>NC_139467.1:37915000-42915000 GCF_057233095.1 Heloderma suspectum
TCTGCTTACTAGTCCCATTCTGGGTTACTGGTATTATTTAATCTGTCCTGCTCTAATGGAGGGAACTTTGCACAAGTTGGTGGAAGAATGCCTGGACATAAATGTCCTTGTGGTGATGGTGGTGATGTCAGGGTGGCCCTGTGCCCTCTTTTACAAAGGACAGTCCTCTGTTTGATGGGCTGCCAGAAAACTGTCCTGTATTTGAAAGTATCCTCTATTTGAAGGGTTGTCCAGTCCAATTCTGGATTAAAGATCCGAAGAACAATAAAAACTGTTGCCCACCCACAATGACTCCCTGGGCAGCCAGACTGAACAGGCAGGCACACGGGTCACCCAATCATGGTCTTCCACACTATGGTGAGATGGACTGTATTCCAATTTAAATTGTAACAATTATTTCTAAATGTGGACCTGTACACATAAATGAGCAGATGCAAATGTTATGCAAATTGCTACCCACTTTCGGGGTGATGCCTTTCCTCTTTGGGGATGATTCATAAGTGGCCACCTAGTAGTACGATATGATACTTTATTGCTTAAAGCCATAGGCCACCACAATGTACATTAAAAAGAGAGAGAGAGAGAGAAAGAAAAAAAACAGTACAGTCACATATTTGTATATACATAACTTCATACATCCAACAGAATCATCCCTAGTAGGCTGTTTGGGCTTTGGCATGTATTTTCCTTGCTGCCAAGGCAAATTTTGCTACCTGGGCAGTGGTGAAAGCATCAGTGCCAGAAAGAAGGACACGTATCTGTTCTAAAGGTGTTCTATTTAGGAAGCTCTGGGAAATAATGGCAAGAAATTTATGCCTAGGATGGCCATAGAGAGGGCATCTTAGTAAGTAATGAGAGACATCCTCAACCTCCCCAGACCCACAGATACAGAGTCTTTGATGGACTGGGGTATTGTCAAATCTTCCCTCCAAGAAGGCAGAAGGCATGCATTGTAGACGCAATGCTGTAAATGATTTCCGTAAGTGAGGCACAGTCAGAGCTGTAAAGTAACTCTCCAGACCAAATGACATCTTATATAATGGGTACCAGCAAGAATAAGGCATTTGTGAGATTGTAACCAAATCCATACACTTAGAATAAAGATAATTTTTTTCTTTAAGCCTCTGCTTTACTCTATCAGAAGGGAAAGAAGGAAAGGACTCAGTATCAATTCCATAAGCTTGCAACATAGGTTTGGTCAGGTTTACCCAAGACTTTTGGGATGGGGTCTGAAGTTGCTCTTGAAAGCATTTTTTGGAAGGTGAGAATCGCTCATATGGGTCAACTTGAGCCAATACAAAGAGAGAACAGCGTAAATAGATGTTTTAACTGAAATCAATCCTACTTCTGCCCTTAGAAGGGCCCCAGGTGTACTCCGGGGGACAGTTACATCTGACTTGGATTCCTGAATTGAGCAGGGGGTTGGACTCAATGGCCTTGTAGGCCCCTTCCAACTCTATTCTATGATTGATTCTATGGTTAAGAGAGATCTCATAAAAGAGTTCTGAACCACCTCAAAAATAGAGGCATTCATGTATCCCCATACCTCAGCCCCATATGTCAGTTGTGAAACTACCTTCTTCTGAAATATCTCAACTGCAGGGGCAACCAAACTTCCCCCTTGTGATCGAGAGAACTGAAGGAGAGATTGAGTAGACTGGGATGATTTCAGCTTAATTATGTCTAGATGTTGTCTCCACGAAAGTCAGGCGTTGAAATTAAGGCCCAAATATCTAAAGTTGTTCACTTGTTCAATCGATTCATTGTCCAGCTTCCACATATGTGTTTTCCTTTTCTTCCCAAATACTGCAATTTTAGTCTTAGCATAGTTAATAGACAAATGCTGTCTTGTGCAAAATGTACTCAACTTTCTCAAGAGCCTTCGCATACCAATTAATGTAGTGGAAATCATTGCGATATCATCCGCATATAGGAAGACTGAGAGTTTAACATCCTGAATATAAGCTGGGAAGCATTCCAAATCACTCAGTTCTTGTACAGTGCTATTAATATAAAAATTAAAAAGAAAAGGGGCTAATAAACATCCCTGAAACACTCCTTTATCAGTTGGGATGCTTTCTGATAACAATCCATTCGCCCCCAGCCTAACTCTAAGAGTAGTGTCAGAGTGAAGCATTTGGATTAAAAGAAACAGCCTTCTATCAATGTTTGTGGCAGATAGCTTTTGCCACAAATGAGCTCTATCTACAAGGTCAAAGGCTGAACTAAAATCCACAAAAGTAACAAATAACTCTTTTCTGTCATGCTGAGAATATTTCTGTATTAGGTGATGGAGAACAAAACACTGGTCTATTGTAGATTTCCCCTTTGCAAACCCGGCCTGTTCTTCAGCTAAAATCAAGTTTTCAGCTGCCCATGACTCTAATTTGTATAAAAGATATTTAGTATATAATTTTGAAACAACATTAAGTAGACTGATTGGTCTAAAATTATTTGGATCTGCTTTAGAGCCTCTCTTGTGAATAGGAAGAACAATGCTCACTTCCCAGTCCTGGGGGATTTTTCCATGCTGGTTTATATAAATAAACATTTTAGCAAGAATTGGGCACCACCAAGTAGAATTAGATCTAAACAATTCACCAGGAAGCATATCCTCTCCAGGGGCCTTTTTAGGAGGCAGGGAGGCAATCAAATCATGTACTTCATCCCAGGTTACTGGTTCCCAATCAGGGCAGGAAGAGAAAGACAAAAAATCCCTGCCGTGAAGGGGATCAGATGGGGTCCCAACAAAAGATTGTCTAAACAAGGCTGAAAAGTGAGCTTGCCACTGTGAGGAAGTAATTTGATTATCAATAGAGCCATGATGTCTCCTTGTCCCTTTTGTCACTAACATCCAAATCTAATTGAATCTCTTTCTAGAATTGCCAGCCCTAGCTCCATCCAGGATTGTCATACATACTCGTTCTTTTTCTGGCGCAGGAGATTTTTATACTCTTTGCGCAAGCTGATGTACGCAGTAAAATTTTCTAAGGAGTCTTCTTGCCTCAATCTCCTGATTGCTCCTGCCAGCCTATGTTTCTGGGCAGTGCACCGTTTATCAAACCAGCCTTGACTAGTGTGCAGGCCTGGAAAAGGAGCTTTAGTAGTGATCACAAATGGTCTAAGTTCTTTCACTATTTTCCCATAAGTTCCCAGGGGGTCCAGGGAGGTAAAAAATTCCTCTCTCAAAGATAACATCTTAGGGGTTGCTAGAAATAAATTTATTTCTCCTTGCAGCTTCCCATTCCAACACAGTCTTTTTTCTCCCTGGGTTATTAAATTATTTGCAGAAGTGAAAACGAGGGGAACTTTTCCAGATGGTAATGAAAGACACATCTGAATTGGCATGTGATCACTCTCTGGTCTAGTAAGGACTTTAAAATTGTTGAAAAAGAATAGAGCCAATTGTGAGAGGATCATAAAATCTATCACACTCCTGCCTCTTGGGCCAATATATGTATATAAGTTCGAATCTGGGTCTATATCTGTCCCATTACATATATATAAGTGAAACTTAACAACAAGAGCGAAGAGGAATTTACCAGCTTTGTTAAGCCCCAAATCCTTAGAATTTCTAGTAGGGAGAGAAGCTAGATTGTCTGGAATACCTAGTAGTAGTAGTAGTGGTAGTGGTAGTAGTAGTAGTTTTCATTGTTGTTGTTGCTGCTGTGTCCTGAAGAAAGGTACAAATCATCCTCTTTTGCCACAGTCTGCTTTCAGCTCTGATTGTGCTCTTGACTGGAAAGTGGATCCAGAGAGGTGTTTCAACCAAGGCAATGGAGACCTCAGTAGGGAGAAGGTTTCACATCCTTGTGTTAAAGGCATGGGAGCAGGGCCCATGAAAAGGAGGCCAACCCTTGGCTGGGTTGTAGAAGCACTCTCAGAGTACTAGAAGGGTCATCCCTTGAAGCTGATTGGTGGGAGATTCAGGACAGATAAAAGGAAGTCCTTCTTCACACAGCACATAGTTGAACTATGGAATTCACTTCCACAAGATGTTTTGTGATGGTCACCCATTTGAATGACTTTAAAGGGGGATTGGCCAAATTCATAGAGGAGAAGGCTACCAGTGGCTTCCTGTCCTGATGGCTCTATGCTACCGCCAGTATCAGGGGCAGTATGCCGATGTACGGCAGTTGCTGGGGAACATGGGTGGGAGGGTGCTGGTGCACTCATATCCTGCTTGTGGGTTTCCCATGGGCAGTTGGTTGACCACTGTGTGAATAGGATGCTGGACTGGATAGACCCTTGGTCTGATCTAGCAAGGCTCTTCTTATGTTCTAATGTTCATCCCTCCGCCCCCAGTTACTGTGAAGATTGCAGCTAAACTCAGAGGGAACAGGGAATTCGGAGGGGGGTGGCAGATGATGTCAGCATTCCTGCTAATAAAAAAGTGCTGGCATTGCATCCCTGTGAGCCCAGACTCCGCTACAGCACTGCTGAGATATGAACGCATGACGTGAAAAGTATCCATCAGAAACCCAGTTCACAAGGCGTACAAATTGCTCAACAAGCTTTTCATGCTCTGATTACTGGCTCTTAATAGAAAGGTGTAAGCTGAGATGGGCTGATGGTTAATAGATAGATGATGGATAGATAGATGGTAGATAGGCATCTAATGAAGATTATGGGTAAAGATTTCTGCTCCTTCACGACTGTGGTTGCAGCGGAGAGACAGGCCACTTAGAGAGTCTGAGTTGACATTCAAGGAGGAGATGCCCTGATTTGCAGCTCAGACTCTAAGGACCAAATGGCACGTTTTGTTAAGCGTGTGCTTTATAAAGCATGCTCACAACCAGCCTCCCCCTTTCTTTGGCAAAAGCAACTGTGAGCAAGCCTGATCTGGATTGGGGCCACAGCACATGGGGATGTATATGTGTGTGTGTGTGTAATACTATCTCCTTGTGCCCTTTCCTTCTCCTCAAATCAGATCTAACCTGTGATTTGCTACCCCTGAAGCTGAAAGCACAAATGTCACCTTTCTAGCTATATGTCTGAGTGATTCCAGAACACCTGGCCAGGTGTTCAACCCCACAGCCCCTCCCTACCCCAGCAACAACCCTAATTGCAGGAAGGAGTGGATTCCCTAAGGCACAGGTGGGGAACCTGTCACCCTCAAGATGTTCTTGGTCTACGACTCCCATCCCCCTTGAGAACTGGCCATGTGGGGTGGGGCTGATAGGAGTTGGAGTCCAGGAACACCTGGAGGGCACTGGTGCATTTAGGGACTGCCACAGTGATAATCCCATTTTGCCTAGGAACTCCAGAGGCATCACACCCAGGCCGCTCCTCAGGCCCCCTTGCTGGCTGCCGCTTACACCCAAACCTTTCACCAGCAGGGATGGGAATGCCTCTGTCGTCTCTCTTTCTTGGCACCCCCGCAAGACCAGCATGCTAAGGGGCTCGAGGGCATGGTCCCCCCACACCAGGAAGGCTGATTATGTCTTGTACAAGCCTCATTGAAGCAGAGCCCTGGTAGCCTCACGCTCGACTGGCTGACCAGACAGCGGGGAGCACGGACACCTGGCGGAGAGCCCTGGGGCCTGACAGGCCTGATGTCAGCAGTAAGCATTGTCATGCCTTCCCACGGCAGGTGAGGAGTGGCCCAGCTGAGTGGAGAGGCCAGGAGGAAGCAAGTGTGGCTGCCCGATAATGCAGTTTCCTAGCTGCTCTGCCTGATACACAGAGCATGCTTGGAGCGTCTGCAATAGGGTGTGTCCCACACCCCAAAGGCTCCTTCCTTCCTTCCTTCCTTCCTTCCTTCCTTCCTTCCTTCCTTCCTTCCTTCCTCCCTTCCTCCCTTCCTTCCCCTCCCTTTCTTTCTTTCTTTCATTTTCTTTTCCTTCCTTTCCTCCTCTCTCCTTCCCTCCCTCCTTGTCTTTCTCTTTCTTTCTGCCTTTCTCTTTCCATTCCTTCCTTCCCTCCGTCTCTTTCATTTTCTTTACCTTCCTTCCCTTCCCTTCCTTTCCCTTTCCTTTCCTTCCCCTCCCTTTCTTTCATTTTCTTTTCCTTCCTGTCTTTCCCCCTCCCTCTTTCTCTTTCTCTTTCTCTTTCTCACTTTCTCTTTCCCCTTCCCTTTCCCTCCCTCCCTTTCCTTCATTTTCTTTTCCTTCCTGTCCCTCCCTCCCTCCCCTTCTTTCTCTTTTACTTTCTCTTTCTTTTCCCTCCCTCCTTCCCCTTTCTTTCCTTTTTTCCTTTCTTCCTTTTCCCTCTCCTCCCTCCCTCCCTCCCTCCCTCCCTCCCTTTCTTTTTCTTTCTCTTTCTCTTTCCACCCTCCCCTCCCTCTCTCCTGTTCTTTCTCTCTCTCTCTCTCTCTCTCTCTCTCTCTCTCTCCCTCTCCCTCTCTCTCCCTCTTCTTCTTCCTTTCTGTCAGGAAATAATAATTAATACCCCGATAATATTTTTTCTGGCTTTGGATCCTCCCATTCTGGCAGCTTGGTAGGGAGATGAAACTCTGGTCAGGACTTCATGAAACCAGGAAGCTCCCTTATACTGAGTCAGGCCTGCGGTCCCACGAGCCCAGTATTATCTTCACAGACTGGCATCAACTCCCCAGGCTTTCAGCCGGGGCCTTTCCCAGCGTTGTCCCGGAGATGCTGATCGAGCCTGGACTTTCTGCACACAAAGCCGGTGCCCCCTCACTGAGCGATGATGGCTCTTCAGTTCCGGTGAGGAGGGAGGGATTTGTGTTGTCCATCACAGACAACATCCAAAAATTCAGTCCGGCTTTTAGAACGTATCTAATTTGCACCTCCCAAGTGCATATGCAAACTGGAACACATCTGCACACCAAAATCTGCACTTTTCAGAATTTTGCACTGCAATTTTCAACTCAACAAATGTGTGCGTACCTGTGAATATCACTTTTTACTGTAGTAAAAAAAAGCAGAAATGGGTCTATTAAGGAAAAGTGCATAAAATGTGTATATTAGGGAAAGGTATACACAAAACTGCACTATATTAGGGTAAACTCACTTGCAAAAAGTGTGCACTCTAGGAAAATGCACAAACATGTGTAGATTAGAAGAAATGCATATGAAAATGTGCCTGATTTTTCAAGCCAACATATATTGGCTGAATTTGCAAACTGATGTGGAAACAAGCGGCAATGAATGTATGGTTGGGAAAATGAGAAACAGAGTGAAACTGAAATGGGACAGATTTGCTCATCCCTAATGCTAAGACATTTCCTCCGTGACAAAGGCACAAGCTTGATGCATGAGCTGCTGATCAGACAGGTGAGGTGCTTGAGAAGCTGAGCTTCATTGGTCTCTCTGGCAGAAACGTTTTTCTGCTCAGGACCCTTTTAGCTGGTGATTTAATGTGTGACCTTCTGCACATGAAATGTCTGCTCAGCCACTGAATGCTCCCAGCATGTGAAGGTGTGTTATCATGAGTGGGACCATTGGTCCATGTAATCCTACAGCTTTCCAGGGTCTCAGTGGAGGGGACCTCCTGCATGTATCACAGCTGCTCTGCCACAGAACTGTGGTTCCTTGAACATAAGAAGAGCCCTGCTGGATCAGACCAAGGGTCCATCTAGCCCAGCATTCTGTTCACACAGAAGCTGACCAGCCGCCGCCGAGAAACCCGCAAGCAGGACAGGAGTGCAACAGCACCCTCCTGCCCATGTTCCCCAGCTATTGGAGCACATGGGCTTACTGCCTCTGATATTGAAGGCAGCACAGAGGCATCAGGACTAGTAGTCACTGATGGCCTTCTCCTCCAGGAATGTGTCTACCCCCCTTTTAAAGCCATCCACAGTGGTGGCCTTCATTGTGCCTTGCTTAAAGGGTACAGCCTCCCCTCCGGGACCACCCTAGGCTGAGGTTGTAGCAAAATTCAAACCACAATTCCAAAGGATTTGCCACCCAGTATGATGATCCATTACCACCCAATTGCAGTGACAGCAGCATGTGGGGTTGGGAAAAAGGGGACACGAAAGCACTTTTAAAAAAGCTTTGGTGATCCACACTAGCCCTATCTCCTGCACTGGCCAATGCTGAGGAGACGTCACACCTATGTTGCACATATCACTTTTTGAAGGTGGAGATTACTTACCACTGGAAGTCAGCAGGGCTACCAGCAGTGGAGGCTGCTGGGTCCGATTTCAGTGGGGCTGTGAATTAATTCCGGGTTTCAGCCAGAACTCTAAAGGAACTATCCATGGTGCCAAACCTATTTTTATTTATTTATTTATTTATTGCATTTATACCCCGCCTTTTTTCCTCTTGCAAGGAACCCAAGGCGGCTTACATTATCCTCCTCCTCTCCATTTTATCCTCACAACAACAACCCTGTGAGGTGGGTTGGGCTGAGAGTCTGTGACTGGCCCAAAGTCACCCAGTGAGCTTCCATGGCCGAGTGGGGACTAGAACCCAGATCTCCCAGCTCCTAGTCCAACCCTCTTGCCACTACACCACACTGGCTCTCTATTTTGGTGATAGGGTTCAGTACCTGGGATAGCTCCTTTAGAGTTCTGGCTGGTTCTGACTGAAACCTGGAATGAATTCACAGCCCCACTGAAATCAGAGCCATCAAACTCCCCTTGGTGCCACTAGTCCAAGTGCTGAATGTCAAAAGCCATGGGGGAGCGGGGACCCAATGGCCCAGCTTCTCTCTGAAGGACTGGGGTGCCCCAAAGAGACCTTCCAGTATGTTTCCACCAAACGTACCCACAACGGTCAGGACTAGAAACTTTGAAAGAGAAATGTATGAGTGGAGAGGTTCAGGACAGGGCTCCAGAACATCAAGCTTGTGGGCAAAATCTGGCCCACCAGGGTTCTCTGGGTTTGCATCCCCTCCCCCCCCCATCCTTTGCTGGTTTCCCAGCTTTTGTGCAGTTTTTCTGCATGCTAAAAGGTTGAAGAGCCTCTCCGAAGTTTAAGCTGTCAGCTTTCAGCTAAAATACACTGGTATTTGGGGGCATTTAGGCCCTATCTGCTTAGTCTCTAACCCCGTCCAGCACTGGAATTCCCTCCCCCACAAGCTTCTCTGAAAGTGAATTTTGCCCTTGGGCTGAAAGAGGTTCAACTAGGGATGGCCATCACAGGGAAACACTGCCCTTTTAGGGCTTGCCTACAATTTCCTAAAATTTGTGAGCCAAGCTGCAGGCTTCCCCCCGCCCCAAATCTGGGAACATTCTCATCCCCCCCTTAAAATCACCATACACACAAATTGCAATTTGCGCAAATTAAGCACATCAGGGCTGCCATTTGCACAACTTATGAAAATTGCAGCTGAAATTTGCACAAATTGTGATTTTAAGCCCCCCCCCCCAATCCATGAGCTGGCCTGACTTGATACAGATGGAGCTGGGTAAGTGAGCTAGACTCCGGGGTTGGGGGGAGCTGCTGAAAGCTCACCGAACTTTACTCCCTGGTCAGATTCCTCTGACATTCCTAGGTGCAACATATGCTGGTTTAGGATTTTCCATGCATCATCTCTTGACACTGTGGGTTTCGAGGACCCCCCACGCACCTGTGTGATTACATACTGTTTTTCCCCAAGATTACCCATAGGTCTTCCCTCCCCACCAGACTCACATTACAGCCCCCGTCCTCCCATTTTAAGCCAAAGGAGGATTAGAGCTTGGGGTCCTTGCCCTCCCTGCCCCCAATCCCTGGGTCAGCTTTCATGTTTCTCCTTCTTGATGTGCAGCTCAGTGTCCGCTTGTTACTATAAGAAAGGAGGGAGGGATATTTAGTGCTGACATGGACTCAAAACGCTGCTATCTCCCCCGCCACATGGCAGAACACACCTTAAGCCTGGCATTGTTCAAAAGTGTCTCTCTTTTGCTTCCTCGATGACACTTGGCTTAAAGCGGCAATCTTGAGAGTCTGCCAGAGGGGCGGGGGAACCCCCCCCAGTTAACACCTGCTGGTGCCTTTCTGCATTTTGTGCTGACTCAGCCATGCGGAAAACCTTGAACTTTAAAAGGAATTCTTTAGAGGGAGGAAATCCAATATTCAATTAGGTCGGTTACATTGGAAGAAAGGCCCAGCCAGTTCACCGGTTCCAAAACAAAGGAATCTAGCTTGGAGAAACCACGAGGTGAAGGTTTTTTTTAAAGTGATTTCTCTACCCCAAATATAGGTTGGTTGGCCGCAAATGCAAAGGGATAGGAAGCTGCCTTATACTGACTCAGACTGTTGGTCCATCTAAGTCAATATTGCCTACACTGCCTGACAACACCTTTCTAGGGTTTCAGACAGGCGTTTTTTCCTGTCCTTCTTGTGGATCAGTGTTGGAATCTTCTGCATGCAAACCAGGTTCCCAATCACTGGATTTTTTTTTTTCACAAGGACATTTATTTCAGCAAACATTACTGCGAATTTTAATAGTGCACGGCACTATTATAATACTATTTAATAGTATTGCATCTGTTCTGTCTTGGATTTAAGTCAATATCCATTTTAAGCATAAATACACTGGGATATTTTGACAAATGTGTACATTTTAAATGATAACTAGATGGGATACTGCAGTTACAAAGCTCTCCACTCTTACACTATTTCACCACCAGCTTGTCTGGTTCATATATCCTCTTTTCACAGGGCCAATTTAAACCTTACATCAGCCTTCTCCAACCTGGCACCCTGCAGACATGTTGGCTGGGCATTTTGGGAGTTGCACTCCAAAACACCTGGGGCTGCCAAGTTGGAGACGTCTGCCTTACACAGTTGCCATGGAGAAGCCCCTCTCCATGCAGGCCATTCTCATGCTAGGTAGCAAATTGGCAAAGCTTTCCCGAGCCAGGCTCAGAAAATAACTTCAGGGCATTGGAAAAGTGCGAGGACAGGTGAGCTTTATGAACTCCAGAATTCTTCTCTGGAGAAGAGAAGATTAAAAATCCAAGCCAGAGAAACCCACTTCCATGGTTGACTAACGTGTTTTGTACAGCCAGGAGAGGAAGAGAGCGAGCGAGCGAGCGAGCGAGATCTCCTGGCTGAGCAATTCTTTTGTCAGCCAGGGGTCAAGTGGGCTTTGGCAGCTAAGGAACTAGTTCACATTGCTGTCAGCATGCTGGATCTTTGGCTATCAAGACCTCTGCAAGCCTCTTAATTTGGCTTAATTTAGTCAACAGACTGGAAAGACGCTGCTCTGACACTTTCAAGAGGCAAAGGGGCAAACATGGAGGGTTGGGGAGAGAAACCAGAGCCCCAGTGGAGGATGTGAGGCACACTGGCTTCTCTCTCCCACCCTCAGATTTTGGCTTGCCACCTCTTGATTCGAGCCCCAGTGTTTTATTACATTGAGTAGCGCTGGACTCAAGAGGTGCAGAGGCAAATTTCAAGGGTGGGAGGGGGAATCCACCCCCCTGATCATTTGTAGGAGTGGGCTCCTTTATCCCATCCAGTTTTTGCACCTGCAGCATTCCTCTCCCATACAATCTAACAGATCGGTTCTAGAAAAACTTTGGCAATTTCTGAGAGTGTGGTCATCTCTAGTAGCAATCGTGACAGCTCTCTTCCTCTCACACCAGTCTAAGCATGTGGAGTCTTGGCATACCCGCAAAGCATAGAAGAAGTCTGCACATGCTCAGAGGCACCCTCAACTACTCTTTGGCTGTATTTCTTAATTGGAAACTGCTTCTGGAAGGTGACGAAGCCCCTGGGGGATGAATTTTAGATGCAGTAATCATTATTTATTTGAGTGCTCTGACACTTCACAAGTAATGTTGGGAACTTGCCATCTCCTGGGATAGCTTTCTCCTCAAGGACTCCTAATTTCTTAAATGACTCCACCTTTTCCTCTTGTCATTCCTTATGCCTTCCAGATAATCTTACGTGGTGTCAACTCTCTCTCTTCTTTCAGATTGTTCCTTAGAAACTACTTCTTATGGGCAGATTTTGGCTCATCCTCTTTGACATCTTCATCTAGTCAGGTCTGATCTCTCCCCCAGAGTTAAAAGTTTGATTGTAAACTTCTTATGAGAAGATCTCTCTGTCTCTGTCTCTCTGAGAAAGCGCAAATGAGAGAGAGAGAGAGAGAGAGAGAGATCCCCGCACATAAAGAGCTTACAATTAAAATCAAGTTGGAAGTGAGCTCAAAGATAACCTAGTTCAGGAGCAGGCACCCATGTTGGCCAAGGGCACATTTGGCCCTTTGAGAAATGGTTTTGGGAACTACCACAAAATGGCTGCCTTGGGACAAGTAACGTGCTCAGAAGACTGTGTACAAGGCAGAGGTTGGGTCTGAGCCCCAGCACACTAAACATCTCCTTTGAACCAGAAATGGCTGGCTGGGTGTGCACTGTGTTGCTTGCCCCTTATCTCGTCCAACACCCCTGATGCAAGAAATTCACTACCAGAGCATTCCTGAGAGGTGGTCTTCCAGCCTCTGCTGCCAAACCTCTAACAAAGAAACGGCCGCCACTTTCCGCAGCAGTCGGAAAAGCGCTGCACTGTCTGACAGCATGCACTGCCAGGAAGTTGCTCTTCCTAATGTGTAGTCAAAATCATTTTTCTTGTAATTTGAACCCGTTGGTTCAGGTCCTACCCTGTGGAGCGACAGAGAATTAATTCAGTCCATCATCTATCTGACAGCCATTCAGATTTTTGAAGATGGTGATCTTACTCATTGGGAGGGGTGAGAATTTCATTTGGCTCATTTTCTGAACTTAGCGACATCTACATATTTCTCCGTACATGGGACAGAAAGAACTTGATTAAAAAAAAATGCATGTGGGTGGAAGCAAAATGGACAGATTCATCCATCCAGGCAGAGGGCTTTGAAAATCTGGGTTCGAATCGCTGTGTATTCAGCCATCTTTGTGTTGCTGAATCAAGGCTGCCATTGGGGGTGGGGGGACACCTCCTCATCTTTAACAGCTTCATGGCAGGTAGGTATGACAGGGGCCTCTTCATACTAGAAGTAGTTGTACCTACTGAATTTGGCCAGTGCTGATGTGTGAGAATTTCATTCAGTTCAGTAGATGGAGAACTGTGATCTTGCCACATTCCTCTCAGAGCACTCAGGTGTGTAGTTGCCAGGCCCATATGGCAGGCACAATCCAACTTTACTAAGAGAACTGCCATCTCTCTGCCATTCCTGTCAGGGCCATGCTCAGCTGAGCTTCTTGACAGGAGCGTACACTATGTTTTATTAAGGAGAAAGCTGTATAATTAACAGGGAAGCAGGCAGAATCTCTAATGAGGTTTATCCTTATGCAGCTCTCAAAATCCACCCCCTCTTACTCCCACCCCCACCCCAAATTGCACAAAGGAAACAGGCCCATTCCAGTCTGACTGAGAACAAGATCCAGGACTTGACAAGCAGTGTGGTGTTTGTTTTTAAAATATATATATATTATTAGGAATTACCGAAGAAACTGCCAGGGGTGAAGGTTTTTCTGAATTGATGGCTTTAATTTGCAAAGCTGATGAACAGCTAAATATTTAAATACATAATTACAGCTCTTTGCACCAGCCCAATAAGGGGGGGGGGGGGAGAAAGACAGAAAGACAGAAAGAAGCCACAGCAGAAGAAAAAAGATAAACCCCAGGGAGGGCAGGAAACTCAAATATGAAAGTGTTCTGCTATTTGTCAATGACACAACAGTCTAGTGAGGGTGTACTGACATGTGCTGCAGACTTAAAATTATTTTCAATTGTCAGTTGTTCTCCCTTGAGATTCCTGGGGGCTGCAGTTTTCTGAGGGGGATGTAGACCTTTTCATCTGCACTGGCTGCCAGTCCATTTCTGGGCCCGATTCAAAGTGCTGCTACTAACATTCAAAGCCCTAAAAGGTTTGGGGCCAGGGTACCTGAAGGATTGTCTCTTCCCATATACACCTGCCTGGACCCTAAGATCACCTTCAGCAGTCCTTCTCTGGGAGCCCCTGCCAAAGGAAGTGTGGTGGGTGGCTACCAAGAAGAGAGCCTTTTCTGCTGTGGCACCCCGGCTGTGAAATGAGCTTCCCAGAGAGATTTGCCTGGTACATACATTGTGCTCATTTTGGTGCTGGGTGAAGACCTTTTTATTCTCCCAGGCATTTTAGTTTTTCAGTTTGTTTTATATCTGTTATTGTATTTTAAATTTTTGCACTGCTGCTAGCTTCTGTTGAGCATTTTTATTTTTATATTGTAGTTTTAAACTTTTATATTGTACTTTATTGTCTACATTTTATTGCCTTGTATTTTATGGTTTTAATTGTTGTGAACTTCCCAGAGAGCTTCGGCTATTGGGCAGTGTAACTATGAAATAAATAAATAAATAAATAAATAAATAAATAAATATAAAAAGACAACCCCCCAACTTGCTAACCCCATTCACGAGTAGCTAACTGGGATAGTCATTTTGAATTTTGGGGGACAGGATGGAGCTGGGGTTTAGCCAGGTCACCCTTTCCCCCGTTCTAAGAAATCACCTATCGGAAAAGTTGGGCTCCTTCACACGGAGTTTTTATCCTGCGATTGAGATTGCTCCTTCACGGAAGTTTGCGGGCTGTTTACATGACACCGTGATCATTCAAGGCGTCTCCTGCACTAAATGCCCCTTGTTCCATTTTTAAATAGATCACAGATAATCTATTCCGCTTCACTTTCCTCCATGAAAAGAGGAAAAGCGGCAAGAAGAGGCGCGAGATCTGGGGGGGGGAGGAAGCACGTGAAAAAGGGAGTCGTCGTGATCCTGCATTAAAACAGAAGCAGAAAGCCCCATTTTAAATGCAGGATTTTAGGCTGGTGTAGGATGCCTGTTGTGTACTGTGGAGGTGTTGGCTTCTTTAAAAAACAAACGTTTTAAATGTCTCTGCTTGTGAGGGTGGTGAAGGGCTTGCACACACCCCTCCCCTGGCATCCTTCCTCTCCAGAGTTTTAAATTAGCGGTACCACGGCTGGAGCAAGAGTTCCGGCCGCGTTTCTCCACTCCTAGGCAGAACACTTCCTTTGGACACCACAGTTCTGGTGCCATTGCCTCTGCCACTGAGACGCCTCGTCCATGTTTTTTGGGGTAGGAATCATGTCTGGTTTAGGGGATGAACCTCAACACTGGGCAAAAATATATCAGGTCTAGTAGCACCCTCACCAAATTCCAGTTCCCACACTTCTTGGGAAGAAAAGCATGAAGGTGGATGAACTACTTAGATTTATACCCTGATTTGCAGCGAAGACTGGCTGCCAAGGTGGCTTCCCATAAAATTGCAAAATGACCATTCTGACAGGGGTATGTGGGAACATGCATGGCAGAGGGCTGGTTCGCACAACACGACAGCCCACGGTTTATTTCAGAGTGGCTCGTCAGGCTTAAGCGTGGGTTGTTATCCATGCACAAGCCACCCCGAGAACCCACGGCTTGTTGTTGGGTTGTTCGGAGCAGCTTGTTTTCAGAGTGGCTTGCCATGACATGCACATCCAACAGCATGGGCACTGCATGGTTTGTTCGAAAGGGCTACAGAGATGCCTGGCAAGAGTGGCGGAAAACCCAGTTGCTTCTCACGGTGCCCTCGGTGCTTCACTTGACAGCGATGGGCTTTATCCCCTGGTGAGCAAAGTTAGCACAGCTATGTGTGTGGATTGACTTACCTCTGGGCAAGCGCATGCAGTCCCAATTCGGGAGCAGGGGGATTTGGGAGGGGGGATTTAAGCTTCCCCCCTCCTATTGCCATGTTCAAATCCCTCCCTGCTTGTGGGCACACTTGTGACCACAAGTGCGACATGGGTCACTTGGGGCCCTGGGAAGCTGCTCAACAGTGCTCAGCTGTGGCACTGCTCACCCCTCCCAAATATGCCATTTACACTCTGTCTTCTCCAGTCAAATCATGTTCCAGCCTAGAGATGTGAAGTCCTTGAAAAAAACAGTGGGGGAAAAGTGGGGGAAGAAAGTGAAATTGGTTTTTAACAACTGTGTTGTTTTCATTTTCCAAGGGATTTTTGGAAAATTTGAAAAAAACACACCCATGTCTCCCTGCCCCATTTTTTTTGCATTTCCCCACAACACTTTCACATTTCTATTCCAGCTACAGCTGACTGGCTTGGATATCTGTGCTTTTTGAATGCATGTTGGTTGGTTGGTTTATAGATGGCTTTTCACCCTAAGATTCTCGGGTGGTGTACAATATCCAAACACCATAAACAGCCAGTCCAAAGAAAGAAGACGGCCATTGTTACAAGCAGCAGAAAACCAAATCCATAAATTAAAACGTTTCTCGTTTAAACCGCTTTCAAAAGTCTGGGAGAATAAGAAGAGATCCACGCCATGAGCCTTAAAGACAGCAGCCTAGCATGCCGGGCAGGCTTCCTTTGGGAGGGAGTTCACCAAATGGAGAGCCACCAGTGAAAGTCACCACCTGCAGTTGCCACCTGCCCACATCTGGTGAGGTATGTTCCCAAAGTCTAGTTCCCATTAGAATTCTGGCAGCTGCATTCAGGACTGACTACCATTTCCAAGCTTCTTCAAGGGTAGCCCCATGTACAAGGCATGACTGTAGTCTTACTGGGAACCTAGCGGATCAAGGGTAACCACTGACCAGACTATTTCTGTCTGGGAGAAGCCAGAGTTGCTGCTTCAGCCTAAGTTGGTGGAAGGTGCTCCATGTCACCGTACACTTTGGCAAGTGCAGGCAACCTTGTTAAGCTGTGGCCACATTTGGTGATCTGCGAAATGGTCCTGGGCACCACCACAAAATGGCTCCCGGGGGCGGCAAATAACAAGTAACCTGCTCAAAAGACTAAGTACAAGGCAGAGGTACAAATCAGAGGTACCTGGGCAGGTATGGGCAACCTCCTTAGGCCGTGGGTACCTTTGGCAATTTGAGAAATGGACCTGGGTACCACCACAAAATGGCTGCCATGGGGTGTGTGGCAAATGACAAGTAGCCTGCTCAAAAGACTAAGTACAAGGCAGAGGTCAGGTCTGAGTCCCAGCAGACTAAAAATTCCTTTGAACCCACAGTTTTCAATGTGTCAGTTCTTTGCTTTTTAAGTGGGAGGGATAGGGCACCTTGGAAGGTACCAAGAAAGGTGTCCAGGGTACACCTGGGCTTTCAGTGACTGGATCTAGGGATACCCCATGCATTTGATTGTTCCAGGGGAGTTGAACCCCAGTGGAGGCTGGTGGCTCTGACATCAGTGGGATGGTGAATCTGCTTCAGGTTTCAGTCAGAACCAGTCAGAACTCTAAAGGAGCTATCCAAGGTGCTGATGCCAGTTTGGGAATAGGGTTATTTTGGACAGCTCCTTTACAGTTCTGACTGGTTCTGACTGAAACCCAGAGCGAATTCACCGCTCCACTGACATTGGAGCCGCCAGCCTCCACTGTGCAACCTGAAAGAGGCTGAGCATCCTCAAACAGATGAACCACCCAGCCACAAGATGATCACCTCAGTGGGATCAAACTTCAGTGCCCTGGTCCTCACCCAGCCCATTATCGATTCCAGGCACGAGTTCAGCATCGCCTCACTTGCCAGGGAGATGGATTCTATCCTAGCCTTCTCTCTGATGTGCTACTTTTCTGTGTGTAGAGTTCCCCCCTCCCCATGGAGCAGGATTCCACCTGAAGTGGTACACTTCACAATGCACAAGCTTGGCACTTCATTTTTTTGTTTACCAAGGGCATGCTTGGCAAAATGTCCGAAACAGTTGCTGATCCTATAACCTCCCAAGGGGAAATGGGTATATTTGCCCCGAAGTCTGTACATTGATGGGCATGGATCAATTGGGCCTCATGCTCATAAAGCGCAGATGAGATAGTCAACCTATGTTCTTTCAGATTGCAGGTGGGGGAATGACTGAATGCTCTCCATACCAGCATATCTATATCTATATCTATATCTATATCTATATCTATATCTATATCTATATCTATATCTATATCTATATCTATATCATAAAAGTTCCTTGCACATAGAAAGCTAGCACCTCAGGGAGAAGGGCTACTCTAGCCTTCTTTTTCACATGCTAGTTTTCTATGTGCAAGGATTTTGGGGGTTTGGTGTTTTTTTTTTTGGTATAGAGGAACATTCTGCGAGCCTCCACTTGCAGCCCAAAGCGGTAGGGCCTAGACAAAGGTTGGCACCTCAGTGAGAGCCAATTGTCACACTCTAGCATGACTGAAAAGTTGAAACCTGGATGGGGCTATGGAGATAAAGGAGCAAGCTTCATTCTCAGTGTCTGGGGCTACGTAGGGCTAGGGAAGTGGGAGAAATCTGTTTTGGGTGTGGAATTTGATGGATTTTCCTACGTTCAGCTCCCTGGACTTCATTCTGGTTTCCGCCATGGTGCCTGACTCAGTCTGCAGTGAGTTGAACCAGTTCATGGATTTTCCAGGCATTTTGCACGTTTTTCTGCAGTTTCCACAATTTGCAGAAATTTCTGAGCAATTGGCGCAAATTATGGATGAATTTGCACAAATTGCTCAGAAATATGTGCCAATCGTGGAACCTGCAACTAACAAACAAACAAAACAAAAGAAGTTCCTGCAGTTTGGGGAAAAGATCCAGGAAAAAGTTCCTGGAGTTTGGGGAAAAGCAAATGCAAACCCAGTACTCTGTCGGGTCAAAGAAGAACCAGATTTCCCAGCAACAGACATCCCTACCCAGGGCAGTTTAGCCTTCACCCCTGTAGGCCTGGAAGCACACCTCTTCACTTTTTTGCCATAGAAAAGAAAGGTTGCCACTCAATTGCTCTGGAACACAGCAAGGCACAGCTGTTTCCTTCAGTAGGGAGGGTTGTGGTTCCGTGGTAGAGCGCCCACTTTGCATGCAGAAAGTCCTGGGTTCAATCCCTGGCTTTGCCAGGCAGGAGAGCTGCTGCCAGGCAATATAAACACTGAACAAGATGGACCCATGTTTGGCTTCGCATAAGGAAGCTTCTGATGCTTTTTAGGGCATTGTGGCAGCGAGTGCAAAACCTGCCCTCCAACTCTGACCCTGGTGGGATGGCCACTTAGGAAACACCAAAAAAGGGGAAAGACAAAAAGGAGGACAGTAGGTACAGGTTTGCATGAAATTTGCATATACTAATTGATATGTATAGATTCAAATTTAGAAATAATTATGATCATTTAAAAGAAATACACTACATTTCACCATACTGTGGATGACTGTGACCAGGTGACCTATGCGCCTCTGCCTGTTCTCTCTGCCTGCCCAGATGTGAACTGATGATGGCTTTCCCTTCTGATGCTTTAACTTTAAACCAGAATCCGACAGGACATAGCTTCAAAGAGAGGTCTGCCCTCTGTAAGAGAGGACATCTGGCCACTGTAGACACTGGGTGGCCTATCCCTCACTGACCGTTTCTGCAGGGGGATAAACGGAGTCTCTCTGCAGCAGAGAACTATTGCTGCTCCCAGAGGTCCCGAGAGAGAGAGAGAGTGAGAGAGCATATGCTCTTTGCATGTTCAACGCATGCATGTATATGTATGTGTGTGTGTCCGTGTGTGTGTGTCCCCAACATTGTGGTTCACCCTTGGCGGATGCTTATTCATTAGAACATCTGTAATGTTCTACCTGGACCCCCACCTGTACAGGTGAATACATGGGAGGGTTGTATCTTCCTGACAGGGACATCTTCAAGAGCAGGACTTGGATCTGGATTTAGTTGTATCTAGAGCAGAGTAATTGAAATCAGTGGGACACGAGTTAATAGTGCCTAAATGAGGCTCTGTTGATTTCAATGGGTCTACTTTGTGTGATTAAATCTGGATCCAGCCCCAGGCCTACAGGTGTCTGCACGGGGGCCCTCTAGAGAGATGGGTGGCTGAACGTGCATAGCATGGGGGCAGGGGGAGCCTGCCACTGTGACATTGTACACTTCTGTGCACATTCATGCAAAGAACATGCTCACAGAGCTACATGCACGCACACACGCAGCCCAACATAAATTAAGACCGGCATTCTTGCTAGCCTGACACTGTGAGGAGGCCGTCGAGCTCTCTGTAGCAGAGAACATGAGCGGTGTTTGGTGTGGCTCTGCAGGCCTTCACAAAAATATGGAGGGCTTTGGGAGACTGCAGGTCAGCGCAGCTGGTCTGTATGGTCTGTATTCAGAGTTCACAGTCCCTGTTTGCTGGGAGCAGAAATATCCAAACGTTCTAGGTATGAGTGGGGAACCTCCAGAGAACCGATCGACACCTCTCGGAAGGTCTTTCCGCTGTGGTCTTGGCCGCTGTTGCTATGAGGAGTCATGAAGGCACTGTTGCTGGCAAATCCAGCAGAACATAGCATGGAGCAGGCCCTTTTGCGAGGGAAATAAGGGAGAGCTCAAACAGTAAATTCAGAGCAGGGATTAAGACTCCCAGCTGGGCATTTTGCAACTTGGAGAGTGGAGCGGGGAGGAGAGGAGCATGGTGCAGTTGCTTAGCAACTATGGACCACTCTGCCAAGGGAAGTTGGATGCGAGGGTGGGTGGGGGGAGAGGAATAGCCTGTGTTAGGCACGCACGCACACACGCACGCACGCACACACACACACGCCCCTACTGACCAAGTGGGTTTGTTATAGGAAGGGCAAACTGGGGGTAGAACCACAGATAGACTTTGGGTTGCCAACTGAACTGGAAAAACTGGCTCCATCTGTTCACATGTCTTTAGCAGCACCTTGCTCTGTCGAAATCAGCAGGTTTCTTATGGCATGGAGAGGAAAGCAATCACCTGCTAATGTTTGCACATCAAGGCACAGCTGCAAGGGCCCTTTTAAAAGCCCGCCTCTTTTCAGCCTAGCACTGTGGGGTCCAGCTGAACTGGATTTCCCCTTACAAATCCACCTGGGGGAAAAAAAGATGCCCTGAGACATGGAGATTAAGGTTAAAGAGCCCCTTTGAATATGCAAAACAGCTATTTCCTCTTTAGAGGACCATTTCACACATTACACACTTTATGTGTACAGCTATGATATGTTTAAAAATGTGATGTATACGTGCAAAAAATACATTTTTGCAAACACATGTAGTGTACAGGTTAGGGATGGATTTTGTAACTCCATTCGGTTTGTGTTTCGCAGATTGTCAGGTGTCTTTTCTTCCATCAAGCTACTGTTATCCATGCTCTGATAACCTCTCATCTGGATTACTGCAATATCTTATATGTGGGGCTGCCTTTGAAAATGGTCCAGAAATGTCAGCTGGTCCAAAATAGGGCAGTGAGTAGGGATGTTGGAGAATTCCTCCACGGATTCCAGGGAGGCCAAATGCCAGCGCATTTGGCCCCCCGGAATCCATGACGGAATGAAGACACCCACCCCACCACCCCGTGAAATGGGCCCAGAATGGAGCCTACCTTTGTCAGCTGTTCCGGTGTTCCTTGAATGGCGGCCATGTCTGCGGCTGCCATTTGCCTCTTTCGAAAGGCTGTGATAGGCTATGTAAGTATTTACGTAGTCTATCACGGCTAATGCAGGGATGCCATTTGCGTCCCTGCGGAGGCCGTGATAGGCTACGTAAATATATATGTAGCCTATCATGGCAATAGGAAGGAATGCAAACGGCGGCTGCTGTAGCTGCTGCCATTTGCGTCTGCGTCTTTAGCCGTGATAGGCTATGTATATATTTACGTAGCCTATCATGGCAAAAGACACGGATGCAAATGGAGGCGGCTATGGCAGCCGCCATTTGCGTCCCTGTGCAGCCCAGCGGCTGGATGTCCGGCTGTGGGCGGCCCTGGCCGGTGGCTCCACGGAGTCGCTGTGGAGCGGAGCCGGCTACGGAGGATTCCGGGGGGAGGGACGGAGCGCCTCCCCCGCACCACGGATTGCCTGGTGCGGAACCAGGTAAGAGTTTCGTACATCCCTAGCAGTGAGATTATTAATGGGACTGCCCAATGTGATCATATTATGGCTGTACTTTTTCATCTGCACTGGCTGCCGGTCCATTTCCATGGCCTTTTCTGCTGTGGCACCCCAGCTGGTTTGGCTGGTACCTGCGTTGTGGGGTCAGGTGAAGACCTTTTCATTCTCCCAGGCATTTTTGTTTTGCAGTTTGTTTTATATCTGGTATTCTTCCTCTTCCTTCCCCATTGCCTTTTCCTTATGTGTCGTGTTTTTTAGATTGTAAGCCTGCGGGCAGGGACTGTCTTCTTTGTTCATTGATTGTAAGCCACTCCAGGAGCCTTTTTTGGCTGAGGTGCGGGATAAACAATCAATCAATCAATCAATCAATCAATCAATATTTTAAATATTTGCACTGCTGCTAGCTTCTGTTTGGCCATTTTTTTATATAGTAGTTTTATACTTTTACACGTTTATGTTGTATTCTATATCGTATTTTATATTATGTTTTATCATCTGTATTTATTGTCTTGTATTTTGTGGTTTTAATTGATGTGAACCACCTGGAGAGATTGGCTATTGGGTGCTATAGAAATGTAATAAATAAAGTAAAGTAACTCTGCTAATTGCCGAATTTGATTTTTCTCAATTTCCTGAACTTGCATTCATGCTGGAAATTGCACATTTGAGCAGATGTGCATTTCTGAAAATGTGCAAATCCATATTTTCATGCTTTAGCCTATGGGAGAAAATGTGTACTTTTGGTCAGTGGGGTTCTTTTTTGGGGGGGGTATTTTTGTGTGACTAAATTTGCATACAACTCTGGAAAGTAAAACAATGCAAGTCCACAGAATCAGTGTGTCTCAGAAAAGCTGGTCTGCTGCACCATCCAAAATCATCAGAATTTTGGACCACTGCAACTTTCTCTGACGTTTCTGGTACCAGTTGCAGTGTGGTGATTGTCCATGGCTGCTTTTGAGTGTCAAACCCAGGCATGCTGCTGAAGAATGTGTAAAATGGCCCTTCCCGTGTCTCAGTGCATTGCATTTTAGAAATCAAGTGGGGGCTACCTTTGAATCTCTTTGTCTTCAGTTACAGTTACTTTGGGCTGAGGTGGGGAAAGGGACTGAAACGTTGAAAGGTACCCTCTCCTTCCGACACAGAGGGTGGACAGGGCAGCTTTCTCCAACCTGGAGCCTTTCAGATGTGTCACACTACAACTCCCATAATCCCTAGCTAGCAGAGCCCTTGGGCATGTTGGCTGGGGATGGTGGGAGCTATAATCTGACACATCTGTCCTGAATCTCCCACCATTCAGCTACATGGGATGGCCCGAAGGTCTAGTATTATGAAAGAGGGACCAAACAATCTCCCTATCCAGTTTCTCCATTGATAAAGCAAATCTGGCTTGATCTTTCCTTCTAATTGAAAAATGCATTAAAATAACATAAAAATAACAAGTCAAGACGGCTGTTAAAGAAGACTGGACTGCTGGGTTCCATGCCAGTCATTGCTCATATCCCCTAGCACAGTGTTTCATCAAGTTTGGTACTTGGTCCATTTTTTTCCACCCTTGGATTAAAACTGGAGGTACACTTCACTCTTATATTCCAAATGATGCATGCATATTTTCTCCATCATGTCGCAGAACAATGTGAAGGTATCGTCCTTGCAGTGGAGGAGAGCTGAGCTAATGTTCCCTCGCAGCAGCATTCCACCCCCTCCTTTGCCCAGTGCATGAGAACGCAGGGCTGTATTGGTCTATGTTTTATTTAATTTTATTTATTTATTTAAAACATTTCTTGGCCACCTTTCAGGGCAGAAGCCCTCCCAAGGTGGCTCACAGCAATGAAATACATAAAAACAGTTAAAATATTAAAAGTGATAACAACATAAAAACAATGAAAACAACAGTAAAAGCCACCAACAAAACCAGCAACATTGTTAACCGTAGTAACAGCGTCCATAGCAGTCATATCAAGAGAAGTCCAAGGTAAAATAACATGTTTTCAAGGTCTGCTTAAAAGTCTGCAATGACGGAGCATGGCAGACCTCCGATGGCAGCTTGTTCCAAAGGTGTGGGGCCACTGCTGAGAAGGCCCTCTTTTCTATTCAATGGAGAAATAACACCTGCACACCTGTTAACATAGTTGGAAGTAGGGATGTCTGGATTTTTGTTTTTTGGATTGTGTGGTGTCATTCATTATGGCATCCGTTCATAGACAGATTTGATTTTTTTTCCCCGTTATGCAGAAAAATACACAAATATTCCGTAAGAGGGTTCGCAACAATTTACGTAATTTATGTTAGTACATAATGTTTAGAGTATTGTCCCCCATTCTATTTAAATTTTCCCCATGTATATTTTCCAGGATGGCATCTCAGCAGAAATGTGTGTATTTTCCTACAAATAAATTCACATAAATTTCAGAAAAGTAAAAAAAAAAAAAAAGATCTGAAAGTCCACGGACTTCACTCAGCCTGAGGATGCCGGACTGCAGTGGATTCAACAGGTTGGATTCATAGAAATCCGAACTCATTTTAGTCTGTCTCAAGTTTCTCCAGCAGCCCTAGCTGGAGTACAGATAGGAATGGATGAATCTGTCAGTTTCGATTTCTCTCAGTCTCTCATTTTTCCAGTCTGAAGTCGGGTTCATCCTGAACTTTGAGAATTTTTTTTTGGAAGTCCACATGAACATTCATAAGTATGGCTGAGGATGATAGGAGGATGATATTTGTGAGTATGGCTGAGGATTTCACCACTCCCAGGATGGGGTAGACAAAATGCTCATATGATTGTGATTAAGCAGTTGGAAAATCAGATGCATTATTTCCCAAGTCCTGGGAATCTTGCCCCCCTCCCGGCCTGCTGATGGTTGCTTAAACAGCTGCTCAAAGCCACGTGCGTCCACCAAGATTTCTTTTGGGGAAACAGCCAGAGAAGGAGTCCCTGGGCCACGCTCGGAGCACCCTGAAGCTCTCTGAACTCACCATGTCCATGAATTCACCTTGGCGGCAGATCTGATGAAATTGTTTGCCGCTTCCTCAGCGCTTTGGAGGCAAGTCTGTAAAGCAGCAGCTGCCTTGGCGGGTCACTTAATGCATCACCCAAAAAGAGGACAAAAGAGGATGCCGATTTGCATAAAATCTGCACAGGCTCATTTGTATGGTTAGAGGCACATTTAGAAACAACAGCTGTAATTTAAATAGAAATACAATGCCTCACACTATAGTGGGGAAGACGGTTATCAGGGGACCTCCATGCCCACTCATTCTGCTGCCCGGGTGCTAACTTTGGACAGGCAACTTCAAGGCCCCTGCAGCCCCCCTGTTTAAGGTTTTTACCTTTAAGCTAGACTTGGACTGGACAGTCCTTCAAATAGAGAAGAGGCTGCAGAATGTCAGACCTGGGGGCCAAATCTGGCCCGCTTGGCGTCCCAATCCAGGTGTCCCGGCGTTCCCAGAAGACCAGGGGACCCAGCCCTTTAGCTCAACTACCAATCGTTTGGTGGTTTCCCAGCTTCTGCACGGTTCCCCCGCCCCCAGTCTAAAAAGGTTGAAATTACTTGCCTAAGGCTTAGTTAAGAACATCAGACCAAGGGTCCTTCCAGCATGCTGTTCACACAGTGGCCGACCAGATGCCCCAGTGGGAAACCCATAAGCAGGACATGCATGCAACAGCACCCTCCCATCCATGTTCCCCAGCAACTAGGCTCACTGCCTCTGAGGAATATGGTATACAGAAAATGTAATGTGCCTCAACAGTTATCAGTGCACTTCAATACTGATGAAAAGCACTAGTGTAAATCTAGGCTAGGTTTCACACAGCAGGGATTTTTAAAGGATGTGTGTGTGTGTGTTTTTTTAAAAATCAGTGTCCATGATTTGGCCATGTCCAGTGGCCATAATTTCCAGACATTTTTAGGATTTTAGCATTCCACTTTTTTTAGTTCTGCTGTCTTTCATCGGCTGTTGTGTTTTAAATATCTGTACTGCTGCTAGATTTTACTCTGCTTGTATTTGGACTCTGTAGTTTTAATCTATTTTCGTTTATATAGTTTTTTCTATTGTATTTGTGCAGTTTTAATCCTGTGAACCACCCAGAGAGCATCAGCTAGTGGGCGGTCTAAAAATGAAATAAATAAATAAATTCTGCCCTTATTCTTATTTTACAGAGGACTTCATGATCATGTGGCGGACAGCTCAATGAAAACATCAACCCAGTGTGCAGCCACTGTAAAAAAGGCAAACTCCATGTTTAACTTAGATAATGGAAGTAGCATAATTAGAAAAGGGACTGAGAATAACGCTGCCAACATCGTACTGTCCCTATACAAATCTATGGTGCGGCCACACTTGGAATACTGTGTACAGTTCTGGGCACCACACCTAAAAAAAGATATTGTAGAGCTGGAAAAAGTGCAGAGGAGGCCAACTAAAATGATCAAGGGGCTGGAGCATCTCCCCTATGAGAGAAGGTTACAACAGCTGGGCTTGTTGGGCTTGGAAAGAAGGAGGGTGAGGGGAGACATGATAGAGGTCTACAAAATTATGCATGGTGTGGAGAATGTGGATAGGGAGACCCTTTTCTCCCTCTCTCAAAATACTAGAACCCGGGGTCATCCTATGAAGTTGATTGGTGGGAGATTCAGGACAGATAAAAGAAAGGACTTCTCTACACATCACATAGTTACACTATGGAATTTGCAACCACAGGAAGTAGTGATGGCCAGAAGTTTGAATGGCTTTAAAAGGGGGTTAGACAAATTCCTGGAGGAAAAGACTACTAATGGCTACTAGTCCTGATGGCTCTGTGCTACCTCCAGTAACAGAGGCAGTGAGCCTATGTACACCAGTTGCTGGGGGACATGGGTGGGAAGGTGCTGTTGGGCTCATGCCCTGCTTGTGGGTTCCTGGTCGACAGCTGGTTGGCCACTGTGTGAACAGAATGCTGGACTAGATGGACCCTTGGTCTGATCCAGCAGGGCTCGTCTTACGTTCTTATCATAGCACTCTTCATACTTGTCTACCGTGTCCATGTAGGCAGACCAGGAAAGATGCAAGACCAATAAGATGATGCTGATGCTGATGATGGTGATCATGGATATGCCACCTTTCCGCAAATGTGAGCAAGGCAATGTACAATTCAAATAAAATAATTCAGAAGCAGGGCCAGATTTAGGCATGCTGGGGCCTTAAACCATGTCAATATTCAGAGGCCCCATGTCATAAAAAACCAAGAGAAAAATGTGTATGACATTATAAGAGAAAGGTAAACCATTATATTTGCATATATACATAGGGGAAGTTGCAATGAGGAACAACTAAATGGAAGATACTTCTTGCAAAAAGCTTGATTTGCATTATCAAATACCTTATGAGTTCTCAATTACTATATATGAAACCAAAGACTTTTAATTTATACAAATATAAGAGCAAATACAGAGATAAGAACTTAGTTAATGGAAGTAGCAATGTAGCTTGTAATGAAAAATTAATACTGGGAGGGAAAATGATGGGATTGGGTGTGGAGTGGAATGGGGAGGTGAGGGTTCAGAATGTTGGTGGTGGGTTTTGTATGAAAAGTTATTTAAGCCAAAAAGGCTTCAATTATAATAAATCTTAGTTATCTCCAATGTATTTAGAGGCCCCCCATAATATGAGCCCCTAAGCCAGGACTTACTTGGCTTGTCCCTAAATCCTCACTGTACGTAAGACATAAAAGCAATGAAATCATGTTAAAACTTTTAAATAACATGAAAAGCATGACTCAAAATTCAAAAGGCCAGATTAAAGAGATGTGTCTTAATGCCTAAAAGCTGAGAACGAGGATCCACCTTTTTTCAGAAGAGAGAGGATCCCATAATTTGGGAGGGATGCAGGAGAAAGCCCTTTCACATGTACCCGACAAACGGGTCTCTGCGAGCGATGGTGTCCCCCCAAAGCCTTTCCTACAGATCCTAATAACCAGACAGGTTCAGAACGACTCAGGAGGCCCCTCCCAACAAGCTCAGAGCTTTAAAGGTTAAGACCAGCACCTTGAATTAAGCCTGGAAAACAACTGGCAAGCAGTGCAGATCTTTCAACAGAGGGGTGAACGTGATTCCCTGCACCGGTCAACCGCCTGGCTGCTGCATTTTGCACCAATTAAAGCTTCTGGATGCTCCGCAAATCTAGCCCCATGCAGAGCTGCAATTATTATTTGATAATTCCTGATGTGTTTTGGCTAGCTTCATCAGGGGAATTGATTCTGCAGCTAGCTGGATGCCAAACGGCATCTTGGTCCAATGTAAGAGCACTACCCCAGTCACATTTGGAAATGGAGCTTCTCCTTAGAACGAAATGCCGTTTTGCATTTAGCAAATGAACGAGCCAATTCCCCCAATGAGGGCAGCTGAAAGCCACAGCATCCTACAACCCAGCTGAAGTCAGCAGACTAGCTTAGGGGACATAGGGCAGACTCAGTCTCCCCCTAACACCCTGCTGCCACCTCCCAGCATCTGCCCCCTTGCATTGAACTTGCTGGCCGTTTGCCCCCTGACTCCTGGTTTTCCTGGCAGCCCAGTGTTCTATTCCTATACCGTACTGCCTCCATATGAGAATGACGTGATGATCTTCCCTGGATGCACTAGGCTCCCATCCACAGAGAAACCCCAATCCGGCGGAAAAGCTCCGGCTTGTACATCAACGAGTCATCGGTGGCAACCTCTTGTGTCGGAGCAGTCATGTCAGGGGAGATTGGTAGCTCCGATGTCAATGGGGTGGTAAATCTGCTCCGGATTTCAGTTGGAACCAGCCAGAACTCTAAAGGAGTTCTCCAAAGTGCACCTTGGAGAGCTCCTTTAGAGTTCTGACTGAAACCCGGAGAGGATTCACCACTCCACTGACATCGGAGCCACCAACCTCCACTGAGTCATGTTTGGAGGTCTCAGAGGCTGAATTAGGAGCTGCAACAAAATGTTGCAGTGCATCCTCAATGGCTAAACGACGTGGCTCCTGCTTGGGGTTCCAGCCAGTCCTTCTCCAGGATACACCATTCCACCTCTCTGCCATGCTTGGTGTTGTTTTTCTTTTGCAACCAGCACCTGACATTCCACGGCTTCAGGGCATGCTCTGTCCGCATTGGGCTATTTCAAAGAATTGCGGTCCTTTTGCCAACCTCGGGGTTCCCTAGCATGCTCTGATCCCTCTTCCTTGTTTCTCATTGCCCCTGTTTTGGCTCCATTCTTGTCCGCACTCGCCACCAGTGCTTGCTGTTAGAGGGAGTGATCAACAACAGCTGCTAGGCCCAAATCCAGGTCAGGCTTTTCCTTTAAGGCAGGCTTGGGGTTGGTATCCAGCTCGGTCAAGCCAAGCAAGTTCTCAAAATCTGTTTCCTGGCCTCCCTGCTGTCTCTAGGTAATGAAGGCCATATGGTCCCAGGGATGGCATCCAGCATCCAAGCCCGCGGCCACAAGGCAGAGCAAAGCGAGCTAGCAGGAAGGCGGCTATTAACCTGCAGACCCTTGCTGGGCAGCTTCTGAAACCAGATGACTCAATTCTACTTCCAGGCCCTTTGGAAAGCTCCTGACTTGGCCATTTTTGACAGGGCAGCAATGTGGCAAAACCACCTGAGTCTATCCTTTTGGCATGATGCCCATTTCTGACAATGCTCTGATGTAACAGAGCAGCCAAGAGACAGGGCTGTGAGTCAGCAAGTCCCCCCAATTTGGATCTCATGTCTGCCATGAACATACGAGGTGCCCACAGGCAAGGTCTCAGCTTCAGACATGTCCCCCCTCCGCCCCCCACCATCTGCAGCAGGAGAGATGGACTGGGTTCACACAACACGCTAACCCACACTCAGTAGTTGAGTGGGATTGTTGTTGAACTGTGGGTTGTTTGCTGAACTGTGGGTTAGCATGTTGTCTCAATCCAGGACATTTTCTGCAGGGTGGTTAGTTAACCATGCTGTGTAGCTTATTTTTCTCAAACAAGCCACCTTGAGAACTCATGTTTTGTTGTTGGGTTGTTCAGGGTGGTTAACAAGGCACACTGCATGGTTAACAAGGCCAGCGCGATCCTTGCGGGGTGGTGGAGGTGAGTGGTCCATTCCGCCATGGACTCCGGGGGGGGGGGATTCTAAGAATCCAGCCTCATTGAAGTCCGTGGCGGAATTCTCCACCATCCCTATCAACAAACAACCCATGGTTCAACAACAACTCACACTCAGCTACTGAGCGGGGACTAGTGTGTTGTGTGAACAGCCCCATGGTTTGGCAGAGAAGGATTGTACATATTGGGGAGGCCCAGGTTCGAATCCCTTCCCAGCTGTTCATCTCACGGGGGGCCTAGTTGATTTCTCTCTGCTTAACCTACTTTACAGGGCTGCTTGGAGGATCAAACAGGCAGAAAGTCACAGATATAGTCTTGAGATTTTTGATAGAAGGGTGAAGATGTGAAAATGCCAAGGAGAAATACATCTCCATCCTGGATCAAAATGGAAGATGATCACAGGGTCTGTCATTTCAATTTACTTTCAGGCTGCCCTAAACCCTGCCTTGAATTTCTGGGCTTTGGCCCTGTGCAGCTGAGGATTGAAAACCGAAGTCACCAGGGCATCCTGCCCTGATATCTCTAATTCTTCAGCAACTGTGCACCAGGGATGGGGGAAGTTTTTGAATGGGGGGAAGGGCTCAACATGTGACCTCCACCCCCCACTGGATAGAAAGGTTGTGACCCCTTTTAGCTCACCAAATTGGGTGGTAATTCTAGACTCACCTTCCTTTCAATGCTAGTGTCAAGGCTCCCCTTATGACCTGGACCCCCTGACCAACTCCTTAAGGATCTCTTGCCTCCTTAAGAGTCCCATCTTCCTTTTTTAAATCCTCTCTTTCCCGATAATGTGGGGTTTAGGCTGTAGACATGGGGTGATTGATATGCCAGACACAGGGTTTAATCACAACAGTTTACTAGGAGATTTAAAGCAAACAAATTACAACTAAAGGTATTTACACAATAGAGCTCCATTTTTTTAAATCCATATTTTACACATCTCTGCAGTGCAACAATCTTTGCTTCGTTCACTCTGCTCATTGATTTTATGCTGACTTAAGAAAAGTACGCAAAATATTATGCACCAGCAAAAGTTCGGTAAATTTGGATAATTTCTTTGAGAATTTTTCTGGAGGAGGGAAAAAAAAAGATCTGCATCCATCAGTGAGCGGACAATGGAGCAGCTAATGCCTGACAATCCACAAAACACAAACAGAGCAGTTTATACCACACCTTTGCATTCCTACCTGCAACAAAATGTTGCAGTATGGCACACATTTTGTTGCAGTACGGAGTGCTTCTGTTTAGTGTGCCAGCCAGCATTTTTGTAGGATGCTGTATTCAATTTCCCTTCCCCCACCCTCCATTTTCTGTTCCCACAACCCCAACAGTCCTGAAATTTCAGTTAGTACAAAATATGGCAGCAAGGCTACCGATGGGAACGGGGAGTTATGATCATATTACACCAGTATTGTGCCATCCTCATTGGCTCCTGGTTCATTTCTGGCCTCAGTTCAAGGTGTTGGTGTTAACCTACAAAGCTCTTCATAGCTTGGGGCCACATCATCATCGTCCATGCTGTTCAATAGTCAAAGCTCTCTGGGTGGTTTACAAAACATTAAAACATTGAAAATACAGTCTAAAACACAATAGACAAATCACACACATACAAAAACAATTCAACATAATTAACCATGGTATCCAAAGGACCGCCTCTTCACACATGTTCCTACCCATGCCCTGAGATTGTCATCTGAGGCCCTGCTCTGAGGGTCTGAACACACTGGGTTTTGGTGGTTGGCTACTCATGAGCAGACCTTTTCTGCAGTGGCCCCCAAATTGTGGAAGGCCTTCCTAGAGAGCTCCACCTGGCACCTACTTTGTTCACTTTTCAGTGCCAGGCAAATACTTTCTTTATTCACCTTGGCCTTTTAAAAGTATTTTAACTGCCGCTCCCTTTATTTTTTTAATATGTTTAATGCTGCATTTTAAAATCATCTTCTCCATGTTCTTAGCTGCTCAGTTATTTATCTCTTTTTAAATACTGCTTAAAAAAAAACCCTTTTAAAATGTGATTAATTATGTGGTTTTATCATTGGTTTTATTTTAGCTTTTATTATGCGTGTCACCCTGAGAGCTTTGGCTATAGGGTGACTCATAAATGAAATAAATGAAATGAGACAGCCGGTCAGCATCCCGTGGTCACGGAAGTGCACAGTTATCACCGAGCTGTTTTGGGGTTCCCCCAAGGTCATTTGTTTAACTTAAGATTTTTAGGACTTCTGCAAATCTTCTGACTCCCCCAAGCCTGCTGATACCTCCCTCGTGTGTGTGTCTGTGTGTGCGCGCGTGCATTTTGGTCACATAAAGATTGCTGCTCAGAGAATAAGTATGCTGTTAGGATATAGGAGGGGTGCAGTGCTTCAGGCCTGTAGACCAAATCTGACCACCTTGGGTCCCAGTCCAGCCCTCTGTGTTTCCCAGATGGCTATGCTCTGTCTTCCTGGCTCCACCCCCTTTCTGCTGAACACAGTGGAGGCTGGGGGCTGTGATGTCAGTGGGCAGTGAATCCACTCTGGGTTTGGATAGCACTTTTAGAGTTCTGACTGAAACCCGGAGCGGATTCACTGCCCCACTGACATCAGAGCCCTCAGCCTCAGAACTCTAAAGGAGCTGTCCAAGGTGCTTTGTCACACCTTGGATAGCTTCTTTAGAGATCTGGCTGGTTCTGATTGAAACCCAGGGCAAATTCATTGCCCTACTGACATCAGAACCCCCAGCCTCAACTGCCTGACCACCAATTTTTGGTGGTTGCCTGGCTTTTGTGAAGTACTCCCCCCCCAATCTCCTAAGTGACCAGCAGGCTGTGTTTTTGCCACACACCCCTTTGCCTTTGGCTTTCCCCGCCACTAGAATGTGGCCCCCGAGAGCTTCTCTGAAATGGAATTCGGCTTTCAGGCTGAAAAAGGTTCAATACCCCTGATATGTAGGATATCTACATTGCTCTCCAGGCAAGTGTGCCTTGAAAACAGTCTCGAAACGTCAGTAGATTCAAAATCCTGCTGCTAGGGCTGAAGAACAAGTTTCCAGAATGGAGCTTTTGGTAATTCCGAGGGGATGTGTGTTTCGGCATCCCCCCACCCTTTAAAATAACTGTGTTCACTGTGGTGGTAAAAGAAGTACAGCTTCTCCTCCTTGCATTTTTTAAAAACAGGGAATAAAATGGCTGCCTCCAGTGGCGACAGCAGATTACATGTTCTTGGGGCGCAATTGTGGGCCGCTGTGTGAACAGGATGCTGCACAAGATGGGCCCTCGGTCTGATCCAGCAGGGCTCTTCTTCTGTTCTTCTGTGCTTATGAATGTGCCCTACGGGGCTGGAAGCCCCCAAACTCGGAGGCATCCAATTATCCAGTGCAGGGCGGGGGGAGCAGCAGAGGCGGTCTTTGCCTCTCCATCCTCCTGCCGTGCAGATTTCGCTAGACATGAGCAGGAGGGAAGGAGGCTGAAGGAGGCTCAGGATACATGATATCCTGGCCTCTCTGGTCTCCTCCCCTGCCCTTGCACCTGAACACCCCCTTCTCTCTTCCTCCGAGGCCACTTGTCCGACCTCGCAGGGCAGCCGGTGCAGTTCTTTGGTGGACAGGTGGGGAGGGGAATTAGAATCATAGAATCACAGAATCATAGAATCATAGGATAGTAGGGTTGGAAGGGGCCTACAAGACCATCGAGTCCAACCCCCTGCTCAGTGTAGGAATCCAAGTCAGAGCATCCCTGACAGATGGCTGTCCAGCCTCGTCTTGAATGCCTCCAGTGTGGGAGAGCCCACCACTAGGTGGTTCACTTGTCGTATTGCTCTAACAGTCAGGAAGTTTTTCCTGATGTTCAGCCAGAATCTGGCTTCCTGTCACTTGAGCCCATTATTCCATGTCCTGCACTCTGGGATGATGAGATCCTGGCCTTCCTCTGTGACAACCTTTCAAGTACTTGAAGAGCGCCATCCTATCTCCCCTCAATCTTCTCTTCTATAGGCTGAACATGCCCAGTTCTTTCATAGGGCTTTGTTTCCAGTCCCCTGATCATCTTTGTTGCCCTCCTCTGAACCCTCTCCAGCTTGTCTGCATTCTTCTTAAATTGTGGTGCCTAGAACTGGACACAGTACTCAAGGTGAAGCCTAACCCGTGCTGAGTAGAGGGGAACTAGTAGTTCCCAGGATTTGGAAGCTATGCTTCTATTAATGCAGTCCAAAAGAGCATTTGCCTTTTCTGCAGCCACATCACATTGTTGGCTCATATTCAGCTTGCAATCTACAACAATTCCAAGATCCTTCTCGCTTGTAGTATTGTTGAGCCAAGTATACCCCATCTTGTAACTGTGCATTTGGTTTCTTTTTCCTAGGTGCAGAACTCAGCATTTATCCCTATTGTTTTCATCCCAGTGCCCCAGTCTATCAAGATCACTTTGAATTTTGTTTCTGTCTTCCAGGGTATTAGCTATCCTGCCCAATTTTGCGTCACCTGCAAATTTGATAAGCATTTCTTGCACCTCCTCCTCCAGGACATTAATACAAAAGTTGAAGAGCACTGGGCCCAGGACTGAGCCCTGCAGTACCCCACTAGTTATCTCTCCCCAGTTTGAGAAGTTCCCATTGATAAGCACTCTTTGGGTCCAATCCTGTAGCTAACAGTGTATCCACCTGATCATTGTTTCATCTAGCCCACTTTGAGCTAGTTTGCTCACCAGGATATCATGGGGCACTTTGTTGAAAGCTTTGCTGAAGTTGCGGTATATTACGTCCACAGCATCCCCACAGTCCACAAGGGAGGCGACCTGATCAAAAAATGATGTCAGATTAGTCTGGCAGGATTTGTTCTTGACAAATCCCTGTTGGCTTTGAGTAATCACTGCCTTGTTTTCAAGGTGCTTCCAGATGGATTGCTTTATCATCTGCTCCAGAATTTTCCCAGGCATTAATGTCAGACTGACTGGTCTGTAGTTCCCAGGTTCCTCCTTTTTGCCCTTTGTGAAGATGGGGACAACATTAGCCCTCCTCCAGTCATCTGGCACTTCACCCGTCTTCCATGATTTCTCAAAGAGTGGTTCTGAGAGTTCTTCTGCCAGTTCCTTTATTACTCTAGGGTGCAGTTCATCTGGCCCTGGAGATTTGAACTCATTAGGTGTTCCTTGACCATATGCCTATCCATCTCAAGCTGCAATCCTGCCCCTTCAGCCTGTACTTTGCCTTTGCAAGGGGGGGTCATAGACCCTCTTTCAGGAGAAGACTGAGCCAAAGTAGGAATTGAGCACTTCTGCCTTTTCCTTGTCATCTGTAAACATTTTGCCATCCTTATTTAGTCGTTGAACCACCATTTCTTTCCTCTGTCTTTTACTATACTCGTATCTGAAGAAAGCCTTTTTGTTGTTTTTAGCATCCCTCGCTAACCTCAGCTTGTTCTCAGCTCTAGCCTTCCTGACGCCATCCCTGCAATTCTGTGCTACCCTGCCTGTACTCTTCCTTTGTAGCTTGGCCTTCCTTCCACTTCCTATATGTGTCCTTTTTTGTTTTCAGGTCATCTCTAAGCTTTTTGTGAAGCCACTCTTGTCTTCCACCTTTTTTCTTGTTGGAATTGTTCGTAATTGTGCCTTTAGAATTTCCTTTTTTAAAAAACTCCCACCCATCTTGGACTCCTTTTCTCATTAGAGTTGCTTGCCATGGGACCTTACTGATCATTGTTCTGAGTTTATTAAAATTGGCTTTCCTAAAATCCAGGGTACGTGTTTGGCTACACTCGGCTTTTTCTTCGTTTAGAACCAAAAACTCAAGTATAACATGGTCGCTTTCCCCCAGAGTTCCCGTAACTGCTACGTGATCCACTAAGTCATCTCTGTTGGTTAGGATCAAGTCAAGTATAGCTGATCCTCTAGTTCCTTCCTCCACTTTCTACAGGAGGAAGTTATCAGCAACACAAGCCAGGAATCTCTTGGAGGGGCCATGTTTTGCAGAATTTGTCTCCCAACAAATATCGGGGAAATTGAAGTCCCCCATTACTACTACATCATGCTTCCTTGAAAAATTGGCTATTTGCTTTTCAAAAGTTTCATCCTCGTCTTCTCCTTGATTGAGTGGCCGGTAGTAGACTCCGACCACCATGTTCCTTTTATTCTTTGCTCCATTTATTTTAACCCAGATGCTCTTGATGGGGCTACCAAGCTCATCCTCCTATATTTCTGTGCAGAGATACATATTTTTAACATATCGTGCAACTCCACCTCCCTTTCTGTTCCTCCTGTTCTTTTTGAACAAGTTATAGCCTTCAATTGCTGTATTCCAGTCGTGGCAGTCATCCCACCAAGTTTCAGTTACACCTATCAAAGTCATAATCTCCCTCCTGTGTTAAGAATTGAAGTTTGTTCTGTTTATTTCTCATACTCTGGGCAGCCAGCTTCTGTCACTGCCACTACAACAGTTCACAGCAAAAAGATGTACCCCGCCCTCACAAAAGAAGAAGAAGAAGAAGAAGAAGAAGAGGAGGAGGAGGAGGAGGAGAAAAACAAGGCAAGTTGTCATGTGTGACCATGGTAAAGGCTTTCCCCATAGAAGTGCCACCCCTGAAAGTATTAAAATTATTCAGGCCCCTCTCCTAAAAATTGCCAAAATCCCCCCTCCTAATTTGCCATCTGCAAATGGAGTGGCATATTTCTTTTTTTGGGGGGGGGATATGAGCCATTATCAAAGACAGTCACCTCAAATACGTGTTGAGAATGACTGAAATATAGGCTGAGCCATGTTTTGGTAAGTAAACTTGAGACATGGTAGACCGTTCAACATTTTAAAAAAAAAATATCCCTGTATTTTCATTTGGGGGAGCAGAGCCATCATCATTCCCTTGATAACTGGATCATTCGTGCCCCCTTATTATCGCCTTAAGATCAAGAATAGAGCACCGGGACGTCAAGGTGGCCGGGACCATTGTGGGATGTTACTCAACCTTGCTGCCAATCCACATTCCGTCTTGATACAGCTTGTCACTTCTACACCAACCTTCCCCAACTTGGTACCCTCTAGATGTGTTGAACTAGAACTCCCATGAATGATCTGTTCTGTATCATCCGAAACACTGAATACACTTTTCTCAGCTTTCCCCATCCTTCTTCTTCTTCAGAAAATATTCTTGGTAAAACACTTCAGAACAAAAATAAAAGTATAGAAATAAAATAATAATAGAAATAAAGGGAGCCTTGGCGGCAGCTAGACTGGTTATTGCTCAATTTTGGAAAGACTTAAGAGGAGTCTCACTGGATGCTTGGTGGGCCCAGGTTTGGAAGATTGCCTTAACAGAAAAATTAACAAATAAGTTGTGACTGGTGAAGGGAAGTAGGAAACAAGGTACATTTACTATGGATTGGTATCAGTTTATTATGTATGTTGGCAATACTCAGCTTCGTAACACTCTGCCTGTAGCATATCGGTCTCTCTGGTTTATGTGAAGAATGCATTCTTGACCTATTATAATTTTTGATGTGCCTGGACTATCACATGCGTGATAAGCGTGATATGCGTGATAGGGTGGGAAAAAATAAAATAAAATGCAAAGAAGAAGAAGAAGAATTAGAAGAAGAATAATTAGAATTAGAATTAGAAGAAAGAAAGAAAGAAAGAAAGAAAGAAAGAAAGAAAGAAAGGAAGGGAGCCTACCGGCTGCGTTGAATCCTGCATCATAACACCCCCCCCCAACCACAACATATGCAACTGCGGCTCTCTTTTGAAATATTAGAACAGTCTGACACAAAGATTGAGAAACACGTGATGAAGGTCCCAAGAGCATTGGAAGGCGAGTATCTTGTTTGCGCTGCTGACCCTTTTGACATTACATAGCTGAGCATCTGGTGTACTATTTGGACTGCTTCCCTGCCAGAATGCAAGCAGGGAAATGTTATGTCTGCATTGCTCAGAAGAGCGACAGTACATAGCACAATACCCAGTTTATTAGGATCAGCATAGTTACCTGGGGGGATCTATTGAACAAGTGCAATGATTTCTGACGGCACGGGCTCAACTCAGAAAACACATTGACCTTTGACCAAAGGGTAGGGATGGTGGAGATATCCGTCATGGACTCCAGTGAGGCTGGATTCTAAAGAATCCCCCCCCCCGGAGTCCGTGGCCGAACGGACTACCCTCCACCCCCGAAATCCCCCCGGAACGGACCTATCTGCTGCCGGCCATCTGGTGCGTCTGCTGCTGGGCTGGTGCGGCTGCAAATGGTGGCTGGTGTAGCAGCTGCCATTTGCATCCCTACACTAGGCCGTGATAGGCTACGTATATATTTACGTAGCCTATCACAGCTAAAGTAGGGACACAAATGGTGTAGGGGATGCCATTTGCATCCCCGCTTTAGCCATGATAGGCTACATAAATATTTACGTAGCCTATCACGGCTAAAGCAGGGATGCAAATGGTGTATGGGACACCATTTGCGTCCCTGCTTTAGCCATAATAGGCTATGTAAATATATTCGTAGCCTATCATGGCCTAGCGTAGGGACACAAATGACGTCGCCTACGCAGGACGCCATTTGTGTCTGCAGCAGCCCGGCAGCGGATGGAGGCTCCACTGCAGATTGGCCTGGCCGGTGGCTCTGTGGACTGGCCATGGAGCGGAGCCGGCCAGGCAGGATTCCGGGGGGAGGACTGGATCGCCTCCCCCCCGCGGACCCCAGTGGGGCCAGGTAAGTGGGGTTTCGTACACCCCTACCAAAGTGCCTCAGCCAGCTGAAATGCAAACTTTTTGCTTTAAACCGCTAGTTGGGAACCCCATCAAAGAAAAGGAAAGAAGTATCCTGTAGGGCTGTGCACTTCGCTTCGGACTGATTTGGATCCCATCCACTTCACTTCGGATCCGAATCTGAAGCGAGATTTGGATATCCGGATCACTATTTTTTTTTGACGTTTTCCCATTGCCTTGCATCGGAAAACACAAACAGCCATACCCTTTTCAGTTTTCATGATAAATATATGATATTTGGGGACCTGGCAGCCCCCATGGAGAGGATTCCGCCTGACACATTTCAGACAGTTTGGCTTAGTAGTTTTTGCGCTAGGTGGAGTTAAAATTAGATTTTTTCCACAAAAACTCTCAAAGCAAAGAACTATAACTTTTCACTGGTTGCACAGAGGTGCATGAAATTTGGGGAATTGTCAGCCCCCATAGAGGGGATACCACCTACTAAATTTCAGACAGTTTGGTACAGTAGTAGATTCCGTGCTATGCACAGGTAAAATGTGGTGTTCTCAGAAACTCAAACGTAGGGATGTACGAAAGGGACTTACCTTGTCCCGCAGCTTTTTTTGCGGTGGGGGGGAGGCGCTTCGCTTCTCCCCCCGAAGTTCATGCAAGGAGGGGGAGGCTTCCCGCCTCGCCCGGCCGAAATTCAGGCCGGGCGGGAGGCACCCCATCCCTCGCCGGCGAAAGTCAGGCCGGGTAGAAGTGCCCCGTCTACCCGGCCGCGAAAAAAAAAGCAAAAAAACCCACCCCCATGATAGGCTACGTGACGATTAACGTGGCCTATCACTGCTAGATTTGCAAAGTCAGCGTTGCCCTTATTTTCACCATAGTCTGCATAAATCTTTACGTAGACTACAGGGACCAAATAAGGAACACAAATGGCGGCTCCCTATGGGGGCCACCATTTGCGTACGCGCTTTTTTTTTTTTTTCAAAGTCACCCGTGATAGGCTACATGACGATTAACGTAGCCTATCACGGCTGACTTTGCAAATCTAGCCGTGATAGGCCACGTTAATCGTTACGTAGCCTATCACGGGGGTGTTTTTTTTTTTAACTTTCCTTGTAATGGCGGCGGCGGCAGCAGGTCAAAAGACCAGCTGCCGCCCCCGCCCCTGACGAAGACCCGACGAACCGCCGCTGGGACCCGCCGCCGGGAGGGACATTCGTGAAAAGTAAGTCCCATCCCGGGGGGGTGGCGGAGAATTTCACCGCCGATTTTGGGGGGCCGAATGCGTTGGCACTTGGCCCCCCAAGTTTCGGGGAGAAATTCTCCCCCATCCCTATAATCAAACCAAACTCAGAAGGGTTAATAATCAGAGAAGTTAGGTGTTGAAACGGAGGAGGTCACTATCCCTAATCTTTGCTGTAGGTTTCTTTGAAGTGCAATACCCCTCTCCCCTTTCCCATTCAGCTTCACAGTGGATGACCTCAGGCTCTCCTTGGCTGAATTTGGAATACATATTACCTGGGAAAACAGGCTGGCAGGAAGGCTGGCAGAGTAGTTTTTGTGCTAATGTGCTTTTTTTTTTTAGCACACACAAAATGAATATTTTATATTTATTTTATATTTTAATAACATTTTTTTTGCCTCACCTGCCAAATTTCAGACAGTTTTTAATAAACAAAATGATGCAAGTGAACTGAAGGAGCTAAGAGTGTAGCAAAGTGCACATCATTATCCAGTTTATATTTATATATGCAGTTGGTGATCTGGCCGGGTGCTGGAAATCTTCACCTGGTGGACCCATACTTTCCCCACCCCATCTCCTCCATGGTGGCCTGCCTAAACCTCTTGTGGGTGAGAGGTGGAAAGCTCGCAGGAGGTCCAGAGGCACTGCCAGCCTTCTGCTCACCCCTGCTGTCGGCCTGCGGGGATGTGGGGGCCTGTTCCTGGAGCAGGACCGATTGGGGCTGCCTCTTCGAGTGCAGGAGCAGGCTGCTGGCGCCGCAGTGCCCTGGCTGCTCCCCCCTGCTCAGAGACGCCTTGCAGTGGCGGCACACAGTGCTGGGATCCACCCCCAACTCAAAGTGGTCCCACACGATGCTGCCCTGATGTTTTGGGGGAGGAGGAGATGCAGACTGCCTGCCTTGACTCTGGGGGGGGGGGCACCACCCGAGTGGGGGGAACCACGGAAGAGAGGCTGGGTGCTGGAGCCACTGCCTGCTGCTCCTCCTCCAACACACCCTGGAAGATCTCCTCCTCTTCACCCTCCACCACGCTGAGGACGTCAGACACTTCTGACCCAGTGTCCCTCAGTGGGCTCCCCTCCTCCACTGCAGAAGGAGATGCTGCTCCTCTGGCAAGAGTGTGTCTGCTGCAGCCAGCACCAGCCTCCTCAAGCAGTGACCTCTGGCCACTGCGGCTTGCCTCCGTGCTCCGCTGCCCTGCTACACCAGGATGCACTATCCTGCTCCCAGCGGCACTTCGCCCACCCCTGCCCCTGCCAACAAGACCCCAAAGATGCCTCATGCTGGGCTTCCTGGCTTTGCCACACAGTTGTCAGGGTGGAAACTGAACCCATAGAGCCCCAGAGCAGTTCTGATTCTGAGGAGGATCAGCAATCCGTGGGAGAGGAGCCAGATCATCCCTCACAGGGACAGCAGCTGGCAGAGATTCCTCCTGTTGGCATTCCTGAGATAGATAGTGACCCGGGCAGTGAGAGAATGCAGGAGGGGGGCTTGCTAGACGCTTGACACAGACGCAGGGAGTGTTGAGCGATGGAGGGTGCGGAAAGGAGGCTTAGCGCCCATTTGGTGTGCAAGCAACGGCCGCCTCCCATGGACCCAAGGGAAAGAGGGAGGATCTCTCCCTAGCCCATACGTTCAGGGTCTTCAAGTGATTCTCCTTCAAACGGGGACCAACTGCATACCTGGAGCATAGGCTACTCTGCTGTTCCTTGCTTAGTTGCTGGTGATTAGCATCTGAAAGAGTCATTAAGTTGTAAAAGGATTAAAGCCTTGAAAAGAATCCTTTCATCTGTGTCTTGAGTTGGCTACTGGAGTCTACTGAAAGAGGCCGCTAGGGCGCATCCTGACAACAGTATAGTATTACATTATTTAAATAATAGATGTTAATGTGTGTGTAGTGCTTTGCCTTCTGTTTCTGGAAATGTGGACTGTGTACTGCTTTGCCACACATGGTTTGCTGGTGCACAGCAGAAACGCATGCATGCACATGCACACACACACACACACACATACGAGCAAAAGAAAAGCAAACACTGAACTACCTTCGAGCAGGGGGGGGCGATCTATAATCCTAACAGAAGAGAAAAGGGTTTATTTATTTATTTTTATTGTTTTAGGGAAAAGAGATAAAAAAGGGAAGGGAAGGAATACAGGAATTGATGGCAGGAGGTGGGTGGGTGCAGGGGAGCCACGAACAAGGACAGGGAAGTACTACATTTATATATATATATGATAAAAAATCTAGACAGAATGAAAGTAAGGGCAAACTAATGGTTGAGGCTGGGATGGGGGGAGCTAAAGAATGAGGCAAGGTGACTAAGGTAAAGTTTTCCAGTTTTTTAAAATGAACAAACAATAAGAATGAAAGGTAAAACCTATTAGAGAGGGGTGAGGTGGGCGGAGACGAAGAACCAGGGAGGAAAGTCCAAGTAAGTACTAAATGTTTGGCTTTTTAAATAAAGAATCTACAAAAGAAAGAAATAGTTCAATTGGGATTGGGAATACAGAAGAAACACACCGCTGCACCCACAGGATCTCTCTCTAACAACAAAACCACCACCTAACCAGTGTGCGCCTGCTCACCCAATGAAACGAAATCAGGCTGATCTCTCCACTCCAGTATTCCCTCCCCTCCTTCACCACTGTCACTGATTGGAGACCGCTGGGTTATGTTCAGCCCTAATTTGGCAACTACAGTTGCCATTCATCAAAGCTCCCTCCCTCCTCCTCTCCCCTTCCCCCTCCCACCTCCTCCTCCTCTCCCCCTCCCTGAACTCCCTCAAGTTGATACATTTGGAACCAGGCTGTCTGGGCTGCTCAGTAGGCATCAGAATAGCTCCAAATCTCCAAGGCGGACCGAGGCGCCTCGGCACTTTGGGGTGCCTTGGTGCTGTTCTGATCTGCTTTGGACCACGCCGAGGCACCTTTGAAGCAGCATGTTTCACTTCGGTATTTGGCATTCAGACCGAAGTGGTGCACAGCCCTAGTATCTTGTCTTGGCTTGATTGTCTTGCTCCATTCTCTGACTTCCTCTATGTGAATCACATCACAAACAAAAGCAAAACTTGAAAGCTTCGGTATCACCTCACTCGCTGGCCAGAGCAAGGGGGATTCTTCCATTAACCCTGGGGCACTTTGGCAGCTGATGTCACTGCTCCTGCTCTGAAAAAGCCCCCAGGGCTGTACTCCCTCTTCACTACCCCGCTGCTTGATGCTCCAACAGTTGCTAAGAACAGGCTCAATTACACGTTTCTGCAGCTCACAATGCCCTATTATATTATAATATAATATAGCTTCCTTGCCCTGAAATTGTGACTGTTTGTAATTAAAAGTGAGATATATTATATCTCACTTTTAATTACAATTTTTGTTTTAATCCCCACTCGGCCATGGAAGCTCACTGGGTGACTTTGGGCCAGTCACACACTCTCAGCCCAACCTACCCCACAGGGTTGTTGTTGTGAGGATAAAATGGAGAGGAGAAGGATAATGTAAGCCGCCTTGGGTTCCTTGCAAGAGGAAAAAAGGCGGGATATAAATGCAATTAATAATAATAATAATAATAATAATAATAATAATAATAAAAAATATGTATTATAAGCAGAGCACTGATTTTGTGCCTGTGTGGTTTTCTCTCATCACACTAGGTAGCCACAGCCACTCACCTCTCCGAAAGTTAAGTACTTTCAACCCTGACTCTTGAATGAAAATGTCGATGACTGCTGGAATTGACTCAAAACTATAAAATGGGAAGGTATTGAGACAACAATACCGTTCTTCCTGGGTAATTGGCTCATCAGTGTCATATGACGTCTGTGTTTGGCTGCTGTGTGTGTGTATTTGTGCTTCTTCCTTGCTACAAGGAAGCTTCCCAGGAGATCAGTGTGAGACGTTTCTTGGTTTACATGTGCACTGGGCAGGTAAGGGTGGCCAAATGCCCTTCTGGAACACTCAGTGCTCGAGATTTTGGTTTAGGCCAGCCTCCACCAAACTGGGGCCCCTCCAGATGCATTAGATTGCAGCTCCTATCATCCCTGATCCTTGGCCATTCTAGCTTGGGATGCTGGGAGTTCTAGCCTGAACAATCTGGAGAAACACTGGGTTGGAGAAGGCTGGTTTAAGCACATTATATGGCCATTTGCAAATGTGTGCAATATATGGGTTTAAACAGGAACTGCAGCAATATATATGGCAGGCTGGATTGTTCCTGTTCTGGGATACTCCTTTCCCCACTCCACATCCATTTTTCTGCCCCCCACTTCCAGAACAGGCACTCATTCTGTTGCCACTGAGCATACTCAATTTTTCTTGGACTGTTTTGGTCCCTTGTACCCTTTTAGGTTTGAGGGCGGTACTTTTGCAAGCCTTGGGGTTCACCCAAACTTGCTGTATCTGCCATTTTGACTGCATAGGCATCAGCACTCAGATAACAACGAGGAAAGCAGAACCATTTCACTAGCTCTGCTGAAAGTCGACTTCATTTTTTCCTCTTCCCTCCCCATCCCTTTTTCCTTGCATGTTGTGTCTATGAGCATATAGGACACTAACCAGGATGCTGGTATTGGCTGCAGCTTTGTAGTAGCTGTCGACGTGATGGACAACATGGATCTTATTTGCACAAACATATTCAGTGTATCATTTTATAACTGCTGTACAGGGCTGGACAGAGGAAGATGAGAGGGGAAGTGTCCTGCTCTAGTTGGGTCAGACCCCATGCTAGGCAAGGACAAGGATGAATCCAATAGGCAAGTCAATTAAGTAGGCAAATGGTCAAGCACAAAGTTTTCAGTCCAGTATGGGAGCAGGTTAAGGCAGGAGTGGTCAAGATACAGGCAATGCTCAAAGCAGAGTATTACCAGACAAGTAGGTGGTTCCCCAAAGAGAGGCCCTAGGTGAAACATGGGAGAGTAGCCAAGCAGAAACAGTCCCCAAAGCAGAGTCAGGCAGGAGTCTGGAGGTCAGTAGCATGGAGGTTCAAACACAAGGCAAGTTCAGGGGAACATGGCACTGGAGCTGAAGAGAAGATGTTGTTCCAGCAATGACTAGGCTGAAACTGAAGCCATATATAGCCAGAGCTTCCAGAACTCCACCCAGGGCTGTGCTGCAGTTCATTACAGGCCCTCTGGCAAAGGTCCTACTTGAGGAGAGTCTTGCTCTCAAGGAGTCCTTTCTTCTTTGCCATTGAGCACTCCTTCTCAAAGGAGACCTACTGGCCTGCATCTTGAGGCAAGGATACTCTCAGGGGCTGGGTGGTTGCCCAGCCTCTAACTCAGAGGCAGAAATCCTGAAGGGATGGATCTGCAGCCATGCCCCCTGGAGCCCAGGCTCCCCCAGGTCTCCTGACCTGGGTGTATCCTTGACTGAGTCTGTCTCTGAGAGCTCGAGCTCCTCCTTGGAGGAGGGTTCCTCCACTGGGGGCATGACAGGAAGCAGGGCCATTCTACCAGCCCTGCTGAAAGACTTCACCCAGGAAGCCTCCTCCTCCTTCAACTGTCACCCCCCACAGCCATTACAGCAGGCTGTAACAGAGGGAGATGGGAAGTGGGGCCATTCCACCAGCTATGCTGAAAGATGACTTCATTTTTCCTCTTCCCTCCCCACCCTTTTTCCTTGTGTGCTGTGTCAGTTTAGATTGTCACCTGTGGGCCCAGGCTGACCTGTTTTGCTGATTGCATGTAAGCCACTCCAGGAGCCTTTTTGTAAGTAATACATATTGTAAATGGTAACTTGCACGTTGGAATGAGTCATTGCAGATCAAGCAGGACTTTCACCTCACCTCATCTCACCTCACCACAAACCAAACGCCTTTCAGTCGAGTTGGTTCTCTATCAACAGCTGAGCAATTAAGTCAGAAGTCAAGTAGTTGACATGAATGTGCAAACCAGCTCAAGGTAATGTGCAATGTACATAGATACACACTTCTGAGGTCCAAAGGGGGAGGTGGAACTCTCCGAAGTCCTGAAGCCAAAACTCCTGAAGGTCATAAGATACTCCCACTGTGATTCTTTGGAAAGGTTCTGGTGTGTGTGTGTGTGTGTGTGTGTGTGTGTGTGTGTATGCTAGGGATGTTGGAGAAATCTGTTTGAGGCATGGAGTCCAATGAGCTTTCCTAGGCTTGGCCCTGTGGACTTTGTTTGGTTCCTGCTGTGGCATGTGACTTGATCTACAGTGAGTCAGGTCAGTTTGCAGAATTTCTGGGAATTTTGCACATTTTGGGGGCAGGGGAAGGGTCTGCAATTTGCACAAATTGGCCAAAATTTACACAAATTGCTCAGAAATTTGAACAAATTGCAGAACCTTCCGGGGGGGGGAAAGCGCAAAAAGTTCCCAGAGTCTGAGGAACAGCCCACAGCTCAGCCCGCATATGCAAAGCGAGTTGGTCATGCTGCAGAACTCCACTGAGCCAAAAAAGAACCAGATTTCCCAGTGATGGACATCCTTAGTGTATGCGTGTGCACACGCCATGCGTACGCACACAGACATGGAGAGGCACAACTTAAGAACAACAAAAGAAAACAAAGTATTCAGCCCTGATTATGTGAGTGAATGGTTTCTGCTACCAAGGCTTAAAGATAAAAGAGGATTTACAGGGTCGTTGTACAAATAGATATTTAATTTTAGTTCCAGAGCCGATGCAGGAGGTGCCACAACTCACAGAACTGGCTGCAAATAACAGGACACTGTGCATGCATTGAAGATACAAATGTATCGGTACTTAGAGCAGGCCAGGGAGGAATCTCATGCTATCAGTTCCTTGAGATCCCCCCCCCCCCGCACCAACTGCCCGGGACAACAGAATAACGCTTTATTCTTTTGTCTAATTGATCTTTACTTTTTTTTCTGGGTATTTGAAACAGTAAGCCTCTTCAAATGTTTTGTCAGGCTGTAAATCAATGCAGAAGATCAGGGGTGTGGAACCTCTCCAAGCCCAAGGGACAAATTCAGTTTTGGAGATTTATTACCAGCCTATTTTAACCCCAAACCCTTCAGAGAGGCATTTCAACCTTTTAGAAAGGGGGGGGGGAACTGCACAAACTCCGGGAAACCACCACATAATCAGTGTTCAGGGGAAAGGGGTGGGGCCTTGGAGGGGTGTGTCTTGCTGGGGAACTCCAGAGGGCCGGATTGGAACCCCAGGAGGGCCACATTTGGCCTGAGGTTCAAAATGCCTGCAGTAGACAGATTGGCTGAGGATAAATAATTATCTGACACCCTATTTCTGACAGAATGAAACAACAAACCGTAGAGGAGGACTCCGAGATGCCACCTTTGCCATATTAGTTTAGGTCATTCGAATTCAGCTTTTGGTCCAGCAGATTACCCCCCCCCCCCATGGTCACATGCCATGATCAGGGAGCAGTTTCCACCCTGACTTTTCTGCCACGGCACCTGTCCCAAACTAGGGCATGTTCCAAAGAATTCTGGGATGCCTTTCAAGGTACACACCCGCTACATGTGGGCCAATGCTCAGGCCTCGGGGGGCTCTGTGTTGTGCCATGCATCCCCGAGAATACGATGAAGGGCGCAGCATACGTTCCTAAAATAAGCAGCCAACCAAATAAATACCGAACATGCCTGCTACAACAAAACAGCAGATCCTCGTGGCTGCACACTGCACAGGGAGAGCAGCAGTACTTCTCCTGCAAGAAATGGCTACCATGTTCAGGGCTTTTTAGTTGAGAAAAAAAAAGGCAACTGAGGTGGGATGTAAAACAGCATATGGTGTGGAGAGAGTGGAGAATTTGTCTCACCCTTTCTCATCCCGGTGTGTGAAACTACAACTCCCATCGTTCTTGGCCATCACAGCCATTGGGGGAAAGGCTGAAGGGTTGAAAAGCATTCTTCCCTTTCCACAGAGATAGGACAAAGCACACTTCCCCAGCCTGGTGCCCTCCACAACTCCATTATGCTGTGCTGGGTGGGCAAGATAGGACTTGTAGTCTAACACATCTGGAGGGCACCAGGCCAGGGAAGGCTTCTTGGGGGGGCCTGGTGGAGTGATGTTTATAAATCAACTTGGTAAGCTTTTGTTAGTTCTGCTTGGGTGTTTCGGCGGCATCCCTGTGCATGTTTCCTCTGCATGGCCACAATCCTTGGGAAGAGAGGCAGCCATGGAGAGTTCCATGGCAGCTGGACGGGGGTGGGGAGATCCATGATCAGAACTCCTCCGCACTCATATCTCACTTGATGGGTACGGAGGAGATCCCCAGCATCCTGTCGAGCCCCAGACACTGTCTAAGGGCCATCGGATTGCTCTAGGAAGCTTTCATTGATTCATCTTCCAATTAAATCCACTAAAGTGTGCAGCCCTAATATTGCCTCCCTCATCCCAGATGGCATCCGTTGCAGTGGCATCCACTTTCTGCTCAGCCTCTTTGCCTCGGCTTTGAACAGTGATGGGTAATTACTTCACTGGAGGTCCTTGTGCTCGCGTTCTTTTCTGACGGCCTTCTGCTCATTATTTGCCAGAGACGCTCCTGATCACACTCTGCTAAGTCTCGGGGATGAGAATTCAACTAATGAGATGTGTGCAAATATTATACTTCCTCTGCTTTGCTCAGCTCTTGCCTTCCCCTGCCCAGAAGGAGTTCCATCTGGGGGGTGGGGGGAAGGAAGGCGGAAATTGTTTGCACAGTTGGTGCAGAGTGGAAGATGGGAAGAATGTGGAGAACAGCTGAGGTGAACCAAGGGCTGGGCTGGAGCTCTGGAGAAGGGAGAAGACTGGAGAGCAACGAAGGTGGAGAATTGAAAACACCCAGCAGGACACATGGAGGACCCTAATACATACCCTATTTGTGAAAGATACTCGGGGGACTTACCGAGTCACCCATGGGGATGTCCACTGGTCAGGGCACTACTTTTCCATGCGCAAAGCTGACATTTGGAACACATGTATTCCAGGGTATAAGGGGCTACTAACAAAAAGTCCAAACAAATAGAGGATATTTGTATTGCCTCTTACTTGAAATGGGGTGATATAAATAGGAGTCAATTGGAAGCTCCTTGGGGGCAGGGACCTTCCTTTTCTATCTTTTGGAAACTCTGTAGAGCACCATATACATTACGTTCATTGTAGTAGTCGTGCTAGTAACAACAACAATAAATAATCATGGCAGAGGTATTTTCAATAAGACTGCAAACTTTAATCAACTGCGTAGTTAGATTAACCACTTAAACACCCTTTTCACTGCCTAAAAAGATTTCCCAATGAATCATGGTCTCTCTCTCTCTCTCTCTCTCTCTCTCTCTCAAATGTTCAACTATTTTTAAGACAAGCATCACGTACACTTCACATACTCCACCATAATTTTAAAGCCCAGGACCTGTATAAATTATTCAAATGAAGCAAATTTGCAAGGTGTCACTTATTTGCACATTTCCCCTCCTTTTTAATTATTCCCGCACAGCTTTGTTTCTGATTTGGCTCAGCATGGTGAGAGGGAAGATGCTGTGCAGCCCTGCTCCCAACCAACCACTGGAAATCTGCTTCTGAGGTTACACCAGGTACTTTCAAGCATAGCTCACAGCCATAAGGGCTAGTAACTTGCCCTCTGTTCAAAAACAAAAGCAGAGACTTCGGGATGTCGTGGGAGTCTGAGAAGGCGGTGGAGTCCAATGGACTCCCCGCTGCTCGGCCTCCCAGACCCCATTCACTGAGCCGCCGCCACTCACCGGACCCGCTTGCTGAGCTCCCACACAGTCTGCAAGCACCCAGCAGCTGCCCGTCCCTTTAGTGAGCCACCATTTTGCATAAAAATGGCAGCTCAGGGCTTTCTGGATATGTAATGTTACATAAATGGTGGCCATAAAGGGGCCATTTACGCAACACTGCAGGCATGAACTGTCCATTTTCACCTGTAATGTTGTGCAAATGGCCCCTTTACGGCTGCCCTTTCTGTAACATTACATATGTGGAAAACCCCAAGCCACCGTTTTTATGCAAAATGGCAGCTCGCTAAGAGGACGGGCGGCCTGCAGTGCTTGTCAGTTGCTCGCCAGGTGCTCCTGTTTCTCACGCACTGAGCAGGGGTGGGCGGTGGCAGCAACTCGGTGAATGCCTGGTGAAACTGGACAGAGATCATAGAATCATATAATAGTAGGGTTGGAAGGGGCCTACAAGAGATGAGTCTGTCCATCCCTACAGAGACTCTCAGGAAGCTGAAGCCTGTACTCAGTTCTGCATTTTTTTTTTTTTAAGTAGGCTCCAGCAAAAATGACCACATCCTCTGGGCGCCAGTGGTGATTAGGCTGTTTCCAATCCCAGCACTGCTGAGATGGAGATCAGAGACATAAGCAGCCAGTGGAGTCTCTCTCTCTTCCTCCTCCTCCTCCTCACTGCCCTTACCACTGGATCACAGACTCCCAGCCCAACCTACCTCACAGGGTTGTTGTTGTGAGGATAAAATGGAGGAAGGAGGAGGATCATGTACACTGCCTTGAGTTCCTTGGAGGAAAAAAGGCGGGATAGAAATGCAATAAATAAATAAATAAATAAATAAATCAACCCCTCAGGCCAGAGGGAGAGGGCAGATGAGCAGGCGGGTGCTGAGGGTGAGGAGAAGGCTGCAGCAGGGGCTAGGAAGCTCTCTCTGTGGTGGGCCCCTGGCCAGCGCAAGAACTTGGCAGAGGCCTGAGCATGCCAACCCCTGACCAAATCTGCAAGCAGCTTTTATACCAGGGGTGTTGAATCTCAGGCCTGTGGGTCAAGCCTGGCCCATCTGGGGTCTGTTCCCCAGATGGCCATGAGCCCTTTTCTTGGCCACAACCCCTTCCACTGACCGTCAATCGTTTGGAGGTTTCCTGGCTTTGTGCAGCTTTTTCCCCATTCTAGGAGGTTGACATGCAGGACACGGAATAATGGGCTCAAGTGACAGGAAGCCGGATTCCAGCTGAACATCAGGAAAAACTTCCTGAGAGTTAGGGCAATATGACAATGGAACCGATTCCGTAGGGAGGCGGTGGGCTCTCCCACACTGGAGGCATTCAAGACAAGGCTGGACAGCCACCTGTCAGGGATGCTCTGACTTGGATTCCTGCATTGAGCAGGGGGTTGGACTCGATGGCCTTGTAGGCCCCTTCCAACCCTACTGTTCTATGAGTCTATGATTCTATGACATGCCTCTCCTAAAGCTTACTTACTGGCAGAAAGAGCTTCAAGCTAAAATATGCTGGTTTGTTGTGTTATTTTGGGACCACCCCCTTGGCCCAACACTGGAACTTGGCCCCCAAGAGCTCCTCTGAACCAACTTTAGCCCTCAGGCTGAAAAGAGGTCCAACACCACTGCTTTAGATGCACTGCTGTAGCTCCACCCCTCCACCAAGAGGTCAGGTAGCCATGCAGGATGACCTGGGTCTTAATACCCCCCCTCCCAATCTTCCTAGTTTTACTGGGAATCTCAGCCAGATAGACAACCTCCAGCAATCCAACACTGCTTTCCTTGTCGAACACAGAGTTCTGGGATAACGATAGGAGTTCCAAGGTGGGGGAAGCACCCACATGTAATTTACTGTTGTTGCTGGATAACCATAAACTCTTTTCTCCATCTTTGGCAAAGCAGCCGATGCAAACAGCTGAGCCAGTTGGAAGTTCAGGCAGCTGGCAGTGCCACGGAGACAGCTGTCTCTCTTCCAAGAATGACTTCTCCCCCATTACTCATTCATTAACCTCTTCAGTGCTTTGGCCTGAGCTCACCCTCCCGATGTGAACAGGTGCACTAGTAGGAAGCTGAGAAATCAGAGCAGACTTGGGTCTTTCGGCGTGGCCAAATCTTATGGCGTTTGGGTGCCCAAGAAGATCTAGGCCTTGTACGGGGAGAATTTAAACGGCGAAGGGGCCATCTGGGCACATGTAGTCCGGAGTGGACCTCGCCACCCTATTCCAGATCAGCTGTGTGTCTGACACACCTGCTGATGAATGCTTGCTCCTCTTTGTCTGAAACCCAACTGAAATCCAAACAGGGACATTTCATACAAGAAAGAGAGTTCGTGGCACCTTCAGGACTAACACATTTATTCTGGCATGAGCTTTTGTAGAGTAATAGATTTGTTAGTCTTGTGGGTGCCACCAGACCATTCACAGTTTGTGCTGCAACAGACTAACACAGGTACCCCTCTGGAGATTATTTCATACAGGGCATCCATTCAGTTGACTCCTTTGAACATCTTCCCTTTGAGCTCAGGAGAAGAACAGCTCTTGTCAGCCTCCTTGTGCCTGAGCAGGAAAGGAAAGGAAAGGTTCCTCCTGTGCAAGCACCAGGTCATTACTGACCCCTAGAGGGACGCCTGCTTATGCTGGCGTTTTCATGGCAAACTATAGCGGGGTGGTTTGCCATTACCCTGGCAACTTAAAAATGCTTTTTTCCTCTCCCTTCCCAATCCCCTTTCCTTTTGAGTCATGCCATTTAGATATTCAGCCTGAGGTCAGGGACTGTCTCAGCATCAATCATTGCAAACCACTCTGGGAACCTTTTTTTGGCTGAAGAGCTGGGTAAAAACACCATAAATAAAGAAGGTTAAATAAACCTTTAGAAGGATGCAGACAAACTGGAGAGGGTTCAGAAGGGGGCAACGAAGATGATCAAGGGATTGGAAATAAAGCCCTATGAGAAGAGGCTGAAAGAACTGGGCATGTTTTGCCTTGAGAAGAGAAGACTGAGGGGGAGATAGGATAGCGCTGTTCAAGTACTTGAAAGGTTGTCACAGAGAGGAAGGCCAGGATCTCTTCTCCATCATCCCAGAGTGCAGGGCACGGAATAATGGGCTCAAGTGACAGGAAGCCAGATTCCAGCTGAACATCAGGAAAAACTTCTTGACTGTAAGGGCAACATGACAATGGAACCAATTCCCTAGGGAGGTGGTGGGCTCTCCCACACTGGAGGCACTCAAGATGAAGCTGGACAGCCATCTGTCAGGGATGCTCTGACTTGGATTCCTGCATTGAGCAGGGGGTTGGAGTCGATGGTCTTGTAGGCCCCTTCAACCCTACTGTTCTATAATTCTATGATTCTAAATCATAAATAAAACACCACCACTGACCCGTTGAATTCTGTCACCGGGGGGAACACAGGAAGCGGCCGTATTTCATGTTCGACTCTACGAGCATGGTATAGTCCACTCTGCCTAGAATGGCCTTGGAGAGCTCCAGCCACTTTCCCACCAACTGCCACTTTTCAACTGGGGGAGTCAGGCATTGAACATGGGACCTGTTACATGCCAAGCATGTGCTTTTCCACTGAGCTATGGCCCTTGCCTGATTGTCATGCCTGCTCTGGAGGAATCCTCTTCAGGGGCAATCATATACAGTTGGAGCTCATTTCTAGGATTGAGCCCTGCCTGAAATCAAGCTCTGTTGCCCAGCAGCCATGCCACTTGGGGATGATGGGAGTTGTAGTTCAACACCCCTGGAGGGCAGCAGGTTGAGGAAGGCTGCTCTGTGGGTAAAGGTGTAACAGTGGAAGTGGGGTGGAAAGGAAACCATTTAGCTACATGTTCACTGCCCTGAAAAGACAAAGGCCTCGGGATGCGGCAAACGTGGGTTTGAACGAAGTATCACTGCTACCAGGAGTGGAACATAAGAACATAGGAAGCTGCCTTATACTGAGTCAGACCATGGGTCCATCTAGCCCAGTACTGTTGACTCTGACTGGCAGCAGCTCTCCAGGGTTTCAGGTAGGATTCTTTCCTAGCCCTACCTGGAGAAGCTGGGGATCGAACCTGGGACTTCCTGCATGCAAAGCATGTGCTCTTTCACACTGAGCTATGGTACCTCCCTAGTGGTGTCAAGGGTAGGCATGGTTGGGCACCTGCCAAGGATCCACACCTCAGCAGGGGCCCCCTGACAAGAACCACCTGGAGTTGCTCCTCCTCTTCGCCATGGCAACCTGCTTATTTACCTGCCTCTTGCTCTGGCCCAGGCAACGGTGGTGGTAAGGAGAAGCAGGAGATGCCCTGGCCTCCTTGCTCCATGGCTGTCTGCTGGTCAAGAAAGCAAGTGGCAGCAATGATGGGAAAGAGGAGGAGGAGCGGCTGGTGACATTGGGGGTGCCTTGCCCAAGGGCACTCAAAAGCCAGGAGCCGCCACCAGCTGCCCCACAGATGTGCCCTCATCCTATGATTGGCAAGAAGAACAACTGATTGTTGAGCTGCCCCTGGCCAAGGATGCATGACTTTGGGGCAAGGGGGCTGCATCAGCTCCTTGGCAGATCATGCCTGAACAGGAAGGTGGAAATGGCTGTGGGATGGCAGCATTCCAGAACATGGGGAGGACTTCTGGTGAGGGCATGGAAAGTGGATGATGAAAGAGTGACTGAGTGGCTGGTGCTATTGTCTGGAAAGTAGGTCGAGAGCCTTTCACGCTGAGAAAGGTATTTACGCAGTGAACGCTTGGCTCCATCAGCTCAAGGAGGGAGCAGATCAGGGCACAGTCATCGCAGTCCCAAACGCACTTCCAAACTCTCTTGTCCTGAGTCCCACCTTGGCTGGACCGACTCAGTTGCAGAATAGCTAGCGAGCCTTTAAGGCACGGCTGTTGAACCTCAGTCCTGTGGGCCAACTGGTTCCAAGCACCAACTGTTTGGTGTTTCCCCAGCTTTTGCTCAGGTTTCCCCTAAAAGATTCTTGCGGTATGCCTCTTCTAAGGCTTAGCTAGTGCCAGGAAGAGCTTCAAGCTAAAATACGCTGGTATTTTTTCTCATATCTGGTATCTTGAGCTCTTTCCCTTTTTCCTTAGGCCCTCCCCACCACTGGAATGTGGCCCCTGAGAGCTTCTCTGAAACGGAATTCAGCCCTCAAATTGAAAGGAGTTCAGCATTCCCGCTTTAAGATCTCCAAGCAATATGCCAGCCTCCTCCAAAAACTGTTCTTCAAGTGCCACTCCAGGCTTCGCTCTCCGCTTCGCTCTCTGCTTTCTCAACAGCACTTGTAGAAGAGCAAAGTGTTTCATGGTTCTTTTCTGGTTCTGCCCTCACAACAACCTTGCGCAATGGAAGGTGTGATCGCGACTCCTCCCACGTGGCCATCCAGAGCATTTGATTGAGCTTATTGTTCCTTGTGGGGCCCTTGGGTGAGTGGCTGTTAGAGGACCCCTTCCCTGAGCAGACCCGCCTCCTTGCCACCATCCCCAGCATCTGGAAGGAGAGATCAGTGCTCAGTCCATTCAAAGAGAGAGGTCAAGGCAAGGTGGAGTCTGTTACTCTTCCTCCTTGCTCTTGTTACTGGGATAAGGTGGCTGAACAGGCAACAAAGCAAGGAAGAAGAGCAGGGCCAGGGCATGCTCAGGGTCAGCAGTGCCTTGGCAGGTGCCCCATGATGCCAGACTCTGGCGCTGACCTCAGAGCAGGGATCGGAGCCTGGTCTCCCACATCCAAACCCAACACTCCACTGGTTTATGAACTGCGTTCCAGGGCACCTTGCGGGCTTCCCCGAAACATCACAAGTTTCTCAGGGTAGAAGGTCAGTAACAGACAAACTTTCATGAGAGAAACTTTGTTGAACTACTGGTACTAATCTTTTCCCTCCAATCTGCAGCTGCAGGAGGACACTGAATGTGTTCTAGGGGACGTCCTGAGTTGATGTGGGGGTGGCAGCAGGAAACTATTGACAGGTGCTTTGCACCTTGGAGAGCTCCTTCAGCATTCTGACTGAAACCCAGAGCGGATTCACTTCGCCACTGACATTGGTGCCACCAGCCTCCACTGGACAGGGGTAACTAACTGTTGGGTTCCTATGTTGCAGTTCCTATGACCTGCTGATCAAAGGAACATAGAATGCTATTTTATACTGAGTGAGACCATTGGTCCATCCAACTCAGTATTGTCTACACTGGTATCTGTGGGTTTCGGGCATTTTTTCTGGGTTTGGTTCCTAGCATTTGGCCACATTGGATGGGAATGATGGAAATTGCAGTCCAACACTTCTGGTGGGCACCAATTTGGAAAGGCTGGGTTAAGAGACTAGCCCAAGATCTTCCACTGAGCTTCAAAGACGAGTGGGGGATCTGAACCCAGGTTTCTCTGGTCTAAGCCCAATACTCTTCAAGATGTCATCACACTGGCTCTCTATTTTTTTTAAAGTATAGCCTCCTTTCCCCTGCTTGCATGGCCTTGTCTGACATCTTAACACCTCTTGCAACTAAATCCTGCCTCCCCCAAGGCTAGACTCTTTTTACACCATGATAGCATCTCACATCATGATCTTTGAATCTTTTTGTCCCCCTTATCCATCTTTAAAAGCTCACAAAATCCCATAAGAACAGCTCACAGTGAATTAGTCCCCTTCTGCCAGATCATATTTTGTGATGGCCTTGGAAATCTTGCTGGCCCGGTGAGCTTGGTGGGTTCTGCATCTTCTATCAAGTGACTGAAGGACCATTATGGATCCTCCTATAAGCAATCCACATGAACAATCCAGAGTGAGAGTGAGAGATGCCACCAAAGCTGTTGGCATTTGCTCTTCCATCACCAGCTAATGACCCCACAAACAAGGTGGCATGGGTTGACCCTACACACCCAACCAGATGCAGCTAGAATACAATGATACAGCACAAGCACACACATGAGATACCTGACTTAACCTGTGCCTGGAAACAGAGCAATTGAGTTTCTAGAACAGTCTTCTCCAACTTGGAGTTCCCCAACTCCAGATATGTTGGACAACAGCTCCCATGATCCTTAGTCAGCATGATGGCTGACAGAAGCTTTCTAAGAAGAAGCTGGCTAGCTCTGCCAGATGCCGGCAATCTAATGAAGACAATGCCTCATAATAGGCATATGATGTGGGCATGTTCTCTAGTGGCTTATTTTTGGTTGGAAGACATTGCTCATATAAATTTTGGTCTTGAAAAATCTGTGATAATAGCTGATGTACATGCACTTTTAAACTACATCCCTGAGATGTGGGGATTAACAGATGCACAGCAAAACAGGAATCTGAGAGCCTTTACAGTTGCAAATAGAGGTATACTCCAAGCTTGGAAGGAAAAACACCGGCCATTTCTAACTCCATGGACTGAAGATATTATTATATGTCCTACAGCCATCAATCCCATATGGGTGCTTATTTAGATATATGGACTGCTTATATTAATGTATATATTTGAAATGGAAATGTTAATCCTTTTTCTCCCCCTCCTTTGTGTTTTATTTTTTCCCATTTTCCCCATAGGTAATGATTACTGTATATTGATATGTTTCATGATATGAATCCTGCCCTTTTTTTTTGCTTTTTGGTGGGGTGGGTGGGTGGGGTTGTTTGTTCTTATTATTGTGTTGCAAATAAAAAGATTTTTTTAAAAAGAGTAGTTTGTCCTATTGATTCCAATGGGATGTACATTGAACAAAGTTAACCTGGAACCAGCCCATAGCCTAAGAATCCTTTGCTCCCAGCTGAGATCCACCCGCATTTGCATAGAGACAGTAGTTCATCAACTCAGGATACTACGAACCTTGAGATAACGACCTCTGAATCCAGAATGTCTAGAAACAAGCCCCTGGTCTCGTAACCCGTTCTGACCTTAGACTTCCCTTCTGCTCCATGAACTCATATCAAATCAGTGCTGTCATTTTGAATCATAGCAATACAATTCTGAAAAAATGAAAAAAAAAAAGCAACTCTGACATAACATTGTTTCACAATGCCACCTGGAGGTGCCTAGGCTAGAACAGGTTATACAGAGCTCAGAATACAGTTGTTCCATGTGGTCAATGACCAAGGTGACAGCAACTCCTCCCTGGGTGGTACGGTGTTCCCAGGGGCTCCACTCACTCACACTGGTCACTGGCTCTCCTCAGGAGGTGTAGGGATCTGTCAGTTTTGCTTCCTCCCACATTCAAGTGTTTAAAATCTCAAGTTCTTTCTGTCCTGAATATGAAGAACATTGTGAAGTTTAGTAAATGCTTATAAAAATGAACTGAACTGAAACTCTCACCTATCTCTACCAGCCAGCTTCAATAGATCCAGCTATTCCCAGCACGGACAGTACCTGCCTGTGATGTATTTGCTAAAGACAAGGAGCCTGTCAGAAAAAAGAGGTGGCCACCCCAATTCACTATGAACATGGTTGAACACACAGGGATACAAACCCAGACTTTTAAGAGCTAAGCACCCAAACCTCTGGTCTGGATGGACCACTCTGTCAGTTTCAGTTTCTCCCACATATATGATTATTTCTAATCTCAATGCTTTTTGTCCTGAATGTGGAGAAACAGTGTGGTACAGGGGTTAGAGTGTTGGACTGGGAGATCGGGGTTCTAGTCCCCACTCAGCCATGAAGTTCACTGGATGCCTTTGGGCCAGTCCCTGACTTTCAACCTAGCCTACCTCACAGGGTTGTTGTGAGGACACAATGGAGAGGAGGACCATGTAAGCCACCCTGGGTTCCTCGCAAGAGGAAACAAGATGGGATATAAATGTAATAAACAACAACAACAACTACAACAACAACTTAGTGAATTTCAGTAAATTCTTATCAAACCCAAACTGAGATGAAATCCTCAGCCATCCCTAACAGGTAGAGCAGATTGCTTCAGGTGCTGGAATTAAGGGGGACTAAATAAAGGCATTTATTTAGGGGATGATCCATCCCCTTCATGGATCACTGCCTTGTTGTGGTGAAGGGGCTTGCGTAACTCAATGAAGCCATAAGCTATGCCGTGAAGGGCCACCCAAGACGGACAGGTCATGGCAGAGAGTTCTGACAAAATGTGGTCCACTGGAGAAGGAAATGGCAACCCACTCTAGTATTCTTGCCAAGAAAACCCCATGGAATGTATCACAAGGCTAAACGAGATGACGCCGAAAGATGAGCCCCTCAAGTCGGAAGGTGTCCAATATGCTACTGGGGAAGAGCAGAGGGTATTTCCAAGTAGCGCCAGAAAGAGTGAAGCGGCTGGGCCAAAGCCGAAAGGACACTCAGCTGTGGATGTGTCTGGTGGTGAAAAGAAAATCCGATGCTGTAAAGAACAATATTGTTTAGGAACCTGGAATGTCAGATCAATGAATCAAGGTAAGCTGGAGGTGGTTAAACATGAGATGGCAAGATTGAACATCGACATCTTGGGAATCAGCGAACTAAAATGGACAGGCATGGGCGAATTTAATTCAGGTGACTATCATATCTACTATTGTGGGCAAGAATCCCTTAGAAGAAATGGAGTAGCACTCATAGTCAACAAAAGGGTGGGAAAAGCAGTACTGGGGTACAATCTTAAAAATGATAGAATGATCTCAGTACGAATCCAAGGCAAACCATTCAACATCACAGTAATTCAAGTCTATGTCCCAACCACTGAGGCCGAAGAAGCTGAGGTTGATCGGTTCTATGAAGACCTACAACACCTTCTAGAACTAACACCAAAAAAAGATGTCCTCTTCATCATAGGGGATTGGAATGCTAAAGTAGGAAGTCAAGAAATCACCGGGATAACAGGCAGGCATGGCCTTGGTGTACAAAATGAAGCAGGACAAAAGCTAATAGAGTTTTGCCAAGAGAACATGCTGATCATAGCAAACACTCTTTTCCAACAGCACAAGAGGCGACTCTACACATGGACATCACCAGATGGTCATTATCGAAATCAGATTGATTATGTCCTTTGCAGCCAAAGATGGAGAAGCTCCATACAGTCAGTAAAAACAAGACCTGGAGCTGACTGTGGCTCAGATCATGAGCTGCTTCTTGCAAAATTTCGGCTTAAATTGAAGAACGTCGGGAAAACCACTAAACCGTTCAGGTATGACCTAAATCATATCCCTGATGAATATACAGTGGAGGTGAGGAATAGATTTCAGGGATTAGACCTGATAGACAGAGTGCCTGAGGAACTATGGACGGAGGTCCGTAACATTGTTCAGGAGGCAGCAACGAAATCCATCCCAAAGAAAAAGAAATGCAAGAAAGCAAAGTGGCTGTCTGATGAGGCTTTACAAGTAGCTCACGAAAGAAGGGAAGCGAAAAGCAAGGGAGAAAGGGGAAGATATACCCAACTGAATGCAGAGTTCCAGAGAATAGCAAGGAGAGACAAGAAGGCCTTCTTAAATGAACAATGCAAAGAAATCGAGGAAAACAACAGAATGGGAAAGACTAGAGATCTCTTCAAGAAAATTGGAGATCTCAAGGGAATGTTTTGTGCAAAGACGGGCATGATAAAGGACAAAGAAGGCAGGGACCTAACAGAAGCAGATGAGATTAAGAAGAGGTGGCAAGAATACACAGAAGAACTATACAGGAAAGATCTGAATGTCCCTGATAGCCATGATAGTGCGGTCACTGAACTTGAGCCGGACATCCTAGAGAGTGAAGTCAAGTGGGCCTTAGGAAGCATTAGTAACAACAAAGCTAGCGGAGATGACAGTATTCCAGCCGAGCTATTTAAAATCCTAAAAGATGATGCTGTTAAAGTGCTGCATTCAATATGCCAACAAATCTGGAACACTCAACAGTGGCCACAAGACTGGAAAAGGTCAGTTTACATTCCAATTCCAAAGAAGGGCAACGCCAAAGAGTGTTCAAACTACCGCACCATTGCGCTCATTTCACATGCCAGCAAGGTGATGCTCAAAATCCTACAAGCTGGGCTTCAGCAGTATGCGAACCGAGAACTACCGGAAGTACAAGCTGGGTTTAGAAGAGGCAGAGGAACTAGAGATCAAATCGCCAACATTCGCTGCATCATGGAGAAAGCAAGAGAATTCCAGAAAAACGTCTATTTCTGCTTCATTGACTACGCTAAAGCCTTTGATTGTGTGGATCACAACAAACTGTGGCAAATTCTGAAAGTGATGGGAGTACCAGACCACCTTACCTGTCTCCTGAGAAACCTGTACAAGGGTCAAGAAGCAACAGTAAGAACCAGACATGGAACAACCGATTGGTTCAAAATTGGGAAAGGAGTACGACAAGGCTGCATATTGTCACCCTGCTTATTTAACTTATATGCAGAGTACATCATGAGAAATGCCGGATTGGATGAATCAGAGGTTGGAATTAAGATTGCTGGGAGAATTATCAACAACCTCCGATATGCAGACGATACCACCCTAATGGCAGAAAGCAAAGAGGATCTAAAGAGCCTCTTGTTGAGGGTGAAAGAGGAGAGTGCAAAAGCTGGTTTGAAACTCAACATTAAAAAAACGAAGATCATGGCATCTGGCCCCATCACTTCCTGGCATATAGAAGGGGAAGAAATGGAAGCAGTGACAGATTTTACTTTCTTGGGTTCCAAGATCACCGCAGACGGTGACTGTAGCCATGAAATTAAAAGACGCTTGCTCCTTGGGAGGAAAGCTATGGCCAACCTAGACAGCATAGTAAGAAGCAGAGACATCACCTTGCCGACAAAGGTCCGTCTAATCAAAGCTATGGTTTTCCCAGTAGTAATGTATGGCTGTGAGAGCGGGACTATAAGGAAGGCTGAGCGCTGAAGAATTGATGCTTTCGAACTGTGGTGCTGGAGAAGACTCTTACGAGTGCCCTGGACTGCAAGGAGGTCAAATCAGTCCATCCTAAAGGAAATCAACCCTGAGTGCTCATTGGAAGGACAGATACTGAAGCTGAAGCTCCAATATTTTGGCCACCTAATGCGAAGAGAAAACTCCCTGGAAAAGACCCTGATGCTGGGAAAGACTGAAGGCAAAAGGAGAAGGGGACGGCAGAGGATGAGATGGCTAGATAGCATCACGGATGCAATGAATATGAACTTGAGCACGCTCCGGGAGAGAGCGCAGGACAGGAAGGCCTGGCGTGCTATGGTCCATGGGGTCACGAAGAGTCGGACACGACTGAACGACTGAACAACAACAAAATAAAGGCAGGAATGGATGTGTCACTGGTACAGCGAGACTTTTTAAACTGTTGGAGGGGAATTTAGTGTTCTGCTTCAGGCAGCAAAATGCCTTGGGCCTTCAGAATTAGCAAAAAGGGCTACAAAGGGCTTCCTGTTCTAACTGGGACTGTACTTGGACAATGACAGGTTTTTTTTTTACTGGCTTTGCCACTTGGCTTGTTTTTTGGTTCTTGGCTCCCACTACCTGCCACACATGTGCTGACTCCTGGCTCCTATCTTCTGGCTCCTGGCTCCCCACTCAACAGCTGCCTGCAGCTGAGCTCAAGACAGAAGGAACACAACAAGTTTGGACTGAGCACGTTTCTCCTGCTCAGCTGTTACCAGCCCACTTCCCTATCTCAGCAAGTACACATGAAAAGGCAAGCAGTTGGTCCAGCCGAACAATCCTTCTGCTGATGAAGCCAAAGGCTCAGAGTGCATCTGGCTGCCAAGAATTATTTTTAATTCTATGCTTTTTCTAGGCATCACTCTATGATCAATTGGCAGCACAATAAATAATAGTTCCTCCTTCTTCCTGCAACACACTCTCATCTGCAGCTCATGTATTCCTAGTGATTAAATTAAGAGGCTTTAATTCTGAGCTGGTGACTGGACACCTTTTACTCTGCAGTGGCTACTGTGGCTGCGCTCGCTCTCTCTCTCTCTCTCTCTCTCTCTCTGATTTCAGTGTTTCCTCTTTCTAGGAAAATGAAACTTTTATGCAGATACTCTCAGCAGTCTCAGCACACCAACTTACTTGTTGCAATGGCACAATTGGAAAGCTTCTGGCTTTCTGCCAGCACATGAAATCAAGCCTAGAGAAATGCTCGGTACATGAACTTCTGTCGTTGAGTGCTTCTAGGTCCGAGGTTCCCGAACGTCATGAGCAGTGAGCATCAGGGAGCGTCACTACATAGAAATGGTGTAGGCTTGGGCTGGGCTGAAAGTATGGGGGATGTGGGGTGAAAACCCTCCCAAAGTTTGGGAATGGGCCCCCTAAAGATTCAGGTGGATGGGGTTTACTATTATATGAGGTGGCTTGGTGTCTTTCTTTCTTCCTTCCCTTCCTTTAAGAAACAAAACAAGAACATAATTGTAAAGACAAACCAAAGAGAGGCAGTCATGCTGCCACGTGCGTTAAGAGTGTGGCTGCAAATGCCTCTGGGAATGATGGTATGTGATCGTGTACCACTGTGGAGGCTGGTGGCTCCAATTCTGGTGGGGCCTTCCATCCATTCTGGGTTTCTGTCAGAACCAGCCAGAACTCTAAAGGAGCTATTCAAGGTTCCGAAACTACTTTGAGGATGGGGTTCAGAGCCTTGGATGGCTCCTTTAGAGTTCTGGCTGGTTCTGACTGAAACACAGAATGGATTCACAGCCCCACTGAAATCAGAGCTACCAGCCTCCACTGATGAAGGAACCTGATCCTTCCCAGGTTATTGTATGAGGAAAAATGGCTGCAATTTTCAAGCTCATGGCAGCACAGCTGCTGAGCTGCAGCTACTCTTTGGAATCACGTTAAAAAGGAACGGGAAAGAAAATAAGGAAGAAAGACCACCCAGCCGCCTCATGTCATTATAGATGCCCCTCCTAAAGTGCTGTGAGTTTTGCATCACCCCCACCCCCCAGGGTTGCAGAAATCTCCCTCATCCTTCCTGGTGGACAGAAATTCCATGAAGGTGCATGTAGGCAGATGGGAAAGGAGGGGAGATATCAGGCCCAGCACTAGCATATGCATCCCAGAAAGACCCTTCCCCCTCTGCCATAATGGACTACATTAGGAACATAGGAAGCTGCCTTATACTGAGTCAGACCCTGGGTCCATCTAGCCCAGTATTGTCCACACTGACTGGCAGTGGATCTCCAGGGTTTCAGGCAGGATTCTTTCCTCACTTTGCCCGGAGAAATTGGGAATTGAACCTGGGACCTTCTGAATGCAAAGGATGTGCTCTGTCACACTGAGCTATGCCCCCTCCCTTATCTCTCATTATCTGTGACTACTGACCCAGTCATCTCCTGGACTGCTCTGCTCATCTCTGGCTTCTTGGAGTGCTGCCCTTAGCAGTTCCTGAAACCTGACCCCTTGGGAATCTGACCTCTTGGGAACCTGTCCCCTTCTGAATCTTGACAGTTGCTAGAACAGCTTGAAAAGCTCTGCTCCGGGGAAATGATCACATCTATACATAGAATAAAGGATATGTTAGCTCTTTTAAATAAGGGACAAAGAAGAGGTCCCATGGGAGATCTGGGGTTGAATTGCTCTTTTTAAAAACAAAAATACCCCCCCAACTTTAAAGCAACCATGGGGAGAAGGAGAATGTCTAAGAACATAAGAGTGATGCTGGATCAGACCAAGGGTCCATCTAGGCCAGCATTCTGATCAGACAGTGGCCAACCAGTTGCCTGTGACTAATCCTTAAGTAGGACATGAGTGCAATAGCATCCTCCCTCCCATTTTCCCCATACTGCCTCTGATACTGGAGTTAGCATCTAGCTATCAGGAGTAGTAGCCACTTATAACCTTCTCCTCCAGGAATTGGCCTAACGCCCTTTTAAAGCCATCCAAAGTGGTGGCCATCACTGCAATTTGTGGAAGCAAATCCATAACTGAACCGTGTGGTGCAAAGAAGTGCTTCTTTAATTTTGTTTGGAGCAGCAGCACTGGGGAAGGAGGGCTGACCCTTCCCCTCCAACATTTTAAGGTCTAAAGAGAGCTTCGGCTATGGGGCAGTATAGAAATGTTAATAATAATAATAATAATAATAATAATAGAACATACACACACACGCATGGACACACACACACACACACACACATGCATGCACCAACATACACAACCTGGGCCCCTGTTTGCAGACCGCATGGCACTCACTGGACCTGCCTGTGAGTGCCGCATGGACCCGCTCCTTCCCCAAGCTGCCATTCTGCACAACAATGGCGGCTCGGACATATCCTGGAAGGGAATGTTGGGTAGATTGTGGCTGTGAAGGGTGATTTACACAACATTACAGGCATAAAGGGCCCATTCACGCCTGTACTGTTGCACAGATGGCCCTTTACAGCTGCTATCAACACAATGTTCCCTTCCCAGAAGTGCCCGAGCCCCACTGTCATGCAGAATGGAGGCTCGGGGAAGGAGTAGATCCGCAGCACTTGTTGGTTGCTTGCTGAGCTGTCAAGGAGCTTGCGCAGCGTGGCAAGCAGGCACAGGTGGCAGTGGCTCATGGAGTGACAAACGGCCCTGGGCAATGCAAATCCATCCATCCATCCCTAACACACACACACACACACACACACACTCACACACACCTATGACCCCAGTGGGGGCAGGGGATGAAAATATGATGCAGGTTGCAGGAATCTTTGCGGGTTAATTCAGGGGGTGGTTTCAATCTGGAAAATGGCATGGAGGAAAGGGTAAGTCCCCTCCACCCAGTACTACAACTATGATCAAAATTAGTCCCTCCCCAAAGCCACTTCAGAGTTAAAGATACCATTGTCTGGCGATCATGGCCTTAGCGTGGCAGGTCAGTTTTGGCCCTAGCTAGGTGATCTGTTCCCCTTCATGGATCACTGCCTTGTTGTGGTGAAGGGGCTTGCGTAACTCAGTGAAGTCATAAGCTATGCCGTGCAGGGCCACCCAAGACGGACAGGTCATGGTGGAGAGTTCTGACAAAATGTGGTCCACTGGAGAAGGAAATGGCAACCCACTCCAGTATTCTTGCCAAGAAAACCCCATGGAAAGTATCACAAGGCTAAAAGATATGACGCCGGAAGACGAGCCCCTCAGGTTGGAAGGTGTCCAATGAGATGGCTAGATAGCATCACCGATGCAACAAATATGAACTTGAGCACACTCCGGGAGAGAGTAAAAACAGGAAGGCCTGGCGTGCTATGGGCCATGGGGTCATGAAATGGCAGACACGACTTAACGACTGAACAACAACAACAACAGGTGATCTGTTCAGCACCCTGGACAGCTGCAAGCACACGTTTGCTTTTCCAAGCAGCCTGGTCCTCCCAGCACAGGGCTGTCAACGGACATTTTCATACACAGTGGATTCTGACATTAACAAACGTGGTGAACAGCAAGCAAACATGCAACCTGAGGCCAGAGATATCCAGAAAAAGGAAATATGCATATTTGATGTGTAGAGTACATTCTGTGGCAATTGACAGGACTTCTTTCCCATTGTTAGCATTGTGCCAAATCTTTTGAGTGGTTAAATTTTCAGAGAGAAAGATGCCATTTTAGGGAAGGTGAAACCATTTACAAAACTACTCTCCCTTTGAACTGTGGGCAAATTTGCTGCTCCCATCTGCAGCTATGCATCAAGGATCCTGGCAACAAGTGAATGTGCACTCAGATCCCTCTTCACATGTCTTTTGAGCTGTTATTTTCACTGCACAGATGTCATTTCAGGGGTTGCAAACAGGTTCATGTCTGCAGATGTTTGAAGCTATTGTTTGATTCCCTCACCTGTTGCTGCTTGCCGTAGGGAAGAGAAACTTGGTCTCATTGATAAGGGAGGCATATTTCTCCCTCTCTCATAGGAACCCGGGGCCATCTCATGAATCTGATTGGTGGGAGATTCAAGATAAAAGGAAGGGCTTCTTCACACAGCACATAGTTGAAGTATGGAATTCACTACCACAAGATGTCATGATGGCCACCACTTTGGATGGCTTTAAAAGGGGGTTGGACAAATTCATGGAGGAGAAGGCTATTGATGGCTATTAGGCTTGAGGGCTATATGCTGTGCCCAGTACCAGAGGCAGTATGCCTATGTACACCACTTGTTGGGGAACCTCATGGCCTGCTGGTGGGTTTCCCATGGGCAGCTGGTTGGCCACTGTGTGAACAGAATGCTGGACTGGATGGACCCTTGATCTGACCCAACATGGCTCTTGTATTCTTAGCTGGGCTGATGCTTCCTCGCCAAATGAGCGTGCAAATGCAGATCTGAGTGTAGAATGAGCACATGGTGTTGGAGGCCAGTAGCTCCTAAGTCAGGGGGGCAGTGAATCCAGTCTGGGTTTCAGTCAGAACCAGCCAAAACTCTAAAGGAGCTATCCAAGGTGCTGAGCCTATTTGATGCCTATCCAAGGTGCTGAGCCTATTTGATGCCTATCCAAGGTGCTGAGCCTTTCCAGGGTGCTGAGCCTATTTTGGGGTTGTGGTTCAGCACCTTGGACAGCTCCCTTAGAGTTCTGACTGGTCGAGACTGAAGCCCAGAGTGGATTCACTACCCCACTGACATCGAAGCCACTGGTCCGCACTGCACGTGGCATTTTTGGGCAGCTTCTGGGCCCCAGCACCTCAGCAGAGCTCAGCACTAACCCCAGACAGCGGTGCAGTTAGATAATTTTATGGGCCCAGTATGTGTGGCTTGTCTTATGGGCCCCCTCTCTAAAGGGCCAAATGTATTATTTCACTCACCGCAAATTGTGGTAAGTCCGCTTTCTGCATTTGGTCCCGTCCTGCTCGTTTTGCTGAATTGGGCCCTGGGCGCCTGCCCCGAAGTCCGAGCCTGATGGTGCCCCAGGCCCCAAGCCCAGCCATCAGTGCAGCATGGAGAGCTGCCATGATTTCCCAGAGTGCCCTGGAGTAACAGTATGCCAAGGACATTACAGGAAATTCAAAGGGTGGCTCCCCACGTCGCACAGGTTAGAGCGTTGCCATTGTCTCCCTTGCCAACCTCCCAGTACAATGGCCAGGGACTGACTAGCAGAGAAGAGGGACTGCCTGAGGGCACTTTGCCCAGCTCCCCCACAAACCCGCAGCAGGCCATGTGCAGATCCAATTGACAGCAACACAGTGCTGATGCTTTTGGTTTTTTTTTTAAATGTTGGTTTTTAGTGTTTTGGAGGGGAGGTCTGTTTTATTACCATCAAAGGCTTTTACCATTTAGGGCGCAATCCTATTACTTCCATGCACAGTGCTTGTAAGCCACTGAACTCAGAGGCTTACGAGCATCCAGTGCAGAGCAGGAGGAGTGACGGAGGCGATGGCTGCCTCCGCCAGTCCTCCCACTCTGCGTTTTTGCTACATAGGCTTTTTAGCCCATCTGATTGGGGCATGTCAGAGGGGGATGGAAGGAGGCTGGGGAGGCCTTGGGGTAGCTCATACCCCAGCATCTCCAGTCACCTCCCCTCCCCACCCACTGGAACACCTCCTCTACCCCCTCTCTGAGGTTGCTTTTCCAACCTTGGAGGGGCAGCCGGTGCAGTTCTCTCCATGCCAGCTGTGAAAGGGAAGGGGAGGAGTGGGGAGCATGGATTCCTGGGTCCAAGGTCACAGCACCATCTCCAGATTCAGATCCAGGAAACCAAAGTATCCTATGAACCCACAGACACCGTCGAGGGGCCACAGGATTGCTCTCCCCGTTGATTCATGCTTGCACTGCATTTTATTTTGGAAGCCACCTTGAGAGGGTTTTTTTTGAAACACTTAAATGTGACCTAAAATATTTTAAAATAAATACATTAAAAATAAAATGCAGACAAACAATGTCTACATTCAGGTGCACATTTGGGGTATGTACTACTGCTGGAAAGGGTGTATGTGTGTCATCTCTAGGGATGTAGGGTTTGTGTAAAATCAATTCCATCTGTGTTTCATGGGTTGTCAGGCACCTTTCGTTCTGTCATCTGCCCATTTATGGAGTTGGGTTTTTAAGTTTCCACACATTTGCTTTTCCATCAATGTCAATTTGCACAAATTCGCACATGCAAAAATGTGCAAATTTCCACAAAATGCACAAATCCCTCTAAAATGCACAAATCCCCCTAAAATGTGCATTTTCATGCTTTAGCCTATGGAGAAAATGTGCATGTTTGGCTGGGGTTTTAAAACCTTCTTGCATATTTTTTTTACACCAAAATTTGCACAAAATTTCCAAAGCTTAGAAAAACATTTCACAAGTCCGCAGGATCCACCCAATAGGGGCAAAGCTGGTCCATTGTGGAATCCATGGGTCAGATTCATAAAAATCTTGGAGATTTCCAAGATTGGTTGGAGATTTCTGTGACCTCCCTAGACATTTCACAGGTCTGAGCTCAAAAAAACACCTCCCTGTTTTGGCTCAGTCCTACCTATAAAATTGTGTAGCTTTGGGGTATAAAATACAAGTGTGCATGGATCTGAGCCCAAAGCAGCCAGCTGAGAAACACAAAACAGAGCTGATGTGAAATGAGGGGAATGGACAGAAGAATCAAATCTGAAGATGTATTTCCATTATTGAGTCTTCTAATTCAATTTTAATAGCCTTCAAATATTCATGAGGGATGCTGACTTTGTTATGTTTGATTAGTTCCGTTCCTAACGAAGTAGATGAATGAGTTTGATTAGGTCTGAGATTTTGATCAGTTTGCCTGTGAAATCCAAGGCCGTGTGTGCACGCTTGTCTAAGGGTGTACAAGAATGGTAGATTCCAAATTTAAAATAATGACAATGGATAAGAGAAATTCCTTGGAACGTATGCCACACAGGTTCCTCCTTGCAATAAGAAAGACCAATAGAGGGGTAGTGCAACCATTTTTGCAAAGCATGTTGTGGAGGAGAGACTGAGGGATGGATCCAGAATCTGCCTTCTTTGAGGGGAAGGGCTCCACTCATGGAAGGTCCCTCAGTCCAATTTGGAGGGACCCTCCCCTCTCCCCACCCCACAGCTCATGCCATTCAGCACAGCTGGAGAGGCTGTCAACAGAAGGGTGGGGAAAACCCACTTCTGCCAGTGTAGTTGAGCCACCTTAAATCTGAATCCAACCCTGAGGTTTTAGACTACAGCACTGAGAGAGTGGATCCTGTTGTCACTGCTGCATTCTGATCTCCTCCCTGCTCTTGCTCACAGCCACTCTTAAGACTGCCACCACCTCACATCTTCCACAGCATCGTCTTGGGTACTGAAGGTTCTGGAGCGAGGATCTTGGAAGTGCTGGCTCTAAGGAAGGGAGGATGTGGACTAAGGGAGTCAAAGCGGGGGCACAAAGCAGCACATATGGAATGGCAGAGATACCCGTTTCCTGCTGTCCTCAGAGCACCAGGGGCTGAGTTCTTGTCTGGAGAGGGCACTCAGGTTTTTGCATCTCTGAAGAAGAGGTGCATATTCGAGTGCATAGAAAGAACACAGAGGGTATTAGAACTGGATGGAAAGGAAGATGTATACACAGCTATGCAAGCTATATCACCCACCTGTCCTATCTTGAAGTCTCAATGCAGGTTTGAACATAAGATCAAAAGCATGAAATAGATAAAAAGGAATTCTGAACACACCAAGCTCTGTTAAGATAAAACATTCACAGAGCCAAAATAAAACTGAAACCTTTTCCTCTGGCTCCCTCCTCCCAAACCCAGCATAGTGAAAGATCTCCTATGGAGATCCTAATGGAGCAAGAAAAGAGAGGTGGACTCAAGAAACTGGTACAGAATGCCTCTCTTCCACCCCCCCCCCCAGTCCCACCAAAAGCCCCATTCTTTGGTGGCCACTTTGAGGCCTACCAAGTCCATCCAAATCCCCAGGGGTCTGATGGGTGCACAGTCGGAAGGATCGCCAGAAAGGAATCAACAAATGTTGTTACTGGGGAAAGAATAACTAAAGGAAAGCTCTTAGAAAAGGGGTTCGCAACCCCAGGCCCAGGGGCTAAATCTGGCCCACCTGGGGGCCAAATTCAGACCTTCAGGGTTCCCAGGATGACCACCCCTCTTCCTGTCTCCACTGCCTTTCTCCAATCCTTTGGGTGCCTAGGAAAAGCCAAAAGACACCCCACCCCTGTGGTTAAAAACACATACCAAGCAATGAAGTCAATAACTGGCCACGTGATGCCTTTGGAGGGGACAGCTGTGCCTTAAGGCAGCCTTCCCAACTGATCCATGCTGGCTGCAGATGATGGGAGTTGTAGTCCAACACATCTTAAGGGTTAGGGACAGCTGCCTCCAGGTGAGGTGCCCACCTCACTCTATTTCCTTGCAATGCTAGTGCCGGGTCTGAGGATATGTGGGTTCAGAAGATCGATAAGAAGGTACAGAAACAGAGGGATGATACGAAGCCCTGAATCATTTCAGAGTCCTTGACACACCCTTCTTGACTCCCATCCCGCTTCAGCATGCATTCAGGTTCCAACGTCTGTGCGGTCGCAAGGTTTGCCCTCTTCCCTTCCAGGTTGCCTTGTGCCTGTCCGCTCCTCGCTGTACGCGCAGCCCCCATGAGGCACATGACTGCTGCTCTTCCAGAGCTACCCCTCTGGAGCAGGAGTGCACAACCCAGGGTCTGCATGCACCCCCTGAAACTGTGGCCCCCCACCAGTGGTGCCATGGAGCCAGGGTTCACGGGGACGCTGCACTGGTACATTTTGATCTTTGTAAACTGCCCAGAGAGCTTTGGCTATTGGGCGGTATAGACATGCAATGAATGAATAAATAAAATAAATTATTAGCAGGGGCACTGACGTCATCTGCCAGTGTGCACAGAATTCCCTGTTCTCTCCAAGCTTAGCTGCAACCCTCACAGTAGCTGGGGGGAAATGAATTTCCCCAGCAATGAGAAGTTGCCCCTTATGGTCATTTAAAGTATTTGGTGGGGTTCTGGGTCCAGAATGGGCAATGAAGTTAATTTGCTTTATGAAAGACCTGCTCCTGGTGGAGATAAAACTGCTGGAACTGCTTTGTTGATATAGATCAACACACCTGCCTGCAATTTGGCCTCTCCTGGGGGGGGGGCAGCTCTGGAGACCGGCATGATGACCACCTGCACTTCAGATTTCACCACTGCACTATCAACACCCCCTCCCCAGGGCTGGTCTTCTGTCCAAGTCCTCCCCCAGTGATCCTGCTAAAGATCACTTCCTCCAACTGCTGCTGGCAGAGAGGAAAGAGTGTTCAGGGTTGATGGGCCCTATGTGCGTGCATGTGCGCACCTGTATGTGTGTGGCTCCCAAGCCACCATCACGTGCAATCTGCGGGGCCAGAAACATTGTGTACCCCTGCTTGAGGGCTTTGGTCTTCAGCTGGCAGATCAGGGCCCTCCACTCCGTCACAGCCTAATCTATGGTGTCTCTCACCAGCAATGCTGCCACTTTTCAAATATAAGGCAAAAGATTAAGTAGGGCACCCCCCTCCCTCCAACACATAAATGCATTTTTTTTGGCTAAAGGTGGGTCCCAGGTTGGAGGCAACTGTTCTAGAGCACATCACACAGACCCTCTTGCTTTGTCTAAACACCTGGATTCCTCCTGTCTCCCATTCTCTGGGTTTCCATTAAGGCGAGACGCTCCAGTGAGTAACTAATGATCCAATTCCATTTTTCTCCTCGGGGACCAGAGCTCACCCCGGGACACTTCTTTGAAGTCTTAAGCTGTGGACTAGGAATTGGCTGCTTTCCCGAGGGACATTTCATTCACCCAGGAAAGTGAGATGGCTTAACCTCAAATGGAGATCTCGGTGTCGGCCTGAGCCAAAACATTTCTCAGACCGATGTCGCTCTTCTGTTGCTGCCTTCTGGCCTGCTAGGGCTGCAATGGAGTGAGTGATGTACATAATGCATCGGGAGGAGACCAAATCTCTTGTAACTTTCAGTTTCCCCAGGCCATTTCCAGACTATCTTGACAATTTCAGGGGTCAACCAAGAGCAAAGCCACAATTTCATCCTGATTTGGCTGCAATGGCCTCCACTGCTCTGAATTCTGGGTTTCTCCTTGACCTGCATTCACCTGAACATATTTCTCCTAGGCTGAAAGGAATGCAAGATCTCTTCCAGTTTGTTCTTGGGCACAAATCACAGGGCTGGTTTTGATGTACTGTGCTCTAAATGAGGGGTGCAGGCTGCTGAACCTCAGGCCATCTGGGGACCCAATCCGGCCCTTCAGGGTTCCCCAGATGGCCACATCCCCTTTCTCTGACTCCACCTACTCTTCCCAGAGCACACGTCATTTGGTGGCTTCCCAGCCTGCTTGTGAAGGTTAACCCCCACCTTAGAGGGTTAAAATGCCTCTCCTAAGGCTTAGTTACTGCCAGTAAAAGCTTTAAGCTGGTATTTTGTTGTGTTCAACCCCACCTCCCACTGGAATGTGGCCCCCATGAGCTTCTCTGAATTTGAATTTGGCCCTTGGGCCTAAATAGTGTTTCTTGTTTTAAGTTTAAAGCAGACTTCCCCAACCTGGTGCCCTCCATATATTTTGGACTTCATCACCTATCAGTTCCGAGCAGAATGGCCAGCTGTAAGAAATAATGGGACCTGTAATCCAAAACATCTGGGGAGGACAGTAGGAAGACACCTGTGCCATGGCAAGCCCTCCCTTGAAACCAGCCAAATCATTTGAGCCCCCCAATCCAAAAAAGCACTGAAATGGCTCCCTCCAGTTTACCACTTGTAAGGCTTGAATATGCATCCATCCATCCATAAACATGGCTGGAAGTGTCTGGATGAGAGCGACCCGCTAAAGGCAGGCAGTGTTGTGCATCTGTGCATGTCTACGCGTTTGTGCATGTGCTGGGGATTCACTTGCCTCCCCAAGCCGACAATTGGTAATCCAGCACGTGTGATCCATGCCCTGCAAAGAACTCCCAGTATCTCGCCTTGCAAATTGCAGTGATGGGGATAAAGGCAGAGCGGATTAGGGGGAGGGAGGGAGTGAACAAGCATCTTTCAAAAGGCAGATTAAGAACAGGAGAGGTGAGGCGCTAAAGCTGCTGTTTCACAAGGGCCGCCTTTGACGCCGCACACTTTCACTATGCTCGGTCCCTGCCTGAACTCATCGAACAAGCACTGATCAAGTGTTCATGCTCTTCTGTTCCAGCAAGGTTCAGTCTGGACAAGACAGTCAAGGGACCTGGGGGGTGGGGGAAGAGTTGATTTCCCACGCCAGCTGTCGTCTTCTTTGGGTGAGGCTGGCAAAAGACGGATGGGGATGCAACTGCTGAGACGTTTAAGATTTGGCAGTGAAGGTGTCCCAAACCTGGCATGCTCCAGATGTGTTGGGCTGCAATTCCCATCATTCCCAGCCAATGGCTGCACTGGCTGGGGATGATGGGAGTTGCAGTCCAACACATCTGGAGGCCACCGGGTTGGGGAAAATTGCAGTTGTTGTTCAGTCGTTAAGTTGTGTCCGACTCTTCGTGACCCCATGGACCATAGCACGCCAGGCCTTCCTGTCCTCTGCTCTCTCCTGGAGCGTGCTCAAATTCATAAAATTGCAGTAGTGGAAGGGAAATGTGGATCATTTGGAAATGTTGGCTTTTTGGAAGCCCGGAAGCACTTTTGGGGGCAGAAACTCTCCCCCTCTGCCTCTCGTTTGTGCTCTTAAAAATGTTCCAATGCTGTATGAACTTGTAAACATGTATACAGCCTACTCTCTGATTCTTTATTTTGATTATGACTCTCACTTATTCCCATCATGTCACAAGTGGTGGAGGCTGATGGCTCTGATGTCAGTGGGGCGGTGAATCCGTTCTGGGTTTCAGACAGAACCAGATAGCTCCTTTTGAGCCTCCACTGGTCACAAGGTCAGCGTCTGGAACCAGTCTACTCAGTAGTGCAGCTAGGTAATTTTAGACCCTGGACTGAATGGTTTTATGTCCCACACCCTGTGTGTGTTCCATGTGTGTTCCTTCAATTGTGAATCGGGATGCTGGAGAAATCTGCTGCGGACTCAAAGAAGGCCAGATTCCCAAGAATCCAACCTGCAGGGTCCACAGTGGACTGGGTCCCCTTACCTCCACACCTGCCAGGCTCCATGCAGGACAGCTTCCGGGTTTTAAAAAGATAAGGTCGTGAATGGTGACTGCCATTCTCAAACCTTGGGAAGATCACAGTCGTAAATTCTGTACTTTACGCCATTTGCAGCCATAAAGCACTTACATCTATGTAAATTGCATTGGTAGGAGGACTTTTATGGCTGCAGTTTATGTAGATGTATGTGCTTTATGGCCGCAGATGGCATCAAATATACAATTTATGGCCATAATTTCCCCAAGGTCTGCGAATGGCAGCTGCCATTCATGGACCTTTCCTTTTTAAAAGTAGAAAGGCATCCCACAAAATCTGGTGTGCGCATGCAGGCCTCTGGGGAAATCTGGTGAGCCCAAGCAGCCCGGATATCCCCATGGCAGACTGCCCCCGCCAGACCAGGGTTCTGCCATCCCTAATTGTCAAGCACACAGCTAGCATTTCTCTTCCCCCTGCCAACTGCCATCCCATGCATTACAATTCCTTCTACATCCCTGATGCATTAGAACAATAATAACATTTTTGACAACCATGTTTTTTTTTGTTTTTGTTTTACTCTGACCATGTGCAGTTTTGCATTTTAAACTCCTTTAAATCATAGCCCCATCATGATTACAGGAATAAAATGGAGTTTGCTTCTGCTGATCTCTCTGGGTGGTCACTTGGGGACCCCCGGCCCTGCTAGGCCCTAGATCTTGGCTCCAAGTCCCAGCGCTGGCTGCCCCACTGAATTCATCTGTGAACTCTAAATGGGGAGGCTATGTATTCCATACACCAAAGGATTTCCTTGGCAAGTAACATTTGCAATGCACCAAGCTGAGAATGTCAAATTTCATCTTGTTCAACCAGTAATCTTCTACTCGTCATGTTTGTAGACCAAAGCTTCAAAACCCCTAGCCTGCATCCTCTATTCCGTTTTGTCATGGATTTGCTCGGGAAGTGAAATTTGCCATGGCATGTACCAAGATGAGAATCTCAGCTCTTCATTTGCCTCAAAAAAGCAGGGTTCTAGTCATGTTTTCAGATTGACGCTCAGAAGCCTCTTTCCTTCCCCCCCATTCTCTCTTGCCACTCACTTCTTTTAGCAAAGCCACTGAGAGCAGGATAACGTGATGCCAAGCTAAGAAATATATGCAAATATCTCCTCAATATTTCCATAATGTATTCGGACAGGAGAAATTTGGATTTCTTTCATTGCTGGATTTCAATTATTTTTCTGGGGTGCAATATGTCCTAGGCCTTGAGGAGGGAGAGTCTGCAAAAAATGGTGCCTTGCTGAGTTCACTACAATTACTTATGCTCTGATTTCCCTTAACCCTCCTGCCCTCTAGCATGTGGATTTTACAGAGGAGAGGAGGCTACTGATGTGACCAGGAAAAGCCGCTTCCCCACAGCATGGCAAATGCATCATGGAGGCTCAGCATTCTCAAGGCACTGTGTGTGCTTTGCTTCTGAGTCACGCGTATGGATTACATTATGGGATAGAGGACAATGCTTGCATTGTAGCCACACAAAGCCAGCTAAGATGACTCTGGGCAAAGGCAGCATTACACAGGCCCAGAAGAGGAATCCAAAGATCACCTCCCTGATGGCTGAAGTGGGCCAGTTCACTGAATCCTGTCCCCCCCCCCATAAAATCTAATTCATTCTCCATGAGAACTGGGCATCAAGGTGGATTGCACCTTTGATAAGGATTCATAGACACACGCATTTTCTGGTCAGTGTAGGCTGCTGGCGATGATTTTCTTGGGGCTGTGCATCCATTCCTTGTTTCAGTCAGAACCAGCCAGAACTCCAAAGGAGCTATCCAAGGTGCTGAACCACAACCCCAAAATTGGTTCAGCACCTTGGATAGCTCCTTTGGAGTTCTGGCTGGTTCTGGCTGAAACCTGGAGTGGATTCACAGCCCTACCGAAATGGGAGCCACCGGCCTCCACTGATCAAAGGTAAAGACCCCGCCCCTAGAGAGACAGCAGACCTCTCCAAGCTGGATGGACTGCCGCTCCCACCACTGCCAACCAGCATCCACAATGGGCATGCTGGCCGGCCATGACAGAAGCTGCATTCCAACATGCCTGGACAGCACTTGGGGTGAGGAAGGCCGCCTTAGATAGAAAGAGTAACCGGACACTAGACATGGGAGAAAACCCATACAGCAGGATCAGTCCATGGAGGCAACAAAGAGTCCTGAGGCACCGTAAGCATATTTATTTATTATATTTATCTACCCCATGACAGCTTATTATGATATAAGCTTTCATGGACTAGAGTCCACTTCACCCAATGCAGGATGTGTTATTCTGAATTGGATGGTGTGTGAACATACACGTGCGTGTGTGTGTGTGTGTGTGTGTGTGTAAGCTCTTAGGTTAGAGTGAATCGAAAATACACACTGTACTAGTTAAGGTAAGGTTTAAGTGTTTGTAAAATTGTTACAGTGACCATTCACAAAGCAGTGTTGATGATGATACCGACATCCTGGCATTTGGACAAGTAATTAACTCCTGTAGTGGGATAAAACCCCGTAATCTTGATCCAGGCCCCAGGTGACAATATATCCTCAAGGATCTTGTCCATATTTCTCATAACACAGCCTTCCCCAACCTGGTGCCCACCAGATGTGTTGGACTTCAACTCCAATCAGCCCCAGACAGCCTGGCTAATGGTCAGGAATGCTGGGAGTTGTAGTCCAAAACACCTGGAGGGCACCAGATTGGGGAAAGATGTCATAATGGTTTTATTTCCAAACAGCCCTGCAATGGAACTACACCCGCACCACACCCCATAAAGAGTGCATCTTTTGTTTTGTACACATGATCTTGTCTTTTCAGTGAATGCTATTCTTGCTTCCTATCTAACTGAAAAAGTTTAAGCCCTAAACCATACCATTTTGAAGGTCAATTTGAGCATTATTTCAAATGGGAATCCAGAAGGACAATTCACTCACTTAAAAATGGCACCGGATCACAGGGCCTTAGAGTGGATGCAACTGATTTATGCTTCAGAAAGCCACACTTAAAATAACATCCATACTATAGTCCGGGGCTTCCATCAGATTCCTGCACTGGGTTCCAGATTCCATGCACTATAATGTGATAGTTGGTGAAGATTTCCTCTGATCAAACAGCACAATCCTACAATTAGGCTAGAGCATGGGTGAGAAACTTTGGGAGCTCTGGGGGCAATTTTTGCCCAACAAGCCCCTGCCCCCATGGGTGCCGAAAAAAATCAATATGGCAACCATGGTGGTTATGGAGTGCAAAAAGGGACAAAATTAGCCTCATTTTGACATTCCCTAGCAGCTACAGAGCGAAAAGGGTCAAAATTAGTTTGCAAACAAGCTTCTTTTCACCCTTCGGACACTCTGTAGCCACCAAGTTACCTTACAGTGTTGTTCTGAGGATAGAAGGGGAGGGAGAGCAGCATCTGTCCTGCCTTGAGCTTCCTGGTGGAATGGCGGGATACAAACAAAATCATTCACTGTTAACTTCTGTAAATGTCCCAGAGAGCTTTGGCTATGGGGAGGTATAGAAATGATGATGTTGATGTTGATGATGATAAGAAGTAAGGGAGCAATCCTATGGCCACTAGACACTGTCCATAGGATATACTCATTTCTGGGAACAGACCTCGGAGCCTGTGCTCTGAGGTTGGTTCCCGGAAAACTGACCTCCCCCTCATCTGCGCTGCCACAGCAGCACTGCAGAGATCCCCCATCCTCCGTGCTCAGAAGAGGAGTGCAGAGCGACTGAAAAGGGGTGTTCCGTGGGGCTGTCCTGGGGTGGGGAGAATGGAGCTGTGCATATGACACATCCTATATGTCATACACGCAGCTTCCTCTCCCAGTTGGCCACCCTGCCACTAGACAGCAGAAACTACCAAGGCAGGAGAGGCGCGGAGGGAACAATCCCCCTGTGCCTCTCCTGCCTTGCTTTGGATAGGCGGTCGCCTCTGAGTTTGGAGGCGGCTGCTGATAGGATTGTGCCCTAAACTTATTACACACACACACACACACACACACTTATACATGCACAGAGAGAGAGAGAGAGAGAGAGAGCAAGAGAGAGCGAGAGAGAGAGAGAGAGAGCGCATATAGCAGATAATGATTTTTAGAGACTGCCTAAAAGGTAGGGATGCACAGATCTATCAGTTTCACTTTATCTCACATTCAGATTGTTTATATCTCAAGTTCATTCTGTCCCAGAGCTGAAGAACTTAGTGAATTATGGCAAAAAATTCTGATCAAAAACTGAAGAAATTCCTACATGAAGAAATTGGCAAAGTTTGGTAAATTCTTATCAAAGCTGAACTGACATAAAATTCTCACCCTTCCCTGCTAAAGCTAGCAACTTCATTGCTAAAAAAACAAAAACAAAATACATTGTCTAAAAGTATTAATAATTTTAATGTTTTTTTAAAAAGCAAATAAAGGTCACAGGGACTGGGAAATACCCCAGAGGGAGTGTGTGGTATGTCTCTGTGAATCCTGCAGACAGACACCTTGTGTTTCCTCTCTAAGCTCCTGGTTGCTAGAAGCCGTGCTACCTGGGGCCAGGGATGGAGGCTACTTTTTGTCCCAGCTGGAATCCTTTACTTTTCTGCATAAGAGAGAAATGCACAGCTAGGGCCTGATATCAATAGCAGCCACTGGCTTATATGGGAGAGAATAAAGGGGTGTATTCAGAGACAATTCTTATTTATTTGGGGGTGGATAAACCTGCACCCTGCTCCTGGAGAGCACAGTGGGATCCCATTTTAATCATACTTATACTAGAACAAGGGCAGGTAACCTCTTCTTGGACCACATTCTAATGGGCCAGAGGCAAAGTGGCCAAGGCCATAATATGATGCTTTCTGATTTTGTCTGCTCAGAAGTAAGCAGGATTGAGTAACTCCACAGCAGTTTCAAAGAGCATCCCAAATACCAGACCTCTGCATATCTGCTCAGGCGTATGGATAAGCAAGAGCATGAGCAGCATGTCTGCTCACAAGGAAGCAGGACAAGCCTCTGAAGGACAATCCTCAGAAGTAAGCAGGCCTGAATCATTAAGCATCTTCCTCCCCATGCCCTGCCTCTCTCCTGCTGATAGGCCTGGCCTGACTAAACATTTCAGTTCTTCTTCTTTTTTCTTTAACCAGATCTATTGCCAGAGGTGATAGCTGGACCTCAGAATCTCAGCACAGTTCTTCTGTGGGATGCTAATGATCTTAGAAGGGTCTTCCTCCAGACCAATATTTCATGCATGCTGCAGCTAATCTTAACAAGTGTAAGAGGGACGTGAGGGGAAAGGACTGCAGGTTTTGCAAATAGTCTGCTCCACCTTTAAAACAGGCTTTGATTCAAAGTTTTTTTTTTAACTGTCATTGTTTACTGGCAACACGGTGTCATAAATACATCCTGGGCTGGGTAATTATAGAGTCTGGGTGCGTTCCTTAGTCTCCATAAAAAATATCAGCTGCTTCAATTTATCTAATTTAATGAGACCGGAGCATGATAAGGTGATGTTAAAAATGGGGAGAGATGATTGCAAAGTACTTGCCCATTTATCCGTGCCCCCTGCTAAAAGCTCTTCCTGTCTTCTTCCCAACCTGGCTTTCTATAAATTCATGAGGTGTTTGGTTTCTGTTTCCAGCAAGAAGGATAGATGTGCACGTGTGTGTGTGTGTGTGTGTGCGCGCGCGCGTGCGTGTGTGTTCAGCTTCTTTGGGGTTGTGAATTAACAAATAGGAACACCCATGAAATATTCAGATTATTATTTTGTAGTTCCACTAAAAGGTGGGACATGGATACACACACATACTTTTTGTCCGCAGCGAATTTTTCATGCTGTGATAAGCATATAGGGCAAAGACAGCTTTATCTTTGGTTTGCCTCATTAAAACCCAACAAGCTCAGCAGAGTTTCTGAAGCAAAGAGACAGAGCCCAGCCAGCTTGCCTTGCACAGTCTCAGGTAAAAGGGTTCTCCCACTTTTTTCTCCAGCTTTGTGCCTTCTCTGTGGCTTCAAGCAAAAGGACACAGAGTTTCTGCTGGTTCTCACATACATGGCATCATGTATATACTATACATAGAATAGTAGGGTTGGAAGGGGCCTATAAGAACATCGTGATTCTATGAGTCCAACTCCAATGCAGGAATCCAAGACAAAGCATCCCTGACAGATGGCTGTTCAGCTTCATCTTGGATGCCTCCAGTGTGGGAGTGCCCACCACCTTCCTAGGTAGGAGGTAGCGTGTGTATGAAGCAGGACTGGGCAGCGTGTAGCCTGCTTGGGCTAGAGTTGCATTTATGAAACAGGTATGTTTCAGATGTGTGCGCTGACACATAGGTGCAGTTAAAGATGTTGGAGAAATCCATAATGGATTCAAATGAGTTTGGATTCCCCTGAATCCAACCTGAGGATTCTGTAGCAGACAGGCATTTTCAGAGTCATGCAGATTCCATGGATTACAGACCAGTTTTTTACTTTTGGGGGGAATTTGTGCAAATTCACACTTATGCTAAGGTGCATTACAGGAAGTGCACATTAGCACTAATGTGAATTAGCACATGTACACATGCTCACCCTAATGCACATTAATACTAACTTGCACTTACTTGTCAACTCCAGGCACTCTTGAATGAAACCGATAACTTATACCCATTTCAGTCAGGCTTCAGGCCTGGTTTTGGAATGGAGACTTCCTTGGTCACCCTGTGGGATGATATCTGCTGGAAGAGGAATGGGTGTGTGTGTGATCCTGTTGATTCTCTTGGACTTCTCAGTGGCTTTTGATACCACTGACCATGGTATCCTCCTGGATAGGCTATGTGGGCTGGGAGTTGAAGGTACTGCACTGCAGTGGTTCCACTCCTACTTGGATGGCCGATTCCAGAAGGTGGTGCTGGGGGAGAATTGCTCTGTGCCTTGGCAGCTATGCTGTGGGGTTCCACAGGGCTCTATTCTATCCCCCATGCTGTTCAACATCTACATGAAACCGCTGGGGGATGTTATCTGGAGATTTGAGATGTCATCAATATGTGGATGACACCCAGTTATATCTCTCCTTTTCCTCAAATCCAGGTGAGGCAGTGGCTGTTCTGAATCACTGCCTGGGCACGGTAATGGATGGGATGAGGGCAATAAACTGAGACTAAATCCAGAGAAGACAGAGGTACTGTTGGTGGGTGGTTTGTCTGCCTGGCTAACTGATATTCAACCTGTTCTGGAGTGAGTTGCACTCCCCCTAAAGGATCAGGTTCATAGTTTGGGGGTGCTCTTGGATCCAGGACTGTCACTCGAGGCACAGGTGGACTCAGTGTCATGGAGCACCTTTTATCAGCTCAGGCTGATATACCAACCACATCCTTACTTGGACAGCGATAGCCTGGCTACAGTTATCCATGCTCTGGTAACTTCTCATTTGGATTACTGCAATGCGTTATACATGGGGCTGCCTTTGAAAATGTTCTGGAAACTTCAGCTGGTCCAAAGCAGGGCAGCAAGATTGTTAATGGAGGCTACCCAACGAGATCATATTATGCCAGCATTTTTCCAGCTACACTTGCTGCTACTTCATTTCTGGGCCTGATTCAAAGTGCTGGTATTCAGAGAAATCCAAAGGCCTAATGGTTTGGGGCCAGGTTACCTGAAGAATTGTCTCCTGCCATATATACCTGCCTGGACCTTCAGGACATCCTCAGTGGTCCTTCTTTGATAGCCCCCACCTCTCGAAGAAGGAAGTGAGGTGGATGTCTATTGAGAAGAGGGCCTTTTCTGTTGTGGCACCCCAGCAGTAGAATGAGCTTCCCAGAGAGGCTTGCCTGGTGCCTACATTGTGCTCTTTTCAGCAGCAGGTGAAGAGCTTGTTTCCCCCCCAGGCATTCTAGGCTTTCAGTTTCTGCTGTTTTAAATCTTTTAGGGATGTGCAACACTTGGAATTCCATTATATTTAAGCCTGATGGGATTTCACAGTGTTTCTGTTCCAATAGGCAGAAATGGAGTGTAGTTTCCCTCCCAATACTGGAAATGTCTTGATTTTGTTGCACACATTAAATGAATAGAGACATCCTCCGCCTCCGCCCCTCCCGATTTGTGCAAATGGGTTCATGGTTTTTAATTTTTATTATTATTTTTCAGGTCTTTAAATGTGCACAAATGGGATGTGTGTGTTTTAATATTTTTCTATTAGTGGTCTTGCGCAAGTCTGCCAGCCACTATGTATTCCCATTGTAAATATCCTTGTCAGTTTCATCCTCTCCACACTACTTAATTTATCCCTGCAGAGCCATATTCCCTACTTGTCAAAGAACTTGTCAATTTCATCCTCCACTCCCCTGCTTTGCTCAGGAAACACTGAAATGGAAGATGAAACTGACAATTAGACAGGTGGACTTGCAAAAGACCACAGATTAAAAAAAAAGTTATGAAAAAAATACGACCCCATTTGCGCAACCTTAAAGACCCGATTTAAAAGAAACACATGCACAATCCCATTTGTGCAAATTATGGGACCTGGGAAAAACACTATGATCCCATTTGTGCAAAAAGTAATATTAATCAGAAATCCATGTATTGGATTGACTCGCTACAGAACCAGTCGATGCCAGCAAGGGGTGGGGGTGGGGAAACAGAACAAAATCCATCAGGACCAAACCGGTAAAATTCATCAAGATTTCACCCCCCCCCCCAAATGGAGTTCTCATACATCCCTGTTACTGTATTTTAAATCTTTGCATTGCTGCTAGGTTTTATTTTGGTTTTTTAATTTTTAATTTATACTGTAGTTTTACACTTTTATATTGTATCTTGCCGTGCTGTATTTTATGGTTTTAATTACTGTGAACTGCACAGAGAGTTTTGGCTATTGGGCAGTATATATATGTAATAAACAAACAAACAAACAAATCATGTGCACTAATGCGCACTCCTGCAAGTTGAATGAAATTCTCATATTTTCCTAAAAAAATCCCTGATTCCCTCACTAAACAGATGACAGAATGAAAGATGCCTGACTAGGGATGGGCGAACTCACCCATGTACATGCCACATGCTGTTTGCCGCTCGCGAGAAGCGAGCTCAACTCTGCTTGTTGCTTGTGGCAAGCCGCCGTTAGGTCAATGGCAAGTGGCATCCCTCTCCTCCACCAAGCCACCATTCTGCGCAAAATGGCAGCTTGATCTTTTCTGTAAAGGCCGATTTTATATAAATGGTGGCCATAAAGAAGCCCGTTTATGTAACATTACAGGCGTAAATGGTCTAACTAGACCACTTAAGCCTGTAATATTGCGTAAATGGGCTTCTTTATTTATGTAAACTCAGGTTTTACGGAAAAGACCGAGCCATGATTTTGTGCAGAATCGTGGCTCAGTGGAGCAGCAGGGTCCATTGCACTTGTCTGGCTCAATGTGCCCTGCATTGGACAAGCACAGTGGTCCACAGACTCCAGTCTGGGGGTCTGAGCTGGCAGTAATCCACCAAGTCCAAGCCCCCAACGGGACTCCACTGCCATCCCTATGCCTGATAATCTCTGACCTACTTTAGTTCTTAAGAACATACGAAGAACCATGCTGCATCAGAGCAAAGGCCTGGTTAATTCAGCATTCCACTCCCTGAGTGGCCTTCCAGATGCCCATGTGGGGTGGAGGGGTCAAAATGCACTCTGTTGTACGGATGTGTAGTACTGCCTGAGAAAGTCGCAAAGGTCTCTTCATCAGCCCTGAACTCCCACATCAAGCAAAGGAGAAAACCATAGCAACACTTGGCCAACAACCAAGTGCACATTCATATTTCCTCTGGTTCCCTGGCAAACTTTCAGCTGGAAAAACTTGTTTTATTTCTTTCTTCAAAAATTTTCCCAAGCAGGAACCTCCAAATGGGGCTCAACATTTTGCTGTTTGGTAGTAATTATTATTTGGTATTAAGCTCAGTGTTGGTTATTGTCAGTTTTGCCCACTATGTTGAGAATTCCTTCATGGCCCCAGACTCCAACAGGGTGTCCAGGTGCAGGTGAGAAGCAAACACTACCCTACAAAGTAGATTGGCTGGACAGTAGCTTTGGGATGGACTGTCAGGAGCGCCCTAGTGGCCTCTTCCAGTACACTCCAATAGCCAACTCAAGACACAGATGAAGGCTTTAATCCTTTTAATCCTTTTAATCCCCGTTTGAAGGAGAATCACTTGAAGACCCTGAACTTATGGGCTAGGGAGAGATCCTCCCTCTTTCCCTTGGGTCCACGGGAGGCGGCCGTTGCTTGCGCGCCAAACGGGTGCTACGCTGCCTTTCTGTGCCCTCCATCGCTCGTTGCTCCCTGCGTCTGCGTCGAGTATCTAGCAAGCCTCCCTCCCACACTTTCTCACTGCCAGGGTTACTATCTCAGGAATGCTGGCAGGAGGAATCTCTGTCAGTCACTGTGCCTGTGAGGGATGAGCTGGCTCCTCTCCCATGGATTGCTGATCCTCCTCAGAATCAGAACTGCTCTGGGGTTCTATTGGCTCAGTTTCCACCCTGACATCATCCCCGCTCCCATAAGGCCCCCCTTGGGCTCCTCCCCCAGGGCCCCGGGTTTGTGGGGGTACAGCTGGTGAAACTGCCTCAGCAGCAATGGAGCATGCACATTTTCTGCAGGTTCCCAGGTTCGCTCATCTGGCCTGTACCCCTTCCAGTCCACCAGATATTGCAGGTGGCCGCGAGAAAGGCGGGAGTCCAGAATCTCCGCGACCTCAAACTCCTCCTCCCCCTCCACCAGCACTGGCGGCGGGGGGGAACCGACCAAGTGATGAGGGTCACCAGAAACCTGGGAGGACAGCAAGGACCAATGAAAAACAGGATGTATCTTCATGGAGGGGGGGAGAGCCAGGCGAAAAGCAACAGGGTTAATCTGGACTGTAATCTGGAAAGGCCCTGTGCAGTGAGGCGCGAGCCTCCTTGCGGGTGAGTGAGAGGGGAGGTATTGGGTGGACAACCAAACCCAGTCCCCCAGTTGCAGAGATGGACCCGGCTGGTGCCGCCTGTCTGCAGAGGCCTTGTAGGCTGTCTTGGATTGCTCGAGGGAGTCCCATAAGAGGTGGTGTACCACTCACAACTCCTCTAAAAAGTCATGGGCCACTGGCACCGAAGAGGGAGCTAAGGTGGATGGGAAAGCCTTGGGGTGGTAACCAAAATTAGCAAAAAATGGAGTTTGGCGGGTGGAAGCATGGCAGGCATTGTTATAAGCAAATTCTGCAAGAGGCAGCAGGGAAAACCAGTCATCTTGCTGGTAATTGCCATAACAGTGCAAATATTGCTCCAGAGTCGCATTGGTGCGCTCGGTCTGACCGTCCGTCTGTGGATGGTGGGCGGAGGAAAGACGGAGCGTCACATGGAGAAGCCCAAGTAGCTCCCTCCAGAAATAGGCAGTGAATTGGGCCCCCCTATCCAAAATGATGGCCCCTTGGGCCATCCGTGGAGCCAGAAAACATGTGCCAAAAACAGCTCCGCTGTCTCCCTGGCTGTGGGCTACCCAGAGCAGGGGATGAAATCGGCCATCTTAGAAAACAAATCTACCACCACCAGAATGGTGGTCTTACCATGTGAGTGATGCAAGTCAGTGATTAAGTCAAGGGAGAACAGTTTCCAAGGTCCTGAGGGGGTAGGCAGGGGGTGAAGCAAGCCTGTGGGCTTGCCTGAGGCGGCCTTCGCCCGCTGGCAGGTTGGGCAGGAGGCGACATAGGTCTTGACATCCCGACACACACGAGGCCACCAAAAATCCCGTGTCACTCCGTGCAGGGTCTTGGCGAAGCCAAAATACCCAGCGGTGGGGGAGTCATGGCGCTGATGGAGGACCTTCTTGCGGAGGGGTCTAGAAGGCACATAGACCCGACTGGAATGGTAAAGCAGGCCACCTCGCAAAGAGAAGGGGGTAGACTGGGGGGGGCAGAGGCTAGCCCCAATTCCTCCACTTTTGTGTGAACAAAAGCATCCTGAGCCTGTGCAGAGTGAAGGAGCTCCTCCCAAGAGTGAGGTACTACAGCTGCCGCCAGGCTCTGGGGGGGGGGAATCAGAGAGGGGGGGATTTCCCTCACCCCCTGGCTAGAGGTCTGGCTTACAAGAAAGAGCATCTGCTTGTAGGTTGTCAGAGGCCTTCACATGGCAAAGCTTAAGGTGGAACCAGGAAAAAAAAAGCGACCACCTAATCTGTCTCTGGTTTAAGGCACGGGCTGTCTGAAGATGTTCCAGGTTGCGATGGTTGGTTCTAACTTCAACTGGGTGCTGTGCCCCCTCCAGCAGATGATGCCAGGTCACCAAAGCGGACTTGATGGCCAACAGTTCCTTCTCCCAGATGGTATAATTCCTCTCAGACATGTTCAGCTTCCTGGAGTGGTAGGCACAGGGTTCCAACCCACCGCCCGCCCGATCTGGCTGAAAAAGCACTGCCCCCACTGCAAAGTCAGAGGCATCAGTTTGCACCACAAAAGGCTTCCTCGGGTAGGGATGTAACAGGATTGGCTCAGAACTAAATAGCTTCTTAAGTTCCTCGAAAGCCTGTTGGGCAGATGCCATCCATTGAAAAGGAGATTTCCTGCCCTTAAGGAGGTCCATGAGAGGAGATGTCAGCCGAGCAAAGCTGGGCAGGAACTTTCTGTAAAAATTAGCAAACCCCAGAAAATGTTGCAAGTCCTTCTTGGTGGATGGAGCCTGCCAGGAGAGGACAGCCTGGACCTTTGCAGGATCCATCCTGATACCGTCAGCTGAGATAAGGTACCCAACATAGTCCAAAGAGGTTAGGTCAAACGCACATTTCTCCAGCTTGGAATAAAGATGGTGCTTGTGGAGGTGCTGGAGGACAGCGGAGACATGGTGCTGATGGGCGTGAGGGTCCTCAGAAAATATAAGTAAATCATCGAGATACACAATGAGGAAAGTGTCCAAATAGTCCCGGGAGATGGCATTCATAAAACGTGAAAACGTGGGGGGGGGGGGGCGCAGGCGAGCCCAAACGGCATCACTAGGTATTCATATGCTCTGTACCGGGTGCCCAAACAGGTCTTCCACTCATCCCCCTCCCGGATGCGAATCAGATTGTAGGCGCCACGCAGGTCCAACTTTGTGAAAATCTTGGCTCGCCCCAGGCGCTTCAGCATCTCAGGGATCAGGGGAGGGGGTACTTGTCAGGGACTAAGACCGAATTGAGGGCTCTGTAGTCGTGCACCAGGCGGAGTTCTCCAGATTTTTTTGTCACAAAGATGGTAGGGGCGCAAGTGGGGGAGGAGGAAGGGCGAATTAAGCCATGTCTGAGGTTTGTGTCCAAAAACTCCCACAGAGCTCGAAGTTCCGGCTCCGATATCGAATACAGTCAGCCAGCGGGAATGGTCGCCCCCGGAATGAGGTTAATGGCACAGTCAAATGGTTGGTGGTGGGGGGAGCTGGTCAGCCACCTTCTTGTCAAAAACATCCCGAAAAGCCGCATAATTCTCTGGGAGGATCACGGTAGCTGAAGAACTGCCAGAAGCAGACGAGGAGGGGGAGGAAAGGGTTAAGGCCGGGACTGGGACTGGCACCTCGATCGGGAGGCAATGCTCCTGTCAGTAGGGAGATGCAAACTCCACTTGCTGAAGCTCCCAAGAGATCTGAGGATTATGCTTAGCGAGCCAAGAAACACCCAGCACGATTGGGTATTGGGGACAGTGGGGCTCGGGTAGGTCCCAGCTGCATTGGGGTCTCCTCTGCCCCCACCGCAGGGGTGGGGGGTGGGGAAGGGGGCAGGAAATGGGGGGGAGTGGGAGGAGGGAAATCTCGGCCCCCGGCACCCCACCGGGTCTGCCGGCGGCCCTCCAGCCGACTATCTATCTGGAGGCAGGTCTGGATGAGGTCCTCCAAAGTAGGCAGGCTAGGCGTGCGTGCCAACTCGTCCAAGATCTCATGTGTCAAGGGCTCCTTGGAGGCCTCTCTCAGTCTAATCCAGTAGCCAAGTCCAAACACAGACAAAGGGATTCCTTCCAAAGCTTTATTCTTCTTTTACAACTTAACAACTCTACAGGTAGCAACTAGATCTGAGCAGCAGAGTACCTATGCCCTAAGTTGAAACAGTTGGTCCCCGTTTGAAAGGGAATTACTGGCAGACCCCCTGAACTTAAGGACTAGGGAGAGTCCCTCCCCTTTTCCCTTGGATCCTCGGGGCGCAGCCGTTGTTTGCGCGCCAACCGGGCACTGCGCCTCCTTTCCGCACCCTCCATCTGGCGCCGCTCTCTGCGTCTGCGTCGCGCATCCACCAAGTCTGCTATCTGTGCTCGGTCACTCGCTGGACTGCTTTCTAATCTAGGAATGCTGGTGGGAGGAATCTCCATCATCTGTGGGCCCTGGGAAAGAGGAGCGCGCTCCTCTCCCAGGAGCGACTGCTCTTCCTCAGAATCAGAACTACTCTGGGATTCTATGGGCTCAGTGTCCACCCTGACATCATCGTTCAAACCGTCCAAAAACTGAGCCACCAGCGTGGCATCATTCCACTGTAAATCCTGATTCAGCAAGTGAAAAGTTGTCGCATAGCTGGAAACTGAGACCTTGCCCTGCCTGAGGCGGCGAATCTCCCGAGAAGCCGTCTGCATGTGCAGGGGGTCACCAAAAAATCTGGCCATTGCTGTCATGAAACCTTGGTAGTCCCCGAGCAGGGGGTCATTAGCGAGAAGAAGTCCTGAAGCCCATTTAGCTGCCACGCCTAAAAATAGGTTAATGATGAAGCCCACACGAACCTGTTCCATCAGGAAATCCTTAGGTCGAAGGCGCATGTACAGCTCCGATTGGGCCCAGAAAATCTGAAAAAGTCCTTTCTCCCCAGAAAACTTCTCTGGCAAAGTCACCGGGCACTTGCAGTGGGGGGGAATCGGAGGTGGTGGGGTTGAACTGCAGCTTGTAGATTCTGTACAGCAGTTGTCAGTTGAGCCACTTGATCACGGAGAATCTGGTTCTCTTGCACCAGAGCTTGCACCGCCGGGTCCCTGGCACCCTCCATTTGGCAGTAGGAGAAGAGAGAGAGAGAGAGAGAGAGAAAAAAAGAGGAACGGGGATCAAGCTGTCAGGAGTGCCCTAGCGGCCTCTTTCAGTCCACTCCAATAGTCAATTCAAGACACAGACGAAAGGATTCTTTTCAAGGCTTTAATCCTTTTACAACTTAATGACTCTTTCAGATGCTAATCACCAGCGACTAAGCAATGAACAGCAGAGTGGCCTATGCTCCGAGTAGGCAGTTGATCCCCGTTTGAAGGAGAATCACTTGAAGACCCTGAACTTATGGGCTAGGGAGAGATCCTCCCTCTTTCCCTTGGGTCCATGGGAGGCGGCTTGCGTGCCAAACGGGCGCTACGCCTCCTTTCCGCGCCCTCCATCACTCGCCGCTCCCTGCGTCTGCGTTGAGCTTCTAGCAAGCCCCCCTCCCGCACTCTCTCACTGCCCGGGTCACTATCTATCTCAGGAATGCTGGCAGGAGGAATCTTTGCCAGCTGCTCTGCCTGTGAGGGATGAGCTGGCTCCTCTCCCACGGATTGCTGATCCTCCTCAGAATCAGAACTGCTCTGGGGTTCTATCGGCTCAGTTTCCACCCTGACATGGACACATTTTTCAATTTTGGTTTCCGTCAGTTTCTCATTTTTCCAGTTTTAAGTTTGATTCATCTCAAACTTTGGGAATTTCTCCACTCTGAAGTTCAGTTCATCCGAAACATTGAGAATTTAAAACAAACAAACATTTGCATGACAATTCAGAAGCGTTGTTGTTCACAAGTCTCCTAATGCATGGATTTTTGCAAATATACACCTTTATTTGCAAGCAATTTTCCTAATACAATGCATTTTTAATGTTATTTCCCTTAATATACACATTTTTGTTGCATTGTTTTGATTGGAGAACTCCACTGCAAAATTCAGAGAAGTGTGACTTTTGAAAGGTAACGGAGTCAGTGGATTGAAACTGTGCAATTAGGTAGGTTGAATTAAGATGCAAACTGAATGAATTTCTCCCCCCATCCCTAAGCTTGGCTTTAATATTTCCTGTGGGTCTGCCCCAGGCTGGAATATCCTCAACTTTGTTGAAAATATTGCTAGTCTTAAACATTCTCTTGGCTTCTCTTGAGATTCCACATACGGATGGCTTGATTCTTGCAATGCGCTGTGCTTGGGCCTACCTGTATATTTAGTTTGAAAACTTCAACTGATACAAAATATGGCAGCCAGGTTGGTCTCTGGGACATCCCGGAAGATTGTATTGCACCAGTTTTAAAATCTTTACACTGATGCCAGTTTGTTTCCGAGCAAAATATAAAGTGCTTGTTCTTACCTTTAAAGCCTTACATGGTCTAGGTCCAAGGTACCTTAGGGAGCGCCTCCTCCCCAGTGCGCCACCTAAGGTCCTCTGAGGTCTGTCTGCCGCTGCTGCCTAATGTGAGATTGGCAGCCACACACCAGAGGTCCCTTTCCTTTGCCGCCCTTCAGTTTTGGAATGACCTGCTGGTTGAAATGCGCCTGCTGCCCTCTTTGCAGGTTTTTAAGCGGGAATTAAAGACTCCATTATTCCTGCAGGCCTTACCCTTTTTAGAACTCTCATTCCTCTTTGTTGACTGTTATATACTGTTTTTATGCTGTGTTGTTTTAAGCTGTGTTATTTTACTGTTGGATTTTTTTGGGTTAAATTCTTTTTAGGTCTAAGTGGTTTTTAGTTATATGTTGTTTGTATATATTGTCTGTGTGCTTTTATGTAAATGGCTTTTCAACTTCGTATATTGTACTTTAATGTTTTAACTTTTGTAAACTGCCCAGAGAGCTTGGGCTATGGGGCGGTATAGAAAAGTAATTGATGATGATGATGATGATGATGATGTCCTTCTCAAGCAGAATCCTCCATGGTTGTTTTGCTTTAGGCATGGCAGCTCTACAGTGTGGGAGGTCTGCGTTTTTTGCATCTGTGCTCCCTTGATCCTGGTTATTCCCTTGATCCAGTCTGCTCTGTACAAGCTCACCTGCTATTGACCACCCTTTGAGGCTCAAAAAGGCACCTGCCATCTGTTATGCTGCCCCTGTACCTCCTAAAGGTATTCTCTCCATTCTCCTTTAAGCCCATCCTAAAGACACACACTTTGTGGGTACAGGTACAGGGCCTGCATCAAAAGTAGGCACGTTGGGCACCTGCCAAGGGCCCACACCCTGGCAGGGGTCCATTGACAAGCGCTCCCTGGAGTTGTTCCTCTGTCAAGGGTGTAGCTGAGCCCATAGAGTCCCAAGGCAGCTCTGATTCTGAGGAGGAGATACAATTCATGGGGGAGGAACTCTCTCAGATTTCAGGGCACAGCTGGAGGGGGACTCCCCCCCGCTCACATCCCTGGGAGCGACAGTGACCCAGGCATGGAAAGGGAGGGACAACTTGAACTTTTAGATGCAAGGCGCAGACGCAGGCACAAGTGAGAGATTGCAGGGGCTGAGCTTTGGCACTCAGCCTGATTGGATCGACACCAACAGCTGCGCCCAGAAGCATCATGGGCGAGGGGGAGATCTTCCCCTCCCACCTTTAAGTTCAGAGAGTTGCCGCATTTTTACCAAACAGAGATCAACTGACGTCCTAACCCTTAGAAACCCCTAGATGGCTGTTCCTTTGTAGTTCCTCTGAGTCTCAAGCAATTAGCATCTGTATGCTTCATTAGGATAAATGGAATTAAAGCCTTGGAAAGCAGCCCTTTTGTCTGAGTGTTGATTCTGGCTATTGGAGGATTCAGTAGGCAGCAGGGGCATCCTGACATCCTCCTCTTCACTGCTGCAAACTGCTTCTTCACTTGCTGCTCGCTCTGGCTCAGACAGCAGTGGTGGTGATACAGAGGAGCAGAGGATGCCACAGCCTGCTTGCTCCCTGGTTCTCTGCCTGTCAAGCAAGCGAGTGGTAGCAATGATGAGAAAGAGGAGCAGGAAGAGGAGCAGCTGGGGGACAGCGGTGGTGAGAAGGTGGACTCGCTGAGGGAGGGAGGCCCATTGAGGGTGCCTTGCCAAAGGGCCCTCAAACCTTGGAGCTGCCTCTGTACGTTTATAACCCATTAAAGCCTCTTATAACTTGGGACCAGGCTACCTCAAACACTTCCTACTCCTAGGAGGGATGGGTGAGAATTTTCTTCAGTTCATTGTTTGATCAGAATTTGCAAAAAATTGCAACTTTCTCCAGAAACAGGGTGGATTAAAAAAACAACAACATCAAATGTGGGAGAAAGCAAAACTAAAAGTGGAAAAGTGGGAGAGCATCCAAAATAGGCCCACGAATGGAAGAGAAATGTCTCAAGATGCTGGAACAAAGATTTACTCTGTAAAAAAAGAAAAGAGAAGAAAAAGCGGGGGAGGGGACTTTTCACAATAAAATGTTTGTTCCAGCATCTTGAGATGTTTCTCTTCCATGCATGAACAAAGCAAAACTGACAGATCCATCGAGGCCCATAGGTTTGAGTGCTGAGTTCTTAAAAGTCTGGATGTGAATCCCTGTGTATTCAACCATGTCTGTGGTGCTGAGTTAGGGTTGCCACCTCTTTTTTTCTGACAGGCTCCTCAACTTTAACCACTGTATGACAAGCAGCTATTCTTCATGCTGGGAATAGGTATTCCTGTTGAATCTGGCCAGTGCAGATGGGTGAGATTTTTGTTTTGGTTCATTTTTCTTAAGAATTTACCAAAATTCACAATTTCTTCAGAAACAGGATGGGAAGAACTTGAGATTTTTTTTTTTTTAAAAGAATCAAATGTAGGCGAAACTGAAACTGACAGATTTGTCCACCCCACCTACTGCCATATGCACCTGTCAGGACATTAAGATTTTCAGTGAAGGTCCTTCACTGGATAGCCCGGTTTTCTGAGGCCTGGTGGACGAGGCTTGCTCAGTGGGGGCTCCCTGTTTGTTGAACGCTCTCCCCAGAAAGTTCTGTCTTGTTCTCTCAGTGCTACATTTTTGGATCTGGGTGAAGAGCTTTTTTTAATTTGCCCAGTCCTTCCTGGGAATGGTGAACATTGAATGCAACACCAGTTGTTCTTATCCACGTCTTTTAAATCTGTTGTCCCATAATGTTTTGTTTTGTGTGTGTGTGTGTTTGCCTCATTTATATCCCACCTTTTTTCCTCCTTAAGGAACCCAAGGTGGCATACATAGTCCTCCCCCCCCCCCGATTTTATCCTCAGAACAACAACAACCCTATGAGGTAAGTTGGGCCAAGAGTCTGTGACTGGCCCAAAGTCACCCAGTGAGCTTCCATGGCTGAGTGGGGACTAGAACCCAGGTCTCCTGACTCCCAGTCCAACGTCTAGCCACTACACCACACTGGCTCTCTGGTTTTGTTTTGTTGTTTTATCTGTTGCTGGATTGACTGCTATGTCTGCTGTGTTGCCATTTTATCATTTTATGCTCATTTAGCTTTGTGAATGTCATTCTTCAATGGTAATGTTGATGATTTCATTCTGCTGTGAACCATTTTGAAAGTGATTTGGCTGGAAAATGGGATACAGATTTTGGAAATAAATATTAAACAAGTACATGTTGAGGTCTAGGCTGTGTATATGCCAACAGAGGGTGCATTGTGCCATTAGCTTGTAGCAATACAAGTCAGGCCATTGGAGGGGGTTGTCTCAAACTGTAGTTGCGTGAGGCTCACAGGGGAAGCCAGTGGCATCTGACAGGGTCATATCTGAGCAAGGCAAGTCCAATCTACATAGACCATTCGGGTCTAGGCAGGCAAGGTAGAATCTGGTGAAGGTAAGTGCATGAGACACAGCAAGCTTAGTAAAGGCAGAAGCCCTCTTGTGCACAGAGCAGCTGCAACAGGACCATGGATAGCTCCAGAGCATTGCTGGCTGGTGCTCTCCCCTCCTAGAACCATAGGAGGATGTTGTCTCAGCAGCAAGCTAAAGCCAACTGAAGTCTTATGTATGCAGCCATGCTCTGTAGTGTGGTCAGCTCCATCCACCCTGGAGGAGTTGGCTGGAGTCTTAAAGGCCCCTCACCTGATTCTGCAATATCAGAATTTTGCACTGCTGGGGAAAGGGGGCTTCTGCTTGGGCTTCTTCCTCTGGATCAGAGGATGATGACAAGGCCTTGTCTTCTGGCCAGAGGTGGTGATGGTTGAATAAGGGCCTGACTGGCCTTCCCCTGGAAGACAAGTCTGATCCTCATCTTCATCAAAGTCTTCTCTGGTGCCCTGAAAATGCTGAGGGCTGGGGGACATGATGGGGTCGAGCAGTGGAGGCTGGGTCATGCCCTCACTAGAGGAATCCTCCTCAGAGGAAGAAGTAGAGCCTCCAGAGACCGAGCATACACTAGATCAGTCGCTGGCACCAGACCAGGAGCAGTCTGGGCCTTGTGGGAGACTGCTGCAGGACAAATGAGAATGAGTTCTCCCAAGCCAGAGGAAGTAAGTGGAGAAATGGTGATTTCCCCGGCCTCCCCCACTCCCCTCCTGCACTCACTCCAGTTGGCATGGCCCCATCCTGAGTCTTATTCAGCTAAGATCTCTCAGGCAGCTTGTTTGGAGTAAATTTTCCAGCCAAAACACACACTGAGTCACCTACTCCCTTCAGCAGCCTTGCTACTCCTTATCACATTTCCCGATTGCATAGTGGCGTAAGGCGCTCTCTTGCACAAAGATGGGAAACTGGTGCTCAATGTGGAAACCATCAACACATATAATATGAAAGGGTGTAAGTAACCATACCCAACAATCACAAGATAAGAAGCTACCAGGTTATTTAGCCCATCACTGGCTACTCTGATGGCCAGAGTCTCTCTCCAGGGTCTCAGGCATAGAGGGGGCTTTTCCATGACCTGCTACTGGATCCTTTGGCCTGGAGATGCAGGGATGCCACTTGGGAGCTCCTGCCTGCAAGGATGTGTCAGTGGAGATTGGTGGCTCTAATTTCGGTGGGGCTGTGAATCCATTCTGGGTTTCAGCCAGAACCAGCTAGATCTGAAAAGGACCTATCGAAGGCATCGACCCCTAACCCCAAAATGGGTTTAGCACCTTGGAGAGCTCCTTTAGAGTTCCGACTGAACCCTGGAATGGAATCGCAGCCCCACCAAAGTCGGAGCCGCCAGCCTCCCCTGGATGTTTTTTACCACTGCGCTACGGTCCCTCCCAGTGAAGAAATGCCAAAGGAAGGGGGATCCATCATCTTACAGGTAACAATGCTCGCCACTAGCACCTGTGTCGACTGAGGAGCAGCTCAGACTTACTGTTCCTGTAATGTGGACTTGACAGCTCTTGGGGCGCTGTGAGGATAAATATGGCTCCGGATATGAGGTGTTCAGTTTCTATGGTAATAGATGTCATATAAACACCATAGCTTGATATATCTTCACTGTCTCCTTTTCCAACACTCCTATTAGGCTGCATATATACAAGGTGCCATAGACAATCATAGATCATCTGCAGGCACACACAGCTCAGACACAGAGTTGCCCAGAAAAACATGCTGTGTGTGTGTGTGTGTGTGAGAGAGAGAGAGAGAGAGAGAGGGGGACAGAAGGAGTGAGTGAAAGAGAGAGAGAAAGAATGAGTCACTGTTGTTTGTTCACAGGCAATGGTCATCACAATATAAACAGATACCCACAGAACAGGGGAAATTGGTATACCTGGGTTAATCAAACAAAAGCATACATTTCACAGTTATTACAGTGAATCTTACCAAAGGTTGCAAATATCCTCAATTACATGCACATCCCAGAGACACGAGACCAAATGCTGCTGGATACATTTATCTCTTAATTTCTGGGCAGGAGAAGCAAATAGGGTGATCCTGTAGGATGCTTATAAACCCTGTAATCTGATAATGAGTAGCAGCAGCCTTGATTGATATAGTCCCTTCTAGAAAATTTGGGCAGCAAATCAGAAAAGGAATCTTTTCTTCTCCTGCTAGGATTAAGATAAGAGCAATATGAGTACAACAAGCCCAAACCTCTAGGATGCATGTGGGTGCATTGTACTATTTGACAGGTGCTCAGGACACGCAACACATCTCTCTCTCCCTTAAACACACACAGCCCTGTGCATATCAGTTTCTCACATAGGCACCCAATATATATCCTTTCAAATTCAGTTGGTTTCCACGAATTTGCCCAGTTGATTCTGACTCCTAGGATTTCAATGATTATGGAACTTCAGAGGGCAGACTGAGGAGATGAAAGGAGGGAAGTGTGTGGCGCTTGGCATTAGGTCAGCAGAGCACAGGATGTCCAGTCTATCCTGCCTTTTGAACTGAGGATAGATTGCCAATGAAAACTGCTAGATTAAAATATCTGTTGTAGAAAATATTTTTAAGGAACCAGCACAGTCAGACTAGAGCAGGCCAGACCAGAAGCACATGCTAAAACAGCCCACTCATTAAAGGAAGTACTTTTTCACACAATGCATTACAGCTTGTGGAATTAATTGTCACAAGATGTGACAACCACTCGCAGAGAGAGAGAGAGAGAGAGAGAGAGAATAGATCAGAGAAATTTGCAGGTCTGCTGCTGCCCAATATTAGTCTAAATTTAATTTAATACTGTGGAGCCTCCATGTTCTAAGGCAGTTCTCTGAGAACAAGATCCTGGGATCAAAGGATCCTCTCTCCATCTATCCCAGCTGGTGAGCTTCCCACAATCCTTTTTTGGGGTTGGTGGTGGTGATGGTGGTGGGGAGGAAATCCCTTTTGGAGGCAGAGTGCAGGACTAGGTGCTCTGTTCTGAACCAAAGAGCTTTTATAGCCATAAGGCCTAGAAACATGGTTTTTAAAAAGAGGGAATCTACTTGATTCTGCACTTGCCCACAGAAATTTTGACCATAGAGAAAGTAGTTTATTTGGTTGTTCCACTTCATTCATTCCCTGCTGCAAGGGGTGGTGGTGATGTGTTTGTTGGCCCCACCCTCTCCATCCCAGTTCTAAGTAGGGATGGCGGAGAATTTCTCCACAAATCTCGGGGAGACTGAATGCCAACGCATTCGGCCCCCTGAAATTGGCGGTGAAATTCTCTGCCCCCCCGCCCCCCCCCGGGATGGGACTTACCTCCCTCGAATGTCCCTCTCGGCGGCGGGTCCCGGCGGCGGTTTGGCGGCGGTTCGTCGGGGGCGGGGGCGGCGGCCGGTCTTCCGACCGGCTGCCGCCACCGCCATTACAAAATAAAGTAAAAAAAAAACAAAAACACACACCCGTGATAGGCTACATAACGATTTACGTAGCCTATCACGGCTAGATTTCCAAAGTCAGCCGTGATAGGCTAGGTAAATCGTTACGTAGCCTATCACGGGTGACTTTGGAAAAAAAAAAAAAAGCACATACGCAAATGGCGGCGCCCATGGGCGCCGCCATTTGCATTCCTTATTTGGTCCCGGGTAGTCTATGTAAAGATTTACGTAGACTATGGCGAAAATAAGCGCAACGCTATTTGCGTTGCCCTTATTTTCGCCGTAGTCTACCCGGGACCAAATAAGGAACGCAAATGGCGGCACCCATGGGCGCCACCATATACGTACGTGCTTTTTTTTTTTTCCCCAAAGTCACCCGTGATAGGCTACGTAACGATTTACGTAGCCTATCACGGCTGACTTTGGAAATCTAGCCGTGATAGGCTACGTAAATCGTTACGTAGCCTATCACGGGTGTGTGTGTGTTTTCACTTTTGTATTTCGCGGTGGGGGAGATGGGGCGCTTCTCCCTGGCCTGAATTTCGGCCATGCGAGGCGGGGCGCCTCCCCCCCTGGCCTGAATTTCGGCCGGGTGAGGCGGGGCGCCTCCCCCCCCAGCCTGAACTTCGGGGGGAGAACCGAAGCACCTCCCCCCCACCGCGAAGCAAGCTGCGGGACCAGATAAGTGCCTTTCATACATCCCTAGTTCTAAGCTGTGTGGCGAGCCCATCTGAGAATAGCAGCCTCTTGGCTGCAGACGTTCATCCTTGAGGCTGCAGAGACCGGCCATCAGGAATGCAACAGGAGAGCAGAGGCAAGGAAGGCATGTCCACTTGTCAGGGTCCCACATGGCCTGGATCCTCTGAGGAAGAGGCGTGGGAGCCCATGGAAAACCCCAGTACCACTGGGAACCAAAGACCCCACTGTAGTCCCAAGGAAGGGTGTGTGAACATTTCGTTTCAGTTTGGTTGTGACAAGAATTTACCAACATTCACAAAATGCTCTGTATTTGGGACAAAAAGAACTTCAGATTTTTTTTAAAAATATATAATATAGAAGAAACCAAAATGGACAGATTTGTCCATCCAGGCTTTGGGTGCTTAGTGCTCAATAGTCTGGCTTTGAATACCTCTGTGTTCTACCATGTTGGCAGTGCTGAATTAGATTTGTCAGTTCTTTTTTCTGCCTGGCTCCTGTCAGGCAGGCAGTGGAGGCTGGTGGCTCCAATGTCAGTGGGGAGATGAATCTACTCCAGATTTCAGTCAGAACCAGGCAGAACTCTAAAGGAGCTCTCCAAGGTGCAAAGCAGGCAGGTATATCATGGTCCTCCTCTCCATGCTTTGGAATCACAGAATCACAGAATCATAGAATAGTAGGGTTGGAAGGGGCCTATGAGACCCTCACGTCCAACCCCCTGCTCTGTGCAGGAATCCAAGTCAGAGCATCCCCGACAGATGGCTGTCCAGCCTCATCTTGAATGCCTCCAGTGTGGGAGAGCCCACCACCTCCCTAGGTAATCTGTTCAATTGGCGTATTGCGCTAACTCTCAAGATGCTTTTCCTGATGTTCAGCTGGAGTCTGGCTTCCTGTAACTTGAGCCCATTGTTCTGTGTCTTGCATTCTGGGATGGTCAAGAAGAGATCCTGGCCTTCCCCAGAGAGCTGCTGCCAGTCAGTGTCAACAGTACTGGGCTAGAGAGACCAATGGTCTCATAGAATCATAGAATACTAGGGTTGGAAGGGGCCTATAAGACCCTCAGAATCATAGAATCATAGAATGGTAGGGTTGGAAGGGGCCTGCAAGACCCTCGAGTCCAACCCCCTGCTCAATGCAGGAATCCAAGTCAGAGCATCCCTGACAGATGGCCGTCCAGCCTCGTCTTAAATGCCTCCAGTGTGGGAGAGCCCACCACTTCCCTAGGGAATTGGTTCCACTATCGTATTGCTCTACGTATCGTATCATATCATATTGCTATCGTATTGCTCAGCTGAACATCAGAAACATTTTTCCTGATGTTCAGCTGGAGTCTGGCTTCCTGTCATTTGAGCCCATTCTTCCATGTCCTGCACTCTGGGAGTTGAATTTGGCTGCTGCAGGGCAGATGGGTCAGCATTTCATTTTGGTTTGTCTTTTTTAAAATAAGAATTTACCCAAATCCACAAAATTCTTCATGTTTGGGAGAGAACGAATGTGAGATGGTAAAAATTTAAATGTAGAAGGCAGTGCAACAGACATTTGCCCGTCCCTATCCCTGAGCGGCCCAAAGGACCTCTTGATCTCATGGATGCCTCAATAACTCCTCTGACCACATCCCAAGCCCCGCCTTGAGCCTCTATTTTCCCTCCCCAACCCAGCCCTCAAGAGTAAAAACAGCAGCAGACCCCACGGGAAGCCCAGAGACCGCAGCTTGGGGCACATCTTTGGCTGCCAAGAGGCTGTATTGCCAGATGTCTCCTCAGGATGAAAGGTCTACTCTGGGGGAGAGGTAAGTTAGAGGAGATCCAGCTGCAAACAATGCCCTGGAGATGATCACAAGGAGGAGATGGCAATGCTGATATGTCTCCCCTGGATCCTTGCTGAGTTAACAGTTCCCCAGTGAGCCCTTTTGCTCTATCTCCCAGACTACCATTTTCTTGCTCAGTGTCTCCTGCCTGGCCAGGAACTGCACACCACTCTCTTCCCTCACACAGTGGGGAATGGTGTGGGGGATGCCTGAACAGGGTACTGTAACACTGAAAACAGGGATCTCAACTGGAGGCTTCTGGGCCAAATCTGTTCCCATGATTGGTACTGCCTGGTCCTCCAGTTGCCACCTGTGGGTCAAAAGAGCATCATTTTGCTTCTCTGGCAACAGGATTTTCCTGCAGGAAGGTTTGGGAGACAGGGGTGCCAGCAAACACCTTGGCCCTCTACCAGTAGCTCCATTTTCAAAGTGGCTGTCCAGGAAACCCAGTTGCTGACCAGGGGCTAAGGCGTTTACATGACTAGAAAGCGTACCTTCCTATCTGATACCATCATACTAATAGTGAAAGCGTTCTCTGAGTGCAGGTCCTTTTGCACCTAAACAGCACCATCCATGCACAAGAGGGAGGCAGCAGTAGGCTCCAGAAAATCTGGAGGCCTGTAGAAGTACAAAAAAATCTTTAGGGGAAAAATACCCTCAAGCACAGGGAACCCAAGCCAGCCCTAGGAGGACTAAACATGCCCTATGGCTACGAAATGCTGGGTAATTTTTGGAGTGTGTGTGTGTGTGTGGGGGGAGAAGCATGGGAAGAAGGATTGGAATGGAGTTTCTTGGAAGAGGGCCTGACTGGCTGAACCCTGAACCGGAGCTCTGCACATGGCAGCATTCTGTGCAGGTCCCACTCCTGGCTTTCTTATTCACATCAGTCCCAGGAAATGTATTCTTTCTTATGGTTAGTGGCTTGCTCTCTGTCATCTATAACAAATGTCAAATTGCTGCATCCCTCCACCCGGCACCGCTCCCATCCTTCTGCCTGGCAGTGACCATCTCCCTAGAAATCTCCCTTGGCAAAAATGTATCTGGCTGAAGACATCTTGGTGCTGCCCTTTGCATCTGAGGAGACAGTGGTGACCTACAAATGTCAGGCTGATGGGTCAATTAATTTCCACCTCCATAGCTGATGGAAAAAAGACATCACCTGAGCCTCTTAAGTGAGCTGATGATTTCAGTGGCTGGCTTTGGATTCTGCAATGACATTGTCCCAAAGTTCCCATTCTTCACATATTGATATATCTGAAGAGAAACATTTTAAATGGAGAGATGAAGAGGAGACCTAGGCTATATTGCCTTTCTAGCATGATTTCTTGCTTCTTATTCCATATTATCCAAAATTCTGCAACAGATGTCATTGTGTGTGTGCTGCGAGGTATAAATGCACAAGAGATATAGTGTCACCATGGTGGTATTGTATCGATATGACACGTGGTGGAGATCCAGCCTTGGAAACATCGCCCAATGAGCAAAGCGGAATGAAAGGAGATGAGAGACGGGGTTCGCTACCGGCACTTGGATGGCAATTTAGATTCAGTGGGGAATGCCTAAGTTACTTGGAAGCCCTGGGAATGGCTTCATCCTCAAATCTGCTCCTTAATCCATGCTTGGTCCCTCATCCCTCTTGCCTTTGGGTGTTGTGGAGCCAGCTGTCCCAGACACCTGGTTATTCTGCCTGTTTCAGAAAGAACGGAAGCCCTTGTGGTTGCTTAGCAATGGTGGGCTGTGAGCGCACACGCATATGCACCCACCCACCACGAGCAATGCTGTCTTTCTCATCCCACCTTCCGTGCCCTGAAAGGAACTGTCAGCCGTCTCCAGCCAAAGAGGATCAGTGTGTGGCAATGATTGTGCAGGGTGTGCGCGAGAAAAAGGAGAGCGTTTGGAGCGGAAGCGCTGGCGTGCTGTATGACTGTGACGGCTGTAAGAGGACAGAGGCCTGACAGGAGTGGAAAACAGTGGGGAAACAGAAATAATAATAATAATAATAATAATGTCTAATAATAAATGCTAATGCTAATAATAATAATAGTATCAGAGGAAAATGCTTTCATTTGCTGGGAGATGAATGAATTTGCATTCCCTTCAACCTCTGTCACAAAGGAATTGTCAGGTTGTAAAAGATGACAGGCTGTGACAGGGGAACACAGGAAAGCCATGTCAGTGGAAGTCAAATTTGGGGGCCATTCGCACATCACTGGGTTATCAGTCACTCTGGAGGAATCACATGCGGTTCATGGCCTTCCCTCTCCCACTTTTTAACATTTTAATTTAAAGACATCCCTCCTTCCCGCTTTTTTGAACGAATAATTGCTTTAAAAGTCTGCTATTTAAAACACACACACATCAAGGGGACAGAAGAACTCATTGTTTGACCCTCATTATCCAAGAGGCAGCCATGTTCCCTCTGGATGTCTCAGTCCAACACACAGCAATACTTGTGATCAGGATTAAAAGGCCAAAGATATTGAAACAAATTGGAATGTTAAAGGCACAGCTGATGCTGGAGAGATGAGCTACTGACACCTCCCTCTTGCTATAAAAGCCACAGTCCTTCACGTGCCAGCGAGACCCAAGAAACTGAACTCAGGGAGGGCTATGCAGAAGAATGGGCAGGGTTATGCAGATTAGGGGCGGGTCTATGCAGAGTAAAGGACCAGCCTCTGCAGGGTAAAAGGTGGGGCAATGCAGATTAAGGGCGGGGCTATGTAAAGGACCGGGCTCTGCAGGGTTAAAGGTGGGGCAATGCAGATTAAGGGCGGGGCTATGTAAAGGACCGGGCTCTGCAGGGTTAAAGGTGGGGCAATGCAGGTTAAAGGTGGGGCAATGCAGGTTAAAGGTGGGGCAATGCAACATGAGATGGCAAGATTGAACATTGACATCTTGGGAATCAGCGAACTAAAATGGACAGGCATGGGCAAATTTAATTCAGGTGACCATCATATCTACTATTGTGGGCAAGAATCCCTTAGAAGAAATGGAGTAGCACTCATAGTCAACAAAAGGGTGGGAAAAGCAGTACTGGGATACAATCTTAAAAATGATAGAATGATCTCAGTACGAATCCAAGGCAAACCATTCAACATCACAGTAATTCAAGTCTATGCCCCAACCACTGATGCCGAAGAAGCTGAGGTTGATCGGTTCTATGAAGACCTACAACACCTTCTAGAACTAACACCAAAAAAAGATGTCCTCTTCATCATAGGGGATTGGAATGCTAAAGTAGGAAGTCAAGAAATCACTGGGATAACAGGCAGGCATGACCTTGGTGTACAAAATGAAGCAGGACAAAAGCTAATAGAGTTTTGCCAAGAGAACATGCTGATCATAGCAAACACTCTTTTCCAACAGCACAAGAGGCGACTCTACACATGGACGTCACCAGATGGTCAATATCGAAATCAGATTGATTATGTCCTTTGCAGCCAAAGATGGAGAAGCTCTATACAGTCAGTCAAAACAAGACCTGGAGCTGACTGTGGCTCAGATCATGAGCTGCTTCTTGCAAAATTTCGGCTTAAATTGAAGAACGTCGGGAAAACCACTAAACCGTTCAGGTTTGACCTAAATCATATCCCTGATGAATTTACAGTGGAGGTGAGGAATAGATTTCAGGGATTAGACCTGATAGACAGAGTGCCTGAGGAACTATGGACGGAGGTCCGTAACATTGTTCAGGAGGCAGCAACGAAATCCGTCCCAAAGAAAAAGAAATGCAAGAAAGCCAAGTGGCTGTCTGATGAGGCTTTACAAGTAGCTCACGAAAGAAGGGAAGCGAAAAGCAAGGGAGAAAGGGGAAGATATACCCAACTGAATGCAGAGTTCCAGAGAATAGCAAGGAGAGACAAGAAGGCCTTCTTAAATGAACAATGCAAAGAAATCGAGGAAAACAACAGAATGGGAAAGACTAGAGATCTCTTCAAGAAAATTGGAGATCTCAAGGGTACGTTTTGTGCAAAGACGGGCATGATAAAGGACAAAGAAGGCAGGGACCTAACAGAAGCAGATGAGATTAAGAAGAGGTGGCAAGAATACACAGAAGAACTATACAGGAAAGATCTGAATGTCCCTGATAGCCATGATAGTGCGGTCACTGAACTTGAGCCGGACATCCTCGAGAGTGAAGTCAAGTGGGCCTTAGGAAGCATTACTAACAACAAAGCTAGCAGAGATGACAGTATTCCAGCTGAGCTATTTAAAATCCTAAAAGATGATGCTGTTAAAGTGCTGCATTCAATATGCCAACAAATCTGGAACACTCAACAGTGGCCACAAGACTGGAAAAGGTCAGTTTACATTCCAATTCCAAAGAAGGGCAACGCCAAAGAGTGTTCAAACTACCGCACAATTGCGCTCATTTCACATGCCAGCAAGGTGATGCTCAAAATCCTACAAGCTAGGCTTCAGCAGTATGCAAACCGAGAACTACCGGAAGTACAAGCTGGGTTTCGAAGAGGCAGAGGAACTAGAGATCAAATCGCCAACATTCGCTGCATCAGGGAGAAAGCAAGAGAATTCCAGAAAAACGTCTATTTCTGCTTCATTGACTACGCTAAAGCCTTTGATTGTGTGGATCACAACAAACTGTGGCAAATTCTGAAAGTGATGGGAGTACCAGACCACCTTACCTGTCTCCTGAGAAACCTGTACGAGGGTCAAGAAGCAACAGTAAGAACCAGACATGGAACAACCGAGTGGTTCAAAATTGGGAAAGGAGTACGACAAGGCTGCATATTGTCACCCTGCTTATTTAACTTATATGCAGAGTACATCATGAGAAATGCCGGATTGGATGAATCAGAGGTCGGAATTAAGATTGCCGGGAGAATTATCAACAACCTCCGATATGCAGACGATACCACCCTAATGGCAGAAAGCGAAGAGGATCTCAAGAGCCTCTTGTTGAGGGTGAAAGAGGAGAGTGCAAAAGCTGGTTTGAAACTCAACATTAAAAAAAACTAAGATCATGTCATCTGGCCCCATCACTTCCTGGCATATAGAAGGGGAAGAAATGGAAGCAGTGACAGATTTTACTTTCTTGGGCTCCAAGATCACCGCAGATGGTGACTGTAGCCATGAAATTAAAAGACGCTTGCTCCTTGGGAGGAAAGCTATGGCAAACCTAGACAGCATAGTAAGAAGCAGAGACATCACCTTGCCAACAAAGGTCCGTCTAATCAAAGCTATGGTTTTCCCAGTAGTAATGTATGGCTGTGAGAGCTGGACTATAAGGAAGGCTGAGCGCCGAAGAATTGATGCTTTCGAACTGTGGTGCTGGAGAAGACTCTTACGAGTCCCCTGGACTGCAAGGAGGTCAAATCAGTCCATCCTAAAGGAAATCAACCCTGAGTGCTCATTGGAAGGACAGATAATGAAGCTGAAGCTCCAATATTTTGGCCACCTAATGCGAAGAGAAAACTCCCTGGAAAAGACCCTGATGCTGGGAAAGACTGAAGGCAAAAGGAGAAGGGGACGGCAGAGGATGAGATGGCTAGATAGCATCACGGATGCAATGAATATGAACTTGAGCACGCTCCGGGAGAGAGCGCAGGACAGGAAGGCCTGGCGTGCTATGGTCCATGGGGTCACGAAGAGTCGGACACGACTGAACGACTGAACAACAACAACAATGCAGATTAAGGGCAGGGCTATGTAAAGGATGGGGCTCTGCAAGGTTAAAGGTGGGGCAATGCAGATTAAGGGCAGGGCTATGTAAAGGACCGGGCTCTGCAGGGTTAAAGGTGGGGCAATGCAGATTAAGGGCGGGGCTATGTAAAGGATGGGGCTCTGCAGGGTTAAAAATGGGGCAATGCAGATTAAGGGCAGGGCTATGTAAAGGACTGGGCTCTGCGGAGTTAAAGGTGGGGCAATGCAGATTACGGGTGGCATATGGGAGATGAAAGGTAGCTCTATGCCGCTGAAAGGGTGGGACCATTCTGATAAAAGGGAGGGCTATACAGAGCAGAGCAGGCTTGATTCTCAGTACCAGGACCAAGAAGCACAACAGTATCCTGGAGAACACCCCTTTATATGCTTTTATATCTGGGGGAAGTATATTCCTCCAGATATACTCCTCCCTGCCACCATTCATTGCTATCTGGGAAATATAGGGTTGCACGCGGGGATGCTGTTGCACTTGGGGCAAAACCTCCCCTCCACCTCTGAAGGTGGGTGGTTTGGCCCGTACTGACCGAGATCCCATATGAGGGTGTGTGATGTGCAAAGGCCCTGAAAGCACACAGCATGCCTGCACTGTTATCCCACAGGGGGAACCTTGCACTAGAGAAGCCTTCAATGCGTATGTGTCTGTGCGTGCGCACACACTGCCTGCTCTAACGATGGGCCTTTTGCTTGTACTTCAGAACATTGCCAGCGACTCGATGGTATTGATCTGGGCTCCTATTGACATGTGCTGGGATATTTCTCAAGTACAGGGGAAAGCTCAGCTGTTTCATAGATGCTGTTCTAAGGTGAAGCACCAGGTTAGTCTTAAGTGGTGTTGCCTTAGCGTCTCTCTGTCTCAGTCTCTGTCTCTATCTCTGTCTCTGTCTCTCTCTCTCTCTCACACACACACAGGCAAGTAGGTGATGAGTTCCACCCCTTCTCTGTCCCCAGCTTCTGTTACTCTGAGTTACACTGCCCCTACATATGGAAGTTCTATATAGCTAGGATGGCCAACAGCCTTCAAGGGACCTCTCCTCCATGAATTCGAGTAATCCTGTTGATTGGGCCATACTCAGATCTGTCACGGTAAGACCCCCCCCCCATATCCCTTTCCCTCAGATCTAGAGCTACAAGCCACTTCTCTCCTTTCCTCTCAACACAGGGAGGATGGGGTGGGGAGGGGGCTTGGTGAGAAGGCTGACTGACCTCCCTTCCCAAAGGGATGCCCTTGGGCTGCAGAGCAGCTGCGTGTCCAACACGGACCACATGCTGAGCTGGACCTATTCTTTAAACAGCAGTGGGAGAAGGGATGGGGCCAGTGGAGCCTGGTGGCTCCGATGCCAGTGGGGCGGTGAATCTGCTCCGAGTTTCAGTCAGAACCAGTCAGGACTCTAAAGGAGCTACCCAAGGTGCGGAGCAGTTTAAGTGAGAACCAGTTCTGACTGAAACCCGGCACAGATTCACCACCCCACTGACATCGGAACCACCAGCTTCCACCAAATGGGGCTGGAGGAGGGATTGTAACCCTAGAGGGCTTAAAGAGCAAAGTGACAGACTGGATGGGGAAATGGGATGCCACATAGAGCTTGGTCAGCCTTCCCCAACCTGGTGCCCTGATGTTTGGGGCACCCAGCATGCCAGCCCTTATTTGGCTATTTGTGGGGAGGTCCCCTTTGGGTTTTGTTTTGGGTTTTTTTGTTTGTACTTTTGCAGATTTTAGCATTGCCCTTTGTCTCCTGGTAGTCCGACTCATGCATGGAAGGTGCTGTTTGGGTTACAGATGGACCAGCACTCAGATAATAAGTTCACCATTAGTATATATGATATGCCTCTAGTAAGTAGTGATTTATCACTTTTTAACCTTGCTTTTTCCTTCCCTTCCCACATCAGAATTAAAATTAGAGCCTCGCCTGAGCAGGGACCTGGGTTTTGCTTATTCTACTGTATAAATTGCTATAGAAGTTAAGCAGCAGCAACAACAATTTAATAGTAATAATTTGTTTCATTCATATTCTCTCTCTCTCTCTCTCTCACACACACACACACACACACACACTCCAACGTATTTACAGATCTGGTGTTCTCCCCTTGAAGAAAATGGATTCCCCCCCCCCCCATGTCTTTCTCTTATACACACACAGAATAATAGAAACAGTTGCTCACACAGCTGCACATGCAAAGAGAAACAGACGTGAGCTTCCTTGGTATACGAGTGCATCTCCACTCAAACAACTCCTCCACAGATTTCCACCCACACAACCTGATGGCTGGCTATCCTCTCAGAGAGGGCGAGGGTGACACACACACACACACACACACACACACACCCATGCCTGCTGAGAGATAGTTATCAATCAGAGATGCCTACCCACGCAGAGAGATGCAGCCTCAGAGATATATACCCATAATCCAAAATCTCTCACTCACACTCCTGCACAAGGAAAAAGCAGTCTTCAAAGGCACACTGAGGTAGGGAACAATACTGAAAATATATGATCTCTCTCTCTCATGCACACATGCATGCACACACACAGAGCAAGCTAGTCAATCCATTGCATTTGCCTCTTCCAAATTCAATGCCTATGAATGAAAGACAAGTTGTTGTTGCTGCTGCCGCCACCGCCGCCGCTGCTGCTAATAATAATAATAATAATAATAATAAGTGAGCCAGTGTGGTGTAGTGGCAAGAGTGTTGGACTGGGAGCTTGGAGATCTGGGTTCTAGTCCCCACTTGGCCATGGAAGCTCACTGGGTGACTTTGGGCCAGTCACACACTCTCAGCCCAACCCACCTCACAGGGTTGTTGTTCTGAGGATAAAATGGAGAGAAGGAGGATAATGTAAGCCGCCTTGGGTTCCTTGCAAGAGGAAAAAAGGCAGGATATAAATGCAATAATAATAAAATAATAATAATAAAAGTTTATTCCTTCATAACAGCGGACAACCTTGATAGACTTCTCTTCCACGGAGCTCTATGCTAGATTCCAGATGAAATCCATCTCACACGGCTGACCCTCCAATATATCATAGACACCAAAAGGGGGTATATGTCACAGTTGCAACATCCCCCCAGTGCTGATCCCAAAGGTCACTTCCTGACCCCTCCCCTACCGTTGCCATTACAGAGACGTTGCTGGGAGCTTTATTCCACCACCTTCTTTATCCGTCTACTTGGCTATCCATTTTCCTTGCGATTCACTTCACAGTTCCACTGGTTTAAAAGCCAGGAGGGTATTTTGGTTCAAGATATACAAGAAAAGGATAACTGTCGCACGGTCAGTGATGAACAGCTGAACATCCACGTCTGGAGCAGCTCTGTGTGTAATGCCGGGTTGTGCCTGGTGCCCCCATGTTCATGCACATGCATTTATACACATCTGCACTAGAGATATGAGGGGGGTCATGCTGCAGTAGACCAAAGGCCTCTCTGATCCAGCTTTTGTTCCCATGGTGGCCAACCAGATGCCCATGGGAAGCCAGCAAGCAGGCCATGCCTGCAGTAGCACCCTCCCACCCATGATCCCAGCAGTTGGCACACAGAGTGCCTGGTGGAGTGACTAGAATTCCCCTTTTAAAGTGGTCCAAGTTTCTGGCCATCTGCTACATCCTGTGGTAGCGAATTCTACCGTTTAACTATGTGCGACGTGAAGAAGTCCTTTTATCCGTCCTGAATTTCCCAACATTCAGCTTCATGGGATGACCCTGGCTCCGACTATTATGGGAGAGGGAGAAAAACATCTCCCTCTCCACTTTCTGAACGCCAAACATCATTCTAGACACCTCTATCCTGTGCTCCCATTACTGGCCTTTTTTTCTAAGCTAAATAGCCCCAGACATTGCAACCGTTCCTTCTAGGGGAGTTGCTGCAGCCCCCTGATCGTTTGGGTTGCCCTTTTCTGCACCTCTTCCAGCTCTAAAGCATCCTCTCTGAGATGCGACGACAAAAACTGTACACAGTATTCCAAGTTACAATGATTCTCCACTCTGAGCCTTAAATTCTAGGGACCCTGCGGGATGGGGCTGAACCCTGAAGGACACATTTAGCTGGTGGGCTGCACTAGGGATGTTAGGGATTTCCACCACAAACTCCCGAAGTCCGTGGCGGAACGGAGTAATCCCCCCCGCCACCCCGCGGAATCCCCCTGGGATGGAGCCTACCTTTGTTGGCCATCTGCTGCCCCGGGAATGGCTGCCCCGGTCTGCAGCCGCCATTTCCATTCCACTTTAGCCATAATAGGCTATGTAAGTATTTACGTAGCCTATCACAACTAATGCAGGGACGCCATTTGCATCCCTGCGGTAGCTGTGATAGGCTACATAAATATATACATAGCCTATCCCGGCTACCGCAGGGACTCAAATGGCGTAGTGGCCACCATTTGCATTCCTGCCTTTTGCCGTGATAGGCTACGTAAATATATAGATAGCCTATCATGGCTACCGCAGGGACGCAAATGGCGGCCGCTATGGCAGCCGCCATTTGCAGCCGCAGCCCAGCAGCGGACGGAAGTCCAGCTGCGGGTGGCCCCGGCCGGTGGCTCCACGGGCTCCCCGCGGAGTGGAGCTGGCCGAGGAGGATTCCGGGGGGGAGGGACGGATTGACTCCCCCCGCCAGCGGATGGCCCCAGAGGAACGGGATAAGTCATCTGTACACCTCTAGGCTGTACTTGACTTGGTGAGCAGGATGGATTTGGCAGCATCCCACTATTGTTTTAAAAGTGTGGTAAACAGGAGCTGATTCTACCAGATGTTAAGAACACTTGATGGTTGGAACTGGCTGATGCAGAAAGGCCTGGGCAGATCCATGATGGCGGTGTACTGTTGTTTTATTGTGGCTGCTTTTCATGGATTTTAATAGTTTAATAAATCAATCAGTTTTAGTAGTTTATTAGTCTATTGGTTTAATAGATTAATCACCCAACACTTTAAAATGGCAAGAGGGGGAAATTTTATCCAGGGAAGAGTTAAGAGTTAATTGATGGGTTTGCAGGGTGAAACTGGCTTAACTTTTGAGGGCATTTTGGTGCTGATGAGTTCTCCCTGCAACAAGGAGTGAACTAGAAGATATGGAAGTTGGCCATGTGCCTTTGGAAAATCCAGCATTATTTTCAAGTTGTAATTTCATTCACCTTCCCTTCAAAAGGCACTTAAATGGTGGTGTTGGGACTTAGTTGAATCAATCCATGAATTGGTTGAAGGCTGAGGTGTTGGGCACATCGCAACCTCATCTGCAAGTTACTGGAAGGGGGCAGTGTTGCATTCAGTTAGTTCATGGGAATTTTGACCACAGCTAGCCTTAGGATCTCTATAGACTACAGTGTAGTTTCCTGTGATTTCTTCCTTCTGCCTGTGTAATGAAACACAAAATGAACTGAACAAACTCTTCCCCCCCTTCAAACTGTACACTGAACCTGCATTTTATACACAAGAATACTATGTGAGTAAAACTGTTTTCTTTCCTTCAGTGAAGAAGGGTGTGGCCTCATTTTTAGTCTTGGGTGCATGTGGGACTGGTAAACACTCATTCTGTTTTGCCTTTTTAAATTTTTCTCTGCTAATTGCCTTTCTAGCAGGATGCATCATTACTAAATGATCCCATCATGAGGAACTCTAGTGGGTGGCAGGTCAGGAAGCCTGCGGGTCAAGCCTGGCTTTAGTTATGATGAACTCATCCAGTGGACTTACGCCAGGGTTACTGAACCATTCAGCCCAAGGGTTGAATTCCATTCCAGAGAAACTCTCAGAGGCTGAATTCCAGTGGTGGGTGGAGCCTAAGGCAAAAGGGGGGGGGCAGAACACCAGAATATTTTACCTTAAAGTCCTTACTGCCAATAACTAAGGCTTGGGAGAGACATTTCAACCTTTTAGAACTGGGGAAAAAACTGCACCAAAGCCAGGAAACCATCAAATGATGGGTGGTCAAGGAAAAAGGATTGGGAACAGGCGAAGCTGATTGGTGGGAGATTCAGGACAGATAAATGAAAGGACTTCTTCACACAGCACATAGTCAAACTATGGAATTCGCTACCACAGGAAGTAGTGATGGCCACCAATTTGGATGGCTTTAAAAGGGGGTGGGACAAATTCATGGAGGAGAAGGCTATCAACGGCTATTAGTCGTGATAGCCATGTGCTACCTCCAGTATCAGGCAGGATGCCTATGTATGCCAGTTGCTGGGGAACATGGGCAGGAGGGTGCTGTTGCACTCATGTCCTGTTTATGGGTTTCCTGTGGGCAGCTGGTCAGCCACTGTGTGAACTGAATGCTGGACTAGATGGACCCTTGGTCTGATCCAGCAGGGCTCTTCTTATGTTGAAGGGGGTGTGGCCATTCGGGGAACTGAACTGGATACCTGCCAGGGCTGGATTTGGCCCCCAGGCCTGAGTTTTGGCACCCCTGACTTCACCCAAGCCTCCCCCTGCAACTCCATCTCCACTAAGGGGACAATAATACTTACCTACCTTGCAGGGTTCTTGTAAGGATTACTGCAGTAATGTATGCAAAATGCTATCGACACATTGAGCATTATGAAGCACTAAGCACTGGGGGAAATAAAGGAAGTGTCAATTGAATTCATTTGCTCGCTTCCTCTGGCTGATCTTCGTAACAGCTATTCTCTTAACTGGTTTCCTGTGCGCGCGCCTCTGTGTGTGTGTGTATGTGTGTGTTCCTTACCACCAGCCAGCTAAGTGGGCTCCTGTGTACTTTAATCACCGAACAACTGCCAGCTTCAGCAATTCTGCTAAGGTTCCAGAAGATTAGTGTGGCTCTCCCTCAGCCAATGGGAGGCTTGCTGGCTTTTAACTAATTCAGGATCTGCTGCTGAAACGGAGAGGGCACTTAAGAGGAGGGGAAGCTGAGCTATTAGGGGGAGAAATCCAGGGGTTCTCATCTTTAACGAATTAGCCAGAAAAGCTCCGGGCGACGTCCTGCAAAAGACAGCAGCAGCAGCAGCAGAAGATCCAGCTGATGGTTGCCTTTTCTTTAGCTGTGAACAAATTATCCTACAGGGAAAAATGGAAAAGAGGCAGCTCTTTGGAACATCTCTTCGCACAATTAAAAACTGACGTTTGTCTGTCTGCCTGCCTCTCTCTCTCTCTCTCTCTATTTATCTATTTATCATCTATCATCAGATGGGAACATTTTTTGCCCCTGAGGGCCACACCTTGCAATGGACTTCAGGTGGCCATGTGTCCTCTTTTCCAGAGGAGAGTCCTCTATTTGAAGGGCTGCCGGAAGACCGTCCTCTTTTTCAAATATGTCTTCTGTTTGAAGGGCTGTGCAGTCCATGTTCAGATTAAAGATGAAGAACCATCAGGAGGAAGAGCTGGGCCTCAAAGCTGCCCACCAGCAGCGCCTGGACAGCAGACTGAGCAAGCAAGGCACACAGGTCACCTGGTCACTCACTGCCTTCCACACTATGGAGAGATGCACTGAATATATATATATATATACACACACACACACACACACACACTTATACATTAGTGTATGTACATTTTAGACTGAAGGCAAAAGGAGAAGGGGACGGCAGAGGATGAGATGGCTAGATAGCATCACTGATGCAATGAATATGGACTTGAGCACGCTCCGGGAGAGAGCGCAGGACAGGAAGGCCTGGCGTGCTGTGGTCCATGGGGTCATGAAGAGTCGGACACGACTGAACAACTGAACAACAACAACAACAAATGCACATTTTATGCAAATTTTATGGCGAGGCATTTCTTCTTTTTTGGTGATTCAAAAGTGGAGCCCCTAGGTGGGATAAGGGCTGGAACCACGCAGGTGAAGATGAGCACAGCTTTCCCCTCACTTCCAGTGGTGGGAGCTATGAAATGGAGAAGGGGAAGAGTGCGGCAGGGATGACTCTCTCTGTGTGCCATGCTCCCCGGCATAATAACGCTCCCTCTTGGGCATGCTGGTGAGAGCGCAATTGCGCTGGGGAAGTGGTATGGTGGGATGACATTTCTTGCGTGCCACCTCCCGCAGAGTGATTGTGGCAGCAGCAGCTGCACAGGGGGTTGGGGTGAGGGAGATTCAGCACTGGGGTGTGGCTGTGGGTCATGGGTTGCCAATATGTGAGCTACATTCGCATGCCCCTCCAACACTTTAAAAAGTCTTGCTGCACCATTGAGACATCCGTTCCTGCCTTTATGTGTCCCCTAAAAACAGTGGAGGCTGGTGGCTCCAACTTTGGTGGGGTGGAGATGCCATTCTGTGATCTAGTTACAGCCAGCCAGAAGTCTAAAGGACCTATCCAAGGTGCTGGACCCTATCCCTTGGATAGCTACCACCTTGGATAGCTCCTTTAGACTTCTAGCTGGTTGTAACTAAAACCCAGAATGGAATCTCCGCCCTTCTGAAATTAGAACCACCAGACTCCCCTGCTCAAATACCACCCGCTGAAGCAACCTGCTTCACCTGTTAGGGATGGGTGAGAACTTCATTTCAGTTTGGGTTTGATAAGAATTTACCAAAATTCACTAACTTATTATCATCATAATTGTTATTCTTAATCTATTACATTTATATCCCACCCTTTTCCCTCTCGCAAGGAACCCAAGGTGGCTTACAAGGTCCTCCTCCTCTCCATTTGATCTTCACAACAACCCTGTGAGGTAGGTTAGGGTGAGAGTCAGTGACTGGCCCAGCATCACCCAGTAAGCTTCATGGCCGAGCGGGAACTAGAACCCAGATCTCCCAAGTCCCAGTCCAACACTCTCATCACTACACTGCATTAGCCATTGAGCTGCATGGCTGAGCAGGGATCTAAACCTGGATCTCGTCCACGCCCACCAAGGTCCAACGTTCAATCTTCTACACCAGACCGGCTGTCAATCAGTTTCCTAACTAATTCTCTTCTACTATCATGGCAACTCAGCTGTCCTCACCTTGGTGCCCTCCAGACAGGTTGGACTCCAACTGCCAGCAGGGGATTTGCTGCAGTGTGTCTCTACCCACCTCACTTGGATAATACCAGAAGCCCTAGATGATGTGGGAGGAGCCCGTGATGGGGCCCCACCTGATGCCATTGTGCTTCCCCTGCCTAGGGGTTGCATAAAGCATGGGAGAGACAGAAAGGACCTCTCCGTCAGCACAGAATGTGGGCAGCTGCCTTAGACTGCGTTCGACCATTGCTCCGTCTAGCTCAGTATTTTCCACAGCAGCCTTCATCACCCTGGTGCCCTCCAAATGCATTGGATGACTCCCATCATTCCCAGCCAACATGGCCTATGGCTATGCTGGCTGGGGACTATAGTTCAAAACACTGGCTTGGGGGAGGTTGGTCCACAGTGACAAGCAGCGGCTCTCCAGGGTTTCAGATGGGATTCTTTCTCAGCCCTACCTGGGGACAGTGGGGATTGAACCTGAGACCTTCTGCATGCAAAGCATGAGCTCTGCCGCTGTGCTATGGCCCCTCCCCTCCCCTGTGTTGGGAATATTGCAACCTCATCTGCAAGTTACAGGAGGGGGCAGTGATGCAGTTAATGGGAATTTGGGCATAGCTAGTCTTAGGCTCTCTATAGCCTACAGTGTGGCTTCCTGCTCCTCCCTTCCCCTTCCCCTTCCCCCCCCTCTCTGACCTCCTCCCTTGCTGGGAGCACCTGGCTTGCTCTCTTGCTCCTTCCTGTGTAAAGGAACACAAAATGGACTGAACACGCTCTCTTGAAACCCTATGCTGTGCCTGCATTTGTATGTGCAAGAATACTTGTGAGTAAAGCTGTTTTCTTTCCTTCACTAAAGAAAGTTGTGGTCTCTTTTTTAGCCTCTTGTGTGTACGTGGGACTGATAAACCCTCATTCTGTTCTGGCTTTTGTTTTTCTCTGCTAAACTGCCTTTCTAACAGGAGGCATCATTACCAAATAATTCCCATCAACCTAGCTGCAACCTACTACCAGAGGTCTCTTCCAATCCATCACAGGCTCTATCATTGACCATGCTTCTGGGTCACTTGTAAGGAGTGACCACCCCTGAACTCTGAATGAGCACCTTTCCCTTTTATCCCCACTTTTGATTTTTCCTTCTGTGTTGTGGCACTTACACTGTTAGCCTTTATGGCATGGATGTTCCTGTTTTGATTCTTTGTACGTCACTTAGTAGAATTTTAAAGAGGAATGACCCCCAAACAGTTCACAGGTTTGGGAGAATATTCTCACTGCAGCCATTTTGACAGAACTGGTCAGTTGTCAGTGAGTTCAGCCTTTTGTCATAAATTAAACTGGGGCCACAGCATGCCTCCACCAGGAAGCCATCTTTCTAAGGGGCAATCAAATTCCTGGTATATGATACAGCTGGTTTTTTTTTTGTCAAAACATCGGAGGTTGCCCATCCCAGATGAAGGAGATGGAGCAAACAAATTCCAGCTGTTTTCCAGTTGACAGAGGTACACTTGACTTCACACTCTTTAACTATTCTACTGACAGCCATGCAGTACTTGGTATGACTATGAGAACCAACCAAATGGGAAGCAAGTGTTCTGTGGAGTGAGAAGATCTGGAATGTTGCAGTCTTGACATATGTTGACACCCATTCACAAGGGTGGTTTAACACATGCCGGGTGAGTCAATATTGATTGTTACTGTTGGGAAACTCATGTTGACTTCAACCTGTTTTTTTTAAATCACAGTTGCATGAATCTCTTTGGAATCTTTGGCAGTTCAGTCAGTGCTGCCATCTCCACATCATATTTATAAAGCATCAACACGTATGAAGGGCTGTAGAATAATTTTTAAGAAGACCATTCCTGGCTGACAAGCAAAAAACTGATTGACACTATCGGGAAGGTACAGGTTCCATTTTTCACATAGGCCTAGAGTGGCTGTGCGTCCTCAGATACAGAGGACCATTCCCTATTAGAATGTCTGTTGTATCCAATTCCAGTTCAAAGAAAGGGAATCATAAGAATTGTTGCCCATCAACAGCATCTGAGCAGCAGACTGAATAGGGAGGCACAGAGGTCATCTGGTCACCGTCTTCTGCACTATGGTGAGAGGTACTGTTTTTCTATTTTAATTATAATATTTCTTTCTTATGTGCATCTATACATATGCCTTAGCATATGCCAATTTTATATGGAAATCTGTGTCCCCTTTTGTCCTCCTTTTTGGTGATGCATTTCCTCTTTTGGGGGTAATTCATATGGGGTCACCCTACATTAGCCTAGCTAGTTCTTGCTGAATTGGTAAATGTACATCTGGAGTGTATCGTTCTAGACTGCAGAGGGACAGGGCCTCATATGGTTTGAATGCTCCTCTATGCACAGCATAGAAAACTAGATGTCAGGGAGAAGGCTAGAACCCTTCTTCTTGATAAGCTAGACTTCTACGTGTGTGGTGGGGGGTTGTACAGAGGAGCATTCCATCATGTGAGCCCCCACCCACAGTGTGAAATGGTATAGCTGAGACACAGGCTGCCCACCTCAGTAAGAACCAGACCCAGGTGACTCAAAGTTCTCACTAAAGGCCGTCAATTCAGAATTCAAGGGGCAAGGAAGGCAAGCTTCAGAGGCCAGGGCCCAGTTCAAAGGAGGGTGCCTGCTTATGCATCACCAATAAAGAAGACAAAAGAGCACACAGATTTGCAAAAACTGGGCATGTGCTAATGTAGAAGTATAGATGCACATTTACAAATAATTAGTATAATTTAAATAGAAATGCAAGACATTTCAATATGACGGGGAAAACTGTGACCAGGTGACCACCAGTGTGGTTCAGGGTGGACAATTCCATCAGTTTTGCTTTCTCCCCCATTTGATTTCCTTAAATCTCAAGTTCTTTCTCTCCCAGATATGGAGAACTTTGTGAATTTTGCTAAATTCCTATGAAAAGTGAACGGAACTTCTCATCCACCTGCATCAGTCCAATTTGGTAGGTACAGCTATTCCCAGCATGGAGAGGACCATTACGCACTTGGCTGCCATGTGGTTGTTAAAGATGAGGAGCCTGTCAGAAAAAAAGGGGTGGCCACCCTAATTCAGCACTGCTGTGGCTGAGTACACAGGGATGATTCAAACGCAGACTTTGAAGAGCAAAGGGCTCAAAGCCCTGGGCCTGGATGGACAAATTTGTCTGTTTTGGTTTCTCCCACTTTTATTTAAATTTCAAATTCTTTTTGTCCCCAATATGGAGAACTTTGTGAATTCTGCTAAATTCTCATCAAAACCGAACTGAAATTCACACCCCTCCTTATGTAGGCCTGTTGCTCACGCTGCTGTCCAGGTGCTCTGCTTGATGGGCGACTCGAAGGACCCTGCTCTCCCTTTTCATGGGTCTTTGTCTTTAAATCAGACTTGGACCAGACAGCCCTTCGAACAGTGGACTGTCCTCTGTAAATTACGACACATGGACACCCAAGTTCAGATGCGTATTTGGTGGTGATCAAATTTCCATCATGGAGGAGAGAGCCCGCTTCCAGTGTTTGCCATGCAGCTCATGTAAGATGCGCGGTGGGCACATCATATGAAGATCCGTGTGCACGGAGGCCCAATTTGCAGGTTTCTTCATCCTCAGATACTACGGGCAGAGATTGCTTGAATTAATCACATGCACATATGGGGTTCTCTGTGGAGTTCCAGCATCATGTATTACATTATGTGTATGGTACCAAGGAAATGTGCACACATGCTTCTCCTCTACTGATGGCCACCTGGTAAACATTTGAAACAGGCCCTGGTCTTGGATACATTCAAGGTACTGGCAAGATGATGATGAAGTTGATGATGATGAGACTAATGCAATTCCAGGCTGCATCAACCGAAGTTCAGGTGATGAAAAGTAATTGTTCCACTCTACTCTGCTTTTCGGTATACCTCACTGGAGTACAGTGTCCAGTTCTGGGCATTGCAGTTTAAGAAAAATATCAATAAACTGTTGGGGATATACCCAGAGTAGACTGACCTCCTATGAATTGCCAAAAAAGAGCAAATTCATCACCCCAAAAAGAGGACAAAAGAGGACACTGTTCTGCATAAAACTTGCATGTGCTGATGTATACGTATATGCAAATTTTGAAATTATTATAATTTTAAACAAAATAGAGTACATCTCACATAGAGCGGAAGACTGTGACCGGGTGACCACCTGTGTGCCTGCCTGTTCTGCCTGATAACATGTTGATGGACTGTCCTCTGTAAAAGAGTCCACATGGCCAGCTGAGAAGGAGGGCAACACACACAGTAAGGAGCCTGGAGAACTGGCCCAATGAGGAAAGGTTGAAAGATTTTATTTAGCTTGGAGAAGAGACAATTATGATAGCTATCTTCAAATATTTGAAAGACGATGGAGCTAATTTATTTTCTGTTGCTTCAGGGGGTTCAAATTACAAGAAAGGGGGTTTGGACTAAACATTAGGAAGAACTTGCTGACAGTACGATAGGTTCAATAGTGGAACAGACAGCCTTGGAAGGTGGTGGACTCTCTTCCATTAGAGGTTTTCAAGTTGAGGCTAGATAGCCACCTATAGGGGATGCTGTGCATCTGCAGAGGTTTGGACGAGATGACCTTTTAGGTACTTTCTAGATTCAGTGGTTCTATGATTCTAAGTTCAAAGTCATCTTCTTTTAAAAGCAAATGGATGTTTCTATTTGGCATGCAAATCTCGTATGTAGGCCCATTTCAGGGCTGGAACAATAGCCAGTGTTTGGAACCAGTTCACTGGCTAGAGAGGTAGGATTTCCTTGAAGCATAATCTTACATGGTTTGATACAGGATGGAGGGAGGAGATACCCCCGCCCCCCAAGCACACACACTAACATTCTTCCATACCCAGTAATATTTCTCAGAAGAATGCTGCAAGATTTCATCAGTTTAATTGGTAGATTAGTCAACTGCAGCTTTCATTGATTAATCAGTGCAAGCCAATTTTCATCAGTGCAGGCAAATTTTAATCAGGGAGGCTGCAATTGAAGAGTGGACATATTCAATTTGGAGGCTATTTTGGTTCCAGTGTGTTACTGTCATTGGGAATTAAAAACGAAAACATGAAAGATGTCCTTTCCTTCTAACAAGAAGCTGTAGATTTGGCTTATTCAGTTCTAAATTATCTCATAGTTCCTCCAGTGTCTCAAAGAGGTGGCTATCTTGAGGCCTTTCATATGGCAGTTTACTACAATTGAATCGACTCAGGCATTGGTTGAAAGGCAGATGATAAATCAACTGAAAGCTCTTTAATCAGTTGACTTAAAAGGACCCTCGAGCAGCCCTTCGGCAAAAAGATCAGAACTGATGGGAGGGAGAATACCTTCTTTTCTCGGCTTTGCGCAAACCAGCCCTTGAGGAGTCACATCCAAAGCAAAGGAAGCCTCATGAAATGAAGTGAGCATTACCCTGCCTCCGAATTGTTCAAGGAGATTTTGTGGCTCACCCCAGGCCTGGTATCAGCAACTGGACCCCAATGCCCTAACAGGGCCCACTGGTACTCACATGTGCTCTGGACCCCCAGCCGTGGGCTTACTTGGAGGTGGCACCAGTGGGTCACTATTGAAATGCCCCATGAGGCCCTGGACTGATACTACCTTGGGCAGTCCTGGGAACTGTGAGAAATTAAAATGGCCAGCTGCCAACGCCATCACCAGGTAAGCCCACAACCAGGGGCTCACCGGTGTAGGAGGGCCTCCATGGAGGGCATTTTGCTGAGGGCCCCCTCAGATGTAGGTCCAGTGGTGTTGTCTCAGCAATAATGCTTTGTTAAGTTAAAAGGAAGTACTTCTTCCCACAGCTCATAGTTAAACGAGGGAATTCACCACCACAGGATGCTATGATGGCCGCCAATTTGGATGGCTTTAAAAGGGGGTTGGGCTGGAGGAAAAAGCTATCAATGGCTACTAGTCTTGTTGGCTATGTGCTACCTCTAGCATCAGAGGCAGCATGCCTATGTGCACCAGTTGCTGGGGAACATGGGCGGGAGGGTGCTGTTGCACTCATGTCCTTCTTGTGGGTTTCCCACAGGGAGCTGGCTGGCCTCTGTGTGAACAGAATGCTGGACTAGATGGACCCTTGGTCTGATCTGGCAGGGCCCTTCTTATGTTCTTAAGTTATGCCTGTTGTGGTTGACTACTGCTAAACGCTAGGAGAGATGCTAAGTGTTTTGAGTTGAACAGTTGAGGGCTCATCCCCTACAGCGGTGATGGGCAGATCTAGATGTTTTGGACTTCAGTGCCCAATAGGCCCTGCTGCCAGCATGGCCAGTGGTCAAGAATGGTCAGGAGTACCTTCTGCCTTCCCCTGCCCTACAGCAGGGCTGTTGAACCTCTTTCAGCCAAAGGGCTGAATTCAATTTAGGAGAAACTCTCAGTGAGGGGGTGGTGGTGGTGGGCATGGGCAAAGGTGGGCGTGGCCAAAGGCAAAAGGGGTGGGGCAAAATGCCAGCATATATGACCTTAAAGCTCTTCCTGCTAGTAGCTAAGCATTAGCAGAGGCATTTCAAGCTTTTTTTTTTTGGGGGGGGGTGCAAACTCCAGGAAAACTACCAAATGATCGGTGGTCAGGGAAAAGGAGGAGGGGTCTCCAGAAGGAGGCATGGCTAGGAAACCAATTGCAGCCCTGCCCTACAGGCTCCACATGTCACATAGAATGATCTCCAAGGGAGGCTGCAGGAGAATGTCTCTCCCACCCCCCTCACCCGCCATTCACAATGGAGATGGAGGCACTGCATCATTTTAGTACAGAAAAGGGAAACTAAAATGATCAAGGGGATGGAGCACCTCCCCTATGAGAGAAGGTGACAACAGCTGGGATTGTTTAGTTGGAAAAAAAGGAGGCTAAGGGGAGACATGATCGAGGTGTACAAAATCATGCGTGGTGTGGAGACTGTGGATAGGGAGACCTTTTTCTCCCTCTCTCATAATACTAGAGCCCAAAGGGGTCATCCCATGAAGGTGATTGGCAGGAGATTCAGGGTAGATGAAAGGAAGTCCTTCTTCACACAGCACATAGTTAAACTATGGAATTCTCTACCACAGGTTGTAGTGACGGCCAGCCATTTGGATGGCTTTAAAGAGGGTTAGACAAATTCCTGGAGGTGAAGGCTATCAGTGGCTACTTCTCCTGATGGCTCTATGCTACGTCCAGTATCAGGGGCAGTATGCCTATGTACGCCAGTTGCTGGGGAACATGGGCGAGAGGGTGTTGTTGCACTCATGTCCTGCTTGTGGGTTTCCCATGGACAGGTGGTTGGCCACTATGTGAAGCACTTGCTCAAGCGGCAGGTTCCAGGGAGTGGCTGAATGAGCCCCCACCACCCACTTCCACTGCCACCTCCCACTCTCCCAGGGCCACCACCTGCCCACCGCCACCTTCCTTTCTGGCTGCAGAGAGCTCATCTGAAGTCCTACAAGAGACTGCCCCAAATCCCATGAGATGGAACTGAAGATTTCAGCGGCATCTGGCAAGACTTTGGGCAAACTCCCTGCAGCCAGGGAGGAAGGTGGCACTGGGAAGGCAGTGGCTTCTTGCCTCAGGTGGAAAGATAGAATCATAGAATTGTAGACTCATAGAATAGTAGGGTTGGAAGGGGGCTACAAGACCCTCGAGCCCAACCCTCTGCTCAATGCAGGGTCAGTCTTGATTCTACCCACTGTCTCTCATGTACTTAATAAAATAGGTAGACCAACCAATCAGCTAACAGCAGTTAGCTGACTCTTAAACTCAAGACCAGTGGAGTCCGGGGGCTCCTATTTCAGTAGGGTGGTATCATGAGCTATCCAAGGTGCTGGACCCATTTTGGGAAGAGGGTTCAGTACTTTGGATAGCTCTTTTAGCATTCTGGCTGAAACCCAGAGGGGGTTCAGTACCCCACTGAAGTAGGAGCCACCAGCCTCTGCTGGCACTTTTCCTGTCCTCTGTCCTCCCCTTGGATTGCCCAGTTCTGACCCGCATGTAAAAAAATGGCTTCTTCCCCCTGGCTGTAACATCCTTATATGTAAATGTCACCCCTTCTTACATTCATAAAATTGTCTCACAAAATGCTAAACAATTAAAAAAAAAGCAAAACCATTCCAAGTAATAAAATCCAGTCCATGCAAAGGACACACTAATTAAAAGCAACCCAGGCAGTGATAAAACAGCATAATCAAAATCACAATTTATATTAAGGCCTGCAGGCAGTGCGGGAAAGGTGTGCCTTGCATTGCTTTCTAAAACACATCACTTTCTTCCTCCCATTGAAGCACCAGCACCTCCAAACCATTCCTATGTACATGTTTCAGCAGCTATGTATGTTGTTAATGAGGAAAAGAAAAAGAGGGGGGGGGGGAGAGAGAGAGAGAGAGAGAGAGAGAGAAAGAGAGAGATGTTTGATAGGCCGAGGTGTACAAGCCAGAAGTGATGAATGTTTTAATTCACACTTGGCATCTAGGTGAAAATTGCCCAATCTGATTTTCTCTTTGAATATTCATTTAGCGCTGTCCCAGAGTAAGGGGGGGGGGTGTTTTCAAGCCCAAAGCAAGCAGGTTGGTTTTATAGAGATGCTAAGGTTCTCTTTATAGCAGAGTTTGGCAGCCTATGTCCCATGAGATGTGGTTGGATTCCAATTCCTGACAGCCACAGCCAGCATGGCAATCATAGAATCATAGAATAGTAGGGTTGGAAGGGGCCTACAAGACCATCGAGTCCAACCCCCTGACTTAGAGCCAGGGAGTAAGTGTAAGAGTAGAATCAGAGTCAAGATGAAAGTAAGAAGGTAAAGGCCTGGAACAGCCAGTTCATGTTACCGCAGCGGCTTTAGGGTGGTCATGTATGAACTATCAAAAAAGAGGAAATGCATCACCCCAAAAAGAGGGCAGCAATTTGCATGTAAAATTTGCATATGCTAATGCATATGTATAGATGCAAATTTAGAAATAATTATTATAATTTGACCAGAAATACAGTATATTTCACCATAGCAGAGCTGTGCACAAATGGCCACTCAAAATCCTTCACCCTGTTTGTGGGCAGAGCAATTAGGTGAAGAATTTCACCGAATTTCTCTAAGACAAGGAGAAATTCTCCAACCGTTTCTCACAGGTACAGCTCATCGTTCGCAGGGATTGTAGCACAACTTCTTTCTTTTTTTCCTTAGGTTTTTTTGTTTTTTGCATGCCACTGCAAGTGGCAAAAGCACTGACTGTGTGGGCAGGCTGGCCCCGGGTTCGCCTCCTCAGCAGTTTCTCATACCTAGCATCATTCTGGGACATTGTGGGGAGGAGAGGGAAGGTACCCCCCCCAAATGAGAAGACAATTTGGAGAAAATTCAGCAAAGTGGCCTTTTATATTGGGTGGGGGTGGGGGTAAGAAAAGGAAAACTCAGAATTTTTCTGAGAAAAACGTCTTCGGCAAAATTTTGGGTCAGCTCTGGCTGTCATTCTTCAGGGTTCAGCAGTTTTCCCAGGGTCTTCCAAACATTACATTTCTGAGAGACGGTTGTGGATACTTCTTGTCACTAATGCAGATGCTTATAATACCGTTACTTCCCTGAAAGCCCTGTAGCAGGTGTGAGGGGGCAGTATTCTGTCCAGAAGAGGTGAGGCTAGCACTGTGCCAAAACTGTCCTCCAATTTCCTGAAATTTTTCTTTCACCTTGAAAGAGGCTTCCACCATCATCATCGCCTCATTCTCCAGGCATTTTATAACGCAGTTTAAATTTCTTTGGGTGCTCTTCTTGAACTTACCTAATCACTGCGAGGTGGCCGAGGGTGCTGTGTGTGTGTGTGTTTTGTTCCTATTACACATCTCTCCATTGTTTTGCAGCCTCCCAGGCTGCCTGCACTTTCTGATCTGAAAAAGCCCTATGGGAGGAGTGGCCTCATGATGTCTTCCCCTGGGCTTTGACTGAAGTGCGGGAAGCCGAGGAGGTTACAGATTGCTGGAGAGATGATTGTCCAATGAAAGACAGGGATTCATGCACACTCCTCGGCCACCTCAAAAGTTAAGGAAGCACAAGAACCCCAACCCATGAGAATTTCTCCAAAGTTTTCTTTTCTTTTCGAAAGCAATTTCTTTTCTATCAAATTGAATGAGAATGGTAAAAAAAAGAAAAAGTAGGAAATTTTTTTGACGGAGCACTACACCATAGTGTAGAGGTTTGCGGCCAGGTGACCAGTGTGCCCGCCTGCTCAGGCTGCTGTCCAGGTGCTAACAGTTGATGGGCAACTGTTCTTATACTTCCTTAGGCTTAAAACAGACTTGGACTGGACAGCCTTTCGAATGGAGGATGCTTTCAAATCCAAGGTGCACCTTGGATAGCTCCTTTAGAGTTCTGACTGGTTCTAAATGAAACCCAGAGTGGATTCACTGCTCCACTGACATCGGAGCCACCAGCCTCCACCGCATCAAACAGAGGACTGACCTCTGTAGAAGAGGACACATGACACCCTACTTCAGAGCCACTTCCAAATAGCCGCTTCTCACATCACTACTGTGACGTAAAGATGAAGAAGCCACATGTGTGGGGAAATGACGGGGCTGGCTAGGATTCAGACAGGAATACAGGGCCCTTCCCTCCCAGCTTGGCTCTTTGGCAGCCCTTCTGTCTTCCCACAAATGTGTCTCATTCACCCCTCTGTTAAATGAGACCCGCTCATCCCACCAAGCGTCACCTCCTAATCTACCAGACTCCGCCCCGGAGCTCTCAAGCCACACCCCCTGCATCCCAGGGTCTGACTCTCAAGAGACGGGACACCCTTAACTGCAACCCTCCACTGTATGAAGCAGGAGTGGCTTTCTGGGCGCTGTTGGACTACGGCTCCCATCATCCATGACCATGAGGCATTCAAGATGAAGCTGGACAGCCATCTGTCAGGGATGCTCGGACTTGGATTAAGTCTGCAAATTAAACTTGTGCCATGGCATAGGCTTTCTTCTTCTTCTTCTTCTTCCTCTTCCTCCTCCTCCGCCGCCACTGCCCCTTGCATTGGATTGGCGCAATGTGGTTGCAGCCACTGAAGCCACAAACGTCTCCAGCATGACCTAACTATCCAAACAGTTTTGGCACAGCTTTGCTGACGAGTGCTTCTCCATTTCCCCCACTCAGCTGTTATAGGCTGCTTCCATTGTTTCTCCAGAGCGCTAGGATATTATTAATTTCCCAGCACATTCAAAACATTTGCATGAGCAACAAGGAGTATTTCAAAGGGATAATGACATTGACTGGCTTCACCGCTTGGGCAACTGCAAAACAAAAGACCTCTTGAGCCATCCCAGCTAACAGGATGGAAAGATATGAATTGAAGGCTGATTAAAAATCACATCAGAGTCGGCTCTTTGGTTCAGCATTTGCCACTGCGTGCGCAGGGAAGAGGGAAGGGAGTGAAACGATGTGGCTGATTTCATTAGGCACTATACGAGATTTTATGGGGGAGTTTCATGGGGAGGTTGGAAGGAGGCTGGCCAATACAGATATTGTTATCATTAACCTTCAGAGTCGGCCCAGAAAACCCTCACCGGTACACATTAATTCCTTTCGTTACATGGGCATCTTGTCCTTGTGCCATGTGGCCGTGCCGTTCTCGGGCGGCTTTGGTGCTTCAGATTTGCTAGGCATGCATTAACACATGGCTGGTGCCAGTGGTTGGCTGGCTTAAGAGAAATCCAAGACCTCAAGACAAGGAGGAAGCCCAGCTGTCCATCTACCACCACTGGGTCACTAGCCCGTTCCATCGCATTCCAGCTCTGACTTACACAGAATCTGGGAGGAGGCTGAATATTACAGCTGTTCTGGATATTCTCTTATTTTGATGTTGACTTCTGAAGAGCACAATTGACACAGCAAATGACTGGGCCAGGGGGCTGGGGGTGGCAGGAATACTCACCTTGCCAAATGTTTTGCTGCTGTTTGGTGTCTATTTATTTCCCTGGCTCCTGCTTCTACTCAGGACCATTTCCCTTCTTTGCCATTATTTAGAACTGGTATAGCTCCATGGTGCCCTCCAGATGTTTTGGACTTCAACTCTCATCAGCCCCAGGCATCATGGCCAATGGTCAGGAATGCTAGGAACTGTAGTATTCCAAAACATCTGGAGGGAACCAGGTTGGGATAGGCTGGTCTAATGGCTAAGTGACTGAGTTACAAGAAGCCTCCTGCTCAAATCTCACCTCTCCCAGGAACTCACTACCCACAGTCCCTCCTGCCCACATCTGTAATATGGGCAAAATAATAATTGGCCTGCCTCAAAGGTTATCATAAGATAATGTATGCAAAGTTCCTGGAGCTCTAAAAGTCATTCTAGAAATGTAAAGTATTATCATTACTATTATATATGGCCTCAATAGTCCACCTGGATGTTTAGCTGTATTGGCAACTGGCGTGATTTCCTTTCACGTCTTCCACCAAATCACATGGGCCATCCTCACAGCCAATAGGATCAAACAGCAGTATGGGCATGGGAGACCCAAGACAGTGTGGGCAAAGAACGACAAAAATGGCATGGAGAAAAATGACATGGAAACAGCATTAATGTGTTCCAAGCAGCTGCAGAACACAGGAGGCCCTTGTCCACGCTCACAAAAGCAAACATAAAACAAAGTTGGCAATTCCAGCTTAGCCCTAGGATGAGGAAGGAGCATCTGAAGCTGCCAACATCCTACTTGGGTGGCAGGGGGAAAAGAACTTCAGAACATCAGAAGAGCCATGCTGGATCAGACCAAGGGTCCATGCAATGGCTCTCATAAGAAGAGCCCTGTTGGCTCAGACCCAGGGCCCACCTAGTCCAGCATTCTGTTCACACAGTGGGCAACCAGCTGTTGGCTGGGAACCCACAAGCAGGGCATGAGCACAACAGCACCTTCCCACCCATGTTCCCCAGCAACTGGTGTACATATGTTCACTGCCTTTGGTACTGGAGGTAGCACATAGCCATCAGGACCAGTAGCCATGCATAGCCTTCTCTTCCAGGTATTTATGTAACTCCCTTTTAAAGCCATCCAAAGTGGTGGCCATCACTATGTCTTGTGGTAATGAATTCTGTAGTCCTGAATCTCCCACCGATCAGCTTCAAGGGATGACTTCAAGTTTTAGTATTATGTGAGAGGGAGAAAAAAGTCTCCTTATCCACATTCTCCACACCATGCCTAATTTGGTACACCTCTATCATGTCTCCCCTTACCTTCCTTTTTTCCAGGCTAAACAATCCTATCTGTTGTGACCTTCCCTCATAGGGGCATTACTCCAGCCCCTTGATCATTGTAGTTGCCCTTTTCCACACTTTTTCCAATTCTACAATATCCTTTATTTAGGTGTGGTGACCAGAACTGTACACAGTATTCTAAGTGTGTTCACACCATAGATTTGTATAAAGGCAGTATGATATTGGCAGTTTTATTCTCAATTCCTTTCCTAATTATGCCTAACACAGAGTTTGTCTTTTTCACAGCAGTCACACACTGGGTCCACATTTTCATCAAGCTGTCTGCTACGGCCCCCAGATCTCTTTCTTGGTCAGTCACCACTAGCTCAGATCCCATCAGGTCATACTTGAAGTTATCCCATCTGGTTATACTTGGGGATATTTTGCCCCAATGCACATCACTTCACACTTGCTTACATTGAACCACATTTGCCATTTTGATGTCCATTCCCCCAGTTTGGAGAGATCCTTTTGGAACTCTTCACAATCCCTTTTTGTTTTGTCCTGTTTTGAAGATAGAGTAAATCATCTCAATACATGCCGCTCAGGGTCCAGTTCAATAGAATGAGATACGATTGTCGTCATCATCATCAAAATGATGATGTGAGATCACTGTCTGATTACTGTGTGTGGGACAATCACACTGGGAATGATGGGAGTTGCAGCCCAACACATTTGGAGGCACCAGGCTGGGAAAAGCTGGCCTAGGCCAGGACTTGCAAGAAATCCAGCAACCAGCAAGTGCCCGACAGTCCACTCGAAAGGGGCCAGTGGACCATTCTCTACCTGCTAGTCCCTCCCCCCCCCCCCCGTTTAAGGGAGAAGAATAGAATATCAGTATCCACTGCAATGTTTCTGAGAGTCAGGGCATGAGCCCAGAGGGTGGCCACAAACCCGGAGCTTTGGGCTAGCGAAAGGAGGAACTTACAGAAATCCAAAGTCAATGGGCACATTGTGCTTCCCCAGAAAAATGGGATGTCTCGGAAGCGGCAGAAGCAGCCTCAGTGTAATTCTGTGTTATTATATAACCCACCTTGGGAATTCTTCTGGATCAAAAGGCAGGTTAAAAAAAACCCACACCAGTCATTGTCGAATGCTATGTTTTTATCGTTAGCTGCCTCGACAGCTTCCGCTGAAATGTGGGTTCGGAGTCTTTTACAGGAAACCTATACGCATTATGTAACAGGCTCCGCTCCTTCACTGTACATGTCTCAGGACTGGCTACTGTTGCTCAGAGGTGGCGGGAAGGCACTCTGAACATGCTTGTGGGAGCCTTTCCTTATTCTACAGTTCATCTCCAATCTGTTTCTTTATGGAAGAGGCCTGGCTGCAGAGGAGGAAGAACTGGTGTCATGGGGGCCCACCACCAAGAGCCCCCTGGACTTGCTCCTCCTCTTCACCCTTGCACCTGCTTGTTCCTCTTCCTCTTGCTTTGGCCCAGACAACGGTGGCGGTGGTGCAGAGGAGCAGGAGACGCCAGGGCCGATTTGCTCACTGGCTCCCGGCCTGTCAGGCAAACAAGGGGTGGCCATGATGAAGAAGAGAGCAAGAGAGCTGGTGTCAGTGGTAGGGAGAAGGCAGATTAGCAGAGGGAGGGGGACCCTGAGACTGCCTTGTGCAACGGCCCCCCAAAACCTGGAGCCGGCACTGGATGAGATCAACATTGTCTTGCGAGAGACTCCCCCGCCCCGACACCCGGGTCCGGCCAGAGACCTCTAAATGTCTGAGGCGGACAAGATGGTGCCCCTTCCCCATACAGAAGCTGGCTGTGCTTCCAGTTGAATCTTACTTCAATACTGGTAATGGGATAGCATTACTGGGGGTGGCGGGCTAGGCTATATGGCTCACAGAGCTCTGCCCCCAACCGAGGGGAACAGCTGGGGAACTGAGGCGGAACAGCCAAGGGGCCGCTGCTGCTGCCCCTAGCATTTGCCACCAGAGGCGGTTGCCTCACTCGGCCTGACAGTGGGGCCAGTCTTAGGGTGATCGCAAAGAAGAGATACGGGTTCTCGGGATGCAAGGTAGAATTTATTATAGGAAGCCCAATGCGTTTCAGCCTTCTTCCTTATTTTAGGCCTTCTTCAGAGGGTAAAGAAAAAAGCCTGCAGAATTCTTTCAGCAAAAGATTGTCTCCCATGTCAATCTACTGGCGACTGAGAACCTGTTTCTCTTCTTTGTGATCTACTTTGGAAGCTCACCTCCTTCTGTTTCCCAGTATTAGGGTGGCCGTGAGTCCTTTTCTACACAACATTGGCTCAGATTGTGTGATTAGGACCCGCCTCTCATCCATTTGAAGGGCTGGCCTGTCGAATTCCACTTCAAAGGCAAAAACCCATAAGAACTATTGGCCATCCAGAGTTAGCACCTGGAGGGCAGACCCAGCAGGCCGGTGCACTGGTCACCTGGCCACAGTCTTCCACACTGTGATGCGATGTCCTGCACTTCTATTTAATTTATCGTAACTATGTCTAAACGTGCATCTATACAGATCAATGAGCTCACGCAAATTTCATGCAAATAACTGCCCCCTTCTGTGGGGATGCATTTCCTCTTTTTTGGCAGTTCATCGCCGGCCACCCTACCGGCCTTGATTATACCCCAGAAAGCAGCAGCACCGAGTCAGGTAAGGCTGAGAAACATTCCACAAGTTTTGCTTCCCATCTTGGTCACTGAAGACCCAGAGTGGATTCACCGCTCCACTGACATCAGAGCCATCAGCCTCCACCGCTTCAAACAGAGGACTGTCCTCTGTAAAAGAGGACACATGACACCCTACTTCAGAGCCACTTCCAAATAGCCGCTTCTCACATCACTACTGTGACGTAAAGATGAAGAAGCCACATGTGTGGGGAAATGACGGGGCTGGCTAGGATTCAGACAGGAATACAGGGCCCTTCCCTCCCAGCTTGGCTCTTTGGCAGCCCTTCTGTCTTCCCACAAATGTGTCTCATTCACCCCTCTGTTAAATGAGACCCCCTCATCCCACCAAGCGTCACCTCCTAATCTACCAGACTCCGCCCCGGAGCTCTCAAGCCACACCCCCTGCATCCCAGGGCCTGACTCTCAAGAGACGGGACACCCTTAACTGCAACCCTCCACTGTATGAAGCAGGAGTGGCTTTCTGGGCGCTGTTGGACTACGGCTCCCATCATCCATGACCATGAAGCATTCAAGATGAAGCTGGACAGCCACCTGTCAGGGATGCTCTGACTTGGATTCCTGCACTGAGCAGGGGGTTGGACTTGATGGTCTTGTAGGCCCCTTCCAGCCCCACTATTCTACGATTCTATGATTCTAAGCCAGGTCAGCAGCAGAGGGAAAGGCTCCACGCAGCAAGGTTGTGAAATTGCCGCACAGGCAAGATGGAAGGATTTATTTCCAGTCAGCCCTCGCACCTCCCCTCCCCTTTCGCAGGATCCCTCTTACCACAAATGATGACACGCAGGCATTCATCACGCGAGGCTTATTGCTGCCTGATTGACTTATGGGTGCCTCTGTTGTAGCCGAAGCCATCTCTTCCCAGGGTTTCCCCCATCAGCAGTACCAGGAGGGGGTTTGGTGGGAAGATGAATGCTGTAAAAGTACCCCCCTCTGGGCATCTTCCTGGCACCAGCGAATGGAATAAGCCACCCTGATCTTTTAATTAACTTTACCAGGCCCCTTCTTGGAACCGGATTTTCCTTTAGCTGATAATTTCTGTTTTTGCCTCACAGGGCTTAATCTGAGCTCAGGGCTGAAACCTGTTTTCTATGCCAGTGCCCAACCCAGAAATATGTCATGCAATAGTAAAGGAGTGCCTCTGAGCATATGAAGAGTTTCTTCTTTTTACTCCTAAGCCATCAGCGCTGGATACTTGGGTCCAGCCCAAGACATTTCGATGCCTGAGGTGGAGCAGTAAATGGGGCCCCTCACCCCCCAAGTTGAGGTGCATAGTACCCAAAGGTGGGCAAGTTATTTTGGCACCCGAGGAAGGAAATCCCATAAACGCCTCTCCCCATCCTTGACACTAAAAATAGAATAACATATTAAATAAGGAACAATCTGCTGCCTGAGGCAGCCACCTCGCTTGCCTAATGGTAGCACACATCTAGGACTTAGGGTGTATGTGTTCTAGATCATCAGCTATATGTCTTCCAGGTAGGCAGTGTCATCAACATCATCTTTGCTCTCTCTAATAGCAAACTCAGGTGGTGAGTGCCGACAGAAAAGGAGCCAAGACAGGGTCCCACTTAGAAACAAGAGGATGGTAGCAGCATGCCTGGGGGAACCTTGAGGTTTGCAGAGGTACAAAACTAAGGGGGCAACCCCACCTTTAAAGGACAGTCGAATGAGAACATAAGAACAAAAGAAGAGCCCTGCTGGATCAGACCAAAGGTCCATCTAGTCCAGCATTCTGTTCACACAGTGGCCAACCAGCTCCCTGTGGGAAACCCACAAGCAGGACACGAGTGCAACAGCACCTCCCACTCATGTTCCCCAGCAACTGGTTTACATAGGCACACTGCTTCTGATACTGGAAAATGACTGAGGACTGAACATGGCTAGAAGGCATGGAATCTTGAATGCCCGTTGGAAAAGAAAACTGGAAAAACAGGGAGTTGGGTGGGTAGGGAATGGAGTGGTGTGTCCTGGAAGACGGCAGGTTACTTCTGTTGGGAGTTGAGGGCAGACTGCAACATTTAGTTGCAAAGCCCCCTTGTACTTCTCTATTTAGAAATACCCCCCCCCCCACGGCACCCACCAACATAACTCTCGACGTTGGGGCTTTAAAAAGAGGGCCAGAAACCCTCTAAATGTACAAAACTCCTTGAAATGAAGGGGACGGGGTGTTCTCTAAACCAGGGTTAAAGAAGCTGCAAGGGTTAATTAGTTGAATCAGTGGAGGTGCATTCCTATACATGTTTAGACAGGAAAAAAAAGGCCTACAATTCCCAGCATACCCCAGCTAGGCATGCTGGGAGTTGTAGCGTTTTTTCCTGTCTAAACACCTAGATTGCACCCTAGATTAATCAATGAAAGTTGCAGTCATGTGCAGACTGACTTGGGAGTAAATTCCACTGAGTACACTGAGTCATACTTCTGGGTGAACATGCATGTTGTTTTTCAGTCGTTCAGTCGTGTCCGACTCTTCATGGCCCCGTGGACCAGAGCACGCCAGGCCTTCCTGTCCTCTGCTCTCTCCCGGAGTGTGCTCAAGTCCACATTCATTGCATCGGTGATGCTATCTAGCCATCTCATCCTCTGCCGTCCCCATCTCCTTTTGAGGATTGTGCAATAAGGCTGCACTCCCGTGCACATTTGCTTGTGTGTGATACCCACTGAACGTGGGGGAGGGGTTACTTCAGACTAAGCAAGCATGGGATTGTGCTGTACACTTCAACTGATTCATCAGTGTGTGTGTGTGTGTGTGTGTGTGTGTGAGTTTCTAACTGTATTTGATCGGGCAGCAAGTTAGCAGCACACTTTTGGGGAGGCTATTTTTACCTTAGTGTGTTTCTTACTCAGACATCAACAAGACTCAGGCCCTCCTCCAGCGCCTGTCCCCCCCCCCCCCCCAGCAAATGAGGTGAGGTGTGCGGCTTTAAGAGGGAGAGCCCTTTCAGTGGTGGCATCCTGTTTGTGGCAGGCTTTCCCCAGAGTGGCTCGCTTGGCACCTACGTTATGATCTTTCCAGCACAGGTGAAGATCATTTTATTTTCCCAGGCACTTTAAGAACTGCCTTGGGTACTTTTAGTACTTTATTCTGCTGGTGGTTTTAATCTGGTGGTGCAGTGTTGCAACGGTTTTATTCTTTGCCGCTAGTTTTATCTTTGTTTTACTCTCTGATGTCGTTATTATAATCTTTGTACTGTATGTTTTTAACGTATTGCACACTGCCCAGATAAGTTTGGTTACTGGGCAGTTAAAAAAGTACAGCAAATAAATAAATAAATAAATAAATAAATAAATAAATAAAATTACTGTAAGAACGATAAGTGGTAGTCACGCCTTGTTGTTGCTGAAGTTTCAGTTATATCTCACGCTTCCTTCCAGGGATGGCCTAAGACATTTTGCGGCCTGAGGCAGAACAACTCTTCGCTATCACCCACCTGAGTCAAGGGGCATGGCACCCGAAGCCGGCTTTTGGCACACGAGGCAGGAAATCCCACAAGCAGCCCTCCCTGTCGCTGGCAGCAAACATACAACCACCACCAATCAGACAGCTAACAATTTACTGCCCTTTCATGACACCCCAAATCTGCTGCCTGAGGCAGTGGCCTCACTCTGCCTAATGCTAGGGTCGGCCCTGCTTCCTTCAATACCCAAGAAGACACATTTAGAGAGAGTCTGGAAACATGTGAGCGTATTTCGGTTTAATTGATGCACTGGTTGAGAGCTGCGTGTTCAAACATGGAACTGGGCGCAAGACACTCGTTGCTGCATTTGTGCATATCCAGTCCCCATTTTTCCTCGACTAGGCATACGGACAAAAGAAGCGTTCTTTGGTCAGATCCTTTGGTCTCCAATCTCATTCAGCATTCTGTTTCCCACAGTGGCCAAGCAGGACATGAGCACAACAGCACTTTGCCCCCTGAAACTGGTATTGAGTGGCAAACTGCCTCTGATGCTGGAGGTAATATACAGCCAGCGCATGACTACAACTAGCCACTGATGGCCTCATCCTCCACGGTCTGATGCAGCCAAGCTCTCTCCTTAGGTTCCTTCCTGTCATCACTTAAAATAGCGCTTTTGGAATGTTAGAAGTATACTGCTGTATTATTATTATCATCCCCATATTTCAGATGGGGGGAACTGAGGCTGAGAGAGAGGAGCGGGGAGAGGGAGGGAGGGAGGGAGAGAAAGAGAGGCTCACCTAAGTTTGTAGCAGAGGTGAGTATTTTAATCTCTGTGATACTGCTGTATTATAATTATCATCATCCCCATAATGCAGATGGGGGGAACTGAGGCTTGGGGGGGGGGAAGAGAGAGAGAGAGAGAGAGAGAGAGAGAGGCTTGCCTAAGGCCTTCTTCTGAGTTCATAGCAGAGGTGAGTTTTTAACCATGCAATTTCTAGCTCCCGAGTACATCTGTATTGCACCAGATTAACTGCACTGTCTCTCCCAAAGAGTCCTGTGTCTTGTAGGTTGGTGAAGGTGCCGGGAATTCTCTCTGAGAGCTCCCCGGCCCCCTCTGATTGCCCCGCCCCACTCTGAGCTTCACTTCTTGGGATTTTCTGGAAATGGCTATCACAGTAGAGGGGCAGAGCAATGCTCAGCAGGCAGGAGAGGGAGAGTCTGTGGGCTCCTTCACACGAGCTTTTATCCTGCTATTGATATTGCTCACTCACGGAAGTTTGTGGGACCTTTTCATGACATCTTCAACCTCCAGGGCACATCCAGAGGTATTTCCTGGTTATTCCATCTCAAAAAGATCCGGAACAAATGAGGTATCAAAAAACCACGGACTGTTATGCTATTAACACAGCCACTAGATGGCGCTGTTTCATTGAGTTCTATGGAACCTTGAAAATTAAAAGCTTTCCCTCTCAGCAATCACGCGGTCACCGTCTGGGAGCCCACGGTAAATGCAGAAAAGCTCCAGAACAGGAGGACTGGGGGGTTTTTCTTTAGTGTAAAGGCAGCCTGTGACAGCCGCCACTTCCTGTGCCTGGATAGCTCATTGCGGCTGGGGTGGGAGACGGAGAGAGGGTGCCTCCCCCCTTTTTGGGCTGGCTGTCTTCTCAATTTTCCTTTCCCTTCCCACTGACACCAATGGAGTTGGTGTGGGGGATTACATTCAACGCTGGCACAGTTTCACTCCCGATGGGCTCTGGTTTGGGCTCCAGAACTGTCAGAGCAAACCCAGTGGGGCGGCCACAGCAGACCTCCCTCTCCATAGGCAGAGAGGGAGATTCACCACACCCAAAGGTCCCTCAGCTGCTCACCCTAGGCTTGTTCCATAAGTCCGCTATATGGGCCAGGGATGTGTCAGGAGCTCCCTGGCGGCCTCTTTCAGTAGACTCCAATAGCCAACTCAAGACACAGATGAAAGGATTCTTTTCAAAGCTTTAATCCTTTTACAACTTAATGACTCTTTCAGATGCTAATCACCAGTGGCTAAAGCAAGGAACAGCAGAGTGGCCTAAGCTTCGAATAGGCAGTTGATCCCCGTTTGAAAGAGAGTCACTTGAAGACCCTGAACTTACGGGCTAGGGAGAGATCCTCCCTCTTTCCCTTGGGTCCACGGGAGACGGCCGTTGCTTGTGTGCCAAATGGGCGCTACACCTCCTTTCTGCGCCCTCCATCACTCGTCGCTCCCTGCGTCTGCGTTGAGCGTCTAGAAAGCCCCCCTCCCGCACTCTCTCACTGCCCGGGTCACTATCTATCTCAGGAATGCCAGCGGGAGGAATCTCTGCCAGCTGTTGTCCCTGTGAGGGATTAGCTGGCTCCTCTCCCACAGATTGCTGTTCCTCCTCAGAATCAGAACTGCTCTGGGGCTCTCTGGGCTCAGTTTCCACCCTGACAGGATGTTGAACCACTTTCATCCGGAAGGCCAAATTCCGTTTCGGAGCAGCTCTTGGGTGCCACATTCCAGTGGCAGGCAGGGCCAAAGGCAAAAGGGGTGTGGCCAAAATTACCACCCCCACCCCCAGCATATTGTAGTTTAAGGGCGTAACCCTATGCATGTTTAGACAGAAGTCCTACAACTCCCAGCATTCCCCAGCTAGCCTTAAAGCTCTTAGTACCAGGAACTAAGCTTAGGATTCCAACCTTTTAGAATGGGGGAAAAAGCATGCAAAAGCCAAGACATCACTAAACAACTGGTGGTCAAGTGAAACGTGAGGGGGCAGGGGAAACATGTGTGGCCTACTGGGAAAAAATGGAGGGCTGGACTGGGACTGCAGGAGGAATCTTGGGTACCTCTAACAGCATCAGAGAAAAGACCAGGTTGCCAAGGAACTGGGTCAGTACTCCACCTGATGGGTTTCTGCCTGCCGAATGGTTGAGCCACTTGCCTGCACCAGGTAATCTCTTGAGACACCCCTCCTACAATGTCTGGCTCTGACTCCTGAGTCACTCCTCCCACAAAGGCTTGCTCTGAGGAAGAAGCCCTGCAGAGCCAGGCATTTTGGCCTGGCTGGCTTTCTGAAGAGCCATGCAGGACACTTCCTCTGGCCAATGCAGCTCTCCAGAGAGCCTGCCCGCCCTCTGGCTCACACTGAGAGGGTTCTTGGTGCAAGCCAGAGGGCAGTTGTCTGAGAACAGCCGCCCATCCTCTGCTTGGTTCTGGGGATTCCCTCAGAGTGGAACAGAGGGCTGGTGGCTGCTCTTGTGAGCCCCGTCAGCCGCTCTCTCACTGTGGCAAATGCCATGGCAGGAGTGTGGCTGGCAGGGCTCTCGGGAGCTCTACTGCAGGCAGTGCAAGTGGAGGGAGAACACAATTCACCACTCCTCTCGCTCCCCCACCTCATGGGAGGGCCGGCCCTGGTTTGGAGAGTTCCTCTAGGGAGAGAGTTTTGGAGAACAGGGTGCCACCATAAAGACAGCCTGGCCCCCTGCAGTGGTGCGCAGTTATCACATCTGCTTTGGTTGCATGCAGGCTAGACAGCTGCAACTTGTCCTCCGTGGGGCTGACTTCAAAGAGTGCTCGGAAATCATCCCTGCTACAAGATGCTTCCGCCAGGGTGTCGACGGAGCCTATCGTTATGCCATCTCCATTGGCAACTTGTTTGCTTCTGAGCCCAATTCAAAGTGCTGGTAGTCACTTTTTGAACCCCTCAAGGTTTTGGGACCAGGGTGCTTAAAGGGCAAGAGGATGCTACCTGTACAGGTCCCTGAGATGTTCAAGGGAGACTTTGCTCTGCATCCTGCCACTGCACAAGGTGCGGCCGAACAGTGGTTTCTTGGCCAGTGGTGCTCGGACTCTGAAATCCTCTCCCTTGGGAAGCCTGTCTAGCCTATTCTCAGGCCCCATAGTTCAGTGGTAGAGCGGATGATGCTTGGCATGCAGGAAGTCCAACATTCAGTTCCAGCCATGTCTGGTAAGGGTGGGAAAGAGCCCAGTCCGAAAGCCTGGAGAGCCACTGTCAGTCAGAGTAGGCAATACAGAGCTAGATGGACCAAGGATCCAACTCAGTATAAGAAGGACACCTCTGTTCCTAATGAGTGAAATCCACAAGCACTACAGGGTGGGGCATTGTCCTAGAGGAAGGGCCCTCGCTCAGAGCAGCTTCCTAACCTCATGTTAACTTTAAGGAAGCTGATGAAGAGCATCTTAAGAACATCAGAAGAGCCCTGCTGGATCAGACCAAGGGTCCATCTAGTCCAGCATTCTCTTTGCACAGTGGCCAACCAGCTGTCCACCAGGAACCCACAAGCGGGGCATGAGCGCAACAGCACCCTTCCGCCCATGTTCTGCAGCAACTGGTATACATAGGCTCACTGCCTCTGGTACTGGAGGTAGCACATAGCCATCAGGACTAGTAACCATGGATAGCCTTTTCCTCCAGGAATTTGTCTAACCCTCTTTTAAAGTGATCCAAATTGGTGGCCATCTTGTTTGATGGGACTTCAGTGTTTCTTTTCTCTCCCCAACCACAATTAGATGGCTGTTGACGCTGTGCTTGCCTGTGTTTTTCTTTATGCCATGCTGCTCAATTTTTTAAATTATGTTTACTGTGCTCTTTAAATGTTTATTGCACATTCTGTTTGGGGCCGTTTAGAGCATGGCACGGCTTGTAAAAGTTACTATAAATGAGTAAGTATCTCATTTCTGAGGGCAATGTCCCACAGAGCAGAATCCCAGATCTAATGACACCAGGAGGGGCTTATATGGGGCAATAATCCCCTAAGGTATCCTGGGCCCAGGCCATTTAGGGCTTTCAAAGGGAACAGGCAGAACTTTACTGTTCTTTGAAGGGCAGTGCGACATGCTACATCTATGGTTTGGGTTGTTCTGTTTTTTAAAAAAAGAAATAAACTTCATTTTTTATTAAGTTCTCCATTCCAAAAAGCTCCACTGCTTGCTAGCTAGCTTGCTTTTGGCAGAACGACATGTTACTGGAGACCCATTACTGGAGACCTGACATAACCACTAAAATGGATTCCCATGTCAAGTGCTCCCACAATCCTCTGTAATGTGTAATAGCAGCAGCACTAACCCTGCAATGTCATCACATCATGGGTTTATCTTCCCTACCAACAGTAGCCAGTGTCATGGAGCGAGGGCAAGGAAACACAGGTCTGGCTCCAGGTATGAGGAGGGTGGCCAGGTGTCCTCCTTTACAGAGGACAGTCCTCTATTTGAAGGTGTCCCCTATTTGAAGGTGCCCTCTATTTGAAGAGGTGTCCAGTCCAGTTTAAAGTCCAAGAACCCTAAGAAGGGAGAGAAGGAATGATGCCCATCAGCAATGTGTACCTGGTCAGCAAACTGAGCAGGCACAGAGGTCATCTGGCCAGTCTTTTCCCCTCTAGAGAGATGTATTGTATTTCTATTTAAATAGGTCTTATTTCTAGATTTGTAACTATGCATATAAATTAGCTTATGCAAATGTCATGCAAATTAGCATACGCTTTTGTTTTCTTTTTTATGGATGCATTTCCTCTCTTTTGGCCATATGTAACTGGCCACCCTTGGTTCGAGGGACCATCGACAAAGAGTCCTGGGGTGGTCCCCTTCCTACATCACTGGCTTTACCTGGAAGCAGTGGTGGGAGTGGGAGGTGACCATTTCAGATTCCCGCAATGCTCCGGAAATACCCTAGACCAGGGGCATTGTGGGAAATTAAAACGGCGGCTCACGGAGCCAGTCATCAGGGCTGGTGCGGGTGGGCCTTTGAGCTGGGGTCCTGGCAGCTGGGCAAGGGTGTGGGTGGGTGCTGCCACCCAGCCTGGCCTGATGTGATGTGATGTGACGATGTCATGTCAAGAAGTAAATGGTACAATGTGTCATGGTGATGAGGGGTTGTCCTTTTTGGTGTAGCCTCCATGTGTCTGGTAACATGCGTTCTGCCCTAAGCAAACTGGGAAGTGGAGTTCTTTTAACTAGAGATGTGAAAGCTTGGGGGGAAAAGTAGAAAAAGTAAAAAAACCCCAATTTCCTCCCAAATTTTCCAAATCTGTTTGCAGAGTGGCTGTGGAATTCATCATTTTTTGCCTGTTCTTCCCCCCCACCCCCAGTTTTCCCAGGTTTTTCCCCAGGCCTTTGCATCTCTACTTTTAAAGCACACACACACACACACACACACACACACTGGAAAACTTAATCAAAATTGAAAATTTAATTAAAAGATCACACACACACACGCGTGTGCGCGTAATTTGTTCCCTATGGACAGCAACTATTAGCAAGCAGATTGCCAAAGTTGCTGTACAGTCTTTGAGATAGCACAACCTTTCCCAGCCTTGGGTTGACAGATGTTGTTGGCCTACAACTCCCATCATCACTGCCCCTTGGCCATCCTCACTTGAGATGATGGGTCTTGCAATTCAACAACATCTGGCAACCCCCCAGGATCAGAAAGATGGCGCTAGCAGCTACCCAACTGCTCAGCTCTAGGACTACAAAGACACCCTTCTGAATGTTGCCTGTGGAGGCTTCAACATCCCCCTAAGGCAGGGGACAGGGAAGTGTGGCCAGATGTTGGTTCACTACAAATCCCATCTGCTCTAGTCAGTGCGGCCAATGATGATTGCAGCCCAACAACTTCTGGCAGGCCATGTGTTCCCCATCTCTGCCTGAAGGGCAACTTCTCCTTAGGAACATCAGAAGAGCCCTTCTGGATCACTACAAAGGTCTGTCTAGTCCAGCCTCCTGCTTCCAAACAGTGGCCAGCCAGATGTTTTTGGGAAAGTCCAAAGCAGCAGCCCTGCCCTGCAGTTTGCCTACATAACATCTACTGTTTGGAGGTAGGCTGCTACTAAATGTTGGGGTTCCATGACGCTTCCGTGAGTCATACCTATAGATCAACTTGTCCTCCACAAATTTGTCTAATCCCATTTTAAAGCCCTTTCTAAGCCCTGTTGCCCTCCAGATGTGTTGGACTACAATTCTCATAATCTCCAGCTGCTCTAAGCCAATGGCTATCACCACATGTGGTGGCAGGAAATTCCTTCAGATAATTATGCACTGGGCGTCAGGTGTCCTTTCTTTTGCCTCTCCATCCTGGATCTCCTGCCTGTCATTCCCATTGGGTGACTCTGGGTTCCAGTGTTTGTTATCCAAGAATGAGGAGACCCCCCCCCCCGCCTACTCTCTTCACACCACTGCTCATTTCATCAGCCCCTTGTCCTATCCCTCACTGAGGACCCGCATACCTTCGCCTTTCCTTCTCCATCAAGATGTGCATCGGCGGGATTGTCTTCTGAGAGAATCACTGACCAACGCCCCCAAAGAAAAGCGTGTACAACAGGGGAATAACTCCCCCCCCCCACAAAGACCATTTCCTCACTTTGTTCCACCTGGGAGAACTTTGGGTGGCTCCCACAGCCCAGCTGCTTCTTATGGCTCAATCCCGCATGCCACAGATCTCTCTGAGAACCCCATCTGGATGGACCGAAGGCAGAGGAATTGCTTAGCCAACACATCTTGCACCTCCCAGAAGAACACATCCAGAAAGCCTACACAGAATATTCAAGGGAGAGGCTTAATGGTTCTGGAAGCAACCCCCTCCCTGCATTGTGTGCCCACAGGTTGATCTATACATTTGCTGGTGGCATTTGTGACACCAGCCGTCGCCGCTCCTGACAACTCCCCCCCCCCTTGCAAGAAGCCGGGAAGGGCCTTTGATGGTGTGCCTGCTCGAGGCATGGTGTGCAAATGTACAGGGTTACCAGGGGCACCCCATTTGCCCCGAAGAGGCATTGTTTCAAGGTCTGGCAGAACTATCTCTCTGCTTCACCTGATGAAAGTGGATCCACGGCATCTCAAAAAAGAAAAGAAAAGCTTTGATGCATACGAGACTGCTGGACCAAAAGCCTACCAGCACAGATCAGCCTTCCAAGTTCATCTTTCTCCATCTCACCTCTGACAGAGAGCAGGGGGTGGCGGCATTTGGCAGCTATCTCTGATACCATGCGACCATTTGACAATTTGAGACCCTTTCTTGAGGATTTTGAAAAAACATCACACGAACACCCCCTACTCCCCCCCCCACCCCAAATCGCCCTGAATCTCACGGACAACAGCGTCTTAGTTGGCAGGACTGAAACCTTAGAAGAATCATCACCACCGAGAAAGAAAGCTAGAGACTGCTTCTGCTTTACCATTTCTCCACCTCTTACATTCATGGAAGCGAGGATCTGGATTCCACTGGGAGAAATGGGAAGACTTGCCACTGGGTCTTGGCTAACGGTTTGGTTCAAGCCTTGTAGCCGCCATGGGGGTTAAGCTGGGGATTTGGCAGGAGGAAGAGAAACCACGGGCTCTGGTAACGTCAGACTGCTGCTGCTGAGTTGCGTTTGGCTACCACATGGCATATTTATAGCGACAGGCGTGGAGCTGCCATCCGTCGTGCAACGTGTGAAGAATTTGGCACAGAGCATGCAATGCACACGCACGCACACACACACCCCCCTCGGCTCTTTCCGTGTATGGCCCTTTGCACCCTGGGCTGGAGACACCAGAAGTGAAACGATATGGCCCCAAACTGTTGATCAAAGCCGGGTCCAATTGCTCCACCTGGGAGCTCCCTTCCTCCCTTGAAACAAAGCCACACTCCCCACCCCTTTCATCCGTTGGATGCCACATCTCCCGACCCACCGGTAGGAAAGCGACGGTCCTCTTACCTTGCCTGCTGTGTTCTCTGCTCCTGGTTGGCAACCGGTTACATCTCTCTGTCCTTTTAAATCCCCTTCATCCCTGGTCAAGATTTTCTTGTCTGCCCTTTGGAGAATAAGCAGTCCCTCCACACGCACACGCCAGCCGGCAGATGGATTTCGTGGGTCCAAGTTGGTCTCCGTTCCACTGGGGTAGGGAAGGGAGGCGTTTCAGGAAAAGAAAGGAAAAGGGAGGCGTGGATGTTCCGTTTCAAAGCTGCTCTTCTCTCCAGCCCTGCACTGCAGATCTAGGGGTTAATAGTAAGAAGATGAGCCTTGAGGTTCCTTTACTTACTGAACCACAGAGAAAATGAGAGAAAGAGAGAGGGAGAGAGGGAGGGAGGGGGAGGGTAATGGGAGGGGGAGGGAACAGTGTGAAGATGCGGAGGTGGATTTCCCGGGAACTGGCCAGAGCGGGGGAGGGGGGATTTCTCCTTTTGATTGACAGCTAGACTCCACACTACTTCTCCTTGACCGAAAAAGACAACAACCCCGGGCTTTTGTTGCCGGCAAACCCGCCCCCCCCTTCATCCCCCCCCTCCTCCCCACAGGCCTTGCCTTACGCCTGGGTTGCACATCCAAATGAACTTCCTGGAACCTGCATGCCCCCCCCCCCGCCCCCGCCCCCGCCTCCCTCTTTAGTTCTGGTTTAGTTCTGCAATGGGAATCAAGCTGTACAGCCCAGGAGCTTGAACCAAAATCTCCCGAAAGGAGGACGAAAGGACTGATGCAAGAGCAAATTCCAGCAGCATAGCCAAGGGAATGGGGGGGGGGGGGAGAGAAAAAGCGGCGGCAGCAGCAGCAGCAGGAGAGATTTGCATTCAACGGAGTATGTGCTGCTTATTTTTAGGCACTCAAACAAATTGCCTCCTGTTTTCTGCTTTGTTACACAGCGCCAGAAGCAGCAGGGTGGGGCGAGGGGTGTGTGGGGGGCCCTTTCAGGATGGGGGGCGGGAGGAGGAAGAGGAGGAGAGGCGTGGAAAGTGGAAGATGAAGATCAAAGCGTCTGAGGCAGAATGACGGCGAAGCTAGGAGGGCAGGAAGGAGGAAAGATGGGCAGGCAGGGAACGCGGTGCCCGCCAGCAGCGGCCGGGCTGTGTCAGTTTGGGTCGCAAAGCTGAGAGCAAAGGAGCGTCCTCCAGGACTGAGGGTGGCTTGCGAGCGGGAGAAGGCTGCAGCGTGGCTGTGCTGCTGGCCCGCCCCCCGCCATCTTCCGTGGAATGGCTCCAAGTGGCAGCTCAGCGAGAGGAGACTCAAATTGGTTTGGGCTGGGTGGCTGGAGGAGTTTTGAAAGGCCTTGGCTACTTGAACTGGGCCCGGCTCCGGGTTTGAGGGGGCCCTAAGCAAAGGCCACTCTGGTGGGCCCCTGGCAGCAGGTGGCCGTGGGCAGCCATCTTGAATTTCCCACAATGCCTTCAGAGTGGTGCTAGGTCAGGGCTTTATGGGAGATTTGAAATGGCGGCTCACCAACACCATGCGGAGGGCTCACGCATTCGCAACTGTGGGCCGCGCTAGGGTGCTGGGGCCCTGGCAGGTGCCCGAGGGAGCTCGGTGACTGACTTCAGCCCCAAACCGAAAGGTGGGTACACAGGCCTGGGGCACAGGCCTCTTTTAAGGCTCGGACCCAGAATGTGCTTTGGAGGCAGGGACTCAGCCCTAGGACACAAGATCAGAATAGGGGCACCTGCCTCTCGGACTGTGTTGACACGAACAACACCGAAACACGTTGGGAGCTCCTGTGTGGGGTTTATACATGCCATGGAGAATGTAATGTGCCCAAGGATCTTGTGGGGTCAGTGGTAATGATGCTGAATCAGCCCTGGCGGTGATTGGCTGAGTTGCTGTGAATATCACACAGGGGTGGAGCAGGCTGAAGCGTCCCTGTCTGCCATTGGCGGAGCTGCTCTGATGACAGAGAAGGGCAAGGGAGGCAGGAAGGGAGGACGTGGGGCCCGGGAAAGAAACGCAAAGCAGTGGATAGCTGAGTTCTAGCAGGGTCAGACAGCATGAAGTGGGGGACCCGCCCAGGCTGGGGTTTCTAGCCAAAGACAAAGTTCCAGCTTCCTTTCACTGAAAGCACAGCCGATGGTGGCGAGGCAGGGGGTGGGGTGGGGGACAAATTGGGAGTGCAGCCTAGTGCAGTGGAGGCTGGTGGCTGTGATGCCAGTGGGGCAGTGAATCTGCTCCAGGATTCAATCAAAACCAGTCAGAACTCTGAAGGAGCTCTCCAAGGTCCAAAGAAGCCTTTCCCAGCTTCATGTCCCCAGAGGTGTTGGACTACAACTTCCCCCACCCCCAACCACTGGCCATGTTGCTTGGAAGTGATGGAAGTTGTACCCTGATGCAACTGGAGGACCCTAGGTTAGGGTGGCCAGGCGCACTACTTTACAGAGGGCAGTCCTCCATTTTCGGAGAGCTCACAGACATCTGTTTGAAGATGTTCTCCATTTGATGGACTGTCCAGTCCAAGTCTGGTTTCCAGTAAAAGAACCATAGGGAGGGAGAGTAGATCAGGGGTCTTGAAGTTGCCCATCCATAGTTAGCACCTGGACAGCAGAAAGAGCAGGCACACAGATCGCTTGGCCTCTCCTCTTGACTAGGGTGGGATGTATAGTATTTCCATTTAAATCATCATCATATTTTTCTAAATTAGCACCTGTAAATATACATTTGCATATATAAATGTTACACAAATTGGTGTCCTCTCTTGTCCTCCTTTTTGGTGATGCAAATCCTCTTTTTGGATAATGCATAAGAGGCCACCTGACACCAGGTTGGGGAAGGCTGGCATAGCGGCTTCTCTTGGCAACATGTTACCCAAACTGACAGAGTGTAAGAGAGGCAGTAGCAGAGGATTGGCTCTCCTGGATCATCTGGTTCACAGGACTGGGGCGATTTTTCATGAATTGCTTATAATTCCCTCTTCTGACAGGGGGTGAAGAGGAGGTTAGGGCAGAAGGCAAGGGAGTGGTCGAGAGGAATGAGTGGGAGGGAAGGCCAGCAGGAGGTGTGAGAGAGCATGGGCAGGCAAGATGGAGGGTATAATGACAGCAGGAACCAAAGTGTTCTGAGAAGAGGGTGCACTGTGCATGGAGGGAAGCAGTTTGGGGGAGCACCAAGGATTGAAACCATAGATGACCCAAATTTCTAGACAGAACCACTTGGCTGGCAACCAGTTTCAATAGAACCTCAAACTTTCTCATGAAGAAAGCGCATGGGTGCCTCTCTTTGCTGATACCATTTGTTTGGAGGTGAACACCTTGCTTTTCAGTCGCAACTGTGATGGTCCTTATCTGAAAAGGTTGAAGACTACTGGCAAAATGTGGATTTGATGCACTTTTCAATCTCCAGCAGCAACATTTCATATCATTTGAAGCAGCAACTCTTACAGAGGAATGTCAGGTGCTTCAGAGAACATAGGGACTGCCTTATACTGTAAGACCACTCATCAGCCTGGCTCAGTATGGCTCTATATTGTGTATGCCAGAAGTGGGAAGGTGTGGCCCTCCAGGTGTTGTTGAACCACAACTCCTATCAGCCCTGGCAAGCAAGACTAATGGTCAGGAGTGGTGGAAGCTGGAGTCTGACATCAGTAGCTTTTCAGTTTTGGAGAGGGTTCATTCTCAGCCCTACCTGGAAATTGAAACTGGGACCTTCTCCATGCAAAGCATGTGCTTATACAGAGCTACATCTCATATACCACCGGAATCTGGAATCACTCAATGAAGCTGAATGGTGGGAGATTCAAGGCAGACAAAAGAAGTACTTTTTCACATAGTGCATTGTTAAACTATGGAATTCACTTCCACAAAATGTGCAGATGGCCACCAATTTGGACGGCTTTACAAAGAGATTAGACAAATTCATGGAGGAGGAGAAGGCTATTAATGGCTACTAGTCCTGATGGCAATATGCTACCTTCAGGATCAGAGGCAGCATGAAACTGAATACTAGTGATGTGTGAATCAGAAAAAATGAGCTCACCGAATTTCTTCGAATTCCATCTTGAAGCTCATTCTGACTCAAGTCCGTCACAGATTATGAGCTTTTTTTTCCACATGAAAATCTGTGTGTATTTCCCCAAATGTTTGCATCACTTGTGTGAAACTTTGAAATGTAAGCATTCTTCTCCCACTGATTAAAGAGTATTTGTGTCCATTTTTTAAAAGTACCCATTTTTCCATGCACATTTTTCAAATGTTTGCATGCTGTTGAACACATTGGGGGTGTGCGTGTGTCTATGAATCACATTGCAAGCTTGGAAATTTTTGGTCTGTGAATCACACCTCAAGCTCGGAAATGTATGGACTTAACCGCAGAGTGCATCCGAGTCCGTGTTCAGTCCAGAAGGTGGGAGCTGGGTAAATCCTGATGAAAAATGAACTGAAACAAATTTTTCATACATCCCTGCTGAATACCGGTTGCTGCGGAACAACAGCAGGAGAGCGCTATAGCCGTCATGCTCTGCTTGTGGGCTTCCCAGGGTCATCTGTTTTAGGGATGCTGGAGAATTCTTCTGCGGACTCAAATGAGGCTGGATTCCAAAGAATCTGACCTCTGGAGTCTGTGACGGAGCGCCTGTACTTACCTCCAGGTCCGGAGGAGTTCCCGTGAGGCATCTCTCCGGCTCCCTGTAAAACGCGATACACTAATGGCAGCTGCCCTTAGCTCATCGCAGGAAAGTTATAGCTGTAAATGGCGTATTGTATGCTATTTGCGGCTGTAAAGCACTTTGACCTAAATTCAGCCGTAAACAGCTGCAATTTAGGTCAAAGTTGGTGCTTTACAGCTGCAAATGGTGTACAAAACGCCATTTGCAGCTGTATTTTCCCCATGATGGGCTAATGGCGGCCTCCATTGGCGTATCGCATCTTATAGGGAGCTGGAGAGCCGCTCTGCCAACTCCAGCAGACACGGCTGGGCTCTGGAGGATTCCGTGGGGGCCTAAGCAGCCCGAATTGCCCCTCCACAGACCCCCCCAGAGCAGACAGTGGTGGTGGGGGGTTGTACACCCCTAATTTGGTTAGCCACTGTGGAAAACAGGATGCTGAACCTCAGTCTGATCCAGGAGTACTCTTATGTTCTTATGAGGAAGGGTGATGTTATGCTTTGAAATAATCAGGCAGATCTTGGCTGTTGGCCTCTAGTATTTCTGAGCTATACAGAGGGAGGGGTAATACATTCCTTACAAGGAGAAGTATGGCCCTCGAAGGTGAGTGAAGGGTTCCTCCTGCTAGTTCTCTATATAGTGGACAGAGGCGCCCAGGGCTGATCCAAGATGTTTTGTTGCCAGAGGATGAGCAACAAACAGTGCCTGCCCAGGTCAAGGGACATAGTCTGCCAAGCCGGTCAAGTTCTTTTGGCACCTGAGGCAGAAAATCCCTAAGCCCTGGTAGTTAAAAAATACATCAATAATAAATTAAACAATTCACCCGCTGCCCTTTCATGACAACCAAAACCAGCTGTCTGAGGCAGCTGACTCACTCTGCCATATGGAAGGACCGGCCTTGGAGGCACCCTGGGAAGGGCTGGAGCCGGCCATACTTTCATACCATTTATATGAGCGAACATTTTAAAAGCAGGGGGTACAGTCTCCTGTTTACAGGGGAATATGGACTTCCAACCACACTGGAATTCTCTCTCAGAGGGAGCACAGGGGAATCTAGTTTTACTGGAGGGGAAGGAAGGTCTTGCCAAGAAAGGATTCTGGGAGCAGAGCAGTGAGTCTCTCTCTCTCTCTCTCTCTCTCTCCCTCCCTCCCTCTCCCTCTCCCCCTCTCCCCCCTCTCTTGCTTTCTTTCTCTTTCTCTCCCCGCTCTCTTTCTTTCTCTCTCTCTCTTGCTTTCTTTCTCTCTCCCCACCCCCCCATACATATATAGTGGACTGGAGACTGAGAAGGGTTCAGGAAATTACTCTCAGATGTGTGAGTGACCATGGACATTGATGACTGCAGCCAGTGCCAACTCTGCTCTGCTCTGCCCGCTTGTTTGTTTGGCCCTCACAAAACATGAGGAGGAAGTGCAAAGAGCGAGGACTTCTCAGTCATGGCACCAATGCTCTACAGAAACCTGTATGGCTCTGCCACTGTACACCTCCCATTGCTAAGTGAACACCTGGCTTTGGAGGAGGCTGTACCAATGGAGATGTTTCTTGACAGCTGTGGCTGTTTGTTATTATTGTAGTAGTATTTCATTATGTTGCTTTGATTTCTACACTGTTGGCCACATTGAGTTCCCTAGTGGACGAATAATGGGATAGGTTTTTTTTTTTTTTTAAGATAAATAAAATACATGGTGGTTGCCTAGCAATGCCTTCTCAACATGGAAGTCGCTGAGCAGGGTAGCCTGTGGTTGCCAAGCAACGGCCACCTGGCACCTTGGAGCAACACAGAGCTGGAAAAGGGTGGCCTGTGACTGACTCACTAAGGCTCAGGTGGGCGGAGGGGTGACCACCATCTCTGAATACCATGTCACAGGGGAAAGAGGCAATATGGTGGAGGCTGGGGTAGGGAATTAGACTAGCTGTGGTTTCTTATGTTACCCTTCGCAAAATTAGTATTTGGGGTTTTGTCCTCGCTCGGCCTTCTTCCTTCCCTTCTGAGGTACAGACCTCTGAATTAGAGGGCTATGCCACCGTGGCTTTCTCTTCTCTTAAAGCTGCCATATTCCCAGGCTGGGCATCAGTACCTGGCAACCCAAGGCTGCTCTCCGGGCCCTAACAGTCCACCAGCGCTGATCTCTGCTCTGGGCCCTGGGCTTACCTGGGGATAGCAGTAGTGGGATACCATTCACATTTCCCACAATCCCCCACAGCAACACTACAGCAGGTGCTCCTGGGCACTGTGGGAAATGAAAATGGCCACCTGCGAAGTGGCCACCTGTACCTGCCACCCACTAATGAAGCAGGGGTTCACCAGAGGGCACTTTGCTGAAGACCCCCTCAGACCTGGTGCTGGGCCTGCATATTCCAACCAGGCCTGGAAGTCTGACTGTCACTTCCTGGCAAGGTGCTCTGACCTGTGGAACACCTGCCTTCCTCTGATCTCTTAAAGCAGGGGAATGCAGCCTCATGCCCTCCAGATGACTTGGACTACAACCCCCACAAGTCCCAGCCAGCATGATCAATGGTCAGGAATGATGGGAATTGTAATCCAAAACATCTGGTGGGCACCAGGTCGCTTACCCATTCTTAAAGGACTGGAAGCTGTTTGCCGGATGAAAATGGCAACCTTAGCTGTATTGGCCTGAAAGGGGAAAGCTCACTGGTTTAATTCCGTCTGCAACATTTTTTAAACAATTCTCTTTCTTTTCAGAACTGTGCTGCTTGGCTCTCTTGCATCCTCTCACAGGATGACATCTGGGTGGTTTCAGGCAGTCCTTTGCTGAATCCCCTCTTGGCTTGCAGAGCTTTTCAACATTTGGGTGCTAACACCCCTATCCTGAGCGCATGACATGTAAGTAAATCCCCGCTCATTTCAATGGGGCTCCCTTACTTCCATTCCTGAAGAAGCCCAGTGCAAGTGAGATAATCTGCCTTACGGGGAATTTGCATTCAGAAGTACATTTCAATCAATTTACTCCCATAAGACCAGGTTTGTTGTTGTTCAGTCGCAGCGTCAAAACAGGATTAGACAAATTCATGGAAGACTGGTATGTTCAGAACTATTACTAAACAAAGCTAAATGAAAACCTCCATGTTTGGAGGCATTATACCCCTGAATTATTGATTTATTATTTAAAGCTCTCTTTTTTTTTTTTTACCCTGCACTTCAGCCCAAAGGGCTCTCAGAGCAGCGTACCCGTGATCAAAATTCACGGACAGCCAGCAAGGTGTAGTGGCTGGAGTGTTGGACTGGGAGTCGGGAGATCCGGGTTCTAGTCCCCACTCAGCCATGGAAGCTCACTGGGTGCCTTTGGGCCAGTCACAGACTCTCAGCCCAACCTACCTCACAGGGTTGGTTGAGGGAGGGGCTTACCTCACAAACATCCTCTTTGTTGTGAGGATAAAACAGAGAGGAGGAGGATAATGTAAGCTGCCTTGGGTTCCTTAAAGAGGAAAAAAGGCAGGATATAAATGTAATCAATCAATCAATCAATCAGTCAAGACAGTCTCATCCCGCAGGCTTCTGATCCAAAAGACACGATGCACAGAAGGAAGAGGGGAAGGGGGCGGGGGAGACGTGGGTTCTTGAAGTTAAACAGTAGTTCTTATCATGACCAGCTGGAATGGAAACACTGCAGGGAGAGGAGAGGCCCAGTGCTGCTTGTCTTTCAGCAGAGCTGAAGGAAAGATTGTAGCTGGCTGGGTGGGACAGAACAGGGAGAAATGGCCACTTCTCTGGCCCTGCTTGTGAGATGTTCACAAAGGCATCTGCCTGGCCACCACTGGATACAGAATGCTGGACTAAGACGACTGGGGTCTGACCTAGCAAAGCGGTTCTGTCTTCAGGGAGGGGTGGTGGAACAGATGCAGTTAAACTCCCATCTGGAGATGGGTCCTCCAACGTGATCCTGATACACGTTATGCCATAACGGTAGTGCCATAACAGAGGGCCGGGTCCAGGTTTTTGAGAGCCCTCGGGTTAGACACCCTCGATGGGCTGCCTCCCTCACTGAGTCGACCTGCTCACTACCACTGTCACGTGCTGTTCTTCCTCCTCCTCCTCCTCTTTCTCATCATCACTACCATTTGCTTGCTTGACAGGCAGAGAGCCAGTGGGCAAGTCGGCCCTGGCGTCTCCTGCTCCTGCTTCTCACCACCACTGGTGTCTGGGGAAGAGTGAGAGGCAGGTGAATGAGAAGGTTGCAGTGGGGAAGGGGAGTAGTAACTCCAGGGGGCTTTTGGATGTGGGCCCCTGCTGGGTGTGGGCCCTTGGCAGGTGCCCAACCATGCCTACTTTTGACGCCGGCCCCTGATGATATGCCTCCTTGTGTGCCCCGGAGACCACTCAGTTCCTCATAATGTCTTGTTGCACATGACTGTCTGTGCATTGGGGCTAATACCTTTGTTCACGCCCACTCTTGTTTTGAAGCTTTCAAGTCATTTAATCTCTTCTTTGACTAGATAACCAGAAAGGATATTCAGAAGGAAGGAAGGAAGGAAGGAAGGAAGGAAGGAAGGAAGGAAGGAGCTAGCTCTTTACAGTTATGCCATTCAACGAGACTCATTTATAGTCTTTCAGAACAAACATGAAGAGAGTCAGGGCTAATCTACCCACGGTGTGAAACATGTCCCTTCAAGTTGTGTGATTTTTTTTTGACGAAAAACTCTAAATAGCAGGTGTGAGGAGCGGTGATCGTGATCAGGAGGGGCCCTGAATGCTTTCCTCCCTCCCTGCAGTCCCAATAAAAATCCCCCCGCCCCATGGAGATGCTATTAGCCCCCAGGTGGGGGTGGGGATTTCCATGGGGACCATAGCAGGGCAGGAAAGGGTTAATTCCCTGGCAGTGCTCTGTGGTCCTGTTCCTCATCCCTCCCTTGTACCTGCTATTTAGAGTTTGGAAAAAAGATCCCTGGAGACTGGAGTCGCAGAGTCAGTGTCACATGTAGCTTGGCCTTTAGATTAGAGAATTATTTTGTCAGGTTGTTATTTATTTACTGTATTTTTTTTATCCTGCTCTTCCTGTAAGGAACTCAGTAGAGTGCCCATAGTTCACCCCCCCTTTTTATCTTCACAACAAACTTGTGGGGCAGATTAACAGAAACACCAAGTGGCCCAAAGTCACTTGTGCAACAGGAATTTGAACCTGGGTCTCCCAGCTGCTAGTCTGACATTAAAAGTGTTTGGTTCTTTTAGCCTATATTTGCAGAAAAGTGTTCAGATGGGTGTGTGTGTGTGTGTGTGTGTGTGTGTGTCGGGGGGCATTAGCAGTTCATATATGTGGAACTCTCCCCCGCCCTACAAATTTGGAGAAAGTAGTCAAAATTAATCGTCTCCCATCCACTCCTTGGGTGTTTTTCTGGAGTAGCAACATTCAAATTAGCCTCCATGTCTTTGGTAAGTTCATAGAATCATAGAATACTAGGGTTGGAAGGGGTCTATACGACCATCGAGTCCAACCAGGTTCTGCTAGCAGAACTGGTGGCCACTTAAGAACCACCCCAAAAAAGGAAATGCGTCACACTGAAAATGAGGACAAAAGAGGATAACATGTGCATAAAGTTCGCATATGCTAATTTATACATATACATGCAAATTTAGAAATCATTATTAGAGTTTAAATAAAAATACAGGACATCTCACCATAGTGTGGAAGACTGTGACCAGGTGACCTCAGTTCTTCTGGTTCTTTATCTTTATACTTGGACAGGGCAGCCCTTAAAATAGGGGATTCCTTCAAACAGAGGACTCTCCTTTGTGAAAGAGGACACATGGCCACCCTATCTTACTGAAATGTTTTTTTCCTCCCTGAAAGTGTCTTGGATTCCTGCAGGAATCTCTGGATCTGTGTTAAATTTTGCTCGATAGACAAAATTTGGGATGAGGCTCCAAAGAGCAGGATGGGCCATTCATGGGATCCCATCCTCTTTGTATTTCAAAGCAAGGGCTTCATGTTTGATGCACCAGGCTAGTCAATGAGCGTCATCTTCTCCCTGTTCTTTTCTGCCCAAAAGACTTGAATGGGCCTGTTGGAGCACAGTGCCCTCTAGCGGTGGTCCTAACACTTTCCTCTCATGAATGAATGGAGCCGGTTCTTTTATGGAGCTTGGGCGTATTCTCATTCATATGCAGATTTTGAATCAGAGCTCAGTGCTTGAAACTGTCAGCTTAATTCCACAAACTGTTTTCAGTGCTTGCTTCCATCCACGTGAGAGGTGAAAGAGTAAGGGCGGCAAGAGTGCCTCTGATTAGGTGCAGAGAGCATCGCCTCACTGTCACATAAGCCATAGTCCATTCTCTGTACAGTCCGAGCTGAGAAACACATCCTTCTATCCGAGCCTCCCTGAACTTTTAAGATTCCATCCCTTTTCTGAGATTAAAGTTTGGTTCACACATGGATGCTCATCCTTTATTGACTGCAGAGTCAGGTGGTGTCTTGTGCGGATGAATGAACGGATTTAAACCCACTGGTTTAACATGCATATCGCTTAAAACTGGATGTTTTTGAATAGAAGCGGGTCACACATTTACCCGCAAAGGCGTCAAAGGATTACAAATCAAGGAATGCAAATGCTTTATTTATTTATTTATTTATTTATAGCGTGATCCCATGGGCTCCCAAGTATTCATTGTCCTTCCAGGCTGCTGCTGACAGAGTAGGAGGAGTGCAGAGGTGATCTTTGCCTTTCTGGCCTCCTTTTGTTTCTTTTTGTTTTTTCTAGACAAGCCTCTGAGCCCATCTAACGGAAGTGTATTGCCAGGGGCAGGGCTAAAGTTGAAGAGGCCATAGGAATTTTATATCCTGGACTCTCCTCTCCTCTTTCCTCCCTGCCCACCGAAACACCCCCTTTTGACTTCTCCAATATCCTCTGAAGCTGCTTTTGTGGCCTTGGAAAGCAGCCAGGAGCCACGGTTCTTTCCATGGTGGCAGGAGGCGGAGGGATCATAGAATCATAGAATAGTGGGGTTGGAAGGGGCCTACCATCGAGTCCAACCCCCAGATCAGAGTTTGGAGTCCCCGTCCTGAAGTGGTAGTAGTGTCTACAGCTTTAGGAGGGAGAATCTGAAAAAAACAACAACCCCAAAACAATTTTCCCTGGGACGCTCTCCAGGGACCATGGGATTGCACCCTAAATGAATGGACTGATGTCCCATCTTTCCTCCAAGGGGCTCAAGGAGGCAAAGGGCCTTCCCAGTTTTAGCAGTGCCTGGCCCATGGTCCACCCAGAGAGCTTCATGGGCGAGTGAGGATTTGAACCTGGGTCTCTCCCCAGTCCTAATCTGACACATCAGCCGCTACACCACACTGGCTTATACACCATACTGTACGTGTGAACTGGCCACCATCACTGCCCCCCCCCCCGGTGTCTTTTGATGGGTCTTAGCTCTAGCAATGGCTACTTCCTGCTAACACTTAAGCGACAGGTGAATTGAAGCACATGGCTCTCCCCCTCTCCCTCTGCAGTTTGGGGAAAACATGAGAAGCCGTCATATGTGGCATCACTGTTGCATCTTACCCAGAATTGTTTACTCAGGCTGGCAGCAGCTCCCTAAGGACTCAGGCCCATCAACAGCACCTGGGCGGTAGACCAGCCAGGCAGATACTTGGTCACGGTCTTCCAGGGATGTCAGAGAATTCCGCCACGGATCTCGGTGAGGCCAAATGCCAGTGCATTCGGCCCCCTGAAATCTGTGGCAGAACGGCTTGCCACCCCCCCCCCCGTGGATCCCCCCCAGGATGAAACTTACCTGGGGTGGATGTTCTGGGTGGCGGCGGCTGCGGTGGCAGCTTTGGCGGCGGCTTTGGCGGCTGCGGCGGCTGGTCTTCTGACTGGCTGCCGCCACTGCCATTTGCAGTCTTGTCTTTTTTTTTTTTTTTTTTACAGAGACGTGATAGGCTACGCAAGTTTTTATGTAGCCTAAAATGTCTGGGTAAAAAAAAAAAAAAAAGCGTACACAAATGGCGGCGGCTATGGCCGCCGCCATTTGCATTTCTTATTTTTCTTCGTCTTAGTCTATGTAAATATTTATGTATATTTTATAAAATCTACGTAAATATTTATATAAAATATTATATAAATATTTACGTAGACTAAGATGAAGAAAAATAAGGAACGCAAATGGCGGCGGCTGTAGCCACTGCCATTTGCGTACACGTTTTTTTTTTTCCTTACCCAGAGCCCTCCGCTCCCGGAAATCCGGCTGCAGACGGCCCTGGCCTGGGCCTGGCCGGCTGCTCTGCAGAGCCGCCGCGGAGCACAGCTGGCTTTCGAGGATTCCGGGGGGGAGGACCAGATCGCCTCCCCCCCCGTCGAGGATTCCGGGGGGAGGGACGGAACGCCTCCCCCCCATGAACATAATCCGCGGAAAGGTCTACGGTCTTCCCCATGATGGTGAGATGTACTACCTAATTTCCATTTAAATTATAATAATTATGTCTACATTGGAATCTATGCATATAAATTAGCATATGCACATTTTATGCAAACCGATGTCCTCTTTTTTGTCGATGCACAAGTGGCCACCCTAATGCCTGTAGTCTGCCCACCTCGAGTCTATTCCAAATGGCAGCAGGTTTCCTAGTCTCTCCCTGCACCCTCGCTTCAGCTTTAGGCAGTTTTGGGATCCCAGATCCTTTTATTTTAAAAGCGGAGATCACAGGAACGGAACCCGCAGTTCAGCCATGATGTGTGTGTGTGTGTGTGTGTGTGTGTGTGAGAGAGAGAGAGAGAGAGAAAGCCCCCCCTACACCCATAGAACTAGGAGCAGGGCAAAGGGTCCCATGTCATTATGCCTTTAGCTGTCACTCCTAGAGACACGAAGGAGAAACATTCCTTCATGGCCTGTGCAAGACCCACTGTTCAATTATTCCCCTTTTATTTTTTCGACAGCGCCTGCCTCCCCTCTCAATATGCCATGTAATTTGCTAATAATAATAATTACGGTGATCGCTGGCTCAAAGTGCAAAGAGGTAATCAGCTCCTTAAGCCCCGACTGTGCACTAAAGAAAAGGAATGCAAAAAAACAAAACACAAAACCCACTCAGCCAATCATTATCTGGCCTGGCCAATCCGGGGTTGTTTGTGGCGCAGTGCTGCAGGCCGCTGTGTGCTGTAATCGCGGGTCAGACTTTCAATAGACCAGAGGCACGTGATGGAGCAGGCTTGGTGAAGCTAAATAGGTCTGTGTCTGGCCAGGGTCTGGATGGGAACTCTCTGTGCCATCTTGAGTTCCAGGATGGAAGGTTGCCAGGCTGTCTACAATAATAAAAGAGGAGGTGCATCGGTCTGTCGGTCTGTCTGTCTGTCTGTCTGTCCGTCCGTCCGTCCATCAATCTGTCAACTCCATAGCACCAAAATGGTGAAACCTACACACTTGAAAGTTAACATGAATACTAAGGGGACCTTAGGGGTTTGCACCTCTGGGTGGTTTTGTTTTTAAAATGCATTACTTGCTTTTAATTCATCAAGAAAGCAATCGTATGGTTCCCAGAGAGCATCCCAGGGACCATAGGATTCCTCTCAGTCCCCCCTCCAAGGCCACAGACACTGCTATGAAAGGGGACTCCAGAATCTGAGTCCTTCCTGCTCCCTCGCAGCCATGGTGCTGGCATTATGAGGTCACAAAAGCGGCCTTGGAGGACCTTGGAGAAGTCTGAAAGGGAGCATTGTAGTGGGCAGGGAGGCCAGATTATGAAGAACCCTTTGGGCTCTCTAGCCCGCGCCAGCGGACCTCCACTAAACAGGCTCAGAAGCCCATCTAGACAAAAAAAACCAACCAAACAAAGGAGGATGGAGAGGTGAAAACGGCCTCTAGTGCTTCTCCCACCCTGCCTGGCAGGGCATTGGATACTTGGACTGGAGGCTTCCATCCAAAGAGGGTGCCAACCATAGGATTGAACCCTTAAATGTGTCCATGTGTTTGAAGCCTGCAGTAGGGGCAGACTTCCCACACCGGTTTGTAGCGTTGCAGTCCAAGTATGGATGTTGGAGGAATCCAGTTGGGTGGAGCTTGATAAGCTTTCACCGGCTCGCCCCTCCCTCAGACGTTGGCGTGTCTTCTTCTAGCGGGCTCAACTCGGTCTGTACTGAGTCAGGCCAGCTAGTGGATTTTCTGGGGGTGGGGTGGGTGGAAATTGACTTTTGCACAAATTTCAAGTGCGATTTGCGTAATTTGTGCATATTTCAACTGCGATTTGCGTAATGTGTGCATATTTCAACCGCGATTTGCGTAATGTGTGTATATTTCAGCCACAATTTGCACAATTGTACACATTGCAGCTGCAATTTGCGCAAATGTCTCTTTCCGCAAATTAAGAAAATACAGGAGAAGTTCCCAGATTTTGGGAAAAACCCCGCAGCTTGGCTCGCAAATCCCAGCTGAGTCGGGCGTGCCATGGAACTCCGGCGAGCCAAAAAAGGCCTGGATTTCCCGGTGATGGACATCCCTAAGTCCAAACAATTTGAAGCTGGAGAAGATTAGTAGGTGAAGTGACAGAGTTAGACACCTGTCTCCTCCCTGCTGCTGTGGGGCAGCCCCACCTCAAGGGAATGGAGTGGACAGACACCACTCTTACAGGGTTATAGGGGTGCACCATGGCAAGGGCTGTGCCTAGGGGTACTGGCAGGCATGGCTTTGCTCTGACAGCTGTGTAAGTTTGTGTGCAGTCTTCCCTGTGTCAAGCTAGGGGCTACTCCAACCTGCACGAAGCTGGGTCCATTTGCTAGTAAATGTCACCTTACCAGGGGCATTGCTCACCCTGGGTCTGTGATAGGGATGCTGGAGAAATTCGAGACGGACTAAAATGAGCTCAGATTTCTAAGAATCAGACCAGCAGAATCCGCTGCAGAGCAACCCCCTCGGGCAGCGCGGAGTCCGTGGACTTCCAGATTTTTTTTGCTTTCCCAAAATGTACGCATATAAATTTGTAGGAAAATATGTACGTTTCTGCTGAGGAAACACTGAATGGAATGGGGACAATACGCCAAATATTACATACTAAGGTAAATTATGTAAATACTTACGTAAATACTTACGTAATTATTTGTGTAATTTTCTGCATGGCGAAAAATAATATTCGCATCCGTCTGTGGGCGGACAACGGAACAAAAGTCAGCTGACAATCCATGAAACACAGATGGAGTGGATTTTACACAGTCCATACATCCCTACCTCAAATAGGATCTTTCAAGATGTGAGGGGGTCAATTTGGGGAGTCTTCTGGGGAGAGGCAAATGACTTCTTGATGGACATGTGTCCCTCTTTCCTTTTCAACCTAGAAGAGCTTCCATGGTGGCTTTTGGGGCTGACGCAGAGAGGGAGCAAGCTTGCCTCCCCTTGGGCTCTGATACAATTGTAGCACTTTGAACTGGGGTGGGATAGGGTACCTAAACAGTGGGGAGAAGAGAGTAAGAGATGATGTCTACTAATAAAAGCCTTCCTCCATCAAGTAGGAAAACCTAATGGAGTCAAAACAACCCCCATTTCCCTCTTAGACCCCCCCCCAATTGGTGAAGACTGAGGGCTGTTCATGCATACACTGCTCTCACGCTGCCATGGTTGGAACATTGATGGCAGAAGAAGGCCTACAACTGTGAGCCCTCAACGAGACAGGCCTAGGAGTTAGGCTTGAGGCTCAGACCCTCAGAGGATGCCCGTCCTCAAATTAGGGATGCTGGAGAAATTTGAGATGGACTAAAATGAGCTTGGATTTCTATGAATCCGACCTGCAGAATCCGCTGTGGAGTGACCCCCTCAGGCAGCGCGGATTCCGTGGACTTCCGAATGATTTTTTTACTTTCCCTAAATGTATGCATATCAATTCGTAGGAAAATACGTATGTTTCTGCTGAGGAAATATTGAATGGAATGGGGACAATACGCTAAATATTATGTACTAAGATAAATTATGTAAATATTTACGTAAATACTTACGTAAATGCTTACGTAATTATGGGCGTATTTTTCCGCAGGGTGAAAAAAAATATTCGCATCCGTCTGTGGGCGGGCAATGGAACAAAAGGCACCTGACAATCCACGAAACACAGATGGAGTGGATTTTACACAGTCCATACATCCCTAGGGGCCTTGGCCCTGGATCTATTTCCCTGGAGTGCCAAGAGTCCATTGACGTCAATGGAAGAGTTTCCTTTAAGCTTAATTAACAAAGCCAGAGAGTGAGTGGAGATTAGCAAACTACCTTGGGGTATGCTCACTCACCCCAAGGGTAGCTTGATCATATGTTGCATACTTCCGAGGAGTAAGGAGCAATCTGCTGCACATGGGTTACCGAGGTGTGGAAAATAGTTGCTCACACATGGGATGGGATGTTGGACTATATGAATACAATGCACTATGGATCAAGTTTCAATCCCCACCCCACCCTCGCAATTGTTTCTCAGGGTCAGTTCCTTTCTTACCATCATGAACCATGCAATGTGTGATTGCCACTTCCATGCAGTTAGGTCCTATTCTGCCCCAGTAGGGATGTATGAAAGTCACTTACCTTTTCATGGATTCTGTTCATGGTGGGGGGGAGAGGCGTTCCGTCCCTCCCCCCGGAATCCTCGATGGGGCGGGAGGCGATCCGGTCCTCCCCCCCCGGAATCCTCGATGGCCAGCTGTGCTCTGTGGCGGCTCCGCGGAGCAGCTGACCAGGCCCAGGCCAGGGCCGTCCGCAGCCGGATTTCTGGCCGTGGAGGGCTCTGGGTAACAAAAAAAACCCCGCGTACACAAATGGCGGCGGCTTATATTTCGCCGTCTTAGTCTACATAAATATTTACGTAGACTAAGACGAAGAAAAGAAAGGGGAACGCAAATAGCGTACTGGACCATAGCCGCCGCCATTTGTGTATGGGTTTTTTTTTTTTTTTTACCCAGACGTGATAGGCTACGTAAGTCTTTACGTAGCCTATCATGTCTATGGGGAGAAACAAACAAACAAACACAGACTGCAAATGGCAGCGGTGGCAGCTGGTCAGAAGACCAGCCGCCGCCACCGCTGAAGCCGCCACTGGAGCTGCCGCCGTCCGAAACATCTGCCCCAGGTAAGTCTCATCCCAGGAGGATCCGTGGGGGGCGGGGGGGTGGCAGGCCATTCCACGATGGATTTCGGGGGGCCGAATGCACTGGCATTCGGCCTCACCAAGATCTGTCGCGGAATTCTCTGACATCCCTATGCCCCAGTCATGATTGAAATTGAGAGACCATATGAGATGTGTAGTTGAGGTGGCTAGTCCCTCACCTGTGCTGATGGCTGTTGCCAAAGAGCCAGTCCCATCACCATTTTGTACGTGTGTGTTTATGTTCTTTCACAGATATGTAGGGGTGGGAGGTAGGAGCACTTTTTCTACAAAAGGGGAAAAGAGAGAAGTGGGAGTTGGGAGAGATGTGGGGCGGGGACAGCAAATGAACTGTAATTGAAGAGGAGCTATTGATTTGGGCTGATCTGGGGTGGGGTGCAAAACAAAGAATGTATTTTATTTGAGGTGACTTGGTTAAGAGATTAATTGGTTGGCTTTGCCTCCTATGAAATTTAAATAAATCCTAGTAATTTTTTTCTGCATTTGCATATAAAGCTGTAAATCAACGTATGCAAATGTTATGCAGATTTCTGTCTTATGGGCCTTGGCACCACATAGCTTCCGGGGCTATGGAAAACTCTGGGTATGGACATTCATCACCATGAAACACAGAAGAGTCTCTTCCCCATCCTCCTTTGTTCTGGATTACCCTACCAACATGCTTTGGGGCATCGCGTTGGCCATTGTCAGCAGACAAAGCATTGAGCTGTGTGGACTGTTTGTCTGGTCCACTAAGGCAAAACACTCCTGCTCTCCTGCTCCTACTGATATATAATCTAGGTCCAGATATAGCTCGAAATAAGCCTGGCACATGAAGCTGTCCCCTCAAGCTTGAGCTGCCAAATTACGTTTGGTTTTTCTCCTGCACTTTGTGCACGGAATAACGTCATCTTTGGCCTGTGGGGGAAGCAGAAATAGAATTTTCTTTAGTTACCTGGAACAAACGCCACCTGTGACTTGCTTCTTAAGAGGATTTGCCTCTCCTCGCTTTGCCTGTCAGCTGTCACATGACAGAGAGCAATGCTGGAGTTGTGGCCTTCTCCTCTTTACTCAGGCCCACACTGCAGATCTTCAGCACTGTACATGCCCTCATTGAAAAAGCAGAAGCGTCAACTGGGCTTAATACTAATTTGCCTCTCCCCAGGCTTCTCTGGGAATTGTAGTTCTGTGAAGAGGGCTATGAATTCAGAACCGAATAAGCAGTAGATGGAGTTAGGGCCAATCTACACTAGTGTTTTATTCTAGTACTGTAACATCTGGCTGATACATGGGGGACACAATACACTCCCCAACCCATTGTCCTGCCACTATTTCCCCCTCCATATTCTATTTCCCCCCAAACTACTTTTATGTCCTATAAAGCCCTATAAGGCTCGGGTCCAGGTTATCGGAAAGACCGTATTCTCCCCTCTGCTCGTGCCCTGAGATCTTCAGAGGAGGCCCTTCTCGCAGTCCCACCACCATTGCAGGCACATCTGGTGGGAACGCGGGAGAGGGCCTTCTCAGTGGCTGCCCCAAGGCTCTCGTTCCTAGTGAGGTGAGAGTGGCACCCTCCTTGATATGCTTTCGCAGACATGTAAAAATGTTTTTTGTTCTGGCAGGCCTTTGGGGATAGCTAGTCTGGACCTGTGAGATTATGACAGATGGATACTATGGTTATATTTCTTCTTGTATTTTAATGTTTTGATATTTTATACAATTTTAATATTATTGATGATTTAATTATATTATAACTTCTGTATACTTCTATTTATAGGTTTTAACTGTACAAGTTTTAATGTTGTAAAGCCGCCTTGAGTCCCAGTATTGGGAAAAAGGTGGGATATAACAACAACAACAACAACAATAACAGTAATGTCATTTTCTCAGTGCTTGTGGTTTCCAAGCACTACAAAGGCATGTGTGTTCCAATTCAGCAGGATTACAATGCTTACCAGTGGGGGCGGCTTCAAAATAGGTTCTACGCAGGGGTGGGCAGCATATGAGGTATATATACCACCACTCTCTTCTGTGGTCCCTTCCTTCATGAAATGATGTGGCACAGCAGCACAGGAGTGCAGCCTGCAGGCGGGGTGGTCTGGGGTACATGGAAACTGGTCCCCAGACCCCACAAAGTTACCCACCTCTGCTGTAGAACCTGTTTTGCATTATTTTATTTCACCTTTTCCCCATCCCATGGTAGGATCTGCACTCCTTTTCTCCTCCTCCTTTTGTTCCCTGCTCTTTCCTTGCACTGATTTTCATGGGATTTGCAGGCAGGAAATCTGTGATATATTTGTTTTTGTGGCTATTTTTCACTGCACACCTACACAGCTGAGCAGATGTGAATAACCCCACACAATTTATTTTTATGAATTATGCTTGCCTGGTATAACTGAGCTCAAGTGTGTAGATAAGGAGGGTCTCAGTTTGTAAAGCAACTAGGATCTCATAACCTTTGATCGAGGTCTGCAGGGATCACTAACAGAGAAGGACTGGCACTGTGGCCAAACTACATTTCTCAAGACTGGGGAAAGTCATGGCCAATTAAGCTGATATAAAACCAATATAAGTTCATTGTGCAGAGATGTCCCATCTGTGGCATCTTTCATGTGAATACTCAGGGCCACATCAGATATTCAGTGACTTCTTGGCACATATACCAGTATGACCAGAAACATAGATTTGCCACATGTAGGACATGTTACAGTTTTATGAGTGCATATAAAATGTTTTTTGGTGTGTGAAGCAGCTCCTTGGTCCCAAGAAATTAAGGGAGCATTTTTACAATCGGTTTGAAATATTTTGTAGGAAAATGCCACCACAAGGCAATAGCTGAATCATCTGGAATTCTTTTGTGTTGCAAGCTCCATTGTGCAGTACATTGGGTTCCTCTGCTTATGACACAACTGTGGTCTGTCCTGAGCAGCTTGATGGGAGGGGGGGTAGGTGCATGATTCTATCTTTGAAGATGAGAAGGAGAGAAGAAGAATTGGATGAGATGATCACTGGTACAGAAAAGGGCTGGAACAACTCCCCTACAAGGAAAGGTTACAATGACTGGGACTCCTTAGCTTTTTTTTTTTCTTTTTTAAGAGAGTACAGGGAGACATGATAGAGGTGTACAAAATAATACGCAGTGTGGAGAAAGTGGATAGGGATACATTTTTCTCCTCATTTTACCTGAATGAGGGGTTATCCCATGAAACAGATTGGTGGGAGATTCAGTACAGATAAATGAAAGTACTTCACCCAGCACCTAAACTATGGAATTTGCTATCACGAGATGTAGTGGTGGCCAGGAACTTGGATGGCTTTAAAGGGGTGTGAAGGTTTGAGGCCTACAGGGGCAAGGAAAAAGGTCAGGCCTAGAGGCCTGGAGTTTTTTGTTGGGAGGGGTCATCCCTGAGAAAAGTAGTTTCATTTCCCCAGTTACATTTCAGTTTCATTTCCCCAGGTAAGTTTCATTTCTTCAGGTTTGAAGCAGTACTTTGGGTTTGGGGGAGGAGGGTATAACAAGAGAGAGTCTGAAAGACCAGAGCTAAAAGAGCAGAGTCAGGGAGACCAGAGCCTGAAGAGGGAGCAGGAAGAAGCAGCCTGGAGAAGTCTAAGCACAGCTAGGGTAAAGGAACTTGCATTTTGCAACTTTTATTTTCTCTTAGTGCCTTTTGTATCACTCAGCTGTATTGTGTAAATGCCTTTTATTGTGATTTTCTTGCTTTAATATACCAGTAAACTGTTGTGGTTAGCCCTGCATCTAGAGTGTCAGTCACCCGAAGCCTACAGCCTAAACCTCGCATTATTGGAAAGGGGAAGGTACAAGAAGGAAGGTGGGGCTCTTAAGGAGGCAAGAGATCCTTAAGGAGTTGTTCAGGGGGTCCATGTCAAGGGTGAACCCCTGACAGGGGGATTGGGTGTATTAATGGAGGACAAGGCTATGAGTCATGGTGGTTATATCTTACCTGTAGCCTCAGAGGCAGTGTGACTCTGTATACCAGTTTCAGAGGAACACGAGCGAGAAGAGGGTGCTGTTGCATGCATGTCCTACTTGTGGGTTTCCTACAGGCAGCTGGTTGGCCACTGTATGAACAGAATGCGGGACTAGAGGGACCCTTGGTCTGGTCCAGCAGGGCGCTTCTGATGTTCTTTCCAAGCTCTTGGAAACTCTTGCATATTAAAAGAAAGAACTGGTAGTAAACTGCAAATGACTCTTTTTGTGCTTCCTGGTGTGACAGCAGGGCTACGTCCAGGCTGGAGGGGGCCCTCTGCGAAGTGCCCTCTGATGGACCTCCTTCCTCCATCGGTGGGCTCTGGTGGTCTTAGCTGGTGGAGGAAATAAGCAGTGATAGCACTAGGAATGCCAACTGTGAATCGCTGAAGAGGCAGTTCATCCCCCCCCCCACAAAGGGACAAATTGGCATATAATTTGCATATGCAAATTTATATGTACACGTTCAAATTTAGAAATAATGATTATAATTTAAATAGAAATATAGTACATCTCACCATAGTGGGTAATGGTCTGTTCAAACTGCTGCCTTGGTGCTAACTTTGGGCAGGCAATGGTCATTCATCTTTAAAGTGGAATGGGAAAGGACAGCCCTTCAAACAGAAGATGCCCTCAAACAGAGGAGGGTCCTCTGGCATCCTTTCAAACAGAGTACTGTCCTCTGTAAAAGAGGACACATGGGCACCCTATCCCCAGGCCTAGCACCAGTGTAATTTCCCACCATGACCTGGAGCAATGGAATGTCAGGGGCATGGCGGAAAATCAAAATGGCAGCTAGAACCAGCTGCCCAGCATTCCTCAGAATACTGGCCAAGAAAAGAACAGTGAAGTGTGGCAGCACAGGGCAAGCATTTGGGATGGACTTAGCCGGGGCTGCGGCATCTGCCCAAAGAAGTTGGATGCTTGCCCCATCCCTGTGTGAGATCCATCACATGCCTTTTTCCCCCCATACCCCAAGTCTGATCATCAGCATATGAGTCTGAAGGAAGGTCCACCAAAAGCTAACATCCTCCCGCTCTGCCGACAAGCAAGAGAACATAGACTATTGCTGTATGTACAATAAGAGGAAGGCTGAAAGGTAGAAACTGTTTCTTTCCATTTCCAGTGCCACATTATTAAGAGTTGTACAAGATTCTTGCATGCAAAAGTGATGAGGAGGAATTGGGCTTAATCCTAGGAGAAAAGGAAACACCACGTCCTGCATCTCATCTTCTCGGTGAACTGGAGGGGCTCAACCCTTCTTTTCTGAGGCCATTTGAGGGCATACTTTTCAGTTGGGATGGGATGATGTGGGGATGTGTGTGCGCCAACCATGCGTCCCAGAAGCCTCTGCCTGTGCATGGCTTCTTCGGCAGATGAGTCGATTGGGGAAAGGGTAAGTTGAAGGCAGGATGTTTAAAATGGTTCCAGGGGATCATGAATTCCTCTGCTACCTATTAAGGCAGGGTGTCGTGTGTGTGTGTGTGCCATGTGTGTGTTGTTTCAGGTCACATGAAATCATTTCTCAGGAGGCACCTATATTTCTGGCCAGTTCACTGGATCTACAGTCAGGGCCAGAAATATTGGAACAAGGATAACTGTTTTGGCAGTTGGCCTCTGTACACCACCGCATTGAAGTTGAAAGGAAACACACCCAGATGGGAGTGAAGTCAGAACTTTCAGCTGTAATTCAAGGGGTTTGACCAAAGTGGGGCACTAACCATTCAGGAAGGACAGCCAGTTGCATACACTCCCCCCCATCGTTGGTGGCTCATAAGTAATGGAACGAATGGCTGACAAGCAGCTGCATGGCCAGGGGTGGCCTGTTTCCTGGGTACCCCATGACCAATCAAGCAGATCAAAGGCCTGGAGGTGGTTCTGAGTGTTACATTTGCATTTGGTAGCTGTTCACTGGAACTCCCAACATGAGGTCCAAAGAGGTGTCCATGCGAGTGAAGGAGGCCATCATTAGGCTAAGGAAGCAAAATAAACTCATCAGAGAGATAGCAAAAACAGTGGGAGTGGCCAACACAACAGTTTGGAACATCCTGAAAAACAAGGAATTAACTGGCAAGCTCAGCAACAGCAAAAGGCCTGGAAGGCCATGGAAGACAACTAAAGTGGATGACCGCAGAATTCTGCTCATGGTGAAGAGGAACCCTTTCACAACTTCTAGCCAGGTCAAGAACACTCTTGCAGAGGTAGGCATGTCATTGTCAACATCTACAGTTAAGAGACGGCTTTATGAATGTAAATACAGGTGCAAACCACTGGTAATGCTCAAGAACAGAAAGGCCAGATTAGCCTTTGCCAGCAAACCCCTAAAAAAGCCTGCCCAGTTCTGGAATAAGATTCTGTGGACTGATGAAACCAAGATTAACTTGTACCAGAATGATGGGAAGAGAAAAGTATGGAGAAGGAAAGGAACAGCTCATGATCCAAAGCATACCACATCATCTGTCAAACATGGTGGAGGCAGTGTTATGGCATGGGCATGTATGGCTGCCAATGGAACTGGGTCACTGGTGTTTATTGATGACCTGACTGCTGATAAAAGCAGCAGGATGAATTCTGAAGTGTATAGGGCTACACTTTCTGCTCAGGTTCAGCCGAATGCTGCCAAACTGATAGGAGGTCGCGTCATATTGCAGATGGAGAATGACCCAAAACATACAGCAAAAGCTACCCAAGAGTTTCTCAAGGCAAAGAAGTGGGATGTTCTTCAATGGCCAAGTCAGTCACCTGATGTCAACCCAATAGAGCATGCTTCTCACTTACTGAAGACAAGACTGAAGGCAGAAAGACCCGCAAACAAGCAGCAGCTGAAGGGAGATGCAGTCAAGGCCTGGCAAAGCATCTCGAGGGAGGACACTCAGCATTTGGTCATGTCCATGGGTTCCAGACTTCAGGCAGTCATCGACTGCAAAGGATTTTCATCTAGGTATTAAAGACGATCCTTAAGTTTGAAATGATGTTGGTTTGTTCCATTACTTATGAGCCACAAACAATGGGGTGGTGGTGTATGCCACTGGCTGTCCTTCCTGAATGGTTAGTGCCCCACTTTTGTCAAACCCCTTGAATTATAGCTGAAAGTCCTGACTTCGCTCCCATCTGGGTGTGTTTCCTTTCAATGTGGTGGTGTACAGAGGCCAACTGCCAAAACAGTTATCCTTGTTCCAATATTTCTGGCCCTGACTGTATATTCTGATTTCTGAGTGACAGTTGTTAAGTACAATTGAATGGGCCCATGCAACAAACTAGACTGCATGTATTTATTTATTTGCTGCATTTTTATCCTACTTTGCAGACAGTTATTGTCTCTCACAGCATGCTCACATTAATAAAAAGAAGAAAAACAGGCTCTGCCAGCGGGCTTACAAACTGAAATGATGAGACCCACAAGGGAAGGGGAGTGGAGGGAAAAGGAACAGGAAGGAGATTAGCTTTTCCAAGGCTAGGCCAGGAACATAGGAAGCTGCCTTATGCTGCATCAGATCTTTGATCCATCCAGCTCAGTCCTGTCGACACTGACTGGCAGCAGCTCCCCAGGGGTTCAGGGAGGAATTTTTCCAGCCCTACCTGGAGTTTCCAGGGATCGAACCTGGGGCTTTCTGCATGCAAAGCAGGGGCTCTGCCACTGAGCCACAGCCTTTGCTAGTACCCTTGAGGTCAAGTGCCTCACTCTGTATCACCATAGCAGGATCTGTCATACCACCTTTGATTATTTATTTATTTGTACAATAAAACTGGCAAAAGCTTTCCTGGCACCCTTTCCTCCTCCATTTCAAGGATTGGATATTGAATTATTGAAATTATTATTATTATTATTATTATTATTATTATTATTATTATTATTTCAGTAATAATGCTAGGCTGCATGCTCCCTGTTCTGAACCCAAACATACAACTGCCCCATTAAAGAAAGAAAGAAAGAACAGGCCCAGCCCGCTCATCCCCTTCTGTTGCCACAAGGACAGGTCTGGATCAGTAGCTCTCCTTTAGCACTAACGTTAAAAATCTAGGGATTTCTCTTTGTTTGGAGCAGCCCATTAACCACATGATGTTGTTTTATACCAAGTCATTCCGTCTATTTATTTATTTATTGCTTGCATTTATATCCTGCCTTTTTTCCTCTTGCAAGGAACCCAAGGTGGTGTACAGAATCCTCCTCCTCTCCATTTTATCCTCACAACAACAGCCCTGTGAGGTAGGCTGGGCTGAGAGTCTGTGGCTGGCCCAAAGTCACCCAGGGAGCTTCCATGGCCGAGTGGGGACTAGAACCCGGGTCTCCTGGCTCCCAGTCCAACACTCTCGCCGCTACACCATGCTGGCTCTCCACTGTCTAGTTCAATAGGGTCTCCACTGACTGGCAGTGGCTCTCCAGGTTTTCAGACAGGGATGTTTCCCAGCCTTTCCTGGAGTTGCCGGGGATTGAACCAGGGACCTTCTGCATGCAAAGCGGGGGCTCTGCCATGGAGCCACAGCCCTCGCTGGTGTCGTTACTTGAACGAGGCGCTTGTTCCTTAGGCCAATGGACGGGGCCAGGGCAGTCTTTCCCGTTCCCTCTGCAGTCCCAGCAGGGCAATGGTGAGTTCAAGCAGAGTGTCCTTTCTGGCATGGAGGGGGAAGCGAGCTGCATGCAACTGCTGCTTCTCTGGCAGAGGGATGGGCCAGGTTGGTCTCCCCCTGGATGTTGCTTTTCTACTCGAGGCTGTTAATAGGCTGTTAGGGGTTTGCACCTCTGGGTGGTTTTGTTTTTAAAATGCATTACTTGCTTTTAATTCATCATGAGAGCAATCGTATGGTTCCCAGAGAACATTCCAGGGACCGTAGGATTCCTCTCAGTCCCCCCTCCAAGGCCACAGACACTGTTATGAAAGGGGACTCCAGAATCTGAGTCCTTCCTGCTCCCTCGCAGCCATGGCGCTGGCATTACGAGGTCACCAGCTGTGTCTGTTTTTCGGTTTCATTGCAGAACTGAGATCTGAGGACTACGCGAGGAGGAGCGTTTCCTTTCCTCCTGTTCCACTGCATAACCGCCAGGTGGTGTCGTGGTATAGCGGAAAAACACAATTGCTCAAGTAGGAAAATACATTTTCTTCCACTTTCACAAATACCATTCCATTTGCCCCACTCTAAACCCCCACCCCCCTGGCACAGGCTCTTTAGACACAGAAGCGAAACTGGATGGTCACGACATCATCCAAAGAACCCATAAACAACCGTGCATAGGGGATGAGGATCACATGATAAATGCCTCGCGTAGAAAAGCACTTGATGCCATTCCGGGGAAGCATGGAGTGCAGCATCCCCGTGGCCCCAGGTCCTCTGGCTGATGGCAGAAGTCAGAATGTGCTTCCCATCTGCTCTCCACTCCCAGGGCAACAATGGAGGCTGGTGGCTCTGATGTCATTAGGGCTGCGAATCCTCTCCAGCTTTCAGTCAGAACCAGTCAGAACTCTGGCAGAACTCTCCAAGATGCTTCGCCACCCCACTGACATTGGAGCCACCAGCCTTCGCTGCTGGGCAAGTATATTTATTTATTTATTGCATTTATACCCCGCCTTTTTTCCTCTTGCATGGAACCCAAGGCGGCTTACATTATCATCCTCCTCTCCATTTTATCCACACAACAACAACCCTATGAGGTGGGTTGGGCTGAGAGTCTGTGACTGGCCCAAAGTCACCCAGTGAGCTTCCATGGCCGAGTGGGGACTAGAACTCGGATCTCCCGACTCCCAGTCCAGCACTCTAGCCACTACACCACACTGGCTCTCACCCCCCAAGTATACATGCCAAAGCCACATATTCCTTCCATTTAAAAAAGAAGGAAAGGGGTGTGTGGTGTGTTTTGACCAGTGTTGATCTAACATTGCCATAGTTACTCTGAGAGATAAAAAAGGCAAGCACAGCAAAAGCTCTTTAAATTGCTCTGCTTCTCCCCACCCCCACTTTTTTTTTTTTGCAGGAGGATGAGATTTAATCCGGAATATATCTAACTTTGCTGAGAATATATCCAATTCAACCTTCCTGAGAATCTCTCCCCTCGTTCTCCCCAGTGAAATCCAAAATGTGAGAACTTGAGAGGGGTGGTGGTGGTATCACCCAATGAAATTGTTCACTGTAGCTTCAGGTCTGAGGAAGCCAAGTGCATTATTAACTGATGGAAGTGAGTTCCTTGACAGCTAATGGGTCCTTCATGTTCAGGGGCACTGTACCTCCGATTCAAGGTTACTGTGAGCAAAAATCCAGGGCAGACAATCAATTTCATGCTCTGTTTGTGATTCCTCAGAGGTACCTGGTGTGGACCTTGATGTGAGAGACAGGGCTCAGTGCTTCTGACCATGTGCAGAATGCCTTTCCTTGATTTGAGAGGCCTATGTGCTTCTGAGCATTCTCTCCATCTCTCTGTCTCTGTCTGTCTGTCTGTCTGTCTGTCTGTCTGTCTGTTTCTCTCTCTCTCACATACATACACAGTCCTCCTTTTAGAGTTTCTCCAGCTCCATGCAAATGGAACATCCACATCGGTAACTAAGGAGGCGCTCATGGTTACTAAGAGGGGGACCAACCAGATAGATGTAGAGAGCTAACTAGATTCATCCGTTGCTTCCATCCAAGCCCTCCGTTATCAGAGCTACATAAATTAGAATGAAAATTTAATTTGGGGCTTTGAAAAATTCATGCGCTGTCAAAGCGGCATCACCAACCTGTCCCAGGTTTGAATGTTTCCTTCCTACTATGAAGGGCTGGATGGAACTCCTGTTGGGGGCTGACCCCTTGGAAGAGGCTTTAAATATTAACCCCTTAGATATTAACCTCCTGTAATTACTGGAGAGATCAGGCAAGGACTGTGAATTCTTCTCTGCAGTGCCTCACAACTGTGGCAAACTCACTTGTTCAACATCAGGGGTGCAGAAACTGGGGGCCAAATCCAGCCCTTCTGGGGTTCCAAGACATCACTTTGGGGTCTCCTGGATAGCCAGAGCCCCTTCCCCTGGACTCAACCCCTTTTCACAACCCACAGATCATTCGATGGTTGCCCAGCTTTTCTCCAATGTTATCCCCATTCTAAAAGCTTGAAATGCCTCTCCTAAGTCTTGGAGCTTTTCTACATTTGTTGTGCACTCATGATTCCTTATGCATGGTCATTTATGGGTTCTTTAGACAACAACGTGATCCTCCAGTTTAATTTCTGTTCTTTAAGAGCACTTTCCTGGCACAGAACGGGACTAATGGGGCATTATTTCTGAAGGTGAAAGAAAAGATATTTTCCTACTTGTGTATTTGCGTGATTCTACTATAGCACAGCGCCACCTAGAGGTTATGCAGAGGAAAAGCGGGAAAGGAAAAGCTCTTTGTGTAGAGCTCGGATCTCAATTCTGCCACAAAACCGAAAGTAGATACAGTGATTTACATCCTCATGTAAAAAAGCTTTTAGTTACTGGGCAGTAAGAGCTTTAAGGTAATATTTGAGCTGGTATTTTTGCCCCTATTTGGCCCCATCCACCAAGCCCGCCAGAGCTCCTTAAAAGCGGAATTCAGCCCTCCAGCTGAAAGAGGTTCAACAACAGCCCTGGTCTAGATGAAGGTCGTACAATTTGTGATTTGCTAAGCCAAGTGCAGTCCAGCTTCAACACATTCTTGCTATCCAGCGGCTTGACAGCCCCCCCCCCTTATTAATCCTAGGCTGCAAAAATAGGGGTTATTGAGCCCCTGGCAGGGCAACGTACATTGTTAGAGAATTATAGTTTAGCTTGGGGGGTGACTGATTGTATAGAGCTGCTCTACACACAGATAGCTGGTTCATGCACACACACGGACACACACACACTGGTGCATTGCTAGAATTCTTCCCTCTTAACACTTTACAAAAATGCGAACATTCTCCACTCAAAATGTTTAGTTGATCTTGTTACATGCATGCACCCCACTTCCAAACACCAAGATGTTTCTGGGGTCCCAACACTTACTCAGGGTTCAGTTTCCTTGGAAGGAGGACATTGGAGACTTCCGGCATTTCTGTGACAGAAGATTTATTTACACGTATTTACAGGCTGAGCATAAGATTGGGGGCTCACATCATTAACATCCCAACGGAATCCTGTTCCCCATCAGATGTTTAAGGGAACCCTTCATGCATGCCATAGGATTTCTTGCAGAGAGCAACTCAGATCTCTGCCTCCTTTTCAGACCCAGTTCCAGCACAGAGTGACTGTTACACATGCAGAATTACCTTCCTTCCATAGTTCTCATCCCAGACTCAGTTAGCACATTCCTTGGTTCATGGGGGTGGGGTGGGGGGAGAGAAAGGTAAAAGATGAGTCATTTGTGCTCAAGACCTGTATCTTCTTGGGCCGACCCAGCTCCCATTAAAACACATCAACAGAATGTTACCAGCTGTCAGCTATCTATTGTCAGGTCTTTGAGATGAGTTGCCTGAGGCATCTGCAGTGATACTCTGCTTTTAGAAATCTTAGAATCAAGAGTTACAGAGTTGGAAGGGATCCTGAATCTCTTTGCAATCAGAGGCACTCGGCTGTAAGGGATCCTTGAAAGGTCATTTAGACTGACCCCAAACACGTAACAATGTCATGTGATATGGGTGGTTAGGCTCCTGTGCATTGTAAAATGGGTGCTGATTTAGAGTAAAGGGGTTCATCCTTGTAGAACCCATCTTCTTAGGCGTAGCATGACCTACCGAGAGGACTCTGTGGTTAGAGAGTTTGGGGTGAGGACTCCCATGGCCAGATTGGCTTGGAAATGAGCTCTCTCAACAATATACAAATATGTTTCTTCAGGAAGGAAAGGGAGGAAGGCAGACAGCTGCAAACATGAGCCTTGTGGTATATAGTGCAGCAGGAGAAAGAGTTGGGCTGGGTGTGTGTGTGGAGAATCCTTTCTGCCTTTTCCCTTCTGAAACTTCCCTCCCCATATGATACAACAGGACTACAATCCAGGGTGGCCACTGAATTGCTGAGAGAGAGAGAGAGAGAGAGAATGTGTCACCAAAAAAGAGGACAAAAATGTTGTGTACGCTCATTTATATGTGCAGATACATAGGAAGCATTACTAACAACAAAGCTAGTGGAGATGACAGTATTCCAGCTGAGCTACTTAAAATCCTCAAAGATGATGCTGTTGAAGTGCTGCACTCAATATGCCAACAAATTTGGAACACTCAACAGTGGCCACAAGACTGGAAAAGGTCAGTTTACATTCCAATTCCAAAGAAGGGCAATGCCAAAGAGTGTTCAAACTACCGTACAATTGTGCTCATTTCACATGCCAGCAAGGTGATGCTCAAAATCCTACAAGCTAGGCTTCAGCAGTATGTGAACCGAGAACTACCGGAAGTACAAGCTGGGTTCCGAAGAGGCAGAGGAACTAGAGATCAAATCGCCAACATTCGCTGCATCATGGAGAAAGCAAGAGAATTCCAGAAAAACATCTATTTCTGCTTCATTGACTACGCTAAAGCCTTTGATTGTGTGGATCACAACAAACTCTGGCAAATTCTGAAAGAGATGGGAGTACCAGACCACCTTACCTGTCTCCTGAGAAACCTGTACAAGGGTCAAGAAGTAACAGTAAGAACCAGACATGGAACAACCGATTGGTTCAAAATTGGGAAAGGAGTACGACAAGGCTGTATATTGTCACCCTGCTTATTTAATTTATATGCAGAGTACATCATGAGAAACGCCGGGTTGGATGAATCACAGGTCAGAATTAAGATTGCCGGGAGAATTATCAACAACCTCAGATGATACCACCCTAATGGCAGAAAGTGAAGACGATCTAAAGAGCCTCTTGTTGAGGATGAAAGTGGAGAGTGCAAAAGCTTGTTTGAAACTCAACATTAAAAAAACGAAGATCATGGCATCTGGCCCCATCACTTCCTGGCGTATAGAAGGGGAAGAAATGGAAGCAGTGACAGATTTTACTTTCTTGGGCTCCAAGATCACTGCATACGGTGATTGTAGCCATGAAATTAAAAGACGCTTGCTCCTTGGGAGGAAAGCTATGGCAAACCTAGAAAGCATAGTAAGAAGCAGAGACATCACCTTGCTGACAAAGATTTGTATAATCAAAGCTATGGTTTTCCCAGTAGCAACGTATGGTTGTGAGAGCTGGAGTATAAGGAAGGCTGAGCGCCGAAGAATTGATGCGTTCGAACTGTGGTGCTGGAGAAGACTCTTACGAGTCCCCTGGACTGCGAGGTCAAATCAGTCGATCCTAAAGGAAATCAACCCTGAGTGTTCATTGGAAGGTCAGATACTGAAGCTGAAGCTCAAATATTTTGGCCATCTAACGCGAAGAGAAAACTCCCTGGAAAAGACCCTGATGCTGGGAAAGATTGAAGGCAAAAGGAGAAGGGGACGGCAGAGGATGAGATGGCTAGATAGCATCACCGATGCAATGAATATGGACTTGAGCACGCTCCGGGAGAGAGCGGAGGACAGGAAGGCCTGGCGTGCTATCGTCCATGGGGTCATGAAGAGTCGGAAACGGCTTAACGACTGAGCAACAAAATAGAAGTACAGTATGGAAGAATGTGACCAGGTGAGCTGTGTGCCTACTTATTCAGTCTGCTGTTCAGGTGTTAACTGTGGATGGGCAACAGTTCTGATGGTTCTTGATCTTTAAACCAGAATTGGACTGGACAGCCCTTGAAATAGGGGAAGGTTCTATGGCAGCATTGCTCCTGGAATCCCTCCCTTCACAGGACCATCTCCCACCAACTGCCCTGTGGGAAAGACCCCAGAAGAGAGAGGCAGGCAGGCAGGCAGGCAGGCAAAGTTCACCTCAGGTTCCTGCTTCAGCTGGACTGCCCCTTCCTTCCTTCACAGCACTTTCTGCCATCAACTGTCCCCCTTTCTTGTTATTTTTTGAATATTATTTGGCAATAGTTTTTGTTCATGTATTGCTGTTTTACTCGTGAGCCTCCTTGGCAGGATTTTATCCTGAAGGGCAGGATACAAATAATAAATGTAGTCATAAATCTGTCTATATCTATATACTTCTTGTCATTCCCATCACTCCGATAAGGGCAGCACATTATAAGTATGCATGGTGACATTTCATACGTTACATGAAAAGGCTGAAAAAGGATGTCGATGTGCAGATTCCCTCTTGCTTAGATTGGTTTCTCAGCCTAACCTACCTCACGGGGTTGTTTGTGAGGATTAAATGGAGAGGAGGGGGAAAACCCTTGGGGGAAAAGGCGGGATATAAATGTAACACATACAATAATTAAATGAATCAATATTATAATCCAACCCTTCCTCCAAGGTGTTCTGGGTGGTGTAAAAAGTTTGCTCTTCCCATTTTATACTCACGACAACCCTGTGAGGTAGGGTTAGGTTGAGAGATGGTGATTGGCCCAAAGTCAGTCACTTAGGGTGCAATCCTATGCATGTTTGTAGACAGAAAAACGTCCTACAACTCCCAGCATTCCCCACCCAGCTGTGCTGAGAGTTGTAGGGCTTTTTTTTCTGTCTAAACACGCATAGGGTAGCGCCTTTAGTGAGTTTCACGGCTAAGATGGAATTTGAACTCTGGGTATTCCCAGTCCTACTTTGACATTCTAACCATGACTACACCATATCAGCTCCTCCAAGGAACCAGATGAATTTACCTCAAGGAGTGGATCTGACCTGTGAACTGCCAACTGGCCATCTCAGTTAAAAAAGTATCCCACCGAACGACAGCTGGTGGAATCCGGTGGCTCTGATGTCAGTGTGGTAGTGAATCCTCTCCAGATTCAGTCCGAACCAGTCAGAACTCTAAAGGAGCTATCGAAGGTGCTTTCCACCTTTAGAGTTCTAACTGGTTCTGGCTGAAGCCCAGAGCAGATCCACTGCCCCACTGACCTCAGAGCCACCAGCATCCACTGGCTATGGCCTAGTTAAGTCCTGCCTGGATTGCCAACTGACCAGGAAACCCCTACTCTGACCTGCTCCTGTGCCTTTAATAGCAGCAGCTTGATCTGCAGAAATCCCAGCCTGGGAAGTTTTTCTTCTTCTCAGCGCAGAGGGAGGCTCGCAAAGGTGCAAGTGCTGTGAATTGTGAAAAAAGAGTTGGCAAACCCTCTTTGCATGAAGGGGTAATCGTAAGGCCTGGATCTCAAAGAGCAGCTGTCACCAGACACAATCTGGAAGAAAGGGTGCTCAAGCAGTTCCTCCTGCCTAAGTGGTTTCACTGCAGCTGCAGGAAGACAATTAACGAGAAGATGCGAGCTCTGACTTTGAAAGTGCCCCCCCCATCTGTTCCAGTTCTTATCTCATTTTCTTCCCCAAATTCAGTTAATTGGAGCCCCCAAAGTGGAGATTCCCCCACCTTTTCCTAGAAGGGTCACATGGAGTACCACTCTCCTTTGGGACGGAGAAGGGGGGGCATTTCAAAGGAAGCTGCTGCTGGGGAAGGATCTGACAAGCCTGTCAGGGAGGCAACCCCCCCCCCCCCCGGATCTCTCCCCTCTCCCCACTTCCCCACCAAGGCGCTTCTGTGCCCCTAATTGGCTAATTAGCACTGGCTATGTTTCAAACTGGTGCTTCACATGGGAGGCTGGGGAGTCTCAGGGAAAGATACAGATTGTGACTGTTGTCCTCCTTGCCTCACACACACCAGCTCCCCTGCTGCCATGGAGAGCACAGCAACTCTTTCCAAATATTGTAGCCAAATTCAGGCAAAATCCAGGCCTCATCAGCACACGTATGATGTGGCAGAGTCCTGAACTAGTGGAATGGGCTGTACCACTTCAGGGTGAGAGTGGGCGGTCATGTTTTGGAATGTTCCTCAATGTTAAAAGATCCTTGCAAGTAGAAAAATAGCACCTGAAAGTAGGGATGGGCGGATTCCCTACCTGCTGGTCCCGGTGGAAATCCGCCTGCGGCGGGAGGCAATCTGTCCCTCCGCCTGGAATCCTCAGGAGCCGGCTCTGCTCCACAGTGATGCTGCGGAGCCAGCCGCTGGCTCCGCATTGCTGGCAAAACAGCTGGCCACCATTGCCGTGCTGTATTGCTGGCTGAGTGAGGGCTAACTCCAGACGCAAATGGCATAGTAGACGCCATTTGCGGCCATAAAGCTGTTAGATTAAGCATTAAAACATCATGTTCTCAAAATACCATGCGACAATGCCCAGCAGGACCGGCCCTGAGGGGAAATAATTCCTGTACATGTGCTTCCAATCCCGGGGCTTGATCTCCTGGAACCTGGGCTGGTCGAAGCTATGCTCATCGCCCTGCATGATGTGACTGGAGGACCAACGCATGGTGTACTGGCCCAGCAGGGGGTTGCCCTCCCTCCCCACGTAATTGGCCGGCCTGGACAGCTTTCTGCCCTTGTGCTGGGGGAACTGGTACATGTAAGAGAAGGTGCTCCCTAGGCAGAGCAGCTCGTGGTTCTGCATCTCCAGGACGTAAAAGGGCTTGGGTGGGTTTTTGTTGATGATGGTCCAGAGACTCATCGTGCTGGCGTAGCGGGGGATAACGCTGACCTGCCAAGGCCGGGAGGGCAGGGTGCCGTAGTGCAGGTTGCCGCACATGGAGGGAAATGTTGTGCTCATCCACCAGGATGTGAACAGAGCCCATGCCATTCTCATCCACGCAGGTGCCCTGGTTGGTGGTGGTCAGCAGCTTGCACTGTGCGTCACTCCCCTGAATCCAGAGCTTTTGGGGCCAGATGTGCTTGTAATCATTGACCAGCTTTCGGAACTCGGGCGGTCTGAAATGGGCGTCCCAGCGGTTCAGGTCAAAGGAGGACCAGGGGGTCATGAACCCCAGGAAGGCATTGCCTGCCTGGCAGACCAGCTGGCGGTCCATCCTGAGCTGGGAGTCCCCCCGGGCTGAGGCACAGCCTCGTCGATCCCTGTCCCGTCCATCCCAGCGGGGTCCACGCTCATTCGCACATAAGATTGAAAGGCCTCCCAGTCTTTGATGGCAACGATACGCATTTGGACCGTTGTAACTGAGTCGCCAGAGAAGGAGGTACCTGCCAGCCATCGCAGTGGATCGGACCCCTGGGCCACAGCTCCCGCAGTGGCTTGACCCCCCTGCTCATGCTGCCTGTCCCCACTCTGTGCCATATCCAGGCCTGCCAGGTCAGGTCAATGCGGCTTTTTCCGCAGTGGTGGGAGGATGAGGGCCAATCCGCCTTTTCTTTTATGGGGTGCTTGAGGAGGCTGGGACTCACCGGGGCTTCCAGGAGGTGTTTCCTCAACAGTGGAAGGCTGAGACTCCCCTGGGGGGAGGCACCCTTCGGTGGGACAGGTGTCGGGCTCAGGGTCCTGCTGGGAGATGCCTTGCTCGGGCTCGGGCCTCTTGAAGGGCCCTTCCCTGGACACTTTGAAATGACAGAAATGAACGCCGGTGAGGTCTTTGGGAGTGCAGTTTATTTTTGGTGGTGGTGTAGTACTCATCCCCATGCTTGGTGCTGAGCTGCATGTCGACCATGGTCTCGACCCGCTCAGTGAACTTCTCAGGGTCCCCGGGCTCTTCTCCGAGGGGGTAGGTGACCTTGGTGGCTCCTGCAGGAACCGGGGGTCGCTTGGGCCCGGGCTGGATGACAACTTCATGGGCTGGCTCAAAAGGATCATACAGAGCGGGGGCTGGGGTGGTCAGGTCAGGCTGAGGCTGCTCTGGCAGGGGCGTTATGGGCTTGGGTTTGGGGGCACCAGGCAGAGGATAGGGGTCTCCGGGTTTCTAGTGACAAGGCTTTTTGATGCCCAGCTGAGCCCAGGCCTGGCTGATGGCTGGCAAAAGCCCGTAAATGGCTGCATTTAGGTTAATCTAACAGCTTTACAGCCGCAAATGGCGTCCACTACGCCATTTGTGTCTGGAATTAGCCCTCACTCAGCCAGCGATACAGCATGGCAATGGCGGCCAGCTGTATCGCCAGCGCGGAGGAGCCGGCTCACACCGGATTCTGGAGGGAGGCAGAGGTAAGTGCTCCATTCTGCCATGGACTCCAGAGGCTGGATTCCAAAAATCCGGCCTCATTGGGGTCTGTGGCGGAATTCTCCGCCATCCCTACCTGAAAGACAAGGTTGGGCCAGAACCTTTCTCCTTGTTGTGCTAGTTTTTGACTTGCTATTAGGGATGTCGGAGGAATGGATTTAAATGAGTTCAGATTTCTATGAATCTGATCTGGGGATTCTACAGTGGACAGCTTTTTCCGAGTCACGTGGATTCTGCAGCAGACTTGTGGACCATTTTTTTTTTTAATGGGGTGGTGGTGGATTAAGCGCAAATGTGCATTAGCACAAGGGCGCATTTAGCACTAATGCGCATTAGTGCAAGAGCACATTGCAGATGAATTGAATTCTAATATAAAAAGTCCAATTCCCTCAATGAACAGACAACAGAATGAAAGATGTCTGACAATACGCGAAACACTGACTCAATGGATTAAACAAAATCTCTACATCCCTACTTGCTATTATTCTTTTCAGAGGGGGGATTCCAAAATAGCATCCCCCACCTGCCGTCCAAACTAGTATAACTTCCAGAGTCTATTGCACCAAAAACAACACAGATTCTTGTGGCTCCTTAAAGAATGACACATTTATTCTGGCATAAGCTTACGTGATGAAAGCTTATCTTTCACAATACATCTGGAGGGCAGCAAGTTGGGAAAGACTGCTTTAAGGGCTGGTTCACGCATATATGTCATACCCTGGTGACTGTGGCATCAAGGGATGACTTGCAGGTCTGAATGGGCCACTGCAGTTAAAAGCCCGCTGTTAGAACTTCCCCTAAATGTTGTAAACTTCCATAGCGCTTCACATCACCTCTGTGGCAAATGCTTTCCAATGGAGTCGGTTCGATATGTACAGCTGTCAGTCATCCAGTGCAGTAGTGGTCTTGTGTAACCCACACAAATGTTGCTCATGCATGTGTGAATCAGCCCTAGATGTCTTCTCAAAATAGTGTTCAGAGACCTCAAATCCACATGAGAGGTGTGCCAGGGCTGCAAGAATGCAAATATTTATTTATTCAGAGTACTTTTTTTACCCCACATTTCTCTTGGAGACCACAAGTGATGTACGATAAATAATGCACATGTTTTTCTGCTGTTAATGAATGTATTAATGTGTTCCTTCCCTCAGGTGGTGTTGCTACCAGCTCCATTTGCTGCTGGTTGAGTGACTTCAGAGATGCTCCTGTAAGCAGCTGTGAGTGGTTAAGAGGAGCCATGCTCTGGTAGCCTCCGGGTTAGACAACTGTAATGCACCGTATGTGGGGCTGCCCTAGAAGATGGTTTAGGAAACTGCCGTTAAGGCAGAGTTTGGTGGCCAGCCTACTAAATGGGACCAGGTTTTAATCAATTTCTGGGCACAGTTCAAAGGGCTGTTTTGGATCTTTGAAACCCTTTATGGCTTAGGATGCATAACCATATATTAAGAGCTTCAGTAGAAGGGCCTACTATGTGTACCCTTTGAGACAAGGGAGGTGGTTACCAGGGAGAGGGCCTTCTCAGTAGTGGTGTCCCAATTTTCCCTGGAGAGGTGCGCCAGGCATCTCTTTTGCTATCCTTTCATAACCTTTGTATTTTCCCAGGCTTTTTAGATTTCATTTGAATCCTACTGAGTCATCATTAGGGCAATGTGGACTTTCTAAATTTGATCTAAACAGAGACAATAAAAATCTCATTATGGTTCATTAGGGTTTTTTTTATCATTGTCATTCTTCTGTTTACATCTCTTTTTTTGTGTCTTTTAAGATCTTGCTGCCTTTTAGGTTTTTGGGTTGGATCCAGATTTAGTCATACTTAAGAGTAGGCCCATTGAAATCAATGGGACTTAACTTAGTCATGATTTCAGTGGGTCTACTCTAAATATGAATAAATCTGGATCCAGCCCCGTGCATTTTTAGGATTCTTTGGAGCTAAATTATTTGTATGTTAACGGTTCTTGTATTTTCATAGAATCATAGAATAGTAGGTTGGAAGGGGCCTACAAGTAGGGATGTACGAAACACTTACCTGGTTTCATCCAGAGACATCCGCGGTGGGGGGGAGGCGCTCCGTCCCTCCCCCCGAAATCCTCGATGCAGGGGAGGTGATCCGTTCCTCCCCCTGGAATCCTGCCCGGCCGGCTCCGCCGCCAGGCCGCCGAGCTGCCGGCCAGGCCAACTCACAGCGGGGCCTCCAGCCACTGCCGGGCTGCTGTGGACGCAAATGGCATCCTGAGTAGGGGACGCCATTTGCGTCCCTATGGTAGCCCGTGATAGGCTATGTAAATATTTACGTAGCCTATCACTGCTAAAGCGGGAACGCAAATGGCGTCCCCTATGCCATTTGCGTTCCCGCTTTAGCCGTCATAGGCTATGTAAATATTTTAAATATTTACGTAGCCTATCACCTGCTTTAGCTGTGATAGGCTACGTAAATATTTACGTAGCCTATCACGGGCTACCATAGGGACGCAAATGGCATCCCCTACTCAGGACGCCATTTGCGTCCGCAGCAGCCCGGCAGCAGCTGGAGCCGCCGCTGCTGCTGCCGCTGCCACCGCCGAAGCCAGAGCTGCAGCCAGGTAGGCTCCGTTTCGCGGGGCTTTCTCAGGGTGGTGGGGCGGGTTGCTATATTATGCCATGGATTCCAGGGGCCGAATTCACTGGAATTCAGCCCCCCTGGGATCCGTGGCGGAATTCTTTAACATCCCTACCTACAAGGCCATCGAGTCCAGCCCCCTGCTCAATGCAGGAATCCACGTCAGAGCATCCCGAACAGATGGCTGTCCAGCCTCATCTTGAATGCCTCCAGTGTGGGAGAGCCCACCGCCTCCCTAGGTAACTGGTTCCATTGTCGTATTGCTCTAACAGTCAGGAAGTTTTTCCTGATGTTCAGCCGGAATCTGGCTTCCTGTCACTTGAGCCCACTATTCCGTGTCCTGCACTCTGGGATGATCGAGAAGAGATCCTGGCCTTCCTCTCTGTGACAACCTTTCAAGTCCTTGTAGAGCGCTATCCTATCTCCCCTCAGTCTTCTCTTCTCAAGGCTAAACATGCCCAGTTCTTTCAGCCTCTCCTCATAGGGCTTTGTTTCCAGACCCTTTGTTTTCTTTTCATGCAAACTGCCCTGGGATATTTTTTAATTGAAGGGTGGGATAAAAATATCTATAACAAGTAACTGTGATGGATGTTTCTGTAGGCAACATAGGTTGACAATTCTGCGAGCTCATTGGCCTTTTGAAGCAGATGGCTAAAGCAGGATTTTTACAGTTAGGGTTATTGTTATGTTTTTAATGCAAGCTCTGAATTTATCTTGTCCCTTATAATTGGAAACATAGACTGAATATATAAATAAAAATATTTATTCAGAAGTAAGCCCAGCGGGACTTACTTGGGAATAAGATTGCACTGCAACAGTGCAAACCTACATTGGTTTACTCAGAAACAAGTCCCACCGAGTTTAGTGAGTCTTGCTCCCAGGCAAGTGTGCATAGGGCTGAAACCTGATGGTGCCAAGCCTGTGAATGTCTCCTCAGAAGTAAGTCCCATTAAGTTCAATGGGACCTACTCCCAGGGAAGTGAGTACAGGATTGCAATTTTAGTTCACAATCCTATGCACGCTTTACCTGGAAGTCAGTTCCAGGTAAAGTCAGGGAGTCTTGAAAGCTTGCACATTTTGCGGGGAGTTGGCTAAATAAAGGTATGCCACTAATAAGGATTTTAGAATTTTGCTCATGGCCCATGTGGCTACCTTTGGTTTTTGCATGTACTACAAACTGAAGTGCGGTATTGGTCCAATCGATTTTGAATAGGACTGCACAGTTAGGATGAAAGGAATAATAATGATGGTCAGTGGAGGCCGGTGGCTCTGATGTCAGTGGGGCAGCACATCTGCTCTGGGTTTCAGTCAGAACCAGCCAGAACTCTAAACTAGCCATCTAAGGTGCTGAACCCATTCTGGAAACAGGGTTCAACCCCTTTAGTGTTCTGACTGAACCCCAGAACAGCCCCACAGCCCCACTGACATTGGAGCCACCAGCCTCCACTGATGATCATAGAATCATAGAATAGTAGGGTTGGAAGGGGCCTACAAGGCCATCAAGTCCAACCCCCTGCTCAATGCAGGAATCCAAGTCAGAGCATCCCTGACAGGTGGCTGTCCAGCCTCGTCTTGAATGCCTCCAATGTGGGGGAGCCCAGCACCTCCCCAGGTAATTGGTCCCATTGTCGTATTGCTCTAACAGTCAGGAAGTTTTTCCTGATGTTCAGCCGGAATCTGGCTTCCTGTCACTTGAGCCCATTCTTCTGTGTCCTGCACTCTGGGATGATCGAGAAGAGATGCTGGCCTTCCTCTCTTTGGCAACCTTTCAAGTCCTTGAAGAGCGCTATCCTATCTCCCCTCAGTCTTCTCTTCTCAAGGCTAAACATGCCCAGTTCTTTCAGCCTCTCCTCGTAGGGCTTTGTTTCCAGTCCCCTGATCATCTTTGTTGCCCTCCTCTGAACCCTCTCCAGCTTGTCTGCATCCTTCTTAAAATGTGGTGCCGAGAACTGGACACAGGTTTCAGTCAGAACTCTAAAGGAGCTATCCAAGGTGCACCTTGGATAGCTCCTTCATAGTTCTGACTGAGGGCCGGATTTAAGGTGTTGGCTTTGACCTTTAAAACCCTATAATGGTTCTGGCCCAGCCTGTCTTGAGGATCGCCTACAGCAACACCAGATAGGCCGCTCAACAAGATCAGCCTCGGATGGCCTTCTCTCTGTCCCATCAGCCAGGACAGCTAGGCTGGTGAGGACAAGGGAGAGGGCCTTCTCTGTGGCGGCCCCCACTCTGTGGAACTCCCTCCCTAGAGAATTCCGCCATGCTCCCTCTTTAATGAGCTTCCACCACGCACTGAAAACTTGGTTGTTCAGGCAGGCATTTGGGGTGGGCTAGGTATTTTGAGAACATGATGATTTAATGCTTAATTTTACTGTTTTGAGCTGTCCTATTGTTGTACATCGCCCAGAGTGGCTGGGTGACCGGCCCGATGGGTGATTAATAAACAAACAAACTAATTAAATAAATAAATAAGGGACACAGAAAAGAGGTTCTGCGGTTCAGCCCAGCCAGGCTTCCTGGCTCCCCGGGCCTGACGGGGGCTCTATCACACCCTTCCCCAATCTGGTGCCCTCCAACTGTGTCGGATGACGACTCCCAGCTGGGGATGCTGGAGTTGTAGCCCAACGCAGCTGGAAGCCGCCGGGTTGCGGGCAAGGGCGAGGGTCACGCTCCTCTTCGCACGCCCCCGGGGACGCTTGCCGCGGCAGCCGCGGCTCCCTCGCGGCCTCGCCTCCCCGAGCGCCGCCAATGATCGGCGGCGGGCGGAGAGCAGCGGCGCCGGCCAATGGAGCGGCGGGCGGAAGCCGGGCGGAAGCCGGGCGGCCGGCCCGCTCGCCCGGGGAGGAGGCGGGCGAGGCCGGGCGCGCGCGCGCGCGAGGGGCGCGCCGGGGACCGTCGGCAGGGGGCCCGGCTCGGCGCTGGCGGAGGAGGTGAGCGCCGCGGCCGGGGCGCGCGCGCCCGCCCGGGCCCGGGCGCGGGGCGCTGCCCGCGGCCGCCTCTCCCACGCGCGGGGGCTCCGCGGGGCCTGCGCCCGCGCCCGGGTGGGCGCCCCGCTGTCCGGGCCCGGCCGGTCCCGCGGCAGGGAGGGTCGGGAGCCGAGCGCGCTGGAGAGCGCGGCTGGCCAGGAGGTCGGCCGGGAGCCGTCGGGGGATCGCTGGGCGATCCGCGCCCCCCGCCTCCCCAGGCTTGCTGGCTCCCCGTGCGTGGGGAGACAGGCGGCCCTCCATCGCCGGCGGACTGCAACTCCCAGCTGCCCTTGCCAGGGGTGAGGGACGATGGGAGTTCCCGCCCGCCCAGATGTGTGGCTGCGCCCAAGGTCAGCTGTGGCCAAGCGCGCCTAGTTAAACCGGGGACTTCCACCCCGCAAGACGTCGCGGTGGCCGCCGATTCGGATGGCTTTCAAAGGGGGGTGGACAGATTCCTGGAGGAGAAGGCCATGGATGGCTACTAGTCCCGATGGCCATATGCCGCCTCCAGCATCAGAGGCACTCTGCCTCGCCCTGTACGCCAGTTGCTGGGGGACATGGGCGGGAGGGTGCTGTTGCGCTCATGTCCTGCTTGTGGGATTCCCATGGGCAGCTGGTCGGCCCCTGTGTGAACAGGATGCTGGACTCGATGCACCTTGGGTCTGATCCAGCAGGGCTCTTCTTACGTTCTTGTGGCCGCGCGTCCCCCACCTCTGTTTTAACAACAGCAGTGCAAATGGCGAGGAAAATAGGGTGTGTTTGTCTGCTGTGGTGGCCGCCTGCTAACTCTTAACCTCTCGGCCTCCGTGTTCCTCCTCTGTGAAATAGGATTTGGTGGCTTGTGACCAGGGCTTTGCTTAGCACTGCCGGACCGTTCTGCAGTGTCGTGTTAGAATCCCCGGTCTCTGCGAACTCACCTGTAGATTTCTATATTATCCCAGTGTATGGTTTGCGGGGTGCAGTAGATAATTGACGCTGCACCCCGAACTGCCATTTCATGTCTGGCTCTGCTTGGTGAACCTCAGCGGTGTCCTGCCAGCCTGAAGTCTGCCTTCTCCTGCTGAGGGGCATCTCGCAGGGAGACCTCTCTGCCTTCTCTTGTGCCCCCAGCCCATTGCTGGGCTCTACCCCTGGGCCTTCTCTGTTGGGTTATGCTGTGGGATTTGAGAGGATGGGGGTGTTATGACACTAAAAGCATTTGTGTGTGTGAAATGGCAAGGGGCATTTTTTGCTTACCATGCCAGCTTCTCTCTCTCCCCATCATGGTGAGAGTGTAGCTTTTAGTTTTCTAAAATAATTTTTTAAAAAGTGCCAGGGCTGAGCTGGTTCAGAAGCTGGGCTCCCTGAATCTTGGAAGGGTGAGTGGTGAGCTGTGAACCGACCCTTAGGGATTAATGTGAACCGCAGAACAATTTTAGTGTATTAAGGGCACAATCCTATGCATGTTTAGACAGAAAAAAAGTCGTACAACTCCCAGCATGCCCCAGCCAGCATGGCTCGCTGGGGCATGCTGGGAGTTGTAGGACTTTTTTCTGTCTAAACATGCATACGATTGTGCCCTAAGTGGTATAAAAATCTGATCAATAACTTAGAATTGAATTAGTCAGCGGTGGAAGGAAAGGCATTCTACCCATGCTCAGAAGCAGCACTGAGCCTCGGTTCAAGTGAGGGGGTAGAATGCTGAGCAGACTTGGTCCAGCCTTGGTGTGTGTGTGTGTGGGGGGGGGGGTACACCTGTGGGAAGCAAACCACTGTGCCCCTTCCCCATCAAGTGTTAGAGCAGCCTTCCCCAACCCGATGTCTTCCAAATGTGTTGGACTACAATGCTCATCATTCTCAGCCAGCCATGCTTGCCAAGGATGATGTGAGTTGCAGTCCAACACACCTGGAGGGCACCGGGTTGAGGAAGCCTGTGCTAGAGTGATTCATACCACGTTATCTTTTGGTCCTACCTTTTGTGGCAGTAAATTCTCCACTCCTAAGTAGCAAGTTACTCTGTGGTTCAGTAGCACACCGTTGGGGCCTTTGCACAACCATGTTAACTCAGTTGAGGGTGCAATCCTATACACGTTTAGACAGAAAAAAATCCTACAGGCCCTACAATTCCCGGGATGGTTGGCTGGAGCATGGTGGGAAACGGTAGGACTTTTTTTTCTGTCTAAACATGCATAGGGTTGTGCCCTAACCTCATTTTTTTGGTTCCTTCCCTTAGAGAGGGAAGCATGAAGGTGTTAAGCTCCGAAGTAAACAAGAATTACCTGCCTCGGTCATCTGGACATGTAACCTATGTGTAGAGGAGGACTGGAGGGGAGTGCAACCTTGTTAATACTCAGTCGGTTTTGAGAATATCAGCCACGGTCTCTTTCTGGGTAGGGGGCCTTGTGTTTTGGGGGTTCCAGCCCTACCTAGAGGGCTGATTCCAGCAGGTGGTGCTGGAGGACTACTGCTCAGCACGATCCCATTTCTGCAGTAGGATCCCTCAAGCGTCCCATCTTGTTCCCCGTGCTTTTTAACATCTACGTGAAAGCATTGATGGAGGTTATCCAGGGGTTTGGAATGGGGTATCCTCAGTGCCCAACTCTGCTTCTTTCTTTTCTTACATCTGATTCAGGTGAGGCGGAGGGAGTGCTAAGTCAGTGTCTTGGACCAGTTACCAATCAACTAAGAGCACAATCCTGTGCATGTCTGCTCAGAAGTATGGCCCATTGAGTGCAATGGGTCTTGCTCCCAGGTTAATGGGTATATAGGATTGTAGCTTTAAGCGCAATCCTGGCACGAAAGGAAGAACCATTGGTGGGCGGTTCATCTGTTCAGGGAGCTGGTGTCGAAGCTGTTCTGGATGGGGTTTCACGCCTGCAAATGACCAGGTTTGCAGGCGTGGGGGGGGGGGAGGGGGGGCATTCTCATAGCTTCAGCTCCATCACTGGAAGCCCAAAGTTGCAGTTGTGGTACCTCTGTATCTGGTGCTCCTCCTGGGCACAGGTGGCCTGGCCACAGTTACCCTTGCTCTGGTAAACTCCAGATTAGACTACTGCAATGTCTTGTGCGTGGGGCTGCCCTTGAAGGCTGCCTGGAAACTTCAGTTAGTTCAGAATTCATCCGCTGGTCTGCTTAGGTGGGACCAGGCTTTGGGAGCGGGACTGCTGAGGTTTGTGAGCGCAGTTCAAAGTGCTGGTACTTCCTTTTAAAGGAGGGGTGGGGAACTTGTCCTCCAAATGTTGTTGAACTGCACATCCCATGATCTCTGAGCATTGGCCATGTTGGCTGGGGCTGATAGGAGCTGAAGTCCAGCGACAACTGGAGGGCCACACCTGCTTTAAAGCCCCCGAGATGACTTGGGACAGGGATACCCGAGGGATCACCTACTGCTCCATTAACCTGCCCAGGCAATGAGATAATCTTCCAGGGCTCTTGTGGTTTGAGGTGGAGTGGGTGGTGACTGAGGAGTAGACCTTCCTGGTGGTGGCACCCCGACTGTCGAATGTTCTCTCCAGGGAAGCTCACCTGGCTAGTAACTGCTTTGATGCAACAGCTTTGATGCAACGAGTGCAGGCTGGTGGCTCTGATGTCAGTGGGGCAGTGAATCCGCTCCAGGTTTCAGTCAGAACCAGTCAGAACTCTAAAGGAGCTACCCAAGGTGCACCTTGGATAGCTCCTTTATAGTTCTGACTGATGGCCGGAGTGAATTTACCACCCCATCAGAGCCACCAGACTCCACTGGATGTAACTCCAGCACCGTGTAAAGACCATCTTATTTTCCCAGGCTTCTATGGACACTGCTGCAATATTTATCCATTCCTAACAGCAAAACAGCACAGAAGTAATTTTAATATCTTGCTTTTAATTCTGCAGTTCTCCTTAGAAATATTTATACTGAAGGTTGGGATATGCATTTATCAAATCAATAACCCAGGTAGAGCGTCAATACTCCAAATTGATTTCCAAAGTCCCGTATTGTTACTTGTTTATTGGAAGAGTTTTTACCGCCAGAGGCTCCCAGAGCAGCTCACTGAGATCAATAACACAGTCCCCCCTGCCCTCTGCCCCACAGTCTAAAAGATATGACACAAAAGGAAAAGGGATTGGGAGGGAGGAGGAAAAAAGTGCACTCAGGTATCAGTTCTTAGTAGGAATGGAGAACAGTTCAAGGACAGGAGGAGACAAAAGTTCCCCGTCTCTCAGTAGAGTGGATGGAGCCCTGCTTTCCTTCCCCTCCTGCTGCTGTGGCTGATAGAATGGCTGCTGCCAGGTGACGGTTCTCCATACCATTGAAAAGGAGGTGGATCAGTCTTTACTGCATACCTAGCTCAGAGATGGTTTGGCGTTGCTGGGTGATTTTTTAAAAAAGATCTTCCGTTACCGTAGAGCAACCTTTTTTTGGTCCATGATGGAAGATCATGGCAGAGTCCAACCCCCTGCTCAGTCCAGGAATCCAAGTCATGGCTGGCTTGGGGATGCTGGGAGTTGTAGTCTAACACATCTGGAGGGCCCCAGGTTGTCAAAGGCTGGGGTAGCTTGTGCGTGTGTGTGTGAGGATGTGCGCGTATGAATTAGACTTCAGAGCTGGCTGTGCTGGAGATAATTCTGCTTCAGTCAGGTGATTTTGACTTCCATCTCTCTGCAGACTCAGAGCCCAGGGTGGTTAATGGCAGTTCAAGCAGGAATCCAGTAGAAACCACAAAAAGAGCCTGGGGGCGTCTTAAAGACTAATAGGATTATTGTGAGTCTTCAAAGTGCTACAAGACGCCTTGTTTTTGTTACCTCTCTAAAATATCCAGTCTTTGATGAAAATGCCCCTGTTGTCAGTGTTGTGTGTGCCATTAAAAGAAGCCAGCGCCAACAGAAAAAGGGATTTGGAGAATTTGCTTAGGCCAGTGGTGGAGAACCTCTTTCAGCCTCTGTTTTGGAGAAGCTCTCGGGGGGCCGCATTCCAGTGATGGGCATGGTAAAAAAATACCAGCATATTTTAGCTTCAAGCTCCTCCCGCCAGTAATTAAGCCTTGGGAGGGGCATTTCAACCGTTTTGAATGGGGGGAAAACTGCAGAAAAGCCGGGAAACCACCAAGCGACTGGTGGTTCGGGAGGAAGGGTGCGTCCCAGAGGCCCTGAGTTTCTGAACTCCTGGCTCAGGCTCCAACTCTGGCACTATTTGTTGCGGGGGGGGGGGGCGAGGGCGGTATAAATGGGATGAGAATGATCAGCTATACTCTCTGTCCTTTCGTGTCTGCAGAACCCGTGAGTGCCATGTGGCCCATCCTCTGGGCGACCATGCGGGCCTACGCCCCTTATGTCACCTTCCCCGTGGCCTTTGTGGTAGGGGCGGTGGGCTACCACCTGGAGTGGTTCATCCGTGGCCAGCCGCCCCCACAGCCGCCCGACGCCGAGCAGAGCATCTCGGAGAGGCGGGAGGACCGCAAACTCCAGGAGAGTGCCGGGAAGGACCTCACCCAAGTGGTCAGCCTCAAGGACAAGCTGGAATTTGCCCCCAAAGCTGTGCTTAACCGGAACAGGGCTGAGAAGAACTAGTGGGAGCTGCCCGGGCCACTTCCTGGCCTGTTGGAGTTTCTTTCTGTTTGGTCGTGCGATTCCAAGTGGTTCCATTTGCTTCTGAATGTTGGTTTCCTGATCCTGTGATTTTTGACCCCACCATGCCCAATCAGTGGGAGTCGTACATTGGAGTGAGGATGACCAGGCTGACTTTGTGACTCTACATATCTGGGCATCGGCTGCAAAATAAGCAATCCTGTGTTAGGGTTATCTGTCACTTTATGGGGGCAGTTGCATCGGCATGATGGTGCAGGGTTTCCTTCCCCTCTATACATTTCCTTGGCATAGGCAGGACTTGACTTTAAAAAAGAGCACCCCCTCCCCAACGAATGGCATCCATCTGTGAGGGGATCTTCCTGGTTCGGATGGCCTTGGAGGCCCTGATCTCGGTTTAGGATGGGTGAACAGAAGACTGTTTCTCTCCTAGCAGACCTCTGAGTTGAAGGGGAAGCCAAAGATCTTCACATTGCTCCTATTCAGGAAATTGTACATTTTTTCCCCAAGGAATTTCTGTGTATAGATTGGTGGGGGGGCTGCTGGTGTTTTGGACCACAGATCTGCCATTGAAATTAAAGAATTAAGAACAGCTTCGAAGTTTTGGGTTTTGTCATTTTGTGGGTTTGTGGGGAACGAGTGGTCTGCAGGTCAAATTAGCTAGAGTTGTTGCTTACACAACCTTGGAGTCCTTGGAAACTGATATGGGGTGATTCACTGATCAGGAATGGTGTTGAAACTTCTGCAAAGGACAGGCCGACTCGTGTCAGTCCTCCTGCTGAGCCTTTACAATGGAAAACGAGTTGATGTGGAAAGGGAAAGGGTGGAATGCTTGAAACTGCTAGGTTTGAGAATCTTCCATTCTGCATCCCCTGCATTAGCAGCTCTGTGAAGATGTGAAGAGGACGTTCTCATACATGCTGACACCTCATATTCCAGAAGTGGTCCATTGAGGTTCTGCCAGTCCTACCCTTCTTTCGCACGATATTTGTTTGCAAAAAATCAATAACTCAAATCAGCCATCCCTAATTATGCAGACTTCCAGATGTGTTGGACTACAACTCCTATTATCCTCAGCCAGCATGCTGGCTGAGGGATGATGGAAATTGTAGTCCATCAGATCTGAATGGCGTCCAGTTGGGCAGTTGACCTAAATGGGTTTCATAACATCAAAGCACCAACTTGACTTAATATTTTTAATTACTAAAGTTGGAATCCTATGCATATTTAGACAGAAAACCAAAATGCCCCCTTTCCCCCCTCTCTGAGGTTGAGTTCCCAACCTTGGAGACAAACTGGCATGGTTCTTTCCAGGCCAGCTGCGAGGCGGAGGGGTGTGTGTCGGATTTCTGACTCCCCCTTCTGATGTCGGAGGGGAGACCCCAAACAATTCTATGGCCAGTCAGATGGTGTCTAGGGGCCATAGGATTGCTCTCTAAGTCTCTTCAGCCCTGAAGCAGTATAACACCCTAATCTTAAGTGTTTTTTACTCGGAAGTAAGTCCCTTGTTCAATGCCACTTTAGTATTCATAAGTTGTACTGTAAATTTATTTTCGAGGCTTAACCTGTTTTAATTAGTTTGTGGAAGAGCGGAGTTCTTGTAAAGGTTTCTTGTTTGTTTTTATTCATGCTGCTCTCTTTTTAGTAATGGGAATTAATCATACCTCAACTCTATTCTGTTTTTAGAGAGCTCAGAATGGCTTGCAGTAGTCTCTCATCCTGTCATTGATCAGGTCCGTACAGTTTACGTGTGCGGTCCCAGACCATTTCACTTGTTCAGACATGGCAGGAAGTCCTTTTAAGAAGAGAAAGAAGGCAGTCTTGAATGTCTGAGGTAACAGCTCAGCTCTTGCAAAGCTTGTCTTAGTCCGAGAAGATTTTGCAAATAAGGTGGTGACACGTCCAAGCCTCTGTGCTCACACGTTCCTATTTTAATCGATAACCAGAGGCGCGTGGATATTTACAAGCCTGATTCGTCACAGCTAAGCACTTGTGATATATGTTATGATACCCGATGGAAATATCCATCGGGTATCATAACAATAAATAAACCCTCTTTGGAGAACCCCACCGTAGGAAAAAAGAACAAACCCTTTCCAGCACTTAAGAAGAACTGAACCAGAACAGACATATTCAGCACAACCATTGGTAAAACAACCAAGAGTTTTGTGGTACCTTAAAGACTAACACGTTTATTCCGTCACAAGCTTTCATGGATTGTAGTCAGATGCAAGTGGACTCAAGCACGTAACTTCTTTCAGCTGAGGGCTGGATTCCATTTTGGAGTTCTTGGGGACTGCATCACAGTGGTGGGCGAGGCAGAAGGCAAAATGGAGTGGGGCCAAAAATACCAAAGATACCAAAAAATACCGGCATGTTTTAGCTTAAAGCTTTTCCTGCCAGCAACTACGCCTCCAGAGAGGCATTTCAACGTTCTAGAACGGGGGCAGGGATGTGCAAAAGCCGGGATGCCGCCAACTAACTGGGGAAAAGGGGCTGTGGCTGTGGGGATAAATGATATATAAATGATAGGTTGCATAAAGAAAACATGTGGGATTGGTCTAACCTAAGGAAACACCTCCTGCATGGAATTTACATGCAGACAGATGTGTATATTAGATGCTGTGCAACAGTTGGGGAGGACATCAAACACCCTCTCAGCACAAAAAATAAACAAGGTAAATGAAAAATGCTTCAAAAGTCAAAAATGGGGAACCCAGGCGGCTGGATTGGGTTCCCACATGGGCTAGGTTTGGTCTGCAGGAGTGAGATCCATCACCCCTGCAGTACTCCCATGAAAGCTTAGGCCAGAAAAAAATGTGCTTGTTTTTAAGGTGCCGCCAGATGCGTCTTTTATTTTTGCTGCAATAGGCAAACATCCCGACCCCTCTGGAAATGGGCAGAACTGGAGTCGAAGGCAGACCAGCTCACGTATCGGTTGTGTGCTAATTGACAAGGTAGAATGGGCTGCCAATTCTGGGTGAAGGGCTCCTCCTTCAGACCCTTCCTTCGACCCCTGCATTCTGTTTTTCTTTCCCTCTTCATAGTGATAAATCTATTATTCCCAGATCTCCCCCCCCCCCCCGTCAGCTGCTTGCTCAGCTTACTTAGTAGCTGATGATAGATCGGTTTCCTCGGGCTGTGCTCTGGGGTGAGAGGGCGCTTTATTTCCTGCAGATGGGGGAAAGGATTGAGCAGCTGATGGCTTTATGATTAGCAGGCTACATTTTGTCACTCCTGTCGGGGATGTTAAGATGTGGTGTACTTTGCACTGCCTTACACACAGAACCTGTGTAAACATGACTTGCCAAGTGCTTAAAGCAATATCAGAAGAGATTTAGGAGTCCCCAGAGGAATGGAGAGATGCAAAGATACTTGTTGATGGTAGTAACAATGTAGATTTTTTTAAAAAAAGAAGTCCTAGGGACATTTTTCAGGGGTGACACTTGCATCTGTGTTTGGATTTCCTACGCAAAGATGTGCCAAGTTGTGCTATGTGCCTACAAACATTAATGTTTTTGCTCTCTTTGGGTGCGTGCTTGGTGTCAGTCGATGTGGGCTAGTCGCACGCACTTTCCTACACCTGATTCCTAAGTTTCCAGATGCATTTTGCACACTAGCGTTCTGCATTGAGATAATCTAAATTATGGATAATAATATGCAGATTGAGTTAAGTCTGTTTCACTTTCTTCCAGGGTAAATGGACTTATGTAAAAGTTGTAAAAGTGTAAGAAAAAACATAATTTTACTGTATTTTTATCCCATCCTTTCTTCAAGTTGCTCAGTGTGGTGTAGATGATTCTCTCCACCTTTTATCTTCACAACACCCCTGTGAGGTTGGTTAGTGTGCGTGTGTGTGTGTGTGAGCAGGGAGCAAAGCATCTTTCTCCACCATTCCCGATCTTCTGATTTGGGGGCAGAGCACATGTAGCCTCAAGATGTTGGACTGCAACGCCCATCGGCCCAATCTGGGGAGAATGGGAATTGCAGCCCAGCAACATCTGGACGGCCACACATTCCTTGTTCTGGCTTCAAGAAGAAGAGCACCACTATTCTTTAATAGCACCACTATTTATTTCTGGCAGGTTCTGAATGAAACCTGGAATAGATTTACAGCCCCACTGAAATCGGAGCCAGCAGCCTCCACTGATGGAGATGGACTTTCCTATTACACCTCCAGGAGTTTGGGGTGTGTGCGTGTGTGTGTGCGCGCGCGCACGAAGAGTAAGAGTGTCCAAGCTGAGATGGAGCCCACCCTGGCCTGTGTGTGTTTATTACATTTGTATACTGCCTTTCTCCTAAGGAACTCAGGGCAGCATATAAGGTTCTTCACTCCATTTGATCCTCACAACAACCCTGTGGGGTAGGTTAGGGTGAAAGGTAGTGCCTGGTCCAAGGTCACTCAGTGAGCTCTGTGGCTGGGGGGCTGGGGTGGAGAGCGGATTTGAACCTGGGTCTACCATGGCCTGGTACAGCCTTCCCCAACCTGGCACCCTCTGGAGGTTTCATACTAGAAGGCCCATCATCCCTGGCCACTGGACATGCTGGGGGATGATGGGCGTTGCAGTCCTGAACTTCTGGAGGGTGCCAAATTTGCGCTGTTGCAAAATTTTAATGACTACAGTACATCGGCTCTCTTATGTTTCACTGGAAGTCACATTTCTGAGTGTGCCGCCTTGTTACAAGGAAGCGAGAGCAGATTGGCGGCTTATACAGGGATGTAACAGGCAGTTTCCTCTGAAGGAAGGTAATTCTTAGTTTCCTCCTCTGAGCGAGGAATGACCCAGTCACACCTCATGCAGAAGAATTATGCTGTCCAGCAGCAGGTGAACAGTGCATTTAGGCAGATACACCAGGCAGCCTAAGGAAGGAGTAAATACGTCGGTTTCACTTCCTTCCTCATTAGTTTTTTTTTAAAAAAATCACATTCTTTCTGTCCTAAACTTGAAGGACTTTGCAAATTTTGGTAAATTCTTATAGAAATGAAATAACTGAAACAAAATTCTCACCCTTCTTCACTGGCCAACTTCACTAGGTACAGCGATTCCCAACATGGAATGGCCATGTTGTTTCTGCCTGCAGTGCAGCTATTAAAGAGGAGGCACCTGCCAGAAAAAAACAGGTGGCAACCCTGATTCAGCACCAACATGGTTGGATACACAGGGATTCAAACTTGGAATTCTAAGAGCAAAGCAGTCAAAGCCCAGAGCCTGGATGGATGAATCTTTCAGATTCAGTTTCTTCCACATTCATTTTTTTTTTTAAATCAAGTTCTTTTTTGTCCTGAATATAGAGAACTTTGTGAACGTTGGTAAATTCTGATGAAAGCTGAACTGAAACAAGATTCTCACCTATCCCTACAGACATCCTCCTCTACAGGTGTTTGTGTGTTTGGGTCACACAGGAACCCTTCATTGCTTAATGTATTGCCAGAGGTGCCCTTGCAATTTCTTTGCAGCAAGCCGGACATAACTGCTGTGAGAGTTTCTGGGCTGCCTGGCTGCACCCCTTGAAGGTATTTTTGCTTCCCCCAAGTGGCCATTATCTAGCAGTGCAGAAAAAAACCCATCTTAAACATAAGAATCATAGAATAGTAGGGTTGGAAGGGGCCTACAAGACCCTCGAGTCCAACCCCCTGCTCAGTGCAGGAATCCAAGCCAGAGCATCCCTGACAGGTGGCTGTCCAGCCTCGTCTTGAATGCCTCCTGTGTGGGAATGCTCACCACCTCCCTAGGAAATGGGTTCCATGAGAGTAAGGGTGTAATCCTATGCATGTTTAGACAGAAAAATGTCATACGACTCCCAGCACAAAAAGGAGTTGTAGGCCTTTTTTCTGTCTAAACTTGCATAGGATTGCACCCTAAGAGTGCTTCCAGGTGAGCCCTTTACTATGCAATCACGCTATCTCATTCACGGAGTTTTATAGGGTGGCATGTGTGCATGTGTGTTCCATCTTCTATTTGTAGCCCTCCCGTCTGTTTCCCACTGCTGCTTCTTTCTTTTTCCTTACCAGAAAAAAAAAAATCTCTTAGGGTGCAATTCTATGGCCGCTAGTCAGTGGCTAGATGGCCATAGAATAGGTTGGTTCCCTGAGAACCGACCTCCACCCCCTCCCGCGCTGCCTTGTAGGCAGTGCGGATCGGCCCTGCGCTCCGCGCTCGTAGCAGGAGTGCGGAGCGGCGAAAACAGGGCATTCCTGGGGGCGTGTCGCGGCGGGGAGGGTGGAAGTGCTGTTCCAACGCTTCCTATGCGTCGTCGTTCGGTGTCCGCCGCCCCCCCCCCCGCTCCGCCTCCCTGCAGCTAGACAGCCAAAATCGGCTGTCTAGCCGAGAATGCAGGGCAGCTAAAGCACGGAGGGGAAGATCCCCTCTGTGCTGCTCCTGCCCTGCATTGGATAGGCGGTCGCCTCCAAGTTTGGAGGCAGCCACCTATCCTGATAGGATTGTGCCCTTAAGGAAGAAAAGGTGGAATAGCTGCGCGATGCCTTTTGACTGACAGCGCTAGGAGCCCTCCTTCTGGAAACACTCGAAAGATATTGTTTCCTCTTTTGTGCAAAAGTTGAAATTGTATCCACGAAAAACGGTAATGTGTAAAAATTCCCGGAGGCCCAAGTGCTCCCAGTGGCTTGGAAGGCCATCTACCAGCTGCAGCCCATAGGCTATGGCCTATGGCAGGGCTAGTTTGGTCACAGTGGGACAGCCGCCAGTTGCCTCAAGACCAGGGGTGTGGTGGTGGCAGGTTGTGCCAGGGCTTTGCTCTGGCACTTCTTTTGAAGCCAGCCCCCAGCCAGGCCACAGTCTGCTAGGGAAGGTGGAGGGAGCAGAGGGAGTGCGGGCGGCTGCCTCTCGGCTGCCTCTCTCAGTCAAAGGGAGCCAGTGAGAGAGGTGGTCTAAGGGAGCTCTGCAGCCTCCTCTCAGTGCCCCCTTTCTCCTCCTCAGCTGTCGGCTTCTCCGCCCGCCCCGGCTCCGTGCTTGTGCGCCTGGCGCTGCCCTTGTCTCCTGCAACTCTGGCCACCCGTTCAGGGCTGCTGCTGCTGGCCACGGCAGCAGCGGGGGGGGGGGCACTGCCAATATTATTTGCTTATGGGGCAGGGCAGGTGGCTGGTTTGTGCTAGTTCATCACACAATCCTATGCCTGTTTACTCAGAAGTCAGTCCCGCTACGTTCAGTTGCCAGCTGGGCTTTCTCCCAGGTAAGTGTGCCTAGGACTGCAGCCTTAGCTGCCTTCCCAAGATCTCTGTAAATGTAATTCAAAATAAAGACCCATCGGATTGCACTGTTGATTCTTGAACATTAATTTCTACATTAAGGGGAATTGCCGAGTGCAACCTGCTCTGTCAGCTGCACCTTTTGGTAGAAGGTTGGCATGTACCTGGGCAAACAAACCCTGGTGGAGGGGAGGGAAACAGAAAAATATCAGTTGGGGGGAGAGGAGAAAGAAGGTGTGTGTGTGTGTGTGCATTTGCGTGTGTGTGTGTGGTTCAATCCAGCTGGGTGTGTGGACGTTTCTGTTGGGGGGAGGAGGGGGAGATATAACGAAGGTGCTTAGGGAAGGCTAATGGGTAATGTGGGGGCGCTAAGAGAGTGTGCCAGGGGGCTGTTTAAAGGATCTGTCCATGGGGGCTGAGTGGAGAGGGTGAACCTTTCACAGAGCATCATATTTTGAAAACCCCAAATGTTTGTGTTTGAGTGAGTGAGTGAGTGGGTGGGTGAAAAAGATTTTAACACCCCTGCATTTTTTCTCAGCCGTCCAATTGAAATGCCCCGGCCTTACTCTCAGCTGCACTGTTTTGAGATCCCAGTTGAAGGCTGCATATCTTACAAGGTTGTACAATCTTAGAAGGGGGCGTGGCTGTGAGGGGGCTGTGACTGCCACGGAGGGACCCTGCGCTTCTGAATTTGCCAGTACACTACTGCTCAAGACTAGATTGCTGCCATGCACTCTGTCTGGGGCTGCCCTTGAGGCTGGTCCAGAAGCTGCATCTAGTGCAGAATGCATCAGCTCGGGTGTGTTGTCAGGGGCTGCCCCTTTTCAGCATGTAACACCTTTGCTGAGCGAACTGTACTGGCTGCCTATTTCCTACAGGGCCAGGTTTAAGATTTTGTTATGGGTGTTCTTGTTGCTCAGTCGTTAAGTCGTGTCCGACTCTTCGTGACCCCGTGGACCATAGCACGCCAGGCCTTCCTGTCCTGCGCTCTCTCCCGGAGCGTGCTCAAGTCCATATTCATTGCATCAGTGTCTAGCCATCTCATCCTCTGCCGTCCCCTTCTCTTTTTGCCTTCAGTCTGTTATGGGTGTATAAAGCCCTAAACAATTTGGGACCAGGATGCTTGACAGCACGCCTTGCCCTTTACCAGCCTGCCTGGTCACTGAAGTCATCAGATGAGGTGCTTCTGTTGGTTCGGCATGGACCTGAGATCTGCTTAGAGTCAATTCAGCTTTTAGCGTGCTGGTCCCCTCTCTGTGCAATTCCCTGCCAGTTGATGTCAGGCAGGCCAGGCGCCATTCTTATTTAAACAAGCTTTTCCTGAATGACCAGCCATGCTCTTGTTCATATAACTTGATCTAAAAAAACCCAAAAACACTTTTGTATTTTGATTGTTTTTTCTTTACTATTCCTTGCTTGGGACTCTTTTTTTTAAGATTTAGAGCTATTTATACATTTTGTAAATAGAATAAACAAACAAACAGACTTTAACCTGTGTTTGATCAGATTTGGCATGAGTCTACCTCCATTCTAACCATCATCCCACTTGCTTCCTTGCCTTAGGCTCTGGGCAGGGCAGAGGCAGAGCCCAATGGGCTCTGTGGAGAGGGAGAGGGCTTAGGTGCGATCATGTCAACCACCAGGCCAGGGCCGGCCCTACCATGAAGCAGAGTGAAGCGACTGTCTCAGGCAACAGATGCTGAGGGATGTGGGAAAGATAGAGCTGTGTGTGGCATGTGGTCTTGTTCTGTGCCCCCTAAGATGCTCTCGGGTGCAGTGGAGTTCAACTGCCAGTTCTGGTCAACTTTTGAACATGGAATGGGGAGCGGTGGGAAGGCACCAGCTTGTCCTTTGCCTCAGGCAGCAAAATATTTTAGGCCGGCCCTGACCTGGGACATCTTGCTAATTGTGGGGGTGGGCCATGGACCCATGCAAAGTATCACAGAACCATTTGCATTCAAAGTTTTGTTCCACTTAGCTTCTGAGATTTCAATAGATATTGCCCATCAATGCTGTCATAGGGATGTACAAATTGTGTGAAATCTGCTATGCTTTGTGGGTTGTCAGGCGCCTTTTGTTCTGTCATCCGCTCACAGGCGGATTAATTTTTTTTATTGTGCGGAAAAATGCGCAAATAATTCCGTAAGAAGGTTCACAACAATTTACATAATTTACCTTAGTATGTAACAATTAGCATATTGTCTCCCCTTCCATTTAGCTTTTCCTCAGCAGAAACTAGCGTATTTTCCTATGAATAAATATGCATACATTTTGGGAAAGTAAAAAAAAATGTTCCAAAAGTCCACGGACTCTGTGTGGCCTCAGGGGGTCGCTCTGCAGCAGATTCCACAGGTCAGTTTCTTAGAAATCTGAGCTCATTTTAGTCTGTGTCAAAATTTCTCCAGCATCCCCATGCTGTCATGAGGGCTAGAGTAGAGAAATAAGACAATTTTGTTTTTGTTCACAAGTCATGAGAAGATGTCCCGTTTGCAGTCCCGAACATGAATACAAGCAGGAGTGCTTTTTTTCAAGAAATGTTCATAAATTCGTGATTGCATTTGAAATTTTTTTTTTAAATGCTCATTTTGAAATGCACCTTGCTCAAAATATACACATTTTCGTGCTTTAGTCAATGGAGGGAAAGTGTGTACTTTTGAAAAATATGCACAGAAATGTGCACTTTTCCAATTTGAAATGCACACTTTTCCCATTCGAATGAGCCAACAAGTTCAGAAACAAAAACAGGAGCGAGCTCAAATGAGCTTTGAAGTGGTTTTTGGAGAATTTAGGTGAGTTCAAAAATGGCTGGTTCTCCCATCCTTAGCTTGAAGTTCCTCCATTTTGTTTAAGAAAGCATTGAGTCTCATGCTTCTGAATTCTGCACCAGGCTATCTGAATTCCGTGATTTACAAAAAGCATGTACAGCTCTGGGATTGCTTTCATGACAATCGAGAGGGAAGGGCATTTTGTGCATGCTCTGAGGTGCAAACTTTTTTTCCCGAGAAAACAGAGAAAAATAGCTCCAGAGGATGCATGAAATGGGAGGTGCAGGGTCTGGGTCACAGCTTCCACACCTGATATAGACTCATACAGGTAGAAGGTGCCTGGAGGTTATCTAGTCAAACCCCTGATCAGTAGATTCCAGGGCTTCATAGCAGGAAGGTCACAGATATCTCTTTAAGGGTGATCCTACTTTTTGCTCTAATAGCTTTTCCTATCTCAAGGGACACATCAAGGCAGTAACCAAATGTAAAAACACTTTACATTTAGACAGATCAAATCACAAAACAGCAGAACAATAAAAGAGGTCCATTGGGCAAGGATGAAGATCTGTCTAATCCAGCACTTCCTCTCCAACAGAGATGGGCAGCCACCTGCCCCCAGGGAAGCCCCAAAGAGACTAATGGAAATAGCTCTCACCTGATGTTTATCACCAGGATCCTTTCATCAGAAGTACAGTATATACTGCAGCTCTCCCCAGTCTGGTCCTGTCCGGGCATTTTGGACCACAACTCCCATCATCCCTGATCACTAGCTATGCCGACAGGGGGAGCTGATTGGAGTTGTAGTCCAAAACATTGGGGTGGGGGGAGGCCCGGTTGGGGAAGGCCAATATACTGCCATGGAACATGGAAGCTCTATGTTTAGGTCTCATGCCTAGCAGCCCCTATCTGCCATTTGTACAATTCTTCTTTTTTAAATGCTCTATGAGCTAACTGCCTTTGGTACGTCTTGCGGCAGTGAGTTCCAAAAGTGCATCGCACCTTGTGTGCAGGGGAGTGCTTCTTTTTTGCCTGTCCTGAACCTGCTGCCAGTCCACTTCATGGGCTCAAACTTGTTTGCTCTCTATATGCCTTCCCTAATTTTATAAACCTGTATTTCATCCTTTCCCAACCTGGTAGGCTCGAGGTTGCTGGCTGGGAATTCTGGGAGTTGCAGTCCAACACATCTGGAGCCTACCAGGTCAGAGTGGACTAGTTTAAACCTTTCCCAGTAAAGAAGGAAGTTCCCCCTATCCTGCCACCCAAAAAAGCAGGCAGTGTTTCCTGTGATAGGGAAGAGGCACATCCCATCTGTGCAAAGCCTTATCTAGCTGTACACACAGACTGGGGTGTTCTTGTTTACTTTATCAGAGACGCCAGAAAGCACCAGCAACACCCAACCAAAGATACGATGCCGTCCTCATACGGAGTCAATCCACTGTGGCATTTAGTGCAGTATTGTCTACTGTGCCTCGATGGGCTCTCAAAGGTCTCCGGCAGAGAAAGAGAGAGAGGGGGGGGGGCGGGGGTCTGCGTGTCTTTTTTAGCCCCACTACTGTAGATATCTGTTAATCCACCCATTCTGTTCCATTTCCAGATTCATCTGCAATTAAACATAAAATCCTTTAAAACTACGGATTTAAATTAGGGATGCTTAAGGGTTTTGGTCGTCTCGCACTTGGGAGCAAAGCGACCTGATTTGCATTTCCTGAGTTAAAATGTGGATCGGAACACAGTTAACTGAATTTTCCGATTCCACACTTTCCTGAATTTTGTTTTCAGCTTAAAAAATGTGCCAAAATGCATATTACAATGTGCACTTTACCGTAAAATGCATATAAAGTGTGGATTTTATGCAGACAAAATGCATACAGATTTTCACATCTATTGTTTTATTTAAAGAAGCCCATCCAATTAATGTTTAAATGGGACAGAACAGATTTATGAATGCAAAACTTATGCGAAATTGACACAGGCTGAAAACAGTTTGATCCATCCACACCTAATTTGAATAAGTCTTCAATGTATATTTTCTCTCAAAATACATATTTAAATGCATATTTTGATACATTTAAACGGCCAACAATTGTATTGTAGCATCTGGAGACACACAGAATAGGTGGAGAGCTAGGTTCTGATCTACACATTCGTCCGAGTGGTGTAGATCTGGGGGGTGTTTCCAACAACGGAAGGAGAAGCAAATGGAGGAGTACCAGATATTTTAAAAAAAGGAACCAGCTTTGCTGTACTTTGGTCCATGCAGGGCTCCACAAGCAGGTTCTCTGCAGCAGTAAAAATTGCTTCACAGAACATACTTCCACATGGGGGTGTGGGTTGGAGTGAACGTCACTGGACTGTCAGGGGCTGCTCAACCAATAAGAGAGCCCCCCCTGCTCTCCCACCCTTTCCCCTTTCTCCTGAAGCTCCAGACGCACTTGCATTTCAGAAGCAAGCCTCACTGAGCACAATGGGAGTTACGTCCGCATAGACACACATATGCTTGTGCTGGGAAAGACCGGGCGGGAACACAGGGATGGGAAACCTGCCCCCTTTCCAAACCAATGCTGGGCAGGATTTCTGTAATGAAGGTGTGAAGTAGTTACCAGCATGGTATAGTGGCAAGAGTGCTAGACTGGGAGCCGGGAGATCCAGGTTCTAGTCCCCACTCAGCCATGGAAGCTCACTGGGTGACTTTGGGCCAGCCACACATTCTCAGCCCAACCTACCTCACAGGGTTGTTGTTGTGAGGATAAAATGGAGAGGAGGAGGATAATGTAAGCCGCCTTGGGTTCCTTGCAAGAGGAAAAAAGGCGGGGTATAAATGCAATAAATAAATAAATAAATAAATAAATAATAAATTACTTCCTAAGGCAATAAACCAAACAGTGGAGAATTGGAGCCTTAAGGTCGTGCTTTATTGCACTCAGGGAATTTGTGCTTTGTTGTTGTTCAGTCGTTCAGTCGTGTCTGACTCTTCATGACCCCGTGGACCATAGCACGCCAGGCCTTCCTGTCCTGCGCTCTCTCCCGGAGCATGCTCAAGTCCATATTCATTGCATCGGTGATGCTATCCAGCCATCTCATCCTCTGCCGTCCCCTTCTCCTTTTGCCTTCGGTCTTTCCTAGCATCAGGGTCTTTTCCAGTGACTTTTCTCTTCACATTTGTTGTTCAGTCGTTCAGTTGTGTCCGACTCTTCGTGACCCCATGGCCCATAGCACGCCAGGCCTTCCTGTCCTCCGCTCTCTCCCGGAGTGTGCTCAAGTCCATATCCATTGCATACGTGATGCTATCTAGCCATCTCATCCTCTGCCGTCCCCTTCTCCTTTTGCCTTCAATCTTTCCCAGCATCAGTGACTTTTCCAGTGACTTTTCTCTCCGCATTTGGTGGCCAAAATATTTGAGCTTCAGCTTCAGTATCTGTCCTTCCAATGAGCACTCAGGGTTGACTTCCTTTAGGATTGACTGATTTGACCTCCTTGCAGTCCAGGGGACTCGTAAGAGTCTTCTCCAGGACCACAGTTCAAAAATTTGTCCTTTAAACTGTGCCATTTTAATTGAGGGGGATCTCTGTAAATTCTGATGTGGGCATTCAGGGGACCAGCCTCATTGAGCACAATGGGAGTTACTTCTGAGTAGACACACATATGCTCGTGCGGGGAAAGGGGGGGGGGACACAGGGATGGGAAACCTGCCCCCTTTCCAACCCAATGCTGTGCAGTCTTTCTTTAATGAAGGTGTGAAGTAGTTACTTCCTAAGGCAATAGACCATACCCAAGGGCAATGCAGAGGCTGGGGCACACAGTAACTATACCGGGGAGAACCCGACTTAAGGAAAAGAATCAGACTTTAAGCAGTCTCAGGAAATCTGGTTTTTCCCCGATAAGCTCCGGGGCGCTTGCTGGACGGCCATGACGTCATGTATCCCTAATGACCTCCACACACAGCCAGCTCGGAGTAAATAGCTCATGGAGACCCCCCCCCCCAGTCAATTCATACAGAAATTCACGAAGCTCAAACTCCTCAAGCATCCCTATAGCAAACTGATGGCCATCTGAGAGGCAGAGTAGATGCTAAGTTTGGAAGATCTACTTTGTTTTGGATGCAAAAGTGGAGGTTTACCAATGGGATCCACTACCAAGTGCAAAATATCAGTGCAGGCAGACACACACACACTAAGAATTAAGGAACAGGGTGCCTCTCAGCACACGTGCAGCCCAGGAATTGGTGATCAGTACCAGAACCAAGCTCACGAGGCCTTTGACCGAAAAATAAGAAAAAATTGATCCCAGTTTTCCTTCAAGTGTTCTTTCCCAGCAGCCTAATTAAAGAGGGTGGTGAAAGCTTTTTAATTGTTATTGTTAGACCATTCAGAGTTGGAAACCCTTGCTGATCTCCTGCAAATTAGACAGATCTACCAACAGATCCTGATCTACCTTCTGCCCACTCCTGGCTTAGCAGCTTAAACATATTACCCTGCTATATGTGCATCTAGCCCAGAGCCGTTTAGACTGGCTCTCCGAACTCTCAAGAGAGGCAAGAGGTCCTTTCCAGCCTAGCTACCTAAAAGTCTTTAAAGTGGAGATGCTGATGTTCCAACCTGGGGCCCTTAACAGGCAAAGCAGGCGTGCCTTCTGACCTTCATGGATGGAAACTGGGACATGCCTGTAATGTCCCTATTCTTCTCAGACTAAGAATGACTTCGGGATCCTCACATTTTCCACTCTTACACAAAGTAGAAGAGTCTTCACTGGCTGCACTGTATAGTGCATTCAATTACTCTGCAATGGCCCATTCCTCCACTGATTTAAAAGCCACAAGGCGTATGGCTCTTTGCGTTAAAGACATACTAAAAAACCATAATCGTTCAACAATATATTATCTGTTTTTCCCAATGTGCCGCTGCGACTGCAGTGTGTGAAATGACAGGCTGTGCACTGTACAGGGTTTTAGCCCTGCATTTTATTATCATTCCCTCTAATAGCAGACTATTCACTTAAAAAACAGTTAATGGATTTCGAGTCCACCTCTGAGAGTGTAGCATAGCCCCATATCATTATTATCATTATTTTATTATCGTTCCCCCGAATAGCAGACCATTCACTTAAAAAATAGTTAATGGATTTCTAGCCCACCTCTTAGAGTGTTGCATAGCCCCATATCATTATTATCATTATTTTATTATCGTTCCCCCTAATAGCAGACTATTCACTTAAAAAACAGTTAATGGATTTCTAGCCCGCCTCTGAGAGTGTTGCATAGCCCCATATCATTATTATCATTATTTTATTATCATTCCCCTGAATAGCAGACTATTCACTTAAAAAACAGTTAATGGATTTCTAGCCCACCTCTGAGAGTGTAGCATAGCCCCATATCATTATTATCATTATTTTATTATCATTCCCCTGAATAGCAGACTATTCACTTAAAAAACAGTTAATGGATTTCTAGCCCACCTCTGAGAGTGTAGCATAGCCCCATATCATTATTATCATTATTTTATTATTGTTCCCCCGAATAGCAGACTATTCACTTAAATAACAGTTAATGGATTTCTAGCCCACCTCTGAAGAGTGTTGCATAGCCCCATATCATTATTATCATTATTTTATTATCGTTCCCCCTAATAGCAGACTATTCACTTAAAAAACAGTTAATGGATTTCTAGCCCGCCTCTGAGAGTGTAGCATAGCCCCATATCATTATTATCATTATTTTATTATCGTTCCCCCTAATAGCAGACTATTCACTTAAAAAACAGTTAATGGATTTCTAGCCCACCTCTTAGAGTATAGCATAGCGCATATCATTTGGTTTGGAAGTAAATCGGAGCTGCCCATAAACACAATAGAGATCTCTCCATCTTCAGTGGAACCCCACGGTATGCGGAAGTAGCTATTTGGAAGTAGAATTTTTGCTAGTTGCATGATTTGATTGTGTTGTATTGCTATTGTACCCCGCTTTGAGGTTATTTAGCATGAAAAGTGAGCAGTACATTTCAGAAACAAACAAATAAATAATAAAAACATTTAAAATAAATAACTAAGGCACACACACCCAAATGGGAAACTTAGAACTGCGCATGGGTACGCTTTCCCCAGCTTTTTTGTTTTTGTTTTTGTGATCCAGTGTGGTATTATTTAGAAATGGTCAAATGAGACTCTTGTGTAATTGCACAATTCTGCTGTTCCACAGTGCCATCTAGTGGGTATGTAATGAAACATACAGAAAGGCAGAGAAAGAAAACCACTGGGAAAAACCACATGTAAATGAGCCAAACTTAATCCCGTAAAGAATCTGGAAGCAGAAGCCTCGATAAGGGTGTGGGTTAAAAGCCTCATGTGGAAAAGCCCTTGGAAGGGAGGAAGTATGATTCATGCATGATTTGACACATGTCTCCCCCCTCTTTACCACCACTTTCTCGAAACAAAGGGATAGCATCTCTTCCCAAACACCAATCACTCCCATATGGACCTAGAGTCTCTCTCTCTCTCCCGGCACCCTAGGCTTTTCCCTTCCCAGAGATTAGGCTCTCATTTCCTTCTCCTTTTCCGTTAGCCAGTCCTGCAATGTACCAGGCTTTTGTCCAGCGGTGCAATCTCTCTCTCTCTCTCTCTGACCTCAGCATCAACAGGAAACAAATAAACAAAGCCCCATTTCCACGGGAAGCCATCTCTCTCTCTCTCTTCCACATTCCGGCAAGGGGGGACCTAAGGGTGCAGGAGGCTCCTGAGAAGCAGACCATGGAAGCACAACTTCACTGTGAGGGAGGGGATCAGCAACCCTCCCCGCTTCCAGATTTCTCTTGCACTGGGTGCTATGGCCACAGACCAGGGAGTGAGCAGAAACTCACATGTACTCAAGAAGTTTCAATTGCTACAGAGTCTGGGGTAGGAGCTGAACCTCAAAGTACCCCAAAGGACGATAATGCTAGCAAGTCAGGTTAGAAAAAATTGTTACTGAGGGATTCCTCCAAAAGGCAGAAATAAATCAGGGAGAGTGATTTCCCAGGGACAGACCCCATTTCCTGATACTGCTCTCTGATAAATCACAGGCAGAACTCTGCACGAGCAAAGGCTCTTCTGTGGAACACTAGGCCATCTCGCACCTGAGGTACTATGGAGTGGCTGGGGTGGGAAGACTGTCGCAGAGAACTCCGGGGGACTGCGCGGTCCTAGAGTTCCACTCAAGCACCCTCTGCGATATCACAAAGGATCATGGGTAAAACAGCTCAGATCCTACAATTCCATGAGCAACCGTTACGGCTGCCTGCTGTCTGGGGATGATGGGAATTGCAGTCCAATACCTCTGGAAGGCACCGGGTTGGGGAAGGCTCTTTCTGCGACACTGCAAGGCCGTGGAGCTGCCCTCTCGGATCCACGGATACGGCAGACAACAGTCCCCCAGACACGTCTTGCTGTTCTTTCATTGTTGGGTGAAGTAGCTGGGTCTTTGAGGTGAGGGGCTGGTGGAGCTGAACTGTTCCTCCTCGTCCTCTGGATTTTCAGGCGCTGATTTGTTAGCCCCAAACAGAAGGGGTGGGTTCCTGGACTCCATCGGGGTGGCCACTTCACTTGAAATAGCCCTCAGCAGTCAGGGTGTTGCAACTGCTGTAGCCTGCCCATTCCATGGGGAAGATGGTGTGTGCATGCCACATAAGGCGCAAGCCGGTCCAGGCTGCAAGAAATGTTGTCTAAACACAAGAGGGACCCATTTCCTGTCCCTGAACAATCAGCCTAAAATACGCAGAGCATCTGCGTGGCGCTTAGTTCCTGAACGATACAGCAAGGCTGGAGCTCCCATGCTCTCTAATCAGGATGTGTGGATGTCAGTTCTGGTGACTTAGAGGGGAAGGAAATGCACAATCCATGCATGTTCAGATGCACTCTTGTCTGAAGTATCGCGTTGTAGAAAACCATTCCCAGGGCTGAAACTGAGTGAGCTCTGGGTCAGATTACCCCAATACCAGTATCTGAAATCCAACCCTTCCCTCCCCTCCCTCCTCCACCCACACTCCATTGGAACCAGTTCTCAGCTCTGGAACTGGTTGTCAGCTACGGAATGTGTGACAGTGTCTCTGAGCATGTACAGCATGCCTCTCCTTTTGAACAAGCAGCCGTTTCCAGCCTCCATATACTCCGGCATTGAAAATCCAAGAGAGAAGGGATTTGAAGCGTCACTGGAGGTCAACACATCTCCCTGCCACCAAATGAGCCACTGAGCCCCCCTCCCTAACTCAATCTTGCACCCAGCCGGTATCTACCCGGAATTCCTTTTTGCCCAAAGCTAAAGCACAGAAGAACACCTCCAGTAGCGGAGACGAGAGCTGCATGTGACGAAGGAGAAGCAGGTTTGTATAACGGGGGCTTCCGCTCCCTTTGGCTCAGCTGGGCTTTTAATTAACCAAGTGGCTTATTTCCTTTTCCTCAATTGACCTGACCCTTTTGCATTGTCAGGATAGGCAACAATGGCTTACGTTCACGGGTGCTAAAACTGCAAAAAAACACAAAACCATCCTTGTGGGACAGGAGAGGAGAGATGCTCAGCAAAGATGCTGCTACATTATCGCTTACTCATGTAACCCCATCCATGTACATGGCTCTTTGCTGAGATTTAGAAGCAAAAGAAACAGGACTCTGCCTAGGGTGGCCGTGTGTCCTGCTTTACAGAGGACAGTTCTCTGTTTGAAGGAATCCTCTGTTTGAAGGGCTGTTCAGTCCAAGCCTGGTTTAAAGATTACACACACACACACACACACACACACACACAAACAGACAGAAGGGAACACAGGGCCTTAAATTTGCCCATCAACAATTAGTACCAGGACAGCAGGTGAACAGGGACACAGGTCAACTGGTGAGCTGTCCTTCCCAGTATAGGGTGAGATGGACTGCATTTCTATTTAAATGATAGTCGTTCTTTCTAAATGTGCATTTATGTCACGCAAATGTTATGCGAATCTGTGTCCTTGCCAGTGGAGGCTGGTGGCTTCGATGTCAGTGGGGCTGTGAATCCGCTCTGGGTTTCAGTCAGAACCAGTCAGAACCCTAAAGGAGACTTCCGCACCTTGGAGAGGCCCATTAGAGTTCCGACTGGTTCTGACTGAAACCCAGAGTGGATTCGCTGCCCCACTGACATCGGAGCCACCAGCCTCTACTAGTTGCCAACTTGTTCCAGGCCAAATTCAAAGTGCTGGTTTTAACCTCTGAAGCCCTACCTGGCTCTGGACCAGATCCCTCATGGATCCCTGTATGAGCCTAGCCTGTCCCTGAGGTCAGCCTCAGAGGTCTCTCTCTGTCTGCTCCCTCCAAGAGAATCTTAGGTGATAGTCCAAAGCTTGTGGAACCTTTTTGGTGCTAGCCCCAGGTTTGTGGAATGTCTCCCCAAGGAAAGTGCATTTGTATCTTGGTATGGAGAGTGAATGCAGATGAGCATCCTTCCCTGAGGCAAGTTCTCTTGCCTGGCTTGGCTTTCTCTGCACCATCCTGCCCAAGCAGTGAAGGCTTTTCTTCGTGCCAGGTGCCAACGTGCAGCAGAAAGCATGTTGAAACGGCCATTTGTATGCACCCAGACTTAATGCCAGGGTAGTTTAGTCATCTGTATGGGCTCTCGGTGAATGGCCGGCCATGTGAACCCACAGAGACAACAAGGCACAGCATGTTCGATGGGGGTGCACATTTCTGCTGGTCCTTGGCATGGAGGCGTCCTGGGCCCGGTGCACACACGCATGAACACACATCGGTGCCGTGCAGGGCAAAGTTGCCTGCCGGAGAGTCTCATCTGGAATTGTTGAGAACAGAGCGTAGGATCGTTTTTTGTCCCTAGCAGATCCTTGCCGTAAAGAGCAGGTGGCCTCCTTGGCTCTTCCAACGGAGCAGGAGAGTCTGTTGCGCAGAGCACAGCGCAGAGCGTGCCAAGGAAAGCCTTCAGCAACGGGGAAAGAGGAAAGGCTTGGCCCATCGTCGCTGGTATCAAAATAAGGGTGCTACAAGCAGGTCCCTCTTTTCAATGGTGAAAAGTCATGCAGAGGGGGGGATGCTGACTGCTACACTTCAGAGCTTGCCCAACTCTGCCTCCCCTGGAGACAGCTGCACCCATCCCTTGGGCCTCTTACTGTGTCTGCCTAGCGCTGTTATCAGGACTCTGCCAACAATTGACAATACGGGAAAGCGGGGGCCCAAACAATACGGGAAAGCGAAGGCCTAAACAATTCCCTTTCCCTGCCATTGGGGGATGAGGGTTAAATATAATGCTGCGGTGACAGGGGCTGTCTGAGACAATGGGGAGCCCTGAGGTCTGGCCAGGGACTCGCCAAGAACGGCTGACAGATGTGTGTGAACAGCCCGGCCAGAGGAAAGCTCTCTCAATAGTTGTTTGACATCTTCCTGTATCCTGACATTGTCACCCACCTCCAGGGACACTTCCGCGGAGTTCTTCCTGAGACAGGCCTGGTGGCCCGGTGGTCTCACCATACAAAGAGCCACAGACTCACCCTTCCCCGCTCCCTGATTTTGTAGCCCGGCCGCAATGACATAAACCAGCCTTCCCCAACCTGGTGCCCTCCAGATGTATTCCCACCTGTCCTGGCAAGGTACACTGGCTATCCCCCACCCCACCCTGGGAAAATACTGGCTCTGGTATACACTAGAGAAGTAAGGTACTTCCAGAAAGTGGGCAAATTGGTGTGCTACCAATTGGTGCCCTGCAGACCACAACTCCCACAATCCCTGATTATTGGCCTTGCTAATTGGGGCTGATGGGAGTTGTAGTCTGAAATATCCAGAGGGCAACAGGATACCTACTCCCTGCACTAGCACATTTGCAGGGCATAACATGTATTAGACACAAATTTGGTACTTGCACAGTTATGGTGCGAAGGCAGTGTGCACTAGGTGATATACAGGGTGTGGGTCGCTTCATGCAAGGTGGTTTTAAACAGAGCCACAACTCTTAATCGATTCATTACTTAGATCTAGGGATGTCAGAGAATTTCGCCACGAATCTCGGGGAGGCTGAATGCCAGCGCATTCGGCCCCCCCAAAATTGGTGGCGAACCGGTCTGCCTCCCCGCCCCCCCCCCCAGGACGGGACTTACCTTGGGCGAATCCTCCTGGCGGTGGCGGGTCCGGCAGCGGTTCGGCGGCGGTTCGGCAGCGGCGGTGGCTGCGGTGGCCAGTCTTCCGACCAGCTGCCGCCGCCGCCATTTCCAGTAAAAACAACAACAACAACAACAAAAGTGATAGTCTACGTAAAGATTTACGTAGCCTATCACGGCTAAATTTTTTAAAAACACCGTGATAGGCTACGTAAATGTTTACGTAGCCTATCACGGCTGAGTGAAAAACAAAACAAAACCGCGCGTACGCAAATGGCGGCGCCCATGGGCCCCGCCATTTGCGTTCCTTATTTTGGCACATCTAGTCTACGTAAACATTTACATAGACTACGGTGAAAATAAGGGGAACACAAATAGCGTAGATGCTACGCTATTTGCGTTCCCCTTATTTTCGCTGTAGTCTACGTAAATGTTTACGTAGACTAGACGTGCCAAAATAAGGAATGCAAATGGCGGCGCCCATGGGCGCCGCCATTTGTGTACGCGCGTTTCCCCCCCCCACTCAGCCGTGATAGGCTACGTAAACATTTACGTAGCCTATCACGGCTGACTGCAGGGACGCAAATGGCAGCGGCTACGGCCGCCGCCATTTGCGGCCCGGCCGGCCAGGATTCGGGGGTGGAGGGACGGAGCGCCTTCCCCCCCGGTCAGAATTTCGGGGGGAGGGACGGAGCGCCTCCCCCCCACGGCGAATCAAATTTCGATACAGGTAAGAGACTTTCGTACATCCCTGCAGTGAGATCAGTAGAAGAAAAGCCTTTACCAGAAAGGCTTCCCTGATTAATCAGGCATATTATTCTTATGTGAGTTATTTTTAATACAAGCACATAAAAACCGCGGTTGGTGGGCCTGCCTTCCCCCTTCACATCCACACTGGAGGGAATGCCTCTTCTCAGATGGCATCTGCTGTGCCAGCCACGTGCAGCATTTGAAAACAAAGGTCTGTTTTTTTCCCCTCATGGCCATTGTTGTAGTCATATGCAAATGTATGCAGGTTTAATCAATTAACTAATCAATGCATGGATTAACACCAACCGCTGATTAGCCTTGATTCAATTGGGTGTCAATCCTATTGTTGAGGTGCATGTATACAAATGTGGCGAGCAGACATTTGTAAACGTATGTACATGCTGGTGCGCTGAACAGGGAGATGGGATTGGCTGGGGCTCCCCTTGAGTTTGCGCTCGGGGCAAATCCTAGTTTGCTCCTTTGTAAGGTCTGAGGGCCAAATTAGACATGACACTAAACACCAAGGACAGGGTTAATAGGAGCGGCACGGAGCAGGGTGGGCTGTGTTTCATTGGCAGCAGGAAGAAAAGGAATACAGACAGGATGAAGGGTGGTATGTGTTTTTCATCATCATCACATCATCATCACATAAGGCTTACCACCTTGCCCTGTAATCCTGATAAGACCCTGTGCCTGTTATTAATAGCTGTGCCAAACATTTCTTCCACATTTTTTGGACCATTCTCGTTCAGTTTGATAGAAAAGAAATTGCTTTTGAAAAGAAATTCAAAGGAGGATAAATTTTGGAGAAATTCTCATGGGTTGGGTTTGGGGTTCTTGTCCTTACTCTAGTTATGAGGTGGCTGAGGAGTGTGCATGAGGGTCCTGTCTGTCATTGCACAGTAATCTCTGGGGGAGCCTGTAGCCTCCTCGGCTTCCCGCACTTCAGCTAAAGCCATCGTGAGGAAGACATCGTGAGGCAATTCCTCCCATGGGGCTTTTTCATGTGGCCTGGGAGGCTGCAGAGCAACGGAAGGATGCGCAATAGAGAGAGAAAACATGCACAGCCCCCTCAGCCCCCTCACAGTGATTAGGTCAGCTCAAAAAGACCACCAAAAGAAGTTCAAAATTCTGCCTCAAAAAAGTGGAAGCCTCAACACAGCTGATGCCATTGCTACCTACAGAAGCAGTGCAATAAACCAGAAACCCTGAGGAAAGAAGAAGGAACCTGTGCCACAACCCCAGCCAATAGCGAGCCCTCTCTGTGAGAAACTGTTGGAGAATTTCTCCTCCCCTAGAAGAAATTCGGTGAAATTGTCCCCAGTTTCTCTGTCCACAAATAGGCTGGAGAATTTTGAGAGGCCCTTTGTGCACAGCTCTACTATTAACCCTGCCTAAAGGACCACCTGTCTCACTATGAACCTGCCCAGGTATTAAGATCTACAGGAGAGGGCTTTTTGAGGGCACCATGACCAACAGAGGCCCATTTGCCAGGCACTCATGACTCTCTTGGCCTTTAGAAAGGGTGTGAAGATGCGTCAATTTAGCCTTTTAAGATGTGTAGTTTAAATTTTATTTATTTATTTATTAAATTTATTAATCGCCCATCTGGCTGGTCACCCAGCCACTCTGGGCGATGTACAACATTAAAAACAGTTCAAAACAATAAAATTCAAAATTAAGAACATCACATTTCTAAAATTACCCTAACCAACCCCAAATACCTGCCTGAACAACCACGTTTTTAATGCGTGGCGGAAGCTCATTAAAGAGGGGGCATGGCGGAGTTCCCCAGGGAGGGAGTTCTACAGAGTGGGGGCCACCACAGAGAAGGCCCTCTCCCTCGTCCTCACCAGCCTAGCTGTCCTGGCTGATGGGACAGAGAGAAGGCCATTCGAGGCTGATCTTGTTGGGTGGCCTATCTGGTGTTGCTGGAGGCGCTCCTTGAGATAGGCTGGGCCAGAACCATATAGGGTTTTAAAGGTCAAAACCAACACCTTGAATTTGGCCTGGAAAACAACTGGTAATGTCTTAGGGATGCCAAATATTCCTGTGGGGAAATGGAATTTTCCAACAATTTCGGTGTGTGTATGCGTGCGTGCTGTGAGACTGTTATAAGGGGCAGCAGAAGCGCCTCTGCTTTATTTTTCTCTAGTTTTGGTTGTTGCTACTCCCACTGCAAACACTGTCTTGGCAGTCAGCTGCCATTTTGTATCGCTCACAAGGCCCCGGATGTAGTATTGTTCTGCCATATGGGGGAGGGGCAGCTGCTGCAACAGCAACAGCAACAAAAATCAGGGATAACATTCAGAGAATATTCTGTAAAATATTTTTCAGAGGGACCCTGAAAAAGAAAGTTTTCAGAAAATGTTTCCCCCCTCTGCATAGCTCTGCTTTGAACTGTCAATGCCAGGGACCGAACCTGGGATTTCCAAGTTGGAGAAAGTGTGCTCTGCCATCTCCAAGTGAGTACAGTCGAAAAGGAACATAATACTCAAATCATGTGTATCACACAAATATTTTTTTGGGGTGGGGGGAATCAGAGCAGACACCAAAAAGAGGAAGCACATCCAGATTTTGCTTCTATTGACTTGTTGCTGTTTAATAGCAAAAACGTAGTGAATTCTGGAATGGCATTTACAAAATCAGTTTTAAAGATTGCCATAGTTTATTGCAGGGATGGGCAGATGGTTGATCTCTAGATTTTGGGACTTCAACTCCCAGAAGCTACTGCCAGCATGGCCAATTATCAGGAATGCTGGGAGCTGAAGTCCTAAACATTTGGAGATCTATTTTTTGCCCAAGACAATATTTCTTTCACTACTTCAGCTTGGGTAAATAATATAGAGAACTCACAATCTAGACTCAAAGTCCAGGAATACACTCTCCTTTAAATGGTGCATCTATTGAAGTCTTCCCCAACTTGATGTCCTTCAGATATTTTGGATTAGAAGTCCCATCATCCGTGACTATTGGCCATGCTTGCTGGGGCTGATGAGAGTTGTACACCAAAACATCTGGAGGGCACCATGTTGGTGAAGGCTGATTTATTGTATGCTGTTTCCTGGTTGCCAGAAATTAAAACCCCAAAGGGAGGGAGTCATGTGAAAGCCATCAGGGACTATGACAGGAAAAAGGGTCTTCTAGGGGTGACAAAACTGCAAGCAAACTTCCCACGGTGTCAGGGGAAAGGGCAGAAAAGGAGCATGGGAAAAAAGCTACGAGGCGGAGGGAAAGACAGTAATTCCACTGGGAATTCAAGAAGAACACGATTTCATCATCCAGTTCTCTAGCACAGCTTTTCTCTGCTTGGTGAGGTGCTCACCCTTGACGGACTTAGCCAGGTTGCACTAGAAAGATAAGAGCCCCTTTCCCTGCTGTCATACACAGTTGTTTCCAAACTGCATGCCAAAACACATCCTGATCTTCCACACCCTCAGGTACCTCTTGTACCTCAGGGCATGCTCACAATGCTTCAGATCTGGTGGACTTCAGTGGACCTCCGTTTTCTATTCTATGATTCTATGATTCTGTTGTGGGGAAAATAGAAGGTTTGGGGTAGAGATTAAAGATGGGAGAAACAGGAATGCCCAAGCTCACTGAAATATTTTGGTTTGTTCGAATGGGTAAAGTTGTGCATTTTGAGAAAGTAGCACATTTTTCAAAATGGGTGCAGTTTGAGAAACTTGTGCATTTTTCAAAACTTGCGCATTTTGAGAAAGTTGTGCATTTTTAAGTTCGATATTTTGTAAACCTGAGTTCAAGTTCAGGAATTGGCACACAGTTTTGGAGCACATACACTTCCGGTCATCTTAGGGATTGCAAATGGGGCATATTTAAGTGATTTGTGAAATGAAAAGAAATTTGCATCCATCCCTAGAGCAGATTTTCATTCAGAAAACGGTACAGGGGAAAGGATTAACACCCCTTTTTGTGGCATCACAGGTCTGATCTGAATCTGCCCTGTGGCTCTTTAATTTTTTTTTAAGTCCACAGGAGGCGTGGGTCCACCATCAGCCCCCCCTCCCCCTCGAGAGGGAGGCACCCATCAGAACTGAGCGGCTGCTTGGTAGCGCTGGTTGATGGATGCGGAGCTGACTGGCAGCTGTAGAACCACACCTGAGCCTGGGCTTCCAGGTGGACCAAGGGGCGACTGAAGGTGGCGGGCTGGCGGCAATGTTAGGGGGTGGAACAACCCCTGGTGGGCCAAGTGCCCCAACAGATATGCAAATGTGCTGCACGTAGTGGAGGCTGGTGGGTCCGATTTCGGTGAGGCTGTGATTCCATTCTAGGTTTTAGTCAGAACCAGACAGAAGTTTAAAAGAGCTATCCAAGGGGCTGAACCAGCCCCTTGGATAGCTCCTTTAGAGTTCCGGCCAGTTCTGAGTGAAACCCAGAATGGATTCACAGCCCCACTGAAATCGGACCCACTAGCCTCCGCTGGCTGCAAGCTGATTCCGGGCCTGTACTGAGGGAGGACAAATTTTGTATAATTACCACCAGCCATGGAATCATAGGAAGCAGCTTATACAGAGTCAGTTAGGGTGGCCACTTATGAATCACCCCCAAAGAGTAAATGCCTCACCCCAAAAGATGGTCCTGATTTGCATAAAATGTCCACATGCTGATTTAGGTCTATAGATGCAAATCAAGAAATTATTACTGTAATTTAAACAGAAGTGCAAGCCATCTCTCCAGAGTGTGGAAGACTGGGATCAGGGGACTTTGCTCGGTCTGCTCTCCGGGTGCTGACTGTTGATAGGCAACTGCAAGGCCCAGAGCTTCCTCCTCATGGCTCTGCTGGACTTGGACTGGACAGCCTTCCAAATATGGGACAGCCTTCAAAATAGACAACAGTCCTCTGGCAGCCCTTCAAACAGAGGGCTGTAAAAGAGGCCACCTGGCCACCTTAAGATTCCAGTCAGACCATTGGTCCATCTAGACCAGCATTGTCCACATTGACTGGTAGCAGCTGTCCTGGGTTTTCCGACTTGTGTCTTTTGTGCAGAAGGTCCCAGATTAAATCCCTGGCATCTCCAGGTAGTGCTGAGACCTGGATGGCCACTGCCAGTCAACGAGATTAGGGGTAAGTAGGAAGTAGATCTCCAGATGTTTTGGACTTCGACTCCCAGAAGTCCCTGCCAGCATGGCCAATGCTCAGGAATGCTACAGGAATGCTGGGAGCTGAGGTCTGCAACATCTGGAGATCTACTTCCTGCTCAGTATAAGGTGGACTTCCCATGTTCTGGTTTCTATAAAGACAGAAGCCCTTTTCACTAGTCCAGTGAAATGCTTGAGTTGGGGGCAGGGGATTGGGATCATGCCTGGTGTCTCTGCCCCCGGCCCCCATCGTTTCATCTGAAGGACAGAACCTATGGGTAGCCTTCCCCAACCTGGCATCTCCAGACATTTTGGAGTACAGCTCTCATCAGCTCCAGCCTCCATGGCAAATGGTCAGGGATGATGGAAGTTGTTGTCCAAAATGTCTGGAGGGCACCAAGTTGGGGAAGAAATCATCATGGGCACCACACTCCCAGGCAGCCTTTCTCCATCTCACTGATTCCGCAAGGCCAATGGGCTTTTCCTGACTCTACCAGCGGCTACGTGCTGACAATCCCGTCTGCATCCAGTGATGTCTGGAAAAGCCATCCGGACCTATTACAAGCAAGCTGTTTCCAATGCCTGCCCTTATCAGTTCCAGAGAGGGAGAGAAAGGGAAATTGATTGGTGCATGTTTGTTTATCATGCTGAATAAATAGTTAAGCAGGATATTTTGATGGTTGAAATTTCTGGAATGCACAACCACTCACTCCCAGGTCATAGGACTGGAAGAAGACTGGGTGGGGGTGGGGGTGAGGATGGACCTGAGTATTTCAAGAAGGGACACTTGGGAATGGTGTGTGGGAACCGAGCATACAAATGCACAAGAATTGCTTGAGGGTTCAGACCAAAGGTCCATGTAACTCAGCATCCTGTCTCTGACAGTGGCTAGCCAGCTGCTTTTAGGAAGCTCACAAGCAGGGTATGATTCGGCAACAGCCCTCTCCTGTTCTCTGTCTTGAGCTTGTGGCATTCTGGGGATATATTGTTTCTGGACATGGTGGTTTTGTTAAGTGATCACATCTAGTGGAAGTTGGTATAAGTCTCCTCTGCAAATTTATTCAGTCCTAATTTTAAAAGCCATCTGACCTGATGACCTTATGCCGGCCAATTCCATATGACCGACAAATGTGTATGAAGTTCTTCATCCACAGCATGCTTTCTTTTGTCAGTCCTGGACCTGACTACTGATAATGCATTCTGAATTCTAATAGCAGGAGAGAATAAGAATGGTTTCCCTCTCTGCACACTGTTATCTATAATAATAAAAGAGTATGCCTGTCTGTCCGTCTGTCTGTCTGTCTGTCTGTCAGCGTCATGGCACCAAGACACCTGAAACTTAGCATGCATACTAAGAGGGCCCCAGGGATGTGCAGCTCGAGGTTATTTTGTTTTTTACATGTATTAGTTTTAATTAATTTATAGGTGTCCTGTGGTTGAAGCTTGCAGTAACAACTTCAGCCACTAAGGGTAGAAGTAGCTTTGCGTTTCAATACAGTTTGATGCCAGGGGAGGTTAGTAGGCCGAGGGACAGAGTTCTTCAACCCCCCAAGAAGAAGACCTAGAGCCACTGGGGACCCAACCTGCAGCTCCCAGAGGACACGGTGAGCTCTACCACGTGCTCCTGCCTGTCAGCATCTGTTGTCCTCTGGGAAGCCTACTCATGAGAAAGCTGAGCTGTGGGAAGAGCTATCTCCCTAATCGGACTCACCTGCACTCTGGGCTTGGCATAAGAGGCAGCCACTTCAGGTGGCCTGCCACTTCAGTGAGCCACTTAGGCAAGCCACAGGGGAGCAGAGGGTGCAGGAGGCATTGTCCTGGACTTAGTTTTAATTGTTTTTGTTTGATTTTTGTTTTACCCGTTTGGTGGGGGCTGGGTTTATTGGGGTTTTTGTTGTGTTTTAGGGGTGGGTAGCCTACCTGATAGGCGGAAGCACGGGGGCATGTGTCCACCTGACGGAGGCAGTGGGGGGAGTGTTGGGGGCCACACTATACCGAGGCTGGGCGGCAGGCGCTGGCGGAGCGCTAGGGGCAGGCCATGCCAGGTAAGGAGAATGAGGGAGAGATGTGTAATATCTGTCCCCTGCTCTGGGCCTGTCCAGAGCCAAAGGATGGCTGCGGGAGGCATGACTCCACCTTCTGCCCTTTGTTTGCTGCTCTGCAATGCCCGGTCTGTTACCCAGAAAACCTCCCTCATCCATGACATGATCCTGGATGAGGGTGCAGACCTGGCATGTATTACGGAGACCTGGCTGGCTGAGGCCACTGCTCCAACTCTTGCGGCCATGTGTCCAGTCGTATTTTCGTATGCACAGCAGCCAAGGGCTGGGGATCAGGGAGCGGGAGTGACTGTTATGTATCGGGAGTCCTTGGTTTTCACCAGACCCCCTCTCCAGGAGACCAAGGTTGCTGAGTGCATGTACTGGAGGTTGGGCCTGAAGGGCAGTCTGGGGATTCTGCTCGTGTACCGTCCACCCCGGTGCATGACTGACTCCCTGGCCAAGGTGCTTGAGGTGGTCTCTGATGTGTGTGTACAGTCCCCTAACTTATTGGTGTTGGGGGACTTCAACGTACATTCAGAGGCCATCCTCACGGGGGCACCTGGGAACTTCATGGAGACAATGGCTTCCTGGGCGCTGCACCCTATTCCAACTGGGCCTACCCATGTAGCTGGTCATGCGTTAGACCTTGAGTTTGTTTCTGGAGAAGCGGGGAGTGATCTGGAACTTGGGGGTATATCCACCCCCCACCCTTGTCATGGTCAGATCACTATCTGGTGACATAGGAATTCTCGGTTCCACAACCCCTCCGCAGGGGTGGAGGACCCATTAAAATGGTCCGCCCCAGGCGTCCTATGGATCCAAATGGATTCCTGAACATGCCTGGGGATTCTCTGGAATATGCAAACGGCCACTCAGTCGAGACCCTGGTGGATGGCTGGAATGCCGCAATCACTGGGGCATTAGATCGGGTGGCTCCGAAACGCCCTCTCCCCCTGAACAGGGCTCGGACTGCACCATGGTTCAATCCGCAGTTACGAGCTCTGAAACAGGAGGTGAGACGGCTAGAGCGCTGTTGGCGGAAGTCTCACTCCAAAGACGATCAGACATGGGCTAGAGCTGTATCTTCAGCCTATCATGTGGTGACAGAGGCAGCAAAAAAGGAATATTATGTTGCCTCTATCGCGTCTGCAGAGTGCTGTCCCAGGAGGCTGTTCCAAGTGGTCCGGAGCCTGGTCGGTCCAGTTGCTCTGGGACTGCTGGAGCATTCTAAGGCCTCCTGTGAGGCCTTGGCAAGGCACTTTGCAGATGAAATTGGTCAGATCAGGGGTGTTATTCCATGCGCCATGGATACAGTTAGTGAGTGGTGGCCTGTGGCAGACCAGTTTTGTGGGATCAGTTCCAGCTTCTTCCTTCTGATGAAGTGGACAAGGTGCTTTCATCTGCAAAGCTGACCACCTGCTTTCTTGATCTTGAGAGAGATTGGATGAGGGGATCAGGGAGGTGGTGAACGCCTGTCTTGAGGAGGGAGGGATGCCATCAGCCCTCAAGGAGGCGGTGATAAGACCGTTCTTAAAGAAGCCCTCCTTGGATCCCCAAGTTTTGAACAACTTTCACCCAGTCTCGAATCTGCCATTTTTGGGCAAGATGATTGAGCGGGTGGTGGCGATGCAGTTGAAGGCACACTTGGAAGAAGCCGATTATCTAGATCTATTTCAATCAGGCTTCAGGCCCAGGCATGGGACAGAAACAGCCTTGGTCGCCTTGGTGGATGATATGAGGAAGGCCTTGGATGGGGCGAATGCACCTTCCTTGTTCTCCTCGACCTCTCAGCGGCTTTTGATACCGTTGACCATGGTGTCCTCCTGGACCACCTGGAGGGGTTGGGCATTGGAGACACCGTATTACAGTGGTTCCAGCCCTTCCTCTCCAGCAGGTCCCAGAGGGTAGCACCGGGAGAGGAGGTTTCAGACCCATGGCCGCTCACTTGTGGGGTGCCACAGGGTTCCATCCTCTCCCCGATGCTATTTAACATCTATGTAAAGCTGCTGGGGGCTATCATCAGGAGGTTTGGGGTGCAGTGTCATTGATATGCGGATGACACACAGCTCTACCTCTCATTTAAATTCTCACCAAGGCTGGCCGTAGAATCCCTGTCCAAGTGTCTGGAGATGGTGGGTGGCTGGATGGGGAGGAATAAGCTGAAGCTGAACCCTGACAAAACAGAGGTACTTTTGGTGGGAGACAAGGGGAGGTGGGGGATGTTGACCTGGTGTTAAATGGGGTACGGCTGCCCTTGAAAGACCAGGTCCACAGCCTGGGGGTCATTTTGGACTCCCAGCTGTCCATGGAGGCTCAGGTGTCAGCTGTGAGCTGGGCAGCGCCGTACCAACTCCATCTGATACGGCAGCTGCGCCCCTACCTTCCTGGCCATCTGCTCCTATAGGTAGTACATGCCGATGTCTCCTCTCGTCTAGACCACTGTAATGAGCTCTATGTAGGTTTTCCCTTGAAGATGGTTCGGAAGCTGCAGCTGGTGCAGAACGCGGCGGCTCGCCTGATTAAAGGGAGCTGCTGGCATGATCACATCACTCCGGTGCTGAAGGTGTTGCACTGGTTACCAGTTGTTTTCCAGGCCAAATTGTTATACATCACCCAGAGTGGCTGGGTGACTGGCCAGATGGGCAATTAAGAAATTTAATAAATAAATAAAGTGCCCCTCAGAGGAATGGAGTGGGCAGACCCCTCCCTCAGAGGGTCGTAGGGGTGCACCATGGCAGGGGCCATGCCTAGGGTTGCCAGCCAGCATGGCTTCGCTCAGATGGGGTGGGCACAATTTGTCTTACTCTGACAGCTGTCTAGGTTTGCTTGAAGCCTTGCCTGAAGCCTTGCTTGAAGGGCTTTTTCAACCCATGCAAAGCCAGGACCATTTGCTCGTAATTTTATAAAGCAATCTTGTTTTCCCCTTTGGTTGTCTTTTTTCTAAACTAAAAGGGATCCAGATGCTTTTTTTGGCCATTCTTTATAGGGAAAGTGTTCCAGCTCCTTGATCAGTTTGATGTGCGCCACTTTTTCCAGTTGCATGATATGATCCTGGTAGATCAATCCCCTTATAAGTGAGTTGTCCCCCCCCCCTTCTGCTCCTTCTTTTGTCTGTCTTGTTGTTAGGCTCAGTTTGGGAGCAAATGGAAGGTTGCGAGCTATTTTCAGAGTACATCAAAGTGTGTAAGTATAGCCCTTTTCATAGGTTCAGTGAATGCATAGAGGGTGTGTGTGTGTGTGTGTGTGTGTGAGAATGGGATTATACCTGATCTCCCCCCTCCTGACCTCGCATTCATGACTATCTGAATAGAACTGACAATACATGTACAAGATACACAGGCAGATGCAGGCTCTCTTTGCACAATCTCTTTGCCAAAGCCAGGGTCCCTGCTCACAAATAAAGAGTTCATGGGTGTTAGGAGGTGGGCCCTCCTGAGCACTGGGGAGTCTGAGAACCAGGATAGGTTCAATCCTAGAACGTTCTAAAGTGACAAAATTTTGCCCCCACTTGTCTATCCCTCCCCACCCCATGACATGCAAATAATTATTTGGGCCTGGGCAGTCAACACTCACTCTGACCTACTTGTTTTTGCTGCCAGGATGAAATTGGTGATGGGGCTCCGCCACAGCCAAGCAGGAGCAAAAGTTGGCACAAAGAGGAACTTTGAGGAAGAGAAACCCGCAGGTGCCTCTGCTGGCATCCAACTCCATAATGTCCAGAACAACATCAGAACCTGCAGCCTCTTTCACAAAGAGTTGGGCTGGCTTGGAACTTCGTTGCCATGGTGACCATGTAAGCAAAGGTTTCTTTTCTTTTTAAATTGGCCGTATTATGTTGCCATGCTATCATCCTTTCCAGGGGCATTCTGGGAAGAAAAAGACAGTGGCAGTCTGTGTGCCTCTGCTGGTGAAGATGACTTTTAAAACTACCAAAGGGGGGGGGGAATTAAATGAAGGAGGAAAAAGGAAAGAAAACGTTAAGACCCTCAACTCACAATTGTAACCCCCCTTCCCCCAAATTGACCACTGACAGTGACCACTTGAACATCACAATGAACAGGCAGGCACACTTCTGCACTCTGGTGAGATATACTGCATTTCTGTTTAAATCATAATAATTATTTCTAAATTTGCATCTATACATAGACATTAGCACAGTGGTCCCCAGTGTCGTGTCTGCGGGCACCCAAAAGTATATATATTTTTAAATTTACTTTTTTTCTTTTTCTCCCCCCCCCCCTTTTTAAATACACATACATGGATTTGTATGAAACACATACAGCTTTCTAGCAATGATACATATGCTTCAACAACAGTGGGCCAAATATCCAAATAAATATCTATTTTATGGTGGTGTCTGTACACCACCCATTTAAATATTGAAAGTGTTGTAAGGTCCTCAGTCCATTGCATTAGAAGAGGCAAGTGTTTATCCTTCCAATGTTGTAATATCAGTCTTTTAGCTGCCAGAATGGTGCAGAGAATCCATTTATGCTGACTATTTGTTAATTTCCAATAAAGCAGGTAAATAATTTAAAAGAGCATGTAGAGCAGTAAATATTAAAGACTGTTCCAGCACAAAATTTATCTGTGTAATAACTTCCCCCCTAAAGAAGGAACCACTGGACATTGCCAAAACAGATGTTTAAAAGATGCATTAGCTGTATTGCACCACCAGCAATTCCTTATTAAAGAGATGTTGCAGTGTCCAATAGATATGAAGCAAAAGTTTTTGCTGAATAAGATACAGCCTAAGATCCATAGACACGACACGTAGACACCAAAGCGGCAACCTACCAATTAGGAAATTTGTGGTGGTGCCCACAGCAGTTTCTCAAATTCCCAAATGTGCTCACAGGTCCAAAAAAGGTTGGGGACCTTTGCATTAATATATGCAAATTTTATGCAAATCTTTTCCCTCTTTGTCCCCCTTTTCTGTTGATTCACCCTAGTCTAAGGGTACACAACCTGTTTGGGGCTGTGGGCACATTTGGCAATTTGAGAAAGTGTCCTGGGCCCCGCCACAACATGGTTGCACTGGGAGGCATGGCAAAGGAACCTGCTCAAAAGATTAAGTACAAGGCAGTGGTGGGATCTGAGCCCCTAAACAGACTAAACAACTCCTTTGAATCACAGCTTTCAGCACCAACAGAAACCTATTTCACAGCAATCCCAGCAGCTGGTAAGAAAATGTGTTAATTTTTTTCACAAGTGGGATATGCATTGCATTTCTATTTAAATTTTAGTAATTATTTCCAGATTTGCATATCAATCAACATATGCAAAAGTTATTCACATCTGTGTCCTCTTTTGCCCTACTTTTTCATGGTGCATGCCTTCTTTTTTGGTGATATGTAAGTGGCCACCCTAAGTAATAGTCGTTGTTGTTGTAATATTAAAAACCATCTACCATGCTATATCACGATTTATGCTTATCACTCCCGCTAATAGCAACCTCAAGTGGTGAGTGCCAACAGAAATGGAGCCAAAATGGGGCCATGGACAAACAAGAGGGAGGTATCATCTTGGAAGGAATTTATTGTTAAATCTGGCCCTGTGTAGATCTACAGTCAGCAGGAGTAAATCACATTGTTTGGGGGCAGGGTTAGGTGGGAAGCCCCCCCCCCCAAGCTTTTGTGGCTTTTCTATGCTCCCACAGGAATCCTGGCATAAACACAGCCCTGACTCTTCTGAGTTTTCAAACACTGCTAGGAAAATGCCTCCAAGGAAATGGTAGTGGTGTCAGAGATGGCACCTGTTCAGCCCATTCTTCTTGGTTTCCCTCCTCCAGCCACCCACCTCCTTCCTTAAGGGGAGGGGTTTAACTCAATGGCAAAGCCTCTAGTTCCTTCCTTTACTTTCTGTAGGAGGAAGTTATCCGCCACACAAGTCAGGAATTTCCTGGAAGGGCCATGTTTTGCAGAATTTGTCTCCCAACAAATATCGGGGAAATTGAAGTCTCCCATTACTACTACATCATGCTACCTTGAAACCTTGGCAATTTGCTTTTCAAAAGTTTCATCCTCGTGTTCTCCTTGATTAGGTGGCCGGTAGTAGACTCCGACCACCAGGTTCCTTTTATTCTTTACTCCATTTATTTTGATCCAGATGCTATTGATGGGGCTACCAAGCTCATCGTTCTGTATTTCTGTGCAGAGATATGTATTTTTCACATACAGTGCAACCCCACCTCCCTTTCTGTTCCTCCTGTTCTTTTTGAACAAGTTATATCCTTCAACTGCTGTATTCCAGTCATGAGAGTCATCCCACCAAGTCTCAGTTATACCTATCAAGTCATAATTTCCCTCTTGTATTAAGAATTCAAGTTTGTTCTGTTTGTTTCCCATACTCTGGGCATTAATATATAGACATTGAAGACCATGTGCTTCATAGTCTGACTTCCTACATGTGTCTGAAGACTATTATTAGGTGCTATTAGAGCTGTTCTCTCTGTTGTGGTGCATGAGCCTTCATCCATTGTTACCCCCAACTTTACATCTCCCTTCTGCGTAGGATTCAGTTTAAAGCCCTCCTGATGAAGTTCTTCATGCTGTGGCCAAACACATTCTTCCCAGCCTTTGTGAGGTGCAACCCGTCCCTTGCCCATCTTCCAGGAAGTATAGCCCGTGGTCCCAGAATCCAAATCTCTCATGTCCGCACCACCTTCATAGCCAGTCATTCACCCGGAGTATTTTTCTTTCCATTTCTATCCCTCTTCTAACTACTGGAACGATGGATGAGAAAATTATCTGGGCTCCAAAGTTCTTGAGTTTCCTTCCCAAAGTTACAAAGTCTGACGTGTTAGGGATGGACGAAAGTCCCTTACCTGATCCCGCAGTTTGCTTCACGGTGGGGGGGAGGCGCTCCGTTCCTCCCCCCGAAATTCTGGGCGGGTGGGGAGGTGCCCAATCCCTCCGGCCGAAATTCTGGCCAGGGGGGAGGCGCCCCCTCCCTCCGGCCGAAATTCTGGCCGGGGGGGAGGCGCCCCGTCCCTCCGGCCGCGAACCTCGTCTCCTGCCAGGACGCAAATGGTGGCGGCCGTAGCCGCCGCCGTTTGCATCCTTGCAGTCAGCCGTGATAGGCTACGCAAATCTTTACATAGCCTATCACGGCTGACTTTGGGGGGGGGGGGAAGCGCGTACGCAAATGGCGGCGCCCATGGGCACCACCATTTGCGTTCCTTATTTGGGCCCGTGTAGTCTACGTAAACATTTACGTAGACTACGGCGAAAATAAGGGCAACGCAAATAGCGTTGCCCTTATTTTCGCCGTAGTCTACGTAAATGTTTATGTAGACTACATGTGCCCAAATAAGGAACGCAAATGGCAGCGCCCATGGGTGCCGCCATTTGCGTACGCGCTTCCCCCCCCCAAGTCAGCCGTGATAGGCTACATAAGGATTTACGTAGCCTATCACGGTGTTTTTTGAAAATCTAGCCGTGATAGGCTACGTAAATCTTTACGTAGCCTATCACTTCTGTTGTTGTTTTTTTTCACCTTGGAAATGGCGGCTGCGGCGGCCGGTCAGAAGACCGGCCACCGCCGCCGCACCGCCGCCGGGAGCCGCCAGCGCCAGGGACATTCGACAAAGGTAAGTCCCATTCCGGGGGGTGGCGGGGTGGTGGGGTGGTGGTGGACCGTTTCTCCACCAATTTCAGGGGGCCGAATGTGTTGGCATTCGGCCTCCTGGAGATTCGTGGAGAAATTCTCCGACATCCCTAGACGTGATCTCTTCGTAGCTCCGCTTGGCGGTATCATTTGTTCCCACATGGATGAGAAGAAAGGGATACCTGTCAGTGGGCTGTATGAGTGCAGGCAGCCTTTCAGTCACGTCTCTAATCCGTCCTTCCGGGAGACAGCATACATGGCGAGTCCATGGGTCTTCGCGACATACTTGAGTTTCGATCCCATGCAGCAAGGAGTCTCCCACTACTACTACTCTTCTCTTCTTCTTGTTGTAAGCCTGGGTTTCATCGCTTCTGCTTGACTGACCTTCAGCCTCTCGCTCACTCTCAGGCAGGTTCCCCTGTGATTCTTCCTCTGCAGGCTGTCCTCCAGTCTCATCCTCAAGTACCCTGAATTGGTTCCACAGCTCCAGTGCTTCCACTGGTGCAGAGTGGCATCTAATTCTTCTTTTCCAAGGAGTATCCACTACTGCATTTTTCCTCACCTCAGCACTTCCCTCTTCTGCCTCAGCTTGCTGTTGCTCTTCAAGCTTCTGGTCTTCACTTTGCTGCTGTAGTTCCACTGTTCTGTCCAAGAACTCTTTGTGTTCTCTTATTCCCCGGAGTGTCGACAGTCGCCGCTCCAGTCCTCTTACTTTTTCTTCCAGCAGCGTGATCAACTTGCACTTGTTGCAGGTGTAGGCCATGTTGTTCTCAGGCAAGAAAACAAACAGTGCACACACCTTGCAGGTCACCACCACTGGAGAGTCTTGTCCTTCCATAGCCTCTTTTCTCTTTTTGTGTCTAGCTTTCTGATTGTTCTAGACTAGCCTGTGCCTGCTCCTCTACTCACTAGAGGTTAAAAGCAGAGTCCCACTGATGTGGAAGTGTGTGTTACAAGATTTTTTTTTAAATAAAACAAATAAATAAAAAAATGTTAGGGGCCTCCCCCTTGACCTCCTCTGCTGAACTCCCCTGGCCAACTCCTGTTTGCTCCCCCTGTCCGCTCACTCTGACTGCTCACTCTCTGGGAACTTGCTTGCTTCTGTAGTTCCTGGACCAGCTGGAGCAGCTTCCTCTGCTGTGCTCTGCTCAGCTGGGAGGCGGGAAACAAACATTACTTCAGTCATAAAACACGCAACTAACCTTTCCCTCCCTGCCAAGCTTTACAGTGGCTTCTATATTCCTGGTATGTTGGAGCAAAAAAGGAAGGAAGGAAGGAAGGAAGGAAGGAAGGAAGAAAGAGGTTTGCCAACCCTGAAAGAAAAAAAAGGAAGAAATACTCTGAGCATGTGCAGTTTCACATTTTAAACTCCCTTAAATCCTAGCACCATCGTGACTGCCAGAATAAAATGGAGTTTGCTTCTGCTGCCCAGAGGCTAAACACATTTACTTGGGAATGAGCACCATTTTGTTATAGAAAAGGATCATATGTTTTTAAAGTAAACATAATAAAAGGAGTATGACTAATCATATAGATGCCCAGCCATTCGCCACCACCCCTCGCCCTAGCTGCGCCACTGCCCATGCCTTGCATGCAGAAAGTCCCAGGTTTAATTGGAATAATGGGCTCAAGTGACAGGAAGCCAGGTTCCGGCTGAACATCAGGAAAAATTTCCTGACTGTTAGAGCAGTACGACAATGGAACCAGTTACCTAGGGTGGTAGTGGGCTCTCCCACACTGGAGGCATTCAAGACGAGGCTGGACAGCCACCTGTCAGGGATGCTCTGACTTAGATTCCTGCATTGAGCAGGGGTTGGACTCGAGGGTCTTAAAGTCCCCTTCCAACCCTACTATTCTATGATTCTGTGATCCCGGGCACCTCCAGGTAGAGATGTATGGATCTGGTAAAATCCATCCCATCTGCATTTCGTGGATTGTCAGGTGCCTTTTGTTCCATCGTCCGCTCATTGATGGAATCAGATTTTTTTCCAGTTTCTCAAATTTATGCAAATTCTCATTTGTGCAAATTTGCATTTGCCCAGATATGCATTTGTGCAAATTCACACTTGAAAAAATGTGCAGATCCCCCCCAAATATGCAAATCCTCCCAAAATTTGCATTTGCATGCTTTAGCCTATGGGGAAAATGCACGTTTTCAGCTGGTGTTTTTATGATTTTACGCATTTTTCTACAAGTAAATTTGCATAAAATTCTGGAAACTTAAAAAACCAGTCCACAAGTCCGTGGAATCCGTGTGACTTGGGAAAAGCCAGTCCACTGTGGAATCCACAGGTCGGATTCATAGAATTCCAAACTCAAAATGTGCTGCTCTTTTTTTTACAACTGCAGCTGCACTTTGGGAGAATGGATGTTTAGTCATCTTGCGCATAGTTATCCCCAGCTGGCCTGCTTTGTTCTCTCTGCTCCCTTTCTCTTTGCCTTATCAGGAAGCTGTTTCCTGACTGCTCCGAAAAGAATGGACAGCAAATGGAGAGGAGTTGATCCCATAGGCTCCACCCTGGCCTCGCCACACAAAGGACCTTGTAATCCTTACAGTAAACTTTGTATTGCAGGAAAAAAGGCCAGGCAATCCTACAGGGGCAAACAAGAAATAAAATAATGGCACACAAAGAAAATCCCAGGGAAAAAGAATAATAGAGGAAAGCCAATCGGAGGGAGATAGGGTGATTCATATTCCAGCGCCATCTTCACCGATGGCCTCATAGAAATGCAGAAGTGATATGGGAACTAAGCCATCTCATGCTGCCCAGAGGCGAGAACTTCTGTAACACTCCTGTCCTCTAACAAGGATCACTTTGTAAAAGCGCAAGCCTACGCATGTTTATAAGGAAAAAGGCATGCTGGGAGATGTAGGACATCTTTGCTGGCTGGGGCATGCTGGGAGGTTGTTTTGCTGGGAGTTGCTGGGAGCATGCTGGGAATTGTAGGACTTTTTTCTGTCTAAACATGCATAGGATTGCGCCTTAAGTCCTTCCTTCTCCACTATTAGACATCATTGAAGGCTCTTTTTAGGGCTGTGCACAATCTCTCGCCTTTGTTGGACCTTCATTCCCCTCCACCCCTTTGATGTGTGATGTGTGATGGGGGAGGGGAAATTTCTGCAACTTTCTGCAAACACAGGGCCTTAGGGTCAGCCATCTGTTTTTCTGTACCATGCCCCTGGGAATGATGGTAGATCATCACATACGGTTGTTCCTGGGTGCCTTCATGAGTAGATTTCCAAAGTGCCTGGCAGACAGGCTGCTACTGTGGTGACTACTTACGAATCCCCTCCCCCCAAAGGAAATGCATCGCTAAAAAAGAGGACAGAAGAAGAGAGCACTTTCCATAAAACTGGCATATGCTGATGTATATGTATAAATGCAAATTTGGAAATAATAATGATAGTTTAAATAGAAATCCAGTACATCTCACCAGAGTGCAGGGCTGAATCCACACATAGCAGTTATACTGGTATCATAACTATTGGTGCCCTTTGGTGTCAAGTTTACCAATAGTTATGATAGCGGTATGATAACTGCTATGCGTAGATTCAGCCCAGAAGACTGTGACCAGGTAACCTGTGTGCCTGCCTGTTCCGTCTGCTGTCCAGGTGCAAACTGGTGATGGGCAACAATTCTTATGGATCTTTATCTTTAAACTGGAATTGGACCATATAGTCCTTCAAACAGACGACAGTCCTCCGGCAGCCCATCAAAGAGAGGACTGTGCTGTGTAAAAGGGGATGCATGGCTACCCTAGCTGCCACACGCAGCTTGATATTGTTTGAACATTTTAGCAAGGGAAAAACGAAAGACAGAAAGAAAATAAGACAGAAGGCCACCTCGTCTAGGAGTAAGAACCCTCTACTCCCAAATGTTTGGGTCCCCCACCTGAATGTGCCTCCCCACAAGTTCTTCAGGAGGGTTTTCATACTTCAGCATAACCTTAGTTCATTCACTTGGAAAGAGCTTCTCCTGCTGCACTGATTTAAAAGCCCAAAGCAATGATGCTTCTTTTGGCTAAGGATATTCTGGAAAAACACAACTGCCTATGATACCTTATCAACAGATCAACACAGAGCTTAGCAGCTGCAGTGTGTGAAAGGTGGCAGGCTGTGTACTGCACAGGCCCTTAGCGTTCATACGCACAAATGTATTTCCACATGCGCTGCGCAGGAGACAAGATGCACCCATTCACCCACTCATAGATTTAACATCAGAGGGAGCAATCCTATGGCCGCTAGACAGAGGCTAGATGGCCATAGGATATGCTGTTTTCTGGGAACCGACCTCGGAGCCCACGCTCCAAGGTCGGTTCCCGGAGAACCGACCTCCGCGCACTTCTGCGCTGCCTTGGAGGCAGTGTGGAACAGCCTGGTCCTCCGCGCTCACAAGAGGAGCATGGAGCGGCTGGAAAGGGGTGTGGCTGGGGGCGTTCTGGGGCGGGGAGGTCATAGCTGTCTGCCCCACACATCTAATGTGTTGTACAGCGGCCTCCTTCCTCGCTCCGTGCTCCCGCAGCTAGATAGCTGCAAACGGCTGTCAAGCCGAAAAAGCAGGGCAGGAGAAGCGCGGAGGGAACGATCCCCTCCATGCTTCTCCTGCCCTGTTTTGGATAGGTGGTCACCTCCAAGTTCTGAGGTGGCCACCTATCTAGATAGGATTGCACCCTAAAGATCCCAAGAATGGTGGAGGATGACAGTGCTAACAAAAATTTAGCAAGGCATGTCCCCCAAAAGCAAAAAGAAATTTACCAGGGACCAGGAAGGCAACTGGATGGAGGTGCATCTACCAGCATTTTAATTGTTCTTCGAACCTGCAAAGTGTTTCCAGATCTGGCTTTGGCTTATTGCTCCAGTTGTCACTCTTCTCCCCATTCTAAAGATGGAAAATTGAGGCTGAGAATCAGGGGTGTGGTTTCACTATCTAGATCAGGGATGGGGAACATTTTCCTGCCCGAGCCCCACCTTCCCTGCTGGCTCACCTTCTGGGGGCTGTGTGGGTGGGGACAAATTTAAGAGTGGGCAGCGCCACCTGGCACTTTCTACAGCTGGGAGGAGGAGGGATGGGGGAAGTAAATGAAATGTCTCTCTATCCTTCCAGAAGAGTCCAGCTCCTGAGAGCAATCTCTGTAACAAAGAAAAGAAACTTGGGCTTCTCTGCAGGGACTGTTAAAGTGATCTCCACCAGTCTTACTGGTATGACCCATTTGGCATACCCCACTATTATAATCTGGAACACTCAACAATGGCCACAAGACTGGAAAAGGTCAGTTTACATTCCAATTCCAAAGAAGGGCAACGCCAAAGAGTGTTCAAACTACCGCACCATTGCGCTCATTTCACATGCCAGCAAGGTGATGCTCAAAATCCTACAAGCTAGGCTTCAGCAGTATGCGAACCGAGAACTACCGGAAGTACAAGCTGGGTTTCGAAGAGGCAGAGGAACTAGAGATCAAATCGCCAACATTCGCTGCATCATGGAGAAAGCAAGAGAATTCCAGAAAAACGTCTATTTCTGCTTCATTGACTACGCTAAAGCCTTTGATTGTGTGGATCACAACAAACTGTGGCAAATTCTGAAAGTGATGGGAGTACCAGACCACCTTACCTGTCTCCTGAGAAACCTGTACGAGGGTCAAGAAGCAACAGTAAGAACCAGACATGGAACAACCGATTGGTTCAAAATTGGGAAAGGAGTACGACAAGGCTGCATATTGTCACCCTGCTTATTTAACTTATATGCAGAGTACATCATGAGAAATGCTGGGTTGGATGAATCAGAGGTCGGAATTAAGATTGCCGGGAGAATTATCAACAACCTCCGATATGCAGACGATACCACCCTAATGGCAGAAAGCGAAGAGGATCTCAAGAGCCTCTTGTTGAGGGTGAAAGAGGAGAGTGCAAAAGCTGGTTTGAAACTCAACATTAAAAAAACTAAGATCATGGCATCTGGCCCCATCACTTCCTGGCATATAGAAGGGGAAGAAATGGAAGCAGTGACAGATTTTACTTTCTTGGGCTCCAAGATCACCGCAGACGGTGACTGTAGCCATGAAATTAAAAGACGCTTGCTCCTTGGGAGGAAAGCTATGGCCAACCTAGACAGCATAGTAAGAAGCAGAGACATCACCTTGCCGACAAAGGTCCGTCTAATCAAAGCTATGGTTTTCCCAGTAGTAATGTATGGCTGTGAGAGCTGGACTATAAGGAAGGCTGAGCGCCGAAGAATTGATGCTTTCGAACTGTGGTGCTGGAGAAGACTCTTACGAGTCCCCTGGACTGCAAGGAGGTCAAATCAGTCCATCCTAAAGGAAATCAACCCTGAGTGCTCATTGGAAGGACAGATAATGAAGCTGAAGCTCCAATATTTTGGCCACCTAATGCGAAGAGAAAACTCCCTGGAAAAGACCCTGATGCTGGGAAAGACTGAAGGCAAAAGGAGAAGGGGACGGCAGAGGATGAGATGGCTAGATAGCATCACGGATGCAATGAATATGAACTTGAGCACACTCCGGGAGAGAGCGCAGGACAGGAAGGCCTGGCGTGCTATGGTCCATGGGGTCGCGAAGAGTCGGACACGACTGAACGACTGAACAACAACAACTATTATAATAAAGAATCGTTAAGTTGGAAGGGGCCCCTACAAAGCCATTTAGTCCAACACCAATCTTATAACAATATACATAAGGAATTTGTGGTAAACAGGGCCGGCCCTGCCATGAGTCAGAGTGATGCTGGGAGGTGCAGAGCAGTGGCAAGGTGTTGGAGCAGCCTGTCCGGCATCCTCTAAATTAGTTTACTGACCTTGGATGCAGTAGGGGATGCTGCCCTGTCACTGAAGTAACACTGAAGTATTGAAGTAAGATTCAACTGCCAGTCATCTTCTAAGGGCCGGCATCAAGGGTAGGCATGGCTGGGCACCTGCCAAGGGCCCACACCCCAGCAGGGTTCCACTGACAAGTGTCCCCTGGAGTTGTTCCTCCTCTTCACCATGGCAACCTGCTTGTTCACCTGCCTCTTGCTCTGGCCCAGACAATGGAGGTGGTGGTAAGGAACAGCAGATGCCAGTGTCTGCTTACTCACTGGCTGTCTGCTGTCAAGAAAGCGAGTGGGAGCAATGGTGAGAAAGAGGATGAGGAGCAATAGCAGCTCACGGCAATGGTGGCGAGAAGACAGACTCACTGAGGGAGGGGGGCCATTCGGGGTGACTTGCCCAAGGGCCCTCAAACACCTGGAGTCAGCACTGCGTCTTTGCCCTGGCCTCAGAAAGCAAAATGTCTTTGGCTGGCCCTGGTGGTAAAGGCAGGATTGAACGCTGATTTCCCAATTCATTCTGTCCTGTGTTTAACCTAGTTGGACAGTTGGGAACTCCGTCTCTCTCTCTCTGGTTGGAGCAGGAGGAAATCTTCAAGGCTCCATTTTGGTGGCCTTCAAACAATCCCAGGGTACGATGAAGGCAGAGGAAATGCCTTGTGAAAAGGTGATGTTGCAGATACCTCCGAGGACTTCAGCCAACCGTAGAGGGAGGACTGATATATTTATTCACTTTGCTCTCTGTTTTCGCTGCCTTAGAACTAATATTTTCATTGGCAGAATCTGGGACAGGGCTCCTGCTTTAGGGTTGGTTTTTCTTTTTTGCTTTTCACCAAACAGTTCCCGCAAGGTGGAAAACAAGACTGAGTGAGCAGTTCTGCCTGCAGAGATCCCTGCCCCAGGGAGATCTCCTCATGCCAAATCTTGTCTCTAATAGGCCCGTCTACAATCTTCCCCTGCCTTGCTATTGTTTGACTGTTATGACAGGATTCGACCTTGCCATCCAGGGTCTGGCTGTGTGCTCCCGTGGCCTCCCTTTGCTCTCCAAGAATAACACAGACAGATTCGTTTCTGCAATGGGCAGTTTCCAGAGGTTAGACTGGGGACCGAGGAGGGAGGGAGGGAGGGCTTGGCTCCACATGTGAAAATTACTTTGGCCCAAGGTTGATGCTTTCCCTTAGAAGTGTGTGCGGAGGGCAGAAGGACAGCGGTGCCTGGTAAAAAGCTTTTGTAAATAAAATTGCGAGTCTGATAAAAGCTGCATGTGAAGGGAGGCAGGGGCAGGAAGCCTGCTGGCCACCAATTTTCCAGACATCATAATAATGTGTGAGCTGAGTCAAACTCTTCCATACACCCAGGGCCAGCATCAAGGGAAGGCATGGTCAGGCACCTGCCCAGGGCCCACACCCCAGCAGGGCCCACTGACGAGAGCCCCCTGGATTTGCTTCACCTCTTCACCATGGCAACCCACTTGTTCACCTGCCTCTTGCTCTGGCCTAGACAACGGTGGTGGTGGTGGTGGTGAGCAGTAGGAGGAGGAGCAGAGGCCACGGCCTGCTTGCTCCCTGGCTCTCGGCCTGCCAAGCAAGCAAGTGACAGCAAGGATGAAGAAGAGGAGGAGGGACAATTTATTTCATTTACAATATTTGTATACCGCTCCATATCTAAAACAGATTTTGGAGCGGTGAACAGAAAAAGTAAAATAGTAAAAGGATAAAAAAGGACTAAAACACCATATTAAAACTATGCTTTTTAAAAACAGAATGCCAGCAAGAACTGTGGCTGGTCAGTTAAGGAATGCCTCCTGGAACAGCACTGTTTTCAGGAGGTGCCAGAAGCAACCCAGTGCTGGCACCTGCCTGACCTCCTGGGGCAGGGAGTTCCAAAGAAAGGGGGCCACCACACTGAAGGCTCTTCTCCTGGTGGACTCCATTTGGGCCAAAGGTCTATCTGGAACCACCAAGAACCCACCCTCTGATGACCTCGGTGACCAGGCAGGTTGGTAAGGGAGAAGGTGCTCTTTCAGGTATCCTGGTCCCAAGGTGTTTAGGGCTTTGTACACTAGTACTAGAACCTTAAACCTGGCCTGGTAGCGGATAGGCAGCTAGTGCAGTTCTTTCAGCAACGGCAGCTGGTGACAGCGGCAGTGAGAAGGCAGACTCATGGAGGGAGGGTGTCTTGTCCAAGGGTCCTCAAAAACCTGGAAACAGGCAGCACAGCACCCAAAGCAGGGTCGCGTTTGGATGAGAGCTCACAGCGGTTCAGCGCCAGCACCTTGCCTTCAGCACCAGGGCCCAGCTTTGGAACATGAGAAGTGATATTCTGGAGGGAGACTATCTCTGTACACGGGCAGAGTGCCTTTCCCTCATAGCTGAGCAACCACCACCAGTTCCTACGGAGGGAATGATTTCTATAGATCCATAAGATTCTCCTGAGACTGAGTCCAATCATTGGTCCATCTAGTCTTCGCTAACTTGGCTGCCACTGCCAAAATTAATTTGACCCTTCAATCCCCCCCCCCTGATGGCTGCTAATGCTTACCCTAAGTCTACCACTGAGTCACTTGGGGATTTTGCTTCTTGTATTCCCTTTAGGTGGCAGCAGGAGATAGGGGAGACATGCTATAGAAATGCTATGGGTATGATCCAGCTAAAATTAAGCACAGTTATTTACTTATATTTAAATGTGCAGCCTACTTTCCCCTGAACAGGTGTGCAGAGCCGTTATAAGACAAAGTGTTATTAAAAAAACAAAAACAACCCCCCCAAAGCAATACCACCATATAAAAATATTCCATTTAAAAATAGTAGCACTCAAGAATGGCAGTGCAAAAAACAAAACAAAACACCCAAACACTTCATATTCCTTCCAGCTCCTTCAAAAGCCAGGAAATGGGAGAGATTTAAATGTGTATTTAACTCACCCATTGAAATCAATGGGATGTCAAAGGGCTTCTCTTGAGATGGACTATGGCCTATACTATCCAAAGGACACAGAGACAAGGGCAGGTTGAAGGGGCCCCAAGTAAGATGTCTTCCAGGGGGACTCACCGGTCCACTCCCCACTTGTCCGGCTGCTGCTGGAACAGCAACAATACTCCCCTCCTCCTCCTCCTCTCCCTTCCCCTCCTCCTCTCCCTTCTCCTTCTTCTCTCCTTCTCCTTCTCCTTCTTCTCCTTCTCCTTCTCCTTCTCCTTCTTCTCCTCCTCCTCCTCCTCCTCCTCCCCTCCCCCCCTCCTCCCCCTCCTTGCTGTCCCTGCTGCTGCCTGCCAGTATGCAATGTAAAGTGCCAGTGGTGGCACCAGAAAAAATTTCGGGAGAGGGGCACAGAGGGGGAAAAGTATTTTTCTAGGTGTCTCACATGTTAAGATCTCTGAAAGAAAAATAACAGTATATTTTACAATAAGACTGCCATCCTAAACAATTTTTTTTCTGAAATCAGTGATACATTGATCAATTTATGTACTATTTTTTAATGTAGCATGTATTAACCAAATTCAAATTACAGTAAGGAAAATGCTTTCAAACAAGGCAGAGTCGCTACACAAACATTGCCTTGACACACCAGTTAGACAAAACATTTTCTTTAGAAAACAGTTGCTTTTGAACCATTGTGGGCAGAACCAGGTCTCAGTTCCTTACACTGAGACCGTAGGCTCTCAGTGTAAGGAAAGTAAGAGCGAATTGTGACACCCGAGCCCAATACACCTAAGAAACCCAATGCCTGTTGTGTATCTCTGGCTGATTAGACTGTTCCTTACTGAGAGGGAATGTAGGAGTACGTAGATCTAAAGAAGCTGAATACATCGATTCTTGTTGTTGTTGTTGTTCAGTCGTTCAGTCGTGTCCGACTCTTCGTGACCCCATGGACCATAGCACGCCAGGCCTTCCTGTCCTGCGCTCTCTCCCGGAGCGTGCTCAAGTTCATATTCATTGCATCCGTGATGCTATCTAGCCATCTCATCCTCTGCCGTCCCCTTCTCCTTTTGCCTTCAGTCTTTCCCAGCATCAGGGTCTTTTCCAGAGAGTTTTCTCTTCGCATTAGGTGGCCAAAATATTGGAGCTTCAGCTTCAGTATCTGTCCTTCCAATGAGCACTCAGGGTTGATTTCCTTTAGGATGGACTGATTTGACCTCCTTGCAGTCCAGGGGACTCGTAAGAGTCTTCTCCAGCACCACAGTTCGAAAGCATCGATTCTTCGGCGCTCAGCCTTCCTTATAGTCCAGCTCTCACAGCCATACATTACTACTGGGAAAATCATAGCTTTGATTAGACGGACCTTTGTCGGCAAGGTGATGTCTCTGCTTCTTACTATGCTGTCTAGGTTGGCCATAGCTTTCCTCCCAAGGAGCAAGCGTCTTTTAATTTCATGGCTACAGTCACCGTCTGTGGTGATCTTGGAGCCCAAGAAAGTAAAATCTGTCACTGCTTCCATTTCTTCCCCTTCTATATGCCAGGAAGTGATGGGGCCAGATGCCATGATCTTAGTTTTTTTAATGTTGAGTTTCAAACCAGCTTTTGCACTCTCCTCTTTCACCCTCAACAAGAGGCTCTTGAGATCCTCTTCGCTTTCTGCCATTAGGGTGGTATCGTCTGCATATCGGAGGTTGTTGATAATTCTCCCAGCGATCTTAATTCCGACCTCTGATTCATCCAACCCGGCATTTCTCATGATGTACTCTGCATATAAGTTAAATAAGCAGGGTGACAATATGCAGCCTTGTCGTACTCTTTTCCCAATTTTGAACCAATCGGTTGTTCCATGTCTGGTTCTTACTGTTGCTTCTTGACCCTCGTACAGGTTTCTCAGGAGACAGGTAAGGTGGTCTGGTACTCCCATCACTTTCAGAATTTGCCACAGTTTGTTGTGATCCACACAATCAAAGGCTTTAGCGTAGTCAATAAGCAGAAATAGACGTTTTTCTGGAATTCTCTTGCTTTCTCCATGATGCAGCGAATGTTGGCGATTTGATCTCTAGTTCCTCTGCCTCTTCTAAACCCAGCTTGTACTTCCGGTAGTTCTCGGTTCGCATACTGCTGAAGCCTAGCTTGTAGGATTTTGAGCATCACCTTGCTGGCATGTGAAATGAGCGCAATGGTGCGGTAGTTTGAACACTCTTTGGCGTTGCCCTTCTTTGGAATTGGAATGTAAACTGACCTTTTCCAGTCTTGTGGCCACTGTTGAGTGTTCCAGATTTGTTGGCATATTGAATGCCGCACTTTAACAGCATCATCTTTTAGGATTTTAAATAGCTCGACTGGAATACTGTCATCTCCGCTAGCTTTGTTGTTACTAATGCTTCCTAAGGCCCACTTGACTTCACTCTCAAGGATGTCCGGACCAAGTTCAGTGACCGCACTATCATGGCTATCAGGGACATTCAGATCTTTCCTGTATAGTTCTTCTGTGTATTCTTGCCACCTCTTCTTAATCTCATCTGCTTCTGTTAGGTCCCTGCCTTCTTTGTCCTTTATCATGCCCGTCTTTGCACAAAACGTTCCCTTGAGATCTCCAATTTTCTTGAAGAGATCTCTAGTCTTTCCCATTCTGTTGTTTTCCTCGATTTCTTTGCATTGTTCATTTAAGAAGGCCTTCTTGTCTCTCCTTGCTATTCTCTGGAACTCTGCATTCAGTTGGGTATATCTTCCCCTTTCTCCCTTGCTTTTCGCTTCCCTTCTTTCGTGAGCTACTTGTAAAGCCTCATCAGACAGCCACTTGGCTTTCTTGCATTTCTTTTTCTTTGGGATGGATTTCGTTGCTGCCTCCTGAACAATGTTACGGACCTCCGTCCATAGTTCCTCAGGCACTCTGTCTATCAGGTCTAATCCCTGAAATCTATTCCTCACCTCCACTGTATATTCATCAGGGATATGATTTAGGTCATACCTGAACAGTTTAGTGGTTTTCCCGACGTTCTTCAATTTAAGCCAAAATTTTGCAAGAAGCAGCTCATGATCTGAGCCACAGTCAGCTCCAGGTCTTGTTTTGACTGACTGTATGGAGCTTCTCCATCTTTGGCTGCAAAGGACATAATCAATCTGATTTCGATATTGACCATCTGGTGATGTCCATGTGTAGAGTCGCCTCTTGTGCTGTTGGAAAAGAGTGTTTGCTATGATCAGCATGTTCTCTTGGCAAAACTCTATTAGCTTTTGTCCTGCTTCATTTTGTACACCAAGGCCATGCCTGCCTGTTATCCCGGTGATTTCTTGACTTCCTACTTTAGCATTCCAATCCCCTATGATGAAGAGGACATCTTTTTTTGGTGTTAGTTCTAGAAGGTGTTGTAGGTCTTCATAGAACCAATCAACCTCAGCTTCTTCGGCCTCAGTGGTTGGGGCATAGACTTGAATTACTGTGATGTTGAATGGTTTGCCTTGGATTCGTACTGAGATCATTCTATCATTTTTAAGATTGTACCCCAGTACTGCTTTTCCCACCCTTTTGTTGACTATGAGTGCTACTCCATTTCTTCTAAGGGATTCTTGCCCACAATAGTAGATATGATGGTCACCTGAATTAAATTCACCCATGCCTGTCCATTTTAGTTCGCTGATTCCCAAGATGTCAGTGTTCAATCTCGCCATCTCATGTTTGACCACCTACTGCTTACCTTGATTCATTGATCTGACATTCCAGGTTCCTAAACAATATTGTTCTTTACAGCATCGGATTTTCTTTTCACCACCAGACACATCCACAGCTGAGTGTCCTTTCGGGTTTGGCCCAGCCGCTTCACTCTTTCTGGCGCTACTTGGAAATACCCTCTGCTCTTCCCCAGTAGCATATTGGACACCTTCCGACCTGAGGGGCTCATCTTCCGGCGTCATATCTTTTAGCCTTGTGATACGTTCCATGGGGTTTTCTTGGCAAGAATACTGGAGTGGGTTGCCATTTCCTTCTCCAGTGGACCACATTTTGTCAGAACTCTCTGCCATTACCTGTCTGTCTTGGGTGGCCCTGCACGGCATAGCTTATGGCTTCACTGAGTTACGCAAGCCCCTTCGCCACAACAAGGCAGTGATCCATGAAGGGGATCGATTCTTATGCACTTCTGCAAATTGGCTGGCAACAGTTTCAAAGTCGAGGGCTCTTGGTAGTTTCTTTTCAGTTGCCAGCAGAGCAAGGTTACTTAGGCGTTCATCACCCATACTCCTCCTCAAGTAGATCTTAATTTTCTGCAGACATTATTACATTGTTCGTTCACATCCAGCACTTGATGGAGATATTGTGATGGCTATGGTACACAGTCTGTGGAGTTCACTGAAAGACAGTTCCAGCTCTTCTGAAATAAGCATTTGGTTCATTGCATCAATTCTTACTTGTCTTTCTCATTCATACCTCTATAGAACTTCTGGAAAAACTCTGAGTTCTGCTTCAAATCTATCCATGTCACTGCTATAATGTCTTGCAAATGGTCTGAGTTTTTCTGGATCAAGGAAGTAATAGCACTTGGGACTGAAAGCACTAACCCCATTCAAAACATTGCAATTGTCTATAAATCTTCTCTCAAGTTCACTAATAGTGTGATCACCAACAGGAAATAACACTTAATTCTAAATCATGCTCTGTTTTTGGATAAATACTGCTGTGTTTAATTCAGCAACATAGCTTTGAAAATGTTTTGGGACAGAGTTTTCTCCTTTCTTTCTTTTGCATTTTGATTCAATTTTCTTCTGCAAACATCTTTACATATGCCATAATTTTACTGAAATTTTCCTCCTGATCTCCGAGATCTTGGAATTTATCAGTCAGAGAATTAACAAGGGCACAAGCTTGAGACATGCCACAATCTGAGCTTTGCAAATAATGTGATACCACTGTTAATTCCAGAAGCACTTCACCAAAAAGATACAGGCAAAACACAAAGCCAAAATCTATTAGAAGACTAAAGAAGTTTGCAACAACATCTAAATTTTCATGCACAGGAGAAGCTCTTTATGCCCCGACCTATAGCCACATTCACATCTCCTAAGCCAAGCCACACTCCACTAAGACCAATGCAACCAAAACCCAGCTTTAATATCTCTTGCTTATATATAGGATTAGGCTAGGTCTCACTCCAGATAGTATTCAGCATAATATCTAAGGCTGCAATTCTATGCACACTTTCCTAACTGAGTCATAAACATGCATAGGAGGATTACACTGTAAGGGAAACAGCAACTGAGAATTGGGATTAAAGGAGTTATCCCACTCTCAGCTTTGCCTTTGATTGCACAACAAAGCAGCAACCAGTTCCCAGCCCGGCTAACATCAAGGGACCCTCAAGAAAATAAATAAATAAATCAGGAGATCTAGCCCCCCTCCACCACCCCCAGCAATCCAGCTGTCCATGCCTTAATTGCTTCTCTCTCTTGCATGCCAGGTGCTCCCCCTTTCCCCTCAGTGGATTGCCACTGGTCTCTTGGCATCTTGAAAAGTATGTCAGTAGCTGCAAAATGCATAGCCTTTGTTGGCTCAAAAGCTGCAACTGACCCGTAGAAGAGCTACCGAGATGATAACATATGAATGCACCTGTATATAGGGATGGCGGAGAATTCCGCCACGGACTCCAGTGAGGCCAGATTCTTTGGAATCCAGCCCCCCGTAGTCTGTGGCGGAACAGACCACCCCACGCCGCCACCCCGTGAAGTCCGACCTGGCCGGATCCTACCTGGCAGGCTGGCACGCCGGCTCTGGATCCGGCCAGCTCCATCCGCGGCCGGTCTTCAGACGTGAATGGCGTCCGTCCTAGTGGATGCCATTTGCGTCCCTTCCCCTTCTGTGACAGGCTACTTAAAGCTTTACGTAGCCTATCACTGAAGGGGAAGTGACGCTAACGGCGTGTGCTACACCATTTGCGTCCCTTCCCATTATAGGCTACGTAAAGCTTTATGTAGCCTATCACAGAAGAGGAAGGGATGCAAATGGCGTGCGCTACACCATTTGTGTCCCTTCCCCTTCTGTGATAGGTTAGGTAAAGCTTTGCATAGCCTATCACGGAAGGGGAAGGGACGCAAATGGTGTCCGGAGACCGGCTGTGGCTGGAAGTCTCTGCGGACTTGCTGTGGAGCGGAGCTGGCTGGGGAGGATTCCGGGTGGGAGGACCGGATTGCCTCCCCCCCCAAGCCCCCCATCAGATGCAAGGTAAGGGGGTTTCGTACACCCCTACCTGTATATGTGAAAAGTGCCAAGTAATGACAGGAGTCCAGCAATGGGGTGGCGGGTGGTGGCGGGAGGTGTGTGCTGTAATCTCTGTTTAAGATGAACTGCTGCCCAGCACAGCTGTAGAGTATTTCACTAACCTGTTTAGGGTTAGTCAGCTTCTAGCATAGAGGGCATGCTGGTGTTTGCTTTGTGTTTGGATTAAAGAATAAACCTCCTTGTCTGCTATATGGGAGTCTTTGATTATATGTGAGCTTATTCCACAGAACCCTTGAAGAACAAGACAATACAGAGTGGGGGGATGAGCTCCTTCTTTGGGGGGGGGCATGCGCTTGCCCACTTGCGCCCCCTCTGGTGCTGTCCCTGGACAGCGCCGCGCCGGCTGGTCAAGGCTGCAGCTGCACGCCGTTTTTAACGTAAAGAATTTCCCCAAGTACAAGAATAGTAGAGAGCTGAACCAATCAGGCACTGCCTTTGGGGGCACACAGCCAATGAGGGCACTGGAGCAGCAAGAGTCCTCCCCCCTCTCTTCTCCAGTGCCCCCACTGTCTGTGTTGTCCTCAAAGGCAGTGTTAGGTTGGTTCCACTCACTGTCACTCTCACTCCTGCAGAAATATTTAACATGACATATGGGTGCAGCCTCAAGATGGCTGGTGTGGCGCTTTCCTTTACAGTATGGTGTGGTTTGCCTCCTCTGGCCCACCACCATCACTGCTTGTCTTGGAGTTGTTTCCTCCCCTGCCCCACACAGGCCCCGGATCTGAGGATGCAGACAAGCTGGAGAGGGTTCAGAGGAGGGCAACCAAGATGATTAGGGGACTGGAAACAAAGCCCTATGAGGAGAGACTGAAAGAACTGGGCATGTTTAGCCTTGAAAAGAGAAGACTGAGGGGAGATAGGAGAGCGCCCTTCAAGGACTTGAAAGGTTGTCACAGAGAGGGAGGCCAGGATCTCTTCTCGATCATCCCAGAGTGCAGGACACGGAATCATGGGCTCAAGTGACAGGAAGCCAGATTCCGGCTGAACGTCAGGAAAAACTTCCTGACTGTTAGAGCAATACGACAATGGAACCAAGTCCGTAGGGAGGTGGTGGGCTCTCCCACACTGGAGGCATCCAAGATGAGGCTAGATGGCCATCTGTCAGGGATGCTCTGACTTGGATTCCTGCATTGAGCAGGGGGTTGGACTCGATGGCCTTGTAGGCCCCTTCCAACCCTACTATTCTATGATTTTATGATACTATGATCTGTGCCCCCTGGTCCAGCCCTAGCAGTGCCACTGACATACTCATGATAACCAGTTAGTCTTGGATTGTGCCTGGACCCTTTCCCTTCAGTCTGAAAACCCTCCTTCTCAATGTGGTCCAGTGGTTAGAGTGTTGGACTCAGACTCAGAAAACATGGCTCCAAATCCTCTTTCAGCCATAAGGTTTGCTGAGTAAACTTGTGGCAGTCAACATCTCTCATCTTAATCTGCCTCAAAGAGCAGCTGTGAGGATGAAGTGGGGACCATATACATTGCCTAGAGCTCTGCAATGGATTGGGAGCTGAGTACTTGGTCTGAGGGCATAGGATGGAGCCACTTTGCTGAAGCTAAGCAAGTTTGGATTGGGTCAGTGCCTGGATGGGAGACTTCCTGGGAATCCCAGATACAATGCCTTAGGTTCTGCCATAGAAGGATGCTGGGATATAACATGTACTACATAAATAAATGAAAGGGTCACTTCTTCCACATGGACATACATAAAAAATTAAAATCTGTTTTGAAGATCCTCCTTCAGGTATTTCTACCTTCAATGGTTGGACAGGACAGAGTCAGATACAACTAGACTGGTGGCTCCCCAGATATAGAATACCCTGCTTAACAGGGCCAGCCCTACCATAAGGCAAAGTGAGCTGGTCGTCTCAGGTGGCAGATGTTGAGAGGTGGCAACCAAGTGTGGGAGGAGAAAGAGTTGTGTGCCACACAGCCTGCCCAAGATACCCAGCTGCCTTATGTGTGGTGGAGGATGCTGTCCCATCACCAGTGTTGAAGGAAGATTCAACTGCCAGACCGGTTGGCTTTGTGCATGGGATGCAAGGGGGCACCATCTCTGCCTCAGGCATAAAAAATATCTTGGGCCAGCCCTGTTGCTTAAGAAGTTGAGATGGCACTAGTGATGGATGAATCCCCTACCTTCCATTCCTGGGGGGTTTCGCAGAGGGGCCAGCTGCTCCGCTCCTGGCCCCTCAAAATCCTCTAGAGTGGCTCTGAATCCAGAGGATTCTGCGGAGCTGCACTCCGGCTCCCTAATGCAGGAGATACGGTAATGGCCGTTACCGTATGGCTGGGAGAAATACAGCCGCAAGTGGCGTAGTGGACGCCACTTGCGGCTGTAAAGCACTGTTTTTTTTTTTACTTAAATAGAGCCATAAACGGCTGCAATTAGGTTAAACTCAGGGAGTTACGGCCACAAGTGGTGTCCAATACACCATTTGTCTCTGTATTTTTTCCTGTGATAGGCTAGTGTATAGCGGGAAAAAACACAGACGCAAATGGCATCTGTGTTTCCATTCTTTGGAATCTGGCCTCATTTGAGTCTGCGGCGGAATTCTCCGACATCTCTCGATGGCACCCATTCTTCGATCGTTTAGATAACGAGTTAAGACCCTCTTGTTCTCTAAAGCTTTGAACGGGTGATCGGTGACTGCTGCTTTCGCTGGTCATCTTTCCTCATTTGCCTGACTTTAGGCTGCTACCAGAGCTGGTACTATTGGAGGCTGGTGGCTCTGTTTTCACAAGGGCTGTGCTTCCATTCTGGGTTTTAGTCAGAACCAGCCAGAATTCTAAAGGAGCTCTCCAGGGTGATGAACCCATAGGAAGGAAGATGCGATGCTTCCTACTCTTCTCTCCACCCTGCTCCCCATGCTGATGGCACAGCCATCTTCCTCTCTCGCCATCTGCAGCAGTGGCAGCATGCCGCCCGCCTCTCCCTCGATGACTCACTCGGAGGGGGCCTCCTTGGAGCTAGGCATTGCTAGGGAGGTGATCTTGGATGCTGCCTGTGCTGCAGCAGCACAGGCGATCTGTGCCACAGGAAGCCCAGTCCAGGAATCATAGAATCATAGAATAGTAGGGTTGGAAGGGGCCTACAAGGCCATTGAGTCCAACCCCCTGCTCAATGCAGGAATCCAAGTCAGAGCATCCCTGACAGATGGCTGTCCAGCCTCGTCTTGGATGCCTCCAGTGTGGGAGAGCCCACCACCTCCCTAGGGAATTGTTCCATTGTCGTATTGCTCTAATAGTCAGGAAGTTTCTCCTGATGTTCAGCCGGAATCTGGCTTCCTGTCACTTGAGCCCATTCTTCCGTGTCCTGCACTCTGGGATGATGGACAAGAGATGCTGGCCTTCCTCGCTGTGACAACCTCTCAAGTCCTTGAAGAGTGCTCTCCTATCTCCCCTCAGTCTTCCCTTCTCAAGGCTAAACATGCCCAGTTCTTTCAGTCTCTCCTCATAGGGCTTTGTTTCCAGTCCCCTGATCATCTTTGTTGCCCTCCTCTGAACCCTCTCCAGCTTGTCTGCATCCTTCCTAAACTGCGGCGCCCGGAACTGGACACAGTACTCCAGATGAGGCCTAACCAGTGCTGAGTAGAGGGGAACTGGTACTTCCCAGGATTTGGAAGCTATGCTTCTATTAATGCAGCATCAGGTTGGCTGACTGGAGAGCCGCATTGGCTGCTCTCCTGACTAGCTGGCAGGGCTTCCCAGAGACTCTACTTATCTGATGCTTCACGCTGAGGAGTCCTCCACGCGAGGCATGGGATGGGTGGTACTCCTGTTGTAGTCGCAAGAGGGCAGGCAGCGTGTCTTTCTGGAGCACCACGCAGGCCAGTGCCTCACTCTGAGGACCCCTCAGAGCAGGGCATCACTGTGCCAGCCCCTCTCTTGCTGCAGCATTTGCAGGACATGTGCAATCTGCTACTTAAGGCAGAGGATTCATCCTGCCTCGTGGGAGGGCTGGCCCTGACCCTTTATTGCTGCTGTTTAGATTCTTTTGTCGTGCTTGAAAACTCATCATAAAGTTGTAAACCACATTGGCTATTTTAACAGAAAAGTGGTATATACATGTTGTAAAGATATATATATATATATATATATATATATATAATACACAGGAACATTTGTGCCACTATTTCCGCTCCCTATAAATTCAGCACACAGCTGAGAAGGAAAATTCACATTTCAGCTGCTCCAAGACAGTTATTTTTAAAAGCTAAAAAACAAAGCAAAACCCAACAACTAGAGAGAATGTACTGTGCTGGAATATTTTAAGTCCTCTGGTAATAGAAACAGAAAACAATACCAATGTTTCAAGCTTTGAGGCTTATCTTGAATCCATTTCCACCTATTATGTGACAAGCAAAGAACATGAAGTTTTGGCCTAATGCGGTTTTATCAGCAAGCGGTTGAGAACCCAGAAACAGAGCTCTCTCTCTCTCTCTCTCTCTCTCTGTGTGTGTGTGTGTGTGTGTTTGTTTGTTTGTTGTGTTGCAGGGAGATTTGTTAGCAAAGAGAGAAAATATTGCTCTCTGCATAAAAGGAGATCAAATAATGGAAAGAATGATGGTGGAGAGTAAAAATTAGAGTACAGTGCATGCATGATAATGAGAGACTATAATGAGGTAGAAATGGAGAAAATGTGAGCCAATCAAAGAATTAATTGGTTCAGTTAAAGGAAAAGATAATTTGATTATAATGGGAGATTGCAGTGCCAGTGTACAGGAAGGAAAAAGTAGGAAGGTGGGAGGATTGTTTATTTATGTACATCCCATCTTTGTTCCATCAAGAAACCCAAGGCAGAATACATGGGTGTCTTAGCGATCTACCATCCCTGCACTGACCAGACCCAGACTTCCTTAGCTTCTGTAAAGTGGCGGTATTTTGTGCCTGTAGGCCATGCACCTTTTAGGTCAGCTTTCCCCAAACAGATGCCCTCCAGCTGGCAACAATTGCCAGCATGCCTCAGCCAGCACTGGCTGGGGAGGCTGGGAGTTGTACACTAACACAGCTGGAGCATGCCAGGTTGGGGAAGGCTGGGCTGGGTAAAAGAAATGAGAGAGTTTTTTCTCGACAATTCAGTTTAACAATAAAACGTGCTTTAAAGGTCCATTAAAAAGAAAGAGATGTACTTGGAAAACACCAGGAGAGTACAGGAAGATACCAAAGATTACTTAATAGTTACAGATCAAGTAAAATCAAGTATAGTTTATCCAGGAACAGAGGCAGAGAGCGTACTTTGGTCATGAACAATTGGAGACTAAGATTTAAAAAGCTAAAGAGAAAGTGACAAAAGAAAAGAGCATTACGAACAATGCACAGATGGTTCAAGTGTACAAAACCCAAATAGAACTGAAGAGGAATAAAGAGGAAAAGCAGGCTAGAGAGTATTGCTGAACTGAAATGGAATCACCTGGAAGAAATATTGACAAAAGCATACGATCAATGGAAGGGAATGAGAAGAAGAGAGCTGAGGAGACATGGGTAATGGAGAAGCAAAAATGAAAACACAGTGGGGTAAAAGAGAAATAGAAGATGAATTGTAGTCCAATGCGTTTGGGACCCTAATGGTCCTTCATCAGGAAATTCAGAAAGAGGAGCATAGGGGGTGAAAGAGTTAGCAGCTCCAAATGTGAAATTTTCTTCTTTCTGAAATTCCCTGAAATTCCCTGATGGGCTATGAGGGTCCAAAATACATTGGGGGAGATACACACACACACACACACACACACACACACACTATATATATATATATATATATATATATATATATATATATATATATATATATATATTTCTTGTTTACTCCATTGTGTTTTCATCTTTGCCTGTCTGTTTTGGGGTTCCTTAGGGATGCAAGAGAAGGTTGTTTCAGTTCACAAATCCCGTGAATGGGAGTGCATGTTCTCCAAAATTGCCTGCACATTTCTGAAGTTGCACACTCGTGTTTTCAAAATGTGCGCATTAAAAACGCACACTTTTAAAAATGCACAACTTGAAAAATGCACAATGCAAAACTTAAAAGATGTACAAATTAAAGTGTGTGTTTAACAGAATGAACATCTTTAAAAATGCTGAACTTTAAAAATGACACTTTTTTGAAAATGCACAACTTTTGAAAAATGCACAATTAAAAAAAATACAAAAATTTAAAATGGAAAAAATAAAGTGTGGATTTTTTTTAGAATGCAGAACTTTAAAATGCACAACTTTTGAAAAATGCGCACATTTTCCATTCGAATGAACCCCCCAAACCAAAAACAACCCAGGTCCAAACGAGAACAGGAGTGAGCCCATCTGAGCTTTGAAATAAAGTTTGGAGAATTGCAGCCAGCTCAAGCATCCCTGGTTCTCCCATTCCTAGGGCTTCCTATTTGATTGTTCTGATGGGAAATGGAGGAAACCATTGATCTGATAGGAATGAAGGAGAAGATTTAAACCTGGAGCCCACAAGTTCAGTGATCACAGTCACTACAGCAGCTTCTTCTCAGGAGCCATCTGTGGGGATGAACCTCCCTCCTCCCCAGTTCCAAGCTGGAGAAGTGGCTGTGGTATTGTGCTTAGTTCCACTGGAGCTCATTTTGAGGTCAGAGAGTGCCTCCTATTGCTGGAGGGAAAGGGTTGGCGGAGGGCACATGTCTTGGCCAGTTACCAAGGAGGCTGGCCAGAGCGTGTGGACAGTGCTGGCTCCAGGATTTTGAGGGTCCTTGGGCCAGACACCCTCAAGGAGCCCCTCTCTCAGCGAGTCTACCTTCTCACTGCCATCGGCACCCATGGCTACTGCTCATCCTCGGCTTTTGCATCATTGCTCTCGCTTGCTTGACAGGCAGAAAGGCAGGGGGCAAGTCAGCAGGGGCATTTCCTGCTCCTCCTCCTTCTCACCACCAGTGTTGTCTGGGCCAGAGCGAGAGGCAGAGGAAGGAGCAGGTTGCCATGGTGAAGAGGGGGCGCAAGTCCTGGGAGCTCTTGTCACAGGGTCCCTGCTGGCGTGTGAGCCCTCAGCAGGTGCCTGGCCATGCCTACCCTTAACACCAGCCCTGTTAGTGAATCCTTGGTTTTTATAACTACTGAGATGAAACCACCAGCAGAAATACAGGCAATGAAGGAACCTAATGCTTAGTGAGGAAAGTGAAGTGGGTGGCTACTAGGTGGAGGGCCTTTTCTGCTGTGGCACCCCGGCTGTGGAATGAGCTCCTTAGTGAGGTTCGCCTGGCACCTACACTGTATTTCTTCTGGCGCCAGGTGAAGACCTTTTTTATTTTCCCAGGCATTTTAGCATTTTAGCTTCCTAGACTTTTAGCTTTGGTGCTCTAAATCTGCATTTTAAATCTCTGCATTGCTGCTAGGTTTTATCCTGGTTTTATCCTGGTTTTAACGTTTTTCTGTGTTATATTGTTTTACTGTGTACTTTTTGGTTTTAATTTTTGTGAACCACCCAGAGAGCTTCAGCTATTGGGCGGTATAGAAATAAATAAATAAATAAATAAATAAATTAGAAGAGCATAGCAAGCCAAAGTGAGGATAGCTCAAAGATCAGTGTGATACCATGGAAGGTGAATACCCAGGACAGGGAGAGAACACCAGTGAAGAGATGACGATGATGATGTAGTGAGATGAAGACAAGAAATATCTGAAGTAAACAAGGAACAGATGAAAAAAAAAAACACTGTGGAAAGATGGAGCAAGTAATTAGAGAAGAGGTTTCAGATGATGTAATGGAGAAAGAACAACTTGTGGAAAAATGATTGACGAGGACCATGACTTTTGAGCTGGAACGTACCAGGGCATTTAGGGACAAAACATACAAGGCTCATGAGATCCATAATTAGATCTCCCAACATTTGCATTTTTTTTAACTAAAAGGAGTTTTGTGTGTTTGTGGTGGTTCCAGTTCAGTTGTAACAGGGGTGCTGGGGGGACCCTTGCCCCCTTATACCTTTTCCCTCCACCTAAGTCAGGGGAGGAACATTCTTTGGTCTATGGCACATTTGGGAATTTGAGAAAATGTCCTGGGCACCAACACAAAATGGCTGCCGGGGGAGGCATGGTTAGTCACAAAGGACAAGTAACCAGCCCGAAAGACTGAATAGAAGGCAGAAATGGGGTCCGAGCCCAAAGAATCAAAACAACTCCTTTGACCCAGTTTTCATGGTCAACAGAAACCTATTTCAGACTCCCCCCCACCCCACTGGACTTACTGGTGCTTTCCCTGGCCCTGCACTGCTTTCTTTATCCTCCCACCCATCTCACTCACCACCCATTGCTTCCTTGTCAGAGGCGACAGGAGTCCCTTTTTCTTTCCCCCTGCTTTTTCCTGCGCGCTGAGTGAACAGCTGACGAAAGCATGCCACTCCCCCGCAATTAAAATAGCAATTAAAACATAAATCTTAATAAAATAAAAATCAGGAGGAGAAGGGAGCCTGCTGGGCACCAAGGAAGTGTCTGCATTGGAGACCCCAGACCTATGTCTTCTTGGGCCATCCTAGCTCCCATTGAAATACATCACCAGAATGTTACCAGCTCTCAGCCATCTTTTCTCAGGCCTTAAGCGGTATTGCCTCAAGCCGGACAAACTGATAGCTCTACTCAGTGGAGGCCGGTGACTCTGATGTCAGTGGGGCGGTGAATCCATTCCGGGTTCCACTCAGAACCAGGCAGAACCCCAAAGGAGCTATCCAAGGTGCTGGACCCATTTTGGAGGGATAGGGTTCAGCACTCTGGATAGCTCCTTTAGACTTCTGGCTGGTTCTGACTGAAACCCAATGCAGAATCACTGTCCCACTGAAATAGGAGGCACCAGCGTCCGCTGGCTCTACTTACAGAAATCATAGAACGAAGAATTGAGTTGAAAGAGATCTTGTATCTCTTTGCAACCAGTGGCAACTGGGCTGTAAGTGATCCTTGAAAGGTCATTCAGGCCGAACCCATAGCAATACCTATCCCACAAAGGCAAATAGAAATAAATCCAAACAGCACAGTGCAGGCTTATTAACAGTGCAATCCTATGCCTGTCTACTCAGAAGTAAGTCCCATGGATTTCAATGAGGCTGACTCTGAGGTGAGTGGCTATAGCACTGCAGCCTAAGCCATGCTTCAAAAATATATTTTAAAAATGTTGAGATAATTAAAAGAACGACTGGAATAAATCTCAATGGACCATTCAGTGAGGATCAGTTTTGGTTTTAGGAAACAAAACAGGACCCTTCCTTGCAATCCAAAGATTGCAAAGAGAAAACTAGAAGCCGGGAAGGTGTTTTATGTAGCATTTATTGACCGGAGATGGAAATGCTGACAGCTAGAATAAGATGTTTACTGTATTGCAGAAGGCAGGTAAAGAGTCTGAGGACAGAAGAAAAAAAAAGATTTTATACAGTAACTACAAAGCTGTCATCAAGGTAAATGCTATTGAGTGAAGAGCTGAAATTTGTAAGGAGGTCTGTCAAGGGTGCTCACTTTCCCTTGAACTGTTTAACATATTTATAGAGGCTGTAATTAATATGAGTAGCAGCAGAGCAGCAGCATTAAAAGAAACAGGACAGAAATACATGACTATGCTTTCCTGATGATGTAGCAGAAATGGCCGCTACAGCAGGAAAGCTGCGAAGCATATTGACTAGAATGAAATTCAGGTTTTTCAGAACAGCAGATTAAAAATAAAAGGGAACAAAACAAGAGTGCTAATGGCAGGCAAATTGAGGGCATACAAGCAGAATTTAAATATCTGGGAAGCAAAACAACAAGATTTAAGAGAAGAAATTAACAGCAAAATAGATATGGCCAATCAGACATTTTATAATACAAAAGAGGAGGAAGAGGAAGACGATATGAGTGGTAAGTTTATCTCCCCCAAAGAAATGTGTATATATGGATTACAGCTCTAATCTATATGGATGTGAAACACAGATGCAGGGTAAAACCAGAAAAAGAAAAGTAGAGGTTCTGAAATGTGAAGGAGGTGCAAAGTGAGTTAGAGAGAAAGGGAAACAAATGAAAAGATACTAGGTAAGATTCCATTGGTCCTTATCATCCTTTCCCCAAGCGTGAGTAGTTAGTCATCAAATATACGGGGCACGTTCTAAGGAACAGGGGACTGATCACTGCAGGCAAAGAGAAAAGAAGGTGTGCGAGATGCAGTTAGATACAGCCACTGTCCTGGCTCTCCTGCCTGCCCAAATCAAGAACCTCCCAGTTCAAATCCTACAAAAGCAATGTGTGTATTTGTGTTGGGGAAGGTGGATAGGGCTGGCCCTATCATTATGCAGGCTCATGTGCCCGCATCAGGTGGTGGAGCTAGAGGAGGGGCAAACTGTGCTGCTCCCCACCCCATCCAGGAAGGCCTGTCACGTCCACTAGTGGGTGCCCCAGAGAGCCCCACCAGCCACTCTTCCAGTGCAGCATTTGTTGCAGGAAGTGTGGAGCTGGCGGGGCTGTCCGGAGCACCTGCCAGCTATCTGTTGCTCTCAGCGAGAGCTACACAACTAGAAGAAGTAGTTTTGTGAGTTCCTGCAGGAGCCAGGCCAGGTCTTGCGAGTTCTCATGGGAGCTTCACTGGGTGTTGTGAGATCCCACAGGAGCTTGGCTGGGTTGTGTGATCCTGTCTTACAAGACCCGGAAGGCTGCTTTCTCCAGCCACGTGGTGCGGCAACAAAGGAAAGGGGCGGGGGATGGGGTGCATGGCAGTGAGAGGGAGGGAGCACATTGGTGCAAGTTGTCTCTTGCTTCAGGCGGCAAGACAGCTTGGGCCAGCCCTGGAAGAGGAGACATGTAGACCAGAATAGGTTGCAGGAAAGCCCTGCTATACTCACACCCCGGTGCAAAAATGGAAAGCACAGGAGATCTTGAAAACAAATCTATGGATTGAAACATACAAGAAACTTGAAGGACCTGTGCCTGCCCCCGTAAATGATTGGTCCATGTCAGTTTATGGGTAGTGTTCCATCTTTAGCCTTTCTCCTGGAGTGTGTGGGAAGGACTGGACTCACACCTGCTCTCTTCCTCCGACTGCTGGGTCTGAATCCGGCCTACATCAGCCTTCCCCAACCTGGTGCACAGCAGGCTGGGGGCATTCGGGAGTTGCAGTCCAACACATCTGGGGGGCACCATGTTGGGGGAGGCTGGCTTATATACATACAGGGGAAAGCAGCATGGTGCTTGCCCTTGGACACCCGTCTTGCCCCCCCAATGGCTCCCCCCCACACTTTGACCAGTAAAAAACAAAAAGACATTTTCTTTCTGGCATCTGGGATCACTTCAGTGCAAAGGCAGGGCCTCCAGCTGCTGCCATCTTCATTTCCCATGAACGCCTCTGGGGCTCAGAGACAGTCTTAGGAAATGAAGATGGGGCTGGCTTTAGAAAATGGCCTGGAAACTTCAGGTACTCCAAAATAGGGCAGCAGGACTGTTAACAGGGACTGGCCAAGGAGATCACGTTACGCCAATACTTTCCCAGCTGCACTGGCTGCCAGCCTGTTTCCCGGCCCAATTCAAAGCTCTGGTATTAACATTCAAAGCCCTAAAAGGTTATCTGAAGGATCGCCTCCTTCCATATGTGACTGCCTGGACCCTAAGATCCTTCTCCAGGAGCCCCCGCCAAAGGAAGTGAGGCAGGTGGCTACCAGGAAGAGGGCCTTTTCTGCTGTGGCCCCTTGGCTGTGGAATGAGCTACCTAGAGAGGTTTGCCTGGTGCCTACCTTGTTCTCCTTTCAGCACCAGGTCAAGACCTTTCTATTCTCCCAGTATTTATCATTTTAGCTTCCTTATCTTTTAGCTCTGGTGTTTTAAATCTGTATTTTAAATCTCTGTATTGCGTCTAGGTTTTATTCTGGATGAACCGCTATATTGTGGTTTTAAGCTTTCATATTTTATATTGTTTTATGCTGCTCTCCGTGGTTTTAAATTTTGTGAACCACCCAGAGAGCTTCAGCTATTGGGCGGTATAGAAATGAAATAAATAAATAATAAGATGGCGGGGGGCCGCATGCTGATGCTTTTCTCCACACCGCTCCCAGGCAGCAAGAAAAAGAAGGGGGAAAAGAAAGAGGGAGGGCTGTCATTTCTGTCTGGTATGTTCATAGGGGAGGGTGGGGGTGGGTGGGGGCTAAAGACAGCGGTTGGAGGCCAGAGGAAGCAGTGGTTAGGAAGGGCAGGGTAAGGCAGTGTGGGCTGGGGGAACCAGCTGGGAGCAACCTGCGGGTTTGGGGAGGGCAGTGGTGCAGACAGCTAATTTTAGACCCTGGACACAGGGCAAAATCCTATGCATATTTAGGCAGAAAAAAATCCTACAACTCTCAGCATTCCCCAGCCTGCCATGGCTGGCTGGGGAATATTGGGACTTGTAGGACTTTTCCCTGTCTAAACATGCATAGGATTGTGCCCTTAATGGCCTTATGGGGGCTCCATTTAGAGGGCCACATGTATGGCATCCCGATTGCAGAATGCTCTCCCCAGAGAGGCCTGCCGGCCGCCTACATCATGGTCTTTTCTGTGCCAGGTGAAGACTTCTTCATTTCCCCAGATTTTTTAGCCCTTCCATTTTGAAAATTGCATTACTAAGTTTTTAGATCTTTGCACGGCTGCTGGCTTTTACCTTGGTTCCTACTTTGGTTTCATTTTGTTTTAAACTTATGGTTTTATATTATGTTGTATTGTGTTGTTGAGTTTTATGGTTTTAAGCTTTGATGATGATGGTAATGGTGATGTTCTGTGGTGAAGCACACCAACAACCATTTCTCTTCCCTTATCTGACTGCTGTTCTATACTTTAAAACTACTTATACATTCCTAATAAGTTGTTACAACAACCAAACTATTTGCCAAGACTGATGGAAAAAAATGTGCTCTGAGCATGTGCAGTTTTGCATTTTAAACTCAAATCATAGCACCATCGTGACTAGAGGAACACCATGGAGTTGGCTTCTGCTCAGATGCCCTGGGCTGTGGGGCCCTGCACTTTGGTCCCAGGGGTCCCCAACCTTTTTGGACCCGTGCGCATGCTTAGGAATTTGAGAAACTGCTGTGGGCACCACCACAAAATGCCTAATCTGTGGATCATTGCTTTGGCATCTACCTGTCACATCTCTGGATCTTAGGCTGTGTCTTATTCAGCAAAAACATTAGTTTCATGTTAATTGGACACTGCAATGTCTCTTTAATAAGGGATTGTCTAATTTGGCTAATTGCTGAATTAGTGGTGGTGCAATGCAGCTAATGCTTCTTTTAAATGTCTGTTTTGGCAATGTCCAGTGGTTGCGTCTTTTGGGGGGGAAGTTATTACACAGATAATTTTTCTACTGAAACAGTGTTTAAGATTCACTGATGTGCATGCCCTTTTAAATTATTTACCTGCTTCATGGAAATTAACAAATGGTCAGCATAAATGGATTTTCTGCACCCGTTTGACAGCTAAAAGACTGATATTACAACCTTGGCAGGATAAACACTCTCCTCCTAATATGGAAGGGATTGAGAACCTTACAACACTTTCATTATTTGAACAAGTGGCATATAGACACCACTTTCAAATGGATACTTATTTGGATCTTTGGTCCACTTTTGTTGAAGCTTATGTATAACTGCTAGAAGGCTGTATGCATTTCATACAAATCCATGTATGTATATTAAAAAAGGGGGGAGGAGAGAAAAAGAAAATTAAAAAACATCTTGGATGCCCATGGGCACCATGTTGGAGACCCCTGAACTACACCAGTCAGGGAGGGTCGTATGCTGGATGGGGCCTGCATTTGTGAGGGAGAAAGGGTTTAGTGGGGATTCTGGAAGGATCCTGCAAACAACTCAGAGTTCCCTCCTCAACATGTCCAGTGAACCCAGCTATGTCTCCACGTGGCCCATGAAGGTTACAGTCTAGGGAAAGCTGTAGTTTGATTCTACTGGACGTAGAAGTTGGCACCCTCAACATCACAACCATCCCCAGCTTCCCCCTTAATACAACTGAGGCTAGAAGGCTCAAGTCACCACAATGCCCACACCAAGGAAGGAGGACGACTCAGTTGGATGGTTGCCTAGTTATTCCTCAAGCTGGATGTGTGCAGATGTCAGGTGGGCGGGGGCTTGCTTATTTAGCTCTGGGCCACATAATCCCAGAAGAATGAAATCCCAGAAACTGACATGTTTCACAAGGAATGGGAATTGGAGGCCAAAACATCTGTAGTGCCATGAGTTGCCTGCCCCTATTCTACATGACTCTGAGGCCACCACTGTCTCAGACACAAGTGCTGACAGAAGAGGTAAATTTTCCCTTCGGGCTGGGGCTGGCAACCTCTGTGGCTGCAGGGGCCAATCCCTTCCCCAGCCCCCAACAGCTGGGATTGTTTAGCTTGGAAAACAGGAGGTTAAGGGGATAGAGGTGTACAAAATTAGGCACAGTGTGGAGAATGTGGATAGGGAGACTTTTTTCTCCCTCGCTCAAAATACTAGAACCCCGGGGTCATCCCATAAAGCTGATTGGTGGGAGATTCAGGACAGATAAAAGGAGGGGCTTCTTCACACAGTGCATAGTTAAACTATGGAACTTGCTACTGCAGGATGTAGCAATGGCCACCCTTTTGGATGGCTTTAAAAGGGGGTTGGACAAATTCCTGGAGGTGAAGGCTATCAATGGCTACTAATCTTGATGGCTCTGTCCTACCTCCAGTACCAGAGGCAGTGAGCCTATGTACACCAGTTGCTGGGGAACATGGGCGGGAGGGTGCTGTTGCACTCATGCCCTGCTTGTGGGTTCCCGCTCGACATCTGCTTAGCCACTGTGTGAACAGAATGCTGGATTAGATAGACCCTGGGTCTGATCCAGCAGGGCTCTTCTTATGTTCTTAATCCACTGGGGGCCACAGCACTGCCGTTTACCACAGGTGGCCCCGTGCTGCCAAAATTCAGCCATTGGAGTGCAGGTCTTGTTTTAAACCAAAATTGCACTCCCAGGAGTTTCCAGGGAGTGGGATGTTGCTTTAAAACAAGGTGTGCAGGGCCATGGATTATCTTAAAGAGAAATCACAGCTTTTTTGCCACCGCCACACTGAATTTCAGTGGCACCGTGCTGGCAAACATGGGGCGCTGTTAAAAAAAAAAAGGTAGAGGGGGCCACATATGGTCTGCCTGTTGCCCACCCCAGCCTTAGGGGCAAGATATCTAGGAGCACAATGGGGAATTTTCCAGAAAGGGCCCAAACCACAGGCACATAAGATCTGCCTTTTCCAGGATACGCCTATCATGGTACAGTCAGAATAAAAAGACTTGTGTCATTTTTCTTGCTCCAGTGGTATGGCAACAAGAGAGGGCGCATAAGGAAATTATGGTGGCTGTGTGTCATGCTCTACAGAGGGTAGTCCTCTATTTGAAGAGCTGTCCGGTCCAAGTCCGGTTGAAAGGTATAAAGAACCTTATGGGGGAGGCCTATCCACATCAGCTGGATATCAGATAGAGCAGTAGTCACAAAGCTGGCAACAGTTTTCCCCACTATGGTGAGATGGATTGTATTTCGGTTTAAACATGATTTCTAGATGTGCATTTATACATGCAAATAGCATATGTAAATCTGTCCTCTTTTGTTGATGATGCGCGCATGGCCACGCATATAATTTTATTTACTCCAGAATGGAAAATCTGTCTTAACCTGACAAAACCTGCTTTCTCTTTTCAGCCACAGGCTAGGCAGAAAGCAAGAGTTTATACATGGAGAGGCAGTGTGGTGTAGGGGTTAGAGAAGTTTGGGGAGTTGGTAGTGTCACCAGTCCCCCCCCCCTTTAGGGTGAGGCTTTGAAAACATCTACAGGCAGCTTATGCCATGACTCAGAGAGCCAATGTGGTGTAGTGGTTAGAGTGTTGGACTGGGGCTTGGGAGATCTGCCCCAATGAGCCATGAAGCTCACTGGCTGACTTCAGGCCAGTCCCTGACTCCCACCCTAATCTACCTCACAGGGTTGTTGTGATAGTAAAATGGAGAGGAGGAAGATCGTGTATGTCAGCCTGGGCTCCGTGCAAGAGGAAAAAAGCAGGATATAAATGTAACGAATACATAAACATAAGAAGAGCTTCAAGGCGCTCTCTTGTCATACACAAGATTGCTTTGTAGTTTTTGCTTTTTATTTTGAAAAGAACAAAATCAGATTTAATATCAACCCTTTTGCCAGAACTGTTGCATGCACTTGGCATTGATATAGTTTGGCTGAACAGATGACAGAAAGCAGCCTCTCCAACACATTTCAGTCTACATCAAACAGACAGGAAGATTTTACACACAGAGATCTTCTTTTCACAGCTTTGTCATCAAGAACAGTTCACTGGGGACTGAGAAAAATCAGTTTGCCAAAAGAGTTTTCTTCCTACCAGTCTCCTCTTGATCCTGGATATTTGATGCTACATAAAAGGGGAGCCCAAGTTTTATATCAGTTGCAAGTTTTTCTTCCACAGCAACGAGAGGTTTTTGAGTGCCGTTGCTACAGATACGAACATTTTACGACAAAACACCATCCTCTTTGATTTAATCCAGAAATAGATGGAAACCTTCTTCCAAAAGGCTCAGTACACTATTAAAGAACCAGGAGGGCCGATTCTCACATTATCTTTCCACTCCCACCCAGGAGAGATGACTATTTTAACAGGCTGCCTCAGCAACAGATCCTGAAGATCCAGCTTGCTGACTATACGCCTTAGAATGACAATAAATTAAAGGAAGGAAGAATGGAAAACCAAGAATCCAGAATAGAGATTGGCAGGCCAGTATGACCATACATAAAGATATACATGTATATAAAACACTGTTCTCAGACATGCAGTAAACACAGCTTTAACGCATAGTTCTGAACTAAGAAAAGGTGGCAAGGGGTGGTGGCGAACACAGCACCTAACAGGGCTACTTATCCTGTATCCAGAAAATACTGCATATGAGAATGTTTATTGGTGGCCAAAGGTGTTCTCCCACTCTCACTCCTTGACAGCTCAGTGAGCTATAACCTGCTTCTGATGTAAGTCCTCTGAAGCATCAATCAAGATACGAGTTCTGATGCTTTTTCAAAATGTAAAGCAAAATAAGCTTCTGTAGGATGTGTGTCTAGGAAGGCATCTGAGAGCGGTAAACTGAATTGGGGAGTGGGTGGGAGCGGGATGACCAAAGCAGGCTGAGATGGGACAGTTAAGTACTTCCATTGTGTGTCTTAGATTTATTTTTTTTTTTTAACTCTCAGGTTGAAGATCAGAACAGAAGCAAGAGCCCTTTTCAGATTAAGTGTCAGAGGTTCACCAAGTGTGACTGTGTCAGAGGGAACATAGCCCCAACAGACCCATACATAGTACAGTGAAGACGAAAACTGTGCTTTACCACTCTATTATATGGCCTGCCAGCTCCAGGGCCAACGGCCAATGATGAGACATGCAAGAAATAACTCAACGGAGCTGAGCCATGGCAACCAGACTTGGTTCTATATTTAAATGGGAATGTATGCTTAATAAGCTTGCTTCAGCAATAGCTGATATTGCATCAAAGCCTGCTTGGAACAGGAAATCTGTTTTTAGACGACTTTTTTTTTCCAGTCCAAAATATATGGTTTGTAGTTTTCTATTGCTAAGTTGCAGACTTCCTGTAAAACAGTGGGTAAAAAAAATAAAGAAAGGGAGAGAGCTTAAGTTGACCTATGCCCCCTCTCCCCAAATTCTCATGGCCATCCATAAATAGAAACCTCACCAGGGGTGTTTCTTCCCCCTCCTTCTTGAAAAACCCCTCACCTTTCCTCTGTGTTTTTCCCAGCAGCTTACAAGTTATCTTCCAGTAATTCAGGCTGATGCCTGTATAGTCTTCAACTGGCAGAGGCTTTTGCTATACACACACCTGTGCTTATCTGCAGGTTGCTGCCACCTGTCCTCTTACTTGAAAATCATAGATAAAAGAGACCAAACAATAATGTTTCAGGAGTCCACATTTAGCATCCCACCTGAGTGACTATCAAATGCCCATTAACTAGCCATTTTATTGGCTTGAGGGAAATTGTCCCATGTCCCTTTTTCCATGGTTGGCAAACTGTCAAGTTCAGACTGTGTCCATGTGAGAGCCGCAGTTTCCACCTGTACAGTAGGATAACATGGTCAAAACAAGGCAGCGTTATCAAGAACATTGAGGCATTGCCTCTTCCTTCAGTGGTAACCAACCAGAGTTAAGCAATCAATTGCCAAAAGATGGCTTCCCCCAATGGAAAATGGCTTCCACCAAGATGGCTTCCATCTATACAGTAGGATAAACATGGTCAAAACAAGGCAGCACCATCAAGAACATTGAGGCATTGCCTCTTCCTTCAGTGGTAACCAACCAGAGTTAAACAATCAATTGCCAAAAGATTCCCAACAGAGAATGCTGGCTTCAGTTGCCATCAAGCAAGTCAATATCCGGCTTGCATTTTGATTACCCGTTGGCTAGACGTACTGTTTTTTGGAAGCGCTGCTGCTAGGCCGACTGGACTGCCGTTCCTGAGAGAGAGGGACTTTGGGGGCTTCTGTGGCAAAGACATCAGGGGGCTTATTCCGGTCTTGCAAGGCCAAGGTTTCTTCTGTGTTGAAGTTGGCCCAGTTCTGCTCGCTGGAAAGCTTGTTGTAAGCCTGGTAGGGTGGGGAATGCCTCTCGGCCACAGGGAGATAGTAGTAGGACTTGTCCGGATAAGCCACAGGAGGCATTTTGCAAAGCTTGGTAGGGTAATCGTCGGCCTCATAGGGTAGAGGGGGAGCTGAGGAGGGGGAGCAGCAGTCACCTTCCTTCACGCTGTGGAGCAGTCCTTTGCAGCAGAGATGGAATAGCTCCAGAAGGTTGAGGATGAGGGAAATCAAGCCTACCACCAGCATGAAGAGGATGAAGATGGTTTTTTCAGTGGGGCGGGACATAAAGCAGTCCACCAGGTGTGGGCACGGGAAACCTTGACACACATAGCGAGAGTTCATGACAAAACCGTACAGGTACCACTGGCCTAGGAGGAAGCCAGCCTCAAAGATGGACTTGAACACCACGCTCACAATGTAGGTCCACATCAGAGGTCCCCGGATTTTTATCCTCCCATCCTCTGCCACGCAGATCTTGGCAATCTTCTTCTCTATGGCCACCAGCGTAGCTGCTGCCTTGTAATCCTTGGACTGCAGAGCTCGGAGCTCGCTCTCCCGTTCCTTCAGCTTCTCCTCCCTCCGTGAGAGGTAGATGACGTGTCCCAGGTAGACCAAGGTGGGCGTGCTGACAAAGAGGAACTGCAGCACCCAGTAGCGGACGTGAGAAATGGGGAAGGCCTTGTCGTAACAAACGTTGGTACAGCCGGGCTGCTTAGTGTTGCACACAAAGTCCGACTGCTCGTCCCCCCACACGGACTCACCAGCGAGGCCCAGGATCAAGATGCGGAAGATGAAGAGCACCGTCAGCCAGATCTTGCCAATGACCGTTGAGTGCTCCTGCACCTGGTCCAGTAACTTCTCCAGGAAGCCCCAGTCACCCATCTTGTGCTAGGAGAGCAGAGAAACAGGAGTAAATGTGGGACACATCGCCCCTTTGCAAAGACCTGAGGTTCCCCCACCACCTCAAGCAGGGCCCCCCAACCTTTGGGGGCCCATTTGGAAATTTGAGAAACTGCTGTGGACGCCACCACAAAATGGCTCCCACAGAGGGTGTGGCTAGTCACGTAATGGCTGCTGTGGGGGCCTGGCTAGTCAAGAGGAGTGGAGGAGTGTGTGTGTGTGTGTGTGTGTGTGTGTATGAGTGAGTGAGTGAGTGAGAGAGAGAGAGAGAGAGAGAGAGAGAAATAGCGAGGCTAGAGGCTGGAAGGGAGGGAGATATGGAAAGAGTTGCTTCTTGGCCCACCACCAGGACCTTTCCCCTTCGCTCTCTTTTTCTCTCTCCACTTCCAGCCTCAAGCTTCACTATTTCTCTCCCCCAACCCCTTTCCTTATTATTTCTCTCCCTTCTCTGTCCCTAGCCTTCTTCTTGCTCTCCCTTCCTAGCTCTAAGCCTTGCTCTTTCTCTCCCTCTCCCATTCCCCCTTCATCTTGCTGTTTCTCTCCGCTCCCAGCCTCGCTTTTTCTCTCCCCCACCTCTTTTCCTTACTATTTCTCCCCATTCCCAGCCTCGCTCTTTCTCTCCCCCACCTCTTTTCCTTGCTATTTCTCCCCATTCCCAGCCTCGCTCTTTCTCTCCCCTCTATCCCTTTGCCTTGCTTTCTCTTCCTGCCGCTGAACAGCTGAACAGCAGCAGGTTCAAGAACAGGAAGGTGAGCCTGGCGCCCGGATGTTTTTCAACTGTTTCATTAGAAACACGTTTTTTGAAGGGGGAGGGTGTGAAGAATTGTGTGGGTGCCACTGGAGGAGCCCGTGGGTGTAATGGCACCCATGGGTGCTGCATTGGGCACCCCTGACCTGAAAGGTAATTCACTAAGGGATTTTGTTGAGATGGATGGTAGAAGTGGAGTCTTCTGCAGCGAGAGCCTGAGTCATCCCTATGTTTCAGAGTGGTGGGGCAGGCGGACATTCAGGGAAGAAACAGAGCCTAGGAAAGGAGGAGGCAGCTGGCTGGAGCCTAGAGTAGGGGCAGGCAACCTGGTGCCCTCCAGATGTTTTGGACTACAAGTCCCATAATTTTTTTAAAAATATTTTATTTAATCGATTCATATACCTCTGACCATATTTAAAAGTATCTCTAAACCAGTTTACAAGAAAATTAAACCCATTAAATATACAATCCTATGCATGTTTAGATGGAAAAAAAGGCCCAAAAAGGTTGTAGGCCCTTTTTTCTGCCTGAACATGCATAGGATTGCACTCTAAAATACATTATGATATACATTAAAATACGTAATAATTGCTAAAGCATTTATAAAAAGCATGAATAAAAAACATTAAAACCAATACAACACCATGATTACAAACAAACTGGGCAGCACACTCACTCGGGGAAGGCCTGGGTAAAGAAATGGGGCTTTCATTGGCGCCTAAAGGATGCCACATTTGGTGCCTCCTGAATACCAGCGGTGAGATCTCTACATAAGGTGGGTGCCACCACGGAGAAGTCCCACTTTTGGGTTGCTGCAAGATGACTGTCTGCAGGTCATGATGCAACCAGCACCCAGACCATTGGCTATGCTGGCTGGGGCTGATAGGAAGTGTGACCTGAAATATCTGGAGGGCCCCAGGCCTAGGATTGGCTGGAGAAAAGAAAGTAGAAGAATGTGGGTACATGACTGGGAGCTGCAAGAGAGAGGGAGGGCTTCAAAATGACCAGCACAAAGCTTTAGAATCCCACAACCAGTGCTAACATTCATCATGGGGTTAGGCAAATTCATGGAGGAGAAGGCTATCCATGGCTGCTGCTCCCAATGGCTCTGTGCTACCTCCAGTAACAGAGGCAGTGAGTTGCTGTGGAACATGGGCAGGAGGGTGCTGTTGCTCTCATGCCCTGCTTGTGGGTTCCTGGTCGAGAGCTCGTTGGCCACTGTGTGAACAGAATGCTGGACTAGGTGGACCCTTGGTCTGATCCAGCAGGGCGCTTCTGATGTTCTTATGGAAGGTCAAAAGCAAACTCTACAGAGCCACACATCTCTTCCCCTGCCCCACCCAGCTGTTTGTTGAGTTGAAAGACTGGCTAATGAGGTTTAGTGCTTCACACGTTCTACCTGTTTTAGAGATCTTTACCTAGAGAACGCCACACCCCCTCATGGTTTGCCTGTCCAGGTTACATCAGCCTTCCCCAACTGGCACCCTCCAGATGTGTTGGGCTACAGCTCCCATCAACCCTGGCCAGCACAGCTTTGCCTGAGGATGATGTGACTTGTAGTCCAACGCATCTGGCAGGCGCTACACTGAGGAAGGCTGGTTTACACATGATATATTCAGTTGGTCACAGGTAACTGTGACCAAGCTCCAGTTATCTTGGAGTTGCTCCCAAGTTGGGGCGGGAGGCATATGTGTCCCTCCTTACATAGTTTAAACACACACTGTGGCTATTTACAAAGCGATACTCGGCTACGGAGTAAAGTGAAGTTTGTGACTATTCCTTGTCTGGCACTACTCAGTGTACACAGTGCTTTAGAGACCAATGCTAAGAAGGCAGATCTTTGCCCCAAAGAACATACAATTAAGGATTTAGATGGTGGTGGGGCATTGGGGAGAGAAGAAGAGGGCCTTAATATGAGGAAATGCATTTACACATAGTTTTGGAATTTTAAAAAACAAACACACACTAGCTATAAGTGTCCTTTGCTTTAAGACCCTAACAGGTTTGTTACAGTAGGAATTAAAGTTTTTAAAAAGTCCGTCTCAAAGCTTTACTACTGTGGAAGCAAAGGCCAACTTAATTTCCAGGTGGGTCAAAAGTGGTGGATCAGTTGCCCCGAACCCGGTGCCCTCTGGATGTGTTGGACTACAACTCCTATCATTCCCTGTAACAGGGGATTCCCTTTGGTGAATTCCTGTGGCTTGTTCTGTTCAATCATAGGTGTTGGTGCCCATCAAGGCATACTGTACACCTGGAGACTGAATGCTTAGCAAGCACCCTATACTGCTAATTTGTATCAGTTGTGGGATGGAAGGGAAGACTCATACTTCAATACCATCTAACCCCTTCACACTTTAGGGCAGAATCCTATGCATGTTTAGACAGAATAAAAGCCCTACAACTCCTAGCAAGCCAATGCATAGGACTGTGCCCTTAAGGACTAGAATATTGCCTAGTCAATTTTTTGCTAACATTGCAGGGCTGAAGCTTTGGAGAACACTTTAAAGATCTACCATCTTTAAGCACATGGACATAACTTGTAGAATTTGGGGGTATGGTGCAGAAGGTAGCAGCATCACCTTTTTTTTAGAAGGGGAAATTACTAGTCCTTATGGTTACAGAGGAAGTACAGAAGAGCGGAAGTAGTGCCTGTTGAAAGCTCACAGGCCCAAAGAAGCCTTGGAAAAGGGCCCAGCAGGTGGAAAGGTGACACAACTGTACTAGAGAAGGACCTGGCCAGGCACCTGTACTTTATTTTACTTTTTTATGTAATGTTTCTTCTCTGGATCTCAAGAATTCTCAGATAATCTCCCACCCAGGGGCTCACCAGACCTTCTGAGCTTCAGCCAGTTTACTGCATCATGCATCTCTCGACTCTTCCTACAACTGAAGTATTGAGTGTGCAAAGCTGCCCGTATGAGAGTGGAAGGAGGAAAGTAGAACAGTTGCCCTTCTAAATCACAAGGAAGCACGTGTTACGTCTACCTTCCTGCAAATTAATACAGGGGCCTTCTTAAACATTAGGAATTAGACTACCTTACTCTTCTAAGAAATTCATAGTACAAGGGAACTACTAAAGGATATTGTATGGAGCAGTTTAATTCCCAGCCAGTTTAAGCCTTGAGCTACCCCCCCCCCCCAGTTTGTATCAATGGGCAATAAAGAGCTCTAGTAGCTGTTTTTATCATCCAGGCATCTTTCCTTCCACATAACGAGGAGTCTTGTGGCACTGTAAAGACTAGCATTATTATTCTGGTGTAAGCTTTCGTGGATATTGTCCATGAAAGCTTATGCCAAAATAAATTTGTCAGTCTTTAAGATGCCACAAATCTCTGTTGTTTTTGCTACAAGAGACCAGCATGGTTACCCTCTGGCAATTGGTCAAAAACATAAACCTAGATGCGGCGTCTGTCTCGGGTCTCTTCATAAATCCCCTATAGAGTTACTAAATATCACATAGATGTATGATAGATATCCTAGTGTAGATTTTTAAATAATTTTTCAAACATGAAAAATAAGCAAGTTGCATTTGCAAGGAGAACACAGGAAAAGTTTTCAATGAATAACAGCATCTCTCCTACCTTTTAAGGGCGCTTTCCCCCTACCCTCTCTCTATGCATCCCTATGGCCTTTGTGACATGCCCCCTGTGGCTATAAAGACCAAGAAGCAGGAAGCCCATCCACAGGTGTCCTGCCAGAGCTTGATCGGCATTTAAAGTGAGAGCTTTTTAAACCACATGCTCAGAGAAGGTGGCACTCAATAGAACCAGAGAAGACCTAGGAAAAAGTAGGGCCATCAAGGAGTTAAATTAATCCAGGGCAGCCTCTGGCCATACAGGTGTCAAAGTGAAGGTCTCTCTCCCCCACCTGCCCCCCTTTAGCAGCTGCCCAGAACCAGCCTATTAGGGAAAATAGGGAACTAGCAATCCTGGGAAGAGATGCAGTTCAGGGGTGCCAGCTCCCCAGGAAGAATAAAAGCAATCTTGTCTTGCTGTTGTGCCTTTAAGAGCAGCTTGCTCTGTAGACAGCAACCTGCAATGTTTTCTGCAACATGGATATGAATATGGCTGCAGTTTAACGCCGGCACATCCAGCTGTGGCTGGTGGCCTGAAAAGTTGGCAATGCTACCCCGGTTCAGTGGGTGCGAGCCTAGTTGGGAGAGATCATGAACTTCATTGTATTTCATGCCAGGGCTCTGCACCTGCATTGGAATGCAAGGTTAAGGTGTGCCTCTGAGCATGCACAGTGTGCTTGTTGCTTTCCACTGAGCAAATGAGGACTAGTAACTTCCCTTTTAAATTATAACAAGTCCCAAAACATGGGCTGAAGGAAGAAGATAATGCAACCCTGGTGGAGCTATGCAGAGGTGGATTAGAACCCTATGTCTTGATAGAAGATAGAGTATACATGTAATAAATAAATCCTAAATTTTACAAAGATGGGAATCAGTTCTAGGCAGATCTGAACCCCAGAACCCTCTAATGAAAATCAAGAAAGTGATCCTAGCCCTCCTGGGCTTGACATTGTCCTGCAAATTTGGAGATTGCAGTACTCACCAACAGGTAAAAGGCAGTTTCTCAGTTTACAAATCCAAGTTTCTGGCTTAAATTTTTTTTGGCTATTATCCTGCGTTCAGCTGTGCTCCGGGGTGGCCGGTGGGGGACTGCAGCAGAGTTCAGAGGCAGGGTTGGAGCATGGCGAACTCTTAGTGGGAGCCAGGAAACTCCAGGACTGTTATGAAGAGCAGGGTGGGAAAAGTTGACTATAATAACTCTTGGAAGGGGAGGAGCCAGAGGAAACTGGGGGGTGGAGAAGTAGCAGCCTTGGTGACAGACGTCAGCCTGCTTTGAGTGCCCCGGCTTATTTTTTAAAAATTTATTTGGTCAAAGGGGCAGCTGGATGGGCAGGTGGAAAGAAGGGAAGCCAGGGTGACTTCAGCCGCTTCCTGGCTGGAGCATGAACCCATGGCGGCAATACTGTGGCGCGAAGGGGGGAGCACCAGCCCAGAAAGAGGCACTGAGGCTGGGGCCTTGTGGGGTTGGCTTGCTGTGTTCCTTGCAAGTGGGGGAGCTGTTAGTGTAGGCCAGTCAGGGAAAGAGGAAACGTAGGAAAACAAGGGAGACTGAAATAACAATTGGTGCCTATTGCGAGGCTGTTTGGGCCAAGAGCAACAAAAGGGAAATCCTGAACAAGCGGAATTTGCTGGCACTTAAACTTAGCGTGGGAATCGGGGGGGGGGGGGAAGCCGAGCCATTGGGATGCGGAGAGAGATTATTGGAGGGGGGCGACTGCAGAAAGAGGATCGGTATTATCGTCCGGAAAGTAGCAGCTCATTCTCTCTTTTCAGCCCAGTTCTGTGTGTATTTCCTTGGAAGTAAATCCCACTGAATTCAATGGGGTGTCAAACCAAGTGAATGACCTTGAGATGGCAGCTTTAAAAACATCAGAAGAGCCCTGCTGGATCCGACCAAGGGTCCATCTAGTCCAGCATTCTGTTTGCACACTGGCCAACCAACTCTCGACCAGGAACCCACAAGCAGGGCATGAGTGCAACAGCACCCTCCCACCCATGTTTGTCAGCAACTGGTGTACATAGGCTCCCTGCATTTGGTGCTGGAGGTAGCACACAGCCATCAGGACTAGTAGCCATGGATAGCCTTTTCCTCCAGGAAACCCTTTCAGCAAGGGTTGCCACCTCTCTTCCCCTGCCCCGCTCCTGTGCATTTAACATCAGGCAGGCACACAGAAACAAACCAGGTGACGTTTTCTCACCTCCCATCCCTTGTATTTCCATGCCCACAAAAGCATTGCCTGCTACATTTCAATGTTAAAGGCACAGGAGCAGGAAAAAAGAAAGTGGCAATCCCTTCCTCCAGTCCCACTTTCAGTCTCATTCTCTTCCAGTTATGGAGGCCAGATGCAGAAGAGATCAGGGCTTCTGCACCTGTCATGGTTGTACAGAAGAGGGAATTTAACTTCCATGACAAGCTACACCTGCTGAAATCCCCTCTTCTACACAAGTATGACAGGTGCAGGAGCCCTGTCCTCTTTTTTTACCTGGTCACCTTATCCCAGCTTTGCTCAACCTGGTACCATCCAGATGTGTTGGACTTCAACTCCCATCAGCCCAAGCCAGCAAGAATGGCTGATGGTCAAGAATTCCGGGAGTTGTAGTCCCAAACATCTGGAGTGTACCAGGTTGGGGAAAGCTGCTGTATCCTCTTGCCTTTGAGATGACAATGGGGAGTGGCAGATCAGCCACAATCTAACCCAGTTAATGGTACTGAGACCAGTACTTGCTGATCCTGATGGTACTGCTTGGCCTGGATGTGAGCAGGACTGGTCCAGGGCACCTACTCTGACACAGAGCTCACTGGATATCACCTGGGGTATATTGTCTGTTGAACCTTAACTAAAGGCTTTTCTACATGAGACAGTTTTTATTGTGTGCTTGGCATGCCTCAGTCGTGGAAGTTTATGGGGCCCTTAGACAATGTTGTCATCCTCCTATGTTTCCAACATAATTTCCAATTTTTTCTGTGTGTTTTTTTTCTGAATGCAAAAAATTGGTATTTGTGGGGAACGCGAAACCAAGCCAACACCATCCACTGATGTAGTTGCACCATTCTGCTTTGTTTTGCTGTGTGTTGCGGGAGTGGCTGTAATGTCAACAGTGATGATTGCAGTAGGGGTGTTCTCTGGCTAAGGATGATGGCGAAATCCATTTGGGAGAGTGGATTCGATTAATTTCCCCAAGTTTAGCCCCCTGGACTTTGTTCTGGTTCCAGCTGCGATGCCTGACTCAGGCTGCAGCGAGTCAGGCCAGTTTGTGGATTTTTGCGCATCCCCCCCGGTTCTGTAATTTGCACGAACATCTGAGCAATTTGCGCAAACATCTGCTCAATTTGTGCAAATTGTAGAACCTGCAGGAAAAAAATGCACAAAAAAGGGTCCTGGAGTTCAAGGAAACCCCTGTAGCTTGGCTCGCAAATAGAAATTGAGTCATACACACCGTGGGACTCCATTGAGCCAAAATAGAACTGGATTTCCCAGCAACAGACATCCCTACCCCTGGCTATACATCCTTAGTTCCAAAGGGCTAAAATCAGTCAGCAGATTGGAACGGAGCAGAGCCGGCTGCCCTCCACTCTGGGCGGCTCAAAACAGCCTCCCATTCATTGGCATAGGTGCTGGAAAAATGGCAAAACAGGCATTCAATCCTGTGCAACCCCTCTGCCCACCATGGTGCGCTCATAAGGGGAAGCGGGTGGGGTGGGTGAGGCAGCCAGGGCAGGTACTGCTTTGTCTTTATGGAGGAAGGCTAAACTTTTGAGCAGAGGGTGGTTGAACTTTGGAAGTTGCACAAGAGCGGTGTGACGTTCCTGCTCCGGGGATTATACCTTTTCCAGCTTCCACCTGTTGAAACTGAAAACCCGTCAGGACGTCTGCCTCCACTCTGGTCAGTTCTCCTCCTCACTGACACAAAAATCTGCAGCCCTTTTACTCTGCGTCAAGGAGACACCCAGTACGATTAACTGGTTTCTTCTACTCGGTCTAGGAGAAGTAACAAGGAAATAGGCTTTTCTTTTTTAATCTAGCGTAATAACACAAACCAACATGTGGAATTTTGCATTTATATTAAAACACATAACATTTATTAAACTCAAAAAGAGTTATATATAGACGATTATTAATACATCAATACGTGGTTCTAACCTACCTACTCCAAGACCTACTCCCCAAACCCTACTCACTAGATGTATACTCTTTCAATCCCTAATCCCTATCTGACCACTTAACTGTCAATTCACTTGTCTTTAAACCTCAGAATACTCTCTCAAGCCCCTCCCACCTTTCACCCACATGCCCCTCCCACCTTTCATTCACTCTCTAACAGTCTGTTAACCACAACTTACCTGGATCACATTTTACAAATTCAAACACATACATTTATATCAACAAGCATTTACTATTCTAAATTGCACAATTCTAAAAAATAAAAATAGAAATTTAAGGAATTGCACACAGGAACTATGTGTGAGGAAACATGACCACAGAGTTTCAGGGAGACAAAGGGGGGGGGGAGGGAGGGGCTATACCCAAGAGGGTGCAATGTGCAGCATAAGAAATGGGGGCGGAGTGGCAGCATCCTGGCGGTTCCCCTTGAGCCGCCATTCATTTCTGTGGGACAATAGAGCTGTGTGTGCTACACAGGCTGTCCTGTGCCCCTGAGGCAAGCCTGCTGTTCTCAGCCATGGGGGAGGATACTGTCCTGTCACCAGTCTTGGAGTAAGTTTCGACTGCCGGTCCAATTGGCTTCTATACATGGAATGGGATTGCTCCATCTTGTCCTTTGTCTGAGGCAGCAATGTGTTGATTCATAACTCTGCTTCTAGCTCTGTACTGCCCAATGTTTTCAAGTCTGAAAAAAGACCTTCCAGAGCTCTCATTTTTGTTTCGAACACAAGCTGTTTCAATGGATGCGTTGAGCTGTGAGTCACCAAGTGGTTTATTATCATGATTGCTGTTATTAGTGGTACGATGACTCATTATTGGAGCAATGACATCAGTTGCTGACTTGCAGCTGCATGTGGGTCAAGTGATGACTGAATCAAATGATAAGATATTGCATGGTGGCACATGCATGGGTCAATCAGCACTGAGCTGCTATCAGTGGGAATAAGGTTGCCACCCTAACAAAATTTAACCATTTTCTTATAGAAACAAACTTTATGAATGCCTTGTGAGTTATCCAAGCAGCACAGGCCTCCAGCATAAATCTGAGCTTTTCAGGAACCTTCCCTAAGGCAAAAACACATCCGGGTTCTAGTCCCCACTTGGCCATGGAAGCTCACTGGGTGACTTTGGGTCAGTCACAGATTCTCAGCCCAACCTACCTCACAGGTTGTTGTGAGGATAAAATGGAGAGGAGCAGGATTATGTATGCTGCCTTGGGTTCCTTGAAGGAAAAAAGGCAGGATATAAATGCAATGAAATAAATAAATAAATAAGACAAGATTCAGAAACCTAACTAAGCACTAGGACATTGAACAAGAACAGCATTGCCTGTTGGTTGGAGATGTTGCTTATATAATCATTACAATATAGGAAGATATAAATCCCTTTCAAATCAAAAGGACCTATTATTTCTGAGACAGCCAATTAGGATCAGGATGTAAATAAGGCTGAGCATTAACACCTCTTGCGTGAAGGAGAAACTCTGGAAAAGGAACTGGGGCTAGCTTGTTCAGACAAGATAATACTAATACAAATATATTATGATGATACATAATAGTAATTAATAACTTGATAATGAACCATCCATTATAAATTAAATAAGGAATAATAACAGTATATGCACTTTAACCTTTTAGTCCCATCCTCTAAAACAGACTAATGGCCAACAAAGATTAGGCTGGTTATTTCAAATCCGTGCAAGATTTCTCACACCTCCACAGCTCTAGGCCAGATGCATCTGCCTTCCCTTGCTCATTCTCTCCCTCCCAGTTTTCCTTCTCATCTGAGCCTCATCCCTTGTGATCGCTCCTTCTCCATAGCTTGCTTCCCTAAAGCTGCTGCCTTCTCAGGGCCTTGGTTCTCCCTCTCCTAGCCCCCGCTTCTTCTACTCTTCCTTTTTTGGACTATGTTGCTTTCCCACCTGTGCTTCCTCTATGAAGTGTGCAGCTCAGCCAAGGGCACCCAGGGCAGAATCCAACGGGGCGCTTAGGCCCCTGCCAATTCTCTTCCGCCTTGGCGACTGTGTTGCACCAGCGGCCCTCATTGCTTGTACAATGGCGATTTAGTGCTAGTGGAAATGCTCATTTCTGGGAGGAGGCAGATCAGTGGAGCTCCCTTATGCAAGCTCTCCTGACCTGCCTCCTTCCAGAAACAAGCATTTCCACTAGGAAGCACTAAACCTTCCTTGTGAAAGCATCGGTGAGTAGGGATATTGGAGAAATCCACAATGGAACCAAATGAGTTCAGATTTTCATGAATCCAGCCAGTGAATTCTGCAGCAGATGTGCTTTCCCCCTGTCGGGCATATTCCACAGACATGCGGAGCAGTTTTCCAACATTCCTGAATTTTGTACAATTTTGTCATAGAGAAATACACATTTAAAAAAAAAATAATGGCCAAAAATGTGCATTTCTCCCGTTGGCTAAAGTATAAAAATGAGCATTTTGGGGGAAGTTGCGCATTTGGGCACACGGGAAAAAAATGTGTAAATGCAAATTTGCTCAAATGTGAATTTGCGCAGATTCAGAAACAAGGAAAACACGATTCTGTTGATGGGCGGACGACGGAACGAGAGGTGCACAATCCGCAAAAGACAGATGGAATGGATTTCACACAATCTGTACATCCCTAGCAATGAGTCCTGCTTGTGCAATGCAATCAGGAGGGTCTACCACTTGCGGAAGGGAATCGGTGGCATGGAAAAGAAGCAGTGGGGGTGAAGCACCCCATTGGATCCTGCCCCAGGAACCCTCAGTTCTACCAATCGCCGACAGAGGTTTTGTCACCATCATCACACCACAAACTCCACTACTGCGGATGTGTGTATCTGTACAATCCCCTCACTGGCTGCTTCACGTACCTGATTAAGTAGGTCAGCCTTCCTCAACCTGGTGCCCTCTCGATGTGTTGGACTACAATACCTCATCATGCTGGCTGGGGATGATGGGACTTGCTGTCCAACACATCTGGAGGTCACCAGGTTGGGGAAGGCTGCCCTATTTCTTTGTTCATACACCACTATGAATTAACAATGTAGTTTTCATTCAGCATCAATAGAGTCAACGTGTCTCAGAAGGGAATTTCCAGAGGAATTTCCAGATAATTTTTCTCCCATGGCTCTAAACTATTGGAGAATTCTCCCTCCCCCCATGAGAATATTGAGTATAATAAATCTCTTCCCCCAGGATTTCACTATCTCTGGCACTTTTAAAGATGAGGAGCCTGTCAGAAAACAATAGGGGGCAACCCCAATTCAGTACTAACACAGTTGAGTACACAGTTGATTTAAAGCCAGACTTTTAAGAGCAAAGCACTCGAAGACTTGAGCCTGGATAGACAAATCTGACAGGTTTGGTTTCTCCCACATTCTTCTTTAAAATCTGTCTGTCTGTCTGTCTGTCTATCATCTCAGCTTCTTTCCATCCTGAAGACATTTGCAGATTTTGGTAAATTCTGATCCAAAATGAACTGAAACCAATTTCTCACCCATCCCTAAATATCGCCAGAGTATTTCATAGGCAAGGAAGCAACGCCACCTTTTGGGGGAGATGTACCATAGCAACACATTACTGAAGAGTATCTGAAACATATTAGGGTCAAACTAGACGTGAGGCAGGAGATGTGCGATCTCCTGCTTAGGCCCCCAACAATTAATTAAGAGACCCACACAGCTGCTTTGATGTTTGGGAAGTTACAGTCTGGGAAGGGTGGTTTCCGTCCCTCTTTTTTCCGTGATCTAAATCACCCCTCAAACCAGTTTTTAGCACTCCCTCTCCCTCCTTCTCTCTCGTTCTCTCTTCCCCTCCTTCTCTCTCTCTCCCCTCCTTCTCTCTCTCTCTCTCTCTCCCCCCGCCCCTCCTTCTCTCCCTCCCCCTTCTCTCTCTCTCCCCTCCCCTCCTTCTCTCTCTCCCCCTTCTCTCTCTCCCCCTTCTCTCTCTCTCTCCCCCTCCTTCTCTCTCTCTCCCCTCCCCTCCTTCTCTCCCTTCCCCTTCTCTCTCTCTCCCCTCCCCTCCTTCTCTCCCTTCCCCTTCTCTCTCTCTCCCCTCCCCTCCTTCTCTCTCTCCCCTTCTCTCTCTCTCCCCTCTTTCTCTCTCTCTCCCCTCCCCTCCTTCTCTCCCTCCTCCTTCTCTCTCTCTCCCCCTCCCCTCCTTCTCTCTCTCCCCTTCTCACTTTCTCTCTCTCCCCCCTTCTCTCTCTCCCCCTTCTTCTCTTTCCCTCTCCCCTCCCCTCCTTTTCTCCCTCCCCCTTCTCTCTCTCCCCCACCCCTCCTTCTCTCTCTCTCCCCCTTCTCTCTCTCTCCCCCTCCCCTCCTTCTCTCTCTCCCCCCTCCTTCTCTCTCCTTCTCTCTCTCTCTCTCTCTCTCTCTCTCTCTCTCTCTCTCTCTTTCTGTGGAAGACAGGTGCTATACAGATGCTGTACCTGTTCCCCCATCCAGGTGGCTAATAGATACTTGAAGGTGTATATATACAGGGTGTTTCAAAAAGATGGACCCGATTTGAAATCGCTATATCTCTGCAACCACGAACCACCCATGAATGAAACTCTTACCACTTGAAAGTGTGGGGCATGGAGTTTCAAATGATTACTGCTAGATGCCTCTCTCAGTGCACAAACAGCCCCTAGCCTCAGTCATTCGCAAGATGGCGACCTCGAGTCGCAACACAAGGCGTTTTGCATTCTGCAATTCAGCAAGACTGAATCCATAATTACGGTGAAGCTAGGGATGGACGAAAGGGACTTACCTCGTCCCGCAGCTTGCTTCGCGGTCGGGGGGAGGCGCTTCGGTTCTCCCCCCGAAATTCAGGCTGGGGGGGAGGCGCCCCATCCCTTGCCGGCGAAATTCAGGCTGGGTAGGAGCGCCCTGTCTACCCGGCCGCGAAAAAAAAAGTAAAAACACCCCCCCCGTGATAGGCTACGTAACGATTTACGTAGCCTATCATGGCTAGATTTCCAAAGTCAGCCGTGATAGGCTATGTAAATCGTCATGTAGCCTATCACGGGTGACTTTGAAAAGAAAAAAAAAGCGCATACGCAAATGGCGGCTCCCATGGGGACCACCATTTGCGTTCCTTATTTTGGCACGTCTAGTCTACGTAAAGATTTACGTAGACTACGGCGAAAATAAGGGCAACGCAAATAGCGTTCCCTTATTTTCGCCGTGGTCTACGTAAATCTTTACGTAGACTAGACGTGCCAAAATAAGGAACGCAAATGGCGGTCCCCATGGGAGCCGCCATTTGCGTACGCGCTTTTTTTTTTCTTCAAAGTCACCCGTGATAGGCTACGTGACGATTTACATAGCCTATCACAGCTGACTTTGGAAATCTAGCCGTGATCGGCTACGTAAATCGTTATGTAGCCTATCACGGGTGTGTGTGTGTTTTTTTTACTTTACTTTTTGTTTTTGCAATGGCGGCGGTGGCAGCCGGTCAGGAGACCGGCCGCCGCCCCCGCCCCCGCCGAAACGCCGCCGAACCGCAGCTGGGACCCGCTGCTGAGAGGGACATTCGCTGAAGGTAAGTCCCATCCCCGGGGGGGGGGCGGGGGGCCGGCGGAGAATTTCCCCAACACTTTCGGGGGGCCGAATGCATCGGCACTCGGCCTCCTGAAGATTTGTGGAGAAATTCTCCGCCAACCCTAGGTGCAGCATGCGTTTCAACGGCGTTTGGGCATTGATCCACCAGTGCCAAAGAGCATTCGTCGTTGGTACCGACAGTGTGAGGAAACAGGCTGTTTATGTAAGGGGAAGAGCACAGGGCGACCAGGCACTTCAGAGGAAAACGTGAGAAGAATTCAAGAGAGTTTTCAGCGTAGCCTGCGCAAGTCCACTCATTGTGCCAGTTGAGAACTTGCGATCTGTCACATGACTGTCTGGCATGTGTTAAGGTGACGTTTAATCATGAGGCCATACCAGTTGCAAGTTAGATTCTGTGAAAATGCGGATTTTGCCCAAATTGCATCAGAGAGCCTTTCCATTTAGATTGGCCCATGTCTGCATGATTTAAAGCAGGGCTGTACAATCTTTGCAGCCCTGAGGGCTGTGTGTTATGTTGGCTTTGGGACTGGGGCCACTAGTGATGTACAGATTTTGTTGAATCCATTCCACGAGTGTTTTGCAGATTGTTAGATGTCTCTTGTTCGGTCATCTACTCATTGACTGAATCAGATGATTTTTTTTTTTTTACCAGAATTTTGTTCAACTTTTGCTAATTTGCATTAGTGCATTGGTGCAAGTGCGCAGTTGTGCGTTCACAAATTTCATTAATGTACATTAGCATAACCACAGTTTTGTTCGACCTGCTACTTTGCATTAGTGTATTAGCGCAAGTGCATAGTTGTGCATGCACAAATTTCATTACTGTGCATCAGCATAACCAGAATTTTGTTCGACTTCTGCTAATTTGCATTAATGCATTAGCGCAAGTGCGTAGTTGTGCATGCAAAAATTTCATTACTGTGCATCAGCATAACCAGAATTTTGTTTGACTTCTGCTAATTTGCATTAATGCATTAGCGCAAGTGCATAGTTGTGCATGCAAAAATTTCATTACTGTGTATTAGCATAACCAGAATTTCATTTGACTTCTGCTAATTTGCATTAGTGCATTAGCGCAAGTGCATCATTGTGCATGCACAAATTTCATTAATGTGCATCAGCATAACCAGAATTTTATTCGACTTTTGCTAATTTGCATTAGCGCATTAGTGCAGGTGCGCAGTTGTGCGTTCACAAATTTCATTAATGTACATTAGCATAACCACAGTTTTGTTCAAACTGCTAATTTGCATTAGTGTATTAGCACAAGTGCGTAGTTGTGCATGCACAAATTTCATTAATGTGTATTAGCATCACCAGAATTTTGTTCGACTTCTGCTAATTTGCATTAGTGTAGCGCAAGTGCATAGTTGTACATGCACAAATTTCATTACTGTGCATCAGCATAACTAGAATTTTATTTGACTTTTGCTAATTTGCATTAGTGCATTAGCGCAAGTGCGCAGTTGTGCGTTCACAGATTTCATTAATGTACATTAGCATAACCACAGTTTTGTTCGACCTTCTAATTTGCATTAGTGCATTAGCACAAGTGCGTAGTTGTGCATGCACAAATTTCATTGATGTGCATCAGCATAACTAGAATTTTGTTCGACTTTTGCTAACTTGCATTAGTGCATTAGCTCAAGTGTGCAGTTGTGCGTTCACATATTTCATTAATGTACATTAGTATAACCACAGTTTTGTTTGACTTGCTAATTTGCATTAGTGTTTTAGCACAAGTGCGTAGTTGTGCATGCACAAATTTCATTAATGTTCATTAGCATAACCAGAATTTTGTTCGACTTTTGCTAACTTGCATTAGTGCATTAGCTCAAGTGTGCAGTTGTGCGTTCACATATTTCATTAATGTACATTAGTATAACCACAGTTTTGTTTGACTTGCTAATTTGCATTAGTGTTTTAGCACAAGTGCGTAGTTGTGCATGCACAAATTTCATTAATGTTCATTAGCATAACCAGAATTTTGTTTGACTTCTGCTAATGCATTAGTGCATTAGTGCAAGTGTGTAGTTGTGCATGCACAAATTTCATTGATGTGCATTAGCTAGTGATGGCAGAGAATTCTGCCACAGATCTCGGTGAGGCCGAATGCCAGTGCATTCAGCCCCCCAAAATCTGTGGCGGAATGGCCTGCCACACCCCCGCCCCCCCCGCGGACCCCCCCGGGATGAGACTTACCTTGGGTGGATCTTCCGGGTGGCGGCGGGTCTGGCGGCGGGTCTGGCGGTGGCTTCGGTAGCGGCGGCTGTGGCAGCTGGTCTTCTGACCGGCCACCAACGCCGTCATTCGCAGTCTTGTTGTTGTTGTTTTTTTTACAAGACGTGATAGGCTATGTAAAGACTTACATAGCCTATCACGTCTGGCTTAAAAAAAATCAAACAAAAAAATGCGTACGCAAATGGCGGTGGCTACGGCCGCCGCCATTTGTGTTCCTTATTTTTGGCTGTCTTAGTCTATGTAAATATTTACGTAGACTACGATGGCAAAAAATAAGGAATGCAAATGGCGGTAGCTATAGCCGCCGCCATTTGCATACGCGCTTTTTTTTGTTTTTTGTTTAAGCCAGATGTGATAGGCTACGTAAGTCTTTACGTAGCCTATCATGGCTGACTACAGGGATGCAAATGGCGGTGGCTACGGCCACCGCCATTTGCGTCCCTGCTAGCCAGCGGCTGGATGTCCGGCTGCTGGCGGAGCCGGCCGGTGGCTCCGCGGAATCCCCGCGGAGTGGAGCCAGCCAGCCAGGATTCCGGGGGGAGGGACGGAGCGCCTCCCCGCCCCAGCAGAACCTGGCGGAGTCAGGTAAGGGGAGTTTCGTACATCCCTAGCATTAGCATAACCACAGTTTCATTCGACTTCTGCTAATTTGCATTAGTGCATTAGCTCAAGTGCGCAGTTGTGCGTTCACAAATTTTGTTGATGTACATTAGCATAACCACAGTTTTGTTCGACCTGCTAATTTGCATTAGTGCATTAGCGCAGGTGTGCAGTTGTGTGTTCACAAATTTCATTAATGTACATTAGCGTAACACTCCCTCCCAGTGAAAAATCGGTTTGCAAGTCCGCTGAATCCGTACGATCCAGAAATAGCCTGTCCGCAGCTGAACCTGCAGGTCAGATTCATAGAAATCCAAACACATGTGAATCCCTCGTGGATTCAACCAACGTCTCTACCCAGACCCAACACACTAGCAATCCCGTAGGAGGATCTCTGGGGTAGGAGGTGGAGAAGGTAGGCAGTGGGGCGATTGTGCGGGGGGGGGGGATTTGGCAGCAGTGGCTCTTCGGGAGCTGCATCAAAGGCTTTGGAGGGCTGAACAGCTGCAGGTTGTGCACCCCTGCTTTAACGAGGCTGCGGTCTTCTGTTTCTCGAGCCGTAGTACTACTCTACAGTGCCACAGAGCAAGCTCTTTTTGCTTTGGGGCTGGGTGAGTTTCAGAGCAGAGTCAGCCCAAGTATAGAAGCAAATTGCACAACCGGCTGCCTCAGGTGCCATCATCCTGGGGATGTTGCCTTGCTCCCAGCCTGGAGGAATGCGGGGGCGGGGGGGGGGGAAGAGAGAGAACTACTGTCTGAACTTTGTGGAGGAGTTACACAGCAGCAGCCCAGCAGCGCATCAGCTGGCTCTGCATCCCTTGCATCCCAAGGGATGTGATCCAGACCGTTCCAACCTCCATTGACTATGCATGGCAAAGGTTTAGTCACCAGGGAAAGTGAAGAGAGAGAGAGAGAGAGATTAAAAATGAAAATTACTTCCTGGTCATCTCTTGATAGTTTAATGTGCCATGCTTAAATTGCTTGACATTTTTTGGCAGGCTGTTTTAATTCTCCTAGGCAATTAAAAAAAAAAAAAATCAGCCCTGGCAGATGGACTACTAGTCCAAATGGCTGGAACTAATGTTACACCCCACCTCCTCAAGTTTTGCAGCTAAAGAAATAGCTGTGTGGTTTAACCCAGCCAGAGAAAGAAATGTGAGTTCTGCATCTATTTATTTATTTTATTTATTTAAAACATTTCTATCCCGCCCTATATCATTAAGATCTCAGGGTGGCATACAGATAAAATCAATGTAAACAGTATAAAACAATAAATAATTGAAGCACCTAAAAACATATTAGACCATTAAAGAAGCTAATACCAATTAAAATCTAAAACAATAAAATAGTTAAAACAATGTGCTAGGGAATGCATTTCGCCCTCAAAGCCTTTGGTAAAAAGCCATGTTTTTACTTGGCGCCAAAACGAGACCAGTGTCTGCACCAATCGGGCCTCCAAGGGGAGGGCATTCCACAACTGGGGTGCCACAGCAGAGAAGGCCCTCTCCTACATCCCACCACAGTGTATGTCTCGTACCGGTGGGACGCAGAGGAGGGCCCCTCCAACAGATCTCAGTTCTCAGGCAGGCATATATAGGGAGCTGACAAGAAGTAGCATGGGGTGTTGCTAGGATGTGCCCTTCCTTTTGGGGGACTGATTACTGCTATGCAGGCAGTCACCGGCAACCTGGGTATAGCCAAAGTGGGGACGGGATGTGCACAAACATGCATGCAACACCCCTAAATGTCCCTGTGCCCACCGATGAAGTAGGTTTCCCAGTCATGGGGCCCCTGTAAGTGCATCTGGCTGAATGTGCTTACAAGCCCTTATACAGATCACTGCACTGGATACACAAAGATCTATGATGTAGCTGGGGGAGCGGGGATGTTTGTGGTGTGGCGTGCGTGCGTGCTTGCACATGGCTCATCTCCACTTAGGTAGGCAAACCCCTGCATAGGGCAATACTGTTTCAGGAATGTGGCTGGATCGACACATGAAGCAGGTTGTAGAATAGAGTGTACCACTACAGAGTGCAGGTGGGACATACCATTAACAAACACACACCCTGCTGGTAGAAAACCAGCACAGCAGGAAGAGGGCTGGGCCTGAACCTTTTATTGCAATGTGCTAGATTTCTACTTGCAGGGAGTTTCTTAAGGTGGGGGACCTGTGATAAAATGCTACTTTCTATCTCCACTTTGAGGTGATATGAACCATTTTTCCATGTGCAACTCTTACCACCACATTCTGTGGCACGTGGAGAACCGGCGTGAAGCTTCCGGTCTGCACCTGAATGGATATTTCTGCAGCACGTCCAGTAGTTTCACAGGGAAGCAGACTGCTTCCAAAAAAGCCCTACTGAAGCGGGGAGCACGAGGGAGTATTTTGCAAAGGTTAAAAATGCAGAAAAGCTCTACGATAATTCCCCCCATTCATTTGTGACCACTGGGTGGCGCTAGAACCGTGAGCATTTGATTTAAGAAAAAGAAGCAGCTAATTTAACTTTCTGAACTTCGGGTGTTTTTTTTTTCTTCTTTTTTTAAAAAACCTCTCCAGAAAATTGGTGCATCTGCTGTTTTAAATAGACAGCACTCTCTATCTCGCTCGCTGTCTCATAAATAAACCTTTTGCTGAGTTAAGGGAACATACTGATCTAAAGGCTGGAATGGAATAAAATATGGACAGGGCCATAAGACTCCATTAAACTTTTAAGCGGTGCTGCTTCTGGGCTGGATCACTGGGGGCTTCTGCTGAATTAGCTGTTCAACCAGCTGGGCTTGTGTGTGGGTGGGAAGAAAAAGAAAACGAGAAAGGCCATGCAAGGGGGGCAGAGGAGATAATTGAAACTCATGGAAGGAGCACATAATTCTGACTGAATGCAAGGCAGGGGGAAAGATTTAGTTTCTAAACAAGAAAAAGATAGTGCTGGCTGAGAGGGCATAGCCTTCACATTGTAAACATGGAACTTCCATGCACAGGGGCAGTTTAACTCTGAATATCAGATGCGAGGGACAAATAACAGGATTAGCTATCATTTTCAGGCTCCACCAGCTGGGTGGTGACATGGTTCAATAGTACAGCACACACTCTGCGTGCAAGATGTCCCAGGTTCAATCCCTGGCATGTCCAGATCGGGCTGGGCAAGACCCCCAACTGAAACCCTGAAGAGCTGCTGCCAGTCAGTGCTGCCAGGACTGAGCGACATGGACCAAGGGTCTGCCTCACGATAAGGCAGCTTCCTATGTCCCTATTTAAATCAGCTCTTCATTCGGGGCCATGAGGACTAGAGTCTTAGAAGAATGGTGATAGCTCAGTGCTAGAGCACATACTTTGCATGCAAAAAGGCCCAGGTTCAATCCCATTCCCCAGCATGTCCAGATCGGGCTGGGACGGGGAGAGACCCCTGACTGAAACTGTAGAGAGCCACTGCCAGTAAGTGTCGACAATACGGACCTAAGTGGATCAGTGTTCCAACTCAGTATAAGGCAGCTTCCTATGACTAGATAACTTTGGCTAGACCAAACAAAGAAATGTCTACGGTCTTACGCTAGATGCCAGATATAAGAGAGCATGTTGTGGTTACTTGGTGGCGAGGAGAAGGCATTCTGAGCCTGCTCCAAGGCACAACGTAATGACCTCTTGAAATTCTCCACTCTCTTTGTGGGGAGAGGAATTTTGATGACTGTGACATTCCTGTCTCCAGGTTATCCCCCCCACTTCTATTTCCACATGCTTGAAACTGAAAAATAACCCCAGCTTTTGCCAGTTGTCCTCACTGAATCCCAAATCTTCAGGCCTTTTTGCCTTGTGTCAAAGAGACACCCAGTAGGTTGACTTTAGGTTTCTTTTAACCTGTACAGGAGTACTAGCAGGAAAATAGACTTTTCTAATTTGCTAGGTTAACACATCAAGCTGACACAGGGAATTGTGTAAATAATAAAACAAATTAGATTTTATTATTTACAAGAACATTTATAAAGGTTATTATTTAACCATCTTATATGTAGTCTACCTACCTACCCCTTCTAAACCCATCACCCAAACCAATCTCACTAGGTGTACATTAAATAGGGTGGAGGGAGCATTCCTGTGTCCACTAGGCACTGTCTAGAAGGCCACAGGATATGCTCTTTTCCTGGAAATGACCTCAGAGCCCGCGCTCCGAGGTCGGTTCCTGGAAAACAGACCTCCCCCCATGTCTGTCCTGCCTTGGAGGCAGCGCGGGGACACCTCGTCCTCTGCACTCGCAAGGGGAGCACGAAGCGACTGAAAAGGGGTGGGGCTGGGGCGGGGAGAGTGGAGCCGCATGTACGACACATCCTCTCCCAGTTGGCCCCCCATGGCTAGACACCCGAAAGTGGCTGTCTAGCGGAAAATAGCAGGGCAGAAGAGGCGCGGAGGGAATGATCCCCCCCCGTGCCTCTCTTACCTTGCTTAGGATAGGCGGTTTCCTCCGAGTTTGGAGGCGGCCGCCTATCTTGATAGGATTGTGCCCTTAGGGATCCAGTAGACTGATAAACTGTCAAGTCTCTTTTTTAAACCCCTGAGAATTCCACCTACTCGCAAGACCTTCCCACCCCCCACTCACAGACCAACCTTCCTTTAACTCTAATTTACCTAGATAACATTCTACCATTCAAGCACATTTACACTACCATGCATGTTATACGGACCATTTCGCTGCACTTCTCCAGGGCCAGGAGACATTCTCCAACAGGTTCTCGGCATGGGGCTTACCAGGAGCAGTGGCAATAGCACAGCTTCTTTCTTTTTTCCAAAGGTCCCCCCGCCTGCTCCAGCTGGTGGGGGCAGCAGCAGCAACTGTGTTAGCTGTCGGGCTGCCATTTTGCACCCTCCACAATGCTGTGGACCTAGCGGTGTCCCAGAGCATTGTGGGTGAAAAATGGCGGTCACCTGCACCCCCCCCCCCAAGTGGCAGAGAGTCTTTGGAGAAAAGTAAGTAAAGTGGTCTTCTTCTTCTAGGAGGACACAGAAAAAGAAGAGAAAAATCCCTGAAAAATAAATTCTGAAACATTTCAGCTTGGCTTCGAACTACTTAGCTCGAGGTGGTGGTATTTTTCTATGCTTCCTTTGGAACCTTCCAATGGCTGGAGGCTCCGATGTCAGTGGGGTGGTGAATCCACTCCAGGTTTCAGTCAGAACCAGTCCAAACTCTAACAGAGCTCTCCAAGGTGCACCTTGGAGAGCTCCGTTAGAGTTCTGACTGGTTCTGACTGAAACCCGGAGCAGATTTATTGCCTCACTGGCATCAGAACCACCAGCCTCCACTGGAACCTTCAGAAAGATCTGTGCTTGGGGTTGTTGCCCCCCTCCCCCCAGGAATGACGAACATTGTTCCATACCAGGCCACAGGTGTCACAGCACTCCTGCTGCGTTTTGAATAGACAATGGACCTGAGGGTGGTCAGGTGCCAATATGACAGGCTCCCCCGGTTGAAATTGCCTCTTCTACACAACTGTTAAAAATGCAGGGGTTGTAGCTCAGTGGTAAGAGCACTTATGTGGCATGCAAAAAGTTCTAGGTTCAATCCCCAGCATGTCCAGGTAGTGCTAGGAAAGAATCTTAAATTTATTTTATTTTATTAAAATTTTATTTATTTGTTACATTTCTATACCACCCAGTAGCTGAAGCTCTCCTGATCTTAACTGATCTTAACCTGGGGAGCTGCTGCCAGTCAGTGTTGACAAGACTGGGCTGGATTGTACCCATGGTATGACTCAGTCTAAGGCAGCTTCCTATGTTCCTGTGGCTGTTCCTATGCAGGAAGTCTGAGTAACTGATCACCAAGGAGTATTAACTCCTGAACCCCTGGCAGGCGGGGTGGTGGGAAAGGGTTAATGCAAAAGACACTCATGATATCCAAGATATGGGGTGAGGGTGGGGAAGCAGGTGGGGTCAATCAGAGCTTCCCAGGTGAGGGCCAACCAGTGCCTTGAAGACCTCTTTAAGAGCAAATGAAATGGAAATCTCTTTTATTTATTGTAATATTTATTAAGGGCAGGTGAATAATGGATGCTGATCTGTTGGAGACGTCTTGGGGCAGGCTGGTGCTTGGTTAGGTGGAATTAAAGCTTAATGCTGCTTGGCTAGACGGGCAGCCTGCAAATTAGGACGTGATGATGAGGTGTGGCCTTGCAACTGTGGGCAGCGGTGAGCATGTGCTCCTGATCTGGTAGCAAAAAGAGGCCTGGATTTCAGCTTTATGGAGCTGCTTTTATCCTACTAAGGCTGAAGCCAGAACCTGAACTTTATTTCTTTTGTTCTATCTATGGTTTTCATTTATGTCCCATCTTTAATCGATGCTGGAACTCAAAGTGGCATATTTGGAGTTCCTAGGTGGTCTTCAAGCCACACATGGACTAGGCCAACCTTCTCCAACCTGGTGCCCTCTAGCTGTGTTTGATTTCAACTCCCAGCATCCCCAGTCCTGTGGCAAGACCCCCTCCATGGGCCCTCTCCCTCAGTGAGTCTATGTTCTCACCACCATGGTCACCAGCTGCTCTTGCTCCTGATCGTCTTTCGCATTATTGCGACCACTTGCTTGCTTGACAGGCAGACAGCCAGGGAGCAAGTAGGCAGGGGCATCTCCTCCTCCTCCTCCTCACTGCCACTGTTGTCTGGGCCAGAGTGAGATGCAGGGGAACAAGTGGGCTGCAATGGCGGAGCAGAGGAGCAACTCCAGGGGGCTCTTGTCAGTAGGCCCCTGCTGGGTTGCAGGCCCTGGGCAGGTGCCCGACCATGCCTACTTTTGACGCCGGCCCTGGAGGTCGCCTTTGTGGCACTGTGTACATGGGGAAAATGGTGGCAAAGGCTGAGAGAATTGTGGCATGCTTAATGCTTCCCCTCCAAAATGCATGATTGAAAAGTGAGAGCGAAACTGGAGCTAACCCGCAGTGAAAAGAAAGGGGAAAAAGAGATGACGGCACCACCAATAGCCAGAATGCCCCCCGCCCCCCCGTCCACACAACACATTTGCTTTCTGCAACTGGGATGGCCAATTTGTCTGTGTATGATTTTTTTTTTTTATCAGCCCTATTTTTGAGGGGCAATATTTGTGGAAAAAAAAGGCAATGGCGTTAGGGTCTAGGGTTTCGGCTCCTGTTCAGGGTTTCGATTTAGTGAAGCTTGCAAATCATCTGTTCCAACCAACACTTAATGTCACATTCCATCCACTGAGTCATTTGCCTGACTTCCCCACCCATCCATCGATTGCAATCTAGGAAAGCCGATTACGGATGCATAAGTGTACAGTAGGTGTAGCACAATTTCCACTGCTGAAACTCCTAAAGTCAATGAGGCAAGCGGCCGTTACCAATCTATCCCAACGATCCGGCCGCTTTGATAGGGAAGCCATTAACACATGCGTAAAGGAACTGTATGCATAGCTGGCACTTTCCCTGGGCTTCCCATGGGTTACATCCTCCTTTGCGTCAATGGCTACTAGTCCTGATGGCTCTGTGATACCTTCCGTACCACAGGCAGTGAGCCTATGTACACCAGTTGCTCAGGAATGTGGGTGGGAGGGTGCTGTTGCGCTTATGCCCTGCTTGTGGGTTCCCGGTCGACAGCCGGTTGGCTGCTGTGTGAACAGAATGTTGGACTAGATGGACCCTTGTTCTGATCCAGCAGGGCTCTTCTGAGGTTCTTATGAGCGTTCAGTGGAGGCTTGGAGAACCTGGCATTTGCTTAGGGGCTAACTAGCCAAAGTGTAGTTGGGGGGAGATTTGAACTTTGGGCTTCGTAGTTCTCACCCTTGGCCACTACACTGCACTAGCTTGCTGAAGGAGGCCTGATGATTCTCTCTGAAGTTGTGCTCTAGACCCCTTACTTTGAAAGATATCTGTGACAGATAGGGAGGGACGGACTGTGTAAACTCCATTCTGTCTGTCTTTTGCAGATTGTTAGGCACCTTTTGTTCCATAGTCCACCCATCAATGGAATCGGATATATATATATATATATATATATATATATATTAGTTTTAAGCTCCTGAATTTGCACAGATGCTAACTTGTGCAAAGTTGCACATGCAAAATCCATAAATTCCTTCCCAACAGCGCATTTTCACACTATAGCCTATGGGGGGAAAATGCACATTTTTGGCTGTTCTTTAAATTTTTGCATATTTTTCTACAACGCTATTTGCATAAGATCCCCAAAGGTTATTAAAATGGTCCACAAGTCTGCAGAATCTACCCAACAGGGGAAAAGCCAGTCTGCTGTGAAATCCATGGGTTGGATTCATAAAAATCTGAACTCTTTTGGTTCTGTTCCAGATTTCTCCAAGATCCCTAGTGACAAATACCGACGTCTCAAAATTGATATTGTAGAGCTGGAAAAGATGCAGAGAAGGCCACCCAATTGGTGGAGAAAGGGCCTTTCCTACAAGGAAAAGCTTTGGGAGGATTTGGCTGGGGGCTGGGTGATGATGTCAGTAGGTGTGGCCACACTCACTTTTGTCATCTGGCTCATAGAGGGCTGCAGGGCTGTGTGTGTGTGTGTGTGGAATTTGGCAACCCACCTCATTTCAGTTCTGCCCCCTGGGAAAGAGGGATGTTTTTCTCTCATCATATGAAAACCTCAGGTCATCCATTGGAATTGATTGGCTGGAGACTCAGAGCAGTCAGAAGAGAGGATTTCCTCATACAACGTGTCGTTACTTTATGGAATCAACTGTGCAGGACCGGCCCTACCATTAGGCAGAGTGAGGCAGTTGCTGGCTGGTGTGGTGGGGGTAGCAGTGGCTTCTCCCTGGCTGTTCCCCTCTGTTGGAGAACAGAACTCTGTGTTCCAGGCAACCTGCCCTGCACCCCTAAGCTAGCTGTCTGCTTTCAGGCACAGTGGAGGATGCTTTCCCATCACCAGTGTCAAAGTCAGATACACCTGCCAGTCCAGTTGGTTTCCTTAAGTAGAATGGAGAGGGCACCATCTTTTCCTTCATCTCAGGCTGCAAAATGAGTTGGGTCAGCCCTGGGATGTGGTGACGGGCACTGGTTGACATAGTTTTAAAATGAGATTGGGCACATTTATGGAGGACGATGGGTTTATCCAAGGCTATGTGTGGTGTGACTACGCTAATGCCTTTGACTGTGTGGATCACAACAAACTGTGGCAAATTCTTAAAGTGATGGGAATACCAGACCACCTTACCTGTCTCCTGAGAAACCTGTACAAGGGTCAAGAAGCAACAGTAAGAACCAGACATGGAACAACCGATTGGGTCAAAATTGAGAAAGGAGTACGACAAGGCTGCATATTGTCACCCTGCTTATTTAACTTATATGCAGAGTACATCATGAGAAACGCCGGGTTGGATGAATCACAGGTCGGAATTAAGATTGCCGGGAGAATTATCAACAACCTCCGATATGCAGACGATACCACCCTAATGGCAGAAAGCGAAGAGGATCTAAACAGCCTCTTGTTGAGGGTGAAAGAGGAGAGTGCAAAAGCTGGTTTGAAACTCAACATTAAAAAAATGAAGATCATGGCATCTGGCCCCATCACTTCCTGGCATATAGAAGGGGAAGAAATGGAAGCTGTGACAGATTTTATTTTCTTGGGCTCCAAGATCACCGCAGACGGTGACTGTAGCCATGAAATTAAAAGACGCTTGCTCCTTGGGAGGAAAGCTATGGCCAACCTAGACAGCATAGTAAGAAGCAGAGACATCACCTTGCCGACAAAGGTCCGTCTAATCAAAGCTATGGTTTTCCCAGTAGCAACGTATGGCTGTGAGAGCTGGACTATAAGGAAGGCTGAGCGCCGAAGAATTGATGCTTTCGAACTGTGGTGCTGGATAAGACTCTTACGAGTCCCCTGGACTGCAAGGAGGTCAAATCAGTCCATCCTAAAGGAAATCAACCCTGACTGCTCATTGGAAGGACAGATACTGAAGCTGAAGCTCCAATATTTTGGCCACCTAATGCGAAGAGAAAACTCCCTGGAAAAGACCCTGATGCTGGGAAAGACTGAAGGCCAAAGGAGAAGGGGAAGACAGAGGATGAGATGGCTAGATAGCATCACGGATGCAATGAATATGAACTTGAGCACGCTCCGGGAGAGAGCGTAGGACAGGAAGGCCTGGCGTGCTATGGTCCATGGGGTCACGAAGAGTCAGACATGACTGAACGACTGAACAAATGTGTGGTGTAGTGGCTAGAGTGTTGGACTGGGAGCCAGGAGATCCAGGTTCTAGTCCCCACTCAGCCATGGAAGCTCTAGTCCCCACTCAGCCATGGAAGTCACAGACTCTCGGCCAAGCCCACCTCACAGGGTTGTTGTTTTGAGGATAAAATGGAGAGGAGGAGGTTAATGTAAGCCGTCTTGGGTTCCTTGCAAGAGGAAAAAAGGCGGGATATAAATGCAATCAATCAATCAATCAATCAATATTAGTCTTGGTGTTTACCTCCTGGTTCAGAAGAAGTTGCCACTGATTCTGAACCATCAATTGCTGTGGAACAATTGCAGGGGAGGGTTTCCAAATTCCACAGCCGCCACAAAAGTGAGCGTGAGCATCAGTGCCCTTTGGTCATCCTAGAGAGATGGTCTAGGAAGTGGGTGGTGGACAATTTCCCAAGATGTGTGCAGTTATTAGGGAAGGCTCAGCATGACCCTCTGGTAGCCCTAGATCAGGGATGGGCAACTTGTGGCCCTCCAGATGTTTTGGCCTACAACTTCCATCTGCCCTAGCCAGCATAGCCTATGGTGAGGAATCATGGGCGTTGTAGGCCAAAACATCTGGCGGGCCACAAGTTGCCCACCCTGCCATACGTTGCCCTTATTGCCAGGCGTTGATCCAGATGTTCACGAATGCCTCACACAATATTCACAGGAGGGGAATGTAGTGTACAGATGTAGTGATGCCCACCAATATGGACTGCTTTACAGGGGGATTGGACAAACTGGACAAATTCCTGGAAGATAAGGCTATCAATGGCTACTAGCCACAGAATCATAGAGTTTGAAGGGACCTTGAAGATCATCGAGTCCACACATACACACCTGCCACTCCGTGCAGGCTCTGCAATGAAAGATGCAGCTGCAGCACCCTGCTACACAGCTGACCAGCCTCTGCATGAAGAACTGCAGGGAAGGAGATCCCGCCAGTGGCTACATGTGCACGTGAAGGCCATATGCCGTCTTCCAGATCAGAAGTGGCATGTCGCTGGACACCAGTTGCTGGGGAACAACACCAGCCTCACATCCTGCTTGTGGGCTTCCCAGATGCATCTGGCTGGCCATTGTGGGAAACAGGATGGTGGACGAGATGGACCTTTGGTCTGATCCAGCACGGCTCTTCTTACATCCTTATGACTTCAAAAAATAAATAAAATGACCCCAATTTTCAGAACGTTACTACCCGTAGGGCACAATGGTCGATATTCCAAATGCTCCAATTGAGCCCTCCCCAGGCTGATGGCTCTCTGGGGATGGTGGGAGTTGTAGTCCAACATATCTGGAGGGCCACCAGATTAGGGGAGGAAGGCCTAGCTAGCCAAGAAATCATTAAAGATCATCTTACTTTGAACTGCTGACTCCAGCTGCTTATCATTCTGTTCTTTCATCCTGATTTATCCCATTCCTCCTCTTCTGCCCTCTCCCCTTTGTTAACACCCGCTTGTCTTAAGTAAAGAACCTGGCAAGCATTTATATAAACAAAGTAACATTTATTTGACCTTTTGCATTACATGGTTCACTGTGCAAACACAATATTTGTTCAGCAACTAAGGAACTGACATGCCTTGTTCCAAGTGCGAAGAAGCCAACTCTCTTGTGAAATACTGGTCGAGTTGGTTGATGCCACCTGGATTAGCGCACGGGCCCCTATTTCCAGCAGAGGCAGAGCCCGAGGCTCAGATGTGGTCTGGCTGAGCTGCGGATGCAGGGAAAGCAGCAATCGCAAGATTTCCCTTGGAACAGGAAGCAGGAAGCAAGAGATGGAGGCTTAAACCTGCCTTCTGCACTAGACATTTTTCCCTCTAAGGTTTGATGGGTCTGTAGCACAGCCTCCTTCAATCTGGTTCCCTCCAGAGGTGTTGGACCACAACTCCCAGAACCACCCAGCCTGGGGGGTTCTGGCCGTTGTAATCCAACACCTCTAGAGGGGACCAGATTAAGGAAGGCTGCTTTAGCACTTTCATCATTTTTCATTTCCTTCTCACTCCCTCTTTTTTTGTTTTTCGCTCTATCTGTCATGCTTGTATCCCACCTCCTTCGGTCAAGCGAGGGAGTTATCCCATTTTATCCCAATGAATGACCTCCGATTAGGGTGAGAAGAAGAGCTTCATGGTGTGAGCTTCATGGCCCAGCAGGGATTGAACTCAGGCCTCCCTGCGCTCTGATCACTATGCCGGTGGTTTTCTGGGGAACCCCTGGAACATTTTCAGGGGGCCGTCCTCCACAGGAAGCTTGGTAATGGCAGCTAAGCGGCTTGATCATCTCCATGATCTTCCCTTTCATTGGAGCGCTTGAGGCTGGGGTTCAACAGGACTGGCTAGACCCCCACATGAACTGGGTGGGCACCCTAGAACACCCCCCAGAATCCTCTGCAATGCTCAGGAGTGCAATGCAGGTGCACATGGATTCCTTGGCATGTGGGTTGACGTGGAAAAAGTTCCCAGCACATAGAATATTTGCAACATCCACTGGCAACCGAGCCGAGTCTCTCTCTCCCTGCCTTTTTGAACATTTTAACTGTTTGCCCTTCTCTGCCTTCTGCACACCTTTACCTGGAACCTGTTGTGCGGTGTGGAATCCTCTTTGCTACCTCCTGCCTGCCTGCCTGCTTGCCTGCCTGCTGTTGTCCCCCCCCCCAACCCTGACTCGCTCCTGCCTCTGCTTCAGAAACCATTTCTCCTCAAGTTGGAACCTCCCTGGCCCCGAACCTGCTACAGCTGCTTTTGCTTGCTCCTTCCGCGAGCATTTCTGTTCCAGATCCCTTTTGTGGTGCATGTTTGCAGAACATTCCCCATTCATGCTTGTTATTTTTACCCCCATGCAGAGAAGACCCAACCTCCCTCTGAAGCGAAGTCCTCTCCTTTCAAGGGCCTCTGCTGGTTATGCAATGCTCCCTTTGTGTTTGGCTGCCAATGAACCTATTCAAGTCAGAAATGAGCAGGAATGGCCAAGACAAAAGAGTGACAGACACACCACCTTCTTGGCCTTCCCACCCAGACCCCTGAAAGAGGAACTCAGCTCCTTTCCTGCTTATTAAGCATGAGAGTCAGTGTGGTGTAATGGCGAGAGACTTGGACAGGGAGCTGGGAGATCCGGGTTCTAGTCCCCACTCGGCAATGGAAGCTCACTGGGTGACTTTGGGATAGTCACAGACTCTCAGCCCAGCCCAGCCCAGCCCACCTCACAGGGTTGTTGCTGTGAGGATAAAATGGACGGGGATAAGGATTATGTACGTTGCCTTGGGTTCCTTCAGGAGGAAACAAGGCAGGGTATAAATAGAATGAATGAATGAAGGGAAGAAGTTCAGATGCTTTTCTTGTCCTTCTGGTTTGGGGTAGAATCATTTGCAGGACACCTGAAGATTAGGGTTGCTAACTCTTCTTCCTAGCTCTGCTCCTATACTTTTAAGACCAGCCTAACTTGCAGAAATGTTGTAGGTGAAGGCTTCCACCATCCTGGAGATTTCATGCTATGAAAACATTCTGCACATCAGGCTCTTTACTTAGAGCTGTGCATAAATGGTCCCTGGAAGCTCTCCACCCAATCTGTGGGTAGAGAAGTTCGAGGACCATTTTCCCAGGGGGAGGAGAAATTCTCTGACAGTTTCTTGAGTGCAGGGCTCACTGCTTCTCTCTCTCTCCTTTCCTAAGGTTGGTTGGTTTTGCTGCTGTAAGGAGCAGCAGCAGAAACAGGGTTGGTAGACTGCCATTTTGCTTCCCTCACAATGCCCCCAGACCTAGCATCCTTCCTGGGTGTTGTAGGGGATGGGGAGAGGGAAATGGGGGAGAATATTCAAATAATATTCTGCAAAATCTCTCTCCTTTTTGGAGAGGGGGCAAAAAAGAAAATTCTCAAAAATGTTCTTCTAGGAAGTTCTGTTAGTGCAAAGGCATAGGAGCAGGACAGCCTGGGGAACAACCCCTCCCCCTCCCCGCCAGCCTACTCTGGAAGATGGGTTTGGGATTTAAGCTGTGTGTTCAGGATTGTCATGGTCATTCTGTGGTTGGGATTGCTACTTCTTTTCTCTGCCACCTGTTAGCTCCTGCTTTTTCCTGCAGAATTGTAGGTTTCCATTGTATCTTGCATATTCTGGAGAGGAATAATAATAATAATAATAATAATAATAGTAATAATAATAATAATAAAGATGGCTGGGATCATTTTATTGTATCTACTCAAAAGAGCTTGCTGAAGAGTTTACTTTATTTATCAGAGCCACTGTCAAGCTACACCAGAAATATTTGGATGCTGCTGTGCTTGGCAGCCACAGAGACAATTATCTGTATCAATGCCAGCCAGTTTTGCTTTGGACTGACACTGAGATAATCTTTGGTTTCTGACAGTTAAGAGTGGACCAACCTATTGGATCCAATGCTTTCTGTAGCATTAGACAGCATCCACAGTGGAGGTCCAACTGTTTATAGGACTGAACAAAGTCCTATAAACAGTTTAAAAATGCAGGCATGGTTTCTTTGCTGTCTTCATAACCCACTGACCAGGAAGCTTGGTGAGTCGGAGTGTGGTGCTAATACAAATCAGGGTTGTGGGTTTGGGTCCCACACCGGCCATCCCAGGACAGACAAGAACCCTGGGGGTCTCTTTGGGGAACAGCCACAGCTTACCGGTTAGGTGCCATGCTTCGCATGCCAAAGATCCCATTTGCATCTCCAGCTTAATGGTCTTAGGTCACCGAACTGGGAAATAACCCTGCCTGGGATCTTGGAGAGATGACTCAGTGCAAGGTGGCTTCAGATGGCAATATGTCTGCCAGCTCAGTTCCTGTCTGACAAGTAAATGGTGAGATGTAGCAATGCCCAGAAGCTCCGGTAGCACCCTGCTTGGAAGAAAGCACCCCAGTGACTTTCCACACTCACCCCTCCTTCTTCCTCTTGTGGAGAAGAGAAGAATTATTCCTCCATGGGGCACATGCCTTCTGCATGCCCAAAGTCTCACAGTCAGGCTTGGCATCTCCAGTGAAAAATCCCTCCACCCTTCAGGAAAGGAACCGCAGCCAGAGAGCTGCTGATAATTAGAGTTGTAAGTTAGATCCAGTGGTGTAGCGGAGTGAGGGCTTGCAGGGTCGAAGCGCTGGGACTTTTTGTTATTAGCAGGGATGCTGATGTCATCTGCCACCCCCCTCAGACTTCCCTGTTCCCTCTGGGCTTAGCTGCAAACCTCACAGTAGCGGGCGGGAGGGATTTTCCCAGTAGCGATATACAGTAATGTTGTGAGGAATCCCTGTTGTAATGCAAAGTATTTTGGGGTAGCTTGGCCTTGAATGCTTAATGAAGACCCAGCAGCTTTACAAAAGACCTTCAAAAGACATATATAATACAGAGAGATGGATCAACACAGCTACCTGCATCTTTGGACTCCCTTTGGGACTGTGGCTATGGGTCTGTCAGGACTTCAAAATATACCACTACACCGCTGGCTAGATCAACCAACAGTCTGACTCAGGATAAGTCCTCTTCATATGTTCAAGAGTGTAGGGCTGGTCCTCCAGGGTGGCAGGGCGAGGGATACTGGCGTCAGTAGCCATAGCAACTCCTGCTGCAGAGCACCAATGCAAAATGTATGTCTGATGGTTTGGGCGGAAAAAGGCCTGAACAAACATAATAATGCTTCCCTAGTATTAAAACACTTCAGAGCATTCAAGAAACTTCACGTAACCTGACCTGAGTAATCCTTCTTTGGCCTTGAAGTCCTACCTGTAAGGTAATTGGTGTTATTTATCCCTATATTGCAGACGCAGACCTGAGGCAGAGAGAGAGAGAGAGAGGGCGGGGGGAGGGAGGCTTTGTAGAAGAGGCGAGAATTTTGAACCAGGCACCCTAAGCTCAAAGTCTTAGGAACTACACTGAGGTTGCCATCTAAGGCAGACAACATAGCTTTGAGAGAATTTTGGTCTGCAGGAGGAGGTAGAACATCAAAGCCGAATAAGGCACGTTCACTGGATTTCCCTCATTAACTCCTCCCTGCCCCCCCCCTCCGGTTTAGCGACCTTGCAATGCTATAAGCAATTGAACAAGTCAGAGAACGGAATAAAAGCAAAAAGCCATTGGACTGCCACTGTAGGTCTTCCGAAGACCACAACATATATTACTCAGATACAGCTCTCTTAGCTGACTACCTAAATTAATCATATCTTCCAAGACAGTTTTTGGTTTGTTTGTTTTTTTAAAAAAAGAAGAGGATGGAAAGCATACATTTAAAGGGTTGCAACTTCATCCAGAGGTGAACAAAACCAACATCTTTTGCTGGAACGTCTGAGCTGCCCATGTTTGGTGTAGCCGCAACATGTAAACGAGCCATGAGGGCCACAGGGTGGGCATCGGGACTCAACAAACATGGCTGGGCCCCTCCTTGTGGAACATTCTGTTGGCCATACAATGGAAAGCCTCCCTTTCAAGTTATCCTTTCCCGCCCCACGTTTCAAAAAGCCACTTTTGTGTCCCAGTGAAATAATCCAAATATCAGTTGACCATTTGGGATTTGCCCCTCCCAGCGCCCCAGCTCAGATTAAGGTCAGGTTAGGTGCGGAGGCTCTGAGGGCCTCTAAGGGCACGATCTTTAATTTCCCATCCTGCGGATGCTCCATCTTTGTGTGGCACTGGCAGGTGGAGGCCTTGCTATAAGTGAGCGACTTCTTGTTCTTGTTCCACTTCTGCATGGAACGGACCACCCGCTTGAAGATGAGGTAGAAGATCTCACACACAGTGAGGACGATGCAGAGGGCAGATGCGCCTACCATGAAGTAGGTGAAGATCTTCTTCTCTGTAGGCCGAGCAATGTAGCAGTCCACCGTATTGGGACACGGTTGCAGATCACACTTGACCAAGACTGGCAGATCAAAACTGTCCCATATCCTATGCAGGAGGTAGAGGAAGATGATCTCAATCGCCAACTTGAAGAAGAGGGTGAGGAGGTATGTCCACCAAAGGCCACCGTGCTTCTTGCCGGTGTTGCTGTAGAGTTTGGGACAGTCCTCTCCATTCTTTTCCCGGTTCTTCCTCTCCCTGTCCTCACGGTAGGCCACGTGCATAATGACCAGCAGTGAAGGGCAGGTGACGAAAATAAGCTGCAGGGCCCACAGACGGATGTGGGAGATAGGGAAGTAGTGGTCGTAGCAGACATTGGTGCAACCAGGCTGCCGATGGTTGCAGTCGAAGTCCTTCTGTTCATCCCCCCACACCCTCTCGGCAGCCACTACATACACCAGGACCCGGAAGACGAAGACGACGGAGAGCCAGATGCGCCCGAAAGCGGTGGAGTATTTGTTCACCCCACTCAGCAGGCCCTGCAATGTCTTCCAGTCCATGTTGACTGATGCCTGTGGAGATCTTGCTCACCTGAACCTGGGGAGAAAAGGGAAAAGAAGGAAAGAAAAGGAACGGCAAGTCAAAATCTTTCCTGCAGTTCATCACGCCGGAACTCGGCAGTGGATAAATGAGGGACTAGCTGCTTGTGTATTTCTCTCTCTGTCTGTATCCGGATTCCAACCTGCAAGGTAGGGTGGCCAGGTGTCTGGCTTTACAGAAGACCATCATCTATTTTGGAGAGCTGGTAGAGGACAGTCCTCCGAAGATGTCCTCTGTTTGGTGGGCTGTCCAGGTCTGGTTTAAAGTGAAAGGACCATAAGGAGGGAGAGCAGCAGGGTCCCGGAATTTGTCCAGCAACAATTGGCCCCTGGACAGCAGACTGGGTGGGTACACAGGTCCCTTGGTTGCGGTCTCCTCCCACCATGGTGAGATGTATTGTTATTTCTATTTAAATTATCGTTATTATTTCTACATCTGCAGCTATACAAATACATTTGCGTTTGCAAATCGGGATTCGGGGCCCTGTTTGCCCACTTTTTTGGTGATGCAGTTCCTCCCTTTTGCCAAGGTGTAAGGGGCCACCTTACTGCAAGGGGCTTGCTGCCGGGTGTGGGATTCATCCAATGCAACAGGACCCAGGCCTGACCAAGAGAGGGAATGACATCAGGACCAACCAAGGAAGTCTCCTTCCATCAATAGGCCAGAGAGAAATTAGCAATCATCATAGTCACATCCTTATAGAGGTTTCTGGGTCAGGCTAGCTTCTTAGTCTGAACAACCAGGAGACCTGTTCTTGCTGGCTATAGATCATGTGTCTTGCTCTTTCCCTCCCTCCCTCCCTCCCTTCCTTTCCCTCTCCCTTCCTCTGCCTCTCCCATTAACCTGCCACACCCTCAGCTTTGTAGGGGGTGAATCTGATAGCCTTTCTGCCTGCCCAACCAGTTTTTATGCCACCTTCTCATTAAGCCTAGGCTAACTTGCAATACATCAAATTATACAAAACATTTAAATCATAAAATACAGTGCAACAGCAAAACTATATGAAATAAGCATTTGGTTCACACTAGACTATTGTAATACACTGAATATCGGGCTGCCTTCGGAGTCGTATTGATGGTTTCTGATCACATGATGCCGAGGGGGGGGGGGCTTTTACTCAGATGGAATACTTGCTACCACTCTTTTTAATAGTTTTGGCAGATTTTTAAAAAACTTTTATTTTTTTGTTGCTATGTTGATCCAGTGGAGGCTGGTTGTCAGGGGGCTGTAAATCCGCTCTGGATTCCAGTCAGAACCTGTCAGAATGCTAAAGGAGCTATCCAAGGTGCTGAACTCATTAGGAATAGCTCCTTTAGTTCGGGCTGGTTCTGACTGAAATGCAGGGTGGATTCATAGCCCTACTGACACCAGCCTCCACTGGTTTATCTAAATCCCATTTTCAATGGAATTTGTCAGCAATTCTCGTGCAAATGCAAATGGCATGATCTGGATTTGCCTCAACTACTTTGCTGCCCAGGCAACTCTGCTTTTATTTGGGGCACCCAACTTGCTCTTGCTGAAAGCGTCGGCTGTGTCCCAACATTTGGTAATCTGGGCTGGAAGACAAGAGGCAGGTAACGCTCTGGCAATTATTCTGAGCTGACGCACAGCCTCTGCGGCTTGCTTGCAGCTCCTTAGCTTAATTAGCTCACAGGGCAAGCAGTTAATGAGGACGTAGGTGAGGAGCGAAGGATTTGACTCGACACACCCTGTTACACATTCAGCATCTGGCGCTCTGTCAAGGACGTGCAAGCCACCACAATGACGGCCGTGCGAACTAGCATGGCGTTGGACTAGAAGCCCACAGCTGAAGGAGGGCTTGTGAAATTCAGACCCACCATTTGCTGCTTGGAAGAGCCGTGGCACATGGTGTGCAAATGTCCCAGATTCAGTCACTGGCATCTCCAGGTAGGGCTAGGAAAGGCCTCTGTCTGAAGCCCTGGAGAACTGCTGCCAGCCAGTGTTGACAATACTGAGCAAGGTAGACAAATGGACTTGGTCTAAGGTAGCTTCCTATGTTTGCTTCCTTTGGGAAGCCAGGGTCGCAATGCTGTGGGGCCAGTCAAAGCCAGAATCGGCAGAATTCACCTGTCGGGCTCTAGAGCCAGGAGTGGGCAATGTCTGGCCCTCCAGATGTTTGGGCCTACAACTCCCATCATTCTTAGCCAGCAGAGCCAATGTGAGAGGTCATGGGACCTGTAGGCCAAAACCTCTGGGGGGACACAAGTTGTCCCCTCCCTGCTCTAGACTGTAGACCTTGCTACCCCACGGACCCTGGTTCTCTCTCTTGCCTGGCTGGAATGCACTTCCTTGCTTCCAACAGCACATGAAGTGAAGCGCCTGAAATTCTCCCTGTCTGAATTTCTCTCTAGATTTTGGAGTTTCAAATTCCTTGGCCTTGTCTCTGAAATGGAGCCGGTGCATTAGGAATACTCCATTAAGTTGCCTTGGTTCTGGGAGGGGCTGCAGCTCAGTGGTAGAGCAGTGGCTTTGCATGCAGAAGACCCCAGGTTCAACGCCCAACCCCTCCAGGTAGGGCTGGGAAGGAATCCTGCCTGGATCCCTGGAGTCAGTCAGTGTTGACAGCACTGGGCTAGATGGACCAGGGGTCTGGCTCATTATAAGGTGGTTTCCTATGTTCCTATGGTCCCACAGGACACTGGGTATGCAAAAGTGCCTTTCGTTTTTTGTGCCTCTTTGCCCACCCCCACCCCCATTTCCGTTACCAATGCACGTGCACCCTTTGATGCAACACTGCTAAAAAAGCGATCCTGACGTTCTTGAATGCTTGGTTCTGTCCAGATTCTTTTCCCGTCGCCTTTTATCAGTGCACAGAAGCACATGCGTGCCACTGGAAAGCACGGCACACAAGCTATCTTGATGCAATCATCTTGATTACGTTATTTACTACTTTGCACTGTTTTGCATGTGTGTGCGGGTAACGCAATCACCGACTACATTAATCCTCCTAATTAAAACCAGAATTCCGGTGGAGTGGAATGCAGGACAAAGTGAACCCCTGGGATGAAAATGGAATGCAATGTGGGAGAATCATTCCTCCCTACATACGTGGGCTCAACTCTACTTCCCAGTTTTGCTCCCATCTCGCTTCCTCCTTGGCTCCTCATCTCTTCGCCTCCATGTCTCCATCACCTCTGGTTTCCCCATGTCCCTGCTTTTCTTCATTCCACTTCCTTTGTGTCACTCTGTCCATGGAACAGCTTCCCAGCATCCTCTCTCACTCGCATCCAGTGGTGTAGTGGAGTCAGGACTCGTAGGGAGATGGGGAAGAAATGGTCATTTATAGAAAGAGGGGGGGGAACCACAAAAGCGCCCTGCCTCATTTTGGCTCTGTCTAGCTTTGATCCCAGTCAAGCTGACATCTTTCCCTTCCCTCGCAGAAAGTGGACTGCAAAGCGGAGAGTTCCTTCAGCAACTGCACATTCTCTGCCACCACACTAGCTTAGCCAAGCAGCATCTGAGACTTCATCACTATTCATACGTATATACACACATATCGTGCCTTTCTTTCAAGGACCTCAAGGTGGTGTACATCGTCCCTCCCTTTTATCCTCACAACAACCCTTTGAGATAGGTTAGGCTGAGCGTGAGTGACTGAACTAAAGTCACTCAGAGAGATTCTTGGCGGAGTGGGGATTCCAACACTGTAATTCCTCTGCCACGTTGGCTCCAAGGCCACCACAATGTTAAAAGGCTAACCCAACGTCAGATTGCATTAACAGAGGTCTGCAAAGCTTGTGGTCTGGGGCAGCTCACCAGCCCTGTTTTCTGCCCTGCCAGATGTTGGATTCCCCCCCCCCCACTGTCCCTTGCTGTTGCCTGGTTTTTTGCAGTCCCAAGCAGGAAGTTAAGAAGCCCCTTCTGGGTCCCTGTACCTGGGTGGTGGTGGGCTGCATTCACCTCAGTAGGCCGGCGGTGGTGCATGCCTGCCTGCCTGAGCAAAAGTTTGCTTCCCAAAATTCAGGAAGCGACAGCATGGCCATAGTAAAGTCCTGAATCTCCGCACGGCCAGCTTCTCTTATCCCTGTATGAAAAGCTGCAGCTCTGTACATTTCCCTTTGCTCCAGCGATAGCAGATGAGTCTGCCTTTGTTTCTGGTCACCCCAGGAATCCTTTGTAGGGTTGCCAGCTTTCCCATTTCCCAGTAGCTGTGTTTTTAACAGTGCCGTGATGTGCAAGCGCTAGCAGGAGATCGTGGCCCTCTTGCCGTGGAAACTTTCAGCTGCTGATTTCTCCAGGCTGAGTGGCGGTTAAGGGACCAGGCCAGACCATTGGCCACCCTAAAGCAGTGGAGGCTGGTGGCTCCGATGTCAGTGGGGCAGTGAATCTGCTCCAGGTTTCATTCAGAACCAGTCAGAATTCTAAAGGAGCTAGCCAAGGTAGCTTCTTTAGAGTTCTGACTGAAACCTGGAGCAGATTTACCACCGTACTGACAACGGAGGCACCAGCCTCCACTGCCCTAAAGCCTTTTTTTTCATCAGTCCAGCTCAGGTTTTTCCTGGCCAGTGATAGCTGTTTGTTAAGCAACTGCACAGCCAGTCCTCTCCTTCCTTCCCTTTAATTGTGAGGCTTGTAAGCCATTAATGGACCTTTTTGTGGTAGGGAAGGGACACACCCAACAGTGGAATAGCTTTCCTCTTAACTCTTAGCTACCTGCTATTCCTGCCCCTCCCCCACCCAGTTGTGATTCCATGGAAGGTCAGATATTTATGCTTTGCGGGTTTTCTCCCTTTCTTCTGTGTATGCCCTGAAAAGCAAGGCATTCACTGTACCAGCCTTCACTGTATGTACCTGGGGTCCTCCAGATGTGCTGGACGGCAGCTCCCCCAATTCCCAGTTAGAATGACCAACTGGAAGAGGCTAGAAAAAAACCATGGCAAAGTGGAATGGATAAATGTGCTGCTTTTTCAAACTTTCTATTTCCAGGGAACCTTGAGGAACCCCTTGAGAGCTGTAGACCCTCTAAGTCCTTTAATGCACCCCCTATGGAGTGCAGTGTCTGGAAGCTGTATTGGGATGGATGAGGGTGAACAAGCTGAAACTTAATCCAGACAAGACGGAGGTAGTGAGGGCTGGGAAACCAACTACTTCAGATGGAGGTTTACAACTGGTCTCAGATGGGGTTGCGCTCCCCCTGAAAGACCAAGTGCGCAGACTGGGAGCCCTCTTGGACTATGAGCTAGCTGGGGAAGCCCAGGTGGCCGCAGTGTCCAGGAGTGCTTTTTACCAGCTTAGGCGGGTATGCTAACTGCTACCCTACTGTAATGCGCTGTATGTGGGGCTGCCTTTGAAGATGGTTCAGAAACTCCAGCTGGTGCAGAATGCGGCCGCCCAAGTATTGGTGGGGGCAATTTGATCACATGACACCTATACCGCACCAGCTGCACTGGTTACCAGTGTGTTTCCCAGCCCAGTTCAAAGTGCTGGTTTTGACCTTTAAAGCCTTAAATGGTTTGGGACCAAGTTACTTGAAGGACTGCCTGCCTTCACCCATATCAGCCTGCCCACACTTTAAGGTCAGAAAGAGAGGCCCTTCTCATTTGCCCACTTGTGAGATCTGTCAGGTGTGTGATCACACATGAGAGGGCCTTCTCTGCCTGGAGATGCTGCTGGGAATCTACCTGGGGAACTTCTGCATGCAAAGGAGATTCTCTACCACTGAGCCACAGAACTTTCCAATAAAGAGGGTGGCAATTGCAATAAATGTGCATTGCATAGAGGTATTGTTCCACCTCATTCTCCTGCATGTCTAGGGTAGACCAGATAGGGATGGGGGAGAATTTCTCCCCGAAACTTCGGGGGGCCAAGTAGTTTCGGGGAGAAATTCTCCGCCCCCCCCTGGGATGGGACTTACCTTTCCCAAATGTCCCTCCCGGCGGCGGTTCGGCAGGTCTTCGTCAGGGGCGGGGGCGGCAGCCGGTCTTTCGACCGGCTGCTGCCGCCGCCATTCCAATAAAAGTAAAAAAAAAAACACGCCCCCGTGATAGGCTACGTGACGATTAACGTAGCCTATCACGGCTAGATTTGCAAAGTCAGCCGTGATAGGCTACGTAAATCGTCATGTAGCCTATCACGGGTGACTTAAAAAAAAAAGTGCGTACGGCTAATGGCGGCCCCCATAGGGAGCCGCCATTCGCGTTCCTTATTTGGTTGCTGTAGTCTATGTAAAGATTATGTAGACTATGGCGAAAATAAGGGCAACGCTATTTGCGTTGCCCTTATTTTCGCCGTAGTCTACGTAAAGATTTACGTAGACTACAGCGACCAATTAAGGAACGCGAATGGCGGCTCCCTATGGGGGCCGCCATTAGCCGTACACACTTTTTTTTTTAAGTCACCCGTGATAGGCTACGTGATGATTAACGTAGCCTATCATGGCTGACTTTGCAGATCTAGTCGTGATAGGCTATGTAAATCGTCAGGTAGCCTATCATGGGGGCGTTTTTTTTTTAACTTTTTATTTCACGGCCAGGCGAGGCGAGGCGCCTCCTCCCCGGCCTGAATTTCGGCCGGGCGAGGCGGGAAGCCTCCCCCCCAGGCCTGAACTTGGGGGGAGCAGCAAAGCGCCTCCTCCCCACCGCGAAGCAAGCTGCGAGACCAGGTAAGTGGCTTTCGTGCACCCCTAAGACCAGGCCTCATTCTGCAGGTGGTGAGGTGACCTTTTTGTAACTGTGGTGGCAAACCTGTGCCCGGAGGGACTCTATCACTTGAGTACAGGTGGGGACTCACCTGACTGAATGAATGTATGAACATAAGAAGAGCTGTGCTGGATCAGACCAAGGGTCCACCTAGTCCAGCATTCTGTTCACCCAGTGGCCAACCAGCTGTCGACCAGGAACCCACAAGCAGGACACGAGTGCAAGACCACCCTCCTGCCCATGTTCCCCAGCAACTGCTTACATAAGCCCACTGGAGGCGGAATATAGCCATCAGGTCTAGTAGCCATTGGTAGCCATCTCCAGGTATTTATCTAACTCCCCTTTAAAGCCATCCAAATGGGTGGCCATCACTACGTCTTGTGGTAGCGAATTCCATAGTCTGACTCTGCACTGTGTGAAGAAGCCCTTCCTTTTATCTGTCCTGAATATCCCACCAATCACCTTCATGGGATGACCCCGGGTTCTAGTATTCTGAGATAGGGAGAAAAAGGTCTCCCTACCCACATTCTCCACACTGTGCATAATTTTGTACACGTCTATCATGTCCCCCCAATGAAGAAATGTCCTCAATGCAACATAGAAAGCTAGTGTTTCAGAGGTTCAAGGGGTCATAGCCTACCCCTCTCTCTGACACACTAGTTTTCTATCTGCAAGGACTTTTTCCCCTCATGCGACAACTTAGTCCATCACCTGAGTGTGGCTACTGATCCAGATAATAGCTATTCTGGATCAATTGAACAAAGGGTGGTTAAAGTGCAGAAGGATGTTAACAAATTTCTGTTCTGAAATTCTAAGAATGGCTCTGCTGGTGTACCTTTAGCAGTACCCAGAGACACAGAAATTGATTAAAGCCCCCCCCCCCCATTAAGGACAAATAGTGCATAGAAACTGGATAGTGAGACAGTTTTCTCCCTTTCTCATAATACTAGAACCTGGGGTCATCCTGTGAAACTGATTGGTGGGAGATTCAGGACAGATAAAGGGAAGCACTGGGCACATTGTTTAACTATGGAATTTGCCTGCCCGAGATGTACTGATGGCTACCAACTTAGCATGCACCTGATCTTGTCTGATCTCGGAAGCTAAGCAGGGTCAACCCTGGTTAGTACTTGGATGGGATTCCGCCTGGGAATTGGGCTTCCTGCATTGAGCAGGGGGTTGGACTCGATGGTCTTGTAGCCCCCTTCCAACCCTATGATTATATATAAATATATATATATATATATATATATATATATATATATATATAATATCTTAGTATCATAGGGTTGTTGCGGGTTTTCCAAAGGCATCTGGTTGGCCTCTCTGTGCAAACAGAACGCTGGACTAGATCGGCCTTTGGTCTAATCTGGCACCTGCTACATTTCGGTCTGTGCCGAACTTCTATTCAAGGGACAGGTACACTGCCTGTGGGGGAAGGTAGCAGCTCCATTGGCTTGTGCACGCCTCCAGAATGGATGTTCAAACATGGCTTTTCTCCAAAGCCATTGAGGGCTAATTGAATTCCCTAAAGTTGCATATTGTTTTAACTGTTTTATTGTTTTAGATTTTTAATTGGCATTAGCTTGTTTAATGGTTTAATATGCTTTTAGCTGTTTAAATTATTTATTGTTTTAAACTGTTTGAATGGATTTTATCTGCACACCACCTCGAGACCTTAATGATATTGAGCAGGATACAAATGTTTTAAGGGCGCAATCCTAACTAGATAGGTGGCTGCCTCCAAACTCTGAGGTGACCGCCTATCCAAATCAAGGCAGGAGAGGCACGGGGGGATCACTCCCTCTGCACCTCTCCTGCCTTGCTCTTTTTCACTAGACAGCCATTTTCGGCTGTCTAGCAGCGGGGGGGCTGACCTGGAGAGGAAGCTGCCGTGCAACACTTAGGATGTGTTGTACCTGCAGCTCCGCTCTCCCTGCCCCAGAACGCTCCCAAGCCCTGCCCCTTTTCAACCACTCCACGCTCCTCAAGGCAACACAGGCGAGAGGGGTGGTTGGTTTTCCAGGAACTGACCTCAGAACGCGGGCTCTGAGGTCCGTTCCCAGAAATGAGCATATCCTATGGCCTGCTAGACAGTGTCTAGCAGCCATAGGATTGCTCTCTGAACAACTAAAATAAATGTTTAAACAAAAAGTCAGCATTTTAAAAGTACCCACATTCCCACAAAAATATCACACATGTCTTAGAAATGCTATTTTTTTCAACACACACATATGTATACATAAAGCAGAATAGTTCATACCAATCTTCCTTTGTTCAGATAATTAGCCAAGAACATAAGAGCTAATTGAGCCATGCCTGCTGTTGCCAACTTTTCAACTGCTCCGTGTATTAGGGGTGTACGAAACCCCGCTTACCTGGCTCCGCCGGGTTCTGCTGGGGGGGGGAGGCGCTCTGTCTCTCCCCCCGGAATCCTCGCCGGGGGGGAGGCGCTCTGCGCCCCCGAAATCCTGTCCAGCCGGCTCCGCTCCGCGGGGATTCCGTAAAGCTGCCGGCCAGCTCCGCCAGCAGCCGGACATCTGGCAGCTGGCTAGCAGGGACGCAAATGGTGGCTGCCATAGCCACCGCTGTTTGCGTCCCTGTATTCAGCTGTGATAGGCTACATAAAGACTAATGTAGCCTATGACGTCTGGGTTAAAAAAACAAACAAACAATGTGTACCCAAATGGTGGTGGCTACGGCCGCCGCCATTTGTGTTCCTTATTTTTGGCCATCTTAGTCTACGTAAATATTTACGTAGACTAAGACAGCGAAAATAAGGGGGAACGCAAATAGTGTAGCGGGCGCTATTTGTGTTCCCCTTTATTTTCACCATCTTAGTCTATGTAAATATTTTTATATTTAAATATTTACGTAGACTAAGACGGCCAAAAATAAGGAACGCAAATGGCGGCTGTAGCTGCCGCCATTTGCGTACACAGTTTTTTTTTTTAAAACCCAGACGTGATAGGCTATGTAAGTCTTTACGTAGCCTATCACGAATGGGGGGGGGACAAACTGCAAATGGCAGCAGTGGCGGCAGCCGTTCGGAAGACCAGCTGCTGCCGCCGCCACCACCGAAGCCGCCGCTGGAGCCGCCGCCATCCGGAACATCCGCCCCAGGTAAGTCTCATCCCGGGGGGGATCCGCAGGGGGTGGGGGGTGGCAGGCCGTTCTGCCACGGAGTTCAAGGGGCTGAATGCACTGGCATTCGGCCTCACTGAGATCCATGGCGGAATTTTCTGACATCCCTATGTAGCATTGCCTTTAACATCAGCATGAGAAATGCAGGAGTGAGTAGCACAGATGGAGGGAAATGTTATGCCCAGCTATTGTCTGCAGATGAAACCACTCTTAATGGCAGAGAACTGGGGAGTGGAGGGTAGGAAGGTTAAAAAATGGGCAACCCTATCTAACTCTTGGCTAACTTGATGGAGCAGACGGCCAGGTCTCTGTCAAATGTTCTATCAGCTACAGTTACAGTCATGACTCAGTTCCTTATCTTGCCTTGCTGCATTTCAGTGGATAGAGCAGATCTGTGGTTAGCTTGTTTTTTACATCCTTGCTATGCAACTGATTTTACATTGATCAGTTAATGTAATACATTAATACATTAAAAATTAATGATTTATATCAAGGATTATATTTTTATTGCAACTGTGATTTGCTAACTGCACTTAGCAGGAAGTCAGTATTATATTGGATCAGGCCCACAGAGACCTTCACTGTTTCTGCTGGACCTGAAATGAAATGTCACAAACAACCCTTGAAGTTTGACAATAATACATGCAGATTTCAAAAGTGACTTTTTACAAGTTCAAAACTGGAATTTGTCTTCTGAATTTGAAACTGTACCTCCAAATGTGAGTGGTTTGGGTGAAACTGGAAAGGATTCAAACTGGGCATGAAGATGAAGAGTATAATTAAAATGTAGCTATGACAGCTGTACTGGAAAAATGCAAAATAATTATATGTCTTGCTTTCAATGCATTGGATATATTTTAACAAAATGTATTTTTGCTGCACACTGACAGCTTTTGGTCCGTATTTCTATCCTTGGTAGATAGAAACAAAAAGGAAAAAATTTTTTTTTTCAAGTAATGGAGCACTTTCTTTACCGCTTGATTAATTTCATTTGATTTTGGTGCTCATCCAGTATGGAACCTTAAGAGTGATTACCTATTCAGGTAGTGTGAAATATGAAATAGCGATTGTGATTCAGGTTTACGGTATTAGTGTACGCCCCCCTCCAAAAAATCCAACCTCCCTCTTCACAATAGCAAACAAATAGATATAAAGAAAGTCGCCCAGGCCTTTTCTTGTTCGCTTGCTTGCTGACTCATTTGCTTGGCACAGTCTTGCTTTGACTGAATTCCTGAGACGCACCAACACAGATATGTTTATTTGATAGGGTTGCCAACTGGCCAGGAAAAAAATAGAACTAAGCCTTAACAGCACCTTGATCTGTAGAAATTACCAGGGAATACTGTTCACAGCACAGATATAAACGTAATCATCTGCTACTGACTGCAGATCCAGCTTCTGATGAAGGTGCAGGAGCAGCAGCAGCTGGTGCAACCACCATTCCTCCACCTGGCCTTATGTCTGCATTTTAAATAGGGATGTTGCGGGCACCCGACTGGGTCCGGGAATTCGTTGGGCTCCCCCTGCCCGTGACCCCCGGACTGTGCCCGCTGAGATGCTGTCCTTGCTCGCCCCTGGTCGTGCCCGCTTGTGCCCGCTCATGCTCTCCAGGACTTACCACGATCCCGTTCGGTGAGCACCTGCCATTTCCATGCCTTTGATTGCTACGTAAAACAGGAAGTTAAAAAATGAGCATATTTAGCTTTCCCAGCTCCAAACTGCTAGGGATGTCTGTGGAATCCGCCACCAACTCAAATGAGGCCGAATTCCATTGAATTCGGCTCCCAGGAGTCCGTGGCGGAATGGAAGTACTCACCTCCTGGACCCACACGGACCGATTCCTCCCTCCTGGCGGCTCCATTCGGAAAGTGATCCGGATGCAAATGGCATCAGCGACGCCATTTGTGTCCCTGTATTTTCTTGTGATAGGTTACGTGTTTGAATTTGGGTAGATAGTTGCGTAGCTTATCGCATGAAAAAGCAGGGACGCAAATGGAGTAGTGGATGCCATTTGCATCCAGATCACTTCCTGTTTCCGCCCAGCAGCGGTACGGACAGCAATGGCGGCCGTATCGCTGGCAGAATGGAGCTGGCTGGAGGCTCAGCGAAGTCAACACAGAGCGGAGCTGGCCGGCGAGGATTCAAGGGGGGAGAAACTGATCGCCTCCCCCCCGGCGGACCCCCCCCCCCCGTGGACGCAAGGTAAGGAATTCATACATCCCTACAAACTGCGCATATTTAAATATGCACTTTTTAACTTCCTGTTTTACGTAGCAATCAAATAGAGGGCGCTCACCGAATGGGATCATGGTGAGCTCGTGGGTGGCCCGAGCGCGGGTCCTGGGGGGTGCGAGTGGGGACACTGCTTCGGCGAGCTCCTGGAGAAACCGAGCTAGGGTGAGTTCTTAAATCCCCAATTTTAAACAGTCATTTTTAGCATCCGTAGCGTTCCCAACTTTAAAACAGGCCCAGCCCTTTGCTTTTAACAGCACCCACAGAGATGCATTTTCTAGGCATGGAAATCAAGGCTGTAGAGAAACTTGCTTTCTTTCTCTGCCCCTAGTTAAAGACGGAAGAGCAGGGTGAGGAAAAAGTTGGCAGCTGTGCTTATAGTGCGGTCTCAAGTGTACCACTAGAAACTAACAAGCCTGGCTTAAAAGCTCCTTGCTCGTCACAAACACCCGCTTTCTTCCCAAATCTCTGGAGGTCAAAAACAGTTGCTTCTTTCAATGGACACTATTTGTTTTCTACTCTTGCATCAAAACACCCCCCGCCCCTCAAGGCAAACAGGTTTATAACTGTGTTTTGGCTTCTGCATTCCATGTGGTACTTAAATGGGAGTTAACTGGTGAGTGAGTGAGTGCGTTGCAGGTGAGCTGTTGGTCTAATGTGTGAGGTTGGAAGGAAAGGCCTTAACCTCTTAATTGCTGGGGCATGGAAAAACTGTCTGGAAACAAGGTTTATTTGGGAACCTGTATTCCGATGTTGTTGTTGTTTTGAATTACAGTGGTGGATCGGACAACCAGCAGTGAGATCTAGTGGATGGAGAGATGGTTGCAAATTGCACCTCACTATAGACTCATTCTGCAGCCATAGTCAGGTCACATATCTCTCAGTCCCTGTTCCCTATGTGAGAGAAACTGAAATGGTCAGTCAGACAGAAAACGGGCATTATAGCTACCTACTAGATGAATCCCTTTGGAGGTGGAACCCAACAAGCCTTGATTGGTTGCTCCCTCCCCCTCTGGACTTCAGTCCATTTTCTGCTATGAAGCCCAACTCAGTCTGTAGTTGGGCCAGTTAGTGGATTTTCTGCGGTTTTTTAATTTGTGCAAATTACACAAGTTATGGCTGGCAGTTGCATAAATTATGCAAATTTGGGGCACAAATTTACACAAATATTGCAAATTTTGGCAAAATTTGCACAAATTATTCAAATTTGCCCCAATTTCAGCTGTAATTTGTGCAAATCTTGACCCCCCCAAAGTTCCCAGAGTTTGCGGGTTGAACCCACAGCTCAGCCTGCAAATGCAAGCTGAGTCAGGCATGCTGCAGAACTCTGTTGAGCCCCCAAAGGACCAGATTTCCCAGTGATGGACATCCTTCCTACCAATCTACCTTACAGGGCTGCTGTGAGGGCAAAATGCAAATGCTGAAGCAACAGAATTCAATTCAACCCTGCATGCCCAAAGGTAAGGCTAATCACTCTCACTTAGCCAATGACTAATAATATGTTGCATTTATTTATTGCTTTTTGAGTATTAACATATTATTAATGATGATGATGATGATAATGTAATAAAATAACCCAAATTTCTTTGCATTGCACAAAAATAAAAACAGACCCCATCTATAGTCTAGCATCGTAGGCTTAGAATCATTGCATCAATGTTGCAACTAATCTGTAAGAGAGGCCATTATTTTTGTCTCAGTGTTGGAGGTGGGGCAGAGGCTGTGAGACAGAACAGCTTGCGCAAAGGCACCAGGTGAGTATGTGGTAAGAAGGAAGGGACTTGACTTGACACACTCCGTTTTTCATTCAGAATCTGGTGCTCCGTCAGGGATGTGAAAGCCACCACAATGACGGCCATGCGAACTAGCATGGAGTAGGATTAGAAGCTCACAGTGAAAGAGTGCCTGTGCAGTTTAGGCCCACCATTTGCTCTCTGGATGTTTGGGAAGGGCCCAGAGCACATAGTTTGCACGCAAAAGGTCCCATGTTCAATCCCTGGCAGCTCCATGAAAGACTTGGAAAGACCCCTGGATGAAGCCCTGGAGAGCTGCTGCCAATCAGTGCTGCCACTACTGGGCTAGATGTAGACGCTATGCTATTTGCGTTCCCCTTATTTTCGCCATAGTCTACATAAATCTTTACGTAGACTAAGACGTGCCAAAATAAGGAATGCAAATGGCGGTGCCCATGGGCACCGCCATTTGCGTACGCGCGTTTTTTTTTTTTTAAATCAGCCGTGATAGGCTACGTAAACATTTACGTAGCCTATCATGGTGTTTTTTTTAAATTTAGCCATGATAGGCTACGTAAATCTTTACGTAGCCTATCACGTGTTTTTTTTTTTTTTAAACTTGGAAATGGTGGCGGTGGCAGCCGGTCGGAAGACCGGCCGCCGCCGCACCGCCGCTGGAGCCGCTGCCGAAGCTGCTGCCGCCGCCGCCACCAGGAAGATCCGCCCCAGGTAAGTCCCGTCCCGGGGGGGGGGCAGGGTGCCATTCTGCCACCAATTTCGGGGGGCCGAATGCGCTGGCATTCAGCCTCCCCGAGATCCGTGGCGGAACTTTCATACATCCCTACCCTAGATGTCAGAGTTCTGAATTTCTTGGCCTTGTTTCTGAAATGGAACTGATGCATTAAGAATTCTCCATTGTTCATTTTTTTGTTCTGGAGTTTGCACATGGCACTGAGGTGAGCTTTGAACCAGGAATGTCCAGACACTTTCTTTTATAACTGTGGGGGGCGGGACCCACTGGGGTTGACCCATGGTTCTCTTTGCCTGTAGTTAAAAGCTTTTTCGCTGAGCTATGGCCCTATACAAGCCAGACTAGAGTGTGCCTGCAATCAGAGAGCAGGTGAATTCAAATGTTAAATCTCTCCAGATGACTCTGAGCAAGTGAGCCAAGCCACAGAATGTAGGACAAGACAAAGAAGCAACTGGGTCACAAGTCAAGCACCAGTATCCATTGCAACACCTTGTGTCACCCAATGATGTTGATCATTGATGCTTTGGGAAGGGCTGTTTCACGAACTGATGGAACTCGCTGCCTACAGGATTTGGTGATTAAGGATGAGGGCAAAATTATTTTGGTTCTCATGTTAATTTTACATCTTTGAACCAATATATGAAGCAAAATTCAGTTATCCTTCGAAGTTTGCACTTCTGCAAATTTTGCAATGGAATTCTCCAATAAGAAATGTGTACAAATATTTGTATATTAGGGGAAAGCGCACACAAAAATGTGGATATTATTGAAACTAATGTTCAAAAATGCATTATATAAGGACAATTGCTTGTAAAAATGTGTGTAAGGCAGTATTGCATACAAAAATGCATGTAGTAGGAGAAATGTGCACAAAAATAAATACACCTTTTCATGCAGACTTTGTTCTCCAAGTTCAGGATGAACTGAATTTAAGACTGAAAAAATGAGGAACGGAGAGAAACCAGCGTTTATGGAGTCACCCATCTGTAGTGGTGATAGTCACTGATTCTGCTGGCTTAAAAAAGTGACTTGGATGAATTCATAGGGAATTCTATTAAGAGCTGTCAGGAAATGGAGCCCCATAAGCAGTCCATATGGACTGCTTATATTAGAGTATATATTTGAAATAGATGTGTCCTTCTTTTCACAGTGATGTAAAAGATTACTGTGTTTGGATATGTTTTATGATATGATCCTCCTCCTCTCTTTGTGGCTTCCCCCCTTTTTTATTTTGTTTGTTATAGTTATATTTGCAAATAAAAAAATAAAAAATGAATAAGTGGAGCCTCCAAACTCAGAGGCATAATACATCTGAGTACCAGATGTTAAGAGACAAATAATAGAGGAGCACCGTCACCTTCATGACTCTGCAGCCCTGCTTCCTGTAAGTAGAAAACTAGCACAACATGAGGTAGGAGGGCCTTTCTCCCTTTCCTGCTCATTTTCTACTTGCAAGGTTGCTTAAAAAAAAAAATAATGTAGGGGAGCTTTCAAGGAGGCATCCAGATGCTTCCTGGAGGTAGCTGGCCAGCCACTAAGGGGAAACAGGATGTCAGAGTAGAGGGATGGTTGATCTGATCCAGCTGAGTTCTTACATTCCTATATATTTCCAAAGGAACATGGGGCATTCCTTGGGAGTTGGGTACCATTTCACGGCTGCCCATAAAGAGATTGCTGCCCTGTAGAACTGTGTGTGTTGCTTGTGCAGTCGGACCGGCCCTGCCAGCCCCAGCACAGCCCCTGCATGTCTGGAATAATAACGACAACAGCCTTGAGTGTCAAACAGCCCTCATCCATCTGGGATGAGGGAGGAGAGGTTCAAAGGTAGAGGGTGTGACCTGGAGGGAGACTCAAGCAGCGACACCAAGCACCAAAGCAGCCTGTGGCTGGTGCGGACGTGCGCGCGCCTGACTTCATGCTTGCAGCATCATGGGGGGAGCTGCATGTGTGAATGGGCGCATCTCAGGTAGCACGTTCCTCTCCCTCGTGCACAGACCATACTTTTTGTGGAGTCAGTTCACACGCCCACTGGGCAGCCATTGAGGCCTGGTCTGCACATGCAACAGAGCAAAGTAGGAATGATGGGGAAGAGCCCCAAGGTGACTGAAGGGTCTGTACCACTTCAGGGACCAAGTACGTAACCATATTTATGAATTTTCCCCTGTATCAGCCTTCCCCAACCTGGCACTGTCGAGATGCATGATGGCTGGGAATGCTGGGGGTCATAGTCCAACAAATATGGAGGGTACCAGGTGGGGGAGGGCTGTCCTATATTAAAAAAAATAAACAAACACAAAGGGAGGGGCCACAGCTCAGTAACAGAGCACCTGCTTCCCAGGTTCAACCCCTGGCATCTCCAGGTAGGGCTGGAAAAGACCCCTGTTTGAGACCCTGGAGAGCCACTGCCAATCAGTGAAAGTAATACTGAGCTTGATGGACCAATGGTCTGCTTTGATATAAAGCCGCTTCTTAAGTTCTAAATCCCTGCAAATAGAAAAGTAGCACAAGATCGGGTATGGCGGACCTAAAACATTTCTCCCTTTGCTGCCACTTTTCTACTTGCAAGATTGTCCCCTTCTCCTTCTCCTTCTCCCTCCTCCCAAATGTAGGGGAACGTTTTAAAAAAAATGACATCTTTTCCCCTGCATCCTGAACTAGTACCCTCCACTCCTGGGTAGGCCAGGCTCCAAGCATGGGTTACTCAACATCATTATGATGTTGTCATGTTTTTAAATGCTCTCTATGTTTTTAATTATGTATTATTCTTACCTTGTTTCTGTATCAGGTGTTTTATATGCAGAGAAACCGAGTGATGCGTTTGCATGTGGGAACCAGCCCTGACCTATGGGAACCCCTTGGTTTAAAACCACCCCAAACTCTTAGGACCAGCGATCGTCTTTTCAGTGCTGGTCCAGGACATTTTGCTGCCTAAAGCAGAGTGACAATGCAGGTCCCTTTATAAAAAGTCTTGCTGCATTGTTTGCATACCAATTCCTCCTGCCTTCATTTATGCTTCCACTACACCCCATGGAACTGCCCGAATCATGTCACTTCAGCCTGTTGCATGGCAGGATGTGTCTGTTCCTCTTTAAATATATGTATTGTTAGATTTCCTTATAATCTCTCTTTCTGCCACTCTTCCTTCATTTCACTAATTTTAAGCCCCCGCCCGCTTTCCTGGATTAACATATGTCTTCCCCCCCCATGGCTCCATAAACTCCTGTATCTTCCTCCATTTCCTGTGTCACCCTCCCCTACCTTGGTGCTGTCCAGATGTGTTGGACTACAACTCCCAGCATGCCCGGCCAGGTTGGGGAAGGCTGTCTTAAGTGGTTCGACTCACCACTTCCCTTGCAAGCAAAGGTACTTCAGAAATTGTCCCTGTGATTTAATCTTTAGCTGCAATCCTAAACACACTCATCACTGTTTGCAAAAATGCAGGAAGCAGCATCTTTGGGGGAAAAAACATCTGGGTAGGGGTGATGTTTGGCTGTAAAGTGGTGCAAGGAGAAAAGGGTCCCCACCTGCCTGCCACACTCCCAATCCAGATCAGACCCACAGGGCTGCTTTTCCTGAGAAGGTACATGGTCAATATTATGCATACTATTAAAAAAAAAATCATGCTTAACTTGATGTGAAGCCTGGTCCCTATAAAGGAATAAATTCCATTGAAAACAGTGGGACTGACTTCCAAATAACTATGCATAGGTTTGGACTCTCTCTCTCTCTCTCTCTCTCTCTCTCTCTCTCTCTCTTTCTTTCTTTCTTTCTTTCTCAGTGGAAGAACTGAACACATGCTTAACTTTCCCACAATGAAACCAAAGGAACCTTAAAATGTTTAGCTATGAGTAGATCATACCCAAAGAAAGATCAACAAGAGAACCATGCCAGCAGCCAACCTCGCAGAGACACTTTCTTTTCTCTCCTAAACCCTCTCCTCAGAGCCCCCGTTCTTTCCAGATTTCAAGTTACACCCCCCACCCCCCTGCAGCCCCTAGCATGAGTCTGGCCACTTAAAAGCGTAAGGAGCAAAGCGGACACTTCCTTGTAACTGACATTAAAAGCAAAACAACCACTTCCTTCTCAAATTGAGCAAAATCTACCAGCCAGGTGGTTTTGATTTGTTCTTTGGCAAGCCGATCGTATGATTTCTTCCAGGCAGATCTAACTAGCACTGAGAAACTGGATTTCAGAGTCCTGGTGTGTGTCAAAAATGTCTCGGGTTGTCACTTGCTTGAAATAATCAATGGCACTATATACATCTATATCATGTTTACTGCATTTTTCATACGAAACCTGTTTCCTCCAGTCTCTACTGAACCTTACAACATGGGTATCAGGCCGGTCACTATTAGTTGGTAGCAAGAAATTCCATTTTTTTTTTAAAAAAGAAAATGGATATTCAGTCTCTGTTCATCCGTCTTCCAAACGCCTGTCCAATCCAGCAGTAAGAAATTAAATTCTACTTACCCACTCAAGGATCTTCTTTGGCCTTCCCTTGTTCTTGCCAGCCTCACCAAGAGAGAAAAGCAGGGAACTCTCCCTTGAGGCAGGACCCTGTAACTCTTGGGTTTGTTATGCCATGAAACTTTCTCCCTCTTGTGCATGCAAAGGCAGCCACACAGCCCAGCTCATTGCAGTGCAATGAGCTGCCTTATTTTTGTGTGAGTACCGAGGGTGTGGTCCCGCTCCCTTGGTTGTGCAAGGGGAAAGGAATCCTTTTTTTGAGTAGTGAACGGCATGTGTGTGTGGGGGGGGTAGGGGTGGAACAGAAGGAGTGAGGCATTCGCTCAGCCGGTTTGGCAACAGATCTGGCTGCAAAAGTGTGCCTGGGGGCCAGCGGAGATGCTGATCCCTGAGAGCTAGCCTGCTGTATGTAAGCAGGGCGCCCCCTCCCTTGGCAGGCCAAGGGATACCCCACTGTCAGAAGCTGGGGCATGCCAGAGGACTAATCTCCCGGGGCGCGTCACAGCCTGGGTGTGAAGGAGGCAACTGCGCTTGACAATCCTGGTAGAGCTGATTTGCCATATTTGTACCCCACCTTATTATTGACAGAGCACCATCCGCAGATGCCGCGCTTTATTAAGGGCTCTGCCCCAAGGAGCTCACATCCTGATTTCAGCAGTGGAGGAGACAACACAGAGGGTGAGAGAGCACTGAAGTCTGGTGGCTCCAAATCTGGTGGGGCTGTGAATCCATTCTGGGCTTTAGTCAGAACCAGCCAGAACTCCAAAGGAGCTATCCAAGGTGCCGAACCCAGTTTGGGGATAGGCTTCAGCATGTTGGATAACTCCTTTAGAGTTCTGGCTGGTTCTGACTGAAACCCAGAATGGGTTGACAGCCCCACCGCAATCGGAGCCACCAACCTCCGTTGTGAGAGAGCCAAGTAGGGACCAATGGGAGCAAATCCACTGATGCATGCCTAGGCTGCAGGAGAGTTCTGCTGACCTCAAAAGCTTGTTCACTACTTTCTCTTGGTCACTCTTTATCCCCCCGCCCCACCCCTGTAATGGGCTGACACCGCTACCTGCAGTATTAATATAGAACAGGCTTAGTTTCAGTTAGGGAGAGAGGAGGCCAGGACGGAGGTCCAGTGGCTCAGGCAGGGAAAGGGTTGCCCCCATGGGGGATTGCATCACAGGCAGCAATTCAACAGCTGAAATGTTTCCCCCTGCTCCTAGAATGAGTGAGGGAGAGCTTTACCTGTTGAATTTCTGCATGTTGCAGCACTTGTTGAGGACACAGGGGTGTGCCTGAAGGAAAAGTGGAAGAGGACCATCACGGAGTGCTTAAGTGGGGGTTGTGGGCATGCCTCCCTGAGCCGCTCTGACTCTTCACTAATCGTGAGTGTGACCAGGCCTTGCAGGGGTGGAGGAACCTCTGATCTTGCTCTGCTTCCCCTGGTGGTGAGCAGCTCAAGGGTGCTGCAAAGCAAAGGCTGAAACAGGTGCATTGCCATCCCAGGTTCCAGCACAGCTCTGTGCCGCCCTGGCAGTCTGTGGGTCTCCCCTGGATTGGTTGTGAACGCTTCCAGGTCAAGCCTGGGTCTCTGCTAATAAAAATATTATTTATTTATTTATGTATGACATTTCTGTACTGCCCCATAGCCAAAGGTCTTTGGGTGGTTTACAGAAATTTAAAACCATTAAAAGACATTATACAAAGTGCAAAACCATTTCCATAAAAACATATAAACAGACAGTGTATACACAGACGACATATATCTAAAACAATTTTAAACAATTAACCATAAGATAAATCCAGGACCTGATTAAAACTCATTATATGCTGCCAGATGCCTGAGAGAAGAGAGAGGTCTTAACCTGGTGCTGAAAAGATAACAATGTGGGTGCCAAGTGGGCCTCACTGGGGAGATCAAAATTGGGGGGCCACCACCAAGAAAGCCCTCTCCCTTGTTGCTGCCTTCCAAACCTCCCTTGGAGAAGGGACCTGGAGGAGGGCCTTAGATGCTGAATATAGTGTACAGGTAGGTGACAAAGCTCCTTGGAGTCATAAAAGGCAATGCGGTCTTCATGGATGGCATCCTAATACAGGGGTGCATCAATGGAAGGCCATTGGGAAATGCTGGCCCTTATCTTAAATTGGACTCACGAATCTGGACTCAAGTGGAAGAATGGGAAATAAAAGGCATTTATGAATTGATTGCGTTTTTTTCGTTAAGGTGAAACAGAGTACTTGGAAGCAAAAAGCACCAACTAACATTAGAAAACTGACATGCCTTCTCAGAATGAAGAATTATGTAGGTCAATATTTGCAAGACCCTTCCGCAGAGGCATAGCCACTAAACATAATACTGAAATCCACCACGTCCTGGCTTTGGGGTCCAGGTCAGGAGGCTGCCCTACAAAGATGAAAGTCATACTCTCCAATGCCCTGGTCCTACAATTTGTGATGCCAGTGAGCCCGCAATGATTAATGCTGATGCCAGCACCTGCACAGGAGGCGGAGTGCCCCTGGAGTGGCATGACTCAGAATGGGTGACAGCTGCTTTCTTCTCCAAGAACTCTTAGTGAAGTAGAAAAGCGCCCAAATAAAGGAGTGCTTGGCTAGCATTTGGGCATGCAAAACCTTTTGCGGATACCTATGTGGTCTCCATTCCTTCACACTCCTCAGAGACTATAAACCCTTGATGACCTTGATAAAAGGAGTACATTTGGACCATTATGATGCATTCAGTGTCCTCCAATAAGAATGATGAGATTCAATTCAGGAGATGAATAAGTTCCAAGAAAAAAGTTAGTCATAGAAGGAACCTTTTCAGAATGCGCCACAATGCAAATGGAGGGGTGTATTGATTTCATTAAATCCATTCCATCTGTGTTTCACAGATTGTCAGGCACCTTTTGTTCCATCGTCTGCTCATTGACGGAATCTGATTTTTTTTAGGGATGTATGCGAATTTCACTCCACTTGAGCTAATGCACATTAGCACCAATTCACATTGGCCCTACTCCCCTTAAAAGTAAAAAACTGGCCCGCATGTCCTCAGAATACCTATGACCCAGAAAAAGCCAGTCTGTTGTGGAATCCACAGGTCAGATTTATAGAAATCCAAACTCATTTGAATATGTTGTAGAAAGATATTATTTGTACTGTGCATGATTCTCTACCAGCATTTGAAAACAGAGTTCATCGCATCCAAAGGCCTAGTCATGGAGATCCAGAAATTGCAGAAGTTTTACTTACACTGTATCAGATCAAGATTGCCTAAATATCTTATCAATGCTTTAGAGATGATTAGAACATACATTGCTGACCATGGACAAATACACCTGTACCTGAAAGACAAGCCTTCCCCAAAGTGGGGCCTTCAAGATGTTTTGATCTACAACAGCCATCAACCCCATCCAGCATGGCTAGTGGTCAGTGATGATAGGAATTGTTATCCAAACCCTGTGGAGGGGTTCATGTTTGGGAAGTCTACAATTGACCTTGAAGAAGGCTGGCTGGTGTGAATTGGGAGGTCAACACTATTAAGTTGTTGTAGTATTCTTGCTATTCCCCTTCAGCTATTCCCCTTTCCTGACCTTTATTCCGAACACACACGAAGCTATCTGGCATGTAATTTCTTGGATCTTCCCTGGCTTGCTTTAACAAATTGGTGTTACATTGGCCACTTTATAGTCCTGTCATACACATGCTGATCTTAGGGACAAGTTGCATGTTTTTGTTAGGAGATCAGCAATTCCACCTTTGAGTTGGGTAGATACTCTTGGGTAGATGCCTTCCAGGCCTGCTGATTTGTTAATTCAGGCATGGGTATCTGCCATACATCTTCTACAGTGAAGGCAGATGCAAAGAATATAAGTTTGCAGAGTGCTGGAGGACAGTTGGGGAATCTGTATTGTCACTAAATTCTCCTACCTTAGCTCTGTTTGCAAAGATGCACATTTTATGCTAGGTCTGAGGAATTGTGGAGGATGCAAAATGGTGAACTGGGTGTCAACACAGTTGCTGCTGCAATTATTTGCAGTAGTGGGGGGTGGGGGCGGGGAGAAGCTGTGCTACAGGTTCTGCTTTTGATGAGTTCCACTCTTAAGAAATTTTTGGAGAATTTCTCCTTCCCCTGGAGAAATTCAGTGAAATGGTTCCCCCAGATTCTCTGCCCACAAACAAACAAAAATTATAATGGGTATATATTAGTGGCATTAAAAACAAAACAAAACACTCCAGTGTCTGTTGCTGTCTTTTTTGTTTAATTAAATTCTCACTTCCTTTGCCGCAATTTTGTATTTTATATTGTTATTGTAAGCCACCCTGGGAAAGTTTTTTGAAGGGTCAGGTAGAAATGCTTGAAATCAAATAACTAAAGATAGATCATGGCCTCGATCCAATTCTAATCACATACAACTGTGTTTTGTTGTCATGTTTGACTTTTCGTAAATTGCTTGGGGAAGCCGATGAAAACTGGGGTATAAATCCAATGCATAAATATGTAATTAAATAAATAAATCCCCATTTGTGTCAAAAGATGCAGCCAACCAGTTCGAAACATTGTGATTCAGCCAGGGATGTGCATCTGGAAAAATGCACAGCCATATCTCCATCAGCGACATGTCAAATACTTCTCCTATGTATAGACCTTTCTTGTGGGATCAGGTTGAAAGTCTTCCTTACAAAATGCCTTTAATATTTCAAATTTCAGATTAAGATTTTGAGAATGCAGCATCTAAAAAAAAAATTGTGGCTGAGTTTGAATCATTCCAGTAAAATCTTGTTCTGCATCCCATCTATCTCCCTGTGAGTCATCATTTTGTTAGCCCACATGCTAATGCAGGAGAATCAACAGTCTCGAGTTTCAGTTGAAGCTGGAATTCTTTCCTTAATTAAATAACCTTTTATTAAGGATGTCTGTTCCCTCCGGGGTCTAACCCAGCCTGTCTGTTCTGCTGGGAGGCATGGGATGGGGACCACAGTCTTCTCATTTCCCCCCTTCTCATCCTCTTTCCTCTGGCGTTAAGGTGTGTGTCTGCTTTGCTTTGTGCTCCTTGTTTATTGGCCTCACCAACTGAGCCAAAGTTGATCACACCCTTTGTTTTCATGCCCATGAGACGCTCCTGCATGTCATGCTGGATGGGATCTTTAACCATGCTGTCTTTCTGGCCTGGATTATGATACCACAAGGATGCCAACATGCATTTGTTTTCCTTAGGAAACATATTGACATATCTGTCAATCTTGGTTTCACTCCATTTCTCATTTTTTCAACCTTACATTCAATTCATCCCAAACTCTGAGAATTTTTCCAGTCTTAAATTCAGTTCATCCCAAATGCTGAGAATTTTGTTTTGTTTTTAAAAGTGTTCATATGTATATTTGCATGCATTTTAATGAACGGTTCTCGTAATACATGCATTTTCTATGCATTTTTGCCTAATACAACCTGTTTTTGCAAGTAATTTTCCTAATATAATGCAGGTTTAGCATTATTTTCACTAATATACTCATTTTTGTGTGCATTTCCCCCTAATATACACATCTCTGCACACATTTTTTGAATGGAGAACTTTTGATTGGAGAACTCTGCTGCAAAATTCAAAGAATACCAAATTTTGAAGGATAACTGAGTTCTGCTTTGCCTATTCGTTTGGAAATGCAAAATTAGGTAAATTTGCATTAAAATGAGAACTACATTATCCTCCATCTCTGGTTTTCTACTGTTCCCCCAACCTTCTGTTTTAAAACTGTGTTTTGAAACATTTTCCCAATACATATATTTTTGTATGAATTTTGCGATATCTACACACGTTTATAAACCATTTTCCTAATACAGGGCATTATTTCCCTTAATATATGCATTTTAAAGCATGTTTCCATTGGAGAACTCCATTATAGAATTCATGGAACTCTTAATTTCAAAGGATACCTGAGTTACTGTTCTTATAGTGGTTCAAAAGTGAGAAATTAGGTGAGCTGGCATTCCAGTGTGAATAAATTTCTCATCCATCCCTACCATAAAACAAAAACACTTGGCCATAGCTTGTCTCTCAGCCACAGTGTACCTCATCTGTAAATATGTATTTATTTATTTCTCACATATGCTGCCCAGGAACAGTGTTCTTTTGCAGCTTAGGGTGCAACTCTAAACATGTTTAGAGAGAAAAAGTCCTATGACTGCCAGCGTCCTGGCATGCTGAGAGTTGTAGGAGGACTCTTTTCTGTCAAAACAGAAAGCAATAATTGGTTGCCTCTCATCAGGTCCTTGTGCAACTCTGCTGGCTACTTTGAATGTTGCATAAGATTCTCTGACCTGTAGTCACTTTATACTTACGTATCCAAACTATCCTGCTGTGTGGCTTTACAGGGTACAGTAGCAACTAAACAGCACTGCAGTCAGGCACACCCTGACTCAGAGGGATGCAACGAACTGTGATAAGAATCAGTATTTTAAATAAAGCAGTAGGCAAAAAGGGAGAAATATTCTTTAATTTCTATCAGACTTTCTGAAGGTGGAAGCCAAAATGTTTGAGAGAGATTAAACAACATATATTTACCCCTGTTTTGCCAATTCCTTTATTAAAAATAAAGACTGCCCAGTGCCAGCGTCAGGGTTTGAAGACCTCTGGGCAACACGCCCTCAATTGTCCTCCTCCTTCCATGAGTCCACCTTCTCACCGCCATTGTCACCAGCTGCTATGGCTCCTCATCTTCTTTCTTACCATTGCTCCCATTTGTTTTCTTGACAGGCAGAGAGCTGGTGAGCAAGTCGGCCATGGCATCTACTGCTCCTCCTTCTCACCACCTCTGTTGTCTGGGCCAGAGCAAGAGGGAGGTGAATGAGGAGGTGCAATGGTGAAGAGGAGAAACAACTCCAGGGGCTCTTGTCAGTGGGCCCTGCTGGGGTCTGGGCTCTTGGCAGGTGCCCTACCATGCCTACCCTTAATGCTGGCCCTGAATCTGCCCACCCCTGCTGTAAACAGACTGCCCTAGAACCGCCTATTGCTCTTGAACATGACTGATGTGAATCTCTTTCTTTAACCTTGGATTTGACCCAGCAACCTCCCAGACATTTTCCATCGTACACCAAGAAACTCTCTCTTGCCCCAAAGCAACTCCTGCAATCCTAATTGCACTGTACTGTGATTTTTATCGGCTTTCCTATGCCGGCAAGCTCTCTCTGGCTTAAGCTGGGTGAAGAGAACCCTCTAAAAGTCCCGCCTGCATTGCTTGGCCATATATAGAGCTGGTAAAAGGTCTGAGGCACAGAATGTCACATTTATGGGGAGAAGAATCACCAGCACACTGATTAACTTAAGGCTAGATGGTCCTCTGGAAGACACAGCTGCACAAACAGGATTATCCAAACCACAGTTACATAAAGCTCATGATTATGAACATTCCCTCTTTATTTCACCATGTAACCAAAAACCCAGGCTGTGTTTATGCCACACTAAAAAATAAAATATAATTCTGTGACCTCTATACATTTTGCAAGCTGGGTAACTTTATGTGGGTTTTTTTTTTTTTTTGCAAAATCTGTTCCAGCTGTCCCCAACCTGGTGCCCTCCAGATGTTTGGACTTCAGCTGCCATCAGCCCCCAGCCAGCATGGACAATGGTCAGGTATGCTGGGAGTTGTAGTCCAAAACATCTGGAGGGCACCAGGTTTGGGAAGGTTGATTGGTGATCTGCATAACATACGCAAATAATGCAAATTGGCATCATTTCTTGTATTTTGCATGGTGTTTACAATTTTTCAGATATTAATGCTGCATCTATCTATCATCTATCTATCTATCTATCCATCCATCCATCCCCTAGCTATCTATATCTGTTTTGGATTTCACTTTCTTTGGCCATGGGGTAGGGACAAGTCTATGTTGAACACTGAACTTCAACCTTTCCCTGCTCTGAAATCCAATTCAGCTATCCCTTTGTTATTTCACCAGCCATTGCCCACACCCTTGCAAAACATATTTTGGCAACCATCAGGACTAGAAACTTACTGTATGTGTGTTTTTTAAAAAAATGCACATTGCATATGTGTACTGAATACAACGTTCTGTGGTTCTGTGCATTCCTTCTGGAGGGCCATGAGTCCACACCTCTGGCTTATAGGCAATACAAATCTACCTTCCTTCATGACTTTGCCTAATCCCCCTTTAAAGCTGTCTAAGCCAGTGGCTACATCCCATGGCTGCTGATTCCACAAATTAATGGCACACTGTATGAAGGAATCCCCTCTTTTGTCTGTACTGAATCTCCTACCAATCAATCTCAATGGATGACCTGGGGTTCTAGTACTATTATGAGAGAGAAGGGGTGGGGGGAGCCTCTCCCTAACCACTTTCTCCACCCCATGAATCATTTTATAAATGTCTGCCATGTTCTCCTTGAGTCATCTTCTTCCTAGACTAGAAAGCCCTAAATGTGTCAGCTTTTCTTCATCCTAAAGAAATTGCTCTAACCTCTGGATCATTTTGGTTGGCCTTCCCTGCAGATTTTCCAGCTCTACTCTGTCCTTATTGAGAAGTGGTGCCCAGAACTGTACATCATGTTCCGATTGTGGCTGCGCTATAGACTGACATGAAAGCATGGATCCTAGCATCCTTAATTTCCAGCTGCTTTCCTAATAAACTGGGGGGTGAACTCTGCCACACTGCTTTCTGCTGCTCTGAACGCCATCTTACGTAACATTGCCAGGACTGCCAAACTGCTCCACCCTTTTCTTCCCAGAGATGGGATCCCAACGCATGTTGGAACAGATGCAGGTCAGGGGAGGAGAGAGCTTCTTGGAGCTCTTTGCAGCTTTCCAGGGTGTTGTTTATCTTGCCACATAGTTAACAGACAGAGCTGCCTTGCAAACAAGCCCAACCATAGCCCCACGTTGCTAGTATGGGATTCCTTTTTATGCCAAGCATCTCTGGATTCCTTAGAAACACTGTTTGCTTTTCTTCTCCACCACAACCCTGAAACACTGTCTTTCTTGTTTTCAGAGGAGTTTCTTCATCTTTTTTTATCTGGGATGGAAGCATGGGATTTTCATTCCTTTCCTGCAGGGGAAAAAAGGAAGAGGGTAGAGGTGAAATTATTGGTTCTTTTCTTAGGGTGAACTCCCCACCCATGCTTCTTCTCTCTGTGCATAATGAACATGTGGAATGGACCATCATGAGATGTGGAGATGGCCAATCCATCATATGGCTTAAAAAAAGGGCGGGTTGGCTTGAACCCCCAACTGTTCTTCTTCTGTTTCTGAAAAACTTTTTTTTTTTTTTTTGAGAAAGAAGAGAAAGCTTCTTCTGAGTATGTACAGGCTCGAGCGTATCCCACCCCGCTCTGAGTTAGGGATGTGCACATCATCAGAAACTGAGGTCACCAAAGTTCTTTGAATTCCATCTCAAAGCTTGTTCTGACTCGAGTCTGTATCAGATTGTGAGCTTTTTTTTTTTTTCTTTTCTCAGGAAAATCCATGCATATTTTCATGTGTATTTTTTCCAAACCTATGCATCAATTGTGCATGTTTTTGAAATGTACACATTCTTCTCCCATTGATTGAAGTGTTGTTGTTCAGTCATTCAGTCGTGTCCGACTCTTCGTGACCCCATGGACCATAGCACGCTAGGCCTTCCTGTCCTCCGCTCTCTCCCGGAGTGTGCTCAAGTTCATATTCATTGCATCGGTGATGCTATCTAGCAATCTCATCCTCTGCCATCCCCTTCTCCTTTTGCCTTGAGTCTTTCCCAGCATCAGGGTCTTTTCCAGTGACTTTTCTCTTTGCATTTGGTGGCCAAAATATTTGAGCTTCAGCTTCAGTATCTGTCCTTCCAATGAGCAGTCAGGGTTGATTTCCTTTAGGATGGACTGATTTGACCTCCTTGCAGTCCAGGGGACTTGTAAGAGTCTTCTCCAGCACCACAGTTCGAAAGCATCAATTCTTCGGCGCTCAGCCTTCCTTATAGTCCAGCTCTCACAGCCATATCTGTGCATATTTTTCAAAAGTACGCATTTTTCATGCAAAATGTTCAAATGTACGCATGCTGTCAAACACATTACTTTTGGTCTGTGAATCACATCATAAGCTTGGAAACGTGCAGACTTCGACGGCACATTGCATCTGAGTTTGTGTTTGGTTTGGAAAGTGGAAACTGGGTAAAATCCTGATTGAAAACAAACGGAATTTCTTTTCCATCCCTACTCTGAGTAACCACAACCTGTTAGCCCCCCCATCCATCCAAGACTGGCTGAGAGGATTTCCACCAGGTCAAAGGATGTGATATATAGTGGCTATTTCCTCCTGTACTAATGTGCCCACTGCCAGGGCCAAAAATATTCAATGAGAGCCAGTGTGGTGTAGTGGTGAAAGTGTTGGACTGCAAGCTGGGAGATCCGGGTTCTAGTCCCCACTCGGCCATGGAAGCTCACTGGGTGACTTTGGGCCAGTCACAGACTCTCAGCCCAACCTACCTCACAGGGTTGTTGTTGTGAGGATAAAATGGAGGAGGAGGAGGATCATGTATGCTGCCTTGGGTTCCTTAAGGAGGAAACAAGGCAGGATATAAATGTAATAAATAAATAAATAAATAAATGAAGGCTATCAAAATTTTCACAAATTAATGGCTACTTTTTCAGTCTACTATTTCCCCACATTCTTTGAAATACTTCTCCACTGGAATCTGTAACTTACTCAACAGATAACAAGACTGACTGAGGTTTGAAATGGAGGTGAATGACCAGGAAAGGGATCTTGGGTTCTGGTGGTGATGGATAGCTCAATAAAAACATCAACACGGTGTGCAGCTATGGTGAAAAAAAGGCAAATTCCATCTTGGGGATAATTAGGAAAGGAAGCAAAGATAAAACAGCCAATGCTTTAGTGCCTTTACACAAATATATGGTGCAATCACTCTTGGAATGGTGTGTGCAGTTCTAGTCACCAAACCTTCAAAAGGATATTGTAGAATTGGAAAAGGTGCAGAAAAGGGGCCTTTTTTTTTTTTTTTTTTTTAGCACAGAGAAAGGTGAGGAAGAGGGCACATGACAGAAGTATATGAAATTATGCATGGTGGAGAGAAAATGGATAGAGAGAAGTTTTTTCTCCCTCTCCTAGGATTCTAGAACCCAAATGGGGGCATCTCATGAAACTGAATGGTGCGAGATTCCAAACAGATAAAAGGAAGGACTTCTTTACCCAATGCATAGTTAAACTCTGGAATTCACTACCACAAGATGAAGTGATGGCTACCCGCTTGGATGGCTTTAAAAGGGGATTGGAGAAATTCATGGAGGAAAAGTTATCAATGGCTACTAGTCCTGATGGCTCTGTGCCACCTCCAGGTTCATCATAATAGTCATCACTTTAATGTGTATGCCCTTTTTCCACATCAGTGTGTCCAAAGGGGCTCACAGCACAAGAACAACAGCAAGAATACATATCATACATTACTGCAATAAAAAGTTTAGTGCCAATTCATTTCAAAACCTAATATCAGCACAAACAAACATTTCAATCGTACCAACATGATCACATTTGAAATTCATTACAAAATAGGCGATATCGATCATTCAAGGTCAATTGATCTCATTTCTCAGTATACATAAGCCAGAGTCAAAGAAACTAAAACTTTCCAATGCCGTCAGGTATTAATAGCAACCACTTCCTCTCAAAAGTGCCAAGTGAGGTTCTTTCATCCTTTTCCTCCCCCCCTTCTCTTAAAATGGATATGATAGACTGTATTTAAACCTTCCGTGTGAGGGTGTACAGAAATGTGCACACTCATTTATATATTTAGAAATGATACTATCTAAAATATAGATAGTATAAGATATAATTGTGATTGTTTTATTTTTTTGTTTTTTTTTAGTCTTTATAATCTCTTTTCTTTTTAATTATTATTATCAATGTTATCAATATTATGATACTAGGATTAGTAAATATTTTTCGCTGGTTGTTCTTAAGCTTTATCATTATGTAGTAGCTAAAAGGCATGATATGGCCAATGGAAATGAATTCTAAGCTTGCTTCTTTGTTATAAGCCTGAAGACACAATATTGAAATTGATGATTTATGCTGTATTGACCTGTAAGATTGGTATAATCTTTAAGTAGAGTGATATTTGAAATTTATGTGTAATGTAGTTTAAATTTAAGTTTGTTGTGTAAACTTCTGTTTATATTTTGCTTTTTTCCCCTCTCTTTTTGCATTTTTTCTTCTTTTCTTCTTTTATTTCCTTCCCCTTTGCTCTTCTCTCTCCTTTTTATATTATCTCCTTTCTTCCTTTCTCCCCCCCCTCCTTATTTCATTATTGAGGGGTCCTCTTAAGAATACTGTAATGTTTGAAACTGTAGAAGATGATTATGTTGTTGGTGTTCTTTGGTTCATTTATAAAGATAAAAGTAGAATAAAAAAAGTGCCAAGTGAGGGAAATAGCAAACAGATGTCTTGAAGCTGACAGCAGATGACTGCTCACATGTGACATTCTCTCCTTCTGGGACAGTTCTTAAAGCCGCTTCCCCCAACCTGGTGCCCTCCCGTTGTGCTGGACTACAACTTCCATCATCCCAGCCAGTATGATTAGATGTTGTAGTCCAATATAGCTGGAGAGACCCAGACCTGTGCTGCTGTCTTAGAGCCTTCAAGGGTAGGAGTCAATGTGTATTCCATTCCCCTGTGCACTGGATGATGCTGGTGCGTCTGGTGGCTGCACAGTTGTACCTACTCACTTGGGAAACCAGGGCTATTGGCCTGGTCTTCCCATAGGCATCAGGTTGGCCACTGCAGGAATCAGAACACTGCACTAGACAGGCCTTTGCTGTGATCCAGCGGGGCTCTCCTATACGTTCACGTCTCCCCCGCTGATAATATGCCCATGCTCAGCTAGGGATGTACAGACTGTGTTCAGTCCATTCCGTCTGTGTTTCATGGATTGTCAGGCATCTTTCATTCCATCGTCCGCTCATTGATGGAATTGGATTTTTTTAACCAGAATTTCGTTGTACTTGCGCTAATGCACATTAGCGCTAATGCACATTAACTAATGTGGATTTGCACATTTGCACCAATGTGCACTTACTGCACTAATGCACAAGTGTGAATGAGTGCAAATGCCCCCCCCCCAAAGTGAAAAACTGGTCCACAAGTCCATGGAATCCACACCACTTGGAAAAAGCTGGTCCGCTGTTGAATCTGCAGGTTGGATTGATGGAAATGCGAGTTTATTTGAATCCACAGCAGATTTCTCTGACATTCTTGTAATCAGCATATGGAGTCTATGCCACATGATGACTAAAAGCACCAGCAGTTAGATTATTTTCAGTTGATATGGGGTAAGATGTCAGTGATGAAGGATTTTCTTTAAGATCTCATTGCAGTTTTAAAATGCATCCTCTCTACTATTTCTGGCATTGTACAGGATCTCCCGCCACAGATACCATGTGCTGAGATGGTTCTGTGAAGACCTGTGCCATACACAAAACTCTGCATGGGTTGGATTTTCACGTACCGTTGCAAGGATAGTGTCTCAAGGCATTGACTCATCATGGGCACAAACCAGGAATCTTATGGCCCATGGTCAACGCCTGTCCTAGCTCTCCAGGACTGTGTGTGCTGAAGGAAAGAACAACTCCCACTCCTGTGACTGGCAGGCAGGACAAGAACAGGCATAAATATCACAAACATGTTTGCATGCAGGAAAAGCAGGGGAAATGTTATCTGAATCCCAGAGTGCAGGACACGGAATAATGGGCTCAAGTTACAGGAAGCCAGATTTCTCCTGAACATCAGGAAAAACTTCCTGACTGTTAGAGCAATATGACAATGGAACCAATGACCTAAGGAGGTGGTGGGCTCTCCCACACTGGAGGCATTCAAGACAAGGCTGCTGTCAGGAGCGCCCTAGTGGCCTCTTTCAGTAGACTCCAATAGCCAACTCAAGACACAGACAAAAGGATTCTTTTCAAGGCTTTAATCCTTTTACAGCTTAATGACTCTTTCAGATGCTAATCACCAGCGACTAAGCAAGGAACAGCAGAGTAGCCTATGCTCCAAGTAGGCAGTTGATCCCCATTTGAAAGACAGTCACTTGAAGACCCTGAACTTATGGGCTAGGGAGAGATCCTCCCTCTTTCCCTTGGGTCCATGGGAAGTGGCTGTTGCTTGTGTGCCAAACGGGCGCTACGCCTCCTTTCTGCGCCCTCCATCGCTTGTCACTCCCTGCATCTGTGTCGAGCGTCTAGCAAGCCCCGTTCCTGCACTTTCTCACTGCTAGGATCACTATCTATCTCAGGAATGCCAGCAGGAGGAATCTCTGCCAGCTGCTGTGCCTGTGAGGGATGAGCTGGCCACTATCCCACCGATTGCTGATCCTCCTCAGAATCAGAACTGCTCTGAGGTTCTATCGGCTCAGTTTCCACCCTGACATCTGGACAGCCATCTGTCAGGGATGCTCAGACTTGGGTTCCTACATTGAGCAGGGGGTTGGACTCGATGGCCTTGTAGGCCCCTTCCAACCCTACTATTCTATGATTCTATGAACTGGGCTGCATTCAAGGCTGGCTCCAAGGCTGGGGGAGACCACTGCAATATGCTATTAGTGGACGCTGAAACGTGCCATACCAACTATTAGCCATGCACTAGTCACATCCAGGCTAGACTACTATAATGTGCTGTATGTAGGGCTGCCCTTGAAGATAGTGCAGAATATGGCTCCCGGTTATTGGTGGAAGCTTGGCAATTAGAACATGTGACACCAATCCTGTACCAGTTGCACTGGTTGCTGGTGTGTTTATGAGTCGAATTCAGGGTGTTTGGTTTCAGCTATAAAGCCCTAAACCAGGGGTGGGAAACTTCTGGGGATGTGGGAGCTGCCTTACTGTCTTTACCCCCCCCCTTTCCCACACACAAAATGCTCCAGGATGATGTAACTTCTGGGGTATTGGTTGCAATTCAAGGTGGCAGATGGAAGCTGCTCACTGTCAGAGTGCCAGGAAAAAAGATAACTCATTTAGGGAAGGAGGCCCAGGACACATGTCAGGGGTGGGATGGGCCCTCCCAGGGCCCTCCCAGGGCCCTTTAGCCCCAGCAGCTGCCCAACTGTGCCAGGTGTGCCTTGATGGGGTGCCTGGCTGCATTCAGAGAGCCTTTGTTCCTTTTGCAAATGCATCGGTGCACATTTCAGAGCTGTGCGCAAATGGCCTCTCCAAATTCTCTGTGTTATTTATTTGTGAGCAGAGAAATTGGGGGACGGGGAGCATTTCAGTGAATTTCTCCAGGGAGAGGAGAAATGCTCCAAGGGTTTCTCAGGGGTGGAGCCCGCCATTAGAAGCAGCGGTAGCGCAGCTTCTTGCTTTTTTCCAAAAGTTTGTTTTTGTTTTGTTTTGCTAGTGCTGCAAATGGCATCAACTGCAACGGTGGGCACCGTTCTGCATCATCCACAATGTCCCAGACAAAGCATTGTTCTGGGGCATTGTGTGGGGTAGGAATGGCAGCTGCCACCCAAACATGGCCAATTATATTTTGAGAAAATTCTGCAGAGTGGCCTTTTTATTCCTAGGGAGGGTGAGAAAAAGAAGAATCTTGGATTTTTTTTCCCCTCAGAAAAATGTCTTCTGAGAAATTTCATCTCAGCTGTAGTAAAATTGCTGGAGCATTCATAGTTTCATGCACATCTTCCACCTGTTCTTCATGGAAATCCAAAGCCATGTTCTTGAGGGGAGAGGCTGTCAAGGGAGGAGGTGGGAGTTAGTTTCTCCCTCAAAAGAATGTGGGTTTTAATGCCCTTTTCATTGCTCCAAAAGCCCTTAGGAATGCTGGCAATTGGCAGAGTGTTGGTACAGAGTGTTTGTGCAAAGCACAGGAATTAAGTGCAGAGATTGGATTAGATAAAGGGAGGTTCTGACCTTAGAACTGAGGAAGAGGGAAGAAAGTGTGAAACAAGATAGAAGAAAGGAGTTGCAGGAAGAAGATGGAGGAGGTGGAGGAGGAAGGGAAGAAAGAAAGGAGGAGAGGAGGAAAGAAAGGAGAAGGGGAGAAGGAGTATCAGGAGGGAGCAAAGGAGAGAAAGAAAGATAACAGAGGAAAGGCAATTATATTCTTTCTTGGAATTTCCAAAATGGTACTCTTAAGTCTTAAGGGCTCTTCATGGATCACTGCCTTGTTGTGGCAAAGGGGCTTGCGTAACTCAGTGAAGCCATAAGCTATGCCGTGCAGGGCCACCCAAGATGGACAGGTCATGGTGGAGAGTTCTCTGACAAAATGTGGTCCACCGGAGAAGGAAATGGCAACCCACTCCAGTAGTTTTGCCAAGAAAACTCCATGGAACGTATCACAAGGCTAAAAGAGATGATGCCAGAAGATGAGCCCCTCAGGTCGGAAGGTGTCCAATATACTACTGGGGAAGAGCAGAGGGTATTTCCAAGTAGTGCCAGAAAGAGTGAAGCGGCTGGGCCAAAGCCGAAAGGACACTCAGCTGTGGATGTGTCTGGTGGTGAAAAGAAAATCCGATGCTGTAAAGAATGAGATGGCTAGATAGCATCACGGATGCAATGAATATGAACTTGAGCACGCTCCGGGAGAGAGCGGAGGACAGGAAGGCTGGCGTGCTATGGTCCATGGGGTCACGAAGAGTCGGACACGACTGAACGAGTGAGCAATAGCAACTCTTAAGGCCTGGTCCAGTCATACATGTTTATCGCTCCATGAATTCCATTTAAAGCCATTTAAATCTATATTTAGCAGCTACAATGTTTCTTTATTTTTACTTTAGAGACGGCACAGGGGGCCTGATCCGGATCTAAAAAGCCCCCTGCCCCCCACACCATAGTCAGGCCCCCTGTGCCTGCTCTGGAGTAAAAATGAAAAATAGATGTAGCTGCTAGATATGGATTTAAAGTAATGCCTGTTTTGGACTTTAAGGGCGCACTCCTGTGGGGACAGCTGGCCACCTCCAAACTCAGAGGCGACTGACTGTCCAGTGCAGGAGGCACGGAGCGCGGAGGGGATCTTCTCCTCGGTGCTGGATGCCCTGCATTTGTGGCGAAACGGCTGATTTTGGCTGTCTAGCCAGAGCGGCTCGGAGTGGGGTGGGGCAGGAGGCCGGATGGTGCATAGGGAGCGTCACAATGGCGCTTCTGCTGTCCCTGCCCCTCCCAGCCTCCAGGAAGGCCCCCTTTGCCCCTGCTCTGTGCTGCTCATCCAAGCGCAGTACCAGGGAAGAACCACGTCACCTACAAGGCAGCAGGGGAGGGGGCAGGGAGGTGGTTTCCTGGGAACGGACCTTGGAGTGCGGGCTCCGAGGTCAGTTCCTGAAAACTGAAGAATCCTATGGCCGTCTAGCCGCTGTCTAGCACCCTAAATGGCTTTAAACAGAATTCATGGAGCGATAGGCACGTGTGCCTGGGCTCTAAGCTACTTGACATCATATGGCAGTGAGCTCCAAAGCTAATTTTGTGCAGTGTGAAGAAGCAGGGGAGAAGTTCTCTCTCAGAAAATAGCGGACCACTTTCTGTCTTTGGCGGCCTGATTTGACAAAGGCGGAAAAAAGCGCAGACGCTTCAGTCGGGCCCTGCGTGTTCATCCCATGACAACATCCATAAAGCAGTCATGGGGTGTGTGAACTGGGCTGTTGAGGACCAAACCTCACAGAGAGACCCTGCTCTTCAGGCAGCTCAATGTCATTTGAAACATTTGGCAACAAGTCGGCAAGTGCTGATGAATCACATGAGGAAAAACCAAGCCGTGCCCATGCAAGGATGTGCTCTACATTTAGGGATCGCTGTGGGTGAAAGGGTTTGCCAGTAATTCATCAGATTTTGCTGGAACCCTGCCCCTGTCTGTTCCTTCCCACTTCCTCTATTGCGAAGGACAGTAGTAGAGTGGAATAGAAATGTCTTTTGCAACCTTGGGCAGCTGGTATCCAGAAAGAAAACGAGAGAGCGCCTTCATGGTGGGTGGTGGCCCACCTATGGCAAGAAGTTTACCTGCCTCCCACTTCACTATTGTTTCAGTGTCAGGTGAGGGCCTTCCTGTTTTCCCAGGCCGTCTAACATTACAGACTCCTGAAGTTCTTTAACTCTTTTAAGCTGCAGTGAGTTTTTATTGGCTGGCACGTTATCTTGTGCTGTGCTGTTGTTTGAGGTATTTCTGTAATATTTCCCCCCCCCCCCCACTTCTAAGCTGCTCTGGGAATGCCGATTGAATCATAGAATCATAGAATAGTAGGGTTGGAAGGGGCCTACAAGGCCATCGAGTCCAACCCCCTGCTCAGTGCAGCAATCCAAGTCAGAGCATCCCTGACAGATGGCTGTCCAGCCTCGTCTTGAATGCCTCCAGTGTGGGAGAGCCCACCACCTCCCTACGGAATTGGTTCCATTGTCGTATTGCTCTGACAGTCAGGACGTTTTTCCTGATGTTCAGCCGGAATCTGGCTTCCTGTCACTTGAGCCCATTATTTCGTGTCCTGCACTCTGGGATGATCAAAAAGAGATCCTGGCTTCCCTCTCTGTGACAACCTTTCAAGTACTTGAAGAGCACTATCCTATTTCCCCTCAGTCTTCTCTTCTCAAGGCTAAACATGCCCAGTTCTTTCAGCCTCTCCTTGTAGGGCTTTGTTTCCAGTCCTCTGATCATCTTTGTTGCCCTCCTCTGAACCATCTCCAGTTTGTCTGCATCCTTCTTAAAGTGTGGGGCCCAGAACTGGACACAGTACTCCAGATGAGGCCTAACCAGTGCTGAGTAGAGGGGAACTAGTACTTCCCGGGATTTGGAAGCTATGCTTCTATGAATGCAGCCCAAAAGAACATTGGCCTTTTTTGCAGCCACATCACATTGTTGGCTCATATTCAGCTTGTGATCGACAACAATTCCAAGATCTTTCTCGCTTGTAGTATTGTGGAGCCACGTATCCCCCATCTTGTAACTGTGCATTTGGTTTCTTTTTCCTAGATGCAGAACTTGGCATTTATCCCTATTATAGGGATAAATTATCCCTATTTATCCCTATTTATATTCGATTGGCCATTGAAGGGCAGGAATAAATTCCATAAACACACAGGCAAGCAAACAAACAAACGTTTTCCACAGAGCTGGCCCTCCAATGAAGCAGAGTGAGGTGGTTGCCTCAGGTGACAGATGCTGGGAGGTGGCAGCAAGGTTTTCGAGGAAAGAGCTGAGGGCCAAGTGGCTGGCCTTGAGCTCCCTAAGCTTGATGCCTTCAAGCATGGTGGAAGATGTGGTCCCATTGTCAGTGTCGAAGAAAGACTGAACTACAAGTCCATGGAATGGACTGGGAGGGGGTGGAATGGGAAGGGATGACATCCTGTCCTTTACTTCAGGCAGCAAAATGCTTTGGGCTGGCCCTGCTTTTCTACCACAAACATGGGGGCTTTGAGAAGTCTTCATGAGACTGCACCCCCCTCACCGTTTTAGCAGGCTTTGCTCCCTGCTGCTGTGTATCATTTCCCCATGCTCCCTTGCGTCTTCCTAACCAGAAGGTGTCACAGTGAGGGCAAGAAGTGACCTCACAAAGCCTCAGACTGAGGGCAAGAGCAGAAAATAATGTTTCCTGCCTTCACTGTGGCATCTTCTGAATATGAAAGAATTGGGAAGCAATGAAGAAAAGCCACCCAGCAGCAGCAGGAAGCATGAGCGACACCCTAGGCCTTGAGTACATGTCCAGAGCCCAATCCCCTTCCCAAATGACAACTCCCCAAATGGCAAAAGCAAACTCCAAACCGTCATGGCGGTGCTATGATTTCAGTGAGTTTAAAATGCAAACGTGCACACGCCGTTTTTTTTAAAAATCCGAGTTGGCAAACAGTTTTGTTGTTATTGTTCTAACATATCGGGAACATAGACGCAGCTGTAAAGCATGGGTTGGTGGCTGGGGGATGAAATGTTACTTGCATGCTTCACAACTGATGCAATTACACATGGCCATATAAAAGCACCCCCATAAAACCGTTGCACCCAGGGTCTAAAATTATTTAGCTGCGTCACTGACACCAACAGTGAGGGGGGTGGGGGAACACTACAACTCCCCTGAACGTCACACCCTGCAAGTGGTGGCCAAGTCATGGGCACATAGACCTTTTTATCATTTATTCTTAATGTTTATATACCACCTTATTTGCAAAAAGAAAAGAAAAAAAGCCATTAGGGAAGTGCACAGCAATGTAAAACAATCAAACAAGGACATAAAAAAATTGTAAAACATTTAAACATTAAAGGAACTACATAATTTAAAAGACTGAATTGAAAAGATGTATCTTCACACCCTTTTTAAAGGCTGAGAGATTGGGGCCCATCACAGTTCCTGAAGGAGCTTATTCCCTAGTTTGGGAGCCATGCAGGAGAGATGCCTTCCAGGCGTGCCCAACCAACAGGCCTCTGTTGGTAATGGTGCCCCCCAAAGGCAGATCTTCAGACCTGGGCAGGTTCATAGCAAAGCAGGTGGACCCTTAGACAGCCACGTGCTAAGCCATTTAGAACTTTAAAGATTAAACATTTATGTGCGCATACTTTCCTTCATTAAAACCACACACACATTTTAGAACTGGCTTGCTGTTAGTAGCATATCACTTTTTTTGAGCAGATTGATTTTTGATTTGAAAGTTGCTTTTTCAAGGGTGCAAAAGGATCTTGGAAAACCCACTGTGCTTCTCCTTTTTTTTGGGCGGGGGAGACCTGTTCACAGCTGTTGTTCTCTGATATGGTGCTGCTTCACCACCATTTTTTTTTAAACTTGAAAGGACTTCTCCACTGTGTTATCCATTCCCAGCCTATCAAGAAGCACATAAGGAAGGTGATGGCATCACAGACCAATTCACATAGCCATTATAGGGATGTCAGAGAATTTCTCCACGAATCTCGGGGAGGCCGAATGCCAGCGCATTCGGCCCCCTGAAATTGGTGGAGAAACGGTCTGCCCCCCCACCCCCCCCGGGATGGGACTTACCTTGTGCGAATGTCCCTGGCGGTGGCGGTTCGGCGGCGGTTCGGCAGCGGCGGCTGCGGCAGCCAGTCTTCTGACCGGCTGCCGCCGCCGCCATTTCCAAGTAAAAACAAAACAAAACAAACAAACGTGATAGGCTATGTAAAGATTTACGTAGCCTATCATGGCTAGATTTAAAAAAAACACCATGATAGGCTACGTAAATGTTTATGTAGCCTATCACGGCTGACTTTGGAAAAAAAAAAAAAAAGCGGATACGCAAATGATGTACACCTATCCCTGGATTAAAAAAAAAGAAAAAAGGATTCTCTCCACACCCCCGAACATCTTCATGTCTTTTCAAGTTGATCTCCCCAAATCGCTGAAAACTGAGGTGTATGTGTGTGCTTCCTGAGGAACATGAATATGCTTGAGAAGGAGGTATCCTGTAAGGATGGGCAGAATGCTTACCTGCCGTTCTGCGGGGGGGTGTCCGCAGGGGGGGAGGTGATCCGTTCCTCCCCCCCGGAATCCTCTTCGTCCGGCTCCGCTCCGCAGTGATTCTGCAGAGCCACCAGCTGGCTCCAAAGTGCTAGCAATATGGCCGCCATGCCATATCGCTGGCTGAAGAGGACTACTGCCTGCGGACGCAGGGATGTCCATGCTTTTACGTGATAGGCTACGCAAATATTTGTGTAGCCTATTGCGTTAATCAAAAGCACAGATGCAAATGGCATCCAGGACGCCATTTGTGTCGGTAAAGGCCTTAGTTTAAGGTAAATGCAGCCATTTATGGCTCCATTTACCTTAAACTAAGGCCTTTACGGCCGCAAATGGAATCCCGGACACCATTTGCATCCTCAGTCAATCCACCCAGCCAGCAATACGGCATTTTAGTCATTTTAGACTCCCAGCTGTCCATGGAGGCTCAGGTGTCAGCTGTGAGCCGGACAGCGCTGTATCAACTCCATCTGATACGGCGGCTGCGCCCCTTCCTTCCCGACCATCTGCTCCCATCGGTAGTACATGCCCTGGTCTCCTCTCGTTTAGACTACTGTAATGTGCTCTACGTGGGGTTACCCTTGAAGACGGTTCGGAAACTGCAGCTGGTACAGAACACGGCGGCTCGCCTGATTAAAGGCAGCCGCCGGCAAGATCACATCACTCCAGTGCTGAAGGAGTTGCACTGGTTACCAGTTGTTTTCTGGGCCAAATTCAAGGTGTTGGTTTTGACCTTTAAAACCCTATATGATTCCGGCCCAGCCTATCTTAAGGAGCGCCTCCAGCAGCACCAGACAGGCCGCTTAACAAGATCAGCCTCGGATGGCCTTCTCTCTGTCCCATCAGCCAGGACAGCTAGACTGGTGGGGACGAGGGAGAGGGCTTTTTCTGTGGTGGCCCCCACTCTGTGGAACTCCCTCCCTAGGGAACTCCGTCATGCCCCCTCTTCAATGAGCTTTTGTCGTGCATTAAAAACGCTGTTGTTCAGGCAGGCATTTGGGGTGGGTTAGGGTATTTTAGAAAATGTTTTTATTGTAGAATTTTATTGTTTTAAACTGTTTTTATTGTATGTTGTACATCGCCCAGGGTGGCTGGGTGACCAGCCAGATGGGTGATTAATAAATTTAATAATAAAAATAAATAAATAAATGGCGGCCATATCTCTGGCACTCCGGAGCCAGCCGGTGGGGAGGATCCGGCCGGCGAGGATTCCTCCTGGAGGCGCAGGTAGGAGATCCGATCCTCCGCGGACTTCAGGGGGCCAGATTCAATAGAATCCAGCCTCACCGGGGTCCATGGAGGATTTCTCCAACATCCCTGGTATCTTGTCCAATAGCAAATGGTACTAAGTCAAACTGAGTTCACAGCATTTTTATGTGCAGGCAATGTGGCTCCATTTGCCCTCACTGACATCATGAAGTAGCCATGTCTGATTACATACATTATATACTCTAATTCTATCTTCCCCAGCAAACAGGGAGCTGAACATGGGAAGATGGGGCCAGGCCAGCCAGGCAGTAGACAGGCAGTCAGTGTGGCGTAGTGGTGAGAGTGCTGGACTGGGAGTTGGGAGATCCGGGTTCTAGTCCCCACTAAGTCACGGAAGCTCACTGGATGACTTTGGGCCAGTCATAGACTCTCAGCCCAACCCACCTCACAAGGTTGTTGTTGTGAGGATAAAATGGAGAGGAGGAGGACCACGTACGCCGCCTTGGGTTCCTAAAGGAGGAAAAAAAGGCGGGATAGAAATGTAATAAATACATAAAATAAATAAAATAAAAATTCACACCTAGGGATGCTTCAGTAACTGGATATTTGCACCTTCCCGTACAGAATGACCTGATTTGCAACTCCCGGTAGAGGTGCAGTGGCAAATTTTGACATGCTCATCATGACAATCCCTATGGGCATGCAAATCCAAAAATGCAGACAATCCATATCAGCAAACCAGGCCTAGCAGTTAATTGCCCCACTGACATTGGAGCCACCAGCCTCCACTGGATTCCAGCTCAGATCAGAGGGAACGGGGAAGTCTGAGGGGTGGTGATGATGGCAGATGAGGCTGGCGTCCCTGCAAATAGAAAGGTCCTAGAGCTTCAACCCTGTAGCCCTTTCTCCACTACGCTACTGCCCCCCAGGACAGACTGGAATTTAGCCATCCACAAGGTTTCGCACTTATTCAGATCTTTCGATGCAGTTCCTGGCAGTTTAATTATAGCAAAATACACGTATAAATATACATTTTGAGAGAAAATGCACATCAAAATATATATTCAAACACTACTTCCAGCATCAGAGGCAGTATGCCTATGTACACCAGTTGCTGGGGAACATGGGTGGGAGGGTGCTCTTGCACTCATGCCCTGCTTGTGGGTTCCCGGTCGACAGCTGGTTGGCCACTGTGTGAACAGGATGCTGGACTAGGTGGGCCCTTGGTCTGATCCAGCAGGGCTCTTCTTATGTTCTTATGATTGCAGGAAATTATGGAACTACCGTCACCAGGGGAGGAGAAGGCTGTCATTGGCTACTTGTCTAATGGCTCTATGCTACCTCCAGTATTGGGGCAGTGAACATGGGTGGGAGGCTGCTGTTGCGCTCATGCCTTGCTTGTGGGTTCCTGGTCAACAGCTGGTTGGCCACTGTGTGAACAGAATGCTAGACTAGGTGGGCCCTGGGTCTGATCCAGCAAGGCTCTTCGGATGCACTTATTTAAATAGGTATTTTGGGGAAGTTGTTTGTTTTTAATTCACAGATCGATATGGAAATGGAACTTAACAGAATTATGATTAAAACAGGAATGTGACACAGGCTTTAAATACACAGATCCATCCTTGTTCATGCCAACTTCAGGTCTCTTACATCCCTCTCTGAGGCTTGTTGTCTGCTGAGCTGACTCACAGTGGAGCCAGACGGGAGGGACATCCAATTGTTTAGGAGAAAGGAGCGGTTGCTCACCAACCCACCTTACGTGCAGAGAAAGTTTGGCATGGAATATTTCCTGCTACAAACATTGTAAAATGATGCAACAAGTGCCAAGTATGGGAACTTTATTTAACACCATGTAACTTTTAGAACACCTGAATTCAAAATGGCGGGCGTTCTGGAACTCAATTCTCTGCTGGTGCTCTGCAGAATTGCTTCCCACCAGGTGGGCATTTATGAATCAGCCCCAAAGAGGAAATTCATCACCCAAAAATAGGACAAAAGAGGATACTGACCTGCGTAAAATTTGCATGTGCCAATTTATACGTATAGGTGCACATTTTGAAATAATTATTATAGTTTGAACAGAAATACAGGACATCTCACCATAGTGGGGAAGACTTGGCCAGATGATGTGTGTGCTTTGCATAGTCTGATGTCCAGGTGTTGTTCATGGGCAACTTCAAAGCCTCTGCTCTCCCTTCTTAGGGTTCTATACCTTTAAACTAGGCTTGCCATGGAGAGTAGGGATGGACAGACTCCCCTCTGTCCAGGGTGCAGGAGAGCTCGGCAAGCCCCCCCCCCCGCTCACACAGCCTGGACCCACTCAGCAAGCCTCTCTGCTTGCCCTGCCCCTGCCCGCTGAGATGCATGAACTGCCCCTCCTCTGTGCCCTAAGGACTCCAGTAGTCAAGCCCTTGTGCTTTATGCGCACAAGGGCTTGACTGCTGGAGTCCTTGGCGCTGCATGCATTCCAAACCCTCTAGCCACCTCCTCCTTGCAAGGAGGAGACAGCTAGAGCACTTGGGGCACTGAGGACTCATCCTGCCCCCACTGGCTGTTAAGGGCTTCCTTGACAGTTGGCGGAGGCAGGATGACTTTTTGGTGCCCTGCACACCCCAGATGCTCTGGCCATCTCCTCCTCGCAAGGAGGAGATAGTGAGAGTGCTTGGGGCGATGACAACTCCAGGCTGCTCCCAGCCACTCGTCGAGCTCCAGGACACTTGTCGGCCGGGCCTGTCGGTGCCCCATGGCTTAGCGAGCACGGTCCGGGGGGCCAGGTGTGGGGGAATCTACCGGCCTCCCAGACCAACCCGAGTGCTTGCAAAATCCCTATTGGAGAGCCCTTGAAATAGAGGACACCTTGAAAATACAGGACAGTCCTGTAGCAGCCCTTCAAACAGAAGATTGTCCTATGTAAAAGAGGACCCAGGGCTATCCTACCATCCATGTATCCACCTCTGAAACACTCTTTATTCTTATTAAAAAATCAGAGTGGGCTTGCATGCAGATAGGGAAGAAGAAGTGTGGCTCTTTCTCCTTCACTTGGACCTTGTAATGTGGTGCAGGCAGCTGGTTATGCTCAAGATGGCGGGGGTGTTGTGTTGCACATTGGTAAAGTTGGCCTTCCTACCCACGAAAGCTGGCTTGGCATGTGAGTGCCTGGACAGATGTTGTACTCCAAAATCAGGATTGAACTGAAACTACTCCAGTTGTTGCAAATGTTGTTGGCATTGCTGACAAAAGACTCTACTTCTTGGCAATTTGGGGGCTCACTTCCCAATAATGTTTAAATTGCCCGTATTTGTCTTCAGTGACATCATCACTTAACCCATTCTGGTTGATTGTGCTTTTATGTATTAATGTCTGCTGACATGATCAGAGCAGATATAGCATTCTGACATCATCTCATTAAAGGCACAATCCTATTGAGATAGTTGTCCACCTCCAAACTATCTGACTATCCAATGAAAGGCGAGTGGAGAACGGAGGGGATCCTCTCCTCTGTGCTCTGGCCGCCCTGCATTTGTGGCTAGATTAGGGATGTTGGAGAATTCCGCCATGGACTCCAGTGAGGCTGGATTCTTTAGAATCCGGCCCCCCAAAGTCCGTGGAGGAATGGAGCAATCCCCCCCGCCACCCCGCAGAATCCCCCGGACAGAGCCTACCTGGCGGCTGATGAGGCGGCGGATGCGGCGGCGGATGTGGCAGTGGCGGCGGCAGCTCCAGCTCATCTTCCACCATTTGCATGGCTGCCTTCTGCCGTGATGTAAATACTTACGTAGCCTATCAGGGCTTGGCAGGGATGCAAATGGCAGCTGGCATCACGGCTGCCATTTGTGGCTGCAGCAGCCCGGCAGCGGCCAGAAGTCTGCCTGCGGCCAGCCCCGGCTGGCGGCTCCATGGAGTCGCTGCGGAGCAGGGTCAGCCGGGGAGGGTTCCGGGGGGAGGGATGGAGCACCTCCCCCCCACCGCGGATTGCCCGGCATGGAGCCAGGAAAGGGATTCGTACATCCCTAGGCTAGATAGCCAATTTTGGCTGTCTAGCTGGGGGCTTCGGAGTGGGGGCAGGGAGGCTGGATGACACATAGGAAATGTAACAGTGCTTCTGCAGTCCCCTCCCCTCCCCGCCCCTGGGAATGCCCCCCTTTCACCCGCTCCATGCTACAGTTATGAGCACAGAGATGAGGAAGAACTGTGCCACCTAAAAGGCAGTGGGGGCAGGGGTGGGGAGTGTGGTTTCTGGGAACCAAGCTCAGAGCCCTGGCTCCAAGCTCACTTCCCAGAAACCAAAAAATCCTATGGCCGCCTAGACCCTGTCTAGTGGCCATAGGATTGCTCTCTTAGGGTGCAAATCTATAGCCACTAGTCAGCAGCTAGGTGGCCATAGGATTGGTCGGTTCCCGGGAACCAACCTTGAAGCCCGCACTCTGAGGTTGGTTCCCTGAGAACCGACCTCCACCCGCCCGCACTGCCTCGTAGGCAGCGTGGATTTGCCTTGCACTCAGCGGTCATAAGAGGAGCACGGAGCAGTGAAAATGGGACGTTCCTGGGGGCGGGCTGGGGAGGGGAGGGTGGACGTTTCTTTCCGGCACTTCCTATGCGTGTCCAGTGTTCTTGCCCCACCCCCTGCTCCATCTTCCCATGGCTAGACAGTCAAAATCAGCAGTCTAGCCGCGAATGCAGGGCCGCTGGAGCGCAGAGGGGAAGATCACCTCCGTGCTGCTCCTGCCTTGCGCTGGATAGGTGGTCGCCTCTGAGTACTGAGCATTAAGTCCCCCTCCCCCATGTTAGGGTTCCATTCCAGATCACAGAGTAAGTGAAGGAGATGTAATCACTAGGTACCTCTTCAAAGCCTATCCCAATAGGATTGCACCCTCCATATGTAATACCTGTCTGGGTGGAATTACCTATGCCAGTAATTTTGGAAGGAGGAATAAGGAACACCTAGGGTGGCAATGGTGTTGAAATAACAGCAGCTACAGGATACAATGACACAGAATGGAAATGAGTGGTGGGGGTGGGGGAGGTGGATATTCATACAAGCTAAGTGTTTCCAGAGAACCTTATCTTTGTAAAATTGCTGCTTTAACGTCAATACTGCCAAATATTCAATGCTGTGTCATGCCACATTGGGTCTTTGTTACCCCTACAAGTGTGGGAGCCGCCTTCTGGTTGCCATTGGCTTAGGGCCAAGCTACACATTATTCTGAAGATGTAGCTAAGCATCAATGTCTTTCTTTCTTACTCTAAAGTAAGTTCAGGGCCCCCAGTATGGATTGGAACCCTAGCAGGTGGTAGTGGTGGGTTATGGGGCTTTAACTCTTAGCCCTCTGCTGTGACCTCAACCTGGATCCCCCCCCCGACCCCCACTCTTCACTCGTGCCTGTAATTTTCATTGCCAAAGTAATCCATTTGTTTTACTGGTGACCTTTTTATTTATTTATTTATTTATTTATTTCTATACCGCCCAATAGCCGAAGCTCTCTGGGCGGTTCACAAAAACTAAAACCAAACAACACACAATAAAACAATTTAAAATATATAGAACATTAAAACCACAATATAACAATACAACCACAATAAAACCTAGCAGCAGTACAGGAGTTTAAAATACGGATTTAAAACAGCAAAGATAAAAATTTAGAAAGCTAAAATGCCTGGGAAAATAAAAAGGTCTTCACCTGGCGCCGAAAGGAGTACAATGTAGGCGCCAGGCGAACCTCACTAGGGAGCTCATTCCAGAGCTGGGGTGCCACAACAGAAAAAGCCCTCCTCCTAGTAGCCACCCGCCTCACTTCCTTTGGCAGGGGCTCACGGAGAAGGGCCGCTGATGATGATCTTAAGGTCCGGGCAGGCACATATGGGAGGAGGCGATCCTTCAGGTAACCTGGCCCCAAGCCGTTAAGGGCTTTGAATGTTAACACCAGCACTTTGAATCGGGCCCGGAAATGGACCGGCAGCCAGTGCAGCTGGAAAAGTACTGGAGTAATATGAGCTCGCAGGCCAGTCCCTGTTAACAATCTTGCTGCCCTATTTTGGACCAGCTGAAGTTTCCGGACCGTTTTCAAAGGCAGCCCCACGTATAACGCATTGCAGTAATCCAGACGAGAAGTTATCAGAGCATGGATAACTGTAGCTAGGCTATCTCTGTCCAGATAAGGGTGTAATTGGTATACCAGCCTAAGCTGATAAAAAGTGCTCCGTGCCACTAAGTTCACCTGTGCCTCAAGTGACAGTTCTGGATCCAAGAGCACCCCCAAACTACGAACCTGATCCTTTAGGGGGAGTGCAACCCCCTCCAGAACAGGTTGAATATCACCTAGCCGGGCAGACGAACCACCCACTAACAGTACCTCCGTCTTGTCTGGATTGAGTTTCAGTTTATTAGCCCTCATCCAGTCCATTACCATGCCCAGGCACTGGTTCAGAACAGCCACTGCCTCACCTGGTTTTGATGAGAAAGAGAGGTAGAGCTGGGTGTCATCCGCATATTGATGGCACCTCAGCCCACACCTCCGGATAACCTCCCCCAGCGGTTTCATGTAGATGTTAAACAGCATGGGGGATAGAATAGAGCCCTGTGGAACCCCATGGCACAATTGCCATGGCACAGAGCAATAATCCCCCAGCACCACCTTCTGGAATTGGCCATCCAAGTAGGAGCGGAACCACTGTAGTGCAGTGCCTCCAACTCCCAACCCAGACAACCTATCCAGAAGGATACCATGGTCGATGGTATCGAAAGCCGCTGAGAGGTCCAGGAGAATCAACAGGGTCGCACTCCCCCTGTCCCTCTCCCGGCAGAGGTCATCCCACAGGGCGACCAAGGCAGTTTCCATTCCAAAACCAGGCCTGAAGCCCGATTGAAATGGATCTAGATAATCCGTTTCATTCAAGAGTGCCTGGAGCTGTCCTACAACCACCCGCTCAAGCACCTTGCCCAGGAAGGGGATGTTGGCCACTGGCCTATAATTGTTAACATCCTCTGGGTCCAGGTTAGGCTTTTTCAGGAGTGGTCTAATTACTGCCTCTTTTAAAGCGGCAGGCACCACTCCCTCTCTCAAGGAGGAATTTACAACCTCCTGGACCCAGCCGGACAACCCCTCCTTGTTTGATTTAATAAGCCATGAAGGGCAAGGGTCAAGCACACAAGTGGTCGATCGGACTTGGCCAAGCACCTTGTCCGCATCCTCAGGCCTCAGTAACTGAAACTCATCCAATAAAACTGGACCAGACGGTGCTCTGAACGCCTCTACCAATGGAACTGCATTAATCGTGGTGTCCAATTCATGACGAATCTGAGCGACTTTATCCTCAAAGTGTTGCGCAAACCCGTCACAGCGTGCTACCGAGGGTTCCACCGTCTCTCTCCCTGGCCCAGAATGTAACAGGCCGCGAACCACTCGGAAAAGCTCCGCCGGGCGACACTGAGAAGATGCAATGCTGGTGGAAAAGAACTGCCTCTTTGCCACCCTCACCGCCACAGAGTAGGCTCGATACTGGGCTCTTACCTGTGTTCGGTCAGACTCAGCACAAGTTTTCCTCCACCTGCATTCTAGCCATCTCCCCTCTTGCTTCATTGCCCTCAGCTCAGGTGTATACCAAGGAGCTGGCCGGGCTCTGCTCAGAGGGAGAGGGCGCTTGGGTGCGATCGTGTCAACCGCCCGAGTCATCTCTGCATTCCACAGAGCGACCTGGGCTTCAACAGGAGCACCAGCCATACCAGCAGGAAAATCCCCCAGAGCCCTCTGGAATCCATCGGAATCCATTAATCTCCGGGGGCGGACCATTTTAATAGGTCCCCCACCCTTGCAGAGGGGAAAGGCCGCCAGAAGTCTAAACCTCAGCAGGAAGTGATCTGACCATGACAAAGGGACAGATGTTAATTCCTCTACTTTCAGATCACCATCCTCCTGCCCAGTCGAGAAAACCAGATCAAGCGTGTGTCCTTTTATATGCGTTGGGCCAATGACATGTTGGGACAGCCCCATGGTTGTCATGGCGGCCATGAAGTCCTGAGCCGCCCCGGATACAGCGGCCTCAGCATGGAAGTTGAGATCCCCCAGGACCATCATCCTGGGGGTCCTCAACACCAAGTCCGAGACCACCTCCGTCAGCTCAGGCAGGGAGTCTGATGGGCAGCGGGGTGGGCGGTACACCAACAGAATCCCTAATCTGTCCCGGGTACCCAACACAAGGTACAGACACTCAAGATCTGCACTCGAATGAGCAGGAAGCCTGGAGAGGGAGATTGAATTCCTATAGACCACGGCAACCCCCCCTCCCCGACCCTCAAGTCGGTGTTGGTGCTGCACCGAGTGCCCAGGAGGGCACAGCTGGGAGAGAGTGACCCCTCCCAGTTCCCCCACCCAGGTCTCAGTAATACATGCCAGGTCAGCCCCCTCATCCACAATCAAATCATGGATGAGGGAGGTCTTATTTTGGGCCGACCTGGCATTCAGCAGCAGCACCACCAGACCCGAGGGCAGACTGGTAAGGCTGCCAGGAACCATCAGGTTGGGGGAAGAACCAGAAGAGGGGACAGCTGTAAGGTGTCTAGCCCCTCTTCTCCTCAGCTGGCCTGTTAATCCCCCAACGCCATACCTCCCCCTGCCCATGACCACAGTTATGGTGGCACCTCCCCCACCCCCTGAGTTGTCCAATAGTCCTCCCAGGCACATATTAAAATATTAAGATATAAAATATACAACAGTTTAAAAGAATATAAAAGAGATAAAAGAGAACAGCAGCTAAGAAGGAGCAGATAGTCCACGTTTGCCCCTTCCCCTGGTCTTTAAAGCTGCTGCCCTCTGCTGCTGCTGCTATTTGCTGCTGGTGTTGTGGCTGCTGGTGTCTCTGGAGAGGCAGGTGGGTAGATCTTGCAACTCCAAGTGCGACGCTAAGTGCTTCTTCCCAAGCAGCCTCTGGCAGCCCCGCCTTAAGTACCTGTGGGCGGGGGCAGAAGCAGGCTCAGGCTCAGGATCCACCTGGTGCAGCTGCTGGCTGGTCCTCCTTCCCCAGGCTCCTTCCCTTTTGGCAATGAAAATTACAGGCATAGGGACCCTGATCTGGATTGGGACCACAGAGAGGGCAAAGCATTTAAGCCCCCCTCCCCCATGTTAGGGTCCCATTCCAGATCACTCCAGAGTAAGTAAAGAAGATGGAATCACTAGCTACCTCTTCCAAGCAACGTATAGTTTGGGTCTGGTGTCACAACCAATGCTTTCTAATATGCTGTGCACCCACCTAGTTGCTTCGGGGAAAATGAGACACCCTTTATTCTACATTTCAAGGTCGACGGGCAACTTTAGCTCAATTAAACAACAACAAGAAGAAGTTACATATTTATGCCAAGAGCTTTCAAATCATAGCTTGCTGCTGAGAGGCTCAGGGTGCAATCCGATGCATGTTTAGACAGAAAAAAAGTCCTACAATTTCCAGCATGTGGGAATTCCCCAGTGTGGCTGGTGGGGGAATGCTGGGAATGGTAGGACTTTTTTTTCTGTCTAAGCATGCATCAGATTGCACCCTTAGAGGGCTTTGAGATTTACTGTAAAGAGGCAGACTTCCAGAACAAAATATAATGAATCTGGATAACTTATTCTAGCTGCACAAGAACATAAAAGCATAAGAAGAGCCCTGCTGGATCAGACCAAGGTTCCGTTTAGCCCAGCATTCTGTTCCCACAGTGGCCACCCAGCTGCCTGTGGGAAACCCACAAATAGGACATGCATGTAACAGCATCCGCCTGCTCACGTTTCCAGCAACCAGTTTGCAGAGGCATACCACCTTTGATACTGGAGGTAATATATAGCCATCATGAGTAATAGTAGCCATTGTTAGCCTTCTGTTCCATGAATTTCCCTACCCACCTTTTAAAGCCATCCAAATGGGTGGCCATCACTACAGCTTATGGCCACGAATTCCATCGTGTATGCGCTATATGAAGAAGCCCTTCATTTGATCTTTCCTGAATCTTCCACCATTGAGCTTCAAGGGATCACCCCACTGGTTTCTAGCATTATGCGAGAAGGAGAAAAAACATCCCTCTATCCACTTTCTCCACACCATGCATTACTGTATGCACCTCGATCATCTGCTCTCTTCCTTGCTTTTTTTTTGTTCCCCTAAGCTAAAAAGCCCCAAACGTTGTAACCCTTCCTCATAGGGAAGTTGCCCCAGCCCCTTGATCAGCTGGGGTTCCCTTTTCTGCACCTGTTCCAACTCCACCATATCCTTTTCAAGGTGCCGTGACCAAAACCATACACATTATTGCAAGTTGCATGATGGATTTTTTGAAGGACAGTATGCATGGTTGAAGTTCTCTGCTTTCAGTTCCTGGGTGGGTATCGGGGTGTGGGGGGAGAGGGGTCATCCTATGAAAACATTAAGCCTAGAAATGTTTTCCTTTCCCACACTTTTGTACACACCTATGGAATTCTGTCTGAGGTTTTCCAAGTGCTTCCCAGCCACTCGTTCACAAATGGATTAAGCATGTACCCCACCCCTGTTGTTAACTTGCAGCTTGCACGTGCACCACGTCCCTTGGTCTAGGCTGACGAACATGCAGATCAGTCCTGTTCCCACCCCTTCTCAAGGTGAAATGCTGAACATGTTTTTTTTTTTTTCATTGCAAGGATATACGGCTGGTAGGTTTTGCAATGTAATCACTTTTTAAATGGGGGGTGGGTGGGGAGAGGAAGAAAAGAGAAAAGTCTCTAATAATAACCCTTTTCCAATTTTCTGCATTGCAGTATCTCAAAGGTGGGACCAGTTGAAACTTTGCATTTAATCCTCAGAACAGGTTCATCCAGGGCAGCTGGGAAAGAGCAGAGGCAGCCCATTAGCTCTTTATACAGCCCCAGCATGTTTCAGTAATTCAGCGTGTCTTAACATGACTTAAATACACCGAAGCAACGAACAGGCGTTTCATGAAAAACCACTGGACTATGGTGGCTTTCATAAGCCAAATCCATCGAGCTCTGTCACGTCCAATCAATTCATTAATTGAGAAGCAAGATTTGGGGAAGTGGGGGGTAGAGAATGGCCACCAAAGTTCTAAAGTGCTGCCGTCATGGATAACAACATCATTGTATTTCTGCCGAGTCAGTTGCTGGGCCGGTCTGCTCGTTGGGCAAAGTTGGACAAGTGTCCGGTGCAGCAGCCTTGTACCATTTGCTCCTGGCCCCTCAGGGACCACACTGGTCCAGCAGTTTGGCCAGTTTGGGGAAAGCAGGGGAAAGCGTGCATGGATTGGGATCCTTTCCCTAACAATTCCCTAACCCTTTCCGAGGATATGCTGATCTCTCCGCTACCTCTGGCTACCTGTCTGCGTGATTGCTTTTCATCAAACGTAGGAACCAGAGGTATGGTGAGGGTGAGGATTTAACACCGCACATGCTCACAATCTAATAGCCATGACACAAAAAGAGAAAGGACTCAGGAGGGAAGAGGAAAGCAAGCATATCTTCCTCCCCATAGTAATCTTCCTGGGAGACAGGATGTGCATCTTGGCCTTCTGGCTGGCGACAGAGGCCAGAGTGTGCCTTCCTTCAACTCTGCAGTCCCAGGGATAACTGGCTGCCATGGAAGCAGAAATAGGCAGCGGTCTGTCCTTCTTTAGCCTCCCCCTGCACCAGAAGATGATGCAAAATGTGCTTTGTAAGCACAATTTGCCTCTCCTTCTCCCTCATCCCAATTGCAGCACCTCTATCCTGCTGCTTTCAAAGAGGCTTTCTCTTATTTGCTGATGCTGAGCCTTCTCCACTCTTCCATCAAGGAATCTTCTGCCCAGACCTATCTGGAGCCTGGGGGATGTCAGGTGACCTGTGGTCCACCACTTGGCTTTGGCCAAAGGAAAGCACTCCAAGGGGACCATTCAGAACAACAAGGCAGCCTCTTAAGAGCAATTACAGAGACCGGGTCAGGTGATACTCCCAGACCCCTAACCCACTTGCTCATGAGTCCTGAGCAACAAGAGGTCTCTCTGCTTCTCCTGATAGGCTGTCTTTTCCTTGGTGTTGCCCTACTCTTGAGTTATGTCTGAGGCCCTCATGCCCTCTTATTAGGGATGTGTGGACTCGCCCTCGTCCGGGTTCTCCGGATGACCGCCCAGCCCCTGCCCCGCTTGCCGGTCCCTGGACCATGCTCAAGACCCTCCCACTCTCAGTGAGCAGCCTGCACTTACCCCAGCAGCCTTGTTGAGCTCTGCTGTCACCATTTTTTTGGAGAAACAACATGGCGAGTGCAAAGATGTGCGTATTGTTGTATGTGCGAAAGTGCGCATTGTTGTGAATGAGCGTATTTGCGCACACGCAAAATGCGCATTTTCGCTAAGACACACATTAGCATGTGTGCAAAAATGTGCCTTTTTTGGGAAAATGCACATTTTTGCACATATGCAAATGTGCATATTCGCAAAAATGCGCATTTTCGCTAAGACACACATTAGCATGTGTGCAAAAATGTGCCTTTTTTGGAAAAATGCACATTTTTGCACATACGCAAATGTGCATATTCGCAAAAATGCGCATTTTCGCTAAGACACACATTAGCATGTGTGCAAAAATGCGCCTTTTTTGGGAAAATGCACATTTTTGCACATACGCAAATGTGCATATTCGCAAAAATGCGCATTTTCGCTAAGACACACATTAGCATGTGTGCAAAAATGCGCCTTTTTTGGGAAAATGCACATTTTTGCACACACACAAATGTGCATATTCGCAAAAATGCGCATTTTCGCTAAGACACACATTAGCATGTGTGCAAAAATGTGCCTTTTTTGGGAAAATGCACATTTTTGCACATACGCAAATGTGCATATTCGCAAAAATGCGCATTTTCGCTAAGACACACATTAGCATGTGTGCAAAAATGTGTCTTTTTTGGGAAAATGCACATTTTTGCACATACGCAAATATGCATATTCGCAAAAATGCGCATTTTCGCTAAGACACACATTAGCATGTGTGCAAAAATGTGCCTTTTTTGGGAAAATGCACATTTTTGCACATACGCAAATGTGCATATTCGCAAAAATGCGCATTTTCGCTAAGACACACATTAGCATGTGTGCAAAAATGTGCCTTTTTGGGAAAATGCACATTTTTGCACATACGCAAATGTGCATATTCGCAAAAATGCGCATTTTTGTGATCGCCCGTTTATTTCTCAAAAAATGGTGACCACAAAGCTCGACGAGGCTGCTAGGGTGAGTGCAGGCCATTCATTGAGCACAGGCAGGGGGCGAGCAGGGCCAGGGCTCGGGGGTGTGGGCAGGAGCAGGCCCGCTGGATTCCCAGACTAAGTCAGGCTCCCGTGCCGTCCCTTCCTCTTCTGTTGCAGGGCAAGGCTGTGTGATACGCTGCCTTCTTCACCAGCTCATCCTGGTGTGTGGCATTCTATATATAAGTAAAGGACCAACCTAGTTTAAAGAAAGTGGTTCTTCTCTGGCATTGATTGAAAGGAGACGTGAGCCTCCATTTCAGCCATCTCTGTGGGGCTCTTGGATGCTGCAAGCTTTCTGCATCTCTTGACTACCAAGTAGGCCACCTCACAGAGGCTGAGAATGACACACAGCGTGGTCGTAGCTACCATGAAATATGTGAAGAGCCTCTTCTCCGTAGGCCTGGCAATGAAGCAGTCAACCTCATTGGGGCAGGGGGCCAGAGCACATCTCACCACCCTGGGAAGATCGAAGTTGTGATAGAGGCAGTGGAAGATGTAGAGGAAGGTGAGATCTACAGCCGCCTTCATGATGAGGCTGAGGAGATAGGTCCACCACAGGCCTCCGCGCTTCTTACCAGGGTGGGGGTAGAGTGGGTGGCGGTGTTCTCCTGCTTCTTCCAAGTGCTTCTGCTCCTTGGCTTTCCGATAGGCCACGTGCATGAGGACAAGAAGAGAAGGGCAGGTCACGAGGATAAGCTGGAGGGCCCAGAGACGGATGTGAGAGATGGGAAAGAACTGGTTATAGCAGCCATTGGCGCAGCCAGGCTGAAGGGTATTGCACACAAATCCATTTTGGTCATCAGACCAGTCATCTTCGACCGCCACTGCATAGACAAGGAATCGGAAGATGAAGACCGCAGTCAGCCACACATGCCCCAGAACTGTGGAGTACTTGTTCACACCGCTCACGAGTTCATGGAAAGAGGGCCAGTCCATCCTCTCAACAGGAGATTAGTGCAGCAAGAACTGGAAAAAGAAAACGGGAAAAAATGAAATAGGGTGAGTGGAGTGGCCTTGATGAAAGTCTTCAGGACTGGCTTGTACTGTGTACATATGTATGAACCTGCCCTCCTGTTCCAAAGAAGCTTTTCCTCCTCTATGGAGGTACCCATATCTAAAGTAGTCATAGTAGGGTTGAGGCCCAAGTTCACTTTCCGTCATGAAAGCCTGAACACCCTTTTAATCTTCCTACCCTTTTCTGTGGCTGATCACTCCTGTACATAGCCATTTCTTCCCACTTTGCTGCTGTTTCTGTGGCCATTTTTCTCTCTGTTTCATTCTTCCTCAAGGCATTCTGGCCAATCAGGGATCACACATTAGCCGGCATGTGGTCACAAAGCTATATGTATAATCACTTTTTTTCACAATTATCTTACCAGGGTGATGAAGTGGCCTGTGGGTCCCTGCTCCTTCAGATTTACATCCCCTCCCCCGTCAGCTTAGCTGTAACACATACTGTTAATTTTGGTAAGAATGTAGGAGATGACAGAGTGGGTCAATGACGCATCCAATAAATCTGAAAAGTGACAGAAAAGATGCAACTGAGTGTGGTCCTCCGCTTCTACAGAGGTGCTCTAGACAAAAGGGCCAAGCTGTTTGGTTCTCTGTCTGCACACTTCATGGGCAGCACATTTCAGTCTCTAAGGCAACCTTCCAGATGTGTTGTATGACAACTCCCATCATCCCCAGCTGGCATGGCCATGTGTTGTAGCCCAGAAAATCTGGAGGGCACCAGGTTGGGGAAGGCTGTTCTAAGGTTTTGCTAGACCTTAAGAACTCAGCAAGTTCTTAACCTGAGGTGTATTAAGCAGGGATGCAGCATGTGTGAAGCCATCAAGTTCTGGCTAGGGATGTATGAAACACTTACCTGGTTTCGTCCAGGGACATCTGCGGTGGGGGGAGGCGCTCTGTCCCTCCCCCCGAAATCCTCAACAGGGAGGGGGAGGCGATCCATTCCTCCCCCCCGGAATCGTGCCCGGCCAGCTTCGCTCTGCGGCCAGGCCACGGAGCCGCTGGCCGGGCCAACCCGGAGCGGGGCCTCCAGCCGCTGCTGGGCTGCTGCAGACACAAATGGCATCCTGAGTAGGGGACACCATTTGCGTCCCTATGGTAGCCCGTGATAAGCTACCATAGGGACGCAAATGGTGTCCCCTAATCAGGACGCCATTTGCGTCCGCAGCAGCCCGGCAGCAGCTGGAGTTGCTGCCACCGCTGGGGCCGAAGCCGCCACCAGAGCCACAGCCAGGTAGGCTCCGTTTCGTGGGGCTTTCGCGGGGTGGTGGGGCGGGTTGCTCCGTTCCGCCACGGATTCCGGGGGGCCGAATTCACTGGAATTCGGCCCCCCTGGGATCCGTGGCGGAATTCCCTAACATCCCTAGTTCTGGCCAAAACAGGGAACTGCAGGATAACCAAGCAGACCACCAGCGAAGCCTCTTGATAAGGGCCAGAGCTGGCCATATGATACGTTCTGACACCTATATAAAAGCTTCTGCGCCAGGCACGGGGGGGACAGCATCTGTCTGTTTCTAGCCAGTCTTGCTTTTCTCCCTTTGTCCTCATGATTTGGCAAGAGGTGAGTCAAACTGGGGTCAGCATTATTATACACCTGCTGGGGCCCATGCCTCGTTTCTCCCTGTTTACCTGTTCTCTTTGAATGAATGAGCAGTGACAGAACCAGGAAGGGTTCTTGGCAAGCATTCTGGGACTGGCAAAGCAGAGTGAGGAGAGAAAAAGCAGGGCCAAGTCCTGGTTTCAGTGAGGCATGCGCAATAGGGTCAAGCAAGGCAAAGGAATATCCAGGTTCAGGTAAGAAAGCCATGCAAGTTAGAGCATGGCAAGGGAAGGCAGGATTCAGGAGCACAAGTGGGACCCTGGCCAGCAATGCAGGGAGCTCAAGGTGGAGACTTATAGGAGCAGGGCTTAGATGTTGCTTCAGCAACAGGCAATGCCAGACTGAGCCTTACATCAAACTGCAGCTCTTTCTGGGTCAGGCAAGGCAAAGCAAGGGGAAGTCCACATTCAGGTAAGGAAAGCCAGGCAAGTTAAAGAACTGCAAGGGAAGGCAGGAGTTTGGGATGTTGATAGGACCCTGGACAGACCAGCGGGGAGGCTAGCTTTGCCTCTGGTGACGGAAGCCTTCTTTTAAAAGGAACATGCCCTGCTTCCTACATCCATTGACTCCAGCAGAGTAAAGGAGACCATGTTTCCATTAGGGCTTCTGGGTTGAAGTTTTTAGAGTCTCAGGGAGGGGAATGTGACCAGCTCAAGCTGGAAGGGTGGCAGGGAGAACAGTCTCCTCTTGCCCTAGAGCTTTTGGTGCAGTCAGGGTGACCAGAGCTGTTTCTGAGGGCAGTTCCCTCTCCCAATCTGATGGCCTCATCCTTTGAAGATGGGGAGTCAGAACCCGGTGTCATGACACCTTCTGGGTGGCTGAGTGGATTAGGCCCAGAAGAAGAGGGCAAACGGTTGGACAGCGGTCACCATGACAAGGAAGAGGTGGAACCATTCATGGAAGAGGAGCCCTACTGGGTAAACCTTGTCCAAGAACACCTCCACACACATTTTTGAGTCAACAATGGCTCCCAGTATTTGTCATGTTTTTTTTTTCCTGCTGCAGATTTGAGTCCAGTTCAGACCTTTGGGTCTATAAAAACATCCTTCATCTAATAGGGAGCGGGGCCACACCTCAGGAGCTCATTCACCTATGTCAATGACATCTCAAAGGAAAGAGGTGTGCAGGTGTTTGTGTTCCAAAACCTGGCTCTAGCCCCCACTGCATGAATGACATCCATCCGGCCAGCTTCACATTTGAGGGGCCTCCAAGCAAAGTGCCCTCTGGCACCATCCCCATCCCTAGTGAGCCCAAGTGCTGGTGACAGGAACCAGCAGAAGATGCCGCCATTTTGATTTTTCACAAGGTCCTGGAGCTACACGATTTGGGGGCACTGTGGATCATTAAAATAATGGGTGGCTCACAGACCCAGCCCCCTGATGTGGGCCCCTAGAGCTAGTGTCAGAAGAGGGCCTGGGCAATTGCCCTAGAAATGCCTGGTGCTGGCCTTGGACATTCATCAGGGCCAGAATGTCTGAACTGGGCCATAGCTCTCCTTCTGTAATTTGCACGTTTTAAAAATAAGGCTCCCACTTAAGCATGGCCAAAAAAGAGGAAATGCGTCAACAAAAGAGAGGACAAAAGATGAAACCAATTTGTATAAAATTTCCATATGCTGATTTATACACATAGATGCAAAATTAGAAATAATAATTAGAATGTAAATAGAAATACAGTCCATCTCACCATAGTGTTTTGGAAGACTGTGGCCAGGTGGCCCGTGGGCCTGCCTGTTCAGTCTAACTGTGGATGGGTGACAGTTGCTATGGCCCTTTTCATCTCTAAAAGCATTTGCTACATCTAAGTTAGCTGCTGCCTGTCCCCTTCCTATGTTTAGATGAGCAAGAATGTCTTGGTTGGCACCAGTAGGCCTTCCAGGTCTTTGCAGAATCTGCAGATTCTTGTGTTCAACAAATTGGGTGTAGCTTTCTGGGGAAAGAAGAACGTGAGTCACCTGGAGTGTTGCCTCTGGACGTGATGGAATGATACACCTGGGTGACTTGATCTAGCATGACAGTTCCACTGTAGGGTGTGAAAAAGCCACCTACGGAATCTCGGAAGGCGATAAGGAAAACAGAAGAGGAGAACATTCCTTTTTCCTTGTATGTAGACAGACGGGACAGTTCAGGGTTGATTATATCAACCAATTAGCTGTAGACCCTAGAGGGATTGGAAGATGTGACTCAAACCAAGCATTGCCAGCAGGCTGGCAGCAGCTGAGATTAATTTTGCACCAAGCATTGTTGTGGTGGAAAACCCAGGGAAATCAGGCCTCTGGTTTTCTGGGAGCATGAGCTACACCCTCTTTTGCATGGAGGAAACGCCCCTTAATCCTTTTGTGCAACAACGAACCACAGAAGACGAGAGGAGAGGGCAGATCTTCCAGCCACAGAGTGCTGCGTGCATATTAAACTTCCCTCCCATGTGTTGTGGCTGCTAGTTAAGGCTGACTACCTTTAACAGGGCTACTGTAATGGAAATGGATTATGAATGGTGCTATGAACTTCAATTGGAATCCTCCAAATGCAGACTGAAGCACTGCAGAGTTAGTTTCCCCTGCTTCCCTCTCCCCTCCGGGCTGCAGCACTTCTGTTAAAAACCCTCTTGGTCAGCTCCCCCCACCTCCCCGAAGGTCCCTAATGAATTGCACAGGAGATTCTGAAAAGGCTGTCACTCACCAAGGCCACCAGCCACATATGGCCGCTCACCAGGGCCTTGACCAAACCCCCAGTTTTGCTACTCCAAGCCATAGCAGGAGAGGGATGTTTGGCTTGGCAGGTCACAACGTGTACAGACTTGTTTTAAAGCCAACCACTATCTCATTTGCTGCAGTGGCTGTGCCTGCAGGTTGTGGCTCTCTCTGGATACACAGTGGTGCAAGTAGGGCTGGGCCCTGGAGCCAAAGTGCAGGGCCGCAGAACCTGGGGGATGGGGCTGCTGGTGGTGGCCAAATGGAAATGGTAGATGACGTGGAGGCTGGTGGCTCTGATGTCAGTGGGGTGCTGAATCTGGTCCGGATTTTGGTCAGAACCAGTCAGAACTTGAAAGGAGCTCTCCAAGGTGAGAAGCAGAAGGAGAAGAAGTGGACGCCACTTCCTACTTGTTCACTGTCTCTATGCCTGTCAAGCAAGCCAGTGGTAGCAATGATGAGAAAAAAAAAATGATGAGCAGCAACAGCAGAAGGTAGACACACTAAAGGTTCAATCTTATGCATGTTTAGACAGAAAAAAGTCCTACAATTTAGAGTTCTGACTGGTTCTGAATCTGAAACAGATCAGATTCACCGCCCCACTGACATTGGAGCTGCCAGCCTCCACTGGGTAGATGATGAGACGGCAGCAAACAAGCCAGGTCCCACAAGCCGATCAATACGGCATCTTCCCTTTCTCCTTATTTTTAAATCCCATTTATAGTCAGGGGGTGGCCAGCTGGGCATGTACTGTACATGATTACAGACGCACGTTGTATTATTTTTACTTTTGATATATATATTATCCTTTTCTACCACAAAATGTTGCTTATTCCCAACTCAGTGTGGAAATAACTCTTATTCCCAACTCATCAGGGAAGCAGAAGCCGTCTCCATTTTATTCCTTCTGTCGTGATGCTGCTACGATTTCAGTGGGTTTAAAATGCAAAACTGCGCATCCTCAGAGTGCATTTTAAAATCAGAGTTAGCACACTTTTTTTGCATGCTCTAACCTAGCAGGAATGTAGAAGCAATTGTAAAAAGGGCCAGCATCAAGGGTGGGCACGCTCGGGCACCTGCCAAGGGCCCACACCCCAGCAGGACCACACTGACAAGAGCCTCCAGGAGGTCCTCCTCCTTTTCACCATTGCAACCTGCTTGTTCACCTGCCTGTCGCTCTGGCCCAGACAACAGAGGTGATGAGAAGGAGAAGAAGTGGATGCCACTTCCTACTTGTTCACTGTCTCTATGCCTGTCAAGCAAGCAAGTGGCAGCGATGAAGTGAAAGAAAATGATGAGAAATGCTGGGAATTGTAGGACTTCTTTCCGTCGAAACATGGGATTGCGCCCTAAGGGAGGGGCCCCATTGAAGGTGTCTTGCTCAACAGCCCTCAAAAACCTGGAGCTGCTACTGCATGTAAAGCATGGAATTGCAATGGGGGAGAAGAGAAATATTAAAAGTATGCTTCACAGCTGAGATAATACATGGTCAGCTAGAGGTCCTCCCCATAAGGTTGTTAAGACCAGAGTTTAAAATTGCCTAGCTGCACCACTATAGATACCAGCTGTCCGTTCAACATGTAGCCATCAGCACAATGCTGTTCGTTCTACCACAGCAGCCCTCCTTGACAAAGGGTTCTGGATTATTCTGAAATAGTGGTTTTAGACTACAGGTCGAAAAAAGAACCAATTTTGTGCAGCCGTTCTTCAGACAACTCAGAGCAAAATTATACATTTTCTTGGCCTGAAGACCCTCCCCCCCCCAACGCAGAAAGAACCAATTTTGTGCGGCCATTCTTCAGACAACTCGGAGCAAAATTTCACATTTTCTTGGCCTGAAGACCCCCCCCCAACCCCCTCTTACCTGAGTGTTTTGCTGAACCTGGCTTGTTTTCTGATCAGCGTGACAGTCCCCAAGTCTCCTTTGATTTGGAGAATGGAATGGGTGCTTCTCTTGATGCTGGGTGCGTCTGTGCCTGGAGCCAGCAAGCTCAGTGACCCATTGTAATGCTCATAGTTTAAAATCCAGAAAAACCAAATTACTCTGACCTTTATTATTTTTATTATTTGCTTTGGCCCACCTCCAAGCTTTAAACATAAAATGCAGGTTTCCATATTTTATTGCAGAACTGGAGACCTTTGGGCCAAATACAGGCACGGTGATTTCTAATTGTTAAGTTGTTCGGTGGCTTTCAGGCGGTCCCGCCCTCCACTCTCAGAGGTTGAAATGCCTCTCCTAAAGCTTCGTTACTAGCAGTAAGGGCTTTAAGCTAAAATGTGCAGGTATTTTTGGCCCTGCACCTTTGCCTCCAGCCCCACCCACCACTGGAATGCGGCCCCCGAGACCTGCTCCAAAATGGAATTTGGCTCTCAGGCTGAAGGAGGTTCAACACCCTGGTTTTAGAGAAAGAAAAGTGGAAAAAAATCTGAAGAGCAACTTTGATGCACCTGACAAAGGTGCATAATGCAACAGCCTTGCTGTAGCTGGGTCTGAGCCCCACCAGTACCCTGATGGGACACCACCTGGGAACCCCATCTATGCTGTCATGAGTTTCATCATGGACAGAAAGTGGGATATCCATGCAATAGGTAAATAAATGCAATATCCAACAGGTTTTTTTTTTTAATTATTCACATTTTATTGAACATTTCTCATTTTTATATGAGACACACACCTTTCCCCCCACCACTTTGATTCCCCTGTGCTTTAACATATAAGGCACTCATTTGCCAACAATTAAATGTCACAGATGTATTGCAAGTAAAGGATCAGCAGATAAGGTGTGATGTTTGGGAAACATGGGGAGAAAGACGTTAGCAGCTTCTTCTCCCTCCTCCCAGGGCATTTACAGCAACAGTGCAATGACAAAATGGTAAATTAATGCTAAGCAAAACAAAGAGAAATAAAATAAAATAAAATCACCTCTTTTTTGGACATGGGGGAAATTCTCACTCATGCCTATGTCTCAAAATCCAACATTTTGAACATAACAATGTTCATTTAAAAAGTTTGGAATGGTTTTTCCACTTGAAGCACATATTCATTTTTTTCTCTGCTCTCCAACCACACTTTATCCTCCCTTTTGTGCATTTGGGTGTTCCAGGTTTGGGGGCATGATTTGTGTTTATACGTGTGTGTGTATATACATATATACATACATACATACATACATACATATCCTTCTTGCTAGAACATGCTTGCAAACATGTGTTCACCTAAGGTACTTTTTAAACATTCACAATGATTGAAATTGAATTTGGCAAACTGCTGCTTTAGCTTAAATTTGATCAACATGGCTTAAGACTGACTGGGCAATCCTAAACATGTCTACTCAGCAATAAGCCCCATTGAGTTCAATGGCACTTACTCCTGGGTAAGCATAGATAGGATTGCAGCCTTATAGTGCAATCCTATACATGTCTGTTCATGGGTATGTCTCATTGATTTCAATGGGGTTGACTTCCAGGTAAGTGGGTGTGGAATTGCAGTCTTATTTTTGTTTAAAGTCTCTTTCAAAGTGACCATTTTGTGAAAAAAAGCATGTTATTTTCCTCTTGTGTTTACTCCAGGGCACTTGAAGTTGCCCGAAGCAGGTTCTTGGTGGTGGCACAGCATCTGTGGAATTCATCCATGACAATCCATTCAAGAAATTTAATTGAATAACAGTATGTCTACTTCATCATATTTTTAACTGATCAAAATGCAATACATTTTCATAGTACCCAAACTGTGATACAGAACTTTTTTGAGATATTGAAGGAAGTGCAAGATAACTTGAACTTTAACAAACCAAAGCAACAAATCATTGTTTGATTAAAAGTTCAGCAGTACTTATTTCCTAGTAAGGGGGTACAGGATTGCAGTGTAAAGGTTGTAGTCCCTCATTATTATGAGGAGAAGGGTTGTAGCTCAGTGGCGGAGTACACGGTTTGCTTGAAGAAGGTCCGAGGTTAATCCCTGGCATCTCTTGGTAGGGCTGGGAAACACCTCTCTCTGAAAGCTGCTAGCAGTGAAAAATACTGAGCTACAGAGACTAAATGGCCTCACTTGGCATAAGGCAGTTTTTGACCTATTTGCAGGTTACTATAATGCACCACCATGCATACTTGGTGGAAAGATGGTCTGGCATTTTTTATTTTTTAAAAATAAATAAATAAAGCAGCCTCGGCACAATAGATGAGCAGCCCACTTCTACTTTGGGGAAGCTTTCCGGTTAGTAACTGAGAAAGGGAGAATTTAGGTCAGGGAGAGCCAGTTTCTCAAAATGCCAAATAGGCCATAGGACCATAAGGAGAGGTGACTCAGGGGAAATATGCCACTAATTGATAGCAGTTGTCCCATTAATAACAGTTAATTAACCACAAGAATAGGTTACCAGAGGGGCGTGGTAGACTTGCCATTGCTTACATGGTTTCAGCGAAGCTTGGAAGGAGGCTAAGTTGTAGCAGCTCAACAAGAAGATCAAGACTCGAAACCTCAAATGACCAGGTGGCACGTAAGCATGAATATTGTGCAACAAATTAGCTGGTCATATGATGTCTCCTGCCCTGTTGCACACTCAGCTTCCTTCTCCTGGACCAAGAAACAAAACAAGAAGCAGGGCTGGCCCAAGATATTTTGCTTCCTGAGGCAAGGGCATCTCCTGTTAGGGCTGGGGAAGACCCAATCTGCAATGGAGAGCTGCTGCTAGGCAGTGTAGACAAAACTTAGCTAGATGGATCAATAGTCCATCTAGCTAAGCTTACTTCTTCACACAGCGCATGGTTACATTATGGAATTCACTACCACAAGATGTAGTGATGGCCACCAATTTGGATGGCTTTCAAAGAGGGTTAGACACATTCCTGGAGGAAAAGGCCATCACTGGCTACTAGTCCTGATGGCTCTATGCTACCTCCAGTATCAGAGGCAGTGTGCCTATGTACACCAGTTGCTGGGAAACATGGGCAGGAGGGCGCTGTTGCACTTGTATCCTGCTTGTGGGTTCCCAGTCAACAGTTGGTTGGCCCTATGTGAACAGAATGCTGGACTAGATGGACCCTTGGTCTGATCCAGCAGGGCTCTTCTTATATTCTTAGTCTGGCTCAATAAAAGGCAAGTTCGTACGTTCCTACATTTGATTTTTCGGAACCCAAACATACATTGCACTTCAGCCTAGGCCAGGTCTGAACAACTTGCAACCCATCGAGTTGAATGCAGCCTACCAGTTGCATATGGTGGGCTACAAGCAGTTGGATGAACCTTCTAATATTTTGGTCTGCCATTCCCCCCTCCCCTACTGAAATGCATAGTTTTTTCAGTGCAAGAATTGCATTGCTGAATCAGGCCAAAGATTCAGTACAGCACTGTCTCTCCCTCCATCTGTGATCTTTTTAAAAGTTGCGTTCTTCATTCCTAAGATCTCTTTGTTAAAAAACAAAACAAAACTCTGTCGGTATTGGGGAGATTTTTGAAAATTTGACTGGGTAAGATATTAATGTCTTGCTGGTAAGTCGTTTAGGTTGATTTATTTATTGGAAAGAATGAGAGTAAGTGGAATAGCTATTTAAAACCATTCTCTCTATTTATGCAGTTCAGGTAAGAGTGCCAATGCTTATGTCGCCAAAATAGCACCACCTACTTCCACATACAAGGGGGAGATATCAGCAGGCTTAGTGGAGCCCTATGGTTTGCAGAAGCACAAGAAATCTGTGAAAAATCCCTATTGGGGGTGGGCGGAGAAACCCCCAAACTGCCCAGTGAGGACTGAGCATGCTCATTAGCTGCAGACTGCTGAGTGAAGGTTGGGGAAAGAACAGAAAACTAGACGGGAGGGAGAATGGATTGGAGTAAGCTGGAGGAGGGCATAGCTGTCTAGCTGAAATATTAAATAGGAGCAGTTCACACTGCAACACTCTGTTGGATGTCCCACCTATATTCAACCCTTAGATCAAATATGGCCATTAGAAAGCAGAACAGCCTGAGCTGCGTGGGTGTCCGATACAGGCCAACAGAGTTGGAGCTAGACCTTGGATGAATGTTCTTCTTCCCCTGATCTTCCCTCCCCCCCTCTGTCTCTCACATCACATCCATGTCTTGCCTAGCTGAAAGTACTGTTATGGAAATGAAGCCATTTTGGATCCTGCCGAAAGGTCTCCATCCTGCTTATTGGAGTAGTTACCCTAGCTTCCCATGCTTTAAGGGCTCCATCTCCCCACACTGGGAATTGCTTGTGAGGGGTGAGGTGACTGGTTTGTAATCTGCCCCATGGAAAACCTGCGTGCCCACTTCAATGGCATCCTGTTTACTGGGGGACGGGGAGCAAGGGTCCCTCTTGAGGATGAGCACCTCGCTCTCATGTCTTCGGTGGCTGTCGCTTCTGGTTTGGAGGCTGTCCTTGCACCTCTTCCCAATGAGATAGAAGGCTTCCATGAGGCTGAGGAGGACGCAGACACAGGCCGAAATGATCATGAAAAGGGTGAAGATATTCTTCTCTGTCGGCCTAGCTATGTAGCAGTCTACAAGGTTGGGACAAGGTGGGAGGGAACATTTTACCAGATTGGGAAGCCTGTAGTTTGGGTACACATGGTAAAAGATAAAGAGGAATACGATGTCCACAGAGGCCTTGAAGAAGAGACTGAAGAGATAGGTCCACCACAAGCCCCCACGCTTCTTGCCTGGGGGATAGCGTGGCCTACACTCAGGTCCAACCTTCTCCAAACGTTTCTTGAGTTTGGCTTCCCGGTAGGCAACATGCATGATGACCAGCAAGGAAGGACAGGTCACTAGGATGAGTTGCAGAGCCCAGAGGCGGATGTGGGAGATTGGGAAGTAGAGGTCGTAGCAGACATTGGGGCACCCGGGCTGCTCGGTGTTGCAGTCAAACTCCTTGTGGTCATCTCCCCAAACTTTCTCAGCTGCCACTAAGTAGACAAGCAGCCGGAAGATGAAGACCACTGAGAGCCAGATCCTTCCAAAGGCTGTGGAATATTTGTTCACCCCACCCAGGAGCTCTTCAAAGCCAGACCAGTTCATCGTTTTGGGTTTCTTCTATAAACAGTGCCTGAAAAGAGACAGATGGTGGAGTGAGAAATGTTACAGCTCAGCCTTCCTCACCCAGGTGCCCTCCAGATGTGTTGGGGGTTGTAGTCCAATACGTTTGTGGGGAAGGTTGTTCTAGATAGCTTGTCAACAGCAACTCCATGCTAGACCTGACTCACTTCATGAAATCATCATTGCACTGCCCACCCCTCTAGTCTTGTTCTTCAGCCATTTCATTCTAAAAGCTTTAGGGAGCAATCCTATGTCCCCCTAGACAGCAACTGGGGGACATAGGATTGTTTGGTTTCCTGGATCTGAGCTCGAAGACAAGGCTCCAAGCTTGGAGCCAGGAAACCGTGCTCCCCACCTCTCCCCCTCACAGCCGGCATGGAGAGAACCACGCCAGCTACCTCTCCACGCTTGGTAAATGGAGTGCGGAGATGGGGGGAAAGTGGCATTCCTGGGGGGCAGGGAGGGGAGGAGACCGGGATGGCTGATTTCTATTGCCACCCCAGCCTCCTCCCCTCCCACTCCCTGAAGCCTCCACTAGACAGGCAAAATTGCCTGTCTCGCTTAAATGTAGCTTGGGAGCCGTGAGGCGACTCTCGCTCTGCATTGGATACATGTAAGGCTCTGAGCTCTGAGAATAGGATTGCACCCTCAGTCTTTCTAGACCTAGTCTAAACCCATTCTGTCATGCCTGCCACATATGATCATTCATCCTGAAGGCTCAAAACAGGAAGTGGGACTCCCAAGCAAAGCAGCATGGTCCTGTATTTGTGGTCTCTCTTTTAGTTGACATTCACTTGGCCTCTTTAATTCTGGCATTCAAGAAAGCCTTAAAAATGTAAGCCTTTTTACTAAATTCTAGTGCATTTCCTTTAGTGATTTTTTGTGATCTAAAGCAGTTTTTTCTCCATGGGTCTATTTAGCTATGTCCACGCTATGCTTACGTATTCTGCCTAGGGATGTCTGAGAATTTTCCTCCATTGATGGGGTATATTTTTAAATGGATTTACCCAATTTTGCACCTCCCAGACCTGAATACAGACCTGAATGCAATTTGGGGTTAGAAATCCATACATTTCCAAGCTTGTGATGCATCCCACAAACCAAACCAAACCAAACCAACAAAGTGATTTATACATGTATATGTTTAAAAAAATGTGTGCAAACATGCTTTGGTCATGGATGCACGCATCCCAAAAATGTGTACAGTTGAAAAATGTGCAGAAAAATATGTACAAATTTCTGTGCAGAAAAAGAAAGCTTGCATGGAACTGGACTGGAATGAGCTTGGGGGTGGGGAACCGAGAACTGTCATGCAATACGAGCTTGAGAGATTCCCCCATTCTGCTCAATGTTCTATTGTGTCTAATTTGGGGGAGGGGGAGGTATTCATCACTTTGTGAGGGCTTGGCCCTGAAAAGTGTCTAACTAATACTTGGAATAAAGGAAGAAAGAAACAAAAACGTATTGAAGGGTGAACTTGGAATTGGTGGAGTTTGCATGGCCCATGATATACCCCATCAATGGAGCTTATCCCTAAAAAACATCATGTGGGACTTTCTGAATTCAAATGTGCCCCTTCCCACACATACACAGAACACAAATGATTAAAGATCCAATCCTAGAAAACCCCAATATCAACTCAATATTCAATTCAATATCAATTCAATATCAATATTCAATCACAATTCAATATCAATATTCAATATCAATATTGAGATTCAATATCCAATTCAACATCGACATCTTGGGAATCAGTGAACTAAAATGGACAGGCATGGGTGAATTTAATTCAGGTGACCATCATATCTACTACTGTGGGCAAGAATCCCTTACAAGAAATGGAGTAGCACTCATAGTCAACCAAAGGGTGGGAAAAGCAGTACTGGGGTACAATCTTAAAAATGATAGAATGATCTCAGTACGAATCCAAGGCAAACCACTCAACATCACAGTAATTCAAGTCTATGCCCTAACCACTGATGCCGAAGAAGCTGAGGTTGATGGGTTCTATGAAGACCTACAACACCTTCTAGAACTAACACCAGAAAAAGATGTCCTCTTCATCATAGGGGATTGGAATGCTAAAGTAGGAAGTCAAGAAATCACTGGGATTACAGGCAGGCATGGCCTTGGTGTACAAAATGAAGCAGGACAAAAGCTAATAGAGTTTTGCCAAGAGAACACGCTGATCATAGCAAACACGCTTTTCCAACAGCACAAGAGACGACTTTACACATGGACATCACCAGATGGTCAATATCGAAATCAGATTGATTATGTCATTTGCAGTCAAAGATGGAGAAGCTCTATACAGTCAGTAAAAACAAGACCTGGAGCTGACTGTGGCTCAGATCATGAGCTGCTTCTTGCAAAATTTCGGCTTAAACTGAAGAACATAGGGAAATCCACTAAACCATTCAGGTATGACCTAAATCATATCCCTTATGAATATACAGTGGAGGTGAGGAATAGATTTAAGGGATTAGACCTGATAGACAGAGTGCCTGAGGAACTATGGATGGAGGTCCGTAACATTGTTCAGGAGGCAGCAACGACATCCATCCCAAAGAAAAAGAAATGCAAGAAAGCCAAGTGGCTGTCTGATGAGGCTTTACAAGTAGCTGAAGAAAGAAGGGAAGCGAAAAGCAAGGGAGAAAGGGGAAGATATATCCAACTGAATGCAGAGTTCCAGAGAATAGCAAGGAGAGACAAGAAGGCCTTCTTAAATGAACAATGCAAAGAAATGGAGGAAAACAACAGAATGGGAAAGACTAGAGATCTCTTCAAGAAAATTGGAGATCTCAAGGGAACGTTTTGTGCAAAGACGGGCATGATAAAGGACAAAGAAGGCAGGGACCTAACAGATGCAGATGAGATTAAGAAGAGGTGGAAAGAATACACAGAAGAACTATACAGGAAAGATCTGAATGTCCCTGATAGCCATGATAGTGTGGTCACTGAACTTGAGCCGGACATCCTCGAGAGTGAAGTCAAGTGGGCCTTAGGAAGCATTAGTAACAACAAAGCTAGCGGAGATGACAGCATTCCAGCTGAGCTATTTAAAATCCTAAAAGATGATGCTGTTAAAGTACTGCACTCAATATGCCAACAAATTTGGAACACTCAACAGTGGCAGCAAGACTGGAAAAGGTCAGTTTACATTCCAATTCCAAAGAAGGGCAACGCCAAAGAGTGTTCAAACTACCGCACAATTGCGCTCATTTCACATGCCAGCAAGGTGATGCTCCAAATCCTACAAGCTAGGCTTCAGCAGTATGTGAACCGAGAACTACCGGAAGTACAAGCTGGGTTTCGAAGAGGCAGAGGAACTAGAGATCAAATCGCCAACGTTCGCCGGATCATGGAGAAAGCAAGAGAATTCCAGAAAGACATCTATTTCTGCTTCATTGACTACGCTAAAGCCTTTGATTGTATGGATCACAACAAACTGTGGCAAATTCTTAAAGTGATGGGAGTACCAGACTACCTTACCTGTCTCCTGAGAAACCTGTACGAGGGTCAAGAAGCAACAGTAAGAACCAGACATGGAACAACCGATTGGTTCAAAATTGGGAAAGGACTACGACAAGGCTGCATATGTCACCCTGCTTATTTAACTTATATGCAGAGTACATCATGAGAAACGCCGGGTTGGATGAATCACAGGTCGGAATTAAGACTGCCGGGAGAATTTTCAACAACCTCCGATATGCAGATGATACCACCCTAATGGCAGAAAGCGAAGAGGATCTCAAGAGCCTCTTGTTGAGGGTGAAAGAGGAGAGTGCAAAAGCTGGTTTGAAACTCAACATTAAAAAAATGAAGATCATGGCATCTGGCCCCATCACTTCCTGGCATATAGAAGGGGAAGAAATGGAAACAGTGACAGATTTTACTTCCTTGGGCTCCAAGATCACCGCAGACGGTGACTGTAGCCATGAAATTAAAAGATGCTTGCTCCTTGGGAGGAAAGCTATGGCCAACCTAGACAGCATAGTAAGAAGCAGAGACATCACCTTGCCGACAAAGGTCTGTCTGATCAACGCTATGGTTTTCCCAGTAGTAATGTATGGCTGTGAGAGCTGGACTATAAGGAAGGCTGAGCGCCGAAGAATTGATGCTTTCGAACTGTGGTGCTGGAGAAGACTCTTACGAGTCCCCTGGACTGCAAGGAGGTCAAATCAGTCAATTCTAAAGGAAATCAACCCTGAGTGCTCATTGGAAGGACAGATACTGAAGCTGAAGCTCAAATATTTTGGCCACCTAATGCAAAGAGAAAACTCTCTGGAAAAGACCCTGATGCTGGGAAAGACTGAAGGCCAAAGGAGAAGGGGACGACAGAGGATGAGATGGCTAGATAGCATCACCGATGCAATGAATATGAACTTGAGCACACTCCAGGAGAAAGCGCAGGACAGGAAGGCCTAGCGTGTTATGGTCCATGGGGTCATGAAGAGTTGGACACGACTGAACGACTGAACAAGTGCTGTTACAAGTACACAAGGATGTCTCCATTTCCTTCTGTTGTGAAATGTTGGGGGCTTTACATCTCATGAACTTTGGAAAGAAAATGCTTGGAATAAAACATGTGAATACTTGGGTGGGTCTGTAAGCGGAGGCTTCTGGTTCAGTGCATGGAGCCCAGAGGTGGTCTGGTGGTGGAGCCCACTGATTTTTAGTAAGTTTTGCGTACAGCTCAGTGGTCTGTCAAAAGTTGCTGCTAGTCTTTCAGAGAAGAGTTTTATCCTAAAACCAATCAATGCTAGCATTTTATCCTGGCTCACATGCGAGGCACACAACACCCCCTGCAACTTGTTATCCTGTCACTATGTTTTCCTCGATATTCTGTTTTTTCCCCCAAACAGCTTTTATGATGACCTTTTTCCAGTTTTCATGCACTACAATCTATCTCTCTGTTTCACGACATCTCCCCCCTCCCACCACTCCACACCTTTCTCCTCCTCCCCCCCCTTTCCCTATTTGCTCACATGGATTTTGATTGATTGGATTTGTGGGAAGGAAATTTCGGGTGGGGTGGGGCTGAGGCTGAGGCTGTTTCCTCCTGCACACCTACAGAACTGAGCAGCTGTGAATAAACTCAGAGAAACGCAATCTAGATGGCAGCACGATATCCCCACTTTCTCCTCCCTCCAATGTCTTTCTGCCCATCTTTCCCTACATTGATTTTGATGGGATTTGTGGGCAGGAAATCCCTGACTTGGGGGTGGGGTGGGGTGGATTTTTCAGTGTGCACCTCCAGAGCTGTGCAGCTATGAATAACTAGCTTTTTTTAAAAACCCCACAGCATTCCTTCGCAGCTGCAAAGGTGTGCATGCAGTTATTGGGCTTGAAAAACAACAGCCTGGAATGGCAGCATGCCCTTCCATTTTTCCTGCAAGCAACGGCCACGGCTTGGGCTCATGCTATAAACACTGCATACTGCACTGCACTCTGTAACATAATTCAGAGCAGTAATTGAGCTTTGAAAACAATACTGGCATAGTAGTACCTCTCAAATGATAGGGCATCCATCCACCCTAGTCTTCTGTCAGGCATGCCAGTTTTACATGTGCGATACGTTTTCTTTTATTGTGTGGTACAGAGGAGTACCCGTCATATGAGTTCTCATCTGATGTCTGAAATTACTATCCCAATCAATGACAATTAGGCCTGAGTCCAAGGCTGGCATTGTTCAGCATCTGCCGAAGCCCATGCCACAGCAGGGGCCCCACTGACACCTTGGAGTCATAGAATCATAGCATCATAGACTAGTAGGGTTGGAAAGGGCCTAGAAGACCATCGAGTCCAACCCCCTGCTGTTCAGTGCAGGAATCCAGGTCAGAAAATCCCTGACAGATGGCTGTCCAGCCTCGTCTTGAATGCCTCCAGTGTGGGAGAGCCCACTGCCTCCCTAGGTAATTGATTCCATTGTCGTATCGCTCTAACAGTCAGGAAGTTTTTCCTGATGTTCAGCCGGAATCTGGCATCCTGTAACTTGAGCCCATTATTCCGTGTCCTGCACTGTGGGATGATCAAAAAGAGATCCTGGCCTTCCTCTCTGTGACAACCTTTCAAGTCCTTGAAGAGTGCTATTCTATCTCCCCTCAGTCTTCTCTTCTCAAGGCTAAACATGCCCAGTTCTTTCAGTCTGTCCTCATAGGGCTTTGTTTCCAGTTCCCTGATCATCTTGGTTGCCCTCCTCTGAACCCTCTCCAGTTTGTCTGCATCCTTCTTAAAGTGTGGTGCCTAGAACTGGACACAGTACTCCAGGTGAGGCCTAACCCATGCTGAGTAGGCCTCGTCCTCCTCCTTGCAGTCACAGCCTGCCCTCTCCAAGCAAGCGGTAATAGGAACAAAGAGAAGGAGCAGCTGCCTCCACTTGTCTTCTAGCTGTCTAGCTGGACTGCTGTGTGGATTGGACCCAAAAGAAGAGGGCAAACAAATGGCAGCAACAGCAAAAATCAAGAGGAGGTGGGGCTACCTATGGAAGCTTCCTCCCCCTCAAAAACACCCTGGAGCCAACACTGATTGAGTCTCTCCCCTTTCCTTTGAAAGGGCAGAACCAGCTTTTTACAAGGAAATCCATGGGTTTTTAATCTATATATGCCCAAGAACTGGGAAGAAGGTAGGAAGGTAGCCGTAATGGTTTCCTATGGATAGGGTTGTATTCCTGGAAAGAAAGGTCTTCCCTGCAGAATTTTGGGGAATGGCTGCTGTTCTTTGAAGTCAACAAGGAACCTTCAAAGCAGTGAATGAACCAAGAGTCTGCAGTTAGTACATAAGAAATGAAGACATTTACAGGTGCCCAGGGGCAAGGAGCTTCAACAGGAGCCTGCCAAGTGCCTTTGACATGTAAGAGGTTCAAGATGGAGGTGTGTGTGTGGTGTAGGATGGCTAATTAGGCTTTAGAAGAATATTATGGGGCTGTTTGATGCTCCCCTCTCCCCTTAAGGATTTCTTTGAGAAAGGCAAAGAGACCAAGAAGCTGGAACAAAAAAGAGAGTTTGCAGAAGCACCCAAAGGCTTCAGGAAGACCACAAAGATGATTCATGTTTAATCTGTATAATCAGCCAAGGTTTACTAATTCATCACAGAGAGAGCACAGAGAAAGAACATAACAGAAGAATTTCCATGCTGGAACAGACGGAATTTCCATCAAGTCCAGAATCTAGCTGCAACCAGCTTTCTGCATCTGGACAGTCACAACCAGAGCATGAAAGCGGTAATATTCCCCTCTTCGTTCCCACTATTCAGGGTTGTATGACCACTTTGGTACATGAGGTTCCCCAGAGCTTTCATGCCATTTTGCACATAGAAACCTCTCCTCTGTGAAGTTGTCTAATCTCTCTCTCTCTCTCTCTCTCGTCTTTCCACACCATCTGAACTAGTGGTGATCCACACATTTTGTAGCAGCACTGAAATCCAGGAGTTAATTATTCACTGGTCATTCATTGTTGTTTTTATTAACAATAATAATTGTAATATTTCACCTGGACTCTTTGCAGAAGGGCACTAGCCAGTGATGCTGTTGGGGTGGGACTTGGGGGCAGACTTCCTGGGATCTACACAGCAGAATGGGCCCCAAACACTGCAGGGATGGCTTGCCACATTTTGAAGGAAGCGAAGTTGTCAGAGTTGAAAAGACTGACTCAGCATAACACAGCTTCCTCTGTTCCTATCAGATGTGTTGTGCTGTAGCTTGGTGATAGAGCACATACTGTGCATTCCAAAGGTCCTGGGTTCAACCACCATCTTCTCCAGGTAGGGCTGGAAAGACCCCTGCCTGACTTCCTGGAGAGCCTCTGCCAGTCAATGTAGACCAGAGGTAGGAAACCCATGGCCAGCAGGTCACTTGTGACCCTTCGCCGCTCTTCATTTGGCCTGCTGAGTGCTGAGCCCCAGAGATCCCTGGTCAACTTCCCCTGCAGCCCAGCTAATCAGGTGCCAAGGGGAAGAAGCTTTAGCAGACGGGATTGCTGTTTCCCCACCAGTGGGGTAGTGGTACATTTTGAAGTGCAGGCACTGATCCAGACAGTCCCCATAGTCACACCCCCAAGGAGAGTCCAAAAATGCAGGCACTGTGTTGTTCCATATCAACAAACCAGGTCTAGGCTCCAGCCATTCTCATCTCCACCAGGAGTAGGTCTTTTGTAAAGCCAACGGGTCTTAGTCGCTCCTTCAAGACCAAGCCTTCACACCCTTTGCATTACAACAGGGAAATCTCTCTCTCTCTCTCTCTCTCTCTCTCTCCCTCTCCCTCTCCCTCTCCCTCTCCCTCTCCCTCTCCCTGTCTATCTATCTATCTATCTATCTATCTATCTATCTATCTATCTATCTATCTATCTATCTATCATCTCTATCATCTATCTATCTATCTATCTATCTATCTATCTATCTATCTATCTATCTATCTATCTATCTATCTATCTCTATCATCTATCTATCTATCTATCTATCTATCTATCTATCTATCTATCTATCTATCTATCTCTATCTATCTCTATCATCTATCTATCTATCTATCTATCTATCTCTATCATCTATCTATCTATCTATCTATCTATCTATCTCTATCTATCTCTATCATCTATCTATCTATCTATCTATCTATCTATCTCTATCATCTATCTATCTATCTATCTATCTATCTATCTATCTATCTATCTATCTATCTATCATCTCTATCATCTATCTATCTATCTATCTATCTATCTATCTATCTATCTCTATCATCTATCTATCTATCTATCTATCTATCTATCTATCTATCTATCTATCTATCTCTATCTATCTCTATCATCTATCTATCTATCTATCTATCTATCTATCTATCTATCTATCTCTATCATCTATCTATCTATCTATCTATCTATCTATCTATCTATCTATCTATCTATCTATCTATCTATCTCTATCATCTATCTATCTATCTATCTATCTATCTATCTATCTATCTATCTATCTATCTATCTATCTCGGGGATTCATTTCTCTCCACCTACTGTGAGAATTGCAGCTAAGCTCAGAGGGAACTGGGAATTCTAAGGGTGTGTGTGTGGTGGCTGCAGCAGATGACCTCAGCATCCTTGCTAACAAAGAAAGGGCCAGTGCTGGGTCCCTTGGAGCCTTGGCTCCATTACACCGCTGTTCCCACGGCTAATATTGCAGGGAAATGGGAGAGGCTTCGACCCGCCCCCCCCCCCAGTAATCCTGGCTCTAACAGCAGTGGGAAAACAGCAATCACAGAGGGGATTATTGGGGGGTGGAAGAGGCTTTGATCTCCCCTCCTCATGATCCTGGCACTCTTGAGGTTGCTGTGTCCCCACTTGCTAATAGCCCCAACTCACCACCCAGCATCACATGCAACCCTGCAGGCCAAAAAGCTTGACCACCCTGGTCCAGATGATACCGAGCAAGATGCACCAACGGTCTGACTCAATGTGGGGCAGCTTCCGACTCTTCTTCTTGGCAACTGAAAGAATTATACAGTGCAGGATAATCTGTTACACCAAGGGTTGTACGGATCGTGAAAATCCATCCTGTCTGTGTCTCGTAGATTGTCAGGCGCCTTTCATTCTGCAGTCTGCCCATTGATGGAATCGGGTTTTTTTAGTTCCTGAAATGCGCATGTGTGAAAATGCGTGAATCCCCCCCAAATGTACATTTTCATGCTTTAGCCTATGGGGAAATGTGCATTTTTGTCAGGTTTCATTTTTTTTTTTTTGCATATTTTTTGACGATGAAATTTGTGCAAAATTGGGAAAGTTAGAAACGTGGTCTGCAAGTTGGTGGAATACACCTGATGGGGAAAAGCAGGTTTACTGTGGAATCCACTGGTCAGATTCATCAAAATCCAAACCCATTTGGTTCCACTGGAGATTTCTATGACATCCCTAGTTAGACCCTCAAGGTGAGAAACAATGGACAAGGTGGAACCAAAGGAAGACCCCGGAGGACTCTGGTGAAACAGGAGAACAAGAGAAAAAATGCTGCTGTATTGATAGGAATTGCTACTGGCTCTGTGATGATCACCTGGTTCATCATCAGCGTTATTTAACCTCGATAAAGCACTGATGCTTATTCATGCATTTAAATGTATTCTTCCCTTCCTCAAGCACCCAAATTACGCTCTCTTCATGTATTTCAATCACTCATTTCTGACAAGTTTTCACTCCTCTGTTTTGTGTAAGGCGTTTCACATCATTCAAGATCCAACAATTTTATTTTCTCTCATTTCCTTTCTTTAGCGTTATCTACATTTATGATACTTGATGGCCTCATCTTCACATGGGGGATTCATATTCATCATCTTCAGACTATTCCTCTTTATGCCAGTTGCTGGGGAACATGAACAGGAGGGTGCTGTTGCACTCATGTCCTTCTTACGGGTTTCCCACAGGCTTCTTACGGGTTTCCCACAGCGGTTGGCCACTGTGTGAAACAAATGCTGGACTAAATAGGCTGTTGGTCTAATCCATCATGGCTCTTCTTATGTCCCAGCCTGCCTAATAGTCCTTATTCATTTCCCATCCTATTCAACGTCCCAGGTATTTTCTAGTAGCACATAACACTATACAGCCCTTATCTGAGGACATAGCTTGTGAGCAGGAGAAAACATCAGATGTCACCCATCATAGCGGACTGGTTCTAGGATTAGGGGAGAGCTGGGCGCAAGGTTATCAATAGGAAGTCCTCTTCCACGGAGCCCATTCCTCCTCTCTTCTTTGCCCCTTCATCAGCATGGATGAAAAAGGTGCCCCTATTTATCAGGCAGCCGATTCAAAAGAATCACCACCAATGCAAATATAAATATCTGCACAGATTATAGGCAGTAAGACAGGCACCATCTCAGAAGAGGCATGCTTCTCACACAGGATGGAATGCCTCTTCTAATTGAGCACCTGCTAGGTCACATGCATCCATCATCTTAACTTCAAGAATGCTACCCCTTTTTCTTTTTCTTTTTTTCAGTTCATATGCAAATGTACCCTGAATTAGGACATGCTCCTATGCATAGACAGGAAAAAGTTGCAGAACTACCAGCATTCCCCAGCCAGCCATGCCCCAGCCAGCCAGCTAAACATGCATATGATTGTGCTCTTAATCAATTAAGGGTGCAATCCTATGCATGTTTAGACAGAAAAAAGTCCTACAATTCCCAGCAAGCACAGCTGGCTGGGGAATGCTGGGAATTATAGGACTTTTTCCTGTCTAAACATGCATAGGATAGAGCCTTAGATCATATGATCAACTGACCATACCATTTCTTTAATTGAGTGACATACCTAACTAATCCACTTTCCCCCATCCACCCGGCACTAAGCACCCTCTTCCCACCTGGCTCAAAAAAGCTATATTTCATTTTTTTAAAAAAAGTCAGGGAGATCTCACACAGATCTCTGCACAACATGTAGTTTTCCATTTTCACATCCTCAGTCCTGGAGGACATGCTTGCCTTGAGAGATTTGTCCTGAGAGAATTCGAGAGAGCATGATATGCTCAACCTTATGGCTATTCTCCCTGCATCTGGCTCTCAGATTTCTATTTAGTGCTGCTATGAACGACTTTGTTAGCAGTGGTGTTGCTAGGGCTCAGAGGGATGTGGCACCAGCACTTTTTTTATTAGCAGGGATGCCGATGTCATCAGCTGCCCCCTGTAAGCTTCCCTGAAAACTTCACAGTAGCTTGGGGAAAGTGCAATGTATTTTGGGGTGGCTTGGTCTTGAATGGGCAATTAAAACCCATTCGCTTCACAAAATTGCTAGAACTGGTTTGTTGATGTGGATCTAGGGGTGGAAGGATGCACCTCCATCCACTCCCTTCGGGCGGTCGATGAGCCACCCTCCCTGCCCACCCACATGAGCTGCAGTGCAGGAGCTGCAGAACAGCTCTGTGATCACCTAAGAAACTGTGCGAGGCGTAAAGGGCCCTTTACACTATAATCTTGAGTCATTAAGGCAGCCATAGACTCAACTTTGCACCTGTGGAAGTAACTGAGCTGCGATTGTGTGCACAACTGTGGCTTGGTAAGGGGATGGATGGCCCCACAGCACTTCTCACTGCTCACCAAGCAGGGAAGTGAGCCCCCCGCAGCCCGGTGAGGGGTCCGGGTGGCCAGATTGGGGGGGAATTCATTGGACTCCACCCCCTCCTCCGAATCCCACACCATCCCTGTGTGGATCCACACAGCTGCTGTATTTTGGACTCTCTTTCAGGACGTGGCTATAGGGACTGTAATGAGTAGTCCCTGCCCTTCAACATTTTCCACCACACCACTGTTCATTGCACAAGGATGAGCAGTTGCCACGTACAGCCTAACAAAACCAGCTGGTGAATCGAGGTGGCAGGAAGGATGAATCACTCACTCTGTCTGCATCAGCATCCCCTCCCATGGCTGGAGTTTCAGCTTTTCCTCAGTAGGTGAATCAAATAAATCTAAGTGCTCTTGTAATAGGCTCCCCTCTATGTACATCTCACTGCCTGTCCCTGAGCCAAGGAACCAAATTACTACTCATTGGCAGTTAACCCTGCAAAGGAGCATTCGTTTCAAGGATGAACCAGCTGAAAGAGCAGTAGCGGGAGATGCCATAAAAGGAGCTGAGATCACATCCCAGAATGGGGCGAAGGGATGTCGTAGGAGCTGGATTCAGTGTTCCAATCAAACTGGATGCTCCCCGATTTTGCAATAACATTCAATTAAGCAGTGCCTAATTAATAAAAAGGGAGGAAGAAGGCATGGTTGGCTAATCCAGAGTCACTCCCAGTTCAACAAGTGCAAGCAAGGGGGATCAGAAAACAAACACCTAAGTAAAAACAACCAAGAGACTCGTGGCACCTTAAAGGCTAACACATTCCTTCTGGCCTACACTTTCATGGACCATAGCCCACTTCATCAGATGCATGGAGTATCATGAGAGTTTCAGGTTTAGAGATGGTACATAAGGTGTGCGTGTGTGTCTGTTTTGGGGAAAGAATTGTAAACAATGATCTCAGATGGGCATTAAATGCCGAAAGTACGGATGGTGACAATCGCACTATTAACAGCGGTCATTCACTGCCACCAGCAGTGCATCTGATTTCCTTCTGACTACACTGTTTACAATCCCACCCTCACCATATGTACTGTATCTAAGCAGCAAGATTCCAGTTGGACAGGCTTAGTGGGTGGTCCTTTAGGAAATGGTGTTGCCATGAAATTAGTCTTTGGGTCTCTGCTACACTTTTGTAAGAACATAGGAAGAATCATGCTAGATCAAACCAATGATCCATCTAGTCCAGGATGCCATTTCTCAAAGTGGCCAGCCAGAAAACCCTCAAACAGCATAGTGGCAATAGCCATTCCCTGCTGTTACCTCCCAGCATGCAGCCTGGAGGTCTATTCATTTTGTAAGAGATAGTAAGAACACCTTCCTTCATGAGAAAAACTTTCCAATTAAGGAAATCCCTACATCAGCCTTCCCCAATCTGGTGCCCTCCAGATGTTTTGGACTTCAGCTCTCATCAGCCCCAGAAAGCATGACCAGTGGTTTAGGGATGTTGAGAGTTGTAGTCCAAATTATTTAGAGGGGAAGGTGACCCTACGTCATGCCTTACTCAGACTCTGAAAGGACAGAATGCAAAGAGAGAGCATGTTCTCAAAGGTGCTGTTGGAAAATGGTTTTGATGATTGAACTCAACACATTTTGGAATGAAGATCTTCTTTCTCAGGGGCAATCGTAGAACCTGAATTCTAAGAGCAGGCTAAGCCAGCATTCAAAGATGGTAGCTATTTCTCTTACACCATCAGGGCCAGCCAGATGCTTTCAGGGAACCCATAGCAGGGCATGAAGCAAACAGACAAGTCCATTTTATGTCACCAACATCTAATAAACATTCTGCAATTCTGTAGAAAATGCTAAAGCTCCCCCTTAATGGTGAATAATGATCACTCTGGTTCAGTTTACTGCATATATGAGTTTTGAGCATACCCAGTTGAAACAAACCTAGAGAGTTCCAGGGAAGAGTAGAATCTGAACTCACAACTAGGAAAGACACGGAGCAGAGATGAAAGCTAGATTTCATGGCTAAGGTGACTGGTGTGTGGGACCCCCACTCCTCAAATTACTCTCCCTGATTCCTCACATGTTTCAGTTTGTGGTGGAACATTTTTTTGATGAAGTTATCACTAAGTATTTCCCAAGAATTAATATCTTCTGCCATCGCTTCCTTCTTCTTCATCCACATATAGTAAGTAATAATACTCATCATAACTATAAGAATTCTTTTCCTCCCCCCCCCCATCTTGCTGGTAGAAGAAAAGCATAATTTTCTAGAAATAAAATAGGAATTCTGGGTGCTTAATTTCAGCCAGAATTTTGTATATTATGTAGGCAGAAGGCAATTAAACCAAGGACAGGTTTCCTCTATGGCCGATTCATTGTTTCACTACTATGCTGAAAGTACAGGAAGCCATTTTCAGAAAGGACGACTCCTGGGGAAAGATGAGGTGGCACAGGGTTGTTACCATTCTCATGACCAGATGGCACCAACTGCACTGTCCCCATCATTTCCACTATCTATATGATGGACAAGTGGCGACCAGCAATGTTGCTGTGCATTTTGGGAAGATCAGATGTGGTCTATAAAAAACACCAGGTGGACACCTGCCCTGCTTCAGCTTTTAACTCTCTTCCATGTCGGTAATTGCAGCTGTCATTCAGGAAATTGATTTGGGGATGCTGAGGACGAAGAAAGTTTGCCCTGCCCTCCCACCACAGTAAAGTTACCCCCCACAACTGTTGTGTTCCCCCCGCTTAAGTGAAGGGCAAAGCCTTCAACAGAGCCTGCCTGCTCGATTTTCCCTCAGAAACAGAGCCAACATCAGGATCATCATGGGTGCACTCCTGCCAAGGCCCACAATCCTATGGGGAGGGGCACTACCAACCCCTAAAATTTCCTGGCCCTCCTCCTCCTCCTCCCACTCCCTGCTGTCACTTCCTGTTCACCTGGCCCTTCCAAGCATGCAAGTGGTGCAAGAGTGTGGAAACAAGGCAGCCATCTTCCATTTGCCTTATGCCCTCTTGCTGGGCTGTGACATGGGTTGGGCCTGGGGGAGAGGGCAAGCAAATGGAGAGTGGTGACAGTGGTGGTGAGGAGGTGGCCATTCAGAGCTGGGGCCCACTGAAGGTGTTTGGCCTGAGGCCCCCCTCCCAAACCCTGGAGCTGACTTTGCTCAGAAGATAGTGTCAATTAAATGGTCCGGTGGACCAACCTGAGAATGAGCACAGGTTAGCGAGGGATGCTAAAAGCAACAAAAAAGCTTTCTTCAGCTACGTGCAAAGTAAAAGACAGAGGAAAGAAATGGTGGTTCAGCTATTAAATAAGGATGGCAAAATGATAACAGATGACAAAGAAAAGGCAGAAGTGCTCATTTCCTACTTTGGCTCAGTCTTCTCCCAAAAGAGGGTCTATGACCCCCCTGGCAAAGGCAAAGTACAGGCTGAAGGGGCAGGACTGAAGCTTGAGATCGACAGGCGTATGTCAAAGAACACCTAATTACTTTGAATGAGTTCAAATCTCCAGGGCCAGATGAACTGCACCCTAGAGTAATAAAGGAACTGGCAGAAGAACTCTCACAACTACTGTCTACTATCTTTGAGCAATCCTGGAGGACAGGTGAAGTGCTAGATGACTGGAGGAGGGCTAATGTTGTCCCTATCTTCAAAAAGGGTAAAAAGGGGGAACCTAGGAACTACAGACCGGTCAGTGTAACATCAGTCCTTGGGAAAATTCTGGAGCAGATGATAAAGCAATCCATCTGTAAGCACCTTGAAAACAATGCTGTGATTACTCGAAGCCAACATGGATTTGTCAAGAACAAATCCTGCCAGACAAATCTGATCTCATTTTTTGTTCAGGTACCTTCCCTTGTGGACTGTGGGAATGCTGTGGACATAATATACCTCAACTTCAGCAAAGGGTTCGACAAAGTGCCCCATGATATCCTGATGAGCAAACTAGCTCAAAATGGACTAGATGGAACAACGATCAGGTGGATCCACAGTTGGCTACATAATAGGACTCAAAGAGTGATTATCAATGGGATCTTCTCAAACTGGGGAGAGGTAACGAGCGGGGTACTGCAGGGCTCAGTCCTGGGCCAGTGCTCTTCAGCATTATTATTAATGACTTGGATGAGGAGGTGTAGGGAATGCCGATCAAATTTACAGATGACACAAAATTGGGCAGGATAGCTAATACTTTGGAAGTCAGAAACAAAATTCAAAGTGATCTTGATAGACTGGAGCGCTGGGCTGAAAACAACAGAATGACATTTAATAGGGATAAATGCCAAGTTCTGCACCTAGGAAAAAGAAACCAAATGCACAGTTACAAGATGGGGGATATGTGGCTCAACAACACTACAAGCAAGAAGGATCTTGGAATTCTTGCAGATCACAAGCTGAATATGAGCCAACAATGGGATGTGGCTGCAAAAAAGGACAATGCTATTTTGGGCTGCATTCATAGAAGCATAGCATCCAAATCCTGGGAGGTACTAGTTCCCCTCTACTCAGCACTGGTTAGGCCTCATCTGGAGTCCTGTGTCCAGTTCTGGGCATCGCACTTTAAGAAGGATGCAGACAAACTGGAGAGGGTTCAGAGGAGGGCAACAAAGACGATCAGTGGACTGGAAACAAAGCCCTATGAAGAGAGACTGAAAGAACTGGGCATGTTTTGCCTTGAGAAGAGAAGACTGAGGGAAGACATGATAGAGTTCTTCAAGGACTTGAAAGGTTGTCACAGAGAGGAAGGCCAGGATCTCTTCTCGATCATCCCACAGTGCAGGACACAGAATAATGGGCTTAAGTGACAGGAAGCCAGATTCTGGCTGAACATCAGGAAACACTTCCTGACTGTTAGAGCAATATGACAATGGAACCCATGACCTAGGGAGGTGGTGGGCTCTCCCACACTGGAGGCATTCAAGATGAGGCTGGACAGCCATCTGTCAGGTATGCTCTGACTTGGATTCCTGCATTGAGCAGGGGGTTGGACTCGATGGCCTTGTAGGCCCCTTCCAACCCTGCTATTCTACGATTCTATGATTCTAACCTTTCATCCAGACCCTATGTCCTGTGCCTCTCCTGCCACACCTGGTTGCTGTTGACATCTTGTTCTTGGAAGCCATACTGTATATGTACCATTGAAAGACATGGCCATTGCTTGTCAAGAAAAAATGGTGCCATTTTTCTTTTCTTTTATGCAGTACCTCAGTGCAGGTGGAGTTTTGCAAAGAAATAAGGTTGACAATGCTGGAGAAGACTCTTATGAGTCCCCTGGACTGCAAGGAGGTCAAATCAGTCAATTCTAAAGGAAATCAACCCTGAGTGCTCATTGGAAGGACAGATACTGACGCTGAAGCTCAAATATTTTGGCCACCTAATGTGAAGAGAAAACTCTCTGGAAAAGACCCTGATGCTGGGAAAGACTGAAGGCAAAAGGAGAAGGGGACGGCAGAGGATGAGATGGCTAGATAGCATCACTGATGCAATGAATATGGACTTGAGCACACTCCGGGAGAGAGCGCGGGACAGGAAGGCCTGGCGTGCTATGGTCCACGGGGCCACGAAGAGTCGGACACGACTGAACGACTGAACAACAACAGGTTGACAAACGTGGTGCAAACATGGTACACTGTAGAGATGCAAAGATGAGATACCCTCCAATATGTCACAGGTGAAAATAGGGATGCACGTGTAACATCTCTGTTCTTATGCTGAGGTCAGGATCATTGCCTGACCCCCTCTCCAGGCCTCTCTTTCATGCATTGCTGAATGCTTTGCATACTGTATTCCTGTAATCAGCCATAGTCTCTTCTCCTCTAGATTAAAAGCAAATAGAATAACTGTCCTTCCGGTTAAGCATTCATTCTAAAGCATTATTGTCATACAAAATGTTACCGAAAGTACCATATTGCAGCCTTCCCAAACCTGGCGCCCTCCAGATGGTTTAGACTACAACTCCCAGCATTCCTTACTATTGCCATGCTGACAAGGCTGATGGTAATTGTAGCCCAAAATGTCTGGAGGGAACACGGCTAAGGAAGGATGCCTTAGCAGCAGTGGATGGCGTACAGCCTTAATGTTCATGCATGTGCGCATGAGTGCTAGAGATGCATCCACTTGCCCACTCTGAAATTCAAATCAGGGGAGGGAGCTGAATCCTAAAGAATTAATCCTAAAGCTGAATCCTGCAATGGACACATCCAACATTTGAATAAAGCATCCCCAAAAGGCAAGTTAACTCATGACTAACTTGTTCCATTGTTTTCAATAGGAACTCCCAAAGAACTAACTTAGACTGGATCCAGCCCAGAGCCTCTGACCCCATCTTGATAGTTCATGGTTTAGATCAAGGATGGGCAACATCAAAGGGTCCAGGGCCCGATTTCCCCACTGAATTTTGGTGGAGTGGTGGCAGCAAAAGTAAAGTGGTGGTTTGCCACCAGTGCAGTGGCACCAGCCTAAAAGGCCCAATTGAGCTTGAAGACAAGGTGGCACCACCAAAATTCAGTGAGAAATCACCACTTTTTTTTGCCACCAATGCAGTGGCAACTTCAGTGGCGGTAGTGGCTGCACAAAAGGCCAGGAGGGCCTCATTAGCCTGTGGACCTGGTGTTACCCACCCTGGTTTAGATAACTGAGCAATCCTATGGCCGCTAGTCAGTGGCTAGATGGCCATAGGATATGTGGGTTTCTAGGAACCAACCTTCCCAGAAAACCGACCTTCCCCACCTTCCATGCTGCCTTGTAGGCAGCGTGGAACGGCCCCGCGCTCTGCACTTGGAAGAGGAGGACGGAGCGGCAAAATGGGGTGTTCCAGGGGGTGTTCTGGGGCAGGGAAGGCAGAAATGCTGGTACGACATGTCCTATGTGTCATCCGGCAGCCTCCTCCCCTGAAATTGGCTGTCTAGCCACAAATGCAGGGCAGGAGAATCGCAGAGGGAACGATCCCCTCCATGCTTCTCCTACCCTGCATTGGATAGGTGGTCACCTCTGAGTTCAGAGGTGGCCACTTATCCCCATAGGATTGCGCCCTAAACTGTTTTAAAAGGACACACACACACACACACACACACTCACACACACACTCACTCACACACACTCAGATTCACACACACACACTCTCACACACACTCATTCATACACATACACACACACACACTCTCTCTCTCTCTCTCTCTCTCTCTCACACACACACACACACACACTCACTCTCTCACACACTCATGCACCAACTCTCAACATTTTCCTGAATATTTAGCAAAGATCCTCCTCCCACCTCCCAGAGATCTTTTAGAAACCAAAGAGTGACCATAAGATTCTAACTTACTGCTCTCTCTTTGTTGTTTGACTATGGCATTTCACTGGGGTCTGCTACACATGAAGGAGCAAGATGTACACAACACTTCCCCACAATGTGCACACATGTTCACAGATTCCGTGAATCCAGAAAGCATCCCACCACCTCTGCTCGTTTGATGGAAGGAAAAATATCAAGCATGCATACTTTTTGCAAAACTCTGGATGCAACCTGAGACCCTTTGCTTTCTGAAAACTGATCTTTTTAAAGCTGTGCTTCATTTTGAGGTGGAGGAGAGGTCAGGAGTCACATCTTTTGGTTTGCAAAGCCACAGAGATCGAGTGGCCTGTATGCTTATTCTGTGAGGGAGAGGCTTTGGGATCAATTCGATTGCTATCTTGTCCCATACTGCAGAATGAAGCCCTAGCGCTGAAAAAGGGGTTCAGGGGTTCAGCCCTGACAAGTCCTGGCTAATATTATGCTTTGCTGTTACATTCCACACATCCCCCTTTCCCCCCACTCACGTTCTCCGACACAGGCTTGATGTCTCTGATCTCAGTCGCCACGGAACAGTAATAGCTTTAAAACTACTCTTGCAACACAATTCAATTCAAAGGCATTCTCCTTTCTTTTCATCCAGAGTGACCAAAAAACACACACCCTTTACCTGGTGGGAGACCTGTCTTCTTTACAGGCTTTTCCACTCTCTGCTCTTCCCACCTGCAGCATGGAAACTCTCTTTTCACAATTCAGGGCCATCAAAGCTTCAGGGCTCCTCCCGGCACTCTCAGCGCAAGGAGGAGGACGACTCAGAGGAGGAGGAGGAGGAATATCCCAAAGGAACATTCCAGGGGTGGAGCTGGGTTTTAAAGCACTTTCCTCACACACCCTTGGTTGCTAGACATCGAGGCTGGTGGAGGCAAAGAGCTGTACCCAGTTTAATGACAAGGAGTCCCCCATCGTAAAGTGGCGCACTGTGTTCCCAAATGTTCTGAGCTGCCTTTTCCAGGAGTGGTGCAGGTCCTGTATGCAAACATTCCAGAGAGCAGACATAGGGCTGGCTATTATTTAATACAAGTGGGAACTGTATAGAGACCTCTCTCTTTTCCCAGGCTTTTGACAGCACATGATGAATTTTAATCGGTCCTGGATGTGTCTTTAGTTCAGACTGACAGTTCGAAGTTGCTTTTAGTTATATGTTGTTTGTGTATATTTTCTGTGTGCTTTTATGTAAACGGCCTTTAAACTTTGTATATTGTATTTTAATGTTTTAACTTCTGTAAACCACCCAGAGAGCTTCAGTTATATTTCAGTAAAGAAATGTAATAAACAAACAAACTGCAACAAAATGTTGTGGTGTATCCTCCTCACCTCTTGACAGGCATTCTCCTCTTCCAACTTCCAGCTAGAAATGCCAACAAACAACCCCACCCCACCCCTGCTGCCAGCCAGGAATTGCATCATGAAAAAAGAGGAATGAGATTTGCATAAAAATGGCATACGGTAATTTATATGTATAGAAGCAAATGTAGATGTTATTCGACTTTAAATAGAAATGCAGTCCCTCTCACCATAGTGTGGAAGCCTCTGACCAGGTGAGCTGTGTGCTTTCTGTTCAGTCTGCTGTCCAGGTGCTAACTGGTGATAGGCAACAGTTCTGATGGTTCTTGATCTTTAAACTGGATTTGGACAGGGTGGCCCTTCACATAAAGGATGGTCCGCTGGCAGCCTTTCAGGTAGAGAACTATCCTCTGTAAAAAAGGACACATGGCCACCATAGCCCATCCAGCAATGTCTTCCTCCAGGTTATGATATACATTGGGAAGGGTTCAAGCAGACCATCTAGTTCTCTGCCTTTTTATGTTTGTTTTACTTTTCCAGCTGACATTCAACTTTCCATGGCTCCTAGAAGACCCTGAACATGGGGCTTTTTGATGGTTTTTTTTTTTTTTTTGCCCCTTTAGCTTGTGTTAAAAAGTTTTTTCATACTTTTACAAACCTTGGGGTTCCCCTGAGCATACTGAAACCTTTCCCAGTGGCCCCGTTTTGGCTACATTCCTGTTGGCACGTGGGCACTGAGCTCAGCTTTAGAGGGAGTGATATTTATGTCTTGCCTTCCCATCAGTAATGCCCCCCCCCCCAGCAAGGTTGCCTAGAGCAAATAGTTACCATAAAAACAACAACAGAACAGAATCAAGAGCCAAGCAAATATGCAGTTCAAACTGCCAGTTCGTTTGCTCTAATTGTTTGACCTATGAAGCACTGAGTAGCTATGGTCCAAGACTTCTGAAGGACCACCTGTTCTCATATGAACCTGTTAAGATGGTCACCTGAGGCCATACTCCAAGTGGCCCCATCTTCAGGAGGAGAGTGACTGACTACTGAAGACAGGGCCTTTTCCATGTTGGCACCCAGACTGTAGAACAGCATCTCCAGGCCCATTCAAGATTGCAAGTTATGTAACTGTCTTTTTGGCACCAATTAAAAACTTTGTCCTTCAGGTACCCTGGTCTCAGGCCAACTGGGGTCTTACAGGTTAAAAAGAGCACGTTCGTATTTTCATGCAACTAAAGTTTTGTACAATTCTAGAAAGTTTTAAAAAAGTGGTCTGCAAGTCTGTGGAATCTTCACAATTCGGATGATGTTGTGCCCCCCACAGAATCCACACACCAGATTAGTAGAAATCTTATGTCCTTTGAATCCATTTCAGAGTTCTCTGACATCCCGAATGACAGAGCCTGGTTAATAATAACACTGCAACTGCATTTTGAATTAGCTACCTCAGCATGAATCCACAAGGATTAGGGATCTTTTTAATATTCTCTGGAAGGACCTGCTGGGATTCCTACTCCCGGATGCATAGTGTCACCTTGGCAACACTCTTCTGGGAGGTTCTGAGATGTAGTTGCATCTAGGGAAGCAGGAACATCCCTATGCTCATTCCAAACTTGGGAGGGGCTTTGCACGCTCTCCAAGAGAATGTGCTGTAATCCCTCAAAGGTACTTGAGAAATGCCTGCAGCTGTGCTCACCACATCTGCCTTCTCCTGATGGAAGATGGAGAAATAGATGTTCAGGAAGACAAAGGGGGAGCAATGGTGGTAGCAGCAGCTGTAGGCACTCAGAGCATCACTTCCCTATTACAGATGTGACTAGGATGCCAAGTCCTGACTCCCAGCATCCCCAGAAAGAAGAAGATGCCCCACATGCTGTTCCCATTGAGGGAGAAATTGCCCTCATTCATCCTTGGCAGGAATGATATGTGCAGCATCACTTTCCCATTGGGAATGCTGGAACATGATGTCCAGAGGTTCTATTTTATTAATACTTTTATTTTATTTTATTCTATTATTATTGTTGTTGTTGTTGTTGTTGCCACTGTCTTCCACTTTTCCTGCCCCAAATATAGATGAAGTAAATTCTGGTTTCTGTCAGTTTCTCATTTTTCCAATGTTAAGCTGCTTCCATCCCATTTCTGCATCAGCCTGCAATTTTCTTTCAAGTCCGCAAAAAACTGTGTATGTTTTTTCATGCACTTTTCTCCCAATATACCCATTTTTGTACATAATCTTGTCTAATATACACTTTTTTGTACATAATTTTGCTCAATATACATACTTTTGGGCACAATTTTGCCTAATATACACATCTTTTGCAAGCAAATCCCCCTAATGCACTTTGGTATGTTATTTTCCCTAACATACACATCTTTTTTTTTAAATTGGAGAACTGCCCTGGAAGATTTGGAGAAGAATGCACACCGAATGATGGTTGCCTTTTGGTTCACATATTAGTTTGGGAAGTGTGAATTGGACAGGTTCATATTAAAATGTGAACTGAATGAATCCTTCCTATCTTTAGACTGAACGTTTCTTCCCCTTTGAGCAGGGGAAGTGGGTGGAACGGCAGTGGCTCAAATCCAGGGGGAAGCACAGCTCTGTTCACACTGTTCAGATTGGGCCGTGTGCAGGGCCGTGTGCACTGTGATCCTGCTCTCCTCGCATTTGTGAGCACCTTTAATCAAACATTCGAGACATCTGTACTTGCGTCATTGGCTCCTTCAGTTTGCAGTGTGCAGCCAGGCAGCCAGGGCTTGGAGGGACGTAGCCCCAGAACTTTTTCTGTCAGCAGGGATGCTGATGTCATCTGCCACCCCCTCCGGTTTCCCCATTTCCTCTGAGCTCAGCTTCAAATCTGCACAATAGCTGGTGGGGGCGGGCGGGGAATGAATTGTCCCAATAGTGATACATTGTTTTGTTTCCTCTTGCAGTGCAAAGTCTTTGGGGGGCGGCTTGGTCTGGAATGGGCAATTCAGACCAAGCAGCTTTACAAGAGACCTGGTCCTCCTGGTGCAGATGAAAACTGCTAGAGCTGGTTTGGAGATGGAGATCAGCTCTGCTGCCTGCAATTTTGGACTTCCCTTGGGGGTGAGCCTATGGGGACTTGCCATGATGCACACCTGCACGTCAACACTTGACATTGCATCACTCCTCCCATATATCCTCAGAGTTCTTATCAGTGGTGTCGCTAGGGCTGGAGCTTGAGCCAAAGACCAGTATAAATTGACCATCCAGGGAGCATCAGGTGAGGGGCCAGTGGCAAACAGCCCCTGCATCAGCCCCTGGGCCAGCCTGGGCACTCCAGGGCTCACCAGAACTGATGCTACTCACCTTAACATCATAAATGATTTATTGGTAGCATCCTTTCTTCTTATTTTTAAACATTTAGATTTAGGGAGCAGCCGACTGGCCACATACATGGTGACAGATGCTCCTTTGATTATTTGTACTGTATTATCCTTTCCCACAACAGAATGGTGCAATGGTTCCCAAGCAAATGTGTTTGAGATGAGGGCAGCAGAAGCAAACTCCATTTTACTCTTGTAGCCATGATGGTGCTGTGATGGAAGTGAGTTTAAAATGCAGAACAGCACATGCTGTTCTGGGGCTTTTTAAAAATCAAGGTGGGCAAACAGGTTCTTCTTCCGCTTCATTTGATTGAACGTATCAGGAATGGAGAACAGTTGTGAACCAGGGAATGGCACTGTGGGAAGCAGAGAAATGTCAGCCATCTACTTCACAACTGCAGGAATACACATGGCTGTCTAAAGCGCCCCCTCTCCCCAGATGATTACATCCAATGTCTAGAATGTTCTAGCTGCACAACTGGTTCGTATATTGTTGGGTAGTGATGCTGGTGAAATCCGAGATGGAATAAAATGGGTTTGGATTTCTATGAATTTGACTCACGGATTCCATGGTGGACCAGCCTCCTCTGGTCGTGTGGAGTCCACAGACTTTCGGACCATTTTTTACTTTCCTGAAATTTATGAAATGTATTCTTTGGAGGTTATGGAAGCTTATACTGATAAATACACCACAGAAACATACACACCAGCATCATCATCATTTTAAACACATGTGTGATATATCCCTAATATCTTTTTGGCCTCCAAAAGAGCACTCTTTTTCGGCGCTCTCTGTTCATGGGAACTGAATGGCACAGGGGTAAATATGCTAAGGGCACAATCGTATGTATCTTCAGGCAAAAAAAAAGAGTTGTGCTGTAGCTCCCAGTATTCACAAAATAATAATAATAATAATAATAGTAATAATAATAATAATAATTCTGCTATACGTTCTGCTAAATTCTGCTAAAACCTCCTAGAACTCCCAGCATGGCTAGCTGGGGCATGTTGGAAGTTGTAGGACTTCTTCCGTCTAAGCAAACATGCATAGGATGGCACCCTAAAAGTTATGTACTAATGAAAATGACATAAATGGTGGTGAAATGTATAGCAGATTGTGTGTGTGTGTGTGTATTTTTCCACATCTCCAAAAACAAAAAAAATTAAATCCACCTGTGAATGGATGGTGGAACAAATGGTGTCTGACAATCTGTGAAACACATGGAATGGATTCCACAAAATGGAGACATCCCTACTCTTGGGGTAATGTTGGAACCAGCTGTTTCCACCCAATCCTATGCTTGAATCCTCATGTGTACAAAGCCACTGCCTTACTTTATTTTTCAATTTAGGACATATCTTTCATCCCTACTTGGCTCTCAAGTCAGTTCATTCCATTTAAAAACAACATTTACAAAATTTGACTGCATAAAGTATTCTCCAGTTTGGATTTTTCTGGCCAAAAAGGAATGCCAAAAAATCACTGAAAAGGAGACATGTTTTTCAACACTGCCAAAAACATTTGCAAAAACCCCTGTGGGTAGTTTTGGCTTTGCCTGAAGAATATTACAGGCTGTCACACCACGATCAAGAAAGGTAAGAAGTTAATTAGATGCTGAACAGGAAGGAGCCCCTGAATAATTAAGGGCTCTTGACTCACCATCCGCAGAAAGAAGCCCCTGAATAATTCAGGGCTCTTGACTCACCATCTCCACAGAAGCAGCATTTTAGATTTCAGTGGTGAAGCACGAAGATTTAGCAAGGTCCAAAGGCCCACTCTTGAATACTTTCAAGGCTAAATAGAGCGGGGTGGGGGGATGATATATTTTCAAAGCATTTATTGTGGTTATTTTATTATACATAATAACCATAGCAATGTCCTAACAGATGTAGTACTCTTGGCTTCTTTTCTATTAAACACTCTTGCCGCAAATGCTGAATTGTGTCTGGAATTGAGTATGTGCAATTAAAACAAACTGTTAAATTGCTTCCATTTTCCAAAAACACACACAAACAAAACCACAGTTCAGTGTGATGTATTCTGCCAATCTGTCCTGCTGGTTGAAGTGTAATTTCAGTATCTCCTGAGGTGTGACCACATGAGGTCTGAGCATGGTGGAGGAGGGACAGTGTAGGCCACTCACAGCTCCTGTCCCCCTATAGCTTCTCTGCAACTCAGTTTAAATAAGATTATATGCAATTTTACATGAATTTCCTGTGATATGCAGGGACCTATGAGAATCCAGGGATGTCTGAGAATTATGCTTTCACTCACAAAACATGTGAGCATGCCCAGTTTGAAGATCTGAACGGAAGCGCGAGCATGTGTCCACCAAAAACATTTGCAAACTGTTGAACATGTGCTCATGTTTATCTTCCTGATTCCCAGTTCAATTCATTCAGTTTCCTAATCTGAGCAAATTTCCTCAGCAGACTGAATCAGCCCCCCCTTTAGTCTATGGGGGAAATTTCCATAAATAAGGACATTTGCACAAATTTGGGGAGATTTGCGCAGATCTCTCATTCTATTGCTGCTTCGAATTGTGCACGTTTCCTGTTCATGCAGATTGAGCAGTGATTGCAAATGCAAATGGGAATCAAGGACAGGACGGGCAGTGAGACAATGTTTGGAGAACCCTGGGGATCTTTAACATCGCTCATTCGCCTATTCCTAGAATGCACTACATCTATATGATGAATTGAAGGCCAGTTCACATACGCGTCTTGATCACTTGATGATCGCAACTTCAAGTGATGAATGTGCGAATGAACCATCACAGATCACTAGGGATGCTGGAGAAATCCACCGTGGACTCAAATGAGGCCGGATTCCAAAGAATCTGACCTCTGGAATCTGCATTGGACTGGCTGCACTCACCTCTGCATCTGCAAGAGTTCCTGCTGGGTGTAGGGATGGCAGAGAAATCAGCCATGGACTCCAATGAGTCTAAAGAATCTGCTCCCCCGGAGTCCGTGGCGGAACAGACTACCCCCCTCCGCCACCCCCCGAAATCCCCCCGGGATGGACCCTACCTGGCGGCGGCTGGTCCGGATCGTTGGCTTCATTCTGCAGCCATCCGCTGCTGGGCTGCAGAATAAAATGGCATCCGGCATAGCGGCGGAAGTCCGGAACATCTGTAGTGGAAATCCAGCTGTGGGCAGCCCCAGCCAGTGGCTCCGTGGACTTGCCGCAGAGTGAAGCCGGCCGGGGAGAAATCCGGGGGAAGGGATGGATAGCCTCCCCCCTCCCACGGACTCCCCCAGCGGACTGGTGAGTATGTTTCGTTCACCCCTAGCTGGGTGGCTCTGCAGGTTTCTAAACATTACAATAGGCTAATGGAGGCTGCTGTTAGCTTATCGCATGAAAATGCCAGCCGTAGATGGCATATGTTATGCCATTTGTGGCCATAAAGCACTTAGTATTACATAAATACAGCTATTTTGTTGTTGTTTATTCGGTCAGTTGCTTTCGACCCTTTGTGACTTCATGGACCAGCCCACACCAAAGCTTCCTGTCAGCCGTCGCCACCCCCAGCTCCCTCAAGTTCGAGTCTGTCACCTCCAGAATATCATCCATCCATCTTGCCTTTGGTTGGCCCCTCTTCCTTTGGCCTTCCACTTTCCCTAGCATCAGCATCTTCTCCAGGGTATCCTGTCTTCTCATTATGTGGCCAAAGTACTTCAGTTTTGCCTTTCATATCCTTCCCTCAAGTGAGCAGTCTGGCTTTATTTCCTGGAGTATGGACTGGTTTGATCTTCTTGCAGTCCAAGGCACTCTCAGAATTTTCCTCCAGCACCACAGTTCAAAAGCATCTGTCTTCCTTCGCTCAGCCTTCCTTATTGTCCAGCTCTCGCAGCCGTAGGTTACTACAGGGAATAGCATCACTTTAACTATGCGGACCTTTGTTGTCAGTGTGATGTCTCTGCTCTTATCTATTTTATCAAGATTTGTCATTGCTCTCCTCCCAAGAAGTAAACGTCTTTTGATTTCCTGGCTGCAGTCAGTGTGTGCAGTAATCTTTGCGCCTAGAAAGACAAAGTCTGTCACTGCCTCCACATTTTCTCCCTCAATTTGCCAGTTATCAATCAAGCTGGTTGCCATAATCTTGGTTTTTTTGAGGTTTAACTGCAACCCAGCTTTTACACTTTCTTCTTTCACCATCATCATAAGGTTCCTCAGCTACTCCTCACTTCCAGCCATCAAAGTGGTATCATCTGCATATCTGAGACTGTTAATGTTTCTCCCAGCGATTTTAACTCCAGCCTTGGCTTCATCAAGCCTAGCATGTCACATGATGTGTTCTGCGTAAAGGTTGAATAGGTAGGGTGAGAGTATACAACCCTGCCGTACTCCTTTCCCAATCTTAAACCAGTCCGTTGTTCTGTGGTCTGTTCTTAGTGTTGCTACTTGGTTGTTATACAAATTCCTCAAGAGGCAGGCAAGATGACTTAGTATCCCCATACCACCAAGAACTTGCCACAATTTGTTATGATCCACACAGTCAAAGGCTTTAGAATAGTCAGTAAAACAGAAATAGATGTTTTTCTGAAACTCCCTGGCTTTCTCCATTATCCAGCGGATATTGGCAATTTGGTCTCTAGTTCCTCTGCCTTCTCTAAACCCAGCTTGTACATTGGCAATTCTCATTCCATGAATTGCTGGAGTCTACCTTGCAAGATCCTGAGCATTACCTTACCGGCATGTGAAATAAGTGCCACTGTTCGATAGTTTGAACATTCTTTGGTGCTTCCCTTTTTTGGTATGGGGATATAAGTTGATTTTTTCCAATCTGTTGGCCATTCTTGCGTTTTCCAAATTTGCTGGCATATGGCATGCATCATCTTGACAGCATCATCTTGCAAGATTTTAAACAGTTCAGCTGGGATACCGTCATCTCCTGCTGCCGTGTTATTAGCAATGCTTCTTAAGGCCCATTCAACCTCACTCTTCAGCATGTCTGGCTCTAGCTCACTGACCACACCATCAAATCTACCCCCGATATTATTATCCTTCCTATACAGATCTTCCGTATATTCTTGCCACCTTTTCTTGATCTCTTCTGCTTCTGTTACGTCTTTGCCATCTTTGTTTGTGATCATACCCATTTTTTGCCTGGAATTTACCTCCGATGTTTCTAATTTTCTGGAAGAGGTCTCTTGTCCTTCCTGTTCTATTATCTTCTTCCGCTTCCGTGCATTGCTTGTTTAAAAACAATTCCTTATCTCTTCTGGCTGACCTCTGGAATTTTGCATTTAATGGGGCATATCTCCCCTGATCATTGTTGCCTTTTGCTTTCCTTCTTTCTTGGGCTGCTTCCAGTGTCTCAGCAGACAGCCATCTTGCCTTCTTGGTTTTCTTTTTCTTTGGGATGTTGTTTGTTGCCGCCTCCTGAACAGTGTTGTGAATTTCTGTCCATAGTTCTTCCGGGACCCTATCTACTAAATCTAGTCCCTTAAATCTATTCTTCACCTCCACTGCATATTCATGAGGAATATTAGTGAGCTCATATCTAACTGATCTGTGGGTCTTCCCTATTCTCTTTAGTCTGATTCTAAATTGTGCAATAAGAAGTTCGTGATCTGAACTACACTCAGTTCCAGGTCTTGTTTTACCGACTGCATAGATGTCCGCCACCTTTGGCTACAAAGGATGTAGTCAATCTGATTTCGGTGTCGACCGTCTGGTGAAGTCCATGTATAAAGTCGTCTCTTAGGTTGTTGGAAGAGAGTGTTTGTTATGCACAGTGAGTTGTCTTGGCATAATTCTATCAGCCTATGTCCTGCTTCATTTTGTTCTCCCAGACCATGATTGCCTGAAATTCCAGGTGTCGTTTGACTACCCACCTTAGCATTCCAGCCTCCTGTAATGAAAATAACATCTTTTTTTGGTGTACTATCCAGTCGGGATGGCGGAGAATTTCTCCACGAATCTCCGGGAGGCCGAATGCCAACGCATTCGGCCCCCCGAAATTGGTGGTGAAATTCTCTGCCCCCCCACCCCCCCCGGGATGGGACTTACCTCTGTCGAATGTCCCTCTTGGCAGCGGGTCCTGGCGGCGTTTCGGTGGCGTTTTGGCGGGAGCGGGGGCGGGGGCCGGTCTTCCGACCGGCCGCCGCCGCCAATACAAAGTAAAGTTAAAAAAAAGAAAGTGATAGGCTACGTAACGATTTATGTAGCCTATCACGGCTAGATTTTCAAAGTCAGCCGTGATAGGCTACGTAAATCTTTACGTAGCCTATCACGGCTGACTTTGAAAAAAAAAAAAGCACGTACGCAAATGGCGGCACCCATGGGCGCCGCCATTTGCGTTCCTTGTTTGGGCAGGGGTAGTCTACGTAAAGATTTACGTAGACTACGGCGAAAATAAGGGCAACGTTGCCCTTATTTTCGCCGTAGTCTACGTAAATCTTTACGTAGACTACCCCTGCCCAAACAAGGAACGCAAATGGCGGCGCCCATGGGTGCCGCCATTTGCGTACGCGCTTTTTCTTTTTTCAAAGTCAGCCGTGATAGGCTACGTAAAGATTTATGTAGCCTATCACGGCTGACTTTGAAAATCTAGCCGTGATAGGCTACGTAAATCTTTATGTAGCCTATCATGGTTTTTTTTCCCAATTTACTTTTTTATTTCGCGGCCGGGGAGACGGGGCGCTCCCCCCCCGGCCTGAATTTCAGCAGCGAGGGATGGGGCACCTCCCCCCCCGGCCTGAATTTTGGGGGGAGAGAAGGAGCGCCTCCCCCCCCACCGAACACAGCTGCGGGACCAGGTAAGGGACTTTCGTCCATCCTTACTATCCAGTAGGTGCTGCAGATCCTCATAGAACTGATCTACTTCTGCTTCTTCAGCATCTGTGGTTGGGGCGTATATTTGGATCACTGTGATGTTAAATGGCTTACCCTGAATTCGAATTGAGATCATTCTGTCATTTTTTGGATTGTATCCAAGCACTGCTTTAGCCACTTTATTATTAATTATGAAGGCTACTCCATTTCTTCTGTGGTCCTCTTGTCCACAGTAGTAGATCTGGTGTTCATTTGATGTGAAGTGGCCCATTCCAGTCCATTTCAGTTCACTGGCACCCAAAATATCTATATTTAATCTTGACATCTCCCCAATAACCACATCCAATTTGCCCTGGCTCATAGATCTTACATTCCAGGTTCCTATGGTGTGTTGATCTTTAGAACATCGGATTCATCGTTCACCACCAGCACCATCGGCTGCTAGCCGTCCTTTCGGCTTTGAGCTAGTTGCGTCATCACATCTGGGGCTAGCTGAACTTATCCTCTGTTCCTCCCCAGTAGCATTTTGACCATCTTCCGACCTGGGAGTCCCATATTCCGATGGTATACCGACATATCTCTGGTTGTACTGATCCATTTAGTTTAATTGGCAAGAATACTGGGGTGGGTTGCTGTTTCCTTCCCCAGGGATCATGTTTAGTCTGACCTCTCTGCCATGACCTTCCCGTCTTGGGTGTCCCTTCACGGTTTAGCTCATGACGTCATTGAGGTGCTCAAGCTCCAGCACCCCGACAAGGTAACAATCTCCTTTGCTGGAGAAATATAGCTATAAATAGCTGCAATTTATGTAAAAGTAAGTGCTTTGTTGCCACAAATGGCATAAAATACACCATTGACGGCTGTAATTTTCCCACGATAGGCCAATGGCCTATCACATCTTTTAGAAAGCTGAAGAGCCACTCTGCCAACTCCAGCGGATGTGGCAGGGCTCTGGGGAAATCCGCAGGGCCCCAAGTGGCCGAATTGCCCCATTGTGGACCCCCTGACCAGATGTTGGGGGATTCACCCATCCCTACAGATCACATTCCACAGAGAGAATTTCAATGATCCCTTCAGGTCAACTTAAACACAAGACATTATTTTCTCATTCATCTGTGGATCACCAAGGCTTGGTTGGCACAACACCTAGTAACTGCAAAATCCAGTGATGCCTTGCATGTGGAAATGGAGCATGACATACAGAATGTGCAGACCACCTGAAATGTGACACTCTGGTTTAGTTTTTCCCAACCTAGTGCCCTCCATATGTTTTGGACTCCATGTCTCATCAGCCCTAGGCAGCATGGCCAATGTGTCAGGGATGAGGAGAGTTGTAGTCCAAAACATATGGAGGGCACCAGGCAGGGGAAGGCTGCTTTCGTTCAAACATGTGGCTGAGAGTTCTCAAAGAGAATGGCTGGGTGATCGACGGCAAAAGAAAGGGTGAAACTGCTTTGCCTCTTCTAATTTTCAGGGGACTGGGCAATTTTCTGTGGTGGGGTTACAGTTATTGGCACTCCTGTGACCTCCCTTTCATTGATGGCCACCCTTTTTATTTTCTAGTAATGCCCGAGAACAATGCTACATTGTGATCTAGGCACCCACCCCATCAAATGCTACTTAGATTGATGCTGCATCTTGACATAGCTTTGTTTAGGAGCATCACTTTTGTCAGGGACCAGAGAACTCCTCAAAGGGCGCACACATGCATTCCTGTCCCATCGTGGGTGCTTTGTTTTTCTCACTGCCTGACATACGGGAGGACTGGATGAGGAAGTGACATCTGAACTGACTTCACATGGGAGATGTGGACACAGTCCCACACACCCTACTACTGAGCAATGGCCCAATGTGGAGAATGTTCCACAGTCTTGGTCCCACCACTGAAAAGGCCCTGCTGCCCCAGTTACCTGTCTGTCTGATCTCAGGTAGAGGCAGGACCAAAAGCAGAGCTTCTGATGCTGATCTGGCCGGCAGGAAGGTTCATATGGGGGCAGATGGTCCCTGGGGAAATCTGGTCCCAAGCTATCTACAGCCTTAGAAGCTAAAGCCAGCACTTTATATTGAGGCTGGAAAAAGAAAGGCAACCAATGCAGATGCTGCACAGTTGGAGTGGTATGCTCCTATTTTAGTAGGGCTGTGCAGGGACATCCCCACTCCCCTGACCCACTTTGGAGGCCAATTCAGAGCTTCCAAATCAGCCCCAACTTGCCTTGGCCTGGTCCGACCGGAGCTGGACCGATCCCCTTCGGCCTCCGGATCTGAAGCAGGATCTGGACCTCCAAAGCGCCACCCTGCCCAGTCATGTGAGCCCTGTGCCCACACCCACTCCCCACCCAGCTGCGCAAGCCCCCTGCACCTCCTTACGTGGACCCTCGGGAAGCACTCACAGCTATCTTGGAGGGGGTCACCATTTTCTTTTAAAATTTGGCGACTATTCTTCTGGCAATGAAATGTTACATAGATTGCGGCCCTAAAGGGGCTACCTACACAACATTACAGGCGTAAATAGGCAATTTACGCCTGTAATATTGCATAGATGCCCCCTTTATGGCTGCAATCTACGTAACATTTAATTACCAGAAGAAGAGGCGATTCCCTCCAAGACAGCGATGGCTGCAGCTGTTCCCCATGGATCCAGGTAAGGAGCAGGGAGCTTGTGCGGCTGGGCGGACAGCTACCTGGATCAGGCCGAAATGCCTCAAAGCTCATCGGGGTGATCCAGTCTGCTTTGGGCCACTCCAGGCTGCTCCCAACCTGCTCTGAAGCTGGATCACTTCAGTCCAAATCATCCTGATCCGCTTCAGGATTCAGGATTCAGACTGAAGCAGTGCATAAGGATGCTGGAGACATTTGAGACAGACTGAAATGAGCTTGGATTTCTAAGAATCTGACCTGCCGAATCCGCTGTGGAGCGAGCGACCCCCTCAGGCCACGCAGAGTCCTTGGACTTCTGGATGATTTTTCTACTTTCCCAAAATGTACGCATATAAATTCATAGGAAATTACGTAAGTTTCTGCTGAGGAAATGTTGAATGGAATGCGGGACAATATACTAAATGTAATGTAGTAAGGTAAATTATGTAAATGCTTACATAAATATTTTTGTAACTATTTGCGTATTTTTTCAAATGACAAAAAAAAAAATCGCATCTGTCTGTGGGCAGATGGTGGAACAAAAGGCACCTGACAATCTGCGAAACACAGATGGAGTGGATTTTACACAGTCCTTACATCCCTAGTGGTGCACAGCCCTAATTTTTAGTCCCCCAGACAATAATCTGGCTACCACATTTTGGATCAATTGAATTTTGTGGACCAGCCTTAAAGGCAGCCCCACACAGAATAGAATATCATGAGGAAAGTAGCATGTGGCTTAAGGCACACCCTGGGTTTTGCTGTCTGGGCAAATAAATCCATTGACTCAACAAAGCAATTGCTGAATCAATAACTTCGGGTATCCCTGGTTATGGTTTATCCCTCGTAAACAAAAAGTCCTACCAAGAAGGTTCAGTAATGCTGTTCGGCAGGCTGTGAAATGAGGTCAGGGTGACATCTCTGACAAAGAAATACCATGGTGCTGAGCCAAATAGTTTGGTGCATGATCTTTCATTGATCTTGTGGAGTAGTGTGGAGTGGTGGTGGTGATGGTGGAGGGCTAAAAAGGACCATCAGAAAGAAATGCTACTTTTTGGAGGGGAGGGGGAATCAATTAATTGGGCTTACCATTAGAAGACAAGGAGACGGTATTGTGTTTTTTTTACTTTCTTTTCTTTGCAAAAAATGAAAATAAAATACTTTGCTTGCTTCCAGTTCAAGTGGAGGTGGAGCTATAATGAACAGCCAACCATATCCTGGTAATGACACTACGAAGGCTAACCCCCTTCTCTTCATCCCCTGAGAACTTCCGATGAGGCCTTCTTGGTCGTTCTGCGACCAGCAGAGTAGTGGAGGCTGGTGGCTCCTTTAGAGTTCTGACTGGTTCTGACTGAAACCCAGAGTGGATTCACCACCCCACTGACCTCAGAGCCACCAGCCTCCACTGCAATAAAGTGTTGCCAAATGCAGTGGAAATGCGGAGGATAACTGCTATTTTGAGGAGTTTAGTGGTGTACAACAAATGGCTCCTTCATGTCTAGACTTCCTGTTGGGCCTGTTGCTGTTAGTGGTCAGCTGTGCTTCTTCTTCCCAGGGCTAATAATCTGTTTGAGACAACAGACTGAGAGGCTAGTAGATGAGCCTCTGGTGAGATTTCAAGGTTAGCCAGAGCAGCTGGGATGGAGTTATCTATGTTGGCTTACCGCCAAACATGCGCCCAGTCACTGGAGTAGAGCTTCCGAATATGGGTGTGGTTAATATGAGCATCATAGTATACCTGAATCCCTGAGACATTCCCAGAGTGGGATCTTGATGCAGGCTGATCTGGAAAGGTCCTGTGTAAAGAGGGGCTGGTATTGGAGTCATGACCATTGTCATGTTTTAATGGGGTCCCCAGCAACTGTAGGGACGTAAGCTTATAACCTTGCTTTGAGGGTTTCGTCCCTGCTGCAATTACTGTGTTTTGCTTTCCTGCTGTGTTACTTTGCTCTTGCTTAATAACATTTTCAGCCTTTACCCATATGTGTGCTCATTGTATTCAGAATCCCATTGCCTTTTGGCAACACACCAGGTAACAGCACACATGTGGGCCTTCTCAGCAGCGGCGCCCACCCTCTGGAACACCCTCCCATGTGTTGTTCAATAGGCAGAAAGCGTGGAGAGCTTTAAACACCTCTTGAGGACACATTGGTTTACACAGGCTTTCCCTGACTTGCAATGACACGGCTTCGTTTTGCGATTGTCTTCTTTTAATGTCTGTAATCATTTATTGTTTTTATCGTTCCTACTCTGTTTTCACATTAGTTTTATGCTGCATTTTATATCTATTGTGAACTGCTTAGAGATTTTAGGTTATGAAACGGTATAAAAGTAGTATAAATCAGTAAAATAAATAAATGCATAGTGTCCTTCCTACTGAGCCTCTGTACGGGAGAGAAGGAGCTGTGCTACTGCCCCCTCAAAAAGGTATAGGATTTCTCTATGCAATCCCAAAAGTTATCAGCATTGACCCTTCACTGTCACAGGTGAGAAATGGCCCTGCAAAGTGTGTGTGTGTGATATTGAGACACACACTATCTGTTTTACTCTGTCCCTTCAAAGCACTCTTGGCTTTTCACAAGGAGCCAGATTTGGTTCAAACAGATTTGGAGGGCATGCGCTTCACTTTGGACAAGTCCTGAAGCTATTTGAATTGCACAACTCCATTTGGGATTTGCCTGAACCAAATGCATCCCCCTAATAGCCAAATGCTATTGGCTTAACAGTCATTCCCCTCTCCCCAGGGAGAAGTAGTATGTTGTTGTTGTTCAGTCGTGTCCGACTCTTCGTGACCCCATGGACCATAGCACACCAGGCCTTCCTGTCCTGAGCTATCTCCCCGAGTGTGCTCAAGTTCATATTCATTGCATCGGTGATGCTATCTAGCCATCTCATCCTCTGTCGCCCCCTTCTCCTTTTGCCTTCAGTCTTTCCCAGCATGGTGTGGAGTATATATATATATATATATATATATATATATATATATATATATATACACACACACACACTTGTGTGTGCGCACCTGCGCAAACCAGCTTTCCCCAACCTGGAACCTTCCAGATGTTTTGGGCCACAACTTCCTGCATTTCTGACCATTAGCTATGCTACCAAGGTCTGATGGGAATTGAAGTCCCAAACACCTGGAGAGCACCAGTTTGGGGAATGCTGGTACAAAGGTGCTGGAGAATTGTCAGCATCCTCACTGAACTGCAATTCCCAGGAGTATTTTTTTTTTTGCGGGGGGGGGGGGGGGCTGGACAGTAACACCCAATCACAGTCTGTGGTGTAGAGCAGGGGTGGGCAGAAAGCAGATCTCCAGGTGTTTTGGATCAACTCCCATAAATCCCTGCCAGCATAGTCAATGGTGAAGAATTCTGGGAGTTAAAGTCCAAAACATCTGGAACTCTACCTCCTGCCCCACCTAGAGAGTTTGTGAGTGTTTTACTCTTCACCATGGAATATGTACACCAGCCTCTTGGAAATTATGCATCATTCAGATGAATTGTTGCTTCCTTTCTGGCCACAGGGTGGCTCTATTGAATTACCAAATATGTGTTTCAGTTTGGAATAGGAGGTTTCTTCAAAATGTTCTTTTTCATATGTAGATTTGAAAAGTAACGGAATCTTTGTCTCAAGAGAAGGGAATCATGTTTTAAAAGTACTCCATGCTCCCCCCTCCCTTTCCAACCTATCAGTAAGGGTGTTGGCTCCATTAAAGGAGAAGCAAAACAAACGAACAAAACAAAAGCCCCAAGCAAACACCTTTTCTGTGAAGGCCTCAGTTCAAGCATCTACCCCCTATGGTAACTCTTTCTTTCTTTGTTTAGAATACTTTACACAATAATATCCCATGCAATGAAATCCCATACAGTGGTACAACAGCAACAATTAATAAAATCCACAAGCACCAGCAATAAAACATCTAGCCCAGTTGTTACTGCAATCTAAAACACAACTGCAGTTTAAAAACCTAGAACAGTCCAATGAAATATCTTCAGGGAAAGTCCAGAGGAACCACGTGAGTCTCCAGGGCCTTCCTAAAAGCATCTAATGATGGCAAGGGTTTTGGAGTGAGATCCAGCTGTGAGAGTCAGTAGGTCTGTGGTTTTCAGGTAGCAGGCTTGGTTAGATGGAAAAAGCAGGAACCCAGTCAGCTCCAAGGCTAACAACGTGCCCCATATTCTTGAGCCAAACTGAGCCTTTATATCACTCCACCCCCTCCTCTGGCCTGGCTACCAAGCCCATATCAACCCTGTCTTGGATGAAGGGAGATCCATGTGCCTGGAACTTTGCCTTGCACTGCTGCTCAGTTAAGTCTAGCCAGGTCTGTTGTCCTCATTGGCAGGTGGGAAGTGTATGAAGGTCCTTGGGGGACAAAGCCATGGTTCAAGATGAGTAGAGGTGAGTGAATCCCTTCCTTTCCAATCTGTGTCATTTCCACATGTGTTCACCCATAATTTCATCTGGTCCTGTTATCCCATATTAATTTTTTTTTAATCCAATTTTTTAAAAAAATCACATATAAATGCATATTTTAACCTTTCTTTCCCTTGAAATACATTTTGTTATATTTTGTTACATTTTGACTGCCCCCACATATAACACTACATTTGGAGAAGTGAGAAATCTGGAGAAAAACAAAGTTCACGCATTCATCCAAAACGGGCGCATTGGGTTGATTTGTGGCAGGATGTGCAAAGATGGAATTCCTCAAGCATCTTGGGACATGAGGGACTGCTGCCAGAGAGGGGTCTGGCTTGGGAGTCTCCATCTCAGGGGACTTGGAGCTTTTAGGTCACACCTGGGTGTCTGGGTCCTGGCCTCGCACCTCCTCATCCCATCCCACTGTATCCCACAGCTCCCCGAGTCTTTTGGGAGTCTCACTTTTTGAACCAGTCCCCTCGTCACACCGTGAAACCAGGGCCATGACAGGTTTTGCACATCTCTAAATTGCAGCTGGCACTTTGCCCCAATCACCAGCTCTTCTGCACAAACTAGCTAAGTAGCCAGCCATCACAAGAGTCTATGGTTTTTCTGGTATATGGATGGGGGAGAAATGCATTTGGTCCACATTTTAATGCAAATGTAGCTAATTTTGCACTTTCAAATCAATACATGAACCAGAACCGGGTTATCTTTTGACAATTGCAGTTCTCTAAATTTTGTAATGGAATTCTCCAGACAAAAAAAAAAAAAGTGAAATGCATATGTTAGGGAAACGGGCATGCCAAAGTGCATATATTAGTGAAACTAACATTAAAAATGCATTATCTTAAGGAAATTGCTTGCAAAAACATGTATATTCGGCAAAACTGCGTATAAAAAGACATGTTTTTGGAGAAATGGGCACAAAAATGCATACGCATTTTAATGCAAACTTTAAACAAAATCCCCAGAGTTCTGGACAAACTGCAGAGAAGAGTGGAGAAATTCTCAAAGCCTGGGATGAACCGAATTTAAGACTGGAAAAACGAGACACCGAAATTGACAGAGTTGTCTCTCCCTATCTGGGAGCGAGCCCAAAGTCCTTGGCAAACCCATTCAGTCACCAGATCTCCAGGGCTTGTTCTCTCCATATAGCTTTCCAAATGGAGACCCAAAGCCCTTGTGCAACCAGATGGAATGGTATTATTATTATAACACCGCAGCGGAGAATGACCCACTTAACAGGCACACGCTGGCTTGTCAGGGCTTGTTACTTCTTCAAGCATGTGTCAAAGGAGGTGGGAGGAGGAGAATAGTGCCTGTTTGCACCAAAGGAACACAGCACACAAACCATTACTGGAGTTGCCATCTTTTTTCCCTCCTCTGCCTTTAACACAGGGCTGGCACACAAATATGTAGCTGGTGAAGTGTTTCCTGTAAACGTTGTCAGCTTGGCAACTTGGAAAATCAGTTTTACCTTGAATTGCCTGGCTACAGTGGGAGATATGTGAAGACAGCGAATGTTGCAGAAGTCTAACCTTCACCCCTTTTTGCACTGCCCTTGCTATGTCCACCAACTACTGCCCCCCACCATCTTCTTTCACCTCTTCCCCAGGCATGGAATGATTTACAGGTGGAGCCAAAATGAATCCCCCCCACTCAATTCATTACAAAATTCTCCTCTGCAAATGTCAACCGCTATTTCCCAAATATTCAAAGTTCATCTTTGACATCCAACTGATATTTTGATTCCAATATCCAGTTCATTTTTTGTTCATTTGATACTTGGCTTGAGTATTAGATTTTGAGATCTGATGTCTGCCAATATTTGACTGTTGATATTTGACAATTTGAAATAGGTGGTGGTATGCAGTGGTATTTAGTACTTGGCAATTATTGTGGGAACTTTGACAATATTATGAATTGTCAGCATATATCTCTTGATATTTGGCTTATGGTATTCATTACCTTAAATTACTCAATATTTGATTGGTGACTCACACTTGATTTTCAGCATTGCAAGAATCAACTATTCTGTAATATTCACCATTATTCAGTCATTTCTGATCAGAGTTTATAGTCATTATTGGATAGTCAACATTCAATATTAAACTTGATTCAAACTGGTTGCTAGGGAAACGATTGGTTTTAAAAATGTAAGGAAGTCTAACCTAACCTAATGTCTGTTTGTAGGGCTGCCTTTTGTCTTCTGAAGCAAAGCGTTCAGATCTTGTCATAAGAACATAATTGCATACTCACATAAGATGAGCCTTGCTGGATCAAACCAGGGGTCCATCTAGTCCAGCATTCTGTTCACACAGTGGCCAACCAGCTGCTCACGGGAAACCCAAAAGCGGGACATGAGTGCAACAGCACTCTCCCACCCATGTTACCCAGTAACTGGTGTACATAGGCATACTGCCTCTAAAACTGGAGGGAGCATAGCCATCAGGACTAGTAGCCATTGATAGCCTTCTCTTGCATGAATTTGTCCAATCTTCTTTTAAAGCCATCCAAATTAGTGGCTATCACTGCATCATAGTTTAACTATGGGCTGTGTTCCCCAGATTTAGTTCCCAATATGCATCATTTCTGCCTATGTGCCTGCACATAAATGTAGTGAAGGGCATGAATTTCAGAATTAGAAGGGTTTGGAAATAAACTCCCCCAGCTTGGAATTCTGGAGGCCCAAAAAAACATTACTTTAAATCTGTATCTAGCAGCTACTTGGTTGTTGTTGTTTCATTTTTACTCTAGAGTAGGTGCAAGGCACCTGATCAAGATCTTAATGCCCTCCTCATGCTAGGGTCCTGATCTGGATTAGGACTTGTATGCCTACTCTAGAGTAAAAATCCATATCTAGGAACTGTTTTGTGCCTTAAGGCCCAGCTTATAATGCATTCAATACAGCCCACCTTCCCTTTCATACTCAAAGGGGCATGTGTTAGAAGTTTAGAGGGGAGGTACATTGATCATGTTGCCCTCCCAATGATGTCAGAATTGATTCAGAGGTAAGGGAAGTTTTATTCAGGGTTTTTGTGTATGTTTGTTTTGATGGAAGTAATTCGTTTTGGCCAAGCCATTCCAAAAGTGGTGGAAAGATCATAGAATCATAGAATAGTAGGGTTGGAAGGGGCCTATAAGACCATCAATTCCAACCAACTGCTCAGTGCAGGAACCCAAGTCAGAGCATCCCTGACAGATGGCTGTCCAGCCTTGTCTTGAATGCCTCCAGTGTGGGAGAGCCCACCGCCTCCCTGGGTAATTGGTTCCATGTCATTTGATATTTGTGGATCATAGCTTCCAATCAACCCAGCATTACCAGTCACTGCAACCTCTTAAAAACAAGGATGTGGGAGGTGGATTATTGCAAACAGAAAACTAGCATTAGGCTGGACTAGAGTACTTCTCCATGATGTGCTAGGTTTCCGTTTGCAGTGACACACACACAAGAGGGTATTCCAAAGTGGTAAACCCTCACCAGTGGTTCAAAGTGGTGCAGCCCGTTCTACCATCTCAACATACTACCAACTCATTTACAAATCAGACTTTTCCAATTATTTCTTTTGTGTTTTTTCATACATGGAATTTGAAGCTCTCATTAATAAATCTTTAAATTTGTTTGAAGAGCTTGGGAATGCTCCTGTGAACTTTGACTTCATTAAGTTCAATTAGTTTGGGTTTTTTTGGTAACAAAATTAACATTTGAGTAATGAAGTTGAAACAGTCTTTAATTAGCTCATTAAGCAATCAAACTAATCAAATGAGAATTTTTGACTTCATTAACTCATTGGGTCAAAGGCCCCATGTGATGGCTGCCAACCAATGGGGAGTCATGGAATAAAACAACCATCAAAAATGGAATATTCACTAATGAGTCAAGCAATATCAGATCACTTGGGAGCAATTTAATGGACCGAGCTGCATGATTTGTTCACAAATTGTGCAGTCCATCCCATTGAATAATAATAATAATAAATCCTTCCCATAGATATTAATAGGTCTGGATTGTACCCAAAGTTTATAGAATAAGGCTGGAAAGAATCCAATGGACCATCTCATCCAACATTCACTTGAGAGAGGATATACTTCAAAGCTTTGCTGGCAGATGCTTACCCAATCTGCTTTTCAAAACCTCCAAGGAACATAATTTCACAACCACCCTTGGGAGCCTGCTCAGCTGCTGATGTGCTCTTAAAGCCAGACTACACATTCAAAAAATATAATATGGGATAGTCTTTCCTGAGCTGAGTGTCTATAAGCAGCAGAATGGGGTGGTAGAATATTGACATGGTAGAATGGACTGTATCAATTTGAACTAGAGATAATGGATGTCACTTTTTCCCATGTTCAAACAAACAAACAAACAAAACAAAACTCCCTGAAACAAGAGACCTAGCACATCAGGGAACAAAGTTCTAAGTTGACCTTGTGCTGATTTCCCCATTGCATAGGGGTGTACGAACCCCACTCACCCGTCTGGTTGGGGCATCTGCTGGGAGGGGGGAGGTGATCCATCCCTCCCCCCGGAATCCTCCCCGGCTGGTTCTGCTCCATGGCGAGTCCGCAGAGCCACTGGCCGGGCCCATCCACAGCTGGACTTCCATCTGCTGCCGGTCTGCGTCCGCAAATGGCGTCTGGCGTAGCGGACACCATTTGCATTCCTGCTTTAGCCATGATAGGTTACGTAAATCTTTATGTAGCCTACCACGGCTAAAGTAGGGACACAAATGGTGTCCACTATGCTGGATGCCATTTGCATCTGCAGACTGGGGCAACGGATGGCGGTGGATGGACCTGGACTGGCTGGCGGCCTGTAGGGTCTGTCCCGGGAAACTTTTGTGGGGTGGTGGTGGTGGGGTAGTCTGTTCTGCCACGGACTCCGGGGGGCTGGATTCTAAAGAATCCAGCCTCATTGGAGTCCATGGCAGATTTCTCCATCATCCCTACCATTGCATGGAGGTTTTAACATAGGGGAACATTCAGAAATGTGACCTCGAGGCATGAGAGAATCAGTAAGGTTCGAGCTGTTGAGGGTCTCTGAGTTCCACCTCGATGCTTGATCCACCTCACTTTCAATTATGATCTGTTGTTCTTTTTGTTTGAATGGGAAAAGTGCGCATTTTGGAACACATTTTTTGAAAGTGCGTATCCAAATGCACACATTTCCCCCATAAAGTAAAACAGGCAAATGCATATTTTTTAAAAATGCACTTTTTTTTTTTTAAGTGCACAGTTTTCAAATGTAAGTTTAGGAACATGTGAGCTTGCCCAGAGAAAATGCAGTTGTGTTCGAGTTCATGTTCGGAGGTGTGAGCTGGGGAAATCTGGGTAAGAAATGAAGCAAACCAAAATTCTCATACATCCCTAGTGACCACCCACCTATCATCTAGACTGCATTGTAGCACTTCACCAGTCTTGCATCCCATTCTGATGCAAGTGTGGATCATGGCCTGGACACTACTACTTTGGGTGTGTATTTGTGTGTGGGGGAATAATAGGTTTGCATGTTCTGCATGTAAAACAAACACACAAACACACATACACCAAACACAACAAAACTCCCAACTCATGGAAAGCAGGGAGTGAGCATGTCAGGGTTCTGTCAGAACCTTCTCCCTACTAGTTTTCTATGTGCACATTTTTTTTTTTTAACATGATGGAGCATTCAAACATGATTTACAACTGCAGTCTGATGTGGTATAGGCCCAGGAAGCAGGCTGTACCACATGTAGATGCAAAGGTAGCGTCCCTTTAATAACTGTGCAGAAAAAGACATTTTGGCAGATATGGCTACAGGTTAGGAGTTTCTGTCCATTCACTGGACTTGAGCTATATAGGATCCGGTGTTACCCTCATTTAGGGATGATGGAGAAATCCCCTGTGGCTGCACATCAGGCTGGATTCTCATGAATCCAACCTGTGAAGGCTGCAGCGGACTGCCCCACTCACCTCTGGGTCCATTGGCTTTCCCAAGGTATGGTTCTCCAGGGCTGTTGGTGCCTCCGAGGCCCTTCTGCCCCATGCCGGCTGTCAAGAGCTTCCTTAACAGCTGGTGTGGGGAAGAAGGGTTGTGGCATGGCCAGGAGGAGAGTCACCCTGCAAATTCTGACAGAGTAAGGCTTTAGGGAAATCCGGGGGAGGGAGCCCAAGCGGCCTGGACCTCCCCACTGCTAAGCCCCCCTGGACTGGAAATTGTGGGGTTCGTACACCCCTACTCTCATTGTGTGGCAGGCTATACACTGGGATTGTTGCCTTAAATATAAGTGGACTACTATGATGTAGGGAACACATTATAATAGCAGAATGGCAAGGGAGGGCATAGTTGAATGATATAGCTGAGGAACGATAGCAATAATGACTAATTAAACAACCCGATTGCTCTAATAATAAGGTGCAGTCCTTGGGGAAGGAAGAAAGGAAAGTAAGCCAGGAGCCCTTTGACGCAATTCTGTTGGTTCATTTGCAATGCCAAAGTGTTTAAAATGGGGTGGGGTTGGGGAAAGAGAAGCACGCCTAAACAGCTGTAATTTAAATTACCATTGTTGGAGGAATGGCTCAGGGGATGAACAAGCAGTGTAGTAGTTTTAAATCAGGCGAGTATCTTCCCCAATTATTATTTGGTAACATTCTCCACAGCCACTATGGGGAAGAGGATTGCATTGATGTTATCCTCTTTTTTTGCATGCAAAGACAGGCAGGAAAACAGTAGCCCAGGCAGGTGCACCACTGAGGCGCATGCAGACAGGCCCAATGCTCATGCTAAGTGCATCAACACAGAAGGTGCATGGAATGTTAGGAATAGGCCAACTCACCTGGGTCTGCGTCGTACACTGCTTGATGAACCCCAGCTGGCTGCTCAAGCTGCAGGACACTCCACAGGTGCCCAGCAAGGGGTGCACAGCTGCCCGCTCCCTTTCCAAGCCACCATTTTGCGCAAAATGGCAGCTTGTTCTTTTTATGCAAATGGCAGCCATAAAGGGGCCATTCATGAAACATTACAGGTGCAAATGATCACTTACGCCTGTAGTTTTGTATAAATGGACGCTTTACGGCTACCATTTGTGTAAAAAGCCCCTTTATGTAAAAAGAATGAGCTGTCATTTTGTGTAAAATGGCAGCTCGGTGAGGGAGTGGGTGGCTGCAATGCTTGCCCGACTCAGCACATGCCGAGTTGGGCAAATGTGGCAGTTCATGGACTAGAGTTTGGGAGGCTGAGTGGGGGGGAGGTGTCCACCAGATTCCACCCCCCTCTTGGACTCCAGCAGCATCCCTATGGTATATTTACATGGGCTCGAACTCTTTGCCAGTTGTGTCTGCGGCCACATCTGTTTAGACCAACATTGTGAGCTGTTTCTCTTTGGCAGCGCCACTGTGGGGAGGGAGTGGAGTGAAAAAGGCTGAGGCCATTTCATTTTGTTGCCACAGAGCTGACAAAGGAGACATTGAACTCCTTTAAACCAGAGTATGTGTGATTAACAGTGGATAAGATCTCAGAGGAGAAAAGACAGGGCCAGCTCCAGGTTTGAAGGAATCCTGGGTAAACTGCCCTCTAAGGATGGGGGGCACTTTTCTTTTTGCTAGTGGGTCATTGTGCTGAATAAGAGGAAAGGCATCACCGAAAAAGAGGACACAGATTTGCACAAAATGTAGATATGCTAATTTACATGTATTAACGCAAATTAAGAAATAGTTATAATTTAAATAGACATGCAGGACATGCCATCATAGTGTAGAAAACTGTGACCAGTGTGCCTACCTGTTCAGGTGACCAGTGGCTCTGCCTGTTCAGGCTGCCGTCCAGGTGATAACTGTTGATGTGTAACCATTCCTATGGTTCTTTGTGGTTAAACTGGAATTAGACTGGACAGGCTTCAAATAGAGGATACCCTCCAACAGAGGATGGTCCCCTGGCAGTCCTTCAAACAGAGGCCTGTCATTTGTGAATGAGGACACATGGCTGCCCTACGAGAAGAAGAACAGTGACAGAGGGAGCAGTTGGACAGCACCGGGGCACCTCGAGTCTAGCCACCATTTACATTTCCCATAAGGATCCCAATATCGTGGCACTCAGGGGCATTGTGGGGATTAAAATGATGGCTGGACCCTGCTCCCTGGCACTGCTCAGAGTACTAGGCCCCAGGGCAGGCCCTGCTGAGATTTTGGGGCCCGGGAATCTCCCCAAGGCTGCCTGGTGCTGATGCGAAGTAAATCACTGAGGGAGATGGCATCTATGCTGCTTTTCAGGCACTTTTCCTGAGGTGAAATGACCTGTGAGGGAAAGGAGGGTTCTAAGTTGGGTGCTGGGCTCTTCTCCCAATGTAAGAATTCTGAGGAAAAGCAGAAAAGTTTGATGGTCTGGGGTACAAATTTCCAACTGATAATCTACCAAGAGTGGCCAAGAAGAGTGAGGAGGAGGCAAGTCCTTTCCATAGTTACTTCTAGCCTGCCAGAAGTAGTGTGGCAGTGTTTTTCTTTGTTGGGCATCTGAAGAGAAAAATTAAGGCCTATTCTTATAGGCCTTTGGAAATTAAAATAAGGGGATTGACTGGGTTGGTTTGCTATTAATACTGAAATAATCTGTGGTTTATTATCTTCTGCTTTTAAGATTTGTAATTGACTTCTCAAGTTCTACTCTTCTGGTGGTCTTTTTGTCTTTGTAAGCTGTGGGATGAAAGAAAAAGAGAAAGGAGGAAAGAAATCGATTTCATGCTGGTTTTTCTGTCTTAGAAATGGTTCTGTAAGAGATAAGGATGAGAGGTGCCATACCAAAAATAAAACTGAAAGCAGTCCCATCACTAGAAACATTGTGCTAAGGGGATATAAGGGGAATTAATGAAGAATAGCCAGAACCTAAATACTGGTGGGCTAATACATTTAAAATGCATTATATTAAATCACAGTAAGATCACATTTAAGTTTATACAATTGAAAGACAACACCAGCTTCCTCGTCATTTGTTAGTCAGACCACTGGAGAAGGGGTACAAATTCCTAGTAAGCAAATTTGGGGAGCAAATTTGGGGAGCAAATTTTAGCTTTGCCCTTATTTTCGCCATAGTCTACGTAAATCTTTATGTAGACTACAGCGACCAAATAAGGAACGTGAATGGCGGCTCCCTATGGGGGCCGCCATTAGCCGTACGCGCTTTTTTTTTTTTTAAAGTCACCCGTGATAGGCTACGTGACGATTTACATAGCCTATCATGGCTGACTTTGCAAATCTAGCCGTGATAGGCTACGTTAATCGTCACGTAGCCTATCACGGGGGCGTTTTTTTTTTTTTTACTTTTATTGGAATGGCGGCGGTGGCAGCTGGTCGAAAGACCGGCTGCCGCCTCTGCCCCTGTCGAAGACCTGACGAACCGCCGCTGGGACCCGCCGCCGGGAGGGACATTCGGGAAAGGTAAGTCCCGTCCCGGGGGGGTGCGGGGTGCGGGGGGGGGTGCGGAAAATTTCTCCCCGAAACTACTTCGGGGGGCCGAACACGTTGGCACTCGGCCCCCCGAATTTTCGGGGAGAAATTCTCCCCCATCCCTAGGTTTGTTTTTTTTTTTAAAGAGGGGACAAATTCCTTGGAGCAGGATGGGCAGAAGGTGGGATGCACCAGATTTCAGGAGCATGTCACCATTAGGTATGTCAGAGGAATCTGTTTTTTGGGGGTATTGCTCTGCAAGTTTTCACCAGCTCAGCCCCCCGGAATCCACCTTGTTCATCTGCAAGCTGGCCTGACTAGTCGCGTGACTCGTTTTTCGGTTTGTTTTTTATTTGTGCAAATTACAGGTGTAAATTTTTATGGAAGGCCGCGATTTTATGCAAATCATGATTTCTGTAAATATTTACACCTGTGATTTTGCACAGATCATGACTTCCATTTTTTTTTTTTAAAAAGCCAGCAAAATTCCCAAGTTTTGGGAACTATTCCACTGCTTGGCTTGCAAAAGCAAGTTAAGTCAGAGGTGCCACAAGGATCTGTCAGGCCCCCAAAGGGATGGATTTCCCTGCAACAGCCATCCCTAGTCACCAGATTTTGCCTGAAGCAAAATCTGGGGTGAATTTCATGTGTTCCTCCTCAGGCAAATGAGCTAATGCAGGGGTCCCCAACCTTGTTTGGCCTGTAGACACATTTGGAATCCTGACAAAGTGCCATGGGCACCAGTGACAAAATGGCCACTGTGTAGGCATGGCTACTCACAAAATGGCCACCATGGAGGAGTCAGGTCAGAAAGATGACAAGACTTCAAAATAATTCAAATATGAAACAGTTTACTAACAAATACATAAAATGGAAATACAAACATCTAAACATGCCTGCCATAAAAATACAAAAACCTGGTCTTGCCAGTACAACCCTAGCATGCATAGAAGGATCAGAGAGTCTAGGGATGTCAGAGAATTCCACCATGGATCTCGGTGAGGCCGAATGCCAGCGCATTCGGCCCCCTGAAATCCGTGGCGGAATGGCCTGCCCCCCCTGCCCCCCACGGATCCCTCCCAGGACGAGACTTACCTGGGGCGGATGTTCCAGATGGCGGCGGCTCCAGCGGTGGCTTTGGTGGTGGCAGCTGGTCTTCCGACCGGCTGCCACCACCGCCATTTGCAGTCTGTTTCCCCCCCCCATAGACGTGATAGGCTACTTAAAGACTTACATAGCCTATCACGTCTGGGTAACCTATCACGTCTGGGTTTAAAAAACAAACAAACAACGCGTACGCAAATGGCGGCAGCTACGGCTGCCGCCATTTGCGTTACTTATTTTTGGCCATCTTAGTCTACGTAAATATTTACGTAGACTAAGACGGTGAAAATAAAGGGGAACGCAAATAGCGCCCGCTACGCTATTTGCATTCCCCCTTATTTTCACCGCCTTAGCCTACGTAAATATTTACATAGACTAAGACGGCAAAAAATAAGGAATGCAAATGGCGGTGGCCGTAGCTGCCGCCATTTGCGTAAGTGGTTTTTTTTTTTAACCCAGACGTGATAGGCTACGTAAATCTTTACGTAGCCTATCATGGCTGAATACAGGGATGCAAACAGCGGTGGCTACGGCAGCCGCCATTTGTGTCCCAGCTAGCCAGCGGCCGGATGTCTGGCTGCTGGTGGAGCCGGCCGGCGGCTCTGCGGAATCCCCGCAAAGTGGAGCCGGCCGGCGAGGATTCCGGGGAGAGGGACGGAGCGCCTCCCCCCCCCCAGCGGAACCCGACAGAGCCAGGTAAGCTGGGTTTCATACACCCCTATCAGAGACACATGGATCATCATGGTTTTTGTATCGGATCTCCCTCAAACCAACCTGAAATTGCAAATGGTTTTTGTATCGGATCTCCCTCAAACCAACCTGAAATTCCAAATTACATTGCAGATCTATGATTTTAAGGTGGTTTGGAGGAGATCGCATGTAGAAATCATGAGTAAGAGTGAGCTCTTTCTTTTTCCTACTGGGAAACCAACTTTAAAAACAACAATGAGGCTTGTGTGGCACCATAAAAAAAGACTACTAACATGTTAATACTAATAGGCATAGCCTTTCATGGGCTATAACCAACTTCAATCACACACACAGACACTCCATATCACATAAGCACACACACATGCATGTGTGTGTGTATGCACGTGCATGTGCATGCACACACACATACACACACACACACACACAGGGAAATGTGTCATTGAGGAGTCTCTGAAAACGTAATGGTGGAAGGATAGAGCTGAAGCAGGGATGCCTCTCTGCCACTGGAAAACAGTCTTCAGAAGGGAGAGAGGATGGCCAGGAAAATTGGGGTTGTGGGGTGGGTAGAAACTAGGGGTGCAACGAAAGTCACTTACCTGGTCTCGCAGCTTGCTTTGCGGTGGGGGGGAGGCGCTTCGCTGCTCCCCCTGAAGTTCAGGCCGGGGGGGGAAGCTTCCCTCCTCGCCCGGCCGAAATTCAGGCCGGGGGGGAGGCTTCCCGCCTCGCCCAGCTGAAATTCAGGCCGGGGAGAAGTGCCCCGTCTCCCCGGCCGTGAACTTCAAAAGGAAAAAAAAAAAGTCCCTGTGATAGGCTACGTAACAATTAACGTAGCCTATCACGGCTAGATCTGCAAATTCAGCTATTTGCGTTGCCCTTATTTTCGCCGTAGTCTACGTAAATCTTTACGTAGACTACAGGGACCAAATAAGGAACGTGAATGGCGGCTCCCTATGGGGGCCACCATTAGCCGTACACGCTTTTTTTTTTTAAGTCACCCGTGATAGGCTACGTGATGATTAACGTAGCCTATCACGGCTGACTTTGCAAATCTAGCCGTGATAGGCTACGTTAATCGTTACGTAGCCTATCACAGGGTTTTTGTTTTTTGTTTTACTTTGCTTGTAATGACGGCGGCGGCAGCCGGTCGATAGACCGGCTGCCGCCCCCGCCCCTGACGAAGACCTACCGAACCGCCGCCGGGACCCGCCGCTGGGAGGGACATTCGTGAAAGGTAAGTCCCATCCCGGGGGGGGGGGCGGGGGGGCGGAGAAGTTCTCCCCGAACAACCTTCGGAGGACCGAATGCATTGGCGCTTGGCCCCCCGAAGTTTCGGGGAGAAATTCTCCCCCATCCCTAGTAGAAACCAAATTGAGGGACGAGAGTGGGGAAATGCCCTAGCTTTGCCCAAGCCAGCTCCCCACTGCCTGAAGTGCCAATCCTGGCACGCACCACCAAGAGGAAGTCAGTTGGGCAAGCAAGCAGGGAAAAGCTCTGGCTTCCCCCCTCCCCCATAAAAGGCCCCCCACTGCTGCGCACCGCAAAACAAATGGGACTGGGTGGAACAGCCAGCGAGCCCAGACATCTAGCATGTACAATGAGCAAAAACAGTGCAGGCATGTGATTGAGTACATAGCAGTATCCCTAACTTTGCATGTGCTCCCCACATGCACGAAACAACATCCAGAGTGCCACACCAAACACAAGGCAGGTGGCCATGGGGAGAATGGGAAATGCCCCCGCATAACCCCCCCAACACAAAAGCCTGGAGGTAAAGCAACGCAGGCAGATAGGTGAACGGGCTGGAAATTCCACTGGTTTACCCAGCCCCAATAAACAAACAGAAGGGCACAGAGGACAAGCACTGCACTGCTCAACACACAAAAATAAAGGGTTGGAGATGGAGCACCATCCCCCTCACCCCCCAAATTGCAGATAGGTGGGTGAGCAAACAGGCAGGAAAGGCGCCCCTTTGCCTGTGCTCCCCTCTCAGATGGAAAAGACCATAGCCCACTCAGTTCCATCCCCATACTGCTGGTTTGTATTCAAGGGGAACACTCACCTTTCCCTTCTGGCACAGCCACCCACCACTCATGCCTGCTTCTACCAGGCACAGAATGGGAGTAAGGACTCTGGTTCATAATCTGTTACTTTGGCCAATGAGAGAGCAAAAGAGTGTGTCAAAACTGCAAGTAGAGGTTTATAGGAAAAACCAGATCCATAGACTTAAGAAGACAGAGCAACTCGGAAGTTGGCAGACATGCCTTGTATACATGGAAAAGCCACTACAGCTCTTGCGGGGACACCTGTGCCCTCAGGATAGGGATGTCAGAGAATTTCGCCACGAATCTCAGGGAGGCCGAATGCCAGCGCATTCGGCCCCCCAAAATTGGTGGCGAAACGGTCTGCCCCCCGCCCCCCCGGGACGGGACTTACATTGTGCGAATGTCCCTGGCGGCGGCGGCTTCGGCGGCGGTTCGGCGGTGGTTCGGCGGTGGCGGCTGGTCTTCCGACTGGCTGCCGCCGCCGCCATTTCCAGTAAAAAAAAAAACCCCCAAAAAGTGATAGGCTGCGTAAACATTTACGTAGCCTATCACAGCTAGATTTTTAAAAAATACCATGATAGGCTACGTAAATGTTTACGTAGCCTATCACGGCTGAGTGAAAAACAAAAAACAAAAAACAAAAACCCACGTGTATGTAAATGGTGGTGCCCATGGGCACCGCCATTTGTGTTCCTTATTTTGGCACGTGTAGTCTACATAAACATTTACGTAGACTATGGCGAAAATAAGGGGAACGCAAATAGCATTCCCCTTATTTTCACCGTAGTCTACATAAATGTTTACGTAGTCTACATGTGCCAAAATAAGGAACACAAATGGCGGCGCCCATGGGCGCCGCCACTTGCGTACGCGCGGGTTTTTTTTTTTCACTCAGCTGTGATAGGCTATGTAAAAATTTACGTAGCCTATCACAGCTGACTGCAGGGACGCAAATGGCAGCAGCTACGGCCACCGCCATTTGCGTCTTGGCCGGCAAGGATTCGCGGCGGGAGGGATGGGGAACCTCCCCCCCGGCCAGAATTTCAGGGGGAGGGACGTAGAGCCTCCCCCCCCCACGAATCAAGTTTCGTGAAAGGTAAGGGACTTTCGTACATCCCTACCTCAGGAGCCCTGTTGAGGACTCCTGACCTAAGGCATTTGGAGGGAAGGCAAAGCACTTTTGATAGGACTAAGATAATATTTCAGAGGGGCTTTTGGAACATCTCTAATCGGCAGTAATTTGGAAGAAAAAAAGAAATGGCTACATTCACCAAGCTCTCCCCCTGAGATAAGATAATTGTGCTCTCTGTTCTCCCCCATGCCCACCCCTCACGGCCACTGTCTTGGCATAGCTTGACGGCTGGGCCAGTGGAAGGGATCAGAACTGTCAGCGCTGATGGACATTTTTTTATCAGTGCGTGACTCCAGGTGGAATACACCTCCCACCCCTTTGCGGATGCATCTGTCAGCCAGGTGTGTGTGTGTGTGTGTGTGAGTGCATGGACAATGTGGTGGCACTGTGGAGTGCACACACTTTCTCCATCACATATACATAGTATATGAGTGCTCTTACCACATGTATGCATTTGAAATTTGTTGAATTCCCAGCTCTCATTCAAGGAAAGGTGAATGGGCATAAATTCACTTCTCTCTCTCTCTCTCTCTTTCTCTGTGTGTCACACACACACAACGCTAAGAAACCACTGCCTTGTTTCCACACACATTTGAAGTCTGCTGAATTCCCTGAATTCAGAATGATCGCATTTACCCATATGCCTATGAATCCCACTGTTTGCTTCACTTTATTAAACCTGACCATAAGCCACCCAAAGTTTTCTGAAATGCAAATTTCTTGAATAAACTTAAGTCTTGAGGAATGTGAAATGTTTCTCGTCATGCTTCATACTAGGTTTTTAATTCATCTTTGTACATTTTGCTCAAGCCCTAATTCTCTCCCTCTCTGTTAGGGCCTAGCTAGCGACAAAGGACATTAAACGAGTATTTGACAAAGGGTGCTTAAGGCTGGAATCCTCTGCACACATAAGCCCTATTGAGGTCAGTGGGATTTACTTCTGAGTAGACATCTTCATCATAATCATCTACTTTATTTACTTATTTATTTATTAGATTTCTATATTTCCCAATATAGTGAGCCAAAGCTCACTAGACAGATTACACAAATTTAAAACCTTAAAAATACAATATAAAACATCATATGAAAACCATTTATATACAAAAACAATTTAAAACAATCAACAGTGAAAATCTCAGAACCGGATAAAACCTTCTCAAATGCTTTTGTTTTTGTGAACCGCCCAGAGAGCTTCGGCTATTGGGCGGTATAGAAATAAAATAAATAAATAAACAAATAAATAAATAAATAAATGCTGTCAAATGCTTGGGGGTAACTTGGAACCTGGGGCTGATGCCTTCACAGATGCTCCTCACCATCAGTGATGATGACATGCAATGTTGCAAATTGTGCTTGCTACCAACTTACCCACCATTTACCCACACTTTTCCTTGGTTTTTCAGGCCCAAATCCAGATGGAAAGGATGGCGTGCCTGGGAACAGCAAAGATGTTCCAGGTTGTCCTGGTCCGGTATTGCCTTATGCAGCATCTGGGCCTTGCTGTATTGCTAGAGGAATCCTACTGTGAGTTGAACCAGGCCTGTTCATGGTTATAAGCAAACACAATTTCTGAGCTGCCTCTGCCCACTCACACACCTTCTCTCTCTCTGGCTGTTACAGCATACAGGCTTGGTCATGGAAGGAACAGCCACGGTGTTCTCTTACTTGCTTAGCTGAATGCTTCCTCTGGGCAGTACAGTAATGGGGATTCTGCTCAGCAAACCAAAATGTCCCTCTTGTGCCACCCAAAGATAGAGGCTGTGTGAGTGGAGGCAGCAGCAAGAGAGCAGATGTAAGTTACAATGGGCCTTCATGGAGGCAGCCATTGCTTCTTTGCCCCAGAAGAAGGTGTGAGCTAATATCTGCAGCACCTGCCAGTGACCAATTTATCCTGTCTGCAATCTCCATTTTGAGACTATGGCTAAATGATAGACCTCATGGCCATACCTTCTGACCTAAGTGTTGGATTTTTATGTTTTTCCTCCACCCCCCCTTTTTTTTACTGCTTCGCCCAGAGGTAGGCCATCTGGTACCCTCCAGATGTTTTGGATTACAACTCCCATAATTCCTCAACATTGGTCATACTGGTTGGGACTCATCATGGAAGTTACAGTATAAAACATCTGGAGGTCACCAGGCTGCCTATCCCTGGCCTAGACTGCTGAGTTCTGAAGCTTGCACCATCTTTTGGCCATTTTGGTCGGTTGTAATAAAGGCATTGCTCAACAGTGGCTTTTGGATTGATTTGCCTTTTCTCTGTTTTTCTGGATTTATTTTGTTATCCAGTTTGTTGACAGTTTACTTGGTATATTCCCAAATTTCAGATTAATTTTGTTTCACATAATTCAGTAATTTTCCTGCCATTTTATATTGCCTTGTTTTCAATTCATTAACTTTTCAGATACCTGCTTGTTTATGCTCTTGTGCCAGTTCAGTAATTTGCTAATAATCTGGCCAATTCCCTCTCTCCTTGTTATTTCAGACAAGATGCTAATTTCTAAAAACAAACAAACAAAAATTACTCCCTTGTGATTGTGGAAGTCCTTTTTATGTTGTTTTTGCCTTCATAACCATCCCATACAGTAGACTGCTAATATTCCCATTTTAAAGATGAGGGTGGGGATGAGATAAGGATGAGAAATTAATGATTTCTCCAAGGGCGCTAAAGATATTCATGGCTACTCAAGACCTTCTCCTGCTGTGTTTTAGAACAAGGGTTTGAGCTTGGGTCTTTTGAGTCAGGGCATAGTAGTTTTAGCAGTCAGATCACACCAGGTGATAAGGCTTCTCCCAAACGTCTTGCCTTTTTTTCAAATCCGAAATCACAAAATCCAAAGCTTCAGGTTTTGCAAATAGGACAGCTCTATTACAAATGTTTGATTTGCACCCATGCTCGCGCTGTTTTGAGTGCAGATGTCCAAGCGTGAATGTCAAGGGAAACTGAAGTTAGAACTAGATGAGCTAAGAGGTGCTGTATGGATAGAGGCACCCCAGATCTCCCTTAGTACTAGGACTCAGGATCACCTCATGGAATTGATTGGCAGTAGATCCAGTGCAGGCAAAACAATAACCTCTTCTCCACGCAATGCATAATTAATGTATGGCACTCTCAGCCACAGGATGTGGTGAAGGCTCCCTTGCTGGCTGAGATTACTTTAAAAAGGGGTTCGACAAATTTATGGAGGACGATAGGTCTATGGCAGGAGTGGTGACTCTCTTTCAGCGCAAGGGCTACATAGCTTTTTCAGTTTCAGAAAAGCTCTCAGGCCACATTCAAATGGTGGTAGGGGCAAAAGGCAAAAGGAGCAGGGCCAAAAATATCAAAAATAACAACTTGTTTTAGCTTGAAGTTCTTACTGCCAGTGTCAGGGTGGAAACTGAGCCCATAGAGCCCCAGAGCAGTTCTGATTCTGAGGAGGAACAGCAATCCGTGGGAGAGGAGCTCGCTCATCTCTCACAGGCATAGCAGCTGGCAGATATTCCTCCTGCCAGCATTCCTGGGAGAGATAGTGACCCTGGCAGTGAGAGAGCACTGGAGGGGGGCCTGCTGGATGCTCAATGCAGATGCAGGGAGTGGTGCCAGATGGAGGGCGCTGAAGGGAGGCACTCTGCTTGTTTGGCGCTAAAATAATGGTCATGTCCCGAGGACCCATGGGTAAGAGGGAGGGCGTCTCCATAGCCCATAAGTTCAGAGTCTTCCCGCAGTTCTTCTTCAAAGACCAACTGCCTTACCCGGAGCTTAGGCTACTCTGCTATCTATCCCCAGTGCAGTTCCTTGCTTAGTCGCTAGCGATTAGTATCTGTAAGAGTAATGAAGTAATAAAGGAATAAAGCCTTGGAAAGAATCCTCGTTGTCTGTGTCCTGAGGGGAGGGGACTGCAAGAGGCAGCTAGGGTGCTCCTGACAGCTGGTCTCCAGTGTGGGGGTCGGTTCCCCACCAGGTGGGTGCCTTCCACAACCCCCCCACCCTCCCATCTGCTATTGCATGTTCACCTTTGCTCCTCCCAGTGGAGTGGGGTGGAGGCCCTAGCTTTAGTGGACTCTGGGGCTACGACCAGTTTCATGGATGAAACGTTCGCTCACTTCCACAAGATTCCTACCCTGCCTCTTCCTGCCCCCTTGGCAGTGGAGACCATCAATGGGCATCCTCTTTCTTCAGGTGCGGTGACCTGGATTACAGCTCCGCTCACTCTGCGTGCCCAGTCCCATGTTGAGCAGATTCAGTTTCACTTGGCCAAGGTTCCCCAACACCCAATTGTGCTGGGTGTTTCCTGGCTCTCTAAGCATAATCCTCAGATTTCTTGGGGGCTTCAGCAAGTGGAGTTCTTGTCTCCCTACTGCCAGGAGCATTGCCTCCCAACCGAGGTGCCAGTCCCAGCCCAGCCCAGGCCTTAACCCTTTCCTCCCCCTCCTCATCTGCTTCTGGCAGTTCTTCAGCTACCGTGATCCTCTCAGAGAATTATGCGGCTTTTCGGGATGTTTTCGACAAGAAGGAGGCTGACCAGCTCCTCCCTCACCGCCCTTTTGACTGTGCCATTAACCTCATTCCTGGGGCAACCATCCCCGCCGGCTGGCTGTATTTGATGTCGGAGCCGGAACTTGGAGCTCTGCGGGAGTTTTTGGACACAAACCTCAGCTGTGGCTTCATTCGCCCCTCCTCCTCCCCCGCCTGCACCCCTACCATGTTTGTGCACAAAAAATAGGGAGAACTCCGCCTGGTGCATGACTTCCACATGTTGAATTCGGTTTCAATCCCCGACAAGTATCCCCTTCCCCTCATACTGGAGATGCTGGAGTGCCTGGGGCGAGCCAAGATTTTCACAAGTTGGACCTGCGTGGAGCCTACAATCTGATTCGCATCCAGGAAACATCCCTGTTTCGGCACCCGGTATGGAGCGTATGAATACTTAGTGATGCCATTTGGGCTCGCCTGCGCACCCCCATGTTTTCGCGTTTTATGAATGCCATCTTCCGGGACTATTTGGATACTTTCCTCATTGTTTATCTCGATGATTTACTTACATTTTCTGAGGACCCCCATGCCCATCAGCACCATGTCTCCGCTGTCCTCCAGCGCCTCCGCGAGCACCATCTTTATGCCAAGCTGGAGAAATGTGCATTTGACCTAACCTCTTTGGACTATCTCGGCTACATTATCTCAGCTGACGGTATCAGGATGGATCCTGCAAAGGTCCAGGCTGTCCTCTCCTGGCAGGCTCCATCCACCAAGAAGGACTTGCAACGTTTTCTGGGGTTTGCTAATTTTTACAGAAAGTTCCTGCCCAGCTTTGCTCAGCTGATATCTCCTCTCATGGACCTCCTTAAGGGCAGGAAATAGGGATGTACGAAAGTCACTTACCTTTTCGCAGGTGTGATTCGCGGTGGGGGGGAGGTGCTCCGTTCCCCTCCCCAGAATCCTCCCTGGCTGGTTCTGCTCCGCGGTGGCTCTGTGGAACGGCCGGCCAGGGCCGTCCGCAGGCGGAGTTCCGGCCGCAGCCAGGCTGCTGCGGAAGCAAATGGCGACCACCATTTGTGTCCTGCCAGGCTGCCGTGATAGGCTATGTAAGTATTTACGTAGCCTATCACAGCAAAGAGCAGGGACGCAAACAGTGGCTGCTACGCCGTTTACGCCGCTGCTTTTTCCGTGATAGGCTACGTAAGTATTTACGTAGTCTATCATGGTAAAGGCAGCCACACAAATGGCGTAGTGGCCGCCATTTGCATGGCTGCCTTTACTGTTATAGGCTACGTAAATAGGCAGCCTGGCAGGATGCAAATGGCGGCTGCTATGGCGGCTGCCATTTGCGGCTGCAGCAGCCAGCCGAAAGACCAGCTGCCGCTGCCGGAGCCGCTGGAGCCGCCAGAGCTGCCGGAGCCGCCGGCGCCGGTTAGTTTCGTTCCGGGGGGAATTCCACGGGGTGGCGGGGGGTGGGAGGCCATTCCGCCATGGGTTTCGGGGGGCCGAATGCCAGTGCATTCAGCCTCACTGAAATCCGTGGCGGAATTCTCCACCATCCCTAGCAGGAAATCTCCTTTTCATTGGACGGCATCTGCCCAACAGGTTTTCAAGGAACTTAAGAAGCTTTTTAGTTCTGAGCCGATCCTGGTACATCCCAACCCGAGGAAGCCTTTTGTAGTGCAAACTGATGCCTCTGACTTTGCGGTGGGGGCTGTGCTTTTTCAGCCAGATCAGGCAAGCGGCAGGTTGCAACCCTGCGCCTACCGCTCCAGGAAGCTGAACATGTCTGAGAGGAATTATACCATCTGGGAGAAGGAACTGTTGGCCATCAAGTCCACTTTGGAGACCTGGCCTCATTTTCTGGAGGGGGCACAGCACTCAGTTGAAGTTAGAACCGACCATCGCAACCTGGAACATCTTCAGACAGCCCGTGCCTTAAACCAGCAGCAGATTAGGTGATCGCTTTCCCCCGCCCAGTTCCACCTTAAGATTTGCCATGTGAAAGCCTCCGACAAGCTACAAGCAGATGCTCTTTCTCATAAGCCTGACCTCCAGCCAGGGGGTGAGGGAAATCCTCCCCTCCCTGATTCTTGCCCCCCAGAGCCTGGCAGCAGCTGCAGTGCCTCACTCTTGGGAGGAGCTCCTTCACTCTGAACAGGCTCAGGATGCTTTTGTCTGTACAAAAGTGGAGGAATTGGGGCTAGCCTCTGCCCCCCCAGTCTACCCTCTTCTCTTTGCGAGGTGGCCTGCTTTACCATTCTGGCTGGGTCCATGTGCCTTCTAGACCCCTCCGTGAGAAGGTCCTCCATCAGTGCCACGACTCCCCCACAGCTGGGCATTTTGGCTTTGCCAAGACCCTGCATGGAGTGATGCGGGGTTTTTGGTGGCCTCGTGTGTGTCAGGACATCAAGACCTATGTCACCTCCTGCCCAACCTGCCAGCGGGTGAAGGCCCCCTCAGGCAAGCCCACAGGCTTGCTTCACCCCCTGCCTACCCCCTCAGGACCTTGGAAACTGCTCTCCCTTGACTTCATCACTGACTTGCCTCACTCACATGGTAAGACCACCATTCTGGTGGTGGTGGATTCGTTTTCTAAGATGGCCCATTTCATTCCCTGCTCTGGGTTGCCCACAGCCAGGGAGACAGCGGAGCTGTTTTTGGCGCATGTTTTCTGGCTCCATGGATGGCCCGAGGGTCTCATTTCGGATAGAGGGGCCCAATTCACTGCCCATTTCTGGAGGGAGCTCCGTCTTTCCCCTGCCCACCATCCACAGACGGATGGTCAGACCGAGCGCACCAATGCGACTCTGGAGCAATATTTGCGCTGTTATGTCAATTACCAGCAAGATGACTGGATTTCCTTGCTGCCTCTCTGAGAATTTGCTTATAACAATGCCTGCCATGCTTCCACCTGCCAAACTCCATTTTTTTGCCAATTTTGGTTACCACCCCAAGGCTTTCCCATCCACCCTAGCTCCCTCTTCGGTGCCTGCGGCCGATGAGGTTTTAGAGGAGTTGCGAGCTGTACACCACCTCTTACGGGACTCCCTTGAGCAAGCCAAGACAGCCTACAAGGCCTCTGAGGACCAGTGGTGCCAGCCGGGTCCGTCTCTGCAACTGGGGGACTGGGTCTGGTTGTCCACCCAAAACCTCCCCTCTCACTCGCCTGCAAAGAAGCTCTCGCCTTGTTGCATGGGGCCTTTCCAGATTACAGCCCAGATTAACCCTGTTGCTTTTCACCTGGCTCTCCCCCCCTCCATGAAGATCCATCCTGTTTTTCATTGGTCCTTGCTGTCCCCCCTGGTTTCTGGTGACCCTCATCGCTTGGCCGGCTCCCCCCCACAGCCAGTGCTGGTGGAGGGGGAGGAGGAACTTGAGGTCGCAGAGATTCTGGACTCCCGCCTTTCTCACGGCTGCCTGCAATATCTGGTGGACTGGAAGGGGTATGAGCCAGATGAGCAATCCTGGGAACCCATGGAAAATGTGCATGCTCCATTGCTGCTGAGGGGTTTCCACCACCTGTACCCCCACAAACCCGGGGCCCCAGGGGAGGAGCATGAGGGGGGGGCCTCATGGGAGCGGGGATGATGTCAGGGTGGAAACTGAGCCCATAGAGCCCCAGAGCAGTTCTGATTCTGAGGAGGAACAGCAGTCTGTGGGAGAGGAGCTTGCTCATCTGTCACAAGCACAGCAGCTGGCAGAGATTCATCCTGCCAGCATTCCTGAGATAGATTGTGACCCTGGCAGTGAGAGAGTGCTGGAGGGGGGCTTTCTGGACACTTGGCGCAGATGCAGGGAGCGATGACAGATGGAGGGTGCCGAGAGAAGGCGCTCCGCTTGTTTGGTGCTAAAACAACGGTCATGTCCCAAGGACCCAAGGGTAAGAGGGAGGATCTCTCCATAGCCCATAAGTTCAGAGTCTTCCCGCGGTTCTCCTTCAAACGGGGACCAACTGCCTTACCTGGAGCTTAGGCTACTCTGCTATCTACCCCAGTGCAGTTCCTTGCTTAGTCGCTAGTGATTAGTATCTGTAAAAGTCATTAAGTAATAAAGGAATAAAGCCTTGGAAAGAATCCTCGTTGTCTGTGTCCTGAGTTGGCTATTGGAGGGGACTGCAAGAGGCAGCTAGGGCGCTCCTGACAGCCAGTTATGAATAGAGCTGCACACAAATGGTCCTAGGGCATAGTCTGAGGGCACATGAGGCAGCCCACTTGCTGAAGCTAAGCAGGTTTGGGTCTGGTCAGTGCTTGGAGGGGAGACCACCTGGGAACCACATGTAGACACCTTGAGTTTCATGCTGGAAGAAAAGTGGGATATAAATATAATAGAAATAAATAAATAAATAAATAAATAAATAAATAAATGGTCTCTTAAAATTCTCCAGCCTATTTGTGGGCAGAGAAATTGGGGGGAGAATTTTGCCAAATTTCTCCTAGGGGAGGAGAAATTCTCCAACAGTTTCTCACAGACAGGGCTCACTATTGGCAGGGGTTGTAGCACAGCTTCTCTCTTATTTTCCACAAGGTTTTTGGTTTACTGCACTGCTTCTGTAGGTAGGAAATTCGGGAATGTGGGAATCTGAGGAGGCTACAGGTTGCTATGGAGATTAATTTATAATGACAGACCAGACATTCATTTACACTCCTCAACCACCTCACAAGTAAGGTAAGCACTAGAACCCCAAACCCAACCCATGAGAATTTCTCTGAAATTTCTCCTCTTTTGAATTTCTTTTTGAAAGCAATTTCTTTGCTATCAAATTGAATGAGAATGGTCAAAAGAAATGTGGGATACATTTTTGGCACAGCCTTAGTTACAGAGGCTTAGGAGAGGCATTTCAATCTTTCAGGATGGGAAAAAAGACTGTGCAAGAGCCAGGAAACTACCCAATGGTCAGTGGTTGGGGGAAAGGGGTCGGGACCAGGGGAAGAGGTAGTAGCCATCTGGCGAACCCCATAGGCCAGATTGGGACCCCAGGCAGGGCAGATTTGGCCCACGGGCCTGAGGTTCAATATCCCTGCTCTACTGACATCTAAATGGTGTCTCCAGAGTCACTGGCTGAGTGTGCTCCTCTGAATATCAACCACTGTGGGAGAAGGCCTTCATGTCATGTTTGTGAACTTCCAGGGTTATCTGGCTGCACCCTGTGGGAAACTGGGTGCTGGATAAGGATGGGTGAACGAGCCGTGTTTGAGATCACTCGGAATCTCCAAACATCTCGTACCTGATTCCCATTCATGTTTGCAGTCTCTGCTTACTTTGTGCAAATGGGAGATTTGTGTAAATCGAGCAGTGAATGAACAGGAGATTGACGCAAATCTCCCAAAATTTGCACAAATCTCCCAACATTTGTGCAAATCTTCCTTAATTTGTGCAAATTTCTTCCACAGACTAAAGCAGGGCTGATTCAGTCTACTGAGGAAATCTGCATGAATTAGGAAATTTGTGCAAATCAAACTGAGATTCAGGAATGAGATGAATGAGCTCCCTAGAGAGGTTCACCGGGCACCTACATTGTATTCCTTCTGGCACCAGGTGAAGTCCTTTTTATTCTCCCAGGCATTTTAGCATTTTAGCTTCCTAGTCTTTTAGCTTTGGTGTTTTAAATCTGTAGTTTAAATCTCTGCATCGCTGCTAGGTTTTCTTCTGGTTGTATTGTTATATTGTGGTTTTAATGCTTTTATATTTTATATTGTTTTACCCTGTGCTTTTTAAAATTTTTGTGAACCGCCCAGAGAGCTTCAGCTATTGGGTGGTTTAGAAATGAAATGAAATGAATGAATGAATAAATAAATAAATAAAATGAGCACAAGCATGTGTTTAATACTTTGCAAATATTTTCAGGGGACACATGCACACACTTGCATTTGGGGCTTTGAATTGGGCATGCTCGCATGTTTTGCGAGCAAAACCAAAATTCTCATACATCCCTAGTGCTGGACTACAAGGACCTCAGCCTGATCTAGTAGGGATCTTCTTAGGAAGTAATCCTTTGCCCTCCCCCAGACTCTGGCCATAGGATTGCTTCCTAAGAAGATCCCTACTAGATCAGGGATCTAGGCCATAGGATATTTTGGATTCCTGGGTTGTAGAGGCAGCCAGTGTGGTTCTCTCTTCGCCAACTGAGAGGGGGAGGGAGCAGGGGGCTTGGAGTCCTGGGCCCACGGTCAGAGCACTGCCTCAAATCTAAGATCCCAGAATCCAAGCTCCCTGCCTTCTCCTCCACGCCCTCACAGCCGGCAGGGAGAGAACCGCACTGGCTGCCTCTACGAGGTTGCAAAAACAATCTTGGAGAGGAGGTGGAGAGGGTGTTTCCATGGGCAGGAGGGGAGGGGACTGGACAGGCTGGCTTATGCCATATCCTGAGGCCTTTCCAGCCTCCTTTTCTCCTCCTCTACAATGCCTCAGCTAGACAGGCAAAAAGGCCCATCTGGCTGCAATGCACAGCAGGAGGTGCAGATGGAGGCAAGGATCACCTCTGCCGTGCCTCGCACTCTACGCTCGATATGCTTAAGCCTCTGAGTTCAGAGGCATAGGAGTATCAAGGGCCGATCCCGTAGGATTGTGCCCTTAGTTTCTTAGGTGCACAGCTGCTGCTGAAAGCAATGCCTCCCTTCTCTCCTCCCCCTCTTCTCTCAACCCTCCCTGCCTCTACCACCAAGGGCGTAGGGTGTCGACAGGGCCTGTCCTGGTCTGAGGGGGCACTGGGCAAAGCGCCCCCTGTTGGTGAGCCTGTGGGCTTACTTGGCAGGAGTGTTTGGCAACAGCAGTCAGTGACAGCACTGGCAACGGTGCTCCAAGCAGCATCGGGTGGTTGGTGCCTGCCATTGAACTCCCCACAGTGCCCTGGAGCAATGCTACAGTGACCCATGCAGAGATGCAGAAGGCACTTTGGGCACAATTAGCTGAATGGATTTCTTCTCTCTCATCGAATTATAGAATAGTAGGGTTGGAAGGGGCCTACAAGGCCATCGAGTCCAACCCCCTGTTCTCTCTCTTTTTGGTGCTGCACATTAGTGTCAGGGTTGGATTGGAGCAGAGAGCCCCAGAGCAGTTCTGATTCTGAGGAAGAGATAGAAACCATGGGAAAAGAACCCACGCGCTGTTCGGAGGAGCAGCCAGGGGGAGAGCCCTTCCCGGCACACATACCTGAGAGTGATAGTGACCCTGGCAGGGAGAGGGAGGCGCAACAGCAGTTTCTGGATGCTAGGTGCCGGTGCAGCGTCAAGCGGGAGATGGCGGGCACTGAGAGGAGGCGCTCAGCCCACTTGGCAATGGAAACAGCGGCGCCCCAATGCCCCATGGGAAAGGGGTGGACTCTCTCCTCCTAGCCCCTAAGTTCAGAGGTTTCCTGCCTTCCCCTCCAAATGGAGGTCAACTGATTCCTAAGGCTAGAACCCCCGAGTAGGCAGCTCTCTTAAGTCTCACTCATAGGATCAAGCAATTAGCATCTGTAAGCGTCATTAGGTTGAATGGAAATAAAGCCTTGGAAAAGAGCCCTGTTGTCTGCGTGTTGATTCTGGCTACCTGAGGATCTCAGAAAGCAGCAGGGGCAACCTCCTGACAGCTAGCTTGCATCCAGTAAACAGTTTGGGAATTACACCCTCTGATTCAATCCCTGGAAGGGGCACTTTTGCCCATCTTGAGGCATGAGTGCAGCTTCTGAGAGCATCCCTTGTATCTCTGCAAAGTCATATGCGCCATGCAGGCCTGGGCTTCTCGTTCCGTTCTCTTCCCAAGCAGTGATTGCTGGGAAGAGAACATGACAAGGTCTAAACTGAAATGAAAGGCAGGGTGCAGGATGCTAACGAAGGTGACAGCAATTAAGCTAGCCCTCTGTTAGCAACAGCCGGATGAATGAAGAGTGCTAATTAAGGAGGGACTTGCTACTTCGCAGGCTGAGAGAAAACTAAGCCATAAGGATAAGGAAGAATGATGTTGGGGGACTGTGACAGGCAAAAGGATATCATTTCCTTCATCACTCTGAAATCAAATGCACACTACATTCAGCTCCATTTTTTCTTAACTAGAGCTACAAGCATCAGCTGAGTAGTTAATAGCGACGGGTGGGCATTTCATTTCAGTTTGCTTTTGGTAAGAATTTACCATATTTGGGACAAAAAGAACTTGCGATTTATTTCAAATGTGGGAGAAAGTGAAACAGATAAATTTGCACATCCAGGCCCAGGGCTTTGAGTGCTTTGCTTTTAAAAGTCTGGGTTTGAATCCCTATGTATTCAATCATGTTAGTGCTGAATTAGGGTTGCCACCACTTTTCACCCTGGAGATGCTCGTACCCATCTTTAACAGCTACATGGAGGCAGGGATGGGTGAACCCCCTGAAGTCCAGCCCGGAGGGGATTGCCATGGGGAAATCTGGGCTGCTTGGGCTTACTGGATTTCCCCAGAGCCCTGTGCATACCTTCCAGGTTTTGTGGGGCGCCTTTCCTATTTTAAAAAAGGCTGGGGAAAATCACAGCCGTAGATTGCATATTTTACACCATTTGCAGCTATAAAGCACTCACATCTACATTAGTTACAGCTGTAAAAGCACTTTTACGGCTGCAATTTATGTAGATGTAAGTGCTTTAAAGCTGCGAATGGCATAAAATACACAACTTATGGCTGTGGTTTTCTCAAGGTCCGTGAATGGCAGCCACCATTCATGACCTTGTCTTTTTAAAACCCGGAAGCCATTCTGCATGGAGTTTGGCAGATGCGGAGGTAAGGGGAGCCAGTCCACTGTGGACTCTGCAGGATGGATTCTTGGGAATCTCATCTGGCCTTATTTGAGTCTGCAGCAGATTTCTCCAGCATCCCTATGTGGAAGACAGGCACATGGTCCTCTCCATGCTTGGAACAGCTGGACCTCCTGAATTTGGTCAGTGGAGATGGGTGAGAATTGTGTTTAAGTATGTTTTGGAACAGAATTGACCAAACTTTTCAATGTTCATAGTCAAGAGAGAAGGAACGTGGGATTTAAAAAGCCCCGTTGAACTCTGTGGGTCATGCTTCTGAGCAGAGAGGGATAGGACTGCAATGCAAGCTTCTAAATGGAAGTTGTCATGTCACAACATTTAAAAGTCTGGTGTGTGGCTGTTTTTTTGTTTGTTCTTTAAGAGAGGGGAAGAAAGGTGAATTATTGGGAATGATATTAAAGGCAAAACTGAAGTACTTTGGCCACATAATGGGAAGACAGGATACCCTGGAGAAGATGCTGATGCTAGGGAAAGTGGAAGGCAAAAGGAAGAGGGGCCGACCAAGGGCAAGGTGGATGGATGATATTCTGGAGGTGACGGACTCGACCTTGGGGGAGCTGAGGGTGGCGACGGCCGACAGGAAGCTCTGGCGTGGGCTGGTCCATGAAGTCACGAAGAGTTGGAAGTGACTGAACGAATAAACAACAAAGGATGGTGCACCCCTGGATCCACTTATCTACAGGTCTGAACCCAACCAATGCATAATGGGACCAGTAGGAACAATAATGGTTCAATTAACAATAATAACCTTGACTGCTTTTTTGCTAAGAGTCCAGATGATGACCTCACTGCTCTGGAATATTGGCCTAGCTAACTTAACTCCAATTGATAACTCCAGTTTTCACTCCAATTGATAACTCACAGTGTAGTACACAGGGCTGGCATCAAAGAGAGGCACGGTCGGGCACCTGCCGAGGGCCCACACCCCAGCAGGGGCCCACTCACAAGAACCCCCAGGAGGTGCTACTCTTCTTCACCATTGCAGGCTGTTTGTTCCCCTGCCTCTCGCTCTGGCCCAGTCAAAGGTGGTGGTGAGAAGGAGGAGAAGCAGATGCCACAGCCTCCTTGCTTGATGGCTCTCTGCCTGCCAAGCAAGCAAGGGGCAGCGGATGGTGATGAGAAAAGTGGTAATGAGAAAGAGGAGGAGAAACAAGAGCAGCTGGTGACAACGGTGGTGAGAAGGCAGACTCGCTGAAGGAGAGGGCTCATTGAGGGTACCTTGCCCAAGGGCCCTCAGAAGCCTGGAGCTGGCCAAGAAACACAGATAGGGAAATCCCATCTTTGCAAATTCTGATACAAACTGACTTGATCCACATCTCCCAAGTCTAAAGGGCAGATCCAAAATTAGTTACCTAATGGCTTTTGTGCTTCCTGCTTATTCTGATGCAGTTGTTGGCTAAAAAACATCTTTAAAAAATACATCGTAAACTGCTGGCCGGACCCGCCGCCGGGAGGGACATTCGGCAAAGGTAAGTCCCGTCCTGGGGGGGTGTGCGGGGTGTGGGGGGGTGCAGAAAATTTCTCCCCGAAACTTGTTCGGGGGGCCGAACACGTTGGCGCTCGGCCCCCCGAAGTTTCGGGGAGAAATTCTCCGCCATCCCTAAGTGTGACATAGACTAGAAATAGACTGAGTTGTCCATCTCGAAGCACCAAGGTATCATCTTAAGTAGGTAGAGCACTTCATTTGTCCAACTGCTACAAAGGTCAGCAAACCTATTTCATACGGTCGTAATAATTTTTTTAATTTTTATTTGCATTTTCTAACAGTAAGTACATCAATCCCTCCATCAAACTCCCCCAAACAATAACAATATATCAAATACAGTCACACACATAAATTATGAATATACCTGTAAATAACACAACTAAAATATTGTATCTCTTATTAATTGGTCCATTTCTATATCAGAATAGAATTTACTACACCAAATTTTCAATTGATTAGTTGGGGGTCCATCTTCAACATTCATTTCTCGGAAAATCATTAAGAAGGGGTACCAAGTTGCTGGAAGACCTGGCATGCTATGGTCCATTGGGTCACGAAGAGTCAGACATGACTTAACGACTAAACAACAACCAAGTTGCTACAAAATTGTCTTCTTTGATTTCTCCTCTAGCTACCTGAAAAAGGCTGTTTAATTTCTCGGCCAGTGCAACTGCCCATATTCTATCAAGGTATCTCTGGAATGAGAGATCTTGAGCATTTTTCCAGGTTCCAGCAATCTTGGTTCTCGCAGCTCCTACAAATATTGCCAATGATTCTTTATAACGCAGTCCCTCATTCTTAGGGATGCTGGGGAAATTCAAGATGGATTAAAATGAGCTTGGATTTCTAAGAATCCGACCTGCGGAATCTACTGCAGAGTGCCCTCCTCAGGCTGTGCAGAGTCCATGAACTTTTGGATGATTCTTTTACTTTCCTGAAATGTACGCATATAAATCCGTAGAAAAATACATACGTTTCTGCTGAGGAAATGTTGGATGGAATGGGGGACAATACACTAAATGTTACGCACGGAGGTAAATTATGTAAATAATTATATAAATATTTACATAATTATTTCTGTAATTATTTCTGTATTTTTCCACATGACAAAAAAAATATTCACATCTGTCTGTGGGCAGATGACGGAATGAAAGGCACCTGACAATCCGCGAAACACAGATGGAGCGGATTTTATACTGTCTGTACATCCCTCCTCATTCTTCCCAGTAAACAATGAGAACAGTATTAAAGTTTCATTTGGAAATACCTTTGTTTTGTTACATTACTCAGACACTCTATTACTTCATGCCACAATGATCTGACCTTTGGATAGAAGATCCACGTACGTACAAGTGATCCCCTTGAGCTACAGTTTCTCCAACAAATGTCCGATAACTTGCTATTGATATGTAACTTTGTGGGGCACAAATGCCATCTATGGACTGTTTTTAATAAGGTCTTCATCATGAGTGCAGGAAAACAATCCTTAGAGGGATCCGTGTATGCATTTACTCCTGAGCAGAACTGACTTTAAGGATGGGGGAGAAATTAGTTCAGTTCGTATTTTAGTTTCGCACATACATACTTTCACACTATTGAACCACCATGAGATTCAAAACTCAGTTATCCTTAGAAATTCACACTTTCTGAATTTTGCAATAGAATTATTCAATTAAAAATGCATAAAATGCATATAATAGGGGAAATGCTTGCAAAAATGTATATATTAAGCAAAAATGTATACAAATGCATGTATTAGGAGAAATATGCACAAAAATGCTTACGAATTTTCATGCAAACTTAAAAAAAAGAAGTTGTTTGGGACAAACCGAACTTAAGGCTCGGGAAATTCTTGAAGTTCAAGATGAACTGACTTTAAGATTGGAAAAATGAGGAACTGAGAGAAACTGGAATTGATTCATCCATCCCTAGTTGACTTTTCCTGCTGTTTGTCAATAGCAGATGACAGCTCTGTGCTGTTAGGAATACTATTGTTTTCCTAAATTGGCTATTTTTTATTCAGCCTGAGCTAGCATTTATACTACAGGGTGCATGTCTATGCATGTTTAGAACAGAAAAAAGTCCTACAACTCCCAGCATAATCCACCCAGCTATGTTTGGGAGTTGGAGGACTATTTTCAGTCTAAACATGTATGCGTAGAATTGCTTCCACAGCCACTCATGATTTTGAACATCTGTCTACTTTGTGTGTAGCAAATATTCCATCATTGTCCACTAGGGAACAATGTTCCAATCCTGTCTTGTGGAGAGATGACCTGGGTTCAAACCATCCTAGAGCTCCTGATAGCATCTGATAATAAGTGCTCACCAGATTATAAGGACACCAAAGGTTCCTCCACCGATGCTTGGGCTCTACCAACTAATATACCCAGGACCCTATTAATCTGCTAATATTTATAATTGTGGCTATAGGGAATAACCCCATTTCTTTTGAGAGCTTAATTAATTATGGAATCAAACTGACTCAGGGAGGTTTCTCTAGAGAGGAGATAAATTTGTATAGCTGGCAGGAGGAAGTGGAGCAGCCAGGGTCAGCCAGATCCTATATCACAGCTGCCAATGCCAGGCAAAAGCTCACAGGAACTCATCTCAGAGAGAACATGAGGTGAGGGGAAACAATCCATCAGACCTGGAGGGCAGTGTCAGGACAGGCTTGCCTGGGAAATTGCTTTTGTATATGGTAGGCACTTGGAGGGAGCGGAGGGCTGGACTTCTTTCTCAAGGGTTGGATCCAGACTTAGTCATACTTAGAGTAGACCCATTCAATCAATGGGACTTAAGTTAGTCATGACTGGGGCTGAAGCAGACATTTGTTCAGTTCACATTTTAATGTGAACTTACCTAATTTTGCACTTTTGAACCACTATGCAAATCGAAATTCAGTTATTCTTCAAAATTTGCACTTATTTGAGTTCTGCAATTTTTTTTAGAAAAAGCATACAAAAATGCATATATTTGGGGAAATAATATGAAAATGCATTCTATTAGCGAAATTACTTGCAAAAATGTGTATATTTGGCAAAAATGCATACAAAATGCATGTATTAGGAGAAATATGCACAAAAATGCTCATGATTTTTCATGCAACCGTAAAAAAAATCTCAGACCTTGGGATGAACTGGTTAAGGCTGGAATAATGAGAATCCAAAATTGACAGATTTAACCCTAGTCATGACTAACTTATGTCCCATTGATTTCAGTGGGTTTACTCTGGCCCCAGGGCATGGTCTGGAGGCACTTGAGCCAGCCACTTTTAGGGATGTCGGAGCATTTCTCCACGAATCTCCGGGAGGCCGAATGCCAACGCATTCAGCCCCTCGAAACTGGTGGAGAAACGGTCCGCCCCCCGCCCCCCCCGGAATGGGACTTACCTTTGCCGAATGTCCCTGGCGCTGGCGGCTCCTGGCAGCGGTTTGGTGGCGGCAGCGGCAGCAGGTCTTCTGACCGGCTGCCGCCACCGCCATTTCCAAGTAAAAAAAAACCACACACACAAGCAAACGTGATAGGCTACGTAAAGATTTACATAGCCTATCACGGCTAGATTTTCAAAAAACACCATGATAGGCTATGTAAATCCTTACGTAGCCTATCACGGCTGACTCTGGGGAAAAAAAAAAGCGCGTACACAAATGGCGGCGCCCATGGGCACTGCCATTTGCGTTCCTTATTTGGGCACGTGTAGTCTACGTAAACATTTACGTAGACTACAGCGAAAATAAGGGCAACGCAAATAGCGTTGCCCTTATTTTCGCCGTAGTCTACGTAAATGTTTATGTAGACTACACGTGCCCAAATAAGGAACGCAAATGGCGGCACCCATGGGCGCCGCCATTTGCGTACACGCGTCCCCCCCCCAAAGTCAGCCGTGATAGGCTACATAAGGATTTACGTAGCCTATCACAGCTGACTGCAGGGACGCAAACGGCGGTGACTACGGCCGCCGCCATTTGCGTCCCGGCCGGCCAGGAGGATTCATGGCCAGAGGGACAGGGCGCCTCCCCCCCAGCCAGAATTTCAGCCAGAGGGACGGGGTGCCTCCCCCCCGGCCAGAATTTCAGCCGGAGGGACGGGGCGTCTCCCCCCTGGCCAGAATTTCGGCGGGGAGGAACGGAGCGCCTCCCCCCCACCACGAAGCAAGCTGTGGGACCAAGTAAGTGACTTTCGTCCATCCCTAGCCACCTTGCTGAAGCTAAACAGTTCTGGGTCTGGTCATTGTCTGGAGGGGAGACCACCTGGAAACCGCGTGTAGCTACCTTGAGTTCCACAATGGAAGAACGATGGGATATAAATAGGGATGTCAGAGAATTCCGCCACGGATCTCAGGGAGGCCGAATGCTAGTGCATTCAGCCCCCTGAAATTGGTGGCGGAAAGGTCTGCCCCCCCTGGGATGAAACTTACCTTGGGCAGATCTTCCTGGTGGCGGCGGCCCCGGCAGCGGCCCTGACAGCAGTTCGGTGGCGGTGGCGGCAGCCGGTCTTCTGACCGGCTGCCGCCGCTGCCATTTCCAGTTTAAAAAAAAAAGTGATAGGCTACATAAAAATTTACATAGCCTATCACGGCTTGATTTTTAAAAAACACCGTGATAGGCTACGTAAATGTTTACGTATCCTATCACGGCTGATTTAAAAAAAAACAAAAAAAATGCGCCTACGCAAATGGATTCTGCCACAAATTCCGCCACAGATTCCAGTGAGGCCGAATGCACTGGCATTCGGCCCCCTGGAATCCGTGGCGGGACAGCCTCCTGCCCCCCTCCCACCCCGCAGAATCCCCTGGGACGGCACTTACCTGGGGTGAATGCAGCAGCTTCAGCGGCAGCTTTGGCAGCGGTGTGGTGGTGGTGCGGTGGCAGAAGTTGCGGCGGCGGGGGCGGAAGGTGCAGCGGGGACGGCAGGTGCAGTGGCGGCGGAAGGGGTGGCAGCGGCGGCGGCCGAAGGGGTGGCGGTGGCAGAAGGTGCAGCGGCGGTGGTGGCGGCGGCAGAAGGTGTGGCGGCGGGGGCGGAAGGTGCAGTGGCGGGGCAGCAGGTGCGGCAGCGGCGGGGGTGGTGGCGGCGGCATGGCAGTGGGGGCAGCAGGGACAGCGGTGTGGCGGTGGCGGTGCGGCAGCGGCAGGTATGGTGGTGGAGGTGCGGCGGCAGCAGCGGCGGCGGCTGGTCTCCTGGCCGGCCACGGCTGGGCACAGCGTACGCAAATGGAGGCGGCAACGGCGGCCGTCATTTGTGTTCACTATTTTTAGCCATTCTAGCCTATGTAAATATTTACGTAGGCCAGAACGGCGAAAAATAGCGAACACAAATGATGGGCGCCGTAGCCACTGCCATTTGCATACGTGTTTTTTTTTACTTTGCCGTGATAGGCTATGTAAATATTTACATAGCCTATCACGGTTAAGTACAGGGACACAAATGGTGGCAGCTACAGCCGCCACCATTTGCGTCCCTGCAGGCTGCCCAGCGGCCGGATGTCTGGCTGCGGGTGGCCTGAGCTGGCCGGCCACTCTGTGGCTTGGCTGTGGAGTGGAGCCGGCCAGGCAGGATTCCGAGGGGGAGGGATGGAGAGCCTCCTCCCCCCAGCGGAAACAGAATGGAACGGAAGGTAAGTGTTCCGTCCATCCCTACATATTTGTGTATGCACAAAAATACACATTTTCTGAAAAATGTACGTTTTCACACACACTAATGTATGCCTTTGCAAAAAGTGCATTTCACACATGAGAATATGTGCATTTGCAAAATGCACATTTTTGCACACACAAAAAGATGTGCAGTTTTGCAGTCACCATTTTTTTTAAAAAAATGGTGACCACGGAGCTCAACGAGGCTGCTGGGGTGAGTGCAGGCTGCTTGCCGAGCATGGGAGGGGCTTGAGTGCAGTCCGGGGACTGGCGAGTGGGGACAGGGGCTGGGTGGGCATCCGGAGAACCTGGACAGGAGTGAGTTTGCACATCCCTACATAAATGTAATAAATAAAATAAAATAAAATGACGAACTCTTGAATTCAACCCCAAATGTGATGATCCCATAGGATTTGTGACCACTCTACCAGACCATCTCTTCTGAACACTTCCATTGCTAGGCTGAGGCCTTGTCTGGTCTGCCCCCAAGACTCCGGCCTGGCAGTGACTTACCTGAGCTTGTACCATTGCTGTGCTAAAGCAGGGTACCTCTCAAGTTGGATGAAGCAGAAACCAGGCAGACCAGATGCTTACAGGCAGGTGTTTAGTTGGTGAATGTGCAAAAGGGCTTGGGTTGGATCCAGATTCAGGCTGGCACATGTGGGCTGACAGAAGAAGACTTCCCTACCCTTCCTTCTCATGTTAGCCCCTTCAGACCCTGAAATGTTGTACACAGAGAGTCAGGGGACCCTACTGAATAGGGTGAACAATGGTGCAGGGGGAGAGGAGCAATCCCAGAAAACTGGGCAGAGGCACCTTCTGTGAGTGGAGCCCTTTCATTCACAGAAGGGACGTCCTGGTAGGGATGGAAGAGAATTCCACCACGGATTCCAGAATCCGGCCCCCCAGAATCCGTGGCGGAACGGCCTCCTGCCCCCCGCAGAATCCCCCCGGGACGGAGCTTACCTGGGGCGGATGCGGCGGATGTGGTGGATGCGGCAGCGGTGGTTCCGGCGGCGGCGGTGGCAGCTCCGGTGGCTGGTCTTCTGGCTGGGCGTGGTTGGGCTGCTGCGGCTGCCATTGGTGTCCTTGCAGCTGTGATAGGCTATGTAAGTATTTACGTAGCCTATCACGGCTACCCCCCCAAACACCAGCGTACGCAAATTGTAGCGGCTATGGCGGCCGCCATTTGCGTTCCTTATTTTTCACCATTTTATCCTACGTAAATATTTACGTAGGCTATTACGGCGAAAAAAAAGGGGAACACAAATAGCGTAGTGGGCGCCATTTGCATTCCTTTTTTTTTACTGTTCTAACCTACGTAAATATTTACGTAGGCTATTACAGCGAAAAAAAAGGAATGCAAATAGCGCCCACTACGCTATTTGCGTTCCCCCTTTTTTCGCCGTAATAGCCTATGTAAATATTTACACAGGCTAGAATGGCAAAAAATAGGGAACGCAAATGGCGGCTGCCATAGCCGCCGCCATTTGCGTATGCTGTTTTTTTTTTGCTTGGCGTGATAGGCTACGTAAATACTTATGTAGCCTATCACGGCAGCCTGGCTGGACACAAATGGCGGCCACTATGTTGGCCGCCAGTTGCGTCTGCAGCAAGCTCGTCCGCAGCTGCAACTCCGGCTGCGGACGGCCCTGGCCAGCTGCTCCGTGGAGCTGCTGCGGAGCGGACCCCGCCAGGCAGGATTCCGGGGGGGAAGACCGGATCGCCTCCCCTCCTGTAGAGGATTCCGGGGGGAGGGATGGAGCACCTCCCTCTCCACCGTGAATCACATCCACGAACAGGTAAGTCACTTCCGTTCATCCCTACGTATATCCTGGATCCAATCCCTTTAATCTTAGACTCTCGCTTATTCACTGATTGTGGTGATATTACATGGATTACACAAACAGCTGTTTTACAGGCACAAACACAGACACTTTTTAATGACAACAATTTATAATAATAAAAGAGGATATGTCTCTGTATGCCTGTCTACTCATCAGCACCACAGCGCCAAGATGGTGAAACCTAGACAACTGAGACTTGGCATGCATACTAATGGGACCCTAGGAGTGTGCACCACTGGGTTATTTTCTTTCTAAAACACAGGAATTAATTCATTTAAACATGTCCCTGTGTTTGAAGCCTGCACTAACATCTTCATCCAGTAGGGGCAGACTTCCCTCACCAGTACAGACCTTTGCAGGCCATATAGTTTGAAGCCAGGGGAGATTAGTAGGCCAAAGGACAGAGTTATAAGGCTGCCCCTCTCCCTGCTATGGGACAGCCCTCTTTAGGGGAATGAAATGGACAGACATGTCCCTCAGGGAGCTGTAGAGGTGCGCCATGGCAGGGGCCATGCTCAGGGATGCCAGCAGATATGGCTTCACTCAGATAGGGTGAAAACAACATATTCATCTCTGAGAGTTGCGTAAGTTTGCTTGAAATCTTCACTGTATCCAACAAAGGGCTTTTCCCGCCTGTGTAAAGCCCCCTGACGTAATTTCCTAGACCGATATACATTAGGGATGGCTGTGAATTTCTCCCCGAATCTCGGGGAGGCAGAATGCCAGTGCATTCGGACCCTGAAATTGGCAGTGAAATTCTCTGCCCCCCGCCTCCCCCGGGATGGGACTTACCTCCTGTGAATGTCCCTCCTGGCAGCGGGTCCCGGCGGCGTTTTGTCGGCGTTTCGTCATCGGTGTTCCGACCGGCTGCCGCCGCCGCCATTACAAAATAAAGTAAAAAAAAAAACACCCCGTGATAGGCTACGTAACGATTAACGTAGCCTATCACGGCTAGATTTCCAGTCAGCCGTGATAGGCTACGTTAATCGTTACGTAGCCTATCATGGGTGACTTTGAAAAAAAAAAAAAGCGCGTACACAATAGGGATGTACGAAAGTCACTTACCTGGTCTCACAGCTTGCTTCGCGGTGGGGGGGAGGCGCTTCGCTTCTCCCCCAGAAGTTCAGGCTGGGGGGGGAGGCTTTCCGCCTCGCCCGGCCGAAATTCAGGCTGGGGAGAAGCGCCCCGTCTCCCTGGCCGTGAACTTCAAAAGAAAAAAAAAAAAGCCCCGTGATAGGCTACATAATGATTTACACAGCCTATCATGGCTAGATTTTCAAAGTCAGCCGTGATAGGCTACGTAAATCATCACGTAGGCTATCACGGGTGACTTTGGGGGAAAAAAAAAAGCACGTACACAAATGGCAGCGGCCCATGGGCGCCGCCATTAGCGTTCCTTATTTGACACGTCTAGTCTACGTAAACATTTACGTAGACTACGGTGAAAATAAGGGCAACTCAAATAGCGTTGCCTTTATTTTTGCCGTAGTCTACGTAAATCTTTATGTAAACTACCGGGACCAAATAAGGAATGCAAATGGCGGCGCCCATGGGCGCCGCCATTTGCGTACGCGCTTTTTTTTTCCAAAGTCACCCGTGATAGGCTACGTAACGATTAATGTAGCCTATCACGGCTGACTTTGGAAATCTAGCCATGATAGGCTACGTTAATCGTTACATAGCCTATCACGTTTTTTTTTCATTTTTTCTTTCACAGCCAGGGAGATGGGGCACCTCCCCCCCGGTCTGAATTTCGGCCAGGTGAGGCAGGGCGCCTCCCCCCCCGGCCTGAGCTTTGGGGGGAGAACCGAAGCACCTCCCCCCCACCGCGAAGCAAGCTGCAGGACCAGGTAAGTCCCTTTCGTACATCACTAATATACATACACACACACTCACTCATAGACACATACAACATCTACTCCCCTCTCCTGAAAATCCCCCCATACTGCAATAGGGCTTTTAAAAAGCTTCTCTTGGCCCCAAAGGAGACTTCTTAAAAGCCTAAATCCAGGACAGGTAAGGGAAGCAGGGATAAGAGATTTTCCCTCCCTGGGCGAGGGGGGGGGGTAGGGCCTGGGAAGGGTGGTGGAGCCTGAGGGAGAAGCCGACAAGGTGGATGGGGACCCTCCTGGACAGTATATTGCCCACAGGTAGAAATCTATGAGAAATCCATTTCAGTTCATTTTTGATCAGGATTTACTCAGTTTGCACCTTCCAGATGGAACCAGACTCGGTTCTAGGGCTGTGCAGGGACCCTCCGAATGGACTCGGAAGCCACTTTGGGGCTTCCAATGTGGGCCCAATTTGCTTTGGGCTGATTTTGGGGGGGCTATCTGCCTTGGGCCAGAACCTGAAGCAGGATTTGGATGGCTGAATCCCACTTCGGGGGGCCCTGATGCCCCCGCACATACCCCCAGCTCCCTACCTGGGCTGCCGCTGCCTCCACCTCTGCTGCCACCATTGCCGCTGTTTCCACCTCCACCGTCGCCACCCTCATCATCACCGCCACCTACCATTGCCAGCTCCCGAGCCCTGGATATGCACCGGCTCTCATTGCAGGGAGTCGTGGAGGCAATGGCAGCAGCAGCAGTGGCGACTCCATCTCTGATGGCTCAGGTAAAGAGCTGGAGGTGCCGGCGCGGCTGGACCAGGGTACCCAAGCTCCAAAGCACACTGAAGTGCTTCGGAGAACCCCCAAACTGCTTTGGGCTGCTTTGTGCCCCCTCTGCTTCGCCTTGGAAGGGTCCTGAGGCAGCTCAAAGTGGCCTGCTTTGACTAAGGGGTTTGGGCCTTGGGCTGAAGCAGTGCACAGCCCTACTACGTTCAATCTACAGTTGAAGCCAGTACATTTCCGAGCTTGTAATGTGATTCGCAGACCACAAAAAATGCAATAAGTAGCATGTGTACATTTGAAAAATGTGCATGAAAAATGTGCACATTTGAAAAATGCACTCAAATGTGCTTAAATCAATGGGAAAGGAATGTGTATATTTCAAAGATGTGCACAGTTGATGTGTACGTTTGGAAATATATACAGGGAAATACAGATGGGTTTTCATGTGAAAAGGAAAAACAAAGCTCACAATCTGATATGGAGTCGAATTGAAATGAACTTCAAGATATGATTTGGAGAACTTTGGCAGCCTCTGGATTTGTTGATTTGCACATCCTTACCTATGGCCCAGTTATAGCTAGGGATGTCTGTCACTGGGAAATCTGTTCCATTCAAGTAGGGATGTCAGAGAATTCCGCCATGGATCTTGGTGAGGCCAAATGCCAGTGCATTCGGCCCCTCGAAATCTGTGGCGGAACGGCCTGCCCCCCGCCCCCCCCGCGGATTCCCCCCGGGACGAGACTTACCTGGGGCGGATCTTCCGGGCGGCTGCGGTGGCGGCTTCGGCGGCTGGTCTTCTGACTAGCTGCCGCCACCGCTGCCATTTGCAGTCTTGTCGCTTTGTTTTGTTTTATTTTTTACAAGACGTGATAGACTACGTAAAGACTTACGTAGCCTATCACGTCTGGCTTAAAAAACAAAAAGAAAACACGCACGCAAATGGTGGCGGCTACGGCTGCTGCCATTTGCGTTCCTTATTTTTGGCCATCTTAGTCTACGTAAATATTTACGTAGACTAAGACGGCGAAAATAAGGGGAACGCAAATAGCGTAGCGGACCCCATTTGCATTCCCCCTTATTTTCTCCATCTTAGTCTACGTAAATATTTACCTAGACTAAGACGGCCAAAAATAAGGAACGCAAATGGCGGCGGCCGTAGCTGCTGCCATTTGCATAAGCACATTTTTTTTTCTTTAAGCCAGACCTGATAGGCCATGTAAGTCTTTATGTAGCCTATCACAGCTGATTACAGGGATGCAAACGGCGGCGGCTATGGCCGCCGCCGTTTGCGTCCCTGCTAGCCAGTGGCTGGATGTCCGGCTGCTGGTGGAGCCGGCCAGCGGCTCCGCGGAATCCCCGCGGAGCGGAGCCAGCCAGCCAGGATTCTGGGGGGGAGGATTCCGGGGGGAGGGACAGAGCACCTCCCCCCCCAGCAGAACCTGGCAGAGCCAGGTAAGGGGACTTTCGTACTTCCCTACATTCAAGCCCAACAGATTTCTGCAGCATGTCCATTCCAGTAAGCAGGGTTGGACTGAATTGGATTTTTATTCCTGGTTTCTGGGAATTTTTTGCGTATCTCTCTCCCCCCCCCCCCCGGTTTCCACCGTTTGAGCAAATTGTGATTTCTGCAGATTGTGATTTGTGCAAATTGTGATTTGAGCAATTTGGGGTGGTGGTGCTGACAGGTCAGGAAAAGGGGACCAGATTGTCCATTTAGCAGGCTAATCCTCAGGGTTTGAAGTGTTGAACAGATATTTGTGGGTCCCCTGCTTCCAGTCCACACTTTCCCAAGTCTCAAGCAAGTAGTTTTAACACAGACATAGCCTCCACCCCCTTTTGAAAACTGTGAAATGGGGGCTGCAAAAGTGTGTGGAGGTGGTAGATCTGTGTGGGACTTGGGAAAGTGTGAGCTCAAAGCAAGTGACTGCTAGTCAGTGCACCCAATACCGGGCTAGGTGGACCGATTGATTCCTTGACTTAACATCAGGCAGCTGCAGTTGTTTCTATGAATGTTCAGCAGATTGTACCTATTGCTGGGGTTAACTGTACTGATGGTAGGGATGTCAGAGAAATCTGCCGCGGACCCCAATGAGGCCGGACTCAAAGGAATCCGGCCTCCGGAGTCCGCGGCGGAATGGGGCACTCACCTCCGCCCCCCCCCGGAATCGGCTGTGAAGATGGCTCCTCTCAGTGGCTGGCTCCGTATAGCCAGCGATATGGCTGGAGGAAGGAATCTGGACGCAAATGGCGTCCACTATGCCATTTGCGGTCATAAAACTCTTAGATTAACCTAAATGCAGCCATAAATGGCTGCATTTAGCTTAAACTAAGGGCTTTACGGCCGCAAATGGTGTCCACTACACTATTTGCATCTGTGTTTTTCCCCGCTATAGGCTAGCTAAATGGAGCTGGCTGGCAGCTCCACAGAATCACTGTGGAGCGGAGCCGGCCCACGAGGATTCCAATGGGAGGAAGAGATTGCCTCCCCCCCTTGCTGACCCCCCCAGAACAGAAGGTAGGAGTTTCATACATCCCTAACTCATGTAGAACTGCATTGTGACTGGGCTTCTTTATTGTGTTGGGATTGGTCTGTGGGGTTCCAAGAGCAGTTGGAGACTGGGGATGATGTGGGAAAGGAATTAGATGTCGTTGTGTGTGTGCTGGTGTGAAGGCTTGAGGCCTACAGAGGCATGGTAGAAAGGTCAGGCCTAGAGGTCTGGGGTTTTGTTTGTTTGTGGGGAGAGGGTATCCCCAAGAGTAGTAGTTTCATTTCCCTGGTTAGTTTCATTTTCCTGAGTTAGGTTTCATTTCTCCAGGTTCGAAACAGTACTTTCGGTTTTGGGGAAGGAGAGGATATAAAGGGAGAGACCGTCAGTGAGAGGGAGACCAGAGAGAGGAAGACCAGAGAGAGGCAGAAGACCAGAGCTGAAGAAATCAGGAAGAAGCAGCCTGGAGAAGTCTAAGCGCAGCTAGGGTAGAGGACCTTGCGCTTTTGCAACCTTTATTTTCTCTTAATGCCTTTTGTATCACTCAGCTCTATTCTGTAAATACCTTTGGTTGTGATTTGCTTGCTTTGATTTACCAGTAAGCTGTTGTGGTTAAGACCCAGGTTTCTGAAGTGCCAATCACCCCACATCTACAGCCTAAACCCCACGTTATTGGGAAGGGGAAGTTTAAAAGAAGGGGCTCTTAAGGAGGCAAGAGATCCTTGAGGATTTGCTCAGGGGGTCCAGGTCCTAAGGGGAACCCTGACAGCTGGCTATATTCTTCTACTTGGCTTTGGAAGAGCAGAAATGGTTACTCTTATTTCATAAGAAAATAAACCCATGGTTATTTATCCAGTGTGGCTCAGCCAACACCCATGTGAGCTGGTCAGTACCCATGTATACTAGAGCTGGCAGTTTACACAGCAACAACATCGTTTCCCTGGTATTCTTGAGGGTAGAGGGCTGGGACCTCTTTCAGCTCACGGGCCAAATTCCATTTCAGAGATGGGCCCAGGGGCTGCATTCCAGTGGTGAGCAGGCCTGCAGGCAAAAGGGGCGGGGCCAAAAATGCCAGCATACTGTAGTTTAAAGCTCTTAGGAAAAGGAACTTCAGTGTTTTAGACTGGAGAGGGGGAACTGCAGAAAAGCTGGGATTGGTGTTTGGGTGAAAGGGGTGTGGCCTGAAGAAGGGGGTAATGCCCTTTGGAGAAGACCAGAAGCCAAATTAGTGCCCCAGGAGGGGAAGATTTGGCCCCCAGCCCCAAGGTTCCCCATCCCTGGAATAGGGTAACAGAAAAGAAATGTTTCAAGCAGTGGCAGCTGGCTGGTAATACCACCACTAGACCTTTCACTTCTGGGAAAGATCCTGGCAGAACCCAGGAGAGCTGCTGGTAGTGAGTGTACTCAGTACTGAGTTAGAGGAACCACAGGATTGTGTGACTCAACATAAGGAAGCTTCTAACGGTTCTCAGGGGGGCAATACATTAAGGCATAATTACTACTCATGTGCCAACATTAGAAACCAAGAGAGAGAGAGAGAGCACTCTTAGATCACAGATGAGCTTTTTCCAAATGTTCACTGAGAAAGTTTATAATAATTACAAATCAATTCTGACGTGAACCTAGAGGAGTTGGCACAACACTAAACTGTGAAAAAGGCAGTCCACCTTTGGGTAATAAATCCAGCCCAAATAAAACCAGCTCTGTGTTGCAATGGCAGCATCTAATTTTTTAGCCTGTTTTCTCAGTCCTTTCTAGATCCCAATAGTCTCTTTTCAGCCACCACGAAGGAGATGCGAATGAGTTGTGGCAAGGAACACCTGCCAGTTAAGGCATCAAGAGTAATGGCATCGCAAAGAGTACTTGGATCAAGTGGCCATCTGTACTGTGCATTTGTTCTTGATCCAGGTTGAAATCAAATCACTAACCAGGCAGTCAAAGTCTTTGTATCTCATTACCAGCTCTTCCTCCCCAAATCATGACTTTAGCAAGTCATGGTAGCTTGAAACAGTGGCCAAACTAGATAGAGGCCATGCTCCTAATCCTCTAGCCACAGGGCATTTTTGAGTGATGGAGCCCATGGTGATGAAGGCAGAGTGATTATAATCACTGATGACACGCTGTCATTCTGAGCAATTCATACACGCCCCCTCCTGCACAAGGTCTAAATTCTATCTCAATATTTAAAACAAGCGATCAAGTCAAACCAGGGACACGCACTGGTTGTAGCATTGCTGCTCTTTCTAATAAGCATCTGACCAGAACTGCTGGCCCTCTTAAGTCATCTTGCAATAAATAGGAAGTGATGCTCAAAATTTTGACACGAGCCTTTGTCCCTGCCTGATCTCTGCTTAATGGCAAGGAGGAGCTATTCTCTGAATGGACACAAGGTGGCAGTGGAGGCACGTCAAGAGGGCTTCTGGACACATCCTTCCTGTCTCCAAACAGTTTTTGTAGAGTCAGGATGATGGAGCAGAAAAAAAAAAAGCCTTTGCCCAAGGGAGAGCTCACCTTTTAGATTTGTCCCTTCAGCAAGGAGTGTCCCGTTCTGACTTACAATCTGTCCTGGTCTCCAGATGTCTCTATTGTAGCTGGCCAGAGATGGTAGGTGGGAAAGAACAACAAAAAATTGCACAGTGGTTTGGCATGTCAGTTGCAGCAAAGCAGCATGATCCCAATTGCTTTGTCGGCTCTTGCCTGCAGGATCGACCAAAAGGAACGTTCTGACTCTTTTCTGAACAAAGGCCATAACATAGCACTGGCAAAAGCCAGTTCATAAGAGATCTTGTCTTCTATACAAATCAGTCTTCTAGTAGAGCGGTATGGGCTTGTAAAAAGAGAAAAGTAAAGCCAGGCAGACTTCAGGCTTTGGGGATCTACTTTATATTTTCTACTTGGACCCCAAGATCCACCAGTCGGAGCATGGTGTAATAGACATACACTTAGAGAATTCTGAGCCCAATAATTTGTTTTGAGTACCAGAACTGAATGGAGCTCACAATACTGCCACTAGAGATGTATGGACTGTGTAAAATCCACTCTGTCTGTGTTCTGAGGATTGTCAGGTGCCTTTTGTTCCGTCATCCACCGACAGACTGATGCGGATATTTCTTTTTTTCATTGTGCGGAAAACCCCTGGAAATAATTGCGTGAGTATTTACGTAAGTATTTACACAATTTACCTCAATACGTAACATTCAGTGCATTGTCCCCCATTCCATTCAATGTTTCCTCAGCAAAAAAATTATGTATTTTTCTATGGATGTATATGGGTAAATTTTGGGAAAGTAAAAAAATCATCTGAAAGTCCCCGGACTCCGTGCGGCCTGAGGGGGTGGCTTTGCAGTGGATTCCACAGGTCGGATTCTTAGAAATCCAAGCTCATTTGAATCTGTCTTGAATTACTCCAGCATCTCTAACTGCCACACAAAAGTCCACACACACAAAAAATAAAATTCTCCAGACAGCTATGTTGTGTGCAGAATGCTGGGAGTTGCAGGACTTTTTTTTCTGTCTAAGCATGCATAGGATTGCATCCTTAGGGTCTCTCTCTCCCCCCCAATCTCTGTAATACTTTTATTGCTGCCATTGTTAAACAATTGGGAGTCTGAAATCCTTGCTGGTCTACTTGAAATCACCCAGACACCTACGAAGAGATCCAGATCTACCTTCTGCCTTCTCTGGAGTAAAAGATAATAGATTCCATCTTACTTTTTTAAAAAAACACAAATGTTTTGAAAGCTAGGCTAATGGAATTCCTCCACTTTCACCTTTAGACAATACTCAACACAGCATCTTCATAAAGCAAATTAACATGACGGAGAAGCAATTCTGAATTCACATTATTCAGGCTGTGTCATCTAGAGACACGCATGGAAATGTTCTCAGTCAAAGGAGAACAGAGGAAGCATGTTGATGACTCAAAAAGCCTAAGCCTATGAATGACAGCCCAGTTCTTGTTGTAATCAAGACAAAGAGTTGCATGATTGCAGACAACTAGGGCAGACATAGACACATCCTTCTCTCCACATGTTTTGAGATGGATTCTGAGATGGACACTATCTCATCATGCAAGCCTCACAGTGGCAATTTACACACGGGACTGTTGGTGTTGTGTTTGGTGTGAAGGCGATAGCTCCACCATCACCAGAGGTGAGAGCGCTGCTACCTACTGTTTGTCACCTAGGCTGGAGGGTGTTTCATCCTGTTCCTGATAATATCTGGGATAGACAACTGGCCCTGCTTTCCTCTGAAGCTTTTTAAGAGGCCATCTTCTGCTGTTCGTCTAACCAGCAAGGTCAGAGGGTGTTTCACTTTATGTTTGTGGAAAATGGGATTATTAATTAATTATTTTGATATTTATGTTTTATTATGTACTTGTTAAGAAATTGTTCTGGCTCTAATATGTATAGCAATGCGTTGTTCTTTTCATAATGCTTTGTGGTGGACTGCTTTGAGCATACTGTATGGAAAAGTGGCATACTAATGAAATGGTTGACTATTGGGGAGAGCATCCCAGGGACCATGGATTTCTTTGGAGTCCCCCCTCTGAAGCCATAGACATTGCTACAACCTCAGAAAGGGCAATCCAGAATCTGATCCCTCGCCCCTCCCCTGCCCCCTTGCAGTCGCCATGGAAGGAACCGCAGTGCCTGCATTACAAGATCACAAAAGTGGCCTTGGAGGATCTCAGAATCATAGAATCATAGAATAGTAGGGTTGGAAGGGGCCTATAAGACCATTGAGTCCAACCCCCTGCTCAATGCAGGAATCCAGGTCAGAGCATCCCTGACAGATGGCTGTCCAACCTCGTCTTGAATGCCTCCAGCGTGGGAGAGCCCACCACCTCCCTAGGGAATTGGTTCCATTGTCATATTGCTCGAATGGTCAGGATGTTTTCCCTGATGTTCAGCTGGAATCTGTCTTCCTGTCACTTGAGCCCATCCTTCCATGTCCTGCATTCTGGGATGATCGAGAATAGGGATGGTGGAGAATTTCTCCCCGAAACTTTGGGGGGCTGATGCCAACGTGTTCGGCCCCCCGAAGAAGTTTCGGGGAGAAATTCTCCGCCCCCCCGCACGCCCCCTGGGACGGGACTTACCTTTCCCGAATGTCCCTCCCGGCGGCGGGTCTGGCCGGCGGTTCGTCGGGTCTTCGTCAGGGGCGGGAGCGGCAGCCGGTCTTTCGACGGGCTGCCACCGCCGCCATTCCAATAAAAGAAAAAAAAAATGCCCCCATGATAGGCTACGTGACGATTAACGTAGCCTATCACGGCTAGATTTGCAAAGTCAGCCGTGATAGGCTACGTCAATCGTCACGTAGCCTATCACGGGTGACTTTAAAAAAAAAAGAAAAGCGCGTACGGATAATGGTGGCCCCCATAGGGAGCCGCCATTCACGTTCCTTATTTGGTCGCTGTAGTCTACGTAAAGATTACGTAGACTACGGCGAAAATAAGGGCAACGCTATTTGCGTTGCCCTTATTTTCGCCGTAGTCTACGTAAAGTTTTTTTTTTTAAGTCACTTTTTTTTTTAAGTCATCCGTGATAGGCTACGTGACGATTTACATAGCCTATCACGGCTGACTTTGCAGATCTAGCCGTGATAGGCTACGTTAATCATCACGTAGCCTATCATGGGGGCGTGTTTTTTTTTTTACTTTTTATTTCGCGGCCAGGCGAGGCGCCTCCTCCCCGGCCTGAATTTCAGCCGGGCGAGGCGGGAAGCCTCCCCCCCGGCCTGAACTTCGCGGGTAGAGCAGCGAAGCGCCTCCCCCCCACCGCGAAAAGCTGCGATACCAGGTAAGTGACTTTCGTGCACCCCTAATCGAGAAGAGATCCTGGCTTTCTTCTCTGTGACAGCCTTTCAAGTACTTGAAGAGTGCTATCCTGTCTCCCCTCAGTCTTCTCTTCTCAAGGCTTCCCAAATGCCTGCCTGAACAACAGCGTTTTTAATGCACGACGGAAGCTCATTAAAGAGGGGGCATGATGGAGTTCCCTAGGGAGAGAGTTCCACAGAGTGGGGGCCACCACAGAAAAGGCCCTCTCCCTATGTAAATAGCGGCTGTAAACAGGGCCATTTACACAACAGTACAGGTGCATTTAGACCATTTACACGTGTAATATTGGGTAAATGGGCCTCTTTACAGCTGCCATTTACATAAAATTGGCCTTTATGGAAAAGGCAGAGCTGCCAATTTGTGCAGAATGGTGGCTCAGCAGAAGAGCAGAACACTACGTGCTGCTCGCCAGGCACCTGTGGACCGCCCGGCAGGTCACTGCACACAGTGAGCAGGGTCAAGCAGCCAACAGGTGTCCTGCGTGTGGCAAGCGGTGAGCAGCACGCAGCAGGGACAGGGGTGGGTTCGCCCATCCCTACCTGTGTTTGCTGTTAGCTTTTAAGCATGAAGACAGGGACTGCCTTGGCTTTTTTGTCTTTAAATCTTTGTCCAATAGTAAGAGAACTTTTAACAACAGCAGTACGGATGTTAGAGAATTCTGCCATGGATTCCAATGAGGCTGGATTCTTTAGAAATGGCGGTCTGTGGCTGCCATTTGCCTCCCTACTTTTGCCGTGATAGGTTACATAAGTATTTACGTAGCCTATCATGGCAAAGAGCAGGGATGCAAATGGCATCCACTATGCCATTTGCGTCCCTGCGTTAGCCATGATAGGCTACATATATATTTACGTAGTCTATCACGAAAAGAGAAGGGATGCAAATGGCATAGCAGGCGCCATTTGTGTCTCTGTTCTTTGCTGTGATAGGCTATGTAAATATATACGTAGCCTATCACTGCTAATGCAGGGATGCAAATGGCGCCTGCTACGCCGGATGCCATTTGCGGCTGCAGCCCGGCAGTGGACGGAAGTCCAGCTGCGGGAGGCCCCGGCTGGTGGCTACGCAGACTTGCCGTGGAGCGGAGCTGGCCAGGGAGGATTCCGGGGGGAGGGACAGATTGCCTCCCCTCCACCGCGGACGCCCCGGACCGGAACGGGGTAAGTAATCCGCCCATCCCTAAACAGCAGCAGCAGCAGCAACAACAACAACATAATGAGCTTCAGCTATTGGGTGGTATAGAACTGTAAGTAAATAAGCAAGCAAGCAAGCAAGCAAATAAATAAATAAATAAATATGGTTGATACTGTCATAATCAGCTTGTTCCAATTTTGTGTGTGTGTGCGTCTGTTTGTGTGATCGTCCAATGGCAGCTCCTTTTAACAAAACATACTCTAACTGTGATGCTTTTCAGGTGTAATCATGAAATGTGCCTCCACTTTTGGTTCAAGAGCTGGGGTGGTGGTGGTGGAGAAAAAAAGTACTTTGGCTTTCGGAGCTTTGTGGAACTGCCAGGTGGCTGGAGGTTGTTCGACTGAATTTTGTAGGAGCAGTACCGTAACTTCCCATTGCCCATGTTTACAACATAGATCATGGCCTTGTCAATCCTTGTTTTTGTCATTGCAAACCCACAGCCATCGAAGGCCTTTAATCAATGGTCTCAGTCACAAAGCAAGAGAGCTGGGGGATTAACTGGTGAGAAGCTTTTGTCTAACCTGGTCCTTCTTAGTTGTTACATTTATAACTTGCCTTCCTCCAAACGTGCCCCCCCCCATTTATCTTCCATCCAGGTTCTGATCAAGACAAGTCCAAATCTAGGGAGGTTGTGAAATTTCCTCCCTTCAATATGCCATTCCATTCAAAGGGGGTAAACTGGGGGATCTGGCTAATTTTCAGAGGGGGTAGGGCAAAAATGAATAAATTGGCTCGGGTGGAGTGGGGTGGGGGAAGGCTGAGCATTGCATTTATCTTTAGTTCCATGGTGTGGGGAGCGTAGGGTGGGCTCGTATGGATCACCAAAATAGAGGACATACATCACCCCAAAGAGGACAAAAGTGAGCGGTGATTTCTACAAAATGTAGAACTGCTAATTTATATGTATAGATGCAAATTTAGAAATAATTATTAGAATTTAAATAGAAATAGAGTCCATCTCACCATCATGACCTGCATGGTTGCCTGTTCAGATGCTTACTCTGGATGGGGAACAGTTCTTACGGTTCTTTATCTTTTAAACGGAGTTGGACAGGACAGCCCTTCAAATAGAGGATACCTTTGAATAGAGGATGACCCTCTGTAAAAGAGGATGCCTGGCCACACCAAGTGAGTGACAGTGGCGGCTTTCTATTCCACCCTTTCATGTACTAGGTGAGGAGGCAGAAGTGAGATAATTAGCCAGCCAGGAAGAGTACTAGTGGTGGGTACAGGTGTGGCCTCTGGTTGTTTCCCTCTCCCCAGGAAGATGCTCTCCATGGAATGTTGTAATTATGTTTCATGAGCTGCTGAGTTTCCAACTAGTAGTTCTGGGAGCCATGTGCAGCTGCCCCATGGGGGTAAGCTACAAAATGTGGTTGCACCATGGACCTAAGCTGTAACATATCCTCAGAGCTCTTGCCATGGCTGGTTGGCTAATTACATGAGTTCCCCACCCATGGACATAAGAGGGAGGAAAGAGAAAACTGCCTCCACCACTCACCATGCCACATGACTCAGGGCACAATCCTAGGCGTATTTGGACAGAAAAAAGTCCTACAGCTCCCAGCATTCCTCCAGCCAGCCAGGCATAGGATTGCGCCCTGAAAGTCAAATACAATGTGCAGCCTTCCCCGCTGCCCTGAACTAGGGATGGGCAAATGAGTGATGTTTAAGATGGCCAGGATTTGCCAAACATCATCTTGCTGCTCGTCTTGTGCCCGATTCCCATTCCCATTTGTGCTCGCTGCTCACTTTGTGTGAACAGGAGGTTTGTGCAAATTGAGCAGCAATTGAACGGGAGATTCGTGCAAACGGAGCAGCAATTGAATGGGAGATTTGCGCAAATCGAGCATCGATCGAGTGGGAGAGGTGGGCAAATTGAGCATCGATTGAATGGGAGATTCGTGCAAACGGAGCAGCAATCGAATGGGAGATTTGCGCAAATCGAGCATCGATTGAGTGGGAGATTTGTGCAAATTGAGCATCGATTGAATGGGAGCTTTGTGCATTTTTGGAGAGAACCAGATTCATCATTCCTATTGCCCCAGTTCTTGCTTCAAGCCTGTCAGAATGAAGCAAGTGTATAAAAGCTTTGTGCATTTAAAAAAAAATCAAATTTTTAACACTAGCAGCGGAATTTGACAACCTACATAAATTATGTATGTTTGCATAATGTAGGCTGCAATCCCACACAATACATCCCTGGGAATAAAACCCATTGAATTCAATGGGATTTACTTCTGAGTAGATATGTGCATAGGATTGTGCAGCTGCTCCTCATCTGCTTAGAAGGGAGGCCAAAGAGCTACTGATCCCTGCTCTGTGAAATTTCATCTGGCATTGTCTGCTCATTTTCCATCCTCCTTTCATGAAAACTAGAAATTTATTTATTTATTTATTTCATTTCTATACCACCCAATAGTCGAAGCTCTCTGGGCGGTTCACAAAAATTAAAACCAAACAACACACAATAAAACAATTTAAAATATATAGAACATTAAAACCACATTTCCATTTTAGAAATGTGGTCCAAAAAATGAAAAAAGCTGAAGTTCTCAGTAGGGATGAACAGTTTCTGTAAAACCCATTCTGTCTGTGTTTTGTGGATTGTCAGGTGCCTTTCATTTCATTGGTTGCCCATCAACGGAATTGGATTTTTTAATTTCTGAAGTTGCAAAAATTGTTTGTACAAATGCACATTTGCGCATGTTCACATGTGCGCAAATCCTACAATTGTGCATTTTCATGCTTTAGCCTAGAGGGGAAATGCACATTTTGGGCTGGGTTTTTTTTATTTTGCATGCTTTTTTTATGACAAAATTTGCAGGAAATTCAGGAAAGTTAGAAAACCAGTCTGCAAGTCTGTGGAATCCATGCAACAGGGGAAAAGCCACTCCTCAGTGGAATCCGAACATGAAATTCATGAAAATCCAAACTCATTTGGTTCTGTGGTGGATTTCTCTGACATCTCCAGTTCTCAGCTTGCTAAATTCATCATGGAAAACCAAATTTCAAACCTGTGCATTGCGCAAGTGCAGAATTATGGGTCTGCTTTGCGCTGATAGCATAGCAAAGAGTAGGGATGTCACAAGTGTCCGTTCACGGGCTCGAGCTTGGTGAGTTCCCACCAGCTCGGACCCCCGGATGCCAGTCCACAGCTTCCTGCTGTTGCCTGACTCGGCGCATGCTGAGTCGAACAAGCGCAGCGGGCCCTGCTCCTTGCCTGAGTGGCAACAGCAAGATGGAAAGCCTTCCCATCCTGCTGCTGGTACTCGGCACAGAGGGACACAGTTGCTCTGGGCAACAGCAGAGGGAAACGATGCTTCCCTCTCCTGCTGCCACGCCGCTGCCACCAAGAGCTACTGTGCCAGATCTCAGCAGAGAGAAGTGCAGTTGCTCTGGGTTTCAGCGGCGGGGGATGCCCTCTCTCATCACCGCCACCACCAAGAGCTACTGCGCCTCTCTCTGCTGGTGCTCGGCAGAGAGGGGTGCAGTTGCTCTGGGAGATGGGAGAGGGACGCGCCACTTCCATCTCCCACTGCCGCACCACTGCTGTGGAGAGCTACTGTGCCCCTCTCTGCTAGTGCTCAGCAGATTGGGGTGCAGTTGCTCTGGGTGGCAGCGGAGACGGCAGGACGGGAAGCGAGAGGGAAGCAGTGCTTCCCTGTCGCCTCCCTTCCTGCCACCGAGAGCAATGAGGTCGATATCGCACATGCCTAGTCATTGTCATCATTGTCATCATCATTGTCCTCCACAACCTTCGTGGGGAAACGTGGATGTCTAGCAACAACACATAATTATCAATCATTGTCTTTCCTTTGCTACCCCAAGCTGACCCAAGGATCTGCCAGATATTTCTCTCCTTCCATTTCTCATTCAAGGGGTGAAGGTGAGTGAGGCCAGTGCCAGCCAGCCTTACAAGACCCCTCAGAATCTCTACCCCTAATTCCTAGGATTTGCCTTCTGGGCAGTTACTCTAGCAGCATATTCTGGCATGAATCAGTAACACAGCTTTTCCAGAGGGATGAACATAGCAGAGATGGATGAGATCGTCATGCCCATGCAACGGGGGGCAGGGGGAATAGCCCTCGCTGGCATTACCTCTCCTGTCTGTAAATATCACTGCTGCTTTATTTATTTTAAAATTCTAATATCCCGCTTTCTAGGGCCAAGAGACTCTTGGAATGGCTTCCAAAACAGTCTCTCAATAAGTTCACATTCAAGTCTAGGAACAGGAACAGAAATAACATGGCACTCTTGGGTGCCTCTACCATGATTGTTCAAGCCGCATTCCCTGCCTCTGTCCTCCATCCTCCCCCACTGTTGCCTTTTGGCCACTGCCTACAATGTAGCACATAGGGATGTTGCCAACACAGTTCAGGGTTCGGGAATTCGTCAAGCAACCCCTGCCCACGACGCCCAAACTGCGCTTGCTGAGACTCTGTCCTTGTTTCCCCCCCTGCTCGTACCCGCTCGTGCTCCAAAGTACTTACCGCGAACCCGTTCAGTGAGTGCCGCCATTTTCGCGTCTTTGCTTTCTAGGAAAAACGGGAAGTTAAAAAATGCGCATATTCAAATATGCGCAGTTTGGAGCTGGGAAAGCTAAATAAGTGCAACATTAGAGGTATAACTCCTCTAATATTGCTCTTATTTAGCTTTCCCATCTCCAAACTGCACGTATTTGAATATGCGCATTTTTTTAACTTCCTGTTTTTCCTAGAAAGCAAAGATGTGAAAATGGCAGCACTCACCGAACAGGTTCGCGGTGAGTGCTGGGGAATTCACCAAACTTGTGGGTGGGTTGAGAACAGGTTGGGGGGAAGTGAGCCGGGTGCTGCTTCAGCGAGTGCACGGAGCACTGAACTAGGGTGAGTTCTTACATCCCTAGTAGCACAGCCCTGGGAGGCCTTCCAAGGCAAAGGCCTGGGGCCAGGAGATACCAGTGACCTTCATGGCCATTAGAAACTCCTGATTTCTTTTCCAGCTCAGATTAAAAACCTGTGGAGGGTGGGCATTTGGACAAATTATTTATTTATTTATTACATTTATATCCTGCCTTTTTTCCTCCAAGGAACTCAAGGCAGTGTACATACTCCTCCTCCTCTCCATTTTATCCTCACAACAACAACCCTGTGAGGTGGGTTGGGCTGAGAGCCTGTGACTGGCCCAAAGTCACCCGGTGAGCTTCCACGGCCGAGTGGGGACTAGAACCCGGATCTCCTGACTCCCAGTCCAGCACTCTAGCCACTACACCACACTAAAACACACAAATTAGTTCAGCAGTGAACCTATCCTGCCCCCACTCACCATTTACCAGCCCCCTTCCATATTTCTGGGAGTCAGATGCTATGTGTTGACACAACATTGTACCCAGGGGACTCCTGGGAAAACTAGTGGCCCCCAGTTGGTGGCTACTGGGAAGACCTCTGCTGCTGTTGTTGTGAAGCTGGTAGTGGTGGAAGCGAAGAAAAGGAATCAATGTTGTTCCCCCTTTTGCTCCTTACCCCACAATGTCAAGACTGAAAGGTCTTTTGGCTGGCCCTTTGGCTAGATGGACCAGTGTTCTGACTTGGGTGGTTAAGAATCGTGCCTAAGTGGTAGAGCTCCTGCTTTGCATGCAGACGGTCCCAGGTTCAATCCCTGGCATCTTCAGGTAGTGCTGGAAAGACCCTTATCTGAAATCCTGGAGAGCCACTGCTAGCCAGTGTAGATCAGATGTGTACAACCCATGGCCCATGGGCCACATGTGGCTTCCAGACATGGGTTGTCCAGCCCCCAACTCCCCCCCCATACTACTACCATGCAATTCCTCCCACAACTACCACAGAGAAGCAGCTGTCACAACTAATGGCTTGAGGGACCAGAGGTCTCACTCCATAAAAAGCAGCTTCCAGTGTCCTTAAGGCACCTTTGTAATATGTTCAAAAGCAAATGCGTAACACCTAGGGATGCATGGATTTTGTTAAATCCATTCCACCTGTGTGTCGTGGATTGTCAGGTGCCGTTGGTTTTGTCATCTGCTCAATGACGGAACTGGCTTTTTTAAAAACCAGAATTTTGTTCTACTTACACTAATTCACATTAGTGCAACTGCACATTAGTGCTGATGTGCACTTGTGCACTAGTGCAATTGCACTAATGTGAATTAGCGTTAATGTGAATTAGGGCAAATCCCCCCCCCAAGTGAAAAAACAGTTCACAAGTCTATGGAATCCACATGACTCAGAAAAAGCCAGTTTGCTGCAGAATCTTCAGATTAGATTCATAGAAATCCAAACTCATGTGAATCCATTGCTGATTTCTCTGACATCCCTAATCCCACCCCTTTGGAAGTTACACCAATTAGCAACAGCTAAATGATAGCTAATTACATGCCATATATAAAAACAGGGGCTGAGGTTTAGCCTTAGCTCAAATTAAGTCTTGGATCCTTGGACTTAAATTTTTCTCGCCCTATTTCCTCTTTGGGAACAGAAATAAAAAAACACCCAAGATGAGTTGCCACATTGAAACAGGGCCCCACAACTTCATGTCTGGATTGATCAATACCTTGTCTGAAAGTTCCATTTATCTATAAGGCTTCAGGGTCAATAAGATAGTTCAAAAAGCAGGCAGAATTTTTGTTGATGTTGCAAAAGACATTATCACTGCAAGTTGATGTCCTCATGTATGGCCAGGGAAGGCCTTTCTCTGCCCATTCAAAGAGAATGTCTTACTGCTGTCTTGACATCTGAAGGATATTTGAGTATCCTTTTCTCCCCTTATTGCTCCCCACATTGCTCACATTGCCCACTCCCCACCTCTTATTTTCTCAAGAGAAGGTACAGAATCAGCATATTTTCTCAGTGACATTGGTGGTTAATGAGAAACCTCTCCCAAGAGCCATGGGAGAATGAGAGAGTGTATGATTGGCTTTTCCATAAAGTATGACCAAGTTCTGCTTGCAATGGGAGTGGCGATCACTTGTAACTAAGCTATGATGCTTTGGTTTCCTGTTTTTCTGTTAAGCCCTGTGCATTGTTATATGACCTCACACGACTGCCCTGCTTGCACAGTGGTTCTGTGCCCATAATATAGATTTTTCCAGGTGATTCTGTAGTCAGATTGTGCATTTCTCAGTTTTGCTTGGACATAGCTTCACTTAGCAGAAACAAGGCAGGGGGAAGAGGTGAAAGATATGTGTGTGGGTGCTGGGGGTGGGGGACAGATGGCTGGCTGGAACAGACTCTTGGGGAAAAAAAACAGATTTGTAAATTGTGCAGTAAAATGAGATTGCCACGTGATGGACGTGTGTTATTTCCCCCTGTGGTCTTGCATTGATGGACGGAAGAGAATTCATGTCACATAGCACAGAGAAAGAGCCTTTGAGCTCCCCCTTACACTTCTATTAAAATCCTAAGAGGGGTGGGGGGAAAAGAAAAAGGAAAAGGGAGGCTGCAGGCAATAATCTAACCCCATGGGAATTTTCTCTTGAAAGAACCCTGTCGAAGCTGTTGTGTCTCAAAGAGAACTCGTCCTACACACACTCCACGCTTGGTAACAAGGCCTACTCTGTCACTTTGAAAAAGAGGCTTGCTGGCAAAACTGTCTCCTTAAAAGGAGCAAGCGTTAGGCTTTGCAGATTAGGAGGTGGAGGGCTAGGGTATAGACGGAGGAAGTCCAGTGCCTCTGTTGTCCAGGCCTTGCCTCATAATGTGCCTATTTATTGATATGTTTACGTCACTCTATCACATCCATTTGGGGTGGATTTGAGCGAACAGACCTACGCATATCGATGTGGTTGCCGCTTTTCAATCACCCCCAAAGAGGAAAAGCATCACTGAAAAAGAGGAGAAAAGAGGACACAGATTTGCATCAACTTTGCATTTGCTCATTTATATCTGCTCACATTTAGAAATAATTTGTATAATTTAAATAGAAAAGCCATCCATCTCACCAAAGTGCAGAAGACTGTGACTAGGTGATCCGTGTGCCTCTCTATTCAGACTCTAGTTTTCAGGTGCTGTTGATGAGCAACAGTTCTTTCGGTTCTCTTTCTTTAAATTGGAATCGGATACAACAGGCATTCAAACAGAGAGCGGTCCTCTGGCTGCCCTTCAAATAGAGGACTGTCCTCTGTAAAAGAGGGCACATGGCCACATGTCAGGGTCAATGCGTTCGTGCCCCCTTGATGCAAATGAATAGCCATTGCAATATAGCAGCATCAATGTAACGGCGGCGCCGTAATGGGTTTCCAATACAAAAGAAGGCACTTGTTTGTCCCTAGGATCTGGCTTTCAGAGGTACACTGTTTCTGAGCATGGAGGCTCCCTCCAGCAAGCATGGCTGATAGCCATCAGTAGAGCTCTTCCCCTCTATTAATTTTGTCAAATCATTTTTGAAATGTGGAGGCCGTTGCCACATCATAGGGCAGTGAGATTCTGTACATTCTTCCTTTTGACCATTCTTGGGCCCAATTTAAAATGCTGCTTTTAACCCCAAAAGTCCTAAACAGTTTAAATTGGGTTACCTGAAGGCCACTATCCCCCATATGAACCTAAAAAACTTCAGAGGCCCTGCCCTGATTGCCTTCACCAAATGAAGAGACAAGGCCGGTGGCCACTTATGAGAGGGCCTTTTTGGTAGGAGCACCCTTTCCCAGACAGCCTTCCCAAAGAGGTCGCCTGGCACCATCTTTATGGCCTTTGCGGCCTCCTTATTCACCCAGGCCTTTTAATTCAAGTATGTCCAAGTCTGGGCCTCCAAGCTTAAAATCTGTGCTTTCACTATGCTATAGTTGTAATTGTTTGTAGTGTTTAATATGTTTCTTTAACATTGCATTTGTTTTGTGAGATGCCCAGAGAAGCTGTATTATAAATACAGTGAATAAAATGAGTTTGCATCAGTCCTGATCTTACTGCTGGTCAGATTCAGTGGCTGACCCCAAATTCTAGTGTCATGATACCTAGGGTTGGCGGAGAATTTCTCCCCGAAACTTCGGGGGACAGAGCGCCAACGTGTTCGGCCCCCCGAACAAGTTTCGGGGAGAAATTCTCCGCACCCCCCCCGCACCCCCCCCCGGGACAGGACTTACCTTTGCCGAATGTCCCTCCTGGCGACGGGTCCAGCCGGTGGTTCGGCGGGTCTTCGTCCGGGGCGGGAGCGGAAGCCGATCTTTTGACCGGCTGCCGCCGCCGCCGCCATTCCAATAAAAGAAAAAAAACAACGCCCCCGTGATAGGCTACGTGACGATTAACGTAGCCTATCATGGCTAGATTTGCAAAGTCAGCCATGATAGGCTACGTAAATCGTCATGTAGCCTATCACGGGTGACTTAAAAAAAAAAAAGCACGTACGGATAATGGCGGCCCCCATAGGGAGCCGCCATTCCTGTTCCTTATTTGGTTGCTGTAGTCTACGTAAATCTTTACGTAGACTACGGCGAAAATAAGGGCAACACTATTTGCGTTGCCCTTATTTTTGCCATAGTCTATGTAAAGATTTACGTAGACTACAGCGACCAAATAAGGAACACGAATGGTGGCTCCCTATGGGGGCCGCCATTTGTGTACGCGCTTTTTTTTTTTTTTTTTAAGTCACCCGTGATAGGCTACATGACGATGTACGTAGCCTATCATGGCTGACTTTGCAGATCTAGCCATGATAGGCTACGTTAATCGTCACGTAGCCTATCTCGGGGCCTTTTTTTAAAAAAACTTTTTAGTTCGCGGCCGGGCGAGGCGAGGCGCCTCCTCCCCGGCCTGAATTTCGGCCGGGTGAGGCAGGAAGCCTCCCCCACCGGCCTGAACTTCGCGGGTGGAGCAGCGAAGCGCCTCCCCCCCACCGTGAAAAGCTTTGAGGACAGGTAAGGGACTTTCGTGCACCCCTAATGATACCCTGGGGCGTTAGTGACCTTGAGTTCTAATATTAGACCTCTTCAGCTTTGCACGGCAAGAAGCATATATAAATATGCGAGGGTACATATTGTTCCAGAATGTTCTCTTCCCTAACACAGGTCAGACCTTGAGGCAATCCCATTGTTAAGGCTAATCCATCCTTTTCGCATTCAAACATCTTTTCTTGCTTTCTTCATGCTTGGCATCTTCCTTCTAATCTGGACGTCTCTGGTGTCTCTCTTATTCCTCAGAGGCTTTTGCGAAGCGGTATGTCATTACTACCTGCTTCCATTTGTTTTCCTTTCATTTCCTTTTAGTGCCCTCCTGTCAAGTTGTGTTTGACTGAAAATAAAAACCCAGGTTAATGTTATCTCGCATCTCAATGTCACTACTCAAGGTTTTTTTTACAACATCAATTAAATCGCCAATCTCAGCCTTGCTTTTCATTTTGCCTTCTTTTTTCTTACCCCAGAGCAAGAGATGTAACTCTGAGCTTTTAAGTTCCATTATAATCTTTTCTTTTCCTTTCACTCTGTGTAAGGCAATGATTTTTATTATTTGTGTGTGTGTGTGTGGAAACTACTGGCTAAGGAGAAGCACCAGACAAGTATTGTTATATGTGTTATGTATAAAAAAAAGGGGGGGTGGCTCTGGATAGAAATCAACTCAGGGCGCAATCCTATGCAGGTTTAGACAGAAAAAAGTCCTACAATTCCCAGCATTCCCCAGCCAGCTGGCTGGGAAATGCTGGGAATTGTAGGACTTTTTTCTGTCTAAACCTGCATAGGATTGTGCCCTTAAAGGCTTGTTCACACATGCACCTCTCCACACTAGGAGACCTCTCCCATGACCTCTCTGCACTAGGACTGGTTAAGAAATTCACTCTGTTGAATGCATTTTTACAAATTTACTCTCCTGAGCCTTTAAATGGGTCAAGGCCGAGTCACGCACCAAAATCCACAGTTTTCTGAGCTTTGTGATGCAGGTCGCCTCAGGAAGAACGCATGTCAAAAATATACATATTAGGGGGAAAGTGTGCACAGAATGCATGCATTTCAGGAATGCGTGCACACAAACGCATTGCAGCAACATAAAATGCTTAGAAAAATGTGCACATTTAAAAGGGTGTGCAAAAATACGTACATGAGGAAAAATGCACACACAAAAGTATGGATTTCCATATGGATTTTAAAATAAAATAAACAGCACGTTTGTTCGGAAATGGGACGGAGTGAGCATGACCAAAAAGAACCGACAATCTCAGTAACACTGAGACTGACAGATCTGTTCCTCTCTAGTCAGTGCTTGTTTACTGCATGTTGCCCAGGATCCAGGCCCACCTGGCCTGACATTCACAGGGAGTGGCTCTTGGCCAGGAGCAAAGTCCTTACCTGGGGAAAATGTGGTGACCTGCTTGGGTTCCACCATGGTCCTAGCCATCGCTATGGAATTGGGGCACTTGTGCTTTAGCAGTGAATGAGAGAGGATCGTCCGGTTGCCTGAGTGATGGGAACAATGCAATCTCTCCAAGAAGACCCAGATATTCCACAAGAAGATGGGACCCTCCAAGGAAGAATGCATGACTTTCCATATTTGGTTCAAAGGGAAGGAGTTGAGCTGGAGGCTAACCTCGGGCTCCCCAGTTGTGTGGAGAGAAGTCCACAGAGTGTGGGGAGGGGGCATTAGGGTGTAGCCAGCTTTAGGGATGGGTGAGCTGGGCACTTGCCCAGGGTGCCGAGCTGAGTGGGGTGCCAACCTGAACTCAAGGGCTGCGTTTTTGGATGTACTGTCTGCATCGAGCTAGGGTGGCAAAAAGCAAGTGTCTGTAACCTTTCTTTCAAGGTTGTACAGATGGTGTCGATACGAATTACAAAAATGATCTTCCTTCATAGAATCATAGAATAGTATGGTTGAAAGGTCCCTACAAGGCCATCAAATCCAACCCCCTGTTCAATGCAGGAATCCAAGTCAGAGCATCCCTGGCAGATGGCTGTCCAGCCTCATCTTGAACGCCTCCAGTGTGGGAGAGCCCACCACCTCCCTAGGGAATTGGTTCCATTGTCATATTGCTCTCACAGTCAGGAAGTTCTTCCTGATGTTGAGCTGGAATCTGGCTTCCTGTCACTTGAGCCCATTCTTCCATGTCCTGCACTCTGGGATGATGGAGAAGAGATCCTGGCCTTCCTCTCTGTGGCAACCTTTCAAGTCCTTGAAGAGCACTATCATATCTCCCCTCAGTCTTGTCTTCTCAAGGCAAAACATGCCCAGTTCTTTCAGTCTCTTTTCACAGGACTTTGTTTCCAGTCCCCGGATCATCTTCGTTGTCCTCCTCTGAACCCTCTCCAGTTTTTCTAGATCCTTCTTAAAGGGTGGTGCCCAGAACAGGACTAGGGATGTACGAAAGTCACTTACCTTTTCGCAGCTTGGCTTCGCGGTGGGGGGGAGGCGCTTCTCCCCCCGAAGTTGAGGCGAGGGGGGGAGGCATCCCGCCTCGCCTGGCCAAAATTCAGGCCGGGGGGGAGGCTTCCCGCCTCGCCCGGCCGAAATTCAGGTCGGGGAGAAGCGCCCCGTCTCCCCGGCTGCGAAACAAAGTGTAAAAAATAAACAAACAAACCAAACCCCGTGATAGGCTACGTGACGATTAACGTAGCCTATCATGGCTAGATTTCCAAAGTCAGCCGTGATAGGCTACGTAAATCGTTACGTAGCCTATCATGGGTGACTTTGAAAAAAAAAAAGCGCATACGCAAATGGCGGCACCCTATGGGCGCCGCCATTTGCGTTCTTTATTTGGTCCTGGTAGTCTACGTAAAGATTTACATAGACTACGCCGTAGTCTATGTAAATCTTTACGTAGACTACCGGGACCAAATAAGGAACGCAAAAGGCGGCGCCCTAAATGTAAACGTACATTTACGTACGTGCTTTTTTTTTTCCCCCAAAGTCACCCGTGATAGGCTACGTAACGATTTACGTAGCCTATCACGGCTGACTTTGGAAATTTAGCCGTGATAGGCTACATTAATCGTTAATGGCGGCGGCGGCGGCAGCCGGTCGGAAGACCGGCTGCCGCCCCTGCCCCCGACGAAAGGCCGACAAACCTCTGCCGGGACCTGCCACCAGGAGGGACATTCGCCAAAGGTAAGTCCCATCCAGGGGTGGCGGGGGGGTGGCGGAGAATTTCATTGCTGATTTTGGGGGGCCGAATGCGTTGGCGCTCGGCCCCCCAAAGATTCGGGGAGAAATTCTCCGCCATCCCTAGGACACAGTGCTCAAGATGAGGCCTAACAGGTGCTGAGTAGAGGGGAACCAGTACTTCATGTGGTTTGGAAGCCATACTTCTATTAATGCAGCCCCAAACAGCATTTGCCTTTTTTTGCAGCCACATCACATTGTTGGCTCATATTCAGCTTGTGATCTACAACAATGCCAAGATCCTTCTCGCTTGTACTTGTTGAGCCAAGTATCCCCCATCTTGTAACTGTGCATTTGGTTTCTTTTTCCTAGGTGCAAAACATGGCATGTATCCCTATTAAATTTCATTCTGTAGTTTTCAGCCCAGCACTCCAGCCTATCAAGATCACTTTGAATGTTGTTTCTGTCTTTCAGGGTATTAGCTATCCCACCCAATTTTGTTTCATCTGCAAATTTGATCAGCATTCCCTGCACCTCCTCCTCCAAGTCATTAATAAAAATGTTGAAGAGCACTGGGCCCAGGACTGCGCCCTGCGGTACCCCACTCGTTACCTCTCCCATTGATCAGCACTCTTTGAGTCCGATTCTGTAGCCAACTATGGATCCACCTGATCGTTGTCTCATCTCGCCCACTTTGAGCTAGTTTGCTCATCAGGATATCATGGGGCATTTTGTCGAAAGCTTTGCTGAAGTATATGATGTCCACAGCATTCCTACAATCCACAAAGGAGGTGACCTGATAAAAAAATGAGATCAGATTCGTCTGGCAGGATATGCCCTAACCCGGCGCCAGCTTGTCTGGCTGAAAGGAGGGGGGGGGGTCATTGCGGGTGGGTGGGGTGACAAGACATAGGGGCCCCTGATTGGTGCACCCCAATGGCACCACCATGTGAGGAGGGGCAGGCTGAGTTGCCTTAAACTCAGCACCCTCCCAATCTCAGGTCTCTGGCTCAATGCAGCTAGAGAGGGCTTCAGCTCCGCCTGGAAACCACGAAGAACACCTGCCTGCTGAAGACCAGCTTTGTCGTCTTTCCAGCCACCTGGACTCGACGTGCAATCTCGCACTCCGGTGCAGCTCCATCGTGGCCGGCTCCTGCCCTGCTGGCAGGAGTGCCGGCGTTCGTGGCGGTGCGCGCTAGGGCGCGGTGCCTGCCGCCACCGGCGCTTGCTGCCCCCTGAGGGCCCCAGTGCTTGCGGCAGCAGTGCGCCCGCCCCCTCCTTCTCCTCGCTTCTCGCCATTAGCTCAGCGCGCCTGCTATGCCTCTGGGTTTGCCGGCGCTTGCGGCGGGGGTGCATGTGCGCGGGTGCCACCCCCTCAGCTGGTGCTTGCCGCCCCGGCGGGAGTGCTGGCGGGAGTGCCGGCGGCTGTGCCAGCATGTGCCCGGGTGCGGCGCCTGTTGTTCCGCTCCCCTGCTGGGGCGCCGGTGCTCATGGCAGCCGCTGCCCACCCCTTTTTTTCTCGCCTCTACTGGCGGTTGCGGTGCGCCTACGCCGCTGTGGCCCCGGGGTTGCTGGTACTTGCAGCGGGGGCGCATGTGCACGTGCGCTGCCCCCTCAGCTGGTGCTTGCCGCCCTGGTGGGAGCGCTGGTGGCTGTGTCGGCGCGCACCCAGGTGCAGCGCCTGTTGTCCCGCTCCCCTGTGTGGGCGCTGGCGCTTGCGGCGGCCGAGCGCCCGCCCCCCCTTGCTGCGGCCCCAGGGTTCCCGACGCTCGCAGCGGGGCGCGCGTCTTCGTACGCTGCCCCTCCTGGCTGTAGCTGGCCGAGCCAGTGGGAGAGCCAGTGTTCATGGCAGCGGCGCACGCTCGTGTGCAGCACTGGTGGATGCTGGCGCTTACTGGCCTTGAGGGGTACCGGAGCTTACAGCGGTGGTGTGCCCCCCCACTTCTTTGCTTGCCGGCGGTTGCAAGGGCCTGGGCACCAAGCATATCTGCACCAGCTCTTGCTGCTTCCTGTGAGTGCAGGGCGCTCGCAGCGGCGGCACATGCACACCCCCAAACAAACAAACAAAAAAACCCCGACAGGTGTGGGGGGCGGGATGGTGGAGAATTTCTCCCCAAAACTTTGGGGGGCCGAGCGCCAACGTGTTCGGCCCCCCGAACAAGTTTCGGGGAGGAATTCTCCGCCCTCCTGCCCCCCACACCCCCCCCGGGACGGGACTTACCTTTCCCGAATGTCCCGCCGGGTCCGGCCGGCGGTTCGTCGGGTCTTCGTCCGGGGCGGGAGTGGCAGCCGGTCTTTTGACCGGCTGCTGCCGCCGCCATTCCAATAAAAGAAAAAAAAAACATGCCCCCGTGATAGGCTACATGACAATTAACGTAGCCTATCACGGCTAGATTTGCAAAGTCAGCCGTGATAGGCTATGTCAATCGTCACGTAGCATATCACGGGTGACTTAAAAAAATAAAAATAAAGCGCGTACGGATAATGGCGGCCCCTATAGGGAGCTGCCATTCCCGTTCCTTATTTGGTCGCTGTAGTCTACGTAAAGATTACGTAGACTACGGCGAAAATAAAGGCAATGCTATTTGCGTTGCCCTTATTTTCGCCGTAGTCTACGTAAAGATTTACGTAGACTACAGCGACCAAATAAGGAACGCGAATGGCGGCTCCCTATGGGGGCCGCCATTTGCGTACGCGCTTTTTTTTTTTTTAAAGTCACCCGTGATAGGCTATGTGACGATTTACGTAGCCCATCACGGCTGACTTTGCAAATCTAGCCGTGATAGGCTACGTTAATCGTCACGTAGCCTATCACGGGTGACTTTAAAAAAAGGCGTTTTTTTTTTTAACTTTTTAGTTCGCGGCCGGGCGAGGCGAGGCGCCTCCTCCCCGGCCTGAATTTCGGCCGGGTGAGGTGGGAAGCCTCCCCCCCGGCCTGAATTTTGGCCGGGCGAGGCGGGAAGCCTCCCCCCCGGCCTGAACTTCGGGGGGAGAGCAGCGAAGTGCCTCCCCCCCACCCGAAAACCTGTGAGACCAGGTAAGTGACTTTCGTGCACCCCTAGTTGTGCGCCCACCACAGCTCCTGGGTCGCGGGCGCTCTTGGCTGTGGGCGCCCGCGCTCAGGCGCGGCTCCCGTGGCCGCGGGCCCTTGCCGCGCCTCTTGGGCACCAGGCTTGCAGCGGGCAGCAACTGCGCCCCCTTCAAAAAGCCACTGTGTTTTAGTGGCTAGAGTGCTGGACTGGGACTTGAGAGATCCAGGTTCTAGTCTCCTTTTCGGGGGCATAGTTCAGTGCTAGAGCCCCTGCTAGGCATGCAGAAGATCCCAGGTCCAGTCCCAGGCATCTCCAGGTAGGGCTAGAAAAACCCCTACCTGAGCCCCTGGCAGAGCCATTGGGGGGCCACAGATTCTGCACCCCTGCCCTATAAACGAATAAGGTTAATGGCTAGACACACGGTGTCTTAAATGTGAACGTACAGAGCTATACGGAAAGAGGATCAATGTTTTTGCGCTCACATCTGTAGCCGGTGCCGGACGCGGAGGGTGCCCCCTCCTGTCTAGCGGTAGCAGCAGTGCTGCTGTCTGTTGCCCTGGGTGCCCAGTGAGTAGCCCAGTGGAACCTCCTGCTGTGTGCTCTGACCCCTGCCGCATTTACTTCAAGGGGTGGTGGTTGGAGTGTTGGACTGGGTCCGGGGACCCGGGCCCTTGCTTCTTCTTGCCAATATCGTGCCAAGCTTATCTCACTTTCTACATCATGCCCCCCAGGAAGGGCCAAGGTTGAAAGAACGGGAAGGGCAGGGCCCCGCCTCCCCTCCCCAACAGATCGCTGCCAAGGCCCGATTCCGAGTCTGATGATGAAGCAGACCTGGTACTGGCATCAATTCTTGCTCATCTGGAAGCTGCTGAGTGTTCTTCAGGGATCCCTTCCCCCTCCCCCGGCCAGGACTAAGAAACCTTTGGTGGTACAGCCTAAGCAAATACGACAGCAGACCCAACACTTGCTACTTCTTTCTATTTCAGCTCGTCTGGATGCTGTTGAAGCCTCCATCTCCTCTTCCTCGGCTCTTCCAGATGGCTCACTGCCTACGGTGGAGCTCCTCCCTTCTGTGGCCTCCTCTTCCCCGAGTGCACAAGCAACATCCGTTTTTTCCAGTCGGGGATCAGAGCATGGCCACACTGGGTTCTGTGCACCTGGACGCCATTGAGGCCTCCACCTCGCCTTCGCAGGCTCACCATGGCAGCACACCACTGCTGCAGGCAGTCCACCCTCCTGCGGCATCTCCATCAGCAGTGATCCAAGCAACATCCTCCTCCTTGTGGTTTCACCCAGGCGGCACACAACAGCTGGAGGCAGTCTGCCCTCCTGGGGCATCTCAGTCAGGAGCACTGCAAGCGGCATTGTCTCCCTTGCTCCTGGGGACCTGGACATGGCTGCCCCGGATATGGGTGAGATGACTGCACCTCGCCTCACTTGTCCAGATGGGCAACCTTCAAGGCCTTGGGGTTGCCGCCTTAGCTTACCTCCCTGGGGCGGCTGTCCCTCCCAATGTCATCTCCCTATACGACGCCCGAGCCGCCTGCAGTCACACCCCACAGTAGCCCCAGCCGCTTAACTCAGCGTCTTACAGGGTTCTGCTGGATTAATGCAGGATCCCTCGCCCTGCCCCCATCTGCTCGGGCATCCACGTAAGTGGCATATCAGATCCCTACGCTAATCTGATGAGTTGCAATGCCACCGGGGCTACTCCTTCTCGTAATGGCTTTCACCTGAGGAGGTGTGTGGCTGGCTTATGTCGAGGCCTTCCACAGGAGGGCCGCCATTGACCCTTCTTTGCACAGGGACCTGATGGACCAGGACCTTTCGCTCCAATTTTAACTCCTTCCCGGCCGTGTTTCAGCGACAGATCTGGCAGTGGCCACATTCCCCAGGCTGTCTCCCGCATAGGGATGTCAGAGAATTTTTCCACGAATCTCAGGGAGGCCGAATGCCAGCGCATTTGGCCCCCCGAAATCTTTGGCGAAATGGTCTGCCCCCCCGCCCCCCCGGGACGGGACTTACTTTGGGCGAATCTTCCTGGTGGTGGCGGCGGCTTCGGCGGTGGTTCGGCGGCGGTTTGGTGGCGGTGGCTGCGGCAGCCGGTCTTCCGACCGGCTGCTACTGCTGCCATTTCCAGTAAAAAAAAAAAAAGTGATAGGCTACATAAAGATTTACGTAGCCTATCACGGCTAGATTTTTTAAAAATACCGTGATAGGCTACGTAAATGTTTACGTAGCCTATCACGGCTGAGTAAAACAAAAAACAAAAAAACGCGCGTACGCAAATGGCGGCGCCCATGGGTGCCGCCATTTGCGTTCCTTATTTTGGCACGTCTAGTCTACGTAAACATTTACATAGACTACAGCGAAAATAAGGGGAATGCAAATAGTGTAGCGTCTACGCTATTTGTGTTCCCCTTATTTTCGCCGTAGTCTACATAAATGTTTATGTAGACTAGACGTGCCAAAATAAGGAATGCAAGTGGCGGCGCCCATGGGCGCCGCCATTTGTGTACGTGCATTTTTTTTTTACTCAGCCGTGATAGGCTAGGTAAACATTTACGTAGCCTATCATGGCTGACTGCAGGGACACAAATGGCGGCGGCTGAGGCCGTCACCATTTGCGGACCCGGCCGGCCAGGATTTGGGGGGGAGGGATGGAGCGCGTCCTCTCCCAGCCAGAATTTCGGGGGGGAGGGACGGAGCGCCTCCCCCCCGGCCAGAATTTCGGGGGGAGGGACGGAGCGCCTCCCCCCCACCTCAAATCACATTTCGTTAAAAGGTAAGTGACTTTCGTACATCCCTACTCCCGCACTGGCCCTCAGCCTATGGCGGGTCCACTGCTTCAGCACCACTGTCTGTGCTGGGAATGCCAAGGGCGCATACTCCCAGAACCCGTGCCTTTTCCATCATGAGTGCTCCCTTGTAGCAGTCAGCACTTGTGCACTTCTTGTCCAATGTCTGGGGATGGTAAGGCCCCTTTTGGAAAGGCCGAGGCAGTAGGAAGCTCTGGTGGGCCCATGACCGGTTAGGTTGGCACCGCTACTCCAGCTTTAAGATGCTACCCCAACAGGGGGAATGCGTTTTAACTTAGAACACGGTTTCATGCTAGGTTCTAGGACCCCTTCTCCTTTTTCTAGGTCAACATAGGCCATCCTTACCTCGTAAGCAACATTTCTCCTCGCCAGGTGTCGACAGGTTCGTGAGAGGTTTAACAAGGCAGTACTGGCAGAAGGGTTATAGCCCCCCCTCTTTCCACACCCCGATATCTACTCTAGGGATTTCCCTTCTTGAAATGGTGCCCAGGAAATCCTCTAGGGAGTTTATCCTGATTCATAACCTCTCTTTCCTGAGGGCCAGTCTGTTAATCACGAGATCTCTGATCATCTGTGCTCAGTGGGATACACCTCATCGATGTGGCAGTTGTCTTGGTTTGGGATCCTGGCCACGGGTCCCTGATAGGCATATGCTACATGGAGTCCAAAGATGGTGGTCAATGTTCTGATGTAACGCAAGTATTGCTTCCCTTTCCTTTTACCTCGGTGTCCCTTAGCTCACAAAAGGCTGAGGGCCCGTCTCCCACATCAACATTCGGTGAAGCCAATCTGATACCCTTAGGCATTATTCTCACCTCCCTCAGGACAACTTTCAGGTCCTTTGGGCACAGCTCCAAGCAGTTATACATTTTCCTAGGGTTTCCCTTGGGGGGCCATGCAAGATATTGTAGGGTATCTTCTTTTCACAGTTAGGGTAGCGGCCCCGGGCCGTGCCTTCTCGTGCCAGCTCAGTTTGGGCAGTGCAGAGACTGTGGCTGCCGCACCATCGACCCAGGGTCACTTCTGCTGTGCGCACGTATCCATGGGCATGGCTTCAACTTAGTAGGGCTTTAATGGCACCTCCTTCCAGAGGCATGAGCCGCTCCTCAAAGCCGGACTGCAGATTCATGGGGTTCTGCCGCTACCCCGGGGGGTTTCAGACTCATAGGGCAGGTCCAATTGTGCTGTGGGTAGTGGCCTGTAGAGTGGTGGCTGCCGCCGCCAAGCACATTTTGGATGACCTCATAGCCAAGTCAGTACCCCCCTCCTTCGGTATGACATGACCACGTTATTCATTCCCCGTCCTCCTGAAATCAGAGGGTCACGTCATGTGTCAGTGAGTTCGCGCTCCAGTGTCGGTGTTACAACATCTGGTTCTGGGTCCACCATGTGCCGGATTAGGCAAACCCAATTGTCGATGCTTTGTCACGAAATTAGGTCAACGACTTCCGGGCCTTAGCCCCGCGGGTGCATCCATTCCCAGATCCCATCCTTGCAGTACTGTGGGAGACTGGAAGACTGAAGCCAGGCATGCCATCCTGCATTCCATAGCTCTCAGTACAGGAGCCGCCTGCGACAGAGCAGGTAGGGTGTGCCGCGCATTAGGCAAAGCTTCAGCGATAGGATTCATGGCCCTTATCTATAGATCATTGGCCGCAATTTTGCGCCTCCTTAAGGAACAACAGACTATCTGGGACCATAAGTCGCAAGCTGGCCATTTAGCCTTCCGGCCCACAACGGTGGGATTCACTGACTCCATGTCTGATTTTAGGGTTCGGCGTGCAATATAGGGTTGGGCACAGATGTTGCCTGCTTTAGTAGATTTAGCCACCCTCTCTCCCCGGATACCCCTTTTGGGCTCCGGGTGTAATGGCCCTCCATTTGCGCTTTCCAGTAAGACGTTTCCCTGTTCCACGCAGCAGCCTTAACGGCCTTCTTCAAGCCCCCCCTTAGGAATTCAGGGTTGGTCTGGGCTCCCAAGTCCAACTTGTCCCGGAGGGCCTTGATATACTTCAAGGTACAGGTCTGGCCCAACGTAACCCACTTACGCATTTGGTGATCAAACTGATCGGTATGGCAAGGGCACGGCAGTGGCCCATGGCCAAACGCAAGTCAATGGGTTATGCCCCGTCGGGACCTTATGGGTTTTATGGAATGGCGCGGGTCTGAGGAGGGGCCTCCGTTTTATCACTTCAACGGCTTACTGTTGACATAAGGGCAATTTGGGCAGTTTCTACATTAGCTCTACCCCGCTAGGCCTAGGTAAGTTGCAGTTCAGAACCCACTGTTGTTATAATGAAGCAGTCTCCATGGTAGCCACTGGAGGTTTCTCTCACAGGCATGTTATGGCAGTTTGAAAATGGGGCTTCACAGCATTTCGGCCTGCGTTCGCGAGTTGTCTGCTTCTTCCTGACACAATTTTCGCTTTGCTTGCCCTAATGTGCTTATTCCTTAGACCAGCAGACTCGTCGTACGCCGGAACGGGTGCTCTTATATGGGCACGTTGTGATGTATTGAGCTGCACGAAGGGCTTGTATGTTGTCTTCAGACTTCAGCTTCTGTCACCCCGACACATTAAGATCCAGTGGCTTCACAGACAAGGCATATGGTGGGAGTCCCCTCCTCATTCTGTTCCACCAAAGTTTGTCAGTCTTCCTCCGCAGGTCCAGGTGCTGCACTCTGAGAGGAATGACTTTGGCTGTAAGCCAGGCGAGGACCTGATCGAACAGGCCTTGGTTGAGAGGCAGGTGGTCCGGCATACCTGGCCGGAAGTAGCCTATTGCAGTCCTCACTGCTCCCATGGATCAATGGGAAGGCATGGAATGACGTTGCCAGTGGCAGGGCATGTCGGAAAGTGCACAGAGAAATGGCTTATGGCCTATGCGAATGAGGTGATGGATGCACTACCCGCCAGGAAATTCTGTGGACATGGAGGAAGCGTTACAGGAAGGACGGTGTCCGCCTGTTTCATGTAGTGAATAAGGTATTTCTGTCTGATCTGCAAAGGGGCCTGCGGGAAGTTCTTCTGTGCAGGTGGGGGGAGTTTCACAAGCTCTAGGCTTGTGACTCCTGTGGCGGCTAGGACAGGCAAAACAGGAAAGTAGGGATGGTGTGCATGTAGAGGCACCTTATGGTGACAGGTGACACCTGAGGCCCCCTGAACGGGTTGTGCGGCTCGGCGGGAGGATAAGGGTTGCCTGGGAGACCAACCCTACTCACTCACCCAGGTGTTGTGCGGCACCGGGTTGGGGGTGACACCGGAAGGTCTACCTCCCCCAGAAGGGGCAGTCTGGAGGGATGGTGAGATCACCGCCACCCCTCAGGCTGGGTGTGTTTTTGCCCAAGATGTGCCAGCTAGCCACTGACACAGTTAGATTCCTGTCCTAGTTACCCCTTTGCAGGTATTTCAATAAATGTGGCCCAATTTTCAACCCAAGCTTGTTGTCTGCGTCTTCTTTAACCCATCTCCGCTCGCAAATGCCCTAACCCCAGCACCAGCTCATCTGGCTGAAAGGGGGGGCATTGCGGGCGGGTGGGGTGACAAGACGTAGGGGCCTCTGTTTGGTGCACCCCAGTGGCACCACCATGCAAGGAGGGGCAGGCTGAGTTGCCTTAAACTCAGCCCCCCTCCCAATCTCAACTCTCTGGCTCAACGCAGCTCCCTCCCACCCTCCCCTAAGCAGTGTGGGTTTCTTGCCGGTTGCCCTTTGGGAGCCATGTAGGAATTTTATGGCTCACAGTTTGATTGGCCTATGACTGTGAGTCTTTTTTGCCTACGTCACACTGTTTTGCGGGTCGAGTGTGTCCTGTAAGGGAATATGGTATGAATGTATCATGGATACATTCCAGTTGGCGTCTAGGACGGGCAAAACAGGAAAGTAGGGATGGTGTGCATGCAGAGGCACCTTATGGTGACAGGTGATGCCTGAGGCCCTCCGAACGGGTTGTGCGGCTCAGCGGGTGGATAAGGGTTGCCTGGGAGACCAACCCTACTCACTCACCCAGGTGTTGTGCGGCACCGGGTTGGGGGTGACACCGGAAGGTCTATTTCCCTAGAAGGGGCAGTCTGGAGGGATGGCGAGATCACTGCCACCCCTCAGGCTGGGTGTGTTTTTGCCCAAGATGTGCCAGCTAGCCGCTGACACAGTTAGATGCCCGTCCTAGTTACCCCTTTGCAGGTATTTCAATAAATGTGGCCCAATTTTCAACCCAAGCTTGTTGTCTGCATCTTCTTTAACCCATCTCTGCTTGCAATTGTTCTTGACAAATCCATGTTGGCTTCGAGTAATCACTGCATTGTTTTCAAGGTGCTTATAGACCGATCGCTTTATAATCTGTTCCAGAATTTTCCCAGGGACTGGTCTGTAGTTCCCAGGTTCCTCCTTTTTGCCCTTTTGGAAGATAGGGACATTAGTCCTCCTCCAGTCATCTGGCACTTCACCCGTCCTCCATGATTTATCAAAGATAATAGACAGTGGTTCTGGGAGTTATTCTGTCAGTTTCTTTATTACTCTAGGGTGCAGTTCATCTGGCCCTGGAGATTTGAACTCATTCAAAGTAATTAGGTGTTCCTTGACCATATGCCTATCGATCTTAAGCTGCAATCCTGCCCCTTCAGCCTGCACTTCACCTTTGCCAGGGGAGTCATAGACCCTCTTTCGGGAGAAGACTGAACCAAAGTAGGAACTGAATGAGCACTTCTGCCTTTTCTTTGTCATCATTTTGCCATCCTTGCTGAATAGCTGAACCACCCTTTCTTTCCTCTTTCTTTTACTATGCACGTATCTGAAGAAAGCCTTTTTGTTGCTTTTAGCATCCCTCACTAACCTCAGCTTGTTCTCAGCTTTAGCCCTCCTGATACTATCCCTGCAATTCTGTGCTACTTGCCTGTATTCTTCCTTTGTAGCTTGGCCTTCCTTCCTTCCACATGTGTGCTTTTTTTGTTTTCAGTTAATCTCTAAGCTTTTTGTGAAGTCACATTGGCTTCTCCTGTTGTCTTCTGCCTTTTTTTCTTGTTGGAATTGTTGGTAATTGTGCATTGAGAATTTCCTTTTTCAAACACTCCCACCCATCTTGGACTCCTTTTCTCATTAGAGTCGCTTGCCATGGGACCTTACTGATAATTGTTCTGAGTTTATTAAAATCGGCTTTCCTAAACTCCAGGGTAGGCATTTGGCTACACTTGGCTTTTGCTTCCTTTAGAACCAAGAACGCTAGTATAACATGGTCACTTTCCCCCAGAGTTCCCGTAACTGCTACTTTAGCAGTTTTAGCTTGAATTAACTTGAAAGTATGTTTCTTTCTCAGTTTCCACTTGATGTCATTTGCGCTAGGTAAAAATCAGTGGAACACAGCTTCACTTTGAGGCAACATTACCAAGCACTTAGCACTTCAAATACTGTGTCAACACTATAAGCACTATATAAATAATAATAAAATAAAGCCATCAGCTGTAAGAGGTCAGCTGGATAGCTTTTTAAATGTGTAACTTTTGTACATTATTTTTAAAGATAAAAATAATGGATATTCTAAAAGAAAGAATGCCTACCAAAAGATAGGAACTACTACAAAACAAAAAATATTGTAAGTAAAACCTGTGATATTTCTGCTGTGTTGCATAGTGCCCTTCCACAGCTCTGCATGTGTTTTTCTGAACTTTGGCTCGTGCGATTTGTAGGACAAGGCTGAGAAGTCAAGGTTTTGAGCAATGTCGTTCTCGATCGACATCACACCTGCACAAGGCACCATAAGTCCTCTGCAAAACTGACGACTGGGGGGGGGGGCACCAAAGGCACTCCTTGCCTAGGCGGCTATTTATCCTAGGGCTGGCCCTGGGTGAAGCAAAGCCCCTCCAAGGCCCCATGAAAGGGAGGAATTAGTAGCATGTGGGGGAGAGGGGATACAATTGGCACCATGATGATCAGTGCTATATTCTCCAAGTTCCATCTCGAAGCTCGTTCCATCTCAAGTCTATATCACATTGCAAGCTTTGTTTTTTTCTTTTTGCATGGAAATCTGTGCACATTTTTCCCCAACATATGCATTGGTTGTGTGCATCTGCAAGAGGTATGCATTCTGCTCCCATCGATTAAAGCGTATTTGTGTGCATTTTTCAAAAGTATTCATTTTTTATTCATATTTTTCAATTGTATGCATGCTGCCAAACGTATTTTGGGGGGTTCGTGAATTGCATTGCAAGCTTGGAAATGTACACACTTTGCCTGCAGATTTCATCTGAGTTTGTGTTTGGTCCAGAAGGTGCAAACTGGGTAAATCCTGATCAAAAACAATCTGAACTGCATTTCTCATATCTCTCGAGCACACATACATCATGTGAGGACTTCAGTGTCAGGTGATAAAGTGCATGTGGTACAGGCACTAGTAAGCTCAAGGCTGGATTACTGCAATGCACTCTATGTGGGGCTGCCCTTGAGGCTGTTCCGGAAGCTGGAGCTAGTGCAGAATTCAGCAGCTTGGCTGTTGTCAGGAGCTGCCCCTTCTCAGCATGTAATTCTTTTGCTGAGGGAACTGCACTGGCTGCCTATTCACTACTGGGCCAGGTTTAAGGTATTAGTACTAGTGTACAAAGCCCTAAACAACTTGGGACCAGGATAGCTGAGAGAGCGCCTTCTCCCTTACCAACCTGCCCAGTCACTGAGGTCATCAGAGGGCATGTTCTTGGTGGCTCTACATGGACCTATGGCCCAACTGGAATCCACCAGGAGAATAGCCTTCAGTGTGGTGGCCCCTTTTCTTTGGAATTCCCTGGCCCTGAAGGTCAGACAGGCACCTACACTGTGCTGTTTCCAGCACCTCCTGAGATAGGGATGTCAGAGAATTCCACCATGGCTCTTGGTGAGGCCGAATGCCAGTGCATTCGCCCCCTCGAACTCCGTGGCGGAATGGCCTGTCACCCCCCCTGCCCCCCTGTGGATCTCCCTCGGATTAGACTTACCTGGGGAGGATGTTCCGGGCGGCGGCGGATCTGGCGGCGGCTGCGGCGGCAGCGGCTGCGGTGGTGGCTGCAGCGACTGGTCTTCCGACTGGCTGCCACCGCTGCCATATGCAGTCTTGTCTTGTTAAAAAACAAAACAAAAAACCCTGACGTGATAGGCTATGTAAAGATTTACGTAGCCTATCATGGCTGGGTTTTTTAAAAAACAAAAAACCGTGTACGCAAATGGCGGCTATGGCCGCCGCCATTTGCGTTCCTTATTTTTTACCATCTTAGTCTACGCAAATATTTACATAGACTATGACGGCAAAAATAAAGGGGAACGCAAATAGCGTAGCGGGCGCTATTTGCGTCCCTTTTTGATTCACCGTTTTAGCCTACATAAAGATTTACGTAGGCTAAAACGGTGAATCAAAAAGGGACGCATATAGCGCCCGCTACGCTATGTGCGTTCCCCTTTATTTTTGCCGTCATAGTCTATGTAAATATCTGCATAGATTAAGACGGCCAAAAATAAGGAACGCAAATGGGGGCGGCCATAGCCGCCGCCATTTGTGTACGCGGTTTTTTTTCTTTTCTTTCCCAGAGCCCTCCGTGGCTGGAAATCTGGCTGCGGACGGCTCTGGCCTGGGCTGGGCCTGGCCGGCTGCTCCACGGAGCTGCCGTGGAGCACAGTTGGCCGTGGAGGATTCCGGGGGGGAGGAACGGATCGCCTCCCCCCCCACCATCAACATAATCTGCGGAAAGGTAAGTGACTTTCGTACATCCCTAACCTGAGAACAGCATTGTTCCAGGAGGCATTCCTTAATTGACCAGTCATGGTTTCTATTGGTATTCTGTTTTTAAAAATCTTTTTATGCTTTTACTGTTTTATCTCTTGTGTTCACCACTCCGAAATCTGTTCTAGATATGGAGCAGTGTACAAATATTGTAAAAATCAATCAATCAATCAATCAATCCTCAAACACAGTGCTTTTCAAAGGAGCCCATTCAGACATGCGGTGGTCTAATGCAATCAAGTGTAAAGCAATCAAGGGATATACATGCTTCTCTGAACCAAAGCCTGGCATCTGAATGATGAACTGGCTACATTGAGGGGGGGGGGAAATGAACAAGCCAGAAAATTGCATTTGAGGTGAGTTGAAAGGTCTTGTTGGTGTTGTGTCTGTGATAGCCCATTCACACTTGGAAGCCATCATTGTGGACTGAAGCCCTCAGGTGGTAAATGTGGGGATGTTAGAGAATTCCACCACAGACTCCAATGAGGCCAGATTCTTTAGAACCCCCCCCCCCGGAGTCCAAGGTGGAACAGAGCAATTCCCCCAGCCACCCCCAAAATTTCCCCAGGATGGACCCTACCTGTTGTCAGCATCCGGTCCGTCCACTGCCCTGGTCTGCGGCCGCGAATGGCTGCCCCAGTCCGCGGCAGCCATTTGCCTCCCTACTTTAGCCGTGATAGGCTATGTAAGTATTTATGTAGCCTATCATGGCAAAGAGCAGGGACGCAAATAGTGTCTGCTACGCCATTTGTGTAGCCTTTTGCCATGATAGGCTATGTAAATATGTACGTAGCCTATCACAGCTAATGCAGGGACAGAATTTGCAGCCGCTACCCCATTTGCATCCCTGAGTTAGCCATGATAGGCTACGTATATATTTACGTAGCCTATCATAAAAAGAGCAGAGACGCAAATGGCGTAACGGGTGCCATTTGCATCCCTGCTCTTTGCCATGATAGGCAATGTAAATATATACATAGCCTATCACGGCTAATGCAGGGACGCAAATGGCGGCCGCTGTGGTGGCCGCCATTTGTGGCTGCAGCCCAGCAGTGGATGGTAGTCTGGCTGCGGGCAGGCCCGGCTGGCAGCTCCATGGGTTCTCCACGAAGCGAAGCTGGCTGGGGAGGATTCCAGGGGGGAGGGATGAATCACCTCCCCCCTGAGCAGATGGCCCCACCTGGAACAGGGTGAGTAATCCGTGCACCGCTAGGGAAATGTGGAGATGTGATCTGGGCCCAATACTATGCAATACAGTTTCCATTTTCCCTGCTTCTTTACTGCAGATTGCTAAAGAGGAAAGATGGAAGATGCAGTGGCTCAGTTGTGGGGAATCCATGGGCCTCCAGATGTTGTTGGGCTCCAGTTCCCATCTGTCCCAGCTAATGGGCAGAGATGGTGGGCATTGTAGTCCAACAATATCAAGAGAACCTATGCTCCTCACCCCTGCTTTAATGTTTCCCTGGGTCACTCTGCCCTACATTCCACTCCTGAATTCTATTTTAAGTAGGAGAACATCTAAAATTAGTTCCAGACTTGAGCATGCACAATTTGCAGCTGATTTCAGTTCCTTCAGTTCATTTGAATCATTACTCCCATGGCATTACCAATGTAAATAATGTGTGCATTGATTAAGCACACCGATAAAGAAAACTCAGAGTAGGGGTGCACGAAAGTCACTTACCTGGTCTCGCAGCTTTTCGCGGTGGGGGGAGGCGCTTCGCTGCTCCCCCTGCGAAGTTCAGGCTGGGGGGGGAGGCTTCCCGCCTCGCCCGGCCGAAATTCAGGCCGGGGGGGAGGCGCCTCGCCCGGCCACGAAATTAAAAGTAAAAAAAAAACAAAAATGCCCCCGTGATAGGCTACGTGACGATTAACGTAGCCTATCACGGCTAGATCTGCACAGTCAGCCGTGATAGGCTACGTAAATCGTCACGTAGCCTATCACGGGTGACTTTTTTTTTTAAAAAAAAAAAGCGCGTACGCAAATGGCGGCCCCATAGGGAGCCGCCATTCGCGTTCCTTATTTGGTCGCTGTAGTCTATGCAAATATTTACGTAGACTACAGCGACCAAATAAGGAACGGGAATGGCGGCTCCCTGTGGGGGCCGCCATTATCCGTACGCGCTTTTTTTTTTTTTAAAGTCACCCGTGATAGGCTACGTGACGATTGACGTAGCCTATCACGGCTGACTTTGCAAATCTAGCCGTGATAGGCTGCGTTAATCGTCACGTAGCCTATCACGGGGGCTTTGTTTTTTTCTTTTATTGGAATGGCGGCGGCGGCAGCCGGTCGAAAGACCGGCTGCCGCTCCCGCCCTGGACGAAGACCCGCCGAACCGCCGGCCGGACCCGCCGCCGGGAGGGACATTCGGGAAAGGTAAGTCCCATCCCGGGGTGTGTGTGTGGGGGGGGCGGGGGGTGTGCGGAGAATTTCTCCTCGAAACTTGTTCGGGGGGCCGAACACGTTGGCGCTCGGCCCCCCGAAGTTTCTGAGAGAAATTCTCCTCCATCCCTAACTCAGAGTGATACATTTACTATCAATATGCTTTTTGGTGCAGTGTATTTTGCTGATGTGTATTTGCACATTGATAAAACACCACACAAAAAGCATCTTGATGCAATGGTATATGCATAGTCACATCAGGTTTGCTTGCTTGCTGTCTTCGATAAATCCACCCAAGTGCATATGCACATTGACAGGAACCTCTGGCATGGGCTGGCACATGAAGTTACGAAGAATCGGAAGCGACTGAACGAATAAGCAACAACAAACCATAAAACATGGCACAAAAAGAATTGTGATGCAACCATGTACACAATCACATCGATTGCTTTTTGGAGGCATTTTATCTATGTGCAGTTGTACTTCTCTAATGCAGATGGGGGGGGCGGAGACACATGAACTGAAGGAACCTAAAGCTGCAGGAAACTGCATAGGTATAGCACTCTGTGTTATAATGCATCAGCTCTACTTTGCAAACAACCCCTAGAGCTGAGGTCTCCAACATGATGCCTGTGGCCAGACTCTTGGTCCTGCCAGACTCCCTTACCCTCTCAGTTTTTATTTTAATTATCAAGACCCAGGGCATAGTCTGTAGGCACATGAGGCAGCCACCTTGCTGAAGCTAAGCAGCTTTGGGTCTGGTCAGTGTTTGGAGGGGAGACCACCTGGGAACCATATGTAGCCAACTTGAGATCCATGATGGAAGAAAGGTGGGATAGAAATGTATTTTTTTAAATTATCTTTTTTTAAAAAATTGGGAGACTGCCATGCTGAAAAGCAATGTTTTGCCCTCCAGCACCATCTTCATTTGAGTTCAGAAGAGCGATTTTGTGCTCCAGAACCCAGACCCCACCTGTGCTTTGCAATTAGGTTCTTGGGCAGGATACTTTTAGTCTCACCAGTTTGCCTCCTTGGAAAGGAATGTTTTGTGATTGCTCATGCTCAGCACTGCAGTCATTTTATGAATGGCCAAGGCCCCCCTCCCAGTCTATGGCAGCCATTTATGAGAGTGCCCATGACACTCTCTCAAGAATCCAAATGTGTGCACCAACCCCAAAAGATTGGGGATCCCTGGTCGAGAGAGAAATTTGGACAGGGAGAGCTTGGCAGCATCTGTATGCCTCATCCAGTTGCCAAGGTTCTGTATGCAAAATCAGAATGCCAGAGATGTTTACTTTGATGTTCTTCTACATTCAGATTCCTTTTGCTAAAGGTGTAAAACCTGAAAAGAGTAGGGATGGCAGAGAATTCCGCCACGGACTCCAATGAGGCCGGATACTTAGAATCTGCTCCCCCTGGAGTCCGTGGTGGAACGGACCACTCACCTCCGCCACCCCGTGAAGTTCGCACCAGCTGGATCCTACCTGCTGCCACCAGGTCCGGGTCCGTCCGCTGCCAGACTGCAGTTGCAAATGGCGTCCAGCGTAGCGGACGCCATTTGCACCCCTGCTCTTTGCCGTGATAGGCTACGTAAATCTTTACGTAGCCTATCGCGTGAGGGAACAGGGATGCAAATGCGCAATTTGCATCCCTGTTCCTTGTAAATCTACGTAAAGATTTACGTAGCCTATCACGGCAAAGAGCAGGGGCGCAAACAGCATCCGCTATGCCATTTGCATCCCTGCTCTTTGCCGTGATAGGCTTCATAAATCTTTACATAGCCTATCGCGTGAAGGAACAGGGACGCAAATGGCGTATTTACGTAAAGATTTACATAGCCTATCACGGCAAAGAGCAGGGATGCAAATGGTGTCTGCTACGCTGGACGCCATTTGCGTCCGCAATCCAGCAGTCCGGCAGCAGATGGACCCGGCTGGTGGCTCCGCAGACTCGCTGCCAAGCGGAACCGACCGGGGAGGATTCCAGGGGGGAGGAACGGATAGCCTCCCCCTCCCGCGGAGCCCCCGGCGGACTCGGGTAGGTGGGGTTCGTACACCCCTAGAAAAGAGGATTGGAGCTTCCAAAAGAATCAACCAGTCATTCTCTTAGAGGAAGGGAAAAGGGGATGATAAAACCAACCCTCCATGACCCTGAGTTCATTGATGCAAAATCATCACCTCGTGGTGTTCTTGGCTTTGGTAGAGTTCTACCATTACTCGGCAGTGCACCATCCCAATTATGCCGTATCAGGAAAGTATTAGAGGCAGATGCCTTTCAGCCCACAGTCAGCCGCCTGCCACTCTTTCTGTTCCTATCCATTATGATAAAGCATGCAAAGCTTTGTTCCTCTGGTTGTAGAGACCTCCAGATCTGGGGGCACATTGACACCAGATACCAAGCTACTGTCTTTCAGCCAATGCCAGTGAGTGAGAGACAATGGAGAGGGAGGGGAAATACGCCTTCTTCCTTGACACACGCTGGAAGGTTTGACCCCCATCAAGAGAGCAATTGCATGTGTGCAGAGAATGAAATCCTCGGTACCTCGCAAGCATGGTAGGGCTATAACTGAATGAGAAAAGCTGCTATAGAAAACTTCCATAATGAAATCATTCAGCCTTCTAGCTCATAAATCTATGAGAAGTGCTCTTTTATATGATTTAATCTGTTGCCTTAGTAAGTGGCAAGCAGTATGTTTTTGCTTTTCTCATGATTTCCCATGGACAGAACAGTTTCAGATTGATACCAAGTGGCTCAGAATATTTTCCCCAAATTCTCCTCAAAAATGATGATCCCCTGTGGATTTTGATATTTTGATTTTGATCTCCAGATAATTTTGGACTGCTTGGATGTTTGCTAAATATTAATTTCGCTGCACTTGCTGTCCCTACAATGTTTGGTGTTGTTATTTGATAAGTGATAGCATTTTATAATTGGCCCTTAGTTATTTAGAGATAGTATTTCATAGATGACACACAATGCTATTTATCACCTGCCTTCTTTTGGTAGATTCCAGCTTGTAATTTTACATAATGGAAGCACCATGAAACAATCAAGAGATGCCAATTAGCCCAAAGCTGTCAAATTTCAAATTTTGAGATAATATTTCACATTCAAAGGGCAAATTTGAATGTTGGATTCAAAATTTGACATTCAAAATCTGAGTGGCAGAAGTTAGAAAAATGGATGCATTTTGGATGAATCAGTATAAATGGATGATCCCCAAGTTCTAATGCTATGGAAGAGTTGTAAGAGAGCTTCTCTCCATCCACTTTCTCCATACCATGCATCAGTTTATAAACCTTATAAACCTCTGTCTTCTTATCTCCTTCTTTTCCTAAACTAAAAAGCCCCAAGATCATTCCTTGTAGAAAAGGAAACAACAACCCAATCATTTTGGATGCCCTTTTCTGCACTTTTCCTTGGCTTCTTGCCAATCTTGTGACTTGGTAACCCAAAACAAGCAATGAGGGCTAAGAAGCAGTAGGTGTTCAGGCTGAATTTCACCAGCTGTGGGTACCAGATAGAAATGGTCTGTAAGCAGACTGCATCTTGTTGAAATCAATGGGATTTAAATGCACGGTTGGATGCACTGATTTCCATGAGCACCCACTGAGCAGAAAGCAGCACTTCCGGCATCTAAGATATTCAGGGAGTGCATTTGTTTTGGAAAGAATGAAACATTTAACTGAATGGGTCCCATTTGGCTCAATTTCCAGTCTTTCCAAAGTAAATGCACTTAGTAATGACTGAGTGGGTACAAGTGGGTATGTTTTTCATTTTTCACATTTGTGGGTATGCTATTCATATCTGTTTGTACCACTTGGGAGTGGGGATGCTTACATTTCTCTGACGGCAGTGGAGTTTCTTCCATTGTCTTGGCAGCCACCATTTTATTTATGCAGAATGCCTGAGATGTTGCATAAGTCTGGGGCACTGTGGGGAAATGGTGGCTATCACAAGAAATGGCAGCTGACATTGGGGGCCACCATTTCCTCCCCACAGTACTCCAGAATGATGCAACATCTGGGGGCATTCTGGGTAAATAAAATGGTAGCTGCCAGGAAAGAGCTGTCAAGAGAAGCTCCATTGCCTCCCCCACTACAGGCAGCAGTGAGCAAAATGGCTGAAAACAGAAAGGGAAAGATCATGAATATAATGGATTTTCACAAATAATACAATGCAATTTAAGAAAATAAATGTGACCTTTTGTAACAAAATTTAACTGGGTATGGAAACCAAACCAACCATGCTACTATAAAATATGGTTGTATGAAAGCCAGAGAGTGAAACCAGTCCAGTCAATATGTTCATGGATCCTCCATTTTCTATTCTTCTGCTGGTTCATTTGGGTTTTACGAACCGACAAAAGAATAAAACACCTCTGTTTTCCTCTCTGAGTTGGCCTCAACAACTCCCTCTCCTCATTTTTTCTTTTCCTCTTTTGGAAACAAAGGAGCCTAAAATGTACCATCCTCCATAGTGCAAATGTTGAAGTTCAGCCGGGATTAAGAAAGCAAGGATCAGTTGTACTTGCTGGCTAAGAAAGTTGAGCTAAGTCCTAGGGTGGTTTGAACCTGCTACAAGAATTTGGTGTACATTACATTGAGACGCTTGCAAGTCCAAAAGCTGTCCTGGAAGAAAAAGCAGTTGTAGCTGTTCTGAGGCTTCCTGAATAAATGAAAGTGTTGAATAAATAAAAGCTTTCTCACTTTAATTCAATTCCAGGGGATGTTGGCATTGGCCTTCTGCAATGGTGTCCTCTTTACAAAATTAAATACACAAACACACTTTTCAAGAACACTTTTCAAGAACAGTTTGAGTTCATAAGTGTGCCTAGGATCATAGACTCTGCCCTCTTCATCTCCCTTTTAAAGTTAAAAATGTATGAGCCCACAGATGTGCCACTTGGAGCAAGCCTGTAATCTCTTTTGCTTGGGATGCTTCGTTGCATCCAAGAGCAGCTAAAACAGAACAACGATGCAGTGAGGAAAGCAGCCGTGTCCATCACTGGCACTGCTCAAAGTGGGTAATTACATAACACCCCTTGCCCGAGGTTTATGCTTGACTGCAATCAATATAACCTTTTAAAATTAATCTTGTTTCTCTTCCCCTTCTCTCGCCTTCTCCTCCTCCCTCTCTCTTGTACACACATGCATGCTCGTAAATATAGCTGTCGAGATTCTGTGGAGAGAATGTTACTCTCTGCTGAAATTTATTGGGTTCTGCAGCCTGTTCCATCCCTAAAGCTCAGGGCCGGCCAGACTAATCCATGCACAAGCACTGCTGGAGAGTCTTGTGGCTAACCAGAGCACCCAAATGGCTTCTTTTTAAGTGTAAGAAAAAGAGAAGACATAAAAATGAACTCTTGGCCACCTCGTCTAAAGCTATGGTAAGCCACGCTCATAAAAAAATCCTCAGAAATTTCTCCCACTTTTCCAAATCCAACTGAAAATTTTGCCCCACTTTGGGGAGGGGAGGGGAGCAGAGGAAGTTGCCTCATACTGAGTCAGACCATCTATCTATTGACATTGACTGGCAGCAGCTCTCGAGGGTTTCAGGCAGGGGCTGTTCCTGCCCTACCTGGAGATTTCGGGGATCGAACCTGGGACCTTCGGCATGCAAAGCAGGGGCTCTACCACTGAGCCACAGCCCTTCTCCTGATGAATGGTCCAGTGGAAGGAGGGTGGTATTTTCAGTAGGGCTGTTCAGGGACCCCCTGATCTGACTTGGAAGCTGCTTCATGGCTTCAGAGGTGGGCCCAATTCGGTTCAGGCTGATTCGGGGGGACCCCACCCTGACTTGGCCCCGAACCCGAAGTGGGATTCGGGTTGTGAACTCTGCTTCGGGTCCCCCCTGATGCCCCCACGCAAACCCCCAGCTCTTTACCAGGGCTGCCTCCTCCTCCTCCTTCTCCACCGCCTCCACTGTTCTCTGCCGCCGCCTGGAAGTTCCTGGAGGTTGCCATTTAAAAAATGGCGACTTCCTACAAGAAGGCCTCAGGAGCTGGCGGTGGCAGTGGGAGGTGGTGGAGAAGGCGGCGGTGATGAGGAGAAGGCAGTGGCAGTGGTGGTGGCAGTGTGGCGGTGGCGGAGAAGGCGGCTCAGGTAAGGACCAGGAGGCGCTGGCTCGGGTGGGCTGGGGGGGCTGGGCCTGGGGTGCCGAAGCTTCGAAGTGCACAGAGTATTTAGAGAGCCCCCGACCCACTCTGGGTCGCTTTATGCCCCCTCTGCTTCGCCTCGGAAGGGGCCCAAAGTGACCCAAAGCAGCCGGCTTAGACTCAGGGTTCGGGCCTTGGGCCGAAGAGGTGCACAGCCCTAATTTTCAGCACAACTTTAGTTCATATTAGGGCTGTTCACCACTTTGGCCCAAAGCCCGAGATCTGAGTCAACGTGCGCCTCTTCAGGCCTCTTTGGGCTGCCTCTGAGTTCAGGTGGAGGGGGCCCAAAGAGGCCCGAAGCAAAGGTCACGCCGAAGCACTTCAGTATGCTTTGGCACAATTTGGAAGCCCCGCCGCCATGCTGCTGCCACTGCCACTGCCCATCCCAGAATCCGAATCTTTCTTTGGCTTCATAGGCTGAAGTGAGTCACCTCCCCCGCAGCCTGGAATCAGCCCAAACTGAATTGGGCCTGCCTCAGAAGCCCCAAAGCTGCCTCTGAGGAGGATCGAAGGCTCCGTGCACAGCCCTAGTTCATATCTCTAGTTTTGTACCACTGAGTCATTGAGGAACGAACTATTGAGCTATTGGGCTGATTCTGACATAAAGCATATTCCCAGGGGGCAAGAAATGGTGGCTGTTTGCTAGAAGAGCTCTTGCACTTGCTGGCTAAACTACCTTGCTCTCCTTGCCTGGAGAATAGGAAGGCACTACCGCCACCATCTGCCATGCCACATGCAGCCAAGATAAATATCCATCCTCCCCGAAGTAGTTAAATATTCTCCCCCCCCCCGCAAAAAACCCTGGGAAATCTCACCCCAGTTCACCCCCCTCCTCCACGGATGAGATGGTGAATTGGGGGAAGGCATTTCGCAACAGCCCTCCATATTCAAGTGATGAACAAACAGGTGTGATGTATTTGCATCTGTGAGCCAGACCTCAAGCATGGGTGACTCTCAAGAGCAGCCTTCCGCAAGCTGGCACCCTCCAGCTGTTTTGGACTACCACTCCCACCATTCTTCACAATTTGACTATGCTGGCTGGGGCTGATGGAAGTTGAAGTACAAAACATCTGGAAGGCAGCAGGTCATGGAAGACTGCTCTAGTGAGAAGGCCAGACCATGGAGGTGAGCAACTTTTGGTCCTGCACATATTTGGACCTACAACACTTGTCATCCCTCATCACTGGGTATGCTGACTAGAGCTGATGGGTGTTGTAGGCCAAAACATCTGGATGGTCACAAGCAGCCACAACAGAATGAAATTTAATAGGGATAAATGCCAAGTTCTGCCCCTAGGAAAAAGAACCCAAATGCACAGTTACAAGATGGGGGATATGTGGCTCAACAACACTACAAGCAAGAAGGATCTTGGAATTGTTATAGATCACAAGCTGAATATGAGCCAATAGTGTGATGTGGCTGCAAAAAAGGCAAATGCTCTTTTGGGCTGCATTAATAGAAGCATCGCTTCCAAATCCTGGGAAGCACTAGTTCCCCTCTACTCAGCACTGGTTAGGCCTCATCTGGAGTACTGTGTCTAGTTCTGGGCACTGCACCTTAAGAAGGATGCAGACAAGCTGGAGAGGGTTCAGAGCAACAAAGGTGATCAGGGAACTGGAAACAAAGCCCTATGAAGAGAGACGGAAAGAAATGGGCATGTTTAGCCATGAGAAGAGAAGACTGAGGGGAGATAGGATAGCGCTCTTCAAGTACTTGAAAGGCTGTCACAGAGAGGAAGGCCAGGATCTCTTCTTGATCATCCCAGAGTGCAAGACACAGAAGAATGCCCCCAAAGTACAGGAAGCCAGATTCCGGCTGGACATCAGGAAAAACGTCCTGAGTGTTAGAGCAATACAACAATGGAACCAAGGGAGGCAGTGGGCTCTCCCACACTGGAAGCATTCAAGATGAGGCTGGACAGCCATCTGTCAGGGATGCTCTGACTTGGATTCCTGCATTGAGCAGTGGGTTGGACTCAACGGTCTTATAGCCCCCTTCCAACCCTACTAGTCTATGATTCTATGATTCTATGAGAACAAGCCTCTGCTCCCCAACCTTTTTACAGTGGTCTATGATTCTGGCACCTAACTGTTCTCCTGCCTGGACTATACTGCTTCCCACCTGGCTGATGGGGCCTCACCTCTGGCCCTGGAGGCCTGATCCTGTTGTCTGGTGGGATGCTGACCCCCCAGTAAACCCTGACCAAATAATAAAACTCTTTTCCCCATTAGGAATCTCCCTTTTGCCCTTCCTGACAGCCTGCAAGCCAAACACTGAGCACAGCCACCAGGAACGTTTCTGCACATTAGATCATTTTCACCTATAGATTTTGCTCTCCCTGAGCCCACAAAGGAATGGATACCTAATTAGCCTCTTGCTTAAGTAACACATGTAATGATGACTCACACCCAAAGACTCAGAAGGCATTATAAAAACCCAATCATCACGGCATGGCTATTTGGGATGCTTAAAGGATAGCGACCTTGGGTTTTTTCTTAAAACTATCAATATAGTAGCCATCTGCAGTACCAATGCACAGAGACTGCAGACATGCAGTCTCTAAAAAATGTGGACTTCTGAAGAAACATCTACAGTCATCATGGAAGATAATATTTTATGTTAGCCCTTCATAAATGTTTTATGTTAGCGGAGAACCATTCTGGTCCACAGGCCACCCTGGCATGACTAAGCTAGCCATTCTGCTACTGCTTCCCACAAAGGAGCCTGAACTTTCTATTTCCTTCATGCCTGTGTGTATGCCTGTGTATGCATTCATGCACACACTCAGAATTGCATTGATAGTGCAAATGTTCACATTTCTTTTCCTTTATGGAAATATGTCAATAAAACGATGCAAACATGCATACAGGGATGAGAGAACCAGGTATGCTTGAGCTCACTGAGATTATCTGAACTTCACTTCGAAGCTTGGTTCGCCTCACTCCTGTTTAAGTTTGTGACCTGTTTTTGTTGTCGTCATTGTTTGAATGGGAAAAATGCATATTTTGAATGGGAAAGGTGCAAATTTCTGTGCACAGTTTTCAACGTGCACTCTTTCTCCCATTGACTAAAGTGTAAAAGTGCAGGATTTTTTAAATATGTGCATTTTAAAGTGCACATTTAAAACACACACGTATTTTTTCAAATGTGGGCACAAGTTCAGGAAAGTACGACTTTTTCGAGAAAAATGCACTCCCATTCAAGCCTGGGGTTGCAAACAGGGCACATTCTCATGATATGCAAACTGAAATGAAATTCTCATACATCCCTACACACAGACATGCGTACACACACACACACACACGTTTTAAAAACAGCCAATAAGAAATAGTACAAATCTGGAAAAGTGACCAGCAGAGATGGCACAAACTTGAAGATTTTCTAGGCCCTTCTGAAACAGAATTAAGATGAAGGAGGGTGCCTGGTGAATCTCCCTCGGTAAGGAGTTCCCTTGATTGGAATTTCCAATGATTTTTTCTCATTGGACACTGGGAGACAGACAGCAGCAGGGAGCATCAGCAGGGAGCAGCAGAAGGGAGAGTCATAGTTTATGGACATTTTTCTCTGTTGCCATTTGTGGGGGTCTCTGGAGGAGAGTTCACTATTTCCTTCTGGACCAGAAATACTCTGGCCAAAATGTTTGGTTGAGCTTTCTTTGGTAATTTGGTGGGTGGGGATTGGGATGAAAAGACACCACCCCCAAAATGGATTGGATAGTTGGCAAAGTTTCTCAACATCTTCCCACGTGGACATTTCAGAAAATGTGACTGAACTGGGAAGCTGCTGAGACCAAGAGACTCCCTCATGGTTGCAAGGAGAAGCTGCAGGGCTTAAAACATACACACACATACATACACACAGAAAAGAAGTAGAGAGGGAGCCCTTAGCCTTGTTATAAAGTTCATACATAGCAAACCAATGTGAACTACTGAAAATTTCAGGATACTTAGTGCCCGCAGCCCCCAGCATCGGAAAATCCTCCCACTTTCAAGGGGTGGGGTCAGTAATTTTAGGCCCTGGTCCTAACATTCTTATGGGAGCCTCCTTTAGACAGCCATGTCTATTACTTCAGTTGTGAAGCACGTAATTCATATTTATCTCCCACTGCTTGCCAATCCATGTTTTACATCTGCTTCTACATTCCTGATTTTCAAAACCAGAACAAACAGCAGCAAAATCATTTCCCAACCCTGATCAAAAAACCCAACAGAATTCTTCTTCTTCTTCTTCTTCTTCTTCTTCTTCTTCTTCTTCTTCTTCTTCTTCTTCTTCTTCATCCTATTATATTATTATTATTATTATTATTATTATTACATTCATATCCTGCCTTTTTCCCAATACTGGGACACAAGGCGGCTTTACAACATTAACTCTTGTACAATTAAAACCTATAAATAGAAGTATAAATAGAAGTATACAAAAGTTAAAAATGTAATGCAATCATCAATAATATTAAAAACGTATAAAATAGCAAAACATTAAAAGACAACAAGAAATATAGAATCCATCTGTCCTATTCTCACAGGTCCAGACTAGATATCCCCAAAAGCCTGCCAGATCAAGAAAGTTTTTACATGCCTGCGAAAACAAATCAAGGAGGGTGCCACTCTTGCCTCCCTGGGAAGGGAATTCCAGAGCCTTGGGGCAGCCACCAAGAAGGCCCTCTCCCATGTTCCTGCCAGACATGCCTGTGGTGGTGGCGGGATGGTGAGAAGGGCCTCCCCTGAAGATCTCAGGGCACAAGTAGACTCATAGGGGGGAATACTCAAAAATACTCTTGAGCATGTGCAGTTTTGCATTTTGGAGTCACTTAAATCATAGCACCATCATGACTACAGGAATAAAATGGGCTGGGAGGTTATTTGGGGACCTCATAGGCTGCAGTGCCCTGGACTTTGGCTCCAAGATCCAGGCCTAGATCAGGGGGATTCTGATCCCCTTTACTCTGAGAGGCATGAACCATCAGCCTCTGAAATGGGACTGTCCTCAGTAGGGATGTCAGAGAATTTCTCCATGAATCTCGGGGAGGCTGAATGCCGACGCATTCGGCCCCCCGAAATTGGTGGGGAAATTCTCCGCCCCCGCCTGGGATAGGACTTACCTCGTGCGAATGTCCCTCTTGGTGGCGGGTCCCGGCAGTGTTTCGGCGGCGTTTCAGCGGCGGTGGCGGCAGCGGCCAGTCTTCCGACCGGCTGCCGCCGCCGCCATTTCCCAGTAAAGTAAAAACAAAAAACGTGATAGGCTACGTAATGATTTACGTAGCCTATCACGGCTAGATTTTCAAGTCAGCCGTGATAGGCTACGTAAAGATTTTGAAAATCTAGCCGTGATAGGCTACGTAAATCGTTACGTAGCCTATCACATTTTTTTTTTACATCATTTTTTTCTTTCACGGCCGGGGAGATGGGGCGCTCCCCCCCGGCCAGAATTTCTGCCGGGAGGGGCGGGGTGCCTCCCCACCCACCAAGAATTTCGGGGGGAGAAACGGAGTGCCTCCCCCCCACCGAAAACAGCTGCGGGACCAGGTAAGGGACTTTCATCCATCCTTAGTCCTCAGAAGCCTCTGGATTGATAAACATTTGCCGGCCGCTCTGCCTTTGTGAAGTTAGCAGAACAGGAGCTTCTCACAATGGTGCTGAAATCAGGGATGGTGTGAGAGTCCAAGGAGGGGGTGGAGTTCCATGGACTCCTCCCCGCCTGACCATCCAGACCCTGCTCGCTGTGCGGTGGGGGGCTCACTTGCCCTCTCGGTGACTGGTGGGAAGTGCTGTGAGGCCATCCATCGCCTTACCGAGTCACCATTTTGCACAGAAATGGGAGTTCACTTTCAGTTACTTCTGCAAATCTAATGTTGTGTCTATCACTGCCTTAAAGGAGCAATGACTCAATATTACAGGCATAAAAGGCTCTTTGCCATCCCATCACTCCCATGGCACAGCTCACACAGGTGGGTGGTGACGGCCGCTCGGTGATTGCCCGATGGGACTGGACGGGGATGAGTCGATCCGTCCCTAGATGAAATTAATATGTCTGGGCCTGATTCAAAGTGCTGGCACCAACATTCAATCCCTAAAACAGCTTGGGGCCCCTGAAGGATCATGTACACGTGCCCAGACCCTCAGCTCACCCTCAGCAGTCCTTCTTAGGGAGCCTGCACCGAAGGAAGTGAGGTGGATGGAAAAGTCTCTACTAAGAAAAAGGGCCTTTTCTGTTATGGCACCCTGGTTGTGAAATGAACTTTCCAGAGAGGCTTGCCTGCTACCTACATTATGCTCTTTTGGGCACCAGGTGAAGACCTTCTTGTTTTCCCAGGCATTTTAGCCTTTCAGTTTCTATTGTTTTAAATCTGTTGCCGTATTTCAAATCTTTGCACTGCTGCTAGGTGTTATTTTTTTACATTTTTTTAATACTGTAGTTTAAAACTTTTATATTGTATTCTACCATGTTGCATTTTATAGTTTTAATTGTTGTGAACCACCCAGAGAACTTCAACTATTGGGTGGTATAGAAATATAAGAAATAAATGGGAATAAATAAACAGAAATATGAAGTGGAGCTGTTCATAATGTTCACTCTCAGTGCCAGTTTCAGCTTTGGGGGGTGGGAGGCATGCTCAGGGCCAGCTCAAGCTCTCCCACTGCTTGCACCACTTCTACCCCCCTGCTGGGTATCCCCACCCCGTGCTGCATCTCCCCCCCTGCCTTGACGTTTTATGGCTGACATGACCTCTCAGAGAGCCAGCACACCCTCTGGGTTGCCCTGAGAAGATTTCAGGGTGAGCCAGAAGGTGGGTGGCTGCTCTAGAGAGCCCTGCTGGTTGTTTTCCCCTGCAGCACTTGCCATAGTGGGAGAGCAGGGCCAGCAGGGCTGTGGGGCTCTCACGGCTCCACTCTCCTGCTGTGGCAAATCAGTATCATCCCCCCATCTGAGTGTATCCACCTTTCCCTCCTTACTATAGTCGTCACCCTCCATGTGCTTGCCTCTTTAGCCCTTTTCAGGTGTTAAGCCTGAACAGGATATGCCAAAACATCCCCTGTATTGCAGTGTATCCTGATCTCTCTCCCCCCCCCATTTCAACCTTGCTGTGTTGAGTGGCAAGGTCTGAATGGAGTTCTATTCACATCTGCTTGGGTGTGAGTAAAACTCTGTATGGTCAGGTACCCTGCTTTATCAGCAGCAGCGTGCCACATATCAATGACTGGGAGTTGGGAGAGAGAACTTCCTTCCACCATTCCCCAGAAGTCACCACCATAGTAGCAATGAAAGGATTTGGGGAGATGGAGGGAAGAAGAGATTTCAGTGTGATCAGGAAAGCATTGTGTTTCTGGGCAGTCGTTCAGTTTTCTAACCCAAGTTCTGTAGTAAAAATGTGTGAATCAGCAAAACTCGAGCTTGCTGAAGTTCTCTGAATTCCACCTCAAAGCTCGTTCCACCTTGAGTCCCCATCAGATTGTGAGCCCTGTGGGGGGTGGGGTGGGGGTTTGAAAACCCATGCATATTTTCCAAAATGTACACATCAATTGTATTCATCTTTGAAATGTACTCATTCTTCTCCCATTGATTAGAGCGTATTTGTGCACATTTTTCAAATGTGTGCATTTTTATGTGGATTTTTCAAATGCATGCATGTTGTTGAATGCATTTTTGAGGTCTGCAAACCACATTGCAAGCTTGGAAATGTACAGACTTTGACCTCAGATTGTGTCCAAGTCTGTGTCCAGTCTGGAAGGTGAGAACTGGCACTGGGTAAATCCTGATCAAACACAAATTAAAATGATACATCCCTATTCTACAGCATGACTGGGTAAGTTCTCCACACGTCATTAGAACATACAAAACTAAGAGCCACTCTGAATCAGACCAAAAGCCCATCTAGTCCAGCATTCTGTTCAAATTCACAAAGTTGGCCAAGGGATTTTACAGAAAATATGCAAAAAGTGATTATCTCCATGGCACTGCAGAAGCCACTTTCCTCTTGAGAGATTTCGCTAGTCATAAGAACATAAGAAGAGCTGTGCTGGATCAGACCAAGGGTCCCTCTAGTCCTGCATTCTGTTCACACAGTGGTCAACCAGCTGCCCACAGGACACCAATAAGCAGGACACGAGCTCAATAGCACTGTCCCACCCATGTTCCCCAGTAACTGGTATTCTGAGACATTTTGTCTCTGATACTGCAGGTAACATAATGTTCAAGACTAGTAGTCTTATCCTCCATACTTTTGCCTAATCCTTTTTAAAAAGCCATTCAAAATAATGTTAAAAATGCATTATATTAGGAAACTTTGCAAAAATTTGTATATTATGCAAAATTGCCTAAAAGAATGCATGCATTCAGTGAAATGTGCACAAACGTGTGTACAGATTTTCATGCACACTTTTAATTAAACAATTCTCAAACTTCAGAAAGAAAGCTGGTAAAATTCTCAAAGTTCATGTCAAACTAAACTAAAGGCTAGAAAAAAAAAATGAGAAATTGAGAGAAACGAGCATTCTCAGATACACCCATCCCTACTTTTTAGTGTACTGAGCATTATGGCTAATCCAGCTCCAGAAATAAATAGCTGGAAGAAGACATGGTCCTTGTGTCATCACTGTAGTACCAAGTTCTATTTGCTGGGGGAAATGAATTCACCAGACATAACTGGCCTGGACAGAAGCCGTTAAGAGCAATCATCCTACAAGCCTCCACATTGCTCCTTCTCCAAAACTCAGACAGCATCTCCTACCTTATGAGTGGATGTCATGGGAGGGATGCTTCAAAGGATGCTTAGAGGGAAATGGCTTGAGGGCCACAGCTGCCCATCATAGCATGGAACAGCTGTGCTTATACCTGAGCAGGGGAGATCACACACTCGTACCACCTGTTCATGCCTGGGAGCCCAAAAAAGCAGGTGGTAACTCTCCAGCACAGCTGCCACAATCTGTCATCATTGCTTATTCCAGCAGAACATGGGAAGAGCAGCTGATAGATCATCTCAGGTAAGCAACTGACTTGCACATTATTTATGGCTCCTACCATCATAGATTCAACCAGTATGACCTCAAGTCTGTCCCATAACTTCCAGATAAACAGGGATGTGTATCTAGGAACATAGGAACATCTCCTGGCTTCCCTCAGTTTTCTTCAAACGCATCCTTTGAAGAGGAACCTCCTGTAGATCTTCACATTTCACTTTAGGCAAAACCCTGTGACAAACTAGGGATATTCAGAACTCCCCTGAGAAATATTGCTACTCTCATCAAAACTTTCTGCAGTATTTCCCTCCTAGTTAATTTCTGGTGGAACTCCTACATTCTCTTCAAATTTCACTGTAAGTAAAAAGTGAAATTTTGGTGACAACCCTGGTCTTGTGGCACCTTTAAGACTTACCAAAGTTACTGTAGCATCAGATTTCATAGGCTACAACAGCCCACTTCCTCATCAGATGCCTCAAATGGTCTAGAACAGGGGTGGGGGAGAAATTTATTCAGTTTGAATATGAACTTACCCAATGTCACACTTTTGAACGAATACATGAACTGAACCTTAGCTATCCTTCACAATTAGTGCTTCTCTGAATTTTGTGATGGAGTTCTCCTGGTTTTTTTTTAAGGCATACAAATGCATACATTAGAGAAAACTACATTAAAATTTTTATTAGAATAGGGAAATTGCTCACAAAAAGGCTTTGAGTTTTACTCCACCTGAATTCCAGTTGAAGTTGAACTGGGAGGATTTCTGAAATTAACTCTGCCACTGGAGCATGGGCAGATTGCCTTGTTCCTACATCACTGATATGCACATTGACAAAACGCTGCAAAATATCAATCCTGCTATGAACATATGTATCATTGCATGGTATTTTTTTTTAACAGTGTTTTAATGTTGCACACAAGTGCATTGGTAAAACACCATACAAGAAGAATTTTAGGTGCTTAAGAGAGCATCCCAGGGAAATAGGGTAGTTTGGATTCCCCCCCTCCCACCCCCTCACAGCCAGCGTGGAGAAAACTCAACCTCAGAGAGGGGGGAAAGGGGAACTTTCCAGTGGTCAGGGAGGGGAGGAGACCAGACAGGCCAGGATACGATTTATCCTGAGATTCCTCCAGCCTCCTTCATTCTCCCTCCAAAGCTCCCTTGCTATATGGGCTGAAAAGCCCATCTATCAAAAAATGCAAGAATGGGCAGAGGGGAGGCAAATATTGCCTCCGCCACTTCTCTTGCTCATCTTGCTTCAGCCTGACAGGGCATAGGAATTTCAGAAACCCCTGAGTTCAGGGGCTTCCAAGCAGTTAGGGCACAATTGATAGGATCGCGCCATAAAAGGCTGCCTTGTAGTAAGCTTAACCAGTATTGAGATGGCCATGCTCAGTGTCCATGCTGGCTAGAAATGATGGGAGTTGTAGTCTAGCACATCTGGAAAGCAGCTGTGCAGCAGTGGCTTTTTGGAGTTTTGTGCAGTAATTTTTCATTCAGTTTTGTGGACACTTTCTGGCAGTGGCTCTCCTGGATTTTAGAGAGCTCAGCCTTTCCCAGTTCTACCTAGAGATGCCAGGGATTGGACCTGGGACATTTTGGAAGTGCAATAGGTTCTTTCATCCGCTGAACTACAGGTCTTCCCCAGTGGTATGCGCCATTACATCAGGATTCCTTTTTTGCAGTGTTTTATCAACACACAGGTGTGCATTGCTGATTTAGAGGGGAAAAGGTAGGAATTATCTGAAGAAGTTGCAGCTAACTTGGCAAGAACAGCATTCTGTAAAGATGTATAGGTCCGGAAAAGTTAAAAAATCAAGCAATGGAAGATTCCTAATGCATCAATTTCACTTCTGTCATAAGGCGTTGCAACTGGAAAGAGACAAGCTCAGTGGCAGAACACCTGCTTTCCCAGGTTCAGCCCCAGACTCAACACTGGCATCTCTGTTTTAGTAAGACTTAGGTAGTAGGTTATATAAGTTAGGAGTCCCCAGTGTGGTTCCCGTGGGTGCCATGGTGCCTGCAGGCACCTCCGATGGTGCCCGCAACTGGATCCCCAATGTGATGTCTGTGGGTCCCCAATATGATGCCAATTTTTTGGAAAAAAAATACCCCCATTTTTTTTAAAAAAATATACATACATGGATTTTTATGAAATGCATAAAACTTTCTGGCAATTATACATGGGTTTCAACAAAAGTAGACCAAATATCCAAATAAGTATCCATTTGAAGTATCTGTTCAAATATTGAAAGTGTTACCTCAGTCCCTTCCATATTAAGAGGAGATTGTTTATCCTTCCAACGTTGTAATACCAGCCTTTTAGCTGTCAAAAGGGCATGGAGAATCCATTTACACCGACCATTTGTTAATTTCCATGAAGCAGGCAAATGATTTAAAAGAGCATGTACATTTGTGAATATTAAAGACTGTTCCAGTACAAAATTTATCTCTCTGTAATAACCTCCTCCTCAAAAGAAACAAGTACTGGCAAAACAGATGTTTAAAAGAAGCATTAGCACTATTGCACTTCCAGCAATTAGTCAAATTAAACAATCCCTTATTAAAGAGACATTGCGGTATCCAGTAGACATGGAACAAAAGTTTTTGCTGAATAAGATGCCACATAAGATCCATAGACAAAACAGGTAGACGCCAAAGTGGCGATCCACCAATTAGGCATTTTTGTGGTGGTGCCCACAGCATAGTCTGAAATCCCCAAATGTGCCCATGTGTCCAAAACGGTTGTGGACCCCTGATGTAAGTGAAGTGTAAGACCAGTTTTTTGTCAGAGGCCCCAGAGAGATCAGCTGCTAGTCACAGTAAAAAATACTGGGCTAGAAGCTAGATAGACAAACAGTTTGTCCTGGCACAAACAATGCTTAGTGCAGCCAGGGCTTACAAGAATGCGCTCCCAGCACTTTTTGATTAGTGAGGACACTGACATCAGCTGTCACCCCCCCCCCCCCGGCTTCCCTGTTCCCTCTGAGGTTAGCTGCAATCCTCGTATTAGTTTGGGAAGTGAGAATTAGGCCGGTTCATATGAAAACAAGAAGCAAATTAGTCCCTATCCATCTTTAGACCAAATGGTTCTTCACCTTTGGGCAGGGGAGGGGGTTGGAAAAGTGATGGCTCAAATACTGGGGCAAGAACAACCCTGTTCACACTGCTTTGATCTGGCTGTGTGCAGGGCCATGTTTATTTTATTTATTTTGCTTATTTGTTGTATTTATATCCTGCCTTTTTTCCTCTTGCAAGGAACCCAAGGCGGCTTACATTATCCTCCTCCTCCTCTCCATCTTATCCTCACAACAACAACCCTGTGAGATAGGTTGGGCTGAGAATCTGTGACAGGCCCAAAGTCACCCAGTGAGCTTCCATGGCCGAGTGGGGACTAGAACCTGGATCTCCCGGCTCCCAGTCCAACACTCTCACCGCTACACCGCTACACTCTGGCCCTCTACACACCATGCTGGCTCTCTAGTGTTCACCGTGATCCTGCTCTCCAGCTTTTGTTTGGTGGCACTTGCAGTTGTGAGCAACTGTAATTAAACATTGGAGGCTTCCCTAGTTGTGCCATGGACCCCTCCAGTGGTGCCATGGAGCCAGGGCTCACAGAGGTGCAGCACTGGCATTTATTTTCTTTTTTAATTAGCAGGGATGCTGACATAATCTGCCCCCCCGCCCCCCAAATTCCCTGTTCCCTCTGAGCTTATCTGCAATCCTCACAGTAGTTGGGGGAAATGAACTTCCCCAGGAACAATATATTAGGCAGTATCCAACTGTGTCATTCCATGAGTGCAAACGATGCTGCAGTAGTGGAAACTAGGTCCTGAACTATGCACGAGAGGAGAATCCAACTTAAGTTAAACTTGCACAGCTGTGGTTGTGCAAGTTGTTGTGTATTAAGCTTGCACAACCTGTTGTGTAATGGGTTGCACATAAGTTGTGCATAAGAAGAGGGCCTTTTCTGCTGCAGCACCCCGGTTATAGAATGAGGTTTCCAGAGAGGAATGCCTGGCACCTACATTATGCTCTTTCCAGTGCCAGTGAATACCTTTTTTATTTTCCCAGGCAATTTAGTCTTTTATTCTGTCATTTGAAATCTCTTATCGTATATTAAATCTCTGCATCGCTGCTAGGTTTTATTCCGGGGTTTACTTTTATACTGTCATTTTAAATTTTTCTATTTTATGTTGCATTTTGTGCTGTATTTTGTCATTTTAATTGTTGTAAACTACCCAGAGGGCTTTGGTTATTGGGAGGTATAGAAATGTAACAAAAAAAATAAATCCCTTCTGCAGCCCATTGTGCAGATGGTTGTGCAACGAGTCACACAACTGATTTACCGGTTGTGCAAGCGTAATGGGCAACTGCTTGTGCAACGGGAAGTTTTGCTGGAGCTCCACTAGTATTATTTGAGTTTGCAGAATGGCAACGGCTGGCTACTGCCCATTGTTACCCTGTAATGCCAAGTATTTGGGGGGTGTCTTGGTCTTGAATGGGCAATTCAGGCCTGTTGGCTTTATGGAAGACCTGCTCCTGGTGGAGAAGAAAACTGCTAGAACTTAGGGGTGTACGAAATGTACCCCTACAGAGGTCACAGAGACACAGCACCAGTACTGGACACAAGCAGCTTCCTCGGTTTCTAACCGTCATGACTTCCTAACTTGATGTTCGCCCTGCGTTGAGAGACAACCAGCAGCTTCTTGGCCGGCTGAGGGTGGGGTGAAATCTCTTTCTCTCCTTCCTCTAGGGATGCCAGGTTGCTCATTAACTTTAATGAAGCAGCTATGAATTTTGTAGCTTTTGCTCTCTTCATTGCCTGGTCTTCCCACTCGCCTGTTTCACTCAACTATAAAAAGAAGGAGAAGAAAAAAAGGACTTTTAATATGGCTACACTGCAAGCAGGGGAGTGAGGTGAGCAAGTAGAGTTTCATAGGAACCGGAGCCAAGTTCTGTAGCTTTTCTGCACTCCAGTGTAATCGTAGCACACCGACATGTGCATTATTAATAGAGTCCTTTATTTATTTATTTATTTATTGCATTTCTATCCCGCCTTTTTTCCTCATGCAAGGAACCAAGGCGGCTTACATGATCCTCCTCCTCTCCCTTTTATCCTCACAACAACAGCCCTGTGAGGTAGGTTGGGCTGAGAGTCTTTGACTGGCCCAAAGTCACCCAGTGAGCTTCCATGGCTGAGTGGGGACTAGAACCCGGATCTCTGGGCTCCCAGTCCAACACTCAGTCTGCATTAAAGTGGGAGCAATAAAGGTGCCCCTCTCACCATGCTAACATAGGTGGTTGTCAGACTTCCTACTTTCAGGGACTTCTTTCCACATTCACTTGTCTGCCTAGGAATCCCTGGGTGTCAGCCTTGGAACGTTCATGCATTGCTAAGGATTCTGGGGCATCTTCTAGATTCACAGCTAGGAATGGACAAACCAATCTATTTCTAGTCTGTGTTTGTTCGTAAATCCAGCTTTTATTTTTAAATCTGCATGAAAATTCATGCCTAAACTCATTTCTAAACACATTTCCCCCCTCAAAACACTCATTTCAAAATGTATTTGCTCCCAAAATATGATTTTTCAACATTTGGCAACATTTTGGAAGTGCCAAAGCCAGTAGGTAACTCAGCTCCAATCTGTACATCAGTCCAGGAAGTGGTGATCCGGTTCAGTTCATGTCAGAATCCATAACGATGGGATTCCTCCAGTGTCATTACTCACAAGACAGTTCAAGAAGGGAAATAGCCAGGCTCATTTTGGTCCTCACCATCATGCTGTGTGAATGCAAGTGTGTGATTTAACATATATATTTGAACTACAGCAATTACAGTAAGGGAGGAGAGGTTAATTCATGGCATGGAAGAAAAGAATAATTACAGATGTAAGTAGGGATGTCAGAGAAATCCACAACAGATTCAAATGAGCTGGGATGAATCCAGCCTGTGGATTCTACAGTGGAATGGCTTTTTCTGAATCACATGAATCAGTTCCATAGACTTGTGGACAGTGTTCACTTTTAAGGGGGATGAGCACATGCAGAATGAAATTCTGGTTAAAAAAAAAAAAAATTGATTCCGTCAATGAGCGGACAGTGGAATGAAGGAATGCCTGACAATCCATGAAACACAGACAGAATGGATTTAATAAAAATCTATATATCCCTAGTGGTAGGCTAGCTTTATAAGGAATATACACACACACACACTTTGTATAGAGAAAGAATGGGGGAGGGAGGGAGGGAGGGAGAGAGAGAGGGATGGAGGGAGAGGGAGGGAGGGAGGGAGGGAGGGAGAGGGAGTGTAAAGCGGCACAACAGCAAAGCAACAAGGAGACTCTGGATCCGCTATGGATGCAGCCAGTCTTGAGTTAAAACATATAAGATAGATAGATAGACTAACCACAGAGTAATTTAAAATACATATTTAATGCTTAATGTGTCTTGGTATCCATTTAACATCGCAGCTACTGATGAAGGCAGAAGCCAAAACATTTAACGCTAAATATATATTTAAATTACTCTGTTATTAGTCTATCTATCTTTTATATATATATATATACACACACACACACGTATCTGTATATGTATGTGATCCACTGAGCATCCTCAGCAATTAGTAGATGGGTTAGATGATTTTGGAACAGAATCAGGATATAAGGTCAAACAGAAATCTGATTTTTTTAGGGACTTAATACTAGCAACCGGACCTGGCTTCACACAGCTTGAAATAGCACTGAGTTGGATACAGCGGAGCCTTGAAGCAAAGTGATGGGACCTGTTGTGCCCGCCCTGCCTGAGTGGCCCTGTGCCCGCTGGCTCTCCTAGGCCCCTGACATGGTGTGCTGCTGTAGTCCCCTGAGGAAGGGCTCTGTCCACTCCGCTCCCCTGAGGAGGAGGCTGTCCAAAGCAGGCGGGAGCCATAGAACTCTATCCCCCAGACCACTTCAACCTGTACTGACTGCAAAGCTGTGTGCTGGTTAGGGGAGTCTGGCAGCTAGATCCTGAAGAGGGACTGCAGGACTCAAACACATGGGCAATTTAGATTCATTAAAACCAGTGTGAAGGCCATGTCAACATGGGCACCAGTAGTCTGAGAATAATTGGATGAAAATATGTTTGGCTGTTTCCCTTCTGACTGCAACATCTTTCAGGAAGAATTTTCTTCTTTCCCTCTCTCTTCCTCTCTCAGTGTTCCAATTACATCCTGTGCCACCTTCCCTTCAATGAGCACCCCAATAATTTGACCGCTTCCCGCTGCATTCAAGCAAGCCTTCCTCTGCCAGAGCAAGCAGAGTCTTCCAACCCACCTCCTTCCCTCTCATTCAGCCTCCCTCCTTCCAATAAGAACCCCCTCCCTCTACATGCAAGCACAGACAGACCTACCCTTTTCCTCTCACCTAGGGATGTTGGAGAAATTCGGGATGGATTAAAAAGAACTCGGATTTCTAAGAATCCGACCTGCGGAACCTACTGCGGAGTGCCCCCCTCAGGGCGTGCGGAGTCCGTGGACTTTCGGATTGTTTTTTACTTTCCTGAAATTTACACATATAAATCCGTAGAAAAATGCGTGTGTTTCTGCTGGGGAAACGTTGAATGGAATGGGGGATAATAAACTAAATGTTGCATACTGAGGTAACTTATGTAAATACTTATGTAAATACTTACATAAATACTTATGTAAATATTTCCATATTTTTCCGCATGATGAAAAAAACACATTCGCATCTGTCTGTGGTCGGATGACAGAATGAAAGGAGCCTGACAATCTGCGAAACACAGACGGAGCAGACTTCAATCAGTCCATACATCCCTACTCTCACCTGCCCTGAGCCAGAGCCATCCAATATGGTGCCGGTCTTGCACCCTGCCCACTACTGCCGTGTTACCCCACCCACTACCCCCCCCCTCTCTCACACACATACACACAAATACACAAACCCCACTCACACGCAGGGCATCATGGAAGGAACAACAGCAGCCCCTCTCTCCTCACTCTCTGATTCATCCCATTCAAAACAAAACAATCTGAGGGGAAGGAGTGTGGCTGTTGCCCCTAGCAACCACCCCGAGGCCTAGCAGTGCCCCATGAAGACTGCCTGTGAAGCAAAACAAATAAATATAAACCCAAATAGAAACAGGAAAAAAAGGACAGTGGGAGGATGCAGGTAATGGAGGTGGAAAACACATGATGTCAGATCAGGCGCTGTTTGTCACAGAGCAAATAAACTGGCACTGAACCGTACTGCAGCATGGCATGGAGCAAATAAGCATATTGTTTTGCTGTTAAAGCTTGAGCATTGAACTTTTTTGAAATTTCATTTCTTTTTGGTATATCTACACTGCTCAAGCTTCAGTTTGTTAAAAAAAAATCAGTCTGGTAGATCTCTAGTAAAGGTGTTACACTAAAAAGTAAAAAGTGTTACACTACCATATTCTTATATAGATTATTTAAAAGAAGCAGACAAATAGCCTGGAGGTGTACAGCCCGAGGGTCCCCTTAGTATGCATGCTAAGTTTCAGGTGACTAGGTTTTATGGACTTCGCGGCGCGATGGTGCTGAGAGACACTTTTCTTCTTTCATTGTTATCGTGACCAACTTTAGTATGTCCACAAAGTGTAACTGAGAGCGTCTGAAAATCAAAATGGAAACAGAAGGATTTAGAGATATGAACAAAGCTTAAAAACAATGGGATCATAATGCGAGTTTTACCTGGTGGTGATACTTAATCTGCAGGATGGGCACTAGGGATGTCAGAGAATTTCTCCACGAATCTCTGGGAGGCCGAATGCCAACGCATTCGGCCCCCTGAAATTGGTGGAGAAACGGTCCGCCCCCTCACCACCCCCGGGATGGGACTTACCTTTGGCGAATGTCCCTTGTGGCGGCGGGTCCCGGCGGCAGTTTGGCGGCGGTTTAGTGGTGATGGCGGCGGCAGCGGCCAGTCTTCCGACCGGCTGCTGCTGCCACCATTTCGAAGTGTAAACAACAACAACAAATGTGATAGGCTACGTACAGATTTACATAGCCTATCACGGCTAGATTTAAAAAAAACACCGTGATAGGCTACGTAAATCCTTATGTAGCCTATCATGGCTGACTTTGGGGGAAAAAAAAGCGCGTACGCAAATGTAACCCAATTCTCCTCGAGGTTGGCTGGCAGGACGTTTGGCTATCCATCTTCTCCCCTGTTCAGTCTTTCTTTCTGCAGGGGCCATCCCTCATCTGGTTTGCAAATAGCATGTGCCTTCTGCTATTTGTATATATATCTTCATCTGCTTAATAAGCTGCAATTGAAATGAGACCCAGCAGTAACCCAATAAACTACATCTGACAGCTGTGAGCTCATCGGGGTGGACACCTGATTTGTCAGGAATAAAGGCAGTTAACGACCAAACAGATGTTCCTCCAAGAGGTGCAGGCGATTCCCAACTGATGGGTATCTCCATAACTCTGCAACAATAAATGTGTTGATAGCAACACAGAGAAGTCTTCCGGAGCTCAGCTGGTCCTGCTGATACCATTGGAAAAACAAATCCCAAGCCGTGGAGATCACGTGGGGCCACTGTGTTTGGGAGGATCCTGTCCTGGGGCTCCCCCAAAGCTTTATAGGGGTTCCACAGTGAGAAAGTCAGTGAGAGCCAGGGCCTGCAGGAGAAGCCACCACCACCACCACCGGGGAAGAGGCGTGCTTGCCGCCGCTGGGCCTGCTGCTGCCGCCGCTGGGCCTGCTGCTGCTGCCGCTGCCACCACCACCAGGCTTTCCTTGTGGACTTCTGCCTGGCAGACCGCCAGTCCCTGCAGGACCAGGCCCCCAGGTACCGAGCCAGCTGTGCTGCTCCACCTGCCCCTCCCTGGAGGGGCTACATAAGCTGGCTGGCTGAGGTGGCCTGGGAGAGCCAGGGCCTGCAGGAGAAGCCACCACCACCACCACCACCAGGGAAGAGGCGTGCTTGCTGCTGCTGGGCCTGCTGCCGTCGCCGCCGCTACCACCGCCACCAGGCCTTCCCTGTGGACTCCTGCCTGGCATTTTTAAGGGGATTTTAATTGTTTTGTTTGTTTGTTTTATTTTGTTGGGGGGATTTTGTTGTGTTTTTAGGGGTGGGTAGCCTGCCTGATAGGCGGGACCAAGGGGGCATGTGTCCACCTGATGGAGGCAGTGGGGGGAGTGTTGGGGGCCAGAACATACTGAGGCTGGGCGGCAGGCGCTGGCGGAGCGCTAGGGGCAGGCCATGCCAGGTAAGGGGAACAAGGGAGAGATGTGTAGTATCTGTCCCCTGCTCCAGGCCTGTTCAGAGCCAAAGGATGGCTGGGGGAGGCGTGACCCCATCTTCTGGCCTTCGTTTGCTGCTCTGCAATGCCAGGTCTGTTACCCAGAAAACCTCCCTCATCCATGACATGATCCTGGATGAGGGTGCAGACCTGGCATGTATTACGGAGACCTGGCTGGCAGAGGCTGCTGCTCCAACCCTTGCAGCCATGTGTCCAGCTGGATTTTTGTATGCACAGCAGCCGAGGGCTGGGGATCGGGGAGGGGGAGTGGCTGTTATCTACCGAGAGTCCTTGGTCTTCATCAGACGCCCTCTCCGGGAGACCAAGGTTGCTGAGTGCATGTACTGGAGGTTGGGCCCGAAGGGCAGTCTGGGGGTTCTGCTTGTGTACCGTCCACCCTGCTGCACGACTGACTCCCTGGCCGAGGTGCTTGAGGTGGTCTCTGATGTGTGTGTACAGTCCCCTAACTTACTGGTGTTGGGGGACTTCAACGTACTTTCGGAGGCCATCCTCACAGGAGCACCTCGGGACTTCATGGAGACCATGGCCTCCTGGGAGCTGCACCATATTCTAACTGGGCCCACCCATGTAGCCCGTCATGCACTAGACCTTGTGTTTGTTTCTGGAGAAGCAGGGAGTGATCTGGAAGTCGGGGGTATATCCACCACCCCCTTGTCATGGTCAGATCACTATCTGGTGATGTTGGACTTCTCGGTTCCACAACCCCTCCGCAGGGGTGGAGGACCCATTAAAATGGTCCGCCCCAGGCGTCTTATGGATCCAAATGGATTCCTGAACGCGCTTGGGGATTCTCTGGGGCATGCCAACGGCCACTCGGTCGAGACTCTGGTGGGTGGCTGGAATGCCGCAATCACCGGGGCATTAGATCGGGTGGCTCCGAAACGCCCTCTCCCCCTGAACAGGGCTCGGACTGCACCATGGTTCAATCCGCGGTTACGAGCTCTGAAACAGGAGGTGAGACGGCTAGAGCGCCGGTGGCGGAAGTCTCGCTCCAAAGACGATCAGAGACGGGCTAGAGCTATATCTTCAGCCTATCACGTGGCGGTGAAGGCAGCAAAAAAGGAATATTATGCTGCCTCCATCGTGTCTGCAGAGTGCTGCCCCAGGAGGCTGTTCCAAGTGGTCCGGAGCCTGGTCGGTCCTGTGGCTCCGGAACCACTGGAGCATTCTAAGGCCTCCTGTGAGGCTTTGGCAAGGCACTTTGCAGATAAAATTGATCAGATTAGGTGTGTTACTCTGCACACTGTGGATACAGTTAGTGAGCAAGAGGCGGCCTGTGGCAAACCGGTTTTGTGGGATTGGTTCCAGCTTCTTCCTCCTGATGAAGTGGACAAGGCGCTTTCATCTGTAAGGCCGACCACCTGCTTACTTGATCCTTGCCCATCTTGGCTCATTATGAGCTGCAGAGAGAGACTGGGTGAAGGGATCGGGGTGGTGGTGAACGCCTCCCTTGAGGAGGGAGTGATGCCAACAGCCCTCAAGGAGGCAGTTATAAGACCACTCTTAAAGAAGCCCTCCTTGGATCCTCAAGTTCTGAACAACTTTCGCCCAGTCTCAAATCTGCCATTTTTGGGCAAGGTGATTGAGCGGGTGGTGGCGGTGCAGTTGAAGGCACACTTGGAAGAAACTGATTATCTAGACCCATTTCAGTCGGGCTTCAGGCTTGGGCATGGGACAGAAACGGCCTTGGTCGCCTTGGTGGATGATATGAGGAGGGCTCTGGATAGGGGTGAATGCTCCTTCCTTGTTCTCCTCGACCTCTCAGCGGCTTTTGATACCGTTGACCACGGTATCCTCCTGGACCGCCTGGAGGGGATGGGCATTGGAGACACTGTATTGCGGTGGTTCCGGTCCTTCCTCTCCGGCAGGTACCAGAGGGTAGCACTGGGAGAGGAGGTTTCGGACCCGTGGCCACTTACTTGTGGGGTGCCACAGGGTTCCATCCTCTCCCCGATGCTATTTAACATCTATGTGAAGCCACTGGGGGCTATCATCAGGAGGTTTGGGGTGCAGTGTCATCAATATGCGGATGACACGCAGCTCTACCTCTCATTCAAATCTTCACCAAGGTTGGCCCTAGGATCCCTGTCCAAATGTCTGGAGACGGTGAGTGGCTGGATGGGGAGGAATAAGCTGAAGCTGAACCCTGACAAGACCGAGGTACTTTTGGTGGGAGACAAGAGGAGGCTGGGGGATGTTGACCTGGTGTTGAATGGGGTCCGGCTACCCTTGAAAGACCAGGTCCGCAGCCTGGGGTCATTTTGGACTCCCAGCTGTCCATGGAGGCTCAGGTGTCAGCTGTGAGCCGGACAGCGCTGTATCAACTCCATCTGATACGGCGGCTGCGCCCCTTCCTTCCCAACCATCTGCTCCCATCGGTAGTACATGCCCTGGTCTCCTCTCGTTTAGACTACTGTAATGCGCTCTACGTGGGGTTACCCTTGAAGACGGTTCGGAAGCTGCAGCTGGTACAGAACGCAGCAGCTCGCCTGATTAAAGGCAGCCACCGGCGAGATCACATCACTCCAGTGCTGAAGGAGTTGCACTGGTTACCAGTTGTTTTCCGGGCCAAATTCAAGGTGTTGGTTTTGACCTTTAAAACCCTATATGGTTCCGGCCCAGCCTATCTTAAGGAGCGCCTCCAGCAACACCAGACAGGCCGCTTAACAAGATCAGCCTCAGATGGCCTTCTCTCTGTCCCATCAGCCAGGACAGCTAGACTGGTGGGGATGAGGGAGAGGGCCTTTTCTGTGGTGGCCCCCACTCTGTGGAACTCCATCCCTAGGGAACTCCGTCATGCCCCCTCTTTAATGAGCTTCCATCGTGCATTAAAAACGTGGTTGTTCAGGCAGGCATTTGGGGTGGGTTAGGGTATTTAATTTTTTTTTTTTTATGGTAAAATTTTATTGTTTTAAATTGTTTTATGGGGGTTGTACATCGCCCAGAGTGGCTGGGTGACCAGTCAGATGGGCGATTAATAAATTTAATAAATTTAATAAATAAATAAATAAATAAATAAAAGTCAATAATGGCAGTCAAGCTTCCTTGCCAGGCCACTTACTTGCTGCCATCAATTTCCGCTGCCATCAATTTCCACTGCCATTACTGTGGCACCAAACTCCTATTTCCAGGCTTGGACATACATGTTTGGACTGCTCATTATGCTTGCCTCAAATGAAAAGGTAAGACAGTTCAGCTCCAGGTCAGGTTTCAGACCAAGTCAGGGAAGACGATCATTCCTCTTAGGAACATATGAAGCTGCTTTCAACTGAGACAGGCCATGAGTCCCACTAGCTCAGTACTGCCTACATTGACCATGTCTACCCTGACCACTGGCCATTATCTACACTGTCCTAAGACAGGCCATGGGTCTGACTAGCTTAGTATTGGACATACTGACCATTGTCTACACTGACCACTGGCCATTGTCTACACTGTCCTAAGACAGGCCATGAGTCTGGCTTGCTTAGGATTGTCCTCACTAACCATTGTCTACACTGTCCTAGGACAGGCCATGGGTCTGGCTAGCTTAGTATTGTCAACACTGACCATCGTCTACACTGTCCTAAGACAGTCCATGGGTCTGGCTAGCTTAGTATTGTCCACACTGACCATTGTCTACACTGACCACTGGCCATTGTCTACACTGTCCTAAGACAGGCCATGGGTCTGGCAAGCTTAGTATTGTCCACACTGACCATTGTCTACACTGTCCTAAGAGTAAGACAGGCCATGGGTCTGGCTAGCTTAGCATTGTCCACATTGAACACTGTCTACATTGTCCTAAGACAGTCCATGGGTCTGGCTAGCTTAGTATTGTCCACACTGACCATGTCACTGACCACTAACCATTGTCTACACTGTCCTAAGACAGTCCATGGATCTGGCTAGCTTAGTATTGGACACACTGACCATTGTCTACACTGACCACTGGCCATTGTGTACACTGTCCTAAGGCAGGCCATGGGTCTGGCTAGCTTAGTATTGTCCACACTGACCATTGTCAACACCGACCACTGGCCATTGTCTACACTGTCCTAAGACAGGCCATGGGTCTGGCTAGCTTAGCATTGTCCACACTGGCTATTGTCTAAACTGTCCTAAGACAGTCCATGGCTCTGGCTAGCTTAGTATTGTCCACACTGACCATTGTCTACACTGACCACTGACCACTGTCTACCCTGTCCTAAGACAGTCCATGGATCTGGCTAGCTTAGTATTGTCCACACTGACCATTGTCTACACTGACCACTGGCCATTGTCTACACTGTCCTAAGACAGGCCATTGGTCTGGCTAGCTTAGCATTGTCCACACTGACCATAGTCTACACTGTCCTAAGACAGGCCATGGGTCTGGCTAGCTTAGCATTGTCCTCACTGACCATTGTCTACGCTGTCCTAAGACAGGCCATGGGACTGGCTAGCTTAGTATTGTCCACACTGACCATTGTCTACACTGACCACTGACCACAGTCTACACTGTCCTAAGACAGGCCATGGATCTGGCTAGCTTAGTATTGGACATACTGACCATTATCTACCCTGACCACTGGCCATTGTCTACACTGTCCTAAGACAGGCCATTGGTCTGGCTAGCTTAGCATTGTCCTCACTGACCATTGTCTACACTGTCCTAAGACAGGCCATGGGACTGGCTAGCTTAGTATTGTCCACACTGACCATTGTCTACACTGACCACTGACCACAGTCTACACTGTCCTAAGACAGGCCATGGATCTGGCTAGCTTAGTATTGGACATACTGACCATTATCTACCCTGACTACTGGCCATTGTCTACACTGTCCTAAGACAGGCCATGGGTCTGGCTAGCTTAGCATTGTCCTCACTGACCATTGTCTACGCTGTCCTAAGACAGGCCATGGGTCTGGCTATCTTAGTATTGTCCACACTGACCACTGTCTACCCCAACCACTGGCCATTGTCTACACTGTCCTAAGACAGGCCATGGGACTGGCTAGCTTAGTATTGTCCACACTGACCATTGTCTACACTGACCACTGGCCATTGTCTACACTGTCCTAAGACATGCCATGGGTCTGGCAAGCTTAGTATTGTCCACACTGACCATTGTCTACACTGTCCTAAGACAGGCCATGGGTCTGGCTAGCTTAACCTTGTCCTCACTGACCATTGTCTATGCTGTCCTAAGACAGGCCATGGGACTGGCTAGCTTTGTATTGTCCACACTGACCATTGTCTACACTGACCACTGACAATTGTCTACACTGTCCTAAGACAGGCCATGGATCTGGCTAGCTTAGTATTGGTCATACTGACCATTGTCTACACTGACCACTGGTCATTGTCTACACTGTCCTAAGACAGTCCATGGGTCTGGCTAGCTCAGTATTGTCCACACTGACCATTGTCTACACTGTCCTAAGACAGGCCATGAGTCTGGCTAGCTTAGCATTTTCCTCACTGACCATTGTCTACACTGTCCTAAGACAGGCCATGGGTCTGGCTAGCTTGGTATTGTCCACACTGACCACTGACCATTGTCTACACTGTCCTAAGACAGGCCATGGGTCTGGCTAGCTTAGTATTGTCCACACTGACCATTGTCTACACTGTCCTAAGACAGGCCATTGGTCTGGCTAGCTTAGCATTGTCCTCACTGACCATTGTCTACACTGTCCTAAGACAAGCCATGGGACTGGCTAGCTTAGTATTGTCCACACTGACCATTGTCTACACTGACCACTGGCCATTGTCTACACTGTCCTAAGACAGGCCATGGGTCTGGCAAGCTTAGTATTGTCCACACTGACCATTGTCTACACTGTTCTAAGACAGGCCATGGGTCTGGCTAGCTTAGTATTGTCCTCACTGACCATTGTCTACACTGTCCTAAGACAGGCCATGGGTCTGGCTAGCTTAGCATTGTCCTCACTGACCATTGTCTACGCTGTCCTAAGACAGGCCATGGGTCTGGCTTGCTCCAAATTGCCCACACTGACTGGTAGTGGCTCACCAGGGTTTCAGGTCTTTCCCAGCCCTCCTCAGAGATGCTGGCAACGGAACCTTGGACTTTCTGCATGCAAGGCAGGGACTCTGTTAGTGCAGGTCAGCACTTACTGCTGAAACCAAATAATGCATAATTGAATCTGATTCAATGCCTTCTGAGGAATAAATATCAGTGGTATTAATAATAGAAACAGGTACTTCATCTTCATCATGGCAGCTCAACACATTCAAGAGTGCTTTAACCGTAGCTGTCTCTGAAAGTCATGCTGCGCTTTGTGCAATGATGAGACCTGGCCATATTGACCAGCCGTATGGGTAGCATGCTGCACCAGGGAGAAAGTAGCTCAAATCCCCACTTAGCCAGGTAGCTCCCTGGGTGATCTTGGGCCTCTCTCTCTCTCTCTCTCTTAGCCTAACTATCTCTAAAGTATTTTGTGATGAAAAAATGTTGAGGGAGAAAACCATGTATCGTAACCTGAGTTCTGGGATAATCATGTAATAATAAATAGAAACAAAATAATACTGTAACTAGATGGTCATTAAATAGATTAGTTCTCATGCAATTAATATTAGAGACAGATGATCCCATTGTTGCTTCATCCAAACTTTGCACCCTATGCCTGATTTTTATTTATTGATTTCATTTGAAGTTCTAATCTGCATGGAGATATATATATATATATATATATATATATATATATATATATATATGTTTATTTTTGGACTGACACCCGAGAATTAGAGTTGGGGGCAGATGGATCTGATTTGTGAGAACCATTCCCCAACCACCACCATCATTCCTGGCTTCCCTATAGCTTGAATAATTTGCCATCCAGCCAGTGGTCTGGGGCTTAGGTGCTTAGCATGGCAAAGAAGGAGGACGCAACAAAGACAAGAGGGTCTTTTAAACACATACATTGAAGAATCCACCTGTCTATTAAAGACATACATGGCACGAACCTGTCAAAACCCACCCCCAGTTCCAAGGTCCTATTGGAAAATGCTCACACACATGCCTTAGGAAGCACATAACATTAATAAAACAATTGGTATGTTTGACCAAATTTTAATTTTGTTCATTGGCTTGTTTTAGAGGTTTCTGTTGCCGGGACATCTAGTCTTTGAGGGGCTTGCCAGCTTCCGCAGTGTGCTCGGCATGGCTTGCATTAGCAAGCCGACCTGAGCATCTTCCCCAATTCCAGGGTAGGGTTGTTGTTGTTTTTAAATTTGGAGAAATAGACATTTGCGCAAATTGTGGCTGCAGTTCATGTAATGTGTGCAGATTGTGGCTGAGATTTGCATAATTTGTGCCAATTATGCAAATTGCAGCTAAAATTTGGGCAAAGTATGCAAATTGCAGCTGCAGTTGATGCAAATGTCTCTTTCTGCAAATACAAAAAAATCGGAAAATCCACCAGCATGCCTGACTCACTGTGGACTAGGGGTGGACGAAAGTCCCTGTTGTCGAAGGACGTTCGCGGTGGGGGGGAGGCGCTTCGCTGGTCCCCCCGCGAAGTTCAGGCTGGGGGGGGAGGCTTCCCGCCTCGTCCCGGCCGAAATTCAGGCCGGGGGGGAGGCTTCCCGCCTTGCCCCGGCCGAAATTCAGGCCGGGGAGGAGGCTTCCCGCCTCGCCCGGCCGCGAACGCGAAAGTTTTTTTTTTTTTTTTTAAACGCCCCCTGATAGGCTACGTGACGATTCACGTAGCCTATCACGGCTAGATCTGCAAAGTCAGCCGTGATAGGCTACGTCAATCATCACGTAGCCTATCATGGGTGACTTTAAAAAAAAAAAAGCGCGTACGCTAATGGCGGCCCTCATAGGGAGCCGCCATTCGCGTTCCTTATTTAGTCACTGTAGTCTATGTAAATGTTTACGTAGACTATGGCGAAAATAAGGGCAACGCTATTTGCCTAATGGCCCCTCCCTATGGGGGCCGCCATTAGCGTACGCGTTTTTTTTTTAAAGTCACCCGTGATAGGCTACGTGACGATTGACGTAGCCTATCACGGCTGACTTTGCAGATTTAGGGGGCGTTTTTTTTTTTTTCTTTCATTGTAATGGCGGCGGCGGCAGCTGGTCGAAAGACCGGCTGCCGCTCCCGCCCCGCTCGAACACCCGCTGAACCTCCGGCCGGACCTGCCACCGGGAGGGACATTCGGTGAAGGTAAGTCCCGTCCCGGGGGGTGTGGGGGGGGTGTGGGGGGTTCGGAGGATTTCTCCCCGAAACTTGTTCGGGGGGCCGAAGACGTTGGCGCTCGGCCCCCCGAAGTTTCGGGGAGAAATTCTCTGCCATCCCTACCGTGGACCAAGTTGGCCAGCTGGCAGAAGATAGAATAGAGTCCAGAGGGCCGAGCCAGTGAAAGCTCATTAAGCTCCATCCCCACAAATGGATTCTTCCAACATTCCAGTTGCTTGCTTGCTTTCTTTCTTTCTTTCTTTCTTTCTTTCTTTCTTTCTTTCTTTCTTTCTTTCTTTCTTTCTTTGTAAATGGTCTTGCACACAAACCCTCAAGCATTACCCCACTATCTTCCTTTGCTTTTGTACAGGTTGCACCATTTGCATGGGACAGAGGCCTGTTCAGGCCTTGTTCCTCGGCCAGTATGCACCATTCCTGGCCTTCCATGACAGTGCTGGAGCTGAGCCACTCTTCTATACATCACAGTCCAAAACAGCCAGGCTCTAAAAGCCTCAAGAAGGAATGGCAGTTCTTGAGAACAGGTAAGGTACTAAAGCCATTAACTCCTGAGCACGTGCTGGTACTTCCTACCAGCCCCACTGGTACCAGCCAGATACCGGGCAGATGCAGAAGCAAGACATCAGGTTGAAAAATGTCTTATTATTAATAATGAAGAGAGTAAGATTTTCAGGGTGGAGTGCCCAATTTAGGGATGGATGAAAGTCACTTACCTGATCCTGAAGCTTGCTTCGTGGTGTGGGGGAGGCGCTCCGTTTCTCCCCCCGAAATTCTGGCCAGGGGTGGAGGCGCCCTGTCCCTCCCTGCCGAAATTCTGGCTGGGGGGGAGGTGCCCCATCCCTCCCTGCCAAAATTCTGGCCGGGGGGGAGCGCCCCATCTCCCCAGCCACGAATCACGTCTCCTGCCGGGACGCAAATGGTGGCGGCCATAGCCGCCGCCGTTTGCATCCCTGCAGTCAGCCATGATAGGCTACGTAAATCCTTACATAGCCTATCACGACTGACTTTGAAAAAAAAAAAAAAAAGCATGTACACAAATGGCAGCGCCCATGGGCGCCGCCATTTGCGTTCCTTATTTGGGCACGGGTAGTCTACGTAAATATTTACATAGACTACGGCGAAAATAAGGGCAACGCAAATAGCTGAATTTTCGCAAATACAACGCAAATACCTGAATTTCGGCCAGGCGAGGCGGGGTGCCTCCCCCCCAGCCTGAACTTCGGGGGGAGAACCGAAGCGCCTCCCCCCCACCGCAAAGCAAGCTGCGGGACCAGGTAAGTCCCTTTCGTACATCACTAGCGCGAATGCACTGAAGGCAGCTTACAATCTGAAACAATGGCTTACAGTTTAATAGATATGACACAATGGGCAAAAGACATGGGAGGCAACAGGACAATACCGGCACTCCACCAAAAATGGAACTCTCTGGGTGAGAATCTGGAGAGGGAGAAATTAAGAAGGGGGCTTCGGCTGGGGTGAATGGGTGGTGAGGCTGGTGAAACTTCTTAATATGTGGGCAGCAGTGGGTCTGTTTCTTTTAAAACTTTTGTATGTGTGCGACTACCAAGGTTTCAGCAGCTGCAAAGATTCTCTGAGACTGCTGCTGGTTGCCATTTTTTTTTTTATTTCCCCAAATGTCCCAGACACACCATCCCATTCCTTGGGATTATAGGGGAAAAATGGCTGTTACCGTGCCATGCCATGCCATGCCATGCCCTCTCCCCCAGAATGCTCCAGAATGATGCTGTCTCCAGGGTATTTTGGGAAACAGAAAATGGTGGAAGCTCTGCTGCTGTCTGTGTCTCAGTGCTGAGAAAAATCTTTTTAAAATAAAGAGATCCAGTGCTGTCCACCAACTGCTGCCCACAAACAGGGATGGATGGGAATTTCATTTTTGCTAGCAAAGCATGTGAGCATGCCCTGTTTCATACCCTGTGTGCCAAAAATATTCACAAATTGCCAGACATGTGGTTGCGTTCATCTCATTGCTAATTCTCAGTTCGATTATAATCCAGGTGCCAACTCTTCTTAGCTCCAGGAGAAGAACTGCATGATGCACCTTGAGATCCACACGTGATTTTAGTACGCATTAGACCTCCTGCTCATTCATTTCCATGCTCTGCTTGTCCACTCAGTATAGCTTGATTAGCATTAACAAGGCAAAGCTGCATCAGAAGGAGATTACCAGATTAATTTCCATGCTGATATGTGTGTGGGGTGGTGCAGGGGGAGGGGGAGGACTGAGTTGTGCAAAAAGCATAACATGACAAACTGTGAGGGTGAAAGAAAGGGTCTTTGGGGATTGTGACAATTACTGTATTTAATTTCTTCTTCAAATGGGAGCATTGGTTTAATTCATTAAAACTGCAAGAAGCCGCGCCTGTCATCCTGCACCTTTTAATCAATGCTCTATAGAAAAAAAAAAGGGGGTATAAGTGTCTCCTAATGAATGGGTCTCTGCAAGGTCAGCCCACTGCTCATTAGCTAATAGGGGAGTTATTTGTTTTGTAAATTGCTCATCCGTTTGGAACCACTACATGTTAATTTTCATGGTGCGGGGGGCGGGGAAGCAGGAGAGAGGTTCCAGGGGTGGGCAGGGAAGACTGGTTTTGCACGCCTCCATCTGTCCCTGGGAGTGGAACAGGAATGGAATGAGAAAGAAAACGAGGGAACCTTGTCAGTTCCGTTAATTCCGGCACACGTTCTGCAGCTTGGGATCAGAAATGACAATCCTGTGGGGTGGGGGCAGGGGGTGGGGATTGAGGGAGGGTGTTACGGGATTAAAGAGAAATCAGGGAGGCTTAGGTTCAAATACCTCCTCAGCCATAAACTTGGGCCCGTTTGTATCTCTCAGACTGCCTTACTCACCGGAGAATAAAATGGGGGTCAGAGCTACGGACAGTATCCTGAATGCCTTAGAATTTTTCTTAAAAAATATGCTGGTTAAGGGGATTGTTTCTAGAAGCACAACCTGACTCAGAGCATGTTTACACAGACGTAAACCCACTAAGGTCAATGGGATGTACTCCCAAGTAAGCATGCTTAGGATGGAAGCCTTAATCTAGGATAGTATTCCGGTAACTTTAATAGCTGTATAGAAGAAATAATTTTGGCATGTGCAGCTTCCTGCTTCATGGGATATCCAGAGGAGGGTGCATCAAGCATCTGGAATGGTTCAAGGTGTGCATCAGAGGTACCTTGCAACTCAGGTTTAGCAGTGTTTGTCTTCATGCCTATGCAAAGGAGCTGGGGTTGTGCAACAGCTCAAGTTCTGAAAGGCATCATTCAGCCTTCCCCAACCTGGCACCCTCTAAATGTGTTTGACTACACCTCCTGTCCTGTCAACCCCAGTCAGCAGGACTATTGAACAACTTTAGCCCCTTTGCAAGTTCCAGTTTGGAGATGGCAGGTATAGTTTGATGGACTTGTGAGAGGGCGAAACTCTCATGTCTGGAGTGCTTTGTTTTGGATAATCTGATTTACCTTCTGTCAGTCTAGTACTGAAAGGGTTAACTATATCGTTGAGTTGGTCCTGAAGAAGCAATAAATGGCAAACTTGGTTGTGAAATAGGCAAATTGCCCGGGTGTCTTGATGAGACCCATATGAAGACCTGCAAGAAGATCCCAGACTTGTATTTGAGAGGACCCCAAACTCACGTTATAGAGCAAGGGTGGGCAGAAAATAGATCTCCAGATGTTTTGGATTTCAGCTCCCAGCATTCCTGACCATTGGCTATGCTGGCAGGGGCTTCTGGGAGTTTAAGTTCAAAACATCTGGGGATTTACCTTCTGCCCACCCCTGTTATAGACCCTACACACACATGCAAACAGACCCCAGATTTTTGATTTCTGACAATATATGTTATGACTTTATAACATCTCTGACTGTCAGGGATGTATCTGAGCCCATAGAGTCCCAAAGCAGCTCTGATTTTGGGGAGGAGATACAATTCATGGGGGAGGAACTCTCTCAGACTTCAGAGGCACAGCTGGAGGGGGAGCCCCCCCCGCTCACATCCCTGGGAGCGACAGTGAAACAGGCATGGAAAGGGAGGGGAAACCTGAGCTGTTAGACGCGAGGCACAGATGCAGGCACAAGTGAGAGATCGCAGGGGCAGAGCTTCGGCACTCAGCTTGATTGGCTCAACATCAACAGCTGTGCCCAGAAGCATCACGGGAGAGGGGGAGATCTTCCCCTCCCACCCCTTAAGTTCAGAGAGTTGCCGCATTTTTCCCGAATGGAGAGCAACTGACGTCCTAACCCTTAGAAACCCCTAGATGGCTGTTCCTTTGTAGTTCCTCTGAGTCTCAAGCAATTAGCATCTGTATGCCTCATTAGGATAAATGGAATTAAAGCCTTGGAAAGCAGCTCTTTTGTCTGAGTGTTGATTCTGGCTATTAGTGGAGTCAGTAGGCGTCAAGGGCACCCCTGACACTGACCTAAGATTATGAAAGCTGGATAAGAAACTGTATTGGAGAAGCAAAGTGCACCTTGTTGTGCTGTGATCTTGCTTTATGCAAGGCCATTGAAAGAACAATAAAGGTTGTTTGGGTCAAGGCCTTGCAGCTGTTGATGAGGATCCAAGTGAAGAACGGAGCTTGGACTCATGTTCAGACACTAACTGGGGAAAGACCTTGCTTAGTAGTAGGTCGTGTTCAGCACCTGCAATGATGCCACTTGGTTTGGGGGAGTCATAAGAATGGTATGGACAATGGTCAAGAAAGGATGTAGTGACCTTGAGTTTAAAGGAGAAGAAGTCTGAGAAACGTCAGAAGAACTCAAAAAGAGATCATGCAAGCACGTGCTGGAACAACAAAAGGGCTGGGTTAGCCATTCCCCAAACAAAACCTAAGAGTAAAACATGAGGGTACTTGAGCAGGGAGAACCTCACCTCTGATTGGTGCTGCTGGTGGGTCTCACCACCATTGCAAGCCTCACCTCTAACTGGAATAAGGGCTTAAAAGGTCCATGCAGAGAGGACTGCTGCTACTACCTCTCTTGTCTTTGCTATGGCTTCACCTACATTTCTTTGCCTCTAGTCTTCGCTGGACCCTCAGACTGAGGGAACTGGGTAACATTAATACTTAGGCTTAAATTAATCCTCTCTGTACTTTAACTTCAGGCTACCTTTGACACTTAGAATATTTTTTTCAGTTTGATTTTTTCCTTAAGTTGGGATTTCCTTTCTGAATTTAGAACTGCCTTTTAACCAAACTTGGGGAACCCCTAAGTGCCTTTAAGAACTGTGTTTAAAATATAGGGCTTTGGTTTGGGATTAAATTAACATTTTTAGTAGTGCTGTGCTGAAAAAATTCTCCCATATATTTTTTACCATTCTCATTCAATTTGATAGAAAATAAATTATTTTCAAAAAGAGATTAAAAGGAGAAGAAAATTTGGAGAAATTCTCATGGCTTGGGTTTGGGGTTCTTGTGGTCAAGCAGTGTGCCAGAGTGTCCTGTCTTTCACTGTATCTCTGTGGCAGCCTGTGTCCTCCTTAGCTTCCTACACTTCAATTAAAGCCCAGGGGAAGACATAATAACTCCCAGTGGGCTTTTTCAGAGCAATTGAGAGATGTGTAATAGAAAGAATGCACTCACACCACACCCTTCACGGCATTGCAGTGATTAGGGAAGCTCGAGAACACCACCAAAGTAAATTATAAAATGCCCAGAGAGTGATGCAGAAAAGTGGAAGCTTCAGTGCTTATACTGGCAGCAGAAAAGAAAACCCCTTAGGATAAAAGAAAGAAGCTGTGCTACATCCCCTACCAATTGTTGGTCATATCTATGAGAAACTGTTGGAGAATTTCTCCTCCCCTTGGAGAAATTGGTGAAATTGTCCCCCCAATTTCTCTGCCCACAAATACTCTGGAGAATTCTGAGAGGCCATTTGCGCACAGCTCTACTTTTTAGTGCTGACTCATATAAAATTAATCCTTTAGGTTTGGGAATGAAGCAAACTGTTTAGATTTTTAGGTAGGGATTAGGGATGGCGGAGAATTTCTCCCCGAAACTTCGGGGGGCCGAGCGCCAACGTGTTCGGCCCCCCGAACAAGTTTCTGGGAGAAATCCTCCGCACCCCCCCACCCCCCGCACGCCCCCCGGGATGGGACTTACCTTCCCTGAATGTCCCTCCCGGCGGCGGGTCTGGCTGGCGGTTCGTCCGGTGTTCGAGCGGGGCGGGAGCGGCAGCCGGTCTTTCGACCGGCTGCCGCCGCCGCCATTGCAATCAAAGAAAAAATAACAAAAACGTCCCCTGATAGGCTACGTGACGATTCACGTAGCCTATCATGGCTAGATTTGCAAAGTCAGCCGTGATAGGCTACGTGAATCGTCACGTAGCCTATCACGGGTGACTTTAAAAAAAAAGAAGAAGTGTGTACGGATAATGGCGGCCCCCATAGGGAGCCGCCATTCCCGTTCCTTATTTGGTCGCTGTAGTCTACGTAAATGTTTACGTAGACTACGGCGAAAATAAGGGCAACGCAATTTGCGTTGCCCTTATTTTCGCCGTAGTCTATGTAAACATTTACGTAGACTACAGCAACTAAATAAGGAACGCGAATGGCGGCTCCCTATGGGGGCCGCCATTCGCGTACGCGCTTTTTTTTTTTTTTAAAGTCACCCGTGATAGGCTACGTGACGATTCACGTAGCCTATCATGGCTGACTTTCCAGATCTAGCCATGATAGGCTACGTGAATCGTCACGTAGCCTATCAGGGGACGTTTTTTTTTTTTTTTTTAACTTTCGTGTTCGCGGCCGGGCGAGGCGGGAAGCCTCCTCCCCGGCCTGAATTTCGGCCGGGCGAGGCGGGAAGCCTCCCCCCCCGGCCTGAATTTCTGCTGGGTGAGGCGGGAAGCCTCCTCCCCCGGCCTGAACTTTGCGGGGGGAGCAGCGAAGCGCTCCCCCCCACCGCGAACAAGCTGCGAGAAAAGGTAAGTGACTTTCGTTCACCCCTAGTAGGGATGTCAGAAAAATCCAATGGTGGGGGTGGAGTTCAATTACTTTTCCTAGGTTTGACCCCCTGGACTTTGTTCCAGTTCTTGTTGCTGTACCTGACTCGGTCTGCAGTGGGTTGAGCCAGTTCATGGATTTTCTGGGCATTTTGTGCATTTTTTCACAGGTTCCTCAATTTCTGCCAATCTCTGAGCAATTTGTGCAAATTGTTCAGAATTTGCACAAACACAGGCCAAATTTGTGCAAATAACACCCAGATTCATGCAAATTGCTCTGAAATTTCTGCAGTTTGTGGAGCCTGTGGAAAAAAATGCACAAAAAAGTACCCAGAGTTCACGGAAAAGCCTGAAGATTGGCTTTTAAATGAAAATTCAGTCATACATGCTGCAGGACTCAGTTGTGTAACAAAAAAACCGGATTTCCCAGCGACTGACATCCCTACTTGGGGGTAAGGCACTCTCATTCTTTGCCTTAGCTTTTATTCTTAACTATTTAAGTGGCAGCTTTAACCCTTCACATGCTCAGAGAAACTTAGTAATGCTGTAGTTTCGCTTTGTACATTTAAGTAGTCTACAGGTCCAGGAGGAAGTTAAGTAGGTGTTAGATTATTTATGTTTTATTTAATCAATCAATCAATCAATCAATCAGTCACCCATCTGGCTGGTCACCCAGCCACTCTGGGTGATGTACAATAATAAAAACAGTTTAAAACAATAAAATTCTACATTAAAAAATCATATTTCTAAAAATACCCTGACCCACCCCAAATGCCTGCCTGAACAACCACGTTTTTAATGCATGGAGGCAGCTCATTAAAGAGGGGGCATGGCAGAGTTCCCTAGGAAGGGAGTTCCACAGAGTGGGGGCCACCACAGAGAAGGCCCTCTCCCTCATCCTCACCATCCTAGCTGTCCTGGCTGATGGGACAGAGGGGAGGCCATCCGAGGCTGATCTTGTTAAGCAGCCTGTCTGGTGTTGCTGGAGGCTCTTCTTGAGATAGGCTGGGCCAGCACCATATAGGGTTTTAAAGGTCAAAACCAACACCTTGAATTTGGCCCAGAAAACAACTGGTAACCAGTGCAACTCCTTCAGCACTGGAATGATGTGATCACGCCAGCAGCTGCCTTTAATCAGGTGAGCCGCCACATTCTGTTAGTTTTTGGGATGCAAATAGCAGGGATGTCAGAGAATCTAGTGAATTTGGCCCCCCGGAACGGAGCCTACCTGGCTGCAGCTCCGGCGTCGGCGGCTCTGGCTGCTGCCGGGCTGCGACTGCAAATGGTGGCTGCTACACCGGCTGCCATTTGCTTCCCTTTGCTGAGCCGTGATAGACTATGTAAATATTTATGTAGCCTATCACAGCAAAAGCGGGGATGCAAATGGCACAGCAGATGCCATTTGCGTCCTCACTCTTTGCCATGATAGGCTATGTAAATATTTATGTGGCCTATCACAGCTCAGCGAAGGGACGCAAATGGCGGCTGCTACACCAGCCGCCATTTATGTCTGCAGACCTGCCGCAGCTGGATGTCCGGCTGCGGATGCACCCAGCTGGTGGCTCCGCGGAGTCGTTGCGGAGTGGAGCTGGCCAGGGAGGATTCCAGGGGGAGGGATGGAGCGCCTCCCCGCCCACCTCAGATGCCACTTACGAAACAGGTAAGTGGTTTTGTACATCCCTAGCAAATAGAGAGCGTTGAGAGGATATGGTACATTACCTTAAGAACTGCATAATTTGTTGCCAAACCTACTGGCTCATGTAGTCACCATACTGACCATTATTCCCCCCCCCCAAATAAAGCATTTAATTCATTTCACTTAAATTCTGAGCCTGGGGTGATGTTTTGTCTCTTTTTAGACCTGGCTTGTTTCAGACCCAGCTGGGCTGAAAAAGTAAGTGCTTTTCACTGGCAAAATTATTAGGACAAAATTGGCACCTTCTATTAAGCAAAATAGCAGGGATGAGCAGATGTGGTCAGTGCTGCACCATTATTATTCAGTAATTCTGTTCTGTCTTGGGTTTCACTCTGGTTGTCTTCCAGCAAGAAAGGAGAATTTGTCCTCCTTCCTCCCTCCCTCCCTTCTTCTCTCTCTGTCTCTGTCTGTCTCTGTCTGTCTCTCTCTACACACACACACACATAAAACTATGGGTTGGATCCAGATAAAGGTGCCTATGACTAGGCTGACAGAAGTGCACGTCCCTGCTCCCTACTCCCCATGGCGGCCTCTTCAGTCCCCTGAAACAGCTGCACAGAGAATCAGGGGACCTCTGCTGGTCCCAGGTGCTCCATCCTCCCCATCTGGATTTGGGCCCCAAAGACCAAGGAAAAGTGTGGGTGCATGGAGGGAAAGTTGTAAACAAGCACAATCTTTGACCTTGCACAACATCATGCCTGATCACCAGGCTCGTCTGTGAAATAGAGATGTCAGAGAGTTCCGCCACGGAGGAATTTGAAGAATATTTGAAGAACCAGGGAATATGAAGAACTATATTTTTCCATTATGTGTGTGTGTGGGGAATCTCCCTCAATCCAGCTGTTCCCTGGAAACCACCCCCCATTCACCCAAGAGTCTTCTGAGATAACTAACAGGAGGTTTGATAATGAACTGGATGTGGAAATACAAAGCTGAGTGGAGAGGAGAACCAACTCTGTGCATGTCCTCCGAGGGGCTTCCCAAAACAAGGCTGCCCTAGGTGTGCCTGAGCGATGCACTCTTTGTTTAAAGCAACACTGTCTGAAAGAAAGAAAAAACCTTTTAAAATGACCATGCCCGTCCTGGAGCCCTGCACTATGTATTATTCTCCCTGCTAAGCTTTATATTTCCACATCCAGCATTGTTGTTGATGTTGTGAGGCTAAAATGGAGAGGAGAACCAACTCTGTGCATGTCTACTCAGAAATAAGTCTTACTGAGTTCAATGCGACTTACTCCTACACATGTCAGCACCCCACTTGCCCCCAGCTCAGCTTTGTATTTCCACATCCAGCTCTTTGTCAAACCTCCTGTACGTTATCTCAGAAGACCCTTGGGTGAATGGTTTTTTTTCTCTCTCCAGGGAACAGCTGGATTGAGGGAGATTCCCCCCACACTAGGGTTGGCGGAGAATTTCTCCCCGAAACTTCGGGGGGCCGAGTGCCAACGTGTTCGGCCCCCCGAACAAGTTTTGGGGAGAAATCCTCTGAACCCCCCCGCCCCCCCCCCCGGGACGGGACTTACCTTCGCCGAATGTCCCTCCTGGTGGCGGGTCCGGCCGGTGGTTCGGCGGGTGTTCGAGCGGGGTGGGAGCGGCAGCCGGTCTTTCGACCGGCTGCCGCCGCCGCCATTGCAATAAAAGAAAAAAAAACAAAACGCCACCTGATAGGCTACGTGACGATTCACGTAGCCTATCACGGCTAGATTTGCAAAGTCAGCCATGATAGGCTACGTCAATTGTCACGTAGCCTATCACGGGTGACTTTAAAAAAAAAAAAAAAAAAAGTGTGTACGGATAATGGTGGCCCCCATAGGGAGCCGCCATTCCCGTTCCTTATTTGGCCGCTGTAGTCTACGTAAAGATTTACGTAGACTATGGAGAAAATAAGGGCAACGCTATTTGCGTTGCCCTTATTTTCGCCGTAGTCCACGTAAACATTTACGTAGACTACAACGACTAAACAAGGAACGCGAATGGCGGCTCCCAATGGGGGCCGCCATTAGCGTACGCGCTTTTTTTTTTTAAGTCACCTGTGATAGGCCACATGACGATTGACGTAGCCTATCATGGCTGACTTTGCAGATCTAGCCGTGATAGGCTACGTGAATCGTCACGTAGCCTATCAGGGGTGTTTTTTTTTTTTAACTTTCGCGTTCGCGGCCGGGCGAGGCGGGAAGCCTCCTCCCCGGCCTGAATTTCGGTCAGGGTGAGGCGGGAAGCTTCCCCCCCAGCCTGAATTTCGGCCGGGCTGAGGCAGGAAGCCTTCCCCCCCGGCCTGAACTTCGCGGGGGGACCAGCGAAGCGCCTCCCCCCCACCGCGAACGTCCTTCGAGGACAGGTAAGGGACTTTCGTCCACCCCTACCCCACACACACATAATGGAAGAATATAGTTCTTCATATTCCCTGGTATGTTTATTCCTTATTTTGTCCATTCCCTGAGCATGTGCAGAGTGTGCTTTTTATTCAAACAAAGAGAAGGTTGCTGATCTTTCCCTTCATGCTGCATTTGTACAAGTGTGACTGCTTCAGAAAGAACTTTCCATTATACTGTCTCTTTTTCTTCATGAGTTTCATAATAGAAGTATGGTGTAGTGGTGAGAGTCCAGCCCAAAGTCACCCAGTGAGACAACTAACAGGAGGTTTGATAATGAGCTAGATGTGGAAATACAAAGCTGAGCTGGGGGCAAGTGGGGTGCTGACATGTGTAGGAGTAAGTCGCATTGAACTCAGTAAGACTTACTTCTAAGTAGACATGCACAGAGTTGGTTCTCCTCTCCATTTTAGCATCACAACATCAACAACAATGCTGGATGTGGAAATGTAAAGCCTAGCAGGGGGAATAATACCTCGTGCAGGGCTCCAGACCGGCATGGTCATTTTAAAAGGTTTTTTCTTTCTATCAAACAGCGTTGCTTTAAACAAAGAGTGCATCACTCAGGCACACCTAGAACAGCCTTGTTCTGGGAAGCCCCTAGGAGGAGGAAGTGTTTTGGCTGGAATTACTGCAAGTCTCAGGGCAGGGGAAAAAATACGTAAATATCTACGAAAAATAGCCTTTCTTACGGAAGTTATGCAGACTCATGGAGATGGCTGGGCACCAGAATTACGGCTGTCGGTACAGATTTATCTTCATAATTTTCAGAGCGGAAAAAAAAGAGGAGAATTCTGGGGGCTTGTGAACGGTGGAACGGAGCACTGGCCTCAAACTGCGGAAGTCAAGCGGCACAGAAGGTACACAATTCGTACATCCCTACTGTGAAGGCATCAGCCTCAGCTTCCAATTCCCTGGCTTTGTGGAATTTGAGCCAACATGAGATAGCCTTAACTCTGGTCTTAAACTGGCAATTTTTGTTTTCAATAATTGAATGGAACATCAGTGAGCCTTTACATTACATCCATCTTGGGGAAGGGGTTTGACTATTCCTGGGGAGGGTCAGCCCAGTCTTGAAGGGGCTTTCCTGCCCACTCAACCTGCCTACTTCAGGGGACAATCCTCACAAACTTTGGTCCATCCTGTGAACATGTCATTAGCAGTGGAGGCTGGTGGCTCCAATGTGAGAGGGGTGGTGAATCTGCTTCGGGTTTCAGTCAGGACCAGTCAGACCTCTAAAGGAGCTACGCAAGGTGCGAAACACGAGTGACAGCCACCACTGGTCACTAGTGTAGCCTTCCCCAACTTGGCACCCTACAGGTGTGTGGGACTGCAACTCCCATCATCCTCCAGCTGTAGTTCAACAAATGTGGAGGGCACGAGGCTGGGCAAGGCTGCACTAGTCCATACTTTCTTTCCCTTTCCCATCACAGTGGTGATAATTGCAAAGAAAAAGAATATATATATATATATATATATATTTGGAAGAATGATCTCTGGTGAATTAGGAAGCAATCACTGCAAATTAGAATTTGATGAAACAATACGTCTCTTTATTAAGCTGTTCCAGAGTTCCAGGCTGGTAGATGTAAAAAAATAAAAAGTAAAAAATCATCCCTTAGTGCTAGCATCTAGGGGATTATTAGTATTATTTTTTGGGAAAAGGCCTTTGCACATTCTACATTTTAGCCCTTTCTTGTGGCTAGAGGAGACAATTACAGTATCCGCCTCTATGCAAGGGAACGACCTTTGCCCAAGACCTTGGAGATCCAATGTCAGTCATCATAAACAGCATGGTGTCTAGATGGAGAAAGATTCCCAGCTTACCTTCCACCCACGCACCCACCACTAAAGTAAACCTCTACAACGATAGCTTCATGCAGCCAGAAGCCCTGACAAGACCTCTTCAGGTCAGGGAAAGCTGCGAAAGGCACCCATGAATCCGGGGCTTGCAAGTTACCCTCATGACAGTTGCACTTGCAATGCTCATGGGGGGACTGCAATGCAGAAGGAAAGCTCATCCCCCCCCTCAACACACAAATGCACATAGGGGTAAACATTGCTGGGAAATCCAGTTGTTTCGGGGAATGACAGAGTTCCGTGGTATGTATGGCTTGCTTTGCATCTGTGAGCCAAGCTGCGAATTGTTCCCCAAACTCTGGGAACCTTTTTGTACATTTGGGGGGGGGAGCAGGTTCCACAATTTGCACAAAGTTCTGAGGAATTTGAGCATGTTTCCCATCAATTTGTGCAAATTTCTGCGCAATTTGTGCACATGTCAGTTTCTGAGCATTTTGTGCAAATTACAGCTGAATCTGCACAATTGATCACAAAATTGATCAGATTAGGTGTGTTACTCTGCATGCTGTGGATACAGTTAGTGAGTAAAAGGCAGCCTGTGGCAAACCGGTTTTGTGGGATCGGTTCCAGCTTCTTCCTCCTGATGAAGTGGACAAGTTGCTTTCATCTGTGTAGGGATGGCGGAGAATTTCTCCCCGAAACTTCGGGGGTCCGAGCGCCAACGTGTTCGGCCCCCCGAACAAGTTTCGGGGAGAAATTCTCCTCACCCCCTGCCCCCCGCACCCCCCCCAGGATGGGACTTACCTTTGCTGAATGTCCCTCCTGGCGGCGGGTCTGGCCGGTGGTTCGGCGGGTGTTCGTCCTGGGCGGGGGCGGCAGCCGATCTTTCGACCGGCTGCCGCCGCCGCCATTGCAATAAAAGAAAAAAAAATGCCCCCGTGATAGACTACGTGACGATTGACGTAGCCTATCATGGCTGACTTTGCAGATCTAGCCGTGATAGGCTACGTTAATCGTCATGTAGCCTATCACGGGGTCGTTTTTTTTTTAAAAAAAAAACTTTCGAGTTCGCGGCCAGGCGAGGCGGGAAGCCTCCTCCCCAGCCTGAATTTCGGCCGGGCAAGGCGGGAAGCCTCCCCCCCGGCCTGAACTTCACTGGGGGAGCAGCGAAGCGCCTCCCCCCCACCACGAACAAGCTTCGAGGACAGGTAAGTCACTTTCGTCCACCCCTACATCTGTGTGGCCGACCACCTGCTTATTTGATCCTTGCCCATCTTGGCTCATTATGGGCTGCAGAGAGAGACTGGGTGAGGGGATCAGGGCGGTGGTGAATGCCTCCCTTGAGGAGGGAGTGATGCCATCAGCCCTCAAGGAGGCAGTGATAAGACCGCTCTTAAAGAAGCCCTCCTTGGATCCCCAAGTTCTGAACAACTTTCGCCCAGTCTCAAATCTGCCATTTTGGGGCAAGGTGATTGAGCGGGTGGTGGCGGTGCAGTTGAAGGCACACTTGGAAGAAACTGATTATCTAGACCCATTTCAGTCGGGCTTCAGGCTTGGGCATGGGACAGAAACGGCCTTGGTCGCCTTGGTGGATGATATGAGGAGGGCTCTGGATAGGGGTGAATGCTCCTTCCTTGTTCTCCTCGACTTCTCAGAGGCTTTTGATACCGTTGATCATGGTATCCTCCTGGACCGCCTGGGGGGGTTGGGCATTGGAGACACCGTATTGCAGTGGTTCTGGTCCTTCTTCTCCGGCAGGAACCAGAGGGTGGCACTGGGAGAGGAGGTTTCGGACCCGTGGCCACTCACTTGTGGGGTGCCACAGGGTTCCATCCTCTCCCCGATGCTATTTAACATCTATGTGAAGCCGCTGGGGGCTATCATCAGGAGGTTTGGGGTGCAGTGTCATCAATATGCGGATGACACGCAGCTCTACCTCTCATTCAAATCTTTACCAATGTTGGCCGTAGAATCCCTGTCCAAATGTCTGGAGACGGTGAGTGGCTGGATGGGAAGGAATAAGCTGAAGCTGAACCCTGACAAGACCGAGGTACTTTTGGTGGGAGACAAGAGGAGGCTGGGGGATGTTGACCTGGTGTTGAATGGGGTACGGCTACCCTTGAAAGACCAGGTCTTCAGCCTGGGGGTCATTTTGGACTCCCAGCTGTCCATGGAGGCTCAGGTGTCAGCTGTGAGCCGGACAGCACTGTATCAACTCCATTTGATACGGCAGCTGCGCCCCTTCCTTCCCAACCATCTGCTCCCATCGGTAGTACACGCCCTGGTCTCCTCTTGTTTAGACTACTGTAATGCGCTCTATGTGGGGTTACCCTTGAAGACGGTTCGGAAGCTACAGCTGGTACAGAACGCAGCAGCTCGCCTGATTAAAGGCAGCCGCCGGCGAGATCACATCACTCCAGTGCTGAAGGAGTTGCACTGGTTACCAGTTGTTTTCCGGGCCAAATTCAAGGTGTTGGTTTTGACCTTTAAAACCCTATATGGTATGGTTCCAGCCCAGTCTATCTTAAGGAGCGCCTCCAGCAGCACCAGACAGGCCGCTTAATAAGATCAGCCTCGAATGGCCTTCTCTCTGTCCCATCAGCCAGGACAGCTAGACTGGTGGGGACGAGGGAGAGGGCCTTTTCTGTGGTGGCCCCCACTCTGTGGAACTCCCTCCCTAGGGAACTCCGTCATGCCCCCTCTTTAATGAGCTTCCGTCATGCATTAAAAACGTGGTTGTTCAGGCAGGCATTTGGGGTGGGTTAGGGTATTTTAGAAAATGTTTTTATTGTAGAATTGTATTGTTTTAAACTGTTTTATTGTATGCTGTACATCACCCAGAGTGGCTGGGTGACCAGCCAGATGGGTGATTAATAAATTTAATAATAAAATAAAAATAAACAACAACGCATGTACGCAAATGGCGGCGGCCATGGCCGCCGCCATTTTTGTTCCTTATTTTGGCACGTCTTAGTCTACGTCAAGATTTACGTAGACGAAGACGGTGAAAATAAGGGGAACGCAAATAGCGTAGCATCCTCATTTACGTAGCCTATCACGGCTGACTGCAGGGATGAAAACGGTGGCGGCTACGGCTGCCGCTATTTGCGTCCCTGCTAGCCAGTGGCCAGTTGTCTGGCTGCTGGTGGAGCCTGCCGGCGGCTCTGCAGAATCCCTGCGGAGCGGAGTCAGCAGGCGAAGATTCCGGGGGGAGGGATGGAACGCCTCCCCCCTACCATCAACGTAATCCATGGAAAGGTAAGTGACTCCCGTACATCCCTAGACCACAGCAAGGGAAGAAAGCTCACACACCCAGCCCCAGCTCCAGGTTTTGGAGGAACCTTGGCTTGGGCAAGGCACTTTCAAAGGGTCTCCTCCTCAGCAAGTGTACCTTCTCACCGCCATTGTGGTGAGGGCTGCAGCACAGAGGTAGGAAGCATCTAACACCTTCCCTTGTGCCAGTTCTCCAATCAATATCATCCCACTTCCCCTTCTCCAGAAGATGCTATTAGCTGAGAGGGGAAAGTGTGTAGCATGGGTGGGGGAATTTGACAAAATTGTCCTCCACAGGGTAGAGAATTTCAAGAGGGCATTCTCAGGGAAGAGTCTTCCAAGTAGGGGTGTTCATTGCTGGGAAATCCATTTCTCTTTCTGGTTGACAGAGTTCCGCAGTGTGCCTGGCTCAGTTTTCATTTGCAGGCTGAGCTGCAGCTTTCCCCCCAAACTCCAGGAACATTTTGCATAATTCTTTTGTGGTGAGCAGTAATTTGCACAAATAGAGATCTGTGCAAATTGCAGCTGCAAATTGCACAACTTTGTGTAGCTTGAGCAAATTGCAACCACAGATTTTGGGCAGTTTGCACAAATTTGGCAAATCTGAGCAAAAGTCAGTAAAAAAGTAAAAAACATGGAAAATGTACAAACTGGGCCAACTTGCTGGAGAGACTGAGTTAGTACCTGCAGCAGAAAGCAGACCAAAGTCTGGCGGGGGGTGGGGTGGGCAAGGGAAGCTCGTAGAGCTCCACCCCCAAACAGATTCCTCTGACATCCCTACTTCCATACCACATGTAGTTGCATGAGAATTGGGATTAAGTGACATGCCCAAGATCACACAAAACTCTTATGCATGAGGGGGAATACAGAGCTCTTGAATGCCTCCCCCAGAGGTTATCCAAGCAGCAGGAATGCTGTTCCTTCTTTCTTTTCCTCCCTCCCCGTTGCTATTTACATGTGCAGAGAAATCACAAACTCACATGCTAAGTTAATGTAGCTGGAGCTGGCTGGCATGTAATTTAATTACTGTACGCTTAAAAGATTATATCTACGATTAACAGAATTTATATGGATTAGCACAGGCTGGGTTTTAAACTGCTACCAAGGCTCCAGAAAGCAGGGGAGTGAATGGCAACATGCTGAGGGAAATGGGAAAAGGGTGTCTGGGGTTCAGCAATGACTTTTGCATGGAGGACGATCTCATCATGATTCAGAGAAGCCAAGAGCAAAAAAGAAGGAGCGGCATGGAAGCATGGCTATATAAACGTTGGGCTGTCTACCAGGAGTGCAGAATCTCTTACAGTGCAAAAGCCAAGTCCTTTGTCACAGAAGCTCTCGGGGGCCGCATTCCACTGGTGGATGGGGCCCAAACCCCTCAAATCCCAACACCTCCCCCCAAATACCAGCATATTTTAGGTTAAACCTCTTACTGCCAGTAACTAAACTGTAGGAGAGTTGTTTCAACCCTTTATAAGATAGCATCCCTCACCTTCCTGGCATAACAGCTGGGAAACCATCAAATGATTAGTGGTTTCCATGGTGTGACTTTAGGCCCATGCTCAGGGGAAAGAGGGTAGGGCCAGGGAAAAGGGGGCATGGCCTTCTGGAGAACCCTGCATTTGGCCCCCAAGCTTGCAGTTCTTCAGATTGTCTTGGCACACGCAGTGGTATAGTGAAGCCAGGGCTCACAGGGATGCAGCACTGACACGTTTCGATTAGCAGGGATGTGGACATCAGCTCCAACCCTCCTCAGAATTTGCTGTTTCTCCTACGCTCAGCTGAAATTCTCACAGGAGCTGGTGGGGAAATGGATTTCCCCAGACATAATATATTGTTGTGAGTGATTCCTGTTGTAGTGCAAAGAATATTAGGGTGGGTTGGTCTGGAATGGGCCTGCTCCTGATGGTAGGGATGTCAGAGAATTCCGCCATGGACTCCAGTGAAGCTGGATTCTTTAGAATCCGGCCCCCCAGAATCCGTGGCGGAATGGCCTCCCCCACCCCACCACCCCGCGGAATCCCCCCGGGACAGAACGTACCTGGTGGCGGGTCCCGCAACTCCTGCAGCTCCGGTGGCTCTGGCAGTGGCGGATGAGGTGGCGGATGCGGCGGCAGCGGTGGCTCCAGCTGGTCTCCTGGCTGCTGCCGGGCTGCTGCGGCCGCAAATGGCGGTGGTGGTCTCCACTCCTCTGCTGAGCCACCATTTTGTGGAAAATGGCAGCTCGTCCTTTTCCATAAAGGCCATTTTATGTAAATGGTGGCCATAAAGGGCCCATTTAGGTCTATTTAGGTGTGTTTAGACCATTTATGCCTGTAATGTTGCATTCATGGGCCGCTTTATGGCCACCATTTATGTAAAATTGGCTTTTATGGAAAAGGCTGAGCCACCAATTTGGGCAGAATGGCAGCTCAGTAGAGGAGAGGGATGCTGCAGGCCACATGCCAGGCACCTGTGGACCACCCGGCAGCTTGCTGCTTGTGGTGAGCAGGGACAGGTGGGTGGCACAGCTCTGACAAGTAGCACGGGGTGTGGGCAGGGGTGACTTTGGCCAGCCCTAGCTGTGATCACCCACACTTCAACATTTACCACTATACCACTGTTCCTGCCACCATGTCTTAGTTAGGTCAAGCCATCCCAAGACAGATTGCTGCTACTGTACTATAGAGCTACTTTAAAGCACATATTGTTAATCGTTGAAAGTTTTGACAGCTGCTTCCAACTGCTACTTCCTTGGGCTGATTATTCCAAGGCCGTGGGTAGGGATGCTGGAGAAATTCGAGGTGGACTAAAATGAGCTCAGATTTCTAAGAACCGGACCTGCAGATTCCACTGTAGAGCGCCCCCCTCAGGCTGCATGGAATTTGTGGACTTTTGGATTCAAACTCATGGCGTGACTTTGGTTGAGCCATTGTTTCTCAGCCTAACCTACCTTAAAGGATTGTTGTAAGGTTTATGTGGGGAGAGGAGAGCCATGTGCAGCGCCTTAAGCTCTTGGAAGGGGGAAAAAAGTAGAATCTAAATGCAATAAATAAATGTGTACATTGTGGTTCTTCAACTGGAAGTGATGGCCAGAGACTGGTTTCTCATAAGGCAGAGGTAGGCAACACACAGTCTATGAGCTCCTGGACTGCCTGCAGTTGCCCACCCCCCTTTCCTAAACAATGACCTACAAAGAGATCCTATTATTAGTACTGATTCAAGATAGGGCTTACCCTCTATTCATGGATGTTGGCTTGCAGGGGTGGGGGAAGCTTTGACAATTTCAGGGAGGGTTCACCCCATTCCTAATTCAATAATTAAGACTATAGTGCAGCAAGTAAAGCTTTATCCTTATTGGTGCCATTACAGCAGGACTTTGGGGCTGACATCTGGGTCCCCACTCAGCGATGTCAGTGGGGTGGTAAAAACACTCTGGGTTTCTGTCAGAACCAGCCAGAACTCTGAAGGAGCCATCCAAACTGCTGTACCCTATCCCCAAAATGTATTCAGCTGGGCGGTTCTGACTGAAACCTAGAATGGATTCACAGCCCCACTGAAATCAGAGCCACCAGCCTCCACTGCATTGCCACCTAAAGAGGGGAGGGGGCTTCATAGAGTCATTTTAGAGCCTAATGTGACCTAATTACACCACTGTGTGTGTGTACTGGTGCTTCTGAATGTGTGAAGGGGAGCATGCAAGCCAGAAAGAAACTCATTGCTGTTTCTATAAATCCGTGTGTGTGTGTGTGTGTGTATGTGTATATATATATATATATATATATATATATATAATCATAGAATCATGGGGTTGGAAAGGGCCTACAAGACCATCGAGTCCAAGCCCCTGCTCAGTGCAGGAAGCCTGATTCCCAGGCAGTCTCCCATCCAAGTACTAACCAGGGCTGACCCTGCTTAGTTTCCGAGACAAGATGATATAGAACATTTGTCAAATATTTCCTTCTAAGTTTCCTTTGCCACTAATTCCTAACTTACCCTGGCAGTGTAGAAAGAAGAGAGAGAGAGAGAGAGAGAGAGAGAGATGGAGAAGGAGGGAGGGATGGAGGGGGAGAGAGAGAGAGAGAGAGAGAGGGAGAAGGAGGGAGGGATGGAGGGATTGAGAGAGAGAGAGAGATGGAGAAGGAGGGAGGGATGGAGGGATTGAGAGAGAGAGAGAGATGGAGAAGGAGGGGGGGAGAAGGAGAGAGGGAGAGAGAAAGCTACACTGGCAAACAGTTTGACAATTATTGCCTGTCTTTTGGATTCTCAGGAGCTTTGCAAGACATCCCAGTTCATGCCAGGATGCTGAAGTTAATGGAAAGCACCCTGACTGCCATAGCATGTACTAGTACAGAAGTAATTAAATGCACTCTTATCTGTGCAGTCGCTTAAGTTAATGTGTCACATTATAAAGTGTGAGCAATTTTCCTTACTTTTAATGCTCTCTCTAAAAGTTCCCCGGAGCCGAGATGAAGTGTACGATGATAAATTTTAAGGCTTTTCATAACGGAGACTTTCCATGGTTTTTGCCTCGTGTATGCTCTGCATGGGTTAGAGGCAAGTAGAGTTTGGTCCAAGGTGGAGACGACAAGTAGATTAATAGAAAGATGACTGTGATTGTGGGAGAGGGAGGGGCGGGGTGGGGAGCAAGGGAGGGGGAGGGATCCACATCAAATGGATGGCAACTACTTTCTTGGTCTTTGCTTTTAGCCAGAAATAACTTTGCCCTAAATTCTCTCCACAGGCTGGAGAGAAGAGGCACAATCTGTCTCAATGGGAAGGAATGGGCATTTAAATAAGAAAGGACATTACAGGGGCCATTTCAATTCAGGCCAGCATTAAGAAACAGGTGGTTTTTGAAAGTAGGACCCATTAGATGATGCATTTCATTTACACATCAAAAGATTTGTTCTGGCCTGGCTTCCTCCTGTTACTTTTTTTCTTTTCCCTGAAGATGAAAGTGCACCATATAAAAAACATTCTCAAAGTGAATATTCTTGATTGCCCCTTCCTTCCTTCCTTCCTTCCTTCCTTCCTTCCTTCCTTCCTTCCTTCCAAGGGAAACATATTTAAAGCATTCAAATCAGATTGTGCAAATCCCAGAGCATTCTCACAATCCTATCAAAACTTTTAAAATTTTGCTCCCCTTTAAATTCCTCATATATATCTGCCAAGCAGGAAGCTCCGTGTTTCTTTATTTAAAAATAACTACTTACCACTTTTTAATTTAAATATCCAAAGCAGCTTAGGAAAACATCAACATAATAAAACACAGTACAACTAGGGATGTAAAATTCTGTACGTTCGAATGAATTCCAAAACATATTTTGCGAGTCTCTCTTGAAGTTAGGAGGAGTGTGGAATAGAAATGGGCAATTCCATAAAATTGGGGTTGACACAGTCCAGTCCATATTTTGCCAATCTCTGTAAGAGGCCAGCTCTTCCCGCCTAGAGTTGGAGGGAACAGGGTGGGAACATGGTTCAGAACTCATGCGAACTTACAGAATTTTTTTTTTTTAGAACAACAAAAACAACACCACCTCCAGCAAAAATACAGCCTAAAATAATAGAGAAACTTGTGCAGCAAAGAAAACAGCAACTACCCACAACCCAGTAAAAGCCTTGGAAAATAAAATAGTCTTAACCTGTTGTTTAAATGGTAAAAGAAAAGAGAGAGAGAGAGAGAATTAGAGAAAAAAAGGAAAAATGGATGCCAGCTAGACCTGAGTGAAGAGGGCATTATAGAACTAGGCTGCCGCCACTGAAAAGGCTATCTCTGTGGTCATTACCTAACCCAGCTCTGAAGGCTTGAGAGGGGGCAGGGAGACACAGAGAAGGACCCTCATAGCTGCTACTAAAATTGGGACAGGTTTGTATTGAAGGAGGGAATCCTTGACACTGGTCCTGAAATTCACTGGGAATTCTAGCCTTGGATCTTATCAATATTGCCCGTTGCATAGAGAATTTCTTCACCCGCCATGAACTCCAGGCGTGAGGAAAGGCAGAGGATCACACCCATAATGAAACCAACATGAATGTTTCTTTGTGAGTCTCTCCCAGGGAAGAGGCATTTCACTAGCCATGTAAAACTTCCCAAGGCAGAATAATCTGATCCAAGTCAAGGATACTGTAATCAAGTTGTCTTGGATAGCCCTGACCATGTAAGAAAATTCATTACCAAAGTTCTATGCCACCATTCTGATTCCAACACTGGCCAGACAATTTGTCGGGACAGAGAGAACAGAAAGCTGGATTCCCAGCAGTGCTTTCTTCAGCCCCAGCTGATGGATCAGATTTTTCATGTCTGGAAAATGCACACAAATGCAACATTGGATTCCTCCAATCTAGATCAGGACAATATTCAAAAACCACCATCCTAAGAAATGCCTGCTCTTATCAGGAATTTATTTATTTATTTATTTATTTATTTATTTTTTCATTTCATTTCATTTCTATGCTGCCCAATAGCCGAAGCTCTCTGGGCAGTTCACAAAAATTAAAACCAAACAGCACACAATAAAACAATGTAAAATATATAAAACATTAAATTAAGCCTGTAGCTAGACCCAGGAAGTCCCAGGCCCCTCCCAGCTCCAAAGACAGAGATGTTTGGGTCTCTCAAGGTCCCCAGGAGTTAGTCTCCAAAGTGGTGACCTCACTAGAAGCTTCCATGGAAGAGAACTGCTTGCAAATTTTTGAACACTGTTTTCGTGAATATCCACTTATTTGTATGCACTTCCTCCTAATACATGCATTTTGGTATACATTTTTATTATTACCGGAGAACTCCATTGCCAAATTCAGAGAAGTACAATTTTTGAAGGATAACTGAGTTTTGATTGGAGTATTAGTTCAAAAGTGAAAAATGAGGTAACTTGACATTAAAATTAAATGAATTTCTTTCCCATCCCAACCAGTATAGGCCTTTCTTCACTGCCCTAACACACTCAGGGCTTGGAGGAGGCATTTTAATCTCTTCAGGGTACATGTATGTGTATTACAGCCTGCACCTCTCGAGTCAGAAAGAAGTCCAGGAGCCCCCCAGGCTGCACTCCTGGTCCTCCAAGGGACGTGCAGCCCCATCAAGGACTGGTTTCCCACCACTCTCCAGACCGGACAACTTCACAATCCACAGAACTGCCATCTTTCTTGGATTAGTTTCCAGCTTGTTTGTCCTCATTTATCCCCAAACTGCCTCCAAAAAATGAGCCATGGGGTGCTGACAGGCCCGGCCGCCAACCACTCCACTCCAGAGCTCGGTGAGCAGCTGGGAGTGCAGCTGAGGAGGACTCATCCTGCTTCTGCAGGCTGTCAAGGAAGCCCTTCCTGCCCATGCCAGCTATCAGTGCTCTCCTCAGGAGGAGGCCATGGCGAGAGTGCTGGGGGTTGCACCATGCCAAGAACTCCAGGCTCGGTGGGCAGGGTGAGCAGGGAAGCTTTCTGAGGAGGTCTGGACCTAGGGATGTACAAAAATTCCGCCACGGATCTCGGGGAGGCCGAATGCCAGATCATTTGGCCCACCAAAATCGGTGGCGGAACGGCCCGCCACCCCCCGCCACCCCCCGGGACGAGAATTTCCTTGGGCGTATCTTCCTGGTGGTGGCGGCTCTGGCAGCGGCTCCGGCGGCAGTTCGGCGGCGGTGGCGGCCGGTCTTCCGACCGGCTGCCGCCGCCGCCATTTCCAGTTTAAAAAACAAAACAAAAGAAAAAACGTGATAGGCTTAGGGATGGACGAAAGTCCCTTACCTGTTCTCGAAGCTTGCTTCGCGGTGGGGGGGAGGTGCTTCGGTTCTCCCCCCGAAGTTCAGCGAGGGGGGGAGGCGCCCTGCCTCCCCAGGGCCGAAATTCAGGCCGGGGGGGAGGTGCCCCATCCCTCGCCGGCGAAATTCAGGCTGGGTAGAAGCGCCCCGTCTACCCGGCCACGAAAAAAAAGTAAAACACACACACCTGTGATAGGCTACGTAATGATTTCCAAAGTCAGCCGTGATAGGCTACGTAAATCGTCACTTAGTCGATCACGGGTGACTTTGAAAAAAAAAAAAAAGTGCGTACACAAATGGCGGCAGCCCATGGGCGCTGCCATTTGCGTTCCTTATTTTGGCACGTCTAGTCTACGTAAAGATTTACGTAGACTACAGGGAAAATAAGGGAACGCTATTTGCATTGCCTTTATTTTCGCTGTAGCCTACGTAAATCTTTACGTAGACTAGACGTGCCAAAATAAGGAACGCAAATGGTGGCACCCATGGGCCGCTGCCATTTGCGTACGCGCTTTTTTTTTTCCTTCCAAAGTCACCCATGATAGGCTATGTGACGATTTATGTAGCCTATCACGGCTGACTTTGGAAATCTAGCCGTGATAGGCTACGTAATCGTTACGTAGCCTATCATGGGTGTGTGTTTATTTTTTTTTACTTTACTTCTTTTTTTTTGCACTGGCGGTGGCGGCAGCCGGTCGAGAGACCGGCCGCCGCCCCCGCCCCCAACGAAACGCTGCCGAAACGCTGCCGGGAGCCGCCGCCGGGAGGGACATTTGCAGGAGGTATGTCCCATCCCGGGGGGGGGGGGGGCAGGAGGCCAGCAGAGAATTTTCCCACCAATTTCAGGGGGCCGAATGCGTTGGCATTCGGCCTCCCGAAGATTCGGGGAGAAATTCTCCGCCATCCCTAGATAGGCTACGTAAAGATTTACGTAGCCTATCACGGCTAGGTTTAAAAAAACCCCTGTGATAGGCTATGTAAATCTTTACGTAGCCTATCACGGCTGACTTTAAAAAAACAACAAAAAACAACAACACGTGTATGCAAATGGCGGCGGCCACAGCCGCCGCCATTTGCGTTCCTTATTTTGGCACATCTTAGTCTACGTAAACATTTACGTAGACTAAGATGGCGAAAATAAGGGGAATGCAAATAGTGTAGCGTCTACGCTATTTGCGTTCCCCTTATTTTCGCCGTCTTAGTCTACGTAAATGTTTATGTAGACTAAGGCATGCCAAAATAAGGAACGCAAATGGCGGCGGCCATGGCCGCTGCCTTTTGCATACGCGCGTTTTTTGTTTTTTGTTTAAGTCAGCTGTGATAGGCTATGTAAACATTTACGTAGCCTATCACGGCTGACGGCAGGGACACAAACGGCAGTGGCTACGGCCACCGCCATTTGCGTCCCTGCTAGCCAGCGGCCGGATGTCCGGCTGATGGCGGAGCCGGCCGGTGGCTCCGCAGAATCCCTGCAGAGAACAGCCGGCTGGCCAGGATTCCGGGGGGAGAGGGACGGAACGCCTCCCCCCCAACCATAAACATAATCCGCGAAAGGTAAGAGCCTTTCGTCCATCCCTATCTGGACCACATGAGTGGAAGGGGGAGCTCATCAAGCTCCCCCGCACCCTGGATGGAGATGGGTCTGTCCATGCCTATTCTTAGATGGAAAAGAAATGTAGTGCTGTCTACATATCAGTGACATTCTCTACTTGTTTGCCCAATTTATAGGGACTTAAGAACCATTTTTTTTAGAGAGAGAGATTTAGGCCTGTCATCAGGCAGATCTGTGGGTATTTGATTATTTTTTTATTGGGGGACAGGTCCCCTCATGCTTCTGAAAAGGCGGCTCGCTTTGCTTTTAGAGCAGCAATTTTAAGGGGAAAAGTTTGTGATAAGTCAAACTGTCTCGATGAGCAATCCTTTATTTCTTAGAATGCTAGTTTTTATTATTATTTTAATGGAACAATGTATTTTACTCTGTTCTTTGTCTTTGATGTGTTCTGTTTTTGTAATGGCTTCTGCTACACAAAAGAAACTATATTTGAAATTTGACATACCAGTGACAAGGAAGAATGTTCATTTATTTGATTTTTTAATTATTTTATACCCCTACAAAGAAAAAAGTTGCTCAAGTCTAAACCTCCCAGGACTTCTCTCAGCAGCTTCATATCAATGCTGAAGAGCATGGGGGATGAGATGGAGTCCCCATAAACCAGAGGTGCAGACCCGCAGGTCTGACGACCATATCTAGCTTGCCCAATTTGGCCTCCTAGGGTTCCCCAGGTGGCCACAGATCCCTTCCCCTTTCCCCTGACTACCAGTCCAGTCCTTTGCTAAGCTTTTGTGCAGTTTTCTCTCCATCCTGCAAAGCTGAGATGGCTCTCCTAAGGCTGAGTTACTCTGAGTAAGAGCTTTAAGCTAAAATAGGCTGATGGTTTGACTCTACATCGTTTGCCTTCAGCAAAGCCCACCACTGGAATGCGGCCATCCAAAATGGAAGTCTACCGTCTTGCTGAAAGAGGTTCAACACCACTGCCATAAACCAAAGGCCATGGAGTGGAACTAGCATTACCCAGTGCTATGTTCTGGTACCAACCATCAAGGAAGAAGTGGAGCCCTTGCAATATTGTGCTTCCTAAGCCCAGGCCAGAGAATTGGGACAGACGGATACTATGGCAGATGGGGTCAAAAACTACTGAGAGGTCCAGTAATACCAAAAGGGTTGCACTGCCCCATCCAGTGCCCCATCCAAGACAACCCCCAGGGCAACCAAGGCTGTTTCTGTCCTGAACCTAGGTTGGAGCCCAGATTGGAATGGATCTAAGTCACTGGCTGAGAGACCACCACCCTCTCCAAAACCTAACCCAGAAAGGGAAGGCTAGAGGTGGTGGCTGTGCATGTTTAAAGTGTCTAGTGCTGGTTCCTTTAGTAGAGATTGCACTGGTGCATCTTTCAGGGCAGTAGGAATCACATCTCCGGTAGACTCCGATCCTTACTATCTGCAGACTTGGTATTTCAATGCACTGCTTTCCTCTTTTGCCTTGCAACACTGCATAGGAGCTGGGTCGGTAAGATATGGAGGCCAGGCCATTTTTACATCTTTATGAAATCTGTGTCCAGAGGCAGTGATTCCTGTGACTGTACATCCATTTCAAAAGCTGTTGCCTGCTATCTAAATGAGTTCCAGGGAACCAAGACCCCCCCCCCCCCGCAACCTTGGCAATTAGAAGCGATGTCATGTTAATCAGAGCCAGTTCAAAATCTAATTCCCTTTTTGCTTCCTTCATGGACCAGTTCAGTCCTCTTCGGCTGACTTTTAAAGTCATTAGCTGGAGCCAATGTGTGGACCTGGAGTCCCTAATGACTTCCAATACACTAATTAGCCTATTGATTGATTGCCTAATTGTTGCCACTGTGACCACTGATGATAGCCTGAAGTCCAAGTGCTGGGAGTGAAAGGACAGCTAGGGACTTTCCAGGGGAAAGAAGTGATCAAGAACACCTCGGAGACTAATTGTTGTCTGAGTGATATGGGCCATCTAGCGCGGCGTAGCCAGCTATGTGACCTACATGGATATCTCTGCATTATTCTGGAATCTGAGCAGCCAAGTAGAAGTTAATTAGATAACACTTTGTCTTACAAAGAGGTCTTTGAATGCATTGCATTTTGATGGCTAACCTTTTGCTTACGCTCGGGACAACAACCAGCAGAGATTATGAAAGGTAAGAGGTGAAGGACATAGAGGTAGAGAGAAACAGGTTACTGTTGAACCGCCAAACAACATCCATGAAGGGGCAGCACTGAAAGGCATAACTGCGCATGGCTCGGATCTATCAGGTGCAGCAGCCCACCTCTGGATAGGAGTTAGGACGTTGCCAAAATGTATGCCATCAAAATTCCCCCCTCGCATTTCAGATAGGGATGGACGAAAGTCCCTTACCTGGTCCCGCAGCTTTTTTCGGGGGGGGGGAGGCGCTCCGTTTCTCCCCCTGAAATTCTTAGCAGGAGGGGAGGCGACCCGTCCCTCCCCACCGAAATTCTGGCCGGGGGAGAGGCGCCCCATCCCTCGCCGCCGAAATTCTGGCCGGGGGGGAGTGCCCTGCCTCTCCGGCCACGAAAGAAAAAAGTAAAGTAACCCCCCCCCAAAAAACGTGATAGGCTACGTAAAGATTTACGTGACCTATCATGGCTAGATTTTCAAAGTCAGCCGTGATAGGCTATGTAAATCTTCACGTAGCCTATCACGGCTGACTTAAAAAAAAAAAAAAGCACATACGCAAATGGCGGCGCCCATGGGCACTGCCATTTGTGTTCCTTATTTGGGCATGGGTAGTCTGCGTAAAGATTTACGTAGACTACGGCGAAAATAAGGGCAACGCTATTGGATTCCAGCTCCCATCAGCCACTGCCCGCATGATCACTGATCAGGGATGATGAGAGTAGGGATGGGCAGTCCCGATTTTAGTCCATATCAGATTGCGAGCTTTGTTTATTTCTTTTTGCAATTGGTCAGTGGAGGATAAATTGTTATTTCTCTAATGAGGCTCTAATTTCTTTGTGTCCCAGAGGGCTGTCCTTTTTGCAATCGAGGTGGCCAGTATAAGGAAAAAGGAATTGGAAAAATGGTCTGGCTGATCAATTCAAATGAATGTGTGGGCTTTATTTAGTGCTGTTTTTATCCCTTGCTAGGTTTTTTTAGGCCTTTTAGGGCACAATCCTATGCATGTTTAGACAGAGAAAAAGCCTACAACTCCCAGCATTCCCCAGCCAACATGGCTGGCTGGGGAATGCTGGGAGTTGTAGGCCTTTGCTCAGTCTAAACACACATAGGATTGCTCCCTTAGTGCTTTTTATTGTAATGCTTTAATGTCAACATAATATTTTAAATTTAAATTTAATGTTTAATTCGAATGTAATGTTACTAATGTTAATGTAAAGTCTTCTTTTCAATGGTTCCCCCCACCCTGTTATTATCTTTGAAATTGTCAAAAGACTTATTCAATAAAGCTATTCATTCATTCATATTTCTTTTTGCATAAATTCTGTGCTTCTTGTCATGGGTATTTTTCCAAATGTACACATCCATTCTGTGCATCCTTGAAATGTATGCATTCTTCTCCCATTGATTAAAGCGTATTTGTCCACATTTTTCAAAACTATGCATTTCTTTCCACAGACATTACTCAGATGGATGTGTGCTGTCAAGCACATTGTTTTTGGTTTGCAAATCACACGTCAACCTTGGAAATGTGTGGACTGACTGCAGATTGCATCCAAGTTTGTGTTCAGTCTGGAAGGTGTGAAGTGGGTAATGGAGAGTCTGCAAAATGAGAGCCAATGTGGTGTAATGGTTAGAGTTGGACTGGAAGTCAGGAGATCCAGGTTCTAGTCCCCACTCGGCCATGGAAGCTCACTGGGTGACTTTGGGCCAGTCACAGACTCTCAGCCCAACCCACCTCACAGGGTTGTTGTTGTGAGGATAAAATGGAGAGGAGGAGGATATTATGTAACCTGCCTTGGATTCCTTAAGGAGAAAAAAAAAGTGGGATATAAATGTAATAAATAAATAAATCCTGATAAAAAACAAACTGAAACAAATTTCTTATGTGTATTGACTGGCATGTGTAAATGGGCCACCACGGATCCAATTTTCATACCATTCCATGTCACCCACCGTGGCAGTTGGGAAATCCCAGCCTTCGGAAACCCAAGGCCTCTCTGCCTACACACCATGGTCACTTCCAGATTCATGAGCATGTCTGAATGCCAGTTGTTTGATACACCTGCGAGAGGCCTGATCCACATAATTGGCTCTGATCTCCCCTATGGATGCTTCTTGCTTTCGCTTCTAATATGAGCTAGCCAGAGACCTCAAACAACCTCAGAATGGAAGCATTGTGCCCAAACATGTAAGCTGTGGTTCTCAGTGAGGAGAAGTGGACTGTACCACTTCAGATTGCAGGGGTGGAGCTTGTACATTTAAGGGAGAAGGCGTGGATGGAAGCCTTCTCCTTGGTGCCCTTCTCCTTGGTGGCTGGTTTTCTATGTGGAGGGAAGCATATGCGTCCCTAACAGCAGTCTGAAGTGGAACATCCAGACACAGCCTTACTTCCTCAGTGAGAACTAGGCTGTAGTTGTAACAACATCCTTTGTTTGTTTTAAACTTGAAATGCTTGTACAGTGTCAGCGGTATGCAGTGAGATTTGCTGGAATACCGGTGATTAAAAGGAACACTAAGCAAACATTCTCTCCTTTTAGAATCGGCAAAATATTGTTCCAACATTTATAATAAACAAGGAAGGAGGGGGGAATTTTCAAAACAGAATTCAAAGATGGCACCGGTTGCCTAGAAACCAAAGCTTGTAAGCACCTCTATGTAATTATAAGCCAAGGAATAACTCCTCCGTGCTGAGCAGGTGGCGGGTGAATCAGAAATACATCCGAGCTGCTTCCAAGCAGGGGGCTTCGTCATTCTCAACTGGTTCCTATTTACCAGGATGATCCCACTGGCTAAACTACTGAGAGGGACACAGCAAGAAAATGATTCTCACCTATTCCTGCCAAGGCCTCACCCCTGTATGAGAAGTCTTCATGGCTAAGATGTCACCCCACTTCCGTTCTTCATGGTAGTCTGTTACTAAGGCAACCAAACACAAAAGACGTTGTTTTGGAGTTCCCATAATATTGAAAAGAGGTCACTTGAGGATTGGGAAAGATGAATTTACAAAACTGGTGATGAAGGCAATTAAGCTCATTAAGGCACGAGGAGGGACAGGACAGAAGTTTATTAAAAATGTATGGTGTGGAGACAGTGATTTTTTTTTCATTTCACTTAATTTATTACATTTCTATACCCCCCTCCCCCAATAGCCAAAGCTCTCTGGGTGGTTTACAAAGATTAAAAACATTAAAAATACAATATTATATGTAATATAAAAACATTTCCATACAAACGTATAAACAGATAACATGCACACAGCCACCCACACAAACACACACAAACCTCTCTGTCTCTCTGTCTCTCTCTCTCTCTATATATATATATATACACACACACACACAAACACACACACACACAATTTTAATAATTAACAATAAAGAAATCCCAAGACCCAATTAAAAACCTTATCATATCCTGCCACCAAGAGCAGAGGAAGGTGTTGGCCTGACACTGAAAAGAAGACATTGTTGGCACCAGGTAGGCCTCACCAGGGAGACCATTCCAGAATTGAGGGGCCACCAGTGGGAAGGCCCTCCCATTTTTCTCCTTCTTTCATAATCATAGAGCTGAGGGTGTCTGCTGAAGTCAGAGTTAGCCATGATGGGAGATGCATAGATGATCCTGAAGACAGCAACTTGGTGTCTCTGTCTCTTCTCTTCCAGAGTAAGCGTTAGTACTGGATTCTCCAACATAGTTCCTGTTGGCACCAATATGCCTGCAGGTACCTCTCTTGTATTGCTGCCTGCTCTTTTTTTCTTTTTTCTTTTTACTTCGTTGGATTTTTTTTTTTTTTAATATTATTTTAACTAGGAGGCTGGCATGCTGTAGGACCCAAGAGGCATTCTTAAAAAATAAAAAGGGTGGATAGCTGTAGATCAATGCTTTGTTTCAAAATGTGTCCAGCCCACCTGAAAAAAAAGTGTTGGCTTGATAGAACTCTCTGGTGTGCCCAATGTGGTTCACATTTGCAGGCTGAGCCCTAGATTTTCCCCAAAATCTGGGAATGTTTGGCTTTTTTTTTATTTGCACAAATAGAGATTCATGCAAATTGCAGCTGTGATTTATGTAATTTGCACACATTGGACTGAAGTTTGTGCAAATTATGTGCAGATTTGTGCAAATCTCTACTTGCGCATATTTGGAAAATACAGAAAATTCATGAACCAGCTTGACTTAATGCAGAATGAGTCAGGCCAGTTTGTGGGAAATGGACCAAAGTCCAGGGGGTTGTAACAGGATGATCCCACTGGTTAAAATACTCACTGGGCTCCACCCCACAAATAGATTCCTCTGACATGCTTACCTTGTATGTTTCTCAGAGCATCATCAGTGTGCCTTCTGTTACATGGATATTTTGTTGTGTTTTGTGGGGCAAATATGTGATTTGGCACTTTGGGCTCAGACCCCACCTCTGCATTGTACTCAGTTTCTTGGCAAAGGTACTTGTCTCTGAGCCTCATCAGTTTGCCTCCTGTGAAATGGGTGTTGGAGCAGACCAAACCATGGATTCCAAAGAGTGACCTTGTGTTTTGGAGCTCAGTTCCTACCTCTGCCTCATGGTTTGGTTCTTGGATAAGTTACTTTTCTTTTACTGTCTTTTATTGTCACTATTTTGCCTTCTGAGAAATGGGTGCTTTGAGACTGGCCATGTCCACCATGGCAGCTATTTTGTGAGTGCACCCACAATACTCTCTCAAGATTCCAGTGGTGCCCACCGAGGTCCCCTATAGGTGACCTCACCATGTTCAGACTTCCAAAGACCCACTCAATTTCACTGGCAGCTACTTAAGGCAAGGAAATGCTCAGGCTTAGTAGCATGCTAGGCTCAAAGAAAGTTGGCATTTGCAGTTTCTAGGATGCTTGACATCCTTACTGTAAAGGACATGGCCTAGTTGGTAGAGAGGCCATGGTAGGCAAGGGTTAATTGAGTATGGCATTTATTTTTGTTAGCATTTTATTGTTTTATTGTGGAGGGGAGGAGGATCCAGCAAAGAAGATTTGCAACCCCAAACACCTGGGCTAGAGGGGAGACTAGAATGGATCAAGGTTGGAGGCACCAGTCTGGAGATCTGATCTCAATTAAAGGCCGTAAACTGTCAGGGGTGTTCCTGAGTGCAGGGAGTGGGATAGCAGTTCAGATTCTGAAGGAGAACCATCAGACATGGGGGAGGTGTTTTCCCAAGTTACTCTGGATATGAGTAGGCCTGCTTCTCAGGTTACAAACATACAGATGGCTGAGCTTGAGGGTCCCTCCTTACCACCCCCCTGTGAGAGGCAGCGAACAGGAGCTTGACCTAATAGATGCCAGGTGCAGGCACAGAGCAAAGAGAGAGAAGGCCGGGGCAGAGCTTAGACGGTCCACCCGATTGGCCTTGCATGAGAGGCTGCACTTAGAGGCCTCACGAGAAGAGAGGGACCTCCACCCACTTAAGTTAGGCTAGCAAGACCACCTCCCTCTTCAAACGGTGGGCAACTCTCATAATTTCCATTTGGATCCCCTGAAGGCATTCTTTTGTAGATGGAGAGTTCTCTAAGAATTTGCATCTGTATGACCCTGTGAAGTAATGGATTAAAAGCTGTAGACTGAAGCCTTTCATCTGTGCATGTTTGGGCACTGAAGTGAAGTGGAGGCTAAGAGAATCCTGACATAAAACATTTCATCCAGCCACAGGGCCTGCCCAGTAGGCAAAGTGTGAAAATGCCAGCTCATCCTCTTTGGGAAGGGGGCAAAGGAGTTGGGAGCTGGGTGGGAAATCATATAAAACAGATAGGAGAGTCTACAACCTTTGTCCTTTGGGTTTTCATCTGGTCTGGGTGGAGGGTTCTCATATGCTGTCAGAAGACAAAATATCGTACTTCAGTATGTAAGTAGTTATGCCAGGTAGGGTTTGCTATTTTTGCCTATGTCAGGTTTCCAAACAGGCAATTGGTTCTTGGGTATCTCTGTTTGTATTGTGTTTCATGTCTCATCTGTAAATAAATACCTACCTCAGAATTGTTGCTGCTGTTCCTTTCATGGGCCAGCACTACATTCAGTGGGTTCTGTTTTCTCCAAGAGGGCTAGGAGAGATTGGAGATTTTCTCTAATGCCCTAGTAAAAGAAGGGCTGAGGAGGTGATGGCAGTGGGCAAAGGGTGGCTGGTTGAGCCATGGCACCCCACCTTCCCTTACACTTACTAAGGCCTCCTGGGATCACTACAACCCCAAGATTCTTTGTGCCTAGCAGACTGCCACAGCAGCATTCAAGCTGCCAGGGAGGGAGAGAGGCCTCTCAGATCATGACCTGAGCCAAAGAATGCTTTCTTGGGAAAATGGCATCGCATTTATTACAGAGGTGAACATAAATGTACACTGAGCCAGGCCATTATGAATTCTGGCACCCTTCCTAACTACCAGGCCTAAGAAGCAGGAATAAAAGCAGAGATTTGGGGCTGAGGTTCTCAGCCAGTGTTGGCTCCAGGGTTTGGAGGGCCCTTGGACAAGGCACCTTCAGTGAACAAGCAGGTGGTCCCATCTCCCGTCCTTCTTTCTTGCCGCTGCCACCATTGCCTGGGCCAGAGAGAGAAGCAGGTGAAAAAGCAGGTTGCCATGGTGAAGTCCAGCGGGCTCTTGTCAGAGGGGGCCCTGCTGTGGTGTGGGCCCTCAATGGGTGCCTGACCATGCCTGCCTTTGACGCCAGCCCTGCACCCATCCATCCTGTAGACACACAGAGGACCCTCACGCTCCAAAATCCCACTGAGGGGAGGCATTTCCTCACCACATGTTGAATTCTCCCTATTCGATCCAGTAGAGCCAATGATTGGGGGCTTTAAAGACTAGGCTTCAATAGTGAAAACTGTTGGGTTGGAGGGGAGGCTTCCCCGAACCCTGTCAGGACCCTGTTGCCCAAAGAGTCTTCTGCCAGCAGTGGGAATCCCCACCACCACTATATAGTTTGGGTGTCTTTGTTCATTTGTGCAGGTGCAAACTGTTCACCTCAAATGGCCAGGCTTGATGGCCAAGGTGCTAGTCCACCTGTCTTAGCCCAGCCTTTAATCTGTTAGTACAGTAGTGTAGGATAGTCACGTGTTTCTAGTATAGGATGAAGCAAAAGAACAAACACTCCTTCAGCTTTTTGATCAGGGCAGGACAAAGGCTGTTACATAGTCCAGCCTTCTCCAACGTAACACCTTCCAGACGGTCTGAACTACACATCATCCGCAGTCAGCATGGTCAATGGACAGGGATGGTGGGAGTTGTAGTACAAAACATCTGGAGGGAACCACATTGGAGAAGGCTGGCATAGTTCATGATCACTGCATACAGTTGTAGAATAGGACAACCATGTCTTTCTAGTAAAGGTTGAAGCCAGGGATGGATGGGCATTCAGGTTTCCCAGGTGCCTGCCCACCCCTGCCCCCACTTGCATATCCCTGGATCCCCACTCGAGCCCCACACCTGCTCACCGAGCTGCCCTGTGCCTCATCCGTCTCTGCCGCCATTGCCATGTTTTGAAAAAACGTGATGAGCACAATACGGTGCACATAGACTTATATGCAAAATGGCACTGTGAATCACCCATATACACAAGATTCATGGTGCCATTTTGTGCTTAAGTCTATATGCACAGTATTGTGCTTGTGGTGTTTTTTCAAAACGTGATGATGGGGGTAGGGGCTTGGCGAGCATAGGAGGGGGTGCAGCGGGGGCAGGGGCTTGGCGGAAGTGGCTTGGGGGGCGCGGGTTTTGGCATAGGTGGTCCACTGGAATCCCGGACTGAGACGGGTGCCCGCACCATCCCTAGTTGAAGCCAAAGAGCAAACAGCCATTCAGCTTTTTGATCAGGCCGGGTCCAACGGCCATGCCTACCCTTGACACAGGCCCTCTTTTCAGCACTAGCAGCCTAGCATCTCCCACCATGTCTAGTCCCGGGCGGCCTGAGGCTGACCTATAGTAGGTTCACACAAAGTGCAATTCTACATGAGGTCACAGCTTCCATGGCACTCCATGAGGCTACTTGTGAAACTGCAACCCTGGCCCCCACTCCATTTCCCCGAACCAGCAAGCATGATCTCTTTGGGGGCGTTCCTCAGCTGTTCCACAGGGAGAGAAAGCCACACCTTTCATTCTCCAGAGCTTGAAAGAACTTCCTGCCAGTCGCTCCAATTCGTAGTCCAGGCAGGCAGCCTGACCAAGCTCAGCCCTCGACTTTTCCCTCCCTTTAATTTGCTACAGAAGTGAGCAAATGGCTAATAAACCTTCGAGATGGCTGGCACATGGACATGCCACCTTCCAGTCTGCAGTCAGGCAAGAGAGCCTGGCGCTCATGCGGAGATCATTCTGCATGGCACTCCCCCCGCCCCCCCACTCTCGGTCAGATACTTTTGCTTGCAATCGCTGGCATGCCCCCCTCTGCAGGAGGAAGTACTACAAGGCCAAAAATGTAGGCTGCCTCTTGAAAGGGCCATTACTGGAGGCAGCTTTGTCAATATCCTTCTGCCTCTCCCATGATTTGCTCCTGGCTGAATCAACAGGGATCCTTTTTTGCCAAGTCAGATAAACCAGAGGGCCCTGCTTGAAGAGGGAGGGAGACTTAGGCTGCTTTGGAATAATTGCAGGTGGAGGGTTTCGTTCTATCCTTGGAGACAGATGCAAGTGCAATGGGGGGCCAAATGGAGGGTAATCTCCAAATGGGCAGATCAATTCCGCTTATTGAGATACTTTCAGAAACTGCATGATGATGTGGTAGATGTTGCTCATGCCTGATTACAACACATTAAAATCTGGATTATTGTCAGGGCTGTCAGCTATGGGTGATTACAGCCACAGGCTTTCTGGACATGCTGTTCCTTGAGCCGCTGCATCCTAATGGAGCTGCTTGCCAAGCATGGAGTTTTTGACCAGTGGAGGCCGGTGGCTCCACGTTCGGTGGGAGTGTGAATCCGCTCCGGGTTTTAGTCAGAACTAGCCAGAAATCTAAAGGAGCTATCCAAGATGCTGAACCTATGTTGATTACAGGCTTCAGCACCTTGGATAGCTCCTTTGGAGTTCTGGGTGGTTCTAACTAAAACCCAGAGAGGATTCACAGCCCCCCCCCAAATTGGAGCCACCAGGCTCCACTGCTTTTGACTGCCTGAATCAACACAATTCTGTTGGGTTTGAAAGCCTGTGAATTTCAGATTTACCAAGCTCTACATATAACCCCTCCTGTTCTGCCCTGACTCCACCTCTTCACTGTCAGTTTCTGTTAGGGATAGGGGAGAATTCCGCCACGGACCCCAATGAGGTCCATTAGGGATGGGGGAGAATTCCACCATGGACCCCACGGACCCCTTGGAATCCATCCCCATTGGGGCCCATGGCAGAACAGAACACTCACCTCCATGCCCCTCCAGAATCCGTGCAGGTTGGCTCCCTCTGTGTGTTGATCTCGCAGAGCCGCCTGCCAGCTCTGCTTCACTGGTGATACGGCTGACCGCCATTGCTGTGCGGTATCGCTGGGGTAGGGTAAGTGAGTCTCTGGATGCAAATGGCACCCACTATGCCATTTGCTTCCGGAGACTCACTTACCCTACCCCAGCGATATGGCACAGCAATGGCGGCCGGCCGGCCGCATCGCCGGCGGAGCAGAGCCGGCGGCCAGCTCCACAGGATTGCCGCAGAGTGGAGCTGGCCCACATCGATTCCAGGGGGGAGGGGTGGATCACCTCCTCCCCCCGCGGAACCCCTGTGGACTCAAGGTAAGGGGGTTTCGCACATCCCTAGTTTCCATCCTGTCTCTTCTGGCTAGATTCTTCTTTCCCTTCACCCTCTCATCCCACCCGAAGTGACTTTTTTTTTTTAATTAAAAGCTTGCATGGTGACGGAAACCTGCAGACCTCATTGGCCTAAGTAGCTTTGTGTTAGGAGTGCTGGGTCTAAAGCAAAGAACCCAGAGATCTCTGTGCTGCTGCTAGGGATGTATGAGAAATTCCTTTCACTTTGTTTCTGAACAGGATTGATCCAGTTCACACGTTTCCAGAGTGAACACAAACTTGGATGCAATCTGTGGTCAGAGTCCATGTGTTTCCAAGCTTGCAATGTGAATTGCTGCCCCCCCCCAATGAATTCGACAGCATGTGTACTTTTGAAAAATACACAGGAAAAATGCATATTTTTGAATAACACACACAAAAACACTTTAATCAATGGGGGAAGAATGGGTACCTTTCAAAGATGTGCACAGTTGATGCATACATTTTGAAAAATGCACAAATATGCATGGATTTTCATGCAAAACCCGCACAAAAACAAAGCTCGCAATCCGATATGGACTTGAGTCAGACCAAGCATTGAGATGGAATCCAGAGAGCTTCAGGGAGCTCAGGTTTTGCTGATTTGCACATCTGTAGCTGCTGTGGCTAAGGATGGATGAAAGTCCCTTACTTGGTCCCGCAGCTGTGTTCGGTGGGGGGGTAGGCGCTCCGTTTCTCCCCCCGAAATTCAGGCCAGGGGGAGAGGCGCCCCACCCCTCCCGGCTGAAATTCAGGCCGGGGAGGAGCACCCCGTCTCCCCGGCCGCGAAATAAAAAAGTAAATAAAAAAAAACCCGTGATAGGCTACGTAACGATTAACGTAGCCTATCACGGCTAGATTTCCAAAGACAGCTGTGATAGGCTACGTAAATCGGCACGTAGCCTATCACGGGTGACTTTGGGGAAAAAAAAAGCGCGTACGCAAATGGCGGCGCCCATGGGCGCCGCCATTTGCATTCCTTATTTGTGCCCGGGTAGTCCATGTAAAGATTTACGTAGACTACGGCGAAAATAAGGGAACGCTATTTGCATTGCCCTTATTTTCGCCGTAGTCTACATAAATCTTTACGTAGACTAGACGTGCCAAAATAAGGAACGCAAATGGCGGCGCCCATGGGAGCCGCCATTTGCGTATGCACTTTTTTTTTTCTTCTTCAAAGTCACCCGTGATAGGCTATGTGGTGATTTACTTAGCCTATCATGGCTGACTTTGGAAATCTAGCCATGATAGGCTACGTAAATTGTCACGTAGCCTATCATGGGGTCCTTTTTTTTTTTAACTTTTTGTTTCGCAGCCGGGGAGACAGGGCGCTTCTCCCTGGCCTGAATTTCGACCGGGTGAGGCGGGAAGCCTCCCCCCTGGCCTGAATTTCGGCCGGGTAAGGCGGGAAGCTTCCCCCCTTTGCCTGAACTTTGGGGGGAAAAGCGAAGCGCCTCCCCCCCACCGCGAAGCCAAGCTGCGAAAAGGTAAGTGACTTTTGTACATCCCTAATCTTTACGTAGCCTATCACGGCTGACTTTGAAAAAAAAAAAAAGCGCATATGCAAATGGCGGCGCCCATGGGTGCCGCCATTTGCGTTCCTTGTTTGGGCAGGGGTAGTCTACATAAAGATTTACGTAGACTACGGCAAAAATAAGGGCAAAGCAAATGTTGCCCTTATTTTCACCGTAGTCTACGTAAATCTTTACTTAGACTACCCCTGCCCAAATAAAGAACGCAAATGGCGGCGCCCATGGGCGCCACCATTTGCATACGCACTTTTTTTTGTTTTTCAAAGTCAGCCATGATAGGCTACATAAAGATTTACGTAGTCTATCATGGCTGACTTTGAAAATCTAGCCGTGATAGGCTACGCAAATTGTTACGTAGGCTAACACGTGTTTGTTCGCCGCCCCTGCCACCGCTGAAACGCCGCCGAAATGCTGCTGGGACCCGCCGCCGAGAGGGAAATTCGAAGGAGGTAAGTCCCATCCCGGGGGGGGGGCGGGGGGGGGTGTCAGAGAATTTCACCACCAATTTCGGGGGGCCGAATGCTTTGGCATTTGGCCTCCCGGAGATAGGTGGAGAAATTCTCCGCCATCCCTAGCTGTGGCCTGTGTTGATCCACTGGGGCTCAGAATGTTTCCAGGATGGGTAAGTGTTTCTGGGTTCCTAGCCCTCTCAAGCTATCCATTGGCTCCTCTTAACCTGGAACAATTTATAAAGGCTTAGATCAGGTGTGGGCAACTTTTGGCCCTCCAGATGTTTTGGCCTAGAATTCCCATCAGATCTAGCCAGCATAGTCAATGAGGAGGGATGATGGGAGTTGGTGCCCAAAACATCTGTCGGGCCACAATTTGCCCACTCATGGCTTAGATGGGTAGGATAGGCCCTCACGGGTTTCAAAGAGGAATCCTTTCCAGCCCTACCTGAAAATACCAGGGATCATGGTTCTGGATCCATTTGGGGGGGGGGGGGTTGGGTTCAGCACCTTGGATAGGTCCTTTAGACTTCTGGCTGGCTGTAACTAAAACCAAGGTTCGGCCTTTTTCATAAAGGCCAATTTTACGCAAACGGCAGCCGTGAAGTGACCATTTATGCACAGTTGCAGGTGTAAATGGCCATTTGCTCCTGTAATCTTGCATAAATTGAGCCTTTACAAAAAAGGCCGAGCTGGCATTTTTACGCAAAATATGGCGAGGAATCGGGAGGCTGTGCCCTGCTTGCTGGATGCTCATGGACCCCCAGCAACTTGCTATGTTAATAGGGATGTACGAAAGTGACTTACCTTTTGCAGATTATGTTGATGTGGGGGGGGAGGCATTCCGTCCCTCCCCCCGGAATCCTCGACGGGGGGGAGGCAATTCGTTCCTCCCCCCCGAAATCCTCCATGGCTGGCTGTGCTCCGTGGCAGCTCCATGGAGCAGCCGGCCAGGCCCAGCCCAGCCCAGCCCAGCCCAGAGCCATCTGCAGCCGGATTTCCAGCTGTGGAGGGCTCTGGGGAAAAAAACAAACAAACCGCGTACACAAATGGTGGCGGCTATGGCCGCCGCCATTTGCATTCCTTATTTTTGGCTGTCTTAATCTATGTAAATATTTACGTAGACTATGATGGCCAAAAATAAGGAATGCAAATGGCGGCAGCCGTAGCCGCCGCCATTTGCGTATGCGTTTTTTTTTTTAAAAAACCCACCCAGCCATGATAGGCTACATAAAGATTTATGTAGCCTATCACGTCTTTTTTTTTTTTTTTTAACAAGACTGGAAATGGTGGCGGCGGCAGCCGGTCGGAAGACCAGCCGCTGCAGCTGCCGCCACCGAAGCTGCTGCCGGAGCCACCGCCGCCCGGGAGATCCGCCCTAGGTAAGTCTCGTCCTGGGGGGGATCCATGGGGGGGCGGAGGGGGGACTTTTCCCTAGCATTCTAGTTTTCTATGTACAGGGAATATTTTTGGCACAGAAGCCATATCAGTCTGAAGAGGCAAAACCTAAGCACAAGTTGGCCACCTCAGTTAGAACCAAGTCTAAATTCAATACTGAGAATCCACAACCTAAAATGTTGGATTTTTTTGTTCTTAAATTTGGCATTTGTTTACCTGAAGATGGCCAAATGGCACATGCTAGGAGAAACCCCCTCCCCCCCAAAATTGTCTCTGGAAGCTTAGGGTCAATCCAGAGATTACATTTCTCAAGGTGTACGTTGAAGAGGTTTGGAATGTACACATAATCTGTGAATCAGAGAAGCAAATCTTTGTATGGAAACACTTGTATTATATATAGGGATGTGATAATCTGTTAAACTTGAACTTATGAAGGTTCTCCAATTTCCACCTCAAAGCTTGTTGCAACTCATGTCTGTGTCAGGTTGAGAGTTTTTTGTTTGTTTGTTCATGCAAAAGATCGTGCGTTTTCCCAAATGTGCACATCCAGCGTGCACATTTTTGAAAAGTATGCAATTTTCTCCCATTGAGGAGAATGCGTTTGTGCACATTTTACAAAAACACACACTTTTTCCATGTGTACTTTTCAAATGCATACACTTTTTCCATGCATACATTTCTGAACACACTTTTGTCTGCAAATCACATTGCAAGCTTGGAAACGTATGGACTTTGACCTCAGATGGCATTCGAGTCCGTGTTTGAGTCCAGGATGTATGAACTGGGTAAATTCTTGTCTGAAACAAACTGAAACAAATTTCTCATACATTACTACTCATACAGGGGCACTCATCAGACAGCCAGGATCACCTGCAGCTCCATGTCAAGGATATGGTGAGTTGCACTATACATGGTTTCCTGCCACGTATAATCTGGAAAGGCCTTGAGAGTGAGGTGTGGATCAAATAATATGTGTTCCTGTTCTGGCCCATATTGTGGTGGGAAATTAGGCACATGAGGCAGCCCCCTCGCTGAAGCTAAGCAGGTCTGGGTCTTGTTAGTGCTTGGAGGGGAGACCACCTGGGAACCACATGTAGCCACCCAGAGTTCCACAACAGAAGAAAGATGGGATATAAATGCAGTAAGTAAATAAATAAATAAACAAACATCCCATTTGACATACATGTGGCGTATCTGCATAAAAACTAATGTGACTAGGCTCAAATTGAATGGTCAGTTTCCCTGAAAAAGACCTGGGCATGAGTGGCACAATACGGGCCCTTTGCATTTTATGCATATAGGCTGTACTCGAATGTTATCTTCTGCCACAGTGATCTGGGTATTTGAGAGGAAGGGCAGGGCAGGCACATTGGACAGGTGGGGAGGGAAGATTCACCTTCCTTTCCCACTATATATATGGTTTAGTCTAGTCCTGAATAGGGATGGATGAATCCATCAGTTTCGGTTTCTGTCAGTTTCTCATTTTTCCATCTTTAAATTCAGTTCATCCTGAACTTTGAGGTTTTTTTTTTTTTTTTAAGTTCGGATGAAAATCCTTAAGCATTTTTGTGCATGTTTCTCCTAATACTTGCATTTTTGTCTAATATAGACTTTTTTTTGCAAGCAATTTCCCTAGTGTAATGCATTTTTGAACATTATTTCCCCTAATATAGACATTTTTGTATGCTTTTTTTTTTAATCAGAGAAATCCATTGCAAAATTCAGAGAAATGTGAATTTTGAAGGATAATTGGGGATGGATGGACTTACTCCCCTCTACTCAGCACTGGTTAGGCCTCATCTGGAATACTGTGTCCAGTTCTGGGCACCGTACTTTAAGAAGAATCAAAACAAGCTGGAGAGGGTTCAGAGGAGGGCAACAAAGATGATCAGGGGACTGGAAACAAAGCCCTATGAGGAGAGACTGAAAGAACTGGGCATGTTTAGCCTTGAGAAGAGAAGACTGAGGGGAGGTAGGATAGTGCTTTTCAAGTATCTGAAAGGTTGTCACAGACAGGAAGGCCAGGATCTCTTCTTGATCACCCCAGAGTGCAGGACACAGAAGAATGGGCTCAAGTGACAGGAAGCCAGATTTAGGGATGTATGGATTCCCCAATGTCTGTTCCGGTAGGGAATCCATGGGGGGGAGGCGATCCATTCCTCCCCCCCCGGAATCCTCATGGGGTGGCTCCACTCCGCGAGGATTCTGCAGAGCTGAGGGCCGCCCTGTTCCGCCATCCGCATGCTCCCGATTCCCCCATTTTTTTCAGCTCCTCGAACATATGTAAATAATTCCATAAGTACTGCCAAAAAATCCTTTTTGCACACCCACCATGGGTCCCCATAAGAGTAAAGCCCTTTGTGGGGATTCCCCACGTAACTTCCAGTCACCTGACCTGACCTGACCTGACCTCACTGGACCTCACCGGACCACACCTCACCGGACCTCACCTCACCTCACCTCACCTCCACAGACAATAAACAGAAAAGATGGAGGATTTCCGTGGACTTCGCGACTCAGCCCCAGCAAAAGAAAGCCTCAGGAAAATGCCTCATAAAAAGGGTAAAGCCGTTCATGTTCTTCTTCTTCCATTTCCTATTTACAGATTTCTTTTTGTGATTCTTTTCATAAAATCTGCCGTTTGGCAGACCAAAAAAAAAGTCTGTGTGAGCTCCAGTCCAGGTCGACCGGGCCGCCCGATTCTGAGGAGGATTCCACTGACCGGATTTGTCAGAATTCGATCCCATTTAAAATTCATGCGGAATTCTCTGACATCCCTAGCCAGATTCCAGCTGAACATTAGGAAAAACTTCCTGACAGTTAGAGCAATACAACAATGGAACCCATTACCTAGGGAGGCGGTGGGCTCTCCCTCACTGGAGGCATTCATGACAAGGCTGGACAGCCTTCTGTTGGGGATGCTTTGACTTGGATTCTTGCATTGAACAGGGGGTTGGACTTGATGGTCTTGTTGTTGTTGTTGTTGTTGTTCAGTCGTTCAGTCGTGTCCGACTCTTCGTGACCCCATGGACTATAGCACGCCAGACCTTCCTGTCCTCCTCTCTCTCCTGGAGCGTGCTCAAGTCCATATTCATTGCATTGGTGATGCTATCTAGCCATCTCATCCTCTTCCGTCCCCTTTTCCTTTTGCCTTCAGTCTTTCCCAGCATCAGGGTCTTTTCCAGAGAGTTTTCTCTTCGCATTTGGTGGCCAAAATATTTGAACTTCAGCTTCAGTATCTGTCCTTCCAATGACCACTCTGGGTTGATTTCCTTTAGGATGGACTGATTTGACCTCCTTGCCCTACTATTCTATGATTCTATGATTCTACCTCTGCCTGCCCCGTGAGCCAGTCGCCAGTCCCCCACCAGCTGCTTGACCCTGCTCACACTGGGGCACAAGCCACCCGACAGTCCATGGGTGCTTGGCCAGTGGTGCATGGCTGCTCGCTTCACCAACGAGCTGCCATGTTCTGAAAAAATGGCAGCTCAGTTTTTTCCATAAAAGTAATGTTACATAAATGGCAGCCATAGAGGGGCCATTTACGCAGCATTAGAGGTGTAAATGGGTCATTTTCGCAACATTAGAGGCATAAATAAGCCATTTACACCTGCAATGTTGTGCAAATAACCCCTTTAGGGCCTCCATTTATGTAACATCACTTTATGGAAAACCCTGAGCCACCATTTTTTCACAAAATGGAAGCTTGCTGAGGGGTTGGGCGGCTGCTGGGCACTTGCGGACTGCGTGGTGGCTTGGCGGGTGGGGATCAGTGAGTCTGGTGGCTTGGTGAACAGGGTCTGGGAGTCCAAGCAGGGGGAGTACACTAGACTCCACCCCCCTTTTGGATTCCCATGACATGCCTATGGATAACGGAACTTTGGTTCACGTAGTTCACAAGTGTGAGATGAGGTAAGTCCACATTAAAATGCAAACTGAACAAAATTCTCCTCCATTCCTAGTCCTGAATTTTCATGGATTATGGGCTTTCTCCCAGCTACTGGGCAGAGGGATCTGGTCACACAGCGCTAAGCTCCACTTATTGCTAGAAGAAGCAAGCTGGCAATGCCATGTGGTAGTTTTCAGTCACAAAGCTACTCAACTGAAGCGTAAAGGATGGTTGGGAACTGCTGGATGGTTCTTCTCAACAGCTAAGCCTCTTACAAGGGTTTGGGCCAGTTTGAGCTGGAGGAGGAGAAAACAGAAGCAATGCAATTTCTAGACAGACTGAAACGTGTGTGTGTGTGTGTGTGTGTGTGTGTGAGTAAACCTCAAAGATCACAACAGAAAAACTTGGGTTGGGGAACAGATTTTAAAATATACCACCTGTTTTATCTGGCTGGTTTCAATTCGCTCTATAACTGAAATTGGCTGGCCATTGTGGCATGAGAAAGACATAGTGAAAGGCCCTGCACATATCACTACTTCGGGTTTGTCTCCTTCCGATTAGCAGGCATGCCTGGATCAGAAGTGTGTGTGTGTGTGTGTGTGTGTGTGCTTCCTCTAAGGATGAATAGTTCTTCTTAGGGGTGTGCTTTGGATTTGGCCAAATGCCAAACCAAATCGGGCTGATTCGGAAAGATTTGAGAGATGTCCGAATCGAAGCAGGGCACCTCTGAAGTAGACCGAATCCGAATCAGCTTTGTTAATGGTTTGGATTTGGAGGAAAACAGACCAAGAATTATGTCTGCAGAAATGGATACATTTTCCCCCAAGCTCTCCATATAAAGAAAACAACCAGTGGGGAGAGGAGGGGGTATAGTTTTGTGACTGACAGCTCTAGCTTCTCATGATTTTACTTGGGCTCTCCAATCCCGGTGCTTTTGGGGAGGGATGTTGAAGCAATATATCGTAGCACTGACCCAGTGTTCAGTGTGCTTTCTTAGTTCTCTTTCTCAGGAGCAGGGACTTTACAAGAGGTTGGGTGGACACTGTGGGACCTGGAAGGGGGCTTGTTTGGAAAATGTTGGATGTTCAAATCCTGCTGCCTCTGCCACTATGTTTCCTTATCTCCACCATCCAGCCCTGTCCTATTGTGGTTTCTATGACTTTAGTGCCAATTGAAGAAAAAACAAAACTGTCTTAAACCATATTTCTTTCATCACAACTCCCTAGCCCCTTCACCTGTCCTAAAATATAGCAGATTTCCTGCCTAAGGACACCTTTATGATATATGCCATTTTCATGGATGGGGGAAGGGGAAATTAATCATTCCCTGCCTCCCCCCTCAATTTGAAAACTCCCCTTCCACAAAAACAATTTTTGCAGGTTTCTCTTAGCTGGAGCCACCTCTGTGACATCTGCCATTTTCATAACAATTGCCCACAAAGAACATCACAGGATGAGGTCATCCTTTTTTGAAAACCACCAAACTATAAAGGCTGCGCTTGCACAACCCCCCCACTGAACCTATTCATCTGAAACTTGGCAGGCCTAATCCCCTCAGAAGGGGCAATGATGCTTGAAATTTTCATACAATTAAATCACAAATTGATTAAAAAAAAAGTTTTGGTGGTTGGTTTGTGTAAATATATCTGCATCTGTTTATCTTTATCTCTGTCTTTAAGGGCACAATCCTATGGCTCCTAGACAGTGGCTAGATGGCCAGAGGATTGTTCAGTTCCCAGAAAACCACCTCCCCACCACCTTGTAGATGGCACGGATCATCCCCGGGCTCTGTGCTTGGATGAGCAGCATGGAGTGGGGCAAAAGGGAGTGTACCTGGGGGCAGGGAGGGGTGAGAAGTGAGGAAATGCTGGTATGACATTTCCTATGCGTCGTCTGGCCTCCCCCTGCCCCTGCTCTGAAGTTCTGCAGCAAGACAGCCAAAATTATGATGTATAGCCATGAATGCAGGGAGGCCAGTGTGGAGGAGGAGATCTCCTCCAGACTCCATCCGCCCTGCATTGGATAGGTGGTCCCCTCCAAATTTGGAGATGGCCACCTATCCTGATAGGATTGCTCCCTCCAGCATTTAATATAACCCCGTCTGCCTCTATTGCCTGACATTTTTCAGGTTTCATCCTCTCAAAAGTGTGTATTATGTCTGCAAAATTCATGACAGTGAATGGGAGGTATGAAGCTTCAGCTTTCCAAACTAAGGTTCGGATAAGGCTGTTACTTGAATCAGGCAGTCCGAGGCAAATCAGGCTTTTTTCCAGCTTGGGATACAAATTGAATCTTGTGGTCAATGGAACCCTTCATTCATACTCCTTGATAATCCAGGAGTAAAGCTTTGAAATAATAAAGTGCCTGAGCTCCCCTGTTCAAGGCCCTTTTCTCAGGCTGAGAAAATAAAAGGAGAGGATTTCTGCTATTTTCAGGGGCAAGGTGTGCAACTGGGGGGGAGGCATAGCAACCTACTGGAACTCTCTTGCAGCTCCAGTGGGCTGGAGGCCACCAACCCTCCCCGTACCAATAAATCCTATTTCAAGGAACTTGCTGGGGAGAAAATGGTGGCTGCCATAAGCTGCCAGTGGGAGTGACTTATTCTTTAGTCACACCTAGGGATGTACGAAAGTTCCGCCATGGATCTCGGTTCCGAAATCGGTGGTGGAACGGCCCGCCCCCCGCCCCCCGGGATGGGACTTACCTTGGGCAGATCTTCCTGGTGGCGGTGGCTCCGGCGGCGGCTCCGGCGGTGGCTGCGGTGGCGGTTCGGCAGTGGTGGCTGCGGCGGCCGGTCTTCCAACTGGCTGCCGCCGCCAACATTTCCAAGTTAAAACAACAACAACAACAACAACAAAACGTGATAGGCTACATAAAGATTTACGTAGCCTATCATGGCTACATTTTAAAAAAACACCGTGATAGGCTACGTAAATGTTTACGTAGACTATCACGGCTGACTTAAAAACAACAACAACAATGCACCATGGCCGCCGCCATTTGTGTTCCTTATTTTGGCACGTCTTAGTCTACGTAAACATTTACGTAGACTAAGACGGCAAAAATAAGGGGAACGCAAATAGCGTAGATGCTACGCTATTTGCGTTCCCCTTATTTTCGCTGTCTTAGTCTACATAAATGTTTTTGTAGACTACAAAAACATTTACACCGCCATTTGCGTACGCGCATTTTTTTTAAAAAAAATCAGCCGTGATAGGCTACGTAAACATTTACGTAGCCTATCACGGCTGACTGCAGGGACGAAAATGGTGGCGGCTACGGCCGCCGCCATTTGCGTCCCTGGTAGCCAGCGGCTGGATGTCCGGTGGCTGGCGGAGCCGGCTGGCGGCTCCGCAGAATCGCTGTGGAGCACAGCTGGCCGGCCAGGATTCCGGGGCGGGGGGAGGAATGGAACGCCTCCCCCCCCAGCGAGGATTCTGGGGGGAGGGATAGAACACCTCCCCCCTCACCATCAGCATAATCCCTGAAAGGTAAATGATTTTCGTACATCCCTAGTCACACCCGCTGGTGGGAGTGACTTTAGCAGCCATCATTTTTTCACAGAATGCCTGTCAGAACATTGTCTTTGGGGTTGGAAATATGGCAGCTGCTGTATCAGGGGTGTGGAACGTATGCCTCCCTGATCTCTGGTGTGGCCACGGGCAGGCCACCAACATTCTAAAAAAACCCTGCAAAAATAGTCAAGTGATCTTTCAAAGTTGCCCACCTCTGTGCTAAATAGGGGTGTACAAAACCCCCTTACCTGGAGTCCGCTGGGGGGTCTGTGGGGGGGAGGCAATCTTGTCCTCCCCTCTGGAATCCTCCCTGGCCAGCTCCGCTACATGGCAAGTCCGCGGAGCAGCCAGCTGGGGCCGGCCACAGCCGGACTTCCGGCCGTGGCCGGTCTTCTGACGCAAATGGCGTCCAGCCTAGCAGACGCCATTTATGTCCCTTCCCCTTCCCATGATAAACTATGTAAATCTTTATGTAGCCTATCACGGGAAAGGGAAGGGATGCAAATGGTGTAGCGCACGCCATTTGCGTCCCTGGTCTTTACCATGATAGGCTATGTAAAGATTTACGTAGCCTATCATGGGAAGGGGAAGGGACGCAAATGGCATCCGCTAGGCAGGATGCCATTCATGTCCGAAGACTGGCTGCGGATGGACCCAGTGGTGCCAGGTAGCATCCAGCTGGGTTGGACTTCGCGGGGTGGTGGGGTGGGATGGTCCGTTCTGCCACAGACTCTGGGGGGGGCAGATTCTAAGAATCCGCCCCCCCTGGAGTCCATGGCAGAATTCTTCACCCTCCCTAGTGCTAGACCAGATCACCAGCAAGGCAGCTCTGTTACTTTTCAGTGCTCCCCTCAGAATTTGTAGCACCCCATCTCAACTGTTAGAGGAGAGGGAGTTTCCTTTCATCCCCCACCCCCATCCCCAATTAGGGGCCAAACTTTCAAAGGTTCAAAAGTTTTGTCTGGCACTCATTCAATTTCAGTTCTTTAAAAAAATGTGCTTCAGCTATCAGAAGAACACTGACTGAAGACAAACATTTAAATATCTCAGTTCTCTGCTATGTCAAGGGAGTGAGCTCAGAATGAGACAGAGGAGCCCCTGGATAATTAGTGCCTCTGAGTTGCCTCTATTTTATTCCCTGGTGAAGTGACCATATAAAGCACATTCTATTGGCAGTACTTCAGGATGGTGAAGATGAGGAGAGCTCAAAATGCCTTAGACATAGACACAGACTCATAGGGTTGGAAGGGGGCCTACAAGACCATCGAGTCCAACCCCCTGCTCAGTGCGGAAGCCTGATTCCCAGGCGGTCTCCCATCCAAGTACTAACCAGGGCTGGCCCTGCTTAGCTTCCGAGATCAGATGAAATCGGGCGCATCCAGCCCTTTGCTTGTAAAACACATAGTAGGGATGTCAGAGAATTCTGCCACGGACTGAAATGGGATCGAATTCCCTTCAGTCCGTGCCACAGAATCCTCTGTGGAACGGCACCATGAGGTCCTGCAGAGCCAGCAGTCATGCGGCTTTTTTTTCGGCATCCACAAAGAGTTGCAAAATTTTCGTAAACAAAATGCAGTGTAGTATATTCTGATATTAAATATGTAAGTTTTTTTAAAACAATGAATTGTGCTCACTGCCTTGTTTGTGGGTGTTCTTTTTGAATTGAAATCCTCTGCCCCGTTTACTTTCAGCCAAAACGCTTCCTCTTCCTAGGGGCTTCCCAAAAGAAGGCTGTCGTAGGTGTGCCTGAGTGATAAACCATTTGTTTAAAGCAACACTGTTTTAAAGAAAGAAAAAAACTTTTAAAATGACCATGCCACTCCAGGTCCAGCATGGTCATTTTAAAAGGTTTTTTTCTTTCCAGGACTGGCATGGTCATTTTAAAAGGTTTTTTCTTTCTTTAAAACAGCGTTGCTTTAAACAAATAGTTTATCACTCAGGCACACCTAAGACAGCCTTCTTTTGGGGAGCCCCTAGGAAGAGGAAGTGTTTTGGCTGAAAGTAAACGGAGATGGAGGATTTCAATTTTTTAAAAAAATACGTAAATATTTACGAAAAATAGCAATTCTTACAGAAGTCATGCAGACTCATGGAGACGGCTGGGCACCGGAATTATGGTTGTTGGTATGGATTTATCTTTGTAATTTTTGGAGTGGAAAAAAAGAGGAGAATTCCGGGGGCTTGTGAATGGTGGAACGGAGCACTGGCCGCAAACTGCGGAAGTAAAGTGGCACAGAAGGTACACAATTCGTACATCCCTAACACATAGTGACACAAGACAGTAGACATGGTGGGTGATGGATTTAGAGGCTTTATCACTGTGGAATAAGGATACTGGAGAAATCTGCCATGGACTTGAATGAGGTCAGATTCCTGAGAATCCGACATGTGGAGTCCACAGCAGACTGGCTCTTCCTGCTGGTGTGTTCTCCAGATTTTGCACAGTTTCTCCCCCCCTCTTTCAACAGGGCAAGATAACCAATTGCGGCCACAATTAGTGTATCTTGGATAAATTACGGCCATCATTAGCATATTTTACACCATATGCGACCATAAAGTGCTTAATTATACATAAATAATTATAATCGAGCTCAGGTGTCTGACTGGGGCTCGAAGCTCGGCAATTTCTTGCCAGCTTGGTCCCCCGGACACCAATCCATGGATCCCCTCACTTGCCTGACTCAGCACACACCGAGCCACCATTTTGGGTAAAAATGGTGGCTCAGCCTTTCTTGTAACTAATCATTTATGCAAGTGGTGGCTATAAAGTGGCCATTTATGCAACGTTGCAGGTATAAATGGACCATTTACATCTGTAATGTTGTATAGATGGCCGTTCTGTAGCTGCCATTTGTGTAAATTGTTATTTAGAAAATGATGAGCCTCCATTTTTATGCAAAATGGCAGCTTGGCTTCAGAGCAGGCAGGTGCACACTGGTTGCTGGGCTCCTGTGGATTGCCCAGGGGCTCGCCATGTGCAGCGTGCAGGGCCGGGCACGTGGCTGGGGTCCAATGAGTGGAGCACAGGGTGAGAAATGGTGAGTTTGCCTATCCCTGATGGAAATCCTCACTGACAAAGTAAACAGCTTGAAGTGGGAGAGGCATGGACAAGGACGATAGAAAGAGAATGACCGAGAAACACAGGAGAATATGAAGGGGTAAAAAAGGATTTCAAAGCTCCTTTGGAAATGAAGGGGAAATGCATATTTCCAAAGAACTGGTGGGTGCATTGCTTTTGAACATGATTTGCATACATTGCAAGTCTCAAGGTTTGTTTTTCCTTTAAAATCTGGCATTTGACTATTTGCCTATGTCTGAATACATTAAATTCTAATCTGTCTTTAACCAAAATCTGGGAATGATGTTTGGGCAATGACATTTCATTTTTCAATAAATGTTCAGTTCTGTTGCCGCCATCACAAATGGTTCCACACTAAGGCCCAGACCTGACTCTTTTTCAATCATCTTAGAAAGCGAAGGTCGAATGACGTGCTGCGTTAATTGTGCAGCAGATAGCTGAACTTTTAATTTTGTTTTGTTTTGTTTCACTTTAGTGTTAAATGATCACAATTCAGATCAGGACCAGCACACAACGGGAGGGGAAGATTATACCTTCCCTCTCCCACCCATTTGCTGTTGAACTACAAATCCCACCATCCCTGACTATGGCCATGCTGCCTGGGGCTGCTGGGAGTTGTAGTCAAAACATCTGTAGGGCACCAGGCTGGGGAAAGCTGCTCTGTTCTATCTGCAGCATCTGTCCTCAGACAGAAATGTTTCTGAACCTGAAAATGAATTGCTCAGTATGTACTGTAGCATGTTCACTGAAAGAAAAAGAAAGACCCCCCTCCTACCCCTTTCAAGCATTCCTTCTGCACATACCTAGGACTGTGGATGAGCAGAAACTCTCCATTATTACAGGAGAATTGGGAAGAAGCAGTTAGCGATCTTTCAGGACTCATAAAACACTTTGGCCATTTGGGGCATTATATCTGACTATCTCCTACATCAGCCATTTAAATTAAAACATTTATAATTAATTGAGCCAATCATTCCCCTCCCTCTTTGGAGGATTTGGAGTGTATGAGCCATCAGTAAATTTTAGTTTCTTACGCAATGGGGTAGCGATTTCGTTTACAGACATCTCTTTTCCTGCTGGGCATGAATCAAGGGCAAACACAGAGCAGCTTTAACATGAAAATCAATTGATAGGAATGGCAGATGAATGGATATTCTCTAAAAGCAGAAATGAGTGGCGGGGGGGGGGGAGAGTGAGAATGTCATTAGGAATGTACCCAAAAGGCAAAGGGAAAAAGAGACAGACAGAGAGCGAGAGAGAGCGAGAGAGTCAGTCAATATTCAACGGAGATCAAAAGAATGATGCAATGGGAATGGGGATCCATTGTATTTTCTGTTTTGTAGTTTTAAACCATGCAGTTCCTTCCTGCTGCATGACAGTGTATTGTAGTGTATGGACTTGGAGAGTGGCCAAAAGGGCTCTCGAGAGCAGCTGCCCACCCTATGCCTTGTTTTGCAAGGCATCAGGGGATGGCGCCAATGGGACTCCCATTGGCAGGCACAGAGAATCCGCTGCCCTTTCCACTCTGCCACCTGAGGCAAGGAATTCAGTCCACCACACGGGAGGGCTGGCCCTGGGGTTCTGAGCTCCTTGGAGGAGATATAAATGCTGTATAGAAGTGCTAGCTCCAATGAAAGATGCTATTCTTTTACTAGCCATGTCTTCACCTATAAGAAGCTAGGGATGGTGGAGAATTTCTCCCTGAATCTTCGGGAGGCCGAGCGCCGACACATTCGGCCCCCCGAAGTTGGTTGGGAAATTCTCCGCCGGCCCCCCGCCCCCCCCCTGGGACGGGACATACTTTCGGTGAATGTCCCTCTCGGCGGCAGGTCCCGGCAGCGGTTCGGCAGCGGTTCGTCACGGGCGGGGGTGGTGGCCGGTCTCCCGACCGGCTGCCACTGCCGCCATTGCAAAAAAAAACAATTAAAGTAAAAAAACACAAAAACACCCGTGATAGGCTATGTGACGATTTACATAGCCTATCACGGCTAGATTTCCAAAGTAAATCGTCACGTAGCCTATCATGGGTGACTTTGAAAAAAAAAAGTGTGTACGCAAATGGCGGCGCCCATGGGCACCACCATTTGCGTTCCTTATTTGGTCCCAGGTAGTCTACATAAAGATTTACATAGACTACAGCAAAAATAAGGGCACACTATTTGGTTGCCCTTATTTTCGCCGTAGTCTACGTAAATCTTTATGTAGACTAAACGTGCCAAAATAAGGAACAAATGGCGCCGCCATTTGTGTACGCGCTTCCCCCCCCCCAAAGTCACCCATAATAGGCTAGGTGACGATTTATGTAGCCTATCACGGCTGACTTTGGAAATCTAGCCGTGATAGGCTACTTAAATCGTCACGTAGCCTATCACGGGGTCTTTTTTTATTTTTTACGTTTTGTTTCGCAGCCGGGGAGACGGGGCGGTTCTCCCCGGCCTGAATTTCAGCTGGGTGAGGTGGGGCGCCTCCCCCCCGGCCTGAATTTTGGCCGGGCGAGGCAGGACGCCTCCCCCGCCTCGCCTGAACTTCGGGAGGAGAAGCGAAGCGCCTCCCCCCCACCGCGAAGCCAAGCTGCGAAAAGGTAAGTGACTTTCGTACATCCCTATAAGAAGCAGAAGGTCAAAATGGAGGTGTTCACATATGTATAATGTTTTCAGAGTGAACAGGTCCATGTTGGGGTTAGGGGCAGCCCCACCTGAGTACATGTCAGGGTTCCTTGGCTGGCGTCAGAGCTGAGCCTGGGGAGTAGCAAGCAGAAGATATTGCTGTGTGGACAAGCCAAGGGATGAAGGCCAGGCTCCTAGCATTTCTACTGGGTTGGATCCAGACTTACCCATATTGAGAGTAGATCCATTGAAATCAAATTGAGAGTAGATCCATTGAAATCAATGGGACTTAAGGTTACTCATGACCTCTGATTGGTAGGCAGCGTGGAGCAATGTGATTGGCAGACAGTGGATTGGATCTAGACTTAGTCATACTTAAAGTAGGCCTATTGAAATAAATGGAAGACTTAACTTGGTTGTGACTAATTTAAGTCCCATTCATTTCAATGGGCCTACTTTAAGTATGACTAAGTCTGGATCGGACTCACTGCCTTCCAATAAAGGTGTTTCATGCTTCCTGCCCATCAGAGGAGCTGGTGTTAGGGATGTACGAAAATCACTTACCTTTCGGGGATCATGCTGATGGTGCAGGGGGAGGCATTCCATCACTCCCCCCGGAATCCTCGCTGGGAGGGAGGCGCTCCATTCCTCCCCCCCCCCGGAATCCTGGCCGGCCGGCTGTGCTTCGCAGCGATTCTGTGGAGCCACTGGCCGGCTCCGCCAGCAGCCGGACATCCGGCCGCTGGCTAGCAGGGACGCAAACGGCAGCGGCCATAGCTGCCGCCGTTTGCGTCCCTGCAGTCAGCCGTGATAGGCTACGTAAATGTTTACACAGCCTATCACTGCCGATTAAAAACAAAACAAAACACGCGCGTATGCAAATGGCGGCGCCCATGGGCGCCGCCATTTGCTTGCCTTATTTTGGCACGTCTTAGTCTACGTAAACATTTACGTAGACTAAGACGGCGAAAATAAGGGGAACGCAAATAGTGTAGACGCTATGCTATTTGCGTTCCCCTTACTTTTGCCGTCTTAGTCTATGTAAATGTTTACGTAGACTAAGACGTGCCAAAATAACGAACGCAAATGGCGGCGCCCATGGGCGATGCCATTTGCTTACGCGCGTTTTTTTTTTAAAAATCAGCCGTGATAGGCTACGTAAAGATTTACGTAGCCTATCATGGTGGTTTTTTTTAAATTTAGCCGTGATAGGCTATGTAAATCTTTACGTAGCCTATCACGTTTTTTTTTTTTTTAAATCTTGGAAATGGCGGCGGCGGCAGCTGGTCAGAAGACCGGCCACCGCCGCAGCTGAACTGCCACCGGAGCTGCCGCCGCCGCCAGGAAGATCCGCCCCAGGTAAGTCCCGTCCCAGGGTGGGTGGCGGGCCGTTCTGCCACCGATTTCGGGGGGCTGAATGCGCTGGCATTCGGCCTCCCCAAGATCCGTGGCGGAACCTTTGTACATCCCTAGCTGGTGTGGCTCAGCCCCATCTTGTTCTGCATCTGGGAAGTATTCAAAATCAAGGGCTCAGCCTTTAAGTTTCCTGAGTCAAGCCCAGGAGTTCTTGACACAGATGCACCAAAGGGCACTTAATTCAATAAAACATAGGAAGCTGCCTCATATCAAGGTTCAATCCCTGGCATCTCCAGTAGGGTTGGAGAAGACCCTGGAATCCCACTGCTAGTTGGTGTAGGTAATACTGATCTAGCTGGACCAATGGGTTGACTCAGTATAAGACAGCTCCCTGTGTTTTCATCATATGCATTGGGCTCAGTGGTAGAGCACCTGTTATGCATTTTTAATTAATTTTTATTGTGATTTTAACAAAACAAAACAAATTGTGAAAAAAGAGAAAAGGTTGGGGGGAGACAAGAAATTACATGCATAGAAATATCCATGTTCCATTAAATACAGCATTCTAACAACAACAACAATAACAGGAGATTATGAGTAAGCTTTAAGAAAAGCTGACCAAATATCCATATAATTATCCATTTGCAAGTGGTGTCTATATACCACCCATTCAACTATTGAAAGCATTGAAAGGTCCTCAATGCACTGCATTATAGGAGGTGAACATTTTTTGATCAAGTAACCTCCCTTGTGGACTGTGGGAATGCTGTGGACATAATATACCTCGACTTCAGCAAAGCTTTCGACAAAGTGCCTCGTGATATCCTGAAACTAGCTCAAAGTGGGCTAGATGCAACAACGATCCAGAGGATCTACAGTAGGCTACAGAATCAGACTCAAAGAGTGCTTATCAATGGGATCTTCTCAAACTGGGGAAGTAACGAGTGGGGTACCACAGGGCTCAGTCCTGGGCCCAGTGCTCCTCGACATTAATAATGACTTGGATGAGGAGGTGCAGGGAATACTGATCAAATTTGCAGATGACACCAAATTGGGTGAGATAGCTAATTCCTTGGAAGACAGAAACAAAATTCAAAGTGATCTTGATAGACTGGAGCGCTGGGCAGAAAATAACATAATGAAATTTAATAGGAATAAATGCCAAGTTCTGCACCTAGGAAAAAGAAACCAAACGCACACTTACAAGATGGGTGATACGTGGCTCAACAAGACTACAAGTGAGAAGGATCTTGGAATTGTTGTAGATCACAAGCTGAATATGTGCCAACAATGTGATGTGGCTGCAAAAAAGGCCAATGCTCTTTTGGGCTGCATTAATAGAAGCATAGCTTCCAAATCCCTGAAAGTACTAGTTCCCCTCTACTCAGCACTGGTTAGGCCTCATCTGGAGTATTGTGTCCAGTTCTGGGCACCACACTTTAAGAAGGATGCAGACAAGCTGGAGAGAGTTCAGAGGAGGGTAGGGATGTCAGAGAATTTCGCCACAAATCTCGGGGAGGCTGAATGCCAGCGCATTCGGCCCCCCGAAATTGGTGGCGAAACGGTTTGCCCCCCTGCCCCCCCGGGACGGGATTTACCTTGGGCGAATCCTCCTGGCAGCGGCGGCTCCGGCGGCGGTTCAGCGGCGGTTCGGCGGCGGCGGCTGCAGTGGCTGGTCTTCTGATCGGCTGCTGCCGCCACCACTTCCAGTAAAAAAAAAACAAAACCCCCCAAAACCGTGATAGGCTATGTAAAGATTTACGTAGCCTATCACGGCTAGATTTTTAAAAAATGCCGTGATAGGCTACGTAAATTTTTACGTAGCCTATCACGGCTGAGTAAAAACAAAAAAACAAAAACTGTGCGTATGCAAATGGCGGCGCCCATGGGCGCCGCCATTTGCGTTCCTTATTTTGGCACGTCTAGTCTACGTAAACATTTACGTAGACTATGGTGAAAATAAGGGGAATGCAAATAGCATAGTATCTACGCTATTTGCGTTCCCCTTATTTTCACCGTAGTCTATGTAAATGTTTACGTAGACTAGACGTGCCAAAATAAGGAATGCAAATGTTTGTTTTTAAACCCACCCAACCATGATAGGCTATGTAAAGATTTACGTAGCCTATCACATCTTTTTTTTTTTTTAAACCTAGCCATGATAGGCTATGTAAATCTTTAGGTGGGGAGGGGGCAGCCCGTTCTGCCACGGAGTTTGGGGGGCCGAATGCACTGGCATTCGGCCTCACTGAGATCCGTAGCGGAATTCTCTGACATCCCTAGTTCCTAACAATGCTTTATTTTAGGGATGGCATAGGTAGGGATGGGAGAATTCCCTACCTTCCGGTCTGTGGAGAATCTGCCTGTAGGGGGGAGGCGACCCGTTCCTCCCCCTGGAATCCTCTTTGGCTGGCTCCTCTCCACTGTGATTCTGCGGAACCGCCGGCCAGCTCCGAAGCGCCAGCAATACGGCTGCCATGCTGTATCGCTGGCTGAAGGGGACTTGACTGATTGCAGATGCAAATGGCATCCAGGACGCCATTTGTGTCCCTGTTTTACAGCTGCATTTACCTTAAACTAAGGCCTTCATGGCCACAAATGGCATCCTGGACGCCATTTGCGTCCGCAGTCAGTCCTCTTCCACCAGCGATACGGCATGGCGGCTGTACCACTGGAAATCCAGAGCTGGAAGATCCAGCCAAAGAGGATTCTATGGGGAGGCAGAGGTAAGTGTTCCATTCCACCACAGAATCCAGGGGGGCAGATTCTCATTGGAGTCCATGGAGGAATTCTCCGCCATCCCTAGGCTTCTGTCCGGGAATCCAGCAGACCTGCTCCTGCCCACAGCCCTGAGCCCTGCTCACCGAGCCTCTGCCGCTGCTTGACCCCTGTCCACGCTCGGCAAATGGCCTGCACTCACCCTGGCAGCCTTTCTGAGAAATAAAATGGTGATTTGCGTACATGTGAAAATGTGCATCTTTGCAAATGCGCATATTTGCTTATGCACAAAAATGTGCATTTTATTTAAAGTGCACATTTTCATACATACACTAATGTGTGCCTTTGCAAAAATGCACATTTCACATGAGAATATGCACATTTGCAAAAATGCACATTTTCACACACACAAAAACATGCACATTTTTGCGATCACTTTTTCTTTTTCTTTATTTTTTAAAGAAATGGACACCCTGGAGCTCAACAAGGCCACTGGGGTGAGTGCAGGCTGCTCACCGGGAGTGGGAGGGGCTCAAGCGCAGTCTGGGGACTGGTAGGCAGGGGCAGGGGCCAGGCAGGAGTCCAGAGAACCTGGACAGGGGTGAGTTTTCATATCCCTACTTTATTTATATTTCTCTGTATTAATGTTGAGCTTCCTGGAAGGCCTTGATCATGTCATTTTATAATAGGAATTATGTTCCCCACCCCATCTTCATGTCCTTGTGATCTCTTGACAGTGCTGCTATTCTTGAATAATCAGTACAGTAGCAGAGAGTAGCTCAGCATAGTAACAAATAGGAACTGTCTTGTATCAAGTCAGACTGTGGGTCCATCTAGTATTGTCTACTCACTATCTGGCAGTGGATTTCCAGGGTTCCAAACAGAAATCTGCAGGGGCCCGGGACTGCCCAGGATACTCTGGGTTTAAGACAGGAATGGAATAGAGAAATAGATGGCCCCATTTTGCCTACCCAATGGATCGTAGTTTTAGCATCTGTACCTGAATTATCTATGCATCTTAGGCTATGCCTTGTTCAGCAAAACATTTTGTTTTGGGTTTATTGGACACCACAATGTCTTTTTAATAAGGGTTTGTCTCATTCGCATAATTGTTAGAGATGTAGTACACCTAATGCTTCTTTCAGCCATAGGTTTTGGCAATGCCCAACAGTTGCCTCCTTTTGCCAGGTGGTGACAATATGGATAAACTTTGTATTGGAACACTCTTTAATATTGAATGATGTACATATCCTCCCAAAGTATTTAGCTGTTTCTTGGAAGTTAACGTCTGGTCAGTGCAAATGTATTTTCAGAGCCCTTTTGACAGCCAAAAGACAGATATTATAACATTGGAAGGATCATAGAATCATAGAATAGTAGGGTTGGAAGGGGCCTACAAGACCATCGAGTCCAACCCCTGATCAGTGCAGGAATTCAAGTCAGAGCTTCCCTCACAGATGGCTGTCCAGCCTTATCTTGAATGCTTCCAGTGTGGGACGGCCCACCACATCCCTAGGTAATTGGTTCCATTGTCATATTGCTTTGACAGTCAAGACGTTTTTCCTGATGTTCACCTGGAATCTGGCTTCCTGTCACTTGAGCCCATTATTCTGTGTCCTGCATTCCGAGATGATCGAGAAGAGATCCTGGTCTTCCTCTCTGTGACAACCTTTCAAGTGCTTGAAGAGCACTATCATATCTCCCCTCCGTCTTCTCTTCTCAAGGGTAAATATGCCCAGTTCTTTTGGTCTCCCCTCATACGGCTTTGTTTCCAGTCCCCTGATCAACTTTGTTGCCCTCCTCTAGGGGTGTATGAAACCCCGCTTACCTGGCTCTGCTGGGTACCACAGGTGGGGAGAGGCGATCCGTTCCTCCCCCCGGAATCCTGCCCTGCTGACATGTGCCCTGGCCAGTCCGCGGAGCCGCTGGCCAGGCCAACCTGCAGCAGGGCCTCCAGCCACTGCCAGGCTGCTGCGGACGCAAATGGTGTCCTGTGTAGGGTATACCATTTGCGTCCCTACGCAAGCCGATGATAGGCTATGTAAATATTTACGTAGCCTAACACAGCTAAAGCGGGGACACAAATGGCGTTGGGGACGCCATTTGCATCCCTGCTTTAGCCGTGATAGGCTACATAAATATATAAGTAGGCTATCATGGGCTGGCGTAGGGACGCAAATGGCGGCCGCTACAGCGGCCGCCATTTGTGTCCGCAACAAGCCGACAGCAGCAAGAGCCGCCATCGGAGCCAGAGCCGCAGCCAGGTAGGCTCCGTTTTGCGGGGCTTTTGCGGGGTTGTGGGGTGGGGGGCTCCGTTCCACCACAGAATCCGGGGGGCTGAATTCACTGGAATTCAGCCCCCCTGGGATCCGTGGCGGAATTCTCTAACATTTGTGTATGCATCCCTACCCTCCTCTAGGGATGTACGAAAGTCACTTACCTTGAATGAAATTTGATTCGAGGTGGGGGGGAGGCGCTCCATCCTTCCCCCCGAAATTCTGGCCGGGGGGAGGCGCTCCATCCCTCCACCCCCGAATCCTGGCTGGCCGGGCCGCAAATGGCGGCGGCCATAGCCGCCGTTTGCCTCCCTGCAGTCAGCTGTGATAGGCTACGTAAATGTTTACGTAGCCTATCACGGCTGAGTAAAACAAAAAAAACCGCGCGTACGTAAATGGCCAGGCCAGAGCTGTCCGCAGCTGGATTTCCGGCCGCAGAGGGCTCTGGGTAAAAACAACAACACACAACCGTATACACAAATGGCGGCAGCTACGGCCACCGCCATTTGCATTCCTTCTTTTTACTATCTTAATCTATGTAAATATTTACGTAGACTATGACGGCGAAAATAAAGTGGAATGCAAATAGCGTAGTGGATGCTATTTGCATCCCCTTTTGATTCGCCATTTTAGCCTACATAAAGATTTACATAGGCTAAAACGGTGAATCAAAAAGGTACGCAAATAGTGCCCGCTACGCTATTTGCGTTCCCCTTTATTTTCGCCATCATAGTGTACATAAATATTTATGTAGATTAAGATGGCCAAAAAGAAGGAATGCAAATGGCGGTGGCCGTAGCTGCCACCATTTGCGTACGCGGTTGTTTTTTTTTTTTTTTACCCAGAGCCCTCTGTGGCTGGAAATCCAGCTGCGGACGGCTCTGGCGTGGCCGGGCTGGGCCTGGCCTGCTGCTCTGCGGAGCTACCGCGGAGCACAGCTGGCCGTTCGAGGATTCTGGGGGGAGGTACAGAGTGCCTCCCCCCCAGCCAGGATTCTGGGGGGAGGGACGGAACGCCTCCCCCCACCATCAACATAATCCACAAAAGGTAGGTCACTTTCGTACATCCCTATTGGGAACTACGAGTGCAGTAAAGAAAACAAAAAGAAACTGAAAAGATACGAATTTAACAGGTTCAGGGAGCAATCCTATGGCTGCAAGTCGGAGGGTAGACAGCCATAGGATATCTTGTTTTCCACAAACTGACCTCGGAGCCCACGCTTCAAGATCATTTCCTGAAGAACCAACCTTTTCCCCCTTCTGCGCTGCCTTGGAGGCAGCGTGGAGAAGCCCCATGCTCTACGCTCACAAGAGGAGCACAAAGTGGCCAAAATGGGGCATTCGAGGGGGGGGGCATTCTGGGGCAGGGAGGGCGGAAATGCCTGTATGACACATCCTGTGTGCCATATGGCAGCCTCCTCTCCCGCTCTGCCCTCCTGTGGCTATACAGCCAAAAGCGGCAGTCTGGCCGAAAATGCAGGGCAGGAGGAGCGTGGAGGGAACGATCCCCTCTGTGCCTCTCCTGCCCTGTATTGGATAGGCCTTCGAGTTTGGAGGTGGCCACCTATCTGCATAGGATTGCACCCTCAGAATTATTAACGTCAGATGCCGTGCCTATTTGTGCAAATCTGTGCAATTCTGAAAATTGCACAAATGTCAATCTATGCCAGTATGTATGCAAATCAAAGGACATTTTTTTTAAATTGCACAAATTAAAGGATTAAAAATAATTGCACATATTGCTGCCACAAACAAACAAACAAACAAACAAACTGGAATCCATTTATTGGCTCAACGCACTACTGAGTAAGTGCTGGCAGGGAAAAATGAAATGAAATCCATGGGGTAGGGGTGTATGAACCCCACTCACTGAGTCTGCTGGGGGGTCCGTGGGGGGGAGGCAATCAATTTCTACCCCTGGAATCCTCCCCGGCTGACATGAGTCTGCAGAGCTGGCAGCTGGGTCTGTCCGCCACTGGACTTCCATCCGCTGCCGGTCTGCGGACGCAAATTTGTGTCCCTGGTCTTTGCTGTGATAGGCTACGTATATCTTTACGTATTATATCTTTACGTAGCCTATCATGGCAAAGAGCAGGGATGCAAATGGCATCCACTACGCTGGACGCCATTTGCTTCCACAGACTGGCAGCGGATGGCAGCAGACGGCAGCGGATGATCCGGACCCGACCGGCGGCAGGTAGGATCCAGCCAGTGCAAACTTTGTGGGGTGGTGGAGATGAGTGGTCCATTCCGCCATGGACTCTGGGGTGGGGGGATTCTTTAGAATCCAGCCTCACTGGAGTCCATGGCAGAATTCTCCACCATCCCTACCATGGGGCCAAGCTGAATAAAATCCATCGAGCTTCACCCCCCAAACAGAATCCCCTGTCATCCCTATTCCTATGTTTTCCCTTTTCCGAAGAGGTGGTTCCACATCCTTACAAATGGTCACCAATGTTTGCCTAACTTGAAATTTATTTATTTTGAAAATTTACACCCTGCCTCTCAATTGGATGATCCTCAAGTCGGCTGACTCCAGATTGCAATATGTTAAAGCTGCCAAGCCCACTCCCCTTACAGCCCCCCCCAATAATAAGTGGGAGCCAGGGTGGCGTAGTGGCTAGAGCGTTGGACTGGGAGCCAGGAGACCCGGGTTCTAGTCCCCACTCGGCCATGGAAGCTCACTGGTTGACTTTGGGCCAGTCACAGACTCTCAGCCCAGCCTACCTCACAGGGTTGTTGTTGTGAGGATAAAATAGAGGGAAGGAGGATTCTGTATGCCGCCTTGGGTTCCTTGCAAGAGGAAAAAAGGCAGGATATATGTAAATGCAATAAACAAACAAACAAACAAATAAATAAATACCCAGCAGCCCTGGGTCCTCTGCTTGATGGACAGGATCTGAATGTGCTCCCCTTCAGAACTGCACCCCATCCCCTGGGCAACTGACAGATGTTGGGGTGAAGAGTTAGAATAAGATGAGGGAAATATCTCGTGGAAATAAGGTGTTGGTGTTGGGGTGAGGACAGAGTACAGTGCTGTAAAATTATACGATGGGACTTCCCACTTTGGGTGATTGCATTCTCAGAATTAATTGAAAAAGTTTTAGAGCTCTCAGCAAGGGTTGGGGATGAGTAAGTAAAGCGCTGGCGAAAAAAAAAAAACCCGTAAAACCAGAGCCTCCAGCATTTTCACTCAAGTATTAAATAGAATCATCTGTAATGGAAGGGGAGCTAAATACATAAAAAAGAGGAATAAGCTGGAAGAATGGGTGAGGGGTGGGGACTTTTCTCTTCTGTAATTCAGAGAAAATAGAATTGATCCTGCTGGGTTTCAGTTTGTCATTCAGTAATAAGCATTTCCTGAGCAACAGGTAGGCAAAATCTAAGCCCTTTCAATTACATTGTCTTCCTGCTAGGTGCCTCCTGTAGCTACTACTCAGAGCTGCTGAAATAATCTGCCAGTGATAATTATTCCTTACTAACGGGGCTGTTGGGGATGCATGGAATCTGTAGCATGGGCTCAGCTTGCCATTTAGAGCTGATTCCCCCGAGCCACACACCAAGGATTGGTCTACTGGCTGCTATTGAACTCTCCCTTACAACTATTCCTGGCTGGCTGTTACATTTGGAGGGGGTCTGGGTTCCATGGGGAAGGTCTCAAGTCCTCCAAACACTATATACTAATTCTCTGCCTCTCTCCTCTTTCTGATAGGACCCAGGTTGCTTGCACAGATCTCACCTTTCAGGACGAGTCAGTCGGCAGACAGGTGCACTGACTCAAAGTCATCCAGGAGCTTACACAAGACGGAGTGCTAGCAATATAGATCAAGTCTCACAAAAAAGCAAAGGTGGCCATATTGACCCTAAGAAAAAATTCCCAAACCCATATTAATTTGACGTCTTTATTAGGCCAACCGACATCACAAAAATGTGCAAGCATTTAAGATCTGCCCATCTCTTTATCAGGTAAGATGTTATAAAAGGCATGTAACTCCTTTGCTGAGGGAACTGCACTGGCTGCCTATCCGCTACCAGGCCAGATTTAAGGTATTAGTACTAGTGTACAAAGCCCTAAAGAACTTGGGACCAGGATACCTGAGAGATCACCTTCTCCCTTATCAACCTGCCCAGTCACTGAGGTCATTGGAGGCCATGTTCCTGGTGGCTCCACATGGACCTATGGCCCAGTTGGAGCCCACCAGGGAGAGGGCATTCAGCATGGTGGCCCCCTTCTTGCGGAACTCCCTGGCTTTGGAGGTCAGGCAGGCACCAAAGTTGTCTTGTTTTTGGCACCCCCTGAAGACATCGCTGCTTCGAGAGGCCTTCCCTGAGTGACCAGCTTCAGTTTATTAAGTTCAGAATTTGTTCTTTTAAAATGTTTTAATTGTGGGTTTGTTTTGTTTTTATCTTGTTCACTGCTCTGAAATCTCTGACATGGAGCAATATATACATATTGTAAATATATAAATAAATAAATAAATAAATAGCAGGCTGGGAGGGGAAATTCGGACTAGATGGTGAAGACAATGTGTGCATGTTCAGAGTCCCAAGATAGAATGTGGGAGGAGGGCTCTACAGACATTTGAATTAGACTCTGAAGGTCATGCGATGGTTACTGGTTATACCTGCAGCTGCCTCTATAGCTCCTGGGAGCAAGAAAGGGGAAATTGTCAGAACCCCATTTTTTGAAAAATATAAAATCCAACTGTTCTCAGAAGGGTTTTCCATCCTGGGTGAAGCACAACCAGGAACCATCACATGACTGGGGTCCCAATCTAGTGCTCCGGGGTTCCGCAGATGCCCATGCCCCCTTCCTCTGGTCCCACACCCTGTCCCCCAGTGAGCAATCATTTGCTGGTTTTCCAGTGTTTGTTAGGGATGTGTGAACCGACCCCCGTCAGGGTTCTCCAGGCACCTGCCCAGCCCTTACCCCCACTTGCTGGTCCCCAGACCATGCTTGAGCCCCTCCTACACTTGGCAAGTGGCCCACACTCACCCCAGCAGCCTTGACGAACTCTGTGGTTGCCATTTTCTGAAAAATAAAATGGCAATGGCAAAAAAGCGCACATTTGCATATGTGCAGAAATTAGCATTTTTGTGAATGCACACATTTCTGTATGCACAAAAATGTGCATTTCCGCAAATGTGCAGAAAATTGATTTTTTATGAATGTGCACATTTGTGTATGTGCAAAATGTGCATTTCTGTAAATGTACATATTTGCATATGTGTGAATATGTGCATTTGTAGAAATGCATTTTCACATAGGCAAATGTGTGCATTCGCAAAAATGTGCATTTTCCCATACATGTAAAAATGCACATTTTTGTGATGGCCATTTTATTTTTCAAAAAATGGCAACTATGGAGCTCGATGAGGTCGCCGGGGTGACTGTGGGCCACTCGCCGAGCATGAGCAAGGGGCGAGCAAGGGCAGGGGCTCGGCAAGTGGGGCTTGGGTGTGTGTGTGTGTGTGTGTGTGGGGGGGGGGTTCTGCCAGATTCTTGGAGGGAATCAGGCACCCGTGCCATCCCTAGTGTTTGTGTAGTTCTTTCCCCATTCAAAAAGGCTGAAATGCCTCTCCGAAGGCTACATCACTGGCAGTAAAAGTGTTAAGCTAAAAATATGCTGGCATTTTTGCTATGTTGGCCCTGCCTCCTTTGCTTTGGCCCCGCCCCATTTTTGCTTTAGCTCTGCTCACTGCTGGGTTGCGGCCCCTGAGAGCTTCTCCATAATTGAATGCATCCATGATGTATAGGGAGGAGGAATGACTGCAGACTCAGCAGGCCTCAAACACAACTGTTCTTTAATTCAACACACACAGATGTGAAGAATTTAGCAGAAGCTCCATCCACTCTTGCTACTCCCAGCTCTACAGGAGCTGCCAAGGTTCAAAACAATAACTAAGCCACAGTACACCCCCCTCCCTGGCAGGATACCCTCTGGCTGAAAGAGGTCCAACACCCCTGGCCTAACTCTGACTTGTGGTAGCTCTCCAGGGTTTCAGACGTGAGTCTTTCTCAGCCCTCCTCTAGATGCTGGAGGGTCAGAGCTTTTCTGGATGAGGCTATTATCATGCGCTCATCATTCCTCAGTCATGGTTGACTGAGGAATGATGAGCGCATGATAATAGCCTCATCCAGCCTCATGGCCTCATGGTTGTTTATATGTGCTTTAGATAATGTCATCAACCTCCAGTTTTGCTTCTGTTTTTAAAAACAATTTTTTGGGGGGTGGAGTGGGGGAAAATCCAGTAATTTTTGCCAAAGCAAAAGAAAATGCTAGTTGCCACCAGTGGAGTTGCATTATTCTGCCATACCACAGTGCCACCTAGAGGTGATGTAGCAGAAAGTACAGAAAGGCAGAAAGGGAAAATAACTGCATGTAGAGCTCTGATATTAATTCTGCAACAAAACCAGAAGGAGAACAGCAGGTTAAACAACCTCATTCAGAAAAGTTATCAACCGGAGACCTTCTGCTTGCAGACTATTTGCTTTCCCACTCAGCTACAGCTCTTCTCTGGGGGTGGGAGGGAGCGGATGCTCCAAGTGTCACAAAATATGAATGGAACATGTGTTGTTGCTATAATTCACTGTATGTCATAGGAGTGCCATTCATAATAACCTTGTATGCTAACTGTAAGTGATTAGGAATAGAATGATTAGCTATGTATACTCTAAGCTACCTGTGAGTACTGGAAAGTGTTCCTGGGAAAGGGGCAAAGAGAGTCGCCAGCCAGAGGTAGGTTGGTTACCACCTCCATCACAGCAAAAAGCATTGTGGCTTAGGAGAGATACCTTCATGAAGGAGCTCTGAAGTCAATGGTAAGCCTGGCTGCATTGGGAAGCAGCCCTGGTAGGGTTGGATGGTAGGACTCGGAGTAGTGGTGTGAGCAGGTCCACCATTTAGGATGAGGATGAGGTCATCAACACAGGGGTCAGAACAGCTAAGGGTTTGATCTGATTGCCCAGAGAGATCCTGGGAGAATGCAAAGCCTTCCAACCATGATTGCCAAAGCTCTGCCAGTGCCAACCATACCTGCCAGACAGGTAACTGTAAGATCTTTATTACTGTTGTTGTTATTGTTATTATTATTCACTAATTCAATTTATAGTCCTCCTATATAGAAAGTACTCTAGGCAGCATACAAATTTAAAAACAATTTAACAAGAAATCCAACAATAAAAACAGTACAGCTTAAAAGCAGCATATAACAATCAACAAAGAAGGACGAGAGTTCTAAAAAGGGAAGCCTGCCGGAATAATAGAGTCTTTAATTCCCACTTCAAACATTCAGAGAAGTCAGCAGGTGCATTTCAACCAGCAGGTCATTTTTCAATTGAGGGGTGGCAAAGGAAAAGGCCCTCTGGCATGTGGCTGCCAGTCTCACACTGATGACTGTTTTGTTGGCTGAGAGGAAGAGAACCTTAATTTTACTAAAGAATATGCTGGCCCCTATTGCTATTGTGCTTCTAATCATCCTAATTGCATTACATATAGTGATGTGTTTTGCTTGTTCCATCATGGCAAAGTTTTGTTATTCTTTAATACTGTTTGAGCACTACATATATAGTTTGTGATACCATGTTGTGTTATTAGGCTTGAGAGAGGTTTCAGAGACCGCATCCCATATCAATTATGTCTTGAAACTCAAAACGCTCGGCTGGAGTTCACACAACTGTTGCTGAGTGGGGTCTGCCCATACAGCCACTGTGTTCTCTCCTGGTCAGGTGAGTCACAGACACATCTGTTCAGGGAAGAGAAACAAGCTAGCTGGATGGAGTGGGAAGGGGTCTCCCGCCTCACAAGCAGTAGTCCTAGGGGCTCACTGCATGCAACGCAGCCGTGTACAATGCTGTGGGGACTTGTCAGCTGCTGACCCTCTTGGAAGGGTCTTTTTATGCACATTTTTTCTTTCTTTCCATGCACATGTTTTCTTTCTATGCACATTTTTTTTCTATGCACATTTCTTTCAGCTCTGAGAATGTTCATGCAACACAGCCCGTTCCTCCCCACCCCCCACTGGTGACTTCTTTCTCCTCCTGACATGTGACAGAATGACATATCTTGGCATAGTGTGTTTTTTTCCAGTCAGTGTGACAGAATACATTAACACCAGCTTGGAACCGTCACATTGCTTTTTTATTGAATTGCATTTATATATTTATTTATGCATTTATTTAAAGAAGGAAATTGTAAGATATCCAAGTCCCAATCACTTTCATGGAAGGGCGGGGGAGACATCCATCATAAAGCCTTTGTTTATGTTCTAGGAGTCAGGTGGAACAACAAACATCTGCCAGTCACTCCCCGCTACTCCCCGGACTCACATAACATACCTGGGAACCTGTCAGGGAGACAGTGGGGATGCTGTGAAGGTGACAGAGTCATCTCTGGAAGGGAGGAGGCCCATCTGGAAATGGGGATTGGGGAAAGGATTAATCATGCAGTGAATGCATGAAATGATTCCTGCTATGGTTGTATTGAATATTCTCTAATTTCAACATTCCCTTCCAGATTAGCACATTCATTGTAGCTAAACAAAATATGCCCACCCCCTCTAATATGCTCACCTTGATGATGTTTGATGTTCTTTTGAGTCTGTTCAGCACCCTACTGTTCTCCTGGCACTATTGCTTCAAGGCACTATTTTTCTTATTTGCCCTCACTGCCCTTGGCCTCACTTGCCCATAGTGCTACTAAGTATGGCAGTGGCAACCTCCATGGTTTTGTTTACAGGCATCATGGCACATCATGACTTCATTGACAAAATGACGTGGACTGCCACAGCCAATCAGAATAAATGTCAGTGAAGGAAAGTGAGGGCAACAATAGTGAGGATAAAGAAGAATGGGAAATGGAGCTGCTGAGAAGCAGCAACCTTTATGCTAGCAAAAGGCCCTGAACACAATTAGAACACAACAGATATTGGGTATGCTGTTGTTGTTTTTAACTCATGAAACAAACACAAAATAAAGTAAATAATCTTGACTCAGCCCTTGTTCCTGCTTTGATGTAGACCTTGGAGCAAGAAGTCAGAACTCAGAAATTGGAGCAAGACTATGTCTATATTCCAGTGTTTAAAAATAAATATAGTCCTACCAGGCATCAACATTGATCGTGGATCGATAGTAGCCTGTGTTGCTCAAGATGCAACATACATCTGTATTTTTTTTTTAAACTCCTGAAATGAAAATCATAACTTTGAAACTATTTGTTTTGAATGAACCAATGGGTTTCCAAGTAGTTATCATGCACCCCCGCCCACCCCAAGAGCAGTACTGAAAGATGTTGCAAAATTGAGCCTATTTCTCTGGACAGAGAAGGATGCATGACCACAGAGACTTTTCAGCAACAACAAGCTGACATAATGTGAAACAGCACGCCAGACAGCGCTTTGATGGGTAACACAGATAAGAAGCAGTGGGCCAGATAGCACTTTGACAGGTAACAGGAGTAAGGAAAGGCCTGCCACAGGGCAATAGTAACCTTCTCAGCCCTTTGACAGGTAGCAGTGATAAGTAACAGCCTGGCATGGTGGTTCAAATTCAAGGTGGTGGACACTTTGAATGGGAGACAAGACACACTTGTAGGGATGGAAACTAATATGCGACATACAATGCAAACCAACCATTGCAAACTAATGTGCAGTGTACAACACAAACCAACTGACTGGCTTGGTTGATGCAAACCAACTGACTGGCGATCTTATCGCAACCAATGTAAACTAATATGCAATGCACAATGCAAACCAACCATTGGAATGCACAAATTATGCATCTTCATTTATGGAGAAGTGTCTGAAACATGTGGTTGCTTTTTGGTAAGGTGAAAACAAGACATGGACAAATCAAGTCTATTTTTGGTCCATGTCACTTTTGCATGTGTTTGGTTAGAAGATATAAGATATTTGAAGGACCATCTTCTGCCATATGAATTCTGCCTGCCTTGTACCTAGGGATGGGCACACCCTCAAAGTCCAGCCCAGGGAAATTTGGGTCGCTTGGGCTCACCAGATTTCCCCAGCACCATACGTGTGCATGCCAGATTTCTCAGAGCACCTTTCTGTTTTTTAAAAGCCAAGGTCTACAAATGGTGGCTGCCTTGAGAAGATACAGCCCCAAAAGGCATATTGTATGCCAGTTGCGGCCATAAACACTTACATCTAAGTAAATTGCAGCTGTAAAAGTGCTTTTACAGACACAATTTATGTAGATGTAAGTGCCTTATGGCTGCAAATGGTGTAAAATATGCCATTTACGGTTGTAATTTTCCCAAGGTCCACAAATGACAGCCACCGTTCATGACCTTGTCTTTTTAAAACTTGGAAGCCATCCTGCGTGGAGTCTGTTGGGCGCAGAGGTAAGGGGAGCCAGCCCGCTGTGGACCCTGCAGGTTGGATTCTTGGGAATCCAGCCTTATTTGAGTCTGGAGTGGATTTCTCCAGCTTTCCTATGCGTATTGTTTCCATCAGTGCCTTTGCCCCATGTCCATTTGCCTTTGGAAGCAGTTGGTTGGGACATAGGAAAGGACCTTCTTGGTAGTGTCATGAAAGCTGTGGAATGCCCTTTCTTGGGTAGCTCAGTGGGCTTCTATTTTTTTAGGTGAATGGCCAAAACATTTTGTCAGGTTTTCTAAGGACTGCTTGAAATTTGCACCCTGCTGCTACAAATGGTTTTGAGTGTTGTTTCGGCTTTTAATTCTCAGCTCTTTTGTGTTTTATTGTGACATTATTGTAATTTTATTTTACATATTTATATTTCTTCTTGTAGATGAAAAGCAAAATAGAAATCTTCTAACAGGAGGCTGCAGTCATGCGTGCATCAGTAGCTGAGGGAAGGACCGCTGGATGAATGTGTCAGTTTCACTTTCTCGTGCAGTCATTTTTTTTTTTTAATCTCAATTTTTTTTCTTATCAAGACTGAAAGGTTTCACTTAGGACCTGGATCCCCTGAGCAACTCCTTAAGGATCTCTTGCCTCCTTAAGAGTCCCACCTTCCTTCTTGTACTCTTCTCTTTCCCAGTAACATCATGGGGTTTAGGCCGTAGATGTGTGGTGGTGGACACACAAGACACCTAGGGTTTGAACAACAACAATTTAATGGTAAATTTAAAGCAAGCAAATCACAACTAAAGGTTTTTACACAAGAGAGCTAAGTGATACAAAAGGCCTGAAAAGAGAAGTTGCAAAATGCAAGTTCCTTTACCCTAGCTGTCCTTAGACTATTCTAGGCTGCTTCTTCCTGCTCACTCTTCAGGCTCTGCTCTCAGGCTCTGGCTGTCTCTGCTCTCACTGGCTCCCCCAGAAGCAAAAGTACTGCTTTTAAGAGCTCGGCACTCAAAGCTGTTGGCCTAGAGATGGACAAACCTGCCAGTTTCAGTTTCTCCCACATTTTTAAAAAACGTTTTGAGTTCTTTCTGTCCCAAATATGAATGAATTTATGAATTTTCATAAATTCGTATAAAAAATGAACTGAAATGAAAGTCTCCCCCATCCCTATCCTTTTCCATTCTTGATGTTTGTTCACATAAAATCAGACCTCCAGAGCTGCATTCGTACCCATGGAGAAAAGATACAGGGTCCATATAACTTTTCCCCTGTAAGGAGAAAAACAGCTTAGGGAAAGTGATTTTGAGTGCACAAGCAGCATTACTCTTCTAGTCCTGATTAGAGACACACCCACCCCAACCCCACCCCAACCCCACCCCAACTGATTTAAGTGAAAAACAGGTGTGTGGGGGGAAATACAGCCGCATGTATTTGGTCCTTCTGCCTTTTCTTCACTATTTGACTGATTTTCAAGCAGGGCCCTAAATCTTCTTTGTTCAGGCCATTTCTAAGTTTGTCCATGATGCTTCTGGCAATATGGATAATTTTGCTCTCCATGGATCCATGTATCATTTGCTGCCATCAGGCACAATCCTGGTCACCCAGCGAGAGCGAGAGTGAGCTGCTTCTGGGTCCTTTAAAACAACTTCTAGAGAAGTCTCACCTTGCTAGCAGATTATATTTCCAAGCCATAGGCCAGTTAGGGTAGAACAAGTCATGGGTAGTATCATGCAAAAGACCTAAGCTTCATTACCTCTGGCTAGGTAACAAAGCAAATCAACATTTCATTAGGTGTGACAAGGCAGGCACTGTGCATGGCAGAGAGGATTAAGACACAGGGAATGAAACATATGCCCCTTCCAGATATGAGAAGCCTTTGCACACTTGGCTGGCTAGCCTATGTCCTGAAATGGAGTTTGACACTGTAATATGGCAGTAGCCATAGCAAACAAACTCAAGATCATCACCAGAGTGGTGTTTTGTTTTGTTTGCTGAAGCGTAAAACAGTGGCATCAGTTTTCTGTAACGACTGTGTGCCATTTCTAAGACTATATATATGAGACTATAGAGCAGGGGTGTAGAACCTCTGGCCCTCTAGGTGTTGTTTGATGTTAATTCCTATCATCCCCAGCCACCAAGGGATGGTGGGAGTTGTAGTCCCAAAACATCCACAGGGCCTCCACTCCTGCTCTAGACTATCATGTAGTTGTAAATGTGTGACAGATTTAGGGATGCTCCTGTACCTATCCCTTTAAGAGAAGTTTGATTCATTGATTATTAGCAGGTGATTTAGCTCCATCCCATAAAAAACAGTCACCTGCTGATTTCTGCAGATCGCATTAATGGAAAGGATGTCAGGATCTGCCAGCTCTTTGAGCTTAAGTGATATGGTGTCTACTTGAAAGAGGAAGGGGGACCCCTGCAGACCCAGGTACATACTGGGCATAGAAGGGTCCTGCAACCTTTCATGGGGATTCTGGGACTGCAGCTGTAAAGCACACTCTCACTTTAGACCCTGCTAAATCCAGGGCTCAGGTATCCCTCCTCCTATATGCCTGGGCTCGCCAGATTCAATCACTCCCCCCCCCAAATAAAGGTGACAACAACCCCAGAAAGAGGCTTTTAGAAGAGAGAGTACTCACTTGGCAAGACAGGGCCTCCCTTCTCCAAACTCAAGAACCTGACTTAAAAAGTACTTCCAGAATTGGGGTCTCCACCAACTCACCAGGAAGGCAGGGTTGGAAGGCTAAGAACTCTCCGCTTCTGCCTGGCTAGTTCTGGTGAAATATCTACACAGCCGAGCTCCCTGATGTTGCTCTGTTGTGGACATCCTAAGGCTTGACTCCAGCTTTAGTGGTCAGTTCTTTCACTCGAAGCCCACTGGCCTGCACTGGAAGGAAGAGGACAAAGGAGAAGGGCAGCCTTTCTTTTTTAACCAGTCGGCAACCCTGGGTGCATTCAGAGGTTTTGTGAAAGCAACGTGCATGAACACTGATGTCTCAATGACTCCCAGCAGACCACACCATGTGCCTCTTTCTGAACTGTACCACTTCAGATCGCAGGTAGAGGGCAACTGCATGGTGGGAAATGGCTCCCCATAAGAAAATGTCCTCCAGACAGAGGACTAGCATGTCTGTGGAAAGGATTCTTTCCGAGCCTTCTCCCTGATAGGGTAGCCTTCCATATCGAGGGAGTTTTCTTTTTTCTTAGGTGAGCATTCAAGCACATGAGCCCAGCTGCTAGGGATGTATGAGAAATGCATGTCAATTACAGATGTCAGAGGAATCCAGTTTGGGGGGTAGAGTTCAGTGACTTTTCACCAGCTCGCCCCACAGACTCTGGCTCACCAATCCCTGAGCTGGCCCAACTGTTGGGTTAGCTTCTCAGTTTCCTGCTTTTAAAAAATCTGCACAAATCACGATTTGCACAAAAACGTGGGTATGAATTGTGGCATATGCCCTGGTTTTCTCAAATTATATTGTCAGTATGTCGTGAGCATCGATCAGCTGTCTACTGTTCATACAAGCAGATTCCCCTTACAACCAGATACCATGTAGAGCCAGTTCAATACTTCACTCAGATATAGGTAATACAGAATTCTAGTTCTTAAGAAATACTCTCTCAGACAAAATTTTGTCTTCTTGTCTTTTATTCCAAAGTATTAGCACAACAGTACTAAATACAAAGGCTTTGTTGTTGTTGTTCAGTCGTTCAGTCGTGTCCGACTCTTCGTGACCCCATGTACCATAGCACGCCAGGCCTTCCTGTCCTGCGCTCTCTCCCGGAGCGTGCTCAAGTTCATATTCATTGCATCCGTGATGCTATCTAGCCATCTCATCCTCTGCCGTCCCCTTCTCCTTTTGCCTTCAGTCTTTCCCAGCATCAGGGTCTTTTCCAGGGAGTTTTCTCTTCACATTAGGTGGCCAAAATATTGGAGCTTCAGCTTCATTATCTGTCCTTCCAATGAGCACTCAGGGTTGATTTCCTTTAGGATTGACTGATTTGACCTCCTTGCAGTCCAAGGGACTCGTAAGAGTCTTCTCCAGCACCACAGTTCGAAAGCATCAATTCTTCGGCGCTCAGCCTTCCTTATAGTCCAGCTCTCACAGCCATACATTACTACTGGGAAAACCATAGCTTTGATTAGACGGACCTTTGTCGGCAAGGTGATGTCTCTGCTTCTTACTATGCTGTCTAGGTTGGCCATAGCTTTCCTCCCAAGGAGCAAGCGTCTTTTAATTTCATGGCTACAGTCACCGTCTGCGGTGATCTTGGAGCCCAAGAAAGTAAAATCTGTCACTGCTTCCATTTCTTCCCCTTCTATATGCCAGGAAGTGATGGGGCCAGATGCCATGATCTTCGTTTTTTTAATGTTGAGTTTCAAACCAGCTTTTGCACTCTCCTCTTTCACCCTCAACAAGAGGCTCTTGAGATCCTCTTCGCTTTCTGCCATTAGGGTGGTATAGTCTGCATATCGGAGGTTGTTGATAATTCTCCCAGCAATCTTAATTCCGACCTCTGATTCATCCAACCCGGCATTTCTCATGATGTACTCTGCATATAAGTTAAATAAGCAGGGTGACAATATGCAGCCTTGTCGTACTCCTTTCCCAATTTTGAACCAATCGGTTGTTCCATGTCTGGTTCTGACTGTTGCTTCTTGACCCTCGTACAGGTTTCTCAGGAGACAGGTAAGGTGGTCTGGTACTCCCATCACTTTAAGAATTTGCCACAGTTTGTTGTGATCCACACAATCAAAGGCTTTAGCGTAGTCAATGAAGCAGAAATAGACGTTTTTCTGGAATTCTCTTGCTTTCTCCATGATGCAGCGAATGTTGGCGATTTGATCTCTAGTTCCTCTGCCTCTTCTAAACCCCGCGTGTACTTCCGGTAGTTCTCGGTTCACATACTGCTGAAGCCTAGCTTGTAGGATTTTGAGCATCACCTTGCTGGCATGTGAAATGAGCGCAATTGTGCGGTAGTTTGAACACTCTTTGGCGCTGCCCTTCTTTGGAATTGGAATGTAAACTGACCTTTTCCAGTCTTGTGGCCACTGTTGAGTGTTCCAGATTTGTTGGCATATTGAATGCAGCACTTTAACAGCATCATCTTTTAGGATTTTAAATAGCTCGGCTGGAATACTGTCATCTCCGCTAGCTTTGTTGTTACTAATGCTTCCTAAGGCCCACTTGACTTCACTCTCTAGGATGTCCGGCTCAAGTTCAGTGACCGCACTATCATGGCTATCAGGGACATTCAGATCTTTCCTGTATAGTTCTTCTGTGTATTCTTGCCACCTCTTCTTAATCTCATCTGCTTCTGTTAGGTCCCTGCCTTCTTTGTCCTTTATCATGCCCATCTTTGCACAAAACGTTCCCTTGAGATCTCCAATTTTCTTGAAGAGATCTCTAGTCTTTCCCATTCTGTTGTTTTCCTCGATTTCTTTGCATTGTTCATTTAAGAAGGCCTTCTTGTCTCTCCTTGCTATTCTCTGGAACTCTGCATTCAGTTGGGTATATCTTCCCCTTTCTCCCTTGCTTTTCGCTTCTCTTCTTTCGTGAGCTACTTGTAAAGCCTCCTCAGACAGCCACTTGGCTTTCTTGCACTTCTTTTTCTTTGGGATGGATTTCGTTGCTGCCTCCTGAACAATGTTACGGACCTCCGTCCATAGTTCCTCAGGCACTCTGTCTATCAGGTCTAATCCCTGAAATCTATTCCTCACCTCCACTGTATATTCATCAGGGATATGATTTAGGTCATACCTGAACGGTTTAGTGGTTTTCCCGACGTTCTTCAATTTAAGCCGAAATTTTGCAAGAAGCAGCTCATGATCTGAGCCACAGTCAGCTCCAGGTCCTGTTTTTACTGACTGTATGGAGCTTCTCCATCTTTGGCTGCAAAGGACATAATCAATCTGATTTCGATATTGACCATCTGGTGACGTCCATGTGTAGAGTCGCCTCTTGTGCTGTTGGAAAAGAGTGTTTGCTATGATCAGCATGTTCTCTTGGCAAAACTCTATTAGCTTTTGTCCTGCTTCATTTTGTACACCAAGGCCATGCCCGCCTGTTATCCCGGTGATTTCTTGACTTCCTACTTTAGCATTCCAATCCCCTATGATGAAGAGGACATCTTTTTTTGGTGTTAGTTCTAGAAGGTGTTGTAGGTCTTCATAGAATCGATCAACCTCAGCTTCTTCAGACTCAGTGGTTGGGGCATAGACTTGAATTACTGTGATGTTGAATGGTTTGCCTTGGATTCGTACTGAGAACATTCTATCATTTTTAAGATTGTACCCCAATACTGCTTTTCCCACCCTTTTGTTGACTATGAGTGCTACTCCATTTCTTCTAAGGGATTCTTGCCCACAATAGTAGATATGATGGTCACCTGAATTAAATTCGCCCATGCCTGTCCATTTTAGTTCGCTGATTCCCAAGATGTTGATGTTCAATCTTGCCATCTCATGTTTGACCACCTCCAGCTTACCTTGATTCATTGATCTGACATTCCAGGTTCCTAAACAATATTGTTCTTTACAGCATCGGATTTTCTTTTCACCACCAGACACATCCACACTGAGTGTCCTTTCGGGTTTGGCCCAGCCGCTTCACTCTTTCTGGCGCTACTTGGAAATACCCTCTGCTCTTCCCCAGTAGCATATTGGACACCTTCCGACCTGGGGGGCTCATCTTCCGGCGTCATCTCTTTTAGCCTTGTGATACGTTCCATGGGGTTTTCTTGGCAAGAATACTGGAGTGGGTTGCCATTTCCTTCTCCAGTGGACCACATTTTGTCAGAACTCTCTGCCATGACCTGTCCGTCTTGGGTGGCCCTGCACGGCATAGCTTATGGCTTCACTGAGTTACGCAAGCCCCTTCGCCACAACAAGGCAGTGATCCATGAAGGGGAAAATCATGGATCATGAAAACATGAAAACACATGAAAACATCTGATATCATTCTTCAACAAGGCTTCTAAGAGTCAAGTACGTTTGCTAATTCTCAACAATAATCAATATTGCAACCGTTGCGTGTTCTGAATCTCCTTTATATACCTTTTGGATGCTATAAAATATGTCTAAAATATTTTTACTATGGCTTATGTTTCCTATCCAAGAATTCTGAAGATAACCTTTCTACTCTAAATCTTCATATGTCTAAATAAGAGTATCAAGTTTTGAAGTTTCTTATCTAGATTAATGTGCATACCAACATACTTATCTAAACATCTTAACTTTCCCTGACATGCTACAGGTACATTTTTGACACAATCTCATTCACTTGATATCATCCAGTCTTGTGGGCTTGTTTTTCTTACATATTTACTGTCTCTAGTGAAGCCCCTCGGTCACTTATCTTATGGCCCATCTGACCTAATGACTTTACAAGACTTTACTGATTGAAAGTCGTAAACCTAAATCTAACATTGACACATCCTTAACTGGATTCTTTTCTAAGCCATAAAAGGATCTATTTCTAATTGCCTGGTACATCTGGCAAACCTCAGAGCTAAGACATTTTTATTATTCTTGGGTTAAAAACCCATACTGGGTGATATTAGGCATTGGGATCCCATTTTTTATCCCAGAATTCTGTTGGAGGCATTTAATTATAAAATTTCTTAATCAAGCCGCAGGAGTAAGATCATGCAAATGTGGACGATTTGCTTGATCTGCCACAGAATATTTACAGAAATCGCAATTTGAGCAAAATCTGTAAATAGCACAATATGTGCAAAATTGCGGGCGCAAATGGTCATTTATGCCTCTGATTTTGTGTAAATTGCCCTATTTACAGCAGCAATTTTGCACAAATCATGATTCCATGAACATTCATACCCATGGTTTTGCACAAATCACAACTCACAAATTTAAAAAAGTGTGAAAGTTCCCACATTTTGTGAACTGACCCGCCACTCGGCTCACAAATACTCACCAAGTTGGGGCCAACATGCGGATCTGTTAAGCCAAAAGCAAACACGATTTCCTTGTGACAGCCATCCCTCATTTTAATTCATGTTTGTCCTGAATTTGCAGTCTGCACCTCCCAGAACTGAACCCAGAATTGAATGCAATTGCCAACTGAAATGTTGCAATATGAGGAACAGCAACAATAACAAAAGGCATTTGAAAAATGTTCATGAACAAGGGCCTCCATCAATGGGAGATGGTGTACATGCATTTGGGGAAATGCACACAAAAATATGTACAAAGCTCATAATCTGATACAGACACAATTTGGAACAAGTTTCAAGGTGGAATTGGGATAAATATTTTAAATAAAAATAAACCTTGATGAGCTCAGGTTTTGTTGATTTGCACATCCCTACCACCAGCCATTTGAAGCAGAACAGATTTCCTTATGATCTGTGGTGTGTGTAGTCTGCCTCTGCTCCAGATTTCCCCAACCGAGTGCCCTCCAGGTGTTTTGGACTATATATCCAAGCATTCCTGTTGATTGGCTATGCTGTCTGGGGCTGATGGGAGTTGAAGTCCAAAACATCTAGAGAGCACTTCTTTCTTCGAGGGTGCTATTTTGGAAGAGCAGGTTACATGGATCTCTCTGGCCTCAGCCTTGCATGAAAGAGCATTTAAAAATCTATTAAATGAACTCAAAGAGATCCAGCATGCAGTTGCTATGAATAGGGATGTTGTGGGCAACTGTTTTGGTCAGCAAATTTGATGGACCGCTGGCACCCGCACCTGCTAAGCTGCACCCACCGAGCTCCCCCCTGCTCGCTGGCCCTCCAGGCTGCAGTCGAGCCCCCCACCGTCTGTGCTCGATAAGCAGCCCGCAACTTACCTGGGCCTGTTCATTTCTGTGCCAATCTCCATGTTAAAAAAACATTCACTTCTGTGCCAATCTCCATTTTATGGTAGCCTGTGATAGGCTATGTAAATATTTACGTAGCCTATGACGGCTAAAGTGGGAATGCAAATGGCGTAGAGGATGCCATTTGCGTCCCTGCTTTAGCTGTCATAGGCTACGTAAATATTTATGTATCCTATCACGGGCTACCATAGGGACGCAAATGGCATTCCCTACGCGGGACGCCATTTGCGTCTGCAGCAGCCCGGCAGCAGCCGGAGCCGCCGCTGAAGCCGCCGCTGGAGCCGCAGCCAGGTAGGCTCTGTTTCGCGGGGCTTTCGCGGGGTGGTGGGGTGGGTTGCTCCATTTCGCCACCGATTCTGGGGGGCCAAATTCACTGGAATTCGGCCCACCTGGGATCCGTGGCGGAATTTTCTAACATCCCTAGTAATGACCAAGGGACTGGAAAAATGACCAAGGGACCCTGGAAATGACCAAGGGACCCTATGGGGAAAAGTGACAGTGTCTGGGACTGTTAAGCTTAGAAAAAACATGAGTGAGGGGTAGGGATGGCGGAGAATTTCTCCCCGAAACTTCGGGGGGCCGAGCGCCAACGTGTTCGGCCCCCCGAACAAGTTTCGGGGAGAAATCCTCCGAACCCCCCCGCACCCCGCACCCCCCCTGGGACGGGACTTACCTTCACCGAATGTCCCTCCCAGTGGCGGGTCCGGCCGGCGGTTCGGCGGGTGTTCGAGCGGGGCGGGAGCGGCAGCCAGTCTTTCGACCGGCTGCCGCCGCCGCCATTGCAATCAAAGAAAAAAAAAAAAAAACGCCCCCTGATAGGCTACGTGACGATTCACGTAGCCTATCACGGCTAGATTTGCAAAGTCAGCCGTGATAGGCTACGTCAATCGTCACGTAGCCTATCATGGGTGACTTTGCAGATCTAGCCGTGATAGGCTACGTGAATCGTCACGTAGCCTATCAGGGGGTGTTTTTTTTAAAAAAAAAAAAAACATTCGCGTTCGTGGCCAGGCGAGGCGGGAAGCCTCCTCCCCGGCCTGAATTTCGGCCGGGGCGAGGTGGGAAGCCTCCCCCCCAGCCTGAATTTCGGCCGGGATGAGGCGGGAAGCCTCCCCCCCCAGCCTGAACTTCGCGGGGGGAGCAGCGAAGTGCCTCCCCCCCACCGCGAACGTCCTTCGACGACAGGTAAGGGACTTTCGTCCACCCCTAGTGAGGGGAGACATGGTAGAGGTGTACAAAACTTTGCATGGTGTGGAGAATGTGGATAGGGAGACACTTTTCTCCCTCTGTGATAATATGAGAAAGTGGGGTCATCCCATGAAGCTGACTGATGGAAGATTCAGGACGGATAAAAGGAAGGACTTCTTCACACAGTGCAGAGTTAAGCTATGGAATTCACTTCCACAAGATGTGGTGATGACCACCAAACTGGATGACTTTAAAGGGGGATTAGATACATTCATGGAGGCTATCAATGGCTACTAGTCCTGATTATTATATGCTACCTCCTGTATGAGAGACAATATGCCTATGTACAGCAGTGGCTGAAGAACATGGATGGGAGGGTGCTGTTGCACTCATGTCCTGTTTATGGGCTTCCCATTGGAGAATCTGGTTGGCCAATGTGTGAACAGAATGCTGAACTAGAAGGACCCTTGGTCTAACCCAGCAGGGCTCTTCTTATGTTCTTATACATTATAACAGCCATTTGGAGGGCACTAGGTTGGGGAAGACTGTATTATAACATAAACCTTGGAAGTGTTGAAGAAGATATTAGAGGAAGCTTCCACTCACCTCACTCACTTTAGAGTCAAATTTAATCTTCTTTCTTGTTATACTTGGCACTCTCCATTACTTTGCAGCCGGATTAGCTGCCAGTTCCCCCTGTTAATACCTATCGGTGTAATGAGATGATGCCCATCAGTTCTGCCAGCTGCAAAGGGAAGTGGGTTGTTGCTGTGGATAGCTGTACTGCATTCAGCAAATATATCATTCAGACACATCACTGTTTCAGAAAGCTCCTGGGTGGGCAGTGTGGTTCATGAGATAAGGAAGATCTTTCCAAGTCATGCATTTCTCTCTATGCTTTCTTGTGGGGGAAGGAACTGAGCTACAAGGTTTGGGTGGTCACATAGATTCTTTCAGCCATTTTAGTCAGAGTTCTTTGGCATTTGTTGGCTGGTTTCAGTTACCAAATAACTCTTGACAGAGTTCAGCGTTTAAAACACAAGGCATGGGCTGGGAGAAGGTGGGAAGAAAGATGTCAGATCTGTGCAGGGATGTATTGGGGCAGGGATCTGTGCAGGGGGCTGACCTGGTATGTATTACTGAGACCTGGGTGCGGGAACGGGGAGGGGTCACTCTCTCCCAGCTGTGCCCCCCTGGGTACTCAGTGCAGCACCAACACCAACTCGAGGGTTGGGGAGGGGGGTTTGCTGTGGTCTATAGGAATTCAATCCCTCCCTCTAGGCTTCCTGCTCATTCAAGTGCAGATCTTGAGTGTTTGTACCTTGTGTTGGGTACCCGGGACAGATTAGGGATTCTGCTGGTGTACCGCCCACCCCGCTGCCCATCAGACTCCCTGCCTGAGCTGATGGAGGTGGTCTCGGACTTGGTGTTGAGGACCCCTAGGGTGATGGTCCTGGGGGATCTCAACTTCCATGCTGAGGCCACTGTATCCGGGGCGGCTCAAGACTTCATGGTCGCAATGACAACCATGGGTAGGGATGTCAGAGGAAAATGGTCTGCCCCCCCCCCCCCGAGATGGGGCTTACCTTGGTTGAAAGTCCATGGCAGTGGTGGCTCCTGGCGACGGTTCGGTGGCGGTGCGGCGGCGGCGGCTGGTCTTCCAGCCGGCTGCCGCCGCCGCCATTTCCAAGTGTAAAACAAACAAACAAACAACAAACGTGATAGGCTACGTAAAGATTTATGTAGCCTATCACGGCTGACTTTTGAAAAAAAAAAAGCGCATATGCAAATGGCGGCGCCCATGGGCGCCGCCATTTGCGCTCCTTATTTGGGCACATGTAGTCTACATAAACATTTACGTAGACTATGGCAAAAATAAGGGCAATGCTATTTGCGTTGCCCTCATTTTCGCCGTAGTCTACGTAAATGTCTACGTAGACTACACATGCCCAAATAAGCAACGCAAATGGCGGCGCCCATGGGTGCCACCATTTGCGTACGTGTTTTTTTCCCCCAAAGTCAGCCATGATAGGCTACGTAAACATTTACGTAGCCTATCACGGCTGACTGCAGGGACGCAAATGGCGGTGGCTACGGCCGCTGCCATTTGCGACCCGGCAGGAGGATTCTTGGCTGGAGGGACGGGGCGCCTCCCCCCTGGCCAGAATTTCGGGGGGAGGGACGGAGTGCCTCCCCCCCACAGCGAAGCAAGCTGCGGGACCAGGTAAGGGACTTTCGTCCATCCCTAACCATGGGGCTGCCCCACCATGCCAACGGCCCAATGCATATAAAAGGACTCACGCTTGATCTGGTTTTCTCGACTGGGCAGGAGGATGGTGATCTGGAAATGGAGGAATTAACATCTGTCCCTTTTGCATGGTCAGATCACTTCCTGCTGAGGTTTAGACACTTGGCAGCCTTCCCCCTCTGCAAGGGTGGGGGACCTATTAAAATGGTCCACCCCCAGAGGCTAATGGATTCCGATGGATTCCAGAGGGCTCTGGGGGATTTTCCTGCTGGTATGGCTGGTGCTCCTGTTGAAGCTCAGATCGCTCTGTGGAATGTAGAGAGAACTCGGGCGGTTGACAAAATTGCGCCCAAGCACCCTCTCCCTCTGAGTAGAGCTCAGCCATCTCCTTGGTATACACCTGAGCTGAAGGCAATGAATCAAGAGGGGAGATGGCTACAACGCAGGTGGAGGAAAACTCATGCTGAGTCTGACTGAACACAGGTTAGAGCTCATTATCGAGCCTACTCTGTGTCAGTGAGAGTGGCAAAGAGACAGTTCTTTTCCACCAGCATTGCACCTTCTCAGTGTCATCTAGAGGAGCTTTTCCAAGTGGTTTGTGGCCTGTTACATTCTGGGCTGGGAGAGAGACTGTGGAATCCTCGGTTGCACGCTGTGATGTATTTGCATGGCACTTTGAAGATAAAGTCGCTCAGATTCGTCATAAACTGGACACCATGATTAATGCAGTTCCATTGGTAAAGGCGTTCAGGGCACCATCTGGTCCAGTTTTATTGGATGAGTTTCAGTTATTGAGGCCTAAGGATGTGGTCAAGGTGCTTGGCCAAGTCCGATCGACCCCTTGTGTGTTTGACCCTTGCCCTTCATGGCTTATTACATCAAACAAGGAGGGGTTGTCCGGCTGGGTCCAGGAGGTTGTAAATTCCTCCTTGAGAGAGGGAGTGGTGCCGGCCTCTTTAAAAGAGGCAGTAATCAGACCACTCCTGAAAAAGCCTAACCTGAACCCAGAGGATGTTAACAATTATAGGCCAGTGGCCAACATCCCCTTCCTGGGCAAGGTGCTTGAGCGGGTGGTTGCAGGACAGCTCCAGGCACTCTTGAATGAAACGGATTATCTAGATCCATTTCAATTGGGCTTCAGGCCTGATTTTGGAATGGAAACTGCCTTGGTCACCCTGTGGGATGACTTCTGCCAGGAGAGGGATAGGGGGAGTGTGACCCTATTGATTATTCTGGACCTCTCAGCGGCTTTTGATACCATCGACCATGGTATCCTTCTGGATAGGTTGTCTGGGTTGAGAGTTGGAGGCACTGCACCGCAGTGGTTCTGCTCCAACTTGGATGGCCGATTCCAGAAGGTGGTGCTGGGGGATTATTGCTCTAGGCCATTAGCAATTACATCATGGGGTTCCACAGGGCTCTATTTTATGCCCCATGCTGTTTAACATTTACATGAAACCACTGGGAGAGGTTATCCAGAGGTGTGGGCTGAGGTGCCATCAATATGTGGATGATACCCAGCTCTACCTCTCTTTCTCATCAAACCCAGGTGAGGCAGTGGCTGTTCTGAATCAGGGCCTGGGCACGGTAATGGACTGGATGAGGGCCAATAAACTGAAACTCAATCCAGACAAGACGGAGGTACTTTTAGTGGGTGGTTCGTCTGCCCGGCTAGGTGATATTCAACCTGTTCTGGAGGGGGTTGCACTCCCCCTAAAGGATCAGGTTCGTAGTTTGGGGGTGCTCTTGGATCCAGAACTGTCACTTGAGGCACAGGTGAATTCAGTGGCATGGAGCACTTTTTATCAGCTTAGGCTGGTATACCAACTACGCCCTTATCTGGACAGAGTTAGCCTAGCCACAGTTATCCATGCTCTGATAACTTCTCGTTTGGATTACTGCAATGCGTTATATGTGGGGCTGCCTTTGAGAATGGTCCAGAAACTTCAGCTGGTCCAAAATAGGGCAACAAGATTGTTAACAGGGACTGGCCAATGAGCTCATATTACGCCAGTACTTTTCCAGCTGCATTGGCTGCCAGTCCATTTCTGGGCCTGATTCAAAGTGCTGGTATTAACATTCAAAGCCCTTAATGGCTTGGGGCCAGGTGAACTGAAGGATCGCCTCTCCCATCTGTGCCTGCCCGGACCTTAAGATCATCCTTCTCCATGAGCCCCTGCCAAAGGAAGTGAGGTGGGTGGCTACTAGGAGGTAGGGATGGACGAAAGTCCCTTACCTGGTCCCGCAGCTTTTGGGGGGGGAGGCGCTCTGGTTCTCCCCCCGAAATTCTTGGGGGGTGGGGAGGCGCCCTGCCCCTCCCAGCCGAAATTCTGGCCGGGGGGGAGGCACCCCATCCCTCCCCGCCAAAATTCTGGTTGGGTGGGAGTGCCCCGTCTCCCCGGCCGTGAAAGAAAAAAGTAAAGTGTAAAAAAAAAAAGAAGAAAAGTCATAGGCTACGTAAAGATTTACGTAGCCTATCACGGCTAGATTTTCAAAGTCAGCTGTGATAGGCTACGTAAACCTTTACGAAGCCTATCACGGCTGACTGGGGAAAAAAAAAGTGCGTACGCAAATGGTGGCGCCCATGGGCGCCGCCATTTGTGTTCCTTATTTGGGCATGGGTAGTCTATGTAAAGATTTACGTAGACTACGGCGAAAATAAGGGCAACGCTATTTGCGTTGCCCTTATTTTAGGAGGGCTTTTTCTGCTGTGGCACCCAGCTGTGGAATGAGCTCCCTAGTGAGGTTCACCTGGCACCTACATCATATTCCTTCTGATGCCAGGTGAAGACCTTTTGATTCTCCCAGGCATTTTAGCATTTTAGCTTTCTAGACTTTTGCTTTGCTGTTTTAAATCTGTATTTTAAATCTCTGCATTGCTGCTAGGTTTTATCCTGGTTTTATCCTGGCTAGGTGATATTCAACCTGTTCTGGAGGGGGTTGCACTCCCCCTAAAGGATCAGGTTCATAGTTTGGGGGTGCTCTTGGATCCAGAACTGTCACTTGAGGCACAGGGGAACTCAGTGGCACGGAGCACTTTTTATCAGCTTAGGCTGGTATACCAACTACGCCCTTATCTGGACAGAGATAGCCTAGCTACAGTTATCCATGCTCTGATAACTTCTCGTCTGGATTACTGCAATGCGTTATACGTGGGGCTGCCTTTGAAAACGGTCCGGAAACTTCAGCTGGTCCAAAATAGGGCAGCAAGATTGTTAACAGGGACTGGCCAATGAGCTCATATTACGCCAGTACTTTTCCAGCTGCACTGGCTGCCAGTCCATTTCCGGGCCCGATTCAAAGTGCTGGTGTTAACATTCAAAGCCCTTAACGGCTTGGGGCCAGGTTACCTGAAGGATCGCCTCCTCCCATATGTGCCTGCCTGGACCTTAAGATCATCATCAGCAGCCCTTCTCCATGAGCCCCTGCCAAAGGAAGTGAGGCGGGTGGCTACTAGGAGGAGGGCTTTTTCTGTTGTGGCACCCCAGCTCTGGAATGAGCTCCCTAGTGAGGTTCGCCTGGCGCCTACATTGTACTCCTTTCGGCACCAGGTGAAGACCTTTTTATTTTCCCAGGCATTTTAGCTTTCTAAATTTTTATCTTTGCTGTTTTAAATCTGTATTTTAAATTCCTGCACTGCTGCTAGGTTTTATTGTGGTTGTATTGTTATATTGTGGTTTTAACGTTCTATATATTTTAAATTGTTTTATTGTGTGTTGTTTGGTTTTAATTTTTGTGAACCGCCCAGAGAGCTTCGGCTATTGGGCGGTATAGAAATGAAATAAATAAATAAATAAATAAATTGTATTGTTATACTGTGGTTTTAATGCTTTATATATTTTATATTGTTTTGTTGTGTGATCTTTGGTTTTAATTTTTGTGAACCGCCCAGAGAGCTTCAGCTATTGGGCAATATAGAAATAAAGGAATGAATGAATGAATGAATGAAGGTATGGTTTGTGTAAAACCCACTCCATCTGTGTTTCACAGATTGTCAGGCCTTTTTCTCCATCGTCCATTCATGGATGCATTCATTTTTTTTCTTCCATTGTGCAGACAAATATGCAAATAATTCCTTAAGGTGGTTCGCAACAATTTACATAATTCACCTTACTACATAAGATTTAGCGTATGGTCCCGCATTCCATTCAACTTTTCCCCATACATATTTACCAGTCACAGCAGAAACATGCATATTTTCCTATGAATGTGTAAATTTGGGGAAAGTTAAAAAAAAAATCCCAAAAGTCCACAGACTCCTAGCAGCTCGAGGAGGTTGGTCTGCAGCAGATTCTTAGAAATCCGAGGTCATTTGAGTCCATCTTGGTTTTCTCCAGCATCCCTAGATCTGTGTAATCCTGGGGAGATGGGGGAATTATCACACTGGTGCATCAGCATCAGCATGAGTTTCCTCTTCTGTTTCAGGTAGGGATGGGGGAGAATTTCTCCCCGAAACTTCGGGGGGCTGAGCGCCAACGCATTCGGTCCTCCGAAGGTTGTTTGGGGAGAAATTCTCCGTCCCCCGCCCCCCCCCGGGATGGGACTTACCTTTCACGAACGTCCCTCCCGGCGGCGGGTCCCGGCGGCGGTTCGGCAGGTCTTCATCAGGGGCGGGGGCGGCAGCCGGTCTTTCGACCGGCTGCCACCGCCGCCATTACAAGCAAAGTAAAAAAAAAAAAAAACGCCCTTGTGATAGGCTACGTAACGATTAACGTAGCCTATCACAGCTAGATTTGCAAAGTCAGCTGTGATAGGCTACGTTAATCGTCAAGTAGCCTATCACGGGTGACTTAAAAAAAAAAAAAGCGCGTACACAAATGGCGGCCCCCATAGGGAGCCGCCATTCGCGTTCCTTATTTGGTCCCTGTAGTCTTTGTAAAGATTTACATAGACTACGGCGAAAACAAGGACAATGAAAATAGCGTTGCCCTTATTTTCGCCGTAGTCTACGTAAAGATTTACGTAGACTACAGGGACCAAATAAGGAACGCGAATGGCGGTTCCCTATGGGGGCCGCCATTTGCGTACGCGCTTTTTTTTTTTCAAAGTCACCCGTGATAGGCTACGTGACAATTTACGTAGCCTATCACGGCTGACTTTGCAGATCTAGCCATGATAGGCTACGTTAATCGTTATGTAGCCTATCACGGGGGCGTTTTTTTTTCTTTTGAAGTTCGCGGCCAGGGAGACGGGGCGCTTCTCCCCGACCGGAATTTCGTCCGGGCGAGGCGGGAAGCCTCCCCTCCCCGGCCTGAACTTCAGGGGGAGCAGCGAAGCACCTCCCCCCCACCGCGAAGCAAGCTGCGAGACCAGGTAAGTGACTTTCGTGCACCCCTAGTTCCAGGTAGGGATGTACAGACTGTGTAAAATCCGCTCTGTCTGTGTTTCACAGATTGTCAGGCACCTTTCGTGCCGTCACCCACTTACAAATGGATGCGAATTTTTTTTTCAGCATGAGGAAAAATACACAAATAATTACATAAGAGGTTTCATAACAACTGGCATAATTTACCTTCATATGTAACATTCAGTGTATTGTCCCCCATTCAACTTTTCCTCAGCAGAAACATGCATATTTTCCTACAAATAAATATGCATAGATTTTGGGAAAGTAACAAAAAATCCCAAAATCCAGAGACTCCACACGGCCAGAAGGGGTTGCTCCACAGTGGATTCCACAGGTGGGATTCTTAGAAATGCAAGGTCATTTGAGTCCATCTCAAATTTCTCCAGCATCCCTAAATCCAGGATGACCTAAAGGACTGTTGCCTCTCCTGTGTCCCATCCCCTCTGTCATAGGCAAAGGCTGCAAACCTATGCATGCTTAGACAGAGTGTTCTCTGTCTAAATATGCATAAGATTCCACCCTAAGAGAGTTTTTTTTTAGCAGCATTATGTTTTGTAAATGAGGGTATACAGAGAACAGAGCAAAAGGATTTCCCCCATGATCTTTCTTTCTTTTGTAAAATTTCTAAGTTGCTTTTCATGGCCAAATCTGTCCCAAGAGGACTTACATATGAAGTTAAAACATACAAGGCAGATAAATTCAATAGATGGAGGGAGCAATCCTATGGCCTCTAGACAGTGGCTAGATGGCCATAGGATATCTGGTTTTCCAGGAAGTGACCTCAGAGCCCATGCTCCGAAGTCAGTTCGCAAAGAACTGACCTCTCCCAACTTCTATGCTGCCTCGGAGGCAGCATGGAACAGCCCCGTACTCTCTGCTCGCAAAAGGAGCGCAGAGTGGCCAAAAAGGGGCATTCCTAGAGGGTGTTCCAGGGCAGGGAGGGTGGAAATGCCTGTATGATACATCCAGTATGTCATAGAGCAGCCTCCTCCTCTGCTCTGCCTTCCCGTGGCTACACAGCAGCAATCGTCTGTCTAGCCGAAAATGCAGGGCAGAAGAAGCGCAGAGGGAACTCCATCCAAGTTTGGAGGCTGCCGCCTATCTGAATAGGATTGCACCCTAAAATTATCAAATTAAAGCAGCTGTTTAAAAATGCCATATAGTATTTCTGTATTTTTATTTACTAAATTATTTGTGTTGACCAGTACAGTTCCTGAAGTCCACAAAACAATTTAAAATGGAGACAGTGACTATATAAACAGTAAAATATCCAACACAGCACCTTTCACTAAAACCCAGGTGAAACAGAAGGGGTTTTCACCGCCCATCCACAAGCTGATAAAAAAGGCATGAAAAGTATATTTCTTAGGAGGGAGTTCCACAATTATGGGACCATCATGAGAAGTCCTTGTCTCTAGTGACTGCCAATCTAATTAATCTTAATGGCAGACCTAGGAACCCGGTCTCTGAGGCTGATCGTAAGGCCCAAGCCAGGTTTATACAGATAAAAGTGGTCCCAAACTTCAAATAACTTGGTCCCAAACTGTTTAGGGCTTTAGCTTAAAGGTCAATAGCAGCACTTTAAATTAGTCCCAGAAATGAACAGCAACCAACTCAACCACTACAGAATAAGAGTGAGATGTTTTGTACACCTGCTTCCAGCAAGCATTTGGGCAGCTGTATTGCATGCCAGCTGAAGTTTCCAAATAGTCTTACGCAGTCCCTAGCAGAGTGCATTGCAAGAGTCTAGAGAGTGTGTGCATGTAAACCACCCAGAGAGCTTCAGCTATGGGGCAGTATAGAAATGTAATAAATGAAATGAAATGTGCAGTTAAACTAGGACTTGCAGTTTGAAAGACAGAGTTCTGTGCTTCTGTATTGGTAGGATCTCTGCCACGACCCAGGAGCCCAGCAGTGACATGGACTCTGAGGCTGAAGAACCAGTGGTGCCAAGAGAAGAAACTTCAGGTCTGAGCACCATTGCAGAACTGCCAGAGACCCCTGAGCCCAGCTCCTGCACTGGACCAACACCCACTTCTACAAGAGCCCAGAGCCCATGGAGACGATGTGCCAATGCAGGCAGCGTGCCAGGCATAAGCTCTTGGAGAGCTGGAGGAGTGCTAGGCTACAGATGAGAGGCCTATCCCTTAAAGGCTTCCATTTTGTAGGAAAGGGTGGAGTGTGAGACTGTAGCATCAAAGACTTCAGTTTGGTCTCACACCTCATCAGAGAAAATTGCTTGCTAGGAGCTGCAGCTTCTGGCCTGCCTTGCTTATCTCCTGCCTTGTCGCTTTGCTGCCTGGTACTGAGTCCCATAGGCTCCTGCTCTGTCCAGAACAACGTGATCTCACAAGAATGACTAGTCCGAAAGTACCCGGGAAGAAGGAGGGACAGCTGGTGAAAAGGACAAAGTACCATAATAATCAGGGACATTGATCCCAGAGGAAGTAGGAGCCAGTGCTGCTGGGCCCACAATATATGTAACAGTGCACTCCTATGCACGTCTACTCAGAGGTAAGTCCCATTGAGACGTAAATAAATAAAATTGAGTTCAGTGGGGTTTACTCTGAAGTAAGTGGGTATAGGATTTCCAATTCAATGGCTAGCTCAAACATAGACATGGCTTTAAGTACAGCATTCTACAATGGAGCAAGAACATTTAAGCCACGTGTTTATTGAATGTGAAGCTGGAAGGGAAACCGACTTTAGGGAAATAATTCATGTTTTTGCAATGAAAAAAAATGCTAGAAAAACAAAACTTTCAAAATGAATGGGTCTGTGTATACAATGTTTGCAGCCACATTGGTCCATTAGAATGATTTTTAAAAATCAAAATATTGACAGGATAACACTTGCATTGGTACCAGCCCCAATGTTACAAAATAGCCAGTATGCAAGATACTTGTGTAGGAGGGGGCCCATGTAGCAGGTGTATACTGGGCTCCAAAGAATGGGCCTTGGGCCCTGGGGTAGGGAGGAGGGCCATTCAGCACTCATGAATGGCCAAAAAAAAAGCAAGAAAAAGCAAGAGGAAATGCATCAGCAAAAAGAAGTCAGCGATATGCCTAAAATGTGCATATGTTGTGCCAGTGTGGTGGAGTGATTAGAGTGTTTGACTAGGCCTGGCCTGGGGAGACCTGAGTTCTAGTCCTTACTCTGCCATGAAGCTCACTGGGTGACTTTGGGCCAGGCAGTCACTGACTCTTAGTCTAACCTACAGATTTGGTGTGGAAATAAAAAGGACAGGAAGAGAATCATGTACACTATCTTGAGCTCCTTGAAGGAAAGATGGGATATTAATGAACCAATTAAGTAAACAAAATGATAAAAAATATGCTAATTTGTATGTGTAGATGCACATTTAGAAATAATTATTATAATATAGTCCGTCTCACCATAATGTGGAAGACTGTGGCCAAGTGAGCTGTGTGGCTGCCTGTTCAGTCTGCTGCCCAGATGCTAACTGGCGATGGGAAACAGTTCTTATGGCTCTTTATTTTTAAGCTGGAATTGGACAGGGCAGCCCTTCAAACAGAGAGCTATCATAGAATCATAGAATAGTAGGGTTGGAAGGGGCCTATAAGACCCTCGAGCCCAACACCCTGCTCAATGCAGGAATCTAGGTCAAAGCATCCCCGAAAGGTGGCTGTCCAGCCTCATCTTGAATGCCCCCAGTGTGGGAGAGCCCACCACCTCCCTAGGGAATTTGATCCATTGTCGTATTGCTCTGTAAAAGAGGGGACATGGCCACCTTCATAGGGAGAGGGGCAGTCAGGTGGTGGGAATATTGTCTCTTCTCAGGTTGGCATAGCTTGGAGGGAGGATTACAAGAGCTTTTGTTGACAGAAGGTTTTAGTCTGTCACATTTTAAACTGCATAATTGGATTTGTATTGAATTTTAATGGGATATTTTAGATCTGTTTGAGAATTTGCTCTCAAGTCGCTGAGTCCTTCAGAGCGGGGAGGCTACACTGGTAAAAATAGAAATTAAAAAGACAGTTCTTTGGATGTTCTTTGAAAGTCAGTAGCATTAGTACTTGGGAATAGGTTGCTGGAGGTTAATGTTAACTGATGTGAACTGAAAATGGTAGCAAACTCTTTGTGTGTGTCAGTTCTGAAATTAACTGCAGAAACAGGCTGGGTTAAACCTGGCAGGCAGAGCAGAACACTGGTTAGAGCCACCTAACCCTCAGAACATCAATGAAACTGATGAGTGATACCTGTTCATCTCTAGTATAGTTCTGCCTATAAATCATCTCATCTCAGAGTTTCGGGAATAAGACAGATAAGGAGGAATAATAGATCAGAAATGGCAATGTTAATTATGTCCAAGAAATTCTGAACTGGGGATTACAAGTGCAAACTTAATGGGAGCTGTACTCAACCTGCAAAAAGATAGCTTTAATGGAGCCTATTTAGAATAGATTAGGTATTTGGTCATTCATGTGTAGACCTCAATCTATCTTCAGCCACAGATATAGGATCACTTCATATCTAGATCAAAGATGAAGGCCCTTTTTCTCCTTCTAGGACAATAGCAAGTCTAAAGCATAAAGGCACTTTAATCAAGCAAACGGGAAGAAGCAGATCACCCTGACAGGAGCCCTGTGTGTGTGTTTTGGAAAGCTTCCATAGGAGTTAAAGCTGGGTCAAAAAATCAGTTTCCCGAAAATAGTCCTCCCACATCGAAAGAGAGAGGGGCTTTTAATTAATTAATTATGACATTTATATTCTGCCCTTCATGATCAAATTACATGGAAGTGCACAAAACTCATTAAAACAACAATGAAAATAAAATACAAAGTTAAAAATGAATGAACAAAAGATCTACTAAGCAAGGCATTAAAATTAGCAAGTGCCTGGGCAAACGGGTGGATTTTCAGTAGGAGATGAAATACCATCAAAGATGGCACCTCTCACACTGTTGGTGGGGAGATAATTCCAAAGGAACGGAATCACAACAGGAAAGGCTGGTTGCCATCCGATATACCTGTGCAGATGTCAGGGTTTCCCTTATGACCTGGACACCCTGAGCAAACCCTTCAGGATCTCTTGCCTTCTTAAAAGTCCCACCTTCCTTCTTTTACCTTCCCCTTCCCAGTAACATGAAGTTTAGGCTGTAGGCATGCATGGGGTGACTGACACTCTAGACACAGGGTTTAAGCGCAACAGTTTGCTAGTAGATTTAAAGCAAGCCAATCTCAACTAAAGGTATTCACACAACAGAACTGAATGATACAAAAGGCATTAAGAGAAAGTAAAAGTTGCAAAATGCAAGTTCCTTTACCCTAGATATTCTTAGGCTTCTCCAAGCTGCTTCTTCCTGCTCCCTCATTGTGCTCTGGTCTCCCCATCTCTGCTCATATTGGCTCTCTCACTCTCTTTATATACCCTCCTCCCTCAAAACTGAAAGTACTACTTCAAACCTGACAAAATGAAACCTAACTGGGGAAATGAAAGTATTCCTCTCAGGAAGTATTCCCAACAACAAAAACAAAACTGGCTTTTAAGCCTGGCTTCCCCCAACCTTTGCCTCTGGAGGCGTCAAACCTTCCCAGCAGGTGATGGGACATCCCAGAGGCAATGACCTGAAGGTCTCAGTGAATGGGCAGGTTGATATGTGAGAAGGTGCTGTTTTCTGTTGGTTATGGGGAAAGGGGCACCCATTTGTAAGACATGTTCATTTGCAAGTGGGAGCTGGATTGCCTTATGGGTATAAGAGGTGCCTGAGTGCTCCATTCCCAATTTTTCCCATTTACAGTTTAAAAAAACAAACACCCCCCGCCCCGATTGTATCCACTTATAGAGTCTATGTGACTCTTCTCCCAGCATCCAGGAAATGTGGGCAGGAATGATGCTGGGGGAAGATACTCATCATCCAGCACAGGGGGACATCAGCTTACTCCCACATCCCCCCCAAACATGTTAGAAATTTCCACCCCTATTTCTTTCCTTTTTTTGCCACCTGAATTATCTCCTGAATGGCTCTAATACAAATGCAGTACCATTCTCTCGCTGACATTGAGGGCCAGAATGGGACTCTTGTTGTGGTCTATAGATACAGGGCTAACCAAAAGGGGTTACAAACTTTATCCTGATTGCTGCTAAAATCAGAGTAAGGATCACCAGAGGTTTGAGGTGATCTGTAATTGATATTTGTATCTATCAGCCACCAGTTAATTATAATTGGGAGAGTGCTATAGGAAAGCAATGGAATTCTAAATAGTCATTTGTTCCATTGATTTCCATGGGGCCTAGTTACAATGAACTTTAGCTAGCTGAGGGCTAATATATTTCTATTTGTATATATTTTTTTAAATTATCAGCTTTTAATTTTTAGCTTTCAGCTCCAACTGTTTCTAGAGGGGTAGCTGGATTAGTCTGTTGCAGAAAATACAACCAAATGGCACCTTAAAAACTAATACATTTTATTGCAGGAGAAGCTTTTGTGCACTCAGGGTCACTTCATCTGATGCATGAAGTGTGATTCTCGGTTGTCAAGTATATGTAGGCATGGGAGTAAAGAGGGGGGAGTGTAAAGGTTGGAGTTGAATGGCAAGGAGAAGCCAAAACTACTGTCTCTGACAATTCAAATAGAGCTTAAATGTATGCAAAACAACACTTCAGAGCAACAGAAATGGGTGAGAACACAAGCCCCCTCCACACGTTACTTGTGCCAAGTGCCAAGACTGATAGAACGAAGATGCAGGAGGGACTGTGCATTTAAACTAGAGCTGTGAGCAAAGGGCCTCTCAAAATTCCCCAGCCTATTTGTGGACAGAGAAACTGGGGTGGGGGGACAATTTCACTGAATTTCTCCTAGGAGAGGAGAAATTCTCCAACAGTTTCTCACAGAGAGGGCTTGCTTTTGGGGGGGGGGGTTGTAGCACAGCTTCTCTCTTTTTCCCCTCAGGGTTTTTGGTTTACTACACTGCTTCTGTAGGTGGCAACAGCATCTACTATGGTGAGGCTTCCACTTTTTTGAGGCAGGATTTTGAATGTCTTATCTATCTATCTATCTATCTATCTATCTATCTATCTATCCATTCATTTCATTTCATTTCATTTCTATACTGCCCAATAGCCGAAGTTCTCTGGGCAGTTCACAGAAATTGAAACCACAAGGCACAGCATAAAACAATATAAAATATGAAAGGTTGAAACCACAATATAACAGTACAACCAGAGTAAAACCTCGTAGCAATGCAGAGATTTAAAATACAGATTTAAAGCACCAGAGCTGAAAGACTAGGAAGCTAAAATGCTAAAATACTGGGAGAATTAAAAAAGGTCCTCACCTGTCACCGAAAGGAGTACAAGGTAGGTGCCAGTTGAGCCTCTCTAGGGAGCTCATTCCACAGTCTTTCCACATTTCTTTTGGTGGTGTTTTTGAGCTTATCTAATCACTGCAGGTGGGCTGACGGTGCTGTGTGTGTTTTCACTCTTTATTACACATCTTTCCATTGTTCTGCAGCCTCCCAGGCCACCTGTACTTTCTGAACTGAAAAAGCCCCATGGGAGGAATTGCCTCACGATGTCTTCCTCATTAAATGAAGTGCGGGAAGCCAGGGAGGCTACAGGCTGCCACCGAGATTACTGTACAATGACAGACAGGACCCTCATGCCTACTCCTCAGCCACCTCATAAGTTAAACTATGGAACTTACTACCACAGGATGTAGTGATGGCCACCAATTTGGATGGCTTTAAAAGGGGGTTGGACAAGTTCCTGGAGGAAAAGGCTATCAATGGCTACTAGTCCTGATGGCTGTGTGCTGCCTCCAGTACCAGAGGTGCTAAGCCTATGGACACCAGTTGCTAGGGAACATGGGTGGGAGGGTGCTATTGCGCTCATGCCCTTCTTATGGGTTTCTGGTCAGCAGCTGGTGGGCCACTGTGTGAACAGAATGCTGGACTAGATTGGCCCTTGGTCTGATCCAGCAGGGCTCCTCTTATGTTCTTAAGTGAGGTAAGCACAAAACCCTCAAACCCAACCCATGAGAATTTATCTGAAATTTCTCCTACTTTGAATTTCTTTTTGAAAGCAATTTCTTTTCTATGAAATTGAATGAGAATGGTAAAAAATGGTAAAAATGGTAAAAATGGTAAAAAAAAAATGTGGAGGAATTTTCAGCACAGCACTAGTTTGAACCGCTTTCAGCCTGAGGTCCAAATTATATTTTGAAGGAGCCCTTAGTTTCTTTCAGTTTGTCATTTTTTTCCTAATCCTGAGGTTGCAATCCTGTGAAGATAGTCAGCAGTCCCCTGTTTCCAATATGCCCATGAACAAAATGATCCTTACATGGAGTTTGCCTTTTCTACAGTGGTAGCACACTCGGTTGACATTTTCATTGAACTGTCCACCACAACCCAAGATCTCTTTCTTGGCCAGTCACCACTACCTCAGATCCCATCAGGTTATACATGAAATTGGGATTTTTTGCCCCAGTGTGCATCACTTTCCACTCGCTTACATTGAACTGCAATTTCCATTTGGGTGCCCATTGTCCCAGTTTGGCAAGATCCTTTTGGAGCTCCTCACAATCCCCAATTTCTCCTAATTCATGTGTTTTTGTATGCATTGTTGCCTAATATACAGTTTTTGCAAACACATTTCCTAATATAATGCATTTTTTACTGTTAATTCCTTTAATGTATGTATTTCAGTATGCGTTTTTGATTGGAGTACTCCACAGCAAAATGTGAATTTCGACGGATAATGGAGTTTCCGTTTGCATAGTGTTTCCAAAGAGCTAAGAGCTTTGTGTGGCACAGAGTGATAGGTGGCAGTATTGCAACCAAAACTCTCCCCACAACCTGAGCTCGATCCCAGTGGAAGCCGGGTCTCGGGTAGCTGGCTCAGGTCAACTCAGTCTTCCATCCTTCCAAGGTCGGTAAAATGAGTACCCAGATTGCTGGGGGAAAGGTAGTCATGACTGGGGAAGGCAATGGCAAACCACCCCGCTATAGTCTGCCATGAAAATGCCAGCGTGAGTGGCGTCCCTCTAGGGGTCAGCAATGACCCGGTGCTTGCACAGGAGGAACCTTTCCTTTTCCTTTCCAAAGAGCTAAATTAGGTAAGCTTGCATTAAAATGCAAACTGAATGACTTTCTCATTCCTATTCTAGATTATTATTATATTGGATTGTATTTAAAAGATTTATATACCACGTTCCATTAAAATTGATGCTAGGGTGATTGACAAGGTTGAAAAAAAAAACCAAAGCACAAAATGCAAATAAAGACACAGAGAAACTACAAGTGGGAGGTGAGACAGCAGATAAAAGAGTTGTAAACAATATTTAAAAGGATGTAAAATTCACTTTGAAAGCCTCAATGGATGAAAGGGATTTTGCCTGACATCTAAAAGAATGCAGATTCCTGCACTGAGTAGGGGGTTGGACTCGATGGTCTTATAGGCACCTTCCAACCCTACTATTCTATGATTCTATGATTCTATGAACCACTTGGGAGAGGGCAATGCCATCAGTGTAAAAACCCCTCTACATGCTACCCACTTCACATGAGACAGGAAAGTCACACGGAGAATGACATCAGCAGGTTGACCTGGTAGGAGGCATTCCTTCAAGTCCCAAGTTTTTTTTTTTTTACTTCAAAAACAGGTGGCTGTCCCAAGAAGAGGGATTTAGCTCTGCTCCTTTTCTTGTACCCTTAACGTTCAGCTCAGCAAGAACACAGACAGCCAAGAAGGATGCATTCTCCCAGTCTTCCTGTTGGGAATATTTCTGGTTGCAATTGCTTTACCGACAGTAGAGCATAATGAAAAAGAATGCAAGGTGAGACAGTGTGCTTGTGAGCAATTACCAGGATTGGCTGGCAGTCCATTTGATCAGACTCATGCTTCCCTCCACCTCCCATTTCCTGCTATCTTTTCCCAAACAATACATTTAGAATTAAGGACAAATTGTAATTACTTTCATCGGTAACGAGTGCTACTGAAGAAAAAGGAAGTGATAGATTCCAAATTTTATTGGAGCTGACAGGGAACATTATTTGTGCTGCATTAGAACTGGCACATTGTCAAACTCTAAAGGCCCTAAAGATCACCGCCCTACCTTCCCCACAGGGGAAGAGTGGACAACCAGGCTGCCTCTTATGAAACCAAAGCCAGCGTCATTGCTCTCTGAGGGACTGATGGAACAGTTTTATCCCGAGCCAGACTAAGGTTTGTCTACCTTAATAGTGTCTATTCTGAGTAAAGCTGGGCCAAGTATCCCCCACCCACATTTTTGTGGGGCCATTTGTCCCCCACAAAAGTGGGGGAGGAGGATATTTGGTGACTTTTCTGGGGTGGTGGTGGTCTAAGATACAGATCTTTACTAAAGATAAAGGTGTGAAGCACCTTGGATAGCTCCTTTTGAGGTCTGACTGGCTCTGACTGAAACCCGGAGTTTGTTCACTGCCCAATTGACATTGGAACCACCAGCCTCTACTGAATTTATTTATAGTATGTATACCCTGCTCTTTACTAAAAAAAAAAAAAAAAGGCTCCCAGACTGGCTTAGAATCATAGAATCATAGAATAGTAGGGTTGGAAGGGGCCTACAAGGCCATCAAGTCCAACCCCTGCTCAATGCAGGAATCCAAGTTAAAGCATCCCTGACAGGCGGCTGTCCAGCCTTTTCTTGAATGCCTCCAGTGTGGGAGAGCCCACCATCTTACAAGGATAAGTAGTATGACAGTCCCTGCCCTCAGGCTTACAATCTCAATTTAAGACATGTCACAAAGGGAATAAGATAGAGGGAAGGAGGGAGGAAATATATATTTCAAATCCTATTTGAAGACATGGTGGTCAAGCCGATGATCCTAAAGGATCAAGCTGATAATTAGAGACTCCCAACTTATAGCGAGGAATTGCCAGACCTGGGGCTAGGACTAGGGATGGCGGAGAAATCCGCCACGGACTCCAATGAGGCCAGATTCTTTAGAATCCGGCCCCCTGGAATCCGTGGCAGAATGGACTACCCCCCCCAGGATCGCCTCCCCCCCCCCCAGTGGACGCCCCAAACCAACGGGTGAGTGTGTTTTGTACACCCCTAGCTAGGACTGAAGTGAGCAAGGTAGGGCGGTATCATATAGTTTGAGTAGAGTTATGCACACTGACCAGCTTCTGGTTGACTTGGAAGTTTACAAAGGGAAACCCACATTAGAAACTTCACAGACCCCTCTCACTGCGTCTGCCTTATGTTTCTGGGTGGATGTGTTACGTCCAGTCACAGCAATGCTGTCAGGGGCTCCTTGGAGGCCTCTCTCAGCCTAATCCAGTAGCCAAGTCCAGATACAGACAAAGGGATTCTTTTCAAAGCTGTATTCCTCTTTTACAACTTAACAACTCTACCGTTAGCAACTAGATATGAGCAGCAGAGTACCTATGCCCTAAGTTGGAACAGTTGGTCCCCGTTTGAAAGGGAATCACTGGCAGACCCTGAACTTATGGGCTAGGGAGAGTTCCTCCCCTTTTCCCTTGGATCCTCTGGACAGTGCAACCATTGTTTGCGCGCCAACCGGACACTACGCCTCCTTTCCACGCCCTCCATTTGGCGCCGCTCCCTGTGTCAGCGTCGCACGTCCAGCAAGTCTGCTTCCTGCACTCTGTCACTCCCAGGACTGCTATCTAAGCTAGGAATGCCAGTGGGAGGAATCTCTGTCAGCTGTTGGCCCTGGGAAAGAGGAGCGTGCTTCTCTCCCAAGAGCGGCTCCTTTCCCTCAGAATCAAAACTACTCTGGGATTCTATGGGCTCAGTGTCCACCCTGGCAAATGCCAATATCCTGGATTTCAGTATCATTCCTTATATGGCATTAAAAGTACCTAGGAAGTCCCATCTTCAGACAGTGGAAGTATAACTCTTGTCCAGCACTATGGACTATTATTTACCTTCATTGTTTACTATTATGTACTTCCTTCATTACTGCATTTCTATCCCACCTTTCCTTTAAAGAGCTCATGGCAGTGGACGTGGCACATCCCTCTCCATTTTATCCTCACAATAGCCCTGTGAGGTAGGTTAGTCTAAAAGGCAGTCACTGGCCCAAGGTCTCCCAGTGAGCGTTGTGGGTGAGACCAGTATCTTGCTCTCTGGCTTAGGTGGACAGTGCAGCGGGTTAGAGGGTGAGGAGGTTGCTCTACAGCAGCCTTCTTCTACCTGGTGCCTTCCAGGTGTCATCATCCCCAGCCAGCATGGCCAATCTCATCCTCTAGAGTTGATGCACGTGCAAGAATAAATTCTGTTGACCACCACAGTGAGCCACAGCAGTTGCTTATTATGCACAGTTGAGCAGAGGCCATACCCACAGCTCAGCAATGCAGCAAGTTTTGGTGCCCCCAGCCTCAACAGACCTCAAGTAGGAGGTCTGGGTAACCTTTGCCTGACTAGGGATGTCAGAGAATTTCTCCACGAATCTTGGGGTGGCTGAATGCCAGCGCATTCAGCCCCCCGAAATTGGTGGCAAAACGGTCTGCTACCCCCCCACCCCCACCCCCCGGGATGGGACTTACCTTGCTCGAATGTCCCTGGCGGCGGTGGCTCCGGCGGTGGTTCGGCGGTGGCGGCAGCTGCCAGTCTTCCGACTGGCGGCGGCGGCCGCCATTTCCAAGTAAAACAAAAACAAAAACAAACAAACGTGATAGGCTATGTAAAGATTTATGTAGCCTATCACGGCTAGATTTTTTAAAAACACCGTGATAGGCTATGTAAATGTTTATGTAGCCTATCACGGCTGAGTGAAAAAAAATAAAAATGGCACGTACGCAAATGTAGACTACTACATATAATAGCGTTATATAATAGCATACTACATATAATATCGTTGCCCTTATTTTAGCTGTAGTCTACATAAATGTTTACGTAGACTACACGTGCCAAAATAAGGAATGCAAATGGCGGCGCCCATGGGCGCCGACATTTGCATACACGCTTTTTTTTTTTAAAGTCAGCTGTGATAGGCTACGTAAACATTTACGTAGCCGATCACGGCTGACTGCAGGGACGCAAACGGCGGCGGCTATGGCCGCCGCCCTTTGTGTCCCGGCAGGAGACAAGGTTTCGCGGCTGGAGGGACGGGGCGCCTCCCCCCCAGCCAGAATTTCGGCGGGGAGGGACGGGGCGCCTCCCCCCCACCGCGAAGCAAGCATCGGGATTAGGTAAGGGACTTTCGGCCATCCCTATTTGAGACTAGGGATGGCACGGGTGCCTGATTCGCCAAGCCCTTGCCCCTGCTCGCCCCCTGCCCGGGCGTGGTGAGCGGCCCCCACTCACTTTGGCGTCGTCGTCAAACTCTGCGGGTGCCATTTTTTGAAAAATCAGTTGGTGATTGCGAAAATGTGCATGTTTGTGCGTGCACAAAAATGCACATTTTGCAAGTGCCCAGATTTGCGCGTGTGCAAGATGCACATTTTTGCACATACACAAAATTTGTATTTTTGTGCATAGGCAAATATGCACATCGTTGTGATCACCACTTTATTTTCCAAACATTGGCAACCGCAGAGCTCGATGAGACCGCCAGGGTGAGTGCAGGCTCCTCGCTGAGCATGGGAGGGGCTTGAGCACGGCCCAGAACCCAGACAAGGGTGGGTTCGCACATCCCTACCTGAGACCCAGGGGGGCCCCTAGGGCATCTTTCCCCAACCAGCTGCCCTCTACAAGTTTTGGACGTCAATTCCTAGGAGCCCCAGGCAGCATGGCCAATGGTCAGGAATGCTGGCAGCTGTAGACCAAGACATCTGGAAGGCATTGGGTAAGGCTGTCCTAGGGCTTGTGCACTATTAGTTGGACCCTGTGATTATTATTACTTATTACATCCATATCCTGCCTTTTTTCCTCCTCTTGCAAGGAACCCAAGATGGCTGACATGATCCTCCTCCTCCTCTCCATTTTATCCTGATTGGCAGACAGTGTGAAGCCTCTTTATTGGCTCTGGCAGAAATCCTGGGAGTTTGACCTTCTCTCCTTGCCTCTTCAACAGTTTGCTTGTGACACTCCGGTCCTGACTTCTACACCTGATAGACCCTGCATTGGAGAATTAATTAATCCATTTTCAGTCTGTTTTTATCAGGATTTTCCCCAGTTCCCACCTTCCAGACCACACATGGATTCAGACACAATTTGTAGTAAGAGTACGTATATTTCCAAGCTGGCAATTTGATCTGTGGATGCAACTTCCCCACCCCCAAGCATTAGACAGCATGTGTACATTTCAAGAAAGCGTACATTTTAAAATTTCAAAAATGTGAACAATTGATGTGTACATTTGGAAAATATGCATGGAAATATGTATGGATTTTCATGCAAAAAAGAAAAAAAGTCACAATCTGATATGAGCTCAAGTCAGAACGAGGATCAAGATGGAGCTCCAGTTTTGCTGATTCGCACACCCCTATGGAGTATTCATGCAACACATGGTTTGGGATATGTCCTCCACAGCCTTGATGGAATACTGGCATTAATTAAATGAAAACTTTCTTTGGAAAGGACAACAAATTCAAAAACATTTTTTCCAAGGCAAAAATTAAATTGCTGGAGGTTCTTTTTAAAACACATTTCACTAGGGATGTACGAATCCCTTACCGGGCTCCGTGAAGGGGCATCCGCGGTGGGGGGGAGGCACTCCGTCACTCCTAGGGATGTACGAAAGTGACTTACCTTTAACAAAATTTGATTCGAGGTGGGTGGGAGGCGCTCCGTCCCTCCCCCCGAAATTCTGGCCGGGGGGGGAGGCACTCCGTCCCTCCCCCAAAAAATTCTGGCGGCGGGGAGGCGTTCTGTCCCTCCCCCCCTGAATCCCGGCCAGCCGGGTGCGCAAATGGCGGCGCCTGTAGCCACCGCCGTTTGCGTCCCTGCAGTCAGCCGTGATAGGCTATGTAAAAGTTTACATACAAGAAAAAAAAGCGTGTACGCAAATGGCAGCACCCATGGGCGCCGCAATTTGCATTCCTTATTTTGACACATCTTAGTCTACGTAAACATTTACGTAGACTACGGTGAAAATAAGGGGAATGCAAATAGCTATTTGCATTCCCCTTATTTTCGCTGTCTTAGTCTACGTAAATGTTTACGTAGACTAAGACGTGTCAAAATAAGGAATGCAAATGGCGGCGCCCATGGGCACTGCCATTTGCGTACGTGTGTTTTTTTTCTTTTAAATCAGCCGTGATAGGCTACATACACATTTATGTAACCTATCCTGGTATTTTCTAAAAATCTAGCCATGATAGGCTACGTAAATCTTTACATAGCCTACCACGTTTTTTTTTTTTTTTAACTGGAAATGGTGGTGGCGGCAGCCGGTCGGAAGACCGGCCGCCGCAGCCGCACCACCGCCACACTGCTGCCGGAACCGCCGCCGCCAGGAAGATTCATCCAAGGTAAGTCCCGTCCCGGGGGGGGGGCGGGGGGGCAGACCGTTTCGCCACCAATTTCGGGGGGCCGAATGCGCTGGCATTCGGCCTCCCCAAGATTCGTGGCGAAATTCTCTGACATCCCTAGCACTCCTCCTGGAATCCTCCCTGGCTGGCTCCGCTCCACGGTGGCTCCGTGGAGCCGCCAGCCGGGGCCATCCACAGCTGGAGTTCCGGCTGCAGCCGGGCTGCTGCGGACACAAATGGCAGCCATCATAGTGGCCGCCATTTGCGTCCTTGCAAGCAGCCATGATAGGCTACGTAAGTATTTCCTTAGCCTATTACAGTAAAGGCAGCCACGGAAATGGTGTAGCAGCCACCATTTGTGTGGCTGCCTTTACTGTGATAGGCTATGTCAATTCTTACGTAGCCTATCACGGCAATGAGCAGGGGCACAAATGGCATAGCGGCCGCCATTTGCGTCTCTGCTCTTTGCCGTGATAGGCTACGTAAATGCTTATGTAGCCTATCATGGTTGCAAGGATGCAAATGGTGGCCACAGCAGCCTGGCTGCAGCTGGCTGGGAGACCAGCTGCCGCCACTGCTGCTGGAGCCGCTGCTGCCGGAGCCGCCACTGCTGCCACAGCCACCGCCACATCCGCCCCAGGTAAGTTCCATTGCGGGAGGATTTTGTGGGGGGGGCGAGGGCGGGAGGAATCCGCCACAGATTCGGGGGGGGGGAGGATTCTAAAGAATCCGGCCTCACTGGAATCCATGGCAGAATTCTCTGACATCCCTACATTTCATACCTATTTCCTTCCGGCTGCCCATCTGCAGCATTTTCTGCATCTTGCTCCATGAAGCATTCTGTTGGCAGTGATGATGATCCCTTTCCCAAATTAACAATGATTGCATTACACTGGGGGCAAAGTGGCTATTTTTTTTTGAAGGGGGAAGGGTAATTAAGTCCCACAAAATTAAAGAAGGAGGGGGAAATGATGTAAAGAAATTAGTTTAGATATTAAATGGGGAGTTTATATGAGACCTTTGCAGAGTTTTGTCAAGCAAAACTAACTCATTTATTTCAAATGTTAAAAAGGAGCCTTCAGTCAATATCAGAACTTCATTTAACACTGCAATGAATTCAGTTGACCTTTGTGTTGCAGGGAAACTGTGCTTAAGGAAAGGGAAGACGACAACGTATCTGAGTTGCAAGTAGGGGTGGCGGAGAATTCCGCCAAGGATTTCAGTGAGGCCGAATGCACTCACTGAAATTTTGGCATTCGGTCCCCCAAAATCCGTGATGGAACGGCCTGCCACCCCCTGCCCCCCCTTGGATCCCCCCCAGGATGAGGCTTACCTGGGGCAGATGTTCCTGACGGTGCCGGCTCCAGCGGCGGCTTCGGAGGTGGCGGCGGCGGCTGGTCTTTCAACTGGCTGCTGCGGCCGCCATTTGCAGTCTGGTCTTTTTTTTTTTTTTTTACCCAGACGTGATAGGCTATGTAAAGACTTACGTAGCCTATCACGTCTGGGTAAAAAAACAAAAACAAAAACGGCGTACGCAAATGGCGGCGGCTACGGCGGCCACCATTTGCATTCATGTTTTTTTGCCGTGATAGGCCATGTAAATATTTATGTAGCCTATCACGGCAAAAAAACAGGGGCACAAATGGTGGCGGCTACGGCGGCCACCATTTGCGTTCCTTTTTTTGCCATGATAGGCTATGTAAATATTTACGTAGCCTATCATGGCCTCCGCAGGGATGCAAATGGCGTCCCTGCCTTAGCTGTGATAGGCTACGTAAGTATTTACGTAGCCTATCATGGAAAAAATGGGGAAGTGAATGGCGGCCGCAGATGCAGCCTCCATTCACAAAGCAGCGCAAACAGCACCAGGTAAGTGCTCCATTTTGCGGGCCTTTTGCGGGGTGGTGGGGCAGGGGGCTTCGTTCTGCCATTGATTTGGGGGGGGGCTGAATGCACTGGCATTCAGCCTTACTGAGATCCATGGCAGAATTCTCTGACATCCCTAGGCATCACTGGGGCAGAACGGAATTAGCAAGGGCATGAGCAACCCATTGGATTCTACCGAGAACTAGGAAAGAATCCTGCCTGAAACCTGGAGAGCCTCTGCTGCCAGTCAGTGTCAACAATAGTGGGCTAGATGGACCCAGGGTCTGACTCTGTATAACGCAGCTTCCTATGCTCTTATGCACCAAGGGCATACATAACATACAACTGTCATGCAATTCAATGCATAACATGCAATGGTCAATAGGGATGAACGTGGGATTCCTTGCAAGTCCCAGTTTGTAATATGGATGCTGTGAATAGCCGTATGGCTCCTGCTGATGAAACTTCTTCAGGCAAGGGGAATCCATGACTTTTTCCAGGTCACTGCCCTCAAATGCACCAATGTACAACAACTGTGGGTTACTTCCCACCCACCATACCAGTTGTAGTCTATTCTCCCAGCCGTCTTAGGCTGAACACCTGGGTCCTTTTTGTTCACTGCCAGGTAATAAAACAAAGGGAAGAAACATTTTGTCCTAACTCAAGGACTTATCCTGCCTGCCTCAGCTGGCTTGGCAACAAACATTTCTTTCTGAAAACTCTCCAGCGGAGAAGGGAACAACAAAAAAAATATATATCAAAAATCGTTCAGGCAACTTTCTCTGCTCCCAGAGCAATTATTATCAGCTAATATGAGCTGAGAGTCCCCACGCCTCTCCTGCTGATTGAAATCTCATTTGTCTCCTTGCACTTTCAGAATGGAAGCGAATACAATCACTACCCCTCGAAAATAATAGAGAGCTGGGATTTGAGGCTCAGGGTCACCCTCATTTCTTAAATAGAGTGGGAAAGAGCAGATGAGGGACAGAAAGATTATCTGTCAAGTAGATTCATTCCAGCGGAAATGGTATGAGATTGGCAACCCGATCCGATGCACGTTGACTCAGATGCTTGCCCTCTGAATTCAACAGAACTTACTCCCATGTAAGGTGCATAGGACTGCAGCCACACAGCTTGATCTTACATATGTTTACTGATACATAAACTTTGGCTATGAGGCTGTATATAAATGTTAATAATAATAATAATAATAATAATAACAACAACAACAACAACACACACACATTACAATCTGTCAGGTGCACATGGCACTTACTGGTAGTAAGTGCCATGTGCACTTACTACTAGCCTATCACGCTTTGTTTTTAAAACCTAGCCGTGATAGGCTACGTAAATCTTTACGTAGCCTATCGTGTCTTTTTGTTTTTTTTTAAACTTGAAATGGTGGCGGCGGCGGCCGGTCAGAAGACCAGCCGCCGCCGCCGAAGTGCCGCCGAAGTGCCGCCGAAGTGCTGCCGAAGTGCCGCCGAACTGCCACTGAACTGCCGCCGAACTGCCGCCGAACTGCCGCCGGAGCCACCGCCGGAGCCACCACCGCTGCCAGGAAGATCCACCCCAGGTAAGTCTCGCCCCAGGGTGGTGGTGGGGGGAGTGGCAGACCTTTCCACCATCGATTTCGGGGGGCTGAATGCGCTGGAATTCGGCCTCCCTGAGATCCATGGCGGAATTCTCTGACATCCCTACTCAGATCATAAGCTGCTTCTTGCAAAATTTCTGCTTAAATTGAAGAACGTAGGGAAAACCACTAAACCATTCAGGTATGACCTAAATCATATCCCTTATGAATATACAGTGGAGGTGAGGAATAGATTTAAGGGATTAGACCTGATAGACAGAGCGCCTGAGGAACTATGGACGGAGGTCCGTAACATTGTTCAGGAGGCAGCAACTAAATTCATCCCAAAGAAAAAGAAATGCAAGAAAGCAAAGTGGCTGTCTGATGAGGCTCTACAAGTAGCTGAGGAAAGAAGGGAAGCGAAAAGCAAGGGAGAAAAGGGAAGCCATTTCCAGTTAAAAAAAACAAAAAACAAAAAAAGTGATAGGCTACGTAAAGATTTACTTAGCCTATCACGGCTAGATTTTTAAAAAACACCATGATAGGCTATGTGAGTGTTTATGTAGCCTATCACAGCTGATTTAAAAAAAAACAAACCGCGTACGCAACTGGGCACCGCCATTTGCGTTCCTTATTTGGGCACAGGTAGTCTATGTAAAAATTTACGTAGACTACAGCGAAAATAAGGGCAATGCAAATAGGCGCCGCCGCCATTTGCGTACACGCTTTTTTTTTTTTCAAAGTCAGCCGTGATAGGCTACGTAAAGATTTATGTAGCCTATCATGGCTGACTTCGAAAATCTAGCGGTGATAGGCTACGTAAATCGTTACGTAGTCTATTACTCTTTTTTTTTTTTACAATTTACTGGGAAATGGCGTTCCTTATTTGGTCCCGGTAGTCTACGTAAAGACTATGGCGAAAATTACGGCAACGCCTATCCCATGGGCTATTTGCGTTGCCCTTATTTTCGCCATAGTCTACATAAATCTTTACGTAAACTACCGGGACGAAATAAGGAACGCAAATGGCAGCGCCCATGGGCACCACCATTTGCGTATGCGCTTTTTTTTTCCAAAGTCACCCGTGATAGGCTACGTAATGATTTACGTAGCCTATCATGGCTGACTTTGGAAATCTAGCCGTGATAGGCTACGTAAATCGTTACGTAGCCTATCACGGGTGGTTTTTTTTTTTTTTTACTTTATTTTGTAATGGCGGTGGCGGCAGCTGGTCGGAAGACCGGCCGCCACCCCCGCCCCTGACGAACCGCTGCCTAACTCCCGCCGGGACCCGCCGCCAAGAGGGACATTCGAGGGAGGTAAGTCCCATCCCGGGGGGGTGGCAAGGGGGGTGGCAGAGAATTTCACAAACAATTTTGGGGGGCCGAATGCGTTGGTATTCGGCCTCCCCAAGATTCATGGAGAAATTCTCCAACATCCCTACTACAAACTAGGCTTCAGCAGTATATGAACCGATAACTACCGGAAGTGCAAGCTGGGTTTCAAAGAGGCAGAGGAACTAGAGATCGAATCGCCAACATTCACTGGATCTTGGAGAAAGCAAGAGAATTCCAGAAAAACATCTATTTCTGCTTCATTGACTATGCCAAAGCCTTTGATTGTGTGGATCACAACAAACTCTGGCAAATTCTTGAAGTGATAGGAGTACCAGACCACCTGACCTGTCTCCTGAGAAACCTGTATGAGGGTCAAGAAGCAACAGTAAGAACCAGACATGGAACAACTGATTGGTTCAAAATTGGGAAAGGAGTATGACAAGGCTGCATGTTGTCACCCTGCTTATTTAACTTATATGCAGAGTACATCATGAGAAACGCTGGGTTGGATGAATCACAGGTCGGAATTAAGATTGCCGGGAGAATTATCAACAACCTCAGATACGCAGACGATACCACCCTAATGGCAGAAAGCGAAGAGGATCTCAAGAGCCTCTTGTTGAGGGTGAAAGTGGAGAGCTGGTTTGAAACTCAACATTAAAAAAACTAAGATCATGGCATCTGGCTCCATCACTTCCTGCATATAGAAGGGGAAGAAATGGCAGCAGTGACAGATTTTATTTTCTTGGGCTCCAAGATCACTGCAGATGGTGACTGTAGCCATGAAATTAAAAGACTCCTGCTCCTTGGGAGGAAAGCTATGGCAAAGCTAGACAGCATAGTAAGAAGCAGAGACATCACCTTGCCGACAAAGGTCCATATAATCAAAGCTATGGTTTTCCCAGTAGCAACGTATGGCTGTGAGAGCTGGACCATAAGGAAGGCTGAGTGCCAAAGAATTGATGCTTTTGAACTGTGGTGCTGGAGAAGACTCTTACGAGTACCCTGGACTGCAAGGAGGTTTCCTGCTGTGCTGCAAGGAAGTCAAATCAGTCCATCCTAAAGGAAATCAAACCTGAGTGCTCACTGGAAGGACAGATACTGAAACTGAAGCTCAAATATTTTGGCCACCTAATGCGAAGAGAAAACTCACTGGAAAAGACCCTGATGCTGGGAAAGACTGAAGGCAAAAGGAGAAGGGGACGGCAGAGGATGAGATGGCTAGGTAGCATCACTGATGCAATGAATATGAACTTGAGCACTCTCCAGGAGAGAGGAGAGGAGAGCAGAGGCCTGGCGTGCTATGGTCCATGGCATCACGAAGGGTAGGACACGACTTAACGGCTGAACAATTTTCAACCCAAGCCTTGTTGTTTGACTCTTCTTTGACCCATCTCCACTCGCAAATGAGAAGGGCATCTCTTGCTGATCTTAAAGTGATCGTCAGGCAAGAACTACATGCTACCTCAGCCAAAAGAGAGCTCCCCCAAGTCGTTTTTTTTTTCTGGGCAATGTCAAATTGGAAGTGTGGGGGGCAATACCACCACAAAGAAAACCCAGCAACTGAGATATCATACATAGTAACATAACTGACAAAGGGGAGTTCTTTATGGCAGCAATAACAGATGCTCTCCAGGTGATATCTTACAAGCTGTTAACAAAACAGATTGTGAAAAGGGGATGCCTTGTAACAGTGATGGTTGTGCAAGATTAAGGCTGATCCGGAAGCTATTACAATCAGCACCCGCTATCGGATGCCATGTGAAAAAAGTGATCCAAACCAAACTTTTCTTCCTTCTATTTTTTTGTTTTCATTCTGGCTTGATTTCACGAGCCATTTCACCAGCAAAGAAGGCCACGTTCTCCTGACTGGCTCCAGAGGCCAGTGGTGGGGCTGGGGAGAAGGAAATGCTGGGATGGATCAATCTGTTTCCAGTTTGTGTCCCATCTAGGGATGTACAAGAATTTTGTTTCAGTTCACAAATCATCTGAACTTGCCCCAGTCGCAACCCTGAATGCGAACAGGAGCGCTTAAAAAAAAAAAAAAGTTTGCACATTCCGAACTTGCACTAGCATTCAACAAATTAGTTTAGTTTTTTTTTAAAGCACATTTTGAAATGTGCATTCCCCCCCCCATGCATTTTCATGCTTCAGTCAATGGGGGAAAGTGTGCTCTTTTGAAAAATGTGCATAGAAATGCACACTTTTCCAGTTTGAACAAACTGAAAAACAGGTCACAAACGGATATGGGTGCAAGCCGAACCGAGTTCCAAATAGAAGTTTGGAGAAGTTTGGCAAGCTCAAACATCTTGCTGATCTCAGAGCTGGGACTCCCTGCCTCCTCCCCCACACAGCTGGCACAGAGAAGGCCATGCAGGCTTCCTCTCTGAGGCCAGAAAAGCAACCTCGGAGATGGGGGGGGGCGTTCTGGTGGGCGGGGAGGGGGTGGGACTGGAGAGGGAGGGCTACACTGCATCCCCAGGCCTCTCCAGTCTCCTTCCCTCACCCTCCAACACCTCCCAACTAGACAGGCAAAAAAGCCTGTTTAGCTAAAATACGAAGTGGGAGAAGCAGGAAGGCAAAGATTGTTTCCACCCCTCCTCCTGCTCTGCATCGGATGGCCATAAGTCTCTGAGTTTGGAGGCATATGGCCATCCTGATAGGATTGTGCTCTAAGGCTATAATCCTATACCCAATTTCCTGGGGGTAAGCCCCAATGAACTGAATGGGTCTTAGTTCTCGGTAGACATGTATGGGGTTGCACTTTAAAGGTGCAGTCCTATGCATGTCTAGACAGAAACTGCTGGCTGGGAAATGCTGGGAGTTGTAGGTCTCTTCTGTCAAAATATGCATAGAGTTGCACCCTAAGTATATTAAGGATTACAGCAGATTCAAAGAGGTCTCAAGGTCTGAAAACCTTGTTAAAAGCCTTCACAGCCTGTCTGAAGATAGGCAATAATACTGGGAATACTAGGAACCTTGCCTGGCGTCTGTTACCTTCTGTTCAGGCAGACTTTTCAAGATGTTTACCTTGATGCAATTTTGTTTTGGTATATTGTGTACATGTTTATTAAAGATGAAACCATCTCCACCTCCAATACTTTGTAACTGCATTGGGGGGTTGTGTACCTAAAAAGCAATATATAATGCTTTCTTTTAAATGTGTTTATATGCATTTTTAAGCATATAATATGCTCAGGCAGATGATTTTGGGTAACATGAAAGGTCAGCAACTCTTTTAACTACTTAGGGTGCAATCCTATCCAGATGGGCAGCCGCCTCCGAACTCGGAGGTGACCGCCTATCCAAAGCAGGGCAGGAGAAGCACAGAGGGGATCGTTCCCTCTGCGCTTCTCCTGCCCTGCATTTTCGGCTAGACAGCCTATTGCGGCTGTCTAGCCACGGGAGCACGCAGCAGGAAAGCAGGCTGCTGTATGACAAATAGGATGGTCATACAGGCATTTCCACCCTCCCTGCCCCGGAGTGCCACCAGACATGCCCCTTTTCAGCCGCTCCACGCTCCTCTTGTGAGTGCGGAGGACGGGGCTGTTCTGCACTGCCTTCGAGGCAGTGCAGAAGTGGGAGGAGTTTGGTTCTCCAGGAACCGACCTTGGAGAGCAGGCTTCGAGGTCAGTTCCTGGAAAACAACATATCCTGTGGCTGTCCAGCCACTGTCTAGAGGCCATAGGATTGCTCCCTCCATATATTATTATTGTTGTGTTTTTACTGCCAGAGACTCGGGGGTGGGGTCCTCCTTAGGGATGGGTGAGGATTTTGTTTCAGTTCAAATCTATCAGAATTTGCCAAAATTCAGAAAGTTCTCCATATTCAAGAAAAAAGAACTTGAGAAATTTTTTTTAAAGGAATGTGGGAAAAACCGATTTCTCCATCCAGGCCCAGGGCTTTGAATGCTTAAGTCTTAAAAATCTGGGTTTGAAACCCTGTGTATTTGACCACATTTATGGTGTTGAATTATGGTCGCCATCTCTTTTTTTTGTGGAATGAGCTCCCTACAGAGGTTTGCCTGGCACCTATATTGTACTCCTTCCAGTGCCAGGTGAATACTTTTTTTATTCTCCCAGTATTTTAGCATTTTAGCTTCCTAGTCTTTTAGCTTCGGAGTTTTAAATCTGTATTTTCAATCTCAGCAGTGCTGCTAGGTTTTATTCTGGTTGTACTGTTATATTGTGGTTTTAAGCTTTCATATTTTATATTGTTTTATGCTGTGCTTTGTCGTTTTAATTGTTGTGAACTGCCCAGAGGGCTTTGGCTATTGGGCAGTATAGAAATGAATGAATGAATGAATGTTCTGGTAGGATCCACATCTTTCACAGCCACCCTAATTCAGACCCACAAACAGGCACTCAAAGAAAGCTCTTGGTCTGGCTGGATGAATGTCTATTTCAGTTTCTCCCACATTCCCAGGTTAAAATCCTTCCTTCCTTCCTTCCTTCCTTCCTTCCTTCCTTCCTTCCTTCCTTCCTTCCTTAAACTTCGTTAGATTTCATCCATTACTGTGCATAGTACAATGAGCTTATACTCAATACAATAAAGGTCAGTAATTCAAACAAAATAAAAAGAAACTGTGTTCCTGTTCTTGTCCGAATTACATTAAGAGTCAACTAATCTTAGAGCACTCCTCATTTAATTAGATCCCTCCAAAATGATGTTTAGGGCATTAGGGGCTTATAGGCCAACATCCCTTTGTTGACACACACACAGTGAAGGGAAATCAGAGTTCCATGAAGTGGTCATGTTTGCCCACCTGTCTCAGAACTCTGCCATGGTGGGTTTGATATTGGTTAACCTGCCCTGCATCATGCAGCTGGCACCTGTTTTCCAGTCTTGTACTATTTCTAGGTGAGCTGCTAGCAACAAAAACAGGACTACCCTATCTATGAAAAATGTTGCACATTTTGGTAAGTTCTTAGAACTTACAGGTGAAATTCACAGTCATTCCTAGCTTAAGTACTACTGTGGCATTTGGTTGTGTGTGTTTTTTTCTTATCTGTGTGGACATGTGTAGGGATGTATATATTTATCATGGGGGAGCATTCCACTATGTGAGATGTCTCTGAGAGCTGAAAGTGGTACACTTTAGGCAGTTTACTATCACCAGTATTGCATCCTTCCCGCAACCTTTGTTTTGAATTATCCTTCCAATAAACAACAGAGCAAATGCTAATGAGAAAAAAAGCAGTTACAAAATATATACAGAGAAGCCATCTATTGTTGAATGGAAAACTCTGTAATTGCACAAAAGATAATTGCCTTTTTGGAAGAAACCCATTCATAACCAACATGTATTAACCTTTGAGGCATAAAGAACAATAAAGGATGTGTGTGAAAATCTATATCTGATGTGCCAGCAAAAGGTGGGGGTTGATATGGGAGAAACCCACACAGAACAGCAGATTTTATGACTCCCAAACACCAACTTTGCAAGACTTTTCAAATGGTCCTTGCCAGCTCAAACCTCAAATCAGGTGTTTCTGCTTTCCTCACTGCTTTTGCAGTAGGAGCTTTGGCTAGTAGAGACTTCTAGGATCAGTGCAAGGTTCCCTTTCTGACAGCTGAGACTGCAATCCTAAATGCACTTGCTTGGAGGAAAAGCCCCCTGAAATTAGGTGTGGCGGAGAATTCCACCACAGATTTCAGTGAGGCCGAATGCCAGTGCATTCAAAATCCGTGGCAGAACAGCCTCCCCCCCACACGGAATCCCCCCAGAACGAAACTTATCTGGGGCTCTGGCGGCGGCTGGTCTTTCGATGGCTGCTGTGGCCGCCATTTGTGTCCTGCCAAGCTGCTGTGATAGGCTACGTAAGTATTTACATAGCCTATCACGGTAAAGACAGCCACGCAAATGGCGGCCACTTGCGTTGCTGCCTTTAAATACTTATGTAGCCTATCACGGAAAGAACAGCAGCGCAAACGGCATAGAGACCGCCGTTTGCGTCCCTGCTCTTTGCCATGATAGGCTACATAAATACTTATGTAGCCTATCACGGCAGCCTGGCTGGACGCAAATGGCGGCTGCTACGGTGGCTGCCATTTGCATCTGCACCAACCCAGCTATGGCCGGAACTCCAGTTGCGGAAGGCCCTGGCCGGCGGCTTCACGGAGCCGCCACAGAGCAGAGCCGCACAGGGAGGATTCCGGGGGGAGGGACGGAGTGCCACCCCCCCACCGCGGAAGCCCCACAATGGAACAAGGTAAGGGATTCATACATCCCTACCTGAAATCAGTGGGAAAGATGTCAGAATAAACGGTGGAGAGAAATGGGCTGCAGTTACGAACAAAATCAGCAATGACAACAACAGACATGGACCTTTCATTATGAATGGGTAAAACTCCTCCCGGCTAGGGATGGGGGAGAATTTCTCCCCGAAACTTCGGGGGGCCGAGTGCCAACGCATTCGGTCCTCTGAAGGTTGTTCGGGGATAAATTCTCCACCCCCCCGCCCCCCCCCGGGATGGGACTTACCTTTCACGAATGTCCCTCCTGGCGGCGGGTCCCGGCGGCGGTTCGGCAGGTCTTCGTCAGGGGCGGGGGCGGCAGCTGGTCTTTCGACTGGCTGCCGCCACCGCCATTACAAGAAAAGTAAAAAAAAACCACAACACCCCTGTGATAGGCTACGTAACGATTAACGTAGCCTATCACGGCTAGATTTGCAAAGTCAGCCGTGATAGGCTACGTTAATCGTCACGTAGCCTATCACGGGTGACTTAAAAGAAAAAAGAAAAAAAGCGCATAAGGCTAATGGCAGCCCCCATAGGGAGCCGCCATTCGCGTTCCTTATTTGGTCCCTGTAGTCTACGTAAAGATTTACGTAGACTACGGCGAAAATAAGGACAACGCAAATAGCGTTGCCCTTATTTTTGCCGTAGTCTACCTAAATCTTTACGTAGACTACAGGGTCCAAATAAGGAATGCGAATGGCGGCTCCCTATGGCGGCCGCCATTTGCATACGCGTTTTTTTTTTCAAAGTCACCCGTGATAGGCTACGTGACGATTAACGTAGCCTATCATGGCTGACTTTCCAGATCTAGCCGTGATAGGCTGCGTTAATCGTTATGTAGCCTATCACAGGGGCATTTTTTTTTTCTTTTGAAGTTTGCGGCCAGGGAGACGGGGCGCTTCTCCCCGGCCTGAATTTCGGCCGGGCGAGGAGGGAAGCCTCCCCCCCCAGCCTGAACTTCGGGGGGAGCAGCGAAGCGCCTCCCCCCACCGCGAAGCAAGCTGCGAGACCAGGTAAGTGACTTTCGTGCATCCCTACTCCCGGCTGATCCATAATTATTCCAGTACTTACAGATTAATTCCAGAATTGGGACTCTGGTTCACATGATTGCCTTTATCCTTGTCAGAAATTATTAACTTGAGACAGCGTGAGATATAAGTAAATCTTGGAATCATGTTTTGAATTTGTATATAAACCTTGGAGCAAATGTTGCATATTTCATATTTATGCTCTGTTCCACACCAGCATTAATGGCCTTATAACTGACATTATTGCACCTTTTTTGTCCTTTGGATCTGGTTTGAGATTTCAATTGAGGGCTTCCCTCCCTTTTTCTTCTCAGACGTTTCTAGGCCAGCCTTCCTTAAACTTGTTGTTGTTCAGTCATTCAGTCGTGTCCGACTCTTCGTGACCCCATGGACCATAGCACGCCAGGCCTTCCTGTCCTGCGCTCTCTCCCAGAGCGTGCTCAAGTTGTCCTTAAACTGGCACCCTCCAAATCTGTTAGATTACAATTCCCATCATTTCTGGAGATGATGGGAGCTGTATCCCAACATCTATGGAGGGCAACAGCTTGGGGAAGGTGCTTCATGCATGAGTGGGGCTCTGAACCTGATAAATCCTCACCTCCCCCAAGCATAAGTCATGTTCTTGTTACCATCCCCTTCCCTACAGAGTTTTTAGTGTGCAGGAATGGGGGAGTCTCTGCTTATGAGCATGGAGACCCACACATCCAGTCAGAGGCTCTGGGCTAGATGGACCAATGGTATGACTCAGCATAATGCATGCGTGCATATATACAAGGGACGGGCGAGCGAGAAATGTTGGAAATCGCTAGGATTCCGCAAACGTTGTCTCACGGCTTTTCTCGTGCCCGATTCCCGTCCGTGTTTGCGATTGCTGCTTGCTCTGTGTGAACAGGAAACTTTCTCAAGTGGAGGAGTCACTGAATGGGAGATCTGTGCAAGTTTCCCCAAATTCAAATTCCCTAATTTGCACAACTTTCCTCCATAGACCAAAGTGGGGCTGATTCAATCCACGGAGGAAATTTGTGCAAATTAAGAAATTTGTGCAAATCGAACTGGGAATTGAGAATGAGACTAACATGAGCACATGTTCGGCAACTTGCAAATATTTTGGGCAAACACATTCAAAGCTTCAAATGGGGCAGGCTTGCATGTTTTGTGAGCAAAAATGAAATTCTCAGATTTCCCAGAGAGAGAGAGGGAGGGTGTGTGTGTGTGTAAAGCAGCACAACAGCAAAGCAACACGGATCCACTATGGATTTTGTCAGTCTTAAGTAAAAATATAAGAAGGACAGGGTAACAATAGAGTAATTTCAACATATATTCAGTGCTAAATGTTTCAGCTTCTGCTCACATCAGAAGCTGTCATCACAGTGCTGATGAAGGTGGAAGCAGGCATGTTTAGCACTTAATATATTTTGAAATTACTCTGTTTTGTATGCACACACGTGTGCACGCACGCACACGCACACACACACACACACACACGAGTGGGACCTTTAAATACATGGTGTCTTCTCTTACTATGAAACTGGCCCCATCAGCCCCACAGAGTTGATGTCTTCTATTTAGGGATGTGTGAACCAATGCTGTCCAGGTTCTCTGGGCCCCGCCAAGCCTTTGCCCCAGCTCGCCGGTCCCTGGATTGCACTCGAGCCCCTCCTGCACTCAGTCAGCAGCCCACACTCACCCTGGCAGCCTTGGAGAGCTCTGCAGTCACCATTTTTTGGAAAAATAAAATGGTGATCACAAAAATGTGTGTATTAGCATATGCGCAGAAATGCACATTTTCGCAAAAATGTGCTTGTCATGCATATGCAAATAGGTGCATTCACAATAATATGCATTTTTGCATATGCATATATGCTCATTCACAAAATGTGCATTTTGCTGAATACTCCTTCCCTCTCAGTGGAGGCTTGTGACTCCAATTTCAGCACGGAAGTGAATCAGCTCTGCATTTCAGTCAAAACCAGCCAGAACTCTGAAGGAGCTATCAAAAGTGCTGAATCCTATTCTGAAAAGGGCTTCAGGACCTTGGATAGTTCTTTTAGAGTACTGCCTGGCAGCGGATTTACTGCCCCACTGAAATAGGAGCCACCAGCGTCCACTGCCTATACATGTCTACCGATCAGTAAGGCCAATTCCATTAAATCAGGCTTACTCCCAGGCAGAGATGTCAGAGAAATCTGCAATGGAACCAAATGAGTTTGGATTTTCATGAACCAGCCAGAACTCCAAAGGAGTCAGAACCATCCAGTTTTTACTCAGAACCAGCCAGAACTCCAAATGAACTATCTAAAGTGCTGACCCAATTGTGGGGATAGGGTTCAGCACCTTGAATAGCTCCTTCAGAGTTCTGTCTGGTGCTGACTGAAACCCAGAATGGATTCACAGCCCTACTGAAATCAGAACTACCAGCCTCCATCATTCCTTCTGCAGCCATGTTTCAGCCTTCACTGAAGATGTTTACTTTGCTCCCTGGCTAGCCTCATCTCACTGTCTCTGTGCTAAGCTACACAATACATTAAATACATAGCATGCATTGTACCCTCTCTTCCTTTTTTTCTTGCAAGGAAGTACACAGGGCCCCCATCTGGATCAGGACCACAGCACATGCATAGGGGAGGTTTTAATCTTCCCCTCCAAGCTGCATGTTTCCCTGCTTAGGGAGAACAGAAAGAAAAAAAGCTCAATTGGCAACAAATGAGGACCCCCCCCCCCCGGTTTTAGCCTGTGTGTGTGTGTGTGTGTGTGTAATTTAGGAAAACAAGAAGATGTGCATGGTGGTCCCAATCTGGATTGGGACCCATTCACTTATTTGTAAGTAAAAATGAAAGAGAGGCTAATGGCACAACCCCATGGAGACAGTTGGCGGCCGAGGCTGCCAAGTATCCAGCGTAGGGCGGCCGGAGCATGGAGGGGAGGAGACCGGGGCTGGAAACATTGTAAGGCTGATGCCCCAGTCTCCTCCCCAATCCGGCCCCGGGAATGTCCCCTTTTCCTGTTTCCATGCTCCCTTCCTGAGCATGGAGACGTAGCCAGAACCTGGCTGGCTACAAGAGGAGAGGGCGGGGAGCATGTTTTCTCCGCTCTGAGGTCAGGGCCATGTTTCCAACCTTGGAGCCCAGAAATCGAACAATCCTATCCCCACCCACCCACACACCAGACACTGTCTAGGGGACATGGGGTTGCTCCCTACATTTCACACTGCGTAATTAATGTTCTCATGTAGTTTAGCCCCTCCCTTCCTTTCTTCTGCTTTCTCCCCATTGTTGGTGTTACACTGTAAGTTACTTGAGGGCAGGGATCTGCAAAGCAGCAAAGATAACATTTTATGCTTCTGGCATTTGAAGCCACTCACATTTCATCACTTTGGATCCTGCATCTCTCCAAGTGAAGGGGATGAGCATCAATCAATCAATCAATCAATCAATCAATCAATCATTTCTACCTTGCTTTACTGTACAGAGAGCTCCCATAGTGGCCTCTCAAAATAAAAGGCCATCCACAAAATACATACAAAAATTAAACATATTCAAACTACACAGTTTGAATAACATATTCAAATATATTCAAATTGCACCGTTTAAAAACTAAGGGCAGCTGTAAGAAAAAAATCACAATGCTTGCCAGGTGGAGTTTTTATTAATGTATATATGTCTTTGCTGAGTTAAATAGAACCCTGGGTAATCAATAACAGGCCTATCTTCTCTAAGAGAGCCCTTAACCAGCATTTCAGTAGGGATGGTGCATGCAGCCAATTGGGTCCGGGAATCCAGCAGACTCCCCACCCCATCCGCTGCCTGGAGCCATGCCCATCGAGCCCCCTGCCCTGCTCGAGCTCCCTCACCGCACACAGGCTGAGCTGTGCACATTCACCTCAAGCCTGTCCGGCGGGCTCTGCAATCACCTATTTATGAAAGAAAATGGCGATCGCGAAAATGCGATCGCATTTAAGCTTGTAATCTCATGTATATCAGCTGTTCACAGCACCATGTTGCATAAGATCAGATGTGTGCATTTTTGTGATCACCACTTTCTTTCCCAAAATGGCACTCGCAGAGATCACTAGACAGTCCTGGGGTGAGTACAGGTGGCTCAGTGAGCAGAGTGGGGAGCTCGGGTGTGGGTCTGGGGGCTCACAAGCTGATGGGCATCCGGCCATCCTTACATTTCAGCAGAAGCTGATAACAATCATTCTTGGCAATCACTGCCACTTGCAAGTGATTGGTCCAGAAGAATCTTCAAGTGCAAGCCCATCCAGAATCAGAATTCCTTGCCCACAGTACCTCCATCTTCTCAGGATAAAATGTCAGCTTGTTCACACTCATCCATTCCTGCACTCACATCAGAGATTCGTTAATCCCTTCAGAACGTAAGAAGATAAGAAAAACCATGCTGGATCAGAAAAAAAGAGCTTATATAGTTGCACAGTGGTCAACCAGATAGCCATGGGAAGCCCCAAAGCAGGACAGGAATGCAATAGTTCCGCAAACTCATGTTCCCCAGCAAGTGTCATACTGAGATACACTGACTCTGATACTGGAAATAATACATAGCCATCATGACTAGTAGACATCAATAGCCATGCCCACCATGAATTTGTCTAGCCCCCTTTTAAAGTAGGGATGTACGAAAGTGAGTTACCTTTTTGTGGATTCTGTTCATGGTGTGGGGGGAGGCGTTCCGTCTCTCCCCCCAGAATCCTTGACGGGGAGGGAGGCGATCCGGTCCTCCCCCCCGGAATCCTCGATGGCCAGCTGTGCTCCGCACCAGCTCCGTGGAGCAGCCGGCCAGGCCCAGGCCAGAGCCGTCCACAGCCGGATTTCCAGCTGCGGAGGGCTCTGGGTAAAAACAACAACAACAACAACAAAAATGCGTACGCAAATGGCAGTGGCTATGGCCGCCGCCATTTGCGTTCCTTATTTTTGGCCATGTTAGTCTACGTAAATATTTACATAGACTATGACAGCGAAAATAAAGGGGAACGCAAATAGCGTAGCGGGCGTTATTTGCATCCCTTTTTGATTCACCGTTTTAGCCTATGTAAATATTTACGAAGACTAAGACGGCCAAAAATAAGGAACGCAAATGGCAGTGGCCGTAGCCGCCGCCATTTGCGTAAGCATTTTTTTTTTAACCCAGCCATGATAGGCTACGTAAATCTTTACGTAGGCTATCACGTCTTGTAAAAAAATCAAAAAACCCCAAACCCCGACAAGACAGCAAATGGCAGTGGCGGCAGCTGGTCGGAAGACCAGCCGCCGGAGCTGCTGCTGCCACCGGAGCCGCTGCCGCCGCCTGGAACACCTGCCCCAGGTAAGTCTCGTCCCAGGGGGGATCCGCGGGGTGGCGGGGGGGTGGCAGGCTCTTCCACCACAGATTTTGGGGGGCCGAATGCACTGGCATTTGGCCTCACCGAGATCCATGGCAGAATTCTCTGCCATCCCTACTGACATCCCTATTTTAAAGCCTTTAAAGTCAGTGGCCATCACAACAACTGGTGGTAGCAAATTCCATAGTTTAACTATGGCATAGTTACTATGTGCTGTGTGAAGATGTCCTTTGATCTGTTGTGACTCTCTCATAGGGATGCTGGAGAAATTCGAGATGGACTAAAAAAAGCTTGGATTTCTAAGAATCTGCTGCTGGCTGGCCTCCTCAGGCCTAGGGATGTCAGAGAATTCCACCACGGATCTTGGTGAGGCCGAATGCCAGTGCATTTGGCCCCCCAAAATCTGTCACGGAATGAAGCCCCCACCCCAACCCATGAAAGGCATGTGGGATGAAGTCCCTGCTGTGCCCAACCCACAAAAGGTGCGCGAAACGGAGCACTTACCTGCTCCCGTCCGCGCTGCTTTGTGAATGGTGGCCGTCCTGCGGCTGCCTTTCACTTCCTCCTCTTCATAGCCGTGATAGGCTATGTAAATACTTACGTAGCCTATCACGGCTAATGCAGGGACACCATTTGGGTCCCTGCGGAGGCCGTGATAGGCTACATAAGTATTTACATAGCCTATCACAGCGGGGGGGTGTGTGTGTGGAAACCCCAGCATATGCAAATGGCGGCGGCTACCACCATTTGCGTACGCTGGGATTTTCCCCCCTGCCGTGATAGGCTGCGTAAATATTTACATAGCCTATCACGGCTCAATACAGGGACGCAAATGGCGGCGGCTACGACAGCCACCATTTGCGTCCCCCCAGGGCTGCCCAGCGGCAGGATGTCTGGCTGGAGCCGGCCGGCGGCTCCGCGGCTTGGCCGCGGAGTGGAGCCGGCTGGGTAGGATTCCGGGGGGGAGGACCGGATTGCCTCCTCCTCTGTCGAGGATTCTGGGGGCAGGGATGGAGTGCCTCCACCCCACTGCTGATTGCCCGGCACGGAGCCAGGTAGGTGTTTCGTACATCCCTAGGCTGAATGCCAGTGCATTCGGCCCCCCGAAATCCGTGGTGGAACGAAGCCCCTGCCCCCCAACCCACAAAAGCCATGTGAAACGGAACCCCCAATCCATGAAAGGCACTCAAGACAGAGCACTTACCTGCTGCCACCTGTGCTGACTTGTGAATGGCGGCCGCGCTGCAGCCGCCATTCACTTCTTAATTATAGCCGTGATAGGCTACATAAATACTTACATAGCCTACCACGGCTACTGCAGGGACACCTTTTGCATCCCTACAGAAGCTATGATTGCCTACTTAAGTACTTACATAGCCTATCACGAAAGAAAAAAAAATGCGTATGCAAATGGCGGCAGCTACGGCGGCTGCCATTTGCGTTCCCTATTTTTTGCCATTTTAGCCTACATAAATATTTACACAGGTTATTACGACTAAAAAAAGGGGAATGCAAATAGTGTAGTGGGCGCTACTTGCGGTCTCTCTTTTTTTCGCCATAATAGCCTACGTAAATATTTACGTAGGCTATAATGGGGGGGTGAGAATGCAAATAGCGCCCACTACGCTATTTGTGTTCCCCTTTTTTTCGCCGTAATAGCCTAAGTAAATATTTACATAGGATAAAACGGCGAAAAATAGGGAACACAAATGTCGGCCGCCATAGCCGCCTCCATTTGTGTATGCTGTTTCTTTTTTTTTTTGGCCTGCCGTGATAGGCTATGTAAATACTTATGTAGCCTATTACGGCAGCCTGGCTGGACACAAATGGCGGCCGCTGTCTGCAGCAGCTCGTCCACAGAATCCTCGTCCGTGGAGCCAGCCGGGCAGGATTCTGGGGGGAAGGACCGGATCGCCTGCCCCCCATTGAGGATTCTGGGGGGAGGGATGGAGCGCCTCCCCCCCACTGCGAATCACATCCATGAAAAGGTAAGTGACTTTCGTACATCCCTACTCAGGCCATGTGGAATCTGTGGACTTTGGGAACTTTTTTTTTAATTTTCCTGAAATTTACACATAGTTATTTGTAGGAAAATATGCAAGTCTCTGCTGAGACTGGTAAATATCCAGGAGGAAAAGTTCAATGGAATGGGGGACAATACTCTAAATGTAATGTACTAAGGTAAATTATGTAAATTCTTGCGAACCCTCTTACAGAAGTATTTGCGTAAAGTGAATCCGTCTGTGAATGGATGACAGAGGAAAAGGTGCCTGACAATCCGTGAAAGACAGACAGAGTAGATTTTAAACGATCCATACATCCCTAATCTCTCACCACTCTGCTTCATTAGATGACCCCGGCTCCTTATATTATATCGAGAAGCATTTATAGAATCAGAGGGTTGGAAGAGGCCTTAAGGACCATTGAGTCCAACCCCCTGTTCCATGCAAAAAGCCTGATTCCCAGGCGGTCTCCCATCCAAGTACTAACTAGGGATGGGAGAGAAATCCTCCACAGACCCCAATGAGGCCGGATTCAAAAGAATCCACCCATGCGGAGTCTGTGGAGGATTGGAAGACTTATTCTCTCTTTAGGAGGAATCCTCGCTGGCCAGATCCTCCCCGCCGGCCAGCTCTGGAGCACCAGCGATACAGCTGCCATTGATTGCTGTATCACTGGCTGGTGGATTGACTGCGGACGCAAATGGCGTCCACTATGCCATTTGTGGCTGTAAAGGTCTTAGTTTGAGGTAAATGCAGCCATAAATGGCTGCATTTACCTTAAACTAAGACCTTTACGGCTGCAAATGGTGTAGTGGATGCCATTTGCATCCACAGTCAATCCACCCAGCCAGTGATACGGCAATCAATGGCGGCCATATCGCTGGCGCTCCAGAGCTGGCCAGCAGCTCCGCAGAATTTCTGCAGAGCAGAGCCGGCCAGCTAGGATTCCGGGGGGGAGGGATGGATCATACACTCCCCGTGGACACCCCCACCCAGACCGGAGAATTTCTCCCCGAATCTTCAGGGGGCCGAGCGCCAATGCATTCGGCCCCCCGAAATCAGCGGTGAAATTCTCTGCCCCCCGCACCCCCCCGGGATGGGACTTACCTTTGGCGAATGTCCGTCCCAGCGGCGCGTCCCGGCGGCAGTTCGTCGGCCTTTCGTCGGGGGCGGGGGCGGCAGCTGGTCTTCTGACCGGCTGCCGCCGCCGCCATTACAAAGTGTAAAAAAACAAACAAACCCCATGATAGGCTACGTAATGATTAATGTAGCCTATCATGGCTAGATTTCCAAAGTCAGCCGTGATAGGCTACGTAAATCGTAACGTAGCCTATCACAGGTGACTTTGAAAAAAAAAAAGCGCATACGCAAATGGCGGTGCTCTATGGGCGCCGCCATTTGCGTTCCTTATTTGGTCCCAGTAGTCTACGTGAAGATTTTTTACTACGTAAATCTTTACGTAGACTACCGGGAACAAATAAGGAACACAAATGGCGGCGCCCATAGAACGCCGCCATTTGCGTACGCGCTTTTTTTTTTCCCCCAAAGTCACCCGTGATAGGCTACGTAATGATTTACGTAGCCTATCACGGCTGACTTTGGAAATCTAGCCGTGATAGGCTAAGTTAATCGTTACGTAGCCTATCATGGTTTTTTTTTTTTACACTTTGTTTTGCGGCCGGGGAGACGGGGCGCTTCTCCCCGGCCTGAATTTCGGCCAGGCGAGGCGGGATGGCTCCACCCCCTCGCCTGAACTTCGGGGGGAGAAGCGAAGCGCCTCCCCCCCACCGCGAAGCACCCCTGCGAAAAGGTAAGTGACTTTCGTACATCCCTAGCCCATCCCTAGTACTAACCAGGGCTAACCCTGCTTAGCTTCCAAGATCAGACAAGGCCGGGTGCATCTAGCCCTTTCTCCATATCCACTTTGTCCACATCTTCCATACTTCCACAGCCTCCCTGGGTTTGGATTATGAAATGAGAGGTAAAGCTGTATGTCACTCGCATATTGTTGGCACAGCAGCCTGAATGTCCAGATGACCTCACCCAGTGGCCTGATGGAGATGATAAAGAGCATGGGAGAGAAGGTGGAAGCTTGCAGGCTAAAATGTCTAGGGCACCTGCCCCACAGCTGGCCTGTCTGTTCTTCACCGGCCTATTTCCCCTGCCCAAAATATTCCTGGTGGGGCCACCACCAGTCTGTGCCCATCAATCTTAGATCACCTGCTCCCCCAGGACATCTTCGACAGGCCACCCTTCAAAGGAAAGGATTAATTTCAGGTGGTCTCTGACTTTGGAAAGAGGCCAGCTTGTTGTGGCCTGAGCATGAAAAGCCAGCTGCCTCCCTGCTCACTTGTGCCTTCCATGGAGTAAATGGCTCTTAACAGCATTTCCCATCCCGTTCCCAGGTGATTGGAGAATGATGAGAAGTGAATGGCCCTTTCGAAGTCTCTCTCACTGCAAAATGAGCCTCTTAGGCTCACTCTATTGTGCTTATTTTTGGCTGTAATGGTTTTGGCTGCCATTGTCAAGCTGATCTCTGAACTGAGCCTCTGATGGTGCTGCCTTCTGGGAAGGCCCTCGCTTAGTGTGAGCAGAACTGACGAGTGAAATACTTTCTGGGAAAGCACAATCGCAAGGCAAAGCTGGAGGTTCCTGTTCAGCAGAAATGTCTCATGAGAATTTTGAGGTAGGGATGTACGAAAGTGACTTACCTTTCACGGATTATGTTGATGGTGGGGGGGAGGCATTCCGTCCCTCCCCCCGGAATCCTCGAATGGCTGGCTGTGCTCTGTGGCAGCTCTGTGGAGCAGCCGGCCAGGCCCAGCCAGGCCAGAGCCGTCCGCAGCCAGATTTCTGGCCACGGAGGGCTCTGGGAAAACAAAACACCACAAAACCCGCATACGCAAATGGCGGTGGCCATGGCCGCCGCCATTTGCGTTCCTTATTTTTGGCTGTCTGAATCTATGTAAATATTTACGTAGACTATGACAGCAAAAATAAAGGGGAACGCGAATAGCGTAGCAGGCGCTATTTGTGTCCCTTTTTGATTTAACGTTTTAGCCTACATAAATATTTACGTAGGCTAAAACGGCGAATCAAAAGGGGATGCAAATTTACGTAGCCTATCACGTCGTGTTTTTGTTTTTTTTAACCCAGCCATGATAGGCCACGTAAATCTTTACGTAGCCTATCACGTCTTTTTTTTTTTACCAAGACTGGAAATGGCGGCAGCGGCAGCCGGTCGGAAGACCAGCCGCCGCCACCGCAGCCGCAGCCACTGCCAGAGCTGCTGCCACCCAGAACATCTGCCCCAGGTAAGTCTCATCCCGGGGGGGATCTGTGGGGGGTGGTGGGGGGGTGGCAGGCCATTCTGCCACGGAGTTCAGGGGGCTGAATGCGCTGGCATTCGGCCTCACCGAGATCCGTGGTGGAATTCTCTGACATCCCTATTTTGAGGTAAGGAACGAGTTCTGGTAAGGCCACTGACATTTTTTTCAGGGGGTTCCAGACTTCCCAATGTGGGATGAATAGAAAATGATTATCTCACACTGTCGAGCAAGGGCGCAGAATCTCTTTCAGCCTGAAAGCCCAATTCCATTTCAGAGAAGCTCTCGGGGGATCCTTCCCGGTGGTGGTTGGGGCGAAAATGCAAAACAGAAAACAAACCTAGGATATTTTTTTAGCTTAAATATCTTACTGCCAGTAGCTCACCCTTTGGAGAGGCATTTCAACCTTTTAGAATGGAGAAAAACTGCACAGAAGCTGGGAAACTACAAAATGATGGGTGGTTGGGGAAGGGGGCAGGGCCTTGGAGAGGGCGTGGCTATCTGGAGAACCCCAGAGAGTCAAATTGGGACTTCAAGGTAGGCCAGATTGGGCTCACAGGCCTGAGGTTCAACACTCGTGGTGTAAAGGGAGATTTCAAGGCAAATTGGGGAGGTCCTGCTAAAGAGCAGTATCAGAGGAACACTGAGGGACACAGAGATGGGTTAGATAAGACTAGCATCATTTCCTATGGGAAGGGGTTAAGAATGTAACACCACAGATGAAACTGGGGCTGGACCAAACATGTGGCTCATTTGAACTTCAGAGGTATTGGAGGAATAGGTGGCGGGTAGGGAGAAGTGAAAACCATGCTGGAGATTCAGAGGAGAATGAGGATGTTCAGGAGGGGGGACATTTTGGGCTGTGAGGGTGGGTCACTAATAGGTATAGGTTATGAGGTGGTTGAGGATGGGTTGCTTTCCCCTTTCTATAAAATAAAGATGGGGACCTTAGCTTGGACTGAGGGCTGAATTGGTTCTGGACAAGGATGTCAGGGGCTGCATGCCAACAGTAGGCATGTAGGGATGTCTCTTGCTGTGGAATCCAGCCCTCTGGGGGCTCGTCGGACTGCTGGCGAGCACCCAACTTGGCTTGCATTTGTGGGTGAAGCCACGGGGCTTTTATCTCTGTGTGTTTTTTTAAATTATTAAATAGACAAGTGTGCAAATTGCGGGGTGTGTTTTGTGATTTATACAAATTTCGGCCAAAAATGGTGTAATTTACACAAATTGCGGTCACATTTTGCACAAAATTATACAAATTACAGCTGAAATTTGCAGAAATCCCACAAATTGTGCCCTGCAATTTGCACACATTTCTATTTAGGTAAAAAAATATATATTTTTTAAACCCTGTAAAATCCATGTACTGGCCCAACTTGATACACATCAGGTCGGGGCAGCTTGCAGGGAAACAAGCTAAAGTTGGGGCGGGGGAAGCTGATGAAAACTTGGCAAGCTTCACCCATCACCCCCAGATGGATTCCTCTTATATCCCTTTAGGTGGGCCCCACTCACATAGACTCATGCACAGATCCACACACACAAAAATACACAGGCACAGGCATTCTCTCTCACATACACATTTACACTCACTTTCTCTCTCTCTCTCTCTCTCTCTCTCACACACACACACACACACACACACACTCACCCACACATAGGGATGTACAAAAGTCACTTACCTTTTCGAAGGGTGACATTCGCGGTGAGGGGGGAGGCACTCAGTCCCTCCCCCCAGAATTCCGGGTTGGGGGGGAGGTGCTCCATCCCTCCCCCCCCGGAATCCTGGCCGGCCAGCTCCGCTCCGCAGAGATTCTGCGGAGCCACCGGCCGGCTTCACCAGTGGCCAGACATCCGGCCGCTGGCTAGCAGGGACGCAAATGGCGGCTGTAGCTGCCGCCGTTTGCGTCCCTGCAGTCAGCCATGATAGGCTACGTAAATGTTTACATAGCCTATCACGGCTGGTTTAAAAGAAAAAAAAAGCACGTACGCAAATGGCGGCGCCCATGGGCGCCGCCATTTGCGTTCCTTATTTTGGCACGTCTTAGTCTACGTAAACATTTACGTAGACTAAGACGGTGAAAATAAGGGGAACGCAAATAGCGTAGCATCTACCCTGCTGTGATTCACATTCACACTTTGTTGACCCAAAGACAAAGCTGGGTGCACCACCCCATGGCCAAAGCAATGTAGGCCCATTCTGGATACAGATACAAACCCCATCTTGATGTTGCAGTTATCAAGTGATACATTTGTAAGATATTATGTGCACCAGCCTGCATTATTCCAACCGAAGAGAGCTATTGAGAGTAGGGATGGGTGAGGAATTTGGTTTCCATTTTGAATCAAATTTACCACATTCACACTTCCAGAACCGGAACACAAACAGGAACACGGTTTGCCACTGAAATCCATATGTTTCTGATGTCCGCAGTGCAGTTTTGGGGGGAAATACGCACAGAAATGTGTATATATTTGGGGGTTGGGGAATGTGCACAAAAGCATTTCATTCAGTGGGGAAAAAGTTATACATTTACAAAAGTACACATCAAAAGGTGTACAAATTTTCAGGTGAACTAAAAAAAAAAATTGCCATCTGATGCAGTATTGGGATGAAATGAACAGCGTTGGAAAGACTAGAACCTGAGTGAAATGGAGCTTGACAGATTCACTCATCTCTAGCTGAGAGTAGACTGCTGGGAAATGGCAGCTGGAAAGGACAATCTGTTTGTTTGTTTGTTTGTTTGAGGAATTTAAATACTGCTTTTTAGGTGACCCCTACCAAGTGCTTTATATTGTTATTGTTTAAAGCATCAATAACAGTCAAGGAGATCTACAGAGGTAGAGGGCATCTCTACACCACCCTAAAATCCTGCATTTAAAATGCAGCTTTCTGCTTCTGTTTTAAATGCAGGATCACAGTGACTTCCTTTTTCATGTGCTTCCTCCCCACCCTCCCTGTATCTGAGTCTTCCATTCTCTTTCATCAATCTTGCTCCTCTTCTTGCTGTTTTTCCTCTTTTCACGGAGGAAACTGAAGCAGAACGCAACGGGGTAATTTGATAGCTCATCATCTGTGATCTATTTAAAAATGGAACAAAGGGCATTTAGTGCAGGAGATGCCTCGAATGATCATGTAAAGAGCCTGCAAACTTCTGTGAAGGAGCAATCTCAATCGCAGGATAAAAGTTGCATGTGAAGGAGCCCAGAGACTGCAGAGAGGGCTGGTGAAGCTAATTTTAATGAGCAGGGAACTTTAAGATCAGATATAACCCCACACACTCATTGGATTAGTATTCTTCCCATCAAGATTTCGAGGGTTATTTGGAAATATTGAAACTTAAACTGAAAGTATGCCATTGATTTTGTTAAAGATATTTTTATTTATTACATTTTAATCCCACCTTTTTTCCCTCTTGCAAGCAACCCAAGGTGACTTACACAATCCTCCTCCCCTCCATTTTATCCTCACAACAACCCTTTGAGGTAGGTTAGGCTGGGAGTCAGTGACTGGCTCAAAGTCACTCAGTCAGCTTCTTGGCCAAGCGGGGACTAGAACCCAGATCTCCCAAGTCCCAGTCCAACACTCCAACCACTACACCACACTTGTTGGCGTATTACACAAATTACACTTGTTGGTTTGCTAGTTCTTTGCTTAAGTCGAATTTATTTCTTATTCAGTTATTCCAGAATAAAATATTAGTATTTTAATGATTTCCCTGATAGATATGTTTTGCCTAAAAAGCACAGTGAAATGCTTAAAACACATTAGAGTAGGGCCTGGTGCCACAGCTACCCCTAAATTGGACTTAATGCAGGCCCCGGCTTACCTCGGGAGCAATGCTGCAGTGGCGCTCAGTCCCAGTGGGGAGGCAGGGAGGGGGCCGGGCAGCTGAGCCCCAGCTAGGAATGCTGGAGAAATTCGAGATGGACTAAAATGAGCTCAGATTGCTAAGAATCCGACCTGCGGGATCCGCTGCCGAGTGACCCTCTCATGCCACGCGGAGTCCATGGACTTTCGGGCAATTTTTTTTTTACTGCCCTGAAATTTATGCATCCATATTTGTAGGAAAATACGTAAGTTTCTGCTGAGGAAATGTTGAGCGGAATGTTGGACAATACTCTAAATGTTACGTACTGAGGTAAATCATGTCAATACTTAGGTAAATACTTAAGTAATTATTTGTGGATTTTTCCGCATGACGAAAAGGAATTGTCTGTATCCGTCTGTGGGCAGACGATGGAACAAAAGGCACCTGGCAATCTGTGAAACACAGACAGAGTGGATTTTACACAGTCTGTCCATCCCTAGCTGCAGCAGCTGTGCCAAGTGTGCACCCATATGGGAGGCAGGGAGCCAATCAGGGGTCACATTGGCTTGGTGGGAAGAGGGCTTTGTTGGTGGACGGGAGGGAAAGCTTCCTTCCCTCTAGTCTGCCAGAGGCTGTTAAGAGCAGGGCCTCTCACGTGGCTTCAGCATTGCCATTGCTGACTTCCCCACCCACCCACTCTGGGGTAACTCATTTCTTGCCATGGATTATGGTCAGTCACCGGTCAACGGGGCTGGGAAGGAATTTTACCTGCACATAGATTGGCACCAGTATGCAGGGTTTTTGCCTTCCCCGTCACAAGGATATTAACTCCGTGATATTTGGTTTTGTTTGGCTGACAAGTATAACTGTCTGGGTGGTTATAAAACTTTCATTTCTAAGTCACAACTTTGTAGGTGTGGAAGGCATTGGGCTGGATCCATTGGAAAAGGGAACAGGATTGGGCACCTCATTTTCCCCTTCAAAAGGGGAGTCCCTTAAGGGACCGTGGGAGGGTGTGGCATTAAGACCCAGCTCAGTGTGGGGCTGCAATCTGGGCCACACCCCAGGGAGGCAGAAACGGGCTCTCTTCAACGGTCTGTGCCATGGAGTGTGCCTCTGACTCCTGCCTCCCACAATGAGGCACCCGGCAGGTGGGCCAGGTTGATGGGATCAGACTACAGGCAGGCAGTCAATGGATCCATTAGGGATGGCAGAGAAATCGGCCACAGACTCCAATGAAGCTGGATTCTTTGGAATCCAGCCCCGCGGAGTCCGTGGCGGAATGCCCCCCTGCCGCCCCCCAAAATCCCACCTGGAATGGAACCTACATGGTGGCGGCTGGTCCTGGCCGCTGTCTTCATTTCACAGCCATCCGCTGTCGGGCTATGGAACAAAATGGCGTCCAGTGTAGGGGACACCATTTGTGTCCCTGCCGTTGGCCGTGATTGGCTACGTAAATATTTACGTAACCTATCACGGCAAAGAGCAGGGACGCAAATGGCTTAGTGGACGCCATTTGCATCCCTGCCATTGGCCATGATTGGCTACGTAAATATTTACATAGCCAATCATGGCCAACAGCAGGGATGCAAATGGCGTCCCCTACACCAGACGCCATTTGCCTCCGCAGACTGGCTGCGGCTGGAAGTCCAGCAGTGGCTGGAGCTGGCTGGCTGCTCCGCGGACTCCCCACGGAGTGGAGCCGGCCGGGGAGGATTCTGAGGGGAGGACCGGATCGCCTCCCCCCACTTGCGGACCCCCCCATGGACCCCAGGTAAGGGGATCCGTACATCCCTAGGATCCATGCCCTATGCCCCCCCCCAACTGTGTTCTAAGCTGGATCTATAAAGTTGTGGCCAATTATTTAACCCATCCAAGTCTGTGTCTGAATTTGTTTCCCCATCTCCCTATCCTGCCCTAAAGGGACTAGCTAGGTGCTGCCACAGACAACTCGACCCATTTGGGTTTCTTTACACTGACACAGTAACTTGGGGCTATACCTTGGCTTGTGTGAACTTGTCACTGGCATCAATTCATCAAGTGCAGAGAAAATAAGTGGTGGACATGGCTGTGCAAAAAAGGCCTCAGGCTCCCTTTTTGGATCTGAACCTGTTGTGTTGTGTTCTCACTGGACTGACAACACTGGCTTTACTTTTTCCACGTTAACCCTGAGCTTCGGTTGTCCTCCTGGTAGCTAGCCACAGGAACCATGCTGAGCTTGAAAATACTTTCCTTTTCCTGATAATTGGAGATGCTTCTTTCCCTCCTTGGTTTCGCCTTTCTATAAACATTCTGGGTGACTTCCAGAAAAGGTCAGCTGAGCTAATACAGTTGCAGAGTCAATGTCTCTGAGTTTCTGCAGCAAGATGGGAGACTGTTAGAACTCCCCAACCTATTAGCAAAAGTCTCCTGTCAGACTCCATGAAAATTGGTCTCTCTGTTTGGGGGCTATGGCATCTGGGTATGGCCTGCCAAATATCTTCCATTGCTGTTCACATTGGTTATTCCCAGTACACTCTCAAAGAAACGGTAATTCAATTTTCATCTCTAGCAACATGAAAGACAGTCATGCACACCAAAGAGAATGAAGGAGGGAGGGAGACAGAGAGAGAGAGAGAGAGAGAGAGAGAGAGAGAGAGAAGCTTGTCCAAGGTTTAAATTAAAAATAGCAATCAATATACCCCCTAAAAAGGAACAGAAAGGAGAGAGTTGGACTTGAAAATGTCCTCACACGCTTGAGTCAGCAAAATCTTTTGCAACGTTAGTTCTCCGATTCTTTACTTTTTAATAGGAAGTTGTAAAAAATAAATAAAAAATAAATTATCCTCAGGGAAAATGGATGTGATAAAAGTATGAAGGACTTGGCAGAGCTTCTGCAATGATAAAAGACTGTATTGAGTTTCTCATGTCTACCTGTCAGAAGGTGAAAATGAGGGATGTACTATGGATTCTACTTCAATAACCACAGATTCTTGTGGTCTGATCCTATGCTCTGAGACTGTGGCTCATGGGAACTGATTTAACAAGATAAGAACAATCCTAGTGGTTCACACCAAGTGTTCACTTGGTCCAGAATCCTGTTTCCAATGGTGGACAGCTAGACATCTCTGGGAAGCCCGCCAGAAGGGCCTCTGTGTTGGTGTGAGGGGAATATTGACCCACGTATTGGAATGTAACTAGTGGTGTCCCTTTATCTTCTCTGTTATTTCTGCCTTCCCTAAGGTGGCCTGACATGCTTAGACCATTTCTAAGTAGGGATAGCGCAGCTGCCCGTTTCAGTCTGAGAGTCCAGCGGACCACCCCAGCTGTTCCTGCCAAACCCCTGCCCCTGCAAAGACCCCCCCTACTCCCCCGAGCCCCATCCTCCAGTGTCGCGATTGCCATTTCGTGAAAAAACAAGGTGATCGTGAATACGCACACATAAAGCTGTATGCAAAGTGGCTCCAGGATTCACCCATATATGCAAGATTAGAGGTGTAAATAGTCCATTTGCACCTGCAATCTTGTGTATATGGGCGATCCACGGTGCCAATTTGTGTATAAGTCTGTGTGCGCATTTTTGCGATCGCCATGTTTTTTTTTGCAACATGGTGATCACGGTGCAGGAGGATGGGGCCCGGGTGAGTGCAGGCAGCTCAACAAGTGGGTGAGGGGCTCGAGCTTGGGTCAGGGGATGTGCGAGCAGAGAACCCAGATGGGGTGTGTGTGCCCATCCATCCCTATTTCTAAGTAACACAGAAATTAGAGTTGGGTACTTGATCCCTGATCACAGCACTTCAGAAAACAGAGCAATTCTGCTTGAACCAATCTGGCCCCTGAGCAAGAAACTGGCAAATTTCTAGAAGGGTAGATGCAGGGGCTAGGGAATTATACTGATCAAAAACTAGTTTAAGGGTCTCTCTTTTTTTCATAGTAAAGCCTGATGGTGTTGGAAGAACGGCCATCTCACAGCCCTGCCCTTGCCCTACTGCAAAGCACAGTGATTGGAGAGCCCTCCTGGTAAAACATGACTTATAATTAGAAGGTGGACCTGTCAGTCACTCAACCCCACTGCCCCCCCATCAGGATTTAGAGCAAGAAAGTCAAAGATGATGTATTTGGAAACACACTGTCTGCCTTTCCAAAGCCAAATAGTGAGCAAAGCCTTGTGTGGGGCAGGGAGGTATGAGAAATCATACATCAATTCATTTTTGATCAGGATTTACTCAGTTTGCACCTTCTGGACCAATCACAGCCTCAGATGTAATTTGTGGTTGAGGTCCATACATTTCTGAGCTTGCAATGTGATTCACCGACTAAAACAAATGCATCTGACAACATGTGAATACAAATGCTTACTTCTGAAAAATGAAAACCTGTTTTCATCAATGGCAGATGAATGTGTTCATTTCAAAGGTCTGCACAATTGATGCGTACATTTGGGAAAACACACATGACAATACACGATTTTTCATGCAAAAAGAAAAAAAAAGCTTGCAATCTGATGCAGACTTGAGCTGGAATGACGTTTGAGATGGAATGCAGAGAACTTCAGGGAGCCTGCTTTTTGCTGATTCATATATCCCTAGTGCAGGGCCCAGCTTTGGTTCTGGTCGCTCAGGAAGCACCAGAAATGGTCCAAAGGGACCTGATTTGGATTGGATTTGGTCTTTGGTTGAATCTGATGCGCATCCCTAGCAGATATGTTCCGGAGCCACAGGAGCCTGGTCGGTCCTGTGGCTCCGGAAACACTGGAGCATTCTAAGGCCTCCTGTGAGGCCTTGCCAAGGCACTTTGCAGATAAAATTGATGGGATTAGGAGTGTTGCTCCGCGCGCTGTGGATACAGTTAGTGAGCAAGAGGCGGCCTGTGGCAAACCGGTTTTGTGGGATCGGTTCCAGTTTCTTCCTCCTGATGAAGTGGACAAGGTGCTTTCATCTGTACGGCCGACCACCTGCTTACTTGATCCTTGCCCATCTTGGCTCATTATGGGCTGCAGAGAAAGACTGGGTGAGGGGATCAAGGCGGTGGTGAACGCCTCCCTTGAGGAGGGAGTGATGCCATCAGCCCTCAAGGAGGCAGTGATAAGACCGCTTTTAAAAAAGCCCTCCTTGGATCCCCAGGTTCTGAACAACTTTCGCCTAGTCTTGAATCTGTCTTTTTTGGGCAAGGTGACTGAGCAGTTGAAGGCACACTTGGGAAGAAGCTGATTATCTAGATCCATTTCAGTCAGGCTTCAGGCCTGGGCATGGGGAAGAAACGGCCTTGGTCGCCTTGGTGGATGATATGAGGAGGGCTCTGGATAGGGGTGAACGCTCCTTCCTTGTTCTCCTCGACCTCTCAGCGGCTTTTGATACCGTTGACCACGGTATCCTCCTGGACCGCCTGGAGGTGCTGGGCATTGGAGACACTGTATTGTGGTGGTTCCGGTCCTTCCTCTCTGGCAGGTACCTGAGGGTAGCACTGGGAGAGGAGGTTTTGGACCCGTGGCCACTCACTTGTGGGGTGCCACAGGGTTCCATCCTCTCCCCAATGCTATTTAACATCTATGTGAAGCTGCTGGGGGCTATCATCAGGAGGTTTGGGGTGCAGTGTCATCAGTATGCGGATGACACACAGCTCTACCTCTCATTCAAATCTTCACCAAGGTTGGCCATAGAATCCCTGTCCAAATGTCTGGAGACGGTGAGTGGCTGGATGGGGAGGAATAAGCTGAAGCTGAACCCTGACAAGACCGAGGTACTTTTGGTGGGAGACAAGAGGAGGCTGGGGGATGTTGACCTGGTGTTGAATGGGGTATGGCTACCCTTGAAAGACCAGGTCCACAGCCTGGGGGTCATTTTGGACTCCCAGCTGTCCATGGAGCCTCAGGTGTCAGCTGTGAGCCGGACAGCACTGTATCAACTCCATCTGATAAGGCGGCTGCGCCCCTTCCTTCCCGACCATCTGCTCCCATCGGTAGTACATGCCCTGGTCTCCTCTCGTTTAGACTACTGTAATGCGCTCTACGTGGGGTTACCCTTGAAGATGGTTTGGAAGCTGCAGCTGGTACAGCATGCAGCGGCTCGCCTGATTAAAGGCAGCTGCCGGCGAGATCACATCACTCCAGTGCTGAAGGAGTTGCACTGGTTACCAGTTGTTTTCTGGGCCAAATTCAAGGTGTTGGTTTTGACCTTTAAAACCCTATATGGTTCTGGCCCAGCCTGTCTTAAGGAGCACCTCCAGCAGCACCAGACAGGCCACTTAACAAGATCAGCCTCGGCTGGCCTTCTCTCTGTCCCATCAGCCAGGACAGCTAGACTGGTGGGGACGAGGGAGAGGGCCTTTTCTGTGGTGGCCCCCACTCTGTGGAACTCCCTCCCTAGGGAACTCTGCCATGCCCCCTCTTTAATGAGCTTCTGTCGTGCATTAAAAACGTGGTTGTTCAGGCAGGCATTTGAGGTGGGTTAGGGTATTTTAGAAAATGTTTTTATTGTAGAATTTTATTGTTTTAAACTGTTTTGTTGTATGCTGTACATCGCCCAGAGTGGCTGGGTGACCAGCCAGATGGGCAATTAATAAATTTAATAATAATAATAATAATAATAATAATAATATGTGCGGTTTTCATGATGCAGCTCCCGATCATTGTTATTTATTGCATAACCAGTCATATAACCTAAGAACTCTGTTACAGGCCAACCTATAAATACAGTTAATAAATAAATAAATAAATAAATAAATAAATAAATTTATCGTGTTATCCCCAGCTGCCTTCTCTGCATCTTTTTCGCTCCTTCCAGAGCTTAAACATCTCTTCTAGTCAGACTTCCCCAACCTGGTTCCCTCCTGATGTGTTGGACTGAAAGTCCCGTCATTCCCACCTGGCTAGGAATGCTGGCCAGGAATGCTGGGCGTTGTGGTCCAATGCATCTGGAGAACATCAGGTTGGGAAAAGCTGCTCCAAGTGCCAAAATGCAGCCCTGACTCATGGTTGTGCAACCTGCAGTGATTGTGAGCTTAACTGCTCATTGGTTTCTGCATCATGTTCCCACTGAAAAGCACAGGCATTCGTCTGAGAAGTATACTGCACTTCTGAAGTATCGTTGCAACAAGTCCATGCTTATTCTTGCCTTAGTAATTAGCTTAGCAGCACATCTGCTTTCACACATGTGTGTGTGTGTATGTGTGTGTGTGTGTGTGTACACAATGATAATATATGCTTCCTGTTTGGGATACTCATCCACACCACCAATATGCAGTTTCCTCACTGGAAGCAGGAAATCATGGACCTTGGTGGCATTCTTAAACATGGCCCCAATCCAAGTTGCTGAACTATATTCCCCAAATGGGAGCTCGGAGAGCTCCTTTAGAGCTCTGACTGGTTCGGACTGAAACCTGGAGCAGATTTACAGCCCACTGACATTGCAGCCACCAGCCTCCACTGCCTCCCCGTCTCCCTCCACAGCCCTGCACAGCCACTGCAGAAAGCTCCGTTTAGCTCCTCACCTGAGGTCAGGAGGGGGTGTGCTGGTGAGCAGGATGGGGAGGGGAGGGGTGCGGCCCAGGATCCACCAGTCCCAAAGGCTTCTTAGGCACTTGCCTTGCCCCTGGCCCCACAGAACAGCTAAAAGTACCTGGTCTCAGACACCTGTCTACCTAAAATCATTGCAATGGAGGATGGTGAGGTTGGATCAACCTCTGCTCCTCCTCCTGCCCTGCATGGTCAGAATCATAGAATCATAGAATAGTAGGGTTGGAAGGAGCCTACAAGGCCATCGAGTCCAACCCCCTGCTCAATGCAGGAACCCAAGTCAGAGCATCCCCTGTCTTGAATGCCTCCAATGTGGGAGAGCCCAGCACCTCCCTAGATAACTGGTTCCATTGTCGTATTGCTCTAAGAGTCAGGAAGTTTTTCCTGATGTTCAGCTGGTATCTGGCTTCCTGTCACTTGAGCCCATTATTCTGTGTCCTGCACTCTGGGATGATCGAGAAGAGATCCTAGCCTTCCTCTCTGTGACAACCTTGCAAGTACTTGAAGAGTGCTAACATATCTCCCCTCAGTCTTCTCTTTTCAAGGCTAAAAATGCCCAACAAGGGGAGAATAGGGTTATAGAGTCATAGAATAGTATAGAATAGTAGGGTTGGAAGGGGCCTACAAGGCCATCGAGTCCAACCCCCTGCTCAATGCAGGAATCCAAGTCAGAGCATCCCTGACAGATGGCTGTCCAGCCTCGTCTTGGATGCCTCCAGTGTGGGAGAGCCCACCACCTCCCTAGGTAACTGGTTCTATTGTCATATTGCTCTAACAGTCAGGAAGTTTTTCCTGGTGTTCAGCTGGAATCTGGCTTCCTGTCACTTGAGCCCATTATTCTGTTTGGCGAATACACAGCATGCAGCCCGGCGTGCTTTAGTTAGTTATGGTCGTGGGTGTGTGTGTGAGTGGTGGTGGCGGTGGTGGGCAGATTCTGATAGCAAATCAGAAACACTGCACATGGGGAGGGGAGTCATGTTTTTACTCCCTGGTGTTATCAGAATCTAACACACACACCCTCCCCTGGGTGTAGAATGCAGAGAGGAGAACCCCATTGAAACTAACATGATATTTTTTCTCTGTGTGTGTTACAGCCACGCGCAGGGGGCGATTTAGACTCTCACCATACTGGGGGCTAAAAACATAAGCCTTCCCTCCCCATGCACAGTTTCATTTCATTTATTACGTTTCTGTACCGGCCAATAGCTGAAGCTTTCTGGGCAGTTTGCAAAGCATAAAAACCATGAAGCATACATCATACATCGTATAACAGCCCAGTTACCGACAAACAAACGCACAACATGCGGAGACACACACAGACATCTGAACAATTTTTAAACAATCAATAAGCAAAATCCAGGACCCCATCAACTGTTAAGTTTCCATCCCCTTATACCCCAGGATTAACTAAAGGAAAACCAGATACGTAGCTGCATGTGGCGTACTTACAGGACGTCCACTTTGACCCTTAGCAGCTCCACTCCAGTGGTGAAATTCCCTCCTCCAATCCTCTTAACACAGATATTTCCCAGAAAACAGGAAACATTTTAATGGAGTTCATGGGTGTGCAGGGCACACAGGAAAGGCATCTGTGCCATACCCATTCCCCTCGGCCCTGTGCCCAAGCTCCACACATCCAAGGCCCTGTGTACCTGTGTTTCCATAGGCTTCAGCATGCTGCTCAATTCATGCTGTCCATTTAGACAGGGAATGGAACATGTATGCAGAATCTGACCCATGTGGACAGTGGTGCTGCTGATGCCAGGCCACCGGGTGGAGGTGCAAGGCCCTGACACTCAGAAGGCCCCCAAATACAATCCCCCCCAGCACTAACTCTCCCCCACTGGCGCTCTACTTGCTCCTGCCCCTAGTGATATTTTCACTCCCTCCTGCTCACTTCTCCCCTCACTTCTATCCACCCTCCCTTTCTTATGCAGCAGAGGAAGCTGTGGTGGTGCCCGGCATCTTTATTTTCCCAGATGGCCTCTACTTGGCCATGTGGGTCCAGAGGCATGCTGGGGAAATAAACATGCCGGGCGTGGCTGCAGCTTCAGTTGGCAGCACTTTCAAGTTCTTCTAAAGGTTTAAAAAAAAAATGAAAGAGAAAGATGCTGCTGCCTGATAAGGGGTGGGGGGAGAAAAAGTGCAGGACAGAGAGCAGTGGGGTGGGTGAGGGTGAAGAAGCACCAGGGTCTAGGGGGGAGAAAAAGAGCAGAGAAAGAGAGTGAGATCTGCATCAGACCTGGGGGGCGGGGAGCATCCTGGGGCAGTGAAACCAGGGGAGGGGGAATGCTGCCCAGGAGTGTGTGTCTAGGGCCACAGAGGGCATTTTTCCCAGAGTCCCTTCAGCCCTGACAGTGCCACTGCATGTAGGGTCTGTGTACATGCGCCCTTAATTAATTAATTAATTAATTTCTATACCACCCAATACCTGAAGCTCTCAAGGCTGTTCACAACAATTGTCCCTTGAACAATTGGAGGCTGTAGCAGCGCCAATGAATTTGACCCCCCTTCATTAATTTATATTTATTAATTATTAATTATTATTACATTTCTATCCTGCCTTATTTCCTCTCACAAGGAACCCAAGGTGGCTCACATAGTCTTCCTCCTCTCCATACTATCCCCATAACAACTCTGTGAGGTAGTTTACTGTGAGAGTCCGTGACTGGCTCAAAGTCACCCAGTGAGCTTCATGGCCAAGTGGGGACCAGAACCCGGATCTCCTGAGTCCCAGTCCAACACTCTAACCATTATACCACATGGATTCTCCTAACCATCATACCACCTTCATGCATCTATGTATTTGTACATGGATTGAGAGGGCATAAGGCAGCAAGGTGTGCAGAACAATGATGTGCAGTGAAGTACATCAGGGGTGGGGAACCTCGGGCTGTGGCTACTTTTTTTTTTGTATATGTTGTTGGGGCTAACATGAATTGAATGCTTAATGTGCATAGCAACCAGCCATTGTGCACATTCACCACGCTTCATGGAGAATGTGCATATAAGCTGTTCATGAAGAAGGAACTGTGCACATTCTCCCACCATTATGCATAATCTCCTGCAGGCCTTGGGGAACATGGACATCTCCACTGCATTTGGCACATTCTCTAGCCCTTGTGCATAATGTCCAAGAGGCCTTGGGGAATGTGCCTATGCATTTGGCATATCTCAACAGTGCTTTGTATATTGTCTGGGCAATATGCATAATCTCCAAGTAAAAACTGGAGAAGGTGCATAGGTGATAGAATCTTGACATGAGAGTGGAGTGCATTATAGAATGGAAATACTATTTTTGACTTCTCCATCATGTAAAAAATCTGTAAGTAAAAAACTAGCATATTGGGGTGGGGGTGGGTGGGGAGTCCATCCTGATCCTTGTTGGGATCCTTTTCTACTTTCACATGTTTTCAGACAGGCAAGCAATCAAAAATACGATTACCCCTTGCAGTCTGTAGAACCAATTTTCTGCTCTCCCACTTCTGCACTCTGTCACCTCTTTCTGCTGCGTGTGTAGACCAAGTCGTAAGCTGAGGGCAGAAGGAGAAACAATCCACCTAACCATCAGACCCACCGAGAGAGCTTGTATTTGAGCATTTATCTCTATAATCCTGCAAATTAGCTTTATTATCAGCCTGGGTGTCTTCATGAACCGAATATACAGTATGCACATTCTCCAAGACGTTGTTATACAGTTTTACCATTCAACTCACATTAGCCCAAACTCTCTCTCTCTCTCTCTCTCTCTCAATCTCTCCCCACATATATAAGACTAAATTTGTTAGGGATTATACACTGAGGATGCAGGATTTACTTCATAGAAGACATGTATTGGATTACATTATACACAGGTGTAATGGGGAGATTAATCAACTAACATTTCATCTGATTAATCCCCAGGGAGGCAATTTTGGATTGATGGGACTAAGAATTAAGGGAGAAACTTGCTTCTTTCTTAATTTTTTTTTTAGTTCTGTAACCTTTGTTGTTGTTGTTCAGTCGTTCAGTCGTGTCCTACTCTTCGTGACCCCATGGACCATAGCACGCCAGGCCTTCCTGTCCTCCTCTCTCTCCCGGAGCGTGCTCAAGTTCATATTCATTGCATCGGTGATGCTATCTAGCCATCTCATCCTCTGCCATGCCCTTCTCCTTTTGCCTTCAGTCTTTCCCAGCATCAGGGTCTTTTCCAGAGAGTTTTCTCTTCGCATTAGGTGGCCAAAATATTTGAGCTTCAGCTTCAGTATCTGTCCTTCCAATGAGCACTCAGGGTTGATTTCCTTTAGGATGGACTGATTTGACTTCCTTGCAGCACAGCAGGAAAAAAAAATTAAAGAAGCCCTTCAAACAATGGGTGATACATATTGTTTATTCAATTGTACATTACCTCACATTTCCTGCAATATCTCAAAAATGCACCTGTATGGAGGATTACCTAATATACAAACTTATTTAAATTCAATTAATTAATCACTTAATTGGTTCAAAGGGAAATGACTGCTCAACTAGCAACTGTTTAATCAGCTGACAGCCCTAAATATACAATTTCTATATTTAAGCAGAGTTCTAGTTAGTAAAGAGAGAAATGAAGGAACTGAAATGGGGCAATTTCAGTTATATTTTTAATGGGTGTAATTTAATGACTGTACAGGGGTGTGTGTATGATCCTTTAAAGGAAAAGAAAGACATGGGGAATTTCTTACCTTACTGACTACGAACACATTTCTTCACCAAGCAGGTAAATTGTCAATGTCACACCTCATTTAACAAGAAACTAATAATGATCAATAACTAGTGGGGCTTTTTTTTGGTAGTCTACTCAGTCTCTCTGTTTTTAGCAGAATTGGCAGTGTTCCCATATTGGGGCATTAGCAGAAATGCATAGCCCCACCAAGCTGATAAATGACCATTTATGCTTAGTGTTACGAAGACAGATTACAGAAGACTAAATGTTAGTCTTTGGGATGGAATGGAAAGTATATGGAAATAGGGAAAGAGAATGAACTAGATTCACTGGAATATATATATATATATATATATATATATAGTATGTACGTGTGTGTGTGTATATATATATATATATATATATATACACACACACACACATTTTGTTGTTCAGTCGTTAAGTCGTGTCCGACTCTTCGTGACCCCATGGACCATAGCACGCCAGGCCTTCCTGTCCTGCGCTCTCTCCCGGAGTGTGCTCAAGTTCATATTCATTGCATCGGTGATGCTATCTAGCCATCTCATCCTCTGCCGTCCCCTTCTCCTTTTGCCTTCAATCTTTCCCAGCATCAGGGTCTTTTCCAGGGAGTCTTCTCTTCGCATTAGGTGGCCAAAATATTTGAGCTTCAGCTCCAGTATCTGTCCTTCCAATGAGCACTCAGGGTTGATTTCCTTTAGGATGGACTGATTTGACCTCCTTGCAGTCCAGGGGACTTGTCAGAGTCTTCTCCAGCACCACAGTTCAAAAGCATCGATTCTTCGGCACTCAGCCTTCCTTATAGTCCAGCTCTCACAGCCATACGTTGCTACTGGGAAAACCATAGCTTTGATTATACGAATCTTTGTCAGCAAGGTGATGTCTCTGCTTCTTACTATGCTGATATATACACATATACACACATATATATGAAGCATCAATAGTCCCTCTAATCATGAACTCAGGTAGGCAAGTGCAATCAGCCTGAAAGCAAAATGGGCCCACCCCCAAATAAAGAAGTGGGTTCTTTCTACATACTCGAGAGAGTCCCTAGCTATGCAGAAGTACACAATGCAGAAGTGGATTCTGCTGCTATGATTTATTCTGGTTGTAGTGTTATATTGTGGTTTTAAGCTTTCCTATTTTACATTGTTATGTGCTGTGTTTTGTGGTTTTAATTTTTGTGAACTGCCCAGAGAGCTTCAGCTATTGGGTGGTATAGAAATAAATAAATAAATAAATAAATAAATAAATAAAATAATAAATAACTTTATAAATGAAAAGTAAAGTATTTTTAACCCCCCAATGGCCTAGCAAGGAAGACTGTGACCAGGTGACCCCCTGTGTTACTGCTTGGTCTGTTGTCCAACTGTTGATGGACATCTTCAAGGTGGGCTCCTTCTGTCCCTTCTTAGAGTTCTTTATCTTCAAACTAGAGTTGGACTGGACAGCCCTTCAAGTAGAGGATGGCTTATATAGAGGACTGCCCTTTGAAAAGTAGGACACTGGCCACTTTAGGGTTAGAGAAGGAGACTAAGCATGGAGAAGAGAGGAAATCAGACTAGTAGCACACAAGAGATGAAGCAGTCCCAAGTTTCCATTCTCATATGGGTTAGCTATGTTGTTCAGTAGATGACATTTTTCATCAATGTGAGATGGTAGATTTTTGAATCCAGTGGACTCAGGAAAGAGCAGTGAAAGGGAGTTTCATGCACTTTGATGTTCAGTCATTCAGTCATGTCCGACTCTTCGTGACCCCATGGACTATAGCACGCCAGGCCTTCCTGTCCTTCACTCTCTCCCTGAGTGTGCTCAAGTCCATATTAATTGCATCAGTGATGCTATCTAGCCATCTCATCCTCTGCCGTCCCCTTCTCCTTTTGCCTTCAGTCTTTCCCAGCATCAGGGTCTTTTCCAGTGAGTTTTCTCTTCGCATTAGGTGGCCAAAATATTTGAGCTTCAGCTTCAGTAACTGTCCTTCCAATGAGCAGTCAGGGTTGATTTCCTTTAGGATGGACTGATTTGACCTCCTTGCTGTCCAGAGGACTCGTAAGAGTCTTCTCCAGCACCACAGTTCAAAAGCATCAATTCTTCGGCGCTCAGCCTTCCAGCTCTCACAGCCATACATTGCTACTGGGAAAACCACAGCTTTGAATATACAAACCTTGTCAGCAAGGTGATGTCTCTGCATCTTACTATGCTGTCTAGGTTTGCCATAGCTTTCCTCCCAAGGAACAAGCATCTTTTAATTTCATGGCTACAGTCACCATCTGTGGTGATCTTGAAGCCCAAGAAAATAAAATCTGTCACTGCTTCCATTTCTTCCCCTTCTATATGCGAGGAAGTGATGGTGCCATATGCCATGATCTTAGTTTTTTTAATGTTGCATTTCAAACCAGCTTTTGCACTCTCCACTTTCACCCTCCACAAAAGGCTGTTTAGATCCTCTTCGCTTTCTGCCATTAGGGTGGTATCGTCTGCATATCGGAGGTTGTTGATAATTCTCCCAGCAATCTTAATTCTGACCTGTGATTCATCCAACCCGGCGTTCCTCGTGATGTACTCTGCATATAAATTAAATAAGCAAGGCGACAATATGCAGCCTTGTCGTACTCCTTTTCCAATTTTGAACCAATCGGTTGTTCCATGTCCAGTTCTTACTGTTGCTTCTTGATCCTCATACAGGTTTCTCAGGAGACAGGTAAGGTGGTCTGGTACTCCCATCTCTTTAAGAATTTGCCACAGTTTGTTGTGATCCACACAATGAAAGGGTTTAGCGTAGTCAATGAAGAAATACACCTTTTTCTGGAATTCTCTTGCTTTCTCCATGATCCAGCGAATGTTGGCGATTTGATCTCTAGTTCCTCTGCGTCTTCGAAACCCAGCTTGTAGTTCAGGTAGTTCTGAGTTCACATGCTGCTGAAGCCTAGCTTGTAGGATTTTGAGCATAACCTTGCTGGCATGTGAAATGAGTGCAATTGTACGGTAGTCTGAACGCTCTTTGGCATTGCCCTTCTTTGGAACTGGAATGTAAACTGACCTTTTCCAGTCTTGTGGCCACTGTTGAGTGTTCCAAATTTGTTGGCATATTGCGTGCAGCATGTTAACAGCATCATCTTTTAGGATCTTAAATAGTTCAGCTGGAATACTGTCATCTCCGCTAGCTTTATTGTTACTAATGCTTCCTAAGGCCCACTTGACTTCATTCTCTAGGATGTCTGGCTGAAGTTCAGTGACCGCACTATCATGTCTATCAGGGACATTAAGGTCTTTCCTGTATAGTTCTTCTGTGTATTCTTTCTACCTCTTCTTAATCTCATCTGCTTCTGTTAGGTCTCTGCCTTCTTTGTCCTTTATCATGCCCATCTTTGCACAAAACTTGATATCTCTGATTTTCTTGAAGAGATCTCTAGTCTTTCCCATTCTATTGTTTTCCTCGATTTCTTTGCATTGTTCATTTAAGAAGGCCTTCTTGTCTCTCCTTGCTATTCTCTGGAACTCTGCATTCAGTTGGATATATCTTCCCCTTTCTCCCTTGCTTTTCACTTCCCTTCTTTCGTGAGCTACTTGTAAAGCCTCCTCAGACAGCCACTTGGCTTTCTTGCATTTCTTTTTCTTTGGGATGGATTGAGTTGCTCCCTCCTGAACAATGTTACGGACCTCCATCCATAGTTCCTCAGGCACTCTGTCTATCAGGTCTAATCCCTGAAATCTATTCCTCACCTCCACTGTATATTCATAAGGGATATGATTGAGGTCACACCTGAATGGTTTAGTGGTTTTTCCTACGATCTTCAATTTAAGCCAAAATTTTGCAAGAAGCAGCTCATGATCTGAGCCACAGTCAGCTCCAGGTCTTGTTTTGACTGACTGTATGGAGCTTCTCCATCTTTGGTTGCAAAGGACATAATCAATCTGATTTCAATATTGACCATCTGGTGATGTCCATGTGTAGAGTCGCCTCTTGTGCTGTTGGAAAAGAGTGTTTGCTATGATCAGCGTGTTTTCTTGGCAAAACTCTATTAGCCTTTGTCCTGCTTCATTTTATACACCAAGGCCATGCTTGCCTGTTATCCTGGTGATTTCTTGACTTCCTACTTTGGCATTCCAATCCCCTATGATGAAGAGGACATCTTTTTTTGGTGTTAGTTCTAGAAGGTGTTGTAGGTCTTCATAGAAGCGATCAAACTCAGCTTCTTCGGCCTCAGTGGTTGGGGCATAGACTTGAATTTATGGATGGCAGAGAATTCTGCCACGGATCTCGGGGAGGCCGAATGCCAGTGCATTTGCCCCCCTGAAATCTGTGGCGGAATGGCCTGCCCCCCCCCCCGTGGATCCCCCTGGGTCGAGACTTACCTGGGGCGGATCTTCCGGGAGGTGGCAGCTCTGGCAGTGGCTTCGGCGGCAGCTGGTCTTCCGACCGGCTGCTGCTGCCGCTATTTGCAGGTGTTTTTTTTTACACACACATGATAGGCTACGTAAGTTTTTACATAGCCTAAAATGACTGGGTTTAAAAATTAAAAGGCGTATGCAAATTGCGGTGGCTATGGCCACCGCCATTTGCGTTCCTCATTTTGGGCCATCTTAGTCTATGTAAATAATTATGTAGACTAAGATGGTGAAAATAAGGGGAATGCAAATAGTGTCCACTACGCTATTTGCGTTCCCCTTATTTTCGCCATCTTAGTCTATGTAAATATTTACGTAGATTCAGATGTCAAAAATAAGGAACACAAATGGCGGCGGCCGTAGCCGCCGCCATTTGTGTACGCATTTCCCCCCCCCGAGCCCTCCGCGGCTGGAAATCCGGTTGCGGATGGCTCTGGCCTGGCGGGCCTGGCCGGCTGCTCCGAGGAGCTGCCGTGGAGCACAGCTGGCCATGGAGGATTCCGGGGGGGAGGAACGGAGCGCCTCCCCCCTATCCAGGATTCCGGGGGGAGGGACGGAACACCTCCCCCCCACCATAAACATAATCCGCAAACAGGTAAGTGATTTTCATACATCCCTACTTGAATTACTGTGATGTTGAATGGTTTGTCTTGGATTCGTACTGAGTTCATTCTATCATTTTTGAGATTGTACCCCAGTACTGCCTTTCCCACCCTTTTGTTGACTATGAGTGCTACTCCATTTCTTCTAAGGGATTCTTGCCCACAGTAGTAGATATAATGGTCACCTGAATTAAATTTGCCCATGCTTGTCCATTTTAGTTCGCTGATTCCCAAGATGTCGATGTTCAATCTTGCCATCTCATGTTTGACCACCTCCAACTTACCTTGATTCATTGATCTGACGTTCCAGGTTCCTAAACAATATTGTTCTTTACAGCATCGGACTTTCTTTTCACCACCAGACTCTTCCACAGCTGAGTGTCCTTTCGGCTTTGGCCCAGCCGTTTCACTCTTTCTGGCGCTACTTGGAAATACCCTCTGCTCTTCCCCAGTAGTATATTGGACACCTTCTGACCTGAGGGGCTCATCTTCCGGCATCATATCTTTTAGCCTTGTGATATGTTCCATGGGGTTTTCTTGGCAAGAATACTGGAGTGGGTTGCCATTTCCTTCTCCAGTGGACCACATTTTGTCAGAACTCTCCGCCATGACCTGTCCGTCTTGGGTGGCCCTGCACGGCATAGCTTATGGCTTCACTGAGTTATGCAAGCCCCTTCGCCACAACAAGGCAGTGATCCATGAAGGGGTTTCATGCACTAACCAGTGGTAAAGAGGTGGGGTGAGGAGGATGTGACAATGGGAGCATACATTTCCACAGTAAGGTGAGCTAGGACACACTTTTTGAGGCAGAGTTTTGACATCTAAGGTTGGGCATGTTTTGTAAATATGCATTTGACACATGAAGGATGTACAATTGACACCTGGCTAGGGTCAAAGAAGGGGAGAGCTAAATGTGAGGAGGCCTGTGATGTATCGCCCTCCTCCCACCTGTGATTATTATATCCTCACCACTCCTCATAAATATTTTTACAACACTAAGTACAAATTCTAGCTCTAGAATTTCAGTACCTGTATATTCTCTCAATCTTTTCCTGGAGATAATATCTTAGAGTGTGTGTGTGTGTGGAAAGGAATACATGAACTATAACCTCAGCAACCATTACTGTGGTGTTTCTCTCTCTCTTTAAAAAACCTTTTTATTAACCTTTATTAGGATGCTGCCACCACCCTCCTCCTCATGAAGAGGGAACCTTCGTTTTGGGGTGTCATAGGTTATGGCTTATTTCTTTCATAGTTTCATCTAACCCCTTTTCTGGTGACACACGAGACTGAGAATGGCATGGTTTAAAAGAGCAACTCAACAACGAAACTTTATTTACAAGGTGCAAGATGTTTCAACGAGTTTCATGTGGGAAAATCATTGGTTCAGGTTTTTTATTCATTCCTTACTGACTCTACCCCTTCTAATAATAAGTCTTTAAAATGATAAACATGCCCCCCTCCACCTCCCAGGGGTATCTAACCACCCACAAAGCTTGATCCCACGCTGTAATGCTAACCCTCAGAAAGCCAATCCCTACGTACCCCCTCCAAAGAAAAACAAGTGCCTCTTATTCCTTCGCTTTCCCAACTGAAAAAAAAAAAAAGGAACAGCTGATCAGGAGATACCATTTAATATCTGAACATTTGAACTCTCCCCTCCTCCCCCCTTACCATAGCCTTTAGGAGAAAGGTTAAGTTAGAATACATCAATCATGCAAATAAACTTTCAAACATACAATTAAACAACAAAACAAAATGCCCTCTCATTACGGATGGATGAGCCCATCTCCGTCCGGGGTGGGGGTAGCTCGATGAACTGCCCCCCACAGCTTGTGCAGCCCGGGTCTGCTTGGTGAGCTTCCTTGCTTGCCTGGCCTGCCCGTGAGCTGTGCGAGCTGCCACCTTCCTCGCGCTGGCTTTCAAGGGCTGGCACGGGGAAAAAAGCCTGGGCGGCCAGTCCCCAGCCTCTCCCCCTTGCCTTCGCTAGAGGTGGCCGGGGTGAGAGCGCTGGGGTGCCCCGTTGTCCTTCCTCCTCATGCTGGCTGTCAAGGACTGGCACGGGGAAGGAGGGCCTGGATGGCCAGCCCCCGCCTCTCGCCCTGCCCTCGAGCAGGTAGGGGGGGAGAAGAGGATAGGTGCCTCCTTCTTCCCTCCGTCTCCGCCTGCTACAGCAGTGGTGGCAAGGGACAAGCTGGTCGTTTTCCGTAAGGCCAGGAAAACGTAAGGCCAGCCTGTCCCGTGCCACTGCCGCTGTAGCAAGGATGAGGGAAGGAGGAGAGGTGCTGCCTTCTTCCCCTCTCCTTGGTGAGGGAGAGGGTGCCTGAGCTCTTGCCCAACTCAGCACGCCATGAGTCGGGCAAGAGCTCAGGTCCGCAAACTGGTGTTCGGGGGACTGAACCACCAACTTCTTGCCAGGCTTCGGGCCTCAACCGAAGGCTTGCTCCATCCCTACCTTTCATCACAAGGCTCGCCCCAGAGACTACACTGGGATGGATAGACAGATAATTTGACGGATACGGTGCCAGCCTGCCAGGTAGGATCCGGCCGGGTCAGACTTCGTGGGGTGACGGGGTGGTGTGGTCCGTTCCGCCACGGACTCTGGGGGGGGGGGTGAATTCTTAGAATCTGCCCCCCGGAATCTGTGGCGGAATTCTCCATCATCCCTACCCTTGAGAAGGGCCTCGGAGGCACTGCAGCACTCTCTCCTTGGACTCCTCAAGAGGAGGCCTAGGTGAGAGCGCTGCGGGCTAGGTGCCCCCAAGGCCCTTCTTCTCTGCACTGGCTGCTAAGGAAGCCTTTGACAGCCAGCATGGGGAGGCAAGGCCTGAGCGGCAGTAACAGCACTGCAGGGCTGCCCAACAGAAATCCGACCGACATGGAGGTGAGCAGGGCTGGTCTGCTGAAGACTCCCACAGCAGATTTCTCTGCCATCCCCACCCCTTCCAGATTTGAGCAGTCCAGACTGGAAAACGGGCATGTATATTAGGTAAAATAGCATTCAGATGTGCATTGTATTAGGAAAAGTGCTTAGGGATGGCACAGGCTTGAAGCTTGGCGATTTCTCGCTGGCTCAGTTGGGGGCTTGAAGCTTGGCGATTTCTCGCTGGCTCAGTTGGGGGCTTGAAGCTTGGCGATTTCTCGCTGGCTCAGCCCCCCAGATGACAGCCTGCGGATTCTCTCACTTGCCTGACTTGGTGGGCGCCAAGTCGGGCAAGTGCACGGCCACCCACTCCCTCGCTGAGCCACCATTTTGCATACAAATGGCAGCTCTGCCTTTTTCATAAATAACCACTGACGTAAATGGTGGCCATCAAGCAGCCATTTATGCAACATTACAGGTGTAAATGGACCATTTTCCCCAAAACATGAAACATTTTCATGCAGCTCAGACAGAAAAGCTTTTTAAATAGAGGACTCTTTAAAATAGAAGATGGTCCTCTGGCAGCCCTTCAAATGGAGGACTGTTCCCTGTAAAAGAGACACATGGCCACCCTACCCTGGATTCACACGGGAAGAATGGATTCCTCTGGTCTAAATCATAAGATCATCCTAGATAGTGAGGGCTCCTCACCATTGACTGATAGAAAGTGGCGTTGAATTAGAATTGCATGGGCCTAGCTGGTGATCTTTCCAGGACACTATGAGGGACTCTGGACATTACTGAATGCAGAGGAAGCCAACAGCCATAGGGGCTCATGCTCTCTACTCCATATCTGTTTTGCCTTATACCAAGTCAGACCATTCGTCCCTCTTGTTCAGCATTGTGTATACACTGACTGGCAGCAGCTCTCCGGAGTTTGAGACAGGGGTCTTCCCTAGCTAGGGGATGCTGGAGAAATCTGCTTTGGATTCAAATGAGTTCAGATTTCTATGAATCTGGCTTGTAGATTTCTCAATGGACTGGCTTATTCTGAGTTGTATGGATTCCACAGGTTTTTTTTCTGGGGGAGGGATGTGTGTGTGTACAAATTCGCATTTGCAGTAATGCACATTTGTGCTAATGTGCACTTACGCAAGTGGAACAAATCTCCTGTACGTCCCTAAAAAAACTGGGTTCTGTCAATGAGCAGACAGCAGCATAGAATACCCCTGAGTGACAGTCACAGACAGAATGGATTTCACAAAATCCACACGTCCCTATCTCCTGCCCTACCTGGAGATGCCAGGGATTGAACCTGGGATCTTCTGAATGCAAAGTATATGCTGTAATACCGAGGTAGGACCCTTATTCATATTTAAAATGCTGGAAGTGGAATGTACATAACTCCCCAATCATACCAGGAGAGGAACAAATAGGAATGGGTGAATCTGTCAGTTTTGGTTTCTCTCACTTTCTCATTTTTCCAGTCTTAAGTTAGGTTCATCTCAAAACTTTAAGCGTTTCTCCAGTCTTAAATTCAGTCCATCCCAAGCTTTGAGATTTTTTTTGCGTTTGGATGAAAATTCATATGCATTTTTGTGCACATTTCTCCTAATACATGCATTTTAATATGCATTTTTGCCTGGTTTACACCCCCAAATATCCACATTTTAATGCATGTTTTTGCTTGAAGAACTCCACTGAAAAATTTGGAGAAGTGCACATTTCAAAGGATCACCGAGTTTCAGACTGCATAATGGTCCCAAAGTGAAAAATTAGATAAGTTTGTGTAAACATTGAAAATGAACGAATTTCTCCCCCTCCCTAGACACAAGATACATCTTATACATCTCATAATTGCCAGAGATGTGCACAGCATGGAAGGCAGGAAGCACATGGTTTTTGCATTTTCTGTCCAGTTCCACAGTCTCACGCTCATTTGTGAAACTTTTCGTCATAGTCTTGCAAAGACAGATTCTTAGAATCATTGAATGTTCTCTTCCTTCTCCTGACAAATTTGTTTATAGCACAGGTAGGAAGAGCTTATAGAGAGGGATTTGTTTCAAGAAACTTCTCTAAATTCCAGACATTTTATTACCCGGCAATCAAGAGGCACTGCACTGAGGATTTTCATCATTATGCACTGTACTCCATAAAGATTCCTAGAGTCAACAAAAGGTGATTGAATTCAGTACAGCTATAAAAGCAGGAGATGTTTTCAGAGGGAACAATGAGAAGCAATTATGCTTATCTCGAGCATTTTAAAGGAATTTTGCAAGTCCACAGTCCAGGGGCCAGTAATCAAAGTACATTTTCTGAAGTCAGAGTGATATATTGGAGAGATTTAGATGTTCTAATTATGTGGGAGAAAGCAGGAAGGAGGCTGAGGCTGCAGATCAAAATGCACAAAAAGACACTCAAGAGACTGTTAAGGACAAGAGGAACAGGACTTCCATGTCCTTCACATAACCACTTGGGAAAATGAAACACCATTTTGGAAGTCTCTCTGAGCTGCACCCTTCTCTGGTAATATTAAGTTTGCCAGTCCTGTATTGCCACAGGGTCTGTAGTTCAGGGATGGGCAGAAAGTAAATTTCCAGATGGTTTGGACAGCAATTGTGCCGGAGCCTGGTTGGGCCCGGGAGTCCAACACACTCCCCCCTGCCTGCACCAGCAAGCCGTGCTTGCCGAGCCCCTGCCCCCGCATTCCCTGGCCCACAGCTGTCGGCAAGTGCCGTGTGTGCCATTTTTTAAAAAATGGCGCTCACAAAATGTGCGCACCCCTAGTTGTGTGCAAAAGGGTTGTGTGAGCGGTCCATATATGTAAGAACACATCCGTTTACACCTGTATTCTTGCATATATGGGCCATTCGCGGCCCCTTTTGGGCATGACTAAATGTGCGCGCATTTTGCGAGTGCCATTTTTTCATAAAATGGTGCTTGCAGTGCTCTCTGATGGCTCCTGGGTCAGTACGGGAGGCTCAATGAGCACGGGTGGCGGGAGAACAGATCTGGTGGAACAAGAGCAGGGGCATGGGCTGGACAGGCACCTGGCAAAACTGGGGGGGGGGTGCCCATCCATCCCTAACAGGAATGGAGGCACCCACCCCCATCCAGTTTCGGCAGTCATCCACTGAAGTACTGCCCCCGCTTGAACCCCCTGGACCTGTGCTTGAGCCCCCACGAGCCCCCATGAGCTCGAGCCCCCTGAGTTTGCTTTTACAAAAAAAGGACGTCTTTAAAATGCGCATATTGAAACTTGCACGCATTTGGGTTGGGAAAGGTTGATATATGCAATATTAGAGGCATCAATGGACCATTTATGCCTCTAATATTGTGTAGATCACCATTTCCTAGCCCAAATTTTGCACATATTTAAATATGCACATTTTTAAGGACCTCATTTTTCATAAAAACAAGCTTGGGAAAATGGTGGGTGCTTGCAGATGGGTCCAGGTGAATGCGAGGAACGACCAGGAGGGTGAGAGTGGGGACAAGCGGGCCCAGAGGCTTGGCAGGCATGATCTGGGGGTGCGGGGGCGGGTAGCTGACAGGCAGCTGGAACCAGTCAGGCACCCTCCCCATCCCTAATCCCTAGTTATGGACTTCAGCTGCCAGCATTCCTGACTTTTGGCCATGCTGGCAGGGGCTTCTGAGAGTCAAAGTCCAAAACATCTGGAAATCTTCCTTCTGTCCACCCATGGTGCAGGTCACTTTAAGGCATAAACATGCAGGTCAAATTTGTGTGTAGGGGATAGGGATGTATATTTGTTTCCGTTTGTTTTTGATAAGGATTTATCCAGTTTGCACCACATGGACTGAACATGGACTTGAATCTGTGTCGAAGTCCTGGTTGGTCTATACTTAGGATGTGATTGCCCACCCCCCGTGTTTGACAGCATGCATACATTTTAAAATGTGCATGAAAAATGTGTACTTTTGAAAAATGCACACAACCACACTTTAATCAATAGGAGAAAAATGGGTATTATTTTTTTAATGAACAACTGATCCAATCATTTGGAAAATGCACAGGAAAAAAATGCCCAATTGGAAATGGAATTCAAAGAGTGAGCTCACATTTTGCTAACCCACACATCACTAACAGGAGGAATTGTAGTGAACTTTGCAAAGTTCACCTTCACCATAGATGGATGAGCCAGTCTGTTTCTGATCTGTATCAATTTCGCATATGTTCATTCATAAACATAGCTCAGTTTTGTCTAATTTCCACTTTAAACCCCAGATGGAAATTTGCATTCAAATAACATGGCTTTTCTCACAAAATATGCATTTATAAATGTATTTTGGTACTTTTTTGACTTAAGAACTGTGTCACAACATTTGAAGAAGTGTAACATCTGATAGATAATTGTGTTCTGATCCACACATTAGTCTGGGAGATGTGGATCACGCACAAGAGTCAGTGTCAAATTTACATATTAAACCCCCTAACTAAATAAATAAATAAATAAAGCTTTCTTTCTCTCAAAGGAACACACTTCTGAAGGAAGGAACACATGAAAACAAAACAACCCCATATCAGAATTAGCGATGTATGAGAAAGTCATTTCAGTTCATTTTTGTTCAGGACTTTACCCAGTTTGCGTCTTCCGGACTAAACACGGACTCTGACGCAATCTGCAGTTGAAGTCCATACATTTCTGAGCAGCTTGCAATGTGATTTGCAGACCCCCCAAAATGTGTTCAACAGCCTGTATACATTTGAAAAATCCACATAAAAAAATGTGTACTTTTGAGAAATGCACACAAATATGCCTTCATCAATGGGAGAAGAATGCATAGATTTCAAAAATGTGCACAAATGATGTGTACATTTGGATTTTCATGCAAAAAGAAAAAAAAATACCCAACGCTCACACCCTGATAAGGTCTCAAGTCAGAATGAGCTTCAAGATGAAATTTGGAGAACTTCGGTGAGCTCATGTTTTGCTGATTCACACAACACATCCCTAATCAGAATGCACAATCATTTGCACTGGTGTGCACGCCTGGACCTAGGGACACCGAGAAAATAATGTGACAAGCCCTGATTATTTCTGGATGAGAACTAGGGGAAAGAACCCTTTCATTGTGTTTTCATACCTTTCCACACTGCTTGGCCTGTTCTCCAAATCAGCTTTTACTGTCCTGCTTATTACCCGATAGCCATCAGGAAGGGAGAGAGCAGAGAGACAGTTTTATAGGAGTGTCATTGACAAGTAGGTGAAAGCATTCACTTGGGGCACTTCTTTTTTTTTTCTGGACCCTGGAATCAGATTGAGTTTTTTATTTAATCAGTACCTTTTCCTTCCAATCAGCCCCCAAACTCCACTTAAAGGTTTTGATGGAAGGCTACTCACAAATGGCTAATGGGACACGTGTTCCTCACCTCGGCCTGTTCTCCATTTCTCTTGTCAGAACTTTCAAATCAATCTGAAGAAAATGAGAGAGGTATTTAGGGCACCATCATGTGGAATCAAGTGATTATTGGGCCTGTCAGGGGATGGGGCCTCCTTTCAAAGAGTATTTTCTGCTGGTAGTTCGGGGACGACACTAGTCAACATCTTTGGGAATATTTTTGGCAGTGCCAACACCGTTTCAGTGTTCTCCTCTTCTTTCCCAGCTGCATGATTACTCATTTAAATTGCCCTCACCTTCTCTTACTTGCCCCAAGTAAAAATGGGAAGCAAGGGCATTTTCCCTTAATAAATTCAGGGAGCACCTTCACATCAGTCAATAGTTGTTGTTGTTGTTTTTAACGGCTAAAAGGGATATGGAATGTTGCTCCTCAGGAATTAAGCTGGGGCAAGTTTGCCTTTCCTCCCTCCCCTTTTGGGCTTGGGTTGTGCCCAATGGTGACACAGGGCCAGGGCTGGCATCAAGGGCAGGCATGGTTGGGCACCTGCTGAAGGCACACACCTCAGCAGGGCCCCACTGACATGAGCCCCTTGGAGTTGCCCCATTTCACCCTGCTTGTTCCCCTGCCTCTCATTCTGGCCCAGACAACAGTGGTGTTGAGAAGGAGGAGCAGGAGATGCCACGGCCTGCTTGTTCATTGGCTCTCTGCCTGTCAAGCAAGCAAATGGTAGCACTGATGAAAATGAGGAGGAGGAGCAAGAACAGCTGGTGGTAACGGTGGCGAGAAGGTCAACTCACTGGGGAAGGGGGCCCATGGAGGGCATCTTGCCCAAGGGCCCCCCAAAACCTGGAGCTGGCACTGCACAGGCCCCATCTGGAGGGTGGCTGGGAGCCTTTTAACATGGCCACACCCCATTAAGGGATGGGGAAGAATTTCACGGCAGTTCATTTTTATCAGAATTTACCAAAATTTGCAAAATTCTCCATATTTGGTGTGGAAAGAATATGAGATTAACACAAACCTCTGAATACAGGAGAAAGTGAAACTTGTGGATCCACCCATGCCTGGCCCCATTGCTGGCCCCCTTTCTTTACAGTGCAGCACCCTTTCTGTCCTCACTGTGCTGCAGTAAGGGAATAAACAGTCGCCCTTCAGGGGGCTGAGTAGGAACTTTTGGGACCAGGACTGGAGGTGCCTTTTACTCCTTCAGGGGCTTTTCATGATTTGGCCAATTGCCTTCTCCCTTGGTTGCATCTGGCAGGCAGTGTGGACATTCAAGCAGCTGAGTTAGTTTACCATGGTCAACACCCTCCAGGCAGCACCAAAGGGCGAAGGGTGGCTGAGCCAACCTACACCTCATTGCTGACCAGTTTGAAGGCATGTGGGAGGGGGCCACCCTGGGACCCTGAAAGCTTTGCCCCAGTGAATGCTGGCCAATCCCTCCAGGGTGGGATTGGCCAGTTTCAGGGTCCTCTCACCTGCCTTCATGGTGGGTAGGCACTGAAAGGTGCAGATGTGATTGACTTCCATCTGTTGCCTGGAGCCAGGTTAGAATTGTGCAGGGTGCGTTGTCCAGGGTGGAATTGCCCAGGATGAATGTGGTGCCTAGAGCCAAGGTGGAATTGCCCAAGGTGAATTGCCCAGTAACTGGAGGGGGGGAGTGCGAGTCTTTACCCATCAGCCTTACATTGGGAATAGGTGCCCACATTTGGCCCTAGGTCCCCCCCCCCATTATAATTCCTATGTTATTCCTTAAAGAATATTGTGGATCTTTGGCACACAATACTTTGGTCTTGTGTATCTCTTGGGTAGGGAGGGCGACAACTGACGAAGCTGAGTATTAATGCATCAGTAGATTTAAGAAAAGAACATGAAAGAATACAGAATTTGTCTATGTCAATATGAAAGAATGTCTTCTTACCTAAAGCATAAAAAAAACTGGTTGGCTTCCCGGAGAATTTCATGACTACAATAATGTCTGTGTCTGTGGCATACCATGTTTGTGTTAAGCACTGTCAATGCACTAACAGTCTAGGAGGAAAAACCCACATGCCTTCAAGGAAGTTAAGTGACTCTTTAAAAAGTCTATTGCAAAAAGTATATTGACTTACTGGAAACGAGCTGCACTTATAAGATACTATCCATGCTTTCCCACCATGAATTGGATCGATAAGTGGGCTTTCTTAATAAAAGAGAAGTGCTCTCTTTGGACAACCAAACCCCCACACAATGCTTTGTTCTCCATCCCCTGGTCTAGAATGTCTACTTTTTTCCCATCAAGATCTTGTTGATGTCCTTCTTTGGAACATGATGCTCCCCTCTCCAAATTACAGGATGGCTGTTGTGTCTTTCTTTCCACCGCAGGTTGATAATCGAGATGCATTCAGACTGGTACAATGAGTTCCTTCAGGACAATCTCATAAATTGTGATGACTCCAAACTTTCTTTCATCTGGGCTTCCCCCGCGCGACCGTAATAATTCTTTCCTCTGAATTGGTCTCCCCTGGATTTTCTTCTTTGACATGGAAAGTGATGAGCATAGTTTCACTTGTTTTATAACAGGAGCAGAATTAGGGTAGCTTCTCACATGCATGATCACACATGCATGATTTGATGCCTGCAGCATCAGTGACAATCTCTTCAGGGTTGCCAACTTTTTCATTGACCCTGATCCTGTGCCTTCAATATGAGCCTGACACCAAACTCATTTCTGTGATGCAGGTAAGTACAGAGACTTGGCAGAATTACCCTCCTCGAGGGGATGGTGCTAGCTTCATCTCTGTATACGGTACTGCTCTGGGTTTAACATTTTCTGATCAGTAAGCAAACTCAGAACAGCAACTCATGTAGAATCACAGAGAGCAGTTTTCTCTGAGGAAAAGTTCTTTGTATTCTGTTGTATATAAATGTAAACTCCCCACCCCTGGAATGAAGATATGAGAAAGAATTTGAGTAAAAATGTCACAACGTTATTAACTAACAAGAATCGGCAGTGAGCATCAGAATTACTTAACTTCATTAAGTCCTGTGCTTAATGAAGTTACTTCATTTCTTTCAGCTGTCTCCTCCTTATTACTTGAAATAAGTCTCCACTGTCTCCCAATCTGAGCTGGACCACCCTGGTTCAATGAACCAAATTGATCATCTTGTAGATCCATGCCTTCATTGCCTGCTCACCTTAAAGGTGGACAACCATTTTGCAGCCAAGGGCCACATCTGATGATGGGTGTAGGGCGGGGGGCCACATGCCAGTGGGTGTGGCTGGAGCTGGTGGTGGGTGGAGGCTAGGGATGCTGGAGAATTCTGCCACGGACTCCAATGAGTCCTTGGCAGAACAATGAGTTCTTTAGAATCCGGCCCCCTGGAGTCCTTGGCGGAACGGAACACTTACCTCCGCCTCCCCTCAGAATCCTCTTCAGCCGGATCCTCCAGCTCCAGATTTCCAGCGATACGGCTGCCATGCCATATCGTTGGCTGAAGGGGACTTGACTGCAGATGCAAATGGCATCCAGGACGCCATTTGTGGCTTAGTTTAAGGTAAATGCAGCTGTAAATGGCTGCATTTAGCTTAAACTAAGACCTTTTTGGTGGCAAATGGCGTCCGGGATGCCATTTGCATCTGCAGTCAAGTCCCCTTCAGCCAGTGATATGGCATGACAGCTGTATCACTGGCCGTTTGGAGCTGGCCAGCAGCTCTGCGGAATCACCACAGAGTAGAGGCGGCCAAAGGGGATTCTGGGGGGAGGAATGGATCGCCTCCCCCCTGCGGGTGGATTCCCCACAGACCGAAAGGTAGAGAATCCTCCCATCCCTAGTGGAGGCAGGATCTGTGGTGGGTGGGGCCAGGGCTGGTGTCCTGTTGCCCACTCACAGACAAAAACCCACACAAACACATTACATTAATCACACCTGTATCACACACACACACAGGCACACACACACACACACACACACACACTCATTGAAACTCTCTCACACACAGGAGCACCATATATATGGGAGCATGTGGGACTGCAGATGCACCAGGGAGGCAACAAAATTCAGCACTGGAAGTGGCAGCTGGAATGCCCATGCAGGCTGCACTGAAGGCCTATGAGGGCCACATGTTAACCCACATGTGGGCTAGAGCATCTACAGCCCAAGGGTTTCTCCCTTCCCACCAAGGATGAGTGACCCCTCAACATCCTGTCTGGGGGGGTGGTCTGCTGCTGCAGGGAAATCCACGTGGCTTAGGGGCCCATGGATTTCCCCAGAGACTTGGTGCATATGCCATTGTTTGTGAGGTGGCTCACCGGCTGTCTGAAAGGTGCAATAGGCTAATGGCGGCCCCCATTAGCCCATGACAGGGAAATTATGGCCGTAAATTGTGTAGCTTACAGCATTTGCCGCCATGTAGCCCTTCCTTCTCTGTAAATTACAGCCTTTATGTAGAAGGACGTGCTTTATGGCTGAAAATGCCATAAACTATGCAATTTATGGCTGTGATTTTCCTGCGATATGCTAATGGTAGGGATGTACAAAAGTCACTTACCTTTCGCAGATTATGTTGATGGTGGGGGGGAGGCACTCTGTCCCTCCCCCCGGAATCCTGGATGGGGGGGGAGGTGCTCCGTTCCTCCCTCCCTGGAATCCTGGCCGGCCGGCTGTGCTCCGCAGCGATTCTGCGGAGCCGCTGGTCGGCTCTGCCAGCAGCCGGACATCCGGCCGCTGGCTAGTACGGATGCAAATGGCGGTGGCTGTAGCCGCCACCGTTTGCGTCCCTGCAGTCAGCCATGATATGGTTACGTAGCCTATCACGGCTGTCTTAAAATGGTTACGTAGCCTATCACGTAAATGGTTACGTAGCCTATCATGGCACGTCTTAGTCTTATTTTGGTATGTCTTAGTCTACATCAAGAATTACGTAGACTAAGACGGCGAAAATAAGGGGAACGCAAATAGCGTAGCGGACGCTATTTGCATTCCCCTTATTTTCACTGTCTTAGTCTACGTAAATATTTACGTAGACTAAGACGGCCCAAAATAAGGAACACAAATGGCGGCGGCCATGGCCGCCACCATTTGCATAGGCATTTTTTTTTAAGTCAGCTGTGATTTACGTAGCCTATCACATTTTTTTTTTAAACCTAGCCGTGATAGGCTATGTAAATCTTAACGTAATATATATATATTTTTTAAACTGGAAATGGCGGCCACGGCAGCTGGTCAGAAGACCGGCTGCTGCTGCCGCCACCGCCGCACCACCGCCGGAGCTGCCACCAGAGCCGCCGCCGCCACCAGGAAGATCCGCCCCAGGTAAGTCTTGTCCCAGGGGGGCAGGGGGGCGGACCGTTCCGCCACTGGGGCTGAATGCGCTGGCATTCAGGGGGCTGAATGCGCTGGCATTCGGCCTCCCCGAGATCCGTGGCGGAATTCTCTGACATCCCTAGCTAATGGGGGCTGCCATTACCGTATTGCGACTTTTGACAGCTGGAGAGTTATCGCACGAAGTATGGCGGATGTGCCAGGTAAGGGGGTCGGTCCGCTGCACCTAGGGAAGCCAGAGAAATCCGCCGTGGATTCAAATGAGGCCAGAATCTTTGGAATCCATTCTCTGGAATCCGTGGCGGGATGGCTCCACTTATCTCCACCCCAGGAGGATTCTGTCTGGAACAGCACTCGGCTTGAGGCCTTAACCGGACCCATTCGCTTCCACGCCGATTGCCATTTTTCTTTAAAAAATGGCGATCGGCATGGAGGCGAACGGGCCAGGTAAGCCTCCCTCAAGCTGGGCGGCTCTGTGGAATCCTCACAGAGTGGAGCTGCTCCAGAGGATTCTGGGGGGGGGGGAGGAACGGATCCCCGCCCCCAGGCAGATTCCCCACTGGAACGGAAGGTGGGGAATCCGTACATCCCTAGCTGCAGCTTCCAGACGTCAGCTTCTTGGGAATCCAGCCTATTACAGTCTGTAGCAGATTTCTCCAGCATCCCTACTTCCCACAATGTCTTGAGCTGGCTGGCAATGAGAGGTAGCCATGTTCATCTACCCTCCAAGTGCCTCAGGGTGTACGCCAAGATAGTCTATCTTACCTCCCTCCCTGCCTGCACTGCCTGCCAGTTGTGACCACAGAAGGGTGAGGCAGCCAATAAGTTAAATCAGTATACACTGCACTCCTTGCCGAGTAGGAGAAAAAAGAGGCTCTCTAAGAGCCAAATGTGGGAACCAGCCCCAAAATATCCTCCTCAGGCCCCCAGTGGGTGACTGGCTAATCCCACATTGCTGCAGTGGGGCAGGTGGGAGGGCTGCTGAGCTGGATCCAAGGAGGCCAAGGAGCAGGTGGCTTCATCTCACAAAAGTACTTGTCCCTCTCCCCTCCACCATTTTGAGTGCTGTTACCCAGTGAACTGGGTGGAAGTTGGCCCAGGAAATGTAGTTTGCTCAACAGTTACTGCAGATGCCAGCAGTCTTTGGGAAAACTACCTTTTGCAGATCTACTTGTGCCTGCTTGCAAAGAGGAGGGAGGAACAGATCTTCCTCCCTCCTGCTTGCTACCATTCAAACAGCAGGAATGCATGCTGGCAGATGGGGAGGGATGAACATGGCTGTGAGGTGGTTGTGAGGGAGACCCATGGGTGGAAAGGCAGGGGTGAATTTTTTTTTATAAGCTTTCATATAATCATATAATCATAGAACAGTAGGGGTAGAAGGGGCCTATAAGACCCTCGAGTCCAACCCCCTTCTCAGAGCAGGAATCCAAGTCAGAGCATCCCTGACAGATGGCTGTCCAGCCTCGTCTTGAACGCCTCCAGTGTGGGAGAGCCCACTGCCTCCCTAGGTAACTGGTTCCATTGTCATATTGCTCTAATAGTCAGGAAGCTTTTCCTGATGTTCAGCCGGAATCTGGCTTCCTGTCACTTCAACCCATTATCCCATGCCCTGCACTTTGGGATGATCAAGAAGAGATCCTGGCCTTCCTCTCTGTGACAACTTTTCAAGTCCTTTAAGAATGCTATTATATCTCCCCTCAGACTTCTCTTCTCAAGGCTAAACATGCCCAGTGCTTTCAGTCTCTCTTCTTCATAGGGCTGTGTTTCCAGTCCCCTGATCATCTTTGTTGCCCTCCTCTGAACCCTCTCCAGCTTGCCTGCATCCTAGGGATGTACGAAAGTCACTTACCTTTTCACAGCTTGGCTTCGTGGTGGTGGGGAGGCGCTTCGCTTCTCCCCCCGAAGTTCAGGCGAGGGGGGGGAGGCGTCCCGCCTCGCCCGTCCGAAATTCAGGCCGGGGGGGAGGCGCCCCGCCTCACCCGGCCGAAATTCAGGCCGGGGAGAAGCGCCCTGTCTCCCCGGCCGCGAAACAAAAAGTGAAAAAAACCCAAAAAACCCATGATTGGCTACGTAACGATTAACGTAGCCTATCATGGCTAGATTTCCAAAGTCAGCCATGATAGGCTACGTTAATCATCACGTAGCCTATCACGGGTGACTTTGGGAAAAAAAAAAAGTGCGTATGCAAATGCGGCGGCCCATGGGCGCCGCCATTTGTGTTCCTTATTTTGGCACGTCTAGTCTATGTAAAGATTTACGTAGACTACGGCGAAAATAAGGGCAACGCAAATAGCAATGGTGGCGGCGGCAGCCGGTCGGGAGACCGGCCGCTGCCCCTGCCCCTGACGAAATGCCGCCGAACCGCCGCTGGGACCCGCCTCCGAGAGGGACATTTGCTGAAGGTAAGTCCCATCCTGGGGGGGGGGTGGGGGGCCGGCGGAGAATTTCCCCAACACTTTTGGGGGGCCGAATGCCTCGGCGCTCGGCCTCCCGAAGATTCGGGGAGAAATTCTCCGCCATCCCTACTGCATCCTTCTTAGAAAGTGTGGTGCCCAGAACTGGACACAATACTCCAGATGAGGCCTAACCAGTGCTGACTAGAGGGGAACTGGTACTTCCCGGGATTTGGAAGCTATGCTTCTATGAATGCAGCCCAAAAGAGCATTTGCCTTTTTTGCAGCCACATCCCATTGTTGGCTCATATTCAGCTTGTGATCGACAACAATTCCAAGATCCTTCTCGCTTGTAATGTTGTTGAGCCAAGCTTTCTCAGAAAACACTTGCGCAACCTGGTTTTTTAAAAAAAATATCTTAGAAAACCATAGGGATGGATGGATGCCCTCTATCTGGGTTCTCTGAGTGCCCACCCAACCCCTGCCCCCACTTGTGTGTCCCTGGACCCATTCTTGAGTCCCATGCCCACTCACCAAGCCTCCCACACTCACCTGTAAATGGGCTATTTACACCTGTAATCTAGCATAAATTTGCGATTCACAGTGCCATTTTGCGTATATGTCTATGTGTGCATTTTTGCGATCACCATGTTTTTTCTCAACATGGAAATTGCGACGCAGGAGGGTGGGGCCCAGGTGAGTGCAGGCTGCTCAGCGAGGGCCTGGGGCGGTCGAACAAGGGCAGGGACTCGGCGGGAATGGTTCAGGGGCACTGGCGTGGGCATTCCGCTGGACTCCTGGACCAAATCAGGTGCCCACACCATCCCTAGAAAGCAACCCTTTTCCTGGCAAGTTGGTGAAAGCTTGCCCCTCAACTATGCTTCAGCTACTTGAAGTCAGCTATTTGGGAAATGTTGTGCCAGAAGGCCAAACTAGACATTTATTTATTATGTAACATATAACTAAGTATCTTCTTTTTTCTTCTTAAATAATTACCCCCCCCATTTCTATTGGGAAAGCAATGCATGGGGAGGGGAAGCTTATTTCTTCACTTCCCTGCCATGACTGGAATGGAAATCCCCCCCACCCCGCCCGTGTGCAGCTAGGAGCCTTAGGGGGGAAACATTCTCATTGGTGCTAATGGAAACTTTTTTCTAGGGCTGCGCAGGGACCCCCCCAATCCGACTCGGAAGGCACTTCATGGCTTCAGAGGCAGGCCCGATTCGGCTCAGGCTGATTTGGGGAGGGCTGATCCGAGTTGGCCCCAAGCCTGAAGCGGGATTCAGCCATCCAAATTCAACTTTGTCCCCCCGAAGCCTCCCACGCAAACCCCCAGCTCTTTATCTGGGCCGCTGCCTCCTCCCCCCCACCGCCTCCTCCTCCTCCTCCACCACCTCTGCTGCCGCCGAGCCCTGGACGCCTGCCGTTCCTTGTTGCAGGCTGTCGCCATTCGAAAAATGGCAACTCCCCCTGAAAAGAGCCAGCACGCATCCAGGACTCAGGAGCTGGTGGCGGCGGGTGGGAATCATGGTGGCGGTGATTGCAGCGATGGCAGCAGCAATAGCGGCAGCATGATGGAGGCAACAGTGCGAGGGCAGTGGCGGTGGCAGCTTCTGTGAGTCACCTCAGGAAGAAGCTGAAGGCAGTGGCATGGCTGGGCCTGGGTGCTGAGCCTCCAAAGCGCACCGAGCACTTCGGAGAATCCCCCTTCAGGTTGCTTTGTGCCCCCTCTGCTTCACCTCAGAAGGAACCCAAAATGGCCCTAAGCAGCCTGCTTCAACTCGGGGTTTAGGCCTTGGGCCAAAGCAGTGTACAACCCTGCTTTTTTGTTAGGCTCATAGCTATGTGTGTTTCTATTCTGATTGCAGGGGAAGGGGCGTGAGCATCTGGGGAATACTGGCAGGCGGGATGGGAATGCCAGGGAGGCCACATTTGGCCTGTGGGCCCGAGGTTCCACACCCCTGTATTAAGCTCACATCCAACTTAGCACTTATTTGCATCCCACTTCTGGAGAGAAAGAGAGATGGGTCTCTCTGTCCACAGTCTGCCATTCCCTCTCCCCCACCCACATCCTCTGCCCTCCACACAGCCTCACTGCTGCTTCTTTTGAAGACCTTGTTTCACAAGCAGATAAATGCACAAAAGAAAGGCTTCCCGTTTCCTCCAGGATGGGAGGCAGGCATTGGAGTCTTGATATATTAGCATTTGATTCTCGGGATAAGTGTAGACTTCTAACTGCTGAGAAGAAGAGAAGACATTAATGCATCTCTACCCATCCACTTCTGACTTTGATACAGCATTCTTGTTTTTAATCTCCTTTCACGGCTACCTCCTACAGAATTTTAACAGGATACTGAGACAAGTAAATGTCTAGAACAGGCGATTATAGGCGTGCGTGTGTTTATTTTATTTTTAAAATAGAAACCTGTAACCAGGGAATGGAGGAGAGGAAATAGTTTGTTTGACAGGAAGAGCCCCCCCCCCATCTTCAGAAGTTTACTTAGACTGCAGTCCTATAGCTGCTTACCTAAGAATACAGATGTCAGAGGAATCCAGTTGTGGGGTAGAACTCAATGAGTTTTCATCGGCTCAGCCCCCCGGACTTTGGCTTGTCTTCCACTAGCTGGCCCAACTTGGTCTGCAGCAACTCAGGCCAGCTAGTAGATTTTCCATATTTGTTTTTAATTTGTGGAAATAGACAATTGTGTAAATAATGGCCACAATCTGTGCAAATGTCTCTTTCCACAAATCAAAAACAAATATGGACAAAGTTTCGGGAAAAACCTGTAGCTCGGCTCACAAATGCAAGCTCTGGGGGCACCACAGAACTCTGGTGAACTCCCAAAGGGCCGGATTTCCCACTGATGGACATCCCTACCTGGGAGAAAATCCCATTGAAGTTAATAGGACTTACATCTAAGTAGACATGAATACAATGGCATTGTTACCTCATGAATAACTTCCAGAGGGTGTAGCCATGTTAAGAAGTTGCAGCAAAAGCAGTCTTATGGCAGAGGTGTGGGTATCATGGGAGGTTCCTAAAAAGATTCTTACATTAAACCTCCACATTTGCCTTGACATTTCAATTTAGAATAAAAGGGCAGGGGGAATTTTGGATAAAGGATTTTTTTTAAAAAAACCAATCAGTGGATATGTCAACCTTAAAAAGGATTTTTAAGGTTTAAGATGGACTAAAAGCAAAGTGTGAGACCTCAGTTCAGATATAGAATTATCCAAGGTTGCATCTTTCCTTCTCCCTCCTAAATCTTGCCCAAGGTATGGATGGGTGAAGAATTTGCTATGCGGAGTTTTTGTTTTTGTTTTGAATGGATTTAGCCAATTCACACCTCCCAAGCCTTTCAATCAGCTGAGACAGAATTGTGTTCTAAAATCTCCATTTCTGCAAGCTTTCTGATACAACTGGTCTTGGGGAAAAATGTGCATATTACTAGAAAGTGTGCACAAAATGTGTATATTTGAGAAAAGTGTGCACAGAACAGCATTTCAGCAATGCTGAAGTACTTGGGGGAAATGTGTACATTTAAAACTGCACAAAAATGAGTACATTAATGCATAAAAAAGGTAAAGGTGTCCCCAACCAGTTGTGTCCGACTCTAGGGTGCGGTGCTCATCCCTGTTTCTAAGCCGAAGAGTCAGCACTGTCCGAAGATGCTTCCGTGGTCATGTGGCCGGCATGACTGAACACCGAGGTGCACGGAACGCTGTTGCCTTTCCCGCCGAGGCGGTACCTATTTATCTACTTGCAATTTCTTGCTTTTGAACTGCTAGGTTGGCAGGAGCTGGGACTGAAGATGGGAGCTCACTCCGTCACGCAGCACTCGGGTCTCGAACTGCTGACCTTCCAGTCTGCAGTTCAGCATCTTAACCACTAAGCCACCGCGGCCCCACATTAATACATACATAATGAAAAATTTAAGTACTTAAAAAATGAATGGAAAGCTTGAAAATGTGACAGAGGCCTACAGAGGCCAAGGGAAAAACGGCCAGGCTTAGAGGCCTTAGTTTTGTTTGCTTGTTTGTTGGGAGGGGGTATCCCTGAGAGGAGTAGTTTCATTTCCCCAGTTAAGTTTCATTTCTTCATGTTTGAAGCAGTACTTTTGGTTTTGAGGAAGGAGGGTATAAAAAGAGAGCAAGGGAGCCAGAATAAGCAGTGTCATGGAGACCAGAGCACAAACAGGGAGCAGGAAGAAGCAGCCTGGAGAGGTCTAAGATAGCCTGGGTAAAGGAAGTTGCATTTTGCAACTTTTATTTCCTCTTCATGCCTTTTGTATCTTTCAGCTCTACTGTGTAAATACTGTTAGTTGTGATTTGCCTGCTTTAATTTATCAGTAAACTGTTGTGGTTAAACCCTGTGTCTAGGGTGTCTATCACCCCACGTCTACAGCCTAAACCCCACATTATTGGAAAGGGGGAGGTAAAAGAAGGAAGGTGGGACTCTTAAGGAGGCAAGAGATCCTTAAGGAATTGTTCAGGGGGTCCAGATCCTAAGGGGAACCTTGGCACATCCAATAACTAGGTCATAACCACACACACTACATTCCACTGGGATATTTCAGTGCACAAAGTGGATATCATATTCTACATAATTCCCAGCCATTTTGAAAATCAGTGTGGGAGCTGTGTTGGCTTTTCAGCTGGTTTTTCAACTTGAAATTAAGAATTGTGCCCTGGCTATGCACAGACTAGCTTTGAGATGGAATTCACAGAACTTTGATGAGCTCAGGTTTTGCTAATTCATACATTCCTAAAAGCAAAGAAGAAGAAAGGCAAATTCCATGATTAGGAATAATTAGAAAAAGAATCAAAAGCAAAACTGCCAATATTGTAGTGCATTCATACAAATTTGTGATGTGACCACATTGTGTATAGTTCTAGCCACCACACATCAATCAGGATATCGTAGAGTTGGAAAAGGATAACAAACGTGGCTGGAGAAACTCCCCTATGAGGAAAGGCTACAATATTTGGGGCTATTTAGTTAGAAAAAGGCCAGTAAGGGAGGACACGATGGAGGTGTATAAAAGATGCACGGTGTGGAGAAAGTGGTCAGGGAGCAGTTTTTCTCCTATACTAGAATCCAGGGTAACCCATAAAGCTGAATGGTAGGAGATCCAAGGGAGAATAAAGGACGTGCTTCCTCACAGAACACATTGTTCAGCTATATCATTTTGCTACCACAAAATGTGAATGGCTTTAAAAGAGTATTATACAAATTCATGGAGAATATTCATGAGAGCCAATGTGTTGGGCTGGGACTTGGAAGATCTGGGTTTGAGTCCCCACTTGGCCATGAAGCTCACTGGGTGACTTCACTGACTCTGAACCTACCCTACCTCGCAGGGTTGTTGTGAGGATAAAATGGAGAGTAGGAGGGCCATGTAAGCTGCCTTGGGTTCCTTGCAAGAGGGAAAAAAAGGTGGGGTATAAATGTAATAATAAAAATAAGGCTATCAATGGCTACTCAAAACAGCACAAGGGAAAGGCACAGAATGTCATGCAAAAGCAGAAGAGAAAACAGTATCAAAGTGTCTAAAAATACTTCATTCAGCCTAACGTGTGTTGTAAATGTTATTCCTTCATCAAGGGTTTCAAGGGATACGAACAACATTTTAATGTATATCATTAAAATATATGTCATTATTATCATTTAAAACATATAATAAAACATGAAAAGTTATAAAAGTCACATCACACAGCTGCCTACATCTTTCATATTGTTAATAAACAGTGAGTAGAGATGGATGAACCCAACCCTGCCTGGTATCAGTGGGCGCCCACTGAAATGTTGCCCCCATTTGAGTCCCCCCACCCTGGACCTGCACTGGAGCCCTCATGAGCTCGCCGAGCCATCTGCACTCACCCGGGATCCTGTCTGTGAGCACCCACCATTTTGCCAAGCTTATTTTTATGGGAAAAATGGAAGTCATTAACAATATGCATATTTAAATATGCACAAATTCAGGCTGGGAAAGCTTGATATATGCAATATTAGAGGCATAAATTGGGTGAGTGCAGAGAACATCTGGGAGGGTGTGAACAGGGGCGAGCAAGGCCAGAGGCTTAGTGGGCAAAGTCTGGGGGCATGGGCAGGGCAGGGGAAGGACCCGACGGACTCCCAGACCCAGTCAGGCATCCGGGCCATCCCTAACATTGAGCATTAAAGGTTTTACCTTAAATTCTCACTCTTAATAAAGCATCCACCAACTTCTATGCAAAGTAAATTCAACCAAATAGTAATATGATGGCTTCCTAATAGTCAAAGTGCTTGCAAACATACCTGCTGCAATCAGCTTCCTAGCTCTTAAGCCGAACTTTGGGCTATCATGTCCATGTCCTGCTTGTGGACTCCCAACAGACGTATGACTGGCCACCATGGGAACAGAATGCCGGGTTAGATAGGCCTGTGGTCTGACCCAGCATGGTTCTTCATAATATTCATGTGTCCTTATGTCTTTTGCAGGTGTCAGGCTTAACATTCTGAATTAAGGGTTTTCTCCCCCCCCCCCCGAGGAGTTTTGGTTACTATTCCTATGGGAAAGGGCTGTGTAGGAGAGAGGGATCTGTGTTGGATGCTACAATGTTTATCTCTCCTCTCAGCACTTATTTCTGAGGAACCCCATCAGATCCAGCATATTTGCAAATGAAAGCCTTTCTCATATTGCCAGGAAGGGAGACTTGGCTTCTGAAAGTTGCATGTTCAAAGAAAACTCTTTCGGCCACCATCTGAAAAGCCCAGCTCAAACAGAACCTCATTTCTTGCAATGTCCTACCCCAACCCCCAATCCTTTAGAAAACCATAACAATGTTGTATATATAATTCCTTTTCTTGGATTACATTTGTAGTTTGTTAAAGACAAAGATGAGAAAGACACTGCTCATTTTCTTTGCATAAGGGAAAAACATAAGAGTGGAATTTCTTCCACCTCCTGAATTCCATTCCAGATGAACTGAACATTATATAAGAAGTAAGAGAATAGAACTTTAGAGGGATGCATGAATCAAATTAATTCAGGGGGCTCCAACATGTTTTTTTCCCCAAAAAACCCCCTTGAATTTCAGCGATGTGTCTCATCATTCCCCCCTACCCATCCACAGTCAGATAAAACTGTGGTTTTAATACTAGTAGAATGAGGACTTAAAGCCACCAGGAATGTCATGGTTTAGAGCTGAGACATTTTTGTTGTGTATGTTGGTAAGCCAACTGGAATTCTACAGTAAGGATCTTGGTTCACATTTTGGTGTGAATGTACCTAATTTTGCACTTTCAAACAAATGCAACCCAAAACTCAGTTATCCTTAGAAATTCGCATTTATCTGAATTTTGCAATAAATAGAATCAGATAATGCACCCCAAAATAGTATATTAGGGGAAAATGCATGAAAATGCACACATTCATGAAAATAATGTTCAAAAACGCATCTGGAAAATTGCTTGCAAAATGGTGTATATTAGACAAAATTATACTGTGAAAATAACATTGCATTTTCTTACAAATATGCAAAACTGGAACTCAGTTATTCTTCAAACTTTGCACTTATCTGAATTTTGCAATGGAGTTATCCAATCAGACAATGCATACAAAATGCATATGTTCATGAAAAGAATGTTCAAAATCCAGTACTTCTGGAAAACTGCTTTCAAAAAATGTATGTATTATGTATATATGTATGTCTTTATATTTATATATTGCTCCACAACAAAAGATTTCAGAGCGGTGAGCAACAAGATAAAAGAATAAAACACCATTATTAAAACAATTAAGACATTTTAAAAGAAACACATTCTGAACTTAATAAACCGCAGCTGGTCACTCAAGGAAGGCCTCCCGAAATAACAATGTCTTCAGGAGGCGAAAGCAACACAACGTTGGCACCTGCCTGACCTCCAAATGCAGGGAGTTCCACAAGAAGGGGGCCACCACCCTGAAGGCTCTTTTCCTGGTGGACTCCAGATGGGTCCATGTGGAACCACCAGGGACATGCCTTTGATGACCTTAGTGAGCAGGCAGGTTGGTAAAGAAGAAGGTGCTCTCTCAGGTGTCCTGGTCCCAAGTTGTTTAGGGCTTTGTACTACCCAGGCAGCCAGTGCAGTTCCCCCAGCAAAGGAACTACATGCTAAAAAGGGAGCAGCTCTTGACAACAACCAAGCTGCTGCATTCTGCACTAGTTCCAGCTTCCAGAACAGCCTCAAGGGCAGCCCCACATAGAGCACATTGCTGTAATCCAGTCTTGAGGTTACTACTGCCTGTACCACCATGGCCAAGCTATCCTTTTCACTGCTGTCCACAGCAAGGAAATAGTGATCCATATGAAGACATTTCGGGGGAAAGAATAGAAATCCTTCTCTTCACCCCTCCCCAAGTGATCCTGGTTAGTGATGGGTGAAATTGTTGTTGTTGTTCAGTTGATCAGTCATGTCCGACTCTTCGTGACCCCATGGACCATAGCATGCCAGGCCTTCCTGTCCTGCTCTCTCTCCTGGAGTGTGCTCAAGTCCATATTCATTGCATCGGTGATGCTATCTAGCCATCTCATCCTCTGCCATCCCCTTCTCCTTTTGCCTTCAATCTTTCCCAGCATCAGGGTCTTTTCCAGTGACTTTTCTCTTTGCATTAGGTGGCCAAAATATTTGAGCTTCAGCTTCAGTATCTGTCCTTCCAATGAGCACTCAGGGTTGATTTCCTTTAGGATGGACTGATTTGACCTCCTTGCAGTCCAGGGGACTCGTAAGAGTCTTCTCCAGCACCACAGTTCAAAAGCATCGATTCTTCAGCGCTCAGCCTTCCTTATAGTCCAGCTCTCACAGCCATACGTTGCTACTGGGAAAACCATAGCTTTGATTATATGAACCTTTGTTGGCAAGGTGATGTCTCTGCTTCTTACTATGCTGTCTAGGTTTGCCATAGCTTTCCTCCCAAGGAAAAAGCGTCTTTTAATTTCATGGCTACAGTCACCATCTGCGGTGATCTTGGAGCCCAAGAAAATAAAATCTGTCACTGCTTCCATTTCTTCCCCTTCTATATGCCAGGAAGTGATGGGGCCAGATGCCATGATCTTCATTTTTTAAATGTTGAGTTTCAAACCAGCTTTTGCACTCTCCTCTTTCACCCTCAACAAGAGGCTCTTGAGATCTCTTCGCTTTCTGCCATTAGGGTGATATCGTCTGCTTATCTGAGGTTGTTGATAATTCTCCCGGCAATCTTAATTCTGACCTGTGATTCATCCAACCCGGCGTTTCTCATGTTGTACTCTGCATATCAATTAAATAAGCAGGGCGACAATATACAGCCTTGTCGTACTCCTTTTCCAATTTTGAACCAATCAGTTGTTCCATGTCTGGTTCTTACTGTTGCTTCTTGACCCTCATACAGGTTTCTCAGGAGACAGGTAAGGTGATCTGGTACTCCCATCACTTTAGGAATTTGCCACAGTTTGTTGTGATCCACACAATCAAAGGCTTTAGCATAGTCAATGAAGCAGAAATACACATTTTTCTGGAATTCTCCATGATGCAGCGAATTTTGGTGATTTGAACTCTAGTTCCTCTGCCTCTTCGAAACTGAGCTTGTACTTCCGGTAGTTCTTGGTTCACATACTGCTGAAGCCTAGCTTGTAGGATTTTGAACATAACCTTGCTGGCATGTGAAATGAGCACAATCGTAGGGTAGTTTGAACACTCTTTGGCATTGCCCTTCTTTGGAACTGGAATGTAAACTGACCTTTTCCAGTCTTGTGGCCACTGTTGTGTGTTCCAAATTTGTTGGCATATTGAATGCAGCACGTTAACAGCATCATCTTTTAGGATCTTAAATAGTTCAGCTGGAATACTGTCATCACCACTAGCTTTGTTGTTACTAATGCTTCCTAAGGCCCACTTGACTTCACTCTCTAGGATGTCCGGCTCAAGTTCAGTGACCGCACTATCATGGCTATCAAGGACATTAAGGTCTTTCCTGTATAGTTCTTCCATGTACTCTTTCCACCTCTTCTTAATCTCATCTGCTTCTGTTAGGTCCCTGCCTTCTTTGTCCTTTATCATGCCCGTCTTTCCACAAAACGTTCCCTGGAGATCTCCAATTTTCTTGAAAAGATCTCTAGTCTTTCCCATTCTATTGTTTTCCTCGATTTCTTTGCATTGTTCATTTAAGAAGGCCTTCTTGTCTCTCCTTGCTCTTCTCTGGAACTCTGCATTCAGTTGGATATATCTTCCCCTTTCTCCCTTGCTTTTTGCTTCCCTTCTTTCCTCAGCTACTTGTAAAGCCTCATCAGACAGCCACTTTGCTTTCGTGCATTTCTTTTTCTTTCGGATGGATTGAGTTGCTGCCTACTGAACAATGTTATGGACTTCCATCCATAGTTCCTCAGGCACTCTGTCTAGGGATGTACGAAAGGCACTTACCTTTAGTGGATTATGTTGATGGTGGGGGGGAGGCGCTCCATCCCTCCCCCTGGAATCCTGGACGGGGGGGAGGCGCTCCATTCCTCCCCCCCGAATCGTGGATGGCCGGCTGTGCTCCGCAGGGATTCTGTGGAGCCGCTGGCCGGCTCTGCCAGCAGCCGGACATCCGGCCGCTGGCTAGCAGGGATGCAAATACGAATGGACGAAAGTCCCTTACCTGGACCCGCAGCTTGCTTCGCGGTGGGGGGGAGGTGCTCCATCCCTTCCCCAAAATTCTGGGCAGGGTGGGAGGTGCCCCATCCCTCCTCGCCTAAATTCTGGCTGGGGGGGAGGTGCCCCGTCCCTCCACCAAAATTCTGGCTGGGGGGGAGGCGCCCCATCCCTCCGGCCGCGAATCTCGTCTCCTGCCGGGACACAAATGGCAGCAGCCGTAGCCACCGCCGTTTACGTGCCTGCAGTCAGCAGTGACAGGCTACATAAATCCTTACGTAGCCTATCACGGCTGACTTTGGAAAAAAAAAAGTGCGTGTGCAAATGGCAGTGCCCATGGGCGCCACCATTTGCATTCCTTATTTGCGCACGTGTAGTCTACGTAAACAATTATGTAGACTATGGCGAAAATAAGGGCAACGCTATTTGCGTTCCCCTTATTTTCGCTGTAGTCTACGTAAATGTTTATGTACACTACACGTGCCCAAATAAGAAATGGAAATGGCGGCGCCCATGGGTGCCACCATTTGCGTACGCGTTTCCCCCCCCAAAGTCAGCCGTGATAGGCTACGTAAATCTTTACGTAGCCTATCACGTTTGTTGTTGTTGTTTCTTTTTAGTTGGAAATGGCGGCGGTGGCGGCAGCCGGTAAGAAGACTGGCCGCCGCCGCAGCTGCTGCCGAACAGCCGCCGACCCGCCGCCAGGAGCCACCAGTGCCAGGGACGTTTGACAAATGTAAGTCCCATTCCAGGGGGTGGAGGGGGGGTGGCGGACCGTTTCTCCACCAATTTTGGGGGGCTGAATGCGTTGGCATTCGGCCTCCCGGAGATTCATGGAGAAATTCTCCGACATCCCTACATGCAAATGGCGGTGGCCATAGCCACCGTCGTTTGCATCCCTGCAGTCAGCCGTGATAGCTATTTGCGTTGCCCTTATTTTCGCCGTACTCTACGTAAACATTTACGTAGACTACAGAGACTAAATAAGGAACGCGAATGGCGGCTCCCTATGGGGGCCGCCATTAGCGTACGCGCTTTTTTTTTTTTTAAAGTCACCCGTGATAGGCTACGTGACGATTGACGTAGCCTATCACGGCTGACTTTGCAGATCTAGCCATGATAGGCTACGTGAATCGTCACGTAGCCTATCAGGGGGCGTTTTTTTTTTTTTAAACTTTCGCGTTCGTGGCCGGGCGAGGCGGGAAGCCTCCTCCCCGGCCTGAACTTCGCGGGGGGAGCAGCGAAGTGCCTCCTCCCCACCGCGAATGTCCTTCGATGACGGGTAAGGGACTTTCGTCCACCCCTACCATTCAGGAAGGACAGCCAGTGGCATACACACACCCCCATCATTGGTGGCTCATAAGTAATGGAACAAACCAACATCATTTCAAAACTTAAGGATCGCCTTTAATACCTGGATGAAAATCCTTTGCAGTCGATGACTGCCTGAAGTCTGGAACCCATGGACATGACCAAATGCTGAGTTTCCTCCCTTGAGATGCTTTGCCAGGCCTTGACTGCAGCTGCCTTCAGCCGCTGCTTATTTGTGGGTCTTTCTGCCTTCAGTCTTGTCTTCAGTAAGTGAAAAGCATGCTCTATTGGGTTGAGATCAGGTGACTGACTTGGCCATTGAAGAACATCCCACTTCTTTGCCTTGAGAAACTCTTGGGTAGCTTTTGCTGTATGTTTTGGATCATTCTCCACATGGGCATTCAAAGAAGTGCTGCCTGGCTGAACGGACTGAGGCAAAAGGCATGCCGACCATGCAAGACCTCCTAATCAATCTAAAATTGAATAACACAGTTTGCACGACAGGATAGCCATCCAAGCTCAGTACACATATCAGCATTAGGAACATAGCAGATTCAACTGATGAGCCATCTCATTTCAAATTTTGCTGGCATCTCTAATCCTGATACAGAGTGCTCTTCCCTCCCTGCTGCTAACAGCAAGGAAAGAGTGATCTGTATCAGGATTGCTGTCAGAGGGAATTCAGTGGTGAAGGGGTCAGGATGTCGGCAGGGCCACAATTAAGGACATGCAGACCCCGGGATGTGGGTTGTGCACCCCTGCTTTAAGGTGCCACAAGACTCTGTGTTTTTTTTTACTTCAGAAGACTAGCATGGCAATGATCTGGAATGCCTTACCATCCAACAGTGCAAAAAAGAAGTCCTTGGTAAAACAATGTCCCTGTTTTGTCCTTACTTTGTGTTTTGGAGAGATAGTGGAGGTGTAGACAAAGATGGGGATGATTAGGATGTGTGAATCGTCCTAGGTCCGGTCAGGGGGAAGTCTGTCATGAGGAAATCCAGCTCTCTTAGGGCTCAGCGGATTTTCCCAGAGCCCCCGGCCCAGCTTGCAGATTTCATTTAAATTTTCCCTTTAAAAATGTCAAGATACATAAATTGCATACACAATTTGCATATCTTATTATTTATTTAATTTATTTATTTATTGCATTTATATCCCACCTTTTTTCCTCTTGCAAGGAACCCAAGGAAGATTATATTATCCTCTTCCTCTCCATTTTATCCTCTCAACAACAACCCTGTGAGGTAGGCTGGGCTGAGAGTCTGTGATGGGTCCAAAGCCACCCGGTGAGCTTCCATGGCCAAGTGGGGACTAGAACCCAGATCTCCCAGCTCCCAGTCCAACACTCTCACCACTACACCACACTGGCTCTACAGCTCACTGGCATACTGTGGCTGTCATTAGCATATTTCATGCAAATTGTGGCTGTAAAGTGCTTAGTTATGCATAAATTGTGGCCAGTCCGCTGCGGTCTGCTGTGGATCCACTGTGGATTTCGGAGCCAATACACTGTGGAGTTTGGAGGTGGGATTCTTAGAAATTTGACCTCATTTAAATCCATTGAGGATTTCTGATGATGAAGATGAAGAAGATGATTTAAAAGCATCTACAGTTGTCCATGTGCTGCATTATTTAAATATAAAGCAGTTTTTCCATGTGAGCTCACATTCTAATAGACACAACACAAAAGGGAAAAAAAGAATGGGCACGGAAGAGGAAAACAAGCATAGGAGAGCCTGCATTTTCACTGACCAGTGGATGAGGCCAGGGTTGTCCCCCTGCCATGATATTCTTCCTGGGGGTCACGGGTGCAGCTTCCCAGAGGTTCTTGGTCCTTGGTCTCCTGGCCAGTGGCAGTAGCTCTGGGTTTCTCAGCACATACAGTTCTTCCCTCACAGCTTGACAATGAGAGCAGAGAACAGGATGACAAATGCAATTCTTTCATTAGCTAGGCCTTCTTTATACAAGTTCAATGTTCAATTCGCTTCAGTACAAAAACGCCCACATGCAAAAAGTGAAGTGACTCAAGTGGTCAGCTACATCCAAGTTATATATTTCTTTAAACCATCAAAGCTCCCTTGAAATAAATCTTTATCTCTTTCTGAAAGGTTGACAAGTGTTCTGAAGAAGGTAGAGTTATGAACTCAGTAGTACCAGCAAAGTCTAGGAGGAATGCTTTCACATCATATTGGGTTGGAGCAGTTTGATGGATGGATAATTGAGCATCCTGTTTTAGCTAGCATGTCTAAAGAACCATCTTCTCCCACATACCCCTGCCCATCAATACACATGATCTCCAGAGGCTCTTCTCCATGTACCCTCACCTTCTGAGCTCATGCAGATGGTTAGTGGAGAAATGGCCTTTAATACGGTGGTGCCCAAATTCTGAAACTTTCACCTGGATATGTTCCCCTGACACCAAGCCTGTTATCTTTCAGGCACCAGGCAAAGCCCATCCTGTCTGTTCATTCTTTTTATGGCACAGAAGAACATTTGCTTGGCTTTTCACTAGGGATGTCAGAGAATTCCGCCATGGATCTCGGTAAGGCTGAATGCCAGTGCATTCGGCCCCCCGAACTCCGTGGCAGAACAGCCTGCCACCCCCCAGCCCCCCCACAGATCCCCCCGGGGACGAAACGTACCTGGGGAGGATCTTCCAAGCTGCCGCCGCCACCATTTCCAGTCTTGTTTTTTTTAAAAAAAAGTCGTGATAGGCTACATAAAGATTTACATAGCCAATCATGGCTGGGTTAAAAAACAACAACACACGACGTGATAGGCTACATAAATCTTTACGTAGCCTATCATGGCTGGGTGGGTTTAAAAACAAAACAAAACTGCGTACTCAAATGGCGGTGGCTATGGCCGCCACCATTTGCATTCCTTATTTTTGGCCGTCTTAGTCTACGTAAATATTTACGTAGATTATGATGGCGAAAAAAAGGGGAACGCAAATAGCGTAGCGGGTGCTATTTGCATCCCTTTTTGATTCACCGCTTTAGCCTACATAAATCTTTATGTAGGCTAAAACGGTGAATCAAAAAGGGATGCAAATAGCGCCCGCTATGCTATTTGCGTTCCCCTTTTTTTCGCTGTCATAGTCTACGTAAATATTTACGTAGATTCAGACAGCCAAAAATAAGGAATGCAAATGGCGGTGGCCGTAGCCGCTACCATTTGCATACGTGTTTTTTTTGTTTTTTTTTTACCCAGAGCCCTCCGCAGCTGGAAATCCGGCTGCTGATGGCTCTGGGCTGTGCTGGGCCTGGCTGGCTGCTCCACAGAGCTGCCGTGGAGCACAGCCGGCCATTGAGGATTCCAGGGGGGAGGAACGGATTGCCTCCCCCCCGTCCAGGATTCCGGGGGGAGGGACGGAACACCTCCCCCCCCACCATCAATATAATCCGTGAAAGGTAAGTCACTTTTGTACATCCCTACTTTTCACTTATGTTTTCTTCCACTTTCATTGGCTGCATTGATCCTTGTGTCTCTATGGCTGTGTCGTTGGTTGGAATTGCATTTTATTGCATTTTACTGTTTTAATATTGATCACTCATAAGCCACCTTTGTTTGCATCAAAAAAATGACATTTTGACCATTATCACAGATTTGGGAAATGGTGAACATTCCTTGAAAAAATGTGTTCCAGCGCATGTTTGGGAATGTGAACAGGACATGTTCACATGATTTGTAAACAGAAACATACATACATTCTCATAGATCTCTAGTGGGAATTTCAAAATGGTGGGTGGCATGCAGGTGCTCACTGTAAAATGTAGCAGAGCAGCTGATGCTGACAAGCCCACAAGGGGAGTATGCTGTTTTATCAGGGGCGGGGGGCTTTATCCTGGAGCTGGTGATGTTGAGACCTCATCTTGGTGGAGCTGATTCATCTAGCCATTTTAGACATGCTGTAATGCAGTCTCCCACAAGCTGGTCCCCTCCAGATGTTTTGGACTTCAATTCCCATCAGCCTCATGCAGCATGGCCAATGGTCAAGAATACTGGGGGTGTAGTCCAAAACATCTGGAAGTCACCACCTTGGGGAAAGGTACTGTAGTGTACAGATTGACAAAATTGTCAATTTTGGTTTGTTTCCAGTCTTAAGCTTGGTTCCTCCTGAATTTTGAGATTTTTGTTTAAATTTGAATGAGAAGGTGTACACATGTTTGTATGCACTTCTCCTAATACACATATTTTTGCACGCCATTTTACATAATATACACATTTTTGCAAAGGCCTTTCCTAATATACTCCTTTTTGTATTCATTTTGTGATTTGAAAACACTGCAAAATTCAGAGAAGTGCAGATTTTGAAGGATGACTTGAGTTTTAGTTTGTGTATTGTTGCAAACCAAACTAATTTCTCCCCCATCCCTACTTTAGTATAATACAGTTGGCACTGACTACTATGCGTGTAGGCAACCTGTGGACCCCCAGATGTTTTGAACTACATCTCCCATCTGCCTGAGCTACTATAGCCAATGGTGAGGGATGATCAGAACTGTAGGCCAAAACATCTGAAGGGCTACAAGTTGCCCACTCGTACGCAAGTGGCGTACGCAACTACACAAAACTCGTACGCAAGTGGCGGCGGCTCCAGCCACCGCCATTTGCGTTCCTTATTTTTGGCCATCTTAGTCTATGTAAATATTTACATAGACTAAGACGGTGAAAATAAAGGGGAACGGAAATGGCGCCCACTATGCTATTTGCGTTCCCCCTTATTTTCACCGTCTTAGTCTACGTAAATATTGATGTAGACTAAGATGACAAAAAATAAGGAACACAAATGGAGGTGGCCGTAGCCGCTGCCATTTGCGTGCACTTTTTTTTTTTTTTAACCCAGCCGTGATAGGCTATGTAAGTCTTTATGTAGCCTATCATGGCTGAATACAGGGACACAAGCAGCGGCGGCTATGGCAGCCGCAATTTGTGTCCCTGCTAGCCAGCAGCCGGATGTCTGGCGAGGATTCCTGGGGGGAGGGACAGAGTGCCTCCCCCCCATCGAGGATTCTGGGGGGAGGGACGGAGCGCTTCCCCCCCCCAGCAGATGCCCCGACTGGAACAGGTAAGTGATTCGTACATCCCTAGAGCAGTTTGAAAAATAAAGTTGATAGAAAAAGCAAGGGATGGGGAAGAAACAGAATGTGCTCAGAGTGGTGGTGGATGGGGTGGGCGGGGGCACACTCAGAGTATGAGGGAGCTTCTGCATAATTCCAGCCCACTGGGTTGTTTGAGTCATAACTAACAGCAACCTTTTGGAGTCAGCTGCATATACTCACCAAGATGGAAAATAGATTCCAAATGACTTGGGTTGATGTGCCTACTGTCTAGGCTAGCAAACATCTAACACAGGCCCCTCCTGTTCTGTCTCTTATGGAATGGAAAATCGTTATTCCAGATCAGTGCTCACAAAACAGTCGAACAAGCCCTGTTTGCAACCCCAAATGCAAACGTGATCAGGAGAATGTCTTCTCCAAAAATATTCACAAATGGTCAAGCATGCAGTCACATTTGAAAAAAAAATGCACACATTTTTGCCAAGCAAGCAGTTCCCAATTGCACAATTTTAAAATTGCACAATTTCACACTTTAATCTATGTGGGGAAGTTGAGCAACTCTGGAAAATATGCACATTTTTGTGCAATTTTCTGTTGATCAGGTTTGATTTGTGCGATTTTCCCATTAGTGCAAATCAAACAGAGATCCCAAAGAACCTCAATAAACAGGACAAGAATAACATCAAGCTGATGTTCAGGTGATCTGGGCAGCCATGAACATCACTTGTTCAACCACCCCTAACCTTCACTGTAGCTGGGGAAAAAATGGATTCTCCAAGCAACAAGATATTGTTGTGAGCTATCCCTGTTGTCATTACCTTGTTGTGATGCTGGAGCCTGAGCACCTCAATGATGTCATGAGCTAAACCGTGAAGGGACACCCAAGACGGGAAGGTCATGGCAGAGAGGTCAGACTAAATACGATCCCTGGGGAAGGAAATGGCAACCCACCCCAGTATTCTTGCCATGAAAACTAAATGGATCAGTACAACCAGAGATATGTCGGTATACCATCGGAAGATGGGACTCCCAGGTCGGAAGATGGTCAAAAAGCTACTGGGGAGGAACAGAGGATAAGTTCAACTAGCCCCAGATGTGATGATGCAGCTAGCTCAAAGCCGAAAGGTCAGCTAGCAGCCGATGGTGCTGGTGGTGAATGATGAATCCGATGTCCTAAAGATCAACACACCATAGGAACCTGGAATGTAAGATCTATGAGCCAGGGCAAATTGGATGTGGTTATTGGGGAGATGTCAAGATTAAATATAGACATTTTGGGTGTCAGTGAACTGAAATGGACTGGAATGGGCCACTTCACATCAAATGACCACCAGATCTACTACTGTGGACAAGAGGACCACAGAGGAAATGGAGTAGCCTTCATAATTCATAATAAAGTGGCTAAAGCAGTGCTTGGATACAATCCAAAAATGACAGAATGATCTCAATTCGAATTCCGGGTAAGCCATTTAACATCACAGTGATCCGAATATACGCCCCAACCACAGATGCTGAAGAAGCAAAAGTAGATCGGTTCTATGAGGATTGGCAGCACCTACTGGATAGTATGCCAAACAAAGATGTTATTTTCATTACAGGAGACTGGAATGCTAAGGTGGGTAGTCAAACAACACCTGGAATTACAGGCAAGCATGGTCTGGGAGAACAAAATGAAGCAGGACATAGGCTGATAGAATTTTGCCAAGACAACTCATTGTGCATAACAAACACCCTCTTCCAACATCCTAAGAGACGACTTTATACATGGACTTCACCAGATGGTTGACACCGAAATCAGATTGACTACATCCTTTGTAGCCAAAGGTGGCGGACATCTATGCAGTCGGTAAAAACAAGACCTGGAGCTGAATTGTAGTTCAGATCACAAACTTCTTATTGCACAATTTAGAATCAGACTAAAGAGAATAGGGAAGACCCACAGATCAGTTAGACATGAGCTCATGAATATTCCTCATGAATATGCAGTGGAGGTGAAGAATAGATTTAAGGGACTAGATTTAGTAGAGAGGGTCCCGGAAGAACTATGGACAGAAGTTTGCAACATTGTTCAGGAGGCGGCAACAAAAAACGTCCCAAAGAAAAAGAAAACCAAGAAGGCAAGATGGCTGTCTGCTGAGACACTGGAAGCAGCCCAAGAAAGAAGGAAAGCAAAAGGCAACAGTGATCGGGGGAGATATGTCCAATTAAATGCAAAATTCCAGAGGTTAGCCAGAAGAGATAAGGAATTATTTTTAAACAAGCAATGTGTGGAAGTGGAAGAAGATAATAGAATAGGAAGGACAAGTAGGGATGTACGAAAGTGACTTACCTGTTCGTGGATTATGTTGATGGTGGGGGGGAGGCATTCCATTCCTCCCCCCGGAATCCTCGAATGGCCGGCTGTGCTCCGGGGCAGCTCTGCAGAGCAGCCGGACAGGCCCAGCCAGGTCACAGCCGTCCGCAGCCAGATTTCCGGCCGCAGAAGGCTCTGGGTAAAAAAACAAAACAAAACCACGTATGCAAATGGCAGCTATGGCCGCTGCCATTTGCGTTCCTTCTTTTTGGTAGGGACGGCGGAGAATTTCTCCCCGAAACTTCGGGGGGCCAAGTGCCAACGTGTTTGGCCCCGTGAACAAGTTTTGGGGAGAAATTCTCCGCACCCCTCCCACCCCCCGCCCCCCCGGGACAGGACTTACCTTTCCCGAATGTCCCTCCCGGGGGCGGGTCCGGCCGGCGGTCCGGTGGGTGTTCGTCCGGGGTGGGAGCGGAAGCCGGTCTTTTGACTGGCTGCTGCCACCGCCATTCCAATCAAAGAAAAAAACCCAAAAACGCCCCCGTGATAGGCTACGTGACGATTAACGTAGCCTATCACGGCTAGATTTGCAAAGTCAGCCGTGATAGGCTATGTTAATCGTCACGTAGCCTATCACGGGTGACTTTAAAAAAAAAAAAGCGTGTACGGATAATGGCGGCCCCCATAGGGAGTTACGTAGACTACAGCGAAAATAAGGGCAATGCTATTTGCGTTGCCCTTATTTTCGCCATAGTCTACGTAAATCTTTACGTAGACTACAGCGACCAAATAAGGAACGTGAATGGCGGCTCCCTATGGGGGCCGCCATTTGCGTACGCGCTTTTTTTTTTTTTTAAAGTCACCCGTGATAGCCTACGTGACGATTAATATAGCCTATCACGGCTGACTTTGCAGATCTAGCCATGATAGGCTACGTTAATCGTCATGTAGCCTATCACGGGGGTGTTTATTTTTTTTTAAAAAAACTTTTGAGTTCACGGCCGGGCGAGGTGAGGCGCCTCCTCCCCGGCCTGAATTTCGGCCGGGCGAGGCGGGAAGCCTCCCCCCCGGCCTGAATTTCGGCCAGGCGAGGCAGGAAGCCTCCCCCCCCGGCCTGAACTTCACGGAGGGAGCAGCGAAGCGCCTCCCCCCCACCGCGAAAAACTTCGAGGACAGGTAAGTGAGTTTCGTCCACCCCTACTTTTTGGCCGTCTTAATCTACGTAAATATTTACGTAGACTATGACGGCGAAAAGAAAGGGGAACACAAATATCGTAGTGGGCGCTATTTGCGTCCCTTTTTGATTCCCCGTTTTAGCCTACGTAAATATTTATGTAGGCTAAAACGGGGAATCAAAAAGGGACGCAAATAGCGCCTGCTACGCTATTTGCGTTCCCCTTTCTTTTTGCTGTCATAGTCTATGTAAATATTTACGTAGACTAAGAAGGGCAAAAAGAAGGAACGCAAATGGTGGTGGCTGTAGCCGCCGCCATTTGCGTACACGTTTTTTTTTTTAACCCACCCATCCATGATAGGCTACATAAAGATTTATGTAGCCTATCACGTCGTGTTTTTTTTTTAAACCTAGCCATGATAGGCTATGTAAATCTTTATATAGCCTATCATGTCTTTTTTTTTTTTTACAAGAGTGGAAATGGCGGCGGCGGCAGCCGGTCAGAAGACCAGCCACCACAGCCGCCAGAGCTGCTGCTGGAGCCGCTGCCGCCCGGAAGATCTGCCCCAGGTGAATCTCGTCCCAGGGGGGATCCGCGGGGGGGGGGGGTGGGGGGTGGCAGGCCGTTCCGCCACGGAGTTCGGGGGGCTGAATGCACTGGCATTCGGCCTCACCGTGATCCGTGGCATAATTCTCTGCCATCCCTAAGGACAAGACACCTCTTCCAGAAAATTAGAAACATCGGAGGTAAATTCCAGGCAAAAATGGGTATGATCAAAAACAAAGATGGCAGGGATGTAACAGAAGCAGAAGAGACCATGAAAAGGTGGCAAGAATATACAGAAGATCTGTATAGGAAGGATAATAATATCGGGGATAGATTTGATGGTGTGGTCAGTGAGCTAGAGCCAGACATCCTGAACAGTGAGGTTGAATGGGCCTTAAGAAGCATTGCTAATAACAAGGCAGCAGGAGATGACGGTATCCCAGCTGAACTGTTTAAAATCTTGCAAGAAGATGCTGTCAAGGTGATGCTTGCCATATTCCAGCAAATTTGGAAAACACAAGAATGGCCAACAGATTGGAAAAAATCAACCTATATCCCCTTACCAAAAAAGGGTAGCACCAAAGAATGTTCAAACTATCAAACAGTGGCACTTATTTCACATGCCAGTAAGGTAATGCTCAAGATCTTGCAAGGTAGACTCCAGCAATTCATGGAATGAGAATTGCCAGATGTACAAGCTGGGTTTAGAAAAGGCAGAGGAACTAGAGATGAAATTGCCAATATCCGCTGGATAATGGAGAAAGCCAGGGAGTTTCAGAAAAACATCTATTTCTGTTTTATTGACTATTCTAAAGCCTTTGACTGTGTGGATCATAACAAATTGTAGCAAGTTCTTGGTGGTCTGGGGATACCAAGTCATCTTGTCTTCCTCCTGAGGAATCTGTATAATTACCAAGTAGCAACAGTAAGAATAGACCACGGAACAACGGACTGGTTTAAGATTGGGAAAGGACTGGAGTACGGCAGGGTTGTATTCTCTCACCCTACCTATTCAACCTGTATGCAGAACATATCATGCGATGTGCTGGGCTTGATGAATCCACGCCTGGAGTTAAAATCACTGGAAGAAACATTAACAATCTCCGATATGCAGATGATACCACTTTGATGGCTGAAAGTGAGGAGGAGCTGAGGAACCTCATGACGAAGGTGAAAGAAGAAAGTGCAAAAGCTGGGTTGCAGTTAAACCTCAAAAAAACCAAGATTGTGGCAACCAGCTTGATTGATAACTGGCAAATAGAGGGAGAAAACGTGAAGGCAGTGACAGACTTTGTCTTTCTGGGTGCAAAGATTACTGCAGACGCTGATTGTAGCCAGGAAATCAGAAGACGTTTACTTCTTGGGAGGACAGCGATGACAAATCTTGATAAAATAGTGAAGAACAGAGACATCACACTGAGAACAAAGGTCCGCATAGGTAAAGCAATGGTATTCCCTGTAGTAACCTATGGCTGCGAGAGTTGGACCGTAAGGAAGGCTGAGCGAAGAAAGATAGATGCTTTTGAACTGTGGTGCTGGAGGAAAATTCTGAGAGTGCCTTGGACTGCAAGAAGATCAAACCAGTCCATACTCCAGGAAATAAAGCCAGACTGTTCACTTGAGGGAATGATATTACAGGCAAAACTGAAGTACTTTGGCCACATAATGAGAAGACAGGATACCCTGGAGAAGATGCTGATGTTAGGGAAAGTGGAAGGCAAAAGGAAGAGGGGCCAACCAAGGGTAGGGTGGATGGATGATATTCTGGAGGTGACAGGCTCGACCTTGGGGGAGCTGGGGGTGGCGACGGCTGACAGGAAGCTCTGGCGTGGGCTGGTCCATGAAGTCACGAAGTGTCGAAAGCAACTGACCGAATAAACAACAACAACAAATCCCTGTTGTAAGGCAAAGTATTTTGGGGTGGCTTGGGGTCTTGCATGGGTAATGAAGATGCATTAGCTCTATAAGAGACATTTCTAAAATATAACACACAGAGAGATGGAACAACACAGTTGCCTGCATTTTTGGCCTCTCCTTGGGGCTCTGGCTAAGGGAACTATCATTTTGAGTCTGTGCACTTCAAAATTTACCACAACACCACTGTCCCAGATCTGTGGAATTCACCCATAGCAAATAGTGTGGGATAGCTTCGGATAAGGAAGGCACCTAATAGGAAGTTGATGTAGTTCGTCATCAACACCTGGCATAGGGTTTACCTGCCATGACAGATTGAAGGATTGATGAGCATTGCATATTCAATAGCAGCTCCATTTGCACTTTTTCTGTCTCATCACAATGCCCGGCTCTTCCCAAATAGGATTCCATTTCTAACTAGGTCATCAGCTGCTCACCTTCCTTGTAGCAGATGTTTACCTTGAGGTCATGTGTTCTGCAGCTCCTCTGAAGATGGAGTCTTTTTCCATTCTGAACTCCAAGGATTGCACCCATGGGAAATACTCTTCACAAAACTATTGCCTGTCAGTACATGAATGGCAGAAAATTAAATCTGCGGGACACCAAAGTGTCACAAGCCAACTGGCAAAGCCTGCCATTAGATCAGAGAAACATTGGGAAGGAAATAATAAATTGGAGAGAGGAGGAGAAGGTGAAGAGGGGGGAATTTTCAAGTTCATAACACATAACCTTCTATTCTCTGTGTGGCATTCGAGCTCTTTCTGAATATGTCCTCCAGATAGGATTGCTCATCTTTATAAAGCTGGAAAAGGTACAGAAAAGGGCAATCTACATGATCAAGGAGCTGGAGTAAGTCCCCTATGAAGAAAGGTAACAACATCTGTGGCCTTTTCGCTTGGAAAAAAAGGCAAGTAATGGACCTAACAGAGGTGTATAAAATTATGCATTGTGTGGAGAACATGGATAAGGAGATATTTCTCTCTCTCTCTCTCTCTCTCTCTCTCTCCCTCCCCCTCCCCCTCTCCCATTACTCTAGAACCTGGGGTCACTCAACAAAGCTGAATACAAGGATATTCAGGAAAGATATTTTTTATTCATTTCATTTCATTTCATTTCATTTCTATATCTCCCAATAGCCGAAGCTGAAGATAAAAGGACATATAGTGCATAGTTCAACTATGGAATTCACTATCACAAGGTGGCAGACATCAACTTGGATGGCTTTATAAGGGGAGAAGACAATCTCATGGAGGAGAAGGCTATCACTGGCTACTAGTCATGATGGCTATCAACTAACTCTAGTATCAGAGGCAGTATGTGTCTCAATACCAGTTCCTGGGGAACATGAGTGGGAGTGCTATTTCACTCATATCCTGCTGTGAGCTTCCCATAAGCATCTGGTTGGCCACTGTGGGAAAAGAACGCTGGATTGGCTGGCCTTTGGTCTCATCCAGCAGAGCTCTTCTTTTGATCTTATGCCAGTGACCTCCCCCCTCTCTGGACCAAACTAGGTGTGATGCTCCATTGTTCACCTGCTGCTGGGCTATAATCCTCCCCCTCCCCCTCCTCCTCCTCCTCCTCGGTGGGGTGGAGTTTTCATCAGAATGATAGCATGTGAAGAGGGGTGGTTAACCTTTCCTCCCTTACTGCTCTTCTGATGAAAATCACACACTCACACACACACACACACACACACACACACACACCATCCATGGCATCCCCAAAAGGGAAGTTCTTACTGGCATCACATGTTGTTTTGTCCTATGCCTAACCTGCTTCACGGGGCTGTTGCAAATAGGGATGTATGGATTGTGTAAAATCCGTCCCTTCTGCGTTTTGCAGATTGTCAGGTACCTTTCATTCCATCGTCCACCCATTGATGGAATTGGATTTTTTTTAAGTTTCTGAATTTGCATACATTCTCGTGTGCAAAACTGCTCAAATTCCCCCCAAATGAACATTTTCACACTTTCACCTATTGGGAAAATGCACATTTGGGGCTGTTGTTTTTTTTTAATGCATATTTTTCTACAACAAAATTAGCATAAAATTCCAGAAACTTTTAAAAAACAAAACAAAAAGACCTAGTTCACGAGTCCTGCAGAATCCACCCGACGGGGAAAAGCTGGTCTGCTGCAGAATCCACGGGTCGGATTCATAAAAATCCAAACTCATTTGGTTCAATTGCAGATTTCTCTGTCATCCCTAGTTGGAAAGATAACTGAAAGGATGGCCATGTGTCACACCGTGAGCTCCTTGGAAGCAGGGAGTGATTGAAATGTAATTAATTAAAATAAATACAATGGCATTTTGAGGAAATTTGGATTTCCAAATTGGACAAAATGTTGGATGAATTCTGAATGAGGCAAAAAATGAAGCAAATGAAGCATGCACCTCCTCCACCTTCCCTTGGGCTACTGAGGGAAGGCAGAAGACAGGAAGGCCAGGCCAGGAGGCATGCACTGTCAACTCCTGGAAGGGACCTCCAATTGGTCTGAGAGAACTATATTCTGCTATTTGTTTGGGGTTGGGTTTGTGTGTGTGTATGTGTGGTATGTGTTTCACACTTTCACACCAGTGGGACTCTGCTTTTAACCTCTACTGAGTAGAGGAGCAGGCACAGGCTAGTCTAGAACAATCACAAAGCTAGACACAAAAAGGGAAAAGAGGCTATGGAAGGACAAGACTCTCCAGTGGTGGTGACCTGCAAGGTGTGTGCAATGTTTGTTTTCTTGCCTGAGAACAACATGGCCTACACGTGCAACAAGTGCAAGTTGATCACGCTGCTGGAAGAAAAAGTAAGTGGACTGGAGTGGCGACTGTCGAACCTCCGGGGAATAAGAGAACATGAAGAGTTCTTGGACAGAATGGGGGAACTACAGCAGCAAAGGGCAGACCAGAAGCTTGAAGAGAAACAGCAAGATGAGGCAGTGGGAAATGCTGAGGTGAAGAAAAATGGAGTAGAGGATACTCCTTGGAAAAGGGTGACAGGAGAAGAAGAACTAGACGCCACTCTGCACCAGTGGAAGCAGTGGAGCTGTGGAACCGAATCCAGGTACTTGCGGATGAGACTGGAGGACAGCCTGCAGAGGAAGAATCACAGGGGAACCTGCATGAGAGTGAGCAAGAGGCTGAAGGTCAGTCAAACAGAGGCGATGAAACCCAGGCCTACAAGAAGAAGAAGAGAAGACTGGTAGTAGTGGGAGACTCCTTGCTGCGTGGGATCGAGACCCAAGTATGTTGCAAAGTCCCGTGGACTCACCAAGTATGTTGTCTCCCGGGAGGACAGATTAGAGACGTGACTGAAAGGTTGCCTGCACTCATAAAGCCCACTGACAGGTATCCCTTTCTTCTCATCCATGTGGGAACAAATGATACCGCCAAGCGGAGCTACGAAGAGATCACGTCAGACTTTGAAGCTTTGGGAAGGAAACTCAAGAACTTTGGGGCCCAGATAGTTTTCTCATCCATCCTTCCAGTAGTTAGAAGAGGGATAGAAAAGGAACAAAAAATACTCTGGGTGAATGACTGGCTACGAAGGTGGTGTCGACGAGAGAGATTTGGATTCTGGGACCACGGGCTATACTTCCTGGAAGATGGGCTGTTGGCTAGGGATTAGCGGTGCACGAAACCCACTTACCTGGTCTCGCAGCTTTTCACGGTGGGGGGGAGGCACTTCGCTGCTCTCCCCCCAAAGTTCAGGCCGGGGGGGGAGGCTTCCCACCTCGCCCAGCCGAAATTCAGGCTGGGGAGGAGGCTTCCCGCCTCGCCCAGCCGAAATTCAGGCCGGGGAGGAGGTGCCTCGCCTCGCCCGGCCGCGAAATTAAAAGTTAAAAAAAAATGCCCCCGTGATAGGCTACGTGACGATTAACGTAGCCTATCACGGCTAGATCTGCAAAGTCAGCCGTGATAGGCTACGCAAATCATCACGTAGCCTATCACGGGTGACTTAAAAAAAAAAAAAAGCGCGTACGCAAATGGCGGCCCCCATAGGGAGCCGCCATTCGCATTCCTTATTTGGTCGCTGTAGTCTATGTAAATCTTTACGTAGACTACGGCGAAAATAAGGGCAACGCAAATAGCCGTAGTCTACATAAACGCCATAGTCTACGTAATCTTGCCGTGATTACCCGTGATTAAGGGTAATGCCGTGATTACTCGAAGCCAACATGGATTTGTCAAAAACAAGTCCTGCCAGACAAATCTGATCTCATTTTTTGATCAAGTAACCTCCCTTGTAGACCGTGGGAATGCTGTAGACATCATATACCTCGACTTCAGCAAAGCTTTCAACAAAGTGCCCCATGATCTCCTGATGAGCAAACTCGCTCAAAGTGGGCTAGATGAAACAATGATCCGGTGGATCCACAGTTGGCTACAGAATCGGACTCAAAGAGTGCTTATCAATGGGACCTTCTCAAACTGGGGAGAGGTAACGAGTGGGGTACCACAGGGCGCAGTCCTGGGCCCAGTGCTCTTCAACATTTTTACTAATTACTTGGAGGAGGAGGTGCAGGGAATGCTGATCAGATTTGCAGATGACACAAAATTGGGCAGGATAGCTAATACTTTGGAAGACAGAAACAAAATTCAAAGTGATCTGGATAGACTGGAGCGCTGGGCAGAAAACAACAGAATGACATTTAATAGGGATAAATGCCAAGTTCTGCACCTAGGAAAAAGAAACCAAATGCACAGTTACAAGATGGGGGATACGTGGCTCAACCACACTACAAGTGAGAAGGATCTTGGAATTGTTGTCGATCACAAGCTGAATATGAGCCAACAATGTGATGTGGCTGCAAAAAAGGCAAATGCTATTTTAGGCTGCATTAGTAGAAGCATAGCTTCCAAATCCCGGGAAGTACTAGTTCCCCTCTACTCAGCACTGGTAAGGCCTCATCTGGAGTACTGTGTCCAGTTCTGGGCACCACACTTTAAGAAGGATGCAGACAAACTGGAGAGGGTTCAGAGGAGGGCAACAAAGATGATCAGGGGACTGGAAACAAAGCCCTGTGAAGAGAGATGGAAAGAACTGGGCATGTTTAGCCTTGAGAAGAGAAGACTGAGGGGAGATATGATAGCACTCTTCAAGTACTTGCAAGGTTGTCACAGAGAGGAAGGCCAGGATCTCTTCTTGATCATCCCAGAGTGCAGGACATGGAATCATGGGCTCAAGTGACAGGAAGCCAGATTCCGGCTGAACATCAGGAAAAACTTCCTGACTGTAAGAGCAATACGACAATGGAACCAATTACCTGGGGAGGTAATTGGGAACGCAAATAGCATAGTGGGTGCTATTTGCGTTCCTTTTTTTTCGCTGTAATTGCCTACGTAAATATTTACGTAGGCTAATAGAATGGTGGGGAAAGGAACGCAAATGGCACCCGCTACGCTATTTGCATTTCCCTTTTTTTGCTGTAATAATCTATGTAAATATTTATGTAGGCTAAAACGGGGGGCGGTAGGAACACAAATGGCACCCACTACGCTATATGCATTCCCCTTTTTTTCGCCGTAATAGCCTACGTAAATATTTACGTAGGCTAAAACGGATAAAAATAGGGAACGCAAATGGCGGCCGCCATAGCCACCACAATTTGTGTATGCTGTTTTTTTTTTGTTGGCTTGCCATGATAGGCTACGTAAATACTTACGTAGCCTATCACGGCAGCTTTGCAGGACGCAAATGGCGGAACTCCGGCTGCGGACGGCCCTGGCCGGCGGCTCTGCGGAGCTGCCGCGAAGCGGAGCTGGCCCAGGGAGGATTCTGGTGGGAGGGATGGAGCGCCTCTCCCCCACCGCGAATCCAAGCTGCGAAAAGGTAAGTGACTTTCGTACATCCCTACCAGGAGGCACCCAGATCGGTCCGAAGCGATCCGAAGTTATTCGGATCAATCCTATTCACTTTGGACCACTTCAGCCTGATCTTGACCTACTTCAGATCCAGACTGATTTGGGCTGAATCACCCTGCTTCGACTCAGAATTCAGATCCAGATCCAAAGCGGTGCGCAGTAGTCCTAGTTTATACCAGGAATGGTGCTCTGTCAGGTATTGTTCATAATGGAAATTTCGTACCTACAGAACCAGCATGACAGAGGTTGTTTGAGCTTAGCATTTCGGCTGATATCGGAAGTGCCCAAATTGTGCGTGTGTGTGTATCCCAAACCAGGGCTTCCAGCAGCCAGTCTCCAGGGCTTTACTTCCTGCACCAGAAAGCCAGGCAGATTAGGACTAGTTCACACGACTAGGGATGTACGAAACCACTACCTTCCATTCTGGGGGGGGGGGCTGCAGAGGGGGGGAGGCAATCCATTCCTCCCCCCGGAATCCTCATGGGCCAGCTCCACTCCACAGCGATTCCGCAGACCCGACGGCCGGCTCCGTATAGCCAGCGATACAGCTGCCATTGCCATGCCGTATCACTGAGGAGGAAGGAATCCGGATGCAAATGGCGTCAACTGTGCCATTTGTGGCTGTAAAACTCTTAGATTAACCTAAATGCAGCTGTAAATAGCTGCATTTAGCTTAAACTAAGGGCTTTACCGCTGCAAATGGCATCCGCTATGCCATTTGTGTCCGTGGTTTTTCCTGTGATGGGCTAGCCATTTACGGCTGTATTAAGGTTAATCTAACAGCTTTACCCCTTCATGGATCACTGACTTGTTGTGGCGAAGAGACTTGCATAACTCAGTGAAACCATAAGCTATGCCGTGCAGGGCCACCCAAGACGGACAGGTCATGGTGGAGAGTTCTGACAAAATGTGGTCCACTGGAGAAGGAAATGGCAACCCACTCCAGTATTCTTGCCAAGAAAACCCCATGGAACGTAGCACAAGGCTAAAAGAGATGACACCGGAAGATGAGCCCCTCAGGTCGGAAGGTGTCCAATATACTACTGGGGAAGAGCAGAGGGAATTTCCAAGTAGCGCCAGAAAGAGTGAAGTGGCTGGGCCAAAGCTGAAAGGTAGGGATGTCAGAGAATTCCACCACGGATCTTGGGGAGGCTGAATGCCAGCACATTTGGCCCCCCGAAATCGGTGGCAGAACAGTCTGCCCCTCCCACCCCCCTGGGACGAGACTTACCTGGGGCTGATCTTCCTGGCGGCGGCGGCTCTGGCGGAGGTTCGGTGGCGGTTCGGCGGCGACGGTTGCGGCAGCTGGTCTTCCAACCGGCTCCCACCGCTGCCATTTCCAGTTAAAACAAATTAACAAAAAAAGTGATAGGCTATGTAAAGATTTACGTAGCCTATCAAAGCTGACTTAAAAAAAAAACAAAAAAACCCGCACGTACGCAAATGGCGGTGCCCATGGGCTCCACCATTTGCATTCCTTATTTTGGCACGTCTTAGTCTACGTAAACATTTACGTAGACTAAGACGGCGAAAATGAGGGGAACACAAATAGCGTAGCGGACGCTATTTGCGTTCCCCTTATTTTCGCAGTTTTAGTCTACGTAAATATTTACATAGACTAAGATGGCCCAAAATAAGGAACGCAAATGGCGGCGGCTGTAGCTGCCGCCATTTGCGTACGCGCATTTTTGTTTTTGTTTTAAGTCAGACGTGATAGGCTACGTAAATCTTTACGTTGCCTGTCACGTCTTTTTTTTTTTTTTTTACAACACTGGAAATGGCAGCGGCGGCAGCCGGGCGGAAGACCAGCTGCTGCCGCCGGAGCTGCTGCCGGAGCCGTCGCCGCCCGTAACATCCACCCCAGGTAAGTCTCGTCCCAGGGGGGATCCGTGGGGTGGGGGGGGTTGGCGGACCGTTCTGCCATGGAGTTCGGGGGGCCGAACGCACTGGCATTCATCCGCACCGAGACCCGTGGTGGAATTCTCTGACATCCCTATTCTATTCCAACTTTTTACCATAGTTCTCTCTCTCCTATTTCTGACTCATGTTGTTTGTGACCTAGTTCTGCTTTCATGTGGTCAACAGCTCCTTTTCCTTCCCTTTATTTTCAGACAGGGGAATCCCAGACACAGCATGATCTTTTCTATGACCCTTACCTTCTATCCAGTTTCCTTATAAGGAAGAGACTGTTGATAATATTCCAACTGACAAGACATCTCTTATCAATTTATATATGGCATCTAGCAAGCTTCTAATACAATAAGTCTTGCTCCCCTACTTTCCTTGTTACCCATTAACATTAACCCTACCTATAAGCACCATCTCTTACCCCATAAACTCTAAACTCCCCATACCCCATATTGTGCCCAAATGTAAATGGTAAAGCCCAAGAAAATCCTTATAAGTGAACAGCTTTGAAATTGGTGCAAATTTCCCTCAAATTTGCAGACATTTCCTAATTTGTGGGACATTTTTAAAAACTTTCTGGAACTGTATGCAAATTTAGCTGAGGGGAGGGGAACAGAGATGAAAATTATGCACCCCCCCCCCATAGGCTATATCATGAAAATGTGGATGGGGGGAGGGATTTGTGCTTTTAAATCTTTTTCACTTCAGGGGAGATTTGTACATGAGCAAATGCACATTAGTTAACGTGAATGTGTGCAAATCTCCCCCAAAGTCTGGGGAAAATGTGTGCAAATCCCCTCAATCCACATTTTCACATGTTAGCCTATGGAGGGGGGGAATGCATATTTTTGTTCTCTGGGTTTACCCCCTCCCCAACTAAATTTGCATACAATTCTGGAAAGCGTTCTCTCTCTCTCTCTCTTAAAGATGTCTGAGAATCCACAAAGCACAGACGGAATGGATTTAACAAACCTGTACCCTTAAAAAAAAGTGCTGCAAGGGAAACAAACCATGGCAAAAAAAGGAGGAAGTGATCATCTGTCGGCAGCAGAGTGGGCTAGCAACGGATTAAGCAAGCCACCGTGGGTTGTTTTCAGGGTGACTTATTGTGATGTGTGAATTTTTTCTCACACATGATACACACAAACAAATATAGTAGGGATGGTGCGGGTGCCCAATACATTCTGGGAATCTGGCAGACCCGCTCCTGCTCTCACCGCAAGCCCCATTCACCAAGCTCCTGCCCCTGCTTGCCCTCTGCCCTAGGGATGTACAAAAGTTCCGCCATGGATTTCGGGGAGGCCAAATGCCAGCGCATTCATCCCCCCAAAATTGGTGGCAAAACGGCCCACCCCCCGCCCACCCCGGGAAGGGACTTACCTTGGGCGGATCTTCCTGGCGGCGGCGGCGGCTCCGGAGGCAGCTCCGGCAGCGGTTCGGCGGTGGCCGGTCTTCCGACCGGCTGCCGCCACTGCCATTTCCAGTTAAAAAAAACAACAAAATGTGATAGGCTATGTAAAAATTTACGTAGCCTATCACGGCTATATTTTAAAAAAACACCGTGATAGGCTACGTAACTGTTTACGTAGCCTATCACGGCTGACTTAAAAAAACCCAAAAACGCGCGTATGCAAATGGCAGTGGCCATGGCTGCGGCCATTTGCATTCCTTATTTTGGCATGTCTTAGTCTACGTAAACATTTATGTAGACTAAAATGGCGAAAATAAGGGGAACGCAAATAGCGTAGACGCTATGCTATTTGCATTCCCCTTATTTTCGCCGTCTTAGTCTACGTAAATGTTTACGTAGACTAAGACGTGCCAAAATAAAGAATGCAAATGGCCGCAGCCATGGCCACCACCATTTGTGTATGCGCATTTTTTTTAAAAAAAATCAGCCGTGATAGGCTACGTAAACATTTACGTAAACATTGACTGCAGGGACGCAAACGGTGGTGGCTACGGCCGCCGCCATTTGCGTCCCTGCTAGCCAGCGGCCGGCTGTCCGGCTGCTGGCGGAGCCGGCTGGTGGCTCCGCAGAATCCCTGCGGAGCGGAGCTGGCCGGCCAGGATTCCGGGGGGGGAGGAACGGAGCACCTCCCCCCCGGCCAGGATTCTGGGGGGAGGGACAGAACGCCTCCCCCCCAACATCAACATAATCCGCGGAAAGCTAAGTCACTTTTGTACATCCCTACCCTGCCCTTCATTTATTGATCCATTGATTTATCATTCACATTTATATACTGCCATATTATCTGCTAAAAAGCCATCAGGGCTTGTTACAACATTGTACAACAATTCAGAATGATAAAACCTTAAAACAATACAAGCAAGAGCAGTGAAAAGAGTAAAAAACTTTAAAATGACACATTTGAAAAGCTGAAATGGAAAAGATGCATCTTTAGTTCTTTACACCTTTTCTAAAAGCCCAAAGCGTGGGGACCAAGCATAGTTCCTGAGAGAGTTTATTCTATAGTTTGGGGGCAACACAGGAGTAGGTTCTTCCTCACATGCCCAACAAACATACCTCTGTTGATGATGGTGCCCTCAAAAAGGCCTTTGCTGCAGGTCTTACTATTCAGTCAGATTCACAGCAAGACAGTCCGTCCCTTACGTTGCCAGGTCCTAAGCCATTTCTAGGGATGGCGGAGAATTTCTCCACGAATCTTCGGGAGGCTGAGTGCGGACGCATTCAGCCCCCTGAAAATGTTGGGGAAATTCTCCGCCGGCCCCCCGCCGCCCCCCGGGATGGGACTTACTGTGGCCGAATGTCCCTCTCGGCGGCGGGTCCTGGCGGCGTTTTGGAGGCGTTTCGTGGGGGCGGCGGCCAGTCTCCCGACCGGCCGCCGCCACCGCCGCCATTACAAAATAAAAAAGAAAAAAAACAAAACAAAACACACACCCGTGATAGGCTACGTGATGATTTACGTAGCCTATCACGGCTAGATTTCCAAAGTCAGCCGTGATAGGCTACGTAAATTGTCACATAGCCTATCACGGGTGACTTTGGAAAAAAAAAAAACGCGTACGCAAATGGTGGCGGCCCATGGGTGCTGCCATTTGCATTCCTTATTTTCGCATGTCTAGTCTACGTAAAGATTTACGTAGACTACGGCGAAAATAAGGGCAATGCAAATAGCGTTGCCCTTATTTTTGCCGTAGTCTATGTAAATCTTTACGTAGACTGGCCGGGCCCAAAAAAGGAACGCAAATGGCAGCACCCATGGGCGCTGCCATTTGCATACATGCTTTATGTTTTGTTTTTTCCAAAGTCACCCGTGATAGGCTACATAACAATTAACGTAGCCTATCACGGATGACTTTGGAAATCTAGCCATGATAGGCTACATTAATCGTTACGTAGCCTATCACGGGTGTTTTGGTTTTTTTACTTCATTTTGTAATGGCGGCGGCAGCAGCCGGTCAGAAGACCACCCCCCGCCCCCGCCCCCAACGAAACGCCGCCGAAATGCCGCCAGGACCCGCCACCAGGAGGGACATTCACAGGAGGTAAGTCCCATCCTGGAGGGGGGGTGGCGGGGTGGCGGAGAATTTCACCACCAATTTCGGGGGGCCAAATGCGTTGGCATTCGGCCTCCCCGAGATTCGGGGAGAAATTCATGGCCATCCCTAAAAGATTTACGTCATCTATCACGGCTAGATTTTCAAAAAAATACCGTGATAGGCTACGTAAACATTTATGTAGCCTATCATGGCTGACTGCAGAGACACAAACGGCGGCGGCTACGGTCGCCGCCATTTGTGTTCCTGGCCGGCCGGGATTTGCAGCAGGAGGGACGGGGCGCCTCCCCCCGGCCAGAATTTTGGGGGGGAGGGACGGGGCGCCTCCCCCCCACCAGAATTTCGGGGGGAGGGACGGAGCGCCTCCCCCTCACCGCGAAGCAAATTTCGATAAAGGTAAGTTACTTTCATACATCCCTACAGTCTAGAGATACCATTACTGTTACACCTGAGATGGAGCTCAGCTCCCCACCAAGGGATGCTGGAGAAATTCAAGATGGACTGAAATGAGCTCAGATTTCTAAGAATCCGACCTGCGGAATCCGCTGCGGAGTGCCCCCCTCAGGCTGCACAGAGTCTGTGGACTTCTGGATGATTTTTTTACTTTCACGAAATTTACGCATATAATTTTGTAAGAAAATATGTAAGTTTCTGCTGAGGAAATGTCGAATGGAATGCGGGACCATCTGCTAAATGTTATGTACTGAGGTTAGGGATGGCGGAGAATTCCGCCACGGATTTCAGTGAGGCCAAATGCACTGGCATTCAGCACCCCGAAATCCGCGGTGGAACGACCTGCCCCCCACTCCCCCGCAGATTCCCCCTGGGACGAGCTTACCTGGGGCAGATGTTCCGGCTGGCGGCGGCTCCGGCGGCAGCTCCAGCAGTGGCTGGTCTTTCGACCGGCTGCTGTGGCCGCCATTTGCATCCTGGTCTTTGCCGTGATAGGCTATGTTAGTCTTTATGTAGCCTATCATGGCAAGCCAATAATAGTAAAAAAAAGGTGTATGCAAATGGCGGCGGCTACGGCGGCCGCCATTTACGTTCCCTATTTTTTGCCGTTTTAGTCTACTTAAATATTTACCTAGGCTATTATGGTGAAAAAGAAGGGGAACGCAAATAGCATAGTGGGCGCTACGTAAATATCTACGTAGACTAAAACGGCGAAAAATAGGGAACGCAAATGGCAGCCGCCGTAGCCACCACCATTTACGTAAGCTGTTTTTTCTCCCTTCGATTGTCTTGCCGTGATAGGCTACGTAAATACTTACATAGCCTATCACAGCAGCCTGGCTGGATTCAAATGGCGGCCATTTGTGTCCGCAGCAGCCCGTCGGTGGCCAGAAATCCGGCTGCGGATGGCCCTGGATGGATGCTCTGTGGAGCCGCCATGGAGCGGAACTAGGAATGGATGAAAGTCCCTTACCTTATCCCACAGCTTGCTTCGTGGTGGAGGGGAGGCGCCCCATCCCTCCCCCCAAAATTCTGGGCAGGGTGGGAGGCGCCCCATCCCTCCCCGCCGAAATTCTGGCTGGGGGGGAGGCGCCCCGTCCCTCCAGCTGAAATTCTGGCCGGGGGGAAGGCGCCCTGTCCCTCCGGCCGCGAATCTCGTCTCCTGCCGGGACGCAAATGGCGGCGGCCATAGCCGCCGCCATTTGCGTCCCTGCAGTCAGCCGTGATAGGCTACGTAAATCCTTACGTAGCCTGTCATGGCTGACTTTGGGGGAAAAAAAAAGCGCGTATGCAAATGGCGGCGCCCATGGGTGTCGCCATTTGCGTTCCTTATTTGGGCATGTGTAGTTTATGTAAACATTTACGTAGACTGCGGCGAAAATAAGGGCAATGCAAATAGCGTTGCCCTTATTTTCGCCGTAGTCTACGTAAATTTTACATAGGCTACACGTGCCCAAATAAAGAATGCAAATGGCAGTGCCCATGGGCGCTGCCATTTGCATACGTGCTTCCCCCCAAAAAAAGTCAGCCGTAATAGGCTATGTAAGGATTTACGTAGCCTATCTCAGTGTTTTCTGAAAATCTAGCTGTAATAGGCTACGTAAATCTTTACGTAGCCTATCACGTTTGTTGTTGTTGTTGTTTTTTACTTGGAAATGGTGGCGGTGGCAGCCGGTCGGAAGACCAGCTACCGCCGCCACCGCCGAACCGCTGCCGAACTGCCGCTGGAAGCCGCCAGCACCAGGGACGTTCGACAAAGGTAAGTCCCATTCCGGGGATGGCGGGGGTGGTGGTGGACCATTTCTCCACCAATTTTGGAGGGCCGAATGCCTGGAGATTCGTGGAGAAATTCTCCGACATCCCTAAGCGGAGCTGGCTGGGCAGGATTCTGGGGGGGAGGACCGGATCACCTCCACCCCCATCGAGGATTCTGGGGGGAGGGACAGAGCACCTCCCCCCCACCATGAAAAATTCCATGAAAAGGTAAGTGAGTTTCGTACATCCCTAACTGAGGTAAATTATGTAATTACTTACATAAATATTTACGTAATTATTTATGTAATTTTCTGCATGACAAAAAAAAAATTGCATCTGCCTGTGGGTGGACGACAAAACAAAAGGCACCTGATAGTCTGTGAAACACAGATGGAGTGGACTCTACACAGTCTGTACATCCCTATCCCCATCCAGCCCAGCCCATTCTTCAGCACCTGTGTGGCAAAGAAGCAGGTGGCTGACTGAAAAAAGCACCCTCATTTGTATGGCTTTTTGCAGTGGCTGGTTATCGTATATTATGAGGGTTGAAGCTTTTGTTAGTTTTAGGGATGTACGAAACACCTACCTGGCTCCGCGCCGGGCAATCCGCAGTGGGGGGGAGGCGCTCCATCCCTCCCCCCCGGAATCCTGCCCAGGGATGCAAATGGCGGCTGTCGTAGCCACCGCCATTCACGTCCGTGTATTGAGCCGTGATAGGCTACGTACATATTTACATAGCCTATCACGGCAGGGGTAAAAAACCCCCAGCGTACGCAAATGGCAGCAGCCGCCTCCATTTGCGTACGCTGGGTTCCCCCCCCCCCACCGTGATAGGCTACGTAAATACTTACGTAGCCAATCATGGCCTCCTCAGGGATGCAAAATGGTGTCCCTGCATTAGCCATGATAGGCTACATAAGTATTTACGTAGCCTATCATGGCTATGAAGAAGAGGAATCGAATGGCGGCTGCAGGATGGCTGCCATTCGCAAAGCAGCCCGGATGGGAGCAGGTAAGTGCTCCATTTCACGTGCCTTTCGTGGGGTGGGGGTGGCAGGGACTTCGTCCAGTGCATCTTTCGTGGGTTGGGGGGGTGGGAGCTTCGATCCACCATGGATTTCAGGGGGCCAAATGTACTGGCATTTGGCCTCACCGAAATCCGTCGCAGAATTCTCTGACATCCCTAGTGACTTTGTTTCTGTTTTTGTAAAATAGATTTTATCTCCACAATGCTGTCCCTGCCCATTGTGCCATGCATTTATTTATTAGCTATGAGTATTGATGAACTGTTTGCATCCACAGATTTCAAAGTGGTGTACACAAATCATACAAAACATAAAACCAATACGTAGCATCAGTATACTATTTGGATGTACCCACAATAATTACATACATGGTAGGTGATGCTAGGGATGCCATGGGAGTGAAGCCCGGTGGACTTCTCTCCACTTGACCTCCTGGACCCCGTTTGCCGAACTGCCATGCTTACAGACCCTGGTTGCCAAGCCACCCTGTGTTCAATGAGCTGCCAGCAGTAGGGATGTACGGAAGGTACTTACCGTTCGTGAATTATGTTTATGGTTGGGGGGGAGGTGTTCCGTCCCTCCCTCTGGAATCCTCGCTGGGGGGGGAGGCTCTCTGTTCCTCCCCCCCCCCAGAATCCTGGCCGGCCGGCTGTGCTCTACAGCGATTCTGCTGAGCTGCCGGCCGGCTCCGCCAGCAGCCGGGCATCCGGCCACTGGCTAGCAGGGACGCAAATGGCTGCCGTTTGCATCCCTGCAGTCAACCGTGATAGGCTACGTAAATGTTTACCTAGCCTATCACGGCTGACTTAAAAAACAAAAACAAAAACGCACGTACGCAAATGGTGGCGGCCACGGCAGTGGCCTTATTTTGGCACGTCTTACTCTACGTAAACATTTACGTAGACTAAGATGGCGAAATAAGGGGAACGCAAATAGCGTAGATGCCACGCTATTTGCCTTCCCTTATTTTCACTGTCTTAGCCTACGTAAATGTTTACGTAGACTAAGATGTGCCAAAATAAGGAATGCAAATGGTGGTGGCCATGGCCGCCGCCATTTGCGTACGTGCGTTTCTTTTTTTTTTTTAAAGTGAGCCGTGATAGGCTACATAAACATTTACGTAGTCTATCACATTTTTTTTTAAACTGGAAATGGCAGCGGCGGCAGCTGATTGGAAGACCAGCCGCTGCAGCTGCCGCCGCCAAACCACCGCCAAACCGCCACCGCAGCCGCCGCCGCCGCCACCAGGAAGAAGCACCCAAGGTAAGTCTCATCCCGGGGGGGTGGGCCGTTCCGCCACCGATTTTGGGGGGCTGAATGCACTGGCATTCGGCCTACCCAAGATCCGTGGCAGAACTTTCGTACATCCCCAGCCAGCAGCCACCTGATTCCTCAGCGAGCTGCCATTTTGCGAAAAAATGGTGGCTTGGGATTTTCCATAAATGTTAGGTTGCATAAATGGCATCTATAAAGGAGCCATTTAAGCAATGTTAGTACGACGGAGAAATCCGAGCTGCCATTTTTACACAAAATGGCAGCCTGCTAAGGGATTGGGCAGCCCGTGGCACTCGCCGGGTGTTCACCAAGCTGTCCAGGAGCTTGTGCAGTGCAGTGAGCTGGCACGGGTGGAGACAGTGGCTCAGTGAGTGCCCGCGACCATGGGTGGAGGGGAGTTCGTCCATTCCTAGCCTGGGAAGGCTTGCCTAAACAGAAGTGTCTTCAACATGCACCCCAACATATGTATTGTTGGCACATGTATAATCTTAGGGGCAAGATTCTACTGCCTTCTTGGCGTCGCCAAGCTCAATGCCTTGCTTGGAACAACTGCGGACTGGATCTCAGGAGTACGGATGTACGAAAGTCACTTACCTGTTCGCGGATTATGTTGATTGTGGGGGGGGAAGCATTCCGTCCCTCCCCCCGGAATCCTCGCCGGGGGGGAGAGGTGCTCCGTTCCTCTCCCCTGGAATCCTCCATGGCCGGCTGTGCTCCGCGACAGCTCTGTGGAGCAGCCGGCCAGGCCCAGCCAGGCCAGAGCCATCCACAGCCAGATTTCCGGCCACGGAGGGCTCTGGGAAAAAAACAAACAAAACAAGTGCATACGCAAATGGCACAGGCTATGGCTGTCGCCATTTGCGTTCCTTATTTTTGCCCTCTTAATCTATGTAAATATTTACGTAGACCATGATGGCGAAAATCAAGGGGAATGCGAATAGCGCAGTGGGTGCTATTTGCATCCCTTTTTGGTTCGCTGTTTTAGCCTACGTAAATCTTTACGTAGATTAAATCTTTCGCCATCATGGTCTACGTAAATATTTACGTAGACTAAGATGGGCCAAAATAAGGAATGCAAATGGCAGTGGCCATAGCCGCTGCCATTTGCATACGCAGTTTTTTTTTTTCCCACCCAGCCATGATAGGCTACGTAAATCTTTATGTAGCCTATCACGCCTTTTTTTTTTTTTTTTTACAAGAGTGGAAATGGCGGTGGCGGTGGCTGATCGGAAGACCAGCCACCACAGCTGCCACCGCCGAAGCCGCCGCCGGAGCTGCTGCCGCCGCCCGGAAGATCCGTCCCAGGTGAGTCTCGTCCTGGGGGGATCTGCGATGGGGTGGGGGTGTGGCAGGCCGTTCCGCCACGGAGTTCAGGGGGGCTGAATGCACTGGCATTCGGCCTTCCCGAGATCTGTGGCGGAATTCTCTGCCATCCCTACTCAGGAGTGTGTGGCATGAACAGGACCATTTGATTTTCTTAGATTGTGAGCCCCTTGGGGACAGAACTATTACTATTGGAGAAAAATGCTCTGAGATGCTCTGAGCCTAGGGATGTCAGAGAAATCTGGTTGGAGGCAGGGCTCAATGAGCTTTCAGTGGCTCAGCCTCCCAGACTCCCCCCAGCTGGCGTGACTCTGTCAGTGGCAAGTCAGGCCAGCTGGTGGATTTTCCGTCTTTTAAAAATATTTGTGTAAACAGACATTTGTGCACATTTTGGCTGAAGTTTGCGCAATTTGCACAAATTTATTAACAAGTTGTGTAATGGGGCAAATTGTAGCCACAATTTGTGCAAATTATGCAAATTGCAGCCACAATTTACACAAATGTCAATTTATGCAATTTTAAAAAAAATGAAAACGTCCCTGGATTTCCCAGAAAACCTGAAGGTCAGTTTGCAAATGCAAGCTGAGTCAGAGGAACCGTGGACATCTGGTGAGCCCCCAAAGGGCTGGCTTTCCAGGCTATGGACATCCCTGTCTGAGCCCATGGGAGAGGGAGAGAGAGAAAGAGAGAGAAAAATATTGAATAAATAAACAATGGTGGCCATGTGATCTGGAGCATCTGAGATTACTGGAGTAGCACAGCAAATACACGTACTGCACAATGCTAGGGGTGTTTGGGTTCTGATAAATCCGTTCTGTCTGTCTTTCACAGTTAGTTAGGCTTTTTTCATTCCATTGTCCGCTCATTGATGGAATTGGTTATTTTTTAACCAGAATTTGTTCTAATTGTGCTACTAGACATTAGGGCTAATGTGCATTTGCTCAAGTGCACATCACTGCTAAAATGTACTTGTGCTAATGCACATCAGTTAATGAGAATGAGCGCTAATGTGAATTAGCACAAATCCCCCCATAAAACAAAAACAAAGCAAAACAACCCCCCCCAACAGTCCACATGTCCACAGAATCCTCATGACTTGGAAAAAGCTGGTCTACTGATGAATCTGCAGGTCAGACTCACAGAAATCTGAACTCCTGTGAATCTATTGTGGATTTCTCCAACATCCCTACCCTATGCCACTATGGAGATATGCAAAGCAGTGCGCTGTCTCTCCACGTGGTATCATCTATCGTAGAAACCCAGTCTGTCCGGTGAGTGACTATGCACTCATGAGACACAGGCAGCTTGAGGAAGTTGGCCAAGCCCCCTCTCTAGGGTCCTCCTTGGAGGATGACCTAGAGCCCCCCAAGCCAAACTTCATGGAGGAGCTGTCTGCCTCTAGGGACCTGGAAACAGGTCAAGGGGACCCTAGGCTCCTGGGGAAGATGACCATCAAACCTACCCTCATGATGGAGTTAGCCTGCTCTCTGACTCGGGGTAGATGCTAAGCAACCACCTAGCCCCAGGCTTCACCCATGGTGCCTGATTAGCTTGTGGAACCCACAGCCACAAGATGTGATGGTGTGTGCCCCTGCCCCCACTGAAATGAGGATTCATCCCATTTCATGTAGGGCAGGCCTCTCATGAGCTTTAGCCTCTCTGCCAAGTATCCCTCTGAACACCAGAGGTTGGGGAGAAACAGGCCTTGTTTGTGGGCTTCCTGGAGGTTGGCCAGTCTTCAAAAGGGGATGCTGGATGAGACTGAACCTTGGTCTGATCCAGCAGGACTCCCCTTAGGTTCTTATGGTGAATTCAACTTTTGCAAGGTTTGCCAGAAAAAGGTCACTGTTGCTTGCAACCAAGCTCTATGGTCAACAATCAGAAACTGGACTAAGCTCTATGGTCAACAATCAGAAACTGGATTAAGGAGCTCTGTGTGTGTGTGTGTGTGTGTGTGTGTGTGTGTGGGGAAGCTATTAATAAGCAGGATAAACGGGACCTACTGGGGCTAGTGCTGCTGTAACCCCTCTCTGCTTGGCACTTTCCTGCAGAGAAAATGAACAGTTATATATTCTCCCCGAAACGTCAGGGTATACTGCAGCACTGTACTAATAAAGTAAGTGTGTGTGTGTGTATGTACGTGTAGTACCCATATTGAGACCAGCTGTGTAAATCTGAGGGCTATATTTATTTATTTATTTATTAAATTTATTAATCGCCCATCTGGCTGGTCACCCAGCCACTCTGGGTGATGTACAACATTAAAAACAGTTCAAAACAATAAAATTCAAAATTAAGAACATCACATTTCTAAAATTACCCTAACCAACCCCAAATGCCTGCCTGAACATGTCAGAACACTCATACCCAGCATGTGCCCAACATGGAGAAAAACATGGTTTTTAAAAAGTGATTTCAGAAACAGTTTGCAGGGCTTTTTTCTTCTGTTTTTTATTTTGCCTTTCACTAAAGCCTGCGTACTTAACAGAAGGCTAGTTTCTCACTGAACTTGAGGATGGAGAGAAACAATAAGGCAGGCCTGCATCCAAAATGGCTGTTCTCTCTCTACCCCAGGAGCTTTTGCAGCCTCCAGTCCCGATACAGAGGTTTTCTATAGATCATGCAGAGCGAAAGGGCAGCTCTATCCCTTTCTGAGCAGAGGAGTGGGAGTTGGGATGCCAGAAGCTGAGGCAAAATGGAGTCTCCTTGGACTCAGGTTGGCATAGAGGGAGGGGAAGTGTGGTCATGCATGCCACACCCCCTGGTACATCAGCCCGAAAGAGAAATAGGTACTTCAATCCAAGGGGAGATGAAAAGCAAAAGGTAGAGTTCCCTCTCTTATATGGAAAGGGGGAAATGCCGGGGCTCCAATTGTGGTGGGGTTGTGAATCCATGTTTGGTTTCCAGCAGAACCAGCCATAATTCTAAAGGAGCTATCTAAACTGCTGAACCCTATCCCTGAAATGGGATCAGCACATCCTTTAGAGTTCTGGCTGGGTCTGATGGAAACCCAGAATGAATTTGCAGCCCCACCAGAACAAGACCTATGAGCCTCCACTGGGAAATGCTTGCATAAGGGGGCCAAAGGTGAATCAGAGGTGAGGTGAGATACAGAGGGCTGTCCTAACCCTTACCTCGGAAAGCTCCAGCTTCAGAGCTATCTAAGAGGTCAGAAGTCAGTAGGAGTGGCATTTTTACTCTTCCTTCCCCCCTTTCCCACATGGTTGTCTTGTTTTGCTGATTCCCTCCCATTGAAACCAATTATGGATGGTTTTTTGGGGGGTAGCCCTGGGCCAGGGGAGCTTGAATCCTTTAGTTTGACAGCCTTTCCCAGACCTCCAGCTGACACCCACACACACCCCTACCTCTTTTCTAGCTCTATGGCAGAGTTTGGCATTGGAGAGGTCAGGGGCATGCATGTTTCTGAGGGGCTGGGAGGGGATGACTCAAGATCAGATCTCCTCCTCCAAGGGTTGCATTGCCTCCCAGTAGCCTGTTACTCTCAGATGCAGTTCTTCAATGCAACTCCCTTTGGTGGGACACCTGAGATTAAAATGCCTTTCCTTCTTTCCTTCTATAAATCCACTGCATATGGCACAATATACGAGTTTCCTATTACAGAGTAGCTGTCCAGTCACTTCTCTCAAGCATCTGTTAGATTCACAAGCTGGAGTTCTCCCCAGCCCCACCTTCTGCCCCCTAGTTGGTCTTGTCTACCAGGAGCGGATAAGACATACCTCCCATTTCACACATCTTTTTCCCATCTCCCTTGGTTGGAAAAGCCTGAATAGCCTATCTCCCCAGGTACTCCTTGCCTTCATGTTGGGCACATAATGCTTCCCAGCCACTTCCGACTGGAAGATTCTCCTTCCCCTATTAAATCTCTTCCCAGATTCTACTGGGATAAGAAGTGAGGCTTACATCCTATGTTGGGGGTGCAACACCCCACCCCATGGGCAGAACCTTGCCTGCTATTCTCCCTAATCCAGCCCACAGAGCCTCCTTTAGTTCCTCCAGTAGGTGGATTTGAGTTCTCTATAGCATGGGCACAGAGTCCCCAGACCATGGGCCTAATCCAGCCTACTGGTTAACCCAGGCCAGCCCCCAGAGTATCTTTGGGTTTGCCATGGAGGATTTCTGCCTGGAGGAATCCCCACTCATCTCCAGTCTGAGAGCCCTTCCTTGCGTCCCTTACTAAGGATGTCCATCATGGCTAAATCAGGTCCTTTTAGGGCCCGAAGGATTCCCATGGTGCCCCCGGCTTGCATTGTCCCACAAAATTAGGGCCAAAATTTACACAATTTATGGCCATAATATTGTGGAAAACACAGTTCCGCAAAAAGGGGGAAGTTCCTCCTGCCACCACTGTGTGCAAACCCATCAAACTCTCCTTGCTGGTGTTGGCATCAGCAAGGAGAGTGTGAGGGGATTGCACATGGCGGTGCCAGGGGTGGAAGTCCGTGAGCTGGCCTGACTTGCACAGGTCGAGTTGGGGCAGCTCGCAGACAAGTGAGCTGGAGTCTGGGGGGTCAAGCGCCAGAAGCTCAGAGGGCTTGGCCCCCCCGGACAGATTCCTCCACCATCCCTGTCCCGTACGCTGCCCCAGCTGAGGATGAGAAGAGTAGGGACGGGAGAATCAGCAAATAGGAAAATCTTGAGCTCAAACCTCGCTGATTCTCCCATCCCTACTCTTCCCATCCCAATCAGGGGCAGTGTAAGGGAGAGGAGTGTAATGGTGGAGGAATCCCTCCAGCAGGTCAAGTCTACTGAGCTTTTAGGGGATTGGCTCCCCAGACTCTGAGCTTGGTTCATCTCCTTCCCAAAAACATTTTTTTTTCTTTTTGAACCAAAAACTGGAACATTTTAGGGCACATTTTTAAAAGTGTGCACTGAAAATGTGCATTTCTCCCCATAGACTAAAATATGGAAGTCCACTAAAAAGAAAAAGAAACAGCATCACACGTTTTGAACATGACCACACGTCCTTGCAAGCTATTCCTGAAACGTGCACTCCCGTTCGTGCTCCTGTCTGGGGTTGGGAAAGGGGAAAATTAAAAGTAAAATGAACCAAATACTCATACAGCCCAAGGCAAGGAATGCACAGGCACCCAGTACTGTCTGAGTCCATTCATATTCCACTTTCCAGGCTGATCAGGATGACAAGCGCTGCATGAACCTGGGGATTCCATAGGGAGGAAGTAAAAATGCGGGTGGTGGCAGGCTGCTGACATCAGTGAACATGGCAATGCCCTCTGATATCATCCAGCTCGGGGGGGGGGGAGGAATTCAGACCCCATCCAAAGATTAGTTCTGCACCAATGTCCTATGTAATTTGTCCCCAAATGAACAAATTGAGTAGCAGTTCGTGTCTTGCAAGTAATGTTTGGAACGTTTCTTTCCAGCTGCCTAGTGTAAGTAGGGATATACGAAAGTCACTTACCTTGCCCGAAATTTGATTCGCAGTGGGGGGGAGGCGCTCCCTTCCTCCCCCCGAAATTCTGGCTGGGGGGGAGGCGCCCCATCCCTCCCCCCCGAAATTCTGGCCAGGGGGGAGGCGCCCCGTCCCTCCCGCCGCGAATCCTGGCTGGCCGGGAACACAAATGGTGGCGGCTGTAGCCGCCGCCGTTTGTGTCCCTGCAGCCAGCCGTGATAGGCTATGTAAATGTTTATGTAGCCTATCATGGCTGAGTAAAAAAAAAAACAAAAACCCCATGCATACGCAAACGGCAGCGCCTATAGGTGCTGCCATTTGCATTCCTTATTTTGGCACGTCTAGTCTACGTAAACATTTACGTAGACTACAGCAAAAATAAGGGGAACGCAAATAGCGTAGCGTCTACGCTATTTGTGTTCCCCTTATTTTTGCTGTAGTCTATGTAAATGTTTACGTAGACTAGATGTGCCAAAATAAGTAACGCAAATGGCAGCGCCCATGGGCGCTGCCATTTGCGTACGTGCGGTTTTTTTTTTTACTCAGCTGTGATAGGCTATGTAAACATTTACGTAGCCTATCATGGTATTTTTAAAAAATCTAGCCGTAATAGGCTACGTAAATGTTTACATAGCCTATCACGTTTGGTTTTTTTTTTACTGGAAATGGTGGCGGCGGCAGCCGGTCGGAAGACTGGCCTCCGCCGCCGCCGCCGCTGAACCGCCGCCGAACCGCCACCGGAGCTGCCGCCGCCAGGGAGATTCACCCAAGGCAAGTCCCGTCCTGGGGGTGAGTGTGGGGGGGCAGACCGTTTCACCACCGATTTCGGGGGGCCGAATGCACTGGCATTTGGCCTCCCCAAGATTCGTGGCAAAATTCTGTGACATCCCTAAGTGTAAGCTATTTCGAAAGTACACGGTTTGATTTCTTTGCGACCTATTTTCCCTCCTCCCTTAACCTTAATCCTAAGGAAGCTTCTAAGTTTGGAACCTGGCCTCTGATGTATACTTTCCACCAGCTGAGGATAGTGCCCCTGCATGGCAGACCGCTCCTTTGTAAATACCTGGTTTATATGAATTTGTCCAGCACTTAATGCTTGGTCGTATTATGAACTCTTTCCCCTAACAGTTCTTCTCTGGCTTGGAATGTTAAAAGGAGCTCTCTTTAAGTATGGTCAGCATTCAGCAGATCAGCCACCCAAAGCCAGCTGCTTTGTAGGTGTAGTAACACAGATGAGGTTATTCTGAATGTTTAAGCATAAGAGCATTAGGGAAAACCCTGCTGGATCAGACCAGAGGCTTATTTAGTCCTGCATCCTGTTCCCCACAGTGCCCAACCAGATGCTTCTGAGAAGCTCACAGTCGTAAACACAATGTTCCTTGAGAGAGCTTATAAATACTAGGGATGGGGGAGAATTTCTCCCCGAAACTTCGGGGGGCCGAGTGCCAACGCATTTGGTCCTCCGAAGGTTCGGGGAGAAATTATCCGCTACCCCCCTGCCCCCCCGGGGTGGGACTTACCTTTTACGAATGTCGCTCCCGGCGGTGGGTCCTGGCGGCGGTTCGGCAGGTCTTCATCAGGGGCGGGGGCGGCAGCCAGTCTTTCGACTGGCTGCCGCCGCCGCCATTACAAGAAAAGTAAAAAAACAACAACACGCCCCTGTGATAGGCTATGTAATGATTAACGTAGCCTATCACGGCTAGATTTGCAAAGCAAATAGCGTTGCCCTTATTTTCGCCGTAGTCTACGTAAATCTTTACGTAGACTACAGGGACCAAATAAGGAACGCGAATGGCGGCTCCCTATGGGGGCCGCCATTTGCATACGCGCTTTTTTTTTTTTTTTAAGTCACCTGTGATAGGCCACGTGACGATTAACGTAGCCTATCACGGCTGACTTTGCAGATCTACCCGTGATAGGCTACGTAAATCGTCACGTAGCCTATCATGGGGCATTGGTTTTTTTTTTGAAGTTCGCGGCCGGGGAGACGGGGCGCTTCTCCCCGGCCTGAATTTCGGCCGAGCGAGGCGGGAAGCCTCCCCCCCAGCTTGAATTTTGGCCGGGCGAGGCGGGAAGCCTCCCCCCCCGGCCTGAACTTCAGGGGGAGAAGCGAAGCGCCTCCCCCCCACCGCGAAGCAAGCTGCGAGACCAGGTAAGTGACTTTCGTACATCCCTAATAAATACTGAACTGATTCCAAATCAAGCCAATGGGAATTTGCTCATCTCCAGCACAAAGAGGTACTGCTCAGCAAGAGATATCTCACATAAGGCTGCCGATTATGTGTTCTGAAATTTTAATTCCTATGAGCGTGCTTTGGTTAGACCTGATCCACATGTTATTTAATTAATTAATTAATTAATTAATTATTTGTCGAAAGTCTTTTTCTTCTGCTCCTCAGCACCCCCCGAAAGGAGCTCCTGGAGTGGTTTACAGTCTTGTCAGTGTCTTAATAATGGAACATGCGATTCCAGTCCATTTCTGCTTATATTGGCTTCTGAAAGAAGGCAACTTTTCCTCTAGAGCAGGGAGGAAGGCAAGTGACATAAGAACATCTGATCCCTGCTGGGTCAGACCAGAGGTCCAACTTTTCTAGGGATGTGCATAGAAGCAAAACTTGAGTTCACTGAAGGTCTCCAAATTCCACCTCTAAGCTCATTCCATCTCATGTCCATATCAGATAGGGATATTGGAAGAATCTGTTTGGGTGTGGAGCCTGATGAACTTTTGTTGGCTTGGCCACCCAGACTTCAGTCCATTTTCTGCTAACTGGCCCAACTGGAGGGGTATCCAGTCGGGCCAGTGAGCAGATTTTCCATGTACTTTAATTTGCACAAATTACAGCCACAGTTTACACAAATTTGAATAATGCATGCAAACTTGAGTGATTTGTGCAAATTGCACAAAGCACAGCCACAATTTGCACAAATCTCTATTTGCACAAATCGTGGGCCAACAAAAATAAAATCTGCAAAACGTCCCTGGAGATCAGGGAAAACCCATGGCTTGGCTTGCATATGCAAACTCAGTCAGACAGGCAGTGGAAGTCTGTCAAGCCCCCAAAGGGCTGGATTTCCAAGCAACAGATGTCCCTGGTATCAGATTGCAATCTCAGGGGGGGGGGTATTTTTGCATGAAAATGTGTGCATAGTTTCATATATGTTTCCAAATGTATGCATTGTGCACATCTAATGTATACATTCTTTGGTTAATTAAAGCATGTTTGTGTTTTTCTTTTTTCAAAATAGCAGTGTGCATCATCCACAATTATGCGTTTTTCTTGCACATCTTTCAAATGTATGCATACTGTCAAACACATTTTCTTCTGTCCACAAATCCTATTGAAATCTTAGAAATGTATGGAGTTTGACCACAAGTTGTGTTAGAGTCTGTGTTTGGACCAGGAGGTACAAAGTAGGCAATTCCTGATCAAGCACTAACTGAAACTAATTTTTCATACATCCTAGTCTTTTCAGGATCCTGCTTTCAACAGTAGACAACCAGATGTCTCCAGAAATCAGGCCTTGATGGCATATGAATATTTTAAATGGGTGATGCATAATGCTGTTTGCCCAGCCCGATTCATAGCAGTGATTGCCTGACCCGGTTTCAGAAGCTTTTAAAGATTGCAGGTAGCTGGAAGCATGTCAGAACATTCATAAGACCAACTCACCCACCTCACCAAGGAATGAGTGGAAAGCAATGCTACTACTGTTATTTAAAAGTCTTGGGAATTATGTGGATTTTGTTTGGTTTTGATAAGAATTGATGAACATTCACAAAGTTCTGAATATTTGGGACAAAAAAATTGGAAATAAATAAATAAATAAATAAATCATCATCATCAAAACGAATGTGGGAGAATCTGAGACAGACAGATTCATAGATCCAGGCTTAGGGCTCTGAATGTATGGCTCCTAAAACTCTGAGTTTGACTCTTTGTGTATCCAACTATGTTGGTGGTAGGGATGGCGGAGAATTTCTCCACGAATCTCGGGGAGGCCGAATGCCAATGCATTCGGCCCCCCGAAATTGTTGGTGAAATTGTTGGCCGCAAGTCGTTTAGGACTCTGAATGTTAACACAAGCACTTTGAATCATGCCTGGAAATGGACTGGCAGCCAGTGCAGCTGGAAAAGTACTGGTGTAATGGGAACTCATTGTCCAGTCCCTGTTAACAATCTTGCTGCCCTATTTTGGACTAGCTGAAGTTTCCAGAGTATTTTCAAAGGCAGTCCCATGTATAACGCATCACAGTAATCCAGATGAGAGGTTATCAGAGCATGGATAACTGTAGCTAGGCTATCTCTGTCCAGATAAGGGCATAGCTGGTATACTAGCCTAAGCTGATAAAAAGTGTTTTATGCCACTGAGTTCACCTGTGCCTCAAGTTCTGGGTCCAAGAGCACCCCCAAACTGCAAACCTGATCCTTTAGGGGGAGTGCAACCTGCTCCAGAACAGGTGAATATCACCTAGCCGGGCAGATGAACCATCCACTAACATTACCTCTGTCATGTCTGGATTGAGTTTCAGTTTATTGGCCTTCATCCAGTTCATTATCATGCTCAGGTACTAATTCAAAACAGACACTGCCTCACCTGAATTGGACAAGAAAGAGAGGTAGAGCTGGGTGTCATCTGTATATTGATGGCACCTCAGCCCACACCTTCATATAACCTCCCCCAGCAGCTTCATTTAGATGTTGAACAGCATAGGGAATAAAATAGAGCCCTGTGGAACCCCATGGCATAATTGCCAAAGCACAGAGCAATTCTCCCCCAGCACCACCTTCTGGAATTGGCCATCCAAGTAGGAGCAGAACCACTGAAGTACATTGCCTCCAACTCCCAACCCAGACAACCTATCCAAAAGGTTGTCATACCTTTTGTCATGGTTGATGGTATCAAAAGCTTCTGAGAGGTCCAGGAGAATCATCAGGGTGACACTCTCCCTGTCCCTCTCCCAGCGGAGGTCATCCCACAGGGTGACCAAAGCAGTTTCCTTTCCAAAACCAGGCCTGAAGCCCAATTGAAATGGATCTAGATAATCCATTTCATTCAAGAGTGCCTGGAGTTTTTATGAATCTGACTCATGGATTCCACAGTGGACTGGCTTTTCCTGTTGGCTGGATTCCATGGACTTATGGACTATTTTTCTAACCTTCAGGAATTTTTCACAAATGTTGTAATAGAAAAATATGCAAAAATTTAAAAACCTGGCCAAAATGTGCATTTTCCCATAGGCTAAAGCGTGAAATTGCACATTTGGGGGAATTTGAGCATTGGGGGGGAATTTGCACATTTTTGCATGGGGGAATATGCAGAAATTCAGAAACTACCCCCCCCCCGATTCTGTCAATGGGAGGAGGATGAAACGAAAGGTGTCTGACAATCCGCGAAACACAGACGGGATGGATTTTTCTGTACATCCCTAATTCAGAGTCTGGGAGACCTCCTGGATGTAGTTTTACTCCTGGATAAATAGGCAATGACAGAGGCCAGGACTGCCTTTTACCAGCTTCATCTAATGCAGTGGCAGGGCCTGTGTTCCTGGACTCTAACTCCCATCAGCCCTAGCCAGCATAGTCAAATGTGAGGAATGATGGAAGTTGCAGTCCAATGATGTCTGGAGTGCCACCCATTCCCCATCCCTGATCTAGTGCACAGGCTCAATCCACGTTGGGGAGGAGGGATCTTGCCATAAATATTTGGCAACTTCCAGAATCAGTGGGTTGGATACAGTTTTAGTCATGCTTACAGTAGACCCATTGAAATCAATGGGACTTACAACAGTCATGACTAACATACGCCCCATTAATATCAGTGGGTCTACATATGACTAAATCTAGGTCCAATCCAGTGAATATAATGTGTTTTATATGGGGCTGCCCTTTAAGGGTGGAACTTGATGGACCTTAGGTGAGAACACATTCAACATCTGCACTGAACACTTAACACTGAACATCTCTGTGTGGAAGTCTATCTTTTTTTCATCTTCTTTTTGTCTCAGAAACCTGTCTCAGAAGTTTCTTCTAACATTTAGCTCAAAGTCAGTTTCCCTGCAGTTTCCATTTGTTGCTTCTAGTCCTGTTCTCTGGATCAACAGAGAACAAGTCTGGTCCATCCTCTGCATGGAAGCCTTTCAGATATTTGAAGACTGCTATGATGTCTCCCCTTCATTTTCTGTTCTCCAGGCTAAACATACCCAGTCTTTCAGCTGTTCCTCATAGGAGAATTTCCACCCCCTCTCACCATTCTGGTTGCAGTTCTCGGGATACATTTCAACTTGTTAATGTCCTTCTTAAAATGGGGCAGAACTGGACGAAATACTCCAAATGCAGCCTGACTAATGCAGAATAGAGCAGAAGGTTAGCTCTGATGAGGCATTTGCCTGAACACGCGAGGGCCTCAAGTGAGTAGAAGTTCAAGGCCATGCACACTGGCCCTCTCCTTTATGTCTCTGGGCACACTGGGCCCACCCACTTCAGTTCAGACTCTGCTGTGTTGAATCAATAAGGTCTGAGAAGGAGTTCTACATGTGAACAGTCATCTCTGCAGATCACAGACCCTGATAAGGCAAGGTTCCTGATCATGCTGAGGGCTCTGCTTGTGTTCAAGCGAACGTGAGTAGAACTCCCTTTCAGACCTTGCTGATTCAACACAGTAAGGTCAGAACTTGCATGGCCCCACTTTAAACCCTCATATGTAGGGATGGACGGACCCTTCTCTGTCTGGGGTGCAGGGGAGGTCGACAAGCTGCCCCCTGCTCACATTGCCTGGACCTGCTCGGCGAGCCTCCCTGGTCCCTCTGCCTGCCTGCCTGCCTGCCTGCCTGCCTGCCTGCCTATCAAGCTACCCCTCCTCTCCACACAAAGGACTCCGTTAGTCAAGCCCTTGTGCCTTATGTGCACAAGTGTTTGACTGCAGGAGTTCTCAGGGAGGTGCACCCTGCAGTGCTCTCGCCCTGGCCTTGTATTGAGGAGGCCAGCGTGAGAGTGATGGGGTGCCACTGAGAACCTTCTTGCCCATGCTGGCTGTCAAAGGCTTCCTTGACAGCCAGTGGAAGTGGGACGAGTCCTCCTCAGCAGTGCTCCAGCCACTCTCTGAGCTCCAGGGTGCTTGGTGGCAGGGTCCATCTGTGCCCCACAGCTCAGCTATCGGGGTCTGGGAGGCCAGACAGGAAGGAGTCCATTGGATTCCACCCTCTCTTCAGACTCCCACACCATCCCTACTCACGTGTTGAGGTGACTGCCTGAACAGGGCTTACTTCCCATGAATTGAACACTATGTTTCTGTTAATGCAGCCTAAAATTGCATTAGCTTTCTTTGCTGGCCCATCAAACTGCTGGCTCATATTCAGCTTGTGATCCACTAAGACACCTGAGTCCTATTCCCATGTACTGGTTCCAAGCCAGTTCTCCCCCATCCTTAGGGATGTACAAACTGTGTAAAATCTGCTCAGTTCATGTTTTGAGGATTGCCAGGTGTCTTTTGTTCCATCGTCCGCCCACAGACTGATGCGGATGATCTTTTTTCATCATGCACCCCCCCCACAAATAATTGCGTAAGTATTTACACAATTTACCTCAGTACATAACATTTAGCATATTGTCCCCCATTCCATTCAACATTTCCTCAGCAGAAACTTACATATTTTCCTACAAATATATATGTGTAAATTTTGGGAAAATCATAATAAAAAAAATCCGAAAGTCCATGGACTCCGAATGGCCTAAGGGGGTCGCTCCACAGAGGATTCTGCAGGTTGGATTCTCAGAAATCCAAGCTCATTTTAGTCCATCTCAAATTCCTCCAGCATCACTACCCATCCTATACTTGTGTCTTTGATGTTTTTGTACCTAAATGCAGGACTTTACATTGATCTCTGTTGAATCTCATCTTTTTAGATTCGGCTGGGCATTCCAGCCTGTCAATAGCCCTTTGAAACGTGGTTCTGCCTTCTATGGTGTTGGCTATCCCTTCTAAGTTTGTGTCATCTGCAAATTTGACAAGCAGCCCCTCTACGCCATCATCCAAGTCATTTATAAAGGTGCTGAACAGCACAGGGCCTAGGACAGAGCCCTGTGGCACTCCGTTCAAGATCTCCCTCCCGAAGGATGCCTAACCATTAATTAGCACTGAGTAGTGTTGTTCAACTAGCTGTGGATCCACCTAATTGTGGTATAGCCCAACCCTCATTTTTATCATCTCGTCAACAAGGATATCATGGGAAAACTTGTCAAATGCTTTGCTGAAATCCTGAACAGTGTTGCATTCAAAGCCAGAAAGTCTAAGGGAGACCTGATCTGCAGGAAAGTTGCTTTAAAATAAATGCTTCTTACCCAAAGCTCCTTCTGCTTCTTACCTTAAGATTCTGGAAATAACGGGCCCAAAGCTCAGCTTCTCCCACCTTTTGTACGTCTGCAAAGAAGCAAGGGTGGTATCCTTCCGTTGGCTTTCTCTTGTAGAGAGGATTTGGCTGCGGTCAGGATGGAGACATGCAAAACAAGCTGTAATCTCCCCGAGCCAAGCTATTCAGGGGTTCACATGTTATCGGTGCTGCATCATTCTCTGGGCCAAAGTCGCAGAGGAGGCTTTTCATGGCGAATCGATCCCAAGCCTCCATAAATCAGCTCAAAGGCGTTGATACGTTCTGTAAGAAATTGTAACAGTGTGCATCATCCACAATTATGCGTTTTTCTTGCACATCTTTCAAATGTATGCATACTGTCAAACACATTTTCTTCTGTCCACAAATCCTATTGAAATCTTAGAAATGTATGGAGTTTGACCACAAGTTGTGTTAGAGTCTGTGTTTGGACCAGGAGGTACAAAGTAGGCAATTCCTGATCAAGCACTAACTGAAACTAATTTTTCATACATCCTAGTCTTTTCAGGATCCTGCTTTCAACAGTAGACAACCAGATGTCTCCAGAAATCAGGCCTTGATGGCATATGAATATTTTAAATGGGTGATGCATAATGCTGTTTGCCCAGCCCGATTCATAGCAGTGATTGCCTGACCCGGTTTCAGAAGCTTTTAAAGATTGCAGGTAGCTGGAAGCATGTCAGAACATTCATAAGACCAACTCACCCACCTCACCAAGGAATGAGTGGAAAGCAATGCTACTACTGTTATTTAAAAGTCTTGGGAATTATGTGGATTTTGTTTGGTTTTGATAAGAATTGATGAACATTCACAAAGTTCTGAATATTTGGGACAAAAAAATTGGAAATAAATAAATAAATAAATAAATCATCATCATCAAAACGAATGTGGGAGAATCTGAGACAGACAGATTCATAGATCCAGGCTTAGGGCTCTGAATGTATGGCTCCTAAAACTCTGAGTTTGACTCTTTGTGTATCCAACTATGTTGGTGGTAGGGATGGCGGAGAATTTCTCCACGAATCTCGGGGAGGCCGAATGCCAATGCATTCGGCCCCCCGAAATTGTTGGTGAAATTGTTGGCCGCAAGTCGTTTAGGACTCTGAATGTTAACACAAGCACTTTGAATCATGCCTGGAAATGGACTGGCAGCCAGTGCAGCTGGAAAAGTACTGGTGTAATGGGAACTCATTGTCCAGTCCCTGTTAACAATCTTGCTGCCCTATTTTGGACTAGCTGAAGTTTCCAGAGTATTTTCAAAGGCAGTCCCATGTATAACGCATCACAGTAATCCAGATGAGAGGTTATCAGAGCATGGATAACTGTAGCTAGGCTATCTCTGTCCAGATAAGGGCATAGCTGGTATACTAGCCTAAGCTGATAAAAAGTGTTTTATGCCACTGAGTTCACCTGTGCCTCAAGTTCTGGGTCCAAGAGCACCCCCAAACTGCAAACCTGATCCTTTAGGGGGAGTGCAACCTGCTCCAGAACAGGTGAATATCACCTAGCCGGGCAGATGAACCATCCACTAACATTACCTCTGTCATGTCTGGATTGAGTTTCAGTTTATTGGCCTTCATCCAGTTCATTATCATGCTCAGGTACTAATTCAAAACAGACACTGCCTCACCTGAATTGGACAAGAAAGAGAGGTAGAGCTGGGTGTCATCTGTATATTGATGGCACCTCAGCCCACACCTTCATATAACCTCCCCCAGCAGCTTCATTTAGATGTTGAACAGCATAGGGAATAAAATAGAGCCCTGTGGAACCCCATGGCATAATTGCCAAAGCACAGAGCAATTCTCCCCCAGCACCACCTTCTGGAATTGGCCATCCAAGTAGGAGCAGAACCACTGAAGTACATTGCCTCCAACTCCCAACCCAGACAACCTATCCAAAAGGTTGTCATACCTTTTGTCATGGTTGATGGTATCAAAAGCTTCTGAGAGGTCCAGGAGAATCATCAGGGTGACACTCTCCCTGTCCCTCTCCCAGCGGAGGTCATCCCACAGGGTGACCAAAGCAGTTTCCTTTCCAAAACCAGGCCTGAAGCCCAATTGAAATGGATCTAGATAATCCATTTCATTCAAGAGTGCCTGGAGTTTTTATGAATCTGACTCATGGATTCCACAGTGGACTGGCTTTTCCTGTTGGCTGGATTCCATGGACTTATGGACTATTTTTCTAACCTTCAGGAATTTTTCACAAATGTTGTAATAGAAAAATATGCAAAAATTTAAAAACCTGGCCAAAATGTGCATTTTCCCATAGGCTAAAGCGTGAAATTGCACATTTGGGGGAATTTGAGCATTGGGGGGGAATTTGCACATTTTTGCATGGGGGAATATGCAGAAATTCAGAAACTACCCCCCCCCCCGATTCTGTCAATGGGAGGAGGATGAAACGAAAGGTGTCTGACAATCCGCGAAACACAGACGGGATGGATTTTTCTGTACATCCCTAATTCAGAGTCTGGGAGACCTCCTGGATGTAGTTTTACTCCTGGATAAATAGGCAATGACAGAGGCCAGGACTGCCTTTTACCAGCTTCATCTAATGCAGTGGCAGGGCCTGTGTTCCTGGACTCTAACTCCCATCAGCCCTAGCCAGCATAGTCAAATGTGAGGAATGATGGAAGTTGCAGTCCAATGATGTCTGGAGTGCCACCCATTCCCCATCCCTGATCTAGTGCACAGGCTCAATCCACGTTGGGGAGGAGGGATCTTGCCATAAATATTTGGCAACTTCCAGAATCAGTGGGTTGGATACAGTTTTAGTCATGCTTACAGTAGACCCATTGAAATCAATGGGACTTACAACAGTCATGACTAACATACGCCCCATTAATATCAGTGGGTCTACATATGACTAAATCTAGGTCCAATCCAGTGAATATAATGTGTTTTATATGGGGCTGCCCTTTAAGGGTGGAACTTGATGGACCTTAGGTGAGAACACATTCAACATCTGCACTGAACACTTAACACTGAACATCTCTGTGTGGAAGTCTATCTTTTTTTCATCTTCTTTTTGTCTCAGAAACCTCACCACAAACTAAAGATGTCAAGGAAACATAGCCTAGGGATATTGCTAGGAAGATCTTTAAAAGCCTTTATTTCTGACTTAGGCTATTATAGGTTAAAGAAACTATGGAGGTGTAAAGTTTATTTATCCTGACTGAGGCTTGGGAGCATCACTTGGCTTGCCCACCAGCCCCTGGAGCAAGGGTGGACAATAGGGTGGCTATGTGTCCTTTGTTATGATAGGCAGTCCTTTATTTGAAGAGCTCCCAGAGCTGGTTGGGGCTGTGGAAGAGCCACCAAAGGAGGCCTGCCCAGCCCCCAGCCCCACCCCAAAGGAAACTAATTGGAATTAGGGATGTACGGAGTTTGTAAAATCCATTCCGTCTGCATTTCACAGATGGTCAGGTGCCTTTTGTTCCATCGTCCACCTATTGCTGTATTCAAATTTTTCCAATTTCCTGAATTTGTGCAAATTCACACTTGAGAAAATGAGCACCCCCAAAAATATACAGATTTCCCCTCCCCCCCCACCAATGCACATTTTCTTGCTTTAGCCTATGGGGGAAATGAAAAATGTTTGGCCTGTTTTGTTTTTTAAATCTTATTTTACATATTTTTCTGCAACTAAATTTCCATAAAATTCCTGAAAGTAAAAAATAAAATAAAAATGGTTCTCAAGTCCACAGAATCGACACAACTTGGGAAAAGCCAGTCTGCTGTGGAATCTGAATCTGTGGAATCATAGAGATCCAAATTAATTTGATTCTGTGGCGGATTTCTCTATTTGGAACTAGGGATGTACGGATTGTGTCTGCGGATTGTCAGATGCCTTTCGTTCTGTCCTCTGCCCACAGATGGATACGAATATATTTCTTCTCGTCATGTGGAAAAATATGCAAATAATTACATACATATTTACATAAGTATTTACGTAATTTACCTCAGTACATCACATTGAGTGTATTGTCCCCCATTCCATCCAATGTTTCCTCAGCAGTAATGTATGTATTTTTCTACAGATTCATATGCATAAATTTCGAGAAAGTAAAAAAATAATCTGAAAGTCCACAGACTCCACGAGACCCATGGGGGTCGCTCCACAGAGGATACCGCAAGTTTGATTCTTAGAAATCTGAGCTCATTTTAATCTGTCTCAAATTTCTCCAGCATCCCTACTTGGAACTGAGTTTATCCTTTTTTTTTTTTTTTTTTTGCCTTTGCTCTGTCTGAGCAGTAATTAGTGGCCAGGACTTGAACTAAAAATGAACTTTTTCTTTCCCACTTCCCCTTCTGCAACCTCTGTCTGACCTATTCTGGATGCCAAGGGAAAATGAAATAAAATGGATGCATGATATTAGGAGCTCATTCATTATTCTACTCTGGCATTCATTTCTTTACCAGTAAGTGGTAACAAATGATCACTCATTAAGAAATGAATACCACCACCCCATTGCACACACAATTTCAACTAAAGACTTCTTCATAAGTCAGTCTTATGCAGGTATTTACCTATAACGACCTCTAAGGATCCTTAGTATTTACCTCTAAGGATCTAGATATCTACAGGACAGTCTTCCACACGAACCTGCCCAAATACTAAGGTCACCGGAGGCCATCCACCAATGTTATTCTCCAAGTTCCCCTCCTTCTGAAGTTAGGTGGGTGGTAATCAGAGAGTGGACCTTCTTAGTGGTGGCACCCAATAGGTGGGCAGCCTTCCCCAGGGAGCCTTGCCTTGTGCCTAAACTGATGTCTTCCTGGGGCCAGGGAAAAACCTTTTTATTCATCCAAAACTTGGGCATAGGGATGGTGCGGATGCCTGCTTGGGACCAGGAGTCTCGTGGACTCTCCCACCCGTGCTGCCTGCACCCCAAAGCCATGCCCATCGAGCCCCTGCCCCCACTCAAGGCCCCTCTGCCCCACACTTGCTGAGCCACCCACACTCACCCAGGACTCTTTCTCCAGTGCGACAATCACCACTTTGTGAAACAATGGCAATCGTGATATCCATACATCTAGTTGTACACAAAATGGCACCGTGAATGGCCCATATACACAAGATTGCAGGCATGAAGGGCCTCTTCTCTCCTCTTCCCTCCCTATCCTATCCATTACCATGAGCCCTCCTGACCCTCTTCATGAGGTCAGAGCTCTATCTCCAGCCTCAAAGGAGGGAAGCCAAGCATCCCACGGTTCCCCAGATGCTGTCTAGGGGCCACAGGATTGTTCTATTCCAATTGCATTTTATTGTATTTGATACCATCTTTGTGATGATGCGCAGTGTCTTAGCACTTTTGTAAACTGAAAAGTGGTTTATAGATTGCAGGTTTCATAGAACCATAGAATCGTAGAATATTAAGGTTGGAAGGGGCCTACAAGACCTTTGAGTCCAACCCCCTGCTCAATGCAAGAATCCAAGTCAGAGTCAGAGCATCCCTGACAGATGGCTGTCCAGCCTCGTCTTGAATGCCTCCAATGTGGGAGAGCCCACCGCCTCCCTGGGTAATTGGTTCCATTGTCGTATTGCTCTAACAATATAGGGATTGTTTGTATAGGGATGCCGGAGAAATCTGAGATGGACTAAAATGAGCTCAGATTTCTAAGAATCTGACCTGCAGAATCCACTTCAGAGCAACCCCCTCAGGCCACATGAAGTCTGTGGATTTTTGGATTTTTTTTTAAGTTTCCTGGAATTTAGCCCTATTTATTTGTAGAACCCCCCCCCCCCGCACATTTCTGTTGAGGAAAAGTTGAATGGAAGACAATACACTAAATGTTACGTACTAAGGTCAATTATGTAAATTGTTACAAAACCTCTTACGCAATTATTTGCGTATTTTTCTGCATGACAGAAAAAGAGCCACATCTGTCTGTGAGCAGATGAGGGAACAAAAGGCGCCTGACAATCCATGAAACACAGAGTGGATTTTACACAGTCTGTACATCCCTAGGTTTGTATATACATGGACAAACAAACAGATGTGAATTCAGGATTTTTCTAATACGTTCCAGAATACATAGTATGTTTTGTGCTTTTGGGGTGAGGACTGATCACATCATGGCCCACGCCCCATATGTTCTTCAGCCCTATTACACAAAAAAGAAAAAGATAAAGCTTTAAAATGAGGAACATCAAGGCATGCAACCAAGAAAACCTATAAGTTTCCAGGAGCAATTTCTATTAAGTGCAGGGATAGTTGTGTGAAAATTCTTTACTGTCCAAGACAGGAAGTTAAGCGAGTTGCTCATAATGACCCCTGCTGCTTTTAATACCTAGAAACATATGGGGAGAATGAAAAGGCCATGTCTGTTATTCACACTGGTCTTCTTTTTCGTCTCGTTTGGAGAGGATGGATGGCTCATCTCACTACCCCCACCCCCGTTTCTTTTCACAAATGTAAATAAGAAGAAAGGCATCTTGGATGGCGTCGTTCAAGCTTATTCCCTTAGCTGCAGGGGTCTGATGAAGGGAAACTTTTTTGACTCTGTCGTCACACGGAATTTTGTTTCCAAGGAGACAGAGGCTCTTTTGTGCGTCCAGCATGTAGCCAGAGCTTGGGGGAAGAGCAGAAAACCGGGCCCTTGATTCAGTGCAGAACTGATCTCCTTCTGATTCTTGTTCCTTTAGAGTCTGCTGGGCTGGATTGCATTGGACTGATCCTGTATATTCATGGGGCCTCCATTCTGGAAGATTGTGTGAGGGCGGGGAGGCTGGAACACCAGACAATTGGAGGTCAAAAGTAGGGAGGTCATGTGTCCTACTTTACAGAGGGCAGGCCTCTAATTTCAGGTCTGTCAGAGATCAGTCCCCTATTTAAAGGCAACCTATACCTCCAGTCCAAGTCCAGTTTAAAGATAACCATAAAAATGGAGAGCTGGGACCAGCCTTGAACTTGCTCATCAACTGTTATGCAGACTGGATAGCAGACTGAGCAGGCAAACACAAACCTCACCTCTTCACAACCTTTCTCCATTATGTGTTGCATTTCTATTTATACTTATTTCCAAATTTGTGCACATGCGCGTGCATGCATGTGTGTGGGCATATGCATGCAAATCTTATGCAAATCCTATGCAAATCTATGAGAGCTTCGGCTATTGGGCAATATAGAAATGTAATAAATACAACCCCTCTTTTGTTAGTGATGCATTCCTTCTTTTCTGATGATGTGCAAGTGGCCGCTCTAGTCAAAGGAGGCTGGGATATCTTTGACCCCCTGGATACTCTGTAGGCAGCACTCAGGATTTATGAGCTACTTAGAAAAAGAAAAGAAAAAGGCTGCATGGGTGCTCATGTAGCAGAGTAGATAACTGTTCAACTTGGTAGTACTGCAATTGCAAATCTAAAACACAAATGTATCCTCTTCAAAATTAGGGATGGCGGAGAATTTCTCCCTGAACCTTCGGGGGGCCGAGCGCCAACGCATTCGGTCCCCCGAAATCGGCGGTGAAATTCTCCGCCCCTCCGCCCCCCCCAGGATGGGACTTACCTTTGGCGAATGTCCCTCCCGGCGGCAGGTCCCGGCGGCGGTTCGTCGGCCTTTTGTCGGGGGCGGGGGCGGCAGCCGGTCTTCCGACCGGCTGCCGCTGCCGCCATTACAAAGTGTAAAACAACAAACAAACCCCGTGATAGGCTACGTAACGATTAATGTAGCCTATCATGGCTAGATTTCTAAAGTCAGCCATGATAGGCTACGTTAATCGTTACGTAGCCTATCACGGTTTTTTTTTTTACACTTTGTTTCGCGGCCGGGGAGACGGGGCGCTTCTCCCCGGCCTGAATTTCGGCCGGGTGAGGCGGGAAGCCTCCCCCCCGGCCTGAATTTCGGCTGGGCGAGGCGGGACGCCTCCCCCCCCTCGCCTGAACTTCAGGGGGAGAAGCGAAGCGCCTCCCCCCCACCGCGAAGCACCCCTGCGAAAAGGTAAGTGACTTTCGTACATCCGTATTCAAAATGCCTAAAAATATGGAGACAAGCTGTGTGTGTGCAATGTGTGTGCAAATGTGTACTTGGAGCGCATGGGTTCATCTCTACTGATCAGATCTGTACTACCCGAGACACCACTCCCATTTTCCATTGCTTTCATTAATCTTCAACTAGGGATGTCAGAGGAATCCAATTTGGGGGTCGAGCTCAGCAAGTTTTCACCAGCTTGGTCCCCCAGACGCATCCTGGAGCTTGACCATTTACCTTAGACCATTTACACTTGGAATTTTGTGTAAATCACGGTATTTAAGCCTGCCGTTTTGTGTGAAATAGTGATTTACGTAAATAACTACATTTCTGTGCAAAATGATGGCTCGCGACAAATGGGCCACTGTGAGCTCTTCGCAGGCACCCATGGACTGTCTGGTGGCTTGCTCCATGAATCCATCAGGGTCAGGCAAGTGGGCGGAGTCCAGCAAGCAGCCTGCCAGGTGGGCACGGCGAAGTTCGCCCATCCGTATCTTCAACCTTTTTTATAGCATAGGTGAGGAATTTGCCTCCTTTCCCTTTCAGGCAAGGGTGGGGAATGGGTATACCCTCCAGTTGTTGTTGGACTACAGCTGCCATCAGCCCTTGCCACCATAGCCAATAGTGAGGGATGATGGGAACTGAAGTCGAACAACATCTCGGGGCCCACATATTCCCTACCCCTGCTTTAAGATTGCAAATCTGGACCTCCCCTGAGCACCAGGTCTGTATGCCATTGGAGCAATCCTGGCTCAGTTAACCATTTCTAGCACCTAGATCATTGATAGGTTAGAGTGCTACACTTAGGGCTAGCCTTCACGGGGGAAACCTGGCCTTTTGGGGGCTCATTAGATTTCCCTGGAGGGCCCCCCCCTCAGCTTGCTTTTGCAAGCTGAGCCACGGGCTTCCCTCCCCCCAAATCCGGGAACTTAATCGGTTTCCCCCCTCCCCCTAAAATTGCCATTTTCCCAATGAGGCACCTGCGGGAGCCATTTGCACAAGTTGGATCCCCAACATGGTGCCTGCAGATGCCATCTGTGCAAATTTTGGTTGGAAATCGTGCAAATTTGTGCAATTTGCACAAATTATGGCTGAAATTTGCGCAAATGGTTTTTTAATGCAAAAACCCATTTATGGAAATTGCACCAGCTGGCCTGACTCACTGTGCAGCAAGTTGGGCCAGCTGGTAGAAGATGGAGTGGAGTCTGGGAGGTGAGCCGACAAAAGTTCATTGAGTCCCTCCCCCCTGATTCTTCCAACATCCCTAGCTATACCCCAAAGGGGGAAGGAGAGAGGGAGAAAATCCCCTTGTGTTATTTGACATCTGCTGGGTATGATATCATATTCAATGCATTGATAGGGGAAAAAAACTGCATTACTTTCATAGAATCATACAATCATAGAGTTGGAAGGGACACTGGAGATCATTTAGCCCAGTGCCCTGCTCAATGCAGTTTCTGCACTGCAGGGTGCAGTGATGGTATCTCTGAGAGATGACCATCTAGCTTCTGCTTGAAAACCTCCAGTGAAGGAAAACCCAATACTTCTCGAGGTGATCTGTTCTACTGCTGAACAGCTCTCGCTGTTAAGAAGTTTCTTCTAACATTTAGCTCAAAGTCAGTTTCCCTGCAGTTTCCATTTGTTGCTTCTAGTCCTGTTCTCTGGATCAACAGAGAACAAGTCTGGTCCATCCTCTGCATGGAAGCCTTTCAGATATTTGAAGACTGCTATGATGTCTCCCCTTCATTTTCTGTTCTCCAGGCTAAACATACCCAGTCTTTCAGCTGTTCCTCATAGGAGAATTTCCACCCCCTCTCACCATTCTGGTTGCAGTTCTCGGGATACATTTCAACTTGTTAATGTCCTTCTTAAAATGGGGCAGAACTGGACGAAATACTCCAAATGCAGCCTGACTAATGCAGAATAGAGCAGAAGGGTAGCTCTGATGAGGCATTTGCCTGAACACGCGAGGGCCTCAAGTGAGTAGAAGTTCAAGGCCATGCACACTGGCCCTCTCCTTTATGTCTCTGGGCACACTGGGCCCACCCACTTCAGTTCAGACTCTGCTGTGTTGAATCAATAAGGTCTGAGAAGGAGTTCTACATGTGAACAGTCATCTCTGCAGATCACAGACCCTGATAAGGCAAGGTTCCTGATCATGCTGAGGGCTCTGCTTGTGTTCAAGCGAACGTGAGTAGAACTCCCTTTCAGACCTTGCTGATTCAACACAGTAAGGTCAGAACTTGCATGGCCCCACTTTAAACCCTCATATGTAGGGATGGACGGACCCTTCTCTGTCTGGGGTGCAGGGGAGGTCGACAAGCTGCCCCCTGCTCACATTGCCTGGACCTGCTCGGCGAGCCTCCCTGGTCCCTCTGCCTGCCTGCCTGCCTGCCTGCCTGCCTGCCTGCCTATCAAGCTACCCCTCCTCTCCACACAAAGGACTCCGTTAGTCAAGCCCTTGTGCCTTATGTGCACAAGTGTTTGACTGCAGGAGTTCTCAGGGAGGTGCACCCTGCAGTGCTCTCGCCCTGGCCTTGTATTGAGGAGGCCAGCGTGAGAGTGATGGGGTGCCACTGAGAACCTTCTTGCCCATGCTGGCTGTCAAAGGCTTCCTTGACAGCCAGTGGAAGTGGGACGAGTCCTCCTCAGCAGTGCTCCAGCCACTCTCTGAGCTCCAGGGTGCTTGGTGGCAGGGTCCATCTGTGCCCCACAGCTCAGCTATCGGGGTCTGGGAGGCCAGACAGGAAGGAGTCCATTGGATTCCACCCTCTCTTCAGACTCCCACACCATCCCTACTCACGTGTTGAGGTGACTGCCTGAACAGGGCTTACTTCCCATGAATTGAACACTATGTTTCTGTTAATGCAGCCTAAAATTGCATTAGCTTTCTTTGCTGGCCCATCAAACTGCTGGCTCATATTCAGCTTGTGATCCACTAAGACACCTGAGTCCTATTCCCATGTACTGGTTCCAAGCCAGTTCTCCCCCATCCTTAGGGATGTACAAACTGTGTAAAATCTGCTCAGTTCATGTTTTGAGGATTGCCAGGTGTCTTTTGTTCCATCGTCCGCCCACAGACTGATGCGGATGATCTTTTTTCATCATGCACCCCCCCCACAAATAATTGCGTAAGTATTTACACAATTTACCTCAGTACATAACATTTAGCATATTGTCCCCCATTCCATTCAACATTTCCTCAGCAGAAACTTACATATTTTCCTACAAATATATATGTGTAAATTTTGGGAAAATCATAATAAAAAAAATCCGAAAGTCCATGGACTCCGAATGGCCTAAGGGGGTCGCTCCACAGAGGATTCTGCAGGTTGGATTCTCAGAAATCCAAGCTCATTTTAGTCCATCTCAAATTCCTCCAGCATCACTACCCATCCTATACTTGTGTCTTTGATGTTTTTGTACCTAAATGCAGGACTTTACATTGATCTCTGTTGAATCTCATCTTTTTAGATTCGGCTGGGCATTCCAGCCTGTCAATAGCCCTTTGAAACGTGGTTCTGCCTTCTATGGTGTTGGCTATCCCTTCTAAGTTTGTGTCATCTGCAAATTTGACAAGCAGCCCCTCTACGCCATCATCCAAGTCATTTATAAAGGTGCTGAACAGCACAGGGCCTAGGACAGAGCCCTGTGGCACTCCGTTCAAGATCTCCCTCCCGAAGGATGCCTAACCATTAATTAGCACTGAGTAGTGTTGTTCAACTAGCTGTGGATCCACCTAATTGTGGTATAGCCCAACCCTCATTTTTATCATCTCGTCAACAAGGATATCATGGGAAAACTTGTCAAATGCTTTGCTGAAATCCTGAACAGTGTTGCATTCAAAGCCAGAAAGTCTAAGGGAGACCTGATCTGCAGGAAAGTTGCTTTAAAATAAATGCTTCTTACCCAAAGCTCCTTCTGCTTCTTACCTTAAGATTCTGGAAATAACGGGCCCAAAGCTCAGCTTCTCCCACCTTTTGTACGTCTGCAAAGAAGCAAGGGTGGTATCCTTCCGTTGGCTTTCTCTTGTAGAGAGGATTTGGCTGCGGTCAGGATGGAGACATGCAAAACAAGCTGTAATCTCCCCGAGCCAAGCTATTCAGGGGTTCACATGTTATCGGTGCTGCATCATTCTCTGGGCCAAAGTCGCAGAGGAGGCTTTTCATGGCGAATCGATCCCAAGCCTCCATAAATCAGCTCAAAGGCGTTGATACGTTCTGTAAGAAATTCTCCAAATCATTTCATCTGAAAAACTCAGGGGGATGAGAGAGGCAAAGCAGAGTCAGAAAATCAATTCCCTGGTGTGTTAACAGAGTCATTCTTATTAGAGATGTGGTTAGCTCGGCATGTGCCAGACTTTGGACAGCTGACACACACTTCCTTTGAGAAGTAAAAAGGAAGACTTGGTTCACTCTTACTCTTGTGAAGAAAGTGTAAAAGGGACAATTATTTCCCCACAAGGGAGATCATTCCTTGTGTTCTGAATGAGTCACCGAGCAACACCGACTGACTGGAATGGTGTAAGCCCACAGCCATAACTCATCCACATCTTCCTCTGAAGGACAGTGTAACAGCACTGTCTGTAGCGTGCACCATGAGAGGAAGGAAACGATGTGAACCAGATAAGTTAACTCCTCCTGGGGTGGCCAGGTACCCTTCTTTACAGAGGACAGGCCTCCATTTGAAGAGTTTCACAGCAAAATCATAAGAACACATGACCCTCCCGAGTAGCTGCATAAAACCAAGTCCAGCATTCCCTCTATGGCCAACCAGCTGCCTGTGGGAAACACTCCTGCCCATGTTCTCCAGCAACTGGTTTACATAGGCATACTTCCTCTGATACTGGAAGTGGCACATAGCCATCAGGACTAGTAGCCATTGATTGACTTCTCCTCCATAAATTTCTCCATTCCAAATTCAAAGCCATCCAAATTGGCGGCCGTCACAACATCTTGTGGAAGTGAATTCTATAGTTTAAATTAGGGCTGTGCAGGGACCCCCCAACAAACTCTGGAGGCCAATTTGGAGCTTTCAAATCGACCCTGACCTGCCTTGGGCTGTTCTGGACCTGAGCCAACCTGTTTCAGCCTCCAGATCTGAAGCATGATCCAAACAGCCAAAGTTCCCTCCTATGGAGCCCTGCACCCAGCCCTGCAAGCCCCTCCCCTGCCCAGTCATGCAAGCTCCTGCTCCTCCTTACCTGGACCCATGAGGAATCATAGAATCATAGGATAGTAGGGTTGGGAGGGGCCTATAAGACCGTCAAGTCCAACCCCCTGCTTAATGCAGGAATCCAAGTCACAGCATCCCCGACAGATGGCTGTCCAGCCTCGTCTTGAATGCCTCCAGTGTGGGAGAGCCCACCACCTCCCGAGGTCATTGGTTCCATTGTCGTATTGCTCTAACGGTAGGGATGACAGAGAATTCCGCCACGGATCTTGGTGAGGCTGAATGCCAGTGCATTCGGCCCCCCGAAATCTGTGGCGGAATGGACTGCCACCCCCCCGCACCCCTGTGGATCCCCCTCGGGACGAGACTTACCTGAGGCAGATCTTCCGGGCAGCGGCGGCTCCTGCGGCGGCGGCAGCTGCGGCGGCTCGTCTTCCGACTGGCTGCCACCGTCGCCATTTGCAGTCTTGTCGCTTTGTTTTTTTTGTTTTTTTTTCCAAACCGTGATAGGCTACGTAAAGACTTACGTAGCCTATCACATCTGGCTTAAAAAAACCCCAAAATGCATACTCAAATGGCGGCGGCTATGGCCGCCGCCATTTGCATTCCTTATTTCTGGCCGTCTTAGTCTATGTAAATATTTATGTAGACTAAGACGGCGAAAATAAGGGGAACGTAAATAGTGTAGCAGACGTTATTTGCGTTCCCCCTTATTTTCACTATCTTAGTCTATGTAAATATTTACGTAGACTAATACGGCCAGAAATAAGGAACGCAAATGGCGGCAGCCGTAGCCACCACCATTTGCGTATGTGTGTTTTTGTTTTGTTTTTAAGCCAGACGTGATAGGCTACGTAGGTCTTTATGTAGCCACCACCATTTGCGTATGTGTGTTTTTGTTTTGTTTTTAAGCCAGACGTGATAGGCTACGTAGGTCTTTATGTAGCCACCACCATTTGCGTATGTGTGTTTTTGTTTTGTTTTTAAGCCAGACGTGATAGGCTACGTAGGTCTTTATGTAGCCTATCACAGCTGACTACAGGGATGCAAACAGTGGTGGTTATGGCCGCTGCCATTTGCGTCCCTGCCAGCCAGCAGCTGGATGTCCGGCTGCTGGTGGAGCCGGCCGGCGGCTCCACAGAATCCCTGAGGAGCGGAGCCAGCCCGTGAGGATTCCGGGGGGGATTCCAAAAGGAGGGACGGAGCACCTCCCCCTCCCAGTGGAACCTGGTGGAGCCAGGTAAGGGGACTTTCGTACATCCTTTTCTAACCATCAGGAAGTTTTTCCTGATGTTCAGCCAGAATCTGGCTTCCTGTCACTTGAACCCATTATGCCGTGTCCTGAGAAGAGATCCTGGTCTTCCTCTCTATGACAACCTTTCAAGTACTTGAAGAGCTCTATCCTATCTCCCCTCAGTCTTCTCTTCTCGAGGCTAAACAAGCCCAGTTCTTTCAGTCTCTCCTCGTAGGGCTTTGTTTCCAGTCCCCTGGTCATCTTCATTACCCTCCTCTGAACCCTCTCCAGCTTGTCTGCATCCTTCTTAAAGTGTGGTGCTCAGAACTGGACACAGTACTCCAGATGAGGCCTAACCAGTGCTGAGTAGAGGGAGACTAGTATTTCTTGGGATTTGGAAGCTATGCTTCTATGAATGCAGCCCAAAAGAGCATTTGCCTTTTTTTTCAGCTACATCACATTGTTGGCTCATATTCAGGTTGTGATCGACAACACTTCCAAGATCCTTCTTGCTTGTAGTGTTGTTGAGTCACGTATCCCCCATTTGTAACTGTGCATTTGGTAGGGACGGGGGATAATTTCTCCCGGAAACTTCGGGGGGCTGAGCGCCAACGCATTCGGTCCTCCGAAGTTTGTTCGGGGAGAAATTCTCCACCCCCCCGGGATGGGACTTACCTTTCACGAATGTCCCTCCCGGCGGCAGGTCCCGGAGGCGGTTCGGCAGGTCGTCGTCAGGGGCGGGGGCGGCAGCCGGTCTTTTGACCGGCTGCCACCGCCGCCATTACAAGAAAAGTAACCCCCCCCCCCTGTGATAGGCTACATAACGATTAACGTAGCCTATCACGGCTAGATTGGCAAAGTCATCCATGATAGGCTACGTTAATCGTCACGTAGCCTATCACGGGTGATTAAAAAAAGAAAAAGCGCATACAGCTAATGGCGGCCCCCATAGGGAGCCACCATTCGCATTCCTTATTTGGTCGCTGTAGTCTACGTAAAGATTACATAGACTACGGCGTAAATAAGGGAAACGCTATTTGCGTTGCCCTTATTTTCGCCGTAGTCTACGTAAATCTTTAAGTAGACTACAGCGACCAAATAAGGAATGCGAATGGTGGCTCCCTATGGGGGCCGCCATTTGCGTACGCGCTTTTTTTTTTCATACATGACGATTAACGTAGCCTATCATGGCTGACTTTGCAGATCTAGCCGTGATAGGCTACGTTAATCGTTACGTAGCCTATCACAAGGGCGTTTTTTTTTTCTTTTGAAGTTCGCGGCCGGGGAGACGGGGCGCTTCTCCCCGGCCTGAATTTCGGCCGGGCAAGGCGGGAAGCCTCCCCACCGGCCTGAATTTCGGCCGGGCGAGGTGGGAAGCCTCCCCCCCGGCCTGAACTTCGGGGGAGCAGAGAAGCGCCTCCCCACCACTGCGAAGCAAGCTGCAAGACCAGGTAAGTGACTTTCGTGCATCCCTAGCGTTTGGTTTCTTTTTCCTAGGTGCAGAACTTGGCATTTATCCCTATGAAATGTCATTCTGTTGTTTTCTGCCCAGTGCTCCAGTCTATCAAGATCACTTTGACTTTTGTTTCTGTCTTCCAAAGTATTCGCTATCCTGCCCAATTTTGTGTCATCTGCAAATTTGATCAGCATTCTCTGCACCTCCTCATCCAAGTCATTAATAAACATGTTGAAGAGCACCGGGTCCAGGACTGAGCCCTGCGGTACTCTGCTTGTTACCGCTCCCCAGTTTGAGAAGATCCCATTGGTAAGCACTCTTTGACTCTGATCCTGTAGCCAACTGTGGATCCACCTGATCATTGATATGGAGTGCCTGCATCCACCACCATTTTGGAAGAAGTCACCATTTTCTTTTAAAATGGCAACTCTTCTTCTTCCAGGAAGTAAATGGTGTGTAGATTGTGGCTGTAAAGGGGCCATCTACAAAATATTACAGCTGTAAATGGCCATGGCAACTCTCTCCAAGACAGCAATGGCTGCAGGTGCTCCCAATGGGTCTAGGTAAAGAGTAGGGGGCTCGCGCGTCTGGGTGGGCGGCTGCCCAGATTGGGCAAAAGTGGTCTGAAGCATTTCAGGACCAGTCCTGCTCCCAACCCACTCTGGAACCAGACTGCTTTGGCCTGAACCACCCCGATCTGCTTCGAGATTCGGGATTCGGGCCGAAGCGGCGCACAGCCCTAGTTGAAATATGTGCTGTGTGGAGAAGTACATCATTTTACCTGCCCTGAATCTCCCACCAATCAGCTTTGTGGGGTGACTTTGGCTTCAAGAATTATGAGAGAGGAGAAAAATGTCTCCCTATCAACTCTCTCCCCACCATGAATAATGTTGCACAGCTCTATAGTGCCTCCCCTCACTCTTAGCTAAACAGACCCTTTCCTCGTAGGGGAGCGGCTCCAGCAATTTGAACATTTTGGTTGTCCTTTCCTGCACCTTTTCCAACTCGATCATATCCTGTTTCAGGTGTGGTGAGCAGTACTCCATTTGAAGGTCACCTGTATTTGATGGGCTGCCCTGGTCAACTCTGAAGTTGAAGAACCCAAAGAAGGGAGAGCAGCAGGGCAGAGGCCATGAAGTTGCCCATCAATAGTTAAGCAACTGGTCAGCAGATGAGGCCCACAGTGTACCTGGTCAGTTTTCCTCACTATGGTGAGAAGAACTGTATTTCTGTTTAGATTGCAATAATTATTTCTAAATTACCATTTATACATATACATTAGCAATGCCAAGCGGTGTCCACTTTTGTCCTCTTATTTGGTGCTGCATTTCCTTGGGCAGGGGGGGCAATGTATAACCCACCTCCCTATCATCACCACCACCACCACCACGAGTCTGTCTTTATTTTCTAGCTGCCTTCATTGAAACAGCTGTTTAGGGTGCAATCCTATGCATGTTTAGACAGAAAAAAGTTCTACAACTCCCAGTATTCCCCAGCCATCTTAGCTTAGCTGGCTGGGGCATGCTGGGAGTTGTAGGACATTTTTTTTCTGTCAAAACATGCATAGGATTGTGCCCTTAAAGCTGAGACTTTATTACTATCCCGGCCAACACGCTGCCCTGGAGAGTGTGGTAAGACAATTAGGCATGGGGTGAAAGTCAAGGCAGCAGATCAAGGATAACCCAACAACACATTTAGATTTGCTTAAAGGTTTTGAAAAGCAGCAATAAAACTGTTATTATGGTGGCATCTATATTAGAAACATGGGGCCGCGATGGCTTAGTGGTTAAGACGCTGAACTGCAGACTGGAAGGTCGGCCGGTCAGCAGTTTGAGACCCGAGTGCTGCGTGACAGAGTGAGCTCCCGTCTTCAGTCCCAGCTTCTGCCAACCTAGCAGTTCGAAAGCAAGAAATTGCAAGTAGATAAGTAGGTACCGCCTCGGCGGGAAAGGTAACAGCGTTCTGTGCACCTCGGTGTTCAGTCATGCCAGCCACATGACCACGGAAGCGTCTTCGGACAGCGCTGGCTCTTCGGCTTAGAAACGGGGATGAGCACCGCACCCTAGAGTCAGATACGACTGGTTGGGGACACCTCTACCTTTTTTACTATATTTGAAACATTTTTAGCACGTAGCAATAAAAGCAATAAATATACGAGCATAACATGGGGGAAAATATCCATCTAAATGAGGAGTGGGCAACTTTTAGCCCTACTGATGTTTTGGCCTACAGCCACCTCAGGCTGAAGCGTTATAGCCAATGGTGAGGAATCATTGCAGGCGAACATGTCCAGAGGGCCACAATTTGCCCACCCCTGCTCCAGACCGAAAGCAACGATTTCACAACCAAGAACTAAACACAGTATGGCTGAGCAGTTTCATTCCTTTGCAGAAGCTGATTCTTCTGAATTTCTGCATTGGTAGTTAAAGAATAATTGAATTAGGGATGGCGCGGGCACTTGGGCGAGTTGGGGAGTCCGGTGGATTTCCCCTGCTCATGCCTCCAAGCTGTGCCTCCTGAGCTGCTGCCCCTGCCACGTACTCCTGTAATATTGTGTGGATGGGGCCTTTATGGCCACTACATGCACAATATTCAATTCATGGAAGTTCCTGAGGTCCCATTTTTTTCTGTAAAATGGTGACTGTGGGAACGTTGGGTGCTCAGGAATAGCTCTAAGTAGGTGTGGGTGGCTTATTGGACATGGAGGCAGCATGCAAGCAGGTCCAGGGTCTCGCAAGCAGGGGTAGGGGCTTGTTGGGCACCTGGAGAACCTGGGTGGGGGGGGGTGCCCATCCATCCCTAAATCCAATCATAAGGTAAAGGTAAAGATGTCCCCAACCAGTCGTGTCCAACTCTAGGGTGTGGTGCTCATCTCCATTTCTAAGCCGAAGAGCCAGTGCTGTTCGAAGATGCTTCCATGGTCATGTGGCTGGCATGACTGAACACTGAGGTGCACGGAACGCTGTTACCTTTCCCGCCAAGGCGGTACCTATTTATCTACTTGCAATTTCTTGCTTTCGAACTGCTAGGTTGGCAGAAGCTGGGACTGAAGATGGGAGCTCACTCCGTCACACAGCACTCGGGTCTCGAACTGCTGTCCTGCCGACCTTCCGGTCTGCAGTTCAGCATCTTAACCACTAAGCCACCGTGGCCCCACTAAATCATACCCAGTGCAAAATCATGGTAGAAGTAGCCAGGGCTACTTCTAGATTGTGTAAATTATGTTCCATCTGTGTTTCACAGATGGACAGGTGCCTTTTGTTCTCTTGTGCACCCCCCGACAGAATCGGTTTTATTTTTGTTTCTGAATTTGTGCAAATTCACCATTGCACAAATGCACATTTGCATAATTTCACTCATGCAAAATGCGCAAATTCCCACAAAATTCCTTTAGCCTATGGGTGAACTGCACACCTTTGGCTATTTTTTATTATTTATTTACTTATTTTGCATATTTTTCCAAGACAATATTTGTTCAAAATTTTGGAAAGTTAGAAAACCAGTCTGTGAGTCTGTGGAATCTGCCCAACAGGGGAAAAGCCAGTCCACTGCAGAATCCACAGGTCAGATTCACAAAAACTGAACTCATTTGGTTCCATTGGGGATTTTTATAGGGATGGAGGAGAAATCTGCCACGGACTCCAATGAAGCTGGATTCTTTGGAATCCGCCCCTTGGCAGTACATGGCAGAACAGACTAACCCCCCCTGCCACCCCACGAAAATCCCCCAGGATGGAACCTACCTGGTGGTGGCTGGTCCGGGTCGCCGTCTTCATCTGCTGCCAGGCTGCAGAACGAAATGGTGTCTGGCGTAGCGGACACCATTTGGGTCCCTGCCATTGGCCGTGATTGGCTGATTCTCATACTGAAAACTCCATAAAAAAATTATTAATATCACAGATTGCAGTCATTAAGGCTGCAATTCTGTACCCACTTCCCTGGGAGGAAGCCTGATTTAATTGAATTGGCCTTACTGATGGGTAGACATGATAAGCAGTGGGTGCTGCTAGGGATGTACGAAAGTGACTTACCTTTCGCGGAATATATTGATGATGGAGGGGGAGGCGTTCCGTCCCTCCCTCTAGAATCCTCGATGGGGGGGGAGGCGATCCGTTCCTCCCCCCTGGAATCCTCGATGGCTGGCTGTGCTCCGCGGCAGCTCCACGGAGCAGCCGGCCAGGCCCAGCCCAGCCCAGCCCAGCCCAGCCCAGCCCAGAGCCGTCCGCAGCCAGATTTCCGGCCGCGGAGGGCTCTAGGGAAAAAAAAACAACCGCGTACACAAATGGCGGCGGCTATGGCCACTGCCATTTGTGTTCCTTATTTTTGGCTGTCTGAATCTACATAAATATTTATGTAGACTATGACGACGAAAAGAAAGGGGAACGCAAATAGAGTAGCGGGTGCTATTTGTGTCCCTTTTTGATTCACCGTTTTAGCCTACGTAAATCTTTACGTAGGCTAAAACGGCGAATCAAAAAGGGATGCAAATAGCGCCCGCTACGCTATTTGCATTCCCCTTTATTTTCGCCATCATAGTTTACGTAAATATTTACGTAGACTAAGACGGCCAAAAAGAAGGAATGCAAATGGCGGCGGCCGTAGCCGCCGCCATTTGCGTACACTTTTTTTTTTTAAACCCACCCAGCCATGTTAGGCTACGTAAAGATTTACGTAGCCTATCACGTTGTGTGTGTGTTTTTTTAACCCTAGCCATGATAGGCTATGTAAATCTTTATGTAGCCTATCACGTCTTTTTATTTTTTTAAAAAAACAAGACTGGAAATGGCGGCGGCGGCAGCCGGTCGGAAGACCAGCCACCACCGCCGCTGCCGCTGGAGCCACCGCCCGGAAGATCCGCCCCAGGTAAGTCTTGTCCCAGGGGGATCCATGGGGGTGGCGAGGGGGTGGCAGGTCATTCTGCCACGGAGTTCGGGGGGCCAAATGCATTGGCATTCGGCCTAACCGAGATCCATGGCGGAATTCTCTGCCATCCCTAGGTGCTGCTGGCTCCTATTTCAGTTGGGTGGCAAATCCAAAATTCTCCAAATTCCATCTCAAAGCTTGTTCTTAGGGAAGGGAGAACTCACCTCTGCCTGCACTGTGCACCACTTCTGGACCTCTGCTGGTGGCCCAAACCTGTTCGCCATGCCTGGCAAACTGCTGGGTGGTCCATGGGCGTCCAGCGAGCAGGGTGCGATCTCCTGCTGCTTCACCAAGCCAACAGCTTGTGCAATATGGCATCTCAGCCTTTTCTGTAAAGCACCATTTTATGTGAATGTTGGCCGTAAGGAGGTCTGTTTAAGCAAAATTACAGGTGCAATTACAGTACACCTATATTTTTGCACAAATGGACCTCTTTATAGCCACCATTTGCTTAAAATGGTGCTTTACGGAAACGGCTGAGCTGGCTCAGTGGAGCATCAGGGACTGCCGTGCTTGCCTGACTCACCATGCACTGAGTCGGGCAAATGTGGGGGTCCGCAGACTACAGTCTAGGGGGCTGAGTTGGTTGGAATCCACTGAGCTCGAGCACCCAGCCATACTCCACCACCATCCCTACTCGTTCTGACTTGAATTCGTATCAGATTGCAAGCTTTGCTTTGCGCATGAAAATCTGTGCATTTTTTCATGCATATGTTTCCAAATGTATGCATCAGTTGTGCACATATTTGAAATGCATGCATTCTTCTCCAATTGATGAAAGCCTATTTGTGATGCATTGTTCAAAAGTATGCATTTTTTCATGCACATTTGTCAAATGTACACATGCTGTCAAATACTTCCCCCCCCCTTCTTCTTCCAGAAATCACATTGCAAGTTTGGGAATGTACAGACTTTGCAGATTGTGTCTGAGTCCATGTTCAGTCTGGAAGGTGTGAACTGGGTAAATCCTGATCAAAAACACTGAAATGAATTTCTCATGCATCCCTAATCTTGATCAGCTATGGTTTAAACCCCTTCAAAGTCAGGGAGTTGAGCTTTAGTTCTCACTGAGGTGAGGCTATACCACTTCAGGCAAGGACTTGCAGCATGAAACCCCTCTCCCAAAATTGTTGCATATAGGGATGGATGGACGCACCTCCGTGCCTGCCACTGGGTGCTTGCTGAGCTGCTGCTGCCTGTCCACCCTTGCTAGGATCCCTGGACAAGCCGCCGCGTCATGTGCAGATACCTGGAGGCTAGCTGACCCCTCAGTTAGCTGCTATTTTGCAAAAAAAAGAAAAAGAAAAAAAAAAGGTGGCTCGGGTTTTGTGTAAATGTACTGTTGCATAAATGGTGGCTGTAAAGGGACCATTTATGCCTTATAAACCCCAGCTGCCTTTTTTTTTTTTTTTTGCAAAATGGCAGCTCAGTGAGGGGCAGGGCAGCTGCCAGGTGCTCTCAGACCATGCGGTGGCTCAGCGAGCAGGATCGGTGAGTGAGACAGCTCAGTGAACAGGTCTGGGAGGCTGAGTGGGGGGGGGGGCAATCCACCAGACTCCACCTCCCTCTCAGACTCCCACCACACCCCCAGTTGCATATAGCATGTCAGGGAAAACAGTTCTAGCCCAGCCATCTCCCTGCTATGTAGTCTATGTGGCCTTGTAGGCCCCTTCCAACCCTACTATGACTCTCCTCTATAAAGGGATTTTTTAATGTGTGTCTGTGTGGCAGGGGTGGGGGGAATTCAATCATGCCTGCCCTGCCTGGGATCTGAATAGGTGCAGCTCAGACATGGACCAACCACCTTGCTGACAACTGGACCTGAGATTATAAAAACAATACTGGCTAGGCACATCTCTCTCAAACACATTTATCATTTGGTTCTTGTGATCTCTGGATAAAGTTTAGTTTGTATTAGTGATGGATTTCCAGGCTTAGCTCTGGTTTTCCTGGATTCGGGGAGCTTTCGAAGGAAAGCAGCTGAATTGTGTCCCAAACAATGGTAAGTGTTCTTATGTATGGGGGAGATGTGAACATAGAAGAGCACTAAGCTTGTTCCAGGAGGCTGAGCTACTCTTGCGAAAGATCCCAAAGGAGGAGAGGACATGCAGAAGTGATTATAATGTGGCGTACGCTCTTTGATGCTACACCAGAGCTACACAAAATGCTCTTGTATACCTAACGACTGTACATTCAGTCTAAGTAGGGTTGTCATCTGTTTGAGCACATCTTGGTTGATTAATCTTATCACTTTTAGTTGGTTAATCAGTTGATCCGTTTTGCACAGGAATACAAGCAATAGTTCTGAAATAGGAAGCACAGTTTTTTAGATGATGAATGCGGCAGACATTATTTTAGACCTTCCCTTCTGTCTGAAAGAGAAAGGATTTCTCTGTTAAGGTGAGGCCTCTTGCCATCTGACATTTTAAAAATAAAGATATGTTCATTCTTTTCTTTTTAAATCCGTGGTCCGATTAAGGGAGTACACCATTTTAGTTGATCAGAAATCATTTTTTTTAATCATTAATCTAACTGATTAACTGAGTAACAATGCAATCCTATGCATGTCTATTCAGATGTAAATCTCATTGAGTTCAAAGGGGCTTATGCCTGAGGAAGTGGGTGTAAGATTGCACCCTGAACTTCTTTACTGAAACCTGTCTCTAAGCCACCTTGTACTATTTAAACTGCTTTGGAAACATTTCATGGAAATATTTTCTATAAAATATTCTACTTAAAACAAAAGGCACCCCTAAATGAATCAATTTCCAAAAGATTGTGGAAGATTATGATCCTTAAACTGTGGAAGATGGTGATCCTTAAAGATTGTGATCCTTAAGCTGTGGAAGGTTGTGATCCTTAAAGATTGTGATCCAAAACGGTGGAAGATGGTGATCCTTAAACTATGGAAGATTGTGATCCTTAAAATGTGGAAGATTGTGATCCTTAAAGATTGTGATCCTTAATTGTGGAAGATTGTGATCCTTAAAGATTGTGATCCTTAACTGTGGAAGATTGTGATCCTTAACTGTGGAAGATTGTGATCCTTAAAGATTGTGATCCTTAAACTGTGGAAGATTGTGATCCTTAACTGTGGAAGACTGTGATCCTTAACTGTGGAAGATTGTGATCCTTAACTGTGGAAGATTGTGATCCTGAACTGTGGAAGATTGTGATCCTTAACTGTGGAAGATTTTGATCCTTAAATTGTGGAAGATTGTGATCCTTAAAGATTGTGATCCTTAACTGTGGAAGATTGTGATCCTTAACTGTGGAAGATTGTGATCCTTAAAGATTGTGATCCTTAACTGTGGAAGATTGTGATCCTTAACTGAGGAAGATTGTGATCCTTAACTGTGGAAGATTGTGATCCTGAACTGTGGAAGATTGTGATCCTGGACTGTGGAAGACTGTGATCCTTAAACTGTGGAAGATTGTGATCCTTAAAGATTGTGATCCTTAAAGATTGTGATCCTTAACTGTGGAAGATTGTGATCCTTAACTGAGGAAGATTGTGATCCTTAACTGTGGAAGATTGTGATCCTGAACTGTGGAAGATTGTGATCCTGGACTGTGGAAGACTGTGATCCTTAAACTGTGGAAGATTGTGATCCTTAAAGATTGTGATCCTTATAGATTGTGATCCTTAACTGTGGAAGATTGTGATCCTTAACTGTGGAAGATTGTGATCCTTAACTGTGGAAGACTGTGATCCTTAAATGTGGAAGATTGTGATCCGTAACTGTGGAAGACTGTGATCCTTAACTGTGGAAGATTGTGATCCTTAACTGTGGAAGACTGTGATCCTTAAAGACTGTGATCCTTAACTGTGGAAGATTGTGATCCTTAAAGATTGCGATCCTTAGCTGTGGAAGATTGTGATCCTTAAACTGTGGAAGATTGTGATCCTTAAAGATTGTGATCCTTAACTGTGAAAGATTGTGATCCTTAACTGTGGAAGATTGTGATCCTTAAACTGTGGAAGATTGTGATCCTTAAAGATTGTGATCCTTAACTGTGGAAGATTGCGAACCTTAACTGTGGAAGATTGTGATCCTTAACTGTGGAAGATTGTGATCCTGAACTGTGGAAGATTGTGATCCTGGACTGTGGAAGACTGTGATCCTTAAACTGTGGAAGATTGTGATCCTTAAAGATTGTGATCCTTAAAGATTGGGATCCTTAACTGTGGAAGATTGGGATCCTTAAAGATTGTGATCCTTAACTGTGGAAGATTGGGATCCTTAACTGTGGAAGATTGTGATCCTTAACTGTGGAAGACTGTGATCCTGAACTGTGGAAGATTGTCATCCTTAACTGTGGAAGATTTTGATCCTTAAACTGTGGAAGATTGTGATCCTTAAAGATTGTGATCCTTAAAGTTTGTGATCCTTAACTGTGGAAGATTGTGATCCTTAACTGTGGAAGAATGTGATCCTGAACTGTGGAAGATTGTGATCCTGGACTGTGGAAGACTGTGATCCTTAAACTGTGGAAGATTGTGATCCTTAAAGATTGTGATCCTTAAAGATTGTGATCCTTAACTGTGGAAGATTGGGATCCTTAAAGATTCTGATCCTTAGCTGTGGAAGATTGTGATCCTTAACTGTGGAAGACTGTGATCCTTAACTGTGGAAGACTGTGATCCTTAAAGACTGTGATCCTTAAATGTGGAAGATTGTGATCCTTAAATGTGGAAGATTGTGATCCTTAACTGTGGAAGACTGTGATCCTTAAAGACTGTGATCCTTAACTGTGGAAGATTGTGATCCTTAAAGATTGTGATCCTTAGCTGGGGAGACTGTGATCCTTAAAGACTGTGATCCTTAACTGTGGAAGACTGTGATCCTTAAAGACTGTGATCCTTAACTGTGGACGATTGTGAACCTTAAAGATTGTGATCCTTAAAATGTGGAAGATTGTGTCCTTAAAGATTGTGATCCTTAAAGATTGTGATCCTTAATTGTGGAAGATTGTGATCCTCAAAGATTGTGATCCTTAAAGATTGTGATCCTTAGCTGTGGAAGATTGTGATCCTTAAACTGTGGACGATTGTGATCCTTAAAGATTGTGATCCTTAAAATGTGGAAGATTGTGTCCTTAAAGATTGTGATCCTTAAAGATTGTGATCCTTAACTGTGGAAGATTGTGATCCTTAAAGACTGTGATCCTTAAATGTGGAAGATTGTGATCCTTAACTGTTGAAGATTGTGATCCTTAAACTGTGGAAGACTGTGATCCTTAACTGTGGAAGATTGTGATCCTTAACTGTGGAAGATTGTGATCCTTAAAGACTGTGATCCTTAACTGTGGAAGATTGTGATCCTTAACTGTGGAAGATTGTGATCCTGAACTGTGGAAGATTGTCATCCTTAATTGTGGAAGATTTTGATCCTTAAACTGTGGAAGATTGTGATCCTTAAAGATTGTGATCCTTAACTGTGGAAGATTGTGATCCTTAACTGTGGAAGATTGTGATCCTTAACTGTGGAAGATTGTGATCTTGAACTGTGGAAGATTGTCATCCTTAACTGTGGAAGATTTTGATCCTTAAACTGTGGAAGATTGTGATCCTTAAAGATTGTGATCCTTAAAGATTGTGATCCTTAACTGTGGAAGATTGAGATCCTTAACTGTGGAAGATTGTGATCCTTAAAGATTGTAATCCTTAACTGTGGAAGATTGTGATCCTTAACTGTGGAAGATTGTGATCCTTAACTGTGGAAGATTGTGATCCTTAAAGATTGTGATCCTTAAACTGTGGAAGATTGTGATCCTTAACTGTGGAAGACTGTGATCCTTAACTGTGGAAGATTGTGATCCTTAACTGTGGAAGATTGTGATCCTGAACTGTGGAAGATTGTGATCCTTAACTGTGGAAGATTTTGATCCTTAAATTGTGGAAGATTGTGATCCTTAAAGATTGTGATCCTTAACTGTGGAAGATTGTGATCCTTAACTGTGGAAGATTGTGATCCTTAAAGATTGTGATCCTTAACTGTGGAAGATTGGAATCCTTAACTGAGGAAGATTGTGATCCTTAACTCTGGAAGATTGTGATCCTGAACTGTGGAAGATTGTGATCCTGGACTGTGGAAGACTGTGATCCTTAAACTGTGGAAGATTGTGATCCTTAAAGATTGTGATCCTTAAAGATTGTGATCCTTAACTGTGGAAGATTGTGATCCTTATAGATTGTGATCCTTAACTGTGGAAGATTGTGATCCTTAACTGTGGAAGATTGTGATCCTTAACTGTGGAAGACTGTGATCCTTAAAGACTGTGATCCTTAAATGTGGAAGATTGTGATCCGTAACTGTGAAAGACTGTGATCCTTAACTGTGGAAGATTGTGATCCTTAACTGTGGAATACTGTGATCCTTAAAGACTGTGATCCTTAACTGTGGAAGATTGTGATCCTTAAAGATTGCAATCCTTAGCTGTGGAAGATTGTGATCCTTAAACTGTGGAAGATTGTGATCCTTAAAGATTGTGATCCTTAACTGTGAAAGATTGTGATCCTTAACTGTGGAAGATTGCGATCCTTAACTGTGGAAGATTGTGATCCTTAACTGTGGAAGATTGTGATCCTGAACTGTGGAAGATTGTGATCCTGGACTGTGGAAGACTGTGATCCTTAAACTGTGGAAGATTGTGATCCTTAAAGATTGTGATCCTTAAAGATTGTGATCCTTAACTGTGGAAGATTGTGATCCTTAAAGATTGTGATCCTTAAACTGTGGAAGATTGTGATCCTTAACTGTGGAAGATTGTGATCCTTAACTGTGGAAGATTGTGATCCTTAACTGTGGAAGACTGTGATCCTTAAAGATTGTGATCCTTAAAATGTGGAAGATTGTGTCCTTAAAGATTGTGATCCTTAAAGATTGTGATCCTTAATTGTGGAAGATTGTGATCCTCAAAGATTGTGATCCTTAAAGATTGTGATCCTTAGCTGTGGAAGATTGTGATCCTTAAACTGTGGACGATTGTGACCCTTAAAGATTGTGATCCTTAAAATGTGGAAGATTGTGTCCTTAAAGATTGTGATCCTTAAAGATTGTGATCCTTAACTGTGGAAGATTGTGATCCTTAAAGACTGTGATCCTTAAATGTGGAAGATTGTGATCCTTAACTGTTGAAGATTGTGATCCTTAAACTGTGGAAGACTGTGATCCTTAACTGTGGAAGATTGTGATCCTTAACTGTGGAAGATTGTGATCCTTAAAGACTGTGATCCTTAACTGTGGAAGATTGTGATCCTTAACTGTGGAAGATTGTGATCCTGAACTGTGGAAGATTGTCATCCTTAACTGTGGAAGATTTTGATCCTTAAACTGTGGAAGATTGTGATCCTTAAAGATTGTGATCCTTAACTGTGGAAGATTGTGATCCTTAACTGTGGAAGATTGTGATCCTTAACTGTGGAAGATTGTGATCTTGAACTGTGGAAGATTGTCATCCTTAACTGCGGAAGATTTTGATCCTTAAACTGTGGAAGATTGTGATCCTTAAAGATTGTGATCCTTAAAGATTGTGATCCTTAACTGTGGAAGATTGAGATCCTTAACTGTGGAAGATTGTGATCCTTAAAGATTGTGATCCTTAACTGTGGAAGATTGTGATCCTTAACTGGGGAAGATTGTGATCCTTAAAGATTGTGATCCTTAAACTGTGGAAGATTGTGATCCTTAACTGTGGAAGACTGTGATCCTTAACTGTGGAAGATTGTGATCCTTAACTGTGGAAGATTGTGATCCTTAACTGTGGAAGATTTTGATCCTTAAATTGTGGAAGATTGTGATCCTTAAAGATTGTGATCCTTAACTGTGGAAGATTGTGATCCTTAACTGTGGAAGATTGTGATCCTTAAAGATTGTGATCCTTAACTGTGGAAGATTGGAATCCTTAACTGAGGAAGATTGTGATCCTTAACTGTGGAAGATTGTGATCCTGAACTGTGGAAGATTGTGATCCTGGACTGTGGAAGACTGTGATCCTTAAACTGTGGAAGATTGTGATCCTTAAAGATTGTGATTCTTAACTGTGGAAGATTGTGATCCTTAACTGTGGAAGATTGTGATCCTTAACTGTGGAAGATTGTGATCCTTAACTGTGGAAGATTGTGATCCTTAACTGTGGAAGACTGTGATCCTTAAAGACTGTGATCCTTAAATGTGGAAGATTGTGATCCGTAACTGTGGAAGACTGTGATCCTTAACTGTGGAAGATTGTGATCCTTAACTGTGGAATACTGTGATCCTTAAAGACTGTGATCCTTAACTGTGGAAGATTGTGATCCTTAAAGATTGCAATCCTTAGCTGTGGAAGATTGTGATCCTTAAACTGTGGAAGATTGTGATCCTTAAAGATTGTGATCCTTAACTGTGAAAGATTGTGATCCTTAACTGTGGAAGATTGCGATCCTTAACTGTGGAAGATTGTGATCCTTAACTGTGGAAGATTGTGATCCTGAACTGTGGAAGATTGTGATCCTGGACTGTGGAAGACTGTGATCCTTAAACTGTGGAAGATTGTGATCCTTGAAGATTGTGATCCTTAAAGATTGTGATCCTTAACTGTGGAAGATTGTGATCCTTAAAGATTGTGATCCTTAAACTGTGGAAGATTGTGATCCTTAACTGTGGAAGATTGTGATCCTTAACTGTGGAAGATTGTGATCCTTAACTGTGGAAGACTGTGATCCTTAAAGATTGTGATCCTTAACTGTGGAAGATTGTGATCCTTAACTGTGGAAGATTGCGATCCTGAACTGTGGAAGATTGCTATCCTGAACAGTGGAAGATTGTGATCCTTAACTGTGGAAGATTGTGATCCTTAAAGATTGTGATCCTTAAACTGTGGAAGATTGTGATCCTTAACTGTGGAAGATTGTGATCCTTAACTGTGGAAGACTGTGATCCTTAAAGATTGTGATCCTTAATTGTGGAAGATTGTGATCCTTAACTGTGGAAGATTGCGATCCTGAACTGTGGAAGACTGTGATCCTTAACTGTGGAAGATTGTGATCCTTAACTGTGGAAGATTGCGATCCTTAAAGATTGTGATCCTTAACTGTGGAAGATTGTGATCCTTAACTGTGGAAGATTGTGATCCTGAACTGTGGAAGATTGTGATCCTTAACTGTGGAAGACTGTGATCCTTAAAGATTGTGATCCTTAACTGTGGAAGATTGTGATCCTTAACTGTGGAAGATTGTGATCCTGAACTGTGGAAGATTGTGATCCTTAACTGTGGAAGACTGTGATCCTTAAAGATTGTGATCCTTAACTGTGGAAGATTGTGATCCTTAACTGTGGAAGATTGTGATCTTGAACTGTGGAAGATTGTGATCCTTAACTGTGGAAGATTGCGATCCTGAACTGTGGAAGACTGTGATCCTTAACTGTGGAAGATTGTGATCCTTAACTGTGGAAGATTGTGATCCTTAAAGATTGTGATCCTTAAACTGTGGAAGATTGTGATCCTTAACTGTGGAAGATTGTGATCCTTAACTGTGGAAGACTGTGATCCTTAAAGATTGTGATCCTTAACTGTGGAAGATTGTGATCCTGAACTGTGGAAGATTGTGATCCTTAACTGTGGAAGATTGTGATCCTGGACTGTGGAAGACTGTGATCCTTAAACTGTGGAAGATTGTGATCCTTAAAGATTGTGATCCTTAAAGATTGTGATCCTTAACTGTGGAAGATTGGTATCCTTAAAGATTGTGATCCTTAAACTGTGGAAGATTGTGATCCTTAACTGTGGAAGATTGTGATCCTTAACTGTGGAAGACTGTGATCGTTAAAGACTGTGATCCTTAACTGTGGAAGATTGTGATCCTTAACTGTGGAAGATTGTGATCCTTAACTGTGGAAGATTGTGATCCTTAACTGTGGAAGACTGTGATCCTTAAAGACTGTGATCCTTAACTGTGGAAGATTGTGATCCTTAAAGATTGTGATCCTTAGCTGTGGAAGATTGTGATCCTTAAACTGTGGACGATTGTGATCCTTAAAGATTGTGATCCTTAAAATGTGGAAAACTGTTTCCTTAAAGATTGTGATCCTTAAAGATTGTGATCCTTAATTGTGGAAGATTGTGATCCTCAAAGATTTTGATCCTTAAAGATTGTGATCCTTAACTGTGGAAGATTGTGATCCTGAACTGTGGAAGATTGTGATCCTTAAACTGTGGAAGATTGTGATCCTTAAAGATTGTGATCCTTAAAATTGTGATCCTTAACTGTGGAAGATTGTGATCCTTAACTGTGGAAGATTGTGATCCTTAACTGTGGAAGACTGTGATCCTTAAAGACTGTGATCCTTAAATGTGGAAGATTGTGATTCTTAACTGTGGAAGATTGTGATCCTTAACTGTGGAAGACTGTGATCCTTAAAGACTGTGATCCTTAACTGTGGAAGATTGTGATCCTTAACTGTGGAAGATTGTGATCCTTAACTGTGGAAGATTGTGATCCTGAACTGTGGAAGATTGTGATCCTTAAACTGTGGAAGATTGTGATCCTTAAACTGTGGAAGATTGTGATCCTTAAAGATTGTGATCCTTAAAATTGTGATCCTGAACTGTGGAAGATTGTGATCCTTAACTGTGGAAGACTGTGATCCTTAAAGATTGTGATCCTTAACTGTGGAAGATTGTGATCCTGAACTGTGGAAGATTGTGATCCTTAACTGTGGAAGATTGTGATCCTGGACTGTGGAAGACTGTGATCCTTAAACTGTGGAAGATTGTGATCCTTAAAGATTGTGATCCTTAAAGATTGTGATCCTTAACTGTGGAAGATTGGTATCCTTAAAGATTGTGATCCTTAAACTGTGGAAGATTGTGATCCTTAACTGTGGAAGATTGTGATCCTTAACTGTGGAAGACTGTGATCGTTAAAGACTGTGATCCTTAACTGTGGAAGATTGTGATCCTTAACTGTGGAAGATTGCGATCCTGAACTGTGGAAGACTGTGATCCTTAACTGTGGAAGATTGTGATCCTTAACTGTGGAAGATTGTGATCCTTAAAGATTGTGATCCTTAACTGTGGAAGATTGTGATCCTTAACTGTGGAAGATTGTGATCCTGAACTGTGGAAGATTGTGATCCTTAACTGTGGAAGACTGTGATCCTTAAAGATTGTGATCCTTAACTGTGGAAGATTGTGATCCTTAACTGTGGAAGATTGTGATCCTGAACTGTGGAAGATTGTGATCCTTAACTGTGGAAGACTGTGATCCTTAAAGATTGTGATCCTTAACTGTGGAAGATTGTGATCCTTAACTGTGGAAGATTGTGATCCTGAACTGTGGAAGATTGTGATCCTTAACTGTGGAAGATTGCGATCCTGAACTGTGGAAGACTGTGATCCTTAACTGTGGAAGACTGTGATCCTTAACTGTGGAAGATTGTGATCCTTAAAGATTGTGATCCTTAAACTGTGGAAGATTGTGATCCTTAACTGTGGAAGATTGTGATCCTTAACTGTGGAAGACTGTGATCCTTAAAGATTGTGATCCTTAACTGTGGAAGATTGTGATCCTGAACTGTGGAAGATTGTGATCCTTAACTGTGGAAGATTGTGATCCTGGACTGTGGAAGACTGTGATCCTTAAACTGTGGAAGATTGTGATCCTTAACTGTGGAAGATTGTGATCCTTAAAGATTGTGATCCTTAAACTGTGGAAGATTGTGATCCTTAACTGTGGAAGATTGTGATCCTTAACTGTGGAAGACTGTGATCCTTAAAGATTGTGATCCTTAAACTGTGGAAGATTGTGATCCTTAACTGTGGAAGATTGTGATCCTTAACTGTGGAAGACTGTGATCGTTAAAGACTGTGATCCTTAACTGTGGAAGATTGTGATCCTTAACTGTGGAAGATTGTGATCCTTAACTGTGGAAGATTGTGATCCTTAACTGTGGAAGACTGTGATCCTTAAAGACTGTGATCCTTAACTGTGGAAGATTGTGATCCTTAAAGATTGTGATCCTTAGCTGTGGAAGATTGTGATCCTTAAACTGTGGACGATTGTGATCCTTAAAGATTGTGATCCTTAAAATGTGGAAAACTGTTTCCTTAAAGATTGTGATCCTTAAAGATTGTGATCCTTAATTGTGGAAGATCGTGATCCTCAAAGATTTTGATCCTTAAAGATTGTGATCCTTAACTGTGGAAGATTGTGATCCTGAACTGTGGAAGATTGTGATCCTTAAACTGTGGAAGATTGTGATCCTTAAAGATTGTGATCCTTAAAATTGCGATCCTTAACTGTGGAAGATTGTGATCCTTAACTGTGGAAGATTGTGATCCTTAACTGTGGAAGACTGTGATCCTTAAAGACTGTGATCCTTAAATGTGGAAGATTGTGATTCTTAACTGTGGAAGATGGTGATCCTTAACTGTGGAAGACTGTGATCCTTAAAGACTGTGATCCTTAACTGTGGAAGATTGTGATCCTTAACTGTGGAAGATTGTGATCCTTAACTGTGGAAGATTGTGATCCTGAACTGTGGAAGATTGTGATCCTTAAACTGTGGAAGATTGTGATCCTTAAACTGTGGAAGATTGTGATCCTTAAAGATTGTGATCCTTAAAATTGTGATCCTGAACTGTGGAAGATTGTGATCCTTAACTGTGGAAGACTGTGATCCTTAAAGATTGTGATCCTGAACTGTGGAAGATTGTGATCCTGAACTGTGGAAGATTGTGATCCTTAACTGTGGAAGATTGTGATCCTGGACTGTGGAAGACTGTGATCCTTAAACTGTGGAAGATTGTGATCCTTAAAGATTGTGATCCTTAAAGATTGTGATCCTTAACTGTGGAAGATTGGTATCCTTAAAGATTGTGATCCTTAAACTGTGGAAGATTGTGATCCTTAACTGTGGAAGATTGTGATCCTTAACTGTGGAAGACTGTGATCGTTAAAGACTGTGATCCTTAACTGTGGAAGATTGTGATCCTTAACTGTGGAAGATTGCGATCCTGAACTGTGGAAGACTGTGATCCTTAACTGTGGAAGATTGTGATCCTTAACTGTGGAAGATTGTGATCCTTAAAGATTGTGATCCTTAACTGTGGAAGATTGTGATCCTTAACTGTGGAAGATTGTGATCCTGAACTGTGGAAGATTGTGATCCTTAACTGTGGAAGACTGTGATCCTTAAAGATTGTGATCCTTAACTGTGGAAGATTGTGATCCTTAACTGTGGAAGATTGTGATCCTGAACTGTGGAAGATTGTGATCCTTAACTGTGGAAGACTGTGATCCTTAAAGATTGTGATCCTTAACTGTGGAAGATTGTGATCCTTAACTGTGGAAGATTGTGATCCTGAACTGTGGAAGATTGTGATGCTTAACTGTGGAAGATTGCGATCCTGAACTGTGGAAGACTGTGATCCTTAACTGTGGAAGACTGTGATCCTTAACTGTGGAAGATTGTGATCCTTAAAGATTGTGATCCTTAAACTGTGGAAGATTGTGATCCTTAACTGTGGAAGATTGTGATCCTTAACTGTGGAAGACTGTGATCCTTAAAGATTGTGATCCTTAACTGTGGAAGATTGTGATCCTGAACTGTGGAAGATTGTGATCCTTAACTGTGGAAGATTGTGATCCTGGACTGTGGAAGACTGTGATCCTTAAACTGTGGAAGATTGTGATCCTTAAAGATTGTGATCCTTAAAGATTGTGATCCTTAACTGTGGAAGATTGGTATCCTTAAAGATTGTGATCCTTAAACTGTGGAAGATTGTGATCCTTAACTGTGGAAGATTGTGATCCTTAACTGTGGAAGACTGTGATCGTTAAAGACTGTGATCCTTAACTGTGAAAGATTGTGATCCTTAACTGTGGAAGATTGTGATCCTTAACTGTGGAAGATTGTGATCCTTAACTGTGGAAGACTGTGATCCTTAAAGACTGTGATCCTTAACTGTGGAAGATTGTGATCCTTAAAGATTGTGATCCTTAGCTGTGGAAGATTGTGATCCTTAAACTGTGGACGATTGTGATCCTTAAAGATTGTGATCCTTAAAATGTGGAAAACTGTTTCCTTAAAGATTGTGATCCTTAAAGATTGTGATCCTTAATTGTGGAAGATTGTGATCCTCAAAGATTTTGATCCTTAAAGATTGTGATCCTTAACTGTGGAAGATTGTGATCCTGAACTGTGGAAGATTGTGATCCTTAAACTGTGGAAGATTGTGATCCTTAAAGATTGTGATCCTTAAAATTGTGATCCTTAACTGTGGAAGATTGTGATCCTTAACTGTGGAAGATTGTGATCCTTAACTGTGGAAGATTGTGATCCTTAACTGTGGAAGACTGTGATCCTTAAAGACTGTGATCCTTAAATGTGGAAGATTGTGATTCTTAACTGTGGAAGATTGTGATCCTTAACTGTGGAAGACTGTGATCCTTAAAGACTGTGATCCTTAACTGTGGAAGATTGTGATCCTTAACTGTGGAAGATTGTGATCCTTAACTGTGGAAGTTTGTGATCCTGAACTGTGGAAGATTGTGATCCTTAAACTGTGGAAGATTGTGATCCTTAAACTGTGGAAGATTGTGATCCTTAAAGATTGTGATCCTTAAAATTGTGATCCTGAACTGTGGAAGATTGTGATCCTTAACTGTGGAAGACTGTGATCCTTAAAGATTGTGATCCTTAACTGTGGAAGATTGTGATCCTGAACTGTGGAAGATTGTGATCCTTAACTGTGGAAGATTGTGATCCTGGACTGTGGAAGACTGTGATCCTTAAACTGTGGAAGATTGTGATCCCTAAAGATTGTGATCCTTAAAGATTGTGATCCTTAACTGTGGAAGATTGGTATCCTTAAAGATTGTGATCCTTAAACTGTGGAAGATTGTGATCCTTAACTGTGGAAGATTGTGATCCTTAACTGTGGAAGACTGTGATCGTTAAAGACTGTGATCCTTAACTGTGGAAGATTGTGATCCTTAACTGTGGAAGATTGCGATCCTGAACTGTGGAAGACTGTGATCTTTAACTGTGGAAGATTGTGATCCTTAACTGTGGAAGATTGTGATCCTTAAAGATTGTGATCCTTAACTGTGGAAGATTGTGATCCTTAACTGTGGAAGATTGTGATCCTGAACTGTGGAAGATTGTGATCCTTAACTGTGGAAGACTGTGATCCTTAAAGATTGTGATCCTTAACTGTGGAAGATTGTGATCCTTAACTGTGGAAGATTGTGATCCTGAACTGTGGAAGATTGTGATCCTTAACTGTGGAAGACTGTGATCCTTAAAGATTGTGATCCTGAACTGTGGAAGATTGTGATCCTTAACTGTGGAAGATTGCGATCCTGAACTGTGGAAGACTGTGATCCTTAACTGTGGAAGATTGTGATCCTTAACTGTGGAAGATTGTGATCCTTAAAGATTGTGATCCTTAACTGTGGAAGATTGGTATCCTTAAAGATTGTGATCCTTAAACTGTGGAAGATTGTGATCCTTAACTGTGGAAGATTGTGATCCTTAACTGTGGGAGACTGTGATCGTTAAAGACTGTGATCCTTAACTGTGGAAGATTGTGATCCTTAACTGTGGAAGATTGCGATCCTGAACTGTGGAAGACTGTGATCCTTAACTGTGGAAGATTGTGATCCTTAACTGTGGAAGATTGTGATCCTTAAAGATTGTGATCCTTAACTGTGGAAGATTGTGATCCTTAACTGTGGAAGATTGTGATCCTGAACTGTGGAAGATTGTGATCCTTAACTGTGGAAGACTGTGATCCTTAAAGATTGTGATCCTTAACTGTGGAAGATTGTGATCCTGAACTGTGGAAGATTGTGATCCTGAACTGTGGAAGATTGTGATCCTTAACTGTGGAAGACTGTGATCCTTAAAGATTGTGATCCTTAACTGTGGAAGATTGTGATCCTTAACTGTGGAAGATTGTGATCCTGAACTGTGGAAGATTGTGATCCTTAACTGTGGAAGATTGCGATCCTGAACTGTGGAAGACTGTGATCCTTAACTGTGGAAGATTGTGATCCTTAACTGTGGAAGATTGTGATCCTTAAAGATTGTGATCCTTAAACTGTGGAAGATTGTGATCCTTAACTGTGGAAGATTGTGATCCTTAACTGTGGAAGACTGTGATCCTTAAAGATTGTGATCCTTAACTGTGGAAGATTGTGATCCTGAACTGTGGAAGATTGTGATCCTTAACTGTGGAAGATTGTGATCCTGGACTGTGGAAGACTGTGATCCTTAAACTGTGGAAGATTGTGATCCTTAAAGATTGTGATCCTTAAAGATTGTGATCCTTAACTGTGGAAGATTGGTATCCTTAAAGATTGTGATCCTTAAACTGTGGAAGATTGTGATCCTTAACTGTGGAAGATTGTGATCCTTAACTGTGGAAGACTGTGATCGTTAAAGACTGTGATCCTTAACTGTGGAAGATTGTGATCCTTAACTGTGGAAGATTGTGATCCTTAACTGTGGAAGATTGTGATCCTTAACTGTGGAAGACTGTGATCCTTAAAGACTGTGATCCTTAACTGTGGAAGATTGTGATCCTTAAAGATTGTGATCCTTAGCTGTGGAAGATTGTGATCCTTAAACTGTGGACGATTGTGATCCTTAAAGATTGTGATCCTTAAAATGTGGAAAACTGTTTCCTTAAAGATTGTGATCCTTAAAGATTGTGATCCTTAATTGTGGAAGATTGTGATCCTCAAAGATTTTGATCCTTAAAGATTGTGATCCTTAACTGTGGAAGATTGTGATCCTGAACTGTGGAAGATTGTGATCCTTAAACTGTGGAAGATTGTGATCCTTAAAGATTGTGATCCTTAAAATTGTGATCCTTAACTGTGGAAGATTGTGATCCTTAACTGTGGAAGATTGTGATCCTTAACTGTGGAAGACTGTGATCCTTAAAGACTGTGATCCTTAAATGTGGAAGATTGTGATTCTTAACTGTGGAAGACTGTGATCCTTAACTGTGGAAGACTGTGATCCTTAAAGACTGTGATCCTTAACTGTGGAAGATTGTGATCCTTAACTGTGGAAGATTGTGATCCTTAACTGTGGAAGATTGTGATCCTGAACTGTGGAAGATTGTGATCCTTAAACTGTGGAAGATTGTGATCCTTAAACTGTGGAAGATTGTGATCCTTAAAGATTGTGATCCTTAAAATTGTGATCCTTAACTGTGGAAGATTGTGATCCTTAACTGTGGAAGATTGTGATCCTTAACTGTGGAAGATTGTGATCCTTAACTGTGGAAGATTGTGATCCTTAAAGATTGTGATCCTTAAACTGTGGAAGATTGTGATCCTTAACTGTGGAAGATTGTGATCCTTAACTGTGGAAGATTGTGATCCTTAACTGTGGAAGACTGTGATCCTTAAAGATTGTGATCCTTAACTGTGGAAGATTGTGATCCTTAACTGTGGAAGATTGCGATCCTGAACTGTGGAAGATTGCGATCCTGAACTGTGGAAGATTGTGATCCTTAACTGTGGAAGATTGTGATCCTTAACTGTGGAAGATTGTGATCCTTAAAGATTGTGATCCTTAAACTGTGGAAGATTGTGATCCTTAACTGTGGAAGATTGTGATCCTTAACTGTGGAAGACTGTGATCCTTAAAGATTGTGATCCTTAATTGTGGAAGATTGTGATCCTTAACTGTGGACGATTGCGATCCTGAACTGTGGAAGACTGTGATCCTTTACTGTGGAAGATTGTGATCCTTAACTGTGGAAGATTGTGATCCTTAAAGATTGTGATCCTGAACTGTGGAAGATTGTGATCCTGAACTGTGGAAGATTGTGATCCTTAACTGTGGAAGACTGTGATCCTTAAAGATTGTGATCCTTAACTGTGGAAGATTGTGATCCTTAACTGTGGAAGATTGTGATCCTGAACTGTGGAAGATTGTGATCCTTAACTGTGGAAGACTGTGATCCTTAAAGATTGTGATCCTTAACTATGGAAGATTGTGATCCTGAACTGTTTGAAGATTGTGATCCTGAACTGTGGAAGATTGTGATCCTTAACTGTGGAAGATTGTGATCCCTAACTGTGGAAGATTTTGATCCTTAAAGATTGTGATCCTTAAAATTGTGACCCTGAACTGTGGAAGATTGTGATCCTGAACTGTGGAAGATTGTGATCCTTAAACTGTGGAAGATTGTGATCCTTAAAGATTGTGATCCTTAAACTGTGTGCTGGGGCTGCACCATGCAGCCTTTTCCCCCTTGAAGGTTGCAGTCCCTCAGATGGAATTTGTCTGGGTGGTGGTGGTGACATGTGATGGCGATGGCAGGACCAGAGCCCCCCTCCCCACGTTTTCTTGCTTAACGTCATTAATATCCCACACTATTCTCTCTCCTTTTCTCTCTTAAGAGAAAATGTGGTCTTAAGAGATCAACTTCATATCTTTAGATCACCTGCACCCCATCCTGAATCTCACCCACAACTATCTCGCATTCATTCAGCCACAAAAAGACAGAGCGCTCTTCCCCTTCACACAGACACAAACACAGACACAAGCCCTTCGCAAACCTGGATTCTGCTGCTCAGGAAGGAATCCAGGCAACAAAGGCTTTTGAAAGAACTCACCTGGCCAAAGTGCTCTTCTCTCAGGTGGAAGGCGGCTGTCCTCGCCTCCCTTTCCAAGCAGAAAAGGCTGAGGTGGAGTCTGCTGTTCATGAGCATAGTAGGTTGCCATGAAAAAGGCTGCAGGAATGAATGGGCGAGGTTCCATGTCATGTCAGCTTCACTCCAGTGTCAGTTTCATGTCTCTTTCAGTTTATTGCGTAAGATCTGGAAAACCTCTTAGAGCAGGTTTCCCCATATTTTATTTTCTAATCCACTGTTCTTTGTTCTGGATTAGACTTGAAGGTATGCTTCACTCTTATACACACACACCCATACACCCACACACATATATCTATATCTATATCATCTATATCTATATCTATATCTATATCTATATCTGCTCTCAGAGGCTTATACTAATTTATAATGGAAAAATAATCTCCTATCTCCTATGCCATCTTTTCCAGGCCTTGGGTCCCCAGAAATTGTGGGAGTACAACTTCTATTATCCCTGGGATGATGGGAATTGTAGTAAAACCTTTGGGGACCCAAGGCTGGGAAAGGCTGCTCTATGCAATTTCAAAAGAGCTTAGTCAATATTGACAAATATTAACATCATCCCCAATTGAAGAAATAAGGACACACCAGGATTTCCTGATGCATCCTGCACTACCACTGATACTGACAGAAGCATCACCATTGTGGCTGCTGAAAAAAATTAACCCAGTCATCGTCGTTGTCGTCATCGTCATCATCATTATTCAGTTCTATACTGTCCCATAGCCGAAGCTCTCTGCGTGGCTTACAGAAGTTAAAACATTAATTACAACATAAAAGTTTTAAAGCCATTTACATAAAAGCACACAGACAATATGCACAAACAACATATAACTAAAAACAACTTTGAACTGTCAGTCATAACTAAAGACACATCCAGGACTGATTAAAACTCATCATGAGCTACCAAATGCCTGGGAAAAGAGATAGGTCTTAATCTGCCATCAAAAAGATAATTATGTCGGTGCCAGGAGGACCTCATTGGGGAGCTCGTTCCACAGATGGGGGGCACCACTGAGAAGGCTTCCTCCCTCATTGCTGCCTTCTGAGCTTCCTTTGCAGGGGGCACTCGGAGGAGGATATTAGATGTTGAATGTACGTTTGCATTAGGCTGCATTAACAGAAACATAATGTCCACATCACAAGAAGTAATAGGTCAGATATTTTCTGTGCTGGCCCAGCCATACCTGGAGTACTGTGTCTAGTAGGGATGGCGGAGAATTCTGCCATGGATTCCAGTGAGGCTGAATGCACTGGCATTCACCCCCCTGGAATCTGTTGCAGGACAGCCTCCTGCCCCCCTCCTGCCCCGCGGAATCCCTCGGGATGGCATTTACCTGGGGTGGATACGGCGGCTTCGGCGGTGGCTTCGGCGGCAGTGTGTCGGTGGTGTGGAGGTGGCGGAAGGGGTGGGGGCAGGGGCGGAAGGGTCAGCAGCTGGGGCGGAAGGGGTGGTGATGGCGGGGTGGCGGTGGCAGGTGTGGCAGCGGGGGGCGGCAGGTGCGGCGGTGGGGGTGGAAGGGGCAGCGGTGGTGGAAGGGGCAGCAGCGGAAGGTGTGGCGGCAGGGGGTGGCAGGTGTGGCAGCAGCGGCGGTGCAGCGGTGGCAGGTACGGCGGTGGCAGCTGGTCTCCTGGCCGGCCGTGGCTGGGTGCAGTGTACACAAATGGCGGCGGCTATGGCCGCCCCCATTTGCATTCACTATTTTTAGCCGTTCTAGCCTATGTAAATATTTACATAGGCTAGAATGGCGAAAAATAGTGAACGCAAATGGTGGCCGTCATAGCCACTGCCATTTGCGTATGCGTTGTTTTTTACTTTGCCGTGATAGGCTATGTAAATATTTACGTAGCCTATCATGGTTAAGTACAGGGACGCAAATGGCGGTGGCTATGGCAGCCGCCATTTGCATCCTTGCAGGCTGCCCAGTGGCTGGATGTCCGGCTGCGGGCGGCAGGAGCCGGCCGGCGGCTCCACAGCTTGGCCGCGGAGCACAGCCGGCCAGGCAGGATTCTGGGGAGGAGGGACGGAGCGCCTCCCCCCCTGTCGAGAATTCCAGGGGGAGGGACGGAGCGCCTCCCCCCCCAGCAGAAACAGAACAGAACGGAAGGTAAGTGTTCTGTCCATCCCTAGTGTCTAGTTCTGGGAGCCACGTTTTAAGAAGGACATTGACAAAGTGGGGTATATTCAGGGGGAGAGCTCCAGGGTGGTGAGGCAGGGGTCTAGAAACCAAGTGCTATGAGGAATTTTTGAAAGAGTTGTCTGTGTTTAGCCTGGAGTAGAGAAGTTTAAGGGGAGAAGTGACAGCAGGCTTCAGGTATCTAAGGGGCTGTAATAGAGAAGATAGAGCAAACATATTGTCTGGGACGAGCAAAGGGCTGGATGTGCCCGATCTCGTCTGATCTTGGAAGCTAAGCAGGGTCAGCCCTGGTTAGTACTTGGATGGGAGACTGCCTGGGAATCAGGCTTCCTGCATTGAGCAGGGGGTTGGACTTGATGGTCTTGTAGGCCCCTTCCAACCCTATGGTTCTATGATTCTATGTTGCTCCAGAGGGCAGGACTAGAACCAATGGGTGGAAATTGCAGGGAAGCAGATTTCAGCTAAACTTTTGGAGAAACTTCATCATAGGAATGTGTAAATCAGCAAAACTTGAGCTCGTGGAAGTTCTCCAAATTCCACTTCAAAGCTCATTCTGACTTGAGTCCATATCAGGTTGTGAGCTTTGTCTTTTTTTGCTTTTCACATGAAAATCCATGCATATTTTTGTGAATATTTTTGCAAATGTGTACTCATCGATTTTGTGCATCTTTGAAATGTAACATTCTTCTCCCATTGATTAAGGAAAATTCGTGTGCATTTCTCAAAAGCACACATTTTTTTCATGCATATTTCTCAAATGTACATATGGTGTCGAATGCATTTGGTGGCGGGTGGGTTCCTCAACATACGTTGCAAGCTTGGAGATGTACAGACTTTGACTGCAGATTGCATCTGTGTTCAGTCCGGAAGCTGTGACCTGGGTAAATCCTGATTTAAAAAATAATGAACTGAAATAGATTTCTCATATATTCCCTACCTCCTAATGGCATGAGCTGTTAGACAGCAGAATGAAGTTCTTCAGGGGGCAATGGACTCTCAATTCCCCTGGATGTTCTTCTGCAGGTGCTAGACAGTCGTTGCAAGATTCCTGCATTGAGCAGGGGGGCAGATTAAATTACTTGTAAGGTCCCTTCCAACTCCAAAATTCTATGATCTTATGATTGCCCAGAAAACATGGTCCCAAGCCTGTTGGTACCGCATCCTCATGTTCTTCCAGTCAGTCAGATCTCCAGGGTGGGACTTCACTTTCTAGGCAATGTTGATGCTGTGTGATTTCTGCAGACCTATTAGCTATAACTCATGTTTCATCAAGCATTTGGTACATCCTTACACTCTCCGTTTGGGTGACAATTGGGAGAGAGAAGGGGGATCTGTGCTTTATGGAGGGGGGGACTTCCTACTCCAATGGGCACAGAGGGATGGTGGCAATCAACTGGTTGGGTTGTTTTAATACGCTACACTCCAGCCCCCCTCTCATAGGGATGTGTGAACCCACCCCCATCCGGGTTCTCTGGGTGCCCGCCCAGCCCCTGCCCCCACTCACCAGTCCCCAGACTGCGCTTGAGAGCCTCCCGTGCTTGGCGAGTGGCCCACACTCATCCTGGCAGCCTATTCGAACTCCTGTCAGGGTGGAAACTGAGCTGATAGAACCCCAGAGCAGTTCTGATTCTGAGGATCAGCAATCCATGGGAGAGGAGCGCGCTCATCCCTCACACGCACTTCAGCTGGCAGAGATTCCTCCTCCTGCCAGCATTCCTGAGATAGATAGTGATAGTGCAGATGCAGGGAGCGACGAGTGATGGAGGGTGCGGAAAGGAGGCGTAGCACCCGTTTGGCGCACAAGCAATGGCTGCTTCCCGTGGACCCAAGGGAAAGAGGGAGGATCTCTCCCTAGCCCATAAGTTCAGGGTCTGCAAGTGATTCTCCTTCAAATGGGGACCAACTGCCTAACCCGGAGCATAGGCTACTCTACTGTTCATTGCTTAGTTGCTGGTGATTAGCATCTGAAAGAGTCATTAAGTTGTAAAAGGATTAAAGCCTTGAAAAGAATCCTTTTGTCTGTGTCTTGAGTTGGCTATTGGAGTCTACTGAAAGAGGCCGCTAAGGAGCTCCTGACATCACCATTCTTTGCAAAATAAAATGGTGATTGCAAAAATGTGCATATTTGTGTATGCGGGAAACTGTGCCCTTTTGTGAATGTGCACATTTGTGTATGCATAAAATGTGCATTTCTGCAAATGTGCACATTTGCATATGCGTGAATATGTGCGTTTGCAAAAATGTGCATTTCCACATATATGCAAATATGCAATTTTTTGGTGATCGCCATTTTATTTTTCCAAAAATGGCGACTGTGGAACTTGACGAGGCCACCGGGGTGAGTATGGGTCACTCTCCAAGCATGGGCAGGAGGCAAGCGGGGACAGGGGCTTGGCTAGCAGGGCTTGGGGGTGCAGACGGGGGGGGGGGTTCCGCTGGATTCCTGGATGGAATCAGGCACTCGTGCGATCCCCACTCTCTTGTGGCCACCCAGTGTGCCCTGGTGTGCACTTAGTTTGAGAATCCTTTTCTTCTACAAAGGACACCTTCCACCAATGAAAGTAACATGAATATTGACGAGCTCCTAACCATTAAAAAGAGAGGTTGACATTCAGTACGGTGTTCTCTCTTACCCATTCTCTGGAAGAATGGCTTTGGGGAGCTGTGTTAAGGAGCACTTGCTTTACCAGAGTTAATTTTAAATGTCAAACCCTGTTGGCTGGCAAGGGCTAATTAGGAGACAAGGGCGAAAGACAACAGTGGAATTAAAACAAACAAACAAACCAAAACCAAAGCCAAATTGAGATGTAGGGAATTCAATTTTAGGCACAGTCAAACCTGAAGAGCGTTCTGTGCTGGCCATTAGCTTTGGTTTCCTAATTTTCACTCCGAATGTTAGTCAATACAACAAATGGACTACAAATAATATATTGAGGGCTTGTTGAGACAACCAGCATAGCCACTGTGGGATCGTTGCACCAAAGTATCCCAGGTCAGCTCCTAAAAAGACTGTCCACATTCTCATTTAGTACAGAAGGACATAGGCACGGACATGACAAACAGATCATCGCACAGGACAAACAGATCATCATCACATTCCTCGTCAGGACAGGTTTCCAACCAGGGCAAGCCCAAGACCTTTTGCTGCCTGATGCAAAAGGGCATCTCCCCCTTTCCCATATTAAGAACATAAGAACCTAAGAGGAGCCCTGCTGAATCAGACCAAGGGTCTGTCTAGTCCAACACTCTGTTCACACAGTGGCCAACCAGCTGCCTGCAGGAAAGCCACAAGTAGGACAGGAGTGCCACAGCACCTTCCCGCCCATGTTCCACAGCAAGTGGTGTACATAGGTATACTGCCTCTGATAGTCGAGGTAGCACAGAGGCATCAGGACTAGTAGCCACTGATAGCCTTCTCCTCCAGGAATTTGTCCAACCCCCTTCTAAAGCCATCCAAATTGGTGGCCATCACTATGTCTTGTGGTAGAAAATTCCCTAGTTTGGCTATGTGCTGTGTGAAGGTCAACCACAGTGATCGTTGAATCTTTCTTCAAATCTGGCATTGGGACAGCATCCTCCAACACACCTGAGGATGGTAAGGTAGCTTTGGGGGTGCAGGACCGGCTCTGTAGCATCTGTCGCTCTGTCCTCCAACACCTCTCTGCTGCTCCCACAGCAAGCCACCTCACTTTATCTAATGGTAGGACTGGATGTTTCCAACCACACCAGTGGATACCATCCCCCACCCAAGGACACTCAGTAAGTCTTCATCCCATGTTCTCTGAGCATGCTGAATTCTCGTGGTGGTGGGAGAGGTTTCTCCTCGCTGAATATTTTTTTCTCCTGGGTCTACCACAGAGTTGCTGATACCTCTTTCTTGTGTGTGGATGGGACCGCTTGAGCTACATAAGCAATGGCATGGGGTATGGCTTAGGGAGGGGGAGAAATCCCTAATTCAGTTCATATTTTAATGCAAGTTTTCCTAATTTCACACTTTGAAACCACTATGCAAACTGAAACTCAGTTATCCTTTGAAATTCAGACTTCTCCAAATTTTGCGGTGATGTTCTCCAGTCAGAACATGCATTAAAAAATGTATATATTGGGGGAAAATAATTTTCCAAATGCATATTATTTCATAATTGTAATATAATTTCTTGCAAAAATGTGGATCTTTGGCAAACGTGCATACAAAAATGAATGTGTTAGGAAAAATGTGCAGAAAAAATGCTTGTGAATTTTCATGAAAACATTAGGGAAAACGTTTCAACACTCGGGATGAACCAGATTTAAGACTAGAGAAATTTTCAAAGTTTGAGATGAAGAAAATTTCAGATTAGGGTTGTACGAAACCCCACTTACCTGGCTCTGCTGGGTTCCGTGGGGGGGGGAGGCGATCCAGTCCTCCCCCTGGAATTCTCGATGGGGAGGAGGCGATCCGGTCCCTCCCCTGGAATCTTGCCCAGCTGGCTCCGCTCCATGGCTGATCCGCAGCGGAGCCCCCATCCACTGCTGGGCTGCTGCGGACGCAAATGGCATCCTGTGTAGGGAACGCCATTTGCGTCCCTACCCTAGGCCGTGATAGGCTACGTATATATTTACGTAGCCTATCACGGCTACAGCAGGGACACAAATGGTGGCTGCCACGACGGCCGCCATTTGCGGCAGCAGCAGCCCAGAAGACGACCTGAAGCCACCACCGGAGCCGCTGCCGCATCTGCCGCCAGGTAGGTCTGTTCCAGGGGGGGATTGCAGGGGGTGGCAGGGGGGGTGAGGCCGTTCCACCATGGATTCCAGGGGGCTGGATTTTTTAGAATCTGGCCTCACTGGAGTCCATGGTGGAATTCTCCAACATCCCTACTTAAGATTAGGGATGTCAGAGAATTTCTCCGAATGCCAACGCATTCGGCCTCCCGGAATTGGTGGGGAAATTCTCCGCCCCCCGCCCCCCCCAGGATGGGACTTACCTCGTGTGAATGTCCCTCTCGGCGGCAGGTCCCGGCAGCGGTGCAGCAGCGGTTCAGCAGCGGTGGCGGCCAGTCTTCTGACCGGCTGCCACCACTGCCATTACAAAGTAAAAAAAAAATGTGATAGGCTATGTAAAGATTTTCAAAGTCAGCCGTGATAGGCTACGTAAAGATTTACATAGCCTATCATGGCTAGATTTTCAAAGTCAGCCGTGATAGGCTACGTAAATCTTTACGTAGCCTATCACGGCTGACTTTGAAAAAAAAAAGCGCGTACGCAAATGGCGGTGCCCATGGGCGCTGCCATTTGCGTTCCTTATTTGGGCACGAGTAGCCTACATAAAGATTTACGTAGACTACGGCGAAAAGAAGGGCAACGCTCTTGGACTCAGTACAGAACCCAAGTCCAATTCTGGAAAATGGAGGCTTCACACTTCCCACTATCATGGGTATATTTTCGCCCTTATTTTTGCTGTAGTCTACGTAAATCTTTACATAGACTACCCGTGCCCAAATAAGGAATGCAAATGGCGGCGCCCATGGGCGCCGCCATTTGCGTATGGGTTTTTTTTTTTTCAAAGTCAGCCGTGATAGGCTACATAAAGATTTATGTTGCCTATCACGGCTGACTTTGAAAATCTAGAAGGGATAGGCTACGTAAATCTTTACGTAGCCTATCATGTTTTTTTTTTTTTACTTTACTTTTTTCTTTCGCGGCCGTAGAGGCGGGGTGCTCCCCTCCAGCCAGAATTTTGGTGGGGAGGGATGGGGCGCCTTCCCCCCTGGCCAGAATTTCACTGGGGAGGGATGGGGTGCCTCCCCACCCACCAAGAATTTTGGGGGGAGAAACGGAGTGCCTCCTCCCCCACTGAAAAAAGCTGTGGGACCAGGTAAGGGACTTTCGTCCATCCCTACCGATTGGAAAAATGAGAGAGAAACCAAAACTGACTGATTCATCCATTGCCAGTATTGAGATCAATACTAGTATATAGGATGATGTTGTGGTCAAATTGTTCTTGGACTGTACTATTTCATATTGCAGGTCGAGGATACAACATTTGATTAGGGATGGTGCAGGTGCCTGATTCTGTCTGGGAATCCAGCAGAACACCCCTCCGCCATGCCCACACCCCCACACCATGCTCACCGAGCCCCTGCCCATGCTTGTCGAACTGCCTGCACTAACCAGGACATTGTCGTCGGGGAGCTCTCCTATCATCATTTTGGGAGGAAAAATGGTAATCATGGAAAAGCACAAATTTGCATATACACAGAAAGCCAGCATGGTGTAGTGGCGAGAGTGCTGGACCAGAAGCCGGGAGGTCCGGGTTCTAGTCCCCACTCGGCCATGGAAGCTCACTGGGTTACTGTGGGCCAGTCACAGACTCTCAGCTAAACCTACCTCACTGGGCTGTTGTTGTGCGGATAAAATGGAGAGGGGGAGGATGTAAGCTGCCTTGGGTTCCTTGCAAGAGGAAAAAAGGCAGGATATAAATGCAATCAATCAATCAATCAATCAATCAATAGGGGGTGTGAATAGCCCATATGGGCAAGTTTACAGGTGTCTGCTTGCCTATACTCTTTCATATATGGGCTATTCATGGCCCCATTTTGCATATGCCTGAATGTGTGCATTTTTGCAAATGCGGATATTTGCATATGTCCAAATATGCACATTTCTGCAAATGCACAGATTCACGTACATGCAAAATTGAGCCATGAATAGACCATATATGCAAGATTACAGGCATCTTGCATATATGGGCTATTCATGGCCCTATTTTGTGTGTACATGGATATGCTCATTTGCAGAAATGCACATATTTGTGTATGTGCAGATATCCCCATTTGCAAAAATGCCCACATTCGGACATATGCAAAATGGGGCCGTGAATAGCCCATATACACAAGATTACAGGCAAGCAGACACCTGTAATCATGCGTATATGGGTGATCCATGGCCCCATTTTGTACATATGCAAATTATGCAGATTTTCATGATTGCCATTTTATTTTTCAAAAAATGGTGATCACGGAGCTTGACGAGGCCACCTGGGTGAGTGTGGGAGGCTTGGTGAGAGGCTCGGCGAGTGGAGGGGAGCTCGAGTGCGGGTCTGGGTGAATGCAGGCAGGGGCTGGGTGGGTGGCCAGAGAACCCAGATGGAGGTTGCCCACCCATCCATACATTTGATTGCTCTCCCACAAAGGAAGTCCCCACATGTGAAAAACTAGCTTTTCAGGAAAAGACTGGATTAGAGCCCTTCTCACTGACATTCTAGCTTTCAATGTGTTGTTGAACATACATATGAGCAACTCTGAATATCTACATTGCCGGTTTGGGGGTGGAGGGTGGGGGGATGGCATATCTATCTATCTATCTATCTATCTATCTATCTATCTATCTATCTATCTATCATCTATCTATCTATCTATCTATCTATCTATCTATCTATCTATCTAATCTCAAGACACCATTACAGAGAAAGTCATGAAGCCATTGTTGCAAGTGACAAGTTTTCATTACCAAGGCAAGAGATTAAGATGGTAGTCAGGGCAGTGTCCTTCTGCTAAATTCAAGGTAAAAGGAGATGAACTGAGAAGCCCCCGTGAAGTAGAGTACACACATATTTTCCACCTGGTCAGTCAGGGAAGAGAGAAAATTCATTTCTTTTTGTTTCAACAGCCACTGTTCCTTCCATGCCTGTGCATGTACGTGTGTGTGTAAAGCAGAACATCAAACACACTTATGCCATCTTTCCTTTCCAGTTGTGACATGCTTCTCCTTAGACATCTCTCAGCAGAGAACAGAGAGAGAGAAAAAGCCAACTGAAATCTGTCATTATCTTTGCCCAATATCACACACTTGTTTCATTGCAAGAAGAGGAGGAGGAGGAGGGGGAGGAGGAGGTATTTCCCACCTCGTAGTTGGGCCACTCTTTAATCTGGGTAGATATTCTACAAGAAGGAGAGAAGCCAATAGTTCAGGTAAGATCCCAGAAAAGAAAGCTGTAGAGTGAGCATATGTCATGGAAGGCAGGGCTCCCATAACTTCAGTGGCTGTAGAAGAGGAAATTTCAGCACAGGCAGCTTTTTCACCCCAAGTGAGAAGGAACATAAGGAGAGGAGGGATGGGAGAACAAGCGATGTTCAGGATCACTAGGATTCTCTGAACGTTGTGTTGCCACTCGTCTCGTGCCTGATTCCCGTTCACATTTGCGATCACTCACAGCTTTGTGCAAATGGGAGATTTGTGCAAATCGAGCCACGATCAAATGGGAGATGTATGCAAATCTCCTGAAATTTTCACAGATCTCCTCCCTACACCAAAGCAGGGATGATTCTGTGTAGCAAGGGATTTTGCACAATTTAGGGATTTTGCACAAATTAGGGATTTTGCACAGATTAGGGATTTCGCACAAATCAAACTGGGGATCAGGAATGAAATGAATGTGAGCATGTGTTTGACAATTTGCAAAAAACAACAACTGGTGGACATGTGCTCACACTCACATTCAGGGCTTGGAATGGAGATGCTGAGATGTTTTCTGAAGAAAACCAAATTTGTCATACATCCCTAGAAGAGAGCCTTTCTTGATCAGACTAAAGGTCCATCTAGTGACTGCCTGCCTCTCCGCCTGCCTCAGCATGCCCGTCTCCTTGCTCTGCCAAGATCAGGCATGAAAATCAGGATTGCAGTGCAGGAGAAGCAATGGGAAGAAGGAATGATTAGCGAAGAGGAAAGGGCTCAAAGAAGGAACAAGAAGAAGGAAGATGAAGCCACTAGGAAAACACTCCCCCACCTTTCTGTTGAATAATGGGAAGAAGACCGCATGCTTCCAGACCCTAGGGGGCAATAAAGTATGTCCTGTATCTTGATCCGTTCATATTTCCTGCTCCCTCTTCTTCCTCTTAGGGAAGTCAGAGGAATCCGTTTGGAGGGTGGAGCTTGGTGAGCTTTGCCAGCTCAACAACGCCCCCCCCCCAACTCTGGTCCGACACTTGCCAGCTTGCTCAGCTTGGTCCTCACCAAGTTGGGCCAGCTGGTGGATTTTCCAGTGGCATAACAGCAGGGGCAGGAGGATTCTCCTGTCCTTGATGTTTCGCTGTGGCTGCTGCCACTGCTGCTGCTGCCGCCACTGAAGCTACTCCTCTCTCCATCCATCCCTGCTACAATGGCAGCGGGAGCAGGACAGGAGGAGCTGCAGGCAGGTCTTTCATTCTCCCTCCTGGGGTCAGGAGGGAGAACAAAATTCTTGTGTGCAGTGACCCCACTACGCACAAAATGGAGGAGGAGAGGGGAGTGCCACTATCCTCTCCTGCTCCATTTTGTGCATGGAGACCCCACCACTGCACTCAACTGGCTTCTTCTACTTCTCCCGCAACCCAGGAGAGGGGAAAAAGCCAGTTGTGCATGGCGGCAGTTTTTTATGTGAAATGGTGGGGCGTAGTAGTGGGGGCTGCTGCCACTCACCACCATCTTGCTCAAAATAACCTTGGTAAAGTTCCCGGATTTTGTGAACCGAGTCTATCGTAGTGATCCATCAGGCCAGATCCAGCAAGGCTGGATTTCCCTGCAGCAGATAGCCCTGCTTGCTCTTCCTTCTTCCCCCTTCTCCTCCTGCCTTGCAACAAGCACTATGTGGTTCTTTCCCTGAAGGAAGCAAGTGACCATATTTTTCATGCTTTTGCTTACTTACACTCACACACCCAGCTTGGGGGCAGGGGTGTAGTTAAACAGTGTTAAAAAGCCTTCTCTGATCCTACACTTCCCACACTCCAACTTCCCGTGGCTAGACAGCCAAAATCAGCTGTCTAGCTGTGAATGCAGGGCAGCTGAAGCACGGAGGGGATGATCCCCTCCATGCTTCTCCTGCCCTGCATTGGATAGGCAGTCGTCTCTAAGTTCAGAGGCAGCCGCCTATCCCGCCAGGATTGCTCCCTAAGTTGATTTGAACTTCTATTAAACTGGCTTTACCCAGTGTTTGTTGTAGGGATGGACAAAAGGGACTTACCTTGTCCCGCAGCTTGCTTCGCGGTGGGGGGGAGGCGCTTCAGTTCTCCCCCCGAAGTTCAGGCAAGAGGGAGGCGCCCCGCCTCGCCCGGCCGAAATTCAGGCTGGGGGGGGAGGCGCCCCATCCCTCGCCGGCGAAATTCAGGCCGGGGAGGAGCGCCCCGTCTCCCCGGCTGCGAAAAAATGTAAAAAAAACAACACACACACCCGTGATAGGCTACGTAATGATTTGCGTAGCCTATCACGGCTAGATTTCCAAAGTCAGCTGTGATAGGCTACGTAAATCATCACATAGCCTATCACGGGTGACTTTGGGAAAAAAAAAGCATTCCTTATTTTGGATTTGCATATGCGCTTTTTTTTGGATTTGCATATGCGCTTTTTTTTCCCCCCAAAGTCACCCACGATAGGCTACGTGACGATTTACGTAGCCTATCACAGCTGACTTTGGAAATCTAGCCGTGATAGGCTACGTAAATCGTAGCCTATCACTTTTTTCTTTTTACTTTGTTTTGTAATGGCGGTGGTGGCAGCCGGTCGGGAGACCGGCCCCCACCCCCGCCCCCACCGAACTGCCGCCAAACCGCCGCCGGGACCCGCTGCTGAGAGGGACATTCGGCTAGGGATGGCGGAGAATTTCTCCCCGAAACTTCGGGGGGCCGAGCGCCAACATGTTCGGCCCCCTGAAGTAGTTTCGGGGAGAAATTCTCGGCACCCCCCCGCCCCCCACCCCCCCCCGGGACGGGACTTACTTTTCCCGAATGTCCCTCCCGGCGGCGGGTCCTGACAGCGGTTCGGCAGGTTTTCGACAGGGGCAGAGGCGGCAGCCGTAAATCGTCACATAGCCTATCATGGGTGACTTTTTTTAAAAAAAAAGCACGTACAGCTAATGGCGGCCCCAACAGGGAGCCACCATTCACGTTCCTTATTTGGTCGCTGTAGTCTACGTAAAGATTACGTAGACTACGGTGAAAATAAGGGGAACGCTATTTGCATTGCCCTTATTTTCGCCATAGTCTGAGTAAAGATTTACGTAGACTACAGCGACCAAATAAGAAACGCGAAAGGCGGCTCCCTATGGGGGCCGCCATTTGCATACGCGCTTTTTTTTTTAAAGTCACCCGTGATAGGCTACGTGATGATTAACGTAGCCTATCACAGCTGACTTTGCAGATCTAGCCGTGATAGGCTACGTTAATCGTCACGTAGCCTATCATGGGGGCGTTGGTTTTTTTTAAACTTTTTATTTTGCGGCTGGGCGAGGCGAGGCGCCTCCTCCCCGGCCTGAATTTCGGCCGGGCGAGGCGGGAAGCCTCCCCCCCGGCCTGAACTTCGGGGGGAGAGCAGCGAAGCGCCTCCCCCCCACCGCGAACAAGCTGCGAGACCAGGTAAGTGGCTTTCGTGCACTCCTACATTCGGCGAAGGTAAGTCCCATCCCGCAGGGGGGGCGGGGGGCCGGCGGAGAATTTCCCCAACACTTTCGGGGGGCTGAATGTGTCAGCACTCGGCCTCCCAAAGAGTCGTGGAGAAATTCTCCGCCATCCCTAGTTAGGGATGTACGAAACCCTCCTTACCTGGCTCCGCCGGGTTCCGCTGGGGGGGGGGAGGCACTCTGTCTCTCCCCCTGGAATCCTCACCGGCTGGCTTTGCTCCATGGGGATTCTGCAGAGCCAGTGGCTGGCTCCACCAGCAGCCGGACATCCAGCCGCTGGCTTGCAGGGACGCAAATGGCAGCGGCTGTAGCTGCCGCCGTTTGCGTCCCTATAGTCAGCTGTGATAGGCTACATGAAGACTTATGTAGTCTATCACGTCTGGCTTAAAAAAACAAAAACAAAACGTGTACGCAAATGGCGGCAGCTACGTCCGCTGCCATGTGCGTTCCTTATTTTTGGCCGTCGTAGTCTACATAAATATTTACATAGACTAAGACGGCCAAAAATAAGGAATGCAAATGGCGGCGGCCATAGCCGCTGCCATTTGCGTATGCATTTTTTTTTTTTAAGCCAGACATGATAGGCTACGTAAGTCTTTACGTAGCCTATCACGAATGGGGGGAAAAAACAGACTGCAAATGGCGGCAGCGGCGGCAGCCATTCGGAAGACCAGCCGCCATCGCCGCCTCTGCTGAAGCCGCCGCTGGAGCCTCCGCCGTCCGGAACATCCGCCCCAGGTAAGTGTCATCCTGGGGGGGATCTGCAGGGGGTGGGGGGGTAGTAGGCCGTTCCTCCATGCAGTTTGGGGGGCCAAATGCACTGGCATTCAGCCTCACCGAGATCCGTGGCGGAATTCTCTGACATCCCTATGATGCAGTTCTTGGAATATAAATAAATAAATGAATGACCAAATGAACGAACGAATGAATAAACGCAACTGACTGCAGCAACAGGATGGAATGGACTTATGGGTAAATGAATGTGGAACTGATACAGACTGGAAACAGACTGGTTTTCCCATCACCAGCCCTTGCTTGATATGCTGTAGTTTTTCACATCCACATCTAATTCCAGTTCCCTCATTGTGGTTTTCTCTCTCTCTCTGTATGTGTGTGTTTTTAATTATGCTAGCTACTTAAAATAGGTTAGACACCGAAGGTGGAAACTTTGAATACCACCATTTTCAAGGCTACAGCTTCAGCTCCTTTGGAGCCATAGGGTTTGTGCTCTCCTATTTATGAAAAGCAGCAATGGAAAAGTGAGTCCTACTGACACATGTCTTTTTGAGTCTAACCTCTGTCTGCTTCTTGGTGGTGTGTGTGTTGGGGTGGGAGGAGGAGCCCTTTCAGATGTCTTCATTGAAAACTGTTATAAAAATATTAATATAGTACAATTTTATCTACCTGCAGAACTGACATGAATTTTTGACACTGGCCTATTTTCAATTATCAGTCCCACAGCATATCTTCTCCTTTACCATTTCAGGGAAATCACTCATCAGGAAGATTGCAGAAACCTTAGATCTTTTCCACCTATCAGACTGCTCCTTTGGCTGAGCAATTTCTCCTGACCTCTGAGAGCCACGTGGTACAATTGGCATAGCCTTCAGGCCTGGGCATGCGAAGGGATGTACGAAAGTCACTTACCTTTCGCGGATTATGTTGATGGGGGGGGCAGGCGTTTCGTCCCTCCCCTGGAATCCTGGACACGGGGGAGGCGCTCCATTCCTCCCCCCGGATTCCTCCGTGGCCAGCTGTGCTCCGCGGCAGCTCCACGGAGCAGCTGACCAGGCCCAGCCAGGCCAGAGCTGTCTGTAGCCGGATTTCAGGCTGCGGAGGGCTCGGGGGGGGGGAACCACGTACACAAATGGCGGCAGCTACGGCCACCACCATTTGCATTCCTTATTTTTGCCATCTTAATCTACATAAATATTTACGCAGACGAAGATGGCGAAAATAAGGCGAACGCAAATAGCGTAGCGGACACTATTTGTGTTCCCCTTATTTTTGCCATCTTAGTCTACGTAATTATTTATTATTTTGTGGTTTTAATGTTCTATATATTTTAAATTGTTTTATTGTGTGTTGTTTGGTTTTAATTTTTGTGAACCGCCCAGAGAGCTTCGGCTATTGGGCAGTATAGAAATGAAATAAATAAATAAATAAATAAGATGGCCCGTAGCCGCCGCCATTTGCGTACGCCTTTTTTTTTTTTTTTACCCAGACATTTTAGGCTATGTAAAAATTTATGTAGCCTATCATGTCTCTGTAAAACCCCCCAAAACCTGCAAATGGCGGCAGCGGCAGCCAGTTGGAAGACCAGCTGCCGCCGCTGCCACCGGAGCCACTGCCGCTGCTGCCGCCGCCGCCCAGAATATCCGCCCCAGGTAAGTCTTGTCCCAGGGGGATCCGTGGGGTGGCGGGGGGTGGCAGGCCATTCCGCCACAGATTTCGGGGGGCCGAATGCACTGGCATTAGGCCTCACTGAGATCCGTGGCGGAATTCTCTGACATCCCAAGGCATGGGACAGAAACGGCCTTGGTTGCTTTGGTGGATGATATTAGGAGGGCTTTGGATAGGGGTGAATGCTCCTTCCTTGTTCTCCATGACCTCTCAGTGGCTTTTGATACCGTTGACCATGGCATCCTCCTGGTAGGGATGTTAGAGAATTCAGCCACGGATCTCGGTGAAGCCGAATGCCAGTGCATTCGGCCCCCCAAAATCTCTGGCGGAATGGCCTGCCACCCCCCTGCCCCTCCGTGGGTCCCCCCCGGGATGAGACTTACCTGTGGTGGATCTTCCAGGCGGCGGCGGCAGCTCCAGCGACGGCTGTGGCGGCTGCGGAGGCTGGTCTTCTGACCGGCTGCCACTGCCGCCATTTCTCTTGTAAAACAACAATAATGACAACAATGTGATAGGCTACATAAAGATTTACGTAGCCTATCATGGCTGAGTTAAAAAAAACAACAACCCGCATACACAAATGGCGGCGGCTATGGCCGCCACCAATTGCGTTCCTTATTTTTGGTCATCTGAATCTACGTAAATATTTATGTAGACTATGATGGCGAAAATAAAGGGGAACGCAAATAGCATAGTGGGCGCTATTTGCGTCCCTTTTTGATTCGCTGTTTTAGCCTACGTAAAGATTTACGTAGGCTAAAATGGTGAATGAAAAAGGGACGCAAATAGTGCCTGCTACGCTATTTGCGTTCCCCTTCATTTTTGCCGTCATAGTCTACATAAATATTTACGTAGATTCAGACGGCCGCCATTTGCTTACGTGGTTTATTTCCCCCCCCCCAGAGCCCTCTGCAGCTGGAAATCCGGCTGTGGATGGCTCTGGGCTGGGCTGGGCCTGGCCGGCTGCTCCGCGGAGCTGCCGCGGAACACAGTCGGCCATTGAGGATTCTGGGGCAGAGGAACGGATCACCTCCTCCCAGTCGAGGATTCCGGTGGGAAGGATGGAACGCCTCCCCCCCCCACCATCAACATAATCCATGAAAGGTAAGTGACTTTTGTACATCCCTACCTCTTGGACCACCTGGAGAGGATGGGCATTGGAGGCATCATATTACAATGCTTCCGGTCCTTTCTCTCTGGCAGATACCAAGAGAGGAGAGACTGGAAATGTGGCCACTCATTTGTTGGGTGCCACAGGGTTCCATACTCTCCCCGATGCTATTTAACATCTATGTGAAGCCACTGGGGGCTATAATCAGGAGGTTTGGGGTGCAGTGTCCTCAATATGTGTATGACATGCAGCTCTACCTCTCATTCAAATCTTCACCAGGGTGGGCCATGGAATCCCTGTCTAAATGTCTGGAGATGGTGAGTGGCTGGATGGGGAGGAATAAGCTGAAGCTGAACCCCTGACAAGATGGAGGTACTTTTGGTGGGAGACAAGAGGAGGTTGGGGGATGTCGACCTCGTGTTTAATCAATGTGGTACAGCTACCCTTGAAAGACCAGGTCATCAGCCTGGGGGTCATTTTAGACTCCCAGCTGTCCATGGAGGGTCAGGTGTCAGGTGAGCCGGACAGTGTTGTACCAACTCCATCTGATACGGCGGCTGCACCCCTACCTTCCTGACCATCTGCTCCCATCGGTAGTACATGCCCTGGTCTCCTCTCGTCTAGACTACTGTAATGTGCTCTACGTGGGGTTACCCTTGAAGACAGTTTGGAAGCTGCCTCTGGTGCAGAACGCGGCGGCTCACCTGATTAAAGGCAGCTGCCAGCATGATCGCATCACTGCAGTGCTGAAGGAGTTGCACTGGCTACCAGTTGTTTTTCAGGCGAAAAGGTGTTGGTTTTGACCTTTAAAACCCTATATGGTTTCGGCTCAGCCTTCTCAAGGAGCACCTCCAGCAACACCAGACAGGCCGCTCAACAAGATCAGCCTAGGATGGCCTTCTGTCTGTCCCATCAGCTAGGACAGCTAGGCTGGTGATGAAGGAGAGGGCCTTCTCTGTGGTGGCCCCCAGTCTGTGGAACTCCCTCCCTGGGGTACTCTGCCATGCCCCCTCTTTAGTGAGCTTCTGCCACACACTGAAAACTTGGTTATTCAGGCAGGCATTTGGGGGTGGGTTAGGGTATTTTTAATATGTTTTAATGTATAATTTTACTGTTTTAAATTGTACCGATGTGCATCACCCAGAGTGGCTGGGTGATTAATTGGCCAGATGGGCGATTAAGAAATTAATTAATTAAATAAATAAATAAATAAATAAAAATAGCCAAGTTGAAATCTTTTTCTTTTTCTTGGACTGTATCATTTCAGACTGAAGGGAGATGGTTGCGTCATGCTTGAATGCCTCCCCCCCACCCCCAAATGGAAAGTTATCTGCACATACAAAGCAATTGTACCAGGAGGTGGCTAGTTTAAACCCTTGAACTAGCATTCTAACTGCAAGGCATATGTTTTCTATGAGGGACTAAATATGGCACAGTCCAGGAAAATATGTTCCCGCAGTGTTACCCCTGGGGTGACATGTGTCATTCCAAGGTTGGTATTGTGTGTGCATACATGTGTGTGCGTGTGCATGCATGTGTGTGTGTGCGTGGTGGGGGAAGAGAGATACTCACTGAGATTTTGCAGTTCTGCTACCACTTGGTGTGGAAGGAACACTATGTTTAAGATAGAAAAGGGTGGAAAGGAAAAGCTGCTATCAGTACTCCTTTTCCACAGAAACCCTAGGGATGTCTGTCCTTTGAAAATCCAGCTCTTTTGGGGGCCTGCTAGGGATGGCAGAGAATTCCGCCATGGATCTCGGTGAGGCCAAATGCCAGTGCATTCGGCACCCCGAAATCTGTGGCGGAATGGCCTGCCACCCCTCTGCCCCCCCCGGATCCCCCCTGGGACGAGACTTACCTGGGGCAGATATTCTGGGTGGTGGTGGCTCCGGCGGCAGCTTCGGCAGCGGCGGCTGGTCTTCCGACCGGCTGCTGCCGCTGCCATTTGCAGTTTTTTTTTACATAGACGTGATAGGCTACATGAGTTTTTACATAGCCTAAAACATCTGGGTAAAAAAAAAAAAGTGTATGCAAATGATGGCGGCTATGGCCACCGCCATTTGCATACCCCCCTTTTTTTTAAGTACACTAAGATGGCAAAAATAAGGGGAACACGAATAGCGTCCGCTATGCTATTTGCGTTCCCCTTATTTTCGCCATCTTCGTCTACGTAAATATTTATGTAGATTAAGACGGCAAAATAAGGAACGCAAATGGCAGTGGCCGTAGCCACCTCCATTTGCGTACATGGTTTCTCCCCCCCCCAGAGCCCTCCGCGGCCGGAAATCCGGCTGTGGACGGCTCTGGCCTGGCTGGTCCTGGCCGGCTGCTCCGTGGAGCTGCCGCGGAGCACAGCTGGCCACGGAGGATTCTGGGGAGAGGGAAGGAATGCCTCCCCCCATCAACATAATCCGCGAAAGGTAAGTGACTTTCGTACATCCCTAATCCCTGCTGCCCTCCCAGCTCTCCTTGTGTTTGCAAGCCGAGCCACGGGCTTTTCCCGAAATCCAGGAACTTCTTGCATTTTTTTTCTTTTTTTTGTCAATAGAAAGTTGCACAAGTCTTGGCTGTAATTTGCATAATTTGTGCTAATTACAGCTGTGATTTGGGCAAATTAAGCCAATTACACCTGGAATTTGCACAAATTGCACAAATTGCACTTGCAATTTATGCACCTTTCTATTGAGGAGCAAATGCACACACACACACACACACACACACACTGGAGAATCTGTCAGCTGGCTCCACTTGATGCAGATGAAATTGGGCCAGCTAGTGGGCAAGTGAGCCAAAGTCGGGGGTGCGGGGCAACAAGCTGCTGAAAGCTGAGTGATCTCCACCACCACCCCAGATGGATTCCTCCAACATCCCCAGTAAACCAAGAGAGCCCCCAAATTCATAGAATACATCATGCTCCCCCTGAAAAATATCATTCAAATGCCCCTCCTCCCATTTGAATGGGTGGACATTTTGTGGGAGGCAATCTGAGCTCATCTCTCCATCAAACACAGCCTTTTTGCTTTGAACAGCAACCATCACAGGATGGTAGAGTTGGATGGGATTGTGGAGGTCATCTTGTCAACCCCTTGCTCAATGCAGGAATTTTGCAATTACAGCATCCTCGACAGATGATCGCCCAGCTTCTGCTGAAACACCACCCCACCTCTTGAGGCTGTCTATCAAACAGTTCCTACTGTTAGTAGGGATGGCGGAAATTCCTCCACAGATTTCAGTGAGGCCGAATGCACTGACATTCGGCCCCCCGAAATCCCTGGCGGAACGGCCTGCCCCCCTGCCCCCCCACGGATTCCCCCCTGGGATGAGGCTAACCTGGGGCAGATGTTCCAGAGGACGGCGGCTCTGGCAGCGGCGGCAGCGGCGGCTGGTCTTTTGACCGGCTGGCATGGCCGCCATTTGCATCCCGGTCTTTGCTGTGATAGGCTACATAAGTATTTACGTAGCCTATCATGGCAAGCCAATCACCCCTCCCCAAAATGACATACGCAAATGGTGGCGGCTACAGCAGCCGCCATTTGCGTTCCCTATTTTTTTGCCATTTTAGTCTACGTAAATATTTACGTAGGCTATTACGGTGAAAAAAAAGGGGGAACGCAAATAGCGTAGTGGGCGCTATTTGCATTCCTTCCCCCCCCCGCCATTTTAGCCTACATAAATATTTTATTTTATTTATTTATTTATTTATTATTAAATTTATTAATCGCCCATCTGGCTGGTCACCCAGCCACTCTGGGTGATGTACAACATACAATAAAACAGTTTAAAACAATAAAATTCTACAATAAAAACATTTTCTAAAATACCCTAACCCACCCGAAATGCCTGCCTGAACAACCACGTTTTTAATGCATGACGGAAGCTCATTAAAGAGGGGGCATGACGGATTTCCCTAGGGAGGGAGTTCCACAGAGTGGGGGCCACCACAGAAAAGGCCCTATCCCTCGTCCCCACCAGTCTAGCTGTCCTGGCTGATGGGACAGAGAGAAGGCCATCCGAGGCTGATCTTGTTAAGCGGCCTGTCTGGTGCTGCTGGAGGCGCTCCTTAAGATAGGCTGGGCCGCAACCATATAGGGTTTTAAAGGTCAAAACCAACACCTTGAATTTGGCCCGGAAAACAACTGGTAACCAGTGCAACTCCTTCAGCACTGGAGTGATGTGATCTCGCCGGCGGCTGCCTTTTATCATTTACATAAGCTATTATGGCGGAAAAAAAAGGAACGCAAATAGCACCCACTACGCTATTTATGTTCCCCTTTTTTTTCGCCATAATAGCCTACATAAATATTTACGTAGACTAAAACAGCGAAAAATAGGGAACGCAAATGGCGGCCGCCGTAGCGGCTGCCATTTGCGTATGCCGGTTTTTGTTTTTTTCTTTTGATTGGCTTGCCGTGATAGGCTATGTAAATACTTACGTAGCCTATCACGGCAGCCTGGCTGGACGCAAATGGCAGCCACTATGGCGGCCGCCATTTGCGTCCGCACCAGCCAGTCCGCGACTGGAACTCCGGCTGCGGATGGCCCTGGCTGGCTGCTCCACAGAGCCTCCGTGGAGCAGAGCCAGCTGGGCAAGATTCTGGGGGGGAGATCCAGATCGCCTCCCCCCCATTGAGGATTCCGGGGGGAGGGACGGAGCGCCTCCCCCCCCACGAATCAATCCGCGAAATGTAAGTGACTTTCGTACATCCCTGTTAGGAGGTTACTCCTAATGTTTAGCCAAAATCTACTTCCCTGCAGTTTTCTCCCATTAGAGCAACAAAGGTGCCCTTTATGCCTCTAATGTTGTGGAGATGGCCCTGCATGGCTGCCAGTGTGTACAACAGCAAATATACAATCCATCAATCAGTAAAGCTTTTGTTGTTTCAACCAATGATTACGACAATACACGAAAATTATGGAACTCCCATCTTGCATAATAATGGTGGCTTGCAGCAGGGGGCAGCCAACCATGGGGCACTCCCGAGCTGCTCACTGAGCCCTCCAGGGCTCACGCAGCCTGGTGAATGGGGGTGGCAGCAGTGGCAACTTTGTGAGCGCCTGAGCTCAGAGGCACGAGTGAGTCCATCTATCCCTAGTATTCACTCATTCAAGTAAGATCTTCGGCAACAACATATTGCAGCATATTCTCTTATAGGAATGCTATGAGAGAAAATGTATTCAAAAAGGCATATTTAAATACACACAAAATGTGTTTGTTTGTGCATTTTGAATGGCAAATTAGGAAAAAGAATGGGATGGACTTGTGAGAAAACACATGCAAAATGGTAAAAGTGACATGGACTGCTTTGTCCATCCCTAACACAGAACTCAGGATGAAGCTATGGATGTAGAAGAAGCACTGGGTTAGGTAGGAGGTTTAGCCCTCACTCCATGGTATCCATCAAGGAACCCCTTGACTCAGTCTCATCTAAGTAAAGCTGAACCCTGTCCTACAAGGAAATCACTTGTACAAAGCAAAGCATTGGATTTGTGGGGATGGTGGCAATTCATTGGATGGCCTGACCATGACTTAGAGGAATCTATAGTTGGGAGTGGGGATGGGAGAACTCGTCGGGGTTAAAGTTGGGCATGGCTCAACACCCCCCCCCCCACACACACTGCCTGCCTGCCCCTGTTCTCTGCACTGCATGCTGAGCTGGATGGTCCACAAATGCCTGGCAAGCAGCGTGCAGCCACCCACTTCCTCACCAGCCTGCCATTTTGTGGAAAACATCCACTTCATAAATGTTCATAAACATCCATTTGCACAAATGTCATCCGTAAAGCATACATTTATGCAAAATTACAGCTGTAAATGGAGCATTTATACCTGTAATCTTGTGCAAATGGCCCCTTTGTGGACGTTGTTTGTGCAAATGGACATTTACAAACAAGGACGAGCTGCCATTTCCCTGCAAAATGGCGGCTTGGCATGGAAGTGGGCAGCCACATGCTGGGCAAACAGAGGGATTCACCGACTGACATCTGGGGGGCTAAGCCAGTGATTTCTCACCAGGCTTTGAGCCCCAGCTCGACACCTGATACATCCTTAGTTGGGAGTGCAATGTGTCGCTGACACATCCAGTACCCCTTGAAGTTTTCCTTGCAATATACAAGCCCTGCTGCCATGGACATTTGGCCTTTTGCTTGTATTTGAGAATATAGTGGGGCTATGTTGGACTGGACAGTTTATTCAGGAGCCGAGGGGTAGTCTCTTGACTGATAAAAGGCAGTACTTTTTCCACACAATACATAATTAGCTTATGGAACTCATTTCCACATGAATGTGGATCTGGCCAGTGGTGTAGATAGTTGTATATATAGAATAGAATCATAGGGCTGGAAGGGGCCTACAAAACCATCGAGTCCAACACCCTGCTCAATGCAGGAAGCCTGATTCCCAGATGGTCTCCCATCCAAGTACTAACCAGGGCCGACACTGCTTAGCTTCTAAGATCAGACTAGATCAGGGACTAGACAAATTCATGAAGAAGGAAGATCAATCAGAAGTAGGGATGTCAGAGAATTCTGCCATGGATCTCGGTGAGGCATTCGGCCCCCCAAAATCCGTGGTGGAATGAAGCCTAAATATTTATGTAGCCTATCACGGCAAAAAAGCCCAAAACACAGCAAATGCAAATGGCGGTGGCTACGGCCGCCGCCATTTGCGTTCCTTTTTTTTTTTTGCCGTGATAGCCTACGTAAATATTTACGTAGTCTATTACAGCAAAAGAGGGGCGCAAATGGCGTAGTGGCTGCCATTTGCGTTCCCTTCCCCCCCCCCCGCTGTAATAGGCTATGTAAATATTTTTGTAACCTATCATGGCAAAAAAAAAAGGAATGCAAATGGCGGCTGCTGTAGCCATCGCCATTTGCATTCGCTGTTTTTTTTCCCCCGTGATAGGCTACGTAAATATTTATGTAGCCTATTACGGCAAAATACAGGGACGCAAATGGTGGCGGCTACAGCAGCAGCCATTTGCGTCCCTGCAGGCTGCCCAGTGGCCGTATATCCGGCTGCGGGCGGCCCCGGCTGGCTGCTCCACGGAATCTCCATGGAGCGGAGCCGGCCGGAGAGAATTTCAGGGGGAGGGACAGAGCCTCCCCCCCACCGCGAATGTCACCCTTCGAAAAGGTAAGTGACTTTCGTACATCCCTAATCAGAAGCTATTAGCCAGGACAGAAATATAGGAAGCTGCCTTAAACCAAGACAGACCATTGATTAAGTTAACTCTGTATTGTTGCCACTGAGTGGCAACACCCCTCTCAGCCGAGATGATAGAGTGGACCCTGCTGTCCCATTTCTCCTTCTGTTGTAGCCATGTGGAATTGCTGTTGAGAGGTGTGGGAGAGGGAAAGGGCTTAAATAAGACAACAAAATGTTGTCTTATTTTCAGCTTTATCCCTATAGACTGGGTGTGTGCAAAATGAGGACTAGAAACTGTCCATTTAAAAAAGCTATGCCAGAAGCCAGATACTGTATTAAAGGCAGTTTCAAAGAAGCCTTATAATAGCAAGTATGAGCCTACTCTGATAGCTGGGAGGAGGGGAATGGAAGAATTAAGCACTTGTATAATAGATTTGTTCCCCCAAGATTAAGTTGCAGGCAATGAAGGATAATGTGTTGTAGTGGTTTTTTTTTTCTTTCTTTTTTTTTCTTCTTCTTCTTCATTACCAATCTTCAGCTTTTTGTGTACACAGACCTCTGGGTATATAATGCCAGCTGTAATCATCATTTGCTGATAGGGCATTCTTTATATTGCTTTTTAAACAAACTATATAAAAATTAAATCCTCTCCTTCACAGTAAAACAGCTTAATCACTTTTGCTATTGGAATTGCTTGAAATGTGTAATTCCATCTGACTTCACAGAATAATATTTATGGGTGGCATTCTTGATATTCAGAGAACATTTCCAGGGGCTATAATCATAGTGAGGTTTATTCATACATATGTGCTTTAATTAAGTTACAAGTGGAAGTAAAAAAAATCCCTGATCCACGCCCTACACTTATGGAGTTGCAGGGAAAAAAATGAAATCAATGGGCCTTAGCCTAGTCGTCTCTATGTCCTATTAACATCCATGTACTATACATTTTACTTAATCAGGATCCAACCATTATTAGTATTAGTATTAGTATTAGTATTTTTTCTAGGGATGGCGGAAAATTTCTCCCCGAAACTTCGGGGGGCCGAGCGCCAACGTGTTTGGCCCCCCGAACAAGTTTCGGGGAGAAATTCTCCGCACCCCCCCCGCACCCACCCTGGGACGGGACTTACCTTTGGCGAATGTCCCTCCCGGTGGCGGGTCCGGCCAGCGGTTCATCGGGTCTTCGTCTGGGGCGGGAGCGGCAGCCGGTCTTTTGACCGGCTGCCGCCGCCACCATTCCAATAAAAGAAAAAAAAAATGCCCCCGTGATAGGCTACCTGACGATTAACGTAGCCTATCACAGCTAGATTTGCAAAGTCAGCCGTGATAGGCTACGTAAATCGTCACGTAGCCTATCACGGGTGACTTAAAAAAAAAAAAGCCCGTACGGATAATGGCGGCCCCCATAGGGAGCCGCCATTCCCGTTCCTTATTTGGTCACTGTAGTCTACGTAAAGATTTACGTAGACTACAGCGACCAAATAAGGAACGCGAATGGCGGCTCCCTATGGTGGCCGCCATTTGCATACGCATTTTTTTTTTTTAAGTCACCCGTGATAGGCTACGTGATGATTTACGTAGCCTATCACGGCTGACTTTGCAGGTCTAGCCATGATAGGCTACGTTAATCGTCACGTAGCCTATCACGGGGGTGTTTTTTTTTTAACTTTTAATTTCGTGGCCGGGCGAGGCGGGAAGCCTCCTCCCCGGCCTGAATTTCGGCCGGGCGAGGCGGGAAGCCTCCCCCCCTGGCCTGAACTTCACGGGGGGAGCAGCGAAGCGCCTCCCCCCCACCGCGAAAAGCTGCGAGACCAGGCAAGTGACTTTCGTGCACCCCTAATTTTTTCCCATATAGCAGACTGGTGGAACAGAGGCTGAGAGAGAGTTGCTTGCCAGAATCCACACAATTAGTTCATGGCTGAGGTGCGATTTGACCTGGAATCTTCTTAGCTTGCATTCATATGTCATTTCCACACACCACATCCTAGGAGTGATGGGTAACTCTTGGTCCCAATTCAGAATTGGGCTTGCCACACCAAGCTATTTTCCTCCTCCTGAAGATTTCTTCCTGAAATCAGAAATAGCTTGGTTTTCCCCAAGCCCATTTTTTTTCCTGGTTTTATTCTGGTTATACTGTTATACTGTGGGTTTAATGTTTTGTATATTTTATATTGTTTTATTGCATGCTCTTTGGTTTTAAGTTTTGTGAACTGCCCAGAGAGCTTTGGCTATTGGGCGGTATAGGAATGAAATAAAAATAAATAAATAAATAAATAAATAAATAAATAAATAAATTTTGAAATCATTCCATGCTTCCAGTGATGTCACTGGTAGCACAAAGGGGGTGATTGGACCCATGTCCTGCTTGTGGGCTTCCCATGGGCATTTGGTTGGCCACTGTGTGAATAGAGTGCTGGATGAGATAGGCCTTGGTCTAATCCAGCACAGCTCTTCTTATGTTCTTAATGGTGTCTCCAGTCATTTTCCCATTAATCCCACAGGATCTTTTCTCCACTCCAGGAGTCCCAAGGACTCCTTCTCACTGCCAAACCTTCCTGATAGTGGGACAGGAGCAATAGTGGCAGAAAGGTCTCTCTCTCCCTTTCTCAGCACCTCTAGAATAGTACAAAAGCAATGTCCCAGGTGCATGGAGCCCTGGGAAATGTAGTTCTCCAGGGATCCTGAGTCATTAGGAGGGGAGAACCCAATGCTAGCCTTTTGAAGCTGAGGACCAAATCTGAAATGCCCTGAGTTCACCTCATGATGGGGTGCAGCATTACCATGGGGTGGGGGTGGGGATGTATTCCAAAAAACTCCCAATTTCAAATGTGCCTCTTCACTTCTCCCTAGGGATGGACGAAAGTCCCTTACCTGATCCCGTAGCTTGCTTCGCGGTGGGGGGGAGGCGCTCCGTCCCTCCCCCCGAAATTCTGGGCCAGGGGGAGGCGCCCCATCCCTCCCCACCGAAATTTTGGCTGGAGGGGAGGCGCCATGTCCCTCTGGCCAAAATTCTGGCCGGGGGGGAGGCGCCCTGTCCTTCTGCCCGTGAATCCTCCTGGCCGGCCGGGACGCAAATGGTGGCGGCCATAGCCGCCGCCATTTGCGTCCCTGCAGTCAGCCGTGATAGGCTACGTAAATCCTTATGTAGCCTATCACGGCTGACTTTGGGGGGAAAAAAAGCGCGTACGCAAATGGCGGCGCCCATGGGCACCGCCATTTGCGTTCCTTATTTGGGCACGTGTAGACTACGTAAACATTTACGTAGGGGGGCGGACCATTTCTCCACCAATTTCGGGGGGCCGAATGCATTGGCATCCAGCCTCCCGGAGATTCGTGGAGAAATTCTCTGACATCCCTACTTCTCCCTGGATCAGGGGATCTGACTCAGTATAAGTAACTTCTTACGTTTCTAAGCAATCTCTGATCCTTTTCATGGAGGGCTGTTTGCCTTTGTGGGGTAGGTTAGGGGCTCATGCATCCTTTAATGCAGGGGTGCAGAACGTCTGGCCCAGGGTCCAAATCTAGCTCCTCCCATGGGTCCCCCAGAAGGCCATGGCCCCTTTCCCAAGCCTCACCCCTTTACCCCAACTGTTAATCTGGCACTGAAAGGGTTAAATAATGTTGTTAACAAAAGAGTGAAGATGGTCAATTTGATCTGGAATAGTTGAATGACCTGAATGAGGGTTTTGGGAAGACCTACAAGAAGAGCTCCTAAAAGGCCTCAGATTCATATTTAAGAATGAGGCTTATATTCCAGGCTCTTGACCCCTTGGTGAGAAGACTGTGACGTTTTGATTCTATACTAATTGGTGTTATTAGAGTAAGACTCTAACTAAGATTTTGTAGGACTGTCTTTGAAGAAAGGGGAAAAAATGCAACTGTCTCCACAGAGCTTGTTCAAGGCCACAGTGTGCTGTCAGAGTGTATGAGCGACATGAACAGAAGAACTGAGCATGCTAAGAGGTGGAGAAGGTGGACATCTCGTGGTGTCAGACAGCTGCTGATAAGAGAATGTCCTTACTCGACACTAGTTGGGCAGGGGAAGCTGTAGCCTTGAGCACGAGTGACAATTGGGAGGAAGCGTTAGGGCAGGTATGACCAAGTATGACCAAAGATAACCACGAGTTCAAAGCAGATTTAACAGGGAGAAATACACCAGTCAAGGTAACGTGCCCAGATGGCAGACATGGGCCATGTTTTGAGACATTTCAAAGTAACCCATTTCTAGTGGTGCCAGAGATGTTCCCCAGATGCGTGAGATGAGATGATCTGTGGGAGATAGATGAGGCACCTTACTTCTGATTGGTGAGTGGGCGGTCTAACCAGACACACACACCATTTTGATTGGAAGATGGTTGTCTCTTTACTCATTGGGGGCCCCACCTTTGATCAGAGCAAGCGTATAAAAGCAGACGTAGTGAGACCTCTTTGCTGCTGCTGCTTCATTTTGCTCTGCCTCACCACCACCAGACCCAAGGGTTTGGGTAACTCTTTAGACTCTTAGGCTTTGGAACTTAGAATAGTCAGCCGCCTCCGTGTTTTTGTTTTATTTTGTTTTAGCTTAGCTTTAAACCGCAAGTAGTAAACAAGAGAAAGTTGGAAAGAAGAGTTATAACCTTGTTAGAAGCCCAAGCCATTATCTTATTAGCAAAATTCATAAGACTAGCTTTGGCAAAGGCGATCCTTTTAATTAATCTTTTATTTTTGTTGCATTCTCTTTTCCTGTAATTACAGAGAAAGTTTCTAATGCTCCTATAACCACCATGCCACTTTCTTTTATTCTGTATTTTTTTTTTTAAAAAATAAAGCCTTAAATAGATTTCCATTTACAGTTATGTCTGTAGTGATGTTTGTCTGTTTGGATTAGAGACGTATGCCCCCCCCCCAATGTCCAGTCTGGGGGGAGCGATCTGCCACGAGGCAATTCGGGCCACTTGGGGCCCCGTGGATTCCTCCAGAGCCCTGCTGCATCCACTGGAGTTGGTGGAGCAGCTCTCTGGCTCCCTATAAGACACGATCTGCTAATGGCAGCTGCCATTATCCTATCACGGGAAAAATGCAGCCCTAAATGGCATATTGTACACCTTTTGTGGTCATAAAGCACTGACTTTGATCTAAATTGCAGCTGTTTACAGCTGTATTTAAGTCAAAGTAAGTGCTTTACAGCAGCAAATGGCATACAATACACCTTCTACAGCTGTAACATTCCTGTGATAAGCTAATGGCAGCCGCCATTAGCGTATCACATCTTATAGGGAGCCAGAAAGCCACCCTGCAGGAACTCTGCTGGACCTGGAGGTAAGTGCAACTGGTCTGCTGGAGACTCCAGAGGTCAGATTTTTGAAATGGAATCTGGCCTCATTTGAGTCCAGTGATGATTTCTCCAGCATCCTTAGCTTGGATGAGCTTGATTACCCATTGGAGCATTACAACCCATTTGGTATAAGTTCTGAAGTTAAAGAGGACCAAATGTACACCAACCACTGATTATGTGGTGGTTTTCCAACTCTGGTGCACCCCCAGCATTCTAAAATGTTGGACTTGAAATGCCTCTCCTAAGGCTTAATTGCTGGCAGCAAGACTTTTAAGCTAAACTATGCTGGCATTTGGGGTATTCAGCTGTACCCTTTTTGCCTTGGTGCCACCCACTACTGGAATGTGGCCCCCAAGAGTTTCTCTAAAATGAAAACCAGCCCTTGAAAGAGGTTCTGAATCCCTGCTTGAAGGGTTTTTCTTAACATTCATTTAAAATGATTAAATATAATAAATCTCCATGCTTAATGACTTTGTTTGATGTTCAGGTGGGTCTTCTTCTCCTTCTTCTTTCTTCTGAATCCTCTAGGGATGGCGGAGAATTTCTCCACAAATCTCGGGGAGGCTGAATGCCAACGTATTTGGGCCCCCGAAATTGTTGGTGAAATTATCCGTCCCCCCCTGGGATGGGACTTACCTCCCTCGAATGTCCCTCTCGGCGGCGGGTCCCAGCGGGAGTTTGGCGGCGGTTCGTTGGGGGCGGGGGCGGTGGCCGGTCTTCCGACCAGCCGCCGCCACCATTACAAAATAAAGTAAAAACAAAACAAAGCACCTGTGATAGGCTACGTAACGATTTACGTAGCCTATCACGGCTAGATTTCCAAAGTCAGCCGTGATAGGCTACGTAAATCGTTACGTAGCCTATCACAGGTGACTTTGAAAAAAAAAAAGCACGTACGCAAATGGCGGTGTCCATGGGCGCCACCATTTGCGTTCCTTATTTGGTCCCGGTAGTTTACGTAAAGATTTACGTAGACTACGGTGAAAATAAGGGCAACGCTATTTGCATTGCCCTTATTTTCGCCGTAGTCTACGTAAATCTTTACATAGACTACTGGGACCAAATAAGGAGCCCATGGGCGCCACCATTTGCATACATGCTTTTTTTTTTCAAAGTCACCCATGATAGGCTATGTAACAATTTATGTAGCCTATCACGGCTGACTTTGGAAATCCAGCCATGATAGGTTACGTAAATCATTACGTAGCCTATCACGGGTGGGTTTTTTTCTTTCACTTTTTGATTTCGCGGCCGGGGAGGTGGGGCGCTTCTCCCCGGCCTGAATTTCGGCCGGGCGACATGGGGCGCCTCCCCCCCTGGCCTGAATTTCGAGGGGAGAACCGAAGCGCCTCCCCCCCACCGCGAAGCAAGCTGCGGGACCAGGTTTTGTACAGCCTTTTGTACATCCCTAGAATCCTCTCTAGGGATGGGCGAATGAGTGATGTTCAAGATTGCCAGGATGCTCCAAACATCATCTTGCCCCTCATCTCGGGCCTGATGCCCATTTGCATTTGCAATCGCTGCTTGCTCTGCGCGAATTAGAAACTTGCCCGATTGCTGAGCAGCAATTGAATGGGAGATTTGTACAAGTTTCCCAAAATTTGCACACATTTTATAATTTCCGCAACCTTCCTCCATAGACTAAAACAGGGCTGATCCGGTCCACTGAGGAACTTTGCTCAAATCAAATGAGGGAATTTGGGCAACTTGAGCTAGGAATCGAGCTGGGTTTTAATTTTTGTGAACTGCCCAGAGAGCTTTGGCTATTGGGTGGTATAGAAATGAAATAAATAAAATAATAATAATCAGGAGTGAGATGAATGCAAGCACGTGTTTGACACTTTATGAATATCTTTGGTAGGGACATGTTGCACTCACATCGGGAGCTTCAGATGGTTCATTTTCACATGTTTGGCTAGCAAAAAATGACTTCTCATACATCCCTAGTCCTCTAAGCATTTTATGTTCAAAAGATTCCAGAGTGCCTCCCTACTTCTCTCTGCAACTTAACTCCAGCTTCTTATTGTTTTCTATGTCTCTGCATTTCTCTGGCAAGTCTTGACCTCTCTGACACCAATCAAACTCCATCATAATTGCTAAGCATCCCAGCTTTCCCCTCTCCTTCTTCTTCTACTTCTCCTGGGAGACTTGACTTTCTGTTCCATCATCGTTTTGTTCAGTACACTCCTCTTTTTGTTCACCTGTGTGCTAATGGCACCGATGAAAACTGTGTCTGGCCTGTCTTTCTTAAGTGTAATTCATTTGGACCACTGCAGGAACCAAAGGGGGGAATTTGTATGGCAGGCTGAAGTACTCTCTGAACAGCCTGTGCATTTGAAGTACAGAAATGAGAGGCTGACTCAAGGTACCTTTGCCCATAGCTGGAACTCAGCATGAACTTCTGGAAAGTGACAGAAATGGTTTGTGGTGATGTTAGCTTCTGTAATGAACATCAAGGAGAAAATAATGTTTTCTTTTTTAGAAAAAGAAACTTCCCTTCATGTCAAAGGAAACCTAAATCATAGGGTGATCAAATGCAAAAGAGGACAGGGTTCCTACACCTTTCATATCTATGCAGAAGAGGGAATTTTAGCAGGTGCAGCTTCTCTCATCACTGAAGGACAACTTGCACCTGCCAAAATGAGGGAGGGGTGAATCTGACTGTTTTGCTTTCTCCTACATTGTTTTTTTTAATTATTATTATCCAGTTCTTTCTTGCCCAAATATAAAGAATCTCACAAACTTTTGTGAATTCTTATCAAAAATGAACGGAAATGAAATTATAACCTATCTGCACCAGAAAAATTCAACAGGTACAGCTGTTCCCAGCATAGAGAAGCTCATGAGGATCAATACGCCATGTTCTTTGGGCAATTAATAATAACATTTAAAACCATGAAGATTTCAATCAGCAAAAAATCAAAACAGAAAAAACGGCCACAGTGCAAATTATAGTTAAAACTACCTGCAGCAAAACATTGACACAGGGGAGGTAAAAGCAATACAATGTCTAAAGATAAAAAATTAAAAGGTCTTCAACTGGTGCTGAAAAGGTCATAACATAGATCACCTATCACTCTTCATTTGATGGGGCACCTGGAGAATGGGATCTGATGATAATCGTAATGTCTGGGAGGAGGAGATGATCATAGAATCATAGAATAGTAGGGTTGGAAGGGGCCACTGAGTCCAACCCCCTGCTCAATGCAGGAATCCTAGTCAGAGCATCCCTGACAGATGGCTGTCCAGCCTCATCTTGAATGCCTCCAGTGTGGGAGAGCCCATCACCTCCCTAGGGAATTGGTTCCATTGTCGTATTGCTCTAACTCACAAGAAGTTTTTCCTGATGTTCAGCCGGAATCTGGCTTCCTGTCAGTTGAGTCCATTCTTCTGGTCACTTGAGCCCATTTGTGTCCTTCATTCTGGGATGACTGAGAAGAGATCCTGGCCTTCCTCTCTGTGACAACCTTTCAAGTACTTGAAAAGCGCTACCCTATCTCCCCTCAGTCTTCTCTTCTCAAGGCTAAACATGCCCAGTTCTTTCAGTCTCTCCTCATAGGGCTTTGTTTCCAGTCCCCTGATCATCTTTGTTGCCCTCCTCTAAACCCTCTCCAGCTTGTCTGCATCCTTCTTAAAGTGTGGCACCCAGAACTGGACACAGTGCTCCAGATGAGGCCTAACCAGTGCTGAGTAGAGGGGAACTAGTACTTCCCAGGATTTGGAAGCAATGCTTCTATGAATGCAGCCGAAAAGAGCATTTGACTTTTTTTCAGCCACATCCCATTGTTGGCTCATATCCACCTTGTGATTGACAACAGTTCCAAGGTCCTTCTCACTTGTAGTGTTGTTGAGCCACGTATCCCCCATCTTATAACTGAGCATTTGGTTTCTTTTTCCTAGGTGCAGAACTTGGCATTTATCCCTATTAAATTTCATTCTCTTGTTTTCAGCCCAGCGCTCCAGTCTGTCAAGATCACTTTGACTTTTGCTTCTGTCTTCCAAGGTATTAGCTATTCCACCCAATTTTGTGTCATCTGCAAATTTGATCAGCATTCCCTGCACCTCCTCCTCCAAGACATTAATAAAAATGTTGAAGAGCACCAGGCCCAGGACTGAGCCCTGTGGTGCCCCGCTCGTTACCTCTCCCCAGTTTGAGAAGATCCCATTGATATAGGGATGTACAAATTACTTACCTGCCATTCTGGCAGGGGGCGGGGTCCACAGGGGGGGAGGTGATCCATCCCTCCCCCCGGAATCTTCGCAAGCTGGCTCTGCTCCTCAGAAATTTTGCAGAGCCGCCAGCCGGCTCTAGAGCACCAGTGATGCAGCCACCATTTGCAGCTGGAAAGCAATTACGTCTGCATTTTGCTTAACCTAATTGCTTTCCGGCCCCAAATGGCATAGCAGACGCCATTTGTGTCCAGATGCAGTCAGCCCAGCCAGCGATACAGCAATGGCAGCTGTATCGCTGGCACTCCGAAGCTGGCCAGCAAGGAAGATCCAGCTCCGTGCGGGTCTGGAGGGAGGTGGAGGGAGGTGGGGCCATTCCTCCATGGACTCCGAAGGCTGGATTCAAAAGAATCTGTCCTCATTGGAGTCTGTGGCAGAATTCTCTAACATCCCTACATTGATAATCACTCTTTGAGTCCCATTCTGTAGCCAACTGTGGATCCAATGGATCATTGTTTCATCTAGCCCACTTTGAGCTACTTTGTTCATCAGGATATCATGGGGCACTTTGCTGAAAGCTTTGCTGAAGTCGAGGTATATAATGTCCACAGCATTCCCACAGTCCACAAAGGAGGTTACCTGATCAAAAAATGAGATCAGATTCGTCTGGCAGGATTTGTTCTTGACAAATGAATGTTGGCTTCGAGTAATCACTGCATTGTTTTCACAGTGCTTCCAGATGGATTGTTTTATCATCTGCTCAAGAATTTTCCCAGGGATGGATGTCAGACTGACTGGTCTGTAGTTCCCAGGTTCCTCCTTTTTACCCATTTTGAAGATAGGAACAACATTAGCCCTCCTCCTGCCATCTGGCACTTCACCCGTCCTCCATGATTGCTCAAAGACAATAGACAGTGATTCTGAGAGTTCTTCTGCCAGTTCCTTTATTACTCTAGGGTGCAGTTCATCTGGCCCTGGAAATCTGAACTCATTCAAAGTAAGCTCTTTTCCAAGGAGCATCCTCTTCTTCATTTTTCCTCACCTCAGCAGTTTCCTCTTCTGCCTCAGCTTGCTGTTCTTCTAGCTTCCGTTCTTTGCTTTGCTGCTGTAGTTCCCCCATTCTGTCCAAGAACTCTTCGTGTTCTCTTATTCCCCGGAGGGTCGACAGTCGCCACTCCAGTCCACTTACTTTTTCTTCCAGCAGCGTGATCGACTTGCACTTCTTGCAGGTGTAGGCCATGTTGTTCTCAGGCAAGAAAACAAACATGGCACACACCTTTCAGGTCACTACCACTGGAGAGTCTTGTCCCTCCATAGTATCTTTTCCCTTTTTGTGTCTAGCTTCCTGGTTGTTCTAGAGTAGCCTGGTCCTAGTCCTCTACTCACTCTTTGCCTTTGTCTCCTTTGTCTCCTTGGTCTCTTCTGCCACTGCAGCTCTCTTGGCCAACTCCTGTTTGCTTACTCTGATCGCTTGCTCTCTGGGAGCTTGTTAGCTTCTGTAGTCCCTAGACCAGCTGGAGTAGCTTCCTCCGCTCTGCTTTGCTCAGCTAGGAGGCAGGAAACAGACTGAAGCTTCCTGCCCTTTCAGCTGCTGGGAGTACTCACCCCCCCAGTTAATTGAACCTCTCAGGGGCACCTGGTGAGCTCACAGCCACTCAGCAGGAAATCGACAGTCCTCTGGGCTTCCTCCAGCTTCCTCCAGCCCACTTACCTCTTTGCCTTTGTCTCCTTTATCTCTTCTGCCACTGCAGCTCCCCTGGCCAACTCCTGTTTGCTCCCCCTGTTCGCTTGCTCTGATTGCTCATTCTCTGGGAGCTTGCTTGCCTCTATAGTCCCAACACCAGCTGGAGCAGCTTCCTCTGCTCTGCTCTGCTTAGCTCATCTGTGAAGGTGGGAAATAGACTCCTTCTGGTAGCATGGAACTGAAATTTAGAGAACTCAAATATGTTGTTTCATTGACCTTCCTTCCTTCCTTCCTTCCTTCCTTCCTTCCTTCCTTCCTTCCTTCTCTCTCCCCTTCTCAATCTCCTTCTCTCTCTCTCTCTCTCTCTCTGTCCCTACAAATCTGCAAATCAGCAAAACATGAGCTCACCGAAGTTCTCTAGGGATGTACGAAAGTCCCCTTACCTGGCTCCACTGGGTTCCACTGGGGGGGGAGGCGCTCCGTCCCTCCCCCCAGAATCCTCGCCAGCCAGCTCTGCCAGCAGCTGGACATCCAGCCGCTGGCTAGCAGGGATGCAAATGGCTGCGGCTGTAGCCGCCGCCGTTTGCGTCCCTGTAGTCAGCCATGATAGGCTACATAAAGACTTACGTAGCCTATCACATCTGGCGTAAAACCCCCCCAAAAAAACGTGCGTACGCACATGGCGGCGGCTACAGCCACCGCCATTTGCGTTCCTTATGTTTGGCCGTCTTAGTCTATGTAAATATTTACATAGACTGAGACGGCAAAAATAAGGGGGAACGCAAATAGCGTCCGCTGCTACGCTATTTGCATTCCCCTTATTTTCGCTGTCTTAGTCTATGTAAATATTTACGTAGACTAAGACGGCCAAAAATAAGGAACGCAAATGGCGGCGGCCGTAGCCGCCTCCATTTGCATATGCATTTTTTTTTTAACCCAGCCATGATAGGCTATGTAAATCTTTACGTAGCCTATCACGTCGTGTTTTGGTTTTTTTTTTTTTAACAAGACTGCAATTGGCGGCAGCAGCAGCCGGTCAAAAGACCAGCCGCTGCTGCCGAAGCCGCTGCAGGAGCCGCTGCCACCCGGAAAATCCGCCCCAGGTAAGTCTCATCTCGGGGGGGATCCGCGGGGTGGTGGGGGGGTGGCAGGCCATTCCGCCACAGATTTTGGGGGGCCGAATGCACTGGCATTCAGCCTCACCGAGATCCGTGGCGGAATTCTCTGCGATCCCTAAAGTTCTCCAAATTCCATCTTGAAGCTTGTTCCAACTCCAGTCCATATCAGATTGTGAGCTTTTTTTTTTTTTTCACATGAAAATCCCTTTGGATTTCTGTTTGTATTTTTTCAAAAGTATGCATCAGTTATTTGCATCTTTGAAATGTATGTATACTTCTCCCATTGTTTAAAGAGTATTTGTGTGCATTTTTCAAAAGTACACATTTATTTCATGCACATTTATCAAATGTACACATGCTGTAAAACACGATATATACATACACACACACACACACACACACACCCATCTGTCTGTCTGTCTGTCTGTCTGTCTGCAAATCATATTGCAAGTTCAGAAATGTATGAACTTGGAAGGTGCAAACTGGGTAAAATCCTGATAAAAAATGAACTGAGGTATATTTCTCGTACATCCCCATCTGTGCCACTGATGTACCTCAACCCATTGCAGGAGATCTGTGCATGTATGAGTGTCTGGATCAGGAGCCATGGATATAAATGAATGCTGAGCTAAATGTCCTTCAGGTTCAATATTCACCTTGAAAATAGAGACACTTTTCAAGGCAGGGGATCCCTTAGCTTTCATTTTTTTTTAAAAAAAAAAACCTTTGATCCTATCTTCTTGTGGTGTCTGTTTGGAGGTACTCTCTTCCCATCAATTCACCCCACACAACCCTTTGCTCCTGCTTTGGTTTCATTATTTAGTGAACCCAGTTGGGTTGGATGACTCATTCTATTTCCAGTCCATGTCTGATTCACATCTCATTCATAGGGATGGTGTAGGCACCCGATTCCATCTAGGAATCCACTGGAACACTCACACACTGCTCATGCCCCCAAGCTGTGCTCACTGAGCCCCTGCCCCATTCACCCCCTGCCTGCACTAGCAAAAATGTGCATATTCGCACATATGCAAAATGGGGCTGTGAATGACCCATATATGCATTTTCAAAAAATGGCAATTGCGAAGGTTGACGAGGCCACCCAGGTGAGTGTGGGTGGCTTGGCGAGTGGCGGGGAGCTTGAGTGCCGGTCTGGGGATGCGTGAGTGGGGGCAGGGGCTGGGCGGGTGCCCAGAGAACCCAGACAGAGGTGGGATGCCCTCCCAACCCTACTCATTTGTCAGTCCGTTCCATCCAATTTCCACAGCAGTGTGTGAATCATTTTTTTAAACACACACACACATTTTGTGTTACTCTTTGTACACAACTCCCCCTAACTTCCCCCTTATGCACATTTTTGGTACATAATTTTTGAGCTGAGAAGCACATTGCAAAATCTGCAGAAGCAAAGGAAGGGTAAATTAGGGTGCAATCCCATGCACGTTTAGACAGAAAAAAGTCTTACAATTCCTGTGCTGGCTGGGGAATGCTGTGAGTTGTTGGACTTTTTTCTATCTAAACATGCATAGGATTGTGCCCTTGGTTGGTTTATTGAAGATGTGGACAAAATTAAATTCTTTCCCATCCCTAGATCCCACCCTATTGGATTGACAGCAATCTTTTTTGCAGTAATTCCTTCTAAGGATGTGTGATGATTAGGTTGCAGTTAGTTCTTGATCAGAATTAGCCAAAATTATCAAATATCTCCATATTGGGATGGAAAGAATTTGAGATTTCTAAAAAAAAAAAAAAAAGAACATCAGAGAAAGTGAAACTGACTGATTCATCCATCCCTAGCACTTCCTAGTCAGTCAGCAATCCTAGTCAGCTAGCAATCCTAGCCAATCAAAGGTCGCTCTAAGAATTGAACAGTTTCTCATAGGGATGTATGAAAGTCACTTACCTTTTTGTGGAATTGATTCACGGTGGGGGGGAGGCGCTCCGTCCCTCCCCTCGGAATCCTAGATTGGGGGGGAGGCGATCCGGTCCTCCTCCCCGGAATCCTGCCTGGCCGGCTCGGCTCCGCTCTGCGGCGGCTCCACAGAGCAGCTGGCCAGGGCTGTTCACAGCCGGAGTTCTGGCCACGGATGGGCTGCTGCAGACACAGATGGCAGCTGCCGTAGTGGCCGCCATTTGCATCCAGCCAGGCTGCCATGATAGGCTACGTAAGTATTTACGTAGCCTATCACGGCTGGGCAAAAAAACCCCAACAGCATATGCAAATGGTGGCGGCTACGGCGGCCACCATTTGCGTCCCCTATTTTTCGCTGTTTTATCTTATGTAAATATTTATGTAGGCTATTACGGTGAAAAAAAGAGGAAGACAAATAGAGTAGTGGGCGCTATTTGCATTCCTTTTTTTTGCTGTAATAGCTTACGTAAATATTTATGTAGGCTAAAACGGCAGGAAAAAAAGGAACGCAAATAGCACCAACTACGCTATTTGCGTTCCCCCCTTTTTTCGCTGTAATAGCCTATGCAAATGTTTACGTAGGCTAAAACGGTGAAAAATAGGGGACACAAATGGTGGCAGCCATAGCCGCCGCCATTTGCGTATGCTGTTTTTTTTTTTTTTGCTTGGCTTGCCGTGATAGGCTACGTAAATAGTTACATAGCCTATCACGGCAAAGACCAGGATGCAAATGGCTGCCGCGGCAGCCAGTTGAAAGACCAGCTGCTGCTGCTGCTGCCAGGGCCGCCACCGGAGCCGCCGCTGTCCAGAACATCCGCCCCAGGTAAGCTTCATCCCGGGGGGAATCCGTGGGGGGGGGCAGGCCGTTCTGCCACGGATTTCAGGGGGCTGAATGCCCGTGCATTCGGCCTCACTGAAATCCATGGCGGAATTCTCCGCCATCCCTAGTTACTCAGGCCTTTTACAACCATTGTTGAAACACTGTTGAAAGGGGAGAATTTCCCTTTCAATCCTTACTAGTAATGTAAGGGAATTTCATTTCAGTTTGCAAAACATCCATGCTTACCCTATTTGCACCCTTGAATGTGATTGGAAGTGCATTTTTATGAAGAATGTTCACACATTCCTGAACTTGCTATCAGCTTTAATGCCCCACCCCCCTGTAAATGGGCACTTTGAAATGTGCTTTTTTTACTTCCTTTATTTCTAAAGTATTTTAAAGCATCTTAAAGCATTTAATGCTTTAGTCAATGGGGGAGGGGATGTACACTCTTTAGAAAAAATGTATACAGAAATACACACTTTCCCTATTTGAATAAGCTGAAAAATAGGGCAGAAACAAATGTAGGAGCGGGGACTGAACTGAGTTTCAAAGTGAAGTTTGGAGTTTTGACTGGCTTGAACACTGCTGGTTTTCCCATCCCTAATCATGATAGGTGTGTGTGTGTGTGTGTGTGTGTGTGTGTGTGAAACTGCCATCCCCATGTTGGCTCAGCACTACAAAAACAAAGAGAAAGGAACACATGATTTCTAATAAGCACATCAGAATACACATCTGTGTGCAGATATCATCTAGAAGAGCTTTAATAGGATGAACGTTAGAATGCACATCAGAATATACATCCCATGTGCCTCTGAATGTGCATCCCCATCCAATTCCTGATGTGACTACTCAAGTGTAAATACCTTTTAAAGGCAGACCTAGCGTTGGATCAGGGTGGTTGCATTTAGCATTTGTTCATCCATGTACATCTGGAAGAATTCAAGGCTAGAGCTGGTGCAGAGGGGTTACTGTCTGCAAAGCACCAGCAATGCCCATGACCTGGTTGACCTTTGTTCTGATGCCTTAGCTCCATGGAGCCCCATGGAGAGAAGATTTCTTTATTCATGAGCTTCTGCTGAAACTAGATGTGAGGAAAGAAAAAGATTTGAAGGCTGTGACAGTGACCTCAGGGAAGGGAAGGGAAGGGAAGAAAACTCAATGCTTGACATGGTTCTCTCAGAACTGAAGCCGAGGAACCATGCTGTTGTCAAGGACGCCTCACTCGGTGAATGGCAGCGTGATCTCATTCATTGGCATCTGATTGCAACTGAGCAGTACACTGTCTCCAGGCTGACATGCACATGTATGTGATTGTGACCATCGCCTGACAGTGAGGTGATGTCAACACGATGTGGCGATTGTACAAGCATGATTTCTTACTGTCTATGTCTTTCTGTCTTTATGGCTAACCGAGACAGAAAAGCCCTACTCAGGCATTATACTTATGCATAAAAGCAGCACATGAGTGGGGTTGTGCTGAGTAGCTCCGCCCCTGACATCATGCGTATCAGGTAGCCTCACCTCTTGTTGTCTGTTCATAAAACATGAATGTCTGGAGGGAGTGGGGCTTGGTATGTACACCGTTATACACAATGGGTTCTAGGTTGTGTGGTTGTCTTCATGTGTAGATCTGCATGCACGAAGGGCCCTTTCCCAGCAGACAACTTGGTATATGTGTGCGTGACTGGGAAAGGGCTGTTCAACATGTGCGATGCCAGGAGTGGGGCTATTCTTTAAGGGGGCACTTCCTGTTCATGCGTTGCTGTGTAATGCCTGAATAGGGTTCAGGCTGACATACCCCAGGAAGGAAGTGTCGATCATTTAATCCAATGTGGCCGGGATGGAGGGTTTTTGGTATATGCATGACAGGGGAGGGGCTACTCAACACATGTGATGTCAGGATGAGTGGGGCTATTCAGCAAGACTCTGCTCCCTTCTCATGTGCTGCTGTATAACACCTGAATAGGGTTCAAGTTGACTTCCCCCGGAAGGAAGTGCAGGTCATTTAATCCAATGTGGCAGGTATGGAGGCCCTGGACTACCGCCAAACTGTTTGTGTCTCAAGTCCCTGCCCACTTCTTAGAGGAGAGGACTGCCAGAGACTCACCTCTTTGCTGGCGGCTTCCCTCCCTCTCACACCCATTGCCTTGCTATACACCAGGGGTGGGGAACCTGTGCCCCTCTAGATATTGTACTACAACTCCCATCATGCCTATTTCATGGGGATGATGGGTGTCTGACAATATCTGAAGGGTCATAGGTTCCCCAGACCTGCTCTACGCCAGGTTTCCTCCATGCAGCTTGGAGGGATGGCCCTGACTCGTCTGTCCTCATTAACCATTTGTGGTAAAGCAGATTGTATCTGCCCACTTGTACCTGGTGAGAAAAATTCCAGAACAGCAGACTTTTTCAAGTTGCTAGATCTCAACAAATACAATTGTCCTTTTATGCTCTGTCTTATAGAACTTGGTATCCTCAGTGCACCCAAGAGGAATGCAGAGATATTGTCTGTTGGCCCCTCTACCTTTCTCTTTTCAGTAGCAATGCCACTTCTGCCCCAGCCATTTCTGCATTCAGCTGGACTAATTGGACCACGGAACTACCAGGGAATTCATGGTGATGCAGTCCCATACAGACAGACCTTTATTGACTTCCCAAACACTGGAACAATGTGCTAAAATCCCTAAAATGGGATATACAGCTTTCACAATTAGGGATGGCATGCGCGCCCAATTCAGTCCAAATCTGACAGACCTGCTCCTGCCTTCACCCCCAACCCCCCTTACTGAGCCCCTAGCCCTGCTCACCACCGTCTGTGCGTGGCTGGCAAATGGCCTGCACTCACCCCGGCAGCCTTGTCGAGCTTTGCGGTCACCATTTTCCAAGAAATAAAATGGCAGTTGTGAAGATGCGCATTTTTGCACACGTGTGAAAATGCACATTTTGTGAATGCACATATTTGCATATGAACAAAAATGCATATATTATGAAAAATGCCCATTTTTTTACACGTGTGCCTTCGCAAAATGCGCTTTCCACACATGATAATGTGCTAGGGGTGGACGAAAGTCCCTTACCTTTCGCCGAATCTTTTTCGCTGTGGGGGGGAGCGCTTCGCTGCTCCCCCCGCGAAGTTCAGGCCGGGGGGGGAGGCTTCCCGCCTCGCCCGGCCGAAATTCAGGCCGGGGGGGGGAGGCTTCCCGCCTCGCCCGGCCGAAATTCAGGCCGGGGAGGAGGCTTCCCGCCTCGCCCGGCCGCGAACTCGAAAGTAAAAAAAAAACAAAAAACACGTCCCCTGATAGGCTACGTGACGATTCACGTAGCCTATCACGGCTAGATCTGGAAAGTCAGCCGTGATAGGCTACGTGAATCGTCACGTAGCCTATCACGGGTGACTTTAAAAAAAATAATAAAAAAAGTGTGTACGGATAATGGCGGCCCCCATAGGGAGCCACCATTCCCGTTTCTTATTTGGTCGCTGTAGTCTACGTAAAGATTTACGTATACTATGGCGAAAATAAGGGCAACGCTATTTGCGTTGCCCTTATTTTCGCCATAGTCTACGTAAACATTGACGTAGACTACAGCAACTAAATAAGGAACGCGAATGGCAGCTCCCTATGGGGGCCGCCATTCGCGTACGCGCTTTTTTTTTTAAAGTCACCCGTGATAGGCTACGTGACGATTCACGTAGCCTATCACGGCTGACTTTGCAAATCTTGCCGTGATAGGCTACGTGAATCGTCACGTAGCCTATCAGGGGACGTGGTTTTTTTTTTTCTTTCATTGCAATGGCGGGGGCGGCAGCCGGTCGAAAGACTGGCTGCCACTCCCGCCCCGCTCGAACACCGGACGAACCGCCAGCCGGACCCGCCGCCGGGAGGGACATTCAGGGAAGGTAAGTCCCGTCCCGGGGGGGGGCGGGGGGCGGGGGGCGGAGGATTTCTCCCCGAAACTTGTTCGGGGGGCCGAACACGTTGGCACTCGGCCCCCCAAAGTTTCGGGGAGAAATTCTCCGCCATCCCTATAATGTGCACATTCGCGAAATGTGCATTTTGCGATAGCCATTTTTTTATTTTTAGAAGTGGTGACCGCGGAGCTTGATGAGGATGCTGGGGTGAGAGCGGGCTGCTCACTGAGTGTGGGAGGGCTCAAGTGCAGTCTGGGGACCAGTGAGTGGGGACAGGGGCTGGGTAGGAGTCCGGAGAACCCAGATGGGGGTGAGTTCACATCCCTATACAATTTGTGAGCCAGTGTCATGCCTTGCATGCCAAAATGGTGTAATGACTCATGTTTCAATGTTCAAAAAATGAACAGTATAATGCTGCCCATTGATATATCCAACAGGTTTAATTGTACATTGTTCAAGATCTAGCAAATAGCTGTTTTCTCTTGTTTTTGTATTTTTAATTGTGTTTGCAATGTATATTTTTATCTCATTTTTTAATCCAGATTTTGTTTTAATACAGGCTATTAACTGCTTTGAGCTCCACTGTTTGGCAAAAAAAGAGAGGATATTTTATTTATTTATTTATTTATTTATTATCCCACCTTTTTTCCTCTTTAAGGAGCCCAAGGCAGCGTATATAATCCTCTTCCTCTCCATTTTGTCCTCACAACAACAACCCTGTGAGGTAGGTTGGGATGAGAGTCTGTGACTGGCCCAAAGTCACCCTGCGAGCTTCCATAGCAAGTGGGGACTAGATCCTGGATCTCCTGGCTCCCAGTCCAGCACTCTCACCACTACACCATGCTGGCTCTCAATATAAATTAAATAAATACTAAATGGAATAATAATATTGCAGATCTGGATTAGCATTGCACAGTGTACATGCAGTTAGCTTAATTTCACAACAGCCTGCACAATTAAGACAATGGGTCACCCCCCCACACTGTATATTCAGTGCAAGGAAACACAATCTTTTTTCAGGTATTCACGAGATGTGCCCACAACAGTAAACTATGGTTTTCATTTTGCTACCAGAAGAATCACAGGCGTTCATGGTATCCCCAGCCACGGAGTGCGTCACTACAGCTGTTTGCTGAAGGAGAAGCAAAGCTGGGTTGGAAGCACAGCAGTTTGGGAAGAAGTGATCAGGCACAAGAGTGAAAAGGATGATAGAAGAGGCAGGAGGGGTTAGAGGTAGAGATGGACAGACAGATCTCTGTCTGCCCCGCTGCCCATCTGCCCAACCCCTGCCAACCGGCCGCCCCTGCTCACTACACTGCCTGAGCCACCACACTCTCCAAGGCATCCATTCCCTCAGCAGGCCGCCATTTTTTCACAAAATGGCAGCTCGTGTTTTTCCATAAGTGTAATGTTGCATAAACAGCGGCCATAAAAGGGCCATTTGTGCAACATTGCAGGTGTAAACAGACCATTTATGCCTGTAATGTTGTGTAAATGGCCCCTTTATGGCTGCCATTCACATGACATTACATTTGTAGAACAACTTGAGCCACCATTTTTCCCCCCAAATGGCGGCTGGCTGAGGGAATGGGCGGCTGCCAGGTACTCGCAGACCACACAGTGGCTCAGCCAGCTGGTCCAGTAAGCACAGCTGCTCAGCAAGTGGAGTCTGGGAGGCCAAGGCGGGGGGAGAGTCCACCAGATTCCACCCCTCACTCAAACTCCCACCATGTCCCTAGTTAGAGGGTGTACCCATTGGAAGCCTAGGGGCCTGCTGGATGAAAGAGGCATTTTCCCCCCAACATTATTTTATAATACACATAGGGATGTATGGATTCCCCACTGTCCATTCCGGTGGGGAATCCATGGTGGGGGGAGGCAATCCGTTCCTGCCCCCCCCAGAATCCTCCAAAGCGGCTCTGCTCCATGAGGATTCTGCAGAGCCTCACCGGCTATAGGGCTGCTTACCTTGCCATCTAGAGCCATCCACCTCCTCCATGCCGAATGCCATTTCTTAAAAAAAAATGGCGATCGACAGGATGTGCCCATAGACTTATACACAAAATAGAGCCGTGAATCTTGCATATAAGCCTATGGACACATAGACGCAAGATTCACAGGTCTATTTGCATATAAGTCTATGGGCACATCCTGCTGATCGCCTTTTTTTTTTTTTTTAAGAAATCATGATCGGCGCGGAGGAGGCGAACAGCTCCAGTGGAAGAAGCAGCCAAGTGCCATTCTGCCTCCAATCCTCCTGGAGCGGAGGTAAGTGGTGCCGATCTGCCATAGATTCCTGAGGCCGGATTCTTTGGAATCATTTGAATCCACGTCAGATTTCTCTAACATTCCTAAATAAAAGCCATTTTTACTGGTAGGCACAGCTTTGTATGCTTCACCGAAGGAAGATTGCAGGACCCCCCCCCCAAAAAAACCCACCTCATAGTCAATGAAGAGACAGGACCTTGAAGATCTTTGTTACAGTTGTGAGGTCTGGCAAGGGAAATTGACTTGGCCAGTGTTCCTGTCTCATCTGCAAAGAACCACTTCATTGTGTTTCCAGTGTTGTACCTTTCAATTTGGAGAAGATAGGGGTGATTTACAGAGGAAGAGGGAGAGTCTGACACCCCCCCCCCCCCGGCTACAGACACAGATGCTTTCTTTTTAAATTCAGTCTCAGTCTCTAGATAATGGAAATAATTTAATGAAATAATTTAGTGGAAGCTGGATTTAATGGCTCAGGAATTTTGCTGTGATGTGAACCTGCATTTTTTATACATTAAGATTTCACTTTATTTTTTCTGTCTTTTTTTATATGAAGCAAAAAGAGAAAGGGGAAGAGCTTTTCTCTTGTTTAGGAAGCCTGATACAAAAGCAGATCCCTTAGACCAATGGACAGTAGTCAGGATACAGTGATAAAGGTTAGGATGGTGGTAGAGTTTTCTGTAGAAGGCTGCATGCTCTTGGAGATGCCCTGTTGTGGGTGTATGGGGGCAGGACAGTCACTGAGCGTGATTCACAAGGTGAAATAATCTCATAACGATTTTAACACATCAAAATGTGATGTATGATTTTTTCCTCTGGCTGGGAAGCGGGCAATTGGCAAGTGGCCCTCTCTGGAACCTTTTCAACAAGTCATTTTCAACAGGGGTTCTAAAAGAGACAACATGATCACAAAGCCCACATCAGTTGGAAACAATTGTTTAACATGATCCCTGCGTAGCAGCACTTGTTTGTTTCATCCATCTCTCCCCTGATGTATTTCCTTAAACCTCCTTTCACTGAGAGAGGAGGAGGAGATACTACAGATGAGCAATTAAGTCCCTAATCAATAACTTGCACAGTGCTGACTCCTTTGGGAGACCCACTTGGCAGCTCTGTGTCATATGGGAGGAGAGACCAGGCCTTTGAATGGGAAAGGAAGCATAATCACAAGTCAAGGGAAGCTTATGTTTAGCATTCTTCAACCCATGAGGTCCCGATTCATCTCCAAGTCACCTTAGGGCAAGTATATAATCTCTTCTAACAATCCATTTCATGTTCTTACATTTCATTTCAAGAGCCAACCCGAATTTGTGTGAAGTGAAATTAAATACTCCCGTTTTGATTTTGAAATTTTGTTGTTTGGGGTTTGGAGGGGGGGTTTGTCATCTTTACAAGTCAGGCTTTGTGGGTCACAAAGCCTGACTTGTAAAGATGAAAAGAATCCCCTGGCTTGTAAAGCCATGAAGAAAGGATCTGGAATAGGGGTGCACGAAAGTCACTTACCTGGTCTCGCAGCTTGCTTCGCGGTGGGGGGGAGGCGCTTCGCTGCTCCCCCTGAAGTTCAGGCCGGGGGGGAGGCTTCCCTCCTCGCCCGGCCAAAATTCAGGCTGGGGGGGAGGCTTCCCGCCTCGCCCGGCTGAAATTCAGGCCGGGGAGGAGGCGCCTCGCCTCGCCTGGCCGCAAAATAAAAAGTTAAAAAAACAAAACAAAACGCCCCCGTGATAGGCTACGTGATGATTTACGTAGCCTATCACGGCTAGATCTGCAAAGTCAGCCATGACAGGCTACGTTAATCGTCACGTAGCCTATCACGGGTGACTTAAAAAAAAAAAAAGGTGTACGCAAATGGCGGCCCCCATAGGGACCCGCCATTCGCGTTCCTTATTTGGTCACTGTAATCTACGTAATCTTTACGTAGACTACAGCGACCAAATAAGGAATGCGAATGGCGGCTCCCTATGGGGGCCGCCATTAGCGTACGCGCTTTTTTTTTTTTAAGTCACCCGTGATAGGCTACGTGACGATTTACGTAGCCTATCATGGCTGACTTTGCAAATCTAGCCGTGATAGGCTACGTTAATCGTCACGTAGCCTCACAGGGGCGTTTTTTTTTTTTTTACTTTTCTTGGAATGGCGGTGGCGGCAGCCGGTCGAAAGACCGGCTGCTGCCCCCGCCCCTGACGAAGACCTGCCGAACCACCACCGGGACCCACCGCCGGGAGGGACATTTGGGAAAGGTAAGTCCCATCCTGGGGGGGTGCAGGGTGCGGGGGGGTGCGGAGAATTTCTCCCTGAAACTACTTCGGGGGGCCGAATATGTTGGCACTCGGCCCCCCGAAGTTTCGGGGAGAAATTCTCCCCCATCCCTAATCTGGAACCTCCACTCTGTGGGCCTATTCTGGCCCACAGAGGTTCTGCATAATGGTCCATGGAGGTTCCTCGGGTTCCTCCAGTGATTGGGGCTTGGAAAGATCCAAGGTAACAGTGAGGATGTGGGACATTGCTAGCCAACCCTTCCTCCGCATGTCTCTTACTGCCTGTGATGGTGTTGGACTTGGAGGCCCTTGACTCAAAGAAGGCGCCCAACTTGGCCAGCACTGGGAAATGGATGGGGATGTATGTATGAGAAATTCAATTCAGTTTTTTTTTAAAAAATCAGGATTTACCCAGTTCACACCTTCCAGTCCGAACACAGACTCAGACACTATCTGCAGGTCAAGTCCATAGATTTTCGAGCTTGCGGTGTGATTCGCGGACCAAAACAAAAAGATGCTAGACAGCATGCGTACATTTGGAAAATGTGCATGGAAAAATGTGCCCATTTGAAAAATGTGCCCCCAAACACTTTAATCAATGGGAGAACAACACAACTGATGTGTGCATTTGGGGGGGGAAATATATACAAAAATGTAGGGATGGAGGAGCCCATTTCCATCCAGAGCGGGGGGAGCTCAACCAACTGCCCCCCGCAGCTTGCACAGCCGGGTGTGCTCGGCGAGCTTCCGTGCTCTCCACACCTGGTGGAGAGCTGCTTTAGCTGCCCCTCTTCCTCAGGCCATCTGTCAAGGGCCAGAGTGGGAAAGGAGGCCCCGGCAGCCAGACCCCAGCCTCTTGCCCTGGCCTTCTCTAGAGGAGGCCAGGGCAAGAGTACTGGGGTGCTGCCATCACCCTTCTTCCTCGCACTGGCTGTCAAGGGCTGGTGCAGGGAAGGAGGGCCTGGGCGGCCAGTCCCCAGCCTCTTGGCCTGGCCTTGAGCAGGTGTGTGGGGGATAAGAGGATAGGCGCCCCCTTCTTCCCTCCATCCCCACCTGCTACAGCAGTGGCAGCAAAAGGCAAGCTGGTCATTTTCCGTAAGGCCCGGAAAACTTACGGAAAATGACCAGCCTTTCCCACGCCACTGCTGCTGTAGCAAGGATGGGGGAAGGAGGAGAGGCGCTGCCTTCTTCCCCTCTCCTTGCTGAGGGAGCGGGCGCCCGAGCTCTTGCCCGACTCAGCACACCATGAGTCGGGCAAGAGCTCAGGTCTGCAAGCTGGCATATGGGGGGCTGAACCAGCAACTTCTCGCCAAGCTTGGAGCCCCAACTTGACGCTTGCACCATCCCTACAAAAATGTGCATGGATTTTCATGCAAAAAATAAAAAATACAGCTCACAATCTGATACAGACTTGAGTCAGAATGAGATTTGAGATGGAATGTTGAGATTTTTGGTGAGCTTAAGTCTTGCTGATTTGCACATCCCTAGAGATGAATTGAAATGAACTGAAATTAAATTGTCAGCCATCTGAACTGGCCAAACTGGATAGATACAACTCTTCCCAGCCTAGAGAGGACCAGCTGCCCACCATGTAGCTGTAAAGATGAGGAGCATATCAGAAAAAAAAGAGATGGCAAACCAAATTAAGCACCGCAAATGTGGTTGAAGATGCGGGGATTCAATCCTTGACCGTTAAGAAAAAAACACTCAAAGCCCTGGGCTGGGACAGACAGATTCAATTTCAGTTTCTCCCACATTTGATTTTTTTTTTTTTTAACTCAAATGCATTTTGTCTTGAATATGGTTAACTGTGAATTCTGGTAAATCCTTATCAAAAGCTAATTGAAAGAAAATTCTCACTGATCCATACCTTCAGCCTGGGCACATCATTGGCAGAAACCTGGCAATGGTGAGGAACAGTTTAAAGAGAAAGAATGTAAAAGAGGTGGACCTGTTTGAGGCCCCACTTTTGTCTGGAAATTTGAGCTGGACGTTCTTTTTCAGCTTGACCCTGGAGAAGATGCAAATGTAATTTCTACGTGTCAGGGTTTCCCTTATGTCCTGTACCCCTGAACAAATCCTTAAGGATCTCTTGCCTCCTTAAGAGTCCCACCTTCTTTCTTTTAAACTTCCCCTTCCAATAGCATGGGGTTTAGGCTGTAGGCATGGGGTGATTGACACTCTAGACACAGGGTTTAACCACAACAGTTTACCGGTACCTTAAAGGAAGCAAATCACAACTAAAGGTATTCACACAATAGAGCTGAGTGAGACAAAAGGCATTAAGAGAAAATGAAAACTGCAAAAATTCAAGTTGCTTTACCCTAGCTGTACTTAGCCTTCTCCAAACTGTTTCTTCCTGCTCCATCCTCAGGCTCTGGTCTCCCCAGCTCTACTTTTAGTGGCTCTCTTGCTCTCTTTTTATACCCTTCTCCCTCCAAACGAAAAGTACTGTTTCACACCTGAAGGAATTAAACTTAACTGGGGAAATGAAACTGAAACCTAAGTGGGGAAATGAAACCTCTGAGGGATACTCCCTCCCAACAAAAACTCCAGGCATCTAAGCCTGACCATTTCTCCCTTTGCCTCTGTAGGCCCCAAACCTTCACACTACATTAAATTAATAGGTCATGCGCTGGGTTCTTTGGGAACTTAACTTTTCAAGGAGCATTCACTGCAACCTTGTTCCCAAAAGTTTTTTTTTTTTTCCTGCTAAACTGTTCCTTCCTCCTGGTTGTATTCTACAGGATATTAAGGATTTTGTCACTGCAAAAGTGAATTCTTTAAGTGTATAGAAATGCGTAGCTCCATTTAGCTTGTCACTGCGGACTCCACCTGGGAGACAAATCAGCAGAAATCTGAAGCAGATTAAGCAGGGAGGGTGGGGAGGGAGAGAAATATCTTAATATATCAAGTTGCCAGGGGGAGGTAGGTTTATGGGGCCTGTCGAGACAGATTGTCAGATACAGCCCCTGGGTAAACATGTTTTCTTCCACTTTTTCTCCCCCCCCCACCCCCAGCACTACTAGGTTTCAGGAGGATTCTCCTGTGTCTCAGATCACAGCTGGAAAAGGGAATCCAAACAGCTGGGTTTCAGTATGGCTGTGTTGACTCTTCATAATGAGAGGACAAACTGGAGGATGCTGCGTGAGCGGGGAAAGCAAGATCTACTTTGATGTTGGGGCACATTTGTCGTGCTGCCTGCAAGTAGAACGCACATCCCAGAAGAAAAGGAAGGGAAGGGAAGCCATTCCCTGGCAAAGATGGTGAGGCCACTTTGCAAGCTGACTGGACTCAGGCATGGAATAAACATTTTCCAACTCAAGGTCTTAGTGGCTGGAGATGAGGCTGGGGTGCAGAAAGGCGATGTCAGGGTGGAAACTGAGGTGATAGAACCCCAGAGCAGTTCTGATTCTGAGGAGGATCAGCAATCCGTGGGAGAGGAGCTTGCTCATCTCTCACAGGCACAGCAGCTGGCAGAGATTCCTCCTGCCAGCAGTCCTGAGAGAGATAGTAACCCTGGCAGTGACAGAGTGCAGGAGGGGGTGCTTGCTAGACACTCGACGCAGACTCAAAGAGTGACGAGTGATGGTGGGTGCAGAAAGGAGGCGTACCACCCATTTGAAGCACAAGCAACGGCTGCCTCCCATGGACCCAAGGGAAAGAGGAAGGATTTCTCCCTAGCCCATAAGTTCAGGATCTTCAAGTGACTCTCCTTCAAACGGGGATCATCTGCCTACTCGGTGCAAAGGCCACTCTGCTGTTCCTTGCTTAGTTGCTGGTGATTAGCATCTGAAAGAGTCATTAAGTTGTAAAAGGATTAAAAACACCAAAAAAAGATGTCCTCTTCATCATAGGGGATTGAAATGCTAAAGTAGGAAGTCAAGAAATCACCGGGATAACAGGCAGGCAGGCCTTGGTGTACAAAATGAAGCAGGACAAAAGCTAATAGAGTTTTGCCAAGAGAACACGCTGATCATAGCAAACACTTTTCCAACAGCACAAGAGATGACTACACATGGACATCACCAGATGGTCAATATCAAAATCAGATTGATTATGTCTTTTGCAGCCAAAGATGGAGAAGCTCTATACAGTCAGTAAAAACAAGACCTGGAGCTGACTGTGGCTCAGATCATGAGCTTCTTGTTGCAAAATTTTGGCTTAAGTTGAAGAATGTAAGGAAAACCACTAAACCATTCAGGTATGACCTAAATCATATCCCTTATGAATATACAGTGGAGGTGAGGAATAGATTTAAGGGATTAGACCTGATAGACAGAGTGTCTGAGGAACTATGGACAGAGGTCCGTAACATTGTTCAGGAGGCAGCAACGAAATCCATCTCAAAGAAAAAGAAATGCAAGAAAGCAAAGTAGCTGTCTGATGAGGCTTTACAAGTAGCTGAGGAAAGAAGGGAAGCGAAAAGCAAGGGAGAAAGGGGAAGATATATCCAACTGAATGCAGAGTTCCAGAGAATAGCAAGGAGAGATAAGAAGGCCTTCTTAAATGAACAATGCAAAGAAATCGAGGAAAACAATAGAATGGGAAAGACTAGAGATCTTTTCAAGAAAAACAGAGATATCAAGGGAACGTTTTGTGCAAAGACGGGCATGATAAAGGACAAAGAAGGCAGGGATCTAACAGAAACAGATGAGATTAAGAAGAGGTGGAAAGAATACACAGAAGAACTATACAGGAAAGATCTTAATGTCCCTGATAGCCATGATAGTGCAGTCACTGAACTTGAGCCGGACATCCTAGAGAGTGAAGTCAAATGGCCCTTAGGAAGCTTTATTAACAACAAAACTAGCGGAGATGACAGTATTCCAGCTGAGTTATTTAAAATCCTAAACAATTATGCTGTTAAAAGTGCTGCACTCAATATGCCAACAAATTTGGAACACTCAACAGTGGCCACAAGACTGGAAAAGGTCAGTTTACATTCCAATTCCAAAGAAGGGCAATGCCAAAGAGTGTTCAAACTACCATACAATTGCACTCATTTCACATGCCAGCAAGGTGATGCTCAAAATCCTACAAGCTAGGCTTCAGCAGTAGGTGAACCGAGAACTACAGGAAGTACAAGCGGGGTTTTGAAGAGGCAGAGGAACTAGAGATCAAATCGCCAACATTCGCTGCATCATGGAGAAAGCAAGAGAATTCCAGAAAAACGTCTATTTCTGCTTCATTGACTATGCTACAGCTTTTGATTGTGTGGATCACAACAAGCTCTGGCAAATTCTTAAAGAGATGGAAGTACCAGACCACCTTATCTGTCTCCTGAGAAACCTGTATGAGGGTCAAGAAGTAACAGTAAGAACCAGACATGGAACAACCGAGTGGTTCAAAATTGGGAAAGGAGTACGACAAGGCTGCATATTGTCACCTTGCTTATTTAATTTATATGCAGAGTACATCATGAGAAACGCCGGGTTGGATGAATCACAGGTCGGAATTAAGATTGCCGGGAGAATTATCAACAACCCCAGATACGCAGACGATACCACCCTAATGGCAGAAAGCGAAGAGGATCTGAAGAGCCTCTTCTTGAGGGTTAAGGTGGAGAGTGCAAAAGCTGGTTTGAAACCCAACATTAAAAAAATGAAGATCATGGCATCTGGCCCCATCACTTCCTGGCATATAGAAGGGGAAGAAATGGAAGCAGTGACAGATTTTATTTTCTTGGGCTCCAAGATCATGGCAGACGGTAACTGTAGCCATGAAATTAAAAGACTCTTGCTCCTTGGGAGGAAAGCTATGGCAAACCTAGACAGCATAGTCAGAAGCAGAGACATCACCTTGCCGACAAAGTATACCTTGTATAATCAAAGCTATGGTTTTCCCAGTAGCAAGGTATGGCTGTGAGAGCTGGACTATAAGGAAGGCTGAGCACTGAAGAATTGATGCTTTCGAACTGTGGTGCTGGAGAAGACTCTTCTGAGTCCCCTGGACTGCAAGGAGGTCAAATCAGTCCATCCTAAAGGAAATCAACCCCGAATGCTCATTGGAAGGACAGATACTGAAGCTGAAGCTCAAATATTTTGGCCACCTAATGCGAAGACAAAACTCTCTGGAAAAGACCCTGATGCTGGGAAAGATTGAAGGCAAAAGGAGAAGGGGACGGCAGAGGATGAGATGGCTAGATAGCATCACCGATGCAATGAATATGAACTTGAGCACACTCTGGGAGAGAGCGGAGGACAGGAAGGCCTGGCGTGCTATGGTCCATGGGGTCACAAAGAGTCAGACACAACCTAATGACTGAACAACAACAAAGGAGAAGTGATATAGAAATACTGAAAATGAATAAATAAACATAATATAACAACAACAACAAATACTGCTTGGTGCAGCAACAGAGAAACAATTCTGTTGCATTGCTGGAGGGCTGCCCCTAGGGTTGGCGGAGAATTTCTCCCCGAAACTTCGGGGGGCCAAGCGCCAACGTGTTTGGCCCCCTGAACAAGTTTCGGGGAGAAATTCTCTGCCCCCCCGCCCCCCCCCGGGACGGGACTTACCTTTCCCGAATGTCCCTCCCGGAGGCGGGTCCCGGCGGCGGTTCGTCGGGTCTTCGTCAGGGGCGGGGGCGGCAGCTGATCTTTTGACCGGCTGCCGCCGCCGCCATTCCAATAAAACTAAAAAAAAACACACGCCCCCGTGATAGGCTACGTGACGATTTACGTAGCCTATCACGGCTGACTTTGCAGATCTAGCCGTGATAGGCTACGTTAATCGTCACGTAGCCTATCATGGGTGCGCTTTTTTTAAAAAAACTTTTTATTTCGCGGCCAAGAGAGGCGAGGCGCCTCCTCCCCGGCCTGAATTTCAGCCGGGCGAGGTGGGAAGCCTCCCCCCTGGCCTGAATTTCAGCCGGGCGAGGCAGGAAGCCTCCCCCCCGGCCTGAACTTTGGGGGGAGAGCAGCGAAGCACCTCCCCCCCACCGCAAAAAGCTGCGAGACCAGGTAAGTGGCTTTCATGCACCCCTAGCTGCCCCTGATGAAACTAGTAGGAGGCAGAGGCACCAAAGACAAAGGGTCCTAGGTGCCCTTTCCCCAGGGGTTCCTAATGGACGTGGAGGTTTGGCCTCCACCCCCAGTTTCATAGAATCATAGAATAGCAGGGTTGAAAGGGGCCTATAAGACCATCGTGTCCAACCCCCTGCTCAATGCAGGAATCCAAGTCAGAGCATCCCTGACAGGTGGCTGTCCAGCCTCATCTTGAATGCCTCCAGTATGGGAGAGCCCACCACCTCCCTAGGTCATTGGTTCCATTGTCGCAGTGCTCTAACAGTCAGGAGGCTTTTCCTGATGTTCAGCCAGAATCTGGCTTCCTGTCATTTGAGCCCATTCTTCCATGTCCTGCACTATGGGATGATGGAGAAGAGATCCTGGCCTTCCTCTCTGTGACAGCCTTTCATGTACTTGAAGAGCGATATCCTATCTCCCCTCAGTCATCTCTTCTCAAGGTGAAACATGCCCAGTTCTTTCAGTCTCTCCTCATAGGGCTTTGTTTCCAGTCCCCTGTTTGTTGCCCTCCCCTGAACCCTCTCCAGTTTGTCTGCATCCTTCTTAAAGTGTGGTGCCCAGAACTGGACACAGTACTCCAGATGAGTATTGTTTTCTTGAGGGTAGCCTTTAAAGTACTCCCTCCCCAGCAAAGCAGTTGAAATGCGCCTTTATTTCACTGCTAGGGGGTTTCTGGGAAAATCTGGGTGGGGGGGGCATAAAGTCCATACTTCATGGAGAATCCATGGTGTAAGAGGGTCCTGTGAGGGGGATTGTGCATCTAGTCCCTGTTTTCCAGGAGCCTACTCTTCATGGGAGGGTAACCCTGGACATCTTCTCCAGCTGAGTTTTTAATGCAAGGTACAGAAAGATTTAGGAGCTTCTAATGTTCTCCTCTCCTCAAAGCTCATTTATGGGCTACATCTGGCTAATTTCACCAGTTTCTTCATCTATAAACTCTGGTCCACTAAGGGATAGGGGAGAAAAAAAACAGGTCACATTTTAATGTTAATTTACTTCATCTCACACTTTCAAATATGCAAACCAAAATTCAGTTATCCTTTGGCATTCACACATCTCTGAATGTTGCAGTTTGTGATGCTGAGAAATTTGAGATGGACTAAAATGAGCTCAGATTTCTGAGAATCTGACCTGTAGAATCCACTGTGGAGTGACCCTCTCAGGCAGCATGGAGTTCATGGACTTCTGGATGATTTTTTTCTTTCCTGAAATTTACGCATATAAATTCACAGGAAACTACATAAGTTTCTGCTGAGGAAATGTTGGATGGAAAGGGGGATAACTAGGGATGGAGGAGAATTCCGCCATGGATTTCAGTGAGTCCAAATGCACTGGCATTCAGCCCCCCAAAACCCATGGCGGAACAGCCTCCCACCCCCTGCCCCCCCATGGAATTCTCCCCGGAATATAACTTACCTGAGGTGGTGGCGGCTGGTCTTTTGGCCAGCTGCTGCGGCCGCCATTTGCATCCTGCCAGGCTGCCGTGATAGGCTACATAAGTATTTACATAGCCTATCACGGCAAAGAGCAGGGACGCAAACGGTGGCCGCTATGCCGTTTGCGCAGCTGCTCTTTCCGTGATAGGCTACTTAAGTATTTACTACGCCATTTGCATGGCTGACTTTGCCATGATAGGCTAGGGATGGCAGAGAATTTCTCCCCGAAACTTCGGGGGGCCGAGCGCCAACATGTTCGGCCCCCCGAACAAGTTTCGGGGAGAAATTCTCCGCCCCCCCTGCCCCCCGCACCCCCCCGGGACGGGACTTACCTTTGCCGAATGTCCCTCCCGGCGGCGGGTCCGGCCGGCGGTTCATCGGGTCTTCGTCCGGGGCGGGAGCGGCAGCCGGTCTTTTGACCGGCTGCCGCCGCCACCATTCCAATAAAAGAAAAAAAAAATGCCCCCGTGATAGGCTACATGACGATTAACGTAGCCTATCACAGCTAGATTTGCAAAGTCAGCCGTGATAGGCTACGTAAATCATCACGTAGCCTATCACGGGTGACTTAAAAAAAAAAAAGCCCGTACGGATAATGGCGGCCCCCATAGGGAGCCGCCATTCCCGTTCCTTATTTGGTCACTGTAGTCTACGTAAAGATTTACGTAGACTACAGCGACCAAATAAGGAACGCGAATGGCGGCTCCCTATGGCGGCCGCCATTTGCATACGCACTTTTTTTTTTTTTAAGTCACCCGTGATAGGCTACGTGATGATTTACGTAGCCTATCACGGCTGACTTTGCAGGTCTAGCCATGATAGGCTACGTTAATCGTCACGTAGCCTATCACGGGGGTGTTTTTTTTTTAACTTTTAATTTCGTGGCCGGGCGAGGCGGGAAGCCTCCCCCCCCGGCCTGAACTTCACGGTTGCTGTAGTTGCTGTAGTCTACGTAAATGTTTACGTAGCCTACGGCGAAAATAAGGGCAACGCAAATAGCGTTGCCCTTATTTTCGCCGTAGTCTACGTAAATCTTTACATAGACTACAGCGACCAAATAAGGAACGGGAATGGCGGCTCCCTATGGGGGCCGCCATTATCTGTACACACTTTTTTTTTTTTAAAGTCACCCGTGATAGGCTACGTGACGATTGACGTAGCCTATCACGGCTGACTTTGCAGATCTAGCCGTGATAGGCTATGTTAATCATTACGTAGCCTATCAGGGGGCGTTTTTTTTTTTCTTTTATTTCAATGGTGGCGGCAGCAGCCGGTCAAAGGACCGGCTGCCGCTCCCGCCCCGCTCCCGCCCCGCTCCAACACCCGCTGAACCGCCGGCCGGACCCGCCACCGGGAGGGACATTCGGCGAAGGTAAGTCCCGTCCCGGGGGCGGGCGGGGTTCGGGGGGCGGGGGGGGTTCAGAGGATTTCTCCCCCCCAAACTTGTTCGGGGGGCCGAACACATTGGTGCTCGGCCCCCCGAAGTTTCGGGGAGAAATTCTCCGCCAACTCTACTGCAGACAGCCCTGGCTGGTGGCTCTGTGGAGCCACTGTGGAGCAGAGACGGCCAGGGAGGATTCAGAGGGGAGGGACGGAGCACCTCCCCCCCACCGCAAATCACACTTGCGAAAAGGTGACTTTCGTACATCCCTAGGGATAATACACTAAGTGTTACATACTAAGGTAAATTGTGAAAATACTTACGTAAATACTAATGTAATTATCTGCATATTTTCCCTCAAGATAAAAAAAAAATTCACATCTCTCTGTTGGTGGACGACAGAACAAAAGGCACCTGACAATCCACGAAACACAGATGGAGTGGATTTCACACAATCTGTATATCCCTAGTTGCAATGGAGTTCTCAAATGTGTGTGTGTGTGTGTGTGTGTGAGTATATTACAGCAACATTCACACAAAAATGGTGGAAATAACATTTAAAAAATTATATTGTGAAAATTGCCTGCAAAAATGTTATATTATGCAAAATTGCATACAAAAACACATGCATTCAGAGAAAATGTGTATGGTTCTTTAAATGTGAACTTAGAAAAGCATCCTCCAGTTCAGGACAACATTCAGGGATGCTGGAGAAATCCACCACAGACTCCAATGTGTCCTCTAGAATCCGTAGGGACCAGTACCGCTTTACCTGGTGCACCCGCCATAGTTCGAGAGATGGCTCTCTGGCTGTCTAAAAGGTGCAATAGGCTAAAGGTAGCCACCAATAGCCTAACATGGGAAAAATTGGCCATAAATGGTGTAGTTAATGGCATTTGCAGCTGTAAAGCACTTTCTTTGCTATAAATTGAGGTGTAAAAGGGTGCAAGTTGCATAGAAGGAAGGAAAGAAGGGCAAGTTACATAGAAGGAAGTGTTTTATGGCAGCAAATGCTATAAACTATGCAATTTACAGCCATAATTTTCCCATGATAGGCTAATGGCGGCTGCCATTAGCCTATCATGCCTTTTAGACAGCTGGAGAACCATCTCATGAACTATGGCAGGGCTCCAGGGAAATTCGTGGGGCCCTAAGCAGCCAATATTTCTCTGTGGTGGACCCCCCTCCCCCTGTACCAGACATCAGGAGGTTCACCCATCCCTAGGACAAACTCAAGTTAAGATGGGAAAAAAGGGGAACTGAAAGAAACTAAAACTGACAAAAAAGTCATGCTGGATCAGACGAAGAGTCCATCTTGTCCAGCACTCTGATCACAGAGGGACAACCAGGAAATCCTGTCTGTAGGAAATCCACAAATATGACGTGAGCGTAATAGCAACCTCCCACTCAAGTTCCCCAGCAACTGCCGCACATAGGCACAGTGCCTCAGATAGTGGAGGTAGCATATGGACATCCTGATGAGTAGCCATTGATAGCCTTATCTTCCATGAAATGGTCTAATCCCCTTTGGAAGCTATCCAAAATTGGTGGCCTGTGGCTTCAAGCAAGCAAAATGTGGTAGGAAAATACCACGATGTCAGCTGGGCATGTAAATGGTGTTGAATGGTTTGATGGAGGGGATGATAAGCAATGGTCATGCTGTTATCGGCATAAGCCGAAGCCACCCTAAATGGCCTCGTGGCCAAGCACTGCGACCCATGAGAAGACCCATACTGGTTCAGGCTGGAGATGGGCAGGCTTATCTGTGCCCACCAAGCCCAGGTGCTCCCTGAGTCGCTGCTGCCACCTGCTCCGTCTCTCTCAGTGGCGCAAGCCCTGGAGGGCTCTGCGAGTGGTCCGGGAGCACCCCGTTGCTGCCTGCTCCTCACTGCAAGATGTCGTTTTTAAGCACAATGGGGTATATTTGGTATATTCAATGTTGTGCAGAATGGCAGCTCTAAAGGGCCCCCTTTCACCTCTAATGTTGCAGAAATGGCCCTGTACACCTGCTCTGTGGCTCAGCGAGCAGTATCCAGAGTGCTGGGCATGGGAGAGTCCCCTGGACCCCCAGACTCAGTCGGGTGCTTGCAACTAGGGATGTCAGAGAATTTCGCCACGAATCTCGGGGAGGCCAAATGCCAGCACATTCGGCTCCCCGAAATCGGTGGCAAAACGGTCTGCCCCCCCCCCCGGGACAGGACTTACCTTGGGCAAATCTTCCTGGTGGCGGTGGCTCTGGCAGTGGTTTGGCAGCTGCGGTGGCCGGTCTTCCGACTGGCTGCCGCCACCGCCATTTCCAGTAAAAAAAAAACAAAAAAAGTGATAGGCTACGTAAAGATTTATGTAGCTTATCACAGCTAGATTTTTAAAAAATACTGTGATAGGCTACGTAAATGTTTACATAGCCTATCACGGCTGATTTAAAAGAAAACAACAACATGCGTATGCAAATGGCGGCGCCCATGGGCGCCGCCATTTGCGTTCCTTATTTTGACTCGTTTTAGTCTACGTAAACATTTACGTAGACTAAGACAGCGAAAATAAGGGGAACACAAATAGCATAGCATTTGCATACGCGCATCTTTTTTCTTTTAAATCAGCCGTGATAGGCTACGTAAACGTTTACGTAGCCTATCATGGCTGACTGCAGGGATGCAAATGGTGGCGGCTACGGCCACCGCCATTTGTGTCCTGGCCGGCCAGGAGGATTTGTGGCCGGAGGGATGGGGCACCTCCCCCCCAGCCATAATTTCTGGGGGAGGGACGAAGCACCTCCCCTCCACTGCAAATCACCCCCTTTGAAAAGGTAAGTGACTTTCGTACATCCCTACTTGCAACATCTCTAGGTCAGACCATGGGTCCAGTCTGTGGCACTAAGGAATGAAGGCAACAGCTGTCTCCCATTGTTGTCAGTGGGTAGGATCCAGTGGTGGAGGGCTGCTGCTGGCCTGCACTGCCATTCCGATGCACACGTAGCCCCGACCCCCGGTCAGCAGTGATGTAGCACTTCTGGGGGCAAGCCCCCAAGTGACCAGAAATGCAAGTTCCAGGAAGGGGCAGGCCACCAGCAGTACGGCACTGTTAGATCCTACCCATTGTTCCAAACAAGAGGCAAAAGAACAGAAGCCGGCCTTTTCAGTACAACAGTTTGCTTGTTTTCTAGTGCAGACGCCCACTAAAGGGAGAGGCCAGGATGAATATAAACAGGGTCCAGCCGGGAAATGAATAAACACTAATGAGCACTCACAAACTCCATATCAATTGCATTGCCTCCATTTGAACGGGCCCATTCATGTTCTGGCCATTGTACTCCCCCACCCATCCCGCTATGCAGAGGTCTGTGGGCAATTCTCTGGCATGACTGCCGAGCCGAATTGCAAATTGTTTTCCAGATGAAATACCACTCTGGCAGCATTCAGTTCCGAAATGAATACACTTTGAGTAGGTGGTGGTGGTGGGGACAGGTGGGGGGTGGGGGAGGAGGAATGAACATCTTACATGAATTCTCCAGAGAGTTAATTGAAGTCATAGATCAAATCACAATAATTAGGTCGGAAGGATGCATCATCTTGTGCATAAGAAATTGGGTAGCAATGGGGATAAGGCAGTGTCAATAGCCAGGGCCAGCCCAACCCAACAGGCAGTAGAAGAGGCTGTCTTGGGTAAGGATGGCCATCACAGGGAAATCCTGTTCACTTTTGGCTCAACTGATTGCCGCAGCACCCCCAATGTGGCGTGCATTTGTGAGCTGAGTGGCAGTTTGGGATGGCAGAGAATTCTGCCACGGATTCCAGTGAGGCCAGATTCTTTAGAATCTGGCCCCCCGGAATCCATGGCGGAAAGCCCCCCCCATGGAATCCCCCGGGATGGCACTTATCTGGGGCAGATGTGGCGGATGCAGCGGTGGCGGCGGTTCCGGTGGCGGCGGCTGGTCTCCTGGCTGGCTGTGTCCGGGCTGCTGCAGCCGCCATTGGTGTCTTTGTAGCTGTGATAGGGTACGTAAGAATTTACGTAGCCTATCACGGCTACCCCCCCCCCCAAATACCAGTGTACGCAAATGGCGGCTATGGCAGCTGCCATTTGCGTTCCCTATTTTTCGCTGTTCTAGCCTACGTAAATATTTACGTAGGCTATTACGGCGAAAAAAAGGGGAATACAAATAGCGTAGTGGGCGCTATTTGCGGTTCTCTTTTTTTTTGCCGTAATTGCCTATTACAATTTACATAATTGCCTATGTAAATATTTATGTAGGATAAAACAGCAAAAAATAGGGAACAGAAATGGTGGCCGCCATAGCCGCCATCATTTGCGTATGCTGTTTTTTTGGGGGGGTCGTTAGCCGTGATAGGCTATGTAAATTCTTACATAGCCTATCACGGCTGCCTGGTTGGACACAAATCCGGCTGCGGATGGCCGAAATCCAGCTGCAGAAATCTGGCGGCGGATGGCCCTGATCCTCCTTGGAGCGGAGCCGGCCATTGAGGATTCCGGGGGGGAGGACTGGATCACCTCCCCCCCGTCGAGGATTCCAGGGGAAGGGATGGAGCACCTCCCCCCCCACCGCAAAAGATTCCGCGAAAAGGTAAGTGAGTTTCGTACATCCCTAATGGCAGGTCAGTTCCCCAAACCTGGGAACATCACGGTGCTTTTTTTTTAAAAAAATGTGCATGTCCCAATTTGCACAAAATTGAGGGTATAAATATTTGCTGAAATCATGATATATGCAAAATCAGGGCTGTAAATAGCACAAGTTGCACAAAATAGCAGGCATAAATGGTCGAATTAGACCATGTATGCCTGGATTTTTTGCACAAATTGTGCTATTTGGAGCTCAATTTTGCGCGAACCGTGATTTTCAGAAATACTTATACCTGCAATTTTGCGCAAATCGGAATGTGGGCATATATATATATAACTGGAAAACCATGAGCCGGCCTGAGTCATCGCATGACAAGTTGGGCAAACAACGGGATGTGTGAGCCATAATCCAGGGGGCCGGGCTGGCAAAAAATCACTGAGCTCTATCCCCCAAACAGATTTGGGCCTTTTCTGTTGTGGCACCCTGGGAGCTTCCCATACAGGCTCAACTGTTGTACTCTTTCTGGTGCCAGGTCAAGACCTTTTAATTTTCCCAGGCATTCTAGTCTTTTATCATAGATCATAGAATCATAGAATAGTAGGGTTGGAAGGGGCCTACAGGACCATCGAGTCCAACCCCCTGCTCAATGCAGGAATCCAAGTCAGAGCATCCCTGACAGATGGCTGTCCAGCCTCGTCTTGAACGCCTCCAGTATGCGAGAGCCCACCGCCTCCCTTTTAGCATTTTTTTTAAATACAATAAAATAAAAACATCTGTTGTTGTATATTGCTGCTAGGTTTTATTGTGGTTTGTACTTTGATACTGTAGTTTTAAGCTTTTACATTTTATATTTTATTTTAGAATTTTATGGTTTTAATCGTTGTTAACTGCCCAAAGAGTTTCAGCTACTAGGCTATATAGACATGCAATAAATAAAATAAGCAGTAATAATAAATCCTGGAAATAAACCAAACAAGGAAGGCAATCACCTTCATGGCTGCCCTGTAACATCCCAGAGGCTTCGAACTGACCACTGTTGGAAGCAGGACAAACTGTTGCTGTCTGATCCAGCAGACCTCTCTTCATGTTTGCTAGTGATATTTTTGGCCTCCTTTTCTCCTTCCTGATTGCAATGCCCTCTCTCTTAAGTGGTAAATTATACTCCCTGCTGGCCCCCTTTTTTCCCCCCGACCACAAAAGCCTCCATCCTCCGCTTTGCTGAACTCCAACGAGACTTAAACAATTTGAAAGGGGAAGTGATTATTTATTGCAAAGCCTATTGTTGGGTCTGCCTTGATTTATTTTAATGCTCACCATTAAACATAAGAATGGGAGCCTGCTTTCCCAGCCCTCATGCTGCGGTTCTAGTCAAGGAAACAATAACAGCCCCCATTATTGGTACTGGGAGACTGCAGCTGCCAATTACATTGAATTATACATTTCGGTTAGGGAATATAAAATAATTAGTTTCATAAGGTCGGAGAAAAATTGCTTGTTCTGTATGAAAAACCCTCTTTCTAACATCCCAGTACTTTTGCAATGATTGCAATAAAGTGGATCTATGTATAGTTTGGAGACTGCATGAAATGATTATTTTGCTGTCTTTGATGATTGCCATGAAATCGGGGCGTGGTGGTAACTGCTGTCACAGCTAGGTGAGACATGAGGCATGTCGTGGGCATCCAGTTAGGGCTTGAGGCCAAAAAATTTCTCACTGGCTCAGCCCCCCAGATGTCAGTCTGCAGATTCCTGCGCTTGCCCGACTCAATGCATCCCCACTCCCTTGCCACATAGCAAAATGGAAGCGTGGCTTTTTTCTTTCTTTTTTTTGTAAAGGGCCATTTTATGCAAATGGTGGCTGTAATGCAGCTCTTTCTGCAAAATTACAGGCACAAATGGTCTATATAGGCATAAATGGTCTATTTGCATAAAATGGGGGCCCAGTGAGGGACCAGGAGGCCATGTGTTGCTCACCGTGCACCCTCGTGAATGCCCAGCAGCTCGCTGCATATGGGGAGCAGGATATGGGGAGCAGTGCATGAGGTGGGCTGGGGTGAGTCCGTCCATCCCTACTTCCAAGTTAGATTTTGATAAGGTTGAGCTCCTCCCCCTGAATCCATGGCTGATGGAATGGCAGCTTTTTATTGATGGGTTTTTTTGGGGTGGGGGGATGGTATGAATTCAATAAACCATTTCTGGGAGGGGGGTTACCTTATTTTATTGGCTATGACAACCTGTGTCAGAGGTAGCTACTAGAGAGTGCTTCTCACTAGCCATCTGCCATGATTCTTCTCCTGGAATGTTGCTAAATCAAGGCACAGTGTTGTGTAGCACTTAGGGATGTACGAAAGTCACTTACCTTTTCACAGGGGTGCTTTGCGGTGGGGGGGAGGCGCTTTGCTTCTCCCCCTGAAGTTCAGGCGAGGGGGGGGAGGCGTCCTGCCTCGCCCGGCCGAAATTCAGGCTGGGGGGGAGGCGTCCCGCCTCGCCCGGCCGAAATTCAGGCCGGGGAGAAGCGCCCCATCTCCCCGGCTGCGAAACAAAGTGTAAAAACAAAAAACAAAAAACAACAACAACAACAACAAAAAGTGATAGGCTACGTAACGATTAATGTAGCCTATCATGGCTAGATTTCCAAAGTCAGCCATGATAGGCTACGTAAATCATTATGTAGCTTATCACGGGTGACTTTGAAAAAAAAAAAAGCGCGTACGCAGATGGCGGCGCTCTATGGGCGCCGCCATTTGCGTTCCTTATTTGGTCCCGGTAGTCTATGTAAAGATTTACGTAGTCTACATAAATCTTTACATAGACTACCGGGACCAAATAAGGAACGCAAATGGCGGCACCCATAGAGCGCCGCCATTTGCGTACACGTTTTTTTTTTTCAAAGTCACCCATGATAGGCTACGTAACGATTTACGTTGCCTATCACAGCTGACTTTGGAAATCTAGCTGTGATAGGCTACGTTAATCGTTCCGTAGCCTATCACGGGGTTGTTTTTTTTTTTTTACACTTTGTAATGGTGGCGGCGGCGGCAGCCGGTCGGAAGACCAGCTGCCGCCCCTGCCCCCGACAAAAGGCCGACGAACTGCAGCTGGGACCCGCCACCGGGAGGGACATTCGCCAAAGGCAAGTCCCATCCCGGGGGGTGGCGGGGGGGTGGCGGAGAATTTCACCGCCGATTTCGGGGGGCCGAATGCATTGGCGCTCGGCCCTCCGAAGATTCGGGGAGAAATTCTCCGCCATCCCTAGTAGCACTACATCATGGTCGGGATATCAGAGAAATCCTCAATGGGTTGAAAGGACATCGGATTTCTAACAATCCCATCTGCGGAATCTGCAATGGACTGGTTCTCCCTGCCAGTGTCAGCACCAGCAGGGAAAGATGGAGGGTTGTGCATGGCTTGCAGACTTTGGCTTTATTTTATTTATTTTATTTTTTAAAATGGCAAGATAGGCATATTGCGGGTATAATTTGCATATCTTGGGCACATTATGGCTGTAATTAGCTTAATTTGCACAGATTGCAGGCTTAAAGTACTTAGTTATACCTAAACTGCAGGCAATTCCCAATTTTAGAGGGAAAAAATGGAGCTGAAATCTGCAAGCCAAGCCAGGGGCTCCAGGGAAATCCATCAAGACAGCTGGATTTCCTTGCAACGGACATCCCTCAGATTGGATATAGGTGAATCTGTACATCCCTACATATTGGCATCTCAGCATTCCGAGGAGAGAATAATCGTGCGGCACAGAAGATTGCTCCATACTGTGGAGAGCTCCACTGTCACTTCCACCACAGGTGGAGGACAAAGTTGAAGAGAAATGCCAGCTGTCAGATGAAGCAAGGAGATGTCACAGGTGGTAGCAAAATGTTCAAGAAAAAGAAAGGAAAACTAAGCTCCCTTGAAATGGTATGTTGAATCCACACCCCACCAAAATTTATCACCCACTTTTGGTTGCCCATTTCAGAGCTCAGAACATTCGAATTAAGTCCAAAAGCCTGGCCTCAAACTTATATATAGGGGTGTATGAAACCCCACTTACCTGGCTCCACTGGGGTCCACAGGTGGGGGGAAGCGATCCATTCCTTCCCCCCGGAATCCTGCCTGGCTGGCTCTGCTCCATGGCCAGTCTGTGGAGCCACCGGCCGGGCCAATCCACAGCGGGGCCTCCACCTGCTGCTGGTCTGCTGTGGATGCAAATGGCGTCCTGTGTAGGGGACGCCATTTGCGCCCCTACGCTTGCCTGTGATAGGCTACGTAAATATTTACGTAGCCTATCACGGCTAAAGCAGGGATGCAAATGGCATAGGGGATGCCATTTGCATCCCTGCTTTAGCCGTGATAGGCTACATAAATATATATGTAGCCTATCACGGGCAAGCGTAGGGGTGCAAATGGCAGCCGCTACGACAGCCGCCATTTGCCGCCGCAGCAGCCTGGCAGTGGCCAGAGCCACTGCTGCATCCGCCACCAGGTAGGTCCATCCCAGGGATTCCATGGGGTGGCGGGGGGGGGAGGCCGTTCCGCCACAGACTCCAGGGGGCCAGATTCTAAAGAATCCGGCCTCACTGGAGTCCGTGGCGGAATTCTGTGACATCCCTACTTATATAGCTCAGCCATAATTAGCACCCAGGGCGAGTTGGGTTGCCAAGCCAGGTAAGAAAAGAAGCATTCAGGTGGAGATGGATGGATCTCTCAATTTCAATCTTGTTCTCTCTCTCTCTCTCTCTCTCTCTCTCTCTCTCTCACTCACTCACTGTTAAGATCAAGCCATCCCCTCCCCTCCACCTACTACAGGGGCGCAGAACCTCTGGCAAGGGTACCAATCCAGCTCTCTGGCGGTCCCAAGAAGGCCATGGCCCCTTCTCCTGGCCCCACCCCCTGGCCCCCACCCCCTGATTGGTTGTCTCCTGGCTTTTGTGCAGTTCACCCCCCCTCATTCTAAAAGGTTGAAATCCCCCTCCCCTGGCTAAAATGCTGAACTTGAAATGCCTCCCCTAAGGCTGAGTTATTGGCAGGAAGATCTTTAAGCTAAAGTAGGCTGGAATGTTTTGTATTTTTGACCCTGCCAGGATGGCCAGGAGGCTTTCTTGAGGAGAATCGTTAATATCATTGGCTGTCCTCAGAACAACAGTGTGGAGGGGGTCGAGGAGGGAGTCAAATAACATTTGGAAATGGATGTGCTGTCACTCAGTCCTGCGAGGAGCTCTTTAAAGTGGAGATGATATAATTACCACAAAGTCTCATGGCAGCCGGTGTACTTCCCTTAGGGGGCATTTTGCCTCCAGAAATTAAAACGACTATAATGGACCTGAATACATGCTATTGGGTTTATGTAGCTATTGCTACATAACTAGGAATTTTTACAAAAACAGAAAACAACCCAGAATTCCTAGACCTACACCGAGTAGTTTTGACAGTTTCCTTTAAAAACACGCACAACCCTACTTATTAGAGGAATATTAGTTTAAAGTTTCTAGTTCCGGCCGTCTTTACTACATATGAATACTCTGATTTTGGTTTTCTTCATGGGAAGTTCAGCTTAACTCAAAACCTGCAAGTTTTACTTCCCTCCCACCAGGAGATTTTACTGCCTGAGGTGAAGGACAAGATAGTGCCCTCTCCCGATTCCACCCACAGAAGCTAGCCAGACTAGCAGATAAAGATGAAGATGATGGTGGTGGTGGTGGTGGTGGTGATGATTTCATTTGTATTCTGCCTTTTTTCCTCTTCCAAGGAGCCCAAGGTACCTTATGAAGTCCTCCTCCTCTCCATTTTATCCTCATAACAAACCTGTGAAGTAGGTTAGCCTGAGAGTCGGTGACTGGGCCAAAGTGAGCTTCATGGCTGAGAGGGGACTGGAACCCTGATCTCCCGAGTCCCAGTCCAACACATTAACCACTACACCACACTGGCTCTCACCAAACCAGTTGAATCTTACTTCATGTCAGGGGTGTGAGTGCAGGGAGTGGGATAGCAGTTCAGATTCTGAAGGAGAACCATCAGACATGGAGGAGGTGTTTTCCCAGGCTAGTCCAGACATGACTGGGCCAGCTTCTCAGGTTACAAACACCCAGCTAGCTGAGGATGAGGGTTCCTCTTCACACACCCCTGTGAGAGACAGCGAACAGAAGGGGGGGGGTTGGAGAGTTTGATTTAATAGATGCCAGGCTCAGGTGCAGAGCAAAGAGAGAGAAGGCCGGGGCAGAACTTAGACGGTCTACCCAATTGGCCTTGCATGAAAAGCTGTGCTTGGAGGCCTCACGAGAAGAGAGGGACCTCCCCCACTTAAGTTAGGCTAGTCAGATCGCCTTCCTCTTCAAATGGCGGGCAACTCTCTTAACTTCCTTCTGAATTCCCCTGAAGGCATTCCTTTGTAGACTGAGTCACTGAGAATTTGCATCTGTATGACCCTGTGAAGTAATGGATTAAATGCTGTAGACTGAAGCCTCTCGTCTGTGTTTGTCTTCGGCATTGAAATAAAGTGGGGGCTAAAGGAATCCTGACACTTCAACACTGGCAATGGGACAGCAACCTCCAACACGCTTGAGGACATCAAGCTAGTATAGGGGGCACAGGGAGCACTGCCTTGAACACACAGCTCTGTCTTCCAACAGATCGGGGTGGCCAGGGGGCTGCCGCTACTGCCCCCCCTCACACCACCCAGAATCTGCTGCCTGAGATGACAGCCTCACTTTGCCTAATGGTGGGGCCGATCCTGCCTCCCACAGAGATCCCTATCAAGATCACTCATTCCCCAGCACTCTTAGCAGAGAAGGCAAATTGCATCAAGATCACTGGTGTGCATCTGTTCCACATTGCCATTCCTCAATGATTAATTTGATCAACACAGCACTATTATTATTTATTAAAAATTACGTACTGCTTGAAAGTGGTGTATCAATCAAAGTCTTGAACGTCATATGAAATAACATCAAACACAACAACACGACAATAGAAATGTTAATCAGCAGTAAAACTGCACACTCTGCTATGTGCTACAGATCATAGCTGGCTGGGCGACACTTCGGGGAAAGCCTGAGTGAAGAGACGGGTCTTGAGGAGATGTCTTTATGTCAGAACTGTGCGGGCCCATCTAAGGACAGTTGGTGAAGTGCTCCAGAGTTGGGTGCTTCAGCACTAAATGATGTACTGCAAGTGCTCATCAGGTGAAACTCTGGAGTATGTGGCACCCCAGAAGTGCTCTGTCTGATGATTGCTGAGATCAGCAAGGACACAAGAGGTGAGGCGACCCCTCGAGTAACCTGGTCTCAGTTGTTTAGGGCTTTATATATTAACAACAACACTGTAAACTTGGCCTGGGCAGCTGTCAGGGTGGACACTGAGCCCATAGAATCCCAGAGTAGTTCTGATTCTGAGGAAGAGCAGTCGCTCCTGGGAGAGGAGCACGCTCCTCTTTCCCAGGGCCAACAGCTGACAGAGATTCCTCCCACCAGCATTCCTAGCTTAGATAGCAGTCCTGGGAGTGACAGAGCGCGGGAAGCAGACTTCATGGATGCACGATGCCGACACAGAGAGCAGTGCCAAATGGAGGGCGCAGAAAGGAGGTCTAATGCCCGGTTGGCGCGCAAACAACGGCTGCGCCCAGAGGATCCAAGGGAAAAGGGGAGGGACTTTCCCTAGTCCTTAAGTTCAGGGGTCTGCCAGTAATTCCTTTTCAAATGGGGACCAAGCTGACAGGGGCTCCTTGGAGGCCTCTCTCAGTCTAATTCAGTAGCCAAGTCCAGACACAGACAAAGGGATTCCTTTCAAAGCTTTATTCTTCTTTTACAACTTAACAACTATACCGTTTGCAACTAGATCTGAGCAGCACAGTACCTATGCCCTAAGTTGGAACAGTTGGTCCCCATTTGAAAGGGAATTACTGGCAGACCCCTGAACTTAAGGACTAGGGAGAGTCCCTCCCCTTTTCCCTTGGATCCTCTGGGCGCAGCCATTGTTTGCGCGCCAACCGGGCACTATGCCTCCTTTCCGCGCCCTCCATCTGGCGTCGCTCTCTGCGTCGGCGTCACGCATCCACCAAGTCTGCTATCTGCACTCTGTCACTCCCAGGACTGCTATCTAAGCTAGGAATGTTGGAGGGAGGAATCTCCATCAGCTGTTGGCCCTGGGAAAGAGGAGTGGGCTCCCCTCCCAGGAGCGACTGCTCTTCCTCAGAATCAGAACTACTCTGGGATTCTATGGGCTCAGTCTCCACCCTGACAGCAGCTTATGGGCCGCCAGTGCAGATCTTTTAACAAAGGTGGAACATACTGCCCAAAGGAGTGCCCTGTTAGTAGCCCCACAGCTGCAGTCTGCACTAGCCCCAGCTTCCGGAAAGGAAATCTTTTGGTTTCTTCACAACAAGTCTTCTGCAAGAATAGTTAGAATAAGCTTTAGTAAACAATACTCCTGGCTCACAGGCTTTTGGTATAAAATATAAGACAAATCGAGGGAATAATAAAGTCAGGGCACCACTCCTACAAACTGTGAACAACATAGGCCCTGTTCAGACATCATGCTAAGCCATGATGGTTAGGAGTTTTGAGCTAACCATGTTGGCTTAGCGTGATGTCTGAACAGGCGTCTGTCTCAACCCTGGTGGTTTATTAGCCACAGACTAACCATGTTCACTAACCACTTGCTGCAAAATAGTTAGTGGGCTCTACTATAGCTTAGCATGATATGTGAACAGCCTCTGTGGTTAGTTGACAGCTGCCATAGATCTCCATGGCAAGAGTGGCCAAAGAAGGAATAGCCATGAGCATCAAAATGGCCAACAGCACCAAGCACCTGTATGGCTGACAGTGCAAAGGCTGCTGGGATGCATGGCTGCCCATCTGGAGGACTGCGGGTTCCTGTGAGAAGGAGTGTGGTTAGAGAATGCTTAGTCTAACCATGTTGCAGAACATGGTTACCTGCACATGTGGCAGTAGCACTCACAGTGGTTAGTGGTAACCACCATGCACCTTGGTTAGCCTAACCACCCTTCCCCAGTGTGTGTCTGAACAGGGCCATTGTCACATTTTGACACTATGTTCCCTTAGAAGATTTTTCTGATTAGCCTAGTGTTCTGGGATTTTGTTGCTCTTAACCACCTGCACTCCCTACTGAATTGGGCTGGCACTAGAGATCAGCAGATAAATCGATTTTTAGTCCATGGCAGTTTTGCATGTGTTCATTCAAAAGTTTGCTTCAACTCTTTTCCACATCAATTTTCATGATTTTTTTAAAAAATGAACCAACATTTGCATTATTTTAATGCATTTCTCCACAAACTATGGATTTTAAAATCAATTTTACCCTAAAATATACATTTGGGTGTGATCTACCCTAAAATATACATTTTAATATGTGTTTGGGTATATTTATGAGCCAAGAATTGTACTGCAGCACTCAAAGAGGTGTGTAATCCAGAGGATTACTGTTTTCTGATCCTTGTATTAGTATAGGAGGTGTGAACAGGATCAGTTTGCTTAAAAATGCAGACCAAACTAAATCCTTGAACATCCCTAGGTCTGATTGTACCTGGATATTTCTTGGCCTTACAAAATCAGGATTTTTTTTACTGTGGCTTTTTGAGGATCTAATTTTATTACCTTTTTGTTTTCCTTTTCAAATATTGTGGCACTTGACAAATAAAAATCTACCTTCCTGCTCCCCAGCTGTTTTGTATTACCCATTTCTCCTCCCATAAAATAAAAATGCTCCTCTCATTTTATTACAAAAAGAGAAGTTTAATATTTTTCCCCCCTCCCCTGAGAACTTGCTTTAGGGCTTTGTCGCTCCACTTTCCCTGTGAGAATCTGCTGAACTCTTTGGTTCGACAAACTTTTTACTTTCTAATATATTTTTTTTCCTTAGAAAAATGGGAAAATAACCAAAACACATAAAGGAGACAGATGGGAATCTTAGCAATGCCATCATGGCCACAGAGGAGAAAGTAATAAAAAATGTACGATGGGAGTGAGGTTTTTATTATGACAATTATAATTCTAGAAGCATTTGAAAGTAGATGCTGTGCTGATGTATGTTACTGTACCTTCATGGAACCAATTTTTGATTTTTGGTTCACACTGGCCAAGAATGGATTTCTGACATTTTAAGATCTTTTTCTGTCCTAACCCATTAAACTTTGCATTTAAGAAGAAAACAAATTAAAAGTAGAAACAAAAGACATCAGGAAAATTGCAGGCAGGGGGAAGGCAAGGTGAGGGGGTTTAATAATAGGGCTACGAGGATGAAACAACTTCCCATTTAATTTACATTTTTTGAACCAGTGTTGATTTACTAATGCATTTTACAACAATTCTGGAAAGGTTGTGCAATTGTGTTTTAAAAACTAGGACTGGGCTGAAACTATTCACATATTTTTGGTGAAGGATGCACATACTGAAACTAGAATATGAAGAAACTTTGGTGACATGCTACTTAAAATTATTTCCCCCTGATTTGAAATGCTTCAAACTAGAGACTTGCTAGGGATGGACACATTCGACAGTTTCATCTTCTTCCCCCACATTCAATTCTGTCTGTCTGTCTGTCTGTCTGTCTGTCTATCTGTCTATCTATCTAGTTCTTTCCATCCCATTAATTAAGACATTTGTAAATTTGTCATTTAAAAATGAAGCAAACAAAATTCTCACCCATCTGGCAAATATAGTAGGAGAGGACCATGGGAGGACCATGGGAGGTCCATGATTTAACGTTGGAGAGGACCATGAAGTAACCAGGGAAAGGACCATGATGTAACTGCCTCCTATGCAACTGTTAAAGATGAGGAGCCTATCAGAAAAAGAAGTGGTGACCCTACTTTAATGCTAACAGGAATTCACACTCAGATTTTTAAGAGCTAAGTACCCATAGCCTTGGTACTGGATGGACTGACCTATCAGTTTGGGTTTCTCCCACATTTGATTTTTTTTTTTATCAGTAGTTCTTTCAATTTCTTTTATGAAGACATCTTTGAATATTGCAAAGTTCTTATAAAAACTGTACTGAATGAAATTCTCACCCATCCCATAATGCCTGAAGAAACTGCCCCAACTTGCTGGAGCAGTTTACATACAGGAGCCATGTAGGAGAGTGTCTTTGGGATTGTGGAGCAGAAGGGATGAACACTCCAGCTTCTGCCATTGGCCAGGAGACCAGGGGGCACTGGGAGGCAGCTACCAAGGCCTGGCCCTTATCTATTTGCCTGCCTGGCCCTATCTATTGGCCAGATAAGGAGCAGCTGCACAGAGCTTACTGCCAGTAGGCATGGACAGGCCCATCTCCATCTGGGGCAGGGGGAGCTCAAGCCGCTGCCTTGCCAGCTTGTGCGGCCTGGACCCATGGGCCGAGCCTCCCTGTTCACCCCGCCCACCTGCCAAGCCCTCCTCTCCATGGCAAGCGCCTTGCCAGGCCCTTGTGCTTCATGCTCACAAGGGCTAGACTATTGAGTCCTCAGCATGGCCAGACCCCGGTGCTTTTGCCCTGGCCTCCTCAGGAGTAGGGATGGGCGAGAACACTTGGGTGCCTCCGAGGCCCTTCCTCTCTGCACTGGCTGCCAAGGGCTTCCTTAACAGCTGGAATGGGGAGGACAGGTCCCAGCACGGCCCGCCCCCAGAGGTCTTGCCCTGGCCTCCTTCCAAGGAGGCCAGGGCAAGAGCACTGGGGTGCCACAGCACTCCCAACCACTCTCTACCCGCCAGGGCTCTCTGTCAGCACCCCAGGGCTCAGCGAGCAAGGTCCAGGAGGCCAAAGGGGGGGGGAGTCTATCAGAGTCCCACACCATGCCTCGCTGCCAGTTGTCCTGGGAATGCTAAGCAGAAGAGAAGCACACCCTTGCTCCATCCACTGGCCAGAGGACTAAGGGTTGAACGGTTGTGTGTGGGCATGTATGGTTTATTGCAATGCATGGTAAGCCACCTTGAGAATCATTCAAGTGGAAGGCACAATGCAAATCCATATTCTAAATAAATAATAAAGAGCATGGAAGAACTGGACTCCCAGAAGTTGTGGCAGGAACGTCCATGAGAAGGGATTTCAGCATCACAAGAGGTTGTGAACTGTTAAGGCTCTGGATAGTCCATGTTTCTGGCTTCCTGTTCTTTGCCAGTAGCATTCAGTGGGTGCATGCACTTTCCTGTGTTAGGCTGCAGGAACAGAACTCAATACCCTCCAGGATTTCATGGTCAGAATAGGATTTGCTTTTCATAACCCGGTCCTTATATCAAGAATTGCTCCTTGAGCTCCATTTTCTCCATGATAATGTATCATCACTGACTCTTCACTCCCTGTCTGTAGGCCATATTCATTTGTGTTGTAATAGTCTGTCCTCCACTAATTTAAAAGCCAAGAGGGTGATTTGATCCAAACAACAAAGTTATACTAGAAAAGCAGAATTGCCCTAGAATATATTACCAACAGTTCAAAAATATAGCTCAGCATCTGCAGTGTGTTCACATGGAAGGCAGCGGGCTGAATGGTGCCTTAGAGTCAAATCCAATGTAAGTCTGACTTAGAGTAGATCTACTCAAATGAATAGGACTTAAGTTAGCCATTAAGTCACCTTCGTTTCAATGGGTCTACTCTAAGTTGGACTTCTGTTGGATTTTACCCTTAGTGTTCATATGCATGCATTTCACCTACATGTGTGGTGGAGACAGGATGCATACATCCACTCACTCAGAGATTTTGAGACCTTGAGGATGGAATTCAACCCTGGGAAATGACAATGGGTTAGATCCAGACTAGTCAGTTGCACTTGGCTCCCATCAAAATAATTCAATGTGTAAATGTACGGATGACTTAAGTCCCATGGCTTTCATTGGGAACAAATTCCAAATAATGGTCTGGATCCAACCCAATGTTAGCAGTTTACATTAGGGAGATGTAAAATAGGGACTATGATTTATTAAGGAGAGAGATAATAAAATAGAGACTGTCCCTGGGATTTAGGGACAGTTGGAATATAAAGGAGCCTATGAGAAATTGTAATAGTGCCCTCTGCCTAGCAAATTGCCTTCACTAAGTCTCTGGTTTGCCTGACTGATACCTGATTTTTCTATTGCCAGCTCAAAAGATACCTAATTGAAAAATGAAGCAGTACATCATTTGATTTGAATAACTGTCAGCATATTGCATGAACTTTGACATCCATCCTGTGCCCTGGTCCAGGGTGTTAATGAAATTTGTATCCCTCCCACCACCACAAGGTGACATACAGTAATCATACAAAACAGCAACAGACAAAACAAAAATACTGTACTGAAACGACAACAGCAAAGCTAGCAGATAAAAACAGCAGATAAAAGCTAGTGAGGGGCAAACTTATCCTGAGTGAAATCGTCATTTACTTGGAAAGTAACACATTTGTCCATGTGAGCTTGGATGAGAGTTCTCCTTTAATATGAGATCTCATTCTGTGTATATGAGTTTTGGGGCATGTGCACTATCAAGGTGCATCTTGGGAACTGTAGTTTCGAATTGCATAGGGTGGCGTGACAGCATGCATCACCACACTATGTTAGGGATGGTGGAGAAGTTCAAGGTGGACTAAAATGAGCTTGAATGTCTAAGAATCCCACCTGCGGAATCCACTGCAGAGTGAGCCCCTCAGGCCACATGGAGTCCATGGACTTCCGGACTGTCTGTGTGTGTGTGTGTACTTTCCCAAAATGTATGCATATTTATTCATAGGAAAATATGCATGTTTCTGCTGAGGAAAAGTTGAATGGAATGGAGGCCGATATGCTAAATGTTAAGATAAATTATGTAAATTGTTTAGGGATGTCAGAGAATTCCACCATGGATCCCAGGGAGGCTAAATTACAGTGAATTCGGCCCCCCGGAATCCATGACGGAATGGAGCAACCCACCCCACCACCCCGCGGAAGCCCCATGAAACAGAGCCTACCTGGCTCCGGAGGCAGCTCCAGTGGCGGTGGCGGCTCCGGCCACTGCCAGGCTGCGGCCGCAAATGGCGGCCACTACACCGGCCACCATTTGTGTCCCCGCGCTGAGCCGTGATAGGCGTCCGCTGCGCCATTTACCGTGATAGGCTATGTAAATATTTACGTAGTCTATCATGGCTCAGGGAAGGGACGCAAATGGCAGCAACTATGCTGGCCGCCATTTGTGTCCGCAGACCTGCCGCAGCTGGGTGTCTGGCTGTGGATGCACCCGGCCAGTCGCTCTGCGGAGTCGCCGCAGAGCACAGCAAGCCAGGGACGATTCTGGGGGGAGGGACAGAGCACCTCCCCCCCACTGCAGATGCCACTTACAAAACAGGTAAGTGGTTTCATACTTCCCTAAAATTGTTGCAAAACATCTTAGGCAATTATCTGCATATTTTTCTGCATGACGTGGAAAGACATTCAAATCCATCTGGGAGTGGCCAAGAGAACAAAAGTCACCTGACAAACACAGACAAAGTAGATTTTACACAGTCCATACATTCCTACACTATATGCCCCCTTTCTGATTGGTTACTTTCATGTGGCATGATGGTGTGATGATGTCATGTGATGTTTACTAGCTGTCATTGATTGCTGGTACAAAGATGGACCTGCACAGTTCTCCTCCTCAAAACCAAGTCTGCTACAGCCAAGGCAGCAGTAACAAAAAGGAGAGCAGCAAATCAGACTGCTTCACTAAGTTTTTTGGGGGTATAGATGGTAGGAAGACTGAAAATTCGAGGGAGGGGAAATCTGTGTACTACTTTATTATGTATATTCCAAAGTTTGTGATCTATCCCAAACTTAATAGTGAATTTGTAATACATCGATCCAGCTTGCTACAAAGTTGAGCATTACAAATGGATGAACTTCAACCAACAAGCCAACTAAGTATGGAATTCAGTAGTAGGGATGGAGGAGAATTCCGCCACGGATTTCAGTGAGGCCGAATGCACTGGCATTCAGCCCCCTGAAACCTGTGGCGGAATGGCTTCCCACCCCCCGCCACCCCGCAGAATTCCCCCCAGGACACAGCTTACCTGGGGAGGATGTTCCGGCAGCTGCGGCCCCAGCAGCAGCTCTGGCAGTGGCGGCGGCAGCTGGTCTCTCAGCCGGCCATTTGTGCCCCTGCTCTTTGCCGTGATAGGCTACGTAAATACTTACATAGCCTATCATGGCAGCCTGGCAGGATGCAAATGGTGGCCGCTATGGTGGTCACCATTTGCGGGCGTAGCAGCCGGCTGTGGCCAGAACTCCGGCTGCGGACGGCCCTGGCCAGCAGCTTCATGGAGCTGCTGTGGAGCAGAGCCAGCCAGGGAGGATTCTGGGGGGAGGGACAGAGCACTAGGGATGGCGGAGAATTTCTCCCCGAAACTTCGGGGGGCCGAGCGCCAACGTGTTCGGCCCCCCGAACAAGTTTCGAGGAGAAATCCTCCGCACCCCCCCCCGCCCCCGGCACCCCCCCGGGACGGGACTTACCTTTGCCGAATGTCCCTCCCGGTTGCGGGTCCGGCCGGCGGTTCGGCGGGTGTTCGTGCAGGGCGGGAGCGGCAGCCGGTCTTTCGACCTGCTGCCGCCACCACCATTCCAATAAAAGAAAAAAAAAACGCCCCCGTGATAGGCTACGTGATGATTAACGTAGCCTATCACGGCTAGATTTGCAAAGTCAGCCGTGATAGGCTACGTAAATCGTCACGTAGCCTATCACGGGTGACTTTAAAAAAAAATAAAAATAAGCGCATACGGATAATGGCGGCCCCCATAGGGAGCCGCCATTCCCGTTCCTTATTTGGTCGCCGTAGTCTACGTAAATCTTTACGCAGACTACAGCGACCAAATAAGGAACGTGAATGGCGGCTTCCTTTGGGGGCCACCATTAGCGTACGCGCTTTTTTTTTTTAAAGTCACCCATGATAGGCTACGTGACAATTTACGTAGCCTATCACGGCTGACTTTGCAAATCTAGCCGTGATAGGCTACGTTAATCGTCACGTAGCCTATCACGGGGGCGTTTTTTTTTTTTTAACTTTCGAGTTCGCGGCTGGGCGAGGCGGGAAGCCTCCCCCCCCCGGCCTGAACTTCGCCGGGGGAGCAGCGAAGCACCTCCCCCCCACCGCGAACAAGCTTCGACGAAAGGTAAGTGACTTTCGTCCACCCCTACAGGCACCCTCATCGAGATCTGTGATTGCCATGGGGGGGGGGGCTCAGTGAGCACAGCTTAGGGGTGTGAGCGGGGGGGGGGTGTTCTGCCAGATTCCCAGATGAAATCGGGCACCTGTACCATCCCTAATTGTAAGTGTCAGACCAGTTCATGTGGCAGATAGTGGTCTTTTGAAAATATGAGCTGGTCACCATTTATATCTTTAGTTACTTTCCTGCTATGGAAGTGCTACAACACAATTTCTAGACCTACCATTTCCTGACACAGTTTTGATTGGTAGAGGTTTGTTTCACTGTCAGACACTATATTTACTGGTTTAGGATCATGTTAGGCCTGGGTGCCTGTCATACAGCTCTAAGCAGATGGTACTACTCACATCCATCCATTGGCTCAAACAGAATGGTAATGTAATTCATATTGACACCCAACAATACATTTGCAATCATGGAAGCAGTACGCATGAAGATAAATACATGAGGAAGATTAGTATGAAGGAGAAAGGTAAACTTCTCATGAATACAGCAGAGCAGGTTTTTTTTTTTTAATCTTCTTGTTGCTGTTAGGAGCTAGCCTGCTTGTTTCATATCCCCAGCTACCATAAAACACAAAAATTTAGAACTGCCAAAACACCAATTGGCTCCTGACCAAGAAACGTGCTTTATAATACTCCACTAAAGTCCTCCTTCCTCATGCCCAGCCTATAAATTTGCACATTCCATTTGGGGGAAATAGAGATGATGTAAATTCTTGATTTTTATGTTGTTCCTTTGGTTCCTTCACTGTGTTTGTCCAATGCATCAAAAGGATCTCTCTTTCTCTCTTTCTCCCTCCCTCCCTCCCTCCCTCCCTCCCTCCATACACACACACACACACACACACACAAACACACACGTATATGGAAGGGGGGAGAGAGAGAGAGAGAGAGAGAGAGAGAGAGAGAGAGAGAGAGAGAGAGAGAGAGAGAGTTGCTTGGGAGAAATCCTTTCACTTGGCATAGGGCAAATTGCTGTGGCGCAAATTCTAATTGGTGATGGAAAGAGGCAGCCATGAAATGTTGAAATGTTGACAATACTTGCAACTTCTGAAAAGGGTGGAAAACAAATATGGTCAGGTTTTGTTTTGTTTTTAAAAGTGAGAGTGGAGAGGAGGAGAGCTGGTCCAGTTAATTTAGGATGAGGGAAATAAGAAGGTATGGAAAAACAGAACAAAACTTGATACTAGCACTATCCAAGACCCTGTTTGTTTGTTTGTTTTGCCCTTGTTTGGTCACCTTCAGTGTCTTGTGCCTACTAACCACTCCCTTTTCCATCTTAACCCTCTGGCTCCTACAACTGACTACATGGATCACAGACTGGGGGAGATTCAGGGATTCCTGGGTGAGGTTCACAGATGTCCACCCAAGCCAGACCAAGCTCTGGCTTGATGCTGACATGTACTATCCCTGACTCCAATACTTAGCCATTCTCAGCCCCATACATAGTCCGGTGAGCTTACTATCTCATCCCATCTCCCCAGTGTAGCCAACAGTGCAGTAAATATCACTGGAGATTATGTCCGTGGCAACCTGGAAAGGCTTCGGCTGACCCAGAAATGTTGACAGTGATTATTATCACAGAGAATGCAAATATCAGAGTTTGCTTTCCACATTCAGACCCACAATGAAACTACCTTGATTTGGTCCTAATTTGGGTCATATCCACAACTGCCTGCCCAGCCTCTGTATTCTCAATCAAGCAGCCATCCCTGAGGAAGCATCACCTCTGGCCTTAGGAAGAAGAAGACCAGATATATCCCAAGAATGACTGATTGCCTCACAGGAGGCCTCTCTCCCCGTGAGCCTCCTGTGAACAAGAATTACATCATAGACTTCAATCACTAACCTATTTCCATGTACAACCTTCACTATTTTTAAGTCTGAATAGCTCATAAATACTACCATGATACTTTCTTGGCTACTCTGGATGGGGAAGGTGGAAAACGTGACACCCGAATGTCCTTCTTTTCTCTTTTGTAATGTTGGACTTTCTCAGGTGTTAAGCTTGCAGCAGCAAATTCTTCTTTGGCTTGCCCTAAAGAGGCACCAAGGTCACAAGATCCAAGATGCCCTTGTATGTACCATCTGCATCAGATGGTACATGGTAATGTCATTTTATCAGAGAACCATTGTGTTGGCATAGCTGCATTGCTGAGGCTGTTTGTCCCATTGATACACACAGCATAAAAAGCTCACATTCTTACTAAGGATTACGAATCTAAATAAATAAAGATTTGCTTTTTTGCTTTGTTTGCTCAGCTTCCGAGGTGCAAGGTCCCCCACCTCCCCTCAAAGAATAAACAAACAAACAATCAGGGCAAAAGGAGTGGGGAACAAAGCACAAGGGAGGAGCATTGAGGTTTTTTTTTTTCCACACGTGGGCCTCTAACTGGGTTCTGTTCAGGGATGAAAGAGAATTCCGCCACGGATCTCGGTGAGGCCGAATGCCAGTGCATTTGGCCCCCCGAAATCTGTGGCGGAATGGCCTGCCACCCCCCACCCCCCGCGGGTCCCCCCCCCAGGACGAGACTTACCTGGGGCGGATCTTCCGGGCAGCGGCGGCTCCGGCAGCAGCTCGGGTGGCGGCAGCTGCAGCAGCTGGTCTTCTGACCGGCTGCCGCCTCCGCCATTTGCAGTCTTGTTGAGGTTTTTTTTTTTTTTTTACAAGATGTAATAGGGTGCGTAAAGACTTACATAGCCTATCACGTCTGGCTTAAAAAAACACAAACGCGTACGCAAATGGTGGTGGCTACAGTGCCACCATTTGCGTTCCTTATTTTTGGCCATCTTAGTCTACGTAAATATTTATGTAGACTAAGATGGCGAAAATAAGGGGAACGCAAATAGCGTAGTGGACGCTATTTGCGTTCCCCCTTATTTTCGCCATCTTGGTCTACGTAAATATTTACGTAGACTAAGATGGCCAAAAATAAGGAATGCAAATGGCGGCTGCCGTAGCCGCTGCCATTTGCGTACGCGCTTTTTTTTTTTAAAAGCCAGACATGATAGGCTACGTAAGTCTTTACGTCGCCTATCATGGCTGACTACAGGGATGCAAACAGCGGCGGCTATGGCTGCCGCCATTTGCATCCCTGTTAGCCAGCGGCCGGATGTCCGGCTGCTGGCAGAGCCGGCTGGTGGCTCTGCGGAATCCCCGCGGAGCAGAGCCAGCCAGCCAGGAGTGCAGAGTGCCTCCCCCCCCAGCAAGGATTCCGGGGGGAGGGATGGAGCGCCTCCCCCCCCAGCGGAACCCAGCGGAGCCAGGTAAAGGGAGTTTTGTACATCCCTAGTTCTGTTAGGGGTGTGCAAAACAGCAAAACTTGAGCTCACTGAAATTATCGAAATTCCATCTTGAAGTTTGTCCCAACTCGAGTCCATGTTAGATCGTGAAGTTTTTTTTTTCTTTTCACATGAAAATGTGTGTGTATTTTTATGCAATTTTTTCCAGATGTACACCTCAATTGCGCATAGCTTTGAAATGTACACATTCTTCTTCCATCGATGAAAACGCATTTGTGTGTACTTTTCAAAAGTACACACTTTTTTCACGCAGATTTTTCAAATGTATGCATGCTGTTGAATGCAGGGGTTTTTTGGTCCATGGATCACATAGCAAGCTCAGAAATGTACAGAATTCGACCCTGGATTGCATCGAAGTCTGTGTTTGGTCTGGAAGGTGCAAACTGGGTAAATCCTGATCAAAACTAAACTTATTTTTTCCCCTCTTCCATCCCTAGGTTCTGCAAAGAGCTCTTGTACATACAATTGCCAGGCTCTAGCTGCTGGAGTTGTGCACACACAGTCCTTCTTTCAAGTCGGCATTCCTTGATCTACTGTTCGGGATGGCAAGCAAGGGCTAGATTTGCCCCCTTTCCCCTCCAAAGAACTGAAATCCAAATCAGAGGGAGGAGGAGGTGTGAATGGAGGATGAATGGTTTTATTCACAGGAAGGCCATATGGGGTTACTGAGGTATTTGCTGAGATAATGGCAGGAGTATCAGATTCAAGAAAAGATGGACAAGGGCCAATAAAAGGCGGCTTCGGCAGATGTTTCTTTAATAACAAAGAAAAGTATTTTAGGTTCTAATAATACTCTCTTTTGTTATTAAAAACATCTGCCGATGCTCCCTTTTAGTGGCTGTTGTCCATCTTTCTTGAAACTGATACTCCTGCCATTGCCTAAGCAAAGCTTAGGAGTCCAGCTTTGAAAGGAGAACTATGGTCATGATACAGCTCTGGTTTCTGTGCACATACCCTGTTGGATTAGGGCCAAAGACTTGACAAAGTATTTGAAGACAGCCTACTGGGATAACGTGGTTCCACATCATCAGGATAGGGAGGAGAATGGGACCACCATCCCACAATCCCTGGCACCAACTATCACTTCTAATTAGCGTGAAGAGCAAATGGGATCCAAGTTTCTACGTAATGGATCTCAGCCAGGAAGACTGGCCTGTCAGCTGACAGGAAGGGTACAGGCCTTTCTTCTTTATAATATATATAATCCCCAGTGCAGGTTCTAGGTTATTTTGGGGGTGGAAGAGGCTTGGGCAAGATCTTCCCATTGGGTTCCTTCTCTGATTAGGCCCACACCACCTCCTCCTCCTCCTCTCTATTGTTGCTACTGCCCTTTTTTTGCCTCTCCCTCTGGGCCTAGTCTGCTCCGCATCCCAGAGGGAGAGGACGACATGGAGAGTTTCTGCTTCTTCTCCTCAATCTCTCAGAAAGGACAGGTGAGCAGGCAGTAACAGTGAGGAGCAGGAGCAGGAACAAGAGCTTCTAGAGTTTGGACTCCTGGGATTTGGTCCCCAAAACATGCCCGGTGATGCTGACCCTTGAGCCTGGCCTTGATAATGCTCCAGGCTGACTGATCAGAACCATTTGATGGAGCAGCTGGCCTTGCTCCAAACCAGGCAGCAATGGAAAGGAGGGGAGGCAGGGGCACTCAGACCTGTGCCCTTCAAGGGTGAAGCATGATGATGGGTTGGTCCCATTAACTTGTGCTCAGGATGGGCTTGACAAATCTCAAAGTATGACTGGAAGTTTTAGGGTTTTAGGATCCTCAGGGTATCTGGGGAAAAGGCTAAAATCCCAGGCTGAGGAGCCAGAATGAAGAGGGGCAAACAAAGAAATAACATGGTTTTCTGTGCTCTCTCTCTCTCTCTCTCTATATATATATATATATATATATATATATATATATGACTATTAAATGCAAATATCAAGTCTTATTTCATAACAAATGGCAACTGCCAAAATGCATAAGCCACTTAGCCATTCAGCCAAAGACAGGGCCGGCCCAAGACATTTTGCTGCCTTAAGAAAAGGACAAAATGGTGCCCTCCCTAATTCCATGTACAGAAGCTGACTACAATGGTTGTTGAATTCTACCTCAACACTGTCAACGGGACAATGAGAGTGCCAGGATAGCTGGGTGGGGGCAGTTCTTTCCTTCAACCCCTTGCTGCCATTCCCTGCTCCACAACCTCTGCCACCTGAGGCAGCTGCCTCACACAGCCTAATGACCTGGGGTGTCACAGCAGCCAGTACCCTATATTGTTAAGAGACATGTAGCATCACATCCAGCTGCTGAACATATTATTGCAGCTCAAAATTGGAGGAACAAAATGTTTCATGCATGGTAGTAAAAATATAATTCCTGTCCTCCTTTATGTTTTTCTCAGCCTTGGTGGATTTATAGCTGCCATTGAGTGAATGAGTGGTGGAGACATATTTCCTTTAATAAACATGGGGCAAATAATGTTCCTTGGGTTCACGTCAGGGAAAGTCTTGAAATAAAGTCCCTTGGGCGGAGGGGGTTGGGGGAAGAGCTTTGACAAGGAAGAGTAGCTCTTGTGTTAGGTCCCTCTTAATTCCAATAAAATGGATTCTTTTGTATGTGATTATTGAAGTGCAGAGCTGGAGGAGATGTGAAAGTCATTGACTCCAACCAGTGGAGGCTGGTGGCTCCAGTGACAGTGGGGCAGTGCGTCCGCTCTGGGTCTCAGTCAGAACCAGTCAGAATTCTAAAGGAGCACCTTGGGTGGCTCCTTTAGAGTTCTGATTGGTCCTGTAGCAAACTGGGTGGCTCTTTTAGAGTTCTGACTGGTCCTGTAGCACCTAGGGATATCAGGGAATTTCTCCACGAATCTCCGGGAGGCCGAATGCCAATGCATTCGGCCCCCCCAAATTGGTGGGGAAATGATCCGCCCCCCCCCCCGGGATGGGAGTTACCTCGTGCGAATGTCCCTCATGGCGGTGGCTCCCGGAGGCGGTTCCCAGCGGCGGTTCGGCAGCGGTTCAGCGCCGCCGCTGCCATTTCCAAGTAAAAAAACAACAACAAACAACAAACGTGATAGGCTACGTAAAGATTTACATAGCCTGTCATGGCTAGATTTTCAAAAAACACTGTGATAGGCTACGTAAATGTTTACGTAGCCTATCACGGCTGACTTTGAAAAAAAAAATCTGTACGCAAATGGCGGTGCCCATGGGCGCCGCCATTTGTGTTCCTTATTTTGGCATGGGTAGTCTATGTAAATATTTATGTAGACTACGGTGAAAATAAGGGCGACGCAAATAGCATTCCCCTTATTTTCGCCGTAGTCTACATAAATATTTACGTAGACTACCCGTGCCAAAATAAGGAACGCAAATGGCGGCGCCCATGGGCGCCGCCATTTGTGTACGTGCTTTTTTTTTTTTTCAAAGTCAGCCGTGATAGGCTACGTAAACATTTATGTAGCCTATCACGGCTGACTGCAGGCCAGGGATGCAAATGGCGGGGGCTACGGCCGCCGCCATTTGCGTCCCGGGCTCCCGGCAGGAGAGGAGGTTTCGCAGCCAGAGGGACGGGGCGCCTCCCCCCTGGCCAGAATTTCGGCCGGAGGGATGGGGCGCCTCCCCCCCGCCCAGAATTTCGGGGGGAGGGACGGAGCGCCTCCCCCCCACCGCGAAGCATGCTTCGGGATCAGGTAAGTGACTTTCGTCCATCCCTAGTAGCACCCTGGATGGCTCCTTTAGAGTTCTGACTGGTCCTGAAGGACCTTGGGTAGTTCCTTTAGAGTTCTGACTGGTCCTGAAGCACCTTGGGTAGTTCCTTTAGAGTTCTGACTGGTTCTGACTGAAACCCAGAATGGATTCACTGCCTCATTGACGTCGGAGTTACCAGCCTCCGCTCAATCTAGCTGTTTCTTCCCTATCCCATACCCCTAACACTGCCTTTCCCAACTGGATGCCACTCCCGATGTGTTGGAATCCAACACCCACTATCCCCAGCCAGCACAGCCAATGTCCAACACCTCTGGAATAGCACCTAATTGGGAAAGGTTGCCCTAATAGATGAGCAGTGCCTTTGTTTGTTTGTTTCTAACACTTCTGTCCCTCTTTTCTGGAAAAGCCAAACAAGGCATTCACAACAAAAATTCAAAACACAATCCCCCCACACACAAACAAATAAAGACTTTATATACTTAGCACTGTAAACCCTTAAAAACAACCTTAAAACCCCAACAACAATTTAAAAACCCAGATTTAAAAGATGCCCCAGCTCTTCTTATTTTCTGGAACCTTTCCCTGTGAAATCCCTGCTCCTATCTTGCCCTGTATTTCTTTCCCTCTCAAATGACTACAGACATAGCATTTAAAAAATAAATAAAAAATAGTGCAAACATGTAGTTGCTCTCCTTGAAGTTTCAGGCTCCCCCACCACCACCACTTTGTCTCCAAAAATTAAATTGCTGGGTGGGTTAACATAGATAGATCTTGATTCTTGGGTGAATGCATATAAGTGAACATGCATGATCATTGAGACACCCCGCAGAGCACAGCTGGCCATTTCACCTGCTGCAGCAGTTGAGGTGATGTTCCGAATGGATGAAAATGTATTTGAGGGCAATTATGTTCTGAGCTGTAATAAAATGCCCTCTTTCTTTGTTCTGAAGTCATATGACTCTCAAGCCTCCTGATCACTGCCTATCCAGATACTGGTGTGAAAAAGTGGACAGATAGCTGTGTCTCCTGTGGAAGATGCAGTTCTTCCAAGGGATATATATATATATATATATATATATATATATCCCATGGGAGATCTATTTCTCCCATACCCTTGTCCTAGTCCAGTGCTTCCAATGGAGAGGAAGGAGAGACTAAAATAACTCCTTCTCACCAGAGGCGGTAGAGGGGGAGGGAGGAGTGTGTTTTAAGACTGATGGGCTGGCATATAGTGACAATGGCTGGTACAGAAGATGGAAGCCAACTGAGCTCTCAGATTGCCTTAGACAAATCATTTGATTTTTTTTTGGGGGGGGGGTTCCTGGATGAAAACAGGCTATATACATGATAATACAAGATGAGCTTTGGGAAGTTGGTCCACTGTTAGCTATTAGCGAAGATAACTGACCAGAACCTCCATGTACAGAGGTAGTAGGCTGTGGGGGGAAACAGAGGGAGAGGCTTTTCCTGCTTATGGGCTTTGTGAAGTTAACTAAGGGTTTCCTGTAAGGCGATGGGCCATGGAGGTCAACAAGTCCAGACTTTTCCCAGGACTCACCAAAATACCAATTGCCACCACCCACTGATTTATAGAGAGCAGTAGGACTCTCCCCTTTATATACTTAGCACGTAGGGTGAGATATTCCAGTCTTCACATCTGCCCAGACCAAAACATAGGATTTTAAAAGCCCTAAATGGCTTAGGGCCAGGTTATCTGAAGGATTGCCTCCTCCCATATGTGCCTGTCTGGACCCTAAAATCATCCTCAGGGGTCCTTCTCTGGGAGCCCCCACCAAAGGAAGTGAGGTGGGTGGCTACCAGGAGGAGGGCCTTTTCTGCTGCAGCCCCCCAGCTGTGGAATGAGCTCCCAAGAGAAGTTCACCTGGCACTTACGGTGTTCTCCTTCCAGTGCCAGGTCAAGACTTTATATTTTCCCAGTATTTTAGCATTTTAGCTTCCTAGGCTTTTAGCTTTGGTGTTTTAAACCTGTATTTTAAATCCCTGCATTGCTGCAGGGTTTTTTCTGGTTGTATGTTATATTGTGGTTTTAAGCTTTCATATTGTATATTGTTTTATGCTGCACTTTGTGGATTTAATTTTTGTGAACCTCCCAGAGAGCTTTGTGAACCACTTAGAGAGCTTTGGCTATTGGGCAGCATAGAAATGAATGAATGAATGAATGAATGAATACTCACTCATTTGGTTGTCCTGTGGATTTCTCCGACATCCCTACTCTGAACCTGCAGAGATGGGGAGATGGCCACATTAAGCTATCTCAGGGATCCCAGGCTCCTCTAGCGTTTAATTTTATTTATTTATTTTGAACTGCCCAGAGAGCTCCGGCTATTGGGCAGCATGGGAATGAAAATAAATAAATAAATGTGCAAACAAATATTTATTTATTTAATAGGTCAATGTTCAAAACAAAGAACAACTGGTAAATCTTCCTCCTCCTGAAAACCTAACACTACATCTCTGCTTCTTCGCTTCCCTTCTCATTCACACCTTGTCTCTGATTCTACTCACTTACTAACTTAACTAACTCTGGTCCCTAATTCCTCTCACTATTTTTCCATGCTAACTCAGCTCTGTCCTTTCCTGATTTCTCCCTAATTGCCCCTGTCATCCTTCTGACTTTGTCCAACAGCTAGCACCACATTTTGAGAAGGATGCAGACAAGCTGGAGAGGGTTCAGAGGAGGGCAACAAAGATGATCAGGGGACTGGAAACAAAGCCCTATGAGGAGAGACTGAAAGAACTGGACATGTTTAGCCTTGAGAAGAGAAGACTGAGGGGAGATAGGATAGTGCTCTTCAAGTACTTGAAAGGCTGTCACAGAGAGGAAGGCCAGGATCTCTTCTCGATCATCCCAGAATGCAGGACACAGAATAATGGGCTCAAGTGACAGGAAGCCAGATTCCGTCTGAACATCAGGAAAAACTTCCTGACTATTAGAGCAATACGACAATGGAACCAATTACCTAGGGCTCTCCCACACTGAAGGCATTCAAGACGAGGCTGGACAGCCATCTGTCAGGGATGCTCTGACTTGGATTCCTGCACTGAACAGGGGGTTGGACTCGATGGCCTTGTAGGCTCCTTCCAACCCTCCTATTCTCTTCTCTTCTCTTCTCTTCTCTTCTCTTCTCTTCTATTATTCCTTGCACTCACTTGTCTGTAACAGGATTCCTGGAGATAGTTGGTTGGTCACTGAGGAAAGCAAAATGCTGGATTAGATGGACCTTCCATATGACCCACGAAGGTTCTTCTTACATTTGGAGGGAGCAATCCTATGGCCGCTAGACAGTGGCTACACAGCCGTAGGGTATCTTGCTTTCCAGAAACTGACCTCGGAGCCCATGCTCTGAGGTCAGTTCCAGGAGAACCGATCTCTGCCCACATCTGCACTGTCTTGGAGGCAGCACAGAACAGCCCTGTCCTCCATGCTCGCAAGAGGAACATGAAGCAGCCGAAAAGGAGTGTGTCTGGGGGCATTCCGGGGCAGGGAGGGCGGAAAAGACTGTACGACACACCCAATGTGTCGTACAGCAGCCTCCTCCCCCACTCTGCCCTCCTGCGGCTAGACAGCCATAATCGTCTGTCTAGCCGAAAATGCAGGGCAGGAGGAGCATGGAAGGAATGATCCCCTCCATGCTTCTCCTGCCCTTCTTTGGATAGGCGGTCGCCTCCAAGTTCGGAGGCGGCCACCTGATTGTGCCCTTATGATACTAAATGTTGCTGAATGTATTTGACTTCCAGCTATTCCATAATAAATACAAGCATTTCCCTTATGAGATTAAATGTTGTATTGAACATTAGGGGTGTTCACATGTTACATTCAAGGCATGTTCAATCTGTGCCTCGCCCCATCCTCAGCTGTACAAGAGATGGGCCTGACAGATGTAAGTGGAGGTCCCTGGTACACATGTCCACATCTTTCCAAAACAAAAGATAACTATCTTCAGAGCTGACTTCAGGCCCTGAACTTCATCTGACCCCTATATGTATTCCATATTTTTTGGCCACATCTCCTCAAATGGTGAAATGGAACACCTGTTCTTTCCAAGTGCAACATTAATTGAAACATAGTACTATATTTGAGCTGTACAGCATATACAAATATTATTCCTCCTACTGGAACATTTGAACAACTGGAATGAGAGAGTGGATCGATAATTCTTCTATTAGATAATTGAAACATGCCTCATGATTTACACTAATGTACTTGCTAAGCAATAAGTAATCAGGCTGAAGGCAGACCTTGCATGAGAGAAGGAAATATTTGATTTAACACTCTGAAGGAATGCACAAGTCAAGTTTGCTTGAGTACAGCACGTCCAGAGAAAGAGGGCCATTAGAGCTGCCACCAAATTCCGTTGATAGCGTAAATGATGGAGAATTTGGGGTGGGAGAATTTGAAACTGAAGGAGAATTTCCTGGGTTCACTTTATTTCCAGATACATTGCTGAACTAATCTAATTTGTTTTTGAGAATTCTAGCTGATCTTATAGGGTCTTGCAACAAAAACACAGAATTGTCTGTATGTAGCATTGTTTTACATCCTTGTCTCACCTGTTGAGCCATGATTTCAACATATACATTAAGTAATATTGATGATGGACATCCTTGTCCAACTCCTCTTTGTAGTGTTATTATAGGTGACATTATGCCATCAGAATCCTAGCAACTGGTGCTGTTTAAATGAGCTAGATCAGATTACAAAAATGTGGGCCAGATCCAAACCTCATACATCTCCATTGCATGGAATCAAATGCTTTTTTTCAGAGATCCCATATTGCGTGTTCCAGGACTAGGGAGGTATGGGAAATTAGTTTCAGTTTGTTTATGACCAGAATTTTCCCTGTTTGCACTACCGAAACGTGAACGGGGGGGGGGGGTGTTTGAAAAATGCATTCATTAGGAAATATGCATAAAGAATGCATAGATTTTAAAAAATGCACACAAACATGATTTAATTATAATGGGAGGAGATTGTACAGTTTTGAATGCACACCCAAATACATACCAAGAATGCAGCCAAGTACTCTGTGATTTTCATGTGAAAAAGAAAAAGAAGCTTATATGGACATGAATCAGACGAGGTAGAAATCGAGGTAGAAATTTAGGGATGTTAGAGAATTCTGCCACGGATCCCAGGCTGGCTGAATTCCAGTGAATTCAGCCCGCCGGAATCCATGGCAGAACGGAGCCCCGTGCCCCTCCACTACGGATGTACGAAACTCCCCTTACCTGGCTCCACCGGGTTCTGCTGGGGTGGGGAGGCGCTATGTCCCTCCCCCCGGAATCCTCACTGGAATCCTGGCCGGCCGGCTCTGCTCCGCGGGGATTCCATGGAACCGCCGGCCGGCTCCACCAGCAGACGGACATCCGGCCGCTGGCTAGCACGGACGCAAATGGCGGCGGCCGTAGCCACCGCCGTTTGCGTCCCTGTAGTCAGCCATGATGGCTTAAAAAAAATGCATGTACGCAAATGGCGGCGGCTACGGCTGCCGCCATTTGAGTTCCTTATTTTTTGCCATCTTAGTCTACATAAATATTTACATAGACTAAGACGGCCAAAAATAAGGAACACAAATGGTGGCGGCCGTAACCGCTGCATTTTTTTTTTTTTTACAAGACGTGATAGGCTACGTAAAGACTTACATAGCCTACCACGTCTGACTTAAAAAAAAAAAAAAACGTGTATGCGATTTTTTTTTAAGTCAGACGTGATAGGCTATGTAAGTCTTTACGTAGCCTATCACGTCTTGTAAAAAAAAAAAACTGACAAGACTGCAAATGGTGGCAGTGGCGGCAGCCGGTCAGAAGACCAGCCGCCGGAGCCACCGCCGCCCGGAAGATCCGCCCCAGGTAAGTCTCATCCCAGGGGGGATCCGCGGGGGGGTGGGGGGTGGCAGGCCGTTCTGCCACAGATTTCAGGGTTGCCAAATGCACTGGCATTCAGCCTCACTGAGATCCATGGCAGAATTCTCTGCCATCCCTACCCTCCATGCCATGAAAGCCCTGCAAAATGGAGCCCACCTGGCTGCAGCTCCGGCTGCAGCTTCAGCTCCGACGGTGGTGGTGTCGGTGGCAGCTGCGGTGGCAGCTGCGGCTCCAGCTGCTGCCAGGCTGGTGCAGATGCAAATGGCATCCTGAGTAGGGGATGCCATTTGCATCCCTATGGTAGCCCGTGATAGGCTATGTAAATATTTACGTAGCCTATCACGGCTAAATTGGGAATGCAAATGGCGTAGGGGACACCATTTGCATTCCCGTTATATCCATGATAGGCTACGTAGCCTATCACGGATAAAACGAGAACACAAATGGCGTAGGGGACGCCATTTGTGTCCCTGCTTTAGCCGTGAGAGTAGGGATGTCAGAGAATTCCACCACAGATCTCGGTGAGTCCGAATGCCAGTGCATTCAGCCCCCCAAACTCCATGGCGGAATGTCCTGCCAACCCCCCACCCCCAACAGATCCCCCCCGGGACGAGACTTACCTGGGGTAGATCTTGCGGGCAGCGGTGGCTCCGGCGGTGGCTTCGACGGCGGCAGTGGCGGTGGCTGGTCTTCCGACCGGCTGCTGCTGCCGCCATTTGCAGCCTTGTAAAAAAAAAAAAAAAGACGTGATAGGCTACATAAAGATTTATGTAGCCTATCATGGCTGAGTTAAAACAAAAAACTAAAAAAAACGCGTATGCAAATGGCGGCAGCTACGGCTGCCACCATTTGCGTTCCTTATTTTTGGCCATCTGAATCTATGTAAATATTTCCGTAGGCTAAAACTGTAAATCAAAAAGGGACGCAAATAGCGCCCGCTACGCTATTTGCGTTCTCCTTTATTTTCGCCGTCATAGTCTACGTAAATATTTACGTAGATTCAGACGGCCAAAAATAAGGAACACAAATGGCGGCAGCCATAGCCGCCGCCATTTGCATACGCAGTTGTTTTTTTTGTCCCCCAGAGCCCTTCGCGACCGCAAATCCGGCTGTGGACAGCTCTGGCCTGGCTGGGTCTGGCCAGCTGCTCCGCAGAGCTGCTGCGGAGCACAGCCGGCTGTGGAGGATTCCAGGGGGGAGGAACGGATCGTCTCCCCCCCGTCGAGGATTCCAGGGGGAGGTCCGGAACGCCTCCCCCCCACCATCAACATAATCCGCGGAAAGGTAAGTGACTTTTGTATATCCCTACGTGATAGGCTACCTAAATATTTATGTAGGCTATCACGGGCTACTATAGGGACTCAAATGGCATCCCCTACTCAGGACGCCATTTGCCTCCACACCAGCCTTGCAGCGGCTGGAGGCCCTGGAGTGGAGCTGGCCAGGTAGGATTCTGGTGGGGAGGAACAGATCACCTCCCCCCCATTGAGGATTCTGGGGGGAGGGACGGATCGCCTCCCCCCACCTGCGGAACCCAGCAGAGCCAGGTAAGAAGGTTTTCATACACCCCTATAGAAATTAGAGAACCTCCATGAGTTTGAATTTTGCTGACTTTGATATTGATACAAGTACTGTTCCAAAAATTTATCCCACAGTTTTTTTCACCGTTCTCATTCAGTTTGATAGAAAATAAATTGCTTTTGAAAATAAATTCAAAGGAGAAGAAATTTCGGATAAATTCTCATGGGTTGGTTGGGTTTGGGGTTCTTGTGCTTACTTTACTTATAGGGTGGCCATGGAGTGTACAGAGATTCATTGTACAATAATCTCTGTGGCAGCCTGTAGCCTTCTCAGCTTCCCGCACTTCAATTAAAGCCATCATGAGAAAGACATTGTGAGGTAATTTCTCCTATGGTTTTTTTTTTTTCAGTTGCCATGTGGCCTGGGAGGCTGCAGAGCAATGGAAAGTCAGAGAGAGAAAACGCTCACAGCACCCTTGGCTACCTTGCAGTGATTAGGTAAGCTCAAAAACCAAAAGAAATTCAAAATTCTGCCTCAGAAAAGTGGAAGCCTGTACCTAGTTTATTCTGTTGCAGCTTGCAGGAGCGGTACAATGACCGAAAAACCTTTAGAAAAAAAATAAAAATAAAAAATCCTGTGCTACACCCCCTGCCAATAGTGAGCCCTCTCTGTGAGAAACTGCTGGAGAATCTCTTCTCTTCTAGGTAGGAAACGCTTACCAGGTTCTGCTGGGGCCATCCGTAGTGGGGGGGGTGCTCCACCCCCCCCCGAATCCTCCCCATCTGATTCCGCTCCATGGGAACTCCACGGAGCCACCGGCTGGGGCTGGCCACAGCCAGAATTCCGGCTACCGAGCCGCTGCGGCCACAAATGGCAGCCGCTATGCTGGCTGCCATTTGCGTGGCTGCCAGCCGTGACAGGCTACATAAGTAATTATTTACTTATTAGTAAGTAACTAAGTGTTTACGTAGCCTATCACGCTAAGGCAGCCAGGCAAATGGCAACCACTACGACGACCGCCATTTGGGGCTGCAGCAGTAGGGACGGCAGAGAATTCTGCCACAGATTTCAGTGAGGCCGAATGCACTGGCATTTGGCCGCCCAAAATCCGTGGCGGAACAGCCTGCCACTCCCCCGCCCTCCCACGGATCCCCCTGGGACGAGACATAACTGAGGTGGATGTTCCGGACGGCGGCGGCTCCAGTGGCGGCTTCGGCGGCGGTGGCGGCGGCTGGTCTTTCGACTGGCTGCCGCCCGCGGCTGTCATTTGCGGTCTGGTCTTTTTTTTTTTTTTACCCAGACGTGATAGGCTACGTAAAGACTTACGTAGCCTATCACGTCTGGGCAACAAAACAAAACAAAAACGGCATATGCAAATGGCGGCAGCTATGGCGGCTGCCATTTGTGTTCCTTATTTTTCGCTGTTTTAGTCTATGTAAATATTCTGTTGACATATTCTGTTGTTAATATTTACGTAGGCTAAACTGGCAAATAAAAAAGGAACGTGAATAGCGCCCACTACGCTATTTGCGTTCCCCTTTTCTTTCACCGTAATAGTCTATGTAAATATTAACAACAGAATATGTCAACAGAATAAGTTGCAACTGCAAGTTGCAACAGAATAAGTTGTAACAGCAAGTTGCAACAGCCGCCGTAGCCGCCGCCATTTGCGTACGTCGTTGTTGTTTTTTTAACCCAGACGTGATAGGCTACGTAAAGACTTACGTAGCCTATCACGGCTCCTTGGCTGGACGCAAATGGCAGCCACTATGGCGGCCACCATTTGCATCTGCACCAGTCAGTCCACCGCTGGAAATCCGGCTGCGGATAGCCCTGGCCTGGCCAGCTGCTCCGCGAAGCCACCGCAGAGCAGAGTCGGCCGTCGAGGATTCCGAGGGGGAGCACCGGATTGCCTCCCCCCCTGTCAAGGATTCTGGGGGGAGGGACAGAGCGCCTCCCCCCCCACAAACAGAATCTGCGAAAAGGTAAGTGACTTTTGTACATCCCTACGCAGCAGCCTGGCAGCGGCTGGGAGACCAGCCGGAGGAGCTGTCGCCGCTGCATCCGCCATCAGGTACGCTTTGTCTTGGGGGGATTCCGCGGGGTGGTGGTGGGGGGAGTCCATTCTGCCACGGATTCCAGGGGGCTGGATTCTAAAGAATCTGGCCTCACTGGAGTCCATGGTGGAATTCTCTGACATCCTTACCCCTAGGAGAAATTCGGTGAAATTGCCCCCTCAGTTTCTCTGTCCACAGATAGGCTGGAGAATTTTGAGAGGCCCTTTGTGCACAGCTCTAATTGATACCATTACACACACCAGAGGTTTAGTGTGATTAAGAGCAAAAGTACCACATTATCTTTTGGGCTGGGGGAAGAGAAAGGGAGAGAGAGAGAGAGAGAGAGAGGATTATGTATTTAACAAATCAATGTAGTGAGCTGTTTTCTGGAGTATGACTGGGTGGGGCTGTGTGTTTGGAGGATGAAATATTAATATTAATATTAAAGGGAAGGTCTCCTGGAGGGCCCAGTGTTGGCAAAGGAGTGGATGGGATCAGTCAGTTAAAATAATGAGTGGATCTGGGACCAGGGTGGAGCGTGGATTGGATTCTTAGGTTAGGGATATGTGAAACCTACTGATTTGAGAGGGGAAAAAACTGTAAAAAGAAGAGTTAAATAAACAAAAACAAAAACAGATATTTGTACCATAAGTAATACTGTGCTTATTGACCAATTTAGCTTGATTCTTCCCCCCTCGCTCTCTCACAAATAAAACCTGTTAAATTCATAGAATCATAGAATCATAGAATCATAGAATAGTAGGGTTGGAAGGGGCCTACAAGGCCATCGAGTCCAACCCCCTGCTCAATGCAGGAATCCAGGTCAGAGCATCCCTGACAGATGGCTGTCCAGCCTCGTCTTGAACACCTCCAGTGTGGGAGAGCCCACCACCTCCCTAGGTAATTGGTTCCATAGTCGTATTGCTCTAACAGTCAGGAAGTTTCTCCTGATGTTCAGCTGGAATCTTGCTTCCTGTCACTTGAGCCCATTAGTCCGTGTCCTGCACTCTGGGATGATTGAGATCCTGGCCTTCCTCTCTGTGACAGCCTTTCAAGTACTTGAAGAGCGCTATCATATCTCCCCTTTAAAATTATTTAAAATCTTAATCAAGGATTAAAATTATTAATCCTTGACTGTCTCCCAAGGAACTCATGTTTTAAGGATTTAAACACTCCACCCCAAAGCAATATAATCATGGTGAGAAAGCATGACACCAACAACTTGGATGTGTTAAGGAAGAAAAACAGAAGAAGGAAAGCAGAAAGGATCAGATTAATTATCTCTGGAACTTGGTCCATTTCTGCTCCTTTTCTGAAAAGCATGAGGCCATTGCAGAGAACTTCAAACAGAACCGCTTTCAGAAGGTCTGGCAAGAGAATTTACATAAGGTTGAGATGAGCAAATCCAGACAGCTGCTTTGGACTTATGCATTGACCCAGAGTTCCTTCTCCCCTTGTTTATGCAGCAATTTGCCTCCAATCATACTGGATAATGGAGTCAGTCCCTTTTATGGCTCTTGTTAAGATGTAGCGTTGGTGACTCCAGCCGAGCTCATTGTTCTCTCTCACCTGGGAAATAAATTCATCCCCTATCTGTGAAAGAGCAAAGGGTGTTTGTTTGTTTTTAAAAATGATCTTGCATGACATGTAGTATGCACATCAGATGTAAGACCATTAATGAGACTAGGCCTAGTGCGGCCAGGAAGTTAATTTCTGCACGGTGACTAATGAAATGGCATCCAGGAGGTGAGAAGAAGGTGAGGCTGTGGGATCCACATGGGCAGCATAATTAATCCTTGGCTCATTAAACATTGTTGGCACCTTAAGGACTTGCTAACAAGGTCCTCTGCTCCCTGTGTGTCTTCCTAAACTCTGCTTACAACTAGGGATGTCCGTCGTTTGCAAATCCAGCCCTTTTGGGGCTTGACAGATAACTGCTGCCCACCTGGCTTGGCTTGCATTCTTGAGCTGAGCCATGGGTTTTTCCCAAAATTTGGGGACATTTTTGTCCCCCCCCCCATAAATAGGAAGTTCCACAAATGGTGGCTGCAATTTGCATAATGTGTGCAAATTCCAGCCATAATTTGCTTAATTTTTGCAAATTCTGGCCAGGATTTGTGTACATTAATCAAATTCTGGCTGGAATTTGCACAAATTATGCAAATTGCAGCTGCAATTTACACAACTTTCTGTTGAAAGAAAGAAAGAAAGAAAGAAAGAAACCAGACAGTCTGCAAGGGAAGAGAGTGGATGTCTGAGGGGGTGAACTGATGAATGCTCAGCACGCTCCAGGCCCCAGATGCATTCCTCTGACATACCTACTTTGGACACTAGATTTTATTAGAAAAGAACTTCTAGCTTATATCTCTCTTGTAAGACATGACAGCAACAAGAATGCTTAGCAATTGTATAACAGTCATGTGCCCTGCTATGGAGGCCCAGAATCACCCCAAGGAAAACTCAGAGGAATCAGGGGTCACCCCACTTTGGGGGGAGTCGTCCACCATACCTTCCCGGCCTGAGAATGTAGCCCTCCCATCAACACCACCCGACCTTATTGGATTGCCCCAGATTCTACCATTATGAGAGAGGGAAGAAAAGAAATGCCTCTATTTTCTTCCTCCACACCATGAACACCATCTGTTGTCTCTTGCCAGCCATGTTGCCAGCAGTGGTCATCTGGCATGTGAGGTCCTTGGAGGTCCTTGGAGGTGAGGATGCTGGATCCTCCATGTGGTCTGACTTGGGGATTGGAGTTCTGGAGTACTGCCTGGACCTCTTGGACTTAGATGGTTGCTTGTTGCTCACCTCAGCCTCATTGTCAGGAGGACCCAGATCTGGGTGGTGCTACTTACTCAGCTGGCCTTTCTCCCTCTGGTCGATGACAAAGTTAGTGATGGTAATCCAGGTCATGACACCATGGTGTGCCACGGCCAGGGATGGTGTGGGTGCCCAGGATCTGCACCCCTGAATTTGGCAGGGTGAGCCACTGCCTCCACCCGCTGAGGACTTGCCTGGGCTGTCTGATTGTGCCCCGCAGCGGCAATGTTGGGGAAATGGCCCTTTATGGCCACCATTGTGCTCAATATTAGATATATGAAAAGACAATGGCGGCCATAACAATGGGAAGATGGCCCTTTATGGTTGTCATTGTGTGCAACATTGTTGTTGTTCAGCCGTTCAGTCATGTCCAACTCTTCGTGACTCCATGGACCATAGCACACCAGGCCTTCCTGTCCTGCGCTCTCGGCCGGAGCGTGCTCAAATTCATATTCATTGCATTGGTGATACTATCTAGCCATCTCATCCTCTGCCGTCCCCTTCTCCTTTTGCCTTCAGTCTTTCCCAGCATCAGGGTCTTTTCCAGAGAGTTTTCTCTTCGCATTAGGTGGCCAAAATATTTGAGCTTCAGCTTCACTATCTGTCCTTCCAAGGAGCACTCAGGGTTGATTTCCTTTAGGATGGACTGATTTGACCTCCTTGCAATCCAGGGGACTCGTAAGAGTCTTCTCCAGCACCACAGTTGGAAAGCATCAATTCTTCGGCACTCAGCCTTCCTTATAGTCCAGCTCTCACAGCCATACATTACTACTGGGAAAACCATAGCTTTGATTAGATGGACCTTTGTCGGCAAGGTGATGTCTCTGCTTCTTACTATGCTGTCTAGGTTGGCCATAGCTTTCCTCCCAAGGAGCAAGCGTCTTTTAATTTCATGGCTACAGTCACCGTCTGCAGTGATCTTGGAGCCCAAGAAAGTAAAATCTGTCACTGCTTCCATTTCTTCCCCTTCTATATGCCAGGAAGTGATGGGGCCAGATGCCATGATCTTAGTTTTTTTAATGATGAGTTTCAAACCAGCTTTTGCACTCTCCTCTTTCACCCTCAACAAGAGGTTCTTGAGATCCTCTTCACTTTCTGCCATTAGGGTGGTATCGTCTGCATATCGGAGGTTGTTGATAATTCTCCCGGCAATCTTAATTCCGACCTGTGATTCATCCAACCCGACGTTTCTCATGATGTACTCTGCATATAAGTTAAATAAGCAGGGTGACAATATGCAGCCTTGTTGTACTCCTTTCCCAATTTGGAACCACTCGGTTGTTCCATGTCTGGTTCTTACTGTGTGTGCAACATTAGATCTATGGAAAATGCAGAGCCCCATCTTGATTCAAAATTGAGGCTCACATGGAGGACGGAAGGTTGCAGGGCATGAGAGAACTGCTCACTGCACCCTCCAGGGGCTTGCACTTCTTGGCCTCCTGAGTGCCCACCAAGCTTGGACTGGGGTGAGTCTGTCTATCCCTAGCCATTGCCAGTATAGTAGGCAATACTGAGTGAGATGAGTCCGTGTAAGGCAGTTTCATATAGGGATGTCAGAGAATTCTGCCACAGACCAAAATGGGATCAAATTCCCTTCAGTCCATGCCACAGAATCCTCTGAGGAACAACACCACGAGGTCCTGCGGATCCAGCAGTCATGCGGCTTTTTTTTTTGTCATGTGCACAGAGTTGCAAAATTTTCGTAAATAAAAATGCAAGGTAGTATATTCCAATAATAAATACGTAAGATTTTTTTAAAAAATGAATTGTGGTCACTGCCTTGTTTGTGGGTGTTCTTCAGTTGAAATCCTCCATCTCCATTTACTTTCAGCCAAATCACTTCCTCCTCCAAAACACTTCCTCCACACCTAGGACAGCCTTCTTTTGGCCTGGGTGCTGTGGCCACAAATGCTGCGCCGCTACGCCAGCTGCCATTTGTGTGGCCGCCAAGCCGTGATAGGCTACGTAAGTATTTACATAGCCTATCACGGCAAAAGGCAGCCATGCAAATGGCAGCCACTACGCCATTTGCGCAGCTTCTTTTTGCCGTGATAGGCTATGTAAATACTTACGTAGCCTATCACGGGAAAAAGCAGGGGCGCAAATGATGTAGCAGCTGCCATTTGTGCCCCTGCTCTTTGCCATGATAGGCGACGTAAGTATTTGTGTAGCCTATCATGGCAAAAGGAAGCCATGCAAATGGCAGCCACTACGACGGCAGCCATTTGTGGCCACAGCAATCCAGCAGCAGCTGGGAGACCAGCTGGAGCCACCGCTGCCGCTGCATCCACCACTGCATCCGTCGCTGCCGCATCCGCCGCCAGGTAAGCTCCATTCTGGGGGGATTCCGCGTCCGTGGCGGAATTCTCTGACATCCCTATCTTATACTGAGTAAGACCACTGGTCCATCTAGCCCAGTATTGTTCACATTAACAGTCAGCAACTCTCCAGGATTTCAGGCAGAATTCTTTCCTAGCCCTACCTGGAGAAGTTGAGGATTGAATCTGGGACCTTCTGCATGCAAAGGAGGTGCTCTGCCACTGAGCCATGCCCCCTGACCAAGTTCATACAGTCTGTCTAGGGATGGGTGGATTCCCTACCTGTTCCTCCGCTTGGAAGCACCAGCGATATGGCCGCTCTTGCCACATCGCTGGCTGGGCAAACTGACTCCGGAGTCCGGATGCAAATGGTGTAGCAGACGCCATTTGTGGCCATTTATGGCTGCATTTAGCTTAATCTAATTGCTTTCTGGCTGCAAGTGGCATCTGCAACACCATTTGCATCCAGAGTTGGTCAGCCCAGCCAGCGATGTGGCAATGGTGGGTGTATCACTGGCGCTCTGGAGCCAGCCAGCAGGGAGGATCCAGCCAGGGAGGATTCCTCAGGGAGGCAGAGGTAAGCGATCCATTCCTCCATGGACTCCGGAGCCCGGATTCTTTTGAATCTGGCCTCACTGGGGTCCGTGGAGGAATTGTCCCCCATCCCTGTCTTCCATACAAATATCTGATTCTACAGTTAAATGAGTCTTTGCAGTCTAGCTTCTCCTTTTCCATAACTCCCTTGCCAGCCAAGCATGGTTGCGCACTTGATTATCAGGTTCTGTTTCCCACTCGCTCCCTGTCAGAGCTATTGCACCAATTCAGCTTCACTTCCCTTGTATTCATACACCCTGAATGCTGTGCTTGCTTGTTACAGAAATCCTAATGGAAAATCAAAGCTCCCACCCAGCCACCGCCCACAAGCCAAGGGATTTGTGTTGTGATGTGCCTGCTCCGATAGTGCTGAGATTTCCACAGCCCAGGGGTTTTGTGGGTTTACTTCTGGCGTTTATGTCTCTGTGCGGCACACCTTTGTTGCTGCTGTTGATCTGCCAAAGAGAGAACTAGTAATGAGATAAGCAAAGTAGCCAGGAGGGAGAAAAGGACGGCAAACACCAGCAAAGGCAAACAGGGTAGAAATACAGGCTCTGCTTGAGAGGTACAGAAAACTGCCCCCCTCTCCATAGAGGATTTAAAGGCTGGAATAGAAGCTGGAGGCAGGGCCAACATCTGTGCTTAGCATCTAGGGCCGTTAAACTGGTCCTTGTGTGCTAGAAGGGCCCACAGCCAACTCCGGACTTGCCACCACTGCTGCTCTGCGTTAACATGTCCCGTTCATGTGAACATATCCTGTCTGCAATTCCAAACATGCTCTCCGAAAAGTTTTGAAATAGAGTAGACCAACTGAAATGAATGGGACTTAAGTTAGTTGTGACTAACCAAAGTTCCATTCATTTCAATGGGTCTACATCTTTAAGTAGGACTAACATTGGATACTGCTTGAAGGACTTTGTGCATTTTGGTCAAGTCTTATAAAAAATGCACTGAGCTGAAATTCTTACCCACCTGCACTGGTGAAATTCAATTGATACAGCTATGCCCAGCATGGAGAAGACAATGATGTACTGGCTGCCATTTAACTGTCGAAGATGAGGATCCTGCCAGGAAGAGAGAGAGAGAGAGAGAGAGATGGCAACTAGGGATGTATGCACTGTGTAAAATCCATCTGTATGTCACAGATTGTCACGCACCTTTTGTTCCGTCAATTCTTTTTTTCATCAAGCGGAAAATACGCAAATAATTACATACCAGGTTTCATAAGAATTTACATAATTTTTCTGTATGTTGTCTCTCTGCTTTTATGTAAATGGCTTTTAAACTTTTTATATTGTATTTAGGGATGGGGGAGAATTTCTCCCCGAAACTTCGGGGGGCCGAGTGCCGATGTGTTCGGCCCCCCGAAGTAGTTTCGGGGAGAAATTCTCCGCCCCCCACCCCCCTCCGGGACGGGACTTACCTTTCCCTAATGTCCCTCCCGGCGGCGGGTCCTGGCGGCGGTTTGTCAGGTCTTCGACAGGGGCAGAGGCGGCAGCCGGTCTTTCAACCGGCTGGCACCGCCGCCATTCCAATAAAAGTAAAAAAAAACAAAACGCCCCTGTGATAGGCTATGTGACGATTAACGTAGCCTATCATGGCTAGATTTGTAAAGTCAGCCATGATAGGCTACGTAAATCATCACGTAGCCTATCACGGGTGACTTTAAAAAAAAAAAAAGCGCGTAAAAAGATTTACGTAGACTACGGCGAAAATAAGGGCAACGCTATTTGCGTTGCCGTTATTTTCGCCGTAGTATACGTAAAGATTTACGTAGACTACAGCGACCAAATAAGGAACGCGAATGGCGGCTCCCTATGGGGGCCGCCATTTGCATACGTGCTTTTTTTTTTTTAAAGTCACCTGTGATAGGCTACGTGACGATTAACGTAGCCTATCACAGCTGACTTTGCAGATCTAGCCATGATAGGCTACGTTAATCTTCATGTAGCCTATCACGGGGGCGTTTTTTTTTTAACTTTTTATTTCACGGCTGGGCGAGGTGAGGTGCCTCCTCCCCGGCCTGAATTTCGGCCGGGCGAGGCGGGAAGCCTCCCCCCCGGCCTGAACTTCGGGGGGAGCAGCGAAGCGCCTCCCCCCCACCGCGAAGAAAGCTGCGAGACCAGGTAAGTGGCTTTCGTGCACCCCTAATTGTATTTACTGTAGGGATGTACAAAAGTCACTTACCTTTCCACGGATTATGTTCATGGGGGGGGGGAGGCATTCCGTCCCTCCCCCTGGAATCCTCGACGGCAGGGAGGCGATCCGTTCCTCCCCCTCGGAATCCTCCATGGCCGGCTGTGCTCCGCAGCAGCTCCGCAGAGCAGCCGGCCAGGCCCAGCCAGGCCGGAGCCGTCCGCAGCCGGATTTCCGGCCGCGGAAGGCTCTGGGAACCCCCCCTCCCGTGTACGCAAATGGCGGCGGCTACAGCCGCCGCCATTTGTGTTCCTTATTTTTGGCTGTCTTAATCTATGTAAATATTTACGTAGACTATGACAGCGAAAATAAAGGGGAACGCAAATAGCGTAGCGGGTGCTATTTGCGTCCCTTTTTGATTCCCCATTTTAGCCTACATAAATATTTATGTAGGCTAAAATGGGGAATCGAAAAGGGACGCAAATAGCGCCTGCTACGCTATTTGCGTTCCCCTTGTTTTTCGCCATCATAGTCTACGTAAATATTTACATATATTTTAAGGGCAAAAATAAGGAACGCAAATGGCAGCACCCATGGATGCCGCCATTTGCGTACGTGCTTTTTTTTTTTTTTAAGTCAGCCGTGATAGGCTACGTAAACATTTACGTAGCCTATCACAGCTGACTGCAGGGACGCAAACGTTTGCAGGGACGCAAACATTTGCATCCCGGCAGGAGACGACGTTTCGCGGCCGGAGGGACGGGGTGCCTCCCCCCCGGCCAGAATTTCAGCGGGGAGGGACGGGGCGCCTCCCCCTCGGCCAGAATTTTGGCGGGGAGGGACGGGGCACCTCCCCCCCCAGCCAGAATTTTTTGGGGAGGGATGGAGCGCCTCCCCCCCCCCTGCGAAGCAAGCTTCAGGATGAGGTAAGTGACTTTTGTCCATCCCTACCCTCAGCTCATCCACTGAAGACTGAAGGGACTTCCTTTAATTTCTCCAAGTGTACATTGTATACATCAAAAACATTCTGTCTCTCAGAAATGTGGAGGTTTTTTCTTGATGCAGCACTTATTTTTGCTATTACATCTGTCCACATACCCCATCTTTTGTATCTCTCCCATCAATATTTGTACTCCAGCCTTCAAATACTACTTGGGGCGGCATCCTCAGCACACACACCCATAGCTGCTTAGTGTCAGCTGTTCTCTGTGTCGTGGATCATCATAGTCAATGGAGGTCTTCTCTTCCTGAGGCATGAGTCTTGGGCATTGGCTGATGCCACTTAGTTGAAATGAGTTAATGATGTCTGGATCCATCTGCTACATTCACTTTCACTTTAGATATGGTGAAATTGGAACAGTAGGATTCATTTGGCAGAGAGCACATGGCCCTGGGCAGGACATAACAGGGACTATCAGGTTTCTCTGTGTCACTGACACTTCTCTCCTCAAGACATAAGCCTTCATTTGAGCCAGCCACCAGTTGATCTGCCCCTGTCATCGCCGACATTCAGGCATCTCACCCTTACATTATTTCATCAGAGGATGCAACTGGATAGGGCTAGATTAGGGATATGTGAATCCCCACCCCCACCCCGAAATGTCCCTAGTCCTATTCAAATTGTTGTTGTCTTCTTTTGGAATTCCTCAGATATTCCTCCTCAAGGGGAACCTCCAAATCCGCTTAGGATTTTTCAATAGATAAAATCTACGGACAAGTGAGGGATGTTTGGAACCACACTAACCTTAACGAATTTCACTACTCCTCTTCTCAAATATTGTTTTGGCCACCCTTGAAATCCTTCAGATATTTCATTTGAGGAGGAGCAGCCACCAAATTCACTTTGGATTTTGCTTTAGGTGGAATTATACAGGCAAATGTTAAACACTATTGCATTCCTCTGATCACATGCTATCAAATACAAAAGGCCATTCCAGAACTTTCAGATATCTACCTGAAATTGGAGATCACTGAAAGCCTAATCCAGATTCTGAATATTTAGTAAACAGTCTACAAATATTTGTGAATTTTGAGTAGGGATACCTGGGTGCCCCCCCACCCAGGTTCTCCAGGTGCCCACCTAGCCCCTGCCCCACTTCTGCATCTCCAGACCTGCACTCAAGATGCATGCCTGCTTGCTGAGCTACCCATACTTACCCAGGCCCCATCCATCTCCGTCGCTATCACCATGTTTTAAAAAAACATGACCATCAAAATACTGTACCAATAGACTTATATGCAAAATGGCACCATTTATCATGTGTATATGGCAGATTCACGGTGCCATTTTGCCTATAAGACTATGTGTGAAAAATGTGCACATAGACATATACATAAAATGGTGCCATGAATTGCCCATATATGCAAGATTCAGGGTGCCACTTTGTGTATAAGTCTATGGGTACAGTATTGCAATTGCCATGTTTTTTCAAAACATGCCGATAGCGACGGAGGCAGAAAGGGGCTGGGTAAGTGTGTGTGGCTCGGCAAGCATGGGAGGGGGTCAACTGGGGGCAGGGGCTCAGTGGGGGTGGCTCGGCAGGCACGGGCAGTCCACCAGTATCCTGGACTGAGACAGGAGCCCACATCAACACTAATTTTGAGGCAGCAAGACCAGTAGTCCACTTAGATCATCTTAGACTCCAGACTTTAGTTGTGTTATGCCACCCTCCCCTAAACTTAACAGTCTTATAAGTGTTCCCTCTTTTTGATGGAAATGTGTATTATTCCACTTACTTCAAATTGCGGGAGCCACCCTCCGTGGAAGTAGGGATGTATGAGAGATTTGTTTCAGTTCATTTTTGATCAGGATTTTACCCATTTCTCACCTTCTGGTCTGAACACGGACTCAGACACTGTCTATCGTCAAAGTCCATACATGTCTGAGCTTGCAGTGTGATTCACAGACCAAAAATCTCTATGTTTTACAGCATGTGTACATTTCAAGAATGCATAAATTTCAAAATGAGTGTATTTTTAATAATGTGCACAATTGATGTGTACATTTGGAAATAAACATGCGCAGAAATGTGCATGGATTTTCATGAGGAAAAAAACAAGCAAAACAAAGCTCACAGTCTGATACAGACTCCTGTTGGAACGAGCTTCAAGATGGAATTCGAAGAACTTCTGCGAGCTGGACTTTTGCTGATTTGCACATCACTATGTAGAAGGTGATGTGCAGAGTGATAAGCAAACTGTCCCCATCATAATCCTCAATTTCTCTGCCAAGTTATGAATCTAATGCTGTAAACTCAGATGAAAGTTCTTATTTACGAGATGTGGAGGCATTTTTGAAGTTTTGCACAAGCACCTCACCAAAGTGCATCTCAGGAGTGTGGTCTGCATAGCTCTTGGCATTGTTTTCTAACTTATGATGAATCACAACCTCATGCATCACAATGTATCCTCCTCTGATCGGCTGTTATCACATGTTCTGCGGTAGGAGTCGAGCAACATGGAGCCACCACAGGCAGAGGCAGTGGCTGCAGAAGCAGAACGATCTGAAATGTTGTTCAGGTCCAAACATTCAGATCGATTGGTGGCTTTGGCAAAGAGTAACAAAGGGTTAAATTCATCCCATGTATGCACATTAAACATGGAACTTCTTCATTTCCTTTGGTAATGAAAGGGTTAGAGGATGGGGGGGGGGACAACTTCTAGCTCACTGCCCTAATATGGCCTGCAAAGGTTCCCTATACCACCTGTGGAGCATTCATGGATTCCTCCAGGGGGTGGGGCTTGGTCTCCAAACCCTACTCCTGAAGGAATCGCCACTGATATCTCAGATCTGTAATTTGAGGTTAGGGTGGGAATTCCCCTGCTTGCAAGAGGACTGGAGATAACAGATCAGAGATATCTGTGGAGGGTGGGCAGGATACAAGTTAGTCATGACTTAATTTAATTCCCTCTGATTTCTGTGGTCACAAAGTACAAATTTCTTTTTCTGGATCCAACCTAATTAGTTTAGATTGTACTTAGACCATGTGTCTGTCTGTTTCTCCCTCCCTCCCTCCCTCCCTCCCTCTCTCTCTCTCTCCCTCCCCCCCATTACCTATAATATTGGCATCCTTTTTTTTAAAGAAATCTGACTAAAATTTGACAGATCGGATTCCTTGGAGGGCTGAATAGTGGAGGCTGGTGGCTCCAAGTTTGGTGGGGCAGAGATTCCATTCTGAGTTTTAGTTACAACCAGCTAGAAGTCTAAAGGAGCTATCCAAGGTGCTGGACCCATTTTGGGGATAGCCTCTCTAGATATCTGGCTGGTTGTAACTAAAATGCAGTAAGGAATCTCCATCTCATCGAAATTGGAGCCACCATCCTCCCCTGATGGGATTCCTGGAAATGTTGTGTGAGGTGGATGGAAAAAACAGAATTTACAGGAGCAAAAGAGAACCCAAGTCTCCCTTCAAAAGTGGTGGGAAGTGAAAATGAATGGGGCAGGGGGAGAATGAAAACAACCAAAATCATAATGAAGAGGGATGAATGAGGTTTTAATAATGAAGAACGAAGGGAAGAACTAAAGAAACAAGCAAAAATCCTGCACCCCTCTAATCTGGGGCTGGCTAAAATAGCTTCAAGGGCCTAATCCAGCCCATAGAGGACCAGTACATTGTTCCTGTTCTAGAGGAAGGAGCATTGGAGGGTAGTGGCTTCAATTTCAGTGGGGTGGAGATTCCATTCTGGGACTAGTCAGAACCAGGCAGAATTCTAAAGGAGCCATCTGAGGTGCTGAACCCTATTCCCAAAATGGGCTCAACATCTTGGATATCTCCTTTAGAGTTCTGCCTGCTTCTGATTAAAACCCAGGATGGAAGCACAGCCCCTCCAAATTGGAGCCACCATTCTCCACTGGGAAGGAGCAAATCATCTGTAGCAGGCTCCTAGAAAGCAGATTTGTGTGATGAACATACCTTGCCTTCTTCCTCCAGTGATTAATCTAGCTGGCCTCCCTCTGACCCCCATTTTGGAGCAGTGTCAATCACTCTTGACACAGAGGACATGGCAAGAGAAAGGAACAACAAGATAAAGTACACATATGTCAGGCAGTGGCGGTGCTGAAGGTGAGTAGCTTTTTCATCCCTGCGAGCTGGGCAGCTTTTCAGTAATACCCCAGCACGGCCAGGCGACCTGAAAGCTCCTGGCCTTGTAAACGTGTCACTCAGCCCATTTCACAAGTGATGGGAGGAAGATGCTGCATCAGCTTCCTGTCTCAGCAGGAATAGCTGTCTTTGATTTATCACATGTGTTGATGGCAGCAGTTGCCACTCCAAGCCCAAATTGGCCCATCGTGTTTGGGAGGGGCTGACTAAGCAGGGTTGGGTGAGTGCTTGAAGGGCAGGGAAGAAACCTACCCTTGTCTAGGGATGTTGGAGAATTCTGCCGCAGACTCAAATGAGGCCAGATTCCAAAGAATCCGACCTCCAGAGTGTGCAGAGGACCAGCCGCACTCACTTCCGTGCCTGGAGGAGTTCCTGCTGGGTGGCTCTCCAGCTTCCTAAAAAACATGATAGGCTAATGGCAGCTGCCAATCTCCTTATCGCAGGAAAGTTACAGCTGTAAATGGTGCATTGTATGTGGTCATGAAGCATTTACTTTGACTTAAATGCAGCTGTGAACAGCTCCAATTTAGGTCACAGTCAGTGCTTTACGGCTACAAATGGCATAAAATATGCCATTTATGGCTGTATTTTTTCTGCGATAGGCTAAAGGCAGCTGCAATTAGCGTATCATGTCTTATAGGGAGCTGGAGAGCCACTCTGCCAATTCTGGCAGACCGTGCTGGGCTCTGGAGGATTTGCCCCTCCATGGACCCACCCCCAGACCAGAAAGGGGGGGTGTACATCCATACCCTTGTGTCACTGAATCTTTCAACCTGAGGACTCCACCTCTGCTCTGATCCAAAGTGCAATGTCTATTTAGGTTCAGAGCCAAGGTTGCCCCCTATCCAAATTGCCAAGGCAGGTTCTGAGGCGATATCTATCTATCTATCTATCTATCTATCTATCTATCTATCTATCTATCTATCTATCTAATCTATCAGAAAGATAGAAAGACTAACAGCAGAGTATTACAAATATATTTCAAGCTAAAAGTTTTGGCTTCCACCCTCATCAGTAGCTGTTCTATTTAATCCAGTTAACAGCACAGTTACTGCTAAGGGCAGAAGCTGAAATGTTTAGCTTGAAATATATATTTTATTATTCTGATGTTAATCTTTTTATCTTTTTTATACATTTTACAGTGAATCCACAGCCTCCTTGTTGCTTTGTTGTTGTGCTGCTTTACACCAACATCTCTCTCTCTCTCTCTCTCTCCATCCTCTATCTATCTATCTATCTATCTATCTATCTATCTATCTATCATCTATCTATCTATCTATCATCATCATCATCATCATCATCATCATCTATCATCTATCATCTGTCATCTATTTGGTGAATGGCCATTAGTCCTGTGGCTTCCCAATTGTTGTTGTTGTTCAGTCATTCAGTCATGTCCGACTCCTTGTGACCCCATGGACGACAGCATGCCAGGCCTTCCTGTCCTGCGCTCTCTCCCAGAGCGTGCTCAAACTCTCAAATCCATATTCATTGCATCTGTGATGCTATCTAGCCATCTCATCCTCTGCCATCCCCGTCTCTTTTTGCCTTCAATCTTTCCCAGCATCAGGGTCTTTTCCAGTGACTTTTCTCTTCGCATTAGGTGGCCAAAATATTGGAGCTTCAGCTTCAGTATCTGACCTTCCAATGAGCACTCAAGGTTGATTTCCTTTAGGATGGACTGATCTGACCTCCTTGCAATCCAGGGGACTCGTAGGAGTCTTCTCCAGCACCACAGTTCGAAAGCATCAATTCTTTGGTGCTCAGCCTTCCTTAGAGTCCAGGTCTCACAGCCATATGTTGCTACTGGGAAAACCATAGCTTTGATTATATGAACCTTTGTCGGCAAGGTGATGTCTCTGCTTCTTACTATACTGTCTAGGTTGGCCATAGCTTTCCTCCCAAGGAGCAAGCGTCTTTTAATTTCATGGCTACAATCACCATCTGCAGTGATCTTGGAGCCCAAGAAAGTAAAATCTGTCACTGCTTCCATTTCTTCCCCTTCCATATGCCAGGAAGTGATGGGGCCAGATGACATGATTTTAGTTTTTTTAATGTTGAGTTTCAAACCAGCTTTTGCACTCTCCACTTTCACCCTCAACAAGAGGCTCTTGAGATCCTCTTTGCTTTCTGCCATTAGGGTGGTATCGTCTGTGTATCTGAGGTTGTTTATTTATTTATTTATTTCATTTCTATACTGCCCAATAGCTGAAGCTCTCTGGGCGGTTCACAAAAATTAAATCCAAACAACACACAATAAAACAATTTAAAATATACAGAACATTAAAGCCACAATATAACAATTTTGTTGTTCAGTCGTTCAGTCGTGTCCGACTCTTCGTGACCCCATGGACCATAGCACGCCAGGCCTTCCTGTCCTGCGCTCTCTCCCGGAGCGTGCTCAAGTTCATATTCATTGCATCCGTGATGCTATCTAGCCATCTCATCCTCTGCCGTCCCCTTCTCCTTTTGCCTTCAGTCTTTCCCAGCATCAGGGTCTTTTCCAGGGAGTTTTCTCTTCGCATTAGGTGGCCAAAATATTGGAGCTTCAGCTTCATTATCTGTCCTTCCAATGAGCACTCAGTGTTGATTTCCTTTAGGATGGACTGATTTGACCTCCTTGCAGTCCAGGGGACTCGTAAGAGTCTTCTCCAGCACCACAGTTCGAAAGCATCAATTCTTCGGCGCTCAGCCTTCCTTATAGTCCAGCTCTCACAGCCATACATTACTACTGGGAAAACCATAGCTTTGATTAGACGGACCTTTGTCGGCAAGGTGATGTCTCTGCTTCTTACTATGCTGTCTAGGTTGGCCATAGCTTTCCTCCCAAGGAGCAAGCATCTTTTAATTTCATGGCTACAGTCACCGTCTGCGGTGATCTTGGAGCCCAAGAAAGTAAAATCTGTCACTGCTTCCATTTCTTCCCCTTCTATATGCCAGGAAGTGATGGGGCCAGATGCCATGATCTTAGTTTTTTTAATGTTGAGTTTCAAACCAGCTTTTGCACTCTCCTCTTTCACCCTCCACAAGAGGCTCTTGAGATCCTCTTCACTTTCTGCCATTAGGGTGGTATCGTCTGCATATCGGAGGTTGTTGATAATTCTCCCAGCAATCTTAATTCCGACCTCTGATTCATCCCACCCAGCATTTCTCATGATGTACTCTGCATATAAGTTAAATAAGCAGGGTGACAATATGCAGCCTTGTCGTACTCCTTTCCCAATTTTGAACCAATCGGTTGTTCCATGTCTGGTTCTGACTGTTGCTTCTCGACCCTCGTACAGGTTTCTCAGGAGACAGGTAAGGTGGTCTGGTACTCCCATCACTTTAAGAATTTGCCACAGTTTGTTGTGATCCACACAATCAAAGGCTTTAGCGTAGTCAATGAAGCAGAAATAGACGTTTTTCTGGAATTCTCTTGCTTTCTCCATGATGCAGCGAATGTTGGCGATTTGATCTCTAGTTCCTCTGCCTCTTCGAAACCCAGCTTGTACTTCCTGTAGTTCTCGGTTCGCATACTGCTGAAGCCTAGCTTGTAGGATTTTGAGCATCACCTTGCTGGCATGTGAAATGAGCGCAATGGTGCGGTAGTTTGAACACTCTTTGGCGTTGCCCTTCTTTGGAATTGGAATGTAAACTGACCTTTTCCAGTCTTGTGGCCACTGCTGAGTGTTCCAGATTTGTTGGCATATTGAATGCAGCACTTTAACAGCATCATCTTTTAGGATTTTAAATAGTTCGGCTGGAATACTGTCATCTCCGCTAGCTTTGTTGTTACTAATGCTTCCTAAGGCCCACTTGACTTCACTCTCTAGGATGTCCGGCTCAAGTTCAGTGACCGCACTATCATGGCTATCAGGGACATTCAGATCTTTCCTGTATAGTTCTTCTGTGTATTCTTGCCACCTCTTCTTAATCTCATCTGCTTCTGTTAGGTCCCTGCCTTCTTTGTCCTTTATCATGCCCGTCTTTGCACAAAACGTTCCCTTGAGATCTCCAATTTTCTTGAAGAGATCTCTAGTCTTTCCCATTCTGTTGTTTTCCTCGATTTCTTTGCATTGTTCATTTAAGAAGGCCTTCTTGTCTCTCCTTGCTATTCTCTGGAACTCTGCATTCAGTTGGGTATATCTTCCCCTCTCTCCCTTGTTTTTTGCTTCCCTTCTTTCGTGAGCTACTTGTAAAGCCTCATCAGACAGCCACTTTGCTTTCTTGCATTTCTTTTTCTTTGGGATGGATTTCGTTGCTGCCTCCTGAACAATGTTATGGACCTCCGTCCATAGTTCCTCAGGCACTCTGTCTATCAGGTCTAATCCCTGAAATCTATTCCTCACCTCCACTGTATATTCATCAGGGATATGATTTAGGTCATACCTGAATGGTTTAGTGGTTTTCCCGACGTTCTTCAATTTAAGCCGAAATTTTGCAAGAAGCAGCTCATGATCTGAGCCACAGTCAGCTCCAGGTCTTGTTTTTACTGACTGTATGGAGCTTCTCCATCTTTGGTTGCAAAGGACATAATCAATCTGATTTCGATATTGACCATCTGGTGACGTCCATGTGTAGAGTCGCCTCTTGTGCTGTTGGAAAAGAGTGTTTGCTGTGATCAGCATGTTCTCTTGGCAAAACTCTATTAGCTTTTGTCCTGCTTCATTTTGTACACCAAGGTGATGCCTGCCTGTTATCCCGGTGATTTCTTGACTTCCTACTTTAGCATTCCAATCCCCTATGATGAAGAGGACATCTTTTTTTGGTGTTAGTTCTAGAAGGTGTTGTAGGTCTTCATAGAACCGATCAACCTCAGCTTCTTTGGCCTCAGTGGTTGGGGCATAGACTTGAATTACTGTGATGTTGAATGGTTTGCCTTGGATTCGTACTGAGATCATTCTATCATTTTTAAGATTGTACCCCAGTACTGCTTTTCCCACCCTTTTGTTGACTATGAGTGCTACTCCATTTCTTCTAAGGGATTCTTGCCCACAATAGTAGATATGATGGTCACCTGAATTAAATTCGCCCATGCCTGTCCATTTTAGTTCACTGATTCCCAAGATGTCGATGTTCAATCTTGCCATCTCATGTTTGACCACCTCCACCTTACCTTGATTCATTGATCTGACATTCCAGGTTCCTAAACAATATTGTTCTTTACAGCATCGGATTTTCTTTTCACCACCAGACACATCCACAGCTGAGTGTCCTTTCGGCTTTGGCCCAGCCGCTTCACTCTTTCTGGCGCTACTTGGAAATACCCTCTGCTCTTCCCCAGTAGCATATTGGACACCTTCCGACCTGAGGGGCTCATCTTCCGGCATCATCTCTTTTAGCCTTGTGATACGTTCCATGGGGTTTTCTTGGCAAGAATACTGGAGTGGGTTGCCATTTCCTTCTCCAGTGGACCACATTTTGTCAGAACTCTCTGCCATGACCTGTCCGTCTTGGGTGGCCCTGCACGGCATAGCTTATGGCTTCACTGAGTTACGCAAGCCCCTTCGCCACAACAAGGCAGTGATCCATGAAGGGGACAATATAACAATACAACCACAATAAAACCTAGCAGCAGTGCAAGAGTTTAAAATACAGATTTAAAACAGCAAAGATAAAAATTTAGAAAGCTAAAATGCTAAAATGCCTGGGAAAATAAAAAGGTCTTCACCTGGCTCCGAAAGGAATACAATGTAGGCGCCAGGCGAACCTCACTAGGGAGCTCATTCCAGAGCCGGGGTGCCACAGCAGAAAAAGCCCTCCTCCTAGTAGCCACCCGCCTCACTTCCTTTGGCAGGGGCTCACGGAGAAGGGCCGCTGATGATGATCTTAAGGTCCGGGCAGGCACATATGGGAGGAGGCGATCCTTCAGGTAACCTGGCCCCAAGCCGTTAAGGGCTTTGAATGTTAACACCAGCACTTTGAATCGGGCCTGGAAATGGACTGGCAGCCAGTGCAGCTGGAAAAGTACTGGCGTAATATGAGCTCGCAGGCCAGTCCCTGTTAACAATCTTGCTGCCCTATTTTGGACCAGCTGAAGTTTCTGGACCGTTTTCAAAGGCAGCCCCACATATAACGCATTGCAGTAATCCAGACGAGAAGTTATCAGAGCATGGATAACTGTAGCAAGGCTATCTCTGTCCAGATAAGGGTGTAGTTGGTATACCAGCCTAAGCTGATAAAAAGTGCTCCATGCCACTGAGTTCACCTGTGCCTCAAGTGACAGTTCTGGATCCAAGAGCACCCCCAAACTATGAACCTGATCCTTTAGGGGGAGTGCAACCCCCTCCAGAACAGGTTGAATATCACCTAGCCGGGCAGAGGAACCACCCACTAACGGTACCTCTGTCTTGTCTGGATTGAGTTTCAGTTTATTAGCCCTCATCTAGTCCATTACCGTGCCCAGGCACTGATTCAGAACAGTCACTGCCTCACCTGGTTTTGATGTAAAAGAGAAGTAGAGCTGGGTGTCATCTGCATATTGATGGCACCTCAGCCCACACCTCCGGATAACCTCCCCCAGCGGTTTCATGTAGATGTTAAACAGCATGGGGGATAAAATAGAGCCCTGTGGAACCCCATGGCACAATTGCCATGGCACAGAGCAGTAATCCCCCAGCACCACCTTCTGGAATCGGCCATCCAAGTAGGAGCGGAACCACTGTAGTGCAGTGCCTCCTACTCCCAACCCAGACAACCTATCCAGAAGGATACCATGGTTGATGGTATCGAAAGCCGCTGAGAGGTCCAGAAGAATCAACAGGGTCGCACTCCCCCTGTCCCTCTCCCGGCAGAGGTCATCCCACAGGGCGACCAAGGCAGTTTTCATTCCAAAACCAGGCCTGAAGCCCAACTGAAATGGTTCTAGATAATCCGTTACATTCAACAGTGCCTGGAGCTGTCCTACAACCACCCGCTCAAGCACCTTGCCCAGGAAGGGGATGTTGGCCACTGGCCTATAATTGTTAACATCCTCTGGGTCCAGGTTAGGCTTTTTCAGGAGTGATCTAATTACTGCCTCTTTTAAAGTGGCAGGCACCACTTCCTCTCTCAAGGAGGAATTTACAACCTCCTGGACCCAGCCGGACAACCCCTCCTTGTTTGATTTAATAAGCCATGAAGGGCAAGGGTCAAGCACACAAGTGGTCGATCGGACTTGGCCAAGCACCTTGTCCGCATCCTCAGGCCTCAGTAACTGAAACTCATCCAATAAAACTGGACCAGACGGTGCTCTGAACGCCTCTACCAATGGAACTGCATTAATGGTGGTGTCCAATTCATGACGAATCTGAGCGACTTTATCCTCAAAGTGCCGTGCAAACTTGTCACAGCGTGCTACCGAGGGTTCCACCATCTCTCTCCCTGGCCCAGAATGTAACAGGCCGCGAACCACTCGGAAAAGCTCCACTGGACGACACTGAGAAGATGCAATGCTGGTGGAAAAGAACTGTCTCTTTGCCACCCTCACCGCTACAGAGTAGGCTCGATAATGGGCTCTTACCTGTGTTCGGTCAGACTCAGCACAAGTGTTCCTCCACCTGCGTTCTAGCCGTCTCCCCTCTTGCTTCATTGCCCTCAGCTCAGGTGTATACCAAGGAGCTGGCCGGGCTCTGCTCAGAGGGAGAGGGTGCTTGGGCGCGATCGTGTCAACCGCCCGAGTCATCTCTGCATTCCACAGAGTGACCTGGGCTTCGACAGGAGCACCAGCCATACCGGCAGGAAAATCCCCCAGAGCCCTCTGGAATCCTTCGGAATCCATTAGCCTCCGGGGGCAGACCATTTTAATAGGTCCCCCACCCTTGCATAGGGGAAAGGCCGCCAGGAGTCTAAACCTCAGCAGGAAGTGGTCTGACCATGACAAATGGACAGATGTTAATTCCTCCACTTTCAGATCACCATCCACCTGCCCAGTCGAGAAAACCAGATCAAGCGTGTGTCCTTTTGTATGCGTTGGGCCGATGACATGTTGGGACAGCCCCATGGTTGTCATGGCGGCCATGAAGTCCTGAGCCACCCCGGATACAGCAGCCTCGGCATGGAAGTTGAGATCCCCCAGGACCATCATCCTAGGGGTCCTCAACACCAAGTCCGAGACCACCTCCGTCAGCTCAAGCAGGGAGTCTGATGGGCAGTGGGGTGGGCGGTACACCAACAGAATCCGCAATCTGTCCCAGGTATCCAACACAAGGTACAAACACTCAAGATCTGCACTCGAATGAGCAGGAAGCCTAGAGAGGGAGATTGAATTCCTATAGACCACGGCAACCCCCCCTCCCCGACCCTCAAGTCGGTGTTGGTGCTGCACCGAGTACCCAGGAGGGCACAGCTGGGAGAGAGTGACCCCTCCCAGTTCCCCCACCCAGGTTTCAGTAATACATGCCAGGTCAGCCCCCTCATCCACAATCAAATCATGGATGAGGGAGATTTTATTTTGGGCCGACCTGGCATTCAGCAGCAGCACCACCAGACCCAAGGGCAGACTGGTAAGACTGCCAGGAACCATCAGGTTGGGGGAAGAACCAGAACAGGGGACAGCTGTAAGGTGTCTAGCCCCTCTTCTCCTCAGCTGGCCTGTTAATCCCCCAATGCCATACCTCCCCCTACCCGTGACCACAGTTATGGTGACACCTCTCTGACTCCCTGAGTTGCCCAATAGTCCTCCCAGGCACATATTAAAATGTTAAGATATAAATAGCACAACAGTTTAAAAGAATATAAAAGATAAAAGAGATAAAAGAGAACAGCAGCTAAGAACGAGCAGATAAAGTCCACGTTTGCCCCTTTCCCCTTGTCTTTAAAGCTGCTGCCCTCTGCTGCCGATATTTGCTGCTGGTATTGTGGCTGCTGGTGTCTCTGGAGAAGCAGGTGGGTAGGTCTTCAGGTCCTACGCGACTCCAAGTGTGACGCTAAGTGCGCACTTAGCATCGCACTTGGCGCGACGCTGAGGCGCACGCCGAGGTGCTGCCTCTGGCAGCCCCCCCCAAGTACCTGTGGGCGGGGGCAGAAGCAGGCTCAGGATCAGGATCACCCGGTGCAGCTGCTGGCTGGTCCTCCTTTCCCAGGCTCCTTCCCGAGCAGCCTCTGGCAGCCCCGCCTTAAGTACCTGTGGGTGGGGGCAGAACCTGATAATTCAGGTTGTTGATAATTCTCCCGGCAATCTTAATTCCGACCTGTGATTCATCCAACCTGGCATTTCTCATGATGTACTCTGCATATCAATTAAATAAGCAGGGCGACAATATGCAGCCTTGTCATACTCCTTTCCCAATTTTGAACCAATCGGTTGTTCCATGTCCAGTTCTTACTGTTGCTTCTTGACCCATGCCCATCTTTGCACAAAACATTCCCTTGATATCTCCAATTTGCTTGAAGAGATCTCTAGTGTTTCCCATTCTATTGTTTTCTTCAATTTCTTTGCATTGTTCATTTAAGAAGGCCTTCTTGTCTGTCCTTGCTATTCTATGGAAATCTGCATTCAGTTGGTTATATCTTCCCCTTTCTCCCTTGCTTTTTGCTTCCCTTCTTTCCTCAGCTACTTGTAAAGCCTCATCAGGCAGCCACTTGCTTGCATTTCTTTTTCTTTGGGATGGATTTAATTGCTGCCTCCTGAACAATGTTACGGACCTCCGTCCATAGTTCCTCAGGCACTCTGTCTATCAGTTCTAATCCCTTAAATCCATTCATCACCTCCACTGTATATTTATAAGGGATATGATTTAAGTCATACCTGAATGGTTTAGTGGTTTTCCCTACGTTCTTCAATTTCAGCTGAAATTTTGCAAGAAGCAGCTCATGATCTGAGACACAGTCAGCTCCAGGTCTTGTTTTTACTGACTGTATAGAGCTTCTCCATCTTTGGCTGCAAAGGACATAATCAATCTGATTTCGATATTGACCATCTGGTGATGTCCATGTGTAGAGTCGCCTCTTGTGCTGTTGGAAAAGCATGTTTGCTATGATTAGTGTGTTCTCTTGGCAAAACTCTATTAGCCTTTGTCCTGCTTCATTTTGTACACCAAGGCCATGCTTGCCTGTTATCCCGGTTATTTCTTGACTTCCTACTTTAGCATTCCAATCCCCTATGATGAAGAGGACATCTCTATTTTTTTGGTGTTAGTTCTAGAAGGTGTTGTAGGTCTTCATAAAACTAATCAACCTCAGCTTCTTCAGCATCAGTGGTTGGGGCATTGTCTTGCATTACTGTGATGTTGAATGGTTTGCCTTGGATTCGTACCGAGAGCATTCTATCATTTTTAAGATTGTACCCCAGTACTGCTTTTCCCACCCTTTTGTTGAGTATGAGTGCTACTCCATTTCTTCTAAAGGATTCTTGCCCACAGTAGTAGATATAATGGTCACCTGAATTAAATTCGCCCATGCTTGTCCATTTTATTTTGCTGATTCCCAAGATGTTGATGTTCAAAATCTTGCCATCTCATGTTTGACCACCTCTAGCTTACCTTGATTCATTGATCTGACATTCCAGGTTCCTAAACAATATTGTTCTTTACAGCATCAGACTTTTTTTCACCATCAGACACACCCACAGCTGAGTGTTCTTTCGGCTTTGGCCCAGCCACTTCACTCTTTCTGGCGCTACTTGGAAATACCCTCTGCTCTTCCCCAGTAGTATATTGGACACCTTCTGACCTGAGGGGCTCATCTTCCAGCGTCATATCTTTTTGCCTTGTGATACGTTCCATGGGGTTTTCTTGGCAAGAATACTGGAGTGGGTTGCCATTTCCTTCTCCAGTGGACCACATTTTGTGAGAACTCTCCGCCATGACCTGTCCGTCTTGGGTGGCCCTGCACGGCATAGCTTATGGCTTCACTGAGTTATGCAAGCCCCTTCACCACAACAAGGCAGTGATCTATGAAGGGGAGCTTCCCAATAGGGATGGCAAACCTGTCAGTTTCAGTTTCTGTCAGTTTATTTTTCCAATCTTAAATTTGGTTCATTTTGTACTGTGAGAATTTTATAGGGATGTACGAAAGTCACTTACCTGGTCTCGCAGCTTGCTTCACGGTGGGGGGGAGGCGCTTCGCTGCTCCCCCCGAAGTTCAGGCTGGGGGGGAGGCTTCCCGCCTCGCCCAGCTGAAATTCAGGCCAGAGGGGAGGCTTCCCGCCTCGCCTGGCCGAAATTCAGGCCGGGGAGAAGCACCCCGTCTCCCCAGCCGCGAACTTCAAAAGAAAAGTAAAAAAAAAAAAAAAGCCCCATGATAGGCTACATAACAATTTAAGTAGCCTATCACAGCTAGATCTGCAAAGTCAGCTGTGACAGGCTACGTTAATCATCACGTAGCTTATCACTGGTGACTTTGAAAAAAAAAGAAAAAAAAGCACGTACGCAAATGGCGGCCCCCATAGGGAGCCGCCATTCGCGTTCCTTATTTGGTCCCTGTAGTCTACGTAAAGATTTACGTAGACTACAGGGACCAAAAAGGAACGCGAATGGTGGCTCCCTATGGGGGCTGCCATTAGCCGTACGCACTTTTTTTTTTTTTAAGTCACCCGTGATAGGCTACGTGACGATTAACATAGCCTATCATGGCTGACTTTGCAAATCTAGCCGTGATAGGCTATATTAATCGTTACGTAGCCTATCACAGGGGCGTTTTTTCTTTTCTTGTAATGGCGGCGGCAGCAGCCGGTCGAAAGACCAGCTGCCACCCCCGCCCCTGACGAAGACCTGCCGAACCGCCGCCGGGACCCGCCGCCGGGAGGGACATTCGTGAAAGGTAAGTCCCATCCTGGGGTGGGGTGGGGGGCGGGGGGGCGGAGAATTTCTCCCCGAACAACCTTCGGAGGACCGAATGCGTTGGCACTCGGCCCCCCAAAGTTTTGGGGAGAAATTCTCCCCCATCCCTAGAATTTTACCAATCTTAAATTTTTATCCCTAACTTTGAAGAAAAAAGTTCACATAAAAGTTCAAATGCATTTTGGTGAGCATTTCTCCTAATATATGCATTTTGTGCACAATTTTGCCTAATATACAGATTTTCTGGAAACAATTTTCTTAATGTAATGCACTTTTGCATGTTATTTTCATGAGTGTATCCATTTTTGTGTGCACTTTCCCTTAAGGTACAGTTTTTGGTATACTTTTTTATTGGAGAACTCCATTGCAAATTTGGAAAAGTGTGAATTTCAACGGATAACTGAGTTTTGGGGTTCATATGTTGGTTCAAGAGTGTGAAAATACTGGACAAATTTCACCTACATCCCTACTTTCCAACTAGGCACAGTCTATCTCAGACCTGTTTGGTTTCTACATGGCTGCTATCTCATATCGGTGGGCTGCTGTTTTTAAGGTTATGGGCCTTGCAGACGCATTTGCTTAGTCACTGTGGTCTAGGCTAGTGGGGTTGTCTGCTACAGCCTGAATGTTGTGTTGTTGTTTTTAATTTATTTTTTTAAAACAATACGTAGGCACTATGACCTGTTCAGGAAGCAAGAGCACCTTGAACTCCCCTGCCTGGTCTGTCACCTCTATTATAAGCCACATTGACAATGATATTAGGCTTTTTTTTTTTTTTTTAAGTAAACTAATTTAACAAGATGCCAAGAGTTACACATAGGGATGCATGAAATAATTGTTTTGGTTCATTTTTTATTTTATTTACTCAGTTCGTACCTACCAGAACCAAACACAGACCTGAATGCACTCTGCAGTCAAAGCCTTTACTTTTCTGAGCTTGCAATGCATTTCTCATAACGACCCCCCCATGCCTAAAAATGCCTACAGTTGAACAATCTGCATGAAAAAATGTGTACTTAAAAATAAAAAACACCTTTAATCAATGGGAGAAAATATGTACATTTCAAAAATGTGCACAATTGATGGGTACATTTGGTAAAATGCAGAAGAAAAGATGTGCATGTTTTTGGTGTGAAAAGACCACAAAGCTCACAGTCTGATTTGGACATAGGGATGGGAAAACACGCAATTTTCATGATCACCCAGATTCTCCGAACACCACCTTGAAGCTTGGCTTGCCTCATTTCCCATGTTCATTGATGCTCTTTCTGATTTCATTTGAACAGGAAGAATGCACATTTTTAAAAAAGTGAACCAAGAATGTACAGTTTTCCCCCATCCAGTAAAGTGTGAAAATGTACATTTTTTGAAGCATGAACACAACTTTGGGAATGTGTGAGCATTTTCAGAGAAGATGTTCCCCTAGTCATATTCATGTTCAGGGTTGTGACTGTGAGTGGGACATGTTCACATGATTTGCAAACATAAATTAAATTCTCATAGATCCCTATGTAGCCACGAGTTACAATGAGCTTTGAGGTGGAATGGAGGGTAAGTATTTGAGAAGCAGAGGTGGGCCAGTGAAAACTGCTGCCTTCTTTCCATTGGTGAGTAGTTCATTGGATGGTGACTACTGCCTCCATAGATTTCAGACAGGTAGGTATGCTCAGGCAAGGCAAATGGGTCCCCAGGGCTAACTAGAGTGGACAAGCAAGGCACAGCTCCAGCCCTCACCCCCTGCCCCCAACACCCTAACATCCTGCAGAACTAACTAGAAAAAAACTCCAAACTAGCCACATGGTAAGCCTTGGAAACCATTTGCATGCTTCACCTCCACACATCCAAATTGCCTTTGATTCCAAGCGAAAGTTCAAAGATGTGAACTTGGCCTTAGTGGTATTGCTCTTGTCAAGCTCAAGACAAAGGACAAGCCATCAGGACAACCAAGGCTGTCTTTATCCCATATGATGGCCTGACGCCAGACTGAAAAATATCAAAAAAGATGGGCCAGTCAGGAATGCCTAGAATTGCCCTGCTTCCACATGTTCTACCATGTTTCTTAAGAAAGGGAGATTGGAAGCAGGTCTAACATTGACTAGATTACCTCTACAAATTATCGATTTCTTCAGGAGAAGGAAAGCAGGACTTCACCTTGCTCCGAAGAAGCATTGATGACCTTGGCCAGAACCCCACCAACTGAACATGGCTGGCACATGGTGGGGATGGAAGGATCAGCATATTTTCAGTCTGTAACAGTTTTGCATTTGTTAATTCATAGCATCGTTTCCTCCGATTTTCCGGTTAATCTTTATTTTTAAAAAATACACAAAAATAACATTATTCTTGAACACATTTTATGCAAACTATGAACTTTTGTACAAATTTTACCCTGAAATACACATTTTTTGGTAGACATTTTATCCTTACCTCCCCCATCTTTTTATGCATCCAGGTTTTTTTTTTTTTTTTAGCCAAGCACTGTATCACAAAATTCAGGAAATGTTTTTTTGATCTGCATATTAGACTGGTAAATGTGAATTATTTATTTATTTATTTATTTATTTATTTAAAACATTTGTATCCCATCCTATATCATTAAGATCTCAGGGCAGCGTACGGATAAAATCCATTTAATCAGTTCAGTTCACTTAAAAATGCAGTCTGAATGAAATTCCTGAGCATCTCCAGTGCATGGTGGTGCTGCATGCCTGGTGCCGTGGGAGATGATCGAGGGAAGGAAGGATCCATTGATCTTTATACCAAACACTTCCTGAGGGTGCTCTCTTGTTCTCTTTCTCATTCATACCCTGTTGGAGAATTTTAAATAACACCTCACCCAGTCATTTGTAAAATAAATGAAGAGCATTTGAGGGTGGAATTCAATCATTTTTCTTCTTCTCTGTACACAATGATAAATCAGAAAGCCACTCTGCTGATTCTCCAGAAAGGTTTTTGTCTGGAATAGTCTTCACTAGCAGTTTTCCTGCTGAACTCAGGGGAATGGGGTATGCGTGTGCTGGGGTGGGGGGGACGACAGTGGCAGGAATACAGCTGCTCTTGAATCCATTCCAGGCCTCCTGTTAGTTCATTAAGCTCCACTGGAGCTTGCTTACACTCATCACAGTGAGATAGGTGTAAGAGAGGTGTAGAAATCAGAATCAAACATGACATGGGAGTCTGAAAAGGGTTGGAGTCTGGCAGACTCCCTCTCATTCGGCCTCCCAGACTCCAATCGTTGGACCATCATGCTTGCCCGACTGTGCGCCCTGATTCAGGTAGGGATGTCAGAGAATTCTGCCACAGATATTGGGGAGGCCGAATGCCAGCGCATTTGGCCCCCCGAAATCGGTGGCGGAACGGTCTGCCCCCCGCCCCCCCCTGGGACGAGACTTACCTGGGGTGGATCTTCCTGGTGGCAGTGGCTCTGGCGGTGGCTCCGGCGGCAGTTCAGCGGCGGCGGCTGCAGCGGCTGCGGAGGCCGGTCTTCCGACCAGCTGCCGCCGCTGCCATTTCCAGTTTAAAACAAAAACAAAAACGTGATAGGCTACATGAATCTTTACGTAGCCTATCACGTCTGACTTTAAAAAATAAAAAAAAACGCACGTATGCAAATGGATCCCTGCAGAGCACAGCCAGCTGGCCAGGATTCTGGGGGGGAGGAATGGAGTGCCTTCCCCCCCGTCCAGGATTCCGGGGGGAGGGACGGAGCGCCTCCTCCCCACCATCAACATAATCCGCAAAAGGTAAGTGACTTTCGTACATCCCTAGATTCAGGCAAGTGCAGTGGTCCCCACTGGTCCACCAAGCCACCATTTACATAAAAATGGCACCTCAGCCTTTATTCGCAAATCCCCATTTATGCAAATGGCGGCTGTAAATGGGCCATTCGCGCAAGATTACGGGCGTAAATGGTCAATTTATGCCTGTAATCTTGCATAAATGGCTGCTTTATGATTCACCACATGCTGCTAAATGTCTGGGAAAAGACAAAGTCTTGACCTGGTGCCAAAAGATAACAATGTTGGCATCAGGCAGGCCTCCTCAGGGAGATCATTCCGGAATTGCAGGACCAAGGATTACATTATTCTTGTTCATCTTCAGGTTACCATCCACTTACCTTCAGACTACTACTTTTTGAAACTTGCTCTATTGAATGCTGAGTCTGGAGCACATGGATTGACCAAAATTGTACAAGAGAAACATATTTGGATTATTTATCTAAGGGTAAGATATCCTCCCCCATCGCCAAATGAATCCAGTGGATCCGGCCGAAGAGGATTCTGCACGGAGGCAGAACAGCTACTTTTACATACAATGGTGGCTTGGTGAGGGATTGGGTGGCCATGCGCCACTTGCTGAGCACCCACAGATGGCCTGGTGGCTCACATTGCACAGCGAGGAGGGGCAGGCAGCCAGTGGGTAAGTGGTGCGCAGTGTAGGAGCTGATGACTTCATCTATCCATATCAAACTCTGCAAAGGTAACTGGGGCATGTGGCAGAATTATACCCTTGTCACCAGACGCTGCTAGTGGCTATCCGAGTTTCCCAACCAACCATTAGGGATGGACGAAAGTCCCTTACCTGTCCTCGAAGCTTGCTTCGCGGTGGGGGGGAGGTGCTTCGCTTCTCCCCCCGAAGTTCATGCGAGGGGGGGGAGGCGCCCCATCCCTCGCCCGCGAAATTCAGGCCGGGTAGAAGCGCCCCGTCTACCCGGCTGCAAAAAAAAAACAAAAACCCACCCCCGTGATAGGCTTAGGGGTGGACGAAAGTCACTTACCTGTCCTCGAAGGATGTTTGCGGTGGGGGGGAGGCGCTTCGCTGGTCCCCCCGCGAAGTTCAGGCCGGGGGGGGAGGCTTCCCGCCTCGCCCCGGCCGAAATTCAGGCCGGGGGGGAGGCTTCCCGCCTCGCCCCGGCTGAAATTCAGGCCAGGGAGGAGGCTTCCCGCCTCGCCCGGCTGCGAACGCGAAAGTTAAAAACAACAACAAAAAAACGCCCCCTGATAGGCTACGTGACGATTCACGTAGCCTATCACGGCAAGATCTGCAAAGTCAGCCATGATAGGCTATGTCAATCGTCACGTAGCCTATCACGGGTGACTTTAAAAAAAAAAGCGCATACGCTAATGGCGGCCCCCATAGGGAGCTGCCATTCGCGTTCCTTATTTAGTCGCTGTAGTCTACGTAAATGTTTATGTAGACTACGGCGAAAATAAGGGCAACGCAAATAGCGTTGCCCTTATTTTCTCCGTAGTCTACGTAAATCTTTACGTAGACTACAGCGACCAAATAAGGAAGGGGAATGGCGGCTCCCTATGGGGGCCGCCATTATCCGTACACACTTTTTTTTTTTTTTTTTTAAAGTCACCCGTGATAGGCTACGTGACGATTGACGTAGCCTATCACGGCTGACTTTGCAAATCTAGCCGTGATAGGCTACGTGAATCGTCACGTAGCCTATCAGGGGGCGTTCTTTTTTTTTTTCTTTCATTGCAATGGCGGCGGTGGTAGCCGGTCAAAAGACCGGCTGCCGCTCCCGCCTTGCTCGAACACCCGCCGAACCGCCGGCCGGACCAGCCACCGGGAGGGACATTCGGTGAAGGTAAGTCCCATCCCGGGGGGGGGCGGGGGGGGTTCAGAGGATTTCTCCCCGAAACTCGTTCGGGGGGCCGAACACGTTGGCGCTCGGCCCCCTGAAGTTTCAGGGAGAAATTCTCCGCCAACCCTAGATAGGCTACATAACGATTTACGTAGCCTATCATGGTTAGATTTCCAAAGTCAGCCGTGATAGGCTATGTAAATTGTCACGTAGCCTATCACGGGTGACTTTGAAAAAAAAAAAAAAGCGCATACACAAATGGCAGCCCCCATAGGGAGCTGCCATTTGCGTTCCTTATTTGGTCCCTGTAGTCTACGTAAAGATTTACATAGACTACTGCAAAAATAAGGGCAACGTTATTTGCGTTGCCCTTATTTTCGCCGTAGTCTACGTAAATCTTTACGTAGACTACAGGGACCAAATAAGGAATGCAAATGGCGGCTCCCTATGGGGGCCGCCATTTGCGTACGTGCTTTTTTTTTTTCAAAGTCACCCGTGATAGGCTACGTGACGATTAACGTAGCCTATCACGGCTGACTTTGGAGATCTAGGCGTGATAGGCTACGTTAATCGTTACGTAGCCTATCACGGGGTTTTTGTTTTTGTTTTACTTTCCTTGTAATGGCGGCGGTGGCAGCCGGTCGAAAGACCGGCTGCCGCCCCCGCCCCTGACGAAGACCCGACGAACCGCCGCCGGGACCTGCCGCCGGGAGGGACATTCGTGAAAGGTAAGTCCCATCCCGGGGGTGGGGCGGGGGGGCAGAGAATTTCACCGCCGATTTCGGGGGGCCGAATGACTTGGCACTCTGCCCCCCGAAGTTTCAGGGAGAAATTCTCCCCCATCCCTACCAACCATCCTAAATGGACCTCAGACTCAAGAGGAAAAGGTTATAGGCCCGCTGCCCTGGTTCCCCATACTCTTGCTCTGTGTCTGCTTCCAGAGCCACAGTGGAACCTTTTTGGCCTATGGCTGTGAGGGCTCCTAAATTAAGGATGGGCAATTTGTTGGACTCCAGATGTTTTGGCCTACAACTGCCATCATCCCTCACCATTGGCTTAGGCTGATGGCAGTTGTAGACCAAAATATCTGGAGAGCCGCACATTGCCCGAACCTGTCCTCATGGAGACTGACAGGCTGTGCATGCTTTTCACTTGCTCACCCCTCTCAGACTCCCATGTGTGGGGCATTTTGCTGGCGTGGGAGATGTATCTCTGTTAAGATGGAGATGGTGCTGTGGCTGCCCTCTTGCTGCTCTCCTGCTTGGGCTGGCCCATCTCCTAGGCCATTCTGGGTAGCGGTATGTGTTCGCTGGCTCCAGCACTTCTTCTTGGCTCCCGCCGATTGGTGCAGCCAGAATGACCCACTGCCCCGGGACACTCAGCCCTCTGTGGTGGTTCCAGACACCCCTAACAATACACGCTCCAGGTGAAGCACATGCATACGGCAAAGTGGCACAATTATTTTTGCACAAAGGGCACATTGTGTGCATCTTTGCACACGATATACATGTGCAGCTGCATGCATTGACAAAACACTGCACATATGCACACATTTAATGAGATTCGTGGTACCTATGTCGTTGATCAAGATTATTTTTGGGGGACAGTCCTGCCACAGTGCCGTTTATCTTTGTAGGTGCTGTGTAAGCATCCCCCCTCCTCCAGCTAGCAGGGGGTGGAGGAAAACACACACCCCTACATAATCACCTTTTCCAAAAGCACTCAAGAGGTGCTCAATTTCCAATCCGCCCTTGATCAATCTCCTGGACTGCTACAAACAAGTCCTTCATGTGGCATCTCCTCCTTGGCCCATTTGTCAGCTGAAGATCCGGCACTCTCTTTAGTCTTTTTATTAGTTCTGCTTGTGGGAGACATTCGCAGAGAGGCCATGCTTAATGCAGCGAGTGCAGTACATATTTCTGTGTTAGAGGTAGCCATTATTCACTAGGCAGCGGGGATGTGATGGGGAGTTAATGAAGCCCTGCAATGGAACGGAAAGTGCTTCTTTCCCCCTGTGTCCACAGTTTCATCAGCAGCCTGTGTTTTCTTTTTATCTCTTTGCTTCAGCCTCAGCTTTTCCTTTAAGTGACTTCTTCACAATTTATCAGGGAAGGCCTACAGTGGAGGTCTTGGGCAAGGGGACCTTGGTGAAGGAACCACCGCAAGCCTGTTCAGCCAAGCCGAATGCAGCCTGCCAGCCATGGAAGGCAGGAGGCAGACCACCTTGACACGACTCTGCTTTTACTGCCTGCCCGGAATTGGTAGTGTGACTGAAATCCCCCCACATTTCAAAGATGTGCACAACTGATCAGCACATTCAGAAAAGTTGGCAAGAAAATACATCGGGATTTTCATACGAAAAGAAAAAAGGAAGCAAAGCTCTCAATGTGATTTGGACTTGAGTAGGAATTTTGATGAGCTCAGGTTCTCCTGATTCACACATCCCTGGGCAGGCCTCTTTTCCAGCCCTACCTGGAGATGACAAGGAGTTAGGCTGGGAACTTCTGCATGAAAAGCAGATGCTCTGCCACTGAGGATGCAACCTTTTCCTCCCAGTTCAGGCACTGGAAACTAGGGATGCTGGAGGATTCCGCTGCGGACTCAAATGAGGCCATATTCCAAAGAATCCAACCTCTGGAGTCCACAGAGGAGCTGCTACACTTACCTCCAGGTAGGGATGTCAGAGAATTCCGCCATGGATCTTGGGGAGGCCGAATGCCAGTGCATTCGGCCCCCCAAAATCGGTGGCAGAACGGTCTGCCCCCCCCAGGACGAGACTTACCTGGGGCGGATCTTCCTGGCGGCAGCGGCGGCTCCAGCGGCGGCTCCGGCGGCGGTTCGGCGGCGGCGGCCGGTCTTCTGACTGGCTGCCGCCACCGCCATTTCCACTTAAAAAAAAAAAAAAGACGTGATAGGCTATGTAAAGATTTACGTAGCCTATCACGGCTGACTGCAGGGACGCAAACTGCGGCGGCTACGGCCGCCGCCATTTGCGTCCCTGTTAGCCAGCGGCCGGATGTCCAGCTGCTGGAGGAGCTGGCCGGCGGCTCCGCAGAATCCCTGCAGAACACAGCCAGCTGGCCGGGATTCCTGGGGGGAGGAACGGAGCGCCTCCCCCCCATCCAGGATTCTGGGTGGAGGGACGGAGCGCCTCCCCCCCACCATCAACATAATCCGCAAATGGTAAGTGACTTTCATACATCCCTACCTCCAGGTCCAGAGTAGTTCCCATGGGGCAGCTCACCGGCTCCCTGTAAGTTGCATTAAGCTAATGGCAGCTGCCTTCAGTTTATTGCAGGAAAGTTACTGCCATAAATGGCATATTGTACAACATTTGCAGCTGTAAAGCACTGACTTTGACTGAAATACAGCCATAAACAGCTACAATTTAGGTCAGAGTCAGTGCTTTAAAGCCACAAATGGTGTACAATACACCATTTACAACTGTAGTTTCCCCGCGATAGGCTAATGGCAGCTGCCATTAGCATATTGCATCTTATAGGGAGCTGGAGAGCCACTTTGACAACTCTGGCAGATGCAGCTGGGCTCCACAGGATTCTGCAGGGCCCTGAGCAGACAGAATTGCCCCTCCATGGACACCTCCCATGGACCAGACAGTGGTGGGTTTGTACATCCCTACAGGAAACTACAATTCCCATGCATCCCAACAGCAATGGACACCCCTCTCTCCAAGTCATGAGCTCTGCACTGTTGCCAGCTACCACTGTTGCTACCTTTTCAGGGAAAACACTCAATTTAACCCCCCACCCATCCACCCCAGAGTTCTTTACAAAAGCTCAGAAGAAAGAAGGTAAGGATGAGGTGATGCAGTTAACTTGCCCATCTCTATGTGGGACTGCAAAAACAGGAGCTATCATGCAGCTGTGGCTGGGGGAACGACCTTAAACCATCCTCCATCAATCCAAACATGTACAACCTTCATCGTAAGCCTTCTTCAGAGTCCCAGCACCAGCCAGGACAGCCAGGGGAAGCAACTAGGAAAGACTCACTTCAGCCCAGTCCTCCACAAAGAGAAAGGCACCATTGGACTCTGCCAAACTGCTCACCAGAACATCACACAGAAATGGGCCATTATAGCTAGGCCCCAACATCACATCTGCCCCAGACTCCATAAACCTCCTGGATAGCCCTGACTAAGGATGTACAGACTGTGTAAAGTCTGTTCCATCTGTGTTTTGCAGATTGTCCAGAGCCTTTTGCTCCATCGCCCGTTCACAGATGGATTTGAATTTTTTTGTTATGCAGAAAAATACACAAATAATTCTGTACGAGGGTTTGCAACAATTTGTTTGTTGTTTATTCGATCAGTCATTTCCGACTCTTCGTGACTTCATGGACCAGCCCACGCCAGAGCTTCCTGTTGGTCGTCACCACCCCCAGCTCCCCCAAGGTCGAGTCCGTCACCTCCAGAATATCATCCATTCATCTTGCCCTTGGTCGGCCCCTCTTCCTTTTGCCTTCCACTTTCCCTAGCATCAGCATCTTCTCCAGGGTATCCTGTCTCCTCATGATGTGGCCAAAGTACTTCAGTTTTGCCTGTAATATTCTTCCCTCAAGTGAGCAGTCTGGCTTTATTTCCTGGAGTATGGACTGGTTTGATCTTCTTGCAGTCCAAGGCACTCTCAGAATTTTCCTCCAGCACCACAGTTCAAAAGCATCTATCTTCCTTCGCTCAGCCTTCCTTATGGTCCAGCTCTCGCAGCCATAGGTTACTACGGGGAATACCATTGCTTGCAACAATTTACATAATATAAAATAGGAACTCTTGGCCAGAAGTGATGTCAGCAGTCTCCAATCAGAGAGAGTGGTGGAGGAAGGGGGTATATATACTTTGGCAAAAGACTGTGTTCAGTTGTAGCTGTGTCTTTGGGAGAGAGCTGATGTGGGTAGATGATTTATTTATTTATTTATTTATTTATATACTGCCCAATAGCCAAAGCTCTTACACACATGATTATCTTATGATCATGTGTGTATGTGCGCGCGCACGTGCATTCCTAGGAGTTGCTCCTTCAATTCATTTGATTTTGATCACCATTAAGCTTTCCTCAAAATTTAAATTAAAAGGAAACAGTTTGGTTGTAGTGGGAGCGTTTCCTCGCTCCTTAATACTCCATCCCCTTTGGGACAATGTCTTTTGCAGCACCTCTTCCAGCTGCCATCTCCTATTTCCTTCTACCTCCAAGTTATTTGTTATTTGTATTTGATTAAATTCATCTCTCCTTTCCATAATTTTTCAAATTAACATAGCTTTTTCTCAGAAAAAAAAATCAAATTTTACCTGCACCTTGCACACAAGCCAGGGGGCCAAAGTGCCTGGAATTTGGCAAGTGAGATGCCCTCAAGGGGGGCTGGGAGGGGCCAAGCTGTCGCGCACTTCTGTGGAAACAGGGAAAAGTTACGGCTCTTTGTTTTGGGAGTTTTCCTGGAAAGAGTCAAATTTCACCAGCACCTAGCACACAAGCCAGTGGGCCAAAGTGCCCAGGCTTTGGGGGGTGCAATGCTCTGGAGGGAGGCTGGGAGTCACCAAGGTGTCAAGTGCGTGCTTGGAAACAGCAAGAAGTTACAGCTCTTCGCTTTGGGAGTTTTCCTGGAAAAAGACAAATTTCACCAGTGCCTAACACACAAGCTGGTGGGGCAAACTGCCTGGGCTTTGAGGTGTGTGATGAGTGGGGCTGGGAGAGGCCAAGGTGTCATGTGCATGCGTGGAAACAGGGAGAATTTCAGCTCTTTGCTTTGAGAGTTTATGTGGAAAACATCAGAATGTAACTCCACCTAGCACAAAGACCACTGGGCCAAACTGTCTGAAATTTTGCAGGTCACCTCCACACCAGGGGTTGGAGAGTTCTCCAAATGTCATGTCTGTATCATAAAAACTGAACAAGTTATGACCATTTGTATTTTCCCACACAAATCAATGGGAAAACACCCAAAACTGGTGATCCGGATATTTGAATCTTGCTTCAGATTTGGATCTGTGTCAGAGCAGAGGGGGTCCAAATCAGTCCAAAGTGGATCGGGGTCACTTTGGATGATCCAAAGTGGCATCCGAAGCAGATCGTGGGGTCTGTGCACAGCCCTAGTATGAAGCCACCTTGTTCCAGGATAGTGGAAAGGTGGGATATAAATGTAATACATGAAATAAATAAATAAATAAATAAATAAATAAATAAATAAATCTTGAATTTCTCCAGCATCTGTAGCCCTGACACCACCTGAGGTTAAGCAAGAGAGCCTGCTTTTTCAGCCATAACATCCTGCTGGGAACTTATACTGAAGGGAAGCTAAAAATTGACCAAATGACAAACTGAATCTTCTACAACACTGTTGGAGGTAGGTCTGTACTCCCTCCAATTATTTGTCTGGGGCAGGGGTGGAGGAGTAGGGGAGGGGGAAGCCAGGGTTCACAAGGACATAGTCTCTGGACTTGTTTTCCATGCCAAGACTCAGTCATTGCAAAGCACTATCATCTGTCTCTCTGTCTGTCTGTCTGTCTGTCTGTCCATCCATCTGCCCATCTGCCCATCTGCCTATCTATCATCTCTTGACATGAACAAGTAGATAAAGGAATCACTATTTTTTCTGTTCCATGTTTTACTGATGCACAGACACACACGTGTACTCTGGTAAAACAGCACTCCAAGAGAATCGTTGTACAACTGTATATCAACCACATCAAGATTTCTTGGTGTGTGTGTGTGTGTTTTATTGATGCTTCTTTACATATATCAGTATAAAGTGAGGGTGGGGGGACACAAATGAATCCAAAGAGACAGAAAGCTCTGTGAAACTATACATGTGTGTATAAAAGTGTGGAAACAATAGAAAATTCCTAATGCATTGTCTCCATTTGGTAAATAGATAGTTAAAACCTCCAACTTCTAGGGAGAAAATATGAATGAGAAAAGTTTTGCAAGCATGTCAAGGGATAGATGTCAGAAAACAGGGGCTGTTCCTGAAAATTAGGGATGATTGGAAGAGTTGCAGTGGCACTAAACAAAATAAAATACAAGTATTTGTGCAGTTAAAGGTTTATTTATTTATTCATTGGAGTGGGGAGGGGGGATAATATTTCAACAGGATTTTGGAAACTGGATCTTTCAGCCTTAGTTTGATTTGAATTCATCCATGTAGGGGAAGATCACATTAACGACAACACTGATTAGCTAAAGTGGATAAAGCAAGTTAAGTGATATAAATTTGTTGCTATGAAGCATGCCTTCAATTGAATAATCAATAAACACTCAATTGGAGAGGCAGTGAAGCCTTGATGGTCCCTTCGATGTTGAAATATCCTCCTAGGGCTAAATGCACTTCCTGAAAGAACCCTTCACAAGGCAGAGAGCAGCAAATAAAATGTTTAAGACAGCAATATAATAAACTATGATATGACATGCACACAGGGATTCATTTCTCCTTTTTCACACAGGAGAGATGGAGCAGTTTTTTTTAACACCCCCCCACACACACATGCATACACCATACTTTAATTAAGATTTGATGGAGCCACTGGGGGGCAAGGGAAATTAATGGAAGAGAGGATTGAATCAAACTGAAATGTTGCCTGTTGGCTATCCCTGTAGAAGTGCCTAGGAAAGGAAGAGACCTTACTGAATTTGAGATTAACTAGGAGACTCTCTAAAATTAATTCTGGTATTGGCTTCAGTTTTTAGTTCCATCGACTCATTTGGATTTCCCCCTTGTATGATACCACTGCACTCATGTGTTAAATACTGCAAGCCCCTCCCCCCAACCACACACTGCACATGAACAAGCAATCTGGATGCGTTTGTCCACATGACTGCTTCAAATGTTTGATATGATGTCTCACTGATGGACACATGTGTGCTTGATGTGGTTCTCTATAGGATTGCATCAAGGTTCTTTTGGTGTGGTGTTTTACTGAATGCAGACACATTCTTTCCATCACATTGGTACATTTGCAGCACACTGAACAAAAGTATTCCCCTCCCTCCCTCCCTCCCTCCCTCCCTCCCTCCCTCCCTCCCTCCCTCTTTCTCTTCTTTCTATATTACCCTTCATCACATGTGATTCCAGGGTGAAATCCATGTTGTCCGTATGATTGCATGAAGATTCTTTTCCTGTGAGGCTTTATTGATGTGCACATGGCCATTGTTAAAACACTGCACAAAAGGGTGTGTGTGTGTGATTTCCCTGTCACCACTGGGGGCCCAGTGAGGCAACAACAACAACGAGAGGGTTGGGGAGAGGGCTTTTTACATTACTGTTCTGTCAGCACCAGCAACCTCTTCCACTGAGAATCTGAGGAGGCATTGATACCCTCTGCCTGGTAAGGCCTTCAAGATTCAAACAAGAGGGCGCATGAAAATGCCATCTTAGAAAATGTTTTAACTAGGGATGTACAAAAGTCACTTACCATTTTGCGGATCTGCTTTGCAGTGGGAGGGAGGTGCCCCGTCCTTCCCCCCAGAATCCTCGATGGGGGGGAGGTGCTCCGTCCCTCCCCCCAGAGTCCTGCCCTGCCGGCTCCGCTCCATGAGGATTCTGCAGAGCTGCCAGCCGGCTCTGCCCACAGCCTGATATCCGGCTGCTGGGCAGCAGGGACACAAATGGCGGCAGCTGTAGCCCCCGCTGTTTGCGTCCCTGTACTTAACCATGATAGGCTACGTAAATATTTACATAGCCTATCACGGCAAAGTAAAAAAAAACGCGTATGCAAATGGCAGCTATGGCTGCCGCCATTTGTGTTCTCTATTTTTCACCGTTCTAGCCTACGTAAATATTTACATAGGCTAGAATGGCAAAAAATAGTGAACGCAAATGGCGGCCACTGTAGCTGCCGCCATTTGTGTATGCTGCGCCTGGCCGCGGCCGGCCAGGAGACCAGTCGTCGCTGCCGCTGCCGCCCCCACCGCCGCCGCCGCCCCGCCACCCCTGCCGCCACACCTGCCACTGCTGCATCTGCTGCTGCTGCCAACCCGCCACCCCGGCCCTCGCCGCCCCCGCCACCACCCCGCTGCTGCCACCCCTGCCGCCCCGCCACTGCTGCCGCCCCTGCCGCCATCCCTGTCACAACCCCTGCCGCCCCCGCCCCTGCCGCCCCTGCCACCGCCGCACCCGCACCTGCTGCCGCATCTGCCACCGCACCGCCAGAGCCGCCATTGCCGCCGCCGCATCCACCCTAGGTAAGTGCCATCCGGGGGATTCCGTGGGGGGGCAGGGGGCAGGAGGCCATTCCGCCATGGATTCCAGTGAGGCCTGATTCTGTAGAATTCTCCGCCATCCCTAGTTTAAACTGTGGCCCAGTTTTCCTATGTAGGCTACTTTGAGTAGGGATGGTGCAGATGCCCAAGGGGGGCCATGAGTCCATCAGGCTCCCCCTCCCCGCCTGCACAGATGGACTGTACCCAGGGAGCCCCTGAGCTTGCTCACCCCCACTCACCCCCTCCTGGATGCTCCCTGCACTCACCTGGACCTGTCCGCAAGCACCCGCCATTTTGCAGAGGTTTTATTTTTACAAAAAAAGGAGCTAATTAAAAATGTGCATATTTAAATATGTGCACATTTGGGCTGGGAAAGCTTGATCTATGCAATATTCCTCTAATATTGCATAGATCAAGCTTTCCCAGCCCAAATGTGCACATATTTAAATGTGCACATTTTTAATTAGCTCCTTAAAACAACAACAAAAACAACAACAAAACCCCCTGGCAAAATGTTGGTAACTTGCGGACGGGATGCAGGGTGAGTGCGGGTGGCTCACCGAGCTTGTGGGGACTCGGGTGTGGGTCCGGGGGCGGCTTCAGTAGGTGCCCACCAGTACCGGGTGGGTTTGCACATTCCTAACTTTGAGAACTAAAGTTCTAACTTTGAGAACTCTTCTCCATGGCGTAATGGGTGGCTACCAGGGAAAGAGCATTCTCTGTCATGCCTCCCACTTTGTAGAATGCCCTTCCCATGGAGATCAACTGGCGTCTTCACTGTGTACATTTAGATGCCAGGTTAAGACCTTCTTCCAGCAATAATTTAATTTTTAATGTATTGCTCTGATTATTAATTTTACTGCTGCTTCCGTAACCTTTTTAGTATTTTAAATGTTTAATATTGTATTACTCTGATTCTTTTCTTGTTGTACTTTCGGTCTCATTATGTTGTTGTTCTTGTTGCTTTATGACTGTAAACCACCGTAAGGGGATTGCCAGTTGGGTGGTAGACAAATCTAGCCAATCAATAAATAATAAATAAAACAAGCTTTTTGGTGAAAGATGGTACATACATTTCTTGTACATATTTCTTAATTTACTTAGGGATGTCAGAGAATTCTGCCACGGACTGAAATGGGATCGAATTCCCTTCAGTCCATGCCATGGAATCCTCTGCGGAATGGTACCACGAGGACCTGCGGAGCCGGCAGTCATGCGGCTTTTTTTTGGTCATCTGCACAGAGTTGCGAAATTTTCATAAATAAAAACGTAAGGTAGGATATTCCAATAATAAATATGTACGTTTTTTTAAAAAAAATGAATTGTCCTCACCACCTTGTTTGTGGGTGTTCTTTTTCAATTGAAATCCTCCATCTCTGTTTACTTTCACAGTTTACTTGGGGTTTCCAGGGAACAGCTGGATTGAGGGAGATCCCCCCCCCACACACACACATAATGGAAAAATATAGTTCTTCATATTCCCTGGTATGTTTATTCCTCATTTTGTCCATTCCCTGAGCATGTGCAGAGTTTGCTTTTTATTCAAGAGAAGGTTGCTGATCTTTCCCTTCATGCTGCATTTGTACAACTGAAGTGTGACTGCTTCAAAAAGAACTTGCCATTATACTGTCTCTTTTTCTTCATGAGTTTTATAACAGAAGAATGATCTAGTGGTTAGAGTCCAGCCCAAAGTCACCCAGTGAGATAACTAACAGGTTTGCTAATGAGCTGGATGTGGAAATACAAAGCTGAGCTTCTGGCGGCCCTGGCTGGCCGGCAGCTCCGGGGACTTGCCATGGAGTGGAGCCAGCTGGGGAGGATTCCAGGGGGAGGGACGGATTGCCTCCCCCCCACCGTGGACGCCCCAGACAGGAATGGGGTGAGTAATCCATACACCCCTATTACAGTCAATTGACCAGATCTCATGCAACTTTTGTAGGTAGAGCTGTCTTGACCATCTGTTTGGGGGCTCGAGCTTGGCTGGTTCCCACCAGCTCACCCCCTGGATGCCAGTCTGTGACCTCCTGCTCTTGCCCAATGCAGTGCATGTCAAGTCGGGCAAGCGTGGCGGCCCCTGCTACTTGCCTGAGCGGTGATGGCAGGATGGGAAGGCTTCCCATCCTGCTGCTGAGAGCAACTGTGCCCCTCTCTGCTGGTCCTCAGCAGAGAGGGGCACAGTTGCTCTGGGTGACAGGAAAGGGAAGCGATGCTTCCCTATCCCATCGCCTTGCCACCACTGCCAAGAGTAACTGCACCCCTCTGTCAGTGCTCGGCAGAGAGGGACGCAGTTGCTCATGGCAGCGGCAGTGACAGTACTCTCTGGGCTCTTGTGAACTACCAGCTGGCTCGTGTCCCAGAGCGAACCGGGCCCAGCAGTGGGCAGGGATCTGGCAAGCGGGTCACGGGGCAGACTCATGGGAGTTCACACAACTCTATCTGTAGGTCGGCCCATGATCTGCTGAGTCATCTGATACTCCTATAGGTCAGTCACTTGCATTTCTGGCCTTGCTGCACCATAAACAAGAAGGAGGAGGAGAAGAAGAAGGAAGAAGAAGAGGAATAATAGTAACAATAGTAGTAGTAATAATAATAATAATAATAATAATAATAATAATAATTTCTATACTGCCCCATAGCTGTAGCTCTGTGAGTGGTTTCCAAAGGTTAGAATATTAAAAGTACAATTTGCAAAATGTAAAATATAAAAAACACACAAACAGAAAGTAAACACAAAGACAACATATATCTAAAAAAAAACTTTGAGTCATCAGCCAAACTATAACACAAATCCAGGATCAATGAAAACTCACCACATGCTCCCAAATGCCTGGGAAAAGACAAAGTCTTGATCTGGTGCTGAAAGATAACAGTGTTGGCACCAGGCAGGCCTCCTCAGGGAGATCATTCCAGAATTGCAGGGCCAAGAATTACGTTATTCTTGTTCATCTTCAGGCTACAATCCACTTACTTTCGGACTACTACTTTTTGAAACTTGCTCTATTGAATGCTGAGAGTCTGGAGCACATGGATTGTAGGGATGTACGGAAGTTCTGCCATGGATCTCGGGGAGGACAAATGCCAGCGCATTCAGCCCCCTGAAATTGGTGGCAGAACGGCCCCCCGCCCTCACCTGTAGGGATGGATGAAAATCCCTTACCTGTTCTTGAAGCTTGCTTCACGGTGGGGGGGAGGCGCTTCGGTTCTCCCCCTGAAGTTCAGGCGAGGGGGGGGAGGCGCCCCACCTCGCCCGGCCAAAACTCAGGCTGGGGGGGAGGTGCCCCATCCCTCATCGGTGAAATTCAGGCCAGGTAGGAGCGCCCCGTCTACCCAGCCGCGAAAAAAAAAGTAAAAAAAAACAAAAAAACACACACACAACCGTGATAGGCTATGTAACGATTTACGTAGCCTATCACGGCTAGATTTCCAAAGTCAGCCGTGATAGGCTATGTAAATCGTCACATAGCCTATCACGGGTGACTTTGAAAAAAAAAAAGCGTGTGCGCAAATGGCGGCTCCCATGGGGACCGCCATTTGTGTTCCTTATTTTGACACATCTAGTGTACGTAAAGATTTACGTAGACTACGGTGAAAACGAGGGCAACGCAAATAGCGTTCCCTCATTTTCGCCGTAGTCTGCGTAAATGTTTACGTAGACTAAGACATGCCAAAATAAGGAATGCAAATGGTGGCGCCCATGGGCGCCGCCATTTGCGTACGCGCTTTTTTTTTTTAATCAGCCGTGATAGGCTACGTAAACATTTACGTAGTCTATCACGCCTGACTGCAGAATCCCTGCAGAACGGAGACAGCCAGCCAGAATTTCAGGGGGGAGGGACGGAGCGCCTCCCCCCCAGCCAGAGTTTTGGGGGGAGGGACAGAGTGCCTCCCCCCCACCCCGAAACAATTTCGCTAAAAGGTAAGTGACTTTCGTACATCCCTAGAATCCACCCTTGGGGGGAGGCGATCCGTTTCTCCCCTGGAATCCTCTTCTTCCGGCTCCGCTCCACTGCGATTCTGCAGAGTCACTGGCCAGCTCTGAAGTACCAGCAATACAGCCGCCATTGCCGTATCTCTGGCTGAAGGGTATTGACTGCAGACGCGAATGGCATCCACTACACCATTTGCGGCCGTAAAGGTCTTAGTTTAAGCTAAATGCAGCCATTTATGGCTGCATTTACCTTAAACTAAGACCTTTATGGCCGCAAATTGTGTCCTGGATGCCATTTGCATCTGCAGTCAATACTCCTCAGACAGCGATATGCATGGCGGCTGTATCGCTGGTGCTCCAGAGCCGGAGGATCCAGCCGAAGAGGATTCCGCAGGGAGGTGGAGGTAAGTTGTCCGTTCCGCCATGGACTCGGGTGGGGGGCAAATGCTTTAGAATCCGGCCTCATTGGGATCCATGTCAGAATTCTCCGCCATCCCTAATTGTGGTTGCAATAACTAACGATCTACAATTAAGACAATTAGAATGGTATGTTGGCTATTCCAGTAATTATTATGAATGACATGGTTGTTGTTCAGTCGTTCAGTCGTGTCCGACTCTTCGTGACCCCATGGACCATAGCACGCCAGGCCTTCCTGTCCTGCGCTCTCTCCCGGAGCGTGCTCAAGTTCATATTCATTGCATCCGTGATGCTATCTAGCCATCTCATCCTCTGCCGTCCCCTTCTCCTTTTGCCTTCAGTCTTTCCCAGCATCAGGTTTTTTTCCAGGGAGTTTTCTCTTCGCATTAGGTGGCCAAAATATTTGAGCTTCAGCTTCATTATCTGTCCTTCCAATGAGCACTCAGGGTTGATTTCCTTTAGGATGGACTGATTTGACCTCCTTGCAGTCCAGGGGACTCGTAAGAGTCTTCTCCAGCACCACAGTTCGAAAGCATCAATTCTTCGGCGCTCAGCCTTCCTTATAGTCCAGCTCTCACAGCCATACATTACTACTGGGAAAACCATAGCTTTGATTAGACGGACCTTTGTCGGCAAGGTGATGTCTCTGCTTCTTACTATGCTGTCTAGGTTGGCCATAGCTTTCCTCCCAAGGAGCAAGCGTCTTTTAATTTCATGGCTACAGTCACCGTCTGCGGTGATCTTGGAGCCCAAGAAAGTAAAATCTGTCACTGCTTCCATTTCTTCCCCTTCTATATGCCAGGAAGTGATGAGGCCAGATGCCATGATCTTCGTTTTTTTAATGTTGAGTTTCAAACCAGCTTTTGCACTCTCCTCTTTCACCCTCCACAAGAGGCTCTTGAGATCCTCTTCGCTTTCTGCCATTAGGGTGGTATTGTCCGCATATCGGAGGTTGTTGATAATTCTCCCAGCAATCTTAATTCCGACCTGTGATTCATCCAACCCGGCATTTCTCATGATGTACTCTGCATATAAGTTAAATAAGCAGGGTGACAATATGCAGCCTTGTCGTACTCCTTTCCCAATTTTGAACCAATCGGTTGTTCCATGTCTGGTTCTGACTGTTGCTTCTTGACCCTCAAACAGGTTTCTCAGGAGATAGGTAAGGTGGTCTGGTACTCCCATCACTTTCAGAATTTGCCACAGTTTGTTGTGATCCACACAATCAAAGGCTTTAGCGTAGTCAATGAAGCAGAAATAGACGTTTTTCTGGACTTCTCTTGCTTTCTCCATGATGCAGCGAATGTTGGTGATTTGATCTCTAGTTCCTCTGCCTCTTCGAAACCCAGCTTGTACTTCTGGTAGTTCTCGGTTCGCAAACTGCTGAAGCCTAGCTTGTAGGATTTTGAGCATCACCTTGCTGGCATGTGAAATGAGCGCAATGGTGCGGTAGTTTGAACACTCTTTGGCGTTGCCCTTCTTTGGAATTGGAATGTAAACTGACCTTTTCCAGTCTTGAGGCCACTGTTGAGTGTTCCAGATTTGTTGGCATATTGAATGCAGCACTTTAACAGCATCATCTTTTAGGATTTTAAATAGCTCGGCTGGAATACTGTCATCTCCGCTAGCTTTGTTGTTACTAATGCTTCCTAAGGCCCACTTGACTTCACTCTCGAGGATGTCCGGCTCAAGTTCAGTGACCGCACTATCATGGCTATCAGGGACATTCAGATCTTTCCCGTATAGTTCTTCTGTGTATTCTTGCCACCTCTTCTTAATCTCATCTGCTTCGGTTAGGTCCCTGCCTTCTTTGTCCTTTATCATGCCCGTCTTTGCACAAAACGTTCCCTTGAGATCTCCAATTTTCTTGAAGAGATCTCTAGTCTTTCCCATTCTGTTGTTTTCCTCGATTTCTTTGCATTGTTCATTTAAGAAGGCCTTCTTGTCTCTCCTTGCTATTCTCTGGAACTCTGCATTCAGTTGGGTATATCTTCCCCTTTCTCCCTTGTTTTTTGCTTCCCTTCTTTCGTGAGCTACTTGTAAAGCCTCATCAGACAGCCACTTTGCTTTCTTGCATTTCTTTTTCTTTGGGATGGATTGAGTTGCTGCCTCCTGAACAATGTTACGGACCTCCGTCCATAGTTCCTCAGGCACTCTGTCTATCAGGTCTAATCCCTGAAATCTATTCCTCACCTCCACTGTATATTCATAAGGGATATGATTTAGGTCATACCTGAACGGTTTAGTGGTTTTCCCGACGTTCTTCAATTTAAGCCGAAATTTTGCAAGAAGCAGCTCATGATCTGAGCCACAGTCAGCTCCAGGTCTTGTTTTTACTGACTGTATGGAGCTTCTCCATCTTTGGTTGCAAAGGACATAATCAATCTGATTTCGATATTGACCATCTGGTGATGTCCATGTGTAGAGTCGCCTCTTGTGCTGTTGGAAAAGAGTGTTTGCTATGATCAGCGTGTTCTCTTGGCAAAACTCTATTAGCTTTTGTCCTGCTTCATTTTGTACACCAAGGCCATGCCTGCCTGTTATCCTGGTGATTTCTTGACTTCCTACTTTAGCATTCCAATCCCCTATGATGAAGAGGACATCTTTTTTTGGTGTTAGTTCTAGAAGGTGTTGTAGGTCTTCATAGAACCGATCAACCTCAGCTTCTTCGGCCTCAGTGGTTGGGGCATAGACTTGAATTACTGTGATGTTGAATGGTTTGCCTTGGATTCATACTGAGATCATTCTATCATTTTTAAGATTGTACCCCAGTACTGCTTTTCCCACCCTTTTGTTGACTATAAGTGCTACTCCATTTCTTCTAAGGGATTCTTGCCCACAATAGTAGATATGATGGTCACCTGAATTAAATTCGCCCATGCCTGTCCATTTTAGTTCGCTGATTCCCAAGATGTCGATGTTCAATCTTGCCATCTCATGTTTGACCACCTCTAGCTTACCTTGATTCATTGATCTGACATTCCAGGTTCCTAAACAATATTGTTCTTTACAGCATCGGATTTTCTTTTCACCACCAGACACATCCACAGCTGAGTGTCCTTTCGGCTTTGGCCCAGCCGCTTCACTCTTTCTGGTGCTACTTGGAAATACCCTCTGCTCTTCCCCAGTAGCATATTGGACACCTTCCGACCTGAGGGGCTCATCTTCCGGCGTCATCTCTTTTAGCCTTGTGATACGTTCCATGGGGTTTTCTTGGCAGGAATACTGGAGTGGGTTGCCATTTCCTTCTCCAGTGGACCACATTTTGTGAGAACTCTCTGCCATGACCTGTCCGTCTTGGGTGGCCCTGCACGGCATAGCTTATGGCTTCACTGAGTTACGCAAGCCCCTTCGCCACAACAAGGCAGTGATCCATGAAGGGGATGAATGACATTAACAGCTATTAAATAATGCACAGAGGTGTTGGCTCAGTTTAATTTATTTTAAATAATATTTTAACAAAAGGAAAGAATGAGAAATTAAAGCAGTTGGAATAAGGCTGTGTGAGTACCTACAGTCTGGATTGTCTTCGGTAGACCTCCCCTTCACTGCACAGATGTGATACTTAATATCTTATTATAGCAGGTTTTCTTCATGTTTTCAGCTTGCAAATCTTTTTAAAAGCAAGGCTCAAATCCTGTTGGGTGTTAAGAAAAAAAGGGGGGGGCATGAGCTGTAGAGTTGCTGACAAATTCCAGAAATATCCAGATTCTGATGGTGACTTATGAAGGTATGCTCCCACAAATCTGAGGCAGATGTTCAAGAGAATTAGTGGAAGTTGCTGCAGAAGTATTTAGCCCTCCTGCCATTATGCAGCCGGGCTCAATTGGGCTTGCAATGTGTCCTGGCTGGGGATGTTGGAGAATTCTGCTGCGGTCTCGAATGAGGCTGGATTCTTTGGAATCCGGCCTCCGGAATCTGTGGCAGAACGGTACAACTTACCTCCATGTCCAGAGGATTTCCCATGGAACGTCACTCCAGCTCCATAGCACAGGTGATTAGGGATGTCAGAGAATTTTGCCACGAATCTTGGGGAGGCCAAATGCCCGGGACGGGACTTACCTTGGGCGAATCTCCCTGGTGGCGACGGCTCTGGTAGCAGTTTGGTGGCCATTTGGCGGCGGCGGCGGCGGCTGCGGTGGCCGGTCTTCCGACCGGGTGCCACCGCCGCCATTTCAAAGTTAACCCCCCCCCAAAACATGATAGGCTACGTAAAGATTTACATAGCCTATCATGGCTAGACTTTTAAAAAATACCGTGATAGGCTAAATAAATGTTTACGTAGCCTATCACAGCTGAGTTAAAAAAAAAGACCCGCACATACGCAAATAGCGGCGCCAATGCCGTCTACGCTATTTGCATTCCCGTTATTTTCGCCGTAGTCTACATAAATGTTTACGTAGACTAGACGTGCCAAACGCGGCCAGACGTGTAGACTACACGTGCCAGACATGCCAGACTACACGTCTACATGTGCCAGACATGTAGACTACACATGCATTTGTGTACGCGCTTTTTTTTTTTAACTCAGCCGTGATAGGCTATGTAAACATTTACGTAGCCTATCACGGCTGACTGCAGGGACGCAAATGGTGGCGGCTACCGCCGCTATTTGCAGACCCGGCCGGCCAGGATTCACGGCGGGAGGGACAGGGCGCCTCCCCCCCGGCCAGAATTTCAGGGGGGAGGGACGGGGGGCCTCCCCCCCAGCCAGAATTTCAGGGGGGGAGGGACGGGATGCCTCCCCCCCGGCCAGAATTTCGGGGGGAGGGACGGAGCGCCTCCCCCCACCGCAAATCAAATTTCGTAAAAGGTAAGTGACTTTCGTACATCCCTACAGGCGATACGGTAATAGCAGCTGCCATTACCGTACTGCTGGGAGAAATACAGCCGCAAATGACATAGTGGACACCACTTGTGGCTGTAAAGCGCTGTTTGTTTTTTTTACCTAAATAGGGCTGTAAATGGCTGCAGTTAGGTAAACTCAAGGCTTTACTGCCTATACCAGGCGATACGGAAATGGCGGCTGCCACCATTACCCTATCGCTGGCTGTCATTATTCATTCCCTCTTCTGCATGCTGGCTGTCAAAGGCCGGTGCAGGGAAGAGTGGTCTCGGCGCAGCCACCCCGCCAACATACTCTGTCCCTGAGAAGGACACTCTAGACACAGGGTTTAACCACAACAGTTTACTGGTACATTAAAGCAAGCAAATCGTAACTAAAGGTATTTACACAATAGAGATGAGTGAGACAAAAGGCATTAAGAGAAAATAAAAACTGCAAACATGCAAGTTGCTTTTAGGGATGTATGAAAGTCACTTTCCTGGTCCTGCAGCTTGCTTCGCGGTGGGGGGGAGGCACCCCGCTTCGGTTCTCCCCCCGAAGTTCAGGCCGGGGGGGGGAGGCACCCTGCTTCGCCCAGCCGAAATTCAGGCTGGGAAGAAGCACCCTGTCTCCCTGGCCGTGAAATAAAAAAGTGAATGTAAAAAACACACACACACACCCGTGAGAGGCTACGTAACGATTTTGGACTTTCGCCATTACAAAGTGAATGTAAAACACACACACACACACCCGTGATAGGCTATGTAATGATTTACACCTGCCCCCCCGCCCCCCCACGAATCCCCCCCGGGATGAGACTTACTTGGGGTGGATCTTCCAGGCGGCGGCTCCGGCGAAGGTGGCAGCAGCAGCCGGTCTTCTGACCGGCTGCTGCTGCCGCCATTTCCAGGCTTGTGGGGAAAAAAAAAGACGAAATTGGCTACGTAAAGATTTACGTAGCCTATCATGGCTAGGTTTTTAAAAAAAAGACAAAAAAGACATGATAGGCTATGTAAATCTTTACGTAGCCTATCATGGTTGGGGGTGGGTTTAAAAAAAAACAACGCGTACGCAAATGGCGGTGGCTACGGCCGCCGCCATTTGCGTTCCTTCTTTTTGGCCATCTTAATCTACATAAATATTTACCTAGACTATGACGGCGAAAATCAAGGGGAACGTAAATAGCATAGTGAGTGCTATTTGCGTCCCTTTTTCATTCCCCGTTTTAGCCTACGTAAATATTTACGTAGGCTAAAATGGGGAATCAAAAGGGGACGCAAATGGCACCCGCTATGCTATTTGTGTTCCCCTTTATTTTCGCCGTCATAGTCTACATACATATTTACGTAGATTAAGACGGTAAAAAGAAGGAACGCAAATGGCGGCGGCCATAGCCGCTGCCATTTGTGTACGTGTTTTTTTGTTGTTGTTGTTTTACCCAGAGCCCTCTGTGGCCGGAAATCCGGCTGTGGACGGCTCTGGCCTGGCCGGGTCTGGCCGGCTGCTCCGCGGAGCTGCCGCGGAGCACAGCCCGCCGTTTGAGGATTCTGGGGGGGAGGAATGGAGCACCTTTCCCCCCGTCCAAGATCCCGGGGGGAGGGCGGAACGCCTCCCCCCCACCATCAACATAATCCATGAAAGGTAAGTCACTTTTGTACATCCCTACTCAGGGGTGCCGGCAGGGGTGGTTCCGCTGGATTCCCAGACTCAATCAGCTGCCTGAGCCGTCCCTAGGACAGGGTGTACTCCAGCAATAGTACTTGGTGAGAGAAAAGGAGTCTTTGCCGAGGTACACAAGAACATCCATAATTTTAGCTGTGACATGTTGAGGGTATGTGAAATCATTAACTAAGTACAGGTACCAGGAAATCTCTACTATGGCATGGAAATTAGTGTTCTTGGAGGGTACCTCATTATACCAGCCTTCCCCAAACTGGTGTCCACCCTGTGGGTTGGACTGCAAGTCCCATCTTTCTCAGCCAGCATGGACCATAGCTGGGTATGATGGGGACCGTAGTTCAAATACCTAGAGAGTGCCAGATCGGGGAAGGTTGCATTATGCCATCTTATACTGCAATCCTATCATCTCTATTCAGAAGTAAGCCCCATTGAGTCCAACTGGATTTACTTCTCATTCAGTGTATAGGATTGCAGCCTTAGATACCCTAATATGAGAGAACTTCAGCTATGAGGTGGTGTAGAAATGCTAACAACAACAACAACAACAACATAGTGGGTGGACTCTACTCCGTAGACTACCTATGATAACAGACAGTTCAGCCTGATTCTTAATGTAAGGACAATACAATGTGTTCATTTCTTTAGTCGTAATTCATGCATAACACAGCTCTGATGTAATTGCTCTTTGTTTCCCTTCACAAGGTTCAGTCATTTCTCTCTCTCTCTCTCTCTCTCTCTCACACACACACACACACACACACACACACATACTCCCAAAAATCAAGGCTGCATAAATCATGATGAGAAAACAGCTTTATGTTGCCATGATGTCCACAGCTGAAAGGTTTTATGGTGTGTTATACTTAACATGATGGTTTGTGAAGGACTGCAGGACTCTATGAAACTCAGCCTACCATGAATATTTCACCTGCACATTGACACAGGAACATAGGAAGTTGAGTCAGACTATGGGTCATTTCACACAGTATTGTCTACACTGCCTGGCAGCAGCTTCCCAGGGATCAAACCTGGGGGGTTTGAAATTCTCCAACAGTTCAGAAAACCTCAAAAGAGGAGGAGGAGGAGGAGGAGGAGGAGGAGGAGGAGGAAGAAGAAGAAGAAGAAGAAGAAGAAGAAGAAGAAGAAGAAGAAGAAGAAGAAGAAGAAGAAGAAGAAGAAGAAGATCCTCATCTCCAATATTTCAGCCCATCTTTACTTACAGTGTTTGGGGCTTCTTAGTTTTGACAAAAGGTGTGTGTGTGTGTGTGTGTGTGTGTGTGTGTGTGTGTGGTGGGGGGAGACATGATCAAGGCTTATACAATTATGCATAGTGTGGTGGAAATGGACAGAAGGAGTTCTCTCTCTCTCTCTCTCTCTCTCCCTCCCTCCCTCTCTCTCTCTCTCTCTCTCTCATATAATACTAGAATGCAAGGTTTAGTGAAATTGGCTGTACATTGAGGACATGCCAAAAAGAAAAGTGCTTCACATGATACATAGTTTTGCGATTTGTTGCCACAGGTTTTGGTGACAGCCATGTAGGGACGTCAGAGAATTCCACCATGGATCTCAGTGAGGCCGAATGCCAGTGCATTCGGCCCCCCGAACTCCATGGCGGAACAGTCTGCCACTCCCCCGCCCCCCGCGGATCCCCCCCGGGATGAGACACACCTGGGGTGGATCTTCTGGGCGGCGGCAGCGGCCGGTCTTCCGACCGGCTGCCGCTGCCACCATTTGTATTCTTGGAAGAAAAAAAAAGACATGATAGGCTACGTAAAGATTTACGTAGCCTATCATGGCTAGGCTTTTTTAAAAAAACAAAAAACGATGTGATAGGCTACATAAATCTTTACGTAGCCTATCACGTCTGACTTAAAAACAAAACCAAAAACGTGCGTCCGCTACGCTATTTGCGTTCCCCTTATTTTCACCGTCTTAGTCTATGTAAATATTTACGTAGACTAAGACAGGCCAAAATAAGGAACGCAAATGGTGGCAGCTGTAGCTGCCGCCATTTGCATATGCGCGTTGTTTTTTTAAAAAAGTCAGACGTGATAAATCTTTACGTAGCCTATCACGGCTGACTACAGGGACGCAAACGGCGGTGGCTACGGCCACCACCATTTGCATCCCTGCTAGCCAGCGGCCAGATGTCTGGCTGCTGGAGGAGCCGGCCGGCGGCTCTGCGGAATCCCCGCGGAGCGGAGCCGGCCAGACAGGATTCCGGGGGGGAGGTGCAGAGAGCCTCCCCCCCAGTGAGGATTCTGGGGAGAGGGACAGAGCGCCTCGCCCCGCCAGTGGAACCCGGCGGAGCCAGGTAAGGCCAATTTTGTACATCCCTACAGCCATGAAGGGGGCTGTCCTTATGTTCTAGCTCATGGGTGGGCAAGTTCAGAGGGCCCAGAGGCCAGTTTCCCATCCTCCCAAAGCACCATGAGCTATACGCCTCTGCCACTGAAATTGCGGCTGCCAAATTGCCACTGAAAAGTGACGGTAATTCAATAGCGGCAAAAAAGTTGCCTTTTCACTTTAACATAGGTATGTGCAAATCATCAAAACTCAAGCTCACCAAAGTTCTCCAAATTTCTCACCAAAGTTCTCACCAAAGTTTTCAAAGATCATTCTGACTCAAGTGTGTATCAGATTGTGAGCTCTGCTTTTCTCTCTTTCATCTGTATTTCCGTGTGTATTTTTTTTAATGTATGCATCAGTTGTCAGCATCTTTGAAATCTGCCCATTCGTCTCCCATTGATTAAAGCATATTTCTATGAATTTTTCAAAAGTACATGTTTTTCAGAGCTGTACATGCTGTCAAATGCATTTTTCTTGGTCCACAAATCACACTGCGAGCTCAGAAATGTACGAACTTCAACCACAAATTCCGCCCGAGTCTACGTTTGGTCCAGAAGGTGCAAACTGAGTAAAATCCTGATCAAAAATGAACTGTAATGAATTTCTCATACATCCCTATGGTCAGGCCGCCTCAGTCCAAAGGGCCCCCAAATTCTAGGGGGCCCAAATTCCACCTGTTTTAGGTTGTCACCAAATTTCACCTAAAGGACAATTGGAAAAAATATGGAGGATTTTGCCAAGCCAAAACTCTGACTGTTTTCATGGGAACACAAAAATGTTTTGAGAAGATTAGAGAACTTTTGGAAAAAGTTAGTTCATACAATCATAGAGTCAAAGAATCATAGAATATTGGGGTTCAAAGGGACCTATAAGACCAAAGAGTCCAACCCCCTGCCCCTAGAGCCCACAACCTCCCTAGGGAATTGGTTCCATTGTTGTATTGCATTGACAGTCAGGAAGTTTTTCCTGATGTTCAGCAGGAATCTGGCTTCCTGTCACTTGAGCCCATTATTCCATGTCCTGCACTCTGGGATGATCGAGAAGTAGGGATGGACGAAAGGGACTTACCTGGTCCTGCAGCTTGCTTCGCGGTGGGGGGGAGGCACTTCATTTCTTCCCCCAAAGTTCAGGCCGGGGGGGGGAGGCTTCCCGCCTCGCCCGGCAGAAATTCAGGCCGGGGGGGAGGCTTCCCGCCTTGCCCGGCCGAAATTCAGGCCGGGGAGGAGGCGCCTCACCTGGCCGCGAATTCAAAAGTTTTTTAAAAAAAAAAACGCCCCCGTGATAGGCTACGTGACGATTAACGTAGCCTATCACGGCTAGATCTGCAAAGTCAGATCTTTGTAAATCTTTGTAAATCTTTACGTAGACTACAGTGACCAAATAAGGAACGGGAATGGCGGCTCCCTATGGGGGCCGCCATTATCCGTACGCGCTTTTTTTTTTTAAGTCACCCGTGATAGGCTACGTGACGATTTACGTAGCCTATCACGGCTGACTTTGCAGATCTAGCCGTGATAGGCTACGTTAATAGTCACGTAGCCTATCACGGGGGCGTTTTTTTTTCTTTTATTGCAATGGCGGTGGCGGCAGCCGGTCGAAAGACAGGCTGCCGCTCCCACCCCAGATGAACACCCGCCGAACCGCCGGCCGGACCCACTGCCGGGAGGGACATTCGGCAAAGGTAAGTCCCGTCCCGGGGGGGGTGCGGGGGGCGGGGGGGTGCGGAGAATTTCTCCCCGAAACTTGTTCAGGGGGCCGAACACGTTGGCGCTCAGCCCCCCGAAGTTTCGGGGAGAAATTCTCCACCATCCCTAGCCTAATCAGTGCTGAGTAGAGGGGAACTAGGATTTCCCAGGATTTGTAAGCTATGCTTCTATTAATGCAGCCGAAAAGAGCATTAGCCTTTTTTACAGCCATATCACATTGTTGGCTCATATTCAGCTTGTGATCTACAACAATTCCAAGATCTTCCGCGCTTGTGGTATTGTTGAGCCAAGTATCGCCTAGGGATGGACGAAAGTCCCTTACCTGATCCCGACGCTTGCTTCGCAGTGGGGGAGAGGTGCTCTGTCCCTTCCCCTGAAATTCTGGCTGGAGGGGAGGCGCCCCATCCCTCTGGCCGCGAAACCACATCTCCTGCCGGGATGCAAATGGCGGCAGCCGTAGCCGCCACTGTTTGCGTCCCTGTAGTCAGCCGTGATAGGCTACGTAAATCTTTACGTAGCCTATCACATTTGTTTGTTTTTGGTTTTTTTTAACTTGGAAATGGCAGCGGTGGCAGCCGGTTAGAAGACCGGCCGCCGCCGCCGTTATCGCCAAACCGCTGCCGAACCGCCGCCGAACCGTGCTGGAGCTGATGCCGCCAGGGACATTTGAGCAAGGTAAGCCCTGTCCCGGGGGGGGGGGGCGGGGGGGCAGACCATTTCCTCACCAATTTCCGGGGGCCGAATGCGCTGGCATTCGGCCTCCCCGAGATTCATGGAGAAATTCTCTGACATCCCTAGTATCGCCCATCTTGTAACTGTGCATTTGGTTTCTTTTTCCTAGGTGTTGAACCTGGCCTTTATCCCTATTAAATTTCATTCTGTTGTTTTCTTCCCAGCGCTCCAGCCTATAAAAATCACTTTGAATTCTGTTTCTGTCTTCCATAGGGATGGCGGAGAATTCCGCCATGGATTCCAGTGAGGCTGGATTCTTTAGAATCCGGCCCCCGGAATCTGTAGCAGAACGTCCTCCTGCCCCCCGTCCCCCCACAGAATCCCTCCAGGATGGTACTTACCTGGGGGAGATTTGGCGGTGGCGGTGGCGGTGGCGGCGGTGGCTCCGGCAGCGGCAGCAGCGGCTCCGGTGGCTGGTCTCCTGGCCAGCAGCGGCCGGGCTGCTGCTGCTGCCATTGCAGTCCTGGCTTGCAGCCATTATAGGGTACTTAAGAATTTATGTAGCCTATCACGGCTGGGTAATAAAAAAACAAAAAACACCCAGCATACGCAAATGGCGGTGGCTATGGAGGCCGCCATTTGCGTTCCCTATTTTTTGCCCATTTATGTTACGTAAATATTTACGTAAGATAAAACGGCGAAAAAAAGGGGAATGCAAATAGCGTAGTGGGCGCTATTTGCATTCCCCTTTTTTCTGCTGTTTTATCTTATGTAAATATTTATGTAAGATAAATCAGTGAAAAATAGGGAACGCAAATGGCGGCCACCGTAGCCGCCGCCATTTGTGTACGCTGGGTGTTTTTTTTTTTACCCAGCCGTGATAGGCTACGTAAATTCTTATGTACCTTATCACAGCTGCAAGCCAGGATGGCAATGGCGGCGGCTGCAGCAGCCTGGCCATTGCCAGCCAGGAGACCAGCCGCTGCCACCGCCGGAGCCGCCGCCGCCAGAGTTGCCACCGACGGAGCCACCACTGGGGGAACCGCCAGCCATTGAGGATTCCGGGGTGGAGGACCGGATCGCCTTCCCCCCCATCAAGGATTCCGGGGGGAGGGATGGAGCACCTCCCCCCCCCACCATGAAAGATTCCACGAAAAGGTGAGTTTCGTACATCCCTAGTCTTCCAGGGTATTAGCTATCCTGCCCAATTTTTTGTCTTCTGCAAATTTGATCAGCATTCCCTGCACCTCCTCCTCCAAGTCATTCATAAAAATGTTGGAGAGCACTGGGCCCAGGACTGAGCCCTGCGGTACCCCGCTCGTTACCTCTCCCCAGCTTGAGAAGGTCCCATTGATAAGCACTCCTTGAGTCCGATTCTGTAGCCAACCGTGGATGCACCGGATCGTTGTTTCATCTAGCCCACTTTGAGCTAGTTTGCTCATCAGGATATCATGGGGCACTTTGTCGAAAGCTTTGCTGAAGTCGAGGTATATTATGTCCACAACATTCCCACAGTCCACAAGGTAGGTGACTGGATCAAAAAAATGAGATCAGATGAGTCTGGCAGGATTTGCTTTGATGAATTAGGGATGTACGAAATTCACTTACCTTTTCGAAGGGTGACATTCGCGGTGGGGGGGGGAGGCTCTCCGTCCCTCCCCCCGAAATTCTCTCCGGCCAGCTCCACTTCGTGGCGATTCTATGGAGCCACCGGCCGGGGCCGCCCGCAGCTGGACATCCAGCTGCTGGGCAGCCTGCACAGGGATGCAAGTGGTGGCTGCCGTAGCCCCCGCCATTTGCGTCCCTGTATTTTGCCATGATAGGCTGCATAAACATTTACGTAGCCTATCATGGCAAAAAACAAACAAAACAGTGAACAAAAATGGCAGCGGCTATGGCAGCCGCCATTTGCATTCCCTTTTTTTTTGTTCGTGATAGGCTATGTAAACATTTACGTAGCCTATTACGGCAAAAGAGATGAGCGCAAATGGCAGCCACTATGCCATTTGCACCCCTCTCTTTTGCTGTAATAGGCTACGTGAATATTTACGTAGGCTATCACGGCCAAAAAAAAGGGAACGCAAATGGCATCCCTGCATTAGCTGTGATAGGCTACATAAGTATTTAAGTAGCCTATCACGGCTATGATGAAGAAGCAAATGGCGGCCTCCATTCGCAAAGCAGCGCGAACGGCAGCAGGTGGGTGTCCCGTTTCGCGCGCCTTTCACGGGGTGGGGGGGCGGGCAGTCTTCGTTCCACAATGGATTTTGGGGGGCCGAATGTACTGGCATTTGGCCTCACTGAGATCTATGGCGGAATTCTCTGACATGAAATCCATGTTGGCTCTGAGTAAATACTGCATTGTTTTCAAGGTGCTTACAGATGGATTGCTTTATCATCTGCTCCAGAATTTTCCCAGGGATTAATGTCAGACTGACTGGTCTGTAGTTCCCAGGTTCCTCCTTTTTCTCCTTTTTGAAGATAGGGACAACATTAGCCCTCCTCCAATCATCTGGCACTTCACCCGTCCTCCAGGATTTCTCAAAGATAATAGGCAGTGATTCTGAGAGTTCTTCTGCCAGTTCCTTTATTACTCTGGGATGCAGTTTACCTGGCCCTGGAGATTAGAACTCATTCAAAGTAATTTGGTGTTCCTTGACCATATGCCTATGAATCTCAAGCTGCAATCCTGCCCCTTCACCTGTACTTCGCCTTTGCCAGGGGGAGTCATAGACCCTCTTTTGGGAGAAGACTGAGCCAAAGTAGGCATTGAGCATTTCTGCCTTTTCCTTATCATCTGTTATCATTTTGCTATCCTTATTTAATAGCTGAACCACCATTTCTTTCCTCTATCTTTTGCTATGCACATATTTAGGGATGTACAAAAGTCACTTACCTTTTGTGGATTATGTTGATGGTGGGGGGCGAGGCGCTCCGTCCCTCCCCTCGGAATCCTGGACGGGGGGGAGGCACTCCATTCCTCCCCCCCGGAATCCTGGCCAGCTGGCTGTGCTCTGCAGGGATTCTGTGGAGCCGCCGGCCAGCTCCGCCAGCAGCCAGACATCCGGCCACTGGCTAGCAGGGACACAAATGGCGGCGGCCGTAGCTGCCGCCGTTTGCGTCCCTGCAGTCCGCCGTGATAGGCTATGTAAATGTTTATGTAGCCTATCATGGCTGACTTAAAAAACAACAACAACAATGTGCATACGCAAATGGCGGCGGTCACGGCCGCCGCCATTTGCATATGCGCGTTGTGTTTTTTTTTAAGTCAGCCGTGATAGGCTACGTAAACATTTACCAAGCCTATCACTTTTTTTTTTAAACCTAGCCGTGATAGGCTACGTAAATCTTTACGTAGCCTATCATGTCTTTTTTTTTCCTTAACTGGAAATGGCGGCAGTGGCAGCCGGTCAGAAGACTAGCTGCCGCCGCCGCCGAACCACCGCCGGAGCCGCCGCCAGGAAGTTCCACCCCAGGTAAGTCTCATCCAGGGGGGGTGGGGGGGCAGACCATTCTGCCACAGATTTTGGGGGGCTGAATGCGCTGGCATTCGGCCTCCCCAGGATCCGTGGCGGAATTCTCTGACATCCCTGCACATATCTGAAGAAAGACTATTTGTTGATTTTAGCGTCCCTTGCTAATCTCATCTCGTTCTCAGCTTTAGCTTTCCTGATCCCATCCCTGCAATCCTGTGCTACCTGCATGTACTCTTCCTTCGTAGCTTGGCCTTCCTTCTACTTCCTGTATGTGTCCTTTTTTGTTTCCAGGTCATCTCTAAGCTTTTTTGAAGCCACATTAGCTTCTTCAGTTGCCTTCCACCTTTTTTTCTTGTTGGAATTGTTTGTAATTGTGCCTTGAGAATTTCCTTTTTTAAAAGCTCCCACCCATCTTGGACTCCTTTTCTCATTAGGGTTTCTTGCTGTGGGACATTACTTGTCATTGTTCTGAGTTTATTAAAATTGGCTTTCCTAAACTCCAGGGTACGTGTTTGGCTACACTTGGCTTTTGCTTCCTTTGGAATCAAGAACTCAAGTATAACCTGGTCACTTTCACCCATATTTCCCATAACTGCTACTTTATCCACTAAGTCATCTCTGTTGGTTAGGATCAAGTCAAGGACAGCTGATCCTCTAGTTCCTTCCTCTACTTTCTGTTGGACAAAATGATCAGCACTAGGGATGTACGAAAGTCCCTTACCTGAACCCGAAACTTGATTCGCGGTGGGGGGGGAGGTGCTCCATCCCTCCCCCTGAAATTCTGGCTGGGGGGGGAGGCACCCCGTCCCTCCCCTCAGAAATTCTGGCCGGGGAGAGGTGCCCTGTCCCTTCCGCCGCGAATCCTGGCCGGCCGGGATGCAAATGGCGGCGGCCATAGCTGCTGCCATTTGTGTCCCTGCAGTCAGCCATGATAGGCTACATAAATGTTTACGTAGCCTATCATGGCTGAGTGAAAAAACAAAAGAAAACTGCGTGTACGCAAATGGCGGCGCCCATGGGCGCCACCATTTGCGTTCCTTATTTTGGCACGTGTAGTCTATGTAAACATTTACATAGACTATGGCGAAAATAAGGGGAACGCAAATAGTGTTGCCCTTATTTTCGCCGTAGTCTACCTAAATGTTTACGTAGACTACACGTGCCCAAATAAGGAACACAAATGGTGGCGCCCATGGGCGCCGCCATTTGCGTACGCGCAGTTTTTTTTTCCCCACTCAGCCGTGATAGGCTATGTAAACATTTACTTAGCCTATCATGGTGTTTTTTAAAAATCTAGCCGTGATAGGCTACATAAATCTTTACGTAGCCTATCACGTTTTTGTTTTTTTTTTAACTTGGAAATGGTGGCGGCGGCAGCCAGTCGGAAGAGTGGCCGCTGCAGTCGCCGCTGCTGCACCACCACCGAACCGCTGCCGGAGCCACCTCCACCAGGGACATTCGCACAAGGTAAGTCCCGTCCCAGGGGGGTGTGGCAGACTGTTTCACCACCGATTTCAGGGGGCTGAATGCGCTGGCATTCGACCTCCCCGAGATTTGTGGCGAAATTCTCTGACATCCCTATCAGCAACACAAGTCAGGAATTTCCTGGAGGGGCCATGTTTTGCAGAATTTGTCTCCCAACTAGTATCGGGGAAATTGAAGTCCCCCATTACTATTACATCATGCTTCCTTGAAATGGTGGCAATTTGCTTTTCAGAAATTTGATCCTTGTCTTCTCCTTGATTGGGATACTACTATACAGAGTAGTAGACTCTGACCACCATGTTTCTGTTATTCTTTGCTCTGTTTATTTTAAGCCAGATGCTCCCAATGGGGCTACCAAGCTCATCCTCCTGTATTTCTGGGCAGAGATATGCATTTTTCACATATAGTGCAAGCCCACCTCCCTTTCTGTTCCTCCTCTTCTTTTTGAACAAGTTATATCCTTCAATTGCTGTATTCCAGTCATGGGAGTCATCCCACCAAGTCTCAGTTACACCTATCTAGACATAATTTCCCTCCCGTATTAAGAGTTCAAGTTCGTTCTGTTTGTTTCTCATACTCTGGGCATTAGTATATAGACATTGAAGACCATGTGCTTCATAGTCTGGCTTTCTTCCTACATGTTTCTGAAGACTATTATTGGGCGCTATTAGAGCTGTTCTCTCCGTTGCAGTGCATGAGCCTTTGTCCATTGTTACCCCCAACTTTATGTCTCCTTTCCCGGTAGGATTCAGTTTCAAGCCCTCCTGATGAAGTTCTTCATGCTGTGGCCAAACACATTCTTCCCAGCCTTTGTGAGGTGCAACCCGTCCCTTGCCCACAGTCCATCTTCCAGGAAGTATCGCCCATGGTCCCAGAATCCAAATCTCTCTCGTCAGCACCAGCTTCATAGCCAGTCATTCACCCAGAGTATTTTTCTTTCCCTTTCTATCCTTCTTCTAACTACTGGAAGGATGGATGAGAAAACTATCTGGGGCCCAAAGTTCTTGGGTTTCCTTCCCAGAGCTTCAAAGTCTGATGTGATTTCTTCATAGCTCCGCTTGACAGTATCATTTGTTCCCACGAGCATGAGAAGAAAGGGATAGCTGTCTGTGGGCTTTATGAGCGTAGGCAACCCTTCAGTCCTGTCTGTAATCTGTTCTTCCAGGAGACAGCATACCTGGCGAGTCCACGGGTCTTCGCGACATACTTGGGTCTCGATCCCACACAGCAAGGAGTCTCCCACTACTACTACTCTTCTCTTCTTGTAGCTGTAGGCCTTGATTTCATTGCCTCTGCTTGACTGACCTTCAGCCTCTTGCTCGCTCTCATGCAGGTTCCCCTGTAATCCTTCCTCTGCAGGCTGTCCTCCAGTCTCATCCACAAGTACCTGGAAATGGTTCCCTAGCTCCACTGCCTCCACTGGTGTAGAGTGGCTTCTAGTTCTTCTGCTGCTAACTGTCACCCTTTTCCAAGGAGTATCTTCTACTTCATTTTTCCTCATCTCAGCCGTTTCCTCTTCTGCCTCAGCTTGCTGTAGCTCTTCTAGCTTCTGTTATTATTATTATTATTATTATTATTATTATCATCATCTCCATGATCATGATCATCATGATCATGATCACCATCATTATTATTCAGGAACTTCTGACTCTTTTTTCTACAGTACATTCAAACTAGGGCTGTGCATGGACCCCCAAATCTGACTTGGAAGCCTCTTCTGGGCTTCCAAGGCAGGCCCATTTGGCTCGGGCTTATTAGAGGGGGGGGGACTCATCTCGGCCTATGAAACCAAAGCAGGATTCAGACACCCGAATCCTGCTTCACCCCCCCCAACATGCCACCCAGCCCCCAGCTCCTTACCTGGGCCCTTGTTCCATGGGGGGGGTGCCACTGGCAGGGGAGCCTCCGCGGCTGCTGCTGCCTCCAGGGGAGCTGCTGCTGGGGGAGCCACTGGGGAAGGGGCTGCCAGCACTGTTGCAGTCCGCCAACTACTTGTTCTGCCCTCTTTGCACCGGCTGCCTGCCAAGCCTGGGTGGCCTCCTTCCTTGCATGGAAGGAGCCCATGAAGGCTTGAGTCAGGCGGCAGAGGCAGGAGTCCCCCTCCAACTGCGCCCTCTCCCTTCCTTGCAAGGAGGAGAGGATGCCTGGATGGAGGATGACTCCTGCCTCTGCTCAAGCCTCCATGGGTTCCTGGCTTGGGTGAGGCCAGTGACAGCAGCTTGCAAGGAGAGCAGGCTGCCGCCGGGGAGCTGTTGCCACTGCCAGCTCCCGGACCCTCTGGACATGCACAGGCAGCCATCTTATTGTTCCGAGGAATGGGAGGAGCCATTTTAGAAATGGCTCCTCCCTCTGGAAGAACAAGACAGCTGCTGGCATGCATCCAGAGGACCCAGGTAAAGACCTTGGGCTGGCCGACGGAGTGGCAGCTGGGCCTCTGGATTGTATTGAAGCACACTGAAGCACTTCAGAACTCCCCGATTCACTTTGGGCCATTTTGTGCCCCCTCCATCTCAAGTTGGAGGCAGCCCGAAGTGGCCCGAAGCACCCTGCTTCAACTCGGAACTCAGGCTTCAGGCCAAAGCAGTGCACATCCCTAATTCAAAGTAACATGCAGGTTTTTAAAAACCACCAATGTTTTTATATTTTATATTGTTTTACTTTGTGCTTTTTGGTTTTAATTTTTGTGAACTGCCCAGAGAGCTTCAGCTATTGGGCAGTATAGAAATGAAATGAAATGAATAAATGAAGGAATTAATGAATAAATAAATAAAACAATTCAATGATGTGACAGTGAAACCATATGTGCCCCCCTCCCCAAATAACCTACAGTGCCAATGACTGTCAAGCATTCCAAATTATGTGGTCAGATAGGCAAGGGATTGCACCTGCTGTCCCCTCTCCCAGAGGGGAGAAACTTCAGAAACTTCAGTGGAATGAAAGAACGCATTGCATCCAAAGGAATACAAACATCAATGAGCATGTGTACTATGGAAGTGGAGAGGTCAGGGCAGGGAAAGTAAGCACAATCCCAGACTGCTTTATAAGCATTCAGCCTACATGATTTTGAAAGTCTAGATGGGGCTAAAGCCATCTAAAAACCAACTTGAGAAACCAGCCACCATAGGATTTAAAACACACATCTCAAAGTAATTGCTCTGAAAGAAAGACTCTCTGAATGAAACACTTCTTAAATGGTTGGTGAAATCAGGTGAGGGAAGGGGCAGGGAGAATATCTGTGGGGTGGGAGTTCCATGCCACCACTAAAAATGTCCTGCCTGGAGTCTTTATAGATCAAAGAACAAATCCTGCCAGACGAATCTGATCTGATCTCATTTTTTGATCAGCTAACCTCCCTTGTGGACTGTGGGAATGCTGTGGACATAATATACCTCAACTTCAGCAAAGCTTTCAACAAAATGCCCCATGATATCCTGATGAGCAAACTAGCTCAAAGTGGGCCAGATGAAACAACAATCAGGTGGATCCACAAGGTGGCTACAGAATGAGACTCACAGAGTGCTTATCAGTGGGATCTTCTCAAACTGGGGAGAGATAACAAGCGGGGTACTGCAGGGCTCAGTCCTGGGCCCAGTGCTCTTCAACATATTTATTAAGGAATTGGATGAGGAGGTGCAGGGAATGCTGATCAAATTTGCAGATGACACAAAATTGGGCAGGATAGCTAATAACTTGGAAGACAGAAACAGAATTCAAAGTGATCTGGATAGACTGGAGTGCTGGGCAGAAAACAACAGAATGAAATTTAATAGGGATCAATGCCAAGGTCTGCACCAAGGAAAAAGAAACCAAATGCACAGTTACAAGATGGGGGATACGTGACTCAACAACATTACAAGCAAGAAGGATCTTGGACTTGTTGTAGATCACAAGCTGAATATGAGCCAACAATGTGATGTGGCTGCAAAAAAAAAAGGCAAATGCTCTTTTGGGCTGCATTCATAGAAGCATAGCTTCCAAATCCTGGGAAGTCTAGTTCCCCTCTACTCAGCACTGGTTAGGCCTCGTCTGGAGTATTGTGTCCAGTCCTAGGCATTGCACTTTAAGAAGGATGCAGACAAGCTGGAGAGGGTTCAGAGGAAGGCAACAAAGATGATCAGGGGACTGGAAACAAAGCCCTATGAGGAGAGAATGAAAGATCTGGTATGTTTAGCCTTGAGAAGAGAAGACTGAGGGGAAATATGATAGTGCTCTTCAAGTCCTTGAAAGGTTGTCACAGAGAGGAAGGCCAGGATCTCTTCATGATCATCCCAGAATGCAGGACACGGAATAATGGGCTCAAGTTACAGGAAGCCAGATTCTGGCTGAACATCAGGAAAAATGTCCTGACTATTAGAGCAATACGACAATGGAACCAATTCCCTAGGGAGGTGGCGAGCTCTCCCACACTGGAGGCATTCAAGATGAGGCTGGACAGCCATCTGTCAGGGATGCTCTGACTTGGATTCCTGCACTGAGCAGGGGGTTGGACTCGATGGTCTCGTAGGCCCCTTCCAACCGTACTATTCTATTCTAAATGGTTAGAAACAAACAAATGAAGAGCTGTTCCAAAGAGCAGTTGTGAAAGCACCTTTTAATGGTATCAAGCTGAAAACCACAAGATAACTTTGGTAAAAGAGAATGAGACAGGGGAATGGGGAAGCAGTTGGGACTTTTGGCAGGAGTCATCAGGGAAAGAGCGTGGCAGAGGCCTCTGTTGCCTAGGGATGTCAGAGAATTCCACCACAGATCTCGGTGAGGCCGAATGCCAGTGCATTCAGCCCCCCAAACTCCTTGGCAGAACAGCCTACCACCCCCCTGCCCCCCCGTGGATTGCCCCCTGGACGAGACTTACCTGTGGCGGATCTTCCGGGTGGCAGTGGCGGCTCCGGCGGCGGCTTTGGCAGTGGCGGCGGCTGTGGCGGCTGGTCTTCCGACCGGCTGCCGCTGCTGCCATTTCCAGGCTTGTAAAAAAAAAAAAAAAAAGACATGATAGGCTACGTAAAGATTTACGTAGCCTATCATGGCTAGGTTTAAAAAACAACAACAAAAACGCGTACGCGAATGCATTCCTTATTTTTGCTGTCTTAATCTACATAAATATTTACGTAGGCTAAAGCGGTGAATCAGAAAGGGATGCAAATAGCACCCGCCATGCTATTTGCATTCCCCTTCATTTTCGCCATCATAGTCTACGTAAATATTTACGTAGATTAAGACAGCAAAAATAAGGAACGCAAATGGCAGTGGCCGTAGCTGCCGCCATTTGCGTACGTGGTTTTTTTTTTTACCCAGAGCCCTCCGCGGCCGGAAATCTGGCTGCGGACAGCTCTGGTCTGGCTGGGCCTGGCTGGCTGCTCTGTGGAGCTGCCGCAGAGCACAGCCGGCCGCAGAGGATTCCCGGGGGGAGGGACGGAGTGCCTCCCCCTCCGGCAAGGATTCCAGGGGCAGGGACGGAACACCTCCCCTCCCACCATCAACATAATCTGCAAAAGGTAAGTGACTTTTGTACATCCCTACTGTTGTCTTGGACCAACAATCTAACCACTGAACCATCCCACCATTGGTTTTCTAATGTCTCCTGCAGAATGAATTATTATTTTAGTCTATGTCCTTGTTGCAAGTTAACTGTCTTCCATGATCCCCTTGCCTGCTTTTGAACAGGTGATGGGGGTATGTGCCCCATGGGTTTTATTTTTGACATTAGTTACCTTAACGACCTTTCCTGTAAGGTTCAGAACACCTCCAAGGAGATGGAGTTGACTTCTTTGGGCAATAAATTATCCCTCGATTGTAGCAGCTCAGGACCTCACGGCAGTAATTTTGAGCAATGTCTTATAAGGTTGAAATGTTCCTTTGGAAGCCCATTCTTTTCCAGGCTGGTGCTACCACAACCCGTTGGCTGCTGTATTTATGTGACAGCACTCAACCAGAGCAGGAAGCCCATCTCCAGTAATGAAAGGTTTTTTCATGGATGTTTCTCCCAGGCTCACACTCTTCTTTCAGTTGTTTTTCATCTTCACCCTTTGTGCTCTTGGGGAAATATGACAGCTCTTCTCCTCTCCTATGCTCCCACCTGCTGCTGCCGCCATCATCATTATGATGAAAAAGCCTTCAGAATGCAGCTAGAGATAGTAGGTGTCTAGACACTCACCCCCCCTCCTTCCTCTCTCACTCAGACCAGGGACCTTGGATGGCCTGCAATAGTGGCCCCATTCTTCATGTGAATGGGATGTGTTTCGCCACATCCCATTCACAGAACAATTGGTGTAGACCTAACTGCAGACCACTGTTGTGTCCTTCACAGCTACCATCATTACAGAGAAACCTTAGTTGAGAGGTAGGGAACCTTTGGACCATGACTGAATCCAGCCCGCCAGGCCTCGCAGTCCATTTGTCAGGAGCGCCCTGGCAGCCTCTTTCAGTCTACTCCAATAGCCAACTCAAGACACAGACAAAAGGATTATTTTCAAGGCATTTACAACTTAATGACTCTATCAGATGCTAATCACTAGCGACTAAGCAAGGAACAGCAGAGTGGCCTATGCTCCGAATAGGCAGATGATCCCCGTTTGAAGGAGAGTCACTTGAAGGCCCTGAACTTATGGGCTAGGGAGAGATCCTCCCTCTTTCCCTTGGGTCCATGGGAGGCGGCCGTTGCTTGCGTGCCAAACAAGCACTACGCCTCCTTTCCGTGCCCTCCATAGCTCGTCGCTCCCTGCGTCTGCATTGAGGGTCCAGCAAGCCCCCCTCCCACACTCTCTCACTGTCTGGGTCACTATCTATCTCAGGAATGCTGGCAGGAGGAATCTCTGCCAGCTGCTGTGCCTGTGAGGGATAAGCTGGCTCCTCTCCCATGGATTGCTGATCCTCCTCAGAATCAGAACTGCTCTGGGGTTCTATCTGCTCAGTTTCCACCCTGACATCATTCTGCCACCTCTCCCTTAGGGCTACACCCCTCTCCTTGGCTACCTCTCTCACCTGCCCCATTTCCTCAGTGAGTTGGCAACACAGGAAGAGATCACACTCTTCCTGAATCATGAGCTTTCTGGAGCCTGTTCTACAAAATGTACTGTGAGATGAGTTCTCTTGCCCTCCTAACATGGAGAGAGAATTTCATAAGTTTATGTGGAAAAGGCAGCTGCATCTCTTTTGACTGCTAAAACTGATGTGGGGGAAAAAATGGGTATGTAATTTCCGGAACATCACCTGGCTTTTGAGTACTGACTGAAAGGCATGAATTCCCAAGTTTAAAAAACTCACAAATACATCATGGGCATGGCAGGCATCGCGGAAATGTGCTCTTTCAAAAAGCAAATCATCATGAGTCCAATTCTTGGGGCTGGAAACAGCTCACAGGTGACCTACAAGAACTAATCATGTGAGAAGAATCTCAAAACATGTCAGTATAGTGAGTCTCATGTAAAATGTAAAAATCCCTCCTTTTATTCACCTACTACTGGAGGTTTACAGTCACCCTAGTACTAATTAAGTCTGGATCCATCCCTGTTCTTGGATCCTAACTTCAATTCGTCTGTCTGTCTGTCTGTCTGTCCATCTATCTACTTTTTATCTAATCCTCTCACTTTTCTTCCAATGGGTTCAAGCTGGCATTTCTGCTCCCAGCCGCATTTTGTTTTCACAATACTATGAAGTAGGTTAGGCTAACAGAGAGTGACTTGTCCAAGTCACCCAGTCAGCTTGGCCCAGGCAGTGGAATAGGGAATTAAACACAGGTCATTATTGAAGTGCAAAACTCTAGCCCTTGCATCACGTTGGCTCTCTGTGATTGACATACCACTGGAGTGAACCATATTAAGAGCAATAAGAACAGACCAAAGGAACATCTATTTTAGCATTCTGTTTCTGACCATGTCCAGCCAAACAGGGCATAAAGGGCACTAGCCTTCCAGTTGTTGTTCCCTGGTCATTGCTGTTTAGTGGCATAGTGCCTCTAACCCTGAAGGTTCCACTTTGCTCCCATGACCACTTGGGCATCAATGTGTCCTCCACAAATTTATCTCCTGGCATCTTGAAGCTCTTAAAAGCTTACAGTCTAAGCTATGGTGGGAGTGGTATATTCCCTTGGCTTCTTCATGTTGTGGATTCTTTTGTGCATTGCAGTGACTTGCTTGGCCTGTTGCAGTTGCAGCAGTTTTGGTTCAAGGGATGCCGATTGCCTTGGACCATCCCAGCTCCTCTTGAGCCCTGCTGCTATCTGGGTACAGAGCAGATTCTCGTGTGTGTGTCATGGGAGGGGAGCACCATGCTTTTGCCTAGTCTAGAAGTCGCCTTCCCCTTTATGCTGCATCCCTTGGCTTTGTGTTGCTCCTACACCATACACAGCTGTCCAGCCAGCTTGTGCTGGAAAGAGTAGGACCTGCAGGGGAGATTATTGGGCTTCTTGGCTTGCATGTAGCTCAGAATTCTGTAGAATGCATGTAGGGATGGGGGAGAATTCTGCCATGGCACCAATGAGGCTGGACTCCAAGAATCCAACCCCATTGGGGCCTGTGGTGGAATGGAGCACTCACCTCCGCCGCCCCTGAAATCCATCTGGGTCAGATCCGTCTCTGCGTCGATCCGGTGGAGCTGGCCACCTGCTCCGCATCGCTGGTGAATGTCAATATGGCCGGCAGCCATTGCCATGCCGTATCGCTGTGCTAAGTTAGACTCCGGATGCAAATGGCGTAGTGGGCACCATTTGCGGCCATAAAGCTGGTAGATTAGCCTGAATGCAGCCATTTACAGCTGCATTTAGATTAATCTACCAGCTTTACGGCCGCAAATGGCGTCCACTACGCCATTTGTGTCCCTGTTTTTTGACGTGATAGGCCACACAAATATTTGTGATGTGGAGTTGATGACTAGAAGGCCTGTTTTGGTGCTTTGGGTGGGAGGGTAGGGGGGCAAGGGACTAGACTACCCAGCCACTCTTACCAGCATGGGCTGAGTCCCCATCACCTGCATCCCAAATGTTATCTCCAGTCTCAGGTTGGAGATAACAGCCAGGGTGCTCTCCAGGGTGATTCCTCCAGGGGGTGGGGCTTGCACTCCAGGGGGTTCCAGGGGCCCAGTGGGCCAAAGGTTCTACACCCCTGTTCTACGGCATACAGTCTGTCCACATGTACCTTGCAACCATCCCTGATGAATGAGAAGGCACCCTAGAAATAACTCAACACTAGGGATGTCACAAATGTCCATGTAGGGGGTGGAGTCTGATGGACTCCCCCCCCACTTGGCCCCCCGGACGTGGCTTGCCAAGCCCCCACCCACTGAGCTGTGTGAGCTGCCGGGACTTACCAGTCCCACTTGCAAGTGCTCACAGCCAAGTTGCAAATGGCGACTTGTTATTTTCCGTAAATTAAATCTTGCGCACAATGGCCAGCACTTTCTGGCTGGCCATTGTGCTCAAGATTTAATTTACAGAAAAAGCTGATGTGGGTGCATGGCTCAGCTGGAGGGGGGCAGAATCCTTTCTCCCCCTCCCATCCCAGCTACCATGAAGGCAGAGGCTTCAGGGGAGGAGGAAGATGAGAGTGAAACTCCTCTCACCGTCCTCCCATCAAGCCCCTGCTCCCATGTTGCTGGCCTAGGATGGGAGGTGGAGAAAGGATCAATTCTTTCTCCCCCTCCCATCCCAGCTATGCAATGCACCAAAATATAGAGCCCCTTTTACATAAGATGGGGCTCTATATTTTCATAGATTTATTGTTGCACACAACGGTGGCTGGAAAGCACCAGTCTGACAACATTCGAGGACTCTAATGCTGTGGAATGGCCCTTTCCACCCACCATTGTGCACAACAGTAAATCTATGAAAATATACAGTCCTCTTTTGTGGAAAAGGTGGTGGTTCGCATAGAGGAGTGGGCAGCTGCAGTGCACTCCCAGGCAGCTCTCTGAGCACTCCTGGGTCTCATGCAGCCTGGCTTTCATGGACGGGGTGGCAGTGGTGTGGCTGCTTGAGCACCTGCCAAGTATGGACTCCAAGGAGTCAACCAATCCCTACTTGATGCTCCCCTTGCATAGTAATGTATGAGGATTTTGCATCAGTTCACAAACTGGAAATGCCTCATTTGCCAGCCCGAATGTGAACAGGAGGGCATGTTCTCTGAAAACGTTTGCAGTTTCCCAAACTTCCATCCACATTCACAAAATGCACAACTTACCCCATCTGAATGAACCAAAGAAACAGGTTGCAAATGACAATGGGAGTGAGCAGAACCAAGCTTTGAAGTAAAGTTCAGAGAATTTCAAGTGAGCTCAAACATCCCTGGTTCTCTCATCCCTACATTTCTCTGTCATGATTGATCTTCTAACTGAAACCCCCTAATAAGCTTCCCAGAAATCCCACAGCTTCCCAGGAACATAATTTAACACTTTCAGCCTAATCTATCTCCTGACTTGCTACATGAAGAGCCATGACTTGGTCGGTGCTCCTCCTTAGGGAAAGGATTGTAGCTCAGTGGCAGAAGACCTCCTGAAAAAGAATCAGCATGGCTTCTGCAAAGGTACGTAACCTCACTAACCTTTTAGAGTCCTTTGAGAGTGTCAATAAACATATAGACAGGGGTGATCTGGTTGTTGTTGTTCAGTCGTTCAGTTGTGTCCGACTCTTCGTGACCCCATGAACCATAGCACGCCAGGCCTTCCTGTCCTGCGCTGTCTCCCGGAGCGTGCTCAAGTTCATATTCATTGCATCCGTGATGCTATCTAGCCATCTCATCCTCTGCCGTCCCCTTCTCCTTTTGCCTTCAGTCTTTCCCAGCATCAGGGTCTTTTCCAGGGAGTTTTCTCTTCGCATTAGGTGGCCAAAATATTGGAGCTTCAGCTTCAGTATCTGTCCTTCCAATGAACACTCAGGGTTGATTTCCTTTAGGATTGACTGATTTGACCTCCTTGCAGTCCAGGGGACTCGTAAGAGTCTTCTCCAGCACCACAGTTCGAAAGCATCAATTCTTCGGCGCTCAGCCTTCCTTATAGTCCAGCTCTCACAGCCATACATTACTACTGGGAAAACCATAGCTTTGATTAGACGGACCTTTGTCGGCAAGGTGATGTCTCTGCTTCTTACTATGCTGTCTAGGTTGGCCATAGCTTTCCTCCCAAGGAGCAAGCGTCTTTTAATTTCATGGCTACAGTCACCGTCTGCGGTGATCTTGGAGCCCAAGAAAGTAAAATCTGTCACTGCTTCCATTTCTTCCCCTTCTATATGCCAGGAAGTGATAGGGCCAGATGACATGATCTTAGTTTTTTTAACGTTGAGTTTCAAACCAGCTTTTGCACTCTCCTCTTTCACCCTCAACAAGAGGCTCTTGAGATCCTCTTCGCTTTCTGCCATTAGGGTGGTATCGTCTGCATATCGGAGGTTGTTGATAATTCTCCCGGCAATCTTAATTCCGACCTGTTTACTTGGACTTCCAAAAGGCTTTTGACAAAGTCCATCACCAAAGACTCCTGAGCAAACTTGGCAGTCATAGAATAAGAGGACAGGACCTCTTATGGTTGGTAAATGGTTAAAGAACATAAAGCAGAGAGTAGGAATAAGTGGTAAATTCTCCCAATGGAGGGAAATAAATAGTGGGGTCCCATAGGGATCTGTATTAGGACCAATGCTATTCAACCTGTTCATAAATGATCTGGAATTAGGAATTAACAGTAAAGTGGTCAAGTTTGCCAATGACATCAAATTATTTAGGGTGGTCAAAACAAAAAAGGACTGTGAAGAGCTCCAAAAGGATCTCTCTAAATTGGGAGAATGGGCATCTAAATGAGGCTCAATGTAAGCAAGTGTAAAATGATGCACGTTGGGGCAAAAAATCCTGACCAAGTATGACCTGATGGGAACTGAGCTAGCGGTGACCAACCAAGAAAGAGATCTCGGGGCTGTGGTGGACAGCTCAATGAAGATGTCAATCCAGTGTGCGGCTGCTGTAAAAAAAGAAAAAAAAAAGGCAAACTCCATGTTAGGCATATATACATTATTGTAGAGCTGGAAAAAGTGCAGGAAAGGGTAACTAAAATGATCAAGTTGCTGAAGCATCTCCCCTACGAGAGAAGGTTACAACATGGGATTGTTTAGCTTGGAAATAAGGAAGGGTATGGGGAGACATGATAGAGGTGTACAAAATTATGCATGGCATGGAGAATGTGGATAGGGAGACACCCTCCCTCCCTTTTTCTCCCTTTTTCTCCCTTCCACAAAATACTAGAACCCAGGTCATCCCATGAAGCTGATTGGTGGGAGATTCAGGACAGATAAAAGGAAGGACTTCATCACACAGCACATAGTTAAACTATGGAATTCACTACCACAGGATGTAGCGATGGCCACCAATTTGGATGGCTTTAAAAGGGGATTAGACAAATTTCTGGAGGAAAAGGCTATCAAGGGCTACTAGTCTTGATGGATATGTGTTACTTCCAGTACCAGAAGCAGTAAGCCTATGTACACCAGTTGCTCGGGAACATGGGTGGGAGGTTCTGTTGCACTCGTGTCCTACTTGTGGGTTCCTGGCCGACAGCTGGTTGGCCACTGTGTGAACAGAATCCTGGGCTAGATAGACCCTTGATCTGATCCAGCATGGCTCTTCTTATGTTCTTATTCTTACATGCAGAAAGATCCCAGGTTAGGGATGGCTGTTGTAGGGAAATCCTGTTCACTTTTGGCTTGACGGATCCCTGAGGCATCCCTGACTCGGTGAGCATTTGCGAGCTGAGTGATGGGTCACTTCCCGAAATTTGGGAAATTCCCCACTTTTTTTTTTTTTTTTTTAATCCACAAGCCATTATTTGTGCACAATTGTGGATATAAATATTTATGGAAATTGTGATTTGCACAAAATGGCGGCTGTAAATAATGCAATTTTGTGCGAATTGTGATTTCCATAAATATTTACACCCGCAATTTTGTGCAAATCATGATGTGCACATTTTTTTTAAAAAACAAAACTGTGAGCTTGCCCAGCTTTGCGCACATTGAGTCAGGCAAGCCTGGGGTCCACTGTTGAAAACTCACTGAGCTCTACCCCCCAACTGGATTCCTTTGCCATCCCTATCCCAGGTTCAATCCAGAGTTGGCACGAACGTCCATGGTGGGCATGAAAGCTGCTGCCCCTCAGTGTAGATGATACTGATCTAGATGGACCAGTAATCTGACTCAGCAGAAGGCAGCCTCCTCTGTTCCTGTTCTTGGAGGCAACCAGCCCTGCAGTTCTTGCAGTCAACCATGCTGGACAACTGTCCACAGAATCAAAGACAGATAGCCACTGCTAGGCCTAAATTCCATGAACTTGTCTAATCTTCCTTTAAAGGTATCCAAATGAGTAGCCATCACATCATTCTGTGGCAGTGAATTTCTAAGTTAACTGTGCATTGTGTATCACTCAAGCTCAGCTCAAAGTTCTCAACATTTTATCTTGACGGTCACTCTGAGTCGTGACTATAGCAGATTATGAGCTTCTTCTTTTTTCTTTTTGCGTGAAAATCCATCTGTATTCCTCTGCACATTTTTCTCCCATTCACATTCATCTCCCAATGATTAAAATCATGTATTTGTATGCATTTTTCAAAAAAAGAAATGCCTGCTGTTGAACACATTTGTTTACATCTGTGAATCACATTACAACCTTGGAAATGTACAGAGTTTGACCACAGGTTGCATTGGAGTCCATGTTTTCTCTGAAAGGTGAAAACTGGGTAAATCCTGATCAAAAACAAACTGAAACAAATTTCTCATACATCTCTAATTATGCAAAGAAATACTTCATTTTCCCTACACCTAATCCAGCTTGTCATTTTCACTGGATGACATGTCGTTCCACTGTACATGCCTCGCAGTACATGCTTGCCTGCCTGCCTGCCTGCCTGCCTGCCTGCCTGCCTGCCTGCCTGCTTTCTTTCTTTCTTTCTTTCTTTCTTTCTTTCTTTCTTTCTTTCTTTCTTTCTTTCTCTCTCTCTCTCTCTCTCTCTCTCTGTCTCTCTCTCTCTCTCATGCATGCATGCACGCACGCACGCGCGCACACACACACACACACAATCTCCACTCCCCCCCCATGTGACTATGTGTGTTTTCCTTTACGGGCATAGATAGACCACAGTCAGCACCCTCCCAACATTATTCAAAACAGAGTCAGACACCTACCCGGGGAAATGCACTATTATTCAGTTAGAAATATTCTTTCCTCCCACGAGCTCCTCATTTCTTAATTCTGGATTTCAGTGCTTTGCTCTGTTCCAGAAAGAGTCATCCAGCTGGGTCTTATTAATATAGGGCTTCATTAAAAAGAAAACTTTCTTAATGAAAATATCTTGAAAGCTCTATGCTGGACTTAGTAACCCCTGTGGATTCAGCATCCTATGAAGGCTAAAAGAGTTTCTGCACATTTTCCCCAAGTGGACAGTTTCACTCACACAGAGGAACAGAAGAGGAGACAAACAATGCACAGGAACACTAGAAGCTGCTTTATACCGAGTGAGGCTGCTGGTCCCCCTACCACAGTATTGTTGACTGTTCCTGACAGTGGCTCTCCAGGAACACAGACAGGAGTCCTTGCTGGGGACCTGGAGATGCCGGGGGACCTGGAGATGCCGGGGGACCTGGAGTTGCCGGGGATTGAACTTGGGACCTCCTGCATGCAAAGCCGGTGCTCTGCCACTGAGCTATGGTCCTTCCTGAAGCAGGGCTTAGGGACTGAGTCCAGAAAGTAATTGGTAACCAGTGGGCATCATTTAGAATTGCAGTAACATCCTCCCTCTGTGGCTGGCACTAGAACTGTTCTGCCACTGAATTCTGGGCCAGCTGACATTTCCAAACCACCATCAAGAACAGATCCATGACAGAGAGCATTACTTTTTTTTTTTTACTCAAAGCCTGAGGACCACCGACCAGTGCCTGGTGCAAAAAATATACTCTTAGGGTCTAGGGATGTATGAAAAATTCATTTCAGTTCATTTTCGATCAGGATTTAACCAGTTTGCACCTTCTGGAGTGAACATGAACTTGGATGCAATCTGTGGTTGAAGTCTGTACATTTCCAAGCTGATGCTGTGATTTGCAGACCGAAATAAAGGAGTTTGAAGACAGCTTACATTTGAAAACCTGTCCATGAAAAGAATGCGTACTTTTGAAAAATGCGCACAAGTATGCTTTAATCAATGGGAGAAGAATGCATACATTTCAAAGATGCACACAATGGATGTGTACAACAACAACAAACATGATAGCACTTATATCCATCGTTCTTTCCTCTTGCAAGGAACCCAAGGCAGCTACATGGTCCTCCTCTCCATTTTATCCTCACAACAACCCTGTGAGGTAGGCAAGGCTGAGAATCAGTAAGTGGAACAAAGTCACCCAGTGACCTTCATGGCTGAGTGGGGACTAGAACCCAGATCTCCCAAGTCCCAGCCCAACACTCTAACCACGACATCATATTGGCCCTCATTTGGGAAAATACGCACACAACTGCAGATGTATTTTCATGTAACAAGAAAAAAACACGCACCAAAGCTTGCAGTCAGGTAGAAATTTGAGTTTGAATGAGCTTCGAGATGGAATTCAGAGAACTTTGTACATGATACAGTCATTATGTAGTGTGCAGCTGACCCCCCCCCCACACGCCTCTCAGTTGCTTACTCTAGTGTGTGCAGTCCCAATCTGGATTGAGACCACCTCATGCTGGGAGGGGAGGTTTAAACCTTCTCCATCAGCTGCTTGGTTCCTGAAATCTGCCCCCCACCCATGAGGAAGGTTAAAAGGGGGTCTCCATTGGCATCATTGGAGCACAACAATTGATGTCAAGTATTGTCAGCATAAAGATGAGACCCTCCTGGGCAATAGACTATCTGATGCCACCAGAGATTTAGAGTCAAACAAATGAAATTGTTCAAGGGGACTCCCCCATTTTACTTTAGCGCCACGCATAGCCCAAAAATATTGGAAAGGAAGGAACTTTTTTTTTCCCTGAGAGCCTTATAAATTATGTGTTTATTATTACCATGTTTGATATAGCATTATATTAAGAAGAAAGTAGCCTTGCCACAAATTAATACTCCTTTGCATCAAATTACCAATTCTAGTTTGGATGCTCTTAGAAAGACTAACCTTTTCATCTTTTTCTCCTCCTCCTCCTCCTCCTTTCAGAACTCCTGGGAGGGTGTCTCTCCCCTGAATTCTGCGATCATATCATTTGTTTAACTTACTGAGTAAAGTAATTAATATGACAGAGCCTCAGCTGCTTGACAGGATACATTGTTACAGCTAACAAATTTTATGTCTTTAGGTGTCACAGAAGAATTGGATTTGTCCCAAGGTTAAAAGTGGTGGTGGTGTGGCTGGAGTCAGGGGAGAGACTCTGGTGACAATGTCTCTTTGACGGTACTCTTGGAATGATTGAAAATTCACTCTACCACAGGGATGGTACCTGCAAAATCCCTTCAGCCTTAGAGATTTGCATAATGGTCTTTGTTTCCCCCCAAAGTCATGCAAATCCCATTCAACCTGAACGGTCACACTTGAGGTTTGGGGGCTTACCAGGCCCGTCGTAGTCCAAACGTAGTAGCAGGGGTGTCAACCCTCTTTCACCTTGAGGGCCAAATTCCATTTCAAAGAAGCTCTCAGGGGCTGCATTCCAGTGGTGGGTGAGACCAAAGGCAAAAGCAGCTTGGCTGTTGTCAGGACCTGCCCCTTTTCAGCATGTAGCTCCTTTGTTGAGGGAACTGCACTGGCTGCCTATTCCCTACCGGGCCAGGTTTAAGGTATGAGTCCTAGTGTACAAAGCCCTAAACAACTTGGGACCAGGATACCTGAGAGAGTGCCCTCTCCCTTACCAATCCACCTGGCCACTGAGGTCATCAGAAGGCATGTTTCTGGTGGTTCCAGTTAGACCTATGACCCAATTGGGGTCCACTCAGAGAAGGGCCTTCAATGTGGTGTCCCCCTTTCTCTGTAACTCCCTGCACCTGGAGGTCAGGCAGGCACCACCACTGGGTTGCTTCTGGACCCTCCTGAAAACAGTACTGTTCTAGGAGGCATCCCTTAACTGACCAGCCACGGTTCTTAAGGTCATTCTGTTTTTTAAAAAGCATGATTTTAAGGTGGTGTTCCAATCTTTTTAGCCTTTTACTGTTTTATCTCTTGTATTCACTACTCTGAAATCTGTTCTAGATGTGGAGTGGTATATAAATATTGTAAATAAATAAATAAATACGGCTGGGGGATACCAAACAAATCAGCACAGTTTAGCTGAAAGCACTTACTTAGAAGACTAGGGAGAGGGATTTCAATATTTTAGAATGGAGGAGATTGTAGAAAAGCCAGGGAACCACCAAATGATTGGTGGTTGGGGGAAAGGGTGTGGGGCCAGGGGACCTGCAGGAGAGCTGTGTTAAGACCCCAGGTGGGCCAGATTTAGTCCAAGGGACTGAGGTTCACCCCTTTGGCATAGTGTATGTTGGAATGTCCATTGCTGGGAAATCCATCTCTTTTTTAGCTCGATAAGAGGTCTGCAATGTGCTTGACTCAGATTGCATTTGGGGGCCAAGTTGTGGCTTTTCCCCCAAACTCCAGGAGCTTTTTGTGTATTTGTTTGTGTTGTAATTTATCTACACTGTATTTGCATGGATACAGATTTGCATAAATTATGGCCAAATTTTGCATAATTTGCATAGGTGGTTGAAATTTGCGTAATTTGTGCTTGCAGCTGCAATTTACATACTTTACATGAATTGCAGCTGAAATTTGTGTAAATAATGCAAATCTGTGCAAAATTCAGCCGTAATTTGTGCAATTAAAACAACAACATGGAAAATCCACAAACTGGCCTGACTTGCTGCAGACCAAGTTGGATTCTGCAGGAGAAAACAGACTGAAGTCCAGGAGGTTGAATCAAGGAAAGCCCATCGGTCTCCATCCCCCAAATGGATTCCTCCAACATCCCTAAGTATGTGGCATCCTACTATACTCCATGGAAAATATGAAGATTAGCCACTGGCCAGTTTATGCACATGCAGTTAGGGGTAGTTCTGTGCCAAATCCTGCCCTGTATTTTGGGGATTTTTTCTCTCTCCCTGCAAAAGGGGAATTGTTTTTTTCTAGCTGTTTCACAGGGAGGGGGAGAATTTCAGAGAATTTTCTCTTTGGGGAGTAGTAGGACAGGATTTCCACATAGCTTTTTAAGTTTGGGATGTAGCTGAAGGATCTTTTTATTTTTTGTTCGTTTGTTTTTGAAAAACACCCCCAGCACTAGAGTACTTCTTGAACTCCCATGAGACCATGTGCCCACGCCCTTTCCAATAGGCATTCAGGAGAACTCCTGCGTGGCAGGAGCTTTTCTGCAAAATGCTTCCTTGCAAATAACAAATGGGACTTTGGGAGCTTTAGAAAAATGTGTATCTTGCTTGCTTTGTGTTGCTGCAAGGAAGAGCAAAATTCTTCTAAAGCACTAAAATTCTCGATTGCTCATGCTTTGCAAAGAAGCTTCTGCAGCCTCAGAGCCTTTCCTGAATGCCCACTGGAGAGGGTGAGGTCACATGGTCTCCTGGGAGGTCAGAAAGAGGTGCTGTGCTAGAAAAGAGTCCTGTTCTCCTGCAAGTGAATTTAGAGTAGGTGGGCAATTCACAGCACTTTTTGCATATAAGTCTGTGGGAACAGGCTGTTGATGGCCATGTTTTTTTAAAAAAACATGGCAATCAGGACAGAGGCGGTAAGCAGCCCACAGGTTAGTTGCAGTGGGGGCTCAAGTGCAGCCTAAGGTGCCAGCAAGTGGGGGCAGGGGCTGGGCAGACACCCAGAGAACCCAGACAGGAAGCCGCCCATCCATCCTTATCCTGGACTAATATCTGGATCAGAAAGCACTTATTCAAATAGTGGGTTTCTTCAGATTTGTTGATGCTCTTCTTGTCTCAGAAAATGTGTACAATCACCTGCTTATTAGGGGAATTTGTATCCAGAATTGTGTACCTTAGAGGAAATGATGTATAAAATAAATGTGAATTTCCATGCATTATTTTAAAAATTGCATTCAGACTGAAAAAACTGAAAAAAATATGGGACTGGGCTAAATCTGCCCTAAAGCCCTACCCCCTTGACACTGACACAGGGATGCAATATGCTTCGGCATGTATGGTCCATGGCATGACTGCAACCCTGTGGTGACCGCTGCAAAATCCAATCCCCGTTGGGCTTCTTGGCTTGCATGTAGCTGCCATTTGGAGCACAGAATTCTGTAGAATGCATGTTCGCTCCTGCTCTCTGCTTGCAGTTCAGACGATGAGGTCTAATTCGTGTGCAGTTGATGATTAGAGGGCCCTGCTTTGGTGCTTTGGGTGGGTGTGGGTGCAAGGCAAGGGACTGGACTAGATAAATTCAAGTCCTTTGCTAGCACCAGGCTCATTGATTCAGGTCACACCATCACTGTGCACAAGCTGCAACGAAAGAGTGGATCCCTGCAGTCTAGCTATATCATATGATTCATTCTCAAGGTCTGCAGCAAAACTGTTTGAAGGGATGGATGGGACCAGCATTCCCTGACCTAGTACCCTCCAGTTGTGCTGGACTACAATGCTCATAATCTCCAGCCACCGCAGCTGTGGATGATGAGAATTGTAGTCCAACTCATCAGGAGGGTGCCAGGTTGGAGAAAAGGCTGGTTTAGACTTTCCAGAGCTTAGGGAGCATAAATGGGGTCTTATGTGAACTGAGTTGAATCTGTAGTTGAAATCATGGGTCACTGCAGTACATTGCAGTATATGCATTTTAGAATAAGTCTTGTAACCCTCTCTTTGCTAGAGAGGGAGAGGGGAGAGAGAGAGAGAGAGAGAGAGAGTGAGAGAGCGAGAGAGCAAGAGAGCACTGATTTAGATGTGCAAGGCCACTTTGCCAACTCTAGTTTAATGTAATGCATTTTTATACAGAAGAATTAAGGCAAATCTCATTTGCAGTCTCTTTATTTGCCATCTTTTTCTCCTTCTAATTATTGGAGCACATTCTATGTTTTGGAGTTTTTCAGCAAACTGTGGAAGTGCTATGCAATGTATATTTTTGTGGGTGGGGGAATACTAAATCTGATGCATTATTTCTCTTGTTATGATTCTCGCGTTATGTTTTACATTCTAGAATTTCTCCTAGTGAAGAATTAAATACAGCTTGCAATACATCGGGTCTTTGGACAGCACCTTTTGTAAACATGCTTGATTCTTGATGTTGATCCCCCGGAGAACCACTAAAGTCCAAGTCAAATGTATTTTTTCAGGAGTGCTGTAAGATTTCTTTTGAGGCTTTGATGTCTCAGCTTAAGCTGATGTGGTAGCTTTGCAAACAGAATTGCCAATGGACAAGAAAATATGACTGGCTTGGCCAGTTTTTATGCATTTCTACCAGGAACAAAGTGAGGGTTCTGTTAATAATTCCCTGGCACCTGCTGCTGCTTCAGAGCCTTTTTTCTCCCATTTGCTTCTTCTTCCCCATTTTTGGATTAGTCACATGGGTGGTCCAAGCCAATCAGGGATTATGTAGTGGACAGAATGACATTACAAAGCTTTGGGGCAAGGTTACCGGAGGGATTGTCTCCTCCCATATATATCTGACTGGACCCTAAGATGGTCCTGAGTGGTCCTTCTCCTGGACCCCCACCAAAGAAAGTGAGGTGGGTGACTACCAAGAAGAGGGCCTTTCCTGTTGTGGCACCCAAGCTGTGGAATGAGCTTCCCAGAGAGGCTTGCCTGGCATCTACATGATTGCGCCCTTTCCAGAACCAGGCGATAAGGATGGCATGGACACCCGACTGGGTCCGGGAGTCCATTGGACTCCTCCCGGCCTGTGCCCCCAGACCATGCCCACCAAGACTCTGGCCTTGCTTAACCCCACTCGCGCCCTCCTGGATGTTCCCTGCACTGACCAGGACCCATACATGAGTGCCCATGATTTTGCTGAGCATATTTTTATAGAAAAAAAGGAGGTCATAAAAAATGTGCATATTTAAATATGTGCAAATTCAGTCTGCGAAAGGCTGATCTATGGCTCATTTACACCTCTAATATTGCGTATATCAACCTTTCCCAGCCCAAATTTGTGCATATTTAAATATGCACATTTTTATGAGCTTCAGCTATTGGGCAAATGAAACAAATAAATAAATAATGACCTCTTTTCCCCCCATCAAAATAAGCTCGGCATAATGATGGGCACTCATGGACAGGATTCAGGGTGAGTGGAGGTGGTTCAGCAAGCTCGTGGGGGCTCGGCCATTGGTCCGGTGGGGGGGCGGGTGAGCGGGGGCAGCACTTCAGTGGGTACCTTCTAATACCAGATGGGTTGGGTTTGTCCATCCCAGGATATTCTTTCACCTTTCTGGTTTGTGCCCAATCTTGGGAGGTGAAGAAAATAAACTGTTCACATCCTAATGTTCTGGCAAATGTATGTTGTTGCTTGTTGTTGTTGTTGTTGTTGTTGTTGTTGTGTGTTAATTCCTATTTTGTAATTGCTATTTACATCCCTGAATACACACACACACACACACTCTGCCGGGCTCCAGATGTGCCAGGAACACCTGGGCCCCACCATTTGGAGTTTGTCCCCCTGGCCTTTCCCAGATATCAGCATTCTTGATTTCAGCAACTGGCAACCCTTCATGCAAATTAGCACACAAAAGTCTCTCGCATCACTGTTACAAGCCCACCTGCCCAAATAGATTGTATTTGCAAAGTGGGTGGTGGTGGCTCCGATTTCAGTAGGGCTAAGATTCCACTCTGGGTTTTAATCAGAACCAGCCAGAACTCTAAAGGAGCTATCCCAGGTATTGAACCTATTTGGGAAATAGGGTTTGGCACCTTGGATAGCTCCTTCAGAGTTCTGGCTGGTTCTGACTAAAGCCCAGAGTGGAATCACTGCCCACCGAAATCAGAGGCTCCAGCCCCCTCTGCTTAGTTGTTTGTGTCCTGAAAGAGGGGAAAAAAGCCAGCTTCTTAAAAGATGCCCTGCCTGGTCACCTGGAAGACATTCTTCAGCAAAGGCGATCAACTGCGTGACTATTTCTAAGCCTGTGGTATAGGCTAAATTTTATTTTCATATTACACATATGGGGCATTTTCTTCTGTTGGTTTTATTGCTGTTGTTCTTAAAGTGTTGTCAGAGGCATTTTTATTGTGTTGTGTCCAGTGAAGAGATCATCCTCTCTAGCTTTTGTGGTAATTAATAGCCGAAGATAGAATAGCTGAAGATGGAATAACTGAAGATTTGTCTCATTCAGGAAACATTGATAGCCTATAACGGTTGGTAGCTACTAGCTACTGGACACACATACAGTGCTAGCTATGGGTGGGACAGAGACCAGTATGATGCCAATGTGTGCACTGGTACTGCTAGGACTGGACCATGGGTGCTGGTCAGGTAGGGATGCGTAGATCAGCAAAACGTGAGCTCTCAAAATTCTCAGAATTCCATCTCAAAGCTTGTTCCAACTCGTGTCCATATCAGATTGCAAGTGGGCATTGTTGTGAGTATTTTTCCAAAAGTACACATTCTTTTCCCATTGATTAAAGCATATTTTTCATGCACATTCTTCAAATGCATGCATGCTGTTGAATGCATTTTTTGGATCCACGAACCACACTGCAAGCTTGGAAACACACTGTCTTAGTTTGACAGTAGATTGCGTCTGAGTCTGTGTTTGGTCTGGAAGGTGCAAACTGAGTGAAAGCCTGATCAAAAGGGAACTGAAATGAATTTCTCATTCATCCCTACGGTCAGGGCCCCCTCAGCCCAGAGGGCCCCAAATGACAACACTGGCCATCACAACATCGTGTGCTGTTGTGTGTGTGTGTGATTGTTGTTGTTTTATGTTAAACAGAGGCTGGGCATGCTGCAGAGGAAACCTCCACCCAGGTGTGCCCCATCCACCATCTTCATTCATTCCTCCAGGGAATGGAGATTGTAGGCATGCCTGGAGCTTTGCTCTGCAGCAAACCTAGGAATGTCCGTTGCTGGCAAATGCAGTTCTTTTTTGGCTCGATAAGGTTCGGTGGCATGTATGGCTCACTTTGCATCTGTGAGGCTGAGCTGTGGGCTGTTCCCCAACCTCCGGGAATGGGGGGGGGGCATTTGGGGAAAGGGGAAGTTCTGCAATTTGTGCAAATTTCTGAGCAATTTGTGCAACCGGCTCAGAGATTTGCACAAATTGCAGAACCTTCCAATTTTTTTTTAAAAATGCACAACATTTCCAGAAAATCTACAATCTGGCCTGACTCGCTGCAGATCGAGTTGGCTGCCACAGTGGGATCTGAAGCAATGTCTGGGGGAACAAGCCTAGGAAAACTAATCAAAGTCCACCCCCAAGCAGATTTCTCCGACATCCCTAAGTGCACCTGACCTCTGTCAAAAGTAAAACAACGACAACAAGCACCAGCCTTTCACACCCATGACATTGAACAGTGACTGCTGGCACTGCTCTATGACTTGGCAGCCCTCTCACTGGAATGCTGTGCTCTGCCAATTCTGCTGCCCACCTGGTGAGGAAGGAGGAAGAGATAGGGGAAGGGGACACTCAGGTCCTGTTTCCTTTATGCTTTTCAAAGCTTTCCATAGGTTGTTGGATGTCTTGCAGCTTTGCTGCCCAGCACAGTCCACAACCTCTCCTAAACTTAGGGGTGTGGGCAGAGGTGGCAGAGAAACAAAGAGTGAGCAACTGGGGAGGAAGGGGGATAGAAATGAAACATTGACAATGCAGCCAGGATGGTGTGTGGGTGGGGCCTCCAGAGAAGGAATGTATGGGTTTTGTAAAACCCATTCCATCTCTGGTTCGCAGGTTGTCGGGTGCCTTTCATTCTTATTGTATGGCCATCAATAGATTTGGATTGTTTTTGTTTTGAGATCTGCTCAAAACTGCACAATTTCATACATGCAAAAGTGTGCAAATTCCCTGAAATGCATATTGTTGTGCTTTGCCCTATGGGAGGTGTGCATTTTGGCTGTGTGTGTGTGTGTGTGTGTTTTAAATGTGTATTTTTCTGTCAACATTTGTGCAAAATTCGGGACAGTTAGAAAATCGGTCTGCACGTTGGTTGAATGTGCTTGACAGGCGGAGAAGCCGGTCTGCTGGGGAATCCATGGGTCAGATTCATGAAAGTCCAAACTCATTTGGTTCTGTTGTGGATTTCTCTGACAGCCCTACTCCGGAGCTGACATCTTGCCCAGGGCCCTCTCAAACTTGGCAGAACCACTACACACATGCCGGGGGAAAAGCAGAGTGGCTACCAAAATGTAACTAGCAAAGGAGAAGAACAACTGCATTTTGCAGCTGGCTGGGAAGAAGCAAATTTGGGTGGACTGCAGGAATGGCATGCAGTTTGCATCTGGGGGACATGATCCTTCTTTCCAGACTAGCACTGCATGCCACTGCATGCCTGCTTTCTCCCCAATTAGGGATGGACGAAAGTCACTTACCTGTTCTCGAAGCTTGCTTCGCGGTGGGGGGGAGGTGCTTCAGTTCTCCCCCTGAAGTTCAGGCAAGGGGGGAGAGGTGCCCCGCCTTGCCTGGCCGAAATTCAGGCCGGGGGGGAGGCGCCCCATCCCTCGCTGGCGAAATTCAGGCCGGGTAGGAGCACCCTGTCTACCCGGCCACGAAAAAAAAGTAAAAAAAAAACAAAGCCACACACACATCCGTGATAGGCTACGTAACGATTTACGTAGCCTATCATGGCTAGATTTCCAAAGACAGCTGTGATAAGCTATGTAAATCGTCACGTAGCCTATCACGGGTGACTTAGAAGGAAAAAAAAAAGCACGTACGCAAATGGCAGCTCACATGGGGACCGCCATTTGCGTTCCTTATTTTGGCACGTCTAGTCTATGTAAAGATTTACGTAGACTACGGCGAAAATAAGGGCAACGCAAATAGCGTTCCCTTATTTTCGCTGTAGTCTACGTAAATCTTTACGTAGACTAGATGTGCCAAAATGAGGAACGCAAATGGCGGCGCCCATGGGCCGCCGCCATTTGCGTATGTGCTTTTTTTTTTTTTTCAAAGTCACCCGTGATAGGCTACGTGACGATTTACGTAGCCTATCATGGCTGACTCTGGAAATCTAGCCGTGATAGGCTTCGTAAATTGTTACGTAGCCTATCACGGGTGGTTTTTTTTTTTTACTTTACTTTTTTTTTTTGCAATGGCGGCGGCAGCAGCTGGTTGGGAGACCGGCCGCTGCCCCCACCCCCGCCGAACCGCCGCCACTGCCAGGACCCGCCGCCGAGAGGGACATTCGGCCATGGTACGTCCCATCCCGGGGGGGCGGGGGGGCGGCGGAGAATTTCCCCACCAATTTCGGTGGGCCGAATGTGTTGGCAGTCGGCCTCCCGAAGATTCGTGGAGAAATTCTCTGCCATCCCTACTCCCCATATATTCATTCTGCATATTTGTAAATAAAGAGATACTGCAAAAATGGGATGAGACTCCAGGATTCTCTACTCAGAAAGGAACTGCAGCAATGTGTAGCAGGCAGCTGTTCCTTGAAACCTACCATTCAGAGAAGTGTGGAGTCCCTGAAACTGTATTGTTCTCTGTTTCAAGCCCTGGGTTGAATGAAATATTGATAAAATGAATAGCTACAAGGGCAGCAGAAGAGAAAGTTCAGTTGCCCTTTTAAAAAGACTGAAATTGGACCTGAAATGGCAGAGTAATTTCTGTGTTCCTCTGCAACAGACTTCCCAATAGACTATACCTTGCAAAGGGCTTTTGTGGAATACTGTTCTGCTTCAGCCTGCATCGAGAGCAGTCAGCCAAAGGAATTAACCTTTTGGAAGCACTCACATGCGGGTTCCTTGTACCCCTGTGGGCTTTGTGTAAATTATTGACAACATGACTAAAAGGACTAAGGATTTACCTTAGAGATAGACCAGAGATGGGTTCTGCTGGGGGTTCCAGGACACATAATGACATTTGGAAATCCTGAGAATGGTGTGCATCACCCAAGCCATAAACTAATGAAGCTGAATTTAAATGGTCTTTGTCTTGGGGGTGATCCAGTTTCTCTAGGGGGCGTGGCATAAACTATGTGTTTATCACAGGAGAACAGTCATGACTTTCCTCCCTGCCGCAGAGACTTGTACTTCACAAGGGCATCATGGGATACTCCATAATTATTATGAATTATATATATATATATATGTTTAGTGTGCCCACAGTAAATAGGTGTTATGCATAAATCAAAATAAAGCCAAGGGCTTTGTCAAATATTCTCCATTTTTTATTTCCAGTGTGGTAAATCTTTCCTAAACAGAACATGGATTGTATGAAATACCAGTCACCCTCCATTGGTCCTGTTCAGTGTCATTAGTTTCTCTGGCAGTGGCAGCAACTTTGATGCCATATTTTTTTTCCTCCTTCTTTGTCTTTCCTGGATTGGTCATGTGGATAACAACCAATCGAACCAGTCTGAGATTACATAGCGAGCAAGATCACATCACAACCCTGTGTGGCTCACTAGGTTCAGCTAGGAGATAAGATCATAGAGGACTAGGGATGGTGCAGTTGCCTGTTGTGGTCTGCAAACAGGGATGTCAGAGAATTCTGCCATGGACTAGGGATGTCAGAGAATATCGCCACGAATCTCAGGGAGGCCGAATGCCAGCGCATTCGGCCCCCCGAAATCGGTGGCGGAAAGGTCTGCCACCCCTCCGCCACCCCCTGGACGGGACTTACCTTGGGTGAACCTCCCTGGCAGCAGTTCTGCAGTGGTTCGGTGGCAACGGCTGCTGCTGCCGCCATTTCCAGTAAAAAAAAAAAATGTGATGGGTTACATAAAGATTTACGTAGCTTATCATGGCTAGATTTCATGCCGCCATTTGCATTCCTTATTTTTGGCACTTCTAGTCTACGTAAACATTTACGTAGACTATGGCGAAAATAAGGGGAACACAAATAGCGTAGCATCTATGCTATTTGCGTTCCCCTTATTTTCGCTGTAGTCTACGTAAATGTTTACGTAGACTAGATGTGCCAAAATAAGGAACACAAATGGTGGCACCCATGGGCGCCGCCATTTGCATACGCGCTTTTTTTTTTCTGAACCGTGATAGGCTATGTAAACATTTACGTAGCCTATCTTGGCTGACTTCAGGGACGCAAAAGGCGGCGGCTATGGCCGCTGCCATTTGCAGACTCAGCTGGCCAGGATTCGCAGCGGGAGGGATGGGGCACCTTCCCCCCACCCAGAATTTCGGGGGGGAGGGATGGGGTGCCTCCCTCCCAGCCAGAATTTTTTGGGGGAGGGATGGGGCACCTCCCCCCTGGCCAGAATTTCGGGGGGAGGGATGGGGTGCCTGCCCCCCAACTCGAATCACATTTCGTCAAAAAGTAAGTGACTTTCGTACATCCCTACCACGGACCCCAATGATGCCAGATTCCAAAAATACAGACCCCAATGAGGCTGGATTCCAAGAATATGGACCCATTGGGGTCCATAGCAGAATGGAGCACTCACCTCCATGCCCCTCCTGAATCTGTCCAGGCCGGCTCCTCCATGTGGTGATTTGAGCCCCTGTTTTTTCTAGGGATGATGGAGAATTTCTCCCTGAAACTTCGGGGGCCGAGCGCCAACGTGTTCGGCCCCCCGAACAAGTTTCAGGGAGAAATTCTCCGCCCCCCCCAGGACGGGACTTACCTTTGGCGAATGTCCCTCCCAGCGGCGGGTCCAGCTGGTGGTTCGGCAGGTGTTCGTGCGGGGCGGGAGCGGCAGCTGGTCTTTCGACCGGCTGCCGCCGCCGCCATTCCAAAAAAAAAACAAAAAAAAAACGCCCCCGTGATAGGCTACGTGACAATTAATGTAGCCTATCATGGCTAGATTTGCGAAGCTATTTGCGTTGCCCTTATTTTCGCCGTAGTCTACGTAAAGATTTACGTAAAAAGATTTACGTAGACTACAGCGACCAAATAAGGAACGCGAATGGCAGCTCCCTATGGGGGCCACCATTAGCGTATGTGGTTTGTTTGTTTTTTTAAGTCACCCGTGATAGGCTACGTGACGATTAACATAGCCTATCACGGCTGACTTTTCAGATCTAGCCATGATAGGCTACGTTAATCGTCACGTAGCCTATCACGGGGGCGTTTTTTTAAAAAAAAAAAACTTTGGAGTTCACGGCCGGGCGAGGCGGGAAGCCTCCCCCCCGGCCTGAACTTCGCAGGGGGAGCAGCAAAGCACCTCCCCCCCACCACGAACAAGCTTCGAGGACAGGTAAGTGACTTTTGTCCACCCCTAGTTTTTCAGGAGCTCCCATAGGGAGCCGCCATTCACGTTCCTTATTTGGTCCCTGTAGTGTACGTAAAGATTTACATAGACTACGGCGAAAATAAGGGCAACGCTATATGCGTTGGCACTCAGCCCCCTGAAGTTTCGGGGAGAAATTCTCCCCCATCCCTAGCTGAGGTTAGCGAGGGATGCTAAAAGCAACAAAAAGGCTTTCTTCAGATATGAGCATAGTAAAGGACAGAGGAAAGAAACGGTGGTTCAACTACTAAATAAGGATGGCAAAATTATACCAGATGACAAAGAAAAGGCAGAACTGCTCAATTCCTACTTTGGCTCTGTCTTCCCCCAAAAGAGGGTCTATGACCCCCTGGCAAAGGTGAAGTACAGGCTGAAGGGGCAGGATTGCAGCTTGAGATCGATAGGCATATGGTCAAGGAACACCTAATTACTTTGAATGAGTTCCAATCTCCAGGGCCAGGTAAACTGCACCCTAGAGTAATAAAGGAACTGGCAGAAGAACTCTCAGAACTACTGTCTATTATCTTTGAGCAATCATGGAGGATGGGTGAAGTGCCAGATGACTGGAGGAGGGCTAATGTTTTCCTCATCTTCAAAGAGGGTAAAAAGGAGGAACTTGGGAACTACAGACCAGTCAGTCTGACATCAATCCCTGGGAAAATTCTGGAGCAGATGATAAAGGAATCCATCTGGAAGCACCTTGAAAACTATGCAGTGATTACTCAAAGCCAACATGCATTTCTCGAGAACAAATCCTGCCAGATGAATCTGATCTCCTTTTTTGATCAGGTTACCTCCCTTGTGGACTGTGGGAATGCTGTGGAAATAATATGGACCTCGACTTCAGCAAAGCTTTCGACAAAGTGCCCCATGATATCCTGATGAGCAAACTAGCTCAAAGTGGGCTAGATGAAACAATGATCCGGTGGATCCACAGTTGGCTACAGAATTGGACTCAAAGAGTGCTGATCAATGGGATCTTCTCAAATGGGGGAGAAGCAGTAACGAGCGGGGTACCACAGAGCTCAGTCCTGGGCCCAATGCTCTTCAACATTTTTATTAATGACATGGTGGAGGAGATGAAGGGAATGCTGATCAAATTTGCAGATTACACAGAATTGGGCAGGATAGCTAATACTTTGGAAGACAGAAACAGAATTCAAAGTGATCTTGATAGACTGGAGTGCTGGGATGAAAACAATAGGGATAAATGCTGAGTTCTGCACCTAGGAAAAAGAAACCAAATGCACAGTTAGAAGATGGGGGATATGTGACTCAACAACACTACAAGCAAGAAGGATCTTGGACTTGTTGTCGATCACAAGCTGAATATGAGCCAACAATGTGATGTGGCTGCAAAAAAGGCAAATGCTCTTTTGGGCTGCATTAGTAGAAGCATAGCTTCCAGATCCTGGGAAGTACTAGTCCCCCTCTACTCAGCACTGGTTAGGCCTCATCTGGAGTAATGTGTCCAGTTCTGGGCGCCGCACTTTAAGAAGGATGCAGACAAGCTGGAGAGGGTTCAGAGAAGGGCAACAAGGATGATCAGGGGACTGGAAACGAAGCCCTATGACAAGAGATTGAAAGAACTGGACATGTTTAGCCTTGAGAAGAGAAGACTGAGGGGAGATAGGATAGCGCTTTTCAAGTCCTTGAAAGTTTGTCACAGAGAGGAAGACCAGGATCTCTTCTCCATCATCCCAGAGTGCAGGACACGGAATCATGGGCTCAAGCGACAGGAAGCCAGATTCCAGCTGAACATCAGGAAAAATGTCCTGACTGTTAGAGCAATACAACAATGCAACCACTTACCTGGGAGGTAGAGGGCTCTCCCAAACCAGAGGCATTCAAGATGAAGCTGGACAGCCATCTGTCAGGGATGCTTTGACTTAGATTCCTGCACTGAGCAAGGGGTTAGAATTGATGGTCTTTTAGGTCCCTTCCAACCCTATGGATTCTATGATTCTATGTAAATTCTTACAAAACCTCTTACGTAATTATTTGCATATTTTTTCACATGATGAATACAACAACAGGTGCCTCCATCTCTGAGCTGCTGAAGGAACGAGGGATGGACGAAAGTCACTTACCTGTCCTCCAAGCTTTTCGTAGTGGGGGGGAGGCGCTTCGCTGCTCCCCCCGCAAAGTTCAGGCCGGGGGGGGAGGCTTCCTGCCTCGCCCAGCCGAAATTCATGCTGGGGGGAGGCTTCCCGCCTCGCCCGGCCAAAATTCAGGCCGGGGAGGAGGCGCCTTGCCTCGCCCGGCCGCGAACGCGAAAGTTTTTTTTTAAAAAAAAACACGCCCCCGTGATAGGCTACGTGACGATTAATGTAGCCTATCACGGCTAGATCTGCAAAGTCAGCCATGATAGGCTACGTTAATCATCACGTAGCCTATCACGGGTGACTTAAAAAAAAAAGCGTGTACGCAAATGGCGGCCCCTATAGGGAGCCGCCATTCCCGTTCCTTATTTGGTCGCTGTAGTCTACATAAATCTTTACGTAGACTACAGTGATCAAATAAGGAACGGGAATGGCGTCTCCCTATGGGGGCCGCCATTATCCGTACGCGCTTTTTTTTTTTTTTTTTAAGTCACCCGTGATAGGCTACTTGACGATTTACGTAGCCTATCATGGCTGACTTTGCAAATCTAGCCATGATAGGCTATGTTAATCGTCACGTAGCCTATCACGGGGGCGTTTTTTTTTTCTTTGATTGGAATGGCGGCGGCGGCAGCCAGTCGAAAGACCGGCTGCCGCTCCCGCCCCGGACGAACACCCGACGAACTGCCAGCCGGACCTGCCACCGGGAGGGACATTCGCCAAAGGTAAGTCCCGTCCCGGGGGTGGGTGCGGGGGGTGGGGGGGGTGGAGAATTTCTCCCTGAAACTTGTTCGGGGGGCCGAACACTTTGGCGCTCGGCCCCCCGAAGTTTCGGGGAGAAATTCTCCGCCAACCCTAGATGGAACAAAAGGCTCCTGACAATCTGTGAAACAGAGATGGAGTGGATTTTACACAGTCCACATATCTAGGGATGGCAGAGAATTCCACCATGGATTCCAGTGAGGCCAGATTCTTTAGAATCCGCCCCCCCCCTAATCCGTGGCGGAATGGCCTCCTGCCCCCCACCCCCCGTGGAATCCCCCCGGGATGGCACTTACCTAGGGCAGATGTGGCAGCACTGGTTCCAGCGGTGGCGGCTCCGGTGGCTGGTCTCCTAGCAGGCCGCGGCCGGGCTGCTGCCACCGCCATTGCTGTCCTTGCGGCCATGATAGGCTACATAAGAATTTACGTGGCCTATCACGGCTAACCCCCCCAAAGAAAAACCTAGCGTACACAAATGGCGGCGGCTATGGTGGCCGCCATTTGTGCTCCCTATTTTTTGCCGTTCTAGCCTGCGTACATATTTATGTAGGCAATTACAGTGAAAAAAAAGGGGAACACAAATAGCGTAGTGGGCGCTATTTGCGTCCCTTTATTTTTCGCCTTTTTAGGCTACGTAAATATTTTCGTAGGCTAGAACAGAGAAAAATAAAGGAACGCAAATAGCGCCCACTACGCTATTTGCATTCCCCTTTTTTTTGCCGTTTTATCTTACGTAAATATTTACGTAATAGGGAATGCAAAAATAGGGAACGCAAATGGCGGCTGCCATAGCTGCCGCTATTTGCGTATGCTGGGGTTTTTTTGTGGGGAGGTAGCCGTGATAGGCTATGTAAATTCTTAAATAAATTCTTATGTAAATTCTTACATAGCCTATCACAGCTGCTGGACACAAATGGCGGCCGCTATGGCGGCTGCCATTTGCATCCGCAGCAGCCTGTCCGCGGCCAGAAATCTGGCTGCGGATGGCTGTGGCTGGCTGCTCCATGGCCTGGACACGGAGCGGAGCCGGCCGTCGAGGGTTCCGGGGGGGAGGACTGGATCGCCTCCCCCCCATCCCACCCCACCGCGAAAGATTCCTCGAAAAGGCAAGTGAGTTTCGTACATCCCTACACATATCCCTATAGAGGACAAATGTGTGCAACCAAGAATGAAGATTAATGCTCCCTTGATAAGTCACATGGGCAATGCCAAACAATCAGGTATCAGTCGGTGAATGGAGAGATGCCCATCAGTGAGATCAAGATAAGTAAATTGAAGTGAGGTCAATTTATGGCAATGGAAATAAATAAGCTAATATTTTTGCAAGGAGTGCTGAAAATTGTAACCACCACCACCACCACTTGTCAGTGCTTCCAAAAAACTGGACATTTTTGGCTCAACCCAAATAGAGACACAGGCTCTACCCTTCTCAGGCTCACAACTGAAGAGACTAGACATGCAACTGAATGGGTTCAGAGTGGAAGGTTAAAGAAGGTGAGACTGAAGAGATTTTATTTATTTATTTATTTATTATTAAATTTATTAATTGCCCATCTGGCTGGTCACCCAGCCACTCTGGGCGATGTACAACATACAATAAAACAGTTTAAAACAATAAAATTCTACAATAAAAACATTTCTAAAATACCCTAACCCACCCCAAATGCCTGCCTGAACAACCATGTTTTTAATGCATGATGGAAGCTCATTAAAGAGGGGGCATGATGGAGTTCCCTAGGGAGGGAGTTCCACAGAGTGGGGGCCACCACAGTAAAGGCCCTCTCCCTCGTCCCCACCAGTCTAGCTGTCCTGGCTGATGGGACAGAGAGAAGGCCAGCCGAGGCTGATCTTGTTAAGTGGCCTGTCTGGTGCTGCTGGAGGCGCTCCTTAAGATAGGTTGGGCTGGAACCATATAGGGTTTTAAAGGTCAAAACCAACACCTTGAATTTGTCCTGGAATACAACTGGTAACCAGTGCAACTCCTTCAGCACTGGAGTGATGTGATCTCGCCGGCGGCTGCCTTTAATCAGGTGAGCTGCCGCGTTCTGTACCAGCTGCAGTTTCCGAACCGTCTTCAAGGGTAACCCCATGTAGAGCACATTACAGTAGTCTAAACGAGAGGAGACCAGGGCATGTACTACGGATGGGAGCAGATGGTCGGGAAGGAAGGGGCGCAGCCGCCATATCAGATGGAGTTGATACAGCGCTGTCCGGCTCACAGCTGACACCTGAGCCTCCATGGACAGCTGGGAGTCCAAAATGACCTGGGACCTGGTCTTTCAAGGGTAGCCGTACCCCATTCAACACCAGATCAACATCCCCCAGCCTCCTCTTGTCTCCCACCAAAAGTTCCTCGGTCTTGTCAGGGTTCAGCTTCAGCTTATTCCTCCCCATCCAGCCACTCACCGTCTCCAGACATTTGGACAGGCATTCTATGGCCAACCTTGGTGAAGATTTGAATGAGAGGTAGAGCTGCGTGTCATCTGCATATTGATGACACTGCCCCCCAAACCTCCTGATGATAGCCCCCAGCGGCTTCACATAGATGTTAAATAGCATCGGGAGAGGATGGAACCTTGTGGCACCCCACAAGTGAGTGGCCACGGGTCCAAAACCTCCTCTCCCAGTGCTACCCTCTGGTACCTGCCAGAGAGGAAGGACCGGAACCACCGCAATATGGTGTCTCCAATGCCCAACCCCTCCAGGCGGTCCAGGAGGATACCGTGGTCAACGGTATCAAAAGCCGCTGAGAGGTCGAGGAGAACAAGGAAGGAGCATTCACCCCTATCCAGAGCCCTCCTCATATCATCTACCAAGGCGACCAAGGCCATTTCTGTCCCATGCCCAAGCCTGAAGCCCAACTGAAATGGGTCTAGATAATCAGTTTCTTCAAAGTGTGCCTTCAACTCACTGCCACCACCCGCTCAATCACCTTGCCCCAAAATGGCAGATTTGAGACTGGGCAAAAGTTGTTCAGAACTTGAGGATCCAAGGAGGGCTTCTTTAAGAGCGGTCTTATCACTGCCTCCTTGCGGAATGATGGCATCACTCTCTCCTCATGGGAGGCGTTCACCACCGCCCTGATCCCCTCACCCAGTCTCTCTCTGCAGCCCATAATGAGCCAAGATGGGCAAGGATCAAGTAAGCAGGTGGTCGGCCATACAGACGAAAGAACCTTGTCCACTTCATCAGGAGGAAGAAGCTGGAACCGATCCCACAAAACCGGTTTGCCACAGGCCGCCCCTAGCTCACTAACTGTATCCACAGCGTGCAGAGCAACACACCTAATCTGATCAATTTTATCTGCAAAGTGCCTTGCCAAGGCCTCACAGGAGGCCTTAGAATGCTCCAGTGGTTCCGGAGCCACAGGACCGACCAGGCTCTGGACCACTTGGAACAGCCTCCTGGGACAGCACTCTACAGACGCGATGGAGGCAGCATAATATTCCTTTTTTGCTGCCTTCACCGCCACGTGATAGGCTGAAGATACAGCTCTAGCCTGTGTCTGATAGTCTTTGGAGCGAGACTTCCGCCACCGGTGCTCTAGCTGTCTCAACTCCTGTTTCAGAGCTCGTAACCGCGGATTGAACCATGGTGCAGTCCGAGCCCTGTTCAGGGGGAGAGGGCATTTCAGAGCCACCTGATCTAATGCCCCAGTGATTGCAGCATTCCAGCCACCCACCAGGGTCTCGACTGAGTGGCCATTGGCATGCCCCAGAGAATCCCCAAGCACGTTCAGGAATCCATTTGGATCCATAAGACGTCTGGGGCGGACCATTTTAAAGGGTCCTCCACCCCTGCAGAGGGGTTGTGGAACCGAGAAGTCCAACATCACCAGATAGTGATCTGACCATGACAAGGGGGTGGTGGATATACCCCCGACTTCCAGATCACTCCCCGCTTCTCCAGAAACAAACACAAGGTCTAGTGCATGACGGGCTACATGGGTGGGCCCAGTTAGAATATGGTGCAGCTCCCAGAAGGCCATGGTCTCCATGAAGTCCCGAGGTGCTCCTGTGAGGATGGCCTCCGAATGTACGTTGAAGTCCCCCAACACCAGTAAGTTAGGGGACTGTACATGCATTTTCATTTTTTAAAGAGGCATTCGAAGTCAGCTGGGCATAGGCTGATCTGCTCTTACTGGTGTTCAGTACCATTCATTCTCCTGGCAATTCATCAGCATCTCTTAGTCCTCTGGCCAGTGACTGAGGTCAGATTGCCATCCCTCTGGCTTCTGTAGCCATGGGGAAGTGACCTGCTGTAACAGAGTACCATCTGGAAGGGAAGAGAGTAAAGGCTCTGGGTAGGGATGTATGAAACTCCCCTTACCTGGCTCCACCGGGTTCTGCTGTGGGGGGGAAGCGCTCTGTCCCTCCCCCTGGAATCCTGGCCAGCTGGCTCTGCTCCGCTGGGATTCCGCAGAGCCACCGGCCAGCTCCGCCAGCAGCCGGACATCCGGCCGCTGGCCAGCAGAGACGCAAATGGCGGTGGCTGTAGCTGCTGCCGTTTGTGTCCCTGTAGTCAGCCGTGATAGGCTACATAAAGACTTATGTAGCCTATCACGTCTGGCTTAAAAAAACACACAAAAAAAACATGCGTACACAAATGGCGGCGGCTACGGCTGCCACCATTTGCCTTCCTTATTTTTGGCTGTCTTAGTCTACATAAATATTTACGTAGACTAAGACGGCGAAAATAAGGGGGAATGCAAATAGCATCCACTACACTATTTGCATTCCCCTTATTTTCGCTCTTAGTCTATGTAAATATTTACTTTTTTTTTTAAGCCAGACGTGATAGGCTACGTAAGTCTTTACATAGCCTATCATGTCTTGTAAAAAAAAAACAAAAAAACACCCGACAAGACTGCAAATGGGGGCGGCAGCAGCCAGTTGGAAGACCAGCCGCTGCCGCCGCCGCCACCACCGGAGCAGCTGCCGCCTGGAAGATCTGCCCCAGGTAAGTCTCATCCCAGGGGGGATCTTTGCGGGGGCGGGGGGGCTTGCCATTCTGCCACAGATTTCAGGGGGGCCAATGCACTGGCATTTGGCCTCACCAAGATCCGTGGCAGAATTCTCTGCCATCCCTAGCTCTGGGAGGGCGGTTGGTGCAGCTCCAAAACTGAAAACAGTTTTAACAGGTTGGTGCAGCTCTAAAATTGAAAACAGTTTTATTCTGTACTGGGCCTTGTGGTCAGCAGTCGGGATGCTAAGACAGGTGATATGGCTTGCATTGCAGCCTAGTTGGATCTCTTGTGTAACACATTTCAGTCTCCAGGAGATGTGGCTCTGGAATGTTGCTGCTGGAGCTAGGGATGTGCGAATCTGCCTTCATTCAGTCTGGGGGATGTCTGTCATGGGGAAATCCAGCCCTCTTAGGCATCAATGGATTTCCCCAGAGGCCCTAGCCCACTTGTGGATTTTCAAGTCTTTCATGCAATAACATTAGCATATTTTATGCACATTGTAGCTGTAAAGTGCTTAGTTATACATATATTGTGCCCCCAATTTATTCATAACTAAGCACTGTACAGCTGTAATTTCCGTAACATGCACTAATTGGGGCTGTAATTTGCCCAAGGTTAGTACCTTGCTTCCCCTTCATGGATCACTGCCTTGTTGTGGCGAAGGGGCTTGCGTAACTCAGTGAAGCCATAAGCTATGCTGTGCAGGGCCACCCAAGACGAACAGGTCATGGCAGAGAGTTCTCACAAAATGTGGTCCACTGGAGAAGGAAATGGCAACCCACTCTAGTATTCTTGCCAAGAAAACCCCATGGAACGTATCACAAGGCTAAAAGATATGACACCGGAAGATGAGACCCTCAGGTCGGAAGGTGTCCAATATACTACTGGGGAAGAGCAGAGGGTATTTCCAAGTAGCGCCAGAAAGAGTGAAGCCGCTGGGCCAAAGCCAAAAGGACACTCAGCTGTGGATGTGTCTGGTGGTGAAAAGAAAATCCGATGCTGTAAAGAGCAATATTGTTTAGGAACCTGGAATGTCAGATCAATGAATCAAGGTAAGCTGGAGGTGGTCAAACATGAGATGGCAAGATTGAACATCAACATCTTGGGAATCAGCGAACTAAAATGGACAGGCATGGGCGAATTTAATTCAGGTGACCATCATCATATCAGGTGACTATTGTGGGCAAGAATCTCTTAGAAGAAATGGAGTAGCACTCATAGTCAACAAAAGGCTGGGAAAAGCAGTACTGGGGTACAATCTTAAAAATGATAGAATGATCTCAGTACGAATCCAAGGCAAACCATTCAACATCACAGTAATTCAGGTCTATTCCCCAACCACTGATGCCGAAGAAGCTGAGGTTGATCGGTTCTATGAAGACCTACAACACCTTCTAGAACTAACACCAAAAAAAGATGTCCTCATCATCATAGGAGATTGGAATGCTAAAGTAGGAAGTCAAGAAATCACCGGGATCACAGGCAAGCATGGCCTTGGTGTACAAAATGAAGCAGGACAAAAGCTAGTAGACTTTTGCCAAGAGAACACGCTGATCATAGCAAACACTCTTTTCCAAAAGCACAAGAGACAACTCTAGACATGGACATCACCAGATGGTCAATATCGAAATCAGATTGATTATGTCCTTTGCAGCCAAAGATGGAGAAGCTCTATACAGTCAGTAAAAACAAGACCTGGAGCTGACTGTGGCTCAGATCATGAGCTTCTTGTTGCAAAATTTCAGCTTAAATTGAAGAACATAGGGAAAACCACTAAACCATTCAGGTATGACCTAAATTATATCCCTTATGAATATACAGTGGAGGTGAGGAATAGATTTCAGGGATTAGACCTGATAGACAGAGTGCCTGAGGAACTATGGACGGAGGTCCGTAACATTGTTCAGGAGGCAGCAACTCAATCCATCCCAAAGAAAAACAAATGCAAGAAAGCCAAGTGGCTGTCTGATGAGGCTTTACAAGTAGCTCACGAAAGAAGGGAAGCGAAAAGCAAGGGAGAAAGGGGAAGATATATCCAACTGAATGCACAGTTCCAGAGAATAGCAAGGAGAGACAAGAAGGCCTTCTTAAATGAACAATGCAAAGAAATCAAGGAAAACAACAGAATGGGAAAGTCTAGAGATCTCTTCAAGAAAATTGGAGATCTCAAGGGAACGTTTTGTGCAAAGACGGGCATGATAAAGGACAAAGAAGGCAAGGACCTAACAGAAGCAGATGAGATTAAGAAGAGGTGGCAAGAATACACAGAAGAACTATACAGGAAAGATCTGAATGTCCCTGATAGCCATGATAGTGTGGTCACTGAACTTGAGCCGGACATCCTAGAGAGTGAAGTCAAGTGGGCCTTAGGAAGCATTACTAACAACAAAGCTAGCGGAGATGACAGTCTTCCAGCTGAGCGATTTAAAATCCTAAAAGATGATGCTCTTAAAGTGCTGCATTCAATATGCCAACAAATCTGGAACACTCAACAGTGGCCACAAGACTGGAAAAGGTCAGTTTACATTCCAATTCCAAAGAAGGGCAATGCCAAAGTGTGTTCAAACTACCGCACAATTGCACTCATTTCACATGCCAGCAAGGTGATGCTCAAAATCCTACAAGCTAGGCTTCAGCAGTATGTGAACTGAGAACTACCAGAAGTACAAGCTGGGTTTCGAAGAGGCAGAGGAACTCGAGATCAAATCGCCAACGTTCGCTGGATCATGGAGAAAGCAAGAGAATTCCAGAAAAACGTCTATTTCTGCTTCATTGACTATGCTAAAGCCTTTGATTGTGTGGATCACAACAAACTGTGGCAAATTCTGAAAGTGATGGGAGTACCAGACCACCTTACCTGTCTCCTGAGAAACCTGTACGAGGGTCAAGAAGCAACAGTAAGAACCAGATATGGAACAACCGAGTGGTTCAAAATTGGGAAAGGAGTACGACAAGGCTGCATATGTCACCCTGCTTATTTAACTTATATGCAGAGTACATCATGAGAAACGCCGGGTTGGATGAATCACAGGTCGGAATTAAGATTGCCAGGAGAATTATCAACAACCTCCGATATGCATACAATACCACCCTAATGGCAGAAAGTGAAGAGGATCTAAAGAGCCTCTTGTTGAGGGTGAAAGAGGAGAGTGCAAAAGCTGGTTTGAATTCAACATTAAAAAAACGAAGATCATGGCATCTGGCCCCATCACTTGCTGGCATATAGAAGGGGAAGAAATGGAAGCAGTGACAGATTTTACTTCCTTGGGCTCCAAGATCACCGCAGATGGTGACTGTAGCCATGAAATTAAAAGATGCTTGCTCCTTGGGAGGAAAGCTATGGCAAACCTAGACAGCATAGTAAGAAGCAGTGACATCACCTTGCCGACAAAGGTCCGTCTAATCAAAGCTATGGTTTTCCCAGTAGTAATGTATGGCTGTGAGAGCTGGACTATAAGGAAGGCTGAGCGCCGAAGAATTGATGCTTTCGAACTGTGGTGCTGGAGAAGACTGTTACGAGTCCCCTGGCCTGCAAGGAGGTCAAATCAGTCCATCCTAAAGGAAATCAACCCTGACTGCTCATTGGAAGGACAGATACTGAAGCTGAAGTTGAAATATTTTGGCCACCTAATGCAAAGAGAAAACTCTCTGGAAAAGACCCTGATGCTGGGAAAGACTGAAGGCAAAAGGAGAAGGGGATGGCAGAGGATGAGATGGCTAGATAGCATCACCAATGCAATGAATATGAACTTGAGCACACTCCGGGAGAGAGCGCAGGACAGGAAGGACTGGTGTGCTCTTTTCCATGGGGTCACGAAGAGTCAGGCATGCCTAAACGACTGAACAACAACAACAGTACCTTGCTTATGCAATATTTTACATTTTTAAGAGGGAAACTCATGCTGAAATCCAGAGGCTGCACAAAATTTTCCTGCTCTCCCTGGCTCCAGCAACACCAACAAGGAGAGTCAGTCTGCTGAGGATTTGGGGGGTCATTTAAATCCATTGAGGATGTCTTTGGCATTCCTAGCTGGAACTTCTTGTTCACAACTGTATTGGCCCCAGGAGCGTAACCAAGCTGTCTGTAGTGTTAGAGGGGCCTAGAGATCCATAATGCCTTGCTTAAGTTCATTAGTAGTGCATTTCCTTTGCTAGTAAGCCTCTGAGCATGTGAAGATGAGTCAAAGGGCCAATAGTGCAGCCTAGCACATTCCATATTAATGAGTAGACTATCTGAATCAAGATGTGCCTGGGAAGCTAAGTTTGTTTGTCTTAAAGCTGCAGGTAGTGGTGCTGAGAACCAAGTCCTGTTAGTCTATGCTGGGAATGAACACTAGGGGGCGCTTGTTGCTGTTATGCTGCCTCATTGCTAACATGTATGGTATAAAACCCATTGTACCCCATGGCTCTGGGTTCAGAGAAGCTGTCTGATCCAGACATTCAGTGCGCCTGTGTGCTGTAAGTTACTCAATAAAGTACTCCTTGTAAGTAAATCTGGATCTAATTATCTTGGCACCTCTAACCTAAGAGTTCAAAGCCCACTGCAGGGGCAATAAAACAACCTGTCCACCACTTCTGGTGCTCTCGAATCTTTTGGAACTAGTACCAACACTTTTGTTTCATTATACGATCAATTGAAAAGTGACCTGACACATAGCCGTGTGAAGAATTCTGTTTTGTAAATCCTTCCTTCATTTCCTTGACACAGGAGCTTTGAATTTGGAGCCCTCCTGCCATGTTGACCTCCTAGCCACGTAGTTTGGATCCTGCATCTGAAAGAAGAATGGTCTTGTCAAGAGAGAAAGCTCCGTGATTCTTACTTCTGACTAATAGCAATAGAAGTCTGAGCCCAGGGTTCCTGGCACTAATTACTTAACACTTCTCAGATAAGGGAACCCTTAATGTGATTAATTCTATCAGCTACGTAAAATGACAATTGCCCATCACTTAAACTAATGGGTCCCCCTTTCTCTCTTTAAAAGCCCTGCAGTTTAAATAATGAAAGAACAGGAAGCCAGGATGAAGTTGTGCATGGGTAGAGATTTATTGGTCTCCGTCTGGTAGAGTTTTCTGCTAAACAGCATCAACTGAGAAGTCCCTAGGGATGGACGAAAAGGACTTACCTTGTCCCGCAGCTTGCTTCGCCATGGGGGGGAGGCGCTTCGCTTCTCCCCCCGAAGTTCAGGCAAGGGGGGAGGTGCCCTGCCTCTCCCGGCCGAAATTCAGGCAGGGGGGGAGGCACCCCATCCCTCGCCGGCGAAATTCAGGCTAGGGAGGAGCGCCCCGTCTCCCCGGCCGCGAAAAAAAAAGTGGGGAAAAAAAACCCACCCGTGATAGGCTACATAACAATTTACGTAGCCTGTCATGGCTACATTTCCAAAGTCAGCCGTGATAGGCTACGTAAATCGTCACGTAGCCTATCACGGGTGACTTTGGGGGGAAAAAAAGCACGTACGCAAATGGCAGCGCCCCATGGGCGCCGCCATTTGCGTTCCTTATTTGGACAGGGGTAGTCTACGTAAAGATTTACGTAGACTACAGCAAAAATAAGGGCAACGCAAATAGCGTTCCCTTATTTTTGCCGTAGTCTACATAAATCTTTACGTAGACTACCCCTGTCCAAATAAGGAATGCATTTGCGTACGCGCTTTTTTTCCCCCCCCCAAAGTCACCCGTGATAGGCTATGTGACGATTTACGTAGCCTATCACGGGTGTGTGTGTTTTTTTTTTAACTTTACTTTTTTGTTTTGTAATGGCGGCGGCGGCAGCCGGTCGGGAGACTGGCCGCCACCCCCGCCCCTGCTGAAACGCCGCCCAAACGCCGCTGGGACCTGCCACCGAGAGGGACATTTGCTGAAGGTAAGTCCCATCCCGGGGGGGTGGGGGGCCGGCGGAGAATTTCCCCACCAATTTCGGGGGGGTCAATGCATTGGCACTTGGCCTCCCGAAGATTAGTGGAGAAATTCTCCGCCATCCCTGGAAGTCCCACAGATCTACCTACAGATAGAGAAATTCAAGATGGACTAAAATGAGCTCAGAGTTCTAAGAAACTGACCTGAGGAATCCACTGCAAAGTGACCCCCTCAGGCTTTCCAAATTTCCGCAAATGCAAAGTTTCCAAAGTTCCAAAGTTTCCAAATTTGCACAAATGCAATTTTGCACAAATTTGCATGTGCAAAAATGCACAATTCCCCCCCAAATGCACATTTTCATACTATAGCCCATGGATGTGTGTGCATATTTTTGTCCATTTTAAAAAATCACATAATTTTCTACTATGAAATTTGCCCCAAATTCCCAAAGATGGTCCACAAGTCTGAAGAATCTGCCCGACAAGGGGGAAGCCGGTCCACTGTGGAATCTGTGGGTTGGATTCATAAACATCCAAACTCATTTGATTTTGTGGCCCATTTCTCCAACATCCCTAGTCACAGCAGGCAACACTTCAGAAGAGGCAGTCCATCATAAGTGACAATGATGGAGCCTGCCCTCTACAGATTCATATATATTTCCAATAAGATTTTTTTTCATAAGTATGTTGCCTGATTATTTGGGGATAAGTTTTAATTGATTAAAAAGTTTTCAACAAATCTAACCAATTGAGGGTGCAATCCTATGCATAGTTAGACAGAAAAAAGTCCTAAAATCCTATGCATGCTTATACAGAAAAGTCCTACAATCCTATGCATGCTTATACAGAAAAGTCCTACAATCCTATGCATGCTTAGACAGAAAAAGTCCTACAATCCTATGCATGCTTAGACAGAAAAAGTCCTACAATCCTATGCATGCTTAGACAGAAAAAAGTCCTACAATTCCCAGCATTCCCAGCCATCATGGATTGTGCCCTAAACTGACTAAATTAGGATACAGCCCCAAGTATGTAAGATCTGGAAATAAGGCATTACCCTGAATGGTTATGTCTTGTATTAAATGGTTCCAAACATTACAAAAACTTTGCCATATTTTCAGTGGTGACTGTGATATATTTTACCCTTGATTTTTATTTATTTATCACATTTCTATACTGCCTAATAGCTGAAGATCTCTGGGGAGTTCACAGCAATTAAAACCATAAAAATACAACATTATATAATATGAAAATTTAAAACTACAGTATAACATAGAGGTAGAAACCAAAGTAAAACCAATGTGAAGGTTTAAAATATGGTGACAGATTTAAAACAGAAGAAACTGAAAGACTAAAATGCCTGGGAAAATAAGAAGGCCAGAAGTAGCACTGCATAGGCAGCAGACTAGCCTCTCTGGGAAGGTCATTCCACAACTGGGGTGTCACAACAGAAAAGGCCTTCTTCTTCGTAGACCACCACCTCACTTCCTTTGATAGGGAATCCTGGAGAAGGACTGCTGAGAACCACCTTAGGGTATGGGCAGGTATCCTCACTAGGTAAATAAACCAAAATAAAATCTATCAGCAATGCCAAGATTTATGATACAGTAACAGATTAAAAAAAACAGAGACTGAAAAACTAAGAGGCCTGGAAAAATAAGAGGGCTGTCGCCTTATGCCAAGAAGAGCATAACGTAGATGCCAGGTGAGCCCCTCCTGGAAGCTGATTCCACAGTAGGAATGTCAGAGAATTCCGCCATGGATCTCGGTGAGGCCGAATGCCAGTGCATTTGGCCCCCCGAAATCCATGGCGGAACGAAGCCCCCCGCCCCACCACCCCGCGAAAGGCGCGCAAAACGGGACACTTACCTGGTGCCGTTCGCACTTGCTCTGCAAATGGCGGCCATGTCCGCGGCCGCCATTCCCTTCATCACTATAGCCGTGATAGGCTATGTAAATACTTACGCAGCCTACCATGGCTAATGCAGGGACGCCATTTGAGTCCCTGCAGAAGCCGTGATAGGCTGTGTAAGTATTTACATAGCCTATCATGGCAAAAAAAAGGGAACGCAAATGGTGGCGGCTACGGCGGTGGCCACCATTTGCATTCCCTTTTTTTTTTGGCCGTAATAGGCTACGTAAATATTTACGTAACCTATCACGGCAAAAAAAAAAAGGGGAACGCAAATGGCGGCCGCCGTAGCCTCCGCCATTTGTGTTCGCTGTTTTTGTTGTTGTTGTTGCTGTGATAGGCTATGTAAATATTTACGTAGCCTATCACGGCAAAATACAGGGACGCAAATAGCAGCTATGGCAGCTGCCATTTGCATCCCTGCAGGCTGCCCAGCGGCTGGATGTCCAGCTGTGGGCGGCCCCGGCCGGCGGCTCTGTGGAATCTCCATAGAGCGGAGCTGGCCGGAGAGAATTTCGGGTGGACGGGCAGAGCACCTCCCCCCCCCCGAATGTCATCCTTCAAAAAGGTAAGTGACTTTTGTACATCCCTACAACTGGGGTGCCACAACAGAAAACACCCTCTTCTTAGTAGTCTCTTTGGCAGGGGCTCCTGCAGAAGGACAGCTGAGGATGATCCTAAGGTCTGGGGAGGTATATATGGGAGGAGATGATCCTTCAGGTACCTGGCCTTACATGACAAAATTGCCACATTGTGTTCATGAACATCATGTCCCAGGTCTCAGTTTGCAATTCTTACTGTCCTGGGATAGACTTAGACCTTCAGTGGCTTGCTAGAGTTGTCTTAGCCAGTAGAGGCTGGTGGCTCCAATGTCCGTGGGGCTCTGAATCTGCTCTGGGTTTCAGTCAGAACCAGTCAGAACTCTAAAGGAGCTCTCCAATGTGCTGGACACAAAATGAAAATGCCCCCACTCTAATTGTATGTTCTTATTTTATGTAATCCACTCCAGATATCGTTCTGCATTAAAAAATGGGACAGAAATCAACCTCAACCATACAGACTGAAATACATGCCACTGGTGATAAAAGGTAGAGATTACAACTATCCAAAGATGGTTTCCTCCCCCGACCCCACCTCCAAACCCTGTCTATTCACACTATGAGGCTTTCCCTGTCATGGTGCTTTTCTGGAGTGATGTTTTAGCTATACAATGTTTGGAAATAAACATCATAATAACTATTGCAATCAGCCCTTTGTTAATCAGGAAATTACAGGCTTGCCTTGTCTTACAATGCATTTAAGTGCCAGCTGCTTATCAAAGCATATTTATGTGGTAACAAGCCTGCCAAGCAGGTTCCCTGTCTATTACCGAGCTGTTAAGGCTCGGCAAATGTAGCCTTAATGATCGACTGGCATTTATTTGGGATGCCATAACCAGCCTGCTACAGCAAATTGAAATGAGACCTGCAGGTGAGTGTTATTATTAAAACAATGAAGAGAACAGAACATGGTCTGGGCAACTTTGACAATTTTGCAAGGGTCAGGGGAGAAAGCTGATAAGGTACTGCTGGTTCTGGCCTACCTCTGGGGCAGAAAACAAATTGCATGCATTTTTAGAAACCTTTGACAATACAAGGACTTATTTATTCATTCTTTTTTTCCCCCTAAAGTGTAAAATGTTATATGGGTGCCCCCACCTACTTTGCAATTCATAATAATGCTGGCAAAATCACTGGATGGTGTCTAAAAAGTACTTTTGGCTCCAGTATTTGAAAGAATTTTTAGGTGGGTCCCATAATTCACCCAGTGACATTATCAGGGGGCTCCAAGGGGTCCAGAGGTCACCTGGCGCCTCTCTCAGGCTCAGAGGATCTCTCTATCACCTCTTCATGCTATTCACAAGAGACTGGGGGCAAAATGGGCCCGGTTTATCTGGGAATAGTGCAACATTGGGAGGTCTTGGGCACTGTGGCTGTGATAATGGTGCTCACATTGCCATTGGCGCATGTCTAAGTCATGCATAGGATATTTTTACTAATATAGCTAGGGATGGGTGAGGATTTCATTTCAGTTTGGTTTTAATAATTCTTTCCCAAAATTTGAAAAGTTCTCCATATTCAGGGCAAAAAGAACTTGGATTTAAAACATTTGAATGTGGGAGAAACCAAAACTGACAGATTTGCTCTTCAATGGGTTTGAATCACCCCTCTAGATTCAACCCAGTCAGTGCCGAAATAGGGTTTCCACCTCTCTCTTTCTGAAAAGCTCCTCATCTTCAATTGCTATATGGCAAGTACAACGTGGTCCTCTCCATGCTGGGAAGAGCTGTACCTGTTAAACTTGGCTGGTTCACACGTGTGAGCAGTTTGTTTCACTTGGGTGAAATAAGCATTCAGCAACATTTGTAAAGTTCATGTTTGGGAGAGAAAGAACTTGAGGCTTAAAAACACACACAGAACCCCACTGAATATGGGACAAAGAGAAACTGACAGATTTGCCCATCTCTGAATATAACTTCTGCTGACCAAAAGTGCCCCCACCCTATCTTACCAGGAGTGGCAACCACACTCCAAGTTCAGGAGAGGAGCCATTTCTGGGCAAGCGGGAGTCTTTGCCCTTCTCTACTTTAGAACTGATTTGCATATGATCATTGTTTACATCATCAGCATTTATTTATTTGTTTGTTTGCTTGCTTGTTCATTTAATTTCTATACCGCCCAATAGCCAAAGCTCTCTGGGTAGTTCACAAAAAGATACTCACCATAATACAAGATAATAAAAAACATAATATAAAATCTCTAACATACAAAACTGAGAACAATTTAAATAGCTAAAACATTTACAATAAGAAACTGGACCAGACAGAAACAATGGACATCAGTGCCCTATCATATGCCATCAAATGCCTAGTAATAGAAGACAGTCTTAATGTGGCACCCAAAAGATGACAGTGTTGGTGCCAGGTGGACCTCTGTGAGGAGAGCATAATTAGGGACCACCCCTGAGGAAGTCCTTTCCCTTCTTTCCACCCTCAAAGCCTCCCTCAGAGGGGGCATTCGGACAAAGGCCTGTGATGTTGATTGTAGTATCTGGGTAAGTTCGGGTCAGGAGAGACACTCCATAAAGTATTGCAGTCCCAAGCCATGTAAGGCTTTATAGATAGGAATGGCAGAGGAATCTGGTTGGAGGGTAGAACCCAGTGAGTTTTCACCAGCTTGCCCCCCCCCCCCCGAAGACTCTGGCTCAGGGATCCCTGGGATTGCCAAACTCAATGCATGCCGACTCAACGCATGCTGAGTCAGGCAAGCTCGCGGCTTTCTTTCTTTTTTTAATGCAAATCATGATTTGCGAAAAATCGCAGATATAAATATTTACAGAAATCACCATTCGCACAAAATTACGGCCATAAATAGTGCAATTTGCACAACATTGCAGGTGTAAATCATAATTTATGCTTGCAATTTTGCAAATTATTCTATTTACAGCCGCCATTTTGCACAAGTCGTGATTTCTGTAAATATTTACACCTGTGATTTTGTGCAAATCATGGCTCACAGATTTCTTTTTTTTTTTTAAAGGTGGGAAAGTTCCTGAGTTTCACGAACTGACCTGCCCCTTGGCTTGCAAAGGCTTGCTGAATCAGGGACACTGCGGGGTTCTGTCAAACCAAAAGTGAACAGGATTTCCCTGCAATTTGTTGTTGTTCAGTCGTTCAGTCGTGTCCGACTCTTCGTGACCCCATGGACCATAGCATGCCAGGCCTTCCTGTCCTCCGCTCTCTCCCGGAGCATGCTCAAGTCCATATTCATTGCATCGGTGATGCTATCTAGCCATCTCATCCTCTGCTGTCCCCTTCTCCTTTTCCCTTCAGTGTTTCCCAGCATCGGGGTCTTTTCCAGGTGAAACCAGCACCTTGAATTGGGCTCAGCCTGAAACATCTCCACCTAAGAGTGTAATACGAGAAGGAGATGCACACATGTATCATACAGGTATGACAAAAGACTGCTAGCCTGGCCATGGCTGCACCTCTCTGTCAAGTGGACACTTAGTCACAAACCAAGGTTTGTTTGGCTTGGCAAGGCCCGAAGAGACTTTGTAAAGTGTCAAGGCAGATCTGCCAGCATAGCAGCGACAAAAAGGAGGTCAGTGTGTTCCTTTTTGAATGTGAAGAGAGCAATTGGCATAGTGTGTGCATATGGTGAGAAGACAAAGGAAAAGAATTAAATTATACTTTTTGTCCAAAAAGAATTGGAAATAATGTCCTTTAAAAAAAGAAAAAAAAAATCCCTCTCTCTGTGAAAATGCATCTTGCACTGCTCATCATTCCTTTTTATAACTTTACCTTCTCCCCCCTCCACAGCTTTTAACCTTGCCCAATTGTCCCTCCTAAACACTAATTAACACTCCTTTTCAGCCAAGGAGACATTTTAAAGCATTGAGAGGTGTTTTTTTTTTTCTCTAAATGCCTCCATCAGGGAAGGAGGAGAAAGAGAATGATAGAGAAAAGAAATAACTCTAAGGAGGGGGAAAATCATTAATTGCACTCTTCCAGGACTCAGGAGGGGGGAAAAAACCCCTACCAAATAATTTATACCACCACCACCACTGTCCCTCCCTCCCTGATTTCTGCTGCTACATCTGCAAAGCAGTGAATGCTACCCTACTGCATACGCACTATAGGGCTGGGTAGGGAGGTGTTTTGGGTGTGCAAAGTTACTCTGCTTCTGTCCTTCAAGAGTTGTGCCATGTCATATCCAAAGCTGCATTAAATGTAGAACACGCAGGGCTGCCAGTATTTCTAACCAAACCATTCTGCAGACATGAGCTTCTCTCCATGCAGTAAAAGGCTTCACATGCTGTCTTCCTCAGATTAAACTGCCATGAAAGGCACAGGAGCAATGAAGGCCTCCCCCCTGGCCCCTTTCAGCTGGCAACTTCCTTAGAGGTGAGTCCAAGGACTAAGAGCAAAGCTTATTGACTTGGATGGATGAAAGTGGCACTCTGTTATTTGCCTAGTGAGGATTCCTGCCTGGATTCTAAGCTTGTCCTCAGTGGTTCTTGTCCAGGAGCCCCTGCTGAAGGAAGTGAGGTGGTTGTCTACTAAGAAGAGGGACTTTTGTGTTGTGGCACCCCAGTTGTGGAATGAGCTTCCCGGAGAGGCTGCCCTGGCGCCTATGTTGTGTTATTTTTGGCACCAGGTGAAGACCTCCTTATTTTCCCAGGCAGTTTAGCCTTTCAGTTTCTGTTCTTTCAAATCTGTCACTGTATTTTAATTCTTGACATTGCTGCTAGATTTTATTTTATTTTATTTTGTTTTTGTTTTTTACTTTTATTTTATACTGTAATTTTAAGCTTTTAAGCTTTTATATTGCATATTACATTGTATTTTATGGTTTTCATAGAATCATGGAATAGTAGGGTTGGAAGGGGCCTACAAGACCATCGAGTCCAACCCACTGCTCAATGCAGGAATCCAAGTCAGAGCATCCCTGACAGATGGCTGTCCAGCTTCATCTTGAACGCCTCCAGTGTGGGAGAGCCCATCACCTCCCTAGGGAATTGGTTCCACTGCTGTATTGCTCTAACAGTCAGGAAGTTTCTCCTGATGTTCAGCCGGAATCTGGCTTCCTGTCATTTCAGCCCATTCTTCTGTGTCCTGCACTCTGGGATGATGGATAAGAGATCCTGGCCTTCCTTTCTGTGACAACCTTTCAAGTCCTTGTCATATCTCCCCTCAGTCTTCTCAAGGCTAAACATGCCCAGTTCTTTCAGTCTCTCTTCATAGGGCTTTGTTTCCAGTCCCCTGATAATCTTTGTTTTAATTGTTGTGAACCACTCAGAGAGCTTTGGCTCTTGGGCAGTATCAACATAATTAATAAATAAATAAATAAATAAATAAATACCTGAGGAGTGGAGAGCAGAACAAATCCCCCAAAGGACAAAATCATACTTGTTGTGATGGTCTTTGTCTTCATCTTCTCCTCCTCCTTCTCCTCCTTCTCCTTCTTCTCATGGGATGGGGGTGATTTAAGCAGAGGCACAAAACTATTTTTAATGTTTTGATGTACAGTTGCACTTATGGTAGAGCTGTAATTTAGTGCTACAGTGTATGCAGAAGGTCCAGTATCCAATCCCTGTTATCTTCAGCTAGGACTGGGGGGTTGTGTGTGTGGGATGAGGGGTAGGCTCTGATCCTGATATCACTCCACCTTAAGATGGCTATGGCATTCCAGCAATGGATGGCACCAGGATGCATGTGATGAGCACTGAGTGAACCCCAAACTCATAAACACAAATGGGGTGGGAGAGAAAGTTTAAGGAGAGGTATTGAAGACTGAGAGATGGATGTCCATGTTGCAAGGAGTGATGAGGAGCAAGACAAGCTTTCTGGGAATCAGGGGTAGGGGTGCACGAAACCCACTTACCTGGTCTCGCAACTTTTCACGGTGGGGGGGAAGCGCTTCGCTGCTCCCCCCCCGAAGTTCAGGCCGGGGGGGAGGCTTCCCACCTCACCCGGCTGAAATTCAGGCCGGGGAGGAGGCGCCTCGCCTCGCCCGGCTGCGAAATTAAAAGTAAAAAAAAAAAAAACGCCCCCGTGATAGGCTACGTGACGATTAACGTAGCCTATCACGGCTAGATCTGCAAAGTCAGCTGTGATAGGCTACGTAAATCATCACGTAACCTATCACAGGTGACTTTAAAAAAAAAAGCGCGTACGCAAATGGCGGCCCCCATAGGGAGCCGCCATTCGGGTTCCTTATTTGGTCGCTGTAGTTTACGTAAATCTTTATGTAGACTATGCCGAAAATAAGGGCAACGCAAATAGCGTGCCCTTATTTTCGCCGTAGTCTACGTAATCTTTACGTAGACTACAGCGACCAAATAAGGAACGGGAATGGGGGCTCCCTATGGGGGCCACCATTATCCGTACGTGCTTTTTTTTTTTTTTAGTCACCCGTGATAGTGGGTGCAAATCTAGACTTTGCAAATCTAGCCATGATAGGCTACGTTAATCGTCACATAGCCTATCAGGGGGGTGTTTTTTTTTTTTAGTTTTATTGTAATGGCGGTGGCGGCAGCCGGTCGAAAGATCAGCTGCCGCCCCCGCCCCTGACGAAGACCTGATGAACTGCCGCCGGGACCCGCCGCCGGGAGGGACATTCGGCAAAGGTAAGTCCCGTCGCGGGGGGGGGGTGCGGGGTGCGGGGGGTGCGGAGAATTTCTCCCCGAAACTTGTTTGGGGGGCCGAACACGTTGGCACTCGGCCCCCCAAAGTTTCGGGGAGAAATTCTCCGCCAACCCTAATCAGGGGACCTTACAGAGCTAGAAGGTAGAGTTATTGAGCTGGGGAGTAGGGATGGCACAGGCACCCAATTCCATCCAGGAATCTGGTGGAACCCCCACCTACCCATGCCCCCAAGCCATGCTCACCGAGCCCCTGCCCCCGCTTGCCCCCTGCCCGTGCTTGCCAAGCCACCCATAATCACCCAGGTGAGTATGAGCTCCATGATAGCCGTTTTTCAGAACAAAATGGCAGTCATGAAAAGCGCACATTTGCCTATGCAAAACTATTTTTGTTTTGCATAGGCAAATGTGTATTTTTGTGTATGCAAAACTGGGGCCATGAATGGCCCATATAGGCGAGATCACAGGTGTTTGCTTGCCTGTAATCTTGCACATATGGGCAATTCACGGCCCCAGTTTGCACATATGTGAATGTGTGCAATTATGCAATCACCATTTTATTTTCCCAAAAATGGTGGTTGTGGAGCTCGACAGGTGAATGCAGGTGGTTTGGCAAGTGGCGGGGAGCTCAAGTGTGGGTCCAGATGCATGGGAGAGGGAGCAGTGGCTGGGCAGGCACCTGGAGAACCCGGACAGGGAAATGCCTGCCCATCCCTACTGGGGAGTAAGGGTGGATGAGTCTCTCAGTTTTGGGTTTCACTCAGTTTGTGGTTTTCCATATAAGTTTGCCAGTTTCCATATAAGTTTGCAAAATTGGCAAAAAAGAAGAAGAAAAGTTTGACAAAAATTAATATACATTTTCATGTGGACTTCTTCTCATGCTTATATGCACTTTTCCTAGTGTGAACACTTTTTTGCCAAAAGATAATGTATTTTGTGCATGTTTTCCCTAATATTTACATTTTTATGCACACTTTTCCATAATATACACATTTTTGTGTGCTTTTTGTGTTGCAGCTTCACTGCACAACTGTGTTTTCATTTGTGTATAGGCTTGGGAAGTGCAAATTGGGTAAAGCTGCATACAAATTCAGAGTGAACAACCTTCTCATCCATCCCTACCAGGAAGGAGGCATAATGAAATCTTCAACCTCTGTTAGAAGTTAGCTCACCCTGGGTCAAGGTCAAGGAAGATCTCTCTCTCTCTCTCTCTCTCTCTCTCTCTCTCTCTCTCTCAATCTCAATCTCTCTCTTGCTAAACTGGCTGGCCCAAAGTCATCAGGTCATTTTGAGCCAGTCACCAACTCTTAGCCTAACTTACCTCCCAGGGCTGTTGTGAGGTTAAAATGGAGAGAAGGACCATGTAAGCTACCTTGGATTCATTAAAAGAGAAGAAAAAGCAGGATATAAATGTAATAATTAAAAAAAATGAATACATCTTCCAAAAATATTTGGGAAAGATTTCAGATAATTTCTGAGCTAATCCAAAGCTTGGGAGAGTTGATCCATGTCTCTAAGAGACTAAAGCAGTCTAGTCCAAGGCCTGTTTCATGCACGGGTTCATACACTCATTTGACTGCAACATCAAGTGATGACTAGGGATGGGTGACCCCCTCTGCATCCTGTTCGGGCACCGCTCGCCAAACTCCAGCTGCTTGCCTGATCCTGGTGGGCACATGAGGTGAGCTGCCAGACAGTGCACTGGTGCCCGGTGAGAGCTCACAGTTTCCCACTTCTTTGTGAGCCACCATTTTGCACAAAATGGCAGGTATAGCTATTTATGAAAACTGCAATTTGCACAAAATCATGGCCTCAAAAACTGCAATGTGCGCAAAAGCGCATGTGTAAACAGTTGGGCAAGCTCAGGGATCTGAGAGTTAGCATCTGGGGGGGTGAAAACCCACCAAGCTCCACCCCCAAACTGGATTCCTCCATCATCCGTAGTGGTGACTTGTATATGTGAGTGAGCCACCACAGATATAATAACACAGACAGAATTTCCATATTCCCACAAGCATAACACTCTTCAGTGGGCCAATTCACACATTTGAATTGTGTATCAGTTATGTAGACACTCATGTGATGTAAACACACACATGAACCAGGCCCAAGTCTCTGACTCCTTGAACTTCCCCTCAAGGTCAAGCAAAATCTAAGTGGGCCCAAAGCAGAGGACATTGCACAATTGTGTTCCTAGAGCTTCTAATTAATGTGTGGGTGAAGGGAAATCAAAGATCAGGTTTCAAATCCCAGCTCATCCAAGGATTTTACTGGGTGGCCTTGGTGTGGATAAAATTGGATTGACTACTTTTGCTACCCTGAGCTCCTTGGAGGACTATATGGACACAGATAAAAGGTAAAGAAGCAAGCCAAATAATATCAGATGTGACATCTTCATTCCTGGGACTCTTCTGTGATTATTAGCAATGCAACACATCAGGTGGAAATTGAATGGCAGGGCAGACAAATGAAGCCTTTTTCATAAAGCATAAATAATTTGTGCAATTCACTAACACCAAATAGAGTCATGGCTGTTAACTCAGAAAAGATTGGCAGTGCAATCTTATGCATGTCTACTCAGTAGTAAGTCCCATCAAATTCAGTGGTGCATACTCCCAGCTAAGTCATGTGCATAAGATTGAAACTTAAGTCTATCAAAGACTATTGGCCATGATAAGAAAATGGTACCTGTACAATGAGTACCAGAAGGATAAGCGACAAGGAAAAACTGTTGTCTAGATCTCCTGCTTTTACCTGTTGGGAAGCAAAGTTTTCTGAGCCAGCAGGTCAAATGTCCTGGTTTCCACTCTAGGCCTTCTCTTGCACCTCTGTTTAGTATCTCAATAACAACTTAATAACTGCTAGTAGATGATCACAGGCTGTTAAGAACTGCTGACCACTGCCCCATGTCATACTACAGCTTCTCAGTGAAGAATGTTCCAGACTGACTCTACCAAGGTTGGCTATTTGTTCCTCCTGGACAGGAAAGAGTGTAAGAGATCTTCCTCTCTCAGTGGAATGTTGTTTGAGGAACAAGGTCTACCAGAACTCTGGTGTGTTCAGGGATGTTGGAGGAATCCATCTGGGGGATCGGCCCACCAAGCTTTCAGCAGCCCAGCCCCTGGACTCTCAGCTTGCTTGTCTGTGGGCTGGCTCACCTTGACCAGTGTGAGTCAGACCAGCTTGCGGACTTCTGCTGCTGGCCAGTCCCCTCAAAGTCTCCTTGCTGATGCTGCCAACACCAGCAAGGACAGCATGAGGGGTTGCACTCAGTGATGGTGGCGACAGGGTGGGAGCTGAAAGGGAAGCACCATGGCACTTCCCTCCCAGCTTCCTCCTTGTTGTTGCTGCCACTGCTGCCACTGCCACCAATCAACCAGCAGAGGGAGGCACGGCTGGGCGGTGGCAGAATGGGAGCAGAACTGGCACTGGACTTGTCCACCACTGGTTATTGTGTAGGAGTCCCACTTGCAGACTTCTGCTGCTGGGGCCCCCAAGAGGGATTCCTGCAGTGGATTCTGCAGGTCGGATTCTTAGAAATCTGAGCTCATTTTAATCCATCTTGAATTTCTCCAGCATCCCTATCCCTACTTGGTTTTTTGGTAGGAATGTACGACAATTTTGTTTCTGCTCACAACACAAGCAAACTCGCCCCATTCGCAACCCTGAACACAAGTGAAAGCATGTGTTCCCTGAAAACACTTGCAAATTACTGAACATGTGCTTGCATTTGATTTGTGTAAATTTGTGCAAGTTTCTTAATCTGCCCTGCTTTGATCTATGGGGGAAAATTGCTCAGATTTGGGGATTTTGCACAACTTTCACGTTCGATCACTGTTCTTTTTGCACAATATTCCCATTCATGCAAAAGGAGCAGCCATCACAAATGTGAATGAAAATTGTGTGCGAGATGAGCAGCAACACTATGTTGGGAGAATCGTGGTGAGCTCAAACATCACTCATTCAGCCATCCCTTTTTTTCTGGCCTTGCTCTTTAGTCCTGTCGCCTGGCTTATTCTCTGGTCATGCTTCTGGTTTGGCTTGTGGTCCTGATTGCTCTCTGGTCTTGACTCCCGGTTTCCAGTGCTTGACCTACTGAAGACTGCTGTCCACAGCCCAGCTCTAGCACAAGCAATCTACTTCTGCTTCTGTCATTGTGGGTATGGGGTTTGTGATAGATCATCACCTTCATGCCCTAGCTGTGACCTCCCAGAGGGCACATGGCTCTGGTTGGAGAGATGATACTGTCTGGTAAGGAAAATCTATGTGCGGAAGCAGCCATCTCCCACTCAGCCATGAAGCTCATTGGACAATCTTGGCTCAGTCCTTCTCTCCCTTGGGGCCTAAACAGACAAGTCCCCCCCCAATCTGGATCAAGCCCATAGTGGTGGTGGCAGTTTTAAAGCCCTCTACCCCAAAACCAAGATCCCATTCCAGATTGACCCACCTGAATGTTCTCTCTCTCTCTCTCTCTCTCTCTCCACACAGCTATGTCTTTAAAGTAATGTCTGCTTTGCGGCAGTCTTGCGACTGAAACTCTCCCCATGACCTGAGTTCGATCCCAGCGGAAGCTGGGTTCCAGGTAGCTGGCTCAGGTCGACTCAGCCTTCCAACCTTCCAAGGTCAGTAAAATGAGTACCCAGCTTGCTGGGGGAAAGGAAGTCACGACTGGGGAAGGCAATGGCAAACCACCCCGCTATAGTTTGCCATGAAAATGCCAGCGTAAGCAGGCATCCCTCTAGGGGTCAGTAATGACCTGGTGCTTGCACAGGAGGAACCTTTCCTTTCCTCACTCACCAAAAGATTTGGAGGTCAGGTGGGGGGCACAAAATGAGTGAGGCATCCATCTACAATCATCATCCTGACCTCTTTGGTGGAGGAACGTGATAAAAAATGCAATAAATAAATACATCCTGGACAAGAACGTAAGAGCCCTGGTGGAGCAGACCAAGGGTCCATCTAGTCCAGCATTCTGTTCACACAGTGCCAACCAGCTTTCGACTGGGAACTAGGGATGGCGGAGAATTTCTCCCCGAATCTTCGGGAGGCCAAGCGCCGATGCATTCGCCCCCCCCCCCGAAGTTGGTTGGGAAATTCTCTGCCGGCCCCCGCCCCCCCGGGACGGGACTTACCTTCGGAGAATGTCCCTCTCGGTGGCGGGTCCTGGCGGCGGTTCGGCGGCAGTTCGGCGCGGGTGGGGGCGGCGGCCGGTCTCCCCACCGGCTGCCGCTGCCGCCATTGCAAAAAAAAAAAAACTAAAGTAAAAAAAAACAAAACAAAACACCCGTGATAGGCTACGTAACGATTTACGTAGCCTATCATGGCTAGATTTCCAAAGTCAGCCGTGATAGGCTACATAAATCGTCACGTAGCCTATCACGGGTGACTTTGGGAAAAAAAAAAGCGCGTACGCAAATTTGCGTTCCTTATTTTGGCACGTCTAGTCTACGTAAAGATTTACATAGACTACGATGAAAATAAGGGCACGCTATTTGCGTTGCCCTTATTTTCGCCGTAGTCTACGTAAATCTTTACGTAGACTAGATGTGCCAAAATAAGGAACGCAAATGGCGGCACCCCGTGGGCGCCGCCATTTGCGTATGCGCTTTCCCCCCCCCAAAGTCACCTGTGATAGGCTACATGATGATTTACGTAGCCTATCATGTCTGACTTTGGAAATCTAGCCGTGATAGGCTACGTATATCGTCACGTAGCCTATCACGGGGTCTTTTTTTAAAAAACTTTTTGTTTCATGGCCGGGGAGACGGGGCGCTTCTCCCCAGCCTGAATTTCGGGCAGTCGAGGCGGGGCGCCTCCCCCCCCGGCCTGAATTTCGGGGGGAGAAGCGAAGCGCCTCCCTCCCACCGCGAAGCCAAGCTGCGAAAAGGTAAGTGACTTTCGTACATCCCTACTGGGAACCCACAAGCAGGACATGAGCACAACAGCATCCTCTCACCCACATACCCAGCAACTGATGTACATAGGCTCACTGCCTCTGGTACTGGAGGTAGCACATAGCCATCAGGACTAGTAGCCACTGATAGTCTTTTCCTCCAGGAATTTGTCCAACCCCCCTCCCCCTTTAAAGCCACCCAAATTGGAGGTCATCACTACATCTTGTGGTAGCAAATTCAATAGTTTAACTCTGCGCTGTGTGAAGACGTCCTTCCTTTTCTCTGTCCTGAATCTCCCACCAATCAGCTTCATGGGATGACCCTATTCTGATGCACATGCACATGCTCATCTTGGCCTTGTTGAAATAGCAGGATGTCTCTTTTAATATGCATTGGATGTGCTTTCTGTGGACTAACAGCTGAGTCTGAGCCAGAGTGTGGGACTGCATGTGCCTTTTGTCTAAGCTAGGAAGGCAATGTTCTGAAAGAAACCTGGTTAGGGTGACTTTTCCCCCTCAGTCCCATGAGATCTTGCAAAGCCTGTCAGAGCATATCTGAGTGACTCCTTGGGGGGTGGGGGAAGAATCCATATCTTCATCCTCCTTGCTGCGAGCATACGGCCACTTCGCCAGCCATAAATAATTGAGATAATACTTATTTTAATTATATCTGGATGGAATAAATTAGAAATTCAATTACTGTGCTGTGCGCTGAAGAGGCATTCAAAATGTCTGGGCTATTAGTTGGACAAATTATCGGCAAAAGACAACAGCATTTGTGGGGACTCACCCCGATGCCCTCGTTCGTCAGCAGATTCCTGCGTGAGAGAATGTGGGTGTCCCTTCTTTGCAAGCTTTTTTGTGGCTGTGGTAAACGAAGCTGCTTCTTCTGCCTCCCCTGCAATCCCGCAGCTGCCTGAAATCTCTGCTTGTTGTTCTACTGAAGGAGCAGCAGTATCATTGTTATTTCAGCATCAGCATCAACATCAGCATCAGCATTTGCACGGTGCTTAAAATAAACCACTTAACATGTGATTAAGAAACCATCTTTTGTCCGAAAGCTCTCCTCCATTGTAAAGATGAGACACAAGAGGGTAAGAGGAAAATGTGAGACAAAGCGTGATGTATAAACATAGGAAGCGGCCTTATACCCAGACAGACCCACGATCCACCTAACGCAGTACTGTCTACATTGAGGGACAGGACAGAGGCTTTCACCAGAGTCTTTCTTTCTCAGCCCTACCTGGAGATCCAAGAAATTGAACCCGAGAACCTTTGCATGCCAAGTGTGTGCTCCAGCACTGAACTCTGGCCAGTGAAGGCTGGTGTCTCTGATTTCAGTGTGGCTGTCAATCCATTCCAGGTTTCAGCCAGAACCAGCCAGAACTCTAAAGGAGCTATCCAATGTGCTGGAGCTCTTCTGGGGAAAGGGTTCAGGACCTTGGATAGCTCCTTTAGAGTTCTGGCTGGTTCTGACTGAAACCTGGAATGGATTTACAGGCCCACTGAAATCAGAGACACCAGCCTCCACTGACTATAGCCTTTCCACAAGATTCTCTTGAACCAAAATTTGCAAGAGAAAGCCAATGTGATGTAGTGAGTAGAGTGTTGGACTGGGACTCAGGAGATCAGGGTTCCAGTCCCCACTCAGCCATGAAAGCTCACTGGCTGACTTTGAGCCAGTCGCTGACTCTCAGCCTAATCTACCTGACAGGGTTGTGGTGAGGATAAAATGGAGAGGAAGAGGATTATGTGAGCTGCCTTGGGTTCCTTGCAAGAGGAAAAAATGTGGGATATAAATGGAATAAATAAATACATACAACAGCACAATGTACTTATTTATTTTATTTTATTGTAACATTTATATCCCACCCTTTTTCCTCTTGCAAGGAACCCAAAGTGGCTTACATTGTGAGGTAGGTTAGACTGAAAGTCAGTGACTGCCCTAAAGTCACCTAGTGAGCCTCATGGCACAGTGGGGACTAGAACCTGGATCTTCTGAATTCTTGTCCAACACTTTAGCTCCTGTCCTGTCCAACTACACTGGCTCTCTAGTTCACCCCTGATGAAATCAGTGGAGGTCATGGCATAAATGAATACAGCATACAACCATGGAGCAAAGAGCCTTCACAATGTGTAATTGTGAAGGAGGAGGTATCTAGCAAAGTATGAGCATAGGTGTGTTACAAGAAGGATGTCCCTATTTTCATCTTTGAAATTATGGAGGTTAGGACATGGTGACCCCATGTGTTTGCAACCTCTTTTTGGAACCCACAAGCTTGTTTAACTGTCTATGGCCCAACAATGAGAAATTTTCACATGCAGATGAGTGTTGGTTTGGTTTGAGGATGAAGCTGGTTTAAAAAGAAGTAGAATGTATGAAAAAAATGTTTTAGTTCATTTTTGACCAGAATAAACCCAGTTAACATCTCCCAGAACTGAACTTGGTCCCAAACCCAATCTGTGGTCAAAATCCATACATTTCCAACTTTGGGTTGCAATTTGCACAAGGAGAAAAATGCCTTAAAATGTGTACATTTGAAAAACGTGCATGAAAAGATGCGTACATTTGAAAAATGCACACAAACACATCAATCAAGAGGAAGAAAATCCATACATTTAAAAAAAATGAAGAATTGATGTGTACATTTGGGGAAAATGCACATGAAAATATGCACACATTTTCTGCAATAAGAGAAAAAAACACAAAAGCTTGCAATATCGTATGGACAGGAGTAGGGATGTTGGAGAAATCCAGAACATAATAAAATCAGTCTGGATTTTTATGAATCCAATACCTCAGCAGACCAGTTTTCCCCTGTTGGGTGGATTCCATGGACTTGTGGACCGTTTTTCTAACCTTTGGGAATTTTGTGTAAATTTTGTTGTAAGAAATACACAAAACATTTAAAAACTGGCCAAAAATGCACATTTCCCCCATAGGCTAAAGCATAAAAATGCACATTTTGGGGGGATTTGTGCATTTTGTGAGCACTTGTGCATTTTTGTATGTGCGAATTTGCTCAAATCCACATCCACGCAAATGTGCATTTGCACAAATTTGGAAACTAAAACAATCTGATTCCATTCCATCTATGGTGGATGATGGAATGAAAGGTGCCTGCCAACCCGGGAAACACAGATGGAATGGATTTTACACAATCCCTACATCACTAGACAGGAGTCAGAACAAACTTTGATGTGGAATTTAGGGAACCTTGGTGAGTTTGAGGTTTGCTGATTCACACATCGCTAGAGAGGAGGAAGTGGTGGGCTCTCCCCTGTATACAAGCCATGGCTCGGGATGTCCATTACTGGAAAATCTGACCCTTTGGGGGATGACAGCTTTCTGAGGCACACCAGCTTGCCTTGCATTTGCAAGCCCAGCTACAGTTTTTCCCCAAATCCGGATTTTTTTCAGTGTTTTTACATTTTTTCATAAATAGAAATTTGTGCAAATTACAGCCAAAATTTGTGCAAATTATGCAAATTACAGCTGCAATTTGAACACATTTCTATTTACAAAAAACCCCCAGAAAGGCCGCAACCTGGACCAACTTGCTGATGATCGAGTCGGGCCAGGTAGCAAAGAAATGAGCTGAAGCGCGGGAGGCTGCGTTGATGAAAGCTTGCTGATCTCCACCCCCCCAGATGAACTCCTCCAACATCCCTAACCACAGCTTTGTGTGAGGGCAGCTACAGGAACTGTCACCCATAGTGGAGGTGACTGAGAGGTTTTTCAGACAGGAACTTTCTTCCACCCGAAGGTCACGGCCAACTGCACAGAGGTAGATAACCCCAGTCACACATTGTTTATTAAATTGTACTCTTCCATGCTGTTGCTTAGCAGGATGTGGCCTTGTAACTTTGTCTCTGGACCTGACCCACTGTGAATAATGCATGAGCCATCCGCTGTCTCACTTGCTTGCTGAACTGTGGCACTCTCTTTCCGCTGAGGCAATGTGGATGGAGTTGATTTCAATATTTATTTTTTGTCCCCCATAAATATTTAAATTCTCTGCATTTTGGAGGCTGGCAGAGCTCACGGGTGGGTGGGAGGGAGGAGGAGATGACCCACCTGCTCACATGAGTGGCTGCTCAAACAAAGCCTCTCCTGCCTTAAGCCAATAACACTCCTCAATAAACATGGCTTGCGGGTGATGAGGGTGACAACTTTTAAGAGAGTGAAGTTAGCTCTAGGCTGCAGATGGCAAACACATCAAGGCAGGTTTGGGGCATCTCTGAAGACTGTGAAAAGGACTTGTGACCTAAAAGCACAAGCTGAATAGCAAAGATGAGGACTCATGCATTTCAATCCATCATTTACAAGGTATGTTCATCATTCACTACTAATAGGCTGGTGGACTCTACAATCACCTCTGTAGATGCCCTCAATAGATCTTGTTTCAATCCCAGATCAACTGGGACCCTCTTTATGGTCCCAGGGCTTCAGTTACGGAACATGTGAAGTAAAAAAAGGAATGCTTTTCATGAGCTATTCCATAATTCACACACACACACAGGGCAGGAAAACTACCCTCACCCTAAGGCCACCATTAATGGCCTTAGACTTTGAGAAGCATAGCTATTTAAATAGGTTTTGTCTCTGTTCCCAATAAAGACTAAACCATGTTAATTAGACTAAGCCGTAATTGTCATGTCTCTCCAATTACTTTGCTGAACTGATATTTCCTGGTTAATTTCTGATTAAGATCCTTTGCAAAAAATACACAAACATTCACTTGCTCAGCCATGCTGTATCTACTTCTCTTTGCTGCGATCCCCACCCAAGAAACTCTCATATGTATGTGAATGTGTGCTCTGGCCAATGTGCAGTCTGTAGAATTTGAAGTGGTGGTGAGGAGGAAGAGGTGATGGCGATTATTCAGTTTGGCCCAGGTAGCCAACACAGCCAGTGACCAGGGCTGGGGTCAAAGGCAGGCAAGATGGGGCAGCTGTCGAGGGCCCACGGTGGGCCCCACTGGCAAAAGCCCCCTAGAGTTGCTCCTCCTCTTTACCATTGCAAGCTGCTTGTTCACCTGCCTCTTGCTGTGGCCCAGACAATGGTGGTGGTGGGAAGAAGGAGAAGGAGATGCCACGGCTTACTTGCTCACTGGCTCTGCCTGCCAAGGAAGCAAGTGGTAGCCATAATGAGGAAGAGGACATGGGGCAAGAACAGCTGGTGACAATGGTAGGGAGAAGGTAGACTTGCTAAAGGAGGGGCTCACTGAGTGTGTCTTCCCCAAGGGCCCTCAAAAACCTGGAGCCAGCACGGATGGTGGCAGCAGAAGAAGGGCAGCTTCCCAGAAGTCTTGTGCTGGGTACCTCATTGGTCCCAGAGCATAAGAGCTGCTGCTACAATCATCACTGTAGCAGAAATGGTCCTTCAAGTTTCTCATTTGTCAACTCAGTTTGCTGCCCCATTTGCTAATGAAATGGAAGGTGAGGGGTGATGGATAGCAGAGAATATACAGATGGGATGCATATCTCATGGGCCTAATGAGTTCCTTTCCTAAGGAGGAGTAGTGGTGGGTGGGATGGTTGTCTCTCATCTCTTGTGTCTCACACTTCTCAATGGTGGTGTGGGGCAAGGGTATATCAAAGTCTCTTATGCTTCTGCATGACTATCTTTGGCCAAAATTTGGCCAAATTTTGGGCCCTATTTGGCCAAATATGTGTGCCAATGAGGCAGGGAATCTGTGTTTCTTCTTTCTTTTTGTTGTGTATGAGTGAGAGAAGCTGATAAAATTGCTAAAGAAGTAGTACTTATATTTGCCTCTGAGATCTCTGCCATGGATTCACAAACTGCCCTTGGGACCTGTTTCAGCCTCAGCTTTATCTAGAGATGTTCTGGGAGGGGGATGGAGTCCAGCCGACTCCCCTCCTCTTGGCCTCCTGGACTCCAGTCTGCAGATTGCCATGTTTGCCTGACTTGGCATGTGCACTGGTCCTAGCTGGTCAGGTGAGCAGTAATTTTGTGTAAAAATGGTGGCTTGTTCTTTTACATAAAGGGCCTTTTACACAAATGACAGCCATAAAGCAGTTGTTTATGCAAGATTGCAGATGGAAATTGACTATTTATGCTTGTGATCTTGAGTAAATGGCCACTTTGCAGCCACCATTTGCATAAAAAGCCCTTTACATAAAAGAACAAGCTGCCATTTTTACACAAAATGGCAGCTCTCTGAGTGATTGGGCAATCCAGGGCTGGTGTCCTGCAGGGGTCCAGTGAGCAGCATGTGAGACAGACTTGGATGAGTCCATCCATCCCTAGTTTTATCATCTGAAAAATAGGTGTATGTTTTCTAGAATGTCTTCTATATTCCTTGTAATTGAGACCTGTGGCATGACTCATTTCCTTGAGCTATCTGTTCTATATCCATACCCTTCATTCCTGCTTTATTTATTTATTTTATTTATTTACAATATTCCACTCCATATCTAGGATAGATTTTGGAGCAGTGGACACAAGAGATAGAACAGTAAAAGCATAAAAGGATTAAAACACCACATTGAAATTACACTTGTTTAAAAACACAGTGCCAATAGAAACCATGACTGGTCAACTAAGGAATGCCTCCTGGAAGAGTGCTGTTTTCAGGAGGTGCTGGGAACTCCTCAGTTTTGGTGCCTGCCTGACCTCCAGGGGCAGAGAATTCCAAAGAAAGGGGGCCACCATGCTGAAGGATCTTATCCTGGTGGACTCCAGTCGGGCCATAATTCCATGTGGAACCACCAGGATGAAGCCCTCTGTTGACCTCAGTTGCCAGGCAGGTTGGTAAGGGAGTGGTTGTGGCACAGTTATCTGGATTGTGTTGTGATGCATGGGGTGGGGTGGGATGTCGCAAAGTATTCGAAGTGTATTATTTGGCACTCCCAGACCCAGCAGAAACTAAGCTCTTCCATACACTGTACGTTAACATGTTCTCCCCTCCCCTAATCCTCATTCTCTTTAACTTCCTTCTGTGTGAATTGTCATATTATGCAATAGGCAGACAACGGGTGTCAGTCCAACTTTGCATGCATGTGTTTGGTGTGTTTTTGCATCTCTTTGAGGCTTGCTCCATCCACCCACTCCAGCATTCCGTTTCCAACACTGGCCAGACTGATGCCTACAGGAGGGTCACAAACAGTGCATGAAGGCAAAAGCCCTCCTGTTCTCCCCCCTCACATATGATATTGAAAGGTATACTCCCCCTGATGATGGAGGTTACATTTATTCCAGATGGATAACCTATCCACCATAAATTTGTCTAATTCTTTTTGAAGCCATCTATGAGAGTGGCCATTGACAATGGATGCTGAAAAAATCCACAATGGTTCAGATTTCAATGAATCTGACATGCAGAGTCTTAAGGGGAGTGACTTTTTCTGAGTCATGTGAATTCTGTAGACTTGTGGACTAGTTTTGCACTGGTGGGGGGGATTTGCACTAATTCACATTAGCACTAATTAGGGATGTCAGAGAATTCCGCCACGGATCTCGGTGAGGCCGAATGCCAGTGCATTCAGCCCCCCGAACTCCATCGTGGAATGGCCTGCCACCCCCCGCCACCCCCCGCAGATCCCCCCCCCCGCAGATCCCCCCGGGACGAGACTTACCTGGGGCGGATGTTCCGGACGGTGGCAACTCCAGCGGAGGCGGCGGCGGCTGGTCTTCCGACCGGCCACCACTGCCATTTGCAGTCTGTTTCCCCCCCATTCATTATAGGCTATGTAAAGACTTATGTAGCCTATCACATCTTGGTTAAAAAAAAGAAAGAAAGCGTACACAAGTGACGGCGGCTACGGTCGCCGCCATTTGCGTTCCTTAGTTTTGGCCGTCTTAGTCTACATAAATATTTACGTAGACTAAGACGGTGAAAATAAAGGGGAACGCAAATAGCATCTGCTATGCTATTTGCGTTCCCCTTTCTTGTCTTCGTCTTAGTCTACGTAAATATTTACGTAGACTAAGATGGCAAAAAATAAGGAACGCAAATGGCGGTGGCCGTAACCACCGCCATTTGCGTACGCGTTTTTTTTTTTTTAACCCAGACCTGATAGGCTACGTAAGTCTTTACATAGCCTATCATGGCTGAATTCAGGGACGCAAATGGCAGCGGCTATGGCCGGATGTCCGGCTGCTGGCGGAGCCGGCCGGCGGCTCCGCGGAATCCCCACGGAGGAAAGCTGGCCGGCCAGGATTCCGGGGGAGGCGTGGAGCACCTCCCCCCTGGCGAGGATTCCGGGGGGAGGGACGAGCGCCTCCCCCCCCCAGCGGAACCTGACGGAGCCAGGTAAGCGGGGTTTCATACACCCCTAGCACTAATGCACATTAGCAGTAACTCACATTAACAAATGCAAATGAGCACTAATGTGAATTAACAACACACCTTGTGGCAATGAGTTCTATTGTGCAAAGAAATGCTACCTATTGTTCCTCCTGAATCTACTGCCCATCAGTTTAACTGGCTGATTCAAAGTGGTAGCATTCTAAGAGATGGAGAAAATCTCCTTCTATCTGTGGAGTTTATGAACAAAAAATATAGCATGTTTTAGATATGTACGAAAGTCACTTAACTTTTCGCAGATTAATTCATGGTGGGGGGGCAGGTGCTCCGTCCCTCCCCCCAGAATCCTCGACAGGGAGGGAGGCGATCCAGTCCTCCCCCCTGGAATCCTGCCCTGCCGGCTCCGCTCCGTGGCAGCTCTGTGGAGTAGCCGGCCAGGGCTGTCCGCAGCCGAAGTTCTGGCCGCAGACTGGCTGCTGCAGACACAAATGGCAGCCGCCATAGCAGCCGCCATTTGTGTCCAGCCAGGCTGCCATGATAGGCTACGTAAATACTTACATAGCCTATCACAGCAAGCAAAAACAAAACAAAACAGCGTACGCAAATGGCGGTGGCTATGGAGGCCGCCATTTGCATTCCCTATTTTTTGCCATTTTAGCCTATGCAAATACTTACGTACCCTATCATGGCAAACAGCAGATGCAAATGGCGGCCGTGGCAGCCGGTCAAAAGACCAGCTGCCGCCGCCGCTGCCACCACTGGAGCCGCCGCCAGAGCTACCGCCAGAGCCGCTGCTGCCACTGGAACATCCGCCCCAGGTAAGCTTCGTCCCAGAGGGAATCTGCAGGGGGTGTGTGGGGGGTGCGGGTGGTTGGAGGCCATTCTGCCACAGATTTCAGAGGGCTGAATACCATTGCATTCAGCCTCACTGAAATCCGTGGCGGAATTTTCTGCCATCCCTAGTATGTTTATACTTAACCAGAATGAGCCAGCAGCCTTCTGATGAAGCCTGCTAGCTGCTGGAGCACATGGCTTTTGGTGCAATGCAGCTCCCCACTATCCGACAGGTTAAGTATGCCATTAAAGCTAGATCACCACCATCTAGCATTTTGCTGCTAGTTATGGTGCCATCTTCTGCATCTTGTCAATGTGGTGGTAGCAGCGGGATAATAGGCAGTGAGCAATAAAAATATTCTGGGAGCCTGGCCTGAAGCCATGTAGCAATTCAACCCTGCAAATGAACTTTGTTAAAAGTTTAGAAACACAGATGCACCATGCCTTTAATCGAGTATAGCATGGGAAGCCAATATCGGTGGAAAATGGGATGAAATGCAAGACATAAAAAAATAAAAATAAAAGCAGCCAAGTCAAGAGGATGGAATTGACAACACTGGTGCACAAAATGCTCTATAGGTGCACATGACAATGGATGCAACAATGAATAAGATGGATGACGGAATAAAAAGTGTAGACTTTCCTGTAGATGGCCAGTTCTCAGTACAGGAGAATAATGGGGGAGTAGCAAATTCTTCAAAGGTTTGGGGTGCTGATTGTGGCCAGATGTAGCACTGTTCCTGTTTTCCTAGTTATTTTTGCCACTGCCTGTTAGAAAGGTAGCAGAGTTCCCTGTGGAGTCCTCCATTCCTTCCCTTCCCCCAGTGCCTCTGGATTGACACAAGACCATGATGCAATTATATTCCAAGGGGGCTCTGGGGTGGGGGAGATGACAGTTACTAGTGGAAACTGCTTTTTCTTCTTCTTCAGAAGCCCCCTCAGAATGATGCTATGTTTAGATGAAGCATTGTTCTGGATGGTTGAGGTGGCAGTCACTGGCCAAGTAACTGCCACAAGAACCTCGTAAGAACATATGAAGACCCATGCTGGATCACACCACAGATCCATCTAGTCCAGCACTCTGTTCACACAGTGGCAAACCAGCTCCCCACAGGAAACCCACAAGCAGGACACAAGTGCAACAGCACTGAAATGTATTGGAGGCGCAAGGAGGTTATCTTAAAGCAAAACTCTGGCAAAAACTGTACTTTGGGCTTTTAAAAACAGACATGTTTTCCTCACTGCTGCCAGATATCAGCAGCATGGCAGGGGCAAGAGTGTGTTCCCAAAAGTGTTCCCCACTATCATAAGTACATAAGAACATAAGAAGAGCCCTGCTGGATCAGATCAAGGCTCCATCTAGTCCAGTATTCTGTTCACACAGTGGCCAACCAGCTGCCCATAGGAAACCCACAAGCAGGACATGAGTGCAACAGCACCCTCCCACCCATGTTCTCCAGCAACTGGTGTGCATAGGCTCACTTCCTCTGGTACTGGAGGTAGGATAGAGCCATCAGGACTAGTAGCCATTGATAGCCCTCAGGAATTTGTCTAACCTGCTTTTAAAGCCACCCAAACTCCATTGACCCAATCTTAAGTGAATCGAACAGAAAAGGAGAGAAAACATACAAAACACTTAAAATGCTTGGAGCACCTTTTCCACTCCCCTGACACCAACTCAAAAGTTCAGGGAAAAGTTCTCGTCTGAGAATGTTCAGCTCTTTGGAAAAAGAAGAGCCACTTCTGGAAAATACTTCAATTCTTTCTTCTTCTTTCTTCATGTTAAAGATGAAGGGATGAACTGACTCAGTGTAAGACAATGTATCCAAGCTGGACATTGGAGAACCTCAAGGACCCTTCAGGAATTTGTCTAACCTGCTTTTAAAGCCACCCAAACTCCATTGACCCAATCTCAAGTGAATCGAACAGAAAAGGAGAGAAAACAAACAAAACACTTAATAATCTTGGAGCACCTTTTCCACTCCCCCAACCCCAACTCAAAAGTTCAGGGAAAAGTTCTCTTCTGAGAATGTTCAGCTCTTTGGAAAAAGAAGAACCACTTCTGGAAAATACGTTAATTCTAGGGATGTCAGAGAATTTTGCCACGAATCTCGGGGAGGCCGAATGCCAGCACATTCGGCCCCCCGAAATTGGTGGTGGAACAGTCTGCCCCCCGCCCCCCCCGGGAAGGGACTTACCTTGGGCGGATCTTCCTGGTGGTGGCAGCTCCGGTGGCGGTGCGGTGGCGGTGCGGCGGCGGCGGTGGCCGGTCTTCCGACCGGCTGCCGCCGCCACCATTTCCAGTTAAAACAACAACAACAACAACAAAAGTGATAGGCTACATAAAGATTTACATAGCCTATCATGGCTAGATTTTTTTAAAAACACCGTGATAGGCTACGTAAATGTTTACGTAGCCTATCACAGCTGATTTAATAAAAAAAACAAACGCGTGTACGCAAATGGTGGTGCCCATGGGCACCGCCATATGCATTCCTTATTTTGGCATGTCTTAGTCTACGTAAACATTTACATAGACTAAGACAGCAAAAATAGGGGGAACGCAAATAGCATAGAATCCCTGCGAAGCGGAGCCAGCCGGCCAGAATTTCGGGGGGAGGGACGGAGTGCCTCCCCCCCACAACGAATGTCACCCTTGGAAAAGGTAAGTGACTTTCGTACATCCCTAGTTAATTTTTTCTTCTTCTTTCTTCACGTTAAAGATGGAGGGATGGATTGACTCAGTGTAAGACATTGTCTCCATGCTGGACATTGGAGAACCTCAAGGAGCTCAAATCTTACTGGCTTGCTATTCCCACATTCCTCTCTTCCTGAATTGCAGTTTAGGTAACTGGAGCAAGTACAATACAATTTGCTTCAGCTTTCAGTTCCTCCAGTTCATTCAGCCGCTCTCCTTGATTATCAGTATGCACTAAAAACAATGCATACTCCCATCCCAATTTTGAAGGAGTCATATCTATGACTGCAATGTGCGATGTTGTACATTGTTAGAACACCACACAAAAAGAATCTTGTTACAGCCACTACTTCCAATGTCATTGTCTTCTCCTCCTCCTCCTCCTCCTCCTCCTCCTCTTTCTCCTTCTTGCAGTGTTTTCACTAGGGATGGTGTGGGCAGCTGTCTTGATCCAGGTTTCCGGTGTACCACCCAAGCCCATACCCCCCAAGCCACTCCTGCCAAGCCCCTGCCCCTGCTTGACCCCCACACTTGCCAAGCTGCCCGCACTTACCTGGGCCTCATTTGCCTCCACCACGATCACCATGTTTTGAAAAACACATGTAGATTATACGCAAAATGGTGCTGTGAATCTTGCACATATGGGTGATTGAGGACACCATTTTGCGTATATGTCTATGTGAGCATTCTTCGCACATAGACTTATATGCAAAATGGCGCTGTGAATTGCCCATATATGCAAGATTCATGGCACCATTTTGCATATAATCTATATGCACAGTATTGCGATCACCATGTTTTTCAAAACATGGTGATTGTGGAGGAGGTGGATGGGGCCCAGGTAAGTGCGGGTGGTTCTGCGAGCATGGGGGTGGGTGGGTCTTGGGATGCACGAGCGGGACAGGGCCTGGGCAGGCAACCGGAGAACCCAGCTGAGGGCGTGGGGGGAACCTGTCCATCCCTAGTTTTGGCAAGCTCTAGGTCTTAACTTAGTGGAAGCCCTTCTTTGCGACCATCTCACAGGCAATGGGCAATGAATTAGGAGATCCTCTTCTTTGGGTGGCCAACAGAGTACAGGGCTGCTTCTCTGGCTTGTTACACTGTCATCCCAGCTCTCTCTCTCCAGGAGACAATTGGCTGCATGCTTTGGGTGGTTTCCAAAGGCAGGACTTGAGAGGGAACATTTCCCTTCTACTCCAGCCACAGGAAGGCTGGCCTGGGCTTTGGCATTGCTGTTGCCCTCTTGCGTTGTGTGGGCAGTGCATAGCCACACATGTACACTGGTGATTTTGAGGATGGAAAATGTGAATTGACAGGAGGTACTCAATACCTACAATGAACTGGACCTACACAATATTCATAACAAAATCCAGAAATTAGAAAACAAGGAACCATGGAAGTTTCATATTACATTGGAACCACTTCAGAAACAAGACTATGTAACTGAGAACTTGAGCTGGTTGGCCACTGTGCAAACAGAAAGCTGGATGAGATGGATCCTTGGTCCGATCCAACATGGCTCTTCTCATGTTCTTTGGTTCTTAACTCCAAAATGCAGGGAGGACTTTGGATGAGGAGGATTTTGGATGAATCTTTATGTGAATTGCATCCTTCAGTTAGATTGATTTGCATCTGCACTTGAAAGATTTCAAGACACAGAGACACATGCTCACACACATGTCCAAATCCCCATGAAGACTGAAGGTAAAAAACATCACAAGCACCAGTAACCCTGAGATTTTGAAATGAGTCAGCTTTGCAGATTGTGCTTTGAATCCCAGCCAAGAAAAGGAATCTGTTTCCCATAATATATTGCAGCATGGCTACATTTTGTCCATATGGCTTATTATATTAAAAGCTTATTACACAATCAGTACTACGGGGAAGTTGCCCTTTGCGTATGTTTGCTATGTACTTGTAAATCCCTGGTGTCCATATGCTCATCTCAGCCTAATGGCTCTAACAACAGACCCATCAAATACTGCTGTTTCTAACAATGTATTCCGGGAACAGTAGTGACAAATAGAATCCAGAAGCCACCCCCTCCTGGAAGACTCCTTTATTTGAGTGGCTGAGCATTAAACACTATTCATTGGAAGCTGCCTGCAAATTCCTTGTAGATTGGGGTTATCCATTTTTCAATGGCCTCCCTTCCTGCCTTTAAGCAATCTGTTGGCATGAAATGAGTACTTCCCCCATTTCTGTATTCAAGCATCTTCTGTTCTCTGCAAAAGACCTACAGTAAGAAATGTTAGGTCTCAAAATGAATCCAATTTTTCCATTGCATTTGAAATTGGGGTGTCTATGAATCCTACCCCACAAGAATTTTGGGTGCAGATTCAACAGCTCTTGTAATCACAGCCAGACTATCTAGCATATCTTTAACCAAAAGACCAAACACCTTCTTGGTTTCTAAGGCAGTGCTGGGCAGGATATTGTACAGTAAACCAATACAGCCTATGGTAGATGGAACAATGCATAATGGGGTGGTGGGGAGAGCCTCATGCAATGATACTTGATGTGAGAATAGGGGTATTATAACCATGTCTCTATCTTCATCTGTGCAAATTGGGGTGTATGAATCCCTTACCTTGCCATCCGCGGGGGGTCCACCGGGTGGAGAGGCAATCTGTTCCTCCCCCCTGGAATCCTTGCTGGCCGGCTCCACTCTGTGGCGATTCCGTGGAGCCACTGGCCGGCTCCGAAACCCCAGCAATACGGCCACCATTGCCGTATTGCTGGCTGGACTGACAAACTGCAAACACAAATGGCATCCGGTGTAGGGGACACCATTTCCGTCCCTGCTTTTTGATGTGATAGGCTATGTAAATCTTTATGTAGCCTATTGCGTGAAGGAACAGGGACACAAATATGCCAAGAGCAAAGAGCCCGTCAAATGGCATATTTGAGTCCCTGTTCCTTCACGCGATAGGCTACGTAAAGATTTACGTAGCCTATCATGTCAAGGAGCAGGGACACAAATGGTGTCCACTACGCTGGACTCCATTTGTGTCCGCAGTTTGTCAGTCCACCAGCGATATGGCAATGGAGACCATATCACTGGGGCTTCTGAGCTGGCAGCAGGCAGGATCCTCCGGCAAAGACTTCGCGAGGGAGGCAGAGGTAGGCGATCCGATCCTCCACGGACTTTGGAGGGCCGGATTCAATAGAATCCGGCCTCACTGGGGTCCATGGAGGATTTCTCCAAGTTCCCTAGCACAAAGTCAGTCGGTCTGTAAAGCTGCATCTGATCTGAGCTGTACCATTTAAGTTTTCAGGAAGGGGGAGAGTCACATAACTCAATGTATGGATTTTATATGGATGTATGGATTTTATGTATGGATTTTGTTAGATCCATGCTGTCTGCATTTCACAGATTGTCAGGCGCCTTTCATTCCATTGTCTGCTTATTGACAGAATCAGATTTTTCCCAATTAATTTACTGAATTTGCACAAAATTGCACTTGCGCAAATTTGCACTTGCGAAAATGCACAAATTCCCCCAAAATGTGCAAATCCCCGCAAAATGCACAAATCCCGCCACCCCTCCCCAATGCACATGTCATGATTTAGCTTATGGGGGAAATTTGCATTTTTGCTGTTTTTTTTTATTTCACATATTTTTGTACATTTAAATTTGCATAAAATTCTGGAAAGCAAAAAAAAGTCTGCAACTCCACAGAATCTCTGCAATTCAGGAAAAGCCAGTCCACTGCAGAATCAAATCCAACTTCATTTGATTCCGTTGTGGATTTCTCTGACATCCTTACAATGTTCCTACATACAAAACAATTAGATACCTGGATGTCAGGGGAATGGACCTATTTAGTTTTCTATGCGAAAGGGGTTCTTTTCAATGCAGGAGCATTCCATCATGTGAGCCCCCACCTACATTTTGAAGTGGTACAGCCCAGACACAAGTGTGCTCGTGTGTGTGTGCTCGTGTGTGCATGCACGTGTGCGTACATGTGCACGCTTGGAATAATCTAATCTAAAGGTCTTTGAATGGAGCAGAAAGGACAATGAAATAGGCACTGGGAAGACCTCTGTGGGCTGAATACGCCAAAATTGGGGCACCACCTCTAAGAAGGATACCTCGTAGGTAGCCATCCAACATGCAGAAGTGCTGTCAGGAACAATCAACCTGGCAGTGAGTGATGCAGTACAAACAAACCATGGTTTGGAGAACTGGATGCCAACAACTTTCATTGCAGCACTCCTCTCTAGGGAATAGACACAAATCCAGTTAAAGCTGGGCATAATGGAAAATGCCTACAGCTCCCTTCTTGGTGCAGCAGGGACCTCCCCACCTCCCACTACCCATTCCCTACAGAGGAAATTGCTACAGCAGTTCCCTTTCGTTACATCTAGGGCTATTTCACTACATCTAGGATTATGACATAAGAATCACCCCAAAAGAGGAAATGCATCTAAAAAAGAAAAAGAGAGAGAGAGAGAGGACCAAGGAGAACACTGTTTTGCATAACGGGTGCATACGCTAATTTATATGTCAGGATGCAAGGTTAGAAATAGTTATTAAAATTTAAATAGAAAGACAATGCAACTCACCATGCTGTGGAAGATTGTGACCAGGTGAGCTGTGTGGCTGCCTGTTTGGTCTGCTGTCCAGGTGCTCACTGGTGATGGGCCACAGTCCTGTTGGTTCTTTATCTTTACATTGGATTTGGACAGGACACCCCTTCAAGCAGAGGACACCTTCAAACAGAAGACAGTCCCCTGTCGGTCCTTCAAAAAGAGGACTGTTCTCTGAAAAGGAGGACAAATGGACACCCTAACTACAGCAATCCCATCATGAGGAGCAGCACTACATGGCTACAGTTGAGGTACTGTTGACTCTGGACATTATCAGGGAATCCAGAATTTGAACCAGCCTCAAAGCCCATTTCAAGAGCACTGGCCCCAATGATCAGCAGGCAATTTGAAGCCTCTGCATTGTCCAGGTCTGGACTAGGACATCCCAGGAGCCTGGCCATCGCCCCTGTGTGGTCAGGACAGCATGTCTTTCCACCTGCTAATTTTGAGTCAGCAGGTCATTCAGCTCTAGCAAATTACCTCTGGGACTCTGGGCTGCAGAACACACCCTCCACATCTAGAACTGGATTACAGCCTCTCACGGCCCCAGCTTGGTCCTAGGTTTCCCAAGGAGACCTTGACCTCCTGATGGAATATACCTCCATGGGGCATAACGCTTAAGGCCAACCTACCATTCATCAAGCTGGAGTATGAGAGTGTGCCAGACGTTACAGGTTGGGTATACCCTACCATTTCCCAGGCATCTTTTGTATTTGAACAAATGTATTCACCTGCTGCAGCACTAAATATTCTTAAAACCCTTCAGGCTTCCCTCTCTTCTAATTCCACCTTCTACAGTCCCAAATTTACTTGACAGATATAAAGGTATTTCCATTTGAGGATGGATTAGCAAAAGACACACTCTAACCCAGCCCTGCCTCATTCAGAGAAGCCATTATCTGAAGGAACAGCTAAGCTTAATAAAAAAGAAAACCTCCAGGAAATAAAAGTATTCATGGTGTATTTAACCATGATCCAGCCTCCGGTGTAAGTAAAGAGCAAGGCAATTAATAAGGTATATTTAGCATACAGCTGAGGAACACGGGTACCCAAGCGAATTGGTAGGGCAATTTAAATAACATTTATCTTCAAGATCATTCTTGCTGTGACTAGTTCAACTGGAACCTGTGATGCTGTACTACAAATGTGTGTGTGTGTGTGTGTGTATGTGTGTGTGTGTGTGTGTGTGTGTGTGCGTATGTGTGTGTGTGTGTGTATATATATATATATATATATATGTATATATATTCTCAAAACTGGGACTGTATTTTAACAGGGGAAAATTACGTGTGGACCTCATTGCCCTGCCCTGTCCTAACCAGGCTGAATCTCTTGGTCATTAAACCAAACATGGTGGTACTGACCTTCAGCTGAAGTCATCCAGAGAGCCAGTGTAGTGTAGTGGTGAGAGTGACGGACTGGGAGCCGGGAGATCTGGGTTCTAGTCCCCACTCGGCCATGGAAGCTCAATGGGTGACTTTGGGCCAGTCACAGACTCTCAGCCCAACCTACCTCACAGGGTTGTTGTTGTGAGGATACAACGGTGAGGAGGAGGATAATGTAAGCCACCTTGAGTTCCTTTGCAAGAGGGAGAAAGGCGGGGTATAAATGCAATAAATAAATAAATAAATAAATCCAGAGCATAGTCTGAAGGCACATGAGGCAGCCCCCTCACTGAAGCTAAGCAGGTCTGGATGTGGTCAGTGCTTGGAGGGGAAACCACCTTGGAACCATATGTAGCCACCTTGAGTTCCCTGATGGAAGAATGGTGGGATAGAAATGCAATAAATAAATAAATAAATAAATCCAGAGCATAGTCTGAAGGCACATGAGGCAGCCCCCTCACTGAAGCTAAGCAGGTCTGGATGTGGTCAGTGCTTGGAGGGGAAACCACCTGGGAACCATATGTAGCCACCTTGAGTTCCCTGATGGAAGAATGGCGGGATAGAAATGCAATAAATAAATAAATAAATAAATCCAGAGCATAGTCTGAAGGCACATGAGGCAGCCCCCTCACTGAAGCTAAGCAGGTCTGGATGTGGTCAGTGCTTGGAGGGGAAACCACCTTGGAACCACATGTAGCCACCTTGAGTTCCCTGATGGAAGAATGGTGGGATAGAAATGCAATAAATAAATAAATAAATAAATAAATAAATAAATAAATCCAGAGCATAGTCTGAAGGCACATGAGGCAGCCCCCTCACTGAAGCTAAGCAGGTCTGGATGTGGTCAGTGCTTGGAGGGGAAACCACCTTGGAACCATATGTAGCCACCTTGAGTTCCCTGATGGAAGAATGGTGGGATAGAAATGCAATAAATAAATAAATAAATAAATCCAGAGCATAGTCTGAAGGCACATGAGGCAGCCCCCTCACTGAAGCTAAGCAGGTCTGGATGTGGTCAGTGCTTGGAGGGGAAACCACCTTGGAACCATATGTAGCCACCTTGAGTTCCCTGATGGAAGAATGGTGGGATAGAAATGCAATAAATAAATAAATAAATCCAGAGCATAGTCTGAAGGCACATGAGGCAGCCCCCTCACTGAAGCTAAGCAGGTCTGGATGTGGTCAGTGCTTGGAGGGGAAACCACCTGGGAACCATATGTAGCCACCTTGAGTTCCCTGATGGAAGAATGGTGGGATAGAAATGCAATAAATAAATAAATAAATAAATCCAGAGCATAGTCTGAAGGCACATGAGGCAGCCCCCTCACTGAAGCTAAGCAGGTCTGGATGTGGTCAGTGCTTGGAGGGGAAACCACCTTGGAACCACATGTAGCCACCTTGAGTTCCCTGATGGAAGAATGGTGGGATAGAAATGCAATAAATAAATAAATAAATAAATAAATAAATCCAGAGCATAGTCTGAAGGCACATGAGGCAGCCCCCTCACTGAAGCTAAGCAGGTCTGGATGTGGTCAGTGCTTGGAGGGGAAACCACCTGGGAACCACATGTAGCCACCTTGAGTTCCCTGATGGAAGAATGGCGGGATAGAAATGCAATAAATAAATAAATAAATAAATAAATCCAGAGCATAGTCTGAAGGCACATGAGGCGGCCCCCTCACTGAAGCTAAGCAGGTCTGGATGTGGTCAGTGCTTGGAGGGGAAACCACCTGGGAACCACATGTAGCCACCTTGAGTTCCCTGATGGAAGAATGGTGGGATAGAAATGCAATAAATAAATAAATAAATAAATCCAGAGCATAGTCTGAAGGCACATGAGGCAGCCCCCTCACTGAAGCTAAGCAGGTCTGGATGTGGTCAGTGCTTGGAGGGGAAACCACCTTGGAACCACATGTAGCCACCTTGAGTTCCCTGATGGAAGAATGGTGGGATAGAAATGCAATAAATAAATAAATAAATAAATAAATCCAGAGCATAGTCTGAAGGCACATGAGGCAGCCCCCTCACTGAAGCTAAGCAGGTCTGGATGTGGTCAGTGCTTGGAGGGGAAACCACCTTGGAACCATATGTAGCCACCCTGAGTTCCCTGATGGAAGAATGGTGGGATAGAAATGCAATAAATAAATAAATAAATAAATCCAGAGCATAGTCTGAAGGCACATGAGGCAGCCCCCTCACTGAAGCTAAGCAGGTCTGGATGTGGTCAGTGCTTGGAGGGGAAACCACCTGGGAACCATATGTAGCCACCTTGAGTTCCCTGATGGAAGAATGGTGGGATAGAAATGCAATAAATAAATAAATATAGAAATGATCCAGAGCATAGTCTGAAGGCACATGAGGCAGCCCCCTCACTGAAGCTAAGCAGGTCTGGATGTGGTCAGTGCTTGGAGGGGAAACCACCTTGGAACCATATGTAGCCACCTTGAGTTCCCTGATGGATAATGGTGGGATAGAAATGCAATAAATAAATAAATCCAGAGCATAGTCTGAAGGCACATGAGGCAGCCCCCTCACTGAAGCTAAGCAGGTCTGGATGTGGTCAGTGCTTGGAGGGGAAACCACCTTGGAACCATATGTAGCCACCTTGAGTTCCCTGATGGAAGAATGGTGGGATAGAAATGCAATAAATAAATAAATAAATAAATAAATCCAGAGCATAGTCTGAAGGCACATGAGGCAGCCCCCTCACTGAAGCTAAGCAGGTCTGGATGTGGTCAGTGCTTGGAGGGGAAACCACCTTGGAACCATATGTAGCCACCTTGAGTTCCCTGATGGAAGAATGGTGGGATAGAAATGCAATAAATAAATAAATAAATAAATCCAGAGCATAGTCTGAAGGCACATGAGGCAGCCCCCTCACTGAAGCTAAGCAGGTCTGGATGTGGTCAGTGCTTGGAGGGGAAACCACCTTGGAACCACATGTAGCCACCTTGAGTTCCCTGATGGAAGAATGGTGGGATAGAAATGCAATAAATAAATAAATAAATAAATCCAGAGCATAGTCTGAAGGCACATGAGGCAGCCCCCTCACTGAAGCTAAGCAGGTCTGGATGTGGTCAGTGCTTGGAGGGGAAACCACCTTGGAACCATATGTAGCCACCTTGAGTTCCCTGATGGAAGAATGGTGGGATAGAAATGCAATAAATAAATAAATAAATAAATAAATCCAGAGCATAGTCTGAAGGCACATGAGGCAGCCCCCTCACTGAAGCTAAGCAGGTCTGGATGTGGTCAGTGCTTGGAGGGGAAACCACCTTGGAACCACATGTAGCCACCTTGAGTTCCCTGATGGAAGAATGGTGGGATAGAAATGCAATAAATAAATAAATAAATAAATAAATAAATCCAGAGCATAGTCTGAAGGCACATGAGGCAGCCCCCTCACTGAAGCTAAGCAGGTCTGGATGTGGTCAGTGCTTGGAGGGGAAACCACCTTGGAACCACATGTAGCCACCTTGAGTTCCCTGATGGAAGAATGGTGGGATAGAAATGCAATAAATAAATAAATAAATAAATAAATAAATCCAGAGCATAGTCTGAAGGCACATGAGGCAGCCCCCTCACTGAAGCTAAGCAGGTCTGGATGTGGTCAGTGCTTGGAGGGGAAACCACCTTGGAACCATATGTAGCCACCTTGAGTTCCCTGATGGAAGAATGGTGGGATAGAAATGCAATAAATAAATAAATAAATAAATCCAGAGCATAGTCTGAAGGCACATGAGGCAGCCCCCTCACTGAAGCTAAGCAGGTCTGGATGTGGTCAGTGCTTGGAGGGGAAACCACCTTGGAACCATATGTAGCCACCTTGAGTTCCCTGATGGAAGAATGGTGGGATAGAAATGCAATAAATAAATAAATAAATCCAGAGCATAGTCTGAAGGCACATGAGGCAGCCCCCTCACTGAAGCTAAGCAGGTCTGGATGTGGTCAGTGCTTGGAGGGGAAACCACCTGGGAACCATATGTAGCCACCTTGAGTTCCCTGATGGAAGAATGGTGGGATAGAAATGCAATAAATAAATAAATAAATAAATCCAGAGCATAGTCTGAAGGCACATGAGGCAGCCCCCTCACTGAAGCTAAGCAGGTCTGGATGTGGTCAGTGCTTGGAGGGGAAACCACCTTGGAACCACATGTAGCCACCTTGAGTTCCCTGATGGAAGAATGGTGGGATAGAAATGCAATAAATAAATAAATAAATAAATAAATCCAGAGCATAGTCTGAAGGCACATGAGGCAGCCCCCTCACTGAAGCTAAGCAGGTCTGGATGTGGTCAGTGCTTGGAGGGGAAACCACCTGGGAACCACATGTAGCCACCTTGAGTTCCCTGATGGAAGAATGGCGGGATAGAAATGCAATAAATAAATAAATAAATAAATAAATCCAGAGCATAGTCTGAAGGCACATGAGGCGGCCCCCTCACTGAAGCTAAGCAGGTCTGGATGTGGTCAGTGCTTGGAGGGGAAACCACCTGGGAACCACATGTAGCCACCTTGAGTTCCCTGATGGAAGAATGGTGGGATAGAAATGCAATAAATAAATAAATAAATAAATCCAGAGCATAGTCTGAAGGCACATGAGGCAGCCCCCTCACTGAAGCTAAGCAGGTCTGGATGTGGTCAGTGCTTGGAGGGGAAACCACCTTGGAACCACATGTAGCCACCTTGAGTTCCCTGATGGAAGAATGGTGGGATAGAAATGCAATAAATAAATAAATAAATAAATAAATCCAGAGCATAGTCTGAAGGCACATGAGGCAGCCCCCTCACTGAAGCTAAGCAGGTCTGGATGTGGTCAGTGCTTGGAGGGGAAACCACCTTGGAACCATATGTAGCCACCCTGAGTTCCCTGATGGAAGAATGGTGGGATAGAAATGCAATAAATAAATAAATAAATAAATCCAGAGCATAGTCTGAAGGCACATGAGGCAGCCCCCTCACTGAAGCTAAGCAGGTCTGGATGTGGTCAGTGCTTGGAGGGGAAACCACCTGGGAACCATATGTAGCCACCTTGAGTTCCCTGATGGAAGAATGGTGGGATAGAAATGCAATAAATAAATAAATATAGAAATGATCCAGAGCATAGTCTGAAGGCACATGAGGCAGCCCCCTCACTGAAGCTAAGCAGGTCTGGATGTGGTCAGTGCTTGGAGGGGAAACCACCTTGGAACCATATGTAGCCACCTTGAGTTCCCTGATGGATAATGGTGGGATAGAAATGCAATAAATAAATAAATCCAGAGCATAGTCTGAAGGCACATGAGGCAGCCCCCTCACTGAAGCTAAGCAGGTCTGGATGTGGTCAGTGCTTGGAGGGGAAACCACCTTGGAACCATATGTAGCCACCTTGAGTTCCCTGATGGAAGAATGGTGGGATAGAAATGCAATAAATAAATAAATAAATAAATCCAGAGCATAGTCTGAAGGCACATGAGGCAGCCCCCTCACTGAAGCTAAGCAGGTCTGGATGTGGTCAGTGCTTGGAGGGGAAACCACCTGGGAACCATATGTAGCCACCTTGAGTTCCCTGATGGAAGAATGGCGGGATAGAAATGCAATAAATAAATAAATAAATAAATCCAGAGCATAGTCTGAAGGCACATGAGGCAGCCCCCTCACTGAAGCTAAGCAGGTCTGGATGTGGTCAGTGCTTGGAGGGGAAACCACCTTGGAACCACATGTAGCCACCTTGAGTTCCCTGATGGAAGAATGGTGGGATAGAAATGCAATAAATAAATAAATAAATAAATAAATAAATCCAGAGCATAGTCTGAAGGCACATGAGGCAGCCCCCTCACTGAAGCTAAGCAGGTCTGGATGTGGTCAGTGCTTGGAGGGGAAACCACCTTGGAACCATATGTAGCCACCTTGAGTTCCCTGATGGAAGAATGGTGGGATAGAAATGCAATAAATAAATAAATAAATAAATCCAGAGCATAGTCTGAAGGCACATGAGGCAGCCCCCTCACTGAAGCTAAGCAGGTCTGGATGTGGTCAGTGCTTGGAGGGGAAACCACCTTGGAACCATATGTAGCCACCTTGAGTTCCCTGATGGAAGAATGGTGGGATAGAAATGCAATAAATAAATAAATAAATCCAGAGCATAGTCTGAAGGCACATGAGGCAGCCCCCTCACTGAAGCTAAGCAGGTCTGGATGTGGTCAGTGCTTGGAGGGGAAACCACCTGGGAACCATATGTAGCCACCTTGAGTTCCCTGATGGAAGAATGGTGGGATAGAAATGCAATAAATAAATAAATAAATAAATCCAGAGCATAGTCTGAAGGCACATGAGGCAGCCCCCTCACTGAAGCTAAGCAGGTCTGGATGTGGTCAGTGCTTGGAGGGGAAACCACCTTGGAACCACATGTAGCCACCTTGAGTTCCCTGATGGAAGAATGGTGGGATAGAAATGCAATAAATAAATAAATAAATAAATAAATCCAGAGCATAGTCTGAAGGCACATGAGGCAGCCCCCTCACTGAAGCTAAGCAGGTCTGGATGTGGTCAGTGCTTGGAGGGGAAACCACCTGGGAACCACATGTAGCCACCTTGAGTTCCCTGATGGAAGAATGGCGGGATAGAAATGCAATAAATAAATAAATAAATAAATAAATCCAGAGCATAGTCTGAAGGCACATGAGGCGGCCCCCTCACTGAAGCTAAGCAGGTCTGGATGTGGTCAGTGCTTGGAGGGGAAACCACCTGGGAACCACATGTAGCCACCTTGAGTTCCCTGATGGAAGAATGGTGGGATAGAAATGCAATAAATAAATAAATAAATAAATCCAGAGCATAGTCTGAAGGCACATGAGGCAGCCCCCTCACTGAAGCTAAGCAGGTCTGGATGTGGTCAGTGCTTGGAGGGGAAACCACCTTGGAACCACATGTAGCCACCTTGAGTTCCCTGATGGAAGAATGGTGGGATAGAAATGCAATAAATAAATAAATAAATAAATAAATCCAGAGCATAGTCTGAAGGCACATGAGGCAGCCCCCTCACTGAAGCTAAGCAGGTCTGGATGTGGTCAGTGCTTGGAGGGGAAACCACCTTGGAACCATGTGTAGCCACCCTGAGTTCCCTGATGGAAGAATGGTGGGATAGAAATGCAATAAATAAATAAATAAATAAATCCAGAGCATAGTCTGAAGGCACATGAGGCAGCCCCCTCACTGAAGCTAAGCAGGTCTGGATGTGGTCAGTGCTTGGAGGGGAAACCACCTGGGAACCATATGTAGCCACCTTGAGTTCCCTGATGGAAGAATGGTGGGATAGAAATGCAATAAATAAATAAATATAGAAATGATCCAGAGCATAGTCTGAAGGCACATGAGGCAGCCCCCTCACTGAAGCTAAGCAGGTCTGGATGTGGTCAGTGCTTGGAGGGGAAACCACCTTGGAACCATATGTAGCCACCTTGAGTTCCCTGATGGATAATGGTGGGATAGAAATGCAATAAATAAATAAATCCAGAGCATAGTCTGAAGGCACATGAGGCAGCCCCCTCACTGAAGCTAAGCAGGTCTGGATGTGGTCAGTGCTTGGAGGGGAAACCACCTTGGAACCATATGTAGCCACCTTGAGTTCCCTGATGGAAGAATGGTGGGATAGAAATGCAATAAATAAATAAATAAATAAATAAATCCAGAGCATAGTCTGAAGGCACATGAGGCAGCCCCCTCACTGAAGCTAAGCAGGTCTGGATGTGGTCAGTGCTTGGAGGGGAAACCACCTTGGAACCATATGTAGCCACCTTGAGTTCCCTGATGGAAGAATGGTGGGATAGAAATGCAATAAATAAATAAATAAATAAATCCAGAGCATAGTCTGAAGGCACATGAGGCAGCCCCCTCACTGAAGCTAAGCAGGTCTGGATGTGGTCAGTGCTTGGAGGGGAAACCACCTTGGAACCACATGTAGCCACCTTGAGTTCCCTGATGGAAGAATGGTGGGATAGAAATGCAATAAATAAATAAATAAATAAATCCAGAGCATAGTCTGAAGGCACATGAGGCAGCCCCCTCACTGAAGCTAAGCAGGTCTGGATGTGGTCAGTGCTTGGAGGGGAAACCACCTTGGAACCATATGTAGCCACCTTGAGTTCCCTGATGGAAGAATGGTGGGATAGAAATGCAATAAATAAATAAATAAATAAATAAATCCAGAGCATAGTCTGAAGGCACATGAGGCAGCCCCCTCACTGAAGCTAAGCAGGTCTGGATGTGGTCAGTGCTTGGAGGGGAAACCACCTTGGAACCACATGTAGCCACCTTGAGTTCCCTGATGGAAGAATGGTGGGATAGAAATGCAATAAATAAATAAATAAATAAATAAATAAATCCAGAGCATAGTCTGAAGGCACATGAGGCAGCCCCCTCACTGAAGCTAAGCAGGTCTGGATGTGGTCAGTGCTTGGAGGGGAAACCACCTTGGAACCATATGTAGCCACCTTGAGTTCCCTGATGGAAGAATGGTGGGATAGAAATGCAATAAATAAATAAATAAATAAATCCAGAGCATAGTCTGAAGGCACATGAGGCAGCCCCCTCACTGAAGCTAAGCAGGTCTGGATGTGGTCAGTGCTTGGAGGGGAAACCACCTTGGAACCATATGTAGCCACCTTGAGTTCCCTGATGGAAGAATGGTGGGATAGAAATGCAATAAATAAATAAATAAATCCAGAGCATAGTCTGAAGGCACATGAGGCAGCCCCCTCACTGAAGCTAAGCAGGTCTGGATGTGGTCAGTGCTTGGAGGGGAAACCACCTGGGAACCATATGTAGCCACCTTGAGTTCCCTGATGGAAGAATGGTGGGATAGAAATGCAATAAATAAATAAATAAATAAATCCAGAGCATAGTCTGAAGGCACATGAGGCAGCCCCCTCACTGAAGCTAAGCAGGTCTGGATGTGGTCAGTGCTTGGAGGGGAAACCACCTTGGAACCACATGTAGCCACCTTGAGTTCCCTGATGGAAGAATGGTGGGATAGAAATGCAATAAATAAATAAATAAATAAATAAATCCAGAGCATAGTCTGAAGGCACATGAGGCAGCCCCCTCACTGAAGCTAAGCAGGTCTGGATGTGGTCAGTGCTTGGAGGGGAAACCACCTGGGAACCACATGTAGCCACCTTGAGTTCCCTGATGGAAGAATGGCGGGATAGAAATGCAATAAATAAATAAATAAATAAATAAATCCAGAGCATAGTCTGAAGGCACATGAGGCGGCCCCCTCACTGAAGCTAAGCAGGTCTGGATGTGGTCAGTGCTTGGAGGGGAAACCACCTGGGAACCACATGTAGCCACCTTGAGTTCCCTGATGGAAGAATGGTGGGATAGAAATGCAATAAATAAATAAATAAATAAATCCAGAGCATAGTCTGAAGGCACATGAGGCAGCCCCCTCACTGAAGCTAAGCAGGTCTGGATGTGGTCAGTGCTTGGAGGGGAAACCACCTTGGAACCACATGTAGCCACCTTGAGTTCCCTGATGGAAGAATGGTGGGATAGAAATGCAATAAATAAATAAATAAATAAATAAATCCAGAGCATAGTCTGAAGGCACATGAGGCAGCCCCCTCACTGAAGCTAAGCAGGTCTGGATGTGGTCAGTGCTTGGAGGGGAAACCACCTTGGAACCATATGTAGCCACCCTGAGTTCCCTGATGGAAGAATGGTGGGATAGAAATGCAATAAATAAATAAATAAATAAATCCAGAGCATAGTCTGAAGGCACATGAGGCAGCCCCCTCACTGAAGCTAAGCAGGTCTGGATGTGGTCAGTGCTTGGAGGGGAAACCACCTGGGAACCATATGTAGCCACCTTGAGTTCCCTGATGGAAGAATGGTGGGATAGAAATGCAATAAATAAATAAATATAGAAATGATCCAGAGCATAGTCTGAAGGCACATGAGGCAGCCCCCTCACTGAAGCTAAGCAGGTCTGGATGTGGTCAGTGCTTGGAGGGGAAACCACCTTGGAACCATATGTAGCCACCTTGAGTTCCCTGATGGATAATGGTGGGATAGAAATGCAATAAATAAATAAATCCAGAGCATAGTCTGAAGGCACATGAGGCAGCCCCCTCACTGAAGCTAAGCAGGTCTGGATGTGGTCAGTGCTTGGAGGGGAAACCACCTTGGAACCATATGTAGCCACCTTGAGTTCCCTGATGGAAGAATGGTGGGATAGAAATGCAATAAATAAATAAATAAATAAATAAATCCAGAGCATAGTCTGAAGGCACATGAGGCAGCCCCCTCACTGAAGCTAAGCAGGTCTGGATGTGGTCAGTGCTTGGAGGGGAAACCACCTTGGAACCATATGTAGCCACCTTGAGTTCCCTGATGGAAGAATGGTGGGATAGAAATGCAATAAATAAATAAATAAATAAATCCAGAGCATAGTCTGAAGGCACATGAGGCAGCCCCCTCACTGAAGCTAAGCAGGTCTGGATGTGGTCAGTGCTTGGAGGGGAAACCACCTTGGAACCACATGTAGCCACCTTGAGTTCCCTGATGGAAGAATGGTGGGATAGAAATGCAATAAATAAATAAATAAATAAATCCAGAGCATAGTCTGAAGGCACATGAGGCAGCCCCCTCACTGAAGCTAAGCAGGTCTGGATGTGGTCAGTGCTTGGAGGGGAAACCACCTTGGAACCATATGTAGCCACCTTGAGTTCCCTGATGGAAGAATGGTGGGATAGAAATGCAATAAATAAATAAATAAATAAATAAATCCAGAGCATAGTCTGAAGGCACATGAGGCAGCCCCCTCACTGAAGCTAAGCAGGTCTGGATGTGGTCAGTGCTTGGAGGGGAAACCACCTTGGAACCACATGTAGCCACCTTGAGTTCCCTGATGGAAGAATGGTGGGATAGAAATGCAATAAATAAATAAATAAATAAATAAATAAATAAATCCAGAGCATAGTCTGAAGGCACATGAGGCAGCCCCCTCACTGAAGCTAAGCAGGTCTGGATGTGGTCAGTGCTTGGAGGGGAAACCACCTTGGAACCACATGTAGCCACCTTGAGTTCCCTGATGGAAGAATGATGGGATAGAAATGCAATAAATAAATAAATAAATAAATCCAGAGCATAGTCTGAAGGCACATGAGGCAGCCCCCTCACTGAAGCTAAGCAGGTCTGGATGTGGTCAGTGCTTGGAGGGGAAACCACCTTGGAACCACATGTAGCCACCTTGAGTTCCCTGATGGAAGAATGGTGGGATAGAAATGCAATAAATAAATAAATATAGAAATGATCCAGACGTGCACAGGAAGCTGCAGCTGGGAGTCTGATCCAGCTTGATAAATTTGTCTCAGTTCATTTTAGGCCAGAATCTCCTGTAGTTCACACCTCTAGGATGCAGATTTTGACTCAAACACAATACGTGGTCAAATTCCTTACATTCTTGGGTGGGTGATGCAGTTCACGGACCAAAGAAAATTCATTCAAAAATTCATGCATTTGAAAAATATGCATTCAAAACGCAGTGTTTGAAAAATGCCTACAAACATGCTTTAATCAACGTGCTTTGTGTTGCATACTGAAATGCACACATTTTTTGTGTGAACCACCAAACTAAAGTTCACAATTCGATATGAACGCCAATCGGAATGAGCTTCAAGGTGGAATTTGAAGAACCTTGACGACCTCAGGTTTAGCTTATTTGCACATCCCAGCTAACTGAAGCAGGGCCAGGCTTTGTCTCCAGGACCTAGGGGAGCAGCCAGGGAAGACGTATGTTTCTTTGACAAGAGTTCAGACATCTCAGTGTCTGCCTCCAACACCTTAATGGCTGTCACAACTCCACTTCTCATGTAGAACTGCAGGACACTGAAAAGGACTCCAGCTTTGAGCCTTGTGCTATGACATCAGTGTATGACCCTGAGTTCCATTTTCATTCTCCTCCACCAGGAAATCCTCAGGGAACAAACTTCATTGGGTGATGGGTGGCATGATTCAGACACCAAGTGATCTCAGGTGGCCCTTCCATTGGGTTAGTAGTTTGACAATTTGACTTCCTCTTCAGTTGGGTGTCTGGGAGGGTGATATTTATCAATTATATTATCCTGCTTCTCAAGCAAAAAAAAAGAAAAAAGTCTCTGAAAGAGTTTCATGTCTATCATGAATCCAAGATAAACATGGTGTCAGGCACTGGGCAAACATGAAAATGACACAAAGGCTCCACCCTAAGGTTTACAAGGTAAGGAGACAAGGGACACAAGGGGAAAGGAGTGGGGGGCCAAGGCAGAAGAGGAGATCTGTCTGACAACGCCAAAATGAGGTTGAAAGCTGTAAGCAGGCATTTTCATCCAGACGGTGCCAGGCTGATCTTCTTCTGTTGGTATCCTTGTTTGGACAGAAGTGGCAGAACTACTTGATAGCTTTTCTTCCTCTGGCAGATGACAAGCGACTAGGGATGTCACGGGAGTCAGCCCATTTGTTGAGCACTGCACAGTCTGCAAGTGCCTGGCAGCCACATGTCGCCTCACTAACCCACCATTTACCAAAAAATGGTATATTGGGTTTTTCCGTAAAAGTAATGTTGCATAACTGGTGGCCATAAAAGGGGCATTTACACAACACTGCAGGCATAAATGGTCCAGTTAAGCCTGTAATGTTGCCCAAATGGCCCCTTTAGGGCCACCAGTTATCCAACGTTACTTTTGTGGAAAAACCCAAGCTGCCATTTTTATGCAAATGGCTGCTTGTCATTAAGGGGACAAGCAGCCACTGGGCACTGTCCAGTGGATCACATGGCACAGCAGGCAGGGGCGGGCAGTGGAGGTTTGATGAGTGCCCGGCTAGGTTGGACTGAGGTGAGTCCATCCATCCCTACAGAGGACAGTGTCCTTCTCACACCTGCAATCACAGGGCCACAGATTCCACCTCCTACTCTAGGTCTGGGCAGATGGTCCTGGGTGAGGATCATTCTCTGAAGAATTGCTGACTGGGGGATCTAGGAGGAGTCCGAAGAAACGCATATTTGCCCCACTGCCTGACCTAGATATAACCAACCTCCTCTCCTTTGTGCTAGCTGAAAACCACAGCACTATCCACCCTAAGCATTTGGTATTCTCCTCTTGGGCACAAACCCAACTTTTTCAGATCTCAGGTGTGCACTTTCAGTTCTTGAAGTTTTAGGATCTGGATATATTGGCACACTTTGGAACTGGATATAAATGGTGCAGTTAAAATTGGCCCTTAAACCAACCACAGCTATAGTCCCAAATGCCAGACTGGGAAGGTCCTTGGATGACTTAACTCCTGAATGAATGTGATCTGAAGGCAACCTTGAGATTTTGAGTCCTGTTTGTTAGTGCAAGCAATGCAATTCACTGTATACATTTAGATGCCTTCCTCTACCAGCAGGCATTTAATTTTACTGTTGGCGTGTTAATGTTGTTATTTCTTAAAATAAATAAAATATTGTAATGTTGGTATTGTATTATTTAGATATTCTTATAGTTGTGTTTTTGTTTTGTTTTGTTATGTTATGTTATTTTATTGTTGTTGAGGTTTGGTTATTTCTTTTTTTTCTTTTTCATGATCGTGAAGCACTCTGATGGCATTTGCCAGTTGGGTGGTAAATACCTTTAACCAATAAATGAATACAAACTGAAGTGGACTGCAGTCCACTGTATACACAGGGGATGGGTGGGGTGGGGGGATGCATATGAAGCTCTCAGGGGGGAGAGGGCGTGATCCCACTGGGGTAAATTCATGGGTCAAAATGACAATGTGCCTGAAACACAGAAACACTGAATATTCTCCATTTTCAATTTTGAGGGTAAACTTAGAATTTCGATGGAGTGAAAATTTCTCCTGAAATCTATTTTGGGTATCCATCTCTAACTGGGTGGGGCTGGGGGTGGGGAGTACAGCTTGATGAGCTTTCATTGGCTTGCCCCCCTCAGCCCGGATTTTGATTCATTTTTCATTAGCTGTCCCAACTAAATCTGCCACAAGTTGGGCTAGTTAGCGCATTTCCATGTTTTTTAAAATTATTTAAGTAAGTATGGCTGCAATTTGCACAAATTATGCAAATTTCAGCCACAATTTGTGCAAGTTTGTGTAGATTTGCACAAATTCTGCCTGTAACAAATTGCACCCTGACAAAAAAATAAAACAAACAAGAAAGGGAGAAGTCCCCGGAGTTCAAATGCAAGCTGAGTTGGGCATGCAGTTAGGGGTGCACAAAAGCCACTTACCTGGTCTCGCAGCTTGCTTCGCGGTGGGGGGGAGGCGCTTCGCTGCTCCCCCCGAAGTTCAGGCCAGGGGGGGAGGCTTCCCGCCTCGCCCGGCTGAAATTCAGGCCGGGGAGGAGGCGCCTTCCCTCGCCCGGCCACGAAATAAAAAGTAAAAAAAAAAAAAAACGCCCCCGTGATAGGCTACGTGACAATTAACGTAGCCTATCACGACTAGATCTGCAAAGTCAGCCGTGATAGGCTATGTTAATCATCACGTAGCCTATCATGGGTGACTTAAAAAAAAAAAAAGCGCATACGCAAATGGCGGCCCCCATAGGGAGCCGCCATTCGCGTTCCTTATTTGGTCGCTGTAGTCTACATAAATCTTTACGTAGACTACGGTGAAAATAAGGGCAACTCAAATAGCCTGAGGGAAATAAGGGAAAGTCCCTGAGGGCAAATGAGAGCCAGGGTAATGTAACTGAATCAGCAAATGAGAACATAAGAACATAAGCAGGGTCTTGCTGGATCAGACCCAGGGTCCATCTAGTCCAGGATTCTGCTCACAAAGTGGCCAACCAGCCATCAACCAGGAACTCACAAGCAGGACATGAGCACAACAGCACCCTCCCACCCATGTTCCCCAGCAACTGGTGTACATAGGCATGCCACCTCTGGTACTGGAGATAGCACATAGCCATCAGGACTAGTAGCCATTGATAGCCTTCTCCTCCAGGAATTTATCTATTCCTAGAGGAGAAGATAGATTTATCCATCTAGTGCATTTAGCTGTACCTATTGAATGTGGCTGGCACAGAAGGGTAAGAATTACGTGTGTGTGTGTGTGTGTTTATAAGATTACTAGGGATGTACGAAAGTCACTTACCTTTTCGCGGATTGTGTTTGCGGTGGAGGGGGAGGCGCTTCATCCCTCCCCCTGGAATCCTCAACAGGGGGGAGGCGATCCGGTCCTCCCCCCCAGAATCCTGCCTGGCCGGCTCTGCTCCGCGGCTGGCCAGGCCCGTCCGCAGCCAGAGTTCCAGCTGCAGATGGGCTGTTGCGGACGCATATGGAGTCCATAGCAGCCGCAATTTGCATCCAGCCAGGCAGCTGTGATAGGCTACATAAGTATTTACATAGCCTATCACGGCTGGGCAACCCCCCCCCAAAAAAACAACAGCGTAGGCAAATGGTGGCGGCTACAGCTGCCGCCATTTGTGTTCCCTATTTTTCGCCGTTTTAGCCTACGTAAATATTTACATAGGCTATTACGGCGAAAAAAAAAAGGAACTCAAATAGCGCCCACTATTCTGTCTTTTTTTTTTTTTTTGCCCAGCCATGATAGGCTACGTAAATACTTACATAGCCTATCATGGCAAAGACCAGGATGACAATGGTGGCCATGGCAGCTGGTTGAAAGACCAGCTGCCGCCGCCGCTGGCGGACCTGCCACCGGACCCGCCGCTGTCTGGAACATCCGCCCCATTTAAGCCTCATCCCGGGGGGATTCCGTAGGGGTGGGGTGGGGGGGCAGGCCATTCCGCCATGGATTTCAGTGGGCTGAATGCCAGTGCATTCGGCCTCACTGAAATCCGTGGTGGAATTCTCCGCCATCCCTAAAGATTACACATATCTTCACACATGGGATGATTTAAAAAAATTGATGTGGAGGAAAGCAAAAGTTACAGATTTCTCTACCTCTAGAATATGTGTTGCCCTCGGGCATCACTTTCTAAAAGGGGATATTGAGTCAGTTTCTGTTTCCCCTTATTTCTATTATTCTCTTTAAAAATATTAAAACCTCATGATAGGGTGAATAGTGTCTTAAAACAAAAGCCAAATTGTTGGGCATCCTGGTTTCTACCCCAGACCGAATCCACCTGCCATTTCCCAGCTTCCTTAATCTGCTGCAGGGACACAGGGAGTTCTCCATCTCAGCATGATTAAAACTGGCCAATTTGCAGCTGGTAATAAAATCCTCGACACAAGGGCTTTATTACAACCTTACCAAATGGAAAGAGGATGGCAAAGAGATTTAGAGGAGGGAAAAACAAGAGGAGGAAAAAAAAAAAGACCTGATCTCAGCAAAATCTCTATGCAAATGAGCAGTTAAAACTTCCGAGACTTGACTTTATGGTCCTAGAAGCAAAACATATGAGAGCCATTGTCAAGAGTTAATGTCCCCCCATCCCCTGAAAGAAAGAGAAATTTAAAAATGAACAGCATTGGGATGCTCTATTAGGGATCTTTATTGTCTTGCAATTTCCAGTGATTTTTCTTGGCGGCAGTGGCGGCGGGCGGGGCGGTGCTTTTGTTTGAGGAATTGTTTGGGACCAACCTGTTCTCTTTGTATTACATGTCTCCTGTCCCTTTGCAACTTTTTCTTTTTGGCTCTTACCCCTCACACTCAACACTCCTATTCCCCATCTTCTTCCCCCAAAGACACATTGCCTCATCCAAGCTGCCTTTCCTCCCCACAACATACGTTGTCACCTTCCTCCCGAAGCCAGCTCATAGGTTTAAGGGGAGGGGTTAAGCCTCAGAAATACATTCTCCTGCTTGCCACTTCTCCAGCTAATTCACAGGGTTTTCCCATCATCTGTCTCCATCTAGTAGTGATGAGTGGTTGCCTGCCCACCTATGAAATGGTGAAGTGACAAAATGGGAAAAACTCCACTCTCTGTGGTCAAAACCCACAAGGGAGATATACCTGCTCCATGGAGATGTGGCTATTTTTGCCATCAGATCAAAAAGTTCCATTTTGCCAAAGCATTTTACATGTTCATTTTCTATCGATTTGTTTGTTTGCTTGATGGTTGAATAAGGTCACCCTCCCCCACCTGCCTGCCCCCAGAATGCTTCTTATTTTGTAATTTTATTGTAGTTATTAGCAGTGGTGTCGGTGAGCCGGGGCTGCAGCACCAGCTCTTTTTGATTAGCAGGGATGCTGATGTCATCTGCAAACTGCTCCACCCCACCCCAGAGTTCCATGTTTTCCCTGAGTTTAGCTGTAATCCTCACAGCAGCCAGGAGGAGTGGAATTTTCCCAGCAACAAGATATTGTCCTCTGCTGTAATGCCAAGTATTTTCAGGTTGCTTGGTCCTGAATGGGCAGTTCAGATCCATTAGCTTCACAAATGCCCTGCTCCTGGTGGACATAAAATTGCTAGAACGGGTTTGTTGATAGGGATCAACATAGTACCCTGAATTTTTGGACTCTCCTTGGGGGCACAGGTATGGGGACTGTCATGAGAAGTGAATGCACTTCAACATTTACCACTATACCACTGGTTATTACACTGTATGTGTTCCTTGATAATGTGCATCACATGGGATCCATTGTGGATGAAAGGTGGCATATAAATTAATTAAATAAATACATACGTAAATTAAAGTAACGGTCTGCATGCCATGGGAAAATGGGACCATTGCTAGATAAGAGACCATGGCCCCCAAACTATAACTTGCTGAGCTGCTACTGGGAATTGGCTCAGTATTTTAACAGCTTATTCTTCTGTGTTCATAGACCAGGCCTATGTCACTAGGGATGGCAGAGAATTCCGCCACGGATCTTGGTGAGGCCGGTTGCCAGTGCATTCGGCCCCCCGAACTCTGTGGCGGAATGGCCTGCCCCCCCGCCCCCCCCGCAGATCCCCCCCGGGATGAGACTTACCTGGGGCGGATCTTCCGGGTGGCGGCGGCTCCTGCGGCGGCTTTGGCGGTGGCTTTGGCGGCAGCTGGTCTTCCGACTGCCTGCTACTGCCGCCATTTGCAGTCTGGAGGTTTTAGGGTTTTTTTACAAGACGTGATAGGCTATGTAAAGACTTACGTAGCCTATCACGTCTGGCTTAAAAAAAAAGATACGCGCGTACGCAAATGACGGCGGCTATGGCCGCCGCCACTTGCGTTCCTTATTTTTGCCCATCTTAACCTACGTAAATATTTACGTAGACTAAGAAGGCGAAAATAAGGGGAACGCAAATAGCATAGCGGATGCTATTTGCATTCCCCCTTATTTTCGCCATCTTAGTCTACGTAAATATTTATGTAGACTAAGACAGGCAAAAATAAGGAACGCAAATGGAGGCGGCCGTAGCCTAGGGATGTCAGAGAATTCCTCCACGGATCTCGGGGAGCCTGAATACCAGCGCATTCGGCCCCCCGAAATCGGTGGCGGAACAGTCTGCCCCCCCCGCTCACCCCAAGGACGAGACTTACCTGGGGCGGATCTTCCTGGCGGCGGCGGCGGCTCCAGCGGCGGCTCTGGTGGCAGTTCGGCAGCGGCGGCAGTGGCGGCTGGTCTTCCGACCGGCTGCCGCCACTGCCATTTCCAGTTTTAAAAAAAAAAACAAAAAAAAGAAAGACGTGATAGGCTATGTAAAGATTTACGTAGCCTATCACGGCTAGGTTTAAAAAAAAAACACCGTGATAGGCTACGTAAATGTTTACATAGCCTATCACAGCTGACTTAAAAAAAAAAAACAAAAAACGCGCGTACGCAAATGGCGGCAGCCTTGGCCGCCGCCATTTGCATTCCTTATTTTGGAATGTCTTAGTCTACGTCAAGATTTACGTAGACTAAGACGGTGAAAATAGGGGGAACGTAAATAGCGTAGCGGATAGCGTAGCGTAGCCATGGCCGCCGCCATTTGAGTAAGCTCATTGTTGTTGTTGTTGTTTTAAGTCAGCCGTCATAGGCTACGTAAACATTTACGTAGCCTATCACGGCTGACTGCAGGGACGCAAATGGCGGTGGCTATGGCCGCCACCATTTGCGTCCCTGCTAGCCAGCGGCTGGATGTCCGGCTGCTGGCGGAGCCGGCCGGCGGCTCCGCAGAATCCCTGCGGAGCACAGCCAGCTGGCCAGGATTCCGGGGGGGGGGGAGGAACAGAGCACTTCCCCCCCATCCAGGATTCCAGGGGGAGGGACGGAGCGCCTCCCCCCCATCAACATAATCCGCGAAAAGTAAGTGCCTTTCATCCATCCCTAGTGCAGAGTGCCTCCAAAAGTCCAGACGATGATGGATCCAAACAGAGAAAGCTTTGGGCAATGAAGACAAGCTGTTCCTAGCAATGGCTCTTTGCCTTTGCATCAGCTTAAAAAGGAAGGTGTGTCTTCCCTTGACAGAGAAGGGCCTTTAGCCTTTGAGCAACACCCCTGTCTAAACAGGGGATCACTGTTCAGTCCTCCAGCAGTGATGCTTCAACCTGGGCAATCCTTCTGCAAACCCCACCCCACCTCTGTCAGGTTCTCACAGATAGCTTTCTGCCTCCCTGCCTGCCAAGGCAAGACCAGCAGGCGGACAGGGAGTTGGGTGACACCCCCGGCTCTGCTCTGAGAACACTGACAGAGATAAGCTCACACGGACTCTGGCATTCCAGTAAATGAATCAGTCTAAGCATTACTAGGCTATTTCCAGGCTATAACCCACAAGGCCCTGAGATTCACACATTTCAATATGTGCAGTTTGGGGGCAGGAAAGCTTAGTATGTGCAATATTAAAAGCATAATGTCTCTAATATTGCACACCTTAAGCTTTCCCAGCCCCAAAGTATGCATACTTACATATGCACATATTTTTTAACACCCTTTTTATGTGAAAAAAAAGGTGGCAAGACGGCGGGCGCTCATTGGACTTGTTGCATTGAGTCCAGGAGGACACAAGTGGGTGAGAGCAAGGGCAGGGGCTCAGTGGACACAGTCTGGGGATTGCAGACAGGGGGTGGAGCAATGGATTCCCAGACCCAGTTGGGCACCTGCAACATCCCTAGATGAAAGAGATACATCCTCATGTTTACAGTATCCCTGTAGCCCAGAGATGTGGAAACTGTAGGCCTCCAGATCTTGTTTGACTGCAGTGCCCATCATCCCACAGCATTGGCTATACTGACCAGGGCTGGTGGATGTCGCAATCCAACAACATCTGGAAGATCACATGTTCCCCACTGCTGCTTTAAGCCCCTGGTACCAACCTCTGAGGATGTGCATCCATTACTGAAACAAATGAAAAACAAAACATATACCAGTTTATTTCTAATTTGTTTCTATGAGAAATGGATGGAAATAAACAAATGGAAGGAAGGAATGAAAATTACTTGGTTTCATTTCTCCCATTTGTTTATATTATTTACACTTTCTTCTCATACAAGGCAGTGATGAAACTGAAAAGAGGGAATGCATTGCATCACTTAGCAAATTGCTACATTCCTGGAATGTTATGTAAGGAAGAGGGTTCTTGAAGAACTCTGAAAGTGACAATTCCTGAAAACTGTTTCACCTAGGGATGGCGGAGAATTTCTCCCCTAATCTTCGGCAGGCTGAGCGCCAATGCATTCGGCCCCCTGAAGTTGGTTGGGAAATTCTCCGCTGACCCCCCGCCCCCCCCCGGCGAATGTCCCTCCAGGTGGCGGGTCCCGGCGGCGGTTCGGCGGCAGTTCGGTGCGGGCGGGGGCGGCGGCCGGTCTCCCGACCGGCTGCCACCGCTGCTATTGCAAAAAAAAAAACTAAAGTAAAAAAAAAAAAACACCCGTGATAGGCTACGTAACGATTTACGTAGACTATCATGGCTAGATTTCCAAAATCAGCCGTGATAGGCTACGTAAATCATCACGTAGCCTATCACGTGTGACTTTGAAAAAAAAAAAAAGCACGTACGCAAATGGCGGCACCCATGGGGGGCCGCCATTTGCATTCCTTATTTTGGCATGTCTAGTCTACGTAAAGATTTATGTAGACTACAGCAAAAATAAGGGCACACTATTTACGTACGCGCTTTTTTTTTTTCCTAAAGTCACCAGTGATAGGTGACTTTAAAGTGATAGGTGACTTTAAAGTCACCAGCTATTTGCGTTGCCCTTATTTTTGCCGTAGTCTACGTAAATCTTTACGTAGACTACAGCGACCAAATAAGGAACGCAAATGGCGGCGCCCCATGTGGGCCGCCATTTGCGTATGCGCTTTTTTTTTTCAAAGTCACCCGTGATAGGCTACGTAACGATTAACGTAGCCTATCACAGCTGACTTTGGAGATCTAGCCATGATAGGCTATGTTAATCATTACATAGCCTATCACGGGGTTGTTGTTTTTTTTTACTTCAGCTGTAATGGCGGTGGGGGCAGCCAGTCAAAAGACCGGCTGCTGCCCCCGCCAAAAGCCCGCTGAACCGCCGCCGGGGCCCGCCACCGGGAGGGACATTCGGCTATGGTAAGTCCCATCCCGGGGGGGGGGGGGCGGCGGGGGTGTGGCGGGGGTGTGGTGGAGAATTTCACTGCCGATTTCGGGGGGCCAAATGCGTTGGCGCTTGGCCCCCCGAAGATTCAGGCAGAAATTCTCCGCCATCCCTACACGAAGCCAAGCTGCAAAAATGTAAGTGACTTTCGTACATCCCTAGTTTCACCTGAGGCACAGAAGCATTAGTTCTGGAAAATGTGTGAGGCACTGCATTGCACTGCTTAGCAAATTGATACACTCAGGGAACATCATGTAGGAAGGGAGCAGGGGTGGGGGGATCTTGACATGCTTTGAAAGTGAAAAGACATGAGCCCTTGTCCTCTGCTCATGCATCCCACTCACACATTGATTTATCATGTGAGTGGTTCTTCTGCAGGGGCTATGAAAACCATCGAATCGGAAGCATGAAGCATAAATCAACAGGAAGGGTAAAGGATGCTACCATTTTTTAATTGCTTATCAAATGAGGTCCCTTTGTCTAACTGGTCTGAAGCCTGGCAAAACCTATATATAGTTATGTATGAGATATTCATTTCAGTTCATTTCTTATGAGGATTTATCCAGTCTGCACCTTGTGGACTTTTCCGAGTTTGCGATGTGACTCACAGAACCCTAAAATTTGTGTTCAACAGCATGAGTACATTTGAAAAATGCCCATGAAAAAAAATTACTTTCCAAAAATGCTTGCAAACACGGTTTAATCAATGAGAGAAAATGCATTTTTTTTAAATGCACAGAATACATTCAGAAAAACGTGTATGAAATTACACGTGGGTTTTCATGCAAAAACAATAGCAAAGCTTGAAATCTGATACAGACATGAATTGGTACAAGCTTTGAGGCAGAATCTGGAGAACCTTGATGAGCTTGAGGTTTTGTTTTGCTTTTTGATTCACACACCCTCATATGTGTTAGGGGATTATTACAACACCTGATAATTTTATGCCATATGGGCAGAAGAAGAAGAAAATATTAGCATCAGAAGACAGACTGGGTCTTCAATGTAATAAATGTAAAATGAAAAACAAATGAAACATCGTTGAAAAGGAAATTAAAAAATCCACAGTCAGGGAGTACCTTTATTAAGACCAACAAAATATGTACAACATGCTCATCCCTGTCAATCTCTCCTCAAGACTGGAGAGGTGTGTGGAAACATAAACATTCATCTAGCGTTGTTAGAGGAGTCTATTGTCGGGGGGGGGGAGGTGAAGCTTGACAAGCTTTCCTTGGTTCAGCCCCCCAGACTTCAGTCTGCTCTCTGTTGCAGACCGAAATCTGCTGCTTTGAGTTGTGCCAAGTTTTGGATTTTCTGTACTTTTTAAAGTTGCACAAATTACAGCTGAATTTTGCAGACAATTATGGCTGAATTTTGTGCAAATTTGAATTTGTGTAATTTGCTGAAAATCAACACAATTTGAGCAAATCGCGCACATTGCAGCTGCAATTTGCTCAAATCTCTATTTGCAGAAATTGAATCTCACCACAAAAAACCCACACAAAGTTCCTGGAGTTTGGTAAACTCTTCCCACAAATGAGGAAGTGAATTGGTCATGCTACAGAACTCTGTCAACCAAAAAGAGAAATGGATTTCCCTGTAACAGACATCCCTAGATTCTTCTTCTGCAGGTAGGAGATGCAACAACCAAAAAACCCTCCCTGCAAGTTAAAAGAGAAGATAGCATAATATCCTGTTCCTGGTGGAATCCAGGAATAGAGAGAACTGGGGAAGCAAGAGTTCAGGCAGAGAAACAGAACTGCGAACAGCTTCAGACTGGACTGGATATAGACTCCTAAGGAACCAGCAAATTGGGATGCAGTTCCAGCAGTGGTATGGGGTTTGGATGTGGAATCTTCAGAGTCCAAAGCAGAGAGCAAAATGACCTCCTTGGCCCATGAAGGTGGGTGAAAGATATGGATGTATGAGAATTTCATTTTTGCTCACACAATGTGCCAGCATGCCCTGTGTAAAGCCCCAAATGTGAATGTGTCCACTGAAAATATTCCCAAATTGTCAAACACACAGTGGAATTCGTCTTGTTCCCAATTCCCAGTTTGATTAGTGCAAATTTCCTAATTTGCATAAATGTCCTCTGTAGAGAGAATCAGCCCCGCTTTAGTCCATCAAGGAAATTTGCACAAATTAGGAAATTTGAGCAAATTTGGGGAGATTTGTGCACATCTCCCATTTGATTGCTGTTCAATTTGTGCAAATCTCCTTTTCATGCAGTGAGCAATGATCACAACCGCAAACATGACTTGTGCCCGAGACAAGTGACAAGATGATGTTTGGAGAATCCCAGAGATGTTGAACACTGCTTGTCCACCGATCCCTAGTGAAAGACTAGCTCCTAGGGTCCTCTCACACTGATGCTTCTGGCAGAGGAGTGTCTTAGTAGGGTTATCTATGCACCCAAATATTCTCCTCCTGAGATTCTTCAGACCCTTCACCTAATTATAGGAGTTCCAACCCCTGGGTCATGACACACATCAGGGAGAATTGTTGTAGCTCAGACCATCCCCTCCTGTACTAGCTGTGTACTTGCAAGGATTTTTGCTTAAGTAGAGGAGCATTAAAATGTGATTCTCTACCTGCAGTCTGAAGTGGCAAGGTCCATTCTACCACCTCAGGACCTGATCACCTCATTCTACATTTGTAGATGGGGCCAAAGAGATATGGTGTTGAAAAGTAGCTATTGTATATATAAAGAGATATCAGTGAAACAGTTGAACTGGATACAACTCCTTGGCAGTGCTAATAAACAGCCATAGTTTCTTCTTCTTCTTTGCTCCCTGTAAGTTAAAATTACTTTTGCAGCTCTAGGGATGGCAGCCACCTCCTGCCCTCTGCTTCCCCAGATCTAGCAAGCCTATTTAGAGTTTCTCCTGGAATTGTACCAAAGTATTTGTCTCCTTTATAGCAACTGTCACCCAGAGTATACAACCTACGTTGAAGCACTTCTGACCTGGCCTCTGCTAGCGAGAGGGGGAACGGTGGCACGTCTCATAGAGGCAATAACAGTACTTTGCGGTGTGTCGCAGCTCCGAGGGTTGTTGGAAGTGTTTTACAAGCCATAAATTCCAGATGCCAAAAAGCTACAAAGTATACAGCATTACAGACTCCCTCTCTAAGGCCTGCACTCTGGAAAACGAGGAGCAGATGTTATTACCACCTTCAGTAGGTTCACATCTGAATAATTAGCTTACACGATTGGGCTGCGGCCAGCAGAATGAGGCAAGGTGGGAACTAGGAACCAGTGCTAAGGATGTACGGACTGTGTAAAATCTGCTCCATCTGTGTTTTGCGGATTGTCAGGTGCCTTTTGTTCCATCGTCCGCCCACAGACGGATGTGGATATTTTTTTGGGTCCTGTGGGAAAATACGCAAATAATTATGTCAGTATTTATGTAAATATTTACATAATTTACCTTAGTACGTAATATTTAGCATATTGTCCCCCATTCCATTCAATGTTTCCTCAGCAGAAATTTACATATTTCCCTACGAGTTTATATGTGTAAATTTCGGGAAAGTAAAAAAATCAGCTGGAAGTCCATGGACTCCATGTGGCCTGAGGGGGTCTCCCTGCAGCGGATCCCACAGGTCAGATTCTTAGAAATCCAAGCTCATTTTAGTCCATCTCGAATTTCTCCAGCACCCCTAGGAACCACAAGCCACTGGGAATGAAAAACAAGTCAGAACTGAAGTGCAAACCAGGAGGCAGAAACGAGGAGGAAACCAGAAACCAGAGCCATTAAAACAAACAAACAAACAAATAAATAAAATAACCAAAGATGGGGGGGAATAGAGAAAAATTATCCTGCATTTGAATTTTTTTTAAGTCTCAAGTTCTTTCTATCATGAATATGAAGAAAGTGGCAAACTTTGGTCAATTGGTAAATTCTTCTCAAAACTAAAATGAAATGAAATTCTCATCTATGCACAGTAGCCACATTCAATAGGTGTGGCTGTTCCCAGCATAGAAAAGGCCATATTGTAGATGAGGAGCCTGTCAGGAAAAAGGCAACCTAAATTCAGCGCTAGGGATGGCATGGGAGTCTGAAGAGGGGGTGGAGTCTGACAGATCCCCCCGCCCTGGTCTGGCCTCCCAAACCCTGCTCGCCAAGCTGTGGGGTGCTGGTGGACCCACCCACTGACCGCCCTGGGGCTCGGTGTGTGGTTGGTAGCCCCACTGAGGAAGACTCATCCTGCCTCCACTGGCTGTCAAGGAAGCCCTTGACAACTGGCACGGTCAGGAAGGGCTTCAGCAGCACCCCACCGCTTTTGCCTTGGCCTCCTTGGGGGAGGCCAGGGTGAGAATGCTGAGGGGTTAGCTGCACTGGGACCCGTCCTGCCTCCACCAGCTGTCAAGGGCTTCCTGGCCTTCAGGACCAGCAGTCAACCCCTTATGCGCAGAAAGCACAAGGGTTGACTGCCAGAGGGGGGGTGGCTCACATGGCCTGGCGGGTGGGCAGGGAGAGCAGGGAGGCTCGCAGAGCTGGTCTGGTGGTCTGTCCGCTACATAAAATGGTGGCTTGCAGACAAGTGGGACGTAAACAATTATTCATGTAAACAGCCGAGCCACCATTTCTACAGAAAATGGCAGCTCTTAGGATGGTCGGATGTGCACATTGTGTGCCGGTACCCGCTAGGGATGTCGGAGGATTCCACCATGGGCTGAAATGGGATCGAATCCCCTCAAGTCCATGCCCCGGAATCCTCCACGGAGCGGCACCACGAGGTCCTGTGGAGCCAGCAGTCATGCGGCTTTTTTTCCATCATCCACAAAGAGTTGTGAAATTTTTGAAAATAAAAACGCAGTGTACTCTGTTCCGATAATAAATACGCAAGTTTTTTTTTTTAAATGAATTGTGCTCACCACCTTGTTTGTGGGTGTTCTTTTTCAATTGAAATCCTCCGTCTGTTTACTTTCAGCCAAAACGCTTCCTCCTCCTCGGGGCTTCCCAAAACAAGGCTGCCCTAGGTGTGCCTGAGCGATGCACTCTTTGTTTAAAGCAACGCCGTTTGAAAGAAAGAAAAAACCTTTTAAAATGACCATGCTGGTCCTGGAGCCCTGCATCATGTATTATTCTCCCTGCTAATCTTTATATTTCCACATCCAGTGTTGTTGACGTTGTGAGGCGAAAATGGAGAGGAGAACCAACTCTGTGCATGTCTACTCAGAAGTAAGTCTTACTGAGTTCACTGCAACTTACTCCTACACATGTCAGCACCCCACTTGCCCCCAGCTCAGCTTTGTATTTTCACATCCAGCTCTTTATCAAACCTCCTGTTAGTTATCTCTAGGGATGTACGAAAGTCACTTACCTTTCTGAAGGGTGACATTCGTGGGGGGGAGGTGCTCCGTCCCTCCCCCCAAATTCTCTCTGGCTGGCTCCTCTCCATGGAGATTCCATGGAGCCGCCGGCAGGGGACGCCTGCAGCCGGACATCCAGCCGCTGGGCAGCCTGCAGGGACGCAAATGGCGGCTGCCGTAGCCGCCTCCATTTGCGTCCCTGTATTTTGCCGTGATAGGCTACATAAATGTTTATGTAGCCTATCACGACAAAACCCCCCACAAAAAACAGCGGACGCAAATGGCGGCGGCTACAGCGGCCACCATTTGCGTTCCCTTTTTTTTTGCCATTTTAGCCTATGTAAATATTTATGTAGGCTATTACAGCGGGGAAAAAAAAGGGAACGCAAATGACGTAGTGGCCACCATTTGCGTTCCCTTTTTTTTTGCCGTTTTGGCCTACGTAAATATTTACATAGGCTAAAATGGCAAAAAAAAAAAGGAATGCAAATGGCGGCCACCGTAACCGTCGCCATTTGCGTCCACTGTTTTTTGTTTTGCCGTGATAGGCTACGTAGATACTTACGTAGCCGCAAATGGCATCCCTGCATTAGCCGTGATAGGCTACGTAATTATTTACATAGCCTATCACAGCTATAATGAGGAAGCGAATGGCGGCCGCAGATGCGGCAACCATTCGCAAGTCAGCACGGATGGCAGCAGGTAAATGCTCTGTTTTGCGCACCTTTTGTGGGGTGGGGGGGCGGGGGGCTTTGTTCCACCATGGATTTTGGGGGGCCGAATGCACTGGCATTTGGCCTCACAGAGATCTGTGGCGGAATTCTTTTACATCCCTAGTTATCTCACTGGGTGACTTTGGGCTGGCCTCCATCCACTACACCACACTTCTGTTATGAAACTCATGAAAAAGAGACAGTATAATGGAAAGTTCTTTCTGAAGCAGTCACACTTGTACAAATGCAGCATGAGGGGAAAGATTAGCAAGCTTCTCTTTGTTTGAATAAAAAGCACACTCTGCACATGCTCAGGGAATGGACAAAATGAGGAATAAACATACCAGGGAAACAGCTGGTTTGGGGGAGAAGCTCCGCCCCATACACACACACACACACACACACATAATGGAAGAATATAGTTCTTCATATTCCCTGGTATGTTTATTCCTCATTTTGTCCATTGTCAAAGGGCAGGGGAGAAATATGTAAACATCTACGAAAAATAGCCATTCTTACGAAGTTATGCAGACTCACGGAGACGGCTGGGCACCGGAATTATGGTTGTTGGTACAGATTTATCTTTGTAATTTTTGGAGTGGGAAAAAAAGAGGAGAATTCCGGGGGCTTGTGAACAGCGGAACGGAGCACTGGCTGCAAACTGCAGAAGTCAAGCGGCACTGAAGGTACACAATTTGTACATCCCTAGCACCTGCTGACCATCCAGCAGCTCACCCAGTGTGCCAAACAGGGTGTGTAATGGTGGGTGGCTGGCATGTGGCACGTTGGGTGGGCATGGGGCAGTACGTCCATCCCTAGTTCAAATCCATAGTTGGAAGAGGAAAGCTTTCGAAGGCCTGGGCCTGGTTGGACAAAACCTGTCACGTTTGGTCTCTCCCATGTTTGATTGTTTTAGATTAATCTTTTTGTCCCCAAAGACGGAGGACCTTGTGAATTTTGGTAAATTCTCAGCAAAATTGAATTGGAATTCTCATCCATCCATACTGTAGGGATGTTTTACTCTGAGCCAGATATTCCCCAGTCCCTGCTGGATTTCCTGCTCGGGGTCAGTTTAAAAGGGCTTCCCCACCTTTTTGATTTACACAACAGCAGTGGAGCTTCCTGGCCCTGATGTCAGTGGGGCAGTGAATCCAGGTGTCAGGTTGCTGGCTCCAGGTGTCAGTAAGAATCAGTCCAAACTCTAAAGGAGCTATCCAAGGTCCAGAGCCTCCACTGCATGCCAGCAGTCTGGTGCATGCAGGTCCAGCTTGTCCTGGAATGTGCTCCAGTGCTCAAGAAATCTAAAAAACCTGCTCCCTACACCACCTTCTCATCCATGCAACGAGACCCCTCAGTTTCACCTGTGTAGCTGGCTCTGCACATGGAACAGGTAACAAAAATCATTGCAATATTTGTTGTTATTAATGAAGATCTCATTTATCATAGAATCATAGAATACTTGGGTTGGAAGGGGCCTATAAGACCATCAAGTCCAACCCCCTGCTCAATGCAGGAATCCAAGTCAGAGCATCCCTGACAGATGGCTGTCCAGCCTCATCTTGAATGACTCCAGTGTGGGAGAGCCCACCACCTCCCTAGGCAATGGGTTCCATTGTTGTATTGCTCTAACAGTCAGGACGTTTTTCCTGATGTTCAGCCGGAATCTGGCTTCCTGTCACTTGAGCCCATTCTTCTGTGTCCTGCACTCTGGGATGATGGAGAAGAGATCCTGGCCTTCCTCTCTGTGACAGCCTTTCAAGTACTGGACGAGCGCTATCCTATCTCCCCTCAATCGTCTCTTCTCAATGCTAAGCATGCCCAGTTCTTTCAGTCTTTCTTCATAGGGCTTTGTTTCCAGTCCCCTGATCATCTTTGTTGCCCTCCTCTGAACCCTCTCCAGCTTGTCTGCTTCCTTCTTAAAGTGTGGTGCCCAGAACTGGACACGGTGCTCCAGATGAGGCCTAACCAGTGCTGAGTAGAGAGGAACTAGTACTTCCCGGGATTTGGAAGCTCTGCTTCTATTAATGTTGTTATTCATTCATTAAAATCCTATCTGGTTCGTTATACAATCATTAAACTCACATTTATTTTATTACTTACATTCCTTTTAATTCCATTTGCTTTTTTTCATTCTTGTACATTTGTGTTTGCTTGTTGTTTGCCACCTGTAGCAAAGAAGCTGATGTTTGTAGCTGCCTCCTAGCAGCCTCGTTTTTATTTTCCCAGATGCCCCAGACATTGTATTGCTCCAGGGTAATTTGGGGGGTGGGGATTGTGTCTCCTACTGGTGGCCACCACTTTTGTGGTTCCTGCTGCTTTCCCCCCCAGAATGCCTCAAAACAACATATTGGGAAACTGGAGAAATAAAATGGTATCAGGAAGCAGCCGTTGAGATCAGGTCCACTGACACTGGAGAAGTTAGGCCCCCTCACTCCCAAATGCATTGCCCCATTTCTAAGTATAATACATTATTGGGGTGACCACATTATCTACAGCAGCCTCCTCCAACCTGGCACCTTCCAGATGTGCTCAGACTGCAACTCCCGCCATCCCCAACCAGCCTGGTTGAAGGTGATGGGTATTATGGTCCAACACATCTGGAGGCTGCCGGTTGGAAAGACTAATCTACATGGTCTTCTTCAGCAATGAGCACAACTGTACCAGTCGCCCTGAGAGTGGTGAGTGGGCTTCTGCTAAGTCTCCTGCAGTTCTTCTGGCACGGTGCCCAGGTCAATGAGATGCGGACGAGGTTCAAATTCAGAAAGCATCTCCTTGTTGCCATGCTGGGTTGAAACAAAGGGGAGTGGGAGAAGTAAATAAGATTCGAATCTACACCATATGCACTCCATGGAGATCACACAGGACTGATGCTAATGAAAATGAGATTGGATGCAAATGCAGGTAAACTCCATGGGGGCCATGCCAGAGTGACACCAATGTAAATGGGATTAGATAGAACTGTGGAGCAAACCTAACTTGGTTTATTCTAGATTGACATTAATGTTCAGGTTTTAAGATGGATACATACGAGACCAAACATTTTGGAGATGAGCCAAAACATAAGCTATATCTTCACAGACTTATTTGTAATCTCTAAAATGGAACTCCTCCCTTTAATTGATTCTTTGGTGGGGTGGAGCTAGGGATGCTGGAGAAATTCGAGATGGACTAAAATGAGCTCAGATTTCTAAGACTCCAATCTGCAGAATCTACTGCAGAGCAACCCCCCCTCAGGCCGCGTGGACTCCGTGAACTTTCGGATGATTCTTTTACTTTCCCAAAATGTATGCGTATTTATTCGTAGGAAAATACACAAGTTTCTGCTGTGGAAAAATGGAATGTGGGACGATATGCTAAATGTTACGTACTAAGGTGACTTATGTAAATTGTTATGGAACCTCTTATGTTATTATTTGTGTAGTTTTCCTGATGTCAAAAGAGAAAAAGAACTACATCTGTCTGTGAGCAGATGAGGGAACAAAAGGTGCCTGACAATCTGCAAAATGCAGACAGAGCGGATTTCACACAGTCCATACATCCCTAGGTGGAGCTACAAAGATGTAGAAAGTTCATCCATTGTGCTGGGTGAACATGCCTGGGGTGTACAGATTCCCCACCATCTGTTCTGGTGGGGAATCCATGGGGGGGAGGTGATCTGTTTCTCCCCCATGGAATCCTCCAGAGTGGCTCCGCTCTGCGAGGATTCTGGGGGGGGGAACCGGCTTGGGGGCCGCTTACCTTCCCTCCTGCCAGCCAGAACCGTTCGCCTCCTCCCTGTCCCTGCCGATTGCCATGTCTTTTCTTAAAAAAAAAAAAAAAAAGTGATTGGCAGGATGTGCCCATAGACTTAGATGCAAATAGAGTCATGAATCTTGCGTCTAAGTGTATGCATCCATAGGCTTATACGCAAGATTCACAGCCCTATTTTGCATATAAGTCTATGGGCACATCCTGCCAATTGCCTTTTTTGTTGTTGTTGTTATGACAAGACATGGCAATCGGCAGGGACAGGGAGGAGGCGAACGGCTCTGGCTGGCAAGAAGCAGCCGAGTGCTGTTCCACCTCCAGTCCTCCTGAAGCAGAGGTAAGTGGTCCCGATCCGCTGTAGATTCCTGAGGCCAGATTCCAAAGAATCCAGCCTCATTTGAATCCGCAGTGGATTTCTCTGACATCCCTAAACATGCCTCTTTATTGCCTAGGACAATTGCGGGTGGGAGTGGGGATGCTTCTTTCTCTTCCAATGCTTTTTTTCTCACTGGAAAGTTTGTGAACAGACATAGAAGATGTTATCTAATGGTAGGTTGGGAGGATTGTTAAGGGGACTTTTGCGTAGCACAAACCCTCACATTCCTCTCATAGTATTGGCTTGGTGATCCTTGGGACTCAGCCCCACTTCCTTTCAACTTCTACCGCTCTTCAATAGAGTTGATCTTGACCAGTTGGGCTGAACAGGTTTCTCGAGTGCTTCCTTTCTTTCACATGCACATCTGAAAGAGAAACCTGTTCAACCCAAAATGTGTTTTGTGGGGCCTGCCCCTACAGACAACTCCACAGCTTCAATTGGGCCAGAATGCTTCTGCATGTCTTCCATTGGGAGATGTTGTGAGGTGTGAACATGGGCAGCCTTCTCTCTTTCAGTCATACTGGTTTTCGATTTGCTTCCAGGCCCAACCAAAAGGGCTGGTTTTAAACCGTAATTCTTTGTGTTGCCTGGGTTTCCCCTCCCCCTGTTTTAAGGATCACTTCTCCCCATATGAGCCCACCAGCCAGATGATGTCTAAGTGACAGACAATGTTCCCCCCATCCTGCATTCATGGGAGATCAGAATGGTAACTTCTAGAAGAAGACTTTGATGTGCATAGCCCCCAAACACCCATCCTGAAGTTATTAGGAAATCTAACTCCTTGTTTGGTTTCTGGAAGGATCACAAAACTCTTCTTCTAAATAAATACCAGCTGGTTCCCCGTGAACACAGTTCACAGAGGAAAAACAAATCTAACAAAAGGTTTAATTTAACTAACTGTGTTTATATTGAAACATTCAAAGTGTAGGTGTTTCTTAATCCCTTTATGATTTGTTTACATGACACAAGTTAGTAGCATGTCATTGTAATTTGGCCTGCACCTGTGTTTATAAAGGTGTGCAGAGACTTTTTTGTGCATTCATATTTCATTTTGTTGCAATTGGAAATTAATTATGTTTGTTTAATTATACCTTATTTTCCCAAATCTTTTATTGCGAGTTTCAACAAAACAAAACAAAAACAAACCCAAAAGGAATGTGCAAGTACAGCTACATGCTTTAAAGGCCTCAGTTTCCAAATATTACAATATTCTTAAAATAGAAAAGAAAAGAATACAGAAGGAATGGATTATACATAAACTTCAGTAAAAACTTCAGTAAACTGCTTTTGTTTAATTATACTTGACTTCTTTGGTATTAGAAATAAGTCAGGCGGTGCAGGGACACCCCAATTCAGCTCGGAAGCTCCTTTGTTGCTTTGGAGGCAGGCACGATCCGGTTCGGTCTGATTCAGGGGGGCTCCATCCTGACTCAGCCCTGAACCCAAAGTAGGACTCAGATGGCCGAACCCTGTTTCAGGTCCCCCCCAATGCCCGCACACAAACCCCTAGCTCCTTACCTTGCTGCTGCCTCCATCGCCGCTACCTTTTCCTCTGTCACTACCTTCTCCTCCTTCATCACCACTGCCACCTCCTCCTCCTTGCAGCCTCCTCCTCCTCCTCACTGCTGCCTTCTCCTCGCTGCTGCCTCCTCTTCCTCCACTGCCGCTGTCATCGCGGCCGCCAGCTCCTGAGGCCTGGACATGCACCGTCTCTTCTTGCAGAGAGTCGCCATTTTTAAACTGGCAGCTTCCAAGAACTTCCAAGAAGTTGCTATTTTAAAAAGGGCGACTCCCTGCAATAAGAGCTGGTGTGTGTCCAGGCCCCAGGAGCTGGCAGTGGTGATGACAGTGGCAGAGGAGGAGGAGGAGGAGAAGGCGGTGGTGGCGGCCGAGTTAGCGGTGGTGGTGATAGTGATGATGGCAGCAGAGGTGGCAGCGGGAGCAACGGCAGTGGAGGTGGCATCAACAGAGGGCAGCTGTGGAGTGGGGCAGCTCTGGTAAGGACCTGGAGGTGCCGGCATGGCTGGGCCGGGCGTGCTGAAGCTCCAAAGTGCACCGAGCACTTTGGAGAGCGCCCGACCCACTCTGGGCCGCTTCGTGCTCCCTCCGCTTCACCTTGGAAGGGGCTCAAAGTGAACCGAAGCAGTCCACTTTGACTCGGGCTCTGGGCCTCAGGCCGAGGCAGTGCACAGCCCTAGAAATAAGACTTTATTGTACATTGTTATAGAAGATAGCCTCATCTTTAAAAAACAAACAAAAAAAACCTTTGTGGACATAAATAAACTCCCAACTTTGAATTATAGTGAAAACCCATTTCAATCTGGGTTTCATCCTGGTTACTAGACTGAATCTGCCTTGGTCGCCCTGATCGATGACCTTTATCGAGAGAGGGACAGGGGGAGTGCAACCCTGTTAATTCTGCTCAGTCTCTCAGCGGCTTTTGATACCATCGACCATGGTATCCTTCTGGATCGACTCTGTGGGATGGGTATCAGAGGCACTGTGTTACAGTGGTGCCAGTCCTACCTGTGGAACTGATTTCAGAGAGTAACATTGGGTGACTATGGGTAGGGATGTCAGAGGATTCTGCCATGAATTGAAATGGGATCAAATTGCCACCAATCCGTGCCACGGAATCCTCCATGGGACAGCATAGTGAGGTCCTGTGGAGCTCATGTGGCTCCTTTTTTTTTTGTCGGCAAAACAGTGGAATTTACAAAGATAATTATGAAAAAAATCCATAAATCGGAAGGATAGAAATAGAATGTGAATGGGTTTCCCATTTTTACGATAATAAATATACACTTTCCCTGCGACCACGCGGCCTTCTTTCGCTGGGACTGAGTCACAAAGTGCACGTAAATCCTCAATCTTTTTTTTAATTGTCTGTGGAGGTGAGGTCAGGTGAAGTCAGGTGACTGAGATCCCTCCAGGCCACCCCCCACCCCACCAGGAAGATAACATCATCGAGGGGAGGGAACTCAAGGGAGGAGGAAGGGAGGGGAGGAGAGGGAGTCCAACCATTTTTCCTGCCTTCATAAGGACTGTCATCATTGTGTGTCACTTCAGTTGCTCCAGAGACAAGAGATGCCACTGCTACTGCAGACAGAGTGTCTGTGTCCAGCCACAACTGGAGTGTGTCCCCTGGTTCTACAATTCTACGGCACTGCAGTTCAACCTTTATTACACTGAAGGTATGTTCTTTGATATACTTACTTTACATGAATATGCCCCTATTTAGTGATTTTTTGGTGGTGAGGGAAGCCCGGCAGCAAAGGACTCCATCCTCCATCAGCCTGCACTAGGCAGCTTCTCCCTGTGGGATGCAAAATGTGTGCCTCTATTTGGGGGCTTGGGCCTTGTTTGGGGGTGCTGGGACTCCATCAGCCTGCGTTAGGCAGCTTCTCCCCATGGGATGCAAAATGTGTGCCTCTATTTGGGGGCTTGGGCCTAGGGTGGGGGTGCTGCTGTGGCTGAACATGGCAGGGAAGGCCAGCACCCTGTGTTTTGGGCTGAGAAGGACTCCATCCTCCATCACCCTGTGTTTTTCAGGGTCCATGGACTCCATGCTCCAGCAGCACCCTCAAACTACTTTTACACTGCACTATATCTGCGATTGTAGGCTGTTTACATGATTTCAGCTTTGCTACAGTGAAATATGTTCCTGAGTAATTCTCTCACCACCACCACATGCATTTATGTCTCCTCTTACCCACCACAGAGACATGACCATGGAGAAAAGAAGAACCCATAGTCAATCCAGTACTCAAAAGCTGTATGGATGGGCAAGATTCAGCACAGAGGTTGCAGTTCAATGATATTTGGAGGAGCTGGAACAGGAGGAAGCCCAAGGTGTGACCAGTGACAATTGCCCCAGCGCCAGTCCACCCTGCAACCGCAAGCAGCACACACCACCAAATACTGCCACAGAAAGTGGCACAGTCACGGCCAGCCACATCTCTGGAGGAACAGGAAGAAAATCCATGGATGGCGAACGGAAGGGCAGTGTCTCCAAAGCAGATGAAAATGTCCCCAAGGAGATTCTACAGTGGTGGAACGGAAGTCACGAAGTCTACATCATTCCAAAGGATGAATCTGGCAAGACTCAATCAATCCTCCCCCATGCTTTTCAGACTTTTAGCAGTGAGGACAGTTTTAGACAACTCTTGTGGAGCTTTGGAGTCAGTACATTTTTTTTTTGTTTGCACTTTGCAGCATATGTTGGTTTCTCAGTGCTAGTGCAGTAGGAGCTTACATCTGCACCTTGCGTAATGTTGATCGGAATTCCAAGCTATGTTTCAAAGATTTCTATAAGTACACAGTTTTTTTCTCTTTGCTATTATTCATGTGTAAAAGGTACATTTCTCCTGAAATTCCGCTTCTATTTGGAATCTTGACAGAAACGCCCACAACTGTCCTCCCTGCATCAGCGAGCAAAAGAGGGACAGAAGATCCAAACATCTATATCGATGTCCCTGCTGAGACTGAGTCTGACTCTGTGGTCAAACCTGCCGGGTTCTTTGGGAGCAATCCCAAACCTCAGGAACAAACATCCCCTGCTAATAGGGATGTCAGAGAATTTCGCCACGAATCTCGGGGAGGCCGAATGCCAGAGCATTCGGCACCCCGAAATCGGCGGCACAATGGTCTGCCCCCCCGCCCCCCCGGGACGGGACTTACCTTGGGCGAACCTTCCTGGCAGCGGTGGCAGTTCAGCGGCGGCGGCCGGTCTTCCGACCAGCTGCCACCGCTGCCATTTCCAGTAAAAAAACACTCAACAAAAAACGTGATAGGCTACGTAAAGATTTACGTAGCCTACCATGGCTAGATTTTTAAAAAATACCGTGATAGGCTATGTCACTGTTTACGTAGCCTATCACGGCTGATTTAAAAGAAAAAAAACACGCGCGTACGCAAATGGCGGCGCCCATGGACGCCGCCATTTGCGTTCCTTATTTTGACACGTCTTAGTCTACGTAAACATTTACGTAGACTGAGACGGTGAAAATAAGGGGAACACAAATAGCGTAGCATCTACCCTATTTGCGTTCCCCTTATTTTTGCCGTCTTAGTCTACGTAAATGTATACGTAGACTAAGACGTGTCAAAATAAGGAACGCAAATGGCGGTGCCCGTGGGCACCGCCATTTGTGTATGTGCATTTTTTTTCTTCTTTTAAAGTCAGCCGTGATAGGCTACGTAAACATTTACGTAGCCTATCATGGCTGACTGCAGGGACGCAAACAGCGGCGGCTATGGCCGCCGCCATTTGCGGACCCGGCTGGCCAGGATTCAGGGGGGAAGGATGGAGCGTCTCCCTGCCGGCCAGAATTTGGGGGGGGAGGGACGGAGCGCCTCCCCCCTGGCCAGAATTTCGGGGGGAGGGATGGAGCGCCTCCCCCCCCACCTCGAATCAAATTTTGTTAAAAGGTAAGTGACTTTCGTACATCCCTACCTGCTAAACGCTCGTCATCATAGGGGTGTATGAAACCCCACTTAACTGGCTACGCTGGGGTCCACAGGTGGGGGGAGGCAATCTGTTCCTCCCCTTGGAATTCTCAATGGGGGGGAGGTGATCTGTTCCTCCCCCCCAAAATCCTGCCCGGCCGGCTCTGCTCCATGGCCAGGCTGATCCACAGCAGGGCCTCCACCAGCTGCTGGGCTGCTGTGGATGCAAATGGCGTCCTGCGTATGGGACGCCATTTGCGTTCCTACGCTAGCCCGTGATAGGCTACATAAATATTTACATAGCATATCACGTCTAAAGCTTGGATACAAATGGCATAGGGGATGCCATTTGGGTCCCTGCTTTAGCTGTGATAGGATACGTAAATATATACGTAGCCTATCACAGGCAAGCATAGGCAGCCATATCACGGGCAAGCTACGACGGCTGCCATTTGCGGCCGCAGCAGCCCGGCAGGGGCCAGAGCTGCCGCTGCTTCATCTGCCGCCACCACTGGAGCTGCCGCCGCATCTGCCACCAGGTAGGTCCGTCCCGGGGGGATTCCATGGGGTGGCGGGGGGAGAGTCTGTGGCAGAATTCTCTGACATCCCTAGTCATCGCCATCAACAATGCCACCAACAACACCATCCACAAGCAGAGATGAGCAGAAACATGCAGCTCCCGATGCCGCCTCATCTGAAACTGATACTCCCATTCGCCAAAGAAAAGATGGTGGCAGGGTGAGTTCCTATGTGTGGCGCTTCTTCAAATATGTGGAAAATGACTGTTACATTGTGGTTTGTGATGTTTGTAGAAGTTGTGTGCACCTAGAAAAGGAAGGGGGCTGTGGACAAGTGGGCACGTCTGCCATGAGGCCACACATGGAGGTGTATCATGTGCTTCTTGTGCCCAAAGATAGTAAGGGCAAGTCCCTCTCACAACAGTCCAAAAAGAGCATTGCTGCCTTCTTTGCTTCATCTTGCAAAGACCAAACGCAAAGTGGTCCAGGTGAGAAGGAAGGACACAGAAGGCAAGTTAGTTAAGAGGCAGATGTCAATGGAAAAATGCCTCATGCTGACACAGAAATTCCCATCTGATAACGTCCAGGCAGCATGGTTGAATCGAGCCCTGACAGAGTTCATTGCTTGATGCATACTGCCTTTCTCCATAGTGGAAGAGGATGCCTTCTGGAACATGGTGAAGGAATTGTGCCCTTGGTGGGAGGTCCCTTCTCATCACTACATTAGTGACATTGCCATTCCAGCCCTGGCTTCTGAAATCAGAAGGGAGCTCCATGGGTTAGAAACATGCAGTTGGAGGAAGTATTCATCTAACAAGTGACACATGGACAAGCACTCAAACAAAGTCTTATCTGTGTGTCACTATGCAATGGGTATCCATCAATGAGATCTGCAGACTTACTCGGAGAACAGCGACATTGGCCCTCACAATGTTCTTGGGGACACACACAGCAGAAGGCATTACAATGAAAATCAGTGGTGTTGTTAACTCCTGGTTCATCCCCTGAAATCTAGCAGCGGGATGTTTAGCAACAGATAATGCCTCCAACTACCTGAAAGCAGTCCGCATTGAAGGGCTAAACCACATTCAGTGCGTTGAGCACTGTTTGAATTTTGTGGTGCGTTCGGGATTCAACAACTCATCTCCTAAAATAGGCTAGCTACTTACAATGACGTGATCAATTTGCACCCACTTCAGGCAGTCCTGCTCAGCAATGGAGGCAATAGGCGCCATCCAATGTAGCCATGGTCTTCCACAACACAAATTCATCTTGGATGTGTGCACACACTGGAACTGCACATTGCATATGCTACAGAGACTCTGTTAGCAGAGAGCTGCTATAAATGACTACATTTTAGAGAAACAACACCATTCCAATTTTTTTTGTCACACCACAGCAGTGGGTCTTGATGCAAGACCTGGTTGACACATTAAAAGTATTTGATGAATGCACAACACTACTGCATGCAGACTGTGCTACACTAGGCCAGGTTCTACCTGTGCTGAAGATTGTAGAGGGAGTGCTGAGAAAATGTTGTGCTGGGCTTTGTAAGTGCACCACTGCTGTAGACAGTCAAGCCCCCAATCCTGCAGTTAGGGTTGCTGAATTCCTTCTACAGGAGATTGGCACCAACAAACACATCATTTTGATGAGGGGGGACATGAAATACATTGCTGCATCATTCCTTGAACCGTGGTTCCGGGATAGCACAACGAGGGAGGTGCAGCAAAGCCAGAACCCTGACTTCCAAAGTCTAAAAACCTATTTAACAGAGAAAATCATTGAGTGCAACCAGAGAGATGTTCTGGATGAGAAGTTGCTGGGGAAGAGTGAGGCTATTAGGACTACTACCTCTCCTACAGATAATATCTGCAGCAGCGACATCACCAGCAGGAAGGGCAATGATGCTACAGCAGCTGCACCACCACGACATACAGGGGCATCATGTGGAAAGTTCTACTTGTACTCCTCATTGGCAGTGGTGTAACTGTGCAGGTGAACCATACAGAAAGAGCCAGGAAATGATCTTCTTATGATGTGGCTATCCAGGAACTGGAAGCTTATGCCAGACACAGTTTCTCAGTAACACACAGCAGACCAGAGAGTGATTCTCTCCTGTACTGGGACACAAAACATGGAGTTTGGCCAAATCTGACCAACGTTGCCATTTGGCATCTATCTTGTCCTCCCTTGAGTGTGTCCTCTGAAAGGCTTTTCTCTACCACTGGTAACATTGTCACCAACTGCCAAAGTAGACTAACACTAGCACATGTCTCCACCCTTGCCTTTATATGTTCCAACAGGAAATGGATTCCTAAGCAGCAGCACCCCACACCAATAGCTGAAACTGTCAGCATAATAGAGCATTCATCAAGTGACGTGGAGAACCCCTTTGATGATGATACGGCCACTAATGTGACCCAAAGTTCTGAGGCGCAATGATGCAGAATCATGTGTGTGCTTGTCATGATTGTGTGTGTGATCACGCCCAAGTTCATGCACATTTTCAGTTGTAGAGAAATCACCATTTCCAAATGTGCATGTAGAAGAGGCAACTCACAGAGTGGTTGTTGTACCTCCAGCAGCGCACATATTCCACACCGTAGCCATCTTGTTCTTGTTTTGTCCAAACAAGCAGTCCCTAGGGATGGCGAAGAATTTCTCCCCGAATCTTCGGGAGGCCGAGCGCCAACGCATTCGGCCCCCCGAAGTTGGTTGGGAAATTCTCCGCCTGCCCCCCACCCCCCCGGGACGGGACTTACGTTCGGCGAATGTCCCTCTCGGCAGCGGGTCCCGGTGGTGTTTCGTGGGCGGGGGCGGCGGCCAGTCTCCCGACCGGCTGCCGCCGCTGCCATTGCAAAAAAAAAAAAGTAAAAGAAAACAAAAAACAACACACCTGTGATAGGCTACGTAACTATTTACGTAGCATATCATGGCTAGATTTCCAAAGTCAGCCGTGATAGGCTACATACATCGTCACGTAGCCTATCATGGGTGACTTTGAAAAAAAAAAAAGCGCTTATGCAAATGGCGGCACCCATGGGGCGCCGCCATTTGCATTCCTTATTTTGGCGCGTCTAGTCTATGTAAAGATTTATGTAGACTACGGCGAAAATCAGGGCATGCTATTTGCGTTGCCCTTATTTTCGCCGTAGTCTACGTAAATCTTTACGTAGACTAGACGTGCCAAAATAAGGAACGCAAATGGGGTTCCACTTTTTTTTTTGCGTACGCACTTTTTTTTTTTTCAAAGTCACCCATGATAGGCTACGTGACGATTTACGTAGCCTATCATGGCTGACTTTGGAAATCTAGCCATGATAGGCTACGTAAATCGTCATGTAGCCTATCACGGGGTCTTTTTTTTTTTTTTTACTTTTTGTTTCGCAGCTGGGGAGACGGGGTGCTTCTCCCCGGCCTGAATTTTGGCCGGGCGAGGTGGGACGCCTCCCCCCCCTCGCCTGAACTTCGGGGGGAAAAGCGAAGCACCTCCCCCCCACCACGAAGCCAAGCTGTGAAAAGGTAAGTGACTTTCGTACATCCCTAGCAGTCCCTGTCTGGCCTGGGCAGAGCACAAAGCAGTGGTGACATGTGGTGGTGCTTTGCATAACTTACACTGACACGCAGAGTCCAGTTGCACTGCCTGACTGTGTCTGGCAGCCTAACAACATACATCCCTACTACACACACACACAATTTTTTATGCATCCCAGTGTACTTCACTATTGACTTTATATGTGTATCTTTAACCTTCTGAATGTTAGTATGATTCTGATTCCCCAAATGTATGTATAGTTCCAATTCTCCTGATGTGTGATTTTAATTCATTTTAAACTCTTCTTTAATAAATCAAAGGATTGCTTTCAAAGACCTTTTTGTGGTCTCTGAGTCCCTCAGCTTTTTGGGAGTATCAGGTTTTCCTAAGCACCGACTTTTTATCTTATGTAAAAAGATCCCTCTGGTATGTGTTTAGTTTATATGTATGTGATATGCACCTCCATGTAAATTAAAGCATACTTCGTAACATCGGGGATGCTGAGCATCTCCCTATGAAGGAAGCTTACAGCAGCTGGGATTGTGTAGCTTGGAAAACATTCTTGTTGTTGCGGTTTGTGGAACAGTAAGCAAACACAGAGATCGTTATGTAAAATTATCTAGATTAAAAAAAATTATATCTCTTGACTTGAACCAAGAAATTGTTTACTTTTTTTCAGAGCAGGGCAGAAAGAACTTTAAACAGAACAGAAGTTACAAAAGAAAACACGAAAACAATTGCAATGTCACTGGCTGCAGGCCTCAGTTCAGATGTAATGCCTGCTCAATGGCTTCCACCCTTCTTTGAACCCATTCAAAGTACCCATTACTTGTGGGTAGAAAGAGAAGAATAAACCACAATGGCAATATGCATCTTGCAGGCAGTGTTGTTAGCTCAGGTGCCATTCTATAGTACTTACAGGTCCTGTTAAGCCTCTGGACATCCCCCAGCAGATGCCTGAGGAGTACCAGAGGAGGGGCTTCATCTGTGGAAGAAGAAGGGTAGCCTTCCTCCACACATGCTCCTCCTCCTGTTGTCGGCTGTGCTTCGGGCTCTTCCTCCTCCTCTCTCCTCTATCTCCTGGCAGCCTCAGTCCCTCCTGTATCAACGATGCATGATGTGCAGCTGTGGAATGTCACAGTAACAGAATTATTTTAGTAATGTATGAGGTGAGTGAACAAAAGCACAGTCATTCATTGATCCGTCTATCACCATTTCCAATTCCTACCATAAGAACCACAGATTCTTTCCTCCCAGCACAAGGTCTATTGAGGTGATAATTAGGAAGGCAGATTAGACAGTATTGACAGTTTTGGCTGGATGGTGGGAACTGTTGGACTTCGGTAAACATGCACAGGATTGCACTTTTAGTCACCCCACAGAACTGATATTGCATTTCTACATTTGCAATGTTGTGGTATTTATTTATTCTATTGATGCATTGCATAAATGCCACCTTTTTTCCTAGCGCAAGGAACCCAAGGTGGCTCACATTATCCTCTGCGTCTCCATTTAACCCTCACAACAACACTGTGAGGTAGGCTGGGACTTTCTGACTGGCCCAACGTCACCCAGAGAGCTTCCATGGCTGAGTGGACTATATCCAGATCTCCAAGCTCCCAGTTCAACACTTGCTCATCAGTTGACTTGAGTGCCAATGTCTTGGTGGAAAGGTGGGGTGCAAAAATTCAGCAATCACTACATAAATAAGGATGGCATGGACACACCGAAAGGCTGGTCCTACTGCTGCTGCTGCCAGTCTCTCTCTGTGCACCTCACGGTGACCAGCAGGAGCAGCAGCATTTCACCAGAAATGTCCAGTGTGTCAGTGTGTAATATGATTTGTAGCCAGGGCCGCATAATCCTATGCATGTGGTTGTACAGGAAAAAGTAATGCAGTTCCCAGCATTAGGGATGTACGAAATTGGCCTTACCTGGCTCTGCCGGGTTCTGCTGGTGGGGGGAGGCACTCCGTCCCTCCCCCCGGAATCCTGGCCAGTCAGCTCCGCCAGCAGCCGGACATCCAGCCGCTGGCTAGCAGGGACGCAAATGGTGGTGGCCATAGCCGCCACCGTTTGTGTCCCTGTAGTCAGCCGTGATAGACTACGTAAATCTTTATGTAGCCTATCACGTCTGACTTAAAAAAAAAAAAAAGCACGTACGCAAAAGGCGGTGGCTACGGCTGCTGCCATTTGCGTTCCTTATATTGGGGCGTCTTAGTCTACGTAAATATTTACGTAGACTAAGACGGCAAAAATAATAGTGTCCACTATGCTATTTGCGTTCCCCTTATTTTTGCCGTCTTAGTCTACGTAAATATTTACCTCCTTGCAATTTTTAATGTTAATAATGAGGGCCTTTGTTTCCTCCCGGCCCCACCTCCTCCCAAGCACTGCTACTTCTGCAGCCATTTTTATGAGCAGCAGAGTCCAGACAAATATCCAGAGTCCAGACAAGACAGACAGCACACAACGACACAATAACCAGACAACCACCACCACACAGACACACACCACGTTCAGGAAGTTAGCAGGAGGTTTATGACAGATTTTGCGGAAGCCGTAGCCCCATTGTTTTTTATTTGGGAGCCCCTGGGTTTTGTGAGGTTAACAAGACCAGTAAACAAGAGGAACATAAACAAGAAATACTCAGAAATTAATAAAATCACAGTCCCTGTCTGAGAAAACAAGACAGCGGCGGAGTGCACAGATGGTGGGGAAAATTCCCACCATGGGAAAAAATACGTAAACAATCGCGCAGTTGCGCATCCGGCGGAAGTTTCATGGGGGGGAATCCCCACCAAGGGAAGAAATACGTAAACAATCACAGCAGTTGCGAATCTGGCGGAAGTTATGTGGAGGATTGCCGCCATGAGAAAAATACGTAAACATTTACGAAAAATAGTGTTTTTCCCAGAACTTACCCAGAGTGGCGGAGACAGACGGCTGCTGGGTGAGAAGGATTTGTTGGCATTCGGTATGTATTTATTGACGTAATTTCTGGAGTGGGAAAAAAATGGAGAATTTCGGGGGCTTGCGGACAGTGGAATGGGGCAGAGGACACAAACTGTGGAAGTCAAGAGGGACGGTAGGAGCACAGTTTGTACATCCCTATTCCTCCGTCCCTTGGCAATTGAGCTATGGGGTGCTGCAGGGTACCATCCTGTCCCCAAAGTTATTTAACATCTATATGAAGCCATTGGGAGTGGTCCTTAGGGGATTTGGAGCCAAGTGCCATCAGTATGCTGATGACACCCAGCTCTATCTCCCTGTGACATCTGAATCAGGAGAGGCTGTGCAAGTCCTGGACCAGTGCCTGAACTAAGTAATGGGCTGGATGAGGGCCAATAAACTGAAGCTGAATCCTGGCAAGATGGAAGCCCTGTGGGTGAGTGGTTCCCAAGTTCAGGAGATAGGCTCACTGCCTGTTCTGGATGGGGTTGCATGCCCTCTGAAAGATCAGATCCATAATATTCTTAGATCCATCATTGTCACTGGAGGCCCAAGCAGCCATGGCTGCTCGGAGTGTCTTTTACCAGTTTTAGCTGGTTTGCCAACTACAGCTTCTCCTGGACAGGGATAGCTTAGCCACAGTGGTGCAGGTGCTAGTAACCTCAAGACTGGATTACTGCAATGTGCTGTATGTGGGGCTCCCCTTAAGGCTGTTGGGGAAGCTGGAGCTAGTGAAGAATGCAGCAGCTCTGCGATTGTCAGGAGCTGCCCTTTCCAGCATGTTACTCCTTTGCTGAGTGAACCGCCCTTGCTGCCTATCTGCTACTGGGCCAGATTTAAGTTTTTAATACCAGTGTACAAAGCCCTAAACAATTTGGGACCAGGATACCTGAGAGGGCGCCTTCTCCCTTACCAATCTGCCTGGTCACTGAGGTCATCGGAGGGTGTGTTCCTGCTGGTTCCACATGGACCCATGGCCCAGTTGGAGTCCACCCAGAGAAGAGACTTCAGTGTGGTGGCCCCCTTTCTTTGGAACTCCCAGCCCCTGGAGGATAGGCAGACATTAACACTGTGTTGTTTCTGGTGCCTCCTGAAAACAGCATTGTTCCAGGAGGCATTCCTGAATTGACCAGTGTATTGGCCCCAGGCCTGTAGTTTTAGAGGGCTTAGAGATCCATAATTCTTCCTGTTGTTATTCAGTCGTTAAGTCATGTCCAACTCTTTGTGACCCCATGGACCATAGCACGCCAGGCCTTCTTGTCTTCCGTTCTCTCCCAGTGTGCTCAAGTTCATATTCATTGCATCGGTGATGCTGTCTAGCCATCTCATCCTCTGCCGTTCCCTTCTCCTTTTGCCTTCAGTCTTTCCCAGCATCAGGGTCTTTTCCAGGGAGTTTTCTCTTTGCATTAGGTAGCCAAAATATTTGAGCTTCAGTTTCAGTATCTGTCCTTCCAATGAGCAGTCAGGGTTGATTTCCTTTAGGAATAATGCTTTCTGCTTTGGTGCAATTCCCTTGCTAGTGGGCCTCTTGGCTGGTAAGGTAAGTCAAAGGTCGATATTGCTGCCTCAGCACATTCTATGCTAATGAGCGCTGGTCTTAGCAGGGCCTAGGATGCGCTTGAGAAGTGAAGCTATGTTTATGATGAGCTACAGGTGTCTGTGCTGGGAACGTTCTGATCATTTCCCCTCTGACATGGGGCTGTTAGCCTATGCTGGGAAAGTTGCAGATGAATGCTAATTAATGCTTGCGGCCATCATGCTGCCTCACAGCTAACATGCATGGTATAATACCCATTGTACCCCATGCCTCTGGGTTCAGAGAAGCTGTCTGATCCAACCATTGGGTGCACCTGTGTGGTGTAGGAATGTTGGAGAAATCCTCCACAGACCCCAATGAGGTTGGATTCTATTGAATCCGGCCCCCTGAAGTCCGTGGAGGATCAGATCTCCTGCCTTGTCTTCCAGTGCGAAGTCCTCGCTGGTGGATCCTCCCTGCTGCCAGCTCCAAAGACCCAGTGATATGGCTGCCACGGCCATATCTCCAGACTGTGGATGCAAATGGCGTCCACCTCACCATTTGCATCCCTGCTCTTTACTGTGATAGGCTACATAATGTTTTATGTAGCCTATCACAGTAAAGAGCAGGGACACAAATGGCGTCCACTATGACGGACACCGTTTGCGGATGCAGACCGGCTGCGGCCAGAAGTCCAGCCGCAGCTGGGGAGGATTCTGAGGGGAGGACCAGATTGTCTCCCCCCCCATGTGGACCCCCCAGCGGACCCAGGTAAGTGGGGTTTGTACACCCCTAGTGTGCTGTAAGGATTCCATAAAGTCTCCTTGTAAGCAAACCTGGATCTGGCTTATCACTATCTTGACACCTCCGACCTCAGCAGCCCACGGACGGGGCATACAACCACACACAGTTTCTATTAGGGATGTACGAAAGTCACTTACCTTTTCGCAGGGGTGATTCACAGTGGGGGGGAGGTGATCCGCACCTCGCCCTGAAATCCTAACCCGGCCGGCTCCACTCTGCGGCAACTCTGCAGAGCCACCGGCCAGGTGCATTCGCAGGCATCTGGAGCCTGTGGACGCAAATGGCGGTGGCTATGGCAGCCGCCATTTGCGTTCATGTTTTTGGCCGTGATAGGCTATGTAAACATTTATGTAGCCTATCACGGTGAAAGACAGGGGTGTAAATGGCAGCTGCTACGCCATTTGTGCCCCTATTTTTTTTACCGTGATAGGCTACATAAATATTTATGTAGCCTATGACAGCAAAAAAAAAACAGGAACGCAAATGGCGGCGACTACGGCGGCTGCTATTTGAGTTCCCTTTTTTTTGCCGTGTTAGGCTACGTAAATATTTATGTAGCTTATCACGGCCTCTGTAGGGACGCAAATGGCATCCCTGCGTTAGCCGTGATAGGCTATGTAAGTATTTAGCCTATTACGGCCTAAATGGGGAAGCGAATGGAGGCTGCAGACGCAGCCACCATTCGCAAAAGCAGCACAAACAGCACCAGGTAAGTGCTCTGTTTCGTGCGCCTTTCGAGGGGTGGTGGGGCGGAGGGCTTTGTTCCGCCACAGATTTCGGGGGGCCGAATGCACTGGCATTCGGCTTCACTGAGATCTGTGGCAGAATTCTCTGACATCCCTAGTTTCTATTGGCATTCTGGGTTTTTTATTTTTTGTTTTAAGCATGATTTTAAGATGGCGTTTTAAATGTTTTATTCTTTTACTATTTTACCTTTTGCATTCACCGCTCTGAAATCTGTTTAGATGTGGAGTTCTATACAATATTATAAATAAAAAATAAATAAATGAAATAACATAAGACCATTGTCATTGGTGGAATCTGTGTTTCAAGAGCTTTCCAATGAAGTGTGTTTCATGAGAATCGGTCAATGGGAAGGCAGTCAAAAAGGGATGACCAACTATCTCCCAACTTTAAATTATATGTATAAGATTAGACTAATCCAAGTCTCTTGTTTGTGGCTATTTCTTCTTCTTTTTTAAAATAACTGTTGGGTGTGTTGCGCATACCCAGCATGCACTGGCCAAATGGCTGCTCAGGCACAGAATCTGGCATCTTGAGAATAGGTACGGTGTAGGCACCCAATTCTTTCTTGGAATCCAGCAGAACCTGCCCCCCCAGTCCATGCCCCTGAGCCACACTTGCCGAGCCCCTGCCCCCACTCACCCCCTGCCCACACTCGCCGAACTGCCTGCACTCACATGGGCAGTGGCATCAAGCTCAACGATTGCCACTGGGGGGGGGCGGCAATCATGAAAAAGTGCGTATTTGCATATACATAAAATGGGGCTGTGAATAGCCCACATAGGCAAGCAAATGCTTGTAATCTTGCATATATGGTTGATTCACAGCCCCATTTTTTTTATACGCGATTATGCTAATTTTCATGATTGCCATTTTATTTCTCAAAACATGGCGATCGCAGAACTCGATGAGGCCGCCCAGGTGAGTGTGGGTGGCTCGGCGAGCGGCAGGGAGCTTGAGTGCGGATCCAGGTGTGCGTGAACAGGGGCAGGGTCTGGGCAGATGCCTGGAGAACCGGGATGGGAGGGGGGGCGCCCACCCTTCTGTACTTGAGAATCTCAATGTTCATTTAAAACAAACAAACAATGAATAAGTTTCTCGCTGCCATGGATGCAGATGAAAAGCTGGAAAATGTGTGCCTAGGGATGTCCATTGTGGGGAAATCTGGCCCTTTTGGGGCTTGCTGGATTTCCCCAGCAGCTCTGGTTGGGCTTGTATTTGTGGGCCAAGCCATAGGCTTTTTCCCGAAATCCAGGAACTGTTCTTGGGGTGTCCCCCCTGCCACACAACTAACAATTTCTGCAAATTGCAGCTGCAATGTCCACAAATTGCTATTTACAAGAGAGAGAGAGACAGAGACAGAGACAGAGAGACAGAAGTTCCTGGATTTCAGGAAAAGCCTCCACCAGATCTTCCCACCCCCACATTGCTGCTCCTGCCATGTGTCTCCCCTCACGGCATGTACCCCACCCCACACACCACCGCATCTCCCAGCAAGCTGGCATGTCTCCCCCACCCCATCAGCCTCCCCCTGCCGCTTCTCCCACCCTTTACTGAGTCTGCCCCCACTAGATCTCCCAACCCTCCCTCACATCTCCCTCACCTCCCAGCTCTTCCAGCATCTCTCCCCCCTCAATCCCTCACCAGGTCTCCCAGCTCTCACCAGGTCTCTCCCCAAACCCTCAACTCTATTTATGGGGGGGGGAAGAAAAGAAAAATGACAACCCGGAAAATTCAGAAGCTGGCCCAATCCGATGCCGTTGAGTCAGGCCAGCTCATGGAGAGGTGAGCCAAAGTCGGGGCGGGGGGGGGGGAAAGCTGCTGAAATCTCAGTGAACTACACCACCCCTCAAGGATTCCTCTGACATCCCTATATGTGACCAGTTTTTCAAATTTTGGAGCCAGAAGAAAGCTAGGCGGCACTACCTGTGCTTGGAGGTAGGAAAGCTGTGTCCAGGATGGAGAAATCTGTAAATTTCAGTTTCTCTCAGTTTCTCAGTTTTCCAGTCTTAAGTTTGGTTCATCCCAAACTTTGCTCAGGCCTGAACATTCAAATGCATTTCGGTTCACGTTCCCCCCGCCCCCTGCAATGCAAGCATTTTGTAGACTAAGACATTGGGAATAATGCCTAATATACACATTTGTGCGAGGAGTTGTTTTTCATAACGTAAAGCATTGTGAATGTTATTTTCACTAACGTGGGCACCATCTTGTGCACTTTCCCCGAATATACAGCTCCCCTTTTCCTTTTATCAGACAGCAGACATTTTCATTTGCTCACTTTAATTATTTTGGTAAGCCACCTCGAGGGCCATCTGGAGAGGTGTCATATCGAATTTAAAAAATGGAAGCCCCCTCCCCAGACACGAGTGCCTCCAACTCACTGGCCTCTGGACCCCGTAGCTGATCCCTGAAGCATCTGCTATCTATCACTTCTTTAACTGCAATTAAAGGGATGGCATGGTTTAGTGTAAATATTTGGCTTGCCTCTTTTCTGCACCCTCCTCCGCTAAAGGTCATCCAAGATGAGATAAACAGGCTGTCATCAAGCCAGACCAATTCTGTCCGAGTTCTGAGGGCAATGTAAAACACGGGCTTAATGCAGCCAGACAGGGCAGGTGAATCACTGGAGCAGATAAGCCTGTCCATAATGAATTCCTTTCTTTGCACCGAGCTCCTCTTCTCACCAGGAGCCTCGCTAACTCCTTTAATTTAAAAAGCTCTGTAATCTATTCCCTTGCTTGCTGCCTCTTAAACTTGTGTTGATTTCCTCATCTGGGCCTCCCAGGCATGACGTTTTCCACTGTGTTCTGCCTCTCCTTTTGTGAGTGTTTTCCTTTCTTCTAGGTGAACAGCTGCAGGGTGCTCCATTCCCTTTCTGTCAAGGTACATACAATGGGCTCTCATTTCCTCCCTCACATCCCTTTTCCTCCATTCCTTTCTTAATGCATAAAGACATGAAGTCTGCTGTGTGCGTTGGAGGGGGGGGGGGGCGGGAGCTGGGAGGGTGATACATTCCCTTCACACTAAGGATGCAATCCTGCACATACTTACCTGGGAGCAACGAGGCTGACAGCTGAGGAGGATGGCACTGGATGAAGATATTTCCATGGACATGTAAGAAAAGAAGGCATTAATGACCAATGGAGTCCTGTATTTGTCAAAGTTGGGTAGAAGAGTAGTGTTTCCTTTATTCCATTGGATTTCTATGCTCTGCTCCTTTGGGAGTATAACTGATGAAGAAGCCCAAGGCCAGCCCTCTCCCCCTTTAAAACCTTTAAGGAGCAACGCCAGAAGGAATAAGTCCACCTTATTCTGGTCCACCATGGGGCTTTGCCCCAAGACCATATGGCATAGCCAGTTAGCTCCCGGGGAAGGGAAACAGCTCAGCTAGGGATGGCATATGTGTCCAGCTGGGGCTCGAAACTCAGCAGAATAGTGCCAGCTTGGCCCCCAGACACCAGCTCATGGACCACCAAGCCTGCCTGATCTGGTGCATGCCAAGTTGGGAAAGCTCGTGGTTTTCCACCGCCTGCCAACCCTTAATGGTCTCCTTGCAAGGAGAGAATGAGGGGTTGGCAGATGGCGACTGGACTCCTACCCACACCACCTCTCAGCCCTTCATGGTATCCTTCCTCACAAGGAGACAATGAGGGGTTGGGAGGTGGTGGGAGCAGGAGTCCCATGCTGCCAGCCAACCCCTCACAGTCTCCTTGCAGGGAGGGGAGAACTAGAGGTAGGCAGGTGGCGATTTGACTCTGGCTGCTGCCATTTTGTGCAAAATGGTGGCTGATGGAGCAGTGGGACACCTCAAGAAGTGGCAGTGAGGTCACTTGGGCAGGGCAAGCAGCAGCAAGTTTGCCCATCCCTCACCTCAGCATGCTGCAAGCCGTGCAATTGGTGTTCATCAACCTGCACTTTTTAATTTTTTAATTGGCGAACAGGATTGCAAAATTTGGAGAAATGCAAATTTCAAAGGATAACTGAGTCTTGGTTCATGTCTTGGGTTGAAAGTGCGGAATCATGTAAGTAAACTCAAAAATGTGAACCAAACAATTCCCCCCCCACACACACCCTTAGTTTGAGAGCCCTGGTTCTTGAGTTTCGAGCTGCCAGTCTCCAGTTTGAGATCAGGGACAGGGTATTATTTCTCTGGCGAGGATGCAGGAAAGAAGAACTTGCCAGTCTCCTCCTCCTTTGTGCCCATGTTCTGGGTGCTCCTCAGGGGTGGGGCCATGGCAGAGGCCAAACTCCAAGACAATACACTGTCCAGGGAACCTGCAGAATTGTGGGACCTAAGACACCAAACAGATGAAATCTGGTTCAGGACCCCACTCCCATATCTGCAACCAGGACCTCAAAAAACAGCACTTGCTGGGAAGCATGGAACATCTCATGTCTGTGTCCTACTCAGGAGGAGGAATATGTGCCTTAAGTACCATCAGATGGAAAGTCTCCATTCCTGTCTAGAAGCTGCTGATGCAACAGCTCTGTGGAGCAGCTCCTAGTTCTACTAACCTTCTGGACAGCTCCCTTGATGATTGGCACTTATTTATTTTATTATTATTTATTTATTGAATTTATGCCTATATACAAAATACTTTAGGTGGCATACTGAGTTAAGAACCAAATTTACACACACACACACACACACACACACACACACCACAAAACAAAACACAATACAGCCTAGAAACAGTATATAAAGGTAAAGGTGTCCCCAACCAGTCGTGTCCGACTCCAGGGGTGGTGCTCATCTCCATTTCTAAGCCGAAGAGCCAGCGCTGTCCGAAGACGCTTCCGTGGTCATGTGGCCGGCATGACTGAACACCGAGGTGCACGGAACACTGTTGCCTTTCCCACCGAGGCGGTGCCTATTTATCTACTTGCAATGTCTTGCTTTCAAACAGAAACAGTATATAACAACCAGCGAAGAGAAATAAGGATTCTAAAAAGGAAAGGCCTGCCAGAATAATAGAATCTTTAATTTCCACTTTAAAACATTCAAAGAGGTCAGCAGGCACATTTCAACTGGCAAGTCATTCCACAGCTGAGGGGCGGGGCAGCAAACGAAAAGGTCCTCTTGCACGTGGCTGCCAATCTCACATCAGGCAGCTGAAGCAGATAACCCTCAGGGGACCTTAAATGATGGACTGGGACATAGGAGAGGAAGTGCTCCCTGAGGTACTTTGGACTTAGACCACGTAAGGCCTTAAAGGTAAGAACCAGAGCTTTATATCTTGCCTGGAAACAAATTGGCAGCCAGCGAAAGATTTCAAAACCAGTGTGATATGGACTCCATGGGATGCCCCATAGAACAACCTGGCTGCCACATTTTGCATACGCTTTTTTTTTTTTTTTTACCCAGACATGATAGATACCGTTTTTTTTTTACCCAGACATGATAGATACCGTTTCCCCTAAACGGTAGATTACTTATAGGCCTATAATTATTAAAGCCCATGGGGTCAAAGGAGGGCTTCTTCAGCAGCTGTCTAACAATTCTTTCTTTCAGACATGGTGGAAAGTTACCTTCCATTAGGGAGGCATTGTTAATATTTAGCAAAAATTGCTTTACCATCTCCCCTCCGTCAACTACAAGCCAGGATGGGCAAGGGTCGGGAGGGCAAGTTGTCTTTTTGACCAAACAAAGCAGCTTGTCCACATCATCAGGAGTCACAGACTGAAAATGATCTAGTTTAATCATACAGGAAGCCCTAAGTACAGCACACTACAGAAATCAAGCTTAGAGGTTACCGGCACATGCACCACCATTACTAGGTCCATATGTTCCAAGAATGGGCATAGCTGGTGTATCAGTCGAAGGTGATAACAGGCATTTCTCATCGTTGTCTCCACCTGGGGTGCCAGGAGCAGGGTTGGGTCAAGAAGCACCTCCAAGCTATGAACTTGCTCCTTCAGGGGGAGGGCAACCCCTTCCAGAACTGGTTGACATACTTTAATACCTGAATTAGGACCCTTCATGACAAGCACCTCTGTCTTGCCCAGATTCAACTTCAGTGTGTTCTCCCTCAACCAGCCCATTACCGACTTCAGACAGTCATTCAGAGGAGTCATACCTTCCTTGGATGAAGATATTGAGGGGGAATAGATTTGGGTGTCATCAGCATACTGATAACATGGGGCCCCACATCTCCTGATGACCTCTCCCAGTGGTTTCATGTAGATATTAAACAGCATTAGGAATGGGATGGAGACCTAAGGGACTCCACATAACAGCTCCTTTTTTGAGGAGCAAATCCCAAGTGACACCACCTGGAACTTTCCTGAAAGGAAGGAGCAGAACCACTCCAGAGCAGTGCCCTCAACCCCCAACTCCCCCAGATGGTAAGGATACCATGGCTGATGGTATCAAATGCCACTGAGAGGTCCAAAAGAATCTATAGGGATGCACTCCCTGTATCGATTCCCAGATGAGGATCATCCACCAAGGCAACCATGACAGTCTCAACTCCATATCCCATTCTGAAGCTGGTTTAAAATGGGCCCAGGTAAGCAGTTTCATCCAAGACTGCTTGAAGTTGAATGGCCACCTCCTACTCAATTACCTTTCCCCTAAACGGTAGATTACTTATTGGCCTATAATTATTAAAGCCCATGGGGTCAAAGGAGGGCTTCTTCAGCAGCTGTCTAACAATTCTTTCTTTCAGACATGGTGGAAAGTTACCTTCCATTAGGGAGGCATTGTTAATGTTTAGCAAAAATTGCTTTACCATCTCCCCTCCGTCAACTACAAGCCAGGATGGGCAAGGGTCGGGAGGGCAAGTTGTCTTTTTGACCAAACAAAGCAGCTTGTCCACATCATCAGGAGTCACAGACTGAAAATGATCTAGTTTAATCATGCAAGCAGTGTTCCTGGACACCCCACCATTGATTTCTGTCCCCACAACAGAACCTAAGTCTGCTCATATCTGAGAGATTTTATCTGCAAAAAAATCATTGAAGGTGTCACTTGGTTCTCTGACTTTGTGTTATCCTTGCTGACACTGCTGGACAGTGTGTGCTATGTGCCAGAACTGCCCAGGACCTGGCCTGCTTGGCTGGACCGTGCTCCTGGGAATGGGGCCACACCCTTCACTTCTATTCCTAGTCTCTCTGCTGTTTCTTCATCTGGCCAGAATCTGGTGTTGGTGCACTAACTGAAATACCTCCTTGATCACTGAGGTCACCTTAGTTTCAAGACCCACTAGAGGGCTGAACTCCTTTGTAGACCTTTGTAGTCCCTGTTTAATTGGCTTTACCATCAGCATGAATCACCTTGTGTGGGGGGTTCTCAGTAAGAAGGAGGCGCCTAACAGCCTGGTCCTACCTCCTGCCTTAGCTGTGGGGGCTCAAGCAGAGATATAGATAGCAATTAGGGATGGCGGAGAATTCTGCCACTGATTTCAGTAAGGCTGAATACACTGGCATTCGGCCCCCCGAAATCCGTGGCGGAACGGCTTGCCACCCCCCACCCCCCCGCGGATCCCCCCCAGGATGAGACTTACCTGGGGCACATGTTCCGGATAGCGGCGGCTTCGGCGGCGGCAGCTGGTCTTCCGACAGCTGCCACCGCCGCCATTTGCAGTCTGGTCTTTTCTCTTTTTTTCCCCCAGACGTGATAGGCTATGTGAAGACTTACATAGCCTATCATGTCTGGGTAAAAAAAAAAAAAGCGTATGCAAATGGCGGCGGCTAGGGCGGCCACCATTTGCATTATTATTTTTTGCCTTTTTAGTCTACATAAATATTTACGTAGACTATTATGGGGGAAATGAAGGGGAATGCAAATAGCATAGCGGGTGCTATTTGCATTCCTTTTTGATTTGCCATTTTAGCCTACGTAAATATTTACATAGGCTAAAATGGCGAATCAAAAAGGAACGCAAATAGCGCCCACTACGCTATTTGTGTTCCCCTTTATTTTCGCCATAATAGTCTATGTAAATATTTACGTAGACTAAAACTGTGAAAAAATAAGGAACGCAAATGGCGGCCGCTGTAGCCGCCGCCATTTGCGTACGCATTTTTTTTTTTTACTTTGCTGTGATAGGCTACGTAAATATTTACGTAGCTTATCATGGTTAAATACAGGGACGCAAACTGCGGCGGCTCCGCGGAATCCCTGCGGAGCGGAGCCTGCCAGGCAGGACTCTGGGGGGAGGGACTGAGTGCCTCCCTCCCCATCGAGGATTCCAGGGGGAGGGACAGAGCGCCTCCCCGCCCCACCGCGAAGCAGATCCGTGAAACAGTAAGTGACTTTCGTACATCCCTAATAGCAACACACACACCCCTTAAAGCAGGAGATCCTACTAGGGCAAGGCATGTGGGCAGATCTGGGGATGGGCAAGCTTGGAAAGTGACAAGTAGATGTGAACTTGGATGAGAGTTCTCTTTCAATACAAAATCTCATGCTGTGTAGGGATGTCAGAGACATCTGCTGCAGATTCAAATGAGGCTGGATTCTTTGGAATCCAGCCTCAGGAATCCACAGTGGATCGGGACCACTTACCTCTGCTCCAGGAGGACTCGAGGCTGAATGTCACTCAGTTGCTTCTTCCAGCCAAAGCCATTCGCCTCCTCCCTGTCCCTGCCGATTGCCTTTTAAAAAAAGTATTTTTAAAAAAATGGCGATCAGGAGGATGTGCCCATGGACTTCTTCGCAAATAGAGACATGAATCTTGTGTATAAGTCTATGTGTCCATAGTCTTATACGCAAGATTCACCGCTCTATTTTGCATATAAGTCTATGGGCACATGCGATCAGCAGGAAGTGCCCATAGACTTATATGCAAAACAGAGTGGTGAATCTTGCGTATAAGCCTATGGACACATAGATTTATATGCAAGATTTATGACTCTCTTTGCATATAAGTCTATGGGCACATACTCTCGATCGCCTTTTTTTAAGAAAATACATTTTTTTTAAAGGCAGTCGGCAGGGACAGGGAGGAGGTGAATGGCTCTGGCTGGCAGGAGGGAAGGTAAGCGCCCCCAAGCCAGTTTCTCCCTCCCCAGAATCCGAGCGGAGCGGAACCGCTCTGGAGGATTCTGGAGGGGAGGAACGGATCTCCTCCCCCCCCCACAGATTCCCCAACGGAACAGACGGTGGGGAATGCATACACCCCTAATCTGTGTATACAAGTTTTGTGCAAGTACAATATCAAGGTGCATCTTGGGAGCTGCAGTCCAGAATCACATAGTGCTTCAGGATGTCATGGGTCACCATGTTATGTTGCCCTTCCTGATTGGTTGTTTCACATGGCCTGCCTGTGTGATGTTGTCATGATGTGATGTTTGCTTCCCTTTGCCAATTGCCAGTATGAAGACGAAACTGCGGAGTTCTCCTCCTCCTCAGAGCCAGAGTTGCAGCAGCAATGATGACAAGGGACACAGCTAAGGAGATTGCATCAAGTAAGTTCGGAGGGGTCTAGGTGGTCAGACGATTGAAAACTTAGCGGGTGGGGGGAATCTGGGTACGACTTTGTGCATTTCAGTTCATGCTCTGAAGCTCACGATCAATTCCAAACTTAATAGCAAATTCAGAATATGTCAATCCAGGCTTGCTATAAAGGTGAGCATTACTAATTATGGATGGACAGACTCACCTGCATCCAGTTTCACCAGGCGCTTGGTGAGTCACCGGCCAGCCCTGCTTGCCACGCCACGTGAGCCCCTGGGAAGCTTGGTGAATGTCCAGCAAGTGCCGCAGGGCCATCCATCCTCTTTGCAAGCCACCGTTTTGCACAAAATGGAGGCTTGGGGTTTTACAGAAAAGTAATGTTGTGTAAACAGCAGCCGTAAAGGGCCCATTGACACAACCCTACCGATATGGACCTACTCCTGCCTCCGCCGCCTGTCAAGCCTTCGCGGACTCCTCTGTTTCAAGGAAAGAGACCGTGAAGACTTGACAAGCCACAGAGACAGAAGTTGACCACCAACTGGTCATTGCAAGGAGGGGAGAATGAGAGGTTTTGTGGGTGGCATGTGACTCCTGCCTCTGCCATCTGTCAAGCCTTCATGGCCCCCCTCTTTGCAAGGAAGGAGACAACAAAGGCTTGACAGGCAGTGAAGGCAGGAATCACTCCTTGCCTATAATGTTGTGTAAATGGGCCCTTTACAGCTGCCATTTACACAATATTGGATTCCTGGAAATCCCCAAGCTGCCATTTTAACTCAAAATGGCAGCTTGCTTAGGGAACAGGTGGCTGCTGGTCCCTCTCACCACACACGGGCTGCTCAGAGAGCGGGTCCAGGTGAGCATGGAGGCTTGGCTAGTGGATCCAGGGGGCATAAGTGGGGGGCGGGGGGGGTCCGACAGACTCCACCCCCTTCGTGGACTCTTGCAACATCCATATTACTATTAGACAACTTTTGTCCAGTGAGCTGACTAATTATGAAAATTGGCAGCATGACTAGTCAGATCCATGCAACTCCAATCCATTATTACAAGAGTATGCGACTTGGCACCCTCCAGATGTTCTGAACTACAAAACCCATAATTTCTGACCATTAGCCATGCTGAGTCTGACAGGAGGTGTAGTACACACATCTGGTGGACACCAGGTTGTCTAGCTCTGCATTAGCATTTCAATGGCCCCAACATCATGGCATACAACTTTGACAGCCATTATGGCAGGAAATGTTACCGTTGACTGGGGACACCTGAGTTAAAATCCAAGTGCAGCAACTAAACTCCCTGATAAGTCTTTGGGTCAAGTCACTACCCCTCAATTGTAAGGTTAAAGTGGGATATCCTGAGGAGAAAGCACTTACAGCAGATGTTTCTTTAGCCATTGTGAATTCCACCCCCCACAGCTTCTTTCAAAATTGCTGAGATGTTTCACCCACAGAGGTCTTCAAAATCCCTTTAAATTTCATTCTAGGAGGAAATTCTGGGAACTCTAACTCCATGTATCCTGCCCTGAGTTACTTGGAAGCAGAGTGAGTGAGATAGAAATTTGACACATAAATTGCTACTTGCTTGTCCAAGAAAGAGAGGGATGGGGACACACAGACTCACATACAGTGGTACAGGATGATGACGAATAGCTCCCCATACACTGCAAAACCACCTCTGCAAAGCATCGGTATTACACAGAAGCATTGCACCAATGATGGGAGAATCAGCAAGTGTTGAGCTCATAGAGATTCCCCCTTTTTTAAACCCCTGTGTTCGGTTTGCCTTATCTGCAAAAGCAAGCCTTTTCTGTCTTTTTGAACCAAAAGAAGTGTGCATTTTGATGCACAATTTTCATAGAATCATAGAATAGTAGGGTTGGAAGGAGCCTACAAGGCCATCGAGTCCAACCCCCTGCTCAATGCAGGAATCCAAGTCAGAGCATCCCTGACAGATGGCTGTCCAGCCTCGTCTTGAAGGCCTCAAGTGTGGGAGAGCCCACCACCTCCCCAGGTAATTGGTTCCATTGTTGTATTGCTCTTACAGTCAGGAAGTTTTTCCTGATGTTCAGCCGGAATCTGGCTTCCTGTAACTTGAGCCCATTATTCCATGTCCTGCACTCTGGGATGATGGAGAAGAGATCCTGGCCTTCCTCTCTGTGACAACCTTTCAAGGACTTGAAGAGTGCTATCATATCTCCCCTTAGTCTTCTCTTCTCAAGGCTAAACATGCCCAGTTCTTTCAGTCTCTCTTCATTAGGGGTGAACGAAAGTCACTTACCTTTTCTTGCAGCTTTTTCGCGGTGGGGGGGAGCGCTTCGCTGCTCCCCCCGCGAAGTTCAGGCCAGGGGGGGAGGCTTCCTGCCTCGCCTGGCCGAAATTCAGGCCGGGAGGGGAGGCTTCCCGCCTCGCCCGGCCGAAATTCAGGCCGGGGAGGAGGCTTCCTGCCTTGCCCGGCCGCGAACACGAAAGTAAAAAACAAACAAAAACAAAACATCCCCTGATAGGCTACGTGACGATTCATGTAGCCTATCACGGCTAGATCTGCAAAGTCAGCCGTGATAGGCTACGTGAATCGTCACGTAGCCTATCACGGGTGACTTTAAAAAAAAAAAGCGCGTACGCGAATGGCGGCCCCCATAGGGAGCCGCCATTCGCGTTCCTTATTTAGTTGCTGTAGTCTACGTCAATGTTTACGTAGACTACGGCGAAAATAAGGGCAACGCAAATAGCGTTGCCCTTATTTTCGCCGTAGTCTATGTAAACATTGACGTAGACTACAGCGACCAAATAAGGAACGGGAATGGCGGCTCCCTATGGGGGCCGCCATTATCCGTACACACTTTTTTTTTTTTTAAAGTCACCCGTGATAGGCTACGTGACGATTCACGTAGCCTATCACGGCTGACTTTGCAAATCTTGCCATGATAGGCTACGTTAATCGTCACGTAGCCTATCAGGGGACGTTGTTTTTTTTTTTCTTTCATTGCAATGGTGGGGGCGGCAGCCGGTCGAAAGACCGGCTGCCGCTCCCGCCCCGCTCGAACACCGGACGAACTGCCAGCCGGACCCGCCGCCGGGAGGGACATTCAGGGAAGGTAAGTCCCATCCCGGGGGGGGGGCGGGGGCGGGGGGGTGGAGGATTTCTCCCCGAAACTTGTTCGGGGGGCCGAACACGTTGGCGCTCGGCCCCCCGAAGTTTCGGGGAGAAATTCTCCGCCATCCCTACTCTTCATAGGGCTTTGCTTCCAGTCCCCTGATCACCTTTGTTGCCCTCCTCTGAATCCTCTCCAGTTTGTCTGCATCCTTCTTAAAGTGTGGTGCCCAGAACTGGACACAGCCTAACCAGTGCTGAGTAGACGGGAACTAGTACTTCCCGGGATTTGGAAGCTATGCTTCTATTAATGCAGCCCAAAAGAGCATTTGACTTTTTTGCAGCCACATCACATTGTTGGCTCATATTCAGCTTGTGATCGACAATAATTCCAAGATCCTTCTCACTTGTAGTGTGGTTGAGCCACGTATCCCCCATCTTGTAACTGTGCATTTGGTTTCTTTTTCCTAGGTGCAGAACTTGGCATTTATCCCTATTAAATGTCATTCTGTTGTTTTCTGCCCAGCGCTCCAGTCTACCCAGATCACTTTGAATTTTGTTTCTGTCTTCCAAAGTATTAGCTATCCCACCCAATTTTGTGTCATCTGCAAATTTGATCAGCATTCCCTGCACCTCCTCCTCCAAGTCATTCATAAAAATGTTGAAGAGCACTGGGCCCAGGACTGAGACCTGTGGCACCCCACTCGTTTCCTCTCCCCAGTTTGAGAAGGTCCCATTGAGAAGCACTCTTTGAGTCCGATTCTGTAGCCAACTGTGGATCCACCAGATTGTTGTTTCATCTAGCCCACTTTGAGCTAGTTTGCTCATCAGGATATCATGGGGCACTTTGTCGAAAGCTTTGCTGAAGTCGAGGTATATGATGTCTACAGCATTCCCATGGTCTACAAGGGAGGTGACTTGATCAAAACATGAGATCAGATTTGTCTGGCAGGACTTGTTTTTGACAAATCCATGTTGGCTTCGAGTCATCACGGCATTGTTGTCAAGGTGCTTCCAGATGGATTCCTTTATCATCTGCTCCAGAATTTTCCCAGGGATTGATGTCAGACTGACTGGTCTGTAGTTCCCAGGTTCCTCCTTTTTACCCTTTTTGAAGATAGGGACAATGTTAGCCCTCCTCCAGTCATCTGGCACTTCCCCTGTCCTCCATGATTTCTCAAACAGAATAGACACCTGTTCTGAGAGTTCTTCTACCAGTTCCTTTATTACTCTAGGATGCAGTTCAACTGGCCCTGGAGATTGGAACTCATTCAAAGTCATTAGGTGTTCCTTGACCATATGCCTATCGATCTCAAGCTGCAATCCTGCCCCTTCAGCCTGTACTTTGCCTTTGCCAGGGGGGTCATAGACCCTCTTTTGGGAGAAGACTAAGCCAAAGTAGGAATTGAGCACCTCTGCCTTTTCTGTGTCATCTGTTATCGTTTTGCCATCCTTATTTAATAGCTAAACCACCATTTCTTTCCTCTGCCTTTTACTATGCACGTAGCTGAAGAAAGCCTTTTTGTTGTTTTTAGCATCCCTTGCTAACCTCAGCTCATTCTCAGCTTTAGCCTTCCTGACGCCATCCCTGCAATTCTGTGCTATCTGCCTGTACTCTTCCTTTGTTGCTTGGCCTTCTTTCCACTTCCTATATGTGTCCTTTTTTTGTTTTCAGGTCATCCCTAAGCTTCTTGTGAAGCCACATTGGCTTCTTCTGTTGTCTTCCACCTTTTCTTCTTGTTGGAATTGTTTGTGATTGTGCCTTGAGAATTTCCTTTTTTAAAAGCTCCCACCCATCTTGGACTCCTTTTCTCATTAGCATCACTTGCCATGGGACCTTACTGATCATTGTTCTGAGTTTATTAAAATCAGCTTTCCTAAAATCCAGGGTACGCGTTTGACTACACTCAAGACTACACAGAATTTTAAAAGTTGCACCCAAAATGCACACCAAGGGTGGGTCAACGAATAATGTTAAAGATCACCAGGATTCTCCAAACATTCTCATCTCATGCCCAATTCTTGTTTGCATTTGTGATTACTCCTCGCTCTGTGCAAACGGGAAACTTGTGCAAATCGAGCAGTGATTGAATAGGGGATTTGCGCAACTCTCCGCAAATATGCAATAATGTTTTAATTTGTGCAAATATCCTCGATAGAGTTAAGTGGGGATGATTCATCCTACTGAGGAAATTTGCACAAATTAGGAAATTTGTGCAAATTAAACTGGGAATTGGGAAAGAGGTGAACCTGAGCACGTTTTTGACAATTTGCGAATATTTTTGGCAGACATGCTCATCTTTGGGGCTTTGAACAGGGCATGGTCAGTGTTTTGCAAGCAAAAATGAAATCCCTGTACATCCTTAATGCACACTTCCACTCATAGACTAAAGCCTGAAAGTGCACTTTTCTTCTTCTTCTTTTTTAATGTGCACTGTCTAAACATTAGGGCTGTGCACCGCTTTGGCCCGAGGACTGAACTGTCAGGGTTGGATCTGAGCCCATAGAGTCCCAAAGTAGCTCTGATTCTGAGGAGGAGATAGAGTCCATTGAAGAGGAACCCCCTCAGGTTTCAGAGGCTCAGTTGGAGGGGGAGCCCCCCCAGCTTACTTTCCTGGGAGCAATACTGAAACTGGCATGGAAAGGGAGGGACAACTTGAGCTTTTAGACATGAGGCGCAGGCACAGACACAAAGGAGAGGTTGTGGGAGCTGAGCTGAGGTGCTCAGCCCATTTGGCTCGACATCAGCAGCTCCGCCCTGAGGCCTCATGGGAAAGGGGGAGAATTTCCCCTCCTACTCCTTAAGTACAGAGACTTGCCACGCTTTTCTCCAAATGGAAACCAACTCACATCCTAACCCTTAGAAACTCCTGGTAGGCTGTTCCATTGTATTTCCTCTGAGTCTCAGGCAATTAGCAACTGGAAGCCTCAATAGCTTGAATAGAAATAAAGCTTTGGAAAGCAGCCCTTTTGTCTGACTGTTGATTCTGGCTATTGGAGGGCTCAGAAGACTACAGGGGCATTCCTGACATGAACCCCGAGTTGAAGCGGGCTGCTTTGGGTCACTTTCTGCCCCTTCCGAGGTAAAGCGGAGGGGGCACAAAGTGACCCAGAGTGGGACGGGGGCTCTCCAAAGCACTTGGTGCGCTTTGAAGCTTCGGCACCCCCAGCCGAGCCCCCTCAGCCCAGCCCCCAGGTGCTTCCAGGTCCTTACCTAAGCCACCTTATCCTTGCCACCGCTGCCTTCTCCGCCACCTTCTCTGCCACTGCCATGCCACCGCTGCCCACCACTGCTGCCCACTGCTACACCACCGCCTTCACCGCAACTGCTGCCTTCTCTGTTGCCACCACCATTGCTGCCTTCTCCGCCACTGCTGCCACCAGCCCCTGAGGCCTGGACGCACAGCGACTCTTCTTGCAGGGAGTTACCATTTTTAAAATGGCAACTTTCTGGAACTTCCTGGAGGTTGCCGTTTTAAAAATGGTGACTCCCTGCAGAAAGACGTGTCACCGCTAGGGATGTACGAAACAATTACCTGGTTTCGTCCAGGGACATCCATGGGGGGGGGAGGCGCTCTGTCCCTCCCCTTGAAATCCTCAATGGGGGGGAGGCAATCCGTTCTTCCCTCGGAATCCTGCCTGGCCAGCTCCGCTCTGTGGCGGCTCTATGGAGCCGGCGGCCAGGGCCATCCGCAGCTGGAGTTCCGGCCGCAGATGGGCTGCTGCGGACGCAAATGGAGGCTGCCGTACCGGCCGCCATTTGCGTCCAGCGAAGCTGCCATGATAGGCTACGTAAGTATTTACGTAGCCTATCACAGCAAGCCAAAAAACAAAAAAACAAAACAGCATACGCAAATGGCGGCGGCTACGGCAGCTGCCATTTGCATTCCTATTTTTAGCCATTTTAGCCTACGTAAATATTTACGTAGGCTATTATGGCAAAAAAAGGGGGAACGCAAATAGCATAGTGGGCGCTATTTGCGTTCCCCTTTTTTTCACTCTAATAGCCTACATAAATATTTACATAGGCTAAAATGGCTAAAAATAGAGAACGCAAATGGCGGCCGCCATAGCCGCCGCCATTTGCGTACACTGTTTTTTTTGGCTCGCTGTGATAGGCTATGTAAATACTTATGTAGCCTATTACGGCTATGATGAAGAAGCGAATGGCGACTGCAGGGCGGCCGCCATTCACAAGTCAGCGTGGACGGCAGCAGGTAAGTGCTCCGTTTCACGCGCCTTTCGTGGGTTGGGGGGGCGGGGGCTTCGTTCCACCATGGATTTCGGGGGGCCGAATGCACTAGCATTCCACCGAGATCCATGGTGGAATTCTCTGCCATCCCTAGTCACCGCATGTCCAGGCCTCAGGAGCTGGCGGCAGCGGCAGCAGAGAAGACAGCAGCAGCAGTGAAGGCAGAGCAGCAGTGTCCGGTGATGGATAACATGGTGGCAGCAGCAAGGAGAATGCAGTGGCAGTGGAGAAGGCAGTGGCGCAGCAGCGATGCGGCAATGGAGAAGGCGACAGCTGTGGCAGCGGCAGAGGAGGAAGAGGCCCAGGTAATGAGCTGGGGGGTTGCGCGGGGGTGTCAGGGGGGACCCAATGTGGGGTTTGCCATCTGAATCCTGCTTCAGGTTTGGGGCTGAGTTGGGCTGGGGGCCCCTCGAATCTCCCTGAGCTGAATTGGGCCCACTTCTGAGTCAGATTGGGGGGTCCCGGGACAGCCCTACAAAACATGACCACAAGTTTTCTGGAAAATTGCACTCCCGTTTACATTTGGAATTGTGAACACAGCAAATTTGAAATAAACCTGAATTGAAACATGAAACATAAAAATGCTCTTTTCAAATATCCCCAATCCTGCCATAAGTGTCAAGGCAGGACGGGGCCTACCATTAGGCAGAGTGAGATGGTTGCTTCAGGCAGTAGAGTTTGGGTGGCATAAAATGCCAGCAAATGTTTAAATTATTTACTTTGTTTTCGTATTTCTACTAACTGGGAAGGGGAGAAGTGTTTATGACACATTATGTAGCAAAATAATTTGGCTGGCTTTGGGTACTAAGCACTTGGATTTGAGTGGGTGGGTGCAGGGGAGCCATTTTCTGCTCTGCCTCAGGCCACAAAATGTCTTTGGCCAACTCTCTGTCAAAGTCAGATGATGTCACCACAGTGTTGTTGGTAGGATTTGCAGGCCCAAAATATCTGAGTCAATGTTGCATGTATGCACATGTACACGCACACACCCACACACCATATGCCATGTATGGTTATAAATTCAAATCATGAGATTGCATTATGGGATGGGATTGTGGTATATGAGGGGTGGGGGGCAAGTTGCAAGTGTGTACTGGACCTCCAAGAATGGATGCTTATTCCCTGTTAAGGATGTATGAAGATTTCCTTTCAGTTCACTCAAAAATGCACCATTCACCTTGAATGCAAAGCAAAAGGGAATGCTTGTTCTTTGAAAATATCTGCAAATTTCTCAACTTAACGAAAAAAAATGTCTACTTTAAAAAGGCGCACATTTTTTTTAATTAAAAAAGGCACACTATTCCCTACAAAGTGCACACTTTTTTTTGTTCAAATGAACTGGGGAGTAGAGATGTAAGTGCCCTTACCTGGCTCCACCGGGTTCTGCTGGGGGGGAGGCGCTCCGTCCCTCCCCCCGGAATCCTCACTGGGCGGAGCGCCTCCCCCCCAGAAACCTGGCCAGCTGGCTCTGCTCCACGGGGATTCCGCAGACCCGCCAGCCGGCTCCGCCAGCAGCCGGACATCCAGCCACTGGCTAGCAGGGACGCAAACGGAGGCAGCCGTAGCTGCCACCGTTTGCGTCCCTGTAGTCAGCCGTGATAGGCTACATAAAGGCTTACGTAGCCTATCACATCTGGCTTAAAAAAACAACAACAACGCGCGTATGCAAATGGCGACAGCTACGGCAGCTGCCATTTGCGTTCCTTATTTCTTCCCATCTTAGTCTACGTAAAGATTTACGTAGACTAACATGGAGAAAATAAGGGGGAACGCAAATAGCGTTAGTAAGGCGGCAGCCATTTGCATACGCGCGTTTTTGTTTGTTTTTTAAGCCAGACGTGATAGGCTACGTAAGTCTTTACGTAGCCTATGACGTCTTGTAAAAAAAAAAAAAAAAAACACTTCCAGACTGCAAATGGCAGTGGCGGCAGCCGGTCGGAAGACCAACTGCTGCTGCTGCCGCTGAAGCCACCACCGGAGCCGCCGCTGCCCGGAAGATCCGCCCCAGGTAAGTCTCGTCCCGGGGAGGATCCGCAGGGTGGCGGGGTGGTGGTAGGCCGTTCCGCCACAGATTTCGGGGGGGGGGGCGAATGCACTGGCATTCAGCCTCACCAAGATCCATGGCGGAATTCTCTGCCATCCCTACTGGGGAGGGGGGACAGATTGCAAGCGAGAACAGGAATGAGCCGAACTGAGCTTTGACGTGAAGTGTGGAGAATTTAGCTAAGCTCAAGCATCCTTGGTTCTCTCATACCTAGTTCTTGTGTGCAGAAGAGCTTCGAGCTTTAATCCCCAGGTTCTGCAGCTTCAGAATCCCAGGGTGGCAGGTCTATGAAAGACCCTTGCTAGAGGCCTCAGAAGTCCACTGCCATTCAAAATACACCATGTCTTTATCAGTTCTCATGGACCAAAGCAGTTCTTCCAATAGTATTTGAGTAGAAGCCACAGCTCAGTGGTAGAGCACATGTTTTGCATGCAGACTGACCCAAATTCAGCCCCACACATCATCCCAGTTAGCAGCACTGTGGAGAGCCTTGCCTGAGGTTTTGAAGAACATCTGCCATTCAGAATAGACTATGTTTGACTGGATGGAGTATTAGGCAGGTTCATATATTTGTATGCCTCAAATCTGGGGAATGAGACTGTCTAGTCTAGGAAGGCACAATGACCTTTAATGAAATGTCTTCCCTAGGAGGTTTGTGGAGATTCTGTGTGGGCTGGTAAGAGCCTGGAGTTCCAGCTTACCCATCTCCAGTATGCCTGGTAGATGCCTCCCCCCCCATACATAATGAGCATGCAAATTACTACCTAAGAGGAAAAGGCCTGTAAACAAGAGACTTAAAAAAAATCTGAAAGCAAAACCTCTTCTTCTGTCGCAGATAACCCAGCCGAAATCAAAAGCTCTAATTGCGGGGTGGGCATCGCAGCTGGGTGCCACTTAAATTGATTCTAATGCCAAGAAAGACCATTGTTCCCTTTCATGCAGAATATGCAATGAGAGGAGATAAACACTTTGGAGCCCGCAAAGCTCTTCTTTCTACATGACAATCCATAACAATAAAAGGACATCGGGAGAAGATCAAGCCCCAAACCAGCCAATTAGCTATATGGCTGTCTTGCTGTAACATTCCCAGTGAGACATCCCTTCTCTTTGTCTTTCCTTAAAGAGCCCCTCCAGTCATTTCAAAGATGTTGCAGCATTTCCATTCAACAGCGAGCTCTGGCCTTGCCTGCCTACTGTTGTATCTGCCCACCTGTATGTTCCCCTTAAGCCCTGCTCCTGGGGAATCTTGGCTTCTGCTCTCCATCCTGCTAGCTCTCTAAGATGCCTATGATGCCCAGAGTCATAAGAAGAAAACACATCCGCTTGAGTTGCGGGGAAATGGAACATCCCTTTTGTTGGACCACAGGGATGGTACGTGTATATGTAATAAATGGGAAAGAAGTTATATCTCCATTTTATTTTTATTTTTAAAGCTGAATTCTAGAAAGCATGCCATGGAGGTTTATAGTCCACTTGCTTTTTAATTTTTGCTTTTATTTTTTGGGGGAAAATGGAGCCAGCACAATTAATGTTTATAACATTTGGAATTCTCCCATCCATTCCCAACAGGGCCCTAAGCATCTTGCGTTGCTTAGACAATTCAAGACAATAAGCAAAATCTTGAACCTAAAACGGCATGTGTTGGTGGGGGGCATTATTTGAAGCAGGACTTTATTATTATTGTTACTGTTATCCTTCTGTCTGTGTGTGCCTGGAATGGTAAAAAAAGATGGGATTGTTATTACATGTTTTAAAGCAGGCCAATAATGCTTGGATGTAATTAGTCAGAAGCTTCTCGACTTTGGCAACAAAGCAAGATTTTAACGTGTGGAATGTTCTGGTTTCTGGCATGGCAAGGTGTGCTAATTACTGGTGTCAGATGTGGAACGACAAATGCAGTTGTGATAAAGGCAAGTCCTGTATAAATCCAACCAGACGCATGTCCCTTGGGTCATAATACTTTGTTTTAATATCTCCAGTCAATGCTGGAGCAGTTTCAGCAAACAGCCTTTTGTAAGACATGAACAAGGACAGATCCCAGTTTTTCCCTGTGTCTAGGACAAAGGTGCATTTTTTTCTGAGTCCATCTTTCTGGTTGAATGTTGGAAAGACGTAATCAAAGTGAATAGACTTTCTTCTCCTTGGAGGCTCATCTTTTCTCAGCATACATTCCTTCCATACATTCTTTATCAGCGTATCTTCCTTCTGGCCATAGAAAGATCAGGGCTCTGAGAGAGCAGGACAATTTACCACAGGAGGACTGGGTAGTTTTGACAATGGGCTGATTTGCAGAAACGAAGGATGGAAAATTGACCAGATTCTTTCAAGATTTGATACTTAAGCCTGATGGGTTGGATTTAGCTAGACATCTGTTGCCTACCCCCTTCATGGATCACTGCCTTGTTGTGGCGAAGGGGCTTGCGTAACTCAGTGAAGCCATAAGCTATGCCGTACAGGGCCACCCAAGATGGACAGGTCATGGCAGAGAGTTCTGACAAAATGTGGTCCACTGGAGAAGGAAATGGCAACCCACTCCAGTATTCTTGCCAAGAAAACCCCATGGAACGTATCACAAGGCTAAAAGATATGACGCCGGAAGATGAGCCCCTCAGGTCGGAAGGTGTCCAATATGCTACTGGGGAAGAGCAGAGGGTATTTCCAAGTAGCGCCAGAAAGAGTGAAGCGGCTGGGCCAAAGCCGAAAGGACACTCAGCTGTGGATGTGTCTGGTGGTGAAAAGAAAATCCGATGCTGTAAAGAACAATATTGTTTAGGAACCTGGAATGTCAGATCAATGAATCAAGGTAAGCTGGAGGTGGTCAAACATGAGATGGCAAGATTGAACATCGACATCTTGGGAATCAGCGAACTAAAATGGACAGGCATGGGTGAATTTAATTCAGGTGACCATCATATCTACTATTGTGGGCAAGAATCCCTTAGAAGAAATGGAGTAGCACTCATAGTCAACAAAAGGGTGGGAAAAGCAGTACTGGGGTACAATCTTAAAAATGATAGAATGATCTCAGTACGAATCCAAGGCAAACCATTCAACATCACAGTAATTCAAGTCTATGCCCCAACCACTGAGGCCGAAGAAGCTGAGGTTGATCAGTTCTATGAAGACCTACAACACCTTCTAGAACTAACACCAAAAAAAGACGTCCTCTTCATCATAGGGGATTGGAATGCTAAAGTAGGAAGTCAAGAAATCACTGGGATAACAGGCAGGCATGGCCTTGGTGTACAAAATGAAGCAGGACAAAAGCTAATAGAGTTTTGCCAAGAGAACATGCTGATCATAGCAAACACTCTTTTCCAACAGCACAAGAGGCGACTCTACACATGGACATCACCAGATGGTCAATATCGAAATCAGATTGATTATGTCCTTTGCAGCCAAAGATGGAGAAGCTCCATACAGTCAGTCAAAACAAGACCTGGAGCTGACTGTGGCTCAGATCATGAGCTGCTTCTTGCAAAATTTCGGCTTAAATTGAAGAACATCGGGAAAACCACTAAACCATTCAGGTATGACATAAATCATAGCCCTGATGAATATACAGTGGAGGTGAGGAATAGATTTCAGGGATTAGACCTGATAGACAGAGTGCCTGAGGAACTATGGACGGAGGTCCGTAACATTGTTCAGGAGGCAGCAACGAAATCCATCCCAAAGAAAAAGAAATGCAAGAAAGCCAAGTGGCTGTCTGATGAGGCTTTACAAGTAGCTCACGAAAGAAGGGAAGCGAAAAGCAAGGGAGAAAGGGGAAGATATACCCAACTGAATGCAGAGTTCCAGAGAATAGCAAGGAGAGACAAGAAGGCCTTCTTAAGTGAACAATGCAAAGAAATCGAGGAAAACAACAGAATGGGAAAGACTAGAGATCTCTTCAAGAAAATTGGAGATCTCAAGGGAATGTTTTGTGCAAAGATGGGCATGATAAAGGACAAAGAAGGCAGGGACCTAACAGAAGCAGATGAGATAAAGAAGAGGTGGCAAGAATACACAGAAGAACTATACAGGAAAGATCTGAATGTCCCTGATAGCCATGATAGTGCGGTCACTGAACTTGAGCCGGACATCCTAGAGAGTGAAGTCAAGTGGGCCTTAGGAAGCATTAGTAACAATAAAGCTAGCGGAGATGACAGTATTCCAGCCGAGCTATTTAAAATCCTAAAAGATGATGCTGTTAAAGAGCTGCATTCAATATGCCAACAAATCTGGAACACTCAACAGTGGCCACAAGACTGGAAAAGGTCAGTTTACATTCCAATTCCAAAGAAGGGCAACGCCAAAGAGTGTTCAAACTACCACACCATTGCGCTCATTTCACATGCCAGCAAGGTGATGCTCAAAATCCTACAAGCTAGGCTTCAGCAGTATGCGAACCGAGAACTACCAGAAGTACAAGCTGGGTTTCAAAGAGGCAGAGGAACTAGAGATCAAATCGCCAACATTCGCTGCATCATGGAGAAAGCAAGAGAATTCCAGAAAAACGTCTATTTCTGCTTCATTGACTACGCTAAAGCCTTTGATTGTGTGGATCACAACAAACTGTGGCAAATTCTTAAAGTGATGGGAGTACCAGACCACCTTACCTGTCTCCTGAGAAACCTGTACGAGGGTCAAGAAGCAACAGTAAGAACCAGACATGGAACAACCGAGTGGTTCAAAATTGGGAAAGGAGTACGACAAGGCTGCATATTGTCACCCTGCTTATTTAACTTATATGCAGAGTACATCATGAGAAATGCCGGGTTGGATGAATCGGAGGTCGGAATTAAGATTGCTGGGAGAATTATCAACAACCTCCGATATGCAGACGATACCACCCTAATGGCAGAAAGCGAAGAGGATCTCAAGAGCCTCTTGTTGAGGGTGAAAGTGGAGAGTGCAAAAGCTGGTTTGAAACTCAACATTAAAAAAACGAAGATCATGGCATCTGGCCCCATCACTTCCTGGCATATAGAAGGGGAAGAAATGGAAGCAGTGACAGATTTTACTTTCTTGGGCTCCAAGATCACCGCAGACGGTGACTGTAGCCATGAAATGAAAAGACGCTTGCTCCTTGGGAGGAAAGCTATGGCCAACCTAGACAGCATAGTAAGAAGCAGAGACATCACCTTGCCGACAAAGGTCCGTCTAATCAAAGCTATGGTTTTCCCAGTAGTAATGTATGGCTGTGAGAGCTGGACTATAAGGAAGGCTGAGCGCCGAAGAATTGATGCTTTCGAACTGTGGTGCTGGAGAAGACTCCTACGAGTCCCCTGGACTGCAAGGAGGTCAAATCAGTCCATCCTAAAGGAAATCAACCCTGAGTGCTCATTGGAAGGACAGATAATGAAGGTGAAGCTCCAATATTTTGGCCACCTAATGCGAAGAGAAAACTCTCTGGAAAAGACCCTGATGCTGGGAAAGACTGAAGGCAAAAGGAGAAGGGGACGGCAGAGGATGAGATGGCTAGATAGCATCACGGATGCAATGAATATGAACTTGAGCATGCTCCGGGAGAGAGCGCAGGACAGGAAGGCCTGGCGTGCTATGGTCCATGGGGTCACGAAGAGTCGGACACGACTGAACGACTGAACAACAACAACTGTTGCCTACATAGAGAAAGGGCATCTCCCATTGTTTTACTATTGTTGGGGATGCTTCCAAATGTCTCTTCATCTGAATATATCTGCAGATTTTGAAGTTCCAAATTAATTGGTGTTATTTCCAAAGGAGAATTTTTTTTGGGGGGGGGGTCCAAATTACATAAGAAGTATTGTGCATGCACAGTTTGCTGTTTTGATTCATAGAATCATTAGGGATGTACGAAAGTCACTTACCTTTCTGTGGATTATGTTCATGGGGGGGGCGTTCCATCCCTCCCCCCGGAATCCTCGATGGGCGGGAGGTGATCCGGTTCTCCCCCCCGGAATCCTCGATGGCCGGGTGTGCTCCGTGGCGGCTCTGCAGAGCAGCCGGCTAGGCCCAGGCCAGGGCTGTCTGCAGCCGGATTTCCGGCCGCGGAGGGCTGTGGGTAAAAAAACACACCAAAAAAACGTGTACGCAAATGGCAGCGGCTATGGCCTTATTTTTCACTGTCTTAGTCTACGTAAATATTTACGTAGAGTATTATGGCGAAAATAAAGGGGAACACAAATAGCGTAGTGGGCGCTATTTGCGACCCTTTTTGATTAGCCGTTTTAGCCTACATAAATATTTACGTAGGCTAAAACGGCAAATCAAAATGGGACGCAAATAGCACCCACTACGCTATTTGCATTCCCTTTTCTTTTCTTCATCTTAGTCTATGAAAATATTTACGTAGACTAAGATGGCGAAAAATAAGGAACGCAAATGGCGGCGGCCGTAGCCGCCATTTGCGTACGCATTTTGTTTTTTTTAACCGGGATGTGATAGGCTACGTAAGTCTTTACGTAGCCTATCATGTCTCTGTAAAAAAAAACAACCCCCCCCGACAAGACTGCAAATGGCGGCGGCAGCAGGTGGTCAGAAGACCAGCTGCCAGAGCCTCTGCCACCGCAGCCGCCGCCACAGCCGCCGCCATCTGGAACATCCGCCCCAGGTACGTCTCATCCCGGGGGGGATCCACAAGGGGGTGGGGGGGAAGGCCATTCCGCCACAGATTTCAGGGGGCCGAATGCACTAACATTCGGCCTCACCGAGATCCGTGGCGGAATTCTCTGCCATCCCTAAGAATCATAGAAAAGTAGGATTGGAAGGGGCCTTCATTCCTTCATTCCTCCCTACCTCTCTTACACTACCAATACACATGTGCAGATTAATAAACCTTAGCAGTTGCTGACCCCTGGTTTAGCAAGTTTAGGAAGTTGCTTACTCCTGGTAAGTGGGACGCACCCATCCCTCCCTACATGATAGTTGGAGTTTTCCTCTTTTGAAACCATGTCTACCCTGTTATTCCTAACTGTATTCATTTTTTTTCTGATTGCCTTCCCCACCTGTGTCATACCATGTCATGTTCCCAAATAAGGAGGTTTACTTCCCACACCTTTGTGGCAGAGCATCCAATATAGACATCTTCAGTTTGGCCTGCTTCTGATTGGTTCTGGCTCATCTTATAAGTAGCAATGTAGCATACTCTCATTTGTGACTGAAATTGATGTTATATGTCACATTGTGTGTTTGTGTGTGTGTATTTTAATCTATAAACTTTTTTTAAAAAAAAAACTATAAATGTATAAACTGGATGTGCTACTGGTGGTCATTTGTTTTGTTTTGGAGTGCTGTATCATGTACATCTCACTGCCTGCATATTGGCTGATTCAAAAATCTTATCTCCAAGCTAATGGAGATAAGAGCTTTTCCCTGCTGTACACACCAAATTAAGGAACAAAGACTGGGTGAGATGTTGGTGGGCTAGATAGGATGGGTTCCCCATGCCTGTTTTAAAGGTATATTCATACAATTTGAATTTTAGTAGTAAAAGGAGCATTCAGTATAGTAAAATCTCAGTTGTATATGGATTACCCACAGTTAAGATTAAGGAGAGTTGGGTGAGAGTTCTATGGATGGAAATATCCATTCAAATTTTGTGTATTAAAAAATGGGATTTCATGATGTGTGCAAGCCAAGCAAATTTGGGTGTGTGTATGCATCATTTATTATTTTGCATAGGTTAGTCTGTTTTTGCTAGCAATGAGGAGAAGCAGTGTTAGGCACTGAAGTCCCATACCAATCAGTGGGAATCTTATTCAGCCATTTCTCTGGCTTCTGAGAGTTCAGCTGGCATTGTTCATAAATCAGCATGGCTATCTTCACAGCTTTACAGTCTAGAAACTGTAAAATCAAAACCAAAATCAAAAGACGAAAAGAAAGCCAAGATCCCCAGGAAACTGAATTTTGTGCCGTGTAGCCCATTTTTCTCCCCCTCTTGCAGAATCATGACATACACACAGATCTACCTCAAAATACTATAGCTAAAAGTTACCAGAACTCAGCCAACAGATGGCAAGTTTGGGGCAACACAGAACTTTTTTTTTGGCTGCACATAACTAGTTTACCCAAATTCCTCCCTCATCTTTCTTGCAGCAGAGACAAACAGGCACAGGAAATGAAAGTTGCTGTCACTGTATCAGCTTCCACCCTTTTGGTGATGGATAAGGGGCTGGTGACTGATAGCCTCCATTCACTTTTTCCATTACATTTCACAATGTGATATTCATATCTTGGAAGATGCCTCACATCTTCTGTGACCTTGATGGCTCCTGCATTGTTCCTTTGGCAAAAGGATGAGACTTGGAGCTGATGAAAGGAGCCAAAGACCTTAGGAACTGAGGACCTGTTCTAAATCAAGGCTGGTGCTCAGCAAGAGCCACACACGGCATAAGAATATAAGGAACACCTTGCTGAGTCTCACCAAGATCCATCCAATCTGGTGTTGTCCAGGGATGGGCAGACTTCATTTTTCTTTCTTGTTTTTCTTATTCAAAGAACAGACTGATCCTTCTCCAATGATCTGGTTTTGCTTTAGGGCCTAGGATCTTCTTCACTTCTATACAGACCCACAATGTGAAGCTATTTAAGTCATCTGTCAAGGATCCTAAAGTTGCATCCTGCATTGCAGAAACTACATGGTGCAGGGAGTGGGCTAGATAACCTTAAATCCCCCTTCCAATGATGTAACTCTAGGAGTCAATGCTCTACCAAGCCTGCCAGTACTGCACAACTACTTGACCCTCCAGGGAAATGCATCCAAGGAGTTGATGTCACCCCCTTAAAACTCAGCCAAATTTTCATGTGATTCAGTTTTTGTATCAAAATTTGCATTTGATGGGAGACAAACTTCTATCCAATGGATAAACCAATCTTACCTACAACCCCCCACTCCCCAAGGCATTTCTTTGATTTGGATCCAAGTCCAAGATCCTAACCACAACTGTGGCAAAAGCCTCAAAAGCAGATTTTTATAGCCCCAGGACACAGTGTATGTAAGCAAGTCTGGGAGCGAGGTTAGGGTGGGGCTGGTGTGAGTCACATGGGCAGGGGGCAGCTTAATCTAACTCAGCTTTAACTTCTCCATTTGGGGAGCTTTGAGTTAGGTGAGCCCACAGTTTGCACTGCTCCTCCTGTGTTCCTTAGTTTCTGGAGATTTCCTGTGCTGTGCCCTGCCCCTGGGGACTTGCTCAGACCATTCCTTGGGGTCTTCAAACTAGGGAAGTCAGAGAAATCTGCAATGGATTCAAATGAGTTAAGATTTCTATGAATCCAGCCTGCAGAGTCTGCAGCCGATAGGGATGGTGGAGAATTCCGCCACGGACTCCAATGAGGCCAAATTCTTAGAATCCAGCTCCCCTGGAGCCCATGGCGGAACAGACCACCCCGCCCCACCACCCCGCGAAGTCCAACCTGGCAAGATCCTACCTGGCAGGCTGAAACCGCCGGCTCCGGCAGGGTCCGTCTGCTGCCCAGTGCGGATGCAAAATGGCATCCGGCATAGCGGATGCCATTTGCGTCCTTCCCTTTTTGCCGTGATAGGCTATGTAAATTTTTATGTAGCCTATCATGGACAAAGGGAGGCACGCAAATGGTGTCCACTATGCTGGATGTCATTTGCGTCCGTAGACCAGTCGCAGCTGGAAGTCCGGTAGCGGCTGGGCCTGGCCAGTGGCTCTGCAGATTCACCATGGAGCGAAGCAGGCCAGGGAGGATTCCAGGGGGGAGGACCACATCGCCTCCCCCCCCGCAGACCCCCCAGCAGACCTAGGTAGGTGGGGTCCGTACACCCCTAGCAGCCGACCATCTTTTTCCAAGTCACACCCATTCGCAGACTTGTGGACCATTTTTAACTTGGGGGTGCGCAAATTTGCACTTGGGCTAATGCACACCTGTGCTAATGAATAGTTGCACAGATGCACATTAGCATTAATGCACTTTCATGCAAGTGGAACAAAATTATCATACATCCTTACCTTCCCCCCCACACACACACACAAACAATTCCATCAATGAACGGATGATGGAATGAAAGATGCCTCACAATCCAGGAGGAACCAATTTAACAAAATCTACACATGCCTACTTCAAACTAGGCATTGGTGCTTTGGCACACTTCCTTCTAGTATCCTGGACTCAGGCAGGGAAGCCCTGTATGAGCTCACAGGAGCATGGAGCTCTCCACACAGAGGCTTCCATGATGTCGTGTGGTCATGTGGGCATTCTAGGAAGTGCTGTTGGGTTCAAACCCTGTCCATAAAGAGGCCCACACTCCTGCGAATGCACAAGGGATGAGTTAAAAATTAGTTTACAATGAGCTTCTGCCACAATTTAAAAACGTGGTTGTTCAGGCAGGCATTTGGGATGGGTTAGGGCATTTTGATGCTGTTAAAGTGCTGCACTCAATATGCCAACAAATCTGGAACACTCAACAGTGGCCACAAGACTGGAAAAGGTCAGTTTACATTCCAATTCCAAAGAAGGGCAACGCCAAAGAGTGTTCAAACTACCGCACAATTGCGCTCATTTCACATGCCAGCAAAGTGATGCTCAAAATCCTACAAGCTAGGCTTCAGCAGTATGCGAACCGAGAACTACTGGAAGTACAAGCGGGATTTCGAAGAGACAGAGGAACTAGAGATCAAATCGCCAACATTCGCTGGACCATGGAGGAAGCAAGAGAATTCCAGAAAAATGTCTATTTCTGCTTCATTGACTACGCTAAAGCCTTTGATTGTGTGGATCACAACAAATTGTGGCAAATTCTGAAAGTGATGGGAGTACCAGACCACCTTACCTGTCTCCTGAGAAACCTGTACGAGGGTCAAGAAGCAACAGTAAGAACCAGACATGGAACAACCGAGTGGTTCAAAATTGGGAAAGGAGTACAACAAGGCTGCATATTGTCACCCTGCTTATTTAACTTATATGCAGAGTGCATCATGAGAAACGCCGAGTTGGATGAATCACAGGTCAGAATTAAGATTGCCGGGAGAATTATCAACAACCTCCGATATGCAGATGATACCACCCTAATGGCAGAAAGCAAAGAGGATCTAAAGAGCCTCTTGTTGAGGGTGAAAGAGGAGAGTGCAAAAGCTGGTTTGAAACTCAACATTAAAAAAACGAAGATCATGGCATCTGGCCCCATCACTTGCTGGCATATAGAAGAGGAAGAAATGGAAGCAGTGACAGATTTTATTTTCTTGGGCTCCGAGATCACCGCAGATGGTGACTGTAGCCATGAAATTAAAAGACGCTTGCTCCTTGAGAGGAAAGCTATGGCCAACCTAGACAGCATAGTAAGAAGCAGAGACATCACCTTGCCGACAAAGGTCCATCTAATCAAAGCTATGGTTTTCCCAGTAGCAACGTATGGCTGTGAGAGCTGGACCTTAAGGAAGGCTGAGCGCTGAAGAATTGATGCTTTCGAACTGTGGTGCTGGAGAAGACTCTTACGAGTCCCCTGGCCTGCAAGGAGGTCAAATCAGTCCATCCTAAAGGAAATCAACCCTGAGTGCTCATTGGAAGGACAGTTACTGAAGCTGAAGCTCAAATATTTTGGCCACCTAATGTGAAGAGAAAACTCACTGGAAAAGACCCTGATGCTGGGAAAGATTGAAGGCAAAAGGAGAAGGGGACGGCAGAGGATGAGATGGCTAGATAGCATCACCGATGCAATGAATATGAACTTGAGCACACTCCGGGAGAGAGCGCAGGACAGGAAGGCCTGGTGTGCTATGGTCCGCAGGGTCACGAAGAGTCGGACATGACTGAATGACTGAACAACAACAGGGCATTTTAGAAAATGTTTTTACTGTAGAATTTAATTGTTTTAAACTGTTTGATTATATACTTTGTACATCGCCCAGAGTGGCTGGGTGACCAGCCAGATGGGCGATTAATAAATTTAATAAATAAAATAAAATAAAATAAAAAGGATGGGTTAAAAATGAGTTAAGTGCAAATTGTTCACCTTGGCTACCTTGTACGATCTCCCACCATCTCCCTCCCACGACGTCTCACTTAAATTCTCCTATGCCCCAGCAAAGAGCCAGAAAAAAGAATGCAGATCTTTGCAAAGAGTTAGCAGTTTCATGAAAACAGTGGGCAGGGTCTGGCACAGTGCTAAACAATGCTTATCTATAAAACAGATACTGACCTGGGTGTCTTTTCTCTCTTACCACTGTGGCCTCCAGGGTAGGGGTGGAGCTGCCTCAGATAACACTCCAGACATCTATGATTTATGCAGGTGGTTTCCCCATCGCTGACAAACCTACATGAAGGAGCCATGTTGCTTTGAATCCCTTAAATGCAATTACCCCAAACTGAGCCCAAGCCTAAACACTAAGAGTTCAGGCTGCTGGTACTCCTGTTGAATGTACAATTAAGAAACTAATCTGAGACTGTGATAATTGATGTCGCTTCATACCGAGCCTGCAATAACAAAGGAAGCTGGTGAGATCCCTCTTGCCCTGCCAATGACATGGAACTGGGAAATTTAATCGCAGCAGTGCAGGGTGTCAGAGACTTTGAAGCCATTTCCATATTTACTGACAAATTTAATTTACACCCTGAATTTTCACTTTGCCAAGCGTAATTTTTAATTGCAGAATGCACGAGTCTTTAGCAGCCAGCAAACATTTCCCCTTGTCTTTTGACCTTTATTTCCCTTTAAAAAGAAAAAGTGAAGATACTGATTTCTTGATTGATTTATCTATTTGGATGTAACAGTTTCAAAGACGTTGTTATTAAAAAGTGTCCATTAAAAAGAAAAAGAAAACAGAAAACCCCCAAATGTAAATTAGCTGCAACTCTGGACGTATGAGAAATTTGTTTCAGTTCATTTTTGATCAGGATTTATCCCGTTCACACCTTCTGGACTGAACACAGACTCAAATGAAATCTGCAGGTGAAGTCTGTACATTTCTGAGTTTGCAGTATAATTCAAGGACCAAAAAGAAAAGGGTTCGATTCCATGAGTACATTTGAAAAATGTGCATAAAAATGTGTACTTTTGAAAAATGCACCCAAATATGCATTAATCAATAGGAGAAGAATGCATACATTTTGAAGATGCACACAACTGATGTGTATATTTAGAAAAAAATATATACATGAAAATACACATGGATTTTCATGTGAAAAGAAAGAAACAAAACTCACAGTGTGATAAGAACTTGACTCAGAACAAGGTTTGAGATGAAATTCGGAGGTCTTCAGCAAGCTCAAGTTTTGCTGATTTGCACATCTCTAGTTGCAACACAAAACAACTTGGAGGGGAGCAGAAGAAGAGAAAATTATACAATTGGCAGGGACTTGTACAAGGATATGTTCTTTAGAATCATGATATTGGACCTCAAAGTTCATCTAGTCCAACCTCTCCATGAGAAGGAAATCCATTACATATAGCATCCCTGATAGGTGGCAATCCAGCCTCTGCTTCAAAATCTCTAATGAAGGTGTATCACCACTTTCCAAGGCAGTCTATCTCACTGCCAAACAGCTCATATTCATCCAGAAGTTTGACTTTTTTTAAGTATACACTTTCTATGCATTAAAAAAGGGACTCCATTATGAAACTTGAAGAAGTGCAGATTTCTATGGATACCTGAGTTTTGATTTATGTATTTGTAGGAATGTCAAATCCACAATGGAACAAAACAAGTTTAGATTTTCATGAATCCAACCTGAGGATTCTGCAGTAGACCAGTTTTTCCCCTGTCGGGTGGATTCCGCAGACTTGTGGACCAGGTTTCTAACTTCCCCAAATTTTGTGCAAATTTTTTCATAGAAAAATATGCAAAAAAAAAAAAACCCAGCAAAAATGTGCATTTCCCCCATAGGCTAAAGCATGAAAATGCACATTTGTGGAAATTCAGAAATTAAAAAAAAAACCTGATTCTGTCGTTGGATGGATGGCAGAACGATGGGAGCCTGACAATCCATGAAACACAGATGGATTGAATGCCACATGATATGTACATCCTTAAAAAATTGGTTCCAAAGAGGAAAACTAGGAAAATTCACATTAAACTGTGAACCAAATGGATTTCTCCCCATCCATATTCTGGCTCAATGAGAATTTAGGGTAAGTAGAAAACAGGTCAAGGTAAACCAGAGAAACAAGAAAGGAGCAGAATGGAGGGAGCTGTACCTTTTCCAAGGCCTCCAAGAATCACAGAGTATTCCACTTCTGAACCCATACCCAGATAGTGGTTCTCCCAGTGCCAACAAATGATGGCAATAATGAGGAAACCAGGTTTGATTTCAGGCACAGAGAATTATCCTTGCATAATCTACTCTCCAATCTCAATATTGATTAAACACCTACATGGCTGAAGCTCCTTCTCGCCTGAAGATCTTGAAATACTTTATGAACAGCAGTTAATTCAGACCCTCAGGCCCAACATGAGCTGTGAAATGCCTGATTATATTCTCATATTGACAAGGTAGGTTTGAATCAATGGACAATTATAGCCAAGTACTCTTGGTGGGGCAGAGGAGAAAACAGGATTCCATTTTTGTAGCTAAACTGTAGTGAAAGTTGAGGAGCCTGTGGAGAGGCAGCTTATGACCCACCAACTGGGGATGGGAGAACTGGGGATATTCAAGTTCACTGCAATTCTCAGAATTCCACTTTGTAACTGTATTTATCTCATTCTCAGCTGTGACCTGTTTTTGTTTTCATTCAAATCCGGGAAAATGTGCATTTCGAACAGGAAAAAATGTGTTTGTGTTCATATTTAGGATTGCTAATGGTGGGGATGGTGCAGGTGCCTGATCAGGTCAGGGAGTACAGTGGCCTACCCCCACCACTGCCCTGAGCCATGCCTGCTGAGCCCACTGCCCCCACCCCCCTGCTCACTGAGCTGCTCACGTTCACCCCAGGCCTGTCCAATGATTTCTGTGGTTCTGTCACAATGATTTGTGAGAAAATGGTGCCCGCAGCTATGAGCACATTTGCTCTTATGCACAATGACGAATGTTCATGGCCAATATATGGAGGGAGACAGACCGACTCCCAGACCCAATTGGGCACCCATGCCACCCCTATGTATCTCTATGCGATGACGCCCCCCTAGCCACTCTACACCACAGCAAGCCCTAAGCACACCTAGGTCTATGGCTGTTTTTCACCCTCCAAATGCATGACTCTTCATTGGCTGTGATGGAGATACAAGTTGGTAGAGAAGGAGAAAAAAGCTGGCTAGAGTCGAGATAGTCTTTGCCAACTTCCTCGCCCTGCCCCATTCAAGTTCAAATTAGGGTTAAATATGTACAGAGATGTCCACATGAGCTCAAAGCAATGACACAGATTGACGATGGGAAAGGAGCTAGCAAGTAACCACTGGGCAAAATCAGGTCCTGTTGAGCTTTCACCTTCACTAAAGTAATGGCTGATTGAGCTTCCTAGTTACTGTACTCCAGGTCCTGCAGATCAAGTGTAAATCCTGCAAACCAAATTGGTAGGTTTGTCAACAACCCACAGGTTAAGTCTGAGCTTTGAAGACTGCGACAGTAGAGTGAGTGGAGGAATTATGGAAACCAGGGGCTGGAATGGAATGATGGGTGAAGTTAGTGTTGGTCGGATGCAGTCAGTTAAAAGTAGGACAGAGGCAGTTCGTGAGCGGCCTGAGAGAGTTAGTGGAGTTAGGATGGAGAGAGACAGCGAGGTGAATTGGAAGCCACAGTTAGTTAGTGTGAAGATGGGGGAGTTTGTGGACTTGGAGGGAGATAAGTAAAAGGCTGATGGTAAAGAGGGGAGTCAGTGATGTTAGGTTAGGTTATAATATAGAACTATTTAGGGTTGGACAGACTCACCCATGCTTGCCGAGAGTGGTCACTGCTGCTGTCTGCCCCTGCTCACTGGGCCACACGAGCCCTCCAGGGCCCAGCGAGCAGTGTGGGAGTGCCACACAGATGCCCGCTCCTCAATGAAAGCAGCTGTTTTTACACAAGATGGGGGCTCTGTAATTTCTGTATCTTTGATGTTGTACACAATGGTGGCTGTACAGGGCCATTTCTCCACATTAGAGGTGTAAAGGGGCCCTTTACACCTCTAATGTTGCGGAGATGGCCCTGTATGGCCACCATTTTGTGCAACATTAATGACACGAAAATTACGGAGCCCCCATCTTACATAAAAAATGGTAGCTTGCATTGAGGAACAGGAGGCCATGGCGCACTCCTGGACTCCACAGCACTCAATGAGCATATGCATGTGAGCACCACAGGGCTCGGTGAGTGGGATTCAGAGAGCTGGGCACAGGGAGTCCTCCAGACTCCTGGACCCATTCAGGCACTCATGACATCCCTAGAACCATTATTTATTCTTTATCAAATGGACTCTTTGTTCCGAACGTTGTCGCAGTGCATAAATTAATGTATGTTTGTATCTCATCCCACATGCTGGCTTTGATGTACACAGCTATGAATCAAGCTGATCTCTTCAGATCAATAGAGACAGTGGCAGCTGGTGATCTGCGAAGTCCTAGGACAGATCTGGACTAGAGTTGTACATAAATGGCTGTGTGAAATCCTCCACTACTTCAGGACGGAGAAATTGGACGGACCATTGGGGGAGGAGAAATTCTCCAACAGTTTCTCAGAGGTGAGGCTCACCATTAGCCTTGGTTTTAGTGCAAGTCCCCCTCACACCTCCTCCAAGGGTGTGTGTGTGTGTGTGCTGCCCCTGCATGTGGCAAGACAAGAGCAACAAATGTATTGGTAGCTTGGCCACCATTTTGCATCCTTCCCAATGCCCCACAACTAGCATTGTTCTAGGGCATTATGTGTGTGATAGAGAGGAGTGGAGGGTGGGGGAGGAAGAAGCTACCCCACACACACACACACACACACACACACACACAAACTGGTAGAGAAAATGCAGGGGAAATTTTATAAAGTGGTCTTCTATTTCTAGGGGAATGGGTAAGAAAAAGAAACATGTCTGAACCTTTCTCAGAAGAAACGTCTTCAGATTTTATTTTACTCTGCTCTAATTGTCAATCTTCAGAGTTCCCAGAGTTCATCTGCCCCAGGTTCTTCCATACATTAAATTTCTGAGTGGTGACTGTGGGTACATTTTGTCTCTTATGGAGTTGCGTATCACTGTTCCTTCCCTGAAAGCCATAGAGTCTGGAAGGCACCAAGTTGGGAAGGCTGGGTGACAGATTCCCAATAGTTGAAGCTATCTTGAAGCTTCCCGTCCACTGGGAGTCCATCTATGCAGGAGATGCTGCCAAAGGCTGAGTGTTGGATCCATCTGCATCTAAAGCCTGTGCTCTTTCACTGTTTTATGGACCCTTCCCAACATATGAAACTGCCGTACACTGAATCAGAACACTGGCTCTTCTACCCTAGTATTGTCTACTTTGCCTTTCAGCAGCTTTCCAAGGTCTCAGTAATATATATTTTCCAGCCCAGCTACCAAATACTAAGTTGGCAGCTCTGCCAATAAACCACTGGATATCTTTGAGCTTTCGTGACTATGTAGCAATGTGCTTTCACAGAGTTCTGCTTGAGTCAGTAATCTCTTCTTGTGAGCTATTGGTAATGGTAACAGCCACAGGTTTCTGATTGGGGGCATAACTGTAGCAATACTTTTATTTAAAAAGCTATACTTTTATTTGCTGAGCTGTGTGGATGTGCCAAAATGCCTCTGCACTTTTGGGGGCCCCACTCACAGGTTATGAAATGGGGAGGTATTTCAGTGATTGGGGGAATGGGGGCATGCAATTGCGGGGGTGGGGGGGGAGATTGGAGCTCATTGCAGCTTTGAATGGCTGGTGGCTACTACCCCCCCCCCTCCCCAGTAACATTTTTCCAAGGAACATTCTGAGAAAAAACCCATTGTGAGATTGGGGTGTACAATAATTTTGTTTCGATTTGCAAATCACTCAAAAGTGGACCTTGAATGAAGAGAGGAAGGCACTTTCTCTGAAAATGTTCAAGAATTCACAAACTTGCATTCGTAAAATGTGCACTTTAAATAAAAAAATGCATAACTTTAAAAATGCACAATCTTTGAAAAATGTGCACTTTTCCTATTATAACGAACCAAAAAACAGGTTGCAAATGAGAATGGGAGTTAACAGAACTAAGGTTGGAAATAAACTTCAGAGAATTTTAATGAGCTTGGACAGCCCTGGTTCCCTAATGTGGGAAGCTCCAGTGAGTTTCGCCCCACTGAAAATAAAATGTCTCCCCCACCCTAAAAATGAAAAAGAGGGGAATATGTTGCCCCCTATTTTGACCCATTACTCCCAACTTTCAAACTGTTGGAAGCTTGCCCCAGTCCTAACCACAGACAGGTGAATAAGTCTATTTATAGGTGACATCACTTTTGACATCTGTCCATTCCATCCGATTTCCACATTAGTCTGCAATTAAAATAGATAGGGATGTCAGAGAATTCCGCCACGGATCTCGGTGAGGCTGAATGTCAGATCATTCCCCCCCCCCGAAATCCATGGCAGAACAAAGCCCCCCCCCACTAAAGGTGCGCGAAACAGAGCACTTACCTGCTGCTGTCCACGCTGACTTGTGAATGGCGGCCACGTTTGCGGCCGCCATTCGCTTCCTCATTATAGCTGTGATAGGCTACATAAATAATTCCATAGCCTATCACGGCTAATGCAAGGATGCCATTTGCGTTCCTGCGGAGGCCGTGATAGGCTATGTAAGTATTTACGTAGCCTATCATGGCAAAAACAAAACAAAACAAAACAGCGGACACAAATGGTGGTGGCTATGGCAGCTGCCATTTGTGTCCCAGTATTTTGCTGTGAAAGGCTACGTAAATATTTACGTAGGCTAAAACGGCAAAAAAAAGGGAATGCAAATGGTGGCTGCCATAGCTGCCGCCATTTGCGTCCACTGTTGTTTTTTTTGCCATGATAGGCTACGTAAATATTTACGTAGCCTATCACAGCAAAATACAGGGATGCAAATGGCGGCTATGGCAGCTGCCATTTGTGTCCCTGCAGGCTGCCCAGCGGCCTGATGTCTGGCTGCGGGTGGCCCTGGCCAGCAGCTCCACGGAATCTCTGCGGAGTGGAACCGGCCAGAGAGAATTTTGGAGGAAGGGACAGAGCGCCTCCCCCCCCCACGAATGTCACCCTTCGAAAAGGTAAGTGACTTTCGTACATCCCTAAAAATAAGGATGGCAGAGAATTCCACCACAGACTCTAAGGGGGGCAGATTCTTAGAATCCAGCCCCCCTGGAGTCTGTGGCGGAACGGACCACCCCACCCTGGCTCCTGGCGAAGTCCAACCCAGCCAGATCCTACCTGGCACCGCTGGGTCCAGGTCCGGCTTGGTCCATCCGTTGTGGTCTTCAGACGCAAATGGCGTCCAGTGTAGTGGACGCCATTTGCATCCCTTTGCCTTACCATGATAGGCTATATAAATATTTATGTAAATTTATGTAAATTTGAGTCCCTTCCCCTTACCGTGATAGGCTACGTAAATCTTTTCATAGCCTATCCCAGTAAGGCAAAGGGACTCAAATGGCATAGCAGATGCCATTTGCATCCCTGCTCTTTACTTTGCTCTTTACATAAAGATTTATCATGGTAAGGCAAAGGGATGCAAATGGCGTCTGCTACGCCGGACACCATTTGCGTCCGAAGACCGGCTGTGGCTGGAAGTCCAGCAGCGGCCCGGCCACAGCTGGTGGCTCTGCAGACTCACCGTGGAGCGGAGCTGGCTGAGGAGGATTCTGGGGGGGAGGACTGGATTGCCTCCCCCACCCCTGGCAGACCCCCAGCAGAGCCAGGTAGGTGGGGGTTGTACACCCCTAAATTAAAAAACACCAAAAAATGCATGGAAATTCACTGATTTTCATAGGCAATTTCCCCTAAAATATGTGTTTTTCTACACAACATTCCCTAATATAAACATTTCTGTACCTGACTTTCCATAATATATGCTTTTGGGATTTTTTGAACTGAGAACCACATTGCAAAATCCCAGAAGTCTGCAATCTGAAGGATAACTGTGTTCCAGTCTGCATATTAGCCCTGGAAGTGTGAATTAGGTTGTTTTGCTTAACAGTACAGACCAAATGAAAGTCTCCTATGTCCCAAGCTGTAATCCAGTGGTTGTCAAATTCAACCCCATGAACCCCATGGGTTGTTGATGACAAAATGCAAAGTTATGGGTAAGCTCCCCCCACCCACCTTACAAAAACACCTTCATCCTGCTACCTGAAATGAGCAACTGTGTGACTCTGTTGCACCCTCCATTTGTACTAGGTTAACAAGCCTCCTAAACGCTCCTTGCGAACTCAGAGTGAGCCCCGCAAATCTCTGTAAGCATGCAGGGATTCCTTGGCAGACAGATCAGTCTGGAACACGTTCCCTGAGGGTAGAGAGTTTTTGAAAACCATGGATGTAACCAATTCCACAGAAGTCAAATGCTCTTCCTGTTTTTTTTCCAGAGATTTTTCATTTTCAATTCACACACATTTGTTCTGACACAGTCTGCCATTAAGCTCTTGCTAGGCTTAAGGTGTCTTTTCTTCCTGCCGTTCCTCACCCAGCTGTCGAAGAGACAACTAAATCAAACCTGATATGCAACAAATAGTGGGTGTTAAGGTTACCTGATAATTGCTTTCTTGCTAAAATACACATAGCATAATCTCCCCAGCACTTCAAAGAAATTCTCCTCCAAATACGTTGGCAGCTACTTCTAACCACCTCAAAAGTGCTCTGAACCTCTCCAGAAAGTTCAGTTGAAGGGAGGGGGAAAGACTTATCTTGTTTCTAGAAGATATCTTGTTTCTAGCGATGGGAGAATTTGCTCCAATAGGATTGGTTATCCCCTCAGAAAGTGATGAATTCATCTATCTCATCTTGGGTTAGATCGATGAATTCTCCATTAATTCAATATCTAATTCTGTATATACAGGTTTTTGCAAATGTGCATTGTCAAAGTGCATCCTAGGATCTGTAGTTTGGAATCACATTTGGAATCACATGGCCTGCCTACATGTTGTTTACTCACTGTTGTTGAGCAGTGGAGCTGGAGGCCACATGCATCACTAGTATAACACAACAAAAAGCAGGAGAGATGCTTCCTCTGTGGCTGCTTTCTTCAAACATGATTGGTTTGTGGAAGGAGTTCAAATTCTAAACTTTTCCACTGAGTGGTTTGGAAACAGTAACTAAGGTGTTAAAGTGTCATCATTACATTTCATTTAGAAAGGAAAGGGCTCAGTCAACCAACTCAACACATGTGCGGAAATGGCAGAGTGTAGAAGGAGACTGCACATCTGTCAAAAACTCATACTCAGTTCGGGAAAGAATAATGAACTCACCCTACCCATTGGCATCCTGGACTCATATGCTAAGCCACCATAGGCTTACTGGGCCATTTGCTGAATGCCATGCAGTTAGGGATGTACGGATTCCCCACCATCCATTCCCATGAGGAATGTGTCCGGGGGGGGGAGGCGATCCATTCCTCCCCCCTCCCGGAATCCTCTGAGGTGGCTCCACTCCACAAGGATTCCGCAGAGCTGCCCCTCTTGAGGGCTGCTTACCTGGACCCGTTGGTCTCCATGCCTCTTGCCATGTTGCCTAAAAAAAATGGCGATCAGCAGGATGTGCCCATAGACTTATACGCAAGCTTCACAGCTCTATTTTGCGTATGAGTATATGAGCACATCCTGCTGGTCGCCATTTTTTAAAGACTTATATGCAAGCTTCATGGCTCGATTTTGCGTATAAGTCTATGGGTACATCTTGACAATTAGCATTTTTTAAAGACTTATACGCAAGATTCACAGCTCTATTTTGCGTAGGGATGTTGGAGAATTTCTCCATGAATCTCAGGGGGGCCGAATGCCAATGCATTCGGCCCCCCAAAATTGGTGGAGAAACGGTCCGCTCTCCCGCCCCCCCGGGATGGGACATACCTTCAGCGAATGTCCCTCACGGCGGTGGGTCCCAGCAGCGGTTCGGCGGTGGTTCAGTGGAGGTGGTGGCGGCGGCCGGTCTTCCGACCGGCTGCCACCGCTGCCATTTCCAAGTGAAAAAAAACCACACCAACAAACGTGATAGGCTATGTAAACCTTTACGTAGCCTATCACGGCTGACTTTGAAAAAAAAAAAAAAAGCTCGTACGCAAATGGTGGCGACCATGGGCACCGCCATTTCCATTCCTTATTTTGGCACAGGTAGTCTACGTAAATATTTACGTAGACTACCCGTGCCAAAATAAGGAAAGCAAATGGCGGCACCCATGGGCGCCGCCATTTGCGAATGCGCTTTTTTTTTCTTTCCAAAGTCAGCCATGATAGGCTACATAAACCTTTATGAAGCCTATCACGGTGTTTTTTTGAAAATCTAACCATGATAGGCTACGTAAATCTTTACGTAGCCTATCACGTTTTTTTTTTTTAAACTTCCTCTTTCTTCCCCACAGAAGAACTTTGGTGGCCGGAGAGGTGGGGCGCTCCCCCCCGGCCAGAACTTTGGCGGGGAGGGATGGGGTGCCTCCCCCCACCCAGAACTTCAGCGGGGAGGGGCGGGGTGCCTCCCCCCGCCCAGAATTTCAGGGGGAGGGCAGAGCACCTTCCCCTCACCGCGAAGCAAGCTGCAGGACCAGGTAAGGGACTTTCGTCCATCCCTAATTTTGCGTATAAGTCTATGGGCACATCCTGCTGATCTCCTTTCTTTTATTCTTTTTTTTAAAAAAATGGCAATCAGCACAGAGGGGAACAGCTCCGGTTAAGCCTAAAGCTGAAAGCCATTCCACGGGGAATCCCCCTGGAGCAGGGGTAAGTGGGGCCATTCTGTGGCGGATTCAAATGAGGACGGATTCTTTGGAATCTGGCTTCCAGAATTCGTGGTGGATTTCTCTGACATCTCTACATGCAGTCTACAAGTGCCCAGCAGCCACCCGTCCCCTTGCCAAGCCACTATTTTGTGAAAAAATGGCAACTCAGGGTTTTCTGTAGAAGGGGCTTGTGTAATTCAGTGAAGCCATAAGCTATGCTATGCAGGGCCACCCAAAACGGTCATGGCGGAGAGTTCTGACAAAATGTGGTCCACTGGAGAAGGAAATAGCAACCCACTCTAGTATTCTTGCCAAGAAAACCCCATGGAATGTATCACAAGGTTAAAAGATATGACCCTGGAAGATGAGACCCTCAGGTCAGAAGGTGTCCAATATACTACTGGGGAAGACCAGAGGGAATTTCCAAGTAGGACCAGAAATAATGAAGCGGCTGGGCCAAAGCCGAAAGGACACTCAGCTGTGGATGTGTCTGGTGGTGAAAAGAAAATCCGATGCTGTAAAGAACAATATTGTTTAGGAACCTGGAATGTCAGATCAATGAATCAAGGTAAGCTGGAGGTGGTCAAACAGGAGATGGCAAGATTGAACATCAACATCTTGGGAATCAGTGAACTAAAATGGACAAGCATGGGCAAATTTAATTCAGGTGACCATCCTATCTACTACTGAGGGCAAGAATCCCTTAGAAGAAATGGAGTAGCACTCATAGTTAACAAAAGGGTGGGAAAAGCAGTACTGGGGTACAATCTCAAAAACAATAGAATGATCTCAGTACGAATCCAAGGCAAACCATTCAGCATCACAGTAATTCAAGTCTATGCCCCAACTGCTGAGGCCGAAGAAGCTGAGGTTGATCGGTTCTATGAAGGCCTACAACACCATCTAGAACTAGGGATGGACGAAAGTCCCTTACCTGTTCTCGAAGCTTGCTTTGCGGTGGGGGGGAGGCGCTTTGGTTCTCCACCCGAAGTTCAGGCGAGGGGGGGGGAGGTGCCCCACCCCACCAGGCCGAAATTCAGGCTGGGCGGGAGCGCCCCGTCTCCTGGGCCGTGAAAAAAAAAGTAATGTAAAAAAACAAACAAACCGTGATAGGCTACGTGACGATTTACATAGCCTATCACAGCTAGATTTCCAAAGTCAGCCATGATAGGCTATGTAAATCGTTACATAGCCTATCACGGGTGACTTTGGGGAAAAAAAAAAGCACGTACACAAATGCGTACCTTATTTTGGCACGTCTAGTCTACATAAAGATTTACGTAGACTACGGTGGAAATAAGGGCAACGCAAATAGTGTTCCCTTATTTTCGCCGTAGTCTATGTAAATCTTTACGTAGACTACCCCTGTCCAAATAAGGAATGCAAATGGAATGCAACCATTTGCGTACGTGGTTTTTGTTTTTGTTTTTCAAAGTCACCCATGATAGGCTACGTGACGATTTACGTAGCCTATCATGGCTGACTTTGGAAATCTAGCCATGATAGGCTACATGAATCGTTACGTAGCCTATCACAGGTGTGTGGTTTTTTTTTAACTTTACTTTTTCATTTTGTAATGGCAGCAGCGGCAGCTGGTCGGGAGACCAGCCGCCGCCCCCACCCCCGCCGAAACATCGCCTAAACACTGCCGGGACCCGCCGCCGAGAGGGACATTCGGCCACGGTAAGTCCCATCCTGGGCGGGGCGGGGGGCCGGCGGAGAATTTCCCCACCAATTTCGGGGGCCCGAATGCGTTGGCATTCGGCCTCCTGGAGATTCGTGGAGAAATTCTCCGCCATCCCTATCTGGAACTAGCTCCAAAAAAAGATGTCGTCTTCATCATAGGGGTTTGGAATGCTAAAGTAGGAAGTCAAGAAATCACCGGGATAACAGGCAAGCATGGCCTTGGTGTACAAAATGGAGCAGAACAAAGGCTAATAGAGTTTTGTAGGGATGTACGAAACTCCCCTTACCTGGCTCCGCCGGGTCCCGCTGGGGGGGGAGGCACTCCGTCCCTCCCCTCAGAATCCTGGCCGGCTGGCTCTGCTCCACGGGGATTCCACGGAGCCGCCAGCCGGCTCCGCCAGCAGCCGGACATCCGGCCGCTGGCTAGCAGGGATGCAAATGGCAGCGGCTGTAACTGCCAGCATTTGCGTCCCTGTAGTCAGCCATGATAGGCTATGTAAAGACTTATGTAGCCTATCACGTCTGGCTTAAAACAAACCCACAAAAAACGCAAGTACACAAATGGCGGCGGCTACAGTGTTCCTTATTTTTGGCCATCTTAGTCTACATAAATATTTATGTAGACTAAGATTAGGGATGGGGGAGAATTTCTCCCCGAAACTTCAGGGGGCCAAGTGCGAACGTGTTCAGCCCCCCAAAGTAGTTTCGGGTAGAAATTCTCCGCACCCCCCCTGCCCCCTGCACCCCCCCTGGGATGGGACTTACCTTTCCCGAATGTCCCTCCCAGCGGTGGGTCCCGGCAGCGGTTCGTCAGGTCTTCGTCAGGGGCGGGGGTGGCAGCCGGTCTTTCGACCGGCTGCCGCCACCGCCATTCCAATAAATGAAAAAAAAAAAAAATGCCCCCGTGATAGGCTACGTGACGATTAACGTAGCCCATCGTGGCTAGATTTGCAAAGTCAGCCGTGATAGGCTACGTAAATCATCACGTAGCCTATCACGGGTGACTTAAAAAAAAAAAAGCACGTACGGTTAATGGCGGCCCCCATAGGGAGCCGCCATTCACGTTCCTTATTTGGTCACTGTAGTCTACGTAAAGATTACATAGACTACAGCGAAAATAAGGGCAACGCTATTTGCGTTGCCCTTATTTTCGCCGTAGTCTATGTAAAGATTTATGTAGACTACAGCGACCAAATAAGGAACGGGAATGGCGGCTCCCTATGGGGGCCACCATTTGCGTACGCGCTTTTTTTTTTTTTTAAGTCACCCGTGATAGGCTATGTGACGATTAACGTAGCATATCATGGCTGACTTTGCAGATCTAGCCATGATAGGCTACGTTAATCGTCACGTAGTCTATCACGGGGGCATTTTTTTAAAAAAACTTTTTATTTCGCGGCCGGGCGAGGTGAGGCGCCTCCTCCCCGGCCTGAATTTCGGCCGGGTGAGGCGGGAAGCCTCCCCCCACCGTGAGCAAGCTGCGAGACCAGGTAAGTGGCTTTCGTGCACTCCTAACTAAGATGGCAAAAATAACGGGGAACACAAATAGCATCCGCTACGCTATTTTCGTTCCCCTTATTTTCGCCCTCTTAGTCTATATAAATAAGAAACGCAAATGGCGGCGGCCATACCCGCCACCATTTGCGTAGGCGTTTTTTTAAAAAAGCAGACGTGATAGGCTACGTAAGTCTTTACGTAGCCTATCACGTCTTGTAAAAACAAACAAACACACAACCCGACAAGATTGTAAATGGCGGTGGTGGCAGCCGGTCGGAAGACCAGCTGCCGCCGCCGCCACCACCAGAGCCGCCACCGCCCGGAAGATCCACCCCAGTTAAGTCTTGTCCCGGGGGGGATCCGTGGGGCGGGGTGGGGGGGCAGGCCATTCCGCCACAGAGTTCGGGGGGCTGAATGCACTGGCATTCGGCCTCACCGAGATCCATGTCGGAATTCTCTGCCATCTCTAGAGTTTTGCCAAGAGAACACGCTGATCATAGCAAACATGCTTTTCCAACAGCACAAGAGGCGACTCTACACATGGACATCACCAGATGGTCAGTATCGAAATCAGATTGATTATGTACTTTGCAGCCAAAGATGGAGAAGCTCTATACAGTCAGTAAAAACAAGACCTGGAGCTGACTGTGGCTCAGATCATGAGCTTCTTATCACAAAATTTCAGCTTAAATTGCAGAACATAGGGAAAACCACTAAACCATACAAGTATGACCTCAATCATATCCCTTATGAATATACAGTGGAGGTGAGGAATAGATTTCAGGGATTAGACCTGATAGACAGAGTGCCTGAGGAACTATGGACGGAGGTCCGTAGCATTGTTCAGGAGGCAGCAGCTCAATCCATCCCAAAGAAAAAGAAATGCAAGAAAGCAAAGTGACTGTCTGATGAGGCTTTACAAGTAGCTCACGAAAGAAGGGAAGCGAAAAGCAAGGGAGAAAGGGGAAGATATACCCAACTGAATGCAGAGTTCCAGAGAATAGCAAGGAGAGACAAGAAGGCCTTCTTAAATAAACAATGCAAAGAAATGGAGGAAAACAATAGAATGGGAAAGACTAGAGATCTCTTCAAGAAAACCAGAGATCTCAAGGGAACGTTTTGTGCCAAGATGGGCATGGTAAAGGACAAAGAAGGCAGGGACCTAACAGAAGCAGATGAGATTAAGAAGAGGTGGCAAGAATACACAGAAGAACTATACAGGAAAGATATGAATGTCCCTGATAGCCATGATAGTGCGGTCACTGAACTTGAGCTGGACATCGCAGAGAGTAAAGTCAAGTGGGCCTCAGGAAGCATTACTAACAACAAAGCTAGCGGAGATGACAGTATTCCAGCTGAGCTATTTAAAATCCGAACAAGATGATGCTTTTAAAGTGCTGCACTCAATATGCCAACAAATTTGGAAAACTCAACACCGGCCACAGGACTGGAAAAGGTCAGTTTACATTCCAATTCCAAAGAAGGGCAATGCCAAAGAGTGTTCAAACTACTGTACAATTGCGCTCATTTCACATGCCAGCAAGCTTATGCTCAAAATCCTACAAAGTAGGCTTCAGCAGTATGCGAACCGAGAACTACCGGAAGTACAAGCTGGGTTTCGAAGAGGCAGAGGAACTAGAGATCAAATCGCCAACATTCGCTGCATCATGGAGAAAGCAAGAGATTTCCAGAAAAACGTCTATTTCTGCTTCATTGACTACTCTAAAGCCTTTGATTGTGTGGAGCAAAACAAACACTGGCAAATTCTTAAAGAGATGGGAGTACCAGACCACCTTACCTGTCTCCTGAGAAACCTGTACAAGGGTTAAGAAGCAACAGTAAGAACCAGACATGGAACAACCGATTGGTTCAAAATTGGGAAAGGAGTATGACAAGGCTGTATATTGTCGCCCTGTTTATTTAATTTATATGCAGAGTATATCATGAGAAACGCCGGGTTGGATGAATCACAGGTCGGAATTAAGATTGCCGGGAGAATTATCAACAGCCTCAGATACGCAGATGATACCACCCTAATGGCAGAAAGCAAAGAGGATCTAAAGAGCCTCTTGTTGAGGGTGAAAGAGGAGAGTGCAAAAGCTGGTTTGAAAGCAGTGGAAGCAGTGACAGATTTTATTTTCTTGGGCTCCAAGATCACCACAGACGGTCACTGTAGCCATGAAATTAAAATACACTTTCTCCTTGGGAGGAAAGCTATGGCAAACCTAGAAAGCATAGTAAGAAGCAGAGACATCACCTTGCTGACAAAGATTCGTCTAATCAAAGGAAATCAACCCTGAGTGCTCATTGGAAGGACAGCTACTGAAGCTGAAACTCAAATATTTTGGCCACCTAACGCAAAGAGAAAACTCACTGGAAAAGACCCTGATGCTAGGAAAGATTGAAGGCAAAAGGAGACGGGGACGGCAGAGGATGAGATGGCTAGATAGCATCACCAGTGCGATGAATATTAACTTGAGCCCACTCCGGGAGAGAGCGCAGGACAGGAAGGCCTGTTGTGGTTTGGTCCATGGGGTCACGAAGTGTCAGGCACGACTGAACGACTTAACAACAACAATGTTACATAAATGGCGGTCATAAATGAGCCATTTACTCAACATTACAGGCATAAATGATCCATTATGCCTGTAATTTTGTGTAAATGGCCCCTTTATGGTCCCTTTATGGCCCCGATTTATATAACATTGCTTTCACAGAAAAATCTGAGCCACCATTTTTATGCAAAATAGCAGCTTGCTAAGGGGACAGGCAGGTGCTGGGTGCTCACCAGGCACTTGCTGGTAGGGATGTACGAAAATCACTTCCCTTTCAGTGATTATGCTGATGGTGCAGGGGGAGACATCCTGTCCCTCCCCCTGGAATCCTCACCAGGGGGGGAGGTGCTCCGTTCCTCTCCCCCCGGAACCCTGGCCGGCCGGCTGTGCTCCACAGCGATTCTGCAGAGCCGCCGACCGGCTCCACCAGCAGCCGGACATCCAGCCGCTGGCTAGCAGGGATGCAAATGGCGGCGGACGTAGCCACCGCCGTTTGCGTCCCTGCAGTCAGCTGTAATAGGCTACGTAAATGTTTACGTAGCCTATCACGGCTGATTAAAAAAAATTAATAATAATCGCACGTACACAAATGGCAGCACACATGGGCGCCGCCATTTGCGTTCCTAATTTTGGCACGTCCTAGTCTACATAAACATTTACGTAGACTATGACGAAAATAAGGGGAATGCAAATAGCGTAGCATCTACGCTATTTGCGTTCCCCTTATTTTCGCTGTCTTAGTCTACATAAATGTTTACGTAGACTAAGACGTGCCAAAGTAAGGATGTAAAAAAGTAAGTAAGGTAAGTAAGTAAGTAAGTAAGGTAAGTAAGACGTGCCAAAGTAAGGCCCATGGGCGCCGCCATTTGCGTACGCGCGTTTGTTTTTTTAAAGTCTGCTGTGATAGGCTACCTAAAGATTTACGTAGCCTATCATGGTGTCTTTTTAAAATCTAGTCATGATAGGCTACGTAAATCTTTACGTAGGCTATCACTTTTTTTTTTGTTGTTTTTTAAACCTGGAAATGCGGTGGTGGCAGCCGGTCGGAAGACCGGACGACGATGACGATGCCAAACAGCCGCCGCAGCCACTGCCAGAGCTGCCGCCTCCAGGAAGATCCGGCCCAGGTAAGTCCCGACCCAGGAGGTGGCGGGGGGGGCGGGCCATTCCGCCACCGTATTCGGGGGGCCGAATACGCTGGCATTCGGCCTCCCCGAGATCCGTGGTGGAACTTTCGTACATCCCTACTTGCTGGGACATCCAGCAGCTCACTCCATGTGGCAAGCAGAGCCGAGTGGTGGTGGTGGTATGGCAAACACCCAGCAGGGACAGATGAAGCTGAGTTCATCCATCCCTAACATCCAGGTTTGTTACACAGCTGGGCATTACCTAAGGATGTCCATTGCTGTGCAACCTGGCCCTTTGGGGGCTTGACAGATGCCCAGTGAGCATCTGACTTGGCTCACATTTGTGGGTTGAGTCATAGGGCTGTTCCCCAAATCCATGAACTTTTTCCATTAAACACACACACACACACACACACACACACACGTAAACAGAAATGTGCACAAATTGAGCCTGCAATGTGCACAAATTGAGCCTGCAATGTGCACAAATTGAGTCTGCAATGTATGCAAATTGAGCCTGCAATTTGTGCACATTTCTATTTACGTCAATAAATAATTAAATAAAACTCTGGGAAAATCCACAAGCTGACATTAGGGATGTACAAAAGTCACTTGCCTTTTCACGGAATTGATTCACGGTGGAGGGGGAGGCATTCCATCCCTCCCGCTGGAATCCTGGACGGGGGGGGGGAGGCAATCCGGTCCTCTCCCCCGGAATCCTGCCCGGCCGGCTCCACTCGGCTGAGGCTCCATGGAGCAGTTGGCCAGGGACATCTGCGGCCGGAGTTCTGGCCATGGACAGGCTGCTGCGGACACAAATGGTGGCCGCCGTAGCAGCCGCCATTTGTGTCCAGCCAGGCTGCCATGATAGGCTACGTAAGTATTTATGTAGCCTATCATGGCTGGTCAAAAAACCAACAACGGTGTATGCAAATGGCAGCGCCTACCGCGGCCACCATTTGCGTTCCCTATTTTTCACCGTTTTATCTTACGTAAATATTTACGTAGGCTATTATGGTGAAAAAAAGGGGAACGCAAATTGTGTAGTGGGTGCTATTTGCATTCCTTTTTTTTCTGCCGTAATACCTTACGTAAATATGTATGTTGGCTAAAATGGTGAAAAATAGGGAACGCAAATGGTGGCCGCCGCAGCCGCCGTCATTTGCGTACACCGTTTTGTTTTTTGCTTGGCTTGCTTAATACTTAATACTTAAATACTTACGTAGCCTATTATGGCAAAGACCAGGATGCAAATGGCGGCCGCAGCAGCCGGTCAAAAGACTAGCTGCCGCTGCAGCTGGAGGATCCGCCGGTGGAGCTCCCACCATCCGGAACATCTGCCCCAGGTAAGCTTTGTCCCAGGGGGAATCCGCAGGGGAGCAGGGGGTGGCAGGCCGTTCCCCCATGGATTTTGGGGGGCCGAATGCCAGTGCATTCATCCTCACTGAAATCCATGGCGGAATTCTTCACCATCCCTAGCTGACCTGCAGATTGAGTCAGGCCAGCTCACATGGAAATGAGCATAAGTCTGCGGGGCCGAGCCGATGAAAGCTCAGAGAGCTCCACCCGATGGATGGATTCCTGCCTATTACAAACACACATGTTTCAATGAATGAGCTGACTAATTATGGGGTTTGGGCAGAATCCCTTCCCTTAAGGAGAGATGGCATTGGCCACGTGGCATAGCAGTGGGCTGGGAAAGGAACAGTTTAATGAGAAAAGCTTTGGAGTGGTCTTCAGTTCAATTGACAATGCTGAACCCATCTGAGCTTCTGGCATTTCATTCATTTCTTTGGACTGATAGGTGTCAATGGAAAAGTCCAAATACAGTCTTGAACTGGTGACCTGAGAGAGATGTCACTCAGGGAGGCCAGCTATGTGCCACCACATAGCTCTGTCCAAATGAGGGAGCTGCAGAGAGATGAACCTTCTGGCCTCAGCTGCACATCCTTATTTTCAAAATGAGGATAATAACTTTAGTGCACCCAATCCTGTAGCTTTACGTAGACTAACTGGGTGCATGCTTTTAAGTCCCTTCACAGTAGCCCAGCATCCCATCACACTGTAGGGTAACAATGTGCCACAGATCAGAATGGGGCAAAACTGATAGGAAAAGGCTGGATTCTCAATGCCTGAGATTATGAGCGTCTCCAGGGACACGAAGTAGCTTAAGACCCAACCATTGAAACTTAAACTTTTGGACTGTATGCCACCACACCATGTATCAAGCCACTGGACTTAACTTTGCAGTTAGAGATGGATGAATATGCCAGTGTTGGTTTCTCTCAGTTTCCCTTTTTTCCAATCTTCCATTCAGTTCAGCTCAAACATTGAGAATTTTTCTGGTCTCAAGTTGGGCTCATCCCCCTGCCCCCCCAAAAAGCATGCACGTTCATAACCATTTTTGAGCACATGTCCCCTAATACAAGCATTTCTGTGTGCTTTTTTTGCAAGCCATTTTTCATTTTTAATGTTACTTGCTCTAACACACGTATTTTTATATGCATTTTTGACTGGAGAATTCTGTTGCAAAATTTGGACAAGTGCGAATTTTGAAGGACAACTGATTTGTAGTTTGCATAGTCATTTGAAAGTGTGAAATTAGGTAAATTTGCCTTAATCCTCACCCCTTTTCTTTCTCCTCTATCATAATGGTTATACATATTATTACACTTGGACATCTTCTGCTCCTCCCTGCTTTTATTAGGGATGCTGGAGAAATCCACTGTGTACTGCAACAAGGCCGGATTCTGAAGAATCTGAACTGTGGAGTCTGCAATGGACTGCTTCCCCCCATTACCTACGCATCCTCCATATTTCATGCAGGGTGACTTCCCAGCTTTAAAAATGGCAAGATATGCTAATGGCAGTTGCCATTAGCCTATCATGGGAAAATTGCAGCCATAATTTGCACATTTTATGCTATTTCCAGTTGTAAAGCACTTACTTCTACTTAAATTGTGGCTGTAAAGTGCTTACTTCTACATGCATGTTTCAATTTACTCTGTTGTGACATGTGGTTGCAACAATAAACTAAACTACTACTGCTTCTACTTAAATTGTGGCCATAAGCGCTTTACGGCCACAATTTATGTAGAAGTAAGCACTTCACGGCCACAATTTACATAGTAATAAGTGCTTTACAGCCATAAATAGCATAAAATATGCAAATTATGGCTGTAATTTCCCACAATAGGTTAATGGCAGCTGCCATTAGTGTATCCTCTCTTTTTTAAAGCTGGAAAGATGCCCTGTGAAATCCAGTGGATGCAACAGAGATCCAGGGAAATCCAGTAAGTTCCAAGTGGCCCAGATTTTCCTGTAGTGGACATCACCCCGGGTCAGACATTGGGGGGTTCACCCATTCCTAGCTCTCATTTTACATTGAATTGGAAATGCAAGGAGGATGGAATTGTTTTGTATAACTTCCCTCCCTGTGCTTTTGTTCATAAAAGGATGAGATAGCAAGTGATGAAAAGGTCCTTCCCTACCTAAGATCCACTGCTAATCAGAGTAGTAAATAATGGGCTAGATGTTCAAATAATCTCACCTGCTATAAAGCACCTATGTACATGCATGCCATACAGGGCTATGGAGTTAGGGATGCCAGAGAAATCCTCAATGGAGCCAAATCAGTTTGGATTTTCATGAATTCAAACTGTGGATTCTGCACTGGGACAGCTTCTCCCCTGCCGGGTAGATTCCATGGACTTGTGGACTTATTTTCCAGTTTTCCTGACTTTTGCACAAATTTTATCATTGAAAAAATTCACACAATTAAAAACCCTGTCCAAAGTGTGCATTTCTTACATAAACTAAAGCATGGAAATGTGCATTTTGGAGGGAATTTGTGCATTAAGCAACCACAAATTTGCCAAATTCAGAAACAAAAAACACACACAAGTCCACACATGCGTATTTGTGCAAATTCCCCCTCCCAATAAAAAAAGGTCAGCAAGTCTATCAATTCCATAGAAGGGTGGATGACGGAATTGAAGGCAGCTGATAATCCACGAAACCCAGATGTGCATCCCTATATGGAGTTGCTTAGTAAGATTACACACATGGTGATTACTATTTATTCAACAATTAAATGCTACCAGTTTTAACTTTCTTCTTTCACCCAACCATCAAAGCATGCTTTCTCCCTTTACCTGAGCCATCTCTTCCTGTGGTCCGTCAATCTAGGGGTGCACGAAAGTCACTTACCTGTCCTCGAAGCTTTTCGCGGTGGGGGGGAGGCGCTTCGCTGCTCCCCCCGCGAAGTTCAGGCCGGGGGGGGAGGCTTCCCGCCTCGCCCGGCCGAAATTCAGGCCGGGGGGGGAGGCTTCCTGCCTCGCCCGGCCGAAATTCAGGCCGGGGAGGAGGCGCCTCACCTCGTCCGGCCGCGAACTAAACAGTTAAAAAAAAACAAACGCCCCCGTGATAGGCTACGTGACGATTAACGTAGCCTATCACGGCTAGATCTGCAAAGTCAGCCATGATAGGCTACGTAAATCATCACGTAGCCTATCACGGGTGACTTAAAAAAAAAAAGCGCGTACGCAAATAGCGTTGCCCTTATTTTCGCCGTAGTCTACATAAAGATTTACGTAGACTACAGCGACCAAATAAGGAACAGGAATGGCGGCTCCCTATGGGGGCCGCCATTATCCGTACGCGCTTTTCTTTTTTTTTTTTAAAGTCACCCATGATAGGCTACGTGACGATTTACGTAGCCTATCACGGCTGACTTTGCAAATCTAGCCGTGATAGGCTACGTAAATCGTCACATAGCCTATCACGGGGGTGTTTTTTTTTCTTTTCTTGGAATAGCGGCGGCCGCTCCCGCCCTAGACGAAGACCCGCCGAACCGCCGGCCGGACCCGCCACCGGGAGGGACATTCGCCAAAGGTAAGTCCCGTCCCGGGGGGGGGGCGGGGGGCGGGGGTGCGGAGAATTTCTCCCCGAAACTTGTTCAGGGGGCCAAACACGTTGGCGCTCACCCCCCCGAAGTTTCAGGGAGAAATTCTCCGCCAACCCTACATCAATCATTATGGAATCATGTTGGCAACCAGCTGTCCCAATCAGCTTTAAAGCACTGTAAGATCAATGGACTGCCAGTTGACACATTCTAACCCAGAATCCACCAAGACATTTCTGTGCTGCAGTCTCATAGGAATAAAGTCGTAGAAGAAGAAACTGAATCTCCATTAAAGAAAGAGAGAGAAGCTTCAGAAGATGAGTTCCTTTGCTTCCAGCTTTGAACGCTTATTGGCCTCTGCAGGTGTCTTTTGTGTCAGGAAAGAAGCTGTGAGACATACTTCTAGCAAGCAGACTAAGGCTGGGGAGGACTACATAACCTTTGCTTTTACAGTTGTACTTATGCCTTTGAATGGTTGTGTACTCATCTTGCAGAAAGGAGATGGCTATTGGCTAATATTCAGGGCACTGGGTGAAACTCTCAGATGTTTTATCTTCCATACAGTATCTGTAGGAGTGAAGATGGTAGGCCAAGAGAAATGCTTTTTCTTCAAGCAGGAGGAGGAGACCACCCTTCATGAATGTACCGATCAAAATTTCACCTACACAAATTTGGAATACACAGGAGATATTTCTCAGGAGGGAACCCGTAGCTAGAGAAATTCTTCCCTGGTGCTCCACACAGCCCAAGGTTGCCACCAGAATGTTCCTAAATTGAAATGCAAAGCAAATGCAGAGGTTCCTCCTGAAGCAAAACATCGGAGGAATTCCAATAGAAGCCAAAGGAGAATTGTTAAAGGTAGTCACATTTCTTGAGAAGGGAGTGTTGCATGCATATCCCTATTCCTGGCTAGGGATGTACAGATTTTCTTAAATCTGTTTTGCCAATGTTCCATGGATTGTGAGGCATCTCTCCATCATTCTGTTGTCTGGGGCCATATTATTTTTTAAGGATGTACAAGAATTTTGTTCCTGTTAGCTAATGCACACCTGAGCTAATGTGCAGTCATACGAAGGCACAAGTCCATGAATGCACATTTGCACCCCCCCCCCCAAGAAAGTTTTAAAAAATGGCCAGTAAGTCCACAGAATCTGTGCAACCTGGAAAAAGCTGGTCTGCTGTGGAATCCACAGGCCTGATTCACTGAAATCTGAGTTCATTTGAATCCATTATGGATTTATCTGACATGACCCAAGCCCTGGTCATCTCTTTTCTAGTCTGTGACGAAGCTGTTCTGCTATGGTAGCCTCTGTTCTCATAGCCCTCTATGTTAAAATGATCTTTCTTTCCCATCCCTACCATTTTTGTTGTTTGTGACATCCACGACATTATATGGAGAAGAAGAAGGGAAAAAAGACAGGTCATGGCCTCAATGAGCCTACAATCTAAGCTAGGGGTGTAGTCTTTTCAGTCCCCAAGGGCCATATCCAGAGTCAGTTGGGGGGGTGCATATGTGTGCACATGTAAACACACACATGCACAGATACATGCATACCCTCTCACTCACTCACAAACACGAGCACTGCCTGTGGATACATATAAACACACAGTCACATACACACAGCATGAGACAGACACATACAGAGAGACACATAGACATATACACAGCTTCAGGTTTGCTGCTTTTCCACCACCAGTAGAGCTGGCAAGGCAGCAATGCTGGCCAAAATCAGCTTTAAAAGTAGCAACAATTATAGCATGGGAAATGGGCAGCAAAATTGTCAGCAATTGTGATGGAAATTGCAGTGGTGGTGAGATCTGCAGCAAATAGGCAGTGGGTTTTTCAGCCTTGGCAGCAGCATTGGGATATCACGGAGGACCACATAAAACTAGGGGTGTACGAAACAGACTCACCTGTCTGCTGGGGGGGTCTGCGGGGGGGAGGCAATCCATCCTTCCCCCCAGAATCCTCCCCAGCCAGCTCCACTCTGCAGTGAGTCCACGGAGCTGCTGGCTGGGCCCGTCTGCAGCTGGACTTCTGGCCACTGCCACGTAAATGGCGTCCAGAATAGCGGGCACCATTTGCATCCCTACCATTTGCCATCATAGGCTACATAAAGATTTACGTAGCCTATCACGGCAAAGAGCAGGGACACAAATGGCATAGTGGATGCTATTTGCATCGCTGCTCTTTGCCGTGTACGTGATAGGCTACGTAGCCTATTTACATAGCCTATCACGGCAAAAGGCAGGGACGCAAATGGTGTCTGCTATGCCAGATGCCATTTGCATCCAAAGACAGGCAGCAGTGGGTAGCAGCAGATGGCCAGCGGCAGGTAGGATCTGGCCAGCGTGGATTCCCCCGGGTGGCAGAGGTGAGTCTTTCGTTCCACTGTGGACTCCAGGGGGCTGGATTCTTAGAATCTGGCCTCATTGGAGTCTGTGGAAGAATTCTCCACCATCCCTACATAAAACCCTTTGAGGGACTGCATGCAGTCCATGATTGTGCACCCCTGGTCTAAACTGAGTTGTGTAAATGAAAGGCAGGAGATGCAGTGACAATGGTAAGAAGGGATCAATGTGCACAAATACAAAGTTATTTTCATACTCATTCTCAATCAGCAAGCAATGTACGTGCTTCATTTAAAATTATTGATGCTGGTGTCAAATGTAAGTTTTGCATGTCAAGGGCAGAGGAATCCATTCAGGGAGTGGAGCTAGGTGAGTTTTTGCGCTCTCGCCCCCGAGACTCTGTTCCATCTTCCGTCAGCTGGCCTGACTCAGAGCAGATTTTTAAATATATATATATATATATATATATATATATATATATACACACACACACACACACACACACACGGTGGCTGTAATTTGCTCAGATTATACAATTTATAGCCACAATTTTGCACAAATTGCAATATTTACAGCCACATTTTTGCACAACTGGCTATTTGCACACAAAAAAATTCCCGGATTTTGGGAACTAACCTATGGCTGAGTTGGGGGCATCATGGGATCTGCTGGACCCCAAAAGGGACAGATTTCCCCAGAACAGACATCCCTAGCCAAGAGCCACAGAACTAGACTTTATTAATTAATTCATTCATTTAATAAAATTATTTATGAGTCATCTTTTGGTCTAAAAAAAAGCAACCAAGGTGATGAACAATTGAAAAACTTTTAAACAGTGCCATATTAACACATTGAGGACCAGAGATAACCACCTTGAAAAGCATTGTGGAATTAATTACATTCACATCCCTCAAAGCCTGAGTAGTATAGACATATTTTAACAGTCTGCCTAAAACAAAGCAAAGCTGGAGCCTGTATAACCTCGGGGGGGGGGGGGAGTTCCGCAATTGAGGCAGATCATTAAAGATCATGGATTGTGGCAGTGACTTGACATGAAGTGAGCAATTAGCAAATTATAGAAGTTGAAATGACAGGCAGAGGGTTAGATGAGAACTAGATGGTTTTAAAAGCAGATCAGCAACATTATCTGGCTTGGGGGGGATTAAAATGTCCTTCCTGGGGTCATAATGTGAATTCCCAAGGTCTGGTGGTCTCTGTATAATCCCTTCCCAAGCATTGGGCAGCAAATAAAAATGACCACAATTGCCCAAGCCTAAGTCTTCTGGGGCTCTTTAGTAAGGTGGGTAAGGGGAGACATGACAGAGGTGTACAAAATGATGCATCATGCAGAGAAAGCAGATAGAGATATGTTTTTCTCCCTCTCTTCCATATAATACTAGCATGCAATGGGGTCATGCCGTGAAGCCAAATGGTGAGAGATTCAGGATAGATTTTTTTTTTTTTTGAGGTGGTACTATGGAATTAATCACCACGTGATGTAGTGATGGCTGCCAACTTGGATGGCTTTAAAAAGGGATTCGCAACATTCATGCAGAATAAAGCTATTAATGGCTACCAGTTACAATGGCTATATATTACCTATGGATGCTGGAGAAATTCAAGACAGACTAAAATGAGCTCAGATTCCTAAGAATCCGACCTGAGGAATCTGCTGCAGAGCAGCCCTCCCCCCCTCAGGCCACATTGAGTCTGTGGACTTTCAGATGATTCTTTTACTTTCCCAAAATCTACGCATATAAATGTGTAGGAAAATACATAAGTTTCTGCTGAGGAAACGTGGAATGGAATGAGGGACAATACACTAAATGTTATGTACTAAGGTAAATTATGTAAATACTTACATAATTATTTACGTATTTTTCTGCATGACAAAAAAAAGTTGCATCCTCTGTGAGTGGATGATGAAACAGAAGTCACCTGACAATCCGCGAAACACAGATGGAACAGATTTTACACAGTCTGTACATCCCTAAATTACCTCCAGTACTGGAGGTAGTATACCTCTTACTACCAGTAGCTGGGGAATATGAGTGGGTGACATGGTCTCAGAGGAAGAATCTGATTCAGAGGTGGAATCATAGATTCATAGAATAGTAGGGTTGGAAGGGGCCTACAAGGCCATCGAGTCCAACCCCCTGCTCAATGCAGGAATCCTAGTCAGAGCATCCCTGACAGATGGCTGTCCAGCCTCATCTTGAATGCCTCCAGTGTGGGAGAGCCCATCACCTCCCTAGGTCATTGGTTCCATTGTTGTATTGCTCTAAAAGTCAGGAAGTTTTTCCTGATGTTCAGCCGGAAGGATCTTGTCAATGTATGGAATGTCAGATTGCTGGGAATTTGTCTCTGCATGTTTTCATGGAAGAATGCAGTCAAGGGGAGGCAGCTACTCTTTCTCAACTGCAACCAGAACTAGCTTGGGCAGGGTGCGGGGGGACAGCTGAGTTGCTGCAGCTTGAGGAACATTCTTTGGTAAGTGGGCAGGAGGCTGATTTGGCTGAGGAAAAGGCATGCCCAAGGTTATCGCCTAGACAACACAGATGGCTGAAGAGGCAAGAGGAAAGTCATCCACTTAGATGGAGTTCTCAACTCCAGGCTCAGATTTCCCATAGGGCTAGACTGACAAGCAAAGGACTCTGGTCACCCTGCACCCACATAAAAGCAGGTGCAGAGACAAATGAGGTTTGTGAATACAACTTCACCGCTACTGGACACTCTGTTTACTTAGACTAGTCCTGAACCCTGAACTAATGCATGCCTTGAATCCAGTGCTTTGGGACATACTGGAATATATGGCTGGACTTTAAGATCCTGTTTTTGGTTCCTGTTTGGATTATCTGAGTTTATTTGTACTTGGACTCACTAAGAACTCTGATCCATGGACTTGTGAGGTACTTTTGTTTGTGTCCTGCTGTAATAAAGGAGTTTGTTGTTTCATCAACATGTGTTTGGTTGCTGGTGTTTTGAGGGAGCTAGGTGTGACAGCAGAAGGGTGCTGTTTTACTCAAGACCTATTTCTGGGCTTCCCATTGAGGTTCTGTTTGGCCAATGTGGGAACAGAATTCTGCATTAGACAGGCCATTTCTCTGATCCAGCCTGGCTTTTCTTATATCCTTATGCATTTAAAGAACTGGGCTGGCTGACCATTTTGAATCCATGTCTGAGATTCAACAGTATATAATAGGGCTGTACTACCACTCTGAGAAATTTTGCAAGGCTTGGCTTAGTGGTTAAGACGCTGAAGTGCAGATCGGAAGGTTGGCAGGACAGCAGTTCGAGACCAGAGTGCCGCGTGAAGGAGTGAGCTCCCGTCTTCAGTCCCAGCTCCTGCCAACCTAGCAGTTCGAAAGCAAGAAATTGCAAGTAGATAAATAGGTACCGCCTCGGCGGGAAAGGTAACAGCGTTCTGTGCACCTCGGTGTTCAGTCATGCTGGCCACATGACCACAGAAGCGTCTTCGGACAGCGCTGGCTCTTCGGCTTAGAAACGGGGATGAGCACCGCACCCTACAGTCAGACACGACTGGTTGGGGACACTTTTTTTTTCTGGGGCTCTTTAGTGAAGAAAAAAGTGAGTCAAAAGTATTTTGCCTTCTTTCAAGTTCCTCATATGTTTTGCTTGTTGAGGAACATCCAAGTTGGCATCAGACTTTACCTTAAGTAAAGCCTTGAGGCAACCTAGAACATGTGTGGAGAACATCCACCATCCAACCCAACTTATGGCCCTACTTTAATGGAAACTCTTTGGCCCTCTTGGAACTCCTTTGTTGATTATGCTGAGCAAGAACCCTCAAATTTGGATTGAATGTCCCTGTAAGTAAGGATGCATGGACTGGGTAAAATCTGTTCTGTCTATGTTTCGTGGATTTTGTCAGGTGCCTCTCAGAGATGGATGCATTTTTTTCCCATCATGTGGAAAAATATGCAAATGATTATGTAAGAGGTTTTATAACAATTTACATAAGTTAATTTGTTGTTGTTGTTCAGTCGTTCAGTCGTGTCTGACTCTTCGTGACCCCATGGACCATAACACGCCAGGCCATCCTGTCCTGTGCTCTCTCCCGGAGCGTGCTCAGGTCCATATTCATTGCATCAGTGATGCTATGTAGCCATCTCATCCTCTGCCATCCCCTTCTCCTTTTGCCTTCAATCTTTCCCAGCATCAGGGTCTTTTCCAGTGAGTTTTCTCTTCACATTAGGTGGCCAAAGTATTTGAGGTTCAGCTTCAGTATCTGTCCTTCCAATGAGCACTCAGGGTCGATTTCCTTTAGGATGGACTGATTTGACCTCCTTGCAGGCCAGGGGATTCGTAAGAGTCTTCTCCAGCACCACAGTTCGAAAGCATCAATTCTTCGGCGCTCAGCCTTCCTTATAGTCCAGCTCTCACAGCCATACATTACTACTGGGAAAACCATAACTTTGATTAGATGGACCTTTGTCGGCAAGGTGATGTCTCTGCTTCTTACTATGCTGTCTAGGTTTGCCATAGCTTTCCTCTCAAGGAGCAAGCATCTTTTAATTTCATGGCTACAGTCACCGTCTGCGGTGATCTTGGAGTCCAAGAAAATAAAATCTGTCACTGCTTCCATTTCTTCCCCTTCTATATGCCAGGAAGTGATGGGGCCAGATGCCATGAACTTAGTTTTTTTAATGTTGAGTTTCAAACCAACTTTTGCACTCTCCTCTTTCACCCTCAACAAGAGGCTCTTTAGATCCTCTTCGCTTTCTGCCATTAGGGTGGTATCATCTGCGTATCTGAGGTTGTTGATAATTCTCCCAGCAATCTTAATTCCGACCTGTGATTCATCCAACCCAGCGTTTCTCATGATGCACTCTGCATGTAAGTTAAATCAGCAGGGCGACAATATGCAGCCCTGTTGTACTCCTTTCCCAGTTTTGAACCAATCGGTTGTTCCATGTCTGGTTCTTACTGAATGTTAAATTACATAACATTTAGAGTATTGTCCTCCATCCCATTCAACTTTTCCTCAGCAGAAACTTGTATATTTTCCTATGAATACATATGTGTAAATTTCCAGAAAGTAAAAAAAAAAATAAAAAATCTGAAACTCCATATGGACTCTTCATGGTCTGAGGGTGTCACTCTGCAGCAGATTCTGCAGGACAGCGTCTTAGAAATCTGAGCTCATTTTAGTCTGACTCAAATTTTTCAAGCATCCCTACCTGTAGGTAGGGATGTCACAAACATCCGTGTAGAGTGTGGAGTCTGACAGACTCCCTCCTCCCTGCTTGGCATCCCGGACGTGGCTCACCAATCAATGCTTTCTCCCCCTCCCCTCCCAGCTACCACAAAGGCAGAACCTAGACAGGAGGAGGAGGATGAGATGGAAGCCCCTCTCAGTGCTTCCTCCTATCAAGCCACTACCCCCGCGTAGCAGGCCCAGGATGGGAGTGGGAGAAAGGATCAATGCTTTCTCCCCCTCCCCTCCCAGCTCCTGGAATATGAAAATATTGAGCACCTTTTGTGCAGGATGGGGCCCTATATATTTCTGTATATTTCCTGTTGGGCATAACAGCAGCTGGAAAGGGCCATTCCCACAACATTAGAGGTCATATTGTGTAAAAGATGGCAGCTCGCATGGAGGAGTGGGCAGCTGCGCTGTGTTCCTGGACAGCTCAACCAGGTGCTTGCACAGCCAGGTGTATGTGTAGGTGACTCTTTAGGTGGCTCTCTTTATGTTTTGGTCTATGTCTCTTTATGTTTTGGTCTCTCTTGTTACTGTTTGTTCTAGGTCTTGTTACTGTTGGTTCTTTTCAAGAGTGTGACCTAAAGCTGGGGAGTCCTTGCTTTAAATTTGAGCAACCACTCAATGCTTGAATGTCCTCGAGTTGCCCTTGAGTTTCCAGCTGCTGATCATTTTGCACCAATGGGAAATAGCACAAAACAAATGTGATTGCACATGAAAGTTGCACAAAAATCTCAAATCTGCACACATTTTCCGCACAGACCAAAGTGTGAAATGGTGCGTTTTTAAAGTTGCATAATTGCAAACTTTTTTCTCATCAAAATTTGTATATTTTGTGAACACAAGCACCTGTTCAGAAATTTAAAACAACATTATCAGAGATTGCATTCTGCCCGCGCTCATGTTCAGAGTTGTAAAGAGGGCAGGTTCACATGTTTTGTGAACAGAAATGAAATTCTCCTACATTAAACCCCTTATGTTAAACATCTGGATTGAGGGAAGGATAGTAGGACAGGGCCAAAGAAAAGGAGATCCAAAGAAAAAGAGAGATTTGGAGGGGGGAGATCTTCACACAAGGTTTGGGGATAGGAGAGCTCATGGTGTTCATAGGGGTGTACGAACCCCACTTACCTGGGTCTGCTGGGGAGTCCGCGGGGGGTGGGGGAGGAAATCTGGTCTTCCCCCTGGAATCCTCCCTGGCTGGCTCCACTCTGCAGTGAGTCTGTGGAGCTGCCAGCTGGGGCCACCGCTGCTGGACTTCCAGCCACGGCTGGTCTTTGTCTGCAAATGGCGTCCAGCGTAGCAGATGCCATTTGCGTCCTGCACTTTACCATGGTAGGCTATGTAAATCTTTATGTAGCCTATCACGGTAAAGTGCAGGGACACAAATGGCGTCTGCTACACCATTTGCATCCCTGCTCTTTACCCTGATAGGCTACGTAAAGATTTACATAGCCTATCATGTTAAAGAGCAGGGACGCAAATGGCGTAGCAGATGCCATTTGCATCCGCAATCCGGCAATATGGCCATAGCGGCCGTATCACTGGGTCTTCAGAGCTGGTGGCAGGGAGGATCTGCCAGCGAGGACTTCGCCCTGGAAGACAAGGTTGGAGATCTGATCCTCCATGGACTTCGAGGGGCCGGATTCAATAGAATTTTATTCTTTCTTTCATTCATGCATTCATTCATTCATTTCATTTCATTTCATTTCATTTTTATACCACCCAATAGCCGAAGCTCTTCAATCGAATCCAACCTCACTGGGGTCCGTGGAGGATTTCTCCAACATCCCTAGGTGTTCGTATAGCCAATGGACCTTTGGTACTGGCTTGGAAAGTCAGTTTCAAGGAAGTAAGGTGTCTTCAAAACCAAAATGGTGAATGGGTGGGGAGGGGCAGGGAGAGAGGGTTTGTGTCTGAGTTACCAGACAGATCTTTGCCTGCAGGACTCTAGTTACTTATTAATTGGTTTTTAAATGTCATTAACCACCTTGAGCTTTCAGAAATGGAGCCAGTTAAAATCCTGCAAACAAATCAATCTACTGTCTGGGCACCAGAGATGCATTGATACTATTTATGTATCTGTGCCTGCTGGCTGCGACTTAAAATCACAAGCTTCGGAGGCATCCTGCCTTCTGCCAAGGATTCCTCTTCCCCCCTCCCCCCCCTCAAATGAGACCCTCAGCGGAACTTGAATGTTGACAGCTTGGAAACTGAGTGAGCGTCAGGAGAGTGTGCACAGTTACTTTGTCTTGATTGGCAGCTGAAATACAGCACCAGGGACTTGATTCTGCAGTACCGGCAAATATGCAGCATCCAGTCTAAAACCCTCACAGTCATAAACAAGGGTGCACCCAACTGATCTCTCTTTCTCTCTCTCTCTCTCTCTCTCTCTCTCTCTCTCTCTCTCTCCTCTCTCTCTTTCTGCAAAAAGAGTAGGCAGGGTAAGAGGACGTGGCCCTTGATTTCTTTGATGTTTCTTTCCTTGATTCGTGATTCAGTTGCGAAATTTGGAAACAGGCTGTGGTGCCTGAACTATGGCCAGCATCAAGAGTAGGCATAGCAGGGACCTACCGACAGGAACCCCCTGGACTTGCTCCTCCTCTCGACCCTTGCAACATGCTTGTTCCTCTGCTTCTCGCTCTGGCCCAGGCAAGGGTGATGGTGAGAAAGAGGCGAAGTAGATGCTACGGCCTACTTCCTCCCTGACTTTCTGCCTCTCAAGCAAGCAAACTGAAGCAACCATGAGAAGTGGGATGGGAAGCAACAGCAGCCATTAACAGTGATAAGAAAGAAGATGAAGAGCAACTGCAGCTGGTGACAAGGGCAGTGAGAAGGCGAGGTCACAGAGGAAAGGGGCCCACTGAGGGTGTCTTGCCCGAGGGCCCTTACAAATCTGGAGCTGGCACTGACCTGAACCCCGAAGTCTAGTCAAATGGGCTGTTCATTCTAAGCCAAGTTCAACCAAGTACTTGGGGGATGGAAGTTCTGGAGCAGAACCCTAAGGTGTTTAATCTAGGTGAAGATATTATTGTGACGACCAATAGGGGTGTACGAAACCCCGCTTACCTGGCTCCGCTGGGTTCCACAGGTGGGGGGAGGTGATCCGCTCCTCCTCCCTAGGGATGTACGAAAGGTACTTACCTTTCGTGGATTGTGCTGATGGTTGGGGGGGAGGCGTTCTGTCCCTCCCCCCGGAATCCGCACCAGGGGGGGAGGTGCTCTGTTCCTCCCCCCCCCCCGGAATCCTGGCCAGCCGGCTGTGCTCTGCAGGGATTCTGCGGAGCCGCCAGCCGGCTCCGCCAGCAGCCGGACATCCGGCCGCTGGTTAGCAGGAACGCAAATGGCGGCTGATTAAAAAAAAATGTTTATGTAGCCTATCACGGCTGATTAAAACAAAAACAAAAAAAATGCATGTACACAAATGGCGGCGCCCATGGGCGCCGCCATTTGTGTTCCTTATTTTGGCACCTCTTAGTCTACGTAAACATTTACGTAGACTAAGACGGCAAAAATAAGGGGAAAGCAAATAGCGTAGTGTTCCCCTTATTTTTACTGTCTTAGTCTACATAAATGTTTACGTAGACTAAGATGTGCCAAAATAAGGAACACAAATGGCGGCACCCATGGGCGCTGCCATTTGCGTACGCGCAGGTTTTTTTTTTTTACTCAGCCGTGATAGGCTATGTAAACATTTACGTAGCTTATCAGGGTGTTTTTTTAAAATCTAGCCATGATAGGTTACATAAATCTTTACGTAGCCTATCACCTTTTTTTTTTTTTTTAAACACCTGGAAATGGAGGCGGCGGTAGCCAGTCGGAAGACCAGCCACCGCCGCTGCCGCCGCCAGGAAGATCCACCCCAAGTAAGTCTCATCCCAGGGGGGCGGGGGGCAGACCGGTCTGCCACCGATTTTGGGGGGCCGAATGCACTGGCATTCGGTCTCCCCGAGATCCATGGCAGAATTCTCTGACATCCCTACTCCTCCCCGGAATCCTGCCCAGCCGGCTCCACTCCGTGCCCAGGTCACAGAGCCACTGGCCGGGCCAACCCGCAGTGGGGCCTCCAGCTGCTGCCAGGCTGCTCCTGACGCAAATGGCATCCTGCATAGGGGATGCCATTTGTGTCCCTACACAAGCCCATGATAGGCTACGTAAATATTTACATAGTCTATCACGGCTAAAGCCGGGATGCAAATGGGTGTCCCCATTTGCGTCTCTGCTTTAGCCATGATAGGCTATGTAAATATATTTGTAGGCTATCATGGGCCGGTGTAGGGATGCATATGGAGGCTGGTACGATGGCCGCCATTTGCGGCTGCAGCAGCCCGGCAGCGGCCAGAGCCACAGCCACAGCCACAGCCAGGTAGGCTCCATTTCGCGGGGCTTTCGCAGCGTGGTGGGGTGGGGGGCTCCATTCCGCCATGGATTCTGGGGGCCGAATTCACTGGAATTTGGCCCCCCTCAGATCCGTGGCAGAATTCTCTAACAACCCTAGTGACCAGCATCTGAGTGAAGAAGCCCATCCAAGGGGTGATTATGGAATGAAGATGGAGACAAATTAATGGAAACTGGCAGACAGGATCAGGAAGGTAGGGATGGGGAGAAATTTGTTTGGCATGAATTTTAATGTGAATCCCCAATTTCACACGATTGAACTAATATGAGAACCAATATTCAGTGATATTCACATGACTTTCAGAATTTGCACTTCTTTGTATTTTGCAATGGAATTCTGCAATTAAAAAAGAAGTGTATGTTAAGGGAAACTGCACATTAAATGCATATATTCATAAAAATAATGTGAAAAGGGCAAGATAGTAGGAAACATGCTTGCACAAATATGTATATTAGGCAAAATTGTGCACAAAAATACACGCATTCAGAAAAATGCACACAAAACTGCATACGAACTTTATGCAAACATCTCTCTCTCTCTCTCTCTCTCTCTCTCTCTATATATATATATATATATATATATATATATATATATAAAATATGTGTGTGTGTGTGTGTGTGTGTCACACAGTTTGGGATGAACTGAATTTAAGTAAAAAATGAGAAAATGGAGAGAAAGAGAAACTGAAATTGGCAGATGCTTCCATCTCTACAGGCAAGCAAGAAGAAACAGGCAGAGCGACCTAGAGCCACACAGGCAGGCGCTCAGAGAATGCCTCTTGCCCAGATGTGACCCAGAAATATTTATAGCAAAGCCATGTCAGAAGGAACCAATGAGCTGCTGGGAGGGGGGGTATGTTTGCCAAGTCACAGGAGCATAAAAGACTGGTCCCCACCCCCAGTGTTTACAGTCTAATTTGTCTAATTTGAATGGGGGGAAGGAAGATAACTGAGGAAGGGGTTAGGAGGGAGATGCAAAGATAACAAGGGCAGGTTGTAAGCAAACAAGTACATAGGAAGCTGCTTTATACCAAGTCTGAACACTGGTCTGTCTAGCTCAGTATTTTCTACATGGACTTGCAGCAGCTCTCCTGGGTTTCAGGCAGGATTCTTTTTTAGCCCTACCTGGAGGTGCCAGGGATGAAACCAGGAACTTTTGGCATGTGTTCTACCTCTGAGCTATGGCCCTCCAAATTAGGGATGTCAGAGAATTCTGCCATGGATCTCAGTGAGGCCGAATGCCAGTGCATTCAGCCCCCCGAACTTCATGGCGGAATGGCCTGCCACCCCCCCGCCCCCGTGGATCCCCCCCAGGATGAGACTTACCTGGGGCGGATCTTCCAGGCAGCGGCAGCTCCAGCGGCGGCTTCGGCGGCGGCAGCGGCAGCGGCTGGTCTTCCGAACCATTTGCCGCCATTTGCAGTCTGTGTCCCCCCCCCCCATTCATGATAGGCTACGTAAAGACTTATGTAGCCTATCACGTCTGGGTTAAAAAAAAAACACGTACGCAAATGGCGGCAGCTACGGCTGCTGCCATTTGCGTTCCTTCTTTTTACTGTCATAATCTATGTAAATATTTACGTAGACTAAGACAGCCAAAAATAAGGAACGCAAATGGCAGCGTAGGCATTTTTTTTTTAAACCCAGACGTAATAGGCTTTTTTCTTCTTTTTTTAACCCAGACGTAATAGGCTACGTAAGTCTTTATGTAGCCTATCACGGCTGAATACAGGGATGCAAACGGCGGCGGCTATGGCAATCTTGACGGATGTCTGGCTGCTGGCGGAGCCAGCTGGCAGCTCCGCGGAATTCCTGCACAGCGGAACCAGCTGGCTAGGATTCCAGGGGGAGGCGCAGAGCACCTTCCCCCCTGGCAAGGATTCCGGGGGGAGGCGTGGAGCGCCTCCCCCCCCAGCGGAACCCGGCGGAGCCAGGTAAGCGGGGTTTCGTACACCCCTACTCCAAGTAGGCTTATGTACGCAAATACAATGACAACAAATGTCTTATAGTAAAGAAGCTTTAAGAAGGAATGATATGCTAGAGAAGCAGGGATGCGAGGATATACAAAGATTGAGCTTGCTGAGGTTCTCCAAATTCCATCTCAGAACTCATTCCGACTCGAGTCCATATCAGATTGCGAGCTTTGTTGTTGTTGGTTGTTTTTTTGTTTTGTTTTTTGCATGTATATTTTGAGCATGTTTTTCCAAATATGCACATCAAATGTGTGCATGTTTGAAATGCATGCAGTCATCTCCCATTGATTAGGGCATATTTGTATGCATTTTTCAAATGTACACATGCTGTGGAACACGTTTTGTTTGGTCAGCAAATCACATTGCCAGCTCAGAAATATATGGACTTCAAATGCAGATTCCCTCCAAGTCTGTGTTCAGTCTGGAATGTGAGCAAACTGAGTAAATCATGATCAAAACAAACTGAAAAAAATTTCTCATATGTCCCTACGGAGAAGTGGCAGAGAGAATGGGGTGCTCAGTCCTTCTATGGTTCATTGCTTTGCTTCCATGTAACATATAGCCTGGCCTGGACCAAAGTCATTAAATTAAAGCCTTCATACAGGCAGTGTGTTTTTGAACTGGGCTTTGAGGGAAAAAGAAAGAAAAGAAGGAAGGGAGGAAGGAAGGAAGGAAGGAAGGAAGGAAGGAAGGAAGGAAGGGAGGGAGTTGTCAGACCACAGAATACTGCCAGGGAGAGGACCAAACCTTAAAAGTGTACTATTCTAAGGGGTGGAGCAATTACAGCCCAACAATGCCAAGCTGAGGCTGAGAGTTCATTAAAGGAATAGGGCATTGCAAGCCATGATGTTGGTGTGGGGGGGCGGGGCGGGGGGAGAGACCCTGTCTTACAGGAACAATAAACCAATACATGGAGCCACAAGGATTTCAGTCTGACAGAAAGTGGCACAGGATATATCCACTTCTCCACCACATTGCACTTGAAAGTGGCAGATGAGCATCTTTCAGGCTCTTTGGGTGAGAGTGGTCAAGGAAGGGAAGAGAAAAGGCCACCTTGATGGAGATACCATTCACCGCGCATTTCCAGTGGGAGGTAGAGATACAATGGATCTGGGCTATGGTAATCAAGTAGTTCCTTACTTGCAATAGGTTTGAGGACTCCTTCCATATCCAGACCTGGTTCCCTAATGAGTGATCATTACAACTAGGGATGGCACGGATGCCCGATTCAGTCCAGGAATCCGGAGGACCTGCTCTTGCCCGCATCCTCAAGGCCTACTCGCCAAGCCCCTGCCCCTGCTTGCCCCCTGCCTGAGCTCAGTGAATGGCCTGCACTCACCCTGGCAGCTCTCTCGAGCTTCACAGCTGCCATTTTCTGAGAAATAAAATGGTGATCGCAAAAATGCGCAAATTTGTGCACACGCGAAAATGTGCATTTCGCAAATGCACATATTTGCATGTGCGCGAAAATGCGTATTTTACCAAAAAATGTACATTTTTATACATGCAGAAATGTGTGGCTTCGCAAAAATGCACATTTCACACATGAGAATATGTCCATTCACAAAAATGTGCATTTTCACACATACAAAAACATGCACATGTTTGCGATCACCATCTTATTCTTTTTTAGAAATGGAGACCACGGAGCTCAATGATGCAGTTGGGGTGAGTGTGGACTGCTTGCTGAGAGTGGGAGGGGCTAGAGCGCAGTCTGGGGACAGGCGAGCTGGGGCAGGGGCTGGGCAGGAGTCCAGAGAATCCACATGGGGGTGAATTCACACATCCCTAATTACAACTGGAAAAAAAATGTTTGAAAAGATGTGTTTGTTGCATTCACATATTACGTTTTCAGGTGTAACATCTTTGAAAGATGCCAACAAATGGAATGTGAGAAGCAGTCCTTATTTAGCGCTGCCTCGGCCATCCTGCCTGCTCTTGGCACTGGATATCCACCAGTGTTAGTGGTATGAACGTGTGTGTGTGTGTGTGTGTAAAAGGTGGAGCTGAGAATTAGGGATGTGTGAATCAGCAAAACTCAAGCTTGCTGAAGCTCATTCTGACCCGAGTCCTTATCACATTGCAAGCTTCTTCTTTTTTCCCCCTTTTGCATGGAATTCCATGTGTATTTTCATGAGTATTTTTCAAAACTATGAATTGTTCCATTCACATTTTTCAAATGTACACATACTGTTGAACACATTGGGGTGCGGGGGGTCCATGAATCACACAGCAAGCTCATAAATGTCTGGGCTTAGACATAGGGATGTACAGATTGTGTAAAATCCATTCCATCTTTGTTTCACAAATTGTAAGGTACCTTTCGTTCCATTGTCTGCCCATCAATGGAATAGGGGCATTTTTTTGTTTCCAAATTTGTGGAAATTTGCACATATGAAAATGTGTGAATTCCCCCCAAATGCACGTTTTCACACTTTAGCCTATGGGGGAAGTGCGCATTTTGGCCGTTTTTGTTTGTTTGTTTTTTTAAATTGTGTATTTTTTCTACAATGAATTTTGGGAAAGTTAGAAAACTGGTCTGCAACTCCATGGAATCCATCCAACATGGGGAAATCTGGTCAACTGTAAAATCCATGAGTTGGATTAATGAAAATCCGAACTCATTTGGTTCCATTGCTGATTTCTCCTACTTAGATTGCAGATTGCCTCTGAGTCCATTTTTGGTCCGAAAGGTGTGACTTGGTGGGAAAGTGCACACTTTTCCCATTTGAAATGTGCACGTTTTCTATTTGAACAAACCAAAAAGCAATTCAGAAACAAAAAGTGGAGTGAGCTAAACCAAGCTTTGAAATGAACTTCAGAGAATTTCAGTGAGCTTGAAGATCCCTGGTTCTCCCATCCCTAGTGGTAGAGCCTTTGGTTTGCATGCAGAAGACCCCAGACTCAATCCTTGGCTGCTCCAGGAAGGGTAGGGAGAGTTCTCCATCTGAAAACTAGAAAGCCACTGTCAGGCAGTGGAAGTGATGCTGAACTAGGTGGACCAGTTATCTGCGTTGGTATAAGGGAAGGTCCTGGATTCCACAAAAGGCCTCACTGCTTCTGGCAATAGCCATCATTCCTCAGTCAGTGAGGGTATAGCACTGAATTTGTGCTGGACACCTGCCATGTCAGATCAGAATCAGCAAAACCAAACCAAACCAAAAACAAAAAAACCCCACAACCTAGATTATTATTCTGGTAGCAAACGTCCATTGCCAACAAAGAAGACAAGAGCGCGGAAGAGACAGATTTGCATAAAAGTGGCATTCGCTAATTTATATGTATAGATGCACACTTACAAATAATGAGTATAATTTAAATAGAAATACTATCCATGGCATCATAGTGGGGAAGACAGTGACCAGGTGACATGTGTTCTTGCTCTCTCTACTGCTCAGGTCCAACTGTTGATGGGCAACTTCGAGGTCCTGGTTCTCCCTTCTTTCAACTGGACTTGCACTGGGCAGCCCCTCAAGTCAAGATAGGAGCACCTTTAAATAGAGGATTGTCTTCTGCAAAGCAGGACACACATCCACCCTGCATCTGCACCAATATGGCATGGGGACATCGTCATGGTGCATACTGCCTCTCCACAGTGTGTTGAACCCCCTAGATCAGGGGTAGGCAACTTAGTGCCCTCCATATGTTTTGTAATACAACTAGGGATGTTAGAGAATTCCACCACGGATCTCAGGGGGGCCAAATTCCAGTGAATTCGCCTCCCCGGAATCCGTGGTGGAAAGGAGCAACCCGCCCCACCACCCCACGAAAGCCCCCCAGAATGGAGCCTATCTGGTGGCGGCTGTGGCTGTGGCTGCAGTGGTGGCTCCAGTGGCAGTGGCTCCAGTGGCAGCGGTGGTGGCTCCTGCTGCTGCCGGGCTGCTGTGGACGGAAATGGCATCCTGAGTAGGGGACACCATTTGCGTCCCTATGGTAGAACGTGATAGGCTACGTAAATATTTACGTAGCCTATCACGGCTAAAGCGGGGACGCAAATGGCATCCCCTACGCCATTTGCATTCCCATTTCCTCCATGATAGGCTACGTAAATATTCACATAGCCTATGACAGCTAAAGCGGGAATGCAAATGGCATAGGGGACACCATTTGCGATCCCTTTTTAGCCGTTGTAGGCTATGTAAATATTTATGTAGCCTATCACGGGCTACCATAGGGATGCAAATAGTGTCCCCTACTCAGGATGCCACTTGCGTCTGCAGCAGCCCGGCTGTGGCTGGAGGCCCCGCTGCAGGTTGGCCTGGCCAGCGGCTCCGCGGCCTGGCCGTGGAGCGGAGCTGGCCGGGCAGGATTCCAGGGGGGAGGAATGGATCGCCTCCCTCCCTGTCAAGGATTTTGGGGGGAGGGACAAAGCAGCTCCCCCCCATCACGGATGTCCCTGGACGAAACCAGGTAAGTGTTTCATACATCCCTAAATACAACTTCCATAAGCTCCAGAGAACACACCCAATGCCTGGGGATTGTGGGAGTTGTCACCCAAGACATCTGGAGGGCACCATGTTACCTACCCCTGTGCTAGATTCAAATATTCAAAACAATTTTAGAGTGGTTCCTTGATGGTCTAAGCCACATCTGGCCAAAGATGTCTGGGTTCCCCTGGGTTTCATTGTGGTAACGACAAAATTCCCATTTTAAATTTCTTCAGCGGTAGCTTAAACATGCTTGGTTACCCCAGCATCTCCAGTACAAGCAGCAGACATGGCAGTTTTCCAGAGCTAATTTCCACACACACTGAAGCTGCCCTCTGTGCCAGATCCAGCACCATCTTCAACAGCCAACTAGGAATACTTGGGCATAGCTGAACATGTATTTGCCTCTTGTTCTGCTTGGCAGGCTTTTGTTTGGTTTGTCCTGGCAATGAGGCAGGAAGAAATTAGACCCTCTGGTGCTTGTGGAAGAGGCCAACCAACAATGTGGGGATATGTACCACTTGGAATCTCCCCTGTTGAAAAAGGTTGGGGGATGAAGGTGGAAGGGACATAACCTTTCTCTCTTTCAGAAGGACTCTGTGGTGACATTTATACTGCTTGGAAGGTAGGGGGGGAATGAGTCCCTCATCAGAAATGTTATTAATAGCAACCTTGACAATAAACCAAAGTTTAGATTAAGCCTTGTCAGGGGCTGACAACGCATATTCTCTGAGGGCCCATTGCTCTGCTAAACTTGGATCAGATAATGAACCACATTGGAGCTGAAATGATGGCGTTTACCTTGCTCTATACTGACAGAGTGGTGGAAAGGAGAGGGGAGGGGAAAGTTGGCTCACAAGCAAGAGGAGCTGCAAAGGAATACATCAAGCTGAAATTGCAGACGGTCGATTTGCATCTCGGATGGCAGAAGGTTGCTTCCTGCAACTGTGTTTCTTTGTTTGAAATATTTACATGCTGCTCTTAATTTTAAAACAAATGAAGAATAGCAAAACTCCCAGAATGGCTTGCAGCAGCAGCAGCAGCAGCAGCAACAACAAATTAAACCAATAAATTAAATAAACAGGAAATTCAACTATGAACCAGAAATAACAAATATAATTTGTCAGAGCAGATTAAAACAAATCTAATGACTTGAACTAAATGGAAAAAGCTCAGGAAAAAGAAAACAGTCTTCAACAGACACTGGAATTACATCAGAGTTGGTACCAGGAGGGCCTCCCTGGGAAAGGGACAAAACGGGGCACTATGACCTTGTAAGCTAGTCACCACCTCCCAAACTTCAGATGGTTGGGGGATATACAAGAGAACCTTATTTACTTCCACAGGAGGAATCACCAATATTCCATCCAGTTTCCCAGTTCCCCATAACAGTGATGAATAGGGATGGTGCAGGTGCCTGACTGGGTCTGGGAGTCCATCAGGCTCCCCCCCCCCTGCCCATGCCCCCGGACCATGCTCGCCAAGCCTCTGTCCCCACTTGCCCCTCCGGGATGTTCCCCGTACTCACCTGGACCCGTCCGTGAGCACTCGCCATTTTCCCGAGCTTGTTTTTACAAAAAAAGGAGGTCTTTAAAAATGCACATATATAAATATAAACTTCGGGCTGGGAAAGGCTGATCTACACAATATTAGAGGCATAAATAGCCCATTTAAGCCTCTAATTTTGCATATATCACCTTTTTCCAGCGAGAATTTGTGCGTATTTAAATATGTGCATTTTTTAAGTCCTCCTCTTTTTTTGTAAAAACAAGCTTGGGAAAATGGTGGGTGCTCACGCACAGGATCCAGAGGCTTGGCGAGCTTGTGGGGGCTTGAGTGTAGTTCTGGTGGGGTGTGAGCAGGGGCAGCACCCCTAGTGGTGAAGAACAGAGCCATGGCTTTGGCAGCAGCCAGATGCAACAAGAGATGGACTTGCCAAGTCCACACTCAGTGTTAAAAGCACCAGTCACTGCCTCCTTGTTAGGAATGTGTGAGAATTCTGCACCAGCATTTTTTAAAAAAATATTTCTTCAATTGGCATCGCCTGGGAACAGACATGAACCAGATGCATATTGCTTTTCCTGAAAAATGCAGTTGTGTTTCAGGGTTGCAAGCGGGTCGTGTTCAAGCATTTTTCAAACTCAAATGAAATTCTGGTACATCCCTAGGCAGAGGTGGAGAAAATGTGTTCAAAGCAAGACTGTCTATCTACATCTTCATTTCATGCATTTTAGTCACTTAGACTGATGGGTACCTTTTAAACCCACTGGGAGGTCTTGTTGTCTTGTAAGAGGGGAGAAGGCTATAGACACAGTTGGAAACAGGAATTCACAGGTCATGGTTTCTGTTCCATCATTTACAGTAATGAGCATGACCATGTTAAGCGATGTTCTTTCTGTATCATGGCAAGGTATTTAGTTAGAGCCGATGGGTACAGCCGGGATGAAATTTCATTCCAACACAACATTTTGACACAAATCCCATTTCACAATGAGAAAAAAATCTACTCAGCCTTGTAAGGTGCCAGAGGCCATTTCCTGGGACATGAAGATACAATAGACCATCTTCCTCTCCAGCACGTCAAAAGCTACCTAAACTGTTCCTATATACAGGTGTGTGCCCTGCTTCTAGTGATCCAGAGTCAGCCTTGTCTAAGCTCTATGAAAGAGGTCTGAAATGCACACCCTAGAGATGAATGAGAAATTCATTCCTTCAAGTTTTGTCTTTATTCCTTTAAGATTTATCCAATTTGTTCCTTCTCAGAATGGAATGTAGAGGTTAGGGATAGATGGACCACCCTGCGCCCACCCTGGTCAGCACCTCGCCAAACCCCCCATGCTTGCCAGACCCAGGTGAGCAGCACGCTACCTTGCCAAGCATCATTTCCCACTCAAATGGCTGCTCGTTCTTTTCCGTAAGTATCCCATCTACACAAATGAGGGCCTTCAAGGGGCAATGTCCACAACATCACGGGCATTTCAGACACCCACATGCTTGCCCAGCTCAGTGCATGCCAAGCCAGGCAGACTATGGGGGCTGCAGGCTGGTGTTCAAGGGGGGGGTGAGCTGGTGATTTCTCACTGGGCTGGGCACCCATGCCATCCCTAGTAGAGCTGAATACAATTTGCAGTCAAACTAGGGATGTCAGAGAATTCCGCCACGGATTTCAGTGAGATCGAATGCCAGTGCATTCAGACCCCTGAAATCCATGGTGGAACGAAGCCCCCCCACACAAAAGGCACCCGAAACGGAGCACTCACCTGCTGCGTCCGTGATGACATGCGATGGCGGCCGCGTCTGCAGCCACCATTCGCTTCCTCATTATAGCCGTGATAGGCTACGTAAATAGTTACGTAGCCTATCACGGCTAATGCAGGGATGCCATTTGCGTCCCTGCGGAGGCCGTGATAGGCTACGTAAGTATTTACGTAGCCTATCACGGCAAGTTAAAAAAAAAAAAAGCTTACGCAAATGGCCGTCGCTACGGCGGCCGCCATTTGTGTTCCTTTCCCCCCCCCCGCCATTTTAGCCTATGTAAATATTTATGTAAGCTATTACGGCAAAAAAAGGGGGAACGCAAATAGTGTAGTGGGCGCTATTTGTGTTCCCCTTTTTTTTCGCTGTAATAGCTTACATAAATATTTACGTAGGCTAAAATGGCGAAAAATAGGGAATGCAAATGGTGGCCACCATAGTCACCGCCATTTGCGTACGCTGTTGTTGTTGTTTTGCCCAGCCATGATAGGATACATAAATACTTACGTAGCCTATCACGGCAAAGACCAGGATGCAAATGGTGGCGGCGGCTGCGGCAGCTGGTCGAAAGAGCAGCTGCCGCCACCAGAGCCGCCACTGCCAGAACATCCACCCCAGGTAAGCTTCGTCCCGAGGGGGAATCCGCAGGGGGGCAGGGGGTGGCAGGCCATTCCGCCATGGATTTCGGGGGGCCGAATGCCAGTGCATTCGGCCTCCCTGAAATCCATGGCGGAATTCTCTGCCATTCCTATTACACCCTTCAGGAATCATATAGCTGGTGCTCACTAGCTGTAGGCTGTATGTAATTCCAGAACACTCACAAGCTATTATCTACAACCATGACAGAGATTTACACAACTGGTTTTCCCCATTGCCATCTCCATGGCCCTGAACATAGGGGAAGGGAATCAAAATTCCTGGTGTAAATCTTCCCAGGCATTCCAGGACCAGAGTTTCAGGGGAAGGGGAAGGATGTAAGAACTCCCCTAGTTCAGTTCTCCATGCACTCGCCGAAGCAGTGTCCCTGCTCGATTCCTCCCCGAACCTGTGCTCGAGCCACGCATGTGTTCGGTGAATTCCTCAGCACCACTGTGAACCCGTTCCATGAGCACTACCATTTTTGTGCCTTTGCTTTCTAGGAAAAACAGGAAGTTTAAAAAATGCACATATTCAAATATGCACAGTTTGGAGCTGGGAAAGCTAAATAAGTGCAATATTTGAGGGATTATACCCCTTGTTGTTGTTGTTGTTGTTCAGTCGTTCAGTCGTGTCCGACTCTTCGTGACCCCATGGACCATAGCACGCCAGGCCTTCCTGTCCTGCGCTCTCTCCCGGAGCGTGCTCAAGTTCATATTCATTGCATCCGTGATGCTATCTAGCCATCTCATCCTCTGCCGTCCCCTTCTCCTTTTGCCTTCAGTCTTTCCCAGCATCAGGGTCTTTTCCAGGGAGTTTTCTCTTCGCATTAGGTGGCCAAAATATTGGAGCTTCAGCTTCAGTATCTGTCCTTCCAATGAGCACTCAGGGTTGATTTCCTTTAGGATGGACTGATTTGACCTCCTTGCAGTCCAGGGCACTCGTAAAGAGTCTTCTCCAGCACCACAGTTCGAAGGCATCAATTCTTTGGCGCTCAGCCTTCCTTATAGTCCAGCTCTCACAGCCATACATTACTACTGGGAAAACCATAGCTTTGATTAGACGGACCTTTGTTGGCAAGGTGATGTCTCTGCTTCTTACTATGCTGTCTAGGTTGGCCATAGCTTTCCTCCCAATGAGCAAGCGTCTTTTAATTTCATGGCTACAGTCACCATCTGCGGTGATCTTGGAGCCCAAGAAAGTAAAATCTGTCACTGCTTCCATTTCTTCCCCTTCTATATGCCAGGAAGTGATGGGGCCAGATGACATGATCTTAGTTTTTTTAATGTTGAGTTTCAAACCAGCTTTTGCACTCTCCTCTTTCACCCCCAACAAGAGGCTCTTGAGATCCTCTTCGCTTTCTGCCATTAGGGTGGTATCGTCTGCATATCGGAGGTTGTTGATAATTCTCCCAGCAATCTTAATTCCGACCTCTGATTCATCCAACCCGGCATTTCTCATGATGTACTCTGCATATAAGTTAAATAAGCAGGGTGACAATATGCAGCCTTGTCGTACTCCTTTCCCAATTTTGAACCAATCGGTTGTTCCATGTCTGGTTCTTACTGTTGCTTCTTGACCCTCGTACAGGTTTCTCAGGAGACAGGTAAGGTGGTCTGGTACTCCCATCACTTTAAGAATTTGCCACAGTTTGTTGTGATCCACACAATCAAAGGCTTTAGCGTAGTCAATGAAGCAGAAATAGACGTTTTTCTGGAATTCTCTTGCTTTCTCCATGTTGCAGCGAATGTTGGCGATTTGATCTCTAGTTCCTCTGCCTCTTCGAAACCCAGCTTGTACTTCCGGTAGTTCTCGGTTCGCATACTGCTGAAGCCTAGCTTGTAGGATTTTGAGCATCACCTTGCTGGCATGTGAAATGAGCGCAATTGTGCGGTAGTTTGAACACCCTTTGGCGTTGCCCTTCTTTGGAATTGGAATGTAAACTGACCTTTTCCAGTCTTGTGGCCACTGTTGAGTGTTCCAGATTTGTTGGCATATTGAATGCAGCACTTTAACAGCATCATCTTTTAGGATTTTAAATAGCTCGGCTGGAATACTGTCATCTCCGCTAGCTTTGTTGTTACTCATGCTTCCTAAGGCCCATTTGACTTCACTCTCTAGGATGTCCGGCTCAAGTTCAGTGACCGCACTATCATGGCTATCAGGGACATTCAGATCTTTCCTGTATAGTTCTTCTGTGTATTCTTGCCACCTCTTCTTAATCTCATCTGCTTCTGTGAGGTCCCTGCCTTCTTTGTCCTTGATCATGCCCGTCTTTGTACAAAACGTTCCCTTGAGATCTCCAATTTTCTTGAAGAGATCTCTAGTCTTATACCCCTTATATTGCGCTTATTTAGCTTTCCCAGCTCCAAACTGCGCATATTTGAATATGCACATTTTTTAAACTTCCTGTTTTTCCTAGAAAGCAAAGGCGCAAAAATGGTGGCACTCACTGAACGGGTTCGCGGTGAGTACTTTGCAGTGCAAGCAGGTAGGGATGTACGAAAGTCACTTACCTTTTCAAAGGGTGAAATTTGCGGTGGGGGGGAGGTGCTCCATCCCTCCCCCCAAAATTCTGGCCGGGAGGGACGCGCTCCATCCCTCCCCCCCGAAATTCTGGCCAGGGGGGGAGGCGCTCCATCCCTCCCCCCCCAAAATCCTGGCTGGCCGGCTCCGCAAATGGCGGCAGCCGTAGCCGCCGCCATTTGCATCCCTGCAGTCAGCCGTGATAGGCTACGTAAATGTTTACGTAGCCTTTCACGTCTGATTTAAAAGAAAAAAAAATGCGCGTATGCAAATACAAGACTAAGATGTGCAAAAATAAGGAACGCAAATGGCGGCGCCCATGGGACAAAACCAACTAATTGTTCAAAGAACAACTTTGAACAATTAGTCCAAGGGACTTACCTTGGGCGAATCCTCACTGCCGACGGCAGCAGCGGCGGTTCGGCGGCGGTTCGGCGGTGGCGGCTGCAGCGGCCGGTCTTCCCACCGGCTGCCACCACCACCATTTCCAGTAAAAAAAAAAAAGATTTACGTAGCCTATCACGGCTAGATTTTAAAAAAATACTGTGATAGGCTACGCAAATGTTTACGTAGCCTATCACGGCTGATTTAAAGGGGAAAAAACTGCGCGTATGCAAATGGCGGCACCCATGGGCACCGCCATTTGCGTTCCTTATTTTGGCACGTCTTAGTCTACGTAAACATTTACTTAGACTAAGATGGAGAAAATAAGGGGAACGCAAATAGCGTAGACGCTACGCTATTTGCGTTCCCCTTATTTTCGCCATAGTCTACGTAAATGTTTACGTAGACTAAGACATGTCAAAATAAGGAACGCAAATGGCGGCACCCATGGGAGCCGCCATTTGCGTACACGCATTTTTTTTTCTTTTAAATCAGCCATGATAGGCTACGTAAACATTTACGTAGCCTATCACGGCTGACTGCAGGGACGCAAACGGCGGTGGCTACAGCCATCGCCGTTTGCACACCCGGCTGGCGAGGATTCGGGGGGGAGGGATGGAGCACCTCTCCCCCGGCCAGAATTTCGGGGGGGAGGGACGGAGCGCCTCCCCCCTGCCAGAATTTCGGGGGGGAGGGACGGAGCACCGCCAGAATTTTGGGGGGGAGGGACGGAGCGCCTTCCCCCCACCTCAAATCAAATTTCGTTAAAGGTAAGTCACTTTCGTACATCTGTACTTCTTATGTGAACACAAGGTTGGGAAATTGCAAAAATGTCTGGAAAGTTGTGGTCCTGTTCGTGTTCACGTTCAGGGTTGCAATCAACAACAAAATTCTTGTACATCCCTAGAACTGGTTTTAATTCATCAATTGTTATGGGATAATTTTAGTTCTTCATATTCCCTGGTATGTTTATTCCTCATTTTGTCCATTCCCTGAGCATGTGCAGAGTGTGTTTTTTATTCAAACAAAGAGAATGTTGCTGATCTTTCCCTTCATGCTGCATTTGTACAAGCGTGACTGCTTCAGAAAGATCTTTCCATTATACTGTCTCTTTTTCTTCATGAGTTTAACAGAAGTATGATGTAGTGGTTAGAGTCCAGCCCAAAGTCACCCAGTGAGATAACTAACAGGTTTGATAGTGAGCTGGATGTAGAAATATAAAGCTGAGCTGGGGGCAAGCGGGGTGGTGACATGTGTAGGAGTAAGTTGCACTGAACTCAGTAAGACTTACTTCTGAGTAGACATGCACAGACTTGGTTCTCCTCTCCATTTTAGCCTCACAACATCACCAACAAGGCTTTTTAAAAGTTTTAAAAGTTTTAAAAGTTCATTTTAAAAGTCCTTCCTTCCTTCCTTCCTTCCTTCCTTCCTTTCAAACAGCGTTGCTTTAAACAAAGAGTGCATCGCTCAGACACACCTAGGGCAGCCTTCTTTTGGGAAGCCCGGAGGAGGAGGAAGTGTTTTGGCTGAAAGTAATTACTGCAGGTCTCAGGGCAGGGGAAAAAATACGTAAATATCTACGAAAAATAGCCTTTCTTACGGAAGTTATGCAGACTCACGGAGATGGCTGGGCACCGGAATTACGGCTGTTGGTACGAATTAATCTTCGTAATTCTGGGAGTGGAAAAAAAAGAGGAGAATTCCGGGGGCTTGTGAACAACGGTACGGAACACTGGCCGCAAACCGCGGAAGTCAAGCGGTCCGGAAGGTACAATTCATACATCCCTACTTGCATGGGGAAACACAACTTTTGTTATAATAGCCACAACTTTTTTTCATTTTCATGAAAAATACATGAAATATGAAGAACTCTCAGCTGCTGTGGAGGGGAGTCTACTTGCCAAATTTCAGACAGTTTGGCCTAGGAGTTCTTGTGCTAGGTGCAGGTGAAATTTGATTTTTTCAACACAAACTCTCAAAACGAAGAGCTATAACTCACTGGTTGCAAAGAGGTGCATTAAATTTGGGGACCTCCCTGCCCCCATGGAGGGAATCCCAACTGCCAAATTTCAAACAGTTTAGCCCAGTAGTTTTTGTGCTAGGTGCAGGTAAAATGTGCTGTTCTCAGAAACTCAAACCAAACTCAGAAGGGATAATAATCAGAGAAGTTAGGTGTTGAAACTAAGGAGGTCACTATTCCTAATCTGTGCTGTGGGTTTCTCTGAAGTGCAAATAGCCTCTCTCCCCTAGTACTACGTTCCTATTCAGCTCCACAGTGGATGACCTCAGGCTGTCTTTGGCAGAATTTTGAATACCCATGTCCCTCAGCGGGCTCCCCTCTTCCACTGAAGAAGGAGATGCCGCTCCTCTGGCAAGAGTGCTTCTGCTGCTGCCAGCACCAGCCTCCTAAAGCAGTGACCTCTGGCCACTGCAGCTTCCCTCCGCACTCTGCTGCCCTCCTACACCAGGATGCACTATCCCGCCTGGGGGAGACCCAGCCTGCCAACCAGGGCTGCCGCTTTCAGCGGCACCTCGCCCATCCCTGCCCCTGCCAACAAGACCCCAAAGATGCCACATACTGGGCTTCCTAGCTTTGCCACACAGTATAGTATTACATTATTTAAATAATAGATGTTGATGTGTGCGTAGTGCTTTGCCCGCTGTTTTTGGAAATGTGGACTGTGTACTGCTTTGCCACACATGGTTTACTTGTCCACAGCAGAAGCGCATGCATGCACATGCACACACACACACACACACGAGCAAAGCAAACACTGAGCTACCTACAAGCAAGGGGGCAGGCTATCTATAATCCTAACAGAAAAGGGTATATTATATTATTATTATTATTATTGTTGTTGTTGTTGTTGTTGTTGTTATTATTAAAAAGTCAGAGATCAAAAATGGGATGGGAAGGAATACAGGAATCAAGAATGGCGGGGGAGGGAGGGAGGGGACCCAAGAACAAAGACAGGAAAAGTTATATGTATGTTTTAGGGATGTTAGAGAATTCCGCCATGGATCCCAGGAGGGCTGAATTCCAGTGAATTCGGCCCCCCAGAATCTGTGCTGGAATGGAGCAACCCGCCCCTATCACCTGTGAAAGCCCCCCGGAACAGAGCCTACCTGGCGGCGGTTCCGGCTGCAGCCTCGGCTTTGGCTCCGGCAGTGGCTGCAGCGGCGGCAGCTCCAGCCACTACCGGGCTGCTGTGGATGCAAATGGCATCCTGAGTAGGGGATGCCATTTGCGTCCCTATGGTAGCCCATGATAGGCTACGTAAATATTTACGTAGCCTATGACAGCTAAAGCAGGAATGCAGATGGTGTAGGGGACGCCATTTGCGTCCCCGCTTTAGCCATGATAGGCTACATAAATATTTACGCAGCCTATCAAGGGCTACCATAGGGACTCAAATGGCGTCCCCTAATCAGGACGCCATTTGCGTCCGCAGCAGCCTGGCAGCAGCTGGAGGCCCTGCTGTGGGTTGGCCTGGCCAGCGGCTCCGCGGCCTGGCCGCGGAGCAGAGCTGGCCAGGCAGGATTCTGGGGGGGAGGGACAGAGCGCCTCCCCCCCCACCGCAGATGTCCCTGGACGAAACCAGGAAAGTGTTTCATACATCCCTAGTATGTTTACACACACACACATGCACACACACGTATATCTATATCTATATCTATATCTATATCTATATCTATATCTATATCTATGTCTGTCTATCATCTGTCTGTCTGTCTATCTATCTATCTATCTATCTATCTATCTATCTATCTAATCCAGACAGAATGGAAGTAAGGACAAACTAATGGTTGAGAGACAACTGAGAATGGTGTTTGGGGAAGCTATAGAATGAGGCAAGGCAAGTAAAGTAAAATTTTCTGGATTTTTAAATGAACAAACAAGACGAATGAAAGGTACAACCTATTAGGGAAGGGTGGGGTAGGGGGAGACAAAAAAGAGGGAGGAAACTCAAATGAAGTACTAAATGTTTTTTGTTTGTTTTTAAAATAAAAAATCCACCAAAGAAAGAAGGCGAATAGTTGAACTGGGAAGGAAGTGAAGCAGTACAAACACACACACACACACACTCTACCCAAATAATTTCAGACAGACCCCTCTCCAGTAACACCACCAGAATGAGCAACCATTTTTCTCCAGGTTTATTCACTATCTCCCTACCACCACCACCACCCCACCACCACTGTCACTGACTGGTTCCATTCAGCCCCAATTTGGCAACTATTGAGTTGCCATTTGCCAAAGCTCTCTCCCTCCTCCTCCTCTTCCCTCCCCTTCCCCTCTCCCTCCTCCTCTTCTCTCCCTCCTAGATCTCTCTCAAGTTGATACATTTGGAGGCAGCCTGCCTGGGTTGCTTAGAAAGCATCCAAAGAAGGGATGTGTGAACTCACCCCAGTCTGGGTTCTCTGGATGCCCCTCTCACCAGTCCCCGGACTGCACTCGAGCCCCTCCCATGCTCAGTGAGAAGCCTGCGCTCACCCCAGCAGCCTCCTCAAGCTCCATGGTCACCATCTTTTGAAAAAATAAAATGGTGATTGCAAAAATGTGCATGTTTTCATGCGCGTGAAAATGAGCATTTTTGTGAATGTGCATATTTGCATTGCAAAAGTGTGCATTTTTGTGAATGCACATATTTGTGTGTATGCGAAATGCACATTTCTTGCAAAAGTGTGGATTTTGTGCATACTCAAATGTGTGCATTTGCAAAAATGTGCATTTTTGCATGTGCGGAAATTTGTGCATTTTTGCTATCGCCATTTTATTTCTCAAAAAATGGCAACCACGAAGCTCGACAAGGCCACTGGGCTGAGTGCAGGCCATTTGCTGAGCTTGGGCAGGGGGCAGGCAAGGGCAGAAGCTCAGTGAGTGGGGCTTGGGAGTGCGGGCAGGAGAAGTTCTGCCAGATTCCCAGACTGAATCGGGCACCTATACCATCCCTAATTACAAGAGCTATGAATCTCCGAGGCAGATAAGGCGCCTCGTTGATAAGCTGCTTTGCTTCGGGGCACCTTGGTGCAGTTCTGATCCACCTTGTATCACACCGAGGCACCTCTGAATCAGCCTGATTCATCTCATTATTCGAGTCTAGGACCAAAGCGGTGCACAGCCCTACCTAAGAGTTCTTTAGGTTTTTTTGAAGCTATTTTGGTTTAGGTTTGCACCGTAATGAATAATCTGGGAATGATCAAGACCATATTAAAGATGGTGCTTCCTCTCTAATGATGAGTGGTAGCTTTTCTTTATTGCTTTGTAAATTATCCCACCCTTCCTTCAGTATTTCAGAAAGACACTTCTATTGATATTGTAATAATATGCAAGTCTATTTACATTTAAGCAACTGATTGATCAAGTCTGATGATCAATCAAATAAAGATACAGTCATTCCAGGTTGTCTGGTACATTGCTGGGAAATGAGAAGTGTAGCTAAGCAATCAAAAAAGAAAAAGAAAGAAAGAAAGAAAGAAAGAAAGAAAGAAAGAAAGAAAGAAAGAAAGGGGTGAGCTACCCCAGGCTCAGATTAGGTTGGGGCCAGCAAATACAAGTGTATGTTGAAAACACTTGGCTTTTTTTTTTCCTGTGAAAATTTTGCTAATAAATGCCACCACTAACAATCCCCAACACCACTCTGGGAGAGAGGGGGAGGAGAAGGAACCTAGAAACATAAGAGACATTCTGAATCAGACCAAACCCCTATCTGTTCTTTTCACAACATGGCCAGCCAGTAGGGATAAATGAGGAATTCATTTCAGTTCATTTTTGACCAGGGGTAACCCTGTTTGCACCTTCTGGACTGAACACAGACTGATATACAATCTGCAATCGACGTCCGTACATTTCTGAGTTTGCAATGTGATTTGTAGACCCGAACAACTGCATTTGATAACATGCATACATTTGAAAAATGTGCATGAAAAAATGCCGTTTTCAAGAATGTACATGCAAGAATGCATATTTCTGAAAAAATATGCACAAATGGGTGTACATTTAAGCTATGGGTGAAGAATGCATACGTTTCAAAGATGCACACGACGGATGCATGTGCACAGATATTCATCCAAAAAAATAAAAACTGATATCGACTCAAGTCAGAGTGAGCATTGAGATGGAATTCAGAGAAAGTTAGTGAGCTCAGGTTTTGCTGTTTTGCACGTCTCTACCAACCACCTATCTGTGGGAAGCCCACAAGCAGGGTATGAGTGCACTAGCACCCTCCTGCTCATGTTCCTCAGCAACTAGCATTCAGTGGCATACTGCCTCTGATACTGCAGGTAATATATCGCCATCATGAGTAATAACCATTGATTTGATAGACATATCTGACATGAAAATTATGAATCCTTTAAAAAAGTTGTTGACTACCACTACACCTTGTGGTAGCAAATTCCATTGTTGAACTAGCATCATGGGTGTCTGGTTGGGGCTCAAGGCTCAGCAATTTCTCGCTAGCTTGCTCCCCCCCCCCGATGCCAGTCTGCAGACCCTCTTGCTTGCCCTACTTGTCACGCACCAAGTCAGGCAAGCATGGCAGTCCCTGCTGCTCTGCCGAGCCACCATTTTGCAGAAGATAGCAGCTCCTCCTTTTACATAAAGGGCCTGTTTGTGTAAGTTGTGGCTGTAAATAGGCCCATTTATGCACAATTACAGGTGTAAATGGTCTAAATTATGCCTGAAGTTTTGCATAAATGGGCCTATTTACAGCCACCATTTGTGCAAAAGGGCCCTTTACATCAAAGGATGAGCTGCCATTTCCCTCAAAATGGTGGCTCTGCAGAGAAGCAGAATGCCACACCCCACTTGCTGAGCACCTCTGGACTGCCTGGCAGCTTGCCACACATGGCACACAGGGTCAGACAGCTGGTGGGGTCCAGGGAGCAATGTGTGGCCCAGACAGAGATGAGTTCAGCCATCCCTATGTTGAACTATGCACCATATAAAGAGAAGGACTCCTTCCTTTTACCTGTCCCAGATCTTCCACCATACAGCTTCATGGGATGACCCTGAGTTCTAGTGTTATGGGAGATAATATTACTTCTTTACTTTCTCCACACCATGCATAATTTTTTGCACCTGTATCATATCTCCAATTGCGCACCTTCTTTCTAAGCTAAACAGTCCCAGACACAGGTCTTCCTCATAGAGGAGTTGCTCCAGCCCCTTGACCATTTTGGTTGCCCTTTTCCAACTCTACAATGTCCTTTTGGAGCTGCAGTGACCAGAATTGTACATAGTATCCATACATCCCCAATTCCAAGTGTGGTTACACCATAGATCTGTGTAACAGCAGTATGATATTGGCAGCTTTATTTTTAATTCCATTTCTAAATATGCCAATCATGGAAGAGACAGGGAGAGAGAGAGACTTTGACCTCCTTGCCACCAATAGCAGTCAGCTATGGAGCAGCAGCCTGGTGGGTGGGATGGAATTATTAAAATCAATGCTGGAGGGTAAGGATCTGGGTTTGTGATGCTCACTCTATTCCAATATCCCAAGCCAAGAAGTGATGATGATGTTCATAGCATCTCCAACCCAAGCTGCCATTGCCCTGCAAAACTACTGGCTGAGGACTGAAGCCTAGAGATATGATTGCTTAAAAAGAAAACCAAGACCCAGCTGCATATGGAGGGCAAAAAACATCTTCTATTACCTGTTTCCTCTCCGGTAGTTGGGCTTGTCCTGGAGGTAGCAAGAATAGTAAGTTGACCCCTGTAATTTCAGGATTTCATTTACAGCCAGCTGCCAGGCTTGGGGTGTTGCCAAGTTTCAGATCAAGTACAAAGTCATGTTCAATCCAGTTCTTTGCTGTGTGTTCAAATGAAACATATTTTCCAGCCAAGCAACTGCCCAGTGCCAGGATGCAGATTCACACCCTGCTGTGTAGCAGCTGCTCTGCGTGTTGTTTTCACCTGTTTGTTTCAAGGACAAAGCGGCAACCTTTGGTGAGGTCAGTGGCTCCTACAAAGGGAGAAAGGACCCCTCCCATCATGTGTAGCCAGAACGTAGGCCAGAATGGTGAAAAATAAAGGAACGCAAATAGCGTCCACTACGCTATTTGCGTTCCCCTTTTTTTCACCATTTTATCTTACGTAAATATTTACGTAAAAAATACGTAAGTCGGTGAAAAATAGGAAAAGCAAATGGCGCTCGCCGTAGCCGCCACCATTTGCGTACGTTGCATGTTTTTTTTTTACGTTAGCCATGATAGGCTACGTAAATTCTTACATAGCCTATCACGGCTGTCTAACTGGATGCAAATGGCGGCTGCTACGGCGGCTGCCATTTGCATCCGCACCAGGCCGTCCGCAGCTGGAAATCTGGCCGCAGATGGCCCTGGCCAGCTGCTGTGCAGCCTGGCCGCAGAGTGGAGCTGGCCATTGAGGATTCTGGGGGGGAGGGCCGGATTGCCTCCCCCCATCGAGGATTCCACGCGGAGGGACGGAGCAAAGGTAAGTGAGTTTCGTACATCCCTATTGGCCAACCAGATACTCTTGGGAAGCTGAGAAGCAGGGGATGAAGGCAACAGCCCTCAGTCTCTATCTATAAACCTCCATGAGTTCATCTCATCCCCTTTGAAGGCTATCTAAGCTAGTGGCCATCACCACATGACATGGAAGTGACTTCCTTATGTTACTTAAGTATTGCACAAAGAAATACTTCTTGTTTTGTCTGTCCTGAATCTCCTGCCAGTTAGATTAATTGGATGATCCTGAGTTCTGGTATTATGTAGTATTAGCACATATTAGGGATGGGTGAACAAGTAATGTTCAATAGGATTCTCCGAATATCGTCTCACAAGTTGTCTTGTCCCCAATTCCCATTCATGTTTGTGATTGCTGCTCACTTTGCGCAAATGGGGAACTTGCGCAAATTGAGTGGCGATCAAAAGGGAGATTTGTGCAAGTGTCCCCAAATTTGTGCAATTTTTCTCCATAGACTAAAGTGGGCTGGTTCAGTTCACAGAGGAAATTTGTGCAAATCGAAATGGACATCAGGAACAAGACAAATGCAATCAAGAGTTCAACAATTTATGAATATTTCTGGCAGATACATACTTGCATTTGGAGTTTCAAATGGGGCATGCTCACATGTTTTGAAAGGAAAGTGAAATGTTCATACATCCCTAGTAATTATCTACTTTCTGTACACCGTGAATAATAATTTCTTAACCTTTGTCATGTGTTTCCCTCACCCTCAACATTATCAAAATAGTGCCTTTCTCTGCAAAAAGAAAAGAAAAGAATGCTCCCAAATTCTCAATACAATCCTGACAGCACCTGGATTTGGCCATCATGGGGAAAAGGATGCTGGTCTGAGGATCCAGCAGGGCTCCGTGATGTTTTTCTCTTGTTATGTCTTTAACTGCACTGTCCAGGTAATCATTGCTTTAAACCTAGGGATACTTATGAAATCCATCACAAATGGATTCCACTTTGTATCTTGCAGTTCTATATTTTTGACATGGGGTCCAGATCAGAACATGACAAGACAGAACCTGTCCATCCATCCATCCACCCATCCACCCATCCATCCTTTTAAGGCAGGGTTCACAACCCACAGCTGGAGGGCTGCATGCAGCCCTAATTCTGACCCCCCACCAGGGTGCCCCCCCCCTCAGCTGCAACCACTGAAATCCCTCTCCCAGTGATCCTGATACAGATCACTATTTACTCACTGGTTCCAGAGCAAACTGTTTCAGGATTGCTGGGAGAGGGGATGGAGAGAATGATTTCCATTTCTTCCCTTAGAGCTTCTCATACTTGCTGGAAAGAATGATATGTATTAGGATTGCTGGGATGTATGTGTGTGTGTGTGTGTGTGTGTGTGCGCGCACACGCATGCATGTGCATATGCATGTATGTGCATTCATAAGTATGTGCATGCTTTGATGTGACCCCAACTCCCAAGCCAGCATCTCTTGGGGCTGAAAAGATTGCACACCCTTTCAGCACTAGTGCAGAATTCTTTTGCCTAGGTTCCAAAAATCTGGATTTCTAAACCCAATTCACCTGGGCCTGAACCAATCAGGTGTTGAAATCCCAGAACAATTACTGAACATCACAGTTCCATTCCACTCATACCTATTTTTAAACCTGCTAAAAATAATAATTCATTTGTTGAGAAGCTCAGGCATAGGCATGGGCAAACTCACCACGGTCTGGGTCACGCATTGCTTGCCAGACGCCCACCAGCTGCCTGCCCCTGCTCATTGTGGACGGCGAGTTGCTGCCCAGCAAGTGACAGCCTGATCCCTTGCTGAACTGCTATTTTGTGTAAAAATGGTGGCTTGGCCTTTTTCTTCAAGGCCGATTTTATGTGAATGGCAGCTGTAAAGTGGCCATTTATGCACGATTACAGGCGTAAAGGGCCACTTACACCTGTGATCTTAAGTAAACAGTCATTTTATGGCTGCCATTTCTGTAAAATCAGGCTTTATCAAAAAGGCTGAGTCACCTTTTTGTGGTTCGGTGAGGGATCAGGGATCCTCGCACTTGCCCACTTGGCATGTGCCAAGTCAGGCAAGTGCAGGGATCTGCGGACTGGTGTCGTGGGGGCCGAGCTGACAATTCTCTCTGGGCCTTGAGCCCCAGCTGGTCACCCGCTACATCCCTACTCAGGTGTAGCTCTGTGCCTCATTTAGTGAACAAAACTGGAAATGTGTCCCTCCTTCTTATGGGTTGATGGATTTAAATGCATCTTTGTCATTCAGTGCCATAGAAATAATGGCATGAAACAAACAACCCTTGATGGCAAAGCCCTCATACGATCTGGGGACCGTATGAGCAATCAAGGCAGACGGCACACAGCTGCACTCTTCTGTAGCAAGGAAACATTCAGAGACTGGCTTTTATATCATTGTCACTCTCTCTGTGGCCACCAGCTGCTTGGACATTTGCTTCTCTCCCCAACTGACAGGTCTCCAAGCAGCGGGAGAGCCTCCATCAGGAAGGTCAGAAGAAAAGATCGCTTGGCCAAGTGTAAATAAGTTGGCAGTCTTTTCCTTTTCTTTTTCCCCGCATTGGGTGCCTGGAAAACAGTAGCCATTCTGGACTCATGCAAGCATCTCAGAGAAACAAACCACTCCATGTTTGGAATCTGAGGCCTGGTCAGAATGAGAGGAACTGACAGAGGAGACAGGGGCTATCGACATCCCCTCGCTCCGAGGAAAGGCTCGCTGTGTGATAGGTGTCACATTAAAAGACTGAAGAGGACATTAATGAGGAAACTAGCAAGCTATTCATGTGTTAGAAGCTGGAATCTTGCTGCTGTCAAGGCCAGAAGCTCTTTGAGAGAAAGGTTTTGCCTTAGGGATAGATCGCTACACCAGAGAGGGGGAGGGATTCAAGTTTTAGTGGCCAGAAGCTTAGATAGCTTTTAAATGGAACTCAGCAAATCTATAGACCTCTGTCAAAGGCTATTTGTCATGAAGTCCAGAAGAAAACTCCAATTTCAGAGGCAGTATGCCACCAAATGCCAATTTGGTAGAGAGCAGGGATGGGGAGACTTACTCCAGTCCACCTCACACACTGCTCACCAGACCCCACTGCCTGCCCACCCACCCCTGTCCACTGTGCTGTGCGGGTCACTGAATGGTCCAAGAGAGAGCAGTGAGTGGCCACCTCTTGTCTCAGCGAGCTTCCATTTTGCATAAAACTGGTGGCTCGTTCTTTTACATAAATGGGCTTTTGCATAAATGGTGGCCATAAAGCAGCCACTTGCACAAGATTACAGACACAAATGGCCCATCTACGCCTGTAATCATCCATAAATGGCCACTTTACAGCTACTATTTACATAAATGGGCATTAACAAAGAAGGCCATGCTGCCATCGTAATACAAAATGGCAGCTCGCTGAGGGAACGGGAGGCTGTGCGCCACTCGATGGCCTCTCGCGAACCAGCCAGCAGCTCACACAGCACAGTGTACAGGGTCCAGAAAGTAGGGATGTAAGAACTCACCCTTGCTCAGTTTCTCTGGGCACTCACCAAAGCAGTGCCCCTGCTCACACACCCCTGGACATGCATTCGGGCCGCCCACAAGCTCAGCAAGTTCCCCGGGCTCATCCCATTCGGTGAGCGCCTGCCATTTTCACGCCTTTGATTTCTACGTAAAACAGGATGTTAAAAAAGTGTGCGTATTTAAATACGCACCATTTGGAGCTGGGAAAGCTAAATAAATGCAATATCAGAGGTATAATACCTATTTAAACATGTGCCGTTTGGAGCTGGGAAAGCTAAATAAGTGCAATATTAGAGGTATAATCCCTCTAATATTGTGCTTATTTAGCATTCCCAGCTCCAAACTGCGCGTATTTAAATATGCACATTTTTTTTACTTCCTGTTTTAAGTAGCAATCAAAGGCATGGAAATGGCGGGCGCTCACCGAACAGGATTGCGGTGAGTCCTGGAGAGCATGAGCAGGCACGAGCGGGGGGCAAACAAGGAGCGTCTCAGCAGGTGCAGTCTGGGGGTCATGAGAGGGGGGATCCCAACGAATTCCCGGACCCAGTTGGGCACCCACAACATCCCTACCAGCAAGCAAGGCAGTCTGTGGACTGGAGTCCAGCAAGATTCCTACTACAGAGCAGGAATGGAAGAGAGGGCTGTTGAATTCATGTCCTGCTTCAGGGCATTCCAGAGGCATATGGCTGGCTGCTGTGGGAAACCCCATAGGTTTAGCCCAACAGGGCTCCTCTAGGGAAGTATGAGAAATTCATTTCAGTTAATTTTTGACCAGGATTTACCCAGTTCAAACCTTCCAGATCAAAGACAGACTCGGACTGAATCTGCAGTCAAAGTCCGCACATTTCTGAGCTTGCAGTGTCATTTGCAGACCGATCCCCCCACCATCCATATTCAACAGCATGTGTACATTTGAAAAATCTGCATGAAAAAATCTGTGCTTTTGAAAAATGTGCACAAATGCGTATTCATCAATGGGAGAAGAATATGTACATTTCAAAGATGTCCACAATTGATGTGTACATTTGGAAAAATGCACATGAAAATATGCATGGATTTTTTGAGCCAAAAAAGAAGAAGAAGAAGAAGAGCGCCATCTGATATGGACTTGAGCTTCGAAATAGAATTTGGAGAACTTCAGAGAGCTTGACTTTGCTGATTTGCACATGCCTACTTGGACCCTACTATTTCTGACCCTGGATGCACTTAAGCCTCAGAAGGCCAGGTCAGCTGAGGGAATGAATCTAGGGATGTCAGAGAATTCTGCCACGGATCTCGGGGAGGCCGAATGCCAGCGCATTTGGCCCCCCGAAATCGGTGGCAGAACGGTCTGCCCCCCCACCCCCCAGGGATGAGACTTACCTGGGGCGGATCTTCCTGGCGGCGGCAGCTCTGGCGGCGGCTCCAGCAGCAGTTCGGCAGCGGTGGCTGGTCTTCGGACCGGCTGCCGCTGCCGCCATTTCCAGTTAAAAAAAAAAAAAGACGTGATACGCTACATGAAGATTTACGTAGCCTATCACGGCTAGGTTTTAAAAAAAAAACCGTGATAGGCTACGTAAATGTTTACGTAGCCTGTCACGTCTGACTTTAAAAAAAACACAAAAAACCGCACGTACGCTACGCTATTTGCGTTCCCCTTATTTTCGCTGTCTTAGTCTACGTAAATCTTGACGAAGACTAAGACGTGCCAAAATAAGGAATGCAAATGGCAGCGGCCGTGGCCGCCGACATTTGCATACGCGCATTGTTGTTTTTTTAGTCAGACGTGATAGGCTACGTAAACATTTACGTAGCCTATCACGGCTGACTGCAGGGACGCAAACGGCGGCAGTTACGGCTGCTGCCATTTGCATCCCTGCTAGCCAGCGGCCGGATATCTGGCTGCTGGCGGAGCCGGCCGGCGGCTCCACAGAATTCCTGTGGAGCACAGCCAGCCCGCCAGGATTTCAGGGGGGGAGGCACAGAGTGCCTCCCCCCCGTCCAGGATTCTGGGTGGAGGGACGGAGCGCCTCCCCCCCATCAACATAATCCGCGAAAGGTAAGTGACTTTCGTACATCCCTAGATGAATCTGTCACTTTTGCTTACTCCCACATTTGAATGTCTAAATTCTCAAGTACTTTTCATCTGTATTATTATTATTATTATTATTATTATTATTATTATTATTATTATTTCTACACTGCCCCATAGCCGAAGCTCTCTGGGCAGTTTACAAAGACTAAACACATTAAAAATACAAAATGCAAAAATTAAAAACATAAGAACAAACAATGTACAGTATACACAGAGACAGCATATACCTAGAACAACTTTGAACAATTAGCCAAACCATAAAACAAATTCAGGATCAATTAAAACTCATCACATGCTGCCATATGCCTGGGAAAAGAGAGAAGTCTTTACCTGCCCCCCAAAAGATAGCAGCGTTTGCACCAGGCAGACCTTGTCAGGGAGATTGTTCCATAATTGGGGGGGCCACCGCCGAGAAGGACCTCTCCCTAGTTGCTGTTTTCTGAGCATCCCTCATAGTAGGTACCTGAAGCAGGACCTTAGATGTTGAGCGTAGTGTACAGGTAGGCTCATGTCAGGAGAGGCTCTCCATCAGGTACCATGGTCCTGACCATGTAAGGCTTTATAGGTTAAAACCAGCACCTTGAATTGAGCTCAGAAATGTGCAGATAACCAATGCAAGCAGGCTAGATTCGGTCTTATATGTTTGAACCTTCTGGTCCACATTATCAATCTGGCCACCATATTTTGCATGAGCTGCAGCTTCTGAACCATCTTCAAAGGCAGCCCCATGTAAAGTGCCTTGCAGTAATCTAACTTGGAGGTTAACCAGAGGATAGACAACTGAATCCCAGTTACCCTGTCCAGATAGGGGTGTAGCTGGGCCACCAATGGAAGCTGGTAGATTTCTTTATGAAGTAATTTGTGAATTATGTTAAGTAGTTATTAAAAAAATTAATCAAACGACATTCTCACCCATCCCAAGAACAGGCTCCAGGTCAGTTGTTATTTCCACCCCTGAACATTACTCCCCAAAGAGGCTTTGCTCCTTACTAGCACTGGGCCAAAGTTCCGGTCTCGGACATTTCGGACAAATTGTGTGTGTGTGTGGTGGGGGGTGGATTGTCACTGAGAAGAGGAGTGACTTCTGGGGTGGGTGGATGAAATCGATTAATTTTTAGGGGCAACAGGGCTTACCCTGATAAGGGGAGATGGCAAAGCCCCCCCCCCGCTACATTTTTCTTCTTTAATGAAAGCCTTTGCCACTGCGCTCTCTCTCTGTATGTGTGTGCGTGTGTGTGTGCATGTGTGATTGTGAAGGTTTGAGGCATACAGAGGCAATGGGGAAAAAGGTCAGGCTTAGAGGCCTAGAGTTTTCTGTTCTGAGGGGGTAACCCTAAGAGGAGTAGTTTCATTTCTCCACTTAATTTTCACTTCTTCAGGTTTGAAGTACTACTTTCGGTTTTGAGGGAGGAGGGTATATAAAGAGAGGGAGAGAGCCAGTAGGATGTGAGAGAAAGGCACCCAGAGCCTGAAGTGGGAGCAGAGTCTGCAGAGTGTTCAGGAAGAAGCAGCCTAGAAAAGTCTACAGTGTCAGTCACCCCTCGTCTACAGTAGGGAGGGGTGAACTCATCTCCATCTGGAGCGTGGGGGAGCTTTATGCTTTAGGTGCCCAAGGGCTTGACTCCTGGGGTCCTGGGCATCACACTCCCCCCACCCTCCAAGTGCTCTAGCCCTATCCTCCTCCCAAGGAGGACAGGGCTAGAGTGCTGGTGTGCCACTGAGTCCCCTCCTTCCCACACCAGTTGTCAAGGGCTTCCTTGATAGCCAGCGCAGGACAGGTTGCGGCGTGATACACCCTCCAGTCCTCTAACCCTGTCCTCCTCCCAAGGAGGACAGGGCTAGAGTGCTGGGGTGCTGTCGATAGGGATGGCGGAGAATTTCTCCATGAATCTTTGGGAGGCCGAATGCCAACGCAATCAGCCTCCAAAAATTGGTGGGGAAATTCTCCGCCAGCCCCCCCCCCCGGGATTGGACTTACCGTGGCTGAATGTCCCTCTTGGTGGCGGGTCCGGGCGGCAGTTCGGCGGGGGCGGGGACAGCAGCCGGTCTCCCGACCGGCTGCCGCCACCGCCATTGCAAAAAAAAAGTAAATTAAAAAAAAACACACACACCCGTGATAGGCTACGTAACGATTTACATAGCCTATCATGGCTAGATTTCCAAAGTCAGCTGTGATAGGCTACGTAAATTGTCATGTAGCCTATCACGGGTGACTTTGAAAAAAAAAAAGTGCATACGCAAATGGCGGCGGCCCATGGGTGCCGCCATTTGCGTTCCTTATTTGGTCGCTGTAGTCTACGTAAAGATTACGTAGACTACGGCGAAAATCAGGGCAACGCTATTTGCGTTGCCCTTATTTTCGCTGTAGTCTACGTAAAGATTTACGTAGACTACAGCGACCAAATAAGGAACGGGAATGGTGGCTCCCTATGGGGGCCGCCATTTGCGTACACGCTTTTTTTTTTTTAAGTCACCCATGATAGGCTACGTGATGATTAATGTAGCCTATCATGGCTGACTTTGCAGACCTAGCCATGATAGGCTACGTTAATCGTTACGTAGGCTATCACAGGGGCGTTTTTTTTTTCTTTTGAAGTTCGCGGCCGGGGAGATGGGGCGCTTCTCCCCGGCCTGAATTTCGGCTGGGCCAGGTGGGAAGCCTCCCCTCCCGGCCTGAACTTCGGGGGGAGCAGCGAAGTGCCTCCCCCCCACCGCGAAGCAAGCTGCGAGACCAGGTAAGTGACTTTCGTACACTCCTACCACCGACAACCAACAGGCGGATGCACTCTCCCGAAAGCTGGAATTGCAGCCAGGGGGTGAGAAGACCCCCTCCCCCACCCTGATTCCCCCCTCCAAAGCCTGGTGGCTGCTGTTGAACCTCACTCTTAGATAGAGCTCCTTTGCACTGAACAAGCTCAGGATCCCTTTGTGCGCAATAAGGTGGTGGAATTGGGACAAGCAGCTGGTACCCCCAAGACTACCCCCTTCTCATTGCAAGGTGGACTGCTTTACCACTCATGCAGGGTCTATGTGCCTTCCAAATGCCTCCGAGAAAAAGTCCTCCATCAGTGCCACGACTCCTCCACCGCTGGGCATTTTGGCTACTCTAAGATCTTATATGGAGTTATGCGGGACTTTTGGTGGTCCCGAGTCTGTTGGGATGTCAAAACCTATGTTGCCTCCTGTGATACCTGTCAATGAGCAAAGGACCTCATGGGCAAATGCACTTGCTTACTCCATCCCCTGCCTATACCTTCTGGCCCCTGGAAGCTGTTGTCCCTCAATTTCATCACCAACTTGCCCCGCTCACAAGGTAACACCACCATTCTGGTGGTGGAGGACTTATTTTCGAAGATGGCCCACTTTATCTCATGCTCAGGTCTGCCCACAGCCAGGGACACAGCAGAACTCTTTTTGACTCATGTTTTCCGGCTGCATGGCTGGCCTGAGGGGATTGTTTCGGATAGGGAGGCCCAATTCACAGCTCGTTTCTGGCGGGAGTTGCTTGCACTGCTCAATGTGACACTCCGGCTTTCCTCTGCTCACCAGTCCCAGACAGATGGGCAGACTGAATGCACCAATGCCATGCTGGAGCAGTACTTATGCTGTTATGGAAACTATCAACAAGACAAATGGGTTTTCCTGCTGCCTCTGGTGGAATTTGCTTATAACAATGTGTGCCACGCCTCCACGCGCCAAACTCCTTTCTTTGCCAATTTTGGGTACCATCCCAAGGCCTTCCCCTCCTTGCTCAGCCCTGCCTCGGTGTCTGCTGCTCATGAATTTTTGAGGAATTGCACTCTGTGCCCCACCTCTTACAGGACAAGGTCGAGCAAGCAAAAGCGGCATATAAAGAAACTGTGGACCAGTATCGCCAGCCCGGCCCACCCTGCAGGTTGTGGACTGGTTGTGGCTGTCCACCTCATACCTCCCTTCTCACCCCCCCCCCACTAAGAAGCTCGCAGCCCACTGGATGGGCCCCATCCAAATTACAGCCCAGATTAACCCTGTCATTTTTCAACTGGCTCTCTCCCCCCCATGAAGGTGCATCCTGTTTTCCATCACTCTTTGCTTTCCCCACTGGTCCCTGATGACCCCCATCGCTCCGACTGCTCCCACACACCTCTGGTGTTGGTGTGTGGGGAGGAAGAGTTTGAAGTCGCTGACATCCTGGAACTGCTTTTTCCAGGGGCAACTGCAGTACTTGGTGGACTGGGAGGGGTATGGGTCAGATGAATGTTCCTGGGAACCTGCCGAACGTTTGCATGCCTCTTTACTGCTACATCATTTCCACCAGCAATACCCCCACAAGCCCAGGGCCCCACGGGGAGAGCAGGAGGGGGCGCTTCATGGAAGCGGGGATGATGTCAGGGGTGTTTCTGAGTGCAGGGAGTGGGATAGCAGTTCAGATTCTGAAGGAGAATCATCAGACATGGGGGAGGTGTTTTCCCAGGATAGTACAGATATGAGTAGGCCTCTTCTCAGGTTACAAATGTCCAGATGGCTGAGCTTGAGGATCCCTCCTCACCCCCCTCAGGAGAGGCAGCAAACAAGGAGGAGGTGGAGTCTGGGGAGTATGACCTCATAGATGCCAGATGCAGGCACAGAGCAAAGAGAGAGAAGGCTGGGGCAGAACTTAGATGGTCTACCTGATTGGCCTTGCATGAAAAGCTGCGCTTAGAGGCCTCACGAGAAGAGAGGGACCTCCCCCCCTTAAGTTAGGCTAGTCAGACCACCTCCCTCTTCAAACGGTGGGCAACTCTCATAATTTCCATTTGGATCCCCTGAAGGCATTCCTTTGTAGACTGAGAGTCACTGAGAATTTGCATCTGTATGACCCTGTGAAGTAATGGATTAAAAGCTAGGGTTGTTGGAGAAATCCTCCATGGACCCCAATGAGGCCGGATTCTATTGAATCCTGCCCCCCGAAGTCTGCGGAGGATCGGATCTCCTACCTGCACCTCCAGGAGGAATCCTTGCCAGCCAGATCCTCCCTGCCAGCTGGATCCAGAGTGCCAGCGATACAGCTGCCATTGCCGTATCGCTGGCTGGGTGGATTGACTGAGGACGCAAATAACGTCCCGGACACCATTTGCATCCGTAGGCAGTAGTCCCCTTCAGCCAGAGATACGGCAATGGCGGCTCCGCAGCATCGCTGTGGAGTGGAGCCAGCCAAAGAGGATTCCGGGGGGGGGGGATAGATCACCTCCCCCCCGGTGACCCCCCCCCGGAACAGCAGGAAAGCATTCTGCCCATCCCTATTAAAAGCTGTAGACTGAAGCCTCTCGACTGTATATGTTTGGGCTTAGAAGTAAAGTGGGGGCTAAAGGAATCCTGACATCACCCAAATTTCAGCCTCTTACCACTTACCATTTTCTTTTTGGGAAAAACAACAACAACACAGGAATGGGACATGAAATGTCCTGAGAATCCATTGATTTTGCTATTGGGGTGTCTTTATGCCCCCAAACCAGGCAATCTACCTAGGGTATAAAAATGTCCTATAGATTTTTTCCAAAGGTTTAGGGAAACAGGCTTATGTACTCTGGGTGTCAGTATTTTGACACAAACCATGAGATTTTATTTGAGAACATTTACCTTACTAAAGACAGAAATGTAAAACTGGGGGGGGGGGAATATCCCACAACACTAAGAAACATCAGCTTTTAATAATCATAATGTTTTACCCCAAGTTTTACCTTTATACTTTATGATACCTTTCTAATAATTTGAGCTTATAACATACTTCTTCTGACACCGCAGACACATTTCTGGCTGTGAGGCATTTTACCACCCCATGATACATTGGGAAATGGATTGGGGAAATCAAATAGCTCACAAACACATTGATGCGTATTTTTTATGCCTGTTGGATGAGGGTTAAAGGAGTCACAGGCTATTCCTTGAGCACTGGTGATGGGGAGTCTTTGGTTTTGCCAAGTGTTCAGACATGGAGTTCTCCTAGAATGTGAAGAGGAGGGCAGAGCAATCTCATTGGACCATGGAGGTGGTGGCAAGACCAGTTGCTGAGGTTCTTCTTGCAGAGACATTTGTTGTTTCATTCATTCATTCATTCATTCATTTAGTTTATGAGTTGCTCTATAGCTGAAGCTCTTGGGATGACATATAAAAGAAAAACAAGTGCAATATAACTAATGATTTCTGGGAAAAGTGGTATCTTCTGAGGGCTATTCCTACACCCAGCCTTCTTTCTCCTCAGAATTCTCAGGCCCGTCTTTACCTACTCCTATCCTTGGGGTCCTATCCCTGGGTTTTGATGACACTCATGCATGTCTTCATTCCTGGATCTGAGGGAAATCCCACAGGGATCCCATCATCTCAGCAAGTTATGCAATGTCCAGACATCTTGATGCTTGAGATTATAGATTTTTCCCTCTTCTAAAGACGAATTCTCTTTTCGATCTTACCGGAAGCTGTGAGACTCTCTGACAGTTAGTGGAAGAGAGGGGGAGAAAGAATCAGAATTGGCTGCAGAGTAAAAACATATTTACATTTCATTCTACGGGAAATAAATCTAATGGCCATGTAAGTGATTCAAAATTACATAAGCACTAAAAACATAATTACCTTTGTATTAATGTCTCTAACTAGAGTAGGGCTTTATTCAGCAAGTACCCGTTGGCGCTTGACCAGAGTGATACACCAAGAAAGTGATTAGGAGGAGATAATTGCTAACAGAGAGAGAGAGAGTGGTAGGTATTAATTAATAATTAACTGAGCAAGTTGAATTCTATAGGAAAGTATAATTAATTCCACCAGGGTTTCATGGGAGCAGGACTTATGAAAACATAATAAAGGGCTTATTATCAGTATCCGGGAGGCTCGTAGTGAGTGTGTTTTAAAAAAATTCTGGAGTAGAATCAACAGAACTGATAAAAAGGGTTAGTTGTCAAATTTAGATTTAATTCTGCAACCCCCAGGGGCAGACACAATATTACCCCCAGGGGCAGAGTTGCAGCACTCTGTCTAGGAAAGAGATGCCAAAAAATAGAAGCAGGAAGGTGTGTGTGTGTGTGTGTGTGTGTGTGTGTGTGTGTGTTTCATCAGACCTTTCCCTTTGTGACGCTGAGGTTGGCAAACACCATTCCCTTTTCCCGTGGGGCTACAGGGCTACGGGATGCTTTGGAATGGTCCCAGACTGCAGACCACTTGCATACTCATCTCAGGAAGGTCTGGTGAAAGGTCTTCAACACCAGCACATGGTGTCTTCTCACAGTGGAGGCTGGTGGCTCCTATGTCAGTGGGGCTGTGAATCCAGTCTGGGTCGCAAGCAGAACCAGTCAGAACTCTAAAGGAGCTCTCCAAGATGCTATTTGGGGGATTGGGTTCAGCACCTTGGATAGCTCTTTTAGAGTTCTAGCTGAGACCCAGAGTGGAGTCACAGCCTCACTGGCTTCGGAGGCATCAGCTTCCACTGTCTTTTCATCACTGGAATGTCCCCTCAGGCACTGCGTTCCTTCACTGGCTGCAGGGAAGAGCACATTCTATTTATGGAAAGCCCAGAGTTTCAATGCTCTGCCCTGTCCTCCAGCTAAGTACATAGGGCAGGAGCAGATGCAGGATCAGAACTGGTGAGAATCCTGCTACAAAGGTTATACAGCATTGACTCCTGTGCTTGCCAGGGACTACGAAGCACTTGGATCTCCCAGGCCTGGTTTTTATGCTGTGGGCTAAAACAAAAACAATTGCCAATAATTTCTCACTCAAGTGATCATATGAAGAGTAAGGAAGCAGTTTCTGAGAGTTCTGCAGAACGACCTAGATGTGTCCTTGAATGAAACTGTTAACTAATTTGGTGAGGATTAATGTTTTTCAAAGTGTTTTGCATGTAAAAATGAAAGCAACCTGGGGTGGGGTGGGGGTGAGGAGAAGAAAAAGAAAACATTGAGCTCTCTGGGCCTTTGTTTATGCATCTGTTGAATGTGTGGAATAACAGGTACCATTGGGAGGCTGTGGTGGGCTTAATTATTTTCTGTTTGCAAAGCTGTTTAAGATCCTAAGTGAGCAGCAACACAGGAGCAGAAGGTATTATGGTGACATTAGAGCTGGCACTGCTGTCATGCCAAGTTCACAACATGGCACAAAACTTAGGTCTGTAGTGAGAAAATGCAGATTCGGAGAGAGAGAGAACTTCGGGGGAGTTAAGTTGCCAGGTTTGGGAATTGTGGGTTTCAGAAATGGCCACCTCCAGTTCAGAAATGGCAAGTATTTACAAGGGCTGTGCACAGCCCCTGCCGCTGCCGCCCCCGCCCCCAGCCTGCTTGAGAGGCTGCTTTGGAGGTCCTGAATTGGCCCCTACCTGCCTTGGGCTATTCTGGAGCCAGTCCAATCCACTTCAGGTTCCTGATCCAAAGCAAAATCCAGAGACCTGAAGCTGCCCCCCTCTGGCCAAGTGAGCCCCTCCACACCACCACCGCTGTGCCCCCGGCCCCCCGCTGCTTCTGCCACACACTCCACCGAGTCAAACAAGGCCCACCACACCTTACCTGGACCTGTCAGGAGCATCCACAGCTGAGGCCTCTGCAAGGGAATTGCCATTAAAAAAAAATGGCAACTTCTCTTATTGGAAGAAGAAGAGTTGCCATTTTGAAAGAAAATGGTGACTCCCTCCAAGATGGTGATGGCTGCAGATCCTCCCCAGGCATCCAGGTAAGGAGCAGGGGGCTTGTTTGGCTGGGCAGCTGTCTGGATTGGGCCAAAATGCCCCTGAAGTGCTTCAGAATAATCCAACCCACTTTGGAGTGCTTTGGCCCATTCCGAACCCACTCCAGAAATGCACCATTTTGGCCCAAAGCACCCCAATCTACTCCAGGATTTAAGGTTCAGACCAAAGTGGTACACAGGTCTACATGGTACAATCCAAGCTAACATCACTTTGTATTTTAGCTCAGCTTGTAAAGGTTTGGATTATTCTGAGCTGCATCCTTCCTTTCCTGTTTGCTAAAATGTACTTTCCAGCAACAGCTGGAGGAAGAAATCTTTGAAGAGGAGGGATGCTCAGGCCTTCGTTAGGCCCCAAGGCCATGCAAACAGGAAGTTCCCCATGCAAAAACCTCTGGGAATGGTAATATTCCAGGGCATTTGGGTTCTCTCTGGCAAACTACAGCCTCTGCCTCAAATATTTGCATAGCCTATCGTGTCAAAAAACACAGATGCAAATGGCGTCCACTACGCCATTTACAGCCCTGTTTTTTCATGCGATAGGCTATGCAAATATTTTCATAGCCTATTGCATGAAAAAAAGCAGGGATGCAAATAGCGTCCAGTATGCCATTTGCGGCCATAAAGGTCTTAGTTTAAGCTAAATGCAGCCATTTACAGCTGCATTTACCTTAAACTAAGACCTTTATGGCCACAAATGGCGTACTGGATGCCATTTGCATCTGCATTCAATCCCCCTCAGCCAGCGATACAGCAATGGTGGCTGTATCACTGGCGCTTCAGAGCTGGCCAGCGGCTCCATGGAATCTAATGAATTGAATGAATTGCCTCCCCCCAACGGCGGATTCCCGGCCGGAACGATAGGGAATCCGCCCATCCCTAGTTCAGGCTGGTAATTACTACCACCACCCCTCACCAGAATCTTCTTTTCCTTTCCCCTATCAATGCACAGGGCCAGCCCAGATATTTTGCTCCCTGAAGCAAGGGATAACATGTCCCCCACAAGCCCATTCCACATACAGAAGACAACCAGAGTGACAGCTGATTCTTTCTGCAAAACTAGCCCTGGGCAGAATCTCCAGTGACACCTGAGGACACCTGCAGGCAGACTGCATAGTGCCCACAGTTCTGCCCTCCAACACTTCACTCCTGCTTCCCCCCAGCTTCTGCTGCCTGGGATGGATGGCCACCTCAGTCTGGCTAATTTTAGGGCCAGCCCTGGCAATGCATCTGGTCTGTGTTGCACAGTTGTCATTGTTTTTCCTACGTAAAGATTTACGTAGACTATAGCGAAAATAAGGGCAACGCTATTTGCGTTGTCCTTATTTTCGCCGTAGTCTAAGTAAATCTTTACATAGACTACAGGAACCAAATAAGGAACGTGAATGGTGGCTCCCTATGGGGGCCGCCATTTGCGTACACGTTTTTTTTTTTAAAGTCACCCGTGATAGGCTACGTGATGATTAACGTAGCCTATCACGGCTGACTTTGCAAATCTAGCTGTGATAGGCTACGTTAATAGTTACGTAGCCTATCACAGGAGCGTTTTTTTTTTTTTACTTTGCTTGTAATGACGGCGGCGGCAGTCGGTCGAAGGACCGGCTGCCGCCCCCGCCCCTGACTAAGACCCAACGAACCGCCACCGGGACCCGCCGCCGGGAGGGACATTTGTGAAAGGTAAGTCCCATCCCGGGGGGGGCGGGGGCGTGGGGGGCAGAGAATTTCTCCCCAAACAACCTTTGGAGGACCGAATGCGTTGGCGCTCGGCCCCCCGACGTTTCGGGGAGAAATTCTCCCCCATCCCTACTTCCTATATGTGTCCTTTTTTGTTTTCAGGTCATCCCTAAGCTTTTTGTGAAGCCACATTGGCTTCTTCTGTTGTCTTCCACCTTTTCTTCTTGTTGGAATGGTTTGTGATTGTGCCTTGAGAATTTCCTTTTTTAAAAGCTCCCACCCATCTTGGACTCCTTTTCTCGTTAGCGTCGCTTGCCATGGGACCTTACTGATAATTGTTCTGAGTTTATTAAAATCAGCTTTCCTAAAATCCAGGGTACGCGTTTGACTACACTCAGCTTTTGCTGAGAACCAAGAACTCAGGTACAACATGGTCGCTTTCCCCCAGAGTTCCTGTATCTGCTACTTGATCCACTAAGTCATCTCTGTTGGTTAGGATCAAGTCACGGATAGCCGATCCTCTAGTTCCTTCCTCTACTTTCTGTAGGAGGAAGTTATCCACCACACAAGTCAGGAATTTCCTGGAGGGGCCATGTTTTGCAGAATTTGTCTCCCAACAAATATTGAGGAAATTGAAGTCCCCCATTACTACTACATCATGCTTCCTTAAAACATTGGCTATTTGCTTTTCAAAAGTTTCATCCTTGTCTTCTCCTTGATTGGGTGGCCGGTAGTAGACTCTGACCACCAGGTTCCTTTTATTCTTTGCTCCATTTATTTCAACCCAAATGCTCTCAGTGGGGCTACCAAGCTCCTCCTCCTGTGTTTCTGTGCAGAGATATGTATTTTTCACATACAGTGCAACCCCACCTCCCTTTCTGTTCCTCCTGTTCTTTTTGAACAAGTTATATCCTTCCATTGCTGTATTCCAGTCATGAGAGTCATCCCACCAAGTCTCAGTTATCCCTATCAGGTCATAATTTCCCTCTTGTATTAGGAGTTCAAGTTCGTTCTGTTTGTTTCCCATACTCTGGGCATTAGTATATAGACATCGAAGACCATGTGCTTCATAGTCTGGCTTTCTTCCTACATGTGTCTGAAGACTATTATTGGGCGCTATCAGAGCTGTTCTCTCCGTTGCAGTGCATGTGCCTACGTCCATTGTTACCCCCAGCATTACATCTCCCTTCCCCATAGGATTCAGTTTAAAGCCCTCCTGATGAAGTTCTTCATGCTGTGGCCGAACACATTCTTCCCATCCTTTGTGAGGTGCAACCCGTCCCTAGCCAACAGCCCATCTTCCAGGAAGTATAGCCCGTGGTCCCAGAATCCAAATCTCTCTCATCAGCACCACCTTCGTAGCCAGTCATTCACCCGGAGTATTTTTCGTTCCCTTTCTATCGCTCTTCTAACTACTGGAAGGATGGATGAGAAAACTATCTGGGCCCCAAAGTTCTTGAGTTTCCTTCCCAGAGCTTCAAAGTCTGATGTGATCTCTTCGTAGCTCCGCTTGGCAGTATCATTTGTTCCCATGAGCATGAGAAGAAAGGGATACCTGTCAGTGGGCTTTATGAGTGCAGGCAACCTTTCAGTCACGTCTCTAATCTGTCCTCCCGGGAGACAACATACCTGGCGAGTCCATGTGTCTTCGCGACATACTTGGGTCTCGATCCCACGCAGCAAGGAGTCTCCCACTACTACCACTCTTTTCTTCTTCTTGTAGGCCTGGGTTTCATCGCCTCTGTTTGACTGACCTTCAGCCTCTTGCTCACTCTCATGCAGGTTCCCCTGTGATTCTTCCTCTTCAGGCTGTCCTCCAGTCTCATCCGCAGTACCTGGAATCGGTTCCACAGCTCCACTGCTTCCACTGGTGCAGAGTGCCGTCTAGTTCTTCTTCTCCTGTCACCCTTTTCCAAGGAGTATCCTCTACTCCATTTTTCTTCATCTCAGCATTTCCCACTGCCTCATCTTGCTGTTGCTCTTCAAGCTTCTGGTCTTCCCTTTGCTGCTGTAGTTCCCTCATTCTGTCCAAGAACTCTTCGTGTTCTCTTATTCCCCGGAGGGTCGACAGTCGCCGCTCCAGTCCACTTACTTTTTCTTCCAGCAGCGTGATCAACTTGCACTTGTTGCAGGTGTAGGCCATGTTGTTCTCAGGAAAGAAAACAAACATTGCACACACCTTGCAGGTTACCACCACTGGAGAGTAGGGTTGGCGGAGAATTTCTCCCCGAAACTTCGGGTGGCCGAGCGCCAACGTGTTTGGCCCCCCGAACAAGTTTTGGGAAGAAATTCTCTGCACCCCCTGCCCCCCCCATCCCCCCCCGGGACGGGACTTACCTTTCCCAAATGTCCCTCCCGGCGGCGGGTCCCGGCGGCGGTTCGTCAGGTCTTCATTGGGGGTGGGGGAGGCAGCCGGTCTTTTGACCGGCTGCCGCCGCCGCCATTCCAATAAAACTAAAAAAAAAAAAAACGCCCCCGTGATAGGCTACGTGACGATTAACGTAGCCTATCACGGCTAGATTTGCAAAGTCAGCCATGATAGGCTACGTAAATCATCACGTAGCCTATCACGGGTGACTTAAAAAAAAAAAAGCGCGTACGGATAATGGCGGCCCCCATAGGGAGTCGCCATTCCTGTTCCTTATTTGGTCACTGTAGTCTACGTAAAGATTACGTAGACTACGGCGAAAATCAGGGCAACGCTATTTGCGTTTCCCTTATTTTAACCGTAGTCTACGTAAAGATTTACGTAGACTACAGCGACCAAATAAGGAACGGGAATGGCGGTTCCCTATGGGGGCTGCCATTTGCGTATGCGCTTTTTTTTTTTTAAGTCACCCGTGATAGGCTACGTGACGATTAACATAGCCTATCACGGCTGACTTTGCAGATCTAGCCATGATAGGCTACGTTAATCGTTACGTAGCCTATCACAGGGGCGTTTTTTTTTTCTTTTGAAGTTCGCGGCCGGGGAGACGGGACGCTTCTCCCCGGCCTGAATTTCAGCCGGGCGAGGCGGGAAGCCTCCCCCCCGGCCTGAACTTCGGGGGGAGCAGCGAAGCGCCTCCCCCCCACCGCGAAGCAAGCTGCGAGACCAGGTAAGTGACTTTCGTACACTCCTACCAGCGACAACCAACAGGCGGATGCACTCTCCCGAAAGCTGGAATTGCAGCCAGGGGGTGAGAAGACCCCCTCCCCCACCCTGATTCCCCCCTCCAAAGCCTGGTGGCTGCTGTTGAACCTCACTCTTAGATAGAGCTCCTTTTCACCGAACAAGCTCAGGATCCCTTTGTGCGCGATAAGGTCGCGGAATTGGGACAAGCAGCTGGTACCCCCAAGACTACCCCCTTCCCATTGCAAGGTGGACTGCTTTACCACTCATGCAGGGTCTATGTGCCTTCCAAATGCCTCCGAGAAAAAGTCCTCCATCAGCGCCACGACTCCTCCACTGCTGGGCATTTTGGCTACTCTAAGATCTTATATGGAGTTATGCAGGACTTTTGGTGGTCCCGAGTCTGTTGGGATGTCAAAACCTATGTTGCCTCCTGTGATACCTGTCAATAAGCAAAGGACCTCATGGACAAACGCACTTGCTTACTCCATCCCCTGCCTATACCTTCTGGCCCCTGGAAGCTGTTGTCCCTCAATTTCATCACCAACTTGCCCCGCTCACAAGGTAACACCACCATTCTGGTGGTGGAGGACTTATTTCGAAGATGGCCCACTTTATCTCATGCTCAGGTCTGCCCACAGCCAGGGACACAGCAGAACTCTTTTTGACTCATGTTTTCCGGCTGCATGGCTGGCCTGAGGGGATTGTTTCGGATAGGGAGGCCCAATTCACAGCTCGTTTCTGGCGGGAGTTGCTTGCACTGCTCAATGTGACACTCCGGCTTTCCTCTGCTCACCAGTCCCAGACAGATGGGCAGATGGACCAGTATCGCTAGCCCGGCCCACCCTGCAGGTTGTGGACTGGTTGTGGCTGTCCACCTCATACCTCCCTTCTCACCCCCCCCCACTAAGAAGCTCGCAGCCCATTGGATGGGCCCCATCCAAATTACGGCCCAGATTAACCCTGTCATTTTTCAACTGGCTCTCTCCCCCCCATGAAGGTGCATCCTGTTTTCCATCACTCTTTGCTTTCCCCACTGGTCCCTGATGACCCCCATTGATCCGACTGCTCCCCCTCACCTCTGGTGTTGGTGTGTGGGGAGGAGGAGTTTGAAGTCGCTGACATCCTGGAACTGCTTTTTCCAGGGGCAACTGCAGTACTTGGTGGACTGGGAGGGGTATGGGTCAGATGAATGTTCCTGGGAACCTGCCGAACATTTGCATGCCTCTTTGCTGCTACATCATTTCCACCAGCAATACCCCCACAAGCCCAGGGCCCCACGGGGAGAGCAGGAGGGGGCGCCTCATGGAAGCGGGGATGATGTCAGGGGTGTTTCTGAGCGCAGGGAGTGGGATAGCAGTTCAGATTCTGAAGGAGAACCATCAGACATGGGGGAGGTGTTTTCCCAGGATAGTACAGATATGAGTAGGCCTGCTTCTCAGGTTACAAATGTCCAGATGGCTGAGCTTGAGGATCCCTCCTCACCCCCCTCACCCCCCTCACCCCCATCCAGGTAAGTGGGTTTCGTGCACCCCTACTGGAGAGTCTTGTCCTTCCATAGCCTCTTTTCCTTTTTTGTGTCTAGCTTTGTGATTGTTCTAGACTAGCCTGTGCCTTCTCCTCTACTCAGTAGAGGTTAAAAGCAGAGTCCCACTGGTGTGAAAGTGTGTGTTACAAGACAAATAAATGGGAAAAAGTTAGTTAAAAAAATAAAAAATAAAAATAAAAAAAAATTTAGGGGCCTCCCCCTTGACCGCCCCCGCCGAACTCTCCTGGCCCACTCCTGTTTGCTCCCCCTGTTCACTCCCTCTGTTCGCTCAGTCTCTGGGAGCTTGCCTGCTTCTGTAGTCCCTGGACCAGCTGGAGCAGCTTGATCTGATCTGCTCTGCTCTGCTCTGCTCAGCTGGGAGGCAGGAAACAGACTGAAGCTTCCCGCCCAGTCAGCTGCTGGGAGTACTCAGGCCACACCCCTCCAATTCAGTTGGAGCTCTCAGAAGCACCTGGTGAGCTCACAGCCAATCAGAAGGATAAAGGGCAGCCCCCTGGGCTTCTTGCAGCCCACTTACCTCTTAGCCTCTGTCTCTTCAACCACTGCAACTGCCATGGTCAACTCCTGTTTGCTCGCTCTCTGGGAGCTTGACTGCTTCTGTAGTGCCTGGACCAGCTGGAGCACTTTATTTAGGTAAAAGTAAGTGCTTTATGACTGCAAATGGCTTACAATATGCATAATTTTCCTGCAATAAACTAATGGCAGCCACCACTCATGCATTGTGTTTTTTAGAAATCTGGAGAGCCACCCCGTGGGAATTCTTCTGGATGAGGAGGTGAGTGAAGCTGGTCCACTGTGGACTCTGGGGGTCGGAGTCTTTGGAATCCAGACTCTTTTGAGTCCGTGGCAGGTTTTTCCAGCATCCCTAGCTTACATACCTTTGGAATGAAAGATGGAGGATAGAGGCTGTGAAAGTTTCTGGCCTACAGAGGCAAAGAAAAGAAAAAGGTCAGGCCTAGTGGCCTGGTGTTTTTGTTGGGAGGTGGTATCCCTGAGAGGAGTAGTTTCATTTCCCTAGTGAAGTTTCATTTCTTCAGGTTTGAAACAGTACTTTCAGTTTTGAGAGAGGAGGGTATATAAAGGGAGCAAAAGAGCCAGTGTGAGCAGAGTTGTGGAGACCAGAGATGAAGAGGGAGCAGGAAGAATGGCATATGTTAATGGCAGTCTGCTCTGAGATTGCTTGTCGAAGTTGTTTTAGATATATGTTTTTGTGTATTCTTCTCTTCATATGTGTTTTTATGGAATTGGCTTTTAAAATCTGTATATTGTATTTTCAAATGTTTTAATCTTTGTAAACCACCCAGAGAGCTTTGGCCATTGGGCAGTATAGAACTGTAATAAATAAATAAGCAAGCGAGTGAGCGAGCAAGCAAGCAAGCAGCCTGGAGAAGTCTAAGGACAACTAGCATAAAGGAACTTGCATTTTGCAACTTTTATTTTCCCTTAATGCTTTACACTCAGCTCTATTGTGTAAATACCTTTAGTTGTGGTTTGCTTGCTTTAACTTACCAGTAAACTCTTGTGGTTAAGCCCCATGTCAAGAGTGCCAATCATCCCATGTCTACAGCCTAAACCCCACATTACTGGAAAGGGGGAGGTGAAAGAAAGAAGGTGGGACTCTTAAGGAGGCAAGAGATCCTTACAGAATTACTAATGGGGTCCAGGTCATAAGGGGAACCCTGACAGAGCCAACCACATCCACCAGCAATGTATGAACCAGGGCTTCCTCTCTCCCATCCTCAATTCCTTTCCCCTCTGGCCTGTCTCCACCTCTAGCTTTCTCTCCTTCCTTCTCCCTGATGCAGTAACTGTTTTGTGACAAGGCTTCACCACCTCAAGTGCAATACGATATAACAATCTATTAATCTGATTCCCGGAGCACCTATAGTAATTGATTACTGCTTTTATAGGGTGCTGGTGTTGGAGGCTTTTAAGTAAGATAGGTGAGATGTAATTGCCCTTTTTCATTGTTGAATAATTTGGAAGTGTGTGTAGTCATGACTCTTTTTTAATGAAGGAGAAGTGGGTCGAAAATATTTTAAATGGAGTTTCGAATCAATACAGCTCAGAAAACAAAATACAGCCCCTGCTCTCAGACTAGCAATCTAAAGTGCTCAACACACAATAGAAAAGAAGGAAAGGGGAAAAGGAGAGGAACAATTTGAGAAGGGCAAAATTAGTTTTACAGCACAGTCCTATGTATGTCTACAGAAAAGGTGTTAATCTCATTGAGGTCAAGGAGATGTGCTCCCAGGTAAGTTGCACAGGATGGCAGCCACAGGCATTTCAACACTGCAGGTGTGCATTGAGCCACCCCTCCCCCTCACTTCAACCCAGAGTGCCATTTGGCACTTTGGAAAATGTCCTGTTTCTGCTCAGCCTGATTCAGAGTCAATCTGAATCGGTCAATACTAAATCCAAGTCAAGTTTTGGAAAAACAAGGCTTCTTGCTTCCCATTGCTTCTTTTCTCAATCTGATGCACATCCTTGTTAAACAGACCAACAACAGGAGGCAGATACTGGGCAGAATATATAGCGCTGTATATATAGTCTTTTGTTTACTCTGATTGGCAACAGTTTTCAAAAATGTATTCCTTCCCAGCCCAACCATGGGGAATCCTTTGAACTGAAGGCTGAGCCTGGTGTTCTTCAGGCTACGTCTGTGAGCTACAGACCCTCCCAGGAGATGGCCAGCAGAGTTTCTGTGAGATGGAGCAGCAAGGGAGAAAGGACAACACAAGGGAATGGAGGATATAATTTGTGATTGATGGAGGACAGCAGTGTCACAGGAGCAAAGAGAGTGAGAAAGACCATGGGAAAAGAGAAACATCTTGTATTTAACCTTTTTGCTCACTCTCCCCTGTAATCTTGTCCTTTTATGATAGAGATGCATGAGAAATTCGTTTCGTTTCATTTTTGAACAAGAATTACCCAGTTCATACCTTCCGGAATGAACAGAAACCTGTACACAATCTGCAGCAGAAGTCTGTGTATTTCTGAGCTTGCAATGTGATTTGTGACTCCCTAGGCTAAAATGTGTTTGACAGCATGTGTGCATTTGAAAAATGTGCATGAAAAATGGGTCCAGGAGGTTGTAAATTCCTCCTTGAGAGAGGGAGTGGTGCCGAATGCTTTAAAAGAGGCAGTAATTAGACCACTCCTGAAAAAGCCTAACCTGGGCCCAGAGGATGTTAACAATTATAGGCCAGTGGCCAACATCCCCTTCCTGGGCAAGGTGCTTGAGCGAGTGGTTGTAGGACAGCTCCAGGCACTGTTGAATGAAACGGATTATCTAGATCCATTTCAATCGGGCTCCAGGCCTGGTTTTGGAACGGAAACTGCCTTGGTCGCCCTGTGGGATGACCTCTGCCGGGAGAGGGACAGGGGCAGTGTGACCCTGTTGATTTTTCTGGACCTCTCAGTGGCTTTTGATACCATCGACCATGGTATCCTTCTGGACAGGTTGTCTGGGTTGGGAGTTGGAGGCACTGCATTACAGTGGTTCCGCTCCTACTTGGATGGCCGATTCCAGAAGGTGGTGCTGGGGGATTATTGCTCTGTGCCATGGCAATTGTGCCATGGGATTCCACAGGGCTCTATTTTATCCCCCATGCTGTTTAACATCTACATGAAACCTCTGGGGGAGGTTATCCAGAGGTGTGGGCTGAGGAGCCATCAATATGCGGATGACACCCAGCTCTACCTCTCTTTCTCATCAAATCCAGGTGAGGCAGTGGCTGTTCTGAATCAGGGCCTGGGCACGGTAATGGACTGGATGAGGACCAATAAACTGAAACTCAATCCAGACAAGATGGAGGTACTGTTAGTGGGTGGTTCGTCTGCCCGGCTAGGTGATATTCAACCTGTTCTGGAGGGGGTTGCACTCCCCCTAAAGGATCACGTTTGTAGTTTGGGGGTGCTCTTGGATCCAGAACTGTCACTTGAGGCACAGGTGAATTCAGTGGCATGGAGCACTTTTTATCAGCTTAAGCTGGTATACCAACTACGCCCTTTTCTGGACAGAGATAGCCTAGCTACAGTGATCCATGCTCTGATAACTTCTCGTCTGGATTACTGCAATGTGTTATACGTGGGGCTGCCTTTGAAAACGGTCCGGAAACTTCAGCTGGTCCAAAATAGGGCAGCAAGATTGTTAACAGGGACTGGCCTGTGAGCTCATATTACTCCAGTACTTTTCCAGCTGCACTGGCTGCCAGTCCATTTCTGGGCCCGATTCAAAGTGCTGGTATTAACCTTTAAAGCCCTTAACAGTTTGGGGCCAGGTTACCTGAAGGATCGCCTCCTCCCATATGTGCCTGCCCGGACCTTAAAGGACCATATGTGCCTGCCCCGGACCGGGGCTCACAGCATGGGGAAAAATCACTGTCTCAGCCCCCCAAATGCGAGTCTGTGTAAACCAGTGCATGCCCAGTTTGGTACACGCTGCTGAACACCCCACGAATTGTCCAGCAGCTTGCCCCATGCCACTCATCTGCGTTGGGTAACTGCTGGGCTTTTGGCAAGCACTGCACAGGGCAGGTTCAGGGTAGGGATGTCAGAGAATTCCACGACGGATCTCAGTGAGGCCGAATGCCAGTGCATTCGGCCCCCCGAAAACCATTGTGGAACGAATCCCCCACGCCCCCTAACCCATGAAAGGCGTGTGGGACGAAGTGCCCGCCACCCCCACCCCACGAAAAGCACGCGAAACGGAGCACTTACCTGCTCCCGTCCATGCTGCTGTGCGAATGGCAGCCGGCCTGTGGCCGCCATTCACTTCCTCCTTCAGCCATGATAGGCTACGTAAATACTTATGTAGCCTATCACAGCTAATGCAGGGATGCCATTTGTTTCCCTGCGGAGGCCATGATAGGCTACATAAGTATTTACATAGCCTATCACGGCGGGGGGGGGGAACCCCAGCGTACGCAAATGGCGGTAGCTGCCGCCATTTGCGTACGCTGGGTTTTTTCCCCCCTGCCATGATAGGCTACGTAAATATTTATGTAGCCTATCACGGCAAGGGGAAAAAAAACCCGGCCTACACATATGGCGGCGGCTACCACCATTTGCGTACGCTGGGGTTCCCCCCCCCCCGCCGTGATAGGCTACATAAATATTTACGTAGCCTATCATGGCTCACTACAGGAACGCAAATGACGGCCACTATGACATCTGCCATTTGCGTCCCTGCAGGGCTGCCCAGCAGCCGGATGTCCGGCTGCAGGTGGCCAGAGCCAGCCGGCGGCTCTGCAGCTTGGCCGCGGAGTGGAGCTGGCCAGCCAGGATTCCGGGGGGAGGCATGGAGCACCTCCCCCCCGGCAAGGATTCCGGGGGGAGGGATGGAGAGCCTCCCCCCACCTGCGGAACCCAGTGGAGCCAGGTAAGCGGGGTTTCGTACACCCCTAGTTCAAGGTGATCCATCCATCCCTAGCATCAGAATCATAATTGAGATGGAATTCAGAGAACTAAGGTTTTGCCGATTCGCACATTCCTATTTCATGACGAATTATGTTAAAATTTGCAGTGCATGTTTAAGCATGTTTCTGTCAAAGCAGACCTCATTGTGTTCAATGGGGTTACTTATAAGTAGGGATGTACAGATTCTTAAAAATCCCATCCTTCTGTGTTTCATGGATTGTCAGCCATTTTTCATTCCATAATCCACTCGTTGACAGAATCGGGGCTTTTTTTAGGGAACATTCAAGAATTTCATTCCACTTGCACAAGTGAACATTATCGCTACTCAACATTAGTGCAAGTGCACATTAGCACCAATGTGCATTAGAACAAGAGGAAATTTACGCAAATCCCCCTCACAGTGTAAGACACTTGTCTGTAGGTTCGCTGCAGAATCTGCAGGTTGGACTCCTAATAATCCAAACTCATTTGAACCTGTGGTGGATTTCTCTGTCATCCCTACTCCCAGGTAAGAGCGCAGGGCTGGCCCAGGATGTTTTGCTGCCTGAGGTGAAGGACAGTGTGTAAAGTCAACCAGACTGACAGCTGAATATTCCCTTAACTCTGACAATGGGACAGCATCCTTCACTGCACCAGGGGGCAGTCAACAATCCTCACCCCTCAGCACCTGCCACCTGTCTCACTCTGGCTAATGGGAGGGCCAGCCCTGTAAGGTTTGCGACCTTGATTTAATTATTCTTTTTTCTACATGTCAGCACCACCTTATGCTCAATTAAGCTAAGAGATTATTTACACAGCCTTCCCTCCTTCTTTATTTCCTAACTAAATTCTTCCTAGCTAATTTTCTCAGGGTTAAGTAGCATCCTGAATGACCCGGCTGAAATAAATACAATAAAATAAACTCACCTGGGAGAGCAAGAAACACAAAATGCATCCTTTCCCTCACCAGAATTCTGTGCCTGCCTGATTCTGCATTGGACTGGAAGATTTCCCCATTTGCGTGCTCATCTGCTGCCAATGAGCAAAGTCTGGAAACAGCTGGCTAACCCAGCAGCCCTCTCTGTGGGGAGTGAGTGAATTTTTGGTGGCTTTCCCACTAAGGATAACTCACTGAAACACAAGAATGCTCCCCCTTCGAGTGGTATAGCTTTCCATGAATGACTGCAAGTCAACAGATGGCCCCAAACTGCAGGTCATGGTCTTCCATCATGTTGACATAGGCAGGCATCTTCCAGCTCTTGGGGTGATGGGTGATAAAGCTAGCTGTGGGAGGCCAATGGCAGTGTGTTCCCCCCCCCCGGAAGAGAAATGCTTTTCCTTTGCCGAAACCATCCTCAGCCTTGCCGTAATGAGGGCACCTCTCTCCGGTGGTTGTCTTTGAAGTGGCTAATTATGCTGCATAGCTGATGGGCCAACATGCCTCGCTTGCGTATAGAGTGGTCCGTGTGGATTGTACAAGGAATTACAGAATAAAATGAAGTGTGGAGAATAATTTGAAGATGAACATCAGGGATAAAGAGCTGAGTGGTGATCCCAATTAGGCAGCCCAAAGATCTCCTAGGGGGATGTAAGGAGGAAAAATCCATAGCCTGGTCCATTTTAAATTGGAGAACATGAAGGAGACAGTGGGTATTGGCATCGGTCTGTGGAAGTTTTCATATTAATTTTCTAATTTCTGTCTAAAGCAGTTGACGTTGCTTTAGGTCTCTCTTTTTTTGGTGGTGGTGGGGGGGTGATTTATGTCTCCTGTCTTTTTGCTTTATTGACTAATATACTACTCCAGGGACCCCATCCTGGGCCATGTGCTCCACTTCTATCTGCTTTTGCTCCTGCTCCATGACCAGACTCTCCCCACATTATCTCACCCCCATTTCTCCTTATTTCTCTGTTTTATTAATGCCGTGTAGAATGCATCCACCCCGCCACAGTGGGGATAGCTTCTAAAAGCCCCTAACATATTATTGGGGCTATAAATTTATAAAAGACAACCTGCATTGGGTCTCTTTGTCATAGTATACTGTGAGTAGGGATGGATGGACTCTCCTGCACCCGGCTTTGTCGGATGCTCGCCAAGCCACTGCCACCGCTTACAGCCCAGCGAGTGCCCGATGAAGCCGTGGGGTTGCCTGTCCTCCGAGTGAGTGGTGATTGTGCACAACAATGGTTGCTCAGGTGCTTCCAGATAGGTAATATTCTGTACTTGGTGGATGTAAAGTCCCCTTTCATGCAACATTACGGGCGTGAATGGACCACTCACACCTGTAATGCTGCATAAAAGGGGCCTTTATTGCCCCCAAGAATGCAGCTTTACCTGACCGGAAGCACCTGTGCTGCCATTGTTGCACATAATGGCCGCTCACTAGGGAGGATGGCCAGCTGACAGGCACTTGCTGAGCCGCAGGGTGCTTGCCAACTGGGCCTGCGGGCACCCCATGGTTTGGCAAGCAGGGCCTGGGAGGGTGGGCAAGGGGGAGTCCATTGGACTTCACCCCCCACCCCCTGTGAACTCTCACAACTTCCCTAACCGTGTCTAGGGCTGTATGAGAAATTTGTTTCAGTTCATTTTTTATCAGGATTCTACATATTTCACACCTTTCAGACCGAACGTGAAGTCACATGCAATCTATGGTCAAAGTCCATACATGTCTAAGCTTAGGATGTGATTTGCAGACCAAAAAGCTGCATCTTGTTATCTCAGAAGACCCTTGGGTGAATGGGGGGGGGTTTTTTTCCAGGGAAACAGCTGGATTGAGAGAGAATCTCCCCGCCCCCCCCCCCACACACACATGCATACACACACATAATGGAAGAATATAGTTCTTCATATTCCCTGGTATGTTTATTCCTCATTTTGTCCATTCCCTGAGCATGTGCAGAGTGTGCCTTTTATTCAAACAAAGAGAAGCTCGTTAATCTTTCCATTCATGCTGCATTTGTACAAGTGTGACTGCTTCAGAAAGAACTTGCCATTATACTGTCTCTTTTTCTTCATGAGTTTCATAACAGAAGTACGGTGTAGTGGTGAGAGTCCAGCCCAAAGTCATCCAGTGAGACAACTAACAGGAGGTTTGATAATGAGCTGGATGTGGAAATACAAAGCTGAGCTGGGGGCAAGTGGGGTGCTGACATGTGTAGGAGGAGTAAGTCGCATTGAACTCAATAAGACTTACTTCTGAGTAGACATGCACAGAATTGGTTCTCCTCTCCATTTTAGCCTCACAATGTTGACAACAATGCTGGATGTGGAAATATAAATCTTAGCAGGGAGAATAATACATAGTGCAGGGCTCCAGGACCGGCATGGTCATTTTAAAAGGTTTTTTCTTTCTTTCAAACAGCGCTGCTTTAAACAAAGAGTGCATTGCTCAGGCACACCTAGGACAGCCTTGTTTGGGGAAGCCCCTAGGAGGAGGAAGTGTTTTGGCTGGAAGTAAACGGGGACAGAGGATTTCAATTTAAAAAGAACACCCACAAACAAGGCAGTGAGCACAATTCATTTTTAAAAAAATCTTACGTATTTATTATCGGAATATACTAGACTGCATTTTTATTTACGAAAATTTCGCAGCTCTTTGCGGACGACGAATAGAAGCCGCATGACTGCTGGCTCCACAGGACCTCCGTGGAGGTTTCCGGGGCACGGACTTGAGGGGATTCGATCCCATTTCAGTCTGTGGTGGAATCCTCTGACATTCCTGCTCAAGTTTGGATAAGCTTCAAGGTGGCCTTCGAAGAACTTCAGTGAGCTCAAGTTTTGCTGATTCATATATCCCTAGGTGTGACTATGAAAGGGATGCCAGGGTGAGAAAGTGCAAATGAATTGCGAGGCTATACTAGCAGATCTGGTTCAATTCGTAGTGGTTTCTGTTTACTTCTATTGGGCATACTTGAAAACAGAGCAAAGTATGTGTCATATACTGATAGCCACCCCCACCGCCACCTACGCCAATGCCGTATGTCCATATGCTTGCACAGGGACACATTTTACCTATAGTGACAAACATCTGGTAAATATAAAGTTCCTTAGTGCTTGTTATTGATGCTACCCAAGTTCATAATTTCCAGCCTCAGAATATGAATTCCGGCAGCTTGTATGGCCTGCCTTCAATCCAAGGCAAGCATTATGTCTCCAAGAGTTCTTCTCTCTGGCTTGAAGGCTCATCTGTGGCAGAGAAAAATCCCTCTCTGCCCCACTGTTGGTCTTTGAAGGATAGCCACCACTTTAGTAAGCTGGCTGAGTTTGTTTGCAGCATTTGTGTTGAACTCGCAATGCTGGTGAGGACGAGGGAGAGGGCCTTCTCGGTGGTGGCCCCCACTCTGTGGAACTCCCTCCCTAGGGAACTCCGCCATGCCCCCTCTTTAATAAGATTCCACCATGCATTAAAAACATGGTTGTTCAGGCAGGCATTTGGGGTGGGTTAGGGCATGTTTAAGAAATATGATGTTCTTAATGTAGAATGTTATTGTTTTAAACTGTTTTTATTATTGTACATTGCCCAGAGTGGCCGGGTGACCAGCCAGATGGGCGATAGATGATAGATGATAGATGATAGATGATAGATGATAGATGATAGATGATAGATGATAGATGATAGATGATAGATGATAGATGATAGATGATAGATGATAGATGATAGATAGAATAAGGAACCTCAGTCTCTGAAAGGTGTTGGGCTTAAATAAACAAGTTTGGCACTTCTGAGAACTCATTCTCTTCTTGTTTTCCACTCTCTGGAGGCCTTGGCTAGCCTACCTTCCATACAGTGCATTGGCTGTTTTATAGCAGAATGAGCCTTGGGAAGCATCCTGGACTTTATTTCCCATGACTCCTTAGACCTGAAATTTATTTACCATATATGGCTTCCCGTTAACATAGGTTCTCCGGATGGCTTACGCATCCATACCCTTGCCGTTGGTGTTGTCGTTGTTGTTTACATGGTGCATTTTCAGAGTTGTGCCAGCCGGGAGAGACTTTAGGGTGGCTGAGAATGGCAGCTGTGGAGGAGCAATGGCCAGAGGACTGGATATAATTGGCAGAAGAATTTTCCATTGACTCTAGATGGCGCAACTGCCTGTGCTGCCCGTATGCAGCTAAAGAGGCATGAATGAAGTGAGGCTTAAAGCTTCCAATAAATGTGAAGAAAAAGATGGAGTGCTGGTGTCTCTCTTCACTTCATTCTCCTATCATTAATAGACTCTCAACATCCCCGTTTGCATCCTCTTAAAAGGCAGCAAAGCGCATTAAGCCCCAAGGAGCTGTGTGCTAATGTGGCAGGATGTGTGCTAATGGAAAACTCAGGTGATCTTTGAGTCGCAATCCTGTCTTAAGGGCAGCATTTTTGAGAATAATTCTCAGTGCCATGTTTTTGCAGCCTATAATTATTCTTCTCCTCCTTTAGCCTTCCCCTGTCCAGCTACCCACCCAATGACATATCTTCCAGGATAACAACAAGACTTTAGTTTCCTGGGCCAATGGGATTTCGGTAAGGTTGACTTGTGTCAATGCACATGCTCTCTAGGTGGATCTTTTTGACAACACAGATAACATGAGTGCACCCGCATTCTGATAAAGGACCAAAACAGCTTCCAAGGAAATATGTAACTTTAAAAACAATGCTACATATCCAAAGACTCCAATTAAAGCCAAACTAAGCCATCTTTAAAACAAACCAGAATAAAAACCATGAGAAACCAAGCAGAACAAAACAGTTTTTACAGCCTTCATAAAGCTAAGCAAAAATGGGGCAAATCTGATGTCCTTGGGAATGGACTTCCACAATTAGGGTGCTGCTACAGAGAAAGCCCTGCTCTGTGTCCCCACCAACCTATCCTCTCTTGTTGGTTTCTGAGTGTATTTTTTGGGCCAGCTCACACAGGAGGAGGTGGGCTTTTAGATCTCTTGACCCCAAACCAGCACCTTCAGTTGGGACTGGAAAAGAAAAGCCAGTGGAGCTGGGACAAGACTGGTATTATATGGTCCACGAAGTGCATGCCAGACAACAATCAAGCCACTATGTTTTGCACTAGCAATAGTTTACAGTAGGAATGTTGTGGGCATCTGGTTGGGCCTTGAGGCTTGGTAATTCCTTGCCAGCTCGGCCCCAGAATGCCAGTCCGCAAATCCCCGTGCTTGCCTGACGTGGTGTGCACTGGGTTGGGCAAGTGCTGGGATCCCTGCTGCTCCCAGAGCCACCATTTTGCATTTTATGCAAAATTGCAGGCATAAGTGGTCTAATTAGGGATGTGGGGATGCCACATGCTGCTTGCCATGTGCCCACGGACCATCGAGCAGCTCACGTGGCAGGCCAGATGGGTGGGCATCCAGTGGGGTTCCAATGAGTGGTGCTCAAGGTGGGCTCTGGTGAGTTGGCCCATCCCAAGTTTCCAGAAATTTTTTAGGGCAACTCTGTGAAGAACATGTTCCACTAATCTAAATATAAGGTGATGAAGGTGTGGGTTACTGTGGCCAAATCCGCCATCTCCAGCTGGGAGATGCACCAGCTAGGCTTTGTGGGGCTGCCTGCTGCTTCCACCTCTCCATCCAAGAGCAGTACTGGATCCAAGAGCACTCCAAATCTGCATACTCAGTCCTTCAGAGGGAGTTCAACCCCATCCAGAACAGGCTGTACTCCCACTCCTTGGCTGGCCTGTCTACTGACCAACAGGACTTCTACCTTTCCTGGATTGATCCTCATTCTGTTCACCCACATCCAGTCCCTCCCCAACAGTGATTCATGATTTCCACAGCCTCCTTGGCATCAGTTGAAAAAGAGAGTAGAGTATCAACATCACAGTGATAAGACCAATCCCCAAAACTCTGGATGACCTCCCCACCCACTCCATGTAGATGCAAAATGGAATAGAGGACAAAACAGAGACCCAAGGAACTGCACAGGTCAGGGGTTGGCAACCTTGTACCCTTTAGATCTTTTGGATTACAATTCCCATAAGTGCCAAACAGCATAGCCAATGGATTACTGTTTATAGGAGTTGCTGTCCAAAACATCTGGAGGGCACCAGGTTGACTACCCCTGTCATTGGCCAATGGCCAGAGGCCATTGCAGCACCACCTTCTAGGAATGTTCAACTAGTTAGGACTGGAAGAACAGGAAAATGGTACTCCCAAGTGCCATATTAGCCAAACGTCCCAGAAGGTTACTATGGTTGATGGTATCAGATGATGCTGAAAGGTCCAGCAGAACCAACAGGGATGCACTCCGTCTGTCCAGTTCTTGGCATCAGCCATCCACCAAGGTTCTTGGCATACACCATCCACCTCCCCTTTTATTTTTACTTTGCTTTTAAGTTATTATGGGGTTAAATGTGTGTGTGTGTGTGTGTGTGTGTGCGCGCGCGCGCACGCATGCACTAGTCAGTTTCAACTAAAAGACTAGGAGTTTGAAAGTCAAACATTTAGTAGAGCTAAGGAAGTTTTGCTCAGGAAGCCAGGATATTATAAAGTTCAATGACGGGTCAGAGGAAGAGAGAGATAAAAAAAAAAAAAATAACTCAGGAAATGCAAACTTAGTTTGCAGAAATGAAAAAGAAACTACCTTTCTGACTGGTTGGAGTTGGGGAGCAAAGCAACAACAAGTAATTTTAACAGATAAAACCCTAAGGCAAAACAACAACAACTGAAGGGCAGGGTAGCAGAAAGAAGTGTGTGAATGTGTGGGGAGTGGGGAGGATGGAAGGAAATAAGCCAGAGTTCTAGACCAGGCATGAGCAGCTTTGGAGGATCCAGGGCAAATTTCCCAGACCTAACTCAGGGCTGCATACACACCTCAACTTCTGAATTTGCCACTGTTGTGCTACTGAATTGAAGACTAGGGATGTACGAAAGTCACTTACCTTTTGACGAAATGTGATTCGAGGTGGGGGGGAGGCGCCCCGTCCCTCCCCCCTGAAATTCTGGCCCGGGGGGATGTGCCGTGTCCCTCCCACCGCAAATCCTGGCCAGCCGGGTCTGCAAATGGCGGCGGCTGTAGCCGCCGCCGTTTGCGTCCCTGCAGTCAGCCGTGATAGGCTACGTAAATGTTTACATAGTCTATCACGGTATTTTTTAAAACTCTAGCCGTGATAGGCTACATAAATCTTTACGTAGCCTATCACGTTTGTGTGTGTGTGTGTGTGTGTTTTACTGGAAATGGCGGCAGCGGCAGCCAGTCGGAAGACCGGCCGCAGCAGCCGCCGCCGCTGAACTACCGCTGGAGCCGCTGCCGCCAGGGAGTTTCGCCCAAGGTAAGTCCCGTCCCGGGGGGGCGGGGGGGTGGCAGACCGTTTCACCACCGATTTCAGGGGTCTGAATGCGCTGGCATTCAGCCTCCCCAAGATTCGTGGCGAAATTCTCTGACATCCCTATGAAGAACTGATTGAAAAAGTTGGACTAATATAAAAGATTACTTGGATAAGGGACCTGGTTAAAATAGGGACACAGTCTAGTTATGTTAGCTGGATGAGTGAATCCTCATGGTTGTTGTTGTTATAGTTGTTTTTGTTGTAGTTGTTTACCCTATTGCTTGTGTGTGTGTGTGTGTGTGTGTAATTCCATTAAGTTTCCTATTGTCATTTTTCTTCAGTAAAATTTTAAACAACTTTATTTGAAAACTTTTTCTTTTCTTCCTGCATTCCTAACCCCGATGTCTAAAAATCAACCCCAACCCCATCTAAAGTAGATGCCTGACATGTAGAGAGTTTTAAGGTTAGTTTGGTATCCAGATGGGTGAACATGTCCAGATGGGTGAACATCTGGTGTCCAGATGGGTGAACATGTGATGCTTGAGTTCGTCAAAGTTTTCCGAATCTCCCCTCCCAAAGTGGCTTACAAACATCCTTAGTAAGATAGTCCCTGCCCTCAGGTTTACAATCTGAAAGACATGGCATACAAGGAAAAAGCAATGGGGAGGGAGGAGGAGAAAAAGCAAACTCTGGCATCAGTTCTTAAAGTCAGGGTTCTTATAACAACCAGCTACATTGGAAAGAGTTAAGGCTGCAACTAGATAACAGCTGGGCATTGCCTGACTTTTCTTCTCCCTCTGTTCTGAAGCCTGTTAAAATGGCTTCCGCTAGATGACCATGGTCATCTTCTGAGCTAAGTGTGGTTGCCCTGTCATAGAATTGTTTTCACTTGCCAGAAGCTGTCTGATTCTTTTTATTATTTTTTTATGGCTGACAGTTGGAAGTAAGTAAGTTCTTAGGAAGCTTGATATACGGCTTCTATTTCCAGGAAGATGGTGAGGTGATTTGCCCAGCTTTGTGGACCATGTGTGATTTGTGTGTGGATCCAGAGGTCAAGCTGGGACTCCATCCTCAAGCCACCACATTTGGCTGCTTGCCCAGCATTAGCTCAACTGCTGGGCATCGTCCTGCAAATTATTTAAAAAGCACGCTCACACTCTGGCTCTTCATTACTGCTCCTGCTTGCTGAGGAGAACAGATGCTAATGAACACCAGGGGGATTTTAGGCAGAAATTATGCTGCATGCCCTGTGGCAAACCCTGAAATGCATCTCATGTGTGATTACTTTCCCATGCTGTTGTCTGTTTGGCTTCCATTTCTCCCTGCACTGCCACTGGGGTGCAGACCTGTCTCAAAATGTAGCCCCCGTGGCAAACTGGCAAGTCCCTTCCAGAGTCTACTAAGGATGCTAATGTGCATAAACATTTGTATAAACATGTTCCTAAAACCTTCTTAGAACTTAGCATAGAGAAATGTATAACTGTGGGCTCTCTCACAACCCCATGAAAAAGGGCATATGTGGTGAGGAGCCCCCAGGGGGACTGTAGCAGCTCCTGCTTCCTATATTAAGGATTTCTATACTGTTTTGTGTATAATGTCGTGCCTAAATTCCCACTTCATTTTCACAGGGTTTTCAGTTGCTTTCAGGGGCATCAGAAATTTCTGCTAATTTTGAGAGGATGTGGGGGTTGGCTTATCTTACTACACGTCAAAGTGGCTGACAGCCAGAACAGACATTACTTCACATCTGTGTCTAGTAGCAATGTCTTTTTTTTCATAGTTACTCTAGAGTAGGTGCGGGGACCCAATCTGTATCAGGACCCTAGTGTATGAGGTAGGGGGCTATAAACATTTGGATCAGAGCCCTTGCTCCTACTTTGGGATGAACATAAAAAAGAAACATAGGTGCTGGACACAGTTTTAAAGTATTGTCTATTTTTGCCCTAAAGTGTTCATTTTCATGGGGACCTAGGGCAGACAGGATGATGAAACACTGACCTGGTTCACACATAACTCTAAGCAACCGTCAGTTAATTAACCCATGGGGCTTTGCGGTGTGTGGTGGCCACTAGGGGTGTATGAATCCCCTACCTGGGTCCATTTTGGGGCATCCATGGGGGGGGATCTGTTCCGCCCACCCGGAATCCTCCCTGGCTGGCTCTGCTCCATGGCAAGTCCACAGAGCTGCCACCAGGTCTGTCCGCTGCTGGACTTCAGTCCATTAGAGGTCTGAGGATGCAAATGGCATCTAGCGGAGCGGACGCCATTTGGGTCCCTGCTCTTTCCCATGATAGGTTATGTAAAACTTTACATAGCCTATCACAGCAAAGAGTAGAGATGCAAATGGCGTAGCAGACACCATTTGCATCCCTGTCCCTTCGCGCGATAGCCTATATAAAGATTTACGTAGCCTATCACAGCAAAGAGCAGGGATGCAAATGGCGTCCACTACGCTGGACACCATTTGCATCCGCAGACTGGCAGCGGATGGCAGTGGAGTCAGTGGATGGACCCAGACCTGGACAGTGGAAGGTAGGATCTGGCCTGCACGAACTTCGCGGGGTGGCAGAGGTGAGGGGTTTATTCCGCTACAGATTCCGGGGGGCTGGATTCTTTAGAATCTGGCCTCATTGGAGTCCATGGCAGAATTCTCCGCCATCCCTAGTGGCCACTCTTTTGAATATGCAAGGCACAGTAGGCAGGGAGAGGGTATAGCTCAGTGTGGTAGAGCACAGGCATTATATGAAGAAGGTTCCAGGTTCAATCCCTGGCTTCTCCAAGTAGAGCAAGGAAAGAATCCTGCCTGAAACCCTGGAGAGCCACTGCCAGTCAGTATTGACAATACCGGGCTAGATGGACCCAGGGTCTGACTCAATATAAGGCAGCTTCCTGTATCGTGTCATGTGAACCCAGGCAGCATGGGTTATGTGAGGGTTAAACAACACTTGGATAACCCTGGAACAACCCAACAACCACCTTGGTTTGCATGACACCACAAGCCATGTGGCATGTCTGCTGCAGCTTGCACATTCAAAGTGGCAACTGGCACACACCACAAAGCCTTGTAGGTTAATTAACCCATGGTGGCTTAGCGTTACATGTGAACTGGCCCACTGTGGGAAAACTTGCAAACTTTAAAAACCCAAACCCTGGTAATAAAAAAGGAAAGGAAAAATCACACACAAACTTCTTGGCTGCCTCATCATACAGAAACTTAAGCCACCAACAACAACCCGCAAAACATAAATCTCTCCTATCCCTTCCCCAGTGTTCAGGGGAGATTTCTTTTCACACCTATGTATGTCCCAGAAGACCTGGGCTGAAAACATCAGCTCAGCTTTACTTCTGAGTATGAGAACACTTTATCCACACAACCTTGGTCATCCTTACAATGACCTATGGTAGGCCAGCATTATTATCCCCATTTTGGAGATGGAAGGCAGAGAGCAGGGGCTTACCTAAGCCCACCTATTGAGCTTTAGGGCTGGGCCAAACTTAAAAGACAATATAAAATTGAAAGTTCAGCTTGAAAATTGTGTGTTTGGGTTGCAAGACTAAAGAGGGGTTGAAGCTGCCTCCCTTTCTTTGCATTCAGATATGCAGCATCGTTCAATACTACCATGTCATTCTAGGTCGCTATGGTGATTTAAATGTGGTGGCCAGAAGCACAGAAAATATAGGAGAAGCACTGATGAGTTTTTCACCCCTGAAATAATCCCATTTCATGACCTGTGAATGGGGACCATGAAAGCAAGTTGGAGGTAAGGATGTAAAACAGTTTTGTTGAGTTCATGAGTGTATATGAGCTTATCCAATTTGCAACTCCTGGAACCAAATGCAGACCCGGATGTAATTAGGGACAGATGAAACTGTCAATTTTGGTTTTTCCTTGTTTCTTATATTTCCGTTCTTAAGTCTGGCTCATCTTGAACACACACACACACACACACACACACACACACATAATCTGCCTGAAAATTCATAAACATTTTTAAAGCACTGTTTTCCCCAATATACCAATTTTTGTATGCATTTAAAACAAAACAAAAATGGAGAACTCCATTGCAAAATTCAGACAGGGACAAGTTTTGAAGGATCACTGTGTTTTCAGTACACATGGTGGTCTGAAAGTGTGTAATTAGCTAGGTTCCCATTAAAATGCACAATAGATGCATTTCTCCTCCAACCCTACACCGTACTGTGTGTTCCCCTGCTATTGGGGAAAGCAGTGGAGCAGGGTGAGGGAACTTTGCAGCCCTGCATCTTCTCTTGTATCTAATTCTGGCTTGAATGTTCCGTTACTTCCAGCCAATCTCACAGTTCCCCCAATTAGCTGATTTCTAACATGGTACTTAGCTTCCTTATGCTTCGGTAGCTTCCGTAGGGTAGGTTACTTCACAGCCTCTCCCTGGAGAATAGAAAATGAAGAGTGCATGAGAAATCACCATTCCTTTTCCCTCACTGCCTTTTCTTAGAGCAAACTCACTGGGGAAAAAAAATGTTTTAAATTATGTATGCAAAGGAGGGGTGGGGATATAAAGTAGAGCCTGAAAGTAAAACTGAAACCTTTTCCAGTTTTGATTAACGGACCAGAGAAGGTTCATCACCATATTTTAAGCTTTGCATGAAAGTGGAACTCTGGTATCTCCCATCATGCCTTCTTTACTCCCAGGGTGAAGTATGTAATTAGTATTATTTGGAAGGAATTTGATAGTAGAGATGGAAACAAAGAGCTGGGACACAGGTAATTAGGTTGAACTAGGGTTACATTTATTAATGCAAACTAGTGGTGTGCCAAAACCTTATCTGCCCTTTCACAGCTTCTTTGTTTCTCTGCAAAAGAGACAGTTATTTTTCTGCTTCTTTTGTTGGGTTGCTGAGAATTTCAGAGCAATTTCTCAGGGCATGGGGCTTCAGTGCTGACCTTACTGTAAGGAGGTGGCTGAGGGGTGTGTATGTGTGGTCTCTCTTTTGCCATCCCCCCTTCTGTCCTAGCAACCTCTCCAGCAGCTCAAGCTTCTTTGAAACCCGCCTGGAGGATCTTGGCAGGACTTCCTTCCTTGGGGCTTTCCAGTGCAGCTGCCTGCTGAGTGCCCCTGAAAGCTGAGCAAGGAGTTATCATTATTTTTCTTATAATTTTTCTTCTTGTTGTTGTTGAAAAGGACTTTTAACAACAAGCCAAACCAAAAATGCCCCGCTCAGTTTTCAGACACTCTGCCGGCAGCTGCACAGGGAAGCCCCATGGGAAGAAGTCCTGGCTAAGTCCTCCAGGGGGCTTACCAAGAAGCTGAAGCAGCTGGAGAGGCTGCAAGGACAGAATGGGGGTGGTGGTAAAAGAAAGAGCACCCCCACTCCCCTCTGCCACCTCCTTCCAGTAAGGTAAGCACTCAAGCCCTGCACCCTGAGAAATTTTTCTGAAATTCTCACCTCTTCCCACAAATTTTCAGGTGAAATTTCTTTCCCTACCCCCAACAAATGGTCAAAAATAAACAGATTTTTTAAAAAAATGTCACAGTGCTAATGCAAACATGATCTCTCAAGGGTGTCTGTTCAGGAAGCTAAATTCTACATCCATCAAGAAACTAGCTTTTGGGATATTTGGGTGAGACCGCCCTGGGCTTGTGGAGTTGTACAATTGTATGACCTCCTTCTCAGGTGCACATCCTTACAGGTGAGTAAGGAGGTCTTGCCATGTCAACCACTCATGGTGTCCCACAACTCTGAGCAGGTGAGCTGGGTTTGCCCAAAGGTGATCTGTATATTGCCCATGGGTCACACTGCCCTGAACATCAAGCCTTCGGAATCACCAATTGCCTCAGGTGCTCACTTTTCCTATTCCCTACCTGCATTTAGGGATGGGTGAGAATTTCCTTTCAGTTCAGTTTTGGTGACAATTGACCAACATTCCCAAAGTTCTTCATACTCATGAAAGAAAGAGCTAGATATTAAAACAACAACAACAACAACAACAACAAAGAAACAAACACACACACAGCAGAAAGCAGACCTGACAGATTTGCTCATCACTGCTATAACTACCTGCCTGACATGGTGCAATGTGACCAAATTAACCTAACGTGGCGACCACCCACACAAATAACCTGCACTTTGTAAATACTCAGCACTGAAGCAGCTACCAAAGCCTGTACTCTTGATTGGTTGATCGTTTCCCAGCGATTGCAGTTCTTTTCCACATTCTAAAAGGTTGAAATGCCTCTCCTAAGGCTAAGTTACTAGCAGTAGGATCTTTAAGCTACAATATCCTGGTATTTCTGGTATTTTGGCCATGTCCCCATTTGCCTTTGGCCCTGCCCCTTTTGCATCTGGCCCCACCCACCACTGGAACATGGCTGCCAAACGTTTCTCCAAAATGGAATTTGGTCCTTGGACCAAAAGAGGTTCTATACCGCTGGTGTAGTCCATGCTGAGCTTGATGTAGGGATGTCAAATGCCGGGAAATAGGGATGTGCATACTCACCCCAGTCAGGGTTCTCCAGGAACCCGCCCAGCCCCTGCCCCCACTTGCCAGTCCCCAGACTGTAATCAAGCCCTTCCCATGCTTGGTGGATGGCCAGCACTCACCCTGGCATCCTCATCAAGCTCCACGGTTGTCGTTTTTTGGAAAAATACAATGGCAATAACAAAAATGTGCATGTTTGTGTATGTGTGAAGATGCCCTATTTTGCAAATACACGTAGTTGCTTATGCGTGAAAATGAGCATTTTTTGCAAAAATGTGCATTTCTGACATATGTAAATATGCACATTTTTGTGATCACTGTTATATTTATTTTAAAAAACTGGCTACTGTGGAGCTCGACGAGGCTACTGGGGTGAAAGTGGGCTGTTTGCCAAGCACAGGCAAGGAGTGAGCAGGGGCAAGGGCTTGGTAAGCGGGGTTTGGGAGTCTGGACAGGGGGGTTCAGCCAGATTCCCATACAGAATCAGGCACCTGCAACATCTCTCCTGGGAAATACAGCCCTTTGGGGGCTCTCCAGAGTTCCATGGCATGCCCAACTTGGCTTGCATTTGCTAGCAGAGCTGTGGGTTTTCCCTGAACACCAGGGACGTTCTGTGTATATTTTTTTTCTGTCAGCTGTAATTTGTGCAAATAGTGATCTGTGTAAATTATGGCTGGAATTTGTGCAAATTTCCATTATTTACTCAAATTGTGGCTGGAGTTTGCACAAATTATGGCTGGAATTTTCACAATTTGCACCATTTATGCAAATCTGTGCAAATTCCAGCTGCAATTTGTGTAATTTTTTTAAAAAAAAACACCCAAAATTCACTAGTTGGCCCAACTCACTGCAGACCGAGTTGGGCCAGCTAGCGGGAGATGAACCAAAGTCCAGGGCATGAGCCAATGAAAAACAATCCAGCTCCACCCCCCCAGTTCAGTTCCTCTGACATCCCTAGGTAGATGGAACAAGGGCAGGACATAGTATAAGGCAGCTTCCTGTGATGGCAGTTGAGCCCTGAGTTTGAGATGTACATTATTACAAAGAAAACAAAAATGTTTTCCTCTGCAACAAGGTAGCAGAAGAATGGGGAACTCAAGTCCTTTTGCTATTAGATGTCCATATAATTGGAAACACGTTCTCATATTTGTCTCTCTTTCTTTAATAGTTCAATAATACATTTTCAGAGTCACGGCTGGCTGTGGAGTGGGGGTTGGGGGACTTGGGGGACTATGGGACTCCCAGTACTGTTATAAAAATAACAAATGTGATGAATGACCCCACAGTCCATTAGATGGGAAGAAGGAGGGTTTTTTCCCCCCAGCGCAAGATAAATTGCACTTGTCATGGCAGGGTACTGTACCGTTTTACCAGCAATATACCTAGGCCAGCTTGCCAGTGACCTATCTGCACTGGCTTTTATCTGGCAAATACTTTTTTTAGGGGGTCTATTTTATAATGGAAATCAGTATAGTTTGTAGAAGTGAAGCAACTCCATGATCTGAAAGGAGAAGCAGAAGGGGAAGTGAGCCATTACCCCCCCCCCCCCAGAAAAAAGAACAGTGACCTTGTGAATGGTGTCTGGACAGAGAGGGATGGAACAAAACCATACCTAGACATTTTAGCCTGGTTCAGCCCAAGTAGGGATATCCAGCATTTAAAGATCCCACCCTTTGGGGGCTCAACAGATTCCTGCTGCCTGCCTCGCTGGGCTTGCACTCATGAGCTGAGACACAGTTGTTTTTTCCTGAAATCTGGGAATTCTTTTCAGTCTTTTTTTCATAAACAGAAATCTATGCAAATCGCATCCACATTTTGTGAAATTTGCTTAATGTGTGCAAATTCCAGCTGCAATTGGCATAATTCCTATTCATGGGGGCGGAGAAACCCCAAACTGGGAAATCCACAAGCTGCCCCAACTCGATTAGGGGTGGTAGAGAATTCCGCCATGGATTCTTTAGAATCCCACCCCCTGGAGTCCGTGGCGGAACGGACCATTCCCCCCCGCCACCCCATGAACATCGTCTTGGACGGACCCTACCTGGTGCCAGCCAGGTCCGGGTCCATCCTTTGAGCCCTTGCGTCTGCTGCTGGTGTGCGGATGCAAATGGGATCTGGCGTAGAGGATGCCATTTGTGCCCCTGGTCTTTGCCATGATAGGCTGCGTAAGTATTTACGTAGCCTATCACGGCAAAGGCAGACACACAAATGGCGTAGCGGCCGCCATTTGCATCCCTGCTCTGGTCATGATAGGCTACATAAATACTTACATAGCCTATCACGGCTGCCTGCAAGGACACAAATGGCAGCTGCTATGACAGCCACCATTTGTGGACGCAGCAGCCCAGCCGCAGCTGGAACTCCAGCTGCGGCCAGCCCTGGCCGGGGGCTCTGTGGAGCCGCTGCAGAGCAGAGGTGGCCAGGGAGGATTCTGGGGGGAGGGATGGAGCGCCTCCCCCCCCGTGGGTGCCCTGTCATGGATCCAGGTAAGTGTTTCATACATCTCTAATATAGACAACTTCACAAGCAATTTTCCTAATAGAATGCATTTTTAATGTGTTTGTCCCCTCATATATGCATTTTGGTACAAATATTTTAATTGGAGAACTCCAGTGCAAAATTTGGGGACATGCAAATTCCCCTCATATATGCATTTTGGTACAAATATTTTAATTGGAGAACTCCAATGCAAAATTTGGGGACATGCAAATTCCAAAGGTTAGCTGTGTTTTATTTTTCGGAGTGGTTTTAAACTGCAAAATTAAGTAATTGCATTAAGATGAAAACTGACACAATTTGTTCCCAATATGTATGGACCAAGCATGGATTGTGTCCAGGTCCTCATTCAGTTCTGGCACGTGCAAACTGGGTAAATTTGGGTCAAACATGAACAGAAACAAATTTGTCATGCATCCCTAATAGGGATGGCGGAGAATTTCTCCCCGAAACTTCAGGGGGCCGAGCGCCAACGTGTTCGGCCCCCCGAACAAGTTTTGGGGAGAAATCCTCCGCACCCCCCCCGCACCCCGCACCACCACCCCCCCGGGATGGGACTTACCTTCGCCGAATGTCCCTCCCGGCGGCGGGTCCGGCCGGCGGTTCGGCGGGTGTTCGTGCGGGGCGGGAGCGGCAGCCGGTCTTTCGACCAGCTGCCGCCGCCGCCATTCCAATAAAAGAAAAAAAAACCGCCCCCGTGATAGGCTACGTGACGATTAACGTAGCCTATCACGGCTAGATTTGCGAAGTCAGCTGTGATAGGCTACGTAAATCGTCACATAGCCTATCACAGGTGACTTTGAAAAAAAAAAAAGCGCGTACGCTAATGGCGGCCCCCATAGGGAGCCGCCATTCGCGTTCCTTATTTGGTCGCTGTAGTCTACGTAAAGATTTACGTAGACTACGGCGAAAATAAGGGCAACGCAAATAGCGTTGCCCTTATTTTCGCCGTAGTCTACGTAAATCTTCACGTAGACTACCCGTGCACAAATAAGGAACACAAATGGCGGCTTCCATGGGCGCCGCCATTTGCGTACGCGCTTTTCCCCCCCCCAAGTCAGCCGTGATAGGCTACGTAAAGTTTTATGGAGCCTATCACGGCTGACTGAAAATCTAGCCATGATAGGCCATGTAAATCTTTACGTAGCCTATCATGTTTTTTTTATTTTTTTTACTTTACTTGGAAATGGCGGTGGCGGCAGCTGGTCGGAAGACCGGCCGCCGCCACCGCACCGTCGCCGCACTACCGCCGCACCGCCGGGACCTGCCGCCGCGAGGGACATTCGCATGAGGTAAGTCCCATCCCGGAGGGGGGCGGGGGGTGTCGGAGAATTTCCCCACCAATTTCGGGGGGCCGAATGCATTGGCATTCGGCCTCCCAGAGATTTGTGGAGAAATTCTCCGACATCCCTAGTTTGTACTGATTAGGGATGCATGACAAATTTGTTTCAGTTCATAGCATTTGCGTTCCTTATTTGGGCATGGGTAGTCTACGTAAAGATTTATGTAGACTACGGTGAAAATAAAGGCAACGCAAATAGCGTTGCCCTTATTTTCGCCGTAGTCTACGTAAATCTTTACGTAGACTACCCGTGCACAAATAAGGAACACAAATCGCGGCGTCCATGGGCGCTGCCATTTGCGTACGCGCTTCCCCCCCCCCAAGTCAGCCGTGATAGGCTACGTAAAGATTTACGTAGCCTATCACGGCTGACTTTGAAAATCTAGCCATGATAGGCTACATAAATCTTTACGTAGCCTATCACATTTTTTTTTTACTTTACTTTTTCTTTTGCAGCCGGAGAGGCAGGGCGCTCCCTCCTGGCCAGAATTTCAGTGGGGAGGGATGGGGCGCCTCCCCCCCAGCCAGAATTTCGGCGGGAGAAACGGAGCACCTCACCCCCCAAAAAAAAGCTGCGGGACCAGGCAAGGGACTTTTGTCCATCCCTAGTACAAACTATTTCAAATGAAACTGCATGTAGGGATGCTTGAGGAATTTGATATTTGTGAATTCTGATACAAAATAACTAGATGTGTACCATTCGGATTAACATGCGGAGCTGAACATAGCTATCCATCAGATTTGCATTTCTCTGAATGTTGCAAAATAGTTCTCAGGAGTTAAACATACTGAAATATGCATTAGAATACATAATTTGACATAAAATAATATTCAGCTAAATTCATAATATGAACTTAGGTGAATATTATTATTAAAAATAATATTCACCTAAGTTGCAAAGGAGATCGTTACCTTGTCATGGTGCTGGAGCTTGAGCACCTCAATGATGTCATGAGCTAAACCGTGAAGGGACACCCAAGATGGGAAGGTCTTGGCAGAGAGGTCAGACTAAATACGATCCCTGGGGAAGGAAACGGCAACCCACCCCAGTATTCTTGCCTTGAAAACTAAATGGATCAGTACAACCAGAGATATGTCGGTATACCATCGGAAGATGGGACTCCCAGGTCGGAAGATGGTCAAAATGCTACTGGGGAGGAACAGAGGATAAGTTCAACTAGCCCCAGATGTGATGATGCAGCTAGCTCAAAGCCAAAAGGATGGATAGCAGGAGATGGTGCTGGTGTTGAACGATGAATCCGATGTTCTAAAGATCAACACACCATAGGAACCTGGAATGTAAGATCTATGAGCCAGGGCAAATTGGATGTGGTTATTGGGGAGATGTCAAGATTAAATATAGACATTTTGGGTGTCAGTGAACTGAAATGGACTGGAATGGGCCACTTCACAGATCTACTACTGTGGACAAGAGGATCACAGAAGAAATGGAGTAGCCTTCATAATTAATAATAAAGTGGCTAAAGCAGTGCTTGGATACAATCCAAAAAATGACAGAATGATCTCAATTCAAATTCAGGGTAAGCCATTTTACATCACAGTGATCCAAATATACGCCCCAACCACAGATGCTGACGAAGCAGAAGTAGATCAGTTCTATGAGGATCTGCAGCACCTACTGGATAGTACGCCAAAAAAAGATGTTATTTTCATTACAGGAGACTGGAATGCTAAGGTGGGTAGTCAAATGACACCTGGAATTACAGGCAAGCACGGTCTGGGAGAACAAAATAAAGCAGGACATAGGCTGATAGAATTTTGCCAAGACAACTCACTGTGCATAACAAACACTCTCTTCCAACAACCTAAGAGATGACTTTATACATGGACTTCACCAGATGGTCAACACCGAAATCAGATTGACTACATCCTTTGTAGCCAAAGGTGGCGGACATCTATGCAGTTGGTAAAACAAGACCTGGAGCTGATTGTAGTTCAGATCATGAATTTCTTATTGCACAATTTAGAATCAGACTAAAGAGAATAGGCAAGACCCACAGATCAGTTAGATATGAGCTCACAAATATTCCTCATGAATATGCAGTGGAGGTGAAGAATAGATTAAAGGGACTAGATTTAGTAGATAAGGTTACGGAAGAACTACGGACAGAAGTTCACAACATTGTTCAGGAGGCAGCAACAAACAACATCCCAAAGAAAAAGAAAACCAAGAAGGCAAGATGGCTGTCTGCTGAGACACTGGAAGCAGCCCAAGAAAGAAGGAAAGCAAAAGGCAACAGTGATCGGGGGAGATATGCCCAATTAAATGCAAAATTCCAGAGGTTAGACAGAAGAGATAAGGAATTATTTTTAAACAAGCAATGCGTGGAAGCCAAAGAAGATAATAGAATAGGAAGGACAAGGGACCTCTTCCAGAAAATTAGAAACATCGGAGGTAAACTCCAGGCAAAAATGGGTAAGATCAAAAACAAAGATGGCAAGGACCTAACAGAAGCAGAAGAGATCAAGAAAAGGTGGCAAGAATATATGGAAGATCTGTATAAGAAGGATAATAATATTGGGGATAGATTTGATGGTGTGGTCAGTGAGCTAGAGCCAGACATCCTGAAGAGTGAGGTTGAATGGACCTTAAGCATTGCTAATAACAAGGCAGCAGGAGATGACGGTATCCCAACTGAACTGTTTAAAATCTTGCAAGATGATGCTGTCAAGGTGATGCATGCCATATGCCAGCAAATTTGGAAAACACAAGAATGGCCAACAGATTGGAAAAGATCAACTTATATCCCCATACCAAAAAAAAGAAAGCACCAAAGAATGTTCAAACTATCAAACAGTGGCACTTATTTCACATGCCAGTAAGGTAATGCTCAAGATCTTGCAAGGTAGACTCCAGCAATTCATGGAACAAGAATTGCCAGATGTACAAGCTGGGTTTAGAAAAGGCAGAGGAACTAGAGACCAAATTGCTAATATCCGCTGGATAATGGAGAAAGCCAGGGAGTTTCAGAAAAACATCCATTTCTGTTTTACTGACTATTCTAAAGCCTTTGACTGTGTGGATCATCACAAGTTGTGGCAAGTTCTTGGTGGTATGGGGATACCAAGTCATCTTGTCTGCCTCCTGAGGAATCTGTATAACGACCAAGTAGCAACGGTAAGAACAGACCACGGAACAACTGACAGGTTTAAGATTGGGAAAGGAGTACAGCAGGGTTGTATACTTTCACCCTACCTATTCAACCTGTACGCAGAACACATCATGCGATCTGCTGGGCTTGATGAATCCACGCCTGGAGTTAAAATCACTGGAGCAAACATTAACAATCTCCAATATGCAGATGATACCACTTTGATGGCTGAAAGCGAGGAGGAGCTGAGGAACCTCATGACGAAGGTGAAAGAAGAAAGTGCAAATGCTGGGTTGCAGTTAAACCTCAAAAAAACCAAGATTATGGCAACCAGTTTGATTGATAACTGGCAAATAGGGGGAGAAAACGTGGAGGCAGTGACAGACTTTGTTTTTCTAGGCGCAAAGATTACTGCAGATGCTGACTGCAGCCAGGAAATCAGAAGACGTTTACTTCTTGGGAGGAGAGCAATGACAAATCTTGATAAAATAGTGAAGAGCAGAGACATCACACTGACAACAAAGGTCCGCATAGTGAAAGCAATGGTCTACCCCGTAGTAACCTATGGCTGCAAGAGCTGGACCATAAGGAATGCTGAGCGAAGGAAGATAGATGCTTTTGAACTGTGGTGCTGGAGGAAAATTCTGAGAGTGCCTTGGACTGCAAGAAGATCAAACCAGTCCATACTCCAGGAAATAAAGCCAGACTGCTCACTTGGGGGAAGGATATATTAAAGGCAAAACTGAAGTACTTTGGCCACATCATGAGAAAACACGATACCCGGAGAAGATGCTGATGCTAGGGAAAGTGGAAGGCAAAAGGAAGAGGGTCCGACCAAGGGCAAGATGGATGGATGATATTCTGGAGGTGACGGACTTGACCTTGGGGGAGCTGGGGATGGCAACAGCCGACAGGAAGCTCTGGCGTGGGCTGGTCCATGAAGTCATGAAGAGTTGGAAGCGACTGAAAGAATAAACAACAATGAAGTTTATAATAAAATAAATATTTTTGAAGGTTTTTTTAATTGCAGAATAATGTGGGAATAGAATCATCCATTCCTAGACACATCATTTGTTGTTCAGTCATTAAGTCATGTCTGACTCTTCATGACCCCATGGCCCATAGCACGCCAGGCCTTCCTGTCCTCCGCTCTCTCCCAGAGTGTGCACCTCAAATTCATATTCATTGCATCGGTGATGCTATCTAGTCATCTCATCCTCTGCCGTCCCCACCTCCTTTTGCCTTCAATCTTTCCCAGCATCAGGGTCTTTTCTAGGGGTGGACAAAAGGGACTTACCTTGCCCCGCAGCTTGCTTCGCGGTGGGGGGGAGGCGCTTCGCTTCTCCCCCCAAAGTTCAGGCAAGGGGGGGAGGTGCCCCGCCTTGCCCGGCCAAAATTCAGGCTGGGGAGGAGTGCCCCGTCTCCCCAGCTGTGAAAAAAAAAGTAAAAAAACAAAAAACACACACACCCGTGATAGGCTATGTAACGATTTGTGTAGCCTATCACTCACGGCTAGATTTCCAAAGTCAGCCGTGATAGGCTACGTAAATCGTCACGTAACCTATCACGGGTGACTTTGGGGGAACAAAAAAGCGCATACGCAAATGGCGGCACCCCATGGGCGCCGCCATTTGCATTCCTTATTTCCTTATTTCCTTATTTGCGTTCCTTATTTTCCTTATTGTTCCTTATTTGGACAGGGGTAGTCTACGTAAAGATTTACGTAGACTATGGCAAAAATAAGGGCAATGCAAATAGCAGGACCCGCCACCGAGAAGGACATTCGCCGAAGGTAAGTCCCATCCCGGGGGGGTCGGGGGGCCGGCGGAGAATTTCCCCGCCAATTTCGGGGGGCTGAATGCGTCGGCACTCGGCCTCCCGAAGATTCGTGGAGAAATTCTCTGTCATCCCTAGTCTTTTCCAGGGAGTTTTCTCTTCGCATTAGGTGGCCAAAATATTTCAGCTCCAGCTTTAGTATCTGTCCTTCCAATGAGCACTCAGGGTTGATTTCCTTTAGGATGGACTGATTTGACCTCCTTGCAGTCCAGGGGAATCGTAAGAGTCTTCTCCAGCACCACAGTTTGAAGGCATCAATTCTTCGGCGCTCAGCCTTCCTTATAGTCCAGCTCTCACAGCCATACATTACTACTGGGAAAACCATAGCTTTGATTAGACGGACCTTTGTCGGCAAGGTGATGTCTCTGCTTCTGACTATGCTGTCTACGTTTGCCATAGCTTTCCTTCCAAGGAGCAAGCGTCTTTTAATTTCATGGCTACAGTCACCATCTGCGGTGATCTTGGAGCCCAAGAAAATAAAATCTGTCACTGCTTCCATTTCTTCCTCTTCTATATGCCAGCAAGTGATGGGGCCAGATGCCATGATCTTCGTTTTTTTAATGTTGAGTTTCAAACCAGCTTTTGCACTCTCCACTTTCACCCTCCACAAAAGGATCTTTAGATCCTCTTCGCTTTCTGCCATTAGGGTGGTATTGTCTGTGTATCTGAGGTTGTTGATAATTCTCCCGGCAATCTTAATTAACCTGTGATTCATCCAATCTGGCATTTCTCATGATGTACTCTGCATATAAATTAAGTAAGCAGGGTGACAATATACAGCCATACTCCTTTCCGAATTTTGAACCAATCGGTTGTTCCATGTCTGGTTCTTACTGTTGCTTCTTGTCCCTCGTACAGGTTTCTCAGGAGACAGGTAAGGTGGTCTGGTACTCCCATCTCTTTAAGAATTTGCCGCAGTTTGTTGTGATCCACACAATCAAAGGCTTTAGCGTAGTCAATGAAGCAGAAATAGACGTTTTTCTGGAATTCTCTTGCACTTTCTCCATGATACAGAGAATGTTGGCAATTTGATCTCTAGTTCCTTTGCCTCTTCGAAACCCAGCTTGTACTTCCGGTAGTTCTTGGTTCACATACTGCTGAAGCCTAGCTTGTAAGATTTTGAGCATAACCTTGCTGGCATGTGAAATGTGTGCAATTGTACGGTTGTTTGAACACTCTTTGGTGTTGCCCTTCTTTGGAATTGGAATGTAAACTGACCTTTTCCAGTCTTGTGGCCACTGCTGAGTGTTCCAGATTTGTTGGCATATTGAGTGAAGCACTTTAACAGCATCATCTTTTAGGATTTTAAATAGCTCAGCTGGAATACTGTCATCTCCGCTAGCTTTGTTCTTAGTAATGCTTCCTAATGCCCACTTGACTTCACTCTCTGGGATGTCCGGCTCAAGTCCAGTGACCACACTATCATGGCTATCAGGGACATTAAGATCTTCCCTGTATAGTTCTTCTGTGTATTCTTTCCACCTCTTCTTAATCTCATCTGCTTCTGTTAGGTCCCTGCCTTCTTTGTCCTTTATCATGCCCGTCTTTGCACAAAACGTTCCCTTGAGATCTCCGATTTTCTTGAAAAGATCTAGGGATGTACGAAAGTTCCGCCACGGATCTCGGGGAGGCCGCATGCCAGCGCATTCGGCCCCCCGAAATCAGCGGCGGAATGGCTCACACACCCCCGCACCCCCCCGGGATGGGGCTTACCTTGGGCAGATCTTCCTGGCAGCGGCGGCTCCGGCGGCGGCTCCGGCGGTGGTTCGGCGGCAGCAGCTGCAGCGGCCGGTGTTCCGACTGGCTGCCGCTGCCGCCATTTCCAGTTTAAAAAAAAAAAAGTGATAGGCTACGTAAAGATTTACGTAGCCTATCATGGCTAGATTTTAAAAAAACACTGTGACGGGCTACGTAAATGTTTACATAGCCTATCACGGCTGACTTTAAAAAACAAAACAAACAAACACGCATACGTAAATGGCCGCAGCCATGGCCGCCGCCATTTGTGATCCTTATTTTGGCACGTCTTAGTCTACATAAACATTTACATAGACTAAGACGGCAAAAATAAGGGGAACGCAAATAGCGTAGACAAAATTAGCATAGACTAAAATAGCAAATTTGCGTCCCCGCTAGCCAGCGGCCGGATGTCCGGCTGCTGGCGGAGCTGGCCGGCGGCTCTGCAGAATCGCTGCGGAGCACAGCCGGCTGTCCAGGATTCCGGGGGGAGGGACGGAGCGCCTCCCCCCACACCATCAGCATAATCCGCGAAAGGTAAGTGATTTTCGTACATCCCTAAAAAGATCTCTAGTCTTTCCCATTCTGTTGTTTTCCTCGATTTTTTTGCATTCTTTATTTAAGAAGGCCTTCTTGACTCTCCTTGCCATTCTCTGGAACTCTGCATTCAGTTGGATATATCTTCCCATTTTTCCCTTGCTTTTCGCTTCCCATCTTTCCTCAGCTACTTGTAAAGCCTCATCAGAAAGCCACTTTGCTTTCTTACATTTCTTTTTCTTTGGGATGGATTGAGTTGCTTTTTTGAGTTGCCTCCTGAACAATGTTACGGACCTCCGTCCATAGTTCCTCAGGCACTCTGTCTATCACATCTAATCCCTTACATCTATTCCTCACCTCCACTGTATATTCATAAGGGATATGATTTAGGTCATACCTGAATGGTTTAGTGGTTTTCCCTACGTTCTTCAATTTAAGGCGAAATTTTGCAAAAAGCAGCTCATGATCTGAGCCACAGTCAGCTCCAGGTCTTGTTTTTACTGACTGTATGGAGCTTCTCCATCTTTGGCTGCAAAGGACAAAATCAATCTGATTTTGATATTGACCATCTGGTGATGTCCCTGTGTAGGGTTGCCTCTTGTGCTGTTGGAAAAGCATGTTTGCTATGATCAGCATGTTCTCTTGGCAAAACTCTATTAGCCTTTGTCCTGCTTCATTTTGTACACCAAGGCCATGCTTGCCTGTCATCCCGGTGATTTCTTGACTTCCTACTTTAGCATTCCAATCCCCTATGATGAAGAGGACATCTTTTTTGGTGTTAGTTCTAGAATGTGTTGTAGGTCTTCATAGAACCGAACAACCTCAGCTTCTTCGGCATCAGTGGTTGGCGCATAGACTTGAATTACTGTGATGTTGAATGGTTTGCCTTGGATTTGTACTGAGATCATTCTATCGTTTTTGAGATTGTACCCAAATACTGCTTTTCCCACCCTTTTGTTGAGTATGAGTGCTAATCCATTTCTTCTAAGGGATTCTTGTCCACAGTGGTAGATATAATGGTCACCTGAATTAAACTTGCCCATGCTTGTCCATTTTAGTTTGCTGATTCCCAAGATGTCGATGTTCAATCTTGCCATCTCATGTTTGACCACCTCCAGCTTACCTTGATTCATTGATCTGACATTCCAGGTTCCTAAACAATATTGTTCTTTACAGCATCAGACTTTCTTTTCACCACCAGACACATCCACAGCTAAGTGTCCTTTTGGCTTTGGCCCAGCTGCTTCACTCTTTCTGGCACTACTTGGAAATTCCCTCTGCTCTTCCCGAGTAGTATATTGGACACCTTCCAACCTGAGGGGATCATCTTCTGGCGTCATCTTTTTTAGCCTTGTGATACATTCCATCGGGTTTTCTTGGCAAGAATACTGGAGTGGGTTGCCACTTCCTTCTCCAGTAGACCACATTATGTCAGAGAAGTCTCCACCATGACCTGTCCATCTTGGGTGGCCCTGCACGGCATAGCTTATGGCTTCACTGAGTTACGCAAGCCCCTTCACCACAACAAGGCAGTGATCCATGTAGATTTATATAAAGACCCACCTACTTAAATCTAGCTAGCTACTTTAGTACCTTTCCTAGTAATTCTTAATAATAAGAATCCCTAATAATAATTTCAAGAATTTACAATTCCCTCCACCAAAGTCCAACCATCTCCCCTCCCCCTTTTTTTTTTTAAAGAAATTGACTACTTCTTATTAAGGAAGAGGTTGTATTTGGGCTCACCATGTCATATAGACATTGCAAGAGTTTCTTATAAACATACCTCCCCTCTCCCCCCACAACCTCAGGACCATTTTTGAGGTTTTGTAGTTGCTATAGCAACCCAGCATCACTATCAATTGCAATAGGTCAGAATGCTGGGTAGCATCAGAAATGTAATTTTTCTGCCACAGCTCTCACTCTTTCTCTCTCTCATGACTGTTTCACAGGTCTCAGTGCAGAGATAGCAAGGTCTGAACTGAAATTGGAATGTGGGGTGGGCGGGGGGACCCGGGCTGGTGACTGTGTTGTTGTTAAATGTGATTGATCAAAAAAGCAAGTCTTGTCTCTGCACCTAGCTGCATTTGTCATCTGCCCCTAAAGATGTTAAACTGAAACAGACAAGCTGAGTTGAGCAAGGTTGGGGGAGGCAAGAGGCAGAGTAATTGTTGTGTGTGTGAGGAAATATTTTTGGGATTCATAAGGACAAGCAAAGTGCTTTATTCTTCTAGAGAAGTTTCCCTCCAATGACCGAAGTCATCCTTCCAGCCAAATGCACTTCCATGAATGGCAGAGTTGAGAAATGATTACACATGAAGAGGAGACATCTCAGAGTGACATACCTTATGCAGATATTGCTTGGCATATATTCTACTGGTACTTCACATGGATACTTGTTAAGGTGATTGCCCTTTCGGGATGTGGAAATGCAGATAATTCAGACAGAGCTAGATATGCCAATAGTCTGACTCCATGTAAGCCAGCTTCCTCTGTTAATTAAAGCAATACTTTAAATCTTTAATTTGGAGGGTGGGATAAAGAGCTTTGGTGGGAGGGAGAGGTCTCTAGAGATGGGTTGAACTGCCCAATTCTACTCCAGCAAAGGTTTTCTGGGATTGGTGGTAACCTAAGGTACCTTGGTGCTAGAGGCAGAAAATAAAATTTATTTATTCCTTTTTTTTTTACACTGCCCTTCTTCCTGGGAGCTCAAGATGCTGTACAGGATTCTCTCCCCCTTCCTAACTTTGTCCCTCACAACAACCTTGTGATGTAAGTAAGGCAGAGAGATGGTAACTGGCCCAAGATCACCCAGTACGTTTCATGGCTGAGGGAGGAGAGAACATGAAGCCAGTTCTGTCCAATAGAAGTCGAACACTCTAACCGTCACAGCACCTCTCCATTAATCAAGGCTGGTCATGGCCTACTAGGGATGGGCGCACTCAGCCCCATCTGCACCGTGCACCAGACCCCCACTGTCTGCTTGACTTGAGTCCATGGGCACCTGACGAGCGGCAAGTGGCATGCAGCATCTCACTACTCTGCCGAGCCACCATTCTGTGCAAAGTGGCAGCTTGGCCTTTCCTGTAAAGGCTGATTTTCTATAAATGGTGTCCATAAAGAGGCCCATTTATGTAACATTACAGGTGCAAATGGTCTATTTAGACCATCTATTTAGACCATTTACACTTGTAATGTTGCATAAATGGGCCTCTTTACAACTGCCATTTACATAAAATCAGCCTTTACCGAAAAGGCCAAGCTAGTTTTGCACAGAATGGCAGCTGGTAGACGACCGAAGCCCACCATGCTTGCCTGACTTGATACGTGCTGAGTTGGTCAAACACAGCAGTCTGTGGACTCCAGTCCAGGAAGACCAAGCTAGTGGTAATCTGCTGAGCTCGAGCCCCCAACTGAGCTCAAGCCCCCAACAGACATGTGGAATCTGTACAGCTGAAGCTACCATCCCCCATCACAAGTGCCAACAGGCAGCCAATACTGTTCCAACATCCACTATCACCAGCAGGCATTCCAGCAGACTGTAGAGAGGGAGATGAGAGGGGAAGCAGGGCCATACCACCAGCCCTGTGAAAAGAGTACTTGTTTTGTCCCTCTTCCCTTCCAATCCCCTTTTCCTTTTGCACCATTCTGTGCAAAATGACGGCTTGCCCTTTTCTGTAGAGGCTGATTTTATGTAAATGGCAGCCATTAACAAGCCCATTGACACAACATTATAGGCGTAAATGGTCTAAACAGATCATTCACACCTGTAATGTTGTATTAAAGGGCCTCTTTATGGCCACCATTTACAGAAAGTTGGCCTGTATGGACACGGCTGAGCCACTATTTTGCTCAGAATGGTGGCGCAGCAGAGAAGTGGGATGGCATGTGCCACTCACTGGGTGTCTGCAGAGTGCCCAGCAGCTTGCTGCGCACAATGAGTAGGGTCAGGCTGCTGGCAGGGGTTCGGTGAGTGGCATGCAACATGGATGGCAGTGAGTCCACCCATCTGTAGTCATATCTTCTTTAGAACTGGTGTAAATCCCATGTTACCACAGGAGCTAGAAGTCTGAGCTAAATTGGCTAAAAATGTGTTTGCCCATTTCACTTGCGACTGGAACAATTTTACACTTTTAAAAATAATGTACTACAAATCAACTGGCAAAGGTGAAAACGACAACAAAAATGTGTTTTTTTTAAAGATTGTTTACCATTTCTTGAAGTTTGAGGTCAAAAACATGTGATGTAAGATTTATCTCTCTCTTCTCTCTCTGGTGTCCTTTCAGCTCATTCTTCTCAGCTTCTCTTCTTTCTACCCCATCACCAACTGACTTTTCTTCAGCCCCTTTCCCAACATTCTGTGCCTGTCATTTCATTAGTCCAGCACTCTTAAGAGCTCAAGGAGTAAGTGTTACTACACATGCATACAAATATTGTGTCACATGTTACATTGCAGGCACAGTGTGGGACATGTGCATTAATCTCCCCTTTACCTCCTCCCTCTCTCTTCCCAAACTTGAGCTTTGATGTTTTTCAAAGTTTCAAAATTTTCTGCATGTCTGCGCTGCTCATGCTTCAGTTTAAAACAAAAATGAGCAAAATCAGTCTGGTAGATCTCTAGTAATAAGCCTTACACTACCATATTCTTATATAAGATGTAAGCCTGCAGGCAGGGGTTGTCTTGTTTTACTGATTGTATGTAAGCTGCTATGGGAACATTTCTGGCTGAGAAACAAGATAAAAATACTTGTAGTAAATAAATACCATCCACACAGAATGATAGAGTTGGAAGGTACCTTGATAGTCATCTAGTCCAACCCTCTGCCACATATTTCATCTTAGCTAATTAAGTTAGAGTGGACATGATGGAGACTAAACATTGTACCAGTGTCTGGGGCATGTCTTGGGGGAGAATTTATGAACTGCCATAGGATGAAATGGGACATGGCGGGGGGGGGGGAGCATTTTAATTTTTTTAAAACTCTACAAATACGTTTCACATTACCAGGATAAAGTGTGTACTAGACCTTCCCCCCAATATGGCATGACAAATTGTTTCCCAAAAGATGCTGTACAAACAGAGAAATCAACCAATGAAGTTTAACTGCAGCAAAATCTATGAGAAAGAAAACAAACAATAACTTTCAAGCTGCTGGAGGTCACTGATCAAACTTTAGACTCTTAAGCCATGTCCTACCCTTTCTCCTCCAAAATTGGCATGGACCATCCTCAAACCATCCTCTCCAAGTTTCAGATCAGGTTCTATGGCTTTCTGAGTGGAAGCCATAGAACCTACTGCTCTCCTGATTTCTGGTTATAGTGATTGCTGGTTATAGTTCATCTGAGTCATCCTAAACACAGAGCAAGAACAACTGTGGCCCTGTAATAAACCAAGGATCCCCCCCTGCCCCCACCCAGGGCAGCAGCAATAAAGGAACAGGGGCTCAGATGTTAAAGTCCAAAATGCCTTTGCCTGCTCCTAGCTGTACTGGCTGTTGCTCAGCTCGGTTGAGTTTGCATCTGTCCAAAGCAGTTGAACAATGTGCTAGATCCAAAAATTTCAGCAAGCCCTGCTGCACAATTCCACCAAAGGCAAAACAACCCATTCTGATCAGGGATGTCAGAGAAATCCACTGTGGATTCAAATGAGCTGGATTCTTTGGAATCTGGCCTCAGGAATCCACAGCAGATCAGGACCACTTACATCTGCTCCAGGAGGACTGGAGGCGGAACGGCACTCGGCTGCTTCTTGCCAGCCAGAGCCGTTCGCCTCCTCCTTGTCCCTGCCAATCTCCATGTCTTTTCTTTTTAAAAAAAAAAAAAGTGATTGGGAGGATGTGCCCATAGATTTAGATGCAAATAGAGTCATGAATCTTGCATATAAGTCTGTGTGTCCGTAGGCTTATATGCAAGATTCACGGCTCTATTTTGAGTATAAGTCTATGGGCACATCCTGCTGATTGCCATTTTTTTATTTTTTAGAAGAAAAAGAAAAGACATGGCAATCGGCAGGGACAGGGAGGAGGTGAACAGCTCTGGCTGGCAGGAAGGAAGGTAAGCAGCCCCCAGGTTCCCCCCCCCCGGAATTCTCGTGGAGTGGAGCTGTTCTGGAGGATTCTAGGAAGGAGGGCAATGGATTGCCTACCCTCCACGGATTCCCCACCAGAACAGATGGTGGGGAATCCATACACCCCTAATTCTGATGTAAGTTATGGTTGAGGTGGAATCAGTCAACATTCTTAGGGAAGGTAAAAAGAAAAAAAAAGAAAAAAGATGTCCCTGAAAGACTGAGATAACATCAGCCTAGGTAGTATATTAATGCCACGTAATGGTGGCGGTGGTGGTGGGGTGTCCCATGAGTGAAGAAGTACTGAAACCCTCACCCATAATTCACAAAATCAGCCTAGCACATCAGCCCCCAAATTGCACCTAGGCTATAGCCCCTTCATCCAATGTCCTTTTCTGAAACATCCTCAACTAGTATGTTCAACAAAATATATACTGATACTGGAAATTATGGTCCCTTGCCTGGAATCAACCACCCCATTACCTTGCCAATATGTGAAAGGCTCATAAATGGATACAGCAGTATGTAGTGGTGAGATGAGATTATCGAGATGCCAGATCAAATCCCTGATAAGTAGGAATGGATGGACTGACCAGTGCCTGGCTTCCTCACATGCTTGCCAAGTTGCTGTCGCTGCCTGCCCCCGCTCACGGCACCACAAGAGGTCCTAGAAAGCTCAGTGAGTGCCCTACAAATCTGTTCAGCTGCCAGCCTTCCTATCGAGCCAGCCAGAGTTCCTGCCACCCGCCAACTGCCCATTCTGCCCTCATTGCAAGGAGGGAAGAACAGGTGAATGCCGGGAGTCACCGGCTGTCTCTCAAGCCTGCATATCCTCTTCCCTTGAACAGAAGGAGACAATGCAGGCTTGACAGGTGTAAGGGCAGGAGTTGCCTGCCAACTGCACTCTCTCCCTTCCTTGCAAGGAGGGGAAGGTGCACAGTTGGTGGGCGACTCTTGCCTTCTCTATGTCAAACCTTCACACATTCCTTCCTTGCACAGGGCCCATGAAGGTTTGAGTCAGGCAGCAGCATAAGAACATAAGAACATAAGAAGAGTCCTGCTGGATCAGACCAAGGGTCCATCTAGTCCAGCTTTCTCTTCACACAGTGGCCGACCAGCTGTCAACCAGGAACCCACAAGCAGGGCATGAGTGCAACAGCACCCTCCCACCCATCTTCCCCAGGAACTGGTGCACATAGGCTCACTGCCTCTGGTACTGGAGGTAGCACATAGCCATCAGGACTAGTAGCCACTGATAGTCTTTTCCTCCAGGAATTTCTCCAACCCCCTTTTAAAGCCATCCACATTGGTGGCTGTCACTACATCCTGTGGCAGCAAATTCCATAGTTTAACCATGTGCTGTGTGAAGTACTTCCTTTTATCTGTCCTGAATGTCCCACCAAGCAGCTTCATGGGATGACTCTCCCAACACTCAGTGATAACCATTCTCAACGAGGGTGGCCTGATCCCGGACTCTCACTGAGCCCCTGGGCACTCAGCGACTTGGTTTGGCAGCAGCCCAGGGCTTGGTGAGCAGGGCTGGGGGCAGGGCAGAGGAAAGTCTGCTGGGCTTCCGGACTGGCCCGTGCTCTCGTGACATCCCTACTGATTAGCCATGAAGTTCACAGGTCTGATCACAATCTCTCAACCTAAATCATCTCACAGGGTTGTGAATGAACCATGTATGAGACATGGAGCTCCTTGGAGGCTAAATATAGAAACACAGCACACTACCTTATACCATTTGTCCATCTAGTTCAGTATTATCTGTACCCTGAGTGGCTTTGGCTCTCTGGGGTTCCAGAGATGTGTCATTCCCAGCCTTACCTGTAGATGCCGGGGATTGAACCTAGGACCCTCTGCATGCAAAGGAGGTGTTCTACCACTGAGTGCAATATAAATGTAATGCTGTGTGTGTGTGTGTGTGTGTGTACTGGCAAATGAGCAGAAGGAGAGGACCAGATTGGGAAGTGCTTGTACCTAGCACGGGGATATCTCTGGTGCAGGGAATATATTAAGTGCTTGCACAGTCCCCAAACAAATATACAGGCACTCCAATCTTAGGGGCTCTTGTCTCAGTATTTGTACTTGGGTGCTGATACCCAAGCATAAAATGTATGCATATACATAAGCAAAACCTGAGCTCATTGAGGTCCTCCATATTCCACACACTTTCAACTCATGTCCATATCAGTTTGTGAGTTTGGATCATTTTTTTCCCACATTAAAATTTGTCCAAATCTTCATAGGGATGGAAGAGAATTCCACCACGGATCACGGTGAGGCTGAATGCCAGTGCATTCGGCCCCCCGAACTCCATGGCAGAATGACCTGCCACCACCCACCCCCTCGCGGATCCCCCCCGGGATGAGACTCACCTGGGGCAGATCTTCCGGGTGGTGGCGGCTCCGGCGGCAGCTCCGGCGGCAGCTCCAGCGGCGGCTTCGGCGGCAGCAGCAGTCGGTCTTCTGACCGGCTGCCACCGCCGCCATTTCCACTCTAGTAAAAAAAAAGAAAGAAAGAAAAAGAAAGACATGACAGGCTACATAAAGATTTACATAGCCTATCATGACTAGGTTTTTAAAAAAACACACGATGTGATAGGCTACATTAATCGTTACGTAGCCTATCACGGGTTTGTTTTTTGTTTTTTTCACTTTTTGTTTCGCAGCCGGGGAGACAGGGCGCTTCTCCCCGGCCTGAATTTCAGCCGGGCGAGGCGGGGCGCCTCCCCCCCGGCCTGAATTTCGGCCAGGTGAGGCGGGACGCCTCCCCCCCCTCACCTGAACTTCAGGGGGAGAAGCGAAGAGCCTCCCCCCCACCGCGAAGCCACTCTGCGAAAAGGTAAGTGACTTTCGTACATCCCTATTAGCTTCCAAATCCTGGGAAGTACTAGTTCCCCTCTACTCAGCTCTGGTTAGGCCTCATCTGGAGTACTGTGTCCAGTTGTGGGCACCACACTTTAAGAAGGATGCAAACAAACTGGAGAGGGTCCAGAGGAGGGCAACAAAGATGATCAGGGGACTGGAAACAAAGCCCTATGAGGAGAGACTGAAAGAACTGGGCATGTTTAGCCTTGAGAAGAGAAGACTGAGGGGAGATAGGATAGCGCTTTTCGAGTACTTGAAAGGTTGTCACAGAGAGGAAGGCCAGGATCTCTTCTCCATCATCCCAGAATGCAGGACATGGAATAATGGGCTCAAGTTACAGGAAGCCAGATTCTGGCTGAACATCAGAAAAAACTTCCTGACTGTTGGAGCAATATGACAATGGAACCCATGACCTGGGAGGAGGTGGTGGGCTCTCCCACACTGGAGGCATTGAAGACAAGGCTGGACAGCCATCTGTCAGGGATGCTCTGACTTGGATTCCTGCATTGAGCAGGGGGTTGGACTCGATGGCCTTGTAGGCCCCTTCCAACCCTACTATTTTATTATTCTATGATATCAGGGATGGTGAGCAGACAAACTGGGATGCAGAGAAGTGAAGACAGTCAGTCTGAAAACACTTCATTCAGGACTTGAATAATGTGTTGCCCAGACTCTGGAGCCAGACCAGAGGCAAAGGTTTCACAGGACATAGGGGAAAGGTAAAGTCCTATTTGTCCCTTCTGTTACCTGCCCACTGCGGAGGTCGTAGTTGTAATGGTGGGACTGAAGCACAGCAAAGAGGAAACAAGCAGCTTCCTCCTCGTACACATCATCATGGTGGCACAAAGAGAAACAGAAAAGCCACCTGGGTCTTGCTACCAGAATCCATGGTCCAAGACCTTATACAGAATGGGTCATCACTAGAGATGAGCAGCCCCATTCCCACCCACTCCCAAATTTAATTCAAAATGGATCTTGATAACCTGAGCTGTTTTTTCAAAATATTGGGGGAAAGAGTTCTTTCTGAGACCAATTCTGAATTCAGAAACTCTGCTGTGACATCCTCCCATGAGTCCAAGAAGACTGCTTCTGCTACTCCTACCCTACCACCTCCTTCCTCCTTGTCTGCCCTGGTGGTGTCTGCAATGCCAATAGCAGCAGAGAAGGAGATCTGGGTGCCACAGCACCTTCTTCTCCTCTGCTTTGTAGCACATTAGCCTCACAGAAGCCAGGGGCCGGGGGGGGGAAATTCCCAGCATTCCTGAGTGGGAAGTGTGGTGGAGCACCACAAGGGATGATGAAGTTCTTCTCTGGCTTGTATCATAATAACCCAAGCTGGAGAAGAATGAGCAGCCATGATGCTCACCCCATAATGCACAAACTTCATTAGCATGATAAAATCACTAGTCATTACTGCATTAGCATATGCACCTAAAAAAAATTGAACGCCAGATGTGTGTTTGTCTGAGACACTAGTTCACAGGGATTTACACATTCTATACAGAAGTCACTGAGCAACTTTCATTACCTTAAATGGCTTCCAGTTGGGGGTCTGGACACACAAGGCTACTAAACCTCTGTTGCCAACCCAATACTTCCTGATACCTTTAAAAAAAATCTCTCTCTCTCTCTCCCTCTCTCTCTGAAAAAGAGATATATCCTCACAGCCTCCGGCCTTGCATGGCTCCATCAGACAGGGAATTCATGGCCAATGTTGTTGTTCAATTTGTTTTGAAGCACTGGCTCTCCAGGTCTCTTCAGGCTTCCTTTAACCCAGCAGGGTCAAGAAGCTCCAGAGCTCTCCAGTGCAGTAGGCAGGTTTAAGCAATAAAAGCAAATCAGTACACAGAATGGAGATATAAGGTGCCCCCAATGCAGCTCGGAGTTGCATCTGACACGTGTCATTCGTAGGCAGGGGGAGGCCAGAGGGAAGAGCAAACGTCCGAGCTTGACAAGAGAAGGCCTAACAACATCCTTACACATGCACTCCTCCTATGCACGTGAAAGCTGTCAGAGGCATATAGCAGTTGATTTAAAATCATTTGCCCAGCCAAGACAAAACCTTTCTGCTGGAGTGAAATATAACATCCAAAACACAGCAGCGAAGGCTAGGGAGATGGGGAAGATTTTCTCTTTTTTGTTGCTGCTTGGGGGTCATGGGGTTTGTGAAACAAGTATAAAACTGTCCGATTAATCAGATCCTGCAAGTAGGGGCTGGCTTAAGCAAACAGATTTCAGATGTGTGCCACAGCTCAAGAAAATATATAATGTTCCTATAGCGGAGCTTCCGAATACAGCTTTTTCATTGATTGTGGAGGTGTGGGGTGGGAGGAGGGGGGATACAACTAGTGCTGTGCTGAAAATTTCTCCTGCACATTTTTCAGTCATTCTCATTCAATCTGATGGAAAAGAAATTCTGTTCATAAAGACATTCAGAGAAGAACATTTCAGAGAAATTCTCATGTGTTGCGTTTTGGGGTCTTGAGCTTACCTTCCTTGGAGACAACTGAGGAGCATGCGTGAGCATCCTGCCTTTGATTGCACAACCATTTCTCCAGCAGCCTGTAGCCTCCTTAGCTTCCCACACTTCAATTAAAGCCCAGGGGAAGGCTGAAACATCACAGGTTAACTCCTCCCATGGAACTTTTTCAGATCAGGAAGCACAGGCAGCCTGGGAGGCTACAGAGCAATGGAGAAATGTGTAATAGAAAGAAAAACGCATGCACAGCACCCTCGGCCACCTTGCAGTTATTAAACCCCCCTAAGACCACCAAAATACATTCAATTAAGCTATACAATAGGGCTGTGCAGGGACCCCCCGATCCAACTGGGAAGCAGCTTCACAACTTCCAAGTCGGGCCCGATCCAGCTCTTGCAGATTCAGGGAGGCCCCCACGCAACCCCCCAGCTCCTTACCTGGGCCGCCCGCTGCTCCTGCCTTCACAGCTGCCACCGCCTCCTGAGGCTTGGACACGCAGTGACTGTTCTTCTTCCAGGGAGTCGGTAGTTTTAAAAATAGCAACTCCCGGAAGAAGACCAGTCACCGCACGTCCAAGCCTCAGGAGGCAGTGGTGATGCGGCAGCAGCCAGGAGAAGGCAACTCAGGTAAAGAACTGGAGGTGCTGGGCGGGCTGGGCCAGGGACCAAAGTGCACCGAGTCCCTGATCCACTCCAGCCCACTTCTTGCCCCCTCTGCTTCACCTCGGAAGGGGCACAAAGTGGCCCAAAGCAGCCCGCTTCAACTCGGGCTTCGGGCTTCCGACCAAAGCGGTGCACAGCCCTACTATAAAACACCCTGAGAATGCAGAAGAAGAATGGGATGCCTGAAAAGCCAAGGGCAAAAGAGTAGAAAAAGGATGTTTAATACAAATAAAAGAACCCTGATGCATTGCGGCCCTCAGATCCTTCTTCATGGGAAAATGAAATTAATAGATTTGGATAGGGATGCTGGAGAAATCCATTTGAGGGGTGGAACTCAATGAGCTTTCCTTGGTTTGCCCTCCCCATGCCCCGTGAACTGGCCTGGCTCGATCTGCATCAAGTCAAGCCAGTTCACAGATTTTCTGTATTTTTTTAATTTGCACAAATATAGATTTGCGCAAAGTGCAGCTGCAAAAAAAAAAAAAATTGCAAAAAGTTCCTGGATTTCAGGAAACCCCCATGGCTTGGCCCGCAAAGGCAAACTGAGTAGGGTGGGTAGTGGAAGTCTGTTGAGCCCCCAAAGGGCTGGATTTACAAGTGATTGACATCCCTAGATGAAATTGGGAGGCATAGTAGTCCCTTTAAAGTAAATAAGGCCTGTGAAATTCTGACCAACCACTGCAAGGGTTTCTGTTCTAGGAGCCTTTACATTTTGAGGATGTGCTTCTTTTTTCCTTCTTTTTTAAGGGGCTGCCTAAAATACGTATTTTTAAAAAATTCCTGGCAGAGTTAAATTAAATTTGCCTGTTCTGAGGGGAGGAAACCTGCCAACTTTCATACATATAGTACAGGGGTGTGTGTGTGTGTGTGTGTGTGTGCAAGGGAGTATTTAAAGTCTGGGGGAGTGAAAAGGGATTTTCTTCACCACCCACCCACATGGTGTTGTGAACTATAGGTATGAAAATGCCCTACATCGCAGAGGTGCCTCTAGGTAAGGAAAATGAACAAAAATCAGAGGGATAGGTGCAGGGGCTATGGTGTTATGATGAATGAAAACAGGCTGAAGCTTTCTTGTTTGTTTTCTGCTCACTTGGTGCTGGAGTCACTATGTCACACAGACACACACACATACACACGGTTGGTTTTCAGCGCAACTATAATGGCCTCCCTGCTTGTAAAGCTTCCAAACTTCTACTAGTGTCATACTCTTTCAGGCAGATGGGAGTGTCAACCCGTCTTGCTCTTCATTTCAGAGAGTGTGTGGGCAACTGCATATCTAAAACCGTCCCTGATTGTCAAGTCCTCAAAGCCCTCTTCCCTGAATATTCTTTCAGGCAGAGTGGGGGCGGGAACATCCATGTTACTCTTTGTTTCAGAGTGAGGAGCCCAGCTCAACGCTGGGCTTTACTGTGGGAAAGGAGGCAGCTGTTGGGCCTAGCCTAAAGTTTTAGAATCAGAATCTGATCCAGAACTGGACCAGGATGGTTCAAAAGCCAGGTCAGTTGTGAGTAGTCTGGGGCCTGAGAGATTAACTCAGCCTGGTTTCTCACCTGGTGGCAGGCCATGGAAGGGAGGCTGGTTTGGGCCTGTTCAGGCTGTGGAATATCAGAGCAGTGAAAGCCTGGTTCTGTCTGGTCTCCCATCTCATTGCAGGCCAACGGAGACACAGCTGCAACATAAGGCTTGAGTCAAACCTCGGATTTACAACCTTGGTTTTCTGTGGGAACCAAGCCGGGAGAGGACTCTGCAGAGGGACTGGGCTATGAGAGCTGTCACACAGGTTGAGACACTCTCTCCAATGTAGTGCCCACTAGGGATGTCAGAGAATTCCACCATGGATCTCAGGGAGGACAAATGCCAGCGCATTCGGCCCCCCGAAATCAGTGGCAGAACGGTCTGCCACCCCCCCGCCACCCCCCGGGACGGGACTTACCTTGGGCAGATCTTCCTGGTGGTGGCGGCTCCGGCAGTGGTTTGGCAGCGGTTCAGCAGCGGCGGCAGCGGCTGCCAGTCTTCCAACTGGCTGCCGCCGCTGCCATTTCCAGTTAAAAAACAAAAAAACAAAAAAAGTGATAGGCTACGTAAAGATTTACGTAGCCTATCATGGCTAGATTTTTAAAAAACACCATGATAGGCTACGTAAATGTTTACATAGCCTATCACGGCTGATTTAAAAGGAAAAAAAAATGCGTGTACACACATGGCGGCGCCCATGGGCACCGCCATTTGCATATGCGCGTTGTTGTTGTTTTTTTTTAAATCAGCCGTGATAGGCTACATAAACATTTACGTAGCCTATCATGGCTGACTGCAGGGACGCAAACGGTGGCGGTTATGGCCGCCGCCATTTGCATCCCTGCTAGCCAGCGGCCGGATGTCCGGCCGCTGGTAGAGCCGGCCAGCGGCTCTGCAGAATCCCTGCGGAGCGGAGCCGGCCAGCCAGAATTTCAGGGGGGAGGGATGGAGCGCCTCCCCCCCTGGCCAGAGTTTTGGGGGGAGGGACGGAGCGCCTCCCCCCCACCACGAATGTCACCCTTCGATAAGGTAAGTGACTTTCATACATCCCTAGTGCCCACTAACAGGCTCTAGCTAGGGATGCTGGAGAAATTCGAGATGGGCTAAAATGAGCTAGTATCTGTCCTGCGGAATCTGCTGCAGGGAGACCCCCTCAGGCCACATGGAGTCCATGGACTTTCAGATGATTTTTTTATTTCCCCAAATGTATGCATATCAGTTTGCATGAAGCTAAGTTTATACTGAGGAAACATTGAATGGAATGGGGGACAATATGCTAAATATTCCGTACTGATTATTCGCATCCGTCTGTGGGCGGATGATGGAACAAAAGCCACCTGACAATCCACGGAACACAGACTGAGCATATTTTGCACAATCCGTACATCCCTAGCTCTAGCAGCCCCGCCCTTGCATTTAAGTCTGTGCCAAGTCTACGAAGCATTTCCTTTATTGCTGTTTGGGCAATAAAGTTTGGGAAAACTTTATTGCCCTAAACCCTATCTGCCTGGACTTTCCATCCTCTGAGCTGCCAGAAACATTTCTCATTTGGACTCTCCTTGTCTGTTTGAACCATGTATCTTTAAGAACCTGCCATGGAATATAATGCTGGAAGCAAAGTCTGTCATGCCTGGATCACTTTACATTATTTATCTGCTTCATGGAAATTAATGAATAGTCAGCAGAAATGAACATAAGAATGTAAGGAGAGCCCTGCTGGATCAGACCAAGGGTCCATCTAGTCCAGCATTCTGTTCACACAGTGGCTGACCAGCTGTCGACTGGGAGCCCACAAGCAGGGCATGAGCACAACAGCACCCTCCCACCCATGTTCCCCAGCAACTAGTGTACACAGGCTCACTGCCTCTGGTTCTGAAGGTAGCACATAGCTATCAGGACTAGTAGCTATCAATAGCCTTCTCCTCCAGGAATGTGTCCAACCCCCTTTTAAAGACTTCCAAATTGGTGGCCATCAGTACATCCTGTGGTAGAGAATTCCATAGTTTAACTGTATGAAGAAGGACTTCTTTTTATCCACCCTGAATCTCCCACCCATCAGCTTCATAGGATGTCCCTGGATTCCAGTATTTTGAGAGAGGGAGAAAAAGGTCTCCCTATCCACATTCTTCACACCATGCATAATTTTGTACACCTCTATCATGTCTCCCCTTACCCTCCTTTTTCCCAAGCTAAACAATCTCAGCTCTTGTAATTTTCTCTCATAGGGAAGATGCTCCCTTGATCTATACTCTTTCCAGTTCTACAATACATTTTTTTAGGGGTGTACGAAACCCCGCTTACCTGGCTCTGCCAGGTTCCACTGGGGGGGAGGCACTCCGTCCCTCCCCCCAGAATCCTTGCCGGAATCCTGGCCGGTCGGCTCCGCTCCGTGGGGATTCCGCAGAGCTGCCAGCCAGCTCCGCCAGCACCTGGACATCCAGCCGCTGGCTAGCAGGGATGCAAGTGGCGGCTGCCATAGCCGCTGCCGTTTGTGTCCCTGTATTCAGCCGTGATAGGCTACGTAAAGACTTACGTAGCCTATCACATCTGAGTTAAAAAAAAACCAACGCGTACACAAATGGCGGCTATGGCTGCTGCCATTTGCGTTCCTGATTTTTGGCCATCTTAGTCTACGTAAATATTTACGTAGACTAAGATGGCGAAAATAAGGGGGAACGCAAATAGCATAGTGGGCGCTATTTGCGTTCTCCTTTATTTTCACCGCCTTAGCCTAGGTAAATATTTACGTAGACTAAGATGGCCAAAAATAAGGAACGCAAATGGCGGCAGCCGTAGCCGCCGCCATTTGCGTATGTGTTGTTGTTTTTTTAAAACCCAGACGTGATAGGCTACATAAGTCTTTACGTAGACTATCACGAATTGGGGGGGGGGAAACAGACTGCAAATGGTGGCGGCGGCAGCCGTTCGGAAGACCAGCCACCGCCGCCGAAGCTGCCGCTGGAGCCGCCGTCCTCCGGAACATCCGCCCCAGGTAAGTCTCATCCCGGGGGGGATCCGCAGGGGGCGGGGGGGTGGCAGGCCTTTCCGCCATGGAGTTCAGGGGGCCGAATGCACTGGCATTCGGCCTCACCGAGATCCGTGGCAGAATTCTCTGACATCCCTACAATTTTTTTGGGTGTGGCGGCCAGAACTGGGCACCATATTCAAAGTGTGGTTGCACCATGGATTTGTATAGGGGCAGTATGATATTGGCAGTTTTATTCTCAATTCCTTTTCTAACACGGAGTTTGCCTTTTTTACAGCGGCTGCACACTGGGTTGACATGTTCATTGAGCTCTCCACCACAACCCCAAGATCTCTTTCCTCATTGGTCACTGCTAGCTCAGATCCCATCAGGCTATACTTGAAGTTGGGATTTTTTGTACCAACATGCATTTGCCCATTTAGATGCCCATTCTCCCAGTTTGGAGAGATCCTTTTGGATCTCTTCACAATCCCTTTTTGTTTTAACCACCCTAAATAATTTTGTGTAATCTGCAAACTTGGCCGCTTCACTGCTCACTCCTAATTCCAGATCAAATGGATTCTACATGCCCTCTTGACAGCTAAAGGCACAATCCTATGGCTGCTAGTCAGTGGCTAGATGGCACAGGATAGGTCAGTTCCCGGGAACCTAGCTCGGAGCCCATACTCAGAGGTTGATTCCCAGAGAACCGACCTCCACCCCCTCCCATGCTGCCAGGTAGGCACTGCGGATCGGCCCCGTGCTCCGCACTCAGAACAGTTGCATGGAGTGGGGAAAACAGGGCGTTCCCAGGGCTGGGCTTGGGTGGGAAGGTTGGAAGTGCCGGTATGACACTTCCGATGTGTCGTCCCCCTGCCCCTTCCTGTGCTCTGAGGTCCTGTTCTTTCAAAGCTTTATTCCTTTTTTACAACTTAACAACTCTACTATTAGCGACTAGCTATGAGCAGCAGAGTACCTATGCCCTAAGTTGGAACAGTTGGTCCCAGTTTGAAGGAGAATCACTGGCAGACCCTGAACCTATGGGCTAGGGAGAGTCCCTCCCCTTTTCCCTTGGATCCTCTGGGCGCAACCGTTGCTTGCGCGCCAACCTTTCCGCGCCCTCCATTTGGTGCCGCTCCCTGCATCAGCATCGTGCGTCCAGCAAGCCCTATTCCCATGCTGTCTCACTCCTGGGACCGCTATCTATGTCAGGAATGTCGGTGGGAGGAATCTCTGCCAGCTGTTGGCCCTGGGAAGGATGAGTGCGCTCCTCTCCCAGGAGCGGCTGCTCCACCTCAGAATCAGAACTACTCTGGGATTCTATGGGCTCAGTGTCCACCCTGACACCGATATTACAACATTGGAAGGATAAACACTCACCTAGGGATGTGAGAACCCATCCCAGCTTGTGTTCTCCGGGTGCCCGCAGAAGCTCAGGCCCTGCTCACCTCCCCCAGACCCACGCTCGGGCTGACCATGAGCTTGGCAAGTTGCCCTGACTCACTGCGATCCCATTCAGTGAGCACTTGCCATTTTCCCACCTTTGTTGTGTGCATAAAAAAAGAAGTAAAAAAATGTGCATATTTAAATATGTGCAGTTTGGGGGCCGAGAAAGCTTAATATATGCAATATTAGAGGCATTATGCCTCTAATGTTGAGCACATTAATCTTTCCTGGCCCCAAACTGTTTATATTTAAATATGCACACTTTTTAACTTCCTTTTTGCACACACAACAAAGGCAGTGACTCCTAGACCCAGTTGAGTGCCCGCGACATCCTTACACTCATCTTCTATAATGCAATGGGTTGAGAATCTTATAACACTTTCAACATTTACATGGGTGGTGTATAGATGCTGCCTTCAAATGGATACCTGGATATCTGGTCTGCTTTTGCTGAAGCCTATGTATAATCGCTAGTAAGTTGCATTTTCACATATATGATTTTCATCTGTGTTACTTGCTATGGGTATATACAAATTTATGCATGTTTTAAAAAAGACTCAAGAAAAAGAACAAGAAAACAGAGCTTGAGAAGAATCAGAGTTAAAATTCTTAAAAATGAGAATAGGAGAGAAATCAAAATTGAAAGATTTGGCCATCCCAACTCCAGTTTGCAAGATCTCATCTAGCAGGAGTGGGAATGAAAACTTCATCCTAGGAACTGCTGTCAGTCAGAGTAGGGATGTCAGAGAATTCCACGACGGATCTCGGTGAGGCCGAATGCCAGTGCATTCGGACCCCCAAAATCCATCGCAGAACAATGCCCCCACCCCCCAACCCATGAAAGGCGCATGGGATGAAGTCCCCGCTGCCCCTACCCCACGAAAGGCGCACGAAACGGAGCACTTACCTGCTCCCATCCATGCTGCTTTGCAAATGGCGGCCATCCTGCGGCCGCCATTCGCTTCCCCCTCTTCAAGCCGTGATAGGCTACGTAAATACTTACATAGCCTATCATGGCTAACGCAGGGATGCCATTTGGATCCCTGCGGATGCCGTGATAGGCTACGTAAGTATTTACGTAGCCTATCACGGCGGGGGGGGGGAACCTCAGTGTACGCAATTGGCGGCGGCTACAACCATTTGCGTATGCTGGGTTTTTTTCCCCCTGCCATGATTGGCTATGTAAGTACTACGTAAGCTGATCACGGCAGGGGGAAAAAAAACCAGCATACGCAAATGGCGGTAGCCACTGCCATTTGCGTATGCTGGGTTTTTTCCCCCTGCCATGATAGGCTACGTAAATATTTACGTAGCCTATCATGGCTCAATACAGGGACACAAATGGCGGCGGTTATGACAGCCGCCATGTGCGTCCCTGCAGGGCTGCCCAGCGGCCGGATGTCTGGCTGCGGGCAGCCGGAGCCGCCGGCGGCTCCGTGGCTTGGCCGTGGAGCAGAGCCGGCTGGGCAGGATTCCGGGGGGAGGGACGGAGTGCCTCCCCCCCATTGAGGATTCCGGGGGGAGGGACGGAGCACCTCCACCCCACAGTGGATGCCCCTCAGTGGAGCAAGGTAAGGGATTCGTACATCCCTAAGTCAGAGTAGATAATAATGTTCCAATAGCTTCATTTGGCCTAGAGAAAAGCTAAAAGTGGATATAGTGTCCTGCGGATGCTTTTTTTTTCTTTCACCATGGACCTGATTTTTAGTTTTTAGATTTTTCGACTGATGTTTAGAATTGCTTTTTAGACTCTAAGCACCAAAGACATGTGTCTTCCGTTTTACTCTAACCTAAAGCATTGTCCGTATCACTGCTGTGACATTACTCATAATAAGCTGTAGTAGTCATAACATTAGTAACCCAAGGGGAAATGAACCCATGTCACATCATTTTGCTCCCTGAGAATGGCGGGAGGGAGAAGATCTTCCCAGTTTTCAAGCTACAATGTAGATGCACCAGCCTTGGGGAAAGAGAAAAGAACTGGCCATGATTAATTCAGGGGAACGAGTCACTGGAAGAAACGCAATTAAGAGTGGAGAATTGCTTCAGACTACCTAGTTAAAAAACGAATTGGCTTCTCTTCTTGAGAAGCCGTGGTCTTTTCCGCTCCCCAGCCCCAGTCTTGTGAACGGGAGGGGTGGCCTTGCCACTGTTCCATAGAAGGCAGAAGACATGGAGGTGTCTTAGGTACACTGCTTCATGTCTAACATGCATCAGTAGACACTGTGGGAAGAAGCAAGAACCCTCCACTCTGTCCTCAGATGCCCCAGATTCTTTGCCACCAGCTTGGAATAGGGATGTGCGAACTCACCGCCATCTGGGTTCTCCCTGGCCCTGGTCGTCAGTCCCCAGAGTGCGCTCAAGCCCCTCCCACGCTCGGCGAGCAGCCCACCCTCACCCCAGCGGCCTCGTTGAGCTCCACCATCATAATTTAAACATAAAATAAAATGGTGATCACAAAAATTCACATGTTTTAGTATGCATGGAATGCAATTTTTTGTGTATGCACATATTCTCATGTGCAAAATGCACATGTTTGCGAAGGCACACATTAGTGCGTGTGCAAAAATGTGCATTTTTGGAAAATTAGCATTTTCACACATATGCAAAAATGCGCATTCATGAAGATGTGTATTTTCACATATGCAAATATGCACATTCGCAAAATGCGCATTTTCACATGTGCACAAATATATGCATTTTTGCAATCACCATTTTATTTCTCAAAAAATGGCGACCGTGAAGCTTGATGAGGTCACTGGGGTGAGTGCAGACCATTCACCATGCATGGGCAGGGGCCGAGCTGGGGCAGGGGTTCAGCGAGTAGGGCTCAGGGGTGTGGGCAGGAGTGGGTCAGCCAGATTCCCAGACTGAATCAGGTACCCACACCATCCCTAACTTGGAGTATCTTCCCATGCACAAAAGAGTCACTAGGTTCTAGAATGGCCCTACCTAGGCAGAAAGAGCTATGAAAGACTTTGTGTTTAGGGGCTGGCACTCTGCTGAGCAACAACTGTTATTCCTTGCTCTGGTGTGTTTTGGTTCGGTATTTTGATTGATTGATTGATTGATTGATTGATGGATTGATTATATTTCTATACCAGCTTTCCAAAGCCTACCAAGGCAGTTTACACAGATTTAAGGGGCGGGTGGGCAGGCAGGGTGTGTGGGTGGGGACCCCATGGCTTCCATTCATTTCCTATCTTGAGGCACTTCAAACTTTTGATAAATTTCCAACGAAGTACCATTGCCTGTATTTTTTTCTGATCCATACACACAAACACACAGAATGAAATGCACTTATGCACACTCCTTTTATTTGATGTAGAACCTGTATTTTTTACTTTCATTGGATATTGAGCTCCTACTTAGGTTGTTTTGCTGTAGATGTCCCAGAAGACGTCTGTTAGAGCAATGCAACAATGGAACCATTTACCTAGGGAGGTGGTGGGCTCTCCCACACTGGAGGCATTCAAGATGAGGCTGGACAGCCATCTCTCAAGGATGCTCTGACTTGGATTCCAGCACTGAGCAGGGGGTTGGACTTGATGGCCCTTCCAACCCTACTATTCTATGAGTCTGTGATTCTACGATTCTAAGCATATCTATGTTCTAGACCAAGATTTCTAATTAGTGAATTCCTTCTTCTTTTTGGTGCCTTTATTTTGTTAACCTTATTTATAAATAAAATACAATTTCATGAGAAAAATAGCAACAACCATATCAAAACATAACAGTTTAAAAAGCCAAGTTAGAAACATGTGTCTGGATCCCCTTCCTGAATTCAGAGAGACCAGGACTCAGTTGCAGCTCCAAAAGCAGTGTGCTGCTCCAGGGTTTGGGGGCAACATGGGAAAGAGCCCTTTCTCATGGCCCTGACAAGTGGGCCCCTCCAAGTGAGGAGTCTTCAGAAGGGCCTCTCCTGCTGATTTTAATGACCGAGCAGGTTCATACTAGGGATGGACGAAAGTCACTTACCTGTCCTCGAAGCTTTTCGCGGTGGGGGGGAGGCGCTTCGCTGCTCCCCCCACGAAGTTCAGGCCGGGGGGGAGGCTTCCTGCCTCGCCCGGCTGAAATTCAGGCTGGGGGGAGGCTTCCCGCCTCGCCCGGCCGAAATTCAGGCAGGGGAGGAGGCGCCTCGCCTCGCCCGGCCGCGAACTAAAAAGTAAAAAAAAAAAAAACGCCCCCGTGATAGGCTACGTGACGATTAACGTAGCCTGTCACGGCTAGATCTGCAAAGTCAGCCGTGATAGGCTACGTACATCATCACGTAGCCTATCACGGGTGACTTAAAAAAAAAAAAAGCGCGTACACAAATGGCGGCCCCCATAGGGAGCCGCCATTCGCGTTCCTTATTTGGTCGCTGTAGTCTACGTAAATCTTTACGTAGACTACAGCAACCAAATAAGGAATGGGAATGGCGGCTCCCTATGGGGGCCGCCATTATCAGTACGCGCTTTTTTTTTTTTTTTTAAGTCACCCGTGGTAGGCTACGTGATGATTTACGTAGCCTATCACGGCTGACTTTGCAAATCTAGCCATGATAGCCTACGTTAATCGTCACGTAGCCTATCATGGGGGCGTTTGTTTGTTTTTTCTTTGATTGGAATGGCGGCAGCGGCAGCCGGTCGAAAGACTGGCTGCCACTCCCACCCCGGATGAACACCCGCCGAACCGCCGGCTGGACCCGCCGCCGGGAGGGACATTTGCCAAAGGTAAGTCCTGTCCTGGGGGGGTGCAGGGGGTGGGGGTGTGTGGAGAATTTCTCCCCGAAACCTGTTCGGGGGGCCAAACACGTTGGCGCTTAGCCCCCCGAAGTTTCGGGGAGAAATTCTCCGCCATCCCTAGATATGATCACGATACCATGCACCAGTTAGCAGGTTAGCTGCTGAATCCTGCACCAATTGAAGCTTCTGGAGATGCTTCAAGGGTATCCCCATGTACAGCACATTGCAGTAGTCTAAATGTGATGTAACCATGGCATGGATAACTATGGCCATATCAGACTCAAAAATGGCCGCAGCTGGCACACTGGACGTTGTTGTGCAAATGTGCTCCTCACCACCATGGCCACCTGAAGAGTAAGGGACAACACAGAATCCAGGAGCGGTTGCCTTTGACTCTTGATTTGACCTCCTATCTTGATCCCCTGGCACAACTCCAGGTTGCTATCTATGGCTTAGTCCTGACAATCCTTCTATTGTCTGACATTGTTCAGTCGTTCAGTCGTGTCCGACTCTTCGTGACCCCATGGACCATAGCACGCCAGGCCTTCCTGTCCTGCGCTCTCTCCCGGAGTGTGCTCAAGTTCATATTCATTGCATCCGTGATGCTATCTAGCCATCTCATCCTCTGCCGTCCCCTTCTCCTTTTGCCTTCAGTCTTTCCCAGCATCAGGGTCTTTTCCAGGGAGTTTTCTCTTCGCATTAGGTGGCCAAAATATTGGAGCTTCAGCTTCAGTATCTGTCCTTCCAATGAGCACTCAGGGTTGATTTCCTTTAGGATGGACTGATTGGTTGATTGGACCTCCTTGCAGTCCAGGGGACTCGTAAGAGTCTTCTCCAGCACCACAGTTCGAAAGCATCAATTCTTCGGCGCTCAGCCTTCCTTATAGTCCAGCTCTCACAGCCATACATTACTACTGGGAAAACCATAGCTTTGATTAGACGGACCTTTGTCGGCAAGGTGATGTCTCTGCTTCTTACTATGCTGTCTAGGTTGGCCATAGCTTTCCTCCCAAGGAGCAAGCGTCTTTTAATTTCATGGCTACAGTCACCGTCTGCGGTGATCTTGGAGCCCAAGAAAGTAAAATCTGTCACTGCTTCCATTTCTTCCCCTTCTATATGCCAGGAAGTGATGGGGCCAGATGCCATGATCTTCGGTTTTTTAATGTTGAGTTTCAAACCAGCTTTTGCGCTCTCCTCTTTCACCCTCAACAAGAGGCTCTTGAGATCCTCTTCGCTTTCTGCCATTAGGGTGGTATCGTCTGCATATCGGAGGTTATTGATAATTCTCCCAGCAATCTTAATTCCGACCTCTGATTCATCCAACCCGGCATTTCTCTTGATGTACTCTGCATATAAGTTAAATAAGCAGGGTGACAATATGCAGCCTTGTCGTACTCCTTTCCCAATTTTGAACCAATCGGTTGTTCCATGTCTGGTTCTTACTGTTGCTTCTTGACCCTCGTACAGGTTTCTCAGGAGACAGGTAAGGTGGTCTGGTACTCCCATCACTTTAAGAATTTGCCACAGTTTGTTGTGATCCACACAATCAAAGGCTTTAGCGTAGTCAATGAAGCAGAAATAGACGTTTTTCTGGAATTCTCTTGCTTTCTCCATGATGCAGCGAATGTTGGCGATTTGATCTCTAGTTCCTCTGCCTCTTCGAAACCCAGCTTGTACTTCCGGTAGTTCTCGGTTTGCATACTGCTGAAGCCTAGCTTGTAGGATTTTGAGCATCACCTTGCTGGCATGTGAAATGAGCGCAATTGTGCGGTAGTTTGAACACTCTTTGGCGTTGCCCTTCTTTGGAATTGGAATGTAAACTGACCTTTTCCAGTCTTGTGGCCACTGTTGAGTGTTCCAGATTTGTTGGCATATTGAATGCAGCACTTTAACAGCATCATCTTTTAGGATTTTAAATAGCTCGGCTGGAATACTGTCATCTCCGCTAGCTTTGTTGTTACTAATGCTTCCTAAGGCCCACTTGACTTCACTCTCTAGGATGTCCGGCTCAAGTTCAGTGACCGCACTATCATGGCTATCAGGGACATTCAGATCTTTCCTGTATAGTTCTTCTGTGTATTCTTGCCACCTCTTCTTTATCTCATCTGCTTCTGTTAGGTCCCTGCCTTCTTTGTCCTTGATCATGCCCGTCTTTGCACAAAACGTTCCCTTGAGATCTCCAATTTTCTTGAAGAGATCTCTAGTCTTTCCCATTCTGTTGTTTTCCTCGATTTCTTTGCATTGTTCATTTAAGAAGGCCTTCTTGTCTCTCCTTGCTATTCTCTGGAACTCTGCATTCAGTTGGGTATATCTTCCCCTTTCTCCCTTGCTTTTCGCTTCCCTTCTTTCGTGAGCTACTTGTAAAGCCTCATCAGACAGCCACTTGGCTTTCTTGCATTTCTTTTTCTTTGGGATGGATTTCGTTGCTGCCTCCTGAACAATGTTACGGACCTCCGTCCATAGTTCCTCAGGCACTCTGTCTATCAGGTCTAATCCCTGAAATCTATTCCTCACCTCCACTGTATATTCATCAGGGATATGATTTAGGTCATACCTGAATGGTTTAGTGGTTTTCCCGACGTTCTTCAATTTAAGCCGAAATTTTGCAAGAAGCAGCTGATGATCTGAGCCACAGTCAGCTCCAGGTCTTGTTTTTACTGACTGTATGGAGCTTCTCCATCTTTGGCTGCAAAGGACATAATCAATCTGATTTCGATATTGACCATCTGGTGACGTCCATGTGTAGAGTCGCCTCTTATGCTGTTGGAAAAGAGTGTTTGCTATGATCAGCATGTTCTCTTGGCAAAACTCTATTAGCTTTTGTCCTGCTTCATTTTGTACATCAAGGCCATGCCTGCCTGTTATCCCGGTGATTTCTTGACTTCCTACTTTAGCATTCCAACCCCCTATGATGAAGAGGACATCTTTTTTTGGTGTTAGTTCTAGAAGGTGTTGTAGGTCTTCATAGAACCGATCAACCTCAGCTTCTTCGGCCTCAGTGGTTGGGGCATAGACTTGAATTACTGTGATGTTGAATGGTTTGCCTTGGATTCGTACTGAGATCATTCTATCATTTTTAAGATTGTACCCCAGTACTGCTTTTCCCAGCCTTTTGTTGACTATGAGTGCTACTCCATTTCTTCTAAGGGATTCTTGCCTACAATAGTAGATATGATGGTCACCTGAATTAAATTCGCCCATGCCTGTCCATTTTAGTTCGCTGATTCCCAAGATGTCGATGTTCAATCTTGCCATCTCATGTTTGACCACCTCCAGCTTACCTTGATTCATTGATCTGACATTCCAGGTTCCTAAACAATATTGTTCTTTACAGCATCGGATTTTCTTTTCACCGCCAGACACATCCACAGCTGAGTGTCCTTTCGGCTTTGGCCCAGCCGCTTCACTCTTTCTGGCGCTACTTGGAAATACCCTCTGCTCTTCCCCAGTAGCATATTGGACACCTTCCGACCTGAGGGGCTCATCTTCCGGCGTCATCTCTTTTAGCCTTGTGATACGTTCCATGGGGTTTTCTTGGCAAGAATACTGGAGTGGGTTGCCATTTCCTTCTCCAGTGGACCACATTTTGTCAGAACTCTCCGCCATGACCTGTCCGTCTTGGGTGGCCCTGCACGGCATAGCTTATGGCTTCACTGAGTTACGCAAGCCCCTTCGCCACAACAAGGCAGTGATCCATGAAGGGGATTGTCTGACATAGCCACAGACAATAACCCAGTTTACAGTAGAGCAGGGTTAGCTGGTTTCCTCAGATATCTGAGTGGGATTTCTTCAGTTTCCTTCTGGAATTGCCTGAGTGGGGCCTCCTCCGCCTTCTCCTCCTCTTCTTCTTCTTCTTCTTCTTCTTCTTCTTCTTCTTCTTCTTCTTCTTCTTCTTCTTCTTCGTCATCATCTTCATCTTCCTCTCCCTTCTTTTTGCCACTCCACTCTGCTGGACAGCCTGGCTGTTAAATAATTACATTATTTAAACAGGTCACAACTGGAACATAGAACACAGGAACACAGGAGTCAGACCATTGTCCTTCTACTGAGGACAATTGACATTGTCCTCAGTAGAAGGACAATGAGGACAATTGACATTGTCCTCATTGTCCTTCTACTGAGGACAATTGACATTGTCCTCATTGTCCTTCTACTGAGGACAATTGACATTGTCCTCATTGTCCTTCTACTGAGGACAATTGACATTGTCCTCATTGTCCTTCTACTGAGGACAATTGACATTGTCCTCATTGTCCTTCTACTGAGGACAATTGACATTGTCCTCATTGTCCTTCTACTGAGGACAATTGACATTGTCCTCATTGTCCCTCTACTGAGGACAATTGACATTGTCCTCATTGTCCTTCTACTGAGGACAATTGACATTGTCCTCATTGTCCCTCTACTGAGGACAATTGACATTGTCCTCATTGTCCTTCTACTGAGGACAATTGACATTGTCCTCATTGTCCCTCTACTGAGGACAATTGACATTGTCCTCATTGTCCTTCTACTGAGGACAATTGACATTGTCCTCATTGTCCTTCTACTGAGGACAATTGACATTGTCCTCATTGTCCCTCTACTGAGGACAATTGACATTGTCCTCATTGTCCTTCTACTGAGGTCAATTGACATTGTCCTCATTGTCCTTCTACTGAGTCAGACCATTGCTCCGTCTCGCTCAGTATCGGTTCCCTCCCCCCAGGTCCCACCTTGCATCCCTGGCCTCTCCAGGTAAGGCTAGGGAAGGAACTTGTAACCCTGGAGAGCTGCTGCCAATCGCTGTAGCGATTGGCAGCAGCTCTCCAGGGTTACAAGTTCCTTCCCTAGCCTTACCTGGAGAGGCCAGGGATGCAAGGTGGGACCTGGGGGGAGGGAACCGATCCAGATTGGGACTGTGGGGATAAGAGGATTAAATTTTTCCTCCTTGTGCTATTTCTCCACCCCAAATCCCCCTGCTGCCATTTGACCCCAAATAGTGCAGTGGTCATTTACCCCTGTAATTTTGCATAAATGGCCCCTTTACGGCTGCCATTTGCATAAAAAGCCTCTTTATATAAAAAGGATGAGCCTCCATTTTGGCATCTTGGTGAGGGAGCAAGGACTGCTGCACTTGTCTGACTCAGCACGGGCCAAGTTGGGCAAGCACGGTGGCCTGCGAACTGGAGTCCAGGAGGCTGAGTGGGGAGGAGTCTGCTGGATTTCATCCCCTTCTTGGACTCCTGCTACATCCTTAATTGGAGACCTGCACAGATGCTTTTGGTGAAAAAAGAAGTGTCCAGTGCTCAGCACATGTTTTGAACTGTGGCTTAATGTAACATGGAGTTTGGCATTTGGTGCATAATAAGAGAAGGAGCCCTTGATCATATTGAAGGTGCTCATGAAATATGTCAGAGAGAGAGAGAGAGAGAGAGAGAGATCTGGAACCCATAGTGTGAGCTCTTCATTTACACTAAGTAGTAAGGGGGTGGCTTTGCTTTCAGATCTAGGAAGTAATTTCTAAGCAGCTTACTTACGCCAGGACTTAGCATAAAATCAATCGGCTTTTCAGCTCAAGAAGCAGCCTGGGTTTAAAACATTGCAGCAGTGACCCAACACAATCTAGTTATGAATTCTTTGCAGCTTTGATCCCAAATCTCCTCCCCAGGTCTCCTTGGTGTCCTTTGGAGGTCCAGAGCAGCTATTTGACTGCAGAAGCAGACAAGTTGGGAGGAGGTGAGGGAAAGGGCTGTTTGCTCTTTCCAAATGTTTGCTGCATACTACTTAGTCCTGATTCCCTCAGGCTGTTTTCACCATGCTGGACACTTTTTTTATTTTATTTGAAGAAATAAAAGGTTGTTGGGAAATTGGTTGTTTCTCATGGAGCTAGCTTATAGTAACTATCATTTTGCAATGCTGGATGGAAAAAACAGGACGGCAGACTCCAGAAGGAGGTGCTGGGGGATTATCACTCTGCTCTTTGGCCACGGGGTTCTGTTTTAACCGCCATGCTTTTTAATATCTACATGGAGCTGCTGGGCAAGGTCATGCAGAGTTGTACGCTAAGGTGTCAATAATATGCAGATGACACTAGGGGCAAGGGATGTCACGGGAGTCCAAGAAGGGGATGGAGTCCGACAGACTCCCCCCTGCCCGGACTCCTGGACCTCGTTCGAGAGCCACTGCCACTTACCACTCATCAAGCACCCATGCTGTCTACAAGCACCTAGAGGCCACCTGTCTCCTTAGCAAGCCACCATTTTGTAAAACAATGGTGGGTTGGGTTTCTCTGTAAAAAGCAACATTGCATAAATGGCAGCCATAAAGGGGCCATTTATGCAACATCACAGGTGTGAATGGGTCCATTTATGCCTGTAATATTGCAGTGGCCCCATTATGGCTGTGATTTACATTTGTTTGTTTGTTTGTTTTGTTTGTTTATTAGATTTATTAGCTGCTCATCTGGCCAGCTACCCTGCCACTGTAGGAGGCATACAATACTAATAACAACATGAAATACAACGAATTCATATAATCAACTGAACAAAACAACTTAACAAAAAACAACAACACTGCTCTAAAAACCCCTGACCCATCCCCAATGCCCACCTGTACTGCCAGGTTTCAAAGCTCAGCAGAAGCTGATCAAAGAGGGGACATGGCAGAGGTCACTAGGGGGAGGGAGTTCCACAGAATGGGGGCCACCACAGAAAAGGCCCTCCCCCTAGTCCTCACCATCCTAGCTGTCCTGGCTGATGGGACAGACAGAAGGCCTACCAAGGCCGATCTCATTGAGTGGCATCTAGGGGTGTACGGATTCCCCACCATCTGTTCTGGTGGGGAATCCACTGGGGAGGGAGGCGATCTGTTCTCCCCCCCTGGAATCCTCCGGAGCAGCTCCACTCTGTGAGGATTGCACAGAGCTACCCAGCTTGAGGGGCACTTATCTGCTGGACCCATCCTGTTCTCCTCCATGCAGATCGCCATTTTTTTTTTTTAAAAAAAAATGGCGATTGGCAGGATGTGCCCATATAGACTTGCGTATAAGTCTATTCACAGCTCTAGTTTGTGTATAAGTCTATGGGCACATCCTGCCAATTGCCATCTTTTTAACGGGATGGGTCCATCAACGGGATGGGTCCAGGAGCAAACAGCCAGAACTGTTCCATGCGGAATCCTCCTGGAACAGAGTTAAGTGGGGCCAATCCGCTCCCAATTCCTGAGGCTGGATTCCAAAGAATCCAGCTTCATTTGAATCCACTGTGGATTTCTCTAACATCCCTAGTGGCATCCCTGGTACTGCTGGAGGCGCTCCTTAAGATAGACTGGGCCGGAACCATATAGGGTTTTAAAGGTCAATACCAACACCTTGAATTGGGCCCAGAAAACAACTAGTAACCAGTGCAACTCCTTCAGCACTGGAGTGATGTGGTCTCGCTGATGACTGCCTTTAATCAGACATACATAACATTACATATCCAGAAAACCCCAAGCTGCCATTTTTAAACAAAATGGCAGCTTGCTAGGAAGATGTGTTGCCCCACAGCACTTGACAGGCACTCATTGGGCGCTCCAGCAGCTCACATGGTGAGCAGGGAGGGGGGGTTGCAGTGGCAAAACTGGATGGAGGTGAGTCTGTCTATCCCTATCAGGGACATATGAGAATTTCATTCCAATTTGCAAGTCATGCAACGATGTTCTGTTTGCAACCCTGAATACAAACACAAGCAGGAGTGTGATTCTCAGGAAATGTTCACAGTTTCCCAAGCTTGCATTTACACTCAACGGTGCACACTTGCACAAGTACGCACTTCTGAAAATGTGCATTTCCCCCACAAAAACACATTTTCATGTTTCCGCCTGTGTGGGGATAGTGCATATTTGGGGTGTGTGATTGGAAAGATGTGCATTTTTCATGTCTGAAAAAAAGAAGAAGACACATTTAGGAGCAAGAATGTAAGATGTAAGATGAACATCAAGGTAGAAAATGGAGAACCCCAGTGCACTCAAACATCCCTTGTTCTCCCATCCCAAGAGGACAACCAGCTCTATCACACCTTTTTTTTCATTAAATCCAGGAGAGGCAGTGGTTCTTCTGAACCAGCACTCAGGCATGGTAATGGACTGGATGAGGGCCAATAAACTGAGACTCAGTCCAGACAAGATGGAGGACCTGTTAGTGTGTGCCCGGCCGAGGTGTTCAAATTGCTTTGGAGAGGGTTGTACTGTGTGGACAAGCTTTTCAGTGCTGAGGTCTGAATCCAGTGCCTGCTGTGGGTCTGGCGGCCACGCACATGCACATGCGTGCGCACAGCCCAATGCTAGTGGGGCATGTAGTTTCTCCACCACTACTAGTGAGGTGGGGAACCTTTTTCTACTCATAAGTAAGCAGGACTGAATCACTCAGTAGCACTTCCAAATAGCATCTCACATATGAATCTGCCACTGGTGACTAATATATTGTCATTGAAATGCTCATTGGTGATGATATTAGGCATTACAAGTGGAAGCTGCAACAAAATGTTGCAGTGTATCCCCACCCTTTAACATGAGTGCTCTCATTCAGAGTTCGAGCCAGCTAGCCATGTCCTCCTCCAGGACAGTGTAAGTTCAAGCAGGCCAGATTCCTCCCTTCAGTTTCCTTTCCAGTTGACACTGAACATCCCATGGATCCTGGAAGCCACCACATTTGCTCAATCCAAATTGGGCTGTGTGGTGTTGTTTTAGGGGGCGCTGCACCTTCCCCCCCCACCTCTGCATGTTGCAGGGTTCTCCTGAGCATGCTAATACCTCCCTCCTGCTTCTCAGTGGCCTTGTTTTGGCTCCAATCTTGTCAGCACTCCACCACCTGAGTTCGCTATTGGAGGGAATTCTGTATTGCTGTTTCAATTGTATACATTTTGAGCTGCTTTGAGTGCAATCTCTTTGGTTTTAAAGCAGCGTATACACTGAAGTCTAACTCTAATCTATGTCTAATCAATGGAACCAATGACCTAGGGAGGTGGTGGGCTCTCCCACACTGGAGGCATTCAAGACGAGGCTGGGCAGCCGCCTGTCAGGGATGCTTTGACTCAGATTCCTGCATTGAGCAAGGGTTGGACTCGATGGTCTTGTAGGCCCCTTCCCACCCTACTATTCTATGATTCTATGATAATCTAGGGCCTAAATGCAAGCCCACCTGTTATCTGGTTGCAATAGTCTCCTGTCATTTAGCCAGGCAGGTGCTCAGTCTTGCACACCATCTGATTGCTTACCCAGTAGGCTCAGAGGAAGGCAGAGGGCTCCAGTCATGTGTGAATAAAAGGCCTGCTGAACAACAAAGGAAAAACCTGTCCATTGCTGTGAGGAGATACGCTGCGGTATAAACAGGGATGACATATTAGGCCCATCTGGAACCTCATACAGAAATACTCACAGCCACACACATTCATCTCTACCTACGATTTCTGCCAGTCTTGTGCAATGATACTGTATCAGTTAGTGGTAGATAGAGATTAGGCATGGCAGAGAATTCTGCCACGGATTTCAGAGAGGCCGAATGCACAGGCATTCCAGTGCATTCGGCCCCCCGATACCCGTGGCGGAACAGCCTCCCACCCCCCCACCCTGCGGAATCCCCCCCGGGACGAAGCTTACCTGGGGCGGATGTTCCGCCATAGCGGCAGCCTGGCAGCCTGAAAGCCTACCTACCTACGTAGCCTATCACGGCAGCCTGGCAGGACGCAAATGGCGCATTTGCATCCTGCCAGGCTGCCGTGATAGGCTACGTAGGTATTTATATAGCCTATCACGGCAAAGAGCAGGGGTGCAAATGGCGGCCACTACGCCATTTGCGCCGCTGCTCTTTCCGTGATAGGCTACGTAAGTATTTACGTAGCCTTTCATGGCTAGGGATGTCAGAGAATTTCTCCACGAATCTCGGGGAGGCCGAATGCCAGTGCATTCGGCCCCCCGAAATTGGTGGAAAAACGGTCTGCCCCCCCGCCCCCCCCCCCAGGACGGGACTTACCTTGGTTGAATGTCCCTGGTGGTGGCGCATTTTCTGCTACAGAGATAGGTTCTTGAACTGGCAGAAATTTGATTTATTGATCATGTTTGTATGCGAGCCTTCTTTCGGGGGGGGGGTGTCCACCAGCGATTTACTCTGAGCTGGCTGTGTGTTGAGGTTGTTTGGGATAGATGACATCATGGCCATTCAGCAGCCACCCTGGAGCTTATCAGGGAAAACCCGGATTTCCTCAGACTGCTTAAAGTCCGATTCTTTTCCTTAAGTCAGGTTCTCCCTGGTATAGTTGCTGTGTGCCCCAGCCCCCGCATTGACCTCGGGTATGCTAGCCCTGCCCAGGGGTGGCCTTTCACCATGACCCCGGTCAAGGGTGTTCCCTCCCTTGTGCTGAGTGAGGCTTGCCCCCTTAATGCCCACAGAACGTACAGGGAACCCCCTCAATTGACAAGGCACATCATGATCTGGAGGCTCCGATTCTCCTTTGTTTGGTTTATTGCCTTGGGAAGAAACTACTTTGACCCTTCGTTATAGAGATCCTGCAGGTTAAACTGGGCACTGGTTTCTGTCTTTGTGTTTGCTGCTCTCTTTCCCATAACGAACCCATTAGTGTCTCCTCAGAAGTAACTCCCATTGTGGTCAATGAGGCTTGCTCCTGAAATGCAGGTGCATCTGGACTTTCAGGGGAAAGGAGGGGGGGAAGCCTCTCTTATTGGTTGAGCAGCCCCTGCCAGTCAGATGACTCCAAACCCCACCCCCAGTAGGAAGTATGTTCTGTGAACTGATTTTAACTGCTCTAGAGAACCTGCTCGTGGAGCCCTGCTTGCAGCAAAGCTGATTCCTTTATAAAATCCTCCATTAGTACTCCTCCAATAACTTCTCCTTCTGTTATCATGGAAACAGGGCCCAGGAAGCTCAGGGTGATAAATATGAGGGTAATCCAGTTTCATCCTCACAGCAACCCTGTAAGGTAGGTTAGGCTGAGAGTAAGAGATGGTGGTTTAAGGGAACCCTGTGAGCTTGACGGATGAGCAGGGATATGGACCTAGGTATCCTCAATTCTTATCCACTACCCTAACTACAACACCACACTGGCTCTCAGTGTTATCACTGGATCTGTGAAAAAAAGAGGTAGGACTGGATGCATTAGGGGATGTGCAATTAAGTCAAAGTTTACGTGTGATGTGCAACCATGTTACATACCTGCATTCTAGTGAATAGAGAAGTGTATCTATTTCTTCAGTTAGGGATAGGGATGTTGGAGAATTCTGCCACCGACTCCAGTGAGGCTGGATTCTTTAGAATATGGCCCCCTGGAGACCGTGGCAGAATGGCCTTCCCCTCCCTGCGACCCCGCGAAATCCCCTCTGGAGCGGACCTACGTGGTGTTGGAGGCGGCGGTGGAGGCGGATGTGGTGGCTGTTCCGGCTTGTATTCTGGCCATTGCTGGTTTGCTGTGGCCTCAAATGGCAGCCGTCGTAGCGGCTGCCATTTGCATGCCTGCATTAGGCCGTGATAGGCTATGTAAATACTTATGTAACCTATCACGGCCTAAAGCAAGGACGCAAATAGGGCCGCCAGCTCTGCAGCCTTGCCATGGAGCGGAGCTGGCTGGGGAGGATTCTGAGGGGAGGGACAGATTGCCTCCCCCCCACAGTGGATGCCCCGAACCAGAACGAGGTAAGGGATTTGTACATCCCTAGTTAGGGAACACAATGCACATTTAAACCAACTGTGGATACAAATAAGCATAGAGCATGAAGTGACCTAAACAGTCATCTACTCCCATTTCCTGCCAATGCAGGAAATCCACTACTAAAGCATCCTGGTCCTCCAACCTCTGTTTAAAAAGTCTACTGAAAGAGTTCGTTACTTTCCAAGGCAAATTGTTCCACTGCTGGGCAATCTGTACTTAGGAATGCTTGTGGGATTCTGGCTTCGTGAATTACAATGCAAGTTAACCTGATCCTCACCGCCCAGATAAATGTGCAGATTGGAATGTAGCTACCCTTCAAATTTTAGACTTCTCCAAAATACACCCACATGTGTTTTAAAAAACACCAAAACGTGTTTTAAAATATTATTTGAGAACAAAATAGATTTAGCAATTCATACATTTGGATAAAATACATGTATAAAGGTGTGTTTTGTGAGAAAATACATTCAAAATATTATTTATATACAAATGTTCATGCAGATCTTTAAAAATAAACATGGCAGATTAGTGTGGCAATGGTATGGAACAGATTTATGAATGAATATAGGCAAAACTAACACAAGCCAGAAACAGACCAGTCTACCTATCCATACTTGTACAATCAAGAAGTTCTCCTGAATATTTACTCTAAATTCCTTTTCTTGCCATTTGAACCCATTGCTCTGGGTCCTACCCTCTGGAACAACAGAAAATAAATGTGCTCCATCATCTATGTGACAGTGAGGCCTTAAAATATTTGATGATGGTACAGATTGGAAAGTCTATTGTAGGGGTATACGAAACCCCGCTTACCTGGCTCCACCGGGTTCTGAAGGTGGGGGGAGGCGATCTGTTCCTCCCCCCCGGAATCCTGCCTGGCCGGCTCCACTCTGCAGCCAGGCCATGGAGCTGCTGGCTGGGCCAACCCACAGCGGGGCCTCCAGCTGCTGCCGGGCTGGTGCAGACGCAAATGGCATCCTGCGTAGCGGACGCCATTTGCGTCCCTATGGTAGCACACGATAGGCTATGTAAATATTTACATCGCCTATCACATCTAAAGCAGGGACGCAAATGGCATCCCCTACGCCATTTGCGTCCCTGCTTTAGCTGTGATAGGCTACGTAAATATATACGTAGCCTATCACGGGCCGGCGTAGGGATGCAAATGGTGGCCACTACGACAGCCGCCATTTGTGGCCACAGCAGCCCAGCAGTGGCCAGAGCTGCTGCCGGAGCTGGAGCCGCAGCCAGGTAGGCTCCGTTTTGCAGGGCTTTCGCGGGGTGGTGGGGCGGGGGGCTCCGTTCCGCCATTGATTCTGGGGGGCCAAATTCACAAGAATTTGCCCCCCCCGGGATCCGTGGCAAAATTCTCTAACATCCCTAGTCCATTGTAGATATTAATATGCGTACGATGTGTACGATGTGGAAACTCGCGCTGTGCCGAGAATTTCTCCCACATTTTTTTCGACCATTTATTTATTTATTTATAGCATTTTTACCCCATGCTTCAGCTGAAAAAGGCTCCCAGAGTGGCTTACACAGGCTAATGTTAAGACAGTCCCCGCCCTCAGGCTTGCAATCTGAAAGACATGACACAAAAGGAAAAGGGATTGGGAGGGAGGAGGAGAAAGCTAGCAAGTGCATTGCTGGCTGATGTATTGGGCCAGGTTGGTTTCCCCCTTGTCATGATGTTCTTCCTGGGAGGCCGCAAGTGTCTTGCAGACCCAGGAAACTGTCAGTTGGAGCTGTGCGATAGAATTTGATAGAAGAGAAATTCCTTTCGAAAAGAAATCCAATACTGCAGAAATTTCAGAGAAATACCCAAAATTTGAGTGTGGGTTTCTTGGGTTTACCTTACTTCAGAGATGGCCAAGGAGTGAGCACAAGTGTCCTGTCTTTCATTGTACAATCATCTCTTGGACAGCCTGTAGCCTCCTCAGCTCCCTACACTTCAATTGAAGCCCAGTTTAAGGAGCCATGAGGTAATTTCTTCCTTAGGGCTTTTTCAGATCAGGAAGTGCAGGTGGCCTGGGAGGCTAGCTGTGATTAGGTAAGCTCAGAAACGCCACCAAAAGAAATTCAACATAAATTATAGACTGTCCTGCAAATGAGGCAGAACCATGGAAACTCCTTCCATGGGGGAAGAAAACTTTCAGGACATTAGAGGACAGATTTTGGCAAAGCACTAACTCCACCTCATCCCTTGAGCTCGACACAACACTGCCTCCTCCCACACATACACACCTGCATTGTGGGGATGCAAAATGGGGGCCAGCCTGCCAAGACAGTTGATGCTGTTGCAGCACGGAAACTCCCAAACCCCTTACTAAAAAGAAAGACACTGTGCTACAACCCCTGCCAATGGGGAGCCCTACCTGTGAAAAACTGTTGAGAAATTCTCCTTTCCCTGGAGAAATTTGGTGAAATTGTCTTCCAAATTTATCTGTGCATGAATAAGGCGGACAATTTCAAGAGGCCATCTGTGCACAGCTCTAGTGGAAACCCCATGGCCAATACTAATAGACAAACTATATGAAACTCATTTTGATTTGCCTTGTAAAATTAAGATGACAACTTCAGTGGATGCGTCTTGATCAATCAATGCCAACATGTGGGGAGGCAGTAATATCCACAGAAATGTTGAGCTAGCACACTGCTAGCTATTTTTTTGGTAGTACATGTGAAACAAGGGGCAGAAGATGCTATTAGTTGGGTCTTATCTTCCAAGTTTCCTCCTCCTATCCTTCTGCATCCCCCTTTCTGATTAGAATCCTAGAATCATAGAATAGTAGGGTTGGAAGGGGCCTACAAGACCATCAAGTCCAACCCCCTGCTCAGTGCAGGAATCCAAGTCAGAGCATCCCCAATTCTTTTCTTTCATTCTTGTTCTTTCTTTCTTTGCCTTTATTAATATGATTTACCACCTTCATATGATACAGTTTCCTCCACTATTCCATCTACAGAGACATTCAAGGCAAATTTAGAGATATTTCTTCAGGCTAATCAGCAACAGCATTCCAAGAGTTTCCATTAAAGGAGGTACATTCCTTGGGTTGGAGATTGGAGGTTCTTCATACACCCCTAGGTTGCACCCAGACCTCACTGAATATAAATGTTGGAAGTTCCTCAACAAGCAAAACCTGAAGGTTCTTCAACAAGAAAAACATCTGAGGAATTTGGTGAGAAGACAAAAGAATTCTGACAAGCCTAGCAAAATTCCCCAGAATGTTTGATGTAATGAGTTTGTTGGTGAGCAATAAGGTGGACTTCACAGCATTCCTATATGCTGTTGGTAACCACCTAGAGACCTGTGTAGTTTGGTCTAACTGGCAGCTTTATGGTTAATTAAGTAGGCCTTACACACATGCCAATAATTTACAGCTTTCACCTTAATGCTGTTTTGGTCAGCTAGATTATGTCATCCTGGAAGATGAGATAGGTTTTGCTTCCATTGGGAAAGAGGGATGGGCAGAGGTAGCCAGTCAGCTCCTGAGCTCATAGAGAAAAACCTATAAAATAGGGCTGTGCACCGCTTCCGCCTGAGGCCCAAGCCAAATTGGGCCTGCCTTGGAAGCTGCAAAGTGGCTTCTGAGTCAGACTGGGGAGTCCCTGCACAGCCCTACTATAAAATCAAACAGCCTAGTTTTGGTCTTTGGTCTTGCTTCATGGGATAAAGCATGCTACCAGCCTGGAGAAATTTGTGACTCTAGGAATGACTCCTCATCTATCTTGGGGGCTGTAATGGCCCCAGGAGTGTAATCAAGTCACCTGTAGTTTTAGAGGGGCCTAGAGATCCATAATGCTTGGCTTAGGTTCACCATAAGTGCAATTTCCTTGCTAGTGGGCCTCTGAGCATGTGAGATGAGTCAAAGGTTGATAGCGCAGCCTCAGCACATTCCATGCTAATGAGCTACCATTTATCTTATCAAGGCCTAGGATGTTTCTGAGAAGTGAGGCTCTGTTTAGGCTGTGTTTACAGGTGGCTGTGCTGGGAAAGTTCTGATTGTTTTCCCTCTGAACAAGTACTGTTAGTCTATGCTGGGAAAGTTGCAGATGAACACTAATTAATGCTTGCTGCTGTCATGCTGCCTCACTGCTAACATGTATGGTACAAAACCCATTTTACCCATTGGCTCTGGGTTCAGAGAAGCTGTCTGATCCAACCACTGGGTATGCCTGTGTGCTGTAAGTACTCAATAAAGGCTCCTTGTAAGCAAACCTGGATTTGGCTTATCATTATCTCAGCACCTCCAAACCTTAGCACCCCACGGCTGGGGCATACAGGGGCCCAGATAGACACCCAGCTGTGACAGCTTCATCAGCTGATGAGAGGTGTGAGTTTTCTTTGCATTGTTCTTTCTGCATCCATTTTCTATCAATAAACAATCATCCTTTTGCACATGTGGCTTCTTTCATCTTGGTTATCTAAAATAATCTATTTTGACTGGGTCCTGACAGAATCAGGACCCGAGATCAGTACATTTGGACAGCCCTATTATGTTACATCTCAGACTTCGATTTAAAATTATCAGCCAACCCAGTTCTTTAAATGCATAGGAACATAAGAAGAAACCTGCTGAATCAGACCAAAGGCCTATTTACTCGAGCATTCAGTTCACACAGTGGCCAACCCGATGTCTTTTATGCCATTAATTTGTCTAATCCACTTCTAAAGCTGTCCATGTTGTTGGACATTGTGGTAGTGAGTTCCATAGTTTAACTATGCATTCTTCAAAGAAGTACTTCCTTTTTGTCTCTCCTGAATTTCCCACTATTTAGCTTCATTGGCTGACCCAAGGTACTAGTATTATGAATGCATCCAAAACCTCATTACATCTTGAGGAAGCAGATTCCATAATTTAACTATGCACTCTCCTGAATCTCACACCATTTATCTTCATAGGATTGGATGACCCTGGGTTCTCATATTATGAGAGAGGGAGAAAAAGTCTCCCTGTCCAGTTTCTCCACACTATGCATCATTTTATCCACCCCTTATCCTGTCGCCTCTTACTCATCTTTTTTTCTAAGCAAAAACCCCCTCAGACATTGTGCCGCTCCCTCATAGGGGAGTTGCTCCAACCTCTTGATAATTTTAGCTGCCCTTTTTCTGCACCTTTTCCAGCTCGGAAGTATCCCTTTTTGAGGTGCAGTGACCAGAATTGTACACTACGTTCCAAGTGTGATTATACCACACTTGCCTTTATTATTTCATACATTAGGGACACCAATGTAGGTTAAGCATCACCCTCTTTGGTGCTCTTATGAGATTCATTTAGCTGGTGTTTTTGCAAAGGAAGAAATGTTGTGCCATGTGAAGGAAGGAGAAGGAGAACCCCAACAACCTTCAATCACTCCATAAGTATTGCCAAATGGGATCATAACCTTTCCCAAAGAGCTATAAACAAAACAGCCAGCAATAATTTATTTACACACAACTAGGGTGCATATGAACCTCTGTATTAATCACCATACAGAGGAATGAAAACTGGAACATGCCAGCTCATTGCTGTGAAGGAGATGTGGTTTCATTACTTTTTCAGACTCTCCCTTTTTAAAGCAAGGTAGCACTGCAATCAAGAATGAGTTCTCTATGCGAGCAAGGCCACAGGGGGGAGAGGAAAATATTGTTACTCAGCAAGACCTGAGAGCCAATCAATCAACTTCTTTTCCCCCTCTCGTCGGTGCCATGATTCTGTGGAAGCGCTAGGGAGACATTCATTTTAGTTTGTTTTTGAACAGGATTTACAGACCAAACACAGACTCGGTTGCAATCTGCGATGGAAGACTGTACTAGCGATGGGGGAGAATTTCTCCCCGAAACTTCAGGGGGCTGAGTGCCATCGTATTCAGCCCCCCGAAGTAGTTTCGGGGAGAAATTCTCCGCACCCCCCCGCCCCACCCCCGGGATGGGACTTACCTTTCCCGAATGTCCCTCCCGGCGGCGGGTCCCGGCAGCGGTTCGTCAAGGTCTTCAACAGGGGCAGAGGCGGCAGCCGGTCTTTCAACGCTATTTGCGTTGCCCTTATTTTTGCCGTAGTCTACGTAAAGATTTACGTAGACTACAGCAACCAAATAAGGAACGCGAATGGCGGCTCCCTATGGGGGCCACCATTTGCGTACGCGCTTTTTTTTTTTTTTAAAGTCACCCGTGATAGGCTATGTGACGATTAACATAGCCTATCACGGCTGACTTTGCAGATCTAGCCGTGATACGCTACGTTAATCGTCACGTAGCCTATCACGGGGGTGGTTTTTTTTTTAACTTTTTATTTCATGGCCGGGCGAGGCGAGGCGCCTCCTCCCCGGCCTGAATTTCGGCCGGGCGAGGCGGGAAGCCTCCCCCCCGGCCTGAACTTCGGGGGGAGCAATGAAGCGCCTCCCCCCCACCACAAAGCAAGATGCGAGACCAGGTAAGTGGCTTTCATGCACCCCTAGACTGTACATGTCCAAGGTTGCAATGTGGTTTTGGAAACAAATGAAATTGTGTTTGACAGCAGGCGTACATTTGAAAAATGCAGATGAAGAAACGTGTACTTCTGAAAAAGGTACACAAATATGGTTTAATCAATGGGAGAAGAATGTGTACATTCAAAAGATGAGCGCACTTGACGTTTATATTTGGAAAAATACAAATGAAAACATGTATGATTTTTCATGCAAAAAGAAAAAAAAACCCAATGAGTGTAAAGATGGAATTTGGAGAACTTTGGCAAGCTCATGTTTTGCTGATTCCCACATCCCTAGAAAGCACAGAAAAAGTGTAGAATGTGCTATGGGCCACAGAATTTCGTTTCCAAAGAGTATCAGCTTGCTTGCTTGCTTGCTTGCTTGCTGGCTTGCTTTCTCTCTCTCTCTCTCTCTCTCTCTCTCTCTTTCTTTCTTTCTTGAACACGTTTTAGTCCTTATGGTTCAAAACTTCAGCTTTGATGAGAAAGTCAGAGGAGGAGAATTTCAAAAGCATCCCTATCTGTAGGGACCACTGTTGCCTCCTCTTCTTTTTCCTCCAGATTCTGATGCTGTTTTATTCACCAGGAAAAGGGCTCATGTTCCAAAGCATGCTTGTCAATAAATCTCATTGCATGATGGAAATAAATCCAGAGAGATTAATCTCAGACAGCCTAATGAATGTTATCAAGATGGCTTTCTAAGAAGAATTTCAATGAGAGCTGGGATAGTTACAAGAGGAAAGTGCACTTATATTAACAATGATTCTGCAAACAACTAATCACTAGGAACTACTTCACTCAGTCCCCTACATAACAAGCAAGGACCAGCGACCAGAAGAGTTCTGGAATTGAGAGTTTGCAATCTGAAAATTCAGGTTGGACCAACTACAAGTTTTAGGACCAACCTGGATCTGTAGTGGCAGGATTCCATGGTGTGGTCTAAGGGAAAGAGTGCAGAAAATGACCACCCTGTATCTTGGGTGAGGGTGGACACACTCAAATAACTTGCAGGCTAGTCACCTGCAGGACCTTTATTAGTTAGCTACCCACACATTTTCCTCTGCAGATTTTGTTGAATTCTCAATGGATTCAAATGAGTTCAGATTTCTGTGATTCCAACCTGCTGATTCCACAGCAGGCCAGCATTCTCCTAGTCACATGGATTCCGCAGACTTGTGGACCAGTTTTTCACTGGGGGTGAGGGGGTGGATTTGTGCTGATTTGCACTTGAAAAGTTCATACTAACACTAATGCGCAATTCACACAAATTAACTAATGCACATTAGTGCATTTCTGCAAATGTGTATTAGCACTACTGCACACTTGCACTAATACAGTAATGCAAATTAGCACAGGTGGAATGAAATTATGGTAAACAAAACCCAGTTCTATCAATCAGCAGACAATGGAATGAATCATGACAATCTGCAAAAGACAGACAGAATGGATTTAACAAAATCAGTACATCCCTAGATGTAGCCTTAATAAACATGAGCTCTGTTCAACCCATTTCCCTGTGTCTTTCCTATACATTTTCAGCTCCTGGTACAAATGTGAAAACAAAAAATGAATGCGCTCACATTTGTTTTTCACACTCATCTTTATTTTTACATTCGTTTTAATGTAAAACTTGCATGGGTTCATTCTTTTTGTTTTTCATGCATTCTTAAAAATGAGTGCCCATCCATAAAACAGACATCTGAACAATGTATTGTAGTTCCAAGGTGCAATAAGGGTGCATTCCTATGCATGTTTAGACAGAGAAAAGGCCTACAACTCCCAATGTTCCCCAGCCAGACTTGCTGGCTAGGGAATGGTGGGAGTTGTAGTAGGCCTTTTCTCTGTCTAAACATGCATAGGATTGTGCCCTAAATAATTTCACATTTAGCCCAGTCTTACTAGCTGGCACATGCTCCATAGCAAGCTAGTCAGTGCTTTGAATGGGAATCTGTAACAAATTGCTCAGATTTTCTATGGGGGGTTAGATGATCCAGGCAGTGCTTTGACTATGCCCACTTAATCCTCCCCCCCCCCGCCCTTGCCCCCATGACTCAGGACAGTCTGTGAAATGTGTTTAAAGGGGGAGGATGTGAACACATCTGTTTATCTTTTTTTTAAGGGATCCATGTGCCTTTGAAAGAACAGAAAGCATTGCAAAGCAATGCTGCCATCTGAATTAACATGCAAATGAGCAAAACCTTGCAAGAGTAGCAGAATCTGGTTTTGCAGATAAGTGCGCTGGACATGATGCCACTTTTTGACAATGTGGAAACATCTGTAGAAATAATACGTGAAGTTTCACACATCACTGCTTTAGAATCTTTGCCATCCCTGGCAACAACTTTTCTTCTGTGTCTCTTCAGAACTGTTATCACAGGCAGAAAATAAATCCACAGTAGAAGCGTTTTTTTGCTAGCTTTTTTTTTAATGGTCCCTTCTGAGATACAAAGTGCTTTCTTAGTGAATCAGCAGCTCCAAATTCCCACAATCCTTTAATCCTCAGACGAAGATCCCCCACTATCTCTCCAGTACAAGGCACATTATTAATGGATTATGTTTTCAGCAGGTAAAGGTCATTTTTAATGCTTTTAATGATTTAAACCTGGATCTTCCTTTTTGGATTTGCTGTATTCAAGTGGGCCAGCTGTGAAATCCCCATTGAATAATTATTTTGCATCCAAAGAGTGGAGTTGCCTCCCTCCTTGCATTCTTGGGCAGAGTTGCCTTCAACAAAAGGTATGCAATAACTGCTGCACCCTTTTCCTAACAAAGATGTAGCACAAATAACACTGTCAGCAAATAGAGAATCAGGTTTTGTCAAGGCTTACAAGTGGATTGAATAGCGTTGAGGCAAGTAAAGCAGAAAACACTTTAAAAAGACAGGCTATAATTGTGAATAGGGATGTCACGAGCACTCGGGTTGGTCCGGAAGGCTGGAGGACTCCCCTGCATCTGGCCCCCACGCACTGAGATGTGGGGAGCTGACAGACCCAGCCGCCGAGTGCCCTGGAGCTCGCTGGGTGGCTGGGAGTGGATCTGAGGTCTCATTCTGCCTCTGTCGGCTGTCAAGGAAGCTGTTGACAGCCAGAGGGGGCAGGATGGGCCTTGGAGTCCCAAGCTCTCTGGCCCTCTCCTACTCGTGAGGAGGAGAGGGCTGAAGTGCTTCGGGTGTGTGCAGTGCTAAAGACTCCTCCTGCCTCCACCAGCTGTCAAGGAAGCCATTGACAGCCAGTGGGGGCAGGATGGGCCTTGGAGTCCCAAGCACTGTAGCCCTCTCATCTTCTCAAGGAGGAGAAACCTAGAGTTTGGGCCATGGTGCCCTGGGCTCCGGCAGTGAAGCCCTTGGGCACATAAAGCACAAGGGCCTGACTCCTGGAGTCCTTGGCATGGAGATGAGGGGTGGCTTGCACAGCTCATCGAGCGGGTGGTGTGAGCAGAGAGGCTCGCCGAGCGGGTCCAGGCAGCTCATCCTAACTCTGGACACACGTCTTTATTTTTAGGGATGTACGAAACACTTACCTGGTTTCGTCCAGGGACATCCGTGGTGGTGGGGAGGCGCTCCGTCCCTCCCCCTGAAATCCTTGATGGGGGGAAGGCGATCCGTTCCTCCCCCCCAGAATCCTGCCCAGCCAGCTCCGCTCCGCAGCCAGGCTGCAGAGCCGCCGGCCAGGCCAACCCACAGCGGGGCCTCCAGCCGTTGCCGGGCTGCTGCCTGTTGCAGACGCAAATGGCGTCCTGAGTAGGGGACACCATTTGTGTCCCTATGGTAGTCCGTGATAAGCTACGTAAATATTTACGTAGTCTATCACGGCTAAAGCGGGGACACAAATGGCATCCCCTATGCCATTTGCGTTCCCGTTTTCTATGTAAATAGGCTATGTAAATAGTTACCTAGGCTATCACAGGCTACCATAGGGACGCAAATGGCATCCCCTACTCAGGATGCCATTTGCATCCGCAGCAGTCCGGCAGTAGCTGGAGCCGCCGCAGCCGCCGCTGAAGCCACCGCTGGAGCTGCCGCCGGAGCCGCCGCCAGGTAGGCTCCATTCCGGGGGTCTTTCGTAGAGTGGTGTGGTGGGTTGCTCCTTTCCGCCACGGATTCCGGGGGGGGGGTGAATTCACTGGAATTCAGCCCCCCTGGGATCCATGGTGGAATTCTCTAACATCCCTATTTATTTTACAAAATTATTCTCTCTCTCCCTCTCTCTCTCTCTCTCTCTCTCTCCTTGCTCCCCTTCTGTAGCCAAGCACTTAATAGTGCACCACAGGATGGTGATTAATGGCTTTTGCTGGCTGGTGGCTACTCCAAACCACTGACCCTTATTCCTTAGGAACAGTTCTATCCAGCTTGCTAGTTCCACATACAATTGACTATTGTCCTGAACAATTAAAATGTTTCTGTGTATCAATCCTAGGGATGTACGAAAGCCTTACCTGGCTCCACGCCGGGCAATCCATGGTGGGGGGGAGGCGCTCCGTCCCTCCCCCCAGAATCCTTCCCCTGGGGATCCAACTGCTGGGCTGCACAGGGACGCAAATGGTGGCTGCCGTAGCCACTGCCATTTGTGTCCATGTCTTTAGCCATGATAGGCTACGGAAGTATTTACGTAGCCTATCATGGCAAAAGGCAGGGATGCAAATGGCGGCTGTTACGCCATTTGCATGGCTGCCTTTTGCCATGATAGGCTATGTAAATACTTACATAGCCTATTACAGCAAAGAGCAGGGACACAAATGGTGTAGTGGCTGCTATTTGCGCCCCTGCTCTTTGCCGTGATAGGCTAGGTAAGTATTTACGTAGCCTATCATGAACAAAGCCAGCCATGCAAATGGCGGCCACTACGATGGCTGCCATTTGTGGCCGCAGCAGCCTGGCAGCAGCTGGGAGACCAGCCGGAGCCGCCACCGCATCCGCCGCCGCATCTGCTGCCGCATCCACCACCACCACCACCGCTGCTGGAGCCACCGCATCTGCCGCCAGGTAAGCTCTGACCCGGGGGGGATTCCGCAGGGTGGTGAGGGGGGAGGCCATTCCACCATGGACTCCGGGGGGGGGCAGATTCTTTAGAATCCAGCCTCATTGGAGTCCGTGGCGGAATTCTCTAACATCCCTAATCAATCCCAAGCTCATTGTAGTCGATCTCGAATTTCTCTAGCATCCCTAAGTAGCAGCAATCTGAAACAATCAAACTCTGCCTTTGGTGGGCAGGCATGTCCAATAAGAGCAGAGGAGCAAGATAATGACTGCCTGTGCCTCCCATGACTCAAACTTAGGGATGGCAGAGAATTCTGCCACGGATTTCAGTGAGGCCGAATGCACTGGCATTCAGCCCACTAAAACCCATGGCAGAACGGCCTCCCGCCCCCGCCACCCTTCAGAATCCCCCCAGAACAAAACTTACCTGGGGTGGTGGCAGCAGCAACAGCTCCGGCGGTGGCTTCCGACTGGCTGCCGCTGCCACCATTTCCAATTTAAAAAAAAAAAAGTCATAGGTTACGTAAAGGTTTACGTAGCCTATCACGGCTAGATTTTAAAAAAATACCGTGATAGGCTACGTAAATGTTTATGTAGCCTATCACGGCTGAGTGATAAAAACAAAACTGCGCATACGCAAATGGCGGTGCCCATGGGCGCCGCCATTTGCATTCCTTATTTTGGCACGTCTAGTCTACGTGCGTACGCACAGGTTTTTTTTTTTTTCACTCAGCCGTGATAGGCTACGTAAACATTTATGTAGCCTATCACGGCTGACTGCAGGGACGCAAACGGTGGCGGCTACGGCCGCCGCTGTTTGCGTTCCCGGCCAGCAGGATTCGCGGCGGGAGGGATGGGGCGCCTCCCCCCTGGCCAGAATTTTTGGGGGAGGGATGGGACACCTCCCCACCGGCCAGAATTTCAGGCAAGGGAGGAAGCACCTCCCCCCCACTGCAAATCAAATTTCGGTTCAGGTAAGTGACTTTCGTACATCCCTAGATAGGGATGGCAGAGAATTTCTCCCCGAATCTTCGGGAGGCCGAATCTTCGGGAGGCCGAATTTCCCCTGAAATTGGTGGGGAAATTCTCCGCTGGCCCCCCGGCCCCCCCAGGATGGGACTTACCGTGGCCGAATGTCCCTCTCGGCGGCGGGTCCCAGCAGTGGTTCGGCGGGGGCGGGGGCGGCGGCTGGTCTCCCGACCGGCTGCTGCCACTGCCATTGCAAAAAAAAAAGTGTGGTAAAAAAAACACACACACCCGTGATAGGCTACGTAATGATTTACGTAGCCTATCATGGCTAGATTTCCAAAGTCAGCCGTGATAGCCTACGTAAATCGTCACGTAACCTGTCATGGCTGACTTTGGGGGGGGGGGGAAGTGTGTACGCAAATGGCAGCTCCCATGGGCGCCGCCATTTGCATTCCTTATTTTGGCAGGTCTAGTCTACATAAAGATTTATGTAGACTACGGCGAAAATAAGGGAATGCTATTTGCGTTGCCCTTATTTTCGCCGTAGTCTACGTAAATCTTTACGTAGACTAGACGTGCCAAAATAAGGAATGCAAATGGCGGTCCCCATGGGAGCCGCCATTTGCATACGCGCTTTTTTTTTTCAAAGTCACCCATGATAGGCTACGTGATGCTTTACATAGCCTATCACGGCTGACTTTGGAAATCTAGCCATGATAGGCTACGTAAATCGTTACATAGCCTATCACGGGTGTGTGTGTGTTTTTACTTTTTTTTCGTGGCTGGGGAGACGGGGCGCTTCTACCTGGCCTGAATTTCACCGGCGAGGGATGGGGCGCCTCCCCCCCTCACCTGAACTTCGGGGGGAGAACCGAAGTGCCTCCCCCCCCCACCGCGAAGCAAGCTTCGAGAACAGGTAAGGGACTTTCGCCCATCCCTACATAGGCATCCTGCCTCAGGTACTGGAGGTAGAAAAGAGCCATCAGGACTAGTAACCATTGATAGTCTTCTCCTCCAGGAATTTGTCTAACCCCCTTTCAAAGCCATCCAACTTGGTGGCCATCTTGTGGTAGTGAATTCTATAGTTTGATGGAATCTTACTGATTCTTACTTTACTGAATATTTCCCAACCCACCCTGCCCTGTATGGCATAAGGCAGCCAAAATGCTTCACCTCTTGTTGCCCTAGAGACAGGACTGTTACATTTTCCTGACCACAATCCCACCATCTCCTGTCCTGAGCGGACAGAAGGGGAGAGAGAGAGAGAGAGAGAGAGAGAGAGAGAGAGAGATGTGTGTTATGGACTTAATAGCCACAAGGACTTGGAGCTATAAAAAGACTTATTCTATTACATGTAGGAGTGATATATCTACCTAGAATAAAAATACTGTGAGTTTAAAACACTCTGGCTGTGGACAGTTTGAGCAATGAAAGAGTTTGGTGCCCTTATCCATCTATGTGCTCTTGACCAGAGACAATACTGGTTTCCCTGCCCATCAAGCTTTATAGATCTTTAGCTAAGGAATCCTCATAACAACCCTGCATATCATTTCTTTTTCTAAGAAGTCTCTTCTTTACATTGAGAGTTGGGGAAGCTATACATGTCTTTGCTTCCAGCTCTCCTCTTCTCCCTTCCCTTGACCACCACTTCTTCCTCCCCTCTCCCAGTCAACATGTACAAAGCCTTCTAGCATCAGCCCACATCCCCATCCCAGCAAACCCATATTGCCTCCTTTATTAATAATAAAGTTATAGGAAATTAAAGTAATACATCATTAGGGGCCCATAGCTCTGATGGAGTGTGGCTGTGATGCGTCATCTGGGAGGCTGAGAGCAGACATCAGAATCCCAAGGAGACAGGCCTGTCTGTTATGTAGGAATATAAATCTTTAAGGCTGCCACACACACACACACCGTCCCATGTGCATGTTCAGGAGTTGCTGGGAAAACAAGGAAAACACGAGGTACTGGAAGAGGACTTATTCAGGCAGAAAACAGAATCAACAGAAAACAGAATACGGCAGAATCAAGTTGTCTCTGCAAAAGCATGTGGCCCTTAAGGTAATGTATGGTGCCATGCAGCTTGGAATTGTCTCAGCCCTTAAAGAGCCTCGAGTCATGATGAAATGAAATGCATCCATAAGTGGCAACTCTGGGGTTCGTTGACTACAACTCATGCAAATGTAGAGATGCCAATATCATGATTTTTCACTGCCAAAGCAAAAATACGGATGGGTGAAATTTTCATTTCCATTTGTTTCTGATCAGAATTTGCCAACATTTGCCATTTTCTTCATAGTCGGGACAGAATGAACTTCAGATTTTTGTTAAAAAAAAAAATTCAAATGCAGAGAAACCATCACAGATGGGTTCTTCCCAGCAAGCCCAGGGCTCTGAGTGCTTAGCTCTTAAAAGTCTGGTTTGCCACATCTTTTTTTCTGACATGATCCTCATCTTTAATACCTACGTATATAGTAGACAGGTACAACATAGTCATTTCTATGCTGGGAATAGCTGTACCTATTGGATTTGTTCAGTGCAGATGGGCAAGGATGTTGTTACAGTTTGGGTTTTGATCAGAATTTAGCAAAATTCACAACTATCTCCATATGCAACATGGAAAGAACATGGGATTTTAAAAATCTGAATGTGAGAGAAAGAGAAACTGACAGGGGAGACATGACAGAGGTCTACAAAACTATGCATGGTATGGAGAATGTGGGTAGAGAGACATTTTTCTCCGTCTCTCAAAATACTAGAACCTGGGGTCATCCTATGAAGCTGATTGGTGGGAGATTCGGGGCAGATAAAAGGATGGACTTCTTCACGCAGTGCATAGTTGAACTATGGAATTCGCTACCACAGGATGTAATGATGGCCACCCATTTGGATGGCTTTAAAAGGGGGTTGGACAAATTCCTGGAGGAAAAGACTACCAATGGCTACTAGTCTTGATGGCTATGTGCTACCTCCAGAACCAGAGGCAGTGAACCTAGGTACACCAGTTGCTGTGAAACATGGGTGGGAGGGTGCTGTGCCCTGCTCGTGGGTTCCTGGTCAACAGCTGGTTGGCCAGTGTGTGAACAGAATGCTGGACCAGATGGACCCTTGTTCTGGTCCACCATGTCTGTTACGTTCTTATATTTTTACAACAGGTTAGTCCATCCCTAAGCAAAAATCACGTATCGGCTGTAGCAGGTATTTGTTCCATTACGTCGGATGTGTAGAACCTCTTTCAACCCAAGGGCTGGATCTCATTTTGGAGAAGGTTTTTTTTTTGGGGGGGGGGCTGCATTACAGTGCAGGAACAAAAGGGAGGTGGCCAAAGATGAAAGGGTGGGGCCAAAATAGTAGAAATACCAGGACATTATAGCCTAAAGCTCTTACTGTCAGTAACCAAGCCTTGGGAGAAGGATTTCAAACTTTTAGAATGGGGAAAAAACATGCAAAAGTCTGGAAACTGCTAAACAATTGGTAGTTGAGGGAAAGGGGGTGGAGCCAAGGGAAAGGGTGTGGCTACCTGGGGAACCCTAGAGAGCCAGATTTGGATGCCAGGAAGGCCAGATTCTGCACCCCTCGAATGAGGCAGCTGTTAGGATTGATCCTGAGTGCAGGGAGATAGTTAGCAGCTCAGATTCAGAAGAGGAACAGCCAGAACCGGGGGATGCATTTTCCCAAGCCAGTTCAGATATGGGTAGGCATGCTTCTCAGGTTACTAACTACTAGATGGCTGGGCCTGAAGCCCCCCCCCCCTTTGTGAGAAGCCAGGACAAGGAGGAGGAGAGTGGGGTCTGTGACTTAAGAGATGCTAGACTACGGCGCAGAGCTAAGAGAGAAATGTCAGGGTGGAGCTCAAAGGGTTGACCCAGTTAGCGATGCATGAGAGGCGACGTAGGGAAGCATCCCTGGAAGGGCGGGACAGCCCTCCCCAAGTGAGTCTAGCCAGCAAGCCTCACTTCAAACTGCAGGCAACATCGGTGTTCCCATTTGAATCCGCTGGAGGCATCCCTTTGTAGCCTGCGAGTCTTCGAGGATTTGCATCTGTAATGAATCTGTGGATAATGAATTAAAGGCGGCCTGAGACTGAAGCCTCTCTATTTGTGTGTGTGAGTGCATCAGGAAAGAGGGGACCCAAGGGAAACGTGACAGCAGCTAGGGTTGGACGGGTTCAGCTCCATCCCAGGATGCCGGTCGCTTTCTGAGCCTCCATCGCTGCCCGCCCCTGTTCGGTGCATCGTGCAAGCCCCTAGATGGCTCAGAGAGTTCCTGACAAGCACTGCAAGGCCGCCTGCTCCTTCCCTGAGCCACCACTGCTATGCAAAGTGGCGGTTCAGGCTCTTCCAGGAAGGGAATGTTGCATCAACTGGCCATAAAGGAGCAATCTATGCAACATTACAGAGAGCCAGTGTGGTGTGGTGGCTAGTGTGTTGGACTGGGAGTCAGGAGATCTGGGTTCTAGTCCCCACTCAGCCATGGAAGCTCACTGATATAAGATCCGGGCAGTATGCCAGTCCAGAGGACTGTTTACATATACCCCCTTCTCTCTCTCTCTCTCTCTTTTGCTTACTTCCTCTTTTTTTACATTAGACATGATAGACTGTATAATAAAATTCCTGTTTGTGTGTGTAAAGATATGTATACATTTATATATAGATTTAGAAATGACACTATCTAAAATACAGATAGCATAATATTTATTAGTGATTTGTTACTATTATTACTTATCCTTTTTAATTTCTTTCCTTTTTATTATTATTATTATAATTATTATGAGACTTTGATTAGTAATATTTTTGGCTGGTTAAATTGTTAAGCTTTACTGTTATATGCTAACTGAAGGGCAGTATATGGTTATTGGAAATGAATTGTAGGCTTGCTCCCTTGCTATAAGGCTGATGATATGATATTGAAATGTAAGGTTGATTATCTATGCTGTACTGAATTGTAATACTGGCAACGTTATAGGCATAACTTTTAAGTAGAATGATATTTGAAGTTTGTGTGTAATGGAGTTTAAATTTAATCCTTTTCAGTAAATTTTTTATTTTTTATTTTTTTCTTGCTTTCTTCTTCCTTTTTCTTCTTCTGTTTCTTTTTCTTCTTCTTCCTCTTCTTTGTTATTGCTGTGTCCTCCTAAGAATACTGCATTGTTGGAAACTGTAGATAATGACTTGGTTGTTGGTACTGTTTATTTCATTTATAAAGATAAAAAATAGAATAAAAAGTATTTAAAAAAAAAAAGCCATGGATGCTCACTGGGTGACTTTGGGCCAGTCACAGACTCTCCGCCCAACCCACCTCACAGAGCTGCTGTTGTGAGGATGAAATGGAGAGGAGGAGAATTGTGTGAGCTGCCTTTGGTTCTTTAGGAGGAAAAAAGGTGGGATATAAATGTAATTTTTAAAAAACATGGCCCTTTTATGTCTGCAGTGTTGAGTAGATGGCCCCTTTATGGCCCCAATCTACACAACATTAGTTGTTGCAGGATATAAATGTAAGGTGGGATATAAGTGGTGGGATATAAATAAAAAGGTGGGATATAAATGTAGGTTAAAAAAAATGGCCCATTTTTGCCTGAAATGTTGTGTACATGGCCCCATAATGGACCCAATCTACACAACAGTAGTTTTCCAGAAAGACTCAAGATGCTATTTTGCGTAACAATGGCGGCTGCGGGAAGGAGCAGGTGGCCAACCCCCATTTACGGACCACATGGTGCTTGGCGAACGGGTCTGGTAAATGCCATGCCGTCTGTGAACAGGAGTCCAGGGGGCCAAGCTGGTGTGGGGGGGGAGTCCATCAGACTTCACTCCCATATCAGGAATTTGCGATGTCCCTAGAGGTAGCAGCTTTGTGAATATTATTGTCAGAACTAGGGAGTGGAGGGGCAGGTTAATTGTGCAAGGTCGATGAAGATAGCGAATTCTGCATGCGATGGTTCACATCTGCAATGATTTATACTTCTGCCTGTGCTCCTCATTGGGAAACATTATGCACAATTTAGCCAATAGTGCATGCAATGGAAAACAGTGATTCACATCTGTAGACATATCTGGGGGTAGACATGAGAACCACATCAAGTAAGCTGTTATCTAGACCTTCCACCAGGGATAGGACAGAAATTTGTTTCAGATCGAATGCAATCTTAGCAAATGTGCACTTCGTGAAGCTGCACATGAATTGGTTATACGATGATATTCAGGCATTTTAGAATGTTGTGATGCAGTTTGTAAATAAAAAATGCTGGAAGAAATGCATATATTTACAGGAAATTGCACCCCAAAATGTATATATTATGGAAAAGGCTGCACACAGCTCTTTACTTTAGGGTGAAATTGCTTGGGAAAGGTATGTATATTTGGAAAAGTGCCTACAAAATACATGGGAAATGCACACAAAAATAAGAATGAGCAGTATCCAAGGGAGCTCTGCACTCCCTCTGATTCCATTGTGTCACCACTACGGATGTACGGGCTGTGCAAAATCTGCTCTGTCTGTGTTTTGAGACACAGACTTTTGTTCCATCACCCACTCACAGATGGATGTAGATCTTTTTTCGTCATGTGGAAAAATATGCAAATATTTACCTAAGAGGTTTTGTAAGAATTTACATAATTCTCCTTAGTATATAACATTTAGCCTCCCTCATTCCATTCAACTTTTCCTCAGCAGAAACTTACATATTTTCCTATGAATTTATATGCATAAATATTGGGAAAGTAAAAAAGATCATCTGGAAGTACGCGGACTCCACGCAGCCTGAGGGGGTCACTCCGCACTGGATTCTGCATGTCATATTCTTAGAAATCCAAGCTCATTTTAGTCTGTCTCGAATTTCTCCAGCATCCCTAGTCTGTCCTGCAAGTGAGATTCTCTGCTTGCACAATGGCGATTTAGTGCTTCCAGGAGCAACTGGAAACAAATGGAAACACTCATTCCTGGAATGGGGCAGGTCAGCGGAAGTTGCATAAGGGAGTTCTGGTGACTTGTCCCATTCCAGAAATGTATGTTTCCACTTGTTTTGGATTGCTCCTAGAAGCACTAAATCACCATTGTGCAAGCGGTGGGTCCCACTTGCACAATGGAATTGGCGGGAGGGGCTGCCTACGCAACAGAATTGGCAAGAATGCAACAGAATTGGTGTAAGCCAACAGAATTGGCTTACACAATGGCCCCATTGGCTACTATCCTACATTTTGAGAAACGTGCACCAAAATACATACACATGCATACACAGTTTTTAAAAATCACAAAGCGACGGGGAAATGGACAGAACAAACCTCATGTTGAAAAACTAAGAAACTGTTCAAAATCAAGCAACTGAACCTGAAATTAATAATTCATTGCTTTGGATCCAAACTAGAATTGAATGAATGAATGAATGAATGAATGAATGAATAGTTATCTGGGTCAGAAACTGGATCAGAAACAGAAACTGGTGGGGGTTTTTAAAAACAACAACAAATATTTCTAGAAATAAGTTAAACCAACTCCCCCCAACCTGATGCCCTCCCATAACTGGTCATTGGCCATGCTGGCAGCTGGAGTCCAACACATCTGGAGGGCACCAGGTTGGGGAAGGCAGAGTTAAACAAATGTTATTGGGCCAGCATAAAACCAAACATGTAGCTATGCATCTGATTCCTCCTGCCTCCAAGCTATTTTGCTTGTATATTTCAAACAGTGACAGATTACACTCCTGGGAAAGCTAAGATTGTGTTAAAATCCCTCCACACAAATAACAATTAACAGCCAAGCTTTGACTTGAAGTCACTTGTTGCTAAATATGATTTGGAAAACCTGATTTAAGGACAGGACAACAGAACTCAAGAGAGCCAACAGGAAAGCCAGAAATGAAATATTTTCTGATCTGCATACAGGCTCTTCATGAGAGGCTTTTCAATGTCAAGTATGGGGGGAGGGAACCAAACACAATTAAAAAGAGGCACTTATGGCTAAAATGAAATGAATGGATTCAACTTCTGCATTTTGCCTTATTTATATAATTTCATTCCCACCCGACTCAAAGGTTGAGGTTTAGGGTTATTTATTTGATCTTTTATCTTATGACATCTTCTGTCATAAGATAAAATGCTGTGCCTTCCAGAACCTGGTGCTCTCCAGATGTACTATAAATCCCATCATCCCCAACCAGCATTCCCAACAGCTGGGGATGATGGGAGTTGGTGCAATACATCTGGAGGGCTCCAGGTTGGGGAAGGCTTGTCTATAGAGATGTCAGAGAAATCTGCAGCAGCACCAAATGGGTTTGGATTTTTATGAATCTGACCTGCGGATTCCACAGCAGACCAGCTTTCCCCCCATCAATTGGATTCCACAGACTTGCAGACCATTTTTATAACCTTTGGGAATTTTGCACAGATTTCTTCATAGAAAAATATGCATGAAAAAAAGTGTATTTCCCTCATAGGCTAAAGTGTGAAAAGGAGCATTGGGGGGGGGGGTATCTGCATATTGGGGGGATTTGTGCATTTTTGCACTTATACATTTGTTCAAATTTGGAACTAAAACAATCTGATTTTGTCAGTGGGCGAATGACAGAGTGAGAGGTGCCTGACAATCGGTGAAACACCAATGGAATGGATTTTACACAATCCATACATTCCTGCTTCTCTATACCATTGTTCATGCCACTATAACTTGGAAGCAAGACTACGCTAACATACATAGAGAGCCGTACTACTGTTCCAACATTTCAGCTGGGGCAAAATACTGTGACTTTGCTCTGATGGAGGTAAGTCACCATAGGGATGTCTGTCACTGGGACCAATGGATTCCAGCAGCACCCCCAACTTGGCTTGCAATTTTCAGCTGAGCCATAAGTTTGTTCCTGAAATCCAGGAAATTTTCCAGGTGTTTTGGGCTTTCTTCTTTTGTGTGTGTGTGTGCATAAAAAGCAATTCATGCAATTTGTGGCCACAATTTGTGCAAAGTACAGCTGCAATGTGCGTAATTTGCACAAATTGCAGCTGTAATTTGTGTAAATTGCTTTACACAAATAAAAAAACCCAAACAAATGGAAATCTGTGAGCTGGCCTGTGTCGTTTCAGATTGAGGTGGGCCAGCTTGCAGAAAAGTGAGCCGAAGTCCAGGGGGGCAACCTGACTAATGTTCAATGAGCTTCCCCTGCCAGAAGGATTACTCTAACATTCCTAGGTTACAGGGAACATGTTAAATCAGTGCTTCAGCTTCTAAACTGGCCGCCATTAACCTTCTTGCTGAAATTTAAAGTATTGGTTGTGATCTGTCAGGGTGGACACTCATCCCATAGAATCCCAGAGTAGTTCTGATTCTGAGGAAGAGGAGTCGCTCCTGGGAGAGGAGCGCGCTCCTCTTTCCCAGGGCCAACAGCTGATGGAGATTCCTCCCACCAGCATTCCTAGCTTAGATAGCAGTCCTGGGAGTGACAGAGCACGGGAAGCAGACTTGATGGATGCGCGACGCCGACGCAGAGAGCGGCGCCAAATGGAGGGCGCAGAAAGGAGGCGTAGTGCCCGGTTGGCGCGCAAACAACGGCTGCACCCAGAGGATCCAAGGGAAAAGGGGAGGGACTCTCTCTAGTCCTTAAGTTCAGGGGTCTGCCAGTAATTCCCTTTCAAACAGGGACCAACTGTTCCAACTTAGGGCATAGGTACTCTGGTGCTCATATCTAGTTGCTAAAAGTAGAGTTGTTAAGTTGTAAAAGAGGAATAAAGCTTTGAAAGGAATCCCTTTGTCTGTGTCTGGACTTGGCTACTGGATTAGACTGAGAGAGGCCTCCAAGGAGCCCTTGACATGATCTAAGCCACATTGCATGGGGGAAAGGGGGTTGTATTTCAGCCCTGAAAATCCCCCCCTCCATTTCAGGATTTTTGAAAGGGTGTGAAATTGTTCATAAGGGGGAAGCTGTCAAAGGAAGAAGAAACAGACACTGAGATAACCGGACTAACACTGCATTCTTATTCCTGCTCTTATTCTTATTATTTGTTACATTTATCCTGCCTTTTCCTCAAAGGGACCCAAGACAGTGTACATGACCTTCCTCCTCTCTGTTTTATCCTCACAACAACAACCCTGTGAGGTAGGGTAGGTTGAGAGTCAGTGACTGGCCCAAAATCACCCAGTGAGCTTCATTGCTGAGTGGGGACAAGAACCTGGATCTCCCGAGTCCCAGCCCAACACTCTAACCACTACACCACACTGGCACTCTACAGCATGATGGCTCTCTTTACATTGGGTTGTCCATCAAACTGTGAGGGTGCACTGATGACAGAATTTTCCCTCCCAGCACCAGCAGATTAGAGGAGCAAGGATGAGAAAAGGAATAAATACATATGGCAGAATGTTTTCAGCCCAGCACTGTTATAAAGCCCTAAGCAGCCTATGCTGAGAAAACCTAAAAGACCATCTCCAAGTCCTCTCCTCCAGAACAACCTGTAATATCAATCAGGGGTGTCCTCTTAAGTATACCATAATTGCACCATGTCGGGGGAAACCAGGTGCACAGACAAGTATTTTCAACTAAAAGGTAAAGGTGTCCCCAACCAGTCGTGTCCGACTCTAGGGTGCGGTGCTCATCCCCGTTTCTAAGCTGAAGAGCCAGCGCTGTCCGAAGACGCTTCCGTGGTCATGTGGCCGGCATGACTGAACACCGAGGTGCACGGAGCGCTGTTGCCTTTCCCGCCGAGGTGGTACCTATTTATCTACTTGCAATTTCTTGCTTTCGAACTGCTAGGTTGGCAGGAGCTGGGACCGAAGACGGGAGCTCACTCCGTCACGCGGCAATTTTCAACTACTCCTTGTCAACTGAGAAATCCTCTTCCTCAGTTGTGAACTGCCAAAGCATTTGCTCCAAATGTGGTAAGACGTCCGATCATGAAATCTGGTGTTAAGAAACAATGTGACACATTCAATGTGGGAAGGAAAGGTTGGCACAATCTGGGTTGGCACAGTCATTAGTACCTCTCAGTCATGGCTGTTGTGATAATGCAGAGGGAAGGGGGGGGATAAAAACCCTAGCATCTGTGGGAAAACAGAAGTGGATTCCAAGTAAATTCACATTAAGAGTATAATTTTCAAAAGTCATCATGCGTATGCATTGTCAGCATGCTGCATGGAGTGAAATACATTATAGCCCAGGAAAGTGAAGAGTTCTTGCTTGGAGCCTTGGCAAGACAAGGCGTGGAATTCTGCTGAATGCAAAACCCACATAGAACTAGGGATGCTGGAGAAATTCAAGGCAAACTAAAATGAGCTCAGATTTCCAGGAATCTGACCTGCGGAATTCTCTGCAGAGCGACCCCCTCAGGCCATGTGGAGTCCGTGGACTTTCGGATTTTTTTTTTTTTTACTTTCCTGAAATTTATGCATGTAAAACCATAGTAAAATATGTAAGTTTCTGCTGAGGAAACATTGAATGGAATGGGGGACAATATGGTGTTACATATTAAGGTGAATTATGTAAACACTTATGTAAATACTTTATTATTTGAGTATTTTTCCACACAACAACAACAACAATATTTGCATCCATCTCTGTGGTGATGATGGAACAAAAGGCACCCGACAATCCACGAAACACAGGTTGTGCAGATTTTACACAGTCTGTACATCCCTACATAGAACTCAGGAGCCCAGTTTCTTGGCGTCCTTGGAACAGTCTGTTTCTGGACATTGCCAGGAGCATTTCAAGTTCTTGCTATGGTGAACATAAAATCAAGAGAACAGCCAAGCTGGATCAGGCCAAGGATCCCTCTAGCCCAGTCTTCCCCAACTTGGTGCCCTCCAGATGTGTTGGCCTGCAATTCCCATAATTCCCAGCCACCATGGTGCCCAGGCAGAACCACTGAAGAACATAAGAAGGGTTCTGCTGAATGAGATCAAAAAAGGCCTATCTAGACCAGCATGCTATTTTACACAGAGCTTTTTTATATGAGGCTGTATCTACTTTTGGTTTCATTGCAGAATTGAGATCCGGGCTCTACACAAATAGCTTTTCCTTTCCTGCTTTTCTGCTACATAACCTCTAGGTGGCACTGTGCCATAGCAGAATACCATAATTACACATGTAGGAAAATATGTTTTTGTTTACTTTCACAAATAACACTCCATTTTCCTAGCGATGTACAAAAGTGACTTACCTTTCATGGATTATGTTGATGGTGGGGGGGAGACGTTCCGTCCCTCCCCCCAGAATCCTTGACGGGGGGGGAGGCGATCCGTTCCTCCCCCCTGGAATCCTTGATGGCCGGCTGTGCTCCACGGCAGCTCCGCGGAGCAGCCGGCCAGGCCCAGCCCAGCCCAGAGCCGTCTGCAGCCGGATTTCTGGCCGCGGAGGGCTCTGGGAAAAAAACAACAACAACTGCGTACGCAAATGGTGGCAGCTACAGCCGCCGCCATTTGTATTCCTTATTTTTGGCCATCTGAATCTAACTATGATGGCGAAAATAAAGGGGAACGCAAATAGCATAGCGGGCACTATTTGCGTCCCTTTTTGATTCGCCATTTTAGCCTACGTAAATCTTTACGTAGGCTAAAACGGCGAAACAAAAAGGGATGCAAATAGCGCCTGCTACGCTATTTGCATTCCCCTTTATTTTCACCGTCATAGTCTACGTAAATATTTATTTAGACTAAGATGGCCAAAAATAAGGAACGCAAATGGCGGCGGCTGTAGCTGCCACCATTTGCGTACGCAGGTGTTTGGTTTTTTTTAAACCCACCCAGCCATGATAGGCTATGTCAAGATTTACGTAGCCTATCACGTCATGTTTTTTTTTTTAAACCCAGCCATGATAGGCTACGTAAATCTTTACATAGCCTATCACATCGTTGTTGTTTTTTTAACAAGACTGGAAATGGCGGCGGAGGCGGCCAGTCGGAAGACCAGCTACCACAGCTGCCGCCGCCAAAGCCACCGCCAGAGCCGCCAGAGCCTGGAGGATCCGCCCCAGGTAAGTCTTGTCCCGGGGCAATCCGCGGGGGGGCGGGAGGTGGCAGGCCATTCCACCACGGAGTTCGGGGGGCCGAATGCACTGGCATTCGGCCTCACCGAGATTCGTGGCGGAATTCCCTGCCATCCCTACATTTTCTGCTCTGTACAAAAGCCCACAAAAATGCTCTTTAAAAACAGAAGCGAAACTGGAGGGTCACAACATTGCCCAAAGAAGCCATAAACAACCATAAGGAATGACAAGTGCACAATAAAAGCCTCATGTAGAAAATCTCACAGTGGCCATCCAGATGCATCTCCCCTCTCCCCCTGTTGCTTCCCAGAATCTGGTAATTCAGAGCCACACTGCTTCTGAACCTATAGTATAGCTGTCATGATTAATAGACATTGATCTCTTGCCTCACATCCCTTATGTCACCAGTTCACAACCCACTGGAGTCTTCAGCCCTGATTAGGGGTGGTGTGGGCACCCAATTTTGTCTGGGAATTAGGGATGTTAGAGAATTCTGCCACGGACTCCAATGAGGCTGGATTCTTTAGAATCCGCCCCCCCCCCCCGGGGTCTGTGGCAGAACGGAGCAATCCCGCTGCCACCCCATGAAATTTTCCTGGAACAGATCCTACCTGGTGTCAGCCATCCGGTCCATCTGCTGCCCCAGTCTGCAGCCACCATTTACCTCCCTACTTTAGCTGTGATAGGCTACGTAAGTATTTACGTAAATACTTACGTAGCCTATCATGGCAAAGAGCAGGGATGCAAATAGCATTCGCTACACCATTTGCATCCCTGCCTTTTGCCAAGATAGGCTACGTAAATATATATGTAGCCTATCATGGCTAACGCCGGGATGCAAAACGCGGCCGCTATGCCATATGCGTCCCTCCATTAGCCGTGATAGGCTATGTATATATTTAGGAGACACTTTTTTTTTAGTCTTACATCAATTTAAGTTCCCCAAACAGAACCATCTCTGAGATCGGGTAATATCAACCCACGCTTGCAATTTTCTCTGAGCACCTAAGATGAAACTTCCAACTAGGAAGGCAAGGTAAAATACTTGGGGTATTTCAGTTTGGCAAGGGGGATGATTATTGGAAGGATGTCAGACAGGAACATTCTGCAACCTGGCACTCAGCAGATGTGTTGGACTAAAATCCTCTTCAGCAAAGCCACTGGCTGGTCGAATCTGTCAATTCACTTTTTCCCACATTCGAATTATGTAAATCTCAAGTTCTTTCTCTCCTGAATATGAAGTACTTTGCAAATTTTAGTACGTTCTTATCAAAAAGGAACTGAAACAAAATTCTCAGCATCTGCACCAGCCAAATTCAATGTGTACATCTATTTCCAGCATGGGAAGGACCATGTTGTACCTCCTTGTTGTATAGCTGTTAAAGATGAAAAGCCTGCCAGAAAAAAAAGGTGGCCACCCTAATTCTGCACACAAGGATCCAGACCAGAATTTTAAGGTCGAAGCACTCAAAGTAGGGATGTCAGAGAATTCCACCACGGATCTCAGTGAGGCCGAATACCAGTGCATTTTGCCCCCCGAACTCCGTGGCAGAATGGCCTGCCACCTCCCCGCCCCCCTGCGGATCCCCCCGGGACGAGACTTACCTGGGGCGGATCTTCCGGGTGGCACTGGCTGCGGCAGCGGTGGCAGCGGCGGCTGGTCTTCCGACCAGCTGCCGCCTAGGGATGGCGGAGAATTTCTCCCCAAATCTTTGGGGGGCCGAGTGCCAACGCATTCGGCCCCCCAAAATCGGCGGTGAAATTCTCCGCCACCCACCCCAGGATGGGACTTACCTTTGGCGAATGTCCCTCCCGGCGGCGGTTTGTCGGCCTTTCTTCGGTCTTCCGACCGGCTGCCGCCACCGCCATTACAAAGTGTAAAAAAACCCCCAAACCCCGTGATAGGCTATGTAATGATTAACGTAGCCTATCACGGCTAGATTTCCAAAGTCAGCTGTGATAGGCTACATAAATCGTTACGTAGCCTATCACGGGTGACTTTGAAAAAAAAATCAAAGTGCGTATGCAAATGGCGGTGCCCTATGGGCGCCGCCATTTGCATTCCTTATTTGGTCCCGGTAGTCTACATAAAGATTTACATAGACTACACCGTAGTCTACATAAATCTTTACGTAGACTACTGGGACCAAATAAGGAATGCAAATGGCGGCGCCCATAGGGCACCGCCATTTGCGTACACGCTTTTTTTTTTCAAAGTCACCCATGATCGGCTACGTAATGATTTACATAGCCTATCATGGCTGACTTTGGAAATCTAGCCGTGATAGGCTACATTAATCGTTATGTAGCCTATCACGGGTTTGTTTGTTTTTTTTACACTTTGTTTGGCGGCCGGGGAGACGGGGCGCTTCTCCCCGGCCTGAATTTCGACCGGGCGAGGCGGGAAGCCTCCCCCCCAGCCTGAACTTTGGGGGGAGAAGCAAAGCGCCTCCCCCCCACCGCGAAGCACCCCTGCGAAAAGGTAAGTGACTTTCGTACATCCCTACTGCCACCGCCGCCATTTCCAGTCTTGTTAAAAAAAAAAAGATTTACGTAGCCTATCATGGCTAGGTTTTTTAAAAAAAACACGACGTGATAGGCTACATAAATCTTTACATAGCCTATCATGGCTGGGTGGGTTTAAAAAAAACAACAACCCGCGTACGCAAATGGCGGCGGCTACAGCCACCACCATTTGCATTCCTTATTTTTGACCGTCTTAGTCTACGTAAATATTTACGTAGACTATGATGGCGAAAATAAAGGGGAACGCAAATAGCGTAGCGGGAGCTATTTGCGTTCCCCTTTATTTTCGCTGTCATAGTCTACGTAAATATTAGGTAGATTCAGACGGCCAAAAATATGGAACACAAATGGCTGTGGCCGTAGCTGCCGCCATTTGCGAATGCGGTTTTTGTTTTGTTTTTTCCCAGAGCCCTCCGTGGCTGGAAATCCGGCTGCCGACGGCTGTGGGCTGGGCTGGGCCTGGCCGGCTGCTCTGTGGAGCTGCTGCGAAGCACAGCCGGCCATTGAGGATTCTGGGGGGGGAGAGGAATGGATCGCCTCCCCCCCATCGATGATTCCAGGGGGAGGGATGGAACACCTCCCCCCACCACATCAACATAATCCGTGAAAGGTAAGTCACTTTTTTACATCCCTAACTCAAAGCCCTGGCCCCAGATGTTTTCTGGGTCAGTTTTCATTTCTCCCACATTCATGTTTCTTAATCTCAAGTTCTTTTTGTCCTGAACATGGAGAACATGGAGAATTTTGGTAAATTCTTATCAAAACTGAACTGAAGCAAAATAAGTAAGGTCCCATGGCAAGGAACTCTAATGAGAAAAGGAGTCCAAGATGGGTGGGAATTTTTTAAAAAGGAAATTCTCAAGGCACAATTACAAACAATTCCAACAAGAAAAAAGGGTGGCAGACAACAGAAGAAGCCAATGTGGCTTCACAAAAAGCTTAGAGATGACCTGAAAACAAAAAAAGCACACATATATATGACAAGTGGAAGGAAAGCCAAGGAACAAAGGAAGAGTACAGGCAGCTAGCACTGAATTGCAGGGATGGCGTCAGGATGGCTAAAGCTGAGAACGAGCCAAAGTTAGTGAGGGATGCTAAAAGCAACAAAAACGCTTTCTTCAGATATGTGCATAGTAAAAGACAGAGGAAAGAAATGGTGGTTCAGCTATTACATAAGGATGGCAAAATTATAACAGATGACAAAGAAAAGGCAGAACTGCTCAATTCCTACTTTGGCTCAATCTTCTCCCAAAAGAGGGTCTATGACCCCCCTGGCAAAGGCAAAGTACAGGGTGAAGGGGCAGGATTGCAGCTTGAGATTGATAGGCATATGGTCAAGGAACACCTAATTACTTTGAATGAGTTCAAAACTCCAGGGCCAGATGAACTGCATCCTAGAGTAATAAAGGAACTGGCAGAAGAACTTTCAGAACCACTGTGTATTATCTTTGAGAAACCATGGAGGATGGGTGAAGTGCCAGATGACTGGAGGAGAGATAATGTTGTCCCAATCTTCACAAAGGGCAAAAAGGAGGAACCTGGGAACTACAGACCTGTTGGTCTGACATCAATCCCTGGGAAAATTCTGGAGCAGATGATAAAGCAATCAGTCTGTAAGCACCTTGAAAACAACGCAGTGATGACAGGAAGCCAACATGGACTTGTCAAGAACAAATCCTGCCAGATGAATCTGATCTCATTTTTTGATCAGTTAACCTCCCTTGTGGACTGTGGGAATACTGTGGACATCATATGCCTCGATTTCAGAAAAGCTTTCGACAAAGTGCCCCATAATCTCCTGATAAGCAAACTAGCTAAAAGTTAGGGATGTATGAAATTGCTCTTACCTGGCTCCGCCAGGTTCCGCTGGGGAGGGGAGGTGCTTCCTCACTCCCCCTGGAATCCTCACCAGACATCCGGCCGCTGGCTAGCAGGGACGCAAATGGCGGCAGCCGTAGCCACCGCCGTTTGCATCCCTGTAGTCAGCCATGATAGGCTACGTAAATCTTTACGTAGCCTATCACGTCTGACTTTAAAAAAAACCAACGCGTGTACGCAAATGGCGGCGGCTACGGCCGCTGCCATTTGCGTTCCTTATTTTGGACTGTCTTAGTCTACGTAAATATTTACATAGACTAAGACGGCAAAAATAAGGGGAATGCAAATAGCATTGCAGACGCTATTTGCGTTCCCCCTTATTTTCGCTGTATTAATCTAAGTAAATATTTACGTAGACTAAGACGGCCCAAAATAAGGAATGTAAATGGCAGCGGCCATAGCCACTGCCATTTGCGTATGCACATTTTTTTTTTAAGTCAGACGGAGCAGAGCCGGCCAGCCAGGATTCCAGGGGAGGGACGGAGCACCTCCCCCCCCCCAGCGGAACCCGGCAGACCCAGGTAAGGGCAATTTTGTACATCCCTATTGATAACTGGCAAATAGAGAGAGAGAACATGGAGGTAGTGACAGACTTTGTCTTTCTAGACGCAAAGATTACTGCAGACACTGACTGCAGCCTGGAAATCAGAAGACTTTTACTTCTTGGGAGGGCAGCAATGACAAATCTTGATAAAATAGTGAAGAGCAGAGACATCACACTCACAACAAAGGTCCGCATAGTGAAAGCAATGGTATTCCCCGTAGTAACCTATGGCTGTGAGAGCTGGACCATAAGGAAGGCTGAGCGAAGGAAGATAGATGCTTTTGAACTGTGGTGCTGGAGGAAAATTCTGAGACTGCCTTGGACTGCAAGAAGATCAAACCAGTCCATACTCCAGGAAATAAAACCAGGCTGTTCACTTGAGGGAATGATATTAAAGGCAAAACTGAAGTAGTTTGGCCACATAATGTGAAGACAGGATACCCTGGAGAAGATGCTGATGCTAGGGAAAGTGGAAGGCAAAAGGAAGAGGGGCCGACCAAGGGCAAGGTGGTTGGATGATATTCTGGAAGTGATGGGCTCGACCTTGGGGGAGCTGGGGATGGCGACGGCCGACAGAAAGCTCTGGCGTGGGCTGGTCCATGAAGTCCCGAAGTGTCGGAAGCGACTGACTGAATAAACAACAAACTTTGGGCACATCATGCTGATCGCCTTTTTTTTTAAGAAATGGAGATCAGCACAGAGGTGGCGAACAGCTCTGGCTGGCAATGTAAGCAGCCCTATAGCTGGTGCGACTCTGTGGAATCCTCGCAGAGCACAGCCGCTCCAGAAGATGGGGTGATCGCCTCCCCCCCCCATGGACTCTCCACTGGAATGGATGGTGGGGAATCAGTACACCCCTAATCTTCTCTAACTGGGGAGAGGTAACAAGCGGGGTACCGCAGGGCTCAGTCCTGGGCCCAGTGCTCATCAAACATTTTATTAATGACTTGGTGGAGGAGGTTCAGGGAATGCTAATCAAATTTGCAGATGACACAAAATTGGATGGGGTAGCTAATACTTTGGAAGACAGAAACAAAATTAAAAGTGGTCTTGATAGACTGGAGAGCTGGACAGAAAACAACAGAATGAAATTTAATAGGAGGTGAAGGTTAACGAGCTGCAAGATAGGCTGACAATGAACAAAACTATGACACAAGCTTTTTTCAAAAATTTCTCTGTCAGAATTTCCCAGCTGGAGGCTTCACACGCAGATCCAATGTATGTATTACTGGCATTAAAAATCTGCGGAGAGATGTAAATTTGCCTACCTTTTTAGACATGTTTTTGCATGAGATACTCCTTGTGCCATCTGTTTATTTACTTGATATTGAGCAGGCATTTCATGTGCCAAATGCTAAAGGGACTGGCTATATGATTATAGTCCAATTTGAGAGAATCTCCACAAAGAATTATATCCTGCATTTGGCAAGAGAGGGTGGAAATCTTTTTTTGGAAACAAGATAAAGTTATGTTATTTCCAGATTACATTAAAGAGGTGGCTGATAAAAGAAGGCAATTCATCAAGGCAAAAAATATGGCAAAACAAATGAACTTACAACATCACTTAAAATATCCTGCTACATTTTGCATTGTTTCTGAAGGTCAGATGAAGAAGTTCCTAAATCATGAAATGGCGGAGGCATGGCTGAACATAAAAATGTGTGAGACTTCTGTTCCAACCCCATGAACTGGAATCTTTAAACAAGTTTTGTTAACTGTGTATGTTTAGTCTGCATGATTCAGGCTACGTCAGAGATAACTGATTATGCATACATTCATTTGCTTTCTTTCTTTCATCTTTCATCTTTTTCTTTAAATTCTCATTCTTTAAAATGGATATGATATGCTATATTTGAATATATTGTTTGAGGGTGTATTGTGCACACTTACTTATATATCTAGTATAAAATATATTACTGACTGTTGTAAAGTTGCTTTCAAGCTTTATTATTATATAACACTATAATTTCATCTTTTTTGCTGTCGTTATTATTATCATTATTACTATTATTATCATTATTATAAGACTACTAAGTAAGATTTGTGGTTGGTTAAACTGTTAAGCTTTATTATTACTATTATACTTTAACTTAAGGACAAGATATGGTTGCTGGGAATGAATTGTAGGCCTGCTTCCTTGCTATAAGACTGACGATATGATATTAAAATGTAAGGTTGATTATTAAATTGTAATATTGCTAATGTTATAGGTATAGTTTCTAAATTAGAATGGGATCTGAAGCCCGTGTGTATTGGAGTTTAAATTTAACCCTTTAAAAAAGAAGGGAGAAAAATTATTTCTTTTTTCTTTTCTTCTTCCTCTCTTCCCCCCCCCCTTCTTCTTCTTTTCGGTATAATTGTGTCCTCCTAAAAATATTGTACTGTTCAGAAATCGTAATTACTGATCAGGTTGTTGGTATTGTTTATTTCATTTATAAAGACAAAAATAAATTAAAAAGTATTCTCAAAGAATGAAATTTAATAGGGATCAATGCCAAGTTCTGCACCTAGGAAAAAGAAACCAAATGCACAGTTACAAGGTGGGGGATACGTGGCTCAACAACACTATAAGTGAGAAGGATCTTGGAATGGTTGTAGATCACAAGCTGAATATAAGCCAACCATGTGATGTGGCTGCAAAAATGGCAAATGCTGTTTTGGGCTGCATTGATAGAAGTATCACTTCCAAATCATGTGAAGTAGTAGTTCCCCTCTGCTCAGCACTGGTTAGGCCTCATCTGGAATCCTGTGTCCAGTTCTGGGCACCGCACGTCAAGAAGGATGCAGACAAGATGGAGAGGGTTCAGAGGAGGGCAGCAAAGATGATAAGGGGACAGGAAACAAAGCTCTACGAGGAGAGACTGAAAGAACTGGGCATGTTTAGCCTTGAGAAGAGAAGACTGAGGGGAGATAGGATAGCACTCTTCAAGTACTTGAAAGGTTGTCTAGGGGTGGACGAATGACACCTTTCGTCGAAGCTTGTTCGCGGTGGGGGGGAGGCGCTTCGCGGCTCCCCCCGTGAAGTTCAGGCGGGGGGGAGGCTTCCTGCCTTGCCCCAGCCAAAATTCAGGCCGGGGGGGGGAGGCTTCCCGCCTCGCCTGGCCGTGAACTCCATTGTTTTTTTTTTTAAAAAAAAAACGCCCCCGTGATAGGCTACGTGACGATTAACGTAGCCGATCATGGCTAGATCTGCAAAGTCAGCCGTGATAGGCTACGTTAATCGTCACGTAGCCTATCACGGGTGACTTTAAAAAAAAAAAGCGCGTACGCTAATGGCGGCCCCCATAGGGAGCCGCCATTCGCGTTCCTTATTTAGTCGCTGTAGTCTACGTAAATGTTTACGTAGACTACAGCAACCAAATAAGGAACGGGAATGGCGGCTCCCTATGGGGGCCGCCATTATCCGTATGCGCTTTTTTTTTTTTTTAAGTCACCCGTGATAGGCTATGTGATGATTGACGTAGCCTATAATGGCTGACTTTGCAGATCTAGCCATGATAGGCTACGTTAATCGTCACATAGCCTATCACGGGGGCGGTTTTGTTTTTTTTTTCTTTTATTGGAATGGCGGCGGCGGCAGCCGGTCAAAAGACCGGCTGCCGCTCCCGCCCCGCTCGAACACCCGCCGAACCGCCGGTCGGACCCGCCGCCGGGAGGGACATTCGGCGAAGGTAAGTCCCGTCCCGGGGGGGGTGCGGGGGTGGGGTGTGTGTGGAGGATTTCTCCCCGAAACTTGTTCGGGGGGCCGAACATGTTGGCGCTCGGCCCCCCGATGTTTCGGGGAGAAATTCTCCGCCATCCCTAAGGTTGTCACAGAGAGGAAGGCCAGGATCTCTTCTCCATCATCCCAGAATGCAGGACACGGAATAATGGGCTCAAGTGACAGGAAGCCAGATTCCAGCTGAAAATCAGGAGAAACCTCCTGATTGTTAGAGCAATACAACAATGGAACCCATCACCTAGGGAGGTAGTGGGCTTTCCCTCACTGGAGGCATTCAAGATGAGGCTGGACAGCCATCTGTCAGGGATGCTGTGACTAGGGATGTACGAAAGTCACTTACCTTTTCGACAGGGTGATTCGCAGTTGCGGGGAGGCGCTCCATCCCTCCCCCCCGAAATTCTGGCTGGCTGGCTCCGCTCCGCAGGGATTCTGTGGAGCCGCCGGCCGCTGGCTAGCAGGGACGCAAATGGCGGTGGCCGTAGCCGCTGCCGTTTGCGTCCCTGCAGTCAGCCGTGACAGGCTACATAAACGGTTATGTAGCCTATCACGGCTGATTTAAAAGAAAAAAAAACGCACGTACGCAAATGGCGGCGCCCATGGGCAGCGCCATTAGTATTCCTTATTTCGGCACGTCTTAGTCTACATGAACATTTACGTAGACTAAGACAGCAAAAATAAGGGGAACGCAAATAGCATAAACGCTACGCTATTTGCGTTCCCCTTATTTTCGCCATCTTAGTCTATGTAAATGTTTACGTAGACTAAGACGTGCCAAAATAAGGAATGGAAATGGCGGTGCCCATGGGCGCCGCCATTTGCGTACGCGCGTTGTTGTTGTTTTGTTTTAAATCAGCCGTGATAGGCTATGTAAACATTTACATAGCGTATCACGGTGTTTTTTAAAAATCTAGCCGTGATAGGCTATGTAAATCTTTACGTAGCCTATCACGTTTTTTTTTTTTTAACTGGAAATGGCAGCGGCGGCAGCCGGTCGGAAGACCGGCCACCGCAGCCTCCACTGCCGCACCGCCATCGCACCGCCGCCAGAGCCGCCGCCCAAGTAAGTCCCATCCTGGGGGGGGCAGACCGTTCTGCCACCGACTTTGGGGGGCCGAATGCACTGGCATTCGGCCTCCCCGAGATTCGTGGCAGAATTCTCTGACATCCCTAGCTGTGACTTGGATTCCTGCATTGAGCAGGGGGTTGGACTCGATGGCCTTATAGGCCCCTTCCAACCCTACTATTCTATGATTCTATGATTCTCATCGATCCCTAATGCTGGCTGGGGATGATGACAGTTGTAGCCCAACACATCTGAAGGGAACCAGGTTGTGGATGGCTTTAATGGAGATCCATACAATTACAAATAGTGTAGGGAGATCCTAGATCTGGCATTTGCAGCTAAGAACCCCCAGTATTCATCTCAGGCAAAATGCAGTGGGGATCTTTAGGAACTGCTCTGAGCTTCACTTGTTGTGCGAAGGCTCACCCAGTCTCAACCCTGGCACCTGCATTCAGTTTCATGGCTCAGCTCTGGAACACATGAAATAAGAAGACATGAAATGCCTCCTGAGTAGGGATGTACGAAAGTCACTTACCTTTTCGCAGCTTGGTTTCGCGGTGGGGGGAAGGCACTTCGCTTTTCCCCCTGAAGTTCAGGCGAAGGGGCGGAGGCTTCCCGCCTCGCCCGGATGAAATTCAGGCTGGGGGGGAGGCTTCCTGCCTCGCCCGGCCGAAATTCAGGCCGGGGAGAAGCGCCCCATCTCCACGGCCACGAAACAAAAAGTAATTAAAAAAAAAAGACCCCGTGATAGGCTACATGACGATTTACGTAGCCTATCACAGCTAGATTTCCAAAGTCAGCCGTGATAGGCTAGGTAAATCGTCACGTAGCCTATCACGGGTGACTTTGAAAAAAAAAAGCGCGTACGCAAATGGCGGTGGTCCATGGGCGCCGCCATTTGCGTTCCTTATTTTGGTATGTCTAGTCTACGTAAAGATTTACATAGACTACGGCGAAAATAAGGGCAACGCAAATAGCGTTCCCTTATTTTCGCCATAGTCTACGTAAATGTAGTCTACGTATGGGCCGCCGCCATTTGCGTATGCGCTTTTTTTTTTTTTTCAAAGTCACCAGTGATAGGCTACATGATGATTTACGTGGCCTATGCACAGGTGTGTGTTTTTTTTCTTTAGTTTTTTTTTTTTTTGCAATGGCGGCAGTGGCTGCCGGTCGGGAGACCGGCCGCCGCCCCCATCCGCGACGAACCGCCACCGAACCGCCACCGGCACCCGCCACCGGGAGGGACATTCGCCAAAGGTAAGTCCTGTCCCGGGGGGGGCGGGGGGGTGGGGGGGGCAGAGAATTTCACTGCCGATTTCAGGGGGCCGAATGCATTGGCACTCGGCCCCCTGAAGATTCGGGGAGAAATTCCCCGCCATCCCTACTCCTGAGCTGTTGCAGCGTGCATTTCCCTAACCACTTGACCCCTCATTCTGCTATATGTGTAGCAGAATAAGGGGATAGAATCCTGAGGTGGTAGAGCAGACTGTTCCCACATACGTGTGGGAGGCCCTTTTTGATTGCCGTCCTATGTAATGATACTTTTCTGATTGCAGAATGCTTTTCATTTATATGGCAGGATTTTAAAAGAAAATAATATTCCCCTCCCCCCATCTCAAATTGTATTCTGTTCTACTGATTTGGGACTGTATCATCTCTTTCTTTTGCATGACCAGGGCCATGTAGCTGAGGAGAATCACAACCACCAAGAATCAAGGGGAAGGCTTCCACATTAAACCCCATCCAGGGGTTCAAAGGCTGAAAGCATTGTAAGTGGAGAGGGAAGGGCTGGAGCACACATCCCAGCTCCCCTCCCCACTTAAAACTTTTGAACACCACACAGGGCTTCAAATGGTGGTCTTCTGGGCAAATGTTGAACCATAATATCTTTAGAGATGTATGGAAGTCACTTACCTTGAACGAAATTTGATTTGCGGTGGGGGGGAGGCTCTCCGTCCCTCCCCCCTGAAATTCTGGCCGGGGGGGAGGCGCTCCGCCCCTCCACCCCCGAATCCTGGCCGGCCGGGCCGCAAATGGCGGCGGCCGTAGCCGCCGTTTGCGTCCCTACTGTCAGCCGTTATAGGCTACGGAAATGTTTACGTAGCCTATCACGGCTGAGTAAAACAAACAAACAAACAAACAAACCATGCATACGCAAATGGCAGCGCCCATAGTTTCCTTATTTTGGCACGTCTAGTCTACGTAAACATTTACGTAGACTACGGCGAAAATAAGGGGAACACAAATAGCGTAGAAAATAAGGATAGAACAAAAATAACGTAGAAAATAAGGGGAAAATAAGGGGAACAAAAATAGCTGTTTTGTTTTTTGTTTTTACTCAGCCGTGATAGGCTACGTAAAAATTTACGTAGCCTATCACGGGATTTTTTAAAAATCTAGCCGTGATAGGCTACGTAAATTTTTACGTAGCCTATCATTTTTTTTTTTTTTAATGTAAATGGCGGTGGCGGCGGCAGCCGGTCGGAAGACCGGCCGCCGGAGCCGCCGCCGCCGCTGCCGCCGCTGCCAGGAGGATTCGCCCAAGGTAAGTCCCGTCCTGGGGGGGCGGGGGGGCAGACCATTTCGCCACCAATTTCAGGGGGCCGAATGCGCTGGCATTTGGCCTCCCTGAGATTCGTGGCAAAATTCTCCGACATCCCTAAATTTCTCTTGTTTTTTGAAGCAAGGTAACGTATTTTTGCTTCCTTCCAAATACCTCGCTTGCATTCCCCCATGTGGGAACCTCCAAATGCCACTTCGAATCAGGTTTTTATTGAACCTCCACAGCAAAACCAAAACCAAGCCAGCCCAAACTGTCATGGCTGTACATCTGGAAGGGGAAATATGTGTGTCATGCATTCGTGTGTGTGTCTGCGTGCAAAATACTCTCACATTTTCTCTACAGCGTCCCTGCTAATGCAACCCCAAACACCATTTGCTTTTTAGTAACTCAAGAAGATTAAACGTGCTTGCTAAGGAAGATTTATGCCTCTGCTACCTTCATAACTCTTGTGAGTAAAGGCATGTCAGGTTGTACAGAAACCGTCCATTATCCAGCACAGCTTTGTCTATGGGGCCAAATGGCATTTTAAACAGCTTGGAACATAAATGAGTAACTGAGGTATTATTTGCAACCGAATGATATTTAATTGCTCACCTTCAATGTGTCTGTTTTTGTCTTGACAGAAGTGTCAAATTTAACCCAAGGCATCCCAGATATATGCCTCTCTCTTCTGTCCTTTCTAAGAAAAAAAGGGGAGGGGGAGAAGAAAGAAAAGAGACAAAAGGGAGAATGGAAAAACAATTTCTTCCTGGCATGCTCCTTATTGAATCCTAATAAGCTTTGATTCAGTCCTTGGTTCATGCAGGAAAGTTTGTTCATATAAGTGGGAGGCCGATAGCCATCTTAAAGAGAAGTAAAGTGGTTTCAGAGAGGCTTTGCTCTCCATTGTGGACAAACATATCTTTGTTGTCTCTCCCTGGCATCTTGTCAAAGAGGTGGAACAGGCTTTTTGAAACAACAATAAAAGAACCTGACAAACCTACTGAAACGATCTTCAGCAAAGTAAATCGTTACCTTGTCATGGTGCTGGAGCTTGAGCACCTCAATGACGTCATGAGCTAAACCGTGAAGGGACACCCAAGACGGGAAGGTCATGGCAGAGAGGTCAGACTAAATACGATCCCTGGGGAAGGAAACGGCAACCCACCCCAGTATTCTTGCCATGAAAACTAAATGGATCAGTACAACCAGAGATATGTTGGTATACCATCGGAAGATGGAACTCCCAGGTCGGAAGATGGTCAAAATGCTACTGGGGAGGAAGGAACAGAGGATAAGTTCAACTGGCCCCAGATGTGATGACGCAGCTAGCTCAAAGCCGAAAGGACGGCTAGCAGCCGATGGTGCTGGTGGTGAACGATGAATCCGATGTTCTAAAGATCAACACACCATAGGAACCTGAAATGTAAGCTCTATGAGCCAGGGCAAATTGGATGTGGTTATTGGGGAGATGTCAAGATTAAATATAGACATTTTGGGTGTCAGTGAACTGAAAAGGACTGGAATGGGCCACTTCACATCAAATGGCCACCAGATCTACTACTATGGACAAGAGGACCACAGAAGTAGGGATGTCAGAGAATTCCGCCACGGATCTCGGGGAGGCTGAATGCCAGCGCATTCGGCCCCCCAAAATCAGTGGCGGAACGGTCTGCCCCCCCACCCCCCCCCGGATGAGACTTACCTGGGGCGGATCTTCCTGGTGGTGGCAGCGGTTCCGGTGGCGGCAGCAGCCGGTCTTCTGACCAGCTGCCACTGCCACCATTTCCAGTTTAAAAAAAAAAAAAAGTCATGATAGGCTACGTAAAGATTTACGTAGCCTATCACGGCTACGTTTAAAAAAAAACCCCGTGATAGGCTACATAAATGTTTACGTAGCCTATCACATCTGACTTAAAATAAAAAAACCCACGCATACGCAAATGGCAGTGGCCACGGCCGCCGCCATTTGCGTTCCTTATTTTGGCATGTCTTAGTCTATGTCAAGATTTACGTAGACTAAGACGGCGAAAATAAGGGGGAACACAAATAGCATAGCTACGCTATTTGTGTTCCCCTTATTTTCACCGTCTTAGTCTACGTCAATCTTGACGTAGACTAAGACATGCCAAAATAAGAAACGCAAATGGCGGCCGTGGCCGCCGCCATTTGCGTATGCGTGGGTTTTTTATTTTTTTAAGTCAGACGTGATAGGCTACATAAACATTTACGTAGCCTATCACGGCTGACTACAGGGACACAAACGGTGGCGGCTACTGCCGCCGCCATTTGCGTCCCTGGTAGCCAGCGGCCGGATGTCCGGCTGCTGGCGGAGCCGGCCGGCGGCTCCGCAGAATCCCTGCGGAGCACAGCCGGCCGGCCAGGATTCCGGGGGAGGGACGGAGCGCCTCCCCCCCCACTATCAACATAATCTGCGATTAACATTATCCGCTGGATAATGGAGAAAGCCAGGGAGTTTCAGAAAAAAATCTATTCACCCTACCTATTCAACCTGTACGCAGAACACATCATGTGACGTGCTAGGCTTGATGAAGCCAAGGCTGGAGTTAAAATTGCTGGAAGAAACGTTAACAATCTCAGATATGCAGATGATACCACTTTGATGGCTAAAAGCGAGGAGGAGCTGAGGAACCTCATGACGAAGGTGAAACAAGAAAGTGCAAAAGCTGGGTTGCAGTTAAACCTCAAAAAAAAAAAGATTATGGCAACCAGCTTGATTGATAACTGGCAAATAGACAGAGAAAACATGGAGGCAGTGACAGACTTTGTCTTTCTAGGCTCAAAGATTACTGCAGATGCTGACTGCAGCCTGGAAATCAGAAGACGTTTACTTCTTGGGAGGACAGCAATGACAAATCTTGATAAAATAATGAAGAGCAGAGAGATCACACTCACAACAAAGGTCCTCATAGGAAAGCAATGGTCTTCCCCGTAGTAACCTATGGCTGCGAGAGCTGGACCATAAGGAAGGCTGAGCAAAGGAAGATAGATGCTTTTGAACTGTGGTGCTGGAGGAAAATTCTGAGAGTGCCATGGACTGCCAGAAGATCAAACCAGTCCATCCTCCAGGAAATAAAGCCAGACTGCTCACTTGAGGGAATGATATTAAAGGCAAAACTGAAGTAGTCTGGCCACATAATGAGAAGACAGGATACCCTGGAGAAGATGCTGATGCTAGGGAAAGTGGAAGGCCAAAGGAAGAGGGGCCAACCAAGGGCAAGATGGATGGATGATATTCTGGAGGTGACAGGCTCGACCTTGGGGGAGCTGGGGGTGGCAACAGCCGACAGGAAGCTCTGGCGTGGGCTGGTCCATGAAGTCACGAAGAGTCAGAAATGACTGACTGAATAAACAACAACAAAAACCTACTGACTTAAGATGGAAGTAAATGAATGTACAAACCACAACCAGCAGTAGCTGTCTGAAACTGCCTTCAAGTCTCGGGGTGGAGGGTGGGGACTAGAGCTAAGCTAAAATTTCCTCAACGACATTTTGCTCTGAGAAAATTTCTGAGAATTTTCTTTTTCTCACAACTGACTAGAAGAAGAGGGCTACTCTACTGAATTATCTCTGAATGTTCTCAACTATCTGTTTTTGCTGGGGGAGGGGTTTTTGGTGGGTCAGCTGCCGTTTTCCTTACATGATGTCCTGGAACAATGCTAACTCGATATGTCGCACTGTGGAGATTCAAAATGGCGTTGAAGCTGCTAACACAGTTGCTGCCTCCGCTGACACCACTTGAAGTAGCAGAAAAAAAGAAAACCTGAGGCAGGGCTGGCTGGGGGATGCTGGGAGTTATACGGCTTTTTTCTGTCTCAACATGCATGGGATTGTGCCCTCAGGAAAAAGAAATGAAGTTGTTGTGCTGCTGCTACTGTAAATGGTGTGCTCTATCTATTAGAAACCATCGAAGAATTTCTCCTCCCCCTGGAGAAATTCAGTAAAATGGTCTCCCCACACACACAATTTCTTTGCTCAAAAATAGGGTGGAGAGTTCCGAGGGGACATTTGTGCACAGCTCTTTCAAAAACTGTCGACAAACTTTAGAGTTTCTCTTGACTGGCCTTTAGGGGCAGTATTGCCCAAGAGTGGGAAGACCAACGTTTTCTCCCGACATGCTAGTCTGGCACCATCACTGCTGTCTTTCAGGCACTGGGTGAAGTCCATCCTGGGTTTTGTGTGTGTGTGTGTGCTTTCAGTGGTCTTTAGGATCACTTTTTTCCTGATTTATAGTCTGCTACGTTCTGCTGTTTTCTTCCCCCCCCCCTTCATCCTTGTTGCTACTTTTGAATAGGGGTGGACGAAAGTCCCTTACCTTTCGCCGAAGCTTTTTCGCGGTGGGGGGGAGCGCTTCGCTGCTCCCCCCGCGAAGTTCAGGCCGGGAGGGGAGGCTTCCCGCCTCACCCGGCCGAAATTCAGGCCGGGGGGGGAGGCTTCCCGCCTCGCCCGGCCGAAATTCAGGCCGGGGAGGAGGCTTCCCGCCTCGCCCGGCCGCGAACTCGAAAGTAAAAAAAAAACAAAAAACACGTCCCCTGATAGGCTACATGACGATTCACGTAGCTTATCACGGCTAGATCTGGAAAGTCAGCCGTGATAGGCTACGTGAATCGTCACGTAGCCTATCACGGGTGACTTTAAAAAAAAAAAAAAAGCGCGTACGCGAATGGCGGCCCCCATAGGGAGCCGCCATTCGCGTTCCTTATTTAGTTGCTGTAGTCTACGTCAATGTTTACGTAGACTACGGCGAAAATAAGGGCAACGCAAATAGCGTTGCCCTTATTTTCGCCGTAGTCTATGTAAACATTGACGTAGACTACAGCGACCAAATAAGGAAGGGGAATGGCGGCTCCCTATGGGGGCCGCCATTATCCGTACACACTTTTTTTTTTTTTTTTAAGTCACCCGTGATAGGCTACGTGACGATTCACGTAGCCTATCACGGCTGACTTTGCAAATCTTGCCGTGATAGGCTACGTGAATCGTCACGTAGCCAATCAGGGGACGTGTTTTTTTTTTTCTTTCATTGCAATGGCGGGGGCGGCAGCCGGTCGAAAGACCGGCTGCCGCTCCCACCCTGCTCGAACACCGGACGAACCGCCAGCCGGACCCGCCGCCGGGAGGGACATTCAGGGAAGGTAAGTCCCGTCCCGGGGGGGGGCGGGGGGCGGGGGGGCGGGGGGCGGGGGGGCGGAGTATTTCTCCCCGAAACTTGTTCGGGGGGCCGAACATGTTGGCGCTCGGCCCCCCGAAGTTTCGGGGAGAAATTCTCCGCCATCCCTACTTTTGAATAAAATCTGTTTTAAATTAATTTACTTGCAAGCCCCCACCCCGAAGGCTTTTCAGAGTCAACCTGTGGGATATAAATTCCCCAAATAAATAAATAAACACACACACACACACACGGTCAGCAGGAGAGAAAAAAAGGAGAAAAGGGAGATGAAAGTTGCCAGGAAAGAGAGGGGCTGTAGCTGTAGAAAAGGAAATAATAAGAAAAGAAAGACGTGTGTGTGTGCGCGTGTGTGTGACGTGTGTTTCATCACCTGCATTGAGTGTCCATCTTGCCAAGAACAAGCTGCAAAAGTTGTTTAGTACTGTTTCTTCTGCTTTCTTTTTTAATCCCACAAGTACTCATTTAAATTACTTTTGGGGTGCAGGGTGCTCTGAGGTTTTTTTTACAGTGATCTGTCTGAATACAGTTATCTGTATATCTGTCTGGATAACCATTAACAGTCTGTCCCTTTCGCCTGAAGGCCTTTTGCCAAGTACTATAAGGGAGCAATCCTCTGGCACTGTCTAGAGGGCCATAGGATATGCTCTTTTCTGGGGGACCGACCTCAGAGCCTGAGGTTGGTTCCCGGAAAACTGACCTCCCGCCACGTCAGTGCTGACTTGGAGGCAGCGTGGAGAAACCCCATCCCCTGCACTCGGAAGAGGAGTGCAGAGAGACTGAAAAGGGGCATTCTGGGGGGCGTTCCAGGGTGGGGAGAATGCAGCTGCATGTACAACACATCCAATGTGTTGTATGGCAGCTTCCTCTCCTGGTCGCCCCCCCCCCGCCCCCGCTGCTGCTAGACGGCCAAAAGTGACTGTCTAGCAGAAAATAGCAGAGCAGGAGAGGCATGGAGGGAATGACCCCCCCCCCATGCCTGTCCTGCCTTGCTTAGGATAGGTGGTGGCCTCCAAGTTCAGAGCCGGCTGCCTATCTTGATAGGATTGCGCCCTAAGAGATTTTTGAGGGTGATTCTCCAACCAGGCACCGAAGGAAGCAGAGAGGACCAACTCTGGGTATGGGATTGGTGGGAGGGGCCACACTGAAATTCAACCCCTTTGTTTCTTGTTATGCACAATTCCAGTTTCTCCAGTGATTCTAGCTCTGATCAGCAAAACTCATCATCAGTGCTCTCTTAATTCCCCCTTGTACCTCATTCCAACTTGTATCTGTGTCAGATTGTGAGCTTTTTTCTTTTCACACAAAAAAGTGTGTGTTTTTGTGTGTGCATTTTCCCAAATGTACACATCGATTGTGCACATTTTTTCTTTTAAATTGATGTTTTCCCATCAGTGAAAGTGCATTCCTGCACATTTTTCAAGCACATGCATTTTTGGAAGCATGTTTTTGTTTATTTGTTTTGTTACACGAATCCCACTGCAAGTTCAGAATTGTATGGACTGCAATCACAGACTGTGTTTGGGTCTGCATTTGGTTCAAAACTGAATGGAAACGAATTTCTCATACAGCCTTATTTACATATTTCATATAGAAGCATTCCCCCGTCTTGCTTTTGAGTGTAGTTCAATTGCAGGCGGGCGAGGAATCCATTATGAAAAAGCTGGGCTTTCTAAATATTTGGCCACAATTTAGCAAAGCAAGCCTTTCTGCTGAGGACAAATATTAACCCTCGTTTCTTTCTTCTTCTTTTTATGGGCCAGTCCTGTAGATTTCCTGGCTGACTGCAGCCAGGAAATCAGAAGACATTTACTTCTTGGGAGGAGAGCAATGACAAATCTTGATAAAATAGTGAAGAGCAGAGACATCACACAGACAACAAAGGTCCGCATAGTGAAAGCAATGGTCTTCCCCGTAGTAACCTATGGCTGCGAGAGCTGAACCATAAGGAAGGCTGAACAAAGGAAGATAGATGCTTTTGAACTGTGGTGCTGGAGGAAAATTCTGAGAGTGCTTTGGACTGCAAGAAGATCAAACCAGTCCATACTCCAGGAAATAAAGCCAGACTGCTCACTTGAGGGAATGATATTAAAGGCAAAACTGAAGTACTTTGGCCACATCATGAGATGACAGGATACCCTGGAGAAGATGCTGATGCTAGGGAAAGTGGAAGGCAAAAGGAAGAGGGGCCGACCAAGGGCAAGATGGATGGATGATATTCTGGAGGTAATGGGCTCGACTTTGGGGGAGCTGGGGGTGGCGACGGCTGACAGGAAGCTCTGGCGTGGGCTGGTCCATGAAGTCACGAAGAGTCGGAAGCGACTGACGGAATAATCAACAACAACAACAACAGTTCTATGCAGCTTATATGATTTAAAAGTAGTCACTGTGGATTGACTCACCCTGAGGGAAAGAAGAAGGAAATAAAAATGGAATAGGAAGGAGTGAGGAGATAGAGAAATAAATTGAAAGGAAAGTAAATGGAGAAGAAAGAGAAACACCCTAGCTTACAAAACCTGTGACCACTATGTTAAAAATATGGATGGACAGACCCATCTCTGTCTGTGGCACAGGGGAGCTCAACGAGCTGCCCCCCCCCAGCTCATGTTGCCTGGACCCACCCGGCGAGCCTCCCTGCTCACCCCATCCACCGAGCTCCATGAGCTCCTCCTCTCCTCTCCACGCCAAAGACTCCGGCACTCAAGCCCTTGTGCTTTATACACACAAGGGCTTGACTGCCAGAGTCCTCAGCATGGTGCACCCCCTAAGTGCTCTTGCTCTGGCCTCCTCTCAAGGAGACAAGGGTGAGAGTGCCGGGATGCCGCCAAGGCCCTTCCTCCCCACACTGGCTGTTAAGGAAGCCCTTGGCAGCTGGCAGAGGCAGGACGGGTCCTGGCGTGGCCACCCCCAGCACTCCTGAGGAGGCCAGGGTGAGAGCGCTGGGGTGACGCACTGCTCCCAGCTGCTCACTGAGCTCCAGGGCACTCAGCAGCTGGGCTTGGCGAGTGGGGACTGGGAGGCCAGACAGGAGGGAGCCTGTTGGACTCCTCCCCCTTTCTGGACTCCTGCACCATCCCTAGTTAAAAATAAAGTCTCAAATAAGATAACATTTTGAGCAATCTCAATTAGACACACCAATGGAGGAGGATAGGGCTATCAGTGGCTATTAGCTGTGATTGTTTGCATGTGTGTGTGTTTTAAAGATGTATATAGCAAACCTTTAAAATGCACACCTTGAAGTAATACTTCCAGGGCACTTTACAACAAAAAATGTGAAATTGGGGGTGGGGGGATCAAACGGCAGTATCCAATGGTGACATTGCACAAACTCAAATAGAGCTAGCGGCGCTCTGCTGAATCTTTCCATTGCACAAGTGATTGCCCATTACTCTTCTGCAACTGGTTGTGCAAGCCGTTGCACAGCTGGTTGCACAGTGGGTTGCACAATGGATGCAAGTATTTTCAAAACTGGCTGCACAAGCAGAATGTGCAACTGGTTGCACAATGGGTCACGGAAGAATTATGCGCAGCTGGTTGAACAACGGGTTGCACAGCGTGCTGCACAAGCTTAATGCAAAACCACTTGCTCAACCATGGTTGTGCAATCAATCTTTAGTTGGAGTTTTCTCTTGCGCATAGTTCAGAACTTAGACTCTGCCAGTACAACAACATTTGTCTAACGCATGACCGGCTACAAGGGTGGGCCCAGTTGGAATAGGGTGCAGCTGCCAGGAAGTCATGGTCTCCATGAAGTCCCGAGGCACCCCCACAAGGATGGCCTCTGAATGTATATTGAAGTCCCCTGACGCCAACCAGTTAGGAGACTACACATGCACATTGGAGACCACCTCAAGCACCTTGGCCAGGGAATCTGTCGTGCAGTGGGGTGGACAGTACATGAGCAGAATCCCCAGACTGCCCTTTGGTCCCAACCTCCAGTACATGCAATCAGCAACCCTGGTCTCCCAGAGAGGGAGTCTGGTGAGGACCAAGGACTCCTGGTAGATAACAGCCACTCCCCCTCCCTGACCCGCAGCCCTTGGCTGCTGTGCATATGAAAATCCAGCCAGGCAAATGGCCATAAGAGTGGAAGCAACGGCCTCATGTAGCCAGGTCTCCATAATACATGACAGGTCCACACCCCCCTCCAGGATCATGTCATGGATGAGAGATGTTTTATGGGCAACGGACCTGGCATTACACAGCAGCAGATGAAGGCCAGAGGATGGAGTCATGCAGCCCCCAGCCATCCTTCAGCTCTGGACAGGTCCAGAACAAGGGACAGATATTACACATCTCTCCCCTAGTCCCCATACCTGACATGGCCTGCCCCTAGCGCTCCGCCAGCACCTGCCACACAGTCTCGGTATGTTCTGGCCCCTAGAACTCTGCCCACTGCCTCTGCCAGGTGGACACATGCCTCCTTAAACACACGCTTCTGCCTGTCAGGTGGGCACCCCACCCTTAAAATCACAAACACAACCCCAAAGCCCACCACCCACCAACAATTTTTAAAAATGACAACCCAGGCCCTATGCTCCCTTGTGGCTCCGCTGAGTGGTTCAGCCAAGTTATAAGCCTTTATAACTTGGAGCAGCCTCCCAGTGGCCCTCAGTTCTCCAGCCGATGGACAAGGCCAGAGTCTCTGTCCCAGGCAACTGTCAGTTGGAGGTGTGCGTTCTTTCTAGCAGGGAGGGGTCAAGCAAGCTCCCTGCAGCTCTTCCCTCTCTGGCTGATGTATAAGACCACGTTGGTCTCCCCCTTGTAATGATGTACTTCCTGGGAGGGGCAGCCCCCCAGTGGCCCTCGGTTCTCCAGCCGATACACAGAAAGGTTGGCATGGGAGATCCTTCAGTTCCCTGGGTCCCATGTAATATAGGGCTTTAAAGGTAAGCAACAGCACTTCGAATTCCATATTAAATTGAGAATGAACAAATCCAACTCTCTGATCCCTCAATTTCGGTGTTGAAATAGCATCTTACTGCTTTGCTATATCCTCCTCCTCCTCGTCACATTTTTCCTTTGGAATCACACATTCCTTTTTGTACAAGCTTGCTGAGAGAAGCTCTGTAAATGGCCCGTTTACAGTGTTCTTTAGTCACTGCACGCACTCAACACTATGGCAGGACTGTGCTTTGGGGGTCTGTAAATATTTGTCTCCTGTCGGCTATAAGGTTCTGCTGCTCTGGACTTTGCTAAACATTCTCATTCAGGAAGCTTCACAGGCCGTAACAGGGCTCTGTAGTTCTATCAGATGTGAGGACCGTAAAAGATCGTGCTTGACGGGAGGATTTTATGTGCTGCCATTGGTGCTGGCGCAATGCGCAAAGGTCAGCATTAGGAAGAGAAGGGAACGTTCTGATATTATCCATCCATTCCAGATTCATACCTGCAAGGTTTTCAAGCCCTTTAACTGTGCCAAACAGGAGCACTGCTGTTGGCTCCCGCTCCCTCCATGGCCCTCACTTGACTTCCAAGGTCTCACCCTTTCATCCACTCTCCTTATATCTAATCTTGGAAACACTGTCATGATTCAAGTGTGTGTGTGTGAGAGAGAATGTGAGTATGTGCATGCACGCATGTGAAAATATTTAAGCTGTTACTCTGTGACTACTGCTACATTTGCTAGAGGGGTTTCTGTTTCTTGTTTCTCTTCTCCTTCTCCTCCTCCTCCTCCTCCTCCTCCTCCTCCTCCTCCTCCTCCTCCTCCTCCTCCTCCTCCTCCTTCTTCTTCTTCTTCTTCTTCTTCTTCTTTGTTTTTACAGCCAAGTACGTGCATAAATGGAACTCAGGTTCACACGTGTATGTATACCATTTGGTTATACATACACTTGTTGACTGGCAGCCTAATGTGCAAATGGAATCATACAACAGAAGGGTTGGAAGGGGCCTATAAGACCATCGAGTCTGAATGACTAATTCCATTGAAATCAGGGATGTATGAGAAATTTGTTTCAGTTCTTTTTGATCAAGATTTACCAACTCCGACCATTTGCACCAAACCCTGGCTGGGACACAATCTGTGGTCAAAATCTGTACATTTCTGAGCTTGCAATATGATTCACAGACCTCAAAAACTGTGTCCAACAGCATGCATACATTTGAAAAATACACATGGAAAAATCTTATAGGCCCTTTCCAACCCTACTATTCTATGATTCCTCCGGCTGGTGGTAACATTCAGCCCAGCCAATGCTGGATTTGAAGTCATATCTTCTCATTTGCCACACACAAACACACAATGCCCCCACCCCCCCATGGTCAGGCAAGCCGAACATGGGGTAGGGCATATCTGTCCATTTCGTTTCCTCCCACAATCATTATTTTTTAAACTGCATGTTCTTTCTTTCCACTTATGGAAATTTGGGGAATGAGTCCAACCTTCCTTCCCGCACCATTTCCCCATGTTTTTCTCAGGGTGAAGGAACACCACTGTCAAATACATTCAAATATTTTTAATTCATTTACATTATGGGAATTACAAAGAAGATAATCATCAACAGGTTTACTACTTCTGCAAATTACCCACAAACAAATTAGACATCTGTTATTGGGAAACAATGCTTTTTTCCCCTCTTTTTTTTTTTAAGGTACACGTTGTTTATTTTATTACATATTAGTGCCACCATGCCCCCAAATAGCTCAAATCATGCCTTCCTATCCTCACAACAACCCTGTAAGTTAGGTTGGGTTAAGAGTGTGTGGCTGGCCTTACATCATCTAGGGAGGCCTATGGATGAGCCCCAGTTGAACACTCTATACACTAGGGAGCCCTTCCCCAACTTGGTGTCCTCCAGAGCTGTTGGACTGAAGTTCCCACATGAAGAATGTCCATGCTGGTTGGGAAGGAGTCCAATACAACTGGAAGGCATCAGGTTGGGGGAGGGGAGTTGCATGCACTGGTTGTTGCCAGAAATTATTGCTTTTTAGGGATGGCATGGGTGTCCAGTTGGGGCTCTGCAACAAAATGTCACATGTTAGAATTCATGGGCAGTGTTGACAAATGTTTCCCTCAATGCCCATGTGGGGGGTGCTCGTCGCTGTGGAATCTGTCCCTTTGGGTGCTCAACGGACTCCCAGGGAGCAGCTGACTCAGCTTGCATTTGCAGGCTGAGCTGCTGGGCTTTTGTCCCCAAATCTGGGAACTTCACATAAATAGAATGTGTGCAAATTGTGGGGTGCAATTTGCATGGTTTATGCAAATCTCCACTGCAACTTGAGTAATTTCTGCAACGTTTGGCCACAACTTGAGTAATGTATACAAATTGTGGGCGCAATTTCTGCAAATTACAGCCAGAATGTGCATAAAACACGGAAATTGTGCCCTGCAATTTGCACACATTTCTATTGATGCAAATTTTTGAAATGTAGAAAACTCCATATGCTGGCCAAACTCGAAGCATGGTCAGACGACCAGTGCTCAGGGAAATGAGCTGAAATCCGGGGGATTGAGCTGATGAAAGCTCAGTGAGCTTCACCCCTCAGACGTATTGCTCCGACATTCCTAGCCCATGTCTAGGTGCTTGTCTGTCTGTCTGTCTGTCTGTCTATCTTCTATCATCTATCAACTAAGGATAACTTTACATGTATCTAACGAAGTGTGTCTTCATTACGTGCATTTATATGCAGCTAAATAAAACTGTTAGTCTTTAAAGAGCCACAGGATTCTTTGCTCTGTTGGCTTTAGCAGATTTATAGGACTTTCCCTCTGGGATTCATTCTTCAGTTGAATAGGCAGCGGTGAGTTGCTTATACCCACTCTATTTCTGCTATTTCCTATCTTCCAGAGCTGAGTCTGAATACTGCAAACGTTTCTGGACCTGCAACCTAAGAGAAGTCCCAGCTAAGATCAAGCCCTGCTTTTGGAGAAGTCTAATGCCACTTTTGGAGTTGGATTAAGGAGAAAAGAGATATAAAGCATGGGCAGGAGGGAGAGAGGATTGTTATATATCTAAGGAGGAGAAAACATAAAGACTCATTTTAAAGGGTATAGAAGAAGATGCCAGAGGCAAGAATTGTGCTGAGGCAGTTTCTTGCCATCTTCCGCCAGTGGGGTACCACTTACAAGACCCAGTTTTTTATGTGCCACTGGATTTGGCCAATCCCTCTTTTCCTATGAGCCTCAGATATTGACTGCATGTTAATAACCAAGTTGTATTTATTTTCATGCTTGCGACAACACACTGGATTCTTTTTACTGCAGGCTCCAGCCAGTTTATCATGCACGCCCAAAAAATTATTGATTGTTTTTTTACCAAGCCTTGTACTACACAACTGGACAATTTAATTCATCTCTTTTCAATGAGTTATCCCGAGCTGCCTTCTTGGCATAACAGGGGGAAAACTGACATGTTGTTCTCAGAGTACATGATAATGATACAAAACATCCTATTTTTACATTTGTCTCCAACAGCTGCCAAAATCGGAGAGATCCTGATATTTATGAAAGCAGCTCAAGGAGATGACATAACTTTATCATCTGTCCTTTGAAGAACAGGGTGTTAAGGGGTGTGTATGTGTGTGTGTGTGTGTGTGTGTGCTTTAACAAATGTCATGACAGGCAGCTCCTTCAGATGGCATATATATATATATATATATATATATATATATATACACACACACACATACATAGCTTCTGTCAACTCTTGGACACATTGATTTGATTTTTTTTCTCCCCTCCCTTCAGAAGCAATTCTATTCTCTCTCTTTTGATTTTATGGTGTTCACTGAAGGAAAAAGACACATTATCAGTAATAGGGTCTGCTCGTGATGAAATCTGATTGATGGACTGTACTAAAAGAAATTATAATTCAACCAGTGGCTAGAGAAAGTGACCAGATTTATCAAAAAGTTGCAACTATAAAAGGGGGGGGGGATCTGCAGAAAATGATTATAGCTTTTGGCTATATAGCTGATTCTTTCCATCTACCTAGCACAGAGGGACAAAGATACCAGTGGGATAAAAGATTTTTAAAAGACTGTGCACCCAACTCAACTTTGCTTGTGAAAACAAAGTGGAGTTTTTATTTTATTTTTTTAGCAAGATCATTATTATGGAAATGTAGAAACCCACAAGACTGGCCATTATCACCCAAAATTGGGAGCAGCACATCCTATGTTGTATACTGAGAAAATGGCCCACCAGCCTGATATGAAACTTAGCAACATAGCAAAAGTAGTTTTGAGGATGGTCTATACTAGGATGTCGGAGCAATCTGTTTGGGGGGTTGGACTTGGAGCTCGGTGAGCTTTCACCAGTGTGAGCCCTCAGACTCAGGTCTGACATCCGCCAGCTGGCCTGACTCAGCCCACAGCAAGCCAGGCCAGCTGGTGGATTTTCTGAATTCGCACAGTGGCACAGCAGTGAGAGCAGGAGGATGAGAGGGGGACACCTTGGTACTAAACCATCTCATCGTCCCACCCCTGCTACTGCAGCTGCAGTGGTGGGAAAGTGGGAGTGGGATGATGAGAGGGGAGCACCATCCTTCTCATCCTCCATTTTGGACCCAGCAGCAGGGCCTCAGTGAGCAAGTCTTTCCTTCTCCCTCCTGACCCCAGGAGGGAGGGGGATTATAGAATCATAGAATAGTAGGGTTGGAAGGGGTCTACAAGGCCATCCTATGAGCCTCAGATATTGACTGCATGTTAATAACCAAGTTGCATTTATTTTCATGCTTGTGACAACACACTGGATTCTTTTTACTGCAGGCTCCAACCAGTTTATCATGCACACCAGAGCCACACAAAATTGGGAGGGATAGCTAATACTTTGGAAGACAGAAACAAAATTCAAAGTGATCTGGATAGACTGGAGCGCTAGGCAGAAAACAACAGAATGACATTTAATAGGGATAAATGCCAAGTTCTGCACCTAGGAAAAAGAAACCAAATGCACAGTTACAAGATGGGGGATACGTGGCTCAACAACACTACAAGTGAGAAGGATCTTGGAATTGTCATAGATCACAAGCTGAATATGAGCCAGCAATGTGATGTGGCTGCCAAAAAGGCAAATGCTCTTTTGGGCTGCATTCATAGAAGCATAGCTTCCAAATCGTGTGAAGTACTAGTTCCCCTCTACTCAGCACTGGTTAGGCCTCATCTGGAATCCTGTGTCCAGTTCTGGGCACCGCACTTTAAGAAGGATGCAGACAAGCTGGAGAGGGTTCAGAGGAGGGCAACAAAGATGATCAGGGGACTGGAAACAAAGCCCTATGAAGGGAGACTGAAAGAACTGGGCATGTTTAGCCTTGAGAAGAGAAGACTGAGGGAAGACATGATAGCACTCTTCAAGTACTTGAAAGGTTGTCACAGACAGGAAGGCCAGTGTCAGGGTGGAAATGGAGCCCATAGAGCCCCAGAGCAGTTCTGATTCTGAGGAAGAGCAACAACCCATGGGAGAGGAGCTCGCTCATCGCTCACAGGCACAGCGGCAGGGCGAGATTCCTCCTGCCAGCATGCCTGGGAGAGATAGTGACCCTGGAAGCGAGAGAGCGGGGGATGGGGTCTTGCTGGACTCCCAGCGCAAACACAGGGAGCGGCGCCAGATGGAGGGCGCCGACAGGAGGCACTCTGCCCGCTTGGCGCTAAAACAATGGTCGTGTCCCAAAGACCTATGGGTAAGAGGGAGGACCTCTCCATAGCCCATAAGTTCAGAGGTTTCCCGCTCTTCTCCTTCAAATGGGGGCCAACTGCCTTACCTGGAGCTTAGGCTACTCTGTTAACTACCCCAGTGCAGTTCCTTGCTTTGTCACTGGTGATTACCATCTGAAAGAGTCATTACGATGTAAAGGAATAAAGCCTTGGAAAGAATCCTCTTCATCTGTGTCTTGAGTTGGCTTTTGGAGGGGACTGTAAGAGGCAGCTAGGGTGCTCCTGACAGCCAGGATCTCTTCTCCATCATCCCAGAGTGCAGGACACGGAAGAATGGGCTCAAGTGACAGGAAGCTAGACTCCGACTGAACATCAGGAAAAACATCCTGACTGTTAGAGCAATACAACAATGGAACCGATTCCCTAGGGAGGTGGTGGGCTCTCTCAAGATGAAGCTGGACAGCCACCTATCTGGGATGCTCTGACTTGGATTCCTGCATTGAGCAGGGGGCTGCACCTCCTCCTCCAAGTCGTTAATAAAAATTTTGAAGGAAAGACTCATGCAAAGCAGTGCTGAGCTGTGGGCAAATGGCTGCTGCTCGCTCCCCCTCCTGGGTGGGGGAGAAGGAGCCATTTGTGCACAGCAGTGGCAGTGCTGGTAGCAGCAGCAGGGACTCCTGCCACCGCCTACCGCCGGCGCCATGAGCGAACCCCTCGTGCTCTTCTTGCCGGTGTTGACCTACATACAACTAAGGACATGTGAGACCTTTATTTTTGCTCACAAAACATGTAAGTGTGCCCCATTTAAAGCTCCAAACGTGAATGTGATCATGAGTGCCTGTCCACTGTAAATATTCTCAAATTGTCCAACACATGCTTGAGTTCATCTCATTCCTGATTCCCGGATCATTTTGCTCCAATTTCTCAATTGCTGCAAATTTCCTCAGAAGATGGAATCAGTCCTGCTATAGTCTATGGAGGGAATTTGGGCAAATTTGGGGAGATTTGTGCAAATCCCCCCTGGACTGCTGCTCAACTGTGCAAGTTTCGCATCCATGCAGACTGAACCATGCTTGCAAGTGCAAATGGGAATCAGGCACAAGACAAATGGCGAGACCTGTGTGAATAGTGTTTGAAAAAATGTGCTCCCAGTCACAATCATGGTTCAGGGTTGTGAGCAGGGCATGTTCAGATGATTTGTGATTGAAACAAAATTCCCATACATCTCTGTCTTTGTCTTGATCCTTATTCTCCAGATTCCAGAACAGGAGGGAAAACATGTCCGGTACTTCTCTTTGGCAGCTGAGAGCACATGCTCACCAAATGGCATGGCCTGCTCTCCATAGCAAAGGGCTTAGACCACCATTATGTCATTTCCTGTATCTGTGACTTTTGGAAAAGACCAATAGCTTGATGCAGTGTTATATTCACCTGTTTCCAATCCTGGCCCAGGCTGAGGGGGATCCCATCTTGCAGCCAACACAGGTTGCCTATGCCTAACCCTATCAGCAGGGAGAATAGCAAATTCTGCACCCCTATAGCCTCACTAGGATGGCTTCATGAGCCCCAAGGACTTCCTCAAGGATCAGTGCCATATCTGTGCTTGCCTGAATTGATCAGGTCAGGGGTACATGCTTTCAGCCACTGCTGGTCTTGTTGCATGTGGTCCAGAAGTTCTTGGGAAGTAGGTGTTTCCTCAGAAGCGTGCTACAGATCACCAGTGGGTTTTTCTAGGGTGGACAAACAAATAGCAAACTCATAACATTCTGCCTCTCATCCTCACCCATGCTAGGCTCCCAGGAGGCAGGAATTGTCCTTTTCTCACCACCACCACCCTAAAGAAAATAAGGCCACTTTGCATAATTTCTTCTGAATATTCTGTGCTGTTTTGTGGCACCTACCCCCCACACAATGCCTAGGAAAGAGGCTAGGACCACGGCATTTGGGGGAATACAAAATGTTTGCCAGGCTGCCGACACACACACACACACACACACACACACACATGAAAAAGAAAAAAAAAAGTCACTGCTAATAATGAGCTCCACCCCTAATGGAGAATTGCTCCTCCCCCTGGAACAATTTGATAAAATGGTCCCCCCTCCAATTTCTTTGCCTAAAAATGTTTTGAGAGTTTCAAGAGCTTCAGTTATGGGGAGGTATAGAAATGTAATAAGTGAATGGATAAAATAAAGAGGCCATTTGCACACCGCTCCATGATCCCTTTCTTTTATAAATGATATTTTTAAAAGAAGTATTGGGGGGCAACCATTCATTTCAGAGTCTTCTGTTCTACACAAGTGTGCATGTGTGTGTGTGTGTGTGTGTGTGTCGTGGGGAGGGGTATAATCTGGCATCCCAACTGCTTGAGTTGGCAAACTTATTATTAACTTCATTATATTTCCACAACAGGGAACCTTCTTGTAAAATGATGGAGAAACTAGAGAGAGGCATATGCAAAAGAATTTATTACAACACTTGCCCATTTCGGCTAACCAGCAGGCAGTGTAATTCAGAACAATGCAGACACCTCTTCCAATTCTTGTGCTGTTTTAGAGAATGGACTTGTTTTGTAGAAGACTGCTTTGTCTGACATGTACTTTTCTTACCACTCTCCCTTGAATTTTCTGCCACACGAACTAATTACACTGTCCAGTTTTCTGTAACGGTGGTGGTATCTGATGTTGTCTCCCAAACCTATTCATGTCATCCTGTCCATTTAAACTTGAAACTGACCATTTTCTTTGGACATTGTGTAACTGTGCAATGCCTGGGCTCAATTTTCATTGGTGAACATTTTCAGTGCAAGAGAAAAAGGGAAAGAGAATGAGAGAGAGAGAGAGAGAGAGAGAGAGAGAGAGAAAGAGAGAGAGAGTGCACATTTGGAGACCCCTCAATTCTCTGAAAGACCTTCCCATTCTTCAGCATTTATACACTTTCTAAAAACATTTTTTCTTCTTGCTAAATAGGGAATGACCCTCCTTTTGCATGCAACGTCCAGTAAACAGTGCAAAATTTGCTTTCTTGTTGTTGCTGTGTGTGTGTTTTAATTTCAGCTGGTATTGAGTTGGTTTTATGATTTGTGCTGTGATTGTGTTGTATATCATAAACTTTATACGGTAAAATATTTTAATTTTTATTGTTGAGTTCGTGTTTTTTAATTGTCAGCTGCTCTGAGCCTCTGGAGAAAGTAGGGGTGTACGAAATACTCACGCCATTCCGGTTTGCTGTGTCTGCTGGGGGGTGGAGGCGATCTGTCCCTCCCCCCCGGAATCCTGGCTGGCCGGATCTGCTCCGCAGTGATTCCATGGAGCCGCTGGCCGGATCTGCTCCGCAGTGATTCCATGGAGCCGCCAGCCGACTCTGAAGCCCCAGTGATATGGCTGCCATTGCCGAATCGCTGGCTGGACTGACATACTGCGGATGCAAATGGTGTCTGGTGTAGCAGATACCATTTGCGTCCCTGCTCTTTGACATGATAGGCTACGAGCTTATTGCGCAAAGGAACAGGGATGTAGATACACCATTTGCGTCCCTGTTTTTTTTCATGCAATAGGCTACATAAAGTTTTACATAGCCTATCACATCAAAGAGCAGGGATGCAAATGGTGTAGCAGATGCCATTTGCATCTGCAGTCCGTCAGCCCAGCCAGCGATATGGCAATGGCAGCCGTATCACTGGGGCGTCAGAGCCAGTGCCAGCGAGGGACTTCACGGGGAGGCGGAGGTAGGAGATCCAATCCTCCACAGACTTCGGGGGGGGGGGGGCAGATTCAATAGAATCCAGCCTCATTGGGGTCCATGGAGAATTTCTCCAACTTCCCTAGGAGAAAGCAGTCTAAAGTACAGAACATTTTTTAAAAAGGCAGGTAAGTAGAAGCCCCTTTCATGTATTCCTCCTCATCAGGGCTGGGAAACCTTCAGTCCATAAGCCAAATTCAGTCCATAGAGGTTGATCATCTAATCCTTGGACAAACCTCCACTGCCCCCCGTCCAAGCCCCCCCCACCTCCCCCAATTCATCCCCACCCAGTTTACTTTTCTCTGTGCAGATAAATATATGGAGCTCTGTGCTTCTCTCTCTGCATGGAGCAAGGAACTCCAAGCACCAGCTGACTCCTTTCACACACCATCCCAGTCAGGATGAGATGCAGTGTGGGAAACTGGTGCATGACTTGGGTGGCACTTGGAGGACCCACTCCTCAGAATGCTGGCTGATTCTCTCTCCATTAGGGATGGCAGAAAAATCTGCCACGGACTCCAATGAGGCCAGATTCTTTAGAATCCAGGCCCCCGGAGTCTGTGGAGGAATGGACTGCTCCCCTCCACCACCCCATGAAGGCTGGTCGGGATGGACCCTACCTGGCTGTGGCCGGTCTGGGTCCGTCGTCTTCATCTCCATTCCGCAGCCATCTGCGGCAAAGAGCAGGGACGCAAATGGTGTCCACTATGCCATTTGCGTCCCTGCCCTTGGCCATGATAGGCTATGTAAATATTTATGTAGCCTATCATGGCCAAGGTCAGGGATGCAAATGGTGTCTGCTACACCATTTGCATCCCTCCCTGCTCTTTGCTGTAATAGGCTACCTAAATATTTACGTAGCCTATTCACGGCCAAGGGCAGGTACGCAAATCGCGTCCGCTACGCCAGACTCCATTTGTGTGGCAGCGGCCGGAAGTCCGACTGCAGACGGGCCCAGCTGGTGGCTCTGTGGATCAGAGCCAGCTGGGGAGGATACTGGGGGGAGGGGCAGATCGCCTCCCCCCCCATGGACCCCTTCAGTGGACAGGTAAGTTTCGTACACCCCTAGCCTCCATACAGAGAGAAACACAGAACTCTGTATTTCTCTCTGCACAGAAAAAAGTAAAATGTTTGGGGCTGGATGGTGACAGGGTAGGGCTGGGGCTCCAGGGTGGAGCCTCATCCCTGACATCATCCATCCTACCAGATTGGTCGAGGGGGGAATCCAGCCCTGCTTGAACAAGTGAAGGAGGACCGTGTCTGCTGACTGCACCCTCAACAGCACTGGGCCCACTGCCATCCATCCATGTATCCAGTGGGACATCTTATGCATATATCTTATGTGCTGTGTGCACATAGGTGAAGGGACAGATGGACTCACCTCCATCCACACCACCACCCATCCACCAAGCCCTTTACAACCACCATTTACATAACGTTACATTTACAGGAAAACCAAAAATGCCATTTTTTCACAAAATGGCAGCTCACTGAGGGAAGGGGAGGCTGCCAGGTGCTTGTGGACAATGCAGTGGCTCAGCCAGTGAGTCTGTTAGGTGTGGCATCTTGGCAAGCAGGGTCCAGGAGGCCAAGCAGGGAGGAGTCCACTGGAATCCACCACCACCCCCTCTCGGACTACTGCAACATTCCTTCATGGGTGCTCCGCACAGTCAGGAACGCTGTACTAGGGATGAGTGAACAAGTTCCATTGTGCTCTCATTTTGTTTGAGTGGGGAAAGTGTACAGTTCAAATGGGGGAAATTCACATTAAAAAGAAAAAGGAAAGTGCACTCAACGTCCTGACTGTTAGAGCAATACAACAATAGAACCAATGACCTAGGGAGGTGGTGGGCTCTCCCACACCGGAGGCGTTCAAGATGAGGCTGGACAGCCATCTGTCAGTGATGCTCTGACTTGGATTCCTGCACTGAGCAGGGGGTTGGACTCGATGGCCTTGCAGGCCCCTTCCAAACCCACTACTCTATGATTCCCCCCATACAGTATGAAAATGAGCATTTTTTGCACACACACAATTTTTTTTAAAAATTGCACCATTTTTAATGCCCAGTTTTTGAACATGAGTTTGGGAATTTACAAACATTTTTGGAGAACTTTCTCATAGAATCATAGAATTGCAGGGTTGGAAGGGGCCTATAAGACCATCGAGTCCAACCCCCAGCTCAATGCAGGAGTCCAAGTCAGAGCGTCCCTGACAGATTGCTTGCATTTGTGTTCAGGATTGTGAATGGGACATGTTTGGATGATGTACATACAGAAATGTAATTCTTGTACATCCCTACCCTGTACAACCAACTTTCCTGATTTCATGATGTTCCTATGTGCTTTACACACCCTATTCTCTTGAACATGTAGATATGAGGGGCAAGTCCAGAGATTAATGGCAACATCAGAGGTAAGGCAGTGGTTCTGCTCTGCCTCCCATGAGGTTAATCAACATGGAGAAATGCATGAAGTCCACTTTTGCAAGTTTCCATGTTTTCTTGCAACCACAGGAACAGCCTGTTATTACTGAGAATGCTCTAGAACAGTAACTGAAACCAGGGAATCAATCAAAGGCAGACATGACACCTGCAAAAATTGAGGAAAGGCTACAGATCGTTTGCACAAACTATTTCCAGAGAGACTTCACCTGAGTAAGACTACAGTGGTTTTTGTGTTGGATTCATTGTTCTCTTCTTTTATTACTCCCCTACACAGTTCCCCTAGCCCCTCTCTCATTATTCTGGCCTCCACAACACTTAACAAAAAAACATAAAGCCCAATGATCCAGATGCAGAATCTAAAAGAGAAAATAACTACACTTGTGATGAACAGGAAGGCAGTTTGAGAGACATCTGTTTTTCCAATATAAAAATAAGGCATTCTTATCTCCTCTTTGAAGTGCTCATAAAACCTTTAGCATCATGAAAGGCTTAGATAAATGCAGTAGTCCATTCTATGGAGGAGTCTGAGAGTACCATTTTTTTTTTAAGAAGCGCCTTTTTAATTATTAAAATAAAAAAGCATGTCATATTTATCACTGCAGCAGGCTGAGCATCATCCAAAGCAGCCTGCAGTATTCTTGGAGTGGAGAGCAGGAGCAAATTCCAGGAACAATCTTATTGTTCCCAGTGGTTTTATTGATTTATCACATTTGTATCCCACACTTCCTTCACGGAGCTCCGTCGGTGCAGTGGCATTTCACCTCCCCCCTCACAGCACGCCAGTGTGGGGTGTCAGGCTTGGAGACAGTGACTTGTCCATGCGTCAGCATAGTGAGGTAAGTGACCTTAACAGCTTCATGGCTGAGGAGGGATTAGGGATGGATGGACTCACTGGAGTCCATGCTCGGTGGGCACTCAAGCAGCTGCAGCTGCTGCTCACCATGTGAGTCAGGCTTCGTGAGCCCCCGGAGGGCTCGGAGGGCTGTCTGTGCACGTCCTGCATCTGCCCACTCCTCCATGTGAGGCACCATCTTTTATGCAAGATGAGGCTCTGCATTTTCATATGTTTACTGTTGTGCACAACGGTGGCCATAAAGGACCATTTCTACAATATTAGAGGCCTCTAATGTTGTGGAAATGGCCCTGTATGGCTGCTGTTGTGTGCAACAGCAAATATGTGAAAATATAGAGCTCCATCTTGCATAAAAAATGGGGGCTTGAAAGGAGGATGGGCAGCCGCTGGGCATGAGCAGACAGTTCCAGTAAGTCCCGGTTGCTTGCGTGGCTCAGTGGACAGGGGCAGCAGCTTGCTGAGCTGGATTTGGGGGGCGGGCGAGCAGGTGGGGGGGGATGTCTGACAGACTCTTGTACCCAGTCGGGTGCCTGTGCCATCCCTAGAAGGGATTTGTACCCTGGTCCTTCCTGGTCAAATTCTTCTGGTAGCCATTGTAGCATGGCTGGACCATCGCTGGTGGTTAGTCTCTTCATAAGGATGCTGGGAAACTCTCAAGCCCTATACTGCTTCAGAAAACAGGTTCTCCATAGGGACATACAAGTAGGGAACTCAGAGAAATCTCCCCCCAACACAGCCCCCACCCCCACCTGCTGGGCTATATGAGCAGCTGGGACTTACCAGTCCTGTCTGCTTGTGCCCAGGAGCCACCTGTCCTCATGAAAGCCACCAGTGTAATGCAAGATGGGGGCTCTGGTTCTTCGTATATCTAATGTTGCACACAACGGTGGCTGTAAAGGGCCATTTCTGCAACATTAGACGCCTCTAATGTTAGAGGCCCTTTACAGCAACCATTGTGTGCAACATTAGATATACAAAAAAAAGAGCCCCCATCTTGCATTAAAATGGTCACTCACACGGAGAAGCAGGCACCTGGAGGGGCACCCCCAGACCTCTTGCTAAGCCCTTCTTGAGCGCCCATTGACTGCGGACTCATGTGAGTCCATCCATCCCTACTCAAAATCATGAGTGTGGAATCTTTCCACTCTCATGATCCACATTCCCTTGAAGGGAATTTTTTGGAGGCCACACACATACCAATGGTGGGTGGGGCCAGAGCAGGGCTACCGCCGTTTCTCTCTCTTTCTGGTATACTCCTCTCACTCCCTCTCTCAAGCTGCCCCTCTATGTCTTCTTACACCCCCCCCCCCAAGCTGGTTATCTGCTTTCTAATTGAACTGCTTCACAGGATGGTAGGAATTCTAGGTTCTTTTCTCTGATTGGGCAAGCGGGGCTGGTTCTAATTTTCTGATTGGCTGAATTAGCACCTGATGCTAGTCAGATCTGTGAGGGGAATTTTTGGCCCAACAGATGATCAGTTTTACCATACAGAAAGTGAGTTATGTCTTCACAAATTGATAAGCAGGAATCTGCTTCCACTGGATCCTTGTAGAGGGCTTTTTCCCTCCACCTCACTCCATCTCCATTATCTTAGCCATCATTGTTTTAACTTAGGTTGAGTGCCCTGCACTTTCTCTCTACTTCAGCTGTTTCCAACAGACACACATGCTGAAGAGAAAGCACTTAAAGGACAATTACAGAGGTGAAGTCTGGCGGTGTTGCAGGGGCAAGAGTGGGGAAGGAACTCAATGAGGTGGAAGGAAAGGAACAGCAAAGTCAGGTAGCTCCTGAGACCACATAAAATCAGACTGAGGAATGCATGTGGACTGCAGGACATGGGAGTTGGCCCTCCCCTAAATCCACCTTAAATATCCTTATAGACCACATCTGTTGGCAACTGAGGAATGTGAGGAAATCTTCTGAGGAATTTCACTAGTCCCCCCTCCCAAACACACACACACACACACACACACTGCTTTCCTTGGAATTCCTCAGATGTTTTGTTCAAGCATATGTCTTATCCTTTTTTAATTTCCTTCCTTTTTATTATTATTACTGTCATTATTATGAGACTTGGATTAGTAATATTCTTGACTGCTTAAATTGTTAAGCTTTATTATTATATGCTAACTGAAGGGCAGCATATGGTGGTTATTGGAAATGAATTGTAGGTATGTTCCCTTGCTATAAGACTGATGATGTGATACTGAAATGTAAGGTTGATTATCTATGCTGTACTGAATTGTAATATTGGCAGTGTTATAGGCATAACTTTTAAGTAGAATGATATTTGAAGTTTGTGTGTAATGGAGTTTAAATTTGATCCTTTTAAGTAACTTTTTAATATTTTTTTCTTTTTCTTTCTTGCTTTCTTCTTCCTTTTCCTTCTTCTGTTTTTTTTCCCCTTTTTTGTTATTGCTGTGTCCTCCAAAGAATACTGTATTGTTGGAAACTGTAGATAATGACTAGGTTGTTGGTACTCTTTATTTCATTTATAAAGATAAAAAATAGAATAAAAAGTATTTCTTTTAAAAGATGTTTTGTTCAAGCATGAACACCAAAACTGACAACTCCTGTTCCTCAAAAGTGCAACTACAGCAGATGTTGTTTGACTATGACAATCCCTGGCTATTGGCCATGCTGGTGGGAACTCAGAAGAGTTGGGGCCCAGCAACATCTGGAGGACCGAAGGTTTCCCACCCCTGCATGACAGCATCTGTGTGAAATGTTTACCTGCAAACGTTGACCTGTACAAGCGAGAAGGTGCCCCAGTCATGGCTGTGCACCTAATGCTCTGCACTCCCAGGAATAAGTTGGTTCCTTTCATACCAAGGTAGCTGAGCTGGAGATGTGCAGAAAGGCAGAAAGGTCTATAGACAAAGTCTTCAGGGATGTGGTAGAGGCATCCCACCATCAACCTGACACAGTTCCTCTCCTGTCATGGAGGATGAGGGCCTCAGGGAAGGAGAGCATCATTCCAAATAAGAGAGGCCATGATCCTTTATAACAGACCCATTTCTTGGCTATCCTCTCATGAAGGCTTCAGATCTTTAAACTGCAGAAGAAGTAGAGCAGATACCTGTGTCTGAACTGATGGGGGATGGGGTGGTAAGAGATAAAGTTTAGAGCTTGGCAATGAACTAAAAAAGTAAAAATATATGAATCAGCATATCTGAATGATAATTGCCTCCCCCACTTCCCCACTTCACACAAGCATCTATGGCCTATAAAAGGGACCCACAAAAATGTGTGTGGGAGATTTCGCTAAAGTCTTAAATCAAAATACATACTTGCTAAACATTCATTGGGGTGTGGGGGAAACAACTTCACATGCCATGCTGCAAGGCACATATGTGGATAATGTGGCCTGATGGATGGGAACCATCACATTAATTCTTTCTCACGAAATAAGCACCATGCCTTCTGGTGGGGTACCAAATGCATGGGAAATGCCCATGCAAGAGTTCCTCTCTCTCTCTCTCTCTCTCTCTCTCTCTCTCTCTCTCACTCTCAATCTCTCACATGCACACACACCTACACAACTTGCACTTGAATTACACAGAGCAGCTCCCCTGCTGCTCAGAGTAAGGATGAATGAGGAATTCACTTTGTCAAGATAGATAGATAGATAGATAGATAGATAGATAGATAGATAGATAGATAGGCTGACCATATTTCCTTGAGACAAAAACGGGATATTGGGATGACAGAAACGGGATGGGGTTATGTAATATTCCGCTGTAATAAAAAAATAGCTAACAGCCTGTTGAACTGAAATATGAGCCTGAAAAGTCCGAATCAAACTGAATGTAGGGCAGAAAGAATCTCTGTGGGCGGAATGATGGTAGAAATAACAGTAAGACTCACCCTCCTGGCTCCCACATGCCGAATGGGGCTTAGCGACCGCCTCTCGAATTCCCCGCCACTGCAGACAAGCAAGGGGGCAGCGTCTGATCGTCGCTAGCTCAAGAAGCCTGGCCCTGGCTGGGTAAAGGAAATGGAACTTCCTCTTTCGTCACACTAGTAGTGTTACTGCACGCATTGATTAGCATAGAGCCTTATGATAAATGTGTTCAGTTATTTACAAAAAATTAAAAATGGGACAAAATTGACATTTATATTAAAACAACGGGATGGTAGGGAAATATGAAAAAAATGGTGCTGTCCCGTTTAAACGGTACGTATGGTCAGCCTAATATATATATATATATATATATATATATATATATATAATTTACCCAATTCATACCTCCCAGAAACAATCAGGGAACCAAACACATTTTGTAGTCAGAAATGTGTACTGTCTGAGTTTGCAACACATTCCATGAAAGAAAGAAAAAATGCAACATGCATGCATTTGAAAACTGCGCAAAGAAAACTGTGTGCAATTCTAACATATGTGCCAATATGCTTTGAGTCAATGAGTGCACATATCCAGAACTCTGTACATTTGAAAAATGTGCACAAAAATACACACAGCTTTGCATGTGGGGGAGAATACCTCAAATAGAACTGGGATGAACTGATCTTCGCAGTGGAAAATAGAGAACTTTGACAAGATAAAATGTGACACATCCACCCATCCCTAACTCTGGGCGGTATCCATTGCTGCCACTCTACTTATGCAATTGACATAGTACGAGCATTGCTTGCCTCTAGTGCAACACCAATAGCATTCGACTAGAGGTCACTTATGCTAGCGCTATGTCAATGGCATAAGTAGAGCTGTGGTGTTGGATACTGCCCTCTGTGTGTGTGAGGGAGAGAGTAGAAGAGTGCAGGGAGAAAGAGAAGGAAGCCATAAAGCTGCTTGTGATTTTCTCTGCTTTAAAACAGTGGTCAGGGTGGTAGGAAGACATGTCCCAGTAATTAGGGTTATCTGTCACAGGGAAGTCCAGCCCTAGTTTGTGCCTGACAGATTGTCATGGCGAACCCGGCTCAGCTTGCATTAGCGAGCCGAGCCATTTGACAGTTCCTGAAATGTGGGAACTTTACGGGGGGGGGGGTTGCACAAAATCGTGGGCCGATTTTTGCAAAATGGCAGTTGTCAATGGTCTAATTTGCATAAATTAGACCATTGATGGCCACCACTTTGTGCAAATTATGCTATTTATGGCCACCATTTTGCACAAATCATGATTTGTGCAAGCCCCCCCCCCCCCGAATAATCCACAGGGTTGCCCAACTTGTCACAACTCAAGTTAGGCCAACTCACAGATGATGGAGCCTGAGCCCGGGCAGCTGAGCTGGTGTAAACTCATCAAGCTCCACCCCCAAAATGGATTCCTCCAACAATCCACCAGCTTCCATTTCTTTGGGCACTGATATTGTTGTTCTGCTGGTGAGGGCAATTATCCTGAACCTTCTTCATGTTTGATTCTCTCCAATTTTCTTTCAGACATTAGAAAAAATATAATCACTAGTTGGATGCCCAAACTCCGTTGGAAGGGTGGAGGACAGAGCCTGGACATGCATCTGAGTGAAAATGTCTGTCAGCAGTAAATTTCTCTCTGTGGGACACACATTCTGATGTGCATTCCAAAAAGCTTTCCAGTTCAAATGCACATTCCCAGCCAACAATGCTACAGCTACTCAACACACATGTACCAGCCGACTTCTATAAGGGATGTCTGCTTTTTTTAAGGGAGGAGCATAGCACAAGGACCTCTCATCAATCATCACAGAAGTTTTTTTCAGGAAAACAAGGATCTCTCCAAGATAGAGAACATTCTATAGGTATCCGAGAAGGTGGAAAGGCAAAGCAAAAAGCTCCTGGGGAAACAATAGGATAATGCTCACACATTTCTAGTTGTTACTAGGCAGTGTTGATGGTTGCCCATTTCAAACTGTATTCCTCATTCTCACAATATAAGCACATATTTGTTGGCTTGAATATTTCATTGCTCAGTGTATTCGCTGGGAGATTATTATCCCACATTTCTTTGAATTACAACCAAAACACTTTATGGAAACATCAGTCCAAGGACAGATTTCAGAATGCTCATCAAATCAACAATGGGAAATAACAGAACCACAGTATTCTGCCATGATTCTGTTTCTGCTTTTCAGATTTTGATCTTATCCCAGTCAATACTTGAACTTCATGTACTCCCATCAGGTTAAGTTTAACCTGTTCCCTCTTCAGCAATAGCGATAAGGAGTTGACAAACAGATCCTATGCATGTTTACTCAGAAGTAAGTTCCATTGGGTTCAATAGGGCTTAGCCATGAACCTAGTAACTGAGCATAGGATGGATCACGGCCTTAGAAGAGAAACTAGCAGCCAGAGAAAAAGCAGTTCAGATTTTAAAGAGACCACCAGCTCTTTGAATATGTGTAGCACTCATTTTAATTTAAGCCGTATTCTTGCCATTGGTTTTAGAGGGCAGCTTTATCACTGCATGCAGCAGATGGAGGTGGTGGGAAGGGAATGAACACCAGGCTTCTGATTGCAAGACATTTTCCCCGCGGAAGGATCCAAATGCTCTTTGAACAGCTCCGTGGCTGAACCTGGCTTGCTGGGAATGCACACGGCAACCTTCCAAAATGAATTCAGCATAAATATTTCACAGAGGGGTATGATCAGCTTTGTGCAATGGGAGAGACTGTAAAATGGTGCGGGGGTATTTGCTGTCGTCATTGGAAGATCTAGTTGCAATTAATCACTTCCTAAAGGCATGGGTGTCGCTGCTGACTTTCCTGGCAACTGTGTGAGTGTGTCTCTGTGTGTGTCTGTGTAATAGTTTAGCTGTTACACTGGGAAGATGGAAATTGAGTTTTGTTGTTGGGAGTGATGCAAAGCCATCTCTCCCTGTAAATACCAGCCAAGGAGAAATAAGCAGAGGTGTTTCCAGAGCTCAGGTTGCTAGAAAGGTTTTATTCCATCTTGGAGGCAAATTAGAGGGGTAGCGCTCAAGATAAGAGTCAGCTGAGCTTAGGGACAGGTGAGAATTTATTTTCAGTCAGGTTGTGAAAAGAATTTACCAAAATTCACAAAGTTCTCCATTTTCAGGACAAAAAGAACTTGAGATTAAGAAATGCTGAATGTGGGAGAAACCAAAACTGGCGGGTTCCTCCATCCAGGCTCAGGGATTTGAGTACAGGGATGCAAATGGTGTAGTGGATGCCATTTGCAGACATGAAGCCCTTAGTTTAACCTAATTGCAGCCATTTATGGCTGCATTTAGGTAAAACTAAGGGGCTTTACAGCCGCAAGTGGTGTCCGCTATGCCACTTGTGGCTGCAGCCATTTGCCAGGCCAGCAATACGATACGGAGCTGGCCTGCTGCGGCTCTGCAGAATCGCTGCAGAGAGAGGACAGCTCCGTAGGATTCCAGAGGGAGGCGGAGGTGAGTAGTGCTACTCCACCACGGACTCTGGAAGCTGGATTCAAAGGAATCTGGCCTCATTGGGGTCCGCGGCGGATTTCTCCACCATCCCTACTGGGATCCTTGTGTTCTAAATGGGTGTTGCCACCTCTTTTTTCCTGACAGGTTTCTCATCTTTAACATGGCAGGCAGGTACAATGTGGTCCCCTCCACACTGGGAAGAGCTGTACCTATTGAATTTGGCTGGTGAAGATGCTGAGAATTTCTTTCCAGTTTCTTTTTGATGAGAATTTACTAACATTCACAAAGTTCTTCACATTTGGGAGAGAAAGGACATAAGATTTATAAAATCTGAATCTGGGAGAAAGTGATTTGGGGGCCAGGTGTGCACATAAACATCTAAAGTAGGAGAGAGCAACCTGTGACCTTTCAGCTACTGTTGGACTCCCATCAGCTTCAGCCAGCAGGGACAATGATCAGGGATTAGGAGTTGTAGTTCGACATCAGAATGGCCACAGGCTGCCCCTCCCTATAGGTCTGATGATGGTGACTTTGACCTGCCTCAGGTTTCATGGTGGCCACCATAGTCAACCCTTAAGCTGTTCTGCCATCTGAGCCCAATAGGTATCAGGAAGGAAGGGAGATACATATGGAGCTAGAGATCTAGCAGGAGTTCAAGAAGGGGGTGGAGGCCAATGGACTCCCCCCCCCCCAGCTTGGCCTTCCAGACCCCATTGACTGAGCCAACACCACTTACTGGACCCACTCAGAATGGTCCATTTACACTTATAATGTTGCATAAATGGCCCCTTTATGGCTGCCATTTATGTAACATCACCTCTCCGGAAAACTCTGACAGCTCACTGGCAGCTTACTAAATGGCTGCTCACTAAGAGGACAGGCAGCCCTACAGCACTGTGAGTCCACCCATCCCTATCTGGAGCTTGAGAGAAAGGTGGCACATGCATGATGCACAGATGCATTAACATGAATGTTCTGGCAGAGCCTAAAGGGCTCTTTAAGTATGTTCTCCCCCAGCCTCAGCCTCTTGATTTCCTGGCATCCACTCCACATTCCATTGGCCTCAGAAAAAGATCATCCAGGGATGGGTGAGAATTTCATTAGGTTCACGTTTTGATAAGAGCTTACCAAAATTCTTCATAAATGGGATGGGAAGAATGTAAAAAAAAAATGAATGTGGGAGAAAGCAAACTGACAGTTTTGTCTATCCAGGCAGAGGGCTTTGAGTGCTTACAACCTAAAAGTCTGGCTTTGAATCCCTGTGTATTCAGCCGTGGGTTTTTTTGTGTTGAATTAGGGTGGCCACCTCTTTAAAAAAAACAAGAAACTGTTCCGTATTGTTAACAGCGACATGGCAGCCAGGTATAACATGGTGCTGTCCATGTTGGTCATGTCAGTACCTATGGAATTTGGCCAGTGCAGATGGGTGTGAATTAGGTAGGTTCACCATAAAATGCAAACTGACCAAAATTCTCCCCCATCCCTAGTCATGATTAGCTTTCCATATTGACTTCAATGGGACCCAAGTTAGTCTGGATCCAACCCAATGTCTCTATTGTTCCATTCTTTTATTGTTCCCTGTGTGCTTCGCATTCCACTCCACCTGAATTCTGTGTTACCTAGAAGAATTTATAAATGTAATTCCCAAACTGAAACAAAAGCAGATCACCATAGCTTTCAGTTCCTTCCCAATGTTTCCCCACTCTAAATTACTGATGTGGATGTGTGATACAACAAAACCAAAGCAATCTTGATCAGCTTGCTGTTACTAATGTACAAGGACATATGTGCACATCCCTAAAATACCACAGGAAAAGAATCCTGATACAACCAATCACAACAATATTTTTACAGTGTTTTATCATTTCATATGTGCACACAGATGAGGTGGGGGGCAGGAAGACAAAGAAATTGAAAGCTCTAGTAAACCGCATGCAGAGTTTTCTGTAAAAATAAATAAGGAACAATGGAGAATCTCTAATGCAACGGTTCCATGTTGGAAACAACACCAGGAAATTAGCAACACCAAAATCCAGGGTGAATTCTGAGAGGAGGGAAATTTCAGAAGCAGCCCTAACTATTCATCAGACTCTCTAATTAAAAGTTTTGTGGTCTGTGTGTGTGTGTGTCTTTCAAAAAAATAATAAGTTATACTTCCACTGTACTCACTACAGGCATCCAAGGAAACATGCTACGAGACTGGAAGAGGAATGGAGGAGTTTGGCCGGTGTGCATGAAATAGGAAAGAGGCATAAAACTAATGAACACGGAGGATGTGGACTCAAGGTGTGTGGGATGCAATTTATCACTTTTAAATGAAATTGTTCCCTAATATGACGAATACAATGATTCAAGCAATTGTGTGTGCATGAGTGTTTTCAAAATGAGGATAAGAGGAAGCATTGTTTGAGGATGGCATTTTCAAATGCCATTCCACAAGATAGCAGATGGCTTAAATGACAGGCTGTTCACCAATTGTGTAGTGTGGCACCAAAATGCTATGTCTAAATCAAAATTGAAAGCAATTTAGAGGTCCCTGCTCAGGTGAAACATCTGAGGAAAGCAAAAAGTGTTTTGATAAGATTAGCAAAATAAATTACGTATTTATCCTGCTGATAGCCATTTTTTAAAGAAAAATGGCTATCGGCACAGAGGTGAATGGCTCTGGTTAAGGCTCAAGCAGCCGAGTTCCGTTCCGGCCAAAATCCTCCTGGAGCAGAGGTAAGTTGGGCCGTTCCGCTGCAGATTCCAGAGGCCAGATTCCAAAGAATATCAATCGGTGGTAGATCTCTCTGACATCCCTACCTATCACTTGAAAAAATACAGATGCAAATGGCATAGTGGACGCCACTTGCGGCCGTAAAGCCCTGAGCTTAACCTAATTGCAGCCGTTTACGGCTCTATTTAGGGGGGGGGGGAAAAAACAGTGCTTTACGTCCACAAGTGGCATCCACTACACCATTCATGGCTGTATTTCTCCCTGCAATATGGTAATGGCAGCGTATACCCCATGCCAGGGAGCTGGAGCTGGACATGGAGCTGCTCTGGAGGATTTTGAGGGGCCTGGAGCAGAGCAGCTGGCCCCTCTGGAAGCCCCCCCCCTCGGACCGGAAAATATGGGGTTAGTACAACCCTATCTAGGGATGGACAGATGCACTGGAGCCCACACTCTGAAGGTGCTTGAGCAGCCACCACTTCGGCTCGCATGCACAATCCAGGCTGTGCAGGCCCCTAGAGGTCTTGGACAGCTGCCTGGGAGTGCATCACGGCTGTCCGCTATTCCATGCGAGGCACCATCCTTTGCACAAGATGCAGATCTATATTTTATAGAGAGACTTCTCTATATAGAGTAGGGGTGTACGAACCCCACTTACCTGGGTCCGCTGGGGGGTCCGCAGGGGGGAGGAGGCCATCTGGTCCTCCTCCTCGAATCCTCCCCAGCTGGCTCCGCTCCACAGTGAGTCCGCTGGCCAGGGCCGACCGCTGCTGGACTCCTGGCCGCGGCCAGTCTTCATCCGCAAATGGCATCCAGCACAGTGGTTAGGCCAGTTGCGTCCCTGCTCTTTACCGTGATATAGGGATGTCAGAGAATTCTGCCATGGATCTCGGTGAGGCCGAATGCCAGTGCATTCGGCCCCCAAACTCCGTGGCGGAATGGCCTGCCCCCCCGCCCCCCCCGCGGATTCCCCCCGGGACGAGACTTACCTGGGGCGGATGTTCCGGACGGCGGTGGCTCCAGCGGTGGCTTCGGCGGCGGCGGCTGGTCTTCCAACAGGCTGACGCCACCGCCGCCACCATTTGCAGTCTGTTTTTTCCCCCCCCATTCATGATTGGCTACGTAAAGACTTACGTAGCCTATCACGTCTGGGTTAAAACAAAAACAAAAACGCATACACAAATGGTGGCAGCTACGGCCGCCGCCATTTGCATTCCTTATTTTTGGCCGTCTTAGTCTATGTAAATATTTACGTAGACTAAGACGGCCAAAAATAAGGAATGCAAATGGCGGCTGTAGCTGCCATTTGCGTACGCATTTTTTTTTTTAACCCAGATATGATAGGCTACGTAAGTCTTTATGTAGCCTATCATGGCTGAATTCAGGGACGCAAACGGCAGCGTCTACGGCCGCCGCCATTTGTGTCCCTACTAGCCAGTGGCCAGATGTCCGGCTGCTGACAGAGCTGGCCGGCAGCTCCGCGGAATCCCCATGGAGCGGAGCCAGCCAGCCAGGATTCCGGGGGGAGGCGCAGAGCGCCTCCCCCCCCCAGCGGGACCCGGCGGAGCCAGGTAAGCGGGGTTTCGTACACCCCTACCGTGATAGGCTACGTAAAGATTTAAGTAGCCTATCACATTAAAGAGCAGGGACACAAATGGCGTAGCAGATGCCATTTGCATCTGCAGTCCGGCGATACAGCCATGTTGGCCGTATCACTGGGTCTTTGGAGCTGGCAGCAGGGAGGATCCACCAGCAAGGACTTCGTGCTGGAAGACAAGGTAGGAGATCTGATCCTCCACAGACTTCCGGGGACTGGATTCAGTAGAATCTGGCCTCGTTGGGGTCCGTGGAGGATTTCTCCAACATCCCTAATAGGGAGAGATCTCTAATGTTGTGGAAATGGCCCTTTACAGCTTCTGTTGTGCTCAACAGTAAATATACAAACATATAGAGACCCATCTTGCATAAAAGATGGTGGCTTGAAAGGAGGATGGGTGGCTGCTAGGCATGAGCTGATGGGTCCAATAAATCCTGGCCACTTGTGCGGCCCAGTGGGCAGGGGTGGCCGGTTGCTGAGCTGGATTGGGGGGGGAGCAGGGGGGAGTCTGACAGACTCCTGGACTCAGTCGGGAACCCTTACCATCCCTATCCATGACTTGTTGCAACCACTTTAGTTGCTACCAGCCTGTTTCCGGATACAATTCCAAGTGCCGGGTATGACCTATAAAGCCCTATATGGCTTGGGACTGGCTACCTGAAAGACCTTCTCCAACTTGAGCCTCCCCTCATTTTAAGATCTTTCTGCAGTGGCCCTTCTTTTGGTAACATTGTCTTCAGAGGCATCTTTGGTGGTGACACACAAGAGAATCTATGATTCCAAGCTACTTTGATGGCCATTTTCTTGGTAGAAAGGAGAGATACAAATCAAAATAAAATCAATCAATTTCTGTTAAGTTTGCTCAGGAGTCTTTGGTGAGGGGCTTTGTCAAAAGCCTTTTTGGAAGGCTGAATAAACAATGTCTACTGTGTTACACAGGGGCTTCAGACATGCTGACTGTTCACCAGTATTATGCACAATGGATTTCTTTGACATTGTCCAGATACTTTGGCTCAGGAATCCATTTTTGTTTCAGATGGCACAGCCTGAATAGCTGCCATGAGCAAAGGCCCTGGAATGCTTCATAGTTGCATGAGCCATGCAGTGCACATAACCCCAACTTGAATTAATTAAATGGAGTGTTTCCCTGTGACCTTGGGACACATGCAAATGTGTGCCTAATTGCCATGTTACCACCCAGCTGACTAACCCATGAGGGTACCTTTGAGTCTTACAAAGACTCTTGACTCTTGTCAAGCTGCTGCCCCCACGTGGCTGCCCTGGAATGGGAAGGGGAGACTGAAACGATCTATGGACATATAGACTTATATGCAAGATTTCCAGCTCTATTTTGCATATAGGTCTATGGGCACATCTTGCAGATCACCATTTGTAAAAGAAAAATGGCGATCGGCACAGAGGCAAATGGGTCCAGGTAAGCCTCCCTCAGGTTGGGCCACTGCATGGAATCCTTGCAGAGCGGTGCCACTCCAGAGGATTCTGGGGGGAGGGGAGAGGAATGGATTCCCACCCCAGGTGGATTCCCCACTGGAACAGAAGGTGGGGAATCTGTACATCCCTAGCGATAGGCTAGTGTATCGCGGGGAAAACAGATGCAAATGACGTATTGGATACCACTTGTGGCCATAAAGCTATGAGTTTAACCTAATTGCAGCTGTTTACGGCTCTAAAAAAAACAAACAGTGCTTTACAGCCACAAGTAGCATTCAGTACACCATTTGTGGCTGCATTTCTCCCAGCAATACAGTAATGGCAGCTGCTATTACCGTATCGCCTGTGCTAGGGAGCTGGAGTGCCACATCATACGAAATCCTCCAAAGCTGGAGGTAAGTGGTACCATTCTGTCACAGAATCGAGAGGATGGATTCTTTGGAATCTGGCCTCATTTGGGTCCGTGGTGGAATTCTCCAACATCCCTATCCCTAGTCATGGGATAAGAGGAGATGTAACTGGTTAAAGAAGACAAAGCTGGGAGCAGGAATGCACGGACAGTTCTCACAATGGAGGGATGTAAAAAAATGGGCTTCCCCAAGGACCTGTAGTGGAACTGGTGCCTTTTCACCTGTTCAAAAATGATCTGGATTTAGCAGTGAGGTGGGCAAGATTGCTGATGACATCAAATTATTTAGGGTGGCTAAATCAAAATGAGACAGCAAAGATCTCCAAACAGGATCTATCCAAACTGGGCATTACAGTGGAAAATGAGTTTCAATATAAGCAGCTATGAAGTGATGCACATTGGGGCAATAAATCTAGGAATGGCACCCTTGCCTGCACCCCTGAACCCTGCTCGCCGAGCTCCTGCACCTGCTCGCCCCTTGCTCATGCTTAGCAAATGGCCTGCACTCACCCTGGTGGCCTCGTCAAGCTTGGCTGTGGCCATTTTTTGAGAAATAAAATGGTGATTGCAAAATGCAATATTTGAACACGTGTAAAAATGTACATTTTTGCGAATGTGCATATTCACATATGTGGAAATGTGCATTTTGTGTATGTTCATATTCGCGTATGTGCGAAAATGTGCATTTTTTCAAAAATACTAATTTTTCCACACACACACATATGAACCTTCACAAAATGCGCATTTCATAAATGAGAGTATGCACATTCACAAAATGTGCATTTTCACGCATACAACATGCACAGTTTTGTGATCGCCATTTTATGGCGACCGCAGAGCTCAACAAGGCTGCTGGGGTGAGTGTGGGCTGCTCACTGAACATGGGAGGAGCTCGAGTGTGGTCGGGGACCGGCAAGCAGGGGCAGGGGCTGGGCAAGGGTGAGTTCACACATCCCTAAATAAATCCTAACTTCATATATACGTTGATGGGTCTGAGCTGGCCATGGCTGACCAGAAAGGGGATCCTGGGAACAGGGTGAATAGGTCAAGGAAAACAAAGAGCCAGGGTGTGTGGCTGCTGGGAAAAACACAAATTCCATATCAGGCTGAATTAGAAAATGAATAAAAAACAAAACTGGCATCATCCTAGTGCCTTCATAGAAATCTATGATGTGACCACACTTGCAAAATAGTGTGGACAGTTCTGGTCACAACACCGCAAGAAAGATATTGTAGAGTTGGAAAAGGTGCAGAAAAGTGCAACCGAAATGATCAACGGGCTGGCCTGGAACAGTTCCCCTATGAGGAAAGATGATAACATTTGAGGGTTTTTTAGCTTAGAAAAAAGGCAAGTGAGATGAGGCATGATAGAGGTGTAAAAAATTATGCTTGTGTGGAGGAAGCAGAGAAGGAGATCTTTGTTTTTTTTCTCTCCCTGCTTTATGACCTGAGGTCATCCCATGAAGCTGAGTGGTGGGAGATTCAGGACAGATAAAAGGAAGGACTTCTTCACACAGCACATCATTAAACTTAAGAATTCACTACCACAAGATTTTGTGATGGCCACCAATTTGGATGATTTTAAGAGGGGATTAGAGAAATTCATGGAAGAAGATGTGGCTATCAATGGCTGTCAGTCATGATGGTTGTACATGATCTTGGAGGGAGCAACTGGCATCTCAATATACCAGTTGCTTCAGAACATGAAGACAGGGGCACCATTGCACTCATGCCCTGCTTATGGGCTTCCCATTGGTATCGGATTGGCCATTGTGGGAACAGAATGCTGAACTAGATAGACTTTTGGTCTGATCCAGCACAGCTCTTCTTATGTTCTTAACAGCTATGTTCCAGGAAGCCTTCCTTGGTTAGCCAGCCTCAGTTTTATTGGTCCTCTATTTTTTAAAGAACACTTTTAATATTCATGTTTCATTCTTCTTATCTTTTGTTCATGTTATCTCTTGTTGTTCACCACTCTGGGAACTGTTTAGATGTGGAGCAGGATACAAATGTTGTAAATACATATTTACATACATGTTCATATTTCCCTTTGTCTGTCCAGAATCTCCCATCACTCAATTTCATTGGATGACCCCAGGTTGTAGAATAATGAGAGAGGGGAAGCCATCTTTTTCCAGGGACATTTGTGGTCCCATTTCCAAAGTAGGTGAGTGAGCATTGCACTGCTGGCTGGCTTCAGTGGACCTGTTGCAATGTTTTGGAAAAAACTGAAGGAAGGGGAGGGGGAGGAGGACCAACTCATAAGGGGTTTCTAAGTACACTTTGCCTCTCACCCAAACATGGGTTCAAGGTCGGTTCCTGGGAACCGACCAATCCTATGACCAACTAGCTGCTGTCTAGCAGCCATAGGACTGCACCCTTAAGTTCTGTTTTCTCAATGAATTTGAACCACTCCCTCGAATAGCTTTAGCAAAGAAAGGAATTGGGAGCCAGACAATGCAATAGAAAACTCCCTTGAGACTAGAAGAAAAGCCTTCCTCCCCCTCCCTCCCTCCCTCCCAGTTTATTAAAACAGCATTTTTACTGCAAAGACGAAAAACAAAGAGAACGTTTTATATCATTCCCTGGTTTCATGGCAACCTCTGGGATCAGTGTTAATGACCATCTACCTCTCACTTACAATAGATACACAAGCAGCGAGACCTCATTCCCTACATTCATTGGGACTGGCGCTTGCAAAATTGAAAAATATGCTCATAAAAGCGTCATAATAGCCCATCGTTCATCACATTCTTGAAAGGTGCATCCAGATGTTTGTTATTTTCAGTCATAGTTCTCTGAGTTTATAACATAGTCCATATGTACATTGTCCCATTGCATTTTTCATGACCAGTTTATTAGATTTTCTGTAGACTTTTGTGTACTCTCTCTCTCTCTCTCTCTCTCTCTCTCTCCTATTCCAATCTGTAGATTAGTCTACAACATTCTACTCTTTTTTCTTTTCTTTTCTTGGCTTTTGTGAGCCTTTTCAGATCTGTCTATGCCTCCACCCTCCTCCCCCTTGTTAATTTAATTCATATATTTGTAATTTGCTTCATATATTTGTACCGAGGCCTTTCTCTTACAGCACAATTCTGCACGCGTCCACTCAGAATTAAGTTCCATTGCATTCAGTGGGCCTTGCTTCCAGGCAAGACGTAATCATCGTCTGTATTCTCACTCCACTAACAGAGACCCCTCAAAATTGTGGCTGCCAGTGTGTTCCAACAACCTCCTTAAAGAATGAAACCCCCAACCTAGTGCTTTGAAGCCCCAACCCCAGGCACAAATGGTGCATGTGTGAGTATCTGATACACACAGAAAACTAGCATATCAGGGGAAAGGCTAGGCCTTCTTCCTGAGCTGCTATTTTTCCTTCTACAAGGATCTTTTTGACATGGGGATGGGGGGCACTTGAACTAATCATGCAATTCCCCCACTTGCAGGCTGCAATAATAGAGTGCAATCAGGAGGGCTGTACTCTCTCTCTCTCTCTCTCTCTCTCTCTCTCTCTCTCAATCTCTCTTTCTCTCTCTGAATCACATTTATACCACACTCTTTGACCAAAAGGTTTCCCAGAGTGGCTTACAAATGCAAATAGCATGGCAGTCCTTTCCCTCAGGCTTACCATCTAAATTTGACACACAAGGAATAAGAGATAGCAAGGGAGGGAGGCTACATTAAGCCTATGGCAATGGTGCTGGTGACAGCTTACCTCTTCCTCTCCTGCTCACACAGGGAAATTGGTTGGAATGGCCTCTGCGAAGGAAGGAGGGGCTCAATCCCTGTGTGATGCTGCTGTAGCAAATGGAGGAAGTGACAGTGACCACTTGCCATGCAAGCTTCTTTGTCCTCAGTGCTGTCACAATGCTTGTCCTATTTAGGTATTCTGTACCTGGATTAGGGATGGCTGTCATGGGGAAATCTGGCCTTTTTTAGGCTCACTGTAATTCCCCAGAGCCCCTGGCTCAGCTTACATTTGCAAGCTGAGCTCTGGGCTTGTTCTCAGAATCTGGGAGCTCTTCTTGGATCCCCCCCCCTTTCTCTCTTAAATAGACACTTATGCAAATTGCAGATGCCATTTGTGTAATTTGCAGGGATTTTGGCCATAATTTGCTTAATACATGCAAGTTGAGCCTACAATTTGTGCAAATCACAATTGTAATTTGTGCAAGCTAAGCATATCGCAGCCTCACTTTCTGCAAATTGTGAAAATTGCAGCTGCAATTTCTGTAAAGGTCAATTTAAGAGAAAAACAAACCCTGAAAATCTGTGAGCTGGCCTGATTCCATCTGCATCAAGTCAGGCCAACTTGGAGCTAAGCGAGCCAAAGTCCAGGGGGCCAAGCTGATGAAAGCTTGGCACACTTCATCCCCCCAGATGGATTCCTCCAATTTCCCTAACTTGAATAGAGCAAACATGCAATAACAGGACATGCTCCACTCCCATCCATCATCACATTGGTCACCCTCTACTCATGGAGGAATGATGTCTGAGGAGGAGAGCCTCCTGTACACATAGAGGCTCTCCACGTGAGCCAGAATGCTGGAAAATCAGTCTTCAGGCTCACATGGAGAGCATGCTCTTCTCTCCAGACAGTCACCCTCCATGAGCAGAGGGCAGTGAATGCGAGAATGGAGGCCAGCGGGGCTGGAGTGCTCCCTCTCGTCTCACGTCTGCTCTATTGTGTCCCTTTTTGATTCACCATTTTAGCCTACATAAATATTTACGTAGGCTAAAACGGCGAATCAAAAAAGAAAGCAAATAGTGCCTGCTACGCTATTTGCGTTCCCCTTTATTTTCGCTGTCATAGTCTACGTAAATATCTACGTAGATTAAGACGGCCAAAAATAAGGAACGCAAATGCACGCGGGTTGTTTTTTTGTTTTTTTTAACCCAGCCATGATAGGCTATGTAAATCTTTATGTAGCCTATCATGTCATTTTTTGTTTTTATTTAAACCCAGCCATGATAGGCTACGTAAATCTTTATGCAGCCTATCACGTCGTTGTTGTTTTTTTTTTTACAAGACTGCAAATGGCGGCGGCGGCAGCCGGTCAGAAGACCAGCCGCCGCCGCAGCCACCGCCCCCGCAGCCGCCGCCACCCAGAAGATCCGCCCCAGGTAAGCCTCATCCCGGGGGGGATCCGCAGGGGGGCGGGGGTGGCAGGCCATTCCGCCACAGAGTTCGGGGGGCCGAATGCACTGGCATTCGGCCTCACCAAGATTTGTGGCGGAATTCTCTGACATCCCTAATCATTCCTGACTATTAGCCATGCTGGCTGGGGCTGGTGGGGGGTGGACCACAACAACATAGAATCATAGAATAGTAGGGTTGGAAGGGCCATTGAGTTCAACCCCCTGCTCAATGCAGGAATCCAAGTCAGAGCATCCCTGATAGATGGCTGTCCAGCCTCGTCTTGAACGCCTCCAGTGTGGGAGAGCCCACCACCTCCTTAGGGAATGGGTTCCATTGTCGTATTGCTCTAACACTCAGGAATTTTTTCCTGATGTTCAGCCAGAATCTGGCTTCCTGTCACTTGAGCCCATTCTTCTGTGTCCTGCACTCTGGGAAGAGAAGAGATCCTGGCCTTCCTCTCTGTGACAACCTTTCAAGGACTTGAAGAGCGCTATCATGTCTTCCCTCAGTCTTCTCTTCTCAAGGCTAAACATGCCCAGTTCTTTCAGCCTCTCCTCATAGGGCTTTGTTTCCAGTCCCCTGATCAACTTTGTTGCCCTCCTCTGAACCCTCCCCGGTTTCTCTGCATCCTTCTTAAAATGTGGTGCCCAGAACTGGACACAGTACTCCGGATGAGGCCTAACCAGTGCTGAGTAGAGGGGAACTAGTACTTCCCGGGATTTGGAAGCTATACTTCTATGAATGCAGCCCAAAAGAGCATTTGCCTTTTTTGCAGCCACATCACATTGTTGGCTCATATTAAGCTTGTGATCTACAACAATTCCAAGAACCTTCTCGCTTGTAGTATTGTTGAGCCAAGTATCGCCCACCATGTAACTGTGCCTTTGGTTTCTTTTTCCTAGGTGCAGAACTTGGCATTTATCCCTATTAAATATCATTCTGTTGTTTTCTGCCCAGTGCTCCAGTCTATCAAGATCACTTTGAATTTTGTTTCTATCTTCCAAAGTATTAGCTATCCCACCCAATTTTGTGTCATCTGCAAATTTGATCAGCATTCCCTGCACCTCCTCCTCCAAGACATTAATAAAAATGTTGAAGAGCACTGGGCCCAGGACTGAGCCCTGCGGTACCCCACTCGTTACCTCTCCCCAGTTTGAGAAGGTCCCATTGATAAGCACTCTTTGAGTCCGATTCTGTAGCCAACTGTGGATCCACCGGATCGTTGTTTCATCTAGCCCACTTTGAGCTAGTTTGCTCATCAGGATATCATAGGGCACTTTGTCGAAAGCTTTGCTGAAGTCGAGGTATATTATGTCTACAGCATTCCCACAGTCAACAAGGGTAATCTCCCTTGATCAAAAAATGAGATCAGGTTTGTCTGGTGGGATTTGTTCTTGAGAAATCCATGTTGGCTTCGAGTAATCACTGCATTGTTTTCAAGGTGCTTACAGATGGATTGCTTTATACATCTGGAGGGTCACAGGTTCTCCTCCCCTGCACTAAACTAGAGCACAGCCTGACATGCATCAAGGTTATCACTATTCTTGACAGAGCTGAGCTGTAGGCAGCTATGGAGTTGGGAGTTGCAAATTGGGAGTTAAGAGTCAGAGCCAGAGAATATACCAGGACCAGTAAAGGCTATTGTTGCCCTGCCAAAGTCCCTGCACAAACAGGAAGCTTCTAATACCCTCCTTATGGGGTGGAGTCACTTCATGGCCTGGGAAACTTTTTCTACAACTTGTAGCCCTGGCGGCTGGACACCAGGGGCAGCCATGGTCAGAGCCATGCATTGCTGGTTCTAGCCCAGCAACAGTGCCTGTCAATTTCTGAGCACATGACTCCCAGGAGATCAGGTGTTTCCCTTCTTCCTATGCACCTGGCTTCCCAGTCTTTCCAAAAGGGTTTTGGTGTATCATTTTCTCTCTTTCTGTTCAAACCTTTGCCAGGGCTCTCTGATTCCTTATTAAATTTCATCTCCAAGTTAATAATTCCCTTTCTTCAGAAGAAATTGTTCCAGATTGTACGCCAGCTGCCAGCGTGTGCATTTCCTTGGGTTTCCTGTGGTGCCAATAGACCACCTACATCTAAGTGAACAAATCATTCTTTTAATGTATTCTCACGACAAATTCCGCTCTACCCCCTCACCCTAATTATACTGCTGGGCATAGGACGTTGTCCTTGTAAAACCTTTTTCAATTTCAACCTTAAATTGAGAGTGCAGGCTGTTTAGATAAAATGCAGTTGTGAGTGCCACGCAGCACATCCATTGAGTGGAAGGTCGCCCATCTACAGTTTATTATCTTGATATAACGTGCATTATTACCCTAACAGATCTTGCATACATTAGTGCTCAATTATTTGTTATCTTCTGCTAAAGGTCATGAAAATCTCCCTTGTGTGTAACAACTGGAATAATCTCGGATGAGCTGAAAGCCTTGGCCCTCCACAACTGTCATGATGACATCATAAACAGGGTTTAACCAATAGCAGTTGGGGTACAGAAAATAGAAGGAGAGATGGAGAAGATTTATCACTGCCTTTGGCCATGGTTTCCTTTTCTTCCCTTGAGGGTTTGCCGCTGCTAGCCCAGGAAGATTGCAAAAAAGTATTTGGAGATAAATGTACCAAGACACTTGTTGAGATGCCTTGAGTTCTAATTACTTCATACCGTATGTATGGGCTCAAATTAGGGATGATGCAGGCATCCATCTGGGGCTCAAAGCTTGGTGGATTACCCCCAGGTCAGCCCCTAGACCCCAGCTCATGGGCTCCCACGCCTACCCGATTTGGCACATGCTGAATTGGGCAAGCACATGGTTTTCTGCCGCCTGCCAGCCCTTCGCCATCTCCTTGCAAAGGGATGTGCTTCCTCACCAGAACTAGGGATGTACGAAACCCCGCTTACCTGGCTCCACCGGGTTTTGCTGGGGGGGGGAGGTGCTCCGTCCCTCCCCCCGGAATCCTGGCCAGCCAGCTCTGCTCCACGGGGATTCCACGGAGCCGCCGGCCGGCTCCACCAGCAGCCGGACATCTGGCCACTAGCTAGCAGGGAGGCAAATAGCGGCGGCCATAGCCACTGCCATTTGTGTCCCTGAATTCAGCCGTGATAGGCTATGTAAAGACTTACGTAGCCTATCACGTCTGGGTTAAAAAAAAAAAAGTGTACGCAAATGGTGGCGGCTATGGCCACCGCCATTTGCGTTCCTTATTTTTGGCTGTCTTAGTCAATGTAAATATTTACGTAGACTAAAACGAAGAGAAGAAAGGGGAATGCAAATAGCGTAGCGGACGCTATTTGCGTTCCCCTTTATTTTCACCATCTTACTCTATGTAAAGATTTACATAGACTAAGATGGCGAAAATAAGGGGGAACGCAAATAGCATCCGCTACGCTATTTGCATTCCCCCTTATTTTCGCCGTCTTAGTCTACGTAAATATTTACATAGACTAAGACGGCTGAAAATAAGGAAAGGAACGCAAATGGCGGTGGCCATAGCCGCCGCCATTTGCATACGCGTTGTGTGTGTTTTTTAAGCCAGACGTGATAGGCTACGTAAGTCTTTAAGTAGACTATCACGAATGGGGGGGAACAGACTGCAAATGGCGGCGGCGGAAGCCGGTCGGAAGACCAGCTGCCGCCGCCACCGAAACTGCCGCTGGAGCCGCCACCATCCGGAACATCCGCCCCAGGTAAGTCTCGTCCCGGTGGAGATCCGCAGGGGGGTGGGGGGCAGGCTGTTCCACCACGGAGTTCGGGGGGCTAAATGCACTGGCATTCGGCCTCACCGAGATCCATGGTGGAATTCTCTGACATCCCTAAGAACTGTGTGTGGTAAACAGGGTTGGCTGGCCAGCGGAGATCTGGCTAGTGGCACATGGGGCAAACAGCAGAAAGTTTGCCCATCCCTAGCTCACATAGAGAAATATATAGAGAAATATATAGAGCTCACATAGAGAAATATATATTTCTCTATTTCAGGTAGGGATGGGTGAACTCACCTCAGCCCACCTCGTGTGCTGCAGGCTGCACCCTCACCAGCCACCCAGCCCTGCTCGCCACATGTCTTGCTCCTCTGGAGCCACCATTTTCTGCAAAATGGCAGCTTAGCCTTTTCCATAAAGGCCAATTTTACATAAATGGAAGCAGTAAATAGGCCCATTTATGCAACATTAGAGGCGTAAATGGTCTAAATAGACCATTTACACATGTAATGTTTCATAAATGGGCCTATTTACTGCTCTGTTTATGTAAATGATCTAAATAGACCATTTTCGCCTGCAGTGTTGCATAAATGGGCCTCTTTACAGCCACCATTTACATAAAATAGGCCTTTACAGAAAAGGCCAAGCCACCATTTTGCACAGAATGGTGACCTGGTGGAGCAGCAGGGACTGCCATGCTCGCCTGACTCAGCACACCAAGTCGGACATGCATGGGGGTCCATGGACTGGTGTCCAGGGGGCTGAGATGGTGATCACCAAGCCTTGAGCCCCAACTGGATGTCCACAACATCCCAGGGGCTTGGCTTTGTTTCCACCTTGAGTTCCCCCAAGGTAGAAACTCAGCCAGAACTTGGAGGAATGGCCACTTCTCCCAGCATTGGCCAAGGTTCTTTCTCCATGCGTGGCCAACATCAAGAAAGACAAAATGGTTGAGGGGTGGGGCAAGAATGACCATTCTCACTGATGTCATCTGATTTTTCAGAGGGCCTGGTCGATGGACAATCCCCTCATATATATATTCTGCTCTATTTTTTTTAAAAAAAATCCCTGCACATTGAAAACTAGCATGTTAGGAAGACATATTGTAGCCTAGCCTTTTCCCTGACATAATAGTTTTCTATCTGCAGATGATAATCTTTGTATGGAGAATCATCCAGACATGTGGGCCCAACCTGCAGATTCAAGTGGTACAGCCCACAGGTTGATGATCTCAGAGAGAAGTAGGTATGAGTCAGTTCTCTGCACTCTCATGTCTGAAAAGCTATTCTTTCAGGGGTAGGGGGTGGGGAGAAGAGCAAGTATAGGAGACATGAGGGCACCAACAGCTATAAAAGTAATTATAGATTTGTCGTCTAATTCTGAAGGGGCTTCAAGATACAGATTTGCAGCATCAGAAGCAATTGCAGAAGGAAAGACAGCATCTCTCGAGGTGAGAGCCAGGAAGGAGGAAGATGGGAGGAGGAGGAGGGATACCTCTCAGGACTGATGTCCCCTTCCACCATTACTGCTGCTGCTGCTGCTGTAGGGATGTATGAGAAATTTATCAGGAATCCAACAGGGTTTCCAAATTCAAACTTTGGCTCAGATAAATGGCACTATTTTTTTTTCTCCTGACCCTTCATGAAAATAGCTCAGTTTACTAAGCTGAATTTGGCAGCAAACACAGTGGGATTCCTGCATAACTTGAGATATATTTTTCATAGAAAGGCAGGATATGTATGTATGTATGTATGTATCTGTGCAAACTGCCACAGGGAATTGCCCACTGCTGGCTCACAATTACCCTTTGAGCTTGTGGAGAGTTTGCTTATCCTCTAATCAGACAAATATGTGTCATATAGAGATTTAGAAGACTTCTCACCAAGATGGAGAATATTTAGACAGGAAATTTGCATTTGCATTTTGAAGAAAATGTTGAACAGTGTCCTGAGAATGGTGTCAGGGTTCACCTTATGACCTTGACCACCTGAGCAACTCCTTAAGGATCTCTTGCCTCCTTAAGAGTCCCACCTTCCTTCTTTTGCCTTCCCCTTTCCAATAATGTAGGGTTTAGGTAGGGATGGTGGAGAATTCCGCCACAGATTCCAGTGAGGCTGGATTCTTTAGAATCCGTGGCAGAATGGCCTCCTGCCCCCCGCCCCCCCGCGGAATCCCCCCGGGATGGCATTTACCTGGGGCAGATGCGGAGGATTCGGAGGTTGCGGTGGCGGCAGCAGCGGCGGCAGCGGCGGCTGGTCTCCTGGCCAGCCACGGCAGGGCTGCTGCTGCCGCCATTGCCGTCCTTGGACCGTGATAGGCTACATAAGAATTTACATAGCCTATCATGGCTAACTTCAAAAAAAACACAAAAAACTGCAGCGTACACAAATGGCGGCGGCTACGGCAGCCGCCATTTGCGTTCCCTATTTTTTGCCGATTTATCTTACGTGAATATTTATGTAAGATAAACCAGCAAAAAATAAAGGAATGCAAATAGCGTCCACTACGCTATTTTTTTTTTCGCCATTTTATCTTACGTAAATATTTACATAAGCTAAATTGGTGAAAAATAGGGAATGCAAATGGCAGCCACTGTAGCCGCCGCCATTTCCGTATGCTGCGTGTGTGTTTTTCTTTGAGGTTAGCCGTGATAACCTATGTAAATTCTTACGTAGCCTATCATGGCTGTCTGGCTGGACGCAAATGGCAGCCACTACGGCGGCTGCCATTTGCGTCCACACCAGGCCGTCCGCAGCCGGAAATCTGGCTGCGGATGGCCCTGGTCACCTTCTCTGCGGCCTGGCCGCGGAGCGGAGCCAGCCGTCAAGGATTCCTGGGGGGAGGAGCGGATCGCCTCCCCCCCATTGAGGATTCCGGGGGGAAGGACGGAGTGCCTCCCCCTCACCGCAAAAGATTCCGCGAAAAGGTAAGTGACTTTTGTACATCCCTAGGTTTAGGCTGTAGATGTGGAGTGATAGACACTCTAAATACAGGGTATAGCCACAACAGCTTACTGCTAAGTTAAAGCAAGCAAATAACAACTAAAGGTATTTACACAATAGAGCTGAAAGATACAAAAGGCACGAAGAGAAAATAAAAGTTGCAAAAGTGAGTTCCTTTACCCTAGCTGTGCTTAGACTTCTCCAGCCTGCTCCTTCCTGCTCCGTCTTCAGGCTGTGTTCTCCCTGACTCTGCTCTTACTGCTCTGATCTTTCTGACTCTCTGTTTTTATACTCTCCACCCTCAGAACCTAAAGTACTACTTCAAACCTGGATAAATGAAACTTCCCTGGGGAAATGAAACTGACACATAAGGGGGAAATGAAACTACTCTTACTGGGATACCTCCTCCCAACAAAAAAACTCCAGGCTTCTAGGCCTGACCATTTTTCCTTGCCTCTGTAGGCCTCAAACCTTCACAATGGGATATAATTCCTGTTATCGCTCATTAACCCTGAATAATCTTTTGAGAGGCGGGCATTGCTGCTGCTATTATTAGCGTGATTCAAAAGAACTGTTTGGAAAAGATTATTCTAGACAGTAGTAGATACCCATCTAAAAGATGCCATTCACTGTATTATTATTATTATTATTATTATTATTATTATTATTATTATTATTGTAATCTGCAGCTTTGCATATTCACATTATGGGATTACTATAAAATTATGTATTTCATATTTAGACGTTGCATGTCAACACTGAATTATATTTCTATTGACAGTTTCAGATCTTTATTTTTCCTCTCATTTGTATTTTTCCAATTAGCAAGGAGTCATTGCCAGAACAGACAGTTTACTGTTTTGTAATTGCACAGACATGAATCTTGCAGAGTCACTTTGCTTACCTCTTGCTCCAGCTGAGAAGACAGCATAAATTGAGTAATTACTCCGCCTCTCTGTGGTATTTACCAAGCCATTAAATAATCAATAGTTACCTTGCATCAGAAGTTTTCTTATTATACCTATGCATCTGCATTCAACAGGAGCCTTGCCTTCCAAATATCACAGGATGTACCTGTTTATTTAGACAAGTTCTCCACTCTGTCTCTAAGGAGACCCTTAGAAATTCAGCACAAACTCCCTAAACTTTTAATTCACTGCAATGGGGGCACCAAGTTGGAGACTTTGTTTTATAATGAGGAGCTGCGGGGATGGGGCAGGAAGTTTTAATGGGCACCACTAGGAATGACCCAATTGGGTGTGGCCTGAACTAAATGTTTATCCACATGAAAATGGCTGCCAGGAGTCCCTCTGGGAGAAAATGGCAATCTGCAAGAAATGAGGAGGATGGGCCTGTTGAACAATAGACCCCACTTAGTTACAGGAAGGTTATTTCACCAAAGAAGTGTTATTTGGGAAAGTCTGTGCTTCAAAACCTCAAAGGAAACCATCTGTGAAGGTAAAGGACTCCAGCTCTAGCTTTATCAGTTAAAACAAGTTGCCACATACTGTGTGAAAGCACTTCATTAGATGAGTGCAATGGTTTTTATAGATATGTTTGTGCACCTGGTAGATGCAGCATCCTCCTCCCTCCCAAAACTGTTGATTTGCTGTCCCCATCAAATGACATCATCACCCATGGTCCAAGTGCAAAGTCTTGGCGCATTGGCCAGTAGGCCAAGGACATGTCACATCCCATGGAGGCTGGTGGCTTCAATTTTCGGCGGGGCTGTGAATCCTTTCCTAGTTTCAGTCAGAACAAGCCAGAACTCTAATGGAGCTATTGAAGGTCCTGAATCTATTTCAGGAATGGGGTTCAGCACCTTGGATAACTCATTTAGAGTTCTGACTGGTTCTGGCTGCAACCCAGAATGGATCCACATCCCCACCGAAATTGGAGCCACCGACCTCCACTGGTCACATTTCTGCTTCCTATCTAGCCTGCACACATTTCAGCAAAGGGAACATTTCCCCCTCTTTTTCCCTACCAAAGTAACAGTTGATACTCAATCTAGGCTTGTGCAGACTGGCTGGCCAAAGCAGGTACAGGGAGTATCTTCACCATCCTGCAAGACATGATAGGCTAAGCATCCAAGCACATAGGGGTTATCTAAGTTAAGATAATGGTTAAGATAAGTTAAGCGATCAGGCAGGCGTTTTCTTGACTCGGAAGCACTTTGAAGAGTATATTAACCTCCCCAGTAACGATGCAGTTTCTCTTGTTGGCATTTTTAGCCCAGCAGAAGTTATAACACCTGTCAGGTACTGAAATAATACTAAATCTTGATTGATGCCCTCCCATCTCCCATTGTATACAGGATGGGCTGACATGGAGCTGAAGGACAACGCTTGAAGTGCCAAAGGCAGTGCAAATGCTGTAGAGTTAATACAGAGATTGGCAACCGGAGGCCACTCCACCATTAGGGTCCAGGAAGAAGCAATCAGCACTGTGCATTGTTGCTGGAGCTGGTGCTGTTGTCTTGTTTTGTTTTTTGTACGATAGATAGATAGATAGATAGATAGATAGATAGATAGATAAACAGACAGACAGATGATAGACAGACAGACAGATGATAGATAGATAGATAGATAGATAGAGTATCCCAGTTCCTAATTTTACACTGACTGATGCTCTAAAAATAAGGATTTTTTTTTTTTAAGTTTTAAACAGATTAGCATGATGTATAGTTACCACCAAAATTTCAACCAAAGGGGGGTGGGAGTCAGAATTAATTTGGAGTTTGCTCATCAGCAAAACAGTTAAGGAATTGAAAGGGAAACCTAAATAGTTTCAATAAGTCTAACAACATTTCTCAAGGAGGTTTTACACATCCTTAATAATGTATGAAATAGGGATGTTGGAGAATTCCGCCATGGACTCCAGTGAGGCCGGATTCTTTAGAATCCGGCCCCCCGGAGTCCGTGGCGGAATGGACTACCCCCAGGCCACCCCCTGAAATCCCCGGAACAGACCTACTTGGCGGCAGCTCCGGCGGCTCTGGCAGTGGCTCCAGGTGGTCTTCCAGTATGCTGCGGCCGCAAATGGCAGCCGTCGTAGCAGCCGCCATTTGCGTCCCTGCTGTAGCTGTGATAGGCTATGTAAATATTTACGTAGCCTATCATGGCTAAAGCGGGGATGCAAATGGCGGCCGCTATGCCATTTGTGTCCCTGCTTGTGCCATGACAGGCTACGTAATTATCTACATAGCCTATTATAGCAAAAGACAGGGATGCAAATGGCGTAGCGGGTGCCATTTGCATCCCTGCTTTAGCCATGATAGGCTATATAAATATATACATAGCCTATCACAGCCTAGTGTAGGGATGCAAATGGCATCCCCTACACAGGACGGCATTTGCGTCCGCAGCAGCCCAGCAGTGGATGGAGTCCCTGCTGTGGATCGGCCTGGCCGGCAGCTCCGCGGACTGGCCACAGAGCACAGCCAGCCGAGCGGGATTCTGGGGGGAGGACCGGATCACCTCCCCCCCCCCGTGGAACCCAGCGGAGCCAGGTAAGTGGGGTTTTGTACACCCCTAGTATGAAATGGCCGTGTGAATTGGCTCTAAGAAAATAGTTCCTGTCAAGGTGAAAGAAATACACACCTTTTGTCATGATCCTGATTGCCAGCAGTGACCTTAATATAGACACAGAGGGTGAGGGTCCAATAGTGCAGGTTGAGGATGTCCCCCCAAAAACTCCCAAGCCTCAGCTCCTTTAGCCCAGACTGTCTGCTGCAGGGGATGGCAATTTGGTGCCCTCCAGATGTCTTGGTCTACAATGTACATAACCTCCTAACATGGCCCCTGCTGGCTGGGACTTATGGAGTTGTCGTCCATAGCATCTGGATGGCGCCAGGTTGCCTATCTCTGCCCTGCAGCATTTGAGCCCGATCCCATCTAGGGATTGTCAAGGTGGACACTGAGTCCATAGAATCCCAGAGTAGTTCTGATTCTGAGGAAGAGGAGTTGCTCCTGGGAGAGGAGCGCACTCCTCTTTCCCAGGGCCCACAGCTGATGGAGATTCCTCCCACCAGCATTCCTAGCTTAGATAGCAGTCCTGGGAGTGACAGAGCTATCACTTGCTATCTAAGCTAGGAAGCAGACGTGGTGGATGCACGACGCCGACGCAGAGAGCGGTGCCAAATGGAGGGCGCGGAAAGGAGGCGTAGTGCCCGGTTGGCAAGGGGAGGGACTCTCCCTAGCCCTTAAGTTCAGGGTCTGCCAGTGATTCCCTTTCAAATGGGGACCAACTGTTCCAACTTAGGGCATAGGTACTCTGCTGCTCAGATCTAGTTGCTACCTGTAGAGTTGTTAAGTTGTAAAAGAAGAATAAAGCTTTGAAAGGAATCCCTTTGTCTGTGTCTGGACTTGGCTACTGGATTAGACTGAGAGAGGCCTCCAAGGAGCCCTTGACAGGGATGTACTGATTTTGTTAAATCTGTTCCATCTGCATTTCATGGATTGTTAGATGCCTTTCATTCTGTCGTCCACTCATTGACGGAATCAGATTGTTCTCCGTTCCCCAAACTTGCCTCCATGTGCACTTGCACAAATGAGCATTTGTGCAAATGCACACATTTCCACTAAATGCGCAAATCCCCCAAAATGTGCATTTTTTACCCTTTAGCCTATGTGGGGGGATGCACATTTTTGGTCAGAGTTTTTCATATTTCTGTATGACTATATTTTTTTGTGTACAAATTAAGAAAGGTGTTTTTTTTAAAGGTCCGCAAGTAGGGTTGGCGGAGAATTTCTCCCTGAAACTTCGGGGGGCCGAGCGCCAACGTGTTCGGCCCCCCGAACACGTTTCGGGGAGAAATCCTCTGAACCCCCCCACCCCCCGCACCCCCCCCGGGACGGGACTTACCTTCACCGAATGTCCCTCCCGGTGGCTGGTCCGGCCGGCGGTTCGGCGGGTGTTCGAGCGAGGCGGGAGCGGCAGCCGGTCTTTCGACCGGCTACCGCCGCCGCCATTGCAATGAAAGAAAAAAAAACAACGCCCCCTGATAGGCTACATGACGATTCACGTAGCCTATCACGGCTAGATTTGCAAAGTCAGCCGTGATAGGCTACGTCAATCGTCACATAGCCTATCACGGGTGACTTAAAAAAAAAAAAGTGTGTACGGATAATGGCGGCCCCCATAGGGAGCCGCCATTCCCGTTCCTTATTTGGTTGCTGTAGTCTACATAAAGATTTATGTAGACTACGGCGAAAATAAGGGCAACTCTATTTGCGTTGCCCTTATTTTCGCCGTAGTCTACGTAAACATTGACGTAGACTACAGCGACTAAATAAGGAACGCGAATGGCGGCTCCCTATGGGGGCCGCCAATAGCGTACGCGCTTTTTTTTTTTTTAAGTCACCCGTGATAGGCTACGTGACGATTGACGTAGCCTATCATGGCTGACTTTGCAGATCTAGCCGTGATAGGCTACATGAATCGTCACGTAGCCTATCAGGGGGCTTTTTTTTTTTTAACTTTCGCGTTCGCGGCCGGGGCGAGGCGGGAAGCCTCCCCCCCGGCCTGAATTTTGGCCGGGGCGAGGTGGGAAGCTTCCCCCCCGGCCTGAACTTCGCGGGGGGAGCAGCAAAGCGCCTCCCCCCCACCGCGAACGTCCTTCGAGGACAGGTAAGTGACTTTCGTCCACCCCTATCCGCAAGTCTGAAGAATCTACACAACTTGGAAAAAGCTCTTCCACTGTGGAATCTGCAGGCCAGATTTATAGAAATCTGGACTCATATGAATCCACTGTGAATCTGTCTGACATCTCTAATCCCCTCAAGAGGCCAGTAACTTTGTGCTCCACTGAGCCTGCTTGCTGATGCAGGCAATATGTCTGGTGAAAAATCAAGGAGAAATAATGGAGTTCCAGGCTGCAAGCCAGGAGGCAGCCTCTTTAAGGCTCTGCAGTTCCCCTTGGCAAGGGGGCAGAGGTAGGGATGTATGAGAAATTCATTTCAGATCATTTCTGGCCCAAACTTACTCAGTTTGCACCTTGTGGGACCATACACAAACTGTAGTCAAAGTCTGCATGTTTCTGATCTTGTGAGGCCATTTGTGGAACAACAACAAACATTCCAAAATGTGTACATTTGAGAGATACATATGAAAAAAAAGTGCAGTTCTGAAAAAAAATGCATGCAAACACACTTCAGCCAAGAGGAGACAAATGGTGTACGTTTCAAATATGCACACAGCAAATGCATACACATGTGAAAACATGCACACAAAAACACAAAAATTTCCATGCAAAATAGGGGGGGGGACACTAACAGTCGCAATGTGATATGAACTTGGAAAAAGCGTTGAGGTGGAATTGAGAGAACAATGAAGAGGTTGAGGGATGCCAATTCTAGGGATGGCGGAGAATTTCTCCCCGAAACTTCGGGGGGCCGAGCGCCAACGTGTTCGGCCCCCCGAACAAGTTTCGGGGAGAAATCCTCCGCACCCCCCCGCACCCCCCGGGACGGGACTTACCTTCCCTGAATGTCCCTCCCGGCGGCAGATCCGGCTGGCGGTTCGTCCGGTGTTCGAGCGGGGCGGGAGCGGCAGCCAGTCTTTCGACCGGCTGCCGCCCCCGCCATTGCAATGAAAGAAAAAAAAAAAAACGTCCCCTGATAGGCTACGTGACGATTCACGTAGCCTATCACGGCTGACTTTGCAGATCTAGCCGTGATAGGCTACGTGAATCGTCACGTAGCCTATCAGGGGACTTTTTTTTTTTTTTTTTTACTTTCGTGTTCGCAGCCGGGCGAGGCGGGAAGCCTCCTCCCCGGCCTGAATTTCGGCTGGGCGAGGTGGGAAGCCTCCCCCCCCGGCCTGAATTTCGGCCGGGCGAGGCGGGAAGCCTCCCCTCCCCGGCCTGAACTTCGCGGGGGGAGCAGCGAAGAGCTCCCCCCCACCGCGAAAAAGCTGCGAGAAAAGGTAAGTGACTTTTGTTCACCCCTACAATTCTCACATCCCTAGGCAGAGCACAAGAAGGCCAGTCAGGCACAGGAAATACAAAAGGACTTGGTGACTGAGCTCTCGTCAGAAAAAGTACCTGCCTACTGGGTGTTGTCCAGGGTCCTGAAAGGCCTCTCCTGACTGCTTTAGTATCCTGGAGTTCTAACCTGTGATGCAGCCCTGTCTCCCTGTCCTCTCCCTCTGCTTCAGACTGCTTGCCACACCAGTATGTTCCTGATTCACCCATAGGCTCCATCTCACCAAGACTAGATATATCTCTTTAAAGATTATGACTCCTTATCCTCACTCCCAAAACACTTACTCATGGGTTCCTGTACTTACCAGGTACAGTGCTCACCAGCTTTTACTAGGGTGCTTTGATGGGCCATAGAAGAAGTGAGTATTTTGTCTCTAAAGAAATAGCAGACAAGATATTTTCTCCCCTTTCTCCTCTGATCTGACTGGAAGACAGACTGTGATGGCAACTGTACAGTAAGTGAAATGCCACTACACCAGGTTGGCATTTTGGAAAATGACACTTTCCTTGACAGTTTGCTGTATGAGAATCCATGAGAGAACTATCCTATAGTTATGAAAAGGGTGCACTGAAAATGGCACGTGCAATTAAAGAATTCAGAAGATGCTGTACCCCAGTGAAAGAACACAGGTCTGGTTTTCTATGTGGAAGGTCCCAGGTTTGATCCCTAGCTTCTCCAGGTTGAGCTTGGAAATTTTCCATCTGGAGAGATGCCACCAGTCACCATGGAGTAGACAATATGAGCTAGTGGACCAATGATACGACCTGTGAAAAGGCTGCCTCTATTGTTTGGAGGAGGGGCTGTAGCTCAGTGATAGAGCAATGTGTCACATCATGTAGGAAGTCCAGATTCGATTCCCAGCCTTTCCAGGTAGTGCTAGAAAAAAATTCTGCTTCAAACCCTGAAGAAACCCTATGCCAGTCAGCATAGACAATGCTGAGTTAGATTGACCAAAGGTCTGACTTGGAATAAGACAGGTTCTTTCTTTCTTTCTTTCTTTCTTTCTTTCTTTCTTTCTTTCTTTCCTTCCTTCCTTCCTTCCTTCCTTCCTTCCTTCCTTCTCCCTCCCTTTCTTCCCTTCTTCCTAAGATTAAAATTTTCAACCATTAAAGCCTTGCACAGCCTGGGACTAGGGATGGACGAAATTCCCTTACCTGGTCCCGCAGCTTGCTTCACGGTGGGGGGGAGGCGCTTTGGTTCTCCCCCTGAAGTTCAGGCCGGGGGGGAGGCACCCTGCCTCGCCCGGCCAAAATTCAGGCTGGGGGGGGAGGCGCCCCGCCTCGCCCAGCCGAAATCCAGGCTGGGGAGAAGTGCCCCGTCTCCCCGGCCACGAAATAAAAAAGTAAATGTAAAACACACACACACACACACATGATAGGCTACGTAGAGATTTACATAGCCTATCATGGCTAGATTTCCAAAGTCAGCCATGATAGGCTACATAAATTGTTACATAGCCTATCACGGGTGACTTTGGGGGGGAAAAGCGCGTACGCAAATGGCGGCGTCCATGGGCGCCGCCATTTGCGTACGTGCTTTTTTTTTCTTTTTTCTTCAAAGTCACCCATGGTAGGCTATGTAACGATTTACGTAGCCTATTATGGCTGACTTTGGAAATCTAGCCGTGATAGGCTATGTGAATTGTTACGTAGCCTATCAAGTGTGTGTTTGTTTTTTTACATTTGCTTTGTAATGGCGGCGGCGGCTAGAGATGGCAGAGAATTTCTCCCCGAAACTTCGGGGGGCCAAGCGCCAACATGTTCGGCCCCCCGAACAAGTTTTGGGGAGAAATCCTCCGCACACCCCCCCGCACCCCGCACCCCCCCCCAGGACGGGACTTACCTTCGCCGAATGTCCGGCTGGCGGGTCCGGTCGGCGGTTCGGCGGGTGTTCGAGCGGGGTGGGAGCATTTTTTTTTTTTTTAATGGGGCCGCCATTAGCGTACGCGTTTTTTTTTTTTAAGTCACCCGTCATAGGCTACATGACAATTAACGTAGCCTTTCACGGCTGACTTTGCAGATCTAGCCATGATAGGCTACGTTAATCGTCACGTAGCCTATCACGGGGGCGTTTTTTTTTTTTTTTTTTAAAATGGAGTTCGCGGCCGGGCGAGACGAGAAGCCTCCTCCCCGGCCTGAATTTCGGCCGGGCGAGGCGGGAACCCTCCCCCCTGGCCTGAATTTCAGCCGGGGCGAGGCAGGAAGCCTCCCCCCCGGCCTGAACTTCGCGGGGGGAGCCGCGAAGCACCTCCCCCCCACTGCGAACAAGCTTCGATGAAAGGTAAGTGCCTTTCGTCCACCCCTAGCGGCGGCAGCTGGTCGGACGACCGACCGCTGCCCCCGCCCCCTCCGAAATGCTGCCGAAACGCCGCTGGGACCCGCCGCCGAGAGGGACATTTGAGGGAGGTAAGTCCCATCCTGGGGGGGTGGGGGGCGGAGAATTTCACCGCCAATTTTGGGGGGCCGAATGTGTTGGCATTCGGCCTCCCTGAGATTCATGGAGAAATTCTCCACCATCCCTACCTGGGACTTTCATATCTTAAAGAGCATCTCTCCTCACATGAGCAGAACCATCAGCTGAGGTCTCGTCAGCAGGTCTTACTGTCTGTGCCAACTTTGCAGCAGGTTCAGGCATTGATGGGCAGAAACTGGGCAGCAATTTCCCTGTATTTGTAGAACCTCCTTCTTGAAGAGGTAAGAAATAGTATCTCTATAGTTTTAAGGCACACTTATCACTTACTGCTTTCAATATTCTATGCCATCATGTTTATCATCACTTTTCATGAATAATGTTATACTGTCAGTACCTAATTGCATTAGGGTTGTTGTAAACTGCTTCAGGCTTCCTGGAAAAGCAGTACATAAATATTTCCACCAAGTAAGAGAACAAAGATGGTGCATAATGTCATGCCAGTTACAGTTTATCCCATTTTCCCATGCCAAATTGACCAGATTTAATTGGAAAGAAAATGTTTTTGTGTTGGACCTGGATGAATAAGATGATTTTTACCCTGGAACAGTTATTGGGTGTTGATGATGAGTATTTGCCATTTTCAGCCTTGTGAGATAAATTTGGTTTGCCTGCTACAGCTGAATGACAATTGCAATTGCAACATTTGTTAGGATCTAGATTCAGCCCTGCTTTCAACACTTTGGGGTTCCCTTCGATTTTGGAAGCGCTTATTGAAGCTGACCAGGTATATTGACCTACAATTCATGTCTATAAATACTTATTATCAGTGAATAAATATGATACACGGGGTCTTCAGTAGGAATGGAACAGGGAATTGGAATGTCCTATTTTGCCTAATCAATGGACCGCCATTTTGGCATTCGTATCTGATATGTCTAAGGACCTCTGGTTATGACTTATTCAGCAAAAGCTCTTGTTTCAGGTCTATTGGACTCCACAACATCTCCTTGAAAAAAGTTTGTTTAACTCAGCTAAACACTGAAGTTGTGATGCAATTAATGCTTCTTTTATTCATACGTTTTGGAAATGCCCAGTAGTGGCCTTGTTTGGAAAGGAAGCTATCATACAGATAAACTTTGTATTGGAAAGCTCTTTAATAGTTACCAGTGTACATGTTCACTTAAAATATGTACTTGCTTCCTGGAATATAACATACAGTCGGTGTAAATGGATTTTTCATGCTCTCTTGACTGCTAAAATACTGATCCTACAATACTGGAAGGATAAAAGCTCACTGCCTATAATGTAGGGATGTCAGAGAATTTCGCCACGAATCTCAGGGAGGCCAAATGCCAGTGCATTCAGCCCCCCAAAATCGGTGGCGAAACGGTCTGCCCCCCCGCCCCCCCGGGACGGGACTTACCTTCGGCAAATCTCCCTGGCGGCGGTGGCGGCTCCGGCGGCGGTTCGGCAGCAGTACGGTGGCGGCAGCTGCAGCAGCCGGTCTTCTGACCGGCTGCCGCCGCCACCATTTCCAAGTTAAAAAAAAAACCATGATAGGCTACGTAAAGATTTACATAGCCTATCAAGGCTAGATTTTTAAAAAATACCGTGATAGGCTACGTAAATGTTTACGTAGCCTATCACGGCTGAGTTAAAAAAAAAACCATGCGTACGCAAATGGCGGCGCCCATGGGTGCCGCCATTTGCGTTCCTTATTTTGGCATGTCTAGTCTACGTAAACATTTACGTAGATTACGGCAAAAATAAGGGAAACACAAATAGTGTAGACGCTACGCTATTTGTGTTCCCCTTATTTTTGCCGTAGTCTACATAAATGTTTACGTAGACTAGACGTGCCAAAATAAGTAACACAAATGGCGGCGCCCATGGGCGCCGCCATTTGCGTACGTGCGGTTTTTGTTTTGTTTTGTTACTCAGCCATGATAGGCTACGTAAACATTTATGTAGCCTATCACAGCTGACTGCAGGGACGCAAACGGTGGCAGCTACGGCCGCCGCCATTTGCAGTCCCGGCCGGCCAGGATTCGCGGCGGGAGGGATGGGGCGCCTCCCCCTCAGCCAGAATTTCGGGGAGGAAGGGACGGGGTGCCTTCCCCCCGGCCAGAATTTCAGGGGGGAGGGACGGGGCACCTCCCCCCCGGCCAGAATTTTGGGGGGAGGGACGGAGTGCCTCCCCCCCACCGCGAATACAATTTCGTCACAGGTAAGTGACTTTCGTACATCCCCTATCTCCCTGTGTGTCAAAACAAGAATGAAAACTGCAATTGCCATAAAACTTTGGTTTTCCATGGTGAAGAGGGAGGAATTATACTGGAGCTTTAGGGGAAAAATAATAAAAACCATCAGAAATTTTTCAGAAATGTACAACAATTTTGTTTCTCTTTTTAAACCATGTCAACATATCCTGTTCACATTCCCAAATGGGAATGTAAGCAATAGTGCTTGGGGGAGCAGGGGTGAGGGGAGAATCTTCAAAATTCCTGAACTTGTGATCATGTTTGAAAGATGTGTTTGTTTTTAAAGAAGTGTACTTTGAATTGCACATCTTTCAAAATATACACATTTTCCTGCTTTAGTCAGTAGGGGAAAGTACATACTTTTGAAAAGTATGCACAGAAATGTGCACTTTACTCCATTCAAACAAGCCCAACAACAGGTCAAAAATGAAAACAGGAGTGAGCTGAAAGAATCTCGAAGTGATTTTCAGAGAATTTAGGCAAGCTCGAAAATTGCTGGTTCCCCCATCCGTATTTTCAAGCTGGGATGGGAGAACCCTTTCCATGTTGACATGAACCCCTGAGTATCTCTCATGGAGACCCTGCATGCTGGAATCAAAGAATCATAGAATCATAGGGTTGGAAGGGGCCTACCAGACCATCGAGTCCAACCCCCTGCTCAATGCAGGAAGCCTGATTCCCAGGCAGTTTCCCATCCAAGTACTAACCAGGGCTGACCCTGCTTAGCTTCCAAGATCAGACAAGATCAGGCACATCCAGCCCTTTGCATGCTACACAGTAGGCTTCTCCAACCAGGTATCCTCCAGATGTCTTGGACTACAACTCCTAGGATTTCTGACTGGGGACAATGGGAGTTGAAGTCCAAATCATCTAGAAGGTATGAGGTTGGGGAGGGCTACTACAGAGGATTCTGGGGAAATGTTCTTGGGTAGACACTTACTCCATGCAAATACACTCTGCATAGGGCAAGAGTTAGGCCTGCTGACGTAACTCTAGAACACACCCAACTTTCTCTTCCAACTCCAGATGGCAGGGAAAGATCAGCAGTGTTGAACAAGCCATTTTTTAGAAAAGCTCAACCACCATGACCATTCTTCCCATCGAGAAACCCCCTGATAAGCAACCACAGGATTTCCTTGGAACGGTTTGAAAGCCACCTTTCTGAAATTATTTCCAATTAATTGCACAATTTATATTCATAGTACATATGAAATGAAATTGAGTTACTAAGGTAACTAAATAAAATGATGGAACGAGCACCTTTCTTCACCCTGTTTCTTTCCATTATTTAAATAATTTTGAAGAGTGTGTTTCTTTAAAAGTAGACAAACACTTCAGGGAAGAAATGTTAAGAGTACTGAGAACTATGCTGTGGTCATGAATGAAAAACTGGAGAGATATGAGCAAATGTTGATTCTCCCCACCATTCTGAATGTATTGCCTCTGACAGCCTCAGCCACCTTGTTAGAAAATAATAATTGTAATGGGTATAATTTTTTGTTTAATTTCCACTGCCTATTGGCAAGGGAGCACCTCAAGGCAAGGAGAGGAAAACAGTGAGATGGCAGAGAGAAAGATTCCTCTCTGACATTGGGTGCAGCCAAGCTTAGAAGCCAAAGCATGCTCCTTATTAAAGAGCTTGCTTTCAATTCTCCTCTGCCAAATTTTAGTCAATAAAGCCCTAACGATAACAAATGGCAACATGACATGTGTGTGGGACTTTTGCAACTAAGTATGTGTTACAGAGCCAGCAACTAACTCTATCATTGTTCCACCTTCTAATTACAATGTTCCTGCTTGCAGGGATGTGCAGAACCTTCCCTGCTGCTTCTCAATGTGCACCTCGTCAAAATCTATTGCCACATTTTGGGAATATTTATCCACAAAAAAAATGGACCTGCAATTTTCACAAAGGCAGGACATTTCTGAAGGAAGGCTAGTTCAGGACTGGGCAACTTGTAGGCCAAAGTATCTATAGGGCCACAAGTCCCATCAGCCCTAGGCTGAATAGCCAATGGTAAGGGATGATGGGGGTTGTTGGCCAGAACATATAGAGGAATGCAAGCTGCCCACACCTAGACTAGTTCATTCTGGTTAGTATACATCTTAACACAAGTGTGCATCTTTCTATGTTCATAATACAGTGATGACAACCTAGTAAAGTATGTGGCCCCACCATACTCAAGCTGGGATTTTCCATCATAAAAATTGAATAGAAAACAACAACCATATACTGAGAACCTTCAAGTGAAATAATAAAGCTCAATGGCGCTGGATCATGGTCACTCTCAACTGGAAAACAAGTTGAATAAGATGAAAACAACATTAGAAGTCAATCAAGAAAGTGGAGGCTTACACATCCTCATTACTAAGCTGCAGTTTTGTTTTTGTGCTTTTAGAGCTGTGTACAAATGGTAGGGATGTACGAAAGTCACTTACCTGTTCGCAGATTATGTTGATGGGGGGGGCACTCTGTCCCTCCCCCCAGAATCCTGGACAGGGGGGAGACGCTCCATTCCTCCCCCCCCCCCCCGGAATCCTGGCCGGCCGGCTGGCTGTGCTCCGCAGGGATTCTACGCTACGCTATTTGCATTCCCCTTATTTTCGCCGTCTTAGTCTACATAAATCTTGACGTAGACTAAGATGCACCAAAATAAGGAACACAAATGGCGGCAGCCCTGTCCACCGCCATTTGCGTATGCGCATTTTTTGGTGTTTTTTTTTAAAGTCAGCCATGATAGGCTACGTAAACATTTACATAGCCTATCATGTTTTTTTTAAAAAACCTAGCCGTGATAGGCTACGTAAATCTTCAGAAGACCAGCTGCCGCTGCCGCCGCCAGGAAGATCCGCCCCAGGTAAGTCTCGTCCCGGGGGGGCACACCGTTCCGCCACCGATTTTGAGGGGCCGAATGCGCTGGCATTCGGCCTTCCCGAGATCCATGGCGGAATTCTCTGACATCCCTAGGGCGGCGCTCTGTTCCTCCCCCCCGGAATCCTCCAAGGCCGGCTGTGCTCCGCAGCAGCTCCACAGAGCAGCCAGCCAGGCCCGGCCAGGCCAGAGCCATCCGCAGCCAGATTTCCGGCCACGGATGACTCTGGGTAAAAAATATATATATATATACCTGTACGCAAATGGCGGCGGCTATGGCCGCCGCCATTTGCATTCCTTATTTTTGCCCTCTTAATCTACGTAAAGACATAGATTAATCTACATAAATGTTTACGTAGGCTAAAACAGGGAATCAAAAAGGGACACAAATAGCGCCCGCTACGCTATTTGCATTCCCCTTGATTTTTGCCATTATAGTCTACATAAATCTTTACGTAGATTAAGAGGGCAAAAATAAGGAACGCATTTGCGTACTTGGTTTGGTTTTGTTTTTTAACCCACCCAGCCATGATAGGCTACGTAAAGATTTACGTAGCCTATCACGTCATGTTATTTTTTTAAAAAACCCTAGTCATGATAGGCTACGTAAATCTGTACGTAGCCTATCACATCTTTCTTTTTCTTTCTTTTTTTTCACAAGAGTGGAAATGGTGGTGGTGGCCGCCGGTCGGAAGACTGGCTGCCGCTGCCACCACCGAAGCCGCCACCGGAGCCGCCGTCGCCCAGAAGATCCGCCCCAGGTGATTCTCGTCCCGGAGGGGATCCGCGTGGGGGCGTGGGGGGCAGGCCATTCCGCCATGGAGTTCGGGGGGGTGAATGCACTGACATTCGGCCTCACCGTGATCCATGGCGGAATTCTCTGACATCCCTAACAAATGGCCTCTCAAAATTCAACATCCTTTTTGCAGATGGAGAAATTGGGAGGACAATTTTGCTGAATTTCTCCAGGAGCAGGAGAAATTCTCCAACAGTTTCTCACAGGTAGGGCTCACCATTGGCAAACGTTGTAGCACACCTTCTTTCTTTTTTCCTGAAGGATTGGGGGGGGGGGTTGCACTGCCATTGGAAGGGATAACAGTATTAACTGTGTTGGCACCCTAGCTCCAATTTTGCATCCTCTGCAATGCAGGTGTGAGGGCATAGTGTTGGGTTCAGTTTCAGGGGAGAGGTAGAGACAGTGCTGTGCAAAAATCCACCATCCAATTCCCTGAAGGTTTTCTTCCCCTCTGAAGGAAGCTTCCATTTTTTCTGCCTCACTCTCTAGGCATTCTATAATTTATTTTGAACCAGCTGGTTACCCTTGAACACAGTTTGTGGAGAAAAATAAAATCTAATGAAAGGTTTAACATAATTAACTGCATTTATTGAAACATTCAAAGTGTTACATCTTTTATCATTACAGAACTTCCTTAATTACAGTGTTCTTGGTGTGAACTCCCAAGTGGCCACTGTAACATCCTTGTTCTGGTCCATCAATAACGTGAATCTTGAGTAGGGATGTCAAAGAATTCCGCCATGGATCTCGGTGAGGCCAAATATTTACGTAGGCTAAAACGGCGAATCAAAAAGGACGCAAATAGCGCCCACTATGCTATTTGCATTCCCCTTTATTTTCGCCATAATAGTCTACGTAAATATTTACGTAGACTAAGATGGCGAAAAATAAGGAATGCAAATGGCGGTGGCTGTAGCTGCCGCCATTTGCATACGTTTTTTTGTTTGTTTGTTTTTTTACCCAGAGCCCTCTGTGGCTGGAAATCCGGCTGCGGATGGCTCTGGCCTGGGCCTGGCCGGCTGCTCTGCAGAGCCGCCACGGAGCACAGCCGGCCGTCGAGGGTTCCGGGGGGGAGGGATGGAATGCCTCCCCCCCATGAACAGAAACCGCGGAAAGGTAAGTGACTTTCAAACATCCCTAATCTTGAGGTGTGCTAACAAGTGCACACAACTCATGGCAACGTAGATCCCTTCATGATTTGTTCACAAGCCATATGTTAATGGCATATCATTGTACTTTGACCTGCACTTGTGTTTATGAAGGTGTACAGAGAATTTGGGGGATGGTGCAGGCACTGGATTTGGTCCGGGAGTCTGGCTGACTCCCCCCCACACACACCCCCGAGCCATGCTCACTGAGCCCCTGCCCCCACTTAAGTCCCCACCATGCTCACCAAGCTTCAGGCACTCACCCAGGACCTGACCAAAAGCACTGTGTGTGCCATTTTGCAGAAGAAAATGGCGATCAAGAATATGTGCACGCCTAGTCTTACACAAAACGGCATGTGAATGGCTGAAATACGCAAGTTTACAGGCGTAAATGGACCATTTATTGGCCAATTGCCATTTTCTTTTGCAAAATGGTGCTCATGCTGCTGGTGGATGGGTCCAGGGTGAGTGCAGGCAGTTTGGTGAGTGGGAGGAAGCTCGAGCGTGGGTCCAGGGATGAGTGAGCTGCATCAGCGGCTTGGCGAGTGCCCGGAGTACCCGAACTAGGGGGAATCCGTCCATCCCCAGAGACCTTTAAATGTTATTTTGTTAAATTTAACAGCTAAAGAATTCCTTTATGTGCAATAACTAAATTTTGACTTGGTTATTTTTAATTGTAAGTGTCTTCTAATCCCTTCATCATTTGTTTACAGGCTGTATGTCACTGGCATCTCATTGCACTTTGGTCTGCACCTCAGTTTGTAAAGTTATACAGAGACTTTTTGTATTCATATTTCATTTTGCTTCAACTTGCAATTAATTATGTTTGTTTAATTATACTTGACTTTTTTGATACTAAAAATAAAACTTTCTAGTACATTGCTACAGAAGATAGCCTAATACTTAAAAAAAAAAACCAACCAACCCCCCAAGTTTATGGACATAAATAAACTCCCAACTTTCAATTATACAGAAAACCATTGTTATTTATGGAATCTGCATCTCAAGAGCTCTCCAATGAAGTGTGTTTTAGGAGAATCAGTCCATGGGAAGGCAATCAAAAAGCGATGACCAACTAACTCCTGACTTTGAATTATATATATACGATTTCTTTCGGTGGTGGCTTTGAGTTTACTAATCATGGCAAGGTGCCTGAGGGATGCTGTGTTTTTTCTTTCTATTACTCACCTCTCCATAGCTCCGCTGCTGCCCAGGCTGCCTGTGCTTCCTGATTTGAAAAAGCCCTATGAGAGGTATCACCTCATGATGTCTTCTCCTGGGCTTTAATTGAAGTGTGGGAAGCTGAGGAGGCTACAGGCTGCCAGGGAGATGATTGTACAATGAAAGACTGGACACTCTGGCACACTGCTTGGCCACCTTATAAGTAAGGTAAGCATGTTGTTGTTGTTGTTCAGTCATTCAGTCGTGTCCGACTCTTCGTGACCTCATGGACCATAGCACGCCAGGCCTTCCTGTCCTGCGCTCTCTCCCGGAGTGTGCTCAAGTTCATATTCATTGCATCGGTGATGCTATCTAGCCATCTCATCCTCTGTCATCCCCTTCTCCTTTTGCCTTCAGTCTTTCCCAGCATCAGGGTCTTTTCCAGAGAGTTTTCTCTTCGCATTAGGTGGCCAAAATATTTGAGCTTCAGCTTCAGCATCTGTCCTTCCAATGAGCACTCAGGGTTGATTTCCTTTAGGATTGACTGATTGGACCTCCTTGCAGTCCAGGGGACTCGTAAGACTCTTCTCCAGCACCACAGTTCGAAAGCATCAATTCTTTGGCACTCAGCCTTCCTTATAGTCCAGCTCTCACAGCCATACATTACTACTGGGAAAACCATAGCTTTGATACTAGGGGTGCACAAAAGCCACTTACCTGGTCTCACAGCTTTGCAAATCTAGCAAATCTCACAGCTTTGCAAATCTGACTTTGCAAATCTAGCCGTGATAGGCTACGTTAATCATCACGTAGCCTATCACGGGGGTGTGTTGTTGTTTTTTTACTTTTTTATTGGAATGGCAGCAGTGGCAGCCGGTCGAAAGACTGGCTGCCGCCCCTGCCCCTGACGAATACCTGCTGAACCGCCGCCGGGAGAGACATTCGGGAAAGGTAAGTCCCATCCCGGGGGGGGGGGCGAGAATTTCTCCCCGAAACTACTTCGGGGGGCCGAATACGTTGGCACTCGGCCCCCCAAAGTTTCAGGGAGAAATTCTCCCCCATCCCTAGATTAGACGGACCTTTGTCAGCAAGGTGATGTCTCTGCTTCTTACTATGCTGTCTAGGTTGGCCATAGCTTTCCTCCCAAGGAGCAAGCGTCTTTGAATTTCATGGCTACAGTCACCGTCTGCGGTGATCTTGGAGCCCAAGAAAGTAAAATATGTCACTGCTTCCATTTCTTCCCCTTCTATATGCCAGGAAGTGATGGGGCCAGATGCCATGATCTTCGTTTTTTTAATGTTGAGTTTCAAACCAGCTTTTGCACTCTCCTCTTTCACCTTCAACAAGAGGCTCTTGAGATCCTCTTCGCTTTCTGCCATTAGGGTGGTATCATCTGCATATTGGAGGTTGTTGATAATTCTCCCGGCAATCTTAATTCTGACCTGTGATTCATCCAACCCGGCATTTCTCATGATGTACTCTGCATATAAGTTAAATAAGCAGGGTGACAATATGCAGCCTTGTTGTACTCCTTTCCCAATTTTGAACCACTTGGTTGTTCCATGTCTGGTTCTTACTGTTGCTTCTTGACCCTCGTACAGGTTTCTCAGGAGACAGGTAAGGTGGTCTGGTACTCCCATCACTTTAAGAATTTGCCACAGTTTGTTGTGATCCACGCAATCAAAGGCTTTAGCGTAGTCAATGAAGCAGAAATAGACGTTTTTCTGGAATTCTCTTGCTTTCTCCATGATCCAGCGAACGTTGGCGATTTGATCTCTAGTTCTTCTGCCTCTTCGAAACCCAGCTTGTACTTCTGGTAGTTCTCGGTTCACATACTGCTGAAGCCTAGCTTGTAGGATTTTGAGCATCACCTTGCTGGCATGTGAAATGAGCGCAATTGTGCGGTAGTTTGAACACTCTTTGGCATTGCCCTTCTTTGGAATTGGAATGTAAACTGACCTTTTCCAGTCTTGCAGCCATTGTTGAGTGTTCCAGATTTGTTGGCATATTGAATGCAGCTCTTTAACAGCATCATCTTTTAGGATTTTAAATAGCTCAGCTGGAATACTGTCATCTCTGCTAGCTTTGTTGTTACTAATGCTTCCTAAGGCCCACTTGACTTCATTCTCTAGGATGTCCAGCTCAAGTTCAGTGAGCGCACTATCATGGCTATCAGGGACATTCAGATCTTTCCTATATAGTTCTTCTGTGTATTCTTTCCACCTCTTCTTAATCTCATCTGCTTCTGGTAGGTCCCTGCCTTCTTTGTCCTTTATCATGCCCGTCTTGGCACAAAACGTTCCCTTGAGATCTCCGATTTTCTTGAAGAGATCTCTAGTCTTTCCCATTCTGTTGTTTTCCTCCATTTCTTTGCATTGTTCATTTAAGAAGGCCTTCTTGTCTCTCCTTGCTATTCTCTGGGACTCTGCATTCAGTTGGGTATATCTTCCCCTTTCTCCCTTGCTTTTCACTTCCCTTCTTTCCTCAGCTACTTGTAAAGCCTCCTCAGACAGCCACTTTGCTTTCTTGCATTTCTTTTTCTTTGGGATGGATTGAGTTGCTGCCTCCTGAACAATGTTACGGACCTCCGTCCATAGTTCCTCAGGCACTCTATCAGGTCTAATCCCTTAAATCTATTCCTCACCTCCACTGTATATTCATAAGGGATAAGAACCCCATAAAAATATATCTGAAATGTTCTTCTCCTTTGAATGTCTTTTTGGAAACAATGTCTTTTCTATCAAATCGAATGAGAATCGTCAAAACTAAATGTGTCAGATTTTTATTTTTATTTTTTTGCCACAGCACTGTTTGTGTTGCTGTTGTTTTGTGTTTATATTTATTTCTTGGAAGCCAGCTAGTTGTCTCCATCATATAGAATGCTACTGGGGGAAAAACAGATTCACTCACTGCTGTGATAACTAAGCGCCTGGACTATCTCAGTTAGCAGCTGTTGAAAAAATAAAATGTGAGTTACTGTTGGTTTTAAAGATATATCATATTGGTTTATAAAAGAACTAACTTATATAACCGGCGTTGCCTGGGATGTAATTTTGTCATAGGCACTATTTGTTAGAAACACATTAAGGGAGGTTTACGCTTCTCGGAAAGGCCCCATAAGAAAGGTGAAAAGTTGAATCCACCAGACTTGATTAAAAAAGCACAACAATTATAATGAGCAGATTGAATTAAAAACACTACTAAAAATGCAAGAGACTGAATCTGTAAGCACTCCTACAATTTAACCCACACTGAATCTCATACCACTATTAAAATGTTCAACAGAGGCTCCCTTGCTGGATATTGCAGGAACAGGGGAGAGAAACTAAACACTCTCCACAGTCAGAAAAGAAACCCTGAGTAAAGGGGAGGGAACAAATGGCAGCCAGCCAATCCAAGGTGAAGGAAGTCAGAGTGAATAGGAGAGAGACCAGTAGAATGAATGATGGCCAATTGGATGACTGGTAGCTGAAATCAGAAACCTGGCCTGTACCATGACTGAGAGGGTGTACTTGTTAGTAAGGGAAAGTATAAACAAAGTAATAATGTAACCCAGTGACTCCCATCTTACACTCCGGCAAGTGAGAATGTGAAGTAAAAGCGGCAGGAACTCTAGGGCCCAAATGGCAGGCTCAGTGGCCCCTGCAGTGAGATTAGGCCCAGGGCAGCTCCCCCTTATGCCCTGTCTTACAGATGGCCCTGCAGCCAGCCACAAACACACAAACCCAAAAATCTTCAATTCAGCTACACATAAAACTCTGCTGTTTTGCCCCTCATTTTGCAATTCCCTTCTCAGTTCCCCCCAGTTCACTCTTTTATGAATAAAGCCCTAAGTCTCCACTCCACTGTGTCATCCCAGCCCCTCAGGCAGGCGAACAGACGCCGCACCACATTTCACATTAGTGTTAATCACACACTACTAACAGATTAGGGATGTACGAAACTCACTTACCTTTTCATGGAATCTTTCATGGTGGGGGGGATGGGGGGGAGGCGATCCGGTCCTCCCCCCTGGAATCCTTGATGGCTGGCTCTGCTCCATGGCCAGGCCATGGAGCAGCCAGCCAGGGCCGTCCACAGCCGGATTTCCGGCCACAGACAGGCTGCTGCAGACGCAAATGGCAGCCACCATAGCAGCCGCCATTTGCATCCAGCCAGGCAGCCGTGATAGGCTACGTAAGAATTTATGTAGCCTATCACGGCTACCCCCCAAAAAAACCCCCAGTGTATACAAATGGCGGTGGCTACGGCAGCCACCATTTGCGTTCCCTATTTTTCGCCGATTTATCTTACGTAAGTATTTACGTAAGATAAATCGGCGAAAAATAAAGGGACCCAAATAGCGCCCACTACGCTATTTGCGTTCCCCTTTTTTTCGCCGTTTTATCTTACGTAAATACTTACGTAAGATAAATCAGCGAAAAACAGGGAATGCAAATGGCGGCCGCTGTAGCCACTGCCATTTGTGTATGCTGGGGTTTTGGGGGGTGGCTAGCCATAATAGGCTACGTAAATTCTTATGTAGCCTATCACAGCTGCAAGGATGGCAATGGCGGCAGCAGCAGCCTGGCCGCAGCTAGCCAGGAGACCAGCTGCCGGAGCCGCCGCTGCCGCATCCGCCCCAGGTAAGTGCCATCCCAGGGGGAATCCGCAGGGGGCAGGGGGGCAGGCCATTCCGCCATGGATTTCAGGGGGGCCAAATGCCAGTGCATTCGGCCTCACTGAAATCCGTGGTGGAATTCTCTGCCATCCCTATAACAGATACATCTGGCATTGAAAGGGGTACAGATATTTAACACTAACTTGCTTGCTTGCTTGTTTGATATTGCAGGAAGAGGGGAGAGAAACTAAATGTTCTGCACAGTCAGAAAAGAAACCTTGAGTAAAGGGGGGGGGAATAAACGGCGGTCAGCCAATCCAAGGTGAAGGAAGTCAAAGTGAATGGGAGAGAGACCAATAGAATGAAAGATGGCCAATAGGATGACTCATAGCTGAAATCAGAAGCCTGGCCTGTCCCATGATTGAGAGGGTATACTTCTTAGTAAGGGAAAGTATAAACAAAGTAATAATGTAGCTGTCAGAAGCGTCCTAGCTGCCTCTTTAAGTCCCCTCCAATAGCCAACTCACAACACAGACGAAAGGGATTCTTTCCAAGGCTTTATTCCTTTGCAACTTAATGACTCTTTCAGATGCTAATCACCAGCGACTAAGCAAGGAAATGCACTGGGGTAGTTAGCAGAGTAGCCTAAGTTCCAGGTAAGGCAGTTGGTCCCCATTTGAAGGGGAAGAGCGGGAAAACTCTGAACCTATGGGCTATGGAGAGGTCCTCCCTCTTACCCGGGGATCCTTGGGACGCGACCGTTGTTTTAGCGCCAAGCGGGCAGAGCGCCGCCACTCGGCGCCCTCCATCAGGTGCTGCTCCCTCCATCTCCGCTGAGCGTCTAGCAAGATCCCACCCCCCACTCTCTCACTGCTAGGGTCACTATCTCTCTCAGGAATGCAGGCAGAAGGAATCTCTCCCTGCCACTGTGCCTGTGAGAGATGAGCAAGCTCCTGTCCCATGGGTGGTGGGTCCTCCTCAGAATCAGAACTACTCTGGGGCTCTATGGGCTCAGTATCCACCCTGACAGTAACCCAGTAACTCCTGTCATTCACTCTGACAAGTGCGAATGTGAAGTAAAAGGGGCAGCAACTGTAGGGCCCAAATGGCAGGCTCAGTGGGCCCCCACACTGTGATTACACCCAGGGCAGCTCCCCCTTATTCCCTGCGTTACAGACGGCCCTGCAGCCAGCCACACACACACACAAACCCACACACCATTTTTGACTTTTATATATAGAGAAGATGAGGAAATCAAGAGAAAATTGGGTTCTTAATAGTCTGTTAATCAGCCATTCTCCCTTTGAGGGATGTACGAAATGGACTTACTTTGTCCCGCAGCTTTTTTCACAGTGGGGGGGAGGTGCTTCGCTTCTCCCCCCGAAGTTCATGTGAGTGGGGGGTGTCTTCCCACCTCGCCCGGCTGAAATTCAGGCCAGGGGGGGAGGCTTCCTGCCTCGCCCCCGGCCGAAATTCAGGCCGGGGAGAAGTGCCCCGTCTCCCCGGCCGTGAACTTCAACAGAAAAGTAAAAAAAAAAAACGCCCTGTGATAGGCTACGTAACGATTTACATAGCCTATCACGTCTAGATCTGCAAAGTCAGCCATGATAGGCTACGTTAATCATCACATAGCCTATCATGGGTGACTTTTTTTTAAAAAAAAGCGCGTACGCGAATGGCGGCCCCCATAGGGAGCCGCCATTCGCGTTCCTTATTTGGTCGCTGTAGTCTACGTAAAGATTTACGTAGACTACGGTGAAAATAAGGGCAATGCAAATAGCCGTACTATTAAATAGCCGTAGATAGTACTGTGGTTTGATCTGGTGATTCCCGAACATCAAAGGTAAACCTCTGAATTACAGTCCCAAAGTGATTTGAAGTGAGAGTAGACATTTTTTTAAAAAATAGTTACCCTTGCAAGCATTGGATTTATTATTTATCTCTTATTCAAGTGATGGTCATCAGGTTCCAAGAAAAAACCAAATGAAACTTCAGGTATTTCTGAATGTTTACATTCATGAGGGGTGCTTTCCAGAAGTAAGCAAATGCTATGGTTAACAAATAAGATATCCATTCTCTTTCTCTCTCTCTCTCTCTCTCTCTCTCTTTCTCTCTCTCTCTCTCTCTCTCTCTCAATCTCTCTCTCTCTCTCTCAATCTCTCTCTCTCTCTCTCACACACACACACACATGCTCGCTCACTCACTCACTCACTCACTCACACACACAGAGTACCACCACCTGTGCATTCTGAAACCTAATGACCAGTGTCCTAAGTGGGAGAAAAAACGTAGTAGGATCATTTTGAAAGAAGTGGGATGGCTTCAGAATGGGAGGAAATGAGATGTTTAGGCTTTGTTTGGGACTTTCCTACTCCTACAGAGGTTTTGCTGAAATATCTAGGCCCTTACTCTTGACATGTCTTTTTCTCAGCTGCCGTTTTCATGGCATGGCAACCTGCCAGCTACACTGATGGGTCTCACATTTTGGTGCTGTATATTTATAACTTCCATGAATGTAATAAACTTTAGCCAGATAATGAGGTTTGTGCGTGCGTGTGCCTGCCTGCCTAAGAGCAGTGGAATCCTTTATCAGTTGTTTGCTTTAGTGGCATCATTCCCACAACAGAATGAAAAATAACTGCCTACCTGACATGTTGAAACAACCTTGAGGTATAATTACCTTCAGCTCTTTGCAACATCCACTTATAGCTTGAAAAGAGACAGAAATAAATAAAGACACACAAAAGCTGACACCTTCAAGAAACACTGTCAAATACCAGAGTGCCACCTGTTTTTGAAATATGATATGGATAAGGATCTCAGCCTGAGTCATATAGTGCTTGGGGGAACCCCACTGGGTTGAATACGAATGGATAGAAAATTGATGTGTGCTTTCTCAACTATGGCCAAAAATATATGTCACATTTGGGAGTCCAAAAACAATTCCCCCTCTCTCCGGATGAGAGGTTCCTTGCATTTCCTTATAGTGTTTGCCTCTCATAACTTGTTGACTGGTCTGGTGGTCTGGAGTAGGGATGGATGGACTCACCTCTGCCTGTGCCATGCATTGCTTGCTGCTCACCAAACCCCTGCTGCCTGGCCCTGTTCGGCTCTCTGGATGAGCTACCACACAGTCTGTGGGTACCTGACTGATGCATGGCCATCCAATCCCTCAGTGAGCTGCTATTTTGAGTGAAAACTGTAGCTCGTGTGTGTGTCTGTATGTGTGTAAAAGGCCTTTTACATAAGTGGTGTCCATAAAGGGGCCACTTATGCAACATTACAGGCCTGACCAATCCCAAGTCCTCATGCTGCCAACAGTCACAAGGGCAACTGTTGCACATCCCTTCTTCACCTCAAATGGGTCCTGGGATCTGAATATGTACATAAAGTCTTGGGAAGCTCACTTAAAACACTATGCTATTTGCGTTCCCCTTATTTTTGCCGTCTTAGTCTACGTAAATGTTTACATAGACTAAGACATGCCAAAATAAAGAACGCAAAATAAGGAACGCATTTGTGTATGCCTATGTTTTTTTTTTTTAAGTCAGCCGTGATAGGCTACGTAAACATTTACATAGCTTATCACAGCTGACTGCAGGGACACAAACGGCGGCGGCTATAGCCGCCGCCATTTGCGTCTCTGCTAGCCAGCGGCCGGATGTCCGGCTGCTGGCAGAGCCGGCCGGTAGCTCCGCAGAATCACTGCGGAGCACAGCTGGCCGGCCAGGATTCTGGGGGGGGAGGAACGGAACGCCTCCCCCCCCAGCGAGGATTCCCAGGGGAGGGATGGAACGCCTTCCCCCCAACCATAAACATAATCCGTGAAAGGTAAGTACCTTTCGTACATCCCTAAGCCTATCATGGCTATGAAGAAGAAGCGAATGGCGGCCGCAGGGCGGCCGCCATTCGCAAATCAGCGTGGATGGCAGCAGGTAAGTGCTCCATTTCACGCGCCTTTCGGGGGTTGGGGGCTCCGTCCCGCGCACCTTTTGTGGGTTGGGGGGGCGTGGGCTTCATTCTGCCATGGATTTGGGGGGGCGAATGCACTGGCATTTGGCCTGACTGAGATCCATGGCAGAATTCTCTGACATCCCTGTGAGAGACTAATTATGGCTTGAGGCACCTCCTTGAAAGTAGATGTGGTCACAGGTATGTATTACAACTTGCCTCTTCAAACAGCAAACTGGGGTGCCTCCTCACATATGCATCTACATGCTGAGAAGTTGCTCCAGGAGACATCTTCTCAAGAGGCAGGATGAAGAGCCTTTGCATTGCCCTTTACATGAGTTGACTTACTTGGAAGGAGGAGATACTCAGGAGTGCCATTTGAAGTGGAGTTTAATTTTATTTTTATTTTTTTGCATCTGTGCCTTAGGAACTGCATGCTGGGTTTACGTGGTAAGCATCTAAATTCTTGGGAAATTGTTTGCAAGGGTGGTGGTAATAAATTTTGGATGGAGTGCATAGGTATGATTTTGGAACAGATGCACAATGGGGTGGTTTTTTGGTGGGGAGGGGAAGACCGAGTAACCCTAATTGTGCTGTCAAAATAGCTTAATTGTAATGGCCCCACTGGGAAGATTGGTACTTTTTTCTCTCTCCTCATAATTCCTTTTGTTTAATTTACGAGGCATTATTTATTGGTATAATCACAGCACAAGACAACTTACAGCTAATAATTTGTTCAGTGATGTATTGGAATCTCAGCAGAGACATGATGATAATATCCAATATTTATCAGAGATAGAAATGTAATGATGTGGGGTGGGGGCTGCGAGGGTGTTCGTCTGTGTATCAGTTGACAAGGACAAGGTGGGAAGGAAAATAGGATGGTGCCTATTTTAATAAGTGTTTATAACTAGAAAAGGGATTCTGGAATCCCCCCCCAACACACACACACACACACACACACACACACACCATGCAGCAAGTCCTGTGTGACCAAAATGGTGTTGGACAGACCTGTGTGTACTCTAAATACACAAATTATTCTGTGGCAATGTAATCTGTACTTGGTGTGAAGAAAGCTGAATTCTACAGGGTGCATAAATTATGCAAAACAAGCAAATGTCCTTTATTTTGCATAGTTCTACCATTGTTACTATTTTGCATAATCTACATTGCCTCAGTGTGTAAATGGGGAGGGGAAGAGGTATGCAGGTCACTGAAACCCCACTCCCTGATAACTGGAAATCTCATTCAGCAATACCATCTTTCATATAATCGGACACAGTTTCAAGGATGAGTTCTGAACCATAAAGTCTAGAAACTTTTTTAAAAAATAAAAATAGGAAGGTAGAGATTCTTGGGAAGCTGAATCCTCCAAAGAAGACAATATTACGACCCCATCCCACAGGCTATGTGGCATGAATGTTTAATTGTCATGTGCTGGTGGGGTTTGGTGCCACTTGCAGGATCAAGGCCTCTCGAACAAAGAAAAGATTCTGGAATACTGCAGGCTTGAGAAATTAATTGATTTAATCCAAGTATCAGAATTAGAGCTGGACAAGGAATTCAGCTTTGAAGGACAGAAAAAGAAGCAAAAGGGAAAAAAGAGTGTGGAGAAAAGGGGCTGGAGAATGGTAGGGGTGCACGAAAGTCACTTACCTGGTCTCGCAGCTTGCTTCGCGGTGGGGGGGAGGCGCTTCGCTGCTCCCCCCGAAGTTCAGGCCGGGGGGGAGGCTTCCCTCCTCGCCCAGCCGAAATTCAGGCTGGGGGGGAGGCTTCCCGCCTTGCCTGGCCAAAATTCAGGCCGGGTAGAAGCGCCCCGTCTCCCCGGCCGCGAACTTCAACAGAAAAGTAAAAAAACCCAAAAAAACGCCCCGTGATAGGCTACGTGACGATTAACGTAGCCTATCATGGCTAGATCTGCAAAGTCAGCCATGATAGGCTACGTTAATCGTCACGTAGCCTATCACGGGTGACTTAAAAAAAAAAAAGCACGTACGCAAATGGCGGCCCCCATAGGGAGCCGCCATTCGTGTTCCTTATTTGGTCTCTGTAGTCTACGTAAAGATTTACGTAGACTATGGCAAAAATAAGGGCAACGCTATTTGCGTTGTCCTTATTTTCACCATAGTCTACGTAAATCTTTATGTAGACTACAGGGACCAAATAAGGAACGCAAATGGCGGCTCCCTATGGGGGCCGCCATTAGCCGTACACCCTTTTTTTTTTTTAAGTCACCCATGATAGGCTACGTGACGATTAACGTAGGCTATCATGGCTGACTTTGTAAATCTAGCCGTGATAGGCTACGTTAATCGTCACGTAGCCTATCACAGGGGCGTTTTTTTTTTTTTACTTTGCTTGTAATGGCGGCAGCGGCAGCCGGTTGAAAGACCGGCTGCCGCCCCTGCCCCTGACGAAGACCTGCCGAACCGCTGCCGGGACCCACCGCCGGGAGGGACATTCGTGAAAGGTTAGTCCCATCCCAGGGGGGGGGGCGAGGGGCGGGGGGGCGGAGAATTTCTACCCGAACAACCTTCAGAGGACCAAATGCATTGGCGTTCGGCCCCCTGAAGTTTCGGGGAGAAATTCTCCCCCATCCCTATCCACAAGTCTTATCCACAACAAGCTACTGTGGATAAGACTTGGAGCCACCCAAATCCTATCAGTGCTATAATGGCAATTTGAGGGTAATGTCTGGGGCAGCCACAGATCAAAGCCTGGATCTTGCTCCCTCTTCCCAAGCATGAAGAACTCTCCCCTGGGTGCTGTTTGGAAATCCATTTGTGATATTTTCTTAGCATTGGGAACTCCAGAGCATAAAACACTACTGAAAATGTCAGTTGTTCTTACAGTTTCTTGCTGAAGGCATTGATTTCTCCCTTGCCATTTGCACATGGATGGAGCAATTTGATGTCCTGGGGAGGAGAGAACAGTTTGCAAGGGAGACTTCCCTGTGAGGTTGCAGAATCTCTATGGTGTGCTGTCTTTGGTATGTGTGTGTGTGTGCGCGCATCACTCACACACACACACACACACACACACCTGTCTGTATCTGACTAGCTGTCTGTCTATGTCTATCTCTATCTATCTTTATGTGTGCATGCGTGCATACGTGCATATGTGTGTGTGTGTGTGTGTGTGTGTGTCTCCATCCTTAGACAATGCTTAGTTGGGTTTCCTACATAGAAATAGAAGGGCCATAGATCAGCGTAGGGATGTACGAAACTCACTTACCTTTGCTCCATCCCTCCCCATGGAATCCTCGATGGGGGGGAGGTGATCCAGTCCTCCCCCCCGAATCCTTGACGGCCGGCTCTGCTCCGCGGCCAGGCAGCAAAGCAGCTGGCCAGAGCCGTCCACAGCCAGATTTCCAGTCACGGATGACCTGGTGCAGACGCAAATGGCAGACACTGTAGTGCCTGCCATTAGCATCCAGCTAGACATCCGTGATAGGCTACGTAAAAATTTATGTAGCCTATCACAGCTAACATAACAATTTAAAAAAAAACATGCAGCATACGCAAATGGTGGCGGCTACGGCGGCCGCCATTTGTGTTCCCTATTTTTCACCGACTTATCTTATGTAAATATTTACGTTCCTAAACGTAAGATAAAACGGCGGGAAAAAAAAGGAACGCAGATAGCGTAATGGGTGCTATTTGCGTTCCTTTATTTTTCACCATTCTAGCTTATGTAAATATTTACGTAAGCCAGAACGGCGAAAAATAAAGGAACGCAAAGAGCATCCACTATGCTATCTGCGTTCCCCTTTTTTTTTCGCCGTTTTATCTTACGTAAATATTTACATAAGATAAGTCAGCAAAAAATAGGGAACGCAAATGGCGGCCGCCATAGCCACCATTTGTGTAAGCTGCGTGTTTGTTTGTTTATGTTAGCCGTGATAGGCTACGTAAATTCTTACATAGCCTATCACGGTCCAAGGACAGTAATGGCGGTGGCAGCAGCCCTGCCACGGCCGGCCAGGAGACCAGCCGCCGGAGCCGCCACCACCGCCGGAGCGGCCGCCGAATCCACTGAATCCGCCGCCGCCGCATTCGCCCCAGGTAAGTGCCATCCCAGGGGGATTCTGCGGGGGGCAGGGGAGCAGGAGGCCATTCCACCATGGATTCTGGGTGGGGGCGGATTCTTTAGAATCTGACCTCACTGGAATCCGTGGAGGAATTCTCCACCATCCCTAGATCAGTGGTGGATGCTTTGCAGTCATCAGCATCTCCAGCTGGAACCCTGGGGGGCAGTGCCAGTCAGTGTAGACAGTACTGGACTAGATGACCCAATGGTCTGATTTGGCACAAGGCAGCTGCCTACAGATATTGACCCTCCAGATTTGGGTTTTTCACCCAGCTACTTGAGCAGCACTGACCTTCTCCTCCCTGTCCTCAATCTCTGTTTTCTGGGAGATAAAATATCCTCCTTGATCCCCAGTGTTGACTGTCTCTGGATTTCCTGTTCTGTTTGTCTGTGGTGCATCCACCCACACCCGCCTCTGGCCTTGTTCTTGTTCTGCCCAGAAGGACAAAACTATCGCTTCGTCTTCCACCAGATGCATTTCCTTAAGGATCAACTGTGAAATATGGTCACTTGACAGGCTTCCTTCTCTCTGGGGCAGCCACCCTCCACATCAATCTTCTCATATAATCAAAGCCTCTAGAGTGGAAAATATATTAACAGCCTGATCTATGGATTCCTAGCCTCTGGGCTGGTGTTGACCTCCTAGGAGGGAGAAGTCATTCCGCCTTCTGTAGTGTAGGAATTGTAGCATATCCAGGTTCCATCTAGATGTGAATTAGTGATGAATGAATCGGTCAGTTTCAGTTTCTCTCAGTTTCTCAGTTTTACAGTTTTACAGTCTTAACTTTGTTCCATCCCAAACTTTGATATATTGTCTTACGTTTGCCTGAAAACTCGTAAGTATTTTTGTGCACATTCCTCCTAATTCATAAGCATTTTTGCTTATTTCTCCTAATGCATATTTCTCCTAATGCATGCATTTTATAGGCGCTGTTGCCCAATACACACATTTTTATCAGCAATTTTTTCATAATATAATGCATTTTTGAACATTATTTCCCCTAATATACACATTTTTGCAGGCATGTTTTGATAGGACATTCTGAAGGATAACTGAGTTTCAGTTATCAGTAGCGGTTTGAAAGTAGCGGTTTGAAAGTGTGAATTTAGTTAATGTGTATTGAATGAATTTCAATCCCTGTCATTAATGGGAATTAGGGACGGCGGAGAATTTCTCCACGAATCTTCGGGAGGCCGAGCGCCAAGGCATTCGGCCCCCCAAAAGTGCTGGGGAAATTCTCCGCCGGTCCCCCACCCCCCTGGGATGGGACTTACCTTCAGTGAATGTGCCCCTTGGCGGCGGGTCACAGCGGCGTTTTGGCGGCGTTTCGTCTGGGGTGAGGGCAGCAGCTGGTCTCCCGACCGGCTGCCACCGCTGCCATTACAAAATAAAAAAGTAAACACACACACACACACACCCGTGATAGGCTACGTGACGATTTACGTAGCCTATCATGGCTAGATTTCCAAAGTCAGCCATGATAGGCTATGTAAATCGTCACGTAGCCTATCACGGGTGACTTTGGGGAAAAAAAAAAAGTGCGTACGCAAATGGCAGCGGCCCATGGGCGCCGCCATTTGCGTTCCTTATTTTGGCACGTCTAGTTTACGTAAAGATTTACGTAGACTACGGCAAAAATAAGGGCAACGCAAATAGCGTTCCCTCATTTTCGCCATAGTCTACGTAAATCTTTACATAGACTAGACGTGCCAAAATAAGGAACGCAAATGGCGGCGCCCATGGGTCGCCGCCATTTGTGTACGCGCTTTTTTTTTTCCCAAAGTCACCCGTGCTAGGCTACGTGACGATTAACATAGCCTATCACGGCTGACTTTGGAAATCTAGCCGTGATAGGCTACGTTAATCGTTACGTAGCCTATCACGGGGGTTTTTTTGTTTTTGTTTTTTTTACTTTTTCTTTCGCGGCTGGGGAGACGGGGCGCTTCTCCTCGGCCTGAATTTCGGCCGGGCGAGGCAGGGCACCTCCCCCCCTCGCCTGAACTTCGGGGGGAGAAGCGAAGCGCCTACCCCCCACCGCGAAAAAAGCTGCGGGACAAGGTAAGTCCCTTTCGTACATCCCTAATGGGAATCCACATATTCAGAGGTTTGTGTTTTAAATCAGGAAGCCAAGTCAAATGAGAAATCTGCCTAGTCTCTCCCTCTGGCTGCCATAGAGTTGGAGTCTCCGATGTGGTGTCTGTGAGCCCCAGTGTGCTTGTGGACATCTGTCCTGGCACCCACCAGGGTCCTTTCCCTCCTGATTTCTTATTCTATTTCATCACCTTAAAAAAAAAATTACTGGGGCACCGCCATGTTGCAAAGCAAACTGCTGCCCTCCAGCACCATCTTTTTATGGATTCAAACAAGTGGCTTTATGTCTGGAGCTCAGCCCCCACCTCTGTCTTAGGTTCTTGGACAAGTTACTTTTTGATTAGTCTCGCCCATTTGTCTCTTAGAAAATGAGTGCTTTGCCGCTGGCCGTGCCAACCATGGTGGCCATTTTGCGCATGGGCAACCCCCCATGGTGGCCATTTTGTGAGAACACTTACAACACTCTCTCAACATTCCAAATGTATCCACTGTCCCAAGAAGGTTTGGGACCTCTAACTAGGGATGTACGAAAGTCACTTACCTTATGACAAAATTGATTTGCGGTGGGGGGAGGTGCTCTGTCCCTCCCCCCGAAATTCTGGCCAGGGGGGAGGCGCCCCATCGCTCCCGCCGAGAATCCTGGCCGGCCAGGTCTGCAAATGGCGGCTATAGCTGCCGCCGTTTGCGTCCCTGCAGTCAGCCATGATAGGCTACGTAAATGTTTATGTAGCCTATCACGGCTAAGTAAAAAAAAAAAAAACAACCTGCGCGTACGCTTATTTTGGCACGTCTAGTCTACGTAAACATTTACATAGACTACGGTGAAAATAAGGGGAACGCAAATAGCGTAGCATCTACGCTATTTGCATTCCCCTTATTTTCGCCGTAGTCTACGTAAATGTTTACGTCGACTAGATATGCCAAAGTAAGGAACGCAAATGGCAGCACCCATGGGCGCCACCATTTGCATACGCGCGGTTTGGTTTTGTTTTTTACTCAGCCGTGATAGGCTACGTAAACATTACGTAGCCTATCACGGTATTTTAAAAAAATCTAGCCATGATAGGCTACGTAAACATTACGTAGCCTATCACGGTATTTTTAAAAAATCTAACCATGATAGGCTATGTAAATCTTTACGTAGCCTATCAGGGTTTTTTTTTTCCTGGAAATGGTGGCGGCGGCAGCCAGTCGGAAGACCGGCCGCCGCAGCCGCCGCCGCCGCAGCCACCGCTGAACCGCCGCCGAACCGCTGCCAGAGCCACTGAACAACCGCCGGAGCTGCTGCCGCCAGGGAGATTCGCCCAAGGTAAGTCCCGTCCTGGGGGGGCGGGGGGGGCAGACCATTTCACCACTGATTTTGGGGGGCCAAATGCGCTGGCATTCGGCCTCCCCAAGATTTGTGGCGAAATTCTCTGACATCCCTACCTCTAACACAGAGGGTGGATTTAAGAACCATTTCTTACGTAGTGGTATCACATGCTACAGGAGTCGCAGGCACCAGCTTATAATCACTTGCCATTATTCACTAGGACAGGTGATCAGAGGAATGACCTGCAGCACCTGGAACTAGCTACCATGAACACCTGGTCCGAGGGAAACCCTTGAGACCTGGACTATTAGGAATGGTTACCCACAGGCAAGCAGATGTTTTGCTAGGCATTCAAGCAGCTCGGTCTCAACACTGAAGAGCCTGGCCCAATCTGCTATATCGCTTCCTGGCAGTCTGCAGTGGTGGCAGCAGAGTGTCAGGGTGGACACTGAGCCCATAGAATCCCAGAGTAGTTCTGATTTTGAGGAAGAGGAGTCGCTCCTGGGAGAGGAGCGCGCTCCTCTTTCCCAGGGCCAACAGCTGACAGAAATTCCTCCCACCAGCATTCCTAGCTTAGATAGCAGTCCTGGGAGTGACAGAGCGCGGGAAGCAGACTTGATGGACGTGTGTCGCCGATGCAGAGAGCGGCGCCAAATGGAGGGCGCGGAAAGGAGGCGTAGTGCCTGGTTGGCACTCAAACAACGGTTGAGCCCAGGGGAACCAAAGGAAAAGGGGAGGGACTCTCCCTAGCCCTTAAGTTCAGGGTCTGCCAGTGTTGCCCTTATTTTAGCGTTGCCCTTATTTTCACCGTAGTCTACGTAAACATTTACATAGACTACAGCGAACAAATAAGGAACGGGAATGGCGGCTCCCTATGGGGGCTGCCATTATCCGTACACACTTTTTTTTTTTTTTTAAGTCACCCGTGATAGGCTACGTGACGATTGATGTAGCCTATCACGGCTGACTTTGCAAATCTAGCCGTGATAGGCTACGTGAATTGTCACGTAGCCTATCAGGGGGTGTTTTTTTTTTCTTTGATTGCAATGGCGGCGGCGGCAGCCAGCCGGACCCGCCACCGAACCGCCAGCCGGACCCGCCACCGGGAGGGACATTAGGTGAAGGTAAGTCCCGTCCCGGGGGGGGTGTGGGGGGCGGAGGGGGTTCGGAGGATTTCTCCCCGAAACTTGTTCGGGGGGCCGAACATGTTGGCGCTCGGCCCCCTGAAGTTTCGGGGAGAAATTCTCCGCCATCCCTATGAGGCTCTGTGCTAATCAATGTGTGCAATAAAACTACTAGCGTGACGAAAGAGGAAGTTCCATTTACTTTACCCAGTCAGGGCCAGGCTTCTTGAGCTGCCGATGATCAGACGCCGCCCCCTGGCTTGTCTGCAGTGGTGGGGAATTCGGGAGGCAGTTGCTAAGCCCCATTTGGCATGTGGGAGCCAGGAGGGTGAGTCTTACTGTTATTTCTACCATCATTCTGCCAATAGAGATTCTTTCTGCCCTACATTTAGTTTGATTCATACTTTTCAGACTCATATTTCAGTTCAACAGGCTGTTAGCTATTTTTTTATTACAGCGGAACTCTCTGGTGGGACGTTAGCATATACTGGCTTGTGATAGCAGTCGGAGTGTTCATTCCTTTTTTCTTTTCTTTTTTTTGGTGTAATGATTTTTTCCAGTCTGGCCACTGCAGTCCTGCATTAGAGTGTCCAGTGTGGAATGCCATACAGATTTGTTTACTGCTTATGTGATATTTTATAAGTATTTTATATATGTATATCTATGAGTGGGTTTTTTGTGTGTATATGCAATAAAGTAGTGTTATTCATTTGCGCCCCTTTCCATGTTCTTTTGCAGTGAGTTTAGGTTGTTTTTCATGAATATGTAATATTACATAACCCCATCACGTTTTTGTCATTCCAATTAGGGGTGGACGAAAGTCCCTTACCTTTTGCCAAAGCTTGTTCGTGGTGGGGGGGAGGGGCTTCGCTGCTCCCCCCGTGAAGTTCAGGCCAGGGGGGAAGGCTTCCCGCCTCGCCCCGGCTGAAATTCAGGCTGGGGGGGAGGCTTCCCACCTTGCCCCGGCCGAAATACAGGCCGGGGAGGAGGCTTCCCGCCTCGGCCGGCCGCGAACTCGAAAGTTTTTTTTTAAAAAAAAAACGCCCCCGTGATAGGCTACGTGACAATTAACGTAGCCTATCACGGCTAGATCTGCAAAGTCAGCTGTGATAGGCTACGTTAATCGTCACGTAGCCTATCACGGGTGACTTTAAAAAAAAAAGCGCGTACGCTAATGGCGGCCCCCATAGGGAGCCGCCATTCGCGTTCCTTATTTGGTCGCTGTAGTCTACGTAAATCTTTACGTAGACTACAGCGACCAAATAAGGAACGGGAATGGCGGCTCCCTATGGGGGCCACCATTATCCGTACGCGCTTTTTTTTTTTAAGTCACCCGTGATAGGCTACGTGACGATTTACGTAGCCTATCATGGCTGACTTTGCAAATCTAGCCGTGATAGGCTACGTTAATCGTCATGTAGCCTATCACGGGGGCGTTTTTTCTTTTTTTCTTTTCTTGGAATGGCAGCAGCAGCGGCAGCCAGTCGAAAGACCGGCTGTCGCTCCCGCCCCGCACGAACACCCGCCGAACCGCCGGCCGGACCCGCCGCCGGGAGGGACATTCGGCGAAGGTAAGTCCCGTCCCAGGGGGGGTGCGGGGGGCAGGGGGGGTGCGGAGGATTTCTCCCCGAAACTTGTTCGGGGGGCCGAACACATTGGTGCTCGCCCCCCCGAAGTTTCGGGGAGAAATTCTCTGCCATCCCTAATCCCAATATCTCGTTTTTGTCTCAAGGAAATATGGTCAGCCTACTGCTAGGGATGGCGGAGAATTTCTCCCCGAATCTTCGGGGGGCCGAGCGCCAACACATTTGGCCCCCCGAAATCGGCGGTGAAATTCTCCGCCGCCCCCCCCGCCACCCCCTGGGATGGGACTTACCTTTGGCAAATGTCCCTCCTGGCAGTGGGTCCCGGCGGTGGTTCGGCGGCCTTTCATCGGGGGCAGGGGCGGCAGCCAGGCTTCCGACCGGCTGCCGCCGCCGCCATTACAAAGGGTAAAAAACCCAAAACCCCGTGATAGGCTATGTAACGATTAACGTAGCCTATCACGGCTAGATTTCCAAAGTCAGACGTGATAGGCTACGTAAATCGTTATGTAGCCTATCACGGGTGACTTTGAAAAAAAAAAAGCGCGTACACAAATGGCGGTGCCCTATGGGCGCCACCATTTGTGTTCCTTATCTGGTCCCGGTAGTCTATGTAAATCTTTACATAGACTACCGGGACCAAATAATGCGTACGAGCTTTTTTTTTTTCAAAGTCACTCGTGATAGGCTACGTAATGATTTATGTAGCCTATCACGGCTGACTTTGGAAATCTAGCTGTGATAGGCTACGTTAATCGTTACGTAGCCTATCATGGGGTTTTTTTTGTTTTGTTTTTTTACACTTTGTTTCGCGGCTGGGGAGACAGGGCGCTTCTCCCCGGCCTGAATTTCAGCCGGGCGAGGCGGAAAGCCTCCCCCCCGGACTGAATTTCGGCCGGGCGAGGTGGGACACCTCCCCCCCTCGCCTGAACTTCGGGGGGAGAAGCGAAGCACTTCCCCCCCACCGCGAAGCCAAGCTGCAAAAAGGTAAGTGACTTTCGTACATCCCTACCTACTGCTAGCATGGAACATTGGACTGGTTTAAGATTGGGAAAGGAGTACGGCAGGGTTGTATACTCTCACCCTACCTATTCAACCTGCATGCAGAACACATCATGCCACGTGCTGGGCTTGATGAAGCCAAGGCTGGAGTTAAAATCGCTGGAAGAAACATTAACAGTCTCAGATATGCAGATGATACCACTTTGATGGCTGAAAGCGAGGAGTAGTTGAGGAACCTCATGACGAAGGTGAAAGAAGAAAGTGCAAAAGCTGGGTTGCAGTTAAACCTAAAAAAAACCAAGATTATGGCAACCAGCTTGATTGATAACTGGCAAATAGACAGAGAAAACGTGGAGGCAGTGACAGACTTTGTCTTTCTAGGCACAAAGATTACTGCAGATGCTGACTGCAGCCAGGAAATCAGAAGACGTTTACTTCTTGGGAGGAGAGCAATGACAAATCTTGATAAAATAGTGAAGAGCAGAGACATCACACTGACAACAAAGGTCCCCGTAGTGAAAGCAATGGTCTTCCCCGTAGTAACCTATGGCTGCGAGAGCTGGACCATAAGGAAGGCTGAGCAAAGGAAGATAGATGCTTTTGAACTGTGGTGCTGGAGGAAAATTCTGAGAGTGCCTTGGACTGCAAGAAGATCAAACCAGTCCATACTCCAGGAAAGGAAGCCAGACTGCTCACTTGAGGGAATGATATTAAAGGCAAAACTGAAGTAGTCTGGCCACATAATGAGAAGACAGGATACCCTGGAGAAGATGCTGATGCTAGGGAAAGTGGAAGGCAAAAGGAAGAGGGGCCGACCAAGGGCAAGATGGATGGATGATATTCTGGAGGTGACGGACTTGATCTTGGGGGAGCTGGGGGTGGCGACGGCTGACAGGAAGCTCTGGCGTGGGCTGGTCCATGAAGTCACCAAGAGTCGGAAGCGACTGACCGAATACACAACAAACTGCTTGCAGCTTAGAAAGCATGAGTACCTGCTACCTGCAGCAGGTGACAGACTGCACTTCCTGTGGGCACATCCACAGCATACTTCAGCTCCTTATTCTAACCATATGTTCACAGAAGGAAACCAGGGTGTTTTTGCAGGACTCCTTCCCTGCTGGCTTCACCTCTCTATCTACCCACCCCTTGGCTTACCTTGCTCTGCTCTGCACCATTGCCTCCTCCTCCTGTCGCCACTAACTCCACCTATCCAGGGGGCACTTCAGGCTGGGGAATCACTCATTCAACCTTACATCAGGCAGCTGGGCCTGTGTGCTGCCCCCCGCCCCCTGTGTGCTGAACCATGCAGTTGGCCTTTGAATGTACAAGCCTTTGGCTCTGATAGGATGATTCTATATTTTGACAACAGCACGAATTACCTGGGAGGGTGGCTGGCTGGCTCCCACTCCTGGAGGTCTTCGAGTGGAGGCTGGATAGCCATGTGTGCAGGCCTTTGTTTTGTTTTCCATCAAGCAAGTCATTGGACTGAAAGCCCACCTTCTCCCATGCCAGCCTGCATGGGATTTAAGATCCTTGGGGAGGTCCTTCTCTCCGTACCACTGCTGTAAGAGGCACATTTGGTGGGAATGCAAGAGTAGTGATGGCAGAGAATTCCGCCACAGACTCCAATGAGACTGGATTCTTAGAATCTAGCCCCTCAGAGTCCATGGCAGAACGGACCACTCACCTCCGCCTGCCCGTGGGATCTGTCCGGGTTGGATCCCTGTCCACGTTGAACCTGCAGAGCCAGCTGCAAGCTCCACAGGGCTGGAGAAAGTCGATACGGCCGGCAGCCATTGCCATGCTGTATCTCTGTCTAAGTCAGTCCCCCAGATGCAAATGGCATCGTGGGCCCCATTTGCAGCCGAAAAGCTGGTTGATTAGCGTAACTGCAGCCATTTATGGCTGCATTTAGGCTAATCGACCAGCTTTATGGCCACAAATGGCATCCTCTACGCCATTTGCGTCCCTGTTCACGCACTAGGCTACGCAAATATTTGCATAGTCTATCACAGCCAAAAACCTCCGCAGGTTTGATGTGGAGCTGGCCTGGACAGATTCCGGGGGGGAGGAACGGATTGCCTCCCCCCCAGCAGACCCCCCACAGATGTCAGGTAAGGGGATTCGTACATACCTAATGCAAGAGAGGGTGCTCTCAGTGGCTGCTTCCAGGCTCTGGAACTCCCTGATGAGGGAGTCTAGGTTGTCTCCCTCTCTGTTGTCCTTCCACTGGCAGACAAGTAAGTTTTTATTCAGGCAGGCCTTTGGCATGTAAGTCAGTGTGTTGCCGAAGTGAGCGGTGGGGGCGGGGGTGGGCTTATTGGTTGGTGCTTTTTTATTTATTTTATTTTTGTGTTTTTAATTGTGTCTTTCCTTTATTTGTTCTTAGGTTATGTTTTAATGAATATTCTGTTTTTTTATCTGGATTTTATTTTTAGCTGCATTAAGTGCCATTTTTCTCTCCAAAAGGTGTAATATAAATTAAACAAACAATAGATAAATAAATGGACTACAAGACCCCTTATAACTATGTGAATCAACCATTTTAGTGGGGATGGTGATGGGCATGATGATGTTGTCTCATCTGTACCACATTTTATTTTCAATAAATGGTAAACTGCCACAAGAGCCCATGTGGACTTGAAGATGGAAGAGAAATGTTAGAGAATATAAATCAATGTAAGGGGATATTTGTGGCACACAAGGGATCCTTTAAGGGGTCTGCTTCTTGCACATGTAGATGGGAACTGAAGGCTTGTAGCCAGTCAGGAGGCTTTTTTCATAAATTCATGTAAATGCTGACATGGCTAAGTAGTCCATTAATGCAAGCTGTCATAAATGAGCTCTCCTGAGACTAACACAGTTGGACTCTTTGAACACAAAGGGAAGCAATTACCAGAAACCATAAGCAAACCTTGGATGAGCCATGGGGAAGTCAATAACGTATTAGTGGTACTTTCTGGATTATCCCATTTCCTGAGGAGATTTCATTTTTCTTCCCACTGACTTTTCCATTACACACGCACGCACGTGCACACACACACACACACACACTTGCCCTTCTGTACTCACGTTTTGAATCTACTTCAGAACAACCTGGTAATAGGTGAGAAATGTCAAAGTAGATGCAGAGTCCAGTCAAATAACTGGATGGCCTAAATGTATTGCTAAAATGCATGGCTGCCACTGCCTAGCTGCTCACACCCTTGTTGTATGGATTAGTAGAACTTACTACTGATAGCTATTTGCGTTGCCCTTATTTTCGCCATCTTTACGTAGACTACAGGGACCAAATAAGGAATGCGAATGGTGGCTCCCTATGGGGGCCGCCATTAGCGTACACGCTTTTTTTTTTTTCAAAGTCACCCGTGATAGGCTACGTGACGATTTACGTAGCCTATCATGGCTGACTTTGCAAATCTAGCCATGATAGGCTACGTTAATCATTACGTAGCCTATCACAGGGGCGTTTTTTTTATTATTTACTTTTCTTGTAATGGCGGTGGCAGCAGCCGGTCAAAAGACCGGCTGCCGCCCCCGCCCCTGACGAAGACCTGCCGAACCGCTGCTGGGACCCGCCGCCAGGAGCGACATTCGTGAAAGGTAAGTCCCATCCCGGGGGGGGGGCGGGGGGGGAGAATTTCTCCCTGAACAACCTTCGGAGGACCAAATGCGTTGGCACTTGGCCCCCTGAAGTTTCGGGGAGAAATTCTCCCCCATCCCTAAATTTACCTCAATATGTAACATTTAGTGTATTGTCCCCCATTCCATTCAATGTTTCCTCAGCAGAAACTTACGTATTTTTCTATGGATTTATATGAGTAAATTTTGGGAAAGTAAAAAAATCATCTGAAAGTCCAAGGACCCCGTGCAGCCTGAAGGGGGCACTCCTCAGTAAATTCCTCAGGTCAGATTCTTAGAAATCCGAGCTCATTTTAATCCATCTCGAATTTCTCCAGCATCCCTGGTTACCAGCAAGATAACCTAGTTTTACAACTAGTTTGACCCACAGAGTGGGCAGTTATGGACCTGACCAATGCCTTGACTCAATGTAGAGAGTATTCCAAGGGTATCCTAGTAAAAACCTGATTGCTTGTAAGGTGAAGTGTTGGGTATTTGCCCATCACTAAATAGTCCTCAGCCTAGGGATGGTGGAAAATTTCTCCACGAATCTTCGGGAGGCCGAGTGCTGACGCATTCAGCTCACCAAAAGTGTTGGGGAAATTCTCCGACGGATAGCCCCCCCCCGGGATGGGACTTACCTTCGGCGAATGTCTCTCTCGTCGGCGGGTCCCAGTGGCGGTTCGGCGGCGGTTCGGCGGGGGCGGGGGCAGCGGCCAGTCTCCCGACCAGCTGCCGCTGCTGCCATTACAATATAAAAAGTACAGTAAAAAGAAAAACACACACACCTGTGATAGGCTACGTGACGATTTACATAGCGTATCACAGCTAGGTTTCCAAAGTCAGCCGTGATAGGCTACGTAAATCATCACATAGCCTATCACGGGTGACTTTGAAAAAAAAAAAAAGCGTGTACGCAAATGGCGGTGCCCCATGGGTCCATATTTGTCCATATTTGGACAGGGGTAGTCTATGTAAAGATTTACGTAGACCACAGCGAAAATAAGGGAACGGTATTTGCGTTGCCCTTATTTTCGCCATAGTCTACGTAAATCTTTACGTAGACTAGACGTGCCAAAATAAGGAACACAAAAGTGCATACGCGCTTTTTTTTTCCAAATTCACCCGTGATAGGCTACGTGACGATTTACATAGCCTATCACAGCTGACTTTGGAAATCTAGCCGTGATAGGCTACGCAAATCGTTACGTAGCCTATCACGGTTGTGTGTTTTTGTTTTTGTTTTACTTTTATTTTCATGGCTAGGGAGACGGGGCGCTCCTCCCCGGCCTGAATTTCACCAGCGAGGGATGGGGCACCTCCCCCCCTCACCTGAATTTCGGGGGGGAACTGAAGCGCCTCCCCCCCACCGTGAAGCAAGCTGCAGGACAAGATAAGTCCCTTTCGTCCATCTCTATCTCAGCCCCTTCTTGTGACAAAACCCAGATTAGGGATGTATGAATCCCCTTACCTCGCATCCATGGGGTGGGTCCACCAGTGGGGGAGGCGATTCATTCCTCCCCACCCTGGAATCCGAGCTGGCCAGCTCCACTCTGCAGAGCCACCAGCCAGCTCCATCCCAGCTCCTATCTGCGCAGAACAGTGCTCTCCAGACGCAAATGTCACCAGCTACGCCATTTGCATCCCCGTTCCTTCTTGTGATAGGCTACGTGTCTCGATTTAAGTAGATACTTGCGTAGCCTATCGCATGAATAACCAGGGATGCAAATGGTGTCCACTATACTGTTTATGTCCCTGTTTTTTCATGCAATGGGCTACTTAAGTATCTATGTAAACAGAGATGCACAGCCTATCGCAAGGAAAAACAGGGACGCAAATGGTGTAGCAGATGCCATTTGCGTCCGATCACTTACTTCCGGATTCCGCACAGATGGCGGAACGGAACCAGCCGGGGGGGGATATTCAGTCTGGAGAGGCACAGGTAAGTGCTTTCATTCCACCGCAGTCTTCGGGAGGCTGAATTCACCAGAATTCGGCCTCATTGGAGTCTGCGGCGGATTCCGCAGACATCCCTAACCCAGACAGTGGGAATGTGGCTATGAGATTGTGATTAGGGATGTATGAATCAGCAAAACTAAAGCTTGCTGAAGTTCTCTCAGTTCCATCTCAGACCTCATTCCAACTTGATTCAGTATCAGATTGTGAGTTCTTTTTCTTTTTTTCCTTTTTTTTTTTTTGCATTACAATCTGTGCATATTTTCATGTGTACTTTTCCAACAGGAGGAAGAGCATGAAGAAATCTTGTAGAACTGTGTTGGTAACTTAGTACAGATTTGAAGGTAAGACTATTGTTGTTATGATCCAGACTACTAGCAAAAGTTATTTGCATTGTTCTGGAAGAAGACCCAGTTATACTTATAGCAGATCATGCAACTTCCAAGGAAAATAAAAATAATTGGATTTTGAAACTTGGTTAGCATGGCCTGCTTTCCAAGATATATAATTGATTGATTAATATTCTAAGAAGTTGCTAGTTGTACATATCTAGCTGAGATAATGACTTAAAACAACAATTAGTGGAAAGATAGATAGGAGATATATTGAATCATATAACCAACTGTTTGCAATTTCTAGCAATAAAAAGAATGGAAAATTAAATTAATGCATTGATTGTGATTGACTCCAGGAAACAAAGTATCTTTAGTGGAGCAATTATGTTTGGAAATACATTTGCCTGTATTTATTGTGGAAATGTATTTATCATCATTGTATCCTGCCCTTCACCCCACCCAGAGTTTTCTGCAGCATACATGGGGTTATCCTGTTCTAATTGTATTACAATCCTGTGAGGTAGGTTGGTATATATGGGACAGACAGGCCAGTGCCAGCCTGTCCTTTCTATTCATTCTGGGGAGGGAAGCCCATTTCATTGTCCCACCAGTCAACTCCTCCTGGCTAGTTTGAATAAGCCAGGATCGACAAGGGTTGAGAGGGTAGACAAATTATGCAAAAAACATTAATTTCCCCCCTGAACTGTTTTGCTTCATTACTCTTGTTATTGTCTCTGTGTCTATATTTGGCAAATCAGACCATGTGCTCTTGCACATACCCAATGAGATTTCACATGGTGCATGGGCTCTTATGGTGTGTCACATGAATGATGGTAGCTGTCAAGGGCTCCTTGGAGGCCTCTCTCAGTCTAATCCAGTAGCCAAGTCCAGACACAGACAAAAGGATTCCTTTCAAAGCTCTTTTACAACTTAACAACTTTACTGTTAGCAACTAGATATGAGCAGCAGAGTACCTATGCCCTACATTGGAACAGTTGGTCCCCGTTTGAAAGGGAATCACTGGCAGACCCTGAACTTAAGGTCTAGGGAGAGTTCCTCCCCTTTTCCCTTGGATCCTCTGGGTGCAACCGTTGTTTGCGCGCCAACCGGGCACTATGCCTCCTTTCCGCGCCCTCCATTTGGCACCGCTCTCTGCGTCGGCGACGTGCGTCCAGCAAGTCTGCTTCCCGCGCTCTGTCATTCCCAGGACTGCTATCTAAGCTAGGAATGCCAGTGGGAGGAATCTCCGTCAGCTGTTGGCCCTGGGAAAGAGGAGCGCGCTCCTCTCCCAGGAGCAACTCCTCTTCCTCAGAATCAGAACTACTCTGGGATTCTATGGGCTCAGTGTCCACCCTGACAGTATCATTAAATCTCAGTAAATACCATCAAGTTGTCCAGCACATCCAATAAGATACCTCATTGTTTGTTAGACATTAGTGCTAGATGTGATGATGATTCAAAACATGGATGAAAAGGAATGACCCAAAAAATTATCAAGATGGCTGCTAAAAACTAAGGTGATAGTGGCAGCATTGGGAGGGGGTGTAAGGATGTTATTTTAAAGCATGTGTAATCTTGGCACTGCTCTTTATAAGGCACCATTTGAAATAATGTCCAGTTTAGAGATGGCCAAATGGGACCCATAAAGTACTTATTGTCCTTATGTTGTGCTTCAATGCAGTTCGGCCATTTTGGATGACCTGATGATGAAAAAACAGTTCACACAAAGAGATTCCCCCATCCTTTCCTTTCCTTCTCTGTTCTCTCCCTGCCTACCTATATACATCTATCTATATGAAATCAATTCCCTTATTCAATGGACCATAATACTGCTATCACCCATAAAACAGAATGTATACAACTTTATATACACATTTCTTGCCCCATTAAACCATTCTCTCAATGACAAGAGGCTATGAATAAGTTATAAGATGGTTAAGGCAACAACTGTTTTAGATGTAGCTCCTTGTAATATAATAAAACTAAAGGCATGTGTAATATATTTGAATGCTTCACATCCCTGTAATCATGGGACCCAATAAAAACACATGCAAACCAATTACCACTTATGTATTAAGAAGCATAGAAATCCCAGTAAAGGACCAGTTACCAAAGGCTATGGGAATGGGTAGGGAGGGAATGTCTGTAAAGAAGAAAAATAGAGCCTTACACTTCCCTATAGCAGGGGAATGCAACTTGTGGACCTCCAGATGTTTGGCTTACAACTCCCATGATCTGTCACCATTGGCTATGCTGGCTAGGGCTGATGGAGGTTCTTGGCCAAAGTGTCTGGAGGACCGCAAGTTACACACCCCTGCCATATATTTTCAAAGTACTATAGTGAGATGTGGAGAGCCATCGGCTTGATTGCTCCTGAATACCCTATCCAGTGCTGTGGAGCCCATTCTCCTCCCTGGTTTACTGGGGAGCTATGGACAATGAAACAGGCTGGATGTCAGCTAGAGTGCAAATGGCACAACTCTCAAAGCAAAGATGCTTTGAGACTGAGCATGCTCTAGAGTATATAATCCTGCCTATTATGTGGTGGTGTGGGCAACAAAGAAGGTTTACTTTGCTGCCTCCATTGTGTCCTCAGGTAGCCATCCAGCGGAGCTCTTTTGGGTGGTCCAGGGGCTAACACTGCCCCCAGTGAATGGGGCCCTGGTCCCCTCAAGGACCCTCTGTGACCTTTTTGCATCACACTTTGAGGACAAAATCACTTGTCTCGGCAGTGAATTTGATGCTATTGTTAGCACAGTTCCAGTCGAGGTGTATGACGCCACCACCTGCCCAATCTTGTGGGATTCATTTCAATTGTTGCAGCCTGATGATGTAGACAAGGTACTTGCAGCAATGTGACCGACTATATGCCCTCTCAATCCTTGCTCCTCCTGGCTAATAAAAGCTAATTGAGTGTGACTTGATGAATCCAGGGTGTGGTGAATGCTTCCATTTGGGAGGGGGTTGTCCCTGCTGTCCTTAAGGAGGCAGTAGTGCACCCCCTCCTGAAGAAGCCCAGTCTGGACCCAATGGTATTAGACAAGTACTGCTCAGTTGCAAATACCCCTTTCTTAGGGAAGGTTCTGGAGAGGGCACTGGAGGAACAACTGCGGGCACCCTTGGAGGATACTGATTATTGAGACCCATTTCAATCTGGGTTTTGTCCTGGTTATGGGACTGAATCAGCCTTGGTCACCCTATTGAGAGAGGGACAGGGGGAGTGCAACCCTCTTAATTCTGCTTCAACTCTCATCACCATGGTATCCTCCTGGATCAACTCTGTGGGCATCGGAGTTTACAGTGGCTTTGGTCTTACCTGTGGGGCTGATTTCAGACAGTAACATTGTGTGACTGTTCCTCGGCCCCTTGGCAATTGAGCTATGGCATTCCGCAGAGTGCCATCTTGTCCCCAATGTTATTTAACATCTATATGAAGCCACTGGGAGCAGTCATTAGGGGATTTGGAGCCAAGTGCCATCAGTATGCTGATGACCTGCAGCTCTATCTCCCTGTGACATCTGAATCAGGAGAGGCCATGCAAGTCCTGGACCAGTGCCTGAACTCACTAATGGGCTGGATGAGGGCCAATAAACTGAAACTGAATCTTGGTAGGGATGGGGGGAAATTCTGCCATGGACCCCAATGAGGCCAGATTCCAAGAATCCAGCCCCATTGGGGCCCATGGCAGAATGGAATACTCACCTCCATGCCCCTCTGGAATCCGTGTGGGTCAGCTCCATCTGTGTGTTGATCCCATGGAGCCGGCTGCTGGCTCCGCTCCGCTGGTGATACAGCCGGCCACCATTGCCGTGCTGTATCGCTGGGGTAGGGTAAGTGAGTCTCTGGATGCAAATGGCGTAGTGGGCACCATTTGCGGCTGTAAAGCTGGTAGATTAGCCTAAATGCAACTATTTACGGCTACATTTAGGCTAATCTACCAGCTTTACAGCCGCAAATGGTGCCCACTATGCTATTTGCATCCAGAGCTCACTTACCTACCCTACCCCAGTGATACAGCATGGCAGTGGCGGTTGGCCATATCGCCAATGGAGCTGGCGGCCGGCTCTGCAGGACTGCCGCAGAGCAGAGCCAACCCGCATGGATTCTGGGGGGGGAGGAACGGATCACCTCCTCCCCTTGTGGAACCCCCGCGGACTCAATTTGTGTACGCGCGTTTGTTTTTTTTTTAATCAGCCGTGATAGGCTATGTAAACATTTACGTAGCCTATCATGGTGTTTTTTTAAAATCTAGCCGTGATAGGGTACGTAAATCTTAACTGGAAATGGTGGCAGCAGCAGCCGGTCGGAAGACAGGCCGCCGCCGCCGAACCGCTGCCGGAGCCGCCGCTGCCAGGAAGATCCGCCCAAGGTAAGTCCCATCCCGGGGGGGCGGGGGGGGCAGACCGTTCTGCCACCAATTTCGGGGGGCCAAATGTGCTGGCATTCGGCCTCCCCGAGATTTGTGGCGAAATTCTCTGACATCCCTACTCACACCTTCCTTGCCTTGTACCAGCCCTGCCTTCCCCACTACCTCACCTATCCAGCCCAGCATCTAACCTCCAGCCTGTCTGTGACTGCATTTCCTGCCTCTGGTCCTCAGTTCCTGTTTTCCTGATCTGATGTCTGACCACCTGCTTCTGGTGCATGTGCGTCATCTCCTTACCTATACAACCTGGATTCTGTGACAGCTGAGTGCAAGAAGATCACTTGAGGAAGATTAAAAGGCAAAGAAGGGTCCTTCATTCAACACAGCTTTTCTGTCAAAAGATTTGTTTGCTTGTATGTTTGTTTATTTACTTGGGTTGAAAGCACTTTCTGGATGCGGTACAGGAGGAGGAGGAGGAGGAGGAGGAAGAAGAAGGAGAAGGAGAAGAAGGCCTGCAGACTCACAATCTAAAAGACATGACACAAAATCAAAAATGGATGAGAATGGAAGACCAAAGACAGGCACCTATTCTTAAAATAGCTGTTCTTACTGTAAGCAGCCAGAATGAAGACAGTTCAGAGAGAGGAGGAGCCAAATGGCAATTGGCACTATCTGGGCCGACGGAGTGGGCCCTGCTGTCTCACCTCTCCCTCTGCTGTAGCCAGGTGAAATGACAACTGAAAGATTTATTCTGGTTGAGTTTTCCACACCTTTGGGTCTGCTAGCAGACACCCCCTTGATGTTAGCATCATCTTACAACGAATTTGCATGGGAATCCTTTTTGCAGGTATTGCTAATAGGAACTGAAGGATGAATGACCCTGCAATATGTGTAGGGGCTGTATTCTGTTGGTAGACCAAGGGGAGAACAGAGGCCCAGGGACAGGAAGCTCAGGGGACACAAAAGGGGGGGCAGCCAAAAGTTTATCTGAAACGAATCGTAGCATCTGTGGCTTTACGTTCCATTTAAATCCCCCCCTTCCCCCACTCTTCCCTCTGCTCTGCACCACATATGACAAGGGATAATTTAATGCACCAAATGCCAGTTTGTTTGAATTAATGAAGCACAAATGCATCATTCCCTATAATAATAATAACAGAAGACAGGATGCTGATGAGAGTGAAAAGAGAAGCAAATACCTTTACATTCCAGCTTATCTGCTGCGTAATTATCTAATCATTTCTATAGAGAAATGGAAAATGCTTTGTGTTATTCTGCCACAACCCTTTCTCCACGTGCTGTACAACAAGTGACACTTTGATGCTGTCATGTTGAACAAGGGCCCACATAATAGATTGTGACAGCTTCCTTTCCTTTCCCTTCCCATGCAAAATGCACACATTACTACACAACCGTGCGTAACGCGATGCTCTGCCTTTCAAAAAAGAGACCTCCAAGCACTTCTGGTGGTCCCTGTTAGCACAAAGAGAAAACCATGTCCAGTGGCGGCTGGTGGCTCCAAGGTCCACGAGGAGCAAATCCGCAGAACTCTGAAGGTGCTGAACCCCATGGGTTCTGACTGGTTCTGACTGAAACCTAGCGCAGATTTACCACCCATGACATCAGAGCCACCAGCCTCCGCTGGCCATGGCAAGGCCTGTTAGGATAGCCACATGCCCTATTTTATGAAACACAATCCTCTACTTGAAGGGCTGTCTGGTCCAAGTCCAGTTTAAAGCTAAAGACCCATGAGAAAGGGGAGCAAGGGCCTTGAAGTTGCCCATGAATAGCTAGCACCCGGACAGCGGACTGAGCAGGAACACATGTCACCTGGACACAGCCTTCCCCACTAGGGTGAGATGTATTGCACTTCTTTTTAAATCAGTGGTAGGCAACTTCAGGGGCACAGGGGAGGGACAATTTGACACACACACAACACACACACACACACACACATCACTGCATGCTACTCAGCAGAAAAACAATTGGCAGTTTGTTTGAAATGAGAGTGGGCTCAAATGGCCAAAGCAAAGCTAAATTTGGCCTTTTTAGGCCACCATTGTTCTTTGCCACCATAATTTAGTGGGAAACCACTGATCGTTTTGCTGCTGCCTCCACCACAGAACCAAATTTGACCGTGGCAGGCAGGGCAGGCAGGTGGCGGGAGTCACCTGTAAAGCTAGGTGGACCAAATGCAGGCTGCAGACTACATGTTGCCCACCTCTGATTTAAATTATAGTAGTTATTTCTAAACATGCATGTATAAATATAAATGAGCACATGCAAATTTTATGCAGATCCCTGTCATCTTTTGTCCTCTTTTTCGGTGATGTATTTCTTCTTTGTTTGGAATGCATGAGTGGCCACCCTATCATTCCAACATAATATCACCTAGAAATAGGAGAGCCCCCATTCCCCTCAGATAGACAAGAAATGAAGTGAGCCATTTCTTCCATGCTCCCTCGTGGGGAAAAAAAGAAATAACTTGCTTCATTTTCTGAGTCAACCAAGGCTCTGAAAAACAGCCCTCTTTGCAAAACAAGGGCTGTTTTTCTCTCTCACTTTGCTAGAGAGCTTCATTTTACAGCCTCCCCATGGGGTTCCGATGGGATTAGGGGCAAATGCCATCCTCCATGGGGGACTCACTTACCCCAAAGGCACCCCTTGGGGGATGGACTTTTGCTTCCATCCCATTTTCTTAAAGAAGGTACAGAAAACTTGCTTCCGCTACGCTATTTGTGTTCCCCTTATTTTCACCGTCTTAGTCTACGTAAATATTTACGTAGATTAAGATGTCAAAAATAAGGAATGCAAATGGCGGCGGCCATAGCCGCCGCCATTTGCGTATGAGGTTTTGTTTTTGTTTTTTCCCAGAGCACTCCACGGCCGGAAATCCAGCTGCGGACGACTCTGGCCCGGCTGGGCCTGGCCGGCTGCTCCGTGGAGCCGGCGCGGAGCACAGCCGGCCAAGGAGGATTCCGGGGGGAGGGATGGAACGCCTCCCCCCCACCATAAACATAATCCGCAAACAGGTAAGTGATTTTTGTACATCCCTACATAGTGATGGCCACTAATTTAGACGGCGTTAAAAGGAGGTTAGACAAATTCATGGAAGAGAAGGCTACCAACGGATACTAGTCTTGATGGCCATGTGCTACCTCCAGTATCAGAGGCAGTATGCCTATTTGCACCAGTTGCTGGGGAACATGGGTGGGAGGGTGCCATGGCACTCATGTCCTGCTTGCGGGTTTCCTGTAGGCAGCTGGTCAGCCACTGTGTGAACAGAAGGCTGGACTAAGTGGGCTCTTGGTTAGGGGTGTCAGAGGAGTCTGGTTGAGGGGCAGAGCTTGATGAGCTTTCATCAGATTGCCTCCCCCCCATACTTTGTCCCATCTTCCACCAGCTGGCCCAACTCAGTGTGAAACAAGTTGGGTCAGCTGGCAGAATTTGTGCAATTCTTTTCTGCAAAACAACAACAACAACAACATTGTGGAATGTACACCCACAGATTGCCCCAATTTGCTTAATTTGGGCAAATTTCAGCCATAATTTGCACCAGTTATGCAAATTTGCACTGTTTCTGGCCAAAACATGCACAAAAGGCACTTACAGGCACCACGTTGGGGATCCACTTTGTGCAAGTGGTACCCACGGGTGCCACATTGGGGAGATTATTTTTTTTGGGGGGGAACAATGAAGTTCCAGGATTTCAGGGAAAAGCCCACGGTCCAGCTCACAAATGCAAGTCAAGCTGGGGGCTCCAGGGAAATCCAACGAGCCCCCAAAAGGCCAGATTTTCCCTAGATGACTATCCGTACCCTTGGTCTGATCCAGCATGGCTGTTTTCATGTTCTTATGTTCTTATGCTGAAAGGCCTCTCTTAAGACTTGGTCAATGGCAGTAATAGCTTTTAGTTGAACTATGCCTGTGTTTTAGGTGGCTTTGGCTCAAAACCCACCCACCACTGGAATGCAGCCCCCAAGAGTTTCTCTAAAATTAAATTTGGCCCTCAAGCTGAAAGAGGTTTAACAGCCTTGCATTAAGCTGTGGACCTGCGATGTCCACATTGGTACATTAACACAACCTGGATAAACTACCACACCCAGAATAAGGAGATGAGACATGTGTCATTGGGATGAGTAGGGTCACAATTGTATTTAATTTTAGCAACAGTTGTACCACTGTGTGAGCTTCTGCAAATGCAGGTGTGCCTCACAGTTATCTCTGCTTCATATTTAGGGATGGATGGGTGCTCCCCATCTAGATTCTCCAGACTCCCACCCAGCACCTGCCCCTGCTCACGCGCCCCTGGACCTGCACTCAAGCTCCCTGCCACTGGCCAAGCTGCTCACACTCATCCGAGACCCATCCTCCAACGCCATAATTGCCATTTTGCAAAAAAAAAAAAAAAGGATCTTGAATTTGCGTCCATCTAGTTGTATGCAAAATGGTGCTGTGAATCGCCCATATATGCAAGATTACTGGTGTAAATGGGCCACTTATGCCTGTAATCTTGCATATATGGGTGATTCACAGTACCATTTTGCATACAACTAGATGGGCACAAATTCACAATCACCTTTCTTTTCTTTTTTTTTGCAAAATGGCCATTGCAGAGCTGGAGGATGGGTCCCGGGTGAATGTGGGAAACTTGGAAAGTATGTGTGTGTGGGGATGTTGAGCAGGGGCTCAGTGGGCTCGGGGTGGGGGTGGGGGGGTGGAGTCTGCCAGACTCCTGGACCGAATTGGGCATCCACGCCATCCCTGTTCATAGTAGACTGAGACATACCAGCCATTAGTTGGAGGTAATGTGATTACCTCTCCCACTCCCATCCAGTCACATCTCTTCAGGTGTTGAGGAAGTCCTTCTTGAATCACCCCCTCTCCCGAGCTGCATAACAAGGGGTAGATGAGACACATTAGCCCCAAAGGGATTCTGTACCCCAACCCGGGCTCCCATAGTTCTGAGACACAAGTTTCTGAAAACCCCCATCACCTCAGAGTCTTACCTATAGTGTAACTTTAAGGTGGGTGGGTTCAGAGACAGCGGTGAACAGGGCTAAATGAGGTGGAGTGGGTTAAAAAATAACCCACCTCCTCACATGTGGACATCATATGACAGGGATATTTATTTGCAAGCAACCATATTCAGGTTTAGATGGGTGAGAATTTCATTCTTTTTTTAAAATATGGATTTAGTCAAATTCACAAGTCCATCTTTGGGAAGGAAAGAACTTCACATTTGTTTTTTAAAAAAATGGATGTGGGAGAAAACAAAAGTGACGGATTAGTCCATCCAGGCAGAGGGTTTTGAGTGCTTAATTCTTAAAAGTCTGGCTTTGAGTCCCTACTGCCACTCCATGCTGAAGGATGTTAGGAACACAAGGGACTAGCCATACTGTTCTCAAGTTGTGATGCAAATTATGATGCAAGTTGTGATGCAGTTCATGACACGCCAGGTTGGCAAGGAGCATTGACTCCAATCTCTGCCTCCTACACTGTTCTTCTAGTGGATGCAGGTTGCACTGAACAGAAAAATCAAAAGCCTGAAAACCAAGTGAAAAATAGAGATCCCCCCATTAATAACAACTAGTAGAAAGAAAGAAAGAAAGAAAGAAAGAAAGAAAGAAAGAAAGGTCCATACATTTCCCCTAGTTTCCTTGGGGTAGCCTTCAAAGCAACTCTGAGCATTATTTACGTAGACTAATTATTTATGTAGACTAAGACGGCCCAAAATAAGGAACGCAAATGGCGGCGGCCGTAGCCGCCGCCATTTGCGTACGCCTTTTTTTTTTTTTTACCCAGTCATTTTAGGCTACGTAAAAACTTACGTAGCCTATCACGTCGGTGTAAAAGAAAAAAAAAAAAGCCTGGAAATGGCGGTGGCGGCAGCTGGTCGGAAGACCATCTGCTGCAGCCGCCGCTGCCGCAGCCACCGCCAGAGCCGCCGCCGCCCGGAAGATCCGCCCCAGGTAAGTCTCATCCCGGAGGGATCCTCAGGGGGGGCGGGGGGGCAGGCCGTTCCACCACAGATTTCGGGGTGCCGAATGCACTGGCATTCGGCCTCCCTGAGATCCGTGGCGGAATTCTCTGCCATCCCTATCACTATGTCTTGTGGTAGCAAATTCCATTGTTTAACTATGTGCTGTGTGAAGAAGCCCTCCCTTTTATCTGTCCTTTTAGAATGGGCGGTGGGGGGGAGGATGGCAAAAGCTGGGAAATCACGAAATAATTGGCAGTTGGGGAAAGGGTGGGCACAAGGGGAAGGGATTATGGCCATTTAGGACTGTAGGTCTTCAGGATTTAACCCACGGGGCTGGGATTCAACACCCCTGGCTTAGTGACAGAGCATATGTCAAAGGTCCCAGGTTTGGAAAGGAAGAAAGTGCGAGATTCAACCCCTGGGACCTCCAATTAAAGAATCTCATACATCAGGGCTTGGAAAGACATTTACGTAAGTCCCTGAAGAGTCATGGCTGGTAAGGATAAATGGTCTTAGGCCATCTGGCCCATTGGGTCTCCCCAAGAGTATAAGACAGCTGCTTTTGGGCTGACACCAGCCAAATCTGTAGCTATTCCTTTTGACCTCTCATGTGCCCCTGTATTTCCTTGTGCCTCATTAAACTAAATCTGAAGAAGGCTGTGGATAATATAAAAGAAAAACAGAGGTGCCGTGATTGGTTGGTTGTTTTCAAACAGATATCAGGATTTGTGTCCGTCTTGTTCCGTCTTTGTCATCATCAATTTCTTGCTCTTGCTGGGCTTTGGAAGCAAATTGGTATCTAGGCAGTTTCCGTGAGCCCCCAAGAGAAGAATTTGGCAAAGAATGAATGACTTAATATAGCGCCACAGCAATTATTTGTATTTGTTTATTTATCATTCCTTTTCCAGTTGACTTTTTAATTTTTTCTCAGGGCAACAACATACAATGCAAGGGAAGGAAGGAAGGAAGGAAGGAAGGAAGGAAGGAAGGAAGGAAGGAAGGAAGGAAGCTTTAAAAAGTTAAATAGAATAATCAGCATAGAATTATTTCCTAAATTCTAAGAATAGACCAAACAAACTAGGGATGGATGAGCGCCCTCCTGTCCAGGTTCTCCGGGTGCCCTCCCAGCACCTGCCCCCACTCGCTGGCCTCCTGGGCACACTCAAGCCCCCCTCCTCGCTCGGTAAGCAGCCCGCAACTTACCCAGGCCTGTCCGTCTCTGTCTCAATCGCCGTGTTTTTAAAAAACTTGGCGATCGGCAGCCCATACCCACATAGGCTTATATGCAAAAAGCGCTGTGGATCGCTCATATACTCTAGTTTCACAGCACTATGTTGTGTATAAGTCTATGGGCAGTCAGTTGTGGGCTGCTTATTGGACACAGGAGGGCAGTCCGGGGACCGGTGAACGGGGCCGAGAGCTTGGCGGGTGCAGCTCAGGGGGCATGGGTGACAGCCGTCTGACAGATTTGTGGACCAAAATGGGTGCCCATGCCATCCCTAAAACAAACTGAGCAGAAAAGAATTACAAGAGTTCTAAAAATGTTTTTAAAGTGCCTTGGGAAAAGAAAGAACATTTTACCAGCTGGAAGTAGCATATTGTCAGGGTGGACACTGAGCCCATAGAATCCCAGAGTAGTTCTGATTCTGAGGAAGAGGAGCCGCTCCTGGGAGAGCAGCGCGCTCCTCTTTCCCAGGGCTAAAAGCTGACAGAGATTCCTCCCACCAGCATTCCTAGCTTAGATAGCAGTCCTGGGAGTGACAGAGCACAGGAAGCAGACTTGCTGGATGCGCGACGCCAACGCAGGGAGCGGCGCCAAATGGAGGGTGCAGAAAGGAGGCGTAGTGCCCGGCTGGCGCGCAAACAGTTGTGCCCAAAGGATCCAAGGGAAAAGGGGAGGGATTCTCCCAAGCCCATAAGTTCAGGGTCTGCCAGTGATTCCCTTTCAAACGGGGACCAACTGTTCCAACTTAGGGCATAGGTACTCTGCTGCTCATATCTAGTTGCTAACAGTAGAGTTGTTAAGTTGTAAAAGAGGAATAAAGCTTTGAAAAGAATCCCTTTGTTTGTCTCTGGACTTGGCTACTGGATTAGACTGAGAGAGGCCTCCAAGGAGCCCTTGACACATATAAAGATGGAGCAAGACCAGCATATATGGAGGGATTGTTCTGCAAAATGGGTGCCACTGTGGAGAAGGCTCTGTACTGTGCACTTACCAATCTCACTTCACATATGAACAGCTCATGGAGCACAGCCTCACCTTCAGCTCTCAAAGAGTGGGGACATTCGTATAAGAAAGACTGGATATTTAAGGGTTGTATCTGACCCTTCTCTTCTGGACCACATCTTCCATTCTAGACCAATGGAGGCTGGTGGCTCTGATTTTGGTGTTGATGAAACCCTTTTGGGTTTCAGTCAGAATCAGCCAGAACTCTAAAGGAACTATCCAACCAAAATCAGAGCCACCACCCTCTACTGTTCTAGACCACATCTTATGTTCTAGACCAGAGGTCACCAAACATTTAGGACCCATTGATACAGTTGGGCATTTTGGAAAATCCTGTAGTCACCACAACGAAATGCCTAATCAGTGAATCACTGCTTTGGCACCTACCTCTCATGTCTATGGATCTTAGACATCTTATTCATGTCTATTGGACAATACAATGACCTTTAATGAGGGATTGTCTAATTTGGCTAATTGCTGGTGGTGCAATCCAGCTAATTCTTCTGTTAAACTTATATTTTGGCAATGTCCAGTAGTTGCTTCTTTTCAGGAAGAGGTTATTATATGAATTAATTTTGTACTGGAACAGTCTTTAACATTCACTGATGTACACACTCTTTTAAATTATTTACCTGCCTCATGGAAATTAACAAATAGTCAGTGTAAATGGATTCCCTGCACCCTTTTGACAGCTGAAAGACAGATATTACAACACTGGAAGGATAAATGTTCACCTCCTATATTGCAGTGGATCGAGGACCTTACAACACTTTCTGTATTTGAACAGGTAGCATCTAGACACCACCTTCAAATGGATACTTAATTGGATATTTGATAGAGATGGCGGAGAATTCCACCACGGATTTCAGTGAGTTCAGCCCCCTGAAACCTGTGGCAGAACGGCGTCCCACCCCCACCCCCCACGGAATCCCCCCCCAGGATGAAGCTTACCTGGGGTGGATGCTCCGGCGGCGGCAGCAGCTGGCCTCTTGGCCAGCTGCTGCGGACTCAAATGGCGGCCGCCGTAGCAGCTGCCATTTGCGTCCGGCCAGGCTGCCATGATAGGCTACATAAGTATTTACGTAGCCTATCATGGCAAAGGCAGCCATGCAAATGGCAGCCACTATGCCATTTGCGTAGCTGCCTTTGCCATGATAGGCTATGCAATTACTTACTTAGCCTATCACGGCAACAACAACAAAACCGCGTACGCAAATGGCGGTGGCTATGGTGGCTGCTATTTGTGTTCCCTTTTTTTTTGCCGTAATAGTTTACATAAATATTTACATAGGCTAAAACAGTGAAAAAAAGGGAACGCAAATGGTGGCTGCCATAGCTGCTGCCATTTGCATACACTTTTTTTTTTCCGGAAGGCTGCCCAGTGGCCAGATGTCCAGCTGCGGGCGGCCCTGGACGGCGGCTCCATGGAATCTCCACAGAGCGGAGCCGGCCAGATCACGATTTCGGGGGAGGTGCAGAGCGCCTCCCCTGCACTGCAAATCACCTCATTGAAAAGGTAAGTGACTTTCTTACATCCCTAATATTTGATCGACTTTTGCTGAAGCCTGTGCGTAATTGATAGAAAGTTCTATGCATTTCATATGAATTCATTGCTATGGATATTTACAAATCCATGTACATATATTAAAATCACACACACACAGGAAAAACATTTTACGGGTGCCTGTAGGCACCATGTTGGGGACTCCCTGTTCTATATCACATCCACTGATGGGAGGGACCTCCATATTTAACCTCCTTCTAGGAGCTTAGAATTTATCTGATTACACTAGCCTTCCTCAAACTGCTGCTCTCCAGATTTGTGGACTACAACTCCCAGCATTCCTGACCATTGGCCAAGCTGGCTGGCTGGGGCTGATGAGAGTTGAAGTCCCAAAACATCTGGAGGGTACCAGCTAGGGGAAAGCTGGATTACACTTATATCTTTAAGGAAGCACACAGTATCTTATATGAAGGCGAACTTAGAAATGATGTCAGAGATGTGTGAATGCATCTACAGATGTCTCCTTCCTACACACACACACACAGAGAGAGAGAGAGAGAGAGAGAGAGAGAGAGTTTGCTACAAGTAGCTGCAGTGGAAGCATGTGGATTGGGGCTATAGTACGAGGGGGAAGAAGGTTTAATTCTTTCGTCCATGCAAATTCTCCGATGCAGCCCTTCCCACCCCAGCTCCTCTTGGCTCCATGCAAGGAGTGGGGACAGAGTTAATAAGCCTAATTCAACATCCTCTCTCATTTGGCTGCTTTAAGCCAAAGGGGGAAGGGGAGAGAAGATGGCAGACAGAGGCTCACAGCAGTGGAGGCTGGTGGCTCCGATTTTGATGGGGCTGTGAATCCATTCAGGGTTTCAGTCAGAAACCAGCCATAACACCAAAGGAGCTACCCAAAATTCTGAACCCTATCCCCAAAATGGTTTCAGCACATTGGTTAGCTCCTTTAGAGTTCTGGATGATTCTGACTGAAACCCAGAATGGATTCTTAGCCCCACCAAAATGAGAGCCACCAGCTTCCACTGGCCCACAGTAACCCAGTGCACATCGGCTCAGCATCAACCCTGCTGCAGGGTAGACTGCTTTCAGGCTATTCCTCAGGCCCCAAATCCTGGCTGTAATAACAGCAATGAAAGCCTAAAAGCCTGAGTGCAAGTCATTGCCTTTGCGTATATTCATCACTTCCTTACCTTGGTCTCTCCCCTTCCTCCTACCTTTCCTTTTCCTACGTTGTCTTCCCAGTGGTCAGAACTGGAAGCTCCTTGTGGGCAGGGACCTGTATTTTTTTTCTTATTGCTGTTTTTGCCTTATAAAATGATAATACAACATGAAGAGCAGGATACTGTGCCTTCGCCTTCGCCAACCTGGTGTCCTCCAGATGTGGTGGACTATGATGCCCAGCATGCCCTATCCAACACATCTGGAGGGCACCAGGTGGGGAAGGCTGTGACACCTCATAGCACCCACTGGAACCCAGTGGAGGCTGAAGGCTCCAATCTCAGTGAGCCAGTGAATCCGCTCCAGGTTTCAGTGAAAACTAGTCAGAACCAGCAGAGCACCTTGGACAGCTGCTTTAGAGTTCTGACTGAAACCTGGAGTGGATTCACCACCCCACTGACATCACAGCCACCAGCCTCCACTGCTGGAACCTCATCTTCGCTGATGCCCACCAGGCACAAGAGTGGACATCCCTTTCTGACAGACTGCAAAAGAGAAGGGCTAACAAAAAAATCCACCTGAGTCAGTGGGAGAGAGGGACTGGGTGGATTAGTGCTAATTCCAAGGGGCCAAGATGGGCTCAAATTCTCAAGTGCTCTAAATGGATCTATTTTTCTCCCCCTACTCACTCTGACCTGCTTTTCTGTTGCTGTGATGAAAGTAGTGAGGGGCCTCCATCTTTGTCAAGCAAGAGCAACCCAGAGCCTCCTGTAAAAGAGACCCAGAGGTGCTTCTGCCAGCAATGATATCCAGGCAGTCACAGAGCAATGTCAGAACCTTCAGCCTCCTTCACAATAAGTTGGGCTGGCTCAGAACTCTGGCATCACAGCAACTCCATACACAATCCAGAGCAGCAGCTGCCACTTTGGGAAATAGTAGCACTCTCGGGACTCATGGATGGCTGTAGGACAGAAGCAGGCAAGAATGCCAACTCTATGATGTGGGCATGCCCTGGGGGGGGAGGGTTATTTATTTATTTATTTATTTATTAAATTTATTAATCGCCCATCTGACTGGTCACCCAGCCACTCTGGGCGATGTACAACCCACCATAAACAATTTAAAACAATAAAATTTTACCATAAATTTTTTTTAAAAAAATACCCTAACCCAACCCAAATGCCTGCCTGAACAACCACGTTTTTAATGCACGACGGAAGCTCATTAAAGAGGGGGCATGACGGAGTTCCCTAGGGAGGGAGTTCCACAGAGTGGGGGCCACCACAGAGAAGGCCCTCTCCCTCGTCCCCACCAGTCTAGCTGTCCTGGCTGATGGGACAGAGAGAAGGCCATCCGAGGCTGATCTTGTTAAGCGGCCTGTCTGGTGCTGCTGGAGGCGCTCCTTAAGATAGGCTGGGCCGGAACCATATAGGGTTTTAAAGGTCAAAACCAACACCTTGAATTTGGTCCGGAAAACAACTGGTAACCAGTGCAACTCCTTCAGCACTGGAGTGATGTGATCTCGCCGGCGGCTGCCTTTAATCAGGCGAGCCGCCACGTTCTGTACCAGCTGCAGTTTCCGAACCGTCTTCAAGGGTAACCCCACGTAGAGCGCATTACAGTAGTCTAAATGAGAGGAGACCAGGGCATGTACTACCGATGGGAGCAGATGGTCGGGAAGGAAGGGGCGCAGCCACCGTATCAGATGGAGTTGATACAGCGCTGTCCGGCTCACAGCTGACACCTGAGCCTCCATGGACAGCTGGGAGTCCAAAATGACCCCCAGGCTGCGGACCTGGTCTTTCAAGGGTAGCTGTACCCCATTCAACACCAGGTCAACATCCCCCAGCCTCCTCTTGTCTCCCACCAAAAGTACCTCGGTCTTGTCAGGGTTGAGCTTCAGCTTATTCCTCCCCATCCAGCCACTCACCGTCTCCAGACATTTGGACAGGGATTCTACGGCCAACCTTGGTGAAGATTTGAATGAGAGGTAGAGCTGAGTGTCATCCGCATATTGATGACACTGCACCCCAAACCTCCTGATGATAGCCCCCAGTGGCTTCACATAGATGTTAAATAGCATCGGGGAGAGGATGGAACCCTGTGGCACCCCACAAGTAAGTGGCCACGGGTCCGAAACCTCCTCTCCCAGTGCTACCCTCTGGTACCTGCCAGAGAGGAAGGACTGGAACCACCGCAATACAGTGTTTCCAATGCCCAACCCCTCCAGGCGGTCCAGGAGGATACCGTGGTCAACGGTATCAAAAGCCGCTGAGAGGTCGAGGAGAACAAGGAAGGAGCATTCACCCCTATCCAGAGCCCTCCTCATATCATCCACCAAGGCGACCAAGGCCGTTTCTGTCCCATGCCCAGGCCTGAAGCCCGACTGAAATGGGTCTAGATAATCAGTTTCTTCCAAGTGTGCCTTCAACTGCACCGCCACCACCCGCTCAATCACCTTGCCCAAAAATGGCAGATTTGAGACTGGGCGAAAGTTGTTCAGAACTTGAGGATCCAAGGAGGGCTTCTTTAAGAGTGGTCTTATCACTGCCTCCTTGAGGGCTGATGGCATCACTCCCTCCTCAAGGGAGGCGTTCACCACCGCCTTGATCCCCTCACCCAGTCTCTCTCTGCAGCTCATAATGAGCCAAGATGGGCAAGGATCAAGTAAGCAGGTGATTGGCCTTACAGATGAAAGCACCTTGTCCACTTCATCAGGAGGAAGAAGCTGGAACCGATCCCACAAAACCGGTTTGCCACAGGCCGCCTCTTGCTCACTAACTGTATCCACAGTGTGCAGAGTAACACACCTAATCTGATCAATTGTATCTGCAAAGTGCCTTGCCAAAGCCTCACAGGAGGCCTTAGAATGCTCCAGTGGTTCCGGAGCCACAGGACCGACCAGGCTCCGGACCACTTGGAACAGCCTCCTGGGGCAGCACTCTGCAGACGCGATGGAGGCAGCATAATATTCCTTTTTTGCTGCCTTCACCGCCACGTGATAGGCTGAAGATATAGCTCTAGCCCGTGTCTGATCGTCTTTGGAGCGAGACTTCCGCCACCGGCGCTCTAGCCGTCTCACCTCCTGTTTCAGAGCTCGTAACTGCGGATTGAACCATGGTGCAGTCCGAGCCCTGTTCAGGGGGAGAGGGCGTTTCGGAGCCACCCGATCTAATGCCCCAGTGATTGCGGCATTCCAGCCACCCACCAGGGTCTCGACCGAGTGGCCGTTGGCATGCCCCAGAGAATCCCCAAGCGCGTTCAGGAATCCATTTGGATCCATAAGACGCCTGGGGCGGACCATTTTAATGGGTCCTCCACCCCTGCGGAGGGGTTGTGGAACCGAGAAGTCCAACATCACCAGATAGTGATCTGACCATGACAAGGGGGTGGTGGATATACCCCCGACTTCCAGATCACTCCCCACTTCTCCAGAAACAAACACAAGGTCTAGTGCATGACCGGCTACATGGGTGGGCCCAGTTAGAATATGGTGCAGCTCCCTGGAGGCCATGGTCTCCATGAAGTCCCGAGGTGCTCCTGTGAGGATGGCCTCCGAATGTACGTTGAAGTCCCCCAACACCAGTAAGTTAGGGGACTGTACACGCACATCAGAGACCACCTCAAGCACCTCGGCCAGGGAGTCAGTCGTGCAGCGGGGTTGTTTCCCATAGGAAGTTCCTTCCTACCCACATACCATTTTTTCTTGAAAAATCTGTGATAATTGCAGATGTTCATACACTTGGTGTGGGGATCAACAGATGGACAGCAAAAGTGGATTCCGAGAGAAACTTATACACCAACCCTGGAAGGACAAACACTCACCACCTATTACTCAATCTTATGAAGATCTTACTTCTCTTCCTGCCCTTGAATGTGTATTAGCGCTGTGCCAAAAATTTCGCCCATATTTTTTCCAACCATTCTCCTTCAATTTGATAGAAACGAAACCACTTTCAAAAAGAAATTCAAAGGAAAATAAAATTTGAAGAAATTCTCATGGGTTGGGTTCAGGGTTCTTGCACTTACCTTACTTAGGAGGTGGCCAAAGAGTGTGCCAGAGCGTCCTCTGGCACAATCTTTGATTGTAGAATCATCTCTGTGGCAGCCTATAGCCTCCTCAGCTTCCCACATTTCAATTAAAGCCCAGGGGAAGACATAATAAAATCATTCCTTCCATAGGGCTTTTTCAGAACAGGAAGTGCAGGCAGCCTGGGAGGCTGCAGAGCAATTGGGAGATGTGCAATAGAAAAAAACACACACACAGCACCTTTCACCACATCACAGTGATTAGGTAAGCTCAAGAACACCACCAAAGTAAATTATAAACTGCCCAAGGAGTGATGCAGAAAGGTGGAAGCTTCAACACTTGCAGGGGCAGCAGAAAAAACTGAAAACCCTCAGGGAAAAAAGAGAGAAGCTGTGCTGCCTGCAACCCCTGCCAATTGTGAGTCCTATCTATGAGAACCTGTTGGAGAGTTTCTCCTCCCCCTCCCCCCCATCCCCATTTCTCAGCCCACAAATACTCTGTAGAATTTTGAGAGGCCTAAGTAAACATAGACATAGAATCATAGGGCTGGAAGAGGCCTACAAGACCATCGAGTCCAACCCCCTGCTCAATGCAGGAAGCCCAATTCCCAGGCAGTCTCCCATCCAAATACTAACCAGGACTGACCCTGCTTAGCTGCCGAGATCAGACAAGGTGGGGCGCATCCAGCCCTTTGCTCCATTTGAACATAGCTCTAATGTGTATCTTACAGTTCTCAGTTTCATTTGGATGCTTATTTAGATGTATGGTCTGCTTATATTAACATAAATATTGGAAACAGAAGTTTCAAATCTTTTTTTAAAAAAAAACCAATGGTGTTGTAAGTAGTTATTGCTAGTGGATGGAGTTTTGCTGTTGTTATATTTCTGTTATTTGTGATGTTATTTCTATCCCCCCTCCCCGACTTTTTGTGTTGTTTTATTATAATTGCAAACAATTTTTTTTTTAAAGAAAAAAAGGCAAGGCTGCCAACTCTTTTGCTATGCCTGCTCCCAGGCCTTTAACAGCAGCCTGACATTCAGAAGGTGATGGTTTCTGCATCACTTTATCTCCATATCAGGAAGAGCTTCATCTGCTAAATTTCTGCACCTGGAGATCGGCAAACCTATCAAGTTTAATTTCCTCTGGATTCTCTCTCTCTTTTCACTTTTAAATTAATTCCATCTCATTTCTGCATTGGACAGTGGACTGTGATTTTTTTTCCATGCACATGAAAATTTGTACGGGTTTTGGTGCATGCGCACGCATATGCCCGCGCACACACACAGAGATGTGTGTGTGTGTGTGCATGCTTGTTTGTAAGGATTTTTAATGTGCACATTTTTGTGTGTACATTTGAAAATGCACACATTTTGAAAGAGATTTCCCAGTGGATATTTTTTGTACACTTATTTCAAATATATGCATTTTTGTGTGGATCGTTTAAAAAATGTACACAAAAAGTACACATAAAAATGTGAACTCAACATATTTCTCACCTATCTGTAAGCGCAGGCCACCTTAAAACAAACAAACAAAAAACTTGGAAACCCAAAAGGAGGAATTCAGATTGAAGACTGAGGCGGGGGGAGGACAGAGAGAGAGAGAGAAGGTGTGCAGGGCAGTCATTTAGTTTTGTTTGCTTCATAACTGTGCTTAATTCCTGAAACAGACCAGCACAGTCAGTGACCCAAAAAGCCAAATGTAGGCCACCAGCTGTGTATTGTGACCTGCTAGGTGCTTAAATCTTAACGGCTCAGTTCTCTGTGAGGCAAAAACTAGGCAAGACAGTTTCCTGGGTGGGTATTTGAGTTCCTGCTGCTGCTTGTTCCCATGGTGCCTCCTAATCTCTAATATTAGGAATCCATAGTTTTACAACTTGACAAACTCCACCATTTTGCAGCATTTTTAAGACAGCAAGTGATCTCTCCACTTATGGAACCTGGAAGCACAGGGGTAGTTGGGGCTAGAGACTCAGTCTCCAAGATTGGTCTGGGGGCCTTGTGCTCCCCCCCCCCAAGATAATCAGGAGGAAAAGTCTGTTCTTGTAGTCAACGTTGAATGCTGTTCTGTAAATCTTCCATCTTTTTTTATTTCATCAATTACATTTCTTTCCTTTTTAAAATTCAAATGTACATATTATGAACTAGTTTTGACAATGTTGAATGTGATTGCATGTAGTTTTATTATTTACCCATTAAATAAGAAAGTAATTTCTTCAGGGAATTCCACACACTGAACTGGCAAATTCTGCAGCCAATGGCAATTTCTCTAATGCTCAAAGCAATTGTAGGGATGTATGAAAGTCACTTATCTTTTAGCGCAATTGATTCGAGGTGGGGGGGAGGCGCTCTGTCCCTCCCCCCGAAATTCTGGCCGGGGGGAGGCGCTCCGTCCCTCCCCCCTGAAATTCTGGCCGGCCAGCTTTGCTCCACAGGGATTATGCGGAGCTGCCGGCCGGCTCCACCAGTGGCCGGACATCCAGCCACTGGCTAGCAGGGACGCAAATGGCGGTGGCCGTAGCCGCCACCATTTGCGTCCCTGCAGTCAGCTGTGATAGGCTACGTAAATGTTTACGTAGCCTATCACAGCTGATTTAAAAGAAAAAAGAAAAACGCGCGTACGCAAATGGCGGCGCCCATGGGTGCCGCCATTTGCGTTCCTTATTTTGGCATGTCTTAGTCTACGTAAACATTTACGTAGACTAAGACGGCGAAAATATGGGGAACGCAAATAGCGTAGCGTCTATGCTATTTGTGTTCCCCTTATTTTCTCCGTCTTAGTCTACATAAATGTTTACATAGACTAAGACGTACCAAAATAAGGAACGAAAATGGCGGCGCCCATGGGCGCCACCATTTGTGTACACACATTTTTTTTTCTTTTAAATTAGCCATGATAGGCTACGTAAACATTTACGTAGCCTATCACGGTGTTTTTTTAAAAATCTAGCCATGATAGGCTACGTAAATCATTACATAGCCTATCATGTTTTTTTGTTTTTGTTTTTTTTTAACTGGAAATGGCAGTGGCAGCAGCCAGTCAGAAGACCGGCTGCCGCCATTTGCGTACGTGCATTTTTTTTCTTTTAAATCAGCCGTGATAGGCTACATAAACATTCATGTAGCTTATCACAGTGTTTTTTAAAAATCTAGCCATGATAGGCTACGTAAATCTTTATGTAGCCTATCACGTTTTTGTTTTTTTTTAACTGGAAATGGTGGCGGCGGCAGCCAGTCGGAAGACAGGCTGCCTCAGCCGCCGCCGCCGGACCGCTGCCGGACTGCCGCTGGAGCCGCCGCCGCCCGGAAGACCCGCCCAAGGTAAGTCCCATCCCGGGGGGGGGGCAGACTGTTCCACCACCGATTTCAGGGGGCCGACTGCGCTGGCATTTGGCCTCCCCGAGATTCGTGGCAGAATTCTCTGACATCCCTATGCAATTGCAGAATCTTAGAAGGCAAGGTACATAGGCCTGGGTTTAGGATTACCAACTATTGATTAAGACAAAAGTGGGACTGATTCTGTCTACAGGGAAATTTGCAGAATTTTTTTATTTGTTTGTTTGTTTATTATTACATTTCTATACTGCCTAGTAGCCAAAGCTCTCTTTAATTAGGACATTTGTGCAAAATTGAACCTAGAAAATTGTGCAAATTGAATGCAAACCCATGTCTGGCAACTTGCAAACTTTTTTCCATAGACTAAAAGTGGGGCTGATTCCATCTACAAGGAAATTTGCACAATTTATGTATTTATGTATTTATTTTTACATTTCCATACTGCCCAATAGCCAAAGCTTTTTTGAATTAGGACATTTGCACAAAATTGAACTGGGAAAATTGGCAAATTGAACATGAGCACATGTCTGGCAACTTGCAAACTTTTGTCCTTAGACTAAAAGTGGGACTGATTCAGTCTAAAGGGAAATTTGCTCAAATTATGAAATTTGCACAAAACCGAACCGGGAAAGTTGCACAAACTGAACATGAGAATGTGTCTGGCACTTTGCAAACATATGCTCAGGATCACATTCAGGCTTAAAACATAGGATGTTTTCATGTTTTGTGAGCAAAAAGGAAATGCTCATATAACCCTATACTATAGAGGCAGAGCTAGCTCTATGGTAATTGGGGCCCTTTATGGCTGTGACTCAAGAAATACTGGTATGTGTACCTAGCAATTACTGTTGGCTTCCTATTCCTTGCTCACCATTTGAGGTGTACCTAAACTAGACAAAAGTGTGCTCGAGCCTGCTGGGGAAATGGAAACAGTCGGTGCATAAAGCTAAAAGAAAACCTGACCCCCCTCAGGAGATGCAAGTGAAACAGCATATTGTGTGACAAGCAGAGGGAATGAAAAACAAACAGATGGCGTCTGGCTCCCAAACCTAATTACATTCCCTTGGTCTTAATATGGGGGAAGAGGCTTGTTCAGCTGTAGAAGCAAATTGGGAGAAGCATGAGGAAGAAGCACAGCTGTTTGTGGCTGGGGGAAAACAGCAGAGCAGAGGTGTGGGGAGGGGACCATCATTGTGGTTGCCATGGAAATGTTGCCTAAGGCAAGACCTGAAGCAAATTGGGGAGATCCTCCTCAGCTAAAAAGACAAAGAGGCTATTCACGGAAATTCAAAGAATTGTGAGAAGCAAAAGATCTCAAGAAGGATACTCACACAGTTTTAGATGGGGGGGTGTTTGGAAACCTAAAACATAACTCAAAGGAAATTTGGAGGTTGCTCCTCAGGCAAAATACAAACAACCCCCTCCCCAACATGATGGATGGATGGATGAGGGACATCAACAAGATTGATGAGATTTCTCCACTGGACTTCACACTTCCTTCATAATGGTCCAACAGAGCTTTCCCCAACCTGGTGTCCTTCAGATGTTTTGGACTTCAACTCTCATCAGCCCCTATCAGCATAGCCAATGGTCAGGAGCCTGGGAGTTGTAACCCAACACATCTGAAAGTTACCAAGTTCGGGAAAGCTAGTCTGACATTTGAAGGAGTTATAGCGGGAGTGCTACGCTGTCTCACAAGGGGAACATCAGTCTTCAAGATTAGGTCATGTGAAAAAGCAATCCCTCCTAGCTCCATATTCAGGCTAATATTAGTTTTGACCAGAAAATATTACCCCACTTTGGATTGTCCCCATCATTTTCTCATGATGAAGTCTCCTTGCAAATGCCCCACCCTAGTGGTCAGGTTCACTTTGAGCTACACTTCTAAGGTTTTAGTTGTTGTTTTTATCATTCCCAAAGATAACTGCCCTAGACATTTAATAACAAACATTGCATGATGGGAACTGTAGTGTGGAGTGAGCACCAGAAGACAAACATGAGGCAAACTTTAAAATAAGCATTTTTCAAAACAAATGCATGTTCACGCTTCAGCCAATAGAGGGAAAGTTTGCAGTTCTGAAAAATGCACACAGAGATAGGGATGGACGAAAGTCCCTTACCTGATACCGAAGCTTGCTTCGCGGTGGGGGGGAGGCGCTCCGTCCCTCCCGCCGAAATTCTGGCTGGGAGGGGAGGCGCCCCATCCCTCCCCACCGAAATTCTGGCCGGGGGGGAGGCGCCCCATCCCTCTGGCCGCGAAACCTTGTCTCCTGCCAGGACGCAAATGGCGGCAGCCATAGCCGCCACTGATTGCGTCCCTACAGTCAGTCGTGATAGGCTACGTAAATGTTTACGTAGCCTATCACGGCTGACTTTAAAAACAACAACAAAAAAAGTGCGTACACAAATGGTGGCACCCATGGGCACTGCCATTTGCATATGTGCTTTTTTTTTTTTAAGTCAGCTGTGATAGGCTACGTAAACATTTACGTAGCCTATCATGGTGTTTTTTGAAAATCTAGCTGTGATAGGCTATGTAAATCTTTACATAGCCTATCACGTTTGTTTGTTTGTTTGTTTGTTTTACTTGGAAATGGCGGTGGTGGCAGCCGGTCGGAAGACCGGCCACCACCGCCGAACCGCCGCCGAGCCACCGCCGGAGCCGCCGCCGCCAGGGACGTTCGAACAAGGTAAGTCCCGTCCCGGGGAGGGCGGGGGGGAAGGCCGTTTCTCCACCAATTTCAGGGGGCCGAATGCACTGGCATTCAGCCTCCCCAACATTTGTGGAGAAATTCTCTGACATCCCTACACAGAGATGCATACTTTCCTGTTTGAAAGAAAAGAGAAACAGGTCACAAATGAAAACAGGAGAAAGATGAGTTTAGCTTCAAACTGGAGTCTGGAGAATCTTAGCAAGCTCAAGGATCCCTGGTTCTGCCATCCCAAAGCAAAAAATGCCCTACCCAAAACTTCCACCAAGTTCACAACTGGTGAAATGGGTGGGGCAGGTATATTTCACCAAATATAATTGGGAGGAATTCTCCAAAAGTTTAGGGAAAATCCAAAATAGAACGTTTTCTGGAAATTCTCTTCTGAGACATTTTGATGCAGGGAAGAGGATAAGGCTATCAATGGCTTCTAGTCATAATGGATATGTATTACATCCAGTATCAGATGATGTAATACTGGATGCCTTCCAATACCAGTTACTGGGAAATGGGAGCAAGAGGATGCTATTGTGCACATGTCCTCAGGGCTTCCTGTGGGTATCTGGTTGGCCACTGTGAAAACAGAACAATGGACTAGATGGACCTTGGTCTGATCCAGCATGGCTCTTCTTATCTGCTTACATTTCTTGATAGGAGTGGTGGAAATGGGCAAGTTAAATTCTATGACACAAGGATGCCAGAGCATGTCACAATCTCTCCAGGAGAACAAGTAGAATCATAGAATCATAGAATATTAGAGTTGGAAGGGGACTATAAGATCGTTGAGTCCAACCTCCTCCTCAATGCAAGAATCCAAGTCAAAGCATCCCTGACAGATGGCTGTCCAGCCTCGTCTTGAATGCCTCCAGTGTGGGAGAGCCCACTACCGCCCTAGGTAATTGGTTCCATTGTCGTATTGCTCTAACAGTCAGGAGGTTTTTCCTAATGTTCAGCCGGAATCTGCCTTCCTGTCACTTGAGCCCATTCTTCAGTGTCCTGCATTCTGGGATGATGGAGTAGAGATCCTGGCCTTCCTCTCTGTGACAACCTTGCAAGTACTTGAAAAGCACTTTCATGTCCCCCCTCAGTGTTCTCTTCTCAAGGCTAAACATGCCCAGTTCTTTCAGTCTCTCCTCATAGGGCTTTGTTTACAGTCCCCTGATCATCTTCGTTGCCCTCCTCTGAACCTTCTCCAGCTTGTCTGCATCCTTCTTAAAGTGTGGTGCCCAGAACTGGACACAGTGCTCCAGATGAGGCCTAACCAGTGCTGAGTAGAGGGGAACTAGTACTTCATGGAATTTGGAAGCTATACTTTTATCAATGCAGCCCAAAAGAGCATTGGCCTTTTTTTGCAGCCACATCACATTGTTGGCTCATATTCAGCTTGTGACAACAATTCCAAGATCCTTCCCACTTGTAGTGTTGTTGAGCCAAGTATCCCCCATCTTGTAACTGTGCATTTGGTTTCTTTTTCCTAGGTGCAGAACTTGGCATTTATCCCTATTAAATGTCATTCTGTTGTTTTCTGCCCAGTGCTCCAGCCTATCAAGATCATTTTGAATTTTGTTTCTCTCTTCCAAGGTATTAGCTATCCCACCCAATTTTGTGTCATCTGTAAATTTGATCAGCATTCCCTGCACCTCCTCCTCCAAGTCATTAATAAAAATGTTGAAGAGCACTGGGCCCAGAACTGAGCCCTGCAGTACCCCACTCATTACCTATCCCTAGTTTGAGAAGGTCCCATTGATAAGCACTCTTTGAGTCCAATTCTGTAGCCAACTGTGGATCCACCAGATCGTTGTTTCATCTAGCCCACTTTGAGCTAGTTTGCTCATCAGGATATCATGGGGCACTTTGTCGAAAGCTTTGCTGAAGTTGAGGTATATTATGTCCACAGCATTCCCACAGTCCACAAGGAAGGTTACTTGATCAAAAAATGAGATCAGATTAGTCTGGCAGGATTTGTTCTTGCCAAATCTATGTTGGCTTTGAGTAATCACTGCATTGTTTTCAAGGTGCTTACAGATGGATTGCTTTATCATCTGCTCCAGAATTTTCGCAGGGCTTGATGTCAGACTGACTGGTGTTCCTTGACCATATGCCTATCGATTTCAAGCTGCAATCCTGCCCCTTCAGCCTGTAGTTCACCTTTGCCAAGGGGTTCATAAACCCTCTTTCAGGAGAAGTCTGAGCCAAAGTAGGCATTGAGCACTTCTACCCTTTCTTTGTCATCTGTTATCATTTTGCCATCCTTATTTAATAGCTAGGGATGTACGAAAATTCCACCATGGATCTCGGGGAGGCCGAATGCGCTGGCATTCGGCCTCCCTGAAATCGGTGGCGGAACAGCCCACCACCACCCCACCACCCCCAGGACGAGACTTACTTTGGGTTGATCTTCCTGGCGGCGGCTGCGGCGGCTGCGGCAGCCAGTCTTCCGACCGGCTGCTTCCGCCGCCATATCCAGTTTAAAAAACAAAACAAAACAAAAAAAGTGATAGGCTACATAAAGATTTACGTAGCCTATCATGGCTAGGTTTTAAAAAAAAAAACGTGATAGGCTACGTAAATGTTTACGTAGCCTATCACGGCTGATTTTTTAAAAATCAACAACAACAACACGTGTACGCAAATGGTGGCGGCCACGGCCGCTGCCATTTGCGTTCCTTATTTTGGCACATCTTAGTCTACATAAACATTTACGTAGACTAAGATGGCGAAAATAAGGGGAACGCAAATAGCGTAGATGCTATGCTATTTGAGTTCCCTTTATTTTTGCTGTCTTAGTCTACGTAAATGTTTACGTAGACTAAGACGTGCCAAAATAAGGAACGCAAATGGCGGTGGCCGTGGCCACCGCCATTTGCATACACGCATTTTTGTTTTGTTTTTTAAGTCAGCTGTGATAGGCTATGTAAACATTTACGTAGCCTATCATGGCTGACTGCAGGGACACAAAGAGCGGCGGCTACGGCCGCCGCCATTTGAGTCCCTGCTAGCCAGCGGCCGGATGTCCGGCTGCTGGCAGAGCCGGCCGGCGGCTCCGCAGAATCGCTGCGGAGCACAGCCGTCCAGCCAGGATTCCGGGAGGGAAGGAACGGAGCGCCTCCCCCACCAGCGAGGATTCCGGGGGGAGAGACGCCTCCCCCCCAACCATAAACATAATCCGCGAAAAGTAAGTACCTTTCGTACATCCCTAAGCTGAACCACCATTTCTTTCCTCTGTCTTTTACTATGCATGTAGCTGAAGAAAGCCTTTTTGTTGCTTTTAGCATCCCTCGCTAACCTCAGCTCATTCTCAACTTCAGCCTTCCTGACACCATCCCTGCAATTCTGTGCTACCTGCCTGTACTCTTCCTTTGTTGCTTGGCCTTCCGTCCACTTCCTATATGTGTCCTTTTTTGTTTTCAGGTCATCTCTAAGCTTTTTGTGAAGCCACACTGGCTTCTTCTGTTGTCTTCCACCTTTTCTTCTTGTTGGAATTGTTTGTAATTGTGCCTTGGGAATTTTCTTTTATAAAACTCCCACCCATCTTGGAATTCATTTCTCATTAGAGTTGCTTGCCATGGGACCTTACTTATCATTGTTCTGAATTTATTAAAATCAGCTTTCCTAAAATCCAGGGTACGCATTTGGCTACACTCAGCTTTTGCTTCCTTTAGAACCAAGAACTTGTCGCTTTCCCCCAGAGTTCCTGTAACTGGCTAACTGCTACTTCATACACTAAGTCATCTCTGTTGGTTAGCATCAAGTCAAGGATAGCCAATCCTCTAGTTCCTTCCTCTACTTTCTGAAGGAGGAAGTTATCTGCCACACAAGGCAGACATTTCCTGGCAGGACCATGTTTTGCAGAATTTGTCTCCTAAATATCAGAGAAATTGAAGTCCCCCATTACTACTACATCGTGCTTCCTTGAAACATTAGCTATTTGCTTTTCAAAAGTTTCATCCTCATCTTCACTTTGATCGGGTGGCCGGTAGTAGACTCTGACCACCATGTTCCTGTTTTTCTTTGCTCCATTTATTTTAAGCCAGATACTCTCAATGGGGATACCAAGCTAGGGGTGCACGAAAGTCACTTACCTGCTCTCACAGCTTTTCGCGGTGGGGGGGAGGCACTTTGCTGCTCTCCCCCCGAAGTTCAGGCTGGGGGAGGGCTTCCCACCTCGCCTGGCCAAAATTCAGGCCAGGGGGGAGGCTTCCCACCTCGCCCGGCCGAAATTCAGGCCGGGGAGGAGGTGCCTTGCCTCGCCTGGCCACGAAATAAAAAGTTAAAAAAAAAAACACCCCCGTGATAGGCTACGTGACAATTAACGTAGCCTATCACGGCTAGATCTGCAAAGTCAGCCGTGATAGGCTACGTAAATCGTCACGTAGCCTATCATGGGTGACTTTAAAAAAAAAAGCGCGTACGCAAATGGCGGCCCCCATAGGGAGCCGCCATTCGCGTTCCTTATTTGGTCGCTGTAGTCTACGTAAACTATCTTTACGTAGACTACGGCGAAAATAAGGGCAACGCAAATAGCGTTGCCCTTATTTTCGCCGTAGTCTATGTAATCTTTACGTAGACTACAGCGACCAAATAAGGAACGTGAATGGCAGCTCCCTATGGGGGCCGCCATTAGCCGTACGCGCTTTTTTTTTTTTAAGTCACCCGTGATAGGCTACGTGATGATTTACGTAGCCTATCACGGCTGACTTTGCAGATCTAGCCGTGATAGGCTACGTTAATCGTCACATAGCCTATCACGGGAGTGTGGTTTTTTTTTTAGTTTTATTGGAATGGCGGCGGCGGCAGCCGGTAGAAAGATCGGCTGCCGCCCCCACCCCTGACGAAGACCCGACGAACCGCCGCCGGGACCCGCCGCCGGGAGGGACATTCGGGAAAGGTAAGTCCCGTCCCGGGGGGGGGGTGCGGGGTGCGGGGGTGTGTGGAGAATTTCTCCCCAAAACTTCTTCAGGGGGCCGAACATGTTGGCGCTTGGACCCCCAAAGTTTCGGGGAGAAATTCTCCGCCAACCCTATACCAAGCTCATCCTCTTGTATTGCTTCAGCAGAAATATGTATTTTCCACACATAATGCAACCCCACCTCCCTGTCTGTTCCTCCTGTTCTTTTTGAACAAGTTATATCCTTCAATTGCTGTATTCCAGTTATGGGAGTAATCCCACCAAGTCTCAGTTACACCTATCAAGTCATAATTTCCCTCCTGTATTAAGAGTTCAAGTTTGTGAAGCCATAAGCTATGCCGTGCAGGGCCACCCAAGATGTACAAGTCATGGCAGAGTTCTGACAAAATGTGGTCCACTGGAGAAAGAAATGGCAACCCACTCCACATTCCTGCCAAGAAAACCCCATGGAACGTATCACAAAGCTAAAAGATATGATGCCGGAAGATGAGCCCCTCAGGTCGGAAGGTGTCCAATATACTACCGGGGAAGAGCAGAGGGTATTTCCAAGTAGCACCAGAAAGAGTGAAGCGGCTGGGCCAAAGCCAAAAGGACACTCAGCTGTGCATGTGTCTGGTGGTGAAAAGAAAATCCGATGCTGTAAAGAACAATATTGTTTAGGAACCTGGAATGTCAGATCGATGAATCAAGGTAAGCTGGAGGTGGTCAAACATGATATGGCAAGATTGAACATCAACATCTTGGGAATCAGCGAACTAAAATGGACAGGGATGGGTGAATTTAATTCAGGTGACGATTATATCTACTACTGTGGGCAAGAATCCCTTAGAAGAAATGGAGTAGCACTCATAGTCAACAAAAGGGTGGGAAAAGCAGTCCTGGGGTACAATGTCAAAAATGATAGAATGATCTCAGTACGAATCCAAGGCAAACCATTCAACATCACAGTAATTCTTGTCTATGCCCCAACCACTGAGGCCGAAGAAGCTGAAGTTGGTTGGTTCTATGAAGACCTACAACAACTAACACCAAAAAAAGATGTCCTCTTCATCATAGGGGATTGGAATGCCAAAGTAGGAAGTCAAGAAATCACTGGGATAACAGGCAAGCATGGCCTTGGTGTACAAAAAGAAGCAGGACAAAGGCTAATAGAGTTTTGCCAAGAGAACATGCTGATCATAGCAAACACTCTTTTCCACCAGCACAAGAGACGACTCTACACATGGACATCACAGATGGTCAATATCGAAATCAGATTGATTATGTCCTTTGCAGCCAAAGATGGAGAAGCTCTATACAGTCAGTAAAAACAAAACCTGGAGCTGACTGTGGCACAGATCATGAGCTTCTTGTTGCAAAATTTCAGCTTAAATTGAAGAATGTAGGGAAAACCACTAAACCATTCAGGTATGACCTCAATCATATCCCTGATGAATATACAGTGGAGGTGAGGAATAGATTTCAGGGATTAGACCTGATAGACAGAGTGCCTGAGGAACTAGGGACAGAGGTCAGTAACATTGTTCAGGAGGCAGCAACGAAATCCATCCCAAAGAAAAAGAAATGCGAGAAAGCAAAGTGGCTGTCTGATGAGGCTTTACAAGTAGCTCACGAAAGAAGGGCAGCGAAAAGCAAGGGAGAAAGGGGAAGATATATCCAACTGAATGCAGAGTTCCAGAGAATAGCAAGGAGAGACAAGAAGGCCTTCTTAAATGAACAATGCAAAGAAATCAAGGAAAACAACAGAATGGGAAAGTCTAGAGATCTTTGCAAGAAAATCAGAGATCTCAAGGGAATGTTTTGTGCAAAGATGGACATGATAAAGGACAAAGAAGGCAGGGACCTAACAGAAATAGATGAGATTAAGAAGAGGTGGAAAGAATACACAGAAGAACTATACAGGAAAGATCTTGATGTCCCTGATAGCCATGATAGTGCGGTCACTGAACTTGAGCCGGACATCCTCGAGAGTGAAGCCAAGTGGGCCTTAGGAAGTATTAGTAACAACAAAGCTAGCGGAGATGACAGTATTCCAGCTGAGCTATTTAAAATCCTAAAAGATGATGCTGTTAAAGTGCTGCACTCAGTATGCCGACAAATTTGGAACACTCAACAGTGGTCACAAGACTGGAAACGGTCAGTTTACATTCCAATTCCAAAGAAGGGCAATGCCAAAGAGTGTTCAAACTACCGTACAATTGCACTCATTTCACATGCCAGCAAGGTTATGCTCAAAATCCTACAAGCTAGGCTTCAGCAGCATGTGAACTGAGAACTACTAGAAGTACAAACTGCATTTCGAAGAGGCAGAGGAAGTAGAGATCAAATCACCAACATTCGCTGGATCATGGAGAAAGCAAGAGAATTCCAGAAAAACGTCTATTTCTGCTTCATTGACTACGCTAAAGCCTTTGACTGTGTGGATCACAACAAACTGTGGCAAATTCTTAAAGAGATGGGAGTACCGGATCACCTTACCTGTCTCCTGAGAAACCTGTACGAGGGTCAAGAAGCAACAGTAAGAACCAGACATGGAACAACTGATTGGTTCAAAATTGGGAAAGGAGTACAACAAGGCTGCATATTGTCACCCTGCTTATTTAACTTATATGCAGAGTACATCATGAGAAACGCTGGGCTGGATGAATCACAGATCAGAATTAAGATTGCTGGGAGAATTATCAACAACCTCAGATACCCAGACAATACCACCCTAGTGGCAGAAAGTGAAGAGGATCTAAGGAGCCTCTTGTTGAGGGTGAAAGAGGAGAGTGCAAAAGCTGGTTTGAAACTCAACATTAAAAAAACGAAGATCATGGCATCTGGCCCTATCACTTCCTAGCATATAGAAGGGGAAGAAATGGAAGCAGTGACAGATTTTATTTTCTTGGGCTCCAAGATCACCGCAGATGGTGACTGTAGCCATGAAATTAAAAGACGCTTGCTCCTTGGGAGGAAAGCTATGGCAAACCTAGACAGCTTAGTAAGAAGCAGAGACATCACCTTGCCAACAAAGGTCCGTATAATCAAAACTATGGTTTTCCCAGTAGTAATGTATGGCTGTGAGAGCTGGACTATAAGGAAGGCTGAGCGCCGAAGAATTGATGCCTTCGAACTTTGGTGCTGGAGAAGACTCTTACGAGTCCCCTGGACTGCAAGGAGGTCAAATCAGTCCATCCTAAAGGAAATCAACCCTGTCTGCTCATTGGAAGGACAGATTCTGAAACTGAAGCTCAAATATTTTGGCCACCTAATGGGAAGAGAAAACTCTCTGGAAAAGACCCTGATGCTGGGAAAGACTGAAGGCAAAAGGAGACGGGGACGGCAGAGGATGAGATGGCTAGATAGCATCACCGATGCGATGCAATGAATATGAACTTGAGCACACTCTGGGAGAGAGCAGAGGACAGGAAGGCCTGGCGTGCTATGGTCCATGGGGTCACGAAGAGTCGGACATGACTTAATGACTGAACAACAACAAAATCGAAGACCATGTGCTTCATAGTCTGGCTGTGAAGTAAAAGGAAAGGATATTTAAAAGTTTGTGTTTTTTTAATGCTCTCCATCTGGTACCATCCAAGCTGTCCTGAGAGAGTCTACTGATGGCCACAAGAACCTGCTTTGTACCAAAGCTATCCAAACCCAACTCTCTGCCTTCCATATAGGCAACCTACAAACATACATTCTCCTCCATTGCTAGCATTTGCATCTGAGAGCTATTTTCCTGTTTGCTTGAGCAATTCAATTCGAAATTCCATTCTGCTTCTTCCAGGGGGAGGGACAAGAGATACATCCATCCATCTCTCTTAAATCAAGTAGCTTTAATACGACCATCTATGGACTGTAACCTGTCATGCCTCTCACTCCTGAATTCACCACCCTTCTTGGGAGTGGCTACAGCATCCATGGCCAGATGGGGACATGCTTGGCTTGGGGCCATGGGAAGGGGATGCTCTCCTCATCCAAGCAGTTCAGGTGGTTCTGGTGGCAAGTGGCTTTTGTGGACCCAACTCCCCTCACCCCTGCATGCCCACCAATTTGCATTTGATTAGACCAGCCTTTGCCAAACTGATAGCCTCCTGATGGCTGGACTACAACTCCCATAACCTCCAGCTAACATGGTGTTGACTGTGGATTATGGGAGTTGTAGTTCATCTGGAGAGCACCAGGTTGGGTTAGGCTCATTTAGACCCCCACAACATGGTGTGATTTCCTAGTATGGAATTTAGGGGTATACGTATTTCCGTGTTTATTTTTCCAGATGTACACATCAATTCTGCACATTTTCAAATTAAGACAGCCTCCTCCCATGATTAAAGCATATTTATGTACATTTTCAAAATGTATGCAATTTTGAATGTACTCACTGCATTTTTGAAATATACAAATTCTTCTCCCATGATTAAAGCGTATTTGTGCATATTTTTGAAATGTAGTCAAGTGCACATGCTGTCAAATGCATTTGGGAGAGGGGCCTGTGAATCATATAGCAAGCTCAGAAATGTATGGACTTCAACTGCAGATTGTGTCTTGAGTCCGTGTTTGGTCTAGAAGGTGCAAAATGTGTAAATCCTGATCAAAAACAAACTGAAATGAATTTCTCATTCATCCCTTGTAGAGATGCACCACTTTTTGTCACTCCTGGTTGCTCATTCCACTGTGGATATCTTTCCTCTAAACACCCACAATGTAATGTGTTGGTAAAAAACTCACCATTGCTTCACTTTCCATTGTCAGCAGGTTGCAGCAAACCATCTAATTCAAACTTGCTCAGCTGGAAAGAGATGTAATTGATGTGATATTGAAAAATGTATGTCTGGGCCCACAGGCACAGCTAATAGTACCCCTCCCTATCCACAAAGCATGGGGCACAGTCAATCATACAAGCTTGGTTAAAGCCATCGCTTTATTAAGGCTTTTCCACTCTGCATGTTCACCTGTGTGCCGATTTTCCACCCAAAGAAAGATATTATGCAAACTGGGTCTCAAAGTGCCTAGAATATATATCTCCCCAGTTTTTCATGAATTGTCACTATTGCCTAAATTATTAAACAGCAACAGAAAAAACAAATAGGAAAAGAACTCAGTTATGATAAAGAAAGAGTTTTGCTTGGTTGATTCTAGCTTGATGGGAACATTGAAATTTGGCAGCTATTCCTTAGCATACATTCACCCACAGCTTTTCCAGAAGACAGATGAGGAGCTGTATGGTGTGTGAAATGGCAAGAGTTGCAATACACCCCAAAGTGCATGCTTGGTAGGGATGGACAGACACCTCCCCATCCAGGTTCTCCAGGCACCCACCAGGCTGCTGCCCCTGCTTGTGCACCCCTGGACGTGCTCACCCCCCATCCCCTGCTCTCAGCGAGCCACCCACACCTACCCTGAGCTGTCCCCAACCACCTGGTGTTCCTGTGGTCATCATTTTGCAGGGGAAAAGGCAACTCAGGAACTTCCATAAATTTAATATTGCATACATAGTGGCTATAAAGACCCCATCTATGCAATGTTGCAGGCATAAAAGGCCCATTTATGCCTGCAATATTGTGTAGATGGGGCCTTTACAGAATATTAATATTAAATTTACAAAGTTCCTGAGATGCCTTTTTTTGTGTACAAAATGGCAACCACAGGAAGAACGGGCGCTTGTGTACAGCTCAGCAAGTGGGGGTGGGGGCACAAGTGGTGGACAGTCCATCAGACTCCCAGACTGAGCTGATCGCCCGCACCATCCCTAATGCTTGGATGTAACAGGTCATCTCATCTATACTTGGATCTCCTCTTCGGTTTGATAGACATGTAGAGCCTGGGAGGATGAAGTGTTTAGAGCAGGGGTGAGGAATCTGTGGCCCTCTGGATGTTGTATAACTACATCTCCCATTATGCCTGACTATGGGCCCATGCTGGCTGGGGTTGATGGGAGCTGGAGTCCTGTTTTACACTGTAAATCTGTCACCATCAAAAAGAGCATAATAAGGGCAAGGTTAGGACCCAGTTCCAGAGCTTACTTCATATGCCCGTACACCCAAAACAAGGGAGTGGAAATTTCAGGGAATGGGATCTGAACTGATCCACCAGTTCAGGTGAGGGCAACTCCTGTTTTCAAATTGTATGTATCTATTTCTTGCATGTTAATCAAAGCTATGGTTTTCCCAGTAGCAACGTATGGCTGTGAGAGCTGGACTATAAGGAAGGCTGAGCGCCGAAGAATCGATACTTTCGAACTGTGGTGCTGGAGAAGAATCTTATGAGTCCCCTGGACTGCAAGGAGGTCAAATCAGTCAATCCTAAAGGAAATCAACCCTGAGTGCTCATTGGAAGGACAGATACTGAAGCTGAAGCTCAAATATTTTGGCCACCTAATGCGAAGAGAAAACTCTCTGGAAAAGACCCTGATGCTGGGAAAGACTGAAGGCAAAAGGAGAAGGGGGCGGCAGAGGATGAGATGGCTAGATAGCATCACCGATGCAATGAATGTGGACTTGAGCACACTCCGGGAGAGAGCGCAGGACAGGAAGGCCTGGCGTGCTGTGGTCCATGGGGTCACGAAGAGTCGGACACGACTGAACGACTGAACAACAACAATTTCTTGCATGTATATCCTGCCTTTTCCCTAAGGAGCCCAGGGCAGCATACAGGATCTTCCTCCTCTCCATTTTATTCTCCCAACAACCCTGTGAGGTAGGTTTAGGGATGGTGGAGGGGTCCGAGCATGGGGTAGAGTCCCACGGACTCCATCCTCTGCCCAGCCACCTAGACCTTGCTCATCAGGCTGTGGGGGGTCTTGCTTGAATGCTCAGCAACTGGCAGTAAGTGCTGTGAGGCTGTCTTCTTGCCCCTTACTGAACTGCAGCTGTGCACACAACTGTGGCTCACTTACTTCCACATATCTAAAGTTGCATCTCTGGCTGCCTTAAAGGGGCAATGACTCCAGATTACAGGCGTAAAGGGCCCTTAAGCCATTGCCCTTTTAAGGCAGCTATAGGTGCAAAGTTAGATACACGGAAGTAACCCAGAGCCGCAATTGCATGCACAATTGCAGCTCGGTAAGGGGGCGGCAGGCCTCACAGCACTTCTTGGGCAGTCACTGAGCTGTCCTTTAGCTCCCACAGCATGGCTCCCACAGCACAGCTGGGCAGCAGCAGTGGCTCAGAGATCACCTGAAGGGACTGGACAGAGGTGAGTCCATCTGTCCCTAGGTAGGTGAGGCTGACAGTCAGGGACTGGCCCAAAGTGAGCTTCATGGATGAGTGGGGACTGGAAATCAGATCTCCTGGATTCCTCTCCTCTAACATGCCCCTGTCAGGAGCATCCTAGCTGCTAGGACTTAAAGTCCTCTCCAGTAGCCAACTCAAGATGCAGATGAAAGGGATTCTTTCCAAGGCTTTATTCCATTACAACTGAATGACTCTTTCAGATGCTAATTGCCAGCAACTAAGCAAGGAACTGCAAAGTGTATCATAGCAGAGTAACCTGAGCTCCATGTACGCAGTTGGTCCCTGTTTGGAGGAGGGCGGGAAAGCTCTGAAACTTAAGGGCTAGGAGGGGAGGCTCCTGCCCTTACCCATGGGGCATCAGGATGCAGCCATTCCTGTAGCGCCAAGTGGGCTGAGTGCCTCCTCTCGGTGCCCTCCACCTCGCGCCTCTCTCTGCACCAGCACTAGGGATAGCAGAGAATTCTGCCACGGATCTCGGGGAGGCTGAATGCCAGTGAATTCGGCCCCCCGAAATCTGTGGAGGAACAGCCTGCCACCCCCCCCGCCCCCCCTCAGATCCCCCCCCCCGGGATGAGACTTACCTGGGGCGGATGTTCCGGGCAGCAGCAGCTCCAGCGGCGGCTGCGGTGGCGGCGGCTGGTCTTCCGACCGGCTGCCGCCGCCGCCATTTGCAGTCTTGTCGTTTGTTTGTTTTTTCCCTCATAGATGTGATAGGCTATGTAAAGACTTATGTAGCCTATCATGTCTGGGTAAAAAAAAAAAAAAGTCGTATGCAAATGGCGGCGGCTATGGCCGCCGCCATTTGCGTTCCTTATTTTTCGCCTTATTTTTTGCCGTCTTATTTACGTAGACTATTACGGCGAAAATAAAGGGGAATGCAAATAGCGTAGTGGGCGCTATTTGCATCCCTTTTTGATTCGCCATCTTAGCCTACGTAAATATTTAGATAGGCTGAGATGGTGAATCAAAAAGGGACTCAAATAGCGCCCACTACTCTATTTGCGTTCCCCTTTCTTGTCTTCGTCTTAGTCTATGTAAATATTTAAGTAAACTAAGATGGCGAAAAATAAGGAACGCAAATGGTGGCAGCTCTAGACACTGCCATTTGCGTTCGCTTTTGGGGGGGGGTTACCTAGAGCCCTCCGCGGCCAGAAATCCGGCTGTGGATGGCCCTGGTCTGGGCCTGGCCGGCTGCTCTGCGGAGCCACTGCGGAGCACAGCCGGCCGGGCAGGATTCCGGGGGGGAGGACCAGATTGCCTCCCCACCCGTCGAGGATTCCGGGGGTAGGGACAGAATGCCTCCCCCCCATGAACATAATCCGCGGAAAGGTAAGTGACTTTTGTACATCCCTACATCTAGCAACAACCGATCTCCCGCTCTTTTGCTGCCAGGGTCACTATCTCTCTCAGGAATGCAAGAAGAGGGGGCCTTTCCCTGCAGTGCACCTCTGAGAGACGAGCGGACTTCTCTCCCATGAGTTGTAGCTCTTCCTCAGAATCAGAGCTGCTTTGGGGCTCTATGGGCTCAGTTCCAACCCTGACAGCCCCCATCATTACTTTACATTAAAGCATGTTTCCCCATGTCCAGTGCATACTGCTCCAGCCACTATGACTTTAATTTAAAACACCACCTGGTGGTGGGCCCGGGTAGTCTACGTAAAGTCTATGCAGGATTCTGGGGGGGAGGAATGGATCGCCTCCCCCCCCCGTCGAGCATTCCGGGGGGAGGAATGGATCGCCTCCCCCCACCTGTGGAACCTGGCGGATCCAGGTAAGCGGGGTTTCGTACACCCCTAGAGAAATCCACAATGGAATGAAATTAGTTCAGATTTCTATGAATCCAACCTGTGAATTTTGCAGTGGACTGATTTTTCCTGACTTGCATGGATTCCATGATTTGCTAGGGGTGGACGAAAGTCACTTACCTGTCCTCGAAGGACGTTCGCGGTGTGGGGGCGGTGCTTCGCTGGTCCCCCCGCGAAGTTCAGGCCGGGGGGTGAGGCTTCCCGCCTCGCCCTGGCCAAAATTCAGGCCGGGGAGGAGGCTTCCCGCCTAGCCCGGCCGTGAACGCGAAAGTTAAAAAAAACAAAACAAATGCCCCCTGATAGGCTACGTGATGATTCACGTAGCCTATCATGGCTAGATCTGCAAAGTCAGCCGTGATAGGCTACGTCAATCGTCACATAGCCTATCATGGGTGACTTTAAAAAAAAAAAAAAAAGCGCGTACGCTAATGGTGGCCCCCATAGGGAGCCGCCATTCGCGTTCCTTATTTAGTCGCTGTAGTCTACGTAAATGTTTACGTAGACTACGGCAAAAATAAGGGCAACGCAAATAGCGTTGCCCTTATTTTCGCTGTAGTCTACGTAAATCTTTACGTAGACTACAGCGACCAAATAAGGAACGGGAATGGCGGCTCCCTATGGGGGCCGCCATTATCCGTACACACTTTTTTTTTTTTTTTTAAGTCACCCGTGATAGGCTATGTGACGATTCACGTAGCCTATCACGGCTGACTTTGCAAATCTAGCCGTGATAGGCTATGTGAATTGTCACATAGCCTATCAGGGGGCGTTTTCTTTTTTCTTTCATTGCAATGGTGGCGGCGGCAGCCGGTCGAAAGACCGGCTGCCGCTCCCGCCTCGCTCGAACACCCGCCAAACCGCCGGCCGGACCAGCCACCGGAGGGACATTCGGTGAAGGTAAGTCCCGTCCCGGGGGTGGTGCGGGGGGCGGGGGGGGTGCGGAGGATTTCTCCCTGAAACTTGTTCGGGGGGCCGAACACGCTGGCGCTTGGCCCCCCGAAGTTTCAGGGAGAAATTCTCCGCCAACCCTATGATTTGCAGAACATTTATTTTACTGTCTGAAATTTTACACAAACGTAGTTGTAGAAATGAGCAGATAACAGAACAAAAGGCAACTGATGATTTGCAAAACACAGATGGAACAGATTTTTTTAAATCCGTACATCCCTACTTTACTTCACAGGCAACAACATTCAGAAGTTAATACAAAGGGCCCATGGCTGCTGTTGTTAAGGTTCATGCTTCCACTTCATGCACACCAGCTGCACCTCCTCTGAAAATTCAAGCACACCCCTTTTCTCCACCTGTAGATTGGTCAGGAGCGCATGACTGTAGAGTATACCTTATTTGTAGATAGGCAGTGGCATGTGTTGTAATCCAGTCTTCCCCATCCTAGTGCCCTCCAGATGTGTTGGATTGCAACTCCCAGCATCCCCAGCCTGCATGACACACACATACACACTGAATTTAGTGTGACGTGAAATTTTGCGCCACCTTGGAAATTCCTCTTCAAGCAGAACATGCCCCAAAATAGTCTCGCTAAGATGAGCAGAATCTCCCAGAGAGGTTGGTACATCCCTAAGTTCCAGCTAAAGCACCACATTAAGCCAATTCAGGGGTTCTTTTTCACATCTGACAAAGTGCGGTGGAAAGACAAGTGTTTCAATAAGGCAAGTGAAACGATGAACATTCATTCACCTGAGAATTTTCAAATCATCCCTCGCTATCTGCACACTTCTTCTGAGCTCTGCTGTGTGAAATTAATTGTATGATCAGACAGCATTGCATAAGGGGGGGAAAGACAACTTCTTCATCTCTAACATGCCGGGAACCACATGGATATTTTGTTTGTTCATTTTTGCTCAAGTTGATGAAGCTGTGATGTTTTGTGGAAGTTAACCTAAGCACATAAGCTCCAAAGAAGCCCAAAGTGAGTAATAAATCAATGAAAGGGGGGTGAGGGCTCACCAGACCCAATCAAACTCAGTATCATTCTTGAGCTGACACCCACATGAACTGGGAGCTTTAATTCCCATGTCACTGTTGAAATGCTGTTTGTGGATTCTAAGCAGCATATAATCTCTAAAGCTCCAGGATGGAAGGTTTTTGTAATCCTGATATCTACACTGCTTTGTACTTTCTCAGTGATGCAGAAGGAGGCACTCAGATCTCGATGTCTTCTAGTAAGATTCCATTCCCAGCTCTCTGATATCTCCATATCTAGAAAGATATGTAAATGGGACCCAAAATAAATGGCAGTTTGAGTGTATTTTCAGAGAAAATGGTGCAGTGGGGAGATCCAGACACATATCCCTGCACACCTGCAGACACACACCCCAGGATGTCAGGGAAATCAATAATGGAATCAAATGAGTTTGGATTTCTATGAATATCACCTGCAGATTTCGTGGCAGACTGGGTTTTCCTGAGCCACATGGCTTCTGCAGACTTGCAGACCAGTTTTGTTTTACTTTTGGGAATTTTACGCAAAGCTAGTCATAGAAAAAATATGTAAATAAAAAAACACCAGCTGGAAATGCACATTTCCCCCATAAGCTAAAGCATTTGGGAGGATTTGCGCATTTGGGAGGATTTGCACATTTGGGAGGTTTGCAGATTTTCATGAAACTGGAAAAAAATCAGATTCTACCAATGAGCAGATGATGGAATGAAAGACACCTGACAATTCACAAAACACAAATGGAATTTATTTTACAAAATCTGTACATCCCTAACCCCCATGTCTCTATCCTGATCAGCTGCCCCCAAGAGCACCTAAAAAAAAAAAGTCAAGCCCAGGATCACAGGCAAACATAAAATGTATTCCAGGTTGAAGTGGATGTCTCAGGCCATTTAGTTAAACATGTTTGGTTTTTCCCTTCCTCTCTGAAACAGTTGGGAATTCAAATAAACACATATGTAAGAGAGCTTTAAGAAATGGCAAGATCAAAAGGTTAGATAGAAACTGTGTTAACTTCTAAATTTAGTCCAGGAGGCATTAAGGATATTTAAACCTATAGTCCCAGAAGTTATCTCTTTATTCTAATATCTGCAGAAATTTATTATTTCCTATAGAGAAATCATTACATGGCTCTTTAAAACACACACACACACACACACCTCGGCTGCATAGGTCACAATCTTTAAAATTCTTCCATCCAGAGTGTTCTTTAAAACTATCACTTTGGCTTTTTGAATTCATTTGAAATCCCACTTACCAAGGATGCAATCCCATGCATGTTTAGACAGAAAGAAGTCCTAAAACTCCCAGCATTCCCCAGCCAGCCCTGCTGGAAGTTGTGGGATTTTTTTCTGTTTAAACATGCATAGAGTTGCACCCTTAAACAGACTTAAGCCTATCTCTTTCACATAATTATTTACCTATCATTTAATGTTTGAGGATATCCTGATAGGAACCAGATTTTCTTGGTCCCTATAAGGATTGGTTGCTGTACTCCAACCTTCTCCAATCTGGTGCCCTTCAGAAGGTGTGGACTTCTGTTCTCATCAGCCCCAGCAAACATGGCCATTAGTCAAGAATGTTGAGAGATGTAATGGGTTTTTCTGGGCCATTAGTTGCCTGTCATTAATCTATGGGCTGGTGAAAGCAACAAGACTGCAAGTTAGGGCTGCAATCTTTAGTCAATTAATCAGTTAAATTAATCAGTTTAAAACAGAGATGCAGAACTCCTTGCAGACTAAGGGCCAAATTCCATTTCAAAAAAGCTTTCAGGGGCCACGTTCCAGTGGTGGGTGGGACCAAAGGTAAAAGGAGGCTGAGCTAAACGCAAAGGGAACAGGGTGAAACCAGCATATTTTATCTTAAAAATCTTCCTGCCAGGAACTCAGCCTTGGGAGAAGCATTTAGGGATGTTGGAGAAATCCTCAATGGAATCAAATGAGTTCAAATTTCTGTGAATCCAACCAGTGGACCGGCTTTTCCCAAGTCGCACAGATTCCAGGGACATGCAGACTATTTTGTTTGTTTGTTTTTACTTTCTGTAATGTTAAGCAAATGCATTCATAGTAAAACAAAACAAACAAAAACAACAAATATGAAAATGCATATTTGGGGGGATTTGCACATTTTCTGGGGGATTTGCACATTTTCACAAGACTCCCCCATGTAAGCTTAGATGAGAGTTCTCCCTTAAAACAAAATCTCATTTTGTGTAAACGAGCATTTGTGCATGCACAATAACGAAGTGTGTCTTGAGAGCTGTAGTCTGGAAATATGTAGTGTGTCATGTCATCATGTATCACTGCATTATGTAACCCCTTGCTTGATTGGTTGATTTCGTGGGGCCTCTCACAGATTCTACACTCCATCAACCACCAGCAGTAAGTAGCATCCACATTTACTTACCAAACAAAGTAAAAGGAAGTACTGTACAAACAATGATGACCCATATCTGACCTGCCAAGAGTAAGAGAAAGGTGTGACATCATCACAGTTTACCATAAGCAAGAAAAGCGTTAATCAAACCAACTCAGCACATGCACAGAAATACCGTTGTTTCGATGCAGACTGTGCATGCTCAGAAGCTTGTGATCAATTCCAAACTTAATAGAGACTTTATAAAACCCTGGTCCAGGCTCATTAAAAAGGTGAGCATTATGAATGGGCTATGTTTAGGGGTGGATGGACTCACCTCTGTTCTGTCCCTCTGGGTGATCATCACACTGCTATCACTGCCCACCCACAGGAGCTGTGCTGCGGGAAGTAAGGGCCCTTTATACCTGCAATCTGGAGTCATTACCAGGGAGGCATTTTAAAGGAGCCATAGACACAACATTAGATATATGGAAGTAACCCAGAACTGTGATTGTGCACACAATTGCAGTTCGGTAAGGGGACGCATGGCCTCGCAACACTTCCCACCAGTTGCTGAGTGGGCAAGTGAGCCCCGCTTAGCCAGGCAAGAGGGGTCCGAGTGTCTATGCAGGGAGGTGTCATCGAACTCCACCCCCGTGCTCAACTCCCACACCATCCCTAGCGAGCTCATACTTAGTCAGTGAGCTCACTAAGTATGAAATTTGGCAGTATTGCTCTTTTTAATAAAGGTAAAGGTAAAGGTCTCCCCATCCAGTCGTGTCCGACTCTAGGGTGCGGTGCTCATCCCCGTTTCTAAGCCAAAGAGCCAGCGCTGTCCGAAGACGTTTCCATGGTCATGTGGCCGGCCTGACTGAACACCGAGGTGCATGGAACACTGTTACCTTTCCCGTCGAGGCGGTACCTATTTATCTACTTTCAATTTCTTGCTTTCGAACTGCTAGGTTGGCAGAATACTCAATATGAACTAATTGTACTTATTAGCTAAATATTTAAAAAAGTGCTGTTGTGTTGGTGCTATCTTAGAAGAGATGGGTGATGCCCCTTCGAGAATAGGGAATGCATATTCTAGGATACTGATTGCTGTGGCACATGCATGCATCATCTAAAAGCAAAGCATGCTTTATTTTTTCATTAGAACTACTTTCCACATGCAAACTTGTGATGATGTATCAGTTGACTGATGAACAGACTAACTCATGTGATTATCCAACTAATAGCTCAACCCTATGCCTGCCTACTCAGAAGTAAGCCCCACTGCGTTCAGTTGGATTTACTCCTAGGTATGTCTGTAGCCTTTGGCTTAGTAGACATGTATTGGATTGCACGGTGAGTTTTATTTAATCAGGTGACAGACTGACTTTCCTGTCTTATTTCTCCACTTTTATCCTACATTGTCTTATTGTGGCAAAATATGAGCATGTTTAATGGAAGAAAAAGCAGATAAATAAACATATAAATGAATATTTTGGGGAGGGGTTTTAAAGGCTATGCACAGCAGATGTATACTGTCAGTTTTACTCACCATCTGTGATCTCCCCCGTTCCTACCTCCCTTCCCAGACCCTTGATAGAAGCTGACAAGTAAAGATGCATTGAGTTTGACATCCAGTAGTTTTGAAAAAAGGTAAGTCCTGTCAGATAGCCTTACTGTTTCTGGAAGATACAAAAAGAGAAGGGTGAGAAGAACAGCAGAAAAAAGATCTTCAGGAAGGGCAGTCATATGTCATTTTCACAGCCCCAGCAATGAAGAACTTTGAGCCACAATCATATGCGACAGGTAGAGTTGGCAGCAAGGCATGTTGAGATGACCTGGCAAGGCCTTCAAATAAAATGGGCCTTGATGCTGTCTGAGATTCTGAGCTGACATATCCCATCTCAAACTATCTTCAAAAATCCAGATGTGTCCTCCTTAATACAGTTCAAATAAATGAAAATCATGTGCAAATTTAGAAGGTTTTTCTTGGGCAAAATCTCTGACCAATTAGTGAATGGAATGAAAAGAGTTTCAAGAAGGCTAGCAGCATTTTTCAGCCTACAGTCCCACCAAAACCCACCTTTATTGAAACTTGGGCTAAACTCAGAACTTCCTCTTCATCAGTGGAAGTTTGAAGGATGCCAACAGTTTGGAGAAGAATAGCCAGATATTGCAGGGAGTCATGAGGGTTTCATATATCCCCACTCCCATCAAAGCAAAGGGACCAACACTGTGTAATGGAGAGTGTATTTCCATGATAGGATAGAGTAAAGCATTTGAGGCTTTTTAGTTGAGAAAAAGAACAGCGAAGAAGAGAGATGTAATAAGAGGTTCCTTCCCCAAACTGGTGCCTACCAGACGTTTTGGACTTCAACTCCCATCAGCCCCAGTCAGCCTGGCCAATGGTCAGGAATGTGGTGAGTTGTAGTCCACAACATCTGGAGGGCACCAGGTTCAGGAAGGATTGGATAGAACGTTTTCTCCCTTTTCCATAATACTAGAATTCTGGGTGAACCATTGAAACAGATTGGCGATAACTTGAAGACAGACCAAAGAAGTACTTCATTACACAACATGTAATTACTTTGTGTTATTTGCAGGTAACTGCAATGCTTTTATTCAGTTGGGAACACTGGCAAGTGAAGATCAGCCATCCCTCTTTGCAGCTGTGTGCTGCATTCAATGAAGTGTATTCCCCTCCCTTCCCTTTTCCCTCCACTCCCCTTCCCTTGTATGTCTTGTCTTTATAGTCCATAAGCCTGAGGTCAGGGCCTCTACCATTCTTTTTCATTCAATGCTAATATATTGAATTTTGGGCTGATGTGACCCACTTTGAGAGACAATATTATAAAATAACTAAAATAATCGCACTGGACAGTGTGGGAAACAAGATGAGAGATGAGATGGTTCTTCAGTCTAATCTGGCAGAGGGATGGTCTTTACTGTGATCTTTGGAATTCTCTCGGCCTCACTTCCTCAACAGTACATAATAAGTAGGGATGTCATGGGTGCCTGACTGAGTCCTGGAGTCTGTTGGACTCCCCCCCCTCGCTCCCCCAAACCTGGCTTGGTGAGCTGCCTCCCCAGCCTGCTGAGCTGCATGAACAGCCGGGACTTACTGGACCCCCGGGAGCCACCTATCTGCCATGCAAGCTGCCATTTTAACATAAGATGGGGGTTCTAGTTTTTCATGTATCTAATGTTGCACACAACGGTGACTGTAAAGGGCCATTTCTGCAACATTACAAGCCTCTAATGTTGCAGGAATGTCCCTTTACAGCCACCGTTGTGCACAACATTAGGTATACAAAAAACTAGAGCCCCTATCTTGTGTTAAAACAGTGGCTCACATGGAGGACCAGGTGGCTGTGGAGCACTCCTGGACCACTCTCCGAGCCCTCCAGGGTCTTGTGCGGGCAGGTGGCAGCGGCAGCTCCTTGAGTGCCTGCCAACCTTGGCCCCAGGTGAGTGTGTCCATCCCTAGCTTCACGATCTACCCAGTCCATCATTCCTTTTCCAAGAGCATCTATCCAGCTGGCTTGCAATCTCAAAATGCCCCCCACTCCCTGCTGCACAATGGGTCAGACTCTGAGCTAGATGAGGTGGAGGTCATCCAGATCAGAAGGAGCAGAAGCAGAGGCCACAAAAGAGGTAGACTCAGACAAAGATCCTGAGGCACAACCTATTAACCAAAAGACCCGTGAACAGAGATCCCCAGAGACCACAAGCCCCAAGCATAAGGTTCTCAAGGAGATGACCACCTCCCCATGTTCACCTTCGCTAGATACCAGTGCAGGCAAAGAACCAGGAGGGCACTCATGGAGAGAAGACAGGGTGCTAGGCTTCTATGACTGGAGACTGGCCCTTTAAGCTTTCCACTCTCCAAAAAAGAGGCAGGTCCCACCTGAGAGAGGTGGTTGTCTGGGTGAGAAGCAGACTGAGTGCCAGTGTGGTGTAGTGGTTAGAGTGTTTGACTGGGACTCTGGAGACCAGCTCTCCAGGTTTGGACTGGCCCCTGTGCAAAATGTTAAACTCGCAAGCTGGTTTGGGCTGCCTTTCCCTGTTGCTCTTGCATGTGTAGCTCAAGTCTGCATGTCTGTGACTTTTTCCTTTATCTTTTGGAGGTAGAGGATGGATGGACTTCCTGGCCCTGGCCAGTAAGAGGAAGACAGGAAGAGCCAGGGGTTACCTCTCACTAGGTATGTCATGGGCATCCAGCTGGGGCTTGAGGCCCTGTGAGAAATAACAGGCTCAGCCCCCTGGACAGATCCCCATGCTTGCCCAACTCAGCACACACCAAGTTGGGAAACCAAACCATAGGGATCCCCAATCCCTCACTGAGCCACAAAATGGTGGCTTGGCCTTTTTCATAAAGGCTGATGTTATGCAAATAGCTGGGGTAAAGCAGCCATGTACACAAGATTACAGGCGTAAATGCCCATTCACGCCTGTAATCTTGCATGAATAGCCACTTTACACAGGTGGCCACTTTACACAAAACGGCAGCTCGGTGAGGGATTGGGTGGCCACATGATGTTTGCCCAGAACTTGCATACCGCCCAGCGACTTGCTGCGTGTGGTGAGCAGGGGCTGCTGGCCAGTGGGGGTCCGGTGAGTGGCATGCAACTCAAACCACAGTGACTTTGCCCATCCCTACCTCAGAGTCTCTCAGCAGACAAGTGGCCAGTTGCAACTGGTCGCGAAAGCTGCCTCATTGCAAATTTCTGAGTCACTAAAATAGACTGGGGGAGAGGCCATGCTGAACATTGACGGGTTGTGGGGGGGGGGGTTTCCATTAGCTGAGGGAAGGAGACAGTTGCTCTGCCTTTAATCTCCCCCCCCCCGTTCCCAAGAGAGAAAACTGTGTGTTTTACTTGGGATGACTGGTTTTCTTTTCTGTGTTGAGTCTCCACATTTGAATCCAAGACAAAGAGAAACCAGCTCCTGCTGGTCAGGTGCTCCCCAGCCTCAGACTGAGAAAGCAGAGCTTCCAACATGGAGAAAGCTGAGAGTGGCTGCAGGAACAAAACCCCACCTGCAAACTCCTCTCCCTGTCTTCTACAGAGAATGGGTAGAGCAAAGTCCTGCAGGGAGAGGAGTTACAAAGGTGCAATTGATCCCAGCTTGTGCCCTGGAGTTGCTCTTAGCAACCTTCTCATCACAGGAAGACCAAGAATGTCTGTCTGAGCTAAGGGTGATGCTTGCCATGTCTGCATATCTTGTGAGGTGGGGGTGGCTGACATTTTTGCAGGCAGAGGGTCCTTGGAGGTGTTGGACATAGAATAGAATCATAGAATAGTAGGGTTGGAAGGGGCCTACAAGGCCATCGAATCCAACCCCCTGCTCAGTGCAGGAATCCAAGCAGATACATGAGCAGATACAGCCTTTAGTGCAATCTCCTCCATTGCATGCTTCTTTTGAAAATGCCTTTCTGTTTTCCTTGCACCGTTGGCTCCCTCTTCCTTGCAAACTCAACCTAGCTTCCCCAACAGAAAGATAATGGGATTAGACACTAAGAAGCTTGCCTCTCCAAACTCTGGCCAATAATGTGGCCACGGGAAGTGTCCCACTTTAATAACAAGAGGGGTATTTATAGCAGAGCTGGACCGCAAGTCTTGCATTTCTATCTGCCCTATCCTACTGCTGATGTTCCCCTGTCTTTTTCCTCATTGCCTTTGGCTTAATTGGATTACTTAATTAATTTGTATTAGCATTTTTACCCCACCTTTCTGTGATAAGCATGTTCAAGGCAGCTTACAGTGCAAAATTATAGATCATAAAACATGCAAAAATGCAACCATAACCATCCAAACACAAAATCCTTGGAGAAAAGTATGAGACAGAAATGTAACAAAGAAATAAACAGCCGGCTTCATTTGGACTTCAGCTCTTAGTCCAGCGGTGCAAAACTTCTGTCAGCCCAAGGGCCAAATTTCATTTTGGAGAAGATTTCAGGGGCCACATTCCACTGGTGGATGGGGCTGGCTCGCCCCCAAATGCAAGATATACCCAAAATACCAGCATATTTAGCTTAAAGCTCTAACTGCTAGTATCTAAGTACTGGGAGGGGCATTCCAACTTTTTACAATGTGAACCCCCTCCCACCTCCAAAAGCCAGGAAACCACCAAATGATTAGTAGTTGGAGAGAGGGGGTGTGACCAAGGGAAGGCAGCATAGTTATCTGGAGAACCATGGAGGACCATACATGTTCCCCAGGAGGACCAGATGTGTTCCTCCAGGAGGGCCAGATGTGTTCCCTGGGAGGGCCAGATGTGTCCACCCAGGAAGTCTAGACATGTTCCTCCAGGAGGGCCAGATGTGTTCCCTAGACCTGAGATTCTGCACCCCCTGCCTTAGTCCTCTTCATGCATTCTTATTTCTTACTCACCTGTTCTCCGTTGCATGAGGTAGGAAAGCACTTCCACACTCACTACACATGTACATCACACGCATGCCTCCAGAGCTCTGGAGCGGGGTGGGAACTTTAACCTCACCTGTCCAAACAACGTTGCTCATGATCACAGGGAGGAGGGAGAAGCTTTGCCCTTTACCTTCTCCTAGCCATCATGCTGGGAAAGAAGATATACAGTGACACCTCTCCTGGCTCAGCCCCTTTCCCAGTGCACTCAGTTCTGCTGGGAAATGGCTGCAAGAGGCAAGTCATCTCTGCATGTCCTGTTTCCAAGATTCTGCTGTGTAAATGGGCAGGAGGGGATGACTCTTCTCTCACACCCATTTCCCAGCAGAATCTCCTCGGGGTAGGTATGTGCAAATCAGCAAAACTCAACTCGCTGAAGTTCGCTGAATTCCATCTCGAAGCTCTTTCTGACTCAAGGCTGCATCAGTTTGCAAGTTTTCTTTTTGTTTTTGCATGAAAATCTGTGCATATTGTTTTGCATGTTTTTCAAAATGTATGCAGCAGTTGTGCACATCTTTGAAATGTATGCATTCTTCTCCTATTGATTAAAGCGTATTTGTGTGCATTTTTCAAAAGTATGTTTGTTTTTTTCATACACTTGTTGTTGAATGTAGTTTTGGGCGGTCCATGAATCTCATTGCAGGCTCAGAAATATACAGACTGCAGATTGCTCCCAAGTCCATGTTCTGTCTGGAAGGTGGGAACTCAGTAAATCCTGATCAAAAATGAACTGAAACAAATTTCTCATACATTCCTACTTGGTGGCAACATAGGGCAACCCATGGCGGGCTGCCTGCACATAAGGTCTTGAGGGGGTTACGTGTCGCCCAGCCCTGTTCCATCATATCTGCTTAGTGTTGCCATGCACACGGTCCAAGACGTATAATCACAATGACACTTTCCAGCCTCCCAAACTGTCAGCAGTCTTATTCAGTAGCATTAACTGTTTATCCAGAGCAATTTTTGCCATTTTTTGCAGCAAGCCAATTGAGGAGTAAATAAATAAATTACCCAAGATAGAAAGCCTTTTTAAATAAGGTTACAAAAGTTGTCTGCCAAACAATTTGCAGCCCCTGTTGTACTTGAGTGATATTTGATTAGCTCTCTGATAGCTGAATGGGCAACAAAATCCAAAAGCAATTTCACAGAGCAAATGCTGTACAACTGGTTTGCCACCATGGGTCGACCTGGAAGCGAGAGGAAGGTCTTACACTTTGCAAAATAAAACAAGATATTTTAAAAATCCTTAGCCAGCTACTCTTTGCAGAATCAAAAGTGAGACCTCCCGGAGCGGGAAAGCAGGCTGGGCTGAATATTACTTATTTGAAGACGCTCAAGGTTCCAGTCATATTTAGAAATACAAAGCTCATAAGGAACTAAAAATAGCCACTCATGCTTATTTTGACTTGTGTTATGCAATACTGTATTCATTACTGGTAGAACAGCCCCATTTTCCTCAAAACTACTGCTTTCAAAAGGGCTCAGAAAGCCCAAAGGTGTTGCGGGGTTTGCATCACAAACCTTGTAGGTCAGACTCAGGCAATGATTCCTTAGGTCCTACAGCTAGGGATGTTGTAGGTGCCCGATATGGGGGTGGAGTCCGATAGACTCCTCGCTGCTTGGCCCCTGTTCATGTCCTGCGCAGCACACGCCAGACCTGTCCGTGAGTGCTGTGCTGTCCACAAGTGTCCAGCAGCCTGCCTGCTCCATCCCCAAGTCGCCGTTCTGTCCAACGATGGCAGCTTGGGCATTTCCAGGCAGGAAATGCTGCATACACTGCAGTTGTGAAGGGTGATTTACACAACTTTACATGCATGAATGGGCCAATCGCATTTATAATATTGCATAGATCACCTGTTATGGCTGCAACCTATGCAACATTCCATTCCCATAGATGCCAGAGATGCCATTGTTGTGCAAAATGGAGTCTTGGAGAAGGAGTGGGTGGGTCTGGGTGCTTGTCAGTCATTTGCTGAGCTGTTGAGGGGCTCACACAGTGTGGGAAGTCCATCCATCTACCTACAGCACATAGCTGATGGCTGCAGGAGGGAACTGCAGGCACATCATGTCATAATACTAACACCAAAACCCCAACTTCTCCTGGTCCAGGGGCTCGTGTGATTCCAAAAAGGCAATCAAGTGCCACTCCCTGCTGTTAAGCTCCAAGGTTTGCTGCAATTCATTGCTAAGTCTGGGAAACCAGAGTCCTCTTGGCCAGAGGCCCAACAACTAACTTGCCCTAGGTAACTGATGCTGTACCAGCTATGGGAGCTAGGCTATACCAGCACTTGGACCTAGGCATCAGGGGGAGATGTTTCGTTCACTCTGCCCTAGCTGTTAATTCACAGTTAGACAGAAGGCTTTCAGGTAGGGATGTATGAAAGTCACTTATCGTTTCGCGGATCTGCCTCGCAGTGGGGGGGGGAGGCGCTCCGTCTCTCCCCCCGGAATCCTCAACGGGGGGGGGGGAAGCGCTCCATCCCTCCCCCCGGAGTCCAGCCCAGCCGATTCCACTCTGCGGGGATTCCGCGGAGCCGCTGGCCGGCTCCGCCCGCAGCCAGACATTTGGCCACTGGGCAGCAGGGATGTAAATGGCGGCGGCCATAGCCACCGCCGTTTGCATCCCTGTACTTAACTGTGATAGGCTACGTTAATATTTACGTAGCCTATCACAGTTAAGTACAGGGATGCAAATGGCATCCCTATACTTAATGTAAATATTTACGTAGCCTATCTCGGCAAAGTAAAAAAAAACACGTATGCAAATGGTGGCAGCTACGGCGGCCGCCATTTGCGTTTGCTATTTTTCGCCGTTCTAGCCTACGTAAATATTTACTTAGGCTAGAACAGTGAAAAATAGCGAACGCAAATAGACAAATGGCAGCCGCCGTAGCCACCACCATTTGTGTACGCTGCGCCCAGCCGCGCCCAGCCAGGAGACCAGCCGCCGCTGCATCCGCCCCAGGTAAGTGCCGTCCCGGTGGATTCCGCAGGGGGGGAGGGGGGCAGGAGGATGTTCTGCCATTGATTTTGGGGGGCGAATGCCATTGCATTCAGCCTCACTGGAATCTGTGGCGGAATTCTCCACCGTCCCTACTTTCAGGGCCTTCTCACTACAGGCTCCCTCCTAGGGATGTACGAAAGTCCCTTACCTGAACCCAAAAGTTGATTTGCGGTGGGGGGGAGGCGCCCCGTCCCTCCCGCTGCGAATCCCGGCCAGCTGGGACGCAAATGGCGGCGGCCGTCGGCACCACCATTTGCGTCCCTGCAGTCAGCCGTGATAGGCTACATAAATGTTTACATAGCCTATCACTGCTGAGTGAAAACAAAACAAAACATGTGTACACAAATGGTGGTGCCCATGGGCGCCGCCATTTGCATTCCTTATTTTGGCACGTGTAGTCTACGTAAACATTTACGTAGACTACGGTGAAAATAAGGGGAACACTACGTCTACGCTATTTGCGTTCCCCTTATTTTTGCTGTAGTCTACGTAAATGTTTACGTAGACTACACGTGCCAAAATAAGGAACGCAAATGGCGGCGCCCATGGGCGCCGCCATTTGCATACGCGCGGTTTTTGTTTTTGTTTTTCCACTCAGCCGTGATAGGCTACGTAAACATTTACGTAGCCTATCACAGTGTTTTTTAAAAATCTAGCCATGACAGGCTACGTAAATGTTTACGTAGCCTATCACGTTTGTTGTTTTTTTGTTTTTTACTTGGAAATGGCGGTGGCAGCCGGTCGGAAGACCGGCCGCCGCAGCCACCACCGCCGAACCGCCGCGAACCGCCGCCGGAGCAGCTGCCGGCAGGGACATTCGCACAAGGTAAGTCCCGTCCCGGGGGGGTGCGGGGGCAGACCGTTTCGCCACCAATTTTGGGGGGCCGAATGCGCTGGCATTTGGCCTCCCCGAGATTCATGGAGAAATTCTCTGACATCCCTACTCCCTACTTGGTTCTAACTGTGTTGCTTCCTCCCTGCCTGAGCTTCTCAGCCTCTCCACTGTGCAGGCCAGGCTCAGTCAGACAAATGACCCTATCGTACCACATAGCCTTGTTCCATGCTGTCTAACCTTATGTCCACCAACAAGTTTTCACCCAGCAGGAGCATACTGGCCCAAGCCATGAGCTCTGCTTTCAGTTGCCAGTCTCCCCATTCCTCCAATGACGACTTTTGCTCCCTGTTGCTGTTTTTGTTGCCTGGTTTTTGTTTGCTTTTGTTTCTTGGTTTGTTTTGTTTTTTACTTGTGCTCTTCTGCCCGTAATAAAATATCTGGACATCTCCAATGTAAACTCTGCAGCTATCCTGGAAACTGAAGTGCAGCAATCAGAAGGCACTGCTCGGCTGGCCAAGCAAGGCTAGGCCTTCTTAGTCTTTAAATCAGCTAGCCAATCCAGATGGTTTATATTGCCTGCCAATCACAGGGGCAGATGTTGCCATATCTAGGGATGTCAGAGAAATCCTCTGCGGATTCAAAGAAGGCCGGATTCTTTGGAACCCGGCCTCAGTAATCCGCAGTGGATCAGGACCACTTAACTTTGCTCCAGGAGGGCTGAAGGCGGAACAGCACTTGGCTGCTTCTTGCCAGCCAGAGCTGTTCGCCTCCTCCCTGTCCCTGCCAATTGCCATGTCTTAAAAAAAAAAAAAAAAGTGATCAGGAGGATGTGCCCATAGACCTATATGCAAATAGAGTCATGAATCTTGCTTATACGTCTATGTGTCCATAGGCTTATACGCAAGACTCTCGGCTCTATTTTGCGTATAAGTCTATGTGCACATGTGATCAGCAGGATGTGCCCATAGACTTATATGCAAAATAGAGCAGTGAATCTTGCATATAAGCCTATGGACACATAGACTTATACGCAAGATTCATGACTCTATTTGCATATAAGTCTATGGGCACATCCACCCGATCGCCATTAAAAAAAAAAGACATGGAAATCAGCAGGGTCAGGGAGGAGGCGAACAACTCTGGCTGGCAGGAGGGAAGGTAAGTACCCCAAGCCAGTTCCCCCCATCCAGAATCTGAGCGGAGTGGAGCCACTCTTGAGGATTCCAGGGGGGAGGAACAGATCACCTCCCCCCCCACGGATTCCCCTCTGAAACAGACGGTAGGGAATCTGTACACCCCTAGACATATTAGGGATGTCAGAGAATTCCGCCACGGATCTCACTGAGGCCAAATGCCACTGCATTCAGCCCCCCGAACTCCATGGCGGAATGGCCTGCCACCCCCCCGCCACCCCGCAGATCCCCCCCGCGACTTACCTGGGGCGGATGTTCCAGGCGGCGGCGGCTCCGGCGGCAGCTTCGGCAACAGCGGCTGCAGCAGCTGGTCTTCCGACTGGCTGCCACCGCCACAATTTGCAGTCTTTTGTTGTTTTTTTACAAGATGTGATAGGCTACGTAAAGATTTACGTAGCCTATCATGGCTGGGTAAAAAAAAACGCGTATGCAACTGGCGGCGGCTACGGCCGCCGCCATTTGCATTCCTTATTTTTTGCCATCTTAGTCTACGTAAATATTTACATAGAGTATGACAGCGAAAATAAAGGGGAATGCAAATAGCGTAGCAGGAGCTATTTGTGTCCCTTTTTGATTTGCCATTTTAGCCTACGTAAATATTTACGTAGGCTAAAACGGCAAATCAAAAAGGGACGCAAATAGCTCCCGCTATGCTATTTGCGTTCCCCCTTATTTTCGCTGTCATAGTCTATGTAAATATTTACGTAGACTAAGACGGCCAAAAATAAGGAATGCAAATGGCGGCGGCCATAGCTGCTGCCATTAGCGTACGTGGTTTTTTTTTTTTTTTTAACCAGAGCTCTCCGTGGCCGGAAATCCGGCTGCAGACAGCTCTGGCATGGGCCTGGCCGGCTGCTCCGCAGAGCTGCTGCAGAGCACAGCCGGCCATGAAGGATTCCAGGGGGGAGGAATGGATCACCTTCCCCCCATCGAGGATTCCTGGGGGAGGGACGGAATGCCTCCCCCCCCACACCGTCAACATAATCCGTGGAAAGGTAAGTGACTTTCGTACATCCCTAAGCCATATCCTATTCCCTTCTTGGCTGAAGAGACCTGAACACACAGTCAACGCTAGCTGACTACCTTAGGTCCTAGACCCTAACATTTCCAGTTCAAGTCCTACAGAACCAGTGGATCATGAGGGAGGTTGTAGCCAGTGGAGGCTGGTAGTTCCTATGGCATTAGGGCAGTGAATCTAGGGATGTACGAAACTCCCCTTACCTGGCTCCGCCGGGTTCCACTGGGGGTTGAGGTGCTCTGTCCCTCCCCCCGGAATCCTGGCCAGCTGGCTTCGCTCCGCGGAGATTCCACGGAGCTGCCGGCCAGCTCCTCCAGCAGCTGGACATCCAGCCAATGGCTAGGAGGGACGCAAATGGTTGCGGACGTAGCCGCTGCCGTTTTCGTCCCTGTAGTCAGCCGTGATAGGCTACATAAAGACTTACATAGCCTATCATGTCTGGTTTAAAAACAAAAAACAAAATGCGTGTACACAAATGGCAGCGTCTACAGCCGCCGCCATTTGCGTTCCTTATTTTTGGCCGTCTTAGTCTACGTAAATATTTATGTAGACTAAGACAGCGAAAATAAGGGGGAACGCAAATAGTGTCCGCTACGTTATTTGTGTTCCCCTTATTTTTGCCGTCATAGTCTATGTAAATATTTACATAGACTAAGATGGCCAAAAATAAGGAATGCAAATGGCGGCCATAGCCATAGCTGCCACCATTTGCATACGTGTGGTGTTTTTTTTAAGCCAGACGTGATAGGCTACGTAAGTCTTTACGTAGCCTATCATGTCTTGTTAAAAAAAAAAAAAACCCGACAAGACTGCAAATGGTGGCGGCGTCAGCCAGTTGGAAGACCAGCCGCCGCAGCCACCGCCGCCGAAGCTGCCGCCGGAGCCGCCGCCGCTCGGAACATCCACCCCAGGTAAGTCTCATCCCAGGGGGATCCACAGGGGGGCAGGCCATTCTGCTACAGATTTTGGGGGGCCGAATGCACTGGCATTCAGCCTCACCGAGATCCATGGTGGAATTCTCTGCCATCCCTAAGTGAATCCACTTTAGTCAGAGCCAATCAGAACTCTAAAGGAGCTATCCAAGGTGTGAAGCGCCTTTAGAGTTCTGACTCGTTCTGACTGAAACCCAGAGTGGATCCATCACCCCACTGATATGGGCACCAACAGCCTCCCCTGGCTGTAGCTTAGAGCACATACGTCACCCACAGAACGTTCCAGGTTGTCATCTCCAGGCAGGGCTGGGAGAGTTCCCTGTCTGGGATCCTGGAGAAATGCTGCCAGTTATTGTGTAGACAATACTGAAGTGAAGTGATCTGAACCAGTATACAGCAACTTCATATATACCAACTCTACAAGAACAGATATCAAGCTCCGGGTAGGGCTTGACAGTTATCCAGTGCTGTTGCCTGCTGTTGCCTCCAGAGATCATCCATGCTCAAAAAATCTGACATGCCATTTGCTGTCTCTCTCATTCTGTGGGGTAACTCAGCCAAGAGAGGGCAAAAGGAATTGGTTAAACACACTGATCAGTGCAAGCCAATCAACGGCTTTTGGTCTCAGAGCCCAATTGCACCACATCTTTGCAGGGAGAAAAAATAGCCTAGCTGAACATTTTCCTAGTGTTTTTGTCCTGGCAGTAAGATGGTGTGTGTGTGTGTGTGTGTGTGTGTGTGTGTTATCTTTCTCATTTTTACCAACTACATAGATGTCCACCACCTTTGGCTACAAAGGATGTAGTCAATCTGATTTCGGTGTCGACCATCTGGTGAAGGCCATGTATAAAGTTGTCTCTTAGGTTGTTGGAAGAGAGTGTTTGTTATACGCAGTGAGTTGTCTTGGCAAAATTCTATCAGCCTACGTCCTGGTAGAATTCTATCAGCTTCATTTTGTTCTCCCAGACCATGCTTACCCTGGAGAAGATGCTGATGCTAGGGAAAGTGGAAGGCAAAAGGAAGAGGGGCCAACCAAGGGCAAGATGGATGGATGATATTCTGGAGGTGATGGACTTGACCTTGGGGGAGCTGGGGGTGGCGACGGCCGACAGGAAGCTCTGGCGTGGGCTGGTCCATGAAGTCACGAAGAGTCGGAAGCGACTGACCGAATAAGCAACAACATGTTATGTTTCTAGATTACCTGCAGAATCATTCACTGTAGCAGTCCCTGGCTTTTCAGCTGTCATTCCTGTCATCTTTAGCAACTTTGGACTTTCCAATGATATGCCCTTTTCTGACAAGGCAGCAGAGGGGCTGTCAGCCTCATACATCAAATTGGCTCCCCTGGAATTATTCAGAAATCAAGGTGTCTCTCCAAAAATAACAATACAAAAAAGACAAGTCTGAGCAGCTCTTTCTTTCTCCCTGCACCTTTTAATTTCATGATAATGGGGACCAATTAGCTTATGGAAGCGCTCATCTTTGAAACATTGCCTGGGCTGCTGTAAAATGGGCTTTAGTTCATCTAGTCCATTTTTCTTCCACTAACAAAAAAGGAAAGAAAAAAAAAAGAGAAAGGGGGGAAAATGTTCTCTGGCTCTCTTTTTTTAAAAGACTAGGGAAGGATGGCTGTAAAAGAGTTGATGTCAGGCTTTTAGCATATTTCTGTCCAAGTTAAACTCCAGTTGTTTCCCCTGCACTCATGTCCACTCTCCAAAAAGAGTTGAGCTCAGGGCAAGATATTTCACCATTTTATTGTTAAGCTGGGAGTTGACCTTTATCTTGGATCTCCAGTTTTTCAAACTTAGGACCATAGGAAGCTGTCTCATACTGAGTCAGATCATTGGCCCATCTAGCTCAGTATTGTCGACACTGAGTGGGAGCAGCTCTCCAGGTAGGGATGTTGGAGAATTCCTCCACGGACTCCAGTGAGGCCGGATACTAAAGTCCCCCTGGAGTCCATGGCGGAATGGCCTCCCCCACCACCACCCCCAGAAATCCCCCCTCGAATGGACCTACGTGGTGGCGGATGCGGCGGCAGTGGCGGCGGCTCCGGCTTGTCTTCTGGCCGCTGCCAGGCTGCTGCGGCCGCGAATGGTGGCCGTCTTAGCATCCGCCATTTGCGTGCCTGCATTAGGCAATGAAAGGCTACGTAAATACTTACATAGAGCCGGCTTGGGAGGATTCCGGGGGGAGGGACGCATCGCCTCCCCCCTACCGCCGAAGCCCCGGAACAGAACCAGGTAAGGGATTTGTACATCCCTGTCAAGGTGGAAACTGAGCAGATAGAACCCCAGAGCAGTTCTGATTCTGAGGAGGAATAGCAATCCGTGGGAGAGGAGCTTGCTCATCTCTCACAGGCACAGCAGCTGGCAGAGATAACTCCTGCCAGCATTCCTGGGATAGATAGTGACCCTGGCAGTGAGAGAGCACTGGAGGGGGGCTTGCTGGACGCTCAGTGCAGACGCAGGGAGCGACGACAGATGGAGGGCGCCAAGAGGAGGTGCTTCGCTTGTTTGGTGCTAAAACAATGGTCGCATCCCAAGGACCCAAGGGTAAGAGGGAGGATCTCTCCATAGCCCAGAGTCTTCCCACAGTTCTCCTTCAAACAGGGACCAACTGCCCTACCTGGAGCTTAGGCTACTTTGCTATCTATCCCCAGTGTAGTTCCTTGCTTAGTCGCTAGTGATTAGTATCTGAAAGAGTCATAAAGGAATAAAGGAATAAAGCCTTGGAAAGAATCCTCATCATCTCTGTCCTGAGTTGGCTATTGGAGGGGACTGCAAGAGGCAGCTAGGGTGCTCCTGACAGCTTGGTCCCTGTTCCCCTTTTTTTCTTTCTGCTCCTACTGCCTCTGGAGGCTGTCATGGATAGGGATGTTGGAGAATTCCGCCACGGATTCCAGTGAGGCCGGATTCTGTGGCGGAACGGCCTCCTGCCCCCCGCCCCCCTGCAGAATCCCCCGGGACAGCACTTAGCTGGGGCGGATGCGGCAGATGCGGCGGTGGGTGCAGCAGCGGTGGCAGATTCGGCAGCGGCAGTGAGTGCGGTAGCGGCAGCTGGTCTCCTGGCCAGCTGTGGCCGGGTGCAGTGTACACAAATGTATGATTCTATGGTGGCTGCCATTTGCGTTCTCTATTTTTCGCCGTTCTAGCCTACATAAATATTTACGTAGGCTAGAACGGCGAAAAATAGCGAACGCAAATGGCGGCCGCTGTAGCCACCACCATTTGCATATGTGTTTTTTTTTACTTTGCTGTGATAGGCTACGTAAATATTTACGTAGCCTATCATGGTTAAGTACAGGGACTCAAATGGCGGCAGCTACGGCCGCCACCATTTGCATCCCTGTTGCCCAGCAGCCGGATGTCCGGCTATGGGAGGAGCCGGACGGCAGCTCTGTAGAATCCCCGTGGAGTGGAACCGGCCGGGAGGACTCTGGGGGGAGGGATGGAGCGCCTCTCCCCCCGTCGAGGATTCTGGGTGGAGAGACGGAGCACCTCCCCCCCCAACACGAAGCAGATCCGTGAAATGGACTTTTGTACATCCCTAGCCATCCCTAGTGACTTTTGTACATCCCTAGCCATGGACTTGGCGGTGCAAGCTCTCGCTCTAGAGAACCAGGCTCTTCGTGATCAAGAGGCTCAACTGATGACTGCCATACAGGCTCTGCAAGCTGCGGCTCAACCCCCACCACCCCAATTCCACCACGCTGCAAGTGCCTGGTGGTTCTGCCAGAGAAGTTTTCTGGTGAGAAAGGACTTTTTCAGATTTTCTGTGCCCAATCGGAGCTGTACATGCGCCTTCGACCTGAGGATTTCCTGACAGAACAGGTTCATGTGGGCTTCATCATTAACCTACTTTCAAGTGTGTTAGCTAAATGGGCTTTGGGACTTCTTCTCGCAAATGACGCCCTGCTCAGGGACTATCAAGTTTTCATGACAGCAATGGCCAGATTTTTCGGTGACCCCCTGCGCACGCAGATGGCTTCTCGGGAGATTTGCCGCTTCAGGCAGGGCAAGGACTCAGTTTCCAGCTATGCAACAACTTTTTGCTTGCTGATGCAGGATTTACAGTGGAAGATGCTGCACTGGTGGCTCAGTTTTTGGATGGTTTGAATGATGAGATCTTGGATGAGTTGGCATGTACGCCCAGCCCACCTACTTCGGAGGACTTCATCCAGACCTGCCTCCAGATAGATAGTCGGCTGAAGGGCCGCCGGCAGACCCAGCGGGGCACTGGGGACCAAGATTTCCCTCCTTCCATTCCCCCACATTTCCTGCCCCCTGTGGTGGGGGCGGAGGAGACCCCGATGCAGCTGGGAGCTACCCGAGCCCCACTGTTGCTGGAGGAACTAGAGTGGCGGCACGTGGAGCGCCGATGCTTTCAGTGCGGAAAGCTGGGACATTTCGCCAAAACCTGCCGCGCCAGACCCGCAGCCCCACTGCCTCCTCCTCTCTTTCCTCCTCCTCCTCCTCCTCCTCCTCACCCCCAGGCCTGACTAGACTGACCCCAAGCCTGCTGGGGGTCTCCAGTGTGGGGGTCAGTTCCGCACCAGGTGGGTGCCTTCTGCAACCCCCCCGCCTTCCCATCTGCTATTGCATGTTCAGCTCTGCTCCTCCCAGTGGAGTGGGGGGAAGGCCCAGCTTTAGTGGACTCTGGGGCTACGACCAGTTTCATGGAGGAAACATTCACTCACCTCCACATGATTCCTACCCTGCGCAGTGACCGGATTACAGCTCCACTCGCTCTGCACACCCAGTCCCACGTTGAGCAGATTCGGTTTCACTTGGCCAAGGTTCCCCAGTACCCAATCATGCTGGGTGTTTCTTGGCTCTCTAAGCATAATCCTCAGATTTCTTGGGGGCTTCAGCAAGTGGAATTCTCATCTCCCTACTGTCGGGAGCATTGCCTCACAACTGAGGTGCCAGTCCCAGCCCAAGCCTTAACGCTTTCCTCCCCCCTCTTCTGCTTCTGGCAGTTCTTCAGCTACCGCGATCCTCCCAGAGAAGTATGCGGCTTTTCAGGATGTTTTCAACAAGAAGGAGGCCGACCAGCTCCCCCCTCACCACCCTTTTGACTGCACCATTAACCTCATTCCTGAGGTGACCATCCCTGCCGGCCAGCTGTATTCAATGTCGGAGCTGGAACTTCAAGCTCTGCGGGAGTTTTTGGACACAAACCTCAGCCGTGGCTTCCTTTGCCCCTCCTCCTCCCCTGCCTGTGCCCCTACCATGTTTCTGCGCAAAAAATCAGGAGAACTCCACCCAGTGCATGACTACCGAGCATTGAATTTGGTCTCAATCCCTGACAAGTATCCCCTCCCCTCATACCAGAGATGCTGGAGCGCCTGGGGCGAGCCAAGATTTTAACAAAGTTGGACATGCGTGGCGCCTACAATCTGATTCACATCCGAGAGGGGAATGAGTGGAAGACCTGTTTCGGCACCCGGTATGGAGTGTATGAATACTTAGTGATAACATTTGGGCTCGCCTGCGCCCCCCCCTTTTGCGTTTTCCGGGACTATTTGGACACTTTCCTCATTGTGTATCTCGATGATTTACTTATATTTTCTGAGGACCCCCACGCCCATCAGCACCATGTCTCCACCATCCTCCAGCACCTCCATGAGCACCATCTTTATGCCAAGCTGGAGAAATGTGTGTTTGACCTAACCCCTTTGGACTATCTCAGCTGCATTATCTCAGCTGACGGTATCAGGATGGATCCTGCAAAGGTCCAGACTGTCCTCTCCTGGCAGGCTCCATCCACCAAGAAGGACTTGCAATGATTTCTGGGGTTTGCAAATTTTTACAGAAAGTTCCTGCCCAGCTTTGCTCGGCTGACATCTCCTCTCACGGACCTCCTTAAGGGCAGGAAATCTCCTTTTCATTGGACGGCATCTGCCCAACAGGCTTTGAGGAACTTAAGAAGCTCTTCAGTTCTGAGCCAGTCCTGTTACATCCCGATCCAAGGAAGCCTTTTGTAGTGCAAACTGATGCCTCTGACTTTGCAGTGGGGGCTGTGCTTTTTCAGCCAGATCGGGTGGGCGGCGGGTTGCAAACCTGCGCCTACCACTCCAGGAAGCTGAACATGTCTGAGAGGAATTATACCATCTTGGAGAAGGAACTGTTGGCCATCAAGTCCACTTTGGAGACCTGGCGTCATTTTCTGGAGGGGGCACAGCACCCAGTCGAAGTTAGAACCGACCATCGCAACCTGGAACATCTTCAGTCAGCCTGTGCCTTAAACCAGCAGCAGATTAGGTGGTCGCTTTTTCCCCCCAGTTCCACCTTAAGCTTTGCCATGTGAAAGCCTCCAACAAGCTATAAGCGGATGCTCTTTCTCATAAGTCTGACCTCCAGCCAGGGGGTGAGGGAAATCCCCCCCTCTGATTCTCTCCCCCCCCCCGAGCCTGGTGGCAGCTGCGGTGCTTCACTCTTGGGAGGAGCTCCTTCACTCTGAACAGGTTCAGGATGCTTTTGTCCACACAAAAGTGGAGGAATTGGGGCTAGCCTCTGCCCCCCCACTCTACCCCCTTCTCTTTGCGAGGTGGCCTGCTTTACCATTCCAGCCGGGTCTATGTGCCTTCTAGACCCCTCTGCGAGAAGGTCCTCCATCAGTGCCATGAATCCCCCACCACTGGGCATTTTGGCTTCGCCAAGACCCTGCACGGAGTGACGCGGGATTTTTGGTGGCCTCATGTGTGTTAGGACGCCAAGACCTATGTCGCCTCCTGCCCAACCTGCCAGCAGGTGAAGGCCCTCAGGCAAGTCCACAGGCTTGCTTCACCCCCTACCTACCCCCTCAGGACCTTGGAAACTGCTCTCCCTTGACTTCATCACTGACTTGCCTCACTCACATGGTAAGACCACTATTCTGGTGGTGGTGGATTTGTTTTCTAAGATGGCCCATTTCATCCCCTGCTCTGGGTTGCCCACAGCCAGGGAGATGGCGGAGCTTTTTTTGGCGCATGTTTTCCAGCTCCACGGATGGCCCGAGGGTCTCATTTCGGATAGGGGGGCCCAATTCACTGCCCATTTCTGGAGGGAGCTACTTGGGCTTCTCTATGTGATGCTCAGTCTTTCCTCTGCCCACCATCCACAGACGGACGGTCAGACCGAGCGCACCAATGCGACTCCGGAGCAATATTTGCACTGTTATGTCAATTACCAGCAAGATGACTGGTTTTCCTTGCTGCCTCTCGCAGAATTTGCTTATAACAATGCCTGCCATGCTTCCACCCGCCAAACTCCATTTTTTGCCAATTTTGGTTACCACCCCAAGGCTTTCCCATCCACCCTAGCTCCCTTTTCGGTGCCAGCAGCCCATGACTTTTTACAGGAGTTGCAAGCAGTACACCACCTCTTACGGGACTCCTTCGAGCAAGCCAAGACAGCCTACAATGCCTCTGCGGACTGGCGGTGCCAGCCGGGTCCATCTCTGCAATTGGGGGACTGGGTTTGGTTGTCCACCCAATACCTTCCCTCTCACTCGCCTGCAAAGAAGCTCGCACCTCACTGCACAGGGCCTTTCCAGATTACAGTCCAGATTAACCCTGTTGCTTTTCGCCTGGCTCTCCCCCCCCCCCCGCCATGAAGATCCATCCTGTTTTTCATTGGTCCTTGCTGTCCCCCCTGGTTTCTGGTGACCCTCATCGCTCAGCTGGCTCCCGCCCACTGCAAGTGCTGGTGGAGGGGGAGGAGGAGTTTGAGATTGTGGAGATTCTGGACTCCCGCCTTTCTTGCGGCTGCCTGCAATATCTGGTGGACTGGAAGGGGTATGGGCCAGATGAGCGATCCTGGGAACCCATGGAAAATGTGCATGCTCCATTGCTGCTGAGGCGTTTCCACCAGCTGTACCCCCACAAACCCGGGGCCCCAGGGGAGGAACACGAGGGAGGGCCTCATGGAAGCGGGGATGATGTCAGGGCAGAAACTGAGCCCACAGAGACACAAAGCAGTTCTGATTCTGAGGAGGAACAGCAATCCATGGGAGAGGAGCTCGTTCATCTCTCATGAGCACAGCAGCTGGCAGAGATTCCTCCTGCTGGCATTCCTGGGATAGATAGTGACCCTGGCAGTGAGAGAGTGCTGGAGAGGGGCCTGCTGGATGCTCAGTGCAGATGCAGGGAGCAACGACAGATGGAGGTCACGGAAAGGAGGCGCTCCGCTCATTTGGTGCTAAAACAATGGTCGTGTCCCAAGGACCCACAGGTAAGGGAGAAGACCTCTCCATAGCACGTATGTTCAGAGTCTTCCCACAGTTCTCCTTCAAATGGGGACCAACTGCCTTACCTGGAGCTTAGGCTACTCTGCAATCTAGCAGTTCCTTGCTTAGTCGCTAGTGATTAGTATCTGTAAGAGTCATAAAGTAATAAAGGAATAAAACCTTGGAAAGAATCCTCGTCGTCCATGTCCTGAGTTGGCTATTGGAAGGGACTGCAAGAGGCAGCTAGGGTGCTCCTAACAGCCCCTATCTCCAGTGCTTCAGGCAGGATTCTTTTCCCACCATACCTGGAGAAGCCAGGGATTGAACCTGGGAACTTCTGCATGAAAAGGATGTGCTCTATCACTCTGAGCTATGACCGCTTCCCTCCTTTCTCTCTCTCCTGCTTCAAGATGTTCATTTGATCTGGCCCATTTTTTTCACCCTTATGGAAAATGGAGTGGGGCCATCTGCAGACATCAGCCAATGTGGTATAGTGGTTAGAGTAGGACTAGGGCTGAGGGGACCCAGACTCAGCCTTGTAAAGGAGGAACAAACCCCCTTTACATTCCCTGTGTCTGCTCCCAAGACCAGGCCATGCACAAGAAGGAAATGATGGAGAATGTGTTCAGTTCTAGGCAATAGGACTACATCTTTAATACTCTCCACTCTTCAGGAAGGGGGGGGGAGCCTGGGGGGGTTGGCCCAACTGGGATCAAAGGCCCCAGTTGAGCATGAGTCTGGAGCTGCAGGACCTTAGATAGCTCCAAGGAGATAAACGTGCTCCTACAATTAGGGATAGATGGGTGCCCCCCCCACTTGCATTCCGCTGGGCCTTCACTCACGTTCGCCAAGCTGCCTGTACTCACCCAGGAGCCATCAGAGAGTGCTGCAAGCACCATTTTAAGACAAAGTTGGTGTCCCCAAAATATGCACACATCTAGTAGTACGCAAATGGGGGCATGAATGGCCCATATACCCAAGAATACAGGTGTTTATGGCTCCTGGATGAGTATGGGCAGCTCGGTGAGTGCAGGGGGACATGTGGGGACAGGGGCTTGGCAAGCATGGCTCGCTGGCATGGGCGGGGGGGGAATTTGTTGGACTTCTGGACCCAACCGGGCACCCACACCATCCCTACCTACAATGCAGCTCAACTGAGGCCTTGTATCTCTCTTGGACCAAGCTTTGCCTAGATTTGGGTTCAGCACCTTCATGGCTAGTGCTGCTGGCCTTCCTGATCCAGCTGGTCCCTTCCCCTCCATGTCAGAATCCTGGCTTATGCTCAGGGTTGGGATAATAATCCCAGTTGAGATGTGGGGTTTTACTTTTTTCCTTTGGTGGGGAGAGAGGTCCAAATACTTGTTCTTGCTGAGCTAGATGCCATCCTATACATCTATATGCACAGCCCAAAGCTTGGGAAAGTTCTACCACAGCTCGGCAGCATGGACCAGAAAGGAATCAGAGGGCAGGAGAATGCTGTGTGGCACATATGCTTCAGTGTTCTGCAAAATGCTTCTAACAGTCCTGGTGGCTAGCAGCACTAGGAAACTAACTAAGCAGGGGGAGGTATGTAAATACACTGGAATAGCATAGATAGATAGATGATAGATAGATAGATAGACAGATAGAGATAGATGATAGATGATAGATGATAGATAGATAGATAGATAGATAGATAGATAGATAGATAGACAGATATTATTTATTTACAATATTTATATACCTCTCCATATCTGGGACAGATTTTGGAGTGGTGAACACAAAAGATAGAACAGTAAAAGAATAAAATGATTAAAACACCACATTAAAATTATTCTTGTTTAAAAACACACAATGCTAATAAAAACCATAAGTGATCAATTAAGGAATGTCTCTTGAAACAGCGCTGTTTTCAGGAGGCACCGGAAGCAATTCAGTGTTGGTGCCTGCCTGACCTCCAGGGGCAGGGAATTCCAAAGAAAAGGAGCCACCACACTGAAGGCTATTCTCCTGGTGGACTCCAGTCAGGCCATAGGTCAAGGGGAACCACCAGGAGCAAGCCTTCTGCTGACCTCGGTGACAGGACAGGTCGGTAACAGAGAAAGCACTCTCTCAGGTATCCTGGTCCCAAGTTGTTTATATAGGTAAATGATACAGGAGATAGAGAGAGAGAGAGAGAGAGAGAGAGAGAGAGAGAGAGATCAGATTGCAGACCTGAGCTTTTTTATATGGGGAAGGACTGTAGCTGAGTGGTAGAGCATACCCTTTGCATGTAACATGCACAGATCCCCTCATCACCACTCAAAGGGATCCTGAGTAACAGGACTAGAATTACCCCCACTAGAATCCCTGGAGGACTGCTTAGCAGTGGGAGAGGTCTATTGCCCCCACATCTTGCTTATGGGCTTCTCAGAGCCACACTGTAGCACACAGTGTGCTAGACTTGATGGACCTTTGATCTGATCTATCAGGAGTCTTCTTCGGTGCAAAGAGCAATTATTTGGTGCAGGACCAGGGTCATCTCTAGCCATATGATCCTAACCACATACTGAGATCATCTTCAAAGGCCATTCTCCAGGTGCTCCCACCATGGCAGACACAGCAGGTGACAACTCAGGAAAGAACCTTTTGAGGGGTGGTATACCAGTTATCCCCTTCATGGATCACTGCCTTGTTGTGGCAAAGGGGCTTGCATAACTCAGTGAAGCCATAAGCTATGCCGTGCAGGGCCACCCAAGATGGACAGGTTATGGTGGAGAGTTCTGACAAAATGTGGTCCACTGGAGAAGGAAATGGCAACCCACTCCAGTATTCTTGCCAGGAAAACCCCATGGAAAGTATCACAAGGCTAAAAGATATGACACCGGAAGATGAGCCCCTCAGGTCGGAAGGTGTCCAATATAATACTGGGGAAGAGCAGAGGGAATTTCCAAGTAGCGCCAGAACGAGTGAAGCAGCTGGGCCAAAGCCGAAAGGACACTCAGCTGTGGATATGTCTGGTGCTGAAAAGGAAGTCCAATGGTGTAAAGAACAATATTGTTTCAGAACCTGGAATGTAAGATCAATGAATCAAGGTAAGCTGGAGGTGGTCAAACATGAGATGGCAAGATTGAACATCGACATCTTGGGAATCAGCGAACTAAAATGGACAAGCATGGGTGAATATAATTCAGATGACCATTATATCTACTACTGTGGGCAAGAATCCCTTAGAAGAAATTAGGGATGTACGAAACCCCTACCTGGCTCCACGACGGGCAATCCGCGGTGGGGGGAAGGCGCTCTGTCCCTCCCCCCGGAATCCTCGATGGGGGGTAGGGGCTCCGTCCCTCCCCCTGGAATCCTGCCCAGCTGGCTCCGCTCCGTGGCCAAGCCACGGAGCCAAAGGCCAGCTCCGGCCACCCACAGCTGGACATCCGGCCGCTGGGCAGCCCTTCAGGGATACAAATGGTGGCTGTCGTAGCCGCCGCCATTTGCGTCCCTGTATTGAGCCATGATAGGCTATGTAAATATTTACGTAGCCTATCACGGCATCCGCAAGGACACAAATGGCATCCCTGCATTAGCCGTAATAGGCTACATAAGTATTTACGTAGCCTATCACGGCTATTGAGAGGAGGAAGCAAATGGCGGCCACAGGACGGCCGCCATTCACAAAGCAGCGCAGATGGGAGCAGGTAAGTGCTCCATTTCACGCACCTTTCGTGGGGTGGAGGCAGTGGGGACTTTGTCCTACACACCTTTTGTGGGTTGGGGGGGCAGGGGCTTCATTCCGCGATGGATTTCGGGGGGCCAAATGCACTGGCATTCGGCTTCACTGAGATCCGTCACGGAATTCTCTGACATCCCTAGAAGAAATGGAGTAGCACTCATAGTCAACAAAAGGGTGGGAAAAGCAGTACTGGGGTACAATCTTAAAAATGATAGAATGATCTCAGTACAAATCCAAGGCAAACCATGCAACATCATAGTAATTCAAGTCTATGCCCCAACCACTGAGGCCGAAGAAGCTGAGGTTCATCGGTTCTATGAAGACCTACAACACCTTCTAGAACTAACACCAGAAAAAGATGTCCTCTTCATCATAGGGGATTGGAATGCTAAAGTAGGAAGTCAAGAAATAACTGGGATACCAGGCAAGCATGGCCTTGATGTACAAAATGAAGCTCATAGAGTTTTGCCAAGAGAACACGCTGATCATAGCGAACACTCTTTTCCAACAGCACAAGAGGCGACTCTACACATGGACATCACCACATGGTCAACATCAAAATCAGATTGATTATGTCCTTTGCAGCCAAAGATGGAGAAGCTCTATACAGTCAGTAAAAACAAGAACCGGAGCTAACTGTGGCTCAGATCATGAGCTGCTTCTTGCAAAATTTCGGCTTAAATTGAAGAACATAGGGAAAACCACTAAACCATTCAGGTATGTCCTAAATCATATCCCTTATGAATATACAGTGGAGGTAAGGAGTAGATTTCAGGGATTAGACCTGATAGACAGAGTGCCTGAGGAACTATGGACGGAGGTCCATAACATTGTTCAGGAGGCAGCAACTCAATCCATCCCAAAGAAAAAGAAATGCAAGAAAGCAAAGTGGCTGTCTGATGAGGCTTTACAAGTAGCTGAGGAAAGAAGGGAAGCGAAAAGCAAGGGAGAAAGGGGAAGATATACCCAACTGAATGCAGAGTTCCAGAGAACAGCAAGGACAGACAAGAAGGCCTTCTTAAATGAACAATGCAAAGAAATTGAGGAAAACAACAGAATGGGAAAGACTAGAGATCTTTTCAAGAAAATCAGAGACCTCCAGGGCACATTTTGTACAAAGACGGGCATGATAAAGGACAAAGAAGGTAGGGACCTACCAGAAGCAGATGAGATTAAGAAGAGGTGGAAAGAATAAACAGAAGAACTATACAGGAAAGATCTTATTGTCCCTGATAGCCATGACAGTGCGGTCACTGAACTTGAGCCGGACAGCCTCGAGAGTGAAGTCAAGTGGGCCTTAGGAAGCATTAGTAACAACAAAGCTAGCAGAGATGACAGTATTCCAGCTGAGCTATTTAAAATCCTAAAAGATGATGCTGTTAAAGTGCCACACTCAATATGCCAACAAATTTGGAACACTCAACAGTGGCCACAAGACTGGAAAAGGTCAGTTTACATTCCAATCCCAAAGAAGGGCAATGCCAAAGAGTGTTCAAACTACCGTACAATTGCTCTCATTTCACATGCCAGCAAGGTTATGCTCAAAATCCTACAAGCTAGGCTTCAGCAGCATGTGAACTGAGAACTACTGGAAGTTCAAGCTGGGTTCTGAAGAGGCAGAGGAACTAGAGATCAAATCGCCAACATTCGCTGCATCATGGAGAAAGCAAGAGAATTCCAGAAAAAATGTCTATTTCTGCTTCATTGAATACACTAAAGCCTTTGATTGTGTGGATCACAACAAACTGTGGCAAATTCTTAAAGAAATGGGAGTACCTGTACGAAGGTCAAGAAGCAACAGTAAGAACCGGACATGGAACAACCGATTGGTTCCATATTGGGAAAGGAGTATGACAAGGCTGTATATTGTCACCCTGCTTATTTAATTTATATGTAGAGTGCATCATGAGGAACGCCAAGTTGGATGAATCACAGGTCGGAATTAAGATTGCTGGGAGAATTATCCACAACCTCAGATACGCAGACGATACCACCCTAATGGCAGAAAGTGAAGAGGATCTAAAGAGCCTTTTGTGGAGGGTGAAAGTGGAGAGTGCAAAAGCTGTTTGAAACTCGACATTAAAAAAATGAAGATCATGGCATCTGGCCCCATCACTTCCTGGCATATAGAAGGGGAAGAAATGGCCTCAATGACAGATTTTATTTTCTTGGGCTCCAAGATCACTGCAGACGGTGACTGTAGCCTGGGGATGTCAGAGAATTCTTCCACAGACTGAAATGGGATCAAATTCCCTTCAGTCCATGCCATGGAATCCTCTGCGGAATGGCACCATGAGGTCCTGCGGAGCCAGCAGTCATACAGCTTTTTTTTTTTGTCATCTGCACAGAGTCATGAAATTTTCGTAAATAAAAATGCAAGGTAGTATATTCCGACAATAAATACGTACGTTGTTTTTTTTTTAATGAATTGTGCTCACCGCCTTGTTTGTGGGTGTTCTTTTTCAATTGAAATCCTCCGTCTCCGTTTACTTTCAGCCAAAACACTTCCTCCTCCTGGGGGCTTCCCAAAACAAGGCTGCCCTAGGTGTGCCTGAGCGATGCACTCTTTGTTTAAAGCAACACTGTGAAAGAAAGAAAGAAAGAAAGAAAGAAAGAAAGAAAGAAAGAAAGAAAGAAAGAATCTTTTAAAATGACCATGCTGGTCTGGAGCCCTGCACGAGTATTATTCCCCCTGCTAGGCTTTCTATTTCCACATCCAGCCTTGTTGGTGACATGGTGAGGCTAAAATGGAGAGGAGAACCAACTCTGTGCATGTCCACTCAGAAGTAAGTCTTACTGAGTGCAATGCAACTCGCTCCTACACATGTCAGCACCCCACTTGCCCCTTGCTCAGCTTTGTATTTCCACATCCAGTTCATTATCAAACCTCCTGTTAGTTATCTCAGAAGACCCTTGGGTGAATGGTTTTTTTTTTTTTCCAGTGAACAGCTGGAGGGAGGGAGATTCCACACACACACACACACTAGAAGAATATAGTTCTTCATATTCCCTGGTATGTTTATTCCTCATCTTATCCATTCCCTGAGCATGTGCAGAGTGCGCTTTTTATTCAAACAAAGAGAAGCTTGCTAATCTTTCCCCTCATGCTGCATTTGTACAAGTGTGACTGCTTCAGAAAGAACGTTCCATTATACTGTCTCTTTTTCTTCAAGAGTTTCATATAACAGAAGTATGATGTAGTGGTTAGAGTCCAGCCCAAAGTCACCTAGTGAGATAACTAACAGGTTTGCTGAACAGAGTTGGTTCTCCTCTCCATTTTAGCCTCACAATGTCACTAACAAGGCTGGATGTGGAAATAGAAAGCCTAGCAGGGGGAATAATACTCGTGCAGGGCTCCAGACTGGCATGGTCATTTTAAAAGGTTTTTTCTTTCTTTCAAACAGCGTTGCTTTAAACAAAGAGTGCATCGCTCAGGCACACTTAGGGCAGCCTTCTTTTGGGAAGCCCGGAGGAGGAGGAAGTGTTTTGGCTGAAAGTAATTACTGCACGTCTCAGGGCAGGAGAAAAAAATACGTAAATATCTATGAAAAATAGGCTTTCTTACGGAAGTTATGCAGAATTACGGCAGTCGGTATGGATTTATCTTCTTAATTTTCGGAGCGGAAAAAAAGAGGAGAATTCCGGGGGCTTGCGAATGATGGTACAGAGCACTGGCCGCAAACTGAGGAAGTCAAGCGGCATGGAAGGTACACAATTCGTACATCCCTACTGTAGCCATGAAATTAAAAGACGCTTGCTCCTTGGGAGGAAAGCTATGGCAAACCTAGACAGCATAGTCAGAAGCAGAGACATCACCTTGCTGACAAAGGTCCGTATAATCAAAGCTATGGTTTTCCCAGTAGCAACGTATGGCTGTGAGAGCTGGACTATAAGGAAGGCTGAGCGCCGAAGAATCGATGCTTTCAAACTGTGGTGCTGGAGAAGACCCTTATGAGTCCCCTGGACTGCAAGGAGGTCAAATCAGTCAATCCTAAAAGAAATCAACCCTGACTGCTCATTGGAAGGACAGTTACTGAAGCTGAAGCTCAAATATTTTGTCCACCTAATGTGAAGAGAAAAGTCACTGGAAAAGACCCTGATGCTGGGAAAGATTGAAGGCAAAAGGAGATGGGGACAGCAGAGAATGAGATGGCTAGATAGCATCACCGATGCAATGAATATGAACTTGATCACACTCCAGGAGAGAACAGAGGACAGGAAGGCCTGGCGTGCTATGGTCACGAAGAGTTGGACACAATTTAACAACTGAACAACAACAACAAATCCCAGTTATGGAATACTCTCCCTTGGGAGGCGTTATTACCCCAGGAATCTTAAATATTAGTTTTATTTTAATTGCTGCTTTTTCTGCTGTATGATATTGTTATGGGGTTGTTTTATTATCTGTACTTGATTTTCTGGTTTTGTATTCCATACGTTATTGTAAGTCATCCTGGGAAAGGTTTATTTGGGGGGAGGGGAGGGGAGGGGAGGGTAGAAAGGTCATTAAAAAAATGCAATAAAGTCATAGTCTGTCTCTCAATACAAGCGGTATCATGTGAGCCCCTACAGAAGTGAATGCTTGGTAATCAGCAAACTGCCCCTCCTGCTTAGTTCAGAAAGTTCCTCCCCACTAACGAAACAGGACAGCACAAATTGAAATGTCATGAACTGGAGCAGCACAAATCCAGATGTCAACCAAATGAAACTGTTTGACCGTGGGAGGGCCAGCTTGCCGATTACCAAGGGCAAGGCTGGAGACGTATTGCAAGTTGGAGACTATGCTAATTTGCATGTTTTAATTGCATGTAATTAACATAATTGAACTCTCATTTTCATGAGGTTGGTGATGGCATGTTCTTGCCATCCAACCTACTTCTTGTTCCAACTGAAAGGGCCATTCTAAGTTTGCAACTCAAGAAGAACGTGGAACTTCTTCAAAATGGTCACAAATGTCCATGTTCCTATTCATGGAAACCATTGCAAGATATTTCTGTATTTGGAGAATCAAACGATGATTAGTATTTTTTAATTTACTAACCAATTAATACATGAAGTGACTGAATTTAAATCACTTTGTATCTTGCCACCATCTCACTGTAAATCTCTTTTTTTTAAAAGGACAGCTTTTGTGTTTTGTGCTGTATATTAACATTCTTCATTAGAAGGCTGAATTAACTGTTTTAGTCACAAACACAATAAGATACCAGAACCAAAATACAACTCCCCCCACAAACAAACAAATGTGATTCTAACTTGTAGATCAGTCCTCCACAACCTTGCACCCTCCAGATATTTTAGACTACAACTCCCAGCACTGCTGACCATCCGCCAGGCTGGCTGGCACTAATCAGAGTTGAAGCCCCAAACACATGGGAGGTACCAGGTTAGGGAAGGCTGTTGTAGATCCCTTAAAATTAAGTCATACTAATTTTATGAGGTTTATTTTTAAAGCAAAAAGTGTCAGGGCAGGGGTGTTCCAAGGAATGGCCACAACACTATTAGGACTCTGACCAAAATGGAGGGTTTGAGGCAAGGGTTCAGGTTCTGGCAGTTGAGAGACAGGCAAGGCAAACCATGGCAAAGTCCAGGTTTCAGTAAGGTAATGCAGAGTTAAGCAAGACAAGGCAAGGTGAAGCAAAGCGAAGGCTAGAGGCTAGGGATGGCGGAGAATTTCTCCCCGAAACTTTGGGGGGCCAAGCGCCAACGTGTTCGGCCCCCCGAACAAGTTTCGGGGAGAAATTCTCCGCAACCCCCCCGCACCCCGCACCCCCCCCCCCGGGACGGGACTTACCTTTGGCGAATGTCCCTCCCGGTGGCGAGTCCGGCCGGCGGTTCGTCGGGTCTTCGTCAGGGGCGGGGGCGGCAGCCGATCTTTCGACCGGCTGCCGCTGCCGCCATTGCAATAAAAAAAAAACACCCCCGTGATAGGCTACATGGCGATTAACGTAGCCTATCACGGCTAGATTTGCAAAGTCAGCCGTGATAGGCTACGTAAATCGTCACTTAGCCTATCACGGGTGACTTAAAAAAAAAAAAAAAAGCATGTACGGATAATGGCGGCCCCCATAGGGAGCCGCCATTCCTGTTCCTTATTTGGTCACTGTAGTCTACGTAAATGTTTACGTAGACTACGGCGAAAATAAGGGCAACGCTATTTGCGTTGCCCTTATTTTCACCGTAGTCTACGTAAACATTTACGTAGACTACAGCGACCAAATAAGTAATGCGAATGGTGGCTCCCTATGGGGGCTGCCATTATCCGTACACGCTTTGTTTTTTTTTTTTAAGTCACCCGTGATAGGCTACATGGCGATTTACGTAGCCTATCACGGCTGACTTTGCAGATCTAGCCGTGATAGGCTACGTGAATCGTCACGTAGCCTATCAGGGGGCGTTTTTTTTTTAACTGTTTAGTTCGCGGCCGGGTGAGGCGAGGCACCTCCTCCCCGGCCTGAATTTCAGCCGGGCAAGGCGGGAAGCCTCCCCCCCGGCCTGAATTTTGGCCGGGCGAGGCAGGAAGCCTCCCCCCTGGCCTGAACTTCGTGGGGGGAGCAACCAAGTGCCTCCCCCCCACCACGGGAAATCTTCGAGGACAGGTAAGTGACTTTCGTCCACCCCTACTAGAGGTGGCAGATAGCACCCTGGATAGCTCCATAAAGAGCTCCAGCTAGAAATTCATAGGAGCTAAGGTCAAATGTTGCTTCAGCAAGAGGGAACCCCAGACTCAGTTTTAAATTAAGCTGCAGCTCAATCTGGGTGGCTAGTCAGAGAAGCCCTTTAAAGGGGCCTACTTGCCTCAACAGCCATTAACTCCAACAATGCAGGGGGAACTGGGGTTCCATCAAAGCTTCTGGGCTGGAATCCTCAGAATCAGAGGATGGCAATGTGACCTTCTCAGGCCAGGGAAGTGCTGGAAAATTTGGTTCTTCTTTTACTGGAGCTACTTTGGCAGGGCAAACATCTGGGGCAATCTTTGAGGACAATTCCCACTCTAGTACTGCCTTCAAATCCATGGCCTTATCCTTCAAAGATAAAGAGTCAGATCTGGAAGACCACCCAAATGGTGAATTTTTTGTGCAAGGAAAAACATGTCATGAAAGAGGACCCACTATTTTGGCTCAGGCCTAATACAAAAATTATCTTAATCAATTAAGTTAAAGCTTTAGCTGAATTGGGCTACAATCCTAAATCCACTTACCAGGGAGTAGGTCCCTGGAATTTAAAGGAACTTACTGCTGAGTAAACATCCCTAGGACTACATTGTTAATCTGCCAATTCAAATTTTCCATCCTCATCCTTTCACCATATGGATGTATGAGAAATTCAGTTCAGTTGGGTTTTGATCAGGATTTACTGAGTTCACACCTTCCGGACCAAACGTGTACTCTGATGCAATCTGCAGTCAAAGTCTGTATATTTCTAGGGATGGCAGAGAATTTCTCCATGAATCTCGGGGAGGCCGAATGCCAATGCATTCGGCCCCCCAAAATTGTTGGTGAAATTCTCTGCCACCCCCCTGGGATGGGGCTTACCTCCCTCGAATATCCCTCTTGGCGGCAGGTCCCGGCGGGAGTTCGGCGGCGGTTTGGCGGGGGTGGGGGCGGCAGCCGGTCTTCCGACCAGCTGCCGCTGCCGCCATTACAAAATAAACTAAAACACACACACACACCCATGATAGGCTACGTAATGATTAACGTAGCCTATCACAGCTAGATTTCCAAAGTCAGCCATGATAGGCTACGTAAATCATTACGTAGCCTATCACGGGTGACTTTGAAGAAAAAAAAAAGTGTGTACGCAAATGGCGGCGCCCATGGGCGCCGCCATTTATGTTCCTTATTTGGTCCCAGTAGTTTATGTAAAGATTTATCTAGACTACCGGGAACAAATAAGGAATGCAAATAGCAGCGCCCATGGGCACCGCCATTTGCGTACGCGTTTTTTTTTTTCAAAGTCACCCGTGATAGGCTACGTAACGATTAATGTAGCCTATCATGGTTGTTTTTTTTTTACTTTTGTATTTCGTGGCCGGGGAGATGGGGCGCTTCTCGCTGGCCTGAATTTTGGCCAGGCAAGGTGGGGCGCCTCGCCCCCCAGCCTGAACTTCGGGGGGAGAACCGAAGCACCTCCCCCCCACCGCAAAGCAAGCTGCGGGACCAGGTAAGTCCCTTTCGTACATCCCTATATATTTCTGGGCTTGCAGTGTGAATTGCAGAATCAAAAAAATGTTCGAGAGCATGCATACATTTGAAAAATGGGCATGGAAAAAATGTGTGTTTTTGAAAAATGAGCACAAATGCACTTTAATGAAGGGGTGAAGAATAAGTTTTGCTCATTCACACATCCCTATTTTACAGTGAGGTGCCCATGGGGAACTTTGTGGCAGGGAAATTATCTATCTATCTATCTATCTATCTATCTATCCCTATTCAGGTGTTTGCCTGCTTGTGTGTAGGGAGGAAGTGTGGAGGGGGATTTGGGCACACACATAAGGCACAACTCCAGCAACCCCATGAGCCCAATATCCAACTAGAACTTTGTACATTGAGCATGAAGCTCCAGAGAGGGTTCTGTAAGCCCATTCGGCAGAATGCACTTACATAGCTCCCACAATAGCGAATGCTGCTTTATCAGGGTTTTCAATTTGGACCGCTGTAAGCATGTTCAGCTGAATGTGTTGTGTTTGCAGAGCTGCCTTCAGACCTTTGCACTCAACTTGCATGCCCTCATCCCCCTCCACAGTTTAGCCCGAGACATGAGCAGGCGGATGCCTGAATAGGGAGATAAATATATCTCTCACCCATGTATGCATCCCATAGAAAGTCAGCATGGTTGACACAAACGCTCCTTCTGCCTGAAGCTATCTCAGCTTGATGGTTGGACTTCATAACAGTGGAAAGATGAACATCTTGCAGAATGTCTAGGTGCATTTTTGCAGAATTTTAGGACTCACTGTTCCTTTGCAGGTTCAGACTTGCAGCACTGGAACTGAGACTAAACAACCCATTGATTTGTTCTTCTCCAGTAGGGCCCTGTGGGAAGACACTTTCAATGCAAAGTCCCCATTAGCTATGACAGATGCATCTCCAAAGTGTGCTTGATGGGTAATTATGAGGCATGCCAGTCATCTCCCCAACTTGGATTTGACTCACTCCCACACAGTTCTGCTCTGCTGTTTACTGTGGTGGGTTTGTACATTGGGAGGTGTGGGGGCAGGATTCCTGTCAAGATACCTGGGGTGCATTCTCTCTCCCATCCCTCAGCACCACATCTTCTTCATTTGGGTGATGTGTCATCCACATTTGCATCTCAGAGGCATGGAAACTATGGCAACTGTCATTCTAGGGCTCAGACTGGGGGCCCAAGCAGCCAGGAAGCATCTCCCGACTGCTCCACCAACCTACCAGCTCCTTACTTTTCTCCATCAGAAATGGCAGGCTCTGAAATTCAACAGGCAGAAGCCTCTGAGCAGAACCCTCCTAGCTGAAGTGGGAGGTGTGGCAGTCAGGTGATCAGTAGGAATAATGTAACAATGCAAGTGTTCTATGCTACTTGGCCCATGATCCTATTTGACCAGGATGGATCTCAGCTAACTTGATGGCAGAAAATACCAGCCCTTTCTTTAACCAAGGGTGCTGAACCTCTTTCAGCCCGAGGGCTGAATTCAATTTTGGAGAAGCTCTCAGGGCTGCTTTACAGTGGTGGGTGAGGCTTAAGGCAAAAGCAGAAGGGCCCAGCCCCCAAATCTACCAGCATACTTCACCTTAAAGTGCTTCCTGCCAGTAAGTAAGCCTTAGGAGAGCCATTTCAACCTTTTAGAATGGGGGTAAACTGGACAACAGCCAGGAAACCACCAACCATTCAGCAGTTTACAGAGAGGGGGTGAGGTCATGGGAAGGGGTGGGCCATCTGGGGAAGCCCTGGAAGATTGGATTAGGACCCCAGGTTGGCCAGATTTGGCCCGCAGGCCTAAGGTTCAGCACTTTTACCCCATTTCCAATGGTGGAGATAAGCACAAGATGTCTCAGATGCAGTAACAAGAAGAAACAGGAGTCCGCTGTTTATGTGTTACTCATTTGAAACTTGGATGCAAAGGGGCTGTGGAGCCACAAAGTTCACCCCAGTTTGCATGCTGTCAGGAGCACCCTAGCTGCCTCTTGCAGTCCCCTCCAATAGCCAACTCAGGACACAGACAACGAGGATTCTTTCCAAGGCTTTATTCCTTTACAACTTAATGACTCTTTCAGATGCTAATCACCAGCGACTAAGCAAGGAACTGCACTGGGGTAGATAGCAGAGTAGCCTAAGCTCCGGGTAAGGCAGATGACTTGGATTCCTGCATTGGATGCGCTGACTTGGATTCCTGCATTGGATGCACTGACTTGGATTCCTGCATTGGATGCTCTGACTTGGATTCCTGCATTGAGCAGGGGGGTGAACTCGATGGCCTTGTAGGCCCCTCCCAACTCTAGTATTCTATGATTCTATGATCTGGGAGCTGATTCATTCATTCATTCATTTGTTTGTTTCATCATCTTCCTATTCTTTCAATGAGGGTTAGGGATATTCAGGGCCATGGACTCGAGGTTCCTTGGCTACTGTCAATTACAGCCACAGTGATCCTGTTATAAAGCTCCTGATACATACAATGCAATCCTATGAATTCCTACTTAGAAGTAGGTGCCATTAACCTGGTTTGCACAATCAAAATAAGCCACCATGGCTTATTTAAAACCCATAGGCTGTTGTTGGGTTATTGGAGGGTTGTTTCCCCCCCTAGCAAGCCATGCCAACATGACAAGCTGCACCGAGGCAGTGATTATGGCTATCGTGTCTGGCATGTGCCTGACACACCCCATGATTTAAATAAACTTAGCTTGATCATGCAAACTGGCCATTGAGTTCAAAGAGGCTTAGGACACAACCCTATCTGGATACCTGTCATCTTCCAAGCTCAGGGGGTGATGGGCATCCTGTGCATAGTGGGAGGAAGATAGAGGCAATAGCTACTTCCGTGCCACCCCTACTGTGCATTTTAGCTGGACGGGTGTGTTTGTCCATCCAGCTGAGGTGTCAGGGAGCAGGAGGGGAAAGAGGCTGGGGCAACCGGAGGATTCTTCATCAGCTGGCCACCCCAGTCTCCACCCCTCCCCACCCACAGAGCTGCCCCCTTTCCCTCCACGCTGAGCTCACATTTGCAAGCTTGTACAGGCAGCTGGCACAGCTCCATCCGCGCTGCCTGAAAGGGGCAGAAAGGGGGAGGGAGCTCGGACTCTTGGTTCCAAGGTCAGAGAGCTGTCTCTGGCCTCGGATGCAGGAACCCAAAATATCCTGTGGACCCCCTGGATACTGTCTAGGGGCCATAGGATTACTCTCTTAATCTCAGATAATTTTGTATAGGATGGCAGCCTCAGCATTTAAAAACAAAACTTCTTTATTCAAAGATGCTGATGTTGAATAACGTATGTAAATATATGTTCAAAAGCACTAACATTGTGAATGCCAGCCATATAGCATTCTTCCCTAAGAACATCAGAAGCGCCCTGCTGGATTGTACCAAGGATAGGGATGTCAGAGAATTTCTCCACGAATCTTGGGGAGGCCAAATGCCAGCGCATTCGGCCCCCCGAAATCGGTGGCAAAATGGTCTGCCACCCTCCCGACCCCCCCGGGACGGGACTTACCTCGGGCGAATGTCCCTGGTGGCGGCGGCGGCTCCAGCGGCAGCGCGGCGGCGGCAGCAGCCGGTCTTCTGACCGGCTGCCACCACCATTTCCAGTTAAAAAAAAAAAATGTGATAGGCTACGTAAAGATTTACGTAGACTATCAGGGCTAGGTTTTAAAAAAATACCATGATAGGCTACATAAATGTTTACGTAGCCTATCTAGGGATGGGGGAGAATTTCTCCCTGAAACTTCGGGGGGCCAAGCACCAACGCATTCGGTCCTCCGAAGGTTGTTTGGGGAGAAATTCTCCGCCCCTCCCGCGCCCCCCCAGGATGGGATTTACCTTTCACGAATGTCCCTCCCGGCGGTGGGTCCCGGCGGCAGTTCGGCAGGTCTTCATCAGGGGCGGGTGCGGCAGCCAGTCTTTCGACCGGCTGATGCCGCCGCCATTACAAGAAAAGTAAAAAAACAACAACAACGCCCCTGTGTTAGGCTACGTAACGATTAACGTAGCCTATCACGGCTAGATTTGCAAAGTCAGCCGCGATAGGCTACATTAATCGTCACGTAGCCTATCACGGGTGACTTTAAAAATTTTTTAAAAAGCACTTACGGCTAATGGTGGCCCCCATAGGGAGCCGCCATTCGCGTTCCTTATTTGGTCCCTGTAGTCTATGTAAAGATTTACATAAAGATTTACATAGACTACGGCGAAAATAAGGGCAACGCAAATAGCATTGCCCTTATTTTCGCCGTAGTCTACATAAATGTTTACGTAGACTACACATGCCAAAATAAGGAATGCAAATGGCGACGCCCATGGGCGCCGCCTAGGGTTGGCGGAGAATTTCTCCATGAATCTTCGGGAGGCCAAGCGCCGACGCATTCGGCCCCCCGAAAGTGTTGGGGAAATTCTCCGCCGGCCCCCCGCCCCCCCTGGGATGGGACTTACCTTCGGCGAATGTCCCTCTTGGCGGCGGGTCCCGGCGGCGTTTAGTCGGCGGTTCGTCGGGGGCAGGGGCAGCGGCTGGTCTCCCAACCGGCTGCCGCCGCCGCCATTGCAAAAAAAAAAAGTAAAATAAAAAAACCACACCCATGATAGGCTATGTAACTATTTACGTAGCCTATCACAGCTAGATTTCCAAAGTCAGCCGTGATAGGCTACGTAAATCGTCATGTAGCCTATCACGGGTGACTTTGAAGAAAAAAAAAAGTGCATACACAAATGGCGGTGCCCATAGGGCACCTCCATTTGCGTTCCTTATTTTGCCACGTCTAGTCTACGTAAAGATTTACATAGACTACGGCGAAAATAAGGGAACGCTTTTTGCGTTGCCCTTATTTTCACCGTAGTCTACGTAAATCTTTACGTAGACTAGACTTGCCAAAATGGCCCATGGGAGCCGCCATTTGCGTACATGCTTTTTTTTTTTCAAAGTCACCCGTAATAGGCTACATGATGATTTACATAGCCTATCATGGCTGACTTTGGAAAGCTAGCCATGATTAGGGGTGGACGAAAGTCACTTACCTGTCCTCGAAGGACGTTCGTGGTGGGGGGGAGGCGCTTCGCTGGTTCCCCCGCGAAGTTCAGGCCGGGGGGGAGGCTTCCCGCCTCGCCCCGGCCGAAATTCAGGCTGGGGAGGAGGCTTCCCGCCTCGCCCGGCCGCGAACGCGAAAGTTAAAAAAAAAAAACCCTGATAGGCCACGTGACGATTCACATAGCCTATCATGGCTAGATTTGCAAAGTCAGCCATGATAGGCTACGTGAATCATCACGTAGCCTATCACGGGTGACTTTAAAAAAAAAAAAAGCGCGTACGCTAATGGCGGCCCCCATAGGGAGCCGCGATTCGCGTTCCTTATTTAGTCGCTGTAGTCTACATAAATGTTTACGTAGACTACGGCGAAAATAAGGGCAACACAAATAGCGTTGCCCTTATTTTCGCCGTAGTCTACGCAAATCTTTATGTAGACTACAGCGACCAAATAAGGAAGGGGAATGGCGGCTCCCTATGGGGTCCGCCATTATCCGTACACACTTTTTTTTTTTTTTAAGTCACCCGTGATAGGCTACATCATGATTCACGTAGCCTATCATGGCTGACTTTGCAAATCTAGCCGTGATAGGCTACGTGAATATTCACATAGCCTATCAGGGGGCGTTTTTTTTTTCTTTCATTGCAATGGCGGCGGCGAGAGCCGGTCGAAAGACCGGCTGCCGCTCCTGCCTCACTCGAACACCCGCCGAACCGCCGGCCGGACCAGCCACCAGGAGGGACATTCGGTGAAGGTAAGTCCCGTCCCGGGGGGGGTGCGGGGGGCAGGGGGGGTTCAGAGGATTTCTCCCCGAAACATGTTCGGGGGGCCGAACACGTTGGCGCTCGGCCCCACGAAGTTTTGGGGAGAAATTCTCCACCAACCCTAGCCGTGATAGGCTACTTAAATCGTTACGTAGCCTATCACGGGTGTGTGTGGGGAGGGGGTTACTTTTCTTTTCGCGGCCGGGTAGAATTTCACCGGCGAGGGATGGGGCGCCTCCCCCCTGGCCTGAATTTCGGCCGGGGGAGGTGGGGCGCTTCCCCCCCTTGCTTGAACTTCTGGGGGAGAACCAAAGCACCTCCCCCCCACTGCAAAGCAAGCTGCGGGACAAGGTAAGACCCTTTCGTCCATCCCTAGCGCCGCCATTTGCGTACGCATGGTTTGGTTGTTTGTTTTTTAACTCAGCCATGATAGGCTACGTAAACATTTACGTAGTCTATCACTGCTGACTGCAGGGATGCAAATGGCAGCGGCTACGGCCACCACCATTTGCATTCCCAGCCAGCCGGGATTCGTGGCAGGAGGGATGGGGCGCCTCCTGCCCAGCCAGAATTTCAGGGGGAAGGGATGGGGCGCCTCCCCCCTGGCCAGAATTTTGGCGGGAGGGACGGGGCGCCTCCCCCCCACCTAGAATCACCTTTCGGGAACAGGTAAGGGACTTTCGTACATCCGTACATCTAGTCCAGCATTCTGTTCACCCAGAGGCCAACCAGCTGTCGACCGGGAACCCACAAGCAGGGCATGAGCGCAACAGCACACTCTTGCCCATGTCCCCCAGCAACTGGTGTACATATTAGCTACCCTGCCCAATGTTGTGTCATCTGCAAATATTATCAGCATTCCCTGCACCTCCTCCTCCAAGCCATTAATACAAATGTGGAAGAACACTGGGCCCAGGACTGAGCCGTGAAGTACCCCACTCATTACCTCTCCCCAGTTTGAGAAGGTCCCATTGATCAGCACTCTTTGAGTCCGATCCTGTAGCCAACTGTGGATCCACCGGATCGTTGTTTCATCTAGCCCACTTTGAGCTAGTTTGCTCATCAGGATATCATGGGGCACTTTGTCGAAAGCTTTGCTGCAGTCAAGGTATATTATGTCTACAGCATTCCCACCGTCCACAAGGGAGGTGCCTTGATCAAAAACTGAGATCAGATTCCTTTCACAGGATTTGTTCTTGACAAATCCATGTTGGTGTCAGGAGCGCCCTAGCTGCCTCTTGCAGACCCTCCAATAGCCAACTCAGGACACAGACAACGAGGATTCTTTCCAAGGCTTTATTCCTTTTTGACTCTTACAGATAATAATCACTAGCAACTAAGCAAGGAACTGCACTGGGGTAGATAGCAGAGTAGTCTAAGCTCTAGGTAAGGCAGTTGGAACCCATTTGAAGGAGAACCATGGGAAGACTCTGAACTTATAGGCTATGGAGAGGTCCTCCCTCTTACCCGTGGGTCCTCGGGACGCGACCGTTGTTTTAGCGCCAAATTAGTGGAGCACCTCCTTTCCGCACCCTACATCTGTCATCGCTCCCTGCGTCTGTGCCAAGCATCCAGCAGGCCCCCCTCCAGCACTCTCTCACTGCCAGAGTCACTATCTATCCCTGGAATGCTGGCAGGAGGAATCTCTGCCAGCTGCTGTGCTTGTGAGAGATGAGTGAGCTCCTCTCCCATGGATTGCTGTTCCTCCTCAGAATCAGAACTGCTCTGGGGCTCTATGGGCTCAGTTTCCACCCTGACATCATTCCCACACCCATGAGGCCCCCCTCGTGCTCCTCCCCTGGGGCCCCGGTTTTGTGGGGGTACAGCTGGTGGAAATGCCTCAGCGTCCTGCCAGGCTGCTATGATAGGCTGCATAAGTATTTACGTGTCCTATCATGGCAAAGAGCAGGGACGCAACCGGCAGCTGCTACACCATTTGCACCGCTGCTCTTTCCGTGATAGGCTACATAAGTATTTACATAGCCTATCATGGTAAAGGCAGCCATGCAAATGGCGGCCACTATGCCATTTGCATGGCTGTCTTTACTGTGATAGACTACGTAAATACTTACGTAGCCTATTACAGCAGCCTGGCAGGATGCAAATGGCGGCCGCTAAGGCAGCCGTCATTTGCATTTGCAGCAGCCAGGCCGCGGCCGGAACTCCAGCTGCAGACAGCCCTGGCCGGTGGCTCCACAGAGCCACCATGGAGTACAGCCAGCCAGGGAGGATTCCGGGGGGAGGGATGGAGCACCTCCCCCCCCACCGCGAATCACACCTGCAGAAAGGTAAGTGACTTTCATACATCCCTACATGAAACGTGAAAATGTGGGGGTGGCTGCAGGCGAGCCCAAAAGGCATCACTAAGTATTCATACGCTCCATACTGGATGCCAAAACAGGTCTTCCACTCATCCCCCTCCCAGATACGAATCAGATTGTAGGCACCACGCAGGTCCAACTTTGTGAAAATCTTGGCTCGCCCCAGGCGCTCCAGCATCTCCTGTCTTAGGGGGAGGAGATATTTGTCAGGAATCGAGACCGAATTCAACACTTGGTAGTCATGCACCGGGCGGAGTTATCCCGATTTTTTGTGCACAAACATGGTAGGGGCGCAAGCGGGGCAGGAGAAGGGGTGAATGAAGCCACGGCTGAGGTTTGGACCGTTTATAAGCGGTCCAAAAACTCCCGCAGAGCTTGAAGTTCCGGCTCCGACATCGAATACAGCTGGCCGGTGGGGATGGTCGCCCCAGGAATGAGGTTAATGGTGCAGTCAAAAGGGTGGTGAGGGGGGAGCTGGTCAGCCTCCTTCTTGTTGAAAACATCCCGAAAAGCCACATACTTCTCTGGGAGGTTCACAGTAGCTGAAGAACTACCAGAAGCAGATGAGGAGGGGGAGGAAAGTGTTAAGGCCTGGGCTGGGACTAGCACCTCGGTTGGGAGGCAATGCTCCCAGCAATAGGGAGACGGCAACTCCACTTGTTGAAGCCCCCAAGAAATCTGAGGATTATGCCTAGAGTAGGGATGTACGTAATTGCCCTTACCTGGCTCCGCCGGGTTCCGCTGGGGGGGGAGGTGCTCCGTCCCTCCCCCCAGAATCCTGGCTGGCTGGCTCCGCTCCACGGGGATTCCGCGGAGCCACCGGCCAGCTCCACCAGCAGCCGGACATCCGGCCGCTGGTTACAGGGACACAAATGGCAGCAGCCATAGCCGCCGCCGTTTGCATCCCGGTAGTTAGCCATGATAGGCTATGTAAATCTTTATGTAACCTATCACGTCTGACTTTAAAAACAAAAACAAAAACGTGCACACGCAAATGGCGGCGGCTACGGCCACCACCATTTGTGTTCCCCCTTATTTTCGCCGTCTTAGTCTACGTAAATCTTTATGTAGACTAAGATGGCCCAAAATAAGGAACACAAATGGTGGCGGCCGTAGCCGCCGCCATTTGCGTATGCGCGTTTTTGTTTTTGTTTTTAAAGTCAGACGTGATAGGCTACGTAAAGATTTACATAGGCTATCACGTCATTTTTTTTGTTTTTGTTTTTTAACAAGAATGGAAATGGTGGCAGCGGCAGCCAGTCGAAAGACCAGTCGCCACAGCCACCACCGCCGAAGCCGTCACCAGAGCCGCCGCCGCCCGGAAGATCCGCCCCAGGTAAGTTTTGTGTTATGCAGTGCAGTGTTGCCCTTATTTTCGCCGTAGTCTACGTAAATCTTTATGTAGACTACCCATGCCTAAATAAGGAACGCAAATGGTGGCGCCCATGGGCACTGCCATTTGCGTACTCGCTTTTTTTTTCCAAAGGCAGCTGTGATAGGCTACGTAAAGATTTACGTAGCCTATCATGGCTGACTTTGAAAATCTAGCCGTGATAGGCTACGTAAATCTTTACGTTGCCTATCACTTTTTTTTTTTTTTTACACTTTACTTGGAAATGGCGGTGGCGGCAGCTGGTTGGAAGACCAGCTGCCGCCGCTGCCACCAAAATGCTGCCAAACCGCCACTGGGACCCACCGCCACAAGGGACATTCGCGCGAGGTAAGTCCCATCCTGGGGGGGCGGGGGAGTGTCAGAGAATTTCCCCACCAATTTCGGGGGGCCAAATGCATTGGCATTCGGCCTCCTGGAGATTTGTGGAGAAATTCTCTGACATACCTAGTCATAGCCCCAGAGTCTACTAAAGCCAGGGCCTCCACCCCACACCACTGAGAGGAGCAGTGGTGAACATGCAATAGCAGATGGAAGGGTGGGGGTTGCGGAAGGCACCCACCTGGTGGGGAACCAATCCCCACACTGAAGACCCCCAGCAGGCTTGGGGGGCAGTCTAGTCAGGCCTGGGGGTGAGGAGGAGGAGGAAGGAGAGAAGGAAGAGGAAGTGGGGCTGCAGGCCTGGCACAGCAGGTTTTGCGAAATGTCCCAGCTTTCCGCACCAAAACCATCGGCGCTCTGCGTGGCGCCACTCTAGTTCCTTTGGCGACAGTGGGGCTTGGGTAGCTCCCAGCTGCATTGGGGTCTCCTCCAGCCCCACCGCAGGGGCAGGGGGTTGGGGAAGGGGCAGGAAATGTGGGGGAATGGGAGGAGGAAAATCTTGGCCCCCGGAACCCCACCGGGTCTGCCGGGAGCCCTCCCTCCGGCTATCTATCTGGAGGCAGGTCTGGATGAGGTCCTGCGAAGTAGGCGGGCTAGGCGTGCATGCCAACTCGTCCAAGATCTCGTCGTTCCAACCGTCCAAAAACTGAGCCACCAGCATGGCATCATTCCACTGTAAATCCTGCATCAGCAAGCGAAAAGTTGTCGCGTAGCTGGAAACTGAGTCCTTGCCCTGCCTGAAGTGGCGAATCTCCCAAGAAGCCATCTGCGTGTGCAGGGGGTCACCGAAAAATCTGGCCATTGCTGTCATGAAACCTTGATAGTTCCCGAGCAGGGCGTCATTTGCGAGAAGAAGTCCCGAAGCCCCTCTAGCTGCCACGCCTGAAAGTAGGTTAATGATGAAGCCCACATGAACCTGTTCTGTCAGGAAATCCTCAGGTCGAGGGTGCATGTACAGCTCTGATTGGGCACAGAAAATCTGAAAAAGTCCTTTCTCACCAGAAAACTTCTCTGGCAGAACCACCAGGCACTTGCGGCACGGGAGAATTGGGGTGGTGGGGGTTGAGCAGCAGCTTGCAGAGCCTGTATGGCAGTCATCAGTTGAGCCTCTTGATCACGAAGAGCCTGGTTCTCTAGAGCGAGAGCTTGCACTGCTGAGTCCATGGCAGCCTCCAGAGGCAGTAGGAGCTGAGAGAGAAAAAGAGGAATAGGGACCAAGCTGTCAGGAGCTCCCTAGCTGCCTCTTGCAGTCCCCTCCAATAGCCAACTCAGTCAGGACACAGACGACGAGGATTCTTTCCAAGGCTTTATTCCTTTATTACTTTATGACTCTTTCAGATATTAATCACTAGTGACTAAGCAAGGAACTGCACCGGGGATAGATTGCAGAGTAGTCTAAGCTCCAGGTAAGGCAGTTGGTCCCCGTTTGAAGGAGAACCGCAGGAAGACTCTAGACTTATGGGCTATGGAGAGGTCCTCCCTCTTTCCCTTGGGTCCTCGGGATGCAACCATTGTTTTAGCACCAGACGAGCAGTGTGCCTCCTTTCTGCGCCCTCCATCTGTCATCACTCCCTGCATCTGAGCCGAGCATCCAGCAAGCCCCCCTCCAGCACTTTCTCACTGCCAGGGTCACTATCTATCCCAGGAATGCTGGCAGGAGGAATCTCTGCCAGCTGCTGTGCTTGTGAGAGATGAGCGAGCTCTTCTCCCATGGATTGCTGTTCCTCCTCAGAACCAGAACTGCTCTGGGGCTCTATGGGCTCAGTTTCCACCTTGACACATGGCTTTTCACAAGCTAACACCTGCACTGAGCAGCCTCTGTTTGTGTAGATTCCCTGCATGATTTACAACCCCTGATATTGCATGGTTCTAAATCATGTGGAGAACCTCCACAGGCAGAAAAGGTTTCTCACTGCAGACAGTATCCCTCAAAATGTGAGGCACTGGGAGGAGCCATGCAACTTTGAGGGCAGAGCTAAGTGTACATGGTCCTGCGGGACTTTTATACAGGTGTTGCCCACGTACACTTTTGCATCTGTGCTGCCTGTGTGAATAATGCATGAAGAGGCCTAGGGTTAATGGATAATAGATCAGACAAAGGAACCACCTTGACCTCAGTGTTTGAATCTTCCTGCAGATTGGAGGCTCCTCTAACCAATTGAGTTGAGGACTGGAAGACCAGTCAACCGGATGGTAGGGTTGAAACCCACCAATCATAGGAGAGAATGCAGATGTAAGCAGGGATGACATGAGGGTCTGATTCCATCCAGGAATCCAGCGGAACCTCCCATGCCAACCACCCCGAGCCCTGCCCTCCAAGCCGTTGCCCCCACTCGCCCCCCGCCCGTGCTCGGCAAGTGGCCTGCACTCACCCTGGCTGCCTTGTCAAGCTCTGCAGTCACCATTTTTTGAAAAATAAAATGATGATTGTAAAAACGCCCATATCTGCGTATGTGTGAAAATGCATATTTTTGTGAATGTGCATATTTTAGGGATGTCAGAGAATTCCACCATGGATATCGGTGAGGCCGAATGCCAGTGCATTCAGCCCCCTGAACTCCGTGGCGGAACGGCCTGCCACCCCCCGCCCCCCTGCGGATCCCCGCGGGATGAGATTTACCTGGGGCAGATGTTCCGGGCGGTGGCAGCTGTGGCGGGATCTTGTTGCAGTCTCATTTGCAGTCTTGTTGTTTCGTGTGTGGTTTTGTTTTGTTTTTTACAGAGACGTGATAGGCTACGTAAGGACTTACATAGCCTATCACTTCCCGGTTTAAAAAAAAACGCGTACGCAAATGGCGGTGGCTACGGCCGCCGCCATTTGCATTCCTTATTTTTCGCCGACTTAGTCTACATAAATATTTACGTAGACTATTACGGCAAAAATAAAGGGGAACGCAAATAGCGTAGTGGGTGCTATTTGCCTCCCTTTTTGATTTGCCGTTTTAGCCTATGTAAATATTTATGGAAATCTGGCTGCGGATGGCCCTGGCCTGGGCCTGGCTGGCTGATCCGCAGAGCCGCCGCGGAGCACAGCTGGCCATTGAGGATTCTGGGGGGAGGGACAGAACACCTCCCCCCCACCATGAACAGAATCCACGAAAAGGTAAGTGACTTTCGTACATCCCTAGCATATTTGAGTATGCGAAAATGCGCATTTTGTGAATGTGCATTTTTGCTTGTGCCATCCCATCACTGACAGGAGATAACAGCAGGGATTCCTGTCCCCTCTAGCCTCCAGAGGATGGGGTCTTGGAGAGGAAGGCCGAGTCTCCATGGGCTGGATGAGGAACCTCCACAAGCTAGGGGTGTATGAAACCCCGCTTACCTGGCTCCGTCAGGTTCCGCAGGTGGGAGGAGGTGCTCCGTCCCTCCTCCCGGAATCCTCATTGAGGGGGAAGGCGCTCCGTGCCTCCCCCCGGAATCCTGGCCGGCCGGCTCCTCTCCACAGCCAAGCTGCAGAGCCATCGGCCAGCTCCGGCTGCCCGCAGCCAGACATCCGGCCGCTGGGCAGCCCTGCAGGGACGCAAATGGTAGCTGTCATAGCCACCATCATTTTCGTCCCTGTAGTGAGCCATGACAGGCTACATAAATATTTACGTAGCCTATCACGGCAGGGGGGAAAAAAAACCAGCGTATGCAAATGGCGGCGGCTACCGCCATTTGCGTACGCTGGGGTTTCCCTCCCACCCGCCGTGATTGGCTATGTAAATACTTACATAGCCTATCACAGCCTCTGCAGGGACACAAATGGCATCCCTGCGTTATTCATGATAGGCTACGTAAGTATTTACGTAGCCTATCATTGCTGAAGAAGGAGGAAGCGAATGGCAGCCGCAGGACGGCCGCCATTCGCCCAGCAGCGTGGACAGGAGCAGTGATCCGTGAGTGATCCGTTTTGCATGCCTTTTATGGGGTGGGGGGACGGGGGCTTCGTTCCACAACAGTTTTCGGGGGTCCAAATGCACTGGCATTTGGCCTCACCGAGATCCATCGCGGAATTCTCTGACATCCCTACCACAAGCCACATTGCACCCATGGGCTGAGATTTCCCCATCCATGGCCTACAGGGTCCCCTCTACCTCTAGGATTCTATGATTATGTGGGGAGTGTAACATTTCTGAGATGAATCCACAAATGTAAGATTCTGTTCCATCATCCTCACAGTTTCAGCTCCACAAAAAGTAATGTGGATCTCTCACTCTTACCTCATGCTTATGTGATCCCAATTAGAAGTCTATCCATGAGCTACAAAATGTCACCACAAAAGCAACTCTGCAAGACAAGAGTGCAATTTATAGGGATGTGCAAATCAGCAAACCTCAAGTTCACTGAAGTTCTCCAAATTCCATCTCAAAGCTCGTTCCAACTCAAGTCCATGTCAGATTCTGAGCTTTTTTTTCTTTCCTTTTTGTATGAAAATATTTGCATATTTTCATTCATATTTTTCCCCAAATGTACATATCAGTTGAGAAGTGTATGCATTTTTGATACGTACCCATTTTTGAAATGAACCCATTTTGAAATATACACATTTTTGAAAGGTACACATGCTGCTGAATGCATTGGGAGGAGGTCTGCAAATCACCTTGTAAGCTTGGAAACGTACAGACTTTCTGTCCAGAAGGTGTGAAGAGGGTAAAATACTGATCAAAAATGAACTGAAACTAATTTCTCAGACATCCCTAGTGATATATCCCTCTTTCTTCTTCTTGGGCACCATCCCCAAAGCCCTCAGTTTGTCCAACCTGTCCCAGGCTATATCACAATGTCCATGCTTGTACTTATTTGGGGGGAAACTGGCATGACCCTGATGAAAATCCATGTGTTGCAGCTGAGTGCTCAAATTCAAGGGCCAGCCCAGCAAATATTTTCAGCAGCTGCCAGGCAGACAGATGGCAAACAGGCAAGCCAATGGTTCCAGGCCAAAGTCAGGCATGTGGAAAGCCAGTAACCTGGTGGTGCAAAAGGTGGACATAGTGGCTTCCCTCAGTGAAAACTTGCCCAGACCAAGAGAAAGCAGAACATCTGGGGGCATCACATCAGGGAGAGGCACCAGATTGGCCCTCTGAGGTCACGTGCCTTCCTGGGACAGAAGGATTATGGGTTATGCTATGTGGATTTTCTGGCTGGAACTGCCTGCCCTCACTTCCTCTGATCAGCAGCCCTCATAGTAGCACAGCGAGCTATTATCTGAGCCGAGCCACAGGGGTCTTGGTTCAGGTATCTCAGTGCCTGACACAATCTCACTTTCTTCTAAAAGAGAATATTGCAGCTCTGGAACAGCCAAACCATAACAAATTTGCATGGACCAGAATTTAAATTTGGCGCTACAATAGAGAACATTCCTTTGCAGTAGCAAATCTCTAGCAGTAGATTTGAGAGAGGCGGGGATAATTAGGGAGGGAAATTAACTGGGTTGATCAGATGGGAAAAAGAGAGACTGCGAAAACGCACAAGTGCTTGAAATCCAGTGCCGAGGAACGAGGGTGGGATGGAGAGAGAGAAAAAGAATGCATTTTGAGGGAGGGAGGAGAGACACAGAGGCAATCTAAGGAGACAGCTTCAACATAGGCTTGCCATTAAAATAAAAATAGCTGTTGATGGAGAGCTTATTTGTCAATAAAGCTGTTTTTAATAACTGCCCTTGGTTGAGATTAAGTTTAAACCATGGTTCAGAGGGCAAAAAGGTCACATGCAAACAACCTGGCACCTTCCAGATGTGCTGGACTACAACACCCACCATTCCATCCAGCCACCTTGGAATTGACGTCCAACACATCTGGAGGCTGATCTACATGTTCAAGTACTTACCAACTCAATATGACCATGTAGAACATCTCTTTATCACTTTTTAATCTTCTCACTGTTGAAGCTACGGTTGAACCTTCAATCATACTATAGTAGCACCACAAAGCACCAGACCTGTCTCACAGGCTACCCTTGGAATAGTTTATTTGTATTTAGCCATAGGCCATTAAAATTAAATCAAAGTAAGAGAAACAAGTTAGCCTAGACACGTCTTCTTCAGGAACCAGCAGTATAATTTCCTTGCAGCCATAGAAAGCAGGGATACCATGTTAAAAGTTTGATCATCACACAAGAGATCGACTATGATATCCTAAGGTGATTTGCTGAGTCATTGAGAGGTGATATATGAAATGAATTTCCCCTTTGGTTCCACATACAGAGGACAAAACAGCATGAAAAATGTGAAATTCTTTCCAAGTGTGGGTCACACAAATACTTCCTCTCTAAATAGGCTGAGGGCATCACCTGAAACCTTAGTTCAGTGAAAGCACTGCAAATCAGAGAGGGTGAGACAGTGCTTGAAAATAATTTGCTCAAGAATTATTTCTGCAGATCTTAAACTGGGAGAGAATCAGGATTCATTCATGACTCCCCTATCTTTGCCTGCATTCTGATGAGGGGTGGAAGATTGAGCGGTGTTTTAATTTTTGTGAACTGCCCAGAGAGCTTCGGCTATTGGGCGGTATGGAAATTAAATAAATAAATAAATAAATCTCTTAAAGGGACTCCATTTTCCACCCCAATGCTTGTCTCACATCATTCTCACTCCCAAATGTGAGCATTGGGATTATTTCCAACAAGAAGATGTGTGGGAGGGTGCTGTTGCACTCATGTCCTGCTTGTGGGCTTCCCATTAACAACTGGCTGGCCACTGTGTGAACAGAATGCTGGACTAGATGGACCTTGGTCTGATCCAACATGGCTCTTCCTTATGAAAGGAAAGGTGGTTGAAGGATGCAAATTATTTCAAGTGCCTGCCCAGCCTTCTTCATTCTCTGATTTTGCCTTGCATGGCCTCAGTTCTAGAGGGGAAGAGACACTGCCACTGTTTTGCTCCCCTTCCCCATGCTTTCAGAGGGGGCATACTGGATAGCGACAACAAGCTCTACAGTTGCACTGCCCCTCCCACCTCCCACAATACAACTGGATCCAGGTACCTTAGAACCCATGTCACAGTTCCTTGGGCACTGGGGCACTGTTATGAAGTACCCCAAAATTCTGCTGATCTGGGAAGATGTGGCCTGTATCTGGACGGGGACTAGGTTTTTCTGGTCTGGGCAGAAAAGCAGGTCCCATAGGATATTGAGGCCTTGCACAGCCCAAGAGGAGCTGCAGACTTCTTGCATAAACTCTCTGGCCATCTACTGTGCTCTGATTGCCTTCAATTCTCTGTGTTAATACTTGTAAATTTCAGAACTTGCCCCAGGACAACAATCACAGAAGCCCCCACCATGAAACTATTTTATGTCGATTTCTAACCTTCCTGTTTAAGCCAAATAGAAAGAAATGTCTTTTAAAACTGAAAACCCAACATTGTGTAAGCAAGCATGCCTAAATGACTCTTTTGTCATCTCTGTTTAAGACTAGGGATATACGAAAGTCACTTACCTTTTCACGGATTGTGTTCATGGGGGGGGAGGCACTCCGTCTCTCCCCCCGGAATCCTCGACGGGGGGGAGGCAATCCAGTCCTCCCCCCCGGAATCCTCGACGGCCAGCTCTGCTCAGCAGCGGCTCCGCAGACAAGCCGGCCAGGCCAGGGCCGTCCACAGCCGGATTTCCGGCCACGGACTGGCTGGTGCGGATGCAAATGGCAGCTGCCGTAGCAGCCGCCATTTGTATCCAGCCAGGGAGCCATCATAGGCTACGTAAGTCTTTACGTAGCCTATCACATCTGGGTAAAAAAAAAAAAAACGGCATACGCAAATGGCGGCGGCTACGGCGGCCGCCATTTGCGTTCCTTATTTTTCGCTGTTTTAGTCTATGTAAATATTTACATAGAATATTACGGCCAAAAAAAAGGGGAATGTAAATAGTGTAGTGGGCGCTATTTGTGTTCCTTTTTTATTTGCCAATTTAGTCTATGTAAACATTTACATAGGCTAAAATGGTGAATGAAAAAGGAACGCAAATAGCGCCCACTACGCTATTTGCGTTCGCCTTTTTTTTTCGCCGTAATAGTCTACGTGAATATTTACGTAGACTAAAACAGCGAAAAATAAGGAACGCAAATGGCGGCCGCCGTAGCCGCCGCCATTTGTGTACGCCGTTGTTTGTTTGGTTTTTTGATCAGCTTGCCATGATAGGCTACGTAAAGACTTACGTAGCCTATCACGGCAAAGACCAGAATGAAAATGGCAGCTGCAGCAGCCGGTTGAAAGACCAGCCCCCACCGCCGAAGCCGCCACTGGAGCCGCCGCCATCTGATACATCCGCCCCAGGTAAGTCTCATCCCAGGGGGAATCCGCCAGGGGGGGTGGGGGCAGGCCATTCTGCCACGGATTTCGGGGGGAAATCCGTGGCAGAATTCTCCACCATCCCTATTAAGACCATCACCAAAATCCCCCTGGCTAGCTTACTCGCCTGGACCTGTGAAAGCCAGAAATATGCATCCATCAGGTCCCATATTTTCCTCACATCAGGAAAGAAAGAGAATCCTATTGTCTTCTTTCTTCCCTAAATGTCTGACATCTAAAAATCCATTTTCCAACATCCATGCCTAATCTTGGAAGAAAGAGTTGTTTTGTTTTATTTTGATTACTAATTCCTGGGAGAAGAAGGATGAAAAACAGCAACTCAAATTCATTGAACATGCAGCAAGTGAGAGAAGGAAAGAGGACTCCCTCCATCCTTTCTGCTCAGAAGAGCAATCCCCCCCTTTCCTCGATCCTTTCTCCCCTTCTTTCCCAGAGAAGGAACTCAACAGAGCTTCCCATCACTTCACAAGACAGCATATAAGTAGGGATGGATGAAAGGGACTTACCTTGTCCCGCAGCTTGCTTCGCGGTGGGGGGGAGGCGCTTCGGATCTCCCCCCGAAGTTCAGACGAGGGGGGGAGGCGCCCGCCTCACCCGGCCGAAATTCAGGCCGGGGGGGGTGGCTCCCCATCCCTCGCCGGCGAAATTCAGGCCAGGGAGGAGCGCCCCGTCTCCCCAGCTGCGAAAAAAAAAGTAAAAACACACACACACACACACACACACCCATGATAGGCTATGTAACGATTTTCGTAGCCTATCATGGCTAGATTTCCAAAGTCAGCCATGATAGGCTATGTAAATCGTCACGTAGCCTATCACAGGTGACTTTGGGGAAAAAAAAAGTTGCCCATGGGCGCCGCCATTTGCGTTCCTTATTTTGGCACGTCTAGTCTACGTAAAGATTTATATAGACTACGGCGAAAATAAGGGCAACGCAAATAGCGTTCCCTTATTTTCGCCGTAGTCTACGTATATTTTTACGTAGACTACCCCTGTCCAAATTTTTTTCCAAAGTCACTCCTTCTCCCCTTTCCTCCCTTTTCCTAATATTCTTGTTGTTCAGTCATTCAGTCGTGTCCGACTCTTCTACCCAATACCAAATTCCAGAACTAATAGGCTTTAGCTCTTGCTCCATCCACTTTCTCCCCAGACCCTGCATTTGCTCTCAAACTCTCTCACAATCCCCCCAAAACAGTCTGTTACTCCCCCATTCAAAAATATCAAGCTGAAAGTTCCTTCTTTTCCTCACCCCACTTTCTCTCCCTTCCTCCCTGATACACACACACACACACACACACACACACACACACTTTTCTATGCATCCCAGTGTATCTCGCTTCCATGTTGTCTTTAAATGTTTATCTTTAACCTTCTGAGTGTTAAGTGTTGATTCGAATTCCTCAAATGTATGTATAGTCCTAATTCCCCTGATGTGTGATCTTAAGTCATTTTAAATTCTTCTTTAATAAATCAAAGAATTGCTTTCAAGACCTTGCTGTGGTCTCTGACTCTTTCAACTTTGGGAGGTATCAGGTCTTCCTAAGTGCCCAGAGTTCAATTCCAAAGATCCCTCAGGTATGTGTATATGTGATATGCATGCCCATGTAAATTAAAGCACACTTCGTAACACATGCCTTCTCAAGGGCCCGACTGAGCTAACTTCCACCAATACCACGTGAACTCCCTGACCACTGGAGTAGTGGTGCTGGTCTCCGTCAGATATGGCACACCTTCTTCAGTGCTCTCCTATCCAAATATTGTGGTTATGATGTCCTCTTTTACAGAGGACAGTCCTCTATCTGAAGGGCTGCCAAAGGGCCATCTTCATTTTAAAGGTGTCCTCTGTATGAAGGGCTGTCCAATCTGTGGAGGCTGGTGGCCCCAATGTCAGTTGGGTGATAAATCTGCTCTGGGTTTCAGTCAGAACCAGTCAGAACTCTAAAGGAGCTATCCAAGGTGCTTAACCTATTTGGGGACAGGGTTCAGCACTTTGGATAGCTTCTTTAGAGTTGTGAACGTTTCTGACTGAAACCTAAAGCAGATTCACAGCCCCACTGACATTGGAGCCACCAGTCTCCACTGTGTCCAATCCAAGTCCAGTTGAAAGATAAAGAACCATCAGAACTGTTGCCCATCCACAGTTAGCCCCTGGCTAGCAGACTGAACAGGCAGGCACATAGCTCACCTGGTCATAGGTAGGGATGTTGGAGAACTCTGCAGCAGAACCAAATGGGTGCAGATTTTTATGAGTACAACCCATGGATTCTGCAGCAAACTGGCTTTTCCCCTGCTGGGCAGATTCCAAGGACTTGTGGACCGTTTTTCTAAACTTTGGTCATTTGCCACCAACTTTGATGTAAACATGGGGGGGGGGAGGCTGAAAATGTACATTTCCCTCATAGGCTAAAGTGAAAAGCAGGCTAAAGTGAAAAACATTTTGTGGGGATTTGCACATTTTTTCATGTGTGAATTTGTGCAAATTCAGTAACTAAAAAAAACCCCAAATCCTGTCAACAAGGTAACAACAGAACAAAAGGCGTCCGACAATCCATAAAACACAGACGGAACAGATTTTACACAATTCGTACATCCTTAGTTACAGGCTTCCACACTAGGGTGAGAGGGACTGTATTTCTATTAACATAATTGTTTCTAAATGTACATCAATACATGTGAAATAGCATATGCAAATTTTATGCAAATCAACTGTCCTCTTTTGTCCTCTCTTTTGGTGATGCATTTCCTCTTAGGGGCAATTCACAAGTGGTCATCTCGTAGGGATATACAGATAGGGATGCCAGAGAATTCCGCCATGGATCTCAGTGAGGCCAAATGCCAGTGCATTCGTTCCCCCGAACTCCGTGGCGGAACAGCCTGCCCCCCCCCCGCAGATCCCCCCCGGGACGAGACTTACCTGGGGCGGATGTTCCAGGCGGCGGCGGCTCCAGCGGTGGCGGCTGCGGTGGCTGGTCTTCCGACCGGCTGCCACTGCCACCATTTGCAGTCTTGTCGCTTTTTTTTTTTTTACAAGATGTGATAGACTACGTAAAGATTTATCATGGCTGGGTAAAAAAAAACAAAACTGCATATGCAATTGGCGGCAGCTACAGCCACCGCCATTTGCGTTCCTTAGTTTTGGCCGTCTTAGTCTACGTAAATATTTACATAGACTATGACGGCGAAAATAAAGGGGAATGCAAATAGCGTAGCGGGTGCTATTTGCGTCCCTATTTGATTTGTCGATTTAGACTATGTAAATATTTACATAGACGAAGACGGCCAAAAATAAGGAACGCAAATGTGCATGCACAGTTTTGTTTTGTATGTTTTTACCCAGAGCCCTCCGCGGCCGGAAATCCGGCTGCGGACGGCTCTGGCCTGGCTGGGCCTGGCCGGCTACTCAGTGAGCCTCCCTATTCACCCTGCCTGCCGAACTGTGCAAGCCGCCCGTCCTCTATATGCCAAGGACTCCAGCAGACAAGCCCTTGTGCTTTATGAGGGAGGACAGGGCTGGAGCGCTTGGGGACTGCCAAGGCCCCTCCTGCCCACACCTGTTGTCCAGGGCTTCCTTGACAGGTGGTAGAGGCAGGAAGAGTCCCAGTGTGACCCACCCCCAAGCACTCTAGCCCGGTCCTCCTCCCAAGGAGGACAGGGCTACAGCACTTGGGCACCTACCCCTTTGTTGTTGCTGTTGTTCAGTTGTTAATTCATGTCCGACTCTTCCTGACCCCATGGACCATAGCACGCCAGGCCTTCCTGTCCTCCGCTCTCTCCCGGAGTGTGCTCAGGTTCATATTCATTGCATCGCATCGGTGATGCTATCTAGCCATCTCATCCTCTGCCGTCCCCTTCTCCTTTTGCCTTCAGTCTTTCCCAGCATCAGGGTCTTTTCCAGAGTGTTTTCTCTTCGCATTAGGTGGCCAAAATATTTGAGCTTCAGCGTCAGTATCTGTCCTTCCAAGGAGCACTCAGGGTTGATTTCCTTTAGGATGGACTGATTTGACCTCCTTGCAATCCAAGGGACTCGTAAGAGTCTTCTCCAGCACCACAGTTCGAAAGCATCAATTCTTCAGTGCTCAGCCTTCCTTATAGTCCAGCTCTCACAGCCACACATTACTACTGGGAAAACCATAGCTTTGATTATATGAAACTTTGTTGGCAAGGTGATGTCTCTGCTTCTGACTATGCTGTCTAGGTTTGCCATAGCTTTCGTCCCAAGGAGCAAGCGTCTTTTAATTTCATGGCTACAGTCACCGTCTGCGGTGATCTTGGAGCCCAAGAAAGGAAAATCTGTCACTGCGGCCATTTCGTCCCCTTCTATATGCCAGGAAGTGATGGGGCCAGATGCCATGATCTTAGTTTTTATATTGTTGAGTTTCAAACAGCTTTTGCACTCTCCACTTTCACCTTCCACAAGAGGATCTTTTTAACTTCTTCACTTTCTGCCATTAGGGTGGTATCATCTGCGTATCTGAGGTTGTTGATAATTCTCCCAGCAATCTTAATTCCAACATTTGATTCATCCAACCCAGCGTTTCTCATGATGTACTCTGCATATAAATTAAATAAGCGGGGTGACAATATATAGCCTTGTCATACTACTTTCCCAATTTGGAACCAATCGGTTGTTCCATGTCCGGTTCTTACTGTTGCTTCTTGGCCCTCGTACAGGTTTCTCAGGAGACAGGTAGGGTGGTCTGGTACTCACATCTCTTTAAGAATTTGCCACAGTTTGTTGTGATCCACACAATAAAAGGCTTTAGCATACTGAATGAAGCAGAAATAGACGTTTTTCTGGAATTCTCTTGCTTTCTCCATGATCCAGCAAATGTTGGCAATTTGATCTCTAGTTCCTCTGCCTCTTCGAAACCCAGCTTGTACTTCCGGTAGTTCTCAGTTCACATACTGCTGAAGCCTAGCTTGTAGGACTTTGAGCATAACCTTGCTGGCATGTGAAATGAGCGCAATTGTACGGTAGTTTGAACACTCTTTGGCATTGCCTTGCTTTGGAATTGGAATGTAAACTGACCTTTTCCAGTCTTGTGGCCACTGTTGAGTGTTCCAAATTTCTCGGCATACTGAGTGCAGCACTTTAACAACATCATCTTTTAGGATTTTAAATAGCTCAGCTGGAAGACTGTCATCTCCGCTAGCTTTGATGTTACTAATGCTTCCTAAGGCCCACTTGACTTCATTCTCTAGGATGTCCAGCTCAAGTTCAGTGACTGCACTATCATGGCTATCAGGGACATTAAGATCTTTCCTGTATAGTTCTTCTGTGTATTCTTTCCACCTCTTCTTAATCTCATCTGCTTCTGTTACGTCCCTGCCTTCTTTGTCCTTTATCATGCCCATCTTTGCACAAAATGTTCCCTTGATATCTCCAATTTTCTTGAAAAGATTTCTAGTCATTCCCATTTTATTGTTTTCCTTGATTTCTTTGCATTGATTAGGGATGTACGAAAATCACTTACCTTTCGCGGATTATGCTGATGGTGGGGGGGGAGGTGCTCCATCCTGGATCGGGGGGGAGGCGCTCCGTTCCTCCCCCCCCCCCCGGAATCCTGGCTGGCCGGCTGTGTTCCGCAGCGATTCTGTGGAGCTGCCGGCTGGCTCGGGAAGCAGCCAGACATCTGGCCGGTGGCTAGCAGGGACGCAAATGGCAGCGGCCGTAGCTGCCGCCATTTGCATCCCTGCAGTCAGCCATGATAGGCTATGTAAATGTTTACGTAGCCTATCATGGCTGACTTAAAAAAAAAAAACGCGCATTTGCGTCCCTTATTTTGGCACATCTTAGTCTATGTAAACATTTACGTAGATTAAAACGGCGAAAATAAGGGGAACGCAAATAGCGTAGCATCATGTAAATGTTTACGTAGACTAAGACGTGCCAAAATAAGGAACGCAAATGGCGGCGGCTATGGCCGCCGCCATTTGCATATGCGTGTTTTTTTGTTTTTGTTTTTAAAGTCAGCCGTGATAGGCTACGTAAACATTTATGTAGCCTATCACAGTGTTTTTTTTAAAATCTAGCCGTGATAGGCTATGTAAATCTTTATGTAGCCTGTCATGTTTTTTTTTTTACTGGAAATGGCAGTGGCGGCAGCTGGTCGGAAGACCAGCCGCCGCCGCCGCCGCCGCCAAACCGCCGCCGCAGTCGCCGGCAGAGCCGCCGCCACCAGAAAGATCCGCCCAAGGTAAGTGCCATCCCAGGGGGGGCAGGCTGTTCTGCCACCGATTTCGGGGGGCCGAATGTGCTGGCATTCAGCCTCCCTGAGATCCGTGGCAGAACCTTCATACATCCCTATGCATTGTTCATTTAAGAAGGCCTTCTTGTCTCTCCTTGCTATTCTCTGGAACTCTGCATTCAGTTGGATATATCTTCCCCTTTCTCCCTTGCTTTTCGCTTCCCTTCTTTCCTCAGCTACTTGTAAAGCCTCCTCAGACAGCCACTTTGCTTTCTTGCATTTCTTTAGGGATGTCGGAGAATTTCTCCACGAATCTCCGGGGGGCTGAATGCCTGAAATTGGTGGAGAAATGGTCTGCCCCCCCGCCCCCCCCAGGATGGGACATACCTTAGGCGAATGTCCCTCGCGGCGGCGGGTCCCAGCAGCTGTGCGGCGGCGGTGTGGCAGCCTCCGCCGCCATTTCCAAGTGAAAAAAAAAACAACAACAAACGTGATAGGCTACGTAAAGATTTACGTAGCCTATCATGGCTAGATTTTCAAAACACACACACACAAAAGCGCGTACACAAATGGTGGCGCCTATGGGCGCCGCCATTTGCGTTCCTTACTTAGGCATGGGTAGTCTACGTAAACATTTACGTAGACTACGGCAATAATAAGGGCAACGCAAATAGCCATTTGCGTATGCGCTTTTTTTTTTCCAAACTCAGCCGTGATAGGCTACGTAAGGATTTACGTAGCCTATCACGGTGTTTTTTGAAAATCTAGCCACGATAGGCTATGTAAATCTTTACGTAGCCTATCACAATTTTTTTTTTTTACTTCACTTTTTTCTTTTGCGGCCGGAGAGGCGGAGCACTCCCCCCTGGACAGAATTTCGGCGGGGAGGGATGGGGCGCCTCCCCCCCCAGCCAGAATTTCAGCGGGGAGGGACGGGGCACCTCCCCACCCACCAAGAATTTTGGGGGGAGAAACGGAGCTCCTCCCCCCCCCCAAAAAAAAGCTGCAGGACCAGATAAGGGACTTTCGTCCATCCCTACATTTCTTTTTCTTTGGGATGGATTGAGTTGCTACCTCCTGAACAATATTACGGACCTCCATCCATAGTTCCTCAGGCACTCTTTCTATCAGGTCTAATCCCTGACATCTATTCCTCATCTTCACTGTATATTCATAAGGTATGATTAAGGTCATACCTGAATGGTTTAGTGGTTTTCCCTACGTTCTTCAATTTCAGCCAAAGGTTTGCAAGAAGCAGCTCATGATCTGAGCCACAGTCAGCTCCAGGTCTTGTTTTTACTGACTGTATAGAGCTTCTCCATCTTTGGCTGCAAAGTACATAATAAATCTGATTTCGATATTGACCATCTGGTGATGTCCATGTGTAGAGTCGCCTCTTGTGCTGTTGGAAAAGAGTGTTTGCTATGATCAGCATGTTCTCTTGGCAAAACTCTATGAGCCTTTGTCCTGCTTCATTTTGTACACCAAGGCCATGCTTGCCTGTCATCCCGGTGATTTCTTGACTTCCTCCTTTAGCATTCCAATCCCCTACAATGAAGAGGACATCTTTTTTTGGTGTTAGTTCTAGAAGGTGTTGTAGGTCTTCATAGAACCGATCAACCTCAGCTTCTTCGGCCTCAGTGGTTGGGGCATAGACTTGAATTACTGTGATGTTGAATGGTTTGCCTTGGATTCGTACTGAGATCATTCTATCATTTTTAAGATTGTACCCCAGGACTGCTTTTCCCACCCTTTTGTTGACTATGAGTGCTACTCCATTTCTTCTAAGGGATCCTTGCCCACAGTAGTAGATATGATGGTCACCTGAATTAAATTCGCCCATCCCTGTCCATTTTAGTTTGCTGATTCCCAAGATGTCGATGTTCAATCTTGCCATCTCATGTTTGACCACTTCCAGCTTACCTTGATTCATTGATCTTATATTCCAGGTTCCTAAACAATATTGTTCTTTACAGCATCGGACTTCCTTTTCACCACCAGATACATCCACCGCTGAGTGTCCTTTTGGCTTTGGCCCAGCCACTTCACTCTTTCTGGCGCTACTTGGAAATACCCTCTGCTCTTCCCCAGTAGTATATTGGACACCTTCCAACCTGAGGGGCTCATCTTCCGGCATCATATCTTTTAGCCTTGTGCTACGTTCCATGGGGTTTTCTTGGCAAGAATACTGGAGTGGGTTGCCATTTCCTTCTCCAGTGGACCACATTTTGTCAGAACTCTCCGCCATGACCTGTCCATCTTGGGTGGCCCTGCATGGCATAGCTTATGGCTTCACTGAGTTACTCAAGCCCCTTTGCCACAACAAGGCACCTACCCCTACTGGTTGTCAATGGCTTACTTGACAGCTGACAAAGGCAGGAGAAGTCTCCAGTGCCACTCCCACCCCCACTCTCCAGGGTGCTCGTCGGCCGGGTCCGTCAGTGCCCCATGGCTCAGTGAGTGAATCTCTGGAGGCTGGACAGAGAGGCACCCATCAGCCCGTCCTTGGACTCCTGCACCATCCCTGTTCATGCTGTTATGACTGCATTAGACTAGGGCTGGAGAGACCCAGGTTCAAGACCCCACTCATCCATGAATCTCACTGGGTGACTTTAGACCAGCCTCATTCTCTCTCTCTCTCTCTCTCTCCATCTCTCAGCTTAAACTACCTCAAAAGGTTGTTGTGAGGATAAAAAGGGTGGGCCATGTACTTGGGCTTCTTAGAGGAAAAGCAGAATAAAAAAAGAACAGTAAATAAATACATAAAATATCTGTGAGGGACTGGCCTCATCCCATAAAGTCCATGCTGGGAGCTCAGACATAGAGGGACACAATTAACTAGATGGAAGAGAAGGCTATCAATGGCTTTTAGTCCTGATGGCTATATGCTACCTCCAGTATCAAAGGCAGTATGCTTCTGGACATAAATGTAATAAATAATAATAAAATAATAATATACACCAGTTGCTGGGGAACTTGGGCAGGAGGGTGCTCTGGCATTCATGTCCTGCTTGTGGGTTTCCCATGGGTAGCTAATTGGCCCCTGTGTGAACAGAATACTGGACTAGGTGGACCCTTGGTCTGATCCAGCAGGCCTCTTCTTATGTACTTGTGTTCTTACACTGGTCATGCTATGACAGATCAGTGATATACAGAGCTTAGAGATGCTGTGAACATCCATGTTTCTTGTCCTAATGCGCGCGCGCACGCACACACATGTTTCTTGTTCTAATGTGCCTGTTTCTTGTCCTAATGCACATACACATGCACACACACATATTTCTTGTCCTAATGTGTATGTGTGTGTGTGTGTGTGTGTGTCCCAGGTTTGCCCCCACCACCACCACAAAGAACAATAAGCAGAAGCAGTGACAGACGTGCAAGCTGATGCATGGAATCTATAGCAAGGATTCAGACCTGCATTGTGAAAATCACATCTCTGCTTTTGAAGATGTGTCACAGTTTCTCAGGCAGAGTTTGCACTTTCCTAGCCAATTCCCTTCACTCAGTCTCACTAACTGATGGTTAAATGGTTGTCGGACTCGGATCAGGTAATGTGATTGTTTCTTTCTGCTGCAGTTGCTGAGTTGGCATCCAGGGATGTTTTGCTTGTTAGTATGCACGCACCACCACACCCTCCCCAAACAATGACCCCAAGCATTAATATGCAAAACAAATAGCAAAAAGTTCCACATGGAGCATCTGGAATGCTTAATAACCAAGAACTTCCATGGTCAATATTTGCCATTGGTACAATCTGCCAGGAATGCTGCCAATTGTTTTCAGATAGAATCAGTGAACAGGTGATGCAGCTGTTTAGAATGCACATAATGATAAAAAATGGCTTTGGCTATATTTGGAGGCAGTCCTCAAATTGATGCACTTTGCAGGGGCTTAGCTTTGCTTCACCTTTTTCCCACCCTTCATCCAGGGTGCTGAGCAGTAGTTAGGGATGTATGAGAAATAAGTTTCAGTTCGTTTTTTTATCAGGATTTACCAAGATCGCACCTTCCAGACTGATCATGGACTAGGACACAAACTGCACTCAAAGTCCATACTTACAAGTTTGCAAAGTGATTTGCAGACCCTGAAATGTATTCGACAGCATGCATACATTTGAAACATGCACATGAAAAAATGTGTACCTTTGGAAAATGCACACAAATGCACTTTAATCGATGGGAGAAGAATGCATACATTTCAAAGATGAGCACAATTGATGCATATATTTGGGGGAAAATACACAAAAATACACACACATATTCAAGTGAAAATAAAAAAAAAAAAAGCTCACAATCTGATATGGACTCCAGTCAGAATGAGCTTTGAGATGGAACTTGGAGAACTTCAGTAAATTCAGGCTTTGCTGATTCTCACATCTCTAGCAGTAGCATCCATAGTGTTATCCTATTTAGCCTCACACTAAGCCCATGAGGTAGGTTAGGCTGCAAGAGAGAGAGATAAAATGGCCCAAGATCACCCAATGACTTTCATGGCTGAGCAAGATTTGAACTCGGAATGTCCAATCAACATACTCTCAGAAGAGGGACTCCAATTGTGCATACTAGGCTGGCCCTTTCTTGGGAAATAAAAGGCAAAGGCAAAGCCAATGATGTGAAACTGCAATTTGTTGTTTGTTTATGAAATATTTCTATCAACTTTTTTTTCCACATATCCAACTCCTAATGGGTGGGGGTGGGGAGATGATGAAATCAATAAAAATAATTGAATAAAACAGCATAGCACTTGTCAGCAAAAAGCATATGGAGTAAGCACAGAGCATTCAAGCTATTGCCCAAAGCAAAAGCATGCTGAAATAATTGTGTTTTGATCTTGCACCTGAAGGCCAGCAGAGAGGGGACCACATGAGCCTCCCCCAGGGCAGAGAATGCCAGAGCCTTGGTGACACCACAGAGAAGGCCCTGTCTCATGCACTCAGCTGCCACATGTCAGATGGCAGTGGGCTCCCATGGAAGACCCACTGTTGCCCAGAGCCCAGTGCATGGGCCCTGGGCAACACTGAAGAGCAGCTGGCATCTGAGGCAGACAAGGGAGATAACTGCGAGACAAAACATGAACAGTCCAAAGGTCAAGCCGGAAGATCAGAAGCCCAGGCTGGGTGTTAATCCCAAGCAAGAGTGTAGGTCACAGTCAATCTGAGAGTCAAGTCAGAAAATCAGACGCTTGGACTGAACAGAATCACCAAGCAAGAGCGCAGGTCAGAGTTGGCCTGCTGTTCAACTCAGAAGGTCAGATGCCAAGTCCAATCCAAAGCACAAGTGGGCACGTAAAAAACAAGCCAGGAATCAGGAGCAGAGTGTGAAAGCCAATCAGCAGGTGAGGAGTAACAGAGGAAACCTGCTGTTGAACCAACAAGGTTCCCAAGTGTGTCTGGGCCTCTGAAATTGTCCCACTGCAGTGGGATCGAACTCTGGAGGTGAGGCTTCCTTGGGAAACAGAAAAGACATAGATCTGCAGAGTGCGAGAGTGCAGTCTTCCAGATCTTTGTGGATCTCCATCAGAGGACCAAATTCCTGAAGTCCAGAGGTTCAAGACACCATGCCTCACACCCTGAGAGCATGGGAAGGCTCATATGACAGGAGACTGACCTTTAGACATGCTCTTCCCAAACCAATTAGAGTTTTAAATGGTTTTTTTAAAAAAAACACAGACTTTCAACTGGAGTTGTCTGAGAACGCTTTTTTTAAAATCATTTATTATTATTATTATTATTATTATTATTATCTTAAAAAGAAAAACAAAACACAACAACAACAACAACAGAAACACAACAACAATACACATACACTAAAATATCTCTTAAGATCGTAAGATATCTACCTTTGGCTTCCCTTACACAACAAATGCTTACTATTATTATTCTCTAGTTCTTGTCTTAGCTGTATATGACTTCACAGTCATTATCTCCTTTCTCCTAATTTTAACAACAACAGAAAAAAGAGAATCAACCATCTCAAAGTTCAAAATCCACATACATACATATTCTCTATTTCTTGTACAAATTCTATAAAACGTTTCCAATCTAGCATAAATTTAGTTGTTGACCCTTCTTTAATTATAATAGTAAGTTTTGCCATCTCTGCCAATTCCATCATTTTCATGATCCGCTCACTCACATTTGGTATTGTTTCATTCTTCCACTTTTGTGCATACAGTAACCTTGCAGCCATTGTCAAGTAGAGAAAGAGGGTTCCCCCCTTCTGTTACGGGATATTCTGCACCAGCAATTAGGGATGTTAAAATCTGCCTCCCCGGAGTCCGTGGCAGAATGGACTACCCCGCCCGGAACGGACCTACCTGGTGGCGGCAGCAGTGGATGCGGCAGCGGTGGATGCGGCAGTGGCTCCGGGTCATCTTCCGGCCGCTGCTGGGCTGCTGCAGCTGCAAATGGTGGCCGTAGTAGTGGTCGCCATTTGCGTCCGTGCCTTAGGCCATGATAGGCTACGTAAATACTTATGTAGCCTATCACGGCAAAGAGCAGGGACGCAAATGGCGTAATGGGTGCCATTTTCACCCCTGCTCTTTGCTGTGATTGGCTACGTAAATACTTACATAGCCTATCACAGCCTAAGGCACGGACGCAAATGACGGCTGGCATAGTGGCCACCATTTGCGTCTGCAGCGCAGCAGCAGCAGCCGGAGTCCGGTTGTGGCTGGCTCTGGCCAGTGGCTCTACAGCTTTGCTGTGGAGCAGAGCGGGCCAGGGAGGATTCCAGGGGGGAGGGACGAATCGCCTCCCCCCCCCCAGCGGATGCCCCAGACTGGAACCAGGTAAGTGATCTGCTCACTCCTACCAGCAACCTTTTGAATCCCAAGTGATGAAAGCAAATGATATGCTTGCGTACCTCTCAGTCTTCTGTGTGTGATGATTACTTCAACATCAACCATACCCCTGAATTTTTCTTTCACTAGAATTCTGTATTTGTGTCAGGGGTCTCTGTATGAGGGATGTACGGACTGTGTAAAATCCACTCCATCTGTGTTTTGCAGATTGCCACAGGCCTTTCGTTCCTTTGCCCACTCACAGACAGATGTGATTTTTTTTTCATCATGAAGAAAATCACGCAAATAATCACATAAGACATTTCGTAAGAATTTGCATAATTTACTTCAGTACATAACATTTAACGTATTGTCCCATTCAACTTTTCCTCAGCAGAAACTTGCATATTTTCCTAAGAATAAAAGTAAAAAAGGATCCAAAAGTCCATAGACTCCACGTGGCTGGAGGGGGTCACTCTGCAGTAGATTCTGCAGGTAAGCTTCTCAGAAATCCAAGCTCATTTGAGTCCATCTTGAATTTCTCCAGCATCCCTACTTGAATCAGTCCCCTATAAAAATAGTTATTGTTTAAGTCAGGGCATTAGACAGTCAAGCATCCACACTTGATACTGTAATAAATAGTTATCTTCACTGCTGTAGCTTTGGGAGCATCTCTATTTTAATTTAAATCCATTTACTGTGCACTTGTGGTAAACTAGAAACTAAGTGAAAAGTGAATCTAAATACCTCAACTCATTTTATAGGGAGTTCTCAGTGCATCCATATACTTAATAACACATTCATGATTTTCTTAGATGATTCAGGGGCAGGGAAATGTATCTCTGCTCTCATTTTCTTGTTAGTGGAAAAGTACTTTGTTCATATTGAAGATGGCCCAGGTAGTGAAAGGATCCATGAGAAATAATCTCACTGAAAATTGGCACCTGAGCTCAAAAACAGACCGTATCTTCCCAGACAACAAAGGGAAATTATTGGCTGTATCTGATAATGCCACACAGGCAGGATGTCAGAGAAGACCAAAATTTAAAACAGAACTTTCAAATTTGAAAACCAAGTCAACAAACATCAACAAGCACATCAATATGACATCATAACTGTGAAGATCAATGATAAGAAAAGAAATGAAAAAGCCATGGCCGTATCATCACTCTGGTACTAATCAAGAAACTTTCACTGTGCCATCTTATCTTTAATAGCTCCTTCTGGGTATGCTGAATAGTGACCCAAAGCCCTCCCATCTGGCCAGCATGCTGATGTAATCATTTACTCAGGACAGTATATACAGGCCAATAAAACCTCCCAGCAAAAAAGTAAGTGATTTGGTATTTGGGCCTCTGATCCCACCTCTGCCTTGTACCAAGTTCCTCAGCCAATTTACTTGCCTCTGAGCCTCATCAGTTTGCCTTCTGTGAAACAGATGCTGGAGCAGAAAACTGCGGGATCAAACTTGTGCTTTGTGTTTTGAAGCTCAGACTCCACTTCTGCCTTGTAGTTAGGATCTTGGGTAGTTTGCTTTTATTTTAGTCTCACCTACTTGCCTTTCAGCAAATGGGGATTTGATGATGGACCATGGCCACCATGGCAGCCATTTTGTGAAAGCATCCATGACTCTCTCTCAAAATTTCAAATGTGACCACCAGACCAAACAGTTTGAGGACCCGTATTGCAAACAGACAGCTCCTAGCTCTACCAGTTGAAAGGCATTATGCAGTTGTCCGATCTTTCCCTCTTTAGTGGACTTTCCGTGGTAAGGAAACAGATGGAAGAAGTGATTGCAGAGTTAATGGAAGACTGCAATGTCTGGGCCCCCTGGCTCATAACATTCTGTGAATGAGGCAGGGTGATTGCACAATGTAAGTCTCAGCTGGAAGCACTCTCACAATATCAAAAAGATCCCAACATCAAACAGACCAGCACATGAATGTCATATTCACAGAAAAAATGTCACAGAGTTGCATCTTCAGAAACTGCTAATAAACAAGTTGCTCTTTATGCATCCACAAATCCAGTGTGGGGCATAGGGATGTATCAGAAATTCACACCTTTAGGACTGAAAATGGACTCAGACACAATCTGCAGCCAAAGTCCATTCATTTCTAGGGATGGCGGAGAATTTCTTCCCGAAACTTCGGGGGGCCGAGCGCCAACGTGTTCGGCCCCCCGAACAAGTTTCGTGGAGAAATCCTCCACACACACCCGCACCCCGCACCCCCCCCGGGATGGGACTTACCTTCACCGAATGTCCCTCCCGGCGGTGGGTCCGGCCGGCGGTTCAGCGGGTGTTCGAGTGGGGCGGGAGCGGCAGCCGGTCTTTCGACCGGCTGCCGCCGCCATTGCAATGAAAGAAAGAAAAAAAACGCCCCCTGATAGGCTACGTGACGATTCACATAGCCTATCACGGCTAGATTTGCAAAGTCAGCCGTGATAGGCTATGTGAATCGTCACGTAGCCTATCACGGGTGACTTAAAAAAAAAAAAAAGTGTGTACGGAAAATGGCGGCCCCCATAGGGAGCCGCCATTCCTGTTCCTTATTTGGTCGCTGTAGTCTACGTAAAGATTTACGTAGACTACGGCGAAAATAAGGGCAACGCTATTTGCGTTGCCCTTATTTTCACTGTAGTCTACGTAAACATTTACGTAGACTACAGCGACTAAATAAGGAACAGGAATGGCGGCTCCCTATGGGGGCCGCCATTAGCGTACGTGCTTTTTTTTTTTTTAAGTCACCCGTGATAGGCTACGTGACGATTCATGTAGCCTATCAGGGGGCGTTTTTTTTTTTTTTAACTTTCGCGTTCGTGGCCGAGCAAGGCGGGAAGCCTCCTCCCCGGCCTGAATTTCAGCCGGGCAAGGCGGGAAGCCTCCCCCCCGGCCTGAATTTCAGCCGGGCCGAGGCAGGAAGCCTCCCCCCCTGGCCTGAACTTCGCAGGGGGGCCAGCGAAGCGCCTCCCCCCCACCGCGAACGTCCTTCGAGGACAGGTAAGTGACTTTCATCCACCCCTATTCATTTCTGAGCTTACAATGTGATTAGCAGACCAAAAAAAAGGGGGGAGGGGTGACAACATGCATACAATTAAAAGATGTGCATGAAAAAATGCTTACTTCTGAAAAGAATGCACCCAAATAGGCTTTCGGTGAGCTCTGTTTTGTTGATTTGCACATCGCTATTGGGCTAACAATAGGGATGGATGAACTCCCCTGCGCCTGGTTTCAGTGGGCGTTCGCCAAGCCAACGTTACTGCTTGCTACACCATGCGAGCCCCTGGACGGCTCAGTGAGCACCCAGCAAACACCATGAGGCTGCCCATCCTCTTAGCGAGCCACCGTTTTGCACAAAATGGCAGCTTGGGCTTTTACGGAAAAGTAATGTGACATAAATGGTGGCTGTCAAGGGCCTATTTACACAGCACTATAGGTGAGGAGCCTTCACTGCCTGTCAAGACTTCATGGTCCCCTTCCTTGCATGGAAGGAGACCATGAAGGCTTGACAGGTGATGGGGGAGGAATCCCATGCCAACCACCGACCGGTCATTCTCCCCTCCTTCCAAGGAGGAGAGAACGAGGGGTTGGTGGGCAACTCCTGCCTCCACTGCCTGTCCAGTCTTCATTGTCACCTCCCTTACAAGGAAGCAGACTGTGAAGGCTTGAGAAGCGGCAGAGGCAGGAGTTACTCCTTGCCCATAGTGCTGTGTAAGATGGCCCATCACAGCCACCATTTATGCAAAATTAGATTCCTGGAAATCCCTGAGCCACCATTTTAACACAAAATGGCAGCTCACTTAGGGACAGGGTGGCTGCCAGGCCCACGTGCTAGGTGAGGGGTTGCTCAGCGAGCAGGTCCAGGTGAGCACACAGGCTCGGCAAGTGGGTCCAGGGGGTATGAGTAGGTGGGGAGTCCAACGGACTCCACCCCCTTCCCAGACTCTTGCAAAACTCCTAGACAACACTGATAGGTTGAAAACAGCTCTGACTGAAAAGATGACCTATTCAGAAAAGGCATTGCTGAACAGGCCAAAGTCTATGCACCACATCTTCTCAACAGTTCTCTCCACAACACTGAGCAAAGAACAGTCATAACTGAAAATGAAGAATGGACAGTGAACATGGCCGGTGTGCAGACTGACCCAAAGCCACAGACAAAACCACTGCAGCCATAGCAGCATTAGTAGAAGAAGCAAGGGTTGTTCGGTGTGTGGATGTGTGTTGGGCAGGATTAGTCTGGATAACTGCAAGGCACGTAAACATAGTGAAACAGAACATACCCAGTTTGATAGGGTTTAACATTATTACCAGGGAACGTGTCATTGGCTATCTACCTTTCATGCGTGTACAGCTGGGAACACTCTCCTTCTGTCTTGGATAGCCACTGCCAGTCAGAGACAATGGCACTGGGCTTTCTTCTCTCACTCAGGTGCAGGGTTATCTCAATCAAAAAAATAGGCTTTTTTAAAAAAAAAACTTGCTCAGAATTCTGTTGTGTGTTCAGTCAAGTTGATGGAAGTTGCATTATTAGCAACTACTTTGGCCCCTCCAGTAGCTACTCATCCACCAGAAGCAATGTTAGGGCCCACAGAATGATGTCTTCTTCTGATCTGATACTTTGGCACAGGTACATATGGCATTTGGGATTGTTCTGGCAACGGATGGTATTTCAGGCAGAAAGAGAAATCACATGCCCTGTGAACTCACTGCCATATGGCTTGCAAATGTACCTTATGCTGACCGGTGTTGTAGAGTTTGGGCCAAACCTGCCAGCTTCTGAAGGGACCATCCATCAGTCTGAGAGATTGTTGTGAATCCTCTTACAAAACAGCTGCCATGGGAGTGTTTACCATGTATAAAATGGCTGCCATCGTGGGCATGTCTGGTTACTCATTTCAAACCAAAGAAAGATGGTGCTGGAGTCCAGCAGTTTCTTTTGCAGCATGGCAGTGTCCCAGTTTAAAAAAGAAATAAATCATTTTAAAAAATAAAATCTAAGAATCAGGAGGGGCAGGGAGCCTAGTAGGCACCAAGGGAGGTGTCTGTGGTCATACTGGTGCCCACAGGAACCACGCTGGAGACACCAATTCTATATAATGCATGACATAGCATAATGGATGCCCCTCCCCACTTCCATTTTTGGTGCCTTGCAGGGGACAGAGACTTATCTAAGTGCAATCACTTTAGCTGCTCCTTAAAACCTTTACAGAAGACCTATTCTGAAGACTTCTTTCAACTGTAGTTGCTCCAAGGTCCCTAATAATGGTTCAGTTTCTCTTTGGTCTTCCCACTGTCCCTGCAAGTACCAGGAAATCAAAGGTCCAACTGTATGTAAATGCCTGTAATGTTGCATACATGACGGCCTTATGGCCACCATTTGCACAGGATTCAATTTCTGGAAATAGAGAAAGTCACCAAAATGGCAGCTCCCTTGAAGAGACTGATGGCACGTGTCCTAAGGGTCCAGGTACGGAGCAGGGGCTTGCATGGAGCACTGGAGTGTAGAGTGGAAAGAGCTCTCTTCAGCCTTCTTAATCCCACTTTGTCCTTGGAGCCCAAAGCAGGTTGGGTTGAACCCAATGTGGCCCGAAGCAAGTTGGACCCACCTTGGAAGCCCCAAAGCTGCTTCCCAGGTGGGCCAAGGGGGTCCCTGCACTGCCCTAATTTTTACTTCTGCCACACGTGTATATGTCTCTTTGTGTGCATATGTAAAGGACAAGATGTGAAACATAAAGACTATTATTGTTGTTCAGTCGTTCAGTCGTGTCCGACTCTTCGTGACCCCATGGACCATAGCACGCCAGGCCTTCCTGTCCTGCGCTCTCTCCCGGAGCGTGCTCAAGTTCATATTCATTGCATCCGTGATGCTATCTAGCCATCTCATCCTCTGCCGTCCCCTTCTCCTTTTGCCTTCAGTCTTTCCCAGCATCAGGGTCTTTTCCAGGGAGTTTTCTCTTCGCATTAGGTGGCCAAAATATTGGAGCTTCAGCTTCAGTATCTGTCCTTCCAATGAGCACTCAGGGTTCATTTGCTTTAGGATGGACTGATTTGACCTCCTTGCAGTCCAGGGGACTCGTAAGAGTCTTCTCCAGCACCACAGTTCGAAAGCATCAATTCTTCGGCGCTCAGCCTTCCTTATAGTCCAGCTCTCACAGCCATACATTACTACTGGGAAAACCATAGCTTTGATTAGACGGACCTTTGTCGGCAAGGTGATGTCTCTACTTCTTACTATGCTGTCTAGGTTGGCCATAGCTTTCCTCCCAAGAAGCAAGCGTCTTTTAATTTCATGGCTACAGTCACCGTCTGCGGTGATCTTGGAGCCCAAGAAAGTAAAATCTGTCACTGCTTCCATTTCTTCCCCTTCTATATGCCAGGAAGTGATGGGGCCAGATGCCATGATCTTAGTTTTTTTAATGTTGAGTTTCAACCCAGCTTTTGCACTCTCCTCTTTCACCCTCAAAAAGAGGCTCTTGAGATCCTCTTCACTTTCTGCCATTAGGGTGGTATCGTCTGCATATCGGAGGTTGTTGATAATTCTCCCAGCAATCTTAATTCCGACCTCTGATTCATCCAACCCGGCATTTCTCATGATGTACTCTGCATATAAGTTAAATAAGCAGGGTGACAATATGCAGCCTTGTCGTACTCCTTTCCCAATTTTGAACCAATCGGTTGTTCCATGTCTGGTTCTTACTGTTGCTTCTTGACCCTCGTACAGGTTTCTCAGGAAACAGGTAAGGTGGTCTGGTACTCCCATCACTTTAAGAATTTGCCACAGTTTGTTGTGATCCACACAATCAAAGGCTTTAGCGTAGTCAATGAAGCAGAAATAGACGTTTTTCTGGAATTCTCTTGCTTTCTCCATGATGCAGCGAATGTTGGCGATTTGATCTCTAGTTCCTCTGCCTCTTCGAAACCCAGCTTGTACTTCCGGTAGTTCTCGGTTCGCATACTGCTGAAGCCTAGCTTGTAGGATTTTGAGCATCACCTTGCTGGCATGTGAAATGAGCGCAATTGTGCGGTAGTTTGAACACGCTTTGGCGTTGCCCTTCTTTGGAATTGGAATGTAAACTGACCTTTTCCAGTCTTGTGGCCACTGTTGAGTGTTCCAGATTTGTTGGCATATTGAATGCAGCACTTTAACAGCATCATCTTTTAGGATTTTAAATAGCTCGGCTGGAATACTGTCATCTCCGCTAGCTTTGTTGTTACTAATGCTTCCTAAGGCCCACTTGACTTCACTCTCCAGGATGTCCGGCTCAAGTTCAATGACCGCACTATCATGGCTATCAGGGACATTCAGATCTTTCCTGTATAGTTCTTCTGTGTATTCTTGCCACCTCTTCTTAATCTCATCTGCTTCTGTGAGGTCCCTGCCTTCTTTGTCCTTTATCATGCCCGTCTTTGCACAAAACGTTCCCTTGAGATCTCCAATTTTCTTGAAGAGATCTCTAGTCTTTCCCATTCTGTTGTTTTCCTCGATTTCTTTGCATTGTTCATTTAAGAAGGCCTTCTTGTCTCTCCTTGCTATTCTCTGGAACTCTGCGTTCAGTTGGGTATATCTTCCCCTTTCTCCCTTGCTTTTCGCTTCCCTTCTTTCGTGAGCTACTTGTAAAGCCTCATCAGACAGCCACTTGGCTTTCTTGCATTTCTTTTTCTTTGGGATGGATTTCGTTGCTGCCTCATGAACAATGTTACGGACCTCCGTCCATAGTTCCTCAGGCACTCTGTCTATCAGGTCTAATCCCTGAAATCTATTCCTCACCTCCACTGTATATTCACCAGGGATATGATTTAGGTCATACCTGAACGGTTTAGTGGTTTTCCCGACATTCTTCAATTTAAGACGAAATTTTGCAAGAAGGAGCTCATGATCTGAGCCACAGTCAGCTCCAGGTCTTGTTTTTACTGACTGTATGGAGCTTCTCCATCTTTGGCTGCAAAGGACATAATCAATCTGATTTCGATATTGACCATCTGGTGACGTCCATGTGTAGAGTCGCCTCTTGTGCTGTTGGAAAAGAGTGTTTGCTATGATCAGCATGTTCTCTTGGCAAAACTCTATTAGCTTTTGTCCTGCTTCATTTTGTACACCAAGGCCATGCCTGCCTGTTATCCCGGTGATTTCTTGATTTCCTACTTTAGCATTCCAATCCCCTATGATGAAGAGGACATCTTTTTTTGGTGTTAGTTCTAGAAGGTGTTGTAGGTCTTCATAGAACTGATCAACCTCAGCTTCTTCGGCCTCAGTGGTTGGGGCATAGACTTGAATTACTGTGATGTTGAATGGTTTGCCTTGGATTCGTACTGAGATCATTCTATCATTTTTAAGATTGTACCCCAGGACTGCTTTTCCCACCCTTTTGTTGACTATGAGTGCTACTCCATTTCTTCTCAGGGATTCTTGCCCACAATAGTAGATATGATGGTCACCTGAATTAAATTCGCCCATCCCTGTCCATTTTAGTTCGCTGATTCCCAAGATGTCGATGTTCAATCTTGCCATCTCATGTTTGACCACCTCCAGCTTACCTTGATTCATTGATCTGACATTCCAGGTTCCTAAACAATATTGTTCTTTACAGCATCAGATTTTCTTTTCACCACCAGACACATCCACGGTTGAGTGTCCTTTTGGCTTTGGCCCAGCCGCTTCACTCTTTCTGGCGCTACTTGGAAATACCCTCTGCTCTTCCCCAGTAGCATATTGGACACCTTCCGACCTGAGGGGCTCATCTTCCGGTGTCATATCTTTTAGCCTTGTGATACGTTCCATGAGGTTTTCTTGGCAAGAATACTGGAGTGGGTTGCCATTTCCTTCTCCAGTGGACCACATTTTGTCAGAACTCTCTGCCATGACCTGTCCGTCTTGGGTGGCCCTGCACGGCATAGCTTATGGCTTCACTGAGTTACGCAAGCCCCTTCGCCACAACAAGGCAGTGATCCATGAAGGGGATACTTTGGGAATTTAATGAATATTTGAGCGAATTTCCCCATTTTAGAAGTAGTGATTCCCTGCTTCTTTAGAGCGCAGTGCACAGTGATGTACTGATTTTGTTTAATCCATTCCATCTGTGTTTTGCAGATTGTCAGGGATTTTCATCCCATCATCCACTCATTGATGGAATCAGACTACCCCCACCCTTTTCGGAAAAGTCTGCAAAAAGACCTGCTGCAATTTACTTAACTTTTGCTGGCATGTAACATTTTGTTCATTTTTCTTAGCTCAGCGTACAATCAATGAGCAGAGCACACACAAAAAGAGTACTATGCAGTGGAGGCTGAAAAGAGATCAGAGATGTATAAAATATTGGGGGGGGTTAAAAAAAAACAATAGCATATATATTAGTGTATTTTCCAGTAACTTTCCTGTTTTTAATGACTAAATTTGTTATTTCTGAAAAGTGAAAAAATGGTCTGCAAGTCCACCGGACTTGGACGATGCCAGTTCACTGTGGAATCCACAGGTTGAATTCACAGAAATCTGAAGTCACTGGAATTAGGGATGTACGAAAGTCACTTACCTTTTCGCAGCGGTGCTTCGCGGTGGGGGGGAGGTGCTTCGCTTCTCCCCCCGAAGTTCAGGCGAGGGGGGGGAGCCGTCCCGCCTCGCCCGGCTGAAATTCAGGCTGGGGGGGGAGGCTTCCCGCCTCGCCCGGCCGAAATTCAGGCCGGGGAGAAGCGCCCCGTCTCCCCAGCCACGAAACAAAGTGTAAAAAAAAAAAAAAACCCCGTGATAGGCTACGTAACGATTAACGTAGCCTATCACGGCTAGATTTCCAAAGTCAGCCATGATAGGCTACGTAAATCATTACGTAGCCTATCACGGGTGACTTTGAACAACAACAACAAAAAAGCATGTACGCAAATGGCGGCGGCCTATGGGCGCCGCCATTTGCGTTCCTTATTTGGTCCTGGTAGTCTACGTAAAGATTTACAGTAGTCTACGTAAAGACTACAGCGTAGTCTACGTAAATCTTTACGTAGACTACCGGGACCAAATAAGGAACGCAAATGGCGGCGCCCATAGTCTGCCACCATTTGCATACGCGCTTTTTTTTTTTCGAAGTCACCCGTGATAGGCTACATAACGATTTACATAGCCTATCACAGCTGACTTTGGAAATCTAGCCATGATAGGCTACGTTAATTGTTACGTAGCCTATCATGGGGTTTTGTTTCGTTTTTAACACTTTACCTTGTAATGGCGGCAGTGGCAGCCGGTCGGAAGACTGGCTGCCGCCCCCGCCCCCGATGAAAGGCCGACGAACCACCGCCGGGACCCGCCGCCAGGAGGGACATTCGCCAAAGGTAAGTCCCATCCCGGGTGGGGCGGGGGGCAGAGAATTTCACCACTGAATTCGGGGGGCCGAATGCATTGGCGCTCGGCCCCCCGAAGATTCAGGGAGAAATTCTCCGCCATCCCTAACTGGAATCCATTTTGGATTTCTTTGACTTCCCCAGTAGTGCATGAATCTGCTGTGTGCACACCACACCTCTGGCAAAGGTCCCATGTAGGGATATATGGATTTTGTTAAATACATTCCATCTGTCTTTTGAAGTTTGTCAGATGCCATTCTGACAGAATTAGATGATTTTTTTTTTACCAGAATCTCGTTCTACTTGCACTAATTCACATTAGCACTAATTCACATTGTGCAAATGCCAGGACTTCCTCGAATGGGTCTTTCCAGTACTGCTGCTTACTGAGTGCCTGAAAGCTGAGGGTGGGAGGAGGAGGAGGAGGAGATCATGTCCTTTTAACAACAACAAAACCCCCGAAACCCCTCACTCAGCTTTCAGGCACTCAGCGGGCAGCCGCACAGGGAAGCCCCAAGGGAGGAGGTCCTGGCTAAATCCTCTAGGGGCTTTTCAGAAAGCACAAGAGGCCAGAGAAGCTGCCAAGTGCAGGAGGATGGGACCTAAGTCAAAAAGAAAGACCACATGCACACACACCTTGGCCACCTCATTTCAGTAAGGTAAGCCTTTAAAGCACTGCACACTGAGAAAAGTCTCCAAAATTCCCACTCCTTGCCCCAGTTTCCAGATGTGATTACTTTTTGCCACCACCATCCCATGAGTAGTAAAAAAAAAAGACAGATTTAAAAACTGAAAAATTAGGCACAGCATTACTTAAAACTGCCCTTCCTCTGCACATGCCATTTATGTAATATAATCCATTTTGCCATTATCATTCCCATCTATTTCATATATACCCAATCTTTCTGTGGTTCTCCCCCTTCCATGTTATCCTCAGAAGAACCCTGTAGTTTAAACCGGGGGGGGGGGAGAGAGAGAGAGAGAGAGAGAGATTGTAAGGAGAGACCACCCAGAAAGCTTCAGGGTGGTCCAGGGATTCCTCCACCGTAGACCACCACACCATGCCAACGCTCGATGTCAACCTCTGCTTGCCTTTCTCAATTCCTCTTACCCAAGGTTCTTCTGGTGAACAGGTAAATCAAACAACCCATTTGCTTCTTTTCAGAGAACTAAGTGTGCATTTGGGAACGGTCTGGGAATTTTACCTTCTGATGCAGGCAGCTGGATTGAAAATAATATTGTTCTTGAGATATTTAGCACACATAGAGGAAGCAGCACTGGCCACATTGTTTGCATCCAAGCAAATTTAGAGGGGAGGGGGAAAGCAAAGCCTAAAATGTGTTGTGTGAATTATTATTATTGTTGTTGTTGTTGTAATGTGGAGGAATACAAAGATTAGGACTATGCACTATGCTGGTGCATAGATGGTTTTTCTCATAATGGGAAGATTCTCTAGCTAGGCTTTTACTACTGGCTATAATTCTAGAAGATAGTGATTATAGGAAATGCAAAGGTCAAAACAGGAGCCTTACAGGCCAGGCCTATAGTCATATAGAGCAGGCATGGGCAACTTGTGGGTAGGGATGGTGCAGTTGTCTGACCAGGTCTGGGAGTCCATCAGACTCCCCCCTGCTTCCCCCCCCCCAAATCCAGCTCGGTGAGCTGCCACCCTTGCCCTCTGAGCTGCACAAGTGGCTGGGACTTACTGAGCCCATCCTCTCATGCCCACCAGCTGCCCATCCTCCTTTCAAGCTGCCATCTTTTACGCAAGATGGGGCTCTATATTTTTGTATATTTACGGTTGCGCACAACGGCAGGCATAAAGGGCCATTTCCACATTAGAATGGCCCCTTACGGCCACCGTTGTGTGATACAATAAATATACAAAAATATAGAGCCCCATCTTGTGTAAAAGATGGTGGCTTGCATGGAGGAGTGGGTGGCTGCAGCATGCTCCCAGACAGCCCTCCGAGCCCTTCAGGGGCTCGCGCAGCCTGGCTCGTGCAGGCGAGCGGCAGCAGCAGCTGCTCAAGTGCCTGCACAGCATGGAGTCTGGTGAGTCCATCCATCCCTACTTGTAGGACAAAACATCTGCAGGACCATAAGCTGCCCACCCATGATATCGAGGAAGGAACTGGAGGTAGTTTGAGCCAAGACATGAGCAGCACAGTCCAGGATCTTCCTTGTCCAGGGAAGCAAGTGGTCCCCAAGAGACAATCCAATGCCACTTCTCCCGTGGTGACTCTCAGTGTCCTGCTTTGGCTGCAGCAGGCTTTGAGCGCAGGGCTAACACAGAAGCAATGGAATGAAACCAGCAAACATTCAAGCATGCAGGTTTCTATCCAGTGGGGTTCAGGCGAAGACAGAAGTGGTCCAAATAACAGGTATTTATTTGGACCACTTAGAGATGTCTGTACAACACACAGGCATGCAGTTAAATGGGATCAGGCTATAGCAGAGTTGGTCCAGGTAACAGGCAAAGCTCAAAGCGGAATCAATCAGTCAGATACATAATGTAGTCCAAAGGTCAGTAACAAGGTGGATCTATCTCAAGACAAGGTCCAGGAGGCGAGGGACACAGCATGGGAGCTGGAAGAACAGTGTTGTTACAACACTGGCTAGGTCTACAATGAAGGCTGTTAAGCCCTCAGAGCTCCACCCAGAACTCAGTGTCAGTAATCAGAGCTCCCTGTTCAGACCTTACTCCTAAGGAGTCCTTCTTTGCAAGTGAGTGTTCCTTCTCACAGGGGCCCTACTGGCCTGTCTCTTGAAATGACAGTGCTCCTGGGGGCCATGGGGCTGTTCAGCCTCTGCCTCAGTGGCAGAGTCCCCTCCTCCTGGCAGGGATGGACCTGCAACTGTCAGTCTTGAGGGCCTGGACTCCTTCTGGTCTGGTGGCAATACTGGATATTGGGTGCCCTAGATCTCTGCGGGCTCCAGCTCCTCCTCCTCCAAGGACTCCTCCAGTGGGCCCATGACACTGAGTTTCCCATCGGGTCTACTCTACTGCCAACTTCACTTTTGAGAACCAGGGGGCAAAGGAATCAAGACAGGGATTATGAAGGGATCAAAGAGGTTATTTGGCAGCCCAGTCCAGACATCTCTAAAATAGGGCTCCTCAGGCTGTGGTTGGGGTACTGTAGGTTCCTCCAGGTCTTTAGTTGGAGTGGAGTTCTTCATGGAGTCCTAAGCCTCTTCCTCCAAAGAAGTTCTACCAGGGTCTGGGTCAAGATCTGACCTGGGCATTTAATCTTCCACATGACTGTAATCATGTGAGTTGGGGAAGCTACCTTACCCATCTGTCACATCCCCAGTGGCCCAGCATCACTGCCATCCATGTGTTGGGGCTGAAATTCTGAAGCTGGGAGCCCACTCTACATGCATGGGCTCCCTACAGCAGCCTCCCCCACCCTGGTGCCCTCCAATTGTTTTAAACTTTAACTCCCATCAGCCCCAGACAGCATGGTCAGGTATCCTGGCAGTTGTAGTTGAAAATATCCGGAGGGCACCTGGGTGGAGAAGACCACCTTACAGGATTTAGAATCTTGAACATCCAGTATTCTAAATCACTTGGGGGAGGCTATGCAAATACAAGAGGCTCCACGCTTCAGACTTTCTTTGCAGCACATGGATGACTTTGGAGCTGGGCCACACTTCCGGCCGTGGCTGGTCTACGGACCCAAATGGTTTCCGGCATAGCCATTCCAGTAGGGATGGCGGAGAATTCCGCCACGGACTCCAGTGAGGCCGGATTCTTAGAATCTGCCCCCCTGGAGTCCGTGGCAGAACGGACCACCCCACCCTACCACCCCGTGAAGTCCGACCTGGCCGGATCCTACCTGGCACCGCCAGGTCCAGGTCTGGCCGGGTCCAGCCACTACCCCTGTGCGGATGCAAAATGGCATTCAGCATAGCGGACACCATTTGCGTGCCTCCCTTTTGCTGGATAGGCTATGTAGAAGATTTACGTAGCCTATCATGGGAAAAGGGAAGGGAGCAAATGGCGTCCGCTATGCTGAATGCCATTTTGCATCCGCACAGGGGTAGTGGCCAGACCCGGCCAGACCTGGACCTGGCGGTGCCAGGTAGGATCCGGCCCGGTCGGACTTCGCGGGGTGGTAGGGTGGGGTGGTCCGTTCTGCCACGGACTCCAGGGGGGCAGATTCTAAGAATTCGGCCTCACTGGAGTCCGTGGTGGAATTCTCCGCCATCCCTACTGGGGACGCAATATCAGGAATGTAACAGCATGGAGAGAGCCAGCAAGTCTGGCCCCAACTGTCCCAATCTGCACAGTTGTCATTGCATAGCATACAACTAGGACAGGAAATGTGTCTACCTCCAGATGTCGTTGGACTGCAACTCCCATCATCTCTCACTATTGGCTATGCTGACTAGGCTGATGGGAATTGCAGTTTAGCAAAATCTGGAGGACCACATCTTCCCCACCATGGGAATAATGCCTGAAGAGGGTTATAATGTGGACAGAATTTGGCCCTTTGCTCAGAAACACATTTTGTTTCAACCAGCAACATCAAACTTCAGCCCGCCCAGTTTAAAAAATATGTATTCAGGAAGCAAAGTGTTCTTTCTAGAGGCATCAGAAACTGACTGCAAGCAGGTTTTTTCAAACAAAATTGGTCAGTTAAAATATAATGTAATAATAGTGTTGGTTGTTTTTCTTTCTTTCCTGTGCTTTCCCTGAAAACTAAAACGGCTAAGCAGGATAATAAAGGGTTATAATGACTATTTCTTTTAATATACCCAGAGTTATTTCCAGCCCTCACAGGTTAGATCAGAGAAGTATTTAGTATTTCAGAGGGAAATATAAACATTAATGGTGATTAGAAAATAACTGTTTTGAGCTATTTGGCATTTGTGAACCGCTTTCCAACTCTGTACTTAATAATTAAAATAATTACAATGATGTGACTAGAGGCCAAACATATTCTGTAACTAGCAAAACGCCCACCATTATGACAGGTGCAAAGCTTGTGTAGAGCATACAGAAGGGAAAATCAGCGTGAAACATGGCCAAAATGTCCTAGAAAAATGGAAAGCTGACATTGGCCATCAGTCTCTAGACCAGCTTTACCCCAACCTGGTACCCTCCAGACCCTTTGGATTTCAATACCCATCAGCCACTGGGAGTTGTAGGCCCAATCATCTGGAGGACAGCAGGTTGGAGAAGGCTTTTCTAGCCCTATGCAGGCATTCAGCCTGTTCACGTGAGGACTCAAAGTTAGAAATGTATCAGAAATCCATTTCAGTTCATTTTTGATCAGGATTTACCCAGTTCTCACCTTCCAGACTGAACACGAACTCAGTCTATCATATCTGTAGTCAAAATCCATACATTTCTGAGCTTGCAAAATGTGTTTGACAACATGTGTACATTTGAAAAATGTGCATGAAAAAAATGTGTGCTTTTGGAAAATGCATACCAATATGCTTTAATCAATGGAAGAAGAATGGATACAATTCAAAGATGCTCACAACTGAAAAATGTACATGAAAAAATCGTACTTTTGGAAAATGCACATAAGTATGCTTTAATCAATGGAAGAAGAATGAGTACATTTCAAAGATGTGCATAACTGATGCATACATTTGGAAAAATACGCATGAAAAAAACATGGATTTTCATGTAAAAAGAAGAAAAAACAAACCTCACAATCTGATATGGACTTGGTTCAGAACAAGCCTAGAGATGGAATTCAGAGGACTTCAGCGAGCTTGAGTTTGCTAATTCGCACATCCCTACTGAAAGCATGAAGTGGGACTAAGGGGACCTTTACCAAAATACTCTAAGGGAAGCACTGCACGTTGAGAAATATCTCCAAAATTCTCAGAATCCCTGTGAAGGAGGCAGATAAACAACTGCCTCATTCACAGGGAAATGAAGAGGTTACAAAAGTGTGAAAGAGCAGGTGTGCCAAATCCCCAGAGGAGCAGTGACCCAGAATGTGCCTCTGTGTAATGCATGACGCTTGGAATCAGTGTGCAGACATTCCTGTTAATTCAGGGGTGGGGATTCCAGTTCCCATCAGCCCCAGCCAGAATGGCCAATGGTCAAGGGCATGGTTTCTGTAGTCCAGCAACATCTGGAGGGGCACAGGTTCCCCACCTCTGTGTTAACTGCACATCCTCCTTTAATCTCAGTAATGTACAAAATTGTCCTTTAGTTAGCATATTATTCCTGTAGTACATAAGGGGAGAGCGATGCATCGATTTGCTCCAAAGACTTTGCAGCCCAGTCTGCAATGAGAAGGCTGCCTCTGTGGTGTTGGCTGTTTCCCTCTTCCCAGCCCATGCTTCAGCTGCAAGGGATAAAAGACCCTGCTGATGGAGACACTGCAGACTGCAAATCCAATTAATAAGAACCACCATAGAATGGCACTTCAGGCGAGAACTGCTGCTAAAGGCTTTGCAGAGGGCAGAAGGGAGGGTGGAGGATGAGGCTTAATTAATTTAGTTTTGGAAGGCTAGCAATTCTGGGGTTTTGTGAGGTTTCATATGAATGCGCGACATGACTGTGGTGAGTGGCATTACTAAGTTTTGCATATTCTATTTGGAGATCAGCAAGGGCAAAGAAGCCAGGCCTGAGAGGGCCTCTCAAAAGAAGCAAGTGAGAGATGGACTGATGCATCTGTGAACCTCAGGGGTGGCTTGAAGTACAGAAGGGGTTAAGTGGTTTGCAGTGGCAGGAGGTCCCAGTGCAGATCACATGACCATACATACTGGAAGCACCGAAGGCTGTTAAAGGGAGAGCTGAATTTGATTTTATTTGGAATACAGGGTGCACTAGCTTAGGTATGTGCTTCACTCTATGTGCTTCCATTAGGGATGTATGGATTTATTTAAAGCTGTTCCATCTGTGTTCCATTGTTGGTCAGGCGTCTCTCATTCTGTCGTCCTCTCGTTGATAGAATTGGATTTTTTAAACCAGAATTTTGTTGTACTTGCACTAATTAACATATTAGCGCAAGTGTTCATTAGCACTAAGGCACAGTTGCACAAATGCACACATGCACCTCATGTTAGTGAATTAGTGCAAATCCCCCCCCCCCGGCGAAAAACCAGCCCATATGTCTTGGAAAAAGCCATCCCACTGAGGAATCTGCAGGTCAGATTCATAGAAGTCCGAACTCATTTGAAACAGTTATAGATTTCTCCAACATCCTTGGCTTCAAGATCTCCAATTTACTAGGGACAAGCATTGTGATTTTCTAGTAACTCTTTTAGAAAATCACCAGGCCCAGTGAAAGATTTTAGGTAGCTCCGGGCAAGGTACCCTCTGGTGCACAATTGATGAAAATTTGGGGGGAAATGCACATGGAAATGAACACAGATTTTCATGCGAAAAGAAAAGAAAAAAACAAAGCTCACAATCTGATATGGACTTGAGTCAGAACGAGCTTCAAGATGGGAGTCAGAGAAGTTCAATGAGCTTGAGTTTTCTGGATTTGCACATCCCTAACTTCAGCAGTGACAATAGAACAGCATCCTCTACTGTACCGGAAGGCAGCAAGCTACTTCACAGCCCTCAGGGCAAGCCACAGGGCACACAAGGCATCATCCAGCACCTTGCTGCCACTTCCTACCCCTCAGCATCTTCCACCTCAGATGTCTGTCTCACTCTGCCTAATAGTAGGCCCAACCCTGAACACTACACAGGCTTCAACCCTGGCTATCAAAGAATCGGACTCAAAGAGTGCTTATCAATGGTATCTTCTCAAACTGGGGAGAGGTAACGACCAGGGTACCTCTCGGCTCAGTCCTGGGCCCAGTGCTCTTCAACATTTGTATTAATGACTTGGAGGAGGAGGTGCAGGGAATGCTGATCCAATTTGCAGATGAAATTTAATAGGGATAAATGCCAAGTTCTGCGCCTAGGAAAAAGAAACCAAATACAGTCACAAGATGGGGAAAAAGGGGCTCAACGACACTACAAGCGAGAAGGATCTTGGAATCATTGTAGATCACAAGCTGAATATGAGCCAACAATGTGATGTGGCTGCAAAAATGGCAAATGCTATTTTGGGCTGCGTTGATAGATCCATAGCTTCCAAATCCCAGGAAGTACTAGTTCCCCTCTACTCAGCACTGGTTAGGCCTCATCTGGAGTACTGTGTCCAGTTCTGGGCACCACACTTGAAGAAGGATGCAGACAAACTGGAGAGGGTTCAGAGGAGGGCAATGAAGATGATCAGGGGACTGGAAACAAAGCCCTATAAGGAGAGAGTGAAAGAACTGGGCATGTTTAGCCACGAGAAGAGAAGACTGAGGGGAGATAGGATAGCGCTCTTCAAGTACTTGAAAGAGCACAGAGACGAAGGCCAGGATCTCTTCTCAATCATCCCAGAATGTGGGACACGGAAGAATGGGCTCAAGTTACAGGAGGACAGATTCTGGCTGAACATCAGGAAAAACTTCCTGGCTGTTAGAGCAGTACAACAATGGAACCAATGTCCTAGGGAGGTGGTGGGCTCTCCCACACTGGAGGCATTCCAGATGAAGCTAGACAGCCATCTGTCAGGGATGCTCTGACTTGGATTCCTGCATTGAACAAGGGGTTGGACTCGATGGTCTTGTAGTCCTCTTCCAACCCTACTATTCTATGATTCTACATTTGGACTTGCCTACACCGGTATACACACAGGGTCAGAAACTGGTAGCGTGGCTGACTTCTCATTCTGAACTGACTTCCTACTGCATCAGTCATGGCTCCTTATCGTACCACTCTCATACTTGTGCCTGCTGCTTCCTCCATTCAGTGGGATAAAAGACCATGTCATCCTCCCATGGTGCAGTGGCCTGTTTATCACAGGTCTGGTACTTGACATGCAGCTCTCCCCTGTTGTCTGCCTTCCAAGGAACCCCACCTGGAGAATCACAGGCTTCACCGAGGGCTCTTGCTCCCTGGTGAGCCACAGCACACAGACACGGCTGAGGCCTGCAGATTTATATTGTTTCTTTCCTTGTCACTGCATGGCCATTTGGGAGGCCCGCTGAGGCTGGTGGTGCTTCAGTTCTCCCATCTCAAGTCAGGAAAGCATCATAGCATAGGCGAGGCATGTGCCTAAACTTGACCCAGCTTCTTTGCTTGAGAGATTTGTAGAGTGGGGGACATTGAAGTATAAGGACCCTGCATGCCTGGATTGGTCTGGCCTGCTGTTTGGGGTAGGGATGTACGAAAGTCACTTACCTTTTCGCGGAATCTTTCGTGGTGGGGGGAAGGCACTCTGTCCCTCCCCCCGGAATCCTCGACGTCCAGCTCTGGGCCGTCCGCAGCCGGATTTCCAGCCATGGATGGGCTGCTGCAGACGCAAATGGCGGCCGCCGTAGCGGCCGCCATTTGCATCCAGCCAGGCAGCCGTGATAGGCTACATAAGAATTTACGTAGCCTATCATGGCTACCCCCCCCCAAAAAAAACCCGAGCATACGCAAATGGCGGTGTTCCCTATTTTTGGAACACAAATGAAATACGTTCCCTATTTTTCGCCGATTTATCTTACGTAAATATTTACGTAAGATAAATCGGCAAAAAATAGGGAATGCAAATGGCGGCCACCATAGCCGCCATTTGCATACGGTCAGGTTTTTTTGGGGGGGTAGCTGTGATAGACTACATAAATTCTTACGTAGCCTATCACGGCTGCAAGGACGGCAATGGTGGCAGCAGCAGCCTGGCCATGGCTGGCCAGGAGACTAGCCGCCGCTGCCGCCGGAGCCACTGCCACCGGAGCCGCAACCCGGAACTGCTGCCACCGCATCCGCCCCAGATAAGTGCTGTCCCAGGGGGATTCTGTGGGGGGCCAGGGGGCAGGAGGCCGTTCCGCCACAGATTTCGGGGGGCCTAATGCACTGGCATTCGGCCTCACTGAAATCCGTGGTGGAATTCTCCGCCATCCCTAGTTTGGGGCTTAATTGCTCATCTATCTGGCCAGAGTCCAATTCAGGTGCAGAAATGACACTGTTGGGGAAAGTATGTATTTATTATTGTATTTATGTATTGTATTTATACCACCTTTCTGAAGCCAACAAAGGAAGTTTACCAAAAGTTCCAAAAATAAAAACTGTAATCAAAGCACAGCAAAAGATTTAAAACAACAATGTTGAAAACTGTTGAGATGGCAGAGAAATCCGCCATGGACTCCAGTGAGGCCAGATTCTTTGGAATCCGGTCCCTCAGAGTCCATGGCGGAATGGACTACCCCCCGCCACCCCCGAAAATCCCCCTGGGATGGAACCTACCTGGTGGCAGCTGGTCCAGGTCACCATCTTTGTTCCACAGCCATCCACTGCTGGGCTGTGGAACAAAATGGCATCCGGCGTAGCAGATGCCATTTGCGTCCCTGCCCCTTGCCATGATTGCTGCGGATGGCTCTGGCCTGGGCCTGGTCAGCTGCTCTGCGGAGCCGCCGTGGAGCACAGCCGGCTGTTCGAGGATTCCGGGGGGGAGAAACGGATCGCCTCCCCGCCCATCGAGGATTCCGGGGGGAGGGACAGAACGCCCCCCCCCATAAACATAATCCACGGAAAGGTAAGTGACTTTCGTACATCCCTATACGACAGTGGAACCAATTCCCTAGGGAGGTGGTGGGCTCTCCCACGATGGAGGCTTTCAAGACGAGGCTGGACAGCCATCTGTCAGGGATGCTCTGACTTGGATTCCTGCATTGAGCAGCAGGGGGTTGGACTCGATGGTCTTGTAGGCCCCTTCCAACCCTACTATTCTATGATTCTATTATTCTAAGTCCAGCAGGCTCTTCTCAGCGGGCCCCTGCTGGGGTGTGGGCCCTTGGCAGCTACCTGACAATGCCTACCCTTGACGCAAACCCTCAATCTCCATCAGGCCACCATTTACCCAAGGCTGGTCACTCTCCAAGAGGTCTTCACTGGAGATGGCAAGAGTTGAAAGGTGAGGCCTTTGAATGATTCCACAATGTATGGCTTGTATCCAGGGTGCTGCTTCCTTAAATTCCTTGCATTTGAGGGGTGGGACTCCGGCAATCATTGGGCCTTGTTTGGGGATATCAAGATGTGTTTGGATCCTTTGTATGAAAAACATACTGTTGTCCTTGATAAACACAGTCCTGCAGAACCGTATTCTGACCACCTTTCCCATCCTGCTTCCTTTTCCTGTTTCATGGTTTCAGGACCAGAAGCAAGGGTTGGCAGAGGTGGGCACTTTCCAAGGCCCATTCCATAATCTGGGTGCCACCGTCAATCCTTGGATTCCCCTGCTGGGCAGTTTTTTAAAAAAGAAAAAAAAATGGAAGGGTCTGCAATTTGCACAAATTTCTGAGCAATTTGCAGAACTTGTGGCCAAATTTGCACAAATTAGAGCCACATTTGGGCAAAGTCTGCACATTTCCAAGCTTGCAGTGCAATTTGGGGGGGGGGACAAAATATGTTTGAAAAATGTGTGCACACATGCTTTAATTAAAAGGAGGAATCTGTGCCCAAATGATGCATCTAATTGAGAAATGTGCACAACAATACAAACACATTTTCTTGCAAAAATATAGAGCAACCCTCACAGTCTGATGCAGATATAGGTTTGAACAGTGGAGGCTGGCGGCTTAGATTTCAGTGGGGCAGCAAATCCATTCTGGGTTTCAGTCATAACTAGCCAAAACTCTAAAGAAGCTTTCCAAGCTTTCCCCATTTGGGGGATAGTGTTCATCACCTTGGAGAGCTCCTTTAGAGTTCTGGCTGGTTCTGACTGAAACCCATTAAAACCACAATATAACAATACAACCAGAATAAAACCAGAATAAAACCTAGCAGCAATGCAGAGATTTAAAATACAGATTTAAAACAGCAAAGCTAAAAGTCTAGAAAGCTAAAATGCTAAAATGCCTGGGAAAATAAAAAGGTCTTCACCTGGCACCAGAAAGAATATGATGTAGGTGCCAGGCGAACCTCACTAGGGAGCTCACAGCCGAGTGCCACAGCAGAAAAGGCCCTCCTCCTAGTAGCCACCTGCCTCACTTCCTTTGGCAGGGGTTCACGGAGAAGGGCCACTGAGGATGATCTTCATTCATTCATTCATTTCATTTCTATACCACCCAATAGCCGAAGCTCTCTGGGCGGTTCACAGAAATTGAAGGTCCAGAATTAAGGTCCAGAATTCAGAGAACCTTGATGATGTGCAGGCTTGAGTTCTGTGGAATTGAATATCCCTACCTAAGCTGGCCATCGGACTGTCCTGCACAGGAAGCACTATGGAACTCTTCCTGTTTGGGCAGAGCCCTTGCCTGGGTACCAAGGTCTTCCCAGTTCTGGTGGATTCCTGTGTTAGCTTTGACTTTGCTCTTTGGCCCCAGCTTCTGGTTTGCTCCTTCTTTAACTCCTGCTTTGTCCCATAGCTCTGACTTCTGGCATATTCCTCAGCTCTTGTTCCTTGGCTATGAGCTGTGGCATGTTTCTTGTCTCTGACTCCCTGGCTCAGTTCCTGGCTCCAGTCTCATCTGACTATTGCCTCTAGCTCACCTCTGATGACAACATTCTGATAATCCAGTCCAAACAAAAACATTTCTGAAATTTCTAAAACAGGTGTGCAGGGCCACTTTCAGCCTGAGGGCCAAGTGCTGATTCAGAGAAGCTGTCAGGGGGACACGTTCCAGTGGTGAGAAGAGCAAACAGAAAAATAGGCAGGACCAAAAGACAAACATGCCAAGATATTTTAGGTAACTAATCCTTAGGAGAGGCATCAGAGAATTCCGCGATGGATCTCAGTGAGGCCGAATGCCAGTGCATTCGGCCCCCTGAAATCCATCACAGAATGAAGCCCCCGCCCCCCCAACCCACAAAAGGCACGTGGGACGAAGTCCCTGCTGCCTCCAACCCACAAAAGGCATGCAAAACGGAGCACTTACCTGCTCCCGTCCGCGCTGCTTTGCGAATGGCGGCCTTCCTGCGGCTGCCATTCACTTCCTCCTCTCAATAGCCATGATAGGCTACGTAAATACTTACGTAGCCTATCACGGCTAAATACAGGGACGCAAATGGCAGCAGCTATGACAGCGGCTATGCGGGCGGCCGGAGCCAGCTGGTGGCTCCGCGGCTTGGCTGCGGAGCAGAGCCAGCCGGGCAGGATTCCGGGGGAGAGGACCGGATCGCCTCCCCCCCCATCAAGGATTCCGGGGGGAGGGATGGAGTGCCTCCCCCCCACCGCGGAAACAGAACGGAACAGAAAGTAAGTGTTCCGTCCATCCCTACATCCCAATCTTTCAGAATGGGGGACAGTGCAGTGGGAGGAGACTATACAAAGGTCAGGCAACAACCAAATGATCTACTGGCTTTTCCCCTGCTGGGTGGATTCCACCAATTTGCAGGCCAATTTTCTGACTTTCTCAGACTTTTGCACAATTTTAGTCATAGAAAAATAAGCAAAATAAAAAATCCCCACCAAAAAAGCACATTTCCCCCATAGGCTAAAGCATGAAAAATGTGCATTCCAGCAAATTTGCAGTCTTGCACATGTGAAATTGTACAATTGTGTAAAGGTTAATTTATGCAAAAATCAGGGACCAAAAAAATGGGCAGATGACAGAATGAAAGGCACCTGACAATCTGCAAAACACAGATGGAATGGATTTTACACAATCCTTACATATCTAGAAAAGAGAAGGGGGTGACCTTTAGGGATGTCTGTCACAGGGAAATCCTTTTGGGGAAATCTTTTTCGGGCTTGCTGGATTTCCCTGCAGCCCCCGGCTCAGCTTGCATTTGAGAGCCAAGCCATGGTCTTTTCCCCCAAATCCAGGAGCTTTCTCATTTTCTTTTTCTTCAATCTCCATTTATGCAAATTTTGGCAATAATTTTCTTAATTTTGTGCAACTTGCAGATGCAACTTCCACAAATTAAATATATTACAGTTGCAATCTGTGCAAATTAAGCAAATTATGGTTGAATTTGTATAGATCACACACATTGTGCCTGCAATCTTTGTAAATGGTAGTTTAAGAGGGGAAACACCCCAGAATTCACGAGCAGGCAATACAGATTGAGTTGGGCCAGCTTGCGGGTAAGCATGCCCAACTCTGGGGGACTGAGCTCTGGAAGTTCAGCAAACTTTACCCCTCAGACAAATTCTTCCAACATCCCTAGTGATCTTCTGGGGACTCAGTGAATGCCAGTTTGGGACCCCCAGAAGGCCATATTTGACCCAGGCCTGAGGTTCTACACTCCAGATATAACATATAGCTTAAAGCAACCCTTCCCAACTTGATGCCCTCCAGATATAGCTTCCAAATCATGTGAAGTACTAGTTCCCCTCTACTCAGCACTAGTTAGTCCTCATCTGGAGTACTGTGTCCAGTTCTGGGCACCACACTTTAAGAAGGATGCAGATGAGCTGGAGAGGGTTCAGAGGAGGGCAACGAAGATGATCAGGGGACTGGAAACAAAGCCCTATGAAGAGAGAGTGAAAGAACTGGGCATGTTTAGCCTTGAGAAGAGAAGACTGAGGGGAGATAGGGTAGCGCTCTTCAAGAACTTGAGAGGTTGTCACAGAGAGGAAGGCCAGGATCTCTTCTCGATCATCCCAGAGTGCAGGACACGGAAGAATGGGCTCAAGTGACAGGAAGCCAGATTCCAGCTGAACATCAGGAAAAACATGACAAGCTGACTGTCAGAGCAATGCAACAATGGAACCAATTCCCTAGGGAGGTGGTGGGCTCTCCCACACTGCAGGCATTCAAGATGAGGCTGGACAGCCATCTATCAGTGATGCTTTGACTTGGATTCGTGCATTGAGCAGGCGGTTCGACTCGATGATCTTATAAGCCCCTTCCAACTAGGGATGTACAAAATACTCACCTGGCTCTGCCCTGGGCATCTGCAGTGGGGGGGAGGCGCTCCGTCCCTCCCCCTGGAATCCTCCCCTGCTGGCTCCATTCCACGGCAGCTGGGCTGCTGCGCCCGCAAAGGGCGGCCGTCGTGGCAGCCGCCATTTGCGTCCTTACAAGCAGCCGTGATAGGCCATGTAAGTATTTACATAGCCTATCACGGCAAAGAGCAGGGACGCAAATGGCGGCCGGTACGCCTATCACAGCAAAGAGCAGGGGCACAAATGGCGGCCGGTATGTCTATCACAGCAAAGAGCAGGGGCGCAAATGGTGGATGGTGTGCCTATCACAGCAAAGAGCAGGGACACAAATGGCGGCCGGTACGCCTATCACAGCAAAGAGCAGGGGCGCAAATGGTGGCTGCTACGCCATTTGCATCCCTGCTCTTTGCTGTGATAGGCTACGTAAGTATTTATGTAGCCTATCACGGCATACAGAAGGGACACAAATGGTGGCATAAATACTTACGTAGCCTATCACGGCTGCAAGAATGCAAATGGCGGCCACAGCAGCCCGGCCGCAGCTGGCTGGGAGACCAGTCGGAGCCACCAGAGACGCCGCCACCGCTGCATCTGCCCCAGGTAAGTTCCATCCCAGGGGGATTCTGCGGGGTGGATAGGGGCAGGAGGCCATTCCACCACGGATTCCGGGGATCCGGATTCTAAAGAATCCAGCCTCACTGGAATCTGTGGCGGAATTCTCTGATATCCCTGCTTCCAACCCAAGTATTCTATGATTCTGTATTTTGGACTTCAACTCCCAGCATTCCGGACCACTACCTATGTTGGCTGGGACTAGGGACATTGGAGAAATATTCAACAGAATCAAGTGAATTTGGATTTCTACTAATCTGATGGCAGACTGGGTTTTCATGAACCACATGGCTTCTGCAGACTTGTGGACCCTGTGTGTGTGTGTGTGTGTGTGTGTGTGTGTGTGTTACTTTCTGGGATGTTATGCAAATTTAGCAATAGAAAAATATGTTTAAAAAAAACAGTGGACAGAAATGTGCAGTTTCCCCATAACCATGAAAATGCACATGGGGGGTGGGATTTGTGCATTTGGGGGTTGCACATTTTTACCAGTGAAAATTTGCTGAAATGTTAATTTGCACAAATACAAATCTGCACAAATTGGGAGAATTGGGAAAAATCAAATTTCGTTGACGAGCAGGTGAGGGAATGAAAGGTGCCTGACAATATACAAAATGCAGGCAGAATGGGTTTTACAAATTCCACACATCCCTGGGTGGGGTCGATGGAAATTGCTGCCCAAAACATCTGGAGGGCACCAGGTTGGGGATGGTTGACTTAAAGCTTATAGTAGTAATTTGTAGGGATGTCAGAGAATTCCGCCACGGATCTCGGAGAGGCCGAATGCCAGCTCATTCGGCCCCCCTAAATCGGTGGCGGAACGGTCTGCCCCCCCGCCCCCCCTGGGATGGGACTTACCTTGGGCGGATCTTCCTGGCGGCGGCGGATCCGGCGGCGGTGCAGTAGCGGCGGATCCGGCAGCGGTGCAGTAGAGGCAGCTGCAGCGTCTGATCTTCCGACCGGCTGCCACCGCCGCCATTTCCAGTTAAAACAAGCAAAAAAATGTGATAGGCTATGTAAAGATTTACGTAGCCTATCACGGCTAGATTTTTAAAAAACACCATGATAGGCTACGTAAATGTTTACATAGCCTATCATGGCTGATTTATTTTTTTAAAAAAAATGCGCGTACGCAAATGGTGGCGCCCATGTGCATTGCCATTTGCGTTCCTTATTTTGGCACGTCTTAGTCTACGTAAACATTTACGTAGCTTAGACGCTACGCTATTTGCGTTCCCCTTATTTTCGCCGTCTTAGTCTACGTAAATATTTACATAGACTAAAACGGCGAAAATAAGGGGAACGCAAATAGTGTAGCATCTACGCTATTTGCGTTCCCATTATTTTTGCCGTCTTAGTCTACGTAAATGTTTACATAGACTAAGACGTGCCAAAATAAGGAACGCAAATGGCAGCGTCCATGGGCACCGCCATTTGCGTATGTGCGTTTTTTTTCTTTTAAATCAGCCATGATAGGCTACGTAAACATTTACGTAGCCTATCATGGCTGACTGCAGGGATGCAAACGGCTGCGGCTACGGTCGCCGCCATTTGCATCCCTGCTAGCCAGCGGCCAGATGTCCGGCCGCTGGCAGAGCCGGCTGGCGGCTCCGCAGAATCCCTGTGGAGCGGAGCCGGCCGGCCAGGATTACAGGGGAGGGGAGGAACAGAGCACCTCCCCGCCTGGCGAGGATTCCGGAGGGAGGGACGGAACGCCTCCCCCCCAACCATTAGCATAATCTCCGAAAGGTAAGTGATTTTTGTACATCCCTAGTAATTTGTAGCATTGCCAAACTTTATTTATTTAATCATATTTTTTGAATTGCTTACATTAATAGAAATGTCTAAGCGATTTACAAAACAATACAGTATAAGATCATAATTAAATGCTGTTCATTATTACTGTATACAGAAGACAAAATTAAATTCCTGGAAATGCTTGCTAGAAAAAGAATGTTTTCTGTAGCTTCCCCAAAGCCAGAACGGTTGGCACCTGTCTAATTCATAGTGGTGAGGTGCTCCAGAGAGTCGGCGCTATGAAACGGATGGATTGGACCTCCCAAACCTTGGGCACCACTAGCATACTGTATGGTGGCCGTACATACCTGCCTGCTTTCAGCATCTTTCAGTTTGGACCGAGTACCTACCCTAACACGTGGGGCTGCATGCACTATCCCAGCTGTTCTACACAAGTATGTTTGGTTGGGTCATTAGAATGGGTTTCATCATCCCATCCTTTCCAAGCCTCAGCTTTGTCTGCCTTATCATTTTTTCTGCCCTTTGTCGGCTCTGCCATCTCTTGTCAGTAGTGGTGATAATGTATTTCATCGCTGCATGTGGAACACCTTGCAAGCATAAAGCCCTTTAGGAAAACACAAAGAAACCTTGCAAGGGAGCTGCCTCAACCACATCGATCACTGAAAATTACTTAGCAATGTGCTCGCAAGGCAGAAGCGCCTACAGTTTTTTTTTCCATGTTCTCCGTGCATTGTATACACCTTAAAATAATAATCAGAAGGACATGTTCTCAAGAACTGAACACTTCTGTCTTCGGGGACTGTGTATCCATTAGTGAAGGAATTTGTTTCCCTTGCTTTAACCCCCTCTGAGCACTCTTTGAAGCTCGTGGATGTGATATCTTTGTTTGCTATGAAAACTAAGCTAAACCGCTCCACAACACCAGGAGAAGTAACACAATATCTTTTTATTGCTCCAAACAGACACAGAGACATCTCCACCGAATATGAATACACAAACAGTAGCCACGCTAAATCGCTGTTGTTTTGATTCAACACGAAGTTTGGATTTATTTCTTTTAGCTGAGTAAATTTAAAAGCTGCTTGATTTGGGTAGAAGTATGGAACAATCCAGATAAATGTTATCCAGAGAAATGCACAGTTCATGCTGATGATACTGAAAGTGTCAGCATACAACACCTTTTGATCGCCCTTCCTTTCCTTTCCCCTTTCTTACAAAAGATCGAAACATCGCCTTTCTCACAGAGAAGATCAAATTTGTACTTATACAAATAAAGCTCCTGCTTGCCTCAAAATGTCTCCAGAGGGAAATGAGATCTCTTTGATTGTTAAAATTTCCTTCACCCCTAGATGTGGCACAGGAGTCTGAGGAGGGGTGGAGTCCAACACCCCCCATCTGGCCTCCCAGTCCCTGCTTGCTGAGCCATGGGGCACTGACAGACCCCGCAGCCGAGTGCCTTGGAGGTCAGCAAGTGGCTGGGAGTGGCATTGAGGTCTTGTCCTGGCTCTGCCAGCTGTCAAGGAAGCCCTTGACAACCAGTGTGGGCAGGAGGGGCCTCAGCAACACCCAAGCGCTCTAGCACTGCCTTCCTTGGACAAAGCACAAGGGCTTGACTAGGGATGGGGGAGAATTTCTCCCCGAAACTTCGGGGGGCCGAGTGCCAATGCATTCGGTCCTCAGAAGGTTCAGAGAGAAATTCTCCGCCACCCCCACCACCACCCCCTGCCACCCCCCGGGATGGGACTTACCTTTTACGAATGTCGCTCCCGGCAGCAGGTCCTGGCAGCGGTTCGGCAGGTCTTCATCAGGGGCGGGGGCAGCAGCCAGTCTTTCGACTGGCTGCTGCCGCCGCCATTACAAGAAAAGTAAAAAAAAAAAATGCCCCTGTGATAGGCTACGTAACAATTAACGTAGCCTATCACGGCTAGATTTGCAACGTCAGCCATGATAGGCTACGTTAATCGTCACGTAGCCTATCATGGGTGACTTTAAAAAAAAAAAAAGTGCGTACGCAAATGGCAGCCCCCATAGGGAGCCGCCATTCACGTTCTTTATTTGGTCCCTGTAGTCTACATAAAGATTTATGTACAGTTTCCCTTATTTTCGCCGTAGTCTACGTAAATCTTTACGTAGACTACAGGGACCAAATAAGGAACGTGAATGGCGGCTCCCTATCGGGGCTGCCATTTGCGTACGCGCTTTTTTTTTTTTTTTTAAAGTCACCCGTGATAGGCTACGTGACGATTAACATAGCCTATCACGGCTGACTTTGCAGATCTAGTCGTGATAGGCTACATAAATCATTACGTAGCCTATCTCGGGGCTTTTTTTTTTCTTTTGAAGTTCGCAGTCGGGGAGACGGGGCGCTTCTCCCCGGCCTGAATTTCGGCCGGGCGAGGCGGGAAGCCTCCCCCCCCAGCCTGAATTTCGGCCGGGCAAGGCAGGAAGCCTCCCCCCCGGCCTGAACTTCGGGGGGAGAAGCGAAGTGCCTCCCCCCCACCCCAAAGCAAGCTGCGAGACCAGGTAAGTGACTTTCGTACATCCCTAGGCTTGACTGCTGGAATCCTTGGCGCACAGAGGAGGGGTGGCTTATGTGGCTTGACGGGTGGGTTGGGTGAGAAGGGAGGATCACCAAGCAGGATCAGGCTGCACAAGTGGGGGGCAGCTCATCAAGCTCCCCCAAACCCTGGACAGAGGAGAGTCCGTCCATCCCTATCCCCCTCCCTTTTTTTAACCAATGGATCTGTTCACACTGGACTTCAGGGCCCAAGACTATGGGGCTCAAATCACCACCCAGAGAGCAGGAGATGACAGGAGCAGCATGAACAGGGAAACTCCGGTGCTGGTCTTTTCTTTTACCTTTGAAAGGCAAACTGGCAAGGTGCCATCCGCTGTTGGACTGCTGCTTAGGCACCCTGTAAACGGATGTCTGAAATACTCTTAGGAAATACCTCATTTCTACTTCCAGAGGTATTGTACCATACAAAAATGTTAAAAATGGCTGCCCTCTATGGGACCAGAGGGGCAGCCATTTTGCCATACACCAGTGCAGGCTGGTGGCTCCAATTTCACTAGGGCAGTAAATCCATTCTGGATTTCGGTCAGAACTAGTCAGAACTCTAAAGGAGCTATCCAAGGGGATGAACCCTATCCCCAAATTAGGTGCAGCACCTTGGATAGCTCCTTTAGAGTTCTGGCTGGCTCTGACCGAAACCTGGAATGGATTTACCACCCAACCGGAATTGGAGCCACCAGCCTCTGCTGTTCCACCCTGTGCCTGTGTCAGATTGTGAGCTTTGCTCTATAATTTTTGCAAGAAAATGTGTTTGTATTTTTGTTCCCCAAATAGACACATCAATTGTGCACAGGTTTCTCCTTTCATTTAAAGGGCGTTCGCATGCATTTTTCAAATGCACACATTTTTCGAACACATTCTGTTCACATTCTGCAAATTGCATCACAAGCTCAGAAATCTGCAGACGCTGACTGCAGATGGCATTTGGGCTGTCCGTTCCGGGGGCTGCGAGCTAAGTAAATTCTGATTTTTTAAAAAAGGATCTGAAACAGATGTATCATATATCGTATACACAGAAGGGAAAATTGAGTGTCTATGCCAATGCTTTGATGTGCAGTTCTGTGGATTGCTACATGCGCAAGCAGAAACAGATCCGCCGATTGCCAGTTTGAGCCATGACAATAACTGGCAGTTGTCATGGGAGGTGGAAGTAGGGATGGGGGAGAAAACCTCCACAGACCCCAGTGAGGCCAGATTCAAAAGAATCCAGGCCCCCCAGAGTCTGTGGAGGATAGGAAGACTTACCTCCACCTCCTGGAGGAATCCTCGCCAGCTGGATCCTTCCTACTGGCTAGCCCTGGAGTGCCAGCGATACGGTCGCCATTGCCATATCGTTGGCTGGGCAGATTGACTGCGGACGCAAATGGTGTCCACTACTCCATTTGCAGCCGTAAAGGTCTTAGTTTAAGCTAAATGCAGCCGCAAATGGAGTAGTGGACGCCATTTGCACCTGCAGTCAATCTGCTCAGCCAGCGATACAGCAATCAATGGCGGCCGTATCACTGGCACTCCGGAGCCGGCCAGCAGCTCAGTGGAATCGCTGCAGAGCGGAGCCGGCCAGACAGGATTCTGGGGGGGAGGAATGGATGGCCTCCCCTCCCCCTGCGGACACCCCCCTCGGACCCGGAGGTAAGTGTTTCGCCCATCCCTAGGTGGAAGCATCCCTTCATTTCTGAAAAGAGAGGTGCCCATGATCAGCTCTAGGGCAAACCCTGCTCCTGAATTCTAATTATGCCCTGACAGGCTGCAGTTGTTCGGTAGCAAGGGAGAATCCCTCTGAACATACTCAGAGGCATCTTGGCTGAGCAATATTATTTCATAATATTTGAAGATGGGGCATGGCCCACAGCTAGGGAGGCCTTGGGAACTGAAACTCTGGTCTTTTGCAGGGAAAGCTAAAGGATGAAGAAGCTGCTACCCAATGCTGGCCAAAGATGTTTTGATACCTGAAGTGGATCCGAAAGGGCCACCTTCTCTGCCCCAACACTTTAAGGACTCTTGCTACACCATTCAAGCACAAATGCCTCCCTTTTCTTCCCCTCCCTTCTCCCTTCACGATGCTGCTTAAAGTTAGGGATATACAGATTGTGTGAAATCCATTCTATCTGTGTTTTGTGCATTGTCAGGCACTTTTCATTCCATCGTCCGTAGCAGGAATCAGATTTGTTTGCTTCCAAAGTTGCACAGCTTTGCATTTGTGCTTGTGCAACTTTGCATTTACACAAAATGTGCGTGCAAAAATGTGCAAATTCCCCCCAAATGCACATTTTCACACCTTAGTCTATGGGGAAAATGTGCATTTTTGGCTGAGTTTTTAAAATTTTATGTATTTTTCAGTCTGCAAGTCTGCCTGATAGGGGAAAAACCAGTCCACTGCAGAATCCATGGGTTGGATACATGCAAATCCAAACTCATTTGGTTCCATTGCACATTTCTCCAACATCAGTGCTTGAAGCAAATCACTTCATCCTGCCCTGCAGCATATTAAGGCAGGATCTGCCTCTAACTGTAGCCAAATAATGCCCCATGTGATGCTGACTGAAGTGGGATGCTCCTACCTCTACTTGGAGGAGTAGGAGACTCATATCCCACAATTGCAGAGGTCTCTCTGATGAGGGTCCATTTGAAAACAATAGAGCAGCCTTCCCCAGTCTGGTGCCTTCCATACGTGTTGGATTACAATTCCCATCCATTACCTATGCTGGCTGGGTTTCAGTCGGAACCAGCCAGAACTCTGAGGAAGCTTTCCAAAGCACTGAATCCTATCCCCAAAATAGGTTCAGCACTTTGGACAGCTCATTTAGAGTTCTGTCTGGTTCTGAAAAAGCCCAGAATGGATTGGTAGCCCCAGCACAATTGGAGCCACCAGCCTTTACGTAGACTACAGGGACCAAATAAGGAACTACAGGGACCAAATAAGGCCCCATGGGGGCCGCCATTTGCGTACGTGCTTTTTTTTTTTCAAAGTCACCCGTGATAGGCTACGTAACGATTAACGTAGCCTATCACTGCTGACTTTGGAGATCTAGCCGTGATAGGCTACGTTAATTGTTACGTAGCCTATCACAGGATTTTTTTTTTGTTTTACTTCAGCTGTAATGGAGGCGGCGGCAGCCGGTCGAAAGTCTGGCTGCCACCCCCGCCCCCGCCGAAAGCCCACCGAACCGCTGCCGGGACCCACCGCCGGGAGGGACATTGGGCTATGGTAAGTCCCATCCCAGGGGAGGGGCGGAGAATTTCACCGCCGATTTCGGGGGGCCGAATGCGTTGGCGCTCGGCCCCCCGAAGATTCGGGGAGAAATTCTCCGCCATCCCTAGTTTTGTAGCATGCACAACTCGACTTCCATCTGCGATCTGAGCTGCAGGATTTCCTCTAAACTCCGGGAAAAATTTTGCACATTCCTTTGTTTGTTTGTTTGTTTGTTTGTTGGAAGGTTCTGCAATGTGCACAAATTGCAGCTGAATTTGTGCAAATTGTGCAAATTTGGCCACAATTCGCATACTTTGCACGAATTCCTCAGATATTCATGCAACTTGCAGAACTTCCCAAGTAAAAAAAATCCACAAAATTCAGAGAAAATCCACAAACTGCGCCAACTCACTGCTGCCTTAGCGGGAACTAAAATGATGCCCGGGGGCAGGGGGAGGCTAGGAAAACTCATCAAGCTCCTGAAATGGATTTCTCCAACATCCCTAGTTCTGGGGGAGGTGGCAGCAACAGCAGCTAAATAGCCAGTCAGCAGAGGTGGACAGGGGAACCTGCAGGCATGCCATCGGTCACTCAAAAGCAGCATAAGTGACTCCCTGGATCTGCAAATCAGCAAAACCCAACCTCGGCGAGGTTCTCCAGATTCCACCTCAAACCTCGTTCCGGCTCATTTCCGTACCAAATTGTGAGCCTCTTTTTTCTTTTCTTTTTTTCACATGAATAGTCATGCACGTTTTCTGAAATATACACATCCACTGAGCACAGCTTTGAATTGTCCACATCCCCCCTCCCATCATTCCAAGTGTGCTTGTGTGCACAAAGTCCCTATTTTTCATATGCATTTTTCAAATGTACTGATTGGCCAACCAGCTGCCCACAGGAAACCCACAAGCAGGACACAAGTACAACAGCACCCTCCAGCCCACGTTCCCCAACAACTGTTGTACATAGGCACACTACCCCTGATAATGGTGGTAGCATAGAGCTATCTTAAGGAGCGCCTCCAGCAATACCAGACAGGCTGCTTAACAAGATCAGCCTCAGATGGCCTTCTCTCTGTCCCATCAGCCAGGACAGCTAGATTGATGGGGACGAAGGAGAGGGCCTTTTCTGTTGTGGCCCCCACTCTGTGGAACTCCCTCCCTAAGGAACTCCATCATGCCCCCTCTTTAAAGAGCTTCTGCCATGCATTGAAGATGTGGTAGTTCAGGCAGGCATTTGGAGTGGGTTAGGGTATTTTAGAAAATGTTTTTATTGTAGAATTTTATTGTTTTAAACTGTTTTATTATATGTTGTACATCGCCCAGAATGGCTGGGTGACCAGCCAGATGGGTGATTAATAAATTAAATAAATAAATAAAATCAGGACAAGTAGCCAATGACAGCCTTCTCCTCCCCTAGTGACGGTAGTTCCATAACTTCCTGCAGTCGTAGGAACTTGAGAAGAGCCATGTTAGATCAGACCAAGGGCCCAGCGAGTCCAGCATTCTGTTCACACAGTGGCCAACTAGCTGCCCACGAGAAGCCCACAAGCAGGACACGAGTGAAACAGCACCCTCCCGCTCACCTTGCCCAGCAACTGGTGTACATAAGCATGCTGTCTCAGATACTGGAGGTAGCACATAGCCATCAGGACTAGCAGCCACTGGTGGCCTTCTCCTCCATGGTCCTAGTTCAAGCTAGGATACTGTCATCTCAGCCCAGGATCCTCCTGCTGCCGAGAACTGGGAGATCCCCAGGGAGCCATTGTGATATCACGGCATACTATGTAGTTCCAAGATCATCTGCACTTCCCCAGTCCAGGTCAGCTCTTACAAAAACCTCCCCCAAGGTGGCTCCCTCCAAATGCATTGGACTACAACTCCCTTCATGCCCAGCCGGCATGGCCAATGAGTGGGAATTGTACTCCAACACATCTTGGAGGGAATTGGTTGGGGAAGGCTCCAGACTATTGCTCTAAGCTTTGAGACTGACGAACCAGCCAGCCTGTGTGCCTGATGGTATAGGAAACTGCCTTATATCAAGTCATACCTTGGGGCCATCTTGTTCAATATTGTCTCTATGCTGTGGGCTTTTCTACAGGAGGCATTTACTGTGTGCTCATCATTCCCCACTCACAGACGTTTACAGATTCTTTAGGCAACATCACGATGCTCCAATTCCCTTTCTGTGTCTAACCAGCACTTTTGGGGAGGAGGTGCGTGTTTGTGTGTGTGTTTACAGCAGGGCAAATGCAGCATTCAATTGTGAAAGTGAAAGAAAGTGTGATTTCCTGTTGTGTATTTGTGCTCTTCTGCTCTATCATGGTGCCTCCTAGAGGTCGTATGTAGCAGAAAAGGAGGAAAGGACATTCTGTTTGTGTAGTGCTCAAATCTCAGTTCTGTGACAAAACTGAAAGTAGATACAGCCAATTAACAGCCTTGTGAAGAAAAGTTCTGATTAACAGTGGCTTTCTAAGGCTTCAGACTCGGGGTGGGGGATAAATTCATTTGGTCTCTATCTCCAGAGCACTTAAACCTGCATTCCTAACCCAGTTTTCTTTTTTAAAAATCCCAAGAGACTTTCCCCACCCAATATGTCAGATTGTTTGGGTACATAAAGGCATCCCAGGGGCAAAATCAATATATTATTTGGATATTTTATTCCCCAGATGTGTTTTTGTTTCCAGAAAGAAAATGGTAAGTGGTTGAAATTTGGGGACTATGGGCAGAATCCAATGGGGCGCTTATGCCCCCACCAAATCTTTTCTGCCCCACTGATTCCTTTCTGCAAGAGGTGGGTCCTGCTAATTCTGTTCCACAATTGGGACTCACCATTTATGCCAGGGGAGATTTAGCACTTCCTAAAGGAAGCCCCCAAAATGAGTAGAAACACTTGTTTCTGGAAGGAGACACGTCAGTGGAGCTCCTTTATGTGAGCTTGCCAACCTGCCTCCTTCCAGAAATGAGCATTTCCACTCGTTTTGGGTTGCCTTGGAGCATGAAATCACCATTGTACAAGTGGTGGGCACCACAATGCAATTGGTGGGGCATAAGAGATTCAGCAGGAGCATCCGCACCCCATTGGATTCTGCCCATTATGCAGGTGACAGAAGACAACAATATCCTTGGAGGATTATGATGCAGGTCTACTATGTCTCTGTAAAGTCTGCAATGAAAAGTGCATTTGGGGTACCTCTGTCTCTTAATGCAAACTTACCTAATTTCACACTTTTGAACCAAGACACGTACCAAAACTCAGCTATCCTTTGAAGTTCGTACTTCTGCAAATTTTGCAATCAAGTTTTCCAATATCATCAACATCATCATCGATGCAAACATGCATATCCTAGGGGATAGTGCACACAAAAATGTATATATTAATAAAAATAAAAAAATGTACTGTATTAAGAAAATCGGTTGCCAAAAATGTGTACGTTGAACAAAATTGTGTACACAAATCATGTATTCAGGGAAATCTGCAGAAAAATGCATATAAATGTTCACAAACTTAAAATAATTCTCAGAGTTCAGGTTAAACCAAAATTAAGGTTGGAAAAAAAGGGAAACAGAGAAACTGAAACTGACAGATTCATTCATCCCTATTTCAGGCAGGAGTGATTTGTAGCACTGCCTGGAGATTAAACCTGGGACCTTTCACATGCAAAATATGTGCTCAATAACTGAGCTATATAAAGTCCTTTCCTGCTATGAGGAAATGAGAATAATATTGCTATGACAATATTTAAGACCCAGTACCCAAAGGCTTGGGTTGCGTGTTCTTATACAAACAGCTAGTAACACCTGCTTTCCTTCTGTTGGTGCAGCCAAGCGTTTTCATTGACCAAAGATGAGGTCAAGGAACTTAAACTTTCTTATGAATAAAGGGAAGATTCATTTCCATTTATTTACTTATTACAAACTCTTGCACCATGGAGGTGTTTGGCATATATCATCCAATGCTGACAGTAAAAACTCATAACTTTGACTGTGGCATGCAGGGAGGAACTAACCCAGATGTTAAAGGCTATATTTAGAAGTCATTTACACTTTCATCAGTTAAGAAAGAGACATGATTATTCAGGTAAAGGAGGCATCCTCTACTACTATAGGAGAAGAAGAAAATCCGTGCACCATGTTCCTAATCACTCCCTCCTGCTTCCAGATTCTAGGGATACCAGAGAATTCTGCCATGGATCTTGGTGAGGCCGAATGCCAGTGCATTTGGCCCCCCGAAATCTGTGGCAGAATGGCCTGCCCCCCCACCCCCACCCTGTGGATCTCCCCCGGGATGAGACTTAACTGGGGCAGATCTTCCGGGCGGCGGCAGCTCCAGAGGCGGCGGCGGCTGGTGTTCCGACCGGCTGCCACCACCGCCATTTGCAGTTTTTTTGTTTTTTTGTTTTTTACAGAGACGTGATAGGCTATGTAAGTTTTTACATAGCCTAAAACGTCTGGGTAAAAAAAAAAAAGCATACGCAAATGGTGGGGGCTACGGCCGCCACCATTTGCGTACGCATGTTTTTTTATTATTTTTTACCCAGACGTGATAGGCTACGTAAGTTTTTATGTAGCCTAAAACAACTGGGTAGAAAAAAAAAAGGCGTACGCAAATGGCGGCGGCTACAGCTGCCGCCATTTGCGTTCCTTATTGTGGGCCATCTTAGTCTACATAAATATTTACATAGACTAAGATGCTGAAAATAAGGGGAACGCAAATAGCGTCCGCTACACTATTTGCGTTCCCCTTATTTTCGCCGTCTTAGTCTATGTAAATATTTACGTAGATTAAGACGGCAAAAATAAGGAATGCAAATGGCGGCAGCCTTAGCCGCCGCCATTTGTGTACGCGGGGGGGTTTTGTTTGTTTTTCCCAGAGCCCTCCATGGCCGGAAATCTGGCTGCGGACGGGTCTGGCCTGGCCGGGCCGGGCCTGGCCTGGCCGGCTGCTCCGTGGAGGTGCCGAGGAGCACAGCTGGCCGTGGAGGATTCCGGGGGGGAGGAACAGAGCGCCTCCCCCCCATCGAGGATTCCGGGGGGAGGGACGGAAGGCCTCCCCCCCCACCATCAACATAATCCACAAAAGGTAAGTGACTTTTGTACATCCCTACGAGATTCTGAGCTCAGAATAAATCCTTGCAAGTGGTCCATATATGTTGGCTATGTACAAAACTTTATTGATTGCCCTACATTACTCTAAGAGCTAAGACTAGTTAGACATACACAATAATCATCTGTTAACTGTGACATCCAGAGATGAGTTGCATATAGAAATGCTCCATCACAGCTTTCATATCATCTTGGTCATTATACTTTTCAATGGACTTACTTCATAAATTCAGCTGCTAGGCATCAGGGACTGGTTCACACATGCATATTCACCACTTGGTGAAACAAGAGACAACTTGCATGTGGGAATGTGTAGCATGCCACACCAAAATTTTACATCTCCCCACAGCTTAGAAACCACAGAAGAGACACAGCTTTCCTGAAACTGCCAGAACCAAAAGCTCTTAAAACACTCAAGCCCCCTAACTGCAAGAGACATCTCCCAGTGGAGATGAAGGTAGTCAACCAGACTCACTTTCCCCCAGAGTGCCCTCCAGATGTTTTTAATGACAATTCCCATAAGCCCTAGCCAGTATGGCCAATGGCCAAGAATTATGGGAGTTGTAGTACAAAATATTTGGAGGGCACCAGGTTGTGTACCCCTGGTCTAGGGCAGGTGGGGGAAACTTGTGGCCATCCAGATGCTATTAGATTGCAATTCCCATCATCCCTCAACATTAGCTATAAGGCTGATGGGAGCTGTAGTCTAACAACATCTGGAGGGTGTTAGGGATGTACAAGGGTTTTGTTTCATTCATAAATATTAGAACTTGACCCATTCAAATTCCTGAATGCAAACAAAAGTACATTTTTTCAGAAAAAGCTACACCTTCCCAAATTTGCAATTACATTCAAAAATTGTTGTTTGTGGGGGGGAATGCAGACTTTAAAATGTGACACACACCCAAATACAAATTGTTATGCTTTAGTCAATGGGGGGGGAGTGCGCACCTTGAAAAATGTACAAGGAAATTTACACTTTTCCTGTTCGAAATGTGCTCTTTCCCTATTTGAATTAAAAGAAAAACAAGTTGTGAACAACAATGGGAGCAAGGTGAACTGAGCTTTGAAGTGTTCTGAGAATCTCAGCAAGCTTGAGAGTCCCTAGTTCTGCCATTCCTAGAGAATGTACTGCATAAGACCATGGGTCCTGTCAATGCCCTGCGCAGTCACAGTTGTGGTGAGGGCATCACATCACAGGCATTAATGTAGCTTGGGCTGCAGGGTTCTGCTAGGGGTCAGATCTTTAGTAGGGCTCCAAGCAGGTCACATTTCATAGGGAAGCCAGACAAGAATAAATAAGTACCATGGAGAGCTCCAAGTAGTGCAAGATTGTCTGCATATTGTTCCAACAAGGAGGAGATAGACACTGAGCCTTCAATAAGAGTTCAGCTCCCTTTAGGCTGGCTGGCTCCACCTCCACACTGACTGAGGCTTTGTCTCTTAAATGGGCCTTGCCTATTTTAGCAGCCTCAAACCATAATGATGTGAGAGTAGCTGTGGCATACTAGTGTCCTCATGGCCAGAGTCTGAAGATGGTAAGAAAACCTTGTCTGGATGCAAGGGACACAAGCCCTGGGACCTTTCTGGAGAACTGGTCCTAGGGAGGCAGAGGCCTCATGACAACTTTCTGTGACTGAATCCTCTCCCTAAACTGCTAAGCCTGGAGCCACCGCCGCCGCCGCCGCCGCCACCACCTCCTCCTCCTCCTCCTCCTCCTCCTCTTCTTCTTCTTCTTCTTCTTTGGGGGGGAATCTATTTTTATTTTATTTTTATAAATGAAATAAACACTACCAACAACATAATAAGAATCTTCAGTTTCCAACATTACAGTATTCTGAGGAAAAGATAAAGGGAGGATAGAAAAAGAAGGAAGAGAAAAAAAAGAAGAAAAAAAGGATTAAACTTTAATAAGAACAGACCAAATATCCAAATATAAATCCAATTGCAGAATATACCTATACAGCATTCTTCCATACCTTGCAAGTATTATTAAATATTCAATCCACTACGCCACAAATGGTAAACCTTATCTTTCAATATCATAACCTCAGTCTTATAGCAAAGGAATGGGAGCAAACAATCCATTTCCATTGTCCATATGTTACCATTCAATTAACACATATTAATAAACATTAAAGGTTTAGCCAACAAGAAATAGTAATAATAATAATCCCATAATTATATTAATAATAATAATAGGGGGAAAGTTTAAGAAAAAGATAAAAAATTAAAAAAGCAAATCATTTGTATATTTTAAGTAATATCATATCTAAATATATATATATATGTGTACACACACATCCACACACAAATAGGCATTTTATTACAGTATAACACAAAAAGGAGAAAGAAAACAAAAATATGCAAACATTTACTCTGGCATACTGCCTAGAAGACTTATCAGCTGTAGCCCAAACAACACTTCAAAAGAACAGTAAAGATAGCTAAATTCCAACTCCAGAGGCTGAGAGAGTTGGTTCCCTTGTTTTAATTTTAATAATAATTAAAAATGATTCTGCAGCATCAGGATCCAAAAATCTTTTCATCTGGCCTTCAAAAAGAATACAAAATGTAGCCAGATATTTAATACGATATTGCAGGTTAATTTGCTTTGCCAAACTTCTCACCTTGGTGAATTGCCTTCTTCTGTCAGCAATTTCTTTAGTATAATCAGGAAAGAGAATAATCTTGTCATTTGCTGGTCTCCACCGAAGCTCACCTCGTTCTTTTGCCAGACACATAAGCTAATTTTTTGTAGAGGCTCGTGAAAATTGAACAATAACAGTCCCTTTTGAAAATACTTTTTATTCTATTTTTATCTTTTTAAATGAAATAAACAGTACCAACAACCTAATCAGTAACTACAGTTTCCCAACAATACAGTATTCTTAGAAGGACACCACAATAACAAAAAAGGAGAAAAAGAAAGAAAGAAAAAAGAAAACAGAAGAAAGAAAAGGAAAAAAATCCATTACACACCAACTTCAAATCCCATTCTACTTAAGAATTATACCTATAACATTGGCAATATAATATTACAATTCAATAGAGCATAGCTAATCAATCTTACATTTCAATATTCTATCAGCAATCTTATAGTAAGGAAGCAGGCCTACAATTCATTTCCAGTAATCATATATTGCCCTTCAGTTAACATATAATTATAATGCTTAACAATTTAACCAGCCAAAAATCTTACTAACCAGTCTCATAATAATGATAATAATAGTAATAAAAAATAAAGGAAATTAAAAAGGATAAATAATAATAACAAATCACTAATAAATTTTATAATATTATATAATAAAAACAACCTTACAGCAATCACTAATGTATTTTGTACTAGATATATAAATGAGTGTGCACATTTCTATACACCCTCAAAGAGTAAACTTAAGTACAATATATCATATCCATTTTAAAGAGAAAGGATTTTAAAAAAGAAAAGAAAAAGAAAAAGAGGGCTAGCCTAAATCTTACAGTAAATCTTACTAAACATGGCCATTTAACAAAACATGTTTGTAGATTCCAGTTCATGGAGCTGGGACAGGAATCTCACGCATTTTTCCATTTAGTCACACTTCCGCTATTTCGTGATTCAAAAACTTCTTCATCTGACCTTCAGAAAAAATGCAAAATGTAGCAGGATATTTTAAATGATATTGTAAGTTCATTTGTTTTGCCATATTTTTCGCCTTGATAAATTGCCTTCTTTTATCAGCAACTTATTTGGTGTAATCCAGAAATAACCTAACTTTATCTTGTTTCCAAAAAAGATTTCTGCCCCCTCTTGCCAAACTCAGGATATATTTTTTTGTGGAGATTCTTGCAAATTGGACTATAATCATATGACCAGTCCCTTTGGCATTTGGCACATGGAATGCCTACTCAATATCAAGTAAATAATCAGATGTCACAGGGAGTATCTCATGAAAAAGCTTATCTACAAAAGTAGACAAATTTACATCACTAGGTAGATCTTTAATACCAATGATACGTACATTTGCCCTGCATGTAAAAGTCTCCAGTTGAGAAATTCTGTCAGAGAAATTCTTGAAAAAAGCTTGTGATGCAGTTTCATTTGTTGCAACTCAATCTTCCAGCTCTTTAACCTTCACACTTCTCCATTTTTTGTCAAGAAGTGTTGATTAAATCTACAGCCCATTGCAGGGCGGTGATGGAATTTTGAATTGTATCCAACCTCTTAGCCTGTTCATCAAATTGTGAAGACAAAGTTTTTATCAGAGCAAGTGACTCCCCTACATGTTTGGTTTTCGGAACCTTCTCCAGAGGAAGTACGGGGTGGATGGGCGGTGATCCAGTTACTTTTTTTCTCCTTGATGTAGCCATCCTTCTCTTCAAACAGATCTTGCAGGTCCTCAAATATTGTTAATATTTCTTCAACCATTCCTCAGATATTGTTGGTATTTCTTAATCCATAAACTACAATGGAGCACGTCAGCCCTAATTTCTCCCAATTAAATAAAAGTTTCAAAACAGCTTTTGAGCAACGAATAAGCTCTGGCAGGCTGGTCTCGGAATCCAGCCCTCCTGCTCATTTGCAGCGAGGACTAATCTTCCAAGACTTCATCCAGATGTGCTCTTTGTCTCCCCTTTTAATTCCAGGGGAGAGATGAAAAGGGTTTTCAACCTTTTAAAAAGCTGTTTGAGATAGCGTCCCACGGAGGGTCCGCAGAATGCTGCTAGGGCAACATTGGCTCCAGCCAGAAGTCAACAATAACAGTCCCAAAAGTCCCTTTAGTACCACGTATTGAACCAGGAACATGATATGCATGCTCAATATCAAGTAAAAAATCAGATGGTAAACCAAATAGCTCATGCAAAAGTTTATCCAAAAATTCAGCCAAACCTATATCAGTAGCCATGTCTTTAATACAAAGGATATAAGGATGGATGAAAGTCCCTTACCTGGTCCTGCAGCTTGCTTCGCAGTGGGGGGGAGGTGCTTCGGTTCTCCCCCCGAAGTTCTTGGTGGGGGGGAGGCACCCCACCCCTCCCGGCCAAAATTCAGGCGGGGGGGAGGTACCCCATTTACAATAAAAAAGTAAATTAAAAAAAAAAACGTGATAGGCTACGTAATGATTTACGTAGCCTATCATGGCTAGACTTTCAAAGTCAGCTGTGATAGGCTACATAAATCTTTACGTAGCCTATCACGGGTGACTTTGAAAAAAAAAAAGTGCATACGCAAATGGTGGTGCCCATGGGCGCCGCCATTTGCGTTCCTTGTTTGGGCAGGGGTAGTCTACGTAAAGATTTACGTAGACTACGGAGAAAATAAGGGCAACACAAATAGCGTTCCCTTATTTTCGCCGTAGTCTACGTAAATCTTTACATAGACTACCCCTGCCCAAATAAGGAACGCAAATGGTGGTGCCCATGGGCACCACCATTTGCGTATGCACTTTTTTTTTTCAAAGTCACCCGTGATAGGCTACGTAAAGATTTACGTTACGTAAATCTTTACGTAGCCTATCATGGCTGACTTTGAAAATCTAGCCGTGATAGGCTACGTAAATCGTTACGTAGCCTATCACGTGTTTTGTTTTGTTTTTTACTTTACTTTGTAATGGCGGCGGCGGCAGCTGGTCGGAAGACCGGCCGCCGCCCCTGCCCCCGCCGAAACACCGCCGGGACCCGCCGCCGAGAGGGACATTCAAAGGAGGTAAGTCCCATCCTGGGGGGGGGGCGGAGAATTTCACCACCAATTTCGGGGGGCTGAATGCGTTGGCAGTCGGCCTCCTGGAGATTCGTGGAGAAATTCTCCGCCATCCCTAAAAGGATACGTAGATTCGCTCTATGTGTGAAGGCCTCCAGTTGAGAAATTTGAGCAGACAAAATATTATGAGTTGCTTGTATGGCCATTTCATGAGTACTAACCCGATCTTCAAGAGCATTTACCTTTGATTCCATCTTTTGAAAAGAGATATTAATTAAATCCACAGCCCCCTGAAGGGCAATAATTGAGTCCTGAATTGTTTCAAGTTTCTTTGACTGCTCTGGTAGCTGAGAAGACATAGTTTTTATCAAAGTAAGCTACTCCTCTTCATCTCCGGCATTTCTAGAAACCTTTGCTGAGGGAGCAATTGGGGGGGGGGAGGTGGCGTTCTCAAGCCTTTCTTTTTTTCCTTTGGTCCTGCCATCCTCCTCTTTCGAAAGCACAACAAGCAAGTATAATTGCAGAAACAAAACAAACAAACACTTATGCAGATTTAATTACAAGTCCTCAGATATTGCTGGTAGTTTAAATTCAGAAATACTATTTGGAGCTGTTTGTCCTTATGTCTCCTAATTGCTTAGGAGTTTCAAACAGCATTCAGTAGATGACACTCTGGCGTCTAATCTTAGATTTCAGCCCCTCTGTTTCTCCACAGAACCAGCTGTTCTTCTAAGATTTCAGCTGGATGGTACTGTAAGCTTCCCCTTTTAATTCCAGGGGAAGATAAAAAGGTTTCTCAACCTTTTCACAGCTGTTTGAGATAAGCAACCTGCTGAGCTCTGCAAGTCACTGAAGGACTCCATGGCTCCAACCGGATATCTGGACCCTCTTCTTCTGATGACAAGAAGTCAAGGTCCACTAAGGATGAGGGTTCATGTTCTTAGCCAAGGACAGAGGCCCATAAGTTGCCCACCACTCATCTAGGGCTGTCTGCTGCTGAAGCAATGTTCGAGCCCGCTTGTGTGGATCTCCTGCATGAGCACCACTTGAAGTAGTCCAGGATGCTACCTGAACTCTTTCCTTGAACTGGGACCTCTGTATGAGTTTAAACTTACCCTGCATTTGCCTGTGATCACCACCAGGAACAGAACACTAGGCGAAGGATAATATCTCAGTGGTAGAGCATGTGCATTGTATCCAAAAGGTCCCAAGGTCAATTCTCAGCATCTCCAGGTAGGACTCAGAAGGTCTGGGAAGGGCCCTTGCCTGAGGCCCTAAAAAGCTCCTGCCAGTCAGTGTAGGCAGTACTAAGCTAGGTGGACCCATGTTATGATTTGGTAGAAGGTAGCATCCTATGCCAAATGCACGGACACCCATTCCATGACACATATGACACTACTACCTTATCACATTCCAGATAGAATTGTGCAGATACCTCAAATAAAATTCATAAAGTAGTTTTCACACCTTAAAAAGAGCTGTATAGAAATCATTAATGGCAATAACTGAACCAGAATGCAGATCTTCCAGAGGCAGATGGATAGATTTGGTGCCAAAATTCAAAGTGCTACATATTAACCAGATCATAGTATTGCAGAATACACCTTTCCCTAAATAACAAAGACAGAATGTGTTGAATGCTAGAGAAGATTTAAAGGAGACATGGTAGTTGTCTTCAAATGTCAGGAGGGCTGTCATGCCAAAGACCGAGCAGACTTGTCCTCTGTTGGTCCTATGGATGAAAATTTCAGGGAAGCAGAGCTTGGTTAAACTCAAGGATAAACTTCCAAATGGAATTACCTGCTTGGCAGTGGAGCAGATTTCCTTGTGAGGTGGTGGACTCTCCTTTCTTGGAGTTATTTATGTAGAGGCTGAACAGTAGGGTTGGCGGAGAATTTCTCCCCGAAACTTCGGGGGGCCGAGCGCCAACGTGTTCGGCCCCCCGAACAAGTTTCGGGGAGAAATCCTCCACCCCCCCGCCCCCCCCCGGGACGGGACTTACCTTCCCTGAATGTCCCTCCCGGCGGCGGGTCCGGCTGGCGGTTCGTCTGGTGTTCAAGCGGGGCGGGAGCGGCAGCCGGTCTTTCGACCGGCTGCCGCCCCCGCCATTGCAATGAAAGAAAAAAAAAAAAGTCCCCTGATAGGCTACGTGACGATTCACGTAGCCTATCACGGCAAGATTTGCAAAGTCAGCCGTGATAGGCTACGTGAATCGTCACGTAGCCTATCACGGGTGACTTTAAAAAAAAAAGTGTGTACGGATAATGGCGGCCCCCATAGGGAGCCGCCATTCGCGTTCCTTATTTGGTCGCTGTAGTCTACGTCAATGTTTACGTAGACTACGGCGAAAATAAGGGCAACGCTATTTGCGTTGCCCTTATTTTCGCCGTAGTCTACGTAAACATTGACGTAGACTACAGCAACTAAATAAGGAACGCGAATGGCGGCTCCCTATGGGGGCCGCCATTCGCGTACGCGCTTTTTTTTTTTTTTAAGTCACCCATGATAGGCTACGTGACGATTCACGTAGCCTATAACGGCTGACTTTCCAGATCTAGCCGTGATAGGCTACGTGAATCGTCACGTAGCCTATCAGGGGACTTTTTTTTTTTTTTTTTTTACTTTCGTGTTCGCGGCTGGGCGAGGCGGGAAGCCTCCCCCCCTGGCCTGAACTTCGCGGGGGGAGCAGCGAAGCGCTCCCCCCCCACCGCGAAAAAGCTGCGAGAAAAGGTAAGTGACTTTCGTTCACCCCTACTGAACAGCCATCATCTGGGATGCTATAGTAGGGATGGTGGAGAAATCCACCTCGGACTCCAGTGTGGCTGGATTCTTTAGAATCTGACCCCCCAGAGTCCATGACAGAATGGAGCACTCCCCCCCCCATTAAATTTTCCCAGGATGGACCCTACCTGGTGTTGGCTGGGCCAGGCCATCCACTGCCCCGGTCTGTGGCCACAAATGCCTGTTCTGGCCTGCGGCCGCCATTTACCTCCCTACATTAGCCATGATAGGCTACGTAAGTATTTACATAGCCTATCACAGCAAAGAGCAGGGACCGCAAATAGCATCTGCTACGCCATTTGCATCCCTGCCTTTTGCTGTGATAGGCTATGTAAATATATACGTAACCTATCACGACTAACACAGGGACTCAAATGGTGGCCGCTATGCTGGACACCATTTGCAGCCGCAGCCCAGCAGTGGATGGAAATCCAGCTGCAGATGGGCCCAGCTGGTGGCTCCGCAGACTCGCCATGGAGCGGAGCTGGCCAGGGGAGGATTCCTGGGGGAGAGAGGGGTCACCTCCCCCCCACCAGCGGACACCAGGACCGGAACGTGGTAAGTAATCTGCCCATTCCTATGCTATACTTGCATCTGCATTGAGCAGGGGGTTGGACCAGATGACCCTCCAAGGTCCCTTCCAATTCTAGGATTCTATGAAAATCAGAGCTTGCAAATACTCAGCACAGCCATTTGTACAAGCAAATATTTCTGCTCCAATAGGGAAGCATAAATGAGCAAATTGGACTATTTTGTATGCAAATATGCCCTGTTTATTCTAGCGATTGCAGAGGAAGGTTGATTCTCACAAGTATAAGCCTTTTATTCCATTTTATTGTATTTATTTATTGGTAGGCGTATGTGGTTGATTAATGACAGTCGGTAATTAAGAGCATTGAAACAAGGTCAAGCCCAGGAACATTCCCCAGTCAAAGTCACTTTTGCCAAAGTCATTACTGCCACGAAGTTGGCTTGTATCTCCACTGGGGGCGGGAGGGGAGAGAATATCATGGCAACTGGTGATGAGATGCTTAAATTATGTAAATGCTCAGGTAACCATAAGCTTTGACCTTCCCCCCCCCCACAGCTTTAATTTAGAATTCAAGGCATCACTCTGTCTAAATAGCTGCCACAGTCAAATTAGATGCTTGCTACTCTAATTGAAGGCTGTGTATCCAATATGGTTGGAGACAGTGGCGCTGCCGTTTGCTTAGTGCATATCTATCAGAGACCACAGCTGAAATAAATGCTTTGTAGTTTGAGGAGTTGTTCCTGAACACTTTTGTGAACATATTACTGCTTCGAGTGATATTGACTGTTAGGGATGCTGGGGAAATTCGAGACAGATTAAAATGAGCTCAGATTTCTAAGAATCCGACCTGTGGAATCTACTGCGGAGCGCCCCCCTCAGGCCTTGCAGAGTCCATGGACTTTTGGATGATATTTTTACTTTCCCAAAATGTACGCATATAAATCCATAGAAAAATATGTAAGTTTCTGCTGAGGAAACATTGAATGGAATGGGGGACAATACGCGAAATGTTACGTACTAAGGTAAATTATGTAAATACTTACGTCAATATTTATGTAATTATTTGCATATTTTTCCACATGACGAAAAAGAATATTCACATCCATCTGTGGGCGGATGATGGAATGAAAGGTGCCTGACAGTCCACAAAACACAGATGGAGCAGATTTTACACAGTCCGTACATCCCTATGGCTTCTTTGTAGGGTCTTGTTCAGCAAGATCAAAGTGAAAGGCAACCTGCTCCTGATATAAGATGTCAATTTAATTGAGCTTGAGTCCACATGTCCAGATCAGTCAGGATTTGAACCAGGAGCCTCCTTGTCAGCCCCTAGTGGTGAGCCAAGGGGAGGAAGAATTAGGGATGTCAAAGGAGTTTGAGAAGGGGATGGAGGTTGATGGACTACCCTCCCTGCTCGGCCTCCCGGATCCCATTCATTGAGTCGCCACCACTTACTGGACCCGCTCGCGGAGTGCCTGCACATGTCCATGAGCGGCCAGCAGCTGCCCATCCCCTTAGCAAGCCACCATTTTCCATAAAAATGGCAGCTTGAGATTTTCCAGATATGTAATGTTACGTAAATGGTGACCATAATGGGGCCATTTACACAAAATTACAGGTGTGAATGGTCCATTTATGCCTGTAATGTTGCATAGATGGCCCCTTTCCAGCTGCCATTTACATAACATTACATATCTGGGAAAACCCTGAGCTGCCATTTTTTATGGGAAGTGGTGGCTTGCTAAGAGGACGGGCCACCCTGCAGTGCTCAATGGGCGCTCCAGCAGCGTATGTGGTGAGCAGGGGTGGGAGACGGTGGCAGCTCAGCGAGTGCCCAGTGAAAAAGATAGAAGTGAGTAGGGATGTACGAAAGTCACTTACCTGGTCTCGCAGCTTGCTTCGCGGTGGGGGGGAGGCGCTTCACTTCTCCCCCCGAAGTTCAGGCCGGGGGGGAGGCTTCCCACCTCGCCCAGCTGAAATTCAGGACAGGGAGTAGCACCCCATCTCCCCGGCCGCGAACTTCAAAAGAAAAAAAAAAGCCCCGTGATAGGCTACGTAATGATTTACGCAGCCTATCACGGCTAGATTTTCAAAGTCAGCCGTGATAGGCTACGTAAATCGTCACGTAGCCTATCATGCATGACTTTGGAAAAAAAAAAAGCACGTACGCAAATGGCGGCGGCCCATGGGCGCCGCCATTAGCGTTCCTTAGTTTGACACGTCTAGTCTATGTAAAGATTTACGTAGACTACGACGAAAATAAGGGCAACTCAGCGTTGCCCTTATTTTCACTGTAGTCTACGTAAATTTTTACGTAGACTACAGGGACCAAATAAGGAACGCTAATGGCGGTGCCCATGGGCCGCCGCCATTTGCGTACGTGCTTTTTTTTTTTCAAAGTCACCCGTGATAGGCTACGTGACGATTTAAGTAGCCTATCACGGCTGACTTTGCAGATGTAGCCGTGATAGGCTACGTTAATCGTTACGTAGCCTATCACGGGGTTTTGTTTTTTTTTAATTCAGCTGTAATGGCGGCGGCGGCAGCCGGTTGAAAGACCGGCTGCCGCCCCCGCCCCTGAACGAATGCCCACCGAACCGCCGCCGGGACCCGCCACCGGCAGGGACATTCGGAGGAGGTAAGTCCCATCCCGGGGGGGGGGGCGGGGGAGTGGCGGAGAATTTCACCACCAATTTTGGGGGGCTGAATGCGTTGGCACTCGGCCCCCCGAAGTTTCGGGGAGAAATTCTCCCCCATGCCTAGAAGTGAGTCCATCCATCCCTAGGAAAAATGGCCAGTGTCGGCCCTTCCCAGATCCCAACATGGCTCCACCACCACCCTCTGGAGGCAAACATTGGTTCCTCCTGAACGGAAAGGCAATCATATTTCCAAGTCAGATCTGGTTATTTACCTGGGTTAGAGGTAGACTCTGTCCTTGCTGGTTTAGATCCTTAGTCATCTTCCAGCTGCCTCAGCCTGCCTGGTCCTCCTCTATCTCCTGACCGCAAAGGGGTGAGGATTAGGGTTGGCGGAGAATTTCTCCCCGAAACTTCAGGGGGCTGAGCGCCAACGTGTTCAGCCCCCCGAACAAGTTTCGGGGAAAAATTCTCCGCACCCACCCTGCCCCCCACCCCCCCCGGGACAGGACTTACCTTTGGCGAATGTACCTCCCGGCGGCGGGTCCGGCCGGCGGTTCATCGGGTCTTCATCAGGGGCGGGGGCGGCAGCCGATCTTTCGACCGGCTGCCACCACCGCCATTCCAATCAAAGAAAAAAAAACGCCCCCATGATAGGCTACGTGACGATTAACGTAGCCTATCACGGCTAGATTTGCAAAGTCAGCCGTGATAGGCTACGTAAATCGTCACGTAGCCTATCACTGGTGACTTAAAAAAAAAAAAAAAAAAGCGCATACGGATAATGGCGGCCCCCATAGGGAGCCACCATTCGCGTTCCTTATTTGGTCGCTGTAGTCTACGTAAAAAGATTTACGTAGACTACAGCGACCAAATAAGGAATGCGAATGGCGGCTCCCTATGGGGGCCGCCATTTGCGTACGTGCTTTTTTTTTTTAAAAGTCACCCGTGATAGGCTACGTGACGATTTACGTAGCCTATCATGGCTGACTTTGCAAATGTAGCTGTGATAGGCTACGTTAATCATCACATAGCCTATCACGGGGGCGTTTTTTTTTTTTAAAAAAAAAACTTTTTAGTTCGCGGCCGGTCGAGGCGAGGCGCCTCCTCCCTGGTCTGAATTTCGGCCGGGCGAGGCGGGAAGCCTCCCCCCCCAGCCTGAACTTCGCGAGGGGAGCAGCGAAGCACCTCCCCCCCACCGCGAAAAGCTTTGAGGACAGGTAAGTGACTTTCGTCCATCCCTAGTGAGGATATTGTTTCAGTTAATTTTCTGTAAGAATTTACCAAAATGAACCATTTCTTCGTATTCAGGATGGAAAGAACTTGTGATTTAAAAAAAAAAAACTGAAGGCAAGAGGAAGCAAAACACAGATCCATCCCTACTTCCCACTTACCTGGTCCTCCTTCCGATATGCCAGGTGGGTGCCTAGCCGCTTGCCTGCATCCTCATTCCAGCTATCACTGGGGCAAGATGCCTTCTGTCAGCACCTGACCAGCACCTGATTCTGTCTCTGCACTCAATGGCCACGCTGGCTGGGAATGATGGGAGTTGTAGTCCAGCACATCCGAAGGGCATTGAGTTGGGCAAAGCTGTTGTAGCTCTTTGCTAGCACCTCAAATATGTTTCTGAAAGAAAGCGGTGAGCCTGTGCAGATGCTGAAATGGCAGCATAGCATACTGACTGGTACCTGCTCCTGTTTGGAAGACTGGATGCCACATTCAAAGCTTCTGAATGGTTCTCAAGGTCAGCCTCACCAAGGGCATCTGATTATTGCCAATTCTACTTATGTGTAACTAATGTCAGCAGCAGCACTACTGTGGCTTGTTGGCTCATTCATTTGCTTACTTGCTCTATCGCATTGTTTGTTGTTTATTTGCTCAATCACTTCCAACTCTTTGTGACGTCATGGACCAGCCCACACCAGAGCTTCCTGTCAGCCGTCACCACCCCCAGCTCCCCCAAGGTCAAGTCCATCACCTCCAGAATATCATCCATCCATCTTGCCCTTGGTCGGCCCCTCTTCCTTTGGCCCTCCACTTTCCCTAGCATCAGCATCTTCTCCAGGGTGTCCTGTCTTATTAAGTAGCCAAAGTACTTCAGTTTTGCCTTTAATATCATTCCCTCAAGTGAGCAGTCTGGGTTTATTTCCTGGAGTATGGACTGGTTTGATCTTCTTGCAGTCCAAGGCACTCTCAGAATTTTCCTCCAGCATCACAGTCCAAAAGCATCTATCTTCCTTCACTCAGCCTTCCTTATAGTCCAGCTCTCGCAGCCATAAGTTACTATGGGGAATACCTAGGGTTGGCGGAGAATTTCTCCCCGAAACTTCGGGGGGCCGAGCGCCAACGTGTTCGGCCCCCCGAACAAGTTTCGGGGAGAAATCCTCCACACACACCCCCGCACCCCCCCGGGACAGGACTTACCTTCGCCGAATGTCCCTCCCGGCGGCGGGTCCGGCCGGCGGTTCGGCAGGTGTTCGAGCGGTGCGGGAGCAGCAGCCGGTCTTTTGACCGGCTGCCGCCACCGCCATTGCAATAAAAGAAAAAATTTACGTAGATTTATGTAGACTACAGCGACCAAATAAGGAACGCGAATGGCGGCTCCCTATGGGGGCCGCCATTAGCATACGCGCTTTTTTTTTTTTTTTTAAAGTCACCCGTGATAGGCTACATGACGATTGACGTAGCCTATCATGGCTGACTTTGCAGATCTAGCCATGATAGGCTACGTTAATCGTCATGTAGCCTATCAGGGGGCGTTTTTTGTTTTTTTTTTAAACTTTCGCGTTCGCGGCTGGGTGAGGCGGGAAGCCTCCTCCCCGGCTTGAATTTCAGCCGGGGCGAGGCGGGAAGCCTCCCCCCCTGGCCTGAACTTCACGGGGGGAGCAGCGAAGCGCCTCCCCCCCACCGCGAACGTCCTTCGAGGACAGGTAAGGGACTTTCGTCCACCCCTAGGAATACCATTGCTTTCACTATGCGTGCGGACCTTTGTTGTCAGTGTGATGTCTCTGCTCTTCACTATTTTATCAGGATTTGTCATTGCTCTCCTCCCTAGAAGTAAACGTCTTCTCATTTCCTCGCTGCAGTCAGCGTCTGCAGTAATCTTTGTGCCTAGAAATAGAAAGTCTGTCACTGCCTCCACATTTTCTCCCTCTATTTGCCAATTGCCAGTTATCATTCACGCTGATTGCCATAATCTTGGGCTTTTTTAGGTTTAACTGCAACCCAGCTTTTGCACTTATTTCTTTCACCTTCGTCATAAGGTTCCTCAGCTCCTCCTCACTTTCAACCATCAAAGTGGAATCTATTGCATTGTACCACCCTTTAATAATAACGCAAAATGTCCAGAGTGGTTTACCTGAAACACTTGTAACAGGACAGGCGCCGGCACCTAGCATCGCGGGGCAGCTGCCTGGGCCCCGCCAATGAGGATGTCCACTTACGAATTACAGAAAAAGAGGACAAAAGAGGACACTGATCTGCACAGAAGTTGCATATGGTAATTTGTATTGATGCAAATGTATAAATTATTATCACTTACGTAGAAATACAGACCATGTCACCATAGCGTGAGACCAGGTGACCTGTGTGCCTCCTCACCATAGTCTGCTGTGTAGGTGCTAACTCTGGATGGGCAGCTTCAAGGCCACTGCTCTGTTCTCCCTTCTTATGGTTCTTCCTTTTTACATTGGAATTGACCAAGACAGCTCTTCAAACAGAGGACTGTCATCTGTAAAAGAGGACACATGGCCACCCTACCACTACCCCAGTGCTAATACCTGTCCCAGGCCCTCCATGCTAGGCAACTGGGTCCGTGAGCCTCCATTTTAATTCCCCACAATGCCCCAGAGGGACACTACAGCGGGTGCTCCACAGCATTGTGGGAAACTAAAGTAAAACGGAAGTTTCCAGCCCCCCCTGGAATGGTGCAGCTGCCACCACCACTCTTAGCTAAGCGCAAAGGGCTCACTGACATAAGAGGAAGCCCACCAGCTATCGCCGTGTCCAGGGCCCCTCAAACCTAGCTGAAAATCAGATAGTGTACTCTGCTGTTTTTTCTGGCTGACAGCTTTATTCTGTTGATGTTTTATTGCTTTTAATTGTTTTATTAGCAATAAACAATATATACCCTGGGCTCCTTGCAATAAAAGATGGGATATAATTATAAATAAACAAATAATATTTCACTGTTGCTGTTTAGATTTTAAATTGCATTGTAAACTGCCGTGGGATATATATTTATGAAGGGTCATATACAAATGCTTTAAAATATATTTTTAAAACACATGTTTAAATACAAAAAGAAATAGCATACAAATAAAACGGATCCAAACAGCCATAAAACAAAGGAACTAAATCTCAGGAAGACCTTAAAAGACAGGTAAAAACAATCAGCAGGACTGAAATAATGTCTTAAAGGTCTGGAAAAATAAATTAAAATGTGTGGTTGTTTCTTCATAGAGCTGCAGTTACACTTGCTCCAATTTATTTTCCTTAAATTTTCATATCCCCTCTCTAAGACATTATTTGCACTCTTTGCGGGGGATATCAAGAAAAAAAGGGTGTTGTTGTAGGTAAAGGAGGAGGTCCTTCTAGCTTAGGAGGCAAGAAAAGTCCCTTTGCCATACTCTGTTCTCTCCCCCCACCCCCTTCAAGTGTTTCCCGCAGTATTCCCACAGCATTCCACCATCTGGCAATACTCCTGCTATTTTCCCCATAGGCAATCCCATCCAAACAAGGTTCAAATGTGATGATGCCAATTTGGACTGAGAGCAGAGGCCTTGTCCCCGTTTGGAATGGGTATTGTAGATGAACTCAAACAGCAAACATTTTTATCGCATGTTCCCAATCCCTAATAATCTTCGCTAAAATCGGAGGAATGGACATGTTGGGGGAGATTAAAATAGTTCTGAAATATCCCCCATTTCAGCTCATCTCTGCTTCTTCTTTATCTTCTTCTTTTTTTAAATCTCCCTGACGTATACTATTTAAATATGTTCAACAAGTCAATACTGAGGCATTAAGGGTGCAATCCTATGCATGTTTAGACAGAAAAAAAGTCCCACAACTCCCAGCATGCCCCAGCTGTCTAAACATGCTATCTAAACATGCATAGGATTGCACCTAAAGAAAGAACGAAAAAAAGGACTTTCATTGTATCATATAGAAAGCAGCGCAGATGTGTAAAAATAAATAAATAAATCACCTCTCACACACTTTCTCTGCTCACCACTTATTTAAAAAGTTACTTGCTCAAATCTTGATTTTTCTTCCCTGGAGACTTATTTGATGGTCTCACACACAACCCACCTAAGAATGGGAGGGAAAATTCAGCTGTGCTGGATAATGAATATGACATTATTTAAGATGAAAATGAAATACTGCCTAAACAAGATCCAGTATTTTGCCATAAAATGTTGTCATGTTGACAAAGTGATCAAATGCATATGCATCTATAAATACTGATTTTTTTTTTTCTTTAACACAGTGCAGGCCTCATGGTATGAACATGCCTTGGTTTTTATGGAATGTGGAAAATTAAATAGAAATCTTACAGCTTGGGCTTGTTAGAGGAAACCAGGGGGTGGATCCCGCGGAGCTTTCATCAGCTCACACACACACACACTGAACTTTGGTTTGTTTCTCACAAGCTCGCCTGACTTGATCTGCATCGCATTCGGCTATCTCATGGATCTCCCATTTATTATCTGCGTAAATAGAAATTGGCACAAGTGCCAATTTCAACTGTAATTTGCATAAATTACGCACATTGCAGCTGTAATTTGCCTGATTTGTACAAATTCTGGCTGTAACTTGCATAATTGAGGCTGCAATGTGTCCACATTATGCAAATTACAGCTGCAATTTGCACAAACTATGCAAATTGCAAGTGCAATTTGCGCAACTATTTACAATTTTTTTTAAAAATGGGGAAAGTTCCCGGATTTGGGGAAAAACCTGCAAGCCAAGTCAGGGGTACCATAGATATCTAGCAAGCCCCCAAATGGCCAGATTTCCCAGTGATGGACATCCCTTCGTACAGCCACTGCATCCTCCTCAGGCGCAGCTTCTTCCTCAAATGTGTTACACTTGTTTCTGAACAATTATAAAAAAAAAAAAATGTGCTGATATCCCCTATTTGCCACATACAAATCCATTTTGAGCATCCACAAAAATATACTCATAAATTCATCCTTGGGTAGTAGTTATTAGGGATGTGCACTGACCCCCCTCCCGTTTCACTTTGGATGCCACTTCGAACCTTCTGACGCAGCCCCACTTCACCTTGGACTAGGGATGGTGGAGAATTCCACCGCAGACTCAAATGAGGCTGGATTCCTCAGAATCTGGCCTCTGGAATCCGCGGCGGAACAGCACCACTCACCTTCTCCTCCTGAGGATTCCCCGCGGACCGGCACTCTGGTTCCGGATACCTTGCAATATGGTAATGACGGCTGCTACTACAATTTCACTGGGAGAAATACAACTGCAAATGGCATAGTGGATGCCACTTGAGGCCTTAAAGCACTATATTTTTTTTTACTAAAATAGAGCCGCAAACGGCTGCATTTAGGTTAAACTCAGGGCGTCCAATATGCCATTTGTGGCTGTATTTCTCCAAGGAAATGGCAGCCGCCATTACCGTATCGCCAGCACTGCAGAGCCGGAGTACGGCTCAGCAAAATCCTCCAGATGCGGAGCCGCTCCAGAGGATTCTGGGGGGGGGACTAATGGATTACCTCCCCCCACATGGACCCCCCCCCAGAACAGAAGGTAGGGGTTCCGTACATCCCTACTTTAAATCGATTCAGACCCCATCCACTTTGGATCTGAATCCGAAGTGAGATTCAGATATTTGAATCATTCTGATGTGACATTTTCCCATTGACTTGCATTGGAAAATAGAAATGGCCATAACTTTTCAGTTTTCATGATAAAGGCATTTCAGTTTCAGATAAAGGCTTTTCAGTTTTCATGATAAAGGCATGACATTTGAGGACATGTCAGCCCCCATGGAGGGGATTCCACCCGCCAAATTTCAGACCATTTGTTGTAGTAGTTTTTGTGCTAGGCACAGATAAAATGTGCTGTTCTCAGAAACTCAAACCTAAGGCCATAAAGGGATAATCAGAGAAGTTAGGTGTTTAAGCAGTGATTAGGAGGAGGTCACTATCCCTAATCTCTGCTGTAGGTAGGGATGTCAGAGAATTTCTCCACAAATCTTGGGGAGGCCGAATGCCAGCGCATTCGGCCCCCCGAAATTGGTAGAGAAATGGTCTGCCCCCCGCCCCCCCCCCCGGGATGGAACTTACCTTGTGCGAATGTCCCTGGCGGCGGTGGCGGACGGTCTTTCGACCGGCTACCACCGCCACCATTTCCAAGTTAAAAAAATAAAAAACACACACACGCGATAGGCTACGTAAAGATTTACGTAGCCTATCATGTCTAGATTTTTTAAAAAACACTGCGATAGGCACGTAAATGTTTACGTAGCCTATCATGGCTGACTGCAGGGATGCAAACGGCAGCGGCTATGGCCGCCGCCATTTGCGTCCCGGCAGGACAGGAGGATTCGCGGCCGGAGGGATGGGGCGCCTCCCCCCCAGCCAGAATTTTTGGGGGGAGGGACGGGGCACCTCCCCCCCAGCCAGAATTTCAGGGGGGGGACGGAGCACCTTCCCCCCACCGCGAATCAAGCTTCGGGTTCAGGTAAGGGACTTTCGTACATCCCTAGCTGTAGGTTTCTTTGAAATGCAAATAACCCCTCTCCCCTAGTACTACTAAATTTGGTAATCTGGGGCCAGATAAAGTTGGCATCCAGGCTGTGGACTGCCAAATTGCCATCTTGGACTTCAGAGATGGTTGATTCATGCAACTACGCTGTGGTAAAAATTTGATGGATTTCTAAATTTTGGTCAATTTAGGGTGCAATCCTATGTAAGTTTAGATAGAAACTGGAGAAATCTGCAATGGATTCAAGACCCCAAAGATGCCTCATATTGAGCTTGCTTGCTTTGCCACACAGTGGAGTTTTCTTTACACAATAGATGTAGTCTTTGCCCACTGTATTTTGAAATGTGGATGTGTGTAGTGCTTTGCTTGACCACAACACAAGCATGCACACAGACACACACACAGAGACATGCAACAGCAAAAGAAAAGCAAATACAGAACTACCTACAAGCAAAGAAAAGGGTTTATATAATATATATTTTTCAGGAAAAGATATAGAATTCAAAAATGGGAAGGGAAGGAATACAGGAACTGAGAAGGGGGGCAGCCAAGAACAAGGAAAGTACTTTAAAATAAATGTGTTTTTTAATAGGATCTAACCTGAAAACTATGAAGAAAGAGTGGGAAGCAGTCCAACACACACACACACACACACACACACACCAGATCTAGCCAAATAATTTCAGAGCTCTCTCCAGTAACACCACCAGATCCCTCTCTCACAATGAACAAATGCAGGCTTTTCTATCCAATAGATCCAGTTTTTTCCCCCCACCTTGCACCACTGTCACTGATTGGAGACTGCTGGCTTACATTCATTTCTAATTTGGCAACTAGAGTTGCCCTTCACCAAAGCTTACCCTCTCCTCCTCTCCTCTTCCTCCATCCTTCTTCTTCCTCTCCCCTCCCTGACCTTTCTCAAGTTGATGCATTTTGGAGACAGGCTGTCTGGGCTTCAGAAGGTATCAGAGGAGCTCTGAATCTCTGAGGTGAACAGAGGCACTTCATTGGTGACCCGCTTCACTTCAGAGCACCTCCGTGCTGGTCTGATTTGCTTCAGATCACACCAAGGCATCCCCAAGGCACCCCGATTCATTTTGGGATTCGGATTCAGCACTGAAGCAATGAAGAGCCCTAGTATTTATATTGTATGGCTGCTTTACTTCACATTGGGGTTGGATCCAGATTTAGTCATACATGGAATAGACCTATGTTTAGTCAGGACTCACTCAAGTCTGACCAAGTCTGGATCCAGCCTAGGGTTTGAAATGAGAACCTCATGGTTGAAGGCTGAGACCTGGTGTAGTAAGATGCCCAAGACAGGGTATGGTTGAGTCCCTGAAGATTTTCTCAGCAACCACCTCTGTAGTTAGCAGGACATGAAGCCCCCAAATTATCCAGACCTGATAAAATGCAAGCAGCCTTATCCCTGTGCTAGCCTAGCCAACACAGCAGGACCATCTGCCTGCTCTACTCCATGCCAGCGTCACCTAATGTGGTGCTTTCTGGATGTTTTGAACTACAACTCCCAGCATTCTTAGCCATTGGCCATGCTGGCTGTGACTGAATCGAAGTCCTAAACATCTGGAGGGCACCATGTTGGGGAAGGCTGCTCCATGCTATAACCCCTAGGCTCCACTTCATTAAATGATGGCAGGGACCCTGGTTTGAAGAACACCCACATAGAGCCTGGTTTAGGGTGCCCACTTATGAATCAAGAAAGAAGAGGCCAAAAAAGGACTCAACTGGGCTTCAGGCCTGGTTTTGGAACAGAATCTGCCTTGGTCACCCCATGGGATGACCTCTGCCAGGAGAGGGACAGGGGGAGTGCGACCCTGTTGATTCTCCTGAACCTCTCAGCGGCTTTCAATACCATCGGCCATGGTATCCTTCTGGATAGGTTGTCTGGGTTGGGAGTTGGAGGCACTGCGCTACAGTGGTTCCGCTCCTGCTTGAATGGCTGATTCCAGGAGGAGGTGCTGGGGGATTATTGCTCTGTGCCTTCGCAATTATGCCATGGGGTTCCACAGGGCTTTGTTTTATCTCCTGTGCTGTTCAAAATCTAAAGGAAACTGCTGGGGGAGGTTATCTGAACGTGTGGGCTGAGGTGCCTTCAATATGCAGATGACACTCAGCTCTACTTCTCTCATCAAACCCAGGTGAGGCAGTGGCTATTCTGAATCAGTGCCTGGGCATAGTAATGGACTGGATGAGGACCAATAAACTGAAACTCAATCCACACAAGACGGAAGTACCATTAGTGGGTTGTTCGTCAGCCCAGCTAGTTGATATTCAACCTGGGGGGGTGCACTCCCCCTAAAGGATCAGGTTCATAGTGTGGGGGTGCTCTTGGACCCAGAACTGTCACTTGAGGCACAGGTGAACTCAGTGGCATGGAGCACTTTTTATCAGCTTAGGCTGATATACCAACTATGCCTTTATCTGTACAGAGATAGTCTAGCTACACTTATCCATGCTCTGATAACCTCTTATCTGGATTACTGCAATGCATTATACATGGGGCAATGCATTATACCTTTGAAAATGGTCTGGAAACTTCAGCTGGTCCAAAACAGGGCAGTGAGGTTGTTAACAGGGACTGGCCAATGAGATCACATTATGCCAATACTTTTCCAGCTGCGCTGGCTGCCAGTCCATTTCCAGGCATGATTCAAAGTACTGGTATTAACATTCAGACCCCTTAACGGCTTGGAGCCAGGTGATCTGAAAGATCGCCTCCTCCCATGTGTACCTGCCTGGACCCTGAGATCATCCTCAGCGGTCCTTCTCCATGAGCCCTTGCCAAAGGAAGTGAGGTGGGTGGCAACCAGGAAGAGGGCCTTTCCTGCTGTGGCACCCCGGCTGTGGAATGAGCTCCCTAGAGAGGTTCACCTGGTGCCTATGTTGTACTCCTTCCAGTGCCAGGTGAAAACCTTTTATTCTCCCAGTATTTTAGCATTTTAGCTTCCTAGTCTTTTAGCTTTGGTGTTTTAAATATGTATTTTAAATCTCTGCATTGCTGCTCAGTTTTATTCTGGTTGTACTGTTATATTGTGGTTTTAAGCTTTCATATTTTATATTGTTTTATGCTGTGCTTTGTGGTTTTAACTTTTGTGAACTGCCCAGAGAACTTCGGCTATCGGGAGGTATAGAAATAAATAAATAAATAAATAAATAAATAAATGGACATTGATTTGCATAAAAAGTGTGTATGCTAATTTATATGTATAAATGTAATTTTAGAAATCATTATTAATATTTAAATAGAAATACAATACAATGCACCATAGTGGGGAAGACTGTGAATGGGTGACGTCTGTGGCTGCCTGTTCAGTCTGCTGTCCAGATGCTCACTGCTGATGGTCAACATTTCTTATGATTCTTTGTCCTTAAACTGGACTTGGACAGGACAACCCTTTAAATAGAGGACTGTCCTCTATAAAAGAGGACACATGGCCATAGTACGTTCCTGTTACAGCTACCAATAGCCCCAGCTGGCTCAGAAAACAGCATATCCCCAGGGCCAGTAAACTAGCCCAGATGACCCTGTCAACAATCAAATCAAATGCAATAAAATAGGAGATTTGCCCAAATCCCCCCCCCCCATAGACTAAAGTGGACTGATTCAGTCTGCTGAGGACATTTGGTCAAATTAAGAACTTTGCACAAAGCGATGTGGGAATCAGGGACAAGATGAATGCAAGCACGTTTTCAACAATTTGCGAATATTTTCAGCAGACACCTCCTCATGTTCAGAGACTTCGATTGGGACATACATGTTTCACAAGCAAACACAAAATTCTCATACATCCCTAGAAGAGAGACGCTCGCTTTGAACAGGTCACATCTGGAATGGCACTCTCTGGTCCAAGACATACATTCTCTAATTATGTTTGTCTCATTGACACATACACACAAAAGCTGTTGACTACGCAGGCGAAGCTCTCCCCATTGTTAACCTGTGGGCTTTTGTGCACAGCTCAAAAGTGTTGTTTTCCCTTCTTGTTCTTTTTTTAAAGGTATCAGCTATGATGCACACACGCCCTCTCACATTTTTCTAGAAGGGATTTGTACAATGTCGAGATAAATAAACAATGCTTCCAATGAGGCCAGGTTGAGTGAGTAAATAGCTTGTCATTTTGTTTGTGACTCTCATCAGTTGCTTGATTTCCATGCAAGGCATTCCCCCCCTCATGCCATTGCAACCTCCATCCCATTCGCTCAATGATTAAGCCCTTATTCAAAGTTTAAGAGATTGTAAGGTATTTGCTGGAGCAATCTTGCCAGTAATCGTAACAAGCCAGGCATCACCCAGCCATGAGGTGGCTTCTGTATACTTCTGTGACTGTTTCGTGCAGAAATCTGGGGGCTTCTGGGGTTTGAGCCAGGACCCCCATGTCCTCAGGCTGGGAACTACCCTGGGACAAGGATGTGCAACATGGACCATACTGACCGGTAAGGTGTATATTTTTGTTCAGGGGAGTTGAACTGCTTTCAGCCTGAGGGCCAAACCCAATTTTGAAGGAACTCTTGGGGGGAGGGGCACATCCCAGTGGTGGGCGGGCCAAAGGCAAAGGGATGGTGGGGGGGAAGTGCCATCTTATTTCAGCTTAAAGCTCTTCCTGTCAGTGACTAAGCTTTAGGAGAATAGGGATGTGCAGACTGTGTAAAATCTGCTCCTTCTGTGTTTTGCACAGGATTGTCAGGTGCCTTTTGTTCCATTGTCCACCCACAGACGGATGTGAATGTATATATTTTTTGTCTTGTGGAAAAATTTGGAAATAATTACACAAGTATTTACATAATTTACCTTCATACACAACATTTAGCGTACTGTCCCCCATTCCATTCAACGTTTCCTCAGCAGAAACTTGCGTATTTTCCTATGAATAAATATGAGTAAATTTTGGGAAAGTAAAAAAAAAAATCATTTGAAAATCCAGACTCCGCACAACCTGAGGGGTCACTCTGCAGTGGATTCTGCAGGTCAGATTCTTAGAAATCTGAGCTCATTTTAGTCCATCTTGAATTTCTCCAGCATCCCTATAGGAGAGGCAATTGAACCCTTTAGAAGGGGGGGGGGGACTGCACAAAAGCTGGAAAGAACCCAAAGTACTGGTGGAAAACTGCACAAAAGCCAGGAACCACCCAGCATATTGGTAGCTGGGAGAAAAGGGAGGGAGAAGGTTTATGCAAAAGTAGTAACAACAAAACCCATTTTGGAACAGAGAAAGAGATCATCTGACATGCTAGCCACCTTTCTCTTGGGACCTGTTGTGTGTCAGTGGACCCATTGCTTGCTAGGAGTAGCAATGGGGGAGAAATTAGTTTGGTTTGCATTTTAAGGTGAACCTAGCTAATTCACACTTCCTGAAACAAGACGCAAATGGAAGCACAGTCATACCTCGGCATTCTCACGGCTCCAGATTTTGCAATGCAGTTCTGCAACAAAAGAAAACCATACAGAAACACATATATTAGGGGAAACTCTGCACAAAACTGAGCATATGAGTGCAAAATGCATTATTTTAAGGGAAATTGCTTGCGAAAGGTTGTATATTAGGCAAAACTACACATAAAAGATGTATATTAGCAGCAATGCACATGAAAATGCATACAAATTTGAGGGTGGATGTAAGAAATGTTTTCGCAAGGTGAAGTAGAAACAGGATGAAACGGACTTATGATTAGAAAAGTAATAAACTAAGAGAAAGTAAAATGGGCACATTTGTCCTTCCCTAGCTAGAAGTGCAAATGCTGTTTGCTTCAACCTATGTTCTATTTGTTTATTTGAAAAGAACTCAAATATTGCAAAAACATCTTAAGCCTTGAGTGATCCCTCCTCCAAAACCTGGCTAGCCTTGCCATTGGAACATCTCACCATTTGGCAAGTGAGAAGCATATAACATTGAGTCAGTTCACACAGAACAAGGGTGGTTAATAAGGCATGGTGGCTTACTAACCACCTTGGGCATGCTGGACATGTGCTGGTCCAATTTATACCATTACCCTTCCCAGGCATGGCTTGTTATGACATCTGAACCTGGCGAGGGTGGGTTGCTGGGTTGATTAACAAACCACCCAGCAACCCTAGAACAGGCCATGGGTTCTGGGTGGTTTGTTAACAATCCCACCCACCCTCACCAAGTTCATATGTCAAAACAAGCCACACCCAGTGAGAGTAATTACGTAAATGTGACCAACACACACAGGGTGGTTAACAAGCCACCATGGCTTATTATCTTCCCCCATGTTATGCAAACCAGGTCACTGTGCAGGAATCAGCTGGTGAAGGTTCTCAAGGCATGGAGATGAGTGTTAGCAGTTGCTCATGTCTGAAGTTCAAGTTGCTGTTAAAAGTATAGCTATAGTCACCAGTTAGAAAGATGGCAGCCTTAAAGTGGGTTGGGAGCAGGGATATAAATCCCAGGGGTGGCCAGCGAAGGAACAAATAAGTCTAATCCACCAACTTCTGTGCCTGCAAGAAAATCCTCAGTTCTTCTCAGCTATGGCTTAGTGGTGCGTTCCCCTTGTAACAAAAGAAAAGCGTTAATTCTCAAATCAGGTTTTTGCCTGTGCCAGTTCACTGGAAGCATAAATGGTGCACTTTATCTTATTATACCCTCCAGTTTCTTAAAACAAAGAAATACAATTTGCATGCCATTCCTTGGGCAAAATGAGATGCAGGGCACCAGCAGAAAGGTTGAAGCCACCTGGTGGGTGCAGCTTCACTAAAAAATAAAACAAAAAGCACACCACCCCATCAGGGAGCTGGTGGGGCATATGGGTGCAAGTAGGGGTGTCAGAGAAATCCGCCATGGATTCAAATGAAGCTGGATTCTTTGGAATCCGGGCTCTGGAATCCGTGGCAGAACGGCCCCACTTACCTCCGCTCCAGGAGGATTCTGGCTGGAACGGCACTTGGCTGTTTTAAAGAAAAAGCCAAGAACGGCACTTGGCTGTTTTAAAGAAAAATGGCGATCAGCATGGGAGCGAATGGCTCTGGTTAAGCCTGGCTTAACCAGAGCCGTTCGCCCCCATGCTGATCGCCATTTTTCTTTAAAAAATGGCGATCAGCAGGATGTGCCCATAGACTTATACGCCAAATAGAGCCGTGAATCTTGCATATAAGTCTATGCGTCTATAGATCGTTCCAGTTGCCCCTTCCCATTCCAGGCCAGCTAAGCAGGGGCAGCAGCTTGACAAGGACTCTGGCCTGGAATGGGAAGGGGAGACTGGACACATCCTGCCAATCACCATTTTTTAAAATGGTGCAGAGGCGAACAGGTCCAGGTAAGCCTCCCTCAAGCCGGGCAGCTCCACAGAGTCCTCGCAGAGCAGAGCCGCTCTGGAGGATTCCGGATGGAGGGGAGGAACAGATCGCCTGCCCACCCCCAGGCAGATTCCCCACTGAAACAGAAGGTGGGGAATCTGTACATCCCTAGGTACATGACAGAACTATGAATGGGTCATGGTTCAAATCCCTCATGAACTCATGAGGTGAGTTTGGGCAAGGCACTCTCTCTCAGTGTCAGTTCTTCATCCAAATTATGGGGATAATAACTGTGACCTTTCCCCTTGTACGTGTTCTTTACTCAGTGTGCTTGTCAAAATTCTGCTGCTTGACCACAGCTAAGAGCCATGGGGTAAGAGTCCTTTGGCTTGTGCCCCTTGGCTCACACCTCCAGCAAGCTGGAGGCTAAATAGTACCTGTAAGTGTGGAGAAGGCAGAGAAACAGGCTGGGATCTAGGTGAAGCTGATTCAAGCCTCAAGACAGACACACACTTCCCACCTACTGAGCTACCTTACAAGGTCGTTGCAAGGTCGTTGCAAGGATCAATATGGGAGCTTTCTGAGCATACAAAACAAGGCCAGCACTAGGAATAAGCATCATTGTATAGCTGCTGAGCCCCACACCAGTTTAGGGGCCTGTTGCTGACCCCTGGAGCCTTATGGTTCTGCTGCTGCTGCTCCATACAGTTTTGGCCTGTTTACCTGCCCTCATTGAGCGTGCAAGCAGCTTCACTCTCCCTCTGGGCAGGTGTTCAGACTAGACCCAGAGGTAGAACACAGGTGAATGGGCAGCATGGCAGTGGTGAGGAAGAGGTCCTGGGAGGCTGGTAGCTCCAGTTCTGGAGGGGTGGAGATTCCATTCTGGGTTTTAGTTACAACCAGCCAGAAGTCTGAATGAGTTATCCAAAGTGCTGGATCCATTTTGGGGATACAATCCAGCACCTAGGGATGTACAAAAATCACTTACCTTTCGGGGATTATGCTGATGGTGTGGGGGGAGGTGTTCCATCCCTCCCCACCCCCGGAATCCTGGCCGGCCGGCTGTGCTTTGCAGCGATTCTGCGGAGCTGCCGGCCGGCTCCGCCAGCAGCCGGACATCCGGCCGCTGGCTAGCAGGGACGCAAAGGGCGGTGGCCGTAGCTGCCGCCCTTTGCGTCCCTGCAGTCAGCCATGATAGGCTACGTAAATGTTTATGTAGCCTATCACGGCTGATTAAAAAAAATCGCACGTACGCAAACGGCGGCGCCCATGGGCGCCGCCATTTGCGTTCCTTATTTTGGCACGTCTTAGTCTACATAAACATTTACGTAGACTAAGACGGCAAAAATAAGGGGAACGCAAATAGCATAGCGTCTACGCTATTTGCATTCCCCTTATTTTCGCTGTCTTAGTCTACGTAAATGTTTATGTAGACTAAGACGTGCCAAAATAAGGAATGCAAATGGCGGTGCCCATGGGCGCCGCCATTTGTATACACGCATTTTTTTAAAAACAGCCGTGATAGGCTATGTAAACATTTACATAGCCTATCACGGTGTTTTTTAAAAAATCTAGCTGTGATAGGCTATGTAAATACTTACATAGCCTATCACATTTTTTGTTCTTTGGTTTTTCTTAACCTGGAAATGGCAGCGGTAGCAGCCAGCTGGAAGACCGGCCACTGCAGCTGCCGCCGCCAAACCGCCACCACAGCCGCCACCGCCACGGCCGCCACTGCAGCTGCTGCCGCCAGGAAGATCCGCCCCAGGTAAGTCCTGTCCCGGGGGGGTAGCGTGGGGTAGCGGGCCATTCCACCATCGATTTTGGGGGGCCGAATGTGCTGGCATTCGGCCTCCCCGAGATCCATGGCGGAACTTTCGTACATCCCTACCAACAACTTGGATAGCTTCTGTAGACTTCTGACTCATTCTGATGGAAACCCAGAATGGAATCGCTATCCCTCTGAAACTGGAGCCACCCGCCTTCCCTGGAAAAGGTGGAACCACGTATAGTGGGGCTCTTACTGGGGGCATCCAAGTAGGGTGGCCATGTTTCCTTCTTTTGAGAGGACAGTCCACTATTTGAAGGGCTGTCCAGCCCAAGTCTGGGCTAAAGATAAAGTAGGGATAGCGGAGAAATCTGCCACAGACTCCAGTGAGGCCAGATTCTTTAGAATCTGGCCCCACAGAGTGCGTGGCAGAATGGACTGCTCCCCCCCCCGCCACCCCGCGAAGCCCAGTCAGGACAGACCCTACCTGGTGCCAGCCAGTCCAGGTCTGTTGTCTTCATTCCGCAGCCATCCTCTGCTGGGCTGCAGATGCAAATGGCATCCGGCATAGCAGATGCCATTTGCGTCCCTGCCCTTAGGCCTTATGTAGCCTATCTCTTAGCCGTGATAGGCTATGTAAATATTTATGTAGCCTATCATGACCAAGGGCAAGGATGCAAATGGCATCTGCTACACCAGACACCATTTGTGTGGCAGTGGACGGAAGTCCAGCCGTGGACGGGCCCAGCCAGTGGCTTTGCGAACTTGCCGCAGAGTAGAGCTGGCTGGGGAGGATTCCAGGGGGAGGGAGGGACAGATCACCTCCCCCTCCCCGCGGACCCCTTCATTGGACTGATAAGTGGGTTTTGTACACCAGTAAGATAAAGAAGCCTAAGAAGGGAGAACTGCATGGGCCTGGAAGTTCCCCATCAACACTTAGCACCTCAGCAGTAGACTGCACGTGCACACAACATACCTGGCCACATTCTTCCACAATAGGGTGAGATGTATTGCATTTCCCTTTAAATTAATAAGGACATAAGAAGAGCCCTGTTGGATCAGATCAAAAGCCTACCTAGTCCACCATTTGGTTCCCAAAGCAGCAAACCAGATGCTTATGGGAAGACAAGAAGCAGAACACAAGCGACTGGCACTCTCCTGACTGTGTTCCCCAGAAAAATGATAGTAATTCTCTCTAAATCTGCATCTATACATTTAAATCAGCATATGCAAATTGTATGCAAATCAGTGTCTTCTTTTATCCTTTTTTGTTGATGGATAAGTGGCCACACTGCATTTGGCCCAAGGGCCCCTAAGGCCTGGAGCTGGTATTGACACAACCCTAAGACCTGGAGCCAGTATTGACACAAACTTTTCTTGTTATACATTTATTGTTGACTTTTCAGGTAGTTTTTAGAGAGAAAGGTGGGGGGAGTTCCACTGTTCTGACTAACTGAGTAGCACATACTAGAAACTTAGATAGGCTGCAGTTAGGGATGGACAAGCCCATCTCCGTCCGGGGTGGGGGGAGCTCGATGAACTGCCCCCCCCAGCTCACACAGCCCAGGCCTTCTCGGCGAGCTTTCTTACTTGCCGCGTCTGCCTGCCAGTAGTGCAAGCTGCTCTCTACCTCACACCAGCTGTCAAGGGCTGGCACAGGAAAAAAGCCTAGGCAGACAGCTCCCAGCCTCTTTCCCTGGCCTTGTCTAGGGGAGGCCAGGGTGAGAGCGCTGGGGTGCTGCTGTTGCCCTTCTTTGTCATGCCAGCTGTCAAGGGCTGGTATGGGGAAGGAGGGCCTGGGCAGCCAGCCAGCCCCAGCCTCTCACCCTGGCCTCGGGCAGGCGGGGGGGAGAAGAGGATAGGTGCCTCCTTCTTCCCTCTGTCCACACCTGCTACAGCAGTGGTGGCAAGGGACAAGCTGGTCATTTTCTGTAAGGCCAGGAAAACTTTATTTATTTATTATTTATTTATTGCATTTATATCCCGCCTTTTTTCTCTTGCAAGGAACCCAAGGCGGCTTACATGATCCTCCTCCTCTCCATTTTATCCTCACAACAACAACCCTGTGCGGTGGGTTGGGCTGAGAGTGTGTGACTGGCCCCAAGTCACCCAGTGAGTTTCCATGGCCGAGTGGGGACTAGAACCCGGATCTCCCAGCTCCTAGTCCAGCACTCTCGCCACTACACCATGCTGGCTCTCCTTACACTGCTGTAGCAAGGGGGGGAAGGAGGAGAGGTGCTGCCTTCTTCCCCTCTCCTTGCTGAGGGAGAGGGTGCCCAAGCTCTTGCCCGACTCAGTACGCCACGAGTCGGGCAAGAGCTCAGGTCTGCAAAGTGGTGTCCGGGGAGCTGAACCGCCAACTTCTCACTGGGCTTCGAGCCTCAACCGGAGGCTCGTGCCATCCCTAGGTGCAACCCTATGGCTGCTAGACAATGTCTGGACAGCCATAAGATTTTTCAGTTATGGGAACCGAGCTCAGTTCCTAGAAATCCAACTCCCCTCTCCATCCCCTGCTGCCTTGTAGGAGGCACAGTTCATCCCTGGCTCCAAACTCAGAAGAGCATGCAGAGCAGCCAAAAAGGGGTTATTCCTTGGGGGCGGAAGGGGACTGCGGAAGCGCTGGTATGATGCTTCTTATGCACCGTCTAGCCTTCCCCCACACACACACACTCCAAGGCGCCCTGGTCAGACAGCTGAAATCAGCCATCTAGCTGCAAATGCAGGGTGGCTGGGGCATGAAGAAGATCCCATCCACCTTTGGGAAAGGTGATCCCAACTCACCTTTCATTGGAGAGTTGGCCACCTCCGACTTTGGAGGTGGCTGACTTTCCCCATAGGACTGCTCCCTTGGTGGGTGAGGGGAACCTTTCCTTGTTAGAAAATATAAAGTACCAAACATGGCATGTAGAGATCCCTTTCCTTCTGGGAGGATGTCTTCTGATGACATCCTCCTAGACAATGTGAAAAAGAACTCTGCATTCTTCTGTTAATAATTTAGCCCTTTGTTTAAACATTTATCAGTAAAAAGGAACAACCCATTTCTGAGCAAATTGATTGCCCCAGTTCATATTGGGGTCTGTCTGGGGGATGCAAAGTGATAGAAGTGATAAAAAAAGTAATTGCAAAAATATATGGTTGGTTATCATACTTGAAAGATTGGAGGAGAGAAGGGGGAAAACAAGACAATGATGATTACAGATGCTGAAATAGACTTCTGAGAGCAGATGCAGGTGGCCATTTTATTCTGGGTGTATGGGAATGTCTATACTACAGCAATCTGAAACTATTTTTAACTCTTATGCCAACCTACCCCCTACCCCTGGCAATTGTAGTTTATGAAGCTTCTAAAAGACTCCTTCATAGAATGAACAAACAAAACAACTAGCTACTTCATGATAGAACAGCAGTTCCTAGGGTCCCCAACTTCTTAGAACTTGGAGCCGTGTCAGTTAGATGAGTTTGGAAACAGTTAGATGAGTTTAAATATTTACTGAGGACAGGATTTTGCATGTTCCAACAGAAAGTGTAAACCAGCTTTCTGCTCCTATGCTAGAGTTGCCAACATGTTTACAGTCCTCTGCTCCTATGCCTCTAACAGCAGCTTGATCTTGCAGCTCATCTCTATAACACCTTGCCTGGTGATTTCTACAGATCAAGATACTATTAAAGGCATGGGAGCAGTCCAGACATTACTTTCCTGGTCAGAAAGTGTCACTGCTAGTCCATCACTGCAGGAGGAGGGGAGTTCTACTTCTGAGGCAGAGACTAGACAACCACCTACCCCCCAAGACTGTCGCCCCAAGGCACAGGCCAATGGAGTTTCTTTGAGAAGGAGTGCTTGATTACAAAGGAGGACTCCTCAGGAGCAAGGCTTTCCTCCAAAGTAGGACTTTTGCTGGATGGCCTGTAATGAACTGCAGCTGAGCCCTGGGTGGGGCTCAGAAAGCTCTGGCTATATAAGCCTTCACTTTTTAGCCTACCTGTGGCTGGAATAACATCATTTATCAGTTCTTGTGCTGTGCTTTCTGGACCTTGCCCTGTGAGTGGCTTTTTGTGTTGCAGACCCTTGGATTCCTGCTTGACTCTGCTTCTGGGCTGTGTATGAGGTAGGATGGTCAGATGCAAAATTGGGCAGGGCTCCTAGATGTTTAGTAGTTTTGTAGGAGAGGGAAATTCAGCTGAAATGTACTTGTCTACATGGCTGTTAATATTGCAGGAGACCTGTCCTCATTTGCATCTAGCCACCCTATCTGAGAGACAACCAGCCCAGCACAGTGCATGGCCAGCACTGAATATACAGAGCTGGTGTGTGTCCATTTCCATGTTTCCCAGATCTTGACCTTGGACAGGAAAGGTACATGGGAAGAGAACACAGTGAAGGTTCATCTGGAGCAGGCATGGGGAATGCATGGCCCTCCAGATGTTGCTGGACTGCAAAGCCCAGAAAGCATTGATACAGTTATATCCAGTTCTTTGTGTTGGTTAGTTCACCACAAAGAAGCACATGTGTGCATCAATGAAACGCTGCAGAAAAAGAATGTTGATACAATTGTACATATGAAGATGTCATAATTGGGAGGGGGAAGGGGGTTGGCAGTGTTCTATCAATGCACACAAATGTATTGACATGGTAGAGGGCAAATATGCAAATGAGCTCAAGAAACTGATGGCTGTAGCACACTGTACAGCCTTCAGTTCATGAATGAATTTTAGAAATTCTCCTAAGAAGTCCTTACACAAACCCGTCTGTATGTTCAAGGACTGCATGGGGAGGTGTGCAGGGCCACAGGGGATCGCCCTGCCCACCACCAGAACTGCATGCTGCCTCCCCCTCCCAGGCAGCTGGTTGGCCTTTGTGTGAAGAGAATGCTGGGCTTGACAGGCCTTTGGTCTGACGCAGCCAGGGCTCTTCTTGTGTTCTTATGTGTGTAGGTGAGCTCCTCCACTTGAGAAGAAACCTTGCTCAACCTGATGCCTTCTCACCCATAGGGACTCTCCACACATTGATGTGTAGGTGCAGTGAGCTCCTCACACAAACATCCAACAGGCATTCACCAAGAAGGGAGAAGCGATGTGGAAAGCAATTCTGGCAGTGAGCCAGCATGGTCCTGTGAACACCTCTGCATGTTCATTGGATATGCAGAGGGGTTCATGTGAAGACCCCTCTAGTAAATCCTCAGTTCAGAAGGAGTGGAACAAGGTGCAGAGAGAGAATTTCCAGAACCATCAAGGAAAGGGAAGATCAGCTTATCTCTAGAAGTGTCTTCTTCACTTACAATGTTGGGTCATTCATCCCTGCCTGTTCTTGGTTCCCAGGATTCTGGGACCATACATGAATTTCTTAGGAAGGCTTTGCATTCATTGTTTCATCTTCTCAGGCCACAGGGCTGCTGCTTAGGTCCACAAGGAGGATGAAGCCGTTAATTTCAATTTCTCTCAGTTCCTCATTTTTCCAACCTTAATTTCGTGTTTTGTGTGTGTTTCTCCTAATTCATGCATTTTTGCAAGCAGTTTTGCATTTTTAGCATTAGTTCCACTATTATACTCATTTTTCCGTGCATTTCCCCCCTAACGTACACTTTTCTTTTTTTTTAATTGGAGAGCCATCACTGCAAAATTTGGAGAAACACAAATTTTGAAGGATGACTCCAGTTAAAGTATTGTTTCAAAAGTGCAAAATTAGGCACATTTGCATTAAAATGCAAACTAAGGGAGTAATCCTATTGGGATAGGCAGCCACCTCCAAACTCCACCGCCTATCCAATGCAGGGCAGGAGAAGTGCAGAGGGGATCGTCCCCTCCATGCTTCAGTCACCCTGCATTTGTGGCTAGACAGCTGACTTTGGCTGTCTAGCCACAGGGAGTCGGAGCAGTGAAAGTGGCGGCCAGATGACACATTAGATGTGTTGTACCAACATTTCCAATTCCCCCGCCCAGTGCACCCCCAGGAATGCCCTGTTTTCCTCCCCACTCCTCTTCTAAGCACAGAGCACAGGGCCGTTCCATGCTGCCTACGAAGCAGTGCGGGAGGGGGTGAAGTTGGTTCTCAGGGAACTGAGCTATCCTATGGCCATCTAGCCTCTGACTAGTGGCCATAGGTTTGCACCCTAAATGAATTTATCCCCCATCCTTATTTTCTTTTTCTAACTCTTCAGACTTCCCAGTTCTTGGATTCCTTCCTGATATCTGCCCAGCTATTTTTCTGACTGGATATTCTAGCCTTTCAACCTGAAGAGCTGGAACAGGGTTCACCTGGTCATAGTCTCAAGTCAGGCTCCTGGCTTGGTTGCCGAGAGTCTCATCCTGCCTGCAAAGACCATGGGGCTCACCTTTTTCTGGTAACTGGCTCTGGCCAGTGACTCCCGGGCTGAGCCCTGCCACTGTGTTGCTGACATTCACACCTCCATCTCATTCTACGTGAGTCAACAGTGTAACGCCATCTGGTGCTTTAATGAGAGCTCTTGCATCTTTCAATAAGTAACTGACAGACGCCTACTCATCACTGCTGTGCCTACCCATTCAGGAGCCACCAAATTACTCTTATTAGTAAGTATAATATTCATGTGCCAGGTTATCTGTCACTCCTTTCATTTGCAGAAGTGTGGTCCTCAGCTGTGCTCTGTAATCACCTAACATATGTTATGGACTAGAGGAATGAGCACATTAGGATTAACATGAAGTGTGTTATATATTTAGAGGGGAAAACAGATGTCAACAATGCAGGGCCTGCCAACACGGCATGAGAAAGCTAGGTAGTGGGGCAAATCAAGGGGAGCAAAGATTAAAATCCCACCCCCACCCCCCAGGAAAGATATGAGAAATTCCTGCGGTACCATTACAGAATGAAAATAGGGAGCTAAAACTCATCACTGTTTATTTTGGTTCCTCTTCCATTCATCCCCTAAGCCCAGAGTACCGTCTTGAATGGTACTCTGTTTTCATAAATGCTTAATGCCTGCTTTAAAAAGAGTATATTGCTAAATCATAGGACATAATCCATCTGAAGTGAAGAGCTTTCATCTCTGTTTTGTGCCAATAAGGGGGGTGCAGCACTTTCCTTGGTGTGCTTATTAAGTTCTACCAGACTTGCTCTCAAGGAAGTGGGTTTAGGGGTTGCACCTGGGACCTGTAGTGTAGTGGCAAATTCAGAAGTGCAGGGTCCCTTTGTGATAGTCACAGCCATGCCCCCTTCTAAGATTTCCAACCTTGACAGATATACAGCCTTCAACTGGGATCCAAAAACAGTGCAGCTGAGAGTACGGCAGGGGTTTCTCAATTGGACGTCTGAAAAAAAAAATGTAGGGGTGTTAAAATCTTTTTCACTCACTCACTCACTCAAACACAGACATTTTAGGTTTTCAAAATATGATACTGTATGGAAGTTTCACCCTCTCAGCTCCACCCTCATGGACAGATCCCTTCTCATTTAAGTAGCCCCCTTTCACACTCTCTTAGTGCCCCAACATTACCCATTAGCCTTCCCTAGGTGCCTTCATTATATCCCCTCCCCCACACAGAAATGTCCACACACCCAGCTGGATTGAACTACATACACACACACACACACACACACACACACAGTGGTGTAGTGGTAAGTTTGGAAATGCAGGAGCTCATTGTGACCATCTCCAAGGGCAGTCCAAAAATTTCAGGCAGCTGTGTTGATCCATATCAACAGACCAGTTCTAGGAGTTTCCATCTCCACCAGGAGCACGTCTCTAGTAAAGCGAAGAGGTCTTAGTTGCCCATTCCGGACCAAGTCATCCCAAATACTTCGCATTCCAACATGGAACAATATATTGTTGCTTGGAAAATTCATTCCCCCCACAGCTGCAGTGAGGATTGCAGCTAAGCTCAGAGGGAACAGGGAATTCTGAGGGGGGTGGCAGATGACATCAGAGTCCCTGCTAATGAAAAAGTGTCGGGGCTGCATCCCTGCGAGCCCTGCCTCCACTGCACCACTGCCTGGGACTATCCCACTGAAATCAATGGGGGCTAGAAGTGCTGACATTTGACTGGGTTAGTTTAGATTGCAGATGCATGTGCTACAGACAGGGGTAGTCTGGCTACAGTTATTGTTGCTTTCGTAACATCTCAGTAGGATAATTGTCTGATGCATTACACATTGGGCTGACCTTGAAAGCAGTTTGGAAACTACAGTCAAGGCTGGCCAGCAGTGGGGAACACATGGCCTGCCAATCATGGTGGACTGCAACTCCCACCAACCCAAGCCAGCACAGCCAACAGTGAGGGTTGATGGGAGCTGTAGTCCCATAACATCTAAAGGACCACACAATCCCCCTTCTCTGCATTAAGTTTGTGTTACTATCCGTTGCAGGGGTGTGGAGTGGCAGACAGGTGTTTGGAGGACAAAGGTGTTTGGAGGTCCACAGGCATAGTCTGAAGGCACATGAGGCAGCCACCATGCTGAAGCTGAGCAGGTTTGGGTCTGGTCAGTGCTTGGAGGGGAGACCACCTGGGAACCACATGTAGCCACCTTGAGTTCCACAATGGAAGAAAGGTGGGATAGAAATGAAATAAATAAAAGAATAATAAATAATAAATAAAGCTGTGTCTGCCTTAGGGATAGATGAAAATGTCATTGAATTTCTGTTTTGATACAAATTTACCAAAACTGGCAAAGTTCTTCATATTTCAGACCAAAAAAACCCCCATCAGATCTTCTAAAAAAAAATCATGTTGAAACCAAAATTGAGAAATTCATCCATCCAGGCCCAGCATTTTGAGTGCTTAGCTCTTAAAAGCCTTGGTTTGAATCTCTGTGTGTTCAACAGCATTTCTGGTGCTGATGTAGAATTGCCACCTCTTAAAAAAAAAAAAAAAAAAAAGATTTACAGGCTCCCCATCTTTAACAACTACATGGCAGGCAGGTACAACATGATCCTTTCCATGCTGGGAATAGCTGTATCTGTTAGGGATGTATGAGAATTTTATTCCTGTTTGCAAATCATGCAAACATGTTCTGTTCACAACCCCGAACACAAACACAAGCAGGAAGGTAATTCTCAGAAAATTTTCTCAATATCCCAAGCTTGCCTTCGGATTCTAGGGATGTCAGATAATTTCTCCACGAATCTCGGGGAGGCCGAATGCCAGCGCATTCGGCCCCCCAAAATTGGTGGAGAAACAGTCTGCCCCCCGCCCCGCCCCCCCCCGGGATGGGACTTACCTTGCTCGAATGTCCCTGGCCGCGGTGCTGCGGCGGCCGGTCTTCCAACCAGCTGCCGCCACCGCCATTTCCAAGTAAAACAAACAAACAAACGTGATAGGCTACGTAAAGATTTACATAGCCTATCACGGCTAGATTTAAAAAAAAACACTGTGATAGGCTGTGTAAATGTTTATGTAGCCTATCACGGCTGACTTTGAAAAAAAAAGCACGTATAAATAGCATTGCCCTTATTTTCGCTGTAGTCTACGTAAATGTTTACGTACACTACATGCGCCAAAATAAGGAACACAAATGGCGGCGCCCATGGGCACCGCCATTTGCGTACAGGGTTTTTTTTAAAAAAGTCAGCCGTTATAGGCTACATAAACATTTACGTAGCCTATCAAGGCTGACTGCAGGGACGCAAACAGCGGTGGCTATAGCCGCCACCATTTGCGTCCCGGCAGGAGAAGAGGTTTCGCGGCCGGAGGGACGGGGCGCCAACCCCCCGGCCAGAATTTCGGGGGGAGGGACGGAGCACCTCCCCCCCACTGCGAAGCAAGCGTCGGGATCAAGTAAGGGACTTTCGTCCATCCCTATCGGATTGTAATGTGTGCACTTGCACAAGCGGGCACTCCCAAAAATGTGCATCTCCTCCTAAAACCCACATTATCAAGCTTTAGCATATGGGGGAAAGTGTGCATTTTTGTGCGTTCAAAACTGCACACTTTTCCTGTTCAAAAACAAAGGTGCTCATGTTTGTGAGTGAGAATGAGAAAAAGGCGAGACGAACATCAAGGTGAAAATGGAGAAATTCGACGGGCTCAAACATCACTCATGCTTCCATCTCTGGTACCTTTTAAACTGGACTTGTGCAGATGGGTGAGAATTTCATTGCAGTTCCTTTTTGATAAGAAATTATTAAAATTCACAAAGAAAGAACTCGAGGTCTTTAAATATATAAATAAAAATGGTTGTGGGAGAAAGAGAAACCAACGGATTCACCCTTCCAGCCTGCCTGCCTGCACTCCTAAATTAGCCTGCTGCCCTCAGATATGGTGGAGGTCACTGGTCCCATTGCCGGTGCTGGTAAGTAAGGCGAGTAAGGGGAGATAGAGCTATACCAAATTATGCCTGGTGTGGAGAATGTGTATAGGAGGGGGAAATTCTCCCTCTCTCATAATACTAGAAACCAAAGGGGTCATCCCACAAAGCAGATCGGTGGGAGATTCAGGACAGAGAAAAGGAAGGACTCCTTCACACTGCACATAGCTATTTTATGGAATTCGCTACCACAAGACATAGTGTTGGCCACAATTTGGATGGCTTTAAAAGGGGGTTATACAAATTCCTGGAGGAGAAGGTTATCAATGGCTACTAGTCTTGAGGGGTCTATGCTACCAGTATCAGAGGCAGTATGCATATGTACACCAGTTGCTGGGGAACATGGGTGAGAGGGTACTGTTGCACTCATGTCCTGCTTGTGGGTTTCCCATGAGCAGCTGGTTGGCCACTGTGTGAACAGAGTGCTGGACTAGATGGACCCTTGGTCTGATCCAGCATGGCTCTTCTGATGTCCTTATGTTCTTATGACTTGATGCAGGGTTTTCCCCATGTGCAATGCTTTGTAATATAAGCAGATTGATCATTGTGAGAGTCAGTCATATGCATACATCCTCAAACTAGTGTGGATATGCATTCCACAGCTACTTAACTATATACCTGATGAATGTGTTCAGCCAGCTCATGTGAGGGTCAAAAGTGGTCCCCGCACCCTACCAAGACCCACTGTTGATGACTGCCCTGCTCCTCCACCTTAATTCTTTTTTCTGGCTTGGTATTCTGAGCAGTGCCAGGCAGCTGAACCTAGCCACACGTGTCATTTCCCACAATGCCCCCAACCTAGCAACATACCATTATGGGAAATTTAAAGGGTGTCTTCTTGACCCTGCCACTCAGCACCTCTCAGAACACTGTGGCCACTGCTAGGTAAGCCCACCAAGGCCCACTGGCAGAGAAGATGCCCTCTAGTGGGCATTTTCCCCAGGACTCCCTCAGCTGAGCTTTATTCACCTTCCAATCTAGTCATTTTCTGCATGTGGAATGGAAGGGGATGCTCCAGGCAGCAAAATGTCATCTGAAGTCAACCTCCAGATGAAGTCAACCTCCAGCCCTCCAGATGTTCTGGATTACTACTTCCATAATCCCTGATCATTGGCCACATTGGCTGGGGCTGACTGGAGTTGTAGTCCAAAGCATGTGGAGGGCACCAGGTTGCCTACTCCTGTCTTAGGTTCTGAGTACAAAACACAACTGCCAGGTTTCTGACTGGAACTGGGTGCATGGAAAATGTCTCAGCAGTCTTAAAATACCTACATTGGCTGCTAGTCCATTTTCAGGCTCCAGTCTTGACCTATAAAGTAGAGATGGTAGAGAATTCTGCCATGGATTTCAGTGAGGCCGAATGCACTGGCATTCAGCCCCCCAAAACTCGTGGCAGAATGGTTTCCCACCACCCCCACCCCCGCAGAATCCCCCCAGGACAAAAGCTTACCTGGGCCAGATGTTCTGGCAGCAGCAGCTCTGGCAGCGGCTCCAGCAGCGGCAGCGGCTCCAGCTCCGGCAGCGGCAGCTGGACTTTTGGAGAGCTGCTGCAGATTCAAATGGCAGCCACCACACCATTTGCATAGCTGCCTTTGCCATGATAAGGCTACGTAAATACTTAGGTAGCCTATCACGGCAAGCAAAAAAAAAACCAGCGTACGCAAATGGCGGCGGCTACGTCGACTGCCATTTGTGTTCCCTTTTTTTCACTGTTTTAGCCTACGTAAATATTTATGTAAGCTATTACAGCGAAAAAGGGGGAACGCAAATAGCGTAGTGGGCGCTATTTGTGTTCCCTTTTTTTTTTTGCCATAATAGCTTATGTAAATATTTACGTAGGCTAAAACGGAGAAAAAAAGGGAACGCAAATGGCGGCCGCCATAGCTGCCACTATTTGCGTATGCAGTTGTTGTTTTTTCTGGAAAGCTGCCTAGCAGCCGGATGTCCAGCTCTGGGCAGCCCCGGCTGGCGGCTCCGTGGAATCTCTGTGGAGCGGAACCAGCTGGATCAGGATTTTGGGGGGAGGTGCAAAGCACCTCCCCCCCACCACGAATCACCCCATAGAAAAGGTAAGTGACTTTCATACATCCCTACTATAAAGCCCTACATGGCTTGGGACCAGGTGTGACCTAAAGGATGGCCTCCTCCCACACAAACCTCCCTGATTATTTACAGTGGCAACTGGTGGCTGCAATGTCACTGGGGTGGTGAATCTACCCTGGGTTTCAACCAGAACTCATCAGAACTATAAAGGAACAAAACCAAGGTGCTGAACCTATTTGGGGGGTCGGGTCAGCACCTTGGATAGTTCCTTTTTCAGTTCCCTCTGTCTACTGTGTTGAGACGACTGGTGATAAGGCATCTTCAGTCATGGTGCCCTGAGGCTCCGCAGACACCAACCTGACTGCTTCTTTGACACCAGGGGAAGTTCTTTCCATGTGCCCAGATTTTTAAAGATGCTGATACAGTGAAATCCTGTACATGTTGACTCAGCTTCAAACTACATGTTATGTTCATTGCATGGCATGTAGCTGAGGTGCTTCTTTTGTTTTCTCACATGGCCCTGATTTGGATTGGGACCAGCACATACTGGGAGGGGAGGATTAAACTGCCCACACCCCCACCACCGCTTGCTTCCTGAAATGTCATTGCTCCCGCACAAGGGGATTAAAAAATCGGGGGGGGGCTCCATTCACTCCACCGGTGGTCAGGCAGATGTTGTTACATTCCAACTCCCATGAGCCCCAGCATGGAAAATGATCAGGGATGATGGGAGTTGTGGTCAAACAACATCCACACCCCTGTCCTAAAAATTTTGCTTGATGTGAATGTTACTAGGATAGGTTCTACTTCACCTCTCCTCTCTCCATCATGGAGGGAAGGAAACAGTCAAATACTCTTGCATGACTTTGCTAAAAATGATCCTCACCTTCTCTTAAAAAAAAATAATGAATGAACATCCAAACATAATGATAGTGTGAACAGTGCAAAAATAAGGCTGACCTTCCTGAGCAAACTTCTGCAAGTGGATCACCTTGTGCTAGGAAAGTCAGAGAATTCCACCACAGATCTCGGGGAGGCCAAATGCCAGCGCATTTGGCCCCCCGAAATCGGTGGCGGAACGGTCTGCCCCCCCCCCCCGGACGGGACTTACCTTGGGCGGATCTTCCTGGCTGCGGTGGCGGCTCCGGCGGCGGTTGGGCGGCGGTTTGGCAGCGGCGGCTGCGGTGACCGGTCTTCCAACTGGCTGCCGCCGCCGCCATTTCCAGTTAAAAAAAACAAACAAAAAAAAAAACGTGATAGGCTACGTAAATGTTTACATAGCCTATCACGGCTGATAAAAAAAAAACACACGTGTATGCAAATGCGTTCCATTTGCGTTCCTTATTTTGGCACGCCTTAGTCTATGTAAACATTTACGTAGACTAAGATGGCGAAAATAAGGGGAACGCAAATAGCGTAGATGCTATGCTATTTGCGTTCCCTTATTTTTGCCGCCTTAGTCTACGTAAATGTTTACGTAGACTAAGGCATGCCAAAATAAGGAATGCAAATGGCAGCGCCCATGGGTGCCGCCATTTCCGTGTGCGCGTTTTTTGTTTTTTAAAAAAATCAGCCGTGATAGGCTACGTAAACATTTACGTAGCCTATCACAGCTGACTGCAGGGACGCAAACGGCGGCGGCTACAGCCGCCACCATTTGCGTCCCTGCTAGCCAGCAGCCAGATGTCCGGCCACTGGCGGGGCCAGCCAGCAGCTCCGCAGAATTCCTGCGGAGCGGAGCTGGCCAGCCAGAATTTCGGGGGGGAGGGATGGAGCGCCTCCCCCCCCGGCCAGAATTTCAGGGGGAGGGAAGGAGCGCCTCCCCCCCCCATGAATGTCACCCTTCGAAAAGGTAAGTGACTTTCATACATCCCTACCTTGTGCAGGTGAATGCAGCTCAGGACGTCTAGTGAGAAGTTTTCTCATGGGAAGAAAGGTAGGGGTGTGTGTGTGTGTGTGTGTGTGTGTTTAATGAATTAACAGAGCAATTATCCTGGAATTTCTTTTTATTTTCTTTTTTAATGATGTTGGGAACAAGCCATCTATACTTTCTCTTCTGCAGTTTAATCTTGTTTTTCTTTATTTCTCAGAATACACAAGGTAACTCCATACAAAACACTCTGAATGATCTCCAACCCGTCCAATTCATTAATGACCCATCAACCACTCAACGCGAGCCACTGGAATCCCTTCACCCAGTCCCCCAACAGTGATCTGGTGTTGCTTCAATGCAAACCCACAGTGTTATCAGCTTAAATGTCGAAATCCAAATTGCTCTTCAGTAAGTTGCCACATCCATCTCCTCCTCCTCCTTTTTATTGGCCCCAATTCTGTGCTTTTTGCAGCAACCAGACATGCAGAAATTAGGTGGCTTCACCTACTCAACTCCCATGTATCAGGCAGTTTTTAAAGGCACAGGAGCAGGCCAGCTTTTAAATAAATATTTATATAAATAAGGGAGCAATCCTGTGGCCACTAGTCAGTGGCTAGATGGCCATAGGATATTTGGTTTTCTGGGAACCAACCTCGGAGCCTGTGCCCCAAGGTCAGTTCCCAGAGAACCAAGCTCCTCCCCTTTAGCGCTGCCTGCAAGGCAGCGTGGGACAACCTGGTGCTCTGCACCCACAAGAGGAGTGTGGAGTGGCCAAAATGCAGCGTTCCAGGGGGCATTCCGGGGCGGGGAGGGTGGAAATGCCAGTGCAACACATCCTATGTGCTGTCCGGCAGCCTCTGCCCTCCCATGGCTAGTCAGTCGAAATCAGCTATCTCGCCACTAATGCAATGCAGGGCAGGAGACGCACGGAGGAAACGATCCCCTCTGTGCTTTTCCTGCCCTGTATTGGATAGGCGGTCACCTCTGAGTTTGGGGGCAGCCACCTATCTGCATAGGATTGTGCCCTAAATAAATTTTAAAAGTTGGCAAGCCTGCCAAGAGGCTGGAGGCAATGTAAAAGTTTCAACTCCCTTTTCAAGATAAATGGAGCTTGATATACATACTTCAGACAGCTGTCTTGAAATGTGGATATGATTCCTAGAAGAGGTTGATGGAAATTGTATACCTTGAAGCCCAAATTCATGGTGTCTTGTTTTGTTATTTTTCCTAGTGGTTTCCTTTGCAGATTCCCCCACCCTACCTCCTGTCTCCAGCCTTTTCCGTCCCCTGCTTCCTTCCTTGTTATAAAAGATTTGTTGAAGTTGCCAGCAGCAAAGGAATATATAAATGTCCAAAATGGCCAGAGGCCTGTCTTCCTGCTTCCCAGAGCTGGCTCTTTCTTCCTTGCTTATCAGCCCATGCCTCTTCTCTCCAGTCACACAGATTGTGAAGACCTTGACAGCAAATCATTGGCATTCATCTCTTCCAGCCGAGGAGAAAGCTGATGGGTCAGAATGATTGCGTTTGGACTCCTATCTGTGTGTGACATTGATGGATGGCTGGGAGGCGTTGATGGAGAGATGGATATCAAATTGCAACCATTCCTAATCAAGTAAGGAGTGGGGGCTCTGATCAGGAAACTTTTTTTTTTCTTCCTTCCTCAAGCCAGCTCCCATGTAAATATATTCCTCTGGGTGTATGGTTTAGCTTTAAAGCTCCTTCACTTTTCCTCTTTCAAAGAGAGGCCACCCTGGGTCTGTATGCTGTCAACAAATACTGCAAATAAGTACACAAGAGTTACTGACAGAGATGTGCAAATCAGCAAAACTTGAGCACACCGAAGTTCTCCAAATTCCATTTTGATGCTCATTCCAACTCAAGTCCATATCAGATTGCAAGTCTTGTTTATTTCTTTTTGCATGAAAATCCGTCTGTATTTTTCCAAATGCACGCATCAATTGTGCGCATCTTTTAAATGTATGCATTCTTCTCCCATTGATAAAAGTGCATCTGTGCACATTTTTCAAAATTACTCATTTTTCAGGCACTTTTTCCAAATGTACGTGTGTTGAATGCATTTTGGAGGGTCCACAAATCACATTGCAAACTCAGATGTACGAACTTCAACAGCGGATTGTGTCTGAGTCCAACATTGGTCCCGAAAGTGCAAACTGGGTAAAATCCTGATCAAAAAGGAACTGAAATGAATTTCTCATGCATCCCTAGTAAGTGGTCCACAGTCATTTCTCACTGGGCCACCTCCCCACATATACCTGCTAACTATGAGTGAGTTGAAAAGGGGGAGAAGCAGCTTCTCTGCTTGATTGTGAGGAGGGAATACCTACGATGGGCAACTGGGCCAGTGGTGAGTAGAGTCCTCCAAAGCAAGGGTTGGGTCCAGGTGCTATGCTTCTAGACTAGCCTTCCCCTACCTGGCATCCTCCAGGTGTGTTGGACTACAACTCCCATCATTCCGTGCCAGCACAACCAATTTCCATGCCTGCTGGGATTGATGAGAGTTGAAGTCCAATACATCTGGAGGGCCCCAGGTGGGGGAAAGCTGCCCTAGGGTCTTGATAGGAATGTATGGATTTTGTAAACTCTGTTCTGTCTGCGTTTTGTAGATTGTCAGGTGCCTTTCATTCCATCATCCACTCTTGACAGAATCAGATTTTTTCCAATTTCCCGAATTTCTGCAAATTTGCATTTGTGCAAATTCACACTTGTGAAAACACATGAATGCCCCCCACCCCATGTGTATTTTAATGCTTTAGCCTATGGAGGAAACACATATTTTTGGCTGGACATTTTTATTTTATCTCTTTTTCTACAATTAATTTACATAATATTCTGGAAAGTTTTTTAAAAAAAACTATCCACAAGTCTGCAGAGTCCATGCACCTTGGGAAAAGTTGGTCTGCTACAGAATCCATGGGTTGGATTCACAAAAATCCAAACTCATTTGATTCTGTTGCGGATTTCTTCAATAACCCTAAGTCTTGACAGTAAGCAGCAAATGAAAACCTAACCAAGATCTGTGATGAAGAGAAGCCTGGAAACGTAACCAAGATCCGTGATGAAGAGAAGACTGGAAATGTAGCCAAGATCCATGATGAAGAGAAGACTGGAAACGTAACCAAGACCCGTGAAGAAGAGAAGCCTGGAAACGTAATCAAGATCTGTGATGAAGAGAAGCCTAACTCATTCCCAGCCACTGAAGGCATGTCCAGAGAGAATGATCTCACAATGGTTTCTGACAGAGCCAACCCTACCAGAGTTTGCAAGAATGAGGTGGTTGCTCCATGTACCTGATTGCATTAAAAGACAATCACTTCCAGGTTATTTACATTCAGTCCTGTGTGTATCTATTTGGAAGTAAGCGCCATTGAGTTCAGTGGCACTTACTCTCAGTTAGGTGTATAGGATTGCAGCTGCACATGTCCTGTAGTTTTTTATTCATGTGGGAGGGCAGGATCACCACTTGGCTTTTTTGTTCTGGGTCTGGTTCCTGAAGAAGCCGCTCCATTGTGAAATTTTGTCAACAGGCACTCAAGAAAAAAGTACAGAATATGTTGCCAAATTTCCAGTTCGCCACCAAAATTCAAATTTAAAATGTCAAAGGTTGTTTTTGTTTGTTTAATGCAAATTATGACATTTCCACTGACAAATCTGAGATGTGGATTTTCAAGATCCAAAATGCCAATTTTAATTTACGTTATGCCAGTATAAAGCTGATTTTTCACTGCATGTTTCTGTTTTGCCATTTTGAGGGGGCATTACTAGATGGTCACAATCTGATTTAGGGCATGATCCTATGCATGCTGGGAGTTGTAGGACTTTTTTTCCATCTAAGCATGCATGGGATTGCACTTTTAGGAACTGGTGAGATTATTTATTATAGGATGGGGTTTGAACTATGTCTGAAATCAAATCGGTGGTGCCAACCTGACCTAAACTTAAACAAATGCCACTTTGACTCCCTGTTTCAAATACAGTCAGTTGAAAATCACTGCAGATTTGCCATTTACTTGTCTCTGCTGGATGCCTCAGCCTCCTGGGAGTCACAATCTGTACTCAGGAGGAGAGGGTTGAGCACCAATTCAAGGAGACACTTAATTTCTGATCAGCCTCTTTGCATAAGCATCCCAGGAAAATTAACTCACGGGCATGTTCATAAAAAGAAAGAGCTGGGGGGAGGGGGAGCAACTATGCAGATGGAATTAGATTTTCATATCAAGATGTTGGTTGCCGTTTCCAAGCATCTTTCACTTTCCTCCAACCAGGGGCATTCCCTAATGACAGCTTTTCTCCTATGCTTCAATCACAAAGATGGATTTAGCCACTCAATTCCATTGACAGCCCCTTCCCCACACTCCTCCCCAAGAAGAGTAATTACACACGGAGATTGATAAATACCTCTTCAGCATATACAAGGTTCCAGTCCCTGAGGCCTGCTAAAAGTACAATACGCTCATTCCCTGTGTCTATCATGGCATGATTGAGTGTGAAGAGGTTAATCTGGAAAGTACTGCTAAGAGTCAGAAAGAATTAAAGAAATGAAATCTGGCTTCTGATTTATCAACCCACAAGTAAATGAGTTTTTCCAACTTATCAAGTTGACTAGCAAGATGCCCCCAAAGTGTATGAAATATGTGTCTGTAAAGTAGAGTTGGCAAGAAACAGGGATGTGATTTTTAAAAATTGTGAAATCGACTGTAATTTGGGGAGAAATGGTTTTATGAAACGGCTTCCCCCACAACTTTGCCTTGCTGATTCATTTTGCTGGTTCTTCAGCATGTTTGTTGAATCCCATTGAACTCCAGATGGCTTACATCTAATTAGAAAAGCACAGGATTGCACTGTTAATCCCTGCCTGATCAGAGATCAAAGTGGCATGCCTTCTACAGTTTGGGGTCTGTTTTCAGTTCAGGCGTATTTTGATTTTTGCAAGACAATTGTATTTATTTTGCTATTTCACTGACAAATTGACTGATTGAAGCAACCAGTTTTGATGAGAGTGAAATGACATTGAAATGACTGTTGTTGTTTTGAGCAAGCCCAACCACAAAGATGGGTTGCATGGCTGTGTGCGATCATGTAGGTAACTGCCAGCCCTAATTTCCTTTTTCTTCTAGCTGTGGCCCATTTCTCTTCCTCTGTCCTGTTCTAATTAGTTTCTGCTTCCCTTCTTGGTCCTGCAAGCCTTTCCTCACTGGGACAGACCCACTGCTGTTGCACTTGATAGCACTGGCCCAACCAATATAGCTCAACCAATTGATGGACCTCTGTTCCAGCCCTGTGGGCATCTCCCCCACCCAACACTGCCAAGAACTTCCAAACGCTCTCTGCAGTTCCTTTGAAGCTTACCTGGGATTTATTGAAAGATGGCTTCTGCCCACCCAAAGAAAGCTTATTTCAGAAACTGGAAGTCTTACCAGAATAAGGAGAACAACAAGGGAACACAAACACACAGAAAGAAAATACAAGCAGACAATAAGAGATGCAAAAGGATATGTGGAGGAGCACAAAGGCAATGAAATCAAGGCCAACAATAAAGAATGCTTTAAATATATCAGAAGCAAGAAACCAGCTAGGGAGGCAGTTGGAGTGTTGAATGGCAATTGAGTTAAAGGAGTACTAAAGGAGGATAAGGAGACTGAAGAAAAGATGAATGAATTCTTTTCACCTGTCTTCTCTGCAGAAGATGTAGGACAGCTACCCATGCCTAAATTAATATTTTCAGGAAGGGAGTCAGAAGAACTGAGTCAAATAGTGGTGACAAGAGATTAAGTTATAGACCTTATTGACAAAGTGAAAGCTAATAAACCACCAGGTCCAGATCACATTGATCCTAGAGTTTTTATAGAACTCACATGTGAAATTTCTGATCTTATAACAAAAATATGTAAGACTTTGGTACAAAGTCTTATACAAATATCAAATATTTGTACCAGACCATTGGAGAGTGACAAGCAACAATTTTCTAAAAGGAATCCAGAGGGGATCTGGGAAATTACAGGCTGGTTAGCTTCATGTCTGTTCCAGTTAATGTGGAAGAAAGCATTATTAATGATAAAATCATCAAGGATATAGAAGGAGAAGTCCTGCTGACAATCAACATGGCTTCTGCAAAGATATGTCCTGTCTCACTAATCACTTCAAGTTCTTTGGGATTGTCAATGAACATGCAGACAGGGGTCATCAGGTATTTATTTCTTTGACTTATACCCTGCTTTTCCATCAAGAGAATTGTGTTCAAGGTGGCTAACACTCACAGGAACTAAAACAATTAAAATGAAAATTTGGTTAAAACAATAATAAAACGAATATACCAAAAACCCAGAAGGACACCAGGGAGGGAGCCAACCTGGATTCCTTCAGCAGGGAGTTCCACAAGGCCTCTCTTGTGACATCACCAAATGCAGTGGTACCAAGAGAAAGGCCATCTCTGGAGGTCTTAAAACCTGAGCAAGCTCACAGACATCCAGTAGCCATAGTTTAATTGGACTTCCAAAAGACTTTTGACATAGTCGCTCACCAAAGTTTCCTGAGCAAACTTAGCACTCACAGGATAAGGAGAGAGGTCTTCTTATGGATCAGTAATGGTTAAAGAACAGAAAGCAGAGAGAAGGAACAGATGGCCAAGTCTCACAATGGAGGGGTGTGAACAGTGGGTTCATAGAAGGACCTGCATTAGGGCCAGTGTTTTTCAATTCCTTCATAAATAATTGGGAATTGGGAATGAGGAGCGAGGTGGCCAAGTTTGCTGATGACACAAAATTATTTAGTGTGGTTAAAACAAAAATGGATTGTGAAGAGCTACAAAAGGATCTCTCCAATCTGGGAGAATGGGTATTAAAGTAGTAAATGTGGTTACATCCGAACAAGTGTAAAGTGATGTGCTGAGGCAAAAAATCCCAACCTTTTGGTATAAGCTGATGGGATCTGAGCAAGCGGTAATTGACAAAGAAAGAGATTGGAGTTGCGGTGGACTACACAATGAAAATGTCGACCCAACGTGCGGCTGCTGTGAAAAAGGTAAGTTCTGTGTTGGGCATAATTAGAAAAGGAACTGAAAATCAAACTGCCAATATATCATTATCATACTGCCTTATACAAATCCATGGTACGACCACATTTTGAATACAATATTGGCCATCGCACCTCAAAAAAGATATTGTAGAGCTGGAAAAGGTGCAGAAAAGGGCAACCAAAATGTTCAATAGGCTGGAGTAACTCCCCAATGAGGAAAAGTTATCAGGTCTGTGACTATTTAGCTTAGAAAAAAAAGGAAATTGAAGAAAGACATGAGAGAGATTTACAGAATTGTGCAGGGTGAGAAAGGCTATAGGGAAGCATTCTTCTCCCTCTCTCGTAACACTAGAACCCAAAGGGGTCATCCCATGAAGCTGAATGGTAGGAGATTCAGGACAGATAAAAGGAAGGACGGTTTCACACAACATCCAATTAAACTATGGATTTCACTACCACACAATGTAGTGATAGAGAACAGCTTGGATAGTTTAAAAAGGAATCAGACAAATTCCTGGAGGAGAAGGCTACCAATGGCTGCTAGTCCTGATGGCTAGGGGCTACCTGCAGTGTAGGGGTGGACGAAAGTCACTTACCTTTCGTCGAAGCTTCTTCACGGTGGGGGGGAGACGCTTCGCTGCTCCCCCCACGAAGTTCAGGCCAGGGGGGAGGCTTCCTGCCTCGCCCCGGCTGAAATTCAGGCCGGGGGGGAGGCTTCCCGGCTCACCCGGCCGAAATTCAGGCCGGGGGGGAGGCTTCCCACCTCGCCCGGCTGAAATTCAGGCCGGGGAGGAGGCTTCCCGCCTCGCCCGGCTGCGAACTCGAAAGTTTTTTTTTTTAAAAAAAAACGCCCCCGTGATAGGCTACGTGACGATTAACGTAGCCTATCATGGCTAGATCTGCAAAGTCAGCCGTGATAGGCTACGTTAATCGTCACATAGCCTATCACGGGTGACTTTAAAAAAAAAAAGCGCGTACGCTAATGGCGGCCCCCATAGGGAGCCGCCATTCACGTTCCTTATTTGGTCGCTGTAGTCTACGTAAATCTTTACGTAGACTACAGCGACCAAATAAGGAATGGGAATGGTGGCTCCCTATGGGGGCCGCCATTATCCGTACGCATTTTTTTTTTTTAAAGTCACCCTTGATAGGCTACGTGATGATTTACGTAGCCTATCACGGCTGACTTTGCAAATCTAGCCGTGATAGGCTACATTAATCGTCACGTAGCCTATCACGGGGGCTTTTTTTTTCTTTTATTGGAATGGCGGCGGCCGGTCGAAAGACTGGCTGCCGCACCTGCCCCGCACGAACACCTGCCGAACCGCCGGCCGGACCCGCCGCCAGGAGGGACATTCGGCGAAGGTAAGTCCCGTCCTGGGGGGGGCGGGGGGTGGAGGATTTCTCCCCAAAACTTGTTCGGGGGACTGAACACGTTGGCGCTCGGCCCCCCGAAGTTTCGGGGAGAAATTCTCCGCCATCCCTACTGCAGTGTCAGAAACAGGATGCCCCTGTATGTCTGTTACTGGGGAACAAGAGCAGGCAGATGCTATTGCATTCACTCATGTCCTACTTTGGGCAGCTGGTTGGCCACTGTGGGAACAGAATACTGGGCCAGACAGGCGTTTGGTCTGATCCAGCAGGGCTCTTCTAACATTCTTATGTTCACCACTCCAGACCTTCTTAGCGTAATGTGCAGCTGTGTTGTGTGTGCATTCTTGGGTGCACACTCTTGGTTCATGTAAACCTGCAGAGGAAGCTAGTGGGCCAGATGGGAAACTCCCTGTGGGTCATTTTTATCCCATAAGCCAAGGTTTCCCATGTCTAATGTAATGTGACATGCATGAACTGAGAGCAAAGCATAGACGATGTCCCAAAAACCTTCGCTACATGCAGGGGAACCATGGTGGAGGCTCAGTCATTCCTCAGCAAAAAAGTAGGTTAGGAAGGGGGCCCAGGAGGTAGAAAATGTGAAATCTGCTTCCTTAAGCAAATGCTGTCCTTGCCACATTCTTGCTTCCCATTGAGAAAAGAGGTCTTGGATCTTGCTTGTTTAAGCAAGGTTGTATAGTAATAAATGAGATTCAAAAGTAACAGGGAGGTTGGTAGCTGGAAGTCAGGCTCCAGCTATTAAGAGACGGCATCTCTAAAATGCATCCATTTTCATTTCTCTCAAAAATACAATTTTTATGCAGTCTGAAACCTCTTTTTAAATTACATCCTCTTCGCTTTATGTAAAGAAATATAACAGATAGGCAGAAATGGCTTATTAAAGCTATCTGTTTTTCTTGGTGTCCCAGTAATTTGATGAACAGTTCAGGTTTCAGAGACGGCATCTCATGACGATCACAAAAATAATAAGCTGGTTGGTTGATTAATAGCAGTTCAATCAAGCCCCCAACCCTCTCCCTCCTTCTTTCTCAACCATGTATTAGCCTAAGTGGAATATATCATATAGGAACATGGCTAAATAATTCCTAGCACAGTTAGCTTGTCCCTAGGGGATTAAATGTTGCATTTGCAAAAGTCATGAGTGTAAGAAACGGACACTTTCAAAAGTGAAAACTGGATGCTTACATGCTGGGATGGGCAAGATGGTTGTTGTTTAATACAAATGACCAAACTACAATGAGGGTGCCATATCTAATGTTTCTGCTTAACTTTTTCAAGGTCATTGTTTCCCAGAATTAATTTAACCTTCAAGTCATCAGTAATAACTTTTTTTCTGTTCTGACTCCTTAACAGTAGTAAAAAGAAGAAAAGAATGCAAAGTTCTAGATCTTATGACAATGGGAGAATCTCAAAATATTGGGAGCTCTCTGGAATGCTATTGAAACTAGTATCAAATGGAGTCAAAGCCATGGGAGAACCCATCACTATTGGAGATAACAGTGAAGTTCCACCAAGCCAGGCTTAGAAAAGGACTTTGAGGGCTTGCTATAAAGGAGAGGGAAACTTTACAAACCCTGGATGCCTTCTCCTGCTTGAATTAAAATGTGAGTGGAGGAAGAATTCCCACCTTCCCTGGCCTACCAGTTTCCCCTGTTGAATGCTGCCCCTATTCAACCATGTTGCTCTGTCAAATTCAATAAGTGGAAATTAAGAAATGGGGAAGGGAAAGCCACCTACTGTGGATCCTCCAGAGTTGCTGACTTCCCCCATCCTCAGAGTCTGCCCCTCCAGCATCTTTTAACAACCTCCCTAGGTTCTCGTGGAGCATCAGCTCATTTCGCATGTGTACGACGGACTGAGATATGGGTAATTTCTCCATGGCCTTGAATTGTCTGTGAGGAGAGGGAATGTTTTATTTAAAAGATACATATATTGACTTTTCAGAAGAATTCAGGTAATTTCCAAAGGGAGCCTTGGAAAGCTTCTCGCATAATTATGCCTTGACCTGCTGCACAGCAGTGGCCACTAGGGATGTACGGGTTGTATAAAATCCACTCCATCTGTGTTTCGCAGATTGTCTGGTGCCTTTCATCTTGTCAGTCCATTGATGGAATCGGGGGGGGGGGTGCTTCTGATGTTCCACAAATTTCTATGTGAGCAAAAAAATGCACAGTTGTGTAAATTCATACATGTGGAAATGCACAAATTCCCCCCAAATGCACATTTTCATGCTTTAGCCTACAGAGGAAATGCTCATTTTGGCCAGGGGCTATTTAGTCTGCATATTTTTCTACAATGGAATTTGCACAAAATTTGGGAAATTTCAAAAATAGTCTGCAAGTCCATGTAATCCACCCAACGGGGGAAAAGCCGGTCCACTGTGGAACCATGGGTTCGATTCATGAAAATCTGAACCCATTCAGTTCCATTGAGGATTTCTCCCACATCCAGAGTTGGCCAGTGCCTCCTGCCTTCTCTTTCTGGCCAGCAGCACTGATCCCTCTCCACTCTCAGCTCTGCACCTCCTCCTCTTCCTCCCCCTCCTCCAGATGGATGGAGGGATGTATGAAAGTTACTTACCATTTTGCGGATCTGCTTTGTGGTGAGGGGGAGGCACTCCATCCCTCCCCCCAGAATCCTCAACGGGGGGGGGAGGCACTCCGTCCCTCCCCCCGGAGTTCTGCCCGGCTTGCATCCCTGTTTTCAACCATGATAGGCTACATAAAGACTTATGTAGCCTATCATGTCTGGGTTAAAAAAACAAAAAAAAGCATACGCAAATGGCGGCGACTATGGCGGCCGCCATTTGCGTTCCTTATTTTTGGCTGTCTTAGTCTACGTAAATATTTACGTAGACTATTACGGCGAAAATAAGGGGGAACGCAAATAGCGTAGTGGGTGCTATTTGCGTTCCTTTTTGATTTGCCATTTTAGCCTATGTAAATATTTATGTAGGTTGAGATGGCCAAAAATAAGGAACATAAATGGTGGCCGCCGTAGCTGCCGCCATTTGCGTACACTTTGTGTATGTGTGTGTGTGTGTTTCAGAGACGTGATAGGCTATGTAAGTCTTTACATAGCCTATCACGTCTCTGTAAAAAAAAAAAAATAGACTGCAAATGGCGGCGGCGGCAGCCGGTCGGAAGACCAGCCGCTGCCACCACTGGAGCCGCTGCCATCCGGAACATCCACCCCAGGTAAGTCTCGTCCCAGGGGGGATCCATGGGAGGGTGGGGGGGTGGCAGGCCGTTCCGCCACAGATTTCGGGGGGCCGAATGCACTGGCATTCGGCCTAACCGAGATCTGTGGAGGAATTCTCTGACATCTAGGGACGTACAAAAGTCACTTACCTTTCACGGATTATGTTGATGGAGGGGGGGGAGGCGTTCCGTGCCTCCCCCCGGAATCCTCGATGGGGGGGAGGTGATCCAATTCTCCCCCCCGGAATCCTCCGCAGCCGGCTGTGCTCCACGGCAGCTGCGCAGAGCAGCCAGCCAGGCCCAGCCAGGCCAGAGCCGTCCGCAGCCGGATTTCCGGCCGCAGAGGGGTCTGGGTAAAAACAACAACAACCGCGTACGCAAATGGCGGTGGCTAGAGCCACCGCCATTTGCGTTCCTTATTTTTGCCATCTTAATCTACGTAAATATTTACATAGACTATGACAGCAAAAATAAAGGGGAACGCAAATAGCGTAGCGGGCGCTATTTGCGTCCCTTTTTGATTCACCGTTTTAGCGTACGTAAAGATTTACGTAGCCTATCACGTCGTGTGTGTTTTTTTAAACCTAGCCATGATAGGCTATGTAAATCTTTACGTAGCCTATCACGTCTTTTTTTTTTTTTACAAGCCTGGAAATTATGGCGGCGGCAGCCACCTGGAGCCGCCGCCACCACAGCTGTCGCCGCCCGGAAGATCCGCCACAAGTAAGTGTGGGGGGGGGCAGGGGGGCAGGCTGTTCTGCCATGGAGTTCAGGGGGCCGAATGCACTGGCATTCAGCCTCACCGAGATCCATGGCGGAATTCTCTGACATCCCTACTGACATCCCTAGATGGATGGATGGCAGTGGCAGCACCTTTCAACCTGTCACCCAGCCTTGCAAGTGAACAATAATGCTTGGGGATGGACGAACGTGTCAGTCTCGGTTTCTCTCGGTTTCTCATTCTTTCAATCTTAAATTTGGTTTGTCCCAAACTCTGAGAATTTTCATTAAAAATTTCACATGGGAATTCATACTCATTCTAGTGCACATATCTTGCAATACACGCATTTTGGTACACCATTTGCTGACTATTCACATTTTTGCAAGCAATTCTCCTAGCATAATGAATTTCTGAAAGTTATTTTCATTGATATATGCAATTTTGAGTGCACATTCCCTTAATATAGGCATTTTGTATGCCTTTTTTATTGGAGAACTCCACTACCAAATTCAGAGAAATGCAAACATCAAAGGATAACAGTTTCAGTTGATGTATTGGTTTGAAAGTGTACAGGTAGGTAAGTTTGCCTTAAAATGCAAGCATTAAAATGTGAACTAAATGAATCCTCCCCCCCATCCATATCTTGGAGCCACAGCCCCCACCCAGAGGCAAAGGTTCACTTGGGTTGTGTGGTTATGGTGGCTAGAAGGAGCTGTCACCATTCACTCACCTGGCCTCTTCTTCCAGGTGACAGCTGCTGCTGTTCCTAGTAGCTGCCATTAGGGAAGTTTGGATTTTGTTAAATCACTTCCATCTGTGTTTTGCAGATTGTCACACATCTTTTGTTCCATTGTCCACTCATGGATAGAATTGGATCCTTAGCAGAATTTCATTCTACTTAAGCTAATTGGCATAAACCTCCTCCTAAATAAGAAGAACTCGAGACTGATGAACCCAGTCCATGAGAATTTCTCTGAAATTTTCTTCTCCTTTGAATTTCTTTTCAAAGGCAATTTCTTTTCTATCATATTGAATGAGAATGGTCAAAAAAATGTGGGAGAAATGTTCCACACAGCTCTTCTTCTCCTTCTTCTCCTTCTTCTCCTTCTTCTCCTTCTTCTCCTTCTTCTCCTTCCTCCTCCTCCTCCTCCTCCTCCAGATCATGTACTTCTTTGAATTAAGGAATCAGAGCCTGATAGTTTTCATTACCAGAGCTAAGTTAATAGTTGTCTCACACACAAAAAATCCACTCCACTGGCTTCCTTCATTTTAGGAGCTTAATTAAAGGTGGGTAGGGGAGATTGTCACTGCTATTGATAAAAACAAGAGAATCAGAAACCCTTGCTAATCTATTGCAAATTACCCAGAGATTTAACAATACAGCTTGATCTACCATCTGGAACTGGGCCCAGGGGGCTGCAGACTCTGGGGGTCTGGACTCAGGAGTCTTGGGACCAGGGGCACCAGGATTGGGAGGGTCTCTGGTTGTTGGGCTCAGGGAAAGTGGAGGGGTTTGGGCCCAGTACCACTTTAGGCAGTACTACTTTAGGCAGTACCACTGTTCTCTCACCCTCTCTATGTATATTTCCAGGACACTGTTGGATTGGGCTAATGACAGCTCTTTGTACAAAATGTAGAAATATATATAAAAAAGGGCAATGGACAATTCTTAAGGGCCATAACTCAGTGGCAGAGCACCTGCTTTGCACACAGAACCATCCGGGTTGTACCCCCGACATCTCCCCTTCCTGCAACCCTGGCGAGCTGCTGTCACTATAGACAATACTGAGCTGGATGAAGCAATGGCCTGCGTTGGTATAAGGCAGCTTCTTACGTACCTGTTGCATTGGTTCCACTTCAGACTGGGTCATTCAGAGCTCCAAACTCCTGGGAGAAATTTGGAGGTGGAGCATTTTGGAAGCATCCCTTAATAAAACTATATAATGGCTCAATAACTTACATACAGTTTCAAAGGCAGGTTTTTGCCGGTCTTCTAAATGCCATAAGAGTACTGAATATTGGTTTTTAATGTTTCCCTGAAGCACCCAGGCAAAATTCAGTACAAAAATCATAGGCATGAGAAATGCTCTGACAAACCATTTTAAAACTAAAAGCAAAGGTTGCTTGTAAGCAAAATTCCAAAATCCATGTGAGCCGGTGTAGTGTCAAACGTGTTGGACTGGAAGCTGGGAGATCCGGGTTCTAGTCCCCACTCGGCCATGGAAGCTCACTGGGTGACTTTGGGCCAGTCACACACTCTCAGCCCAACCTACCTCACAGGGTTGTTGTTGTGAGGATAAAATGGAGAGGAGGAGGAGAATGTAAGCCGCCTTGGGTTCCTTGCAAGAGGAAAAAAGGCGGGGTATAAATGCAATAATAAATGTTAATGTAATACCTTTATTAGGCTAACCAAAATATCATCACACACAAAAAGAGAACTGCGAGCTATTGAGGCCTCCAGATCTCTTCATCAGGCAAGATGTTACTGAAAGCAGGCTGAGTGTGGTGGGTGGGGGGAGAAGGAGAAAGAGAAAAGTTGACTTGTTGAAGTCATGGTGTTATCATGATCACACTCTTGAGATGGAATGCAGGAGGAAAGGTCTGCAGACATTCCAATATGGCTCTAGCAAAGGGATGTGCAAATTGTGGCCCTCCAGATGTTTTGGCCTACAACTCCCATCAGCCCTAGCCAGCTTAGCCAATGGTGAGTGATGATGGGAGCTGTAGGTCAAAACATCTAGTGGGCAATAAGTTGCCCACTCCTGCCATAAGAGATTTGTTAGTCTTTAAGGTGCCATAAGATGTGTTATAATTTTACATTTAAACACATATTGGAAAGAAAATAAAAAAGTAAATATGTATTTTGAAAGAAAGCACACAGTTAATTATGTACATAAGTACAATTTTTGAGAGTTTTTTAATTGCAGATTAATTGGAAAAAGAATGGAATGGAATGATGGGTAAATCCATCCAAAACTGATACAGACTGGAATTAGGTAGATTCACCCATCCATATGTTGACAAATACTGAACTAGATGGTCTACCTTGGTATAAAACAGCATCTTATGTTCCACACCCCCTGACTGTGGTCCAGCAAATCATGTGATCACAGAAGAGACCGTGGAAATAAGCAGCACTTTTTCTGCTAAGTGGTTTTCAGTCTGTCCTTCAGGTTGACAGATGATAGTTTTTACTGGATACTCTATCTTAATGAACTCCTTTGTGGTAAAAGTAATTCAATAACGAATCGGGTTCCTAGTTTGTCATCAGCCCTTTGCAAACTAGAAGAAGGGAGAAAGAGAAATGTAATTTGACTTGATGATTGTTTTATCTCATTACATTAATTGTATAAAGAATCCTGGAGAAACATGGTTAGCAGCAGCATGGAGTTTCCTCGGTGCTGGGAAGCAAAAGTCAATGAAGTTCCTTCACAATCACCACACCACTCTGTAGAAACATCACTATTATTAAGTTAATCCAGTGGGTTTCAAGGAAGTCCAATAACATCTCCAGAGCTGCAAGTTCCTAACCCCTGCTGTAGAAGTTTGCCAGATGTTCATCAATGTGTACATTAGTTGTGGCTGTCTATAGGCAGCAGGCATGGGTCTCCTAGTTGTTTCACCCCTGGCACCTTATTTAGAGGTCTGGGAATATCACCTGACCTGCTCTGGTCTATGAGTGCATGAAGGCTTTCTTGGGTGGGATCTCTGAAATTCCCCCATTTGACCAGAGGTCATCACTCACAGGCTCAACCCCAGCCTGATATCTCTTTGGTCAGCAATGGGGATGGGGGAGAATTTTGTTTCAGTTTGGTTTTAAGAAGAATTGTCCATCTAAGCTCAGGACTTCAAGAGCTTTGCTCTTAAGAGTCCGGGTTTGAATCCCCATGTATTCAACCATGTTAGCGCTGAATTAAGGTTGCCACCTCTTTCTTCTGATAGTTTCCTCATCTTTAACTGCGACAGGGCCAGCAGGTACATCATGGTTCTCTCCATGCTGGGAATAGCTGTACCTATTAGTGCTCTGCTGAAAATTTCTCCCACATTTTTTTTAACCATTCTCATTCAATTTAGTAGAAGAGAAATTGCTTTCGAAAAGAAACTCAGTGGTGAAGAAATTTTGGAGGAATTCTCATGGGTTGGGCTTGGGTTTCTTGGGTTTACCTTACTTAAGAGGTGGCCAAGGAGTGAGCATAAGTCTCCTCTTTTTCATTGTACAATCATCTCTCTGGCCACCTGTGGCCTCCTCAGTTTCCCACACATCAATTAAAGCCCAGTTGAAGGCACCATGAGGTAATTCCTCCCATGGGGCTTTTGAGATAAGGACATGCAGACAGCCCAGGAGGCTAGCTGAGATTAGGTAAACTCAAAAACACCACAAACATAAATTATAAAAGATCCTGAATGAGGCAGAACAATGGAAGCCTCTTTCCTGGAGGAAGAAAACTTGCCAGGAAATTGGAGGACAGATTTTGGCAGAACACGAAGTCCACCTCATCCCTGGAGCTGGACACAACACTGCCCCCAACTGCATTGTGGTGGATGCAAACTGGGGGCTAGCATACCAAGACAGTTGATGCTGTTGCAGCACAGCCCCCCCAAAAAAAAATTCTTACCAAAAAAGAAAGAAGCTGTGCTACAAGCCCTGCCAATGGGGAGCCCTACCTGGGAGAAACGGTTGAGAATTTCTCCTCTGCCAGGAGAAATTCAATGAAATTGTCTCGCAAATTTCTCTGCCCACAAACAAGATGGAAAATTTCAAGAGGCCATTTGCTCACAGCTCCAGTACCTATTGAATTTGGTTGGTGCAAACAGCTAGGAATTTTGTTTCAGTGTGTTTTTGATCTGTGTAGCCAAATTCACAAAGTTATTCATATTCAGGAGAGAAAGAACTTGAGATTTAAAATAATAATGTGGAAGAAAGTGAAAATGGCAGATTTGCCCATCTCTAGTCACAAATTCAAGATCTGCTGTGCATTTGACGCCTTCTGACAGAAAGGCAGAATGCCATACCAAAGAGAAAACAATGAACTACAGAAGCATTTCCACCACCACCTTGTCCCCTATGTTTGCATTTCTTTACTCAGCCCTATTTGTCCCCCATCCTCAAAAATGAAGGATTGGTATCAAAAATATGATGTATCATTTGCCATGGACATGGTATTTCACCATTTTGAAGGTTTGAGGCCTACAGAGGCAAGGAAAAAGGTCAGGCTCAGAGGCCTGTAGTTTTCTGTTGCGAGGGGGTATCCCTGAGAGGAGTATGTTCATTTCCCAGGTCAGGTTTCAGTTTCATTTCCCCAGTTAAGTTTGAGTTCTTCAGGTTTGAAGCTGTACTTTTGGTTTTGAGGGAGGAGGGAGGAGAGCAAGAAGGCCAGTAAGAGCAGAGTGAGGGAGACCAGAGCCTGAAAAGGGAGCAGAAAGAAGCAGCCTGGAGACAGCTAGGGTTAAGGAAGTTGTGTTTTGCAACTTTTATTTTGTCTTAATGCCTTTTGTATCACTCAGGTCTATTGCGTAAATACCTTTAGTTGTGATTGGCTTGCTTTAATTTACTAGTAAACTGTTGTGGTTAAAATTAAACCTTGTGTCCAGAGTGTCAATCACCCCATGCCTACAGCCTAAACCCCACATTATTGGAAAGGGAAGGAGGGTGGGACTCTTAAGGAGGCAAGAGATCCTTAAGGAGTTCCTCAGGGGGTCTGGGTCATAAGGGGAATCCTGACAACCAGCCGCTGCGTTAATTTCACTTTTCAATACCTGACAAGAGTTGTCACCTCCAAAATATTCCAACAGGGATCCTTCCCTATCAACCATCTTTATTACAGCAAAATTCAAATTTAAGCAGCACAGGTATTCATCATAAATAAAACTTGTTTTTATATTATGTCTCTCTCACTCTTTCTCTTGTTAAAAAAAAAAAATGTTTTCAGAAAGGACCCAAGCATTTCATTCATTCCAATCCTGCTAAACAAAGTTCTGTGGTTTTGGATGAACCACCAACTCGCTGTTCTCTTCACCCTGAAATTACACCATGTTATTCAGACTTGAATTCCTGAACTTCAGAGCAAAGTGTTCAAAGATCATTTCACAGTGTTCCCAAAGGGTTCATATCTCCAAATAAGTAGCCAAAAAGTGCCAGGAGATCTTAAAAACTGTTGCTGCCTCCATTGGAAGAAAAATAAGGGTTGGTCCTTACAGGCCCAGCAGTGGTGGATGTGAACCTGAGAAAATGAAGAGATTGAACTCAGTATTATTGAACAACTAGCAAAATTATTATGACAGGGACAGTCTATGCAGAGGAAGGGCTTGTGTGCAGCTGCCTGCCCCTCTAAGAGTTGTTGTCAGTGTGGGCCAGACCACCCATAATCAAGGGTAGAAGTAGGGATGTATGGGTTTTGCTCAATCCTTTCCATCCGTATTTCACAGATCGTCAGGTCTCTTTCATTCCATCATCCACTCATTGTTGATGGAATTGGGGTTATCTCAATTTCCCAAACTTGCATTTGCGTTGGAAAGTGTCCAGTTGCACAAATGTGTATTTGTGCAAATGTCCACTTCCAAAAATGCATAAATCTTCCCAAAATATGCATTTTCACATTTTAGCCTATTGGTGAAAATGTGCATTTTTGGTCAGTCCTTTTAAATTTATTGCATTTTTCTATGACTAAATTTGCATACAATTCCAGGAAGTTTTTTTTTTTAATGGTCCACAAATCCATGGAATCTACACAACTCAAAAATGCCTGTCCGCTGCAGAATCCGTGGGTCGAATTCACAGAAATCTGATCTCATTTGAATCTCTTGCAGATTTCTCTGATATCCCTAGGGAGAAGTTAGGTTAGAAAGGAGTCCCAGACGTAGGGGAAAGAAAGGGAGTATTAACAGAGATGATTTTAGCTTTTAAGAGAAATGAAACTTTGGGATGGCACATGACAAAAAAAAATTGAAGGAGTAAAAGTCCCAAACAGGGAAATATTTTGGGATGTGAGAGCACAACTTTGTTAGGAAAGGTTCCATTCCTTTAACAAATCTAGGAAATCCAGACATGCCATCCATCAATGATGGGGAACTACTGACCATGCAGATGCTGTCAGACTAGAACGCCCATCAAGAGCCAGTGTGGTGTAGTGGCTAGAGTGCTGGACTGGGAGTCGGGAGATCCGGGTTCTAGTCCCCACTCAGCCATGGAAGCTCACTGGGTGACTGTGGGCCAGTCACAGACTCTCAGCCCAACCCACCTCACAGGGTTGTTGTTGCGAGGATAAAAAGGAGAGGAGGAGGATTACGTACACTGCTTTGGGTTACTTGGAGGAAAAAGGAGGGATATAAATGCAATAACTAAATAAATAAATCATCCCTGACCATTGGTCAAACTAGCTGGGGCTGGGGCCAGCTGGGAGTCCAGCAACATCTAGTGGGACACAGGCTCCCCAAACCTGACATAGGCGTGGTGTCTCCCACCAAAGTTTGCGGGGATGGGGAAACAAAATTGTACCAACAACCCTTCCATAGAGTTCGTAAAGAGACAGAAGCCCCATTTGAGAAAGAATATGGTAGCCTTAGTAAACTGATTAGAGAGACCTATGTAACAGTAGGGCTGCACTAAATATTTAGCCATAAAAATGTCTGGGCTCAGAATTATGGAAATGTAAAATATTATAGCCCTTTAGGACAGGGATGGGCAGGTCTCAGTCTAATTTCAACAGCCCTGTGCGTGTGAACAGTTCAGACCTCTGGCAAGAGCAATCTGTCTCTTCCCTGACATCCCACTTGGCAGTGGCAGTGACCACCCACTTTTGCCTCTGGCTCAGCCCACTGCTGCCTTCGGCCCTTCCTACCACCACCATGTGCCCCCCACAACAGATTACCCATGAGGGAATGCAGCCCCCAACAGAAAAAAAGTTGCCCACTCCTGCTTTAGGCACTCATCCTCTCATCCAGAAAAGTCAAATCATTCCATACGGGTTCCTCACTAACCCATCCACCCTGTTTAGGACAGAACAGCCGCTCCCAGTTCACCAGCCTATTTGGAGGGATGAACGGGGGATGACTGTTCCAGCATCTGCAATTCCGTCCATCTTTTCATTTCCGACTGTCCTTCCCAGAGGAATTCTGGGAGGGAAACTATGGTGACAACAGCTGCCAGAACTCTGTTCTGTTGCTGCCATGCCACTGAAGCTTCTGGGAGAGATGAAACTGTTAAAAGTTACCCCTACCAAGGCCATCCAAACCAAAGTAAAAACCCTTCCTGCCTCCATTGTAAGCCCTCTTCCTTCTCCCCAAATGTTTTTGAAGGGAAGAATCTCACCTTCTTAATTGTAAGCTCCCTCCCCCTGAAATGGCATGAATTATTTGCACCAATCCCCCTTCTCCCTATTTTAGGACTTTCCCACCCCACCCAAAAATGGGTAAATCCTGAAATGCAGAAAACAAAAGCATCCCAATAGAAACTGGCTTCCACCAATGCCTAACCTGCACCTGGACACTGGCAAGACCAAGCACACTTACCCATAGGAAGGAGAAAATGGATACTGAGGCCCATCACCTGCCATTGCTGGAGGATCTCGTACACTGCTAGATGGCTTAGTCGGGTTCCTCTGCTGGTAAGAGTAGCCAGGCTGAACCAGGGGGATATAGCTGAGCACAGATGTGTAAGGCGAACGGAAAATTTGCTGAGGGTTGTAAGGAGTTACCTACGGAAAAGGGAGAAAAAAAGGAATAAGAACATAAGAAGACCCATGCTGGGACAGACCAAGGGTCCATCTAGACCAGTATTATGTTCACAATGGCCAGCCAGCTGCCCACAGAAAGTGCAACAGCATCCTCCCGCCCATGTTCCCCAGTAACTGGTGCACATAGTGATACTGCCTCTGATACCGGAGGTAGTACATAGTCATTAGGACTAGTAGCCATTGATAGCTTTATCCTCCATAAATTTATCTAACCACTAGGGATGGCGTGGGCGCCCGTTTCAGTCTGCAAATCTTTCAGACCACCAGGACACATAGACTTATAGGCAAAATAGTGCTGCAAAACTAGAGTATATGGACGATTCACAGTGCTTTTTGCGTATAAGTCTATGAGCAAGTGCTGCTGATCGCCATGTTTTTTTTAAAAACATGGCGATTGGAACAGAGACGAACAGGCCCAGGTAGGTTGTGGGCTGCTTGCCAAGCATGGAGGGGGGCTCGAGTGCAGACCATAGGGCCAGCGAGTAGGGGGGGAGCTCGGCGGGTGCCCAGAGAACCCGAGCTGGGATGTTGTATTGCCCCGGCCGTGGGCATTGAACTCTTAGGTTAGAAGTGCCAAGATCGTGATACATCACACTCAAAAGTTTGCTTACAAGGAGACTTTATTGAGTAACTTACAGCACACAGGCGTACCCAATGGTTGGATCAGACAGCTTCTCTGAACCCCGAGCCACTGGGTACAATTGGTCTTATATTCTGCAGGTTAGCAATAAGCAGCGTTTCAGCAGCACGCGCCCCTCGCGTTCATTCCCAGCATAAACTAACAGCACTTGGTTCTCAAGCACAGCCACCTGCAGCTTTGGGGTAAACAAACTTTGCTTCTCAGGCTCATCAGTGATAAGGCATTCTCCTCATGAGCGAGGAATGTTCTTGGAGCTACTTCTCACCCTTTTGACATATCGGGCAACGTCAGGAGGCCGGTTAAGGGAAAACAGCAGCCCTCTGACCAAAGGCAGAGAGCATTATAAATCTAAGCCACTCTACAACTACTAATAGCTTGATTGAGGCCTAAGGCCTTAGATGTGTTCTCACATCCCTACTAATCACCTTTTAAAGCTATCCAAATTGGTGGCCATCATTATGTCTTGTGGTAGCAAATTCCATGGTTTATCTATGCATGAAAGCGATGAAGCTGCTTAGGGCAAAAGAACTTTGGGGAAGTTCAAAATGGCCTATTTTTTAACCCAAATGCCCAAAAAGAGCCCTGCTCAATCAGACCAAAGGCTTAGTGCAGTATTCTGTTAGCGCAGTGGCCAGCCAGATGCCTCTGGGAAGTCCAGCGCAGGACATGAGTACAATAGCACCCTCCCACTCAGGGCTGGCCCTACCGTTAGGCAAGTGAGGCTGCCACCTCAGGTAACAGATGCTGGGGTGGGGAGGGATGGGGAGGGGTTGGAAGATAGAGCAATATGGGTCATGTGGTCTGCTCTTTATCACCTGTTACTTATTTTTAAAAACAACTTGTTCACACAATTGCTCATGGCATGAAAATGGTATCTCATCTAGTTTGGCCCTTAGATCTCAATTGTTCATTCCCATATATTCCTCTACTCCAGGCATGGGCAGCCTGTGGCCCTTCAGATGTTACTGGACTACAACTTCCATCACCCCTGAACATTGATCATGCTGGCTGGGGCTGATGGGAATTGAGGTCCAGCAACATCTGGAGGGCCACAGGATCCCCACCCCACAAACTAGGGATGTTAGAGAATTCCGCCACAGATCCCAGGGAGGCCGCATTCCAGTGAATTTGCCCCCCCCCTCGGAATCCATGGCAGAATGGAGCAATCCGCCCCACCACCCCGCAAAAGCCCCACTAAACAGAGCCTATCTAGCTGCGGCTCCACCGGCGGTGGCGGCAGCTCCGGTGGCTCTGGCAGCAGTGGCAGCTCCGGCAGCTCCAGCCACTGCCGGGCTGCAGCCGCAAATGGCAGCCGCTACACCGGCCACCATTTGCTTCCCTGGCAAGCCGTGATAGACCACGTAAGTATCTATGTAGCCTATCATGGCTCAGAGCAGGGATGCAAATGGCACAGCGGCCGCCATTTGCATCCCTGCTTTTGCCGTGATAGGCTACGTAAATATTTAAGTAGCCTATCACGGCAAAAGCAGGGACGCAAATGGCGGCTGCTATGGCATTTGCGTCCCTTCACTGAGCCTTGTTAAGCTACGTAAATATTTATGTAGCCTATCATGGCTCAGCAAAGGACGCAAATGGTGGCCACTATGCCGGCTGCCATTTGCGTCCGCAGACCTGCTGTGAGGATGCACCCGGCCGGCAGCTCCGCAGAGTCTCCACAGAGTGGAGCCAGTTGGGGTAGGATTTCGGGGGGAGGTACGGAGTGCCTCCCCCCACCGCGAATGTCACCCTTAGAAAAGGTAAGTGACTTTCGTACATCCCTACCACAAACAGTCCCATGCACTGCCTGGGGGAGGGGAAGAGGACAAAATGCACCAGCAACAACAGGATGTCTCATCTCCTGGGATTTTCCTTCTTCCATTCCACCATGCACTGTACAAAATTAAAAAATGGCACAATGGAGAATTCCCAACATATTGTTTCCATCTCAGAAAAAAACACACAGAGATAATTTGGAGCTCCAAAATCCAGGGAGAAATTCAGATGAGTTGTATTCTGACTCATCTCAGTGACACCCATATAGGGCTCTCCCTCCAGGTTAGCTCCTCAAAAATCTATCTGGCTCTTAAGTTTTGCAAAACATTTTGCAATCCCTGCTCTTTCACCCTATGTGTGGCACAATATTCCACACATCTTATAAAATGCATCCCCTTTCTTGCGAACAAAATCCATCTTCCCAAGCTGGCCATGCTTTATTTCCTTGCCTTATTAATATATTTTATTTCCCCCCGCACTCCCAATAATTTAGAAGCCTCCATTCTTGAGCTTTCATTTGGGCCAAACTAATCTCCAGCATTGACAGTTGGGAGACCAAGGCCACACCATGTCTTTCTTGGGGATAGCAAAGCAGTGCCAACTCCTGTCCTATGCCTTTTACTGCCACAGTTCATCTTATCGTGGTCCATCCATTGAATTCCCCATCCTTCTTGAAGGAACTTAAAATAGACGCTCTTGTTTCAGTTCAGGAGGCTATATGGGCACTCTTCGAAAGCCCATCTGTCTAAGATGATGCAAAAAACCAGAAGAAGATGTGGGTGTTTTCCTTAAGCTCATCAAATTTATAATTTATGCTACTGTTCCCTATAATACCAATGTTGGCTGGTCCTGTGCTGATCAGTTTGGAAGTGAAAGAGGGCAACTCAAAAAGAAGGTTGAGGTTTTTGCTAAGGTTGTATGAGAAATTTGTTTCAATTCATTGTTCATCACTCTTTCTTTCTTTCTTTTTTTCTTTCTTTTTTTCTTTCTTTCTTGCATTTATATCCTGCCTTTTTTCCTCTTGCAAGGAACCCAAAGCGGCTTACATTATCCTTCTCCCCTCCATTTTATCCACACAACAACACCCCTGTGAGGTAGGTTGGGCTGACCATCTGTGGCTGGCCCAAAGTCACCCAGTGAGCTTCCATGGCTGAGTGGGGACTAGAACCCAGATCTCCTGGCTCCCAGTCCAACACTCTAGCCACTACACCACACTGGCTCTCAATTTACCCAGTTCGTACTTTCCAACCGAAGAAGAACTTGGATGAAGTCTGCAGTCGAAGTCTGTATATTTCCAAGCTTGCAATGTGATTTGTGGACAAAAAAGAAACATGTTCGACAGCATGCCTACATCTGAAAAGCGTGGATGAAAAAATTCATACTTCTGAAAAATTTGCACAAATATGCTTTCATCCATGGGAGTAGAATGCATGCATTTCAAAGATGTGCACAATTGATGTGTACATTTGGAAAAGTACGCATGAAAATATGCACTGATTTTCAGGCAAAAGAAAAAATGAAAACGAGCTTGCAATCTGATGTGGATTCAAGTCTGAATGAGCTTCAGAATGGAATTCAGAGAACTTCAGTGACCTCAATTTTTCCAGATTCACACATCCCTAATTTCTGCATAGTCAGGGGACTTCAATCCCTGGGTATGCAGAAATAAAATAAACGTGTACTTTAAAAGATATTTTAAAAATGATTAAAAAAACAACAACCAGAAGGACCTGTGAGCTCCCAGTACCTGTGCAATGTTGGAGGTTGTTGAGTTTGAGGTTCTGAGTTGGAAAAAGAAAGGAAAATTGATGGGGGAGGGAACCAGCCTGCTTCAGCATGTAACAGTGTAAAGGGGGATTTGAGACAAGCAATGCATGCTATGAGGTCAGACTAGGGCTGTGCACTGCTTTGGCCTGAGGCCCAAACCCCGAGTCAAAGCGGGCCACTTCGGGCCATTTCAGGCTCCTTCCGAGGCAAAGCGGAGGGGGCATGAAGTGACCCAGAGCTTCAGGTTGGGGGCTCTTCAAAGCACTCGGTGCGCTTCGGAGCTTCGGCGCCCTGGCCCAGCCGTGCCAGCGCCTCCAGTTCCTTACCCAAGGTGACTCATAGGAGTCGCCATTTCTGTCGTCTCCGTTGCCACTGCCTCTGTCGCCACCTCCGCCGCCACTATCACTGCTGCCACTGCTGTCATCGCCACCGCCTGCCACCGCCAACTTCTGAGCCCTGGACGTGTGCCGGATCTTGTTGCAAGGAACTGCCATTTTAAAAATGGCACCAAAAAAGAGCCAGCATGAGTCCAGGGCTCTGGAGCTGGCGGTGACAGCAGCCATGGTGGAGGAGGAGGTGGCGGTGGAGGCAGCAGCCCAGGTGAGGAGCTGGGGTACAGGGCCAAGTCAGGTCAGCCCCCTTGAATCAGCCTGAGCCGAATCAGGCCTGCCTCCGAAGCCACAAAGCAGCTTCTGAGTCAGATTGGGGGGTCCCTGCACAGCCCTAATTCAGACCATTCCCCTCACCTTACTCCACTCCACTCCATACACCCACACAGATGCACACTAGATAGCAGTAAAGTGCTTGGATTCAGGAGTCAGGGCAGGTAGCCAGCCGTGCATCCAAGCGCTTTCGTATTATATAACATAGCAGTGGAAGTTTTCAGGGGAGTGAGCAAGGAAAAATATGTCCTTTTTCTTTATCTTGAAGCCTTCTCTTTTGGGCAACCCCAAACAGCACTACAAGTCTCGTGTTCCAAGCTGGCTGGAGTCCTTAACAGAAGCACTTGTGTCATGATCTGGGGATACACTGCAACACTTTGTTGCAGATCCCCACTTGTAATTCTGTCATTATGGCTTCTGGCCATGTGTTCTGTGTGAGCAACCTGCAAGGCACCGTATAGGAAGAGGAGTGGTATCTTTCTACCCATCAGACCTACAGTTTACAGTAGCTGGATCAGAGACAGAGGGGACAGTGGCTACAAATCATCACAGGTCATGGAGATGCACGGAACCTCTACCGTCCTAACTCTGAGAATCTGTGTTAATGCATCTAGGGATTCCTTTAATCACTCCTTCTAATAGCAAACTCAAGTGGTGAGTGCTGGCTGATTTGAAACCAAAATGGGGCCACTGCACAGCTGGCCAAAGACATTTTTGGATGCCTGAGGCAGGAGAGGAAATATGGTCCACTGCCTCCTAGCCAAGTCAAAGTGCATAGTGAGCAAGGGTGGCTGAATTATTTTAGTAGCTGAGACAAGGAGGGAGAGAGAGAGAGAGAGAGAGAAGTGTCTCTCTCTGGTAGTAAACACATAATAATAATTAAATAAATAAATATTTGCTGACACCCCAAATCAGTTGCCTGAAGCAAGTGCTTCACAAGGCCTAGTGGTAGGGATTAGGGATGGACAGACCCACCTCCATCTGGGGTGGGGGGAGCTCAACAAGCTCACGTGGCCTGGACCTGCTCATCAAGCCTCCCTACTCACTCTGCCCAGTGGCCAAACCGAGCAAGCTGCTCCTCTTCTCTGCACCAAGGACTCCAGCACTCAAGCCCTTGGGCTTTATGCACACAAGGGCTTGACTGCCGAGTCCTCGGCATGGCCAGCCCCCAGCACTCTCGCCCTGGCCTCCTCTTGAGGAAGGCAGGGTGTGAGCGCTGGGGTGCTGCCAAGACCCTTCCTCCCCACAGTGGCTGTTAAGGAAGCCTTTGACAGCCAGTGGAGGTAGGGCGGGTCCCAATGCAGCCAGCCCCCGGAGCTCTCACTCTGGCATCCCCTCAAGGAGGCCAGGTTGAGAGCGCTAGGTTGTTGTGGTGCTCCCAGCCGCTTGCTGAGCTCCGCGGTGCTTGGCAGCCAGGTCCATCAGCACCCCAGAGCTCAGTGAGCGGGGTCTGAGAGGCCAGACAGGGGGAGCCCAGGGGACTCCACCCCCTTTTCAGACTCCCCTGCCATCCCTAGTAGGGATGCCATGTGTCTTCTTTTACAAAGGACAGGGCTCTATTTGAAGAGCTGCCCAGTCCAAGTCCAATTTACTGATACAGAACCATCTGAAGAAAGAGCTGGGCCTTGACATTGCCCATCAACAGCAACCAGACAGCAGACTGAACAGGTAGGCACACCAGTCCCCTGGCACAGTCTTCCACACTATAGTGAGATGGACTATCCTTTCTACGTAAAGGATAGCAATTATTTCTAAATTTGCCTCTGCAAATGCATCTGCAAATGTGATGGAAAACAGTGTCCTCTCCTTTGGTGATGCATTTCCTGTTTTTTGGTAATTCACAAGTGTCCACCCTACCTAATGGTAAGGCCGGCCCTGGGGCAAATGAGAACAAGGGGGAAGCATTAACATTCATGGGGGTGGGGTCAGAGGGAACCTAGAAGTTTGCAAAAGTTTCAAAACAACAACAAAGGGGGCAACCCCTCCCCCTAAAAAAACCCTGCCCAGTGAGGTCTGAGCATGCTCAGTAGCAATGCGATGTTGGGTGTCAGCTGGAAAAGAAAAATAGAAAACTAAGAGGGGTGGGGTTGGGCTGCGCGCCTGGGTGGCGAGAACCCTGAACACTTAAGGTGGCGAGAAGCCTGAACAGTTGGGGTGGCGAGAACCCTGAACAGTTGGGGTGGCGAGAACCCTGAACAGTTGGGGTGGCGAGAACCCTGAACAGTTGGGGTGGCGAGAACCCTGAACAGTTAAGGTGGCAAGAACCCTGAACAGTTAGGGCTAACTTAAGTTAGGAGCTGAGGATACACTGCAAACTTTTGTTGCAGGTCCCTCTGGTTTCCTCCAGAATTGCTTTCGGCCCAAACTGTCCTACGAGCTTCCAGTTGGCAACTGCAGATGCAATGGCTACTACTATAGCACTTTCAAACCTTGCTTTCCGATCTCTGTTTTTGGCTTTTTCTCCACAATGTCCCTCTTGGGTTGCTGTCTGAACGTTAATTCTGGCTTTACAGATGGGAAATGGAGGCTGAGAGAGAGGAACTTGCTCAAAGCCACTAAGAGCCGAGCCAAAGCCAGATTTCTCAACCCAAACTGACTCTTCTTTCCACCAATTCATGCTGCAGGTGATGCTGGGAACTGATGCCATACCTGTCTGGAATAGCATCCCAGCTGAGGGTGTAACGTCTGCTGGTATGGGATCCGTGCTCTTTGCTGATACAAACTCTATGAAAAATACAGAAGGCAGGAATTGACTACTGTGGACCTGGAACTTTTATTATTAATGAATACATTTTAGACCTATTCACTGAACTTCATCCAGATGGTGATCTGTGTTCAGACCCTACCTGCTGTTCTGAAAACCTCACTATCATATCTTATGTTGAGGGACAAATCATTCTTTTCCTTTTAATTTACTAATCAAACCTATTTAAACAAATTTGCACACTACCAAATCCCTCAAGACAGGTGCTTTCCTCCCCCTCCCACCCCCATGGAATTTTATTTTATTTTAAAATGAAAATTAAAAACAGAGGCAACATGAAGATTCAAAAGGATCACTAAAGAAATAAACACACTGCTTTGCAAAGACACTGAAGTAGGAATAAGATGACACAACTTAATAAACAGAAGCTACTACTTGTTAGAGAGAAAAGGCATCTTTAATCATTTCTTTTTCATTCCCTATGACATTAAGGGCACAATCCTATGCATGTATAGACAGAAAAAAGGTCCTATAACTCCCAGCATTCCCCAGCCAGCCATGCTGGCTGAGGAATCCTGGGAATTCTAGGACATTTTTCTATCTAAATATGCATAGGATTGCACCCAATCACACTAGAACCACACCAGCCTCAAAAGATTAACAGTGTGCCATTTACTTGCAGTTCTACCAGCTGAAATTTTACTTGCTGATTAATCAAGTCCAATTGATCTAAAATTAAATGTATTAAAGGGTGTGTGTGTGTGTGTGTGTTTATTATTTTTGCACCTTCGGAATCAGCTTCCATTGGAGATTCATCAGGCCTCTTCTTTGTAGGTCTGCTGGAAAGTTCTGAAGACTCACCTGTTTTCGCTGGCCTTCCCCTTCTGTCTTGAGCTGAGGTTTTTTATTAGTAATATTGGGATTCGTTTATTTCTTATTGGTAATCACTGTTTTTATGGAACTTCTGTGGAATGCATATTTGTTTGTTTGTTTGTTTTATCTGTCCTGTCTTTTTATCTTGTATGCTGCCTTCAGAGGGTGCCACCCTTAAAGGTGGCTTAGAAATATTTCTAAATAAGTAAGTATGTGGAATATTAAACAAACATGGGAGACTTCTGTTTCTCAAGTCATGTTGACTTTTAAATGTGTGGGGGGGGGCATCAGTAAGTATGTAGAAAGCCATTGCTTGTACATGTAGTAATAGAAATGGTTATGATTGTTGTTGCTGAAATTGCTAGGGTTCCCAAACTGCTGCACCCTGGACATCTGCCCTGTATTTTACAGGTGTGTAGCATCCTAGGCCAGTGGAGGCTGGTGGCTCCCATTTCGGTGGGGCTGTGAATCCATTCTGGGCTTCAGTCAGAACCAGCCAGAACTCGAAAGGAGCTCTTCAACCAGCCCCCACTGAGCACAGCAGCATCTTCTCCATTTCTCCCAGCCTGAGGGTGCTCTGTTCATAGATCCGTTTCAGAGATCTTTCCGCACCTCATCGAGAAGGGCTCATGTCATCATTACCTGATACTGAGGGAAGCTCGAGTGGTTTGGAAAAACAGGAGGCGGAGGGTAGTTCAGGCTCAGCCACATCGGCTGTTTTAATGAGGTGGTTGTTGAGGTCGTGGGAAATCGTGGGGTGAACACATTCCCACTGTATTTAAGGTTGTTCTTATCAACGGCCGCTGACGTGGCTGTGAAAAATACAAGGCATGGTTATACACAAGGACATCAGAGTTCTTACATACACTTACATCATTGTTTTAATCCTGTCCTTTCTCCAAAATACTCACGGCAGCCTCTACCCACCACCCTTTATCCACACAGGACAGGAATCTTGTGAGGTAGTTTAGAGCAAGAGACAGCGAGTGTCCCAAAAGCAGCCAGTAAGGAAGCACAGTGTTGAACCGCTCTTCCTGGTTTAAGCCCAGACCCTCTAATGAGTACAAAACACTGACCTGGTTTGCACAATCGCAGCAGGACTAATTAGCCCTGCATGTGCCAGTCATGTGGCAGGGGGATTAGCATAATTACCCTCAGCAGTGTGGCTTGTCTTGTCATGCAAACCCAGCCAGGGTGGCTTGTTGCCATGGGTAACAAGCCATCCAGAACCCTACAACAGCCTGGGTTCTGGGTGGCTTGTTCCCCATGGCAACAAGCCACCTTGGCTGGGTTCGCATGACAAAACAAGCCATGGTGCTGAGGGTAACTATTCTAAACTGCCCTGCCTCATGATCAGCATGTGTGGCAGGGAAATAAGCCACTGTGGTTTTTCCCCCCAGCTGAGATCATGCAAACCATGGCCTCCCTCTCCCTCTCCCACACACACACACTAGGTTTCCAGGGGGCTAGCCTAGGAACAAGGGATGCCCTGAATGGGCAAGAATTTTGACTCAGATTTTGATAAGAAGTTACCAGAACTCACAATGTTCTCCATTCTCAGGTCAAAACAAATCTGAGATTTTAAAAGTTGGAAAGTGGGAGAAACTGAAACGGACGGATTCGTCCACCCAGGCCCAGGGCTCTGAATGCTTTGCCCCTGAAAGCCTGCATTTGAATCTTTGTGTATTCGATCATGTTAGTGCTGACTTAGGTGTGCCTTTTTTCTGACAGGCTCCTCATCTTTAACAGCTTCATGGCAGGCAGGTACAACGTGGCCCTCTCCATGCTGGGAACAGCAGCCCCTCTTGAATTTGGTAGGCCCCGCTGGGTGAGAATTTCATTTCAGTTATTTTGTGGATAAGAATTTACCAACATTCACAAAGTTCTTCATATATGGGAGAGAAAGAACTTGAGATTAAAAAAAAATTAAAATGCAGGAGAAAGCTAGACTGACAGATTCACACACCCTGAGCCCAGACTTATCTCTGAATAAGTGGAATGGGATGGCTCCAGCCACAGACAGCCCATTGTCCTACCCTGGCCTGGTGTATGTCTACAGCAGGGGTAGAGCTTGCTGGGGGAACATGTCAGTGCCTGGAAGATCAGCAGAACAGCCTGGATCTGCTCGGTGCTTCAGGGTGGAGCCTGATGGATAGGCTTAGAGGCAAAGCAAAAAGTAAATCCTCTCCAGCCAAGCAGAAAACAGCCTGCCCTTTTGGTCCTGGCCGTTCACACTGTCTATTCCAGTTTGGAGTCTGCAGGGGTGTACTGGCCAAGCACAGCATGAGTCCAGACTAGGTCACAGATGGTCAGGATCAAAGTGCATTGCGAGGCTGGATAGGAAATAAACCAAGAAGTAGAGCTTGGAATAGGGTCAACGAAGCTTTAGGAGAACCTTAGAGGTCTAAATTTGGCCCAGGAGGGCCAGACTAGGCCCTGGGGCTTGAGGTTCCCCACCTCTGGTCTATACTGACTGGAAGTGGCTCTCCAGGGTTTCAGACATGGCTCTTTCCCAGCCTTATCTGGAGATGCTGGGGACTGACCCTGGAAGCCTTTGCAGCAAAGCATACACTTTACCAAAGGAACAATACAAGGAATGGAAGAGAGGGACTCCTCTGATCCAGCCTTCCCTAACCTGATGCCCTCCAGATGTGCTGGACTGCAACTCCCATCATTCCCAGCCAACAGGGATGGCTGTTGTAATCCCTAGTCTCTGACCCTGTCCATATTACTCAACTCTGGCTCTGCCTTTCCTGCCTACAGTTGAAACCCACCTGCTCAAACTGACCCTCCCATTAAACCAAGTGCTGACCAAGGATGTGCAACTGGTTCTTCCTAGGGCCCGTAATTCTTCCTATGACATTTGATTGCAATATAAACTGATACCTGCCTGGGATGCTGAGGGAAAGAGGACCTGCCCTTCATCCCAGGACTTTTCTCACTTGATGCCTTTGGTTTAGGGGTGTACGAATTATTTACCCCATTCCATCCAGGGCATCCAGGGGGTGATCCGTCCCTCCCCCTGGAATCCTCCCTGGCCGGCTCCGCTCCACGGTGAGTCTGTGGAGCCACCGGCCGGGCCCGCCCGCAGCCGGACTTCCGTCCACTGCCGGGCTGCAGCTGCAAATGGCAGCCACCATAGTGGCCGCTATTTGCATCCCTACATTAGCCGTGATAGGCTACGTATATATTAACGTAGCCTATCACGGCAAAGAGCAGGGAAGCAAATGGCGGCCATGACGCCATTTGCGTCCCTGCTCTTTTCATGATAGGCTGCATAAATATCACAGCTAACGCAGGGACGCAAATGGCATAGCAGCCGCCATTTGCATCCCTGCGTTAGCCGTGATAGGCTACATATATAGTTATGTAGCCTATCACGGCTAACACAGAGATACAAATGGCAGCTGCAGACCGGGGCAGCCATTCACGGCCGCAGACCAGGGGCAGCGGATGCCAGACGGACCGGATGACCAACACCGGGTAGGGTCCATCCCAGGACAATTTCGAGGGGGGGATTGCTCCACTCCACCACAGACTCTGGGGGGAGTCTTTAGAATCCGGCCTCACTGGAGTCCGTGGTGGAATTCTCTAACATCCCTACCCTGGTTGTGGTTTTTTAACCAGCACCTGGCAGAACAACATTAGAAGAGCCCAGATAGATCAGACCAAAAGTCAATCTCATCCAACTTCTTGTTTCCCACAGTAGCCAGCCAGGTGCCTCCAGGAAGCCCACAAGTAGGGCAAATGCTATTCTGTGGCATTCTGCCTCTGAGCTTGGGGGCTCCACATTGCCATCACTAGTAGCCCTTGATAGAACTCATCTCCTTCTCCGTGAATTTTTCCTAATCCCCTTTTAAAGCCATCTCTCAGCTAGTGCCCACCACTATATCTTGTGGAGGCAAATTCTGTAAATGACTCCGTGTAAAGAAGGACTCCTTTTTGTCTGTCCTGAACCTCTGTTGATCTGTTTCATTAAACCTTCCCCAACCTAGGACCCTCCAAATGTGTTGGACTACAGCTCCAATAATCCCCCAGCCAGCTATGGGGGATTATGCTATGCTGGCTGGGGGGATTAGGGGAGTTGCAGTCCAAGATATCTGGAGGGTCCTAGGTTGGGGAAAGTTGCATTAAATGATTATTTCTCCTTGTATTATGAGAGAGGGAGGAACACTTCTCTTTCCTCACACCCTTTGGATTCCTTTCTTTCAACATTCTCAAATCAATATCTCTGGTTAGCCCACCACCCTTACCATGATTTTGACAGATCCCATCAGCAACCACTTCAGGTTCAGTTTTTGAGCAGATTTTGGCAAATACGGGGAGTTGCTTCTTTTGCCCAGACCCTTGACTTTCTGTCACTGTCATTATGGGGGGCGGCCTCATGATGTTGTCTTTGTGGGATGAAGGTCCAAACACATTGTTTTGCAGCAGGTCCTTGATCAACTTGGTTTCTTCAGCTACCATCTTGTTGTCCAGAGCTTTGGCGACCTCAATGCGTTTGAGTGGGAACTGTGCTAAGAGTTTGGCGATCTGAGTGTTGGAAGCCATAGTGTTACTGTTTCCGCTTTCTGTACTCTTGGCATTCTTGTAGATTAATTTTGCAGGGAGCAAGATGCCTGTGACAGTGGACTTGGTGGACAGCTGGACATCACAGATAGACCTAAGTTTCACCTCCCTTTTGTTTCCAGTGAGTGCTCTGTAGACGTTTTCCATCGCATCCCTCTCATCTAACGTCTGGTCTCCATCGGAGGTCACAGTGAGATTGTTGTTAGTTGGGACTTTATATGGAGCAGCTGGGGGCACCTTGTCCTCTTCGGATCTTTGCATCTCTAGCTCAGTTGCATTCTCTTGGGTGAGGCTCAAATATTCTTGCTCAACCAGCAGTGATATTTCATCTTTGCCCATGCTGGGTTCCAAAGATCTACATGAAAAAGAACAGTTAAATTGTATGTATGCATGTATTCAGGCTTTTTTTTATCCAGCATTTCCAGCAATGCAGACCCTCAAGGCAGACAGCAAATCCAATTCAAACCATGTCGAATACCAACATAAAATGAAACAAATTGTACAAATCAGATAAGGGGAAGGACTGAAGCTCAGTGGTACAGCACATGCTTTTCATGCAAAAGGTCCCAGTTCCAGTCCCCAGCATCTCCAGGTTGAGATGAGAAAGACCCTTGTATGAAAACCTGGAATGCTGCAGCCAGTCAAGATCGACGATACTGATGCAGCAGTGGTCTGATTCAGTGATTCTGATTCTGATTCAGAATCACTGATTCTGATTCTGATTCTGATTCAGTGGTCTGATTCAGTGGTCTGATTCAGTGATTCTGATTCTGATTCAGAATCACTGATTCTGATTCTGATTCTGATTCTGAATTCTGATTCTGATTCAGTGGTCTGATTCAGTGGTCTGATTCAGTGATTCTGATTCTGATTCAGAATCACTGATTCTGATTCTGATTCTGATTCAGTGGTCTGATTCAGTGGTCTGATTCAGTGATTCTGATTCTGATTCAGAATCACTGATTCTGATTCTGAATTCTGATTCTGATTCAGTGGTCTGATTCAGTGGTCTGATTCAGTGATTCTGATTCTGATTCAGAATCACTGATTCTGATTCTGAATTCTGATTCTGATTCTGATTCAGTGGTCTGATTCAGTGGTCTGATTCAGTGATTCTGATTCTGATTCAGAATCACTGATTCTGATTCTGAATTCTGATTCTGATTCTGATTCAGTGGTCTGATTCAGTGGTCTGATTCAGCTTCCTATAATATAAGAAAGAGCAGCACCGTAGCTTAAAAAAAAACCCTCCTAATGCTCTGCCTAATATTTCTGTTACTTTGTTTTGAGTCATTTGTGGGCCTCATGTGGTCGCATGGGCATTCCAGGAAGTGCTGCTAAGCGGGAAGCCTGCCAGTGAAGAGCTGCTGGCCCAAACAGGGCTTTTGTAGAACTCTTAATGCTCCTGATTTTCCATAAACTAAAGGAATATGGGTGTAGAAAGAAGGAGTAAACACATAACCCTACCACCACTACCAGCAGCAGCAGCAGCGTGCCTCAAGAATTCTTTGGGGTTTGCCATCCATCGCTCTTTGCAAACCCTGGAAAATCCTTGAGGGGTTTTGTGACTAACTCTCCAGGAATTCTTGACAAACCTAGACAACAGACCCCTCCCTGCCAGTCTCCCCACCCCTAATTGGAGGGGGGCAGGATACCTGGCAGCACTACAGATCACTACCCAGACAGGCGAGCATGCTCAGAAGCATCATTTCCTGCTGGGCTCAAGAGGTCTGCCATTTTCTCTTCACCACACCCCAATGTATGCTAGTACTGAAGGGCTCCAACCTTATTTGGTTATATACAAAATGAAGGGCGATGGGGAATGAGTTTGCAGTCAGAATGAAGGGGCATTGCAGAATGGAGACCAAAGAATGATTCAAGCAAGGGAGTCAGGCGGTGTGCCACAAAAGAGGTCCAACTATTTTATTTATTTATTTATTTATTTATTTATTTATTTATTTCATTTCTATGCCGCCCAATAGCCAAAGCTCTCTGGGCGGTTCACAAAAATTAAAACCAAACAACACACAATAAAACAATTTAAAATATATAGAACATTAAAACCACAATATAACAATACAACCACAATAACACCTAGCAGCAGTGCAGGAGTTTAAAATACAGATTTAAAACAGCAAAGATAAAAATTTAGAAAGCTAAAATGCCTGGGAAAATAAAAAGGTCTTCACCTGGCGCCGAAAGGAGTACAATGTAGGCGCCAGGCGAACCTCACTAGGGAGCTCATTCCAGAGCCGGGGTGCCACAACAGAAAAAGCCCTCCTCCTAGTAGCCACCCGCCTCACTTCCTTTGGCAGGGGCTCACGGAGAAGGGCCGCTGACGATGATCTTAAAAACTGAGTGCTCTTTGCTTATAATCTCTTTGTGAAACCCCGAGAGCCACGGCAAGAGTTTGTAGAACGGCACCATCTGGAAACGCAAACAACAACTTTCTCTGGAATGCCGATCCAGCTTGATCGCTCATTACCGATTGCCATTAACAGCATAAATGCCGTTTGCTTTTTTTAAAAAAAATGTTTACTTACTTTGTCGCAAGCTCTGAGGATGGAACAGCTGGCGTTATAAACATGCACTTCGTATGTACTTATCTATACATATAAATATCATGCCAGATTTCTTAGTAAACTGCATATTACTTAATTATCTCTAATTATGGCATCAGCGTGTCATTAGAACAGCCTTTATTATTTTGTAATTTGAACAGATCTTCAATTCCCTTTCATTCAAAACCTCCTTGAAACTTGCCTGTTTCCTGAGACAAACAGATTGGTCAGTGATTCCCCCTGCCGCCCCCCATATCTTGCAGCTGATGCAAAAGTTTGAAGTACATCCCCAAATGGTCTGATGCGATCGTCAACATTGAATCATGATCATCCATATTCCCCTTTCAGCTCTGGGGTTGATGACTGAGGGGCCAAATGATAGAATGGATGAGATGGGATTCGGCCAGGGGCCATCAGTTGCTGACCCCAAGCTCAAATTGCAGGGAGTCATGGAGACGGCCCTCCTACGATTGATTGATTGATTGATTACATTTCTATCACACCTTTTTTCCTCCTTAAGGAACTCAAGGTGGGTTACATAATCCTCCCCCTCCTCCATTTTATCTTCACAACAACAACCCTGTGAGGAGGGTTGGGCTGAGAGTCTGTGACAGGCCCAAAGTCACCCAGTGAGCTTCCATGGCTGAGTGGGGACTAGAGCTCGGATCTCCCGACTTCCGGTCCAACACTCCAGCCACCCCACCACACTGGCTCTCTGTGAACGTTTTCTGATGGGCCCCTTAGCTGCTGTTTTAGAAGACTCCAGGAGATGCCCAATGTGCCTCCTCTTGCTTTAATTCAAGGCCCCATGCCTGCCCCCTACCCACCTCAGACTCTTCCCCATGGCCCTCCGTAGCCATCTGCCCAGCTGAGGAGGACAGTCTGGTCTCCAACTCTGCCTCAGGGCTGGCCCTAACATTAGGCAGAAGGAGGCAACTGCCTCAGACAGCAGATGCTGGGAAGGGGCAGCAGGAGCAGCACCCTGGCTGTTCCTCCTGAGCCCCCCCCCCCTCCAGCCATTCTCTTCTCTTGGAAGACAAGAACCATGTATTTCACACAGTCTGTCCTGTGCCCCCTGAGCTAGCCTGCTGCCTTCAGGCATGGTAGAGGATGCTCTCCTGACATAAGACTGAACTGCCAATCCAGTTGGCTTCTGAACATGGAATAGGATAGTACCATCTTGTCCATTGCCGCAGGCAGGAAAATATCCCTGGATGGCCCTGCTCTGTATTGCCCCGTAAACTCAGGCTCTCTAGTCAGATCCACCCATGCTCAGTCATTGAATTACAGGGAGCACGGCGGGGGGGGGGGGCTGGCCGGCTACTGTTCTGGGAAGGGGCTGTGCAGGGTGTGAAGTGGGCTAAACCTAGGGGCGATCCAGGGATAGGGTTTCTGGATTTCACTACAGGCCTTCCCACATTGGTCCTCCATAATCCCAGCACCGTGCTGACTCCAGCAGTCTCGTGGCTTTCCCTGGGATTCAGAACTTCTCATAGAGTTGATCGTCACCAGCTTTGCTCCAAGCAGTTTCAAAAGCTGCTTGCTTCATCCCACATGATCAGCATTGCAGCAAAGAACACTGCTCCACGAGGCCGTCGCTACATAACAAACTTAAAAACGGAATCACCGTTAGTCCCTTCTCTGCAGGGAATCTGGGATGCGACGTTTTTTCAGCAGGGGCGGGAGTGTGCGAAGCTAGCTTCCCTGACAGACGTTCAAACAGAATGTGGCGGTTTCTGCTTGGGGAAAACCTGAATCATTTCAAGGGAAACTGAGGCTAGAACGATAAAAGATTCCGTGGGATGTCGCCCTGTTACAAAAGTCTCAGCCCCTGCAAGCAGCAACCGATGAAGTGGAGCTATCATTCAATGAGCTATCATCATTCAATAGACTGAAAACCTTACTGCTCTTGCTACATTTGAATGTATCTCCTACAGCTGTCAATCTCATCCGGATGCTTATTTAGATATATGGACTGCTTATATTAATGCATATATTTGAAAATGGAACCGTGAAATCTTTCTTTTCCCCTCCTTTTCTTTTTATGTTATGATGTAAATTATTGTTATACATGGATATGTTTCATGATTCTTTTTCTTTTCTCTCTTTTGTGCCCCACTTTTTGTTTTGTTTTCTGTTTGCTATTATTATTATTATTATTATTATTATTATTATTATATTAAACCTCCTGGCTGCGTTTTATTTTATTTCTTAAGATTTTTTTATTTTTAAAAAATTAACTGAGAAACTGCCATGTTGCGAAGCAAAGAGCTGCCCTCCAGCACCATTTTTATTTGGGTTCTGTGTTTCAGAGCCCATCTCCGCCTTGTCCTTAGGTTCTTGGGCAAGTTCCTTTTCCTTTGGTCTCACCAGTCTGGCTTCATGCCCACCATGGCAGCCATTTTATGAATGGGCAAGCCTCCCCTACAGCAGACATTTTGTGAGTGCACAAACCACAATCTGTCAAAATTCCAAATGTACTGACCAGCCCAACATGTTTCAGGTCTTCTATACTAGATGTTAGTTGGGAAAAGGGAAGGAAGAGACATGGGGTTGCCAGTTTGGGTGGTAACCTTGTGTTTTCTGTAATGGTTAGTCCTGGCCTAGTCAGGGGTGTTTCACCACAGTGTGTTGTACAGCGGATAGGATTTTGAACTTGAGATGGAAATATTTGGGATCCATATGCTGCTCAGCCTTACTGGATGGCCTAAGTCATGTCTCAAGTCTCTTGTCCTAACAGCCCCCAAAGGGTTGGTGTGATGGTAAAGTACAGAAACTCCACTTGACCTTCATGGAGGAAATGCAGGCTAGAATTGTGATTGTTAATAGTAATTATAATGGCACACAACTCTTCCCTTTCCCTGCAACATGTCAAGAGGGCATGTTGTAAATGGTATGACCTGTTCCAGAGCAGCAGCAGAAGGAGAACTTTCCCAAGTCTTAAGATCTTCATCAGATGCCCTTCTCCAACTGTTCCCCATGCATTTGGAGGGGAAGCAGGGTCCATCATGTTGAAGGCCTTTTTAATGGTAGCACCTTGTCTTTGGAACTCTCTCCCCAGGGAGACCTGCCTGGTCCCATCACTATTATTTTTATTATTATCTTGCAGATGAAGTCACCCGAGCCTAGTCTGACTTAGAGTTATGACAGAGTCAGAAATGATGTACCCAGAACACCTGGCATTTCTACTTAGAAAGATCAGGTAGAAGGTGATGAGGGAGACCCCTCCCTCCCTGAGTCCCACGAGAGCTGCTGCCAGTTTGCATAGATCATAATGGGTGCTGGAGGGACAAATAGTCTGACCCAGTATGTGGGGACATCCTATGTTCCTAAAGATTTTCAACTAGGGATGGGTGAGAATTTGTTTGGTCCAAGGGTTTTTACAATCTAAGAACTTACCAAAATTCACACATTCCTTCATAAATAGAAGGGAAAGAACTTGAAATTAAAACAACAGCAACAACAACAACAGAATGTGGGACAAAGCAAAACTAAGCTATTCAGCCATCTAGGCAGACGGCTTTGGGTGCTTCGCTCTCAAAAGTCTGGATTTGAATCCCTGCACATTCAGCCACATTCATGGTGATGAATTAGGGATGCCATCTCTTGATTCTGATAGGCTCCTCCTCATCTTCAACAGGTGCAACACAGTCCCCTCTATGCTAAGTATAACTTTACTTATTAGATTTGGCCAGAACAAATGGGTAAGAATTCCATTCCTTTCATTATGTGATAGGAACCTAGGAAAAATTCACATTTTTTTCATAAACAGGACAGAAAGAATTTGAGATGTAAAAAATCTGGAAGTGGGAGAAACCCTGAAATCCCTATTTTGTAACAGTTTAAACTGCTGCTTTCCCAATTTTGTTTTGTACATTTTTTGTTTAATGTTATTATTGACACTGACAGTTACTCACTTTGGGAGTTTTATTTGAAATTGAAAAGTGGGCTACAAATATCCTAAACAAGTAAATCAACTCAACTTGGGGCTACTATTTTTAGCAGAAGCCCCACATTTCCTGCAACGTGATGTTTTGCCCTGAGAAACTCTGAAGGGAGGGAGAGACAATCTACAAGCCTAGTTTGGTTCCCTCCTACTGTGACTAAGGCAAGACTGATGGGTTGTTTTTGAAACTGCAAAAACTTTAGAAATTTCACATCATTTCGGGACTGTTATTGGTGAGGGAGAGAAAACAGGACACGACATAATCCAAAACTTGTGCCGGGGGGCAGGGGGAGGAAATTCTGGCTAGCCTCCACTGAGGCATGAGATTAAATCTCATTGCATAAAACGAAGAGGATTTTGATCTTGTCATTTTACATTCTTCTGACCTTAGAAGCAGAAGCATCCATTGTAGACACCTTCGATTCATTACCATCCCCCTAAAGGGCATGGTTTTGTTTGTCCCCCCCTCCCGCCGCATCCACCCCCGCATGCACATACTTTAGATCTCAGCGCATTCTTGCCTGCCAAGGATGGAAGGTGTCTGTTCAATTTGTCATCTGCTGTAGCATTTGGGGCCAAGATTATACCTCATGCCCTTTCACTTGATCCGACGGCCTTTAATTATTTTAACATATTGACTTATGCAAATAAGTTGCTCCAAGTCCAATTTGAAAGGGCTCTGGAATCTTTTGAACAAACAACAAAGATTTGCTTCCTCAGTCTAGGGTATTTTCTATTGCTTGGGGTTTTTTGCAACCGCAAAGGGATGAGAATTAGGAAAATTCTGTTGCTCGCTTCTGTGTCAACATTCTTTTTCATTACACTAAAGCTGAGAGATACCATAATTTAACATCAGGAATCTCTTTAAGCCCCACTCCTTATCCCCTTCTCACTGGGACTGAAAAACAATCCCAAACATTCCCAAACTTTTGCTACCAAGGGCACAGTTTTCCTGGATTTAAATTGGAGGCACCCTTGGAAAAAGACATGGCTCTGTCTTCTTAACTGGCTGCAACCTTCTTCTCGCAACTGCATGGCAGCCCAGTTAATATTGTCTCCAAGATGGGACTGTTTTTTCTGGGCAATGCTGCTGCTTCTGGGCAGGGCTGGTGCCAGTTTTGGCAGGCCTTTAGAGGCCTCCCTGGGTGGCCCTCCTAAATTTGATAGTAGTGGCAGGCACAGCAGCAGAAAAGCTTGTCTAAATGGCAAGCAATGCTGCTGGAACCTGCCATTTTAATCCCGCCCCCCCGTCTCTGAAGCCATGATGTAGCATTGCTCAGGAGCTGAGATCTCCAACATGGTCCTAATGGTCATCAGTGCGCCCACAGACACCAATCTTGGCTCTCACCAGGTTCCCTTCTTCTGATTTTTATTTTATTTCTTAAGATTTTTTTTAAAAAAATCATGGGGGGGGGGGCTGGCATGTGGCAAAACAAAGTGCTGCCCTCCAGCCCTATCATTATTGGGGTTCAAAAGACTGTTTTTCTTCTCTGGAGCTCAGATCCTAGGAGCAAGTGAATTTCTCGTGACCAGCCATGCCTATCATGGTGGCCATTTTGTGAATGGGCAAGCCCCCCCGGCAGCCATTTTGCGAGAGAGTGCGTGACATTCTCTCAAAATCCCAAATGTGCCCACCGGCCCTAAAAGGCTGGTGACCTGGTGCCTGGATCAATTCTACATTGGGCCCAGGGGGGTTCAGAGGAGTTAAATTAGCAAGCGCCAGCCTCTAGCGTTGGCCAGCTGCTGGTTTTCCTTTGCCCGGTGCCAAGAGGGCCTGGGCAGCTGTATCCAGCTTATTCTCTCGGCAGCAGGGTTGGTGCTATGCTCTCCTGGGTACCTGGACTGACAACTGCTCATACTCAATGGTGCCAAACAAACGCTGATACTGGACCTGCTTCTAGGATTCCCCCGCCCCATCAGCTGCCATGCAAGCAGCATCGGGGTAACTGGTACATCTTCTCCCTCCCTCCCTTTATATTATGTCATCGTTAAAATGTTGGCAGAAACCAGTGTCTTGCCTTTGCTCAAAGACCCCACACAAAACAAACAAGCCACATTTGCTGTCGTTGCTGTTGTGGTTACGCTGCCCCTGTCTTCCAGCTACAGAAATATTCTTTCCCCGCTATTTTTGGAGACATCCCCATGTGCCTTGGGGTGGGCAGAGAGCCATCTTGTTACACTGGATGCATCCACCACTCCACATCCATCTGGGCAGAGAAACCTCATACAGCCCTGATTGATTCCCACTGTTCAAACAAACGAACCAACACATTAATTGCTATGTTTACATTTAGCATAATCTTCCTACTTCAGGCGCATCCTCGAAAATGCCATCCAAATGGGAACTGCTCCTTCTCTCTTTCTCTTTGCCATCCTCCCTCTTGACACCTCCCTACCAATTGTGCTTTTGTGTATTGCTTAATTTTCATTTATATTCCTCCTTTCCACTAAGAATTGTTCTCAAGATCTCGTCTGATCTAGGAAGCTAAGCAGGGTCAGCCCTGGTTAGTACTTGGATGGGAGACCGCCTGGGAATCAGGCTTCCTGCACTGAGAAGGGGGTTGGACTCAATGGTCTTGTAGGGCCCTCCCAACCCTATGATTCTATGAAAATGTCTTCCCAGAGGCACCATGTTCACCTGGTTGGCTGCTGGTGGTGGCACTCTCCTTCTCTTGCCCCTCTTCTCTGGCTGGGCTTCTGCCTGCCAGTGTGCATGGTAAAGAAATGGGGGGGGGGGTGAGTCTGAAGCCATGTGCCATTTTAATTTAAAGTTATTTATTTATTTGAAATATTTTTATACTGCCCCACATAAAGATTTTGGAGCACTGAACAGCAAGATATAATAATAATAAAACACCAGGTTAAAACAGTTAAACCATTTTTAAAAGACAAATTCCAATAAGGCCAAATTTAATAACCCACAGTTATTAAATTTGGCCTCGAAATAACCATGTCTTCAGGAGGTGCCAAAAGGAATGCCTCCAAAGGCAGGTAGTTCCACAGGAAGGGGGCCACCACTCTGAAGGCTCTTTTCCTGGTGGACTCCAGCTGGGCCATGGGTTCATGTTGAACTACCAGGAACATACCCTCTGATGACCTCAGTGACTAGGCAGGTTTGTAAGGGAGAAGGTGTTCTCTCAGGTATCCTCATCCCAGGTAGTATAGGGCTTTGTACACTAGTACTAAAACCTTAAACATGGCCTGGTAGCAAAGTATTTCCTCAAGTCTGAGAGCTGAACCAACCAGACCAGGCCAATGAGGGCACTGGAACAGCAAGGGGGCAGGCTTCTCACCACTCTGATGCCCTTAATGGCCATGCAGTGTAGTGGTGAGAGTGACAGACTGGGAGCTGGGAGATCCAGGTTCTAGTCCCCACTTGGCCATGGAAACTCACTGGGTGACTTTGGGCCAGTCACACACTCTCAGCCCAACCTACCTCACATGGTTGTTGTTGTGAGGATAAAATGGAGAGGAGGAGGATAATGTAAGCTGCCTTGGGTTCCTTGCAAGAGGAAAAAAGGCGGGATATAAATGCAATAAATAAAATAAAATTAATGCACCCCTAAAGGCAGTGTCTGATTGGTTCAGCTTGAGAAATTATTTTAATTTAAAATGGGGCATGGCCGCCGCCTGGGCTGGCCAGCTGTCGCCAAAGCACTTCCCTTTCCAGGCAGCTTGCGATGCCTTTCCTCCGCCGGCCCACTGCCATCACTGTCCATTGGGTGTGTGGCTTGTGGGTAGGGAGGTTGGAGAAACCTGCCACAGATTCAGATGAGTTCAGATTTCTATGAATCCAACCTGTGGGATCCACAGCAGACTGGCTTTTTCCAATCACGTGGATTCCATGGACTTGCAGACCGGGGTGGGCTGTTGATTATTACTGGAGGGGGGGGGATTTGTGCAAGTGTGCATTGGCAAATGGGAACAAAATTCTCGTACAGCCCCAAAACAAACAAACAAATCTGATTCCATCCATGAGTGGACAACAGAACGAAAGACGCCTGGCAATCCACAAAATACAGATGCAATCGATTTAACAAACTCCATACATCCCTAGCCCCCACCCAGGAGGACCATGGAGCCCCATACCTGCATCCCACAGTCTGCCCCACAGCACCACTGTGTCTCCCTGCCTGATCTGGCATTTCTGAAGAACAGCTGTTTCCAGCCATCACCTTTGGAGCTTTTCTCTCCATCTGAATGCCTCTTTTCATTTCCCCCTATAAATACCTTGATTTTTAAAATTTTAAAGAAGAAGCTACTCCAGGACTGTAGGGTTGCTTCCAAAATCACAAGATGAAGGTTCATGTCAAAGGGAGATAATATTTATACCGAAAAATATATCTCATTTATTCTGCTCCCTCTCCATGAATGTGTTAATGGAGCCCTCTCACAGTCAGATTGAGCTCCAAAGGAGATTTAAGCCCAAAGTTGAAAACAATCCATATCGTCTCCCACACCCACGCCACTTTTGGAAGCCCCGTGGGGTTTGACTATTTTGGACCTTTGGAAGAACACAGTTGTAAACTTGGGGAGCAGCCCCTAACCATACTTCTCCACGTGCCCTTGCTTGTTTGATGCTGGCAGATGCAGTGCAAGGAGTACTTAAATCTCTAAAAAAGTACATGAGAGATGGGTGGGAGCCTTCCTTTTGACCAAGATGTATTACTGCTCTCTGGTCCCAGGGTGCCCTATGGTTACAGAGACCCATTTGTTTTCTTTGGCTTTTTCTTGAGTTGGGTTTTATGTTGATTGTTTTTTGGCTGCAATTATCTTAGTCTTTTCTGGGCTGTAAGTTTAACATTATTACTGGCATGTATTAATTTGATTGATTATTGTCACTTTATTATTGTACTTGTTTTTAAAATGTGTAAGCTGCCATGAGAGGGTTGTTTCCTTAAAGGCAGCCTAAAGTTTCCTTAAAGGCAGCCTAAAGTTCAATAATAATAATAATAATAATAATAATAATAATAATAATAATAATAATAGGAACTCTGCAGGTGCTCAGAGTTCCTTTCCACTTTATTATTTACTTTACCTATCTCAGGGATTCAAATTAGGTTCACTGATTGAATGCTTACAAGTCCAGGCACAAAGCTAACGCCTGAGCAAAATCTGAAGAGGCTGTCCTCAGCTGCCCACAACAGCCGCAGTGGGGCAGGGGCGCACAGAATGAGCTTGAGCATCTTTGGAGCATGTACAGCCTAGGCTGTTTAAAGCATTATACTTTAAAACAAAAGGATTAAACACTCCTCCTTTATTTCAGATCAATCACTGATCTCATCCGAGAGTCCAAGTCCAACCAGCTACATACACCTTCTATGGGGCCATCAGTTTGGAAAGAGACTCACTCTCTTTTTGTAGGGAAATGTAAGGAATGGAGGAAAAAACACCACTCACTCCTTTTGAGAGCTGCTGTCTTCTCTGAGGGCCTCTGAAGATGTGACTGGGTGACAGCTAAGTTGGAAAAGTGGTGATGAGGACCTTGGTTGGAGTTCCTCAGGGAGGCCTTGAACCCTTTTCCAGATCTCATGGCAAGCTTTATCCAGACTGTCCTGGGGAGTGTTGTGGTGGATCCAGATGTGTCTTGGGAAAGGGCCCAGGGGAAAGGGGCCTTTGGGACTGACTGCTGAACACTGAAGACTGCTCCTACTTGTCAGCATTGTACCTTGCTTACTAAAGAATGGGAGGGGAATTAAAATTAAAATAAAATAGAAGATATGTCCACACACCTTTCCTTGGTGTGTGTGTTTGTGAGTGTGCGGTGTTTGTTTTGTTTTTAAGGTGGCACAGAATGGAATGGATGGCAACAAACCCCGGTAGCCAAGTAACCATAGAACCCTTGTGGCATGGCAACTGATATGAAGGATAACAACTGGATGGAGTTGAAGTCCATCCCAAAGATCCAGCAGCAGCAGAAGGGAGACCAAACAACTTCCTGAACTTCCTCCAACTGGTACATCTGAAGCACATCACCTGGGAGGTTGCTGCCGTCAAAGGTATTGTCCCTCTCTTTTTTGGTGGTTTATTTTTTTCTATTTAAGATATAACTAGTTGTCCAGCATCCAATCAGAGAAATAGTCCATCTCTTATTGTTGCTTAATCTTCTTCATAATACATTTATTATACATGTGACATAGATTTAAAGAGAGAGAGAGGGTCGGAGAGGGGAACGTTTGTGCCCTAAGGAGCTTGCAATCTAAATTTGAACCAATACAGGGAAGGAAAGGGGAGAAAAAGAGAAATCTAAAGGATGAATTTGCACAGATGCATTTACAAATATTGGGGTTTAGAGACACGTAGTAGGCTGTGCATTAAACAAAAAAAATTCACAGAAGGGAAGGGATTTGAAGGAAGAGAGAGAGGTGGCACCACATATATGCAGCTTGTGACTTTAGAGATAAAGTTGCCAACTTTTCTACTGACACTTGTAACCACTAACCTTCCCACCATAGTGATCACTGAATTTCCTACCCTAGGAGCATAATTTTGCTTTCTAACATGGTACGTGCTCCTCGTGCACCTTAATTGGCCCCTGGCCCCAGCAAAGTTGCCCAGCCCACACCTACTCTAAGAGAAGGTTGTCTGATCTCCAGACAGGCAGGTGACAGTCGGCTTATTATCACCCCCACCTTCAGAAATCAGAGTGAACCAAGCTATTATAAGACAAAGTGGTTGCCTGGTTCATTGAACCAAGGCATTTCAGGGAATTGGGGGAAAGGCGCAGTGCATCTGACACCTCCCCCCGAATTGGGGGACGGTGATTGGGGAGGGGGCAAAAAACCATCACAATGGTTTGAGCGAGAAGAAAAGATTGCATAGAGCAGGGGTGGCAACATGTGGGCTTCCAGATGTTTTGAGCTACCATTTCCATCAGCCCTGGCCAGCATAGCCAATGGTGAGGGATGATGGGAGCTGTAGGGCAAAATGTCTGGCTGGGCCACAAGTTGCCAACCTGTCCTGTCCCGACTGGAGGAGTCCTCCTCAGAGGAGGAGCTAGAGGCCCCAGAAGCCCAGGACACCCCAGACCAGGGACTGCCACCAGCCCTACAGGAGCCCGAAACCTCGGGGGAAGTGGCTGCAGGGCCGCCTCTGCCAGGAGAAAGGGCCCCTGCCTCCGAGGCAGAGGCTGAGCCACCCCCGATCCCTGGGAGTGCTGTTGCCTCAAGCGACAGGCTAGCAGGGCTCCTGTGGGAAGGAATGCTTGCCTCCAGAAGAGGTCTCCTCTGGAGAAAGTGCCTCCCTGGGAGTAGGGCTCTGGAAAGGGAGCTCTGATGGCTGCGGCTGAGCTCTGAGTGGGGCCCAGCTGGCGTTGGGCTCAAACGTCTTCCCTGGAAACCCAGCCAGTGTTGGAACAACGTGGCCCATCCAGCCTCTGCCGTGTGCCTTGCCTGCTGAATTGTGCCCTGTGGCTGCTGCACTGTTTACTGACCTCCTGGCCTGCTTAACGATCCTGCTTCTGGACTGCGCAATGTCCCTGACTGATTTACTCTGTTTGACCTCTTGCTCGCTACCTTGACTGCTCCTGCTGCTGCCTGATCCTTGTTGCCTGCCTGCGTTCTGACCACTGCCTGGATTTGCCTGGTGCCATTTGCGCCGCTGCTCTTTCCGTGATAGGCTACGTAAGTATTTACGTAGCCTATCACTGTAAAGGCAGCCATGCAAATGGCGGCTGCTATGACATTTGTGTGGCTGCCTTTACCGTGATAGGCTACTTAAATACTTACGTAGCCTATCACAGAAAGAGCAGCGGTGCAAACGGCGTAGCGGCCGCTGTTTGCATCCCTGCTCTTTGCCGTGATAGGCTACGTAAATACTTATGTAGCCTATCATGGCAGCCTAGCTGGACGCAAATGGCGGCTGCTACGGCGGCCACCATTTGCGTCCGCAGCAGCCCAGCCACGGCTGGAACTCCGGCTGCAGACGGCCCTGGCTGGTGGCTCTGCGGAGCTGCTGCAGAGCGGAGCTGGCCAGGGAGGATTCTGGGGGGAGGCACGGAACGCCTCCCCCCCCCACCGTGAATCACACCTGTGAAAAGGTAAGGGACATTCGTCCATCCCTAGTTTGGATTTCTAGGAATCTGCTTCACGGATTTATTTATTTATTAAATTTATAAATTGCCCATCTGGCCAGTTACCCAGCCACTCTGGGTGATGTACAACAACAAAACAGTTTAAAACAATAAAATTCTGCATTAAAAACATCATTTTCTAAAAATACTCTAACCCACCCCAAATGCCTGCCTGAACAACCACATTTTTAACGTGTGGTGGAAGCTCATTAAAGAGGGGGCATGGTGGAGTTCCCTAGGGAGGGAGTTTCACAGAGTGGGGGCCACCTCAGAGAAGGCCCTCTCCCTCATCCTCACCAGTCTAGCTTTCCTGGCTGATGGGATGGAGAGAAGGCCATCCGAGGCTGATCTTGTTAAGCGGCCTATCTGGTGTTGCTGGAGGCGCCCCTTAAGATAGGCTGGGCCAGAACCATATAGGTTTTTAAAGGTCAAAACCAACACCTTGAATTTGGCCCAGAAAACAACTGGTAACCTGTGCAACTCCTTCAACACTGGAGTGATGTGATCTCGCCGGCCGCTGCAGCTTCCGAACTGTCTTCAAGGGTAACCCCACATAGAGTGCATTACAGTAGTCTAGACAAGAGGAGACAAGGGCATGTACTACCAATGGGAGCAGATGGTCGGGAAGGTAGGGGTAGGGATGGCGGATAATTTCTCCACGAATCTCGGGGAGGCCGAATGCCAACACATTCGGCCCCCCGAAATTGGCGGTGAAATTCTCCGCCACTCCCCGGCCACCCCCCTGGGATGGGACTTGCCTCCCTCGAATGTCCCTCTCGGCAGCAGGTCCCGGCGGCGGTTCAGCAGCGGTTTGGCGGGGGCGGGGGCGGCGGCCGGTCTTCCAACCGGCTGCCGCCGCTGCCATTACAAAGTGAATGTAAAAAAACAACCCACACACGTGATAGGCTACGTAACGATTAACGTAGCCTATCACGGCTAGATTTCCAAAGTCAGCCGTGATAGGCTACGTAAATCGTTACGCAACCTATCACGGGTGACTTTGGAAAAAAAAGGTACACCCTTATTTTCGCCGTAGTCTACGTAAATCTTTACATAGACTACAGGGACCAAATAAGGAACGCAAATGGCGGCTCCCTATGGGGTCTGCCATTTGCGTACGCGCTTTTTTTTTTTTTCAAAGTCACCCGTGATAGGCTACGTGACGATTAACATAGCCTATCACGGCTGACTTTGCAAATCTAGCCGTGATAGGCTATGTTAATCGTTACATAGCCTATCACGGGGGTGTTTTGTTTTGTTTTTTTTCACGGCCAGGTAGACGGGGCTCTTCTACCTGGCCTGACTTTCGCCAGTGAGGGATGGGGCTCCTCCCGCCCGGCCTTAATTTCAGCCGGGCAAGGCGGGAAGCCTTCCCCCCTCGCATGAACTTCGGGGGGAGAAGCGAAGCGCCTCCCCCCCACCGCGAAAACAGCTGCGGGACAAGGTAAGTCCCTTTCCTACAATGTGTGTGTGTTTTGTTTTGTTTTGTTTTGAACTTTACTTTTGTATTTCGCGGCCGGGGAGACAGGGCGCTTCTCCCTGGCCTGAATTTCGGCCGGGCGAGGCGGGGCGCCTCCCCCCCCGCCTGAACTTTGGGGGGAGAACCGAAGCGCCTCCCTCTCGCCGCGAAGCAAGCTGCGGGACCAGGACCAGGTAAGTGACTTTCGTACATCCCTAGGTAGGGGTGCAGCCGCCGTATCAGATGGAGTCGGTACAGCGCTGTCCGGCTCACAGCTGACACCTGAGCCTCATGGACATCTGGGAGTCTTAAATGACCCCCAGGCTGTGGACCTGGTCTCTCAAGGGTAGCTGTACCCCATTCAACACAGATACTTTAGTGAACCAGCTTTTTTTCCAGTCATGACGATTTGGAGACAGTTTTAAATTTTTTTTTTCCAGAATTGGACACAAATGTAGTTGTAAAAAAGCCCCATGATCAGTGATCCTTCTTCCAGTCCACCTCTGAGGAAGGGAGAAACCCGTCTCCCACCAAAGCACACTGTGGTTTGGATACGAGTGCCTTGGCTAGACTTCTCCTTCTCCACTTGTTTCTTCATGTTATGTCTTTGGACTGTAGGTGGCAGTGCAGAGCAATCATTGAGGTGTGTTTTTCTAGGGATGGATGAAAGTCCCTTACCTGATCCCGCAGCTTGCTTCTCGGGGGGGGGGAGGCGCCCCATCCCTCCCCCCCTGAAATTCTGGCTGGGGGGGCACCCCGTCCCTCTGGCCAAAATTCTGGCCGGGGGGGAGGCGCCCCGTCCCTCCAGCTGCGAAACCTCGTCTCCTGCCAGAACGCCAATGGCGGCGGCCGTAGCCACTGCCGTTTGTGTCCCTGCAGTCAGCCGTGATAGGCTACGTAAATCTTTACGTAGCCTATCATGTTTGGGTTTTTTTTGGTTTTTTTACTTGGAAATGGCGGCAGCGGCAGCCGGTCGGAAGACCGGCCACCACCGCCGCCAAACCGCCGCCGGGAGCCGCCACCGCCAGGGACATTCGCACAAGGTAAGTCCCATCCCGGGGGAGGGTGCGGGGGGCAGAACGTTTCTGCACCAATTTCGGGGGGCCGAATGCGTTGGCATTCGGCCTCCCTGAGATTCGTGGAGAAATTCTCTGACAACCCTAGTTTTTACTAGGCATGTCGGAGAATTCCGCCACAGATTTCAGTGAGGCCGAATGCACTGGCATTCGGCCCCCCACAACCCATGGCGGAACGGCCTCCCACCCCCCGCCACCCCGCGGAATCCCCCCCTGGACGAAACTTACCTGGGGCGGATGTTCCAGTGGCGGGAGCTCCGGCGATGGCTCCGGCGGTGGCAGCTGGTCTCCTTGGTGGCCACCGTAGCGGCCGCCATTTGCATCCTGCCAGGCTGCCGTGATAGGCTATGTAAGTACTTACGTAGCCTATCACGGCAAAAAGCAGGGGTACAAATGGCGGCCGCTATGCCATTTGCACTGCTGCTCTTTCTGTGATCGGCTAGGCCGTACATATTAGCATAGCCAGACACCTACCAATAAAGGGTCAACACCAGAGAGATCTCATAAAGACAAACCATCCAATTATTGGGGGGGGGGTAATAGGGATGTATCCCACCACTTCCCTGGGAAAGCATTGTTAGACTTCATGGAGAAGTTGAAATTCAACTTCGTTCAACTTCGATTCAGGCACAAAACCTATTGCTGCAGCCAAGGAGCGGGTGAAAAATAATAAAAGTGAGTGGGTTCTGGAGCATGTGTTGAGTGTCTTTCCCTCATCACAGGGTAATAACGTCCAGCCACTGTCTAATTTGGGATTATGACAGTGTATCGGACTTTTTTTCTTGGCCCTTATAAGAACATAAGAAGAACCCTGCTGGATCAGACCAAGGCCCCGTCTAGTCCACCATCCTGTTTACACAGTGGCCAACCAGCCTGTGGGAAGCCCACAAGTAGCACCTGTGTGCAACAGCACCCTCCCACCCATGTTCCCCAGCAACTGGTGTACATAAACAATCCTGCCTCTAATACTGGAGGTGGCCCACAGCCACCAGGACTAGTAGCCATTGATGGCCTTCCCCTCCATGAATTTGTCCAATCCCATTTTAAAGCCATCCAAGTTGATGACCATCACTGCATCCTGTGGTACTGAGTTCCATAGTTCTTCCTTTTATCTGTCCTGAATCTCCCACCAGTCATCCTCATGGGATGGCCCCTTTGGGCAATAGTATAAGAGTGGGAGAAAAATGTCTCCCTATCCACTTTCTCCACACTCCACACACACGTATAATCTCGTAGACCTCGATCATGTCTCCCCTTAATCCCCTTCCTCGTATCTATCCCATGGGTTACCCATCCCTGCTTTATGAATAGCCACAAAACCCACAAATATTTACCTATTATTTTATTATTGTTCATATTAATTTCATTTCTATACTGCCCCATAGCCAACGTTCTCTGGGTGGTTTACAACAATTCATAAAAATACAGCAGCAATACAAAATACAACACAATAAGAACAGTCTAAAATTGTACCATAGAAAAGTTAAAACAATGTAAACAGTTAAAAGCAATTTAAATAAACAATATATTCGCTAACAGACCTGTTCAAAAACAGCAGACATAGATGCCTGATCAAATATCATTAAATGCCTGGAAGCAGAGGGTGGTCTTTACCTGGCACTGAAAATAGGAGGGTTGGTGGCAGGCGGGCCTCAGTAGGGAGCTCATTCCAAATTGGGGGACCGAGTGAAACTTTCCTGGCGTGGAATGAAAAAAGTGCCACGAGTGTAATTTCTGTCACAGACACCACTAAAGGCATAGGAGTAAGGCCAGATAAAAGGAGTGACAGCTCTACTTCCAGTAAAGGGGTATGGCTAGGGTTGCCAACTGATCAAAAATCCCCAGTCTTGTCTGCTCTTGTGCCTCTCACATCAACTTGACAGAAATCAGCAAGTAAAGTGCTTCACAACATGGAGATAAATCCAGTCATCTCCAAACCAATGAATGTCAATCAAGCTGCTGTTAAACTCACAAGGACTAAAGCCAGGGAAATGTCAGCAATCGTATTTATAACCCGTAGGCCTGATTCCTGGAAACTCTCTTTGTGCATGAGTCAGCTTTGCAACAACTTAGCAACCCTATTGTAATTAGGGATGTTGGAGGAAACTGGTTGGGGGGTGGAGCTCAACAAGCCTTCATTGGCTCGGCCCACTAGTCTCTGTTCCAAGTTCCTCCAACTGACCCAACTCGGTCCACAGTGAGTTGGCACTGCTGGTGGTGTTTCCATCTTTTTTAAATGTGCATAAATAGATTTGTGCAAATTGCAGCTGGAATTTGCACAAAATACGCAAACTGCAGTTACAATTTGCACAAATGTCTATTTATGTAAATAAAAAACAACAAGCTGAAAAAGTTCATGGATTTCCTGAAAAACCCACATCTTGGTTCGCAAATGCAAGCCAAGTCAGGGGCACCACAGAAATCTGGCAAGCCCCCCAAAGGCCGGATTTCTTGGCGATGAACATCTTAATTACAATCAATGGGACTGCTCTGGAGGAAGCGATGCAAGACTTCTAAGGAAATACACACCTAGCACATCTAGTAAGAAAACTTGTAACTCTTCAATAGGTCTTTGGCTGATGCTTTAACAAAACAAGTGATGCACCAGCCCAGTTAGTACATTTGCAAAAATGCAATTTCAAGGTACGGCTCTCATTCTTCCTACCATAATAGAAAGAGAAAGACTGTCTCTCTCCCCACCCCACTGAATTCTCCTTTTCTACCTCTCTGATTCTTTCCCCTTTTTGGCCCCTCTGCCCTTGAACAATACAGGCGGTTTGAATAGGACCATGCAGTTTTAAAAAGGCTTATAAAGCCACCCTTTCAATGCTTCAGTCTTTCTTGGCATGCATCCATACTGGAAGAGTTTGAGAAAGGGGCAGGGGTTGAGGCAGAGAGGCAAGATAAAGTGTGGGGACAGAAGAGATGAAAAGTAGGGGAAATACAGACTGATGCATTTTCTTTTTATTTTGCAAGGCTCTGCAAGTGCATACATACATCATTGTCTTTTCTTTCCTTAAAAGGGGGGGGGAACTAGTTCAATTGGTCCAAGCCTGAAGGATTGCCATCTTTGCCTCTGGAATTTCCTTGGCATCAGCTTTAAAAAATAGTTTAAAAGGCTGAAGGCATGATTTGGATGATCCAGCCTCCATCACTCATAGACAGGGAAAGATACAGAAAATGGGGAACCAAGAATGAAAGTGTGACTGGAGATGGGTCTGGAAAGGAAAGGAACACAATTAGCCAGTACGGGAATCCCCTCTGACTATTTTACAACTAAAGATAAAAAGAAGAAGAAATAGTGAGAGGAAACCAGTAATTAAAAGCCCCCTGGAATGGGGAGGGACAGGTACCAATTATGGGTTATTTCATCAGCAATGCTTTGGCTGTGCTGAACAGGAAGCAATTTAAAAAAATGAAGAATGTTTTTCCACTTAGTTGTGGAACTCCCAAGCCCCACCCTCCATCGCTGGCTTTGGACATCAGGAGAAACAGGCAACCCTGCAGTACAGTGCAGTGGCAGTAAGGATTTCCTTGCTGTATAAATCCTTTTCCTTTCCCATCTTCTGCCTTTACATCCTTCTAGGGATGTTGGAGAAATCCATCACGGACTCCAGTGAGACTGGATTCTTTGGAATCCAGCCCACCGGAGTCCATGGTAGAACATAAGTTCTGTGCCTCCCTTCAGTACACCCAATTTTTAATCACTACTATTATTTTAAATACAAAATTAAGCAGATGTCAGGGACAGCCCTACCATTAGACAGAGGGAGGCAGCTGCCTCAAGTGGTGGATGCTTGGAGGTGAGCGTGATTGCACTGCTGGTCTGTCCTCCTGAGCCTTTCCATTATGCCTGAGCATCCCCCCCGCCCCATCCTGGCTATTCCTGTCCTCTACAGCAGGGTTGCAAAACCTCTTTCAGCCCAAGGGCCAAATTCAATTGTGAAGAAGCTCTTGGGGGCTGCATTCCAATCATGGGTGGAGCAAAAGGGGCGGAGCAAAAATACCAGCACATTCTAGTTTAAAGCTGTTACTGCCAGTAACTGAGCCTTAGAAGCTGGGTTGATCTCTTCAGTCTTTCCCCACCTGGTGCCCTCCGGATGGGATTGACTACATCTCCTATCATCCCCATCAGTCTTCAAATATCTGAAGGGGTGCTGCACAGAAGGTAGAGCAGCGGGTAGGACTGGGATCAGTGGGCTGAAATGGCAGGGAAGCAGGTTTTGGCTAAACATTAGGAGACGCATCCTAACGGATAAACCAGGGTTGCCGTGACTAAAATCAAATTGATTTAAATCAAAATTTAAATCATGATTTAAATTGCTTCTCTGAAGGACTCAGTTTTAATGATTTAAATCACATTTTAATCACTAGCGAGGAAGATTCTATTTAATCATTTTCTTTTTTTTTTTTTAGTGGAAGTACATTATTGTTTAATATAACCTTAATATGTATTCAGAGGTGTAGGTTTCATTAGAAGGTGGGCACACGGTGAAGGATACATGCAGCAGAGGTTTCCTCAGGAGTCAGGACTGCATGAATGTGTTCTGTTCACTTTGGGTTTCCCTTTCGGGTTCCCCTCCCCTCTCCCTTGCACTTCTATCCAGACTCCTTCTCCTTGTTCAGATCTACACCATCTCCCCAAATTCTTTGTTTATTGACCCTCTCTATCTTTGCACTTAGAGAGAGGCAAGACTTGGGGGTGGGAGAGGGGAGAAAAAGAGAGTGCAGGAGAGTGCATGCACTTCTCTACACCACCTGCAGTGCATCTCCATAACCGCTGTTAACATATTCCTAGACTATAATTAGAAGTTCTGTAATTTGTATTCATGATGTAGGGGTGTGCGAAACACTTACCCCGTTCCAGCCGGCAGTCTGCGGTGGGGGGGGGGGAAGTGATCCGTCCCTCCCCCCTGGATTCCTCCCCAGCCGGCTCTGCTCCGCAGCAAGGCCACAGAGCCGCCGGCTGGGGCTGGCTGCAGCCAGACTTCCAGCTGCTGCCGGGCTGCGGCCGCAAATGGTGGCCGCTACGCCAGCCGCCATTTGCGTCCCTGCCAAGCCATGATAGGCTATGTAGATACTTATGTAGCCTATCACGGCTTGGCAGGGACGCAAATGGCAGCCAGCGTAGTGGCCACCGTTTGTGGCCGCAGCCCAGCAGCAGCCAGAAGACAACCCAGAGCCACCGGAGCTGCCCCCGCCACCAGGTAGGTCCATTCTGGGGGGCAGTTTGGGGGGTGGCGGTGGGGGGTAGTCCATTCCACCATGGAGTCCAGGGGGCAGATTCTAAAGAGTCTGGCCTCATTGGAGTCCCTGGCGGAATTCTCCAACATCCCTCTCATGATGATGATACATTTGACCTAGGCTCCTTTTTTACTAATTGTTTTGAGAAGATTTTGAAATCTGATTCAAATGTTAAAAATCCAGTTTGTTTGTTCTTTAATCGTTTCTTTTTATCAACCCTGCTTAAGAGAGGCAGGAGACAAACCCTGTGCAAAAGCCAGGGACTACCAAACCATGGGGAGGGCCATCTGGAGAACCCCAGAGCCAGGCGGGCCAGGGTTGGCCCACAGGCCTGAGGTTCCACAGCCCCGCTCTAAAGACAGTGCCCTGGTGGCAGCAATGCATGCTCAGCACCAGGCTGGCCAGCTGGCTCTCTTGCCAAGCTACCTCCACCCGCCCCACAACGCATCACAGACAGTGCCATTGGAAAAGGCCCCTGACCGAGTGAGCAGGCAGAGAGGTAGCCAGCCTGGGCCACTCACTCTAGCGGGCGTTGCACCCGGGCAGGCGTTGCTGTGCTCCCACGTTGTGCACTGGTGCCTCTGCTGCTGCCCCGCTGCACTGGAGGAGGCAGTGAGCAGACACCACACTGAGCAGTGACTGAGAGGGGATGCAGTGTTGGGGGATGGAGCTGAGTGTGCCATTCAGCCTGCTCTACATCTCCTAAACTAGCCTGCGTCCCTCAGGCACCATGGAGGATGTTGCTGCAGTGCCCAAGTAAGATTCTGCTGCCAATCTGGCTGGCTTCTGTACATTGAATGGGGAGGGTCGCCATCGGTGGAGGCTGGTAGGGATGTATGAATCCCTTACCTTGTTCCGGTGGCGGCGTCTGTTTGAGGGGGGGAGGCGCTCCATCCCTCCCCCCGGAATCCTCCCCAGCCAGCTCCGTTCCATGGCAACTCTGCGGAGCTGCTGGCCGGGGCTGCCCGCAGCCAGACATCTGGCCACTGGGCTGCACAGGGACGCAAACGGTGGCTGCCGTAGCCGCCACCATTTGTGTCCATGTCTTTAGCCATGATAGGCTACATAAATACATACGTAGCCTATCACGCCTAAAGACACGGATGCAAAGGGCGGCAGCTACGCCATTTGCGTCCCTGCCCTGAGCTGTGATAGGATACGTAGATACTTACGTAGCCTATCACAGCTTGCCAGGGATGCAAATGGCAGCCGGCATAGTGGCCGCCATTTTGCGGCTGCAGTCCAGCAGCGACTGGAGTCACCGGAGCCGCCACTGCTGGAGCCGCCGCCACCGGAGCCGCAGCTGCAGCAACCGCCACAGCCAGGTAGGCTCCGTTTCGCGGGGCTTTCGCGTGGTGGTTTGGCGGGTTGTTCCATTCTGCCATGGATTCTGGGGGGGGGGATTCACTGGAATTCAGCCTCCCTGGGATCCGTGGTGGAATTCTCTAACATCCCTAGGGGCTGGGGTCTCTGAATCCCTTCTGTGTTTTTCTCAGAACCAGCCAGAACTCTGAAGGAGCTATCCAAGGTGCTTGAACCCATTTGAGGGATAGAGTTCAGCACTTTGGATAGTTCCTTTGGTGTTCTGACTGATTCTGATCCACAGCCTCACCGAAATCAGAGGCACCAGCCTCCACTGGTCACCATCTTTCATCTCAGGCTGCAGCAGAATGGCCAGCCATGGTAAGTGTTGAGTTACACCAGCCTTCCCTAACCTCTGCAAATAATAAATCTGAATGCATATTTTTGTTTAATAAAGCCGCCATAACATTTTATGTGCATTTCCTTAGAAGTACATCCAACTGTGTTGAATAGGACTTACCCCCAGGTGTGTGCGCACAGGACTGCATCAGTCACAGAAGCCACTACAAGACACACCAAATGCACTAATGCTCTGCCTTTCTTTATATCAACATGAGGGTGATTTTTGTTCAAATTATTGATTCTATTAAGGAAATACATGCTGTGTATAGCTATCGCTAACAGATACTAAAATAATGTACTACACAGCCTTGTAAAACTTTGTCACAGAGTCAGGTCCATAATTTTTCCTCCATCTATTGTCACATGAATTTTCAACTGTGACTGTCATAGAGTGTTGGAAAGGACCTTGGAAGTCATACAGCCCAACTCCATGCAAGAATCTTGTAACTATAGTATCCCTGAAAGTTGGCTATTCAGCTTCTGCTTAAATACCTCAAGCGAAGGAGGGCCCCTCCCTCCCCAAGGATGCCCCACTGCTGAATAGCCGTACGGCAGATGATAGGGATACTTTTTGTCATTTGTGACCACAATTTATCCAATTCACATCTCTCAGAACCGAACACAGTCTTAAGTGCAATTTGTGGTTGGAAAACCGTACATTTCTGAGCTTGCAATGCGATCTGGGCAACAAGAAAAATGCATTAAAAAAATGTGTACATTTGGAAAATGCTCACAGTTTAAACATGCACACAAGCACGCTTCTGTCAATGGGAGAAAATGTGTACAATTGAAAAACATACACAAAACTGTACATGGGTTGAATAATGTGCACCAAAACACATAGACATTTCCAGGCAGGAAGTGGGGGGGGGAGCCTGCAACTTGATATGGACCAGGGTCAGAACCTGAGCTTTGAGGTGGAAATCCGAGAACCTTGACGTGCTCACGCTTGGGAGATCTGCACACCTCTATTGTCAAACAGCTTTTACTGTTAGGAATTTTCTCCTAATGTTTATCTGAAATCTGCTTCCTTGCCGTTTCCACTTATTAGTTCTAATCCTGCCTCCTGGAGCAACAGAGAACAAGTCCGCTCCATCTTCTACATGACAGCCTTTCAGATATGCGAAGGCACGGGCATCACTTTTTGTATTATTGTTACAGAAGCAAACTCTGACTGCAACAGCTCCTGCAAGATATTTCTTCCACTTTTTGTCACCTCCAAGATGTGACAGGTGCTGCGAGCTAAAGGCTTCAGAGTCAAATGAATTGGAGACCTCCTTGTACAGGGAGAAAGAGGGCTTGTGCTGTTTCTTTGATAGGGTTAGGAAAGACACAAATGGTCTTGCCCATGGGAAGATGGCTTAGGGTGCAATCCTATGCATGTTTAGACAGCAAAAAGTCCTACAACCCCCAGCATTGCCCAGCCAGCCATGATTAGACAGGTTCAGGAGTATATGACACAGTGTGTGATATGGTGGGTTATTGTGGGTTAATTAACCCACGATTTGCTGCAGCACGTGCAGGGGATTTTGAATATGCCCTAGCATCTGAACCAGGCCATTGTGGGTTATTCAACAGCTAAACAACCTTCGCTTGACCCACAATTTGCACTAGGGGTTAAGTGGGGGTTGTTTAACCCTTAAACAACCTACGATGACTGGGTTCAGATGACACAGTGCAATTGGGGGTTGCGCAACCCAAATGGCACTTGCACGTGCCTGTCCGAGCCATGTGAACTGCCCCTATGTCTATCAACAGCTATTAGCTAAGATTCTTACATAGAACCTCCAAGACCAAAGGTAGTATATCTCTGAACACTAGAGAATGGGAACAAACAGGGAGGACAGTCACTGAGAGGGATTGCACTTCCCTGAATTTTCGGCTGAAACTCCAGTATAGAGAACTTTCAGCTTGGCTTTTTCTCCAGGCTCCCAAATGGAGATGAGCAGCACACACATAAGCCAGGCAAGGCAGCGAATGAGTGAGTCCAGTGGCAGAACATGGGGTGGGATGGAGAGAGGAAGGGAATGGGTTGCAGCTCAGTGGTAGAACATGTGCTTTGAATGCCAAAGGTCCTGGGTTCAGTCCCTGGTTCCTCCAGTAAGGGTTGGGAAACACGCCAACAGAAACCCGTGAGAGCTGTCACCACTCAGTGTAGACCAGCCTTCCCCAACCTGGTGGTAGGGATGTCAGAGGAATCCATTTTGGGGGGTGGAGCTCGGTGAGTTTTTGCTGGCTTTGACCCCCTGGATGATTTGCACAAAATCACGGCCGTAAATAGCGCAACTTGCACAAAATCGCTGCTGTAAATGGTCTAATTTCACAAATCAGACAATTTACGGCCACAATTCTACACAAATTCTGCTATATACAGCTGCGACTGTGTGCAAATAAGCCCATAATTTTGCACAAAAACCTCGGTAAAGTTCCTGGGTTTCCAGAACCACCGCACGGCTCAGCTCACAAATGGAAGCAGAGCCGGGTCCGTCGTGAGGATCTGCCGTGCCCCAAAAGGGCCAGATTTCCCCGCAACAGACCATGCTACCTAGTGCCCTCCAGATGTGATAGATGGACTACACATCTCAAAATGTAGTCCAACACATCTGAAGGGTATCAGGTTGGGAAAGGCTGGTGTAGACAGTACTAAGGCAGCTGGACCAATGGTATAATGCAGCTAATATACCTTCTATTGTGAAATATTCTATTACAAAAACTAGGCCATGGCACAGGGGTGCAGAACTTCAGGCCCCCAGGGTTTCCCGGATGGCAATGCCCCCTTCTTTTGGCCCCATCCCCTTGCCCCCAACCACTAACCACTTTCATGGTTTCCTGATTTTTGTGTGGGATTCCCCCCATTCTAACAGGTTGAAATGCCTCTCTGAAGGCATCCTCTCCCTTACTGGCAGGAAGAGCTTTCAGCTAATACAAGCTGGCGTTTTTTGAAGGTTCGCCCTGCCCCTTTTGTCTTTGGCCCCACCCACCACTGGCAGGCAGCCTCAAATTGGTCCCCTGAAATGGAATTTGGCTCGCATGCTGAAAGAGTTTCAACCCCCCTGAAATCTTACTGCTTTCCTGAGTTCCGGGCATCGATCTTCAGTTCTCATCCTTTGCTTTGCACAAACGGCGAGAGACAACTGGGGAGGGGGTTGTGGTTGGGGGGGAGGAAACCTAATAACAAGTGCAAAAGAAAGGGGATACCCGGGGTGGGGGATGGGCTTTCTCTACAGTTTGTTCCTTTTTGTTGTTTATCTGTTCAGTCGCTACCGACTCTTCGTGACTCCATGGACCAGCCCACGCCAGAGCTTCCTGTCGGCCGTTGCCACCCCCAGCTCCCCCAAGGTCGAGCCCGTCACCTCCAGAATATCATCCATCCATCTTGCCCTTGGTCAGCCCCTCTTCCTTTTGCCTTCCACTTTCCCTAGCATCAGCATCTTCTCCAGGGTATCCTGTCTTCTCATGATGTGGCCAAAGTACTTCAGTTTTGCCTTTAATATCCTTCCCCCAAGTGAACAGTCTGGCTTTATTTCCTGGAGTATGGACTGGTTTGATTGATCTTCTTGTAGTCCAAGGCACTCTCAGAATTTTCCTCCAGCACCACAGTTCAAAAGCATCTATCTTCCTTCGCTCAGCCTTCCTTATGGTCCAGCTCTCGCAGCCATAGGTTACTACGGGGAATACCATTGCTTTCACTATGGGGACCTTTGTTGTCAGTGTGATGTCTCTGCTCTTCACTATTTTATCAAGATTTGTCATTGCTCTCCTCCCAAGAAGTAAATATCTCCTGATTTCCTGGCTGCAGTCAGCGTCTGCAGTAATCTTTGCACCCAGAAAGACAAAGTCTGTCACCGCCTCCACATTTTCTCCCTCTATTTGCCAGTTATCAATCAAGCTGGTTGCCACAATCTTGGTTTTTTTGAGGTTTAACTGCAACCCAGCTTGTGCACTTTCTTCTTTCACCTTCGTCATGAGGTTCCTCAGCTGCTCCTCGCTTTCAGCCATCAAAGTGGTATCATCTGCATATCGGAGATAGTTAATGTTTCTTCCAGCAATTTTAACTCCAGCCTTGGCGTCATCAAGCCCAGCACGTCGCATGATGTGTTCTGCATACAGGTTGAATAGGTAGGGTGAGAGTATACAACCCTGCCATACTCCTTTCCCAATCTTAAACCAGTCCGTTGTTCCGTGGTCTGTTCTTACCATTGCTACTTGGTTGTTATACAGATTCCTCAGGAGGCAGACAAGATGACTTGGTATCCCCATACCACCAAGAACTTGCCACAATTTGTGATGATCCACACAAAGGCTTTAGAATAGTCAATAAAACAGAAATAGATGTTTTTCTGAAACTCCCTGGCTTTCTCCATTATCCAGCAGATATTGGCAATTTGTTCTCTAGTTCCTCTGCCTTTTCTAAACCAGCTTGTACATCTGGCAATTCTCGTTCCATGAATTGCTGGAGTCAGCAAAGGAGATCGTTATCTTGTCGTAGTGCTGGAGCTTGAGCACCTCAATGACGTCATGAGCTAAACCGTGAAGGGACACCCAAGACAGGAAGGTCATGGCAGAGAGGTCAGACTAAATACGATCCCTGGGGAAGGAAATGGCAACCCACCCCAGTATTCTTGCCATGAAAACTAAATGGATCAGTACGACAGTTTGTTCCTATATATGCTTTATTCAGAAGAGCATCCCACTGAATTCAGTGGGCTCCAAAGTGGGTGCCTCTGCTGGTTTACTCAGAAGTAAGTCCCAGTTAGTCCAATGCTGGAATGTATGTTGGGATGGCTGCCAAACATGTGTGGGATTTTTGCGGCCATCCTTGCATACGCAAAAGCGATGCATATACACTTCAAAAGAAACCTTAACATAGATCACGAAAGCAAACCTGAAAAACTGTAGGCCGTGAAGACCAGAGGGGCTACTTAATGGATCGCTGCAAAAGCAAAGCCAGTGCCCATGTAATGCAGGGGTGGAAAGGTTCCGAGTTGGAAAGCGCCACTTCCCTTCTCCACCCCACCCACCCAGTCAGCATTGGAAAGGGGAGTGGGGCCCGTTTTGCATCTAATTCAGTACTTGGCTTGCTAGCGCAGTCTATGTGTACCCCGCTGCAATGTGTGTTAGCTAGGGCCAGCCCTGCCGTTAGGCACGGTGAGGAGACTGCCTTGGACAGCAGGCGGTGGGTGCTATTTGCGTTGCCCTTATTTTCGCCATAGTCTACGTAAAGATTTACGTAGACTACAGCAACCAAATAAGGAATGCGAATGGCGCTCCCTATGGGGGCCGCCATTTGCGTACGCGCTTTTTTTTTTTTTAAGTCACCCGTGATAGGCTACGTGACAATTTACGTAGCCTATCACGGCTGACTTTGCAGATCTAGCTGTGATAGGCTACATTAATCGTCACGTAACCTATCCCGGAGTCGTTTTGTTTTTTTTTTTAACTTTTAATTTTGTGGCCGGGCAAGGCGAGGCGGGAAGCCTCCCCCCCCCCGGCCTGAACTTTGGGGGGAGAGCAGTGAAGCGCCTCCCCCCCACCGCGAAAAGCTGCGAGACCAGGTAAGTGACTTTCGTGCACCCCTACTTGTAGGGCTTCCCGTGTGCATGCACCCTTCATTTCCCCTGCAACTTACTTCATAGAATCATAGATTAGTAGGGTTGGAAGGGGCCTGCAAGGCCATTAAGTCCAATCCCCTGCTCAATGCAGGAATCCAAGTCAGAGCATCCCTGGCAGATGGCTGTCCAGCCTCGAGCTGTCTCCAGCACCAGCCAATCAGTGCTGCACACAGCTTCCTGCTGCAGCAGAATCTGCTTTACCCAAGCTCAGCTGTGCAGAAGATTAGGCCTGGCTGACGTGAATATGGTGACTGCACTTCCAAGGGTGCGGTGACTACTCAATTTGTGTAAGTCTGTACATACTGTAGAATACCTTGTATGTAAATGCAGTATTTAGGAATAACAGTATAGTATTATCAAGAGTTTGTTCAGGAGGCAGTAACTCAATCCATCCCAAAGAAAAAGAAATGCAAGAAAGCAAAGTGGCTGTCTGAGGAGGCTTTACAAGTAGCTGAGGAAAGAAGGGAAGCGAAAAGCAAGGGAGAAAGGGGAAGATATATCCAACTGAATGCAGAGTTCCAGAGAATAGCAAGGAGAGACAAGAAGGCCTTCTTAAATGAACAATGCAAAGAAATCGAGGAAAACAACAGAATGGGAAAGACTAGAGATCTCTTCAAGAAAATCAGAGATCTCAAGGGAACGTTTTGTGCAAAGACGGGCATGATAAAGAATAAAGAAGGGAGGGACCTCACAGAAGCAGATGAGATTAAGAAGAGGTGGAAAGAATACACAGAAGAACTATACAGGAAAGATCTGAATGTCCCTGAGAGCCATGCTAGTGCGGTCACTGAACTTGAACTATCAACATCCTCAGACATGCAGACAATACCACCCTAATGGCAGAAAGCGAAGAGGATCTAAAGAGCCTCTTGTTGAGGGTGAAAGTGGAGAGTGCAAAAGCTGGTTTGAAACTCAACATTAAAAAAAACTAAGATCATGGCATCTGGCCCCATCACTTCCTGGCATACGGAAGGGGAAGAAATGGAAGCAGTGACAGATTTTATTTTCTTGGGCTCCAAGATCACCACAGACAGTGACTGTAGACATGAAATTAAAAGACTCTTGCTCCTTGGGACGAAACCTATGGCAAACCTAGACAGCATAGTAAGACGCAGAGACATCACCTTGCCGACAAAGGTCCGCATAATCAAAGCTATGGTTTTCCCAGTAGCAACGTATGGCTGTGAGAGCTGGACTATAAGGAAGGCTGAGCGCCGAAGAATTGATTGATGCTTTCGAACTGTGGTGCTGGAGAAGACTCTTACGAGTCCCCTGGACTGCAAGGAGGTCAAATCAGTCCATCCTAAAGGAAATCAACCCTGAGTGCTCAATGCTCATTGGAAGGACAGATACTGAAGCTGACGCTCAAATGTTTTGGCCACCTAATGTGAAGAGAAAAGTCACTGGAAAAGACCCTGACGCTGGGAAAGATTGAAGGCAAAAGGAGAAGGGGACGGCAGAGGATGAGATGGCTAGATAGCATCACCGATGCAATGAATATGAACTTGAGCACATTCCGGGAGAGAGCGGAGGACAGGAAGGCCTGGCGTGCTGTGGTCCATGGGGTCACGGAGAGTCGGACATGACTTAACAACTGAACAACAAAATTATCAAGAGTAAAAGATGCATTCTAGGAATCTTTCAGCAACCCCTGCTAGAAGTTAGGTGTGCATGCGCCCTTCATTTCCCCTATAACTTACTTCATAGAATCATAGAATAGTAGGGTTGGAAGGGGCCTATAAAGGCCATCGAGTCCAACCACCTGCTCAATGCAGGAATCCAGGTCAGAGCATCCTCGACAGATGCTGTCCAGCCTCGTCTTGAATGCCTCCAGTCAGTGTGGGAGAGCCCACCACCTCCCTAGGTCATCTGTTCCATTGTCGTATTGCTCTAGCGGTCAGGAATTTTCTCCGGATGTTCAGCCGGAATCTGGCTTCCTGTCACTTGAGCCCATTCTTCCGTGTCCTGCACTCTGGCATGATGGAGAAGAGATCCTGGCCTTCCTCTCTGTGACAACCTCTCAAGTCCTTAAAGAGCGTCATCCTCTCTCCCCTCAGTCTTCTCAAGGCTAAACAAGCCCAGTTCTTTCAGCCGCCCCTCGTAGGGCTTTGTTCCCAGTCCCCGATCATCTTCGTTGCCCTCCTCTGAACCCTCTCCAGTTTGGAGAGGGACTTCCTCCGAGTCCGCCCGGGGTCGCGCTACAGCACAGCCCGACCCTGGCCGCATTTACTCGGCGTCACTGCGTTCGGTAAGGCCTCCTCGCGAGTAAGTGCGCGCAGGAGCTGGCCAGCGCACGCGCCCCCAGCCGACTCGAGGCGGCATCGAGCGCAGCGAGGCCTCGCCCGCCGGGCCTGCCCAGGCTGCGGAGCGGCGGGGCTTCGCTTTTTCGCCTCTCTCTCGAGCTGGTTTCTCTCGCGCATCTTCTTCGCGCGCGCACCCCTCCCACCCGAAAAATATACCCAGCCCCTCCCTCCCTCCCTCCCTCCCCCCCTCCCTCCGTTTCCCGATTTCTCATTCATTATTCTTCCTCCCGGGCTGCTTCTTGGGAAAATAATGTTACTGTTAAAACCGGTCTCATCTCAGTGTCCACCTCCTCCGCTCTGCAAAGGTGGCCAGCCCCCCCTTCAGCTAAATAAAGCAGGGAGGGGGGCGATTTGAGGGGGGTTCATTTTACGGGGGGGGCGACTGGGGTCGGAAGAGTCAATGCAAAACCCGAGTTGGGTGTGTGTGTGTGTGTGTGTGTGAGAGAGAGAGAGAGAGAGAGAGAAAAGAAAGAAAGAAAGAAAGAAAGAAAGAAAGAGACTTTTCGGAATGCGCCCGGAATTCCGTGGAGGGGGGGGGGGTAAATTCGCACCGCGATCTTCCCCAGCCGCCGCCCAGAGCTAATTAAACAACCCAGTGAGGTTTGGGGTGAATTTTCCATCCCTTTGCATGGCGCGGGGACTGAAGGTATGCATCTGTTTGAGGCGGGGGCAAAGATTTAGGAAGGACCCCCCCCCCCCGCGCGCGCAAGGTTTGCTGCCTTTCGTGTCTTCTGCAAAAGGGCAGTGTCGGCCAGCCTAGCCGGTAACGAGACTGCTAAGCAGGGCAGCCGTGGCGATTTATACACCCCCCCCTCCCGCGCGCGCGCGCCCCAAAAGCCAGGCTTGTCCCACCCTTCAACCACATTTTCAAGAGCAGACAGGGGCAAAGTCACCTATAAAACTGCAGGAAAAAGGTGGGGTGGCGGGGAGGACTGATCTTCGGTTGCTTGTAGCAGCGGAGGGAGAAATTACTTTGCGATTCCCAGCTAGCTCTGTAGCATTTGCTTTGCAACATCCTGCAAATGGCTTACAAATGCAGACATTCCCTCCCACCCCCCTTCCTCCAGAGCAAAAAAAAGGGGGGAAAAAAGAAAAGAAAAGGGGGGGATGATGCTCTCCCGCTTTCCATCAATGCATGGATTGGACCTTGTCAATTTCACTCAAGGATCTGTGAATGGTTCACCAGAAGGGATGGTGGAGAGACAGCCGCTTAAGAAGAACAAGAAAGGGACAAGAAAGGGGGGGGGGGGACCCAAGGTGGTGAAGGGAAGATTTTGCACGGATTTTGCATATAGCCAGATTTTGCGCGGTTTATATATTGCAAGGTGGATTGGAGGGTGTGTGTGTCCCCCCCCCCCCCCAGGTTGGGGAAGGTGGTAGCGAGTTAAGAAATCTTTTAGTAGCCCGTCCAAGGGGGGGGGGGGCTTCGCACCTCTTTCTCTCCCCCCACTCCCATTTTCAGTATTTAAGTGTTTTGTCTTTGAAAGGCTGGGGGCCATTAAGAAAACATCCTCAAGGATGTAGCGGTGATTAATCACCTGGATCTTAAAAGTATAATTCCCTGGGGAGTTTCAGTTGTTAATCCTGAAAAGCTCGATCCGAGATAGGCACTGCGAAGGTGGAGGGCGGGGGGGGGGAGAAGAGAAGGGAGGGAAAAATGAGACAGACAGAGAGGGAGAGGGAGAGAGAGAACTCCGGCCCTCTTCTCTCTCTCCCCAAGCTACAGTGTGACTTGGTTTAGTCCAGCTGCAGCAGCTGGGAGGGAGAAAAAAAGCTCTCTGTGCATTGGGATTTTTTTTTTCTCATCAGCAAAAGAAATATATATTTTCAGTATATGTGCAAGATTAAATGAGAGCCATCCTAAAGTCCCCCCCTTTTTTTGGAAAACGGCCTTCCCTCCCACCCTAGATTATCCCACTAATCAAAGAAAGGGGGGGGGTTAAAAAGAATTCAAACCAATCATCCACCTCTCCCCCTCTTTCCTCCACCTCCTTCTCCCTCCTCCTCTAAGCAAATCAACCCCCCAGCCCCTCTTTGACATGCAACCCTCTTTCGGTTGGGACAAACCGGCATGCCACTGCAGCTTTAAACGGAATTGGGGGAAATTGGGGATTTTTGCTCTCATGACGGTGGAGGTGAGCTACTGGAGTCGGATTCTTCTGCTGTCGGTGGGGGTTTTGGCAACATCAGCCGCCGGTAAGTGGGGCTAGAGAAAGATGGTTAAGTTTTGGGAGACCACCTTTCTGGGGCGGGGGGTGCGCCTGCCTGCCTGCGTCTTTGTGCCTCGGTTGATGGATCTCCCCCGCCTGGAAGACCCTCAGTATTTTTTGCATTTTTCAATGGGAGGGAGGCGGTGACTTGAGCCTGTGTGGGTCTCTCCTTGCTTAAGGAAAGTCCGCCTGGGATTTCTCTGCTTTGCAGTTGCTGCTGTTGTGGGGTTTAAAAGCAATAAAATATAACCAGGATGTTAAAGTTTGCAAGGATGTAGAGCAACAATTTTCAAAGGGCGATTTGTTCCAGAGGGTGGGTAGCGATGGAAAGCTCCCCCCAATCTCTATAATATCAAATTAGCAGTTACCTTTTTGCAAAGCAAAAACCATCAAGGTAGGGAAATGAGCATTTTAATGGCTTTGCCTCTTCACCCCCGCCCCCACTCCCAGTATCTTATGATTCGTGATGTACCTTGTAGAAGCTTGCGCCTGTAGATCTGTAGTTCTTAAATGCCTATAGAACCCCTGTGTAAGTGACACCGCACACCTTCTCTCCTCGGTTTCTTTCTTTTTCTTTCTGTTTCTTTTTTTTACAGAGAGAAGAATTAAGGAGAGCTCCTATTTGGCCTTGTCTTTTATTACACATCCCACCTTCAGTGGAAAAGGGACCTAGAATAGGATGTTGAAAAAACCCGATTTCATTAATAACCCTCTCACCATACTCCCTGCTTGTCATTGCTGTGTGTGCCCTTGCTGCAGAATCCAAGCAAAGAATTAATCTGTTAGTGAAGTTTCATTTCTTGATGGAGTGATGGTCAGTTTCTTCCCTGGAAGGGTGTTTTATTTCTGCCATTAATTACGATTTCTCCATAGATGGCTGCTTTTGGCAATCTTTCCTACAAGAATTAGCAGAGACCTCCTCCCTTTCCCCTGCACTTTTTAAAAGTGACTTAGGCCACAATCCAAAACACTCTCACTAAACTCCATTGAAGACAGTGGGACTTTACTTCTGCGTAAACATACCCAGGAATGTGCTGCGAATATTTATATCTCATGGTCAACTTTGTGCTGTAATTGAAATACAACACTGAGGTCTTTCATCATATGTAGGTATTCTCAAAGAGTACTTTAGCTGACAATTAGCTGTTTGTTTGGCGACATCGTTTGGAAATCCTTACAAGGGGAGATGGGTTGAAGAAGGTGGGTGGGAGGAAGTCGGCAAACTGATTAGGGATAAAATATTCCTTTTGACTTGCTGCACACACTTTCTGGCTTTGCGAAACCTTCATAGCTCTGTGCATGTCTGGTTCATTCTACAAGTGGGACACTGGGAAGACATAGATGGTTGATGGATTGTCTCAGGATCTACTGTTCTCTTCTTATTCTCCTTTGCTCCATTGTTCCTTCATGTTAGCTGTTCCGAGTTTTAACTTCTGTGGTCAGTTGAGTGTTCTCCATCCTTACCTATCAGTGTGCTTTTAAAAAAACACCTGCTTTCTTTGAAGTTAACTGTTCTTTTTAGATTGTGACATCTTATGGGCATTCTGTTTTTACTATCTACTGGTCCTCCATTATCCCTTTCTGCACCTGGTCCTGATCTCTCTGGGTTTCAGTTGGATTGGTGTGTCATCTCCTTGCTCCAAAAAGCCTCCTTCTTTCTCTGTGACCTGCTGCCTTCTTTACACCTGCTTCTCTATGGAATCGTTTGTTTTTCATTTCCTTTACCCTACCTTGATTTTGAGAAGAAAAAGGAAACAAATGAAACTCTCAAACCTCTTTTTTTTTTTCCAAGCTCTCCATCTAATGAATACCTAATTTAAAAGAATGCAGTGATTATTTTAGGTCTGCCTGCCCATTGATTGGTTGCATGAAGGCTACTATTCTCATCAGTCTCTTGGAGTTTTTTCTTTCTTCCTAGTATGATGCAGGATGATTAGGCAAAGGTTATTGTTCTGTAATTGAGCAAAACTGTTGCCTCAGTGGTTCCACATCATCATCAGTGCCCACTTCAACTTGCTTCTTTTTCCCTGGGAAAAGGTGCACTATTGGGGAGTAATGACCAGGAATGTCCGAAGTGTGGCACTACAGCTGTGTGAATAAAACTACTGGGAAGTAGTTGTAGCCTGCATTATATGTCCAGATGTATACCTAAACCAACTCACCTTGCTAGTATTGCATTAATCTCCTTTCTAATTACTGAAGCCTGTCAATAATTACAGTTGTTTGTTGGAGTTCTTTAAATGAGCATTAGAAAGTGTCTGCATCAGGTCAAGTGTGTGTACGGGAAGACAGATCACTGCCATTTCTCTCTACAGATTTTGTGGTCTTGGACAAAATCACGGGCACAGCCAGATCCCTAAATACACTGACAATTCATTCTGTGTTAGCAACGAAGTTCATTCTTGCTTCAATGAGCTTTCCATGAAAAACGGAACGAAAAAAAAACAAACAGGAAGAGGATATTTCTGTTTTCCTTGAAATAATATGGTTCATTCACACTGGGGCATTTTAAAAATAAAGTTGTTGTAGGGTTTTTCCTAACCTCTCTAGAAAGAGACTGATTTTCATAGGATTCCGTAGGCCACTCTCTGTCCCAAAGACAGGATGTCCTGTACCTAAACTATTCATATCTCTGCAGCCTTTCCTTGCAAATTGATATGGGGGAAATTAATCCAGTGCCTCCAAAGGCAGAACTTTCAATTGCTGAACTGCTTTGGATAGGATGTAATTGAAAGGGAATTGATTTCATGTAAATCCCTTTCATGGGGTTCTCCTATTATTTTCTCACAGCAACCCTGCATGGCATGAGGAGAGACCAGTGACTAGCCAAAGTCACTCCACGAGCTTCATGGCTGAGTAGGGATTTTAACCCAAATCTCTGTGGTCCAAATCAGACGTTCTATTCAGTACACCACGCTGGGCCTCAAAATCCCATGGAGGGTTGTTCAAGTTGTGCAGGTGTGATATAGGGCAAACAGTTCTTCTCAACCCCCCACCCCACCCTGTGGGATTGGATCTAGATTTAATCTGGATCAACAGCACTGGTGGAAATGTACTTCCTTGACCCCCTTTTCCCACGGAGCTCCCTGAAAACATGACACAGAGATTCAGGAGACCCTGCTGAATGGGGTGAGCTGTGATGTGTGGGGGACTTCCTCAAAATGCATGGAGGAACCTTCCACAAGTGGAGCTCTTTCTCCCACGGAAAGTTCCTTCCTCTCATGGAAGGCCAACCCTCGATCCAGCCATCACACTTTTTCGACCCTTTCATAAATACTTGAAAATGGTCAGCAGTCCATTCCTCCCCCCACCGCCCCACACAGACACACACACATCCATATCTTCTTTAGGTGCCATATCCTGGAGTTCTTCCTGGCTTGTGAGGCTTGGTGCAGACTTAAAATAAATCAGCATTTGATGACATAGTGGGCTGTGGGGTTGCACGCTTCTCTACTTGGTGTGAAAACCGGCCATAAGATGGCCAGTTGAGGAAGGGTGTGTTTGTTGTTTCCTGAGATCTGGTACTGGGCCCAGCCCCAGGCTACAGTTTTTCCCTATTCAAGTTCCGGGGAGGGTGGGGGGAATCGCAGTGTCTTTCTTGGAAAGTTGCCGACGCAGGACTCGCTCTTGTTATCTCTCTCTGTGTCTCTAACAGCCAGTTCCTAGCATTCCATCACACCATAGCATGATCAGAGCAAACAGAATGCAAGATGCTCCCATGCAAATGAATGGGCGGATGCTAGCCCTATGTCTATTCACCTGTGTCCATTCGCCTGGACACAGATGAACTAAAGGAGGGAGGGGGTGTGGGCATGCACACAAGATGCATCCCCAACCTCCTCTCCCCACTTCTGTGTGTGTTCAGCCAGGCCATGCTGAGAAACTTCTTCTCAGACCTTCAAGCGCTGAATGTACAAAGGTCTGTAGAGCAGCCAGGTGCATGGGGAAGTCTGGGGTGGTGGTTGGGTGCATGCCCACATTCCCTCTCCACTTTCAGCACTCACATGAGCAGGCTGAACACCTGCACAGGGCTATAAGGAATGACCAGGCCTCACCAACAGGGATCTATGGATGGTGCATATGTGCAAATCTTTCTCACGAAGGTAGGACTCCAAAAAATGGGGTCCTCCCACCACACACATCCCACCCGTCAAGACGATGGCCATTTGGGGAGTTCTGTAGAAAACCCTGGTGCTGGGTTCCATGTCTTCATCACGTTCTGTTGCAGCCTTCCCCAACCTTCCACGCTCCAGATGTGTTGGACTACAGCTCCCATCATTCCCAACCGTGGGCCATCTGGAAGGTGCCAGGTTGGGGAAGTCTGCTCTACTGTGACCAAGAACTGAGCCAGGAATAGTGCTGTGCAGATATGGACAGGTTCAATTCTCAAACTAAACAGACTGTAATCTGATGTACAGTTTGAAGTTGCGGAGTGAGGGAGTCTGCTCCAAGTAATATTGCCAGAAGTTAGGGATGTGTGAAGCAGCAAAATGTGACCTCGCCAAAGTTCTCCGAATTCCATCTCAAAAAGCTTGTCCTGACTCAAGTCTGTATAAGATTGCGAGCTTTTTTTTCTTCTTCTTCTTCATTTTGCATGAAAATCCATCCCTATGTTCATGAGCATTTTTCCAAATGTACACATAGGGATGGTGCGGACACCTGATTCCATCCAGGAATCTGGAGGCACGCACCCCTCCTGCGTCCTCAAGCCACGTTCACCGAGCCCCTGCCCACACTTGCTGATCTGCTGCCTGCACTCACCCGGGCAGCTGTGAGCCCTGCGACTGCCAGTTTTTGGGGAAAATGGCGATCGCAAAAAAGCACATGTTTGCATAAATGCAAAATGAGGCTGTGAATAGCCCAAATAGGCAAGATTGCAGGTGTTCGCTTACCTGTTATTTTGTGTACCTGGGCCATTGACTTTTTTTGCGTATATGCAAATGTGTGCATTTTCAAAAGTCCGCATATTTGGGGCACTCAGTGGGGCTGTGAGTAGCCCATAAATGCAAGATTGCATGTGAGCTATCACCTGCAGTCTTGTGTATCTGGACGATTCACAGCCCCATTTTGAGTATACACAAAAATGCACATTTCCGTGATCACCATTTTATTTTTCTAAAAATGGCGATTGCGGCTCTTGACGAGGCTGCCCAGGTGAGTGCGGGCAGCTCGGGGAGTGGTGGGAAGCTCAAGTGTGGGTCTGGGCATGCGCAAGCGGGGGCAGGGGCTGGGCAGGAGACCAAAGAACCTGGATGCGGGGGGGGGACCCACACATCCCTATGTACACATCAGTTGTGTGAATCTTTGAAATGCACGCATTCTTCTCCCATTGATTAAAGCAAATCTGTGTGCACTTTTTAAAAGTACACATTGGTCCACACACATCTTTCAAAAATATGCATGCTGTCAAATGCTTTTGCAGCGGGGGAGGTGTCCACAAATCACATTGCAAACTTGGAAATTTACAGACTTTGGCCACAGATTGCATCCGATCCGATGTTCTGTCTGGGAGGTGTGAACTGGGTAAATCCTGATCAAAAACAAACTGAAACGAATTTCTCATACATCCCTGCCAGAAGTCCCTGCAATATATTAGCCCATCGGTATCTTGCTGGTTTCATCACACACAGATCCCACATCCATACAGACTCTTGTCATGTGTAGTGACTTTGAACTGTGGTTTTTTGTTGTTGTTGCTGGCTCCCTCAAATTATGCAAATAAGATCCTGATTTCAGCCTGCGCATAATAGATGAGAGCGAGAGGACTGATTGGGCAAACATGTCTTTAGTTAGATCAAAGTAAATTATTGACACAATGCAAGGAGAAACTTGAAGTAGAAAGAAGCTGCCTGCAAGTGAAGCAAAAGAGCCTAAGTCATAAGGTTCTCTTCCTTCCACACCACCTTATTCTCATTGTCAGTTGCCCATATCATCAGTTGCTGCGTTAAACTGTAATGCTTTTCTCACAGAGAGGTTATTTTAACACACGCAACTTCAATATCCAGCTCAAATAAACATGAGATCCCTTGAATTAAGCCGTCACTTACCTGTGTGGTGAGGAGGAAAGTGGGCTAATAGGGAAGAAGTGTGCAGGCCTGGAGGGCACTCCTGATGCCCTATCTCATATGGATGAGGGAGTGCCAGGGCCAGCATCAAGGGTAGGCATGTGCGGGCACCTGCCAAGGGCCCATACCCCCACAGGGCCCCCCACTGACTATAGCCCCTGGAGTTGCTCCTCCTCTTCCCCATGGCAACCTGCTTGTTTGCCTGCCTCTTGCTCTGGCCCAGACAACAGCGATGGTGGTGGTGAGGAGGAGCAGGAGATGCCCCTGCCAACTAGCTTATTGGTTAAGTCAAGTAGGTTGCAATGGGAATATCCCCAGCTGTTCCTCCTGACCATATTCCCAGTTGATCAGATCACGTAGAAATTGCAGTTGTCGGAGAAATTTCTGCATACAGGCTAACATCCTCCTTGACCAACTCAACCGTAGGGGCTACCCCCACCCTCCAGCTTATGGAAACAAGCATTTTATAAAGCAAAGAGTTTGGACAGAAGGATGCTATTAGAACCCAGGCAACACCATATCAACCAGGAAAGGTTCATGGATGTAGTATCTCTGTACTTTCACAGCCCACAACCACAAGCGATGGAGCTGATTGACTGTACATTAAATAAGAGGGCAATTGAATCACAGAATCACAGAATCATAGAATAGTAGGGTTGGAAGGGGCTTATAAGACCATCAAGTCCAACCCCCTGCTCAATGCAGAAATCCAAGCCAGAGCATCCCTGACAGATGGCTGTCCAGCCTCATCTTGAATGCATCCAGTGCCTGAGAGCCCACCACCTCCCTAGGGAATTGGTTCCATTGTTGTGTTGCTCACAAGTTTTTCCTGATGTTCAGCTGGATTCTGGCATCCTGTCACTTGAACCCATTATTCTGTGTCCTGCACTCTGGGATGATCGAGAAGAGATCCTGGCCTTCCTCTCTGTGACAACCTTGCAAGTACTTGTAGAGCGCTATCCTGTCTCCCCTCAGTCTTCTCTTCTCAAGGCTGAACATGCCCAGTTCTTTCAGTCTCTCTTCATAAGGGCTTTGTTTCCAGTTTTGGTTTCTTTTCCTAGGTGCAGAACTTGGCATTTATCCCTATTAAATTTCATTCTGTTGTTTTCTGCCCAGCGCTCCAGTCTATCAAGATTGCTTTGAATTTTGTTTCTGTCTATCCTGCCCAATTTTGTATCATCTGCAAATCCACCTTCTCTTTTGTGTACAGTAAGGGGTCAGCAACTGGAGGCCTCCTGGTCAACCTACCTTCATTGAGGAGTACTGCCTTGCTGTCAACAAAAAGAGGAAAACAATAACTTTGGAAATACGATTTGGCAACAGAATGGGTAGGGTTGGAACTTGGCTGGCCTTCTGTTTCTTACTCTTGTTCTCAAAGCCATTTTCTGAGAGAACTAGGGGCTGACCCGGACTCTAAGGCTTTGGGGCAGGCCCGATAATGGCACTGATTGCCCTTGGTCATCTTCTGGGGCCTCAGTGCCTTGGTACGGCTAGGAATGTCAGAGAATACCGCGACAGATCTCAGTGAGGCCAAATGCCAGTGCATTCGGCCCCCTGAAAACCGTCACGGAACGAAGCCCCCGCCCCCCCCAACCCACGAAAGGTGCGCGGGACAAAGTGCCCACCGCCCCCACCCCATGAAAGGTGCACGAAACGGAGCACTTACCTGCTCCCATCTGTGCTGCTGTGCGAATGGCAGCCATCCTGCATCCACCATTCGCTTCCTCCTTCAGCCGTGATAGGCTCCGTAAATACTTACGTAGCCTATCACGGCTAACGCAGGGATGCCATTTGCATCCCTGCGGAGGCCGTGATAGGCTACATAAGTACGTAAGTATTTACAGAGCCTATCACGGTGTGTGGGGGGGGAACCCCAGCATATGCAAATGTAGGGATGGCGGAGAATTTCTCCCCGAATCTTCGGGGGGCCGAGCGCCAATGCATTCGGCCCCCCGAAATCGGCGGTGAAATTCTCCGCCCCCCCCGGGATGGGACTTACCTTTGGCGAATGTCCCTCCCGGTGGCGGGTCCCGACGGCAGTTCGTCGGCCTTTTGTCGGGGGCGGGGGCGGCAGCCAGTCTTCCGACCAGCTGCCACCGCCGCCATTACAAAGTGTAAAAAAAAACCCCAAACCCCGTGATAGGCTACGTAACGATTAACGTAGCCTATCACAGCTAGATTTCCAAAGTCAGCTGTGATAGGCTACGTAAATCGTTACGTAGCCTATCACGGGTGACTTTGAAAAAAAAAAAAAAGCGCGTACACAAATGGCGGCGCCCTATGTGCACCGCCATTTGCGTTCCTTATTTGGTCCCAGTAGTCTACGTAAAGATTTAAATCTGCTTTGCAGCTCATTTGGTGTAAGAGGTTTTTGGTTTTTTTTTTAAATCCTACTCTTTGTGGTCTGGATTAATCTCTGATGGGGCTGATGGTTGTAGCTAGGGCTGGGCTGAACAGATTTTTGGCAGAACACTAACTCCACCTCATCTCTGGAGCTGGACACAACATTGCCCCCACTTGCATTGCGGTGGATGCAAACTGGGGGCCAGCCTACCAAGACAGTTGATGCTGTTACAGCACAAACCCCCCCCCCCCAAAAAAACCTTATGAAATAAGAAGGAAGCTTTGCTAAAAGAAGCCCTGCCAATGGGGATCCCTACCTGGGAGAAACTGTGGTGAATTTCTTCTCCCCCTGGAGAAATTCAGTAAAATTGTCTCCCAAATTTTTCTGCCCCCAAGAAGGTGGAGAATCTAATCTCCCTGGAAAAAAAAAATAGGATTGCTTCTTCTTGGATTGTAAAACCCTAAGTACTGCCTTAACAACCCATCATCCTAGCAATCTGTTTCTAGCAGTGGACATCCAGTTGCCTCAGGGAATGAAGAATCATAGAATAGTAGGATTGGAAGGGGTCTACAAGGCCATCTAGTCCAACCCCCTGCTCTTGCAGGGGGTTCCCTCGTGGTTTGTCCACAGAATCTGTTGTGGAGGTGTTCTGTATATAGGGGCTTTGCTTAGCTGTCAAAGCTAATGGCCAGTGATGGGATATCTTCCATGAATCGGTCCAGTCTTTTTAAAAAGCCATCTAAACTAGTGGCCAATAACACATCCTGTGCAGTAACCACAACAACGTTATGACCTAGATTAATGTTATGCCTGTCAACTTTCTGTTTAGTTTAAGAATTAATGGGATGCATATTCACAGCAACTCAAAAGGGTCATGATACTACTAATTGTTGTAAATTGTATGCATCTGGGTTCTTTTTATTGTGTTAATTTCCTTTTTGAATTGTTCACTAGACCCTGAGATACAGTGAATAAGATTTACTGTTTGTCCTTTCTAAAGAATGAAATGAGAATGAACACAAAGTGATATAATGGGAGTTTTTAGATCCATTCAGTTTTAAGAGGATTTGTTTATTTCCTAACTGCCTGTGTTGGCTGGAAAGGTTGCACATAATGAGTTTTGTGACTCTCCTCTCACAGTACCAAAAAGGTGGATTTGTTCAGGTTATCAGAACCTGACCAAACAGGGAGCCCACCAATAAGGCCACTTCATACAGTATATTTTAAGTATGTGTAGATATACACTTAAAAATGCCGTTTGTGGATGCGAGAAACCCATGTTTAATTCAGGCAGGTACACTCATCAAGCAGCTGTTATTGTCTGCAGCTCCTTTGCTATGCATGGTAGCAAACCCCGCTTTTCCTCTGCATTATGTCTTGAAGGGGTTGTAATACAAGCGAGGTGAACATTTGGGAGATATAGAGAAAGTCTCCCCTGCCCTTTCCACCCCCCTGCCCCCCTACATGGCAAAGAAAAACTGAAGATATTGGGAGAAATGGGACATGAACCTCTTTCATAAAATACTTCACTGCAGTGAATATAATAATTTCCAAACAATATCTCAACAGTTTATTTCATCTCTGTGCATTAAGGATGGCGAGGTTTATTTTCTCCCGCCCCCAACATAATTTCTGAGCTCGGATTTGGGATTTATAGTCACAGGAGCACTACAAATGTGTTCTTGTCTTCACCTCAGCCATGTAGCATTGACAAATGCAGCTGCTGAAACCTCAGATTTCTATATTTGCTTCTTCAGGTGGTCAGGCTCATTACATCCTAATACTTTTGAAATATGAACTTAGTTGGTATGCGCACGCGAGCGCACGCAGATGCGCAGAGCAGTCGAGGGACACCTGGTCCCTGGGTTATTCCATGTGCCTGGTGAGTACTGATGGGGAAGCTAGAGAGGAGGACAGGAGGTAACCTTGCATGGCTGTCTTCCAATTGTCTGGGAGGCTCTGTCAGAAGGCGACACATCAAAATGGTTGAATGCAGCATGATCCAGGCACTCTGCCATGGCTCTCTCGTTGTTCATGTTCACTGCCGAGTTGATTCAGTATTGAGAGTATGGCTGAGCAGCTTGCCGGAGTGTCTTTTTCTGTGTGCGTGCGTGCGTGCATGTGTTGCATGAAGCTGTTCCTAGGGATGTATGAGACGTTCATTTCAGTTTGTTTTTTGATCAAGATTTACCCAGTTTGCACCTTCTGGACCACATACAGACTGGGACGCAATCTGTGGTTGAAGACCATACATTTCTGAGTTTGCAGTGTGACCCCGCAAATCCGTTCGACTGCATGTACGCAGAAATGCGCATGGGAAAATGGGTACTTCTGAAAAATCTACATAAATACGCTTTAATCGATGGGAGAAGAATGTGTACATTTCAACAATGCATGTTGCATACATTTGAAAAAATATGCACAAAAAAACACAGGGATATTCATGTGGAACACACACACACAGCTCGCAATTTGATACAGACTCGGAACAAGATTCAAGATGGAATTTGGAGAACTTAGGTGAGCTTCAGTTTTGCTGATTCGCTCATTCCTAGCTCTTCCTGACTGTCATTGGTTTAAGGGCTGTTTGAAAGAGTCCAATGAGTGATGGGGCACTTCAGCCATGATGTGTTAGGCACCAAAACCTGCACTGTATAGACTTTTCATAGTCAGGATTTTATTTAAATTTTGATTTTTGCTTCAGGTCAGCATTTTGTTTGTTTGTTTATTATATTTATATCCCACCTTTTTTTTCTCCTTAAGGAACTCAAGGCGGCTTACATAATCCTCCACCTCCTCCATTTTATCCTCACAACAACAACCCTGTGAGGTGGGTTGGGTTGAGAGTCTGTGACTGGCCCAAAGTCACCCAGTGAGCTTCCATCGCCGAGTGGGGACTAGAACCCGGATCTCCCGACTCTCAGTCCAACACTCTCGCCACTACACCACACTGGCTCCCTATCTCATAACCAATGGCATATGAAAGCCATTGGTTATGACATAGAAGGCAATGGTGTTCTCTTCTTCTCTCCCTGTTGTATCCAGTAACCAACTGAAGTAGATGAAACAGATAAGCTATACAAGAGTGCTTTTGTGGTCCGATTTTGAAAACAAACTTAACAAAACTAAGTGTTTGGGGCGTTATAGCTACGGTCACACCGTTGGGGTTGAAACGTGTCTGGGACAGGTCAATGTGTATTAGTATAACCCGCTATATGATCATTACAAACCAGGAATGTTAAATATGCTTTTTGGACTGCCGATTTTTTTTTTTTTAGTACAATTCTATATGATTTGTTATATAATTAATTTTTTATAACTACTTCTTACACTTTGTATTACAGATTTGTTATTTTATGAAAATATATTTAATGGTAGCTCCATCCAAATCTTCCACTTCACAAATTCTCTTAAACCCATTTTGCTTTGTTTGTTAGGTGAGTTGTGAACATCTCTCTCTTAAAGAAGTGAGGTCTGCAACCAAATGTTGCAGTGTATCCTTACCTCTTAACAGCAGTGCTGCCGTTCAATGTTCTTGCCAGCAATGCCATCCTCTAAGCTGTAATGAGCTGGAACTGGGCTCTTCTATTCTTCACCCCGCCCCACAGTTTGCCTCTTTCTTTTCCAATTGACACTCAGTGTTCTATGGCTTCTGAGCATGCCCAGCCCTCATCTGGCTGTGGGTTTTTGTTCTTTATTTATTTTGCTCCCTTAGTTTTTTAGGAAGATTTTTTTAATGTATTTCTCCAAACCTTGGGCCACATCCAAGTTCCAACAGGGCTGCTCCACCTCCACTCGTTCTGTTGCACTCATGGGAGGGACCACTTGCACAACGGGGCTTTCGTGGTTCTAAAAAAGACCCTGGAAATGAGTGGAAATGCTCGTTTCTGGATTGGGACTGGTCTGTGGTATTCCATTCCGCAAGCTCTGCTGACCTGCCCATTCTGGAAGTGAATGTTTCTGCTCATTTGGGGTTATTTTTAGAAGTACAAAAGCCCTAGAATCATAGAATCATAGAATCATGGAATAGTAGGGTTGGAAGGGGCCTACAAGGCCACCGAGTCCAACCCCCTGCTCAGTGCAGGAATCCCAAGTCAGAGCATCCCTGACAGATGGCTGTCCAGCCTCATCTTGGAAGCCTCCAGTGTGGGAGAGCCCACCACCTCCCTAGGGAATGGGTTCCATTGTCGTATTGCTCTATTGCACAAGTGGCTGAGCCCACGAGTGCACAGGCACAATCAGGACTGGCCCAGAACATTAAGCTGCCTTGAAGAAAGGGACAAGATCCCCCCACCCCTCTGGGCAACAGGGTAACTTATGGGGTACAGCTCGGAGGCTGACCAGCATCCGGATAGGATTGTGCCCTTAAGAGCAATCCTAGGGACCCTGGAGAGCATCCCAGGGATCGTTGTATTTTTGGGATTCCCCGTCCCAAAGCTGTAGACACTGCTACAACTTCAGGAGGGGAACATAAAGATCCCCCCCCCCGGCTCCTTCCCCTAGTAGCCACTGCAGAAGGAACAATGGTGCTTGCTTTCCAAGATGGCAAAACTGACCTTGGATGACCTTGTAGCAGTCAAAAACATAGTGTTGCAGTTGGTGGGGAGCAGAGAGGAGATGCGGGATATGAAAAACCCGCCTCTGGCAGCACATCCTCAAAGGCCTGTCTAAAGGAAAAAAATGTTTTTAAAGGAGGATGGAGAGACAAAAATCTCCTCAGTTGCTCCTCCTGCCCTGTTGGCAGCAGCCCAGCAGGGTGCTGGATACTCAGAAGCCTCCAAGATCAAAGGCTTCCTTCTAATGGGCAGCGATCTTATAGGATTGCACCCTTAAACTTGTACATGGAGACACTTTCTTTACTTTGGTCCGTGATGCTGAGCCAAGTTTTCATGAGGAGATAAGCGCTACAGCTCAAAGCACCTGTTGCATTTCTACCCTGAATGCAGCTCTTAAAGTGGAGGGAACATTCTAGAAAACGCACTTCATCCTGCCATATTCTCACACATTTTCCTAAACCAGCCATTTGACAAAACACAAACTCCGGAAAAGGGCAAGGAAGGCTCTTTTGCTGAAATTAGACCCTACTGTGTCTGACACAGGACATTTCCAGATGAGGCTTTCACTGCTCAAGAGCGCTGCCTCACCCGCGGAATTTTACGGGAGGTCCAGGCAATGATGTCTTCCGCTCGTAGCCCTCCTGTGTTTTCCCACCACTTCCTCCATCCTTTTTCTTACCAGAAAATACCAATTAAGGTGTTGGTGGGGTCGGGGGAGAGAGATGGAATAGCTGCACAATGCCTTTTGAGTCTTAGTTCATGTGCTTTAAAAAGCGGCTGGTTCAAAAGCAATGTAAGAAGAAAGGTTCCCTATCACTTGCCCAGCACAAGCCTCCCAGCCTGGCACAATTGGTTGCTGTCGTTGTTTTTTGTTTTCCTTTCAAAGAGCCAGTGCTGAAAGAAGCTCAGAGCCCGGCGCTTTTGCAGCATCTGCTGTCTTCCTTCCTGTGTCCTTCTACATATTTGAATACTCTGGGCCATTTGGTGTTGTGTTGTGGCTAGGGATGTCATGGGCACCCGAGTGGGTCCGGGAGTCCAGCAGCCCCCCCCCCGCCCACGACTCCCAGACTGCACTCGCCGAGATGCTGTCCTCACTCACCCCGCACTTGCGCCTGTTCCAGGACTCACCGTGATCCTGTCCAGTGAGCACCCACCGTTTTCCCGCCTTTGTTGTGCGCACAAAAAGGAAGTCAAAGAAGTGTGCATGTTTAAATATGCGCAGTTTGGGGCCAGGAAAGCTTAACGTGCACGATATTAGAGGCATGATGCTGATTTGCCAGGGAAGTCCTTCACACCAGAGGAAATCCTCTGTCATGATCTAGAGTGCACGTTCAGTTCATGCAGAGCACATGTGAAGAAAATTCACCCATTGGCACACCCGATGTTCCTTTAGGCTGACCATGTGTCTTCATTAAAGAGGACAGCCCTCTATATGAAGGGCTGTTCAGTGCAGTCCCGCTCTAGTTTCAAGATCAAGATCCATCAGAACCCTTGCCCGTCTGCAGTTAGCACGTGGGGAGCAGATGGAACAATCAGGCACGCAGGTCAGCTGGTCACAGTCTTCCACACTAGCGAGATGTACTGTATTTGTATTTGAATTCTAATAATTATTTCAAATTTTGCACCTGCACATTTAAATCAGCGTATGCACATTTTATGCAAAATAGTGCCATTTTTTGTCTTCTCTTTTGGCTGATCCATTTTCTCTTCTTTTTAATTCTTTCAGCCTAATCTGCCTCGCAGGATTGTTGTAGGGATGCTGGAGAAATTCGCTGCAGACTCAAATCCTCTCTTGTTTTGTTTTAAAACAATATTTTTATTTTTTATTTAAATCAGCATATGCACATTTTATGCAAAATAGTGCCATTTTTTGTCTTCTCTTTTGGCTGATCCATTTTCTCTTCTTTTTAATTCTTTCAGCCTAATCTGCCTCGCAGGATTGTTGTAGGGATGCTGGAGAAATTCGCTGCAGACTCAAATCCTTTCTTGTTTTGTTTTAAAAACAATATTTTTATTTTTTATTTAAATCAGCATATGCACATTTTATGCAAAATAGTGCCATTTTTTGTCTTCTCTTTTGGCTGATCCATTTTCTCTTCTTTTTAATTCTTTCAGCCTAATCTGCCTCGCAGGATTGTTGTAGGGATGCTGGAGAAATTCGCTGCAGACTCAAATCCTCTCTTGTTTTGTTTTAAAGCAATATTTTTATTTTTTCAAATGGAATTACAAAAAAACCACAAATTCTTATCAATTCAAAGTCCCTCCCCAATACCTCCCCCAATTCAAAAAGTTTCAGGATTCTTCTTCTCCCCTCCTTTATTTTCTATCTCTATTCCAGGGTAATATATACATTTATCCTATTTCATTCTTTACTATCTTATTATTTTCATGAGTCCCACAGATTTCTATAAGCTTCTATCAAAGTTGTTCCATTCTACTCTTCTTTCATAAAATCTATATATTTTTTCCAATCCTTCTTGATGGTGTCTCTTTTCTTTATTCCTCTGTGGACTCTTAGCTTTGTGTGAACTTTTCATTTATTGCTATGTCCCAGATTGTCTTTTTCCACAAAGATATTGTCAACATCTGGGCTATCTTCCTATTACTTGCAATTAATTGCCTCGCGGCTGTCAACAAGAAACCAGTTAATGTTTTTTTCCCAAAGAATCTGACCTCCAGAGTCTGCAGTAGACTGGCCGCACACACTTCCAGGGCTGGAAGACTTCCTGCGAGGCGGCACTCTAGTTTCCTATAAAACACAATACGCTAATGGCTGCTGCCATTAGCTTATTGCAGGAAAGTTACAGCTGTAAATGTGGTATTGTACACCATTTGCGGCCAAGCTGGCCATAAAGCACTTACTTTGACCTAAATGCAACCATGAAAAGCTGTAATTTAGGCAAAAATAAGTGCTTTACGGCCGCAAATGGCTAAAATATTCCATTTACAGCTGTAATTTTCCTGCGACACGCTAATGGCAGCTGCCATTAGCGTATTGTGTTTTATAGGAAGCCAGAGAGCAGACACGACAGGGCTCCAGAGGACTCTGCAGGGCCCCAAGCAGCCCAAATTGCCCCACAACACCCCCCCCCGGACCAGACAGTGGGGCAGGGGTTATACATCCCTAGGTTGTTGTGATGATAAAATTGAGGTGAGGGCAGAATTCCCATGTATCCTGGCCTTCACTACTTGGAGGAAGCCTGAGATACAAAAGTGATTAATGAAAATAAATAGCCAGCTGCTTAAATTCCATGCGGTGGCGGCGGGTCTGCAGCCTAACACGATCCACAATTGCAGGTAGGGATGTTGGAGAAATCCACAGTGGAATTAAATGAGTTTGGATTTCTATGAATCTGACTCCTAGATTCTGCAATGGATCAGCTTTTCCTGAGTCGTACAGATTCTGCAGACTTGTGGACCAGTTTTTTTTACTTTCTGGAATTTTACGTAAATTTAGTCATAGACAAATATGTAAACTAAAAAGAACACCAGCCGAAAATGTGCATTTTCACCATAGGCTAAAGCATGAAAATGTGCATTTTGAAGGGATTTGTGAGTTTGGGGGGGATTTGCACATTTGTGCAAGTGCAAATTTGCACAAATTCAGGAACCTGGGGAAAATCCAATTCCATCAATGGGTGGACGTTGGAACGAAAGGCACCTGACAATCCATGAAACTCAGATGGAATGGATTTTTCAAAATCCGTACATCCCTAGTTGCAGCCCTGCCACTCAGACCTTTCCGGAAGCATGGACTAGTAGCTGCTGGACGGAACCTCATGTTCTCTCTGATATGGAATGTAGATGCCCAGGCAGGTTGCTTGGTAGAGATTCATGCATATTCATAACTTGCCACAATCGTACATGACCTATTGTGTCCTTGACCTCAAAAGTCAGACACAGTTCTCCCATGGTTCTTCCTCTTACACAGAGAAGCCGGTTTTATGTCAGTGATGTGGGTTCCGTTTTAAGAGACTGATTTAAATCTCTGAAATAGAATTCACTTTGAAGTGGGTTATTTTTTTAATTTTTTTTTAAAAAGGCACTCTATATAACCGAGACTTTAAAAATTGATTTAAAATACTGAAATCCATATTAGCTTCTCTTCATGCTGGTCACCAACCACTTGATGCTCTGGCTAGGAGGGATTCTAAAGGCAATTCTTGCTTGACTAATTGATTTATTTAGCCAAGTTTATCCAGACAGGATCATGGTTGGTTCTGATAATATACTGAGAGCTGACTTATGCACATACTTAGTAGGCCTGCACACAGGAAACACCAATCATGCCTGTAACATCTGTGTTTGTGGATCTGGCATTACGCTCTTTGTAGGAGCAGGCTGCTCTTCCAAGCAGATTCTTTGTTTTGTGCTTTGGGGTGGGGTGTGTGCAAATTGGCTACTGGTGCATCATTGGACCTACCTGTTGGGGCAAGTGACAACCTTGCAAGTAGATGCTTCATGTCTCCTTTCTTAGTAATGGCTCTGCCTGGCTTCCTGCTGTTTCAGGAGAGCCTGGAAGCACTTAAAGAGAGCGTGTGAGGGCATTGCCTAGCAACAGTACCGGTGGTTCCCTCATTTCCTCCTTCTGCTGTTCTTCCCAGGGATAGTCGTTCGGTCTGCAGTGATGGGAGAAGGAACAGGATGCACTGAGCGAGGAAACTCTGTGAGGCAGGATGTAAAGGAGGAGATGCCTTCCTCTTTTTCATGCTCGCATGACTTTCTCTTCTTTAGTCATGTACTGGTGGGACAAATGCAACCCTTCACCACCATGCCATTAGAGAGGACCACTCAGCTTGGCAGGCAGTCCCTACGAATCCGTCCTCGAAGCTCAGTTTACCTTGTTTGCATTCCTGAATGCAAGCATCTTTTTTCCCAAAAGGGAAAGACGGAAACAAATCCAGTTTTTTTTTTTTTTTTTTAAGTGAGAAAGCCAGGACATTAATTCTTTGGGTGAATGTAGCTCATATAGTGTGCAAGAGGAAAATTACTTCTCAATGCAACCCCAGTCCTATTCTACTGGAGACCAGTCTGACATCAGTCCAGTGGATCCTGGTCCTGCTGGCACGCTACCCAAATGCAAAAGAGCCAGGTGTGGATCATTTAGCCTGGGTAGAGGAGTTACCTTCAAGTACTGTGGGAGCAACAGAGACAGGACAGGGCTTTCCTCCACAAATAAAGGATTTCCTGCCCTTTAGCAGTTAAACCAACCCTATTTATGAGAACGGATCTTCTTCCTTATTTTGTTGTTCAGTCTTTCAGTCGTGTCCGACTCTTCGTGACCCCATGGACCATAGCATGCCAGGCCTTCCTGTCCTGCGCTCTCTCCCGGAGCGTGCTCAAGTTCATATTCATTGCATTGGTGATGCTATCTAGCCATCTCATCCTCTGCCGTCCCCTTCTCCTTTTGCCTTCAGTCTTTCCCATCATCAGGGTCTTTTCCAGAGAGTTTTCTCTTCGCATTAGGTGGCCAAAATATTTCAGCTTCAGCATCTGTCCTTCCATGCTTTTACCCAGGTCAGATTCCAAGCTTATGCCCACAGAATATCTGGCTGGCAAATTTATCAACAGGCCAGTACATGAATGTCTCTGTGTATCTGGATCAGGCCACATTATAGATATTGTGCACCACATCTTGTATTGCCAATTATATAATTCGCCTAGGGATGAATTTATTCTTTTTTTCCTTTCCAGAGGCTTTTAGATGGTCAGTCAGGTGACTTCAAAATTAGACAGTTGCTGGCAGATGTAGATATGTTCGTCACTTATAAGAGTGACTTTATATGCACTGGCAGCAAAAAAGTTAAGTACAGTTTTCCTGAACCACAATAGTGCTTGCTAACTGCCAAGAGGATTCCCTAATTTTAATGCTTTTGATTTTGGTGATTTATATTTCTGGCATTTTCTGTTGATTTCTCTGGATCAAGTAAGTGTGTGTGTGTGTGTGTGTGTGTAGTGTCTTGTGATTTACATTGTAATGGCCATTGGTTCAAACAATACACTTGACTGGCTGACAAATCATGAACGGAGAGGCCTTCCCCAAAGGGAGGGAGGTGGGGAAGAGGGTGTGGGCTGGGAGGTAAATTGGTGGCATGGGTGTGTAGTATAGCTTTGGCTTGGATGAGAAGGTGGGTGCAGAAGGGAGTAATTGCAGCAGCATTGAGGAAAGAGCAAGGAAACAGGTTAAACAGGTGGGAAGAGAGATTATGACTAGGGATGTATGATAGCTTTGTATCTGTTTGCAAATCATGCAGACGTGCCCTGTTTGCAACCCTGGATGTGAATGCAAACAGGAACATAATTCTTGGGAAATTTTGCAAATTTCTTGCATTCAAAGAATGCAAGTGCAAACTTCCAAAATTCACATTCCCCTCCAAACAGCGTTTTTATACTTTAGCCTATGGGGCAGGGGAGTGTGCGTTTAGGATGTGTGCTTGGAAAAGTGTGCATTTTTCATGTTCAAAAATGCACACATTTCCTATTCTTAAGGGGAAAAAAAGACACTTGTGTTCAGGAGTGAGAATGAAGCAAGATGAGCACTGAGGTGGAAAATGGTGAACCTCGACAAGCTTGAAAATGGCTCATTTTCCCATCCCGAATTATCACCTCTCCTTATTGTCTGTGATCCAGAAAGGAGAATGTACAAATAGGCACCAACCAGGAAATTAGACAGTTGGGGAAGAGAAGAGAATGAAGGGAAGAGCTGGTGGTTTGTCCAGAAGAGTGAAGAAATGAGAAAGAACACCTGTGCATCCAGGAAGTTAAAGACTGGGGTGTTAAGGACCTTACAAGAGGAGGGTGATGGTGCTGATAGGGACATCTCAGGCACAAAGTGAAGGAAAATGTCATGCCCTGGCTGGAAGACTGCTTCTCAGAGGAAGAGCTGGAGGACCAGGAAACACCTGCCACCAGCAATGCCCAAACTCTGCCAATAGATGTGGGGGAGCCTGGGCCCTCAGGGTGACTACCATGAGGGCATCACCTGTGGAGGACAAGGACTCTGTCTCAGAGGTGGAGGCAGAGAAACCCCAAGTCCTTGGGAGAGATGTCACCTAGAAAGACAGGAACTCAGAAGGAATGCTAGACAGAGCCAGAGGCCTCCTTGTGAGAAAAGGTCTACTTGTGTGTAAGAGGCTTGCTCACAAGGAGGACATTTTCAGCTGCAGTCACTAATAGTTCACAGCTGAAGCTTGGGTGTCGCTCTGACCGCCTATGCATAAAAAAAAACAGCAGCCCAAGGTTGGGATTGTTGCTGGAAACAATGTTGACCAGACCGTCTTAAACCCAGCTTCCTCTGGCTTGACTCTGAACTGCTTCCTTGAGTGATTGCTGGGGTGAGTACCTCTGGACTGAACTCCAGCTCTCCTCCTGCCAGCCCCTTCTCTGCAGTATTTCCTTGGAACCTTGCTGCCTGTGACCTGGACTGTAGGGATTTTGGCTTTTGCCTGCTCCCTATAACTGCCAGGATCAGAACCAAGAAATGTGACAGAAAACAGTTGTCTTTGTTTTAATTAACACAAAAAGCAGGGGCATGGAGGTAGGTGACTGGCTTCTCCTTGGAATTCCTTTACAATGGGATTGTCTCCTCTTTAGGCTGTTGGGTGCAAAAGTATGCCGGGTGCAAAAGGGGATTTGTGTGCACCTTTTGGTAGGGGATGCATGCCTTCTGGCAACCATGTCCCCAAGATATATGCCCCTCTGCTTTCTCTTTTGGAGGAAAAACCCATGGCTGATGCCCAAGACAACCTGAGAAAGAGAGGCAACAGTTTCACAACTGCAAGCCTGTCTCACCCCCTACCTGACATGAAGATGGGGTCTGCAGTTATTCAGTGGTCTTTTGTACATGCTCTGAGGCCTGCGCCTTGACCTAAAGTGTTGTGATGGTAAATGTATCCATAAATATTCTTCAGGGCCACCTGCCTAGAATCTAAAAGATGACAAGAGAGAGAGGGGGGGGGATCTTAATGCTTCTGGGACTTTTTTGGAGTAGAAGTACAAAAAGAAGGTTTAACTATTCAACAGGTGGGAAGTTTTTTTAAAGAAGACACAACTCCCTCCTCTAGAACTCTCGCAATAAAAGCAGAGAGATGACCTTATTAATCTTGCATATTAAACTGGATTTTTTAAATATATTCTAGCTCAGAAGTTTTAATGAACTCCAGTATGTTGGTATGAATACTTACAGGGCATGTAATAAAAATGCAATATATTTGGACTTCCTCCTTTGCTAGGAAGCAGGAATTCCCTCATGCTCAGCTAGGAAAGGTATAGGTGCCCCATTCTGTGGGTGAATGTCCAAGGGGGCACCCATCTTCACCCCCCCAACAATGTCCCTGGGAGGGACACTACATCATGACATAGCATTGTTCCTGTTGGATCACTTCTGTACCAATGGTGCTTACTGTAGCTCTGCCATTGCTTGAGGCTGCAGAAAAACTTTCTTTTGTAGTAAAAGAAAGATGGCAAAACCCTCTAATGGTTCATCTAACACAATGCATCCCCCCCCAATATTAGAATTTCCCCAACCCCTGAAAATATAAAAAAAAATTCGGGCCAGGTATCTTCCCCGGTCCCAAAGAATCAGATGAAAATGGCTGGACGAGTGGACTGAATATTTCTTAAATATAATATTTAATAGGAGGAAAACATTTTCCCCAGGGATATTTGAAAAACGTTGGGTTGGAAAAGTTTTCTCCATTTTTTTTCTGGTAACCCCCCCACACCCTTTTCCCACTTTTCTTTCTAGTCCTTTACATCTCTAACCTGAACAGAAGCCACCGTTAGGAGGGGGTGGGGTCAATAAGCATCAACCCTTTATATATTGTGTCCTGGATAGGGATGTACAGACTTTGTAAAATCCATTCCATCTGCATTCTGCTGATTGTCAGGTGACTTTCATTCCATCATCCACTCATTGGCACAATGGTATTTTTCCCATTTCCCATATTTGCACAAATTTGCATTTGTGCAAATGTAACACTTTTGAAAATGTGCAAATCCCCGCCCCCCCACCCACAAATGTACATTTTCATGCTTTAACCTATGCATTTATAATATGCATATGCATTTTTGGCAGTGCTTGGTAGAGTTCTCCAATCAAAAAATGCATACGAAAATGAATATATTAGGGAAATGTGTGCACAACAATGCATTTATTCATGCAAGTAACTTTCAAAAAACCACCAAAAAGAGTCCCTGTTCCCTTACTCTCAGTAATGAAAATCTGAACCTGAATTGGGAACAAGAAGTGTCCCTGACGTCTTGCCCCACAGTGGGAAGGCAGGGTATAAGGCTGTAATCCTATGCACACTTAACCTTGGAGTAAGCCCCATCGGACATCATGGGGCTTACTTCTGAGTAAATGTTCACAGGATTGGGTGGGAGGGGAAAGGCCCTGGAGATTGTAAGTTCTGGCTCGTCTGCCAAGGTCAGCCGAAATGTGTGCTCCCCTGCCTTCAAATGATGGCCAGGCGCATTCCCACTCTGTCTTCACATGAAGACTAACCACAAGGAGGTGTCTAAGGTGGGGACAATGCTGAGAGTGGCTCACTGATATCTCTGGAGCTCCAGATGGGTTTCGTGGGCAAGATCAAGAGTGCAATCTGGGGCTACAAAGTGAGAGTCCGGAGCAGCATCTATATTTGAGTGGTGCTGAGTAAGAGGTCTGGGAGGTAGAAATTAGGAATGCAACAGGGCAAAGGTGGGCAATGTGTGGCCTTCCAGATGCTGTTGGGCTGCAACTCTTACAATCCATCATTGGCCACGTTGGCTAGGGCAGATGGGAGTTGCAGCCCAACAACATCTGGAGAGAGGGTCACAAGCCCCCCCCCCAGTTGTAGAGTGTGGCTTTAAGGTACATGATGCAGCCACCTTATCAAAGCTAAGCAGGTCTGGTCTATGGGGCGAACCAATGAGCAATGTCTGAGAAAGCCAGGATTCTCCGCACATTGTCTCACCGCACATCTCATGCCTGATTCCCATTCTTGTTTGCAATCACTGCTTGTTCTGCACAACTGGGAAAATTGTGCAAATCAAGCAGTGATCAAATGTGAAATATGCACAATTTCCCCCAAATTTCCTAATTTGCACAACTTTCCTCCATAGACTAAAGCGGGGCTGACTCAGTCAACGGGGGAAATTTCTTTGTTGTTGTTTATTCGTTCAGTAGCTTCCGACTCTTGGTGACTTTATGGACCAGCCCACGCCAGAGCTTCCTGTCAGCTGTTGCCACCCCCAGTTCCTCCAAGGTCGAGTCCGTCACCACCAGAATATCATCCATCCATCTTGCCCTTGGTTGGCCCCTCCTTCTTTTGCCTTCCACTTTCCCTAGCATCAGCATCTTCTCCAGGGTATCCTGTCTTCTCATGATGTGGCCAAAGTACTTCAGTTTTGCCTTTAATATCCTTCCCTCAAGTGAGCAGTCTGGCTTTATTTCCTGGAGTATTGCCTGGTTTGATCTTCTTACAGTCCAAGACACTCTCAGAATTTTCCTCCAGCACCACAGTTCAAAAGCGTCTATCTTCCTTCGCTCAGCCTTCCTTATGGTCCAGCTCTCACAGCCATAGGTTACTACGGGGAATACCATTGCTTTCACTATGGGGACCTTTGTTGTCAGTGTGATGTCACTGCTCTTCACTATTTTATCAAGATTTGTCATTGCTCTCCTCCCAAGGAGTAAACATTTTCTGATTTCCTGGCTGCAGTCAGCATCTGCAGTAATCTTTGCACCCAGAAAGACAAAGTCTGTTACTGCCTCCATGTTTTCTCCCTCTATTTGCCAGTTATCAATCAAGCTGGTTGCCATAATCTTGTTTTTTTTGAGGTTTAACTGCAACCCAGCTTTTGCACTTTCTTCTTTCACCATCATAAGGTTCCTCAGCTCCTCCTCGCTTTCAGCCATCAAAGTGGTATCATCTGCATATCGGAGATAGTTAATGTTTCTTCCAGTGATTTTAACTCCAGCCTTGGCTTCATCAAGCCCAGCACGTCGCATGATGGGTTCTGCGTACAGGTTGAATAGGTAGGGTGAGAGTATACAACCCTGCCCTACTCCTTTCCCAATCTTAACCCAGTCCGTTGTTCCGTGGTCTGTTCTTACTGTTGCTACTTGGTCGTTATACAGATTCCTCAGGAGGCAGACAAGATGACTTGGTATCCCTATACCACTAAGAACATGCTACAGTTTGTTATGATCCACACAGTCAAAGGCTTTAGAATAGTCAATAAAACAGAAATGGATGTTTTTCTGAAACTCCCTGGCTTTCTCCATTATCCAGCGGATATTGGCAATTTGGTCTCTAGTTCCTCTGCCTTTTCTAAACCCAGCTTGTACATCTGGCAATTCTCTTTCCATGAATTGCTGGAGTCTACCTTGCAAGATCTTGAGCATTACCTTACTGGCATGTGAAATAAGTGCCACTGTTCGATAGTTTGAACATTCTTTGGTGCTTCCCTTTTTTGGTATGGGGATATAAGTTGATTTTTTCCAATCTGTTGGCCATTCTTGTGTTTTCCAATTTTGCTGGCATATGGCATACATCACCTTGACAGCATCATCTTGCAAGATTTTAAACAGTTCAGCTGGGATACCGTCATCTCCTGCTGCCTTATTATTAGCAATGCTTCTTAAGGCCCATTCAACCTCACTCTTCAGCATGTCTGGCTCTAGCTCACTGACCACACCATCAGATCTACCCCCGATATTATTATCCTTCCTATACAGATCTTCCGTATATTCTTGCCACCTTTTCTTGATCTCTTCTGCTTCCGTTAGGTCCTTGCCATCTTTGTTTTTGATCATACCCATTTTTGCCTGGAATCTACCTCCGATGTTCCTAATTTTCTGGAAGAGGTCTCTTGTCCTTCCTGTTCTATTATTTTCTTCCGCTTCCGCGCATTGCTTGTTTAAAAATAATTCCTTCTCTCTTCTGACTAACCTCTGGAATTTTGCATTTAATTGGGCATATCTCCCCCTATCACTGTTGCCTTTTGCTTTCCTTCCTTCTTGGGCTACTTCCCATGTCTCAGCAGACAGCCATCTTGCCTTCTTGGTTTTCTTTTCCCTTGGGACATTTTGTGTGGCCGCCTCCTGAACAATGTTGCGAACTTCAAGTTCCAGCACCACGACAAGGTAACAATCTCCTTTGCTGGAGAGGAAATTTCTGCTGATTAGTAAATTTGCACAAATTTGAAGTGAGAAAGTTGCATGAATTGAATGCGAGCAGATGTGTGGCAATTTACAGACATTTTTGGTAGGCGCATGCTCACACTTGAAGCTCAGTGCTTCAGACAGGGCATCCTTCCATGTTCTATAAGCAAAAATGAAAGTCTCATACATAAGAACACAAGAAGAGCCAGGCTGGATCAGACCAAGAGCCCATCTAGTCCAGCATTTGCTTCACACAGTGGCCAATCAGCTGTCAAACAGGAACCCACAAGCAGGGCATGAGCGTGACAGCACCCTCCCACCCATGTTCCCCAGCAATGGGTGTACATAGGCATACTGCCTCTGATACTGGAGGTAGCGGATAGCCCTCATGGCTAGTAGCCACCGCTAGCTTTTTCCTCCAGGAATTTGTCTAACACTCTTTTAAAGCCTTCCAAATTGGCAGCCATCACTACGTCTTGTGGTAGTAAATTCCATAGTTTAACTATGCGCTGTGCAAAGAAGTCCTTTTATCTCTCCTGAATCTTGCACCAATCAGCTTCATGGGATGAACCCGGGTTCTAGTATTATGAGAGAGGGAGAAAATGTCTGCCTGTCCATTTTCTCCACACTTCCTCCATACATCGCTAGCCTAGGTCTCATCAATTTGGAGTGGGGGCAGTGAGACTCGAGCTCATCAAGGTCCTCCGAGTTCCCCCTTGAAGCCCCCCTGGTTTGCCTCATCCCTGTTCCCAAATGCAAGCTACTTAGTTGTTGTTAAAACCAGAAAATGCACGTTTAAGTGCACATTTTTTTAAAGCATGCACCTAAATGCGCAGTCCCCCCTGCTTGACTAAAGCATGAAGCTGCATATTGTCTTCAGAATGTACATCTTTAAAGTGTGCACTTTTCTAACAAATGCCATCACAAGCTTGGGAACGTGGGAGCTTTGCCCCAGCAAATGCAACCACGTTTGTTTTCAGGATTGCGAGTGGGGCAAGGCCTAAGGCTTAACGGACTGAATCGAAATCCTCATACTGTACCTCCATCCTGGTCCATGGCTTGATAGGAGAGCACTTGGGAATGTTGCCTTGGGAGCCACCATGGCAGAAAGGTGGGATATTAATGCAATAATAAATTCTGCATTCCCCCTACTTCAGCCTGTCAAACTTGCCTTTCACTAGTCAGCGTAATAACTAAAATGAACTTACAGCTGTGCTAGAATAGCATGCAACTACTTTGACGAGGATGAAAGAAGCATGTTTGGCTGCACGGCTCCCAGTGTTGAATGTCCTTGTTTAAAATGGGCACCTTCTTCTGAATTGTTCTGATGAGAGCAACAGGAACAAAAAAAATGTGTGTTTCTTTCCTTCTGATCTTGGTACTCGCACAGCGTGAGTTCATAGAGTCATAGAATCATAGAATAGTAGGGTTGGAAGGGGCCTACGTAGGGATGGCGGAGAATTTCTCCCCGAAACTTCGGGGGGCCGAGCGCCTACATGTTCGGCCCCCCGAACAAGTTTCGGGGAGAAATTCTCCACCCCCCGCACCCCGCACCCCCCCCCCCGGGACGGGACTTACCTTTGCCGAATGTCCCTCCCAGCAGCGGGTCCAGCCGGCGGTTCGGCTATTTGCGTTGCCCTTATTTTCGCTGTAGTCTACGTAAATCTTTACGTAGACTACAGAGACCAAATAAGGAACGCGAATGGTGGCTCCTTATGGGGGCTGCCATTTGCGTACGTGCTTTTTTTTTTTTTTTTTAAGTCACCCATGATAGGCTACGTGACGATTAACGTAGCCTATCACGGCTGACTTTGCAGATCTAGCCATGATAGGCTACGTTAATTGTCACGTAGCCTATCACGGGGGTGTTTATAAACAAAAAACAAAAAACTTTTGAGTTCGCGGCCGGACGAGGCGCCTCCCCCCAGGCCTGAATTTTGGCCGGGTGAGGCGGGAAGCCTCCCCCCCGGCCTGAATTTTGGCCGGGCGAGGCGGGAAGCCTCCCCCCCTGGCCTGAACTTCGCAGGGAGAGCAGCGAAGCGCCTCCCCCCGACCGCAAAAAGCTTTGAGGACAGGTAAGTGAGTTTCGTCCACCCCTACACAAGGCCATCGAGTCCAACCCCCCTGCTCAATGCAGGAATCCAAGTCAGCTGTTCTGTAGCAATCCCTGGTATTTTTGTGGATGTGCTGTGTGTGTGTGTGTTTGTTTGTGAAATGCTGGAGAATGATTGTTATCAGTTGCCAAGGATTTCCCGACACTCCCAGTTGCTGTAATGTGGGGAAACTGGTAATTATTACCTGGAGAGTTTAGGCGGCAGTATTGCAACCGAAACTCTCCCCACGACCTGAGTTCGATCCCAGGGGAAGCCTGGTCCCAGCTAGCCGGCTCAGGTCGACTCAACCTTCCATCCTTCCGAGGTCGGTAAAATGAGTACCCAGCTTGCTGGGGGAAAGGTAGTCATGACTGGGGAAGGCAATGGCAAACTGCCTCGCTATAGTCTGCCATGAAAATGCCAGCGTAAGCGGTGTCCCTCTAGGGGTCAGTAATGACCCGGTGCTCACACAGGAGGAACCTTTCTTTTTAATATGATACCGGTGTTGTTCGGAAGAGAACTAGATGGGGTGATAATATGGTGGTCGTTTGGTGGGTGTTTTGTGTGTGTGTGTGTATTTTTTAAGACGAGCTAAGTGTGGCTGTTGCCCCAGCAGTAACTTCTATTTGTACAATTTCCTTTGTTAAATAGAATTGATACTCAGGGTATTTATGTAAATCAGTGAACTTGGCTTACAATAAATATGGTGTGGTAATGTGCAAACTATAAATGCACTTCCACGGTGTGCTGCAGTGACAGGCTGATCCGATGGTGTTTAATGTGTAATTGGGAAAATCCCATTGAGTAGTAGAATTGCATTAAGTAGTGTTTTGCTGCCGTCTTTGCTGCTGCTGAGAGCATGAAACAGGATTGGGCAGAGATTCTCTCCTGCTGTTGAAGGTAGTATACAAATGTCAAGTGTTTTTCCTCCTTCAAGTAGAAGGAAGCACATTCAAGTGGCACATTGGATCCACGTGCACACTTGATCCATGTTGTCGTTAGATTATTAGGATAGTTATAGATACAGGGGAGGCAAATCAGTGTACTTTGGGTTCATGTCACCTCTGCATGTGTACACTGATTAGGTCATTCCATCCTCTCTCTGCATTAATTGACATTTTTTAAAACAACAACAACAACAACCCATGAATGTTTACATTCAAAATCCACTTTTTTAAAAATGTATTTCAATACTTTTTATTATTATTAACTGAGAACTGCATCAGAACATTTGGGAAGCATGAATGCCAGTAAATAACTAAGGGAGCAATCCTAAGTCCCCTAGACAGCATCTAGGGGACATAGGATTTTTCGGTTTCCCAGCTCTAAGCTCGGCGCCAGGAAACCACACTCCTCGCCCTTCCCTGTTCCCTCATAGCTGGTGCAGGGACAGTCTCACCGGCTGCCTCTCTGCACTTGTAAATTTGAGCACAGAAATGGGGAGAAGGGGGCATTCCTGGGGGAGGGGAAGAGACCGGGGTAGCAGTCCTACAATCTTTCCTATGGCCACCCTGGCCTCCTTCCCTCCCCCTCCTCAAAGCCTCTGCTAGACAGACAAAATTGCCTATCTAGTTAAAATGCAGAGAGGCAGGCATAAGGCACCTCCCTCTCTGCACAGGATACTCATAGGCCTCCAAGCTCAGGGGCTTACGAGTACCCAGGATGCAACCCATAGGACTGCCCCCTAAGTTTCCATTTGCACATTAGACGGGGAGGTGCAAAGTGGGTCTTTTCCTATCGGAAAATTCTCCAAGTTTGAATTGCTTCAGCATCCTTACATAGGTAAAGATATAAAAAAGTAAAACTGGCTACTGGTTACCTGCAATCCCTTCTCCCAGCATCCTGATTGAGCTATTGTGGTGCTACGGAATGCTTATGAATAGGCTAACTACTGAGGAGAAAGGGTCAGTCATTCAATATTGGCTGCTGTGAGAAGTATAGAAACTTGACTGGGTGGGGGGGCCATGCTAGGGACAAGAGGACCTGTGTGCTGCTGTTGGGAAGGGGACGGGAGATGAGGGGGTAGAGAAGCTGAAGGAGCAAGATCAGCCAGAGCCCTGGCATTGAGTTGCCCAAGAACTGAAGGCAATGTTAGTGGCATAGATTGGAATGCGAGCTTTGTGGCCTAGAACAATATGTAATGTGGAATAATGGGTCTCCTTGGGAGCTTCTTTTGGGTTCCTTGATTAGATGATCAGAAATAGGGATAATGCTTCCCTGAAAGACAGTTTGCCTACAGATTGCCTGCAATACATATCTTCTGAGGAATATTGGGTGTGTCCTAGATCAGGGATGGGCAGAAAGTCAATTTCCAGATATTTTGGATCTGAACTCCCATAAGTTCCTACCGGCATGAGCAATGATCAGGAATGCTAGGAGGTGAAGTCCAAAATATCTGGAGATCTGTCATTCTGCCCACCATTGTCCTAGTTCATGCCCCCAGAATGTTCTACAACAACATGCTTTCCATCAGAGATAGGATTAGGCCTTTGACTGTCCAAGAAATGATTTGTTAATTAACCACTGAACTATTTTTGAAGAGTTCGTGGTATGAGAAGAGCAAAGAAAATAATCGTCAGTAGGTTTAATATTTGTACTAATTATTAGCACTAATTATTAGTTATTAATTATGACACTGCTGCTGTTGTGAAACTGTGGCATTAACCATTCGTAACACATTATTTATTTTACTACATTTTATTTTGCCCCTCACCCAAGACAGCATATGAGTTCCCCTTGAAGAGTTTATTGTTACAACAGCCCTATGAGGTAGGCTAGGCTCAGACGATGTATGATTGTTCCTAGTAAGCTTCAAGGCCGAGAGAAGATTTGAACCTACATCTCCCCAATCCTAGCCCAACACTAGGCATTTGCTATGACATGACTTTAGTTTGGAGATGCCTGTAGTGGTAGGAGGTAGCCGACATCTGGAGTTTTGGGGTTCAGTGTCACCAGTATGGAGGTGATGAACAACTCTGCTTCTCTTTTCAACCTAAGAACCCAAGGGAGGCACTGGAATTCTTGGATGAATGTCTGGATGTGGCACTGGGATGGATGAAGGAGAATGCGCTAAAACATAACCCAGGAGGTTCAGTGGGTTGGGAAGTGGGCAGGTCTGGATAGTGGTGTGAAACTGGTCCAGAATGAAGTTCACTCCCCTTGAAGGACCAGGTGCACAGCTTGGGGGGGGGGGCTGGGTGTATGCTCCTGGACTCCTCACTATCTGGTGAGTTGCTGGCAGCAGCTGTAGCCAGGAGTACCTTTTACAAGCTGTGGCTTGTATTCCACAGACGCTATCTGGAGCAGTCACCCTTGGTTACCCATGCACTGGTTACCTCTAGATTGGTCTACTACAATGTGCTTTACATGGGGTTGCCTTTGAAGATGGTCCAAGAGCTGCAGCTGATAAAACGTTTGGCCATCTGGATGCTGATGGGGGCCAGGAAATCTGAAAAAATTAATTCTGATTCTGTGCCAGCTGCACTGACTGCCAGTCAATCTCCAGGCCTACTTCAAAGTGTTGGTCTCCACCTTCAAAGTCCCAAACAGCTTGTGACCAGTTTGTTTGTATGCCTTCACCTCTACAATCCTGCCCGTACATCAGGAGTGGCCAACTTGTGGCCCCCCATATGGTTTTGGACTGCCCTTCCCATCAGCCTTAGTAAATGGTGAGGGATGATGGGAGCTGTAGTTCAATAACATCTGGAGGGCCACAAGTACATTAAGATCCACCTCGGGTCTCCTTCTCAAGTGGCCCCTCTTAAGATCAGTCAGGTTGTTGTGCACAAAAGACAGGCTCTTCTCAGTGGTGGCTCGAAAATGGTGGAACTCCCTTCCTATTCATTTGCCCCGTCTCTTCAGGCAAGGCCTGAAGTCCTTCCTCCTCAGTGCTGCCTTTAGTCTGATATTGTAATTAGCATATATATCCAAAAACAGCTTCTCAGTGTATCCTGCATGTTTGCTAATGTGGCAATTCTTACCTTTCATTTCTTACCTTTCCTCTAGGGATGCATGAGAATTTTATTTTTGCTGGAAAACATGTGATCATCCCCTATTTGAAACTCTGAATGCGAGCGCAAGCACACGTCCACCAAAAATAATTGCAAATTGTCAAGCATGTGCTCATCTTCGTCTCATTCCTGATTCCTAGTTCAATTTGTGCAAATTTCCTAATTTGTGCAAATTTCCTCCATGGATTGAATAAGCCCTGCTTTAGTCCATGGAGAAAAGTTGTGCAAATTTGTGCAAATCTCCTGTTCAGTCACTGCTCAGTTTGCGCAGGTTTCCTGGTCACACAGAGCATGCAGCGATCGTGACTGGGAATCAGGCACAAGATGAGCAGCAAAATGATATTTGGAGAATTCTGGTGATTTTGAACATTGCTCGTTCTCCTGTCCTTATTTTCCTCTTGATTTTACATCACTTTGTGAAGATGTAGCCCTAAAAATCAGCTCAAAATTCTTTGAATTAATAGAAAGCCAGTGGGAGCAGCTCTGCTAAGCTGCTGGGGTTGGCTGTCACTGCTGGAAGGTTAGGGGGCAGTTGTTAATAACAACATAATGTTATTAAAAAGATATGCTGACATACCTGCACAGTGGCAGTGACTATGGTCAAGTAATAGATGATATTTGGCCAGTCAAATGACCGGTGCGCCAACCTTGGTTGCAGTTGTTCAGTGTGCTACATTAGCAGCCGATTCGATGTGGAAAGTGTCCCTTGAAAGTAGCAAATTCATAAACCACCGGGCTTGGGAGTCACCTTGATTTGGTGAGTTGAATTTCACACACTGATTAGAGATAACTGGTCAAATTTTCTAGCAGTGATCACATTCACTCAGTGTCTGCCAGTGAACACACAGAATGCAGAGGAGACAGCCCCTCTCCCATGCTACACCAGCAGGAGGATTTCAGCAAGACATGTTCAGTGGGGCATTTTCCCTACTTCTGAACTGTTTGTTCATTGAAAAGAAAAGAAAAGAAAAGAAAAAGGCCAGAGCACGGTCATCTTTGGATGCCTCCACAGACAGGATAGCTGCTCCCTTTCTAGATGGCCCATTAGTAGAAATGGGGTTGCCTCTATTTTTACGGACCTAGACTCTGTGCCTCTAATGCTGACAGGCAGAAATTCAACAGGCAAAGCTTTCCCGCCATGGTGGGAAGAAGCTTCAACTGCTGATTTCAACAGTTGGGCATCTGTTCAAGGTACAAAGCTTTGGATCATGAAACAGGTAGGAAAATGAATTTGAGAAAATTGTAGTTTTGCATCAGATGGGTGCTCTGATTTAATTGCTAACTAACCACATCTTTCCTCCAAGGAGCTCAGGGTGGCATGTATGGCTTCCTCCCCCACATTATCCACACAGCAACTCTGTGAGTTTGGTTGAAGGTTACCCAGTACGTTTTATGGATGAATGGGAATTTGAACATGGCTCTCCCCTGATCCTAGTCCGGCATTCCTAACCACTAGTGAACACTGACTCTCGTTTCATGAACATTGAACAGTGTATGAACATTGCAGGAGGTAAGCCTGAGGCAAACGGGTGATGTTTGAGTTCATCAAGGGTCTCCATGTGTCAGCCCGCTGCTCGTCTCTCCTCAATTTGTGCTTGTGTTTGCGATCATTGTTTGTTTTGCATGAACAGGAAAATTGCACAAACTGAACAGCTATCGAACAGGAAAGCTGCAAAAACAATTTTCAAAATTGCACAAATTTCCGTGATAGGCTAAAGCGTGGATGATTTAAAAGGTGCACATTTGGGGAAAGGTGCACATTTTCAGAATGGTACACATTTTTCAAATGCACATTTTGCAACCTTGAAGGCAAATTGGGGAATTTGCAATAATTTTTGGAGAAAATGAGCTTCTGTTCTCATTTGGGATTGCAAATGGGGCATTTCTGATTGATTTGCAAACTGAAGCAAAATTCTCCAACATCCCTAGGTAAGCCAGTTGTTCCTTAATGCTGCAGAAGTATCCCCCCCACACACACTGCTCAATTTTGGATGTAAATGCAGTGCTCCTGATTGCAAAGGAACAAACTTCTCAGTTCCTTAGGATTGCACCCGGAGGAGAAACCTTTGCAAATGTAACCTTCATGTAGTCCTGTTTGTGAGTATCCTGTGCTTAAAATAGAAATAAATTCTGCCCCTATGTAAGCTACATCCTACTCACACAAGAGGAATTGAGACTTGCATAGATCATGCAAACTAAGCAAATCAGCTCTTGCAAGGCGTGGTTAAGGAGTAAAGGGCTACAAAAGGCCTTGAAGTTTCTTCCTATGACCACCTGAAATCTTGCTCTCACTGGCTTCGGAGACTTCAGCAAGCAGTGGCCATGCACTGTCAGGCATACCTTCTGCACCATAAGGGCTAGAAACATTCCTTTTTACAAAGAAGAAGCAAGCTGAGATTCTCAGAAAGCTGAATTCAGTGCCCAGCATCTAGACTATTTGTGGAATTCTGCAATGCACACGGCCCCTCCTGTAGCAACACCTCGGAGAAGAAAGCAATTTACAATCCTAGCGTAGCCTCATAGTAAAATTTTGAGGATTTCTCTGTTCTAAGCAGTCTGATTTACAAGTCATTGTTCCTGAACTTACTCGCCCTAATTCTGTGTAATGAGAGCAGCTTTCTCTTTTCCTTTGATTGCCTTGTTCCAAGAAAATCGGGCTCTGCAAAGCCAGTTTCTGCATTTACAAATTTTTAAGTAGGTATACACATGATTAAAGTGAGCCAGTTTTGATCACGGTTGTGTATCTTTTTTCATTGGCATCCAGCAGCTTATGGTCAGGACTGTTCTATTATTACAATTACTCACAAACTGAATTTTACACAAACCTCTTTTAGCTGACATGGGATGAGGCCTCACAGCTGGTGCTTTCCATGAACGGAATGTACACTCTAGAATGTTTGTTTTGCTTTTAAAAACGCACACCAACAACTCCAAGAACAGCAGGACTGAAAATAAAATTAGGAAGGGCCCACTGAAATAATTCCTAGCAGAGGTAAAACCACGTAAGACTTAAAAGCCTTCTTGAACAAACAGGTTTTCGCTACAAAGATTAATGAGGGGGCAAAATGAGCTTCTCCTGGAAGGGAAATCCAGAGCCTGAGCCCAACTGCTGAAAGTGTCCTCTTCTTAGGAGGAATGTACTTCCAGGGTTGTTGGGACTAGGGATATCCATCTCTGGGAAATCTGGCCCATTTTGCACTTCCTGGGTTTCCATGGCACCCTCCACTTTGCTTGATTTGTGAGCCGAGCCATGGGTTTTCCGGAAACTTTGGGTTTTTTAAAAATTTGTGTAGACATTTGCACAAATTGCAGGCACAATTTGCACAAATTATGCAAATCACAGGAGCAATTTGCACAAATGTCTACTTGCACATTTTTTTTTTAAAAAAAAAGAACCAAGAGAATCCACCAGCTGGCCCAACTCGCTACGGACAGAGTATGGCAGAAGTCGGAACAGAGTCCGATGGGCCAAGCCAATGAAAGCTCATCAAGCTCCACCACCAACCAGATTCCTCCAGCATCCCTGGTTGAAACACACAGGAGAGGCTCCATCAAAGAACATGAAAAGCAGGCAGATTTGTTTGGGACATGGTGTCCCTTTGGATATTCTGGTCCTAAACCATGAAGGTCTTTAAAGGCCATGGCTAGCACTTTGAATTGAGCCCAGAATGCATCAGAATCCAGTGCAATTGTTTCAGTTAGGGGATATCACATGCTCCAAATAGGTGACCCCAGTTAACAACCAGGCTGCTGCATTCTGGAGCAATGGAAATTTATGAATGTTTTTCAAAGGAAACTCTAGATAGAGTCCATTGCTAGATTCTGGATGTGATGTAACTAAAGCATCTGTTACATCTGTAACAGATGAGCACAGGGCAAAGCTGGTCCTCCAGTTTCAGCTGAGGAAAGGCGCAGCTGGCCACGGCTGTCACCTGAGCATCCACAGATAACTCTGGATACAGAAGCATCCCAGATGATGAACCTGTGCTTTCAAGGGGAGTAGGGATGTGACAATCTGCAAAATACAAATGTGCTGAAGTTCTCTGAATTCCATCTTGAAGCTCGTTCCAGCTCACATCCATATGAGGTTATTTATTTTACCAATGCAAATCCCGTGTCACCCTGGAGGCTAGTAGTCTGAGACTGATTGGGTAAAAATATGTTTGCCCATTTCCCTTGCGACTGGAACAACTTTACACTTTTAAAATAAATGTACTACAAATAAACCGGTAAAGGTGAAAACAAAAACAAAAAAGGATGTACTTAAAAAAATGCTTACCATTTCTTGAAGTTTGAGGTTTACAACACCTCCTCCTCCTCCATCACCAACTGACTTTTCATCAGCCCCTTTTCCAACGTTCTGTGACTTCCTTTTCATTGGCCCAGCCCTCTAAGAGCTCACAGGAGTAAGAATTATGACATGTACATACACACATTGAGTCACATGTTACATTATGTGCACAGTGTGGGGCATATGCATTAACCTCCCCTCTCCCTCCTCCTTTCCTGAGCTGCCCAAAGCTCAAGCTTGGAATATTTTTGAAGTTTCAAAATTTTCTGCATGTCTAGACTGCTCAAGCTTCAGTTTAAAACTGGTAGATCTCTGGTTAGAAGTTTTACAGTACTGTATTTTTATACAGGACTTTATTTTTTAGTTACATTTGTATGTTGCCCAATAGCTAAAGAAGCACTCTTCAAGCTTTTTCCTTTTTTTCATGAAAATCTGTGCATATTTTCATGTCTATTTTTCCAAATGGATGCACCAGTTGTGTGCATCTGTGAAATGTATGCATTCCTCTCCCATTGATTAAAACATTTTTGTGTGCATTTTTTTTTCAAAATACCCATTTTTTAATGAGCATTTTTCACATGAACACATGTTGTCAAACGCATTTTTCTTTGGTCGGCAAATCACACCGCATGCTCAGAAACGTACAGACTTCAAATGCAGATTGCATCCAAATCCATGTTCAGTCCAGAAGGTGTGAACTGGCTAAATCCTGACAAAAAATGAACTAGAATAAGTTTCTCATACATCCTCTGTGACTTGCCTCTGTATCTCCTCCTGTCTGCTGCTTTTGAGGCCAGGTGAGGATGGCTGTGAGCAGCAGGGCCCTGAGATGTCATCAGTGGAGGGTGCCACAGGCCCACAGGCTGACCAGCCAACTGAAGCCTCAGTTGTGGCCAGCTGAGGAGGAGGGAGGGTGACAGTGTAAAGATGCCAAGCCCTTTGAAAAAATAGGGAGAGAGATCTAAGAGGGAGAGGATGACTGGAGGAGAAACCATAGAAGAAACCGTGAGAGCCAGAGCAGAAAAGAGAGAATGGACTGGAGAGGAGAAGGAGGTACAGAAGGCAGAGCAGATGGAGAGGGTTGAGTGGAGAGGGAAAGCAGCAGGTGAGAGGGGGAGCAATGGAAGGTGGTCACTGGCTTGAGGATGGGACCAACAAAAAGGGCAACACTGGAGAATTCAGGAGGTTGAAACTAGGGATGGGAGAACAAGCAATGTTTGCTAGGATCCTCTGAACATCATGTCATAGCTCATCTCATGCCCAGCAATTGTGTTTTGGTTTGGATTGCTGCTTGCTCTGTGTGAATGGGAAAAGTGTGCTAATCGAGCTGTGATCAAATGTGAAACCAGCAGGGCTGATTCAGTCTACTAGGGAAATTTGCACAAAATGAGAACGTTCCACGAATGAAAAGCAAGCACATGTCCAGCAGTTTATTAATATTTTTGCTGGACAAGCGCTTGCACTCGCAACCTTGTTTGGGGCTTTGAACAGGGCATACTCACATGCAAGCAAAACCAAAATTCTCATATGTCCCTAGTTTCGACTCCTATCTGTAGAGAAGGGAGCAAGGAGATCTTCCTAACCATAGAAGAACTTAGTCAAAGCACTGAACGCTTAGACTCAGCCAGAAAGGAGGCCACCCAGAAGGATCACCGAAGGGAACCCACCAGTCTTGATACTAACCTCTGCCACTACCTTGAGTGCTCCCTTCCTGAAATCCCAGAGGTCCCACTACCCTGTCAATGCATGTCGGTTGGAAGAGTTAAAACCTGTTAAACTACTTCCCTATCTGAATTTGTTGCTTTGGGACCTACAGATGAGGGAGGTGAATGTGTAAGAGGCAGACATTCAGGAGTCCCTTGACAAATGAATTAATGTGGAGAGGATTCCCGGGAGGCAGAAGGTTTGAAAGCTACCAGTTGAAAGATTTGCAGCTGGGGGTACTTCTGAACAGAGATGTATGAGAAATTTGTTCCAGTTCATTTTTGACCAGGATTTACCCAATAAATCCTGGTCAAAACCTTCTGGACCAAACAACGACTTGAACACAATCTGCATTCAAAGTCTGTACATTTCTGAATGCAATGTGAGTCGTAGCACAAAACTCCTCCATGTTCAACAGCATGTGTATGTTTCAAAAAATGCACGTGAAAAAATGCACACTTTGGAAAATGTGCACAAGCACACTTTAATCAATGGGAGATGAATGCATACATTTCAAAGATGCCCATAATTGATGGAGACATTTTGAAAAATATGCATGAGAATATGCACAACTTTTCATGCGAGAAGAAAAAAGCAACAATCATAATCCGATATGTTCATGAGACAGAGTGAGCTTCATAATGGAAAATTTCCGTGAACTCTATTTTTGTTTGTACACACATCCCTGCTTCTGAAATTCACCTCATCAAGTTTCTCCCTGTCTTTTGGAGCTGCAAATTACTGTGCCTTCCCCCCGCAACTCCCTACTGCTCCCAGTGTAACCAATGTGTTAGGAATCCTCTGTTCTATTTTTTTTAATATTTTTTCCAAATTTTGTACAGCGCACTGTGTCTATATAGTTTGCCGTATCTTTCGGCTCCTTCTGTTTATTCTACATCTACATTAGTCATGCGTTGTCTGTGCACTGCTTTTTTTTTTTTCCACCAAGTTTTAATCAGTCTCAGTGTGGTGATACCTACAGTTGTATCAGGATTCCTTTTGTGCAGTGTTTTACCTATGAGCGCTTGTGCTCCTACATGTTGATGAAACACCGCACAAAAATGAATCTGTGCATATAGTTTTATCAAATAACAAGAACTTTGCATTTTTATGGTATTTTATCAGTGCGCATCTGTTCATTGGTAAAACTCTGCACAAAATGTCTTGATGTCATTGTGCATATGATCACTCCACAGTTGCCTTTCGGTTGCAGTGTTTTGTCTGTATAGGTGCCTATAAAAGGGAGAGATAAAATATGCAAAGGAACCAAGCTTGCTCCAATATTACACACACACACACACACTATCTTAGATAAACTGGAATACAGGGGAGTGATGGCTGAGCAAACCAGAAGGACAGTAAAATATTGGAATGGGATAAATCTGCTGATTGTGCATCGTAACTTGGGACGAGTCCTCTTAATGGGGCAGGATTATAAATGAAAGAAGTAACTCAGAAATATCCCTTGAATAACTCTTTGCTCAACTATATGCTGCATGAAAGGAAGCTTCTTCCTTGAAAAAACATATATTCCATTCCCCCAAGCTTCTAGGATTATCAAGATGCAATGCACACTTCATGCCATATTGCTGAAGTCCCTCTATTGTCTTCCACTGCAGAGGTTAAGTGCTTACCATGGACTCTGGGCATCTGGCAGCAGGCACTTCAGGGGTGGTTTTCATTAAAGTTAAGCACCATTTTGCAGAATGGTAACAATAAAGCTGCATTCCTTAGTGAAATCCAGCAAACCTTCCAAAAATTGGCCCTTAAATGGTAAAGGGCAATTTAAAAGGAGCTGACGTTCTGCAAAGCTGATATAAATTTGCAGCTTAGCATTTCATTTCCCACCCACCAAAGCCAAAGTTTGTGGAATTCTGGGGCTGTTTAGAAAGATTGGATTTGAGATGTTCAGCTTATTTTGACGCGAGTGAAATTTTGTTTTGGCAAATGCTCTACGGAACCCCCTCACAACAAAGAATTTGAGACCCAGAGCAGGAACCCACATCCAGACCATCCGAAGGAGCATTCAGGTTGTTCCTAGAATAGCCTCTGTATGGCTGGCACCATGATGGATATATGACCATGGAGAGGGCATTCTAGGGGGCAACTAGAATGCCCCATATCAAGATACAACCAGCTTGTTGTTGTTCAGTCGTTCAGTCGTGTCCGACTCTTCGCGACCCATGGACCACAGCACGCCAGGCCTTCCTGTCCTGCGCACTCTCCCGGAGTGTGCTCAGATTCATATTCATTGCATCGGTGATGCTATCTAGCCATCTCATCCTCTGCCGTCCCCTTCTCCTTTTGCCTTCAGTCTTTCCCATCATCAGGGTCTTTTCCAGAGAGTTTTCTCTTCGCATTAGGTGGCCAAAATATTTGAGCTTCAGCTTCAGTATCTGTCCTTCCAATGAGCACTCAGGGTTGATTTCCTTTAGGATTGACTGATTTGACCTCCTTGCAGTCTAGGGGACTCGTAAGAGTCTTCTCCAGCACCACAGTTCGAAAGCATCAATTCTTTGGCGCTCAGCCTTCCTTATAGTCCAGCTCTCACAGCCATACGTTGCTACTGGGAAAACCATAGCTTTGATTAGACGGACCTTTGTCGGCAAGGTGATGTCTCTGCTTCTTACTATGCTGTCTAGGTTGGCCATAGCTTTCCTCCCAAGGAGCAAGCGTCTTTTAATTTCATGGCTACAGTCACTGTCTGCGGTGATTTTGGAGCCTAAGAAAGTAAAATCTGTCACTGCTTCCATTTCTTCCCCTTCTATCTGCCAGGAAGTGATGGGGCCAGATGCCATGATCTTCGTTTTTTTAATGTTGAGTTTCAAACCAGCTTTTGCACTCTCCTCTTTCACCCTCAACAAGAGGCTCTTGAGATCCTCTTCGCTTTCTGCCATTAGGGTGGTATCGTCTGCATATCGGAGGTTGTTGTTAATTCTCCCGGCAATCTTAATTCCGACCTCTGATTCATCCAACCCGGCATTTCTCATGATGTACTCTGCATATAAGTTAAATAAGCAGGGTGACAATATGCAGCCTTGTCGTACTCCTTTCCCAATTTTGAACCACTTGGTTGTTCCATGTCCGGTTCTTACTGTTGCTTCTTGACCCTCGTACAGGTTTCTCAGGAGACAGGTAAGGTGGTCTGGTACTCCCATCACTTTAAGAATTTGCCACAGTTTGTTGTGATCCACACAATCAAAGGCTTTCACGTAGTCAATGAAGCAGAAATAGATGTTTTTCTGGAATTCTCTTGCTTTCTCCATGATGCAGCGAATGTTGGTGATTTGATCTCTAGTTCCTCTGCCTCTTCGAAACCCAGCTTGTACTTCCGGTAGTTCTCGGTTCGCATACTGCTGAAGCCTAGCTTGTAGGATTTTGAGCATCACCTTGCTGGCATGTGAAATGAGCGCAATCGTGCGGTAGTTTGAACACTCTTTGGCATTGCCCTTCTTTGGAATTGGAATGTAAACTGACCTTTTCCAGTCTTGCGGCCATTGCTGAGTGTTCCAAATTTGTTGGCATATTGAATGCAGCACTTTAACAGCATCATCTTTTAGGATTTTAAATAGCTCAGCTGGAATACTGTCATCTCCGCTAGCTTTGTTGTTACTAATGCTTCCTAAGGCCCACTTGACTTCACTCTCGAGGATGTCCGGCTCAAGTTCAGTGACCGCACTATCATGGCTATCAAGGACATTACTTTCATGGCTCTCAAGGACATTAAGATCTTTCCTGTATAGTTCTTCTGTGTATTCTTTCCACCTCTTCTTAATCTCATCTGCTTCTGTGAGGTCCCTGCCTTCTTTGTCCTTTATCATGCCCGGCTTTGCACAAAACGTTCCCTTGAGATCTCCAATTTTCTTGAAGAGATCTCTAGTCTTTCCCATTCTGTTGTTTTCCTCGATTTCCTTGCATTGTTCATTTAAGAAGGCCTTCTTGTCTCTCCTTGCTATTCTCTGGAACTCTGCATTCAGTTGGGTATATCTTCCCCTTTCTCCCTTGCTTTTCGCTTCCCTTCTTTCCTCAGCTACTTGTAAAGCCTCATCAGACAGCCACTTTGCTTTCTTGCATTTCTTTTTCTTTGGGATGGATTTCGTTGCTGCCTCCTGAACAATGTTACGGACCTCCGTCCATAGTTCCTCAGGCACTCTGTCTATCAGGTCTAATCCCTGAAATCTATTCGTCACCTCCACTGTATATTCATAAGGGATATGATTTAGGTCATACCTGAATGGTTTAGTGGTTTTCCCTACGTTCTTCAATTTCAGCCGAAGGTTTGCAAGAAGCAGCTCATGATCTGAGCCACAGTCAGCTCCAGGTCTTGTTTTGACTGACTGTATGGAGCTTCTCCATCTTTGGCTGCAAAGGACATAATCAATCTGATTTCGATATTGACCATCTGGTGATGTCCATGTGTAGAGTTGTCTCTTGTGCTGTTGGAAAAGAGTGTTTGCTATGATCACCGTGTTCTCTTGGCAAAACTCTATTAGCTTTTGTCCTGCTTCATTTTGTACACCAAGGCCATGCCTGCCTGTTATCCCAGTGATTTCTTGACTTCCTACTTTAGCATTCCAGTCCCCTATGATGAAGAGGACATCTTTTTTTGGTGTTAGTTCTAGAAGGTGTTGTAGGTCTTCATAGAACCGATCAACCTCAGCTTCTTCGGCATCAGTGGTTGGGGCATAGACTTGAATTACTGTGATGTTGAATGGTTTGCCTTGGATTCGTACTGAGATCATTCTATCATTTTTAAGATTGTACCCCAGTACTGCTTTTCCCACCCTTTTGTTGACTATGAGTGCTACTCCATTTCTTCTAAGGGATTCTTGCCCACAATAGTAGATATGATGGTCACCTGAATTAAATTCACCCATGCCTGTCCATTTTAGTTTGCTGATTCCCAAGATGTCGATGTTCAATCTTGCCATCTCATGTTTGACCACCTCCAGCTTACCTTGATTCATTGATCTGACATTCCAGGTTCCTAAACTGTATTGTTCTTTACAGCATCGGATTTTCTTTTCACCACCAGACACATCCACAGCTGAGTGTCCTTTCGGCTTTGGCCCAGCGGCTTCACTCTTTCTGGCGCTACTTGGAAATACCCTCTGCTCTTCCCCAGTAGTATATTGGACACCTTCCGACCTGAGGGGCTCATCTTCCGGCGTCATCTCTTTTAGCCTTGTGCTACGTTCCATGGGGTTTTCTTGGCAAGAATACTGGAGTGGGTTGCCATTTCCTTCTCCAGTGGACCACATTTTGTCAGAACTCTCTGCCATGACCAGTCTGTCTTGGGTGGCCCTGCACGGCATAGCTTATGGCTTCACTGAGTTACGCAAGCCCCTTTGCCACAACAAGGCAGTGATCCATGAAGGGGACAACCAGCTATACGGCAGCAATTATGTTTGGAATTTGGGTTTCTGCTTTGATAGACTTAGGGTTGGATCTTGAGCGCTGCCCTCAGCATACTCCCCAAGAAACCCTAAAACTGCCTTTGAATTCTGCAGCTTAATTTATTATTGAACATTCTATTTTATATAAACCAAGCTTTTAAAGCCAGAACAAGCAATTCTAGAATTTTAGAAATCAATTCCATCCTTCTGTTAGGGCCTTTAATCTAATTAATTAATTAACAAAGTTAAGCATCTAATGATGCCAGAGGAATTAGATCTTTCTGAATGTCTATTCATCCACACCTCCCAGGCTAACATCCAGATTGGATCTTAGTTATCTGGTTACTAGTCCTGATGGCTATGTGCTACCTCCAGTACCAGAGGTAGTGAGCCTATATATACCAGTTGCTGGGGAACATGGGTGGGAGGGTGCTGTTGTGCTCATGCGCTGCTTGTGGGTTCCTGGTTGACAGCTGGTTGGCCACTGTGTGAAGCTAATGCTGGACTAGGTGGACCCTTGGTCTGATCCAGCAGGGCGCTTCTGATGTTCTAAACCCAGAACAGATGCACAGCCCCACTGAAATCAGAGTCACTGAGAAGGCAGCTTCCTCTGATCAGAGACCAGTAACCGCGTTCTTTTTAAACTGGTTGATAGCAAGAGTGTTTTCATATGCCTGACCCTCCCATGCTCATTGCTCACGATGAAGAATAAGTGACTGTAAAGTATGCAAAAATATAAAAAATTTCCATTAGGCAGCTTGCTTTTAATCTGTTTGGTCTGCAGAACCATCAACTAAAGCTTCTGTTGTGCAATCATTTGGGGCCAGTTTTAATCTGAAGAGCTGAGATGGAAGCCACACATTTACTTCTATTGTATTAAAAAGCAGTTTTGTCTCCGGCATGTTGCCAACCCTTTTTTGTTTTTTTTAAACTGTCCCTGCTCCTGTTTCCTTCCCTCTCCCTCTCCCTCTCTCTCTCTCTCTCTCTGTGTGTGTGTGTGTGTGTGTGTAAAGTTGAAGGCAGAAGAGAAGGGCCTGAGGCAAAAATTTACAATAAAAGTGGTAACTTCCTGACCGGGATGCCAATAGGGATGTTAGAGAATTCCACCACGGATCCCAGTGGGGCTGAATTCCAGTGAATTCAGCCCCCCGGAATCCATGGTGGAACGGAGCCCCCCACCCCGTGAAAGCCCCACGAAACGGAGCCTACTTGGCTGTGACTAGGGGTGGACGAAAGTCCCTTACCTTTCGCTGAAGCTTGTTCGCGGTGGGGGGGAGGCGCTTTGCTGCTCCCCCCGTGAAGTTCAGGCTGGGGGGGAGGCTTCCCACCTCGCCCCAGCTGAAATTCAGGCCGGGGAGGAGGCCTCCCGCCTTGCCCGGCCGCGAACACGAAAGTTTTTTAAAAAAAACAAAACGCCCGCTGATAGGCTACGTGACGATTCACGTAGCCTATCACGGCTAGATCTGCAAAGTCAGCCGTGATAGGCTATGTCAATCGTCACGTAGCCTATCACGGGTGACTTAAAAAAAAAAAAAAAGTGCGTACGCTAATGGCGGCCCCCATAGGGAGCCGCCATTCGCGTTCCTTATTTGGTCGCTGTAGTCTACGTAAAGATTTACGTAGACTACGGCAAAAATAAGGGCAACGCAAATAGCTCGAACACCCGCTGAACCGCCGGCCGGACCCGCCGCCGGGAGGGACATTCGGCGAAGGTAAGTCCCGTCCCGGGGGGGGGGTGCGGGGTGCGGGGGGCGGGGGGGTTCGGAGGATTTCTCCCCGAAACTTGTTCGGGGGGCCGAACACGTTGGCGCTCGGCCCCCCGAAGTTTCGGGGAGAAATTCTCCGCCATCCCTAGCTGCGGCACCAGCTGCAGCTTTGGCTCTGGCTGCTGCCGGACAGCTGCGGATGCAAATGGCGTCCTAAGTAGGGGACACCATTTGCGTCCCTATGGTAGCCCGTGATAGGCTACGTAAATATTTACGTAGCCTATCACGGCTACAGCAGGGACGCAAATGGCGTCCTGAGTAGTGGATGCCATTTGCGTCCCTATGGTAGACCGTGATAGGCTACGTAAATATTTACGTAGCCTGTTACGGGCTACCATAGGGATCCAAATGGCGTCCCCTACTCAGGACTCCATTTGCGTCCGCACCAGCCCGGCAGCAGCTGGAGGCCCTGCTGCGGGTTGGCCTGGCCGGTGGCTCCGTGGCCTGGCCATGGAGCGGAGCTGGCCGGGCAGGATTCCAGGGGGGAGGAATGGATTGCCTCCCCTCCCATTGAGGATTCCGGGGGGAGGAATGGATCACCTCCCCCCACCTGCGTAACCCGGTGGAGCCAGGTAAGCGGGGTTTTGTTAGGGATGTACGAAAGGGACTTACCTTGTCCCGCAGCTTTTTTCGTGGTGGGGGGGAGGTGCTTCGCTTCTCCCCCCGAAGTTCATGTGAGTGGGGGGTGTCTTCCCGCCTCGCCTGGCTGAAATTCAGGCCGGGGGGGGAGGCTTCCCGCCTCGCCCCCGGCCGAAATTCAGGCCAGGGAGAAGCTCCCCGTCTCCCCAGCCGCGAACTTCAACAGAAAAGTAAAAAAAAAAAAAAGCCCCGTGATAGGCTACGTAACGATTTACGTAGCCTATCACGGCTAGATCTGCAGTCAGCCGTGATAGGCTACGTTAATCATCACGTAGCCTATCACGGGTGACTTAAAAAAAAAAAGAGCATTTACACAAATGGCGGCCCCCATAGGGAGCCGCCATTCGTGTTCCTTATTTGGTCGCTGTAGTCTACATAAAGATTTACGTAGACTACGGCAAAAATAAGGGCAACGCAAATAGCGTTGCCTTTATTTTCGCCGTAGTTTACGTAATCTTTACGTAGACTACAGCGACCAAATAAGGAACGCGAATGGTGGCTCCCTATGGGGGCCGCCATTAGCCGTACGCGTGTTTTGTTTTGTTTTTAAGTCACCCATGATAGGCTACGTGACGATTTACGTAGCCTATCATGGCTGACTTTGCAAATCTAGCCGTGATAGGCTATGTTAATCATCACGTAGCCTATCACGGGGACTTTTTTTTTTTTACTTTTCTTGGAATGGTGGCAGTGGCAGCCAGTCGAATGACCGGCTGCCGCCCCCGCCCCTGTCGAAGCCCTGCCGAACCGCCACTGCGACCCGCCACCGGGAGCGACATTCGGGAAAGGTAAGTCCCATCCCGGGGGGGGGGGGCGGGGGGCGGAGAATTTCTCCCCGAAACTACTTCAGGGGGCCAAATACGTTGGCACTCGGCCTCCTGAAGTTTCGGCGAGATTTTCTCTGACACCCCTAGGTTTTGTACACCCCTAGATGCCAAGAACAGGTTGATTAGCACCAAAAAGGGTTTGGGGTTTATTTTACTTGGAGGGCCAATGGTAGAGATGTTGCAGGGGGAATCCCACCTAAGGTAGCCCCTTATATGATCCAGGCCTCTGTCCTTGTGAGAAGGAATGGAAAGTAAAAATGTCGTTCTCTCATCAAAGTGAGTGGCAGCTTCTTGCTTGTGATGAACATATGATTTTGCCTTACAATAAGCTAGATTGTTGGTCAAGCTAGCTCAATGTTGCCTGTTCTTGTCTGGCAGTAACTCTCCCAAAATATCCGGTGGGGGTCTTTCCTATCACCCATCTCCTGATACTTTTTAAAGTGCAGATGCTGTGGGACTGGATCTTCTGAATGCAGAGTGACCTCCTGTAGACAGAGAATATGCTCTGCCATTGACCCATGACTAAGTAGGATAGCCTAGTACAGCCTTTCCTAAACTGGTGCCCTCCAGATATTCAGGACATCCATTCCCAACAGGCCCAGCCAGCATGGCCAATGGTCAGGAATGCTGGGAACTGTAGTCCAAATCACCCTGAAGGCCCCAGATTGGGGGAGGCTGGCCCAGTGGCTTGAACATGTCAAGCTGTCTTATATTGAATCTGTTTTTAAAGTTTTGTAAGCCTCTGTTCCCAGCAGAGTTGGCTCCAGGTTTTTGAGGGCCCTTGGGCAAAGCCCCCTCCCTCAGTGAGTCTACTTTCTCAAGACCATTGTCACCAGTTCCTCCTCTTCCTCCTCCTTGACAAGCAGAGATCCAGTGAGCAAGTAGGCAATAGTGGTATGTCCTGCTCCTCCTTCTCATCACCATCAGTATTTGGGCCAGAGCTACAGGAAGGTGAGCAAGTCGGTTAGCATGGTGAAGAGGAGGAGCAACTCCAGGGGGTTCTTGTCAGTGGGCCCCTGCTGGTGCGTGGGCCCTTGGCAGCTGCCCAACCATTCCTACCCTTGATGCTAGCCCTGGTCCCCAGGCTCAAAGTGGTCAGCATAACCTAGAATTAGTAGGTGAAGGTTGCCAGAGGATAAACGTAGGGCATTATGAGTAAATTCCAACATTACCCTACTTGGAGCAGACCCATTGAAATGAATGGGACTTAAGTTAGTCATGACTAACTAAAGTCCTATCCATTTCAGTGGGTCTACTCTACACAGAACTTACATTGGATGTTCTGCCACAAAGCAGTTTCTCTTTCCCTTATGCTTCCCTTGATGTCATCAAAAAGCCACTTAATTGAAGTTCTGGAACATATGCAGATGTCTATATAGGCAGAAAAAGTAAGCTAAAACCAGAGTTTTAAAAATCTTTAATTGGTAGACAACCCTAACTTCCAAAGAGTGTGAATTTAGTAGAAGTTCAATGAAGGTTAAACACTGAATCGTGTGTGTGTGGGTGTGGAGGGAGTGAGGGAAAGGGTCGATTTCTTTTTCTTCCTAAACAGAATCTTAGATTATCTTTAAATATCATGTGGTGGAAATTGCAGGAAAAAATGCTCAGAACAGCTTAAACCTGTTAAGGAACTGTGTAGTAAATAGTGCTTGTTTTATAACCATGGAATGTGAAATGACAGTCATCAGCAAAGTTCTTCCAACTGGCTCGTTCAAGAAAATGACTTTGCTTAGCTGTGAAAATGAAGGAGGGCACCAAAGAGAAATCTGAGCAGCCGGAGAGCCAAAACAGCTGCGAGGAAGATTGTGAAGACAGAGATTTAAGAATATGTAGTGGCTCTTCTGAAAGTGTTCAGGTCTGGAGGGACATGATATATGTTTAGGAAGTTTTGAATGGCCAAGCACAAAAAGGGAGGATTTTCCGTTTTCCACTCTCTAAGTACTAGAACTGGGGGGTGGGGGTCACCCAGGTTGATTTACAGCAGGTACTGCTGGGCAAAGAGAGTAAAGTGCCTCCATATACAATGTAAAATGTATTTATTTTGACACTTATATCCCACTTTTTTTTCCTCCTGCAAGGAACCCAAAGCACCTTACATGGTCTGCTTTTTCTCCATTTTATCCTCACAACAACCCTGTGAGGTAGGTTAGGCTGAGAGTCTGTGATTGGCCCAAAGTCACACAGTGAGCTTCATGGCCGAATGGGGACTAGAACCTGGATCTCCTGACTCCCAGTCCAGCGTTCTAATCACTAGGCCACACTGGCTCTCTGCCTTGAAAACAGCCCTAGAGAAACCATTAGATCAGGGATAACTTATTAGACCACCTTAACCATTCACATCCGGGGTTGGAGGTGAAATTCATTCAGTCTGCATTTTAATTTTGCACTTTCAAACCGATATGTGCACAAAATATGCACATATTAGTGGAAATAACATACAAAACAGCATTACATGAGGGGAAATAGCTTACAAAAAATGTGTACATTAGGCAAAAATGCATACAAAAATGCATATACTAAGAGAAGCACACCCTAAAATGCATATGTTTTTGTGTGCATTTTTTTTTTTTTAAATCTCAAACTGATGTGGAAACAATATGAAATTCACTTAAGAGAAATGAGCAGATTCCTCCATCCCTATACGTTAGTCATATAAGTCCTGCATTTATTGAAGAAGATGGAAGTACTATTGGTTGGCTGCTCCTATGTTCTGGGACTAGACATACACCCAGAATTGCCTTATAGTCAGCAGCACTGGTACCGAAAGACATTGGATCTAACTTCAGTTTTGGACATTCAGACTAGGGATGTCCATCACTGTGGAATCCAGCCCTTTTGGGGCTCAATGGACTCCCAGCAAGCATCCAACTCATCTTGCATTTGTGGGATGAGCCACAGGGCTTTTCCTGAAATCCAGGAACTTTTTATGTTAAAAAAAAAAAAAAGTAAGTACAAATGTGCCCTGTAGTTTGTGTGATTTATGCAAATCTCAGCTGCAGTTTGCACACATTTCTATTTATGTAAATTTAAAAAATGGGGAAAATCCATGAGCTGGCCTGGGGGGCTGAGCTGATGAATGCTTGACAAGTTCCAGCCCCTGGATGGATTCTTTTGACATCTCTAATTCAGCCCTTCATCATATCTCTATGCAGGGCCATCTTTGAAGATAGCACAGAAACTTCATCTGGTTCAAAATGCAGCCACCATATTCTTCAAGGGCAGGGATGGGCAATTTATGGCTCTCCAGATATTTTAGCCTACAATTCCAATCAGCCCTAGCCAGCATAGCCAATGGTGAGTGTAGGCCAAATCATCTGGATGTTCGCAAATTGCCCACCCCTGATTTAGGGTTAGCAAATCAGGTCATATTTTTCCTATATATGACCTCCATCATCATTAGCTACCAGTTTTGTAGCAGGCCAACTCAAAAGTGCTGGTTCAGACCTTTTAAGTCCAAAATGATGGGGGTCCAATACATTTTAAGAACCGCCATTCCCACAGCCCTGCTATATATACCTCAGCCACCAGAGCCAGAACTGGTAGACATGAGAGCAGGGCCTTTTCTGTTGTGGTGCTGAGACCATGCAATGACTTCCCAAGAGAGGGTTGTCTGACTCTGATCCTTACTGGCTTTTGAAGACAGTTTTATTTCAACAGGCCTTCAGTGGTTCTTTATGATGATACCGTATTGCTTCTGTTTTAGTAGTAATTTTATTGTATTTAGTATATCCTTGTATTTTGTTAGCCATTCCATTTACCTCTTGGAAGGAAAGCAGGCTAAAAATATTTCAGAATAAATAAAGTTCAAGGGAATTTGATGACAAGATGCATGCAATTAAAGAATAATCAGTGATACACTGCGAAGAAAGAAAAAGAGAAATCCATGGACAGCGTGTTAGCGTATTGGCGGGAGCGTGGGAAGAATGGGTGTTAATTGGTTAATGCTTATGGAGTACTTCGGAGATCAGAAATAGCTGCATTAATGCCTGGGGTTATCATTATGCTGACAATGACTATGCAGCAGGATGGAGACGTGGAGCTAAGGGACCCATCGGAGTTGATTAAGAGATGGTGTTGAGAGGCAGGGTTTTGAAAAGGTAAAATTATGCCCCCAGAGAAGAAGCCACTGAGGATGGAGCTTGAAGAGTTTTGTTTTGTTTTTCCCATTCACTTGGAGAAAAGGAGAAATGTTTGGCTCAGTTCTCCCATCAACCAAAATGGTGCCATAGGTTCTGTCTGCCTGGGGTCCACCACATGGTTTTGTTTAATGTTATTTGGAAGATTGATGCCCCACCTTTCAATGAAATGATTCTCATGGATGCTTAGAGCATTTGGTAAGAACGTGAACCCCACCCCAAACTTACAGATGCACATGCAGAACCCGGCAGTCCTTAGGCCACTGGACAGTGGATGGGGTGAGGGCATGTTTCCCTTTGGTTCTGAGCCCCAGGACTGCTGGTAGTTGGAGCAGCCTCCTAGCGACCCTTGTTCTCCTGGCTGATGGCAGAGGCCACAGTGTGGCTTCTCTTCAGCTCAAGTAGAGTTTCCTGGGTTGTGTGCCTATCTCCTATGCCAGCGGTCTCATAGAATAGTAGGGTTGGAAGGGGCCTACAAGGCCATCGAGTCCAACATCGAGTCTCAACTGATCCAGTCATAGCAGGACATGTATATGGATTCTCAGCATTCAAATCCCTACTCTTGACTCAAAGATTTAATTGTGGAGACCTGGAGAAAGGAAGCTGAAGCTTAATATGAGTCAGAACGAGATCGAACAACAGCCCAAATAGAATGGGCTGCCCACATGTTTCAAGAAAACTTTTTCATGGGAAATCTGCGAACACACATAAAATCATGTGGTCTAAAAAGTGCAAGGTTACATCCTTTCAAAAGACAACTCTGAAAATAATAAACTGTACCAAGCAGTACATTCAACTTAAACATTGTGTATTTAAATACTGGAACAATAGCACCCATTACAATAATCTACATTCCAAAACATGATTTATACAAACCTTCAGTACTTCGAATCACAATTATATAAAATTATAACTTAGAAAATGATAAAGATGACTGCCTTTTTTGAATGAAATAGAAAACTTACTTAACATTTCTTAATATAACTGCTTGGAGCAATTTTCCAGCTCATTAAGCAGACCAAGGGTGCAATTCTATGCATGTTTAGACAGAAATAAGTCCTACAACTCCCAGCATTCCCCAGCCAGCCATGTGTGCCTATCTCCTGTGCCAAGTCATAGGACTTTTGTCTAACCATGCATAGGATTGCGCCCTAAGATATAGATAAACCCAATAGAGTGTATACGAACTTCTCCCCTAGCTGAACTGTTTCTAAGCTCAGTGTTAAGATATCAACTTCAGGCTCCAGCTTTTTAAGGTGATAGGCTGATGGCAGCTAGAGTTATAACCTATAACCTTTAATCTTAACTTGCTACTCCAAAAATCTCCCATTCCTTGTACTATGGCTTTATTTTTATGTATTTATGTAATCCATTTTTTAGCAGCCTTTCAAAACCATAGTCTTTCCAAGGCAGCTTATAAGGCAGCTTATAGCACAAAAACCAAGACAATTCAATGAACATATTAATATAATCATAGTAGATATAAACAATTGTAAATAAAAAAACCAGTTTTAATAAAATAGGATTTTGAAATATTCATCAGAACTGATGAGCTTTTAAAACCCTCTTAAAAGTAGCCACAGATGGGGCAAGTCCCCCCCCCCTCTCTCTCTGGAAGGAATTCCACAGAGAAGAAATAGAGCTGATGAAATGACTGCTAAATTTGGATGGTACCCCAAAGATGCAGAACCTATTAGGCCTGGGTAGGGATGTAAGAATTCACCCTAGTTTGGGTTCTCCAGGCACTCGCTAAAGCAGCATCCCTGCTTGCATCCCCCCGAACCTGTGCTTGAGCCATTCACGAGTTCGGTGAATTTCCCAGTGCTCACCGTGAACCCGCTGGGAGAGCGCCGCCATTTTCGCACCTTTGATTTCTGCGTGAAACAGGAAGTTAAAAAAATGTGTATATTCAAATATGCGCAGTTTGGAGCCGGAAAAGCTAAATAAGCATAATATTAGAGGGATTATACCTCTAATATTGTGCATATTTAGCTTTCCCAGCTCCAAACTGTGCATATTTGAATATCTGCATTCCTGTTTTACACAGAAATTAAAGGCCCAAAACTGGCAGTGCTCACTGAATGGGTTGACGGTGAGTACTGTGGAGCGTGAGCAGGCATGAGTTGGGGGTGAACAAGGACAGCATCTCAGTGGGCACAGTTCGGGGGTCGCGGGCAGGGGTTGCTTGATGAATTCCCGAACCCCAAACTGCGCTCGCAACATCCCTAGGCTTGGGGTTACCCCATTATGAAGTAACATACTTCTACTGCACTTATAAAATAAAGAATTATCACCCTTTAGGAATTAAGTCCTTTTAGAAGGACTCATAGTACCAAGCCTCAAAATCCATTAGGGATGTACGGATTGTGTGAACCCCATTTCGTCTGTGTTTCACAGGTTGTCAGGCACCTTTCATTCCTCATCTTTTGTGTCCCATTGATGGAAGTGGATTTTTTTTTTTTACTTTCTGAATTTCTGCAGATTTGCCCATGGAAAAATGCGCAAATCCTCCCCCAGAATGCACATTTTCACACTTTAGCCTATGGGGAAAATATGCATTTCTGGCCAGTTTTTTTTTTTTAATGTGCATTTTTTCTATGATGAAATTTGCGCAAAATTCCCAATAGGGATGGACGGAACACTTACCTTCCGTTCCGTTCTGTTTCCATGGTGGGGGGGAGGAGCTCCATCCCTCCCCCTGGAATCCTCGATGGGGGGGAGGTGATCCAGTCCTCCCCCCCAGAATCCTGCCCGGCCGGCTCTCCTCCATGGCCAAGCTGCGGAGCTGCCAGCCAGCTCCAGCTACCCGCAGCCGGACATCCAGCCACTGGGCAGCCCTGCATGGACGCAAATGGCAGCTATCATAGCCGCCACCATTTGCGTCCCTGTATTTAGCCGTGATAGGCTACATAAATATTTACGTAGCCTATCACGGCAGGGGGAAAGAAAACGCAGCGTACGCAAATGGCGGTGGCTACCGCTATTTGCGTACGCTGGGTCTTTTTCCCCGTGCCATGATAGGCTACGTAAGTATTTACTTACTTACGGGGGGGAGGACCGGATTCGCAAAGCAGCGTGGATGGGAGCAGGTAAGTGCTCCGTTTCGCATGCCTTTTGTGGGTTGGGGGTGGTGGGGACTTCGTCCCGTGCACCTTTTGTGGTTTGGGGGGCGGGGGCTTCTTTCCACGATGGATTTCAGGGGGCCGAATGCACTGGCATCGCGGAATTCTCTGACATCCCTAATTCCCAAAGCTTACAAAAATGGCCCACAAAGCTGCAGAATCCAGTATAGGTGAAAAGCTGGTCCTCTGCGGAATCCATGGGTCCGATTCATAAAAATCTGTACTCATTTGGTTCCATTGCGGATTTCTCTGATGTCCCTATAATCCATGCTACTGTTGTGCTAAGATAAGATGTTCCTTTCTAAATTACCCTTTCTTCTCTATTGGAGTAATCTGTTCAAGAACCCAAAATGTCCACTCTGTGGTGTACATGTGTGCATCTCTAACATCTCATGAAAAAGCCACAGTGGCTGTGTTCAGATGTAACACTAAACCATAGCTTTGTGCTATGTGAACAAGCCTTGGGACTGTGAAATCCCCTCCCCTTTTCCTCCCCCTCCAGCACAACTGTGAAGAGTTGTTCAGAAGGGCCCACATCTGCTTTCAACTAACCACAGTTCGTTGCTCACTTTATCTATGGTTTATCCATACAACCCAAACTTCAACAACTTTCTGCACAAGAAGAAATGTTGAACTGTGGTTTATGATCCTGGCTTGTTCAAATGAACCCTAATTAAACTAACTAGACTTCCTTGTTCAGATGAAATGACAAACCATAGTTGTTTTAAACTGGAAAGAGATGCTTCTGATCTTGTGGCTGCACTGGAGGAGAAGAAAGGCGCAGCGGGGTAGGCTTGTACACTTAACACTAAGCTATAATTTAGCATTATGTCCAAACTGGAGACAGGATTCAGAAAATAGAGACTGTCCCTACGTTCCCCTCTGAGCTTCAGTTCCATTCTGCCGGGACTTATACCTCTAGAACCCTCTGCTCCTGGTTGCCCATGCCAGGACACGAGGTGTGTCCCTTCCAGCATTTCTATGTAGTCATTAGGAAAACTTGTTTGCAATTTCAAGGAAAGCCCTAGGCAGCCAATCAAAATGGAGAGCCAAATCGGTCTGCAGAGTCTCGCTGTGTCCACTGAATAGCCTCTTAATCAAGGCATATTGTGTGGTTTTGGTTTTGTGATTATTATTATTATTATTAATATAGCTCTAGTCATGTACATGGTGTTTTTCAAAGAGCAGGTTAGATATATTCCCACTCCAAAGGCTTTGCAATTTAAAATTAGATCCAGAGAAGCAACAGAGGAAGAGGGGAGTAGAGGCAGGGGTAAAGAGGGGAAGAATATTGTACCTTTTCAGGCCATAGGTCCTGTCAAAGCCCCCCACTGCCTCAGTTGTGGTGAGGGCTTAACATCACTGCACGTTGCTGTAGCTTGGGTGGCAGGGTTCTGCTGTGGGTCGGATCTTTAGAAGTCTGGGTAGATCAAGTTTCACAGGGAAACAAGATAGGAAGAGAGCAGCACCATCGAAAGCTCTGACCGGGGCTGGAAGCTGGACAGGGTTGTCTGCTCCAGCAAGAAGCAGATCAAGACTAGGGATGTATGAAACACTTACCTTGCTCTGTTCTGGGGCATCTGTGGTGGTGGGGAGGCGCTCAGTCCCTCCCCCTGGAATCCTCCCCAGCCGGCTCTGCTCCACCGCAACTCCGTGGAGCCGCCGGCCGGGGCTGGCCACAGCCGGAATTTTGGCCACTGCTGTGCTGCCGCTACGCCGGCCGCCATTTGCGTGGCTGCTAAGCCATGATAGGCTACGTAGCCTATCACGACAAAAGGCAGCCACGCAAATGGCGGCCGCTATGCCATTTGCGTGGCTGCCTTTTGCCGTGATAGGCTACGTAAGTATTTACATAGCCTATCACGAAGAACAGCAGCCACGCAAATGGAGGCCACTATGACAGCCGCCATTTGCGGCCACAGCAGCCTGGCAGTGGCCGGGAGACCAGCCGGAGCCGCCACATCCACCGCCGCCGACAGAGCTGCTGCATCTGCCGCCAGGTATGCTCCGTCCTGGGGGGATTCTGCGGGGTGGCGGGGGGGGGGAGAGGCCATTCTGCCACGAATTCCGGGGGGGCCGGATTCTGTGACAGAATTCTCTGACATCCCTAATCAAGACTGAGCCTGAGTTCAACTTCCCCTAGGCTGACTGGCGTTGCCTCTACACTGATGGAGGCTTTGACTTTTAAAGGGTCCTGGCCTGTTTTAGTCACCTCAAGCTGGGATGACATGGGAGTGGCCGTGGCATGTGAGTGTCCTCACAGCCAGAGTGCTCAGTGTCCAAAGATGGCAATGCTACCTCCTGTGGACACAAGGCAGCTGAGCCCCGGGATCTTTCTGGGGACTAGGTCCTTCCTGAGGAGGTGGAAGTTTCTTGTCACCTTTCCTTGACTGAGTCCTCTCCTGGCACCATTCATTTTGGAGCCTCTTCTTTTGAGGAGAAGGGGACAGGATCTTCTGAGGATGGGGGTTCATGGTCCTGGTCTTTTATAAATATGTGATTATGTCATTTACACATGCCTAGGGCTTAGTTACAGTAAACGTTGTCTGAAGCATCTTGTCTCACTGGGATGCTCCCATGTTGAGCCTGGTTTTGTTACAGCAAGGGGTGTGACAACATTGAGGGATGTTGATTTCCCCCTGAAGCACTCCATGCTCCCGCTTTAAGGGGCAAAAGGGAAAAAATCATTAGAGCAAATCAAGAGAATATTGGTCATACTCACAAGGGGTTTCCTCTGCTGCCTTTCTTGAGACTTTCTAGGGCTACCATCCCAGCAATCCTATCTGTCTTAATAAGCTCTGAGGATAGCTCCTGGGAAGCATGATGCCTGCCTTCTTCCTCCCCTACCCCCCACAAAAACACCATGTTCCTTTCCCTCTTAGGCTCTGAATCTCCAGTCTCCCTCTGCAGTTGGCTGCACTTGCAGCCAAGGGTGGGAGGGCTGCCATTGCCTGCCTTCTCTACTTCTTGTGCTTGCTTTGTATGCCTTGTGCCCTTACACATTGCATTGCCATGGGGGGCGAGGTCTGCTGGGTATCATTTTGGGTGCTCCCTTGGATCTCTGTTAGCTGTGATATGAACTGATTTGATACAGACAGAGCTTCATTATTTTTCTCGTTCCTCCCATCTCCCCCATCCTTGCCTGTGTTTATTGTCAATAGTTGTGACATCCCGTGAGTGTCGCCAGGTTGTTTCTGTGACATCCATTTTATGTTTATTTTGAGAATTTAATTTCATGTGGCTTTACTGCTGGAAGCCACAGATGGGCACAGATGAGTCTGTTCATTTCACTTTCTCTGTTTCTAATTTTTCCCATCTTAAGTTCAGTTCATCTTGAACTTAAAAAAATAGGTTGCATGAAAATTCATAAGCATTTTTGTGCACATTTCTCCTCATATATATATATATATATAGATAGAGAGAGAGAGGGAGGGAGGGAGGGAGGGAGGGAGGATGGTGTAAAGTGACAGTGTGTTGATTTACAGTGATATGATCCTGGCTTGCAAATGTCTTGTTTAAGTGCAGCTTCAATTGTTAGTTAAAGCTGTACTTAAACAAGATATTTGCAGCCCAGGATCATACCACTGTAAATCAACATGCTGCATTACCTGCAGTTACAGTCAGGGCCAGAAATATTGGATCAAGGATAACTGTTTTGTCAGTTGGCCTCTGTACACCACCACATTGAAGTTGGAAGGAAACACACCCAGATGGGAGTGAAGTCAGGACTTTCAGCTGTAATTCAAGGGGTTTGACAAAAGTGGGGCACTAACCATTCAGGAAGTACAGCCAGTGGCATACACACGCCCCCATTGTTGGTGGCTCATAAGTGATGGAACAAACCAACATCATTTCAAACTTAAGGATCACCTTTAATACCTGGATGAAAATCCTTTGCAGTCAATGACTGCCTGAAGTTTGGAACCCACAGACATGATCAAATGCTGAGTTTCCTCCCTCGAGATGCTTTGCCAGGCCTTTACTGCAGCTGTCTTCAGCCGCTGCTTGTTTGTGGGTCTTTCTGCCTTCAGTCTTGTCTTCAGTAAGTGAGAAGCATGCTCTATTGGGTGGAGATCAGGTGACTGACTTGGCCATTGAAGAACATCCCACTTCTTTGCCTTGAGAAACTCTGAGGTAGCTTCTGCTGTATGTTTTGGGTCATTATCTATCTGCAATATGAAGCGGCGTCCTGTCAGTTTGGCAGCATTCGGCTGAATCTGAGCAGAAAGTATAGCCCTATACACATCAGAATTCATCCTGCTGCTTTTATCAGCAGTCTGGTCATCAATAAACACCAGTGACCTGATTCCATTGGCAGCCATACATGCCCATGCCATAACACTGCCTCCACCATGTTTGACAGATGATGAGGTATGCTTTGGATCATGAGCTGTTCCTTTCCTTCTCCATACTTTTTTCTTCCCATCATTCTGGTACAAGTTAATCTTGGTTTCATCAGTCCAAAGAATCTTATGCCAGAACTGGGCAGGCCTTTTTAGGTGTTTGCTGGCAAAGGCTAATCTGGCCTTTTGGTTCTTGAGCGTTACCAGTGGTGTGCACCTTGTTGTGAAGCCTCTGTATTTACATTCATAAAGCTGTCTCTTGACTGTAGATGTTGACATGCCTACCTCCGCAAGAGTGTTCTTGACCTGGCTAGATGTTGTAAAAGGGTTCCTCTTCACCATGAGCAGAATTCTGCGGTCATCCGCTTTAGTTGTCTTCCGTGGTCTTCCAGGCCTTTTGCTGTTGCTGAGCTTGCCAGTTAATTCCTTTTTCAGGATGTTCCAAACTGTTGTATTGGCCACTCCCACTGTTTTCGCTATCTCTCTGATGGATTTATTTTGTTTCCTCGGCCTAATGATGGCCTCCTTCACTCACATGGACACCTCTTTGGACCTCATGTTGGGGGTTCCAGTGAACAGCTACCAAATGCAAATGTAACACTCAGAACCACCTCCAGGCCTTTGATCTGCTTGATGGGTCATGGGGCACCCAGGAAACAGGCCACCCCTGGCCATGCAGCTGCTTGTCAGCCATTGTTCCATTACTTGCCCCCAACGAGGGGTGTGTGTGTATGCCACTGGCTGTCCTTCCTGAATGGTTAGTGCCCCACTTTTGTCAAACCCCTTGAATTACAGCTGGAAGTCCTGACTTCGCTCCCATCTGGGTGTGTTTCCTTTCAACTTCAATGTGGTGGTGTACAGAGGCCAACTGCCAAAACAGTTATCCTTGTTCCAATATTTCTGGCCCTGACTGTACCTCCAAGAAACCACTTCTTTCAGGAGCACAATTACTAACAAAATGTATTGCATTAGGCAACTGTTAACATGCACTTCTACTTATGTGGTTTATTTAACTGAATGTAAAAAATGTTTGTCATATGCAATATGTAGGGTAAACTACAATGGACTGAAGAACAAGATTCCATAGCTACAAATTTGTGATTTTTACCAAAAAGCTGGAGCAGCCTGTTGCAAGACATTTCAACTCTCCTACACATAGTCTCTCAGATTTACAGCTGGTTCCAACAGAACGAACAAAAGACCCTGATATGTTTGACAAAATGGAAAATGTCTGGATCTACAGACTAGGGATGGGTGAATCCCCCAACGTCCGATCCAGGGTGTGTATATCATGGGGCAGTTTGGGCCGCTTGGGGCCCTGCGAAGTTCTCTGGAGCCCTGTTGTGTCTGCCAGAGTTGGCAGAGTGGCTCTCCAGCTTTGTAAAAGATGCAATAGGCTAATGGTGCCTGCCATTAGCCTATCGCTGGAAAATTACAGCATATTTTGTGCCACTTGTGGCCGTAAAGCACTTACCTTTACATAAGTTGCAGCTGTTTACAGCTGTATTTATGTAAAAGTAAGTGCTTTACAGCTGCAAATGGCATACAGTACACCATTTTCAGCTGTAATTTTCCTGCGATAAGCTAATGGTGGCTGCCATTAGCTGATTGCTTTTTTTAGAAGGTGGAGAGCTGCCCCGTGGGAACTCTTGTGGACACAGAAGTGAGTGTGTCTGGTCTGTTATGGACTTTGGAGGTCAGATTCTTTGGAATCCAGCCTCATTTGAGTCCTCAGTGGATTTCTCTAGCATCCCTACTACAGACTCAGAACTCTTAGTCCCAATGGCCTTAATCTGGTGGACAATTCGTAAGCATTACACCAATCATATCTCTGTTTTTTCTCCTAAGTTACATCTCCAAGCATTCCAAACTGCCACTCCTGATGCCCATTTAACAGCACAGCTACTGATAAGGGCGGAAGGTGAAACGTTTAGCTTAAAATATATTTTAATATTCTGTTGTTAGTCTTTCTATCTTTCATCTATCTATCTATCTATCTATCTATCTATCTTGCTGTGTGAATTATTCCCAATAAAAACATTTTTGCAAGCAATTTTCCTAATATAATGCATTTTTGAACATTATCCCCTAGTACGCAGATTTTTGTATGCATTTTTTGATTGGAGAACTCCACTGCAAAATGCAGACAAGTGTGAAAGGCCCATCTCATCCAGCATTCTGTTCCCACCGTGGCCAAGCGCATGCCTCTGGGAAGCCCACAAGCTGACCCTGAGCACAATGCTACTACAAATATTTGATTTGATAGAACTGGAGGGCTGGAGAAATTCCACCTGCTCAGAAATGTAATGTTGCTGTAGTAACTATATATTCAGCTCTTTGTTGCATGCCTTAAAAAAAATGATTTTGGACTGGCACCTAGAAGTGGGAAATGAATTTTATCCCCCAGTCCTGAAAATGCGTACCATTGTGCGGAACCTCCTCAGACCATCCACAGAAAGGTCACATATGGGGAAGGAGCACAGCTCAGGTTGTAGAATGCATGGCTGTATGTAGGATGCCTCAGGTTCAACACTCAGCATCTGCAACTTAGAGGGGTTGTGTAGTGCGTTTCAGAAGACCCCTGAAGCCTTGGGGAGCCACTGACAGTGAGAGTAAGGTACTTCTTCCCCTTTATGTTGTGATTCTGATTAGAGCTGACTCAAAATTTCCCAGATGGCTTTTTTTTCCCCCCCCCTAAGAAAATTTCGGAGATTTTCCTATTTATCTCTCTCTCATAGAATTTTCTCCAAACATTCTCTACCATATTTTTGTGGCCACCATTCCCCACCCCCTATATGCATTCAAACACACACACACACACGCACGCACGCAATGCCCTGGAATGACGCTAAGTCAATTGGGGTGGGGGCGGGTGCAATATGTAAAATCATGGGCAGCCTACCAGCTAGCGACGGGCGAACTTACCCTGGGTTAATTAGTTCCTCAGATAATAACAAACTCACCAATGTAAGCTCAGATGAAAATTCTCTCTTGAAACAAATGCTCCTTCCACATAAATGAGCTTTTGCACATGTACAATATTAAAGTGCATCCTGGGTTTTGAAATGTGTACTGCTGTAGTTTTGAAATGTGTACTGCATCATGACATCATGTGTCACTACATCCTGTACCCCCTTCCTGATTGGTTGTTTTTGCATGGCCTTGCACAGAAGCACTCCACCCACCAGCAGCAGTAAGTAAAGTGCACATTTACTAAATGAACAAAATAAAAGAAAGTCCTGTGCGAACAACGATGACCCGAATCCATTCTAATTAGTGTAAGAGAGAGACTGTGCTTATGTGATTGGTTGTGGGGTAAAGTGACATCATCACAGATTACAATAAGCAAGAGTAGAATTAATCCAACCTACTCAGCACATGCACAGAAACAACATTGTTTAGATACAGATTGCGTATATTCAGAAGCTTGCAATCGATTCCAAACTTAATAGCAAATTCATAAAATGCCACTCCGGGCTTGTTAAAAAGGTGAGCATTATGAACGGGAAGTTCGGCCAGTGAGCTGACTAACTACAAACTTCCGTCCACACAATTGCGGCTGCTGCCCCTTGCAACAAACTGAATAGCCAAGAAACCTTGAGAAAGAAACTGCTACTCTCGCTGTTAAAGGTGAGCGTCACCAATGATGAACTGTTGCAGAATTTCTCCTCCCCCTGGGAAAATTTGTTGAAATGCCTCATCCTCCCTCTTTCTGCTCACAAATCGGGTGAGGTATTTCAAGAGGCCAATTGTGCAAAGCTCTGCTGATGGCTGTTGGCTTTAGGGGGTTGGACCTTTTCTGTCTGTGTGGCATTTCCGTTTGTTCTCTAGCCGGTGAAGCAACATCAGCTTGTGATTTGTGTGCTGTTTGCAATTATAATTTGCCCAGCGGTATTTGTAGTTTAGCTCTTACAGCTTGTATCATCAGTGCTGCTTTGCTGTAGGGTGAGATGGGTGTGATTTTCATTTGGGATGGAAATATTTTGAATGGAAACGTTAATAGGTAATTTGCCACACTGATTTTGACCAAGTGGTGTTGTGTTGTCTTCTGTGCATTGTGAACCTCTTTCAGCGCAGTTGTCTGTGGGGAAGCAGCACGTCAATGAAATCTGATCTGATCTCTTTGTCTGTTGCTCTTCTTCCTAGTGCAAGGGAAGAATCCCCCAGGAAAGCTTAAAATCTAGTCTAGAGTCCTGCTAGATGGTTGATATTGTATCATTGGCTTGCTTTTCTCCTCCCCTATGTACCTGCCTCTCTTTGCATAGGATCCACTGTGGCTAGAACTGGGAACTCTCACATCTGGTTCCTGGCTCCCATCTCCTCTCCCTGTGGCCGCTGAGGCCCATCACCCTCTTTCTGTGAAAACCCTGTGTCCTGCAGCGTACCAGACTGCAGCTTGCATTGCTGAATACTGATGCTCTGAGCACCACACAGGCAAAGAGGCTGGAGGTGTGACCTCTCTGAACGCGAGACAGAATTCGGCAGAAGTCTTTCAGCAGCTGCTCACTGGCTAAATCAGGGTTTTCTCCACTCTGAAATCTTTGTTTGCTGACCACCGAGTGCCTGCTTTTATTTTATTTTTTTAAAAAATAATTACTATCAAAGCCCATCCTGCCATGGACCAGCGCAGCTTGGCCATTTCCTGTGTGCCTTTGCCTAGCAACTGTGCCTAGCAACGTCACGGCGTCACGGCAAAGAATCTAGCATTAGGGGCTGATCCAGGCAGGCTGTCAAGGAGCTGGTTAGAATGGTAATTGGCAATGAACGATAGTCAGGCCTCCTTCGTGAGGCATTCAAAGACTTGCTTCTCCTTTCTTGATCTTCCGTCTTCCCTGGGCACTTGCAGAAGACGTGCTGCTCCCCTGTTCTCCCTCAGCTGACAAAATGGGAGGCGGAGGGGCCATAGCCCACAGATGTAACCCTCCTGGATAGAGCCCCCCGCAATAACAACACTGAGCTAAAAAGGGCTGTTTGCAAACCTTCTGTTCGTTTGGAAGCAGCCATATTGTCAATTCGGAGAAAAGAGTATTATGAGTCACGGGGGGAATACTTTAAAAATACAGCGGTGTTTTGGCTGATTCACCTATGGCGTGGTCTACAATGCACCAAGTGGGGTGGGTGGGATGGGAATGATGTACAGGAAGGGCTTGTAGCTCAGTGGAGGAGTACATTCTTTGCATGGGAAAAGGTTCCAGGTTCAATCCCTGGCGTCTCCAAGTACGGCTGCAAAAGATCACTGCCTGAAACCCTAGAGAATCACCGCCAGTTGGTGTCAAAAATAATGAGCACAGTGACTTGGTAGAGGGCAGCTGCCCGCACCACAAAGGAGGATGCTAGAATGTGTCATTAACCCATGCTGCTTTCTTTTTAATGTCCCTCACTTCTTTTCTTCTACTTTCCTTTGCAACCGGCAACCACACTCCTCCCTAGGTAGCCAAAGGAGATCAGACCGATCCTGTTTGTTTCCCTGGCATGCAGAGAATGTCACTAAGCCCATAAGCTGCCCTTTCATGGTGGCTCCTCTCTGATTGCAGGTCATCCCTCTCTCTGAGGCCTTTGTGCAGCTGCAGCGGGTGTTTCTGGAGCTGGCACCCCAACCTCGTTTACCTTTATGACGGCCTGGTTCAGTCATGACGAGAAGCCCTTTTATCCCAATGGCTTCTCATTTGTGAAGTGGTCTGTGGGTGCTTTCATTGTAAACTGCTTTTGCCTGGGACACCAAAGGGAGATGAACTCGCATCTTCTTTCTTCCTTTTGGGCTGCGATGACAATAATTGAAGCCTGCTGCCAGTGTGAAGAGCTGGCTGGGCTGGGACCACCTGGGGCTGGAACACAAGTCTCGAAATGGACACGAGCTCCCCAGGCAGAAGAACGATGGACACGCTAGCAAATCGTTTCATTAGCATAGGCCTCCTGCCTGCCACTGTGCAGACTTTTCTTCCTTCCCTTTCCTCATAGGAGCAGCACTGCCAGAAGAAATCTCTCTCTACATGTCTTATTTCCTCTCCATGACCAAGCGGGTGGCATAGGTTTTTATATTTTAACAAGGCACTAGTAGATTGCTAGTGGGATTAAAAAAAAAACAACGACCCAGGAACTCGACTGGTTCAGCTGTGTTTTCTGCTTGGCCTGGCTTGTAGCATCACTTTCAGCAAATAGTGTCTCGCTGTTCTCCCTTTGTGGGTGGGAAAGCCACTCCCGGCACTTAACCTGAGATCTGGAGCCAGTGACGCATCCCAGCATTGAGCTGTGATGCTCTTGGTGGGAGGAGGTGGAGATGGGGAGAAGACAAGTGTTCACCCCTTTGCCTGCTGCCCCTAGGGCTTCAAGGAGCCTGGAGAGAGAGAGTGGGTTGACTTGGAAAGAGAGCAGCTGTTCTGTGCACTTAGATGTCACCAAAACAGAGGAACACCATCACCAAAACAGAGGACAAAAGAGGACAGCAATTTGCATAATATTTGCATATGCACAGGGAGAGAGAGACATGCAAATTTGGGGATGTCTGGATGGCACCAGGTTGGGGAAGGCTGTGTCAGATAATGCAAGTATTAACTAGGGCTGTATGGATTGTATAAAATCCACTCCGGCTGAGTTTCACAGCTTGTCAGTACCTTTCATTCTGGCATCCACTATGGTATTGTATTCATAATACAGCAATACAAGTTTTTTTAAAAAAATGATAATGCAAGTATCATTCCTAAACTACTACCAATAATCCAGTATTCTATCGGGTAGGGTATGCATACAGAGAAAAGGACTACTATGTTCCAAGGCCCTTGGTAAGTGCAGCGTGTGTCTGTATGTTCTTTACATGGAAACATATTGCACATTAACCTGCCTTATCCTTGCTGCAGGCTATCTAGTGTCAGGGGTCCAGAGCAGGACATCCCCTCAGGACAATTCCTTCTGTGATAGAAATTATTCTGTCAGAGACCTATCATGTGGTCCTTGTCATCTGGTCCAGCAGACATAATTCCTTTCAAAACCAGCAATTCATGTCCCATGAAGCTTACTAAAGCCAGTGCTATACTCAGGCTGCAGTCTTGTACTCACTTACCTGGGAGGAATCCCCATTAAATTCAGCAGGACTTACCTGGGAGGAATTCTTATTAAATTCAGTGGGACTACGTGATTCACTAACCACAGTTTGAACCACCCTTCCCCCACCTGGTGTGACATGTGGGTATATTGGATTACAACTCCCATTATCCCTAGCCATCATGTGGAGATGTTGAGTTGTAGTCCAACACATCTGCAGGACACCAGGGTGGGGAAGGCAGGCTTAAACTAACTAGGGTCCTCTGCTGTCAGATATAATGGAGATTCTGGTTAGTTTGGAAGGGGATGTGGCCACTGGCTGGTCTCCCCCTTGTGGCTGCATCAGAGGAAAAGAGAGAAGGTTGGGAGTGTGTGTGGCCCTGAAGTGCATGCATGGAATGCTAAACCAAAGCATTGCTAGGGATGTTGGAAGAATCTGGCTGGGGTGTGTTGCGCTCAATGAGCTTTCATCGGCTTGGCCCCCTGCATTCCGGTTCTTCTGCTAGCTGGCTCGATGCCACCTGCAGTGAGTTGGGCCAGCTAATGGATTTTCATGTTTTAAAATCTGCGCAAATTTTGGCTGCGATTTGTACAAATTGCTCTAATTTTGGCCACAATTTGCACAAACAATGTAAGTTACGGTCATGATTTGTGCAAACCTCTCTGTGAAAAGTCCCTGGAATTTGGGGGAAACCTGCAGCTTGGCTCTGAAATGCAAGCTGAGTCAAGCACCCTGCAGAAGTCTGGCAACCTCCCAAAGTTCCAGATTTCCTGGCGATGGACATCCGTAAGCGTAGTGCTCTATCCGACCCAGACCTTTATTCTGCATATTTGTTAATTTGCACAATTCATTCCATTATTTTATGTACATAATGTCCCTCCATTGTTGCAAGGCTGGTAAAACACACACATACACACTTGAGAATTATTTTAAAGGTGCAAAGGGAAAACATAACACACATGATTAATAGCAAAACAACAAAATCTAAACAGTAAAGAATACAGACAGATATAAAACAACCTCTAATATTCCACACTTCACATTTCAGTACTCAGCGGGTTTCTGGCAGTAGGACTTACCAGAGTAGGTCAGTATAATCATGGAATAATGCATAGGAAAGGGTCCAAGAGTTGATGCAAAGCAAAGAACTGGGGGAGGGGGAAGTATGGCCCTCCAGATGTAGTTGGACTGCAGTTACTGTCAGCCATAGCCAGCATAACCATGGATGAAGGATAATGGGAGTTACAGTCCAACAAAATCTGGAGGTCAATGTGTTCCCCATTCCTCACATTGAGGTTCTGCCCTCTACACATGAAGTCATGGAGTCTACACATGGAGACAGACCCTGCCAGTTTATATTCTCTAATATACTTCATAAGCATAAGAGCTAGAAACTTGTTTTGTTTTGTAAATGAGGTTTTCATATATTCAGACTCTGCATGGAATTGAACTGATGATCTTCAAGGACACTAGTAAAGTTGAGCAGCTCAATCCCCTACTGAATATCCCCCACCCATCACCCCCAACTCTGGGAGAATCACCAGGGTTACGGAACATCAGTTTTAATGGGTTTTGTTTGTGTTTTTCTTTCCTTTGGCTCTAAACAACTTGCTAAAGCTCTCATCCTAAACTTACTCACTTGGAGTAATTTCCATTGAACTGAATCAGAATTACTTTTGAGTATTGTGCTGTAAGTGATTCTTTTGCCTAGAATTCTGCTGCAAATACAGGCCATATCTGACTAAACCTTTGACATGTATTCAGGGACAAGACCTTGGGATGCTGTTTGGTGCTTAGTGTTGTGTTTGTGTATCCTGCTTTTCCCTTTGTTTTATGGGGCAGGGAATAGGGAGAGGGGTGTGTGTTGTGTTGTCATGACAACCATGCCCGAGGTTAGCTCAACGTCATACTGAGCATCTTTTATCCAAAGGCCATTTTGAAATGCTGTACTTGATAGAGGAATCCCCCACCCTGATACACCCGACTTGACAGCAGTGATGGTTGCTATGCTGTCGATGTGTGCAATTCTCCTCTCCTCAGCCTCCTTTTGCAATCGTACTTAGCAGTATATTGAAGGAGAATCTAGAATCCATTCACATCTTTTTGTGTGCCTATCTTAGGTTTCCTTTTCTTCTCTCTCTCTCTCTCTTTTTAAATAGATGCTTAAAAGGAGAGGTGCAAAAGCACTGGGTTCCTTTCAAGGGTGGGTCCCTTAGCTTTCCGTCCTTCTCTTTACCAGGTGTCAAGGGATTCTTCTGCAGAAATTAGTCTAATTAAAACTGAGAGAATACATAGTGGTCTGTGTCAAAAGCAGGGATGTATAAGAAATTTGTTTCAGTTCACTTTTGATCAGGATTAACCAATTCCTACAATCCAGACTGAACACGGACTCGGTCTGTCGAATCTGTGGTCAAAATCCATACATTTTCGAGCTTGCAATGTGATTTGCAGACATCCCCCCCAATCCATTCGACAGCATGCACACCCTTGAAAAATGTGCATGAAAACATGCGTACACTTGAAAAATGCACACAAAAAGGCTTTAATCAATGGGGGAAGAATGCATAAATGTCAAAAACATGCACAATGGATGAGTACATTTGGAAAAACATGCACAGACATACACATGGATTTTCATGCAAAAAGAAAAGGAAAAAAGCTTGCAATCTGCTAGTACTCGGGGTGGAACGCGTTTCGAGGTAGAATTCAGAGAACTTTGGCAAGCTTAAGTTTTGCTGCTTCGTACGTCCCTAGTCAAAAGGCAGGGGCCTATTTGGGGAGAGAGTACTCAGAATTTTAGGGTGGCCATATGCCCTCTTTGAAGAGCTGCCCTGTCCCGTTCCAGTTGAAAGAGAAAGAACCATCAGAAGGGAGAGTGGTGGCCTTGAAGTTGCCCATCCCACAGTTAGCCATAGATCGGCGGACCGAACAGGCAGCCACACAGCTCATCTGGTCACCGCTTTCCACACGTGGTGAAGGGTACTGTCCTTTTATCTACATGTTAGCCATTATTTCTAAATGTGAATCTATATACATGCAGATTCAAATTTGCATATGCAGATGTTATGCAAAATGCTGTATGGACACATAGACTTATACACAAGGTTCATGGTTCTATTTTGCTTATAAGTCTATGGGCACATCCTGCCGATCGCCATTTTTTTTTTTAATGGTGATCGGCATGGATGCGAACGGCTCCGGTTAAGCAAGTAGCCGAGAGCCGTTCCATGCAGAATCCGCCTGGAGTGGAGGTAAGTGGGGCCATCCTGCCGCGGATTCCGGAGGCCGGATTCCAAAGAATCCAGCCTCATTTGAATCTGCGGCGGATTTCTCTAACATCCCTAATGACCACCCATCGGCTGCTCACTTGCCTGCCCTCTCCCTCCGTGCTAAGTCCAGCAAGGAGGGAGAGGGCAGGCGGTGGCTGCGACTGCTACTCCTTGCTGCCCTTCTCACTTGCCTCTGCGAGCAAGTGAGTAACTGCTGGCAGCTGCAAGGCAGAGCAGCCTCAGCCATCCACTTTCTCAGTTCCAGTGGCGGAGGGGGAAGGAGGAGGAAGAGAGGTATGTGCTGCCAACTGTGCTGAGAAGGGGAGCCTGTCAGAAGGCATCTTGGTGACGGCTCCCCCCCCCCAAAAAAAAATCCTATAGAGGACCCTGAAGACATCTCTGATTGTTCAAGGAGATGATGGGTGATCCACATCCATTCAGGTTTACTTGACACTGGGACTGTGTCCGCTTTCCCTAGCGCAGGAGTGGGGAACTGGGAGCCTGTAGGAGCTCGTGGTAGGCTTTTTCCAAACCCAGTTGCAGCACTGCTGTGATTTTTATGGGAGCATCCTTCCTCTCCCCTCATTCTGTGTGCCTGTGACCCCCTTCCCAAAAATCACTCCCCGCAACAACCTCATGCAGCAATGATCAGCGGAGACTGGTGGCTTCTATGTCACCAGGGCAGCGAATCCATTCTGGCTTTCAGTCAGAACCAGTCAGAACTCTAAAGGGGCAATCCAAAGTGCTGAACCTGAACAAAGGTGAGGTGAACAAATATCAAGATCCAGTTAAAATGCCAATGGATGTCGCATGGCCCTGGAAGGACATGTGGTTGGAATGACTGTTCTGGAAGGGCAAAGTCCAGTCAGAAATGTGCTGGCTGTGATTTGGTGTGTTCTTCAAGAGATGCTTTCCAAGGGCCGGATCAAAGTCCAGAGCAAAACAAGGCCACTTCTTAGGTGCCCATTAACATTGCCTACTCTTTGAGACATTTCAGGGTAGTAAATTTCCATCCCCTCTACTTTCTGCATTCTCTCTCTTTTCCTTCTTCTACCTTTAGTCTTCTTATTCACAGAGCAAATCCTTGTCTTTGAAAGATGCATCTCCATGCTTAGGTGCTTCCTTGGATCTTTGCCAGCCACAGGCATTGCTGTGGAGGCGCTGCTGCTTTTGAAGCTCAGTGATAAAGAAGTGAATCTGTATCGTTTTCTCCAAGGCATTGCAGGCCTCTTTTGATGTTCGTCCAGGTTTTGGAGGATGCTGGGAAGCGAGGATGGTGTGTATATATTCAGACAAATTAATTTGTCATGGTTTGCTTGCTGGTCCTGGCATGGGCAGCAAGATTATCTGCTTTTGAGTGTGTTAGGAGTTAGTCAGGTATCAGTGGCCACCTACTAGCCTAGGATCCAGGCTAGGGTGGTCATGTGCCCTACCTTACAGAGGACAGTCCTCTTGCTGAAGGGCTGTCCGGTCCTCATCCACTGTGAAGATGAAGAACCCTAACTAAAGAAAACAGGGGCCTTGCTCATCAACACTTAGCACTTCGACTAGAGGCTGTATGGATGCTGGAGAAATTCAAGGAAGATTAAAATGAGCTTGGATTTCTAAGAATCCAACCTATGGCATCCGCTGCAGAGCAACCCCCTCCGGCTGCATGGAGCCTGTGGACTTTTGGATGATTTTTTTACTTTCCCAAAGTTTACGCATATTTATTCATAGGAAAATACTAGGGATGGCAGAGAAATCCTCCGCGGACTCCAATGAGGCCAGATTCCAAAGAATCTGACCTCTGGAATCCTCAGCGGAACAACTCCACTTACCTCCGGCTCCAGAGGATTTCGCGTGGAATGGCTCCCCGGCTCCCTAGACCAGGCAAAACGCTGATGGCGGCTGCCATTAGTCTATCGCTGGGAGAAATACAGATGTAAATAGCATATTGGATTCTACTTGCGGCTGTAAAGCCCTGACTTTGACCTAACTGCAGCCATTTAGGGCTGTATTTAGGTCAAAAACAGTGCTTTACAGCTGCAAGTGGCGTACAACGTGCCATTTGCATCTGTATTTGTCCCAGCAATAGGCTAATGGCAGCCAGCATGCAGAAGAGGGACAGCGACAGCACCCCAGCGCTGTTGCCCTAAGAAGGACAGGGTGAAAGCTCTGGAGGGTGGCTGTGCTGAGGCCCCTTTTCCCCGCGCCAGCCTTTGCCAGCTGGTGCACGGAAGAGGGACGGCGACAGCCAGCGATATGGTAATGGCAGCCACCATTACCGTATCGCCTGGTATAGGGAGCCGGAGTGCTGCTCTGCAAAATCCTCTGGACATGAAGCTACTCCGGAGGATTTTGAGGGGCCTTGAGTGGCATCAATGGCCCCTCTGCGAACCCCCCACCGGACTGGAAAGTGGGGAGTTCGTACAACACTAGAAAAGACACAAGTTTCTGCTGAAAAAAAGGTGAATGGAATGGGGAACCATACGCTAAATGTTGCATACGAAGGTAAAATATGTAAATGGTTACGAAACCTTTTCAAATAAATACATTATTTGTGTATTTTCCTGCATGACAAAAAACAATCCGAGAAACACAGACAGAGCAGATTTTACATAGTCCCTACATCCCTAGGAGGCTGAGCGGGCAAACAACTCACTTGGTCTCAATGTTCCCCACTATGGTGAGATGTTTTGTCTTTCTTTTTACAGGAGAGTAATTATTTCTGAATCTGTACATCTGTATGTACAAATTATCATGTGCAGCTTTTATGCAATGGAATGCCCTCTTTTTTTGGTTACGTATGTCTTTGTGGTGTGTAAGTGGATACCCTAATCCAGGTTATGACCATGATACCTGCAAAATGGTGGGAAGAAATGAATTTTGCAGTGTCTGAGCTTGGAATTTTCAGGCATGTGTGGTATGGTAGAACAGGAGTGGGCTGAAGGTAGATCTCCAGATGTTTCAGACCTCAACTCCCAGAAGCCCCTGCCAGAATGGCCAGTGGTCAGGAATGCTGGGAGCAGAAGTCCAAAATACCTGGAGGTCTACTTTCTGCCCAACCCTGTGGTAGAGCATTTGTCTCCTGGCTTCTGATGTCACAGCAGCCCACAATTTCTCTGAGGGAGAGTTTTCTTTGCTGTTGTTCCCAGGGGGATGTCACATTTGGGAGAGGGGAGTCTCCCTCAGGTGAAGGGTCACAGGTTTCCCAAACATACTCTTATACTTCCTTCTCAGCTTCTTGGCAGGGGATGTTGTGTGGTAGTTACATACTGATAACATTTTTATTGCACCTTTTCCTAACGTGCACAGCATTATTCCATTATATCCTCACAAAAACCACAAGGTAGGTCAGGTTGAGAGTGTGTGATTGGTCCTAGCTTATGCATGGCTAAGCAGGGATTCAAATTCAGGTCTCCTCACACCAGGTCCATCCTTTATACCATATGAATTCCCATAGAGAAGGTGACAAACGATGTAAGACGTTATGCCTCTTTTTGTTGTTTAGTACCATTCCTAACAGTTGTTTTATGCCACTAGCCATCACAGCATACTGTAGCTATGAGATCTGTGAGCAAGGTGGGAAATATATTTCAAAGGTGGGAAGTGAGATCGATTTTTTCATACTGTCTCTGCCAGTGGGAAAATGAAGTTGGCATTTTGGCAAATTATTAAGCAACTGCTTATACGTCTGGGATTTTTCCTCTCCTGTTTTGGGGGTTAAACGTGTGCTGTGCGAACAGGTATGTCTACCTCAGCCTTGTGATCCCTTAGCAAACAATCAAACCTTCATGTCATTGAGAACTAGCAACTTGCTTAGGTTTAAAAATAAATACAATGAAAACTAAAGTCCTTGGGAATCCATGTGCCATTCGGCAGATTAAAGACAAAATACTGCATTGACGACAGTCTCTCACCAAAAGTGTCTGGGTAAATATATTTACTTAATTTGTATCCCACTCTGTCATGGGATCAGAGCAGCTTACACTGTCTTTTTCCTAAATGTTAATACTTTAGCAGTCATGGGATAAGAAGATAAGAATTACACCTCTTACAGATCTGTAATTGGTTAAAGAACAGGAAGTGTCGAGTAGTAATAAAATGGACAATTTTCACAATGGAGGGAAATAAGCAGTGAGGTCCCCTAAAGAACTTTACTGGGACAGGAGCTCGTTCATTTATTCATATATGATCTGGAGTCAAGGAGGTAGCCAAGTTTGAGGATAGCCAATCCAAAAGCTTTACAGAGGCTTCTTGGTTGCAAAACTCCATGTTGGATTCAACTATTGCCTCCTGTCCTTGATACTGGGGTCCATTTTTCTTTGTCCCCGACATTGAGCTATGTACTTGGACAAGTTATTAGTGATCTCCTCTATTTAAGGTATTGTTGTTGCTGTTGCAATCACATAATTAACTTATGGCGCAATCCTATGGGGCCAGTCGGCCGCCTCTCAACTTGGAGGTGACCAACTATCCAATGCAGGGAGGGCAGAGTACAGAGGGGATCTTCTCCTCCATGCTCTGGCCACCCTGTATTTGCAGCTAGACAGCCAATAGCTGGAACAGCTTGGAGCAGGGTGGGGGGAGGAGGCCAGACAGCACATAGGAAGTGTCGTACTGGAGCTTCTGCCATCCCCGCCCCTCCCTGCCCCCAGGAATACCCCCTTTTCCTCTGCTCCACGCTGCTCTTCTGAGCACAGAGCCAGGGACAAACCGTGCCACCTACGAGGCGACAGGCAGGCAGTTTTCTGGGAACCGACCTCAGAGAGCTGGCTCCAAGGTCAGTATCCCCAAACCGAAAAATTCTATGGCCATCTAGCCGCTGCTTAGTGGCTATAGGATTGTGCCCTTAGATATTTGTTTGTTTTGTTTTTACCCTAAAGGAGAGAGAAACAGAAATTGCTCCAAGTTCACAGAGCTGCAATCTTTTATCCTGACTCACAGCCTGCCAGTGTTTGGTGCAGTTTGAAGTATCATTAGTCAAACTGGTCTGAAACTGTGTGAATATCAGGTTCCTTGGCTTGCAGCCTGTCTCCCATCAGCCCCTTCTCCTTCCTGTTGCATGCCCTACTTGTCCCATCTAGCAGTAATCATGTGAAGTCAAATTTCATCCCTGGATTCTGAAAATGCCAGGTGAGCTGGGAAGTTGGCAGCAGGCCCTGATCCAAATGCATTCTGGATATATGTGTTAAAACTCTAGTTAATGTTGTACCTTAGTCTGGTAGGGATGTAAGAGAAATTCAGTTCATGGTGACATCAAACCGAGGACATCCTGGGTAGTATAAGAACAGCCCTGCTGGATCTGACCAAAGGTCCATCTAGTTCAGCATTATGCACAAATCTTGGATGCAAACTGTGGCTGAAAAGTCCATACATTTTCAGGCTTGCAGTGTGATTTGTGCTTGTTGTAACCATTGGTTGAAACAATAAAAACTTTGTTATTATCATCAGTGTGATTGGTGGACAAAAAAAAATATGTGTGACAACATGTGTTCATTTGAAAAATGTGCATGAAAAAATGTGTACTTTTGAAAAATGCACACAAATACACTTTACTCAATGGGAGAAGGATGCATATGTTTTAAAGTTGTGCATAACTGATGCATACATTTGGAAAAATACACATGAAAATAGTCACAAATTTTCTTTTGAAAAGAAGAGAAAGCTCGCAATGTGATACGAACCCGAGTCAGAACGAGCTTTGAGATGGAATTTGGAGACATTTGATGAGCCTGAGTTTTGCTGATTCACACACAGCCATAACTGGCTCAGCAGCCCCCAAAATATGTGCAGGAAGAAATATATGAAACAACTGAAGGCTCTAGTAAGCCTAGGTTTACCCCCTTACTGAGGAGGTTGTCTGTTGCCTCTCTGCATGATGTACTGCCCTGGCCCTTTCTTCTTCCATTCAGGTTGTGTGGATAATTCTGCTGCTGCTCTGTGTCGAAATGTTTAATCGCTCCCAATTTTAGAGTTGCAGCAGAATTATTCATCCTTAATGGGGACTGCCTATTCCATCTCTGTATAGCTCACTGATCTGGGCATCACTCCTGATATGGGATGCAAGTTGAGATCACTGACATGAACCGAAACACAGGGACCCTAGGCTCCCCAGAGAGTGGGTGCTGCGTATTCCTGTATGCTCTAAAAAGAGGCTGTTTGGGGTGTAAGAATAGAGTGTCTTTCCCACTTTAGTTGTGAAAGGAAATATCACCTGGGCACCATGCTTCTTCCACTGCTGTCTTGCAACACCACAAACAAAAAGTGAAGACACTTTTCCTTCCAAGACACTCCTTCCAAACACATACACACGCGCGCACGCGCACACGCCTCCAGGTGCTACAGCGCAGCAGCCTTGTGACCCATTGTGATGATACCATCCGTGCTGACTACCTGGCACCTTGAGATGTCATGTTTCTGTTGCTGAAGAAAATGGGAATCTGAGCTGTTTGAATGAAACAGCAACAATGTTGCTAAAAATAATAATTTTAGAATACCATTACTAAACGCTTCTTTTAGAGTGGCTTCTTTGGGGAAATGCTTCCTCTTTTGTCTGGTGACGTTGGGTCAATTTATCTGCTTGTTTGCGTGCCTGAGAACAGAGTGACTTAATACAAGGAGGGGGGAAATTCAATAGGATAATGAAATTACTGATGAGTTGTTGGCGGCTTCTGAGTGGCCCGGTTAATTCTCCTAGCAGGGTTGCTTTGCTGGGAAATTTACCTTCTGACAAAAGAAGCACCATCCTTGCCCATTGGAGTGATTGAAAACGGCGGGCACCTGAACCCTTCATGGAACTATTGACCGTGCAAACATTACCAGCTTCATCAATTATTTGTTGTTATAACACGAGAACTTACGTGCCTGAGCTCCGTGGATGACTAATTGTGAGCTTCAGCCATGCAGTGATGGGGCCGTGGTTTATCAGTGGATGGCGACATCGAAATCAAATGGGAGCCTTCCTGAGTCTAGTGCTCTTGAGTGCTTTTACTTGAGTGTTTTTTTGTTTTGTTTTTAAGAAAACAGAAAATCTATTTTTAAAATAGCAAACCTGACAGGTTTACGAGGCATATGAGGGCACATGGAACGTATTGTGGACACTTTATGAGATCGGACAATTTCTAAGTCCACTTCCAAGATAGGGCCTGGTTCAGCCATGCAAAATGCTTGTTCCTTGTTAATGACAAGAAGAATTCACATTTGTGTAGCACTTTCAGGCATTCAAAGGGCTTCCCGTGCATTATCTAATGGTATTCCTTACAACATCCATGTAAGGTAAGTCAGTTTTATTATCCCCCATATAGTAGATGGGAACTGAGGTTGAGAGGGAGTGGCTTGACTAAGATCACCTAGTGAGTCCATGGTGATAGTCAAACCAAGGACATCCTGGGTAGTATAAGAACAGCCCTGCTGGACCAGACCAAGTGTCCATCTAGTCCAGCATTATGTTCACACATTATGTTCACTGGTGTACATAGGATCACTGCCTCTGGTACTGGAGGTAGCACATAGCCATCAGGACTAGTAGGGTTAACATCTAATATTAACCCTACTTTGAGCAGACCCACTGAAATGAATGCGACATAGATTAGTCATGACTAAAGTCCCATTCATTTCAATGGGTCTACTCTAAGTAGGACTAAGATTGGATACTACCCCCTGACTTGTTCTCTTAGTCCAGCCTTAGCCAACCAGGTGCTCACCAGATGTGTTGGACTACAACTCCCGTTATCCCCAGCCAGCATGGCCTTCTGTTTTGAGAAACAGTGGCAACTTCTAAGTGAGTTTTCATTGTGGTTAACCTGGGTTGGTTGTAATGCAACATTCTAATCACATGTCAGTATAGTTAAGGTAAAAGCTTATCATGGTATGTTAGATGTATGTTATGGAGGGCAGTAGCCAGTTATTTGGGGATTGCCTGCCAAGATTGGCTGTTGTGCTTTTCTGGTGTGCTGATTCCTGATTGCCACAGGCACTAGTTCACAAGGCATTGATAGCAGATCGAATTAGCAACAGCAAATCGGACTGTCAGTTGCATTAACCCATGATAATTGAGAAAAAAATCTATGTTCAGAGGCAATGTATCTCTGAGTATCAGAGGCTGGGGACAAAAACAGGAGGCCTGTTGCATTCATGCCTTACTTCAGCCTTCCCAGCCATCGATGATAGGTATTGTAGTCCAAGATATCACACTGGGGAAAGGACTACACTACTTGCCACAGGCATCTGGTTAACCACTGCTGGAAAGACAATAATAGACTAAATCAGCCTTCCCCAACCTTGTGCCCTCAAGATTTTTTGGACTTCAACTCCCATAAGCCCCAATCAGCATGGCTAATGGTCAGGACTTCTGGGACTTCTAGCCCCAGATATCTGGAGGGCAGCAAGTTGGGGAAGGCTGCAATAGATGGACCTTTAGTTTGATCCATCAAGGCCGCTCTCGCATCTTGGACTTCTTGAAATTTCGACAGCATTAAAGGGAGGGGGTAGACAATTTGTTAGAGGAGAAGTCTATCAATGGCTACTAGTCCTGCTGGCTATGTGCTACCTCCAGTACCAGAAGCAGTATGCCTATGTACATCAGTTGCTGGGGAACATGGGTGGGAGGGTGCTGCTGCACTCATGTCCTACTTGTGGGTTTCCCGTGGGCAGCAGGTTGGCCACTGTGTGAACAGAGTGCTGGACTAGATGGCCCTTGGTCTGATCCAGCAGGGCTCTTCTGACGTTCTTATGAAACCTAAGCCACAATCTTGGGGGAGGAGAGAAATCTCATGAGCGGGGCTTGGGTCTTAAATGGAGGCTTCTGCGAACTCCCATCCTGCCCTGAAAACTCAGTGCTGCTTCTCCCAGCTCCTGGAAGTACTGGCAAAGAATGAAATAAAAGCTGGCCTTCAGTGATATCTATTGCCAAAGCTGGTGAAATGAAGGCATTGTGACATCAAAGCACTTGGGTCATACTTTCATGTCTTCTGTAGTAAGTTTAAAACATGAGTGCTTTAGAACAGCTGGATTTGCCCACTTCAGCCCACTGCACGAGGGAGGGACTAAGGCCATGGGGTAAGAGTTGCAGGTTGCTGGGCACATTGTCTAGAATTCATATGCAGCTTACTTGGAAAACTGAGGCTGTATGTTAGGGTTATGGTGAACCCTCCAAAATTGAACATTCTCCCCCACCCCGCCCACAAAACCCCCCACCAAAGACTGTGAATGTGTAGGGTGTGAGGAGCCAAAATAGATTTTACTCATTGCTTTGTATTATTGTACTATGATTGTTCATTGTATGCTTTCCTGAAATCCAAAAAAGGATGGGAAAAGGGCAGTATTATAATGTTTCAAATAAAATAACTAAAATGATCTTCAACATTTTTATTAATGACTTGGAGGAGGAGGTGCAGGGAATGCTGATCAAATTTGCAGATGACACAAAATTGGGAGGGATAGCTAATACTTTGGAAGACAGAAACAAAATTCAAAGTGATCTGGATAGACTGGAGTGCTGGGCAGAAAACAACAGAATGGCATTTAATAGGGACAAATGCCAAGTTCTGCACCTAGGAAAAAGAAACCAAATGCACAGTTACAAGATGGGGGATACGTGGCTCAACCACACTACGAGCGAGAAGGATCTTGGAATTGTCGTCGATCACAAGCTGAATATGAGCCAACAATGTGATGTGGCTGCAAAAAAGGCAAATGCTATTTTGGGCTGCATTAATAGAAGCATCGCTTCCAAATCCCGGGAAGTACTAGTTCCCCTCTACTCAGCACTGGTTAGGCCTCATCTGGAGTACTGTGTCCAGTTCTGGGCACCACACTTTAAGAAGGATGCAGACAAGCTGGAGAGGGTTCAAAGGAGGGCAACAAAGATGATCAGGGGACTGGAAACAAAGCCCTATGAAGAGAGACTGAAAGAACTGGGCATGTTTAGCCTTGAGAAGAGAAGACTGAGGGGAGATATGATAGCACTCTTCAAGTACTTGAAAGGTTGTCACAGAGAAGAAGGCCAGGATCTCTTCTTGATCATCCCAGAGTGCAGGACACGGAATAATGGGCTCAAGTTACAGGAAGCCAGATTCCGGCTGAACATCAGGAAAAACTTCCTGAGTGTCAGAGCAATACGGCAATGGAACCAATTACCTGGGGAGGTGGTGGGCTCTCCCACACTGGAGGCCTTTAAGACGAGGCTGGACAGCCATTTGTCAGGGATGCTCTGACTTGGATTCCTGCATTGAGCAGGGGGTTGGACTCGATGGCCTTGTGGGCCCCTTCCAACCCTACTATACTATTCTATGATTCTATGATCCAACTGGTTTCAGGGGGAGGTGAGGGAGCCCTTAGAAGGGGAAAACATGTTTATAAAGTTTAAAAGAAAAGAAAAAAGGAAGCCATCATCACTGCACTGTTGTAGGTTTCTCCTCCCTAGTCCCCAGGAACTAAATGAGTCATCTCAACCCTCACCTAAAGGTATCAGACACCCCCACACACAGGCACACTCTGCTTGCCACCCACCATGCTTCAAAGTGATATTGACTATACATCAGTTTAGCTGGGATGGCTTGCTCCCCTGCCCAAAGAATATTGGGAACTGTAGTTTGGGGAGAGTGGTGAGAACTTTGTCTTACTCCATCCCTACTCCCCCACTCCCCAACCTACGATTCTCTAGAAGAGAAAGGAATAGTTGTTAAGCCAGTTTAAATCCTTGGTGCAGAAACGCCCAGAGTTGTGCATGATATCTCTTAGGCAGGTGACCCTGTCACACATGTCACAAGCGAAGTTGTAGGTTGCCTTGGGCAAGAAAGAAAGAACAACAAATGAATTCCTGGCTTAGCTGAAGCATACCACTGAGTGTTTTACACGGGTTTTCCTTAAAAGATAAGGAAGCACCGAACAGGCAAAATGACAACCGCTTTCCCTTGATGCTCCCTTCTCTGTACTGGTGAATTTTGATTAAAAGTTATAGCAAATGGAATCATCTTGTATTATTCATTACCCAGTAGGCTTCCACTGTGAGATTGTAGGCTAAGTAGAAAGGAGCAGCGGAAAGTCAAAAGCTTTAGTAGAAAGAAGATGGGAAGAAGCTCCAGCTGAAGGCATCCCAATTGTATGGTGTTCCTGTGTTGGACCTAGGTATATACAGACTGTAGATTTACTTGAAGCCACAAAACCAACATTTGCACCCTCCCCCAAAAGCAAAGTTGCTGAAACTTGCTGCAAGCTGAATTTGAGACTGCTGTTGCAGAAAGCATGAGGTTTAGCTGCCTAGATGTACCAGGCATAGGGTGGCCATGTATCTTCTTTTACAGCAGACAGTCCTCTGTTTTAAGAGCTGCCAGAGGACTGCCCCCTGTTTTGAAGGTGTCCTCTATTTGAAGGTCTGTCCAGTCCAAGTCTGGTTTAAAGATAAACAGCCATCAGAAGGAATTGTTGGGCCTTGAAATTAGCCATCCTACATGTGCCTTGAGATCCAGGACACAAGATCCTGCTGTGGCACAACTCCCCCCCCCACACACACACACAAACACTCCTGTTCCAAAGGCTGCATCTTCTAAAAATTAGGATCTAAATTTATACTCCTCCTAAATACACACTCCTCCTAAGCTAAGCATGAAGCTGAGTGAAACAGGGACACGCCTCTGCCATCCCCAACCCAAATTTATACTGGAGAGAAAGAGGGGAGCTCATTCCTGCAAGTGTGCTGGACTTTGGAGCTGCTTGGAGCACCTTACAAACTCAATGTGACATCAGAAACAAAGTTTCTGCCCGAATATCCCCTAAGTGTCACAGAGAGACATTTTATTGACCCACCTCTCCATATCGCTTTACCTACTTATAGCAATCTTCAATGCTCCAGAAATGTGGGAGGTCACAAATTCTGATTGGCTAGTACAGCCTTCACCCAACTGAGCACCCTCGAGATGTGTTGGACTACAATTCCCAGAATTCTTGATGATGGGCCATGCTGGCTGATGGGAGTTGAAATCCAAACATCTGGAGGGCAACAGGTTGGGTGAAAGCTAGGCTAGTAAGACCAGCCAAACTTTGTGGACCCTTAGTACCATGCCCTTGACCAATGGTAGGCAATGTGTGGCCCTCCAGATGTTTTGGCCCAGAACTCCCATTATCCCTCACCACTGGCTATGCTGGCCAGGGCTGATGAGAACTGTTGGCCAAAACAACTGGAGATAATCATATTCGCCATGCCTGATAAAGGGTCATTGCTGACTTGAAATACTGAATTTTTAATTTATTATTTTAAAAAAATGATTTCTTCATACACATGTTTTCTGTTACGTGAATATCAGGTGAACGTCACTACCCATGTGCCTGAACTCAGAAGCAGCTAAGTAGTCCATAATGGATCCACTTGGGGTTAAACTGCGCCCTGAGTAGTCAGTCTGGGATCCAGTCTGAGATAGATCCATACAGAGGGGGAAGAATGTGTGAAATCCAACCTACGTTGCTGGAGTTTGCCGCTGTTCTTGTTGGGAAGCATTGAAGGTTGTTACAGCAAGGAAGCATGGCAAGATGTTGAGTAGTGGTGGCTCAATAAAATTTTGCTTGGGGTGACTGCCTGATTGCTGTATTTGAGATCAGGGGGGAAATGTTTGCTTAGTCAATGACAGACTTGAGGTTTGCTTTTTGTTTTTTGCTTTGTCCCACAGTATGGGGCTTAAATCATAGCATTGTCCACTCTGCACTGCCCACATTTAATTAATTAATTAATTAATTAATTTATCTCTCTCTCTCTCTCTCTCTCTCACACACACACACACACACACACACACACACAATCAGGGGAAAGGCAGTGAACACGTAGGGTTTCAGGGCCTTCCTAAAGGCCTGCAATGTTGGTGCCTGATGGATCCTTGATGGCAAGTGATTTCAGAGGTGTGGGACCACTGCAGAAAAAGCTCTCTCTTGTGTACTTATCCACCTAGCTGCCCTCAAAGTTGGGCAAGTGAGAAGGACCTTTGTTGTTGCTGTTCTCAAAGTGCAGGTAGGTTGATATGGGTAAAGGTAGAGGAGGGTGAAGGTGTGATGTTTGAACTTAGTGAACTCCATATTCTTCCTCAAAGCTCATTTCACGTCATTTGTTTTCCTGAACATGAGCATCTTTTTTTTAATTGAGAAAAATGCAGATTTTAAAAAGTGTGCATTTTTCCTAATGGAAAAAAATACACATTTTTTACAGTGTGCATTTCCCACCATAACCTAAAGTGAAAATGCAGATTTGTGTGTGGGGGGTGGGGGTATTTGTGGATTTACACATATGTGCAATTGCATATTTTTGGAAGTGCGCACTTGTGCCAAGCGTGCACTTTCAAAAGCGAATGCAAGTTCAAGAAATGGCAAAGATTTCCTGAGAATTGAGTTCCTGCTCACGTTCACGGTTTCAAATGGGACATGTTTGCATGATTTGCAAACAGGAACGAAGTTCTCATATATCCCTAAGTAAGGTAGGTCCTTCAGGTAATTTGGTCCCAAACCATTTGGTCCCAATTTGGTCTGGATTGTGTCACTTCGTCTGCAAGTAGATCAATGGTAAGGGCTTAGACTTGATGGACTTCTCCTCCCTTCCTAATTCTCTGGTCCGACAGCTTCCATACCAAAAGAGAGAGAGAGAGAGAGAGAACGAGAGAGTGTGTCTGTGCACCTTTTTCCCCTCCTCCTCCTCCAAGGCCTGCTGCATGCCCCGCTACCCAAGAGTCCCTGCTGCTCTAGGAAATTGCATTTTGCAATCACATTGGTTCTGTCTGCCCTGGTGTTTTGCTGGCATCCGCTGTGACAATGATTTAGTTTGATCAGGCAGCTCTGAGACGATTTGTGGGGATGGTGTTGGGACATGCCGGATTTATGACGGTGGTTGGTTCAGCCTGGAGTGTAAATGGCACAAATGATGCCCTGCTTCGTAGTTTATTGAGAGCCATTCCCAGCCAGGTTTAATTTTCGGTGGCTGTGTTCACATGATACTTCCGCAGGGGTTATTGAGAAGGGCATGCCTTCCTTTGGTATTGTCACGCACAGTTCTCAGGAGTATCTTCCCCGCTATCCAATGTAGGATCATGCGCAGTAAAATAATAATGTCCAGATATCTCAGAGCTCAAAGCCCAGTTCAGGCATTCACTTGAACTCGCAAGGGCTAAGAGAGGGCTGAGCTGAGCAGGGGTGCAGAACATCAGGCTCAGGGGTCAAATCTAGTCCTCCTAGGGTCCCAGTCCAGTCCTCCGGGGTTCCCCACATGGCCAAGTCCCCTTCCCTTGCCCCTACGCTCCATCCCCTTTTCCCAGACTACCAATTGTTTTTCCCATTCTAAATACACTGCCTCTCCTAAGGCTTAATTACTAGCAATAAAAGCTTCATGCTAAAATATGCTGGTATTCGGGGTCTTGTCCTTTTTATGGAGAAAGTGGATAGGGAGACATTTTTCTCCCTCTCTCATAATACTAGAACCCAAAGGGGTCATCCCAAGCAGCTGATTAGTGGGAAATCCAGGACAGATAAAAGGAAGGGCTTCTTCACCCAGCACATAGTTAAACTATGGAATTCACTACCTCAAGATGTACTAGTGACAGCCACCAATTATGGATGGCTTTAAAAGGGGGGTTGACAAATTCCTGGAGGAAAAGGCTATTGATGGCTATTAGTATTGATGGGTATGTGCTACCTCCAGTAGCACAGTACCAGAGGCTGTGAGCCTATATACACTAGTTTCTGGGAACATGGGTGGGAGGGTGCTGTTGCACTCATGTCCTGCTTATGGGTTTCCCATGGGCAGCTGGTTGGCCACTGTGTGAAAAGAATGCTGGACTAGATGGACTCTTGGCCAGATCCAGAATGGATGGACCCCTGGCCTGATCCAGAATGGATGGACCCTTGGCCAGATCCAGAATGGATGGACCCTTGGCCAGATCCAGAATGGTTGGACCCTTGACCAGATCCAGAATGGATGGACCCCTGGCCAGATCCAGAATGGATGGACCCTTGGCCAGATCCAGAATGGTTGGACCCTTGACCAGATCCAGAATGGATGGACCCCTGGCCTGATCCAGAATGGATGGACCCTTGGCCTGATCCAGAATGCTGGACTAGATGGACCCTTGGCCTGATCCAGCATGGCTCTTCTGATTATCTTATGCCTTCGACCCCAGCCATCACTGGAATGTGACTCCTGAGACCTTCTTTGAAATGGAATTCGACACTCAGGCAGAAAGAGGTACCCCACCCCTGGTGTAGAAGGATGGGGCTGTTCATGCTGGCCCTGCCCCCAACATCCCCTTCCATGCTGTCCCCACCACCACCTTCTTTTCCTGACCTTGCCACGTTGAGTGCGTCTGAAGAGGAGTTCTACTCATTTGAACAGGAGTGGAATTCTCTATGCAGCCAGGATTTAAATCTTGGGTGTTTGGCCAGGGACAGCTCATTGCATGAGTGCTACAAGTAGGGGTGGACGAAAGTCACTTACCTGTCCTCGAAGCTTGTTCGCGGTGGGGGGGAGGCGCTTCGCTGCTCCCCCCGCGAAGTTCAGGCCGGGGTAGGGAGGCTTCCCGCCTCACCCGGCCGAAATTCAGGCCGGGGAGGAGCCGCCTCGCCTCGCCCGGCCACGAACTCCAAAGTTTTTTTAAAAAATAAAATGCCCCCGTGATAGGCTACGTGACGATTAACGTAGCCTATCATGGCTAGATCTGCAAAGTCAGCCGTGATAGGCTACGTTAATTGTCACATAGCCTATCACGGGTGACATTAAAAAAAAAAAGCGCGTACGCAAATGGCGGCCCCCATAGGGAGCCGCCATTCGCGTTCCTTATTTGGTCGCCGTAGTCTACGTAAATCTTTACATAGACTACAGCGACCAAATAAGGAACGGGAATGATGGCTCCCCATGGGGGCCGCCATTATCCGTACGCGCTTTTTTTTTTAAGTCACCCGTGATAGGCTACGTGACGATTTACGTAGCCTATCACGGCTGATTTTGCAGATCTAGCCGTGATAGGCTACGTTAATCGTCATGTAGCCTATCACGGGGGCGTTTTTTTTTTCTTTTATTGGAATGGCGGGGGTGGCAGCCGGTCGAAAGACCGGCTGCCGCTCCCGCCCCGGATGAACACCCGCCGAACCGCCGGCTGGACCCGCCGCCGGGAGGGACATTCGGCAAAGGTAAGTCCCGTCCCGGGGGGGCGGTGGGGGGGGCGGAGAATTTCTCCCCGAAACATGTTCGGGGGGCCGAACACGTTGGCGCTCGGCCCCCCAAAGTTTCGGGGAGAAATTCTCCGCCATCCCTAGCTACAAGCTCCCCATCCCCGTAGTGGTAGGTGTTCTGCATGCATGCACCCAAATATGTTTAGGTGATTTGCCTTGGTCTTTGCATGGGGATGGTCTACACAGTTCACACAGTTATGTGAAACATTGTGGTGTAGTAGTTAGAGGTACAGAAACTCTTTCAGCCCAAGGGCCAAATTCCATTTCAAAGAAGCTCTTGGGGGCTGCGTTCCAGTGGGGGGGGCAGTGGGGGGAAGGCAAAAGGGCCAGGCCAAAATACCCCGAACACGAAAGATAGCAGCATATCTTAGCTTAAAGCTTCTACTGCTCCTCGTAAATAAGCCTGAGGAGAAACATTTCAGCCTGGAAGAAGGGGAAAAAACTGCATGAAAGCCAGGAAACCACCCAACTCCTCATAGCTGGGGGAAAATGGGTGAGGCCTGGGGAAGGGGGTGGCCATCTGGGGACCTCCCAGAGAACTGTATTTGGCCCCTAGGCCTGAAGTTCTGCACTTCTGGGTTACAGAGTGTTATGTATTGGGGGGGGCGTTACTGTGGGTTAGTTATTTTTTTGAACCTTGGTAGCTCCTGTAGAGTTGGGAGTAGCAGTACTGGTTAGAGCTTCTGCTAAGTTCTGCAGTTCTGTGTGTAATAAATAAAAGTCACTTGTGTTTGAGGCCTGCTGAGTCTTACAGTCATCCTCTCTACCTATACAGCAGAGAGTGAGGCTAACTAGAGAAGCCTCAGGTTCAAATCCCTATGCATTGGGTGACCTTGGGCCAGTCACAAGGGGTGGGGTGAGGAGAATTAAGAGATTTTTTGAAGGAAATGTGAGATAGAAATGAATGAATGAATGAATGACTATAAGTCATAGGAATGGCAGAGAATTTCTCCACGAATCTTCGGGAGGCCGAGTGCTGACACATTTGGCCCCCCGAAATTGGTGGGGAAATTCTCGGCTGGCCCCCCGCCCCCCCCCCGGGATGGGACTTACCTTCGGCGAATGTCCCTCTCGGCAGTGGGTCCTGGCGGCGGTTCGGCGGCGGTTCGGCGGGGGTGGCGGCCGGTCTCCCGACCGGCTGCCGCTGCCGCCATTTCAAAAAAAAAAAGTACAGTAAAAAAACCAAAAAAACACCCATGATAGGCCACGTAACGATTTACATAGCCTATCACGGCTAGATTTCCAAAGTCAGCCGTCATAGGCTACGTTAATCGTCACGTAGCCTATCACGGGTAGGGATGGCGGAGAATTTCTCCCCGAAACTTCGGGGGGCCGAGCGCCAACGTGTTCGGCCCCCCGAACAAGTTTCAGGGAGAAATTCCCCACACACCCCCGCACCCCGCACCCCCCCCGGGAAGGTACTTACCTTTGGCGAATGTCCCTCCCGGCGGCGGGTCCGGCCGGCGGTTCGGCGGGTGTTCGACCGGCTACCGCCACCGCCATTCCAATAAATAATTAAAAAAGCCCCCATGATAGGCTACGTGACGATTAACGTAGCCTATCATGGCTAGATTTGCAAAGTCAGTCATGATAGGCTATGTAAATCGTCACGTAGCCTATCACGGGTGACTTAAAAAAAAAAAAAAAGCACGTACGGCTAATGGCGGCCCCCATATTCCCGTTCCTTATTTGGTCGCCGTAGTCTACGTAAAGATTTACATAGACTAGAGCGACCAAATAAGGAACGCGAATGGTGGCTCCCTATGGGGGCTGCCATTAGCGTATGCGCTTTTTTTTTTTCAAAGTCACCCGTGATAGGCTACGTGACGATTAATGTAGCCTATCATGGCTGACTTTGCAGATCTAACTGTGATAGGCTACGTTAATCATTACGTAGCCTATCACAGGGGCGTTTTTTTTTTCTTTTGAAGTTCGCGGCTGGGGAGACGGGGCGCTTCTCCCCGGCCTGAATTTCAGCCGGGCGAGGCAGGAAGCCTCCCCCCCGGCCTGCATTTTGGCCGGGCGAGGAGGGAAGCCTCCCCCCTGGCCTGAACTTCGGGGGGAGCAGCAAAGCGTCTCCCTCCCACCGCGAAGCAAGCTGCGAGACCAGGTAAGTGACTTTCGTGCACCCCTAGACTACAGCGAAAATAAGGGAACGCGATTTGCGTTGCCCTTATTTTCGCCGTAGTCTACGTAAATCTTTACGTAGACTACCCCTGTCCAAATAAGGAACGCAAATGGCGGCGCCCATGGGTCGCCGCTATTTGCGTACACACTTTTTTTTTTTCAAAGTCATCCATGATAGGCTACGTGACGATTTACATAGCCTATCATGGCTGACTTTGGAAATCTAGCCGTGATAGGCTATGTAAATCGTTACGTAGCCTATCACGGGTGTGTGTGTGTGTGTGTGTGTGTGTGTTTTACTGTACTTTTTTTTCGCGGCCGGGGAGACGGGGCGCTCCTCCCCGGCCTGAATTTCGCCGGCGAGGGATGGGGCGCCTCCCCCCCCAGCCTGAATTTCGGCCAGGCGAGGTGGGGTGCCTCCCCCCCTCGCCTGAAGTTCGAGGGGAGAACCGAAGCGCCTCCCCCCCACCGCGAAGCAAGCTGCGGGACAAGGTAAGTCCCTTTTGTCCATCCCTAGTATAAGAACCTTGGGATGATAAATCTCTCATGCACAAGCTTTGACACAAGGGTCTTGAGGAGTATGTTGGGGTCCAGTCTGAGGAATGGGTTGCTTGCTATTAATGTCCCTTCTCTGAGAGTTTCTCTGCACCCCTTTCCATGTCTGTTTCTTTTGAATTTTACCTTATAGTGGAGCCTTACCATCTCTTTCTGTTCGTTCTGTTTGAATGTATAACGGGGTGTTTCCCGAGTTCCAGAGGGTGTCAGGATGTGAGCTACAACAGGCTCTGAACCTGGGCACTGCGGTATGTCAGGAAAATTGGCCCATTTGCCTCCACCCACCTGTGGCCACAAGGCGGATTACAGGAAGACCTTCAACAAGAAGGCCTCATAACAGCAATAGGCCTTGAGGGGGTCAGGCGAAATCCCCCATGGAGATCCTAGGGTCCCTGCTTGGTTTTGGAGACACCCCCCACCCAGGTCTCTGTTTTAGGGCACAAAACACTTCTAACCGGCTGCCACCACCCCACTTTTAAACAAAGGATATGACAGAACCTCTTATAAGGACACAAAAGAGATCCTAATAATCTGGTGTCCAAAGTCAAGGAACCTGCTATAACCAGGAATGGGAGCTCTGGGCATTGCAGACCCCTCAATTCTTCTCCATTTTAGATGAAAATCTGAGCTGGAAAATCATCGGCTTCCCCTCCCTCACCCACCTCGCCCTGAACTTCCCAAATGACAACTTAAGGCAGCCAGGGGAAGCCTGGCTGGGATCTCTTCTGGCCATACAAAGCTGCCTGCGAACTGGGAGGGCTTGCAAACCTCCCAGAGTCCTAGAAAGCTGGATGGCTTCAATAGCTGCCCCTCCAACCACTGTTGATGGGGGGAGGAAAGCTCACCCCTACATAGCACCATCCTGCCCCTATGGCAGGGTGGAAGGCAAACAGGCCAGGGCCAAAATACTCCCACCCCCAATGAGGTTGGACTCCCCATGACCACCAGTATTTTTTTTTGGGTGTAGGTTCCTTAAAATTCCCCTGCTCGATTTAATGGAACCAGAGATAGAAGGATTTAAAGAGGCTGCACCCAAAACTGCTATGGTGGAGGGGGAAAAGAGAGCTATCTTTCCCCAAGGCATCCCTGTTGTAGTTGGGAAGAGGTTCTTCTGAACCAGTGTTTGGCGGTGCAGCTTCTTTACCTCAAATGCTTTGCACAGAAGATTTCTCCTGGCTATGTGAGGCTATCATTTGACAGCCAGAGATCTGGGATGCATGGAAGTGATTGCTGACTCTCTCGCTCTCTCCGTGTGTGTGTGCGCGCGTGTGTGCGTGCATGCACAAGAGAGAGAGATTCAGATTGGCTAAGAAATTAATAGAGTTGTTCCCTGATGGTTATGTTTGTTGAGAAATGGCTCAGCACAATTCTAAGCCAATCTAATGTGAGCCACGGATGGTTTGCCCATATCTGGTTCCAAGCCTTATTAGCATAGGCTCAACATGGAATGGGTAGGACTGGAGTAAGAAATGAACCCCTTTGGCATAGGCTTCTAGAGATTAAAAAGTCAGGTGAGCAGTTCAAGCTTACAGGCTTCTAAAATACAATTAAAGGGTAAAAATGTAAAATGAAGATGTTTCTAGCTTTAATACTACTTTGCTTCCATGTATTGGTGGGGGCAAGTAGTTTCAATTCTTGGTTGGACGAATACTTTTGAAGTTCAAGCTATCCTTAAGAGAGAGAGAAATGGTTGCTGACGTATCTGGAAAAGGAGGGAGGTGAATGAACATAAGAACATCAGAAGAGCCATGCTGGATCAGATCAAGGGTCCATCTAGTCCAGCATTCTGTTCATACAGTGGCCAACTAGGGATGGCGGAGAATTTCTCCACGAATCTCTGGGAGGCCAAATGCCAACGCATTCGGCCCGCCAAAATTGTTGGGGAAATTCTCCACCCCCCGCTCCCCCCCCGGGATGGGACTTACCTCCTCCGAATGTCCCTCTCGGCAGCAGGTCCCAGCGGCGGGGGCAGAGGCCGGTCTTCCAACCGGCTGCTGCCGCCGCCATTACAAAGTAAAGTAAAGTAAAAAAAAAAAATGTGATAGGCTACATAACGATTTACGTAGCCTATCACGGCTAGATTCTCAAAGTCAGCCATGATAGGATACGTATATCATTACGTAGCCTATCACGGCTGACTTTGAAAAAAAAAAAGCGCGTATGCAAATGGTGGCGCCCATGGGCGCCGCCATTTGCATTCCTTATTTGGGCATGGGTAGTCTACGTAAGGATGTACGTAGACTACGGCGAAAATAAGGGCAACGCTATTGCGTTGCCCTTATTTTCGCCGTAGTCTACGTAAATCTTTACGTAGACTACCCGTGCCCAAATAAGGAATGCAAGTGGCGGCGCCCATGGGCGCCGCCACTTGCGTACACGCTTCCCCCTCCCAAAGTCAGCTGTGATAGGCTACGTAACGATATACGTAGCCTATCATGGCTGACTTTGAAAATCTAGCCGTGATAGGCTATGTAAACTGTTACGTAGCCTATCACGTTCCTTTTTTTTCCAATTTACTTTTTTTATTTCGCGGCCGGGGAGACGGGGTTCTCCCCCCCGGCCTGAATTTCGGTGGCGAGGGATGGGGTGCCTCCCCCCGGCCTGAATTTCGGCCAGGAGGGGTGGGGCGCCTCCCCTCCGCCAAGAATTTCGGGGGGAGAACTGGAGCGCCTCCCCTCCATTGCGAAGCAAGCTGCAGGACCAGGTAAGGGACTTTCGTCCATCCTTACCAACCACAGTGGCCAAAATACAAATACAGGAAACCCGCAAGCAGAACATGAGTGCAACAGCACCCTCCCGACCATGTTCTGCAGCAACTGGTGTACATAGGCATATTGCCTCTGGTACTGGAGGCAGCAGATAACCATCAGGACTAGTGGCCATTGATAGCCTTCTCCTCCAAGAATGTGTCCAATCCCCTTTCAAAGCCATTCAAATTGGTGGCCATCACTACATCTTGTGGTAGCAAATTCCATAGTTTAACTATGTGCTGTATGAAGAAGCCCCTTCTTTTACCTGTCCTGAAGCTCCCACCAATCAGCCTCATGGGATGACCCCAGGTTCTAGTATTATCAGAGAGGGAGAAAAATGTCTCCCTATCTACTTTCCCTGCACCATGCATAATTTTGTAGACCTCTATCATGTCTCCCCTTGCTCGTCTTTTCTGAAACCTAAACAGTCCCAGATTTTGTACATTTTCCTAATGGGGTAGTTGTCCCAGCCCCTTGATCATTTTAGTAAGGGGGGTTCCCCTTCCCATAGCCCTCCTTGAGTATTCCTATTCCAGTGGAACGAAAAGGACTCCATTGAGACCTCTCTTCCCTCTCACGGAAGGGCCGTAACACACTGATAGAACATGTGCTTGGGATGCAAAATGTCCAGGTACAATTTCCAGTATCTCTGGGTAGGGCTGGAAAAGACTCCTGTCTGAAACCCTGGAGAGCCACTGTCCATCAGGATAGACGGTATTGACCTAGATGGACCATTGGTATTACTCAGCAGGACAACGCCCTATGTTCCTATCTAAGGTATTTGCTGTAGCTCAGAGGTAGAGTGCATATTTTGCATGCAGAGGGTCCCAGGTTCAATCCCCGGGCATCTCTAGACAAGGTTGGGAAGGACCCCTCTTGGAAACCCAGGAGAGCTGCTGCTGGTCAGTATAGACAGTACCGAGCTAAATGGTCTGGTTCACTATAAGGTGGTTTCTATAACAGTTTAGAACTCTCAGAGTATTATAGCAAAACCTGGGAGGAAATCTTCATTGGAAACAAGATGAATTCTGTGAAGCATTCTTGGCTGTCCCCTGCAATCACAGGAAGACGGACGTTGCCCATCAAGGGGGGAAATCGGCGAATTCTCCTCTGCCCTCTTGGAAGTACTTAACAACACTTAGAGAATAGGAGAACAAAGGAAAGGATTTAGAGGGATAACAGGCTCCAGATAGCTGACCTACTCAAAGTTTCCCCAACCTGGTGCCCCCGACCATTGAGCATGCTGGGTGGGGCTAATGGGAGTTGTAGTCTAACAACATCTGGAAGGCACCTGGTTGGGGGAAGGCTGATTCCATGCATAAGGATGGACAGATGCCACTGTATCCATGCTCAGCGGGTGCTCCAGCCACCATCGCTGCCCCTCACCCAGGTGAGCCAGGCTGTGTGAACCCCTGGAGGGCTCAGTGACCCTTCCACTCGTGTCTGGGCCTGGCTCATGTACATCTTTCCTCTGCCCATCCTCCTTTGCAGTTGCTATTTTAATGCAAGATGGGGGCTCTTGGATTACATAGTCTGATGTGCACGACGGTGGCCCTAAAGGGCCATTTCTGCAACAGCAGAAAAAAAGAGCCCCCATCTTGTGTTAAAATGGCGGCCACAAAGAAGGACGTGCAAGGAAGGACATGCACAAGCAGATGGGCCCGGTCCGTCCTCCTGCCCTGCTAGCACTGCTGCTACCATGGCAGCCAGGATGGGGGGCGGATGTCAGGATGCCCCTGCCTACTGAATTCTCCAACAGCCAGAATCAACACTCAGACAAAAGGGCTGCTTTCCAAGGCTTTAATTCCATTTATCCTAATGAGGCATACAGATGCGAATTGCATGAGACTCAGAGGAACTACAAAGGAATAGCCATCTGGGGGTTTCTAAGGGTTAGGATGTCAGTTGATCTCCGTTTGGGAAAATGCGGCAACTCCCTGAACTTAAGAGGTGGGAGGGGAAGATCTCCCCCTCTCCCATGATGCTTCTGGGCACAGCTGTTGACATTGAGTCAATCAGGCTGAGCACCAAAGCTCGGTCCCTGCGATCTCTCACTTGTGCCTGCGTCTGCGCCTCATGTCTAAAAGCTCAGGTTGTCCCTCCCTTTCCACGCCTGGTTCACTGTCACTCCCAGGGATGTGAGTAGGGGGGGTCCCCCTCTAGCTGCACCTCTGAAGTCTGAGAGCATTCCTCCCCCACGAATTGTCTCTCCTCCTCAGAATCAGAGCTGCTTTGGGACTCTATGGGCTCAGATACAACCCTGACAGCGAAGGAGAAGGGAGCAGCGCTCACCTTTCCTCTTCCCTCCATCCCGGCTACCGTGGCACCATTGCTGGGCAGGAGGAGGACGAGAGGGAAAGCCCCTCTTGTCCTCCTCCTGCCCCACCAGCGCTGCTGCCACCATGGTAGCCAAGCTGGGAAGGGGAGAAGGAAGCAGCGCCGTCAGCGAAGGTTGGCAGCTCGCAGCGAGGGACAAGCTGATCCCAGGCACTGCCAAGCTCTGAGGCGTTCGGTGGCTGGGTCTGTCCACACACTATGGCTCGGCTGGCCTCCCGGACCCAGTCAGATGCCCGCAACAACCCTATCCATGCACACATGCCCTGTCTGAGCAAGCTTGACATAAGGCTTCGGGCCTCCAAAACAGAGTCTTTGGTTCAACCCTTTAAAGTTATACCTTAGCTTTTCCACAACTCTTTGACCCCTGTAAATGCTCCCAGGTTAGGCTTTGTCCTAGCCTGACCAGTGCAGAGGACCACACTGTTATTCCCTGCAATAGGCCTGTTACTTAGCTGCCTTGCCTTCACCTTGCCCTCCCCAGCTTGGGAGGAGCTCTGAGAATGGGGTAGAGGCTGTGTGTTTGTGTCAGTGCAGCGCTGCTCCTCAGCCACCTGTGAGGAATGTGCCCTGTAGTTGCTAGGCAACTGAATCACACTTCCTCCTCCCCTCATCTTCTCTGCCTGCACTCAGTTGCCTTGAAAGCTGAAGCTTGCCCATCACCCAGGCAAAATATGCACATCTCATAAGACTGCAACTCTTGAAAGGAACTTGAATGTCCGTCCCCCCATGGTCTGGGAGCTGTAGTTCTTTTGGACATTTCCCCCCCTTTACATCCTCTGAGCTCAGAACGGTTGCAGGAGGAGGAAGAGCAGCACACAGGCACGTGCAGACACGGCAGGAGTCCGGGATGCACGTTGGATATATGGTCCATAGGACTCTGAGGTGCTGGCAGGGGATTTGCTATAACATAAACTCCTTTCTGTCTTTAACAAAAGGCTGCTGGCAAGAGAAGCAGAGAGAACCGCGATGAACCTTCACAATTCTTCCCCCCTCCCTTTGAAATGCGGAATTTTAAACGGAGGCTGATCAAACTCAGACTGAACAATCGGCAACCCAAACCAGATTACTTAGTGTGAATGAAGCCTCCTGTGGTTCCTTCATCTCTTTCTCATGCTTTCTAACTGGTCTCATCACCGTTCAATATAATCCAGGCTCCCGCCCGCCTATTATTGCTGATGAAGAATATATTGCCTTCCAGGTTGTCAGCTCTGGGGGAAATCTGATTCCCCCTCCCTCCTTTTCCCTTGCAGTAAGCAATTCTTTTGGACACATCCATCTGCAAAATACTTCTTAGCCAGGATCATGAATGCAAAATTATTTTAGTGGATTGATTGGGAATGTATGGTGCTCTATTTTATTTATTCCTTTGTCGTTGTCGTTGTTATGCACTGCATTGTCTGTGTTTATTGTTTTCCATCCCTGATGGTTGTTGTTTATATCCTTCTTTGGAAAAAAAAGGCAAAAGATACAGAAAATGGCTTACAAAATACAATAAACCAACAAAATCAAATCTACAAAACACAGCAGTAACAATAGCAAAGGCAGTCAGTTTTTTTAAAAAAAACAATAGCGCAATTAAAAGCAGGAAATAGCAACTGAAAGTCTAAAACCAAATACTAAAACTAAGCAAAAGTAATAAGGTCTTCAGCAACTGTCTGAAGACTAAAAGGTCAGAGCCCATTGGATTTCCCTCTCATGGTGACAAGAGGCAGAACTGAGTGTGGTCTGCATATTGATGACTTGTCTTCAATAAAGACCTACAAATGACCGCACCCAGAGGTTTTATTTAGATGCTGAAAAGTACAGGAGGCAAGATGAAACCCTGTGGTATCGTGCAGTCCAGAGGCCAGGGGTAGAACAGTTGTCTTCCAGCACCACCTTCTGGTGTTGGCCTTCTAGGAAATAGCAGAACCACTGAATGATAGTGGCCCATAGCAGCCCATAGCCCCAGTCCTCCAGGCAGACCAGAAGAAACCATGGCTATTGGTACTGAAGCCTCTGAGAAGTCCAGGAGAAACAACAGGTTGCACTTCCCTCATCTAACTCCTGGTTCAGATCATCTACCAGGGCATCCAACCCAGTTTTGGTTCCAAAACTGGACCAGAAACCAGACAGGAAATATTTATTTATTTATTTATTTATTTTATTAAATTTCCTAATCACCCATCTGGTCGGTCATCCCATTAGTTTAAACAGTTAAACAAAAGTTATACAACAGTTATACAGCAGTTTAAAACAATAAAATTCTACATTAAAACATTGTATTTCTAAAAATACCCTAACCCACCCCAAATGCCTGCCTGAACAACCACATTTTTAATGCATGGCAGAAGCTCATTAAAGGGGGGAGCATGGCAGAGTTCCCTAGGGAGGGACTTCCACAGAGTGGTGGCCACCACAGAGAAGGCCCTCTCCCTTGTCCTCACCAGCCTAGCTGTCCTGGCTGATGGGACAGAGAGAAGGCCATCCGAGGCTGATATTGTTGAGCAGCCTGTCTGGTGTTACTGGAGGCGCTCCTTGAGATAGGCTGGGCCAGAACCATATAGGGTTTTAAAGGTCAAAACCAACCCCTTGAATTTGGCCCAGAAAACCACTGGTAACCAGTGCAACTCCTTCAGTACCGGAGTAATGTGATCACACTGGCGGCTGCCTTTAATCAGGCGAGCCGCCGCATTCTGCACCAGCTACAGCTTCCAAACCTTCTTCAAGGTTAACCCCAAGGGTAACCCCTCTCTTAATGAGGCATTGGTCACCTTCAGAGACCCAAATAGGAAAATTAAAGTCTGCTCTGGCTACCTGAATCTGCCAGGATGGATAAGCATGTACTTAGGGGGCCTCCAACTCCCAACCACCTGTCTACATCCTCAGGGAGAACAAGCTGAAAAGCATCCATTGAAACCTAACCAGATGGTGCCATAGCAATTCTCAGTTCTAATTCTGCACCAAAACTGGAGTCCAAGACTGAATGAATCCAAGTGATTTTATCTGCAAAGTGTTTTGCAATTTGGCCACAGCAGGCTACTGAGGGTCCCTCCAAGTGCACTTGTAGGATGAAATGTAGTAGGCCTTTCACCACTCAGAATAGCTCTATTGGCCAACACTTTGCAGATGCAATAATAGCAGGCAAGAAAAATGTATTTGCTGCCTGCACAGAGTAGGCTCTAACATGCGATGAGATGTGCATCCCAGTCTTCTACCATCTACACTGTGCACCATGTGCCACACACCTCCTTTATGCATGGTGCAGAGCAGTAGTTTCCAAATGATGGGTAACATCCAAACTCCCCTTCATGGATCACTGCCTTGTTGTGGTGAAGGGGCTTGCGTAACTCAGTGAAGCCATAAGCTATGCCGTGCAGGGCCACCCAAGACGGACAGGTCATGGCAGAGAGTTCTGACAAAATGTGGTCCACTGGAGAAGGAAATGGCAACCCACTCCAGTATTCTTGCCAAGAAAACCCCATGGAACGTATCACAAGGCTAAAAGAGATGACGCCGGAAGATGAGCCCCTCAGGTCGGAAGGTGTCCAATATGCTACTGGGGAAGAGCAGAGGGTATTTCCAAGTAGCGCCAGAAAGAGTGAAGCGGCTGGGCCAAAGCCGAAAGGACACTCAGCTGTGGATGTGTCTGGTGGTGAAAAGAAAATCCGATGCTGTAAAGAACAATATTGTTTAGGAACCTGGAATGTCAGATCAATGAATCAAGGTAAGCTGGAGGTGGTCAAACATGAGATGGCAAGATTGAACATCGACATCTTGGGAATCAGCGAACTCAAATGGACAGGCCTGGGCGAATTTAATTCAGGTGACCATCATATCTACTATTGTGGGCAAGAATCCCTTAGAAGAAATGGAGTAGCACTCATAGTCAACAAAAGGGTGGGAAAAGCAGTACTGGGGTACAATCTTAAAAATGATAGAATGATCTCAGTACGAATCCAAGGCAAACCATTCAACATCACAGTAATTCAAGTCTATGCCCCAACCACTGAGGCCGAAGAAGCTGAGGTTGATCGGTTCTATGAAGACCTACAACAGCTTCTAGAACTAACACCAAAAAAAGATGTCCTCTTCATCAGGGGGGATTGGAATGCTAAAGTAGGAAGTCAAGAAATCACCGGGATAACAGGCAGGCATGGCCTTGGTGTACAAAATGAAGCAGGACAAAAGCTAATAGAGTTTTGCCAAGAGAACATGCTGATCATAGCAAACACTCTTTTCCAACAGCACAAGAGGCGACTCTACACATGGACGTCACCAGATGGTCAATATCGAAATCAGATTGATTATGTCCTTTGCAGCCAAAGATGGAGAAGCTCCATACAGTCAGTAAAAACAAGACCTGGAGCTGACTGTGGCTCAGATCATGAGCTGCTTCTTGCAAAATTTCGGCTTAAATTGAAGAACGTCGGGAAAACCACTAAACCATTCAGGTATGACCTAAATCATATCCCTGATGAATATACAGTGGAGGTGAGGAATAGATTTCAGGGATTAGACCTGATAGACAGAGTGCCTGAGGAACTATGGACGGAGGTCCGTAACATTGTTCAGGAGGCAGCAACGAAATCCATCCCAAAGAAAAAGAAATGCAAGAAAGCAAAGTGGCTGTCTGATGAGGCTTTACAAGTAGCTCACGAAAGAAGGGAAGCGAAAAGCAAGGGAGAAAGGGGAAGATATACCCAACTGAATGCAGAGTTCCAGAGAATAGCAAGGAGAGACAAGAAGGCCTTCTTAAATGAACAATGCAAAGAAATTGAGGAAAACAACAGAATGGGAAAGACTAGAGATCTCTTCAAGAAAATTGGAGATCTCAAGGGAACGTTTTGTGCAAAGACGGGCATGATAAAGGACAAAGAAGGCAGGGACCTAACAGAAGCAGATGAGATTAAGAAGAGGTGGCAAGAATACACAGAAGAACTATACAGGAAAGATCTGAATGTCCCTGATAGCCATGATAGTGCGGTCACTGAACTTGAGCCGGACATCCTAGAGAGTGAAGTCAAGTGGGCCTTAGGAAGCATTAGTAACAACAAAGCTAGCGGAGATGACAGTATTCCAGCCGAACTATTTAAAATCCTAAAAGATGATGCTGTTAAAGTGCTGCATTCAATATGTCAACAAATCTGGAACACTCAACAGTGGCCACAAGACTGGAAAAGGTCAGTTTACATTCCAATTCCAAAGAAGGGCAACGCCAAAGAGTGTTCAAACTACCGCACAATTGCGCTCATTTCACATGCCAGCAAGGTGATGCTCAAAATCCTACAAGCTAGGCTTCAGCAGTATGCGAACCGAGAACTACCGGAAGTACAAGCTGGGTTTCGAAGAGGCAGAGGAACTAGAGATCAAATCGCCAACATTCGCTGCATCATGGAGAAAGCAAGAGAATTCCAGAAAAACCTCTATTTCTGCTTCATTGACTATGCTAAAGCCTTTGATTGTGTGGATCACAACAAACTGTGGCAAATTCTTAAAGTGATGGGAGTACCAGACCACCTTACCTGTCTCCTGAGAAACCTGTACGAGGGTCAAGAAGCAACAGTAAGAACCAGACATGGAACAACCGATTGGTTCAAAATTGGGAAAGGAGTACGACAAGGCTGCATATTGTCACCCTGCTTATTTAACTTATATGCAGAGTACATCATGAGAAATGCCGGGTTGGATGAATCAGAGGTCGGAATTAAGATTGCTGGGAGAATTATCAACAACCTCCGATATGCAGATGATACCACCCTAATGGCAGAAAGCGAAGAGGATCTCAAGAGCCTCTTGTTGAGGGTGAAAGAGGAGAGTGCAAAAGCTGGTTTGAAACTCAACATTAAAAAAATGAAGATCATGGCATCTGGCCCCATCACTTCCTGGCATATAGAAGGGGAAGAAATGGAAGCAGTGAGAGATTTTACTTTCTTGGGCTCCAAGATCACCGCAGACGGTGACTGTAGCCATGAAATTAAAAGACGCTTGCTCCTTGGGAGGAAAGCTATGGCCAACCTAGACAGCATAGTAAGAAGCAGAGACATCACCTTGCCGACAAAGGTCCGTCTAATCAAAGCTATGGTTTTCCCAGTAGTAATGTATGGCTGTGAGAGCTGGACTATAAGGAAGGCTGAGCGCCGAAGAATTGATGCTTTCGAACTGTGGTGCTGGAGGAGACTCTTACGAGTCCCCTGGACTGCAAGGAGGTCAAATCAGTCCATCCTAAAGGAAATCAACCCTGAGTGGTCATTGGAAGGACAGATAATGAAGCTGAAGCTCCAGTATTTTGGCCACCTAATGCGAAGAGAAAACTCCCTGGAAAAGACCCTGATGCTGGGAAAGACTGAAGGCAAAAGGAGAAAGGGACGGCAGAGGATGAGATGGCTAGATAGCATCACGGATGCAATGAATATGAACTTGAGCACGCTCCGGGAGAGAGCGCGGGACAGGAAGGCCTGGCGTGCTATGGTCCATGGGGTCATGAAGAGTCGGACACGACTGAACAACAACAACAACATCCAAACTAAGTCCTACATAGAGTAGACCCATTGAAAGAAATGGGACTTTGGAAAACAACTGTAGTCTCTTAGGAGTAATTCTTATGTGTCCATGTATATGGTGCTTTACAGAGTTTCATGAGCAGAAAGATAGGTCCCTGTCTCGAAGGAACTTATAGTCTAAATGTAGGCAGTGGAGAATAAATTAAGTGGCAATGGACAAATGTGAGTAAATTCAGTTTCACTTACTTAGGCTTGATACCATCAGGGCCAGAAATATTGGAACAAGGATAACTGTTTTGGCAGTTGGCCTCTGTACACCACCACATTGAAGTTGAAAGGAAACACATCCAGATGGGAGCGAAGTCAGGACTTTCAGCTGTAATTCAAGGGGTTTGTATATGAGGGAGGTTTCTTGCTGCGTGTCTCTGTGATTCATTCTCTGGCCTTCCATCCTCCAGTCATATGTGTGGGTGGGTCGCAGGGGCGGCTATCGTGCCACAGTTCATTGGGTGTGTTTTGTATCATTCCAATTGCTCTTGGAAGCAGAGAAACAAGAGAACTACCCACCCACAGAGGAGCCTTTGTTGTGCCTCTGTTTGAGTCACTAACCTGGGCATGCCTCCTTCCAAACAGATAAAGTAGGCACAGAGCTTCAGAGAGAAACACAGATGGGGGTGCCCCATTGAGGGTGGGACATTCTTTTTCTTACACACTCTAAAAATAAAGTATTTCAGGCATGAGAATGAAGTGGCCTCCAATATGGAATTCAAGAAAAAAAAATAGAAATTAAAAAAATTCTAAATATGGCATCTGCACAGGCAGCATAGATAAATGCAGTACCATTTTCGGATGAACTTGGGAAATGGCCCACTGGGTCAGTAGCCAAGCTGAGTTTCTTTCTTTCTTTCTTTCTTTCTTTCTTTCTTTCTTTCTCTCTCTCTCTCTCTCTCTCTCTCTCTCTCTGAAAGTTGGGTGCACTGGTTCAAAATGCCTGACATTTGTAAGCCACAAGGATGGAGTGGGTGGCTTGTGACCCCATCACTTTGCCACATCCAAACGATTGCAAGATCAGTGCAGATGGCACAGTCCAAAATAGACTGTGGCACGGTATCTCGATGAATGGAAAAGAAACATCTCAAGATGCTGAAACAGAGATTTTGTTTGTAAAAAAGCCCAGTGTTTCAGCCTATTTTTATTTTAAGGCCTTCTTCGGGGGGCTGTAAAATATTACAAGACAACACATTACAAAAGTAAAATAGAATGTCACTATTAAAGAACAAAACATTTAAATCATTGCATACTGCAGATAGGCCCTGTGCATACTTCCTTATATAAAAAAAAGTCTGCAGAAATTCCTGTAATAATGTCTCCTACTAAGATTCCCTGGTGACTTGGAAATTTGTTCAGAAGGCTATAGTTTTTATTCTATCTGTTAGAGAAGTTTGTTCAGGCATTCCTGAGCTACATAAATTAGCTCAAAGACTCTCATATCTGGATAGGACTATGTTGGAGAGGACAATATCACCAATATACCTCAGCCCCCAGTCACCCTTTAGGTGGGAATGGGGTGTGTGACCTTCCAGGCCCTGATAGCAAGATGACTGGTCCCATCACACATGGTGTTTTCAGAAGCATTGCCACCAAATGTCCCCAGCTCTGATACACTGAGAGATAGTGACTCAAAGTCAGCCTAAAAGTGTCAGGAGCGCCCTGGCGGCCTCTTTCAGTAGACTCCAATAGCCAACTCAAGACACAGATGAAAGTAGGGATGGGGGAGAATTTCTCCCCGAAACTTCGGGGGGCCGAGCGCCAACGCATTCAGTCCTCCGAAGGTTGTTCGGGGAGAACTTCTCCACCCCCCGCCCCCCCCCCCGGGATGGGACTTACCTTTCACGAATGTCCCTCCCGGCGGCGGGTCCTTGCGGCGGTTCGGCAGGTCTTCGTCAGGGGCCGGGGCGGCAGCCGGTCTTTCGACCGGCTGCCGCTGCCGCCATTACAAGAAAAGTAAAAAAAAACAAAAAACGCCCCTGTGATAGGCAAATAGCGTTGCCCTTATTTTCGCCGTAGTCTACGTAAATCTTTCCGTAGGCTACAGGGACCAAATAAGGAACATGAATGGCAGCTCCCTATGGGGGCCGCCATTTGTGTACGCGCTTTTTTTTTTTTCAAAGTCACCCGTGATAGGCTACGTGACGATTAACGTAGCCTATCACGGCTGACTTTGCAGATCTAGCCGTGATAGGCTACGTTAACCGTTACGTAGCCTATCACAGGGGCGGTTTTTTTTTTCTTTTGAAGTTCGTGGCCGGGGAGACGGGACGCTTCTTCCCGTCCTGAATTTCGGCCGGGCGAGGTGGGAAGCCTCCCCCCCCCAGCCTGAATTTCGGCCGGGTGAGGAGGGAAGCCTCCCCCCCGGCCTGAACTTCAGGGGGAGCAGCAAAGCGCCTCCCCCCCACCGCAAAGCAAGCTGCGAGACCAGGTAAGTGCCTTTCGTGCACCCCTAGACGAAAGGTTTCTTTTCAAGGCTTTAATCCTTTTATAACTTAATTACTCTTCCAGATGCTAATCACCAGTGACTAAGCAAGGAACAGCAGAGTGGCCTATGCGCCGAGTAGGCAGTTGATCCCCGTTTGAAGGAGAGTCATTTGAAGACCCAGAACTTATGAGCTAGGGAGAGATCCTCCCTCTTTCCCTTGGGTCCATGGGAGGTGGCCGTTGCTTGCGTGCCAAACAGGCACTACGCCTCCTTTCCGCACCCTCCATCGCTTGTCGCTCCCTGCGTCTGCGTCAATTGTCTAGCAAGCCCTGTTCCCGCACTTTCTCACTGCTAGGATCACTATCTATCTCAGGAATGCCGGCAGGAGGAATCTCTGCCAGCTGCTGTGCCTGTGAGGGATGAGCTGGCTCCTCTCCCACGGATTGCTGATCCTCCTCAGAATCAGAACTGCTCTGGGGCTCTATCAGCTCAGTTTCTACCCTGACAAATAGCTTCACAGCTAGACAGAGACTTGACACTATTCGCATCCTGGCTTCCATTTTGTTCACCCTGGAAGTCAGAGCAAAAGAGCCCTAGCAGTATAAAGTTTAGCATTTTGTGTGACTCTGAGGAAACCCAACTTAAAATCCCTGAGATACAATAAATCCTTCAATCCCCAATATGATCAATCCTTCAGTATACAGGAGGCTGTTTGTTTGTGGTATTTATATCTAGGCCTGCAGCCTCAAAATCGCGTAGTTAATGCAGCCCCAGCAACTGAAGGACTTCTCAGGAACTCCTCCGGCGCTGCAGGGCTTTCTAAATTGCTACTTTCTTCACATCTTTTTGACATTTCCTGATGATTGAAATTAAAAGCATGCTGTAGAGTCAAATTGCATCCTCCATCTTCACTCACTGTATCCTTGTGCTACTGCTGCATTTTTGACAGGAATGAGAATGCAATTTGATGGGGTGGATGGAAAATAGGGTGTTTGGATGGTGGGGGGGTAGCCCCTGGGTCTCTCTGTTCAGCCTTGAGGAAAAGAGTACATACATGTTGTCTATTTGCCTAAAGTGATAGCCATATAGGGGGAGAAAAATAACCTTTTGAAGCAATCACCAAGACAATCCAGACAGGCCTTTGAAACCTGAGGAGAATTAGAACTCCCTACTCCCCCCCCCCAATATTTGGTAATCTCATCAAAACTCATTTAATTTCTTTTGACATTTCTCAGCTGTTTCACCCAAGCAGGAATTTACAGATTTCTCCTCAGAATTTTGCTTGAGGTGGAATTCGGAGACAACTGGATTTCCTTCCCTTTAGAAATTGCTCTGGTCTTTTTGAAGCTGTTCTTTCCCTTACATCCTGCTGTAGTTTTTGCCAGAACAAGGGCCTCCAAATTTGCCTCAAATGTCACATTAGGTGAAATTAGCTTTCGAATTCAGTTATAAAGGAAATGTCAGGGCAGTGGCAGAATATGAAATAGCAGTTTTATACATAGTGTTAATCTACTGTCCACACATAACAGACGGAGCACTACCTCAGCCTTCCCTAACTACCTCAGTTTTGCTGCTCAGCTCTGTGAAATAAAAATACGAGATGGCCTCTGAGACTGGGCCTCTATTTTTATTTCACAGGGCTGAGCAGAAAAACCGATTTCTGGCTTTAGGTTTAAGCCCTGAGGAGACTCTTCAGCTTGGTAAACCATTGGTGGAATTGGCTGGGTGGATTTGCAGGCAATATTGCTGAGGCTTATACAGACATCAGTTGTGCAATATTATTCATCCTTCTTCAAAAATCAAACAAACAAAACAATTGATGATAGGTTGCTATTGAGTGAGTGTTTTACACAGTGCTGCCCATTGTATGACAACCCTCCCCATGCCGAGATCTTCAAGTGAGCTTTTGCTCCAGATACTTTTGTCTTCTGAGGCTAGTTGGGGAACCAGAAGGAGGGAGGCTTTTTTGTGATGGCCCCTTTCCTACGGAACTTTTTTTGCCTACAGATCACTCCAGCAGGGGCCTTTAGAATGCTCATAAAAATCTCCCACAAACCTCTGGAGGCTGATGTGATACTTTTTTATTTTGGATTCCCAGAGCTGTTACTATATTTTCATTCAACACATATGTATTCGCCCCAGGAACATAACCAAATCACTTGTAGTGTTAGAGGGTCCTAGAGATCCATAATGCTTGCTTAAGTTCATTATTGGTGTGATTCCCTTGCTAGTAGGCCTCTGAGCATGTTGAGATGAGTCAAAAGCCGATATCAAGATGTACCTGGGAAGCGAAGTTTGTTTGTCTGAAAGCTGCAGGTGGCTGTGCTGAGAACCAAACACTTCTAGCCTATGCTGGGATGAACGCTAGGTGGCACTTGCTGCCTCACTGCTAACATGTATGGTATAAGACCCATTGTACCCCATGGCTCTGGATTCAGAGAAGCTGTCTGATCCAACCTTTGGGTACGCCTATGTGCTGTAAGTTACTCAATAAAGTACTCCTTGTAAGTAAACCTGGATCTGATTTATTACTATCTTGGCACCTCTAAGTTAAGAGTTCAAAGCCTCAGAGCAATACAGCATCATGAGTCTGTGGTACCGATTGTGACAGACAGCAATGTTGTCATGGCCACTACCATAAAAAGACTTCAAAGAAGGATGAGATGAACTAAAGAAGGGTAGCTCTTATTAGTAGCTACTTGTCATTAGGGATGGTGGAGAAACCTGCCACGGACTCCAATAAGGCCGGATTCGCGGGAAAAACCACAGACGCAAATGGCGTAGTGGACGCCATTTGAATCCGGAGTCAGCCCTTAACCTAGCAATATGGCACAGCAATGGCGGCCGGCCATATCGCTGTCGATACGGAGCCAACAGCCAGCTCCGCGGAATCACCACAGAGCCGAAGGGGATTCCAGGGGGAGGGATGGATCGCCTCCCCCCATGGGCAGATTCCCCCCCCCCGCAGCAGCAGGTAGGGAATCTGCCCATCCCTACTTGTCATGACTACCAAAAGCACAACTACCATATTCAGACATGGTATGAATCTAACTCAGGGATGCTTGAAGAATTCAGTCTTTGTGAATTCCAATATGAACTGCCTTGGGGTTGTATCCAATGCTAGTCCTGATTAAAGGAGACCCATGAAAATGAATGGGACTTCAGTGAAGACATGACCGCATCTCACAGACAAATGTGAGGATCAAAATGTGGTGATCTGCCAGCTTTTGCACTTGTAAGAATGTTGCACCTAGGGATATACGAAAGTCACTTACCTGTTCGCGGATTATGCTGATGCTAGGGGGGAGGCGCTCTGTCCCTCCCCCCGAAATTCTGGCCGGGGGGGAGGCGCTCCGTCCCTCCCCCCCCCGAATCCTGGCCGGCTGCCTCCGCTCTGCAGGGATTCTGTGGAGCCGCCGGCCGGCTCCGCCAGTGGTCGAACATCCGGCCGCTGGCTAGCAGGGATGCAAATGGCAGCGGCCGTAGCCGCCGCCGTTTGCGTCCCTGCAGTCAGCCGTGATAGGCTATGTAAATCTTTACGTAGCCTATCACGGCTGATTTAAAAAAACAAAAATAAAAATGCGCGTACGCAAATGGCGGCACCCATGGGCACCGCCATTTGCGTTCCTTATTTTGGCACGTCTTAGTCTATGTAAACATTTATGTAGACTACGGCAAAAATAAGGGGAACGCAAATAGCGTAGACACTACGCTATTTGCGTTCCCCTTATTTTTGCCATAGTCTACGTAAATGTTTACGTAGACTAGACGTGCCAAAATAAGGAACGCAAATGGCGGCGCCCATGGGTGCCGCCATTTGCGTACGCGCGGTTTTTTGTTTTACTCAGCCATGATAGGCTACGTAAACATTTATGTAGCCTATCACGGCTGACTGCAGGGACGCAAACGGTGGCAGCTACGGCTGCCGCCATTTGCAGACCCGGCCGGCCAGGATTCGCGGCGGGAGGGATGGGTCGCCTCTCCCCCGGCCAGAATTTCAGGGGGGAGGGACAGGGCGCCTCCCCCCGGCCAGAATTTTGGGGGGAGGGATGGGGCACCTCCCCCCCACCTCGAATCACATTTCGTCAAAAGGTAAATGACTTTCGTACATCCCTAGTATCAACATGCATCTAGAAATCATAGAATAGTAGGGTTGGAAGGGGCCTATAAGACCATCAAGTCCAACCCCCTGCTCAATGCAGGAATCCAGGTCAAAGCATCCCTGATAGATGACTGTCCAGCTTCATCTTGAATGCCTCCAGTGTGGGAGAGCCCACCGCCACCCTAGATCATTCATTCCATTGTTGTATTGCTCTAACAGTCAGGAAGTTTTTCCTGATGTTCAGCCGGAATCTGGCTTCCTGTCACTTGAGCCCATTCTTGCGTATCCTGCACTCTGAGATGATCGAGAAGAGATCCTGGCCTTCGTCTCTGTGACAATATTTCAAGTATTTGAAGAGAGCTATCACATCTCCCCTCTGTCTTCTCTTCTGAAGGCTAAACATGCCCAGTTCTTTCAGCCTTTCCTCATAGGGCTTTGAATTTCCATGCAATTTAAAAATAAAATAAAATCCACAGATTAATGCCAAAATGGGGCAGAAGAGATTTATGGAAGAACGCATGCAAAAGTGAGACAGATCAGAAATAGAGTGAATTGTCCATCTACAGTCTAGCTAGGGGGAGAAGAAGTAATGCTACTGTGAACTTCTCAGTGGCATATGGTTGGCCATTGTCAGAATGCTGTGAAAAATAAGGATCTCTCTTTCTTGCAGCAGTGTCTAGCAAGCTATTTATATATTGGTCACCTTGGTGCATTTTTGTTGTAAAGGCACTGTAGTTTCCCTCTGCTGATCTGACTTAACTGCATGACTCAGTATTGTATTGTCCCGCTGCAGTCTTCCTAATAAATATGATCATTTGCATAATTCAGCTACAGTCAGGATCCCCTCTTGAGATAAATGTGGCAGCCGAGGGGGAGGCACGAGTTCCAGCAATCAGAAATAGAAAAGAATCCAGATCTCCGTCTTTCAAAATACAGACATGCTGTAAATTATTGCCTTGGTTCGGTTTTGGTGCCAAAGCCGGTCAATCAAATAATGGCTTGCTCTAACACAGGGGTGGGGAACCTTTTTTCTGTTGAGGGCTGCATTCCATCGGGGGTAAATTGTGCGGGGCGGGGGCAAGGTAGCTTCACAGACAAATCGAGCCTTGGGCAACCCATGCAATCGGTGCCCCACCCTGTAAGGGGAAAAACCACAGGCTAGATTTCCAGGGCACCTGGTATTAAATACTCAGGCACACCTCTCCTAAATAACACCTGGTTTGGGCCGAATATTGCAGGTGAGGTTCCTTGGAGGACTCAATATAGAACCTCACCTGCAATATTCGGGCCAAGCCAGGTGCTATCTAAGAGAGGTGTGCCTCAGTGTTTAATACCAGGTGCCCTGGAAATCTAGCCTGTAGGGCTGATCTATGTTGAGGTTTTTGGTACAGTGGGGAACGTTTTGCCTCTATTTTCCATTTAATGTTTTTAAAGCATATTTATATAAACAGAGGCATAATTATTTCGTTTTTCCATCTGTCTGCCTGTCCAACCAATGTTTCTGAGATCAGACAAAATAGAGACATGGAATTTTCAGAATAGATTTGTACAGGACAGCTAGATGATATTTCAGCCCCATTTCAAATACTGTTTGTTTGTTTATTAAATTTATTAATCGCCCATCTGCCTGGTCACCCAGCCACTCTGGGCGATGTACAGAGCGTACCATAAAACCGTCTAAAACAATAAAATCCTACATTTTCTAAAATTACCCTAACCCACCCCAAATGCCTGCCTGAACAGCCACGTTTTTAATGCACGGCGGAAGCTCGTTAAAGAGGTGCATTTAAAATGTTAATTACAATCCCAAATCATCCATTACTGTGTTCTGTTTTAACTGCCATTACCACCACACATGCACTATAGAAAGAAGTAAGGAACTATCAGAAAACTAAGGGGTGTTGTTGTTTTTTATGTGTGTGTGTGTTTTTTCCTCGAATTTGACGCCCCACTTGACTTGGAGCCCTATAGTTCCCCTGCCCACAGAGACTAAGCCAGCAGTGGGCCTCTCTCTCTCTCTCTCTCTCTCTCTCTCTCTCTGTTTCTGCCATCCTCTTTTCTCTCTCCCTCGCTCCTTTCCTGACAGCCACTTCTCTCCCCCACCGCCTCATTCCCTCTTCCTCCCTGCCCAGTGGGCTGCTGAGGGAGGGAGTTATTGTTTCTCCCTGAGGTCTGAACGGATGGCTTGCAGAGGGCTTCCAAAACTGCATGGACTTAGGCCGAGGGACGCATACAACTCTAGGGCTGCCTGCCCCTGCTGTAATGAATGCTCAGCGTGGTGTAGCGGTTAGAGTGTCAGACTGGGACTTGGGAGATCCAGTTTCTAGTCCCCACTCGGCTGTGAAGCTCACTGGGTGACTTCAGGCTAGTCACTGATTCTCAGCCTACCCTACCTTGCAGGGTTGTTGTGAGGATAAAATGGAGAGGAAGAGGAGGCCCATGTAAGCTGCCTTGGGTTCCTTACAGGAGGGGGAGGGGGAAGGATATAAATGTAATAATAAAATAATGTAAATATTTCGTTCTGGGGTGGGGGGTGGGGAGTTTAACCAGCAGCAGCTTGGTGTACAGGCACCACTTGCAAGCATTTTGAAGAACGGCAGCAGGCAGAAAGGAAAGAGATCTTTAAAAAGCCCATCCCACCCCTGATCAGACTGGGGAGTTTTAAAATTAAAATGGCTGAACATTCAGCATGTTCAGGGAGTAAACAAAACTAGAATCATGGGGTGGAGTAGGTGGGATATTTCCTGCAGGCCATCTCCCATCCAGATTCTGAGCAGACCCACAGTGGCTCAGCGTCTGCAAGTTAGCTGTGTCACTTGGCTTCAGATCCCACCTGGGGCGTCACCCTTCTCGCAGATGTGAGTTCCACAAAGTTGTCCTAATCCCACATGGATTACGCTCGCTGAAATCAACAAAGCTTTGGCTATCGGGCGGTACAGAAATGTAATAAATAAATAAATAAATAAAGTGCGCCAACTCTGAGTTGATTTGTGGTCACTGAATCTAAGGGAGCCAGTCACCACTACGATTGGATTTGGGGGGCATATGTTGATTCAGCAGTGGCTCTTGAGTTCCCCAGTTGAAATCCTGTAGCAATAGTCCGATTAATTTTGTCTTTGCTCTTTTCCTCTTCTCTCAGCCCAGAACTGCAGTTACGTTTTGCGAGGTCCAAACGGGACGATACAGAGTCCGGGATTCCCGTACGGCTATCCAAATTATGCAAACTGTACATGGACAATCACCGCCTTGGAGCAGAACAGAGTACAGCTTGTTTTCCAGTCCTTTGCGCTAGAGGAAGATTTCGACGTGTTATCTGTCTACGATGGGTTGCCCCAGCAGGGAAATCTAAGAACAAGGTATGGAAAAAGAGCCCTTATGCGAGTTTGCTTTTAATACTCTGTCATTCAGGAAAGGAAAATATTCAGGAACGCATTAAGATGTCTGCCAGTTGGATTAAAACATTTAGATGGAGGGTTTTATGTTGCAATAAAAGCAGGGTCTCGCTCTTTTTCTGTGGAGTTATCTCAGCTGTCTGGATTTCACATGCTTGATAAGCCCTCAAAAATATTTCTAAGAGTATTGGATGGTGTGGTGTTATCAGTGCACTTGCTGCTTGAGACATCTGGAGCAGTTAATTAGAAGTTGGTGCTAGAGGAGATGGGCTTGGAATGGAAGCTTCTTAAAAGTCAAGTCTCCTACCCTCCCTTTCCTTAGGGATGTCAGATAACTTTATTCAGCAACTTCTGAAAATGTCAGAATGAGAGATTTTGCACCCTTTCACCAAACACTGAAGTGCTCACCCACAAATCCCTGTATGACTCACGAGCAAAGCAAAGCTAAGAGAATAAGGGGAGATGCTTTGAAATGCTGGTATTAAGTATTTAGATATATTTATCAAAACGGGCTTTCAGCATTTGAGGTGTAGTTTAAGCTTCATCCTAAGCAGGACCAAACAGGCTGAATGAGATTAGGGCTGTTGGAAGAATCTGTTTGTGGGGTGGAGCTTGATGAGTTTCCCTTGATTTGCCTCTCCCTGCCGACTTTGGTCCATTTTCTGCAAATTCACGCAAATCTCTCTTTGTGCAAATGAAACATACACGAAAAGTTCCTGGATTTTGGGAAAGCTCCGTGGCTCAGCCCACAAATGTGAGCCAAGTCGGGCACTCTGGGGAACTCCATCAAGCCAAAACGGACATGGATTTCCCAGGGACGGACATCCCTAAACGAGATTTCCTGTGGACAATGTAGAAATCGGGTGAAAGAAGGGATAGGGCTTGAAAATGCAGTCCCTCTCAAAATAGTGACTCAGTTCAAGTTGGATACAGCCCTCCTTTGAGCAGGGCCAGATTTGAATTAGGACTCGCCCCCTGCCTGCACCACCGTTGGGGAGGAGCTGTACATCAATGGCAGAGTGTATGCTTTAGATGTAGAAGATCCCAGGTTCAATTCCTGACATCTGCAGGTAGGGCTAGGAGATCTTGCCTGAAACCCTGGAAAGCCACTGCCAGTCAGCGTTGATAGTACTGGGCGAGATGGACTAATGAACTGCTTGCACTGACGGCCTATATACTCCCGAGTTCAATTCAAGGTGGCTGATTTTAACCTATAAAGCCCTACACAGCTTGGGACTGCAATACCTGATGGAGTGCCTCTCCCAAAATGAACCCACCTGTACTCTATGTTCAACAGCTAAGGTTCTCCTCCAGATGCCGTCTCCGAGGGAAGCTTAGAAGGTGGCAGTGAGGGAGAGGGCATTCTCGGTGGTGGCCCCCCCACCTGTGGAATGATTTCCGTGATGAAGCCTACTTAGAGCCAACATTGTTGTCTTCTTAGCACCGGGTTAAGACCTTGCTCTTCTTTCAGGCATTTGGCAGCACAAGATGAGTTTTTAATCGGTCCTGGATCTGTTTTTGGTTATGACTGACTGTTCAAAGTTGTTTGTAGTTATATGTTGTCTTTGTGTATATTATCTCTGTGTTTTATATAAATGGCTTTTAAACCCTGTATATTGTATTTTAATGTTTTAATCTCTCTAAAGCTCTTTGGCAACGGGGCAGTATAGAAATGTTGATGATGATGATGGTCTGACTCAGTGTAAGGCAGTTTCCTAGGCTCCTGTGTTCCTTCCTTGCTAGCTCCCACCTCCCTTTTCCAAGAAATTAATGCTTTATCTCGGGGAAGCAGGTGGCAGAAGGCTCCTATTGACACAGAAGAGGCCTCCCAGGGCCTGTCCTCAATGGCAACTGACATGTGGAACATCTTTTACTGCTGAAGAACATGGGAATCAACTACAAGCTCCATGGTCCCCAGCAGGCAATGATGCTGCGCAGGTCATTTGCTGCATTTCTCCTGTGCCCATGGGAGCCCTACACCACCTACAGACCCTCTCTCTTCCCCAGTGTAAAGTGTTTTTTGGCTTAGGGAAGGGGAAGCTGGCAGGGAAGGAAGAGTGTTGGCTAAATTATACTGAACACTTGGAAATCCCCTTGAGGGTTTATTGAGTGTTCAATACGAACACTCGAAAACCACAATTTTTTTTCAGGGTGAGCAGTAGGACGCTTACACATAGGGATGTCGCGAGTGCCTGACTTAGTCCAGGAGGCTGGCAAAATCCCTCACACCCAGCCCCCCGGCCTCTGCTCACCATATGCCAGGGCACTGACGGGCCCAGCCAATGAGTGCTCTGGAGCTCAGTTCTCAGAACTGGAGCTTGGGCACTAAGAACAGCTCGGACTTGGCTGCCTGGGCGGCTGTCCTTGACAGCCGCCCGGGCAGCAGAGGCTGGAGGTGGCACCTGGTGGGAGGTGGCGCCCGGAGGTGGTGCCTGGACGCTCCTCACACTCACCCCGGCCTCTTCCGGCTAGTGCGAGCCATTTTGCTGCTTGCCTTTTTTTTATGAAAATAAGGGAGCAAAAAAAACTGTGCATATTAAAATGTGCACATTTTTTAAGCTCCCTTTTTTCGTAAGAAAAAAAGCGGCATAATGGTGGGTGCTCGCTGGATGGGACCAGGGTTGGCGCGGGCACCTTGCTGAGCTCCTGGGGCCTTGAGTGCAGGTCCGGGGGGGGGGCAAGCGGGAGGCAAGTGGCTTGGCATATGGTGAGCAGAGGCTGGGGGGCTGGGCGTGAGGGATTTTGCCAACCTCCTGGACTAAGTCAGGCACTCGTGACATCCCTATGTGTAAGCGTCCTACTGCTCACCCTGAAAAAAAATTGTGGGTTCGCACATCCCTATTTACATATCCCTAACTGCTGCTTGGCTCTTCTGTTTTTCCCAGCGCTTAATGAAAACCAAATAATTGTGTAAAGTTATATGCAATGTTGTTTGATTTCCATATCATTCTGATTGCAGAATTTCTCGGTTTGAAATTCAAGTGTTTATTCTGTTCAGCGTATGCCTGTCGAATAGGTGGAGCTGTAAGCCACTAAGTATAACACATGTTTTGTGTGCAGAGAATCCCGGGATTCAGTCTTTGGTAGGGATGTGTAAAAACTTCTCTGAGTTTGCATTTTAATGTGAGGTTATCATATTTGCACATCCCAAAACTGAACTCAGATCTGAATGCAACTGGCAGTCACAACTTCCAGGGTTGTGATGTGTTTCTCAAAGAAAAAAGAAATGTGTTTGACATCATGTACTCATTTGAAAAATGCTCAAAGAAAAATGTGCACATTTTCAAATTGTGCACAGAATGTGCTTGTCAGTAAATGCACTTGTACAACAATGCATATATTTTGAAAAACATGCTCAAAAGTATGTCTGAATTTCTGCGTTGGGGTGTGTGTGGGAATTTGCATAGCACTGGGACAGAATGAGAAGCTTGATGAAATCAAAGTTGACAGGTTCCCCTGTCCTTGGCACCCTCATATCCATGGACCCTGGGCAGCAAGGCTGAGAAAGACCTTCTGCCTAAGACCTGAGAATCTGCTGCTTGTCAGAGTTGACAATACTTAGGGATGTCATAGGAGTCTGAGAAGGGGGTGGAGTCCAGTGGACTCTCCCCTCCTAGCTTCCTAGACTCCTGTCTGTGGACTGCCTCTCTTATCCACCCTGTTTGGTTCCCTGGGCAAGCTGCTGGACAGTCTGCGGGCACCCATTGAGTGGACGTGAGTGCCCAACTCCTCAGCAAGCTGCCATTTTGCATAGAAACGGCAGCTTGTTGTTTTCCATAAAAGATGTCTTACACAAATGCCTGCCGTATAGTGGCCATGTACTCAAGATTGCATACATGGCCGCTTTACGGCCGCTTTTTGCATAAGACATCTTTTACAGAAAACGAGCCGCCATTTTTATGCAAAATAGCGGCTCACTGAGGAGTCGGGTGCCTGTGTCCACTTGCTGGGCGCCCGTGGACCACTCAGCAGCTGACCCAGTGAACCAAACAGGGGCAGGCAAGTGGTGGCAGTTTGGTGAGCTGCATGTGGGGCGGGCGCAGGGTGATTCATCTATCCTTAACCATACTAGGTTAGATGCGCCAGTAGTCTTTCTCAGTACAAGTCAGCCCTGAAGAGCAGCGTCATGAATAGGTGCTAGTGGAGACTGTTCTTCTGCAGCAGGAATCTTTCCTTGCAGCACTGAGAGCTTTTAGTGCTCCTGTTACACCGTGGAGAATTGCCCATGTGCCTTGTCTCCCTAGCTGATGGAGATCTCACTGTGATCAAGCTTCAGTATCAAGCAAAGCCTATGATAATGGAGGGCAGTGATCTCCCATGGTTGTCTTGAGGCAGGAATAAACTGGGTGAATTTCTGTGTGACCCATTTTTTGCACGAGGTCAAATGTTGACAAGTTGTAATGGGGTTCTCTGGCCTTGAAGTACTGCAAAAGTTCTCATGTGTTACATTATGCAGGAAGCTGTTTGCTCTCTGGTGTAACTTCAGAACAAGTCCCACAACCTTTCAGTGTCCAAGTTAGCATGGCTGGAAGAATCTGGGTTAAAGAAGCAGAAACGACAGTGAAAACCAGCTCCTCTGCTAGTGTGGGAGATGAGCAGGGCTGTGTTGGTAAATAAATTATGCCCTATACTTGTGACAACTGAGGTGTGTGAGTGTGTGTGTGTGTGTGTGTGTTTAAAATATCAAATTTGTGTAATTTTATTGCTGAATCAGGAGTCAGGAGGTTCCTTGGCTCTATCTTTCTGGAGGCAGACAGGCAGATTAGGGATGGGCGGATTCCCTAACTGCTGGTCTGGGTGGGAATCCACCCTTGGGGGGAGACGATCCGTCGCTCCCCTCGGAATCCGTCCAGGCCAGCTCTGCTCCACAGCAACCCTGCGGAGCCGGCTGCCGGGTCCGTATCGCTGGCGATACAGCTGGCTGCCATTGCCGTGCCGTATCACTGGGCTAACTCCGGCCGCAAATGGTGTCCACTACGCCATTTGCGTCCCTGTTTTTTCACGCGATAGGCTAGCACAATTATGCGAGATTTCTATGGCGTTATAGAGACCATTCAGAAAAAAGCACTTTGCCCTTGCTCTTCAGCGAAAATGTCAACATCAATTCTCTTGAAGAACATCAAGATGAGATTCTCTTAAACTTAAAAGAGTACAGGTGGGAGGTGAAGCTGGAAATGCAAAAGAGACAATATGAACATGTACTTTCAGTGACCCTGCTTCATGTGACCAAACATTCAAACTCACTTGGAGTTATGCAGTTGGATGATGTTTTCCCCTTGGTTTGTTGAAATCAACCATAAACAAGGCAGTGGCACTGTTCTCCAGGCACAACTGAGGCACACCTGATGTTTCAATCCAAAGGCAGACTCTTACGTGTCAGGCCTGGGGCTTAGTTTGCAACAGGCTACCACAGAGTCTTGAGTCTGACATGGGTAAGGCGATGAGCACAGGGGACGGAGGTCGGAGATCCAGCAAACAGGAACCAAAGGCCAGAAGCAGTTGTTGTAGTCACAGACAGGCTGGAAGTCAAAAACCAGATTGGATAGATGAAGCAAAGTGGAGTAAGGCAGGGCAGGGCTGGTCCAAGGTGTGAGAGAATCTGTGTTGTAACTCAATGTGGCCAGTTGCTCAGATTGCCAGACTGGCCTGGAAGGAAGAGTTTTATAGGGCCAGGTATCTCTCCCTTGGGATCCAAGCATGTTGGATCAGCTGACATCTCTCAGGGTAATACTCCAGTATAGGGGGCACCCTTGTCCTATAGGTCCTAGCCTGACTGGCTGCTGGAAGGGCCTGAGCGTTGGTGGTACAGGGGGTCAGGCACTGAAGACTGGCCACTGGAGGCTAGACATGTTTGATAAATTCATTTCAGTTTGTTTTTGACTGGAATTTACCTAGTTCGCACCTCCCAGAGCTGAACTCAGACCCAAATACAATCTGCGGTTGAAATCTGTATCTTTTAAAGCTTGTGACATGATTCGCAGGATCTGCAAAATGTATAAATTAGAAAACGCACATGAAAAAATACATACTTTTGAAAAATGTGCACAATCACACTTTAATCAGTGGGAGGAAAATGTGCACCTACCAGCTATGTGCAAATTGATGCATACACTGAGAAAAATGCACACAAAAATACAAACGAATTTTCATGCAAAAAGAAGAAAAACCTAAAGCTTGAAATCTGATACAGACATGAGTCGGAATGAGCTACAAAGTGTAATTAGGCAAACCTCGATGACCACGGGCTTTGCTGATTTGTACATCCCTACTGGAGGCCCAGGTTCAAGACTGCCCCTTGCTGCTTTACATCATGCTACCTGAGATCCAGTGTGATGTGGTGACTTGGGTTCAAATTAGACACGGGGCAAGAAATTTCAGAAGACTATTTCTGATGAAATGTCTGAGATTTTTCTTTTTCTCACCCCACCTCTGTAAAAGAAACCACCTTGCAGAATTTTCTCCCTATATTATCCACCATTTTGTGTGTGTGTGAGTGGTGGTCACCATCCCCTGCTCCAGTGCCCCAGAATAATGTGTATTGGCCCAAGGCCTGCAACCAAGTTACCTGTAGTTCTAGAGGGGCCTAGAGATCCATAATGCTTTGCTTAAGTTCATTTTTGGTGCAATTTCCTTGCTAGTGGGCCTCTGAGCATGTGAGATGAGTCAAAGGTCAACAGTGCAGCCTCAGCACATTCCATGCTAACAAAGGCTGGTATCTTATCAGGGCCTAGTGTGTGCCTGGGAAGTGAGGCTATGTTTATGCCAAGCTTCAGGTGTCTGTGCAGAGAAAGCTCTGATTGTTTTCCTTCTGAACAAGCACTGTTAGTCTATGCTGGGAATGAACTCTAGTTAATGCTTGTTGCTGTCATGCTGCCTCACTGCTGACATGTATGGTATAAAACTAATTTTACCCCATGGCTCTGGGTTCAGAGAAGCTGTCTGATCCAACCATTGGGTACGCCTGTGTGCTGGTTGTACTCAATAAAGTACTCCTTGTAAGTAAACCTGGTTTATCACTATCTTGGCACCTCTACATTAAGAGGCCTACTGCAGGGCAATACATAATGTTATGGCGAACCTTTTATGCAATACTATTTACAAGACACTTACAGCACTCTATTGCAAAAAAAAAAAAAGGCGTTTTTCCAGGGTGTGTATGTGTGTTAGGGGTGTACGAAACCCCGCTTACCTGGCTCTGCCAGGTTCCGCTGGGGGGGGGGAGGCACTCCGTCCCTCCCCCTGGAATCCTGGCCGGCCGGCTCCACTCCGTGGGGATTCCGTGGAGCCACCGGCCGGCTCCACCAGCAACCAGACATCCAGCCGCTGGCTAGCAGAGACGCAAATGGCGGCGGCTGTAGCCGCTGCCATTTACGTCCCTGTATTCAGCCATGATAGGCTACGTAAAGACTTACGTAGCCTATCACATCTGGGTTAAAAAAAAAAAAAGCGTACATAAATGGTGGCGGCTATGGCCACCGCCATTTGCGTTCCTTATTTTTGGCCGTCTTAGTCTACATAAATATTTATGTAGACTAAGACGGCAAAAATAAGGGGGAACGCAAATAGTGTAGCGGACGCTATTTGCGTTCCCCCTTATTTTCACCATCTTAGTCTACGTAAATATTTACGTAGACTAAGATGTCCAAAAATAAGGAACGCAAATGGCGGCAGCCGTAGCTGCCATTTGCGTACGCGTTTTTTTTTTTAACCCAGACATGATAGGCTACATAAGTTTTTTCATAGCCTATCACGAATGGGGGAAAAAAACAACAACAACAGACTGCAAATGGCGGCGGCAGCAGCCAGTCGGAAGACCGCCGCCGAAGCCGCTGCTGGAGCCGCCGCTGTCCAGAAGATCCGCCCCAAGTAAGTCTCATCCCGGGGGGGATCCGCGGGGGGCCGGGAGGGTGGCAGGCCATTTCGCCACGGAGATCAGGGGGCCGAATGCACTGGCATTCGGCCTCACCGAGATCTGTGGCTGAATTCTCTGACATCCCTAGTGTGTGTGTGGGGGGAATTTTCCTGCACTTGGAAGCAGTGCTTTTGGTGGGGTGGAAGTCACAGAGTTCCAGCACCTTTTCTTATACACACACACACACACTCCACTATTTTAATTAGTGCTGTGCTGAACATTTCTCCCACATTTTTTCGACCATTCTCATTCAATGTGATAGAAGAGAATTTGCTTCCCCCAAAAAATTCGATGGTGAAGAAATTTTGGAGAAATTCTGATGGGTTGGGTTTGGGTTTCTTGGGCTTACCTTACGTAGGTGGTGGCCGAGTGAGCACAAGTGTCCTGTTTTTCATTGTACAATTATCTCCCTGGCCGCCTGTAGCCTCCTCAGCTTCCTACACTTCAATTGAAGCCCCCACTATAGTGTGCCATGAAAATGCCGGCGAGAGCGGCATCCCTCTAGGAGTCAGCAATGACTCAGTGCTTGCACAGGAGGAACCTTTCCTTTCCTTAAGGAACCATGAGATAATTCCTGCCATGGGGCTTTTTCAGGTCAGGACATGCAGGCAGCCTGGGAGGCTAGCTGTGATTAGGTAAGCACAACCCCCCCCCCCATAAATTATAAAACATCTCGAATGAGGCAAAACAATGGAAGCCTCTTTCATGGGAGGAGAAAACTTTCAGGAAATTGGAGGACAGATTTTGGCAGAGCACTAATTCCACCTCATCCCTGCCCATCCCCAGTCACATTTGCATTGTGATGGATGCAAAATGGAGGCCAGCCTGCCAAGACAACTGATGCTGTTGCAGCCCCCCCCAAAGAAAAACCGTTACAAAAAAAGAAAGAAGTTGTGCTACAAGCCCTGCCAATGGGGATCCCTACCTGTGAGAAACTTCTGAGAATTTCTCCTCCCCCTGGAGAAATTCGGTGAAATTGTCTCCCAAATTTCTCTGCTCACAAGTAAGGTGGAGAATTTCAAGAGGCCATTTGCACACAGCTCTAATTTTAATCCTCTTCATTACAATTTAATCGCCATCTACTCCCAGGGAAGCATAATCCAAGAGTTCCAGTACCATTTTCTCCAGAAGAAAAGCACTGCTTGGAAGTATGGCCCACTGGATAGTGGAACTTGCTTCCTAGGAAGCAGTTTTAGGATTGCAACATTACTTAGTTGCCCTCCCCACAAAGAGTTGTTCTTTTTTAAAAACAACAACCAACCCCCCCACACACAGTTCTCATTATCCTGTGCTTGATCAACATTTCAATCTTGTTTCACCTAATATTTTTCACTGCTACCTTTTCTTTATTAAACTGTTTTTTTGTTTTGGCCATGGTAGTTGGCCAAATTTTTGTTCCTTTCTAGGCTATCAATTTTATATTCCCCCCTTCTCTCTCTGCTTTCCAGATGTACTCCATTCATCATCTGCTAGCCTCAGAGATGGATGACTGTACATCATTTATCAAAGCTCATGCCACCAGCTTGCTGACCAGAAAGGGGGAGGAGAACAAAGGGGAATGTTTTTAGAAGGCACTGGCAACAAGGAAGCAGCAGTCCCATTCATGAAACGGTTAAGGGGTAAAGCACACATTACAATCAGCTGCATAGACTGAAAGGCCCAGGTTTGAAAAAGAAACCTTGGGGAAGGTTGTTATTTTGAGCAGAATAAGGCAGGGACTGCTTACTGCTTTTCCCATGTAATTTTTCCCAGTTAAAATTTCCTCCTCCCAGGTGCTCACCCCCAGATTAATTTATGTTTAAAAATTATAAACCACACTTCATCCACAAAAGATTCCAGGAATAAAAACTATTTATTCCGCAAACAAACACTACTGTATCTGCTTCTTTTTTAAAAGAAAGATTTACAATAAAATGTCTGGGCAGAAAGGAACATTTTGATTTGGCCCCCAAAAAGAAAGAAAAGGCAAGGTCAGCCCCAGTTGTATCTCTCTCCCAGGAGGTCATTCCAAAAGTCAGGGTGCCACCACAGAGAAGGCCTTTTCTCTTGTAAATGCATAATTTATTTCTCCAACAGATAGTGATTGGAGAAGGGCCCATGAGGCTCCCGCTGCATGTTTTCAAAGTGTGTGCACACCTGGAGCCTCAAAGGGGAGAGAAGCAGGTGGGGAGAGAGACATGTTTAAATAGGAAACATGATGGGAGGGGGAAGGGTTAAGCACTAATGCTGTGCCAAATTTTTGTAGAATCTTCAAAGTAGACAGTGAACTATAACTTTTCTGAGCTACTTTCTGGCTGCATATCAGGGGGCATGCACACCCAAGGGTGGAAGGGGAAGGGGAGTCACAAAGAGAGGGATATCAGTGTGCATGAGCTGAGGAGGAAAACTTAGAAAGGCAGCTGCCTTTCTTGATGCTTTATTTCTTTGCATTGTTCACAATCAACCTTGGACATGAGGTTACACCACTGTTGGGAAAGAAGACGTCATCGTAAAAATCTGAATTGTCTCTGACCTGATGAAATCTACTCACTGTCACCTTTTAGCGTCAGGCGAAGAAGTACATTATTTTCTCAGCGTTTGGGGCATTATGGCACAATTGTTGTCGGCTACTTGTGTGATGTTAGTGGGGCTGGGTGGGGGTGGGGGGAGATATTTTGTGCATTGCGAATGAACACTTTTTGTATTGTATTGTTTTTAGATTATGTTTTTATGGTGTTTGTTATTATTTGTATTGTTTTGCTGGTTATGGTTTATATTGATTTTGATGTTTTCTGTTATATAAATTATTGATTTCTGTGTGTGTGTTGTGTCTGTGTGTGTGTGTGCGTGTGAGAGAGAGAGAGAGAGAGAGAGAGTTGCTTTGAGTATGCTTTTTGTGGTAGGAAATGACTAATTTAAGAAATAATAATCATAATACTTGGTGATAATACTGAATGTAATCTCCATTCATGAAATATAAATGGTGTTTTTCAATTTACCTCCTTTTAGTACCTGTTCAGCTGGTAGCAAGACAGAACTTCATTGCTGTTTAATTAGGGATGTATGAAACCACTTGCCTGTTTCGTAAGTGGCATCCATGGTGGCGGGGAAGGCGCTCCCTGCCCCCCAAATCCTCCCTGGCCAGCTCCGCTCCGCGGCGACTCCGCAAAGCCTCCAGCCGAGCATCCAGCTGCGGCAGGTCTGCAGCCACAAATGGCAGCCGGCGTAGGGGCCGCCATTTGCGTCCCTTCGCTGAGCCGTGATAGGCTACGTAAATATTTACGTAGCCTATCATGGCAAAAGCGGGGACTCAAATGGCAGCCACTATGCCATTTGCGTCCCTGTCTTTTGCTGTGATAGGCTACGTAAATATATACGTAGCCTATCATGGCAAAAGAGAAGGCAGGGACACAAATGGTGTCCTTTTGCCATGATAGGTTATGTAAGTATTTACGTATAATGTAAATAATGTAAGTATTTACGTAGCCTATCACGGCCTCCGCAGGGGCACAAATGGCTTACGTAGCCTATCACGGCCATTTGAAGGAAGGTGAATGGCGGCCGCAGAAGCACCTGACAGCTGACACCAGGTAGGCTCCGTTCTGGGCCCATTTTGCGGGGTGGCGGGGGGGTTGCTTCGTTCCTCCATGGATTCCGGGGGGCTGAATTCACTGGAATTCGGCCTCCCTGGAATCCGTGGCAGAATTCTCCAACATCCCTATGTTTAATGGTTAAACATTTCCTATATGTTCAGTTGGAAGCTTTTCCTTTGGAGTGAGAACCTTATTTAAAAAGCTGGTTTTCAACACTTTGAAAGGGAAGGCAATATATCTTATGCTGTAATCTGAGGGTCAAGATACACAAAATGTGAAATACATAGTGTGTAGCTGACCCTGTCTTTCTTACTTACTCTAAAGGAATGATGTGAGGGCCTAATCCAGATCAGGGTCCCAAGTGTGGGTAGAGGAGTTTTAAAACTCCCCCTAGCCACATATTTTCTGAAATCTCTCCCCCCACCCCCCAATCTGGGGCCTAAAAATCCAATAAATTATCAATTGGTGTCAATGGGGACTTCCTTTCTTTTTTTAGCTCTGTGTGTGTGTGTGAGGGGGAGATGTCAGAAAACAAGAGGGTGGCAGTGGGTGAATTAAACCTCCCCTGCCCATGTGTGGTGGTCCCAATCTGGATTGGAGCCCTGCATGCCTACTTTAGAGTAAGAAGGAAAGAGAGGGTCAGCTGTATGCTGCATATTTCTCAAACCTCATTTCACCTCATTTGCATTCCTGAACATGAATGTCTTTTCTTTTTGATGGCAAAAATGCACATTTTTAAAAGTGTACCATTTTTCCCAATTGAAAAAAAATGGACTTGAAAAAGAAATCTAATTTTTTCCAACTGAAAATGCACATTTCACCCCATAGGTAAAGTGTGAAAATGCGGATGAGGGGTGGGGGGATTTATGCAAGTGCACAGTTACAAATGCAAGTTCATGAAATTGTGAAAATATCCTGAGAATTGCATTCCTGTCATGTTCATATTTGGGGATGAGAACGCGTCATGTTTGCATGATTTGCAAACAAGAACGAAATCTCGTACATCCCTTGTGTGTGAGCCTTTTATTCACTTTGATATCTCAGTTTTGCTTGAATGCTGTATGACAAGTATTCCCTTCCCCATATGTACTCCCCAAAGTTCCACATGTTTTGGTTTCTCCTCCTGTTTGTCAGTATTGCCCAGGAAATGATAGAAACCCCCAAACAGTACTGAAGTTAATCACCACTTGGAGACATCACGTGGAGCCAGATAAAAGGTGCCATAACATCTTTGAAGTGTGAGTGATAAAATACAAGTAGGACCTGTTACAAAATGTTGCAGTGCATCCCTGTCTTTCAACAGGCATGCTCCTGTTTATGGTGCCAGCCAGCCAGCTATGCTGTCCCTCAGGGTATTTCATTCCAGTCCCCATCACCCAGTTTTCCATTTTTTTGTTTCCAATTGGAATTCAAGATTCTGGGTCTGCTGAGCACACTCAGTCCTCATTGGGCTGCCTTGTTTTTTTTTAATTGTACATGCTGATAACCCCACCCCACCCCTGTTTCTCAGTGGTTGCCTTTTCGCTTACATTTCTGTTGGCACTCACCACCTGAGTTTGCTATTAGAGGGAGTGATGAAGCCATATAAATCAAGGTGGGAAGAAGAGCCTATGTTTCTATATTCTTTCTCCTTTTGTGATGCTTATAGACCCTAATATCAAAGAGAAAACATTTCCTAGCAGTGTTACTGTAAGATTAGGGGAAACAGTAGAATCTCTTATACATTATTCAGTGAGCGTCTGTTGGCATTCACTTGCTGTTTAATGGCAGCCCGTGAGCCTGGTGCCAGGAACATACATCATGTGTTAATGGAGAAATGTCCTTCTCAGATCTGTGAATGAGTGCTGTTGGCATTAGGAGAATAAGCATCTAAAACACCCTTGCAGCTATAAAACCCAGCATCTTTGACAGGGTTTTTAGGGTGCAATCCTATGCATCTTTAGACAGAAAAAGTCCTACAACTTCCAGTGTTCCCCAGCCAGCCATGCTTGAAGTTCATCCTGACACATACCCGTATCAGATTGCAAGCGTTGTTTTTGCATGAAAATGTATGTGTATTTTCATACAAATGTTTCAGAATGTATGCATCAATTGTGCACTTTTCAGTTATGTGCATATTTTCCTCCCATTGATTAAAGTGTGTTTGTGCACATTTTTCAAAAGTATGGATTTTTTCATGCACATTTTCAGATATACATGTTTTTCGAATGCAGTTTTTTGTTCTGCGCATTGTGTCACAAGCTTGGAAATGTACATATTTTGACTGCGGATTGTGTTCAGATCTGAGTTCAGTTCCAGGAGGTACAGTGGGTAAATTCTGGTGAAAAATGAACTGAAACCAATTTCTCATAGATTGCTAAACAATTTAAATCACATCGATTTCAGTGAGATGCAAGCATGATTAACTCAGTCTGCGTTTTATCCAGTGCAGATATACTTTATATGAACACATGCTCTTTTCAAAAAGAACAACAAAGAATGATCCATTCTTACAAATGTTGGATGATCATCCAGCTCAGTCGCCTAATCTGGTACTTCCAAGTTGTCTTGTACCCTGTACAAGACAAACATAGTTCCTGATGGCCAGCCACTGGTGTCCCAGGCCTGGTAGCCATGCTTCTTGTACTGTGCAAAAGGAATGTCAACCTGAGGGGGTTCCACTAGAGATGGCATGGCAGTCCGAAGAGGGGATGGAGTCTGATGGATGCCCACCCACCCGGTCTCCCTGGGGCGGTGACTGACCGAGCCACTGAGTGCCCTGGAGTTCAGCGAGTGACTGGGAGCGCTGCGGCACCCCAGCACTTTTGCCCAGGGGGCTGGCCACACCAGGACCCATCCTGCCTCCTCTGGCTGTTAAAGAAGCCCTTGACAACCAGCACGGGGAGGAAGGGCCTCGGCTGCACCTCTGTACTCTCGCCCTGGCCTCCTTGGGAGGAGGCCAGGGCAAGGGCTCTGGGGGATGTGCTGCACCAAGGACTCCAGCAGTCAAGCCCTTGTGTTCCTAAAGCACAAGCACTTGACTGCCGGAGTCCTTGGTGTGGAGAGGGGGGGCGGCTTGCCCAGCTCGTTGGGCGGGTGGGGTGAGCTGGGAGGCTCACCAAGTGGGTCTGGGCCACAGGAGCGGAGCTGGGGTAGATTGTTGAGCTGCCCCATGCCCCAGATGGAGATGGGTCCATCCATCCCTAGGCCCCACCCTTAAAGGCAGCTTAAAAATGATTTGAAATACAATAAATAAATAAATACATACATACATACATACATACATACCATTTTCAGTGTTGATCTTCAGTGGGTGAATCATGATTTCAAAGTTGCTGTGACCTGATTGAAGGTAGGACTGTTCTAGCGACACCACTCTACCGTTTGTGTTTACATTTTTAAGAGGAGAAAGAAAAGCACAGAGCAAGGGGAAGAGAAGCAGAAAGAAAGGGAGAGAGAAACATGGATGGGTCCTGGGCAGCTGTTTTCCATTAACAGAGAGTCCCATGTCTGGAAAGATTGAAAACATAGGAAGACTAGCAACAAAGTGCAGAGAAGCAGTAAGAATGGTCAGAGGAAAAGAGGAAGAGGAAGAAGAGGAGGAAGGAGAAGGAGGAGGCGGAGGAGGAGGAGGAGGAGAAGAAGAAGAAGAAGAAGAAGAAGAAGAAGAAGAAGAAGAAGAAGAAGAAGAAGAAGAAGAAGAAACAGGAGCAGCAGCACAAGGGGCTACTGAACAGGGCTAAGAATGCAGAACTTTCCTCTAACTGTCCCAATGTCCTGCTTCCCACAGGCTTCCCAGAGGCACTGTCCAGAACAAGATGCTGGACTAGATAGGCCTTTGGTCTGACCCAGCAGGACTCTTCTTACAATCCAGCAAGGTGGAGAGATCATGAGGTGCCAATCAAGATCTGGGGAGAACCAACCTGGAGCAGAGGACAATCAGCTACCTTATACTGAACCAGGTCATTGGCCCATGTAGCTCAGTATTGTCAACCCTGACTGGCAGTGGGTCTCCAGGTGCAAGGAACTTAGGATGCAATCCTATGCATGTTTAGAAAGAAACATGTCTTACAACTGCCAACATGCAGAGGATTGCACCCTTAAAGTTGTGGCAATCTGGATAGACACTGTGTGCTTCGCCACCAGTGGAGTGAGCCTTGGATTGTGCCCTCTACCTTCTCCAGTAGAGAAAACAGCAGAGATGGTAGGAGAGTTTCAAATGCTGCAGCTGTATGGTCAGAGCTGCCATTCCAGATCTGTCATCTTCAGAGAGATCCATGGGGCGCTGTTCCTCCAACATAATATTCAGGTTCTTCAGGGGATTTGAGACCTCTTGGGCAGATAATGCTTCTCTGTGGTCCTTATCAGAAGAGCCTGAGTCTCTCAAGCCTATGAACGTCTTGTAAAAAATGGCTTTGTGGGGGGTAACTTTTTAAATTTATGTTTTGCTATAGATTTTGCATAGAATCATGGCCAATAGTCAATATCCCACCCAGATGTAGGTTCATGACCAAGAAGTAGTTCTGGACAGTATGGTTTATCTAGTACCCAGTGAGTTCCTTTCTGAGCTGGAGAGCGAACCATTACTTCTCCAGTTGGATTCTGATCAACATTTTTCTGTACCCTGGTTTACCTTGTTACTTAACTCCCCTTGCAACCTCTGCAGAATGTCCAAAATAGCTGTATTCAAGGAAATTATATGTCTCTGCCTTAGCCTTTCTGAAAAACAAATCTTGCTGTGCTTAAAGGATGTGGGAAGTTTATTTATTTTTGTCATGTTGCATTAACTTGCCAAGAGTTAAATGCACTTAGATCTGTGCGCTGCTGTAGAATTGCAATAAACTATGCACCATTTATCTCATAGATATATTCACCCACGAAAGGTCAGATAGTCAGAGGTCTTGTCATATCACCGCGGGGTGGTTCTGAATATTTATATGTGACTTTGCCTCCCTCCACTGTATAAGGCAAGAGATGGGAAGGATGGTCAGAGCTGGTCTTGGGAAAATGGATTTCCACTTTTCTGCAGAGGTCAGAAATTGGAGAGTTTGCATGGGACCAGAATTTACGTTGCTTATTTATATGAAAAGACTTTTAGGCTATCTTTCAGCCAATGCTTCCAGGGCGGCTTTCAAAAATAATGTAAAACAATGTTGACAAAACTACCATAAACTGCAATCATGAGAGCACCAGTAAAAGAACATAAAACAGTATAAAAATATCAAAATGAAACTGGAAACATAAACAGTAAAAACCAGAAGCACTCAAAGTTACACATTAATGCCTGGGAGAAAAGTGAAGTCTTCCCCTAGTGCTGAAAATATAGTAAGGTAGACACTAGCTGAATCTCCCTGAGGAAAGCATTCCATAATTGTGGTGCCACCACAGAGAAGGACTGGACTCTGTTGTCACCCACTTTGCTCCAGCAGGTGGCAGTATGTGGAGCATGCTCTGATCCAGCTCCCAGTTCAGCTCTCCAGTCCACTTGCCTTGAGCTCTGTTACTTTGGATGAAAGGTGGGGTGTCAATCAAATGATCAAATGAATAAATAATGCCAGGACAAATTTACATAGGAGTAGGTAGGTAGTGGGGCCGCGGTGGCTTAGTGGTTAAGACGCCGAACTGCAGACTGGAAGGTCGGCAAGACAGCAGTTCGAGACCCGAGTGCTGCGTGACGGAGTGAGCTCCTGTCTTCAGTCCCAGCTCCTGCCAACCTAGCAGTTTGAAAGCAAGAAATTGCAAGTAGATAAATAGGTACCGCCTCGGCAGGAAAGGCAACAGCGTTCCATGCACCTTGGTGTTCAGTCATGCCGGCCACATGACCACGGAAGCGTCTTTGGACAGCGCTGGCTCTTCAGCTTAGAAATGGAGATGAGCACCACACCCTAGAGTCGGACACGACTGGTTGGGAACACCTTTACCTTTTAGGTAGGTAGTAGGGATGTAGGAGAATTTCATTCCTGTTTGCAAATCATGCAAACAAGCCCTGTTTGCAACCGAAACGTGAATATGAGCAGGAACAAATTCTCAAGAAATTGTCACTATTTCCCAAACTTGCGTTCACATTCGAAAGAATGCACTTGAGCGAATGCCCACTTCCAAATAAGTGTATATGTGCACTTGTGCAAGTGTGCATTTGCAGAAATCCACCCAATTCCCTTCCCCATTTTTTGCAAGGAGTACCTTGAAAATACAATCTAAGTGAATGGACCAATTCACTTACATTAGATTTTCCAAGTCCTGCTCTGAAAATCTGGGGTGGGTCTAGGGAATCCCCCCTCCACTGTCGGTCCTGTTGCCCCAAGGACCCATGGCAGGGCTGAGTGGGATTCCCCCTCACCCCCTGATTTTTGCAAGGAGCACCTTGAAAATCCAATCTAATTGAATGGACCAATTCACTTACATTAGATTTTCAAAGTGTTCCTTGTGAAAATTGGGGGTGAGGGGGGGAATCCCACCCCTCCACTGTGGGTCCTGTTGCCCCAAGGACCCATTATGGGATCCCCTCCCCGATTTTTGCAAGAAGTACTTCGAAAATCTAATGCAAGTGAATACATTAATTCACTTTTTCTGCAATTTTGTGCAGATCAAGGCCTTTACTGCCCTATGTGCGCAATATTACATTTACGGAAGTTCCCAAGGCACCATTTTTTCCTGCAAAATGGTGACAGCGGGCACATCAAGCACTCGGTGAGGGGTCATGGGGGTGGCCCGGCAAGCGGGGGGGGGGGGCGTGAGCAGGAGCAGTGCCTCTGCAGGCGCAGCCTTGAGATGCAAGTGGGAGGGGGAGTCCATCGGACTCCCGGATTGAGCCAAGCACCCATGCCATCCCTAGTGGCAAGACTATCTCTCACCAGGAGTGGCCACAGCTTGTGCTTGAATTGATGGCCTTAGGATCTGGGTAGGAGACTTTTCTTAAGGTAACCTTGGTCCCAAGCCACTTAGCATTTTGAAGGTTAAAACCAGCACTCTGAACTGAGTCCAGAAATTGACTGGTAGCCAGTGCAGATGATTGGTAGGATCAATGACCAAGCGTGACCTGGAAAGATTTGTAGGAGGCAGGGGATGCCACCTAACCTATTCTGCCTACTGTCATAAAGAAATGTCCTTGTTGGTAAGGAATGTCTCCCTGCAGTTCCATCCTTTAACCAGAGTGGATGCTGGTCATCTTAGATCCAGCTTCCTATAATTTCTCCTTAACAAACAAACAAATGAACGAACAGAGAAACTATTATGGCCTTCTGCCACACATCTGTAAAATACTCATTAGAAACTAGAGATGTATGAGAACGTTGTTTGTGCTTGTGTGATGTAAACCTCCCTCAGGTCCATCCGCCTCTGCTTTGGGACAGCTGTCCTCACTGTCCCACAAGCTTCAGCCCCTAAATTCACCAGGTAAAAGAGACACTCAATATGCCTAATTGGTTCCCTTCCCTTTGCCCAACCAGGAGAAGTTCCCAGGAAATATGAAGACTATTGGTAGCACAGAAAGATGAACAAGATGTGGGATTTTGTAATTTAAAAACAAACAAATTAAAGTTTATTTAATACAAGAGATGTTATATCTTATAATTAATTATGCAGTTCCCGGTCTTACCCTGCCTACTCTACCCTTTCTATCTCCTATTCCCACAACCCCGCTATGTAGATGTAGCTTTATCAAACCCTGAGGCCCTATCTGCCCAATCTGTTGTTACAGAGTGTGCACTCAGACCTGCTTTTAAAAAAAATTTTGGGGAAGGCCTATCTGGCTGTAGCTCAGTGGTAGAATACATACATTATGTGCAGAAGGTTCAGTTCTTGGCATCTCAAGGTAGGGCTGGGAAAGAGCCCTGTCTGAAACCCTGTAGATAATACTGAGCTAAATGGACCAATGGTCTTATTCAGTGTAAGGCACCTTCCTCTGTTCTATAGTGGGTGTGTGGGGTGATAGTGCCTGAGGCTTGGGCTCTCACCCTTTTCAGCACCTGCCAAAGGGTCTTAAGTCGGCAGATATCCCTCACTCTGATATAACTGTTTCTTTTAAAGAAGAGATATGGCCCAAAATGCAAAGAGGCTGCTGAATGAGTGTGGCTAAACTAAGATGGGTGGGGCTACGAGGCCCAAACCAACAGTACTTGCAAGAGATACTTAGGTTTTTCTTTTCTTTTCGACTAACACCACTCTTTAGACTTTAGAACAGTTTAGTTTGCTAATCCGATACCCTTCTTGCATGCTGGTATAGCCTGGTGTGTGTGTGTGTGTGTGTGTGTGTGTGTGTGTGTGTGTGTGTGATCTATCCATCCATCCATCCATCAGAAATGGAGAACGTGTAATGGAGAATTTCAATTCCTTCGGGGGAACTCATTACACCAACAACATGTGCATGTGTATTTGTGTGTGTGTGTGTGTGACAGAGAGAGAGAGAGAGAGAGAGAGATCAAAATTAAATTACAAAAATATATAACACGGGAGAGAAGAAGATAGCATCTATAAAAAATACTTTGCAGTCATGACCTTCAAAGTTTCCCGAGCAAGGCTCCTCTTTAGCTGCTATATTTCCCTTTTATCAAAATTAATGACTGCCTATGAGAGGCGATACAATCTTAGTAGATCATTGAAGATACAATAAAATTGTGGAGCTCTGTTGCTAGAGATATCAAATGGAAAACTGACAAATCTTCTGCACCCATTGACTGTAATTCATTGCTCCTGGGTCCTCTTGGTGTAAGGGAGGACAATGCTACTGTGGGAAGTGGCTTCAGAACTGGAATATAGTGTTCGGGGGGGCAAGCTGCAACTCCGCTTTTTTATTTCAGTAGTGATAGAATGAGGGGAGGGTATTCAGGGGGTTAAGTAAATGCCGAACAGCCTTATCATGCAAGTGTTGGTTCCCCAATCCACAGAAGTTGGGAGGGCGTAGGCAGAGTGAAGCAGTTGCCTCAGATGGCAGATGTTGGGAGGTAGCAGCAAGGTGTTTGAGGAGAAGCCTGTGTGACATGCAGCCAGCTCTGTGCCCCCTAAGCTGTGATTCGTGGAGAAATTCTCAGAAATTCTCCGCCATCCCTACTTTGCATGCAGAAAGTTCTGGGTTCGCTCCCTGGCATCTCCAGGTAGAGCAGGAACAACTCCTGCCTAAAACCCTAGAGAGCTGCTGCCAGCGAGTGTTGACAATACCGGACTATATGTAGGGATGTCAGACAAATCAGCAACAGATCGAAATGACGTCAGATTTCTATGAATCTGACCCCAAGCAACCTGCAGCCCTCCGGCTTTTCTAAGACAAGCAGATTCTGTGGACTTATGGAACATTTTTTAAGAACTCTCAGGAACTGTGCGCAAACTTGGCCATACAAAATTATGAAAGTTGTTGTAAAACACACTAATGCATACATCATTTTAAAAATAAAAAAACACATTGTACACATCCCTGATCTATCCTCAGCCGCTCCACTGTATAGCAATCTTTTTTTCCCATGCTCTGCTCATTGATTTTTTGATGAGCTAAAAACAATGTGCAAAATGTTACCTACCAGTGAAAGTTCCATAATTGTTCTTTGTGTATTTTTCCAAAAAGGGGTGGGGGTGGGGGATGAATCCATCAATGAGCAGATGATGGAGCAGACAATGTCTGACAATCTGCAAAACACAGATGGACCACATCCTGAGCGACAAGGACCAATGGTCAAACTCATATAAGGCACCTTCCTATGTGAGAGCTTATATAGGAGTTGTTAGAATCTGAGTTAACACAATAGCCCTGGTCAGGCATTATGCCCAAACGGGGAATTTTGCACATGTAGGGGGCACAGGGGGTGTTAATCAGCCCTGCCTCAACATTAAAGTGTGTGCTTCCCCGCCCTTTCCATTCCTTCCTCCATTGAGTGGGAAGGTCTGAAGTGGTTTCTATGCACATTTGGCTGAGTGCAGCACATAGAACTCTCCATGCAGTTGGGAACCCTGATCAGGCTTGCGGGGAGACTCCTAAATGAGTTCAGCTGAACATAGGGATGGAGGAGAAATGTGGTTCATATTTTAATGCAGACTTATTTTATTTCACACTTTTGAACCCACACACAAACCAAAACTCAGTTATCCTTCAAAATTCGCACTTCTCTGAATTTTGCAATGCCATTTTTCCAATAAAGAAAATGTGTGCAAAATATCTATATTAGGGGAAACACCACACCTATCATCTTTCATTATCAAGATGAGCCACAGCATCCTCACCGCGCTCCCATCTATTTTGGGAGTAGAAGCTTCTTCACTGTGGCCCGTGTACAACTCTGGCAGAAGGGAAGCATCTGACAGTGGAGCTACACCCACATCACTCACATATTTATGGAGTGAGCCTGTAATAGCTGGCAAAATCTTCATTTGCTGTGTTGATTAGCACTGTCTATCCATATTTATTTCAGCCCTCGGCTGTTGTTCATCACAGCTAGATAGGATGCTGTTGTCTTAATCCCGTGTCTCTGGTTAATGGGCTGTGTGCATGTTTTTCTATCAAGCTTAGAAATTGAGTAAACACATATTTCTCAATTTTGGTTTCTAATCGCCTTGCTGCCCATGAATCACAGGAACTCTCCGTATGGGAACGATGGTGCATTGTTAGCATTATTTTTAATATTACCTGTCCTGGTTTAGAGTTTTCCTGTTGCTTGTTTTGAGTCATCTTGATAGGATCTTGGCCACTCAGACCTTTCTCTTTTTAATCCTCAACTTCCGCAGTGGGCAGGTGATGTCAGACATTCCGTAAGAGCCATATAGTGCCAGTGCACATAAGGAGCGGGGATATTTTGGAGGGATGAATTCAGACTGCAAAGGGCACGGGAGATCAGCATCCACATGCTAAGTACAGGAAACTGTGATGTTGGCCAACAGCAGTCAGCAGGACAGCTGATAGGAAGGATTAGGACAGGAGGCAGCATGCACATATCGTTGTCCGGCTAGGACATAAATGTATCTTGTGTTGCTTACATCTTGATGTTTTGTGTTTCCATATAGCTGTCTTGTATTCCTTGAACACCATCAGAAAATGTCAGCTAGGAATCATTGCAGCGGCAGCAGTGCAGGACTGCTCCCAGGTGCTTATTGTTGGCAGAGAATTTGACTTACAATAATTAGACTGGGTAAGTGTTAGGTGTAGTGTCATTTTCCCTCTAACCCTGCATATGTTGGAGATCAACCCATTCCTCCTGCTCTGGATGAGGTCTGTCAGTCTTGGGCTAATGGTTACTTTGTGCAACAGCTCCTAACAAGCTTCAGCCAAGCTTGCCATGCTGTTCTCTTTCTCTCCACCCTGCTCCGCTGCCAATGTGCTGCCTCTTGAAACTCTCGTCATAGCTTCTGCTCTCTGCAGCCTGCACTCAGGGTTGGTGATAGTGGCAGTGAAATTGGGTACCTGCCAAGGCCCACTGGGATTGGTAAAGGCTCCACTGACCCTATTCTTCTTTGACAGATAGGACTCAGGAAAAGTGGAGGCAGCTCTTGTGTTTGTGTTCTGCAAAGAAAAGTGAAATATTCTGCCCGCACATTGAACATCACTGTGAATGGTACAGGATTCTGAGCACAGTATGAAGATGGAGGGCCAATGTAATGCTTAGGTGTGGCGGTTGGGAGATGAGTGGGCTCCTTGCAATATGACAGCATGCCAGAGAGGACTCTGGGACATTCTGTGCAACCTGCTTCCTTGCCAGTGAAAGGGGGCCATGGGTGGTCTCTTGCCCAGGCCTCCAAATATTTAGCACACCCTCCTAACATTCCAACTTTAAGGTCTGAACAGTGGCATACAAGGATAGGTGACAGTTGTTGGCTTAATCTGTGCCTATTCTTGTTTATGATTAGGGATGGGTGAACAAACGATGTTCAAGATAACCAGGATTCTCCAAACATCTTGCCACCCGTCTCATTCCTGATTCCTATATGTATCCACAATTGCTGCTCGCTTGGTGTGAACAAGAAACTTGCATAAATCGAGCAGCGATTGAATGGGCGATTTGTGCAGATTTCCCTAAATTTGCTTAAATTCCCCCAAGTTGTGAAAATTTCCTCCATCGGCTAAAACAGGGCTGATTTGGTCTACAGAGGAAATTTGCGCAGATTAGGAAATTTGTGGAAATCGAACTGGGAATTGGGAACAAGATGAACATTAGCATGTGTTTGACAGTTCGCAGATATTTTCGGTGGGCACATGCTCACGCTCATGTTTGAATGGGGCATGCTTGCATGTTTTGTGAGCAAAAACAAACCCTCATACATCCCTACTTATGTTGTTGTTGTCATTTCATATTGTATTGACATTAGCAGCAATAGTTTTACAACATTTGTTTCCTCTGTTAATTTCATTTCTCTACCCCCCCTTTTTTTCTTTTCTTTTTCCTCTGTTGAACGCCAATCTTTCAGCCCCGATCAAGGTATTATAGCCCAAGAATGCATGGTAATCTCGACAAATTGAAAAGCAAAGGTGCTTTTAAGACTGGAAAATAATTCTAAATGGAGCCATTATAATCCTATTAGGGAGGGAAAGGCAGAGAAGGGGGAGAGAAGTAAAAGCAACAATGAGAAAACATACACCAAAGAACCTTGAGTAGTAAAGCAGAAAAAGAAGAAACACATTGCACTGTCATTTACCCCCAAACTGATTTAAATTGTTGATTGGAATGATTTAATGAAAAATACCAGCCATAAATGAAACAGTTTCATAAAAATAATATGGAGAGAGAGAGAGCAATTGGGGAAAAGTGAACCATTTTGCAGCAATGGCCTGTAGGCAGTAATATTCTCTTTTGACATTATTGATTGTGTGCCACATATTCTCCTGGCTAGAAACATAATTAACCATTCTGTCAGGCTCACTAGATGGAACCGCTTGTCAAAATTTTGTTCAAATTGATGTTTTTGTTGCTTAGGAGAAACAGAAACAAAATGGAAATCGTCAGGCACATCTCTTAAAGAAGAGATGAATAAAAGAAGAGTTTTTGCATGGTGACTGTGTAAGCATATTTTTAATAGACTATTCTATGGAGGGGTGTTTCCGTTCTTGAGGCTTAGCCTATCAGAAATGATTTTTTGAACTGGGGTCATATATCCTGTCCACTTAACAGAATTTCCTCCTGCAAGATGTAATTATGGCTGCTAGGGCATACTGCTCTTAAACCAAAGATTTAGGTAAATTGATGGAGAGTAAGTCTGTCAACAGCTATTAGCCATAGTAGCTAAAAATAGAGCATCTGCATTAAGAAGGTAAGAGAATTAAAAAAACCATCCTGGATCAGACCAAAGAGCTATCTAGCCTATTCCCACAATGGCCACCCAGATGGGAAACCCACTGCAGGACATGAATGCAACAACACCCTCCATCTTGTGTTCCCCAGCAACTGGTATACAAAGACATATAGTGCCTTGCATAAGTATTAACCCCCATTTGACTTTTCTACATTTTGTTGTGTTACAACCTGGAATTAAAATGGATTTAATTAGGATTTCTCTTCACTGATCTACACAAAAGGTCCATAATGTCAAAGTGGGGAAAAACCTACATATTTTACAAAATGATTTACAAATAAAATACTGAAAAGTCTGGATTGTATATGTAAGTATTCACCCCCTTTCCTGTGACACCCCTAAAGAAGCTCTGGTGCAACCAACTGCCTTCAGAATCACATAATTAGTTGGAGTCCATCTGTGCACAATTCATGAGTCACATGATCTCAGATTAAATACACTTGTTTCTGGAAACCCCAGAGTTTGTTGGAGAGCATATCTAAACAAACAGCATTATGAAGACCAAGGAGCTATCAAAACAAGTCCAGGATAAAGTTCTGGAGAGGCACCAATCAAGTTTGGGTTATAAAAATATATATACCCCAAACTATGACATCCCCCACTGTTAAATCCATTATTACAAAATGGAAAGAATATGGCACAACCATGACTCTGCCTAGAGAAAGCCATCCACCAACAGTGACCGGGTAAGGAGGGCATTAGTCAGAGAAGGAACCAAGAGGCCAATGTTGACTCTGAAGGAGCTGGAGAGATCCACAGCTGACATGGGAGAAACCATCCATGGGACAACTATCACTTGTATACTCCACAAAGTTGCGCCAAAATAAGGAATGTAAATGGCGGCAGCCGTGGCCGCTGCCATTTGCGTACGCGCGTGTGTGTTTTTTTTGAAGTCAGACATGATAGGCTACGTAGACATTTACGTAGCCTATCACAGCTGCCTGCAGGGATGCAAATGGCGGCGGCTACGGCTGCTGCCATTTGTGTCCCTGCTAGCCAGCGGCTGGATGTCCGGCTGCTGGCGGAGCCGGCCGGCGGCTCCGCAGAATTGGTGCGGAGCACAGCCGGCCGGCCAGGATTCCGGGGGGGGGGGAGGAATGGAGCACCTCCCCCCCCCCAGCAAGGATTCCAGGGGGCAGGACGGAACGCCTCCCCCCCAACCATAAACATAATTCACGAAAGGTAAGTACCTTTCGTACATCCCTAGTGAAGGAGTGCTTTTTTATCTGCCCTGAATCCTGCACCATTCAGCCTAGGGATGGCAGAGAATTCCGCCATGGACTCCAATGAGGCCGGATTCTTTAGGAGTCCCCAGAGTCCATGGTGGAACAGATCACTCGCCTCCGCCTCCCTGCGGGATCCATCTGGGTCAGATCCCTGTCCATGTTGACCCTGCAGAGCCAGCCGCCAGCTCCGCAGGGCTGGAGAAAGTCAATAGGGCCGGCAGCCACTGCTGTGCTGTATCTCTGTGTAATTCAGTCCCCTGGACGCAAATGGCATAGTGGGTGCCATTTGCGGTCGTAAAGCTGGTCCATTCGCCTAAATGCAGACATAAATGTATCGACTTTCTCCAGCCCTGTGGAGCTGGTGGCCAGCTCATGGGATTCAGCCTCATGGTAAGACTAGGGCTGAAGTGGGCACCCGATCGGGTCTGGGAATCTAGCTGACACCCCCCCACACACCCAAGCCACCCGCACTCACCCTGAGCCCATCCACCGATCTCTACACCACCATTTTTTTTAAAAAATGGTCCACTTATACCTGTAACCTTGTGTATATGAGCCTTCACAGCGCCATTTGTGGAAGAACAAATATGCGCGTATCTGCGCCTGCCATTTTTTCACAAAATGGCAGGTGCAGAAATTGCTGGATGGATCCAGGGTGAGTGCAGGTGGTTCAGTGAACAGGGAAGGGGGTCAGGTGCAGATCTGGGGGCACGTGAGCAGGAAAAGGGGCTTGGTGGGTGCCCAGGGAACCCAGAGGGGGGGCACACCTGTCCATCCCTAGGGATGCCCTCAGGTTTTAGTACTATGAGAGTGGGAGAAAAAGTCTCGCTATCCATTTTCTCTAAAGAACACCAAATTTTAAGAGGGGACAATTCTATCATATCCGCTCTTACTCACCTTATTTTCTAAGCTAAACAACACCACACATTGTAACCTTTCTTCATAGGATCATTGCGCCCAGCCTTTGATCATTTTGGTTGCTTTTTTACTGCATCTTTTCTGTATTCAGAGGGAAGATGCTATTGATTACCTGATGCTGGGGCCAAATACATTCATGCAAGTTCATGCCTGGCTTGTATGATTTCCAGGCACAGCTTGCTTATCCATATTAAGTGTTATTAAGGATGTGTTCTTCTTAAGCAAGGATCATACTGGACCTAGTTCAGCATTGTTTGTAGAATCCCAGCCACCAGCAGGTTGTCTGCTGGAAAATAGCCAGTGGTCCACCAGTGATCTACTTTCTACCTATGCTTGACTTGAGTCAACCACAAGGTGTGTATGTATAAAGTCAATGTTCTGATGTCTTTGCACAATATGGATTAAATCATGATTAATTCTTCATTGTCTCCATTTCTGTCCCTAGTACGCTTTGGTTAGCATTCCTGCTAATGACAAATTTATTTTAATTTTATTGCGGTCTCTGCTCTCCATGTGGCACATATTAAGAAATGTGTACAGAAGCGAATGGTTTTTTTAAAGAACATCCCACCCCCTCCTCTCTTTCAAGGCATTGACACCAGATTCATTTTAATGTTAATTTCAATTTATTATGTACTGATGAGACAGAGAGAACATATTCCTTAGCTTAATTGCATTTCTCTAATCTTTTCTGTCCATTTAATTTAACATGTACACTTGTCTCTCCTGAAGCTACTATGCATGTCTTGGATTTACTTAAGAAAAGCAATCAAGACAAGGAGAAATACTTTGTTGGGATACACATCTTGTTAGGGAAGTACGAAAGTCACTTACCTGTTCGCGGATTATGTTTATGGTGGTGGTGGGGAGGCATTCCGTCCCTCCCCCTGGAATCCTTGATGGGGGGGAGGCGCTCCGTTCCTCCCCCCTGGAATCCTCAAATGGCTGGCTATGCTCCGCGGCAGCTCTGCGGAGCAGCCGGCCAGGCCCAGCCAGGCCAGAGCCGTCCACAGCCGGATTTCTGGCCGCGGAGGGCTCTGGGTAAAAAACAAACAAACACCTGCGTACGCAAATGGCGGCGGCTACGGCTGCCGCCATTTGCGTTCCTTCTTTTTTGCCGTCTGAATCTACGTAAATATTTACGTAGACTATGACAGCGAAAATAAAGGGGAACGCAAATAGCGTAGCGGGCGCTATTTGCGTCCCTTTTTGATTCCCTGTTTTAGCCTACGTAAATCTTTACGTAGGCTAAAACAGCAAATCAAAAGGGGACGCAAATAGCGCCCGCTACTCTATTTGCATTCCCCTTTATTTTCGCTGTCATAGTCTACGTAAATATTTACGTAGATTCAGATGGCGAAAAAGAAGCAACGCAAATGGCGGCGGCCGTAGCCGCCGCCATTTGCATACGCAGGTTTGTTTGTTTTTTTAAACCCAGCCAGCCATGATAGGCTACGTAAAGATTTACGTAGCCTATCATGTCTTTTTTTTTTTAAAACCCACCCAGCCATGATAGGCTACGTAAATCTTTACGTAGCCTATCGTGTCTTTTTTTTTTTACCAAAACTGGAAATGGTGGCGGCGGCAGCTGGTCAGAAGACCAGCCGCCAGAGCTGCTGCCACCCAGAAGATCTGCCCCAGGTAAGTCTCATCCCGGGGGGGATCCGCGGGGTGGGGTGGGGGGTGGCAGGCCGTTCCGACACAGATTTCGGGGGGCCGATTGCACTGGCATTCAGCCTCACCGAGATCCGTGGCGGAATTCTCTGCCATCCCTACATCTTGTGCAATGTTCCCTTCCTGTATAATTCCAGTTTGAAGGTGATCATTTGACTACTAAAATATAGTTTCTATGGACGCTTTTGCTATGATGGAGTTGGGTTTCCCTGGACATTTGGTCTTCCAGCTGCTCTTAACATATAGGCTGATTTCAAGGCTGGGAGGAGCAGATCAGAAGCATTTTCTTCTATTTTCAGTTAAAAATGGTTTTCTGGGAAAAAACTGTGGTTATTTAACTAAAGTTTATCCAGACAAGCCAACACTGTAAACCTCAGTTTGAAGTGGACTTTGGTCAGGTAAACCATAGTTAAAACTGACCATAGCTCCGACAAGACAACAAAATGTTGTTACTTGAAAACAGAAGCAAATATGCTGGTGCTGGGGAGGAGGAGTGAAGCATTCAAAAAAGAACATAGTGAGATGACAGCTCAACACCATCATGAAATCCTTACATTCAGTTAGGTTGTGGGGATTCATAGACATATTTTTTAACCCTCTCTTATAACACTACAACATGTGGTCAACAAATGAAATGGTTTATCAGTAGATGCAAGAGAGACAAAAGGAAGCATTTCTTCATACAAACCATTAATAACTTAAGGAATTTAGGGCCAAAAGATGTGGCAATGCCACTAGGTTGGATTACTTTAAAGAGGATGAGATGCTTTCTTGGAAGTTAGGCTAGTTGGAAGCACACAGGCAGGATTAAGAAGGCATTTGGTTGGCAGCAGTTGGAAACAAGGTGCAGCAGAAGATGGACTCTTTGTCTGAATCAATAGGGCTTTTATGTTCTCATGATGGTGGACATGCAGCACGTTGGAACATTCAAAAGAGCAAAGCTGAATAGATGACATATAGAATAGTCAAGAAAATCCTCCCCAAGAGGACCACCAGAGGCTGCATGGTTGACTCAAAGAATGAACTCTGTTCTAGCCAAACATCCCTATCTAATGGCCGTCTTACAGTAACATTTTAGCACACACACAAATTTGGATTGAGGAGATCTTGTATTTGGCCAGTATGAATCAAGTTACAAGAAATGTAAAAATGCAGGTGGATAACTGCGCCACAAATGTTAACATTGAACAGATCTAGATAAAACTGAAAATATAAACATCTCAGCTTCAGATATTTATTTATTTACGTTTGTATACTGCTCCACATCTAAACAGATTCCGGAGCAGTGAGCAACAAGAAATGAAATAAACAAAAGATAAGACAAATGAAACATCATCATCAACATTTCTATACTGCCCCATAGTCGAAGCTCTCTGGGCGGTTTACAAAAGTCAAAACATTAAAATACAGTATACAAAGTTTAAAAACCATTTACATAAAAGCATATGGACAATATATACATATATGAAAAACAACTTTGAACTAAAACATTTTTTTAAATCCAACAATAAAACAACACAGCTTAAAACAACACAGCTTAAAAACAGTATACAAATGTCAGCAAAAGGAGCAAGAGTGCTAAAAGGGAAGGCCTGCCAGAATAACAGAGTCTTTAATGCCTGTTTAAAAACCTTCAAAGAGGTCAGCAGGTGCATTTCAACCGGCAGGTCATTCCACAACTGAGGGGTGGCAAAGGAAAAGGTCCTCTTTGTGTGGAGGATATTAACATGATATTAAAATTATTCTTTAAAAAACAGAGTGCCAATAAAACCAAGTCTGGTTAACCAAGGAAGGCTTCCTGGAAAAAAGCTGCTTTCAGGAGGCACTGAAAACCCAGTGTTGGCACGTACCTGGCCTCCAGAGACAGGGAGTTCCATAGGAAGGGAGCCACCACACTGAAAGTTCTTCTCTGGGTGAACTCCAGTCAGTCCATAGGTCCATGCAGAACCACCAGGAGAATGGCCTCTGATGAGCAGTGATCAGCCAGGTTGCTCAGGGAAAAGGCGCTCTCTCAGGTATCCTGGTCTCTAGATATATTGGATGGATGGATAGATAGATAGATAGAAAAAAACAGAAAACTGTGATGGATATCTAGAAATGTATAGTAGCAATCTTTCAGTGCTATGCAGAGCAGAAATCTAAAAGTATTTGCTCTAGAATTGTGGCTCAGGCACAAATGGATCATTAACCCAATGTATAAGCATGGATTTCAGTCTATGCTGGGTGGGGCAGAAACTGTTTCAGTCCCATCATATTTATTTTGAAGGTTTGTGACTCTTACCAATAAAATGCCTTGGATTTTTAGACATTTGGGGGCTGTAACTGTGTGTTCTTTCTTTCGGTATGCATTTGCCTTTGATCTTCAAGAAGATTCAAGACAAGGAAGCAGTCCAGAATTCTGTACAATAGAAATGAGATAGACATCAGATACAGTGCATGCTTTTCTGCTCCTTTGAATATGTGATACGAAAATGTGATTTACTGAGATGCATAATGTTCAGAGATACCTGAGATGCAAAGGCTTTATCTATGCAGACTTAGATCCTCAGCTGTAAGTACTGCTTTGTCTTGGCCGAATTCCCCCCAGATACATTTCAAATGAACACAGAGATCCATCCAATTTGGATTGGATGACTGTCCCAAGAGGCAAGCCCAAGTTATTTGGTTAATGAAGTGTTTATCAGTGTCAGACTAGTAAGCAAGAGAGCTGTTTGGGTTTGATACATTGCTCTTGGTGCATGAAGAATCAAGGAGGGGCGAAATTGAAAGGGACTTATCTGCAATATTGACATTCAGGCTGTTGATTCATCCTCCATTGTAGTTGTTTTGGGGTTTGATACAAAGGAAGGGAGAAAGCTAAGAAAGCATTGATGTATGAAGAAATACGGAAGAAAAAATCACATTCAAATTAGAGGATAAATTAATGCATGAAGTCAGGATTTGATACCATGTTCAAATATGGTTTTGATATGGGTTGCTGGTTTATGTCTTGTGTTTCCTTTCTTAGCCTTTTGTATTTTTGCAGTCCTTCCTATACGAAAAGGTTGGAATCACACACTTTCCTAAACAAGGCCAGTTCCAACTGAATGCATCAGGTTTTCTTAGAGCACATAGGACCAGCTCCCTTGCAAACAGTTGCCTTCACAAGTGAGTGTTTGTAGAGTGATTACAATCATGGAAGCAATGAAAGGTATGGCAAAATTAACCATGAGTTACCACCAAAATTTCACCTAAAGCAAATTCAAAGCAAATAAGTGTGTGTGTGTGTGTGTGTGTGTGTGTGCGCGCGCGTGCATGTGCGTGTCTGTGTCCTCATCAAGCGGAATTGTAAAGAAAGCCCAAGTTTCATGAAAAACTACTGAAATGTTTTGTTGAACATCCTGTATACTGTTCATACAAGTGGAGTTTTCAGAAAAGATCTGGATATTCCTGGGACTTTCCAAATAATATACCAGTTGTTAGGCCAATTAGAACAGGGTTCCTATGTGTGCGTTCTTTTGTGGGATTAATTCCAGAAGTACTTCTGTGGAGGTGAACCTCAGTGGATGTGGACCTTAATTCCAACATTTAGAAAGTGAGAAAGCAGAAACTAGGGATGGCGGAGAATTTCTCCCCGAAACTTCGGGGGGCCGAGCGCCAACGTGTTCGGCCCCCCGAACAAGTTTCGGGGAGAAATTCTCCGCACCCCCCCGCACACCGCACCCCCCCCGGGACGGGACTTACCTTTGCCGAATGTCCCTCCCGGCGGTGGGTCCGGCTGGCGGTTCAGCGGGTGTTCGTCCGGGGCGGGAGCGGCAGCCGGTCTTTCGACTGGCTGCCGCCGCCGCCATTCCAATCAAAGAAAAAAAAACAAAAATGCCCCTGTGATAGGCTACGTGACGATTAACGTAGCCTATCACGGCTAGATTTGCAAAGTCAGCCGTGATAGGCTACGTTAATCGTCACGTAGACTATCACGGGTGACTTTAAAAAAAAAAAAAGCACGTATGGATAATGGCGGCCCCCATAGGGAGCCGCCATTCCCGTTCCTTATTTGGTCGCTGTAGTCTACGTAAAGATTTACGTAGACTAAGGCGAAAATAAGGGCAACGCTATTTGTGTTGCCCTTATTTTCGCCGTAGTCTACGTAAAGATTTACGTAGTCTACAGCGACCAAATAATGAACGCGAATGGCGGCTCCCTATGGGGGCCGCCATTTGCGTACGCGCTTTTTTTTTTTAAAGTCACCCGTGATAGGCTACGTGACAATTAACGTAGCCTATCATGGCTGACTTTGCAGATCTAGCCATGATAGGCTACGTTAATCGTCATGTAGCCTATCACGGGGGCGTTTATTTTTTTTAAAAAAAACGTTTGAGTTCACGGCCAGGCGAGGTGAGGCGCCTCCTCCCCGGCCTGAATTTCGGCCGGGCGAGGCGGGAAGCCTCCCCCCCGGCCTGAATTTCGGCCAGGCGAGGCGGGAAGCCTCCCACCCCCGGCCTGAACTTCGCGGGGGGAGCAGCGAAGCGCCTTCCCCCCACCACGAAAAACTTCGAGGACAGGTAAGTGAGTTTCGTCCACTTCGTGAGGACAGGTAAGTGAGTTTTCTAAGCAGAAACTTAGGAGATGAGCATAAGATGTGATGTCTTGGCTCAGATTTGAATCACCATTGTTACTTGCGGCGCAGACAGAGAACATACAAGAATATAGATGGTTGTGTTTTTCTTGCAACATGCTCATGATGGAAGGTGTTTATTCAGATAATTCTTCGTAGCTTGACTTGGAAATAAAAGTGGCCTGATTTCAGTCATAAATCATTCCAACGTGCTTGACTTTGCTGGCTTTCATTTCTTCTGTGCGAGTAATGAGTGTGTCCCTTCTCTCGTTGGCTGTCCGTTGAAAAGTAATAATGAAAGAAAGGAATAGACAACTGCACTGAGCCCAGCCAAGTAGTTCTATGGGTGTTGGAAGGCTTGAAAATGTAAGGCTGAGTGGCCTGTAGGAATTTGCAAGGCCTCCCTCTTCATTTTGAAAGAGTTTTCCATCCCAGGATCTTAAATGTCTATGAAAACTCAATGGAGTGCCTTGGATATCTTTATTATAAAGAACCGTACATTGGATGTGTATGGGAATACACATCCATATGTGGACCTTGCACATTGCTTTTAATGGGTTACACATCTGGATGTACTGTACATCTAATGAGGATTCTGTCCTTTGCTTTCAGTAGGAAGCACATCAGGATGAGCTTTCCTGTTGCTAAGCCCTGGATAAACTGTGCAAGAGTTCATGCATCCAGCTGCTGAAAATTACCCTGCCTGACAGAAAGTAAATTGTACAGAACTGGACTGAAGATTGGTTCAGGATAATTGCCCTCACCAGTGGGACTACAGTATCCATGCTAGAAATGAAATCTTCCAGATTACTATGGTATCCCTAGTGGCCAGTAAGATGCTCTCGAACAATGTAATGTATATTCTACCAGCGGTGGTATCAGGGTGGACACTGAGCCCATGGAATCCCAGAGTAGTTCTGATTCTGAGGAAGAGCAGCCACTCCTGGGAGACGAGCGCGCTCCTCTTTCCCAGGGCCAACAGCTGACGGAGATTCCTCCCACCAGCATTCCTAGCTTAGATAGCAGTCCAGGGAGTGACAGAGCGCGGGAAGCAGACTTGATGGATGCGCGACGCCGATGCAGAGAGCAGCGCCAAATGGAGGGCGCAGAAAGGAGTCGTAGTGCCCAGTTGGCGCGCAAACAACGGCTGCGCCCAGAGGATCCAAGGGAAAAGGGGAGGGACTCTACCTAATCCTTAAGTTCAGCGGTCTGCCAGTAATTCTCTTTCAAACGGGGACCAACTGTTCCAACTTAGGGCATAGGTACTCTGCTGCTAGTTATCTAGTTGCTAACGGTAGAGTTGTTAAGTTGTAAAAGAGGAATAAAGCTTTGAAAAGAATCCCTTTGTCTGTGTCTGGACTTGGCTACTGGATTAGACTGAGAGAGGCCTCCAAGGAGCCCTTGACAGGTGGGGTTTGGATGTCTCTTGTGGGCAAGGGACAATGAGTGGTTGGTTCCCTAACCTTGGCACCTGTACAAGTGGTTCCAGACACATAAGAGCAGGTGCATGAGCATATTTTCTCCTGTCGGTAGAATGTGACCGAGTGATTCCACTCTGGTAACGACTTTCAACTTTTCAATGCTTGGGGATTCCTTTCCACATTCTGAGGACCTCTGATGCATTACACAGGATTCTGGAGCACATCCTAGCCCAGCCACACTTTTTAGATCATGATGTTAGTCCGAGTTTTTATTATTTAATTTATTACATTGTTATGCCGCCCAATAGCTGAAGCTCTCTGGGCAGTTCACAAAACAAGACGTAAAACCATAAAATAGAATAACGTAGGAAAACATGATATAAAAACCTTTAAAAGTTAAACAGAGGCCCAGTTCACATGTCACAACAACCCAGGCATTTTTTAAACCCCGAGTTGTTGTGAACGCAGCACTGCGCTGGTGCATAGTGTCCAGTTACTCCCACTGTGAGCAGGAGTGGCTGAACAACCCAGGGATGCTCCATCTGTGGATTGTTTGCCATGATGTGTGAGCTCTGGCTTGTTTGGGTTAAAGCTGTGATGTGAGAACAGGGCCAGAATAAAACCAGATTAAAAATCAAAGTAAAGGTCAGCAACAGTGCAAGGATCTTAACGCACACTAAACATTTAACAACAACACCCCTCCACACACACCCCCACAAAGCCTGAGAGAATAAAAAGATGTTCACCTGGCACCAAAAAGACAACAACGTAGGCACCAGGTGAGCCTATCTGAGCAGAACATTCCACAACCAGGGTGCCACCACTGAAAAGGCCCTTTCCTTAATAGCCACCCACCTCAATACATTTGGTGGGGGCACCCAGAGAAGAGCCTCTGGGGACGATCTTATGGTCCAGGCAGGTATATATATAAGGTGGCGATTCCTCAAATAACTTGGCCCCAAGTATTTAGGACTTTAAAAGTGAATACCAGCACTTTGAATTGAGCCTGGAAATGGACTAGAAGCCAGCACAGATCACAAAACAATATGATCATATCAGCCAGTCCCTGTTAAAAGTCTTGCTCCCTATTTTGGACAAGCTGAAGTTTCTGGACCATTTGGCGGAACAATGTATAATGCATTACAACCATCCAAATTAGAAGTATGCCCTAGAGCAGGGGTGGGCAAATCTGCGTTCCCCCTTAGTTTCGCCGTCTTAGTCTACGTAAATATTTACGTAGACTAAGACGGCCAAAAATAAGGAATACAAATGGCAGCGGCCGTAGCCGCCGCCATTTGTGTACGCGTTGTTTTTTTTGTTTTTTTTTTACCCAGATGTGATAGGCTACATAAGTTTTTATGTAGCCTATCACGGCTGAATATAGGGACGCAAACGGCGGCGGCTATGGCTGCCGCTGTTTGCGTCCCTGCTAGCCAGCGGCCAGATGTCTGGCTGCTGGCGGAGCTGGCCGGCCGGTGGCTCTGCAGAATCCCCACGGAGCAGAGCCAGCTGGCCAGGATTCTGGGGGGAGGGACAGAGTGCCTCCCCCTCCCAGCGGAACACGGCGGAGCCAGGTAAGTGGGGTTTCATACATTCCTATTTGTACCATGAGCTCTGCCTCTATTCACCTTGGGCTCTGTGTGTTGTGGTGAGTGTCACAGACAAATGGGGATGGCTTGCCATAGCAAGCCAGCTGTGTTCTAGCCTGAACCCACTTGCACTGGGATTTCACTTGCAGTTTGAAAGGCCCTAAGAATGCAGGATGATTCAGTGAACCAAAGTCTCTTAAGAACATAAGCAGAGCCCTGCTGGAGCAGACCAAGGCTCCAGCTAGTCCAGCATTCTGTTCACACAGTGGCCAACCAGCTGCCCACAGGAAACCCACAAGCAAGACACGAGTCAAGGGCCATATGTCTGGGGATTGGCAAGCCAGTGGTGCTCGAGATCACTAAGACTCTTTGAACATCATCTTGTCACTTCTCTTGTGCCAGATTCCTCTTCACATTTGTGATCACTGCTCCTTCTGTGCAAACAGGAAAAATGCACAAACTGAGCAGCAATCGAACATGAAATTTGCACAACTTTCCTAATGTGCACAACTTTCCTCCATATAATAAAATGGAGCTAATTCAGCCTATAGGGAAATTTGCGCACATTAGGAAATTTGCATACAATTAAACTGGGACATTTGAGCAACTCAAACACAAGCACATGTCTGACAATTTGTGAACATTTTTGTAGGGGTGGACGAAAGTCACTTACCTGTCCTCGAAGCTTGTTCGCAGTGGGGGGGAGGCGCTTCGCTGCTCCCCCCACAAAGTTCAGGCCAGGGGGGGAGGCTTCCCGCCTCACCCGGCCGAAATTCAGGCCGGGGGGGAGGCTTCCCGCCTCGCCCGGCCGAAATGCAGGCCGGGGAGGAGGTGCCTCGCCTCGCCCGACCACGAACTCCAAAGTTTTTTAAAAAAACAAAAAACGCCCCCGTGATAGGCTACGTGACGATTAACGTAGCCTATCACGGCTAGATCTGCAAAGTCAGCCATGATAGGCTACGTTAATCATCACGTAGCCTATCATGGGTGACTTAAAAAAAAAAAAGCGCGTATGCAAATGGCGGCCCCCATCGGGAGCCGCCATTCGCGTTCCTTATTTGGTCGCTGTAGTCTACGTAAATCTTTACGTAGACTACAGTGACCAAATAAGGAACTGGAATGGCGGCTCCCGATGGGGGCCGCCATTAGCCGTATGCACTTTTTTTTTCTTTTTTTTTAAGTCACCCATGATAGGCTACGTGACAATTTACGTAGCCTATCACGGCTGACTTTGCAGATCTAGCCATGATAGGCTACGTTAATCGTCACGTAGCCTATTACGGGGGCGTTTTTGTTTGTTTTTTCTTTTATTGGAATGGCGGCGGCGGCAGCCGGTCGAAAAACCGGCTGCTGCTCTTGCCCCGGCAGCCGGTCAAAAAACCGGCTGCCGCTCTTGCCCCGAACACCTGCCGAACTGCCGGCCGGACCCGCCGCCGGGAGGGACATTCGGCAAAGGTAAGTCCCGTCCCGGGGGGGGTGCGGGGGTGGGGGGGAGAATTTCTCCCCGAAACTTGTTCAGGGGGCCGAACACGTTGGCGCTCGGCCCCCCGAAGTTTCGGGGAGAAATTCTCCGCCATCCCTACATTTTTGGCAGACATGCACTCGTGCTCATGCTCGCATTTGGGGCTTCGAACAGTGAGAAAAAAATGCAATTCTCATAGGTCCCTACATACGTCTCAGAGGTCAATTTTGATGAAAGTGGGGGAGAGTTGCGATTTAAAATATAAACTAACCAACCCGAAAGACATGTTTTTTCATTCATGATTAGGGAGATGATTAATGCCTTCATTTTTTTCTTCTTCTGGGCACCCAGGATGAGTTAGAAGAATGATCATCAACAGGGGTCCCATGGGCTAAACCTGGGCTGCTGTGGCATCCTATTTTGCCCCCTCCCAGTTGCCAGTCCAGAGGCACAAGAGAAATATGGAGTGAGTGGTATTTGTTGCAAAAAGTAAGCAGATAAATGGGTGGAGGGGTGGTGGTGGGTAGGTTGTAGGCTTGGTTTCTCCCCTCCAATCTTTTTTTTTTTTTAATGGTCTTCCAGCAAATCTAGTTGCTTGCTGACTAGGGACCTCCATTTTGTAAATCTGCCCCCTACCATTGTAAAGGCATTTTTGTTGTTCAGTATTTGGTACTTCTTTTCATTTGTCTTCTGCAGGGAAAATAAACTGGAGGGATTAGCCTAATCATAGCAACATGGAATGAATGCCATTAAATGAAGACAAATGGCCTCTGAAACCTACATAAAAGCTTTTCCTTTGCATGTCATAACAGTAAGATTTTAAGTCAGCTGAGCTTTGTTCAGCCCACAGCACTGTTTTTGCCTAGTGGGAACACAAATTTAAAGGACAAGCATCAATGTATTGCTGCTAAGCGCCGCCTGGAAGATGCATTACCCTTTACATGCTTTCAGATATGGCGATGTTGCAGGGTTTTTCTTGGCTTCTGCACTGAGCTAATTTTCTTTGTTGATTAATGAGCTAGTTTAAGGCATCAATTATTATTATGCCAATATAAAAATAAGGCCACTCCACACATCTCATGGTAATGGCTTGTAGTATTTAAAATTTAAAATAACAACTGGGGTGGGGGGGAGTGGGAAAATGGGACAAGGAAAATAGAAAATGTCAGAACTCTTCATGACAACTTTTTGCTATACTACTGAGGTGCTGTTCTAGACAAGAAGCCTCCTTGCTGGCAACAATGGTAGCCAGAGATCGGTCCCAGGTGTGTACCATGTTATCCCCATTCCCACATTATGGAGGGGAACAGGGCTGTTTTTGCATCCTTAGAATAATCTCTAGAGCAGATAGATTTGGGCAGTAACAGATTTGTATATTTGCATGTATGCATGTATGTAGAAATAAAATGTATGTATGTATATAGCCAACAATGTGATATGGCTGCAAAAAAGGCAAATGCTCTTTTGGGCTGCATTTATACTAGTATAGATTCCAAATCCTGTGTCAGGGTGGAAACTGAGCCAATAGAGCCCCAGAGCAGTTCTGATTCTGAGGAGGAACAGCAATCTGTGGGAGAGGAGCTCGCTCCTCTCTCACAAGCACAGCAGCTGGCAGAGATTCCTCCTGCCAGCATTCCTGGGATAGATAGTGACCCTGGCAGTAAGGGAGCGCTGGAGGGGGGCTTGCTGGATGCCCAGTGCAGACGCAGGGAGCGACAACAGATGGAGGGCGTAGAAAGGAGGCATAGTGCTCGCTTGGCGCGCAAACAACGGTCGCGTCCCGAGAACCCAAGATAAAGAGGGAGGATCTCTCCCTAGCCCATAAGTTCAGGGTCTTCCCGTGGTTGTCCTTCAAATAGGGACCAACTGCCTTACCTGGAGCTTAGGCTACTCTGCTATCTTTCCCCAGTGCTGTTCCTTGCTTTGTCACTAGTGATTAGTATCTGTAAGAGTCATAAAGGAATAAAGGAATAAAGTCTTGGAAAGAATCCTCATCGTCTGTGTCCTGAGTTGGCTGTTGGTGGGGACTGCAAGAGGCAGCTAGGGCGCTCCTGACATCCTGTGACTACTCAGCACTGTGAGTACTGTGTCCAGTTCTGGGCACCACACTTTAAGAAGGATGCAGATGAACTGGGGAGGGTTCTTCGGCTATTGGGCGGTATATAAATAAATAAATAAATAAATAAATAAAATTAACTGGAGAGGGTTCAGAGGAGGGCAACGAAGATGATCAGGGGACTGGAAACAAAGCCCTATGAGGAGAGACTGAAAGAAATGGGCATGTTTAGCCTTGAGAAGAGAAGACTGAGTGGAGACAGGAAAGCGCTGTTCAAGGACTTGAAAGGTTGTCACAGAGAGGAAGGCCAGGATCTCTTCTCGATCATCCCAGAGTGCAGGATACAGAATAATTGGCTCAAGTTGCAGGAAGCCAGGCTGAATCTACACATAACAGTTATATCGTTATCATACCGTTATCATAACTATTGGTACACATCACACCAATGGGCACCAATAGTTATGATAACAGTACAATTGCTATTAGATTCAGCCCCAGGTTCAGGCTGAACATCAGGAAAAATTTCCTGACTGTTAGAGCAATATGACAATGGAACCAATTCTCTAGGGAGGTGGTAGGCTCTCCCATACTGGAGCCATTTGAGATGAACCTGGACAGCCATCTGTCAGGGATGCTTTGACTTGCATTTCTGCACTGAGCAGGGTGTTTTATTTTATTTATTTATTCATTTATTTATTAATTACATTTATTAATTGTCCATCTGGCTGGTCACCCAGCCACTCTGGGTGATGCCAGCCACTCAATGGGCAATGCCAGTGTTGGACTCAATGGTCTTGTAGGCCCGTTCCAACCCTACTATTCTATGAATCTATATAAATAATATGTCGGAGGTGTGCACGTGAGTGCTTCAGAGACTAGGTTTAGGCTGCGGATGCATCAAATTCCGATTTCCATAGGGACAAATTCCCTTGAGTCCCCTAATTATTTTTGAGAAAATGATAGGGATGGGGGAGAATTTCTCCCCGAAACTTCGGGGGGCCGAGTGCCAATGCATTCGGTCCTCCGAAGGTTGTTCGGGGAGAAATTCTCCGGCCCCCCGCCCCCCCCCCAGGATGGGACTTACCTTTCACAAATGTCCCTCCCTGAGGTGGGTCCCGGCAGCGGTTCGGCAGGTCTTCGTCAGGGGCGGGGGCGGCAGCCAGTCTTTCGACCGGCTGCCGCGGGCGCCATTACAAGAAAAGTAAAAAAAACAACGCCCTTTTGATAGGCTACGTAACGATTAACGTAGCCTATCACAGCTAGATTTGCAAAGTCAGCCGTGATAGGCTACGTTAATCGTCACGTAGCCTATCACGGGTGACATAAAAAAAAAAAAACGCATACGGCTAATGGCGGCCCCCATAGGGAGCCGCCATTCACGTTCCTTATTTGGTCCCTGTACAAATAGTGTTGCCCTTATTTTCGCCGTAGTCTACGTAAATCTTAACGTAGACAACAGGGACCAAATAAGGAACGCGAATGGCGGCTCCCTATGGGGGCCGCCATTTGCATACGCGCTTTTTTTTTTTCGAAGTCACCCGTGATAGGCTACGTGACGATTAACGTAGCCTATCACGGCTGACTTTGCAGATCTAGCCATGATAGGCTACGTTAATCGTTACGTAGCCTATCACAGGGGTGTTTTTGTTTTTGTTTTTGAAGTACGCGGCCAGGGAGACGGGGCGCTTCTCCCCGGCCTGAATTTCGGCCGGGCGAGGCAGGAAGCCTCCCCCCCCGGCCTGAACTTCGGGGGGAGCAGCGAAGCGCCTCCCCCCCACCGCGAAGCAAGCTGCGAGACCAGGTAAGTGACTTTCATCCCTAGAAAATGAACATTCTGCCTGGATTTCATAGAAATACGTAAATAATTAGTGTGAAATATTGTTGGGATGGTGCAGACTGCATTGGGAGAGGGGGCAGCATAAGGTCCCCAGATTTTACAGTTCACACCTGGATTTAGGGTATGTTTGGCCCCTGCACGGCACAGGCAGTAAGTGCTTCTGGTCCTCTTGGACAGAAGCAGGAGGGCCCGTGTGTGTGTGTTTGTGTGTGTGTGTAAGGCACCTAGGGATTCAGGCAACAGAGTCCTGATGTCTTGCTCCCTGTGACACTGGGACAGCTCTGAGGGTGGTGATATGACTCCATTATGCTGCAGCACCATCCATATAATGGCCAGAACAAGAACAACACCTCTTCAGTTATTAGGGTGGTGGTCTGGAGAGAGTCAGGAGCTGGGAGACCGAAGAGCAATCAGGATCTGAGGGAAAATCAGAAAGCAGACTGAGAGAACAAACCAGGAGTTGGGACCGAAAAGCAATCTGAATGAGAGGGCAGTCCAGAAGGCTGGTTCAGGGAACAAGCGAGGAATCGGGGCCAAGAGCAAGAATAGAAGTGCCAGACAGGCTAGAGCTCAGGTAGACCTTGTTGCTCAAGCAAGGTTCAGCTGGAAAAGGATGTCCTTTATATTCCTTCCTGCCCAGGAAGAGCCAGTGGCCAACCTTGATACTGTGGACTCATCAAGTAATACATGAGAACGTACTACACAGAGCAAGTAAATAAACAGAATGGGTAAAGACCATCAAGAGAAGAAAGTTGTAATACCTTGGTCATATTATCCTAGGTGAAAAATGTGCTATACTTCAACTTATTATACAAGGGAAAATGGAAGGAAAAAGATCAATAGGAAGAAGATGAACATCATGGTTAAAGAATTTGAGGGAATGGTTCAGCTGTACTTATATACAACTGTTCAGAGCAGTGGCATCAAAAACAAAAATAGCTGTAATGATAGCTAACCTCTGATAGGAGATGGCACCTTAAGAAGAGAAGATGGCCAGGGCAGATCTGGAAGGTTGTTCTCTGAGGAACTGTGGTTAAATGCTTCACCTCATGGAGCAGTTGTCACCAGTTCCTGATGTCAGTCCATCCAGAACCATATGACTAGATGACCCAATAGGGGCCAGGCTGAGACTGTATATCTCCTGCTCCATGTTTTGTTCCTAGGGATGTACAAAAGTTCCACCACAGATCTCGGGGAGGCCGAATGCCAGCACATTCGGCCCCCCGAGATCGGTGGCGGAACAGCCCGCCACCCCCCCGGGATGGGACTTACCTTGGGCGGATCTTCCTGGTGGCGGTGGCTCCGGTGGCGGCCCCGGCGGCGGCAGCGCTGCCGCCAGTTCCAGGTTAAAAAAAAAAAATGATAGGCTACGTAAAGTTTTACATAGCCTATCACGGCTAGATTTAAAAAAAAACACTGTGATAGGCTACGTAAATGTTTACGTAGCCTATCACGGCTGACTTAAACAAAAAACAAAAAAACGCGCGTACGCAAATGGTGGCGGCCATGGGCGCCGCCATTTGCGTTCCTTATTTTGGCACGTCTTAGTCTACGTAAACATTTACGTAGACTAAGACGGTGAAAATAAGGGGAACACAAATAGCGTAGACGCTACACTATTTGCGTTCCCCTTATTTTCGCCATCTTAGTCTACGTAAATGTTTACGTAGACTAAGACGTGCCAAAATAAGGAACGCAAATGGCGGCACCCATGGCCGCCGCCATTTGCGTATGCGCGTTTTTGTTTTTGTTTTTTAAATCAGCCGTGATAGGTACGTAAACATTTACGTAGCCTATCACGGCTGACTGCAGGGACGCAAACAGTGGCGGCTACGGTCGCCGCTGTTTGCATCCCTGCTAGCCAGCAGCCGGATGTCCGGCTGCTGGCGGAGCCGGCCGGCGGCTCCGCAGAATCACTGTGTAGCACAGCCGGCCGGCCAGGATTCCAGGGGTGGGAGGAACGGAGCGCCTCCCCCCCCGGCGAGGATTCCGGCAGGAGGGATGGAACGCCTCCCCCTGCACCATCAGCATAATCCCCGAAAGGTAAGTGATTTTCGTACATTCCTATTTGTTCCTCTGTCTGAAAAAATATTTATGAGTAGGAACAGCTGACCATATCTCCCTCTGACCCTTTGGTTGTCATCTGTCCAGCCTAGTACCTGACCACCACCAGCTCACGTTTTGACTACATCTTCTGTATTGGGCCAAGGGTGGCCTCTTACACATTTCTCCAAAAAAGAGGAACTGCATCACAAAAATTAAAAGGACTAGAGGACACTGATTTTTATAAAATGTGCATGTGCTCATTTATATGTATAGATTCAACTTTAGAAATCATCATTATAATTTGTAGAGAAATTCATTACATCTCACCATATGCAGAAGACTGTGACCAGATGATACCAGGTACTATGTGTCTGCCTGTTCAAGCTGCTCTCCAGGTGCTAACTGGTGATGGGCAACAGTTCTTTTGCTTCTTTATCTTTCAGCTACAGTTGGACAGGGCAGCCCTTCAAATTGGGGACTGTCCTCTGTGGAAGAGGACACATGGACACACATGTCCATGAGGACACACATTACCCTAATGAAAGAGGACACACATTACCCTAATCAGGCCCATTTGACCCTGTGAAGGTTTGAGGCTTACAGAGGCAAGGTAAAAAGGTCAGTCTTGATGGCTATGTGCTACCTCCAGTACGAGAGGCAGTGAACCTATGTACTCCAGTTGCTGGTAGGGGTGGACGAAAGTCACTTACCTGTCCTCAAAGATTTCCCGCGGTGGGGGGGAGGCGCTTCGTTGCTCCCCCTGTGAAGTTCAGGCCGGGGGGGAGGCTTCCTGGCTCGCCCAGCCAAAATTCAGGCCGAGGGGGAGGCTTCCTGCCTCGCCCGGCCGAAATTCAGGCTGGGGAGGAGGCGCCTTGCCTTGCCCGGCCGCGAACTAAACAGTTAAAAAAAAAAAAAACGCCCCCGTGATAGGCTACGTGATGATTAACGTAGCCTATCACGGCTAGATCTTCAAAGTCAGCCGTGATAGGCTATGTAAATCGCCACGTAGCCTATCACGGGTGACTTTGGAAAAAAAAAAAAAGCGCATAAGCAAATGGCGGCCCCCATAGGGAGCCGCCATTCGCGTTCCTTATTTGGTTGCTGTAGTCTACGTAAATGTTTACGTAGACTACGGCGAAAATAAGGGCAACGCAAATAGCGTTGCCCTTATTTTCGCCATAGTCTACGTAAAGATTTACGTAGACTACAGCGACCAAATAAGGAACGGGAAATGGCGGCTCCCTATGGGGGCCACCATTATCCGTACGCGCTTTTTTTTTTTTAAAGTCACCCGTGATAGGCTACGTGACGATTTACGTAGCCTATCACGGCTGACTTTGCAAATCTAGCCGTGATAGGCTACGTTAATCGTCACGTAGCCTATCACGGGGGCGTGTTTTTTTTTCTTTTATTGCAATGGCGGCGGCGGCAGCCGGTTGAAAGATCGGCTGCCGCCCCTGCCCCGGACGAAGATCCGACGAACCGCCGGCCGGACCACCGCTGGGAGGGACATTCGGCAAAGGTAAGTCCCGTCCCGGGGGGGGGTGTGCGGGGGCGGGGGGGTGCGGAGAATTTCTCCCTGAAACTTGTTCAGGTGGCCGAACACGTTGGCGCTCGGCCCCCTGACGTTTCGGGGAGAAATTCTCCGCCATCCCTAGTTGCTGGGGAACATGGGTGGGAGGCTGCTGTTGTGCTCATGTCCTGCTTGTAGGTTCCTGGTCGAGAGCTGGTTGGCCACTGTGTGAATAGAATGCTAGACTAGATAGATCCTTGGTCTGATCCAGCATGGTCCTTCTTATGTTCTTAAGTTCTTATAGAGGCCTGGGAGTGGGTGGTGGGGAGGGGGTATTCCTGAGAGGACTAGTTTCATTTCCCTGGTTAGGTTTCATTTTCCTGAGTTAGGTTTCATTTCTTCAGGTTTGAAACAGTACTTTCAGTTTTGGGGAAGGAAGGGATATAAAGTGTGAGAGAGCCAGTGAGAGGGAGACCAGAGAAAGGAAGACCAGAGCATGAAGAGAGAACAGGAAGAAGCAGTCTGGAGAAGTCTAAGTTCAGCTAGGGTAGAGGAACTTGCATTTTTGTAATCCTTATTTTCTCTTAATGCCTTGAGTGAGTGAGTGAGTGAGTGAGTGAGTGAGTGAGTGAGTGAGCCTTTTGTATCACTCAGCTCTATTCTGTAAATACCTTTAATTGTGATTAATTCGCCTCAGCCCCAGTTACCTTTAATACACCTCAGCCCCAGTTTTTTTCTGGTGGCAGCTCTTCAGATCAGCTCTCCAGCTAAGCAACATCTCCACTGCTTTGCTAGGGAGCTACATTGAAGACTTACCCTGATAGAAATTGGGTCTGAGTGGGTACTGAACCTGCTGGCATACCCCTGGGTTAAGAGGGCCACCCCACAAGGAAGGGCTTTTGCTCTACACTCCCAGTTTTCATGGGAAGATCAACTCTTTGAAGCAGGTCCCTTGGAAATCAGTGGGGAGACTTTTCTCAAGCGATGTATGAGAATTTTGTTTTTGCCTGCAGAACGTGGGAACATGCCCTGTTCGAAGCTTCAAATGCAAGTGCAAGTGTGAGCACGCATCCACTGAAAATATTTGCACATTGTCAAACATGTACATGTGTTCATCTCATTCCCGATTCCCAGTTCAATTTGTACAAATTTCCTCCATAGACTGAATCAGCCCCTCTTTCATCTATGGAGGAAATTAGGAAATTTGTGCAGATTCAGGGAGATTTGCACAAATTCTTTTTTTGGGGGGTGCAAATCCCCTGTTTGAATGCTGCTTGATGTGTGCAAGTTTCCCATTCAGAGTGAGAAATGATTGCAAATGCAATTAGGCATGAGATGGCTGGTGAGACAACGTTCTGAGTATCTTAGTGATCTCAAACATCACTCATTCGTCCTTGCCTACTTTTCTCTTTGCTTAGATTCAAAGAACTGCTCTGGAGAAAATTGGGAGCATCTGAGAGGCAAACACACATCCCTATAGGGAACCCTCTTCGCCCAAGAGTCTCTCAAGGGGTGTGGGCTTTTGGCTGCTGCTCCCAGTTTCCCATTTGGAAACTCTCCTTTGCAACCCCCGAGCAAAACAGTGGACATGAGGGGAAACTAGGGCTGTGAATAGCACCGGAAAGGGCAACAGGGGTTTCATTAGGACATGGCGGCTCTCTCTCCAAAGCACATCTTTCATCCAGAACAGTGAAATGGGCAAACATTTGATTTGGCACAGTTGTAGTTGTGCTGTATGCAGTTCACAGATAGTGAAATGTGAATGGCAAATTAATGAAGGGAAAACTCTGAAAATTCATTTTGTTAATGATGCTTCCATGTGAAGAACTGTTCATTTCTGCAAAAACTCTCTGGTTACCCTCCTTTATTGAATGAACTTGGAGAGGTCTGCTGCTTAATTAATAGTTGGATATTAAATGTTTCAAAACATTCAATATCATTTTTTGCTTCTGTTTTTTATATGACAGCTTCTTGCAAGCGAGTTACCTTGCAGTTTTTCCTAGGGGAGGTACACTGCAGAAGACTGTGACGTTTCACCCACAAGGCCCCATATTATATTAACTGCATATGGTTAAAAGCAAGAGAGGAGCTAATTTGATGGGGAAATTCTCATTAATAGGTGCCTTTTAAATTGGGTGCGAGAAAACTCACTGGACTATGTGGTAGAGTAATTTAATGCCAGGTTAAATGGTGCGTTCCACTAGATTTTCATTAGAGGAAGCCAGGAAAGTTTGGAGAGAGTTCTCTGGCTTTTTGTGTTTTAATGAGTCAGTCACCGGTAGCGGAATGTGTATGTTTGTTTAAATGGCTGATTCAATTGGTGATAAGAAACATACCAGGGGAAAAAAGGTTAATGGCTTCTGTTTTATCACATGAATGTTTTGATACCCGAGAGAGGGGTGAGCACCTGCAGCCTGTATTATATTTTGTGCTGTGACAGGATGCTTTTCCTTATTACGTTCTTGAGATGTCCCCTGAGGAATATGCTAGACTTCTCCAAACTCTTGGCTTCTCTTGAGACTTCTCACATGCTTCATATGAGAAGGAACTTCTAAATTGTTCTTGCATTTACTTTAGTCAGAAATCCAGTGATATAACCAAAATGATCCATCTGGGAAATGCTGCAAGCCTTATCAAAACTTCTTTGTCTTCCATCAGAATCTGTCAAGGGCTTTGCCTGAAGTGCCCCCGTCACCTCCAATGGCTTCAAATTCCACTTTAGGCAAAATTTGAATCTCAGCTGCATGATTGATGCCTCTCACTGATGATTAACTATTGCAGCAACAGTACAGAGCAGAATACAATACCAAAAGATAAATAGGCCAAAGACATGGTGTGTAGAGCAGGGTTGGATAGACTTCAGGCTTGTTAGATCTACTTTTTTTCTATTTTATTTTTACTAGAACGCCCAAACCCACCAAGCAGAATTAAAGAACACCCTCTGAGCACATTCTGAGCCCAGGGATTTGTTTTCAGTACCACAACTGAACTGAGCTTTTATGTAAGAATGGCACGGGTGTCCAATTGGGTCCAGGAATCTGACAGACTCCCCCCAACCCACTGTCCCGAGCCGCACCTGCCAAACCCCTTTATGCCTGTAATCTTGCGTATATTAGCCATTCACAGCACCATTTTGTGTAAGATCAGATGTGCGCATTTTCGTGATTGCTATTTTCTTTCGCAAAATGGTGATTGCAGAGCTTGCCGGATGGGTCCAGGGTGAGTGTGGGTGACTCAGCGAGAAGGGGGGAGCTCGGATCCAGGGGTGTGCAAGCTGCATCAGTGGCTGGACAAGCACCTGGTGGACCCAAACTGGGGGCATCCGGCCATCTCTACTTTCATAGTCTTTTCACAGGAAAGAGTATTCCTGCCTACCCCAGGCTTTCTACATTTCAGTAGCCTAACTGAGGTGTAAAAAAATAATTTTATTGATATTATTAAATAGTTGGGAGTCTGAAACTGTCACAGATCTACCACAAATCACCCAGAGCTCGCTCATTTATTTATTTATTTACCACCCCATAGCTGAAGTTCTCTGGGCAGTTTACAACCAGTAGATCCCCATCTATTTTATTTATTTATTTATTTATTTATTTATTTCTATACCACCCAATAGCTGAAGCTCTCTGGGCGGTTCACAAAAATTAAATCCAAACAACACACAATAAAACAATTTAAAATATACAGAACATTAAAGCCACAATATAACAGTACAACCACAATAAAACCTAGCAGCAGTGCAAGAGTTTAAAATACAGATTTAAAACAGCAAAGATAAAAATTTAGAAAGCTAAAATGCTAAAATGCCTGGGAAAATAAAAAGGTCTTCACCTGACACCGAAAGGAATACAATGTAGGCGCCAGGTGAACCTCACTAGGGAGCTCATTCCAGAGCCGGGGTGCCACAGCAGAAAAAGCCCTCCTCCTAGTAGCCACCCACCTCACTTCCTTTGGCAGGGGCTCACGGAGAAGGGCCGCTGATGATGATCTTAAGGTCCGGGCAGGCACATATGGGAGGAGGCGATCCTTCAGGTAACCTGTCCCCAAGCCGTTAAGGGCTTTGAATGTTAACACCAGCACTTTGAATCGGGCCCGGAAATGGACTGGCAGCCAGTGCAGCTGGAAAAGTACTGGCGTAATATGAGCTCGCAGGCCAGTCCCTGTTAACAATCTTGCTGCCCTATTTTGGACCAGCTGAAGTTTCCGGACCGTTTTCAAAGGCAGCCCCACGTATAACGAATTGCAGTAATCCAGACGAGAAGTTATCAGAGCATGGATAACTGTAGCTAGGCTATCTCTGTCCAGATAAGGGCGTAGTTGGTATACCAGCCTAAGCTTGTAAAAAGTGCTCCATGCCACTGAGTTCCCCTGTGCCTCAAGTGACAGTTCTGGATCCAAGAGCACCCCCAAACTACGAACCTGATCCTTTAGGGGGAGTGCAACCCCCTCCAGAACAGGTTGAATATCACCTAGCCGGGCAGACGAACCACCCACTAACAGTACCTCCGTCTTATCTGGATTGAGTTTCAGTTTATTAGCCCTCATCCAGTCCATTACCGTGCCCAGGCACTGGTTCAGAACAGCCACTGCCTCACCTGGTTTTGATGAGAAAGAGAGGTAGAACTGGGTGTCATCCGCATATTGATGGCACCTCAGCCCACACCTCCGGATAACCTCCCCCAGAGGTTTCATGTAGATGTTAAACAGCATAGGGGATAAAATAGAGCCCTGTGGAACCCCATGGCACAATTGCCATGGCACAGAGCAATAATCCCCCAGCACCACCTTCTGGAATCGGCCATCCAAGTAGGAGCGGAACCACTGTAGTGCAGTGCCTCCAACTCCCAACCCAGACAACCTATCCAGAAGGATACCATGGTCGATGGTATCGAAAGCCACTGAAAGGTCCAGGAGAATCAACAGGGTCGCACTCCCCCTGTCCCTCTCCCGGCAGAGGTCATCCCACAGGGCGACCAAGGCAGTTTCCATTCCAAAACCAGGCCTGAAGCCCGATTGAAATGGATCTAGATAATCCGTTTCATTCAAGAGTGCCTGGAGCTGTCCTACAACCACCCGCTCAAGCACCTTGCCCACGAAGGGGATGTTGGCCACTGGCCTATAATTGTTAACATCCTCTGGGTCCAGGTTAGGCTTTTTCAGGAGTGGTCTAATTACTGCCTCTTTTAAAGTGGCAGGCACCACTCCCTCTGTCAAGGAGGAATTTACAACCTCCTGGACCCAGCCGGACAACCTCTCCTTGTTTGATTTAATAAGCCATGAAGGGCAAGGGCCAAGCACACAAGTGGTCGATCGGACTTGGCCAAGCACCTTGTCTGCATCCTCAGGCCTCAGTAACTCTATCTTTTTCCCACTCCGGTGTAGACCACAGTAATGTCATGGCCAGGTGAAGTCTAGTATGGCTGACATGAGGTGAACTTATATTTTAATTATTTTTATTTTATTTATTTAATTCTGTACCGCCCAATAGCCAAAGCTCTCTGGGTTGGGTAGTTCACAAAAATTAAAACCACAAACTGCAGCATAAAACAATACGAAAGCTTAAAACCGCAAAATAACAGTACAACCAGAATAAAACTGAGCAGCAATGCAGAGATTTAAAATACAGATTTAAAACACCAAAGCTAAAAGACTAGGAAGCTAAAATGCTAAAATACTGGGAGAATAAAAAGGTCTTCACCTGGTGCCAGAAGGAGTACAACGTAGGCACCAGGCAAACCTCTCTAGGGAGTTCATTCCACAGCTGGGGGGCCCCAGCAGAAAAGGCCCTCTTCCTGGTAGCCACCTACCTCACTTCCTTTGGCAAGGGCTCACAAAAAAGGACCCTGAAGATGATCTTAGGGTCTGGGCAGGCACATATGGGAGGAGGCGATCCTTCAGATAACCTGGCCCCAAGCCATCTGGGGGTTTCAATGTTAACAGCAGCACTTTGAATTGAGCTCGGAAAAGGACTGGCAGCCAGTGCAGCTGGAAAAGTACCAATGTAATGTGATCTCATCGGCCAGTCCCTGTTAACAATCTTACTGCCCTGTTTTGGATTAGCTGAAGTTTCCGGACCATTTTCTAAGGCAGCCCCAAATATATTGCATTGCAGTAATCCAGACGAGAGGTTATAATTTATCAGAGCATGAATAACTGTAGCTTGGCTATCTCTGTCCAGATAAGGGGGAGTTGGTATACTAGCCTAAGCTGATAAAACGTGCTCTGTGCTACTGAGTTCACCTGTGCCTCAAGTGACAGTTCTGGGTCCAGGAGCACCCCCAAATGAGGAACCTGATCCTTTAGGGGGAGTGCAACCATATTCAAGATCCCCACTGAAGATCATGTCCAACTTCCATTTTTCTCTTTGCTGTCCATTACTGCCAACACTAGAGACATTTTCTTGGTTTCTGTGTGTGGTAAATAAATACTAATTGATATGCATCCCACCCCATCTCTTCCTTATCCTCCTTAAGATACATTGTCTAAAATATACCCAAATAAATACAATTTTGAGCATTTTAATCTCCTGTCTTGATTTTTTGGAAGTCCCTTTCAAACCCCTTTCATTTTCTTCACCTCACATGTTATCAGCACCTCACGTGTTATCACCACATATAATCCCAAACCCACTCTCTTCTTATCCACTTGCCCAGTCCCCCTGACACTGATTTAGAGATGTCAAAGGAATCTGTTTGGGGTGGAGTTTGGTGAGTTTTTTCCAGCTCGGCCCCCCGGGCGCCAGCTCGCAGATCCCTGAGCTTGCTCGACTCGGCACACAATTAGACCATTAGATTACTTAGACAATTTACACATGCAATTGTGCAGAAATCAAGCTATTAATGGCCATGATTTTGTGCAAATTGTAATGCCTGTAAATAGCTATACCTGCGATTGTCAGGGTTGCCCCTGAGCACAGCAATTGGCAGAGTAGCTCAGAATCTGAAGAGGAACCGCAAAACATGGGGGAGGAAATTTCCCAGGCCTGGACAGAAGCTTCAAAAGCACAGCTGGATGGAGAGGGCCCCTCTTCTCCCATCCCTATGAGAGATAGCAAAGAGGGAGAAGGGGGGCTGGCAGAGCCTGAATTCTTAGACGCTAGATGCAGATGCAGAGAGAAGAGAGAAACGGCAAGGGCAGAGCTTAGGCGATAAGCCCGATTGGCCCAGAGGGAACAGCTGCGCTTAGAGTTCTCACAAGATAGAGGCAGATCCCCACCCCTACCCCTTAAGTTAGGGCAGCAAGTTCACCTGTTCCTCAGACGGTGGGCAACTTTCGTAGTTTTCCTTTGAACTCCCTGAAGGTATTTCCTTTGTAGACTGTGGGTCACTGACAATTAGCATCTGAATGACCCATTGAATTAAGTGGATTAAAAGCCTTGGAACTGAAGTCTCTTGTCTGTGTTTTCATTTGGCTTTTGAAGTTTTACAGCAGGGACAAAGGGAAACGTGACAGCGATTTTGTGCAAAATGGTGGCTTGTGAAAAAGTGGGAAACTGCGAGCTCTCGCCAGGTGCCCACAGGCCATCTGGTGGCTTGTCCTGCACACCCGCCAGGATGGGGCAAGTCACGGGAGACTGGTGAGCAGTGTCCGAAGAGGGAACAGGGAGCTTGCCCATCCCTCCACTAATGCCATCCTCCTAACCGCTTAGGCTCTGTCCATAAGAATACTGTCCTTCAGGCGCTGCTTTTAGGGCTGGTTGATGTAGCTCTGCCAGTGTCAGCATGCAGAAGGCTGGTTGTCTCTGGAGAGGCAGATTATGGGAAGTGAAGCACAGTAGGACTCTGATTAGGTAGAGAGAAAAGTTGCTCAGGCTGAGGAGCCAGGGCAGAGTCGAGGGCTTTATAGGACCAGATTAAACCCCATTGGCTCCTTGTGTCCCTTGATGGCACTGAGACTGTTGTTACAGCACTTCCTTCTGGCCAATTGTGGCTTCGTTTGTTCCCATGTGCAATGGATAATCTCATGACCCAAACCTCAAGCAGCAACCAGGGTGAGGACGTGGTTGGATGAAGCCAGTGCCAGTGATGGAAGCACTGGATTCTAGCCACAATTGTCAGCCTGAAACTGACAGCCAGGACCTACTGGAACTCAAGATGCTTGAAACAGGACCCCCAGAAATGAAACCCCTCAAGTTGAACTCCTTAGAGCAACCTGGTCCTTCCCCACTTGGGACCTCACACTCCCCAGTTTCTCCTTATCAACACAGGTGGTACAACAGGTAGGAGCAGGTTGATAGGTAACACAGTCCTTGTCTTTAGGCCTAAGAAGGGATGGGCGGATCACTTACCCTGTTCCGGGTCTAGGGGGTCTGCGGGGGGGGGAGGCAATCTGTCCCTCCCCCCGGAATCCGTCCAGGCCAGCTCCGCTCCGTGGTGATGCTGCGGAGCTGGCTGCTGGCTCTGCAGCTCTGGCAATATGGCCGGCCACCATTACCATGCCCATTACCATGCCGTATCGCTGTGCTAAGTCTGGATGCAAATGGTGTCCACTACACCATTTGCATCCCTGTTTTTTCACACGATAGGCTATGCAAATATCTATGTAAATATAATTTGCGTAGCCTGTCACATGAAAACAGGGACGCAAATGGCGTAGTGGATGTCATTTGTGTTCGGACTTAGCACAGCGATACGGCACGGCAATGGCGGCCAGCCACATGGAGGAGCTGGCCTGGACGGATTCCGGAGGGCACAGAGGTGAGTGCTCCGTTCCACCACAGACCCCAGTGGGGCCAGATTCTTTGAATCTGGCCTCATTGGGGTCCGTGGCAGAATTCTCTGACATCCCTAGGCCTAAGGACTCCCCCTTTAAAGCTTTTCACTTATTACCTGTTGAGGGGTAGAGTCTGGGAGGGGTCATGTTCAGGAAATATAAAAGGGCTCATTTGGAGCTGGGACTCCATCAGAACTAGGGATGTTGGAGGAATCTGTCTGGGGGTGTGAAGTTCGCTGAGATTCCAGCATCTCAGTCCCCTGGACTCCAGCTCACTTACCCATGTGCCAGTGTAACTCAATCTATATTGAGTCGGGCCAGCTTGTGGATTTTTGGGTTTTATTCTTTTATCTTAAATTACCATTTATACAAATTTCGGCTTTAATTTGCACAGATTTTGGCCGTAATTTGCTTAATTTTCACAAATCACTACCATAATATGCTGAATTTGCACAAAGTTAAGCATATTATAGTCGAAGTGTGTGCAAAATACTGACCAAATCTGAGCAAGTTACTTAACTCGTGTCTGCAATTTGTGTAAACAGCGATTTAAGGGGGAGAAAACACCAAGAAGCTCCCAGATTCTGGGGGAAAGCCCATGGCTTGGTTCACAAATGCCAGCCGAGCTCCGAGGAAATCTGGAAGCCCCCAAAGGCCCAGATTTCTCCCCAACGGCCATCCCTAAAACACGCAATCAGCTGCCAGTGCCCTCTCCAGGATCCTGAATGCTCTGTCTTTCTTGCCCTTGCTTGTGGACTGTACCCTGTACCTTCAGATGCATTTCTGCCCTGAGATGTGGATCATAGATTGGACACTGTCTGTCCTGCTAGCTTCTGTTAAGGGTTATTGATTGTACAATTTGCCTGCCATGGGCTCTGCTTCCTTGGGACATAACTGGTAGCAGACTAGGGGCTATCTATTCTGGGCAAAGGGCTTAAGACACCAAGGTTTGCCTGCCAGATCCTCCCGTTCAGCTTTTCGCCAGCTTTTCGCCCTCCAGTTGTTTTGGACTCCCACCTCCCAGCATTCATGATTGTTGACCATGTTGGCTGAGACTGAAGGGAGTTGACATCCAAGTTGGGGAAGGCTCAACTGGAGAGTCTGGGAGGCAGACCCCAGTGTCTTCCTCCAAATGGCTAGCCCTCCAGTGTGCTTCTCATCAGAAGCCATTGATTAACTCTGTGTGTGTATGTGTGTGGGCATAGACAATGCCTGGTGAAAAAATAGCAGGCTGGACAGCAGGCACATCTTTGCTATATGTCGTCTGGTTGTGTCTGCAAGGCCAATGGCAGCTGCATGGGGCTTTTTGTCAGATTGGGCAAAGGGCAGGTGTCAGTAAGCTTTTCACGGCAACACGACACTATTGTTACTAAGATACCCATTTTATTGATAAGAATGTGTCCTGTGTCCCCACTTCTAATGTTCTTGAAGTGCCGGAATCTCTGGGTGTGTGCCTAGGATTACGCTTTCACCTATCACCTGTCTTCATGATATGAAATGATTAGCGTACGTGGTGTGTGTGTGTGTGTGTGTGTGTGATGGATAGACAGACATTGTTGATGAGCAATGTTGGATGGAAACATTGGTATGCATTCATGCTTAGCTTCGTTGATGCCTTTCTTGTTATTACTGTGGGGCATATTGTAGCTTTGTGCCGTATCTCCATCATATTGCAAGCTTGGTATTGGGAGCTAGGCTGTAAGCAGTTTTAACAGGAACTGGGAGGGTGGTAAATGATGAGAAGTTTGGGGGGTTGGGGAGACCATGTGTACCTGTGGGTCTTGGTACAGTGGAGATCTTGTTATATTTCAACAAACTTTTATTAGTGTGGATGGGAGATGTGTCCCTTATTTTCAAGCACAAATAGGAGAAGTGCCAACAGTGCAGATTCTAAAAGCAGCTCATTGTACATTTGTACAGATTTGTAAAGTGGTCTATATATTTGGATACTTTCTGTGTAGTACTATTCCCATTTTATGCATGTGTTTGCAGATTTACCAGTTCACATGTCCAGGAAAGAAGCAATGTATGCTTCTTTTGGGAGGAGGATGGAAACACGCACGACGGAATTTCAAATATTTAAGTTTGTATAAATGCTGGATAGTTCATAGTAGAGCTGTACTCTAGTTTACCGAAATGGGTTGTTTGGGGTGAGTTGCAGAGGATGGCAACTCTGCCCCCCTGAAATGGGAGGGGTTATTCTGAGGAAGAGAGGAAGTATTCAAAATGGTTTCTGGGTGGAAGGGTGCCTATTTTATTGCAAGCAACAGAAGCTTCCCATTCCTTCTACGGAGGTGAGGAGCAATGCTGTTTAGTCAGCAAGAGCTCCTCACTGCTCTGACCCATCCCATGCAGGCACAAATGAGGCAAAGGAGAAGTCTCAGCACCTCAGACAGCGTTTCCAAGCGCACAGCTTGCTCCAGCAAAAGCTGGAGGCCTTCTCCCTCCCTCCATCCAGATCACCCTTCCTGGGCTGCACCCTCCTCCTCTGCCTGAGGAGGGTGGCTCTTCAAAGGGGAGCACTTTGCGTCCTCCCAGTGCCTTCACATGCGGTGCGCACCTTGCACTGTTGAGCAGGTGTTGTGGCACAGGAGGTGCTCAGCTCCTTGGCTGAATTGGGCTCCAGGGAAGGTATCTGTGAGGGTCTCGGCTTAGGGTCTTATAGCAACCCTGGGCTCTGCCTCCACCTCTGAGTCATATTTCAAAGGACCTGCTAAAAGCCTAGGAGGAGCAAGGTGAGGTGGACAGCCCTACATGGGATGTCATGGGAAGTGAGGAGGCAGCAGGTGCTCTCTCACAAGCAACACCTCAGTCTGGGCTTCCTGGATCTTAGGAACGTATGGACCTGCCTTATACCAGATCAGACCTTTAGTCCATCTAGTTCAGTATTGGGTGCACTGACTGGCAGCAGCTCCCCAGGGATTCAGGCAGGAGTCTTTCTCAGCCCAGGAGATGCTGGGAATTGAATCTGTGACTTTTGGCATGTAATGTGTGTTCTCTGTGACTGAGCTGTGGCTGTTCCCAAGGGCTTGATTTCTAGATCTGGGGGTGGGGGATATGGTACACAACATCTGGACACATTTCATGTCCTGCTATCCTTTTGTCATCACAGATGCTTTCCTCAAGTCCAAATGTGCAATTTAGGGATGTACGAAAGTGACTTACCTTCTCACGAAATTGATTCGCGGTGGGGGGGAGGCGCTCCGTCCCTACCCTGAAATTCTGGGCGGGGGGAGGCGCTCCGTCCCTCCCCCTGAAATTCTGGCCGGGGGGTGCTCCGTCCCTCCCACCTGAAATTCTGGCCGGGGGGGGAGGCGCTCCATCCCTCCCCCCCGAATCCTGGCTGGCCGGGTGCGCAAATGGCGGCGGCCATAGCCGCTGCTGTTTGCGTCCCTGCAGTTAGCCGTGATAGGCTATGTAAATGTTTACGTAGCCTATCACGGCTGAGTAAAAAAAAATAAAAATCCGCGCGTACGCAAATGGGCGTCGCCATTTGCGTTCCTTATTTTGGCACGTGTAGTCTACGTAAACATTTACGTAGACTACGGCGAAAATAAGGGGAATGCAAATAGCGTAGACGCTACGCTATTTGCGTTCCCCTTATTTTCGCCGTAGTCTGCATACGTGTGATTATTTTTTTTTTTTTACTCAGCCGTGATAGGCTACGTAAACATTTACATAGCCTATCACGGTGTTTTTGAAAATTTAGCCATGATAGGCTACATAAATCCTATCACGTTTTGTTTTGTTTTTAACTTGGAAATGGCGGTGGCGGCAGCCGGTCAGAAGACCGGCCACTGCTGCCGCCGCACCGCCACCGGAGCCTCCGCCGCTGCCAGGAGGATTCGCCCAAGGTTATTCCCGTCCCGGGGGGGGGGCGGGGGGGCAGACCGTTTCGCCACCGATTTTGGGGGGCCGAATGTGCTGGCATTCGGCCTCCCCGAGATTTGTGGTGAAATTCTCTGACATCCCTAAGCCAGATATTATAAAATGCACTGGGTTGTTTTACAAGAGCAAAGAAACAGCTTTTATGTAGGGATGTACGAAAGTCACCTGTTCGCGGATTATGTTGATGGTGGTGGGGGGTGTTCCGTCCCTCCCCCCGGAATCCTCGCCGGGGGGGAGGCGCTCCATTCCTCCCTCCCCCGGAATCCTCCGAGGCCGGCTGTGCTCCGCGGCAGCTCCGCAGAGTAGCTGGCCAGGCCCGGCCAGGCCAGAGCCGTCCGCAGCCGGATTTCTGGCCACGGAGGGCTCTGGGTAAAAAAAAAAAAACCCTGCTTCTTGTGGCTCTTGTTGGGGTAGGAGGAAGGGGATCATACTGTACTTGCTGGAAGGGATGGTAAAGAAAGAATGCGACTTAAATTATAGTATTTAGACACTGTAAAACATTGTGCAGTTAATGACTCCCAAGGTTTTCTCTTAAAACAGCTGAGGCATGGAGTGTCTGATCTCTTTGTTCAGGCAGGGGTCCATTGGCACATTATTTACACATTTCCGATGGGATCTCAAAACAGTTTATTTCTAATCATTAGGTTTTAATTTTTTTCAGGAGCCGAGAAAACAAGCAGGCTCCCTGTTGCCGTTGTAAATCAACGAGATAATCTGGTGTGTGTAATAATCTTCGACACCTTTCAAATCCCCACAGCTAATAGTCATCATCTGTTTACATCTGTAGTCCAATCTAGCTCTGAAGGTTAGAGTGGGTCAAACCATGTGTTACAACTGGTGAGACCCACAAACTTTGCTTCCTGCTGCTGTCAAGGGCCACTATGATTCTATTCATCAATGGTTCTGGTTTTTCAGAGTTGGGGGTTTGTTTTGGGGGAGGGGGATGTACAAGGCAAATAATTATAGTTACAGTTGCCACTAGAATTTCACTTGAAGCAAAATTTGAAATGAATTCAGGGGTCCCTCCTCAAGTGAAATATTTGAGGAACCTTGAGGGGAACTAAGGAGTTTCAGTACAACTAGTGAGATATCTTTTATTACATCACCATCATCACCCTCCTCCTCCTCATTATTATTATTGGATGCTTCTAAAGTCATACTACTAATCTAAATTTCTCCCTGGACTTTGGAGTTCTAGAGTGCCTGATCTTCTTTCGTAAGTGGAAATATGCATTAGGAATTATTTCTGGACTTGTCCAGAGCACCTTGCATCATTTGCTTTAGCTTCCTCCGATCCTTCAATTCAGTCTTCCCCAACCTGGTGCCTTGCAGTTTTGGACTACAACTGCCAGCATATCTGACCACTTGGCACGTTGGCTGGGGCTGAAATCTGAAGCACTTGGGGAAGCTGCTGCAGTTCATTTGTGGCTCCCCCACCCCACATTACCAGTGAGAGTTGTGCACATTGATACAACAGTGTAAAAGGTCAACTTTGATATAGGGATGTGTGAATCAGCAAAACCCAAGCTCACTGAAATTCTCTGAATTCCAGCTAGGGATGTCGTGGACACCCAGCTTGGTCCATGAGTCTGTCACTTCCCCCTCCCCATGCCTGCAACCCCTGGACTGCGTCCACCAAGCTCCTGCCCTCACTCCTGCCTGCTCGTTCCCTCCTGGACTCACCGCAACCGGTCCAGCGGGTGCCTGCCATTTTGCCACCTTTTTTTTTACGGAGGCATTATGCCTCTAATATTGCACATATTAAGCTGTCCCGGCCCCAAACTGTGCATATTTAAATATGCACATTTTTAAACTTCCTTTTTTCCATTAAAAAAGCGTCAAAATAATGGGCACTTGCCGGATGGGCCCAGGGTGAGTGCGGGTGACTCGCCAAGCTCGTGGGGGTTCGAGGGGGGGTCCAAGGGGGGGTGAGCGGGGGCAGTGGTTCAGTGGGTGCCCGGAGAACCTGAGCTGGGGTGTGTTTGCACATCCCTAATTCCATCTTTCTTGAAGCTTGTTCTTTCTCGAGTTCATATCAGATTGAAAGCTTTGTTTTTTTCTTTCTGCATGAAAATCCATTTATATTTTCCCAAATGTATGCATCAGTTGTGCACAACTTTGAAATATATGCATTCTTCTCCCTTTGTTTAAAGCATATTCCTGTGAATTTTTCAAAAGTACACATTTTTTCATGCACACTTTTCAAATGTTCACATGCTGTTGAACACATTTCTTTTGGTCTATGAATCACATATGCATTCTTCTCCTATTGATTAAAGTGTGTTTGGATTACTTTTGCAAATGTACATGTTTTTCAAATATATATATCCTGTTGAATGCATGGGGGGGGGGATGTCCCCAAATCACATTGCAAGCTCACGAATGTATGGACTTCAACTGCAGATTGCATTCCAGTCTGTGTTTGGTCCAAAAGATGCAAACTGAGTAAATCCTGATCAAAATGAACTGAAATGAATCTCTCGTACATCCATACTTTGTTGTAATAGTGTCATGTTACATAGTAAGGTGCCTTTAACTAGGTCATCCTATTTGTCCATTTAACTCTGTATCCCCCTCCCCCTTTTTGTGGTGGGTGGGGTTGCTGTTTTTTACCAAAACATTTTTGGGTAGTGCAAAATGGTGGGTGGGAGAGATGCAAATTAACTTAAGATGAAATGCATATACTACAGTTCCAGAATCAACTGAAGCAATTCTGCTTGCTGATCTGGAATTGAGGAGGAGTGAAACACAAGGTAGACTTTACCCATGGATAGGGATGTGTGAAACTCCCTCACCTTGAGTCTGCAGGGGTTCCACGGGGGGGGGGGAGATCCATCCCTCCCCCCCGGAATCTGTGCAGGCCGGCTCCGCTCCGCGGCAATCCTGCATAGCTGGCCACTGGCTCCACTGTGCTGGCGATACAGCCGGCCACCATTGCCATGCCATATTGCTGGGGTAGGGTAAATGAGTCTTCGGACGCAAATGGCGTAGTGGGAGCCATTTATGGCCATAAAGCTGGTAGATTACCCTAAATGCAGCCGTAAATGGCTGCATTTAGGCTAATCTACCAGCGTTACGGCCACAAATGGCGCCCACTACGCCATTTGCGTCCGGAGACTCACCCTACCCGAGCGATACAGCATGGCAATGGCGGCTGGCTGTATCGCCAGTGGAGCGGAGCTGGTGGCCGGCTCAGCGGGATCAACACACATGGGGAGCCGACCCACATGGATTCCAGAGGGGCATGGAGGTGAGTGTTCCGTTCTGCCACGGGTCCCAATGGCGCTGGATTCTTGGAATCCGGCCTCATTGGGGTCCGTGGCGGAATTCTCCCCCATCGCTACCCATGGAACAAAACATGAATAGAATTGAAGAACTAGAGGAATCCACACATCCCTCATTTATACATTGCTTTCAGAGTGTTCAAAGCAGGACACAGCAATCCTTTTAACAACCCTGAAATACTGATGCCTTATTGCAGGTGTGTAGTAGACAGAAATGGATCAGTTGACATGAAGCTACGTCATGGGGAAAGCATCTCCTGATCTTCTGCTTGTTGTCTAGCTCAGACTGGCCCAACTTGGTGCCCACCAGATGTTTTGGACTACATCTCCCTGCATCCCTGACCATTGTCCATGTTCACGAGGGTAGATGGTAAGTGTAATCCAAAACATCTGGAGAGCTCCAGGTTGAGGAGGTTGGTCTCATTGCTGAAGGCAGTGCGGCCTGGTGAGTAAAAAAGGTGGCAAGCCTCCTTCAGCCTCCCTTTTCTTTGTGCCTGGTAGCTAGGGCTTGGCCAAGTGGTTATGCCCATCCAAATGTTGGAGGTTTCAGGGTGCAAAAACTCTCTCAAAGGTCAGGAGGAGGGGGGCATGGAGTGGGGGCAGACTTTTGGATGGGGGGCCAGTTAATAAGCATACGAACATAGGAAGCTGCCTTATACTGAGTCAGACCCATGGACCATCTGCCCCGGTATTGTCAACACTGACTGGCAGCAGCTGCCCAGGGTTGCAGGTAGGAATTTTTCCAGCCCTACCTGGAGATGCCGGGGATTCCACCTGGGTCTTTCTGCATGCAAAGCAGGGGCTCTACCACTGAGCTACACCCCTTCCCTGGATTTGCCAATTATGAGGTGGTCTTAGGATATTTTCCATTATTTTCCTTCTTTAGGGTGCAATCCTATGCAAGTTTAGACAGAAAAATGTCCTACAACTTCCAGCATGCTGGCTGGGGCATCCTGGGAGTTGTAGGAAGTTTTTCTGTCTAAATATGCATTGAATTGTGCCTTTAAGCATGTCTTTAAAGCTTGGAAGTGCAAGTCCCACTTTTACTTGCTTTCAAAATGGGGCTGGATCATCCTGGAAATGAGCTACAGGATGACATAGCAGCATTCCCAGAGCATTGCACAGAAAGAAAGAAAAAGGATGTCCGTCCCTATGGTCGATTACCTGTTCCTAATGTTTTTTATAGTTGAACTTTATGTCTTAAACTGATGGAAGCAAGAGAGAGCACTCCACCCTCCCTCTTTCAATTAAAACCCACCTTTAAAGCTATTTTATAAATTGCCTTAGCCAGGTGAGAGGCAGTAGGATTGAGAAGATAAAACTGTAATTGTTCATCAGAAATGTACATTAGACCTTTCCCAGCTGTGTCAATAGAACAGCTGGGAATTAATACCTGGGATCTCATAATGCCAGTTCAGAAATTATTGCTGAACAAACCTGTGTTAATAAAATTAACAATCACCATCTAGCTACGGAAGAAAAGTCATTCACAGAGGGAGCCTAGGGGGGCTGCAAAATGTCACCCACTATTATCTTTAATTCACAGATCAAGCCTGCCATTGTCAAGCCTGTCGAGCCAGCCCTATGATTTGCTGTGCTGGCAAATAAGATATAAATGAAGGATGTTACTTTTTCATCACCCTGGATGAACGTACAAAGCTGCGTTATACTGTCAGGCCATGTGTCCATCTAGCCCACTCATGTCTGTAGGCCCGACATCAGCACACAGCACACTTGCGTAGTACAGACAGTAGGGATGTACAGACTGTGAAAAATCTGCTCCATCTGTGTTTCACGGATTGTCGGGCACGTTTTGTTCTGTCATCCGCGCACAGACAGATGCGAACATTTTTTTTCGTCATGCAGGAAAATACGTAAATATTTACATAAATATTTATGTAAATATTTACATAAGTATTTACGTAATTTACCTCAGTATGTAGCATTTAGTGTACTGTCCCCCATTTCATTCGTTTCCTCAGCAGAAACATATGTGTTTTTCTACAGATTTACATGCGTAAATTTCAGGAAAGTAAAAAAATCATCCGAAAGTCCACCGACTCTGCACAGCCTGAGCGGGGCGCTCTCCAGCGGATTCTGCAGGTTGGATTCTTAGAAATCCGAACTCATTTTAATCCATCTCGAATTTCTCCAGCATCCCTGGTTGCCAGGGCCTCAGGTACCTAATGGAGATGCTTGAGGAATTTGATCGGTGTGAATTCCCTTCTAAACTGTCCTGATTTTCACCTCCCAATCTGAAATGCAGATAGCAACAGCTATCCTCTGGCTTTTGCACGTCTCAAATGTTCTGATGCAATTCTTTGCTCAAAAACTCTATCCATAAATACCTCCAGAAATGTACATTTTGAGGGGAAATACATTTGTAAAATACAGATTTTCTTGCAATTTTTTAAACGTATTTGGATCAAATCAGAAACATGACACCCAACACCAGTGTGGTGTAGTGGTTAGAGTGTTGGAGATCTGGGTTCTAGTCCCCACTAAGCCATAGAAGCTCACTGGGTGACTTTGGGCCAGTCACAGACTTTCAGCCCAACCTACCTCATAGGGTTGTTGTTGTGAGGATAACATGAAGAGGAAGAGGATTAGGTACGCCACCTTGGGTTCGCTAAGGAGGAAAAAAGGTGGGATATAAATGTAAAAAAATATAAATAAAATAAACAGACTTACGAATGAACCCCTCTAAAAGTGACATGGAACAGAAAGAGAGTGATTCGTAGGGATGGCGGAGAATTTCTCCCCGAAACTTCAGGGGGCTGAGCGCCAACGTGTTCGGCCCCCTGAACAAGTTTCGGGGAGAAATTCTCCGCCCCCCCCCGCCCCCCGCCCCCCCCCCCGGGATGGGACTTACCTTTGGCGAATGTCCCTCCCGGCGGCAGGTCCAGCCGGCGGTTCGTCGGGTCTTTGTCCGGGGCGGGAGCAGCAGCCGGTCTTTCGACCGGCTGCCACCACCGCCATTCCAATAAAAGAAAAAGAAAAAAAACGCCCCCATGATAGGCTACGTGACGATTAATGTAGCCTATCACGGCTAGATTTGCAAAGTCAGCCATGATAGGCTACGTAAATCGTCACGTAGCCTATCACGGGTGACTTAAAAAAAAAAAAAAAGCCCGTACGGATAATGGCGGCCCCTATAGGGAGCCGCCATTCCTGTTCCTTATTTGGTCGCTGTAATCTACGTGAAGATTACGTAGACTACGGCAAAAATAAGGGCAACGCTATTTGCGCTGCCCTTATTTTCGCCGTAGTCTACGTAAAGATTTACGTAGACTACAGCGACCAAATAAGGAACGCGAATGGCGGCTCCCTATGGGGGCAGCGCGCTTTTTTTTTTTTTTAAGTCACCCGTGATAGGTTACGTGACGATTTACGTAGCCTATCATGGCTGACTTTGCAGATCTAGCCGTGATAGGCTACATTAATCGTCACGTAGCCTATCACGGGCGTTTTTTTTTTTAACTTTTAATTTCGTGGCCGGGCGAGGCGAGGCGCCTCCTCCCCGGCCTGAATTTCGGCTGGGGCGAGGCGGGAAGCCTCCCCCCCCAGCCTGAACTTCACGGGGGGAGCAGCGAAGTGCCTCCCGCCCACCGCGAAAAGCTGCGAGACCAGGTAAGTGACTTTCGTGCACCCCTAGTGATTCGTCCATTCTGACTCCAAGGCAGGGCCCACTAGCACTGACACCTGCCCCTGGTGACTTCAGTCTTCATCCATCATTTGAATGTATTTATTTGTTTATTTACTTATTTATTTATATTTTATTTTTATTGATTTATTTGATTTCTATACCACCCAATAGCCGAAGCTCTCTGGGCGGTTCACAAAAATTAAAACCGAACAGCACACAATAAAACAATTTAAAATATATAGAACATTAAAACCAAAATATAACAATACAACCACAATAAAACCTAGCAGCAGTGCAGGAATTTAAAATACAGATTTAAAACAGCAAAGCTAAAAGTCTAGAAAGCTGAAATGCTAAAATGCCTGGGAAAATAAAAAGGTCTTCACCTGGTGCCAAAAGGAATACAATGTAGGTGCCAGGCGAACCTCACTAGGGAGCTCATTCCAGAGCCGGTGTGGCATAGCAGAAAAGGCCCTCCTCCTAGTAGCCACCTGCCTCACTTCCTTTGGCAGGGGCTCACGGAGAAGGGCCACTGAGGATGATCTTAAGGTCCAGGCAGGCACATATGGGAAGAGGTGATCCTTCAGATCACCTGGCCCCAAGCCATTAAGGGCTTTGAATGTTAATACCAGCACTTTGAATCAGGCCCGGAAATGGACTGGCAGCCAGTGCAGCTGGAAAAGTACTGGCGTAATATGAGCTCTCTGGCTAGTCCCTGTTAACAATCTTGCTGCCCTATTTTGGACCAGCTGAAGTTTCCGGACCGTTTTCAAAGGCAGCCCCACAATTTCCCACAAGGCCTTTGATATACAGTCATTTCAGGGCACTGCGGGGAACTTCTGTGGTCTCATACTGCTCCCACCTCCACTTTTAAGTAAACCCACCAACAGGGATAGGAGAAAAAGTCATGTTCGAGCTTGTTGAGACTCACCCTTTTCCACCACGATGCTCATCTTGCCTTGTTTTCATTCCCGAACATGAGCATTCAAACATGAAACATGCACATTTTCCATGCATGCACCCCAAATACACACATGCACGCTCCCTGCCCACCCCCATAGGCTAAAATGTGAAAACATGGGTTTGGGGGGGAAATGCTCATTTTCAAAAGGGTTCACTTGTAGAAGTGTGCATCTGCATGACTGTGCATTTTTGAATGTGAACGCAAGCTCAGGAAATTGCAGAGATTCCCGAGAATTGAATTCCTGCTCAGGTTTGCATTTGGGGTTGTGAAGAGGAAATCTTCTTCACATGATGTGTGAACAGGATGAAAAGTCTCGTACATCCCTACAGAACACAGGGCAGGTCCATCTACTCTGCTGAGAGACCAGCAATCTTTGGCTCCATCTTCTTTGAACTATTTCCATTGCAGCTGTTTGTGATAACAAGACAAACAACACCTGGCTGAAGTTCATCTGCAGAGAGCTGGCCATTACAAGATCTGTATGACATTAAGGATTAGTCCCCGAGTTTTCTGATTTTCCTTTCCCCTCCCTATTCCCTTTTCCCTTTTATGTCATCCTTTTTAGGGTGTAAGCCTGAGGGCAGGGACTATCTAATTTTTGTTGATCTACAAGCTACTTTGGGAGTCTTTCTGGCAGAAGTGAGGGGTATAAAAGCTATGAATGAATGAATGAATGAATGAATGAATGAAATTCTCCCCATGCTGTGATCAAGCTACAGTTAAAGGCACAGCAGCCATGCCTCATTAAAAACTTGGCAACCCTGTGTATAGCCAGCAGAGATAAGCTTTCAGCAGTATTTAGTAGTGGAAGCAGAGGAGGGGGTGAACAGCTGGTGAGAGAAAGGGGGTGTTAAAAGTACCAGATAGTGCTCCTATTTTAATCTATAGAATTTTGTCTGGTATGCTATCAGTGTTTCGGGAACAACACTGTGCTAAAACACCATGACATAATTCTGCACCAAGTAAACCCATCTTCTTTGCCATCAGAAGCTCAATTACATGCCCTGTTAAGTAAATAAATTAAGGCTTGAATCCTAAGCAATACTGGAAGTAAATCCCATTGACCTCAGTGAGGAGTATTTCCAAGAAAACATGTTTAGGGCCCAGCTGTAAGTAATATTAAGTATTCAGAGACATTGAAGAAAATCATTAAAACTGAGATAAATACTTGCTGGAGATCCAACTCTCCCACAGCAGGACTGCTTGCACATGTTAGTAGCATTGTCCTTTAATATGAAGCTCTGGTATCAAGTGAGGGCAGGTGTCAAGGTGAGGGCAGGTGTCAAGGGCCCACACGCCAGCGGGGGCCCATTGACAAGTGGCCCCTGGAGTTGCTCCTCCTCTTCATCATTGCAACCTGCGAGAAGGTAGAGGGGGGGGGGCCACTGAGGGTGACTTCTTGCCCAAGGGCCCTTAAAATCCTGGAGCCGGCGCTATATCAAGTGAAAAGAGACATCATGAGAACGTCCAATTATGACCTATTCTTAAAGCCAAAACTTTTGTTTCAAGAACATTTACAACTCCTAATAAAAAAGAAAAGAAGAAAATTGTTCTGTAATTAATTGACTGCTGCAAAGATAATTTATAGCTAAGAAGTGGAAGACATCTCTTGTTCCACCATGTAAAGAAAGGATAAGAAGAATTTGGCAGCTAGCTCAATTGATGAAACTCACTGAAATGGTTCAATTGGGAGATGGAAGAAAAAGTAAAGAGAAACCTGAGAGAGCATGGTTAATTTTTATTGGAGAAAGAAGCATAATATTAATATAAATGTGTATCAGTGTTCTTTAGTATTGTTCTTCAAAATTGAGACTCTTTCCATGAGTATGCTTTTATTCATATATATTTACTTATCATAGTAATCTATTTACTGTATAGTCTATTGTATGCTGCTTTTGTTTGTTATATATGTATTCATAAAAATTGATAAAGGGAACCATCCTTTATTAGTTATTTTACCTCCCTTTGAAACCAATGGGAGGGGGTAAATTTAAAAATGGACCACCCAGTACAAAAAAGGGCACATGAATTGGACAATTGGATATATGTATGTATGTATGTATGTATATATATATATGTATGTGTGTGTGTGTGTATGTGTGTGTGTGTATATATATATATATATATATATATAGAGAGAGAGAGAGAGAGAGAGAGAGATGGAGAGAGAGAGAGAGAGAGAGAGAGAGAGAGAGAGATTATACACACCGCCTTGTTTTACGCAATCAGTTCTGTCATTGTTGCTGTTTTGCATAATATTTTGCAGGACGTTATGCAGGGTGCTAAAGATTAATGTAACCTTCCCCAACCTGATGCCCTCCAGATGTGATGGCCTGCAACTCCCATCACTCCCAGCCAGCATGATGGGAGTTGCAGGCCAACACAACTGGAGGGCACCAGGTTGGGAAAGGTTACATTAATCACTAGAAGCTTTATTCACCTCTGACTTCTAAGCTTTTACTAGGCCCGCATGGAGATCTTTGCAACCAAATGCTAGAAACACTTTCTTTTTCAAGTTGGGGGGGGGGCTGCTCTCTTTTTCTCTCATTCTACCACCCCTTTTTTCTCTCCCCTTCTACATCCCCACCCAGCAGTCTGTTGTGGGAGTAACAGATAATGTTTGCCAGACATCTGAACCATTCCCTCCCATCCCCCTTCCTTCTCTTCCTTTCGGCTCCCCTACACACATGAAGTTTTGATTGTGGCTGCAGGGGCTGCAAGTTGCCCACTAGAGAAGTATGAGAATTTCATTTTTGGTCACAGGATATGCAAGCATCTCCATTTGAAGCTCTGAATGCGAGCATCAGCACGTGTCCACCAAAATTGTTTGCAAATTGTCACGCACATGGTCACATTCATCTTGTTCATGATTTCCAGTTCAATTTGTACAAATTACCTGATTTGCACAACTTTCCTCTGGAGACTGAATCAGCCCCACTTTAGCCTATGGAGGATAGGTGCCCACATTAAGGAACTGGTGCAAATTTGGGGAAAACATGCGCAGACCTCCTGTTTGATCGCTCCTCAGTATGTGCAAGTTTCCCACCCGGGCAGCGCCAACAATGATAGCAAATGCAGATGGGAATTGGGCATTGGACAACAGCAAGATGATGTTTAGAGAATCCTGGCAATCTTCAACATTGCTTGTTTGCCCATCCCCATTTCCCACCTAGGGATGTGTGAACCCACCCCCGTCTGGGTTCTCTGGGTGCCTGCCCAGCCCCTGCTGCTGCTCGATGGTCCCCGGGCTGTGCCCGAGCCCCTCCCATGCTCTGCGAACAGCCAACATTCACCCCAGCAGCCTCGTTGAGCTCTTTGGTTGCCATTTTTTGAAAAATAAAATCGCAATTGCAAACATGTGCATTTTCGCATATGCAAATATGTGCATTAGCAAAATGCGCATTTTCGTGCATAGATACTTATGTGTATTTGCAAGAATGCACATTTTTGTGCATATGCAAGTATGCACATTTTTGTGATCGCCATTTTAGTTTTCAAAATATGGTGACCACGGAGCTTGATGAGGCCACTGGGCTGAGTGCGGGCCACTCACCATGCACAGGCAGGGGGTGAGCGGGGGCAGGGGCTTGGCAAGCAGGGCTTCGGGGGGCAGGTGGGGGGTTCTGCCAGATTCCCAAACTGAATCAGGCACCTGCACCATCCCTATTCCCACCCCTGTTTTAAAGATGAAAGCAAAGATTTTTTAACTCTGCTGACCTGCCCCAGTCTAGAAATGAACATTTTCTCTTGCTTCTGGTTGCCCCAAGAAGCATTAATCTCTGTTCCAGATGGGAACTGGTGGGGGAATAAGCACCCCATTGGATTCTGTCCATTGTTTCCTTATTATTTAATATAGTTTTGGTATTCTGACCTTCCTCTTAGTAGCCCAGGGCAGTCTTTTAGCCCCAGCAGAACGCTGTCAGATAGGGATGGTTGAGAGACTTGCCCAAATGAGAATCTGAAAGTAGGCTTCCCAACTCCAAACTGAACAATGGAAGTGCTTCCCTGCCCTAACCTCCATTAGGGATACCATCAGAAAATCCTAAAAATGTGTCACCCTCCCCCTTTCATGGTAATAGTCATCCTCGACCAAAAAACAAAACAAATCACCCAGCAGAAAACACAGCTGAGTTGGGAGGCTGCGGAGAGCTCTGGGGCGTTTTTTTGGACCAACATGAGGCTTTTCTCTATTTTTTTTAAGAAAGGGATTGGGGAGAAAAAAACCCTCAAACACCTCATATAATTAAGGCAAATCAAACCCTTCTCCCTGAAAACATTGTAGAAATTGGCTTCTCCCACCCCAGTCTTCAGTGGTGGTTTCATTTCCCCGAAATTGTAACCTGGGCCAAAAAGTTCATCTCGGGTCAAGGAAATATGGCAGTTGGGATTGAGATGTCACCAGCCATTCTGCACATGGGAGTAGTACAGATCAATGTGACAAGAGGTCAGAAATCATGCTAATCTGTCCTAGCATTTTGAGTAATCCTCTTTTACAATATGGCAACCAGATGATTCTATGTTAGATGTTTAACTGGGAATTCCTAATGTCACTCTTCCCCTTGTGATTTCTTCCAGGTTAACAGGTTTCCAGCTGCCTCCTCCCATCGTGAGTACAGGGGTGGTGCTGTCCTTGTGGCTTGTAAGCGATTATGCCGTCAGTGCTCAAGGATTTCAGGCAAACTATGAAGGTAGGTCCCCTTTGGGTGATCTGAAAACTTTTTAAAAATCAAGAACCTGTGTTTCTATACAGAACTTTTCTGAGACACCAAATCCCGTTCCATGTCTCAGAACCATTGTCTTTTATTACACACCTGTTTATTAGGAATGGGAGGCACAGTTTGACTTATTACATACAGTGGCCATGTCCGGTAGCAACAGAGATTTGGACTTGTCTTCTGTAAAAAGATATGCTGCTTAGGGATGTACGAAACACCTACCTGGCTCCGCGCTGGGCAATCCGCAGTGGGGGGAGGTGCTCCGTCCCTCCCCCCGGAATACTCAACGGGGGGGAGGTGATCCGGTCCTCCCCCCCGGAATCCTGCCTGGCCGGCTCCGCTCCGCGGCCAAGCCGCAGAGCCGCCGGCCAGCTCCGGCTGCCTGCAGCCGGACATCCGGCCGCTGGGCAGCCCTGCAGGGATGCAAATGGCAGCTGTCGTAGCCGCCGCCATTTGCGTTCCTGTATTGAGCCGTGATAGGCCATGTAAATATTTATGTAGCCTATCATGGCAGGGGGGAAAAACCCAGCGTACGCAAATGGTGGTAGCCACCGCCATTTGCGTATGCTGGGTTTTTTTCCCCCTGCCGTGATAGGCTATGTAAATACTTACGTAGCCTATCACAGCAGGGGGAAAAAAAAACAGCGTACACAAATGGCGGTAGCCGCCGCCATTTGCGTATGCTGGGTTTTCCCCCCCCCTGCTGTGATAGGCTACGTAAATACTTACGTAGCCTATCACAGCCTCCGCAGGGACGCATATGGCCTATCACGGCTATGAAGACGAAGCGAATGGCGGCCGCAGGACGGCCGCCATTCGCAAAGCAGCGTGGACGGGAGCAGGTAAGTACTCCGTTTCGCACGCCTTTGTCAAGGGCTCTTTGGAGGGCTCTCTCAGTCTAATCCAGTAGCCAAGTCCAGACGCAGACAAAGGGATTCTTTTCAAAGCTTTATTCTTCTTTTACAACTTACAACTCTACAGGTAGCAACTAGATCTGAGCAGCAGCATCCCTATGCCCTAAGTTGGAACACTTGGTTCCCGTTTGAAAAGCAATTACTGGCAGACCCCTGAATATAAGGACTAGGGAGAATCCCTCCCCTTTTCCCTTGGATCCTCTGGGCGCAACCGTTCTTTGAGCGCCAACCGGGCGCTACGCCTCCTTTCCGCGCTCTCCATTTGGTGCCGCTCTCTGCATCTGCGCCGCACATCCAACCAGTCTGCTATCGGTGCTGGGTCACTCCCTGGACTGCTTTCTAATCTAGGAATGTGGGTGGGAGGAATCTCTGTCAGCTGCGGGCCCTGGGAAAAAGGGGTGCGCTCCTCTCCCAGGAGCGACTGCTCTTCCTCCGAATCAGAACTACTCTGGGATTCTATGGGCTCAGTGTCCACCCTGACAGCCTTTTGTGGGTTGGGGGCAGCAGGGACTTTCGTCCCGCGTGCCTTTCGTAGGTTGGGGGGGCAGGGGCTTTGTTCCGCGATGGATTTCAGGGGGCCGAGTGCACTGGCATTCGGCCTCACCGAGATCCGTTGCGGAATTCTCTGACATCCCTAATGCTGCTTATTGAAAACTAAAATTAGATCAATGTTTTTGGTTACATTTTCCAGAGAGACAGAGACTAAAGCATAGGACAGGGGTGGGCACCTTAGGGATGTCTGGAAGCCAGTTTCCATCCCACAGACCCCCCTGCAGGCCACACTCCTGCTGCCACAACGCCACTGAAATCAGCAGTGTGGCAGCTAAATTTGCCCCTTTTAATTGAGAATGCCATATTTTTCCCCACTGCAGATTTTGTCAGCACAGCAGGGGCTGTGTCAGACCTGGGTCGGGGTTGGGGTGGAGATATGCTGATGGCATAGGGGAATGATTTCCTGTATGGTCAAAGTGGGATGGACATTGGCAAAGTGCCTGCTGGTGAGACCTTACCCTCCAGTCACAGGCTTACCTAGCGGTAGGAGTGATAGGTATCTCTTTTAAATTTTTGCAGTGCCCCTGACATAGCATCACTAAAGGGCATTGTGGGTAAGTATGTCACAGGCATCCAATACAGGGGTAGAGTCTGATGGATTCCATCCTGCTCAGCCTGCTGGACTGGGGTCCACAGACTCTGCTGGCTGCCTGCTCTTGCTCACCGTTGGTTGTTGGACGGCCCAACAATTACCCAGCGATTGATGTGCAGCCGCCCAGTCCTTTAGCAAGCTGCCATTTTTTGTAAAGATGGCAGGTGGTTATTCTGTGTAAAAGGGCTTTTACGGAATTGGTGACTGTAAAGCCACCTTTTACGCAAGCGTAGAGGCATGAATGCTGCTGCTGGGGGTTCAGGGCAGGCATCCGTTCTGGTGGGCCCTACTGGGGCACTGGGATCCAGCAGCTGCCCAAGCTCTGATGCCCCTAAACTATTTATCGCGCTCCCTCAAGAACTATGATTGGCCCCCACTCTCTGTGCCTTAAGAGACTGTGCAAAGACAGTCTCTTAATTTTCAATCTGGCCTTTCAAACTGTGTTGTTGTAATGTTTTAAGCTACAATCCCATGTATGTTCAGATGCCAAGCTGGAGAATGCTGAGAGTTGTAGGTAGGGATGGCGGAGAATTCCGCCTTGGATTCCACTGAGGCCAGATTCTGTAGAATCCGCCCCCCCTGGAATCCATGGTGGAACGGCCTCCTGCCCCCTGCCCCCCCATGGAATCCCCCGGGACGGCACTTACCTGGGGCGGATGTGGTGGATTCAGCGGCAGCAGCAGTTCCGGTGGCGGCTCCAGTGGCGGTTGGTCTCCTGGCCGGCCGCAGCCAAGCTGCTGCAGCCACCATTGCCGTCCTTCAAGCTGTGATAGGCTACGTAAGAATTTACGTAGCCAATCACGGCTAACCCCCCCACAAAAAACCCCAGTGTACGCAAATGGCAGCAGCTATGGCGGCCGCCATTTACATTTTCGATTTTTCACCATTCTATCCTACGTAAATATTTACGTAGGCAATTACGGCAAAAAAAAAAAAAGGGAACCGCAAATAGCGCCCACTACGGCTATTTACATACACGGCTGTTTTTTTGGGGGGGAGGCATGCCGTGATAGGCTATGTGAATTCTTACGTAGCCTATCACGGCAGCCTGGAAGGACGCAAATGGCGGCCGCTATGGCAGCCACCATTTGCGTCCTCAGCAGCCCGTCTGTCGCCGGAAGTCCGGCTGTGGACGGCCCTGGATGGCTGCTCCAAGGAGCCGCCACAGAGCAGAGCTGGCTGGGCAGGATTCCGGGGGGGAGGACCGGATCGCCTCTCCCCATCAAGGATTCTGTGGGGAGGGACGGAGCACCTCCCCTCCTCAACGGATGCCTCGACCAGAACAGGTAAGGGATTCGTACATCCCTAGTTGTAGGACTTCTTTCTGTCTAAACTTGCATAGAATTGTGACCTGAATGTTTTTACTGTTTTTAATGTTCTTGTTTTTATAAAACTATACAAATTGTTGAATACCACTTTGCTGGTTTTTTTAGGAGATAAGGTAGCATATAAATATAAAAATGAATGGATGAATGAATGTGCTGGGTGCTGAAGACGGGCCTGAAATTGGCCGATACGCAAACTAGAAGAACTGGGGGGAGGGCCTACAATGGCTACATTGCCAAATTATGTGTGCATGAGAAATAATAGTGAACAAATGTATATGTGAGAGATCAGATCCTCTTTACTGAGTGCTGGAATAATTAAAAAAATGATGCAATAGATGTATTCAAGCTATTATAATGTTGGTTTTGAGGTATTGTGTTCTTTTAAAATTAAAACAAATGTTAAAATAAAAAAATGCAAAGATTAATTGGGTTTTTGCTGAAATTCATACTCTCTAACAGTCCATTCTTAAAGAATGGACCCAGATTTGATAGCTGTGAACTCAGCTTTTGTTGTTTTAATTATTATTCCCAAAATACTTTCTCAAATACCAGTTGTAATATTCCAACTTTTTGATGGGCAAAGAGAGCACTGGTTTGAATCTGTAACGAAGGAGTGGACTCTTTCTTCCTAATGGAAATATGCCATGGAATTGTGTTGTATATCAGCTGGATGCTGTCAGGGTTGACCCTGGACTGTTATAAGTTATTAGCCAGTTTGCTGCTATGCAGGGTTGAAAAAGAGGCACTATTGACTGGAACAGCTCCAACTACAGTACAGGGGAAAAATAAAATGGACAGATACACATCACTAGGTCTTCCTACAGTATGGATGCTTGAGGAATTTGATCTTTGAGAATTCTGCTATGAATGTGCAGACTGGAACTTAGTTATCTACCGAGTTGTGTATCACTCCTAATGTTGTGAACCTAATGTTTTTGCTTTCACCATTACGTTTTCAGTTTGTTGGCAGGAGTGAAGGGATAACTTGTCCCTTAACTCTCGCTGCTTGAAGGATAGCAGCCTAAGGAAGGTCCTCCTACTGGCTACCCACTAAAATGTAGGCATCTCCAAACTAGGAATGTTAGAGAATTCCGCCATGGATCCCAGGGAGGCCGAATTCCAGTGAATTCAGCCCCCCGAAATCCGTGGTGGAACGGCGCAACCCGCCCCAACACCCCGTGAAAGCCCCGCGAAATGTAGCCTATCTGGCGGCGGCAGCGGTGGCTCCGGTGACTCTGGTGGCTCCAGCCACTGCTGGGCTGCAGCCACAAATGGTGGCCACTACGCTGGCTGCCATTTGCATCCCTGGCAAGCTGTGATAGGCTACATAAGTATACGTAGCCTATCACGGCTCAGAGCAGGGACGCAAATGGCGTAGCGGGATGCAAATGGCAGCCGCTATGGCATTTGCATCCCTTCACTGAGCTGTGATAAGCTACATAAATATTTATGTAGCCTATCACGGCAAAAGCGGGGACACAAATGGCATAGCAGCCGCCATTTGCATCCCCGCTTTTGCCGTGATAGGCTACGTAAATATTTACGTAGGCTATCATGGCTCAGTGAAGGGACGCAAATGGCAGCCACGACGCCGGCTGCCATTTGAGTCCACAGACCTGGCGTGCAGATGCACCCAGCCGGCGGCTCTGCAGAGTCGCCGTGGAGCAGAGCCAGCCAGGGTAGGATTTCAGGGGGAGGTACAGAGCACCTCCCCTGCCCCGTGAATGTCACCCTTCGAAAAGGTAAGTGACTTTCGTACATCCCTACTCCAAACAAGAACACAGCCAGCCCTCTGTGGCAAATGCCTAGTGAGTAAAGTATTGAATTAGAAACGGGGAGACCCAGGTTCAAATCCTCAATTTTCACAACTTCCCTAATTTGCCCGGCTTTCCTCCATAGACTAAAGCATGACTGATTCAGACCATGTAGGAAATGTGCTCAAATCAAACTGGGAATTGGGAATGAGATGAACATGAGCACATGTTCGACCATGTACGAATAGGGATGTGCTAACCGCCCAATGTCCGGTCTGGGGGGGCGTCCACCACAGGGCTGTTTGGGCCACTGGGGCCCCACGGATTCCTTCAGAGCCCTGCCACATCCTCCAGAGTTGGCGGAGCAGCTCTCCAGCTTTCTAAAAAATGCAATGCGCTAATGGCAGCTGCCATTAGCCTATTGCGGGAAACTTACAGCCATAAATGGTGTATTTTACACCATTTGTGGCTGTAAAGCACTTACGTTTACCTAAATTGCAGCTGTTTACATCTGTATTTAGGTAAAAGTAAGTGCTTCACGGCCGCAAATGGCGTACAATGCACCATTTAAGGCTGTAAGTTTCCTGCGATAATCTAATGGCAGCCACCATTAGCGTATCATGTTTTTTAGAAAGCTAGAGAGCCACCCTGAAGGAACTCTTCCAACTGAGGAGGTGAGTGCAGCCGATCTGCTGTGGGTGCTGGAGGTGAGATTCTTTGGAATCCTGCCTCATTTGAGTCAACGGCTGATTTCTCCAGCATCCCTATCTATGAATATCTATGGTGGACATTTGGAGCTTTGAATGGGGCCTGCTTGCATGTTTTGTGAGCAAAAGCAAAATTTTCATACATCCTCTCACACTTAGCCATGAAGCCTACGATAGACAGTCATACATACTCAGCCTAACCTACCCCACAGGTTTTTTGTAGGATAAAATCAGTTTGTTTTCAGTTGGTTTTTATCTGGTATTATATTTTAAACTTTTGCACTGTGGCCAGCTTCTCTTGGTTACTTTTTATTTTTATATTGTAGTTTTAAACTTTTAAAGTTTTATATTGTGTTTTATTGTCTGGTATTTCATGGTTTTCATTGTTGTGAACTACCCAGAGAGTTTTGGCTATTGGGCGATATAAAAGTGAAATAAATAAATAATAAAATCAAACAAAATAAAATAAAATAAACTGGTGTCATTGTGTACAGTGCCTTGAGCAACTTTGTGAAAGGATGGGGTACAAATGTGATAAAATTATCTGTTGCCACTGACTGTCTACTGGGAAGTTCTTTTCTGCAGCCCTCACTGAAATTCATTCCTTTCAAGGAGGGTTGTGGAGAACATCCAGGTGGATTGTCCCCTGTGGCTCAGACCTACTCTGTCTCCCATACTCTCCCACCCTCAACAGCATCCACAATCTGCTGTCTCTGTGTTGTACCCCAAATTGCTCTCAGCATCTCCCAGCTTGAAATCCTGTCCATCTATCCCTTTGCTTCAAACTTTTAGTTACCGTAGTTCATGTTTTTAACTTTGTGTTTGGAAATCACAACCTCCTAGGATATCATTCAGAGATCTCACTTTGATGGGGTGGGGAGGATGTGGCCAGCTGTGTTTTTTGCAAGTGTTTTGCTGTTGGACCCTTTGCGTGAAAAGCTCTGTTCACCTTTGCTGCTGCTTTGTTTCCTGCAAAACATTCCTCTCTTTTGCTGTCTTCTGTACAGGCCTGTTTCATTATATATACAAAGCAGGTAAACCCATCCCAGCCAGAACATCTGTCTCCCTAGTTATGTTAAGTGCTGGATACAAATCGTTCTATCATTATTAATAATAATAAACAGAATTACAACCATGGTTTGTAATTCTTGCTGCACTGCCTTCATGTTTTCTTGGAGCAATATCTTTACAGTTAATTTTGCAATGGCCAGGCTACATTTTTAAACAAACACACTGTTTGCACAAAGGTCACTCAGTTTTTGCACCAGGAACAGCAGAATTCTGTAGATTATGCATAGGTCACAGATTTGCTGAAAGTTGCTTAGATTATACAATGTTGTTTGGTTGACACGATGCATCTTTGTATAATTTATCTTTGCCCACTTAATCTGCAGTCTTAAAGTATTGCAGATTTTATTCTGCTCCTGAAGGTTACCAGGGGGAGTGGGGAGAAGGCAGGGTGCTGAATTTCCCCCTCTCACCCCAAAAATATTATTCACCACCACCACCCTGGCTTTTGAGCCTTTACCAGGCCCACATTATTTTTAGCATATTTTTTTTAATCGCAAGAGCTAAAAATATAATCTTTTTTTTAAGAATAAAAGCTGAGATTTTGTTCGGAAAGCTGAATTCTGTGCCCACTACCACATTCTATTCTGTTTAACTGTAAGTAGGGATGTTTCTGCAATCCCCCACCCCCTGTGAATTTCTCCCAGGGTTTTTGAGTGACAAGTTACATTGGCCTTGTTTTGGGAGCTGATCCAATACATTAGGAACCCTCCACTGTATGATATATTTACATTTTTTACAAGGCATTTGTGCATATATGGTTTCCTGGAGCTTTCAGTTCCTTTGCATCACCCTGTATTAATGATGCCCATGTGTCTATTGATGAATATTGTGGGGAAAGCCATCTTGATGTGATCCTGTGTATGATTTAGAGATGGCGGAGAATTTCTCCACGAATCTCGGGGAGGCCGAATGCCAACGCATTCGGCCCCCCGAAATTGTTGGTGAAATTCTCTGTCCCCCCGGGATGGGACTTACCTCCCTCGAATGTCCCTCTCGGCGGCGGGTCCCGGCGGGAGTTCGGTGGCGGTTCGTTGGGGGCGGGGGCGGTGGCCGGTCTTCCGACCGGCTGCCGCCGCCATTACAAAATAAAATAAAAAAACAAACAAACACCCGTGATAGGCTATGTAATGATTTATGTAGCCTGTCACGGCTGACTTTGGAAATCTACCCGTGATAGGCTACGTAAATCGTTACGTAGCCTATCACGGGTGTTTGGTTGTTGTTTTTTCACTTTTTTATTTCGTGGCCGGGGAGATGGGGCGCTTCTCCCCGGCCTGAATTTCGGCCGGGCGAGGCGGGGTGCCTCCCCCCCCGGCCTGAACTTCGGGGGGAGAACCGAAGCGCCTCCCCCCCCCACCACGAAGCAAGCTGCGGGACCAGGTAACTGCCTTTCGTACATCCATAGTATGATTAGGGTTGTGCAAATCAGAAAAACCCAAGCTTGCCTCAGTTCTCCGAATTCCATCTCTAAGCATGTTCCCACCCTTTTTGCAAGGATCTGTACATTCTTCTCCTGTTGATTAAAGCATATTTGTGAGCACATTGTCAGATGCAGGCTCTTTTGTCCCTGAATCACATTGCAAGTTCAGAAATGCAGATTGCGTCCGAGTCCATGTTCCGTCTGGAAGGTGCAAACTGGGTAAAACCTGATCAAAAACGAACTGAAATGAATTTCTCACCCATCCCTGTGTATGATTCCACAGATTTGTTTTGATGGAGTTTTACCAAATTGCCTGTATAAGTTGTGGATCGATAAACCACTACAAAAAGAAAGCTGTATCTGATTGGACACTAGATTGTACCAAAATTCATTTTTGCTCGTGTTTTACCAGTAGTATTGTCTCAAGATATATTGCTGCCTGAGGTGGAGTCCTCCAATGTATGCCTTCATGCATTCTTTCCAGGCCCAATCCTGCTCAAGTGGTGGATCAGGAGGGGCAGCAGATCACACCCACCCATCCCCCACTGGGGGGCGGGCTTCAAGCACCACCACCGCACCAGCCGTGTTCACCTGCTGTGGCAAATGCCACAGTGGAAGAGTAGCAAGCCGGGCTCCTTGGAAGAAAAGCAGCCGGCAGCCCCACCTCTCCCTCTGAGCCATCTCCCAGTGTGAGAGATTAGGCAGGCCACCAGCCTTATCTCTCACGCTGAGGACTCTCCCAGTGTGAGAGATCAAGCGGGCTGCCTCTCTGGAGCGCCCATCCGATCTCTCGCTCTGGGAGAGTCTAGGGGTGGATGAAAGTCACTTACCTGTCCTCGAAGCTTTTCGCGGTGGTGGGGAGGAGCTTCGCTGCTCCCCCCGCGAAGTTCAGGCCGGGGGGGGGAGGCTTCCCGCCTCGCCCGGCCGAAATTCAGGCCGGGGGGGAGGCTTCCCGCCTCGCCTGGCTGAAATTCAGGCCGGGGAGGAGGCGCCTCGCCTCGCCCGGCCGCGAACTAAAAAGTAAAAAAAACCAAAAACGCCCCCGTGATAGGCTACGTGACGATTAACGTAGCCTATCACGGCTAGATCTGCAAAGTCAGCCGTGATAGGCTACGTTAATCGTCACGTAGCCTATCACGGGTGACTTTAAAACAACCAAAAAAAAATCGCGTACGGATAATGGCGGCCCCCATAGGGAGCCGCCATTCCCGTTCCTTATTTGGTTGCTGTAGTCTACGTAAATCTTTACGTAGACTACGGCGAAAATAAGGAATACGGCGTTCCTTATTTTCGCCGTAGTCTACGTAAATCTTTACGTAGACTACAGCGACCAAATAAGGAACGGGAATGGCGGCTCCCTATGGGGGCCGCCATTATCCGTACGCGATTTTTTTTTGGTTGTTTTAAAGTCACCCGTGATAGGCTACGTGACGATTTACGTAGCCTATCACAGCTGACTTTGCAAATCTAGCCGTGATAGGCTACGTTACGGGGGTGTGTGGAGGATTTCTCCCCAAAACTTGTTCGGGGGGCCAAACATGTTGGCGCTCGGCCCCCCGACGTTTCGGGGTGAAATTTGCCGCCATCCCTAGGAGAGTCCCCAGAATGAGACAGCGAGTGGGTGGCTTCTCTAGAGAGCTGTATACAAGTCTGCATTCAGTACTTGGAGGGGACATTCCTCAAAGCGAAGCATTGTGAGGTGACGCAAGTTCTGGAGAAATGTTAGTAGACATTTTTGAAATCTGGTTGCATTGAATTCCTTCTCAGTTTGTATGCTGGTTCTTTTCTGAAGCAATTTGACCACATGAAAGCTTCTGCGGATGCCTTGTTGCTCAAAACCATAACAGATTTCACCTTAAATGTTAGATGTGGAGCATTTCTGAACTCTCAAAAAAGCACTGTTAAATGATGATTATGACGGTCTTGAAACATCTGTGCTCATCTTCACACTCGGAGATGGCAGATCAATAGTGAAACAATGTAACTCTTCTGGCATAGAGAATTGAATTTTGGTCCTAGGTACTATTAGAGTTTTGTTGTACCAGTATTATAAAGACCCTGTTGCTGGGAAAGACTGAAGGCAAAAGGAGAAGAGGACGGCAGAGGATGAGATGGCTAGATAGCATGACTGATGCAATGAATATGGACTTGAGCACGCTCCAGGAGAGAGTGCAGGACAGGAAGGCCTGGCGTGCTATGGTCCATGGGTCACAAAGAGTCGGACATGACTGAACGACTGAACAACAACCAGTATTATAGGCATGGTGGAGAATTCCGCCACGGATCTTGGTGAGACCGAATGCCAGCACATTCAGCCCCCCGAAATTGTGGCAGAATGAAGCCCCCCGCTTCGTGAAATGGGCCCGGAACGGAGCCTAACTTGGTCAGCCGTTCCGGTGCTCCCCAAATGGCGGCCACGTCTGCAGCTGCCATTTGCTTTTTTCGAACGGCCGTGATAGTCTACGTAAATATTTACGTAGCCTATCACGGGCCAGCGTAGGGACGCAAATGGCGTCCCCTACACAGGATGCCATTTGCATCCGCACCAGCCTGGAGCGGAGCCAGCTGGGCAGGATTACGGGGGGGGAGGAACGGATCACCTCCCCCCTGTCGAGGAGTTGCCGTAGCCACCGCTATTTGCATTCCCTTAGTTAAGCCGTGATAGGCTACGTAAATACTTGCGTAACCTATCACCGCTTCCGCAGGGACGCAAATGGCATCCCTGTGTTAGCCTTGATAGGCTACGTAAGTATTTACGTAGCCTATCATGGCTATATGGATGAAGTGAATGGCGGCTGCAGACGCGGCCGCCATTCGCAAGTAGGGAAGTCAGAGAATTCCTCCACGGATCTCGGGGAGGCCGAATGCCAGTGCATTTGGCCCCCCGAAATCGGTGGCGGAACGGTCTGCCCCCCATCCCCCCCCCGGGATGGGACTTACCTTAGGCGGATCTTCCTGGCGGCGGCGGCTCCGGCTGCCGCCGCCACCATTTCCAGTTCCAAAAAACGTGATAGGCTACGTAAAGATTAACGTAGCCTATCATGGCTAGATTTTTAAAAAACACCATGATAGGCTATGTAAATGTTTACGTAGCCTATCACGGCTGATTTAAAACAAAACAAAAAAAACACGCGCGTACGCAAATGGTGGCGCCCATGGGCGCCTCCATTTGCGTTCCTTATTTTGGCACGTCTTAGTCTACGTAAACATTTACGTAGACTAAGACGGCGAAAATAAGGGGAACACAAATAGCGTAGCGTCTACGCTATTTGCATTCCCCTTATTTTTGCCGTCTTAGTCTACGTAAACGTTTATGTAGACTAAGATGTGCCAAAATAAGGAATGCAAATGGCGGCGCCCATGGGCACTGCCATTTGTGTACGCGCGTTTTTTTTCTTTTAAGTCAGCCGTGATAGGCTACGTAAACATTTACGTAGCCTATCACGGCTGACTGCAGGGATGCAAAAGGCGGCGGCTACGGCTGCTGCCATTTGCATCCCTGCTAGCCAGCGGCCGGAGGTCCGGCCGCTGGCGGAGCCAGCCTGCAGCTCCGCAGAATCCCTGTGGAGCGGAACTGGCCAGCCAGGATTCTGGGGGGGAGGAATGGAGCGCTTCCCCCCCGGCCAGAATTCCGGGGGGGGGGACGGAATGCCTCCCCCCCAGCATCAGCATAATCCATGGAAAGGTAAGTCACTTTCGTACATCCCTATTCGCAAGTCAGCACAGCGGCAGCAGGTAGGTGTTCCATTCCGGGCCCATTTTGCGTGGGGGGGCAGGGGGGCTTCATTCCGCCACGGATTTTGGGGGGCCGAATGCACTGGCATTCGGCCTCACCGAGATCCGTGATGGAATTCTCTGATATCCCTATCCTAAGGTAAAAAACCATTCCGCAACTGTGCATCTCAGAAAAAGCCAGTCCGCTGCAGGATCCACCGGTCAGATTCATAGAAATCTGAACTCATTTGAACCCGTTGCAGATTTCTGAAACAGCCCAAGTGGCGTCACGGCTGTGTTGTTTTTATTTTTTAAAGCCCCCTCTTCTTCTTTCATGAGAGAAACAGAAGAAGTGGGAGGGACCAGCTGCAAAAGAGGAAAGTGCTCATTTCTAGGGTTGGCGGAGAATTTTTCCCCGAAACTTCGGGGGGCCGAGCGCCAACGTGTTCGGCCCCCCCGAACAAGTTTCGGGGAGAAATCCTCCGAACCCCCCCGCCCCCCGCACACACCCCTGGGATGGGACTTACCTTTACCGAATGTCCCTCCCGGCGGCAGGTCCGGCCGGTGGTTCGGCGGGTGTTCGAGTGGGGTGGGAGCGGCAGCCGGTCTTTCGACCGGCTGCCGCTGCCGCCATTGCAATCAAAGAAAAAAAAAAGAAACGCCCCCTGATAGGCTACGTGACGATTCACGTAGCCTATCACGGCTAGATTTCCAAAGTCAGCCGTGATAGGCTACGTCAATCGTCACGTAGCCTATCACGGGTAACTTTAAAAAAAAAAAAAAGTGTGTATGGATAATGGCGGCCTCCATAGGGAGCCGCAATTCGCGTTTCTTATTTGGTCGCTGTAGTCTACGTAAATGTTTGCGTAGACTACGGCGAAAATAAGGGCAACGCTATTTGCGTTGATAGGCTACGTGATGATTGATGTAGCCTATCACGGCTGACTTTGCAGATCTAGCCATGATAGGCTACGTGAATCGTCACGTAGCCTATCAGGGGGCGTTTTTGTTTTTTTTTAACTTTTGCGTTCGCGGCCGGGCGAGGCGGGAAGCCTCCTCCCCGGCCTGAATTTCGGCCGGGCCGAGGCGGGAAGCCTCCCCCCCGGCCTGAATTTCGCGGGGGGACCAGCGAAGCGCCTCCCCCCCACCGCGAATGTCCTTCGAGGACAGGTAAGTGACTTTCGTCCACCCCTACTCATTTCTGTATAATATTTAGGGGATGAGATGGTTGCAGCTGCAATTTGGTACTCAGCAGTGAGAAAAGCTGCCTCAGCCAGAAATTCCTTCCTTGCACAACTGTTAAAGGTGCAGAAGCCCTTGTGTCCTCCTTTCAATCTGGTCACCCTCGAGGAAGGTAGGGGTGCACGAAAGCCACTTACCTGGTCTCGCAGCTTGCTTCGCGGTGGGGGGGAGGCGCTTCGCTGCTCCCCCCGAAGTTCAGGCTGGGGGGGGAGGCTTCCCTCCTCGCCCGACCGAAATTCAGGCCGGGGGGGCAGGCTTCCTGCCTCGCCCGGCCAAAATTCAGGCCGGGGAGGAGGCGCCTCGCTTGAAAAAGGTTGAAGAGTATTCTGCTAGATAACTTCTCCTGAATGCTCTACAGTGTGCCTGTATTTGAAAGACATAGGAAGCTACTCTATTCTAAATCAGACAGTTGGTCCATCTAGCTCAACAGTGCCTACACTTGATTCGCAGCAGCTCTCCAGAAGGGTTGCACCTTTAAAGGCAACCTGGAAAGGATTTTAAATAAATAAGTAAAGTCTTCACCAGCCCGACATGGAGATGCTGTGGACTGAACCTGGTGCCTTTCTCATGCAAAGCATGTGTTCCACCATTGAGCTGTGGCCCCTTGTCCATTCTATCATGGTTGTCTGGGGGTTCCTCAGCAGATGAGATAGAAAGAAAAATAGGGATGGTGTGGGTGCCTGATTCTGTCTGGGAATGCAGTGGAAACCCCTCCCCCCCGCCTATGCCCCTGAGCCATGTTCACTGAGCCCCTGCCCATGCTCACTGAGTCACCTGCACTCACCTGGGCCGTGGTGGCGAGCTCTGCAATTGCTTTTTTTTTGCAGGGGGGAGGCTATTATGAAAAGTGTATATTTGCATATACACAAAATGGGGCTGTGAATGACCCATATAGGCAGGGTTACATGCATTTGCTTGTCTACGATCTTGCGTGTACAGACTATTCTCAGCCTCATTTTGCGTATACATAAATGTGTGCATTTGTCAAAATGTGCATATTTGAAAATGTGTGAATATGCACGTTTTCAAAAATGCGCATATTGTCGTATGTGCAGAAAAGGGCCATGATATGCAAGATTACAGGCAAGCAAAGACCTATAATCTTACATGTATGGGCCATTCATGGCCCCATTTTGCGAATATGTACATATGTGCATTTTTGCAATCACTATTTTATTTTTCAAAACATGGTGATTGTACAGCTCAATGAGGCCACCCAGGTGAGTGCAGGTGGCTCAATGAGCTGCAGGGAGCTCAAGTGTGGATCTGGGTGTGCGCAAGTGGGAACAGAGGCTCGGTGGGCACCCAGAGAACATGAATGGAGGGGGTGCCTGCCCATCCCTATAGACAGATAAATTTCATTATGATCATTGATCAGCACCATACCTGTACAAAACTTACACACAATGTAGATAATTATACAGAAACTCAAAAAGAAACCTACCATGACCCAAAAGTATCAGGCTGTCAGAAAAGTATTATTTTACTAAAAGTTTAAGGCAACCATTAGCAGCTGCACAAAACCTGACTACCTTATTTGTAATCTCAGAATCCTGATCAGAAAGAAGAACATAAAGATAAAATTTATTAGAGCTACCTGGCATTTTTTATAAAATAGGTATAATAAAAACATAGTGAATTCCTTGATAAAAAGAACAATATAATAAAACATGCCCAGCAGTTTCCACTTCCCCTCCATCACAAGGGCATGTATATCCATGGCATGGGACCTTTTGATATCTTCCCTCTAAAAGCATAGATGGTAAAACATTAAATTGGGCTAACGTAAAGGCTTTTCTAAATTTGCAGATTGTTAAATTGGTCAGATAATTTGTAGGGGCAAGTACCTTACTCCTAGAAAAGTGATATTTTGTGATAGAATGTAAATAGTTCTGTAGTTCTGTATCCCCTACCCATTGTTCAAAAATTTAGTTTTAAAATATCCAGGGGCTATTAAATTGCCAGTTGTACACCCATGCCAGTTATGAGATAGAAATAATTTCCTGAAGGGAGAAAAGGTGAAAAGTTCTGCTTGAAGGTTAAGCTTCTCCACAGTAGAAATACATATATAATGTAGGGATCTAAATATTGGTGAGTTTGTCCTGGATGCCTCGGTTCTCAGGCAAGTAATGCACTATGGCTGACACCCTTTTCTGAGGATTGCATATGCTAGTCACATAGGTACAATGTGAAATTAATTACAATCACCACTATGGCATACCTGATGAATATATAGTGAGGTGACATTTAAAATAAATTGAGCGAGTGTTTTGCAGTAAGTGGGAAATCAGTATGAATTCCACACCACATCCTGGTTAATACCAACAATAGTTCATCATGTGTGGAGAGCGAGGCTTTTTTTTTTAATAAGAGCGTATTAATATTGTGTGCATGACAGAATTGCATTATAATTAATAAATTGCTGCCTCTTGGCTGTCCTGTTTGTTAGTGTGGAAAGCACGAGAAACAAGTTGGAGGAAGCGAATGCAGTGCCAGGAAGGTATGCTGTTTATCGTAAGTCAAATAAAAGAACGAGCAGTTCTATAAAACACCAAGCTGGGTTCACTAACACTTTGATAATGTTTCCAAGTATTGTATGCTGGTTTCTGGTTCAGCTTTCCAAAGTTAGGGATGTTGCAGTGGTCCGAGAAGGGGGTGGAGTCTGGTGGATTCCCTGCCCCCCCACTCGGCCTCTCGGACACCAGACGATTGCGCTTGCTGGACCTGGTGAGTGCCACATCGGGCAAGCGTGGCAGTCCCCACTGGTCCACCAAGCCGCCATTTAGCATAAATATGGTAGCTTGTTCTTTTATGTAAAGGACATCTTATGCAAATGGTGGCTGTCAAGCAGCCATCATTTGCGTAAAAGGCCCTTTACGTGATCTGGTGAGCGGCACACGAGGAAGACTGGGGTGAGTCCATCCATCCCTGTCCAAAGCATTTCATGTGGTGAGAGGCCATCTGCCTTTGCGGGCTAGTGTCCGTATTTTCAAAGGTTGATGGTAGAAAGATGCTCCATCCACTGGAGGATAGGGATGTACAGATTTTATTAAATCCATTCCTTCTGTGTTTCACCGATTGTCTAGTGCCTTTCGTTCTGTTGTCCACTCATTAACAGAATCGTATTTTTCCCATTTCCCAAATTTATGAAAATTCGTATCTGTGCAAAATGGGACTGGCAAAAATGCACAAATCCCCCCACACACACACACACACAGGCATTTTCGGCCTGTGTGTGTGTGTTTTGCATATTTTTCTACGACTAAATGTGTGCAAAATTCCAGAAAGTAAAAAAAAACACAACAAAAAACCAGTCTCCAATGCAACTCGGAAAAAGCCAGCCCAGTGTGGGTTGGATTCATAGAAATCCAAACTCATTTGATTCTGTTGCAGATTTCTCTAACATCCCTACTGGTGGATAAAGAAATAAGGAGCAGTACTGTGCCTTTTGACATTTTAATTAACCTCTTCATCCTGCTTATTGATAAGCTATGCACAGTGTGGAATATTTTGAATGCCAATGAGAATGTACCTGTAGAACTCTCATTAGTATGAGAAACCAATTCACTTCAAGGATCCTCAGATGTTGAAAGAGAGTGGGAGTGAGGCATGAAAGATCTTGGAATGGATCCAACCTAGGCCTTAAGGTTTCACTTTCCAGTGGTCCCAGGATGCTCTTTCAAAGAGTTATTTGAGAGTGTCCATAAACATGCAGATGGGTTTCTAGTAGACATTGTTTACTTGGACTTCCAAAAGGCTTTTGATAAAGTCCCTTCCTAAAGACTCCTGAGCAAACTTAGCAGTCATGGAAGAAGCGGAGAGGTCCTCTTATGGATCAGTAACTGTTAAAAACAGTTAAAAAACAAAGCAGGGAGTAGGGATGGCATGGGCGCCCGATTCAGTCTAGGAATCAGGTGGAACTGCCCCTACTCACACCCCCAAGCTCTGTTTGCCAATCCCCTGCTTCTGCTTCCCCCCTGCCCTGCCCATACTCAGTGACAGTAGTTAAAGGAAGCCAGATTCCAGCTGAACATCAGGAAAAACTTCCTGACTGTTAGAGCAATGCGACAATGGAACCAATGACCTAGGGAGGTGGTGCGCTCTCCCACACTGGAGGCATTCAAGACGAGGCTGAACAGCCATCTGTTGGGGATGCTCTGACTTCGACTCCTGCAGTGAGCAAGGGTTGGACTTGATGGTCTTATAGGCCCCTTCCAACCCTACTATTCTGTGATTCTATGATTCTGTGATCCGGTAGGGCTCTTCCAGTTTTCTTATGTACACCCACAGCGCTGCTACTGTCCACTCTATATATCTATAGATAAATATAGATATCTCTTTTAAAATCACCTGCACTTTGTATTCAATTTAATGCTCCTTGAACAATCTGTCTGGGCATATTTATTAGAGCTGCAATGTTTAATCCATTTAATTGGGTAGATTAATTGATTGGGCTTTGCGGGGGGACTTAAAATGTGCCCCAGTTATTAATGAAAGTGTTGTTTCTTTAACTTTGGAAGTTCTTATAAAAACTGCTGCTGGCAAGTGTCATCTTAAAGCAGGTATCCTCCTGTATCACACACCGGGAGGGGGGGCAGGGGAGCTCTTCTAAGATGATGCTTATTACAACACACATAGAAGCATCATCTAAAAAAGCCTTTCCCAACCGTTTCCCAATGTGTTGCCCCTCCAGATTTGTTGGACTGCAGCTTCCGTCGTTTCCAGCCAGCATAAGCATGGTTCATAGGTCCTGCCAGCTGGGAATGATGGGAGTTGCAGTCCAACACAGCTGGAGGGCAACATGTTGGGAAATGCTGATTTAAAAGTATGCCGGTTGCTTCACAAATTAGATTTTAGCCACATGCAAATGTATTGGATAGATGAACCAATTAATCAAGTAAAATTAGGGATGGGCAAACAAGCAATTTTTGACATCACTAAGATTCTCTGAACACTGTCTTTCTATTTATCTCATGCCCAATTCCTGTTTTCCTTTGTGGTCATTGCTCACTCTGTGCAAATGGGAAAATTGTACAAATCAAGCAGCAATCTAACATGGAATTTGCACTAATTGCCCCAAATTTGCACATATTTCCTTATTTGCAAACTTTCCTCAATGTGCTGATTCAGTCTACAGGGGAAATTTGTGCAAATTAGGAGATTTGCACAAAAGCGAATGGGAAAGTTGCAGAAATTGAACATGAGCACATGTCCGGCAAGTTGTAAACATCTTTGGCAGATGTGTACATGCGCTTGTCATTGTGTTCAGGGCTGCGAACAGGGAATGCTCACATGTTTTGCAAGAAAAAATGAAATTCCCATTCATACCTAACTAAAATGCGTATTTTAGTTAATTAGCATTTCCTTAATCTGATTGCAGTCCTGATACTAGAAGGGCACAATACAAATGAAACAGATAAAAATGAAACATAAGGAACTGATCTTTAACAACAACAACAAAAGGTTGGAAAATTGCTCCATGGACAAGTGGAAGAAAGAATGTGGGATTGTTATGTCAAAGCCACCAATCAGAGCTGTAAAAAGCTGACTTCTCCATTCCATGTGTTCAGCCCTAATGCTGGTCAGAAAGTTGAATGTGTACTTCCATTGTGCTTTAACTGCAGTTTTCATATAAAAACAACCTGCTTTGTCAGCACACCCAGAGGCTGCAGCACAATGTTCAAAGAAGATAATGGGGCTGAGGCAACCTCCCCTACACTTCAATAAGAACATAAGAAGGCCCATCTAGTCCAGCATTCTGTTCCTAAAGTAGCTAACGAGATGCCCATGGGAAGCCCCAAAGCAGCACCAAAGTGCAACAGGACATTGCTGCTCCTGTTCCCAGCAACTGGCAGAATGAAGCATACTTCCCCCTGACACTGGAGGTGGTGTATAGCCATCATGCCTAGTAGACATTGATACTCTTCTCATCTGTGAATGTGTCCAACACCCTTTTAAAGCCGTTCATGTTTGTGGCCATCACTGCATCTGGCAGTAGTGAATTCCATAGTTCAACTAGGGATGTGAGAACACATCCCAGCTCGGATTCTCCAGGCGCCTCAAGCTTTCCCCCCTATGTGGGCACTGTCAAGGGCTCCTTGGAGGCCTCTCTCAGTCTAATCCAGTAGCCAAGTCCAGACACTGACAAAGGGATTCTTTTCAAAGCTTTATTCCTCTTTTACAACTTAACAACTCTACTGTTAGTAACTAGATATGAGCAGCAGAGTACCTATGCCGTAAGTTGGAACAGTTGGTCCCCGTTTGAAAGGGAATCACTGGCAGACCCTGAACTTAAAGTCTAGGGAGAGTCCCTCTCCTTTTCCCTTGGATCCTCTGGGCGCAACCATTGTTTGCCTGCCAACCGGGCATTACGCCTCCTTTCTGCGCCCTCCATTTGGCGCCGCTCTCTGCGTTGGCGACACGTGTCCATCAAGTCTGCTTCTCACGCTCACTCCCATGACTGCTATCTAAGCTAGGAATGCCAGTGGGAGGAATCTCCGTCAGCTGTTGGCCCTGGGAAAGAGGAGCACGCTCCTCTCCCAGGAGCGACTGCTCTTCCTCAGAATCAGAACTACTCTGGTATTCTATGGTCTCAGTGTCCACCCTGACAGACACATAGACTTATACACAAGAAGCGCTGTGAGTAGCCCATAGACTCTCGTTTACAGAGCTATTTTGCGTATAACTCTATGAGCAAGTGCTGCCGATCGCTTTTTTTTTTTTAAACGTGGTGATCGCCGCAGAGATGAACAGGCCTGGGTAAGCTGCGGGCTGCTCATCAAGCATGGGGTGGGGGGACTGCAACCCAGAGGGCCAGTGAGCAGGGGGGAGCTCGGTGGGCACCAGCAGTCTGTCAAATTTGTAGGGATGTACAAAAGTGACTCACCTGATCCTGAATGTTGATTCGCAGTGGGGGGGAGGCGCTCCGTCCCTCCCCCCAAAATTCTGGCCGGGGGGGGAGGCGCCCCATCCCTCCCTGCAAAATTCTAGCCGGGGGGAGGCACCCCGTCCCTCCCCTCCGAAATTCTGGCCGGGGGGGAGGCACCCCGTCCTTCCCGCCGCGAATCCCGGCCGGCCAGGAATGCAAATGGCGGCGACCGTAGCCGCTGCCATTTGCGTCCCTGCAGTCAGCCATGATAGGCTACGTAAATGTTTACGTAGCCTATCACGGCTGAGTGGAAAAAAAAACAAAAACGTGCGTAAGCAAATGGCGGCGCCCATGGGCGCCGCCATTTGCGTTCCTTATTTTGGCACGTGTAGTCTATGTAAACATTTACTTAGACTACAGCGAAAATAATGGGAACGCTATTTGCGTTCCCCTTATTTTCGCCGTAGTCTACGTAAATGTTTACGTAGACTAAACGTTGCAAAATAAAGAACGCAAATGGTGGCGCCCATGGGCGCCGCCATTTGCGTACGCGCGGTTCCCCCCCCACTCAGCCGTGATAGGCTACGTAAACATTTACGTAGCCTATCGCGGTGTTTTTTAAAAATCTAGCCGTGATAGGCTACATAAATCTTTAAGTAGCCTATCACGTTTTGTTGTTGTTGTTGTTTTTACTTGGAAATGGCGGCGGCGGCAGCCAGTCGGAAGACCAGCAGCTGCTGCCACTGAACCACCGCCAAACCGCTGCTGGAGCCGCTGCCGCCAGGGACATTCGCACAAGGTAAGTCCTGTCCCGAGGGGGCCGGGGGGGCAGACCGTTTCTAAACCAATTTTGGGGGGCCAAATGTGCTGGCATTTGGCCTCCCCGAGATTCATGGAGAAATTCTCTGACATCCCTACAAATTTGCAGACCAAAATGGGTGCCCGCAAGATCGCTAAGTTCAACTATGGAAGAAGTGCTTCCTTTAATCACCCCTGAATTTCCCACCATTCAGCTCCTTGGATGACCCTGGGTCCTATCCACTCTCTCCATAGTGTTTCATAATTCCATACACTTCTATCAACCCCCCCACACTTTACTCACCTTTTTCTAAGCTTAACAGTCCCATATGTTGTAACCTTTCCACATTGCTCTAGCCCCATGATCACATTGGTTGTTGTTTTCTGCACCTTTTCCAGGTTTACAATATCCTTTTTGAACTGCAGCAACCAGAACGTCACCATGTCCCTTGCCCTCCATGCATTCAGTGTGCCTGAGAAAGAGCTCTATGTGTGCATCCTCTGTAGGAGGCACGGATCCAGAGGTAGATGGCAGAGCAGTGTGACTTGGAATGTCGCGCAAGTCCGTGTGTGTGGGGGGGTGGAGTCTGATGGACTCTGCCTTGCCGGCCTTCCTGGACGCTGGTCGCCAAACCGTGGGGCACTTGTGGACCCATTGAGTGAGCACCCCATGGCTCGGCAAGCACCTGGCAGCTGCCTGTCCTCCTTAGCGAGCCACCGTTGTGCACATCAATGGCAGATTGGGTGCTTCTGTGTGGGTAATGCTGCATACTTGGTGGGCATAACGAGGCCACTTATACAACATTACAGGTGTGAATGGCGCATGAAACAGCCGTGCATTATGCAACATTACCTACCCAGAAGTGCCTGAGCTGCCATTGTTGCTCACAGTGGCAGCCCACTAGAAAGGACGGGTGGACCCACAACTTTGTTGGGCACTCACCGGGCCACGACGAAGCTCACACATGCCGTGAGCAGGGGCGGGCAATGGCAGCAGCTCACCAAGCACCCGACAAAGCCGTCCATCCCTAAGTGTGACTGCTGGGCATCTCAGTGGTGTTAAGCGAAGCTAGTCCACATGACCCCATGACCCTGTTACCATTTCTTGAATGGTAACAGGGTAGGTTTTCGGTCTGACCCCCCCCCCCCGCAACTTCCATCTACATATTTGGTTCTTTGCCACGCTCGCATCTAGCTTTATGAGTTTGTGGTTTTGGGGAGCCTGGTTATTATTGCTATGATTGATCAGGTTTGACATTTACTGGCTTCTATTACAAATAAATAAATAAAGCCCCAATTATATTTTAAGAGTTTGTCAAGCCAGTCCTAAAGGGGATATGGATGAATATTGCATTTCCTTTGTTTAATCCCGCTTAATATATACGGGGAGTAAATTTGGATAGCCTGCCTGGGTTGCCTGCTCTTCTGGGGATTCTCAACTTAAATGCTAATAAGTTTGTTACAGGAGAGGTGAGGTGGCAAGAGTCAGGTGCATGTAATTATCCAAGACTCTCCCAGTTCTAATTGGCCCAGGTATCTGGAGGCAGCATGGAAGTTTGTGGGTCTTCGTCATATGGGACTTTGGCAGTTTTTTGTTTTTAATGGATGGGACCGGTAGATCATAGAATCATAGAACAGTAGGGTTGGGAAGGACCTATAAGACCATCGAGTCCAACCCCCTGCTCAATGCAGGAATCCAAGTCAGAGCATCCCTGACAGATGGCTGTCCAACCTCATCTTGAATGCCTCCAGTGAGGGAGAGGCCACCACCTCCCTAAAGACCAAAGGTCTTTCTCTTTGGCTTCCTTCCTTCCTTCCTTCCTTCCTTCCTTCCTTCCTTTCTTTCTCTTTCTTCTTGCTGTTTGTATATTAAGTTACTGTATACTGAGGCAAAACTTTGGTCCATAAGAAGCATGACTTGGCTACAGCTGTTTTACTGGGGGATGACCTAGAAGCCACATGCCCGCACATATGTTGGACATTGGAGGAGGAAGGAGAAGACAACAACCTGAGTAACTGAAGTGGGAGTCTATATTGCCCCTTTATTTTAACATGAGACAAGGAAAATGTGCTTTTAAGCCAGATTTAGACATGCATGTTTGATTTAGACATGCAGATTTAGACATGCATGATTTAGATTTAGACATGCAGATTTAGACATGCATGGATCACTGCCTTGTTGTGGCGAAGGGGCTTGTGTAACTCAGTGAAGCTATAAGCTGTGCCGTGCAGGGCCACCCAAGACGGACAGGTCATGGCAGAGAGTTCTGACAAAATGTGGTCCACTGGAGGAGGAAATGGCAACCCACTCCAGTATTCTTGCCAAGAAAACCCCATGGAACGTAACACAAGGCTAAAAGAGATGACACCGGAAGATGAGACCCTCAGGTTGGAAGGTGTCCAATATACTACTGGGGAAGAGCAGAGGGTATTTCCAAATAGCGCCAGAAAGAGTGAAGCGGCTGGGCCAAAGCCGAAAGGACACTCAGCTGTGGATGTGTCTGGTGGTGAAAAGAAAATCCGATGCTGTAAAGAACAATATTGTTTAGGAACCTGGAATGTCAGATCAATGAATCAAGGTAAGCTGGAGGTGGTCAAACATGAGATGGCAAGATTGAACATCGACATCTTGGGAATCAGCGAACTAAAATGGACAGGCATGGGCGAATTTAATTCAGGTGACCATCATATCTAGTATTGTGGGCAAGAATCCCTTAGAAGAAATGGAGTAGCACTCGTAGTCAACAAAAGGGTGGGAAAAGCAGTACTGGGGTACAATCTTAAAAATGATAGAATGATCTCAGTATGAATCCAAGGCAAACCATTCAACATCACAGTAATTCAAGTCTATGCCCCAACCACTGAGGCCAAAGAAGCTGAGGTTGATCGGTTCTATGAAGACCTACAACACCTTCTAGAACTAACACCAAAAAAAGATGTCCTCTTCATCATAGGGGATTGGAATGCTAAAGTAGGAAGTCAAGAAATCACCGGGATAACAGGCAGGCATGGCCTTGATGTACAAAATGAAGCAGGACAAAGGCTAATAGAGTTTTGCCAAGAGAACACGCTGATCATAGCAAACACTCTTTTCCAACAGCACAAGAGACGACTCTACACATGGACATCACCAGATGGTCAATATCGAAATCAGATTGATTATGTCCTTTGCAGCCAAAGATGGAGAAGCTCTATACAGTCAGTAAAAACAAGACCTGGAACTGACTGTAGCTCAGATCATGAGCTTCTTGTTGCAAAATTTCGGCTTAAATTGAAGAATGTCGGGAAAACCACTAAACCATTCAGGTATGACCTAAATCATATCCCTGATGAATACACAGTGGAGGTGAGGAATAGATTTCAGGGATTAGACCTGATAGACAGAGTGCCTGAGGAACTATGGACGGAGGTCCGTAACATTGTTCAGGAGGCAGCAACGAAATCCATCCCAAAGAAAAAGAAATGCAAGAAAGCCAAGTGGCTGTCTGATGAGGCTACAAGTAGCTGAGGAAAGAAGGGAAGCAAAAAGCAAGGGAGAAAGGGGAAGATATATCCAACTGAATGCAGAGTTCCAGGGAATAGCAAGGAGAGACAAGAAGGCCTTCTTAAATGAACAATGCAAAGAAATCGAGGAAAACAACAGAATGGGAAAGACTAGAGATCTCTTCAAGAAAATCGGAGATCTCAAGGGAATGTATTGTGCAAAGACTGGCATGATACAGGACAAAGAAGGCAGGGACCTCACAGAAGCAGATGAGATTAAGAAGAAGTGGAAAGAATACACAGAAGAACTATACCGGAAAGATCTGAATGTCCCTGATAGCCATGATAGTGCAGTCACTGAACTTGAGCCGGACATCCTAGAGAGTGAAGTCAAGTGGGCCTTAGGAAGCATTACTAACAACAAAGCTAGCGGAGATGACAGTATTCCAGCTGAACTATTTAAAATCCTAAAAGATGATGCTGTTAAAGTGCTGCATTCAATATGCCAACAAATTTGGAACACTCAACAATGGCTGCAAGACTGGAAAAGGTCAGTTTATATTCCAATTCCAAAGAAGGGCAACGCCAAAGAGTGTTCAAACTACCGCACAATTGCGCTCATTTCACATGCCAGCAAGGTGATGCTCAAAATCCTACAAGCTAGGCTTCAGCAGTATGCGAACCGAGAACTACCGGAAGTACAAGCTGGGTTTCGAAGAGGCAGAGGAACTAGAGATCAAATCGCCGACATTCGCTGCATCATGGAGAAAGCAAGAGAATTCCAGAAAAACGTCTATTTCTGCTTCATTGACTACGCTAAAGCCTTTGATTGTGTGGATCACAACAAACTGTGGCAAATTCTTAAAGTGATGGGAGTACCAGACCACCTTACCTGTCTTCTGAGAAACCTGTACGAGGGTCAAGGAGCAACAGTAAGAACCAGACATGGAACAACCGAGTGGTTCAAAATTGGGAAAGGAGTACGACAAGGCTGCATATTGTCACCCTGCTTATTTAACTTATATGCAGAGTACATCATGAGAAATGCCAGGTTGGATGAATCAGAGGTCGGAATTAAGATTGCTGGGAGAATTATCAACAACCTCCGATATGCAGATGATACCACCCTAATGGCAGAAAGTGAAGAGGATCTAAAGAGCCTCTTGTTGAGGGTGAAAGAGGAGAGTGCAAAAGCTGGTTTGAAACTCAACATTAAAAAAACTAAGATCATGGCATCTGGCCCCATTACTTCCTGGCATATAGAAGGGGAAGAAATGGAAGCAGTGACAGATTTTATTTTCTTGGGCTCCAAGATCACCACAGATGGTGACTGTAGCTATGAAATTAAAAGACGCTTGCTCCTTGGGAGGAAAGCTATGGCCAACCTAGACAGCATAGTAAGAAGCAGAGACATCACCTTGCCGACAAAGGTCCGTCTAATCAAAGCTATGGTTTTCCCAGTAGTAATGTATGGCTGTGAGAGCTGGACTATAAGGAAGGCTGAACGCCGAAGAATTGATGCTTTCGAACTGTGGTGCTGGAGAAGTCTCTTACGAGTCCCCTGGACTGCAAGGAGGTCAAATCAGTCCATACTAAAGGAAATCAACCCTGAGTGGTCATTGGAAGGACAGATACTGAAGCTGAAGCTCAAATATTTTGGCCACCTAATGCAAAGAGAAAACTCTCTGGAAAAGACCCTGATGCTGGGAAAGACTGAAGGCAAAAGGAGAAGGGGACGGCAGAGGATGAGATGGCTAGATAGCATCACCGATGCAATGAATATGAACTTGAGCACACTCCAGGAGAGAGCTCAGGACAGGAAGGCCTGGCGTGCTATGGTCCATGGGGTCACAAAGAGTTGGACACGACTGAACGACTGAACAACAACAAAGACATGCATGTTAGTGAGAAGCACTAGACACTGAAAACATCCTTCAGTAGCTCGTAAAAAGCCCACAGTCAGTCAGGAGGGGCATTTTTAAAAACCCAAAGTCTTCTCAAGCTTGGGTTAAATCTGAGCCAAAGAATTCTTGGCTTTCTCTTGCCCATTTCATGTTCTCCCTCTGCCCATAAATTGCTTGAAGCCACTCCTGGAGATAGGGGGACTGGTGAGCGACAGTTTTGAGCAATGGGGAAGAGTGGCAGATAGGCAGATAATTTTTCCAAACCTTTGGAAAAATAGCTGGAGTCTTCCATTTGGAGGGCTGCCACTGCCACTATGCCTTCGCTCATTCTGTTGTACTAGTAGGACACACCACTTGCTCAATAGGAAACTGGTGCTTCCTACAGCAACCCCAGAAGCTAGCCAAAATGCTCCTTTCCAGAACAGGGCAGGTCAGCAGAGCTCCCTCCTGCAATCCAGAAATTAGGCTTTCCGCTCTTTTCCACTCACCGTAATGTCTGAGTTAATTGGAGGCTGACTTCGGATAGCTTGACCATCTCTAAAAACAACTCTAGCTGAATGGTCAGTCTTGTCTTTTTCCCAGTGTTTCACGCGGGCTTGTAAACCTTTGTAAAAATATTTTCATATATATTTTTATTTTTAAAGTGCTTCAGGAACTTTCATCCATGTATATTATCTGTTGTTATTCATGTACAGGGATGGATGAAGCTGTCAGTTTTACTTTCTCCCACATTTATTTTTTAAATCTCAGGTTCTTTCCACCATGTTTATGTAGGGTCCATCATCTCTGGAATCATCTCCATCTGGGGTGTGGGGGAGTTTGTCAAGCTGCCCCCCCTGGACCCACTTGGCAGGCCTCCCTGTTTGTCTTGCCCACCTGACGAGCCACGCGAGCTGCCCCTCCTCTCTGTGCCAAGGACTCAGGCAGTCAAGCCCTTGTATTTTATGTGCACAAGGGCTTGACTGCTGGAGTCCATGGTGCAGCACACCCCCAAAGTGCCCTAGCCCAGTCTTCCTTAGGAGGAGGACAAGGCTAGAGCACCTGGGTGCTGCTGAGGCCCCTCCTGCCTATGCCAGTTGCCAAGGGCTTCCCTGACAGCTGGCAGAGGCAGGACAGGTCCCAGCGCAGCGCAATCCCCCAGTGCTTTAGTCTTGTCCTCCTTGGGAGGAGGACAGGACTAGAGTGCTTGGGTGCCGCTAAGGCCCCTCCTGTCCATGCCAGTTGTCAAGGTCTTCCTTGGCAGCTGACAGAGGTAGGACAAGTCCTCAGCACCACTCCCAGCCGCTCACCAAGCTCCAGGGTGCTTGGTGGCCGGGTACATCAGCACCCCACAGCTCGGTGAACAGAGTCCAGGAGCCCAGACAGGGGGCGGGGGTGTCGTTGGGCTCCACCCCTTCCTTGGGCTCCTGCACCATCCCTATATTTATGAAGGAATTCACACATTTTGGTAAGTCCTTATCAAAACACAAACCCAATGAAATTCTTACCTGTCCATATCAGTTAAAAATATTTTCCTTTCTTAAAGTACCAAACTGCTCCGGGGATCGTGGGAGAGGTAGATCTTCTGTTGCCATCACAAGTGCTTGTTAGTCAGCTCCCGCAAGAGCTCATCTGTGGAAGGGAATGTTTGGCTCAGCACAGTGAAGGTGCTTCCAGACATTGTGCCTTCATTTCAGCTGGCCCAGCATGGTTCAAGTGAATTTCTTTTGGCGGGTGGTGGCAGGGTGTGCGAGGGATAAAGTGCGCCCTTCCCACCACAGCAAAGTGTACTCGTCGGCTTTTCTGATCTGTTGAAGCTAGGGATGTACGAAAGTTCTGCCACAGATCTCGGGAAGGCCGAATGCCAGCTCAGTCCGCCCCCCGGAATCAGTGGCGGAACGGCCCATCCACCCCCCGGGCGGATCATCCTTGGGCGGATCTTCCTGGCAGCGGTGGCTCCGGCGGAGGTTCGGCGCCTGCGGCAGCCGGTCTTCCGACCAGCTGCCACCGCCGCCGCCATTTCCAGGTTAAAAAAAACAAAAAAACAAAAAAACGTGATAAGCTACATAAAGATTTACGTAGCCTATCACGGCTAGGTTTTTAAAAAACACCGTAATAGGCTATGTTAATGTTTACGTAGCCTATCACGGCTGATTTAAAAACAAAAAACAAAAACACGCGCGTATGCAAATGGCGGCAGCCACGGCCACCGCCATTTGCGTTCCTTATTTTGGCACGTCGTAGTCTACGTAAACATTTACGTAGACTAAGACGTCGAAAATAAAGGAATGCAAATAGCGTAGACACTACACTATTTGTGTTCCCCTTATTTTCGCCATCTTAGTCTATGTAAATGTTTACGTAGACTAAGACGTGCCAAAGTAAAGAACGCAAATGGCGGCGGCCATGGCCGCCGCCTTTTGCGTACCTGCGTTTTTTTTGCTTTTTGTTTAAAGTCAGCCATGATAGGCTATGTAAACATTTACATAGCCTATCACAGCTGACTGCAGGGACGCAAACGGCGGTGGCTACGGCCGCCGCCATTTGCGTCCCTGCTAGCCAGCAGTCGGATGTCCGGCTGCTGGCGGAGCCAGCCAGCGGCTCCGCAGAATTGCTGCGGAGCACAGCCGGCCGGCCAGGATTCCGGGGGGGAGGAACGGAGCGCCTCCCCCCCGGCCAGGATTCCAGGGGGTGGGATGGAACGCCTCCCCCCCACCATCAACATAATCCGCAGAAAGGTAAGTCACTTTCTTACAACCCTAGTTGAAGTGCTTCTCTTTGACAGTAGGTGAGGATTCTTTTTCCACGACATTGTGCTGTGATTCCAGCTGTGACAAATTTGATAGCCACAAACAGCAACAGCAACAGCCTGTTTGAAAAGCAACAATTATGTCTCGAAACACACTGCTTATTTTAAGAAATTAGAAGCATTCAAATACAGTGAGAAACCATCTTTGAGTAAATGGCAGCCTTTTCGCCTCAATTAAAGCCCTATGTTGTTTTTTTACCCCATTTTTAAAGTACCCAAAATATTTTATTTTTTCTTTTCTTTTAGAAAGGCTGATTCTGTGTAGCATCATTCAAAATTGTCTTCATTACCCAGAAACAAGCCCTACTTTCTGCTGACCGGCATGCTCAGCGTGATGATTTGAAATTTGCTCTGACTCCATGTACATTTTAAGACCATGTTTATCAAAGTCGAGGGAGATATGCCTTGGTCCTATGCTGATGAGATAATTTATGCATTTCTCCATCTCTCATAATACTGGAGCTCAGAGTCACGGAATGAAGTTGATTTATCAGCAAGTTCAAGTGATACATTGACCATGTTTGAACACAACAGGCAACCAAAATCCCAGAGAATCCTGGTTTACCATGAACAAACTGAATGCTGATGCAAGCAGCCCACTTTTGCTCCCTTGGCTGTTCCTGCTACAACAAATGGGTAAACTAACAAGGAATTGGAAGCCTAGCATGCTGTCTGAGCACGGAACCTGTCTTGTTCTTCCCAGACAAGCCAGGATTGGTAAACCAAGAACACACCCAGATTTGTGACAACAAGCCAGGGTTCTGGGCTGAATCTACACATAGCAGTTCTACCGTTATCATAACTATTGGTGTTCGTTGGTGTTATGTGTACCAATAGTTATGATAACGGTATAACTGCTATGTGTAGATTCAGCCCTGGATTCAGATGATATGCTGAACTATTGAATCCTGTTTAGTTTGCCCAGTCATGCAAGCAGGAAGAGCCAAGCAGGCACAAAATGGATTATCTATTCTACATTTGCATTGTGTGTGAATTAGGGATGTACGAAAGTCACTTACCTTTTCGCAGCTTGGCTTCGCGGTGGGGGGGAGGCGCTTTGCTTCTCCCCCCGAAGTTCAGGCGAGGGGGGGGAGGCGTCCCGCCTCGCCCGGCCGAAATTCAGGCCGGGGAGAAGCGCCCCGTCTCCCCGGCCGCGAAACAAAGTGTAAAAAAAAAAAACCGTGATAGGCTACGTAACGATTTACGTAGCCTATCACGGCTAGATTTCCAAAGTCAGCCGTGATAGGCTACGTAAATCGTTACGTATCCTATCACGGGTGACTTTGGAAGAAAAAAAAAGCGCGTATGCAAATGGCGGCGCCCTATGGGCACCGCCATTTGCGTTCCTTATTTGGTCCCGGTAGTCTACGTAAAGATTTACGTAGACTATGCCGTAGTCTACATAAATCTTTACATAGACTACCAGGACTAAATAAGTAACAGAAATAGCGGCGCCCATAGGGCGCTGCCATTTGCATACGCGCTTTTTTTTTTTCCCAAAGTCACCCGTGATAGGCTATGTAACGATTTACGTAGCCTATCACGGCTGACTTTGGAAATCTAGCCATGATAGGCTACGTTAATCGCTACGTAGCCTATCACTGGTTCATTTGTTTTTTTACACTTTGTAATGGCGGCGGCGGTAGCCGGTCAGAAGACCGGCTGCCGCCCCCGCCCCCGATGAAAGGCGGACGAACCGCTGCCAGGACCCGCCGCCGGGAGGGACATTCGCCAAAGGTAAGTCCCATCCCGGGGGGGGCGGGGGGGCGGAGAATTTCACCGCCGATTTCGGGGGGCCGAATGCATTGGCGCTCGGCCCCCTGAAGATTCGGGGAGAAATTCTCCTCCATCCCTAGTGTGAATGCAGCTACTGTGTACTACTTTGCACGATGCACAATTCACATATGGAGTTCACTACTGGAGATGGATGGCCATTACCTTAGACTGCCTTTTTTAAAGGATTGGATCTTTCATGGAGCATAAATGTATTGACTATTAGCCATGATAGCTAAGTGGAGCCTCCATCACCAGAGACAGTATATTTTCGAATACCAGATACTGGGGAAAGAAGCCTTCATGCTGGGCTTGCTGGCTTCCCAGAAGCATATGAGTTGGTGCTAGGGATCTATGAGAAATTTGTTTCAATTCATTTTTGATCATTATTTACCCAATTGACACCTGGCAGACCGAACACGGACTCAGATGCAATCTGCGGTCAAAATCTATACATTTCCGAGCTTGCAATGTGATTTGTGGACTCCTAAATGCATTCAACAGCATGCGTACATGTGGAAAAAATGCATGAAAAAATGCATACTTTTGACAAATGCACACAAATACACTTTAATCAATGGGAAAAGAATGTGTACATTTCAAAGAATGTACGAGCCACTGATTCCTGCACCACCAGGGTTTATGCTTGAAGGAGGGAACCTCTGGCAGTTGAAATTCGGATGCTAGAGCCACAGACCAGAGCATATCTGATCCACGGAGCTGGAAGATCCAAGAGTGCAAATCCCTTGCCACTCTGTGCTATATAGCTCTGAGACCTGTTACCCCCTCACTCTGGACAACATGTTTATGTGAAAGCCATTAGGCTGCCCATCTCAGCTCCCAGGTATACCACAACCTCCTTCCTGCTGACTGTTGCCTTCTACAGCTGTCCCACAAGATATTTTCTTTATCTGCCAGGACTCATATACGGAGGGACTTGATGGTTTCTGGGCACAGCCTCTATCCTGGGCTCCATCTGCATGGAAATGAAATGAGATGAGAAGCGCTTTCTGGTTATATCTGGATTTTCATGAAATTGCTTTGGTCCATCAGGGGCACAAAAAGCAAGAAAAGCCGAGTATATACTACCTAAAACCCCGCTTTCATGGTTCACACAGCACTTGAAACCCCCATACTTCAGGGGTGGGTGGGTGGAATTAACTGAACATCATCAACCTTGTAGGTGCTGCTCAGCGAATGAGGGAGGCTTGTTCCCCAACCCTGTCTATGCTCGCCTGCTCAGGGAAGTTTACTAGAAGTGCTGAATTAATCCTCTGTAGTTTACCCCACCCTCTCATCCACCATTGGGATATTGTGAGAGATTAAAAGAGACTGCACTATTGTGAATGGGAAAACAGGCTACATAATCTGAATGGGTGAAGCAGCAACTGTGCTATTGTGAATACTTGAAATAGCGCTACTACTACACTATTCTGAAAGGGAAAAACAGGCTACATGCTGTGAATGGGGAAAATAGCTACTGCACTTTTCTGAATAACTGAAACACTGCTACTGTGCTATTATGAATGGGAAAAAGAGGCTGCATACTGTGAATGGGAAAACAGCACTACTGCAACAGTCAAAGGATGAAACAGGACAAAGTAGCACTAAGTGGGAAAGAAAGCCTGTGTCCAAAAATGTCCTATGGTGAATGGGGGAAAAGAGGGAATGGTGGGGGGGAAGGGGGCAGGCCCACACCACACCCCTTGATCACGTCACTGCCAGATCACAGAGGCACACCCAGGATGTAATGTGGGGGGACCGGGCACACTGTAGCGGAACCGTGCGGGAGCCGTGTTTAAGGAAAAAAGATGCACTGGAAGGACTTTCCAAAAATGCGCCTTTTCCAGGGGGAAGCTGAGGAATTGCTGCAGGCTGGCAACAGTGTAATCTGTTGTGAACAGCCCTGATGTGCCCTGCCTCCTCACTAAATCAGCCATGTAGATTGGGCCCTGGTCTCTCTTGTAGCTTCATCAGCCCCTGAACCAAACCTCCTGACACTCAGTGCTGCACCTGACAGTATAACCCCCTCCATGTATTCTGAACCAGAGGTGGACAAAATGAAGCTCTGGATCTATTGGTCAAACTCTGAGTGATTTGCAGCTGATGAGCAAGAGTTTCTGATTTCCAGTAATTTAACACTAGCGATCAAAATTCCATTTGAAAAAAATGGCTCTGCCATGGCTGGCCCTGTGCTAATTGCTTATATTTCAGCCACAGTCTTCCTCACCTGTGAAATGTGAGCGAGTATCACATGTCTGTCATTGACTAAGTCTTTTGTGCTGCTGTCCTGGACTGGTCAGCTGTAGATTTTGGGGTTAGAATCCCTGATCTGTAGTGACTTGGTCATAGATTTGTATCTATATGCAGGTTATCCCACTGGGTATCCCAGTGTATAGCCAGCGGGGCCCAGTTAGTAATTGTCTCTGCCTCCTTAGCCAGCATTTTACATCTGGCTATGGTTGGTGGATTTTGGTATTCTAGCAAAAATAAAGCAGGACTTATGTAAGCCTGACCATTCCCTATACTGTTCTAAACTGGCAGGGGGCTGCTGGGTGAAGAAAAAAAAAAATCTGATGATGCCAAACTCCCAACAACTCCTGGGCCACCAGCACTGCCCACCCCCGACTAAAACACCCCTTTAGTTGTGTTGAGGTGAGGAGAGGATGAGGATGGGAGAGAACCCCCTCTGCCTTCTAATCAAAGACCCAAGACTATTTCATTTGCCTGATGGGCTGTGTCCTGTCAAGAAGCAGCTTAATGTGCTTAAAATAACAAATGACCTGCAGTGAGCTGCATCCCTCTTAATGTCTTAAATTATTGATCAGCTTCTAAAGAGTACCTTGTTTTTTCCTGTCTCTTTTTAAGCTACTAACTTGCCTTCCAGATGGTTTAAGTCTTTTACAAGCCAGAAAATGTTATATGTGACTTCTAGGGATGGCAGAGAATTCCGCCATGGATCTTGGTGAGGCCGAATGCCAGTGCATTCGGCCCCCCGAAATCTGTGGTGGAACAGCCTGCCACCGCCCCACCGCACCGCGGATCCCCCCCGGGACGAGACTTACCTGGGGCGGATCTTCCGGGTGGCAGTGGCTCCAACGGCGGCGGCGGCTGGTCTTCCGACTGGCTGCCACTGCCGCCATTTGCAGGTTGTTGGGTTTTTTTTTTACAGAGACGTGATAGGCTACATAAGTTTTTACATAGCCTAAAACGACTGGGTAAAAAAAAAAAAAAAAGCATACACCTATGGCGGCAGCTATGGCTGCCGCCATTTGCATTCCTTATTTTGGGCCGTCTTAGTCTACATAAATATTTACGTAGACTAAGATGGCGAAAATAAGGGGAACGCAAATAGTGTAACCACCGCCATTTGCATACGCAGTTGTTGTTGTTGTTTTTCCCCAGAGCCCTCCGCGGCCGGAAATCTGGCTGCGGATGGCTCTGGCCTGGCTGGGCCTGGCTGGCTGCTCCGCGGAGCTGCCTGCGGAGCACAGCCAGCCGCAGAGGATTCCGGGGGGGAGGAACAGATCGCCTCCCCCCCGTCAAGGATTCTGGGGGAAGGGACAGAACGCCTCCCCCCCCACCATCAACATAATCCGCGAAAGGTAAGTGACTTTCGTACATCCCTAGTGACTTTCCCTACCTCCTGTTTCCCTAGAGCGTGCGAGTCTACATCTCTAAGGGGCTGGGCATGCACTGTATGTTTTTACCCCTTGGTTGTTTGTTGTACCAAAGGGTAACAGCTGCCCTTTCCACTAGGCCAACCATTTTCATACTTCCCCACTGACATGGAACCATGTTCATGTCTTGTCCACCGAGGGGCGTCTTAGGCGTCTTTTGGAGGGTGGTCTCTGTTTACAATGGGCACTAGTCGGAATTGTGGGGCTTTGCCTAAGAACTGGTTTAGCACATGCTGTGGTTTAGCACAGTGACTAGGAGGCCAAACTACAGATCAGGAAGTTCCTGGGATGAATTTCTTCTGCTATGAACTCATTGGCCCAGTTCACACATAACAATAAGTCAGGGTTTTGAGTCAAATTAAGGTACAGCAGCAAACCATGGCTTATGACTCTGGCTTGTCAGGGGAGAGACAAGCCAGAGTTCCCGGTTCATATGTAGCACTAAACAAACCATGAATGGAAGGTGGTTTGTTTGTCTGCAGCAGGAGTGATTGAACAGGGTCCATGAGCACACTGCTCGTAAATGATAAGCCGAGATTCCCCCTGAAACCTGGCTTATCGTCATGCAGAAACCAGACCATTAGGTGGCCTTAGGTAAACTTGAGCCACAGTCTCCCCAGCTGCAATCTGGGGAGGGGGATACTGGCCTATCTTACAGCGTTCTTGTAAGGTTTACACCAAGATGTTTGTAAAGTGCTTTGAACATATGGAACTGTTATAATCTCCCACACGTGAATCGAGTGCACACCTGAGAACACATCCCAAACTCCTGCCATCATTGCATTGCAAAATAACATCTGTTTTGGTAGATATTAATCAAACTGTCTTTAGGACAACTTGCCCACCATTATTAAACTTTTCAGCATAGAGTCTGTAATCAGTATCTGGAGAATTCCAGGTTCCTTGAAATGTAGTTTGAAAACCACCGCTCTAGCCCCAGGCCTGTCTCTCCAGTGGGTTATTTAGGCAATGTTCAGTACCCTTTGACTCAAAAAGCCCATCTAGCCACTTTGGGTACAGAGGTGGGGCTGGTTTGGGGCACCACTTCTTCTGGCGCACTTATGTGGCCTCCGTTTCCGTTCCGCATATGAAAACACAGTGGTTTCAAACGCAAAAACAACCAGGTCTATACAAAGCACTTTGCTGGAAGAAATTATTATGGGAACAATTTAGAAAAGAAAAAACAGAACACCACAGGGCCAGCCTTACTATGAGTCAGACTGAGGTGGCAGATTCTGGTGTGTGTGCAGGGAAGGCAGGTATTCTGTTCCACAGGCCAGCCAGATGCCCATGGGAAGCCCACAAGCAGAACATGAGAAAAACAACTCCTTCCGACTCAAGTTCAACTGGACATAGAATCATCGAGTCCAACCCCTGCTCAAAGCAGGAATCCAAGTCAGAGTATCCCCAACAGATGGCTATCCAGCCTCCTCTTGAACGCCTCCAGTGTGGGAGAGCCCACCGCCTCCCTAGAGAATCAGTTCCATTGTCGTATTGCTCTCACAGTCAGGAGGTTTCTCCTGATGTTCAGCCGGAATCTGGCTTCCTGTCACTTGAGCCCATGATTCCATGTCCTGCACTCTGGGATGATGGAGAAGTGATCCTGGCCTTCCTCTCTGTGACAGCCTTTCAAGTACTTGAAGAGTGCTGTCCTATCTCCCCTCAGTCTTCTCTTCTCAGGGCTAAACATGCCCAGTTCTTTCCGTCTCTCCTCAGAGGGCTTTGTTTCCAGTCCCCTGATCATCTTTGTTGCCCTCCTCTGAACCCTCTCCAGCTTGTCTGCATCCTTCTGAAAGTGCGGTGCCCCAAACTGGACACAGTACTGCAGATGAGGCCTAACCAGTGCTGAGTAGAGGGGAACTAGTACTTCCTGGGATTTGGAAGCTGGTAGTTTTAAAAGGTTTTAATCTGTTATTCCTGTTTTATGCTATTATTTATTTTATGCATTTATGGTATATAACTATTTTTATATGTGAATATTTCTAGATTATGGTAAGCCACCTCAAGCTTTGTGACTGCAGTTGAAGGGAGGGATGTCCTAAGTAAGGACATAACCTGAACCTTTCCTGTGCTCATTTGGCAGGGCCAACGCCTGGCCTTGCCAATGTTGGGCATTTGCCAAGACCTGCACTCCAGCAGGGGGCCCACTGCCAACCCCTAGATACTGGGCCCTACTTTTCTTCCTCCTTGCTGCCACTAACTCTTGACTCGTCCACTCTATGAAAATGAGCAGTGACAACGAAGAAAAGGACCAGGATGCCTTTGCTTGCCCTTCCCCTCTCGGCATTTGTATTGATAGAGCCCAAAGGGAAAGGCAAGTGAATGGGCAGAGGTGATAGCAGAAAAGAGGGGGTAGACCCATCTTGCCCTGGAGACAGCACTGTCTTCTGGAATCATTGCATAAGAACATCAGAAGAGCCTTGCTTCATCAGACCAAGGGTCCATCTGGCCCAGCATTCTGTTCACACAGTGGCCAACCAACCAGCTGTCGACCGGGCACACATGCAGCCCCACTCTCATCCCTGTTTTCTGAACTCTCCTGGTGCTCCAGAATGTTATTCTTTCATGCCCGTGCGCCCTCTGCAGAGAGATTTTCTGCTTTTGTGGGTGAGAAATTAAACACGTAAGTGCAGTAGGGGTGGACGAAAGTCACTTACCTGTCCTCGAAGGACGTTCGCGGTGGGGGGGAGGCGCTTCGCAGGTCCCCCCGCGAAATTCAGGCCGGGGGGGGAGGCTTCCCGCCTCGCCCGGCCGCGAACGCGAAAGTTAAAAAAAAAAAAACACCCCCTGATAGGCTACGTGACGATTCACATAGCCTATCACGGCTAGATCTGCAAAGTCAGCCGTGATAGGCTACGTCAATCGTCACGTAGCCTATCACGGGTGACTTAAAAAAAAAAAAAGCGCGTACGCTAATGGTGGCCCCCATAGGGAGCCGCCATTCGCGTTCCTTATTTAGTCGCTGTAGTCTACGTAAATCTTTACGTAGACTACAGCGACCAAATAAGGAAGGGGAATGGCGGCTCCCTATGGGGGCCGCCATTATCCGTACACACTTTTTTCTTTTTTTTTTAAAGTCACCCGTGATAGGCTACGTGACGATTGACGTAGCCTATCACAGCTGACTTTGCAAATCTATCAGGGGGCGTTGTTTTTTTTTTCTTTCATTGCAATGGCGGCGGCAGCAGCCAGTCGAAAGACCAGCTGCCGCTCCCGCCTCGCTCGAACACCCGCCGAACCGCCGGCCGGACCAGCCACCGGGAGGGACATTCGGTGAAGGTAAGTCCCGTCCGGGGGGGTGCGGGGGGCGGGGGGGTTCGGAGGATTTCTCCCCAAAACTTGTTCGGGGGGCCGAACACGTTGGCGCTCGGCCCCCCGAAGTTTCGGGGAGAAATTCTCCGCCAACCCTAAAGTGCAGCTCAAACCTGCTTGGGCAATTCCTACATTGTAAATTTGAGCAATCTCTTCCAGTCTCATGTATACATAAGAAATACAAACCAGCCTGTGGATTTAAATGATGGCCATGCTCAGCCTTTTGCTGATGAGCAATTCCAGTTTGCATCCATGCCTTAGGTAACTTTTAAATCCATAACAAACAAGGGATTTTCAAATCTGCCTTTATGATAATGTTCATGTTGATGGCTCCTCCTCCTCCTGCCATGGAGTCCCCCCGCCCTTATCCCTTCTGCAGATTAAGCTTACAAAGGTTGATTGTATTTCCCCATTGCGGTGCTGAAATATTTCTGCTTTAAAATGTTGTGTTCTTTGTTTCTTCTGTGCAGCATGTATCCTCATGTTTTAACAGCCACTTTTGTCTCTGTGTATCCCATTGCAGAGACAAAATGCAAGATGTCCTCTGATCAACTGAGGACATCACTTTAATGTTACCATCTGTGCATGATTTGAATGTCAAGAGCATGGAGAAAGAGAGGGGGGTGGGGTGGGGGCTCACCGTGAGCATGCTAAAAAGAAAGAAAGAAAGAAAGAAAGAGAAAGAAAGAAAGAAAGAAAGAAAGAAAGAAAGAAAGAAAGAAAGAAGAGTGCCCTCTTAGATCAACCAAAGGTCTGTTTGCAATCCTATACCTGTCTTCCCAGGAGTAAGTTCCATTGAGTGCAAACAGATTTACTCTGAGGTACTTCTGTTGCCCCTGAGTGTTGCCCGAAGCAATGATTAAGGTAAATTTGAAGGTTCCTGTCAGGCAAAGCACAGAAGGAACTAAGTGGAGGTTGATATCGCAACATACATGGTGTGTGTGGAACAGATAAGTTGAATGCGCACCACCAACAAGCTTCCAAAACCCTTCTCACCTGAATTGCTCCTTGGAAGAATAAGAATAACAGTAATAGCTCCACCTATGGAAAATGCTGTCCCTTTGCTCAACTTCATAGCTTTTGTTTGCTCGCTCCATGCCATGAGAAGTGTAAAGAACATGTACCAACACAGAAGTTGGTGTTTTACCACTACAACTGGTTTGTTGTTGCTGTTGTTGTTGTTGTTGTTGTTGTTGTTACTAATTGAGAGCTGGGCTTCACAGCTGACACTTAAAGCTGCTCTTGGATGGTGCCAGAATCCCACAGTGGAGTGGGGTGGAGTTTGTGTGTGTGTGTATTCTTTTCTTTTCTTTTGGGATATGCGAAAGTCACTTACCTTTTTGAAGGGGGTGATTCGCGGTGGGGGTGAGGTGCTACGCACCTCCCCCCGAAATCCTAACCCAGCCGGCTCCGCTCTACAGCAACTCCGCGGAGCCACCGGCCAGGTGCATTCGCAGGTGTGCGGAGCCTGCGGACGCAAATGGCGGCGGCTACAGCAGCCACCATTTGCATTCCTTTTTTTTGCCATGGTAGGCTACGTAAATATTTACATAGCCTATCACGGCAAAAAAACAGGGACTCAAATGGCAGCGGCTATGGCGGCCACCATTTGCATTCCCTTTTTTTGCCATGATAGGCTACGGAAATATTTACGTAGCCTATCACAGCCTCTGCAGGGACGCAAATGGCATCCCTGTGTTAGCCGTGATAGGCTACGTAAGTATTTACGTAGCCTATCACGGCAAAAATGTGGAAGCGAATGGCAGCCGCTGTAGCCACCGCCATTCGCAAAGCAGCGCGAATGGCACCAGGTAAGTGCTCTGTTTCATGCGCCTTTCGCAGGGTGGTGGGGCAGGGGGCTTCGTTCCGCCACGGATTTGGGGGGGCCGAATGCTCTGGCATTCGGCCTCACTGAGATCCGTGGCGGAATTCTCTGACATCCCTACTTTTCTTTTCTTTTTGAGAAGGGGCCCTCACTGCTGTTGAGGCTGACACTTGACTGACTCAAGTAATATAATCAAAATGGATAAAGGTAATCCTTTCACGTTCTTGCTGCAGGAAAAGGACCTTCTACTTCTGTATAGAGAGGAAAACTGCAGTAATCCACATCTGAAAACAGAGAGCTCTCCTCCTTCTAGCAGCAACATGTAAGGGGTGTGTGTGCCAGCTGAGCTCTCTTTCCTATCTGTATTGTTATGATTCATGGCCAGCGGTGCTGTATATGAATATATGATTGCATCTCCTGCCAGTACAGGCAGAGTTGGGGCATGAGCCCCCCTGCAGATGTACTGGGCTCTAATCAGCCGCATTAAGGGATGAAACACAACCATGCTGGAGATAATGAGAGAATGTTGCAAGGTCGAGTCTACTGCTCACTTATAGACTGGGCAATGACTTGGCTCCAGTGATTCATAGACACGGAGTCTGCAATGAGGCAGCGTTTCCTTCAAAGCCATTCTCTACTCAGGAGTTTGCATCTTCAGTCTGCTTGGCTTGAGATGAGGAACGGAATGGCAAATGATCCTGAGCATATGGCTGTTGCCAAGAACTGCACTGCTGTATCGCGTTCTCCCCTGTGCCACTGGCAAAGTGTTGCGATGTGATGCCATCATGTCGTGTTTTCCACACTCTGACAGGCTGGGGGCAGCCAGGGGGAACGTGCATTGCAATTGCATCACACCACATGGTACTATACTAGACTGAGAGGTGGGGGGACAACTTAACAGAGGGATTCTATTTTTTTTAGAAACAGTCTCAGGCCAAGGGAAAGTTGTAGATCCAGGTAGGTGAATATATAAGGTCTGGAGGAATCCTAGACATTTTACATATCAGCCCTTCAGATTTGGGCTGTGTTCAAACAGATTTGCATAAATTAGGGGTGTATGAAAGACTTACCTGGTTCTGCTGGGGCAATCCGCAGTGGGGGGGGGAGGTGCTCCACACACACCCCGGAATCCTCCCCGGCTGGCTCCGCTCCACGGCGACTCTGCAGAGCCACCGGCTGAGGCTGGCTGCAGCCAGACTTCCAGCCACTGCCGGGCTGCTGCGGCCGCAAATGGCAGCCATCATAGCAGCCACCATTTGCATCCCTGCCAAGCCGTGATAGGCTACGTAAGTATTTACATAGCCCATCATGGCAAAAGGTAGGGACGTAGATGACGGCTGCAGCAGCCCGGCAGTGGCCGGAAGACAAGCCGGAGCCACCACCACCACAATCACCGCTGCATTCACCACCGCATCCTCCCCCAGGTAGGTCCATCCCAGGGGGGGATTTGGGGTGGAGGCTGTTCTGCCACGGACTCCAGGGGGCCAGATTCCAAAAAATCCGGCCTCACTGCAGTCTGTGGCGGATTTCTCCAACATCCCTAGCATAAATATATTATCTTTATAGTTTGGATTTAATGTTTCAAGCTTTGGGGGCAGACTGCAGGCCATGGGTGCATAGCCTGCAGCCCACAGACCACCTATGCCCAAACAAAGCCTTAATTGGAGCCCTAAGCCTCCTGCCCTGGTGCCAAATGCCCTTCCCCAGAGATCCTGATAGAAATTACTCTTTCCTCACAGGTTCCACCAGTGGGAAAAGAGCAATCTGTATCAGGATAGCTGGGATGTGTGTGTGCATGTTTGTGTGTGTGTGCTTGTGCATCTGTGTGCTCATGCCCCCTCCTGACCTCTGAGCCAGTATCACATGTGGCCCTCGAGGCCAAAAAGGTTGTGCTTTCCTGTTGTAGACCCCCCCCCCAGTTTGACTTAACTAGATTCAGAAAGTTCTTGAGTCAGAATCTCCAGGGCCAGATGAACTGCATCCTGGAGTAATAAAGGAACTGGCAGAAGAACTCTCAGAACCGCTGTCTATTCTCTTTGAGAAATCCTGGAGGGTGGGTGAAGTGCCAGATGACTGGAGGAGGGCTAATGTTGTCCCTATCTTCGAAAAGGGTAAAAAGGAGGAACCTGGGAACTACAGACCACTCAGTCTGACATCAATCCCTGGGAAAATTCTGGAGCAGATGATAAAGCAATCCGTCTGTAGGCACCTTGAAAACAATGCATTGATTACTCGAAGCCAACAGGGATTTGTCAAGAACAAATCCTGCCAGACAAATCTGATCTCATTTTTTGATCAGGTCACCTCCGTTGTGGACTGTGGGAATGCTGTGGACATTATATACCTTGACTTCAGCAAAGCTTTCGACAAAGTGCCCCATGATATCATGATGAGCAAACTAGCTCAAAGTGGGCTAGATGAAACAACGACCCGGTAGATCCACAGTTGGCTACAGGATCGGACTCAAAGAGTGCTTATCAGTGGGATCTTCTCAAAGTGGGGAGAGGTAACGAGCTGGGTACCACAGGGCTCAGTCCTGGGCCCAGTGCTCTTCAACATGTTTATTAATGACTTGGAGGAGGAGGTGCAGAGAATGCTTATCAAATTTGCAGACTACACAAAATTGGACAGGATACCTAATACCCTGGAAGACAGAAACAAAATTCAAAGCGATCTTGATAGACTGGAGCGCTGGGCAGAAAATAATAGAATTAAATTTAATAGGGATAAATGCCAAGTTCTGTACCTAGGAAAAAGAAACCAAATGCACAGTTACAAGATGAGGGATATTTGGCTTAACAATATTATAAGCAAGAAGGATCTTGGAATTGTTGTCAATCACAAGCTGAATATGAGCCAACAACGTGATGTTGCTGCATAAAAGGCAAATGCTCTTTTGGGCTGCAATAATAGAAGTATATCTTCCATATCCCATGAAGTCCTAGTTCCCCTCTACTCAGCACTGGTTAGGCCTCATCTGGAGTACTGTGTCTAGTTCTGGGCACCACACTTTAAGACAAACTGGGGAGACAAACTGCGGAGGCTCCAGAGGAGGTCAACGAGGATGATCAGGGGACTGGAAACAAAGCCCCATGAGGAGAGACTGAAAGAACTGGGCATGTTTAGCCTTGAGAAGAGAGGACTGAGGGGAGATATGACAGCACTCTTCAAGTACTTGAAAGTTTGTCACAGAGAGGAAGGCCAGCATCTCTTCTTGATTAACCCGAATGCAGGACACAGAAGAATGGGTTGAAGTGACAGGAAGCCAGATTCCAGCTGAACATCAGAAGAAATTTCCCGACTGTGAGAGCAATACGACAATGGAACCAATTCCCTAGGGAGGTAGTGGGCTCTCCCACACTGGAGGCATTCAAGATGAAGCTGGACAACCACTTGTCAAGGATGCTTTGACTTGGATTCCTGCCTTGAGCAAGGGGTTGGACTCAATAGTCTTGTAGGCCCCTTCCAACCCTACTATTTTTTGATTCTATGATTCTATGATTTTTGGATAGGGGGACAAAAACCTTTCCCTCTTCTGCTGCTTCTGGAAATGGCTCCCTCTCCCATTCAAGGATCCTTAAAGAATGCCAAGGGGAAAGAATTGCATACGCATGGCAGTAATGGACAGGCCTACCCAAATCTGCTTCATTTCCATTAGAGCTGAGCTGAAAGAGGCAGGATGCTTTTGCTGAAGCATTTCTAAACCACAAAAGGGGTGTAAGTATATCCAATGTAGCTGAATGGGCATACTCCTTCCAAAGCACATCAAGACACACACTCTGAACCTTCTGCATATGGCACATTGCAGCTGGTGGTGGTAGTGCAAGCCTCTTCACCACCCTGATTGGCCTCTGCTTTGCTTGTCCTGAGTGACATTGTCTGATAGCCAAATCCAATTGGCTCACTGACAGAGTTCCTAGTAAAAAGAAGACTTCATTTGAAAGGGCTGAGGGATGGTGCTGAATCAGCAAGCCAACCAGGGCTGTAAATATCCTCTGAACTGGCACAAAAGTCATTGTGGAGGTGGTTGTGGGGACTTTGTTGCCACACCAGGTTATGCATAAAATGTTTGGCTCCAAGTTTTCATCTAAGCCCTGGTATTGCTATGGAGTAGCATGGTTTTGAGGAAGGTAGGTCAGTGGGAGAACACATGCTTTGCATGCATAAGGTCTTGGGTTCAGTCCTTGCTGTCTCCAGATAGGGCTGGGAAAGACCCTAGCCTGTGACCCTGGAGAGCCACTGCCAGTCAGTGTAGATAGACCAGGAATGGGCAGCTTCTGCCTGCCCCCCAGATGTTTTGGCCAACAACTCCCACCATGCTGCACCATTGGGTATGCTGGCTAGGTCTGATGGGAGTTGTAGGTGGAAAGACCTGGAGGCCACAAATTGCCCAACACTGGTGTAGACCATATTGAGCTCACTGGAGCAAGGGTCTGGCTCAGTCTAAGGTTGCTTTCTGTGCTCTTGTTGCCATGCATGCTATCTCTTCCTCAGAATCAGAACTGCTTTGGGGCTCTCTGGGCTCTGATCCATCCCTGACAGATAGCTCCTTTAGAGTTCTGACTGGTTCTGACTGAAACCCAGAGTGGATTCACTGCCCTACTGACATCAGAGCCACCAGCCTCTACTGGATACGGATCCAACTTGGATCATGCTTGGACACAGACAGGTCCAATCCAAAAAGGAGCTGAGCTGGGAACCCTCCTCCAATTAGGAATTTGCCACACCAATTCAGATATGTCACCTGTTGCATTGTCAGACGTGGTTCCTGGCTGACATGCGAATCAGCCCAGTGGGTGGCAACAGGCAAGCAAGGAGTGGTGGCCTGGGGGAGGAAGATATGGACTCCTGCTCTTTTGCTCTGTCCTAGGTTGGTTGACTGGCCAACCGTAGCTACTCCCAACCAGTCATCTTGTTAATTAAAACAACAACAACAAAACTTCCTATTCCATTCTGAAAAGTGCCCCTTGTTTTCTCTCCCACGTCCTTTCCTGCATCTCTGGAGCAGGTTGCCATATCTTTTGAAAAGCTAACAGATAAGTGGCCCTGCTGTGTTTTGTTCCTGTAGACAAAGACATGTTTGCCAGCAGAGTGGGCATTTTCCACTTATCTTTGCCATTATGTCCTGTGTGGTGTGTAATATTGTTAATGTAGCATCCCATTTCAATAAACATTCAAGCAGATGCCCTGGTTTTTTCTGTGTCTCTGTCTTTTTCTTTTCCATTATGACTTCAGATTAAAACAACTCCCAGGGGGCACTTGGAACGTAGCCTCCACCACGTGTATTTTCCCCCCTTTTCTACTTTGTTAAGCTGTAAGAAAAAAATAAGATTTTTATTACTTAAATGAGCTCCCAGCTAGTGTGGCTTAATATACTAACTAATTGATTTTTAAGGCTGGAAAAGCAGTGAAGTTTAATAGCATTTGCCGAGTCAGCTAGAAAATAAAGAGAGAGTTGCTTGCAGACATGAATGAAAGTGACCCATTTGCTTCAAGTACACATGTGGATGCCAGATACCATACTTATTTAAAATATTTGTATCCCATTTTTCCCATAAGCTCAAGGCATCTTAAAACACTATAACCAACTGACTAAAAATGATTAGCAGTGGGCTGCACTGAAGGAAGTGGTAGTCTTACCATTGCTTTAGACCTCGCTAAAGGTGGCAGACAAACTGTCAGGCTTCGGCATAGGTCAGACTACAGGCAGTTGGGTTCCAGGCAGGGATGTATGAGAAATTCATTTCAGTTCATTTTTAATCAGGATTTACCCAGTTTGCACTGTCTGGACCAAACATGGACTGGAATGCAATCTGCAGTTGAGGTCCATACATTTGCAAGCTTGCAATATGGTTTGAGGACCCACTCACCCCCAATTGCGTCCAACAGGATATGTACATTTGAGAAAGACATACTTTTGCAAAATGCAACCAAACACACTTTGATCAATGGGAGAAGAATGCATACATTTCAAAGATGTGCACAATTGATGTGTACATTTGGGGGGGAAATGTATGAAAATACACACAAATTGTCATGCAAAAAGGAAAAAGGAGAGACCACAATCTAAGACAGACGCAAGGCAAAATGAGCTTTGAGGTGAAATTTGGAAAACTTTGACGAGTTCCAGTTTTGCTTGCATGCACAGGGACAGGAAATGACTGGAAATCTCTACGTGCTTTCCTAGGACAGGACCCTTTCACACAAACCATGTCCTCCCCGGTGAAGGAAGGCACAGAGTTAGGGTGAATCCTCAGCTTCACATGGCATGTATCATCCCCATGGATGAGCTGTTCTTCCCGGTGCCACTCCTCCCCCTGCCATGGGCTAACTTCCCTTGCATGGCATCTCTAGTCCCCACAGCCAGGGTGGTTATTTGATGTTGCAAATCCATGCGTTGCTGAAGTGGCAAGCTTCTTTTCAGGATTAAATTTTAACATGCAAACTGAAAAGTGGGTTGCTTCTTCAGCAGGTGGTGGATACTTCTGAGAAACTCCCGCTCGTCAGTATTTTCATCCCAACCTTGCAAATTGGGACAGCAGATCATGTTCCCTGGAATACTACTGTTTAGAACTAGTGGTGACTGTTGCTGGGAACTTGCCCAAAGCCAGGGTTGTCTGAACCTTAATGGACTGGTGCTAATCAGAGAGCAAAATGGTTTTAGTCAGTTAATTTTGCCCCTGAATAATCTCATCTTCATCTTTTACACAGCTCCACTGTCTATTCCCATTGGGAGTCTGTTTGCAGATGATACAGTCATTAAATGTGCTTGGTTTTGGTAGAGCAGAGAATCCCTTCCCCCCTAATATTGGCCAGTAATGAGCTGTGAGAAAACTGCACATTCAGTGCCAAACCAATTTGGTTAAAAGGCTCACCCCCTCCTTCATTAGCACTTGATCTTTCTCCATGCTTATACAGTGAACAAACAGGTGTAAATCACAGAGGCTGTAGAAACAAAAGGGAACTTCCTCTGATGATATTTAGATCTTTGGAATAACCCTTCCTCCACCCCACATGCTGTATGGCTTTTAATGGCTTTATATTTTTATCCACCATATGGTAGGTTCCCAGTTATATTTCATCAATGGAGTTCAGCCATCAAGATTAGGAACAGATTTTCTCAGAGCTGCTGGTGTTTCCATTCGCATGTAGAGCTAGCTGTTGTTCTCCCATACCCCACACTTGCTTCATATCTATATCTATATCTAATCTATATCTCTAGCCTATCTTTTGTAAGCTGGGAAGGAGATACTTGTCACTCACCACAGGTGAGTAGACAGTTACTTCCAGGTGATCAAGCAAGGGTGTTTTTGTAAATTGGAAGAGAGTTGGGGGGCTTGGTGGGGGGTGGGGAGGCATTTCAGCTCAGCCTTATGTCAGACCCAGGTTGTGTGCATCAGTAGACAAGTTAAAGGCAAAATGAGTCCAAAGCAAAGGCAGTATGTAGCTAGCAAGATCTGGTTTCCTAGTTTTTCAGACTAGCAAGCAAGCCTGACCTGAAAACCTGGGGGGGGGGATAGCATATATCACCTGATTGATCTGTAAGGGGGCTTCCTTGGTTCAGACAGCTGATTTCTCTGCAGTTCACTCCTTTGGCTAGAACTAAGCAGTGGATAGGATGAATCTCTACTGGACATCCCTGTGGTCACTGACTCAAATATACTATAAGCTGAAATCCTCACAGCTAGGGATGTCAGAGAATTCCACGACTGACCTTGGTGAGGCCGAATGCCAGTGCATTCGGGCCCCTGAAATCCATCGTGGAATGAAGCCCCCGCCCCCCCAACCAACGAAAGGCACGCGGGACGAAGTCCCCGCTGCCCCCAACCCACAAAAGCCACGCAAAACGGAGCACTTACCTGCTCCCATCCGTGCTGCTTTGCAAATGGCGGCCGTCCTGTGGCCGCCATTCGCTTCCTCCTCTTCATAGCCGTGATAGGCTACGTAAATACTTACATAGCCTATCACGGCTAACGCAGGGATGCCCATTTGCGTACGCTGGGTTTTTTCCCCCCTGCTGTGATAGGCTACATAAGTATTTACGTAGCCTATCACGGCGGGGGGGGGGGACCCAGCGTACGCAAATGTTGGCGGCTACCGCCATTTGTGTACGCTGAGGTTTTTCCCCCTGCCGTGATACGCTACGTAAATATTTATGTAGCCTATCACGGCTCAATACAGGGATGCAAATGGCAGCAGCTATGACAGCTGCCATTTGCATCCCTGCAGGGCTGCCCAGCAGCCGGATGTCCAGCTGCAGGCAGCCGGAGCCGGCTGGCGGCTCCACGGCTTGGCCGCGGAGCAGAGCCGGCCAGGCAGGATTCTGGGGGGCAGGACCGGATTGCCTCCCCCTCCGTCGAGGATTCCGGGGGGAGGGATGGAGCGCCTCCCTCCCACTGTGGATTTCCCGGCGCGGAGCCAGGTAGGTGTTTCGTACATCCCTACTCATAGCAGTGGGAGGAATTGTCATTATGTTTGCACAGATTTCTGCCATCTCGTTTTACCTGACTATTTTATGAGACCATACATCTAAAAGGGATCATGACTAGTGTTTGGAACTAGCCAGTGTTTTACAGGTCTAATTTTGGAATTCCAAATTAATCAATCTGATTTCTGTGGTGGAATAAATGCATTAGGAATTCTCTTTCCTAAAAAAAAAATGGAGTTTTGTACAGGATACTCTAAATGTGTAGGAGACTGCTCCTTTTGATCTTTCAGTTACTTTTTTTCTTCTCTTCTATTTTATTTATTTATTACATTTATAACTCACCTTTTTCTTCCATGAAGCTCAAGGAGGCATACATGGTCTCTTGCCCCCTTTTATTTATTTATTTATTTATTACATTTATTAATCGCCCATCTGACTGGTCACCCAGCCACTCTGGGCGATGTACAACCCCCATAAAACAATTTAAAACAATAAAATTTTACCATAATTTTTTTTTTTAAATACCCTAACCCACCCCAAATGCCTCCCTGAACAACCACGTTTTTAATGCACGACGGAAGCTCATTAAAGAGGGGGCATGACGGAGTTCCCTAGGGAGGGAGTTCCACAGAGTGGGGGCCACCACAGAGAAGGCCCTCTCCCTCGTCCCCACCAGTCTAGCTGTCCTGGCTGATGGGACAGAGAGAAGGCCATCCGAGGCTGATCTTGTTAAGCGGCCTGTCTGGTGCTGCTGGAGGCGCTCCTTAAGATAGGCTGGGCCGGAACCATATAGGGTTTTAAAGGTCATATAGGGTTTTTATCCTCCAACAACCCTGTGAGGCAGATTAGATAAGGGCCTGGCCCAGGCTCACCCAGTGAGCTTCATGGCTGAGTAGGAATTGAACCTGGGTCGCCCTGGTCCTAGACCAGTGCTGGCTTGTGTCATTATGGGCACATTGATAAAACCTGTAAAAAGCAATCCGGATGTGATCACATGAACAGATGGGTCAAGATTCTTTTCCATGTGACATTTTGCCAATGTGCAGGCATGGATGTGCTCATCAGTAAAATACACAACAAAAGAATCTTCATGCAATCATGTCCTATCAGTAATATAGATGAGGGGAGGGGAAGATGCCATTGAGCCGAAGGAATGGAAAGTTGCTGCGATCTATTCATGCAGCAATCCTGCAATTAATTTTACAAATTCCCTGAGTTCAACCAGACTGCAGAGTAAATGGAATCAGAGGAATGAAATGGGGAAAATTCTGTTAGCCCTACTTATAACTGACATTAGTTTCAGTGCATTTTTGATCAGGATTTACCCAGTTCATACCTTCCAGACCGAACGTGGACTCAGAAGCGATCTGCAATCAAAGTCCATTTCCGATCTTGCAATGTGATTCACGGACCCCAAAAATGGTTTTGACAGCAAGCGTACATTTGGAAAATGTGCACGAAGAAATGCGTACCTTTGAAAAATGCTCACAAAAATTCTTTAATCAATGGGAGAAGAATGTGTGCATTTCAAAGATGTGCACACTTGATGCAGTCATTTGGAAAAATATGCATGAAATGGAGATGGATTTTCATGCAAAAGGAAAAAAAAAGTTCACAATCTGATACGAGCTGGAATCGGAACAAGCTCTGAGATGGAATTCGGAGAACTTCGGCGAGTGTGGGTTTTGCTGATTCGCACATACCTGCTTATAAACCACCCTGGTTATATTCTGATTCATACAATCAGCTTGCTCTGACTCTGTACCTCCCCAAGGAAGCCCACCACTTTTAAAAGTTGAAAGTGGTCAAATCTAGTGAGAACTGCTTGCACTGAGAGTGAAAGAATCCTGAGAAAAGCAGCCTAGGAAATGAAGGACAAAATAGGCAGGCTTGGCCTGTAATTTGAGGGCTGCAATCCCACAAATGCTAGTCCCCTCCCGCCCCTGCTTTTTAAGTAACGTCTCATTTGGATTCCACGGTTATTAGCTTGATCCCTTTGTGATTTTACTCTTGTATCCTCTCCACTGCTTCACCATTAACTGTTTTGAAATGTCAAGTGAGTGTTTTCCCTAATTATGTTTTAATTGTGTGTGTGTGTTTTTAATCTTGCTTTGACTGGCTGACTGCTCCCCCCGTCCCCACCCTTGCCCCATGCTTTCCATCTCAGCATGTGAGGCAATTTCCTTTTCATAATTTTGGCCTTTATTGCTTTGGCCTTGCAGATTGATCAAGGGGCTCATTGCATTGCTGATGTACACCCCTCCTCCCATTTCTGAAACAAACAAACAAACATGATTCAGTAGGAGAGAACAGAAGAAGAGAACATTGCTTGTAGCAGATGTTCGGATACGCCTGCCAGCCATAGTGGAACAAGGGGAAATACAACCTCGGAAAATCCACTGTTGCCAGCTGATTTGGATCTAAGCTGCTTGTAAGACATCTCATCTCAATCTGCTCAAATCTGCCTGGCCCGTGGCTGGTACTTTTCTCTCCTCTTCTTCACCTGGTGGCATTTCTTTCCTCTTTTTATGATTAAAAAGTCAACCATTCAAGCAGAACAGTGATTGTAAAGGAGGCATGGACTTCACAGCGGCTTTTCAGAGATGTGCTTTCCTGGCTTAAGGATTAGATCTCACCGTTTTCATTTTGTAGCGTTTGTGGCTGGCTTGACACGGTACTATAAATGTTGGGGGATCCAGACTCACTTCCTGTCTTTGTGCTTCCTCTGTAACATGTGATGCAGGGAGTCTCCCATCTTCCCCTGCAGCTGTGATGTACTGCCATAGATGAGGCGGGTCTAATTTTGCCCGAGTTGACCGTAGATTCACGCTCTAATGTCACCAATGTAGCCACTACCCAAACAAGGGATATGTGAGTACTTATGCCAGTGGCAACCAGAGGAACCATGACTTACCTGCCAACAAAGGTCTACTGTGATGTCAGAGCAGACAAGGTAATGGCATCAAGAGAGGTGGGAAAAATAGAAAAGAAGAAGGAAGAGAGAGTGGAAGCGACACCATCAGGAAGGAGGTTCTATGATGCTTGTGGCTGTTTGATGGTGGGCTGTTCTCTCTGTAAAAAAAAAAATAAAAAGCAAGGAAAGCCAAGCTTACAGATGGTGGTGGCAGGACTGCATGTGTTTGGGCAAGATCTACAATGAATGACTTTTGAATAAAGTTGGAAGACAGCAGTGTGACTACCGAGGGTGACTGCAGAGTGAATCCATCTTAATTCAAATTAAATGACTTTAATTAACGTAATCTCCGCTTCCAGAAGTGAGTTCGTGCACCACATGTTTATCTGTGTGTGTCTGATTATACAGTTTTCTCACCTTGAACAATATTTTGATTAAGAATTGCAGGACGATTAGCTGTCAGCCATTTAAGATAAAGTTGGGGCCAAGGAATTGTGGTGGAAGCGGGAGGGGAGTCAGAAGCTTCCCTGCATCCCAGCCATGTTTTGCATCTCCTATATACTAATAGCAGACTCATTCTCTGAAGACCAGTCCTTATAATGTAGCCAAAATGGCACCATCTACACACAAGAGGGAGGGATCAGTAGGGAACTTTATAGTTTGGAGACAGAGAACATAAAAGTTTGGGGGAGGGGTGGTGGAACCCAAACAGCCTAATGTGGACTGACTATGTCCAGGGGCCACAGAATGCTGGGGGGGGGGGTATGTGTGTGATGGAGTATCCAAAAAGAAGGGGGAGGGAGGGAGGGAGGGAGCGAGGGAGGGAGGGATGGAACCCTGAGCAGGAACAGTCCACCCTGCAACATTTTATTACAGGTGTCAGTTGTACATCACTACTCACTAGTGTGAGGTGTGGAAGGCTCTTCACACCCAAGGGCTGTCTTCCAATCAGTTTCCTGTTGGACTTGGGTCCTTGAGGTTTTCTGATTTTCGAGAGTAAGTCTAGAAACGTGGACACTGAGCCAGGCTCAAAGTGTGTCAGACCAGGGCTGGCATCAAGGGTAGGCATGGTCAGGCGCCTGCTGAGGGGTTACACCCCAGAAGGGCCCCCCTGACAAGACCCCCCCCCCGACTTTCTCCTTCCCTGCAACCTGCTTGTTCACTAGCCCTTCCATCTGGCCCAAACAACAGGGATGGTGGTGCGAAAGAGGAGCAGGAGATGCCACTGCTTTGTTGCTCACTGGCTCTCGGTCTGTCAAGCAAGCAAGTGGAAGCAATGATGGGAAAGAGGAAGAGCAAGAACAGCTAGTGACAGTGCTGGTGAGAAAGTGGTCTCACTGAGGGAGGGGCTCATTGAGCATGTCTTGCCCAAGGGCCCTCCAAAACCTGGAGCTGGCATTGAGTCAGTCCTTGCATTCCCAGCTGGGCTCAGACTACATCCTCTCCTTAATCCCCACTACCCATTGTCCACTCCTCTGATTAAAACAAACAAGCATCCCCATTCCATGCAGGGGAATCAACTGATTTCCACTTACTGACAGCTGGTGCAGTCCAATAGTTGGCATACACCCCTTTGTTTTTGTTTTTAAACCAGGCCCTCTAATCTAATTGTCTGCTGCAGCGGTTGGGGCAAGCTAGCCATGGCTATAAAAGTCAAATAGGCTTGCAAGGCAGCTCAGCTGTATGAGCATGGAAGGAAGCCCCAGCTGACGAAGTGTCTCTGCCCCAGTGACAAAGCATCAAGGGAAGCAGCTTAGCAGACCAGCAAGTTTAGCAACAAGGCATGAGATCAGCACACTCATCTCTTTCCCCCTTTTTGTTGTCTTACAGATCCCAACTTCCCAAATGAACAAATCCAACAAACAAAACAATTAGGAAGGTATAGAGCCAGCAGGGATGTGGTGGTTGTCTTGTGGATTGCACTGAGTATCACATGCATGGCTATTTCACTGCTGGATAGACATGATGGGTGTGTGGTCAGTGAAATGAGCTCCTGGCTCTCAGAGGACAAGTTGGTTCCCTTGAGGCCAAGATAGCTCAGCTGGAGAAGCTGAGAGAGGTTTGTGGACAAGGGCTTCAAGGACATGGTGGTGGTGTCCCATTCCCAGGGTCCTCTGCTGTCATGGAGGATGTCACATGGAGGAAGAGGGAAATGATCCCTTAGAATGGACTCATTCCTTTGGGAACAAACTGCTATCCTCGCATGCTGAGGATTTACCTCCAGGAGTGAGGCTGGCGGGTCCTCGTAGTGTGTGATCCACTCATTAGAAGGATAAGTTTGTGACAAGCATATAAAACACATGGTGATTTGCCTGCCTGGTGCAAAGGTAGCAGATGCCATGTGTCATCTAGGTAAGCTTGTATATAGTGCTGGGGAGGAGTCAGCAGTCATGGTGTGTGTTGACATGTTGGCAGCAGTGATGTGGGGAAATGTAGTCCTGCAGCCCTGGAAGATAAATTTAAGCTGCTAGGTAGGAGTTCAAATTCAGGACCATCAAAGTAGCTTTCTCTGAAATGCTGCCCATGCTTCATGCAGGGCTGGCTAGACAGCCAGGGCCAAGAGGCCTCAGTGCGTGGATGAGATGGCAGTGTTAGGAGCAAGTCAGCAAGTCAGGCCTGTACAAAAGGAGCAGGGTCCACTTGAACTGAAATTGAACCGGACTGCTGGCATTTACTATCTAAAAAAATGGCAGAATAGCTTTTAATCTGACCTCTGTTAGCAGCCGGGGGACATCCAGTTCAGGATGCATCACCCTTAAGGGATTAAGGTGAAAATATTTTGGATCATCTAAATGCGGACTTGGGAGAATTAGGCAATGAACATCCTTTGGGACATGATAGCCAGTTAAAGAGGCCAAAGTGCCATAGAGGAAAACACACATGCTGAAGAAATTTGGAGAGGGACAGCACAGCTGGGCTTTTATATGCCAATGGTAGAAGTTTTAAAGGACAATGTGGTGCTTCATTTTAAAGGAGAGCATAGTGCTTAGTTTTAAAGGACCATGGAAATAGCAGGCATAACAGACACTCGGTGGAATGGACAGAACCATTGAGTAGATATCTGTTCAGGTGATATCACATAACATTTCCAGATAGCTGAAATAAACTATGTCCTAGAATAGTTGGTCAGGGAACTGGCCAAAGGGGAGGTGACCTTGGACTTAGTCCTAAATGGTGCCCAAAACTAGGTACAAGACCTAAGTGTTGAGGAACTAATTGGAAACAGTGACCACGGTGCTATTACATTTAATTTATATGTAACTGGAAACCAGAAAACTCCAACACAATTACATTTGACTTTAAAAGAGGAAACTTCTTTAGAATAACTGGACTGGCAAAAAAGAAGTTGAAAGGGAAAGTCAGGAGGGCCTGGGATTGGGAATAATTCAAAACCACAATAATAGAAGATAAACTAGAATGTATATTGCTGTTCAGGAAAGGTACCACCAGGTCCAAGAACCTGCCAGCATGGTTTACAAGCAATGCTACTAAAAGCAAGAAGTCTTCCTTCATAAAATAGAGGTCTCGTACAAATGAGAAGTATCTTTGGAAAAAGAACTGAAAACAGACAATACGAGATGCCAGAAGAAGAAATAGAATTGTTGTTGTTGTTGTTGTTGTTATTTGAGGAACACATTGCTAAAAACATTAAGACCAACAACAAAACATTACTTAAATGCATCAGAACAGGAAGCTAGGAAGGTGGTTGGACCATTGGACAACAAGAGAGATAAAATGTCCAAAAAGGAGAATAAGGTGATTCCAGCAAAGTTGGAATGGAAACTTTCCATCTGTCTTCATGCCTTGACTGACTTTTTCAGAAGGGAATCTGAAGAACTGAGTCAAATAGTGGTGACTAGGGATGGTGGAGAATTTCTCCACGAATCTTCAGGAGGCCGAGTGCCGACGCATTCGGCCCGCCGAAAGTGTTGGGGAAATTCTCCGCTGGCCCTCCGCCCCCCCCCGGGATGGGACTTACCTTCGGCGAATGTCCCTCTCGGCGAATGTCCCAGCGGCGTTTCGGTGGTGTTTCGGCAGGGGCGGGGGCGGCGGCCAGTCTCCCGACCGGCTGCCACCACTGCCATTACAAAATAAAAAAGTACAGTAAAAAAAAACAACACACACACCCGTGATAGGCTACGTGATGATTTACGTAGCCTATCACGGCTAGATTTCCAAAGTCAGCCGTGATAGGCTACGTAAATCGTCACGTAGCCTGTCACGGGTGACTTTGGGGGGGAAAAAAAGCGCGTACGGAAATGGCGGCGCCCCATGGGCGCCGCCATTTGCGTTCCTTATTTCGACAGGGGTAGTCTACGTAAAGATTTATGTAGACTACGGTGAAAATAAGGGAACGCTATTTGCGTTGCCCTTATTTTCGCTGTAGTCTACGTAAATCTTTACGTAGACTAGATGTGCCAAAATAAGGAACACAAATGGCAGCGCCCATGGGGTGCCGCCATTTGCGTATGCGCTTTTTTTTTTTCCAAAGTCACCTGTGATAGGCTACGTGATGATTTACATAGCCTATCACAGCTGACTTTGGAAATCTAGCCATGATAGGCTACGCAAATCGTTACATAGCCTATCACGGGTGTGTGTGTGTTTTTTACTTCTTCTTTTTTTGCGGCTGGGGAGACGGGGCGCTCCTCCCCGGCCTGAATTTCACTGGTGAGGGATGGGGTGCCTCCCCCCCCGGCCTGAATTTCAGCCGGGCGAGGCGGGGCACCTCCCCCCCTCGCCTGAACTTCGGGGGGAGAACCGAAGTACCTCCCCCTCACTGCGAAGCAAGCTGCAGGACAAGGTAAGTCCTTTTCGTCCATCCCTAGTGGTGACAAGACGTGCAGCTCTAGCCCTTATTGAGTTTTTAAAAATCACCAGGTCTGAACTCTACAAATGAGAAGAATCTTGGAATTTTGGAAACACAGCCCTATGAAGAGAGACTGAAAGAACTGAGCATGTTTAGCCTTGAGAAGAGAAGACTGAGGGGAGATAGAATAGTGTTCTTCAAGTACTTGAAAGGCTGTCACAGAGAGGAAGGCCAGGATCTCTTCTTGATCATGCAGGACATGGAAGAATGGGATCAAGTTACAGGAAGCCAGATTCCAGCTGAACAGCAGGAGAAACTTCCTGACCATGAGAGCAATACGACAATGGAACCCATGACCTAGGGAGGTGGTGGGCTCTCCCACACTGGAAGCGTTCAAGATGAGGCTGGACAGCCATCTGTCAGGGATGCTCTGACTTGGATTCCTGCATTGAGCAGGGGGTTTGGACTTGATGGTCTTATAGTCCCCTTCCAACCCTACTATTTTATGATTCAATGATCAAATTACTGATCTAACAAAAATATGTAACTTGTCCTTAAGATCAGTCTCCATACTTGAGGCCTGGAAAGTAGCTCATGTGACACCAATCTTTAAAATGGGATCCAAGGGTGGGGTGACACAGGAAATTACAGGCCAGTTAGCTTACTGTCTGTTCCAGGTAAATTGGTGGAGAATAGTTGTTGTTGTTGTTGTTCAGTCGTTCAGTCGTGTCCGACTCTTCGTGACCCCATGGACCATAGCACGCCAGGCCTTCCTGTCCTGCACTCTCTCCCGGAGTGTGCTCAAGTTCATATTCATTGCATCTGTGATGCTATCTAGCCATCTCATCCTCTGCCATTCCCTTCTCCTTTTGCCTTCAGTCTTTCCCAGCATCAGGGTCTTTTCCAGGGAGTTTTCTCTTCGCATTAGGTGGCCAAAATATTGGAGCTTCAGCTTCATTATCTGTCCTTCCAATGAGCACTCAGGGTTGATTTCCTTTAGGATGGACTGATTTGACCTCCTTGCAGTCCAGGGGACTCGTAAGAGTCTTCTCCAGCACCACAGTTCGAAAGCATCAATTCTTCGGCGCTCAGCCTTCCTTATAGTCCAGCTCTCACAGCCATACATTACTACTGGGAAAACCATAGCTTTGATTAGACGGACCTTTGTCGGCAAGGTGATGTCTCTGCTTCTTACTATGCTGTCTAGGTTGGCCATAGCTTTCCTCCCAAGGAGCAAGCGTCTTTTAATTTCATGGCTACAGTCACCGTCTGCGGTGACCTTGGAGCCCAAGAAAGTAAAATCTGTCACTGCTTCCATTTCTTCCCCTTCTATATGCCAGGAAGTGATGGGGCCAGATGCCATGATCTTCGTTTTTTTAATGTTGAGTTTCAAACCAGCTTTTGCACTCTCCTCTTTCACCCTCAACAAGAGGCTCTTGAGATCCTCTTCGCTTTCTGCCATTAGGGTGGTATCATCTGCATATCGGAGGTTGTTGATAATCCTCCCAGCAATCTTAATTCCGACCTGTGATTCATCCAACCCAGCATTTCTCATGATGTACTCTGCATATAAGTTAAATAAGCAGGGTGACAATATGCAGCCTTGTCGTACTCCTTTCCCAATTTTGAACCAATCGGTTGTTCCATCTCTGGTTCTTACTGTTGCTTCTTGACCCTCGTACAGGTTTCTCAGGAGACAGGTAAGGTGGTCTGGTACTCCCATCACTTTAAGAATTTGCCACAGTTTGTTGTGATCCACACAATCAAAGGCTTTAGCGTAGTCAATGAAGCAGAAATAGACGTTTTTCTGGAATTCTCTTGCTTTCTCCATGATGCAGCGAATGTTGGCGATTTGATCTCTAGTTCCTCTGCCTCTTCTAAATCCAGCTTGTACTTCTGGTAGTTCTCGGTTCGCATACTGCTGAAGCCTAGCTTGTAGGATTTTGAGAATCACCATGCTGGCATGTGAAATGAGCGCAATGGTGCGGTAGTTTGAACACTCTTTGGCGTTGCCCTTCTTTGGAATTGGAATGTAAACTGACCTTTTCCAGTCTTGTGGCCACTGTTGAGTGTTCCAGATTTGTTGGCATATTGAATGCAGCACTTTAACAGCATCATCTTTTAGGATTTTAAATAGCTCGGCTGGAATACTGTCATCTCCGCTAGCTTTGTTGTTACTAATGCTTCCTAAGGCCCACTTGACTTCACTCTCGAGGATGTCCGGCTCAAGTTCAGTGACCACACTATCATGGCTATCAGGGACATTAAGATCTTTCCTGTATAGTTCTTCTGTGTATTCTTGCCACCTCTTCTTAATCTCATCTGCTTCTGTTAGGTCCCTGCCTTCTTTGTCCTTTATCATGCCCGTCTTTGCACAAAACGTTCCCTTGAGATCTCCAATTTTCTTGAAGAGATCTCTAGTCTTTCCCATTCTGTTGTTTTCCTCCATTTCTTTGCATTGTTCATTTAAGAAGGCCTTCTTGTCTCTCCTTGCTATTCTCTGGAACTCTGCATTCAGTTGGCTATATCTTCCCCTTTCTCCCTTGCTTTTCGCTTCCCTTCTTTCCTCAGCTACTTGTAAAGCCTCCTCAGACAGCCACTTTGCTTTCTTGCATTTCTTTTTCTTTGGGATGGATTTCGTTGCTGCCTCCTGAACAATGTTACGGACCTCCGTCCATAGTTCCTCAGGCACTCTGTCTATCAGTTCTAATCCCTGAAATCTATTCCTCACCTCCACTGTATATTCATCAGGGATATGATTTAGGTCATACCTGAACGGTTTAGTGGTTTTCCCGACGTTCTTCAATTTAAGCCGAAATTTTGCAAGAAGCAGCTCATGATCTGAGCCACAGTCAGCTCCAGGTCTTGTTTTTACTGACTGTATGGAGCTTCTCCATCTTTGGCTGCAAAGGACATAATCAATCTGATTTCGATATTGACCATCTGGTGACGTCCATGTGTAGAGTCGCCTCAGGAGAATAGTACTGAAGATAAAATTTTCAAGCATATAGAACATGAGTGGGGAACATTTTTTTGCTTAAGGCCAGACTGCCACCTGGGAAACCTCGTGAGGGCTGCATGCCAGCAGTGGGCTTGGACCACCCCACTCTCACACACGTTGTTCACAGACTACACACAGACACTTCCTAGCACCCCCTGCTCAGGTGATCCATGCAGAACATCTGAAGGTGGCATTTTCCCTGCTGAGGGCCAGGAAAGGGAGTTTCTCTCTGTGCTGGGTAAGGTGGCAGGCTGGATTCGGAACCCCCACATGCTGGAGGTTCCCCATGCCTGATATAGAAGGGCAAGTCTTGCTGAAGAAGAGTCAGCATGTCTTCTGCAAAGGTAAGCCCTGTCTCACTAACTTTTATAGTTCCTTACCAGTGTCATCAGGAATGTGAATGAGGGTGATCTGATAGACACAGTTTACTTAGGCTTCCAAAAAGCTTTTGACTAAGACCCTCACCAAAGGCTGTTGAGCAAACTTAGCAGTCATAGAATAACAGAAGATGTCCTCTTATAGACTGGTAACTGGTTAAAGAACAGGAAGCAAAAAGAAGGAATACATGGACAGTTCTCACAATGGAGGGATATAATCAGTGAGGTCACCCAAAGTTCTGTATTGGAACCAGGGGTGAACAGTGAGGTGGCCAGGTATGCTGATAACACCAAATTATTCAGAGGGATTAAAAAAAAAAAAAGATTATGAAGAGTTCCAAAAGGATTGCCCAACTGGGAGAAAGGGCATTAAAATGGCAAATGTGTTTTGCCTAGAATTTGCAATTAAATGTGTTATGGATGTGTGTGTTTTTCTGGCACAATTATCAACACATACAAATCAAAATGCAGCAAGTCTTTTCTCCCTTTTGTGCAAGTTATTGTCTTCACTTCTGCATAGGGATGTCAGAGAATTTCTCCACGAATCTCGGGGAAGCTGAATGCCAGCGCATTCGGCCCCCCGAAATTGGTGGAGAAACGGTCTGCCCCCTCGCCCCCCCAGGACGGGACTTACTTTGTGCGAATGTCCCTGGTGGTGGCGGCTCTGGCGGCGGGGCGGCGGCTGCGGCAGCCGGTCTTCCAACCGGCTGCCACTGCCGCCATTTCCAAGTTTAAAAAAAAAAAACAATAAACATGATAGGCTACGTAAAGATTTACGTAGCCTATCACGGCTAGATTTTTAAAAAACACCATGATAGGCTACGTAAATGTTTACGTAGCCTATCACGGCTGACTTTGGGGGGGAAAAGCGCGTACGCAAATGGCGGCACCCATGGGCGCCGCCATTTGCATTCCTTATTTTGGCACATGTAGTCTACGTAAACATTTACGTAGACTACGGCGAAAATAAGGGGAACGCAAATAGCGTTCCCCTTATTTTCGCAGTAGTCACCTGTCTACGTAAATGTTTACGTAGACTACACTTGCCAAAATAAGGAACGCAAATGGCGGCGCCCATGAGCACCGCCATTTGCGTACACGCGAGGGGGGGTTCTTCTTCACTCAGCCATGATAGGCTACGTAAACATTTACGTAGCCTATCACGGCTGACTGCAGGGATGCAAACGGCGGCGGCTACGGCCGCCGCCATTTCCGTCCCAGCAGGACAGGAGGATTCGCAGCCGGAGGGACGGGGCGCCTCCCCCCCGGCCAGAATTTCGGGGGGGAGGGACGGGCGCCTCCCCCCTGGCCAGAATTTCAGGGGGGAGGGACGGAGCGCCTCCCCCCCACCGCAAATCAATCTTCGGGATCAGGTAAGGGACTTTCGTACATCCCTACTTCTGCAATCAGGAGGAAACTGTTGCATCTTTTTTTTTTTTGGTCTTATGCTGTTAATGATACAGTACTTTGCTTACTGGTACTCGAAGGGATAAAATTACCTTAAAAAAAGATAATTAACACTTTTAAGGCTTGAACCTGAGACAGGAAGAGTGTGAATATATTTTCAAAACATCTTGTAATTTCTCACACAAAGGCCAACCAATGTTTCCATTCTGTTTCCACCAACGTGAAAGTAACCACCCAGACTTGTCTTTCTTTCACATTCTGAGAACTGGTGTAGTTTGAGAGTCAGTGCAACTCAGTGCAATTCAGGCATCCTGTACTGAAATAGAGAAAACAGCCATGGAGAGGGAATGCTCCAGCCGCCTCCATCATCATATTCCTCTACTCATTGAGGATGGCTGTCTGAAGAGGAGAGCCTCCTGCATCTGTGAAGCCTGTCCATGTGAGCCGGATCGCTTGAAAATCCATATTCTGGCTTGCATAGAGAGACTCCATGGACTCATGAGTAGAGGGCTATAAACTAGGGATTTACGGAATTGGCCTTACCTGGCTCCACCAGGTTCCGCTGGCAGGGGGGAGGTGCTCCGTCCCTCCCCCCAGAATCCTGGCCGGCCGGCTCCGCTCTGCTCCGCAGGGATTCTGCGGAGCCGCCAGCCGGCTCCACCAGCAGCCGGACATCTGGCTGCCAGCTAGCAGGGACACAAATGGCGGCGGCCATAGCCGCCGCCGTTTGCATCCCTGTAGTCAGCTGTTATAGGCTACGTAAATCTTTACGTAGCCTATCATGTCTGACTTTAAAAATAAACAAAACGTGTGTACGCAAATGGTGGCGGCTACAGCCGCCGCCATTTGCGTTCCTTATTTTGGCCCATCTTAGTCTATGTAAAAAAGATTTACGTAGCCTATCACGTGTTTTTTTTTTAACCTAGCTGTGATAGACTACGTAAATCTTTACGTAGCCTATCACGTCTTTTTTTTTTACATGGGAAATGGCAGCGGTGGCGGCAGCCGGTCAGAAGACCAGCCGCCACTGCCGCCGGAGCCGCCACCGGAACCGCCACCACCTGGAAGATCCGCCCCAGGTAAGTCTCGTCCTGGGGGGATCCGCGGGGGGGTGGGGGGGCAGGCCGTTCCACCACAGATTTCGGGGGGCTGAATGCTCTGGCATTTGGCCTCCCCAAGATCTGTGGTGGAATTCTCTGCCATCCCTACCATAAACAGAATGACAGAGTGGGGTGAGGCTGGAGCACTCCCTCTCCTCGCACGATTCCTCCGTTTAGGTATACAACACCTTAATGGGGCTAGAGTTGGACATGGATCGGGGTAGCCTATGTTTGAAACAGGGATGTTGGAGAAATCCACAATGGAACCAACTCAGTTTGGATTTTCATGAATCTGACCTGAGGATTTCACAGTAGACCGGCTTTTCCCCTCTCGGGCAGATTCCATATTCTTGTAGACCAGTATTCTAACTTTCCCAAATTTTGTGCCAATTTTGTCATAGGAAAATATGCACCCCCCAAAGTGTGCATTTCCCCCATAGGCTAAAGCGTGAAAATGCACGTTTGAGGACAACTTGTGCATTTTTGCATGTGCAAAATTGCGTAAAAGCACAATTGCGCAAATTTGGAAACAAAAAGTCCAATTCCAGCCATCGGTGGACGACAGAACAAGAAGTGCCTGACAATCCACGAAACAGTCAGAATGGGTTTTACACCATCTGTACATTCCGAATTTCAAACCTTTATTGCATTTCATCTCTCTATTTGCTAAATGTTAATTATGCCTTCCTGCAGTCCAATGAGCTCAGGTTTTTCCTCCACCATTTTAATGTCAAATAACAATCATGTGAGGTAGGTTGGTCTGTGAGATGGTGCCTGGCCCAAGATCACTTAGCTTTGCAGCTGAATGAGGATTTGCACCTTAGTCTCCCCAGCTTTGGTTTGATAGTATGGCTACACTATTTCACCCTGGCACAGCCTTTTCCCTTTCTCTCCCCAATTTGTGTCTACCTCACTTGGTACTCAGAGATGTTATGGATGAATCTGCAGCTTTGCTTTCTCCCACATTCTTTTTTTTTTAATTAAAATCTTGAGTTCTTTATGTCCCAAATATGGAGGAATGTGTGGTTTTTGGTAGATTCTTATCGAAACAAAACAAAACTCTCACCCATTCGCACCAGCCAAATTCACTAAGTACAGCTAATTCCCAGCATGGAAGGAACCATGTTGTACCTGCCTACCATATAGCTGTTAAGATGAGGAGCCTGTCAGAAAAAAGAGGGAGGGGGGACTGGCAGCTGCAATTTAGTACTAACATGGTTGAAAACTACTTGAATTCAAACTTTGGATGTCGCAGGAGTCTGACAGGGGGGTGGACTTCCCCGCTCAGCCTCCCAGACTCCAGTCTGCAGATGACATCACTTGGTGAATGGACCATTCATGCCTGTAATCTTGTGTAAATGGCTGCTTTCCTGCCACCATTTATGTAAAAGGCCTTTTACAAAAAAAAGAAGCTGCCATTTTTACACAAAATAAATAAATAGATAAATAATATGGAGCAGTGATTTTTACACAAAATGGCAGCTCACTGAGGGGTCAGGCAGCTGTACACTGCTCGTCAGGCGCCCACAAATTGCGTGGCAGCTCATTCATGGAGCTGAATGGGGGCGGGAGAGGTGGCCGGCAGGGGTTTGCCACACAGCACTGACAGAGGTGAGTCCGTCCGTTCCTAATTCAAACTCAGACTTTTAAGAGAAAAGCACTCCCAGATTTTGGCCTGATTGCAAAGAACTGTCAGATTCAGTTTCTCCCACATTTGAATGTTTTAATCTCTAGTTCTTTCTTTCCTGAATGTGAAGAAATTCACTAATTTTGGTAAATTATTATCAAAAACAAACTGAAACGAAATTCTCCCTGCTCCATTTCATTTCATTCATTCATTCATTCATTGCATTTATATCCTGCCTGTTTTCCTCCTGCAAGGTACCCAAGGAGGCTTACGTTATCCTTCTCCTCTCCATCTTATCCTCACAACAACAACCCTTTGAGGTAGGTTGGGCTGAGAGTCTGTGATTGGCCCAAAGCCACGCAATGAGCTTCCATGGCCGAGTGGGGACTAAAACCCAGATCTCCCAGCTCCCAGCCCAACACTCTTGCCACTACACCACGCTGGCTCTCATATGATATTACCACTCACCTCTTTCTTCTCCCTAAGATCCTTTAAACCCACTATGAGTCTGGAAAGGGATTTAAAAAAAATGCAGACCTTGTGTGTTTGTTTCAAATAGTTCTCCTTCTTTCATTTTAATTGCTTATGAGTGTCAAGAGCATAAGATGGTCACCCATAGGACAAGTTCGTAGGGGCTCTATTTGACAAGCCCAGGCTCAAATAAAAATCTGCAATTCACCAATACATCATTTAAATGCATTTTCCCAGCAGCATAAATCTTTGCTCTCAAAACAGCACATGTTTAAATGTATTCTGATGCATTTAAACTGCCCAAAAGAATTAGAGGAAGGTATGGACTGGGTTACTTTCTATTTCACAGGCCAAATTCCTCAAATATCTCTAGCCCAAGATATGAAGGGCCAGGGGGAGGAATTCCCCCATTTTCCTTCCCCCACATTTTTTTCATGGCCCTTCATTTTTACCCTTGGCCCAATGTCCACCTGCCCCCTAATTTTGTCCCTCTCTGTCCATCTTCCATTTACCAGCATTGAGCTTTTCTACATGAGGCATTTATTGTGTGCTCATCATTCCCTACCCATGTTTGTTAATGGGTTCTTAAGATGACGTCGTGGCCCTCCAGTTTTCTTCTGTTTTTATGCAGCACTTTTGGCAATATTTTTGGAGTGGGGAAAATGTGTTATTATTTGTGAAAGCAGAAGGAAACACTTTTTCCACTTATGTAATTGCACTATTCCGCTATACCACAGTGCCTTCTAGAGGTTATGTAGCAGGAAAGCAGGAAAGGAAACGCTCGTTATGTTGTGCATAGATCTCAGTTCTATGATGAAACCAAAAGTAGATACAGCAGCCTCATGTAGAAAAGCTCCCCCCACCCCATACAGTTTGTCACTACTAAAGTATGCTATTACCCTGGTTTGCATGCCACAACAACCATGGGTTTCTGTTTTTTGAAAACAAACAAACAGACTGGGTTGTTGTAAATGAGCTGCCTGGTGCATGCTGCCTGATTGCTCCGACTGGGGTGGGGGGGTGGGGGCTAAACGACCCAGGAACTCTGGCTCATCTCTCCCCTGACAAACCAGAGAAATAATCCAGAGTTCATTACTGGGTTATTTATCTGGGTTGTTGTACCACTCATGATAGGAGCGGTGTGCTCCAGTATGCCCACTTGTTGGTAACAACATCCCATGATTTAAATCTGTCAAGGGCTCCTTGGAGGGCTCTCTCAGTCTAATCCAGTAGCCAAGTCCAGACACAGACAAAGGGATTCCTTTCAAAGCTTTATTCTTCTTTTACAACTTAACAACTCTACAGGTAGCAACTAGATCTGAGCAGCACAGTACCTATGCCCTAAGTTGGAACAGATGGTCCCCGTTTGAAAGGGAATTACTGGCAGACCCCTGAACTTAAGGACTAGAGAGAGTCCCTCCCCTTTTCCCTTGGATCCTCTGGGCGCAGCCGTTGTTTGCACGCCAACCGGGCACTACGCCTCCTTTCTGCGTCCTCCATTTGGCACCGCTCTCTGCGTCGGCATCGCGCGTCTACCAAGACTACTTCCCGCGCTCTGTCACTCCCAGGACTGCTATCTAAGCTAGGAATGCTGGTGGGAGGAATCTCCGTCAGCTGTTGGCCCTGGGAAAGAGGAGCGCGCTCCTCTCCCAGGAGCAACTGCTCTTCCTCAGAATCAGAACTACTCTGGGATTCTATGGGGTCAGTGTCCACCCTGACAAAATCAAACACACAGGTCAGTTGTTGTGTCGTGCAAACTGAGCCTCTGTCTCTGACCCAAATGAAAGCATATAGGCAAAGCACAGGGTCGGTGTTTGACTAAGTGGCCACTGACCCTGTAGTGTCATGACCTTTAATTATCCCCCAACCTGCAGTGGAAAAGGACTGGGATTGAAAGACAAAGTGTGGGTAGACCATTTCCATCCTGATAAAGACTTCTTTTTCTTCTTTTAACCCCCCCCCCCGCATCCCCCCCCCCCAGTGGATGTGTGGAATTTGGGGATGAAAATGCGGGGAGGGGGGAGGAAGCTTAAACCCCCCTCTCTTGAAGTGCCATGGTCATGATCCAAATCATGGGCATGCATGCTTGCAAGAGAGTAAAGGTGACAATCACATATAGCTCAGCTATGCATGATTAAAGCCACATTTAGTTTGGCCCTAAATTGTAATTGAGGAAAACTGCCTTCAACCTTGTACTAGAATATTACAGACTAATCTCCTGCTCAGAGGTCTTTTTTGTGAACTTCATCTGAGTGTTGTATTCCAACTTTGTCTTTTGCAATAATTCTTTAACAGGTATTGTTCTGTGGCGGAGAAATGTGATGTACGCAGAAGCAACTCTTTGCCTTGTTAAAATAGCAATAAAAATGGCCGCCTTCCCAGGGCTTCTTAGATGAAGGTGAATGTGAGTGTGATGACGATGTGTAGGCTGGACGGATGGCCAGGATTAAGCCATTGGTCCCACATCCCCACTGGGGGGGAGGGGCCATTCAATCCTTGCATTCCTTAAACAGCAGCTCATCCTGCTACACAATACACCATGGAGAAATAATTTTTTATACGACAAGTTATTGTCTATTCTTCTTCGCAATGGGAAATAGAAGACCACATTTTTTTTAATGGAAAAGGGACGTATGAAAATTTTGTTCCCATTTGCAAATCATGCAAACATGTCCTGTTTGCAACCCCGAACACGAACGTGAGCAGGAATGCAATTCTCTGGAATTTTTCACCATTTCCTGTGCTTGTATTTGCATTCAAAATGGTGCACTTCCCCAAATGTGCATTTTCTCCCCAAATCCACATTTTCACACTTAGGCTATGGGGGGAAAGTGCATATTTTGGGTGCACACTTTTAAGTATTCATATTTTTTCTCAATCAAATAAGTGGACTGAGCTTTGAGGAGGGATTCAGGGAGCCTCAGCAAGCTTGATCATTGCATGTTTGCCCATCCCTAAACGGGAATGGTGTGTGTGTGTGTGTGTGTGTGCGCGCGCGCATATTGAAGAAAGCTGCCCTGCTTACAGTGGCTCCTTTTTACTTTCAGGTAGGGATGTATGAGAAATTCTTTTCAGTTCATTTCTGATCAGCATTTACCCAGTTTGCACCTTCCAGATTGGATGCACTCTGTGGTCAAAATCCATACATTTCTGAGCTTGGAATGTGATTTGCCCCCCCCGCCCCCATGTTCAAAAGCATGAGTACATTTGAAAACTGCATGAAACAAATGCATACTTTTGAAAATGTGCACAAGTATGCTTTAATCAATGGGAGAAAGATGTGTACATTTGGAAAATATGCATGAAAAGACACACCGACTTTCCTGCAAAAAGAAAAAAAAAGCTCACCATCTGACATGAACTTGAGTCGGAATGAGCTTTGAGACGGAATTCAGGAACTTCAGTTTTACAGATTTGCACATCCCTAAATTTAATATGTATTTGTTGCATTTATTAATTATTTATTTACTTATTTCTGTTATTCATTTGTCACTTCTCTGGGCCAAGCCCTCATAAAGCAATGCACACAAAAATTAGAAACAGTGGAATTTGAGATAGAATATGTAAGCATAAAGTGGATGCAGCTTAAATAGGAGCATTAGAAAAACTGCTTAGATCACACAATTCACTTAAGGAAATGTGACAGTAAAAATATAAGGTTTTAAAGCTTTCTTGGATGCCAGAACTGAAGAACCCGTACAAATAATAACTGGAAGAGATTTACAAAACTGCGAGGCCACCACCAAGAAAGCCCTGCCTCGTGTGCCAACCTAAATAATTTCACCAGGAGGCTCATGAACAGGACCTCCGACACATATCTTAGCTTATGAGCAGGGTTGGATGGGTGTGGGTGATCCTAAAGATAACCCATTTCTAAGCCATATGGCTTTAAAAAGTAATGCCAGCACTTTTGAGTAAGGCCAGGAAATGCACAGGAAATTGGAGCTCAGGTAGGACACATGGTTCCCTCCATGTCCTTACCACCACCACCACATATTATCCTCACAACAACCCTGTGAAATAGGTTGAGAAAGAGACTGACCGAGGGTCAGCCGGCTTCATGGCTCAGTGGAGATTTGGGAGAATATGAAAAAGAACTTTTTTTTTCACCTGAAGGCCAATGTACAACAAAACTTTTAATATGGCTGAAGTATATTGATGATATATTTACCATTTGGAGAGGGGGCAAGGAGGAGCTACAACAATTCATAATGTGGGTAAGGGATGAAATCTTCAAATCTGATATTCACTCGAACACCCTGGAAGTTCACTTTTTAGATCTCAAAGTGAGAAAGGAGGGGAGCAACGTGCCACCACAATGTATAGAAAGCCCACTGACATTTGTGTATATTTAAAATATGATAACTCCCACCCCAGCTCCCTCGGGATTCAGGAATAACCTACCATATGGACCGTTTCTACGACTCAAGTGAAACTGTTCCAACAGATCAGATTTCAGACAGAAATCACACATTCTCTCCATCCATTTAAGGGAAAGAGGATACCCTGAGCCTATAATAACACAGGGCTTTAAAAAGGCAGAAAAAAGACCATGGTCTGAGCTGTTAGAAGATACAAAAAGAACATCCTCAGACCAAATCAACTGACCGTATTGCCAACAAATTGCAAGGGAGAGTGGAAAGATATTGGCATATAATACAACATATTTCAGGTTGCCAAGAGGAACCACTGATTTCCTTCAAAAGAACCAGGAATATCTGACATTTTCTGATAAGAACTGAATTTAGGAACACAACAGAAGTTTAGTCGATGTCTTGCCAGGTGCTTCCATGGCTAAGGGCCATCACCCATGCGGACGCTGCGGCTACTGCAAGCACACCTCCAAAATTATAGAATTTGAAAACCCCTCCAACCAACAGATATACAATCTGAAGCATTTCAGTACCTGCAGTAGTTGTAGTTTAAGCTGTCCAGTGTCAATGCCCTAAGCTTTATGTGGAAAAAACAGTCAGACCCTTAAAAAGACAGATAGGTGAATTCCTGAATAACACTAAGAACAACAAACCAGGTGCCCCACTTGTAAGCCGTCTCGCAGAACAACAGCATTCTCCCACAGATCTAAAATTCTGGACACTGGATAAGCTTGACATGAAGGAAGAAAAATATCTGTTGAGGAGAGAAGCTGAGGGGATTTTGAGACTGAACACTCTTTCTCCATGTGGTTGAAAGGAAGACCTTGAATTTTGACCACTCTTATGTCCTGTGGGTGATTTACACACAGTTACCACAGTACGGTTCAGTTTTCAGACCTTGGCTGGATTACATCAACATGGAAACACCTGATAGAGCTAGGAAAAAAAAAATGAGCAAAAGAGTATAAGATAAGGGTCGAGAAACATCTTTTCCAATCGCCAGTAGATTGACACAGCAGGCAACCTTTTGCTGAAAAAATTCTGCAGACTTTTTTCTCTAGTAAGTATGAACTTATATGTTATCCTTAGTAAATAAGCAGGTTTTATGTGGTTTTTATAAGAACGTTGTACATGCGTAAGCCCCTGTGGCAATTTGTATTTTAGTAATATTTTGATTATCTGTGTGGTCCTTTTGTAATTTTTATTACCATTAATGTTACAGCCCCCCAAAGGAGGCCTGCAAAGAAGATAATCTCTTCTTTGTGATTTTCCCAGTCCTAATCTGACATTCGAACCCATACACCATACTGGCTCTCATATAGTGAGAGCACTATATGGGTTGGGTAGTCCCATCCCAAAGCACTGGATATCTTGGTTGGGCGGGACCATAGCTCAGTAGTAGAATAAACATAAGATCTCATGCCCAGCAACTAAGGATTGCATAGCAGGAGACAGGAAAGTCCTCTACTCATGGCCCTCCAAACTGCTGTCAGTCAGAGTAGGCATTACTGGGCTAGATGGACTAAGGGTCTGACCTGGTCGAAGGTAATTCCTGTTCTGCCAGTCCTTCCTCCATTTCTGATATTCCAGTTGGGGTTGCCTTTGCAACCACGAAGGCTAGAAAAAATCTGCCATATTCTAAACATGAAAGACAACTGAGATTCTCTAGAAGCAATATCCTGTAGTCTGTGCTTTACTGGAGTTATGGCAGACACATGCCTCTGTTCGTGTGTTTTTACCAAATGAAATTTTAATAAGAGGTGAAAAAGAAGGTCAGGAATCCATATGCTGACTTCAAAATAATGTTGTCCTGGGGCTCAGAAATCAGACGAGATAAGGGAAATCTGTATTAAAGAAAAGAAAAACGAAGTGTGGGGTTTTGTTGGTAATTTCATCTTCTTGTCATTTTTGGTTAAACAGCTCTATCCTTTCCTTAACACAAAAGATCTCAGGGTTTTGTTTTGTTTTGCCTTGGAGAAAACAAATGCATTTTGTTTGTTTGTTTGTTTTTTTAAATGTTGACAGATATTAATTGGATAAAAATAAAACACAGACATACACATACTGCAGGGTACGCAGGCGCCCACACACACATTTGCAGATCCTCAAAAATATAAACCTGTGCAGTTTATCATGAACCCTCACCTATGTTCCTTCAGATGCACAACATGATTAGTTAGAGCTCTTCACCCCCAAGAGGTAGATTCTAGTTGACTGGATATGCTGTAAAATATTAATTTATTTCAAAACAAAACAAAAACTGTCCTGTGCTACGCATATGAAAGAACACATATGCAAGTTCTGTAAGGTCAGTTGTTGGGTCTGATTATCTCACTCCTGTCTTTTTGTGGGATAACACAGCTCTGAAGCAATTTGTTCATTGTGTGTATGCAAATGAGAAAAACAAGCAAACTTCTTTTTAGAAAGCTCCTGGAGCCACCCTCTCAGCCCCTGTAGGAAGTGCTGTATTATCCTGAAAAATTAGCAATGAGGGATCATGTTGGTAAGAAAACAAACCAGCAACCCAGACCTTAAGAACATTGCATGTATCCTCCTGGGACCCCTACTCAGGAATTATATTATTGAAAACCATTAAAAATGTCCCTTCCAATAGATCATGTCAAGGTGATGTTATAGAATCTACAGAACCATACAATGAAGCTTCCCTCCTGGCTGGCACCATGTTCGCACTGTGTGTGTGCATGTGGGGCATTGCATGTTTCTCTTGGGGAAAAGCAAAAAAAAACCCAGCCCTCCTCCACACAGAATGTCACTAAAGTGAAACTCTTCTCCCTGACATGCTAGCTTACTGTATGCAGAGAACTTTATGTGTGTGTGTAAAAGAACTTTCAAGCCATCCAGCTGCAAGCCATAGTGTAGAGAGTTCACAACCTCTTTGGGTCAGTGGGCACATTTGGAATTTTGAAAGTGTGTCATGGGCACTCTCACAAAATGGTTGCTGGGAGGGCTTGCCCATTCATAAAGTGGCTGCCATGGTGGGCATGACTCAGCACAAAACACCAATTTCCCAGAAAGAATACTGGTGAGACTTTTTTTTAAAAAAGTAAGTTGCCCAAAAAATCTAAGTACAAGGCAGAGTGGGGTCTGAGCTGCAAATCTGTCAGGGATGAGTCCCAGCGCATTGAGATGTCTGACAGCTCTGACTCTGAATCAGAGTTGGAGCAGCAAGATCAGAGGCCCAAGGAGGGGCCCTCCCTAGTGATCCAAGATGCTGGAAGAGATTCCTCAGAAGACCTTGATGAACAGATGGCCCAGACTGAGTCCCCACCCCCTCCCTCCACCGGACGAACTCAAGTTTAAGAGGAGGAGGAGGAGAGGGGGCATGACTTGAGAGATGCTAGGGCATGTCACAAAGCCAAGCTGGAAAAGTTAGGGGCAGGGCTTAGACATTCCTCCAGGATAGCCACTCGTGGAAGCCAATGTAGGAGGGAGCCACCCTGAGGGAGGGGCATCACGGAGAAGCAGGTTTGGCCATGAGAGGTCCATGCCCAAAGTGTCGGCAGCTTCTTTGCCTTCTGGTTCATCTCCTCTACGTAGGGATCCCAGATTAGTGGTTTAGGGACATGAGGCAGTCTGAGAGTTTTCCTGGAATCTGCATTTGAAAGGAGGCTAGTTCCTAGCAAAATAAAGTAGTGACAGATGAAGCTTTGTCTCCTTGTGGTGTTGATTGTGAAGGGGGAAGGATGATCCACATCTGACAAAACCACAAAACCACTCTGAAGAGTCCTGTCCTGCTTGTGGGTTCCTGGTCGACAGCTGGTTGGCCACTGTGTCAACAGAATGCTGGACTAAACGGACCCTTGGTCTGATCCAGCAGGGCTCTTCTGATGTTCTTATGTTCTTAAGAGCCAAACAGAGTTGACACTGGAGAGCAGCACTTTGCTTTTCAGCATGCCACCCTCCTGGTTAAAAAACCAAACCAACCCCAAAATTGTTTAATTAAAAAAAAAAAACCCTGAAGAAATACAAACGTATCAGAATGCTTTGGGGTGCATGGTGCCAAAGACTCGTCCTGCTTCTGCCAGCTGTCAAGGAAGCCCTTGACACCCGGCGGAGGCAGGACGGGCCTCCCCACCCCAAGAACTCTACCCACTCCTCCCAAGGAGGAGAGGTCTAGAGCGCTTGGGGGGGGGGTGGCTCTGAGGACTCCAGCAGTCAAGCCTTTGTGTGCATAAAGCACTAGGCCTTGACTGCCAGTGACCTAGGCATGGAGAGGGGTGGTGGCTCACTGAGCAGGTCCAGGCCACACAAGCGGGGGGGGGGGCTCTCTGAGCTCCCCTGTGCCCGGACAGAGGTGCATCTGCTCATCCCTAATTATGAGCCTTATGAACATGCAATGTATTATTTCTCTGAAACAGACTGCTTGAGAATTTCATTGGATGCCACAGATTTCATTTTGTATTTGAGATAGCATGGATTCCCCCTGGCGTCACTGATTCTGCTAGTCCATCAGTAGTTCCCTAAACAGCTTTCTGTCTCTGTGGCAAATCAGATGCTGTTCTTTGACACATACATTACACTTCTGGCTATCAGGCATGTGTTTATTTTCAAAGGCATTTATTGCCATGGCGGTCATGACATCTGGTTGCTGTGAGTTCCACAGGTTAATTATGAGATGTCTGAAGAAGCACTCATCCTGGCACATAGACAAGTCTCATACCAAAGTCACGGTGATCCCTGAGTCAGACTTCTGAGATTCAATTTGGAACTCAAAGCTTGTTGTTAGTTCAGTCTGCCCCTAGCTAGCTCATAAAACAAGCCTTAGTGAGAAACCACGGTGATATTGCCACTGGACTGGAAGGGCATCCAGGCAGCTATTCCACGTTTCAGTGGACAATGTTTCTGAAGCATCATGGGGAGATATATTGCAGTAGTGACAACAGAAGGTGGCCTTGGGCTATATCTCCTGCCCTGAAGGAATGTCCATCAAAATTGAAAAGCAGGAAGATAGACAGAGAGCAGAAGTGCTTAGCAAGCATCATTAGGTACGTGTTTCGGGCTATTTTGGTTCAGGTAATCTTCCAGGTTTCTTTCCCCCTATATAACCTGTTGCTGATTTAAGACTATGTGCTTTTCTAAGTGAAAGCCTGGATTTTTTTTTTTTTTAATGTGGAGATATGTAAAGATGTCCCTGATCTGTTCTTGTGAATCTTGTCTGGGTGCTACAACTAGGGATGGTTGAGGACTTTGATCTTTGCGACTTCCAATGAAAAATGCCCTGACCAGTACCACTTGGACTAATTTGTGGATCAGAACTTTGCTCCCCACCAGATTTCACACTTCTCCAAATGTTGCAATGTTGTTCTTGGCAGTTTAAATGTATCAAAGTATGCATGGAAACATGTATTTTGAGAGAAAATACATATTTAAATATAATAAAGAGTAAATTAAGATAGCTACCCAGAGGACTCTTTAAAAAAAATACAGAAGAATGCAGCAACAGAATGGAATGGAACAATGGATAAAAATTTGCACAAGTTACATGACTAGAAATTGTGCAGGGGGAACCCCCCCCCCCGATCTGACTTGGAAACTGCTTCATGGCTTTGGAGGCGGGCCCGATTCAGCTCGGGCTGATTTGGGCCCCCCCTCGACCCGTCCTCCCCAAGGCCCTGCACCCCCCAGCTCCTTACCTTGCCACTGCCTCCTCCTCTGTTGCCACCTTTGCCGCCGCCTCCTCTGTCACCACCTCCAACTCTGCCACTGCCTTCTCTGCCGCCGCCGTCATCACCGCCACCAGCTCCTGAGGCCTGGACGCGTGCTGACTCTTATTGCAGAGGGTCACCATTTTTTAAATGGCAACCTCCTGGAAGTTCCTGGAAGTTGCCATTGTAAAAATGGCGACTCCCTACAATAAGAGTAGCCGTGCGTCCAGTCCTCAGGAGCTGGCGGCGGCGGCAGAGAAAGTGGTGGTGATGACAGCGGTGGAGGCGGCAGGCAGCAGCAACTGAGGTTGTGGCGGAGGAGGTGGATGGCTCACGTAAGGATCTGGAGGCACCGGCACAGCTGAGGCAGGGGTGCCGAAGCCCGAAGCACACTGAGCACTTCAGAGAGCCCCCAACCCACTCCAGGTCGCTTCATGCCCCCTCCCCCGCTTTGCCTCAGGAGGAGCTCAAAGTGACTCGATGCAGCCCACCTCGTATCGGGGTTTGGGCCTCAGGCTGAATTGGTTCACAGCTCTACTAGAAATAGAGAGATTTGTCCATCCGTAGAAATAGGCAGATTCCTCCATCTCTAGATGCAGCCAGAACATGGGAGCCCGTGTGCCCGCAAGAGGCCAAACAGTGTGGTGGGGAGTTACTTGACAGTTGACTTGGACCAGATTTTATTTCTTGTGGACACCTATCCTAGCTAGGGATGTACATGAATTTTGTTCCTGTTCGCGTGTGAAAATGTCTTGTTCACAACCCTGGATGTGAATGTGAGCAGGAACACAATTCTTGGGATTTTTTTTTTTTCAGTTTGCTGTACTTGCATTTGAGTTCAGAAGTGTGCACTTGCACAAATGCATATTTGTGCACCACCACCCCCATCTGCATGTTCACACTTTAGCCTATTGGGGGAAATGCACCTTATCCCAATCAAAAAGTTGGGCCCCGTTCCCTGCAAGAGACGTTCACATTTGGGAATGAAAACAAAGCAAAAAAAAACTTTGAGGAAGAATTCAGAGAACATCAACAAGCTTGAACATTGCATGTTAGGCCATCCCTATTCTGAGCATTTCTGTCCAGAATAGGGATTATAAGAAATTTGTGTCAGTTCATTGTTTTCTTCAAGATTTACCAAGTTCACACCTTCCGGACTGAACATGGACCCAATCTGTGGTCAAAATCCATACATTTCTGAGCTTGCAATGTGATTTACAGACCCCTCAAAAATCCATTAGATAGCATGCATACATTTGAAAAACATGGATGAAAAAATGCATACTTTAAAAAAATGTGCATAATGGATGCCTACATTTGGAAAAATATGCACAATATGCACAGTTTTTCATGCAAAAAGAAAAAACAAAACAAAACTCGTACTCTACTACTGACTCACGTTGGAATTCGGAGAACTTCAGCAAGCTTGAGCCTTGCTGATTCACACATCGCTAGTCCAAGGTTTCCCAAGTAGCCCTCATAGCTATGGGGTTGGCTGACTTCAGTGTTGTGTGGCCTACTTGGGTGATCGAAAGGGGTGTGTTCAGTTTTCAAGGAAAGAATGCTTGGGACTTTCAAGGAAAGAGCTTGGGTATAGCTCATCTGTGCTAAATAATCCTCAGTATGCAGTTAGAAGTATTTTCACCCCCTGGTTCAGACCAAGATCTGTCTAATCAGCATTCTTTGCAAGAATCCCAGGAACTAAATGTACCAGACAGTACATTGGAAATTTGCCAGTGGTTCATCTACTGGACAGCAATCTATCTTCTGACCACCCCTGTGTAGGGATGGTGGAGAACTCTGCCGTGGACCCAAATGAGCAGGAATCTATGGCGGAACAGATCACTTACCTCCGCCTCCTGAAGATTCCCTCTGGACTAGCACACCTGCTCTGAACCACTTCTGAAACGGTAATGACAGCCGCCATTACTGTATCGCTCTGAAGAATACAGCCGCAAATGGCATAGTGGAGATCACTTGCGGCCGTAAAGCGCTTAGTTTAACCTAAATGCAGCTGTAAACAGGAAACGGGCTAGCCTATCGTGGGGAAAAACACAGACTCAAATGGCGTAGTGGATACCACTTGCAGCCGTAAAGCCCTTAGTTTAACCTAACTGCAGCTGTTTATGGCTGCATTTAGGTTAAACTATGGGTTTTATGGCTGCAAGTGGCATCCACTACGCCATTTGCGGCTGTATTCCTCAGAGCGATATGGTAATGGCAGCCGCCATTACAGTATCGGAAGCGGTCCGGAGCTGGTGTGTGGCTCCGTGTAATCCTCACGGAGCAGAGCCGCTCCGGAGGACTTGGGGGGCAGGGAGGAATGGATCGCCTCCCCCCGCAGTGGACAACACCGCGAATTGGACGGTAATCAATCCGTCCATCCCTACCCCTGGGAACACACAATTTTTTGTTTTTGTTTTGTCCCTCTGTTATCTCTGGTCAAATGGACCTTGCAGGTTTTTAATTACCACAACAGCTTGCCAAATCTGTTTAAGCAGAGACAATATTTACCATTGATTAAAGAAAAAAGAGTGGCAGCTGTGAAAAACAAAAACAAAATAATTATACCAAAAGGCAAATTCCATGATAGGGAAGGGATTAGAAATACAACCTGGAAAACAGACAATTTATACTCATGGGCAATTGGAGACCCTTCTTGATATACTACTGGCCAGGGTGGGGGGACCTAAATCATATGAAGGAGTTGGCTAGGATAAATAAGATATTGTACAGTAGATTTTTCAGCTGTAACCCTGGGTGCTTCCAGATGAGGCTTTCATCATGCAATCATTCTGCTTCATTCAAGGAGTTTGACGGAGGGTCCAGATGATGACATTCACATGTCAGCTTCACCATGTTTCCTCTAGGGATGTGGAAATCAGCAAAGCTTGAGTTTATCAAGGAGTTCCACCTTTAAGCTCAGTCTGACTTGTGTCCACGTCAGAATGTGAGATTCCTTATTTTCATTTCATGTGAAATTAGGGATGTCGGAGAATTTCTCCACGAATCTCCGGGAGGCCGAATGCCAATGCATTTGGCCCCCTGAAATTGGTGGAGAAATGGTCCGCCCCCTGCCCCCCCCCCCGGAATGGGACTTACCTTTGTCGAATGTCCCTGGCGCTGGCGGCTCCCGACTGCCGCCGCCGCCATTTCCAAGGTGAAAAAAAAAAAAAAGTGATAGGCTACGTAAAGATTTATATAGCCTATCACGGCTGACTGCAGGGACGCAAACGGCAGCGGCTACGGCTGCTGCCACTTGCATCCTGGCAGGAGATGAGATTCGCAGCAAGAGGGACGGTGTGCCTCCCCCCCGGCCAGAATTTTGGCCGGAGGGACGGGGCGCCTCCCCCCCGGCCAGAATTTTGGTGGGGAGGGATGAGGCGCCTCCCACCCTGCCCAGAATTTTGGGAGGAGGAACGGAGCGCCTTCCCCCCCACCACGAAGCAAGCTGCGGGGTAAGGTAAGGGACTTTCGTCCATCCCTAGAAAATCGCAAAGTACTTGGATGTGCATTTAAAAGTACACAATATTCTCTTATTGATTAAGGCATGTTTGTTGCACTTTTTCTAATGTATGCATTTTGAACACATTTTCCCTCTGCAACCCAGCATTGCAATCTCAGGAATGTACAAGGTTTGACTACAGATGGCACTCACATTCGCTTTTGGAAAAGGGGTGAATGACATACATTCTTCATTCTGGACCGATATTTCCTGCATGTTTTTTTCTCATTATCCATATGAAAATAAAACAGTTAACTATTAGAAAGTACAACTGCCAGAATCATAATGCCTTTATAAAACCCATGGTGCAGCCACATTCAGAATGCTGAATACACTTCTGGTCAATCAGTCTCTAAAAAGGATAGTGTAGAATGGGGAAAACAATGCAGAAAAGTGCAAGCAAATTGATGAAGGAATTGGATCCCCATCTCCTAGGAGGAAAGGCTTTTGAAATGTTTTGGACTTTTCCAAATCTGAATGTGCAAAGGGAAAGCATTTTATCAGTTGGACATTCGCTTGGATGCGGATCTCACATTACCTCCTTCAGACATACTGTTTGTTTTGGTGATGGTTTACATTCTGTAAACTGGTGCAGGGGGAGACTGGAGACCAGATTGTTAGCGTGTCTACACTTTACTTCTATTTTGGATCAAACCTCAGACTTTAGGAATCTTGCCCAGTCTGAAAGTGATCTGGTATCACCCAAGTCTTCCTACTAGCTCTCCCCCCATGTTGAGCAATTTACCAGAGGCGAGGCAATGGCAGAAGGGCTCTATATGTACTTCCGTGTTTCCTGGCTGTCAGTGTCAACGCGTGTGCAACTGACCCACTGACAGGTTGGGAAAAGGGGGCCAGATCAACCACTTAGCAACCTGATTCTCAAGGTTTGAAGTGTTGAACTGACTCTTGGGAGTACTGCAAGTGCTTTTAACACAGATGTAGCCCGCACCCCCTTTTCCCTGTTCCCGTTTGCCGCAACCATGCCAGCACTTCCCAAGTGAAGGGCCAGAGGAATTGAGAAGTTGTTTGACAAGTATAGAATATGGCTCTGCTGGGCTAAATGAAGTAATGTGTGGAGAGGATGAAACTGACAAAGATATTGACAAGTGGGGGATATGCCTACGTGGGGCTACATAGCGGAGAGGAGGACCTGCTATCATGCGCAGTTGTGCAAGAGTGGCGGTAACACAATTATGACAACATTTAAGCACATTTCAAGAAACCCCCTTTTTGATAACATTGTGGCAATTGCAATTTGTGCTAGTGGCAGAACCGTGGGGGGGTGATGCACAAACATTTCCTGGAACCAGAAAAAAAAATCGACTGCAGTCCGCCCCCGCTCACTGGAATAGAAATGCTGTGGAAATCTGTCAGGCTTAAATGATATGGATTTCCCAGTGACGGACATCCCTAGATATGATAACCAAAACCATCATTAATGTAGTCCCTATCTCAGGGGTCTAGGACTTCAGGCCTGGGTTCCAAATCTACTGTCCTAAGGTCCAAATCCAGTTCTCCTGGGTTCCTTAGTTGGTCACACCCCTTACGCTAGCACCTTCCCTTTCCCTCAACCACTCATTGTTCACTGGTTTCCCAGCTTCCATGCAGTTCTTTCTCTATTCTAAAAGTAACTGGTAGTCAGAGCTTTAAACTAAAATATTCTGGGTTTGGGGGTATTTTTTCTCTGCCCTGTTTTCTTTTGGCCCCACACACTGCTAGAATGTAGCATCAGAGAACTTCTCCAGAATTGAATCTGGCCCTCGGGCTGAAAGAGGCTCTTTACCCACAGCATGTCTTTAGTGTTGTCCTGTGCGAACAGCACTATGGAGTTGGGTGATTGGGTGGAGCTGAAGGCAGAGGAGTGAAGGTGTCTTTTACTCAGGATGCAAACTGTGTTTCATGTGGGCTTCCTAATCCCCAATGCCCAGATTGGGATGTGCAAACCCACCCCCATCTGGTGTCGGTGCCCGCTGAAGCACTGCCCCTGCTTGAGACCCCCCAGACCCACGCTCGAGCCCCCATGAGCTCGCCAAGCCACCTGCACTCACCCTGGATCATGTATATGAGTGCCTGCCATTTTGCTGAGCATATTTTTACAGGAAAAAGAAGGTCATTAAAAATGCACATATTTAAATGTGCACATATTCTGACGGAGAAAGCTTGATCTATGCATTACTAGAGGTAGAGGAAAGAGGACCGCCTTCATTTCGTAAAGCTTGGCAAAATGGTGGGCACTCGCGGACGGGTCCTGGTGAGTGCAGGGAACATCTGGGAGGGGGCAAGCAGGGGTGAGCAAAGCCAGAAACTTGGTGGGCACAGTCTGGGGGCACGGGCAGGGGGGACCCCAACAGACTCCTGAACCCAGTCGGCATCATGCCCAGATCTAGTGATCAGATCTATGCCCAGAACTAGTGATCAGTTTCCACCTACAGTTGTCACCTTTTAATTTGCAAATTATGGAGACGATTTTTGTTGTTGTTGTTGTTATTATTACTATTATCATCATCATCTTCATTATTATTGCATTTATATCCCACCTTTTTCCCCCTTGCATGGAACCCAAGGCAGCTTACATGATCCTCCTCCTCTCCATTTTATCCTCACAACAACAACCCTGTGAGGTGGGTTGGGCTGAGAGTCTGTGACTGGCCCAAAGTCACCCAGTGAGCTTCTATGGCCGAGTGGAGACTAGAACCCGGATCTCCTTGGTTCCAGTCCAACATTCTAACCACTACACCACATGGGCTCTTAGTCATTTAATATGCCAGTGGAGCAAAAAAGGAAAGGAAAAAATAGGTAGGAAATCAAGGGGCTTAATACTGCATCCCTGTATAATAATGGGTATCTGGTCACATTATTTTATTTTATATTTTTAATTGTTAGATGCAAATGGAAATTTTCCCTGTTTAATACATTGTGTCCAAGTGACATAAGTTCACTGGTGATGTGGATTGCAATATACCAACAGAGAGCCTATTGATCCATTCAGGCTATCAAAGTGGCAAACACATTATCTGTGATTTGTTATTCATTGAAAAATCAACTTTCACGCATTGGGATTCTAGTTCTTTGGAGAAATGATAATCCCTGAAAACAAAGTGAACAAATTCTACCCGTAACAAGTTGTCTGTTTAAATGCAACCTGTCAAAAAGTCTGAATGAAATTTGGGGATTGTGGGATGTAAGGAAATATCACGGGACAAAATATCCATGCGTGAAGTGTGACCTTTGAGGAAGCATTTTCCTTGCAAGGCTGCTGATGTCATTGTACAGGGTGATGAGGAACAGACAATCCACGGAATGTCACCTTGCATATGCAGGATCGATTCCAGCCTTCAGAACCCCCCACCCAGAGCACAGCTCCAGGTCATCAGTGCCACCTGAGGAATGGCCTACTCACAAGTAGAGCCTTGCTCACAAGTATACCTTCTTCCTCAGATGGGCACTTCTGCATCTAGCAGCCGCCTGAGCCCATATCTTTAGGCACCTGCATTCCCTGGGGCTAGGTGGCCACTTGGTATCTGGCTTTGAGTCCAAGAGGGGGCTAATTCTGTCATGAAGGGAAGGGTCAAGAGCCATCTCCACTGAGGGCCCAGGATTGCCCTGCTCTCTCTCAAGGTTCCCCAAATGCAGGCAGCTCCTCAGCGATGTTTGGCTGGGGGGGGGGGTGCTCCAGGCCATCCTCAAAAGAGAAGTCCTCCAGTGGTAGCATGACAGATCATCCCGGTCCCCAAGAACAAAAGTTCTAGCCTACCAGCACAAGGACTTCCTCATTTGCAAGGCCTTCACCAAGTTTGCAGGGCCTGCACCAAGTTCACTTCCAAAGACAAGGCCCTAACTCAAGTCATTCTGGGATCAGGGCCTCCATTGGGACACAAGGAAGGGTAGGGCCATATGTTCTGCTGAAAGAGCCCTTCTTGCTCTCTGCCTGGTGCAACACCCGTCCTGCCCAGCTCTTTCTTCTGTGTCTAAGGTACCATTTGAATGGCTCCCCACTGTTTCAGCCACTGTGTCCTGGACATAACTCCAGTTCTGGTTTGCCCTCATAACTGCTGGACAGCATTCCCCATTTTGTTTGTCACTTGGGGACTCCTGGCCCACCTGTTCCTGTGTTGGAGTGAGACAGGGGGCTTGTCGGGCCAGACAATGTCAGTCTGTGCTGGAATTAGGGATGGGTGGATTACTTACCCCGTTCCGGTGCATCTGCGGTGGGGGGGAGGCAATCCGTCCCTCCCCCCAGAATCCTCCCCAGTTGGCTCCACTCCATTGCAAGTCTGCAGAGCCACCGGCCGGGGCCATCCACAGCTGGACGTCCATCCGCTGCTGGGCTGAGGCCGCAAATGGCATCAGGCGTAGCGGGCGCCATTTACGCCCCTGTGTTAGCTGTGATAGGCTACATATATATTTACATAGCCTATCACGGCAAAGAGCAGGGATGCAAATGGCAGCCGCTACACCATTTGCATCCCTGCTCTTTTTGTGATAGGCTATGGAAATATATACGTAGCCTATCATGGCTAACGCAGGGATGCAAATGGCATAGCAGCTGCCATTTGTGTCCCTGCATTACCCATGATAGGCTACGTATATATTTACGTAGCCTATCATGGCAAAGAGTAGTGACACAAATGGCATAGCGGGCGCCATTTGCATCCCTGCTCTTTGCTGTGATAGGCTACGTAAATACTTATGTAGCCTATCATGGCTAAAGTAGGGAGGCAAATGGCGGCCACAGACGGGGGCAGTGGACGGACCGGACTGGCCGATGCCAGGTAGGGTCCATCCCAGGAAAATTTCACGGGGTGGCGGGGGGGGGTTCTCCATTCCACCACAGACTCCGGGGGACGGATTCTAAAGAATCCGGCCTCATTGGAGTCCGTGGCAGAATTCTTTAACATCCCTAGCTGGAATGGGGCATGAGACCATTTTGTTCAGCAATCTGTTTCCAGTAGCCACTAGCCAGATGCCTTTGGAAACTCATGAATAGGGGATGAAATTCATCGACTCCCCAAGAGGTTTGGCTCAAGCATCTGGCACTGAGAGGTGGGCTGCCTCTGTACATTAGAGGTTGCCATCCGCCTAGGCCCAGATGAGAAATCCGTCACAGTTCGTTTTTGATCAGGATTTGCCAGTTCCCACCTTTTGGACCAAACATGGACTGTCAAATTCCACACATTTCCAAGCTTGCAGTGTGATTCACGGACCAAGAACAATGCATTCAGCAACACATGTACATTTGAAAAATGCACATGAAAAAACACGTACTCCTGAAAAACGCATGCAAATATGCTTCAATCAGTTGCAGAAGAATGTGTACATTTCAAAGACGTGCACACTTGATGCATACCTTACACATGGAAATATGAATGGGTTTTCATGCAGAAAGAAAAAAAAAACATGCCAAAGCTCACTATCTGCTACGGACTCAAGTTGGAACGAGCTTTGCGATGGAATTCGGTGAACTTTGGCAAGCTCAGGTTTTGCTGATTTGCACATCCCTACACCTGGAGTACTATGTCTAATTTTGGGTGCCACATTTTAAAAAGAAATCCCTCCTTCTGCCGCCATGGCCAATAGCCTTTTATACACATAGCCTTGATCTCATTCCTCTCTTATAAGCTAGTGGGCACTGTCACTATATCCTGTGGCAGTGGGTTCCATGAGTTGATGATGTATTGTGGGATGATGTAGTTGCTTTGTCAGCCTTGAAGTTGAACCAAGAGGCAATTAGATCCATTAGAAGAGCCTCCAAGCTGTAGTGTTGTATTTTGCCAATGCCTTGTATAGAATGCACAATATGAAAGTCTTCCAGAGGAGGGCTAAGCAAAAGACAACAAAGAGCCATAAGAATCTGCATTGATTGAAGAAGGGAACCGGGAGGTGGAAAGGTTGAAGAAAAGTTAATTAGTTCTGTTCTGTTCCAGGTTTAGCTGCAGCCTCCTTGTTGCCACCCATATATGTACAATTCTTTTTTAAAATGCCTTTCAGTGGAGCGCATGTTCTGTTTCCATGACAATGTTTATGGAATAGCCTTCCTATTCACCCCACCCCTTCCTTCCAACCCATTTTCCTTCTGTTACAGCCACTCCATGTAGATTTCATTTTTCTCACATCCCCTTGGAACACTGGGGATGCTTTTGACAGTCAGACGGTAGAGAAGCCTGTTCAGAACTCCTTTACAACAGCATATAAAAACATATCAATATGTAAAGTTCAGTGACAACCTTATATCAACTATTTCCTTAGAGTCCATTAGGGATGGCACAGATGCCAAACTGGGTCCGGGAGTGTGTCGGGCTCCCCCCCACCTGCACCCTGGACCATGCCTGCCAAGCCCCTGACCTCACTCGCCCCTGCTCGTGCCCTCCTGGACACTCCCTGCACTCATCTGGACCCATCCGCAAAGTGCCCACCATTTTGCCAAGAATTTTGTTTTACAAAAAATGAGCTAATTAAAATGTGCGTGTTTAAATATGTGCACATTCAGGCTGGGAAAGCTTGAGGTACATGATATTAGCGGCATAATGCATCTAATATTGCATAGATCAAGCTTTCCCAGCCTGAATCTGCGTATATTTAAATATGCACATTTTTAATTAACTCCTTTTTCAGTTTAAAAAAAAAAAACCTCGGCAAAATGGAGGGCGCTCGCAGATGGGACCCAGGGTGAGTCCAGGTGGCTTGCTAAACTCGTGGGGGCTCGAGCACAGGTCCAAGGGGGCTCGAGCAGGGGCAGTGTTTCAGTGGGCACCTGCCAATACCTGGCAGGGGTGGGTTGGCACATCCCTAGAGTCCATAGCTCTCCACTTCCCAAGGCTCTGGGTAGGGATGCATGACAGCTTTGGTCCTGTTCATAAATCTTGGAACATGTCCCATTCACAACCCCAAACATGAAGATTGCAACCCTTAGGATTTTTTTTTGCGATTTCTTGAACTTGCATTCACATTTGAAAGTGCATACTTGTTCAAGTCTGCACTTCCAAAAATGTGCACTTGTGCAAATGCACATCCCCCTAAATGTGCATTCTCATTCTTTAGCCTGTGTGGGGAAAGTGTGCATTTTCGGTGCGCATTTTTAAAAATGCAGATTTCCCCCACCTTCCCAAAAAGATGCTTGCATTTGGAAATGTGAACAAGGCAAAATGAGTTTGAAGAAGGCATTTTGAGCTCGTTAAAACCTTAACGACCTCGAATGTCACATGTCACAATGTCACAATGATTTTGTTGCAGTTCCTACTTGTATTCATGTGTGCAACTATGCAAGGGCTGTTTAAGCTGAGCAGAATTCCATTATTTTTTCTTCTTGTTCTTCTGTGTTTTTATTGCCTGTGTATAAACCCTTGTAGATATTCTGCTATGAGACACATGAGCAAAAATAGATTGCAAATTAAAGACCAGAGGGGAGTAAACAGCCCCCACCATTCCTCTGTTAAATCCTACAGGTACAATTAGTGGCTTAATGGAAACGAGGCCTGAGGGTTGAGTATGTGGGCTTTGTTTTTCTCATAGTGAGAACTGTGCTGGTCTTCCCATGAGTCCACTGGCACGGCTTACAAATGTGTTTGTATGCCTAGTGCATTTTTTCATATTGGGGATGAGAATTGGCCTTTTGCAGGACCAGGGATGTGCGTCAACTCCACGAACACCCTTTCTGGGCATTTTAAAACTGTTTTCATCCAATTTGAATAGGGTATATTTTTCTTCCTTCCTGTTTTCTGGCACCTTTTGCATAGTTTTGACGCATTTGACAATCTCTCTTTCACATACACACGCTTCTGGCACAATATTCAGATTCCTGAGAATCCCAGCCATTGCGGGGGCGGGGGCAGAGGTGGGGGTGGGGGAGTCCTCCAGAAAAGGAGCAATGCCCAACTTCAAAGACTGCAGAAACAAGCGTAAAACAGTGACGGTTTACCGTCAAAATAGCAAAGGCCAGGTTTATCAAAAGTGTTTCACCATGGCCATAATCCAGCAAGTGATGTATGCAAAGGCTTTTGCCTTGGCTGCTGTGGAATGGCTCACAAATCTTTTTTCCTTCCATAGCTGGCAACTGGAATTGGTTTGCATCCAGAGCATAGCAGGTGCCCCTAAACACAGAATGCACATCTGGGATGGGCCTTGCTGCTTGTCCCCAGCCAGCTCTGCAACATGGCAGTATAAGGAAGTCTTAAATAAGAATCACCCAACACCTTCCAAGCTGGTGGGGCCTTCCAGTAGGGAATTCTGTGTACAGCTACAGAACGCTATGCTTTCATCGCCATCTCCCAAGTATAAGGGAAAGGTGAGAAAGACATATATGTATGTCTTTAAAGGATCTGTTTTAATCCAATAAACAGTCTCTGTCTGTCTGTCTGTCTGTCTATGTATCTATCCATCCATCCATCCATCCATCCACCCACGCACGCACGCACGCACGCATTAAAACCAAGATAAAATGGCAGCCCCCAAATGGCATGAACAGCGGTGTAGTGGTGACAGGTAATGCCCGGACCTTGCTCTGGCACTTTTTTTGAAGCCAGCCCCAAGCTGGGTCGCAGTCTGCTAGGGAAGGAGGAGGGATCAGAGGGAGTGAGGGCGGCTGCCTCTCAGCTGCCTCTCATCTAGTATGCAGAGCCGGCCAGACAAAGGGAGCGAACGAAAGAGGGAGCCTGAGGGAGCTCTGCAGCCTCCTCTTCCCCCCGCCCCATTCTCCTTCTCAGCTCTTGGCTTCTCTGCCTGTCCCTGCTCCGTGCCTGCGCGCCCAGCACTGCCCTCGTCTCCTGCAACGCTGACCACCCATTCAGGGCTGCTGCTGCTGCTGACCACAGCAGCAGCATGGGCGGGGGGGGGGGGCGCTGCCACCATTATTTACCTATGGGGCAGGGCAGGTGGCTGGTTTATGCCAGATTTTAGGATTTATCACACTATCCTATGCATGTTTACTCAGAAGTCAGTCCCACTAAGTTCAGTTGCCAGTTGGGCTTTCTCCCAGATAAGTGTGCCTAGGATTGCAGCAGCCTGCTCTGTCAGCTACAATTTTTGGTACCAGGTTGGCATGTGCCTGGGCAAACAAACCTTGGCAGAGGGAAGGGAAACAGGAAAAAATAGTTGAGGGGAAGGGGAGAAAGAAGGGGTGTGTGTGTGTGTGTGTGTGGTTCAATCCAGCTGGGTGTGTGGACGTTTCCGTTGGAGGGGGAGGGGGGAGATATAATGAAGGCGCTTAGGGAAGGCTAATGGGTAATGTGGGGGCGCTAAGGGAGTGTGCTGGGGGCTGTTTAAATGAGAAGAGATCTGTCCATGGGAACTGAGTGGAGAGTTGTTGTGTTTTTTTTAAACTTGGAAATGGCGGCGGTGGCAGCCGGTCGGAAGACCGGCTGCCGCAGCCGCTGCTGAACCACCGCCGAACCGCCACCAGAGCTGGCGCCACCAGGAGGATTCACCCAAGGTAAGTCCCACCCGGGGGCAGGGGCAGACCGTTTCGCCACCGATTTCAGGGGGCCGAATACGCTGGCATTCGGCCTCCCCGAGATTCGTGGTGAAATTCTCTGACATCCCTATCTGTCAAGGTTGGACAATCTTAGACGGGGATGAGGCTGTGAGGAAGCGTGGCTGTGATTGTCACAAAGGGACCCCACACTTCTGAGTTTGCCACTACACTACTGGGCATAAAGGCATGGTAACAATTAAAGTGAAAGTAAAAAATGAGTCAAATTGGACAGTCCTGGCCTGATGAAGGGATGGAGACATCTGTCATATTCAGTTTCTGTTTTTCAATCTAAAATTCCGGTTGTGCTATGAGATTTTTTAAACTATGAGATTTTTTAAAAAAACATTTGCATGAAAATTTGTACACATCTTTCAAGCAATTTTGCCTAATGTACACATTTTTACAAGTGAGTTTCCTAATATAATGTGTTTTTGAATGTTATTATCACTAATATATTCATTTGTGATCACTTCCCCTTCATATACACTTTTTGATTAGAGGACTCCATTGCAAAATTCAGAGATAGCTGAGTTTCGGTTTGCCTAATGGTTTGAAAGTGTGAAATGAGACAACTGCATGGAAATTTGAACTGACTGTGTTCCCCACCCTCATCCCTAGCCTGATGTCGGAAAGACACTAATGCAGACATCAAGGGAACTTCCTAGGGACGGAGTTCCAAACTGAGGCCTAGGGATGGGTGAACCAGCAATGTTCGAGATCACTAGGATTCTCTGAATGTTGTCTTGCTGCTTGTCTCGTGCCTGATTCCTGTTTGTGTTTCTGATTGCTACTCGCTGGGCATGAAAGGGAAGATTGAGCATGCCAAGCAGTGGCTGAACATGGAATTTGTGCAAATTTCCCCAAATTTCCCCAGACTAAAGCGTGGTGATTGTAAAATGTGTGCATTTTTAAAATTTGCACAAAGTCGAACTGCAACATTTGCAGACATCAAAGATCAGCACATGTTCGAGGACTTGCAAGTAGGGATGGCAGAGAAATCCTCTATGGACTGCAATGAGGCCTGATCCCAAAGAATCTGACCTCTGGAATCCGCGATGGAGTGGCTCCACTTGGCTCCAGCTCCAGAGGATTTCGCATGGAGCAGCTCCACAGCTCCCTAGACCAGGCGATATGCTGATGGCAGCTGCCATTAGCCTATCTCTGGGAGAAATACAGACGTAAGTAACATATTGGACACTCCTTGCGGCCGTAAAGCCCTGATTTTGACCTAATTGCAGCCATTTAGGGCTGTAATTAGGTCAAAAACAGTGCTTTACAGCTGCATGTGGTGTACAATACACCATTTGTATTGTACTACAAATTTCTACCAGCAATAGGCTAATGGCAGTCGTTACCATATCGCCTGGTCTAGGGAGCACTGCTCCCTAGACCAGGTGAGAGAGCTGGGGAGTGGCTGCGCTGAGGCCTTTGCTAGCCGGCATGTAGAAGAGGGATGGCGACAGCCAGCGATAGGGTAATGGCAGCCACCATTACCGTACCGCCTGGTATAGGGAGCCGGAGTGCTGCTCCACAAAATCCTCCTGACGCAGAGCCACTCCGGAGGATTTTGAGGGGCCTGGGCAGTATGAACGGCCCCTCTGCGAAACCCCCCCGCCCCAAGACTAGAAAGTGGGGGGTTCATACAACACTACTTGCAAGCATTTTCGGTGGATGCGTTCTGCTCATGCTTGCATTCAGGGTTGTGAAAAAGGCATGCTTGCATGGTTTGCAAGTGGAAACAAAATTCTCGTACATCCCTAGGTATGATCCAGCATCTAGGATTGGGAGGCTGGTGTGGCAGCTCCATGTCCCTTTATGTGTAATGATGTTTTGGACACATACAGTTTTAGGTAACCCAGTCAGCTAGTTCTGAGTCTCAAGACAGAGCGTTCTCACTTGAGTCTGTAATGGTATGGATACTGCAGCCTGCCTCTCCTACTCTCCACCCCACCATTGCACCTCTAACCATTTTTGCATCTAACCCCCGTGACTAATCCTGGAAATGAGATGCTGAGCCCTCAGGCATGTTTTTATGGCACTATTATGCCATTGCAGCTTCGTTTTCAGTACAACATAATAGGATTTCTTCTTGGACTTTGTACTCTCCCATTTGACGATCGTTTATGACTGTGCGTTATGTCATCAATCTCCCAGGCTCTGTTGCGCAAAAACACCATAATCATTACAACAGTGCAATAGGCTGGCGGCCCATCGAGGGGAAATTTATGTGGCCTTTTGCATTGTAGCGTAAGCTTACTTGAACTATGAGCTCAGCATTTCTGGAGCATCTTATTAACGACCCTCCGCGCTGCTGAGCACAGAGCCCATCCCCGCCTTCTCCTTTGGTCCAAGAATGCTCCCCAATGCAGAGTTTTGCATCATAGACAGGAAACATCAGAAAAGTAATGTTTTCTGTAATGCTGCTCTAGAATCACATGCTACTGTAGAATCCATGATCATAACCCTGTGGGAGATGTCCCTGCATTGAGCTTTCCATGAGACCACATTTTGGAGAGGTGGGGTGGTGGTAGGGGGGAATATGACCCATCCCAAGTTAAATACTTATTATTTGATTTGATTTCTAACCCCCCCAAAAAATAAATGGCACTCAGGGTGGCTTCAGTCCCATTTATGTAAGCGGGGGAAAAGGACATAAGCATGCACTTAATTCTCCCATTGAAATCAGTGGGGCTCCCAAGTGCTTGGGTGGATCATGCCCATGTAATTTGAACATTCTCACCTGCATGCGTTTTGAACTCAGATCATGGAGAGTTCAAATGCGACAGTGAATTAGAAAAGATTTATACCTTATGTTGGCTGTAGATATGCTTAAGACTAGCTCAGCAATTCTCAAGTTGTTGTGACACAAGAGGAGCTGAATAGCACCTTGACAACTTAAGCATCTATTTGATGCACCCACCACCCTATGCCTGCCAGAGCAGAGAGACATCATAACATGTTGGTCTCCCTCCTTCTGGGTTTATGTCACTATAGGCAGTGACATCAGCTCAAGGGAAGAATGGAGGGAGGACATGCAGCCTGCACTGCAGCTTACAGTTGTTGGGAAATGCCAGAATAATTGCCATTGCCCACAAAGTGCAGTTGCAACACTGAGCCCTGAGTAACCGACCAAGGGGATGTTGGGGGGTGGAGATAATAGAGTGTCCTACACTTGCAAGAAGGTTGCCTTCCCATTGTTTAGGGAGCTGATTGAGAAAATATGCTCATATGAGTTGAATGTAAGAGTCAAGTGCCCTTCTAATTTTGACCAGAAACAAAAATAGTGCCCCAGGAACCAATCTAGGGATGTATGAAAGTAACTTACCTTTCGCGGATTATGTTGATGGTTGGGGGGGAGGCGTTCCATCCCTCCCCCCAGAATCCTCGCCAGGGGGGGAGGCGATCCGTTCCTCCCCCCGGAATCCTCGATGGCTGGCTGTGCTCCGCGGCAGCTCTGCAGAGCAGCCTCCCAGACCCAACCAGGCCAGAGCCGTCCGCAGCTGGATTTCCAGACATGAAGGGCTCTGGGGAAAACAAAACAAAACTGCATACGCAAATGGCGGCGGCTACAGCCGCCGCCATTTGCGTTCCTTATTTTTGGCCGTCTTAATCTACGTAAATATTTACGTAGACTATGACGGCAAACAAAAGGGGAACGCAAATAGCGTAGCGGGCGGTATTTGCGTCCCTTTTTGATTCACCATTTTAGCCTGCGTAAATCTTTACATAAGCTAAAATGGCGAAACAAAAAGGGACGCAAATAGCACCCGCTACGCTATTTGCGTTCTCCTTTTTTTCGCTGTCATAGTCTATGTAAATATTTACGTAGATTAAGACGGCAAAAATAAGGAACGCAAATGGCGGCGGCCGTAGCTACCGCCATTTGCGTACGTGGGTGTTTTTTTTTTAACCCACCCAGCCATGATAGGCTACATAAAGATTTATATAGCCTATCACGTCGTGTGTGTTTTTTTTAAAACCCAGCCATGATAGGCTATGTAAATCTTTACGTAGCCTATCATGTCTTTTTTTTAAAAAAAGAACAAGACTGGAAATGGTGGCGGCGGTAGCCGGTTGGAAGACCAGCCGCCGCCGCCGCCGCCGCTGCCGCCCGGAAGATCCGTCCCAGGTAAGTCTCGTCCGGGGGGGGATCCATGGGGGGGGCGGGGGGGCAGGCCGTTCCACCACAGAGTTCGGGGGGCCGAATGCACTGTCATTCGGCCTCACCGAGATCCGTGGCGGAATTCTCTGACATCCCTAGACCAATCATTTGGTCAACAGTGATTTAGCTGATCAAATCTGGTGGGTGGGATTTCTCTCTGTTAACAGCTGAAGGATAAGAATGTGGTTGCCCTCCCCAACTTGTCCTGAAAATGCATTGGGCTTTTCCAGTCTTCCATCAGACACTTGAATATAGGGGTGTTTCAGGGATTCGGTCTTTTTTTTTTATGGAAAAAATTAGATAGGTACATTTATTACAATCATTGATCAGCACAGTACATGTACAATAATTACACACAGTGTACATAATTATACAGAAAATCGAAAAGACTAACATGACTTCAGAGTATTAGCTTGTTGGAAGAGAACTATTTTACTAAAAGTTTGTAGCAAGCATTAGCAGCAGCACAAAACCTGGCGACCTTATCTGTTTTCTGAGATCCTGATCACAAAAAAGAACAGAAAGATAGAATTCATTTGATCTGCTTAGCATTTTTTGTAAAATAGGTGTAATAAAAGCACAACAAATTTCTTGATAAAGAGAACAATATAATGAAACAGGCCCAACAGTCTCCACTTCCCCTCTATCACAAGGGCATGTATGTTCATGCAATGGGAACTTTTGATGTCTTCCCTCTAAAAGCATAGATGGTAAAACATTAAATTGGACTAATGTAAAAGCTTTTCCCAATTTGGAGATTTCATATAGAATTCCTATATGAAACAACCCAAGCCTTACTAACCTGAGGATCAGAACTTCACATCTCACCAGGTTTTGAACTTCTCAGAATGTTGTTATGTAATGCTTGGTAGGAATGTATGAGAGTTCATTTTTCATTTCAGTTCATTTTTGACCAAATTTTTTATCATGTTTGCAACTTCCGGACTTAGATCACTGTCAAAGTCTATATATTTCTGAGCTTGCAATGTGATTCATGGACCCAAGAAAATGCATTCAACAGCATGCGTACATTTGAATAATGTGCCTGAAAAAATTCATACTTTTGGAAAATGTGCACAAACACACTTTAAGCAATGGGAGAAGAATGCATATATTTCAAAGATGTGCACAATGGATGCATGCCTTTGGAAAAATATGCTCAAAAATATGCACATATTTTAATGCGATAAGGAAAAACAAAGCACACAACCTGATACAGACTCGAATCAGAATGAGTTTCAAGATGGAATTTGGAGAATTTTGGTGAACCTGAGGTGTGCTGATTCACACATCCCTAGTTTAAATGTATCAAATCTATATTCAAACACATATTTATACATATTTTGAGAGGATTTTTTAAAAAATGGCAGAAAAATATAGAAACAGAATGAAATAGAGTTATGGTTAGATGCATACAGACATGGCATGGATCAGAAACAGATTTGTCAATCCCTTCTGGAAAAGCCTCAAGGGGCATGAAGAATGTTCAGTTTGCAACTATTGAAAAGCCTGGTGTTGCTGGCATTCCCCCTTCCCTTCCCTACGGGGAAAATCGAAATCCCCTATCTTGGGAAAGGGAAGGGGGTAGGAGCCCCATGGTCTGAGGTGGAAAAAAGGTGTTCAAACAGGTGAAGGGATGTCATGGGCACCTGCTACAGGGGTAGAGTCTGATGGACTCCCCCCTCTCGTCTCCCTAGGACCCTGGTCGTAGACTGTGTGGCACTCACCAGACCCATCTGTGAGCGCCGTGTGGTCTGTGAGCATCTAACAGCCATCCGCTCCTTCTCTGAGCTGCCATTTTGCACAGAAATGGTGGCTTGGGTCTTTCTGGAACAGCAAGGTCACACAGATGGTGTCCATAAAGGGACAATCTATGCAGCATTACAGGTGTGAATGGGCCATTCACACCTGTAATGTTGCATAGATAGCCCCTTTATGGCCGCAATTTGTGCAACATTACTGTTCCCGAAAGAATGGAGCCACCATTTTTGCCCAAAATGGTGCCTGGAAGGAGCAAGTGGCCCCACTGCACTTGCCGGGTGGTCACCAAGCCATCGAGGGGCTCGTGAGGTGCAGCAAGCGGGCACAGGTGGCAGCAGCCGCTCAGTGAGCGACCAACCACGCCAGAGGGAGGTGAGTCCTTCCATCCCTAAACAGGAGTTTCTTCCTGCCTCTGGTGATGGGAACCCTCCATCTATTACTCTTTCCCACTTCCCCAAGGTAAGGGCTTCCCCCCACTTGAGGGATGGAGGAGGGGTACTGGCAGGGTGTGGCAATAGTTGGCTATGGGCCCAATACAAACCTCGGTTGATTGATTGATTGTTTTCTATACTGCCCAACAGCCAAGGCTCCCCGGGCAGTTCGTAATACTTAAAACCATAAAATACAACATGACAAAACATAATATAAAATGTTGAAGTTAAGAAGTAGCACGTAAAACCAAAGTAAAACCCAACAGCAGTTATAGCGCAGGGGAAGCCTTAGTGAAAAGGTACATTTTTAGGAGGCGTTTGAAAGTTGCCAAATTTTCTGCCTTCCAAACTGCACGGGGGAGGGTTTTCCAGAGAGCGGGTGCCACTACAGAGAAGGCCTACCATTGGGGTTCTTCATGGCGACACCCATTTCATTTTGGAGGAGGCCAGCAAGGCCTCCTCTGACCAGCGAGGCCTACTCCTTTGAGACGGACCTACTTGCAAGGGACAGCACCCACCTCAAAATGGGCTTGATCAGTTCAAGGAGGGATGCCTATATTTTCAACCCTTGTGAGGACAGGAAGGTCAATAGCAGCAGCAGCAGAAGTATCAATAGATGATGATGGTGGTGATGATGATGATGATGTCATGTTGGACCTGACAATCTCAGAAAGCGCCTCATAAATGTGTCCCTCTGAAGAGTCACTGCCTCCTTTTCACTGGTTCTGTTTCCTGTGCCTTTAATGGGAGTGTGACACAAATAAATAAAACTTGAAGCTTTCCCCCATCACTTTAAGTCCCTTCTAGAACAAACTTCACTAGGCTCATTAATTTTGGTGGCCTCTTGGATATTTTCCAGAAATGTTCCTCAAAGTGATTGATGCTTCCTCTCCCAGGTAATGCTTCTGTGCTCACGGGTCATGTCCTAAGGCCAGTGATGCACACTTTCCCCAAAACACATGAAGGCAGGGGCTAAATGGGGAGAGGAAGTAGGTATCACTTGTGCTTTCTCTCCTGCTGCTTGTGGAGAACAGCCTCAGCAGCTCTTCGGATCAGACCGTGGTTATAGGCAACAGGGAAAAGGTGGTGCTTGGTTCACTAACCCCGTGTGATGTATGAGTGCAATGTACAGGCTGTGTTATGAACCTCTAATGAGGTCCCCCACCCCCGGTCCCATTTTTCTAGAAAGCTTCATGGAGAATGAGATTCTCTCACACAATGTTGGCAGTCACTGAGCTCCTTCAAAGGAGGCGGTGCTCGGGTCCTATTTTCTTGGTACATAGGCAGATACAATATGTGAAGTAGGGCTTTCTCAGCTGTGGCCCCATCTCCACAGAGAGGCCTACCCAGCAAGGAACTTCACTGGTTAACTTCTGATGGCATGCCAAGACTCTTCTATTAAGGTGACACACACACCCTTTTAAATATTTCTAAAGGGTGGCTTTTAAAATCTGCCATTGTTGCCTCTCCCCCTTCCCCAATATTTGGTCAAACTAATTATTAACTAGATGGAGGGAATACCAAGGGCATTTTCATTGCCAGGCACCAAAATGTCATCAGATGCCCTGCCTCCACCCCGCTCCTTGCTCTCTGTTGAGAGAGACACAGCTCTACATTTTCTCCCCACGGGGCGGTGGGGGGCAGAATCCACACAGCAAATTACATTTTCACTCACTTTGATGAATGTTCCAAACCAGGTTCTTGGCAGGATATTTTGTTCTTCCTAGCCAAGCGGTAGGAAGGCAAGGACAACAAGACGACAAACTTTTCCGACTCCGCTGAAGTTAGAAGCTTTGGACTGTTTTCTTGATCATGAACGAAACTTCATCTTGGACAAAGGAGGAATCTCGGGCATGTTGTGTAGTGCAGTGTAGACCAACAGTGGCACAAAGTGTTTAGATTAAATTATTTCAGATCTGAACCTCTCCCTCCAGGCAAATCAAGGTGGAGAATATTCTGATCATATTCAACAGGCTAGATTGTGGAAAGGTGAAATGTAGTGACCTCTCAGGCTGGTTTGCTTCCTGTGAGATCAGCCTCTTGCTCAGATTTCAAGACAAATGTGGAGGCACCTGTTCAGGCAAAACATCTGAGGGATTTTGAGGAAAGCTTAAATAAGCTCAGACAAGACTAGCTTAAATCCCTCAAGAGAGGATGGGGTTTGCACATTCTTGGCTTGTCCCTGAACTTTGAGGTAAATGTAGAGGTTCCTTCCTGGAGAAAACACCTGAGGAATTTGTAGGAAAATGTAAAAATTCACTGACAAATTTCGTAGGGGCGGGGGAGGTTGTGTATTTATTAGACTTTGGGTAAGGTTTTTGATACCAGCTTATGCCATTTTTCTATCTGGACATTAATTAAATGATGTGAGACCCACATCACAGGAAAATATCTCCCACAGGAGGGGAGAGAAGCTGAAGGGATCTGGTCCCCTCCAGAAGATTTACTTATTTATACCCATATTTTGATGCCACTTTTTGGTCTCATCTGATGTTGCCCACAAGGGGAGAAAAAGGATACACAACAGGAAGAAGGAAAAAAAAAACCTGTTAAAAACAAAACAATTACTAGATTGTAATTGTTCCAGGTCCCATCTCTGAATTCTCACTTTAAAACAAAATAAAAACATATATTTCTAGCCCTTTTATGACTTAAGGGGGTCTTGGGTGCAATTGGTGTTGCAGCCAATTGACAGCAGTCTCGCCTGGATGTATTTATACCTACCCCAGGAGTGGAGTGTGAAACGGTGAGCATCATCACAACATAGTCCTCTCTTAGATTAAGTCTGCCGCCAGCTTGGAGCAATCTCCCAAAGGGATGTCCGTCACTTGGAAATCTGCCTTTGGGGCCTCAACGGACTTCCATTGCTGGCCCAACTCAGATTGCATTTGCAAGCTGAGCCATGGCTTTTCCCTGAACTCCGGGGACTTTTTCCATATTGGGGGTGGGGGGGAGGTGTTGGCTGGTATTTGCACAAATAGGGATTTGCACAAATTGTGGCTGCAATTTGTGCAAATTAAAATCACGCAAATTCCCCTAACTGGCCCAACTTGCTGCAGACCAAGTCACACCAGTTTGCTGAAAACAAAATGAAATCTGGGACAGGGGCAAGCCAATGAACACCCGTCAAGCTCCACACACACACCCCAAATGGATTCTTCTGACATCCCTAGTCTCCCAGGGGCAAGAGTCCTGGTCCAGGACACGCTGTCCGTGACATGAGCTTTCTCTTGTTTCTCCTGTATGAAGCATTGAAGCAAGTAGAGAACAAACACGATGCAACAAAAATACTGAAATGATGAAGATACTGGGGGTATATCTACCTTGCCTCAGGCAACTCGGTGATGTTAAATATGTTATGATCTGTGAAGCAAAACATTGTCTCACTTGGATAGCTGACTTGTGTAAAAAAAGAAAAAAGAAAAAAAAAGATAACAGTTGCCTCATCTTAATGTTTATTATTTAAGAGCAGGGCCGGCTCCAGGACTGAGAGGTCCCTGGGCAAAATGCCCTCTGGTGGGTACCCTCCTCCATCATTGTGCCTTGTCAAGCATACCTAGTCATAATGGCAGGCAGAAGCAGCACTCTGAGCAGTGCCAGGTTGCTGAGGGGGGCCCATTTGAACTTCCAGAAAATGCCCTGGAATGATGTCGTGTTGAGGGCATTGTGGGAAAGTAATGCTTGGAGTGCTGGGAGATAAAAATGAATGAATAAAGGTCTCTTCTCGATCATCCCAGAGTGCAGGACACGGAATAATGGGCTCAAGTTACAGGAAGCCAGATTCTGGCTGAACATTAGGAGAAACTTCCTGACTGTTAGAGCAATACGACAATGGAACCAACGGCCTAGGGTGGTGGTGGGCTCCCCCACACTGGAGGCATTCAAGACGAGGCCGGACAGCCACCTGTCAGGGATGCTCTGACTTGGATTCCTGCATTGAGCAGGGGTTGGACTCGATGGCCTTGTAGGCCCCTTCCAACCCTACTATTCTATGATTCTATGATAAGTCTCTGTCACTGAGAGTTTTCTTCCATAACGAGGAACTAGGGATATATGAGAATTTCGTGCTTGTTCACAAATCATGACAGCATGTTGCATTTGCAAACGTGAGCATGAGCAGGAGCATAATTCTTGGATGTTGGGGCAGGGGGATTCCCAAGCATGTGTTTGCATTCAAAGTGCACACTTCTGTGAGTACGCACTTCCAAAAATGCATACTTGCACAAGCGCACACTTCTGAAAATGCACACTTCTCCCCCAATTCCATGTTTTCATGCTTTAGCCCATAGGGAGATGTGTGCTTTTATAGTGTATGCTTCAAAAAGTGTGCATTTTCATGTTCGAAATTCTCACCTTTTCCATTAAAAAAAAAATGCTCATGCTCAGGAGCGAGAACAAGGCAAAGAGGTGGAAAATGGAGAACCTCATCGAGCTTGACCATCATTCATTCTCCCATCCCTAGGAGGAACCACTAAGTTGTATTGGCAATTGTGGCCCCCAGACCAGGGGAGGCTGGTGGATCGAATTTTGGTAGGGCGGAAATTCCATTCTGGGTTTTAGTTACAGCCAGTAACTACAGCCAGTCAGAAGTGTAAAGAAGCTATCCAAGGTGCTGGTCCAGCACTTTGGATAGCTCCTTTAGGCATCTGAGAGGTAGTAGCTAAAACCCAGAATGGCATCTCCTTGGCATCGAAATCGATGCACCAGCCTCCCTTGCCCTAGACGAAAGAACATCCGCCATTTCCTTCCCAGCATAAAGGTCCTTTGAGTAAAGAACATGGTGATGGGGTATCGTCTTTTGGTTGCTTTTCTTTCTCAATGGAGATCGTAGTGCTGGAGATTAAAACTATCTTGCAAGGCAGGGAGGATGCTCTTTCAATGGAAAGGAAAGGTTTGTAGCTGAAATCCTAAACACACCTATTAAGGAGTAAGCCCATTGAACACAGTGAGGCTTACTTCCAAGTAGCCGCAGTAGCATTGCATCAGATTGTATTTGCGTAGGTGGAAGTGGTGGACTTGCAATTTCCTCTCTGATGCTGGCAGGTTCCACAAGTGGGAAAATGAAAAAGTGAATTTGCACAGGAAAAAATCCCCCCCCAAAAAAACCCTATATCTACAAGATCGACGATGGATGATCCAAGTCCATTACTATCCAGAAAAAAAGAGAGAAGTATTTTCCTGACCGTTTTTTTTTTTTTAGTGAACAAAGAAATGGAGAAGAGGGAGAAAATAGTTTCCATTTTAGCTTTATCTTTCTTGGCCATAGTGGGAATGAATCATGACATAAAAGGGGGATAAAATGAAATGAAAAAAGATACCATTTATTTCCTCTTCTCTAGAGCTCGCTGGGCATTTATTCTGAACGGTAAAAAACTTTGCTTTTGAACTAAAACACACTGCACAAAAACCAAGATAAAAGCCCCCCAAACAGCCACAGCCTTATTTAGTCAAGAGTTATAGCCAGAAGTGGAAGGAAAAGAATTTATCTGCTGAGGGAAGCTAGGAAGACTTAAGTGTTTTAGAGGTGGAAGGCTTCAAGGAGAGGCCATAGCTTAATGGCATCACACGTGGTTTGCATGCAAAAGAACCTGGGTTCAGTCCCAAGCACCTCCACTTAAACATTCTCACAGCTACTTTGCCTAGTGGGCAGGTGGGGTCACATACGGGCACCTCAGGTTTGCAAAGGAAGAACTTACTTCTCTCCCCCCCATCCCACAGCAAGATGCTCAACTCCCAAATGCATCTGCACATACCATCTGCGTGTTATACCAGAAGCGCACATCACTGCTGTTTCCAAGATCTCTGGGTAAGGCCACCTTTTCCTAAGGCCCTACAATGCAGCTTCCCTCGCAGTAGTGATGTACGAAAGTCACTTACCTGGTCCCGCAGCTTGCTTCGCGGTGGGGTGGAGGTGCTTCGGTTCTCCCCCTGAAGTTAAGGCTGGGGGGGAGGCGCCCCGCCTCGCCCAGCCGAAATTCAGGCTGGGGAGAAGCGCCCCGTCTCCCTGGCCGCGAAATAAAAAGTGAATGGGGGGAAAAAAATACCCGTGATAGGCTACGTAACAATTAACGTAGCCTATCACGGCTAGATTTCCAAAGTCAGCCGTGATAGGCTACGTTAATCGTTACGTAGCCTATCACGGGTGTTTTGGGTTTTTTTACTTTATTTTGTAATGGCGGCGGCGGCAGCCAGTCGGAAGACCGGCCGCCGCCACTGCCCCCAACGAACCGCCGCCGGGACCCGCCGCCAAGAGGGACATTCGCATGAGGTAAGTCCCATCCCAGGGGGTGGGTGGCGGGGGGGTGGCGGAGAATTTCACCAACAATTTCGGGGGGCCGAATGCATTGGCATTCGGCCTCCCCGAGATGCGTGGAGAAATTCACAGCCATCCCTACCTCGCAGTGATGGAGCCTAAATGGTCCTACCCTATTTTGAGTTTAATTCATTTCAGGCACAATCCTATGGGTTGCACCCTTGTGAAATGGAAGTAGGGACGTCCATCACCTGGATGTCTGGCCATTTGGGGGCTTGCTGGATTTCAGCAGCACCCCCCAACTTGGCCTGTGAGCTGAGCCACAGAGTTCTTCCAGAAACCTAGGAACTTTGGGTTTTTTTCTTTTCTTTTCCATACAGAAAATGTCCATAAATAGACATTTGCACAAATTGTGACAGCGATTTGCATAATTTCCTCAAATTTTGGCCTCAATTAGCATAATTTGTACAAGTCAGCCGTGATTTGTGCAAATTATGCAAATTATAGCTGCAGTTTGCACAAATTATGCAAATTATGGCTGCAATTTGCACAAAGTATGGAAATTGTACCTGCAGTACCTGCAGACCTGCAGAAATGTCTATTTAAGCTTTGGGTTTTTTTTAAAGGAACATGCGCAAACTGGCCCGAGTCAGTCTGCATCGAGTCAAGCTAGCTCATGGGGAAATGAGCTGATGTCCAGGGAACTGAGCTGACGAAAGCTTGGCGAGCACCATGCCCTGGACAGAATCCTCCAACATCTCTAGACAGAAGCCTCCAAACTCAGAGGCTTCTGTGTATCCAGTGCCCTGCCAAGCTGGAGTGGTGACAGAAGCAATTTTCACCTCTCCATTCTCCGAGCTTTGCTTTTTTGCATAGATGGGCCCAGAGAGGCTTCACTGACAGGGGCAGAACTGGGGCTGGAGAGGCTATAAGATTCCTCATATCCTGGCCTCTCCTTTTCCCTCCTCACACACCAGCACACCCCCTTTCTGTCCTCTCTGGGTCTGCTTTCATGGGTTCAGGAAACAGCCACGTGGTTCTTTCCACCGCAGCTGGGAGGAGGAGGGATCAGATACCAGAGTCCCCCTTCCAAGGTCATAGCAGTGTTTATGGCCTCAGCGGGGGAATCCAAAGAATCCTATGATCTCTGGGAAGCTCTCCCAGAGACCATAGGCTTGCTCTCCCCAAGGGTAAATATGGACTTCTCTTTTTTTGGCATGCCGATCCAAACAGGTTTTTATATTTGTGTTGACCTACCTATCCCAAGTGTGTGGGATCATGATTTGTGAGTGGGAACTGATGAAGCCCACCAGACTGCTAAGTAACCCTCTGCGTGCAAAAAACTCATTTTTTCTTTGACGATCTACATACTTTTAGGGTAATCTTAAGCGAATATAGGGTAAAATCCAACATATGTTCTACTTGGAATTGACCCATTGAAACGAATGGGACATAAGTTAGTCATCAGCTTAAATTAAATTAATTAAATTAAATTAAGCCCAAATCATTTCAATGGATCTAATCTGAATAGGACTCAAGTTGGCTTTGACCCCATGGCATTTTAATGATCGTATATTGTGGTGGGCATTTTATTTTCTTGTTTTAATTAGATCATTGTGTTTAGTTTTACCTGTCTGGAACTCTTAAGGGTTGGGGGTCAGCTGGATGCATACATAAATATGTTTGAAGAAGCTTTTCCTGCCAGTTTGAATCAATGGGCAACTGGATGGGTTGTGCAGAAACCTAATTTCCTAACAGCTAGAGATGTTTCTCTTGTTGATCAGGTTTCAAGGTTAGAACCACAACGGTGTTAAAATATAGCTGCCACGGACCACCACAGATAATTCCGGCAATGTAATGTTTCTTTTAGGCATGTAAATAGGGCAATCGGCAGGGCTGAGGAAGTGATATCTATGAAGCACCGCTTCGTATTTTATATGCAAGCTGCACAAAAAAAGGAGGGAAATGGGGCTATAGATTGATCTGGAGGGAAACTGGGGAAGACATTTAATCGGGATAGCAAATAAGGTTTTCTCTCACTGAAAATTACTTGAAATGTTGCTGTTATAGCCGGATGCGTCCATGTGAGAAACAGGACAGGAAGCATTTTTTTCTCTCTATTGCAGAAGGAAGAATTCTGCAAGCTTGCATTGTTAAAAAAAAAACCACACACACACACACACACACACACATCCCTATGATCAGGTGTATTTGCCCTTCAAGCAGTTGTGGCACAGCTATTAGCCCCCATTCCACCTGGCTGCAGCAGAGGGAGAGGTGAAAAAGCAGAGCCCGCTGCACTGGCCCAGCTGGGACCAGCTGCCATTTGGCTCCTCCCCTCTCTGAATTGTCTCCTCAGTGTAACTGTAACTGGCCTGTTTTAGTATATGAATTTGCTTGCATTCCTCTTCCTCCTACATTTTACTATTTGTATTGTGCCTTTTTAGACTGTGAGTGTGAGGGAGGGCCACCCACTGTCAGTAAATAACTCAGATGGTTAAATTGCACCTTAATAAGCAAAGGTATAAATGACCTTCACGTGCCCACGCTCAACTACCTTGCTCCTGCCTTTGCACGAGCAAGGAAACAATTCAAGAAGCTGCAGTTCAATGTAGATTCCCGTTACATCTGGACTGGGAAGCAATAACTTGTGGCTTCCCAAACAAGCCAAAGATATGAATAATCCTGGGCTGAAATAATCCTACATTTCACAGGCCCATTCACTTGCTTTCAAAAAAAGGGGAGGGTTTTTCAGTAGCCTTTTTGTGAGGACAGGAGAACCGTCTAAGAAATTTTAAACCCAAATGGAATGGAGGTGAGGGCTCATCTTACGTATTGGGATGTGACTGGGGCTTTTATTTATATTCCTTTTTTTAACATTTTTTTTTAAGCTTTGTTGACTGCTCTTTGCTTCCTGTGCACAGCCAGGAGGTGGCAACAGGACACGGCAGGAGGAGGGAAGGATAAGCCTCGTAATAATAATTAAGATCCTAGGAACACTGGCCTGAACATGAACATCCTGCCAATTGTACATAGGAAGCTGGTAGGATACTTGTATTCCATGAATGTATCATTCACACACATAATTCACATATTATGCAGGCACCTGCTTTCCCCCCTACCTATGACTTTAATGTCAGAAATGCTCCTTTAAAAAATGTTACAGCAGACATTCTGAGCAAATAATCACACATATAGCCCATTGTGCCCTGTTTTTAAAATGTTCAGTGAATCTGCTGACAACACCCAAGGCTTTTTTTTAATACATCCATTAATTTGATGCATTAGGCATAGAGAACTGGATTTTATTTGCAAACCAATAAACAGGGGTTTTATGCAGCTGTATCTATCTCTGACTTTTGCCTGCCTTAGTTTCCACATGATAACAGGAGAGAAAATATTCCTTGAATTGTTAGGAGAAAACCTTTTACAGGTGGATGGGAACACTTCCAAAGGCTACAGAGGAATTGGAAAATGGCTGGGAGAGAGGTCTGCTTTTGTTATTACACTGCACAGCTTTTGGATATAATAATAGGAATGTACGAAAGTCACTTACCTGTAACGAAATTTGATTCGCGGTCGGGGGGAGGCGCTCCGTCCCTTCCCCTGAAATTCTGGCCGGGGGGGGAGGCGCTCCATCCCTCCCCCCTGAAATCCTGGCTGGGAGGGAGGCGCTCCGTCCCTCCCCCTCAAAATTCTGGCCGGGGGGGGAGGCGCTCCGTCCCTCCACCCCCAAATCCTGGCCCGATGGGCCGCAAATGATGGCAGCCGTAGCCGCCACCGTTTGCATCCTACAGTCAGCCATGATAGGCTATGTAAATGTTCACAAAATGTTTTTACAGCTGAGTAAAAAAAAAAACAACCTCACATATGCAAATGGCAGCGCCCATGGGTGCCGCCATTTGCGTTCCTTATTTTGGCACATCTGGTCTACGTAAACATTTACGTAGACTATGGCGAAAATAAGGGGAACGCAAATAGCGTAGACACTACGCTATTTGCGTTCCCCTTATTTTCGCCGTCTTAGTCTCCGTAAATGTTTACGTAGACTAAGATGTGCCAAAATAAGGAACACAAATGGTGGCGCCCATGGGTGCCGCCATTTGCGTACGCGCATGTTTTTTTTTCTTTTAAATCAGCCGCGATAGGCTACGTAAACATTTATGTAGCCTATCATGGCTGACTGCAGGGACGCAAATGGCGGCGGCTACGGCCACCGCCATTTGTGGACCTGGCCAGCCAGGATTCCGAGGAGGAGGGATGGAGCGCCTCCCCCCCGGCCAGAATTTCGGGGGGGAGGGACGGAGCGCCTCCCTCCCCCAGCCAGAATTTCGGGGGGGAGGGATGGAGCGCCTCCCCCCTGGCCAGAATTTCAGGGGGAGGGACGGAGCACCTCCCCCCTACTGCGAATGTCACCCTTCAAAAAGGTAAGTGACTTTCGTACATCCCTAGTTTGTGGTAGAATTTGTATGTAGATTTATATGCAGCTGTGTCCCAGGAGCTTAAGGTGTGATTTATACTGTATTATAAAACATGAAATATACCATTCCTTGGCCTAAAAGCTCACTGTTGCTCAGTATGTGGAGTTATGAAGGAAGGGAAGGAAAGAACGAGAGAGAGAAACACAAGCATAGCTTGCCTTCTCCTTCCTGAAGGGGAACGATCCTGAAGGAGCTCCATTTTTGGCATTGCTCCAAATGAGGCCATTCAGAGGGTTGGTGCTTTGGGTTCACACCAAGCTAGTGTGCCCAAAACACTCACAGCCCCTCAGATAGTGGCACATCTTGGATATGTTAGATACTGTAGATAATGGTCTGGAGGGGACCAGGTGGATGGGGTGGATATCATGTTGCATGTGTTCAACACCGTTCCGTCTCACACTCTTCATCCACTAGCCCAGCCTTCCCTCCACTATCTCCATTATTTCTTCCTGCGTTGCAATCTAGATATGAAATAGCCATGAAAGTTTTGACACATCAGGAGAACTTTGCGATTTTGAAATGAGGCCGGGTCCTAGCCTAATGAGCCAGCCAGAACTGACTGAGCCCAATGCAGCATCAACCTCTGCCACTGACAAACCACATGAATCCTCAGGACTGGCTGAATCATAGAATAGTAGGGTTCGAAGGGGCCTACAACTGAACTTGCTATACAAATGAGGAACCTGGTCTGTTGCATGGAACAGAACCTCTGACCTGCTAAACTTCATGCCTGACTTCTGGCTTGTGCATATATGCATTCTAGATCTGGCTCTTAGTCCAGTCATCCTCTACGCAGCCCTGACCACAACCATTTTGCACTGAGGGGGCTTTGCGAGGTTGTAATGTGGTGCACCCAAGCCCACAGTCTGCACATGTTGTCTGGAAATGAATTGGCTAAGAGAGGCAAATGAGGCAGAATTTGTACACGAGATCCTGGTTTTCCAAATATGATGTGTAAGAAGCAGACGGCCGCAACCCGCACCATATCTTAACAGTTCATTAAGTAAAGAGCACTGAGTGTTAGACAGTGGCTTTAAAAAATGATAGATTTTTACTTGGAGTGAAGTTCCTGTCATTAATTTCAAACGAAGAGGGCTCAAAAGCTGGAAGTAGGTTCAATTTTAGTTGCTGCTATTTTAAAAATGACACCAGTGATATAATTAAATTGGGCTTTGGAGTGCCAGTCCAGGAAAAAAATGATGCATTCATTGTGTGCTTTGTGATCTCAAATGGTGGCACTTCCTTTCCGGAAAGCTGGAGGGCTCTTGCCTCATTTGCCTAGAATGCCACCGCCATTCTTTGTGGCATCGCTAGTGAACACATTTGAAGGATTGGGCTATTAAGGGCTGTTGAGCAGAGGTGTAATTAGCCATGTCTCTGCACACTGGTCTCTGCTCCCAGCATCCTGGGGCAGCAGCATCCCGGGCCAAAGCACCACAGCAGCATCCTAGGCCAGTGGAGGCTGGTGGCTCCGATGTCAGTGGGGCTGTGAATCCACTCTAGGTTTCAGTCAGAACCAGCCAGAACTCTAAAGGAGCTATCCAAGGTGCTGAACCTATTTGGGGGATATGTTTCAGCACTTTGGAGAGCTCCTTTAGAGTTCAGGCTGGTTCACAGCTCCACTGAAATCGGAGCCACCAGCCTCCACTGTCCCAGGCCAAAGGACCATCGCAGGGCAGGTGGCTGATGACAGAACTGGTGCTCCATCCTTCTTGTTCTGGCCTGACACTCTGATCAGTGCCAAGCAGCTGGATCTAACCACCTTTTCAATTTCCCACAATGAAATTGAAGGAAACCTCCAATGTTGTGTCATTCTGCAGCATGATGGGAAGTGTAAACTGTGGCTAGGTACAGCTACCCACCACTACCTGAAGCGTTGCCACCACAGCCAGGGAAGCCCACTGACAGAGGAGAGCTCCCACCAGATGAAACTTTTCCCTCGGGCCTGTAGGTGGCCCTGGCTGCTTCACACATTCCATTTTTAAAGCTGTATTATTTATTCATGGCATGTTTATTCCACCCTTCCCCAAGAAGCTCAGTAGAGCATTTTCCCCCCCTGCCCCCCACTAGATTCATAACAACTGTGTGAGTTAGGTAAGGTTGAGAGATGGTGACTGGGCCAGAGGGATCCATGACCGAGCAAGGGTTTCAACCTGGGTCTCCCTATTCTGAGTATGATACCCTGCACAAAACATCATGCAGCCTCTTTCTAGATGCTGACCAGACCAGCAACAGCCTGACTAGCAACTAGATCCTCTGGGTTTAATGCAGACATCCAGGACAAGTGCAAACCATTGTTTCCTGGTTTGGATGTTTTGGCAAACTATGGCTTGCCAGAAACAAGGAAGTATCTAAATAAGTGAAACATGGAAGGAGCAATCCTATCTGGATCGACGATCGCCACCAATCCTGGGGGCAACCGCCTATCCACTGCAGGGCGGGAGGAGTGGTGAGGAGCACATCTCCTCCCCGCTCCTGCTATCCTGCTTTCGCAACTAGACAGCCGATTTCAGCTGTCTAACCGCAGGACTTCAGAGTGCTGGAAGGGGCAGCTGAATGATACATAGGAAGTGTCGTACTGGCTCTTCCAACCTCTCCAACCCATCCCACCCCCTGGGAATGCCCCTTTTCCCCAATCCGTGCTGCTCTTCTGAGCACGGAGCACGGGGGTGGAGGTCGGTTCTCCAGGAACCAACCTCGGAGCATGAGCTCTGAGGTCGGTTCCCTGGAACTGACCGATCCTATGGCCATCTAGCCGCTGACTAGCAACCATAGGATTGTGCCCTTATTTATTTATTCATTTGTTTATTTACGTGTTTGAAATCTTTCTTGAACAGCCTTTCACAGGAAGAATTCCAGGATAGTGCACAAAAGTGTGAATACTTTTATTCACACAATGCAAGGAGGGGAGAGAGATCATACGCACAAAGGGCTTCATAGTACTAAACCATGGTTTGATGTTACCCACTACCTCACTGGGTCCTTGAAAGCTGATGAATATACTGTGATAGGACAGGACACCGTCACACTGCCTTGGCCTAAAAGAACTGGGAGAAGAAACTGTGGCACTGCCCCCAAATGCTTAGTTTTTCCAGTGCTGCAGAGAAATGAATGGAGTGGGAAGGGAAGCAGGCAGCTGAACAGAGAATGGAGTGGATGTAGGCAGAAGCAGTCAATAATTGTGAAGGTTAACATCCAGGCTGAGTTATTACTGGGCAGTTTGGTGCTCTTGACTCATCCAGTGTTACTCCCTCTCCCCCTGTTCTCCCGGCAGTTCTACCAAGCCACACGTGTGGAAATCCAGGAAGGCTCCAGAATGGAATCCAGCAGGGGACGACATTCAGTGTAGGCGACAAAGTGCGTTACAGCTGCAACCCTGGCTTCTTTCTGGAGGGTCATGCACTGCTCACATGCCACGCAAGCTCAGAAAACACCGCCTCCTGGGACTTCCCTCTGCCCTTCTGTCGAGGTAGGTGTGCTCCCATTCCTTTTATCATTGAATCATCCAAACGGGAAGATTCAGGGCAACACCACAGACGTTTCACAGGTGTTATCTAGGTTGGGGAAAAGACTCAAAATGGTGCTGTGAAAACAGTGGCCAGATATCATCAACTTTGTTTCATGGAATGCTTGGCGGGGCAGGGGGAGTCATTCTGTGGCAGGTAGTCCAAATTCTGCACCAAGAACAGCTGAATTATGTGACCTGCATATATTATCCAAATTGAGCAAATCTGCATATCTTATTATGCATCATTTATCCTCTTTCTACTAATCATCTTGATTGGATGGAGTCAAGTCCTGCCTCTAACCACTGGAAATGCTATTTAGCCACCCTAGTCACTTCTGCAATTGCGGCAGGCACTAGGCACATCCTTTCAAATATCGCTTGGCAGCCATAAGGGCTAGAAACTTGTATTTTAAATAAAAGCAGATGTTCTTAAGGATCTGAATACCATGGTTTTCATTTTCTTCTTCTGCACTTCCACAGGGTTGTTTTCTATAAATGACCCTGCCTATACTATGACCTATATCAGATACTTTGAGAACTGTTTTCATTTCCCTTCATGCATATATATAGTAAAGCTTACTTCCCTGCCACCACAACCTTCCTCCCATAGGTCTAGCTAGTCAGTAAATATGTAGTCAGTAAATATATAGAAGCATTTAACTTTTTTTGCCATAATATCTGTCAGAGACTTGAGACTTCCCCCTCCTCTGTTTCTCCCCTCCTATCATGTATCCCCTGCGTCCTTCAGTCAAGTATCTCATATTGATTCCTTTATTGACTCTTTGTCTGTGTAATCAATTAGCAATCCTGAGACAGAGCACAAATCTTGCATTTAAAGTGAGCAAAGATGGTTTGCCTTGTGATGTATAATTCTTAGTCATGTGCCTCGCCGGGGAAAGTGCAGTGATGTATGTGGCTGGTGGCGTTTTTATCTTGGGCTTATCTAGGGCTGCCTGCTTCTGTTACCGGTGCCCTGAATATGAGGAGTGGGACTTATGCAGCTGGGTTGGTACCAAAGAGGGGACCATTCCACCTCCTTCATTTTTCATCACTTAAGTTAGCGTCATCTATCTTGACTATTTAAGCAGAACTTCATGCTGAGTTGTGGTACTTCCACCAGAAACCTTATTTTTCAACTTGGCTGTAGGAAATAATCTCTTCATCTTGGTGCTCAGTTCTGGAGCATGTTTTATTAATTTTATTTTATTTGCAAAGGCAGGGGCGCTGCACTAGTAAAGACCAATGTTGCATGTAGGATTGTGCCAAAGCTACTTGCTGGCTTTCGCTAACATTCTTGGCCATGTTGAAATAATAAGCCTCTCCTTTATAACAATTTATTTGGCACTTAGGGATGGGTGAACGAGTGATGTTTGAAACTGCCAAGCTTCTCCAAACATCATCTTGCCGCTCGCCTTGTGCCTGATTCCCATTCACATTTGAGATAGCTGCTCAGTCTGCACGGATGGGAAACTTGCACAAATCAAGGAGTGATCCAACGGGAGATTTGCACAAGTTTTTCCAGATTTGCACAAATCTCCTAATTTGCGCAACTTTCATCCATAGGCTAAATCAGGGCTAATTGTCTACTGAGGAAATTTGCACAAATTAGGAAACTTGCATAAATTGAATTGGGAATCAGAAATGAGATGAACACCTGCTTGTGTCTGACAATTTATGAATATTTTCAGCAGACATGTGCTCACGCTTTCTTTCAGAGCTTTAAACAGGGCATACTCACATGTTTTGCAAGCAAAAATGAAATTCTCATACATCCATTGTGAGATGTATGTTGCATTCCTTGTGAGAGAAAAAAAGTGTGCTTATTTGTTTAAAATGGCTCTCACTCTCTCTAGCTACCAGTGACATCAGATTTGATTGCATGTGTTGGTCCACACGCTGTATTTCCTGACACTGTATCACTGCTTACCTTCTTGACATCAGTCCTATTCTGATTGGCTGTGATCACTCCAGAGCTAATTAGGAAGGGGAGTGAAATGGCACAAAAGGGGCAACTGCATGCAACAATGTTACTGAACATGACAGAGAAAAGGGTGAATTTTTCAGTGGGCAATGTAATTTTTAGGGATGTACGAAACTGACTTACCTTTTCGCGGAATCTTTCGCGGTGGGGGGGAGGCGCTCCGTCCCTCCCCCTGGAATCCTCGGTGGGGGGGAGGCAATCCGATTTATCTTACGTAAATATTTACATAAGATAAAACAGTGAAAAAAAGGGGAATGCAAATAGCGTAGTGAGCGCTATTTGTGTTCCTTTATTTTTCGCCATTCTAGCCTACGTAAATATTTACGTTCAGTAACATTGTTGCATGTAGTTGCCCCTTTTGTGCCATTTCACTCCCCTTCCTAATATTTATTTCCTAATAAATATTTACGTAGGCTAGAATGGCAAAAAATAAAGGAACGCAAATAGTGCCCTCTATGCTATTTGCGTCCCCCTTTTTTTCGCTGTTTTATCTTACATAAATATTTATGTAAGATAAGTCGGTGAAAAATAGGGAACGCAAATGGCGGCCTCCATAGCCGCCGCCATTAGCGTACGCTGGGGATTTTGTTTTTACCCAGCCGTGATAGGCTACGTAAATTCTTATGTAGCCTACCATGGATGCAAGGACGGCAATGGCGGCAGCAGCAGCCTGGCCGCGGTCAGCCAGGAGACCAGCTGCCGGAGCCGCCGCCACCGGAACTGCCGCAGGTTAGTACCATCCCGGGGGGATTCCGCAGGGGGCAGGAGGCCGTTCCACCACGTATTCCGGGGGGCCGGATTCTAAAGAAATCCAGCCTCACTGGTATCTGTGGCAGAATTCTCTGCCATCCCTAGTAATTTTAAGGAAGAATTTCTATCCTGCTGGAACAACCACTTCTATATTGAAAATGGGAGCTGGTGCACATTCAGCAGCTCTGGCTGCATTTCATCTGGCAACCTTCACAGCAGCTGCAGTTTCAATTGATGCACATCCTATCCTGCTGTGAGGGGCCCTCGCTCAGTGGGAGAGCATGCAGAAAGTCCTACATTCAGACCCTGCCTTCTCCACTTTAAACAGATCAGGTGGAGGGTGATGGGAAACACCTCTCCGCCTTAGATCTTGGAGCGCCACTGTCAGTCAAAGTAAACAAGACTCGACTAGGTGGACAAATAGTCCACCTGGTATAAGTCAGTGTCCTATTTAATTTCTTTTTATCATGTAATGCTGAAGCTCAGGAGGTCTGTACCCTTTGACCCAGCATATTCTGAGACCGAGAAACTGGAGAGTCATTAATCATCTCACAGCGTAGCTTGAATTTGAATTATGCATGCACGGTAGACTGATTTTGTGCCGCCGTGTTGGATTGGCCCGAATATTTCTGGTGTGTGGGGAGGCATGTCCTCTCCTACTTTCTGTACCAAACACCCTTTCTCTCTCTGCAGGGATCAGGTCTTATGCATCAAATCACAGCTGGAAGCAGTGGAGGCTGGTGGCTCCGATGTCAGTGGGGTGGTGAATCCGCTCTGGGTTTCAGTCAGAAGCAGTCAAAACTCTAAAGGAACTTTCTGAAGTTGACCAAAACCTGGAGCAGATTCACCACCCCAATGACATCAGAGCCACCAGTCTCCACTGGCTGGAAGGAACATCAGAGGTCATCTAGTCCAACCCCTTGCTCAATGCAAGATCTCCAATACAGGATCTAGATACAGTGGAAAATATTACAACTCAGTTCACCAAAAATAAAATATACAGGATATATTTCTCATGGATTGAGCTTTATATGTAAATGTAATTAATTAATTAATTAAATAAATAAATAAATAAAATTAGTAGGGACATATATATCTGCCTTGTACTGATCTGACCAAGGTAGGGACGTCCGTCACTGGGAAATCCAGTTCTTTTTTGACTTGACAGAGTTCTGTGGCATGTATGACTTGATCTGCATTTGTAAGCCAAGCTGCGAGGTTTTCCCCAAACTCCAGCAACTTTATTTGCACATTTTTACAGGTTCAACAATTTGTGCAAATTTCTGAGCAATTTGTGCAGATTTCTGAGCAACTTGTGCAAAATATGGCCAAATTTGCACAAACTGAAGAACCTGCAGGGGAAAAATGTGTTAAATGTAGGGATGGGGGAGAATTTCTCCCCGAAACTTCGGGGGGCCGAGTGCCAACGTATTCGGCCCCCCGAAGTAGTTTCGGGGAGAAATTCTCTGCCCCCCCGCCCCCCGCACCCCCCCGGATGGGACTTACCTTTCCCGAATGTCCCTCCCGGCGGCGGGTCCCGGCAGCGGTTCAGCAGGTCTTCGACAGGGGCAGAGGTGGCAGCCGGTCTTTCAACCGGCTGCTGCCTCCGCCATTCCAATAAAAGTAAAAAAAAAAACGCCCCCATGATAGGCTACATGACGATTAATGTAGCCTATCATGGCTAGATTTGCAAAGTCAGCCGTGATAGGCTACGTAAATCGTCACGTAGCCTATCACGGGTGACTTTAAAAAAAAAGAAAGCGCGTACGGCTAATGGCGGCCCCCATAGGGAGCCGCCATTCGCGTTCCTTATTTGGTCGCTGTAGTCTACGTAAAGATTTACGTAGACTACAGCGACCAAATAAGGAACGTGAATGGCGGCTCCCTATGGGGGCCGCCATTTGCGTACGCGCTTTTTTTTTTTTTCAAAGTCACCCATGATAGGCTACGTGACGATTAATGTAGGCTATCACGGCTGACTTTGCAGATCTAGCCGTGATAGGCTACGTTAATCGTGACGTAGCCTATCACGGGGGCATTTTTTTTTAACTTTTTATTTCGTGGCCAGGCGAGGCGAGGTGCCTCCTCCCCGGCCTGAATTTCGGCCGGGCGAGGAGGGAAGCCTCCCCCCCCGGCCTGAACTTCGGGGGGAGCAGCGAAGCGCCTCCCCCCCACCGCGAAGCAAGCTGCGAGACCAGGTAAGTGGCTTTCGTGCACCCCTAGATAAATGGCTGGAAAGTCTGCAAACTGGCCCGACTCACTGCAGATCAATTCAGGCACCCCAGCAGGAAATGGAATGAAGTCCGGGGGCTGAACCTAGGAAAAGACGTCAAACTCCACCCACCAAACAGATTTCTCCAATGTCCCTGGACCAAGAGTTCATCTAGTCCAGTATATTGTTCACAGAATGGCCAACCAGCTGACTAGAGAAATCTACAAGTAGGACATGGGTGCAATAGCACACCGCTGCTCGTCTTCCCCTGAAACTGATGTACAGAGACATACTGCCTCTGATATTGGAGATAGCAATAGACTCTTCAGGGCTAGTAGCTATAGATAGTCTAATCCTCCATGAATTTGACTAATCCCCTTTTAAAGCCAACCAAATTGGTGGCCATTCTTGTGGAAGTGAATTCCATAGTTTAACTATGTGCTGTGTGAAGAAGTCCTTCCTTTGATCTGTCCTGAATCTCCCAGCAATCAGCTTCATGGGATGACCCCGGGTTCTAGTATTATGAGAAAGGGAGAAAAATGTCTCCTGCCTACTTTCTCCACAGCGTGCATACATTTGTACACCTCTGAATCAGAGCATTCTTCCATCTAGCCCAGTATTGTCAACACTGACTGCTAGGTAGGGATGTACGAAAGTCACTTACCTTTTCGCGAGGGTGCTTCGCGGTGGGGGGGAGGCGCTTCGCTTCTCCCCCCGAAGTTCAGGCAAGGGGGGGGAGCTGTCCCGTCTCGCCCGGCCGAAATTCAGGCCGGGGAGAAGCGCCCCGTCTCCCCAGCTGCGAAACAAAGTGTTAAAAAAAAAAACGTGATAGGCTACGTAACGATTAACGTAGCCTGTAATGGCTAGATTTCCAAAGTCAGCCATGATAGGCTACGTAAATCGTTACGTAGCCTATCACGGGTGACTTTGAAAAAAAAAAGCGCGTACGCAAATGGCGGCGGCCTATGGGCGCCGCCATTTGCATTCCTTATTTGGTCCCGGTAGTCTACGTAAAGATGTACGTAGACTACGCGTAGTCTATGTAAATCTTTACGTAGACTACCGGGACCAAATAAGGAACGCAAATGGTGGCGCCCATAGGCCGCCGCCATTTGCGTACACGCTTTTTTTTTTTTTCAAAGTCACCCGTGATAGGCTATGGAACGATTTATGTAGCCTATCATGGCTGACTTTGGAAATCTAGCCGTGAAAGGCCACGTTAATCGTTACGTAGCCTATCACGGGGTTTGTTTTTTTTAACACTTTACTTTGTAATGGTGGCGGCGGCAGCCGGTCAGAAGACCGGTTGCCGCCCCCGCCCCTGCCGAAAGGCTGACGAACCGCCGCCGGGACCCGCCGCTGGGAGGGACATTCGCCAAAGGTAAGTCCCATCCCGGGGGGGTGGGGCGGGGGGTGGTGGAGAATTTCACCGCCGATTTCGGGGGGCTGAATGCGTTGGCGCTCAGCCCCCCGAAGATTCTGGGAGAAATTCTCCGTCATCCCTACTCCTAGGAGCTCTCCAGTCTCAGGAAGTTATTCTTCCAGCCCTACCTAGAGATGGTGGCGATTGAACCTAAGACTTTCTGCATGCAAACCAGAGGCTCTACCTCTGAGCCACAGCCCCTCCTGGCCTGTTGTTAGGGATGTACGAAAGTCACTTACCTTTTCGTGGATTCTGTTCATGGCAGGGGGGAGGCGTTCCGTCCCTCCCACCGGAATCCTCGACGGGGGGGGGAGGTGATCCGGTCCTGCCCCCCAGAATCTTCGATGGCCGGCTGTGCTCCGCAGTGCCTCTGCGGAGCAGCCGGCCAGGCCCAGGCCAGGGCCGTCCGTAGCCAGATTTCCGGCCACGGAGGGCTCTGGGTAAAAACAAACAAACAAACCGCGTACGCAAATGGCGGTGGCTACGGCCGCCGCCATTTGCGTTCCTTATTTTTCGCTGTCTTAGTCTATGTAAATATTTACGTACACTAAGACAAAGAAAAGAAAGGGGAACGCAAATAGCGTACTGGGCACTATTTGCGTTCCCCTTTCTTGTCTTTGTCTTAGTCTATGTAAATATTTATGTAGACTAAGACGGCAAAAAATAAGGAATGCAAATGGCGGTGGCCGTAGCCGCTGCCATTTGCGTACGTGTGTTGTTGTTTTTTACCCAGACGTGATAGGCTACGCAAGTCTTTATGTAGCCTATCAAGTCTATGGGGGGGGAAGAAAAAAACACAGACTGCAAATGGCGGCAGCGGCAGGCCGGCAGCTGGTCGGAAGACTAGCCACTGCCACCACTGCCGCCGAAGCCGCCGCTGGAGCTGCTGCCATCCGAAACATCCGCCCCAGGTAAGTCTCGTCCGGGGAGGGATCCGCGGGGGGCGGGGGGTGGCAGGCCGTTCCGCGATGGATTTCGTGGGGCCAAATGCACTGGCATTCGGCCTCACCGAGATCCGTCATGGAATTCTCTGACATCCCTACCTGTTGTACAATACAAAACCCAAATCAGGTTACCAGTTGCTGTTAGCGAGGAACCATCTCTCTCTCTATATATATTTATACCTCTATTTGGTCCATATAGTGGAGATAAAGGATTGTATCACTGCTCGCCAGTAAGACATCTCAATTGAGAAAGTCTAAACTAATAACAAATACTTATCTAGTCCAGCATTCTGTTCCCATAGTGGGCAGTCAACCATTGGGAAGCCCACAACAGAGCAGAAATGCATTAATGCCCTCCCACTATATTACCCAGCAACTGGTATACAGAGACATACTACCTCTAGGGGTGGACGAAAGTCACTTACCTTTCGTCGAAGGTTGTTCGCAGTGGGGGGGAGGCGCTTCGCTGCTCCCCCCGTGAAGTTCAGGCCGGGGGGAGAGGCTTCCCGCCTCGCCCCGGCTGAAATTCAGGCCGGGGGGAGGCTTCCCGACTCGCCCTGGCCGAAATTCAGGCCGGGGAGGAGGCTTCCCGCCTCACCCGGCCGCGAACTCGAAAGTTTTTTTTTTTTAAATGCCCCCGTGATAGGCTACGTGACGATTAACGTAGCCTATCATGGCTAGATCTGCAAAGTCAGCCGTGATAGGCTACGTTAATCGTCACGTAGCCTATCACGGGGGCATTTTTTTTTTCTTTCATTGGAATGGCGGCGGCGGCAGCCGTCGAAAGACCGGCTGCCGCTCCCGCCCCGCTCGAACACTCGCCGAACCGCCGGCCGGACCTGCCGCCGGGAGGGACATTCGGCGAAGGTAAGTTCATTCTTCGGGGGGGTGCGGAGGATTTCTCCCCGAAACTTGTTCGGGGGGCGAACACGTTGGTGCTCGCCCCCCCCAAAGTTTCGGGGAGAAATTCTCCGCCATCCCTAACTACCTCTAATAGAGAGTCATAGTGACCAGTAGCTATTGATAGCCTTATCACCAATGAAGTGTTCTAAATATACCAGTGGGGGGGGACTTTAAATTTGCAATCAAATGGATTTTGTCAATATTATGCTATGCCAACTAAAAGGAAAAAAATGAAGGAAGTCATAAAAATTACAGTCCTTAAAAATAATAATGATTTAAGAAGTGATAACAGTTAAGAAAACCCCAGGACCTTTATTTTACATGAGGGGTGGGAAACCCTTTTTTTCAGTCCAAAGTCCAAATTCAAATCTGGGAAAGGTCTTGGGAGAACACATTCCATCTCTGGCCTGGGGCAAAAGCAAAGTTGGTGGGGGGCAAAAATGTGAATCTTCCTGATGTTAAGCCTAGTCGGATGTAAGCAGGACAATCCTCTGCATGTCTCCTCAGGAGTAAGCAGGACTGAATTACTCAACTGCAATTTCAAATAGCATCCTAAATACCAAGCTTCTGCATGTCTAGTCATAAGGAAGCATGAGCAACATGCCTACTCACATGTAAACAGGACAAGCCTCAGAAGTAAGCAGGACTGAATCACTCAGCAGCTTTCTCCCCAGGATTTTGGACCCTTTCCCCAGCAGGGAAAAGCTCTTATCTGATCAGCTAAAAGCTTTTCCCTACCAGAAGAAGGGGTGAGGCCTGGAGAAGAAACTGGCAGGCCATATGGGCTGGAGATTCCCTCTGGCTGTATTACATAGTAATGAACTGATTCCAAGTAATTCAGCAACAGCCAGTCTTATCTGACCTTGGTGCCCCACGTGGATTAGCACTACGTGATGTCCCCTGTAGATAAGCAACTGTATAATACAAAGCATATAGTATCAAGGTATTTCAAAAGGAACTGAATCCTAAACCACTGTCAGCCACGGACATGTCAAGTCACTCCCAAATGGGCTAAAGCTTCATGTCTATCAGCATTGTGTCAAGAAGAAAGAGGCCTGCTATTTCAATACCCAAGATAGAAGTGGATACAGGTGTGCTTTCAGGCCAAGTTTAATTTTTCTGAGATCCTTCCAGTGTCTAATAGTTTAAAATGATATGTAATATTTTCAATTTGTTGTTCAGTCGTGGTGTCACGTTCTCCCACATTTGATTTTTTTAATTCTCAAATTCTTTCTCTCCTGAATATAAATAACTTTGCAGATTTTGGTAAATGCTCATCACAACCAAATTGAAATGAATTTTTCACCCATTGCACCAGCCAAAATCAGTAGCTACAGCTATTCCCACTATGGAGAAGACCACGGTGTACCTGCTTGGTTGAATATAGAAAAATTCAAACTCAGACTTTTAAAAGCAAAGCACTCAAAGCCCTGGGTCTGGGTGGACAAATCTGTCAGTTTCGGTTTCTCCCATGTTTGATTTTTTAAAATCTCTTTTGACCCAAATATAGAGAACTTCGCAAATTTTGGTAAATTCTTATCAAACCCAAACTGAGCTGAAATTCTCACCTATGTCTATTTGTGGTGGCCATATATCGACAAAAAAACTGCTGATGTCATACAAAAGAACACTGTTCATAAATACATTTGATTGATTTTTCAGATTGTCAAGCTGAGAAATATTGCGTCAAACCCCTTGCCGCCACAGGTTTTTATAGGTTTTCACTGCCCTCACTTCGACTCGGCTCCTGGGAGTAAGGCAAGGGGTGGCAGCGGGGAGCTTAATTTATTAATTTATTTATTTATTAAATTTATTAATCGCCCATCTGACTGGTCACCCAGCCACTCTGGGCGATGTACAACCCACCATAAACAATTTAAAACAATAAAATTTTACCATAATTTTTTTTTTAAAAAAAATACTCTAACCCACCCCAAATGCCTGCCTGAACAACCACGTTTTTAATGCACGACGGAAGCTCATTAAAGAGGGGGCATGACGGAGTTCCCTAGGGAGGGAGTTCCACAGAGTGGGGGCCACCACAGAGAAGGCCCTCTCCCTCGTCCCCACCAGTCTAGCTGTCCTGGCTGATGGGACAGAGAGAAGGCCATCCGAGGCTGATCTTGTTAAGCTTAAGGAGAAACTAGGCAGGTCTATCACAAAACAAAACACAAACATGGAAGAACAGCTTCCAGGCAGTCCAGCCAAAGAACAAACTTGACCAGAACTTACTGTGTGACCTGGCCTAGTTGATGACCTTGCAGTTCCCTCTTCTAGCCAGAGTTCAGCACATGGCCAGAATCCCCACCTGATCTCCTTCAGCTCCTGCTGCACATTCTAGTCCAGATAAACCACCTGAAAAGAGAAGCAACAGGTGATCCTTTGGGGGTCTGGTGGGATGAGAATCAGACTGTTGCCCATTCCTATTCTGCACCCCTCCCAAAGAGCAGCTGTTGCAACCTAGTGTTGTGGAGGCCTTCCCCAAAAATATGTTGCTCTTCTGTCTGGCAGGTAAGTGGCACATTTTATTTTTAAGAAGGTTAACAAACACAACAGGCCAACCTTTGCACTGAGATGTCATGCTTTGTCAACAGTGCACTGTTTTTCTATTATTAGAATGGCAAGGAGCTATCATTTCTCTGGAATACCATTTTGCACGGAGCAGATGACAACGGCTATTTTGTGTTGTTGTTTTTAAATAGCATCCAGCATTGCCTAAGAATAGATCAATGTGGCAGACATGAAGTACCAGAACTTTCATCAAGTCCCAAGTTCGCAACTGAGCTTCTCCTGCTCCCTTTCTTAAGCAAGCACAGAAAGCAACACAGCAACCAAAAACAACAAGAATCACATGGGACTTTAAAAGGACTTTAAAGCTTAGGATTTTGTGGGCTCAAGTCCACTTCATCACATTTATGAAGTATTATCCCTACTTGGCAGGCATTATATATACCTACATATGTGGGCATGAGAGTTTGGAATTGGACCAAATGTGGATTAAATGCAAAAAGTAGTCTGTGCCCATTCTGTCTTAAGATAAGCCGTCATTCATGAGAACTAAGGACTGGCAAATCAGGCATAATCATATACCCACTTTCCTGGGAGTAAACCCCATTGAACTCAATAGGACTTGCTTCTGAGTAGACATATATAGAAGTTCACTGTCAGTCTAATTCCAGCCTGTGCCACTTTTTAATGTGTTCACTTGTAAGTCCATCCTATCCCATTTCTGCATTAATTTGCAATTCTTAAAAAAAAAACACCACTACAACGAAAAAATCACATTTCGACAACCAATGCACACTTCTAAATATTTTCTCTCTCAAAATGCACATTTCTAAATGTACATTTTCTCAAAGTAAGCATTTTCAAACACATTTTGTTTAAACTGTTGAGAGCTGAGTTGCAACATTCGAAGACTCAAAAAAGCCAGTGGATAGCAAAATTTTGATTTGCACATTAGTCCAAGAGGTGCAGTTCATATCAGCTTGTATCTGAAGTCACAAAGATTGTCTTCCTCGAGCTTCAATGAGTACCAATACCAACAAAAATTTTACTAACGTTTTCAACAGCCAAACAGCTTTCCTCAAAAGCTTTCCTCAGATCCCCCCACCCCCCAGATAGGAATAACTGTCCTCCAAATGTCTCAGACGTTTTTCTTTAGCAGGCACTTGCCACGTTCGCCTTGAGTTTTTGCTATAGGTGAAATTTATTGACAACTGTTAATTGTGATGGTGCCAAGAAATCAAACCTTCTAGAGCAGACTTCCCCAAAGATGTGTTGGACTAGAACTCCCATCATCCCCAAGCAGCACAGTCATTAGCCATGATGGTTGTGAATGATGGGAGCAGTAGTCCATCACAGCTGGAGAGCGCCAGATTAGGAAGGCTGTACTAGAGTTTTTGTCAGACAGCAGATGCTGTCTGTTGTAAATGGGAGGTTCACAAAGTTAAGGAAAGGGCCTGGTGGAGAATCCTCTTGCCCTTTCTTCTAAAGCCTCAGCATTTTCTTCTAAAGCATTAGCATGTTCGTGAGCATTAGCATTTTGTTCTGCAGTTAAAAAACAGCCACTGCTGGTGACAGCCGTAGCATCAATTATGCACTGCCACCTGCAGCCCATTAGAGGCAGAATTGCCTGAAGAATACTCATCCCATTCTGGAAATTAGGATCACGTCCCTCCAGAGGCAGCTCTGGATTTGTGGTTCTCTTAAGGCGGTTGATTGTTTTGCACAGTGATCACGTCCCTTTATCTCTTTTGCCTGCTCCAATTAGCTTTGTTCACTTGCTCAAATCTGTCTTCTATTCCTGCATTATGCTAAGTTTCTTCACACTTAGCTTGGAGGTCAGCAGAAGGGATGGTGACATGCACTTACTTACTGGGGGACCTCAAAAGTCATTCTTTTCATCCTGTGTGGCAGGAAATTAGCCATGTAGGAATAATGTATTTCTTGCAGAAATAATTCTGCAAAATTATCCTATGCAATCTGCATTCAGATAATATTGCTTTATGGCAGCATGTTTTAAACTTCTTTACACTTTGGCTTGTATGTCAAGGAACATTTGGCATGAAGGGGAAGAAAAGCAGGAAGCCACCAAGGAGTCTCAAACACAGATCTTCCCAAGGGCATTGTTGCACAATCAATTCCAACTTGCGCAATATAAACAAACAGCGGTGGACATGCTGACTTTCAGGGGATTCTGTTTACCATTCCCAGTCTTCTCTTTGAGGAACCTTGATACAGTTGACTTGAGCAATCAAAGAACCGGAGGGAATAAAAAGTCCACCTGGTCCAACCTCTTCCTACAAAGCCCACCAGCTCTCCACAGATCAGCTAGACTGCAAGTGCACTTACAATATTTCTGGAATCCTCACCTAGAACATTTCTGGATTCCTCTGTAGTATTCAAGGTAGGGGACCATGTGTCCTCTGTTACAGTCCTCTATTTGAAAGGCTGTCTTGCCCAATTCGAGTTTCACGATTAAAGAATCATAAAAGTGTTGCCCATCACCAGTTCACACCTGAACAATCACAATTGCCTGTACAATCTGAACAGTAGATTGTACAGGCAAGCAAAAAGGTCACCTGGTAACAGTCTTCCACACTACAGTGAGATATATTATACTTCTATTTACATTTTTTCTAAATTTGCACGCACACACACAGACACACACACACATGTAAATTGTCATCCTCTTTTTTGATGATGGATTTCCTCATTTGTTGTGATTCAAGTGGCCACTCTGATTCAAGGATTCTGTGCCAGATATAAGAGGGATCCTTGCTAGATGATGGTGTGGAAAATGTTCCCTTAAAGTTGAAACTTTGGAAACTATTTCCTTAGAAGAGGACTCCATTGACAGTGGGCTGATGAACAAAAGAATAATTGGCAAACCTAATAAACTGTCAGGCAATTGTTAAGAAGGTCAGACTGGTCAGTAGGTTGACTGTAATAATCCATCACACCTTCCACCAAAGAAATCCAGAATCCAGTGAGCAAGTCAAGAATTATCTCATCGTTCAAATGGCTTGTAACTTGCAGATTTGAAAGTCTGTCCCAGTGTGTTCAGTGAGGCTTATTCCCAGAAATGTAGGTATACAATTGCAGCAGCAGCGGTATAAAAGCAGCCATAGAGTACCATTGGGATCTTTAAAGGAGACACTGAAGGCTGGTGGCTCCCATGTCAGTGGGGTGGCGAATCTGCTCCAGGGTTCAACCAGAACCAGTCACAGCTCCGCACCTTGGATAGCTCCTTTAGAGTCCTGACTGAAACCTGGAGCAGATTCACTGTCCCACTGACATTGGAGCCACCAGCCTTCACTGAAAGGAGGCAGAGGTGACTTGCAAACACAGGCACCTCGCTTCAGCTGGGGCCATCCCAGTGACCATAGGATATTTTAGCTCCCCCCCTCCCAAGGCCATAGATACTCCTACAAATTTTGGTGGGGAAATTCAACACTGGATCCCTCCCTCACCCCCTGTCAGTGTTGGATCGGAGCCCATAGAGCCCCAAAACACTTCTGATTCTGAGGAAGAGACAGAAACCATGGGAGAGGAACCTATGCGCTGTTCAGAGGTGCCACCAGAGGGAGAGCCTCTCCCTGATCACATTCCTGAGAGTGGTAGTGACCCTAGCAGGCGGGGGGGGGGACAAGTGGAGCTTTGGGACACTAGGCGCCAGCGTAGAGACATGCGGGAGATGGAGGGTGCCGAGAGGAGGCACTCAGCCCGCTTGGTGCGACGTCAACAGCTGTGCCCCGATGCCCCACGGGAAAGGGGTGGACGTTCACCTCCTAGCCCTTAAGTCCAGAGGCTTCCCACCTTTACCTCCTAACGGAGATCAACTGATTCACTAAGGCTAGAAACCCCAAGTAGGCAGCTCCCTAAGGTTTCCCTCATTAGGCTCCTGCAATTAGCATCTGTAAGCGTCATTAGCTTGAATGCAAATAAAGCCTTGGAAAAGAGCCTTATGGTCTGTGTGTTGATTCTGGCTACTTGAGGATTTCAGAAGGCAGCAAGGGCACTCCTGACACCCCCTTGCAGCCATCATGGAAAGAACCATGCCGGCTGTTTTTGGATAACCTCGTAGAGGTCAAAATGGGGGCATTCCAGTGGCTGGGGAAGTGGGGGGGGGGATGAAGAGAGGGCAGGATCTGCAGAATCCTATGGCCAGTGTGTCACCTGACCCCACCCACCACTGGTAAGTGAGCTAGATGAGTTCTGAGGCCCATCTCTCTGAGTTTGCGTGTTTGTTTGTTTTTAGGAGGCGGAATGGGAGACGAAAGTGCCTCCATCCTCCTCCTGCCCTTCCAGCAACAGCCTGTGGCAGGACATAAGATTTTCAGAGGCTTCTGAGCTGGGAGGCGTCTGTCTAATTGGTCGAAATCCCATGGGACTGCATCCTAAAAAAGAATGGATGGGAGAAGAGGCAAGGTATATGCCTTACACCCAGCTGTGATCAGCACGGGTCTTGAGGCCTTGATGAAACTGGCTCTTCCGCATTAAGTGAGACCCAGAGATTTCCAGGAGTGGTTTGATAGGAGCAACTTCTGTGGCATTGTCAGCACTAGCTTGAAAGCCCCATTATGCCATGATTGATTCTTGAGCTCTGAGTTAAAAGAAGCAATAAATCCCTCAGCTGTGCACCCTCCCTGGTTGAGTTATGGCCCTCATCTGTTTTGTGATGCAAGGACAATAATATGGGGGAAGGCATTTGGCAAAAATGAAGGAGGGTTGTTCCAGTAGGTGGGAGAATCTGTTACACCCACTAGAAGATGACGGGCAGGTACTTTCTTTCCTGGGGTAGTCAGAAAACATCCTGGGGGAGACGGGGAGAGACTAGAAGCATGATTTTATCATCCCAACTTGCTCCTAGTGCTTCTTAGGGGAGGCCCTCATTTTACTCTTTTTCCAGAGCTACTGTGCTAATGAATATTCCCAAAAAAGTATCCCTCGAAAGATAACAGGATGAGAACAGGGGCCAAATAACCATGCTGAAAGCAACCCGTTGAGATAAACATCGAGTGAAAATATTTGGACCTGTAAAACCCTAAATCAGAGAGCTTCTGCTATGGGGCACTGTAGAAATGTAATAAACAAATACATAGAATAAATAGGGTTTGGAACCCTGGAGAGCTTCTGCCAGCCAGTATAGACCAATGGTCTCTTGAACTGGTGGGTCAGAATTCACTACTGGGTCACTGCCTGATCTAGGATGGGTCACAGCAGCACAACCACCTTAGTATAAATATATGGTAACAACATTTAAGTCTCCATATGCATGGAGTTAAAGGTAAGTCCTGGGTCTGAAAAGCGTTGAAGATTACTGGTACGGTCAATACTAAGCTAGATGGAGCAATGGTCTCACTCAGTATAAGGCAGCTTCCTTTGTGCCTAAGGTGGCAGGGATGGAGTTAAGAAAATACACCACTGTTGCCGGTGTATTAAGTACATTTAACTTGCCAATTCCAGTTCAGTTTATTCTGCTAGGAGCTGTAGGCCATAAAAATCAGCACAAGGCACTTACAAGTAGGGACGTACGTATTTTGTTAAATCTGTTCCATCTGTGTTTCGCGGATTCGTCAGGCAAATCTCATTCCATCATCCACTCAATGAGGGAATCAGATATTTTTGTATGAGAATTTCATTTGTTTGCAAATACGCACCAGTAAAAATGTGCACTAGCACATCCCCCCCAAAGTTAAAACAACAACAACAACAACAACAACAACAACAACAACAACAAAACTGGTCTGCAAGTCAGTGGAATCCACGTGACTTGGGAAAAAGCCAGTCTGCTCCAGAATCTGCAGGTCATATTCACAGAAACCCAATCTCATGTGAATCCATTGTGGATTTCTCTGACATCCCTCCTGGCAGGACTCTAAAACACATACAAGTGCTATTACAATAGAGTTAACAACAACAGCAACAACTAGCAGCAGCTACATAACGTTTTTCGAACACAGCACAACTCAACCAAATACAGATTGGAATAAATGAGTCTTCAGAGTTTTGTTTTAAAAAAGCAAAAGCACAAAACAGAAATGTTGAGGCCATGTGTTTCTCCCTGAGAAGAGAGTTCCAAAGGTGTGGGGCCACTACTGAGAAGGTTCTGTCCTTGGTACACACCACCCAAATGGCTCTCCCTGGTGGACCAGAGAGCAGAGCCTCCAACACTCTTCAGCCTTCGACTGGTTCAAAAAGTGTTGGCAGTCTTTCAAATAATGTGTTCTGAAACCATTTAGGGCATGGGTGGCAACTTGTGGCACTCCAGATGTTTTAGCCTACAACTCCCATCATCCATCACCATTGGCTATGCTACCTAGGGCTGGTGGAAGTTGTAGGCTGAAACATCTGCAGCACCACAGATCACCCATCTCCCGATTTAGGGTTTTAAAGGCCCAAATCATCACCAGTACTGTTACAGACCATGGGTACTGTTGAGTAGAAGGCTTAGCCCAGTTGAGGGTACTGCTTCACCCAGGATCTCAGGGATATGGTCAAGAAACAAGCATTCAGCTCCAATAGGCAAGGTCAGGCACAGCAAGTGTCAAGCTCCAAGATGGTCAACATGGGAGAGAGCTGAGAAGAAAGGCCAGATAAAGCCAGGGCCAGATACCAGTCAGAGAAATCAAGGAGTGGGTAGCACCTAGGGATGGTGGAGAATTTCTTCCCGAATCTTCGGGAGGCCGAGCGCCGAGGCATTCGGCCCCCCGAAAGTGTTGGGGAAATTCTCCGCCGGCCCCCCACGCCCCCCGGGATGGGATTTACCTTCAGCGAATGTCCCTCTTGGCGGCGGGTCCCGGCGGCGGTTTGGTGGCGTTTCGGCGGGGGCGGGGGCGGCGGCCGGTCTCCCAACCGGCTGCCGCCGCCGCCGCCATTACAAAATAAAAAAGTAAGTAAAAAAAACAAAAACACACACCCGTGATAGGCTACGTGACGATTTACATAGCCTATCACGGCTAGATTTCCAAAGTCAGCTGTGATAGGCTACGTAAATCGTCACGTAGCCTATCACGGGTGACTTTGGGGGGAAAAAATAAGTGCGTACGCAAATGGCGGCGGCCCATGGGCGCCGCCATTTGCGTTCCTTATTTTGGCACATCTAGTCTACGTAAAGATTTACGTAAACTACGGCGAAAAAAAGGGAACGCTATTTGCATTGCCCTTATTTTCGCCGTAGTCTATGTAAATCTTTACGTAGACTAGACGTGCCAAAATAAGGAATGCAAATTGCAGTCCCCATGGGAGCCGCCTTTTGCGTACGCACTTTTTTTTTTTCAAAGTCATCCGTGATAGGCTATGTGACGATTTACATAGCCTATCATGGCTGACTTTGGAAATCTAGCCGTGATAGGCTACATAAATCGTTACGTAGCCTATCACGGGTGTGTGTGTGTGTGTGTTTTACTTTTTTTTTCACAGCCGGGTAGACGGGGCACTCCTACCCGGCCTGAATTTCGCTGGCGAGGGATGGGGCGCCTCCCCGCCGGCCTGAATTTCGGCCAGGCGAGGCAGGGCGCCTCCCCCCCCCTCGCCTGAATTTCTGGGGGAGAACCGAAGCGCCTCCCCCCCCACCGCGAACCAAGCTGCGGGATGAGGTAAGTCCCTTTCGTCCATCCCTAGCTCCAAGTGGGCCTAGGCTGGAAGCCAGTCAAGCTCAGCTTGTATGTTGGTCCAGCAACTGGCAGAAAGGCTGCTAGCTCCTCCCATACACTGCAGGAGACCTTTCTTGGAGGGGCCGTGCTTGTTTTTGAAGCCTTTGGCTGCAATGGCATGGAGGCACCCGGAGTGTGGAGGTGGCTTCAGAGGTGGAGTATGTGAAATCTGAGGATGGCAATGTGAGCTTCTCGAGGAGTCGGGGGGCTGGTCCCCAGGGCTTTTCTAGGGTGGAGAGCCCTGAGGTGAGAGCGTCATCAATGGGTTCTTTCATGGCTACATCATCTAGGTGTGAGAAGGAGGGATTTGGGGGCCTCTCCTTAGGGGCATGGCTATGGGGACCCCATGATGAGCAGTGTCAATAGCCATTTCAAAAATGTAACACTATACCACGAAGATGGTCTGAGCACCTCCCTCCCACCAGCATTGTAATGCCACATTCCATACTAGTTGCAATTACTGAACCATCTTGAAGGACAGCATTACAGTAATCTAACCTGGATGTAACCATGCCTGGGCGTCTGCTGGAATTTTCCCCCGGGGAGAGGGAGCGCAAAGCCACACAGCAGGTTGTGGTTTTAATTTGCACGCATAGTGCACCCTGCCACAACACACCTGTGCACTTTCCTTGTGTGTGCTCTTTGTTGCTTAGCATCACATTCTCTGACATTTAGAAGCCTACACAGAGTGGTAGAAGGTCCTGGGAATTGAACAGAATTAATGCAGAAGAGTGTTATATTCAAGAAGCATAATGAACTCCAACAAAGGTTTATTTTGGAGTGAGGCATAAAACACCCCCCATTTATGAACGAGCGGGAAAAAAAACCAAATGCACAACACAGTACAGCTGTCTTAAGGTAGATTTCATACATCTACTATATGTGTGAAAGTCAAAAATTGTGTGTGGGCTGTGTTTGTGTGTTTGTGGCTGGCTGCAGGGCCGTCTGTAACACAGGGAATTAGGGGGAGCTGCCCTGGGTGTAATCACACTGTAGGGGCCCACTGAGCCTGCCATTTGGGCCCTACAGTTGCTGCCCCTTTTACTTCACATTCCCACTTGCCAGAGGGTATGACAGGAGTCACTGGGTTACGTTATTACTTTATTATACTTTCCCTTACTAAGAAGTGTTGTTGTTCAATCGTTCAGTCGTGTCCGACTCTTCGTGACCCCATGGACCATAGCACTCCAGGCCTTCCTGTCCTGCGCTCTCTCCCAGAGTGTGCTCATGTCCATATTCATTGCAACGGTGATGCTATCTAGCCATCTCATCCTCTGCCGTCCCCTTCTCCTTTTGCCTTCAATCTTTCCCAGCATCAGGGTCTTTTCCAGGGAGTTTTCTCTTCGCATTAGGTGGCCAAAATAGTTGAGCTTCAGCTTCAGTATCTGTCCTTCCAATGAGCAGTCAGGGTTGATTTCCTTTAGGATGGACTGATCTGACCTCCTTGCAGTCCAGGGGACTCGTAAGAGTCTTCTCCAGCACCACAGTTCGAAAGCATCGATTCTTCGGTGCTCAGCCTTCCTTATAGTCCAGCTCTCACAGCCATACATTGCTATTGGGAAAACCTAGGGATGTCAGAGAATTCCGCCACGGATCTCAGTGAGGCTGAATGCCAGTGCATTTGGCCCCCCAAAATCTGTGGTGGAATGGCCTGCCACCCCCCCCCCCTGTCAGGGTGGACACTGAGCCCATAGAATCCCAGACTGGTTCTGATTCTGAGGAAGAGCAGTTGCTCCTGGGAGAGGAGCACGCTCCTTTTTCCCAGGGCCAACAGCTGATGGAGATTCCTCCCACCAGCATTCCTAGCTTACATAGCAGTCCTGGGAGTGACAGAGTGCGGGAAGCAGACTTGACGGACGCGCGACGCTGACGCAGAGAGCGGCGCCAAACGGAGGGCGCAGAAAGGAGGCGTAGTGCTCGGTTGCCGCGCAAACAACGGCTGCGCCCAGATGATCCAAGGGAAAAGGGGAGGGACTCTCCCTAGTCCTTAAGTTCAGGGGTCTGCCAATAATTCCCTTTCAAATGGGGACCAACTGTTCCAACTTAGGGCATAGGTATTCTACTGCTCATATCTAGTCGCTAACGGTAGAGTTGTTAAGTTGTAAAAGAGGAATAAAGCTTTGATAAGAATCCCTGTGTCTGTGTCTGGACTTGGCTACTGGATTAGACTGAGAGAGTCCTCCAAGGAGCCCTTGACACCCCCCGGCGGATTCACCCCGCGAAGAGACTTACCTGGGGCGGATGTTACGGGCGGTGGCGGCTGTGGCAGTGGCTGCGGCTGCGGCGGCTGGTCTTCCGACCGGCTGCTGCCACCGCCATCTGTAGTCTTATCAGGTTTTTTTTTTTTTTTACAGAGACGTGATAGGCTACGTAAAGATTTACGTAGCCTATCACTGCTGGGTTAAAAAAAAACAACAAGTACACAAATGGCGGCGGCTATGGCCACCGCCATTTGCGTTCCTTATTTTTCGCTGTCTTAGTCTATGTAAATATTTACATAGACTATTACGGCAAAAATAAAGGGGAACGCAAATAGTGTAGTGGGCGCTACTTGCGTCCCTTTTTGATTCGCCGTTTTAGCCTACATAAATATTTATATATATATATATAAATATATTTAATAGACGGCGAAAAATAAGGAACGGCCATAGCCGCCACCATTTGCGTATCGTATGCGGGTTTTGGTTTTGGGGTTTTTTTACCCAGAGCCCTCCGTGGCTGGAAATCTGGCTGCAGACGGCTCTGGAGCACAGCCGGCCATCGAAGATTCCGGGGGGGATGAACTGATCGCCTCTCCCCCCGTCGAGGATTCCGGGGGGAGGGACGGAATGCCTCCCCCCCACCATGAACATAATCCGTGGAAAGGTAAGTGACTTTCGTACATCCCTAGGAAAACCATAGCTTTGATTATACGGATCTTTGTTGGCAAGGTGATGTCTCTGCTTCTGACTATGCTGTCTAGGTTTGCCATAGCTTTCCTCCCAAGGAGCAAGCGTCTTTTAATTTCATGGCTACAGTCACCGTCTGCGGTGATCTTGGAGCCCAAGAAAGTAAAATCTGTCACTGCTTCCATTTCTTCCCCTTCCATATGCCAGGAAGTGATGGGGCCAGATGCCATGATCTTAGTTTTTTTAATGTTGAGTTTCAAACCAGCTTTTGCACTCTCCACTTTCACCCTCAACAAGAGGCTCTTTAGATCCTCTTCGCTTTCTGCCATTAGTGTGGTATCGTCTGCATATCTGAGGTTGTTGATAATTCTCCCAGCAATCTTAATTCCGACCTGTGATTCATCCAACCCAGCGTTTCTGATGATGTACTCAGCATATAAATTAAATAAGCAGGGCGACAATGTACAGCCTTGTCGTACTCCTTTCCCAATTTTGAACCAATCGGTCGTTCCATGTCTGGTTCTTACTGTTGCTTCTTGACCCTCGTACAGGTTTCTCAGGAGACAGGTAAGGTGGTCTGGTACTCCCATCACTTTAAGAATTTGCCACAGTTTGTTGTGATCCACACAACCAAAGGCTTTAGCGTAGTCAATGAAGCAAAAATAGATGTTTTTTCTGGAATTCTCTTGCTTTCTCCATGATCCAGCGAATGTTGGCAATTTGATCTCTAGTTCCTCTGCCTCTTCTAAACCCAGCTTGTACTTCCGGTAGTTCTCGGTTCGCATACTGCTGAAGCCTAGCTTGTAGGATTTTCAGCATAACCTTGCTGGCATGTGAAATGAGCGCAATTGTACGGTAGTTTGAACACTCTTTGGCATTGCCCTTCTTTGGGATTGGAATGTAAACTGACCTTTTCCAGTCTTGTGGCCATTGTTGAGTGTTCCAAATTTGTGGGCATATTGACTGCAGCACTTGAACAGCATCATCTTTTAGGATTTTAAATAGCTCAGCTGGAATACTGTCATCTCCGCTAGCTTTCTTGTTAATAATTCTTCCTAAGGCCCACTTGACTTCACTCTCTAGGATGTCCGGCTCAAGTTCAGTGACTACACTATCATGGCTATCAGGGACATTAAGATCTTTCCTGTATAGTTCTTCTGTGTATTCTTGCCACCTCTTCTTCATCTCATCTGCTTCTGTTAGGTCCCTGCCTTCTTTGTCCTTTATCATTCCCGTCTTTGCACAAAATGTTCCCTTGAGATCTCCGATTTTCTTTAAAAGATCTCTAGTCTTTCCCATTCTATTGTTTTCCTCGATTCCTTTGCATTGTTCATTTAAGAAGGCCTTCTTGTCTCTCCTTGCTATTCTCTGGAACTCTGCATTCAATTGGATATATCTTCCCCTTTCTCCCTTGCTTTTCGCTTCCCTTCTTTCCTCAGCTACTTGTAAAGCCTCCTCAGACAGCCACTTTGCTTTCTTGCATTTCTTTTTCTTTGGGATGGATTGAGTTGCTGCCTCCTGAACAATGTTACGGACCTCTGTCCATACTTCCTCAGGCACTCTGTCTATCAGGTCTAATCCCTTAAATCTATTCCTCACCTCTACTGTATATTCATAAGGGATATGATTTAGGTCATACCTGAATGGTTTAGAGGTTTTCCCTACATTCTTCAATTTAAGCCGAAATTTTGCAACAAGAAGCTCATGACCTGAGCCACAGTCAGCTTCAGATATTTTTACTGACTGTATAGAGCTTCTCCATCTTTGGCTGCAAAGTACATAATCAATCTGGTTTTGATATTGACCATCTGGTGATGTCCATGTGTAGAGTCGCCTCATGTGCTGTTGGAAAAGAGTATTTGCTATGATCAGCGTGTACCCTTGGCAAAACTCTATTAGACTTTGTCCTGCTTCATTCTGTACACCAAGGCCATGCTTGCCTGTTATCCTGGTGATTTCTTGACTTCCTCCTTTAGCATTCCAATCCCCTATGATGAAGAGGACATCTTTTTTTGGTGTTAGTTCTAGAAGGTGTTGTAGGTCTTCATAGAACCGATCAACCTCAGCTTCTTCGGCCTCAGTGGTTGGGGCATAGACTTGAATTACTGTGATGTTGAATGGTTTGCCTTGGATTCGTACTGAGATCATTATATCATTTTTGCGATTGTACTGCTTTTCCCACCCTTTTGTTGACTATGAGTGCTACTCCATTTCTTCTAAGGGATTCTTGCCCACAGTAGTAAATATAATGGTCACCTGAATTAAGTTCGCCCATGCCTGTCCATTTTAGTTCGCTGATTCCCAAGATGTCGGTGTTCAATCTTGCCATCTCCTGTTTGACCACCTCCAGCTTACCTTGATTCATTGAGCTGACATTCCAGGTTCCTAGACAATATTGTTCTTTACAGCATCGGATTTTCTTTTCACCACCAGACACATCCACAGCTGAGTGTCCTTTCAGCTTTGGCCCAGCCGTTTCACTCTTTCTGGCCATACTTGGAAATTACCTCTGCTCTTCCCCAGTAGTATATTGGACACCTGCCGACCTGAGAGGCTCATCTTCCAGCGTCATATCTTTTAGCCTTGTGCTACGTTCCATGGGGTTTTCTTGGCAGGAATACTGGAGTGGGTTGCCATTTCCTTCTCCAGTGGACCACATTTTGCCAGAACTCTCCGCCATGACCTGTCCATCTTGGGTGGCCCTGAACAGCATAGCTTATGGCTTCACTGAGTTACGCAAGCCCCTTCGCCACAACAAGGCAGAGATCCATGTAGGGGCACTAAGAAGTACACCCTCTCAATCATGGGACAGGCCAGGCTTCTGATTTCAGCTATGAGTCATCGTATTGGCCATCTTTCATTCTATTGGTTTCTCTCCCATTCACTCTGACTTCCTTCACCTTGGATTGGCTGGCTGCCCTTTGTTCCCTCCCTTTTACTCATGGTTTCTTTTCTGACTGTGCAGAGCATTTAGTTTCTCTCCCCTCTTCCTGCAATATCCAGCGAGCAAGCAAGTTAGTGTTAAATAACTTTACCCCTTTCAATGCCAGGTGTATCTGTTAGTAGTGTGTGATTAACACTAATGTGAAATGTGGTGTGGCGTGTGCTCGCCTGTCTGAGGGGCTGGGATGACACAGTGGAGTGGAGATTTAGGGCTTTATTCATAAAAGAGTAAACTGGGGGCAATTGAGAAGGGAATTGCAAAATGCGGGGCAAAATAGTTTTACGTGTAGCTGAATTGAAGATTTTTGGGTTTGTGTGTTTGTGGCTGGCTGCAGGGCCGTCTGTAAGAGAGGGCATAAGGGGGAGCTGCCCTGGGCCTAATCTCACTGCAGGGGCCACTGAGCCTGCCATTTGGGCCCTAGAGTTCCTGCCGCTTTTAGTTCACATTCTCACTTGCCGGAGTGTATGACGGGAGTCACTGGGTTACATTATTACTTTGTTTATACTTTCCCTTGCTAACAAGTACACCCTCTCAATCATGGTACAGGCCAGGTTTCTGATTTCAGCTAACAGTCATCCAATTGGCCATCTTTCATTCTATTGGTCTCTCTCCTATTCACTCTGACTTCCTTCACCTTGGATTGGCTGGCTGCCATTTGTTCCCTCCCCTTTACTCATGGTTTCTTTTCTGACTGTGCAGAGCATTTAGCTTCTCTCCCCTGTTCCTGCAATATCCAGCAAGGAAACCTCTGTTGAACATTTTAATAGTGGTATGAGATTCAGTGTGGATTATATTGTGGTAGTGCTTACAGATTCAGTCTCTTGCATTTTTAGTAGTGTTTTTTATTCAATCTGCTCATTATAATTGTTGTGCTTTTTTAATCAAGTCTGGTGGATTCAACTTTTCACCTTTCTTATGGGGCCTTTCCGAGAAACGTAAACCTACCTTAATGTGTTTCTAACAAATAGTGCCTATGACAAAATTACATCCCAGGCAATGCCAGGCATATCAGCTAGTGTCATATATTGTATGGCATCACTGCCCTCATCATAACATTGACAACTTCACATGACTCATCCTAGACTGATTTCCTTCATCTTGGAAACATTGGTGAACACTCTCTAGAACAGTCTTCCTCAACCTGGTGCCCTCCAGATATTTTGGAATGCAACCCCAGCATACCAGACCATTCACCATGCTGGCTGGGGCTGATTGGAGTTGAAGTCCGAAACATCTTGAGGGCACCATGTTGGAAAAGACAACTCTAGAGAGGAGCAGTGGAGTCTGTGAGGAGTGTTTTTAGTAGTGGAAGGAGAAATGAGATATGATGCTTGATCAGTTTTTAGGGTTCTAGAGGAGCCTGGACAACTCACTTTACTTTTCACATTGCTATCACTCACTTTTTTACATCAGCTAACAGTACAACTTCTGCATGGCTTGAATTTTGAACCAGAGCAATGTTCTTTTGGAACTGCATATTTTTTCCTTGACCTGTACATTTTATGTATGGCTGCACATTTTCAAAAAGCCCTGATAGCATCAGAGAATAGGTCTACTTCCAGTAACAGAGGCAGTGAGCCTATGTACACCAATTGCTGGGGAACATGGGTGGGAAGGTGCTGTTGCACTCATGTCCTGCTTATGGGTTTCCCATCAACTGCTAGTTGGCCACTGTGTGAACAGAATAGGGATGTCAGAGAATTCTGCGACAGATCTTGGTGAGGCAGTGCATTCGGCCCCCCGAAATCCATCGTGGAACGAAGCCCCCACCCCCCCAACCCACAAAAGGCGCACGGGACGAAGTCCCTGCCACCCCCAACCCACAAAAGGCATGTGAAACGGAGCACTTACCTGCTCCTGTCCACGCTGCTTTGCAAATGGCGGCCGTCCTGCGGCCGCCATTCACTTCATCTTCATAGCCGTGATAGGCTACGTAAATACTTATGTAGCCTATCACATCCCTGCAGAGGCCGTGATCGGCTACATAATTATTTATGTAGCCTATCACGGCAGGGGGGGAAAACCCAGCGTACGCAAATGGCGGCGGCTACCACCATTTGTGTACACTGGGGGTTTTTCCCTCTGCCATGATAGGCTACGTAAGAATTTACGTAGCCTATCACAGCTCAATACAGGGACGCAAATGGCAGCAGCTAGGACAGCCACCATTTGCATCCCTGCAGGGCTGCCCAGCAGCCAGATGTCTGGCTGCGGGTGGCCGGAGCCGGCCGGTGGCTCCGCGGCTTGGCCACGGAGCGGAGCCGGCCAGGCAGAATTCCGGGGGGGAGGACCGGATCACCTCCCCCACCATCGAGAATTTTGGGGGGAGGGATGGGGTGCCTCTCCCCCACAGCAGATTGCCCAGCGTGGATCCAGGTAGGTGTTTCGTACATCCCTAGAACAGAATGCCTGGCCTAGATGGACCCTTGGTCTGATCCAGCATGGTCCTGCTTATGTCTACCATTTCTGGTAGATCTGGTGACCGGGCAGGCTAATAAGGCCTGGGCACCAGGTCTACCAAGATAGGTAGCTCTAGTCTCTGAGAAAGTTGTATACCAGGTCCAGTCCTCTGTTGTTTCTCAATGAGTTGATCTGGTGTCCAGACAATATCTTTCCACGCACAGCTGAAACCCTCAGTTACTTCTATGACGCCCTTCACCTTTGTAATGGCTGTTTGGGCCAAAGGCCATTACAGGGTTGAAAGGCATGGTCAATACTGGGGTGGGGGATGGGATGACCTGGTCCTGCACAATAGATTCAGGTACCTTCACAACAGGTTTCTTTATTTCTACAAACATGAGGAAACACGGTGGAGCTCAATGGCACACTATCTTGGCTCCAAGGCCAACAATAAAAGAAAGATGGGGAGGTCCCTCTTGGGCCTCCTGCAAGATCCAAAAATGGGAGGTTCTCTTAAAGCTCTCTCTCTCTCTCTCTCTTTCTCTGTGTGTGTGTGTGTGTGTGTAGAATGTATGTATATCACAGCAACTTGTTCTAACCCTCAATAAATAAATTGAACTGCTGTTACAGTCAATTGCACAGACCCATCTGCGTTTTCCTAAAACACCAACAACACTGGACTACGTGCAGAGTTGTCATATGCCACTCTAACTAACACACCTTTCGCAAAATAGGAATAACAGCACTGGGCTACTTTGCAGGACTTGTGTAACACACACTTTTCAGCCACAGCACTGCCTCCTGCTATATGGGTATAATAATGATTGACTTTATCTGCACACTTTGTCAAGGTAATTTATTAAATGCGTATAAACTCAGAAAAAATATTAACAAGAGCTGAGTTAGTAAGTTCATGAATTCCTGTCTTTTCTGCTACCTTTTTTAGGGGGGAGGGGGGTAGACACACTGCTGTCCAAACCCAGCTACAGGAAACTCCTGGATTTCTAAATTGTTTTTTATGAGGCTGCAATGACTTCCTATTCCTAACAGGGAAGACCCCCAAAAGGCTTAACACACCCAGAAGGGTGAACACACCCATATAGTGGGTATATTAGTCATTGCTGTGACTTCATTCATTGGCTAAAACACGAAAGGTGGGAGCTGGCTAGTTTCTCACAAAATGAATAGGCAGAATAGTGGCTGCACATTTAACCTCGTATCTCAGGTTCTACAAAGGCTAGAGACTGGCTGCTTTTTTTTGTAATAAATAAAAGCCAGGAATCTGAAGACTGGCTCATCCACAGGGAGTCAATTGCCCCTCCTTGGCTGTTCCTGTGGATGCCCATGAGCATGGATGAAATTTGGAATGACTATCCTTATAATTGATGGCTGAAAATGAGGAGGAGCTGAGGAACGTCATGACGAAGGTGAAAGAAGAAAGTGCAAAAGCTGGGTTGCAGTTAAACCTAAAAAAAAAAAAAGAATATGGCAACCAGCTTGATTGATAACTGGAAAATAGATGGAGAAAACATGGAGGCAGTGACAGACTTTGTCTTTCTAAGTGCAAAGATTACTGCAGACGCTGACTGCAGCCAAGCAATCAGAAGACGTTTACTTCTTGGGAGGACAGCAATGACAAATCTTGATAAAATAGTGAAGAGCAGAGACATCACCCTGACAACAAAGGTCTGCATAGTTAAAGCAATGGTATTCCCCGTAGTAACCTATGGCTGCGAGAGCTGGACCATAAGGAAAGCTGAGCGAAGGAAGATAGATGCTTTTGAACTGTGGTGCTGGAGGAAAATTCTGAGAGTGCCTTGGACTGCAAGAAGATCAAACCAGTCCATACTCCAGGAAATAAAGCCAGACTGCTCACTTGAGGGAATGATATTAAAGGCAAAACTGAAGTACTTTGGCCACATAATGAAAAGACAGGATACCCTGGAGAAGATCCTGATGCTGGGGAAAGTGGAAGGCAAAAGGAAGAGGGGCCGACCAAGGGCAAGATGGATGGATGATATTCTGGAGGTGACGGATTCAACCTTGGGGGAGCTGGGGGTGGCGACGGCCAACAGGAAGCTCTGGCGTGGGCTGGTCCGTGAAGTCACGAAGAGTCGGAAGCGACTGACCGAATAAACAACAAATCCTTATAATGTGACATTCAGCCATCTCTCCTTTTCCCTTATGTTCTCTTCCACCACTTTTCCAGCCTTTGTGGGTGAACACATAGGGTTCTATGGTGTTTTCGCATACCAACAATTACAGCCCAATCCTATGAATATTTATGGGGGGTGGGGGGTTAAGCCACAAAAAGCTAGTGTACATAAGAACTGCATCTTCCACCATGGTTCTGGAACTGGCAGGGATTGTCCTTCCAAGCAATTTCCCTACCCACCACCCTCTTCCCAGATGGGTGACATTCCTGTGTTTTTCCCCCCACCTCACCTCACCTGTGGGCTGGAAAATAACTCATTGGATTACTTTAAATTAAATTTTAAATTAAAGTGAACTCATCCAGGGGCCCATGCCAAGTGGAACAGGATGGGAAGTCAGTGATTTCCATAGTCACCGTCAGTGAGGCTTTACGAGGAAGGCTCTACTGCAGGCTACCAAACCGAAGGCCTAATGGGCGCTGCCTTGTTGGGACTGCCAGGAAGCTATCCTCACTGCCCCTCCCAGGCCTGCATTGCACCACTTGCATTGCAGCCACTGTCAGCTGAGCTCAGTGGAATCACCTACCCCACCCCCAGGTTTACTTTATTGACCTCCCCTGGCTGGACGTGTTGTGGGGAACAGGAGACTAGAGACGGCCCATGGGGCAGGCATGCACAGCACAAGGTGCTGTTGCCACTCTCAGAATGGAGCGACTTTGGTGTGCAGGTGTCAGGGTGGACACTGAGCCCATAGAATCCCAGAGTAGTTCTGATTTGGAGGAAGAGCAGTCGCTCCTGGGAGAGGAGCGCACCCCTTTTCCCCAGGGCCCGCAGCTGACAGAGTTTCCTCCCACCCACATTCCTAGATTAGAAAGCAGTCCAGGGAGTGACCCAGCACCAATAGCAGACTAGTTGGATGCGCGGCACAGATGCAGAGAGCGGCGCCAGATGGAGAGCGCGAAAAGGAGGCGTAGCGCCCGGTTTGCGCTCAAAAAACGGTTGCGCCCAGAGGATCCAAGGGAAAAGGGGAGGGATTCTCCCTAGTCCTTATATTCAGGGGTCTGCCAGTAATTCCCTTTCAAACGGGGACCAACTGTTCCAACTTAGGGCATAGGTACCCTGCTGCTCAGATCTAGTTGCTACCTGTAGAGTTGTTAAGTTGTAAAAGAAGAATAAAGCTTGGAAAGGAATCCCTTTGTCTGTGTCTGGACTTGGCTACTGGATTAGACTGAGGGAGGCCTCCAAGGAGCTGCTTCCCGCTTGCCTCATGAGGAGGTGTTCTTGCGATGCTGGTTAAACTCGAGGGCATCCCCCCCCTCCTCCTATGTTTAATTTACTGACCTCTTGTCCTGTCCTGAGCCCTGCCCATATGGCTGGGCATTGAAAGTAGATACATGGGCAGGCACAGCACAGGCAGCTACTGTTGCCACTCTCAGAATGATGTCATGACTGGAAACTGGGGGGGGGGAGTTGCACCCCCTTGCCCCTATGAACGGATGCCCCTGTAACCAAGGCTTGTGTCATTGCGACTTGGTCAGCCTTCTCTAAATAGGGCTGCAGCTGCTGACCCAGCCTAAGCTGGTACAAAACACTCCCCCCATCCAACACCATCTTTACCTCCACAGACAGGCCCGAGTCCAGGAACACTCCCCAATTGTGTACCTGGCTCTTCCAGGGGAGCATGATCCCATTCAGAGTCAGATTTAAACCTCCAACCAGATAAGCAGATTTCCTAACCCACAGCGATTCTTTTTTATCAGATCAAGCCTCGGCTTGTTTGCCCTCAGCCCTCCCAACTGTCAGAACTGGATCGTCCTTCCCCTTCACAGTCAACACCACAATGGCTTCAGGCTAATAGGATGTTATTTTGCTAGAGGCTAGTCTCTCTACAAATGCAGATTCAAGGAAAACTCAGACTGCGTCAGGCCCCTAAACCACTCTGGGGTCCCTAATTAGAGGAGACGAACCGGAGGGTGAAGAAGCTGCCGACAGTTTGGGCATGAACCTCTCATGGGCAGACTTGCTTTGCAGTGATGCCCCTCCCTTAGGGTGGCTCCCTCCTATGTTGGCTTCAAGAGTGGCTATCCGGGTGGAGCGTCTGAGCCCGGCCCCAACTTTTCCACTTGGCTTTGCGACGCGCCCTAACTCTGATTCAGAATCGGAGCTGTCAGACATCTCAAACTGCTTAGACTCATCCCTGATTTCAGCACACACACACACACACGCATCCTGCATTCTGCTGGGTTGTTGTTCTTACTGGTTGGGATGTTTATTTGTTGCTTGTTGCAGTTTATTTGTTGCTTGTTGCAGTTTATTTGTTTTGTTGTTGTTCAGTCGTTAAGTCGTGTTTGACTCTTGGTGACCCCATGGCCCATAGCACACCAGGCCTTCCTGTCCTCCGCTGTCTCCCGGAGTGCGCTGAAGTCCATATTCATTGCATTGGTGAGGCTATCTAGCCACCTCATCCTCTGCCATCCCCTTCTCCTTTTGCCTTCAATCTTTCCCAGCATCAGGGTATTTTCCAGGGAGTTTTCTCTTCGCATTAGGTGGCCAAAATATTTGAGCTTCAGCATCTGTCCTTCCAATGAGCAGTCAGGGTTGATTTCCTTTAGGATGGACTGATTTGACCTCCTTGCAGTCCAGGGGACTCGTAAGAGTCTTATCCAGCACCACAGTTTTTTACTCCACAAAGAAGCTCCTTCAAGGAGCTCTGGGCAGCACACGTGTGGTCCTGCACTCCTCATTTTATCCTCATCTATTGTTTTAATGTGCTGTAAACTTTATTTATTTATTTATTTATTTATTTATTTCATTTCTATACCGCCCAATAGCCGAAGCTGTCTGGGCGGTTCACAAAAATTAAATCCAAACAACACACAATAAAACAATTTAAAATATACAGAACATTAAAACCACAATATAACAATACAACCACAATAAAACCTAGCAGCAGTGCAAGAGTTTAAAATACAGATTTAAAACAGCAAAGATAAAAATTTAGAAAGCTAAAATGCCTGGGAAAATAAAAAGGTCTTCACCTGGCGCCGAAAGGAATACAATGTAGGCGCCAGGCGAACCTCACTAGGGAGCTCATTCCAGAGCTGGGGTGCCACAGCAGAAAAAGCCCTCCTCCTAGTAGCCACCCGCCTCACTTCCTTTGGCAGGGGCTCACGGAGAAGGGCCGCTGATGATGATCTTAAGGTCCGGGCAGGCACATATGGGAGGAGGCGATCCTTCAGGTAACCTGGCCCCAAGCTGTTAAGGGCTTTGAATGTTAACACCAGCACTTTGAATCGGGCCCGGAAATGGACTGGCAGCCAGTGCAGCTGGAAAAGTACTGGCGTAATATGAGCTCGCAGGCCAGTCCCTGTTAACAATCTTGCTGCCCTATTTTGGACCAGCTGAAGTTTCCGGACCGTTTTCAAAGGCAGCCCCACGTATAACGCATTGCAGTAATCCAGACGAGAAGTTATCAGAGCATGGATAACTGTAGCTAGGCTATCTCTGTCCAGATAAGGGCGTAGTTGGTATACCAGCCTAAGCTGATAAAAAGTGCTCCGTGCCACTGAGTTCACCTGTGCCTCAAGTGACAGTTCTGGACAGTTCATGACAGTAAACTGCCATGACATCCTTTGATTAAGGGCAGTATACAAATGCTTTAAATTGCAAAATAAATAAAAGCGTTAATGTCATTATTAGCTTGCTCTAGACCAGAACTGCAGGCACCTCGGGTGATGTAGCAGTTAGTCTCCAAGCATCCGCTCAGGAACTCAAAGGCTCTCAGAGAGTATTACATTTAGCCTTTCAATCCAAGCAGAATTGAGAAAATAATCATTTTCATTAACTTGGGCAATTGGAGGTCAGCTCCCTGAAACGTGTTGCTGCCTTGTTAAAACCATTGCCAATGCAAAGCAGGAGTCTCCAGATAAATAAAACAACCAAACTCCAACTTCAACAGTTTATCTAATCTGTTTCTTCAAGGAGCTCAGACTCAGAGTGGCCAAATCCAAATGGCAAAACAGGAACGTCCAAAGTACTTCCCATCCCACACTGGAGATGTGTGAGAAATTTGCTCCATTGAGGTGTCTAAAAAATAGATTTAAACCACCCGCATGTGCTGGAACCACCCAAACACACTTTGCGGCTGGAAATCTATACATTTCCAACTCTGCAGTGTTCGACAACATGCACACATCTGGAAAATGTGCAAAGAAAAATGTATCCATTTCCTAAATGCACACAAACATGCTTTTATTCAATGGGTGCATGAGTCCAGAAATGTGTACAATTGAAAATGGAGCCCTCCGTAGCCAACCAGATGCCTCTGGGAAGCCCACAAGAAGGGCATGGTAGCAACCACCATCTCCTGTTGTCTCATCCCACCCAATGTTATATTGTAGCTCTGAAGATGAAGCTTCCAGTTAGGCATTGGTCTCTCTAACAGCAAACTGAGGCAGCAAATGCCGACAGACATAGAGCCAATTGAGCTGAAATGGGGCCACTGAGAAATACGAGGGGGAACGCTGAAGTTTCCAGAAGTAATACAAATACACCTATATTAAACCTGAGTTGGCAACTTACCCCACCCCTCACCCCACGAAACAATGACAACACTGTGGAGCAAGGCAAAGATCTTGGGAAGCTACCAGGGCCCTGGGAGACCTGTACTTCCCAAAGAGCTGAAGTGGTTCAAGGATGGGCTCCAGGCCTTGGGTGGCCATGTGTCCTCCTTTACAGAGGCCTCTCCTCTATTTGAACCAGACTGAACAGGCAGGCACACAGGTAGGAATGTATAGTAAATTAATTTCAGTTTGTTTTTTATCAGGATTTTACCCAGTTCTCATCTTCCAGATTGTGTCAGACTCGGACGCAATCTACATTCAAAGTCCGTACATTTCCGAGCTTGCAATGTGATTTGCGGACCAAAAAAATGCATTCAGCAGCATGCATACAGCTGGAAAATGTGCATGACAAAATACATACTTTTGAAAAATGCACACAAATACGCTTTAATCCATGGGACAAGAATGTGTACATTTTAAAGCTGTGTACAACTGATGTGCACATTTGGAAAAATATGCAGAGAAATGTGCACAAATGTTCATGCAAAAAGTGGGGGGAGCAAAGTTTGCAATCTGATATGGACTCAAGTCGGAATGAGCTTCAAGATGGAATTTGGAGAACTTTGGTGAGTGCAAGTTCTACTGATTTGCACATCCCTACACATATGTCACCTGGTTACAGTCATCCACACTGCGGTGAGATGTAATGTATTTTTATTTAAATTATAATAATTATTTTGCATTTGCATCTATACATATGAATTTCAAAAGCACATTTTAGGCAAATTTGTGTTCTCTTCTGCCCTCTTTTTGGGTGATGCGATTCCTCTTTTTTTAGCAATTCAGAAGTGGCCACCCTGTAACTTACTGAGCCTACAGAGTCTTCATCACACCATCTTCAACTCTCTGGAGCAAAGAAGAAAAAACCTAGTGCCGCTCCCACTGCAAGGCCAACGTCTGCTGAGCAAACAACCATTGCTAGTTTGTTTCCTGGATTTAAGCGGAGCTGATGGGTTTATGACTCCGCTTGGCAGTTGGGCACAGACTCAGGAAGCCAGCTGAAAGAAAGTTGAGAACATTTGTAATGCTGTTTTTTAAGCGTATCAAATATGCATTATCTCATTAAAAATGTCCTGGCCTATTATATAACTCAAGCAGTTGCTTGAAATGCAGTGTGCTCACAATGTGCTCAAAATGTGTGTGTGTGTGTGTGTGTGTGTGTATGTGTGTGTGTGTGTGTGTTCTGGCTTGTTGACAGGCATTTTGATATGCTGTAACAATAACTTAAAACTAAGCTCATCGAGTTAGGAGAAATGTTAACAAATGGTTATTATTTGACATTGGAAGCTGTTAATATTTTAAAAGGATTTTTTAATTAAAGTTTCAAGAACAAAGGAGCCCATTCTCCAGAAAAAGCCAGCTGGTTTATGCCAATTTAGGTCTGGTTCTGACAATAATTTTACTCTGAGGGAGTGCTGTGGGATGATTTCCACAGAGGACGTCGCATTGAGATAAGGGTCAGAAATAAAAATCTATCCTTAATCAAAGCCTTAAAGAAAGTCCACGTTGGCTTTGAGTCGTTGGTATGTTAGCTGTCCTTTTTCAAAAATAATCTGTCAGCACTCGTGCACCAGGGACTCTGGGACTTGAACCACAAACTGCATAGCCTTGGGCTGCTACCTAACCCCGTGAGCAAAGTGGGGCGTTGTTTGCTCAAGCCCAGAGACAGAAGGGAATAAAGTGTGAAACAACATCTGCGGCTATGATTGGCAGGCAGCATGAGGCCTCTGGATTGGCCAGGCCTGGATAAGTACTAGGGGACTAGCCTTCTATCCTTACCTGGTCCGCAGAGCAGAAGGGAATATGGGATTATTTATTATTAGTATTGTTATTGTTATTGTTATTATTATTATAATATTCTAAAACAGGCAAAGCACACACAGAAACAGGAAAAACACATACAACAAACCAAAGCCCCAGGCAAGACACACACCCAGGCACTCTCTCCAAAACTCAGTAACCCTAAAAAACACAGACACCCCCCCATAATATACAACATTTACACAAATACACACACAGCAGCACCGCTGCAAAACACCCCAAAACAGGCAAAGCACACACAGAAATGGGCAAAACAAACACCTAACAAAACCAAACCCCGGGCAAGACACACACCCGGGCACCCCTCCCCCCGCCAAAGCAGCAGCAACAGATAACGCCGCCCCAAACACATCTTGCTGCCCTTGCCAGCCCTCCAGGCTTACCAGGGAATAGAGGAATCTCTTGCCCCCACCCCTTTCCTTCCTCCTCTTCCTTTTTTTGTTTTTAAAAGGATTTTGAACTGGTGGCTGGAAAGCAAAGCCCAGCTCCCAGCTCCCATGCCCTTTCCTTCCCTTGCCCAACGTTGCTAAGAGTGCCTCTGGGCCCAGAGGCATTCTGGAGAAAGGAGAAGAAGAAGACGCTATGCTCGGAGGCTTGCCCTTCCCTTCCCGGTGCAGTCAGCCACCACCCAAGGTAAACCATTTTGAAATCATCAGGATTGGGAGGAGGAAGGAGGCCCCTGCAGGCTCCAACGGTGGTACCTGAGGGTGCATGGGCACCGAGCTGGGAGACCTCAGGCCTACACTGACTGGCAGAGGCTCTCCAGACTTTCAGGAGAGAATCACCCCCAGCCCTACCTGGATTGAACCTGGAACCTTTTGCATGTGCCCTTCCCCTGTATACCCACTGCATCCTTGCTGCAAAAGTAGCCTCAATTCTAAGTGACAACGCTTCATTCATGCACCACAGATCTATTGGCTGGCATCTTTTTAAGACTATTTGCATTACTGGGAACAAGGCACTGATGAAAGAATGTGTACATTTGAAAGATGTGCACAATTGATGTGTACATTTGGGAAAATACACACAAAATACGCATGGATTTTCATGCAAAAAAAGCTAAACTTGCAATCTGATACGGATTCAAATTGGAATGAGCTTTGAGATGGAATTTGGAGAATTTTGGCAAGCTCATGTTTTGCTGATTCATACATCCCTAGCTGTGTATATGCCCAAGTGGGGACTGGGTGGGGCTCCACTTACAAGAAATGAAATTAACCCAAGAAGAATAGCTTTGGGTCTTACAAATCATTCTCCATCTTCAGTCTGAGGAAGGCATGCAAGGGGTGGAGGCTTCTTATATATACAGAGAAAGTTAAAAGGCCATTTAGTTGAGATCCAGAGCAGATTGGTTTGACACAACATAAGTTCCCAGGTGACCTTCAACTGGAAGGCCTAAAAAAAGAAAACCCAACCTAATAACAACACATTTTTTTCCAAGGGATTGCAGAACCACTTTAAATAAATAGGTGTTTACAACATAAAGCTTGAGAGAGCCCCTTGACTAATGCATCTGAAACGCCATTCTGTAGCATGCATTGTAAAGTTAACAGGCTTTTGCTGGTTCCATCCCAATAAATAGTGCAGCATTTTGATGGCACTCGAACATGCAAAAGTGACATGCCACCACAATGGAAGTCAAATTAATTCTTGGTTTCCCTTTATCTCCCTGCCCATGTTTTTCTTCACTTGATCCTCCTATTTTATTTGCTCTAATAGCTTTGCGTTAATAGAGTCAGCTTGTACAGGAAGATAACCTGTGGCAAGCAGTGGATCCAATGCTCTTTCTGAATGGTAAATGCTGTCAGCTGTACTGACATGTGTTGTGTGTGTTTTTAGAAGTGTTATTTATTTATCTATTTATTCTTGTGTAGCGCATCTCCTCTCTTGCATCCTAATAGTGCCCTCTCAAGTTTAACTGTAAGTAATTCACATGCTAGGGTCTAGTGGACTTTCCCCATTCTTTTCCTGAATTCTTCTGGAAGTTCTGTCTCCACTGGTGCCATTAGCCCCAGGGTCAGCCTCCCCATGTTCAAGGCCTGAGGCCATGGACTCTGAAGAGGTGATGAGGTGGGGGAGTGAATTCCGTCACTACCAGCCCCAGACAACCCCACCCCCAGAACTTCCAGCACATGAGGAGCCCCCCTTGCCACCACTTTCATAGCTGGGGTGGTCGCACTGCCATCTCTGGGGACCAAGGACTCCACTGCAAACTCCTCAGCAGGGCCACAAGCCTCCCAACGGTGGCGGAGCCAATAGCTGCTAAAACAGGCAGGGCCCGTTTAACCACAAGCGTCTTCACTCGGTGGAGGTGGAGCCAGCCGGCCAGCCTGCACTGCGGCCCTATTTAAGACTCAGTCTCAACTGTCTGCTGCTGAAGCAATATCAGAACCTGCTCATATGAGCCTCCAGGCTGAGCACCATTTGGAGCTGCACAGGGTGCTGCCTTAAAAGCCAAGCCAAGCCCCACCCGCCACCCCATGCACTCTTGTCTTCAACTGCAACTCCTGCTGGGACTATCTTCTGACTGTTAGCACCACTTGGAACAGAACAGCTGCTTTCCACTCCTCCTGTATTGTAGCTCGGACCAGGATAATTGGTAAAGTTCCAAAATGCAAGCATGTGCAGTATGTCAGAGCTTCCTGTTCTTTCAGGACTCTTGCATACCTCCCCCCAACCATTACTGCACTCTTGATGCACATATGCACTTGGGTGTATTAACTGGGTGTAGTAAACACTGGCGTTTAACTGATGAACAAATGCACACGGGAGGTGGGGTGGGGGCATGACACACAATCGACCTTGACACAACTGCATGGATAATCACACCAAGTTAGCTCAGTTGCTCTGCTCTATCAACACATGGCATACAAATGCAGATGTGTATTGATAAAATACTGCAAAAATGAATCTTGACGGAGTTGTGCAGACAATATTTTATGTCGGGTTTTTCACCTCCCAAACAATAAAGTTTCTGCTGGAACAGGAACTGCTGCCAACTGATGCACACCTGCCTATCACAAGAAATTGTGCGTATTTGAGGGAGAGAGCTGTGCAGGCAAGATCTTGTTCACAAGGAGAAAAATGGCACTATGTGATGGAAGTGATAGAAGTTAGGCTGAAGCTGAATTGGACTGAACAAAGAACTTGTGCCATGAGGAATACGCTGCCAGGAAGTACTTTGGGTAGAACTGGAACTCTCATCTCTGTGTGCATCTGATCCAAGTGTTGAGCCAGAGACTGGAGCACTGGACAATCAAGCTTTGGTCTGCCCCTACCTACAGAGTCTAGTCATTGGCCCTTTTAGACAGCAGAGGACTATAAAGGACTTCCTGTTTGAGCTGGGACTTTGTCCGAGCAACAACTGTGTTCCTTCCACTGGTGTGTTTCAGTGTGTTCTTTGGGCCTGCGTTTTGTTTCATTCCTCCGCATGGACTCACTGGCAAAACTCCCATTCTCTCCTGATTCCCAGTGCCTGGCTCAACCCTCACATATGCCTAATGCAGCAAGAAAATGACATGCTGTCATTCTTAGCCATAACATGTGGTGGGAGAGAGGACTCTGTTGTCAAGTAGTTACAGGAAAAGGTATATTTCTCCGTGATTCTGTCCACTGAAGGCTATATTTTGTGGTTGCTAACATCATGTACGTTTAAATATGGAGAGTAGAGAGAAATGTTAAAGACATTTGTGTTCTTCTCTTTTTTTTAATGTGCATTATTGCATTCTGGGAAGCCAGTCAAATCAATCAGTTGTTATTGTTTTTAGCCATAGGCCATTAAAATTTAGTTGTTATAGATGCCGGTTTGGCATATATACAGCTGGGTATTTTGTCTGTATAATGTAAAGAAAAAGAAACTAAATATAACCAAAGAAGACCCTCGTAAATTTAAATGAAGCAGATCATTTAAGGGGGGGGGGGTCCAACATGTCCTTAGAAGAGAGAATTCAATACAAATCACTAAAATTGAACAAAATACTGAGAAATGACAGTTTATGCAGAAACCATCTAAGGACTCAATCCTTTGCATATTTAGAGAGAAAAAATCTTACAACTTGTAGGACTTTTTCTGTCTAAACATGTATAGGGTTGTGCCCTAAGTCTATCACTTGTCTGTCCTTTTTCGTTCTGGCTTTTTCTGCCGTTTCCAACAAAGATCCAATAGCAAGTGTTGAGTAATAGGTTTGGGCCATCTAGATGGAATAATTATGAACAATTTTCTTTGTGTGTTTAACAACAAATTGTGTGCAAGTCCATTCCGGACTTCTTGTTAGTTTTCTCTTTTATGAATGAGATCAGAGAGAACAAGGGGCACTATAGTCCCTTAGAGAGCTTCCGGCTGAGAGAGGATTTTCACCAGGGATGATCTGCATGCTTTACAGTCAATAGGCTGACCATTAGGGATGTACGCTGCTCTGTCTGTGTTTTGTGGATTGTCAGGTGTCTTTCATTATGTCGTCCGCCCACAGACGGATGAGAATTTTTTTTTCGTCATGCAGAAAAATACACAAATAATTACGTAAATATTTACATAAGTCTTTACATAATTTACCTCAGTACATAACATTTAGTGTATTGTCCCTAGAGATGCTGGAGAAATTTGAGATGGATTAAAATGAGCTTGGATTTCTAAGAATTCAACCTGCGGAATCTACTGCAGAGTGCCACCCTCAGGCCGTGCGGAGTCTGTGGACTTTCAGATGATTTTTTTTTACTTTCCTGAAATTTACACATATAAATCTGTAGAAAAATATGTAGGGATGTCAGAGAATTTCTCCACGAATCTCTGGGAGGCCGAATGCCAACGCATTCGGCCCCCCGAAATTGGTGGGGAAATTCTCCACCACCACCCCCCGCGGAGAATTCCGCGGATTGGCCCCCCATCCCATACTAGGTCCTGGTCAGCACCACAACCCTGGATTTAATACCCCAGATTAAATCCAGGGTTGTTCCCCTCTGTTGTTCAAACATTTCCAAACTTGCACTGTGATTTGCAGACCCCCCCAAATGTGTTTGATCGCATGCGTACCTTTGAAAAGGGTGCATAAAAAATTCATACTTTGGAAAAATGTACACAAATACGCTTTAATCAGTGAGATAAGAATGCATACGTTTTAAAGATGTGCACAATCGATGCATGCATTTTGAAAAATAACCCCAAAATATGCACACATTTTCATGCAACAATAAAACAAACAAACTTCACAATCTGATATGTATATGAGTTGGAACGAGCTTTGAGGTGGAATTTGGAGATCTTCGACAGACTCTAGTTTTGCTTGTATGCACATCCCTAGCTACATCAATGCAATTGTATCTTGACTTAATAAGCAAGTGTTTGAATAAGACGTGGTCCTCACAGCACTTTCCCTCCTGCCTTCCCAGCATGCCACAACTGCTTGGAGTCAATTAACCAGAGTTCCCCATTTTGTCCAGACCAGGAAACTGGCTAATGGTCTAAGAACAAGCCAGGATCTTCAACCAACTTCAGATCATGGTTTCAAATCCTGGCTTGTTCCAAACCTGGTAAGCATGGTTTCCCAGTTGGGACAACATGGGAAACTATAATTAATTTAAGACTTCTTGGCTTATCACAACATGCCAAGAAAGGAGGAGTGGAGGGGTGATGTGAGGACAGAGCGTATGAGAGATGTGATTGTCCAAATACAGCCATACCGTGCATACTCCCCATAGGAAAGCTGGTTGGGTTCATATTTGTTCAGAAGCTCCTATAACTTAAGCAAAGAAACAAACAAACCTGGTTCTGTGAACTACTTAAACTGAAGACAGAGCTGCAGCTGTTTAGGACAAAATTAATTCCTGAAATAGCATATGCTTAGTCCATTTCAGCTGGAAGTTATCATTCATTCCCAAAGAAATCCTTCCTGTAAACCTGTAAAAACCTGTTAAAAATGTTTTCTGACAAAGCTTGTTATTTTAACCATTTTTTCTTAAATATTTATCCAGCAAACTTGGTGGATCTGAAATTGTCCTTGTCTGAAATATTTATCCAGCAAACCTGGTGCATCTATAGATGCCAATAACCTTAGTTAATGAAAGGTCATGCTAGGGCTAGGCAGTTTGGGAAGTTCAGCCCAAATTAGAGGGGGGGTTGGAAGAAGGGACAAAACGTGCCTATCCTCTCTCATATTTTCAGGGGTATGAGATATGCAATTACTGATGCAGGGGGACTCACTGAAGTCCCTTGCGGTTTCAGTTGACTATCTCAGAGTGCCCACTGCAGCCACCATTTATTTTTCCCAGAAAACCCTTCAAAACAGATAATTCCGGAAAAAACGAAAATGGTGGCCATCAGCTGAATGGAGCTTCAAGGAGCTCCAGTGCCCTTTCCCCAACAATCACATATGCCCCCACCCAGTTTGAAAATTGCACACCAACCCCCGAAAATAGCCAAATCACCCCCCATTTCTCAATGTGCGTGTTTACTTATTTAGCATATGTGTATACCACCCTTCAGTCAAATGGCTCCCCCAGTGGTTCACCATAAATTACAGTGGGGGTGGAAGATTTGGTGGGGGGAGTCGGATATTTTGTCCCCACCCTGGCAGCTCATGTGGCAGCACACAGCTGTGATGAAAAGTGGAGTTTGCATGAAGCCTGGCAAGGAAGCCAGTCTTACACCAATAGGCCAGAGGGGGTGGAGTCAAATGATATATTATTCCCAGACCATGTTAAAAGTTTCCTGGTCAGGATTGCTCACTGGATTGAACAACAAAAGGACTCTGTTGCTGTGTACTCAATTGCCCCTGCCCGCTCCCTCCCTTGATGAGCTGGGTCAGGCAGACCCCTTGAATACTCCCTATCTGTTGACAGGATGATGAAAAAGAAAGGGGAGGTACATATAGGGCAATGACAACAAGCAAGTAAAAAAACGAGGCTCTCTGGCATCCTTTTGGGTAGTAGCAAGGGTGGAAATAATGAGGAGTTGGAAAAGCACACATGGTCCAACTATTCAATAATGGAGACTCAGATTATGGCCGATAGCTCTAATGGAAAAGTTAACCAACACACCAAGGGCATACAGAAATGTGTCAGAAGGGGTAGGGATGTTGCTGGAGTCCGAGAGGGGGGTGGAGTCTGGCAGACTCCCCCCTATTCAGCCTCCCAGAACCCACTTAAGCTGCCCTGCTTACTGAGCCCACTGGCTGAGCCACCATGCGGTCTGTGAGTGCCCGGCAGCCACCCGTTCCCTCAGCAAGCCACCATTAAAGGGGCCACTTATGCGACGTTACAGGCATAAATGGTTCATTTCTACCTGTAACATTGTGTAAATGGCCCGTTTACAACCGCCTTTTATATACATTTATGAGAAAACCTGAGTTGGCATTTTGAGAAAAATTTTGTGAACCTCAGCAGCTGGGGTGGCAGCGCAGACAGAGGTGAGTCCATCCATCCCTACAAAGGGGACAACTTCAACACAACTTGGTGGGATTTCATGAAGTTTATGATAAAGAGGTAAATCAACCACCACAGTCACATGGTCTTTTACAGAAAGATTTATTGGGCTAAAAAAAAGCCTTGTGTGGTGCAGAGTGGTAGGCAGCAGTATTGCAACCGAATCTCTCTCCATGACCTGAGTTTGATCTCAGCAGAAGCCGGGTCCCGGGTAGCCGGCTCAGGTCGACTCAGCATTCCATCCTTCCGAGGTCGGTAAAATGAGTACCCAGCTTGCTGGGGGAAAGGTAGTCACGACTGGGGAAGGCAATGGCAAACCACCCCGCTATAGTATGCCATGAAAACGCCAGCGCAAGCGGTGTCTCTCTAGGAGTCAGCAATGACTCGGTGCTTGCACAGGAGAAACCTTTCCTTTTATTTTCCTTACTGGGCTAACAGAGTATAAACTAATAAAGATGAGATATCAGACAAGCAACACAGTGGAATGTAACAATGAACAAGATAAAGATGTATGGATGTTCTTACTGATATCTGACGTCAAGTTATTTACTGTATTGTTAAATTTGAAAACACACATTCATTTTGCCATGATAGGCTACATAAATATTTATGTAGCCTATCACCCCCCCCCCCAAAAAAAAGTGAACGCAAATGGCAGCGGCTACGGCGGCCGCCATTTGCGTTCCTTTTTTTTGGCCATGATAGGCTACGTAAATATTTACGTAGCCTATTACGGCAAAAGAGATGGGCGCAAATGGCAGCCACTACGCCATTTCCGCCCCTCTCTTTTGCCATAATAGGCTACGTAAAAATTTACGTAGGCTATCACAGCCAAAAAAAAAAGGGAATGCAAATGGCGGCCGCCGTAGCCACCGCCATTTGCATTCCCCTTTTTTTCCCGTGATAGGCTACGTAAGTACTTACGCAGCCTCTAGGAATGGACGAAAGTCCCTTACCTGGTCCCGCAGCTTGCTTCGCGGTGGGGGAGAGGCGCTCCATCCCTCCCCCTGAAATTCTGGGCAGGGTGGGAGGCGCCCCATCCCTCTGGCCGCGAATCTCGTCTCCTGCCGGGACGCAAATGACGGCGGCTGTAGCCGCCGCCGTTTGCATCCCTGCAGTCAGCTGTGATAGGCTACATAAATCCTTACGTAGCCTATCACGGCTGACTTTGGGGGGGAAAAAACGCGTATGCAAATAGCAGTGCCCATGGGCGCAGCCATTTGCGTTACTTATTTGGGCACGTGTAGTCTACGTAAACATTTACATAGACTACGGCGAAAATAAGGGCAACGCTCTAACATTTTTTTTCACCTTGGAAATGGCGGCGGCGGCGGCTGGTCGGAAGACTGGCCGCCACCGCCAAACCGCAGCCGCGAGCCACCGCCGCCAGAGACATTCAACAAAGGTAAGTCCCATGCCGAGGGGGTGGCAGGGGGGTGGCAGACCGTTTCTCCACCATTTTCGGGGGGCCGAATGCGTTGGCATTCAGCCTCCCAGAGATTCATGGAGAAATTCTCCGACATCCCTATAACAGCTTCCGCAGGGTCGCAAATGGCGTCCCTGCGTTAGCCGTGATAGGCTACATAAGTATTTACATAGCCTATCACAGCTATAATGAAGAAACGATTGGCGGATGCAGCCACCATTCGCAGAGCAGCATGAACGGCAGCAGATAGGTGTCCTGTTTCGCGCGCCTTTCACGGGGTGGTGGTGGGGCTTCATTCCACCAAGGATTTTAGGGGGCCGAATGCACTGGCATTTGGCCTCACCGAGATCCGTGGCGGAATTCTCTGACATCCCTACCCTAAGAGCTTTTCTGGAATGTAATTCGGCCCTCAACACCCCTGGCATACATCTTGTAGCAAGCAGTTGAGTTAGGGATGCAGAACCTCTGATCTGTGGGCCAAATGCAGACCTCCAGTCGTCCGAATCCAGACATCAAGGCTCTTCTGAGGCCGTGCCTGTTCATTGCCCCTACTCCAGGTTACCAATATTATTTACAACAATGAAAATTATTGATTCTGTCTAATTACAAAGGAGGGGTTCACACACGTTGAGGAAGAAGAACGCCTGGATGCAAATGTCTTTTTTCCCCGTTGCATGCTGGCCAAAATTAAGAGTCACTTCTGTAGCTCCACCCACTTTTGTCTCTGGCTCCACCCACTTTTGGCTCTGACCCCACCCACTGCTGGAATGTGGTGGGGTCAGAGCATTTTCCCCCACCAGAATGTGGTGGGGGAAAGTGCCAGACAGGTTTTGACTGAGGTAACACGGGAAGCATTAGCAATGGTGGGGAGCATACATAAATCGGCTTTGCAAGGTAATGGCATCGCAATACCGTGAGAAGTGAGACTGTGTCTAAATTAAAAACTTCAACATTTAATTATCGATGTTTCATCTAGTTTCTAAAAATGGAATTATTTTGGGGCAATTTTAGACACCAATAGTGAATGCATGCAATCGTGTATTGCATACCTGTTCAGCTCCACAGTGCAAATATAAGTTTATAATAAACTTTAACAATTAATTGCACAACTGTCAATTTATTTTCAGGGGTGTGATTATTTTTCTGCAAATCTAGGCATTGGCAGCTTTAATTTGAGACCATTCCAAACTCAATCGGATAATATTTAGGGGGTCGAAATGGAGTGAACAAAAAGTTGTGCTATGTATTAATACATAGATACATAAAAAGAATCTTTCAGCTCCGTTTGGCATTTGTCTTTTTCAGCAAAGCACCACTAGCTCACCTTTGTCTTTCTTTGCCTTTCAGCTGATGATGCGTGTGGCGGGACGCTTCGGGGGCAAAGTGGAATTATTTCAACCCCCCATTATCCTTCGGAGTACAGCAACAATGCCGACTGCACATGGACCATTCTAGCAGAGCCTGGGGACACCATCGCTCTGGTGTTCCTGGATTTCCAATTAGAGGATGAATACGACTTTTTAGAGGTCACTGGAACGGAGGGTTCCTCCCTATGGTAAGAGGGCTGTTACATCCTTATATCGTTGTAGGTGGTCTGCCCTTTCTGCTAGCTTATCACACAACCGCTGGCCTGTAAAATGAGCATGAGCTGCCTAAATGAGGAGCAGTTGGGGGTAATGTCTTTAAAACAGTTGTATAAAATGCAATGAGGATGGGTGACTTTATGCAGAGCTGTGATTCTTTGCGCACAGAATGGGAGTTATCTCCAGAGGAACTCGGGTTGTATCTGCACTAGGGTTAAGCCACATGCACACGCACACCCTGATTCCCTGAAATAGCAGGCGTTTTGGCGATTTGGTTTTGGAGCCAGGGATGAATGTTGGATTGTGCTTCTCCCAGGTGTTGCCTGCTTGGGCGTGTAGAGAGGAGGAGTACACTGGGAGGAGCCTGGTGTCACCACCACTGCAAGGTACACAGTGGTGGGTGAAAGAGGTATATGGACATGCATCCTATGAAGAAAGGGGAATGTATTTATGTATGTATATGTATGTATATGAATGAATAACTCACAAGGATTCAGGGTGGTTAACAGTATGATAACTATTTTACCAATGTAAGCTAGTTCGAATAAATGTGATTTGCATAGTTTAATGGGAGAGGTACAGGTTTAGGCTTGGGTGAATCCCCAGGGTAAGAAAATTCCAAACCTGAGGGTCAGGCACTGAGTGTGCAGGCTTGTGGACTTAAATTGGACTGTTCGATGTTATACATAAAAAGAGCATTCTTGGTCTTAAAGTTTGCAATGGACCTAAGGGATTGAGGCAGTCTCTTCAGTAGGCTGGGTTAGGGATGGTGGAGAATTCCACCATGGACCCCAAGGAGGCCGGATTCCAAAGAATCTGGCCTCTGGAGTCCATGGCGGAATGGAGCACTTACCTTTGCCTCCCTCCAGAATCCGGTCTGAGCTGGCTCCTCCTCACGGCAATCCCGCAGAGCCGGCCGCTGGCTCCACATCGCTGGCGATATGGCCAGCCACCATTGCCATTTACAGCTGCATTTAGGTTAATCTAACAGCTTTATGGCCACAAATGGCGTCCACTACGCCATTTGCACCCTGAGTTAGTCCTCACTTAGCCAGCGATACGGCATGGCAATGGTGGCCGGCCGTATTGCCAGCAATATGGAGCCAGCGGCCAGCTCCGACGGATTCTGGGGGGAGGGACGGATCGCCTCCCCCTACGGGCGGATTCCCACCCAGACCAGCAGGAAGGGAATCCGCCAGTCCCTAGGCTGGGCCCAGAATTGTTAGAATCTTTGCTGCTTTTGTGTAGGAGTTTGTGGAGCCAGCCTTGCAGGAAATTCAGATGTTCTGTAAAGCCAGCAATGATGTACATAGATAATTAAATCTGTGCACATATGATTTTAACTGTGAAATTAAATTCAGGGTGACATCCATGGAGCACTAAAGTTTTCTACTCAAAGGGAAGATTTCATGATCACCATTTGCAGCTGTTATAGCCACTATTAAGATCTTTTAAAAGTGTGTGGTAATGAGAAATCTCTGCATACTTTTTGATAGCTTGGTTAAGCTTTACTGTAGTGAGTTCCTGTCTTTGATATGTGCCCTTGCTAGCAATTTCCATTACATAGGGCTGGCTAAGTAGAATTTAAAATCTTGGATGAAGCCATCTGTAACCTTGCTTTTTTGCATGGTAAATGTGATTAGGGTGAAAAGTATTGCTGTCTTTAACATTTAAAGGAGTGGCGGTGAACTTGCTAGATTTGTTCTGAACTTCAGCTCAGACGCCAGTGGGTAACTCAAGCCCCCTTCCCATTGCAACACCACCATGACCTCTCTGAAATTGCCTCCATTCTGCCTCCATTCTACCTCCATTCTGCCTCCATTCTACCTCGGAGAAATACACAACAGATTCAAATGATTTCAGGCTTCTAGGAACCTACTCATGGATTCCACAGCAGATCACTACATTCCGAGTTGTGCAGTTTTACAGAACATTTTTTCTTTTTTTCCAGAAGCATATGCAAATTTAATTGTTCAAACGTCTGAAAGTTGCAGGAAAATCTGCTAACATATACACCATTAAAAATAATAATAATCAGAGAGTATTGTTGCAGAATTTTCTGCTGGGCTCGGCCAGAGAACAGACACCGACTTCTCTTTGAGCAGATGTTTATTACCAAGATGTGGTGGAATCAAGAGTTGTCAATGTGGCCCCTCGGAACTGGACCCAGAACAATAGGCGACTTTGGTATTTTTACATACAAGTAAACAAGGCACACGACATAAGCTTTCATCAGTATTTGGTGCAGCGCTGAGTCCAGGGGCTACAAACTTCCTTCAGAGGAAGTTTTCCGGTTTCCAGAGACAAGGGCCCTGCTAGGCATTGTGACCCATGCGCAGCCACCATCCTCTAGCACTACGTCCGACATGACTTCGGCACCTCAGCAACACATTCCCATGCGAACGATGCAAGTGGTAGTTTCCCACTTCAGTGTATATCTCTGATCTCTCCTCAGTCTCCACTGTGATGGCCCTCTTTGTTTGCTCACTCTGCTCTTTGATTTTAGGCTGAGCTAAGAAAAAATGTGCAAAATGTTACATGCCAGCAGAAGTTGCATAAATTGTGGCAGACTTTTTTGCAGACTTTTCTGAAGCGGTGTGTGTGTGTGTGTGTGTGTGTGTGTGTAAACCAGTTCTTTCAGTGAGCACACGATGGAAGGGAAGACACCTGGCAATCCACAAAACACATACAGAACAGATTAAACAAAATCCGTACATCCCTAATTTTAGGCTGAGCTAAGAAAAATGTGCAAAATGTTACGTGCCAGCAACAGTTACATAACTTGGGGCAGACTTTTTTGCATACTTTTTGGAAGGGAGGGGGTATCCAGTTCTTTCAATGAGTACACAAGGGAAGAAAAACCACCCAGCGATCCACAGAACACAGAGAGAACAGATTCAACAAAACCCATGCATCCCTAATTGCAAAGGAAATGGGTGGGGTGGGGGATGATAAAGGCAACACGTATACATCTTGAGGAAGAACCCAATGCAGGGATTTTAAAACACTGTTCTGGAAAGGGGAGGGGAGGGAAGTAGAGTGGGCAGGGAAGCTCGGATGGTGATGAAGTCATATTGAACAAAATCACAGATGAGGAGACAGAGGGAAGAGACGTCAGACAACCGTGGCAATTATGTGTTTCTTCTGATGGGTCACTTGGGCCTTGATCTCCCACATACCAGTATGCAGTAATGACCACCACTTTGAGTGGCTTTAAAAAGGGGTTATGCAAATTCATGGAGGATAAAGCTATCAATGGGTGCTGGTCCTGATGGCTCTATGCTACCTCCAGTATCAGAGGCAGCATGCACCAGTTGCTGGGGGACATGGGCAGGAGGGTGCTGTTGCACAAATGTCCTGCTTGTGGGTTTCCCATGGGCAGCTGGTTGGCCACTGTGTGAACAGAATATTGGGCTAGGTGGACCCTTGGTCTGATCCATCAGGGTTCCTCTTATGTTCTTATGCTAGATGCTTGTGCCACTGGCAAGGGTGATTGTCAGGGCTTCTATTTAGCCTTCTGCAGTTGTAGGACTCTGGGGCATTACATCGAAGGTGGAAATGCAATCTCTCCAAAGACAAGGTCTTCCTTATGGCTGCTAGTGACACAATTATCTTTTTGTCACCCCTTTCTCTCTCTCTCTCTCTGTCTCTCTCTCTGCCTCCTGTGTTACAAGTCACTGTGGCTGAGAGATACCCAGAATAAAAGATGCACAAAATCATCCATGCGAGAGTCTTAAAATAACATAGGCTCCATCTGCTTAGAGCAAAATAAACCAATCTCCTCCTGTAATCACAGTTTTGTTGCTCTTTATTTCTGTGGTAAATAATCCTCAGTGGTACAAGAGGGCAGTCCTTGCATTTTGGCCAGAGCTGCTGTCCTTGCTTCCTTTCTTTGAAAGGGACTGGCACAGATGGCACTCCTTAGGGTCCAAGCCAGAGGTGTATTCTTGGTGATGTGTGCATACGTGTTCTTCAGACACTGGTCCTTTGAGGGATTGGGGGGCTGCTCAGATAATACGCTGCTGTAGCCGTGGACATGACTGTGGCATAATAAGCAGCCAGTGAGTAGGATTCAGCCAAATTCACAGGTGGCTAAGCTGGGGAGGAGGGATTTTGGTGATTAGGGGTGGTGAAATGGGGGCCTTACCAGTGTCAGCAGCATTCCCCTGGGAGGGCTAATGGCCACCAGATTCCCCTCCCTCCAGTTCAACTCGGAGCGATGCTATGCCATGACAGTTATGGAGAAAGCAATTGGCTACCACTGGGAGAAATGCTTTCCATAACCACCGATAAGGTTTGTGCCCCCCACACACACATTTTATGTACCTTCCTCCCACACAAATGGCCCCCAGTTTTGCAGGCTGATTTGCTGCAGAAGGGTGGATATGGGCATTGGTAAACCAGCCCTGTAGCCGCTTTGTTCATAAATGGTGAGGACAATCTAGCAGAATCGAATGGGTGGCAAATGCATACGAGTGTGACACTAACATGAAATTTTTAAGTAGTCTTCACTGTCCATATGACTGGAAAAGAAGTGCGGCACAAGGAAGAAAAGGAGAGAGAGTCTCTGTTGGAAGTTTGGTGATAGAGAGCCTTAGGGGGTCTCACTTACTGATGGAGATCCTGGGGTCTCAATTACTGCCAGTGGAGGCTGGTGGCTCCGATGTCAGTGGGACAATGAATCCAAGTTTCAGCAGGAACCAATCAGAACTCTGCTTCACACCTTGGAGAGCTCCTTTAGAGTTCTGACTGGTTCTGAGTGAAACCCGGAGCAGATTCACCACCCCACTGACATTGGACCCACTGGCCTCCCCTGCTTACTGCTGACATTTTCAAGACCCAAACTCTTGTTCCAGAGTATTACGGACATTGAGAAAGGCAGACTATGAGTTCTGGGCCTTAGGCAGGTGTGGAGTCAGCTTTAGGAGCATGGCTGAGTGGAGGATACTGGGAGCTGTAGTCCAGCACATCTGGAGGGCACCAGGTTGGCTAAGGGTGAAGTAGGCCACACATTGAAGCAAGCCTCATAAGTGCTTCTAGGGGGCAATCAAGCCACCGCCCCACAGGAGATCCCCAGAGACAGATGCCTGCATCCACAGAGCATCTCGCAGCTCAGCACTCTCAACCTCTCAGTGTCTCTCTCTGCTTCTTCTTTCTCTGTCCCCAAACTGACGTTTCTTTCCACACAGGCCTTAAGAGCCACTGATCTGTAAACGTCCGTAGCAAAATATATTCTGTTAATACCATAGGAAGGGTCCAACAGTGTCCATCCACTTCCATTACTTCTACTGCACTAGCAGAAACCAATCCTTGTGCAACGTCAATAGTGCTCGCTAGTGCAAAGGGATTCCGCAGTTTCAAAACTGACATATGAGAGAGAAGGGTGGCTGAGAGGCATCCATCTCCATGATGGTCAAGCAGGAGAATGTCCTTGTGGATCGTGCACCATGTATGGGGTGATATGGATGGGGCTGTATGAGACATTTGTTTCAGTTTGGTTTTGATCAGGATTTTTTTACCCATTTTGCACCTTCTGAACCAAACACAGGCTCAGATGCAATCTGCAGTTGAAGTCCATATATATCCGAGCTTGCAATGTGATTTGTGGACCAAAAAAAATGCGTTCAACATAGGGATGGCGGAGAATTTCTCCCCGAAACTTCGGGGGGCCGAGCGCCAACGTGTTTGGCCCCCCGAACAAGTTTTGGGGAGAAATCCTTTGCACCCCCCCTCACCCCGCACCCCCCCCGGGACGGGACTTACCTTTGTCGAATGTCCCTCCCGGAGGCGGGTCCGGCCAGCTGTTCAGCGGGTGTTCGTGCGGGGTGGGAGCAGCAGCTGGTCTTTCGACCAGCTGCCGCCGCCGCCATTCCAAGAAAAGAAAAAAAAACAAAAACGCCCCCGTGATAGGCTACGTGATGATTAACGTAGCCTGTCATGGCTAGATTTGCAAAGTCAGCCGTGATAGGCTACGTCAATCATCACGTAGCCTATCACGGGTGACTTTAAAAAAAAAAAGCACGTACGACTAATGGCGGCCCCCATAGGGAGCTGCCATTCACGTTCCTTATTTGGTCGCCGTAGTCTACGTAAAGATTTACGTAGACTACAGCGACCAAATAAGGAACGCGAATGGCGGCTCCCTATGGGGGCCGCCATTAGCGTACGCGCTTTTTATTTTTTTTAATTCACCCGTGATAGGCTACGTGACGATTAACGTAGCCTATCACGGCTGACCTTGCAGATCTAGCCGTGATAGGCTACGTTAATCGTCACGTAGCCTATCATGGGGGCGTTTTTGTTTTTTAAAAAAAACTTTCGAGTTCGCGGCCGGGCGAGGTGGGAAGCTTCCTCCCCAGCCTGAATTTTGGCCGGGGTGAGGCGGGAAGCCTCCCCCCGGCCTGAATTTCGGCCGGGGCAAGGTGGGAAGCCTCCCCCCCCGGCCTGAACTTCGCAGGGGGAGCAGCGAAGCGCCTCCCCCCCACCGCGAACAAGCTTCGACGACAGGTAAGTGACTTTTGTCCACCCCTAGTTCAACAGCATGTGTACATTGGGAAAATACACATTAAAAAATGTGTATTTTTTGAAATACAAAAAGGCACACAAATACGCTTTAATCAATGGGAGAAGAATGCGTACATGTAAAGATGCCCACCTTTGATGCATACGTTTGAGAAAATACGCATGAAAATACACATGGATTTTCATGTGAAAAAGGAGGGGGGAACAAAGCTCACAATCTGATAGGGACTCAAGTCAGAACAAGCTTCGAGATAGAATTTGGAGAACTTCAGTGAGCTCAGGTTTTGCTGATTCACACATCCCTAGGTATGGATCTTTCTCCTGGGGGGCAGCCTTTGATAAATTCTGTTATTTGTAAGAGTCCCATTTTGGCATCTATGTTCAAGCTGGGCCAAATCCCTCCCTGTGCCACTTTCACAGGACCATTTGTCCCCATAAGTGTATGTGTGTGGTGGGGGGGAGGTAAAAAATCAGCAACTTACCATATGAGGGGGGTGAGGGTGGTTTTTTTTTTACTCTTTAATCCATATGCTTGCCATTGCTTCATGAGCTTCGGTGCTTTGTCCACGTTCCAGGACAGAATGCCCCTGGGAGCAAAGGTAGATGATGATGTGGTGTCATTCCTTGGAGCATCGTCGGGTTGGAAAAGACGGCTGACCTCCCTGGCCACAATGGGGGCAACCGTCTTCCCCCCACCTAGGGATGTACGAAAGTCACTTACCTTTTCGCAGCTTGGCTTCGCGGTGGGAGGGAGGCGCTTCGCTTTTCCCCCCGAAGTTCAGGCGAAGGGGGGGAGGCTTCCCGCCTCGCCCGGCCGAAATTCAGGCCGGGGGGGGAGGCTTCCCGCCTCGCCCGGCCGAAATTCAGGCTGGGGAGAAGTGCCCCGTCTCCCCGGCCGTGAAAAAAAAAAGTAAAAAAAAAAAAAAGACCCCGTGATAGGCTACGTGACGATTTACGTAGCCTATCACGGCTGACTTTGGAAATCTAGCCGTGATAGGCTACGTAAATCGTTACGTAGCCTATGCACGGGTGTGTGTTGTTTTTTTTACTTTAGTTTTTTTTTTTTTGCAATGGCAGCGGTGGCAGCCAGTCAGGAGACTGGCCGCCGCCCCCGCCCGCGATGAACCGCCGCCGAACCGCCGCCATTTATGAGAGCCGCCGGGAGGGACATTCGCTAAAGGTAAGTCCCGTCCCGGGGAGGGGGCAGGGGGGTGGCGGAGAATTTCACCACCGATTTCGGGGGGCGAATGCATGGTGCTCAGCTCCCCGAAGATTCGGGGAGAAATTCTCCACCATCCCTACCCCCACCCCATGTCCTTGGGAACTTATATGATAATGTAGTGCTGTTTCCATGGGGCATTGTCCCCAAGAACATGGCTGGAGCAACTAAGCAGCTACTTCAACAGGTACAGTGGCAAGGAAAAATAATGCCTCAGTCACCTTGAAAGAGAAGCTGATGAATTTTGAAATTCACCTACTGCAAAGATTAATGCAATTTGGGTGGGGGATGGGGGACTTTCACTCCAGCCAGTCCCCAAAGCGTACAAGATTTGGCTGGGCTGAATACTTTGGCCCAGCATGGATCTACGTAGATAGCTGCCTAGCATCTTATTGAATTTGACTGCCCCAGAGTTCTCTCTCCTGCTTTCCTGGTCTTAGTGGAAGAAGAGAAGGAATCAGGCTTCCTGATTACCTAGGGAGGTGGTGGGCTCTCCCACACTGGAGGCATTCAAGACGAGGCTGGACAGCCATCTATCAGGGATGCTCTGACTTGGATTCCTGCATTGAGTAGGGATGTCAGAGAATTTTGCCACGAATCTCGGGGAGGCCGAATGCCAGCGCATTCGGCCCCCTGAAATTGGTGGCGAAACGGTCTGCCCCCCCGCCCCCCCGGGACGGGACTTACCTTGTGCGAATGTCCCTGGTGGAGGCTCCCGTAAAAACATTTACGTTAGGGGTGGATGAAAGTCCCTTACCTTTCGCCGAAGCTTTTTCGCGGTGGGGGGGGAGCGCTTCGCTGCTCCCCCCGTGAAGTTCAGGCCGGGGGGGGGAGGCTTCCCGCCTCGCCCGGCCGAAATTCAGGCGGGGGGGGAGGCTTCCCGCCTCGCCCGGCCGAAATTCAGGCCGGGGAGGAGGCTTCCCGCCTCGCCCGGCCGCGAACTCGAAAGTAAAAAAAAAAAAAAAACCACGTCCCCTAATAGGCTACGTGACGATTCACGTAGCCTATCACGGCTAGATCTGGAAAGTCAGCCATGATAGGCTACGTGAATCGTCACGTAGCCTATCACAGGTGACTTTAAAAAATTTGCTATTTGCGTTGCCCTTATTTTCGCCGTAGTCTACGTAAACATTGACGTAGACTACAGCAACTAAATAAGGAACGCGAATGGCGGCTCCCTATGGGGGCCGCCATTCGCGTACGCGCTTTTTTTTTTTTTTAAGTCACCCGTGATAGGCTACGTGACGATTCACGTAGCCTATCACGGCTGACTTTGCAAATCTTGCCATGATAGGTGAATCGTCACGTAGCCTATCGGGACTTTTTTTTTTTTTTCTTTCATTGCAATGGCGGGGGCCAAGTCGAAAGACCGGCTGCCACTCCCGCCCCGCTCGAACACCGGACGAACCGCCAGCCGGACCCGCCGCCGGGAGGGACATTCAGGGAAGGTAAGTCCCGTCCCGGGGGGGGGGCGGGGGGCGGGAGGGGCGGAGGATTTCTCCCCGAAACTTGTTCGGGGGGCCGAACACGTTGGCGCTCGGCCCCCCGAAGTTTCGGGGAGAAATTCTCCGCCATCCCTAATTTACGTAGCCTATCACGGCTGACTGCAGGGACGCAAACGGTGGCGGCTCCGGCCGCCGCCATTTGTGTCCTGGCCGGCCAGGATTTGCGGCGGGAGGGACGGGTCGCCTCCCCTCCGGCCAGAATTTCAGGGGGGAGGGACGGGGCGCCTCCCCCCCGGCCAGAATTTTGGGGGGGAGGGATGGGGCGCCTCCCCCCCGGCCAGTATTTCAGGGGGGAGGGACGGGGTGCCTCCCCCCTGGCCAGAATTTCAGGGGGAGGGACGGAGCGCCTCCCCCCCACCGCGAATCACGTTTCGTGAAAGGTAAGGGACTTTCATACATCCCTAGCATTGAGCAGGGGGTTGGACTCGATGGCCTTGTAGGCCCCTTCCAACCCTACCATTCTGTGATTCTGTACAGGGCTAGCCCATGCTCTCTGGAGTCAACACTGGGACCACCATTTCCTACCCACAGGCTTAGAGAGCTCCCCACCCCCCTGTAGAATAACTTCATTTCATATTAACATAAGAAACTAACTTTTTAGTCCTGGAAGCAGACTTGGAAAAGGCCATTTCAATTTCGCTTTTGAAAGCTGCCATAGAATACCCAGAGGCTGGTAATTAAATTCAAGTGATTCATTTGCACCACCACTCCCTTCTTTTCATAAGCAATTGTTGCCTGTGGGGAAGGAGGGAGGGGGGACATCTTGTGTTTCCTTTTAAAATATGTTTATGATTTTGCTTGAAAATATTGCTAGAAATCACTCTGCCTTTCTCCTTTTAATTTCCTTTATTAAAACAAAACAACAACCCTTGTTTTAATTATTAGTAACATACCAGATAGACTCGAGGCCAAATAAAACATTATGACTCCAATACTGAATAAGAATTATGAACAGCTATGATCTCCCCCCCCCCAACACACAAACTAACTAATCAAAGCCATCCATGTGGCAAACTCTTATTGGGTGTGGAGTCAGCCCACCTGCAGGGAAGGTGTGTGGAGGAACAGGTGTAGCAGTGGAGAGACCTTCCATCATCTGAACATCTGGCTCAAGTTTCTAGTCCCCAGCAAAGTCTTGCCTTAAGCAACTCTTGTTCCAAGATTCCCCAGCCGATAAAACAGTACATCTAGGGTTGAGCGCCTAGGTTTTGAAGGAGAGTGGGCACCTATAGGCAACTCCTATTTTCACCAACTCGTTAGTATTTATATAGAGAGCAGGAGACAGAGCCTGCCACTAGCAGATTAACAAACTGGTTATGTGGTAGGCGGCAGTATTGCAACCGAAACCCTCCCCACGACCTGAGTTCGATCCCAGCGGAAGCTGGGTCTCGGGTAGCTGGCTCAGGTCAATTCAGCCTTCCATCCTTCTGAGGTTGGTAAAATGAGTGCCCAGCTTGCTGGGGGAAAGGTAGTCATGACTGGGGAAGGCAATGGCAAGCCACCCTGCTACAGTCTGCCATGAAAACGCCAGTGCAAGCGGTGTCCCTCTAGGAGTCAGCAGTGACCCAGTGCATGCACAGGAGGAACCTTTCCTTTCCTATGCAGCCTGCTAAGTCATGACCTTTTGGTCCCTGCTGCGTGTGTGTGTCTGGGAGATGGGCCAATTTAAAATTTATTCAGGTAGGTTTAAAATATTTGCCTCTTACCTAGGGGGCAAAGCAATGAAGATATGTATAATAGAAATGATGATGATGACAACAACAACAACAACAACAACAACAATTAATAAATATTGCACTCTTGGCCACAACCAAATTTCTCCACCATTTTGGGGATACCTCCCACACCACCCCACACACACCTACAATGCCCTGGAATGACACTAGGCAGGGGGCACGGTGAAGCATGCAAAAGGGTGACCAGGCTGCCAGCACATTTGCTGCTGTTGCCCCTTGCAGTAGCAGCAGAAAAGAACACAATCCTGAGGGAAAGGGCAGGATGTGCACCAGCCCCTGCCAATGGTGAGCTTCACCTCCGAGAAACTATTTGAACATGTCTCCTCCCTCTGGAGAAATTTGGCGGAATGTTTCCCCCATTTTCTCTTCCCACAGACAGCGTGGAGAATTTTGAGAGGCCGTTTGTGCACAACTCTAATTCTTATTCTAATCGAACTGGCCTGTGGATTATGTATGCATGCCAAAGGCAAATATCCCTTTGCTTTAACAAACAGGGTGATGGTTTGACCTGCGTTTGCAAGCTTGATGTCATCTGAACCTTTCTGTGAATCTTGCTCCTCCACAGTCAGGGCCGCTGCAAGCTCTCCAGGTGCCTGAGGGGGGAGAGCACAAACATGCCATCACCACCTCCATCTCACCCCACCATTGCTGCCGCATTGCCCATGACCATGCTGCACGCCATCCCCTCCCTCCCCTTCCCTCATCCTTCATCTGCCACATTGCAGATCCCTGCTCCTCCATCTGCTGCAACACTTGCCCTTGGGCTCAGGGCAATCCAGGTGGCAAGCAGGTTCTCTGAAGAGCTGCGTTGGCCAGAAAAAGTGGCCAGCCAGGCCCAAATGTTGGGCTCTGAGGGGGGGCCTTCCTCAGAACCAGGCACTGAGGGAGGGGGGCCCTAGGAGACTGACTGCATTTGGGCCTGGCTGGTCCTTCAAAGAGCCTGGCCTCTGGATCACCCTGAGATGATCCTCAGGGTGAGGGAGAAAGGCTCTCTGGAACCCCTGCTGTGTGCCGCTGGGCAGGTGACAGCTCAGGAGAACCTCGGCATCCCTACTCTGTGGCAAATAAAGAATGGGTGCCCTAGGCTGAACTAATATGGCTCCCATATCAATAGGGACAGCTTTGTCCTCATTTCAAAAAAGAAGCGGGAACATCATGGCCACACCTTGGGATCACTGCCTTGGTTGCCTGGAAGCAGAATCTTGCTGAATGATGCTCTGTGGGCCATGGGCTGGAACTTCCAATTGCCTGGTTGGATTTCTGCATTCAACCTGCACCCTTGACTTCTGGCTCCTCCTTTCCTCAAGCTCAAAAGGATATTGTGGTGGCGAATGTGAATCAGGTGGTCCAGCGCATAAATGAAATGACACTTTTTTTTACATCTATTTTAATGGGTCTTGCAGTTTCTCAGCTGGGTTCTTTAGCCATTCTGTTTCTCTGAAATGTGTGAAACAGAACTGTAATAGAGATAGAGAAATAGGACTAATGGAGCAGTGAAAGGGGAATTAGAAATGACAGTTCTGGGTTTTCTCACCTGGTAGAGAGTTGTTGGCAACATATACTAGCCCAGTGGGCCTTCTCTAATTGTTTTTTCACCAGTAGGGAAGGGGTGAACTGGTTTTAGAAAAGGGTAGAAAACAAAAGTACCATACATTTTTGCTGCTATATTGACCCACTCTCTGTCCAAGGCTGTTGTTTTTGACTCCTCTGCCAGCACAGGAACACACAGAGAGAGAGATACACATGTTTCTAATATGAATGTCTCCAAGATCGATGTAGGCTACATCCAACTCCTGTCGAGTTGGGAATCAGGTGAAGCAGAAGTGAAGCACAGTAAAAGAATGCATGCATTTCAAAGATGTGCACAACTGAAGTGTACATTTGGAAAAATACACACAGATCATGCAAAAAATCCCAAAGCTTGCAATCTGATACGGATTTGAATTGAAATGATCTTCGAGGCGGAATTCGGAGAACTTCGGTGAGCTTGAGTTTTGCTGATCCCAAGTTGATTCATATCAACAATCCAGTTGAAGCAGTTTTCATCTCTACCGAGAGCTGGTCTTTTATAAAGTGATTGGGTCTTAAATGCCCATTCGAGGCCAGGTCATCCCCCAAATACTTTGTGATAGCTCACAAATATATAGTATTGCTGAAAAATTCATTCCCCCTGAACCCAAACTGCTGTGAGAATTGCAGCTGAAAGGAAAGAGGGGATTTGAGGGGGGTGGGCAGATGACGTAATTGTCCCTGATAATCAAAAGGCGTCGGCACTTGGGTGCCTTTGCTCCACTGCACTACTGCTGCTCACCCATAAGTCCATCGCATCCTGTTTCTACATTAATGTGCAACATAAAAACTAAAAAAAAAGAAAACCTACCAGAAAACTCACATCTAAATGTGTATTTCTAAATGCATTTTCTCTCAATGTGTTTATCTATTTATTGTCTGTACTCATAAGATGTCTATACAGCAAGTTATCTAGGCATCATACCATTATTTTAGAATAGAACAGTAATGCAATAAAATGCAAACAATGATCTAAAAACACAACAATCAAAAAGCAACATAATAAAAATACACATGCAAATACAAAAGCCAGCATGATAAGCACACACACAGACACACACTTCTTGGAAGTGTGGTAGATCACAAGCTGAATATGAGCCAACCATGTGATGTGGCTGCAAAAAAGAGAAATCCTATTTGGGGCTGCATGAATAGAAATATAGCTTGAAAATCATGTGAAGTACTAGTTCCCCTCTACTCAGTACTGGTTAGGCCTCATCTGGAGTCCTATGTCCAGTTCTGGGCACCACATTTTAAGAAGGATGCAGACAGACAGGAGAGGGTTCAGAGGATGGCAACGAAGATGATCAGGGGACTGAAAACAAAGCCCTACGAGGAGAGACTGAAAGAACTGGGCATGTTTGGCCTTGAGAAGAGAAGACTGAGGGGAGATATGACAGCGCTCCTCCAGTACTTGAAAGGCTGTCACAGAGAGGAAGGACAGGATCTCTTCTCAATCATCCCAGAACGCAGGACACGGAATAATGGGCTCAAATGACAGGAAGCCAGATTCCGGTAGGGATGGCGGAGAATTTCTCCACAAATCTCCGGGAGGCCGAATGCGTCCCGAAATTGGTGGTGAAATTCTCCGCCGGCCCCCCGCCCCCCCCCAAGGATGGGACTTACCTCGTGCGAATGTCCCTCTCGGCGGCGGGTCCCAGCGACGTTTCAGCGGTGTTTCGGCGGTGGCGGCGGTGGCGGCCGGTCTTCTGACCGGCTGCCGCCGCCGCCGCCATTGCAAAATAAAAAAGGAAAGTAAAAAAACAACAACACACACCTGTGATAGGCTACGTGACAATTTACGTAGCCTATCACAGCTAGATTTCCAAAGTCAGCCGTGATAGGCTATGTAAATCGTCACGTAGCCTATCACGGGTGTGTGTGTTTCTTTTTTTACTTACTTTTTTTTTCTCAGCTGGGTAGACGGGGCGCTCCTCCCCGGCCTGAATTTCAGCGGTGAGGGATGGGGCGCCTCCCCACCAGCCTGAATTTCGGCCAGGCGAGGCGGGGCGCCTCCTTCCCCTCGCCTGAACTTCGGGGGGAGAACCGAAGTGCCTCCCCCCCACCGCGAATCAAGCTGCGGGACCAGGTAAGTCCCTTTCGTCCATCCCTAGATTCCGGCTAAACATCAGGAAAAATTTCCTGACGGTCAGAGCAATACGACAGTGGAACCCATGACCTAGGGAAGTGGTGGGCTCTCCCACACTGGAGGCATTCAAGAAGAGGCTGGTCAGCCAGCTGTCAGGGATGCTCTGACTTGGATTCCTGCATTGAGCAGGGGGTTGGACTCGATGGTCTTATAGGCCCCTTCCAACCCTACTGTGGAAGGGGCCTATATACATGTTTTTTGCCTGGATAAAACTCTTTTTTGAGGGGGGGGTGTATCTCAGTCTCTTTACATCTTTGCTGTATTAACCTGTATGAAATGCTGGTGTTTTTAACTCCCATTTTATTTCTTAGCTGACTTCAGCTCCTTTTTTTTTTTTTTACTGTATTTTATTGAGGTGGCTTTGTAGTGTGTGTGTGTGTGTGTGTGTGTGCATGTGCACAGATCTACTCTCAGTGAGAAGCCTGCACTCACCCCAGCAGACTTGTAGAGCTCCGTGGTCACCATTTCTAAAAAAAAAAGAAAAATGGTGATCGCAAAGATGTGCATGTTTTTGTATGTGTGAAATGCACATTTTTGTGAAGGTACACATTAGTGTGTGTGCAAAAATGTGCATTTTTTGTCAAATACGCATTTCATGCATACGCAAATATGTGGATTCGCAAAATGTGCATTTTTCATACGTGAATATGCGCATTTGCATAAATGTTTATTTTCGCATGTGAAGCAAATGTGGGCAATTTTGCGATCACCATTTAAATTTTTTTAGATATGGTGACTACAAAGTTCGACAAGGCTGCTGGGGTGAGTGCAGGCCATTCGCCGAGCACGGGCAGGGGGTGAGCAGGGGCAGGGGCTTGGCGAACGGGGCTTGGGGGTGCAGGGAGGAACAGGTCCACTGGATTCCTGGACTGAATCGGGCGCCTGTGCCATCCCTACTCTGGTGTCTAGGAATCTGAAATATGGTCCAAGTCCTGAAGCCCATATGCATCCATTTCCCTCCATGTCTTAGAGTAGGGTTGGGTAAGCCGAGATGACCATCTTGTGGGTGGAAATTCATATGGGGTGAATTGTCCCTTGCAGACAGAAAGAGATAGCACACTACCCAAAATATCAACTACCCAAAGATGTCTCATGGTCCTTATATCTGAGGGGTTTATGTGGGGGGAAGGGAAAGGGAATTCACTGAAGACTCCTGTTAGGAGCAGGGATGCCACAGGTGATCAACTGGATCTAGGAGTCCAGCAGACTCCCCCTGCCTGTGCCCCTGAGCTGGGCCCTCTGAGCTCCTGCTCAACCCTTCCCCCCACTCACCAAACGTCCCGCACTCACCAGGTATTGATGGGAAATGGTGATCGCAAAAATGCGCACATGCCCAATTACGCCTGTAATCTTGCATATATGGAGCATTCAAGACACCATTTTGCAGAAGTCAAGATGTGCCCATATTTTACAATCATATGTTTTTCTGAAAATGGTGCTCATGGCGCTCATAGACAGGTCCCTGTGAGTGTGGGTGGCTTCGCAAATCAGCACGAACGGCACCGGGTAAATGTCCTGTTTCACGTGCCTTTCGCGGGGTGGGGGGGCGGGAGGCTTTGTTCCACCATGGATTTCGGGGGGCCAAATGCACTGGCATTTGGCCTCACCAAGATCCATGGCAGAATTCTCTGATATCCCTACAGATAATCTGGATGGGGCACCCATCCATCCTTACTTAGGAGCAGAAAAGTAGGCTACCTGGGTGTGACAGCTCTGTAATTTTAGGTAGAAACTCTAAAAAGCAAGGAGCAATCATGCTCTTTGCTTTCGTAATGTTCACCTTGGACCTTTGAATCTATTCAACCCCACCACAGCATCTACTCCAAGCTAGAACAACCTCCCCTTTTAAGTTTCTTAGGACTTCAGTTGGGTTTTAGGGCTGTGGTAGGCCCTCTTGACCCCTTCATGGATCACTGCCTTGTTGTGGCGAAGGGGCTTGCATAACTCAGTGAAGCCATAAGCTATGCCATGCAGGGCCACCCAAGACGGATAGGTCATGGTGGAGAGTTCTGACAAAATGTGGTCCACTGGAGAAGGAAATGGCAACCCACTCCAGTATTCTTGCCAAGAAAACCCCATGGAACGTATCACAAGGCTAAAAGATATGACACCGGAAGATGAGCCCCTCAGGTCGGAAGGTGTCCAATATACTACTGGGGAAGAGCAGAGGGAATTTCCAAGTAGCGCCAGAAAGAGTGAAGCGGCTGGGCCAAAGCCGAAAGGACACTCAGCTGTGCATGTGTCTGGTGGTAAAAAGAAAATCCGATGCTGTAAAGAACAATATTGTCTAGGAACCTGGAATGTCAGATCAATGAATCAAGGTAAGCTAGAGGTGGTCAAACATGAGATGGCAAGATTGAACATGGACATCTTGGGAATCAGCGAACTAAAATGGACAGGCATGGGCGAATTTAATTCAGGTGACCATTATATCTACTACTGTGGGCAAGAATCCCTTAGAAGAAATGGAGTAGCACTCATAGTCAACAAAAGGGTGGGAAAAGCAGTACTGGGGTACAATCTCAAAAACGATAGAATGATCTCAGTACGAATCCAAGGCAAACCATTCAACATCACAGTAATTCAAGTCTATGCCCCAACCACTAAGGCCAAAGAAGCTGAGGTTGACTGGTTCTATGAAGACCTACAACACCTTTTAGAACTAACACCAAAAAAAGATGTCCTCTTCATCATAGGGGATTGGAATGCTAAAGTAGGAAGTCAAGAAATCACTGGCATAACAGGCAAGCATGGCCTTGGTGTACAAAATGAAGCAGGACAAAGGCTAATGGATTTTTGCCAAGAGAACATGCTGATCATAGCAAACACTCTTTTCCAACAGCACAAGAGGCGACTCTACACATGGACGTCACCAGATGGTCAATATCGAAATCAGATTGATTATGTCCTTTGCAGCCAAAGATGGAGAAGCTCCATACAGTCAGTAAAAACAAGACCTGGAGCTGACTGTGGCTCAGATCATGAACTTCTTGTTGCAAAATTTCGGCTTAAATTGAAGAATGTAGGGAAAACCACTAAACCATTCACGTATGACCTAAATCATGTCCCTTATGAATACACAGTGGAGGTGAGGAATAGATTTAAGGGATTAGACCTGATAGACAGAGTGCCTGAGGAACTATGGACGGAGGTCCGTAGCATTGTTCAGGAGGCAGCAACGAAGTCCATCCCAAAGAAAAAGAAATGCAAGAAAGCAAAGTGGCTGTCTGAGGAGGCTTTACAAGTAGCTCACGAAAGAAGGGCAGCGAAAAGCAAGGGAGAAAGGGGAAGATATACCCAACTGAATGCAGAGTTCCAGAGAATAGCAAGGAGAGACAAGAAGGCCTTCTTAAATGAACAATGCAAAGAAATCGAAGAAAACAGTGGAATGGGAAAGACTAGAAATCTCTTCAAGAAAATCAGAGATATCAAGGGAATGTTTTGTGCAAAGTTGGGCATGATAAAGGACAAAGAAGGCAGGGACCTAACAGAAGCAGATGAGATTAAGAAGAGGTGGAAAGAATACACAGAAATATACAGGAAAGATCTTAATGTCCCTGATAGCCATGACAGTGTAGTCACTGAACTTGAGCCGGACATCCTAGTAGGGATGGCGGAGAATTTCTCCCCGAAACTTCGGGGGGCCGAGCGCCAACGGGTTCGGCCCCCCGAACAAGTTTCGGGGAGAAATCCTCCGCCCCCCCGCCCCCCGCCCCCCCCGGGACGGGACTTACCTTCCCTGAATGTCCCTCCCGGCGGCGGGTCCGGCTGGCGGTTCGTCCGGTGTTCGAGCGGGGCGGGAGCGGCAGCCGGTCTTTCGACCGGCTGCCGCCCCCGCCATTGCAATGAAAGAAAAAAAAAAACGTCCCCTGATAGGCTACGTGACGATTCACGTAGCCTATCACGGCAAGATTTGCAAAGTCAGCCGTGATAGGCTACGTGAATCGTCACGTAGCCTATCACGGGTGACTTTAAAAAAAAAAAAGCGCGTACGCGAATGGCGGCCCCCATAGGGAGCCGCCATTCGCGTTCCTTATTTGGTCGCTGTAGTCTACGTCAATGTTTACGTAGACTACGGCGAAAATGAGGGCAACGCTATTTGCGTTGCCCTTATAGGCTACGTGACGATTCACGTAGCCTATCACGGCTGACTTTCCAGATCTAGCTGTGATAGGCTACGTGAATCGTCACGTAGCCTATCAGGGGACGTTGTTTTTTGTTTTTTTTTTACTTTCGTGTTCGCGGCCGGGCGAGGCGGGAAGCCTCCCCCCCCCCGGCCTGAACTTCGGGGGGAGAGCAGCAAAGCACCTCCCCCCCACCGCGAACAAGCTGCGAGAAAAGGTAAGTGACTTTCGTCCACCCCTAGTGACATCTCATCCAGCTGACCCAGCAGGCTCCAGGCTCCAGAATAAAACTTGAAATGCAATAAAGGGGTCATTGTTTCCCCTTAAACAAGGATGAGAAACTCTTGGAATCAAGTATGCTCTCATATCTAGCACTGAATCTAGTGACATAGTCTAAATTTGCTATAATTTGCAAGTCTGGTTATAGTTTGCTTCAGCCTTTTGCTTGGAGATGAATTAACCTGGAATAATTTCAGATACTTGAAATAAGGCCAGGTTATTTATTATTTGATAGCCTCTCCATCAAAAAGCTGTCAATGCAACCCATAAAATCAAAGTACAGTAGGCTGCAGTTTCTTAAGGGAAGTGTTCTTAGATATTGGAATGATGAATATGGAAGTTAAAACTGCAATATCGCTTAATTGATTTTTATAACTTTTGGCCAATTGTCATTAAACATTTAGCTTTCAGGGGGAGTGCAGGAAAAGAGGCTCTTGGTGGTTAAATGACACATTTTTACAACTGCTCTGTCCCCAGAATATGAACAGCTTTGTCATCAGTTAATTATTACATTACTACCGAACAGTGTCTTTTATAATGACAATGAACAGCTTTGGATTTTAGTACTGTTTAAGAACATATACTTGGAAGACCAAATTGCAGATTTTAGCTTTGAACTGTAGTCTGCAAAAACTAATTTATACCATGTTTAGTAAGTAAGTAGGGATGATTGTTTGAACAAGTAGGTTATAACAAAACCTCATTTAACAAGAAATTCTTTCAAAAAGTTGAATCCAAAGAACTGTGGACGGAATTGTACATGAGTTTTCACAGTTGTTCATGTGACACATAATAGGTGAGCTCTATGGCAGTTCTCATGCTTCTTGCATGTGAGGTCCAGGGATGTCCATGAATTTTATTACAGTTCTTCTTACAGTTCACAAACAATTGGAGCTTGCTCTGCTCGCAGTCCCAAATGTGAACATGAACAGGAGCATGTTCAATTTTTTCCAAAAAAGTTGCAAATTCCTGAACTTCCGATCCCATTAGAAAAAATGTGTATTTTGAAAAATGTGCAGTTTAAAATACACATTTAAAAAATCTATGCAAATTTTCCATGCAAACAAAAAGAAAAACAGGTTGCAAACAAGAACAGAAGTGAAATGAACTGACCTACAAAGTGGAATTCAGAGAATCACAACAAACTCAAATATCCCTGGTTTTCCCATCCCCACCAGGCCGTGGTGGCTTAGTGCTTAAGACGCTGAACCGCAGACCGGAAGGTCGGCAGGACAGCAGTTCGAGACCCGAGTGCTGCATGACGGAGTGAGCTCCCGTCTTCAGTCCCAGCTCCTGCCAACCTAGCAGTTCAAAAGCAAGAAATTGCAAGTAGATAAATAGGTACCGCTTCGGCAGGAAAGGTAACAGCGTTCCGTGCACCTCGGTGTTCAGTCATGCCGGCCACATGACCACGGAAGCGTCTTCGGACAGCGATGGCTCTTCGGCTTAGAAATGGAGATGAGCACCACACCCTAGAGTCGGACACGACTGGTTGGGGACACCTTTACCTTTACCTTTAGTGAGGTCATGCAAGAGGATCCTCTGAATATCTTGTGCAACATTCTAGTACAAGGAGCAAAACAGGCCTTCTGTGAGCAGAAGTCACCTTCGGCCTGCAGAAGAGTACCTTTGGATCCAACATATATATATATATATATATAGAGAGAGAGAGAGAGAGAGAGAGAGAAAGTTGAGAATTTAATACATACATAAAAGATCAAAGATCAAGTACAAGAACTGAAGTAAATCACAATCAGAATTAAAAATTGAAACACCCCGCCCCCAAATACGCCTTACAACTACCATATGTACAGTAATCAATTCAGATCTAGATTCAGTAAGAGCTAAACATTCTAGTTTGGGCATAATTTCCTCTATTCAAAAAGCATAGCATATATAAGCTTATATCTTAAAGGCCAATCACATCTAATGCAGTAACTCTTTACAAGTCTGTTCATAAATCAGACATCTGAAAAGATAACGAGAAATGTCCTTGCTCTCAGATCCTGCACAGATATGGAATCTCTACTTGATTGTTCTCTTATATCTTCCTGAGAACATTTCCATCCCAACTCTTTCAGGCTGAAGAGATGTGAAAGCTTTTACTGTTGCAATGTTTCAAAATAATAGTAATGCCAGCACCACATTGGGTAATGTCCAGCCAAAGTTAAGCACTTTGACATCCCATTGATTTCAACTGGAGAGGCTAGTCCATATTGAACAATCCTCAGTGAAGCATTTGGGACTTCAGATTGCTAAATTTGGGCAGGATCCTGCTCAGGGTCCCTTTAACATTTCAAAAGCAAGAAGGGTATCTTCACATTCAAGGAAACAACAAAGCTTTGTTGACCAAAATATCTGAAGCTGTGCAGAAATGGCTCCCATCATTTACATTTTGTTTTCAGACCCTTATAGGAATTGGCATAATGTTGTTTTGTCCACTTAGCCCAGGTCTGTCAATTCTGAGTGGACAGTAGTTCTCCACAATCTCAGGCAGACAAGAGTCTTTTCCACCAGCTGATCTTTTTAACTGGAGATGTGAGGGACTGAATAGGGATGTGTGAGAATTTCGTTCTTGCTCACAAAACATGCACACGTGCCCTGTTCGAACTTCCAAACACAAACATGAGCTTGAGCACGTCTGCCAAAAATATTTGCAAATGGTCAAACGTGCTCGCATTCATCTCATTCCCAATTCTCAGTTTAATTTGTGCAAATTTTGTATTTGCCCACATTCCTCCATAGACTGACTCAACTTTACACATTTGGGGAAAGTTGTGCAAATTTGGGGAAACTTCCACAAATCTCCCATTTGATCGCTGCTTGATTTGTGCAAGCTTCACTTTCGTACAAAGAAAGCAGCGCTCACAAAGGCGAATGGGAATTGAGCACGAGATGAGTGGTGATACGATGTTTGGAGAATCCATGCAATCTTAGGGATGTGCGAACCTACCCCCGCCTGGGCTCCCTGGGTGCCCGCTGAAGTGCCGCCCCCACTCTCCCCCCCGGACCTGCGCTTGAGCCCCCAGGAGCTCAGAGAGTCACCCGCACTCACCCAGGGCCCATCCAGCAAGCACCTGCCATTTTGCCACCTTTTTTTAATGAAAAAAGGGGATCTTAAAAATGTGCACATTTAAATATGGTCAGTTTCTTTTAGCTTCCTTTTTCTGTAAAGAACAACGAGGCAGCAAGACGGCTGGTGCTTGCTGGATGGGGCCCGGGTGAGTGTGGGGGGCATCTGGGAGGGTGCCTGCGACAGGACACTGCCTCTTCTTCCTCCTACCTAGTTGGCTGTCAAGGACAGCTGCCCGGGCAGCAGCAGGAGGGGTGGGAGCACACCCTAGCTGCTAGCCATCTCTTGCTCACGAGTCAAGGACAGCTGACTGGACAACCAAGTCCAATCTGTTACAGGCCACTTGCCTAGCTCCAGGACGCATGTCAGCCGGGGCTGTCAGTGCCCTGGAGTTCGATGAGTGGGGGTCAAGGGGCTGGACATGGGGGATTTCACCGGCCTCCCAGACTAAGGCAGGCACTCGCGATATCCCTATACCATCTCAAACGTGGCTCATTGGCCCATCCCTATGATTGAATCTGGGACCTTCTGCATGCAAAGCAGAGCATGTGCTCCACCACGGAACTGTGGTTCCTCACTGTAGTACAATTTAGAATGCATATATATATATATATATATATATATATATATATATATGCGCAATATTTCATAGTCACTGTTCTATGAAACAACACTTCATGTGCCAGGATTTGAGGCCACAGTGGGTCTCAAATGGTGGCCTGAGGGATGGAAGGGAGGGGGGATATTGCCCATGTACTCCCATCTAAATCTGGTCAAAGGAGGGGACTGCAGTGAGACCAGCCATGCCAACCGTGGGAAGCCCCCTTAGAGCAATGGATGAGAGCAAGTCAGATGATGCTTCCTGAACCATGTCAAAGCTTTTGGGTCAGGCTTGCTGAGGCCTCTGAGGCCCCAAGAGGCCTCTGCTTTTGCTGCTTCATGCTAGCTATGGGCCGCCTTCAGCTTTTCCTTGTCCCCCCTTTGCCTTAGTTTGCCTCCTCTCTCAGTGCCCTCAGCTTCACAGCACAATGTGACAGCAAGGCATCATTCAACACATAGAAGAAAACTGGCAGGGGGCAGTAATAATGAGCATATGAGAAGCCACAGCCAACTAAAGTTCAACACTTCTAAGAAGATAAGAAGAGCCCTGCTGGATCGGAGCAACGGTCCATCTAGACTACTATCCTGTTTCTCACAGTGATCAACCAGATGACTCTAAGGAACCTGTAAGCAGGACAAGAGGACAATGGTCCCCTCCTGCTGTTGGTCCCCAGCAACTGGTGTTCTGAAGCACGCTTCTTCTGATCATGGAGGTAGTATGTAGCCATCATGATTGGTAGCCCTATCTTCCATGAATTTGTATAACTGTCAGGCTCCCAGCTGACCCAAGCCCAGGCCATGGGAGACCTCTTCAGAGGAGGAGGAGGATTGGGGTTCCTCAGCAGTTCCCACATCCACAGAATACTTGGGGCAACCTGAGGAGTCCCATTGCAGGAATACCTCAACTGAGGTCCCAAAGAACCCCTTCAACCCCATCTCATGGCTCACCAGAGCACTGCCACCAATGGACCAGGTGGGATGCTCAGCGTCACTGGAGTACCTGCCTGGCTGCCAGAAGACCCTTTTCCCCAGTGTTTACTCAGGAGGAAGGGCCTACTCAGGAGAAGGAAGACCAAGCTGTAGTCAGTGAAGCAGCCAACCCAACTGGAATTGGTGAATCAGGGACAGCCAGTATATAAGCCCTGAGTGTTTCCCCCAGATGTTTGCTGAACTTCTTGTTCCAGCTGTGTGCTCTGGACAATAATCCCCTTTTCAAGCCATCTAATTTGATGGCCATCACTACACCATGAGGAAGCCAATTCCACCGAGTTTGGTGGTGATTTAAGCCTCTGCTCAACTTCCCTATTGGAATGAATAGGGCTTAATGGTGCTAGTGAATATTTGCCTAGATTGTTCCCATGGGGGGAAGGATTCTGCAGAAATAAAGCATACAGAAATAAGAGGGCTTTCTCCTATCACATAAAAGTCTCTCTCTCATGTGCACGCTATCTTAAAAAAGCCAAACCATGCTAGCATTACATGACCTGGTTCTTAAACCTACACAATGCATGATTGCATCATGATTCCTATTGCATAGTGCTTTGCCCCTAAGCACAGGTAGGGATGCTGGAGAAAATTGAGATGGACTAAAATGAGCTCAGATTTCTAAGAATCCTACCTGTGGTATCCACTGTGGACCGACCCCCTCAGGCTGCACGAAGCCCGTGCACATTTGGATGGTGTGTTTTTTTTTTACTTTTCCAAAATGTACGCATATTTATTCATAGGAAAATACGCAAGTTTCTGCTGAGTAAAGGTTAAATGGAAGGGTGGACAATGTGCTAAATGTTACGTACTAAGGTAAATTGTTCTTATGTAATTATTTACGGGTTTTTCCGCATGATGGAAAAGAACTTTGCATCCATCTCTGAGCAGATGACAGAACAAAAGGCACTTGACAATCCGTGAAACAAAGATGGAGCGGATTTTACACAGTCCTTACATCCCTATGCACATGTACGTGTTGATGAAACCCCACTAGAATGCAGACGTGATGTGATGTTGACTACACAGTTGTATGTGCCAGAATTATTTTGTGTGGTGGTTTGCCAACGTGCAAGAGCACTTGTGCATATTAGTAAAACACCATCGAAGAAAAGTTCTTGATGTGATCGCACACGCCAAGACATCAAGATTGCCTTTTTGTAGTGTGTCATTAAGAACATAAGAAGAGACCTGCTGGATCAGACCAAAGCCTTATGTAGTCCAGCATTCTGTTCCACAGTGGTCAGCCAGATGCCTATGGAAAGCCCACAAGGAGGACTTCTGCACAGTAGAAGGACTTCTACTTCTGCACTTCTGCACAGGACTTCTGCTGCTCCTGTTTCCCAGCAGCTGGCATAAAAAGCACACTGTCACGGATACAGCGTATAGCCATCCTTATGAATTCTCACTGATAATGGGCATACACGTATCAGCGATGCAAAAGTGGGAGAGAGCTGTTGCTTCATTGCACATGCTCCAATTCTGTATTTTATTTTAGAAATCCCCCTATTTAAACCAGAACTCAGGAGGACCGGAATGCAAGGCAAAGCAAACCCATGGAACAAAGCAGGGAAACGTCTTTTCTTTTTAAATTTGGGAGAAGGTACATCAGGAGGCTTATCCAGGTTTGCCTTCAATGAGTCTTCCTTCAGGGTTCCTCACCTGCTGAAGGGGAAACAAAAGATTATGGAATGGATCCAGGCCTTACCCTTTTCTGCCCAGTAGTTTGGCAGGGATATATGTTTAGACCTGGTGGCAGAAACAGAAAGGAAAGGGATACCACTGTCCCTATTAGGTGCTTCTTACTAGACTGTGTCCCAGGGCTTTGACGGAGGTAGATACGTAAAGTCTGGATTAAAAACAAACAGGATTCCCCCTCCCTGCAAAAGTTGAAATGCATTGCAGAAAACCTGTTTCTCTTCTAATGGGGACATTTGGCCTAAACTTCCTTCAAGCCAAAAATGTGCTGGTTATACGGGGAGGGCGGGGGGGAACCATCTGATCAAGGCACACTAACTGTGTTGATTAAAAGCAACGTGAACATGCAGAACAGTTCAGTATCACATATTGCCAGAAATAAAGAGTAGCTGTGGAAGAGAACAAACCCTTCCATGGATTCTTGGAGAGAAAAAAACTTGGATTCTAGCCAATGCAAAGGTGCTGCAAAAAGTAGATTTCTGCAAGATCCACAGCAAGTGGCAAAATATTCAAGAGCCTTGGCTCGTGATAAATAGTTTCTGTCCAGCATTGTGAGGGTATTGCTGAGAGCACCCTGGGTCAGGTACTGGCTCCTTGGGTCACCAGGGCTGTCAGTTGGAGGATGGAGCTGTAGGCAGTCCAGACTGAGACACTCTCACCACACTCAAGAAAATCCAGTTCCTTCTAGGAATATCTTTCAGCCATTCCCCATTTGACAGACTGCCATGAAGCTTCCAGACCAGTTGTGTTCTTCTGGCCTGGCAATTTGTTGCTATCTCTCCGCATAGCCACATGGCCTCTTTGCCTTTGATCTTCCTTCCCCAGGTACTTTGGCCTGAGTGTCAGACAGCTCTGCACAACTGTTCTGCAGTCAGCCCTTGGACTCTAACCTGAATTGGGCTGTTCGAATTGGCTGTTAGAACCTTTTGTTAAAATCACTTAAAAACAGGTATTCAGGTACTCGTCTTCATCTACATCCTGCTTCCCAGAAATTGAGTCATGATTAATTATTACATATATACATATCATATCATACAATGTCAATTATAGTTTCATTAGTTTGCAGAAGTCAATTCAGTATGCACGTGGTAGCTTGAAATAAAAGCGCACCATTAGACGCTAAAGCTGGTGATTATTTCCCTGACTCCCATAGCCTTGGCTGGGCTATTTTTACATTTCTTCTTTTCCAGGCAAGAATTATGATCTGGCAAAGACCTTGGTTTGCCCAGAAAACTCTAATCCCTGCCACTGTCAGCTGCTTTCATTTCAAGCGCTTAAAGCACTTGACACAGATTAAGAACTAGTTGGAAAGCAGAGGAATGGTTGAATGTAAGGAGTGGCCTGAATGTTGACCCCCGCCCCCCCCAAGAAAAAAGGAAGAGCAGCCAGGCATTCACCAACCACTCCTCAAAGAATTTTCCTTTTTCTTCGGTTAGTCTCAGTTCCTATAAAGTGTTGGGCAGGTGGCAGTGTTAAGAAAATGAAGCAGATGTCAGAAGCTAAGGCAAGGGCATTCCCATGGACGCACTGCCCTCTTTTGGTCCAGTCCATGAGCATGCCTGACCTGGAGGCCAGACAGCACAACTTCGAGCGCAATCCTATGCATGTTTAGACAGAAAAAAATCGTGTAGTCCCAGCATTCTTCACCCAACAGTGCTGGCTGGGGAATGCTGGGAGTTGTAGGACCTTTTTCTGTCTGAACATGCATAGGATTGTGCCTTTAATGATGCTTTTCAGCCCCTTACCGTGACAAGGACTCCTTGCTGGTCTGGCTGATGTCATCCTTTAGCCAGGCTGGGTAGCGGTGCTCAAGTTGGATTTTGCCTGGCATTGTCCCACTTTGGGCTTGTATTTTGAGCACTATGGAACATGGGGCTTGGCAACTTGTCCAAGTGAAATTAGGCTCTTTTCCTCTATTTTCTGCATCATCGCCTGTTATGTAGCAGGGCATGTGGTCTAGTTTGCAATGATGGGTCAGGAAATAGGGACCAGTGCACAAGCATCATTTCACTGGGCTTGGGAGAAACTTGTAAGAAAACCCACCCCTTCCCAAAAGGCCCTTATCCATTTTGTAGAACTGGATTGATTGGCTTTAGCTTCTTGAGGGCCCTTTGTTTAAGCTCCTTGATTATTTGTATTTATAGCCAGAGATAGTAGTGTGGCATGTTGTGTATATTAATGAGAAGTGAGTAATTAATGCCCTTTTAGATGCTGTTCTCTGTCCCTGGAATCCTGTGCCAGTTCTTCTATGAGCAAATACTAACAGCAGAACCATCTCTGGAATATCAATGCCCCTGTGATGATGATTGCCTTTCCCTCCTGCTATTAGTCCAAGACCCTCCTGCCTTAGCACTGGGAATTCTGGCAGGAACTAAGTGAGACCCAATTCTCCCTGTCTCTCAAATTGCAAGCCCTACTCTTTTCTAAGGAGGGGAGAGAAATTAATTCAGCTTACATTTTGATGTGAATTTACCTAATTTCACACCTCCCAAACCATTATGTGACCCAAAACCCAATTACCCTCTGAATTTCGCACTTCTCCACTTTTTGCAGCCAAATGTTCTCCAGTCAAAAGATGTGTACAAAAAAGCATATATTTGAGAAAATGACATACAGAAATGCATGTTAGGAAAATTGCTTGCAAAAAATGTCTAGGTTAGGCAAAAATGCATGTCTCCTCTCGCCTAAACTACTGTAATGTGCTCTATGTGGGGTTACCCTTGAAGATGGTTCAGAAGTTGCAACTGGTACAGAACGCAATGGCCTGCCTGGTTAAAGGCAGCTGTTGGTGAGATCACATCACTCCAGTGCTGAAGGAGTTGCACTGGTTACCAGTTGTTTTCCGGGCCCAGTTCAAGGTGTTGGTTTTGACCTTTAAAACCCTATATGGTTCTGGCCCAGCCTATCTTAAGGAGCGCCTCCAGCAACACCAGGAATGCCATTCAATGAGATCAGCCTCGGATGGCCTCCCCTCTGTCCCATCAGCCAGGACAGCTAGGCTGTTGAGGACTAGAGAGAGGGCGTTTTCTGTGGTGGCCCCCACTCTGTGGAATTCCCTCCCTAGTGACCTCTGCCATGCCCCCTCTTTGATGAATTTCTGCCAGGCTTTGAAAAACTGGCTGTTCAGGCAGGCATTTGGAGTGGGCTAGGGTTTTTTTTAGAGCAATGTTGCTTTGTTCAGTTGATTATATTGTATTTTGTGTTGTTATTCATATTGTACGCCACCTAGAGTGGCCAAGTAGCTGGGCCAGATGGGTGGCTATTAATCAAACAAACAAACAAACAAACAAACAAATGTCTTTGGAGAAAGATGCCCACACAAAAAAAAAAGCTTTTGAATTTTCATGCAAACTTAAAAAAACTCTCAAATTTCAGGATGAACTGCATTTAAGACCAGTGAAATTCTCAAAATTTGAGATGAAACACACTTCAGATTGGAAAAATGAGAAACAGAAAGTAACTGAAATTAAGAGAGCCATCCATTCCTCCTCTTTTTCTCTCTCCCCCTTTGGAGGAGAACCTACGCCAGCAGCTCACTATTCAGCATGTATTTCAGAGAAAATACTCATTTAGATAAACATCAAAATATATGTTTTGTGAGGATTTTTAAAAATAATCTCACAGAAACAGAGTAGACCTATGGGTAAAAATTTGCGGAAGAACTGGGCGCTGACAAATTCACCCATCTGTAAACCTTCAGTCCTTGCTGCCCCTCTTCTTTTCCAGTCCTTGTTGCAACTTTTCTTTTGTGACATTGATTTCTTGCATCTGGTCAAATCAGGATTTTGTGTGGCTCAGGATGCTTCCAGATGAGGTTTTTATCCTGCAGGCAAAGCTTTTTATCACAGAGTTTTATGGGGGTGGAGGCAGACAACATCATCTTCTATTTGTAACCTTCCTGTATTTTCCCACCACTTCTGTCTTTTTTTTTTACTTACCACAGAAAATCCATTAAGGAGGGAAAGATAGAATAGCTGCCTTAACGTTGCCTTTTGGTTAGTAGCATTAGGAACGCTCTCTCTCCGGAAGCACCCTGGGAGAGGGGGAAAGAGAGAGAGAGAGAGAGCACAAAAGGAACTGTATTTGGTAACGTTTGCAGGGGAGAGACGGAGGAGAGATTCCAGAGGGTCTCTGAGCACATAGGTGACTTTTGAGAAGCTGTTCACGGCCCTTTCTCCTGGTTTCCCTTTCTTCCTCCCACGTGCGTGCACAATGGCTTCCTTGGGGTGCCTCCAGCCCTTTCACTGTACTTCAGATCTGTGCTCTTCAAATCACATATAGACGGTAAGAGAGCAGTTTGCTGGTCAGTGAGCTGATCGCTGCCTGATGCGAAACAGCTGACCAGATGCCCACTCCCTGCTTTGCTTCACTGTCTGCTGTTTTAACAGCTTGGGTACACTGGTGATGCCATGAAGGCGGCCTTTCCTCTGGCAATGAAAGACTTGTCTAACTAAATGCACCAATGTGTCACACTCAGGCTGATGTAAGTGTCCAAAAAACCCTGGAAATGATATCCCTGAAATGTTTTCCTGCCTAGAAACTAGGCCGCTACGCTCAGGATGCTATTCACAACATCCAAACCGGGGTGGGGCAGGGGTTTGTTGTTGTTGTGTGTCTCTGTGTAGAGGTGATAGTGGTCAGTTTGGCAATTCATGAATGGAATCCTCTGCACATGCTCAGGGGCACCTTCTTCTTTATAGTTGCATTGTATTCCAGAGCTAAACCCCCAGAATTAAAGAAGCTTGTGGAGCTGAAATCTCATTAGCTGTGGCAAAAATGTAAGGGGCATTTCTGATGTGTTGGGAAATGGGATGTCAATATTGTCTACCTAGCAGTAAGCAGCTGGAGAAAATAGCACTCTGCTAGCACCTGACTCCCACTCCAGGAGTTTCCCCACTGCCATCCCAGGACACATCGCTGCCCGAAATGGAGCCCAAATGACACTTGCCTCCAAAACTAAAAGAGGGGCCAACACTAAAAGAGTGTTTTTTCTGTACCATTCAGACTCCAATTCCTGGTTTCATCTCCCTGCCCCTCGTGGTGCTGCCTCTAGGGATGGGCTGATCTGGCAACTCTGTTTGCAGTGCACAGACTCCCTCTTTTTCCCACCTCCAAATCTGTTCCCTGCTGTCCAAGGTGTCTTTTTTTATGGTGTACATATGCTGTGCGCGTTTTTCAAATGGCCCATTGGCTAACGTGTGTTTGTGCACATTATAGAAATGTATGAAACTGTGTGTGTTTGTGTGTGTGTCTGTGTGTGTTTATTTGTGGGGTGGAGATACGTTTCAAATGTGCACATGTTGTGGAACACTTTTTTTTTTCTTTTGTGGAAAACATCACCAGCCCAGAAATGTAGGAATTTCTGGCTACAAATGGTATCCATTTCTGTGTTTGGTTCTGGGAAGTGTGGAGTGAGTAAATCTATAAACAAACCCTAGATGGAGTGACTTTCACACCCATCCCTAGCTGCCTCAAACAGGTTACTTCAGCCTGTCGCCTGGCTGGGCCAGCTGTGGTACTCCTTTCTACTATGGCAAAGCTTTTAGGGATTTCTCTTTGGCCTGGCTCTGGCTGTCTGCCTTTTCCTGCCAGATGCTGCCTATGCCTTCCCCAAAGCCTCATGAAAGTGGCACTGGTCCATCCTTGTGGTCTCAGAGGTGTAGCTATGGCTCCTTCTGTCACCGTACCTAACCAGCTTCCACCACCCTGCTTCTAGGCAACAGTTCAGTCCCAAACATAATATAAACCTGTTTGTTCGCTTGTTTGAAGCAGGAGTCTACAAATTATGTCCAGGCCAAGTATTTAAATAAAATTGCTACTACCTAGCAAAAATATGGTAAAAGTGCCTCTGAACACATGAAGAGTGCCTTTCTCTTTCCATCAAGCAAGTGGCAGCCTACCCCTCCCACAGAGTTAAGAAGGGCTAATAGAACAGAGGGCATGGTTCCCCATAAGCTAGGTCCCTTGCAGGTCTCTTTCTGAAAATTAAATACCACTACCACTTCCCTGGCAAGCCCCAGCAATGGCCTAGAAAGCAGCTGGTTTCAAAACTAGGACTAAAAAGGCTAGGAGGCACAGTCTTTCCCTTGCTCTAAAAGAAATCAACTCCGGATTTTCTTTATTCTCTGCACCAGCTCCCCTCACAACCCAGTTGTTTTCTGTTTCTCATTTTAATCAGCCATCTTTTTTTCTGGAAAGGGGAGTGACAGAGAGAAGCCAGCTGCAAGTGGGCCTGGGAAATGGAGAAAGGGTGCAGAGGTAGAGACACTGAGGAACGGGAGAGCTGAAATTGCTCTCTGCATTCTCCCATACAGTCAGTTACTCCATTTACAAAGCACATTTTCCAGGTGTTTTTCTTTCTTTTTTAACTACCTGCAGTTGGAGTGAAGTGAGTGACTTGTATTTGGAAGAGATATATTCTCAGGCTGAGGCGTGGTGGCTGGGGCTGGAAAGATAGGAGATAGTGCTGGGGGAGGGAAACCAAAGAGACTGCATAGGGGAAGCAGCTTGACATGTGAAGAGGGAGAGAAATGAAAACATAACACCAAGCAGGACCAGAGAAGGGGAGAGAGGGTGAACATGTCATGGCTAGGGATGGACGAACTCACCCCCATCTGGTATCTGAATACTGAAGCACTGCCCCCACTTGAGCTCCCCCTCGGACCCACATTCGAGCCCCCACAAACTCGTCGAGACACCCGCACTCACCCTGGATCCCGCCCACGAGTGCCCACCATTTTGCCAAGCTTATTTTTACAGAAAAAAAGAGGTAATTAAAAATGTACATATTTAAATATGCGCAGATTTGGGCTGGGAAAGCTTGATATATGCAATATTACAGGTGTAAATGGGCCATTTATGCCTCTAATATTGTGTAGATCAGCCTTTTGCAGCCCAAATTTGCACATATTTAAATATGCGCATGTTAATGATCTCCTTTTTTTCCTATAAAAATAAGCTCGGCAAAATGGCGGGCGCTCGCAGATGGGTCCAGGTGAGCGCAGGGAACGTCTGGGATGGCATGAGCGGGGACAAGCAAGGCCAGAGGCTTGGCGGGCGTGGTCCCAGGGTGCGGGCAAGGGGAGCCCGATGGACTACCAGACCGAGGCAGTCATCTGCACCATCCCTAGGGGTGGCCACCCATCCCCAGCCCACCAATCAGCCGTACAGTATTCCCAGAAAAGGAAGGGAAGGGAAGGGAAGGGAAGGGAAGGGAAGGGAAGGAAACCCTGCTGATGCCATGCAGAACTAGAGAATAGACTCTTCCCCTGCAAATCCCTCCATTTTTTTTTCTTGCAACCTAATTTAACTGCTGTAATGGGACCTCCCTCCCTGAGCATTCTGGCTTGCCCAGATCAAAGTCTTTCTCACCCCTGGCCTGTTGGAGAGTTGGTTTCTTGAAGGCTGTTTTTAAGCTACCTTTGCAAATCCCCTCCAGACTAAATTGTCAGGCCCAGAAGTCCCTGCTTTTGTAAATCATTCTTAAATTCTGCACTGTGTTGCACCACAATGCAAGGCTGCCATGAGGGATTCACATGTTTGCTTGGTGTTGAATCTGTCTGTACTCCATCAAACCCTCATTTCAGTCTGAAGCTTGGAATCCAGTTTGTTGGCAGGAGCTGGGGTGCTTCTTCCCTCCTTACAGGCAGCTCTTTTGGAGAGAAGCCAAAATCACTCTTATTAAATTCTTAGCATGGCCTCCTTCCTTCATTTCAATGTGACTGGAGGGTGCATTACACTTCTTTGATTGAGCCCTAGGCTACTTCTCCCCCTGCCCCCACCCAATCTTTTCTCTCCTCCAGCAGCAAGACAGTTAAGGAAGAGAGAATTCTCAACACATTCCAGCAGGGAGACCCCATTTGACTTCTCCCACTTTGTTTCATTCAGTAAAACATCATTAGTTCTTACAAACCATTTCCCAACTAATTTTATTTTTACCCACATGCATTAATGTTATGAATCCAACTTGCTAGACGAAAGGGTATTTTCCATGAATATTTAATCTTTTGTTTTTGTAGCCTTAAACCTCTAGTTTCACATTGCTTTTATAAGTGTATTCTCCAGATTCCGAATCTTTCTTTTGTGTCCTTCCCCTGCGAGTTAAAAAGAACCATGAAGTACTAGTATTTTTTTTTCTTTTTCTTTTCCCCTCTGGGAAAAATAGCAGCTTTGGGTGTGAGTGGGGATTCAATTCACGGAGAAGGGTTAAACCCCTTCCCCTATCATCACAGCCTTGATCTGACTTGTGTCCCCCCCCCGCAACACTCACACGCACATTGCATGGCTGCTTTTAACTTCAACACACACACGTATGTTATCCAATCACAGATCTCCTGCTATCCCATCTACTTTGTCCCTCTGGATGGTAAGGCCAGCCTGGCCCGCTGCAATTTTCTCATTGCATCACGTACAATATCACTCTGTGCAGAGCAATTGAGTTATGGTGCATGGAACAGAGTTCTCTAGTGAAAGAGGCTAAAGCTACATCTTTTGGTCACATGCGCCACAAACCACAACAGAATTATCCTGTGTCACTTGGTTGATGTGCAACGGCAGGAGTCCAGAGTTCCCGGTAGCTCAGGCCAAGTCTCAGCCTCAGATCATGGGGTTGCTGGTTTGAGTTCCATGACAGTAAAGTAATGCTGGTGAGTGCCATTGTCCAGGCATGGAGTTGTATTAGGTGGCAATGTGCTGTGCTACCTTAGGTTTTGCCTTATCTCACTCCACCCCACCCCACCCCACCGGGTGTTGAAGCTGGGCTGGGAGCTGGTGAGTTAGTAGCTGAAGGTTCAACAGAGGGGCAACAGAGTCCACAAACAGTCGAAGTGAGTGTCAGGGGGCCCTAGCCAGCCTCTTTCAGTCTACTTCAGTAGCCAACTCCAGACACAGGCAAAGGATTCTTTTCAAGGCTTTATTCCTTTTACAACTTAATAACTCTATCACCAGCGACTAAGCTATGAACAGCAGAGTGACCTATGCCCCGGGTTGGAAACAGTTGGTCCCCATTTGAATGAGAATCACTCGCAGACTCATAAGCCCTGAACTTATGGACTAGGGAGAGTCCCTCCCCTTTTCCATTGGGTCCTCTGGACGCGACCGTTGCTTACGCGCCAAACGGGCGCTACGCCTCCTTTCTGCGCCCTCCATAGCTCATCGCTCTCTGTGTCTGCGTCGAGCATCCAGCCAGCCCTCCTCCTGCACTCTTTCACTCCCAGGACCGCTATCTATGTCTGGAATGCTGGCAGGAGGAATCTCTGCCAGCTGCAGGGCCTGGGAGGGAAGAGCGCGCTCCTCTCCCACGGACAGCTGTTCCTCCTCAGAATCAGAACTGCTCTGAGGTTCTATGGGCTCAGTGTCCACCCTGACAGTAAGGTCTGAAGAAGCAAATAGCAAAGCCAGGTAGTAGAGACAAAAGGGGTTATGCAGAGAGAGTAGTCAAACCGAGGCCAAGGTTACTTACAGAGTAGGGTCCAAGCAGAAGACAGGCCTACAGACAGGTAGCAGGCTGGAGCCAGTTAACCACAGAGGTTGTTTTCAGCAGCTTCTGAAAGCCTCTACTGGGCTTTTTATCCGGGAGGTGTCAGAGCCCTACCCAAGCCCCAGTTGCAGTCATTTACTTTGATTGAAGAGAGTCCTCCTCGTGATGAGGCCCCTCCCCTCCCAAGTAGACCACTGATGCAGCCTGGCCCTTTGTCGAGCTTATTTGAGGTGGGCCTGCCTCCTCTGGCGCCATTGCTCCCTGGGACTTGGGGAGCGCTCAGCCTCCTCCTCTGAGGCAGACTCCTCCTCTTCCCACGGGGTTGGGGCCTCAGCAGGCTTCTCCATGGCTCAGGCCCCTGTCGTGGCAGGGCCTGGGCATTGTCTTCCACTGGGGCCTCTAACTCTTCCTCCTTGGAGGAGTCTTCCAATGGGTGCTTGACAGGTTTGCACCATAGCCCTTTGTCTTGATCGTACAATGGATTTGCCAGAGTACAGTTCTACAGCCATGGTGCGAGCCCCTAGGAAACCACTTTTCCCAAGTGTTCTAAGATCACAGCCAGCAGCTTTTTCTAGCTATGTAGTACTGCTCTTTGAGGGATACACACACACACACACACAGAGAGAGAGAGAGAGAGAGAGAGAGAGAGAGAATGATCCACATGGCTACCTGCATTTCTGGACTGATCTTGAGGGTGACTGTGGGAGTTATCATGATGATGGGCATCAATCGATCAGGCATTATCAGGGTACAGGAAAAAACAACTGTCCGGTGGTGATGGTCCTGAATGTAGCATTGATACCATGGAATTTAAGACAAACAAAAAAATCTCCCTGTCTACAGACTTCAGTGAACTCTCATACTGTGCAGTGCATGTAGTTCATAGTAAATTTCAAATACTTGTAACAAAGGGACCTTACTGCTCCTAACTGCCTATTAGCGTCCTTTGTCTCCATCAAGAGACATAAGAGGATGACATGACTCACATCAATAAAATAGCTTAAATTCCAGTTTAACTCATTTATGGTTTGGTCGCTCTGTCTGCAGATTCATGGAGCGGTGGAAGGCTGCAAGGCACAGAGTATGACAACCTGAATATAGAGCTGGAGATATAGATACAGACACACACACACACACACACACACACACACATATATATATATATATATACACACACACACACCCATGCCTGTCTGCTAGTTCTCCACCCACCAGCCTTCCAAATTGTACCATTCCTTCCAAAAATACTGTTTTACCTGCAGGCTAGAAAAGAAATTATTGGCAGGTTATGCAAATGTAGCTCCAAAGGGGGGGGGGGAGAGAGAGAGAGAGAAGTTGGATGAAAATGAAAACGTGGCTAAAAGATGGACTGTAAGATTTTCTCCTGGAAAGGGAGAGGGAAGGATATTCCCCTCTAGAAGGGAGAATGGGGGAAGGAAGGAAGGAAGGAAGGAAGGAAGGAAGGAAGGAAGGAAGGAAGGAAGGAACAAAAGAAGAGAGGAAGGAAGGAAAGGAGGAAGGAAGGAAGGAGCAGAAGAAGGGAGAAAGGAAGGGTTGCTCCAATTTAATACTTACAATCCAACAAAAACAGGTGGAAAATTAGACAGATCATATCTAATCAGATCATTGCTCACCTGTCACACCTGTCTGAACATCTCTGGAGAGGTCCACAACAACATTTCAGTATCCCTGGCATGTGTTTCATGTTCTGATATCTCTCTACCAAAGATCTCCAGTTCTGCTACTCCTACCTGCCCACAGATCTCTTTTTCCCTTAAGGGTGCAATCCTTTGCATGTCTGGACAGAAAAATGGCCTACAACTCCTAGCATGCCTCAGACAGCAATGTGGCTGGGGGATGCTGGGAGCTGTAGGACTTTTTTTTCTGTCTAAACATGCCTAGGATTGCACTCTAAATTACTCTGTCTTCTGCCCCTTTTTGCCCCTATGCCTGGAACGCCCTACCCTGAACCCACCTACCTCTCCCTTCCTTCAAACCACAGGTCAAAATCTTCCTCTACTTCCATAAAGCTTTTGGCTCAACCCCATAGTCCTCATCCCCAACTGAAGCAAAGTAGTGCATCTCTCTATGTTAACTTTCGTTCCTATATGTAATTCCTTTCTTCCCTTGTCTCTTTTCCCATCTTTTCTGATTGTCTTCTGCCACCAATCTGCATTTAGATTATAAGCTCTTTGGGGCAGGGACTTGTCTTTTTCTTATGTTACTGGGTAAAGTGCCATGCATACGGATGGGAGTAGTAGTAGAGGGATGTAGAGGGAACAAATGATATCGCCATGCGGAGCTACGAAGAAATCACATCAGACTTTGAAGCTTTGGGAAGGAAACTCAAGAACTTTGGGGCCCAGATAGTTTTCTCATCCATCCTTCCAGTAGTTAGAAGAGGGATAGAAAGGGAAATAAAAGTGCTCCTGGTGAATAACTTGCTACAAAGCTGGTGCCAACATGAGGGATTTGGATTCTGGGACCATGGGCTATAGTTCCTGGAAGATGGACTATTGGCAAGGGATGGGTTGCACCTCAGAAGGGCTGGGAAGAATGTGTTTGGCCACAGCATAAAGAACTTCATCAGGAGGGCTTTAAACTGAATCCTATGGGGAGGGGAGATGTAAAGTTGGGGGTAATAATGGACGAAGGCTCATGCACCACATGGAGAGAACAGCTTTAATAGTGCCCAATAATAGTCTTCAAAACCATGTAGGAAGAAAGCCAGACTATAAAGCACATGGTCTTTGATGTCTATACACTAATGCCCAGAGTATGGGAAACAAACAGAATGAACTTGAACTCTTAATACGGAAGGGAAATTATGACTTGATAGGTGTAAATGAAACTTAGTGGGATGACTCCCATGATTGGAATATAGCAATTGAAGGATATAACTTGTTCAAAAAGAACAGAAGGAACAGAAAGGGAGGTGGAGTTGCAGTATACGTTAAAAATACATATCTCTGCACAGAAATACAGGAGGATGAGCTTGGTAGCCCCATCGAGAGCATCTGGATCAAAATAAATGGATCAAAGAATAAAAGGAACATGGTGGTCAGAGGCTACTACCAGCCACCCAACCAAGGAGAAGATGAGAATGAAACTTTGGAAAAGCAAATAGCCAATGTTTCAAGGAAGCGTGATGTAGTAGTAATGGGGGACTTCAGTTTCCCCGATATTTGTTGGGAGACAAATTCTGCAAAACATGGCCCCTCCAAGAAATTCCTGGCTTGTGTTGCTGATAACTTCCTCCTGTAGAAAGTGGAGGAAGGAACTAGAGGATCGGCTATCCTTGACTTGATCCTAACTAACAGAGATGACTTAGTGGATCAAGTAGCAGTTATGGGAACTCTGGGGGAAAGTGACCATGGTATAGTTGAGTTCTTGGTTCTAAAGGAAGCAAAAGCTGAGTGTAGACAAATGCGTACCCTGGATTTTAGGAAAGCCAATTTTAATAAACTCAGAACAATGACAAGTAAGGTCCCATGGCAAGCGCCCCTAGGGAGAAAAGGAGTCCAAGATGGGTGGGAGTTTTTTAAAAAGGAAATTCTAAAGGCACAATTACAAACAATTCCAACAAGGAAAAAAAGGTGGAAGACAACAGAAGACGCCAATGCAGCTTCACAAAAAGCTTAGAGATGACCTCAAAACAAAAAGGACACATATAGGAAGTGGAAGGAAAGCCAAGCTACAAAGGAAGAGTACAGGCAGGTAGCACAGAATTGCAGGGATGGCGTCAGGAAGGCTAAAGCTGAAAACGAGCTGAGGTTAGCAAGGGATGCTAAAAGCAACAAAAAGGCTTTCTTCAGCTATGTGCATAGTAAAAGGCAGAAGAAAGAAGTGGTGGTTCAGCTATTAAATAAGGATGGCAAAATGATAACAGATGACAAAGAAAGGGCAGAAGTGCTCAATGCCTACTTTGGCTCAGACTTCTCCCGAAAGAGGGTCTATGAGCCCCCTGGTAAAGGTGAAGTACAGGTTGAAGGGGCAGGATTGCAGTTTGAGTTCGATAGGCATATGGTCAAGGAACAACTAATTACTTTGAATGAGTTCAAATCTCCAGGGCCAGATGAACTGCACTATAGAGTAATAAAGGAACTGACAGAATAACTCCCAGAACCACTATTCTCTTTGAGAAATCCTGGAGGACGGGTGAAGTGCCAGATGACTGGAGGAGGGCTAATGTTGTCCATATCTTCAAAAAGGGCAAAAAGGAGGAACCTGGGAACTACAGACGAGTCAGTCTGACATCAATCCCTGGGAAAATTCTGGAGCAGATGATAAAGCAATCCATCTGGAAGCACCTTGAAAACAATGCAGTGATTACTCGAAGCCAACAGGGATTTGTCAAGAACAAATCCTGTCAGACGAATCAGATCTCATTTTTTGATCAGGTAAGCTCCTTTGTGGACTGTGGGAATGCTGTGGACATTATATACCTTGACTTCAGCAAAGCTTTCGACAAAGTGCCCCATGATATCCTGGTGAGCAAACTAGCTCAAAGTGGGCTAGATGAAACAATGATCTGGTGGATCCACAGTTGGCTACAGAATCAAAGAGTGCTTATCAATGGGATCTTCTCAAACTGGGGAGAGGTAATGAGTTGGGTACCGCAGGGCTCACTCCTGAGCCCAGTACTCTTCAACATTTGTATTAATGACTTGGAGGAGGAGGTGCAGGGAAAGCTTATCAAATTTACAGATGACACAAAATTGGGCAGGATAGCTAATACCTTGGAAGACAGAAACAAAATTCAAAGGGATCTTGATAGACTGGAGTGCTGGGCAGACAACAACAGAATGAAATTTAATAGGAATAAATGCCAAGTTCTGCCCCTAGGAAAAAGAAACCAAATGCACAGTTACAAGATGGGGGATACGTGGCTCAACAACACTACAAGTGAGACGGATCTTGGAATTGTTGTAGATCACAAGCTGAATATGAGCCAACCATGTGATTTGGCTGCAAAAAGGGCAAGTGCTCTTTTGGGCTGCATTAATAGAAGTATAGCTTCCAAATCACATGAAGTACTAGTTCCCCTCTACTCAGCACTGGTTAGGCCTCATCTGGAGTCCTGTGTCCAGTTCTGGGCACCACACTTTAAGAAGGATGCAGACGAGCTGAGAAGATTCAGAGGAGGGCAACAAAGATGATCAGGGGACTGGAAACAATGCCCTATGAAGAGAGACGGAACAAACTGGGCATGTTTAGCCTTGAGAAGAGAAGACTGAGGGAAGACATGATAGCGCTCTTCAAGTACTTGAAAGGTTGTCACAGAGAGGAAGGCCAGCATCTCTTCTCGATCATCCCAGAGTGCAGGACATGGAATCATGGGCTAAAGTGACAGGAAGCCAGATTCCGGCTGAACATCAGGAAAACCTTCCTGACTGTTAGAGAAATATGACAATGGAACCAATTCCCTAGGAAGGTAGTGGGCTCTCCCACACTGGAGGCATTCAAGATGAAGCTTGACAGCCTTCTGTCAGGGATGCTTTGACTTGGATTCCTGCCTTGAGCAAGGGGTTGGACTTGATGATCTTATAGGCTCCTTCCAACCCTACTATTCTATGATTCTATGTCTCTCAGACCCAAGGCAACCATGGCTGAGCCCAGGGTCCATGATGAGATTGTTTAGCACAGATTCATAAAAAGAGTTGTGTATGGAGCCACCTGTGAGTAATCTGTTGTTTTGCTCCCCTGTCTCTGTGCAATGCAAAACTCAAAGTAACCTCAGCGTGCTCCTTTTCCTTTTGTGCAGAAATCTCAGCAGGTCAAATATGCCTAAGGGAGGGCCGTAGCTCACTGCTAGAGCACATGACTCACATGCAAAAGTTCCCTGGCAACTCTCAGTCTCAGACTCCTGTCTGAAAGCCTGAGGAGCTGCTGCCATACTGTTTGTAGGCAATCCCAGATTGACCTATATTGCGAATTGATACAGGGCAGTTTCCCATCTTCCTGGGTTTATTAGAAGATGTTGAGAAGGAATGGGAGGGGTATGGCGGCAAGGAGAAACAGGCTTGGAGCATGCTAGTCCCCTCTGCTAAGCTTCTCTTTGCAGCATCGAACACAGCCCCTCCCTCCAGGAAAGAAGATGACTTAACTTGAATGGCCCCTTGCCATCCATAGGTCCCACCCATACAGCATCCTAAAGAACCAGTAGCTTCCTGGGCCATTACATCTTGCCATCGTTGCTCTTTGGCAGAGAGTTGTGAGCGAATCGGCTTCATTAGGGGGTTCTATTCATCACACCATTCTGTTTGAATTCATTTTGGATGTCAGGATGCTAATGTATCTCCCATTCTACAATTAAGTCCCAGCTCCAAACTCCCCTCTCATTTCCACAGCATGTTAATTCATGAGGGGGAAGGGAAGGTGCGGGAAAGAAGAGTGTCTTTCCATGGTGTGTTCAGGCTAAAATTGTGGAGACATGCCATTAATTTTCTGGCACAATTGTCCCAGCCTCATTCCTTATTCATATACATCTGTCCCATCTGAGCTTCAGATGTGTGTCTGGAAACATTTCTTCATTTTTCTTCCTCTCCCTCCCATACTTTAATTAAAAAAAAACAACACCTCCCTCTCTTACACTTTACAATGGCTGTCCTCCATGTTCAGTGCTATGCACAGTTGGATATTTGCTGGAGCCCAGAGATTATGGAAGGGTCTGCTACTAGGGATGCCATTCACATACAAATCTGGACTTTTGGGGCTCGATGGACTTCTGCTGCCTGCCCGACTTGGCTTGCATTTGCTAACCAAGCCGAGAGTTTTCCCTGAACTCCAGGGACATTTTCCATTGGGGGTGGGGGGGGCTGCAATTTGCACAAATCTGCATAATTTGCGCAACGTGCAGCCACACTTGTGCAATTCGTGCAAATTTTGCAGAATGGCGCAAATCGTGGGTGCAATTTTCGCAAAGAAACAAACACAACTAATCCACTAACTGGCCTGACTCACTGCAGACTGAATTGGGCCAGTTAGTGGAAAACAGACAAAAGTTTTGTGGGCCGAAACGATGAAAACCCATCGAGCTCTGCCCCTGAAATGGACTCCTCCGACATCCCTACCTGCTACTGATCCCCAAATGCCACCGTCTTCATTGCTGATCTCTCACACATGCCCACAACTGGCAAGAATCTTTGGTACAATCTGCAGACATGACGTGGGTGTGTCTCTCTTTCATTCTGGCTGATCGTACAACTGGGTTTGCTTTGCCCTAGAAGCAGTGGTGTTGTGGACCCAGGGCTCACAGCGATGCAGTGGCAGCAGATTTTTTATTAGCAGGGATGCTAATATCATCGGCCACCCCGTTCAGACTTCCTTGTCCCCTCTGAGCTTTGTTGCAATCCTCACGGTAGCGGGGTGTGGGGGAGGATGAATTTTCCCAGTATCACTATATTGTTTGCTGTTGTAATGCAAAGTATTTTGGGTTGGCCTGGTCTTGAAAGGGCAGTAAAGACTAGGGATGGACAAAAGTCACTTACCTGATCCCGAAGCTTGCTTCGCGGTGGGGGGGGAGGTGCTCCGTCCCTCCCCCCAAAATTCTGGGCAGGGGGGAGGCACCCTGTCCCTCCCTGCCGAAATTCTGGCCGGGGGGAGCGCCCCGCCTCTCCGGCCGCGAAAGTTCTTCTCCTGCCGGGACGCAAATGGCGGCGGCCATAGCCGCTACCGTTTGCGTCCCTGTCCTGCAGTCAACCGTGATAGGCTATGTAAATCTTTACGTAGCCTATCACAGCTGACTTTGGGAAAAAAAAAAGCGCGTATGCAAATGGCGGCGCCCATGGGCGCCGCCATTTGCGTTCCTTATTTTGGCACGGGTAGTCTACGTAAATATTTACGTAGACTACAGCGAAAATAAGGGCAACGCAAATAGTGTTGCCCTTATTTTCGCCGTAGTCTACGTAAATATTTACGTAGACTACCCGTGCCAAAATAAGGAACGCAAATGGCGGCGCCCATGGGCACCGCCATTTGCGTACGTGCTTTTTTTTTCAAAGTCAGCCGTGATAGGCTATGTAAAGATTTACGTAGCCTATCACGGTGTTTTTTGAAAATCTAGCCGTGATAGGCTATGTAAATCTTTACGTAGCCTATCACGTTTGTTGTTGTTGTTGTTGTTGTTGTTGTTTTACTTGGAAATGGCGGTGGCAGCAGCCGGTCGGAAGACTGGCCGCCGCCGCCGAACCGCCCCCGGGAGCCGCCGCCGCCAGGGACAATCGCCGAAGGTAAGTCCCATCCCGTGGGGGGCGGGGGGGCGGACCGTTTCTCCACCAATTTCGGGGGGCCGAATGCGTTGGCATTCAGCCTCCCGGAGATTCATGGAGAAATTCTCTGACATCCCTAGTAAGGACCCACTGGTTTACAAAAGACCTGCTCCTGCTGGAGATAAAACTGCTTGAACTGGTTTGTTGATATAGACCAACACAGATGCCTGTGTTTTTGGACCCTCCTTGGCAGTGTAGCTACAGCATCCACCATTATTTATCTTTATTAGAGGCCTTTAATATTGCGCATATTAAGCTTTCCCAGCCCCAAACTGTGCATATTTAAATATGCGTATTTTTAAGCTCCCTTTTTTCAATTGAAAAAAAAAGTGGCAAAATGGTGGGCGCTTGCTGGATGGGTCACGGTGAGTCTGGGATGGTGCAAGCGAGCGCAAGCGAGGGCAGGGGCTCGGTGGGCACAGTCTGGGGTTTGCGGGTCCCCCCCCCCCCGACTCCCAAACACAGTCAGGTGTTTGTGCCTAGTTTTGAAAAAGCACTTTTGTGTTTTTAGCTCAGAACCCTTCTCTGCCTTGTTCTCAGGTTCTTGAGCAGGTTACTTTTCTTTTAGTCCCACCAGCTTGCCTTCTGGGAAATGAGTGTGTTGTGCCTGACCATCTTATGAATGGGCAAGCTACTCGTTGCAGCCATTTTGTGAGAGTGCCCAATAACACTCTTTCAGTATTCCAAATGTGTCCAGTGACCAGAAAAGGTCAGGGCTTAATGTTAGGTGTTTGAGGACTGGCTGCAGGTATAAGAGTTTAAGACACATTACCTTTGCAGCATGGTGCTGCCTGGATGATGTGTTTGCTTCTTGCACCGGCATCACTGGCCCAGTGGAAATGCAGCACATCTGCTTGTTCCGTGTGTGTGCATGAGTGTGTGTGTGTGTGTGTGTGTGAATGGTCTGTGAGGAATTCAGTTTTTAACAATTCCAAGATGACCTCACCTGACTTGCACCAGGGATGAAACTGGGGCTTCCTGAATTCAAAGCTGGGTGCGCCATCATTTTTGCAAAGAGGCCAAAGTGATAGTATTAGATAGTTCTTGCTGAGTATATTCATTGCATGGTGAAATGTTTTCCTGATTTTCTCTATAATTGTGGCATCTGGTCACTGGCTTTAAAAGAGGATTAGGAGGAGAATAGGCCTATCCACAACTCCTCTTCATGATAGCTAAATAGAACCTCCATGGTCAGGGGTAGTATGCCACTGAATACTAGTTACTGGTCGGCAGACACAACAGTAATGATGACTATTACCTAAATTTATATTATATTTTTATTTATTTGTTACATTTATATGCCACCTTTCCTCCAAGGAGCAATACATGATTGCCCTTCTCCATTTTATCCTCACAACAACCCTATGAGGTAGGTTCAGTTGAGAGTCGGGGACTGGCCCAAAGTCACCCACTCAGCTTCATGGATGAGTGGGGACTAGAACCTGGGTCTCATGACTCCATCCAAAGCTCTTACTGCCATCACTCAATGTGGCTCTGAATGATTTGCTGGAGGCATCTGGCTAGGTATTGCTTCACTGGAGGGACCCTTGTCTCGTGCAAGGCTCTTCTTGAGTTCTTAAGCATATTTTAGAAATTGAGCTTGTGGCTGAAAATATTTGATATCCAAGATATGACGGTCAACTGGAAAGTCAACCTTATTGTGAACTATAAGAATATACTATAATCGTGCGAGGGGACGGGGGTCTTCTTTGCAGGTCTTTCATGCAAAGTGGTGACTTTTATGTAATTCTTTGGATGCTGTACCACTCACAGGGATCCAAATCAAATCTTTCCAGGTTTGTTAATTGTCCTTCCATTTCTTAAGGATGGCGGAGAAATCCGCCACAGACTCAAATGAGGCCAGATCCTTTAGAATCCGGCCCCCCGGAGTCCATGGCAGAATGGACTACTCCCCCCTGCCACCCTGTGAAATTCTCCCTGGATGGACCCTACCTGCCGCCGGCCGGTCCGGATCCATCTCCTGCTGTCCGCTGCCGTCCGCTGCCCCGGTCTGCGGACGCAAATGGCATCTGGCATAGCGCATGCCATTTGCATCCCTGCTTTAGCCGTGATAGGCTAAGTAAATATGGCAGCGGACAGAAGTCCAGCTGTGGACGGGCCCAGCCAGTGGCTCCGCAGACTTGCTGTGGAGCGGAGTCAGCCGGAGAGGATTCCAGAGGGAGGGACGGGTTGCCTCCCCCCCCCAGCAGACACCCCAAACCAGATGGGTGAGTGGGGTTCGTACACCCCTACCATTTCTCCTGCAGAGATACTGGGTGCTCCTTCATAACATAGTCGGGGGTTCCCCCCAAATTAATTAATTTTTCTCATGAGAAATCCCCATCTGAAACAAGGGCGAAAATGTGATAATGTTTTATTTCTCTCAATAAGACAAGGACAGATACCTTTTCTGTTCACAAAACTCCATTTATGGATAAGGGAAGCAAGAATGAAACGATGCCAGAAAGAGCTGGCACAGGACGTGCTACAAAAACATTAATTAAATGTCTATCGCAGGCCAAGCCTTGTGTGTCAGAAGAGGTAAAACAAAAGGAACACCATATCCTAGTCATCTCTCTGCCACCCACAGCACGAAAAAAGGACTTTTAAGATAAAGGATTAGAAAAATATTTGGAACCAGTCCATTGCTGCTTGTTATTTCACCACACTTTAATAGGGTTGTGTTTTTCCTTCTTGCCAACCTTCTGAAGTTCAGCTTGACCAGACCACTGTAAATTAGGAACGACCTTTGTCCTTGAGTGGTTTCTTCTCCCACACACTGGATTGTGGAATTTATTCAGCTGCTTTCAGGGTTGTTGACTTATTCCATGCCAGGGGTATTATTTCATCTTTAAAAGAATTTATTGTGGTGAGGAGCAGCTTGTTATCCTGTAGGACAGCCTCCAAACGAAGGCACCTAGCACATGCTGCTCAGATACAAGGTCAACTGAGTAAGATTAAGCACATATATCCAAGGTGAAAGTCGGGATATGCAAACTCACCCCCGTCCGGGTTCTCCGGACTCCTGCCCAAACCTTGCCCGCCTGCTCACCAGTCCTCGGACTGTGCTCGAGCCCTGCCCACTCCCGGCGACAAGCCCGCACTCACCCCAACAGCCTCATCGAGCTCCACTTTCACCATTTCTAAAAAATAAAAAAGGGATCGCAAAAATGTGCATGTTTTTGTATGCGCAAAAATGCACATTTTTGCGAATGCGCATATTCTCATGTGTGAAATGCACATTTTTGCAAAGACGCACATTATAGTGTGTATGAAAATGTGCATTTTTCGTATAGTACACATTTTCATGCATATACCAATATGTGCATTCACAAAATGTGCATTTTTGCGTGTGTGGAAATTTGTGCAAAAAACCCCCATTTTATTTCTCAGAAAATGGTGACCACGAAGCTGAACAAGGCTGCTGGGGTGAGTGCAGGCCATTCACGGAGCACAGGCAGGGGGCGAGCAGAGGCAGGGGCTCGACAAGCAGGGCTCAGGGGTACGGGAGGAGCTGGTCCGCCAGATTCTGGACTGAATCAGGTGCCTGTGCCATCCCTAGGTGAAAGAGAGAGGGGTTTTGTCACCTGAAAGGCAGTGCTTTTTTTGTAGCAGAGATCGTGCACTGGGGCCACATCCAAGAAGGAATGGGGGAGAAATGTCTTCGGTGCAGAATTTTAAATGGACCAACCTAATTCACACATGTGATAAACTAATATGCAAACCAGAATGCAATTATCCTTTGGTATTCCAAATGTTGCAATGAAGTTCTCTGTTTTTACAAATATGTTAAGAGGAGTACATGAGGGGAAATTGAATACATGGGGGGGAAGCATACAAAAAGGCATATATTAGGGGACATGACTTACAAAAAATTCTATATTGGGAAATGCTTACAAAAATGTGTCTGAAAAGTGCTCACTCTCTTTCTCTCTCTCTCTCTCTCAAATTGATTGAGAACTAGGATGGAACAAACTTGTGCTTGGAAAAAAATGTGAACATTATAGAAAGCAAGAGGCAGACTTGGCCATCTGTACATCCAAAATCTCACCGTTCTGAGATCTCGGGAGGTTTCTAAGCCACCCTTCGTGTTTCTTCATGATTTTCACATTTCATTTATTTATTTACAGCATTTTTACCCTACTCTCCACCAAAAAAGGCTTCCAGAGTGGCTTACAAAGATCACTAATACAACAGCTCCTGCCCTCAGGCTTACAATCTAAAAGACACAACTCAAAAGGAAAATGGATTGAGAGGGAGGAGGGGGAAAAGCAACACTGAGGCAGTTTCAAAGTTCTTCTGGGCATTCTTTCTGGAAGGGAAGGGCAAAACAAGCCCCCTGCCACTGTTCCTTCTCTGGCTGATATATGGGGCTAAGTTGGTCTCCCATTTGCAGCAATGTTTATCCTGAGAGGGGCAGTGGAGATGCAGCCTCCCAATGGCCTTTGGTTCTCTGGCCAATGGATGAGGCCAGAGTCTGCAGTCCCAGGAAACTGTCAGGTGGAGCTGTCATTTGGGGGGTCTCAGTGGGGGTCCTAGCCATTGTGTAACTTCACGTTGGCTGGACTCCATCATACAAGTCATGTCTCTCCTGGGGACTAGCTCTTAGACTACACTAGGGGTGTACGAAACCCCGCTTACCTGGCTCCGCCGGGTTCCGCATGTGGGGGGAGGCGCTCTGTGCCTCCCCCTGGAATCCTGGCCGGCCGGCTCCACTCCACGGCCAAGCCACGGAGCCGCCGGCTGGCTCCGGCCGCCCACAGCCAGACATCCGGCTGCTGGGCAGCCTTGCAGGGACGCAAATGGCGGCTGTCGTAGCTGCCATCATTTACGTCCCTGTAGTGAGCCGTGATAGGCTACATAAGTATTTATGTAGCCTATCATGGCAGGGGGAAAAAAAAACCAGCATACACAAATGGCGGTAGCCGCCACCATTTGTGTACGCTGGAGTCCCCCCCCCCGCCGCCATGATAGGCTACATAAGTATTTACGTAGCCTATCACGGCTGAAGAAGGAGGAAGCGAATGGCGGCCGCAGGACGGCCGCCATTTGCTCAGCAGTGCGGACGGGAGCAGGTAAGTGCTCTGTTTCGCACGCCTTTCATGGGGTGGGGGCGGTGGGCACTTCGTCCCGCGTGTCTGTCGTGGGTTGGGGGGGCGGGGGCTTCGTTCCATGATGGTTTTGGGGGGGCCAAATGCACTGGCATTCAGCCTCACCGAGATCTGTTGTGGAATTCTCTGACATCCCTAGACTACACTCTGCTTTGTCGGCACCTCTGGAAATAAAGTTGCCAGATGTGACTACTGGGATTTCTGTTAGGCTTGACCTGAGAGCTTTCACATCCTGCCTAGCCAGAGCTCCAAAAAGACACCTTCACTTCCACCCAAGTTGCTTGTCATTTCTCATGATGCTGTTGATGGAAGTTCACCACCATCTGCCAATCTGTGGCAGAAACTCAGAGTGGTCAAAGCTCCCTCTCTGAGGTGAAGAGCACCTGTTGTAATCTTCTTACACATCACCTCGCTTCTCTCAAGTTGTGATGTACGATCTAGAGCAGGGATAGGAAAACGTTTTGGACTCGTGAGCACATTAGGCAAGTTGAGAAAGTCCTGGGCACCACCACAACATGGCTGCCATGAGAGGTGTGGCTTGTCATAAAGGACAAGTAATCTGCTCAAAAGACAGTACAAAGCAGACGAGTTATCTGAGCCCCAACTAGGGATATATGAGAAATTCATTTCAGGGGGTTTTTGATAAGGATTTTTTTACCCACTTTGCACCTTCCAGATCCAACACGGACTCAGACACAATCTCTGGTTGAAGTCTGCACATTTCTGAGCTTGCAATGTTATTTGCATACACACACCCCATGTTCAACAGCATGCATACATTTGAAAAATGTGCATTAAAATGTGTACATTTAAAAAAGGCACACAGATACACTTCGATCAATGGGAGAAGAATGCGTACATTTCAAAGGTGCATGCCGTTGATGTGTACATCAGGAAAAAGACACACAAGAATGTGCATGGATTTATGTGTGAAAAGAACAAAAGGAAAGCTCGCAATCTGATATAGACTCAAGTTGGAATGAGATTTAAGATAGAGTTTGGAGAACTTCGGAGTGCTTGCGTTTTAATGATTCACACATCCCTAGCCCCAACACACTAAGCAACTCCTTTGAACCCACACTCTTCAATGCCAGCGGAAACCTATTCCACAGAAGGCAAACTCTTGTTCTCTCCCTCTTGCTTCTGCCAACCAACTCATCCCCCATCTCTTTTTTTCTCTTACTCTGGTTGACCATCCATAAACACACATTGTCTCTCTGTCAACCTGACTCACCACCCATAGACTGTCTCACACACAAATACACACACATGAGCACCCTGTGAATCCATCATGCATGGATGCAAACATACACACACACCACACACACATCCCTCCCTTCTCGCTGCAACACATGAAAAACCACAATCTTTTTCAGGAACCCTCCAAGATCCCCCCTAAACCCTTTTCCTCTCTCTCTCCTTCTCTTCATCACACATGCAGCTCCCGTCCATTCAGACATACAATCATACAACCCTCCTCAGTTCCACCAGGTTGTTCCCATCTGGCTACACCAGGCCCCACTGGCCCCCTGGTGCTCTCCTTCCCCACCCCCCACCAACCCAGTGGCTCCCTGCTCTCTTCCCTGACCTTGAGCTGGCTTACTGCTGCCTTCTCTAGCCCCATTGCTCTCTTTAGCCCCACCACCATAGGGATGGACGAAAGTCCCTTACCTGGTCCCGCAGCTGTTTTCGGGGGGGAGGCGCTCCGTTTCTCCCCCCAAAATTCTTGGCGGGTGGGGAGGCGCCCCACCCCTCCCTGCCAAAATTTTGGCTGGGGGGGGAGGCGCCCCATCCCTCCCCGCCGAAATTCTGGCCGGGGGGGAGCGCCCCGTCTCCCCGGCCGCAAAAGAAAAAAGTAAAGTGTTAAAAAAAAAAACACATGATAGGCTACGTAAAGATTTACGTAGACTATCACGGCTAGATTTTCGAAGTCAGCCATGATAGGCTACGTAAATCTTTACGTAGCCTATCACGGCTGACTTTGGGGGGGGGAGCACGTACACAAATGGTGGCGCCTATGGGCGCCACCATTTGCATTCCTTATTTGGGCACGGGTAGTCTACGTAAAGATTTATGTAGACTACGGCGAAAATAAGGGCAACGCTATGTGCGTTGCCCTTATTTTCACCGTAGTCTATGTAAATCTTTACGTAGACTAGATGTGCCAAAATAAGGAATGCAAATGGTGGCGCCCATGGGCTGCCGCCATTTGCGTACGCGCTTTTTTTTTCCCGAAGTCACCCGTGATAGGCTACGTGACGATTTACGTAGCCTATCATGGCTGACTTTGGAAATCCAGCCGTGATAGGCTACGTAAATCATCACGTAGCCTATCACGGGTGTGTGTGTGTTTTACTTACTTTTTTATTTTGTAATGGTGGCGGCGGCAGCCGGTCGGGAGACCGGCCGCCGCCCCCGCCCCTGACGAAACGTCGCCGAACCGCCGCCGGGAGCTGCCGCCGAGAGGAACATTCGCTGAAGGTAAGTCCCATCCCGGGGGGGGGCGGGGGGCTGGCGGATAATTTCCCCAACACTTTCGGGTGGCCGAATGCCTCGGAGCTCGGCCTCCCGAAGATTCGGGGAGAAATTCTCCGCCATCCCTATCCGAGCGTCCATGGACTCTGTGTGGCCGGAGGGGTTGCTCTGCAGCAGATTCCACAGGTCATATGCTTAGAAATCTGAGGTCATTTTAGTCCCTCTCAAATTTCTCCAGCACTCCTAGGAGGGGCAGGGGCCCTCGGTCAGTGTCAAGAAAGGTGTCTGGGGGCACACTGGTGCAACATTGCCTACCTCCAATCTAGAGCAGGCAGACATTTCTGGAGAGGGAGGTTGGCGCATAATGGAAACAGGGAATTCATTTTTCTTCCTTCCACAGCAGGAAGGTTTGAGCGCTGGATTTTAAAATGCTCCATTTTCAGGTTATTTCTTTTGTTAATAATAATCAAGGTGTCTTGGACTAGGTATGTGCCAGATGCCAGCTTTGTGGGATTGTGGTGAAGTGCCCTAATAAATTTAATGTGGGTTTCTCCCATATTCACCAGTTGTGACTCAACCACTCAGACTAAAATGTGTGTAGGTGTGTGTGGATGTGCGTAAATAAAAATATATAGTGATTAGATCTGTCTTTTGTGCTTCTTCCCCACTCCCACCCCATTTGCATGCAGCATATCTATCAAAATCAACCCCTGTTCCCAGAATAATTCCGTAGCAGGCTGCGTCTTGCTCTTTGCACATCCGTGATGCAGGTTTATGTCAGTGTGTTGAACTGCAGGCTTGGAGACAGTGAGAGTTAATCTGGTGGGCAGCAAACAGAAACTGACTTTATTTTGAGGTCGAGGTGGCTCGGTGCGTTCAGGGACCGAACTCTGCCATTAAGCTGGATACATGTTTGCTTTTTGTTGAAGCCGGCTGTCATCTTGCAAAAAGAGGCATTTTGACATTGTTGTGAATGGGCACTCTGCAGAACTAACAAGATAGCTAGTGTTTATGCCAAGGACTAGCAAAATGCCTGTCATTGTGACAGGTGGTAGTGGTGTGTCTGCGTCTGTGTGTAGAAGGAGGGGGGAGCCTGTATGTTCTAGAGACTGTTGGGTAGCAGAGAGTACCATGTAGCTTCCTACCAGGGATACCATCCATCAAAGCTTGGGTCACTCACTGTCGGGGGAATGGGGTTTGAGGGGCTTGACCTAGGGATGACAAACTTGTCAGTTACAGTTTCTCCCACATTCATTCAAGTTCTTTCAACTGAATGTTCCATTCATTCATCCTCTCTCTCTCTCTCTCTGAAATGAAATTCTCACCCATCTGCACTGGCCAAATTCAGTAGATACAGCTATTCCCAGCAGGGCAAGGACCTGTTGTTCCTGCCTGCCATGTAGCTGTTAAAGATGTGAAGCCTACAAAAAGAAAGAAAGAAAGAAAGAAAGAAAGAAAGAAAGAAAGAAAGAAAGAAAGAAAGACAGGAAGGAAGGAAGGAAGGAAGGAAGGAAGGGGTGGCGACCATAATTCAGCAGCACAAACACGGTTGAATACCCAGGGATTCAAACCCAGACCTTTAACAGCTAAACACTCAAACTCCTTGGCCTACAGATGGACAAATCTGTCAGTTTCTTGTTTCTACCATATTCAGATGTTTTAAATCTCAAGTTCTCTCCATCTCAAATAGCAATCTTTAGCATATTCGTCTGCAAAAAGAAAAGAATGGAAATGAAATTCTCACCCATCCCAGGGTGGCCCCACTGCAACATTTTCCCTAGGTATACCAAGGCCTCTTCTACACACCACTTCGGGGTGCTGTGCAGGTGGTGATGCCCCCACTATATCAGCCTCATCCACATGGTTGGAGTATTCATGCACACTCGCCAATGGCATGATATAGTACAAACCGCCCAGTTTTTGTGAACCGCCCAGAGAGCTTCGGCTATTGGGCGGTATAGAAATGAAATAAATAAATAAATAAATAAATAAATATAAATAAAACCAGAATATGGGTGAGTATGGGTTGCCACTGAATTGTGTGTGGGGGGGTTCTTGTTGTTGTGTGAACCCAGCCATGCTAACAAACCATGGTTTGTTAACCACAAAAACCCACAAGGAGAACCCATGGTTTGTTGTTGGGTTGTGAACTCTTGCTTGTTCATGGTTAACAATCCATGGCTTGTTCATATGGCTAGGTTCACACAACACAACAACCCACGGTTCAACAACCTATGATTCAATGACAACACAAACTCAACCCATACTCAACCCATAATCTGGGTTGTTCTGTTGTGTGTGTCAGGGTTGCCTCTGAGCATATAGAGTGTCAGAGCAGTTCAGATTCTGAGGAAGAGCTACAACATGTGGGGGAGGAACTTTCCCAGGCTTCAGAGGCACGGCTGGATGGAGAGGCCCTCCCTTCACACATCCCTGTGAGTGATAGTGAACAGGGGGAGGCAAGGGAAGGACAACCTGAACTCTTAGACGCAAGGTGCAGATGCAGGCACAAGCAGGAAATAGCAGGGGCTGAGCTTAGGTGCTCTGCCCAGTTGGCTTGGCATCAACAGCTGTGCCTAGAGGTGTCATGGGAGAGGGGGAGATCTTCCCCTCCCACCCCTTAAGTTAAGTGAGTTTGCTGCCTTTTTCCCAAATGGAGACCAATTTTTGTAACTCCCCTTTGAACTCCTTGAAGGCTTTTCCTTTGTAGTCTGTGAGTCTCTAGCAATTTGCATCTGTATGCCTCATTAGGGTAATGGAATTAAAGCCTTGGAAATGCAGCCTCTTGTCTGAGTGTTGATTCGGCTATTGGAGTTCCCAGCAGGGCAAAAGGGAATCTTGACAGTGTGGACCTGTGCTGTAAAGGGGGCAAACCTGGAGAAGCATGGTCAGAAAGACTGAGGAACCACATCAGTAACAGCTGGGGATAGCCATTGTGGGAAAATCTGCCCCTTTGGGGGCTCACCAGATTTTCCTAGAGCCCCCAACTCAGCATTTGCAAGCTGAGCTGGGGCTTTTCCCCCAAATCTGGGAACTTTTGCAGCCCCCCCATTTAGCATTGGCATTTATGCAAATTGTGGCTGCAATTTGTGTAATTTACACAAATTTAGGCTGTAATTTGCACAAATTGCAACCGTAGATACGCTTAACTTGCACAAATGGTGCCCACAATTTGTGCAAATTGAAGGTGCAGTGTACACAAATTGAACATATTACAGCCACAATTTGCACAAATCATGCAAATTGCAGCCAAAATTTGCATAAATTACTGATTTTGAGCAGGGGGCAGAAACTCCACAGGCTGGCCCGATTCGATAAAGATCAAGTTGGGCCAGCTCATGGATAATCGAAGGGAGGGGGAGCTGCTGAGAACTTGGTGAACTTGACTCCCCAGATGGATTCTTCCAACATCCCTAGTAACAGCCTGTCATAGGAAGGTGCTGTGCAGACAGACTCTGTTGACAGGGAGGGTAAATTACATAGGGAAAGAAAGTGGCAGTGACTACTCACATTGGGTTGAGGTGGAGCCAGTCAAAGAACCCATCAAGGTTCTATTTGGGCCCAAGAACGTCCAAGCTATGCCAGACCACCGTAACGGCTCGAGGAGCAGGGCTTCAGTCCAGCATGCAGGAACTCTCCGGCTGGAGTCCAGCTGTAGCTGATGTCAGTAACTATATCCAATATTGGGTGGTACAGAAATGTAATTAATAAATAAATAACCATGACAATAAATGATATCAGACCAAACTAGATGTGAACCCATTCACGTGATTAGGAATTGTGTGAATGGTTTTCTTGGAGTGAATAGCAGGTGCAAAGGGCCCATTCTCGATTGGGACCTTGGTTGGTAGTAGGGGGCGTTAAGCCTTTGCCCCTTGCTGAAGGTCAGATCCAGATTGCCCTTGCTCCTGGCCTCCTATTTGCGTTAGAAGGAAAGCTTCCATTGTCACCAGTGTAGCTCTCTTGCAATGCAAATAGCAAGCACATGTGTGTGGGGGGGGGGATCCAGATGAGGACCTGCATGGGGCAAAGGGTTGAAGCCCCCCTATCCCCTACTTTAGCCTTTAGCCTCCAATTCTGTACCTGTAAACTGGCAATACTAGTGACTGCTTCTCACAAGGTTGCTGTGGAAGTGAGAAAGATCACTTTGTGCTTTTGCAGGATCACCTTGTGTTATTTTGCAGGAGAATGGCAGAGCTCCAGGGTCATGTCTGTTTATTCCTGTGGCCTCTGGAGACTTTGCTAATATCCAGCATTCTCCTTTAATGTCAAACACTCCACTTACTCAACTGTAATAGGCACCGCTTTAAGATCTCCTTGAATGTCAGGCGTCGTTGGGGAAACATGTTGGTCTTTTCTTTCCTGGGCTTTAATCTTGAGTACTTTTGCCATTGCACAAGCAGTTCCATCAGGCTCTATGTGTGTTGGGTGTGTGTGTGTTGGGGGGGGGGTGTTTATGTGTAATTCTCCTTCCCCAAAGAGCACTTGCAGCCAGTGAAAGACTGCTAGCTAACAGCACGAGAGCTCTATGAAGGTTATGTCCAGATTTCTAGGGATGTCAGAGAATTCCGCCATGGATCTCGGTGAGGCCGAATGCCAGTGTATTCAGCCCCCCAAAATCCGTGGCGGAACGAAGCCCCCGCCCCCCCCACGAAAGGTGTGCAAAACGGAGCACTTACCTGCTGCCATCCGCGCTGACTTGCGAATTCGCTTCCTCATCATAGCTGTGATCGGCTACGTAAATAATTACGTAGCCTATCACGGCTAACGCAGGGATGCCATTTGTGTCCCTGCGGAGGCCGTGATATGCTACATAAGTATTTACATAGGCTATCACGGCAAGCTAAAAAAAAAAAAAAAAAAAGCGTACACAAATGGCAGCAGCTATGGCAGCCGCCATTTGCGTTCCCTTTTTTTCGCTCTTTTAGCCTACGTAAATATTTACGTAAGCTATTATGGCGAAAAAAAGGGGGAACGCAAATAGCATAGTGGGCGCTATTTGCGTTCTTTTTTTTTGCTGTAATAGCTTATGTAAATATTTATGTAGGCTAAAACAGCGGGGAGAAAAGGAATGCAAATGGCGCCCACTACGCTATTTGCATTCCCCCTTTTTTTTGCTGTAATAACTTACGTAACTATTTATGTAGGCTAAAACAGCGAAAAAAAGGGAACGCAAATGGCGGCTGCCGTAGCTGCTGCCATTTGTGTACGCTGTTGGGGGGGGATTTGCCTGCAGACTACCCAGCGGCCAGATGTCTGGCTGCGGGCGGCCCCGGCTGGCAGCTCCGCAGAATCTCTGCTCAGCGGAGCCGGCCAGGTTAGGATTTGGAATCACCCCATCGAAAAGGTAAGTGACTTTCGTACATCCCTATAGATTTCAGAAATAATTGCTGGCAAGCATCAGACCCAGGAGGTCGCAAGTGATGTTTGCAAGCATCGTTGTGAGTCAGGCAAGAGAAGTTGCAGGGATAACTGAACAAGCCATAGCCTACTGATGTACTTAAAAGCAGGGCGATTGGATGAAATATTTCAGGACCCCACTATATTTGAGTAAAAAGAGATTTTCCGAACTCTCTGGGGGCAGGGGAGAAGATTGAATTTCTCACTCAGTGCCAAGTCTGGGGAGAGGGTCTCCTCCAGTGAGGGGAGGGGAATTGAGGCATCAGGATCAAAGGAGTAAAATGAGGCTCACAGCTTAAGAAACAGGCAGGCAGAGGAATAGAAGAGATTTACAGGGTTTCGAAGAAGAGCAAGAAAAGCTGTGCTGCTGCTGTGCTTAACAATCTTCCATTGACCTCAGAAAGCCTCTGGAGTCTTCCAAACTGTAGGGTGGTTGCTACTGTCCAGATATTATATGATGAACGCTGGATGGTCGTATATTCCTGCATTACGATCACTCTGTTCTAGGGCACTGAACTAAATCAACTGAAGACATGCAGGCTGCATCCTACCCAAAGGAAACGTAGAAGGCCTTTAGTGGCCCTGCTTAATCAGTGGTTAAAATGTTCTATTTGTTTATTTAGTCATTCATTTATTTAATTTCATTCCATTTCTGTACTGTACAATTGCCAAAGCTCTCTGGATGGTTGCTTTAGGGATGGACGAAAGGGACTTACCTTGTCCCGCAGCTTGCTTTGCGGTGGGGGGGAGGCGCTTCGCTTCTCCCCCCGAAGTTCAGGCGAGGGGGTGGAGGCGCCCCGCCTCGCCCGGCCGAAATTCAGGCCGGGGGGGAGGCGCCCCATCCCTCGCCGCCGAAATTCAGGCTGGGGAGGAGCGCCCCGTCTACCCGGCCGCAAAAAAAAAAAGTAAAGTAAAAAAAAAAAACCACACACCCGTGATAGGCTACGTAACGATTTACGTAGCCTATCACAGCTAGATTTCCAAAGTCAGCCATGATAGGCTATGTAAATCATCACGTAGCCTATCACAGGTGACTTTGGAAAAAAAAAAGTGCGTACGCAAATGGCAGCGCCCATGGGGCGCCGCCATTTGCGTTCCTTAGTTTGGCACGTCTAGTCTACGTAAAGATTTACGTAGACTACAGCGAAAATAAGGGAACGCTATTTGCGTTGCCCTTATTTTCGCCGTAGTCTATGTAAATCTTTACATAGACTAGACGTGCCAAACTAAGGAACGCAAATGGCGGCGCCCCATGGGCGCTGCCATTTGCGTACACACTTTTTTTTTTCAAAGTCACCTGTGATAGGCTACGTGACGATTTACATAGCCTATCACGGCTGACTTTGGAAATCTAGCCGTGATAGGCTACGTAAATCGTTACGTAGCCTATCATGGGTGTGTTTGTTTGTTTTTTTACTTTTTTATTTTGCAATGGCGGTGGCGGCAGCCAGTCAGAAGACTGACCGCCGCTGCCGCCCCCACCGAAACGCCGCCGAAACGCCGCCGGGACCCACCACCGAGAGGGACATTCGCATGAGGTAAGTCCCATCCCGGGGGGGGGGGGCCGGCAGAGAATTTCACCACCAATTTCGGGGGGCCGAATGTGTTGGCATTCGGCCTCCCGGAGATTCGGGGAGAAATTCTCCGCCATCCCTAGGTTGCTTACATTTTAATTGTAAGGAAAATAATAAGTGGATCTGTATTAGGGATGTGCGAACTCACCCCCGTCTGGGTTCTCCAGACGCCTGCCCAGCCCCTGCCCCCGCTCGCCAGTCCTCGGGCATGCTCAAGCCCCTCCCACACTTGGCAAGCAGCACGCACCCACCCCAGTGGCCTCGTCAAGCTCTGCAGTCACCATTTAAAAAATGAAATAAAATGGTGATGGCAGAAATGCACAGCATTGTATGCACAAAAATGCATATTTTTTGAATGCACATATTCTCAGGTGTACGATGCACATTTTGTGAAGGCACACATTAGTGCATGTGCAAAAATGTGCATTTTCAATGCTCAGATATACGCATTCGCAAAATGCTCATTTTTGCATGTGCACAAATTTGCGCATTTTCGACGAGGCTCCCGGGGTGAGTGCAGGCCTTTCGCCAAGCGTAGAGAGGGGGCGAGCGCGGGGAGGGAGTGCAGGCAGGAGCGGGTCCGCCAGATTCCCGGACTGAATTGGGCGCCCATGCCATTCCTAATCTGTATGCATATTTCGTACAGCATGTTCTCATAGAGGATGTGCACTTTCCAGAAAGACAAAGGATTGCTGCCAATGTGACTCCTCCAAAGAGGCAAAGTCGTTCCTTATCCAAATGCATGTGCTCCATCCCTAGACTAGGTGATGTCAACTTGACTGTAGAGCCAACCATCTTGCCGTATATTGGTCAGATAGTTCTGTTTCCGTCTGCCCAGTATGTAGTGTCTGGAGAATAGGGCAGTCTCTTAGAGCTGGGATGACCAGCTCAGAGTTATCCCAGTTTCAGTGGTATGCTTCTCAAGACACTGATCTTCTCCAAATAATAACCATGGGAGGTATTCAAGAGAAGTCACTGGATTTCACACTTGGTAAGTAGCTGTTAGTTTGTTTATTTATTTTTTACAATGTTTAAACTATGACCTGCTATCGATTTGTCATCATTCCATCAGTCCCCAGGCCGTTAGTAAAGAGAAAAGTAAGAGGAAAACAGCCAGATTATGCAGACTAGAATTAAAATGGTGAATTGAAACCAAGTTGCTTTATGCTTTCCTTTTATGTTATATACTCTTCTTTGCGGGTCTTATGTGACATTGCAAACTGGGCAAGTGTGATGTAGTTGTGAACTGAAGGGATACATCTGGTAGGAGAGATGGGTGAATGTACAATGTTCAAATTCATTGACGTTCTCCAAATTCTTCTTCGAAGCTCATTTCACCTCATGTGCATTACCAAACATAAGCATATTTTCCTCATCAAAAAAATGTGCGTTTCCCCCCATATGCTAACGTGTGAAAATGCACATTTGTGTGTGTTGTTCGGGCCACCTCCGAGTTGAGGCGGAGGGGGCACGAAGCGGCCCAAAGAGGATTGGGTTGCTCCAAAGCGCTTTGGTGCACTTCAGAGTGATCTGGAGGCCCAACTGCCATGCCGCCACCACTGACACCTCCCAGCCCCCAGCTTACCTAGTCCTCTGGACGCGCACTGGCAGCCGTCTTGTTCCAGGGAAATGGGGGGAGGCATTTTTTAAAATGGCGACTCCCTGTATTTCCAGAAATTTCTGGGGTGGGAAGCGGCTCCCCCAGCAGCAATGGCAGCAGCAGCAGCGGCAGCCCACCCTCATTGGAAGCTGCTGCCACTGGCCCCACTCAAGCCTTCAAAGGCTCCTTGCAGATGCAAATGCCTTGGCAACTGTCATTACACCTTTGGCATTATCCCCTGCTGCCCTACATTGCTGCTTCTGTTGTCAGCAACAACACACAACTCTCGAACACAAGACCTTTATGGGGAATCGGTTCATACATTCAGCTACAGCTTATCCTTCCGTGATAGCGCAAGTGATATGCATGCGTGAACTGGTCCCTATGGAAGAGTTAACCCAGTGCCATATGGAGCTTTTCGTATGGGGAGGATTTTTTGAACTAGGTTCAAAGTTCAGCCAATAATATGACACAAAACAATATGACAAAAGAATCACCCAGATCCATTTTCCCATTTTGATTAAAAAAAAAAAAAAACATTTTGCTGATTTTATTCTAGGTAATGAAAGGATTCAAATCAGCTCTTTTGGCAAGCATTCCTTGCATATTAAGAATCCCTTAAAATATAAATGTAATTAATTGCATCAATTATGCTACCGTGGCTAGGCCCGTTAGTTTGCTCATTATAAAACACCAGTTATTTAATGTCAGCTTTTTTCAAAGGAAAGGGAGGAAAAAGCTCAGAGCAAGATGTATACATGGATGTGTATTATGGTTTGGGTTTAGAAACTCTGAAGATGTTTATAAATGGGGTATTTCGGAGGAAAAGCTTAAATCAGTGGAGGCTGGTGACTCAGATTGCGGTGAGGCTGAGAATCCATTTTGGGTTTCAGTTAGAGCCAGCCAGACCTCTAAAGTAGCTATCCAAGGTGCTGAAACCTATCACCAAAATAGTTTCAGCACCTTTGAAAGATCCTTCAGCGTTCTGGCTTGTTCTGACTGAAACCCAGAATGGAATACTGTCCCACCAAAATCGGAAACACCAGCCTCCATTGGCTTAAATACTACTTATACTAAGGCAGAGTGGAAACTGCTGATTGATATGTAGATATGGGTGGCAGAGTCCACTTAGCAATAATCATTCCACACCCAGGGCCATCCCAAGATCTTTTGCTGCCTGAAGCGAAGGACAAGATGGCGCCCCATTCCTTGTACAAAATCTGTATGAAGAGGCAGATGAATCTTCAACACTAATGATGAGGGAATGTCTTCCACTAAACTTGAAGGAAGCAGGCTAACTTAAGGGTGCAGAGTAGGCTGCAAAGCATACAGCTCTCCCCTTGAACACCTTGCTGCCGCCTCCCCGCATCTGCCACCTGAGGCAACTGCCTCACCCTGCCTAATGGTAGGGCTGGCCCTGGCCATACCTAGCAGAGACTGGCAACTATACTGACATGTAGTGGACTGTGCAGAATGCTGATATTCCTGGTCTTCAACAGAAATCCCTTGAAAAAGAGATGTGGGGATCCATGAAATTTTACCACAGTTCGTAAAGTTCTCCATATTTCACACAAAAAGAACTTGAGATTTTTTTTAAAAAATCAAATGTTGGAGAAACTGAAACCGACAGATCTGTCCATCCATGCCCAGGGCTTTGAGTGCTTAGCTATTAAAAGTCTGGATTTGAATTCCTCTATATTCAGCCATGTTTGTGGTTACTGAATTAGGGTTCTCAACTCTTTTTTCTGAGCGCTCCTCATCTTTTAAGAGCTATATGGCAGATATAGGTCCTCTCTGCACTGGGAATGGCTGGATCTCCTGAATTTGGCTGGTGCAGGTGGGTGAGAATTTTGTTTGAAGTTGTTTCTGATAAGAATTCATCAACTTTCACAAAGTTCTCCATATTTGGAAGAGAAAGAACTTGAGATTTAAAATATTCAAACTTGGGCGAAAGTGAAACTGACCAATTGGTCCATCCCTAAAGAGATCAAGGTTCCAGTTAGGGATGTGTGAGAATTTGTTTTTTGCTCACATGTGTCAACTAAAAATGTTTGCAAATAGTCAAACAAGTCCTCACATTTGTCTCACTCTGAATTTCAACTTCCATTTGTGCAAATTTCAAAATTTGCACAAATTTCCACAGCCAACTAAATCAGCCTCAGTCTATGGAGGAAATTTGCGCTGATCAGGGAATTTGTCTACATTTTAGAAGATCCGCGCAATTTTGGAAGATTTCTGCAAATCTCCCATTTAATCGTTGCTCGATTTGTGCAAATCTCCCATTTGTGCAAAACAAACAGCAGTCGCAAATGTGAACAGGAATCAGGTGAGCAGTGAGGCAATGTTCAGAGACTCCTAGTGATTTCAAACATTGCCCATTCACCCATCCCTAGTTGCAGTTCTCAGCAGAGCAGTGAAAAATGTGTAGTTGCTTTCATGCTTAAAAGTCATTATTCTTGCTCTCGATGAATCCAAATCAAGCCTGCTCCCCCATTTAATCTGGTCTTGAGTCTCAAGTTAGAGAAAAGGAGGGGGGTTGTATAGGTTCATTAAGTTGTATTACCCATCATGTAGTGGTGGGAAGTGTGGTACTAGTGGTATAAACATCAGAGCCAATAGGTGGCATTGGGCAAGGAGAATGGGACAGAAAAATAAAGCTAGCTTTCAATTTCAGCCCAACATGGTGTCCAGACTCTCTGTTAACTCCACGGGAAGAAGAGCAGTAATTAATCCAGACAAACACTGCTAGACAAATTAAGCTATTTTGAGATATTTGCCATGATACCATAATCAGTGTAGCTGATGAGTCATTCAGAAGTCTTTCGTTGCTGGCCAGGGACTCTCTGGGGGTATACACTGGGGGGTCTTCAGAGGATGTTGTGAATATAACACCCTAACAGTCTAGATAATTCATACCATACCTCATGGATCATGCTTACAAAAGCCTAATCTTCCCCAAACGGGTGACCTCCAAATTATTGGAGTACAATGTCCACCGTCCCCATTTTCCATGGCAGCTTGGGGATGGTGGGGTTTGTAGTCAACACATCTGGAGAGCACCAGGTTGGGGAAAGCTGGCTATCAACATTACATAATAACATAACCTACCAATTTAACTACACTGATAAAAAAACTAGACGCACGGCTCTTGTGTGAGCGTAATTCAGTCAAGATGCAGGTCAGGATGCTGCCATTGCCGGCCACTCTTTGAAAGAAGACTACATCACCAAGCCCAGCACCAGCACCCTTGGACAGCTGCCAGGGCCACGGGAATGTGGCAAGTGTCACCAGATGAATTTCTCCTCCAGTCCTCCCCTGAGTTTCGGAAACCACCATTGAATATTTCCCAGAATGCTCCAGAGCACCTGACACAGCATCACCCTAGGGCATTGTGGAAAAATCAAATGGCGCCGCCTTGGCTGCGATTTTAATTTCCCACAAGAGCCAGGGGTGATGCTGTCTATAGGTGTTCCAGGGCATTATGGGAATGGTTGCTTCCTAGTCACCAGCTGCTGCTGCTGCCAAATCAACTTGTGACCAGGGGTCCCACCAAAGAACACTTTGCCAAGGCCCCCCTCAACGCTGAACACCTTGTCTGTGATACCTGCTCAGCTAGAACAAATAGCATGTTTTTGCCCACAGATCCCCATGGGAGTCGAACTTTCCTTTCCAGAGTTTTAGCTGACCTCAAAACATGGAGATTTCACAGGAACAAAATAGAGGAAAAATGGAGGAAGAAGAATGACAGTGGGAAATAGGTCCTGAAGGGAACTTTTGACTTTTCATGAAAGCACGTGGCTTGGGGGCGGGGGGTGATGGCATCTGTACTTAATCCGATACGTGGTGCAGCACTTTGTATCCTGAGGATCTGAGCTTGTTGTTGTTGGGGGGGTGTTTTGTTGACCTGGGTCTCTAGTTCTCATGGGGGCTTCTCGATCCAGTTTCCAAGCCCTTCCTTTCTTTGACCCAGGCAGACATAGGAGGCGTTCTTGGCTGGTTGTTCTAGGGATATGCAAAACCTTTCCCTTTAATTCCACTGGCGTGGTTTGGGACAGTTATTTCCAAGAACAGATATGCTGGTTTTGCAATGCCGATCCAAACAACTGTGTGTTGTATGTGCATAACTATTCTCAGTTGGCTTAGTAATTACATAATATATTTCCCATCCAAAAGCACAGAAATTTCTCTGGGCAGTATAATACAGATTTGAATCCTAATTCTGTGCTGTGCACAGTGCCGACTCCAGCATTCTGGGGACCCTTGGGCAAGACACCCTCTATCCCTCTGTGAGTCTACGTTCTCACTGCCATGGTCACCAGCTGCTCTTGCTCCTGATCCACTTTCTTATCATCACTACGACTGGCGTGCTTGACAGGCAGAGAGCCAGGGAGCAAGCAGGCACAGGCATCTCCTGCTCCTACTCCTCACCACCACCACCACTGTTCTTTGGGCCAGAGCAAGAGGTAGGCATACAAGCAAGCCACAACAGTGAAGAGGAGGAGCAACTCCAGGGGACTCTTGTCAGTGGGCCCCTGCTGGGGTGTGGGTAAGGATGTACGGATTCTCCACCATCTGTTCCGGTGGGGAATCCGCCCGGGTGGGGGGAGGCAATCCGTTCCTCCCCCACCCCTGGAATCCCCCCGAGCAGCTCCACTCTGCAAGCATTCTGCAGAGCCGCCCAGCTTAAGGGCCGCTTACCTGGTCCTGGACCCGTTCACCTCCACGCCGATCGCCATGGTGCTTAAAAAAATGGTGATTGGCAGGATGTGCTCATAGACTTATGTGCAAAATAGAGCCATGAATCTTACGTGTAAGTCTTATGTGCCCATAGACTTATACGCAAGATTCACGGCTCTATTTCGCATATAAGTCTATAGGCACATCCTGCCAATCACCATTTAAAAAAAAAATGGTGATCAGCGTGGAGGTGAATGGCTCTGGTTAACAAGCAGCCGAGAGCCGTTCCATGCAGAATTAGGGATGTACGAAATTGGCCTTACCCGGCTCCGCCGGGTTCCGCTGGGGGGGGGAGGTGCTCCGTCCCTCCCCCCAGAATCCTCGCCGGCTGGCTGTGCTCCGCAGAGATTCTGCGAAGCCGCCGGCCGGCTCCGCCAGCAGCCGGACATCCGGCCGCTGGCTAGCAGGGATGCAAATGGCGGCGGCCGTAGCCACCGCCGTTTGTGTCCCTGTAGTCAGCCGTGATAGGCTACGTAAAACTTTACGTAGCCTATCACGTCTGACTTTTTTTAAAAAACAAAAACACGCGTACGCAAATGGCAGCGGCTACAGCCGCCGCCATTTGTGTTCCTTATTTTGGCCTGTCTTAGTCTATGTAAATATTTATGTAGACTAAGATGGCGAAAATAAGGGGAACGCAAATAGCGTAGCGGATGCTATTTGTGTTCCCCTTATTTTCGCCGTCTTAGTCTACGTAAACATTTACGTAAACTAAGATGGGCCAAAATAAAGAACGCAAATGGCAGCGGCCGTAGCTGCTGCCATTTGCGTACACGCATGTTTGTTTGTTTTTAAAGTCAGATGTGATAGGCTACGTAAAGATTTACGTAGCCTATCATGGTTGGTTTGTTTTTTTTTTTAACCTAGCCGTGATAGGCTACGGAAATCTTTACGTAGCCTATCACGTCTTTTTTTTTTTTACACGGGAAATGGTGGCAGCGGCAGCCAGTCGGAATACCGGCCACCGCCGCCGCCGCCGGAGCTGCCACTGGAGCCGCCACCAGAGCCGCCGCCTCCCGGAAGATCCGCCCCAGGTTAGTCTCGTCCCGGGGGGATCCGTGGGGGGGCAGGGGGGCAGGCCGTTCCGCCACAGATTTCGGGGGGCCGAATGCGTTGGCATTCGGCCTCCCCGAGATCCGTGGCGGAATTCTCTGCCATCCCTACGCAGAATCCTCCTGGAGCAGAGGTAAGTAGGGCTGTCCCGCCACAGATTCTGGAGGCCGGATTCCAAAGAATGCAGCCTCATTTGAGTCCGCGGCAGATTTCTCTAACATCCCTAGGTGTGGGCCCTTGGCAGGTGCCCAACCATGCCTACCCTTGATGCTGACCCTGGCTGCGTGTTCCTGGGTCAGCCCACTGATAACGTTTTCAAACCCATGGCCTGCACAACTTGTTTATCTGGCACTACAAGTCTGTTGCTCTTGTTTGCTTTGAGAGTAGAAAACCATGTATATTTCTGGCATGCCTGGGTTGATGTTGTTTTTTCTTCCCTTCTCTTCCTAGTTGTAGCTCAGCACAGGAGTAGCTCAGCTCTTGTGAAGGCATTAGTAAACCCTACATTGACCAGAACGTACATTCAGTCGCTTCCTCTACAACATCCTTCACTCTATTTAACAGCATTCACAGATCACACAAGCACGGTCAGAGGCAGGTCAAAGGTGCTTTATAAAGGCCACACATGTGAAGACTCATTTCCTCCATATCCCAGCTCCCGTCCTTCAAACCCAGATCACCATCACCCTCCTCCTCCTATAAACACAGCATTTTTAATTCATGTTTGGCCTCACTTTTGTATTCTCAACAAAACCTCTTTGCTTTGCAAAACTGTCACACTGACAAAGGCCCTGTGGCAGATCGTACTGTATGCAGTCCTGGGAGGGAAGCTCTTCAAAGCAGGCTACTTCCCAAGAGGATGTCAGGAGCCAGCCCCCTTCCCTCCTCTCGATCTGTTAAACCCCACCCTCCCGGCCTCCAGAGGTTTCTCATTGGCAACCTGCATTTATCAGGGGAGACCCTGTTGTGTAGCTCTTAGTTCTACAGGGACCCTGAATATCTTAAATTCCAGGGAAGCAGAGAGTGTCATGTGCTTACAGCACAATAGGGGGTGGGGTGGCACGTAGGGATGTTGGAGCAATTTGATCTTTGTGAAATCCATTCTGCACCTCTTGGACTAATGTACCAGTCAGAACTTAATTACCCACCGGCTTTCATGCTTTTCTAAATGTTGCAGTGCAGGTCTTGACACTTCAAACGTATCAAAACATGCATTTCAAAATGCTTATTTTGAGAGGAAATTACTTTAAAAATGCATGCTTAAATGCAAATTTCCACCTGGATTTTGGATAAAATAAAGCTGAGGATTAATGTGGAAATGGGTCCAAATGGACTTGTAGAAACACATGCACAAAGTATCACGGACCAGTGACCACATGTGCAAAGTGTCATCATGAAGGTCAAATTAGAAATTCCACATCTTTAAAAAACAAACAAACCCAAAATGGTTAAAAGTGATTGTGTTGGGGAAGGATTTGGGTCATAGCAAGGGTGCAGTGGATGGTGTGTTGTTGTTGTTTTAATGCTCCTCCCGAGTGCTGTTCCTCTAATTTAATTCTCCCTGCTTGGGGGAGATTTTCTTTTTTAAATCTTTTTATTAACAACAATAGCAAAAAAAGGGGACATTTATTACGTTAAAAAACATATCAAGACACAGTAATCATTAACATCTCCCTTGATATAGCGGGGAGAAGAACACAAAGAGGGGCGTGGAAAGATTTAACACGTCCAGTTCAGATATATATGTTAATAGAGCAGTCCATATATCTAAATAAGCACCCTTACGACTGTCATGGCTGTAGGAGATACACTCAAAAGTAGCAAGAGCAGCGAGATCTTCATTCTGTTGAGTGATAGGTGGTGGGTGTTTTCCTTCCAAACTTGAAGTACAAATCTCTTTGCAACTGTAAGGGCTTTCAGTATGCACTTTTGCCAACTATCTGTTAATTCCCATATCACAGGGATGTAATTTAAATGTGTGTGTACATATGCTATTATCACAGATTGTTCAAGAAAAAAAGTGTACGAGCAACAACTTCCAATCAAAAAGAAGCCACTACAGGACATGCTTGCACCACATGCTTCAATGTGGCATTGTCTTTATTACGTTATCTTCATCTAGCCAGCTTCTTCTTCACAAGCCTCTGTGGTGTCCAATATACATGAAACATCATGTTTTGTTGAATCAATTTCAGTTTTAAATTTACAGAAATAGTACATATGGAAGCTTAGGCAGACTTCCATTGATTAGACTGTGTATTCTAATTCCTCATTCCATTAATCTCTGACCTTCCAAACATCTGCTGTACTACATTCCATAAGACTTTTATAAACAGCTATTGTAGGCTTAGCTTTCCATAAGGAACCAATTAATTCCTCCAACATGCAGAAAGCACAGAAGCACTCATCACTGGTGGCCTATATAGAGACTCCCAAAAATGCTGAAGCTGAATTTACTGCCAACTAGCACTGGATGGTAAATGATATCTAATCTGCAATACTGAAAATGATAAAAATTCATCATCAAAAACTATGAACTGATATAAAGTATAAATCCCATTATCAGCCCAACTCCTCCACGTAAAATGTTGTCTGTTTTCAAAACTGGATTGTCCCATACAGTTAATCTAATATGTGATGATATAACTACCTCTGTGAGCCATAAAGAATTAGTTAGGGATGGCGCAGATGCTGGACTGGGTCCCGGAATCCATCAGGCTCCCACACCCCCATCTGCACCCCCAGACGTCACTCACTGAGCCTCTGGCCTCACTCACCCCCACTTGCACCCTCCCAGACGTTCCCTGCACTCAAGCAGACCCATTCGCGAATGCCTGCCATTTTGTCGAGCTTGTTTTTAAGGGGAAAAAGGGGGTCATTTAAAATGCTCACATTTAAATATGCACAAATTCGGGCTGGAAAAGGCTGATCTACACAATATTAGAGGCATAAATGGCCCACGTACACCTCTAATGTTGTGTATATCAAGCTTTCCCAGCCCCAAAAATGCACATATTTAAATATGCGCATTTTAATGACTTCATTTTTTCATGTAAAATAAGCTCGGAAAATGGCGGGTGCTCACGGACAGGATCCAGGGTGAGTGTGGGTGGCCTGACAAGCTCATGGGGGCTCGAGTGCAGGTCTGGGGCAGCTTGAGTGGGGGCAGCGCTTCAGCAGGCACCTGCTGGTACCGAACGGGGTGAGTTCGTCCATCGCTAGACTTAGTCTCTCTGTTATTGACAGGAGCACGTATGGAGAGAGCAAAAGGGTGGAAAACCAAGACAGCATATACGGTCCAAGGGTGGCATAGCAGGTTTTGGCAAGTGGCCCTAGCTGAGGAGCTCACTCATCACAGTAGAGGAGGCCAGGGTGAGAACGCTGGGGGCTAACTGTGCTGGGACCCGTGCTCCCCCACCAGCTGTTAAGGAAGCCCTTGACAGCTGGCATGAGAAGGGCCTCAGCGGCTGGCTGCGCCAAGGCCCCAGCAGTCAAGCCCTTGTGCACATAAAGCACAGCTGCTGGAGTCCTTGGCGCAGAGAGGAGGGACGGCTCGGCGGGTGGGCGGGGTGAGCAGGGAGGCTCACCGAGCAAGTCCAGGCCACAGGAGCTGGGGGGGCAGCTCCTCGAGCTTCCCCCACCCTGGACAGAAATGGGTCTATCCATCCCTAGCTGTGGGATACAAATGCAATTGATACTTAGATTCAACCCTCCCTACAAGGAGCTCAGTGATGGTGTATATGGGATTTTCCTATTTTGTCCTCACAACAACCCTGTGATGTAGGTTAGGCTGAAAGACAGTAAGTGGGTCAAGGTTACCCAGTGAGCTTCATGGCTGAGCAGGGATCTGAATCTTGCTCTCCCTATTCCAAACCTGTCCCTGTCAGTTTGAACTGCAGCTCTGACGTCTCATCCACATCTTTGCAACGGGGTGGTCTCCCATTGCTGATTAATATCAATTAGCATGCCACATTTGGGCTGTTTTGGACAACATCCCAGACTGTTCTTGAGGCAAAACTTCAGCTACTGGGCAGTATAGAAGTGTAATAAAGAAAGAAAGAAAAAACAGATAAGAAAAATTGCTGTGGAAGCAGCAGAGATGTAGATGAACCATTTCCTACACGACATTGATTCATATTGAGCATGAGAGAGCAGAGGCTCGAGTTGGTGAGCGTTTAAATCATTTGTTGCACCACCCTTCCTTTGGTGAAGGGAATCAACAACAACAACACCTATTTGCAGGGGAGTGAGGGGTTAATAGGGAAACAGCTGTGCTGATGATAAAAGTGAGTGAGGGAATGGTGGAGTTGCAGATTAATAACACTTAGAACTTAATGGCACTTGGCACATACAAAAAGCTTTTGCAACAGCAGCTAATTACTTCTCTTCCCTCCCTGTTGTTTTCTGTCCTCCACCCCAGCCACTGCCCAGCAAACAAAGCCGCATAAACCCCATGTAATATGTTTCAAAAGTGTCCATTCTGTTAGCAATTAGCCATCAGGGCTGAGGTTGTGTGTTAGCGTGTGTGAGAGTGGGCGAAGGAGGGGGGACAGAGGGGGGCAAACAGAGAGAGGGGGAGAGAGAGAGAGAGAGAGAGAGGAAGAGAGAGGAAGAGAGGCCTGTCTATGAGAGTGACTGGTTTATGAACATATCCTCAGTATTTTCTGGTGCTGTGCTGAAAATTTTGGTTCTTCCATTTTTGGCATTCCATGTGTGGTGTGGAGCAGGAATGACAATTCTGGCAAAAGAAGCAGGGAGAGGTGAGAATTTTGAATAACTTTCTCCTTGGGATGGAGGACAGGATTCCAGCGTACTTTGTTAAGTCTAGGCAGTGGCTGAGAGGTCTTCTTTCTATTTTTGTATTTAAGCACACACACCCTGCCCTTGCGGGAGCCCAGGACATGACCTCTCCCTCTGCAATAGGCACTCAGGAAAGGCCCTGGGGCTGCAAAAGCTGCTTTGCAGACCAAGAGCAATTGGGATTTTAGACTCTTAGAAAAATTCTGCTCTTCCTTGCAGCAACGGAGAGCAAGCAAGATAAGCACTTTTCTAAAGCTCCAAAAGTCCCAGTTGTTCTTTGCAAAGACGTTTTTCACAAAGAAGCTTCTGCAAGCCAGCAGTTCTTCCTGAATGCCTGGTGGAGAGAGGTCATGTGTCTTGATCATTCCAGAGTGTATATAATGGGCTCAAGTGACAGGAAGCCAGATTCCGGCTGAACATCAGGAAAAACTTCCTGACTGTTACAGCAATACGACACTGGAACCAATTACCTAGGGAAGTGGTGGGCTATCCCACACCGGAGGCGTTCAAGATGAGGCTGGACAGCCATCTGTCAGGGATGCTCTGACTTGGATTGCTGTGTTGAGCAGGGGGTTGGACTTGATGGCCTTGTAGGCCCCTTCCAACCCTAGAATTCTATGATTCTATGATGTGGTCTCATGGGAGTCAAGAAGTGCTGCCAGGCTGGAGAAGGGTCTCATGCTGGGGTGTTTTTCAGTATAAAAAAATCCTGCAGCCACCTCCAAACTTTAAAAAGGTATGTGGAAATCCTGTCCCCTGCCCCAAGGAGAACATTCTCCGATATTTCCCCCTCCCTGGGAAGGGGCAGTATTTTCTACTCAGCATTTTCTACTCTGACAACCAGAAGCTCGTCAGGTAGCGCAGGGCTGGTGAACACACAGCCTGCAGGCCGTATGTGGCCACTGGGCCTTTTTTGCAGCCCCTGCTGCCCTCCAAACATTCCTGTTTTATTGCTGAATTGCTGCTGAATTTTGGCAGTACACCAGAGCAAGAAAAAAAACAACCCCGCCTTTTATTCTTTAATTATTTCATTTATTTCATTTCTATACTGCCCAATAGCCGAAGCTCTCTGGGCAATTCACAAAAATTAAAACCAGAAAGTGCAGGGTAAAACAATATAAAATATAAAAGCATTAAAACCACAATATGACAATACAACCAGAATAAAACTAGCAGCAATGCAGAGATTTAAAATACAGATTTAAAACAGCAGAGCTAAAAGTCTAGAAAGCTAAACTGCTAAAATGCCTGGGAAAATAAAAAGGTCTTTAACTGGCGCCGGAAGGAATGCAACGTAGGTGCCAGGCAAACCTCACTAGGGAGTTGATTCCACAGCCAGGGACCGGGGTGCTAACCCCGGAAAAGGCCCTCCTCCTAGTAGCCACCCGCCTCACTTCCTTTGGCAGGGGATCACGGAGAAGGGCCGCTGAGGATGATCTTAAGGTCCGGGCAGGCACATATGGGAGGAGGCAATCCTTCAGGTAACCTGGCCCCAAGCCGTTAAGGGCTTTGAATGTTAATACCAGCACTTAGAATTGGGCTCGGAAATGGACAGGCAGAAAATACTGATTTTCCCTTTAAAACGAGGTGGACGGGGAATGCACAGCAGTTTTAAAGCCAAATTGTGTTCCCCTGGGGTTCCAAAAGCTCAATTTTGCATTAAATAAAGGTCTGCGCTCCTTGTGCACCTTGTTTTAAAAGGAAATTAATGTTTATATCTTGCCCCTGAATTGCTGTCAACATTTGGCGGCAACTCAGCAGTGGTGATTTTATGCCTCAGAGGCTTCCAGAGGATGTCAGTTGACCCCCAGACCCTCTGAAGTTGCCTACTCCTGAAGAAGAGAATCTTTCCCATCACTTGTTACTGGACTCTTTTCACTGGAGATGCCATAGATTGAACCAGGGGCCTTCTGCCTACAAAGCTGGTGCTCTAGCCCTGAGCTATGGCACATGACGCCATCTTGTCTGCTCATGGCCTGGGGGAGATTTGAACCAGGGTCTAACTAAATTATAGCTCACATAGTTAGCCAATGTGTTATTCCAGCACTAGATTTTTTAAAGAAAAATTCTATCTGCACTGCAGATAAATTCACTTTTGCCTAGTTTGTTTCTGCACACTATTTATTAGTTTTATTGAAATTATTTTTATACCTCCTTTCAAGGCAAAGCCTCCGCAAGGCTTTTTGCACAGTAAATTTTTAAAACAATGCAACATAACATACAACTAAGTAGAACAGCAGCATAAAACATTTAAAATAATAGCAGCAATAAAAATATATAAAATTAATTCAGGCAGCTGCTGGAGCATCTCGATTTGTAAGGCCCATCTAAAAACAGAGGGAAACATACACACATCCCATGGTAAGGCGTTGCACAAGAATGAGCCACTAGTTCTCTTCAGACAAGAAGTACATACATTGAGTGGGTGCAAGACGTATCACATATGTGGTGTCAGTGTACCTCTTTGGCCATGCATCTGGTGCCTGCATGTCCAATGGAACTCATCATAAGGGCCCCTACTTAGTTTTCACATGTTCAGTTGAATGCACAGATATCAGTGACATGGCCAAAGTAGGTGAAACGGCCCCACTTTTTATTCACAGAATGTGTGAGGTTCTTGTCTAAAGAGGACTACTGATCGCATCATACCTGCTTCTTAAAGGGATTCTGTATCCTATCTTGTCTGCTAGCCCCATGTTATCCCAGGGCATCTGGGGTGTCACTGATATAGTAGACACAGGATGACTGTGTGTGACCACACACCCTTGCCCACCCACCCCCCTGCTACTCTTTGCCACCTAGTTACAAATATTCAAACCATTTTTTAAAAAAAAAAATATTCTGACCACTGTCATGTCCCCCAATCTTGACCCATCCTCTGGTTCCAAAGAGGACTCAGGGGCAGCCCCTCCATTAACCTAACCCCTGTTATCCCAGGACCTTCCACGCCAGAAGATGTGGCTTTACCTGACTCCTCAGATGCAGACGACACTCCTCCATTACAGCCCTCGCCACCCACGCCCTGTAGTCACCAGTGGCTAAAAAATCAAGCAGTGACCCTTTGAGAAACAAACTCCTTCTCTGAGGGGGGAGGGCCAACCGCAGGTCTAGAGCTTCTCTGCAATCTCCTTGTCTTCCTTCAGTACTCCTTTAACTCAATTGTCATCCAATGGTCCAACTGCCTCCCTAGCTGGTTTTCTGCTTCTGATATATTGAAAGAATTCTTTATTGTTGGCCTTGATGTTGTTAACGATATGCTCTTCAAAATGCTTTTTTGCATCTCTTATTGTCCGCTTGCATCACCTTTGTGCAAGCTTGTGCTCCCTTTTCTTTTCCTCACTTGGGCATTTTCTGATGGAGGCTCTCTTTGCTCTAATAGCTTCCTTGACGCTGCTCGTTAACCATGCCGGCCACCTCTTGGACTTGGTGCTACCTTTCCTAACCTGCGGCATACATTTTAGCTGGGCTTCTATTATTGTGGTTTTGAGTAATCTCCAAGCATTCTGAAGGGATTTAATCCTCTTGACTCCTCCTTTTAACTTCCTTTTTACCAGTTCCCTCATTTTAGGGAAGTTTCCTCTTTTGAAATCAAATACGACTGTGTTGGACTTCCTGGGCAATTTTCCACTTAAATATACATTACATCTGATAGCACTGTGATCACTGTTTCCAACTGGTTCAACAACATTTACATCTCGTACTAGGTCCTGGGCGACACTGCTTAGAATCGAATCCAAGGTCGCCTCTCCTCTGGTCGGTTCCATGACCAGGTGTTCTAGGGCAAAATCATTGAGGGCATCGAGAAATTTAACCTCTTTGTTGTGGCTGGAACATGAATTTATCCAATCAACATGGGGGTAATTGAAGTCGCACATTATTACAATACTTCCTTGTTTGGAGGCCTCACTGATTGCATTTTCCATCTCAAGGTCACTCTAAGCATTCTGGTCTGGGGGATGATAGCATGCTAGATTAGTTTTGGAGCCTGGTATTGTCACCCACAGTGCTTCTGTGGAAGATCCTACCCCTTCTAGGTGTTCTAGTCTGCTTGACATGATGCCTTCTTTGATGTACAAGGCAACACCTCCCCCAGTACACCCCTCCCTGTCCTTCCTATAGAGTTTATTTCCAGGGATGACCATATCCCACTTGTTCTGTCCGCTCCATCAGGTTTTTGTAATGCCCACTATATCCAGGTTTTCCTTTAAAACCAAGCACTCCAATTCTCCCATTTTGGCTTGGAGGCTTCTAGCATTTTCATAAAAACACCTATACATGCTATCCCTCCCCAGATGCTTCCGGCGTGTGCATCTTTTGCTAAGGGACATTGGCCCCTTTGATTAGCTATTCTACAGTGTACCCCTGGCCTATTTCTTCCCCTTCTACATTTGGGCAACCAAGAACATTTTCATCTTCATCCCTTTGGGAAGGCTGGATGCTTCCCATCTCCAGCCCCACTTTCTTCTCGCTTCCTGTTCTGTCGTCACCCAGAGCAACTGCACCCCTCTCTGCTGAGCACCGGCAGAGAGGGGCAGTTGATCTCGGCGGCAGAATGGGAAAGCTTCCCATCCTCCTGTCACCGCTCAGACAAGGAGCAGGGGCCACCACACTTGCCCAGCTCAGCATGCGCTGAGTTGGTAAGAGCAGGAAGTCGCAGGCTGGCATCCAGGGGGTTGAACTGGTGGGAACCCGCAGAGCTTGAGCCCCCAAACGGATGCTCGTGGCATCCCTACGTGCACCACTGTCTCATCCACATATTGAGACTCCTCAGCTTCACCTGTCTAGCTGGCCCTGCATGTAGAACCAGTAGCATTTCAAAGAAAGCCACCTTGGTGGTCCTGGATTTCAACCTCCTACCTAGCAACCTAAATTTGGCTTCCAGGACCTCACAACTACATTTCCCCACATCCCTGGTACCAACATGGACCACGACCACTGACTCCATCCCAGCACTACCTACTAGGCTATCTAGACAGCGTGTGATATCCACAACCTTCACACCAGGCAGGCAATTCACCATGTGGTCTACACGCCCATCACAATCCCAGCTGTCTATGTGTCTAACAATCGAATCTCCTACTATCACAAGCTCCCCTCCCCCCAGAGGTACATTCTTGGTGCAAGAGGATATTTGTTCATCTTCCAAGGAATGGGTCCCTTCTAAGGGATCATTTCCCTCTTCCGAGGAATGACACCCTCCTTCCCCGAGACTCGCATTCTCCATGACAGCAGAGGAGCTCTCACCCTGGGAATGGGACACAGCTAACAGGTCCCTGTAAGTCTCATCCACCAACTCTCTGCCTCTCTTAGCTTCTCCAGGTCAGAAACCCTGTCCTCAAGGGAACGAACTTGTTCCCTGAGATCTGGGAGCTCATTACACCAAGCACACACCCACGACTTCCATCCAGCAGGCAGATAGTTGTACATGTGGCACTCAGTGCAATACACTGGATAGCCCCCGCCTCCCTGCTGGCTTTCTCCCTTCATAACTGGTTTTTTATTTGGGTGTGTTTTCCCTGGAAAACATAGATGTTTACTATGAGAAGTTGGGGAAATTATTTATAGTTATTTATTTAGTTACTTATTGTGAGTACAGAGTAGGGAGGGAAGAGTTCCCTGCCCCAGCTCCCTTGCCCTGCTGCTGAACTCACACAGTTGCTTAACTCAGTTGTTTGCTGTAGGGATGTACGAAAGGGACTTACCTTGTCCTGCAGTTTTTTTCGCGGTGGGGGGGAGGCGCTTCACTTCTCCCCCCGAAGTTCATGCGAGGGGGGGAGGCTTCCCGCCTCGCCCGGCCGAAATTCAGGCCGGGCGGGAGGTGCCCCATCCCTCGCCAGCGAAAGTCAGGCCAGGTAAAAGCGCCCCGTCTACCCGGCTGTGAAAAAAAAAAAAAAACCCACCCCTGTGATAGGCTACGTAACGATTAACGTAGCCTATCACGGCTAGATTTGCAAAGTCAGCCATGATAGGCTACATTAATTGTCACGTAGCCTATCACGGGTGACTTTGAAAAAAAAAAAAAAGCATGTACGCAAATGGCGGCCCCCATAGGGAGCCACCATTTGCGTTCCTTATTTGGTCCCTGTAGTCTACGTAAAGATTTACGTAGACTATGGCAAAAATAAGGGCAATGCTACGTAAATCTTTACGTAGACTACAGGGACCAAATAAGGAACGCAAATGGCGGCTCCCTATGGGGGCTGCCAATTGCGTATGCGCTTTTTTTCCCCAAAGTCACCCGTGATAGGCTACGTGATGATTAACGTCGCCTATCTTGGCTGACTTTGCAAATCTAGCCGTGATAGGCCACATTAATCATTACGTAGCCTATCACGGGGGTGGTTTTATTTTTTTTAACTTTCCTTGTAAAGGCGGCGGCAGCCGGTCAAAAGACCGGCTGCCGCCCCCGCCCCTGACGAAGACCCGACGAACTGCCACCGGGACCCGCCGCCGGGAGGGACATTCGTGAAAGGTAAGTCCCATCCCGGGGGGGGGGCGGGGGGGTGGAGAATTTCACTGCCGATTTCAGGGGGCCGAATGTGTTGGCACTCGGCCCCCTGAAGTTTCAGGGAGAAATTCTCCCCCATCCCTAGTTTGCTGACGCTTCATCACTGGGGCTGAGATGCTTCATCACTGGGGCACCTCACGTTTGGAGTATGATGGATGGATATCAAAATTTTGGTTTTCTTACAGATCTACACGTTACGCTTTCTGGCGTGAGGTGAAGATCTTTTTTCATTTCCCAGACCTTTTTAGCATTTTAGCACTCCAGCTTCTTTTTTTTTTTAGCTTTGCTGTCTTCAATCTGCTATTGCATTTTAAACATCTGCACTGCTGCTAGATTTTACTCTGGTTGTATTTTTATCCTGTAGTTTTAATCTATTATATTTTACATTGTATTTTCTGTTGTATTTCTGTGGTTTTAATTTTGTGAACTGCCCAGTAGGGATGTACGAAAGTCACTTACCTGGTCTCGCAGCTTGCTTCACGGTGGGGGGGAGGCGCTTCGCTTCTCCCCCCGAAGTTCAGGCCGGGGGGGGAGGCTTCCCACCTCGCCCAGCCGAAATTCAGGCCGGGGGGGAGGCTTCCCGCCTCGCCCGGCCGAAATTCAGGCCGGGGAGAAGCGCCCCGTCTCCCCAGCCGCGAACTTCAAAAGAAAAAAAAAGCCCCATGATAGGCTACGTAACGATTTACGTAGCCTATCACGGCTAGATCTGCAAAGTCAGCCGTGATAGGCTACGTTAATCATCACGTAGCCTATCACGGGTGACTTTAAAAGAAAAAAAAAAGCGCGTACGCAAATGGTGGCCCCCATAGGGAGCTGCCATTCACGTTCCTTATTTGGTCCCTGTAGTCTACGTAAAGATTTACGTAGACTACAGGGACCAAATAAGGAACACGAATGGCAGCTCCCTATAGGGGCCGCCATTAGCGTACGTGCTTTTTTTTTTTTTTTAAGTCACCCGTGATAGGCTACGTGACGATTAATGTAGCCTATCACGGCTGACTTTGCAAATCTAGCCGTGATAGGCTACGTTAATCGTTACATAGCCTATCACAGGGGCATTGGGTTTTTTTTACTTTTCTTGTAATGGCGGCGGCGGCAGCCGGTCGAAAGACCAGCTGCCGCCCCCGCCCCTAACGAAGACCTGCCGAACCGCTGCCGGGACCCGCCGCCGGGTGCGACATTCGTGAAAGGTAAGTCCCATCATGGGGGGGGGCGGGGGCGAGGGGGCGGAGAATTTCTCCCCGAACAACCTTCGGAAGACCGAATGCATTGGCAGTCGGCCCCCCAAAGTTTCGGGGAGAAATTCTCCCCCATCCCTACTGCCCAGAGAGCTTCAGCTATTGGGTGGTATAAAAATGAAATACATACATACATACATACATACATACATACATACATACATACAGTTCTCAGCCTTCCTGCTTGGGCTTAACCAATGGAAAATTGCAGATATCTGCAGAATCCCCCTCATTTGACAATTGCAAATTTTGGAAGTTAACATTTCCCAGCTATTTGGGGTGCAATTGTATGTTTCTAGGAAGACTTCTGAATAGGTTATTTGTTTAGCATTTTGTTACAAGCTGCTGCTGCCATGCTCTTCATTTGCCTCATGTTAGAGACCTATTTAGAGGCAGCCCCATAGTGGGCAAGAGACCCAGTTGGTGCTCTGCTATTGCACGCTGATGAGGGCCTGAGCATGAAGCATGAAGAACGGAAGGGCAATGTGGCTATTTGAAGGTTACCTGGGGGCAGATAAAACATCCTGTTAAATGCTGTGGACAAAGGCAGCCTACGAAGAGAGTCCATGAGTCAGACAACTCGCTCTGTGAATGCGGGAAATTGGCAACAGCACCATTGCTCAGCACTTAATCGTAGCAAGTGCTTTTACTACGTTCAAGTACTGCACGCAAGTGTTTGTTAATCGTTGAGTAATGCCCTGGGATGCTGATGTGTCTGGCACACTGTAGTGCTGGGAGAGGGGGAGGTGACAACAAAACTGGATATTTCTCTGTAAGCCTTCTGGGCAAGGGTGACAGACACTGAGAGAGAAAAGAATCAGCTTCAAGGACTTCCCCTTTGGGTGTGTTGTAGGCACCTCTGTGCCAGTGATGCACAGTTCAGCTCCCTCTGAAAGCTTTTTTTTATCAGTTGTCCTTGGATAGGAACCTTTTCATCTCATGTTGACATCTGATTTGGTTACATATCCATGGGATGCATCAGAGGATTAAAGATGCTCAGCATGCCCAGACCAGGGGACCCTGACTCATTCCTTTCCCATCATCGTCCATAACTTCAGTGTCTTACCATTTCCCAAATTAATTTCTTGGATGTAGTTGGACGGCTGGTGTGCCAGAAGCAGCCAGTAGTTTCTTGAGTGACTGGTGTTGCCAGAAAGCTCCAGTAGCCAGTAGCCCGATGTGCATGGAATCACTCAGAAGCAACTGTCCAAAGAGAGCGGCCAGAGTCATCAGCAGACAGACTGGGAGATTCATGGTTGAAATCCTCGGGGGGGGGGGGATGCTTGAGGATTTTGCTCTTCTTGGATTCCAGTATGCTCTGGGCTGCTGCATAGATGGGAACTTATTTATGCACTGCTTTCCTTGTGTCCCAGGTGTCCCAGTGAAGTATCAGCTTGAAAGATGCATAGAAAAATGCAAGTTTTGAGGGAAAGGCACATATAGAAATACGTATTTTGAGAGAAAATATGTTTAGAAATGAGAATTTTGAGAGGTAAATTTATCTCGAAATAACTTCAAATGTGACTTTTCAAGCAATTTTTTTTTTAAAAAAATCACAAATGAATGCAGAATATGTCCTCCTATGAGGTCATATTTTGATGACCTCATAGGAGGTCATTTTGATATGCGAAGAGAAAAACCTCATTTTGATATGCGAAGAGAAAACTCCCTGGAAAAGACCCTGATGCTGGGAAAGACTGAAGGCAAAAGGAGAAGGGGACGGCAGAGGATGAGATGGCTAGATAGCATCACGGATGCAATGAATATGAACTTGAGCACGCTCCGGGAGAGAGTGCAGGACAGGAAGGCCTGGCGTGCTATGGTCCATGGGGTCACGAAGAGTCGGACACGACTGAACGACTGAACAACAAATGAGGTCATATGGGCCAAAACTAGACTGATTTGGCCACCCCTAGTATGAACACTGGCACTTTGCTGGGCTTGAAGACTGCAAAGCTAGCCTTTTGGTATTTGGTACTGTGAAGTTCTTTCACGGTTATCATATGCTGATATATCTGCAGAATTGTAAGAGTGGCTGTACATTGTAGGATGCCCTGAAGGAGCCTTATTCTTTTACTGACAAAGGACTCAATTTAATGTTCGCCAAGAATTAACTGAGGTTTTATTGTCCATCCTAGGAGCTTTAAAAATTCAACTTTCAATTTATGTTAATTGCTTTTAATTATGAGATGTAGCCTTAGGAAAAACAGGGAAGAAGAAAAGCTAACCTGGAACAAAATCAGGTGGCATTTAAATATGGCTGCTTCCCCTCTCTTTCCCCCACCTCCTCCCATTTGCCTTTTCTAATCATTAAAAAGACTTTCTCTGCGTACTTTACTTTATTGGGTTGCTGCTGTTGATAGTCTATGGGAATGCCCCTCACAAAGGATGAACTCCTCACGTCATTTCAAAGACCTGCTGATGTGTTTTTTTGTTTGCTTGTTTGGTCCCTTGCAAAAGGTGGGGATTTTAAGAGGGGCCCCTGCATTTTATGGTTTACATGCACACATGAGCGCTAGAAAAAGAGCGATAAAGTCATCATATAAATTATGCCACCCTGGAATTTCTACAAAGCTTGAAGGCTTGCAATTAACACTTGCTTTTGAAGTAAATAGAGGGAAGATTTGTTAATGCTTAACACAGCTTTATTAATGTCATTCTTTGCCAATTTGGGATAATTAAGTCCAAGGGGACAATGTGATAGATTATGCTCATGCTTGGGTGACAGGGTGTATATGTCAGCAATCAATTAGCTTTTGGCACGCCCCCCCCCCCCGCCCCAGTCCTTTTCAGGACAAGTTTTGTTGGGGGAGGGGATTTTCAGAAGTTTCTCACCTCCTAAAATTAGCAAGTCTTTTCATAACGTTGCATTGGACAGGATATTTTAAGATACAGGAAGGTGATCTCTACCAAATGGTACCAGTTTCAGCCATGTAACTTATGATGCAATCAACAACAGTCCCCTTTTTAGAGGTCAGAAAGGGAATATGCCCTAACAAAGTCTGTCAAATTGGACCATCTGGAATTATATACAGTATTCCCCAATAGATGCTGCTTGTTTCATCCATGTCCCTTGTGACATAATTATCAGTGTGGTGCAGTGGTTAGAGTGTTGGACTGGGAGTTGGGAGATCTGGGTTCTAGTCCCCACTCAGCCATGGAAGCTCACTGGGTGACTTTGAGCCAGTCACAGACTCTTAGCCCAACCTACCTCACAGGGTTGTTGTTGTGAGGATAAAATGGAGAGGAGAATTATGTACTCCACCTTGGGTTTCTTAAGGTGGAAAACAGGCAGGATATAAATGTAATAAAACCAGTAAATATTGGCCCTGGAAATTATTGGCTGCTGCCCCCTAAATACCCCAGCACTTGTGCATATGACTGGCAGTTTTGGAGACGCCACAATTTCTCTCGGATGTCCAGAGAGTCAAACCTTTTCTACCTTATGATGTAAGCTTTTTGAGACTGGCTCTTGGACTATAAACAACCCCCCCCCCAAAAAAAAAAACACCTAATAACAATATGAAACAAATTAAAACAATGCAAGAGGCAACACAATACAAAGACAACAGGATAAAATGCAATGCCAAAAAAGAATGAGTTACTTAGGACAAATGAGAATGAAGATGCTATGGGGTTGAAAGATGAGATTTTAAACAGGGGAACAAAAGATCCTTAACAAGGAATACAGTCATGATACCAGGTGGACTTCCATGTGGGGAGATCATTCCATAACATGTGATGGTCATGCCTGTCCTTAGACATACTCCTACCTGGCTCATCTTTACTGCAAAGGTCCAAGGTACCACTGCAGTGTCTCTGCCTGCCTGCTAGCTTATCTGCGCATTAGTGAATCAGTTTGCCTGTTTCCTAGGACAGTGGTCCTCCCAGTGCATAGGAGATATGAAAGTGGAGGAACTACCTTATCCAAATCCCTTCCAGGCTGGCACCAGCAGGGGAAAATAGAGGGAGGAGGAAAATTTTTCTCACCCTTCTTTTTGGAGTTCCCCCTATGATTTTACCTTTTCCTTCCATTGGTTGCAATGGGAGGGGAACTATGTACTGGCAATACTTCAGGGCTGGCAGTATTTTGCCCAATTTGGGGGGTGGGGGTCAGGGAAATGCAAAGGGTAAAGATCCAGTGGACCCAAGCCTTCCCCCAGTATGCCCACAGAACACCCTTCTTATGCCTCCACTAACATGGGAGAGGCAATGGCCACGGAGGTTTCTGTGGCAGCTGGGAAGGGCTTTGTGAGGTCAGATCTCCACCTCTGAGCTTGACCTCTTTCTCTGACCTTGGAGGGGAAGATCAGAGGGGATGCTACCCCAGTGACCATAGGATTGCAGCCTAAATGGATTCTTTAAAAAAGCATTAAATAACTTGATGAATAGATCTGTGAATGGCTATTAGGTGAGCTAGGTCGATGAGAGCCAGCCCTCCCTCGAGGGTGCTCAGGCAGTAGATTGAGAAAGGTGGTCAATTATGCACCTGTCCCACCATGACACACACACACCCCAGCTGCTTTTTCCATGACCAGGCTGAATTGACAGGAGTGAGGCATGGGGTGGGTGGTTGCACTGGAAAGCCCTGCTGGCTGCTTTCCTCCAGTGGCAAATGACACAGTAGGAAAGTGTCTGGCACAGATCTGTGGACTAGCAGGCCAATGCCTCACTCTGAGGAGTCCTCAGAGCCAGGCATGGGCTTGCCTAGCCAGCACTCAAAGTGCTGCACTGGACACTCTTCAGAGTACCACCTGCCTGATGCCTGTGTCTGAGGACCCCTTCCTCACAGGGGGTCCTTTCTCAGAGAGAGGCATTGTGGGTGAGCTGAGCCTGGCAGTCGCCCGGGCCACAGTGGCACAGGCAGCCTTCAGAGCCACCTTGCTCACAATGTGTCAGGATTCCTTTTTGCCCCTGCTGTAAACTTCAGAACCCAAATCAAAACACAGACAAGAGGCTTCAATTCTCGGCTTTTACTCCACTACTTCAATGGGTCATACAGATGCAAATGGTCAGTGACTCACAGTCCACAAAAGAAATGCCTTCAGGGAGTTCAAAGGAAAGCTACAAAAGTTGCCCACCGTTTGAAGAAAAGGTGGGCTACTGTCCTAACTTAAGGGGTGGGGTGGATCTCCCTCTCTCTACTGAGGCCTCTAAGCAACATTGTTCATGCTGAGCCAATCGGGCAGACCATCTAAGCTCCGCCCCTGCCATCTCTCTCTTGGCTCTGCGCCTGGCATCTAAGAGTTCAGGCTCTCCAAGCCCCACCTCTCCCTGTTCACTGTCTCTCACCAGGGGGTATGAAGAGAGGCCCTCTCCATCCAGCTGGGTAGGGATGTATGAAAGTCACTCACCGTTTCGATGGGGTGATTCGCGGTGGAGGGGAGGCGCTCCGCACCTCCCCCCGAAATCCTAATCCGGCTGGCTCCGCTCCGCGGAGATTCTGCAGAGCCGCCGGCCGAGGCCGCCCACAGCCGGACATCCAGCTCTGGGCAGCCTGCAGGGAAAAAAAAACACAGCATACGCAAATGGTGGCGGCTACGGCGGCCGCCATTTGTGTTCCCTTTTTTTCGCTGTTTTAGCCTACGTAAATATTTACGTAAGCTATTACGGCAGGAAAAAAGGAACACAAATAGCGCCCACCACGCTACGGGGGCTTCGTACCACCACGGATTTCGGGGGGCTGAATGCACTGGCATTTGGCCTCACCGAGATCTGTGGCAGAATTCTCTGACATCCCTACAGCTGGGCCTTTGAAGCCTGAGGAGTCTGTGACTCTCTCTCTGGACAAGCCTGGGAAATTTCCTCCTCCATCTCCTGCAATTCTGCTTCAGAATCTGAGCCACTGTGCCACTCCCTGTGCTCAGAGGCAACCTTGACACAATGCCTCACTCTGAGGAAGGAACCCCCAAAGCAAGGCATTGAGGGGAAGGTGAGTGGCAGGGAGGTGGTGGCAGCCAGGGTGGGTGACTGGATAGAGGGAAGCAGCAGTGCATCCGGTGGAAGCCCTGATCTGAGAGCATAGATGCAGTATACCTCTGAAGCCGGATGTTTGGGACTAACCTCAGAGGAAGGTGTGATGCGTGTGCCCTGTTTTTGAGCCTTCTAGATGCATCCGTCTGGCCGCTGTTGGAATTCAAATACTGGACAAGATGGATTTGGTCTCATTGAGCCAAGCAATTCTTAGGAATTTGGTTCTCCTCTCTAACCAGCCTTTGGGAATGTAGAACACTTCTGCCCGCACAGCTACCCATCACTGATGTAGGCTCTTCATTGGAGAAGAAAAGCAATATCATCATCATCATCATCATTATTTTCAACAACAACAAGATCACACCAATGCTTCTGCATTAAAGTGACATTTAAGCAGATGCTCACTCTTCTGCTGCAAGTGTGCTGTTTTAGAGTCTAATGCAATTTGACTTAGAATATCTCTAATACTTGGCAGGCAATTGTGTGTGTGTGTGTGTGTGTGTGTGTGTGTGTGTAATCTGGGACAGTAAACACAAGGCTCGACCTCCAGGAAGGTTTTTAATGGCCTTTTATTGATAGAAAGAGAGGGAAAAGTTCATCTGCGCTGTGGCTAATTTTAGCCATTTTCTTGAAAATGTGACTGCAGCGTAGTGGTAATCGCAGCTGGGAGCTATGGAATGGCTTATAAGTAACGCTGCGAATCAACCGATTAACGTATTGCGCCTGTTTCTGCATTGTAAAAAGCTGCTCTGTAAGGCTGCTGGGCTCGTTTGTTGCCTCGGGCTAATTGGCCAAAAGATGGTATCAAATTGCTTCGAGGAACTCCCCCCCCCCCTGCAATTTGGGTCTGACTTTGAAATGACTGAACGTGCAGCCCAGAACTAATGCTATGTTCGATGAGCCAAAGTTTTCCATCCTGAAAAACAACTTTTGTGTAGGGATGTACGAAAGTCACTTACCTTTTCAAAGGGTGACATTCGCGGTGGGGGGGAGGCGCTCCGTCCCTCCCCCTGAAATTCTCTCCGGCCGGCTCCACTCCATGGAGACTCCATGGAGCCGCCAGCCGGGGCCACCCACAGCCGGGCATCCAGCCGCTGGACAGCCTGCAGGGGCGCAAATGGCGGCGGCCATAGCTGCCGCCATTTGCGTCCCTGTATTTTGCCATGATAGGCTACATAAATATTTACATAGCCTATCACGGCAAAAAACAACAACAACAGCAGACGCAAATGGCAGCGGCTACGGCGGCCGCCATTTGCATTCCTTTTTTTTGCCGTTTTAGCCTATATAAATATTTATGTAGGCTATTATGGCAACAAAAAAAAAGGAACACAAATGGCATAGTGGCCGCCATTTGCATTCCTTTTTTTCCCCCCGTAATAGCCTATGTAAATGTTTACGTAGGCTAAAATGGCAAAAAAAAGGGAACGCAAATTGCCGCCGTAGCCGCCACCATTTGCATTCCCTTAGTCAAGCCGTGATAGGCTACGTAAATACTTACGTAGCCTATCACGGCTACATGGAAGAAGCGAATGACGGCCGCTGACGCGGCCACCATTCACAAGTCAGCGTGGACGGCAGCAGGTAGGTGTTCCGTTATGGGCCCATTTTGTGGGGTGGGGGGCAGGGGGGGCTTTGTTCCACCACAGATTTCGGGGGGCCGAATGCACTAGCATTCAGCCTCACCGAGATCCGTGGTGGAATTCTCTGACATCCTGACTTTTGTGTTTTCATAGGGATGAGAGAACCAGGGATGCTTGAGCTGGCTGAAATTCTCCAGACCTCACTTGAAATCTCAGTTCAGCTCACCCCCGTTCTAGTTTGTGACTGTTTTTCAGTTTACTCAAATGGGAAAAGTTGTGCATTTTTCAAACAATGTGCATTTGGAGAAAGCTGTGCACTTTTTCAAGTACAGATTTTGTGAACATGAATGCAAGTTCAGGAATGCCAACATTTTCGGAGACTGTGTGCTCCTGTTTCTGTTCGGGGTTCTGAACATGGCATCTTTGAGTGATTTGCCAACTGAAATGACATTCTCGTACATCTGTATGTTTTCATTCCATAAACAAAATAAATAAATATATTCAAGTCAACGCTACCTCTTGCATGCCGCTCCTTGCAACATTTCATGGGGACTTTTAAATCAGTGCACCTGACACAGAGCTTTACACTTGCTATCCCATTTCTTCTTCGCAAGTAGCTTGTGATATAAGAGGTTACTTTCAGGAAGCATGGTTTTGCTCAGAGCTGCCCAGTAAGATTCATAGCTGAGCAGGCCTGTGAAATTAGGCTCCGCATCTACATCCAACCAGTGATGGGTTAACCTACATCAAATGAATTTGTTATTTTTCCTTGGAAAGTAACAAATTCACCCATGTAATCTCAGATGCGAATTCTTTAAATTCAGATCTCATTCTGTGTATATGAGTTTTTGTGCATGCACAATATCAACCTGCATCTTGCGAGCTGTATTTGTGTAATGCATCATCATGTCATAAGAACACAAGAAGAGCCCTGCTGGATCAGAACAAGGGTCCATCTAGTCCAGCATGCTGTTCATACAGTGGCCAACCAGCTGCCCATGGGAAAACCACAAGCAGGACATGGGTGCAACAGCACCTTCCCGCCCATGTTCCCCAGCAACTGGTGTACACAGGCATCCTGCCTCTGGAACTGGTGGCTAGCCACCAGGACTAGTAGCATTGATAGCATTCTCCTCCAGGAATTTCCCTAAGCCCCTTTTGAAGTCATTCTAATTAGTGGCCATCACTAGGGATGGCGGAGAATTTCTCCCCGAAACTTCGGAGGGCCGAGCGCCAACGTGTTTGGCCCCCAGAAGAAGTTTCGGGGAGAAATTCTCTGCCCCCCTGCCCCCTGCACCCCCCCCGGGATGGGACTCACCTTTCCCGAATGTCCCTCCCGGGGGCGGGTCCGGGCGGCGGTTCGTCGGGTCTTCGGCAGGGGCGGGGGCAGCAGCCGATCTTTCGACCGGCTGCCACCGCCGCCATTCCAATAAAAGAAAAAAAAACGCCCCCGTGATAGGCTACGTGACGATTAACGTAGCCTATCATGGCTGACTTTGCAGATCTAGCCGTGATAGGCTACGTTAATCGTCACGTAGCCTATCACGGGGGCGTTTTTTTTTTTTAACTTTTAATTTCGCGGCCGGGCGAGGCGAGGCACCTCCTCCCCGGCCTGAATTTCGGCTGGGCGAGGCAGGAAGCCTCCCCCGCCTGGCATGAACTTCACGGGGAGAGCAGCGAAGTGCCTCCCCCCCACCGCCAAAAGCTGCAAGACCAGGTAAGTGACTTTCTTGCACCCCTAATCACTATGTCTTGTTCTAGCAAATTCCATAATTTACACTGTGTGAAGAGGTACTTCCTTTTATCTGTCCTGAATCTCTCATGGGATGGCCCTGGGTTCTAGTATTATGAGTGAGCGAGAAAAATGTCATGCAATATAGAATCATAGAATCATAGGATAGTAGGGTTGGAAGGGGCCTATAAGGCCGTCATATCCCACATTACCCCCCCCACCACTAGGATGCCCAAGGAATCATAGAACTGTAGAGTTGGAAGGGGCCATTTAGGGTTGGAAGGGTAGTACAAGTAGGGTAGTACAAGTACAACAGTAGGGTTGGAAGGGGCCTACAAGGCCATCGATTGTAACCCCCTGCTCAGTGCAGGAATCCAAGTCAGAGCATCCCTGACAGGTGGTTGTCCAGCCTCATCTTGAATACCTGCAGTGTGGGAGAGCCCACCGCCTCCCTGGGTAATCCGTTCCATTGGCATATTGCTCTAACACTCCGGAAGTTTTTCCTGATGTCCAGCCGGAATCTGGCTTTCTGTAACTTGAGCCCATTCTTCCATGCCCTGCACTCTGGATAAACACAGAGCTTGGGTGAAGGAGGCTCAAGTTGTCAAGGGGAGCTGACGGAAGCTGCAACTGAGTTATGGGGAAGCAAAACAGGTGGAGCCAGTGGGTCGGTGTGCAGTGTGGCTGGGTGTACGCCGAGCGGGGAGCAGGTCAGCAGCAGAGCACCTGCTTTGCATGCAGACATCTCCGGGTTGTGTTGCCGCCTCTCCGTTATAAGGATATTGGGTGGCAGTGGTGGGAAAGTGAGATCTCCAGTCATGAGACTTGGGGGGGGGGTCCCTTGGGGCAGTGCACACAATGATGGGAAGACATGCTGTTTGTCTGACTGACGGTAGCTCCTTATTCAAGACCCGAGGCTGCCCCTTCAGCTGGAACCTGAGCAAGATGTTGCACTTGCCACAGAGAACGGCATGTCTGTGGGGAGATCCCAGCTCGGCCACGTGGTTCGGCCTGTACATCCCGGCCATCACCATGCAATGAGCTCCCTTGCACACTGCTTCCATAGGAGGCATCTGTTGTGCAAGCTCCCTGCCTCATTCACAGAATTTTGCAGGGGGCCCAGCAGTGCCACCTCCAATTCTAACTAGGAAGGTATGAGAAATCCTTTTCAGTTCATTGTTGATCCGAATTTACGCAGTTCACACCTTCTGTACACAGACTCGAACACAGTCTGGGGTTGAAGTCCATACAAAAGAAAATGCGTTTGACAGAATGCGCACATTTGAAAAATGTGCATGAAAAAGTGCATACTTCCGAAAAATGCACACAAGCACTCCTTTACCAAAGAGTGCGATGGCCTTGTAGGCCCCTTCCAACCCTACTATTCTATGATTCTGTCAATGGGAGTAGACGCATACATTTCAGGGATGTATGCGCCAATTGTCATGCAAAAAGAAAGAAAAAACAGTGATTGCAATTTGATATGGATGCGAGAGACAAAATGAGCTTCAAAGTGGAATTTGAAGAAGTTTGACAAATTCAACTTTTGCTGGTATGCACATCCCTAACTCTCCCATGTTTTCCGACTACTTCTTCTGCCTTTTTTTCTTAACAGAAGAAAAAAGCAATTAAGGAGGGGAATTCAGAATAGCTACCCTATGTCTTTTGACTGGTAGCATTAGGAGCTCTCCGTCTGCAAGAGCCCTCACTGTGCTTTGGTTAGGAGCCATGTGGTGTGTTGTGCAAAACCACATAGACTGGGGGTATGTGGGGCAGCCCCAGGGATGCCTGTCCCCATGGTGCTCGCAAACTGTAGCCAAAGCCACATTATTCCCCCCCCCCCCCGGGAGCTCTCGCCATGCGGGAATCCATATAAATGAGAAAAGAGCTGTGTTTAGGCATGTGGACACTGCAATGATGCCACCCCTGCGAGTGTGTCTGTCTCGTTTTCTGTCCCACTGTCGTAATTGGTCAAACAGATTGTGCAGGCTTTATGGTGCTCTTAAATCCTGCTTCCCCAGAGTCTGCTTAAAAGGTAAAAGATGTCCCCAACCAGTCGTGTCCGACTCTAGGGTGCGGTGCTCATCCCCGTTTCTAAGCCGAAGAGCCAGCGCTGTCCGAAGACGCTTCTGTGGTCATGTGGCCGGCATGACTGAACACCGAGGTGCACGGAACGCTGTTGCCTTTCCCGCCAAGGCAGTACCTATTTATCTACTTGCAATTTCTTGCTTTCGAACTGCTTGGTTGGCAGGAGCTGGGACTGAAGACGGGAGCTCACTCCGTCACGCAGCACTCGGGTCTCGAACTGCTGACCTGCCGACCTTCCAGTCTGCAGTTCAGCGTCTTAACCACTAAGCCACTGCGGCCCCTGAGTCTGCTTAGTGAGGCAGAAAACAAAATGGTGCAGGTACCATGTGCAGCAAGGGCTGCATCATACTGCCTTTGGGTCTCTGAAAAAACCTGTTCACACACAGAACCAGATCCACACGTTCCCCTTTGAGAAATGCAGGCATCCCTTCTCTTTGAGGGTCTCATCTCATGTTTCCTTCATGGCATGGGAGCTGCTGTTGGGCAATCTAAAAAGCCCTTGGGCTGCACAGGAGTTCCAGCATAGCCCCTCCCCACAGCAGGGTTCCCCGAGTTGCATCTGCAGGACACGTATACACAATGGTCGAACACCTGGATTTTGAGCAGTTAACCATTCTGTTCATCCTCACTGCGAAGGCGAGTGATCCATCATTGCCTGATGAGGGTGAGCAGAGGATCTCCGCTTGGAGATGGGGAGGCATGTGGGAATTGCCCCATAGTTGTGTTGTGCTCAGAAGTACAGCTTAACTGTTTGGAAAGATCCCCAAGGCTATCCTTTTGACTCAGAAGAGAGAGGCCTGAGCCACCTGGCTAAGCTCGCCAAGTGTTTCTTGGCACCTCCACAGCAAAATAATCCCATCCTCCCCTCACCAGGCCCGGGCTTGGAACCAGAGAGTAGTTGGGAATTATTCCCACAATCAAGCTGTGCTTCCACAGCTGCAGGGACAATTCCCTCTCTCTCTAGCTCCAGGGATTATTCCTGACCTTTCACAAGGTTCTGGATATGCACCTGAGCCGACACTGACATGGGGAAGAGCCACAGTCCTGATATCTACTGGTTTGGCTTGTCGAACAAGACCAGCCAAAATTTGTGGAACTCTGCAGACTTTGTAGGAGTGTGTGTGTGTGTGTGGGGGGGGGATCATGAATGTTAGCAGCATCCCTGTTCCAAAAGCCAAAGTGAACAGAACAGGTGGCTATCTGCTTAGTTAATTCTGGCACTCTTGAAAGTGGGTGTTTCATTGCCCACTTTCAAATTTATAGTTGGGGAACATTTCTTGTTAACAACTGCAAGGTCAGCAGAGAGAAACTGGTGGTAAATAATTTTGCTGTGCAGAATAATGAATCTTGCAAGCAGAAGGGTGTTGCTTGCTTGCTTCAGGGCTGTACTGACAGGCCACTTAAAATAAATAAATATTATCTCCCAAGAGAGTTAGAAATGAGGATTGTGTCCCCTAGTGAGGCAGCTGGGATGGCTTCAGCGTAGGTGTTCACCAGATGAAGGCTTGTAGGTCAGTGGTAGATGAAATGCTTTGTATACAAAAGGTCCCACATTCAGTATTCTCAGCATCTACAAGGAGACTCCTGTTTGAAAACCTGGAGAATTGGTCCTAGTCAGTGAAGACAAAGGATGCACAACCCATAAGCTCTAGGTGGCCCCACAAGCCCTCTTGTGCAGTCCCCTGTACCCCCAACCACCACCAGTAATCCACAGCTTAGCGCCATCTCTGTGCAATTGCAAAAAAAAGGACACTCTAGGAATGGAACTTCTAGGGCAGAAGCCATAGAACTTCTAGGAGGTCACTCTAGGAATGGGACTTCTGTGGCATGAACCATAGAGCCCAGTGAGGGCTCCTCCCAGAGCATCTTCTTAAAAAGCAAAAACTAAGAATACAATGTAGAACTGGAAGTTGGGAGAGTCTGGAGAATTGTCTGTGGTGGGTGGAGAGAAAAGTGTACGCATGTTCGCAATGGTGTAGTGCAGCCAGGGGTTGTAGGAACACAGCTCTGGCACTTTTTGATGAGCAGGAACTCTAACATCACCTGCCACCTCCCCCCGCCCCACCGATTTCCCTGTTCCCTCTGAGTTATGGTGCAGTCCTCACAGGAGCTGGGGAAAATGGATTTTTTCTGCAACAGTATATTGTTGTGAGATAGCCCTGCTGTAATTAGGGGTGTACGGATTCCTCACCATCCGTTCCGGTGGGGAATCAATGGGGGGGGGCAATCTATTCCCCCCCCCCGAATCCTCCAGAGCAGCTCCACTCCGCAAGGATTCTGCAGAGCTGTACTGGCTATAGGGCTGCTTACCTTGCCGGCCAGAGCCATTCGCCTTCTTCGCACCAATCGCCATTTCTTTAAAAAAAAAAAAAAATGGCGATCGGCAGGATGTCCCCATAGACTTATATGCAGAATAGAGCCGTGAATCCATGTGGCTACAGGGAATGTCATGATGAGTGCCTGCTCTTCAGAATTGACTTATACGCCACGGCATGTACACATCAATTCCAAAGCTTTACACCACCAATTTTTGTGAAAATATACGTGTTCGGCTAAGTACATTTTATGTCTTTATGACATGTTGTTTCACTTGCATGATTATCTTCGTTTCCTTCTGTCACACTGTATCTTTTTGTCTCAGAACTGGATGTAAACTTGCTATGGATCTGGGAGGTTTCCCTACTAAGTGAGCCCTTCTCTACGATGGTTCCTCTGAAAAAGAATGACTGGTTGGTTGCCAGCAGTCAGGTTGACCCTCCTGACACAACCTACTCTGTCTACTTCCTTGGGCGCATTCTAAGCCATTCTTCCAAGGACCCTTCCCTTCTGTCCCGCTGTAGGGAAAACCAAAAAGTAAGGTGCTTCGGATTTTCCTACCTCAACAGGAACAAACAGAATGTTTTCGTGTTAGTTCTGTTCTCAGACCCAGCAGTGTGCTGGTCTCTGCCTTCTGCTCTGCCCCATAACCTGCCACCCATGGATCAGAGGATTTGTGTGTGTTTGTTTAAATCAAACAGCGGCACCCCTGGTGACAGAGAAATTGTGAGGGATCCTTGTGGAGCATGTACTATACAACACGGGTCTGTATGAGGTTGGGGTAGGGTTTGGGAAACTGTCTGAGGGTGGGTTTTATGGGCTGTGTTCTTGAGACCTTTTGGTGTGGTGGCTTCAAGGTGCAGAAATGAAAGGCATTTATAATGGAAAGTGCTGACACAGCCATAATTCTGCAGGTTGGACTAGATATAGCTACAAATAACCCCCATTAGAAGAGTGGCAGGGGGCTTACTTGGAGAGGCATTTTAATGCTGGCTGACGTTAGCTCATCTCTCCTGCCATAGTAATTCATTTCCTCTAAAAACAATAAATTCAGGCACTTTTTTAAAACGCCCTTGTTTCCTTGTTTTAAGACATGCTTAACATACCTCACTGAAATACGACTAAAGTTAATACTAAACCTTTGCCTACAGTTTAATGCATCGGCTGAGAGAATCTTAATCGCATTACGTCTTTGTAGGAGGGATGGTTTTGCCCTTCAAATGCAGGGTGGGGTGGAAATCATGTACAGCTTCCAGAAACACATCAGCCTCGTCAGCGCCTCACAGTCTTATCTAAGATCCTCAGTGCAGTAACCTGGAGTGTCTTATGTTGGAGCACGATCTCGGATGGAGTTTTGTGAGGGGCACAAGTGCCCAGAGATGGGAAGGACTGGGGAAATGTGCTTCTGTTCATACGATTTGAGCCCTGCCACATTGCTCACCAAAGCCCCCTGCACCCCACCCCACCACCACACACTCAGGATGTATGAGAAATTCGTTTCACTTCAATTTTGATCAGGATTTCACCCAGTTCGCATCTTCTGGCCTGAACACAGAGTCGTCAGACACAATGTGCGGTAAATGTCCATACATTTCAGAGCTTGCAATGTGATTTACAGACTGCCCCCCCATGTGTTTGATGGCATGTTTACATTTTTAAAAAGTGTGCAGTTCGAAAATGTGCGCAGTTGGAAAAGGTGCAGAATTGACTCGTATGTTTGGAAAAAAATGCCTGGAAATATGCATGGATTTTCATGCAAAAAGAAAACAGCAAAGCTCACAATCTGATACAGATTTGAGTTGGAATTAGCTTTGAGATGGAATTCAGAGAACTCCGGTGAGCTCGAGCTTTGCTGATTTGCACATCCCTAAGCACTCACCTGATATGCAGAAGGTCTGGGGTGCAATCCCTAGCATCTCCAGGTAGGGCTGGGGAAGACCCGAGTTTTGCTGATTCACACATTCCTCACACACACACACACACACACACACACACGGGTATATGTAGGGATGGCGGAGAATTCCGCCACGGACTCCAATGGGGCCAGATTCTAAAGAATCTGCCACCCCCTGGAGTCCGTGGTGGAACAGAACACTTACGTCCACCTCCCTGAGGAATCCTCTTCGGCCGGATCCTCTGGCTCCGGATTGCCAGCGATACAGCCACCATGCCGTATCGCTGGATGAAGGGGATTGACTGCAGATGCAAATGGCGTCCAGAACGCCATTTGTGGCTGTAAAGGTCTTAGTTTAAGCTAAATGCAGCCTTAAATGGCTGCATTTAGCTTAAACTAAGAACTTTACGGCCGCAAATGGCATCCTGGATGCCATTTGCGTCCCTGCTTTTCATTCACACGATAGGCTACACAAATATTTGCGTAGCCTATCGTGAAAAAAAAGCAGGGCTGCAAATGGCATCCAGGACGCCATTTGCATCCACAGTCAATACCCTTCAGCCAGCAATATGGCATGGTGGCCGTATCGCTGGTGCTTCGGAGCTGGCCGGCAGCTCCACAGAATCACAGCAGAGCGAAGCCAGCGAAAGAGGATGCCGGAGGGAAGAATGGATCGCCTCCCCCCTGAGAGCAGATTCCCCATGGACTGGCAGGTAGGGAGTCTCCCCATCCCTAGTATACGCATTGTCCTGTGCAGTGGTGAGGATCATGCTAGTGCTTTTTTGTTGAGGCTGTGGTGTGTGCTACAGTGAAGTGGAACTCAGTCTAACACCATGTAGAAGTAGGGATGGCGGAGAATGGCGGAGAATTTCTCCACGAATCTCCAGGAGGCCGAATGCCAAAGCATTCGGCCTCCTGAAATTGGTGGGGAAATTCTCCGCCGGCCGCCCCCCCCGGGATGGGACTTACCATGGCCAAATGTCCCTCTCGGCGGCGGGTCCCAGCGGCGGTTCGGCGGCGGTTCATAGGGGGCAGGGGCGGCGGCTGGTCTCCCGACCGGCTGCCACCGCTGCCATTGCAAAAAAAAAAAGTAAAGTAAAAAAAAAAAAAAACACCCGTGATAGGCTACGTAATGATTTACGTAGACTATGATGGCTAGATTTCCAAAGTCAGCTGTGATAGGCTATGTAAATCATCACGTAGCCTATCACGGGTGACTTTGAAAAAAAAAAAGCGCGTACGCAAATGGCGGCGGCCCATGGGTGCCACCATTTGCGTTCCTTAGTTTGGCACGTCTAGTCTACGTAAACATTTATGTAGACTACGGCGAAAATAAGGGAACGCTATTTGCGTTGCCCTTATTTTCGCCATAGTCTACGTAAATCTTTACGTAGACTAGACGTGTCAAAATAAGGAACGCAAATGGCAGTCCCCATGGGAGCCGCCATTTGTGTACGCGCTTTTTTTTTTCCCCCAAAGTCACCCGTGATAGGCTTCGTGACAATTTATATAGCCTATCACGGCTGACTTTGGAAATCTAGCCGTGATAGGCTATGTAAATCGTTACGTAGCCTATCAGGGGTGTGTGTGTGTGTGTGTGTGTGTGTGTGTTTTACTTTTTTTTCGCGGCCGGGTAGACGGGGCACTCCTACCCGGCCTGAATTTCGCCGGCGAGGGATGGGGCACCTCCCCCCCGGCCTGAATTTCAGCCGGGCGAGGCGGGGCGCCTCCCCCCCTCACCTGACCTTCGGGGGGAGAACCAAAGCGCCTCCCCCCACCGCGAAGCAAGCTTCGAGAACAGGTAAGGGTCTTTCGTCCATCCCTATGTAGAAGAGGGCTGGGGAATATTTTATTGGACTCCACTTCCCATCAGCTCCAGCCAACCTGGCCAGTGGTGAAGGATGATGGGAGTTGTGCTGAACACCATCTGGAGAGCTACACGTAGGGATGGCCAAACGAGCGATGTTCAAGGTGGCCAGGATTCTCTGAACATGGTCTTTCTGCTCATCTTGTGCCCAATTCCTCTTCACGATCCCTGCTTGCTCTGTGCGAATGGGAAACTTGTGCAAACTGAGCAGTGATCGCACAGGAGATTCGTGAAATCTACCCAGATTTGCATAGATATCTCCAAATTTGAAATTTCCTCCAAAGACTAAAGCAGGGATGATTTCGTCTGCTGAAGAAATTTGCACGAATCGAACTGGGATTCTGGAACAAAATCAACATGACCGCAGGTTCGACAGTTTGTGAATATTTTCAGTGGGCGCGTGTTCATGCTCACGTTCAGACCTTCCAAAGGGGCTTGCTCGCATATTCTGCAAGCAAAAACAAAATTCTCATACATCCCTCACCACACATTTCCCAGCCCTAGTGTAGATTCTTTCTGGGTCATTTTTGCTAGCCTACAACCAGAGCAGGCATGATGTGCAATGCACCTTAGCAGTAAATGTTCAGGCTTTTTGTTTTTAATGAAAATCGCATCAGCTGGTGGCAGGTGACTGAGGGGCAGTTATAGTTATCAGAATCACAGCAGCAATGCATGAGGAATTTAACCCTTTCCTCCCATGCTGCAGTCTTGAGGAAAACCCATCCTCTGGAGCTGGTGTTTTCATTAGGAGGAAATCCCAATAATGGACTGAATTTGGGAGCTTCCCCCCCATCATGCAAATGCCAGCTTCAGAGGAGTACTTTTACCTAGGACCACAACAGGGGAGGAGAAGGTGAAATTCCCTCTCTTCTCCTGCTACGATCCCTGTAATATCAGCCTGCATAGCTGATGTCATTTGCATTTTGAAAAACTTGCATGTAGGATGCAAAGACACATTTTAATATCACAGCCAGTTTAGCCCTTGTTGGAACTCCTTTAGTCTTTGTCTTCTCTGAAAAGTAACCTCCAACTTTGCCTGGACATCTCACTTTAGGTGGAAACTGGCAGGGGTTTGTGAACACATTTGCAAGGAAGGTAGGTTGCCAATCCAATTAGGGATGTACGAAAGTTCCGCCACGGATCTTGGGGAGGCCAAATGCCAGCACATTCGGCCCCCCGAAATTGGTGGCGGAACGGCCCGCCCCCCCGCCCCCCTGGGACGGGACATACCTTGGGCGGATCTTCCTGGCGGCGGCGGCTCTGGCGGCGGTTAAGCGGCAGTGGCGGCAGCCGGTCTTCTGACCGGCTGCTGCCGCCGCCATTTCCAATTTTTTTTTTAAAAAAAAAAACGTGATAGGCTACGTAAAGATTTACGTATCATGGCTGATTAAAACAAAAACAAAAAAAATGTTTACGTAGACTAAGACGTGCCAAAATAAGGAACGCAAATGGCGGTGCCCATGGGCGCCGCCATTTTCATATGCACGTGTTGCTTTTTTTTTTTAATCAGCCATGATAGGCTACGTAAACATTTACATAGCCTATCATGGCTGACTGCAGGTACGCAAACGGCGGCGGCTACGGCCGCCGCCATTTGCGTCCCTGCTAGCCAGCGGCCGGATGTCCGGCTGCTGGCAAAGCCAGCCGGTGGCTCCGCAGAATCGCTGCGGAGCGGAGCGGAGCTGGCCAGCCGGGATTCCGGGGGGGAGGAACGGAGCGCCTCCCCCCCCCGGCCAGGATTCCAGGGGGGAGGGACGGAACGCCTCCCCCCCAACTTCAACATAATCCGCGGAAAGGTAAGTCACTTTCGTACATCCCTAAGTCCAATTTTACCGGTGAAAAATCCCCTCCCAACTCAAAATAGCATCAAATATAAAATGAGAGTTGGTCAACCCCAGGCCTTGGGGAAATTCTCTGAAAAAATAGTTCCTCAGCTTATCAGCACAAGTCAGAGAATTGTAGAACCAGGGAATCCTACCTAAAGCATCTTGGCCTAAGATGCGGAAATAGGTGGAAACATGAGAGGACCTATCAAATTTCCCTTCTAGTACTGAGATGCTTTGATAAAGGGTTGCAAGTTATTTTAAGAGACAGTCCAACTATTCTTTCAGTCCTATGGAGGGCCAGTGAGTTACAGTGGTAAGAGTGATTATTGTTGGACCAGAGCAGAGAGAAATGGGTTCAGAAGCCCCTAGCCATCATGCTTACTGCAGGGCTCCCCAGTGCAGCACCCCTGGGTGCCAGGTTGCCCACACAGCTCTTCACTCCCTGCCCCCTTAAAAAGAAACAAACATGAAAATCGATAGGGTGCCAGGTTCTCCTTCCTATTCCTGAACCTGCCACTGATCAGCTGTTCAGTGGGCAGGAAGAGAAAGCAGAGTAAAGGGGAAGAGGAGAGAAAGAGAAAGGATGGGGATGGGGAAGGGGAAGGGGAAGGGAGAGAAATAGTGGGGAAAGGGGTTGGGGGGAAAGAAATAGCAAGCCTACAGGCTGGGAGCAGGGAGAGAAAATGCAAGAGCAAAGGGGAAAGTTCTGTGTGGACGGAAGAAGGTTGGGCTGGCCAGGAAGCAACTCTTTCCATTTCCCCCTCCCTCTCTCCCACCCTCTAGCCTTGCAATTTATCTCCTCACACCACCTCTTAACTAGCCAGGCCCCCACAGCAGCCATGATGTGACTAGCCACATCTTCCATGGGAGCCAGATTGTGGTGGTGCCCACAGCAATTTCTCAAATTCCCAAATGTGTCCAAGGGTCCAAGAAGGTTGGGGATTCCTGGCTTACTGGGTGACATTGGGCCAAGCACTCCCTTTCAGCTTAACCCACCTTACCAGGTTGTTGTGAAGATGAAATGGGAGGGGGAAGAGTGATGTCCACTGTCTTAAGCTACCCGAAGGAGGAAAAGCAGGAGAAAAAGTTAAATGATAAATACATGATATAAAATATAGATTAATTCTACCTACACGTTTCAAACCAATATTTATCAAATCTGCTTATAAAAGAGTTAATGTTATGTGGATATTCTCAGCTCTAAGATTATCTGGATGCAGCTTTGTTCTGGGGCATGTTGGGAGAAAAAAAACAAGATGACTGCAAAATCAATTAAGAAAATAGTGGCAGGACCACCGAGATCTGTGTTGTTGCTATGATGTGTGGCCGTGAAATAATCTTAAAAATAAAAAAATAGGAGAAACTGCCTTCAATATCACTGCTAGAGTAAAGATCAAATTTCAGTGTGCATGTGTCCAAACACACACACACACACACACACTTACTTGCACAATTGGAGAAACTGCCCCCAAATTTGCTGTCTGAAAAGAAGACCCATATTTGGAGAAGGGGGGCTGAGTACAGTGTGAGCATCATCATCAGACAGATCTTTGAGTTCCTGGTTCCAGCCTCACTTTTCCTGACAAAGCTGTTGGCCATTTTCAAGGGTCAAATTAGTGATGTGGGAGATTTGGGAGTACAATCTCCCACAGGTTTTAAAATGGTCAATAGAAGCTGGGGGGGGGGTCCATATAGGGATTCAGAGAAGGGGGATTTAACCCTTTCCTCTGCAGAGCTTTCCTGATGAATATCCCTCTCTCCATCTCAAAGTTGTTATCTGCCTCCATGGCAAACAGCTACTTTGATGTGGGGGGGAGGTAACTCAGATGTAGGAAAACAGGCAGCATAGGTAGAAGGGGTTAAACCTCTCTTCCGAGTACCATAGTCCTGATCCAAATGTTCCCTCATTGCTATGAACCCTATAACAAATCTGCGGGGAGATCCTTTGCTGGAGCAGAGGATGAAGTAAAAAAATACTAAGAACCAGTATTTTTTTTTTAATTCTATGTCAGGTATGCATCAAAATGTTCTTTACCCCCCCACACCACACACACCCATCCCTCTACCACCTCGACCCATTTATCTGCCAGTGATCCAAATTAATCCATTTAGCCTGTCTCGCTAAATTGAAAGTGGCATTACTGCTGATTTTCTTTGGCAAAACTTAAAAGGTATTCTCTTTACTCCCCTCTTGCCTCTTAGCAACGCTAACAAAGGCTGCATTAAGCTGTATAAAAATGATATTACAAGATCTATTATAATGTCATTACCATTATTTTGGCGCATATGAAAAATATGTGGAGCAGCTTTCCCTGTTGAAGGGCCTGCGTGCGAGAGTGAATGAGGAGCCCAGATTGTTCCAATGATGTAGGGAACTCAGGGTCTGCAGACACGGGATTTTATGTTATTATAATTGTCTGACTGCATTGTCTGCAAAATGTAGACTGTGGCTGAGATCCAGGTTCCTGATGTGAAGAGAGAGTGCCGCATGCACAGGGTGGGGTATAGTTGCTTAGTTTATTACATGTATGAATTGCTTCACACAACCGAAAGGAGTCCTGAAGCGATTTACAAAGGGGTAATTAGGGATGTCGGAGAAATCCATTTGTGGGTGGAGCTCACCAAGGTTTCATCTGCTTGGTCCCCCACACTTCAGCGTGTTTCCTTATGAGCTGGCCTGACTTGATCTGCTTCAAGTCAGGCCAGTTTGCAGTTTTTTTGGGGGGGGGGGCGGTTAAATAGCGTAAATAGAAATTTGCACAAATTGCAGCTGCAATCTATGCAAATTTCTATTTACGCATTTTTTTAAAAAAAACAGATACAGCTCCCACATTTTAGGAAAAACTCACAGTTTGGCTGTTTGGCTCACGAATGCAAGCTAACTCGGGGGAGCTGCAGAAATCTGGCGAGCCCAATAAGGGATAGATTTTCTAGCAATGGACATCCCTAGAAGCAATAGAAGCAAAAACAAAACAAAACCACACCCAAAACAATACACATTAACATTTTCATTAAAAATGTTGGATACCAAAAAATATCCATTTAAAAAGGTCACCTAAAGCAGGGGTCCCCAACCCCCAGGCCGCAGACCGGTACCACTCCGTGGCCTGTTAAGGACCAGGCCGCAGTAGGGGTATGGGAACCCCCCTTTACCTTGGGTCCGCGGGGGGGGAGGCGATCCGTCCCTCCCCCCCGCCCCAGAATCCTCACCGGCCCTTGACGGCTCCACTCTGCGGCAACAAGTCTGCAGAGCTGCCAGCCGGCTCCGGCCCTGTTCTTTGCAGTAATAGCCTATTTGCGTCCCAGCAGCCAGAAAGTCCGCCCCTGGCTGGAGCCTGTTCTTTGCAGTAATAGCCTATTACTGCAAAGAACGGGGATGTAAATGGTGTCCGCTGCGTGGACACCATTTGTGTCCCAGTGGCTGGAAGTCCTCCCCCAGCCAGAGCCGGCCAGCCAGCAGCTCTGTGTACTCGCCGCGGAGTGGAGCCGGCAAGGGCCGGCAAGGATTCCGGGGAGGGGAGGGACGGATCACCCCCCTGAACCCAAGGTAAGGGGGGTTCCCACACCCCTACTGCGGCCCGGTCCCATCCCCCCCCACTTGCTTCCACACCCATGCATTGACTGCTTGTGATCTACACATAAAAACCCTTACAAATTATTTTATTTGCATTCCTTTCACCATGGGTGGGGGGCACACTGACTTTTAAAATGTGGGCTTTATTCTTATTTTATTTTGACTTAATTTTATTCCTAACATTTTTAGCCATTGCAGTAGGCAGTAAAAATAGCCAAAGCAGTTATCCTTCTGGAGTTTGGCTAGAAATAGATTTTAATGGATGGAGACTGTCAGGCTGTTGGTGTCCCATTAGGGTGATATTTTCTTGTTCCCGCGCAGTTAAACTCTCTGCCAGCAAGTCACAGAGTGGAATTAGGTTGTGTGTGTGTGTGTGTTTGTGTGTGTGTTTTGCTTAAGGTGACAGTGGCACTTGCAACAGCAAACTGTTGTTATTTCTGATCTCTCTCTCTTCCCCCCCTCCACCCACCCCAAGGCAAATTCATGGCCATCCAGACTTATTCTTTTGACATCAGAGCAGTTGGTTTGGTGTCAAGACTGAGGAGTGGATGGGGAGAATTGAAAATAGGTACAAAAATAGGGACCCTCAAAGTATGGTTTGCTGGTTAATTTTCAGGGGATCCTAAGCCAGGAAACTAGCTTGGAACCCTGCCCCTCTCTGCCCAGTCCTAATTGGCCAGATCCTGGACTGAGCTCACCTGACACGTGACAGAGATGCAGAGGCCACATACAGTCCATCAGATGAACAGGAGGTTATTCTGCAAGAGGCCAGACTCCAAAGTGAGACCAGGAAGCAGCATCCAGGGCTGGGTCTGCAGGACCAAGGACCAGCTCCCAGGTAGCATTGCTCCAGTGAAACCCTCGTGGCCTCCATACTACCTCATGTTACTTATAGGGGCTGTAGTTCAGGGGTGGGCAGAAAATAGATCTCCAGATGTTTTGGACTTCAGCTCCCAGCACCCCTGACCCTTGGCCAAGCAGTCCCAATATCTGGAGATCTCTCTTCTGTGTGTGTGTCCCGCCCCCGCTGTTATTAAACCTGGTCATCATGGGGGCCTTTGCATGTTCCACCCCACACTCACAGATTCACTGAATTTGCCAAAGGGACAGCAGGATTATGCATGGTGATCCTGCCCCAGTGTCCACATTTAATTCACATACCAGCTAGCCGTGCCTCTCCCGAGGTCTGTGCATTCAATGTTGCTAAGAAAGGGGCCTACACCCACACAACTGTACACATGTCGGGCCCTTTCACATGAATGCTGAACATGCAGACAGTGTGGGGGGAGGTGGCCAGGGGGGAATAATCTTGCTGTTCCCCCAAAGTCAGTATATATGTGTGATGGGGGACTGTTAATGTGTGCACACCCCTTTTGATTTGCTCTGGTGTGTATGCTCAGATGCATATCAGTGGGCCTAAGCCATTATTTTCAAAGTTGAGGAATGTACTGCAGATGCACATGAGTAGACTGTAACATTAAATCACTGGGTCACATAGCTCAGTGGCACAGCAGAGGCTTTTCATGCCAAAGGTCCCGGGTTCAATCCCCAGCATCTCCTGCTAAAAAGATCAGGTAGCAGGTAAGGCAGATTACTGTGTTTAATTAAAGCTTTTGTTATTTATTTATTTCAGCTTTTGTATCCCACCTTTATTGACCCACACATGGCATCTAACAACAAAAAAAGACTAAACCAAAAGACTAGACCAAAAAGACTAAAGACTAAACAAAAGACTAAACCAGAAAGACTAAAGACTAAACAAGATACTAAACCAAAAAGACTAAACATAAAGACTAAACAAAAGAGTAAATAAAAAAGACTAAACCAAAAGACTAAACCAAAAAGTCTAAAGACTAAATAAAAGACAAAACCAAAAGGCAGACCTAAAGACTAAACAACAGACGAAACCAGAAAGACTAAAGACTAAACAAGAGACTAAACCAAAAAGACTAAAGACTAAACAAAAGATGAAACCAAAAGACAGTCCAAAAGATGAAAGACTAAACAACAGATGAAACCAGAAAAACTAAAGACTAAACAAGAGACTAAACCAAAAAGACTAAAGACTAAACAAAAGATGAAACCAAAAGACAGTCCAAAAGATGAAAGACTAAACAAAAGACGAAACCAGAAAGACTAAAGACTAAACAAGAGACTAAACCAAAAAGACTAAACAAAAGGCTAAACAAAAAAGAGTAAACCAAAAGACTAAAGACTAAACCAAAGACTAAATAAAAAAGACTAAACCAAAAAGACTAAATAAGAGGCTAAACCAAAAGGACTAAACAAAAGACTAAACCAAAAAGACTAAACCAAAAGACTAAAGACTAAAGAAAAAAGACTAAACCAAAGGACTACACCAAAAAGACTAAAGACTGACTAAACCAAAAAGACTAAATCAAAAGACAAACCAAAAGACTAAAGACTAAACAAAAGACTCAACCAGCCTTCCCCAACCTGGTGTCCTTCAGATGCCATTGCTCATGCTGGTTGGGGAAGATGGGAGTTGCACTCCCTCAGATCTGGAGGGCACCAGGTTGAGGAAGGCTGAGCTAAGCCAACATAGCAATAAAAATGATTAAAATACTGCAAAAGAGCGGGTTAATGAAACAGTACAAATAATATAACAATACAAATTTATATTGTGCTCTATACCAGAGCGCATTCCAATTAACCCCAAAGCATACAACACAATAATATAAACAAAGTCAATAATTACACATTAAAAAACAACACATCAAAAATTTAACTACTTACAACCAATCAATTAAAACAACCAACCAATTTGAAACCCAATTACAAACCGATTGTTCCTCACTCCAAACACCAATGCCTACAAAGTAGGCAGAAGTATTAAAACAACATGTGCTGGAAGCTTTAACTAGACAATTTTAGATGAACAGAACCTGCCTTTCATGTTTGTTTAGGAGCTAAATGAAATCTAATACTAAACACATCACTGGAAGTTTTTTCCCTCTTCTTTCTCTCTCTGTTTTTAATTATTTCAAATAGCTGCTCAGGGGAAGGGGATTCAGGACCATGGGGGTGGAGAGGAGGAGGTGAACGCTTTTCTCCTGTGTTGTGGTCCTGATAACATCGCCCTTCCAAGCTGATATTTGCCTCCCACTGAGTAGCTGGGGTGGGGGGATCTTGGTCAGGACCACGGTGAGGGGGAAGGATTAATCCCCCTATTCACATGTGGCAGTTCTGATGCTGATCGCCCCTCCCCCACTATTCAGAGTTAGAGAGGAAGAGAGAGGTAATATCCAGTGATGCCTTTAGCATCATGTGTAGCTAGGCCCTAAAATCAAGCAGCGAGGTGGCTGTTCCGTAACCTAAGTACTGCCGTTGAAAAGGCTCTCTTTTCCTCGCCAACCGTACCACTGTTAGTGGCGGGACTGTGGCAACGGCCTGAGAAGATTAGCAAATTTCCCAAAGTGTCCTTGAAGAAGAAGCAGTCCCCAAGATATCCTGATCCTCCCAGACCATTTAAGGCAGGCATGGGAAGACTTTTTCCTATCAAGGTCGACCTTACCTTACTTGAAATCTGTCAAGTAGGGATGTCGGAAAAATCCATTGGGGGGGGTGGAATTCAATGAGTTTTCCTAGGTCATTCCCCCCACCCACCCCCAGACTTCATTTTGGCTCCTGCTGAGGTGCCTGACTCAATCTGTAGTGAGTCAGGCCAGCTTTGGCATTTCACACATTTTTGAGCAATTTCTGAGCAACATCTGAGCAATTTGCTCGAACGTCTGAGCAATTTTTGCAAACATCTGAGCAATTTGCACAAATTTGGCCCTAATCCCAAAAAGGCTTAATACTTCCACTGGGATCAGCAGAACCCCAACCAAATAGTACTTCCATCTTATATGGTTTCAGTTCAGTTGGTTCACCCTCATCCATTCCAAAACAGCCCGCAAAACAATGGTTAAGAATAGGGATGGATGAATCTGTGAGTTCAGCTTTCTTCTGGATTTAATTTTAAAAATCCAGTTCTTTCTTTCCTAGATATGAAGATCTTTGTGAATTTTGGTAAATTCTGATAAAAAGTGAACTGAAATAAAAGTCTCACCCGTTCCACTTCCTTCCCGGTATTAGATGGTGAAAATGCAGTGATGGAGCCGAGGGAGATATCTGAGAGTAATCCACATATTGATCACAGCCTGTCCCAAATCTCCACATGACCTAGCGCTGTGGTTTCATGTAGAGAGATGTCAAACAAACAAACTTTTGAATGTGTGGCACCTTTTGAGCACTCCTGTTGGCTTTGTGGTTCTGAATAACACATGGAGCACAGATCGTTCAAAAGGAGGGGAAAAGACACCTTGATTTACCATTTGTTTTGACATTAGGTTCTCTCTGCTAGTGAAAATCAGTTGCTGAGAAAATCCATCAGTCATAGTGAAATGCGCCATACCATTATGTCTTTTTCATGCGTCCTCTTTATCGTTAGTTTTTATCTCAACTGGAATAATCCGTCAACTGTGGCTTACTGGATTTGTGTAAGTGTGTGCGTGTGTGCGTACGTAGTGAAAGACCAAAGCGATACAACCTTTGTGGCAGGGTATTGTTCTCCAGTACAACATCTTTGAGTCATAGTGGAGTTATTTGTGGGATGAATTCCTACTGCTTTATCCATCCTGAGTTGGTAATAAGGAAGCTGTTAACTACATAATGATATGTCAGTTGTGAATTTATTCTGCAGAGCCGCTACTGCATGAATTTTTCCCATTGCAGAACCTCTCTTTTGTTTATAATTTGTTAATTACATGTGTGTATGTTTTCCAATCCTGCCTTCATTCCAAGAAGATCATGGGAACATCCATGGCTTTACCCCAAAACCCATTTGATCTTCATCACAATCCAGGGAGGTAGGTTAAGCTTAGACAGAAAGATTCAGTGTCCCAGGGTCACCCAGTGAGCTCTGTGGCTGAGTGAGGACTTAAATCCAGGTCGCCCCCAGGCCAACAATCTAACCACTACACAACTCTCTCTCTCTCTCTCTTTCACTCTTCATCTCTTGTTTTTCCTAACAAATACATTAATAATAATAATAATAATATAAAGTGTAATATTATAAAATATTAATATAGGTAAAGAAAATAATAATACAAATTACCATTATCATTATATGCTAAAATACCAGTTTCCCCCTGTCCCCACATGACATCTGGAAGGTAGCTTTCTCCAGTCATTGTGGTGGTCTGCATTTCCCCATCCCCTTGTTCCAATAATTGCTGGGGACTGGCCTGGGAGTGGTTGAGCTAAGGAAACAAAGCATCTCATCACCTTACAACTTGACCTGAATCTTACTGTTGATTTAGGGAGAAATCCTATGGCCCCTAAACATTGTCTGAGGGGCCATAGGATACCAGGGGTTCTTCTGAAGTCAGAGATAGCACTCCAACCATGGAAGGGAGAGTCAATCAGACCCTTTCCCCAAGCCCCTCGCAGCCAGCATGGAAAGAACCATGTCAGCTGCCCTCCGAAGTCAGAAAGTTGACCATGGAGAGGGGCAAAAGGGGGAGTTCTGGTAAGTGGGGAGGGCAAGAGACCAGAGAGGCCAGGATACAAGCTATCCTGAGCCTCTGCCAGCCTCTTTCCCTCCCCCTCCAAAGTGCCCTGGCTTGACAGGCTAAAGAATCTGTCTAGCAAAATATGCAGGGCAGGAGGATGGGGAGGTGACAATTGCCTCCGCCGCTCCTCCTGCTCTGCACTGGATGATTGGAAGCCTGCCTCCAAGTTTGGGGGTTTCTGATCATTGAGGGTGCAATCGATAGGACTGCACCCTTAATTTATTTAGGTGGGTATCTCTGCCCAGTGGCACACAAGGTAACGTAGTAACTTTGAAGCCACAATTAATAATAAAGTTAAATAAAAAACCATTAAAACACCTCAATAACTAAGAAGCAGAAATATACTACAAAACCATAAAATCCTGGACAGTTATAGATTTTAATGGGGTGCATGGTTGGGAGGATGGCCTAGATGTGCAATTACTGTTAACAAAGGTGCCAGTGCATTTGGGGGAGCATAACACGCAAAGGCGCTTAGCCCGAACCTGGAACTGCTGAAGGAAGAGCTCCCTTCACACACACAGTTCCAGGAGCAGGGGACGCTCCACTGCATGGTGCATTCCCATGCTGGAAGAACATGTATGTGTGCATAGCACAACCAAGTGGTTGGGGATAATTGTGCGGTTCTTTCTCGAGTGTTCAGCACCCTGTGAGGGAAATAGCATGCCTTCAGAGTTGCTTCGAGCACACATGCACGGAATCTGCTAGGCCGAACCCATTCCCATGCTGCCGGAAACACATCTGCTCTAATCAGTCTGAGTCTTGTTCAAACACCTGGTTGGTCTCTCTCTCCGCCCAGTTTCAGATTCTGGCATGCTCCTTTTTGCTAAGGTTAAGCCTTCCCAATCTCTACTTGCTCTAATATTCTGCATACAATTGTAGCACAGAGCTGGGCGATTCCAATCCAGAGCCAGGGAACTGCTATGGAGAACTGCCGCGTCACCTCTTACAGCAAACACTGAAAGCCAAATTTGAGAGTTCCACAACCTGTGAAACATCTGCGGAATTATGAGGGAAGGATTCAGTAAGATGAGAGGAACTGGGGGAGGAAGGGGCCACCCTTAATTTCCCTTCCCTCTATGGAATCTTGAGAATGTGTTATTTTAGTTTTGGTTTTAAAGTGTGCACATCTGCTGAGGGAGTCCTCACAGAGCTGATTCCTGTTGATAGTACTGGGGCAGTGTGGGAAGCAGCCACACCAAGGTGGCTTCCGTGCCACTCCTGTCATGGATGAATTTCCACTGGAGTTCAAACTAAGCCTGAAGCGAGCTCAGGAAGTGCCTCTTCCCTAAGGCCTGGCCTGGACACAGACAACTGCCTCATTTAAAGCGTCAGAACTTAACCACACAGAGAGATTGCCCCTTCATCCAAAAGAGGATTACAGGACGGTATTCACAAAAATCAGATAGTCAATACAATAAAAACAGCATAAAACCTAAACATCGATGCAGTGAAACTGAGGGGCATAGAAATTATTCCAACCAGCTAAAAACTCAAATGTAAATTTGAAATGCCTGAGCAAATAAAGAGGTTTTAACTTGATGCCTTCATGAGACCCTAGGAAAAGGCAGAGGTGGAGGGACATGCCATCCTCCTCCCTGGCAAACACATCATTACCAACATGTCTTTGCTGATTGCATCTCCTACTCCTGCCTGCTCCAGGAAGCCTTGCTAACGTTTGGATCTCGGCCCTGGTTTTGCCAACGTCTACTAAATTGTGCTGACACTCAGGGTGGTGATTGTCCTCTTTTACAGAAGACAGTCCTCTATGTGATGGGCTGTATGGTCCAATTCCAGTTTAAACATAAAGATCCCTAAGAGCTGTCGCCCATCACCAGTTAGGATGTGGACAGCAACGGGCACACAGGTCACCTCACCTGGTCACACTCTTCCACACTGTGGTGGGATTTACTGTATTTCTGTTTAAATTACAATTGTTATTTCTAAATTTGCATCTATGCACATGAAGCAGCATATGCATTTTTATGCAGATCTGTGCCCCCTTTTGACCCCTGCTTTGGCGATGCATCTCCTCTTTGGGGGTGATTCATAGGCAGCCACACCATGACACTGGCTCTCCTGCCAGTTTGCTTCTGGGCTCTGCTATACCCCAGCAGAACAGATCCCCAAAATATTCTTGCTTATCCTGCTGAGGCTACACAACCTCCAGCATTACCATACCACCACTTCTGGGTTGCTTTATTTTATTTAAAATATGTCTAACCCTCCTCTCTCCTTCCTCGAGGTGACTCGCAACACGATTGAATTCCTAACAAATCCAATCCTAAATAAAATGCTATTATTTTTACACTACTCCTACATTCGTCTGTCAGTGGCCATAAAATCAAAGTATGTTAAAAGAGGAAGTAAACAGCATAAAGTAACAAGAGCAGATCACTTCTCAAAACGTTGCTCGAAAAGGCAACTTTTGCCTGGCTTCCTGTATGCTTCAACACGGAGGCACACGTCTATGTTAACCCACTGCTGTGACTCCCAAGGAAGCTGTAGGTTAGGTTCCCAGGTTGGGGCCCGGAAAAGGTCACTGTAATTTGCAAAGCTGCATAGATGGCTGAATTACTCCAGGTGTGCCACCGTTGTATACTGCTATAGTGACAGAAGAAAATGTACCTGTCAAATACCCTACTCTCTGCAACTCTTAAAGGTTCAGGATTTCAACCTGGGAGCCCCTCCACCTGTTAACTGGAAGAGTCACTCTGTAGAAAAAAAAGGAAAGTAGGACTGCTCTAACTCTGAAACTGGAGTTTTGAACCATCTTGGCCCTTATTTATTTATTACATTCCTATACCGCCCAAGAGCCGACGCTCTCTACCACCAGAAGATTTGTTTATTTATTGATTTTATTTACAATATTTATATAGCACTCCACATCAAAGGATTTCAGAGCAGTGAACAACAAAGATAAAAGAATAAATCACCATATTAAAATAAATAAAACATATTCAAAGAAACAAATTCTGAACTTAATGAACCATGGCTGGTCACTCAAGGAAGGCCTTTTGAAATAACAGTGTCTTCAGGAGGTGCCGAAAGGAACGCAGTGTTTGTGCCTGCCTGACCTCCAAAGGCAGGGAATTCCACAGGAAGGGGACCACCACAGTGAAGGCTCTTTTCCTGGTGGACTCCAGCCGGGCCATGGGTCCATGTGGAACCACCAAGGACATGCCCTGTAATGACCTCAGTGAGATCTTGGACACCAGACTAAATCTAGATCGTATTGCTACTACCACTCGAAGGTCTAGGATGCTAGGCTAAATGAAATCATTTTCATCCCCCCTGGACTTGACTGCTGTTTGTTTCTCAGCAAATAATGAGACGTGATAGGGACACGCACTTAGTTTTACTCAAGCATTAACGGACATTCTGGCTCTGCTGGGCAAGGAGCTGTGCTGAAATGGCTTTATGCTCTTAGCAGCAAACCAAGTTCTCTAAGTCTCTCATGAAATTGTTGCACCTGCCTCGGGTGGATTTTCTCTTTTTCTTCCTCTTCCAGGTCTTGCTGCAGCTCTCCTTCTTGCTCTTACGGTATTGCTGCCACAGATGGGCTGCTTTTTTCTTGTACCTTTCCTTATCAGCACAGGGCTGTTGGTGCCACATTGTCCCCAGACATTTGGCTATCTGGACCACAGTCCAGTTCGGGTTTTCGCACCTGAGCTCAGGACGTCTGTCTTCCATGAAGAGGAAGAAAGCAGGCAGTGGCCTCCGTCTTATGGACCGTTGTCTTTTCCTCCTAGGTCTAGATCGTGTTCTTGATCGTGTTCTTGACCTTGTTCTTGACCTTGTCTGTGTTCTTGATCTTCTTCTTGATCTTGATCTTGATCTTCTTCTTGATCTTGATCTTCTTCTTGATCTTGTTCTTGATCTTCTTCTAGATCTTGTTTGCCGCCTTCTGCTTTGCAGTCTTCTCGAAGGACTGGACTTTCTTCCTTTCTTTGAGCAGCAGTTGCAGCATCCCCTGGCCATTTCTTCATGCTTATGTTTCTTTTCTTGGGCTGCTTTTCTCTACTGAGCTGAGTGCCTCTGGAATGAAATCAATACAGCTTTGTCACAATGATTTTAAAACAGCCATCTAAAGCGAGTCTTGGCTCCTCGGTTTTGCCATGCTCTCCTGGACTGTGTTCGAAGGGGTGTTAACACATGATGGTGGTCATGTTGGAGGGGGTCCCTCTGGTGCCATATGCCCCCTCCTGCTTTCTAAAAGTGGGCCCTCACAGCCCTCACCCTGACCAACGTAGGCATTTGGATGCAATGCCTTTATTCCATAAGGGAATGTGATTGTGCCTTCAACTTCAAAGTAAACCAATGAGGACAAGGGCTGATTTCAATCATTTGCATGCTTCAAGCCTATTGGCTAATGCAGAGTCATAGTCACATACAGGAAGGTACCAAATCACTAGAAATCCAAACCATGTTTCCTTGGCCAATAGGGCCACTGCTCCTCAACAGATATAGCTACCCAGTCATCCTCCCTGCTGGGCTGTCTTTGTGGGCAGGAAGCATCCTCCATTTCCTCCTCCTTTATCGGTACCATTAACTTCTGCCAGTTTTCCTAGGATGTGATTGGGGATGTCAGAGGAATCCAGTTGGGGGGTGCAGCTTGCTGAGCTTTCAGCACCTTGGCCCCCCAGAATTTGGCTAAGTTCCCAGCAGGCCGGTAGGGATGTACGAAAGTCACTTACCTTTAACGAAATATGATTCGCGGTGGGGGGGGAGGCGCTCCGTCCCTCCACCCCCGAATCCTGGTCAGCTGGGCCCGCAATTGGTGGCAGCCATAGCCGCCGCCGTTTGCGTCCCTGCAGTCAGCTGTGATAGGCTACGTAACCGTTTACGTAGCCTATCACAGCTGAGTAAAAAAAAAAAAGCGCGTACGCAAATGACGGCGCCCATGGGCCCATTTGCGTTCCTTATTTTGGCACATCTTATTTTGGCTATTTGAGCTCCCCTTCTTTTCGCCGTAGTCTACGTAAATGTTTACCTAGACTACAGCGAAAATAAGGGGAACGCAAATAGCGTAGCGTCTATGCTATTTGCGTTCCCCTTATTTTCACCATAGTCTATGACTAGACGTGCCAAAATAAGGAACACAAATTCCTTTGCGTATGCGCGGTTTTTGTTTTGTTTTTTTACTCAGCCGTGATAGGCTACGTAAACATTTACATAGCCTATCACGGCTGACTGCAGGGACGCAAACGGCGGCGGCTACGGCTGCCGCCATTTGCATCCCAGCCGGCCAGGATTCACGGCGGGAGGGATGGGGCACCTCCCCCCCAGCCAGAATTTCGGGGGGAGGGACGGGGCACCTCCCCCCCAGCCAGAATTTCAGGGCGGAGGGATGGGGCGCCTTCCCCCTGGCCAGAATTTCGGGGGGAGGGACGGAGCGCCTCCCCCCCACCGCGAATCAAGTTTCGGGTTCAGGTAAGGGACTTTAGTACATCCCTACGATGGCTGCTCCGCAGCCTGGCCGCAGAGTGGAGCCAGCCATCGAGGATTCCGGTGGGGAGGACCAGATCGCCTCCCCACCATTGAGGATTCCCGGGGGAGGGACGGAGCGCCTCCCCCCCCGTGAAAAATTCCACGAAAAGGTAAGTGAGTTTCGTACATCCCTAGATGTCATTACACTCACAACATGATACCTCATACTGAGAGGAAGAAGCAATCATAAGTGGAGCAGGAGAGGAGGGGGAGTGATGCTAGGGATGTACGAACACACCCCAGCTTGGGTTCTCCAGGCTCCCGCTGAAGTGCCACCCCTGCTCCACCCCCCTGGACCTGCACTTGAGCCCCCACAAGCTCATCGAGTCGCTTGCACTCACCCCAGGCCCATCTGGCAAGCGCCTGCCATTTTGCTGCCTTTTTTAAAACTGAAAAAGGAGAGTTTAAAAAATACAAATATTTAAATATGCACAGTTTGGGGGCCAGGAAAGCTTAATATGTGAAATATTAGATCGATAATGCCTCTAATATTGCACATATTAAGCTTTTCCAGCCCCAAACTGTGCATATTTAAATATGCACATTTTTTAAGCTCCCTTTTTTCTGCTAAAATAAAAGCAGCAAAATGGAGGGTGCTTGCCCAACAGGTTGTGGTGAGTCTGGGAGGGCGCAAGCGAGGGCTTGGCGAGCGTGGTGCGGGGGGGCAACGGACTCGCGGACCCAGTCAGGTGTCCGGAACATCCCTAATTGGATCCCTATTTGGAGAGGTAATAATTGACTTTGTTTGCAATGAAGACATTGCTGATCTGAGACTGGATGCAGTGTGGATTTTACGATTTGGGTGACCAGCTGACCTGTCCCCCACAGTTTCTGTTGATGCTTATTAAGGATTTTCACCACTGGGAAATGGAGATACAAAACACAAACAAGCACACAGCATAGTTATCATATCCCAGTACATAAATGAAGAAAGCTTAGAAGCCCTTACATTTTGTTGTCAGAGACAGTACAATAAAAACACAAACTCTTACTGTTAGGCCCTGAAAAGTGGCAGCTCATAATGTAAGAGCGGTATAGTTGCAGCCCTAAAAATAATTGTATGTGACAGCTGTTCTTGGTTGCTGTCAAGCTAACTACCATAATTTAAATCTCCACTACTTGGACTACAAGTCTAATTTACTTGGGTGGACTTTTCATTAATTTGAAAGGTTCTCAGGGCTTAAAAGCCTTCATTAATTACATTTTAGTAAATGAAAATGTAATAAGGTTCTGCAAGTTCACCGGGGAGCACAAGTAGCCATCCTTCCCCACTCCTGTATTTGAACATATGTTTAAAGGTTAGGGTAATTTGGATACCAGGGGGACATGCAGATATTCCCACCTACCCCACATACAGTTTGCTTGAGTGGTTTTGTTTGCTTCCTTGCTTTTGGTGGGGCGGGGAATGTGTTCTGAAAATAAATGTGACAGGACTCAGTGAGGAGCAGTGTGATGTGACAAGACTCCATGAGAGACAATGTGATGTGATGATGAACAGGGTTGGATAGTGATGCTGCCAAACTCCATAATTAGTTGGCTTGTTGGTCGAAACTCATGCATTTGTAATCACCTTTGCAATGAGCTTGGATTGGCATTTTAAGGACCTGTTATTAATTTTGGAATAGACGGGAAGCTTCGGAGCATGTGCACTCTACATCTGAACTATGTCATTTCTTTGCATGCACTGAGCTGGTTGGTATAACTCTTTTCTTTCAGGACGAAATGTGATGATGTCCCTGGTGGTGCCATCATCTCTCCTCCATAGATCGGTGGATAGACCGGTGGATTGGTGACAGCAAGTAAACATGGCATAGGATTGGCCACATAGAAAAAAACAATCAGGAAGGGGTATATAACACCATGTGCCCAGTTCTGGGCACACACTTTAAGAAGGATGCAGACAAGCTGGAGAGGGTTCAGAGGAGGGCAAAGAAGATGATCAGGGGACTGGAAACAAAGCCCTATGAGGAGAGACTGAAAGAACTGGGCATGTTTAGCCTTGAGAAGAAAAGACTGAGGGGAGACATGATAGCGCTCTTCAAGTATTGAAAAGGTTGTCACAGAGAGGAAGGCCAGGATCTCTTCTTGATCATCAAGTGCAGGACACGGAATAATGGGCTCAAGTGACAGGAAGCCAGATTCCAGATGAACATCAGGAAAAACTTCCTGATTGTTAGAGCAATACGACAATGGAACCAATTCCCTAGGGAGGTAGTGGGCTCTCCCATACTGCAGGTATTCAAGATGAGGCTGGACAGCCATCTGTCAGGGATGCTTTGACTTGGATTCCTGCATTGAGCAGGGGGTTGGACTCAATGGCCTTGTAGGCCCCTTCCAACCCTACTATCCTATGATTCTGTGATTCTATATTGCATGACATTTTTCTCCCTCTCTCATAATACTAGAACCCAGGGCCACCCCCATGGGAGATTCAGGACAGATAAAAGGAAGTACCTCTTCACACAGCACATAGTTAAATTATGGAATTTGCTAGCACAAGACATAGTGATGGCCACTAATTTGGATGACTTTAAAAGGGGGTTAGGGAAATTCCTGGGGGAGAATGCTATCAATGCTACTAGTCCTGATGGCTAGCCACCAGTACCAGAGGTAGTATGGCAGTACACCAGTTGCTGGGGAACACGGGCGGGAGGGTGCTGTTCCACCCATGTCCTGCTTGTGGTTTTCCCATGGGCAGCTGGTTGGCCACTGTATGAGCACAATGCTGGACTAGATGGACCCTTGGTCTGATCCAGCAGGGCTCTTCTTGTGTTCTTATGACATGATGATGCATTACACAATTACAGCTCGCAAGATGCAAGTTGATACTGTGCATGGACAAAAACCCATATACACAGAATGAGATCTGAATTTAAAGAATTTGCATCTGAGATTACATGGATGAATTTGTTACTTTCCGAGAAAATAACAAATTCAGTTGGGGTACGTTAACCCATCACTAGTTGGATGTAGTTGCAGAGCCTAATTTCACAGGCCTGCTCAGCTATGTATCCTACTGGGCAGCTCTGAGCAAAACCATGCTTCCTGAAAGTAACCTCTTATATCACAAGCTACTTGCAATTAAGAAATGGGATAGCAAGTGTAAAGCTCTGTGTCAGGTGCACTGATTTAAAAGTCCCCATGAAATGTTGCAAGGAGCGGCATGCAAGAGGTAGCGTTGACTTGAATATATTTATTTATTTTGTTTATGGCATGAAAACATACAGATGTACGAGAATGTCATTTCAGTTGGCAAATCACTCCAAGATGCCTCGTTCAGAACCCCGAACAGAAACAGGAGCACACGTTCTCCGAAAATGTGGACATTCCTGAACTTGAATTCATGTTCACAAAATCTGTACTTGAAAAAGTGCACAACTTTCTCCAAATGCACAACGTTTTAAAGATGCACAACTTTTCCCATTTGAGTAAACTGAAAAACAGTCACAAACTAGAACGGGGGTGAGCTGAACTGAGATTTCAAGTGAGGTCCGGAGAATTTCAGCCAGCTCAAGCATCCCTGGTTCTCTCATCCCTATGAAAACACAAAAGTCCTTTTTCAGGACGGAAAACTTTGGCTCATCGAACATAGCATTAGTTTTGGGCTGCATGTTCAGTCATTTCAAAGTCTGACCCCAATTGTGGGTTGGGGGGGAGTTGACAGGAGGATTCATCCTAGTTCATGCAGTTGGTGACTTCTCTTTTGGTCCCCCAGCGCCCCTCAGAATGGGACATTCTGTGAAAATAAAAATGGTGGCTGGCAGTGGCAGCTAATCTGATCTGTGGTAGTTCTGGTGAGTGTGACCCTCCCTGAAAATTGTGTGCCCTGCACCCCTGAATGTTTTCAGAGTACCCCCTAGTTTTGCAGCTAATGTAGCTGTTAAGTGTATGTGTGGGGAGGGGGGGAGGCATTTCAGACCAGCCCTTTGAATCATGCAATTTTCTAGCTGTACTCGAGAATGCCAAATGGAGAGCCAAGCCTCACTTCACAAGGCTGGTTTGTGGGTCACCTAGTTGCAGGCACACTCAGGTTTTGGCAGCAGCAGCTACCCCAAGAGTGTGTTTGTGCTGGGACCAATTCACAATGTCCATTTTAAGGATTCGAACATTCAATTTCTGGATTTTAACATTCAATTTCTGGATTTTAAACACTGAATTTCTTCTTAAACATGAGAGCTGGGCTGAACTGTTAAAATCCCCCTCCCCATGAAAGTTAACATTTCATTTCATATGTAGTAGAAACATGCTGATGGTAGTGGGAGTCAAAATGGCACTGGAAAAGAGTTAACCTGTTATTTAAGCACGGCAGTTACTTTTAGTTCCCCGCTTGTTAACTTGTTTTTATCATGCATTGTGCTCCACTGAATGTATCCTATACAATATGGTCCCACACTTTCTCTGTCCATTTCATGGATATGTCAATATCGGCTATTGCTTCCACAAGCTCGTCCTCTAAGATGCAACCACCTGGGATGTGTATAGCTCTCCAGGTAAATGTCACTAGTCTTACTGAAACTGTTTTGGCTTCCCTTGAAATCATTTGGATGCTTCACCTGATGATAAACTGTCAAAATGGCTTCTGATTTTGCTTTGAACTGAATACGATTGACAAACTAGGAGCAGGTATTACCTCTCTGAACAATTCTACTAGTCTTATTGAAACTAAAGTTAGGCCCAAATTTTGTGAAGGGTGCAAGATCCCCCCCACACTTCTTCAGCATTTGGGGCCTGAAATAAAGTTCATGGGTGGGCTCACAAAAGTCACTGGCACTCCAGTGTTCTGCCAGCTGCCATGTTTAAATCCCCCTGATACCCCCAATGATGCTACATCATAACATGACACCCAGCAATACAGTGCACTGAGAGCCTCCACCCTTAAATGTTGAGCCCAGCTCCCTCACATTTCTCAAGACCCCCTCCAAATAGCTGAACCTCCTGCTTCAAAAAAGATACAGCTCTAAACCTGCTCAACGTCCTTTGGTATCCTTCAGTCATTTTGCAAGAAACCACCAAATCCACTTTGAACTATTTTCCTTTGAGCAACATGTTGGTGTCTACTCTAGCTGCTGTAACTCCGTTGTTGATTTTGGGTATTTCAGCCTGCCAGGTGCAACCTGTTTTCTTCCCATCAGTTCTGGAGTTTGTGAATCCAAGCAGAAAAGCACCTGGTGATCTATACTACACTCATCCTATGGGTACCTTTTAGCAACAACCTCACAGTTGAAAATAAACATCTAATCAACCCCCAGCCAGTTCAGTAGAAGCATAAGGTGGAGTTCTCATCTGTTATTCTTGCTTATGAGGGATTTATATAGTAAAACTTTCTTTGTTTTTTATTTATTTATTTATTTATTTATTAAATGTATTAATCGCCCATCTGGCTGGCCACCCAGCCACTCTAGGTGATGTACAGCATATAATAAAACAGTTTAAAACAATAAAATTCTACAATAAAAACATTTTCTAAAATACCCTAACCCACCCCAAATGCCTACCTGAACAACCACGTTTTTAATGCACGGCGGAAGCTCATTAAAGAGGGGGCATGGCGGAGAGGGAGTTCCACAGGGAGGGGGCCACCACAGAAAAGGCCCTCTCCCTCGTCCCCTCCAGTCTAGCTGTCCTGGCTGATGGGACAGAGAGAAGGCCTTCTGAGGCTGATCTTGTTACGCGGCCTGTCTGGTGTTGCTGGAGGTGCTCCTTAAGATAGGCTGGGCCAGTTGTTCCTTCCTTGCGTTCTGATTCTGACTTGGTTCTGAGAATGGAACTAGGGATGTCAGAGAATTCCGCGATGGATCTCTGTGAGGCCGAATGCCAGTGCATTCGGCCCCCCGAAATCCATCGCAGAATGGCCTGCCACCCCCCCCCACCCCCTGCAGATCACTCCCAGGACGAGACTTACCTGGGGTGGATGTTCCAGACGGTGGCGGCTCCGGCGGCGGCTTCGGCGGTGGCAGCGGCGGTGGCTGGTCTTCCAACCGGCCGCCGCCACCACCATTTGCATTCTGTGCCCCCCCCCCATAGACGTGATAGGCTACGTAAAGACTTACATAGCCTATCACGTCTGGGTAAAACAAAAAAATGCGTACACAAATGGCGGCTGTGGCTGCTGCCATTTGCGTTCCTTATTTTTCTTCGTCTTAGTCTACGTCAATATTTACGTAGACTAAGACGAAGAAAAGAAAGGGGAACGCAAATAGCGCCCACTACACTATTTGCATTCCCCTTTCTTTTCTTCGTCTTAGTCTATGTAAATATTGACATAGACTAAGACGAAGAAAAATAAGGAATGCAAATGCCGGCAGCCGTAGCCGCCGCCATTTGTGTACGCATTTTTCTTTTTTTTTACCCAGAGCCATCCGCAGCCGGAAATCCGGCTGCGGACAGCCTTGGCCTGGGCCTGGCTGGCTGCTCCGCGGAGCCACCGTGGAGCACAGCCGGCCGTCGAGGATTCCAGAGGGAGGGACGGAACGCCTCCCCCCCCACCATGAACAGAATCCATGGAAAGGTAAGTGACTTTTGTACATTCCTAAATGGAACCCACATAATTTGATTATTCTGAAGGAGCAAAATAATTTGATTGCAGTTCCTTCAGCCAGTGCTTTATTATCTCACTAATTCAACCTCAACGATCTTTCAAAATTTCCTATTTCTCAGAGTTCAAGGGAGCTTGTGTCAGCACCATTTCCAGTTCTTCCCTAAGAACTGACAGCATTTGGAGTGATGATCGTAGGGAATGAGAGAAGAAACCATTTGATAGAGGGCACACACAAAATGGCTCTGGAGACATATCTGTTAATCTAATCTCAGCTGAGCACTTTCCTTTGTCCCCTGATTTAAGTAAATAATGTAGCGGAACAGGCGACCTCTGCTCACAAAAGGCTCATGACCAGAACAATAGACGAGAAAGGCATTTGACTGAGGCCTACTTTTCATGGACAGACCTGTGTCTGGGCTCTTACCACTTCAGACTCCATATGGACACTTGCATAACTGAATGCTCTGCCATAAAAAGCGTCAAGAAAAATCCCCACATGTAGAAAACTAGCATGTCACGGAGAAAGCTAAGCTAGAACTCTCTCCTCAGCATATAGAAAACTAGTTTTCTATGTGAAGGATTGACTGATTGTATTCGTAGTATCCAGATCATGAGAAGTGGTACTTCTACTCTGCACTGAACAGGCCACAACCTGTATCTGAAACATTCTGTCCAGTTCTAGGTGCCACATTTTAAGAACATAGGAACATAGGAAGCTGCCTTATACTGAGTCAGACCCTGGGTCCATCTAGCCCAGTATTGTCCACACACACTGGCAGCAGCTCTCCAGGTTTTCAGGCAGGATTCTTTCTTCACCCTACCTGGAGAAGCCGGGAATCGAACCTGGGACCTTCTGCATGCAAAGCAGGTGCTTAGGGAGCCACAGCCCCCTAAGAAGGATATAGACAAACTGGAGCATGTCCAGAGGGGGACCAGGACAGTGAGTAGTATGGTAACCGAGTCTTATGAGGAACGGTTGGAGGAACTCGGTATGTTTAGCCTGGAGAAGATTAAGGGAAGATACGATCCCTGTCTTGAAATATCTGAAGGGCTGTCATGCAGAAGATATAGCAGATTTGTTCTCTACTGATCCAGAGGGCAGAGAATGGGTGGACATTGCAGTGAAGAAGATTTCGGTTAAACATTAAGAGAAGCATCTTAATGGTAAGAGCTATTTGACACTGGAACAGTCTAGATTACTCCCGCTATCGCTTCCAACTCTAAATTTCTATGATTATATGGAGGAATATTTAGTTGTGTGAGCCCCCTTCCCTATAATTTGAAGGGGTACTGTCCAGATGGTACTGATGTACCATCTACTTTGCTGTTTGTGAGACCTAGGCTTCAACTGTGTGAGCAACAATCTTGTTTTTAGTCATGCCGTTGATGACCTGTATTGGGAGAGAGACTAGTGGACTGTCTGTGCCACCATTCATTCTCTTGGAATTAACTTTTAATACCCTTGACCACCATATCCCACTAGACTACTTGCATGGGATATGAGTAGCAGGCTGTTTTGTACAGTGGTTCTGCTCTATCTTGTGGGCAGGTTCCAGAAGGCTGACTTATGTTCTTCCCAATGGAAGCAGCCTGCAGAGCTCTTTGAGGGTGAGGTCATAAGTGGATTTGGAACACTGTATCATCAATGTACTGATGAAATCCATCTCTCTCCCCTGCCCCCTTCAAACACAGGTTTGGTAGCCTCCTCGGTGAACAACTGGTTGAAGTGAGTAATGGACAGAATGAGGGTGAACAAACTGAAGTGCATTCTAGATAGAGGTGCTATTGGTAGGGAGACTCTTCTTAGCAGTATCTGTGGGATATGTCTATTCTGGATGGAGTCACACTCCACATTAAGATCAGCAGCATTGGCATCAAGGGTAGGCATAGTTGAGCACCTGCCAAGGCCCCACACCGCCACATGGGCCCACTGACTAGAGCCAGGCCCTGGAGTCGCACCTCCCTTTCACCATTGCAACCTGCTTGTTCCACTGCCTCTCGTTCTGGCCCAGACAACGGTGGTGGTGAGAAGGAGGAGCAAGAGATGCTACAGCCTCCTTGCCCACTGGCTCTCTGCCTGCCAAGCAAGGAAGTGGTAGCAATGATGAGAAAGAGGAGGAGGAAGAGCAGCTGGGGACAAGGGTGATGAGAAGGTGGACTCAATGAGGGAGGGGCCCATTGAGGATGCCTTGCCCAAGGGCCCTCCAAAACCTAGAGCCAGCACTGATGATGATGATTAGCTTTGAGGGCTTCCTGGCCTAAATAAAATAAAAAATATTTTCATTGCTGGAGATAAAGCTTTCAGGGCATATAAAATTCCCCTATAGAAGAACCCATTTACTCAAAGCAGGCTGAGCATAATCTAACCCAAGTTCCTGCACCTTTAAGTCCCATTGATTTAGGGATGTCAGAGAAATCCACAGCGGATTCAAATGAGGCCAGATTCTTTGGAATCCAGCCTCAGGAGTCCACAGCGTATCGGGACCACTTACCTCTGCTCCAGGAGGACTGGAGGCAGAACGGCACTCGGCTGCTTCTTCCAGCCAGAGCCGTTCGCCTCCTCCCTGTCCCTGCCGATCACCTTTAAAAAAAAGTCTTTTTTTTTTTTTTTAAGGGAATCGGGAGGATGTGCCCATAGACTTATACGTAAATAGAGTCATGAATCTTGTGTATAAGTCTATGTGTCCATGGGCTTATACGCAAGATTCACTGCTCTATTTTGTGTAGAAGTCTATAGGCACATGTGATCAGCAGGATGTGCCCATAGACTTAAATGCAAAATAGAGGAACAGACAGTGGGGAATCCGTACACCCCTACATTGATTTTACTGGAGACATGTAAGCCTACATGACTCCATTGACATCAACGGGGCGTAAAAGTGCTGAACTTTGTCTGCATCATGTCTTTTGAGATGATGCATCTCAACTATAATAAACACTGACAGCCCTTTATTTGTTGGTTCCGCCGCGTGCCTAGTTTCAGAGTTTTCTTCCAGATGTGGACCATCAGTGTGGCTCAGCCTTGTGGTCTTCTGTACAGGGATGAAGTACTTCATGCTGACGTTCCTCGTGTCTTGTCTCTTCACTTTTTCGTGATCTTTTCTCAATGAAGCTGCCTGCTCTCTAGGAGAGCAGCACTTATGTCGATCATGCTCCATTGTGCCTGCTGGCTTGTTTCTTTTCTCGCCTTTCCTCGCTACAGGATCTCTCTTGCTTGATGTCCATGGTTTAGCCAGTGTCTCTTCTTCCTTTTCTTTCCATCTCAGGCATGGCATTTAAGACTTGTCTTAGTACTTGACAACTTATCCTTCTCTAGGAAGACTTTCGGCATTTGGGTTTACTTCTTATTTTGTTTTATTTTGTTTCCCCTGTCATATATGATAAGTCAGAAACACCACAACAAAATGGAACAAGGAGTTATCTGATAGTGGTTTATAGGGAAGTATAATTTTAAAGTGACTGCTCCTGCCCGATAACAACAGAAAGGGACATTGAGTTTGTTTTATGTTCTGATAGGAGAGAAACTGGATGTGGAGAAACCTCAGTGCCTTAATATGTTTCTGTCTGCTTTTCTCCTGTATGTGTGTGTGTGTTTTGCAGCGTCGACTTAAAAGCTTAGCCCTATCTCCTTGGAGAATCTGGCCTTTCATTTCTTTACTGAATAAATGTCTCTGGGCCTTTTTATAAGGGAAATGCTCCAGCACTTTCTTACCCATTGTTTTCCTGACAAGCACCAATGCATGATGGGATTCCTGGAATTTATGCCAAGATTTCTCAAGCCTTGAATTTCAGAAAAAAACTTCATTTCCTCATTCAATTTTCTTTGGGACGTTACTGCAGGCTAGGGATGTTGCAGGAGTCCAAGAAGGGTGTGGAGTCTGGTGGACTCCCTCCCGCTTGGCCTCCTGGACCCTGATCACCAAGCAACCAAGTGCATAATGGGCTTGTTCACTGAGCACCGTGTGGTCCATGAGTGCCTAACAGCCACCCATTCCCTCATCAAGCCACCATTTTGAAAAAAAAAAAAAAGTGGCTCAGGTTTTTCTGTAAAAGTAACATTGTGTAAATGGCAACTGTAAAGGGGCCATTTATGTCTGTAACACTGTGTAAATGGCCCCTTTATGGCCACCATTTATGCCACATAACTTTTACGGAAAAAGACAAGCCACCATTTTTACGCAAAATGGCAGCTCAGTAAGGGATGGGCGGCTGCTGGGTGCTTGATGGGCTGTCCAGTGCCTTCCGCAGCATGGTGAACGGTGCTGGGTAGTGGTGGCAGTTCAGCAAGCACCCAGTGAGGACTTATGGAGGTGAGTCCTTCCACCCTACTGCAGGCTTGAACTGAGTAGTGGTCTGTTTTTGTGCCTATTTCCCACTCCCTTTTTCTTTTCAGCCTCAGTCTAGGGGTGGACAAAAGTCCCTTACCTTTCGCCGAAGCTTGTTCACGTTGGGGGGGAGGCGCTTCGCTGCTCCCCCCGCGAAGTTCAGGCCGGGGGGGGAAGCTTCCCTCCTCGCCCCGGCCGAAATTCAGGCCAGGGAGGAGGCTTCCAGCCTCGCCCGGCTGCGAACTTGAAAGTTTAAAAAAAAAAAAAAAGCCCCCTGATAGGCTACATGACGATTAATGTAGCCTATCACGGCTAGATTTGCAAAGTCAGCCGTGATAGGCTACGTCAATCGTCACGTAGCCTATCACGGGTGACTTTAAAAAAAAAAAAGCGTGTACGCTAATGGCGGCCCCCATAGGGAGCCGCCATTCGCGTTCCTTATTTGGTCGCTGTAGTCTACGTAAAGATTTACGTAGACTACTGCGAAAATAAGGGCAACGCTATTTTGTTTGTTTCCCCTGTGTTGCCCTTATTTTCTGCTAGCTGCTAGCATTGCCCTTATTTTCGCCGTAGTCTACGTAAATCTTTACGTAGACTACACTGACCAAATAAGGAACGCGAATGGTGGCTCCCTATGGGGGCTGCCATTATCCGTACGCGCTTTTTTTTTTTTTTAAGTCACCCGTGATAGGCTATGTGACAATTGACGTTCCTTATTTGGTCGCTGTAGTCTACGTAAAGATTTACGTAGACTACGGCGAAAATAAGGGCAATGCAAATAGCATTGCCCTTATTTTCGCCGTAGTCTACGTAAATCTTTACGTAGACTACAGCGACCAAATAAGGAATGGGAATGGTGGCTCCCTATGGGGGCCGCCATTATCCGTACGCGCTTTTTTTTTTTTTTTTAAGTCACCCATGATAGGCTACGTGACGATTGACGTAGCCTATCACGGCTGACTTTGCAAATCTAGCCATGATAGGCTACGTTAATTGTCACGTAGCCCATCAGGGGGCGTTTTTTTTTCTTTTATTGCAATGGCGGCGGCGGCAGCCGGTCGAAAGACCGGCTGCCGCTCCCGCCCCGCTCGAACACCCGCTGAACCGCCGGCTGGACCCGCCGCCGGGAGGGACATTTGGCGAAGGTAAGTCCCATCCCGGGGGGGTGCGGGGGGGTTCGGAGGATTTCTCCCCGAAACTTGTTCGGGGGGCCGAACACATTGGCGCTCGGCCCCCCAAAGTTTCGGGGAGAAATTCTCCGCCATCCCTACCTCAGTCAGTTTCAACTGGTGATGAAGGTTTTGGTTTGTGGGACTACCCCCACTCCACTCCAATTGCATCTTACAGCATCCTTGCAAAAAACTTCCAACATGTGGAACTGGTGAACGGTAATTTCTTGTGAGACATGGGGAAACCTACAGTAGCTTTTCTTCGAACTCTACTTAGACTATTCTAAGTAAACCATATTAATTCCTTTCTCAGCAACGATTCATGGGTGGTGTGTGTTGATTGTGGCCATTTGTTTTGCCAGCAGCCTGTCTGGGGAGCAGGCAGCTTTGGCCTGCCAGCTGCATCCAAAAGCATCCTTCAGGTGGCCGAATTGCTCCTTTAGAAAGGAACTTTAGAAAGGAGCCTGCAGTCTGATTCTTTCCCCACTTCTGCATTTTTATCTCATGGTCAAACCTTCAACAATTAACTGCATAGTCACATTTTAACACTCCCAGATAGCAGCTCTGTACAGATAGACTATCTTTCACTCCTGTGTAAACACCGAGTCATTGCTGACCCCTAGAGGAACGCCTGCTTGCGCTGGTGTTTCCTTGGCAGACTGTAGTGGGGTGGTTTGCCATTGCCTTCCCCAGTCGTGACTACCTTTCCCCCCAGCGAACTGGGTCCACATTTTACCGACCTCGGAAGGATGGAGGGCTGAGTCGACCTGAGCCAGCTACCCGAGACCCGGCTTCCGCTGGGATCGAACTCAGGTCGTGGGGAGAGTTTCGGTTGCAATACTGCCGCCTACCACTCTGCGCCACACGAGGCTCTTTATCTTTCACTAGGGATATGGAAATCAGTGAAATTCAAGCTCGCTGAGGCTCTCAGAGTTCCACCTCAACGCTCGGTCTGACTTGTGTGCATATCAGATTGTGAGCTTTCCCTCTTCTTTTCATACGAAAATGGCAAAGTATCTGGGTGTGTCCTTGGTTGTGTCCTCAGGTATATACTGGGATGTGTATTCAAAAGTACACAATTATCTCCTGTTGATTAAAGTGTGGTTGTGGACACGTTTTGTTTTTTTTAAGTATGCTTTTTATGTGTGATTTTCTAGCATATGCATTTTTAATGCATTCCCCCCACCACCCACCACCCCTTCACCCTTAAGCAGCATTGCAGGCTCAGGAATGTACAAGTTCTGATTGCAGATTGCATTTGCATTCAGAAGGTGCAAATTCTGGTCATAAGTGAACTGAAACAAATTTCTCATACATTCCTATGTGTCACCTGTTGTCTCCATCCAGACTGAAAGCTGAGCTATACCGGGCTCCCACCACTGTGAAGAAGTGGGGGCATGATATGCCTGAGTGCAACTACTGGCCAGAGCCCATGATCCTCCAGTCATGCCTGGGGTAAGGGCTGCTGACTCCACACACCCAACATGCGAACAGTCAAAATAACTGTTAGCGTGAGCATGTTATTTGCTCACGCTCTCTCCCCTTGTTTTGCTTTTCCTCCCCCCCTGCTTTTTCTCATTTTGCATATTGAACTTTTCTCTTTCTGGTTGTTGACTAACTCAAACAGCCAGTAGACAGGACTTCTTGCAGTATAAACGCTGTCCCTCCCCGGCTGTAATAATATAATTAAAGAGCCATTGTCTGATGCTGTCTACAAAGATGCACAGTGTGCGTGCCACTTTGGGCCTCTGTGCTGCAGGAGGGCAGAGGCAGCGTAGAGGAACAAAGATGCTGGGAACATCAAAATGTGGCTTAGCCCTATGGCTCAAAAGAAGGAAAACAAGAAGGGCCCCTCAAAAGTGTGCATGTTCTGCCTGTTGTCCCTTCCCCCATATGGAAAATTGATAGAGTTCGGGACTGACACAAGGATGGTGCAAGACAGAGATGGCTTCCTATTTTCTTAATTATTAGTAGGAAGGGGCTAGGCAATGTGGGTTTGGCAGCCAGTGTAAGGAGTGACAAGAGCAGAGTCTCTGGGTTGTTCTTGAGATGTGAGCATGTTAGACTCTGAAGCTTTGAGAGGAGATAGGGTTATCCTATGGCCTCGTCTGTTCCATTGCTGTTAAGAAGCTTGCTTATAGATCTGGCTATTTAAGAAGAGCAGCTCTATGCGATCAGACCAAAGATCCTACTAGTCTACCATCTAGGGATGTACGAAAGGTACTTACCTTTCTGCGGATTATGCTGATGCTGGGGGGAGGCGTTCCATCCCTCCCCCCGGAATCTTGGCCGGGGCGGGAGGCGCTCCATTCCTCACCCCCGGAATCCTGGCCGGCCGGCTCCGCTCCGCAGGGATTCTGCGGAGCTGCCGGCCAGCTCCACCAGCAGCTGGACATCCGGCCACTGGCTAGCAGGGACGCAAATGGCGGCGGCCGTAGCCGCTGCCGTTTGCGTCCCTGCAGTCAGCTGTAATAGGCTACATAACTGTTTACGTAGCCTATCATGGCTGATTTAAAAAAAAAAGCACGTACGCAAATGGCGGCGCCCATGGGCGCCGCCATTTGCATTCCTTATTTTGGCACGTCTTAGTCTACGTAAACATTTACGTAGACTAAGACGGCAAAAATAAGGGGAACACAAATAGCGTAGCGTCTACGCTATTTGCGTTCCCCTTATTTTCGCTGTCTTAGTCTACGTAAATGTTTATGTAGAATAAGACGTGCCAAAGTAAGGAACGCAAATGGCGGCACCCATGGGCACCGCCATTTGCATACACGCATGTATTTTGTTTTGTTTTTTAAATCAGCCGTGATAGGCTACGTAAACATTTACATAGACTATCACGGTGTTTTTTTAAAATCTAGCTGTGATAGGCTACATAAATCTTTACGTAGCCTATCACGTTTTTGTTTTGTTTTTTTCCTGGAAATGGCAGCGGTGGCAGCCGGTCGGAAGACCGGCCGCCACAGCCACTACCGCCGCACTGCCGCTGGAGCCGCCGCCGGAGCCACCACCACCAGGAAGATCCACCTAAGGTAAGTCCCGTCCCGGGGGGGACGGGGGGCCATTCTGCCACCAATTTCGGGGGGCCGAATGCGCTGGCATTTGGCCTCCCCGAGATCCGTGGTGGAACTTTCGTACATCCCTACTACCATCCTGTTTCCCACAGTGGTAAACCAAATGCCTCTAGGAAGCTCATAAGCAGGACATGAGTGTCCCACTCTGTGTTCCCTTGAGGCTCAGCCCAGAGTGAGGCCACTGTAAAAAAAAGAAAGAAAAGCAAACTCTATGTTAGGCATAATTAGAAAAGGAATTGAGAATAAAACTGCCAATATCATACAGCCCTTATACAAATCTATGGTGTGACCACACTTGGAATACTGTGTACAGTTCTGGTCACCACACCTAAAAAAGGATATTGTAGAGCTGGAAAGTGCAGAAAGGGCAACTAAAATGATCAAGGGCATGGAGCATCTCCCCTATGAAGGAAGGTTACAACAGCTAGGATTGTTTAGCATTGTTTAGCATGGAAAAAAGGAGGGTAAAGGGAGACATGATAGAGGTGTACAAAACTATGCATGGTATAGAGAATTTGGATGGGGAGACTTTTTTCTCCCTCTCACATCATACTGGAAGCCAAGATCATCCGATGAAGCTGACTGGTGGGAGATTCAGGACAGATAAAAGGGAGGACTTCTTCACACAGCACATAGTTAAACTATGGAGTTCGCTAACACAAAGTGTAGTGATGGCCACTAACTTAGATGGCTTTAAAAGGGGGTTAGACAGATTACTGGAGGAGAGATCTCTCAATGGCTACTGGGCATGAGGGCTATGTGCTATCTTCAGTACCAGAGGTGGTATGCCTATGTACACCAGTTGCTGGAGAACACAGGCAGGGGGCTGCTGTTGCACTTGTGTCCTGCTTGTGGTTTCCTGGTCAACAGCTGGCTGGCCACTGTGTGAAGAGAATGCTGGACTAGACGGGCCCTTGGTCTGAGCCAGCATGGCTCTTCTTATGTCCTTATGTTTCCACAGGGGAAGCTGGTAACAAGATCAAGGCAGGAAGAAAGTAGGACCTTGGAAAGCTCTACATGGGTCTTGCAGGCTGGAACTCCCTCCTATTAGAAGGAGAGGAGGATGTTGTCTCAGCAGGGAGCTAAAGCCAACTGAAGCTTTATGTAGTCTGAGAAGACATCCCTGTTTTGGACTAGTTGCAGTTTCTGGACCATTTTCAAAGGCAGCCCCACATATAACGCATTGCAGTAATCCAGACAAGAGGTTATCAGAGCATGGATAACTGTAGCTAGGCTATCTCGTCCAGATCAGGGCATAGTTGGTATACCAGCCTAAGCTGATAAAAAGTGTTATCAGCACCAACCCTCCTTGAGGTACTACCTAAATTGTTAAAGGGACCTTGTCTGATTTTGTAGCATGAGACTTCTGTGAAGCTGGGGAGATGGAGGTTCTGCTAGGATTACAGGACCTGTGTCCTCTGGCTTAGAGGGCCCTGAATAAAGCATTGACTGTCCTACCCCCTAGGAAGTAGCTTGTGCCTCAAACTTATTAGAATCCTATCTGCACACTGGAAGGCCCAAGAGGTCATGATCACAAGGTCAATTGCCCTCTCTCTGTGTTGCTCCCCAGAAATTGGTAATGTAGAGACACACTACCTCTGAACCTAGAGAACCTCTGAACCTATAATCTTGATGAGTAGGCAGTGCTAGCTTTATCGTCCATTAATTTGTAGCAACCCCTTGTAAAGCCATCTAAGCTTGTGTGGCCATCACAGATCTTGTGGCTGCAGATTCTAGAACTGAACTATGTGTGAAGGTCTGTCTTGGGATGGGTGAGAAACTCACGTTGAGTGTTTATTTTATTTTTTAATGGATTACACAGATCACATCTCCCAAGCCTTCCAGTGAGCCAAGACAGAGTTGTGTAGTGAAATCCTCATTTGTACTAGCTTTCTGATGCAACTCATCCTAGGGTAAAATGTGCACAATGTATATATTTGAGAAACATGCACACAAAACTGCATTTCAGCAATATAAAGTAGGGGGGGATGCATACAATGAATCAAGGCACACAAACTGGGGATGTACAAAAGTCATTTACCTTTTACGAAATTTGATTCGCGGTGGGGAGGAGGCGCTCCGTCCCTCCCCCCGAAATTCTGGCTGGGGGGGAGGCGTCCCGTCCCTCCCCCCCAAAATTCTGGCCGGGGGGGAGGCGCCCCATCCCTCCCACCGCGAATCCTGCCGGCCGGGTCTGCAAATGGCGGCGGCCGTAGCCACAGCCGTTTGCGTCCCTGCAGTCAGCCGTGATAGGCTATGTAAATGTTTACATAGCCAATCACGGCTGACTTAAAAAAAAAAAAAGCACGTATGCAAATGGCGGCGCCCATGGGCGCCGCCATTTGCGTTCCTTATTTTGGCACGTGTAGTCTACGTAAACATTTATGTAGACTACTGTGAAAATAAGGGGAACGCTATTTGCGTTCCCCTTATTTTCGCCGTACTCTACATAAATGTTTACATAGACTAGACGTGCCAAAATAAGGAATGCAAATGGCGGCGCCCATGTGCGCCGCCATTTGCGTACACGCTTTTTTTTGTTTTTTGTTTAACTCAGCCGTGATAGGCTACGTAAACATTTACGTAGCCTATCACAGTATTTTTTAAAAATCTAGCCGCGATAGGCTACGTAAATCTTTACGTAGCCTATCTTTACGTAGCGTAAAATCTTTACGTAGCCTATCACGTTTTTGTTTTGTTTTTTAAAACTTGGAAATGGCGGCGGCAGCAGCCGGTTGGAAGACCGGCCGCCGCCGCCGAACCGCTGCCAGAGCCGTCGCCGCCAGGGAGATTTGCCCAAGGTAAGTCCCGTCCCGGGGGGGGCGGGGGGGGCAGACCGTTTTGCCACCGATTTCGGGGGGCCGAATGCGCTGGCATTTGGCCTCCCCGAGATTCATGGCGAAATTCTCTGACATCCCTAACACAAACATGTACACAAGGGAAAAGGCACACACAAAAACATATGCATTTCCATATGGATGTGGTTGTCATTGTTGTTTTAAAGTTGCAAGTTCATGCAGAGATGGGATGGAACAAGGCTGACCTCAGAAATCCAAAAATCTTGGCAACACCGAGATTAATAGATCTGTCCATCTCGAGGTCTGTCCTGAATCTCCTGCCATTTATTTGGCTTTCTTGGATGACTCTAGTTTATAAGAGAGGGAGAAGTCCTTCTCTCTATCCACTCTCTTACCATAATGCATAATAGTTATTCATTTGTTTCTTTATTTGTTTATTTCTATACCTCCCAGTAGCCAAAGTTCTCTGGGTGGTTCACAGAAATTAAAACCACAAAGTGCAGCATAAAACAATATAAAATATGAATGCTTAAAACCACAGTATAACAGTAAAAACAGAATAAAACCTAGCAGTAATGCACAGATTTAAAATACAGATTTTAAATCTGTGCATTTAAAAACACCGGAGCTAAAAGACTAGGAAGTTAAAATGCTAAAATAATGGGAGAATAAAAAGGTCTTCATCTGGTGCCAGAAGGAGAACAACATAGGCACCAGGTGAACCTCTCTAGAGAGCTCATTCCACAGCCGGGGGGCCACAGCAGAAAAGGCCCTCCTCCTGCTAGCCACCTGCCTCACTTCCTTTGGCAGGGGTTCCTGGACAAGGACCCCTGAAGATGATCTTAGGGTCTGGGCAGGTATATATGGGAGGAGGCAATCTTTCAGATAATGTAGCCCCAAGCTGTTTAGGGCTTTGCATGTTAATACCAGCACTCTGAATCAGTCCTGGAAATGGACTGGCAGTGAGTGCAGCTGGAAAAGTACTGACATAATATGATCTCATTGGCCAATCCCTGTTAACAATCTCGCTGACCTGTTTTGGACTAGCTGCAGTTTCCAGACCATTTTCAAAGGCAGCCCCACATATAACGCATTGCAGTAATCCAGACGAGAGGTTATCAGAGCATGGATAACTGTAGCTAGGCTATCTTGTCCAGATCAGGGCATAGTTGGTATACCAGCCTAAGCTGATAAAAAGTGCTTCGTGCCACCGAGTTCACCTGTGCCTCTAGTGACAGATCCAAGAGCACCCCAGACTATGAACCTGATCCTTTAGGGGGAGTGCAATGCCCTCCAGAACAGGATGAACATCACCTAGCTGGGCAGACGAACCACCTGCTAACAGTACCTCTGTCTTGTCTGGATTGAGTTTCAGTTTATTGGCACTCATCCAGTCCAGTATCATGCCCAGACCCTGATTTAGAACAGCCACTGCCTCACCTGGGTTTGATGAGAAAGAGAGGTAGAGCTGGGCATCATCCACATATTGATGGCACCTCAGCCCACACCTCCAGATAACCTCCCCCAGCAGTTTCATATAGATGTTGAACAGCATAGGAGATAAAATAGAGCCCTGTGAAACACCATGGCATATTTGCAAAGACACAGAGCAATAATCCCCCAGCACCTCCTCCTGGAATCGGCCATCCAAGTAGGAACAGAACCACTGCAGTGCAGTGCCTCCAACTCCCAACGCAGACAACCTATCCAGAAGGATAGATTAGATGCACCTCCATGATGTCCCCCATCCCCTTTACTGGTACTTCTCTCCCTTGACTAGAGCTTGGTGAAGGCTCAAAGCCTGGGCCTTGACTTCACATTCAGGACCTGCTGTGAGTAGCAGTGTACGGATTGTAAAATCCACTCCGTCTGTGTTTCATGGATTGCCATGCGCCTTTTGTTCCATCCATTCACAGACGGATTCATTTTTTTTCATTATATGGAAAAATACGTCAGTAATTCACTAAGAGGGTTCGCAACACTTTACATAATTTACCCTAGTACGTAACATTTAGTGTATTGCCCCCCCTTCCACTCAACTTTTCCCTGCATATTTTTACCAGTCTCAGCAGAAACTTGAGTATTTTCCTACAAATTAATATGTGCGAATTTTGGGAAAGTTAAAAAAAAATCCAAAAGTCCACGGACTTCACGAGGTCAGTCCGCAGCGGATTCCGCAGGTTGGATTCTTAGAAATCCAAGCTCATTTTAGTTCATCTTGAATTTATCCAGCATCCCTAGCTGTGGGTAGGAATAGGAAAGAATGACTGATATTCAACCGCACCAAAATTCTCTGAACGTCAGCTCGCTGCTCAGCTTGTGCCCAGTTTATGTTTGCGTTTGTGATGGCTGCTCATTTTGCACAAACAAGAAACTTGCATAAAACTAACAGCAATCGAATGTCAAAGTTGTGCAAAAATCCACAGATTTCTGCAGATTTCCCCCATAGATTAAAGTGGGGATGATTTAGGGATTTGTGCAAATTTGGAAATTTGTGTGAATCAAATGGGGGAAGTTGTGCGAATTGAATGTGAATACATGTTTGGTCATTTTCAAAGATTTTTGGTGGACACATTTTTGTGTTTGGGGTTGCAAACAGGGAAGGCTCGCATGTTTTGAAATGTGGCATCTTTCAAATGACTCCAAAAAATGCACCTTTTCACCCAGGCTTTCCCTGGGTTGTAACTACTATTGGGCTTTTACATGTTACTTTTAAACTTTTAAGGTCTTATATTATGTTTATCATGTCATATTTTATGGTTTTAATTGTTGTGAAGTGCCCAGAGAGCCTCAGCTGTTGGGCAGCATATACATGTAATGAATGCATGAATGCATGAATGCATGAATGCATGAATGAATGAATGAAGTATTTTGTGAGCAGAAATGAAATTCTTGTGTGCCCCTAGCTGCAGGTTTGTATTTAACACTGATGCTTTGAGGAGGGAAGTCTCACTACAAGCTAAAGAAGTTATGAAACCATACTCGGAGCTGATAGCTAGCAGAGCCTGTAACAGAAGGTGTTACATATGCTTTAGACTATTTGAGGTTGGAAAGCTTTCAAGGGTTTGGTCAGACAAGCTCAGGCACTGTACAGTGAAGTTCCCCCAAGCCTCAGGAGCATCCTGGAAGTTGTCCTCTGGTCTCCGCAGCTTTAAATACCACAATTTGGAACCACAATTTGGTGTGTTTGCTTAACTCTGAGCTGAGGCTAGTGTCTAGGTAAGACCTAGGCCAAAAAAAAAGAGATGAAAATGTAAGCTGATATAACAAGAGGTAAGCAACATTAGGGATCAATTTATAACTGAGGGGGGCACTGTTGTTTTGGGGAGTTCTACAATAATGCTTGTAATTGTTGACCCAATTCTGAATCAAGCTCAGGGGTGTTGGCCAACAGCCATTGTAGAGAAGAAGTGATTGAAGAGAAATTGTTGTATTTGTTCCAGCTACATGCTGGGAATGAAGTCTGCTGCGCAGCATAAGACCTGGCATCTAGGATCCCAGGTTTAAAGGCTCATGAGCCTACCTGGCATGGGATAAGCATCAGACCCCCCTGTGATGGAGTTTTGGCAGGGAGGTAGGGATGGCAGAGAATTCCGCCATGGATTCCAGTGAGGCCGGATTCTTTAGAAGGTTCTGCCATCGGTGGCAGCGGCAGTGGTGGCTCCGGCGGTGGCGGCCCCGGCGGCTCTGGCGGTTGGTCTCCTGGCCGGCTGCAGCCAGGCTGCTGCGGCCGCCATTGGTGCCCTTGCAGCTGTGATAGGCTATGTAAGTATTTACGTAGCCTATCAAGGCTAACCCCTCCCCCCCAAAAAACCAGCGTACGCAAATGGCGGCACCTACAGTGGCCGCCATTTGTGTTCCCTATTTTTCGCCATTCTAACCTACATAAATATTTACGTAGGCTATTACGACGGAAAAAAGGGGAACACAAATTGCGTGGTGGGCGCTATTTGCATTCCCCTTTTTTTCGCCGTAATAGCCTATGTAAATATTTACGTAGGCTAGAACGGTGAAAAACAGGGAACGCAAATGGCGGCCACCGTAGCCGCCACCATTTCCGTACGCTGGGGTTTTGGGGGGGGGGAGGTTAGCCATGATAGGCTACGTAAATACTTACATAGCCTATCATGGCAGCTTGGCTGGATGCAAATGGCGGCCGCTACGGTGGCCGCCATTTGCATCCACAGCAGCCCGTCTGCGGCCAGAAGTCCAGCTGCCAACGGCCCCGGCCAGCTGCTCTGCAGAGCTGCTGCAGAGCCGGCCGGGCAGGATTCCAGGAGGGAGGACCGGATTGCCTCGCCCCCCCCGTCGAGGATTTCGGGAGGAGGGACAGAGCACCTCCACCCCCACTGCGAATCACATCCGCAAACAGGTAAGTCACTTTCGTACATCCCTACAGGGAGGGGGAGATTGCGGAGCTGGTTCTAAAAGACTGGGTGAAGGAAGAAGCTTGATCGGATGAGGCAGAGGCAAAGCGAGAAGGAATTACATCCAGGAACAAGCATGCAGAAGTAAGCAATACTGAGAACAGGACCTTGGGGGGCAGGCAGTGGTCTTCAAGGGGCGGCCCGGGGGGAGGGGATTCAAACTTGGATCAGTTCTTAGCAGTGGTAATTTATTTCCAAGTTAAGTCATTACCTTGAAAGAAAAAGGAGTCCCCTTGTAGCCATGAAATAAGTTGCTTAGTAGATATTCGCATCAGCAGAGGGCAGTAGACACACACATACACGTGGTTGTCGTCATTTTCTCCAGTCCTCTTCAATCTTGCACACCATAAAAAGAAAGCCCCCAACCACTGAACAAATGAAAAACTCAGACGGATTACATTTTGGTCATAGGAAGCTGTGTTACACTGAGTTGGACTCTGGTCTCCCTAGCTCTGTATTGTCTACAGTGGTTGGCGGTGACTCTCCAGGGTTTCAGGCAGGGTTTTTTCCCAGCCCTACAGATGCGAGAGATTGAACCTGTGACCTTCTGCATGCAAAACATGATGTCTGCCAATGGGATATGCCCCCCCCCCCCAAGAACAAAGGAAAATTCAGTAGTAAAAGGACATCTTATCTCATTCCTCCCCTGAAGTAGGAAGATCAACTGAAGAAATGCAGAGCATTGTGTGATACAAAACAGAACTGCTTCATAAAGGTGTCCCAAGAACAAAAGAAAACCAGATGGATAGAATGCAGAGTGACACAAAAGCTAGTGTCTTTTAGTGATTAAGAGTGTGAGGTGGCCAGTCCTGGGGCCAAATCTCACCTCTGCCTTGAGTTCATGAGGTGGCCTGGGGCTATCTGCTTTCAGCAATATGAGAATTGTGATGTTGTCCTACCTTGCGTTGTTGATTTAAGGTCCAGGGAGATAATATAGGTGAAGGCCTTTGAATGCTGAAAAAAGGGGGAAATATTGAGAAATGCTAACCAATCTAATCCTAGGGAAATGCTGTCCTATTTCCAAATGTGGCAGCTGTGTTCAAGAGCAAATCCCATCTGCCAAGACTTCCCAAGGTAAATATTCTTGTGTCACAAACTGATGCCATTCAACAGGCTCTCTCTGCTTGTGATAGTCTCCAATGTCCCAGAGAAAGGGTACATGCACACAACTGATAATAATATATGAGGAAGAACAAAGCACACTCTTCCTGACCCTAAAATAATCCAAAATAGCAGCTCTTGTATTAAATCAAACAAAATACCGAGCTTGGCTTCACCACACAGGGACTATGTTTAAGTCATGTCTTTGACAGTTTGGGCCATCCCAGAATGAATTGTCTTTCATTGTCATTATGGATGATGCAATTAATTAAAGAAAAGTTAACAGCAACATTTAGCCAACCTTGAGGAGTGTCCTTTTCCTAATGTCAGAAAAGGTGTGCCCCCCCCCCCATTTCCTAGAGTTTTGTATGTGGGCTGCATGGGAAGTAGCATCTTGAAGTGGCTAGAGTACAGTCACTGCACAAGACTATGTGGTGGGTCACTCCTTCCACTCACCTAGCACCCTGGGAGCATCGCCCTGAACCAGGCACTTGCTACAGCAGGAGGCTGCCGGCACCCCAGCAGCTTATGATAACTGCACTGGCATATCATCTCAAAATTCTAAATCCCTTTCTAGGGTCCAGTTCATACATCGTTTGTTGTTGTTCAGTCGTTCAGTCGTGTCTGACTCTTCGTGACCCCATGGACCATAGCACGCCAGGCCTTCCTGTCCTGCGCTCTCTCCCGGAGCGTGCTCAAGTTCATATTCATTGCATCAGTGATGCTATCTAGCCATCTCATCCTCTGCCGTCCCCTTCTCCTTTTGCCTTCAGTCTTTCCCAGCATCAGGGTCTTTTCCAGGGAGTTTTCTCTTCGCATTAGGTGGCCAAAATATTGGAGCTTCAGCTTCAGTATCTGTCCTTCCAATGAGCACTCAGGGTTGATTTCCTTTAGGATGGACTGATTTGACCTCCTTGCAGTCCAGGGCACTCGTAAGAGTCTTCTCCAGCACCACAGTTCGAAAGCATCAATTCTTCGGCGCTCAGCCTTCCTTATAGTCCAGCTCTCACAGCCATACATTACTACTGGGAAAACCATAGCTTTGATTAGACGGACCTTTGTCAGCAAGGTGATGTCTCTGCTTCTTACTGTGCTGTCTAGGTTTGCCATAGCTTTCCTCCCAAGGAGCAAGCGTCTTTTAATTTCATGGCTACAGTCACCGTCTGCGGTGATCTTGGAGCCCAAGAAAGTAAAATCTGTCACTGCTTCCATTTCTTCCCCTTCTATATGCCAGGAAGTGATAGGGCCAGATGCCATGATCTTCGTTTTTTTAATGTTGAGTTTCAAACCAGCTTTTGCACTCTCCTCTTTCACCCTCAACAAGAGGCTCTTGAGATCCTGTTCGCTTTCTGCCATTAGGGTGGTATCGTCCGCATATCGGAGGTTGTTGATAATTCTCCCAGCAATCTTAATTCCGACCTGTGATTCATCCAACCCGGCATTTCTCATGATGTACTCTGCATATAAGTTAAATAAGCAGGGTGACAATATGCAGCCTTGTCGTACTCCTTTCCCAATTTTGAACCAATCGGTTGTTCCATCTCTGGTTCTTACTGTTGCTTCTTGACCCTCGTACAGGTTTCTCAGGAGACAGATAAGGTGGTCTGGTACTCCCATCACTTTAAGAATTTGCCACAGTTTGTTGTGATCCACGCAATCAAAGGCTTTCGCGTAGTCAATGAAGCAGAAATAGACGTTTTTCTGGAATTCTCTTGCTTTCTCCATGATGCAGCGAATGTTGGCGATTTGATCTCTAGTTCCTCTGCCTCTTCGAAACCCAGCTTGTACTTCCGGTAGTTCTCGGTTCGCATACTGCTGAAGCCTAGCTTGTAGGATTTTGAGCATCACCTTGCTGGCATGTGAAATGAGCGCAATTGTGCGGTAGTTTGAACACTCTTTGGCGTTGCCCTTCTTTGGAATTGGAATGTAAACTGACCTTTTCCAGTCTTGTGGCCACTGTTGAGTGTTCCAGATTTGTTGGCATATTGAATGCAGCACTTTAACAGCATCATCTTTTAGGATTTTAAATAGCTCGGCTGGAATACTGTCATCTCCGCTAGCTTTGTTGTTAGTAATGCTTCCTAAGGCCCACTTGACTTCACTCTCTAGGATGTCCGGCTCAAGTTCAGTGACCGCACTATCACAGCTATCAGGGACATTCAGATCTTTCCTATATAGTTCTTCTGTGTATTCTTGCCACCTCTTCTTAATCTCATCTGCTTCTGTTAGGTCCCTGCCTTCTTTTTCCTTTATCATGCCCGTCTTTGCACAAAACGTTCCCTTGAGATCTCCAATTTTCTTGAAGAGATCTCTAGTCTTTCCCATTCTGTTGTTTTCCTCGATTTCTTTGCATTGTTCATTTAAGAAGGCCTTCTTGTCTCTCCTTGCTATTCTCTGGAACTCTGCATTCAGTTGGGTATATCTTCCCCTTTCTCCCTTGCTTTTCACTGCCCTTCTTTCGTGAGCTACTTGTAAAGCCTCCTCAGACAGCCACTTTTCTTTCTTGCATTTCTTTTTCTTTGGGATGGATTTCGTTGCTGCCTCCTGAACAATGTTATGGACCTCCGTCCATAGTTCCTCAGGCACTCTGTCTATCAGGTCTAATCCCTGAAATCTATTCCTCACCTCCACTGTATATTCATAAGGGATATGATTTAGGTCATACCTGAACGGTTTAGTGGTTTTCCCGACGTTCTTCAATTTAAGCCGAAATTTTGCAAGAAGCAGCTCATGATCTGAGCCACGGTCAGCTCCAGGTCTTGTTTTTACTGACTGTATGGAGCTTCTCCATCTTTGGCTGCAAAGGACATAATCAATCTGATTTCGATATTGACCATCTGGTGATGTCCATGTGTAGAGTCACCTCTTGTGCTGTTGGAAAAGAGTGTTTGCTATGATCAGCATGTTCTCTTGGCAAAACTCTATTAGCTTTTGTCCTGCTTCGTTTTGTACACCAAGGCCATGCCTGCCTGTTATCCCGGTGATTTCTTGACTTCCTACTTTAGCATTCCAATCCCCTATGATGAAGAGGACATCTTTTTTTGGTGTTAGTTCTAGAAGGTGTTGTAGGTCTTCATAGAACTGATCAACCTCAGCTTCTTTGGCATCAGTGGTTGGGGCATAGACTTGAATTACTGTGATGTTGAATGGTTTGCCTTGGATTCGTACTGAGACCATTCTATCATTTTTAAGATTGTACCCCAGTACTGCTTTTCCCACCCTTTTGTTGACTATGAGTGCTACTCCATTTCTTCTAAGGGATTCTTGCCCACAATAGTAGATATGATGGTCACCTGAATTAAATTTGCCCATGCCTGTCCATTTTAGTTCGCTGATTCCCAAGACGTCGATGTTCAATCTTGCCATCTCATGTTTGACCACCTCCAGCTTACCTTGATTCATTGATCTGACATTCCAGGTTCCTAAACAATATTGTGCTTTACAGCGTCGGATTTTCTTTTCACCACCAGACACATCCACAGCTGAGTGTCCTTTCGGCTTTGGCCCAGCCGCTTCACTCTTTCTGGCGCTACTTGGAAATACCCTCTGCTCTTCCCCAGTAGCATATTGGACACCTTCTGACCTGAGGGGCTCATCTTCCGGCGTCATATCTTTTAGCCTTGTGATATGTTCCATGGGGTTTTCTTGGCAAGAATACTGGAGTGGGTTGCCATTTCCTTCTCCAGTGGACCACATTTTGTCAGAACTCTCTGCCATGACCTGTCCGTCTTGGGTGGCCCTGTACAGCATAGCTTATGGCTTCACTGAGTTACGCAAGCCCCTTCGCCACAACAAGGCAGTGATCCATGAAGGGGACATACATCATACATTACTGCAATAGCGTCAGAATTGGCTTCCTATAGTAGAACACTTGAAGCTACCTTATGCTGTGTCAGATCACTGGGCCAATCTAACTCAGTATTTTCTACACTGGCTGGCAGCGGTGGCTTTCCAGGTTTTTAGACAGGGGTTTTGACTAGCCCTACCTGGAGATGCTGGACTCCAGACCTCCTGCATAGCAGGTGAGTGTTTAGGGATGTGCGAATCAGCAGTACTCGAGCTCTGAATTCCATTTCAAAGCTCGTCCCAGCTTGATTCTGATTCTATCAGATTCTGAGCTTTTTTCCCCTTTTTGCATGAAAATCTGTGCACATTTTCATGTGTATTTTTCCAAATGTATGGATCAGTTGTACACATCTTTGAAGTGTAGGCATTCTTCTCCCATTGATTAAACATGTTTGTGTGCATTTTTCAAAAGTACACATTTTTTCATATACATTTTTTTAAATGTACACATGCTGTAGAATGCATTTTTGGGGTCCGGAAGGTGCAAACTGGATAAATCCTGATAAAAAATGGGCTGACATGAATTTCTCATAGTTCCCTAAATGTGATCTACCACTGAACTCCAGCCCCTCACCAAGAAAAGATTACATAATACAGTCCCATGCCACTCCTGTAATGAGTAATCTGCCAGTAGGAGGGAGCTTGGTCGATTCTTAGGAGAGGACCTTCTCCACTGTGGAACTCCCTGCCCCAGGAGATCTCCCTAGTTGATGGCATTTAGACATGGAGTGAAGACTTAAGAAACAGAAGACAAGGCAGCCTGCTTTTGGTGTGATCAGCCCTTTGGTTTTGATTTTTAAGTCCCTTGCTTCTAAAATGTGGGTTATCTACTGGTTCATTTGATTAGGATGCAATCCTATAGGGATAGTCAGCCACCTCCGAACTCTTAGGTGACTGCCTTTCCAATACAGGGCAGGTGGAGCTCGGGGGGCAGGGGATCTTCTACTCTGCACTCTGGCCGCCCTGCTTTTGTGGCTAGATGACTGATTTCAGCTGTCTAGCCAGAGCAGCTCAGACCGGGGGAGGGGGGAGGCTGGACAGCACATAGGAAGCATTGTACCAGTGCTTCCGCTGGCCCTGCCCCTCCCCATCCTGAGCCGGGGACAAACTGCGCTGCCTATGAGGCAGTGGGGGAGGGGTGGGGAGACAGTTTTCTGGGAACGGTTGGTTTCCAAGGTCGGTTCCTGAAAACCAAAAAATCCTATGGCCATCTAGCCTCTGTCTAGCAGCTATAGGATTGTGCCCTTAAAGATTGTATTATTGGATTTTTAACGAAAGAGGGCCACAACCTGTTTTCTGTCATCCAAGAATGTAGGACACAAAATAACAAGCTTAAGTTTCAGGAGGGCAGATTTCAGCTGAACATCAGGAAAAACTTCCTCATGGTCAGAGCAGTCAGGCAATGGAACCAGCTGTCTAGGGAGGTGGTGGGCTCTGCATTGCTGGACATATTCGAACAGAGGCTGGTCAGCCATATGTCAGGGATGCTTTAAACTGGATTCCTGCACTGAGCAGAGGGTTGGACTCTGAATGAAGCTTTAGGGTGGATTTAGATGGCTGGTCCACCTTATCACACAGAAGCTTTCTGATGTAGCCTGTTCCCCCTCAGACTGTCTCGGACTAAGGCACCATCTGATATAAGCTGAATCCTACCTGGAAGCTATGTGATCATTGCAACCATTGTGTGACTGACATAACTATCTGCATCCACTTAGGGATGTCAGAGAATTCCTCCATGGACTTCAGTGAGGCCGGATTGAATCCGGCCCCCCGGAATCCATGGTGGAACGGCCTCCCCCCCGCCACCCTGCAGAATCCCCCCGGGATGGAGCTTACCTGGCGGCGGATGAGGCTGCGGCGGCAGCGGATGCGGCGTCGGATGCGGCGGCGGATGCGGCGGCAGCAGCTCCTCCAGCTGGCCTTCCAGCCACTGTCAGGCTGCTGTGGCCACAAATGGCAGTCATCGTAGCGGCCACCATTTGCGTGGCTGCTTTAGCATGATAGGCTACGTAAATACTTACATAGCCTATCACAGCAAAGAGCAGGGGCGCAAATGGTGGCCGCTACGCCATTTGCACCCCTGCTCTTTGCCATGATAGGCTACGCAAGTATTTACGTAGTCTACCACAAAAAAGGCAGCCACGCAAATGGCGTAGCGGCCGCCATTTGCCTGGCTGCCTTTTTCTTGATAGGCTACGAAATTACTTACATAGCCTATCACGGCTGGCAACCACTCAAATGGCGGCCAGCGTAGTGGCCACCATTTATGGCCACAGCAGCCCAGCAGCAGCCAGAATTCCAGCTGCAGCCGGCCCCGGCCGTCAGCTCCATGGAGTTGCTGCAGAGCAGAGCCAGACGGGGAGGATTCCGGGGGGGGGGGAACGGAGAGCCCCCCCCCCACCGTGGATGGCCCCAGCGGAACCAGATAAGTGTTTCATACACCCCTACATCCACTAGGGATGTCAGAGAAATCTGCAATGGAATCAAATGAGTTCAGATTTCTGTGAATACAAGCTATGGGTTGTGCAGCAGACCGGCTTTTCTCGAGTCTCATGGATTCCACAGACTTGTGGCCATTTGGGTTTTTGTTACTTTTCAGAATTTTGCACAACCTTGCTCATAAAAAAATATATAATTAAAAAAAAAAAACCAACACCAGGCAAAACTGTGCATTTCCCCCATAGGCTAAAGCATGAAAACACACATGGGGGGGGGTGCATTGGGGGGGATTTGTGCATTTTCACAAGTGTGAATTTGTACAAATTTGAGAAATTGGAAAAAATCCAATTCCGTCAATGAGCAGACGATGGGACAAAAGGCACCTGACAATCCACGAAAAGCTGATGGAACAGATTTTACAAAATCCTTGCATCCCTGCATCCCTGCATCCATCCTGCAACCAATTTCATCAGCATTGTTTTTTAGCTAGTAGTGGACAGATAAGAAAGAAAGAAAGACAGAAAGCTATCTGAAGGGTTCTGATGGATGAAGTTTGCAAGGAATTGGCACATTTTAAATTCAAACATGCACCTCTGTCCACTTTCTGGCAAATGAGACAACAGTAAAAACCAGCCCACTTTTGCTTGGTGTGCTAGCACATCAAAGCAAATACATCAGCAACTACTTTTCAGGGAGCGGGATATGGTCCTGACCTTGGAAGATGAGCTGGTTTATTTGCTCTGAATTCACAGAGTGCTCTGTCAACAAGAAATCATTTTGTTGCACCAGTCCTTGAAGAACGGGTTGTCTAAATATTTCACTCAGGTGGTAGGACCTAGGCTTGTTTCATATTCTTCTGCTCTAATTATTAATCTGCTGGCTAAGTAAATATACATGATCTTACAACCACCACTTCCGAGTGCTACTTTGGTCTCTCCAGGAAGAGAGATTCCCATTCATGTTGCCTTCAACTGCAGAGAGTGTAACAGAGAGATCAAAGGAACAGCCAAGGCTTGCTCTACCAGGACCAGGGTCAAGCTTAGTTGAAGACCAGTGGCAGTCTGCATTTTTTTTGCAGCAGCAGCAGCAGGAATTGAATCTTCTGGTTTATATGTGTCAAAAACTAGCTAGAAATGCATTGGTTAAAGAATCTCATCAGTGTTTCTGTTGTTTGTTTTTTGTTTATTAAAGAGCCTGTTCTTCAAGGCTAGTGACAATCTATATTTACACAAGATTCTCATTGATGTTAAAGTTCACCATTCATATTTACACAAGAGTATTATTGCTGTTAAAGTTCACCATTATTGAATTTGTAGGTTAAATCTTTGTGTGGGCTGAATAATATCCTGACATTTCTTGTTAGTTTAGAAAATCCCATGGCTTTTTTTAATGAACCTGAAGTCAACTGTTATCAAATGATGGTACTCTTGCAAGAATAGCATCATCAATGCAGAAATTAATTGCTATATAAATCTGGGGTCAAATAAGAGTTTTGAAAGAAAGCCTAATGTACCACTTTAAAGACTTGTGATTTAAAAAAAAGAGACCTGTGATGATCTTCCTAACACCAATCTGAGTTCTTCTGGCAGTGATTTCTGCATCCGAGCAATATCTGCACATGCTGTTTTACTATTGAAAACATCATTTGGTTTCCCACCAAAAATACTCTCCAATGACAGAACCTGCTTAGAATTCAAATGAATTCTAAAAATTCAAGTGAGACTGGAAGCTTAGTTGCAAAGCCTGGGCAATTTAACTAACAAAGGTATGATTGTGCAAATTTGACAGGAGACATGGAGCTATTTGTTTGTTTCTTTATTATTACGTTTTATTCCACCTTTTTACCTCTTCCAAGGAAGTCAAGGTGGCTTACAACCCTGTGAGGTAGGTTAAGCGGAGAGTCAGTGACTGGCCCAAAGTCACCCCAGTGAGCTTCATGGCTGAGTGGGGACTAGAACCTGCATCTCCTGAGTCCTAATCCAACACTCTACCCACTACACCACACCGGCTCTCCAGTTTGACACCAGTGGGACAGTAGCATGTGTGTGCCTGGGATGTTCTCACAAGGCCTGCTTGCTCAGTGCAGTTTTGGCTGGGACTAATTTGATGCTAAGGCCTGTATGCAAACGAAGGTGCTCAAAATAGCAACATGGTTGTCCAGTATGCCTTGGAAAGTTAGGTTCCAACAGGAGTGATAACAGCACCATCATACTTCCCTGGTTTTAATGGTACAACTTATATGTTATCTGCTCATCCTACTGTCTGCTGTGTTGAAACTGCAGCTTTGCATGTCATACTCAGTAGGAACAACAGATAGATAGATTAGATAGATAGATAGATAGATAGATAGATAGATCGATCGATAGATAGATCGATCGATCGATAGATAGATAGATAGATAGATCTGTATACTATGTGGTGTGTGTCCAGGAACATGTCAACAGTAATTTGTGTCCATGGTGAACAGTTCAGAGTGTTACATGTTCCTAGGGATGTACGAAAGTCACTTACCTTTCCGCGGATTATGTTGATGGTAGGGGGGGAGACGTTCTCTCCCTCCCCCCGGAATCCTCAACGGGGGGGAGGCGATCCATTCCTCCCCCCGGAATCCTCCACGGCCGGCTGTGCTCCGTGGCAGCTCCGCGGAGCAGCCGGCCAGGCCCAGCCAGGCCAGAGCCGTCCACAGCCGGATTTCCGGCCACGGAGGGCTCTGGGGGGGGGGAAATGCGTACGCAAATGGTGGCGGCTACCACCACCGCCATTTGCGTTCCTTATTTTTGGCCATCTTAATCTACGTAAATATTTATGTAGACTATGACGGCGAAAATAAAGGGGAATGCAAATAGCGTAGCGGGCGCTATTTGCATCCCTTTTTCATTCACCGTTTTAGCCTACGTAAATATTTACAAAGGCTAAAACGGCGAATCAAAAAGTGACGCAAATAGCGCCAGCTATGCTATTTGCATTCCCCTTTATTTTCACCGTCATAGTCTACATAAATATTTATGTAGACTAAGATGGCCAAAAATAAGGAACACAAATGGCGGCGGCCGTAGCCACCGCCATTTGCGTACGCGGGTTTTTTTGGTTTTTAAACCCAGCCATGATAGGCTACGTAAATCTTTACCTAGCCTATCACATCGGGGGTTTGGGGTTTTTTTTTACAAGACTGGAAATGGCGGCGGCGGCAGCCGGTCAGAAGACCAGCCATCGCAGCCGTGGCCGTGGCCGCCAAAGCCACCGCCGGAGCCACCGCCGGAGCCACCACTGCCCGGAAGATCCCCCCAGGTAAGTCTCGTCCGGGGGGGGATCCGTGCGGGGGCTGGGGGATGGCAGGCCATTCCGCCACAGCGTTCGGGGGACCGAATGCACTGGCATTCGGCCTCACCAAGATCCATGGCGGAATTCTCTGACATCCCTACATGTTCCCCACTTTCCCAAGTGGTAAAGAGTTCCAAAGGCAGTGCTTCCTGTGGAAGGAGAGATCAGTGGAGACTTCTTGGGGTTTATTTACAAATATACAAGTTGATCATAAGTGGAAACAGATTGCAAAGAACTCCTAGAAACAGCAATTCCACTACCCCACATCAGATCTTCAGAGAGGCAGCCTAGCGCCCGCAATGCATTTTTTTCCTATCAGCTCACAAGTTCTTTCTCTGTCTTTCTCATTCTCAAACTGCAGTTCTTATGTACTGCCTCCAAACCTTGTTTTCCTTTTCTTTCCAAAGGTCCAGCTTACTTCATCCTAGCTGGGTCGGGGGCAGGGGGATGTATGTTACTGCAGAGAGATCTCTGTTCCTTCCCCATTGATAAAATATAGCACATCCATTCTTGAGTCATTAGCACTCCTTTGTCAAGTCCCAGGCTGAATCTACACATAGCAGTTATACCGTCATCATACCATCATAACTATTGGTACACATGACATCAACGGGCACCAATAGTTATGATAATGGTATGATAACAGTATAATTGCTATGTATAGATTCAGCCCCAGACTCTGGATCAGGTATTGCCTAAAGTAGGGATGTCTGTCACTGTGAAATCCGCCCCTTTTTGGGCTCGCCGGATTTCTGCAGCACCTACAACTTGGCTTGCATTTGCTTGCATTTGCAAGCTGACCAGTGGGTTTTCCCAGAAAACTAGAAACTTTGTTTTAAAAATTGTGTAAATAGAGATTTGCACAAATTGAAAGTGCAGTTTGCATAATCTGTGCAAATTTCAGCCACAATTTGCACAAATGTCTTATTTATGCAAATGAAAAATGGGAAATCCGGACTGCGGGCTGAGTTGGGCCACTTGGTGGAAGTTGGAATGGAGTCCAGGGGGCCGAGCCAACAAAAGCTTGTTGAGCTTCACCCCCCAAGCAGATTCCTCCTACTTCCATAGCCTAAAAGCAGAACTATTTTGAGAGTTCCACCCCCAACTATCAAATAGTATTCTATAATATACATGAAGGAGAGCTGCCTCAAATCTACCGGGAGTCCTTGGTCCTCACCAGACTCCTTCTCCGGGAGACTAGGGTTGCTGATTTCATGTACTGGAGGTTGGGTCTGAAGGGAAGTCTGGGGATTCTGCTCATGTACCGTCCATCCCGCTGCACAACAGACTTCCTGGCCAAGGTGCTTGAGGTGGTCTCTGATGTGCATGTGCAGTCCCCTAACTGGTTGATGTTGAGGGACTTCAATATACATTCGGAGGCCATCTTCATGGGGGCACCTCAGGGCTTCATGGAGACCATGACTTCCTGGGAGCTGCACTCCATCCCAGCTGGGCCCACCCATGGAGTCAGTCATGCGTTAGACCTTATGTTTGCTTCCAGAGAGGTGGGGAGTGATCTGGAAATCGGGGGTATATCCACCACACCCTTGTCATGGTCAGATCACTATCTGGTGGGGTTGGACTTCTCAGTTCCACAACCCCTCCACAGGGGTGGAAGACATATTAAGATGGTCCGCCCCAGGTGCCTTATGGATCCAAATGGATTCCTGACTGTGCTTGGGGATTCTTTGGAGCATGCAAATGGCTGCTTGGTCTAGACCCTGGTGGATGGCTGGTGTCAGGAATGCCTTGGCGGCCTCTGTCAGTAGATTCCAATAGCCAACTCAACACACAGATGAAAGGGAATTCTTTTCAAGAAATTCAACACAGAGATGAAAGGGAATTCTTTTCAAAGCTTTAATCCCATTTCAGCTTAATGACTCTTTCAGATGCTAATCATCAGCGGCTAAAGCAAGGAACAGCAGCGTGGCCTAAGCTTCAGGCAGGCAGTTGATCCCCATTTGAAAGAGAGTCACTTGAAGACCCAGAACATATGGGCTAGGGAGAGATCCTCCCTCTTTCCCTTGGGTCCATTGGAGGCGGCCGTTGCTTGCGCGCCAGACAGGTGCTACGCCTCCTTTCCGCACTCTCCATCGCTTGTCACTCTTTGCGTCTGCGTCGAGCATCTAAGAAGCCCCCCTCCCGCACTCCCTCACTACCAGGGTCACTATCTATCTCTGGAATGCCAGCAGGAGGAATCTCTGCCAGGTGCTGAGCCCGTGAGGGGCGAGCTGGCTCCACTCCCATGGATTGCTGTTCCTCCTCAGAATCAGAACTGCTCTGGGGCTCTCTGGGCTCAGTTTCCACCCTGACAGCTGGAATGCTGCAATCACCAGGGCATTAGACTGCACCATGGTTCACCCCACAGTTGCGAGCTCTGAAGCGGGAGGTGAGACGGCTAGAGCGCTGGTGGCGGAAATCTCACTCCGAAGACAATCGGACACAGGTTAGAGCTGCAGCTTCAGCCTACCACGTGGCAATAAGAGCAGCAAAAAATAGTTTTATGTTGCTTCTATCACATCTGCAGAGTGCTGTCCCAGGAGGCTATTCCAAGTGGTCTGGAACCTGGTCAGTCCAGTTGTTCCGGAACCAATGGAGCATTCTAAGGCCTCCTGTGATGAGTTTGCAAAGCACTTTGCAGATAAAATCGACTGGATCAGGAGTGCTATTCCATGCACTGTGGATACAGTTAGTGAACGAGGGGTGGCCAGTGGCAGACTGGTTGTTAGGGGTGCTCGAAAGCCACTTACCTGGTCTCGCAGCTTGCTTTGAGGTGGGGGAGAGGCGCTTCGCTGCTCCCCCCAAAGTTCAGGCCGGTGGGGGAGGCTTCCCGCCTCGCCCGGCCGAAATTCAGGCCGGGGAGGAGGCGCCTCGCCTCGCCCGGCCGCGAAATAAAAAGTTTTTAGAAAAATACCCCCGTGATAGGCTACGTGACGATTAACGTAGCCTATCACGGCTAGATCTGCAAAGTCAGCCGTGATAGCCGTTAATCGTCACGTAGCCTATCACGGGTGACTTAAAAAAAAAAAAAAGCACGTGGCCCCCATAGGGAGCCGCCATTCGCGTTCCTTATTTGGTCGCCGTAGTCTACATAAATCTTTTCGTAGACTACAGTGACCAAATAAGGAACGCGAATGGTGGCTCCCTATGGGGGCTGCCGTTAGCCGTACGCGCTTTTTTTTTTTTTTAAAGTCAACCGTGATAGGCTACGTGACGATTTACGTAGCCTATCACAGCTGACTTTGCAAATCTAGCCATGATAGGCTACGTTAATCGTCACGTAGCCTATCACGGGGGCGTTTGTTTTTTTTTTACTTTTATTGGAATGGCGGTGGCAGCAGCCGGTCAAAAGCCCGGCTGCCGCCTCTGCCCCTGTCGAAGACCAACCGAACCACCGCCGGGACCCGCCGCCGGGAGGGACAGTCGGGAAAGGTAAGTCCCATCCCGGAGGGGGGGGCGGGGGGGTGGAGAATTTCTCCCCGAAACTACTTCGGGGGGCCGAATACGTTGGTACACAAGGTGCTTTCATCTTTAAGTGCACAAGGTGCTTTCATCTTTAAGGCTGACCACCTGCTTACTCGATCCTTGGCTCATTATGAGCTGCAGGGAGAGACTTAGGGAGGGGATCAAGGCAGTGGTGAAAGCCTCCCTTGAGGAGGGAGTGATGCCATCAGTCCTCAAGGAGGCGGTGATAAGACCACTGTTAAAGAAGCCCTCCTTGGATCCCCAAGATTTGAACAACTTTCGCCCAGTCTCGAATCTGCCATTTTGGGGCAAGGTGATTGAGCTGGTGGTGGCTGTGCAGTTGCTGGCACACTTGGAAGAAGCCAATTATCTGGATCCATTTCAATCGGGCTTCAGGCCTGGGCATGGGACAGAAACGGCCTTGGTCGCCTTGGGGGATGGTATGGGAAGGGCTCTTGATAGGAGCGAATGCTCCTTCCTTGTTCTCCTCGATCTCTCAGCGGCTTTGATACCGTCGACCATAGTATCCTCCTGGACCACCTGGAGGGGTTGGGCATAGGGGACACCATATTACGGTGGTTCCATTCCTTCCTCTCTGGCAGGTACCAGAAGATAGCTCTGGGGGAGGAGACTTCAGACCCTTGGCTGCTCACTTACGGGGGTGCCACAAGGTTCTGTTCTCTCCCTGATGTTATTTAACATCTATATGAAGCCACTGGGGGCTATCATCAGGAGGTTTGGGGTGCAGTGTCACCAATATGCAGATGACACGCAACTCTACCTCTCATTTAAATTCTCGCCAAGGCTGGCTGTAGAAACCCTGTCCAAGTGTCTGGAGTCGGTGAGTGGCTGGATGGAAAGAACTAAGCTGAAACTGAACACCGACAAAACCAAAGTACTTTTTGTGGGAGACAAGAAGAGGTTGGGTGATGTTGACCTGGTGTTTAATGGGGTGCAGCTACCCCCAAAGGACCAGTTCTTCAGTCTGGGGGTCATTTTAGACTCCCAGCTGTCCATGGAGTCTCAGGTGTCAGCCGTCAGCCAGGCAGCGCTGTACCAACTCCATCTGATACGGTGGCTGCGCCCTTATCTCCCTAACCATCTACTCCCATCAGTAGTGCATGCCCTGGTCTCCTCTCACCTAGACCACTGTAATGCTCTATGTGGGGTTACCCTTGAAGATGGTTCGGAAGTTGCAGCTGGTGCAGAATGCAGCAGCCCACCTGATTAAAGGCAGCCATCAGCAAGACCACATCACTCCAGTGCTGCCGAAGGAGCTGCACTGGTTACCAGTTTTTGGGGGGCCCCAATTTAAGTTGTTGGCATTGACCTTTAAAACCCTATATGGTTCAGGCCCAGTCTATCTTAAGGAGTGCCTCCCACAACTCCAGGGACTCCACTCAACGAGACCGGCCTCGGTAGGCCTTCTGTCTGTCCCATCAGCCAGGACAGCTAGGCTGGTGAGGACTAGGGAGAGGGCCTTTTCTGTGGTGGCCCCCACTCTGTGGAATTCCCTCCCTAGTGACCTCTGCCATGCCCCCTCTTTGATGAGCTTCCTCTGGGCTTTAAAAACCTGGCTGTTTGGGTGGGCATTTGGGGTGGGTTAAGGTTTTTTAGAGCAGTGTTGTTTTGTTACGTTGTTTTGTTCAATCAATTATGTAAGTTTGTTATTCGTATTGTACACTGCTTAAGAGTGGCCTGGCAGCCAGACAGATGGGCAGCTAATAAATCAAATAAATAAATAAATAAATTGATGACTCTTAACTAGGAATGTTTATTCTAGAACTTATGGTCAAAGAAGCTGGTAATTTCCCTGGTGTAGTCTTTACATAATCACATACTCTTAGAGTTTAACTACTGTATTTTCCTCTGCATGGGTTTGTGCTTGGTGATAGTCCAAAAATGTAAAGGGCCATTGATTTGCAGTGACCCCCATCATGACACTCTTCCAGTGTCTGTGTGGTCTCGTAATTCCTCAGGCATAATACACCTGCTTTTGACCTATAAAATACTCTTTTGTATCGTATGTAAGCAGAATCTGCCTCAAGTTCCATCACTGTTGTGCTAGGTTTAATATCTTAACAATTTACAAAGCACCCTAAAAAAATAAAACAGAGGCTCACTTTACAAAACACAGTTTAGAATTCCCAAGTCTAGCTGTGTGAGCAATCTGTGAGGTTACAAAATAGTTCCCAACAATGAAGGTATATATCACGTCCCTGTAGCTGTTGTAGAAATTACCGTGGGGACCAATCCACATTCCCTCCTACCTCTTCACCATCACCATTACTGTATCTTTCCACCTTCATAACCATCCTTCTTTGCCATAGTGCTGCTAATTTTGCTGCCACTGCCAGCTTTTCCATGTATGCATTACTCTAATAAAGCAGTGTTATTAATGTGGCCCTTTAAAGAGGTATCAGGAAGATCTTTGTAGATATTGCTTTCATAAGACTGCTTACAAAGAGTGGAGAACGAGGCTGTGAAGGCAGCATACAGGGGAAGGTGAGGAGGATGTAAGGATGTATGAGCAATTTGTTTCAATTCATGTTTGATCAGGATTTACCCAGTTTGCACTTTTCACACTGAAAACGGACTTGGATGCAATCTGTAGCCAAAGTCCATGTATTTCTGAGCTTGCAATGTGATTCGTGGACTCCAAAAATGTGTTCGACGGCATGCGTACATTTGAAAAATGCACACAAATACAACTTAATCCGTGGGAGAAGAATGTGTACATTTCAAAGATGTGCACAATTAATGCGTACATTTGTAAAAAATACACATGAAAGTACAGACAAATTTTCATGTGAAAAGAAAAAAATGAAAGCTCGCGGTCCAATATGGACTCGAGTCAGAACAAGCTTCAAGATGGAATTTGGAGAACTTGGACCAGTTGCTGGTCATTCTCCCACTTCCACAGGGCATAAAGGCTTTGAAATCTGCCAAGTGCTTGATAGCAGTTGACCTTCCCCTGCTCTGTCTCTGCCCTGAGGCTCAACATGGCTTATGTCCATTTCCCCAGCTGATTTCTTCTTTCTCTTTAAATGACAACCTTTGATCATTAGCAGACTGGCAACAGGCCTGTAAACACTGTTTGCCTTTTCATAAGGGAGTGCTGCTTAGGGATGGCGGAGAATTTCTCCACGAATCTTCGGGAGGCCGAATGCCAACGCATTCGGCCCCCTGAAATTAGTGGGGAAATTCTTCGCCGGCCCCCCGCCCCCCCCGGGATGGGACTTAGCTTCAGCAAATGTCCCTCTCTGCGACGGGTCCCGGCGGCGGTTCGGCGGCGGTTCAGTGGGGGTGGGGGCGGCGGCCGGTCTCCCGACCGGCTGCCGCCACCGCCATTGCAAAAAAAAAAAAGTAAAGTAAAAACACACACACACACGTGATAGGCTACGTAACGATTTACGTAGCCTATCACGGCTAGATTTCCAAAGTCAGCATTGATAGGCTATGTAAATCGTCACATAGCCTATCACAGGTGACTTTGGGGGGGGAAAAAAAGCGCGTACGCAAATGGCGGCGGCCCATGGGCGCCGCCATTTGCATTCCTTATTTTGGCACGTCTAGTCTACGTAAACATTTACGTAGACTATGGCGAAAATAAGGGAACGCTATTTGCGTTGCCCTTATTTTCGCCGTAGTATACGTAAATCTTTACGTAGACTAGACGTGTCAAAATAAGGAACGCAAATGGCGGTCCCCATGGGAGCCGCCATTTGCATATGCGCTTTTTTTTTTTCAAAGTCACCCGTGATAGGCTACATGACGATTTACATAGCCTATCACGGCTGACTTTGGAAATCTAGCCATGATAGGCTACGTAAATCGTTACGTAGCCTATCACGGGTGTGTGTGTGTGTGTGTGTTTTACTTTTTTTTTCATGGCCGGGTAGACGGGGTGCTCCCCCCCGGCCTGAATTTCGGCCGGGCGAGGCGGGGCACCTCCCCCCCCTCGCCTGAACTTTGGGGGGAGAACCGAAGCGCCTCCCCCCCACCACGAAGCAAGCTTCGAGAACAGGTAAGGGACTTTCGTCCGTCCCTAGTGCTGCTTGGCCCAGGGGAATGGTGGTGAGGAGTACGAGGATGTCTGAATTTGTGATCTGATATTTTAACATTGGTTATATCTGTGAGGCCTTGTGTCCTAAGAACATCGCCCATAGTTTAGAGTTGGTGCAGCAGAGTGCCTTAAGGGGCCTGAGCCAGGAGGTTCATACCTCACCAATGGCTCAAACTTTCTCAGTAGCCTTTCAGGCAAGCACCGTTCTCACAGCAACACTTATTTGTTTATGATTACATTTATTGCCACTCAGCCTTGCCATCTGCAATATGGAAGTAATAATACTGATCTACCTTAAAGGGTTTTCAGTATTTTTGAGAGAGTATGCTTTGAACACCTGAAATATGCTGCATTTATTGTAGGGGCTGACAAATTATGTCCAGGCTTAGTAGTAAATACTACTAATAAGAATACAGTAAAGGGCTAAGAGTGTAGATGGCATTGTTGCCCTTAAGTCTGAGTTCCCTGCAGATGTCTTTCTGAAAATTAGACATTGCCTCCACTTCCCTGACAAGTCCAAGCACAGGCCAGCAAGCATCTAGTTTCAGAACCAGAGCTAAAAGACTAGTTGATACAGTCTTTCCCTCTCTCCTAAAAAAAATCCACTCCAGATTTTTCTTCCATTTCTGCAACAGCTCCCTTTCTCAAACTAGTATCTTTGTTTACTTGCTTTGTTTCTTATCTCAGTGAGGTCATTTTTCTCCTTCTGGTTTGGAAAAGGGGAGTGAGAGAGATAAGTGAGTTGTAAGAAGGACTGGGGAATGGGGAAAGGCTGTAGTGGTAGAGACACTGAGGGCTAGTAGCTTAATTTACAGAGGCTTCCCTCTAAGGGGACCACAGCCCATAGGGCCGGTTGTGCTCTTAGCTGCTGTAATACAACCTCCCTCCCTAAGCAACTTCTGCTTGTCAAGATCAAAGACTTTCTCACCCTGGCCTGCTGAAAGATCTCCTGTTCAGCAGAAAGGTCTGCAAATGGTTTCTACCTGTGTTAAGCTGGACAAAGTTAGAAGCCCTTCTGCAGTCGGGAACACTGCCTTATCAGGATTTCTTATTGTGCAGGCACTGGGGAGAGGCTTGCATGTGTACCCCTGACCCTGACCCAGTTTCATCCCTCACATTCATAAGTGAATTCCTGCATAGGGCTTTCGTGCTCTTATATGCTCCAGTTCTCCCAATTTGACGTGCAAGATACAATCCTGATTGTTCTCATCCTTGCCCCTGGCATACCTCCTTGGCTTCATAGGGGGACTTTATAAATACCTTTGGCATTTCTTAAAAGCATGCACATGACTGTGTTAAGAGTTCTTCAGTTTTCTGCCCCCTGCCCTTATCCCTCCACTCCTCTCTTCCAGCCACTGTTTTGGATTCTATTCAGAACCCCAGCCTCGATTCCGGATGTCCTGTCTCTTATAGACTTTGTTCAGAAGCTGAACAATATTTGATCTCCCCCATTTTAATGTTTTAATATATGGCACACAAATATTTCAGTTTTATGAATCCTTGGGGAGGTCTCATTTACCAAGAGCCTGGCAAGGTTGACCTTGGAGGGCAATTTAATTCTTTCTTCCCGCTACCTGCCTGAAGTCATAAAAAGCCGATGATGGTTCTTGCTAGGTCTTGGAAGTGGCTTATTAAGGGGGGGGGGGTGTATTTATTGCCGTGATTGCAAATGTTGCTAATGCTGATTCAGAAATTATACAAAGCCACAACCAGGCAGAGTTCGGTGGGTTTTGGTGGTCCTAAGGCCTCTAGCTTTGCTGAATCCACAGTTGGACGATATTGTTGTTTGGACCAAGCATAGTGGAAGCTGGTGGCTCCAGTTTTCATTGGACTGGATGGTACATAAAGTGGAGGATGAGGGAAAGAAAAACAAAAACAAAATGAAGTACAAACATTAAACCAGAGGTTGTAGCCATGAGGTCTGAATTAGACTCTGTGAGGTGTCATCAGTATCAGGTTACACCTAAGATTCTGGTATGAAGAAGAAATGTCTGAGGCCCATTTTTTAAAATACGAAGACCCAGATCTTACCCAGATCTGTTTCTAGCTTTAGCAAAACACATGGGTCCTGGTTAGGCAGAGAGCAGAAATAAAGAGAAACATGACAGTCTCAATATTAGCAAAGCCAGAAATTAATGTTGGGTGGTTTGCTGGATAAACAAAAATAAACTGAAGCCAGGTTTTGTACTATTATCGAGTGGTTGGCAGGAATAGAACCCTCAAAATGCAAAGTCCCTTCTCAGGTTGTAGAAAGTAATCTTCTGGTTCTAGATTCTACCTTACACAGCTAAATACTGTATCTCCAAGATACACACAAAAAAGCCACAAAAAGGCAGAGTTCAGTGGTTCATAAGAAAACTACAAAATCCACAGTGGAACGTTACCAGTATTAGGACCAGCTAAGAGGCTTTGTGTGTTTTTATATGCTCCAACCATCCCTATGGTTTTTGTTTTGTATCTCTATGTACAAGGGACAGTTCTGATTTTCCAGGACTTCCTCTCTGGCAAATCTGATTTCTCTTTTGTAGGGTATTTGCAGGGCATGTGTGCGTGTGTAAAGAAATGTTAGTGTGCAAATGAATGCAATCAAGTTCTTCAGATTTCTTTTTTTCCTCCCACACCATGGGTCTCTAGAACTTAAATGTCTGTGTGTACACAGACTATATTCATGCATCTAGGGCTGAACCAAAATGTTACTCTGTATGCTAGGAAGGTGGGAGGATTTGTTGTGGGTTTGTGGCAAGCCCTGGAAACAAGGGAGAACCTACTGGAAGTGGTGAGCGAACTTCCTACTGATGGGTGTCTCTCTGTCCACATGAGATACCACAGTGAGAGCAGAAACTTTTCCCCCTTATTTGGATCTAGCTTCATGATGACACCATGAAGCCAATGAGACTTGACTGTCTGATGAAGTCTGAAGAGAGATGACATGGAAAATGTTCTGTGTACCTCAGAAGCTTGTACTTCTTGAACGTTTAGTTGGTCCTTATCTGGCATTATGAATAAGTATATCATGAGAGTTTGGGAAGGGGGTGGAGTCTGGCAGACTGCCCCCTGCTCATTCCCCCCCCCCCCCGGACCCACTTGTTGAGCCTGCAATGTTGCATAAATGGCCCCTTTATGGCCGCCATTTATGCAACATTAGATTCCCAGAAATCCCCCAGCCACCAATTTTATGCAAAATGGCGGCTCATTAAGAGGATGAGCAGCTGTTGGACCCACTCGCCAGGTGTGCGGCTACTTGGTGAGCAGGTCCAGATGAGCATGGAGGCTCAACGAGCAGGTCCAGGGCTGAGCAAGCAGTGACTTGGCAAGCACCTGGCGAAACTGGACGGCGGTGAGTCCATCCATCCCTAATTATGCATTGTGTTTCTAATAGACCAGCACAGCTGTCTTTCTTTGCTTGTTTTTTAACCTGTCCTTTCAATTGTTGTGAGGTACCTGTGGTAATCGTATGAATTCCCATGTCTTTATGTAACAGAGAGGTGGGCTTTTTTTTTGTTGTTGTTCTTTGACTAAACCCTTAATAATTTAAAGGCCCCGTTATATCATATTGGAGAATATGTGTGCTTAATCATCCTCTCCACTCAACAGCAAAAGATGGAAATCAAGTTCTCAGCGTTGTTGTGTTGCATTGCTTTTGTGCGTCCATTTCTAAGGCAGGGGCTTTGTTGTTCTCAGTGGGTTTAGCACGTGGGACCTCCTAGCATCTTGGATGCTGACCTCTTGGTTTGGTTTTCAATTCCTGAAGCCCTCCAGGAGGCCAACAAGATGATGCCTCATTAAGTGTGTGTGTGTGTGCATGCGTGCGTGCGTGTGTATGTGTGTGTGTGTGTGTGAGAGAGAGAGAGAGAGAATACTTGTGCGAGCTGAGCAAGAAAGAGGAGGGAGGGGATGGTAAAGAAAAGTATGGAAATGTCTAATGAATATTCCCACTGAAGCTGGGCTTTGAACAGCTGCTAATTATAATTAAATCTCTCTCTTCTTTTCCTTGGCAAGTTAGCCATTTTTAAAATTAGCTCATACAACATTGCTGCCTTACATGGTGTTCCCTTGTGGTGATTCCAGACAAACAGTAACAATGAACCCGAAAGTGCAACATGAAGTACCTCAAATAATGGCTACTTCCTGTGCTGAGACTTTGGAGTTCCTGTTTGTGTGATTTCTTAGTCTCAAACCAGGACATCTGACACCTGGCCCAAAAAGGAGTTGCTGTCCCTGGTCCACTGTACGTGGGTGCTGCCAGCATAGTTGGCCAGAAGCAGAGACTGCATCCACTGAGTCCGTTGTTGCCACAATTCTCAGTTCTATGCATGTCTAGTCAGAAGAAAGTCCCAGTGCAACAGGTTTCACATAAAGCACAGCAGTCCAGATTGGGATCTTTTGCAGGTTGCAGGGGAGGAGGCTTTCTTCAGGTTAAGCAGGGAAAAGCAGTTCTTACCTCTGATCAGTGATTGGAGATAAGCACAATTTAAAAGTATTTAAACTTTAAGTACCATGCTCTTTAAACATTACATAACTAGACTTTCAAATGTTAAAGGTATTTAAACCCAACTAACTCATGTGTCAACAAGCCTCACCAAGAGTTAGCTTCAGTCATCAAGTCTATCTGCACTGATAAGGTGGCCTCTAAGCACCCAAAGGATGGGACCTCGGCTCATGATTAGGACCAGCGATTCTTAAATCCATTGAATCAGGGGTGGGCAACTTGTAGTCCTCAGATGTTTTGGCCTACAGCTCCTATAATCCCTCGCCATTGACTATGCTGGCTAGGGCTGAAAGGAGTTGTGGGCCACAACATCTGGAGGGTCGCAAATGGCCCACCCCGGTATTGGACCCTGTGGCATCTGCATAAGAGAAGAAGACCAACAAGAAGAAATGTGACTCAGAAGTACTGTTCATAATCAATGCTTGTTGTGATTACGTCATTGGCCACTGCTCCAGCCTTAACCTTCTTTGCCAAATATCACAGAGATGTTGATGTCAGCCACAACCTCAGGGTAGGAGTTTGAAATACTTCAGGGGCATTCACTGCAACAACCTGGACCAGCATTGGAGCACCTTCTTCATTTACCATGTTCCCCATCACCAACGTTCAGTGTTACTTCAGACAACAAAGTCCTAAGATTTGTGACTCATGGGGAAATAGATGGAAAAAAACAAGCCAATTTGCTAAATCCCCTACTCAGACTAATCTGGCTGCCCCCTTTGATTTTGTTTCATTTTATTTTATTTAAAATATTTATAGTCTACCTTTCAACAGGACATTTCAAGGCAGCTTGCAAACTAAAAATAATATGAATCGAACACAGCAATTACAGAGAAATAAAACCATTAAAAATGCAGCAAAATAAATGGCTATAAAACAAAGAAACCAGCCAGCGGAGATGAAACCACATAATTTACTCTTCTTAAAAAGGCTTGGGTGAATGAAGCTCTTTTCAATTGCGCTTCTGTACAAGGAGTTGCAGTCTGCTGGCCTTAATGGTCTTCTGTGCTCTCAAGAATGCAACAGCTCAGCTCTGTGGGTTGCAAGTCCCCTGACAGATGGGATTGTAGACAACCCCATATGCCAGCCAGATAGCACAGGTGGAGGCACTCTCCTAGCCACAAGGATGCGCATGACCATTATGATGGCAAATGGGACTGGGGCTGCGGGGTGAGCTTAATGTCGTGCTTATGCAAACATCTCAAGGAGGCAGATATCTCTTCGGAGATTACAGGGGTAGTATTCCGTTCCATGGTGTCTGTTTCCTAGCATGAATTCCCTGCAGCTTCCCTTCTGCAGAGTAAGGAATTGGGCCTGACCTGCAGCATCTGACAAGTCCAAGCTCTGCGTGGCAGTGATGTCATCTAAGACTGTAATTATCTAGTTCAGGAGACAAATTCATCTGGCTCGTAATTCTCAGATGAATTTTGAGTCAAGTGTCATAACCACTCAGACGTTCTTCTGTGTGGTCTGCATTTATCAGATCAGGCACTAGAAACCAGCTGTCTTGATGCACGCACAGACATTCTTTAATGTTACCCCCCCTTACCCTAATTGATTGCATTGGTGTGGTGTTGGGGGAGAAGAACTGAATTTCCTAATGGCTCTCCACTGTGGCTGGTTTTGTAGGGCAAGTACATAGCAAGTGAAACTAAGCCCCAGTTCCCAGGATGCAAATTCAATAGCACGCATGTGCTTGGCACCATCAACATCTATGTGCCAACACTATGAGCTGGAGAAGAACGCTCAGAAAACAGATTAGGTTGTTTTGTTTAAGGGTGGGCGAACTCACCGGGTCTGCCCCGCGACCCGCTCACCGGATCCCTTGGTGCTTCCCTCTCAGCTTCTCTCCTGCCACCACCACCACTGAGAGCAACTGCCTCTCTCTGCCGAGCGCTGGCAAAGAGGAATGCAGCTGTTCTTGGTAGCAGCATTGGAGGAAGCAGGATGGGACCCAAGAGGGAAGCGCCATGGCACTTCCCTCTCAGCTCCCATCCTGTCACCGCCACTGCCAAGAGCAACACTCAGGCTAGGAGCGGGGGCTGCCGTGCTTGCCCGACTTGGCATGCACCAAGTTGGGCAAGAGCAGGGGGTTGCAGACTGGCGTCCAGGGGGCTGAACTGGTGGGAACCTGCCAAGCTCGAACCCCCAAATGGACGGACGCTCATGGCATCCCTATTTTTGTTTTGTTTCCATTTGTTTTCTGAACGCTCATTTCGTAAGTGGTTGTACCAAACTGATTCTTACCTAAGTGCAGGGGAGTTAGTCCAATATGCATAGCTGTGCAAGTTACATGGTAATAAGGATGTCAGAGAAATCCACAACAGGTTCAAATGAGTTCTGATTTCTATGAATCTGACCTAGGGATGTGAAAATCAGCAAAACTTGAGTTCACCGAAGTTCTCCAAATTACATCTTGAAACTCATTCCAACTCAACTCTGTATCAAATTGCAAGCTTTGTTGTTTGTTTCTTTTCACCTGAAAATCCATGCATATTTTTGTTTGTATTTTTCCAAATGTATGCATCAATTGTACACATCTTTGAAATGTACACATTCTTCTCCCATTGAGTAAAGCAAATTTGTGTGCATTTTTCAAAAATACACATTTTTTCATGCACATTTTTCCAAAGTTCACATGCTGTCCAACACATTTGTTTTGGTCTGCAAATCACAGTCCAAGGTTGGAAATGTATGGACTTCGGCCACAGATTGTGTTGGAGTCTGTGTTCAGTCCAGAAACTGAATACTGGATCAATACTGGCGAGAATTGGATAAATCCTGATAAAAAAATGAACTAAAATGAGTATCTCTGACATGTGGATTCCTCAGCAGACTGGCTTTTTATGAGTCACATGAATTCCATGGACCGCAGACTTTTTTTTTTTTACTTTACACAATTGTATGCAAATTTATTTGTACAATTTTTTTTTTTAAAAAAAGTCCGAAAATGCACATTTTCCCCGTAGGCTAAAGCATGAAAATGCCGCGGGGTGGGGCAGGGTGGGGGAGTGCATTTGCACAAATGCACATTTTTGGAAGTGCACATTTGGGCAAGTACATTTCCCAATGTGAATGCAAGTCTGGGAAATTGAGAAAAAAACGATTCTGTCAACGAGCAGACAATGGAACGAAAGACACCTGACAATCCGTGAAAGACAAATGGAACAGATTTAACATAATCCGCGCATTCCTGCATGATAGCCCACTTTCCATACCAAGGAGTCAGGTTCTGTGATCTGAATACATTATGCTTATATTAAACGTAATTGCATCTATGTGCTTGTTCTGCATACTTTTCTCTCTGCATTAATCAGTGGGGTCCACCCTCAACATAGCTGGAGCTCCTTTGGGGCTGTGGATCATGTCCACATATACTGACAACGAAAGGGGATTCAACGCATTTTCATGATTGCAACATTTTAGCCACAGCTTGAAGGATATATAATGTTCAATAATCCCAACAACTGTATTTTCTAGCTATCGACTTTAGGTGGCATGGGGGGTTATACAAATTGACAGAGGACCACATTTTATTGCTAAAGACCTAACAGAGTCTGGGAACAAGCAACCTACCTCCCATACTCACCCATCCCCAACCCAGACAAATAAATTGTCAATAGGTTTGGAAGGGAATTCCAAAACAGGCAGTTGTAGAGATGCGTTCTGATGCACATTTTTGTTACATTCATCTCAGAGGAGATGAGTGTAAAAGATGATGAAGTTGGACATAATAACGCTAAAACCATGTGTGGATACGCTAGAAAGGCAAGGAGGAGGCTTATTCTTCGTGGAAACCAAAGGTAGAACAAGAAGCCAATTTCATAGCTGTCGGGGCAATTATTAGACAATGGAGCAAGCTGCCGAAGGGCCAGGTTGAATCATGATCACCGGAAACGTTTGGAGGCATAACGTCTGGGAGAAAATGAGGCAACCTACCCACTCCTCCTGTTTCAGTGCAAAGGAGGGGCGTGTGTGCCAACAGTCAGCAGTAAGATTTCCTAGGGATGAGAACCAGCCAGGGATGCTTGAGCTCGCTCAGATTCTCCGAATGTTACTTCAAAGCTGAGTTGGGCTTGCTCCTGTTCTTGTCTGTGACCTGATTTTCAATTCCTTCGAACAGGAAAAATGCATTTTTCAAAAGGTGTGCATTTTGTAAATGTTTACTTTTTTAAAAAAATAGCTGCCAACTACTCTACTAAATAAGTATACATATGCTACTTCAACGGGAGCACAACTTTTTAAAAATAATAGCTGCCAACTACTCTACTAAATAAGTATACATATGCTACTGGACCCTGTATATGGTTCGGTGAAAAGTTCAAGTTGTGCTCCCGTTCATGTTTGGGGTTGCAAATGGGGCATTTTCAAGTGATTTGGGAACTGACACGAAATTATCATACATCCCTCAGGTTACCTGGAGGTAGTAGTGGGCGGGTAGGTGGGTGAAAATCTATCCATGGCATTTTGGGTGGGGGAGGCATGGATCTTCCCTGCACATTCATCCATCCCATGCACTGCTCCTTCTCATATGCCATATTTAGGATCAGATCCTGGGAAACGTTCCCAGTCCTCCTAGTAGAGAAAAAAAAGTTTAGCAGAGTCTGATAAGAGCTCAGAAACAGAGGGAAGGGGAGGTTACAGAGCGCTTTCAGGGGGCAGCAGCCTGACAGGTTATCAAGCTATTAGGCCCAACATCCCTAAGTCCAAAACATCTGGAGGTCACCAGGTTAGGGAAGGCTGGTGTAGATAAACATCGCCCCACTGTTGTTCCTCTTTCATGGTGCCACTGCTACTTGCAACACATGCTGCCCAGAAAAATGAGCTAACTCCCCACTTGTGGGCTTTCTTCTTTAAATGTTAAAAAGGAAGTGAATTAAGGATGTCAGTGTAAATCTTTTGCAACTTAAAGAATTTATTGGTTTTTTAGCCTGCAAATGTAATATGGGAGTGGATCATAATTAAAACTGACAGCCCCGGCTGATTCTTGTCATGCTGTGTAAGCCCTAGCATCTTTCACAGGAATGCAACCAAAAAAGCGGTCAAGATAATGTTAAATGCGATCCAGGGTCACCTCCGGCGAGAGCCTTTGTTCCAGAAGATGCCTTCTGAGGCTGGCCTCTCTCTAAGAACAAGTCATCACTGACTTAGAAGCTTCAGCCCTTCTGCTCAGCTGTTATAAATTGCCATGGGTTGGCCTCCATCAGTGAAACCCTTTGCAACTGCAGCTGCTAGGAAAATCACTCTGTTTTGACTTGAGCTTGTTTGTTCAGGCGAGATGCAGAGGCTGACCTCTTGGGGTTGCTTCCTCACAGACAAAGAAGCCCCTACAGTTTCAGTAGCACATCCTTTCAGAGAACTCACAGCTCTATTCCCATGAGCTAGTTGGCTCCAAGTGCCTTTAGTAAATTATGTATTTCTACCCTAATTTCCATGAGGTACCTATCTATCTATTTATTTACTGCATTTATATCCCACCTTTTTTCCTCTTGCAAGGAACCCAAGGCAGCTTACATTATCCTCTTCCTCCTCTCCATTTTATCCTTACAACAACAACCCTGTGAGGTAGGTTGGGCTGAGAGTCTGTGACTGCCCCAAAGCCACTCAGTGAGCTTCCACGGCTGAGTGGGGACTAGAACCCGGATCTCCTGGTTCTACCTATAGTTGTCTGCATTTTCTGGACAGGCTGGCAAGATCCCAGGATTGGTGGGAGGGGGAAAATTATTTATCAGGCATTGTCATGCATACATTGTGACTTTTCTTTATTAAATGTAGATAAAGCTACCACATTATTTATTGCAAGAAATATCAGTAAAGAAACCTCCCAGAAATAATGAAGGGCTAGGGGACATTCAGTGGGCTTGGTCCTGCATTCACGAGTAGTTCAGCTCCTGAGTACTTTGAAAAGGTAGATTGGGGGGGGGGGTATTCACAAGTTTTAATGTGTTCATGGGTAAGAATGCCAGCCAACTGTTGAAACACCTGAATGGAGTGCATACTTGCAAAGTAGATTTGCTTGAAAATCTAGGTTAGCCCTGACCTTTTATCTACTCATCTGTAAATATCTGAAGCATCTCCACCAGAAGCCTGCTACAAAAAGCAGATATGCTCAGTTCAGTGGGGTTAATATCAATGGCCAGTTACTAAATGTGAACTTAGGTAGTTGTTAGGGTACTTCTGAATCAGCTTCCTCCACCCTGCTTGTTACTACCACTACATTACTTATACCCTGCCTTTCATCCAAGGAGTTCAAGGTAGCATGCACAGTTCTCCCCACAACTGCTGTTATCCTCATAACTCCCCTGTGAGTAGGGATGCGTGAGAATTTTGTTTCAGTTCAGTTTTGATCAGGATCTGCCAAAATCCATGATGTTCTCCATATTCGGGCCAAAAAAAAACGTAAGATCTTTTTTTAAAAAAAATGAATGTGGGAGAATCTGAGACTGACAGATTTGTCCATCCAAGCTCAAGGCTCTGAGTCCTTATTCTTCAAAGTCTGCGTTTGATTCCCTGTGTATTCAATCATGATAGTGCTTTATTAGAGGTGCCTCCTCTTTTGTCGGTCTGGCTTCTCATCTTTAACAGCTCTATGGCCAGTAGGTACCTCATGGCCCTCTCTGCACTGGGAATAGCTATACCGATTGAATTTGGCTAGTGCAGATGGGTGAGAATTTTGTTTGTTTGACTTCGGTCAGAATTTACCAGATTTCTCAAAGTTCTTCATAGTCAGGAGAAAAAGAACTTGAGATTTTAAAAATTCGAATGCAGAAGAAATTGAAACAGACAGATCTGCCCACCCCTATAATATGAGGTAGGTCAGGCTGAGAGAGGATGACTGGCCTAAGCGAGTTTAATGGCTGAGGGAGCTTAACGTTTGAGGGGGGACTTGGACCTGGGCCTCCATGAACTCAAACAATAGCTGCTACAGCACATGGGCTATTCTCCCACGCTGACTTTTACAACTGACTAGAAATGGGAAACAGAGGTGCACTGGATTTTCACAATTAAGTGTGAACTTTTCACCGAACCATATACAGGGTCTAGTAGCATATGTATACTTATTTAGTAGAGTAGTTGGCAGCTATTATGGGGATAGGGTTGGTTCACATAGCTGTACACACACAACTACAGTGAAGGTCAGTGTTTCTTGCTACTAACACCAAGCAGATAACAACTCTGGTTCTGTTCTGTAGATTTCGAACTTTCTTTCTCATAACAATGTTCTTCTCTGCTGTGGGAAACTTCGGGCCGATCTACATTGTGCCCGCCATCGCGATGAATTCGGGGTCCTGTCGGGTTAAACGCTCTCGCATTAAAACGTGGTTATCCACACTCAGCCATTTTCCCTGTTGCGGTGCTTCATCGAATGCGCAAGCTCGGTTCACACTTGAGCGCTGTGCTGTTGCTCTTCAGGATGGCGGCTCTCATTGCAGGATCAGAAACTCTTCCTGTTTCTGCTGATTCCACACCCACCGTGTGGCAGTGGCATGGGAGAGGCTTGTCATTTTCCGCATGTTTTCCTGGCTTTGGGGAAAACGACCAGCTTGTCCCTTGCCACCACCGCTGTAGCAGGTGGGGGTGGAGGGAAGAAGGGGGCACCTGTCCTCTTCTCCACCCCCACCTGCTGGAGGCCAGGGCAAGCAGCTGGGGGGTGTCTGCCAATGCTCTTTTCCCCACATCAGCCCTTGACAGTCAGCGTGAGGAAGAGGGGCAGTGGCAGCAGCACCCAGCGCTTGCGTTTGGGGGAGGCTGCTGGCACTACACCAAACTGCAGTTATGAAACTCATGAAAAAGAGACAGTATAATAGAAAGTCCTTTCTGAAGCAGTTACACTTGTACAACTGTAGCATGCATGGAAAGATTAGCAAGCTTCTCTTTGTTTGAATAAAAAGCACACTCTGCAGTGGCTTCAGCGGTGGCAGCGGTGGCGGCTGGTCTTCCGAACGGCTGCCGCCACCGCCATTTGCAGTCCGTGTCTCCCCCCCCTATAGACGTGATAGGCTACGTAAAGACTTACATAGCCTATCACGTCTGGGGTTTTTTAAAAAAAACCCAACGCGTACGCAAATGGCGGCGGCTACGGCCACCATTTGCATTCCTTATTTTTCGCTGTCTTAGTCTACGTCAATATTTACATAGACTAAGACGAAGAAAAGAAAGGGGAACGCAAATAGCACCCACTACGCTATTTGCGTTCTCCTTTCTTTTCTTTGTCTTAGTCTACGTAAATATTGACGTAGACTAAGACGGCGAAAAATAAGGAATGCAAATGGCGGCAGCCATAGCCGCCATTTGTGTACGCGGTTTTTTTGTTTGTTTGTTTTTTACCCAGAGCCCTCCGCAGCCAGAAATCCAGCTGCGGACGGACCTGGCCTGGGCCTGACCGGCTGCTCCGCAGAGCCGCTGCGGAGCACAGCTGGCCATCGAGGATTCCGTGGGGAGGACCGGATCACCTCCCCCCATTGAGGATTCCGGTCCTCGCCTCCCCCACACCATGAACAGAATCCGCGAAAAAGTAAGTCACTTTCGTACATCCCTAACTCTGCTATGGCGGAGGATTCCGCCACGGACTCCAGTGAGGCCGGATTCTTTAGAATCCGCCCCCCACAGAGTCCGTGGCCGAATGGAGCAATCCCCTGCCACCCCACAAAGTCCCCGTGGACTTGATCCTACCCACCTCCGGCGGTCTGGATCCAGCCGCTGCTCAGGTGTGCAGCCACAAATGGAGTCCTGTGTAGGGGATGCCATTTGCGTCGCTGCTTTAGCCGTGATAGGCTACGTAAATATTTACATAGCCTATCACGGCTACAGCAGCAACACAAGTGGTATCTCCTATGCAGGACACCATTTGCGTCCGCAGCAGCCCAGCTGCACATCGGCCCAGCTGGCTGCTCCGCAGACATGCCGTGGAGCGGAGCCAGCCAGGGAGGATTCCGGGGGGGAGGAACGGATCACCTCCCCCCCCCGAGGATTCCGGGGGTAGGACCCAATCGCCTCCCCCCCTCACTGACCCCAGCAGAGTAAGGTAAGTGGGGCTTCGTACACCCCTACTGACTCTGCACATGCTCAGGGAATGGACAAAATGAGGAATAAACATTCCAGAGGGTATGAAGAACTACATTCTTCCATTATGTGTGTGTGTGTAGCTTCTCCCCCAATCCAGCTGTTTCCCTGGAAAACCCCCCCCCCATTCACCCAAGGTCTTCTGAGATAACATAACTGAAGATTAAATAATGAGCTGGATGTGGAAATACAAAGCTGAGCTGGAGGCAAGTGGGGTGCTGATATGTGTAGGAGTAAGTCGCATTGAACTCAGTAAGACTTACTTCTGAGTAGACATGCACAGAGTTGGTTCTCCTCTCCATTTTAGCCTCACAACATCAACAACACTGGATGTGGAAATATAAAGCTTAGCAGGGAGAATAATAAATGGTGCAGGTCTCCAGAACCGGCATGGTAGTTTTAAAAGGGTTTTTCTTTCTTTAAAACAGCATTGCTTTAAATAAATAGTTTATCTCTCTGGCACACCTAACACAGCGTTCTTTTGGGAAGCCCCTACAAGGAAGAGGAAGTATTTTGGTGAAAGTAAACTCTCCAACGGAGAAAGAGGATTTCAATTTAAAAAGAACACACACAAGGCAGTAAGCACAATTCATTAAAAAAAAAAACTTACAGATTTATTATTGTAATATTACTTTGTTGTTGTTCAGTCGTTCAGTCGTGTCCGACTCTTCGTGACCCCATGGACCAGAGCACGCCAGGCCTTCCTGTCCTGCGCTCTCTCCCGGAGCGTGCTCAAGTTCATATTCATTGCATCCGTGATGCTATCTAGCCATCTCATCCTGTGCCGTCCCCTTCTCCTTTTGCCTTCAGTCTTTCCCAGCATCAGGGTCTTTTCCAGAGAGTTTTCTCTTCGCATTAGGTGGCCAAAATATTGGAGCTTCAGCTTCATTATCTGTCCTTCCAATGAGCACTCAGGGTTGATTTCCTTTAGGATGGACTGATTTGACCTCTTTGCAGTCCAGGGCACTCGTAAGAGTCTTCTCCAGCACCACAGTTCGAAAGCATCAATTCTTCGGTGCTCAGCCTTCCTTATAGTCCAGCTCTCACAGCCATACATTACTACTGGGAAAACCATAGCTTTGATTAGACGGACCTTTGTCGGCAAGGTGATGTCTCTGCTTCTGACTATGCTGTCTAGGTTGGCCATAGCTTTCCTCCCAAGGAGCAAGCGTCTTTTAATTTCATGGCTTCAGTCACCATCTGCGGTGGTCTTGGAGCCCAAGAAAGTAAAATCTGTCACTGCTTCCATTTCTTCCCCTTCTATATGCCAGGAAGTGATGGGGCCAGATGCCATGATCTTCGTTTTTTTAATGTTGAGTTTCAAACCAGCTTTTGCACTCTCCTCTTTCACCCTCAACAAGAGGCTCTTAAGATCCTCTTCGCTTTCTGCCATTAGGGTGGTATCGTCTGCATATCGGAGGTTGTTGATAATTCTCCCAGCAATCTTAATTCCGACCTGTGATTCATCCAACCCGGCATTTCTCATGATGTACTCTGCATATAAGTTAAATAAGCAGGGTGACAATATGCAGCCTTGTCGTACTCCTTTCCCAATTTTGAACCAATCGGTTGTTCCATGTCCGGTTCTTACTGTTGCTTCTTGACCCTCGTACAGGTTTCTCAGGAGACAGGTAAGGTGGTCTGGTACTCCCATCACTTTAAGAATTCGCCAGAGTTTGTTGTGATCCACACAATCAAAGGCTTTAGCGTAGTCAATGAAGCAGAAATAGAGGTTTTTCTGGAATTCTCTTGCTTTCTCCATAATGCAGCGAATGTTGGCGATTTGATCTCTAGTTCTTCTGCCTCTTCGAAACCCAGCTTGTACTTCCGGTAGTTCTCGGTTTGCATACTGCTGAAGCCTAGCTTGTAGGATTTTGAGCATCACCTTGCTGGCATGTGAAATGAGCGCAATTGTGCGGTAGTTTGAACACTCTTTGGCGTTGCCCTTCTTTGGAATTGGAATGTAAACTGACCTTTTCCAGTCTTGTGGCCACTGTTGAGTGTTCCAGATTATTACTTTACTATCCTTCTAATTTACGAATTATACTGCATATTTATTTATGTAAATTTTCTTTGTGGACGATGAAAACAAAGCCACATGACTGCTGGTTCTGCAGGACCTCGTGGTGCCGCTACATGGAGGATTCCGTGGCACAGACTGGAGGGAATTTGATCTAGGGATGTACGAAAGTCACTTACCTTTTCACGGAATTGATTCGCGGTGGGGGGGAGGCAGTCCGTCCCTTCCCTCGGAATCCTCGACCAGGGGGGAGGCGATCCGGTCCTCCCCCCTAGAATCCTGCCCGGCTGGCTCCGCTCCACGGCACCTCCGCAGAGCAGCCGGCCAGGGCCGGCCGCAGCCGGACTTCCGGCCGTGGACGGGCTGCTGCGGACACAAATGGCGGCTACCATAGCGGCCGCCATTTGTGTCCAGCCAGGCTCCCGTGATAGGCTACGTAAGTATCACGGCTGGGCAAAAAACAAACAAACAGCGTACACAAATGGCAGCGGCTACTGCGGCCGCCATTTGTGTTCCCTATTTTTCGCCGTTTTAACCTACGTAAATATTTACGTAGGCTATTACGGCGAAAAACAAAGGGGAACGCAAATAGCGTAGTGGGCGCTATTTGCGTTCCCCTTTTTTTGCTGTAATAGCCTACGTAAATATTTACGTAGGCTAAAACGGCGAAAAATAGGGAACGCAAATGGCGGCCGCTGTAGCTGCCGACATTTGCATATGCCGTTTTTGTTTTTTGTCTTTTGCTTGGCTTGCTGTGATAGGCTACGTAAGTATCTATCACGGCAAAGACCAGGATGCAAATGGTGGCTGCGGCAGCCGGTCGAAAGACCAGCCACTGCTGCCGGAGCCGCCGCCATCTGGAACATCCGCCCCAGGTAAGCTTCGTCCCGGGAGGAATCGGCAGGGGGGGCAGGCTGTTCCGCCATGGATTTAGGGGGTCCGAATGCCAGTGCATTCGGCCTCACTGAAATCCGTGGCGGAATTCTCCGCCAACCCTAAATCGATCCCATTTCAGTCCATGGCGGAATTCCCCGACATCCCTACAGGACAGTAGAGACAACTAGCTAACCAAGTGGCTGTGTGCATGCCCCCCCCTCCCCACCCCACACTCACACAAACTGACACTTGATAAATGATGGCCTGTATTGACCTAAGTTCAAGGCATAATAGGGAGCACATTATGTCCCATTGATCAGGGGCAAAGCATAAAGGGCAAGTGAGATGTTAAACACCATGAGGCCCCTTGCCCATGTAAATGAGGTGAATTGTTTATGGATTATATAATGTCTGAAACAGCAACAGGCATCCCTCACTGCATAGGTAAGCCGTTAATGTCTCAAAGCCCCCTAGCACCCATTGCAAGAGCTCTGGCTTCATCAATTCCCATTTAGCAACAAGATGGGCATGTTTGGAATAGTGCTTTTGCTCCTTTCTCCTGTGGCTTTTAATCTTGAAGAACAACTTGACCTAATTACTCATTTCCCTTGCAGAAGTCCAGCCCTGGCGGGAATTCTCTCATCTTACGGGTAAAATAAGGGCAGTGTTTGTCCTCACTGCATGCTTTATTAAAGAGAATTGCCTAAAATAATGTGTCTTCATATTAAGGACCATCTCTTCACCTCTCAAGATAATTAGACTGTAACTTTGGAGGAAAAGGTTAAGGGGCAAAAAAAGCGAACAGAGTAATAAATGATGAACAGTTTGTGAAGCATCACCTCTTCAGTTTCCTGGAAGCATGGGAGAGAAGCTCTGGCTGTGTTTCCACCAGTGATTTACTCCAACCTGACGGTGAGGTCTCTGTGTTTCCATGATGTTGTGGCCATTCAGAACCAGCCCTGCATTTTATCATGGAAAACCCCCTTCTTCGGAGACTGGTTATAGTCCTACTTTTCCAGCTTACTTAGGCTCCATTACTGACCTGTTTCCACAACTGCACTGGGTTCGGTATCATAGTCCTGCCCAGTGGGTGTGTAGCCCAGCCCTTGTGGGTGTGTCGCTCACCTGCCCATGACCTCAGTGATCCAATGCTTTCCCTCTGCCTGTCTTCTGGAAGTTTTATCACCGTTTTGGAGCAGGATGCCGAGGGACCAACTTTTGAAATATCATTGAAAATAAGCGCTTGAACACTAGTGTGTATAAGTCTGCTGTTGCAGGCAAGCAAGTACTCCCACAACAGCCTGAAAATCAGACTTATCTCAGGTTGTCTTCCATCAATATGCATACCCTCTATGTCAGTATCTGCCTATGACTCTATCACTCTATCACTCAATTGCGAAACAGCACTAACATGCATTTGCACTATAGCGCAATAGCACAATAGCGCGATACTGCGTTCTCCGGAACTAGCCTCCTTGACCTCAACAGGAGTCAACAGGCACCCCTGGACTAATGCGCTATCACGTGGTAGTGCGATGGTGCGATAGCGCAAATGCGTGTTAGTGCTATTTCGTGATTGAGTGATAGCAAGACACTGTTGTGGAGGGTATGCGTATTATAGAGAAAGGAAAAAAATGGGCAGAAACTGGCATATGTCCAGGATGTCAACTCAGAAGTAACTCCTGTTGTGGTCAACGAGGCTTGTTCCCAAGACTGCCATTAAGGGGAGTGGAGCCTGGAGGGGGGAGACTCTCTGATTGGTTGAGCAGCCCCTGCCAGTCTGATGATGTTCACTTCCAATCCCCCCACCCCACCCGGAAGTATGTTTCTGTCAGCAAGTTATAATGGAGTGAAGAAGCTGTAACTGGAGCGGCGCACTATGGGAACAACGGGAAGCCTGTTAACATGCAACTACGCCTTTGCTTTTTCACTCCTCTTAAAGTGCAATTGTGCTTTAAAACTCACTTTAAAGGGCAGGAGGGGAAGGACTCGGAAGGCAAGGAGTAGACTGACCAGAGCGGGAAACGGGAGCGGAGCAGAAGGGGGAGAGGGAGGGGGGACTCAGCTACAGGAGGAGGCAGGAACATGGATGAGGTAATCAGACCCAACCCAGACTCCACCCAGCCATCAGGAAAATAATTCGATTAGAGCTCAATGGAAACAGCACAGAGACCCAGGCTACAGCGATGATAAGCTGGTACTTTAAGTACTGTGGATACCAGAAAAGGAGCAGGTGCAATTGGGGAAACATTGGATCAAAGTTACAAGGCAGGTGAAGCCGATAGCATGGAAACACGCCCTCTCAGCCCTGTAGCTGCATTACTTCTTGAAGCAATGTTCATATTTAATAAGTGCTGCAGCCTCCGGGTGGGATAACACATGCAGGCTTTTTTTTCCCCACAGCAACAACTTTGTTCTACGGAACAGAAAATGCAAAGGCAATAAATCAAATATTGAGCCAAATGTACTGGCAATTAAAAGGGTGGGGGAATCAATCGAGACTTATTTATTTTTCTAACCTTTTCACTTGCCTTCAGACTCAACTCTGACTTGCTTGCTCTTGTAATTCCTATTTATGTACATATTTAATTATGTTTGTACTCCACCCTTCCTCCAAGAAGCTCAGGGGAAATGTTAAATGTTTCCCCTCCCCCCCCATTTTATTCTCACAACAACCCTGTGAGGTAGATTAGCCTGCAAGATAGCAGCTGCCCTAAGCCTAAGGTCACCTAAGGAGCTTAATGGCTGAGTGGGGATCTGAACACAACTCTTCTTGGTCTTCATGTGATACTCTGATCTGACTTCCCCAATCTGTGCCCTCTAGATGTTTTGGACTACAACTCCCAGCTTTCCTGACCATTGACCATGCTGGCTGGGTTGATGGGAGTCAAAGTCCAAAACATCTGGAGAATACCAGGTTGGGGGAAGGTTGCTCTAACCACTATACCACACTGGCCTTCAGGCTGTATGATTGCAAAGCTCCCTCTACTTCAGGGGTGGAAAACTTGTGGCCTTCCAGATGTTGTTGGAGTCCAGCTCCCATCAGCCCCATCCAGCATGGCCAATGGTCAGGGATAATGGAGTCCAACAACAACTGGATGGCCTCATGTTCCCCATCCCTGCCCTACTTGATACATGGGAACATATTGTTGTTTTTAAAAAGCTCCGATTAGACAATAAGGACTACGGACATGAAGCTGAAATGAAAAGCTCTGCCTTTTATTCAAATTGGCTTACACGAAATTGGGGAATGTGCCAAAAGCTCACCCATGTACTTTGTTTTATCCATAGCTGTGATAACACATTATGGTTAAAACAACTAGTATTCAAATTCTCAGATGTTCCAGTCTTAGGAGATGGCCATCATTGGCCATCATTGGGAGCAGAAGAGCAACTGCCAGGCAGGTAATTTCAAACCAACGGTTGCTCAGGAGGAGGGAGTGCAGCTGATCTAGACTCATAGAATAGTAGGGTTGGAAGGGGCCTACAAGGCCATCGAGTCGAACCCGCTGCTCAATGCAGGAAACCAAGTCAGATTCCTGTCAAGTCAAATCTGAGGGGCTTTATAGTAGGCAGTGATTGGCTCTCCAGAGTCACCTGATTCCCAGGACCAGAAGGCATCTCCTAGGATGACCCTCCTGCAGTTCCATCCTCCAATCAGCATTCCCAGTGGTGCAAGTAATAGGGAACTATTGCCAGACTCTGGGTTTCAGTTCCACTGTGCCAAACCCATTTTTTCAGCTACAAAATTGAGTCTAAAGAGATGTGGACATCTGCCCAAGGCCAATTTATGAATAAAAGGGTTGACCACCCATGGATTATCCACTGAATAGGGGTGCACGAAAGTCACTTCCCTGGTCTCGCAGCTTTTCACGGTGGGGGGGAGGCGCTTCGCTGCTCCCCCCGCGAAGTTCAGGCCGGGGGGGGAGGCTTCCCGCCTCGCCCGGCCGAAATTCAGGCCGGGGGGGAGGCTTTCCGCCTCGCCCGGCCGAAATTCAGGCCGGGGAGGAGGCACCTCGCCTCGCCCGGCCGCGAAATTACAAGTTTTTTAAAAAAAAACGCCCCCGTGATAGGCTACATAACGATTAACGTAGCCTATCACGGCTAGATCTGCAAAGTCAGCCGCGATAGGCTACGTAAATCGTCATGTAGCCTATCACGGGTGACTTTGAAAAAAAAAAAGCGCATACGCAAATGGCGGCCCCCATAGGGAGCCGCCATTTGCGTTCCTTATTTGGTCGCTGTAGTCTACATAAATCTTTACGTAGACTACGGCGAAAATAAGGGCAACGCAAGTAGCGTTGCCCTTATTTTCGCCGTAGTCTACATAATCTTTACGTAGACTACAGCGACCAAATAAGGAACGGGAATGGCGGCTCCCTATGGGGGCCGCCATTATCCATACGCGCTTTTTTTTTTTTTTAAGTCACCCGTGATAGGCTACGTGATGATTTACGTAGCTTATCATGGTATTTTGCAAATCTAGCCATGATAGGCTACGTTAATCGTCACGTAGCCTATCACGGGGGCGTTTTTTTTTTTTAACTTTTAATTTCACACTTTAAAAAAACACTTTTTAAAAAAAACACTTTAAAACACTTCACCTCTTATTATTTGCAGGGAGAAGGAGGTGTTGGGCTTATTAGGGAATGAATCACCTGAGTCCATCTTCAGCTTCCTGAGGATAGTGATATACTAATTGGAAATCCCCAACGGTTTGGATGACTAGCCAGCTATTAAGATTAAACTAAGAATCAATAATCATTACTCACTTGTGGAAGTTCAATATCCATTCTAAATTAAGTGCTCTCAGGGAGGGGGGAAGGACAGAGAGATCGCTCAGAGCATTGGACTAGTGAGGGAAAAAATGTCAAACACCTTTGAGCCCAAACATGAATCTTTGAAGCACAAGATTTCTTGGGCTGAAGATTACCTAGGGAGGCGGTGGGCTCTCCCACACTGGAGGCGTTCAAGACGAGGCTGGACAGCCATCTGTCGGGGATGCTCTGACTTGGATTCCTGCATTGAGCAAGGGGTTGGACTTGCCTTGTAGGCCCCTTCCAACCCTCTGTTCTATGATTCTATGATGTGTTTGGGTAATGAACTACAAAGCTGAAGGTTCTGGGATTTGAGGGTGGGATGAGGAAAGATTTTTTTGTGGGGGTGGGCAGGGTCGATTTTGGCCTGAAATACAGGTTTCCAGAACCAACATTTAAACTCATGGCAGGTGACTACAGCTAATAAAACATACCACACATGACATATAAGAGTAGTGGTGATAATCATGATGATAAATTGATATTATACAGTATACATTCTCAAAGCACTTTGCATACATTATCACAATCCTCCTTCCAACAAACCTGCAAAGTAGGCCCACTTTTCAATTTCAAAAGAAAGAAAGAAAGAAAGAAAGAAAGAAAGAAAGAAAGAAAGAAAGAAAGAAGGAAATAGCACCTTCTTATCTGGAAGGTCTCTCTGCTAATGCCGGATGTTTGGGCAGCATCTGTAGTTACTCAATAGTGAGAGAAATGCATTCTGCATATGCTTAGGGGCCCTTTAATCTCTTCTTACTTCACACATTCCAAGGTTGAGCCCTAGGACTGCAGGATGGAGGGACAGGTATGTAGTGATGTACGAAAGTCACTTACCTGGTCCCGCAGCTTGCTTCGCGGTGGGGGGGAGGCGCTTCGGTTCTCCCCCCGAAGTTCAGGCCGGGGGGGAGGTGCCCCGCCTCGCCCAGCTGAAATTCAGGCCGGGGGGGAGGTGCCCCACCTCACCCGGCCGAAATTCAGGCCGGGGAGAAGGGCCCTGTCTCCCCGGCCGCGAAATAAAAAGTGAATAGGAAAAAAAAAACCACCCGTGATAGGCTACGTAATGATTAATGTAGCCTATCACGGCTAGATTTCCAAAGTCAGCTGTGATAGGCTACGTTAATCGTTACGTAGCCTATCATGGGGGACTTTGAAAGAAAAAAAAAGCGCATACGCAAATGGCGGCACCCATGGGCACCGCCATTTGCATTCTTTATTTGGGCCCAGGTAATCTACGTAAAGATTTACGTAGACTACGGCGAAAATAAGGGCAATGCAAATAGTGTTGCCCTTATTTTCACCATAGTCTATGTAAATGTTTACGTAGACTACATGTGCCAAAATAAGGAACGCAAATGGCGGCGGCCATGGGCGCCGCTATTTGCGTACGCGCTTTTTTTTTTCCCCCAAAGTCACCTGTGATAGGCTACGTAATGCTTAACGTAGCCTATCACGGCTGACTTTGGAAATCTAGCCATGATAGGCTACATTAATGGTTATGTAGCCTATCACGGGTGTTGTTGTTTTTTTACTTTACTTTGTAATGGCGGCGGCGGCAGCCGGTCGGAAGACTGGCCCCCGCCCCCGACGAAATGCTGCCGAAACGCCGCCGGGACCCGCCGCCGAGAGGGACATTCGCATGAGGTAAGTCCCATCCCGGGGGGGGCGGGGGGCGGAGAATTTCACCAACAATTTCGGGGGGCCGAATGCGTTGGCATTCGGCCTCCCCAAGATTCGTGGAGAAATTCACGGCCATCCCTACAGGTATGGGAGCTAAGCTGCAGGTAGCCTTGGCACAAATCAAGCCCTGGGCAGGCCAGTATTATGATCCCCATATAACAAGTTTGTTGGCATTCTGAACTAGGTTTTGATGTTTAGCTATACCAATTCCCACAAGGCAATTCAAATGACATAGGTAGGAGGGAAATCAGAAGGAAAATGGACAGGGGCGGCCCCAGTGGCCAAACAGGTTTCTGCAGAATCCTGGCTTATGGTTCCTTAGCAAGCATGCTGGCGCATGCTGCCCGATTGCTCATGCTTGGCTTCTCCCACCAGTGAGAGTGGCTTCAATAACCAGGGACTAACCAGGAGGAACAAACATTGTGTTGATCTGAACTTGACTCCTCGCTTGTCTCTCCCAAACAAGCCAGGAATCCTAAAGCAACTTCAAACCCTGACTTCAGAGTCTTCCTTGTTAAGGGAGCCACAAACCAGGAGTCCTGGTTCAGGCATAACCTGAGGCATTTTCCTCCTGGTGAATTTCTGGCTACTGAAGCCGATACTGAAGTGGGAGCAATTAGGTAGCATGCATCAGCACACTTACTCTAGAATGATAAGCCAGGATTCTCCAGATTTCTGGCCTATCATTTTGTGTGAACGTAACCATTGTGTTATTGTACACATGACAAGGAAGGAAGACATGGAGTGTCAGTAGCACCATGTCTCTTCCGATGTCCCGTTCTTCTGTTCCGAGGCTGGAAGCGTTCACCACCACCACCACCCCGTCACACTGGAGACTTGTTGTATTACACAGAACATTTTAGGAAAAGAGTCTACCCACACGCCTCCCACCTCAAGGAGACCCTTGAATTAAGCAGCTGCTTCCATTCCATGTGCTCTTACCTGTAATTAAATAACTCCGTCTCCGTTAGATATGAAAGTTTCATAGCAATTATTTTAGCCCTATGGAAATTGCAGCCTTCTAGTGGAAGAAAATGTATTTATCTGCCAATGGACTTATTGAAGTTTCTTATTATTATTTGTACAGTGATGGCGTGCACTGAGGCTATATTAGAGTGGTGTCTGTCATTGCCTCCTTCTCCACTTCAGCTGGGGCTGGGATGGATATTTTGCCTCGATGATGAACTCATACTCTTTGAACTGGAATCATTAGATATTTCCACTGCGTATGTGGGTTGCATTTGCCTGAGTGGAGGGACTGGTGTTCAACCACAGCCAAACTCACTATTCAGGAGGGAGAATGGGACCCTCTGGCTTGCCTAAGGATGTGTGAAAACCACCTGAGAAATTTATCACGTCTCATCTGTCTGTTTGACTTCCCCCATTCCTCAGAGACTTCACCTGTGAGAGGAACCTCTGAATGCATTTCCAATGTTGCTTTAGGCAACTATCCAGGGACAGCCTAACCATGTGAATTTCCTGGTCCCTCCCCTCTTGAGGAATTTGGCTCCGTGTATTGAAATGCTTTTGCATTCCCTTCAAACTCTTTACACACTCTCATACACACGTACAACCGTGCTATGCATTTTTCATGAAGCTAAGTTTTCATGGCATGTCTATTCTGCACCATGAATAGGCCGGGGCACACAACAGAAGAAATGGTTGAGATGGAGGACAGGGTGGGATGAACTTGGAGGCAAGAAGAGCTGATGAAAAGTAGAAGCCCAAAAGACCGTTGTGGATATGCTCTGGATGTTGGCTTGGGACAGGGTAAACTCCCTGATATTGAAGCTCTTTAGACAGAGGGAGGTCTGCCAAACCCTCTCCCTGTTTTTTAAACAGGCTCTGTGTTGTATTGCAAGAATCCCAAGACACCAGGGACAGGTATTTGAATGCTTCTTTACTCTAGGCCTTCACTAGGCCTTTTTCTAAAACTGAAGCTCAAGCAGTCTCCCTCTGCAGTCCTACTCCCTTTCACTTCTTCTTCCTCCCCACTTCTTTCCATCCAGCCTCTACTACAACTCCCAACATGCAATTCACCTACCACAATCCCACACTCTGAGAATGTCATTATTTAGGAAGATTTGTTATCATTGATCTCTCCTTATTTTCTGTTGATGTGCTTTTACGTGGTCTGCTGTCTGGCTGTTCTTAGTTCTTATTCTTGTTCTTTTATCATGTTGTGTGAGCCGCCTTAGAATTTTTAAAAGCAAGATATAGATCAGGAGTAGACAACCCGCAGCTCTGGCTGAATTGCACGTGACCCTCAGCCTACTTTCATGCAGATGGCGAAGAGAGGAATGGCATTAGCATCCTACCTCCTTCTCTTAAGATTATCACTTCCCCACACTGTTCTTGCTCTGAATCTCCTGAGATTCTTAGGGGAGAAAAAGAGAGAGAAAAGTGAGGGGTGGTGATAATCTTAAGAGAGTAACAGAGAAGGCCCAGAGGCTCTGGCCCCACCCAGTGCTGACATGGGGCCCTCAAGAGATTATCTCCAAGGGAAAGTGGCCAGAGGACCCAGGACCTGACTGCCTGGAGCCTGGCCCTTCCTACAACCTGCTAGTAGAGCAATCAGGATTATACCTCCGTAGAATGACAGAACAGGGCAGGTGAGGACAAACCCTGCACAGCCCACCAGCCATGAATTGTGAGTTGTTAATTCCCCCTGCCCCTTGTTATTACTCTTTCAGATAAGCAGCAAAAAACAAGCCGACTCTTGATCCCCTGATGGATCACCACATAATGCTGTGTGTTCTTCTTTCATCTTCTTAAGTCACAGGTTGTGCAGGCCTATACCCAGAGACTCTGGATCCAGCCTGGCTCAGGAAGGCAGAGGTGTCTACCATTTCACCATATATATAACAGTGAACTCAGTTGTCCAAGGGTCAGTCGTTATATAGCCAAAATGGTACCAGCAGCAGGGTCAGGGTTGCACCATTGACCAGGATCCCCTGAGCAACTCCTTAAGGATCTCTTGTCTCCTTAAGAGTCCCACCTGCCTTCTTTTATATTCCCCTTCCTAATATCCTGGGGGTGATTGAAACTCTAGACACGGGGTTGAACCACAACAGTTTACTGGTAAATTAAATCAAGCAAATTACAACTAAAGGTGTTCACACAACGGCCATAAGAGAAAATAAAAGTTGCAAAAGACAAGTTCCTTTACACTAGCCGTACTTAGACTTCTCCGGGCTGCTTCTTTGTGCTCCCTCTTCAGGCTCTGGTCTCCCCGACTCTCCCTACTGGCTCTCTTACTCTCTTTATATACCCTCCTCCCTCAAAACCAAAAGTACCGTTTCAACCCTGAAGAAATGAAACTTAACTGGGGAAATTAAACTGAAACTTAACCAGGGAAATGAAACCACTCTTCTTGGGGATAACCCCTCCTGACAAAAAAATTCCAGGCCTCTAGGTCTTACCTTTTTCCTTTCCTTGCCTCTGTAGGCCTCAAACCTTCACAAGCCCACAAGAGGAAGGTACCAGCATTCTTGAGGGAAACCCTAGGTTTGAAGACGTACTAACAAATATTTGGGTGGGGGAACCTAAGAGAGCAGAAAACCCTAAACAGTCCAAAGCATGCTGTGCATGCTCAGTGCACATGGAATGCTAACTGGCTGTTTGGGGTGGGGGACAGAAAATGGTGGGAGAGGGGAGGGGACATTGCATGAAGTATCCTGAAAGAAGATGTGGCTGGAACATACTACAGGAACACTTACCCCTGAAAGATGTTGTGGGTCATAATCGTTATTTATGATTTTCAAATTATTTTTAGCCATGCTAATGATGTTTTACATCCAGTGTATGGTGATGCTACAAGTGGTTCCCCCACCCTTGTTTTCATCTGTTTACATCCTTATCTTGCCACACGTGTGGTTTGTTTTTTCACTGACCCTCTGGTAAATAAATAGCAACAAATAAGAACATAAGAAGAGCCATACTGGATCAGACCAAGAGTCCATCTAGTCCAGCATTCTGTTTACACAGTGGCCAACCAGCTGTCCACAGGAAACCCACAAGCAGGACATGAGTGCAACAGCACCCTCCCACCCATGTTCCCCAGCAACTGGTGTATAGACATCCTGCCTCTGGTATTGGAGGTAGCGCATAGCCGTCAGGACCAGTAGCCATTGATAGCCTTCTCCTCCATGAATTTCTCCAATCCCCTTTTAAAGCCATCCAAATTGGTGGCCATCGCTACATCTTGTGGCGATGAATTCCATTGTTAACAATGCGCTGTGTGAAGGACTTTCTTTTATCTGTCCTGAATTTTCCATCAATCAGCTTCATGGGATGACTCCATTGGGTTCTAATATTATGAGAGGGGGAGATAAATGTCTCCCTGTCCACTTGCTCCACACCATGCATGATTTTGTACACCTCTATCATGTCTCCCCTTACTCGCCTTTTCTTCAAGTTAAACAATCCCAGTTGTTGTAACGATCCCTCATAGGGGAGTTGCTCTAGCCCCTTGATCATTTTAGTTGCCCTTGTCTATGTTTTTCCAAGTCTACAGTATATAGATATTTTAGGTGTGCTGACCAGAACTGTACACGGTATTCCAACATAATTTCAAATGTTGTGCACATGGAAAAAAGAGTCATTAAGAAAACAGAGCATGTGACCAGATTAGGGATGTACGAAAGTGACTTACCTTTCACGGATTATGTTGATGGTGGGGGGAAGAAGCGTTCCATCCCTCCCCCTGAAATCCTGGCCGGGGGGGAGGCGCTCCGTTCCTCCCCCCGGAATCCTCAAATGGCCGGCTGTGCTCCGCAGCAGCTCCGCGGAGCACCCGGCCAGGCCAGAGCCGTCTGCAGCCGAATTTGCGTCCCTTTTTCATTCACCGTTTTAGCCTACGTAAATCTTTACATAGGCTAAAACGGCGAATCAAAAGGGGACGCAAATAGCGCCCACTAAGCTATTTGCATTCCCCTTTATTTTCGCCGTCATAGTCTACGTAAATATTTACGTAGATTAAGACGGTAAAAAGAAGGAACGCAAATTGCGGTGGCCATAGCCGCCGCCATTTGCGTACACATTGTTGTTGTTTTAAACCCAACCCCAACCATGATAGGCTACGTAAAGATTTACGTAGCCTATCACGTCTTTTTTTTCTTTTTTTTTAAACCTAGCCATGATAGGCTACGTAAAGATTTACGTAGCCTATCACGTCTTTGCTTTTTTCACAAGCCTGGAAGTGGCGGTGGTGGCAGCCAGTTGGAAGACCGCCTGCCGCCACCACTGCCACAGCCGCCACTGCTGCCGCCGGAGCTACCGCCGCCGGAGCTGCCGCCGCCCGGAAGATCCACCCCGGGTAAGTCTCGTCCCAGAGGGAATCCACGGGGGGGCGGGGGGGCAGGCCGTTCCGCCACAGATTTCGGGGGGCCAAATGCACTGGCATTCGGCCTCATTGAGATCCATGGCGGAATTCTCTGACATCCCTAGACCAGATTAGAAACCAAAGTGTAATGTAAACTTGCCTAGTCTGTAGTCATACAACTAAGTTTTCTGGCCTTTGTTTCCCAACATACATGGTTTTCAAGGCAGATCAATAGATGGCCGCCACCACCACAAATATTCCTTATCCATCCTGTATTAATTTATCCCCCTGGGACTGCTTAATATGAGGTTCTGAAATCAGCACAGATGCATGTCCGCTGGATATTGCTTTCTAAGCAATTAGACTAATTAAAAGGCAAGTTCTTCTGTTATTATTCTTACATTCCCCCCAGCCACATCCCATTAATGAAGCCCCATTTACACAGCATCGGTTCCAGAGGGGGGAGGCAATGTAATGCCTTAAAGTCTCTTTATGTCATGCTGGGGGTGGGGTGGAATGCAAACTTGCATTATGACATGAAAATGGTAAAGGGAAGAACAAGAGGAATAATATTTACTGATCCTTTTTGTCTTTCCTTTCTTTAAAAAAAATTTAAAAGGGAGAGAGGAAATTATCGCATCAGCCTTCCCCAACCTGGTTCCCTCCAGATGTTTTAGAATCCAGCTCCCAGGATTTCTGACCACTGGTAATTGGGATGTTAGAGAATTCTGCCACGGATCCCAGGGGGGTGAATTCCAGTGAATTTGGCCCCCTGGAATCCGTGGCGGAACGGAGCCCCCCACCCCTCCACCCCGCAAAAGCCCCATGAGACGGAGCCTACCTGGCTGCGGCTCAAGCGGTGGCAGCGGCGGCAGCTCCGGCCGCTACTGGGCTGCTATGGCCGCAAATGGCGGCCATCGTAGTGGCCGCCATTTGCATCCCTACGCCGGCCCGTGATAGCCTACGTATATATTTACATAGCCTATCACGGCTAAAGCAGGGATGCAAATGGCGTCCCTTACGCCATTTGCGTTCCCACTTTAGCCGTGATAGGCTATGTAAATATTTACGTAGCCTATCACGGGTAAAGCGGGAACGCAAATGGCGTACAGGACGCCGTTTGCATCCCTGCTTTAGCCATGATAGGCGACGTAAATATTTACGTAGACTATCACGGCTAAAGTGGGAACGCAAATGGCGTACAGGACGCCGTTTGCGTCCCTGCTTTAGCCATGATAGGCGACGTAAATATTTACGTAGCCTATCACGGCTAAAGCGGGAACGCAAATGGCATACAGGACGCCGTTTGCGTCCCTGCTTTAGCCATGATAGGCTACGTAAATATTTATGTAGCCTATCACAGGCTTGCGTTGGGACACAAATGGTGTTCCCTACGCAGGACACCATTTGCATCCGCACCAGTCCGGCAGCGGCTGGAGGCCCCACTGTGGGTTGGCCCGGCCGGTGGCTCCGCAGCCTGGCCACGGAGCGGAGTGGAGCTGGCCGGGCAGGATTCCAGGGAGAGGAACGGATCGCCTCCCCCCACCTGTGGAACCCGGCAGAGCCAGGTAAGCAGGGTTCCGTACACCCCTAATTGGTAATGCTGGCTAGGGCTGATGGAAGATGTAGTACAAAACATCTGGAGGGCATCAGTTTGGGCTGGATTACATTGTGGGGCACATTCAATTGTCATACTGTTGACCCAGTTCTTGTGGGGCTGGATCCAGATTTAGTTATACTTGGAGTAGAGCCACTGAAATAATTGGGAATTACGTTAGTCATTACTTCAATGGGACGGGTCTAGATAGGACTAAATGACGATCCAACCCATGGTCTATTCCATGACCTAGAACTCTTAAAGGGCAAGAGACATGTAGGCTGCTTTGGGATAACAGGGGAAGGGAGAAAACTGCAGCCTCCTTGCCACCCCAGCACCCCTGATGCGATTGCTGCTTATCTCCAATCTCTCATCAGAGATCAAAGATAAGGGAAGGGTCCCCTTGGCATATCTCCAATCTCTGATGAAAGAACTGGGAAAGGAAGTGCTGCGGCAGGGGCAGATGCAGGGGTGTTTGCTGGGCTGCCAGAAATGGCTTGGTGAGCATTTTTTTTACCCATGGGCTAATGTATGAAGGGGGCGGGTACTTGTGTACTTGTGTAGGCTCCTCCACTGAACTGGAATCCCTGCACAATGTAAGGATTGGGCCCAGCTCTTCTGCAGACACATCTCGAGAGGGTGTGGGGACCGACTCAGAGTCTAATGAGGAAGAGGGTGAAGCGGTGGGGGAATTACCAAGGTTTCAGGATACAGAACAGTGAGACAGTGGAAGGGAAGGATCTCTCCAGATGCCCATTAATCAGTTGGGTCGAAGCCAAACAGGAACTTCTCCATCTCTGGGAATACAAGATCTTATGGGAAGGGAAGAGCTGGGAGTGATGGAAGCCAGGATCAGATGTCAGGTCAAGAGAGAGGAGCACCTTTGGGAAGTAAGGTGTTCTACAAGGTTAGCCCATCAAAAGAGGTCCCTAGGGGAAGACCCTCCTTGTGGGCAGGACTGGAAAAGCCACTCAGGTTTAATACTGTGGGCAGGCACCAGTTTCGTTGCAACTTTCATAGCAATTGTGCATCCATCAAAAGGATCTTAGGATAGTCAATGTAGTATTGTGCAAAGCTAATTAGAGATCTTAGCTTTAGGCTGCTGGAGACTGAGGAAGCCTGTAACCTGAAGTGCGGTTGATCTGACTGATTCACATAATAAAGGCTATTTACTAAGAGATCGACTTCTTTGTTTGACTGCAAACACACCAGGTGGTTTGGCCCTCAACACACAATGAGACCTCTTGATCATGTGGAGGAACCTACAGCCAGCTGCAGATCTTTTAATGAATGGAAGTCAGAGGGGCAGGGCTGGGGATATTCAGGGCCGGGCAGTGATGCTGGGGGCAGTGCTAAGAGGCATAGTCTTTCTCCCCTTCACTTTTCAGTCCTCCATGTGTCAGTTTAACTACAGAACTGGGCTATTATCTCAGTTGTATCTCTACTGAATTGTGCTGCTATGTGGAATTGGTTGCATATTGATTTGGGTTTTGTTCTTGTGAAACGGCGCTGAAAACCACAGTCTCTTCAAGGGAATAATGTATGGGGTTTCTTGTCATTATCATCATCTTTTTTTACCCTATTCTTGCAAAGCAGAATTGGTCTTAGAATACAAATGGAATATAACTAATGTGACACTGTCTCTAATAAAATGTCTGAAATGGACTTTGGTTAAAAGTAATTGGATTCTGTAATAGCTCTTATCATGTTAATGTTGTTTGCACTGTTCTACTTAAGGCCATTAATTTTGCTCTCATATACCCCAATTTTCAAGGGCGCTTGTGACTATTAGGTAAACATTTGTTTCTGACGGAATCCAAGATGACTTGGCCAAGAGTTTCCCCATTATGATTAATCTCCCCCAAACACAAATTTCCCTCTGAAATTTAATTTTTGGGAAACATATAATACTGAATTATGTCTAGAGAGTGGGATGATTTCCTATTTAATTGGATTGTTAATAGGATGATTAATATTGTATGGAAATTCCACTGCCGTATCAGTGCTCCCAAACAGATCCACGGAGAACGTCTGGCTGCTTTTTTGTGGCCTCTCTGGGGAGATTTTATTAGATTTTATTTTTCTTGCTCAAGAGGAACCTGAACTTGATTGATCGAAGTAACCACCTTTAAGAACAGTACTGCTGTTGAGCAGTTCATTCCTACATTTCAGGATTGGATTCAGGCTCCGCCTCCCTGCCCTCGAAATTCTGTGAACTGGAGTGTGAAAGGGGGGCATTTTCACTTCACTCAGACCTAGAATCATAGAATAGTAGAATCATAGAATCATAGCATAGTAGGGTTGGAAGGGGCCTACAAGGCCATTGAGTCCAGCCCCTGCTCAATGCAGGAATCCAGGTCAGAGCATCCCTGACAGATGGCTGTCCAGCCTCGTCTTGAATGCCTCCAGTGTGGGGGAGCCCACCACCTCCCTAGGTCATGGGTTCCATTGTCATATTGCTCTGACAGTCAGGAAGTCTTTCCTGATGTTCAGCCGGAATCTGAATCTTCGTGTCGCTTGAGCCCATTATTCCGTGTCCTGCACTCTGGGATGATCGAGAAGAGATCCTGGCCTTCCTCTCTGTGACAACCTTTCAAGTATTTGAAGAGCGCTATCATATCTCCCCTCAGTCTTCTCTTCTCAAGGCCAAACATGCCCAATTCTTTCAGTCACTCCTCATACGGCTTTGTTTCCAGTCCCCTGATCATCTTTGTTGCCCTCCTCTGAATGCTCTTCAGCTTGTCTGCATCCTTCTTAAAGTGTGGCGCCCAGAACTGGACACAGTACTCCAGATGAGGCCTAACCAGTGCTGAGTAGAGGGGAACTAGTACTTCCCAGGATTTGGAATCTATGCTTCTATTAATGCAGCCCAAAGAGCATTTGCCTTTTTTGCAGCCACGTCACATTGTTGGCTCATATTCAGCTTGCGATCTACAACAATGCCAAGATCCTTCTCGCTTGTAGTGTTGTTGAGCCATATATCCTCCATCTTGTAACTGTGCATTTGGTTTCTTTTTCCTAGGTGCAGAACATGTCATTTATCCCTATTAAATGTCATTCTGTTGTTTTCTGCCCAGCACTCCAGTCTATCAAGATCACTTTGAATTTTGTTTCTGTCTTCCAAGGTATTAGCTATTCCACCCAATTTTGTGTCATCTGCAAATTTGATCAGCATTCCCTGCACCTCCTCCTTCAAGTCATTAATAAAAATGTCGAAGAGCACTGAGCCCAGGACTGAGCCCTGCGGTACCCTGCTCATTACCTCTCCCCCGTTTGAGAAGATCCCATTTATAAGCACTCTTTGAGTCTGATTCTGTAGCCAACTGTGGATCCACCGGATCGTTGTTTCATCTGGCCCACTTTGAGCTAGTTTGCTCATCAGGATATCATGGGGCACTTTGTCGAAAGCTTTGCTGAAGTCGAGCGAGGTATATTATGTCGACAGCATTCCCACAGTCCACAAGGGAGGTTACTTGATCAAAAAATAAGATCAGATTTGTCTGGCAGGACTTGTTCGCGACAAATCCATGTTGGCTTCGAGTCATCACTGCCTTGTTTTCAAGGTGCTTCCAGCTGGATTGCTTTATCATCTCCTCCTTTATCATTTCCCAGGGACTGATGTCAGACTGACTGGTCTGTAGTTCCCAGGTTCCTCCTTTTTGAAGATAGGGACAACTTTAGCCCTCCTCCAGATGACAGTGAAGTGTCATCTGGCACTTCACCCACCCTCCAGGATTTCTCAAAGAGAATAGACAGCGGTTCTGAGGGTTCTTCTGCCAGTTCCTTTATTACTCTGGGATGCAGTTCATCTGGCCCTGGAGATCTGAACTCATTCAAAGTAATGAGGTGTTCCTTGACCATATGCCTGTCGATCTCAAGCTGCAATCCTGCCCCTTCAACCTGTACTTCACCTTTGCCAGGGGGGTCATAGACCCTCTTTTGGGAGAAGACTGAGCCAAAGTAGGAACTGAGCACCTCTGCCTTTTCTTTGTCCTCTGTTATCATTTTGCCATCCTTATTTAATAGCTGAACCACCATTTCTTTCCTCGGTCTTTTACAGAGACAGCCTGTCTCCATAGCCTCTCTTTTACCTAGACAGGCTATGGAGATTTAGCACTGTGTGAGAATCTGCTATGTGTTTATTTCAAGTGTGTGTGTGTGTGTGTGTGTGCGCACGTGGACTCTTCTGAGGGCAAAGGAACAGATACAGACATTTGCTTCTCTGAATCTGAGTGGAGTTTTGAAAGGTATTGTTACAATAGGAATTTCCTGTCACAGGTGGAGACACTGCAGTGCCCTATGTTGTTTAAAGTTGTGAGGAACTTGGACTGTAAAATGTGTGTGTATATATACACCTTCTTATCTTATATACTTTTTATATACTAGACCATTTTAATGAACTCGACCATTGAGGAAGACTTTTAGTTGAAACACATTTAGTTTTGCTTGGTAAAGGTATTGCTGGATGTCACAGTACAATAGTATTGTATTTTTTCTGTTGTTGTTTTTTAATATATGTCTTAGCCTGCATAGATAAAATAATATTATCAGACATTTTTGTATATTTTCTGTCATCACCAGATAACCCACCGCAGTTGGGCTATCACTTTTCAGTTCAGGGCTGGGATCCATTTCCTGTTTTGTTTCTTCTGCTCTGAGGAATTTCCTGTCCATCTACACAGAGGACACTTTTATAATATTCACCCAAGTTTGACTTTTCTGATCTTGTTTCCCCCCCGCCCTTTTTGCAGGTTTACGGGAACAAATCTTCCTGCCCCTGTAATCAGCAGCAAAAACTGGCTTCGCCTTCACTTTATGTCAGACGGCAACCACAGGCAAAAGGGCTTCAGTGCACAATACCAAGGTATTTGAAGGCCAATTTGCTAAAGTTTTCTATCTCTTCTGTTTGTTTTGAGAATTCCTTAATGCATCAGTCCCACTTCTGAAACAAAACCAGTTAATTCACCATTCCAAAATTCAGAAAGAAATTCAGATGAGGAGAACTTCAGAAGTAATCCCAAACAGGTTTAAACAGTTTATTTCCAGTCTATATCACTTTTGCATGTGTTCATTCATAAACTGTCGTGTTTCTGCAATAATATCCCAGGTTGTTGTTATTGGGTTTAAAAAAAAACTGCACTAAAATGTTAATTTAAACACATATTTTAAATGTACTATTTTATTTTCTCTCAAAATATATATTTCTGAACATGTTTTCTCTCAAAAAAATGTTTTCCTACTAGTGCTGTGCTGAAAATGTCTTCCACATTTTTCTCATTCAGTTTGATACAAAAAATACTTTAAATATATTCAGAGTATAAGAACATTTTTGTTACATTCTCATGGGTGTTGGGTTCTTGCTACCCCTTACTTAAGGGGTAGCTGAGCTGTGTGTGAAAAAAAAAACACAGGCAGCACCTCAGCCACATCACACTGATGAGGTGAGCTCAGAAACACCCACAAAAGAAATTAGGAAGTGTTTCTAAAGTGCCCTGAGGATGAGGTGGAACAATGGAAGCCTTTTTCAAAGGGGAAGAAAATTTCTGGGAAACCAAAGAACAGATTTTGGCACAGTTCTAGCTTCACCCCTTCCCCAGAGCTGGACCCAACATTGCGCCCCTCACACCAGCTACAGGGCTTGCAGGGAAGGAGCAGTATTATCAACTCTGCTAATGATGAGTCCCACTTCCAAGGAACAGCTATAAGGGATTTCTACACCAGCCTAAAATCCTGCATTTTAATCGGGGCTTTCCACTTCCGTTTTAAATGCAGGATCACAGTTGATTCTCTACACGCACTTCCTTCTCTGTAGATGGCCATTCCCATGGCGTTATGTTTCTGTGAAGAGGCGTTATGCTCCAGGTTCAGCGATACTTGCTCCTGGGTTCCTGCCCCTTTCCCTCCCCTTGCACATTACTGGTGGATGGGGACTGACACGCGGACAGCCCCCCCGATCTCCCCAGGCCCCGCCTCCCTCTCCAGTGCTTTTGGCGCTCAGCCCCTCTGCTGCTCCTTCAAACTGCCACCCCCACCCCCCCTGCCGCTTTGCCATTCTGCCACTCTGCTGCTCTGCTGCTCTGTTTTGAATAGGCGGGCTGAAAATGGCGAGGAGCCAAAATGGCGCAGGAGCGGGAAGGCTGAACGCCCATCAGACCTTTGTCACCACCTTCGACATCATGACCACGCCCCAACAACCACACTCAGCGCTTCCTTCATGCTAGGGGAGAAATACACGGGGAGGACATGGCGCTCCATTTGTGCATATCTGGAAAAATACCCCATTTTTTTCCGTTTGAGGAAAACTTGAGATAGGTGGGAGGAAACAGTGGAATAATGACTGGACAATGACGATGTCATGTAATGGACCCGTGCAATTCAGTGAGTGAGCGATCTTAGGGGTGTATGAAACCCCACTTACCTTGCTCTGCTGGGGTCTGCATGGGGGGAGGCGATTCGATCCTCCCCCCAGAATCCTCGACGGGGGGGAGGTGATCCGTTCCTCCCCCCCCTGGAATCCTCCCCGGTCAGCTCTGTGTCCGCGGAGCCACCGGCCAGGCCGATCCACAGCCAGGCTGCTGCGGACGCAACAGGCGTCCTGCGTAGGGGACGCCATTTGCGTTGCTGCTCTAGCCGTGATAGGCTACGTAAATATTTTAGGGATGTCAGAGAATTTCTCCACGAATCTCGGGGAGGCCGAATGCCAGTGCATTCGGCTCCCCAAAATTGGTGGAGAAATGGTCTGCCAACCCCCCACCCCCCCCCCGGGATGGGACTTACCTTGGTCGAATGTCCCTGGCGGCGGTGGCTCCAGCAGTGGTGCGGCGGTGGTGGTGCGGCGGCAGCAGCCGGTCTTCCGACCGGCTTCCGCCGCCACCATTTCCCAGTAAAAAAAAACAAACAAACAAGCAAACGTGATAGTCTACGTAAAGATTTACGTAACCTATCACGGCTAGATTTTTAAAAAACACCGTGATAGGCTACGTAAATGTTTACTTAGCCTATGACGGCTGACTTTGGGGGGAAAAAAAAAGCACGTATGCAAATGGCGGCGCCCATGGGCGTCGCCATTTGTGTTCCTTATTTTGGCACGTGTAGTCTACGTAAACATTTACGTAGACTACGGTGAAAATAAGGGGAACGCTATTTGCGCTTTTTTTTTTTTCAAAGTCAGCCATGATAGGCTACGTAAACATTTACGTAGCCTATCACGGCTGACTGCAGGGATGCAAACGGCAGCGGCTACGGCCGCCGCCATTTGTGTCCCGGCAGGACTAGAGGATTTGTGGCCGGAGGGATGGGGTGCCTCCCCCCCCCCGGCCAGAATTTCAGCGGGGAGGGACAGGGCGCCTCCCCCCCACCAGAATTTCAGGGTGAGGGATGGAGCGCCTCCCCCCCACCACGAAGCAAGCTTCGGGATCAGGTAAGTGACTTTCGTCCATCCCTAAAATATTTTCATAGCCTATCACAGCTAAAGCAGGGACGCAAATGGCGTCTATCTAAATCTTAAGAATCCGGCCTCACTGGAGTCTGTGGCAGAATTCTCCGCCATGAATGCACAATAAACTTGAGGTGTATAGATCCCCATAGTTTCAACCAGTTGCAATAATGGGATGACTGTGGGCACTTCAGGAGCAGCAATGCCTACTTCATACCATCTTGAACTCCCACCACCCTCACACACACACAAACACACACACACACACACACAGGGTGGGTTCTCACATAACAAGAAGTCACCATGGGAGAATTTACCTACAGAGCTTATGGCCACCGTTTTGCATATTCAAGCTGCAGTGGGGGCACACTGTAGCTTGTTGTTACGTGCAAACACTGCAAGGGTGAGTTGCTGGGGTGTTTGACAAGCCACCCACAATCCTAAAACAGCCCATGGGTTCTGGGTGGCTCGTCAGGAACCACAACCACCCACCCTCACTGGCTTCACATGTAATGACAGCTTACGGCACGCCCCCAGTGCGGCTTGAATATTCAAAATGGCAGCTGCCATGGTAATGAGAAACACCACAGTGAAATTCTCCCACAGTGGCTTCTCATTACATTCAAACCCACTCACACGGTTGTCCTTTTCAAAAGCAGTTTATAGAGTGCACTCAACGCTACTGCTATAAAAGAGGGAGAGAACCAGGCAAGAATACAGCAGTAGAAACCAAGCCAGGAGTGGCTGGGTGGAACAGATGGGGCTGAAACCCTTTGGCTGAGAGAATGGTGAGAGGAGGAAAGGTAGAGGTGAGAAGAGGAGAAATATAATTGGCGGAGAGCCTTGAACCTCAGGCTGGAAAAGAAATCCCGTTGTCTCATTGTCCTGGGGGCTGAATATTTCATGCCTGAATGTCACCTAAATGTCTTCACCCAAAACTTGGAGTACAAACTTACTTTCTATGCTGCCAAGAGTAGCGTGGAAGGGACAGGTCACAAATGTCTGTGGCCATCTTGGATTTGCCTGGAGTTTACCAGTGCTTCATTGGCTATGCTTGGAGACGAGGTGGGAAGGAAGGTCATGTCAGGGTGGCCATAGCTTAGCAATAGAGCTCATGTTTTGCCTGCAAAGGTCCCAGGTTCGGTTCCTGGCATCTTCAGTTAAAATGATCTGATGGCCAATGATAGGAAGGACCTTTGTCTGAGTCCCTGGAGAGTCAATGCCAGACAAAAAAATAGACAGTACTGGGCTCAATGGACAGATGGGTTGGCAGTCATATAAGCTTCTCACCAACGGAAGATCTTGTTCACCCAGGCTTTTGACTTGAATCTGTGCTTTGTAGAACAGTATGCATCTGTTACGTGCTGTCCCCTAATCTGATGGTATTATTTTAATGTGTTTTATTAGTATTGTACTCTAATTTAGGATTCTTTTATAATGAAAAGTGGGTAATAAATTTTATTTTTTAAAAAAGAATAGTCTAAAGTAGCTTCGGCACAGTTCAGCACAGCAGAACTTTATTTTGCTTTCTTTTTGCTGGATCGTGCCCAACAACAGGCAACATGTGTGTGTCATGCATGTTGCCTGTAGGACAAATATTTATATATATTCATTCAGGTTGGATTCCACCGACCCAGCAACCCACCATTAGCAATCTACAGTAAAGAAGCACAGGTTATGAACTTTATGATTTTTTTTTTTCACATTTAATATACAAGCCTTTTAGTCATTTTTTTTTTTCAATTGAGCCATGGCCCTGTGGCTTGGTGGTTGCTAAGTTTTAAAAAAGGAAAAGAAAATAATTGTCACAATTGCCGCTTAGCTGCTAAAAATAGATACACCTGCCTGCATCATGCCTTTTTACAAAACAGTCAAGGAAAGATTAATGTTATAATTTCCTCTCTAATTAAGGCAAATGTCAGGGGCTTCTAATCCTGTGAGCTCTAAAAACCCATTTATCCAGACATAATAGGTTGAAGATTTGCATGTCGAGTACTCTAAAAGATAAGTTTCCAAGAAACCAGCCCTGATGTGTCGGGGGGCTCAGAGCCAATTTCTTTTGTTAACTTTTAAAGGAATTGGTTTATGCTTAGAAATGGACAGATGACAGAAGATGCCAGCTCAAGGCAAAAAAAGGGGGGGCCAAATTAGACAAAACATAGGAGATGGTTTAACATGAATGGCCTCCTGAACTTTAAAACAACAACTACAACAACAACTGAAAAGCATCATTGGAGGCTGCAATCATGAGCAGAGGGGCTGATTTACCCTTTTGCTCTTACTGTCTGTTTGCTAGGGGTGAACGAATGACTCACCCTGTTCCAGTGGGGCCGTCCGCTGGGGGGAGGCGATCCGTCCCTCCCCCCCCCCCCCGGAATCCTCCCTGCCAGCTCTGCTCCGCAGCAAGCCCGTGGAGCCACCGGCCGGGCCCGCCTGCAGCCGGACTTCCGTCCACTGCCACATGGCGTCCCTGCGTTAGCCATGATAGGCTACCTATATATTTACATAGCCTATCACAGCAAAGAGCAAGGACACAAATGGTGGCTGCTAAGCCATTTGCATCCCTGCTCTTTTCGTGATAGGCTAAGTAAATATATACGTAGCCTATCACGGCTAACGCAGGGATGCAAATGGTCCTCAGTATATATTTACGTAGCCTATCACAGCAAAAGGCAGGGATGCAAATGGCGTAGCGGACGCTATTTGCATCCCTGCTCTTTGCTGTGATAGGCTACGTAAATACTTACGTTGCCTATCACGGCTAAAGTAGGGAGGGAAATGGCTGCCACAGACTGGGGCAGCCATTCGCGGCCACAGACAGGGGCAGCGGACGGACCGGAAGGCTGACAAAACGTAGGGTCTGTCCTGGGGAAATTTCATGGGGTGGTGGAGGGGGTTGCTCCATTCCACCATGGACTCCGGGGGTTCTTCAGAATCCGGCCTCATTGGAGTCCATAGCGGAATTCTCTAACATCCCTACTTTGCTCAAAAAACACTTCTTCAAGCTGCTTTTCTCCTGAGACAGGAAAGATACTGGGATTTCGTGAGAGAAAATATGGGAGAGAGAGAGGGAAGGGAAAGGAAAGGAAAGGAAAGGGTTAAGAAGCCCTTTCCCCATCCTTCCACCATAACCACTCACTAGAAATAAAGGATCACAACGCTGCATTGAACTCCCTTGGACATTTAGTGCTTTAGCTCAATACTGTACTGCTTCCTGCAGTACTGGAGCTCTTGCATATTATGAACAAATACTTCTGGCCTCTTCAGTTTATTTCTATCGCTACGTGTATTTCAGTCCTTAATGTTTGAATGCACTGTATACTTTGGAATGGGGCAATAACTTTAACGTTTCCTTTGTGCCTTTTTGTTATTGTGGGAGCGCCCCCTTCCTGGGTGTGTTTGATAACGTTGCTAAATCGTGTCCTGGATCTGTACAGTCCAGAAATGTATCTACCACATGCTGTTTCTGAACACGTTTGAAGTGGTTCTTGGAGGGGGGGGGTAGAGACAGGTCAGGTATTGTTAGTGAGTAGCGAAGAAGGACAAATAGGGAGAATTCTGCTGATGCATCATTCATCCTGGATGTATAATTTGGGTTCCCTGAACGCAGCTTTTCCAACTTAGCTTACAAGCCCACAGGCATCGTTTCCTTGTAGCCTTTCTTTTCCTGATTTGTCTTGCATTCCTTTTCCAGTCAAAAAACAAATGGAAATGAAGTCCCGGGGAGTGAAACTGATGCCGAGTAAAGACACGAACCAGAAGACATCTGTGTGTAAGTTTTGTCCACTGTTACATGCTCAGTGAGACCTTGTGCCTTGAACATCCCATATGACTTTACAGCAATCTCCAGAAAGTTGCCACTTTTTCAAAGTTTTAATGCTTGTTATCCCCACCTCGTACCCTGCATTATTCCCTCACCTCCTCCTTCCCGTGCTCCGTTTTCAAGCACATACTAACTCTATAAAGTGGGGTGGGGGGAAGATCTGTGTGCCATATGTGGAGTTTGCAGCTCTCAGTAGGGCCTCAGCGGCCTTGGTATTTCCACTTTTCGCCACATGCTCTATAGAGCCATCAAGATGCAAACACACTTTTGACAACCAAATGTATTTGTCTAGCACAAATGTAAGAGGACTCAGATCAGCATCAAGCAACAAAGAAGCCACAGTAACTCCATGATAATCTGAAATAAGATCTCTCCTCTCTGCCTTTCCTGGTTATTGAATTTCACTGTGCCTATCTGTTGGAATCTTCCTAACAAAAAACTAGTAGCTTAATCAAAAAGACAAAGGGGGTGGGGGAATATATATTCACCACATTTGTACATATTCCAGAAGTACTGTTTGGCTTTTCGTTAATTTTACCTTAAAAAAAAAAAAAACTGATAGAGACACACCTAGGACAGCCCCCCTCCCCTGCTTTATCTCTGGGTTGTTCTTTGCTACAATTAACAAACTCCTCTGGGCATTCCAGTGTTGTGTATGTGGGAGTGTCTGTGTAATGCTTTGTAAAACAGGGTCAGATTCACTTGGTTGTTAGGGACGTGATTACAAAGCGGAGCAATCCTTAGATGAAGGATCCTGCCATAGAATTGTGTAGGTAATGTTGGAAGAGGAATAGAACTGGGGTGTTACATCAGGATGTGGATCTGAACAGCACAGAAATGGGTATCTAGTGGCATGGATGGTAGGGGCAGGAAAGGTTTATAGCACTCCTGAAGAACTTCCGTTGCATCTGCAATGCTACCTTTGATGTAGAGTGAGGGTACGCCACCCTATTTGCCTACCCAGTGCTGTGCTTCTGCCTGCTCCCCAGCTCAATGGACAACTTGCAAAGCCACCTCAAGTCACAAAGAGCTGTATAGTGCTCAGCACACTGAAGTTACATTATTTTGTGGCACACCTCCCACAAATACTGGCTGCCACTGTGTTTGTATGTTAGATTTGGGAAACAACACCTTTCATGGGTGGGAGGAACGTTTGTGTGGTGTGGAAGGCTTGTAAAATGTGGACAGCATGGAAATAACATTGGGCGTTGGTTGCGGAGAGAGACTAGGGATGAGGGACATCTTCGTTTGGTTCGCATTTCAATGTGGATTTACAAAATTTGCACTTCATGAACCTGAACATAAACCAGAATGCAGTTAGATGTCCATATCTGTACACACACACACGCTGCATACAATTGAAAAAGTGTGCACCAAAAATCTGTACATTTGAAACAGTGCATACCCCAAAGTGTGTATATTTGGGGAAATGTGCAGAAAACATTTTTTTCCAATGGAAAACCACTTGCAAAAAGGCATACATTTGAAAAAGTGCACAGAAATGCATACATTTGAAAAAAATGCACAGAAATGCATACATTTGAAAAAATGCAGACAAAAAATGTGCACAAAAATACACACAACTTTTTCTTGTTGTGTGGACTAAAAAAGTTGTGATCCAATGTGGAAATGGAACAGAATGAACCTAGCCTTGGAAAATTGAGAACCTGAATGAAATTGAGATTTATAGACACGTATATCCCTAAGAAAGACCCAGGAGGAAATAAGGTAGTGATTTTGAATTGCTCTTTCAAATGTTGTTCTCCTCTGCTCAGTTCTGGCATCAGAACCATGATTGCCTAGATTGGCTGTAGTTGCACTGGTAGATGAAGTGCAGGGTAAGAAGCTCTGAATTTTCGACTTTAAGAGTTTCACAGTCAATGCATTTCAAGAGCTTGAGGTGAAGGGATATTGCCCAATTGAAATGAATGCTTTAATGTTTCTTCAGGGCTAGGCCAATGTATTTGGTTGGGGATTTCTGCAATGAACTACCTAGCCCATCTGTACCAAAGTGGTTTGTTCAGAACTATTTTCACATGGTTTTCTGTGTGAATAATGGGATGATTGATGAGGGGGAAGGAGAGACATTGGTTTAGATAAGCTGCATTTGGGGCCTAATGCGGCAGATGAGGACAGAACACTTGTTTCTTCAACTCGGGTTTATCTCGAGCAACGCAAGGGCTTTCATTTCGGAAAGGGACAGTGATTCTGTTATGCATATTGAATATATTTGCTTCCCCGCTGCTTTGGCAAAAAAATCAAGTAAATGAAATCAAAAGCTGTGTTCTTCTTAACAGAGATGTAAGACTGAAGACTTTTATTGACCAATCTGCACCAAAGGGGCTCTCTTAGTTTTGTATGTTCAGTGGCTGCCCCCTTCATGGTCTCAAGGTTTCAGGCGGGCTTTTCTAAGGATATGTAGAAGGTTGAGAAAGGAAATGTCATACACTGCTCCCTGATCCTCCCAGCCCAGTATGGAGTTTCTCTGTGGGTGTCACGTTCTCGGACCAGGATCCGAAAGGCCTACCAATCCCTTGCCAAAGAGATGTGAAAATGGATGTCCACCATTCCAATATGCCTCTTGCATTGACTGGTGATGCGAAGTGTAGTCATATTTTGCCTTCCTAGGTTCTTCCCCTCCACAGGGATCTTATCGCATTCTCTAGGCCCATTTGATACTCCTCCCCCCTCTCCATTTTTTTGGCCTTGTTTACTCATCCCTGCAGTGGTGTGGCATTGTTGCTGCTGAAAACTGTATTAGTGTGGTTTGGGCTGAGTGTTGCTGGGAGTTGTGTAACATGTTCCTCTGCCCCTATTGCATGGGACATCCTCTGCTTATGTAACACCTCCTTGGGATTGAAACATTGAAAACCAAACACTTAACTAACAAAGGCTCATCCTCAACTGACATCCTTCACAGTGTAGCAGCAAAGACATTTGCAGAAGTCTTCCTAGTGGTGAGAGAATACTTTCTGTTGATGTGTATATGCCATTGATGCACCAATCTCCTTGGGAAGACCATACCTTGCAGCAAAGCATGCTGCCCTTCTTTGCAGCCCTCCTTCATTTGTTTCCTGGGCAAGACTGCTGCAGGCAGACTCCAAGGGTAGAGTAGCGTTGGGATCTCTGGCTTCTAGGAAAGAGCCCACAGAAGGACTTACTCATAGGGCTTATAGCATCTTTTAAGACAGCTCCTTCTCAAAAGAGTCTGCCATTGCAGAAGAACCTCCCAGCAGAAATGATAGTAGCCTGGTCCTCACTACTTCTTCTATCATGCATAAACAGAAAGAAAGTTTTGGGGTGTTCTGTCTCTGATTTAGGTGGGTCTCTTACAAGACAAGGCAGTCTGTAATTGCTTAGATGCCATCTTTTGTTCTGTTGTACTTAGGGATGCTGGTGAAATCTGCCATGGACTCAAATGAGGCCAGATTCCAAAGAATCCGACCTCTGGAGTCCACGGCAGACCAGCGGGACTTACCTCCAGCTCTGGAGGAGTTCCCCATGGGGCAGCTCTCCAAGTTCCTAAATACACTAATGGCGGCTGCCATTAGCTTATTGCAGGAAAGTTACAGCTGTAAATGATGTATTGTACACCATTTGCAGCTGTAAAGCACTTACTTTTACCTAAACACAGCCATAAACAGCTGCAATTTAGGTGAAAGTAAGTGCTTTATGGCTGCAAATGGCATAAAATACACCATTTACAGCTGTAATTTCCCCGTGATAGGCTAATGGCAGCCACCATTAACGTATCACATTTTTTAGAAGCCAGAGAGCCGCTCCACCAACTCCAGCAGGCATGGCACGGCTCTGGAGGACTCCATGGGGCCCCAAGAAGCCCAAATTTCCCCACAGTGGGCACCCCTCCCACCCCCGGGCCAGACGGGGGGTGGGTCATACATCCCTAGTTGTACTATTTCACCCATTTCAGGACTGATGGTGAAAACAGGACAAGCAATTCACACATAACAACAAGTCATGGTTTGTTAAGTGCATGAACCTAGGGGTGTACGAACCCCACTCACCCAAGTCCACGGGGGGGTACGCGGTGGGGGGAGACAATCTGTTCCTCCCCCCGGAATCCTCCCCAGCCGGCTCCACTCTGTGGCAAGTCCACAGAACCACCGGCTGGGTCCGTCCACTGCCGGACTTCTGTCTGCTGCCGGTCACGTCTGCGTAGCCTATCACAGAAAAGAGCAGAGACGCAAATGGTGTCCGCTACGCCGGACGTCATTTGCATCCACAGACCGGCAGTGGACGGCAGCGGAGCGAGCGGACGGACCTGGCTGGCGGCAGGTAGGATCCGGCCGGCGCAAACTTCGCAGGGTGGCAGAGGTGAGTGGTCTGTTCCACCACAGACTCCAGAGGGCTGGATTCTTTAGAATCTGGCCTCACTGGAGTCCGTGGTGGAATTCTCCGCCATCCCTACATGAACCTTAGCCTCACATTCACTCTTCCCTTCCTTCTTAATTTGCATGGAAGCGGAAGAAATTTAAAATTTCTGGCAAACGTTCTTGTTTCATCTGAATCTGGTAAATTATAGTTTGTACAAACCATAGTTAATAAACTGGAATATCAAACCCCATTTTGATCTTGATTTGATACCTTGGTTTGTTAACTAACTATGGTCTATATAAACCACAGTTTTCCGTATTCAGATGAAATGGGAAACTCTGGATTACTAGAAATGTGATCAGAAGTGTTTTTCCTTCAAATGCATACAAAGAGGGGAGGGGGAGCGTGCAAACCTGAGACTCACTGTGGTGTGCAACTGTATTGCTAAAGCTGGTTCGGTGTTACTAATGGTTTGGTGTTACTAATGGTTTAGTGTTACAGGGGACTGCTGGAAGCAGCAGATTCAGGTAAAAAGTCACAGACTCTGCTTTTGTAGGGTCTGTAATTGCTCCCAGGGAAAGCAGATGTTATCCAATGGAATCCAATCTTCCGCTGAGCCCTTGTATCCTCATTCAGGATCGGATGACTCTCAGAGCTCTGCCTTTAGGGGACATTTCAGGGAATGTAGAGGACACGTGCTCTTCCTTGAAGGTGTTGAATGGCCTTGGATTAGATCTTTGGCTTTCTCCAGTGAGAATCTTTAGGAGAGAGTTCCTCATTGCTTTGGGCAGTGGGTGGACAAATTCAAGCTCTTTGCTGGACAGGCCTCTCGTGTTTGGTAACATTGTCATCAGATTGGTTTTCAGGGAGTTCTTCCTCAGATATCAGGGGCTGTGAGTGTGATCATGGTTCCATATCAAAATCAGAGGAGTCGTTGTCAGCAGGGGAGTGGGCATTGGGTCACAACTAATGGTGTGCCCCAAATCCTCCCTCCGCTATTGCAGAACTATTTATCCCCTGCAAAAGTCTGTGTGGGGATTTTGGAGGGGGGGGCAGGGAGGAGGGTTTGTCTTACCTTGGTTATATTTGGTGGCAGAGGTTTTTTGTTTATTTTGTTTTTTGCTTTGTTTTTTGCTTTTAAAAAATAGCCTTGTAGTTGGCTTGAGCACTCATGAGTCTTTCCGCAGCCTCCCAGCCTGGCCACATTTCATGCTGGGAGCACCAGAATGCCTATAGCAGCATTTCCCAACCTGGTGATGTGTTGGACTACAACTCCTAGTATCCCCAGCCAGCTTCTATAGGAATGATGCTAGATTCAGTCCAGCTCTAGTGATGGCTGGCTGCTTGGATCCTGGCTGTTGTGTTTCTGTATATGTGTGTTTGGTTGTGTATACACTCCTGAAAGGAGTTAACACCACTAGTCCTAAAGCAACATTAAAAAAAGTTGTGTACATGAAGCCTTAGAATAGTTTGTCAAGGAATCAGTCCTGCGCCTTAGCAAAAATTTCCTCTGTTTGTTAATAGTCTTGTTCCTTTGACTGTTTAAAATCAAAATGTTTTGCTGTAGATCTGCCAAACATTTAGAACCAAGGGCATCTGGGCCAGAGGTAACCTCTTTAAAACAGCGGCCTATTTTCTTTTAACTAAAGATGCTGCCTCCCCAGGCAATAAGGAACTCATTTATCTTGTGGCGTTTATGTAAAAGAAATAACCACCGATTGAATGGAACCCCTCCCCACAAAAAATGGGTCAACAAAAACCCCTTTATTAATGCTGTGTACAGAAAGTGGGAGAGTTGACAGGATCTTGTCTGATCTTTGAGTAGCTGAAGTAAATTATCACAGCAAACAATTAAACCACAATGGGATGCATTTAAATAGAAGTGTGAAGTGGCTTTATTTATTTATCTGTTTATTAGACGAGGAAAATGTGGATAGCTAGAGTCTGAGAGGAGAAGACACCTCCAACCATCTTTATTAGTATTTATTTATTAATTATCCAAATTAATATACCACTTTCCACAGCGTGAACATGCAATATAATTGCCACCAAAATGCAAACCGTAAAACACTGAATAAAATGACAGAATAATAAATAAATGCTAATCAGCAATAAAACTACACACTCTGCTGTGCACTGCAGACCATAGCTGGCTAGGGTCAAACCTCAGGGAAAGCTTGGGTGGAGAGATAGGTCATAAGAAGATATCTAGACGTCAAAACTGAGGGGGCCTGTCTAATAACAAGTGGTTAGGCATTCCAGAGGGGGCCGCAACACTCAACGTTCTCCTGCAATTGCTCCTGAGGCAAACCTCTGATGTAGCATCATCAAAAGTGCTCCTTCTGATGATCGCAAAGACTAGGCAGGCAGGGACATAAGGGGTGAGGCGATCCCTACAGTAATCACATTGGGCCGCCTTCATACCGGTGTGGACTGCACATTGTCCAGGGGAGCATAGCCGACAGGCGCATCGGTATCTAGAGGGCCAAAGCTAGGTGGCATGTTCTTAGAAGCCCCTTTGTACAATTGGTTCCCATGGGTACTGAACCATTGAAGATGGCTTGTTTCTTTCACAGGAACTATTGTGTTTTCCAGGGTTCTGTATTCTTCAGTGAAATGTGTGGGTTCAATGTTTTGCTGATATTCTGTACCTATCTGTCTTTGCAAGGTTTGCCTACTTTGATTTACTGTTACTGTCCCCATGGAGGGGGTGGAGGTAGGGAAAAGGACCATAACAGAGCTTAGTGTACCATTGGTAAGAGGTGGATCCAATATGGAAACGGGTGGGTAAGGAGTGGAGCCAGGAATAGAGTAGGGCATGTGAGAGATGAAGCTCAGACAGAGCCTGGTAGGTTATAAGTAGAGCCTGTCAAAATCAGGCAGATCATGGTTACAACCTAGCAGAATCTGGTGTTTATTGGATTTTCAGACCACACAAAATTGCTATCTTGCAGCAACAGAACACAGTTTCACTGACTGGATCAGTAAAATGCTGTATGGTTGGCCCACTGTAGTTCCTGCTTACTTTCTCTACTGGCTGGAAGAAAATTTCTCTGTTCCCTGTATTTCTCCTCTACCACTTCTTAGTCCTGAAATGCACAAACAGAGTGAAATCGTGTCTGAGGGACAAACTAGATGAGACATTAAATGTGTCTTGGCATTTAATGTGCCAGTTTTTAAACATTAAAAATGATGATTGGGATTGCAGCAGGCATAGAGGGGGGATATGGCCCTTTCCCCTCATGTTGCATGGAAAACTCCTCCTCTAAAGCTAATCTTCTTATTGGGAGGAAAGTTGACGATTTTGGCACCAGCGGGCGATTTCTTCTGCAATTACCAGCTTCAGAGGAGGGGTTTTCCTCAGGACAACAGCAGGGAGGAAAGGGTTACATTTCTTCCCCGCACCTGCTGTGATTCCAATAATGATTAGCATCCACCCCCTACTCGACTTTTTTTAATAAATCTGAACATTAAAAGCAAAGACACATTTAAATTCACATCATATCTAGTTTGTCCCATAGCATGCAAGAAGGATCTTGGCTAGTCCATAGTTCCCTTCACTGGCCAGTATTTTGTGGTAGCAGCACTGGATCCTCATCTGACATCCTTCAGGCTTCAGGTTCAAGATCTGGTACAGTCTCAAATCCTGGCAGAGTCTTGTGCCCTGGCTCCAGGACTTGAGCCTCCCCTGAGAGCAAGGCTGCTGGATCCTCCAACCACAGTGGGTGAGGGAACTTGGAACCTAACTGCAAGGCAGAGGGCTTACCACTGAGGATGCATGGAGAATACTGCTGTCTTTCGAGCATCCGTATACCAGAACAGAAAACCCTAGGCTTTAATATCCCCCCCCCCCCGGCCTCCACACTGCAGTTCCCTTAAGTCAGGCAAAACCTCGCTAGATCAGGTCCCTTAATACATTAACAACTACAAGAGGAAACCTTTGTGGTACATAGGAAATGTGTAGTTTACTGGGCCCAACCATGGACATTAGAAGTGGGATGGCAGAGGGGACCAGAGCTCTCCCTAAGGTAGGGGGATAGGGGGATAACCCCCTGCCCCAATAATCTGCTGTTGTAGTCCACGCTGGTTGATTTTCTATAAGTCTTCTATTATTATTATTATTATTATTATTATTATTATTATTATTATTATTATCTTTGATCAATTAATAGTTCTTACATTTCATTCTTTTTAAATTCAAGTGTACGTATGATTGTGACAAACCCATTTCAACGATACTGAATGTGATCACTTCTAATTTTATTATTTGCCCATCAGATAAGTAGATGTGAACATGAACATGAAAAGCAGGCAATATGCATCATGTCCTGGCCTCCTTCCCCCGCAAGTACATGCATTAAAAACAGTAGTGGGTCCCTGGGTCCAATGCTGTTTAAGTAAAAGCTCTTTGCTCTGTATTCTTTGCTTCACATTTCCAGTATTTTGTCATGTGCCACGAGAAGTGATGGCAGTGGCACTAAAGAAATAACAACAACAACAATTGTATTGTTTTGTTGCACTAGTGCCCTCCTTCTCCTCTCTGTTCTTTCATTACACCACCGGCAGCATGGTGGTTGTTTTCACATGGTAAGATCCAAGCCAAAGGAGTTCCTGTCCGTATACTGGAACCACATGGATAAAGTCAAGCATGTTGTTGCCTGGCCTTGCAGAAAGACAGTGATCAACAGCAACTAGACATTCTAGCTGATAGTCCCACAGCAAAAGGGGTAATGTGTGTTTGTTCACAGCAGGAATGCATCCATATGAGATTTGTTGTTGTTGTTGTTCAGTCGTTAAGTCATGTCTGACTCTTCGTGACCCCATGGACCACAGCACACCAGGCCCTCCTGTCCTCCGCTCTCTCCCGGAGTGTGCTCAGGTTCATATTCATTGCATCGGTGATGCTATCTAGCCATCTCATCCTCTGCCGTCCCCTTCTCCTTTTGCCTTCAATCTTTCCCAGCATCAGGGCCTTTTCCAGTGATTTTTCTCATCCATATGAGATAGCTGCAATGAAACTATCTCCCATTTGGGGAATGAATCTACCCCTGTTTAAAAAGTAGGGCATATGTATTTGGCATTCTGTGTCCATGTGAAAGTTCCTGCAACAGTTCCTATGGTTCATGCCTATGGAAATATTTTGTGGACTGGGCCATCTATTCAACTTGCTTGAAGAAAGTCCCAAGAGGTGATGCTGTGTTCATAAAATGTTATGGTTCATGGGATGATCAACAGGTTGGTTGTGTGGATGGCCCATTCTCTAAGGAAATGTTCATATGGGTGCATAGACATAAATGCTTTTCCTTGGGCATTTCAGGTTGGAGTGGTGGATCTTCATCCCCAAGGCAGGAATGGAATGAGTGGATGGGTGACAGGGTTTGCCTGTGGGCTGGCCCCCCAAACGGGGCATTGAATGAAGATGCAGCAAAAAATACTGTTCTAGCATACCTGCTTTGAGAGGTGCAATGCCTCCTATGTGTTTCCTTAGATGCTGTTGAGTTTCAGAGGTCTTTTTTCATACTTGTGCTAAAGGACTGTGCATTTTGTTTGTGAGAAAACAAATATGTTCACAAAACAAGGGGGAATGCTGCAATACTGCTTGAATCTGTGTCCCACCAAAGGAACTGTGTGAGGGCTGCATTACACAATTTTTTTCCAGGCATGCATCAGATATAAATGAGATAAACTGTCCAATTCTCATTCTTCCAGACTAATGCAGGGGAGCAGGCCAGCTAAGCCAACAAGATTATTTGACCATCAGAGAGGTGTGGCAGCCATTGTACTGAACAGTGAGGGTGGTGTTCAAGAGGTCACTAGAGCTAGAAACCAGGAGCTGGTCCTAGCGCTTTGTGGTCTCGGGTTCCCCCCTAAGGGTTACCTGACACCATCCCCTTCTGGTCTCATTGCATGCTGGGGTCTGCAGTGGGATCCTCCTCTAGAGAGGTTTTGTCTGATTCCGGTTCTGAGTGCAGACTGATTGTGATACCAACACATGGGATTGCAAGTGTATGTACCATGCCAAGTACTCTTGCCTGGGAGCCAGCATTGGCCATGGCTTCCTGATGAGTGCTTGCTCATTGGCAGGCCTCAGCTTGCTGCCACGTCATCTGTGAAATAGACCTACTTGTTGGCAAAGACTCACTGACTTTTCCATCACTTTATCACTGCTGTTGACACCCAGTCTCAAGGGTTCTTCAGGGCTCTGCTGTAATGTATTTGTGTATAAGACAGGTCGCCTGGGTGTAGTGGGAATGAGGCATGCTCACTTGTGGTTCCACACTCTGCTGCTTTTGCATTCATTGCTAAGAACTTCCACATTTCCCTTCCCCCACCTACTCACCCAATATAACATGAGAAAATTAAGCCACATCATTTTCAACTACACCATGGTGTAAGGGAGGAAAAAATAAAAGAAGAAAAAAAAATAAAATACAACTCTGATGAGGATGCATGACATTTATACAGTACAAGCTATTTAGTGGTTTGTTTGTTTGTTTGTTTGTTTTGGATTTTTTTAAAAAGCCAGAGTATGCAGTTGAAACCAACATATTTTCTCCGGATCTCATTTCATCCTGGTTGGATCCATGTCATTTTAAAATATTTATTTCCTGAGTTGCTATAGTTTGATGGGTAGCAAAGGATGCAAGATAGGGTTGGGAATGAGGGGTTAAACTTTGTACTTTTGACTTTTCTTTTTTCCTTTGCTAATGAAAGAGGTTGCGCCTTTGCAGGTTTTCCACATTCGGCCTAATGCCAACTTTGAAACACCCTGACTGGCTTCTGCCTTCGTCTCTCTTCATCTCCCTACACACTTTTGATGCCACTCTCTACTACTTGATTTATTTATTTGTTTAGCTGTTTTTTTCATTAACATCCACCAGGTGATGGTTGGCTGGGCTTTTACGAACGTTCTGTATCATTCCACAGGTGCTCTTTTTAATAGCTGGCTTGGGAAATGTGCCCTTTAATTTGGGCAGTTCTGTTTTTGTGAAATGCAAGAACCCAATTAGTTGTCTGCTTCTGTTGGCTTAAAATCAGAGGAGGGGAGGGGAGGAAAGGGGGTTGGGACTATGTTGCTGGCAAGAGCTGTGGTACCACCTGAGTTGAACTGAGATGCTTTCATTGCACTTACTCCCTCAGCAGATATTGAAAGAAAAATGGGACCGGGGGGCAGCGGGGACATGCACACACACTGAATGCATTCCAACTTGTAATTTCTTGTTTTCCCCCTGCATCCACCAACACCAGAAAGTTGATACATTAAAAACAAACAGATTCTGTCTTCTATTCTATCTCTGTATATGCTGTTTTTTTGCTTTGTAGTAACACAGGTTGGTGTGTCCCAGGGACATAACATATGTCCGGACCCTGGGATTCCAGATCGAGGCAAAAGGATAGGCAATGATTTCAGGTAAGAAGTTATTTTTCTCTCCCTTTCCTGTCCCCCCATCCCTCCAGTTTTTGTTTTCTTTCTCTTTACAGTCTTCAGGCCTAGGGATGGGTGAGAGTTTCATTTCAGTTTAGTTGTGATACGAACTTACCAAAATTTTCAAAGTTCTCCATATTCAGGATGAAAAAAACTTGGGATAAAATAATAAGAATGTGAGAGATGCCAACTAGCAGAATAATCCATTCAGACACAGGGCTTTGAGTGCTTAGTTCTTAAAAGTCTTGGATTTGAATTCCTATGTCAGTTCAACCATGTTGGTGCTGAATTAGGGTGGCCACCTCTTTTTTCTGACAGGCTCCTCATCTTTAACAGCTAAATGGCAGGCAGGTACAATGCCTTCTCCATGCTGGGAATAACTGTACCTATTGAAATTGGCTGGACCAGATGGGTGAGAATGTGGTCTCAGTACATTTACGGACAAGAATTTACCAACATTCACAATTTTTTTTCATATTTGGGAGAGAAAGAACCTGAGAAAATTCAGATGTGGAAGAAAGTGGAATTGACAGATTTGCCCATTCCTACTCAGGTGCTGCAGGAGTCATAGTAATGTACTTGGATTGCATCTCTCCCCTCTTCCCAATTCTTTAGAGTATATTCAGGATAGACCAAAGGAAGTACTTCTTCACACTATGCACAATGAAGTTTACAAAAGTTTACCAAAAAAAGTCACAAGATAAAACAATCAAATAAAAACATAGTAAAACAACAAAAAGTGGCCTTAAAAACCATAATAAACATTTTAAAAGCAAGTTAAAAAGATGTATCTTGACTCCCTCCCTGAATGCAGAGAGAGTGGTGACTTCCTGTCAACAACCTTGGAAGTTGAAGAAAAGCCAAAGGGAGTGTGTTCCAGAGTTTGGGAGCAACACAAATGTAAGCCCTTTCCCACATCACCATGGACTTCTGCAAGCAGGGAGTGTCTTCAAAGGGGTCTCTTGTGCTGATCTTAATGATTGAGCAGGTTCGTACTGAGACTGGCAGGCCCTAAGCCAAATAGAGCCTTAAAGATTAATGCCAACACCTTGGATTTTGCCCCCAAAATAATTGGCATCCAGTGCAGATCTTTCAGTATTGGGGTGACATTATTATGATAGTGTGCACCGGTTACCAGCCTAGCTGACACATTCTGGGCGCTCTTCAAGGGTAGCCCCATGTAGAGTTCTTTACAATAGTCTAAGTATGATATAGCCAGGGCATGGAAAACTGTTACCCTATCAGACTGACTCTGGAGCAGTTGCAGCTGACACACTAAACGTAGTTGTGCAAAACACGCTTTGTGTCACCGCTGCCTCCTTATGATCCAGGGACAGCATAGGATACAGGAACACTTCCAAGCTAAGAACCTGACCTTTCAGGAGGAGCGTGACATAGCACGTTGAACCCTAGTCCCCAAACGAGGCTTTCTACTGACCAACAGCGCCTTTGTCTTTTCTGGATTTAATCTCAGCTTGTTCACCATCATCCAGCCCATTATCAAACATCAGCAACATTATCAAACTTAGCCAATGTTCAAGGGTGTTGACTGTTTCCTTGAAGTCATGTAACAAAGAGCAATAGAGCTGAGTGTCATCAGCATATTGATGGCATCTTATTCCATAGCTCCAGCCTCCAGATCTCCTCTCCCAGTAGTTCCATTTAGATGTTAAATAACATAGGAAATAGGACAAAACCCTGGGGGACACCGGAGGCCAATGGATGTGGTGCCAAACAACAGTCCCCCAATACAACCTTCAGGACACAGCTCAACAGTAAGGAACAGAACCACTGCAAAAAAGCACACACAAACACTCCGAAGTCTGAGCCCTGCCAGGCAGTTCAAAAAGATGCCATGGTCAATGGTATTGAAGGCTGCTGAGATGACCAGGAGAACTGGTAGGGCCACATTCCCCACCCCCTCCATCCAGTTCCTGGCGTAGATCATCCACCAAGATGAACAAAGAAGTCTCAGTCTTATATATATCCCAAGCTGAAAGCCCAACTGAAATTCGTCCAGATAACCCAGTTTAATGTAGTTGCATTCAACTTTGTCAAACCCAAAGCTTGGGACACTGCCCTTGTTGGGGACTCTGAGCTTTAAAACGGGAATCTCTTGGTCTGGTTCTGGGGCTGAGCCTAGTGTGTTACTGTGGACTGCATGAGGCCAGGGGCTGTGTGCACTGACCTCAAGGACCCTGAGCCAGAGAACACACCTTTCAAGTCTCAGTTCAGGAATGGCTGCCCATAGCCCCATGTTTCACCCTGACTGTGTAGGAAACATGGGGCAATATCCAACGATGACATTCCGCAAACTGAAATAGCGCTAGGGGAACCTTGCCGAATCTCTCCATTGCACAAGTGGTTCCCTATTATGCTTGTGCAACCAGTTGTGTGAGCAGTTCCAAAACCAGTTGTACAACATGTTGCACAATGCATTGCACAACAGATATCACAAGAGGTATGGAAAACCGCTTGCACAACCACGCTTGTGCAAATGTAACTTTAGTTTGTTCTTCTCTTGCATATAGTTCAGAACCTAGTTTCTGCTAGCGCAACATCCTTTGTGCTAACGGAATGACACTGCCCATGGCTAACAATCTGTCTCTTAATCTTTATTTTTATTTTAAAGTGACCAATGAGTAGGGATGTCATGAGAGTCTGCGGGGGGTGGGGGTGGAGTCTGACGGACTCCCCTTTGCTCACCCTCCCGGACCCCTCTCACTGAACAGTGGAGTGCTCACAGACCCACTCGGCAAGCACCCCGTGGCTCAGTGAGAGCACAGCAGCTGCCACGTCCTCCTAGCAAGCTGCCATTGTGTGCAACAGTGGTGGCTCAGGTGCTTCTGGGTAGGTAATGTTGCATAATTGGTGGCCATAAGGGGCCCATTTATGCAACATTACAGGTGTGAATGAAGCATAAAGAAAGCTGAACAGGGTCTTCAGGTTGTGTCTGTGAGCGAGGCAGGGGGTGTGGGGTGTAGATCAATATTTAATTTTACTTCTCTGTCAATTGCAGTTTTGCTCGCTAAAAATTAGGGATGGCGGAGAATTTCTCCCCGAAACTTCGGGGGGCCGAGCGCCAACGTGTTCGGCCCCCCGAACAAGTTTCGGGGAGAAATCCTCCGCCCCCCCTGCCCCCCCCCCGGGACCGGACTTACCTTCCCTGAATGTCCCTCCCGGCGGCAGGTCCGGCTGGTGGTTCGTCCGGTGTTCGAGCGGGGCGGGAGCGGCAGCCGGTCTTTCGACCGGCTGCCGCCCCCGCCGTTGCAATGAAAGAAAAAAAAAAAAGTCCCCTGATAGGCTACGTGACAATTCACGTAGCCTATCACGGCAAGATTTGCAAAGTCAGCCGTGATAGGCTACGTGAATCGTCACGTAGCCTATCACGGGTGACTTTAAAAAAAAAAAGTGTGTACGGATAATGGCGGCCCCCATAGGGAGCCGCCATTCCCCTTCCTTATTTGGTCGCTGTAGTCTACGTCAATGTTTACATAGACTACGGCGAAAATAAGGGCAACGCTATTTGCGTTGCCCTTATTTTCGCCGTAGTCTACGTAAACATTAACGTAGACTACAGCAACTAAATAAGGAACGCGAATGGCGGCTCCCTATGGGGGCCGCCATTTGCATACGCGCTTTTTTTTTTTTTAAGTCACCCGTGATAGGCTACGTGACGATTCACGTAGCCTATCACGGCTGACTTTCCAGATCTAGCCGTGATAGGCTACGTGAATCGTCACGTAGCCTATCAGGGGACTTTTTTTTTTTTTTTAATTTTCGTGTTCGCGGCCGGGCGAGGCGGGAAGCCTCCTCCCCGGCCTGAATTTCGGCCGGGCGAGGCGGGAAGCCTCCTCCCCGGCCTGAATTTCGGCCGGGCGAGGCGGGAAGCCTCCTCCCCGGCCTGAACTTCGGCCAGGCGAGGCGGGAAGCCTCCCCCCCCGGCCTGAACTTCGTGGGGGGAGCAGCGAAGCGCTCCCCCCCACCGCGAAAAAGCTGCGAGAAAAGGTAAGTGACTTTCGTTCACCCCTACTAAAAATGTATTTCCATTTTCACCCCAATCCATCCACCTACTTCTGAAATATGGCCTGGACAGAAAGAAATAATGTTGTCCTGTGAGGGATGTAATGGGGCAGGGAGGAGAGAAGATAACACTTGACAGCCCTAATACTTTTATGATCTGTGGAACATAGGAAGCTGCTTGATGCGGTATCAGACCATCGGTCCATCTTGCCCCAAACTATCTCTGGCAGTAGGGATGCACAAGAATGTCATTCCTATTTGCAGATCATGCAAACATGGCCTGTAGGCAACACCAAATGCAAATGCAAGCACAAACACAATTCCTGGGAAATTTTCCTGCGAAGTGCACACTTTTGAATGCGAATGCAAGTCTCCCTTAAATCCTCATTTTCATGCTTTAGCCTATAGGTGGAAATGCACATTCATTTTTGGTCAGGAAAAACGTGCATTTTTTAAAATGCACGTTTAAAATGTGTATTTTTAAAATTTGTATTTTTGTGTGTGCACTTTTAAAATTGTGCACTTTCAAAAATGCACATTTTTTCCTATTCGAAAAAAAGAGAACGCAATTCAGGAATGCAAACGAGGTGAAATGAGCTTCAAGGAAGAATTCAGAGGACCACAATGAACTTGAACATTGGCTGGGACAACACGCTGCATTCAGACAATGTGATAACCCATGGTAAAACGGCAACCCATGCTTAACCACTGATTGGGTTTGCACAACACACTAACCCACACTCAGTGCTTGAGAGTGGGTTGTTGTTGAACCGTGCGTTAGCATGTTGTATGAACCCAGGACATTTTCTGCAGGTGGCTTGTTAACCATGCAGTGTGGTTTATTTTTCCTTGAACAAGCCGCCTTGAGAACCCATGGTTTGATGTTGGGTTGTTCAGGGTGATTAACAAGCCACACTGTGGAAAATGTCTTCGGTTCAGAGAACATACTAATCCACAGTTCAACACTGAGTGTGGGTTAGCGTGTTGTGTGAACAGCCCCACCGAGTGTGGGTTAAAGTGTTGTGTGAACCCCAGTCATTGTATGTTTGCCCATCCCTAACTGGCAGCAGTTCTCCAAGACTTCAGGCAGGGGTCTTCCCCAGTTCTACCACTGAGTTATGCCCATTGGATCAGGAAACAAGCAAGCTGATTGCTGTGCCAGCAAAGCATGATGTTGCTTATTACTGCCACGAGACCTTGTGTTGATGTTTGGGCAGATTCAACAGTGCAGATATTTCGCATCAAGGTGAAAATGCCCTGTTGAACACTCCAAACTCTGCTCCTGATAGGCTCACCAATAAACCCCACATACCTTGCAGTGGCCTTTGAAATATACCATAAAACAATCATGAGATTTGGGCTGCAATCCTATACCCATTTATTTGGGAGTAAACCCCATTGAATCCACTGGGGCTTACTTCTGAATAGGTATGTGTCAGACTTTACAGGGTTATGGTTTGGGACTTTGTTTCAACTATCCATCTATATAGTTCAGTACTTTGGGAGCATTTAGCTGCCTATTTACCACCTATAGAGGACTAAATACTTTTAAACAAAGTGTACACCTAGGATTGTTTCGTGGATTGCAGTCCAGGTTTTGTACAAACAAGAATTAGTACAGGAAAATCTTTTTTGATCCATTTATCATTTTTATTAGAAATATACTTGCAACATCATATAAAATATATTGTGCGTATAAAACATTGTTATTGTTAAACAGAGCTTTGCTAAAGGTCCTTATTTCTTAACAGCTTAACGGGAAATAGAATTTCTTAACTATTTCTTTTCTTAGACTTCTAGTCTTAATACTTTAAAAAGGAGAGATCTCATTCTAAGTACCAAGTTCCATATTCAATACAGAATGGGCTATTCAGCTAACAGGTATACAGGCCTGGTGAGCTTCTAAGAAGAAGCTCTCACATTCTAAAATCAGCACATAATTTCTGCACCCTTTTTGTGTAGAAATTACCTCATAACTGACATCATCTACAGTCCCATAAATTAGGGCTCACAGTCTTAATTATCTCATTGTTATTAAACATTCTTACAATTTAGAACATACATAAAATTACACATAGACATTTCAGGCTAGATAAGATCAGTTTTGAATTATACTTTTGAGAAGATAACTCTTTACTCAAAATTTGCCAATTAAACTTAAGTCTATAAATTTTTCAAGTCATCTGTATATCAGACTTTTTGATGTGTATACTTTACACAGTATTTTTTGCTCATTGATACGCGAATAATACAGTCTCACACCTCTTTGATACTCACATAAGTTTTTGGCCCAAGTGATAGGCTTTTAAGTCAGCATTTTCTCTTTGGATGCCATCCAGGTCATCTTGACCATTAATGTTATGCCAGTTACTCAGAATTCATTGTGAACCTGCTTGTGTCTCTGTGTTGTCTTCTCTTTAATACAATGTAATACAATACTTCCTATTTACATTTTTGAATTCTTAATTACTCATAATTAATATTTAGCATTTTCATTTCATAATAAGACATCTGATATTGTTTTAAGAGAGGTGGGTTAGCATTTTTTCAATACTCTTCCCAGCATGTCTAATAAAGCAAAGTCCTAAAGTTAGACTTCCTAAAATCTAGGACAACTGTAAGACCACAATAAAAATGTGTGTGTGTGTGTGTGTGCGCGCACGCACGCGCACGCACGCATATAAATAGATAGATAGAGAAATATATAAATTAGAGATGCTAAGGGAGTATTGGGGCAGGGGTGTATGTAGCAATTTGAGATGCTAAGGGAATATCATTTGCACATTAGATTGTCAAAGTCAAGCTTTGTCAAAGTCAAGCTGCAAGTGCATGTTCAAATGTCCATGAAAATGTAATGTGTGAAGGCAATATAAGCAACTTGTTTCTACACAGACTCTGCACTCTAGGAGAAGTAATCAATGTTAGTTCTACATAAAGTAGAATGGGCCTTAACTTAGTCATGACTAAGCTAAGTCCCATTCATTTCAATGGGTCAACTCTATGTAGGACTAAGATTGATACTACCCTAGATTTCTAGTATCAGAGTCTACACTGCATGCTTTATAGGGAAGTTCGATTTTTTTGGTATTACCCCGAGCATCCTCTTGGGCTACTCAGACACCCTGACATCTACAGTAGGTCTTTGTTCTTTTGTAGTCACAATTCAAGGGGCTGATTTAACCTATGAAACTAGGGCTTTGGCCCAATAGCCTTTAGAGAGCAACTGCCTCCTCCTTTGTGTCCTGTTATGGTCTCTGTGTGAGAGCTATCCAGTGTAGCCTTGTAATGATACCATGTATGCATCAGCTTCAGACGGCAAGGATGTAAAGAGAGGTGTCCTCACTCGGTCCACTTCCCCAAAGTATGGAGCTCCCTCTGGCTACAGACCTGCCAAAGTCCAAACTTGTGCACCTTCTGGAAGTGTTGCAACACCTATCAGTAGGGCCTTTCCTTTGGAATTTAGGATTATGTCAGGACAGGTTGGGGGAAATGCCTGTGAATTTCATTAAATAATGTTGTTTTCCTGCTTTTGTTACCCTTACCATAGCCAACAATAAATAGCCAATACAAGGAGTGATCTTCTGATTAAAAATCAGAGCACGTTAATCCGAACCTCTGGTTCTTAGTACTGACCCGCATTCTGAAGCTGAAAGAAAAACCCTTTCTCTCTTCCAGGTTAGGATCCAGCGTCCAGTTCACCTGCAATGAAGGCTACGATTTGCAGGGCTCCAAAAGTATCACCTGTAAGAAGCTGAGTGGCATGATAGCAGCCTGGAGTGACCAAAGGCCAGTGTGTAGAGGTGAGACAAGTAACCGTGCAGTGCTGAACACGCCACATTGGCCAGGAAATTGGCTTCAATTTCCTCCTTCTTTGGGGTTCATTATAAGCAAGGAAAGCGGGGAGAGATGATGCTGTGAACTGTATCAAGGTCACCCTGTAGGGGTCCCTTTTCAAGATAGCAGCCCATAGCCCCCTTGCTGAGAGCCTTCGTTGGCCATTAATTCTGCAACGGCTTCTCCTTGTTCCGCCCGTTGACTCACGCTTCTCAGAATATAAGATGGAGCTTCCTTGGAGAGGTGTGGTCAATGAGCTCCTCCTTCTATTGCTTAACTTGTGCCATTGGCTGGGACAGATATGAGCAAGCCTTGTACATTATATCAATCAATAGGCACTGCATAAAATTTCAGTGCCCAGTATTTTTTGAAAATTCCCATCAGCTTTGTGGGAGCAGCGGCGGGGGTGGTGGTGGTGAGGAAGGTAGGGCATATTGACCTTCAGGGTCCAAACAGATAAGATGTGTGAATTCCCAGGTCCATCACCCTTTGGCAAAACCAAAAGAGGCGGCAGTTTCATTGGCCACTGAATGGCAAAGAGGAGACACTCAGTGGGTTAGGGGTGTTCTTCAGGAAATGTTTTCAAGTGCAACTTGAAATCCCTATGTTGCCATGATGATGCTATGCTTACTGGCTGGTCCTTATGGATCTGCCCAATGCCAACATAATAGGGATACTTCCGATGTCCACTAGCCTGACTTATTTAAGAATAAAATATAGATGTCTCTGCCCCATGAGAAATACTTAAGCTCTTCTGAGTTTGCAGGACAATCGGGGCTCAGTCTGAAAGAAGCTAAAGGAGCTTGTGTCTCAGAGGAGTCCGGAGAGACAGGAGCTGGAATTTGTGGGGGCAGGCCTTTTGGCTCCTGTGTGCCTGCCACAGAATATAAGGATGACCTTGAGGCCCAATAGGGTACATAATACTTTTTGTTTTGTTTTTAACTTCCCTGGATCTCTCCATAATGGGCCTTTTTAAAGTACCATTGCAGGATTTGTGCATTTATGCTCCTTTCTTTTCCCTTGCTGTCTGCTTGGCATTCAGTCTGCCGGGCTTCTGACATCCCTATTAATTCCCTAAAGCTGATGTGGTTGAATTAAATCAACATAAGAGGACATTTTACATAAATATCTGACTCATTAAATGAAATATATAGCAGACTTTCATTTAAAATAAAGGTGAACGTGCCGTATTGTTATGATACTGTTAATCAGACAGACAGACAGACAGACAGACAGATATCTTTATTTTCTTCTTTTGAAAACTTCCCAATGTATATTGTTCTTATCCTCACAACTACCTTTATATTTCCCTTTTAAAAAGCAAACTTTCAAATGCAAAATCCAGGCCTTTTTGACAAATCTATTTATTTGATTTCCACATCACCTGTCTATCAAGAAAATGACACTCAAGGCAGCTTTCAGTCATAATTGTGTTAAGAACGTTTGCAGTCTTCTAGTTACTTGCCCTTGGGAGATCCTCTTTGATGGTCCCCAGATTTCCCCTTTACTGACTCTGCCAATGCTTGCTTTAAGCCTTAAGATGGAACACTGTGAACTTATTTACATATACAGATGTGGCTCTATCCAGCTTTTCCCCCTTGCAGTAATCTGGGATCCCTTTGTGACTGTTGGCACACTACTACGAGGCTGTCAAGAAAGCAGGGGCTGGGCGGAGACCCCAAGTCTCCAAGGTCTTGTCCACTTGATCAGTTAGGTCTATGCATATTGGCCCTGGTAAATTCGCCCCAGCCACCACCACGGAATATACCCCAAACCATTCTATGGCAAAGATGAATAAAGTTCACATATAATAAACTTGTAGGCCTTATTCCCACTGGTGTGGTCGACCCATCTCGGAGTTGTACACCTTTAGACCCCAGGTAAGGGCTCACTTGACTGAATTCTCTCCTACGCAAGAAAATTGCCTCCACATAGGGGTGTACAAAACCCCTACCTTGTGTTCCGGGGGGCGGGGTCCGCAGGGAGGAGGCGATTCATTCCTTCCCCCCCCCCCCGGAATCCTCCGGCGAGGCTCCATGTCCGGAGGATTTCGCGGAGCCGCACTCCAGCTCCGCAGTGCTGGCGATACGGTAATGGTGGCTGCCATTACCATATTCCTTGGAGAAATACAGCTGCGAATGGCATATTGGACACCACTTGCGGTCGTAAAGCCCTGAGTTTAACCTAAATGCAGCCATGTACATAACTATTTAGGTAAAAAAAACAGTGTTTTACGGCCGCAATTGGTGTCCACTGCGCCATTTGTGGCTGTATTTCTCCCAGCGAAACGGTAATGGCGGCTGCCATTACTGTATTGCAAAGGATATGGAGCTGGAGTGCCAGTCTGCGGAGAATTCTCGGGAGGCGGAGGTGAGTGGTGCCATTTCTCCGCAGATTCTGGAGGCCAGATTCTTTGGAATTAATTTGAGTCTGCAGCAGAATTCTCTGCCATCCCTACCTCCACATAGAAAACTAGCGAGATAGAGAGGAGGATTCTAGCTTATTCTTCTTGACATGCTACTTTATACATGCAGGAATTCCTTCCTTCCTTTTGCTAGCATTTATTCATGTGACTCCACCCCTGCAGTTTGAAGGTATACAGACCTCAATCACAGTCTTCTCTGATTTCAGGAAGACACAGAGGGACAGTTCACCCAAACCTCATTGCTCAAAATGACCTGCCCAGAGACCAATTTTTTAAAAAAGATGTGTTTGTGGTTGACTTCCAAGTAACCACCGCTCAGTGGAAGGTTTCTAATATGAGCAGGACTGGATAGGCAATATAGTTGAGAAGGGTGAGACAGGTTCGTTATGTGACAAGAGTGGTCTCTTAAGTAGCATATGACAGAATAGCTCTGGGAAGTTTGCCTCTGGAGGGGCCTTAGCTCAGTGTGATAGAGCACATGCTTTGCATACAAACGGTCCCAGGTTCAATCCCCAGCATCTCCAGGTAGGGCTAGGAAAGAATCCTGCCCGAAACCCTAGGGATGTACAGACTGTGTAAAATCCACCCCGTCTGTGTTTCGCGGATTGTCAAGCGCCTTTCATCCTGTCATCCGCCGACAGATGGATGCATTATTTTTTTCATCATACGGAAAAATACGGAAATAATTACATAAATAATTACATAAGTATATACGTAATTATTTACATAATTTTCCTCAGTACGTAACATTTAGTGTATTGTCCCCCATTCCATTCAATTAGGGATGGGAGAGAATTTCTCCCCGAAACTTCGGGGGGCCGAGTGCCAACACATTCGGTCCTCCGAAGGTTGTTCGGGGAGAAATTCTCCGCCCCCCCGCCCCCCCCCGGGATGGGACTTACCTTTCACTAATGTCCCTCCCAGCGGCGGGTCCCGGCGGCGGTTCGGCAGGTCTTTGTCAGGGGCAGGGGCGGCAGCTGGTCTTTCGACCGGCTGCCGCCACCGCCATTACAAGAAAAGTAAAAAAAAAAACAACGCCCCTGTGATAGGCTACGTAACGATTAACGTAGCCTATCACGGCTAGAGTTGCAAAGTCAGCCATGATAGGCTACGTTAATCGTCACGTAGCCTATCATGGGTGACTTTAAAAAAAAAAAAAAAAGCGCGTATGGCTAATGGCGGCCCCCATAGGGAGCCGCCATTCGCGTTCCTTATTTGGTCCCTGTAGTCTACGTAAAGATTTACGTAGACTACGGCGAAAATAAGGACAACGCAAATAGCATTGCCCTTATTTTCGCCGTAGTCTATGTAAATCTTTACATAGACTACAGGGACCAAATAAGGAACGCAAATGGCGGCTCCCTATGGGGGCCGCCATTTGCGTACGTGCTTTTTTTTTTTTCCCAAAGTCACCCATGATAGGCTACGTGACGATTAACGTAGCCTTTCACAGCTGACTTTGCAGATCTAGCCGTGATAGGCTACGTTAATCATTACATAGCATATCACAGGGGCGTGTTTTTTTTTCTTTTGAAGTTCGTGGCCGGGGAGACGGGGCGCTTCTCCCCGGCCTGAATTTCGGCCGGGCGAGGCGGGAAGCCTCCCCCCCAGCCTGAATTTTGGCCGGGCGAGGAGGGAAGCCTCCCCCCCCGGCCTGAACTTCGGGGGGAGCAGCGAAGTGCCTCCCCCCCACCGCGAAGCAAGCTGCGAGACCAGGTAAGTGACTTTCGTGCATCCCTACATTCAATGTTTCCTCAGCAGAAACGTACGTATTTTTCTATGAATTTATATGCGTAAATCCAGAGAGCTTCGGCTATTGGGCAGTATAGAAAATAAATAAATAAATAAATAAAATAAATAATAAATAATTTTTTGAAAGTAAAAAAATCATCCGAAAGTCCACGGGCTCCACACAGCCTGAGGGGGGAGCTCCGCAGAGGATTCCGCAGGTTGGATTCTTAGAAATCCAAGCTCATTATAATCTATCTCGAATTTCTCCAACATCCCTATGAAACCCTGGAGAGCTTCTGCCAATCAGTGACAGCAGTACTAGGCTAGAAGGACCAATGGTCTGGCTCAGTATAAGGCAGCTTCCTATTTTCTTATGTGTCAAACAAAGTTAGGGTAGAAATTATTTGGGTAGCGGCTTCAGATTTGCACTTCTTCTTTGGTGTGACTTGTGCTTCCACAGTAACATCAGAAGGAAAACCCACATAGGGGTGATGCACAAGTTGTGTTTCACACTGGAAACACACACACTTCATTGCAGGGAAGGATGTCAGCAGTCTGATTAGGACCAAAATTAGAAGGTAGAAACCAGGAGCCACTCATGCTTCATTCTTGTCAGGCCTCAAGACCATAGCAGGTCCTGAACTGGGGGATATCAGGCAAGGATTCAACAGGGTTACCTCTATCCATTGTGGTCAAAGCAGGGGGACTACAAGGGGTCCAGCCAGACCAGCAAGTTAGCTTCTTAAGAATGATAGACCAGAGTGCAGGGCCAGCCCTACTGTAAGGCAGAGTGAAATAGTTACCTCTGGTGGCAGATGCTGGGAATGGGTGTAGCAGCTCCCGTCTTGAGTCCACTAAGCTAGCCTGCTCCCTCAGGTATGGTGGAGGACACTGTCCTGTCACTAATACTGAAATAAGATTTGACTGCTAGTCAAATCGGCTTCTGCATGTGGATGGAAGGGCGGGGGGAGGTGCCATCTTATTCATTGCCTTAGGCAGCAAAATGTTTTAGACTGATCCTCCTTGAGTGTCATGTGACCCCTATAAAATCTGTTGCTAAGATTCTGTTACTAGGGCTCTTCAAACAACACCTCACACAGTCCCGTTCACTGAACGTGGGAGTGGGGTCATGCCCACCAGTCATACCCACCCATGGTGCCCACATGTTTGACATCAGTATCAAGGTGTCTTATGCACTTACAGGCATGAGCTCCTAAGAGCTCCTCCATGCCAGTAGGAAGTCTGATTAATAAAGGATCTTGCTTACATGGAGGAACCCCTGGACACATAAATCTGTATGCACATGCTGGCTCCTGGGTTTCGACAGCCCTCAGGCAAGACACCCTCAATGGGCCCCCTTCCTCAGTGAGACTACCTTCTCACTGCCATTGTCACCAGCTGCTATTGCTCCTCGTCCTCTTTCTCATCGTCGCTACCATTTGCTTGCTTGACAGGCAGAGAGCTGGTGAGTAAGCAGACACTGGCATCTCCTGCTCTACCTCCTCACCACCGCCATTGCCTGGGCCAGAGCAAGAGGCAGGCAAACAAACAGGCTGCAACGGTGGAGAGGAGGGGCAACTCCGGGGGGTGGGGTCTTGTCCATGGCCTCCTACGGGGATGTGGGCCCTTGGCAGGTGCCCCAGCATGCCTATAGGTTCACACTGATTCCAAATGAAGAGTCACCAAGAGCCATCAGCAGCATTGCTGTTGGGTTTAAGCATGTGGCTGGCCAGTGTGGTCTCACTCCTCCCTCACGTATCCCATGAATGCATGATGGGAACTGTTTGAACACTGTATTCCATGCATTAGACAACTTTGGCTTTGCCCCTCCCCCTAGTGTGGCAGGACATCGGTCAGACAGCTCTTTTCCCCCCCATGAACAAATTCCCTGGGTGACACTCAAAGGGCTGTGTGTACGTGTGTGTCTGTCCTCATATACATCACCCATTTTGTTTTGTTTTTCCCTAATTTTTTGAAAGCCCTTTTCACTATTTAGATGTTCCTCTTCCCACATGACATACATTCATCAACTTTTGGCCCTTGCTTTATTCTAGTCTTCCCCAACCTGGATGTGTTGGACCCTAGGGATGTTGGCGAAATGCATTTGGACGGTGGAGTTCGACAATCGTTCCTACGCCCGGCCCCCCAGACTTCATTTCAGTTCCCACTCCAGCGCCCGACTTGATCTGCAGCAAGTCAGGCCAGTCCATGGATTTTCCAGGACTTTTGTGTAATTTTTGGGAAGATTCTGCAATTTGCGCAAATTTCTGAGCAATTTGCACAAACTATTTCTGAATTTGCATAATTTCCACAAATTTTGCCATAATTTGCCCAAATTGTTCAGGAATTTGTGTAAATTGCAGAAGTCCCCCCCCCCCAACATGCACAAATAAGTTATCAGAGTTTGGGGAACAGCCCACAGCTCAGCTTACAGATGCAAAGCCAGTCATACATGCCACGGAACTCAATGAAGCCAAAAAAAGAACCAGATTTCCCACCAAGGGACATCACTAGTTCGACCACAACTCTCATCATCCTCAGCCAGCATGGACATCCTGACTGAAGATGATGAGCTTTGTAGGTAACATCCAGGTTGCGGAAGGCAGCTTTCTATTTTCTTGCTCCTCATATTCTGTCCTTGCTTCTCTCACTCTGCCCCTCTACATTCACTCTGTTCCATCAGCGGTCTACTCACAATGGCCAAGATGTCTTTGTCTATCTCCTATCTCCATCTTGTCATGCTCCCTAATCCATTCCTGGGGGATACCCTGGCTTCTGACATAAGGACATCTCCAGGCCCATAGCCAGTCTAAACTTTATGGGGGAGCTGCCAAAAATGGGGGGGGGGGCAGTTCATCTGGTTTCTTTTCTTTACAAAATCCATGTAAAGTAAATAGGATGATGATGGCAGTGGAGGCTGGTGGCTCTGATTTCGGTGGGGCTGAGAATCCATTCTGGGTTTTAGTCAGAACCAGCCAGAATTCTAAAGGAGCTATTGAAGTTGCTGGACTTATTTTGGGGATAGGGTTCAGCACCTTGGATAGCTCCGTTAGAGTTCTGGCTAGTTCTGACTAAAACCCAGAATGGATTCACAGCCCCATCGAAATCAGAGCCACCAGCCTCTGCTTGATGATGGTGAGGATGGTGGTGATGGTATTAGTGTTATGAGGATAGTTCCAATTTGATTTATACAAGTGAGACCTGCAACAAAATGTTGCAGTATAGAGTGTTCCCGTTCAGGATTCCAGCCAGCCAGCCATGTTCTTTTCCAGTTTACTCCATTCCATTCCCACTTCTCCCGTGTTTTGCCTCTCCCCACCAACAGACACTAACTGTTGTGCAGCCATTCAGCCTGTACAATCCCCATTGGGCTATTTTGGGTGCCCCCCCCCACACACACCTTTACAGCCTTTGTTCCTCAGGGAAAGCCTGTAGCACAGTGGCAGAGCCCCTGCTTTGCAGGCAGAAGGCCCCAGGTTCAGTCCCTGGCATCTCCAGGTAGGGCTGGGGAAAACCCCTTTCTGGAAACCTGTTGAGCTGCTGGCATGCTGGGAGTTGTAGCCCAACGCATCTGGAGGGCACCAGGCTGGGGTAGGCTGATGTAAACAGTAATGGGCTTCATGCATTAGTGGTCTGGCTCATTCAAAGGCAGCTCCTGACATTCCTCCTCAGGCCTAAGGACACTTGAAAGAAATTCCTGCCATGTTTCCTCCCAAACCAAGGTTTGGTGAATCTGAATCCTAGTCTGAAATGAACTCACATCCTAGAAGCTGAGGTGGCCAATTTATCCATGAACCCCATAAAAGGGAGTTATCCTCTTTAAGTGCATTCTCCTCTTCCTGAACCTTTCATCTCAAAACGTTCTGAAGGGCTGCCGTCTCTACTCTACCATCCCAGAATCTGTGGGAAAAGCAGCCTTAATTCAACTGCCTTCTATTAAATATTTATTGCGCTGGGATTTAATTAGCCCTCCAGGCTGAGTGTGGGTGAGGAAAGCTACAGCCCACCTTGCTCACTATGGGGAAGCCATACTCTAAAGCAGGATTATCAGGGCTGCCAAGAGTCTACTTTGCAGCCAAGCCTGGGCCTCTGCTCCCCTGCCTCTCTTTTGTTGTGGTCATTGCTGCAGAAATGGGTTGCATCTTGAGGTGTACGTGCACACAGTCTGTTCCAAAGCTCTTCATCAGTCCTACGAGTGCAAGTTTTACTGCACAATCTGGTGCATTTCCCTGTGCTCTATACACTCCTGGTTATATTTAATGCTTTAAAAAATGTTTTTTCCTGTAAAACAGGGATGGGCAACTTGTAGCCCTCCAGATGTTTTGGCCTACAACTCCCATCATCCCTTGCAAGCATAGTCAATGGCTAAAACATCTGGAGGGCCACAATTTGCCCACCCCTGCTATAAGAAATAGGAATGCTCCTAAGTTTCGAGCCCGCATAGTTATGGAGTTAGAGGTTGTAAATCAGTGGAGAAGAACTGCCCTAAAATTCAGCCACAAAACTTTAGGGTATCTTAATCTTAAAATCAATATATAAATGTTTAGAAATAGTTTGATTTACTTTAATGTCTAACATTTACAGTGCATTCCTCTACATGTCTACTCTAGTTTAGTAGAGTAGAGTTCTAAGTAGAGTAGAGTTCTAAGCCCAGTTGAGTTCAGTGCAGCTTACACTCCCAAGTAAATCAGTATTGGATTGGAGATTAGATGGGGTGAGTAGAAGAAGATCCTCAGCTAAATTCCCCCCGCCCCCAAAGTACACTTTTAGTTTGTTGGTTTTTTTAGGGGATGGATTGCTTTGTCTTTGGGTTTCATGATTAAATATCCCCTGAATTGGTCATGACTCACAGGCCAAGTATTTATAGATCTTTTCTCTTCCCGTTCCTTTGCTTATGTGGTTACTCTATCTGGAGCTTGATGTGTGGGGTCCGAGCTGAATCTGCCTTAGGGCAACATGTTTAGACAAGCTCAAGTCTACACAACCTGTGATCCCACAAAGTCCAGCATCCTAGTATTGGGGTCTGCCAGGTACTTAACTATCCCTTCCTACCCATCCCAGTTACAGAGCCCCAGCAAATGCAGGTCAGTTATTGAGTCCCTGTGGATCTCCATACATGGCTGCAGGGGATACACTTGTCTTGGTGGTTCATATATTCTGTAAATACAGAATAGATAATCTTCAGATGCCTTCCAGTCCATTGGTTTTGTGATTTGGTGACTTGGTTGATGGATAGCAGAAAATGTCTTCCAGCTAATTCCATGCCTGTTCCTTCTTGGTCCTTTAACAAAGGACCATCCCAAGCTATGAATTCCCTCCACACATGCGCCTTCCTGTTTCTTCTTTTTCCCACCCCCACAGCTAGGATGTGTGATACATACCTCCGAGGCCCCAGCGGTGTTATCACATCTCCCAACTATCCTGTCCAGTATGATAACAATGCCTATTGCGTGTGGGTGATAACAGCAGTCAATCCAGCCAAGGTAAGTCTTAATGGATGCATCACTGGGGGGTTGAATGTATGCCCTCTTTGTGGGGAATCTGAGCAGTGGGGCAGACTTTGCAGAGTTGGGGCCACAGCAGCTGTAGGAATTCTGAACTTGGAACAACGGGGTGGTGATCCAAACTGGCTAAATATAGCTACTGGATCAGAGAAGGGTCAATCCAGGAAATGCAATCCAATGCAGTCTTCATGTAATGCAGGGATGATGTACACAGTTTAAGCAGTCCAGCATTTGGCAACAGGGAGGTGGAATGCAACAAGGAATATGGCTTGTAGCATGGAGAGGGAGCAGCACTATGCAGAACAAGCAACGAGGATTTATATTTGGTGTTCAGCCAGTCTGCTCATGTTTCACCTGTGGAAGCATTTGTAGAACATACTGGCAATGAGAGTGGAGGTCATAAACAGTGTATTGAAAAAGGTGTGTGTAAGCAAATCTTTGCTTTCTTAGATACTAAAATAGCTCAGAAGGCTTCTGCTTACCAACATAACCATCGGCACCACAGTTCTTCCAGAGCAAAATGTTGAGCTGGATTTGGAGTTTCATGCTTAGGCTAAATATTTTGAGGAATTCCAAAAGAATTTTGGTAAGATTAAGAAACTTTATCAGAAGGCTTTCACACACCCAGGGAAATAATCTTTTCCTTCCTGCTATTGTACCTCCCCATCACTCACTACTTAAGTTACAAGTGTGAAATCCATTATATTTAAAGTTGGCTACTCCTGGGTGCTGGCTACATCTCCTTTGCCATATCTGTGTTCCTTCCTTTTTCCATCACTCCGAATTCCATATATTCATCTACCACCACCTGCATTTTCCTCCTTCACCTACTCCCATCTCCATGCCTTGACCTAATATCTAGCACAGAGATGCCCTTTCCAACAACTGTCAGATTCCTGGGAATCTTGGCTTTCATTTCAGAGAAAATAAGAAGTTTCTGACCCTTATGGCCATGGAGATATGCTTGATAACTTTTGGATTGCTTTGTTGTGGTGGAATTTATTTTTATTATTTTATTTGTAGTGTTGCAACCCACCCAAATGAATAAATAAATAGAATATTTAGGTGGTGCCTCCTGAAATTTAGAAACTGGAGGAAAGGGGCCGTTTATGAATTCCTATGACTGGAGGCAATGGGGTTTCCTTGCCCTATATAGCTCCTTGCCCTTCTCTGTCTCTAGCAAAAAGGAGACTCATTTATGCAAATCCAGTAAAGTAAATGCAGAATACACTGTGCAACTTCGGAAAAAATATGCAGACTGGCAAAGCAAGTGGACACATTGCAGAATTTGCCTTTTCTTTGCACTGAATTTGGATTTCCAAATTTGAATTACAATGAGTTGACACAGCCCTGACTGTGTTGCCTCTACCTGTATTTATTTACTCATTGCTGCATTTAGCACATTGCATTAAAAATATTTGACCAGTGGGAGGACCATTGCTCAGTGGTAGAGCTCATGCTTTGCATGCAGGAGGTCTCAGGTTCAGTCCCCAGCATCCCCACATACAGCTGGGAAAGACTCCTGTCTGAAACCCTGGAGAGCCACCTCTGACTGAGCTAGATGCAACCATGGTCTGACTATAAGGCAGTGTCCTGTAGACCAAGGCTAACAGTAGAGGATTGACTGGAGTGGGGCTTTAAGGAATGGTTGGAATGTCCCTGTGGTCTTGATGGAAGAAGACACAAACAACATCTTTCCTTCTGTAGCTCCTCCACTTCCCTTGAAACAGCAAACAACAGAGCCGCAAGGGGCAGCCACCGCTCCCTGTTTATGGCGTACATGAAGGGTAGAGGGGCTGTTAAGGCCTGGAGGAGAAAAAGCAGGGCAGTCGGCTGACCCAGACATATAAAGAGACATCTGAATTCCTCTACGGGACAAACACAACCAGCAGCCACACTTACAATATATCTTTTGCTCACACCATGTCAAATTACAGGTGGAGCAGTGAATGTGTGAATGATTCCTTTGTGTATAAATCTTCTGCACCCTCAGAACCCGTTGAGTGAAGGCACAACCTCCCTTGGCCATCTGTTTTGCCAATTCTGGTGGAGTGGCTACAGAATGAAAGATTCAGCATTTTGTCTCCAATTCTGGTGTGAGTATATGTGTGTGTGAGAGAGAGAGACTGAGAGAGAGAGAGACAGAGAGAGACAGAGAGAGAGAGAGATCATCTCAGCATTTCCAGGCCCCATTTTGTTCTGAGGGTATTGTAGCTAGGGATGGCGGAGAATTTCTCCCCGAAACTTCGGGGGGCCGAGCGCCAACGTGTTCGGCCCCCCGAACAAGTTTCGGGGAGAAATTCTCCGCACCCCCCCGCCCCCCGCACCCCCCCCCCGGGACGGGACTTACCTTTGCCGAATGTCCCTCCCGGCGGCGGGTCCAGCCGGCGGTTCGGCGGGTGTTCGTGCGGGGCGGGAGCGGCAGCCGGTCTTTTGACCGGCTGCCGCCGCCGCCATTCCAATCAAAGAAAAAAAAAAACGCCCCCGTGATAGGCTACGTGACGATTAACGTAGCCTATCACGGCTAGATTTGCAAAGTCAGCCGTGATAGGCTACGTAAATCGTCACGTAGCCTATCACGGGTGACTTAAAAAAAAAAAAAAAAAGCGCATACAGATAATGGCGGCCTCCATAGGGAGCCGCCATTCCCGTTCCTTATTTGGTCGCTGTAGTCTACGTAAAGATTTACGTAGACTACGGCGAAAATAAGGGCAACGCTATTTGCGTTGCCCTTATTTTCGCCGTAGTCTACGTATTATTATTATTATTATTATTATTATTTATTTCATTTCTATACCGCCCAATAGCCGAAGCTCTCTGGGCGGTTCACAAAAATTAAAACCAAACAACACACAATAGAACAATTTAAAATATATAGAACATTAAAACCACAATATAACAATACAACCACAATACAACCTAGCAGCAGTACAGGAGTTTAAAATACAGATTTAAAACAGCAAAGATAAAAATTTAGAAAGCTAAAATGCCTGGGAAAATAAAAAGGTCTTCACCTGGCGCTGAAAAGAGTACAATGTAGGCGCCAGGCGAACCTCACTAGGGAGCTCATTCCAGAGCCGGGGTGCCACAACAGAAAAAGCCCTCCTCCTAGTAGCCACCCGCCTCACTTCCTTTGGCAGGGGCTCACGGAGAAGGGCCGCTGACGATGATCTTAAGGTCCGGGCAGGCACATATGGGAGGAGGCGATCCTTCAGGTAACCTGGCCCCAAGCCGTTAAGGGCTTTGAATGTTAACACCAGCATTTTGAATCGGGCCCGGAAATGGACTGGCAGCCAGTGCAGCTGGAAAAGTACTGGCGTAATATGAGCTCGCAGGCCAGTCCCTGTTAACAATCTTGCTGCCCTATTTTGGACCAGCTGAAGTTTCCGGACCGTTTTCAAAGGCAGCCCCACGTATAACGCATTGCAGTAATCCAGACGAGAAGTTATCAGAGCATGGATAACTGTAGCTAGGCTATCTCTGTCCAGATAAGGGCGTAGTTGGTATACCAGCCTAAGCTGATAAAAAGTGCTCCGTGCCACTGAGTTCCCCTGTGCCTCAAGTGACAGTTCTGGATCCAAGAGCACCCCCAAACTACGAACCTGATCCTTTAGGGGGAGTGCAACCCCCTACAGAACAGGTTGAATATCACCTAGCCGGGCAGACGAACCACCCACTAACAGTACCTCCGTCTTGTCTGGATTGAGTTTCAGTTTATTAGCCCTCATCCAGTCCATTACCGTGCCCAGGCACTGGTTCAGAACAGCCACTGCCTCACCTGGTTTTGATGAGAAAGAGAGGTAGAGCTGGGTGTCATCCGCATATTGATGGCACCTCAGCCCACACCTCCGGATAACCTCCCCCAGCGGTTTCATGTAGATGTTAAACAGCATGGGGGATAAAATAGAGCCCTGTGGAACCCCATGGCACAATTGCCATGGCACAGAGCAATAATCCCCCAGCACCACCTTCTGGAATCAGCCATCCAAGTAGGAGCAGAACCACTGTAGTGCAGTGCCTCCAACTCCCAACCCAGACAACCTATCCAGAAGGATACCATGGTCGATGGTATCGAAAGCCGCTGAGAGGTCCAGGAGAATCAACAGGGTCGCACTCCCCCTGTCCCTCTCCCGGCAGAGGTCATCCCACAGGGCGACCAAGGCAGTTTCCGTTCCAAAACCAGGCCTGAAGCCCGATTGAAATGGATCTAGATAATCCGTTTCATTCAAGAGTGCCTGGAGCTGTCCTACAACCACCCGCTCAAGCACCTTGCCCACGAAGGGGATGTTGGCCACTGGCCTATAATTGTTAACATCCTCTGGGTCCAGGTTAGGCTTTTTCAGGAGTGGCCTAATTACCGCCTCTTTTAAAGCAGCAGGCACCACTCCCTCTGTCAAGGAGGAATTTACAACCTCCTGGACCCAGCCGGACAACCCCTCCTTGTTTGATTTAATAAGCCATGAAGGGCAAGGGTCAAGCACACAAGTGGTCGATCGGACTTGGCCAAGCACCTTGTCCGCATCCTCAGGCCTCAGTAACTGAAAGTCATCCAATAAAACTGGACCAGACGGTGCTCTGAACGCCTCTACCAATGGAACTGCATTAATGGTGGTCTCCAATTCATGACGAATCTAAGCGACTTTATCCTCAAAGTGCCGCGCAAACTTGTCACAGCGTGCTACCGAGGTTTACGGTAGACTACAGCGACCAAATAAGGAACGCGAATGGCGGCTCCCTATGGGGGCCGCCATTAGCGTACACGCTTTTTTTTTTAAAGTCACCCGTGATAGGCTATGTGACGATTAACGTAGCCTATCACAGCTGACTTTGCAGATCTAGCCGTGATAGGCTACGTTAATCGTCACGTAGCCTATCACGGGGGCGTTTTTTTTAAAAAAACAACAACAATGGAGTTCGCGGCCGGGCGAGGCGGGAAGCCTCCTCCCCGGCCTGAACTTCGCGGGGGGAGCAGCGAAGCGCCTCCCCCCCACCGCGAACAAGCTTCGACGACAGGTAAGTGACTTTCGTCCACCCCTAATTGTAGCCTGCTCTTGTCCCCCAATAGGTTCCACAGTTGCCACTACGACTAACAGAAATGGCTATTTCTTTATTTGCAAAGTGCCTATTAATGCTAGGTGCTGTACAAACAAATAAACATTACTCAGAGAGGCTATCAGGCTTACAGTCTAAACACAGAGATGTGACACATTTCAGAGGAAAGGGAGGGAAGAAGGAAATGGAGAGAAGGCAGCCTAAATAAGGGTCAAAACATGTCAAGGGAAGGGTCTCTTTCTTCCTCCACCCCAAGCAAAGCGGGTGGGTCCGTGGGTGCTCCTGGAGTCCAAGGGGGAAGGGGATCAGTGGTAGTTGCGCCAGGCAGCTGGATGAATAGGCCCCCCTCCTTCTCTTTCTGGCATGTGGGACTATGCTCCTGCAATGAAGATGGAGGGATAGAATCAGAAAATGCGGAACTCTATTGCTGGGACTGTTTTGCTGCCCAGACACCCAGCAGCAGCATGGGAAACTGTACTCCTGATGTATTCCAAGGCCCTCACCTCGTCCTCACTGTCCTTGTTTCTGTGAATTAGATGACTGGTCCAAGCTGTCAGTGATGGATTTTGAAAAAGTGCTGCTGAGCCCAGTTGTTATCACTGAGCATGTTGCTATTAGTGAGAGATGTTGTTGCACCACTGAAGTCTGATGTTTTTCCCAGTGTTTAAATGGCTGAGGATGTTCCTTGCAGTCCCATGGGCTCCTCTCCTTAGACAGATGAGGAAGGGGGAGAGAGAGAGAGAGAGAGAGAGAGAGAGAGAAGAAGGTGGAAAACAAATCAATTCCTTTAGCATTTGACTGCTGTCAACAGAACAGAGACTGCAGAAACATATAGCTGGAAGACATCACTGTGTGAAGAAAGCAGACTGTGTATGTAGGGGGTGGCTGGGTATGGATGGAGAGAAATTATCCATATCAGGATAGTTCAGAATCCTTTTCATCTGATAGGTGAGTACTGGACAAAAAAGCAAATGCTAGAGATATGAACCCTAATCTTACTCTGTCTCTCTCTCTCAGTCACACACACACACACACACACATGAACAGTAGATGCGTTCCTCATAATAACCCAGAAGTAGAACACCTGGTTTGCACGCAGAGGGTCCCAGGTTCAATTCCCAGCATCTCTCTCCAGGTAAAGACCTTCAGCTGGTGCTATGAATGGCTGAGAAATTCATTTCAGTTCATTTATGGCCAGAATTTGCCCAATTCACACCTCCCGGAACTGAAAGCAGACCTGAATGCAATCTGCGATCTGATGTCCATTTCTGAGCTTACAATGAGACTCGTTCAACAATGACGAGATGTGATCAGAAATGCATACGTTTTAAAAACGCGTATGAAAAGTACGGACATTTGAAAATGTGCACAAACACACCTTAGCCAATGGGAGAAAAATGGCAACTTCTTGAAAGTGCACAATTGATGTGTACATTTGGAAAAATGTGCATGAAAATACACACAGATTTTTATGCAGCACCCCCACCCCCAAAGCTCACGATCCAGTACAGACATGAGGCAGATCAGTCTTTGAGCTGGAATTCAGAGAACCTTGCCGAGCTGAAGTTTTGCTGAGTCGCACAAGTGTAACTCATGCCGAGACATCCTTCTCTCCATCAGAGGTCTCAGAGAGCCACTGCCACTGAGAATAGACAACACTGGGCTAGAGAGTCCTATCATCAGATTCCATGTAAGGAGCTTCATATGCTCATACACTAGCAAATTTCGTGGCCCTAGAATAGGGGCTGGCAACTTCTGGAACTCCAGGTGTTTTGGCCTACAACTTCCATCAGGCCTAACCAGCATAGGCAATGGTGCGGGTTCATGGAAGTTGTAAGGCAAAAAACTGGAGGGCCACAAGCTGTCCACTCCATCCCTATCCATAGAGAAGCCTTCCCCAAACGAGTGCCCTTTGGATGTGTTGGACTGCAACTCCCACAATCCCCAACCAGCATGGCCAGTGGCTGAGGACTGCGGAAGTTGTAGTCCAACACATCCGGAGGGCACCAAGTTGGGAAAGGCTGGCATAGAGGATAATGGCATGTGGGAATTTGCCTAGGTATGAAAGCTCTACAATGCACACCTGCATAAAAAAAGATCGGCTAGGCTGAAATCAAGTGGAGGCTGGTGGCTTCGATTTTGGTGGGGCTATGCTTCCATTCGTGGTTTCAGACAGAACCAGCCAGAATTCTAAAGGAGCTATCCAAGGTACTGAACCTATTTTGGGGGTAGGACTAGGCACTTTGAATAACTCCTTTAGAGTTCTGGCTGGTTCTGACTAAAACCCAGAATGGAAACACATCCCCACCAAAACTGGAACCACCAGCCTTCACTGCAGAAATCCTACCCCATGATACCTGTTGACCAATTTAAAGTAACGCGACCAATGGAATGTCTGTCTACAAGCCTATCAGAGTTGGTTGTTGGGCCCATCTAAAATCTCACAGCAGATTTCAGTAGTGTATTCCTTGCTTTTTCCTAGTTGGTTTCTGTGACTTTTAAAAAGTTGTGCTTTATGTCCCGTGTTTATATTTGCCAGGGGATTTCTTGTTATTTAATGACTGATTAAATAATTTTCAATTTTTAACTAAAAGCAAAACTAGAGCAAGGAGGAGGGCGGAAGTGAGGGTGGGGAGGAAAGAAAGAAGGAATACATAAATAATTATTGGACTCCAGAAGCTTGTTTCTCTGCAACAAGGTTATGGACTACAGTGTACTAAAATGTAATTAGCTATTTAATTAGGGTCAGACTTGTTAAAATGCAGTTTACTTGAAAGGCTGCCTTAACTAATGATGTGTGTCACTTGACAACCCTTTGTTCTTTGTATTAATTACATTATTTCATCATTACATGGTTTTTAATAATATTTTTAGCACAGATTAGTACTTGGTAGAGGTGACTCTCAGATTTTTTTTTTCATCTTAGGAGAAAAATTAGTAAAAGGGCTTTGATAAAGATTCATGACTCTAGCCCTGTTCATGTGTTCTGTGTGGGCACTAAACACATGGGGGAGGGGAGAGGGGGACTGCACCCACTACTAGCCATACCCCTTGTATGTTGATATGGGTGCCAGCAATGCCCAGGTGTTTAGCACCAGCGAAAAGAGGTCATCATGCAATATTAGAGGGAGTAATCGCACCCTTTCTTCAAGTTGCTCAGAGCAGCAGATATCCTCACAGCAACCCTTGTGAGGTAGGTTAGGCTGACTGGCCCATGGTCGCCCAGTGACTGAGGATTTGAACCTAGGACTAGCCAGTCCTAGTCTGATCCTCCAATTGCAGACAATATGAGATTACATGCGTAGCTTGAATATAGTTTGAGGAAAATCTATGAAGTTGGCTCCCTGAAGAGTAATTACAGATAATTACTTGTATAGGACAGATTCAGGACAGGTAAAAGGAAGTACTTGTTCACCCAGTGAATAATTAAACTCTGGAATTCACCTCCACAGGATGTAGCGATGGCCACCAATTTGGATGGCTTTAAAAGGAGATTCAACAAATGCCTGGAGGAGAAGGCTATCAATGACTACTAGTCCTGATGGGTCTATGCTAGCTAGCACCAGTATCACAGGCAGTATGCCTATGTACACTAGTTGCTGCTGGGAAGATGAGTGGGAGAATGCTGTTGCATTGATGTCCTGCTTGTGGGTTTCCCGTGAGCAGCTGGTTGCCCATTGTGTGGACAGAATGCTGGACAAGATGGACCCTTGGTCTGATCCAGCATGGCTCTTCTTATGTTCTTATTTCTTACGGACCATTATCCCATGTGTTCATTGTCATAATAACCTTATAAGGTGAGACATACTGTAAGAATGCATATTTCCTGAGGCCCATCCATCTAGCTTTATGGCTCAATAGGGATTTGAACCTGGATATCTTGCATCCAAGCTCAGTGCTCTGGGTACTAGTACACAGTTGCTCTCTTTCTCTCTCACACACACACGGTGGGTTTTCTTCTCTGTGAAACTGGTGCTTCCTCAACATTTCAGTCATTCATACTAACAATACATGTCTTTGATAGGTCATCAAGCTCAACTTTGAAGAATTTGACTTGGAGAGAGGATATGACACACTAACCGTGGGGGATGGAGGTCACGTTGAAGACCAGAAGAGCGTGCTCTATGTGTAAGTAGGCTTTTCTTCATATGATTCTGTGTGGGTTGTGCCAGTGTGTGTACGTCTTGATGACTGTGGGCAGTTTGGACTTCTTGGCAGAATGCATACGCTTACTTTAGTGTGCTGAATAATTTGCTGGAGTGGCTTGGCATAAGGAAGGGATGGAGCGTGGTTGGAATGGCCATTCTGTTGAAAGGGAGTCACTGGGATCATAGATATGTGGAAAAGCTCTTAGGCAGATAGTAAATGATAGCGGACCTCAATTAAACAACCCATCCCCTTCAGCAGTAAGTTACTTCTTCTCTGGGGCTGTTAGAAAGGTATACATAATTGGGAGCTGCCTCAGTGACCCAGTACCAGAACTAGGGATGTGCGAACCTACCCCCGTCTGGGTTCTCCAGGCACCCGCCCAGCCCCTGCCCCCACTCACTGATCCCCAGACCACGCTTAAGCCCCTGCTGTGCTCAGTGAGCAGCCTGCACTCACCCCAGCGGCCTTGTTGAGCACCACAGTCACCATTTAAAAAGAAAAAAATGTCAATCCCAAAAATGCACATATTTGCATGTGCATGAAAATGTGCATTTTGCACATGTGCATATTTGTGTATGTGCAAAATGTGCATTTTGTAAATGTGCATATTTACGTCTGCTCAAAAATGCATGCTTTCACAAAAATGTGCATTTCATGCATACACACATATGCATATTCGCAAAATGCACATTTTTCCATACACGGATGTGAGCATTCACAGAAATGTGCATTTTCACACATACGCAAATATGCACATTTTTGCGACCACCATTTTATGTTTCAAAAATGGCGACTGTGGAGCTTGATGAGGCCACCGGGGTGAGTGCGCATCATTTGCCGAGTGGGAACAGGGGCTCAGCGAGCAGGGCTCGGGGCGGGGGGGGGAATTCCGCCAGATTCCCAGATGGAATAAGGCACCCACGCCATCCCTAACCTTAACCATTTCCCTGAAACTGTTGAGTGTGTGGTGTTGTAGCTCTCTCTCCCTGGGGACCAACAACAATGAATCCAGGTGGCTGCCAGTTCTATGTCACCTTTTACTTTCCAGTAGATTGAGCTCTATGTTTCCTTAATACACAGTGTTAAAATGGGTGCCATCAGGAAATAGTCACAACAGTGACCCTGGATATGTAGTTTGGGTTGAGGGAACCAAGAAAAACTGGGGAAATGTTGGCTGCCATTTACATCGTTGTTGGTATACAACTGGTACAGGGTTTTTTTAAAAGGAAGTGTGCCTATTTATTTATAGGTCAAATTCCTAGGCTGCCTTTGTTTTCTACACAGCATCCAAGATAACTTAAAAATGATTGTGTATGTGTGTGTTTTTTAAAAAAAACCTGTCATACAACAAGGAAATGTTCTATTTTAAATATGACAAACCACCCTATGAGGATGGTTGCCAATGAGACGCTCCTCAGACTGATTTTTCATATTTATTCTGGTCATGAGGTATGTATGACTGGAGCCTTCTAGAAACAGAAGTGTTCAATATGCTATTCAACATGATAAAAAAAAAATCGGAGCACCTTCTTTCTATTCCCAGCAACATCAGTGGTCCTCCTGAGTCTTCTGTCTCATCTCCCAATCCCTGTGCTGGGACCTAAAGGAAGTCCTGCCTATGACTCGGCAATATTTCCGGTCATGTTCTTGTCCAATTTTCCTTCTTTGTTTGTAATTCAGTGATGGAGAGATCTATCTCATTCTAATTCCTTCCAGTGTCATGTTCCTGCTTTGTTTGAATGTCTGAATCAGGGCTTGTTCTCATGACCACCTTATTATTTGGTGACTCCAAGGGGGACAGTGAGACTCTTCTGCCTGTCTTCAGCTCCCAGCCCCTGGCAGAGAGTCTGTGTGCATTGTTCACCACTCTACTACATGCACATAATGGCAAACCTGTGAATTGGCAGGAAAGGAAAGGTTCCTCCTGTGCAAGCACCGAGTCACTGCTGAGTCCTAGAGGGACGCCACTTTCGCTGGTGTTTTCATGGCAGACTATAGCGGGGTGGTTTGCCATTGCCTTCCCCAGTCATGACTACCTTTCCCCCAGCAAGCTGGGTACTCATTTTACCGACCTCGGAAGGATGGAGGGCTGAGTCCATCTGATACGGCAGCTGCGCCCCTTCCTTCCCGACCATCTGCTCCTATCGGTAGTACATGCCCTGGTCTCCTCTCGTTTAGACTACTGTAATGCGCTCTATGTGGGGTTACCCTTGAAGACGGTTCGGAAGCTGCAGCTGGTACAGAACGCGGCGGCTCGCCTGATTAAAGGCAGCCGCCGGTGAGATCACATCACTCCAGTGCTGAAGGAGTTGCACTGGTTACCAGTTGTTTTCCGGGCCAAATTCAAGGTGTTGGTTTTGACCTTTAAAACCCTATATGGTTCCGGCCCAGCCTATCTTAAGGAGCGCCTCCAGCAACACCAGACAGGCCGCTTAACAAGATCAGCCTCAGATGGCCTTCTCTCTGTCCCATCAGCCAGGACAGCTAGACTGGTGGGGACGAGGGAGAGGGCCTTCTCTGTGGTGGCCCCCACTCTGTGGAACTCCCTCCCTAGGGAACTCCATCATGCCCCCTCTTTAATGAGCTTCCGTCGTGCATTAAAAACGTGGTTGTTCAGGCAGGCATTTGGGGTGGGTTAGGGTATTTAAAAAAAAAAATATGGTAAAATTTTATTGTTTTAAATTGTTTTATGGTGGGTTGTACATCGCCCAGAGTGGCTGGGTGACCAGTCAGATGGGCGATTAATAAATTTAATAAATAAATAAATAAATGAGCCGGCTACCCAAGACCTGGCTTCTGCTGGGATCGAACTCAGGCCGTGGGGAGAGTTTCAGTTGCAATACTGCTGCCTACCACTCTGCGCCACACAAGGCTCTGCTACATGCACATAATGGCAAACCTGTGAATTGGCAACCATGTGTCAAACCGAAGTGTACATGTGGTATGCCAGAGATTGGGGGCAGCTCAGAGTCAACAGTGATAGTCTTTTTCCCATGACCACCAAGCAATGAAGTTGGGATTTGAGGAAGGTTTGAAGGGACTCAGAGGGCAATATCAGAACTCTAGGACCAACTTGGAGCAATTTAGTAGTCACTTTCCAAAGCCAGCTATTGGACTGACTTTGTGAGCTGGCAAATACATGTGTAAGGATGTCAGAGGAATCCATTTGGGGGGTGGAGCTCGGTGAGTTTTCGCCAGCTCCCCCTCGCCCCGGACTCCGACCTGCTTGTCCGTGAGCTGGCCTGACTTGACCCTCCTTCTCCCTCCCTGCCACCACTGTGCACACAAATGGCGCCTTTTCCCTTCTAGGACCCGAGAGGGAAAAGGAGCCATTTATGCACAGCAGCAGAGAGGTTGCTAAATGGCTCCTTTTCCCTCTCTGGTCCCAAGAGGGAAAAGAAGCCATTTACGCACCTCACCCACGAGTTCCAGAGGCTTGGGGGAAATCTGTCGAGCCACACAAGACGGTCAGACTTCCCTGCACTGGACATCTCTATACACATGTAGATTCTGGTGCAAGGGATATGAACACAATTGTGGATGGCTGCAGCTAGAGACAAAGTGACATGGATGTGTGCCCTAATAAAGCATCCTTTGGTAAAGGTCAAGAGATTGGGGAGCACTCAGTGTTTTATGCCCAGACTACATGTTTTGTGGAGATGTGGGTGGCAGTGCTGATCCGTGTGTTTTCCGTAATTTGTTGATGAAAAAGAGTACATGATACAACATAATCACATTAGTGTTTTCCTGTCACTTTCAGCTTCTTTAGCTGCCACTTGTAAGGGGAGGGGAAGCACTGACACAAGGATGTTAAGTCATATGTTTATTTCCAGCTACCCATTACTGAGGAGATGCAAGTTAGTGGTACATTTTCCCAAGATGGTTGGGACATACTTGGAGCTGAGAAGGAGTTTTCCCCAGGTCCAGGTAGTCTAGTGTTCATCAAAGGTTTTCCATTTATTGTTTCTATCCTACCACATCCTTTGCTCTACATGGCTTACCACAGCACTAAGCAACAAAAGCAAATCAAGTACTGAAGAACTACAACAAATATAAAAAAAACTGTTTGGAATGCCAGCTCAAAGAGAGATTTTCAGATAGAAAGGCATGATAGACATCAAATTAGCCTTGGCACAGGGTTTCTTTTTCTGCAATCCACACTGAATTCCTCTTGGTGCTTATGGAGAATTCAGAGAGATGATTAAGGAATGCACTCCAGTCCCTTCCCGCCTAACGGAAACCCAGGATGACCTTGAGGCTAGAAATGCATCTAGTAAGCCATCATTCAAACCACATTACACTATCTGCCTTGAAAAACAAGTACATTAGATTGCACCAAAACTGAATTATGGGGGAAGCTAATGCCATTACCAATTCCCCTCTCAGCACAAAGTAGTAACTGTACTCAGTCTTTACTTCAAGATGGATGGATGGACAAACAGATGAATTATGCATTTAGAGGTTCATGGGGACAAGGCACTCAGTGTGTCTGGAGGAGGGAGAGATTGCCTCTTTCCAAGAGATGAACAAGTACAGATCCAGTTCAGATGACTCTATGCCAGAAAAATTCCTGTTCAGATCAATGGGAAATGTAATTTGGACAAATGAAGTGATTCCATAGTTTGGAGGTTTTCAAAATGGACACCTCACAAGAGAGAGATGTTTTATCCAACTACACTGAAGGGCTAGGATTACCATTAAACTCTAGAGGAAACTACAACTTTCCTGTACTGAAATGTACTGTAGGACGTTGTAGAGCTGAAAAAAAGGTGCAGAAAATGGCAACTGAAATTCTCAGGAGGAAGGAACTGATCCCCTTTACGAAGAAAGGCTACAGTATTTGGAGATCTTTAGTTCAGGGGGGAAAAAGCAAATAAGGGGTTATACACATGACCTATACAGTGCATAGTGCGGAGCAGGGGTTGGCAAACTGAGCCCTGGTGACTAGAGGCTGAGTTTCAAGTGCTTTAAGCTCTTGTAGCAAGAGCTTTAAGCTAAAATGTGGTGGTGGGTATATTTTTGGCCCTGCTCCATTTGCCTTCGGCCCGGCCCACCACTGGCCTCTGAGAGCTTCTCCAAAATTTAGGGATGGCGGAGAATTTCTCCCCGAAACTTCGGGGGGCCGAGCGCCAACGTGTTCGGCCCCCCAAACAAGTTTCGGGGAGAAATCCTCCGCCCCCCCGCCCCCCCCCCCCGGGACGGGACTTACCTTCCCTGAATGTCCCTCCCGGCGGCGAGTCCGGCTGGCGGTTCGTCCGGTGTTCGAGCGGGGCAGGAGCGGCAGCCGGTCTTTCGACCGGCTGCCGCCCCCGCCATTGCAATGAAAGAAAAAAAAAAAACATCCCCTGATAGGCTACGTGACGATTCACGTAGCCTATCACGGCAAGATTTGCAAAGTCAGCCGTGATAGGCTACGTGAATCGTCACATAGCCTATCACGGGTGACTTTAAAAAAAAAAAAAAAGTGTGTACGGATAATGGCGGCCCCCATAGGGAGCCGCCATTCCCCTTCCTTATTTGGTCGCTGTAGTCTACGTCAATGTTTACATAGACTATGGCGAAAATAAGGGCAACGCTATTTGCGTTGCCCTTATTTTCGCCGTAGTCTACGTAAACATTGACGTAGACTACAGCAACTAAATAAGGAACGCGAATGGCGGCTCCCTATGGGGGCCACCATTCGCGTACGCGCTTTTTTTTTGTTTTTTTTAAAGTCACCCGTGATAGGCTACGTGACAATTCACGTAGCCTATCACAGCTGACTTTCCAGATCTAGCCGTGATAGGCTACGTGAATCGTCACGTAGCCTATCAGGGGACTTTTTTTTTTTTACTTTCATGTTCGCGGCCGGGCGAGGCGGGAAGCCTCCTCCCCGGCCTGAATTTCGGCCGGGCGAGGCGGGAAGCCTCCCCCCCGGCCTGAATTTCAGCCGGGCGAGGCGGGAAGCCTCCCCCCCCGGCCTGAACTTCGCGGGGGGAGCAGCGAAGCGCTCCCCCCCACCGCGAAAAAGCTGCGAGAAATGGTAAGTGACTTTCGTTCATCCCTACCAAAATTGAATTTGGCCCTCGAGCTGAAAGAGGTTCTCCACCCTTAGTGTGGAGTAGGGATGCTGAAGACTAAAATGAGCTTGGATTTCTTTCTTTCTTTCTTTCCTTCTTTCTTTCTTTCATCTATCTATTTATTGCATTTATATCCCGCCTTTTTTCCTCTTGCAAGGAACCCAAGGTGGCATACATAATCCTTCTCCCCCCTATTTTATCCTCACAACAACAACCCTGTGAGGTAGGTTGGGCTGAGAGTCTGTGACTGGCCCAGAGTCACCCAGTGAGCTTCATGGCTGAGTGGGGACTAGAACCCGGATCTCCCAGCTCCCAGTCCAACACTCTAACCACTACACCACACTGGATTTCTAAGAATCCGATCTGCGGAATCTGCTGCAGAGTGATCCCCTCCCACCACATGGAGTCCATGGACTTTCAGATTTTTTTTTTTTTTTTTAGTTTCCCAAAAATTTTATTTGTAGGAAAATACACAAGTTTCTGCTGAGAAAAAGTTGACTGGAATGGGGGATGATACGCTAAATGTTATGTACTAAGGTAAATTATGTAAATTGTTATGAAACCTCTTGCGTAATTATTTGCATATTTTTCCGCATGACAAGGGGGGCAGAATTGAATCCGTCTGTGAACAGACGATGGAACAAAAGGCGCCTGACAATCTGCGAAACAGAGACGGAGCAGATTTTAGACAGTCCGTACTAGGGATGGACGAAAGTCCCTTACATGTTCTCGAAGCTTGCTTGGCGGTGGGGGGGAGGCGCTTCGGTTCTCCCCCCGAAATTCAGGCTGGGGGGGAGGCGCCCCATCCCTCGCCGGCGAAATTCAGGCCGGGTAGGAGCGCCCCGTCTACCCGGCCGCGAAAAAAAAAGTAAAACACACACACACACCCGTGATAGGCTACGTAACGATTTACGTAGCCTATCACGGCTAGATTTCCAAAGTCAGCCGTGATAGGCTATGTAAATCGTCACATGGCCTATCACGGGTGACTTTGGGGGGAAAAAAAGCGCATACGCAAATGGCGGCTCCCATGGGGACCGCCATTTGCGTTCCTTATTTTGACACGTCTAGTCTACGTAAAGATTTACATAGACTACGGCAAAAATAAGGGCAACGCAAATAGCGTTCCCTTATTTTCGCCATAGTCTACGTAAATGTTTACGTAGACTAGACGCGCCAAAATAAGGAAAGCAAATGGCGGCGCCCATGAGCCGCCGCCATTTGCGTACGGGCTTTTTTTTTTCTCAAAGTCAGCCGTGATAGGCTACATGACGATTTACATAGCCTATCATGGGTGACTTTGGAAATCTAGCCATGATAGGCTACGTAAATCATTACGTAGCCTATCACGGGTGTGTGGTGTTTTTTTTTACTTTACTTTTTTTTTTTGCAATGGCGGCGGCGGCAGCCAGTCGGGAGACCAGCCGTCACCCCCGCCCCTGACGAAACGCTGCCGAAACGCCACCAGAACCCGCCGCCGAGAGGGACATTCGGCCACGGTAAGTCCCATCCCGGGGGGGGCGGGGGGCCGGCGGAGAATTTCCCCACCAATTTCGGGGGGGCAAATGCGTTGGCATTCGGCCTCCCGAAGATTCGTGGAGAAATTCTCCACCATCCCTAGTCCGTACATCCCTAGTCTGGAGTAAAAGGACCTGGGGAACTGCAGTGGGAGATGACTCTTGCCCTCATCTCCTGCTTGTGGGCTCCCTGGAGACATCTGTAGTCATTATGGGAAACAGGATGCTGGACTAGATACGCCTTTAATCTGATGCAGCAGGGCTCTTCTTATGTTCTTATGTACTGAACATGTTGGTCCATCTCATAGATTTCTCCAGTTCAATAATGTAAGTGCCCACATTATTCTGTTTGTTTGTTGGGGTGGGTGACTGAGAATTTCATTTCAGTTTGGTCTTGATAAGAATTTATATAAATTTGCTAAGTTCTCCGTATTCATAGCAAAAAGAATTTGAGATTTAAAAAAAACATTGAATATGGGAGAAACCAAAACTAACACATTTGTCCATCCATGCCCAGGGCTTTGAGAGCTTAACTCTTAAAAGTCTGAGTTTGTGTTAACCACGCTCATTCTTAATTGGGGTTGCCATCTCCTTTTTCCTGACATGCTCCTCAACTTTAACAGTTATTTGGCAGGCATTACGGTCATCTCTATGCCGGGAACTGCTGTAGCTATTAAATTTACCTGGTGAAGATGGGGAAGAATTCCATTTTAGTTCATTTTTGATAAGAATTTCCCAGTATTTGCAGTGTTCATATATGAGAAAGAACTTATTTAAGATTAAAAAAAAAAATCCACGAAAAAGCAAAACTGAAAGATTCCCCCATCCCTATTGTTTGTTTCAATTTCTGGGTTTTGTACATGTAAATATATATGTGCATGCAATGTTTACCACCAATTTTAGTTCCTTCATGTCTTCTCCCCCACCATTACTGATGTGTACAACCACATTTTAAAACACTGCAAAAAAGTAACCTTAATGTATTTGTTTGTTTATCCGTTGATTTGCTTTGATTTGTAGCCTATCTTTCTAGCAAGAAAAATGACACTCAAGGTGACTTTATATGTGTTCATATGTATGATTGCATCAAAACCCTTTTTGTGCACTTGTATGGCTGTATACATGTGCTCCTGTGCATTGGTAAAACACCATGTAACAAAGGATTATGATCTCTCTCTCTCTCTCCCTTTCACACACACACACACACACACACACGAGTGCGCCTTTGGTTAAAGTGAGTTGTAAAAAAACAAAATTCTGTTATAAGCCTCAACATTCTACTGCTTATAAAAATGACACATGTAGAGCTAATAACCTGAAACTTGTCATCCACAATCTACCTCATGAAGTACACAACTGTACAAAATTTCAAAATGATCTGATACAAATTTCCACATATGAGGCATGTTTAAAAATGCTGAAAATTGATACATATGTACTTTTTCCTCCAAGCTGCAGTTTGCCCTATCTTATATTTCTTTCAAATTCTGGGGAAACTACTGATATACTTAGGGATGGATGGACTCACCCACTAGGGATGTACAAAACTCACCTTTTCGTGGATTGATTCGCAGTGAGGGGGGAGGCGCTGCATCCCTCCCCCCGGAATCCTCGATGGGGGGGGAGGTGATCCAGTCCTCCCCCCCAGAATCCTGCCCGGCCAGCTCCGCTCTGCAGCAGCTCCGCAGAGCAGCTGGCCAGGGCCATCTGCAGCTGTATTTCTGGCCATGAACGGGCTGGTGTGGACGCAAATGGCGGCCGCCGTAGCGCTGCCATTTGCGTCCAGCCAGGCTGCTGTGATAGGCTATGTAAGAATTTACGTAGCCTATCACAGCTAATCCCCCCCCCCGAAAAAAAACCCAGCATACGCAAATGGCAGCGGCTACGGCAGCCGCCATTTGCGTTCCCTATTTTTCGCCATTCTAGCCTATGTAAATATTTACGTATTTAAACAAAAAACAAAAACATTTAAAACAAAAAACCAGCGTACGCAAATGGCGGCGGCCATGGCGGCCGCCATTTGCGTTCCCTATTTTTTGCCGTTCTAGCCTACGTAAATATTTACATAGGCTAGAATGGCGGGAAAAAAGGAACACAAATAGCGCCCACTATGCTATTTGCATTCCCCTTTTTTTCACCGTAATAGCCTACATAAATATTTACGAAGGCTACAACGGTGAAAAATAGGGAACGCAAATGGTGGCCGCCATAGCTGCCGCCAGTTGCGTACGCTAGTTTTTTGTTTTGGGGGGGGTTAGCTGTGATAGGCTACGTAAATACTTACGTAGCCTTTCACAGCTGCAAGGACAGCAATGGCGGCCGCAGCAGCCCGGCCGCGGCTGGCCAGGAGACCAGCCGCCGGAGCCGGAACTGCCGCTGCCGCCGCCAAATCCTCCGCATCCGCCCCAGGTAAGTTCTGTCCCAGGGGAATTCTGCGGGGGGCAGGGGGGCAGGAGGCCATTCCGCCACGGATTCCGGGGGGCTGGATTCTAAAGAATCTGGCCTCACTGGAATCCGTGGCGGAATTCTCTGCCATCCCTATCACCCACACTCACCGAGCACAGGCACGCTGCATGCACCAAGTTGCTGCTGCCGTCCGCCCCTGCTCACTGGGCTGCACGAGCCCTGGAGGGCTCGGCAAGCAGTCTGGAAGCATCCCGCAGCCACCCACTCCTCACTGAGAGCCACCATTATTTTTATGGATGATTGGGGCTCTGAAATGTCTGTATATTTAATGTCGCATGAAATGGTGGCCATACAGGGCCATCTCTGCAATGTCAGAGATGTAAAGGACCACTAAGCATATGGAAATTATGGAGCCCCAATCTTCTGTGAAAATGCCCCCCCCTCGCAGTTCAGCAAGCAGTGTCCGGGGGGGGGACGACCTGTGGGGAGTCCGTTGGACTCCACCCCACTTTTGGGTGCTCACAACTTCCCTAGATATACTTTATTCAGTCTTGTCGAGGAGGTGTTCCTTTCATTGGCTTGGTGAAATTCTGAATGGCGCTTTAAAAGTTATCAAGGCTTTTCTGCCCGATGAAAGCCTATGGCAGCAACTGCTTGCAAAGTTATGTTGGGCATGCTCAGTTTCACTTTGAAGCTAGAATGCTGCCAGTACTCCAGAGTTTTGAGAGGAATTCCACTGTTCCTGTCAGTATTCTGATATTGCGGGGCAGGGAACAGGAAACTAAGAGTGAGGTAGTTTTTGAAGGCTGGGGGAATTACTCTCCTTTATTGACAGACCACTGATGAAGAGAGGGAGGAAAAGGGGGGGAAATCCTATGCTGGAATCCTGTGCAGGTTTACTCAGAAGTAAGCTATTCTGAACATACAGGAACACATGTATTTATTTGTACACATTTGCTCAATTAATGACTTGTTTGTGTTTTGTTTTTTAGTGTGTGTGTTTTTCCAGAACACTGCAATAATAAAAACCAGGGAAATTCAATGATAATAAATCCAGCTGGTTTAAGACCAGAGTTAAGGCTATCTCATGTTGACTCAAGATCCACAAAGCCTGGAATTCAGAAGCTGAGAATGATGCTTTAACAGACGTGCCCCATGATCAGTAATGATGTTGTGCAATGTCACAAACTGTGCTTGCTTTCACGCAACAAACAGGCAAGGGTCAACTCACATGAGGATTCCTCTAGCAATACAGTAAGGTTCAGGTGCTTCACAAAGCAATACAGAACCAGGACAATGTAGGGGATTCCATCCTCGCCATCTGGATTTGGGCCTGAAAGACCTAGGAAAAGTGTGGGTGCATGGAGGATAAGTTGTAAGTTGCAATCATATTGGAGCAGAGGGAACAGTTTGCCATGAATCATTTTCTCAGCAGTCTTGTGTCTCATCTTCCAGCTACCCTTGATTTTAGTTTGTTACTAGTTAACTCCTTACTTTAAGGAGTTACTACTCCTTAGTTACTACTAGTTACTACTAGTTGTTGTCCCTTTTTAGTTTTACTTAACAACTGTGTCCTTTAGTAGTCTGTGAGGTGTGGTTGTGATTGGCCTTGTTGAGTCTCATAGTATTTCTTGACTTGATTACTGAATCAGTGGCATTGAAAGGTCTTCAGCTGTGCATGGTACTGCCATGCACTAGAAGGCTCTTATGCATCACTGTGGGTACAGCACCCATTGGTATGTTTTTGGGCAGAGGGGAAAGTAGAAGAATTTGGACCTTTCTCTTTTCTAGCAAGGTAGTCAGGACACGACATCTGACTGAGGAACAAGATGCAATCATAGGTCAGAGAGGCATCTGAGTAGAGATGTACGGATTCCCCACCGTCCATTCCGGTGGGGAATCCGTGAGCGGGGGAGGCAATCCGTTCCTCCCACCACCGGATTCCTCTGGAGCGGCTCCACTCTGCAAGGATTCTGGGGGGGAGAGCCCGGCTTGGGGGCCGTTTATCTTTCCACCTGCCAGCCAGAGCCATTCACCTCCTCCCTGCCGATCACCATTTCTTTAAAAAAAAAATGGTGATCGGCAGGATGTGCCATAGACTTATACACAAATAGAGCCATGAATCTTGCTTATAAATCTATGTGTCCATAGGCTTATACGCAAGATTCACGGCTCTATTTTGTCTGTAAGTCTATGGGCCCATCCTGCTGATTGTGAGCAGCAGAGAGGAAGCGAATGACTCTGGCTGGCAAGAAGCAGCCGAGTTCCATTCCGCCTCCAATCCTCCTGGAGCGGAGGTAAATGGTGCCGATCTGCCACATATTCCTGAGGATTCTTTCGAATCCGGCCTCATTTGAATCCATGGTGGATTTCTCCAACATCCCTACATCTGAGCTTAATGTCAGGAAGGCTTTCCCAGAAAAAAATGCCAGTGGAAGGATATTTAGTTAGTTAGTTAGTTATAAAATAAATTGAAGCAATGATAGAAAAAATAAAACGGGATAGAAGTAAGCAGTGGGATTTGGCCTACATGGCCAAGGAGCAAAGCAGGCAAGGATGGGGTTTGTAAGCTGTACATAGAGGTGCTGTGTTGCACAGACAGAATCTGAGTCTACATGAAATACATATGTGGTAGAATGAACTGGAAACACATCCAGGTTAGACAACTGCAACACATTCTACATGGGGCTGCCTTTGAAACATGTTCAAAAACTACAACTGGTGCAGAATGTACTAGTCAGAGTGCAGACGGGGGGAAGCGTTTTTCAGAGCATGTTCCTCCAATAGTATTCAAACTTCAGTGGCTCACTGTCTGTTTCCAAGACAAATTCAAGGTTCTGGTTATCACCTTTAAAGCCCTAAATAGTTTGGGACTGGGGTATTTAACAGACTGCTTGCTCCCAAGTGTTTCCACCCACCCACTGAGGTTTTTCAAAGAGACCCTGGTTTGTGTCCTGCCACCATCAGAAGTACAGCTGTTAGGAATGTGGGATAGGGCCATCTCAGTTGTAGCGGCCAGATTTTGGAACTCTCTGGCCCAGGAGGATCATAGAATCATAGAATAGTAGGGTTGGAAGGGGCCTACAAGGGGCTCATCTGATCCCTTCCTCGGTGATCTTCGGATATCTAGTGAAGACTTTCTGTTTTCAATATTACCTGGCAAACCCCATGACTGCTAATGTTTTGTTGAGTCTGATGGCTCAATGAGCCTTACTTCTGAGTAGACATAAGATTGTGCTATAAGTCTTGCTATAAGTAAGCACACTTACTTGAGAATAAGTACCCCATTGAACTTAATGTGGTGCTCTAAATCAAGAGAGGATGTTGATCCTGAACTTGGTGGGATGAGGAATCAGATCTGTCTCTCTTCACTGCAGGGAGGCATTTTACCCTCTTTTCCCTATGATTGGCCTGCGATCACAAAATGTGCTCAAGTATTTACATTGCAGACACGTGGTTTGAATCGAGGAAAGTCCTTCCTTGGCAAGTTCATAGCACTGTGCCAGCATTACACACTGCTGATACAGCACCATTAACTTCTATTACTAGCTTATCTACAATCTTTTTGAAAGCAGGATAAAGGGGGAAATGTGCGGGAGATGTCCTGGAGGTTGATGATGTCATGTAATGGACCCACAAACCTCTGCGAGTGACCAATCATGAGTTTACAATAAATTGCTCATGTAGAGACACCATCAGTCCAATCTCCTCCTTCAAGGTGGGAGCTCTGTCTCCAGCCTGGTGGGGGAGATCTACCACATCCTATGGCCCCTCAGATGCTGTCTTGGGGCCATAGGATTGCTCTCTTGTGCATTTTAATATAAGAAAATAAATACAGCAAATAAATACTGCTGAAAGGGTGTGTCTGGCCCAAGATCACCTACTGAGCCTTGTACTGGGGATTTGGACAGTTGTGTGAATTGTATGTGATACATGTCTCTTTCTTGAATTGCTTGGAGCCTTGTATTTTCTTTTATTCTCTTTCTAAAAGGTTTGGGCTGCTTTTCCACAATTTGGCACGCATGAGCCAGTAAAGGAAACAAAAACACCAACCCTACAGATATAAAAGCATTAAAATCCAGAAAGGAACCATCAAAAAATCATAAAACCATCATAAAAACAGCATCAAAATAATATATTAAATTCACTGGGGATGGGGAGGGAGGCAAACCCCAAATCAATCCAGATTACAGCAACACAGTCATTTCTACTCTGGTTCTCCATAAATCTGATGGAGCAGAGGCTTTTGTTAGCCACCTAAACTATGTAGTGATGTAGCCAGATGAGCTTCCTGGGGGAATAGATTCTGTGCCATTGCAGGGGAGTGAACTCCATCCTTTGCCATGAAGGGCATTCTTTGTTCCTCCTTGTAGGGCAATGTAATCTAGGTCAGGGGTGGGTGATTTGGTGCGTAATTTGCAGTGCATTGACAAGGATTTCTGACTCCCATTTAACAACAGCAACAATTAACCTCCATGCCCACCCCGCAAAAAAATTAGGTTCTCAAATAACATAAAAAACGGGAGAAAAAAAGTTGCAGAGTTTAAGGACTATGAGACCTAGTACCAAAAGCAAATGCTTGGGTTGAGTGGTCAGGAGCACCCTGTTGCGTTCACAATTTTTTGCACCAAGCACCACTAGGTGGACCTCACTGTTATAGTAAAAACCAAAGTAGATCTCACAAGACTAAAGTCCGCCCACTCCAAGATATATGTTAGTTATTCTGGAGTAGGGATGTCAGAGAATTTCTCCACGAATCTCCGGGAGGCCGAATGCCAGCGCATTCGGCCCCCCCGAAATTGGTGGCGAAACGGTCTGCCCCCCGCCCCCCCCCGGGACGGGACTTACCTTGTGCGAATGTCCCTGGCGGCGGCGCCTCCGGCGGCGGCTCCAGCAGCAGCTCCAGCGGCGGCTCCAGCGGCAGCGCAGCGGCGGCGGCTGCGGCGGCCGGTCTTCTGACCGGCTGCCGCTACCGCCATTTCCAAGTTAAAAACAACAACAACAACAACAAACGTGATAGGCTACGTAAAGATTTATGTAGCCTATCACGGCTAGATTTTTAAAAAACACCATGATAGGCTATGTAAATGTTTACGTAGCCTATCACGGCTGCGTGGGGAAAAAAAACAAAACCGCGTGTACGCAAATGGTGGCGCCCATGGGCGCCGCCATTTGCGTACGCATGGTTTTGTTTTTGTTTTTTTCACTCAGCCGTGATAGGCTACGCAAACATTTACGTAGCCTATCATGGCTGACTGCAGGGATGCAAACGGCGGCAGCTATGGCCACTGCCATTTGCATCCCGGCAGGACAGGAGGATTCGCGGCCGGAGGGATGGGGCGCCTCCCCCCAGCCAGAATTTCAGCGGGGAGGGACGGGGCGCCTCCCCCTGGCCAGAATTTTGGCGGGGAGGGACGGGGCGCCTCCTCCCCAGCCAGAATTTCAGCGGGAGGGACGGAGCACCTCCCCCCCACCATGAATCAAGCTTCGGGATCAGGTAAGGGACTTTCGTACATCCCTATGAGTGGGTTGGTCTCTAGCAGATCTAGCCTTGAATAACTAGTCTTGACCTGTGAAATATGATGGATGGATACTATTTTTCTTGTCTTTTAATGTTTTGAATATTTTTACAGTTTTAATATTGATGATTTAATTATATTTTTAACTTGGGTACACAGTACTTGTATATACATTTATAGGTTTTAATTTTACAAGTTTTAATGTTGTAAAGCTGCCTTGAGTCCCAGTATTGGGGAAAAGGTGGGATATAAATATAATAATAATAATAATAATAATAATAATAATAATAATAATAGAAGCAATAGATTGGATGGTGATCCTTTGATTCATGACCCAGTGAACCCTTTGGTTATTGCTTTGTTGTTCCTTGGTAGAATGTGAATCCAGTTATGTAGAATAAGTTTGCATAGCATAATCCCTGGGATTTTGTCTTTGATGGAGTCACGAAAGACATTTCATTTATTTATGTGTTTGTTTATTTAAAACATTTATATCCCATTCTATATCATTAGAATCTCAGGATGGTGTACAGATAAAATCAATTTAGACAGTATAAAACCATAGATAACATAAACAGCTAAAAAACATATTAAGCCATTAAGCAAGCTAATACCAATTTAAAACCGAAAACAATAAAACAGTTAAAACAGTGTGCTTATTTAGGAAATGCATTTATCAGATGTCCCTCAGTCCCACACTGGCAATCCCAAAGGTCAAGGAGTTATTTCTTGTGATGACATGAACTTACCACACAGGAATTGTCTTTCCTGTGGGTTTAGCTTCTAAGATTTAAACCATGACATCATTCCGGAATGGTCACCATACATTGTCTGACTGCTCTGATTCTTAGGATGTTTTTCTGCCTTCCTGTAACTTAAATTCATTATTTCATGTTCTACGGTCTTGGATGATAGGGAACAGGTTGTGGCCCTCTTATGTGTAACAACCCTTTAGGTACTTGAAAAGTGCTACCCTATCCCCTCAAATAAAAACAGAGGATTTCAGTACGTTGAGTTCATATCTCTGGCAGAGTTGTGTTGAAGCATCTTTGCCTCAAGGAAAACTTTTTTTTATTTTTAGGGCTTTTTTAGTTTAGAACAAAGACCACTGGGTGTTGTTGGGGAGGACATGATAGAGTTTTATGAAATTATGCATAGTGTGAAGCAGAAGGAGGCAACTTGGTGTCCTATAGATGTGTTGGACTGCAACTCCCATAATCCCTGACCACTGGCTGTGCTGCTTTGGGCTTATGGGAGCTATAGTCCCAAACATCTGGAGGGTACCAGGTTGCTTTCTCCTATGGTAGACTGAATCAGTCCCACAGGTCTCTCTTATATTTTACAAGTGAAAATGTATGGGGCAACCTGCAGAGAGGTGAGGAGCAACAGAGCCTGTGGTACACCTGGCTTCCAGACGTACTGATTCTGTTTTGTTTGTTTGTTACATTTCCGTAGTGCCCAACAGCCAAATCTCTCATCTGATTTAATCTAGTGATTTAGAGATGGTTGGTGGTTGCGGTGGTGGGTTTGCCTTGGGCTTTGTTTTAATCTAACTCATGAGACGGGTTTGCATTCCATATGTTGTTTCTCATCAGCAAAGTCAGAAAAGGTTTGTGCAATTCATGTTTGGCAGGTAGAATCTGTTCTTCCCTCTAAAAAAACAGCAGTGGTTTTGGAGTGTGAAAATCCCAACACTGGATTCTAATAATTCTGGTGGGTGCATGTAGGAATGGTGTGGGCACCTGACTCAGTCCAGGAATCCAGCAGACCCGCTCCTGCCCGCACCCTTGAGCCCTGCTCTCCGAGCCCCGCCCTTGCTTGCTCCCTGCCTGCGCTCGGCAAATGGCCTGCACTCACCCTGGCGGCCTCATTGAGCTTTGTAGTCACCATTTTTGAGAAATGAAATGGCAATCGCAAAATTGTGCATATTTGCGCACACGCAGAGACACACAATTTTATGACTCTGCATACTCGCATATGCGAAAATCCACATTTTGCGACTGCGCATATTTGTGTATGCATGAAAATGCATATTTCCCGAAAATACACACTTTTGCACACAGACTAATGTGTTCCTTCACAAAAATGCACATTTTGCACATGAGAATATGTGCATTCGCAAAAATGTGTATTTTCACACATATAAAACATGCACATTTTTGCGATAAAATGGTGACCATGGAGCTCAACGAGGCTGTTGGGATGAGTGTGGGCTGCTCACCAAGTGTGGGAGGGGCTCAACCTTGATCTGGGGACCAGCAAGTGGGAGCAGGGGCTGGGCGGGCGTCTAGAGAACCCGGACAGAGGTGAGTTCGCACATCCCTAGCTGCATGTGATGAGTGGGTGGAGCCTGGGGTAGATCAATGTGCAAGTGATCTGCCCCAGTACACAGTTGAAGCATGCACACTAAGTGAAAATGCAGCTCCTTGCTTTGGCTCCAGGAATCTGGCTACAGATCTGGCCTGTACAGCCATTTTGTTTTTGCCTAATTGGTCAGCAGTTCCAGCAAAATCCTCCCCACTCCTGTAATATCAACTGCCTTAGCTAAATTCTTTTGACTTCCCTCAATGTTTGTTTGTTTTCTTTCTGCCTGGGGAAGAGGATAACTCACCCCCAATTTTCTTCAAATGTTGCCTTTAGTGCCTAGTATTATTATTATTATTATTATTATTATTCCTTCTCCTTTCTCTTCTTTCTTGACAGTTTAACAGGCACAACAGTTCCTGATCTGATTGTCAGCACCCAACATCAGATGTGGGTTCTATTCCAGACAGACAGTGTGAAGAACTTACTGGGATTCAAAGCAACCTATGAAGGTAAACCAAGTCCCTATACTGGTTGATACATATTCCCTTTGTGGAGGTTTCTTGCCAAGGAGAAACCAAGGATTCTGAGCATAACAAAGTACAATGCAGATACATGGCTATGACAGAAAAGATTCAGAGAATCTTTTCCACATTGACTCACCTGCAAAGGAAACAAGACTGCCCCGTGTGAATGAAGATATAAGTGTAATAAATAAATGAATACTGCCTCAGCATTACCGGAACAGATCAATGTGATGAGTCAACTGCACTTCAAGGAAATTTGCTGCCATTATTAGTCGTTTCAGTGAGGAACTCCTGGTAAGCTATTAAGGAATTCCAAGGTTCCTGTCAGGGTTGTATCTGAGCCTGAGGCTATTGGATGACTTCAAATCCTTTAACTGGTAATGTCAGGAATTGAACCTGGGATCCTCTGCATGTAAAGCATGTGCTCTACCACTGTACTTTGAGATTTCCCTGACGTATGAACATATAAAACTGTCTTATACTGAGTGAAACCATAAGTCCATTTAGCTCAGTATTGTCCACTCCAGGTGCTGGCAACCTGGTACCCTCCAGATGTTTTAGACTACTACTTCCATAATGCCCAACCATTGGCCATGGTGGCTGGGGCTCAGGGGAATTGTAGTCCAAAATATCTGGAGAGTGCCAAGTAACCTACACCTAGTCTGTCTGAATGGAAGCAGTTCTCAAAGATCTCAGGACAGATAAGTATTCCCTAGCACTATTACACCAGAACATTTTTAACCGGGGATGCCAGTGTGGTGTAGTGGCTAGAGTGTTGGACTGGGAGCTGGGAGATCCGGGTTCTAGTCCCCACTTGGCCATGGAAGCTCACTGGGTGACTTTGGGCCAGTCATACACTCTCAGCCCAACCTACCTCACAGGGTTGTTGTTGTGAGGATAAAATGGAGAGGAGGAGGATAATGTAAGCCACCTTGGGTTCCTTGCAAGAGGAAAAAAGGCAGGGTATAAATGCAATAATAAAATAAAATGTCAGGGCTTGAAGTGTTTGACCACTGAACTGTGGTCCTTTCTTTAATTCATGCCATACAAACGTATTTCTTTTGTACCCGTGATAAAACTTTTATTCTCTTCCAAGGTAACGTTTGGAGCGAAACTAGTTTCACTTAATGCACATAGGGATGTCTGTCACTGGGAAATCTGTCAGGCTTAAATGGAATGGATTTCTGCAACATTTCCAATCCTGCAAGCAGGGGCAAACTGTGTCAGATTTTTTTTTTTCCAGACTCCGGGAAATTTTTGTGCAAAAGGCGGCCTCAAGCAAATTGTGCAAAAAGGCAGCCTCACCCAAACTGTTAGTTTTATCCTCTCCACACATTTAGCCCAGGAGAGTCATATTCCATATCCTGGGGAAGTGAAACTGACAAGGGTATTTACACAAGGGGAATGTACTTCTGCAGGGCTACATAGCAGACGGGCAGCCCTGCGATGGTGCACAGCTGCGCAACTTTGGCAATATTTCTTTAAAATAATTTACAGAAACATTTGGCCTCATTTCAAGACACACACACCCAAATTTGCACAAATAACACTTTGTGCAAGGCTGCCTTTTGTACAAATAACAATATGCTTGAGGCCACCTCTTGCGCAAATTGGCACCATTTTGAAAAACCCGGAGATTCACAAATTGGCTCAATCCGCTACAGAACAAGCCAGCTCCAGCAGAAGGAAAGGAGATGAAATCCGGGGGGTTGAAGCTCCACCCACGAAATGGAACCCTCGAACATCCCTAAAACACATGACATGATGTTTTCCGATCTCCTTCCCCATCAGCAGCAGCCAACGAGGTGCAGCTGAGGCAGGGAAATGCATGATGTTTTCCAAACACACTAACTGAACACAATCATCCTTCCTTTTTCACAGTTCTCCAAATTGTATCATCGTTCAGTTTCATGGTTCTTTGAATTTTGCAATGTGCTTCTCTGATCAAACAATGCATGCATTAGGGAAAATTGCACCCAAACAGACAAATTCATCTATCCCTAGTTACAAGGAGAGAGGGGAGAATATAGCACAAGGATGCCATTTTTGCCCCATGTCTGTTGCAATGTGTGCTTCGGCCCTCAGCTGCTAACTGAGAAATTGCAGAGTACAGGCTCATGTGTGAACCCCCTCTTAGAAGACAAAAGCTCTATGTGAAAGAAAGCAGCACTCCTCCCCCCCACCCATCCCACCTTGCTCCCTGTGGTAGATATTTACAAGCCTGCATGTGTATTGTTCTTATATCCACTTAGTGGTTATACACTTAGTGAGGTGGGCGTGGTTATAAAAACAACGCACATGCAGACTTGTAAATAGTCATTCAGCTGGTCATCTATCACGAGTAAGAAGAACTTCTAGGGGACCAGAAAATGAACCTTTTTTGAGAATTAGAAGTCAGCGGATTTTATGCCACCCCCTTTTAAGGCTGTCAGCAAAAAATTGACATACATTTGTGTGGATAGAAAAGCTAACTAAAACAAATAAATTAATGGAATATGGGCCGATAACTCCTGTAGACGTATTTGCACCATTTGGGACTTAAATGGGACATCTTTCTTGCCCTCCTATCGAACAGCTGTCTATGTCCTTCTTAAAATGTGCCACCTAGAACTCAATACAGTACTGGACAGGTGTAATCCTAGGCCATTTACCAAACATGATGACATCACTAGATCAATGTAACCAATCAGATTACTCCTTTTGTTGTTGTTTATTCGGTCAGTCGCTTCCGACTCTTCGTGACTTCATGGACCAGCCCACGCCAGAGCTTCCTGTCGGCCATCGCCACCCCCAGCTCCCCCAAGGTCGAATCTGTCACCTCCAGAATATCATCCATCCATCTTGCCCTTGATTGGCCCCTCTTCCTTTTGCCGTCCACTTTCCCTAGCATCAGCATCTTCTCCAGGGTATCCTGTCTTCTCATGATGTGGCCAAAGTACTTCAGTTTTGCCTTTAATATCCTTCCCGCCAGTGAGCAGTCTGGCTTTATTTCCTGGAGTATGGACTGGTTTGATCTTCTTGCAGTCCAAGGCACTCTCAGAATTTTCCTCCAGCACCACAGTTCAAAAGCATCTGTCTTCCTTCGCTCAGCCTTCCAAATGGTCCAGCTCTCGCAGCCATAGGTTACTACGGGGAATACCATTGCTTTAACTATGCGGACCTTTGTTGTCAGTGTGATGTCTCTGCTCTTCACTATTTTATCAAGATCTGTCATTGCTGTCCTCCCAAGAAGTAAACGTCTTCTGATTTCCTGGCTGCAGTCAGTATCTGCAGTAACCTTTGCGCCTAGAAAGACAAAGTCTGTAACTGCCTCCACGTTTTCTCCCTCTATTTGCCAGTTATCAATCCAGCTGGTTGCCAAATCTTGATGGTCATTAAGTTGAAATGAAGCCCTCCCATCACCCTTACTTTGCATAGGGGCAGGGGGGGAGAGAGATAATGGACTCTCATTGCCCAGGCAAAGGGAGCAGTGCTCCCTACCCCGGCAAGTACACTGCTTCAAGACTTTCACCTGGCTGGATCCAGCTCTACTCACTGGGGTAAAATATGATTGGAGATCGAAAGTCAGTTGTGAATGCCATCCTTGGGATGTCCACTCAAACACGCATCCATATTCTGCTCAAACTAGTCAACGGTGCAGACCTGCAACAGGGCAAAAGGGATGTCAGCAACTGGGTAGGGGTGGACGAAAGTCACATACCTGTCCTCGAAGCTTGTTCGCGGTGGGGGGGAGGCGCTTCGCTGCTCCCCCCGCGAAGTTCAGGCCGGGGGGGGGAGGCTTCCTGCCTCGCCCGGCTGAAATTCAGGCCGGGGAGAAGGCGCCTCACCTCGCCCGGCCGCGAACTCAAAAGTTTAAAAAAAAAAAAAAACGCCCCCGTGATAGGCTACGTGACAATTAACGTAGCCTATCACGACTAGATCTGCAAAGTCAGCCATGATAGGCTATGTTAATCATCACGTAGCCTATCGCGGGTGACTTTAAAAAAAAAAAGGGCGTACGCAAATGGCGGCCCCCATAGGGAGCCGCCATTCGCGTTCCTTATTTGGTCGCTGTAGTCTACATAAATCTTTACTTAGACTACAGCGACCAAATAAGGAACGGGAATGCCGGCTCCCTATGGGGGCCGCCATTATCCGTACGCGCTTTTTTTTTTTTTTTAAGTCACCTGTGATAGGCTACGTGACGATTTACGTAGCCTATCACGGCTGACTTTGCAAATCTAGCCGTGATAGGCTACGTTAATCGTCACGTAGCCTATCACGGGGGCATTTTTGTTTTTTTTCTTTGATTGGAATGGCGGCGGCGGCAGCCGGTCAAAAGACCGGCTGCCTCTCCCGCCCCGGACGAACACCCGCCGAACTGCCGGCCGGACCCGCCGCCGGGAGGGACATTCGCCAAAGGTAAGTCCCGTCCCGGGGGGGGCGGGGATCAGGGGTGTGTGGAGATTTTCTCCCCGAAACTTGTTCGGGGGGCCGAACACGTTGGCGCTCGGCCCCCCGAAGTTTCGGGGAGAAATTCTCCGCCATCCCTACAACTGGGACATGTTCCCCTTTCCCCTCGATACTTGTGTACTTGCAAACAGTTTGGTGCTCTTCTGCAATGGGGGGCATTTAGCAGGGAGGATAATGTTTATGAAATACGCCCCTTTTGGTTCTAATGTGAATAGCAAAATACAGAGAGGCTTCTGGGAGCCCTTCCTTGAGAGTAGCGTCCTCCTAACTGAACCTGCTGTACGAAAGGGGGTGGGGGAACAAGGATAGTGGTAATCCGTTCTGCCTGGAAAGCACTTTGAGTTGGCGCATAATGCAAGAATTTTTTAAGGGAAGGCAGCAATCGGGGCTGCCAGCTAGATGATGAAATTATGTGCACATACTCACAAGTTTCAGATGCAGTTTTAGGGCCAGCTTCTCTGAAAGAAATCACAGCTAATGGATCCTTGTAAAGTTAAGCTGAGGAGGAAAAAATACACCAACATTCCCTGGGAGAAAAGCTGGAGTGGTGGTGGTGGGTTGGCTTATATAGTAATTTTAAATAGCTATATATCCTGGGGACATTCTCCATATTGGAGTGCAATGGAGTGCTAGAGTGCCAGTGTGGAAAATAGAATTGCTCATCTTATTACTGATAATAAGATGGGAAAGAAGAAAACAAATAGCCAGGGTGGGGGAGAGAGGAAAGAACTATTCTGCAGCAGCATTGCTCATGGCCTTCAAAAGAAGAGAAAGGTGTCCTTAGATTAAACATTTTCCCCATTGTCAAAAAGGAGAGAATTGTTCATTGCACCCACCGAGGGTAGGGCTGGAAGCTTTGCAGAGGTGAAGTCTTGCTGGCCCCATTTCTCAGCTCCCTCTTGACTTGAGCCCTAGTCAGTGGAGGCTGGCGGCTCCAATGTCTGTGAGGCAGTGAATCTGCTCTGGGTTTCAGTCAGAATTCTAAAGGAGCCAGCTAAAGGAGCGAAGCACCTTGGATAGCTCCATCATCATCATTATCCCGCCTTTTTCCCAATACGGCGGCTTTACAACATTAAAACCTTGTACAGTTACAACATATAAATAGAAATATACAAAAGTTAAAATATAGTTAAATCCTCAATAATATTAAAATCGTATAAAATATCAGAATTTAAAAAGACAACAGCAATATAAACAACAGCACCGATATTCTCACAGGTCCAGATGATCTATCCTCAACAGCCTGCTGGAACAAAAAGGTTTTTACATGCTTTTAGAGTTCTGACTGGTTCTGACTGAAACCTGGAGTGGATTTGCCACCCCATGGACATCAGAGTCACCAGAATCCACTAGCCTAGCTTCACTTGGTACTTGGCTAGGGCCAAGCCACACATGACCGCGTATGTGTGTATGATCCAGATTGGGACCCATAGGGTCTTTAACACTCCCTCTCCCCACTGAGGTCCCAATCTGGATCAGACCCTTGCACCTGCAATTTGTTTTATCAGGAGGAGGCAAAGGGTTACCCCTCCCCCCATGTGCCAGTTCGGATCACAGACACGCTGTTGGCAATTTGTGATGGTGGGAAGGAAACTCTGCACTCAAGGGCAAAGCTGCACAGTTAAGGTCATGTGTAACTTGCCCCTTTGTTTATTCAGAGGTCCAATCTCAAGAGACTGATGGTTTTATGTATTTCCCAGAGCCCTTTTATATCTTGAGGATGGCATGAATCACCTCTCAAGTTACACAGCTACTCTCACTGTGCAAGCAATACAATCTGTTCACCCTGAGGCAAACTTGCAATTTTTTTTTTTAACAAACCAGTGACTCCAGATTCCGAGATGCGAGGCAAATGGGATTTCATAGGTGTGAACTCTGATGGATGTGGGTTATTTTAATCTAAGGGCCAAACTACATTTTACGGTAATTGTGTAATTAGTATGTAGCTGAAGGTTAGCTTTTTGTTTATGCTAGTGTTCGTCCGTGCAGCCCTATTCAGACTGGGACCACTGTGCTCCAGGAGGGGAGGGGTAAACCTTCCCCCCACAGTTTTATCCCCTAAATTCCCCCCATGCAGGGGAAAGGGGTTAAAAAAAAAAGGGAAAATGTCTCCTTCTCCTCCACCACCGGGGGGAGAAATTGCAGGAAAAAAATGATGGAGGAGAGAAGGTTCAGTTCTCCCCTCATGCTGCATGGTGTTAGCAAACCAAATCAGGGTTGTGCACACTTACACTAGCATAAACAAAAAACTAACCTTCAGCAGCACAGCAAGACATTAGTGCTTCACGTAACACAGGGGTTCCCAACCTTCTTGGGTTGGTAGGCACATCTGGAACTTTGATAAAAAGTTAGCACTCTCACAAAATGGGTGCTATGGGGGTCTTGCTCATTCATTTTGTAAATTGGTTTTGCCAGCCACAAAACACTCATTACCAGAAGACAAACTGGTGAGACGAAAAGAAAAGTCACTTGCTCAAGATCCTAAGAACAAGGCAGAGATGGAATCTGAGCTCCAAAGCAGAAAACCACTCTTTTGAAGCCAAATAAAGATGCTGCTGGATGGAAACCCTTTGCTTTGCAACATGCCAGCCTCCCAGTCAAAAATTAATAATTTTCAAAAAATCTTAACACATTAAATTAACATCATGAGGGGCAGGGAGCCCCTCCAACAATGTTGGAGACGCCAGGCATAATGTGTAGCTTGGTTCTAAGATCATACTGACAACAGGACCAGTTTGTATTGTAGCAATAACATATGTCTAGCAGATATTAAACCCAGATCCCTATATGACTGGCTTCCATTGTCAGGGTCAAGTCTGATGTTGTTGCAGTCAACATCAGGTGGGGTTTCCCTCTGTTTCCCCACTCCCACGTGAGGGACCTTTTTTTCCCTTCTAAATATGAGATTCATGCTTAATGCACCCTGAGAAATTATTGGAAGCAATACATTTTCCAGGATGTGGTCAGTAGTTGAGCTTGTTGCATGGGAGTTATGTTCTGAAGACGATGTCAGGGTGGAAACTAGGGATGGCAGAGAATTCCGCCACGGATTCCAGTGGGGCCAGATTCTTTAGAATCTGGCCCCCTGGAATCCGTGGCGGAATGGCTTCCTGCCCCCCGCCCCCCCACGGAATCCCTTCGGGACAGAACTTACCTTGGGCGGATGCAGCGGCGGCTCCGGCAGCGGTTCTGGTGGCTGGTCTCCTGGCCGGCCGGGCTGCTGCGGCCACCATTGGCGACCTTGCAGCTGTGATAGGCTACTTAAGTATTTATGTAGCCTATCACGGCTAAACCCCCCCCCTCAAAAAAACCCAGCATACGCAAATGGTGGCGGCTACAGCAGCCGCCATTTGCGTTCCCTATTTTTCGCCGTTCTAGCCTACATAAATATTTATGTAGGCTATTACGCCGAAAAAAAGGGGAACGCAAATAGCGTAGTGGGCACTATTTGAGTTCCTTTTTTTTCCGCCGTAATAGCTTACGTAAATATTTACGTAGGCTAGAACGGCGAAAAATAGGGAACGCAAATGGCGGCCGCCATAGCCGCCGCCATTTGCGTACGCTGGGTTTTTTTTGGGGGGTAGCTGTGATAGGCTACGTAAATACTTACGTAGCCTATCACGGCAGCTTGGTTGGACGTAAATGGCGGCCGCTACAGCGGCCGCCATTTGCGTCCACACAGCCCGTCCACGGCCAGAAGTCTGACTGCGGATGGCCCTTGCTGGCTGCTCCGCGGAGCTGCCGCACAGCGGAGCCAGCCGGGCAGGATTCCGGGGGGGAGGACCGGATTGCCTCCGCCCTGTCGAGGATTCCAGGGGGAGGGACAGAGTGCCTCCCCCCCACCGCAAATCACATCTGCGAACAGGTACGTCACTTTTGTACAACCCTAGTGGAAACTGAGCCGATAGAACCTCAGAGCAGTTCTGATTCTGAGGGGGAACAGCAATCCGTGGGAGAGGAGCGTGCTCATCTCTCACAGGCACAGCAGCTGGCAGAGATTCCTCCTGCCAGCATTCCTGGGTTAGATAGTGACCCTGGCAGCGAGAGAGTGTGGGAGGGGGCTTGCCGGATGCTCGACGCCAATGTCGGGAGCGACGGCAGCTGAAGGGTGCAGAAAGGAGGCGTAGCGCTCGTTTGGCGCTCAAGCCATGGTCACGTCCCGAGGACCCAAGGGAAAGAGGGAGGATCTCTCCCTAGCCCATAAGTTCAGGATCTTCCTGTGATTCTCCTTCAAACGGGGACCAACTGCCTAACCTGGAGCATAGGCTACCTTTTCCCCAGTGCTATTCCTTGCTTAGTCGCTGGTGATTAGCATCTGAAAGAGTCATTAAGTTGTAAAAGGATTAAAGCCTTGAAAAGAATCCTTTCATCTGTGTCTTGAGTTAGCTATTAGAGTAGACTGAAAGAGGCAGCTAGGGTGCTCTTGACAGCAGCTTCTGAATTTTGAAGACAAGGAGGAAAAAATTCCTGGTCTTTCTGACACCTTAGCATATCAGATGTGGATGTAAAAAATGGGTCTCGGGAAAGCTATACCTTGCCACAGTGCAAGACCTCTAGCAACAGGGACCATAAAAGAGTCACAGCTTGAAGAATCTTAGGGTAGGTTTATTGCCAAATGTTGCCTAAGGCCATTGGGAAAGTTTCTGCATGGAGAACACATTGTGAAAGTTTCTGCATGGAGAAAGGACGTAAAATGTAGGGGTGGATGAAACTCACTTACCTGTCCTCGAAGTTTTTCGCGGTGGGGGGGAGGCGCTTCGCTGCTCCCCCCGCGAAGTTCAGGCCGGGGGGGGAGGCTTCCCGCCTCGCCCGGCCGAAATTCAGGCTGGGGGGGAGGCTTCCCGCCTCGCCCGGCTGAAATTCAGGCCGGGGAGGAGGCGCCTCGCCTCGCCCGGCCGCGAACTCAAAAGTTTTTTTTAAAAAAAATAAACGCCCCCGTGATAGGCTACGTGACGATTAACGTAGCCTATCACGGCTAGATCTGCAAAGTCAGCCGTGATAGGCTACGTTAATCGTCACGTAGCCTATCACGGGTGACTTTGAAAAAAAAAAAAGCGCGTACGGATAATGGCAGCCCCCATAGGGAGCCGCCAGTCCCGTTCCTTATTTGGTCGCTGTAGTCTACGTAAAGATTTACGTAGACTATGGCGAAAATAAGGGCAACACTGACTTTGCAGATCTAGCCGTGATAGGCTACGTTAATCATCACGTAGCCTATCAGGGGACGGTTTTTTTTTTTTCTTTGATTGGAATGGCGGCGGCGGCAGCCAGTCAAAAGACGGGCTGCCACTCCCGCCCCGGACGAACACCCGCTGAACCGCCGGCCGGACCCGCCGCCGGGAGGGACATTCGGCAAAGGTAAATCCCATCCCAGGGGGGTGCGGGGGGCGGGGGGGCGGAGAATTTCTCCCCGAAACTTGTTCGGGTGGCCGAACACGTTGGCGCTCGGCCCCCCGAAGTTTCGGGGAGAAATTCTCCGCCATCCCTAGCAAAATGTGTTTCTAACACTAGCAAAATCTCTTGTGTGTGTTCACAGAGGGGGATGTTCACACATCTCTAAGTTGTCTCTGCATTTTGCCTAAAGCAACATTTTCAAGTTGAATTTGGACATTCCTCTTCAACATAGAACATCTATGGAAATTCAAGATAGGGATGGAAGAATCAGTGAATTTTGGTGTCTGTCATTTGCACATTTTCCAGTCTTGACTTTGGTTTGTTCCAAATATTGATACATTTTTTTAAAGTTTGCATGAAAATTCATTCACATTTTTGTGTGCATGTCTCCTAATACATGCATTTTTCTATGCAGTGTTTGCCTAATATATACACTTCTTTTTGCAAGCAATTTTCCTAATATTGAACATTATTTTCACTACTATATTCATTTTTGTCTGCACCTTCCTCCAGTATGCACATTAAAAAAAAAAATACAACAATTGTAGAATTCCATTGCAGAATCCGGAGAAGTGTGGATCTTGATGAATAACTGAGTTCCAGTGCATGTATTAGTTTGAAAGTGAAACATTAGGTAATTAGGATTAAATTAAGAATTTAGACATTGCAATGCAAACTGAATAAATTTCTCCCTATCCCTACTTCGAGGGAAGCAAAATGAGCACAACCATTAATTACTTACTGGCACAATCCTATGACTTGTGTCCTTGATGCTCGTAAGCCTGCAAACTCCGAGGTTTATGAGCATTCAGTGCAGAGCAGGAGTAGCAGCAGAGGCAATCTTCACTGCCCCACTCCACTCACTCTGCATTTTCGCTAGAAGGGCTGTTCTGTCCTTCATCCAGCTGGGGTGTTCCAGAGCAGGAGAGAAGGAGGCTGAAGAGGCCGTGGGACAGCTCATATTCCAGCTACTCCAGTCTCTTCCCCTCCCCGCCCAGTGGAATGCCCCCTTGACCCCTCTCTGAGGTTGAGTTCTCAACCTTTGAGAGGCACCCGGCCCAGTTCTTTCTCTACCGGCAGGGAGGGGGAGGAGGAGGGGGCGGATTCGCAGATCCAAGGTTGTCTCAACTTCGGATCCAGGAACAAGGTCTCCTATGCCCCCCACACACACACACACATGCTGTCTAGGGGTCATAAGATTGCTCCCTAATATAAATATATAAATCCATATATATTATATCCAATATATAATATATGGTGTATATGGTTCTTGCCACATATCCTATTCCCAGCAGCAATGTGAGGGGGCTAAGAAACTGCAATTTGCCTAAGGTCACCCAGCGAGCTTCATGGCTGGCTGGGGATTTGAAACCGGTTCTTCCTGGTGGAACTAGTCTGACACTCTAACCCAGGGTTAAGTGACATGGTGTTTGCAGGCACCAATACACCCCCAGATACCTTTCTTGCTGTACACCAAGGTGCCCTACCCCTCCCACTTTAGTTTCCAATTAACACTGTCTTACTGGTAGGGGTGGACGAAAGTCACTTACCTGTCCTCGAAGCTTGTTCGCGGTGGGGGGAAGGCGCTTCGCTGCTCCCCCCGCGAAGTTCAGGCCGGGGGGGGAGGCTTCCCGCCTCGCCCGGCCGAAATTCAGGCCGGGGAGGAGGCGCTTCGCCTCGCCCGGCCGCGAACTCCAAAGTTTTTCTAAAAAAAAACAAACGCCCCCGTGATAGGCTACATGACGATTAACATAGCCTATCATGGCTAGATCTGCAAAGTCAGCCGTGATAGGCTATGTAAATCATCACGTAGCCTATCACGGGTGACTTTAAAAAAAAAAAAAAGCGTGTACGAAAATGGCGGCCCCCATAGGGAGCCGCCATTCGCGTTCCTTATTTGGTCGCTGTAGTCTACGTAAATCTTTACGTAGACTACAGTGACCAAATAAGGAATGGGAATGGCAGCTCCCTATGGGGCCACCATTATCCGTACGCACTTTTTTTTTTTTTTTTAAGTCACCCGTGATAGGCTAAGTGACGATTTACGTAGCCTATCACGGCTGACTTTGCAAATCTAGCCGTGATAGGCTACGTTAATCGTCACGTAGCCTATCACGGGGGCATTTGTTTTTTTTTCTTTGATTGGAATGGCGGCGGCGGCAGCCGGTCGAAAGACCGGCTGCCGCTCCCGCCCCGGACGAACACCCGCCGAACCGCCGGCCGGACCCGCCGCTGGGGGGGACATTCGCCAAAGGTAAGTCCCGGCCCGGGGGCGGTGCGGGGGGCGGGGGGGTGGAGAATTTCTCCCCGAAACTTGTTCAGGGGGCTGAACACGTTGGCGCTTGGCCCCCCGAAGTTTCGGGGAGAAATTCTCTGCCAACCCTACTTACTGGCAGCTGAGATAGCTGTGAAATAGGTTTCTGTTGGTGGGTACAAAGGACTTGTTTAGTGTGTTAGTGCCCAGACTCCACATCTGCCACATTTGTTGTTGTTGTTCAGTCGTTCAGTCGTGTCCGACTCTTCGTGACCCCATGGACCATAGCACGCCAGGCCTTCCTGACCTGCGCTCTCTCCCGGAGTGTGCTCAAGTTCATATTCATTGCATCCGTGATGCTATCTAGCCATCTCATCCTCTGCCGTCCCCTTCTCCTTTTGCCTTCAGTCTTTCCCAGCATCAGGGTCTTTTCCAGGGAGTTTTCTCTTCGCATTAGGTGGCCAAAATATTGGAGCTTCAGCTTCATTATCTGTCCTTCCAATGAGCACTCAGGGTTGATTTCCTTTAGGATGGACTGATTTGACCTCCTTGCAGTCCAGGGCACTCGTAAGAGTCTTCTCCAGCACCACAGTTCGAAAGCATCAATTCTTCGGCGCTCAGCCTTCCTTATAGTCCAGCTCTCACAGCCATACATTACTACTGGGAAAACCATAGCTTTGATTATGTGGACCTTTGTCGGCAAGGTGATGTCTCTGCTTCTTACTATGCTGCCTAGGTTGGCCATAGCTTTCCTCCCAAGGAGCAAGCGTCTTTTAATTTCATGGCTACAGTCACCGTCTGCGGTGATCTTGGAGCCCAAGAAAGTAAAATCTGTCACTGCTTCCATTTCTTCCCCTTCTATATGCCAGGAAGTGATGGGGCCAGATGCCACAATCTTAGTTTTTTTAATGTTGAGTTTCAGACCAGCTTTTGCACTCTCCTCTTTCACCCTCAACAAGAGGCTCTTGAGATCCTCTTCGCTTTCTGCCATTAGGGTGGTATCATCTGCATATCGGAGGTTGTTGATAATTCTCCCAGCAATCTTAATTCCGACCTCTGATTCATCCAACCCGGCGTTTCTCATGATATCTGCCACATACTCAAGTCTTATGGTCAGGTTATTTGTCATTTATTTGTATTTATTTATTTATTTGTTTGTTTGTTTATTATTACATTTCTATACCCCCCAATAGCCTAAGCTCTTTGGGAGGTTCACAACAATTAAATAATATATTAACATAATGGACAGATTTATCTGACTACTTACACGTAGGGATTTTGTGAGTGCCCAGCTGGGTCCAGGAGGTCAGCAGAATCTCCGCACCACCCCCCTAGCCCCTACTCACCAAGCCGTTAGGTGCTTATGGACCCAGTCGCTGAATGCCCCAGAGCTTGGTGAGCAGCTGGGAGCAGCCCGGAGTTGTCATCGCCACGTCCACCTCAACCACTCCCGCCATCTCCTCCTTGCAAGGAGAAGATGGCAAGAGTGGTTGGGGCATGTGCAGTGCCAAGAACTTGTCCTGCCCATGCCAGCTGTCAAGCAAGCCCTTAACAGCCAGCAGGTCAGCACAAGGGCTTGGCACCCCAACCTCTGCAGCCATTTCCTCCTCATGAGAAGGAGGTGGCTAGAGCGCTTGGGGCACACCCATCACAAAGGACTCTGGCAGCCACGCCCTTGTGCGCATAAAGCCCATGTGGCGGGCGGGCGGGGGCAGGATGAGCAGGGAGGCTCCCCCGCTCTGGACAAAGGTGAGTCCATCCATCCATCTCTCAGTACAAGGAAGCTACTGATCCTCCCATTTGTACCTAAATCAAGAGTTTTCATTAAAATAGGGATGGCAGAGATTTCCGCCACGGATCTTGGTGAGATCCGAGCCCAAACTCTGTGGCGGAACGGTCTAGTCTTTACATAGACTAAGACTGCCAAAATAAGGGGGAACGCAAATAGCGTACGCGCGCGTGTGTGTGGTTTTTTTAAGGTCATACATGATAGGCTACATAAAAATTCACGTAGCCTATCACAGCTGACTACAGGGACGCAAATGGCGGCGGCTAGGGCCGCCGCCATTTGCATCCCTGCTAGCCAGCAGCCGGATGTCCGGCTGCTGGCGGAGGCAGCTGGCGGCTCGGCGGAATCCCCGAGGATTCCAGGGGGAGGGACGGAGTGCCTCCCCCCCAGCAGAACCCGGCGGAGCCAGGTAAGGGCACTTTTGTACATCCCTACATTAAAGAGAGTCCAGCTTCATTAGTGAACTTCAAGAGCTTAAAAAATATATAAATTACACATAATTATAAATTATACCAACCATTTTGTGTTGGTGCCCAAGACCGTTTCTCAAATTGCCAAATGTTCCCACAGTACAAAAAAAGATACCTAGCCTTGCTCTAGCCACTACACCATGCTGCACTGCACCATGCTGGCTCCTGAAGGCAGCTTACAACAAACCCTAAGTTTTGTTAGCAATGATGAAACTAGTAGGATTTCTCAAAGGTGTGTGAGCCCTCCCAAAAGTGCTTACGTACCTTGACCGACCAAGCCCCCTTGAATGCAATATCTTAGTCTTTTTTAATGTAACCAGATATCTACAGTCAGTAATCCTATCTGGAGGCAAGTGGAAGAGAGGAAAGTTTTAGGGTGGGGGAGAAGAGTTGCCAATCAGCTTGATCATCCCTTTCATAATCCACTAAGATCGGCCCTCTCAGCTGGACATCATTACAGTAGCCGAGTATCTTATTTAATCCACTAATTACAGTCTTTAGTGGGACTGAATTTTAATATTGGAATTGGAAAAACAATAGACTTTAAATAAGCAGGCCTCTGAGCAAAAAATGATGGGCCTTTTTTTAGTTAATCTTTCCTCCTTCCCATGGCGTTACGTTTTCCAGTCCTACAGTCAGGTACAACCGAAGAGCGTTCCAAGCCACAGAAGTCTGGAATTCACCGCAGCCTTTACATTTATTCACATGTCTGCCCCATTCAAATATAAAAGGGGAGGTCTGATTTTTTAAATACCAAAAGGGGATATGGGTAAGGTGGGTAGAACCTCCCCAGCTTGCCTTCCTGTCATGACCCAAAACTGAATGAGACCTTTCAAAGGGAGTCAGCAGATACTGACAGACCTTTGAAGCCACCCAAGAAGATGTTCCACTTGACTTGAAGACACTTGCAGGTTCAGAGGACTCCTCAACTCCCCCAAGATCACCTCCAGAACCCCCAGAACAAATGTGGCAGCATGGCGGAGCAGTAGCCCAGCCCCAAAGGGGCAGTGCCTACCTGGCATTATGAGGTCTCCCTGAACCCTACTCATGTGGAGGAAGCCAAACTCAACACCTGTTCCAGTTCAGAATCCTGGTGACCCTCTGGGGAATGGTGGGTCTGCTATAAAGCTGCATAGTTGGTGCCTACTTGTTGCTGATGCACCACCTCATCCATCTTAGCTCTCAGAGTCAGAATCCTTTGCTGGACAACTCCCTCACTTTCTGGGGCTCCTTGATGCCTGTCCCAGTGGATGGCTCTCTGGCAAGGCAGGAAACTGAGCCATACAGCAGCAGTCATATCATAGTAGGAATGGGACCCCCACCACCCCATGTTATCACACAGGGCACTTTTCTCACAGCTCAAGTGACTTCCAGGATCAAAACTGGACTGGAAGAAAAATGCCTGAAGCAATGGAGGGGCAGGGGAGCTAAGGCAGGAGACAGTTTGTCTCCCTTACCCATGCACCCCATTCGATGCAGAATCTATCTCACACACCCATGCACACACGCTCACACACACAAGAAGTGAATGGGCCAGGCACATGAACAATATACATGTATTTTGGCCCTAGCTCTTCTTCCACCACCTCCACCATCATCATTATCATCTGTAATATTTTTTTTAAATCATTTTCAGTTGTCACTTACTTATGACGTTTGCAACCCACCCTTTCTCCGAGGAGCTCAAAGTAGCCTACATCTGGGTAATCCCATTTTTCACATCCCAACCACTGCTGCAAAGCAGAGTGAGAGTTTAGTGTTTTAATGAAGTGGGTGCCCTTCAGTAGAGTGGTGGGTCCACTCTGGGTTTCAGTCAGAAGCAGCCAGAACTCTAAAGGAGCTATCCAAGGTGTGACCTTGGATAGCTCCTTTAGAGTTCTGGCTGCTTCTGACTGAAACCTGGAGTGGATTCACTGCCTCACTGGACATCAGAGCCACCAGCCTCTACTGAAGGGCACCCACTAAGGTTCATGGAGAGGGGGAGGGCAGGGGGCAGATTTTAAGCCAAGACTTAGCACACTACCCACTACACCACTTCTGCTCCTCCACCAGCCCATTGATCTATTTCTAGGACAAGTTCTTCCAGTTCTGGAACAGATATCCCTGCTACTGTGAGACAAGAACCTTATAAGGCTTCTTCTCATCTGCCTGTCTCTCTGTGTGTCCCTCTGCTTCTTCTTCCACAAGAGCAGCGGGTTCCCTTGAGAGAACCTGCATTACACAGGGGATCTCTCCCAGCCCTTCTTCTCTCTCCTTGTGAATGTTTGCAATTTGCTATGCATATTTATTCTTTTCTTCTCCTTCTAATGTGGTTCCTGCAACGTTTAAATGCCCCGTCTCCTCCTATACTGCCCCCCACCCACCCCCGTCAAGACCCATCAGAACAAGTCCTGTTTTGCATTGTTCACCCCATTCCTTCTTCATTAGATATACTGGCTGTTGTAAATATAACTATAACTGTCTATTAATATTAGTCTATCATCCACCCCCAAGCATTCAAAGAGCATTGCAGCAGATGAAGAAGCCAGGCATCCTGTTTTCTGCTACAGCTGTTCCCAGAGATTCACCTGGGTCTTGTTTATCTTTACGAAACAAGAATATAAGTAAACGGGAGCAGCTTAAGGTTATGCCTCAAGGGGGATGAGCTGCCTTAGCTATGCAGCACAACCATAACCACATTTCCCCAGCCATTCGGGGGGCAGGGGGCACTTAGGTTGTTTTTAAAAATTAAAATATTCCTTACTGCAGAATGCAGCCACTGCACCAGGCAAAGCTGGAAGAATGGCCTCCCTCCCCCTGCTCCCATCTGCAGATACAGTGGCACATACAGATGCAGATACAGATGAATGGGCCACCGCCCCCCCAGGCTGCAGGCCTGTTCCTTCAGGGGGCATGCAACCCCATCTCGTGTAGGCCATTCACCAGTCCCTCAATTTAAGGTCCAATCTCTCTGTCTGGTAGGTAGCCATGTGTCCTAATTTACAGAGGACAGTCCTCTATTTGGAGGTCCCCTCTGCTTGAAAGTAGGGGTGGACAGACTCACCCCCGGCTGCACTCGCCAGGCGCTCACTGAACCTCACCACCACCCCTGCTTTACGGCCACCATTTACGTAAAAGACCTTTTATGCAGAATAGTGAGCTGCCATTTTTACGCAAAATGGCAGCTAGCTAGGGGACTGGGAGGCCGCACAGAGTTCGACGGGCCCTCAACGGGCCGTCCAGCGGCCTGTGTGGTGAGTGGCGGTGGGCAAGGAGGATGGATGGAGGGACTCCGAAAGCTTCAGTTCACCTCCAGCTTTTGTTGGACCAAGTTGCTCTCTTGGGACCTGCTTGTGGGTAGCTGCAGTGATAGTGTTTGAGGTTGGGGCAGCACCAATGGATGTCACCCCCCCTTCATTTATATTTATTATTTATTATTACATTTCTATCCTGACTTTTTTCCTCTTGCAAGGAACCCAAGGCGGCTTACATTATCCTCCTCCTCCTCTCCATATCATCCCCATAACAACCCTGTGAGGTAGGTTGGGCTGAGAGTCAGTGACTGGCCCAAAGTCACCCAGTGAGCTTCAAGGCCATGTGGGGCCTGCGTCTCCCTAGTCCCAGTTCAGCACTCTAACCCCTATACGACACTGGCTCTCTAATCGCTACATCGCACTGGTAGTTGATCGGTGCCCACATTCTTCTGCTAAGCTTCTGCTTACCTCTCTTCCTTTGGGAAGGTTAGTGCCTCAGCACTAGGGCACTTGCTTTTCATGCAGACGGCCTCAAGCTGAATCCCCAGCATCTCCAGGTAGGGCTAGGAAAGCCCCCGCCTGAAACCCTGGAGAGAGCCGCTACCAGTCAGTGCTACCAGACAATGCTAAGCTTGATGGATCAATGGCTGACTCAGTATATGGCAGTTCCTATGTTTAAGGGGCTTGTGGGTTGCACTCTCTGTCTCAGCACAGGGATGGCTGGCAAATACCAATAGGAACACAATGAAGTATCCAGATATCACTAAACACAATGGTAAGATAACGTTTCCCAGCAAACCTTTCCTGCACATGGCACAACTACAGCTTTTACTAAGAGTGAACTGTGGGTGGGGGTCTGGGAGTTATGAATGAGTCATGAGTTTCTGAATAGTTCAAGCTTAGGTACTGCTTGAGAGTGCCTTGGACTGCAAGAAGATCAAACCAGTCCATACTCCAGGAAATAAAGCCAGACTGCTCACTTGAGGGAATGATATTAAAGGCAAAACTGAAGTACTTTGGCCACATCATGAGAAGACAGGATACCCTGGAGAAGATGCTGATGCTAGGGAAAGTGGAAGGCAAAAGGAAGAGGGGCCAACCAAGGGCAAGATGGATGGATGATATTCTGGAGGTGACGGACTCGACCTTGGGGGAGCTAGGGGTGGCGACGGCCGACAGGAAGCTCTGACGTGGGCTGGTCCATGAAGTCACGAAGTGTTGGAAGCGACTGACCGAATAAACAACAAAACAGGTACTGCATGGTTCAGGAAGCAGATGCTCTGGCCACAATGCAAGATGCCTGCTAAGTAGGGATGACCATCGCTGGGAAATCCGGCCCTTTTGGGGCTCGGTGGATTTCTGCGATAGCCCTGACTCGGCTTGCATTTGCAAGCCAAGCCATGGGTTTTTCTGGAAATCTGGGAACTTTTCGGGTTTTAAAAAAGTGGCATCAATGGACATTTGCACAAATTGCAACTGCAATTGATGTAATTTCCGCAATTTACGGACATTGCAGCTGCAGTTTGCGCTAATGCCTATTTATGCAAATACATTAAAAAATACAGAAAATCCACCAGCTGGCCCAACTCATTGCAGACTGAGTTGGTGGAAGACGGAATGGAGTCAGGGAAGCCAAGCCAACAACAGCTGGTCGAGCTCCACCCCGCAACCAGAGAGCTCCGACTGTCAGGAGCGCCCTAGCTGCCTCTTGCAGTCCCCACCAATAGCCAACTCAGGACACAGACAACGAGGATTCTTTCCGATACTTTATTCCTTTATTACTTTATGACTCTTTCAGATACTAATCACTAGCGACAAAGCAAGGAACAGCACTGGGGAAAGATAGCAGAGTAGCCTAAGCTCCAGGTAAGGCAGTTGGTCCCTGTTTGAAGGAGAACCACAGGAAGACCCTGAACTTATGGGCTATGGAGAGATCCTCCCTCTTTCCCTTGGGTCCTCGGGATGCGTCTGTTGTTTGCGCGCTAAACGAGCGGTACGCCTCCTTTCTGCGCCCTCCATCTGTCGTCACTCCCTGCGTCTGTGCTGAGCATCCAGCAAGCCCCCCTCTAGCGCTGTCTCACTGCCAGGGTCACTATCTATCCCAGGAATGCTGGCAAGAGGAATCTCTGCCAGCTGCTGTGCTTGTGAGAGATGAGTGAGCTCCTCTCCCACGGATTGCTGTTCCTCCTCAGAATCAGAACTGCTCTGGGGCTCTATTGGCTCAGTTTCCACCCTGACACCGACATCTCTACTGCCAAGATGGCATGGACAGGATAAGGAAGGCCATCTTGATCACCAATGGAGCCAGACCAAACCCTGTTCTCTGCAGGCAGAGTGGGTGGATTTTTACCCAAAAACTTTAGCAGGCGTCATACTGCAGATATCTGGATGGTCTTCCTGCTGTATCAGATGTGTTCGTCATCTAGTTTTCAAAAGAAGTAGGTCAGAACAAATTGTTTTCTCTGAGTACTACACACACACGCGCGCGCGCGCACACCCACACCCACACACACACACACCCTATTGACTCCCTGCTGAAACAGCTTTATGCGTCAACTGACCTATGTAATGTATGTTTGCCGAATATTCGGGGGATGTTTATTTTTTAATGTACTTCTCTCCCCACACTTCCCCCTTCCCTTCAGTCACTCCTCCTCTAGACTGACTGCTATTGACCCCTCTTAACGACTTCAAAGCTTAATGGAGTGAAGATTAAAAAGGACCATGATTTCACATTTCCAGTTGACATTTTGCACAGGCCATCTGGAGCTGGTGTTTGCTAAAGTTTCCCCCCCTCCTTTTTGTGGTTGCTTAATTTACAAAAAGAGACATGGGAATGTGGCTCAAAATTATTTAAAAGCCACCCTGCCTTGATCTGCCAGGCCTATAGTGCAATCCTATGTGTGTCTGCTCAGAAGTAAGCCCCACTGAGTTCAATAGAACTTATTCCCGGCAACTCTGGGAGCTCAGGGGGGCATTTTTGCCACCGGGCCCCCTCCATGGGTCGCACCTCCCCCTCCCCGTGGTGCTGAAAATGAATAAATATAATCATAATAATGGCATCAAAAGTGGCTATGGAGTACCAGAAGGGTCAAAATTAGCTTCTGGCAAGCACATTTTGACCCTTTTGGTACTGTGTAGTAGCTACAGAGCTCTAAAATGAGCCAAAAAGGGTCAAAAGGGCCACTAGAGATGCTGTTCTAATGCACGGGCGCGCGCGCGCACACACACATACATATATATATATATATATATATATATATATATCTTTTACAATCCTGGGGGCAGCAGGGGTGGCCCACCCCTGGCCTAATCCTTAACCTCAAATGTGTCAGGCCTGCCTGTGACTTATGAACATACATTCTCCCCCCTTCCCTGTTCTGAATTTTTACTCCTTTAATGAAAAACTATTTCAGCATCTCCCTAAATCCTAGGGATGTGAGAACACATCCGAGCTTGGCCTCCGGGCTGGCCCTCCGGGCTGCAGTCAAGTGTGCCCTTTGTGCTCGGTGAGCAGTCCGCAACTTACCTGGGCCTGTTCGTCTCTGTGCCCTCATAGACTTATATGCAAAAAGCACTGTGAGTTGCCCACAGACTCTAGTTTACAGAGCTATTTTGCGTATAACTCTATGGGAAGTGCTGCCAATCGCCATTTAAAAAAAAAATGTGGCGATCGGCACAGAGACTAACAGGCCTGGGTAAGTTGCAGGCTGCTCATCGAGCATGGGGGGCGCTCAACTGCAGCCCGGAGGGCCAGCAAGCAATGGGGAGCTCAGTGGGCACAGCTTTGCAGCCATGGGAGCCAGCAGCCCATCAAATTTGAGGACCAAAATGGGCACCCACGACATCCTTAAATCACCATCATCTTTTGCCCCAGGTAGAACCTCCCAAATTTGCTGCTTATCTGTGGTTGCTCAAGGGTAAAGGACTTACCATCTGCATGTGCTTTGATGCACTCTTTTCCAGCCAAACCCCAGCTTCACAGTGTGATAGCCTTATGGGATCGTGTCCTCTTGTGACAAACGGTAGTCTGGAGTATTTGAGTTAATTCATGGGGGAAGTTGGTGTGTTTGTTTTATTTTTAGGGCAGGACATTGAATGTTGATCTTTCAGCCATGACAATAGCTACCTGAAATTCAAACTTCTGCCCATGTCAGTGTTTTATCAGCAGGTAATTAAAGCTGAATATTAGCTTCCTCTTTGTTTTACCATGCCAAGGGTGCTCACATACAACATAACGATGCTGAACCAGTCCATTTAGCCATTTTTCACAGTACTAGAAACAACTTGCCATGGTCTCAAATAAAAACATTTCTAAGGGTGCAATTCTGTGCATGTTTAGATAGAAACAAAAGTCCTACAACTCCCAGCATTCTTCAGCCAGCATGATCAGCTGGGGAATGCTGGGAGATGTGGGACTCTTTTCTGTCTAAACATGCATAGGTTTGTGCCCTAAAGAGACGTTGGAGACGCAGAATCCTGGAGAAGATGGAAACACCTTTTGTTCCAGCTGGGCTAATTTCTAAGTGGCCGCATTCACATTATGCAGTAATGTAAGAATTCTGGGCAGCTGGTTGCTTCTCTTTTAAGGGAGTTGTGTTTGTTGTTGTTGTTGTTGACAGTGGTGTTGCTGTTAAACAGTAGAAAGTGAGAGAAAGTTTGGAGAAATTCAACAGATCTGTTTTAAGATGGGCAGCTAGTAATAACATCATACCAATGGCAAATCCTAACTGTTGCTTTGCATTCAGTTATCTATAAAATCAAAGATGACTATATTTCCTTTATACTAGTCAAAGCAAGTTGTTTTAACAACCTTTTTCTGTACTTCATTTTCAATCCAAAGTTACTTCCCACCAGTGATGCCATAAACTTGCACTTACCCAGCCATCTCTTCAGTTGAAGAACAGGGGGGAAAAATGAACAGTATCGTGGCCTAGAACAGCGGTTTTCAAACAATGTCCCAATGATCTTTGGAAACCTGTTGAAGGTTCCTAAATGAGAAAAACAGTAATGGCATTGTGGACAGCTTTCTTGAAAGGATTCTGGTGCCCATAACTTCCTCTGCAGTATGCTGCTGGCGGGAGTGTGGATGTGATTTAGGGCAAAATTTCCATTCATGTGGGGTCAACAGCGAGTCCCAGCAGGAGATGGGCAGGCCAGCAGGGTTTTGGAAGTGGTGGATGATACACCACTGTATTCCCCAACCCTCAACACCACTTAGAATTGCTCTGCTAACCATGCAGTCCAGATCAGTCTGCCCATATATCCACACCCTGATCAGAGGGTGACCCCACCATAAGAGGTGAGGCAAGTGGTGTTTGCGGAGACAGCCTTCTGAACTGTGCTGCCCTGGTAATGGAGGTCTTTCCCCAGGGAGTCGCATTGGGTTCCACCTCTGTTGTCTATCCAGCACCAAGTGAGCAATCTCTCCCCACCCCGCCCCTGGCGTTTAATTTTTAAATGGAGTTGCTAGTTTGCTGCAAACTGTATCCTCTGTTGGATAAATCTCTATGGATTTTGTATATTTTGTTCTTTATTATTGTTAGAGATGTGAGCTGTCCTTGTCATGTTGAATGCAGGGATGGGCAAACTCACCGGGATCTGAGTTGTGCGCTGCTCGCCAGACCGGCGGCTGCCTGCCCTTGTTTCTGGTGCTGCATGCCGAGCTGGGCAGTCCGTGAGCACCCGGTGCATGGTGCCTGGCCACCCACTTACTTGCTGAGCCACCATTTTGTGGGAAAATGCCGGTTCATCCTTGTTCGTAAATGACCACCTGCACAAACAGCGGCCATAAAGCGGCAAGATTACAGGCACAAATGTTCCATGGCCTTTACAGTTGCCATTTGCACAGATGGATGTTAACAAACAAGGGCAAGCCACCATTTTCCTGCAAAATGGCAGCTCAGTAAGGAAAGGGGCAGCCGTGCCCTTGCCTGCCTCCGCACTCACCAAGCCGGGCAAGAGGTGGGATTCCTGGACTGGCATCTGGGGGGCCGAGCCAGTGATTTCTCTCTGGGCTTCGAGCCCCAGCTGGGTGCCCACAACATCCCTAGTTGAATGGTAGCATATACACTGATGCACTGGCTAGAGTCCTGTACACACTTACTTGAGAGTAAGGCCCAATGAACTCAGTAGGATGTACTTCTCAGTAGACATGCATAGGATTGTGCTGCAAATAAATAAAAAATTGACCAGTCATTTTTTTTCCTGTTTTAAAAGCATTACCTTTATTCGAACAGTACAAAATACAATTAAATCCATCATCAACAAGTTTAGAAATACAAATTAACTGTTTTTGTGAAACAATGAGATTAACTTTTTAACAATTGTGTTAGATTATTATAACTTTGGTTCATAGACCAGTTATTCTCTTGGCCTTTTATAATGGAATAACAGGATCACCTAACAGTTCAGTGTGTGCGTGAGTGTTTTAAAAAATAATTTAAAACTTAACGGTATGCTAAACAGGAACTATTCTTTTTAAAAACAAGCCAATTCTCCAAACATCATTAATACCATGGCTTCATGGAATACTTGACAATATTTGACTATACTCAGTCTAGTTGTTACTGCAGTCATATGACCCGTTCTGATTAAAATACAGAACACAAAGTGAGATTTAAGGTGCAATCCTATGCATGTTCAGACAGAAAAAAATCCTACAACTCCCATGCTGGCTAGGGAGTGCTGGGAGCTGTAGGACTTTTTTTCTGCCTAAACGTACATAGGATTGCACCCTAGCTAATGAAGGCAAACGGTTGCACTCTTAAGCACTCAGCAATAACTTTTTAAAAAAAAAAAACCCACTTAGGGTGTGATCCTATACATGTTTAAACGGGAAAAAAAAGCTTACAATTCCCAGCATTCCCCAGTCTCTGTCTAAGCACGCCCTTAGTCACCCATTCAGTAATATATGAGACTTTTTCTGATAGACAATGCATTATCATTGGACGTCCTGATAAAGTAAGCAGGAGATAAATGATAAAAGTAACAGCATTAGAATTTTGAGGACTCCTGCCTTATATGGAAACAATATTGACATGGGATTCTCAAAACTCTGCCCTCAAGTACCACTGCAGGTAGAACATTAAATCTTTCAAGTTTAAATGCTCTACATGCTTGTGTTTCCTTAAGAAAAATTGGATAAGGTTGCAAAGTACTTCAGGATGAGAGAGCCAGGGATGCTCAATCTGACTGAAATACTTCAAAGCCCGGTTCATCTCTCTCCCATTCTCATTTGCAACCTGTTTTTTCAGTTTGTTTGAATGGGCAAAGAACACATTTCTCAAAAGTGTGCACTTTCTCCCCCTGACTAAAGCATGAAAATTGTTTTTTTTTTAAATGTTCAAAGTAAAAAATGCACAACTTAGAAATGCACAACTTAATGTGTGCATTTTTAAAAGTGTGCATTTCTAAAAGTCTGCCCTTTCCCCACTAAAGCATGAAAGTGTTACTATTTAAAGTATGCATTTTTAAAGTGAGCAGTTTGTTAAATGCTCACTTTTTAAAATGTGCACTTTAAGTTGTGCATTTTAAAGTTTGTGCATTTTTAAAGTGCACATTTTATGAACATGAAAACAAGTTTGGGAATTTGCAAACATTTTTGGATAATATGCACTTCTGTTCATGTTTGCAAACGGGGGCATTTTTGAATAAGTTGCAAACTGAAACAAAATTCTCGTGCATCCCTAAAAGTACCATAACTGGGTAGAATTCCATGAGCTATTATTACCCAAACAATATACATTTTGTCTTTCATTTATGTGTGTGTGTGTGGGGGGGGGTCAATACTTTAAATGCTTCTTGTTGCCTATGCAGTAGAAATGCCAAGTAATCAATTGATCTTAAGTAGAAACTATGAAGACTCATGATAAACTAGTTCAGTCTATCCCAACTTGGTGATGCACTCTCATCATTGGGAGCATGTTCAATACATCTGGAGGACACCAGTTTTGGGAAGGCTGTTCTAGATCATAGCCCCTGATAAGAAAATTCAGGGTGTAAATCAATCCTGTCTTCCCAGTGTCTTTTAATGATGGTGGGGGCATCATTTTTCAACCTGTTAGAAAACCTCCATCCTTCACACCTTAGCAGAAGCAACACAGAAAGGTACAGAAAGGTCCCACTTTCACCACTTCTCTGTATCATATGACACCAACCCAGTTATTTGTAAAGAGAAGCCGACCAGTTTCATACCTTTTCCAGAGACAGTTTAATAGCAAAAGAAGCTCATTGCTTTTCAGCCTGTATCAAAATAGAAGATGGGTTAATGCAAATCTTGGATTATATAATTTCCTCTATAAGCAAGTTGTCACAAAAGAAATTTGCAATTTGCAATTTAGTGTCAGAAATTGAAAAGAAGAGTTGGGGAGAAAAGTGTATGTTGTTTTAAAAGAGAAAATGACAAAAAAAACAAGGTGGTTGATCACAGAGGAAGGGGATTTTTTTAAAGGCCAAAGAAAGTGAAAGATGAGCAGAATGTGACATAGATTAATAGCAGTAAGGCACTGAAGAAGGCATGGGAGGGGAAAAATTCTGGTGCTAATAGCAACAGGGAGAAAAGGAATCCTTTAGAAATGAAATGGTGTGCAAGCAGATAATAGGGGGGAAATTGCACAGGCAATATTCCTGGATTCAGAATAGTATTTATCTCTTCTAAGATGTATCTCTCTGCAAAAAAAAAAGGATGTTGTGTCTTGGCTTTAGAAATGCATTGGCGAAATCTATGTTACACAAGGTTTGAGTTCTAACGTGATTCTACAGCAGGCATTCAAACACCATGCACATACACAAACTTTTCTCCAATTACCTCTACTCATCCTGCAACCAAGCTGACACTCTGCATCTCTGTCCACTACTTTGATTTGATATTCAGTTTAGAGGAGATAGGTGAGCCCTCTCCTCTGATTGGCTTGGGATTTTTCAGGAAAACTTGACACATTTTCCCAAGTCAGCTCAAAGGCTCAGAAAGGTGTCACCCCAGTCCCCTGCAAGTTCACAAGTCCTGGTCAACAGCCACCACCAAACATATCCCCATGCCTTCTCTTACATCAGCAGCAGCAGCAAAAAGAGCCATGAAAAAGAGATTGTTTGGTGGTTTATTTCTCCTTCTGCCCCTTCATTCCCCTGTCACCCTGGATAACCATGACACAGGCGTAGGGGTCTCTTGGAGATGTAGGTCTTGCAATTGCTTCAATAGTTCCCCATGTCTGTCACACTGTAAGCAAAGGCAATGGGGGGAGGGAGGGATGGAAGAAGAAGAAGAAAAAGAAAAAGTCTCATGATCCAGGACTGAGATCCCTCAAAGACTGAGGGTTCCAGGAGCAACAACTCCGAGGAGGAGTCAGAACCAGTTCCTAGTCCTTCACAAGTGAAGCCCTCCACCTCAGCTCCTGCACCCTATCCACAGGACCCCAGGAGGTATTGCTGCCCTCTGACTCTAAGGAGCGGACCTCAGACTCTTCCAGTGACCAGAGAGACCTTGGGTAGGGATGTATGAAAATTTCAATTTTGCTCTCAAAACATGCAACCTTGCTCCAGTCAAACCCACAAACATGAGCATGTGTCCAACAAAAATATTTGCAAATTGTTCAGCACGTGCTTGTGTTCATCTCATTCCCGATTCCCAGTTCGATTTGTGCAAATTTCCTAATTTGCACAATTTTCCTCAGTCGGCTGAATCATCCCTGCTTTACTCTATGGAGGAAATTTGCACAAATTAGAAATTTTGCGTAGATTTTGGGAGATTTGTGCACATCTCCCATTCAATTGCTGCTTGATTTGCACAAATCCCCTGTTTGCACAAAGTGAGCATCAGTTGCAAATGTGAATTGGAATCAGGCATGAGATGAGTGATGTTCAGAGAATCCTGGGGATCTCAAACCTCGTTGCCCATCCCTAACCCTGGTGAGCATTGCCCAACCAGATCCACATCCTGCAGACTCTCCCCCCCAGAAGAAGCCACAACTCTGGACAAGGGTGCTTTAAAAGCCAGATGTGGCAGTTGAGGTGACTTCCCAGATGTTTTCTCCTGGCCTGGCTATAAAACCCTGTCACTTGCTCTAGGTGAGTGCTGAAATAACTTGCAAAAGCATAAGGTCTAGAAACCTACTTTGTAAACCAGTAAACTGTCAAGCTGGCAGTCCATAAGCTACATCTACTCCAACCCTGATTTTTCTCAGCTCTGGGTTGCACCCTCCATGCCAGATTGGAAACATGAGACAAAAATAAATTTCCCATGAAAGGCATCTACAAAATGGGAAGGGGGACTGTTCAATTGCAGTCTCAGTAGAGAAGGATGGAGGCATCTGGGAGAGTCTTGTGCTGATTCTTCCTTACAGGTTCACCCCACCCACCCCAAGCATACCTTAAATAATGAAAGTAATCCAGACTTCCACCACGTTATTAGAAATCTTGGTGATTTCTTTTTTCCCCTCTTTGTTTCCATTTGAGAGAATTCCAGGTACTGCAAGAGTAAAAAGCCTGAGATGATAAAAGCTGTGCACAGGTTTCCTTTTGTGTTCCCCACTTCTCTTCTTGTCTCTTTATTTTTTTTCTTTCAGAAATCGACCAAGGGAGTTGTGGAGATCCCGGTGTGCCTGCCTATGGCAAGAGAGGAGGGACGACCTTTCGCCACGGGGACTCGTTGACGTTCGAATGCCAGCCAGCATTTGAACTGAAAGGACAGAAAACAATCACTTGTCAAAAGAGTAGCCAGTGGTCCTCTCAGAAACCAATATGTGTTTGTAAGTCAGAGAGAAGGGATGGCCTTGAGCCATTCAGAAGGGTTAGTGAAGAAGCTGCCCAGACTGTGCATTTTGGCAACTAATTATTACATAGGACACTGGGGAACTAAGGTTATGTTGTGTGTGTTTTTGTTCTTTTTAAAAAATGAAAAATGGGAGGGATGGGGGAGAGAAATGGCCCTGAACTTTGCATATTGATCCAGAGCTTCCTTGTTGCTTTGCCATTGTGCTGCTTTACACCAACCTCATAGAATCATAGAATCATAGGGTTGGAAGGGGCCTATAAGACCATCGAGTCCAACCCCCTGCTCAATGCAGGAATCCGAGTCAAAGCATCCCTGACAGGTGGCTGTCCAGATTCATCTTGAATGCCTCCAGTGTGGATATTCAACAAGATAGTTGACTAAAAAATTGGTTTAGGACTAAGGATGGGAGAAAAATTCATTCAGTTTGCATTTTAATGTAATTTCGCACTTTGAACCACTATGTGAACTGAAACTTAGTAATCCTGTGAAATTTGCACCATTCCAAGTTTTGCAATGGAGTTCTCCAATCAAAAAATGTGCACAAAGATCCATATATTTGGTAAGATAATGTTAAAAAAATCATTAGGAAAATTGTTTGCCAAAAATGTGTATATTAATTAGGCAGAGATGCATACAAATGCATGTAGCAGAAGTGTGTATGAAAATGCTCATGCGTTTTCATGCAAACTTTTTTTAAAAATCCCAGAGTTTAGGAAAGATCAAAATTAAGAGTGGAGGAATTCTCGAAGTTCAAGGCGAACCAAACTTAAGATTGGAAAAATAAGAAACTGAGAGGAACCAAAATTGGCAGATTTGTCCACCTTATTCAAGACTTAGGCCCTGTTCACAGTCTTGTCAGCACACAAATGGATTGTCTGTGGGAGCGTCATAATCCCGAAGTCCATCTCTGACACAGAAACAAAGAGGAAGGGCCAGTGGTGCTGACTGACGAGGCTCAGGTGTGAGCCCCATCACTGAGCCTAATCTCACTATCAGGGACCCTCAGACCTCCTGAGGCTGGAGATCCCAAGGGGCCAGGATCCTAATGCCAAGGGGTTCACGCTCTACTGAGCTTGCTTGCTAGTCCAGGTGATATGAGGTCCACCTAGCCTGAGATCATGGAGAGGTGACAAAGCATTAGCGTTCAGGCCAGAGGGCTTCCCCTTTAAGCACTACGCTCCTCAGCAGGGTGGAGCAGCCTGAGTGGGGTAGTCCCACCCAGGGAGCATGAAAAGGGCTCGGGTGAGACAGGGTTCTGTCTGGGGTCCTGAAAGACCTACTTCCAGCCACCCTGGTTTTCATTAGGGATGTACGAAAGTCACTTACCTTTTCGATGAGGTCATTCGCAGTGGGGGGGAGGCGCTCTGCACCTCCACCCAAAATCCTAACCCGGCCAGCTCCGCTCTGTGGCAACTCCGCGGAGCCGCCAGCCGGGTGCATTCACAGGCGCCGTGTGGAGCCTGCAGACGCAAATTGAGGCGGCTATGGCAGCCACCATTTGCATTCCCTTTTTTGCCACGATAGGCTACGTAAATATTTATGTAGCCTATCACGGCAAAAAAAAAAAAACGGCCGTAGATGGCGTAGCGGCCTCCATTTGCGTTCCCTATTTTTCGCTGTTTTAGCCTACGTAAATATTTACCTAGGCTATTACGGCTAGGGATGTACGAAAGTCACTTACCTTTTCGCAGGGGTGCTTCGCGGTGGGGGGGAGGCGCTTCGCTTCTCCCCCCGAAGTTCAGGCGAGGGGGGGGAGGCGTCCCACCTCGCCCGGCCGAAATTCAGGCCGGGGGGGGAGGCTTCCCGCCTCGCCCGGCCGAAATTCAGGCCGGGGAGAAGCGCCCCGTCTCCCCGGCTGCGAAACAAAGTGTAAAAAACAAAACAAAAACCCGTGATAGGCTAGGTAACGATTAACGTAGCCAATCACGGCTAGATTTCCAAAGTCAGCCGTGATAGGCTACGTAAATCGTTACATAGCCTATCACGGGTGACTTTGAAAAAAAAAAAAAAAGCACGTACGCAAATGGCGGCACCCTATGGGCGCCGCCATTTGCGTTCCTTATTTGGTCCCGGTAGTCTACGTAAAGATTTATGTAGACTAAGGTGTATGCGTACGCGCTTTTTTTTTTTTTCAAAGTCACCCGTGATAGGCTACGTAACGATTTACGTAGCCTATCACGGCTGACTTTGGAAATCTAGCCGTGATAGGCTACGTTAATCGTTACGTAGCCTATCATGGGTTTGTTTGTTTTTTTACACTTTGTAATGGCAGCCGGTCAGAAGACCGGCTGCCGCCCCCGCCCCCGACGAAAGGCCGACGAACCGCCGCCGGGACCCGCGGCCGGGAGGGACATTCGCCAAAGGTAAGTCCCATCCCGGGGAGGGAGAATTTCACTGCCGATTTTGGGGGGCCGAATGCGTTGGCGCTCGGCCCCCCCGAAGATTCAGGGAGAAATTCTCCGCCATCCCTAATTACTGCGTAAAAAAAAAGGGGAACGCAAATAGCGTATTGGATGCTATTTACGTTCCTTTTTTTTTTTTTGCTGTTTTAGCCTACGTAAAGATTTACGTAAGCTATTATGGCGGGAAAAAAAGGAACGCAAATAGCGCCCACTACACTATTTGCATTCTCCTTTTTTTCCACAGTAATAGCCTACGTAAATATTTACATAGGCTAAAACGGCAAAAAATAGGGAACGCAAATGGCAGCCACTGTAGCCGCCACCATTTGCGTACACTGTTTGGGGTTTTTTTTGGCTTGCCATGGTAGGTGGCCGCGGCAGCCGGTCGAAAGACCAGCTGCCGCCGCTGGAGCTGCCACTGGAGTTTCCGCCGCCGGAACATCCGCCCCAGGTAAGCTTCGTCCCAGGGGGGAATCCGCGGGGGGGCAGGGAGGTGGGAGGCCATTCCGCCACGGATTTCGGGCATGTACAGTTGGAATCAGGGCAGGTGGAGCACTTGTAAATCCACTCACCCCCACCCATCAAGCAGGCAGGGAAAGCTGCTGTTCCAAAGAAACGGGGTCACTATCAAAAAGGCCCTGATGGTCTTAAGAGCCAGGCAGCTGCTGTCAACATTTCTTTGTCAGTTGTTTATTTCTGCGTATCATATTTAGGGGTGGACAAATCCGTTTTGCTTTCTGTAACATACACACTTCTTCAAGCACAAGTTCATTTCACCTGGTTTCTGTATCAATTTGCATTTTTTTTAAGTCCGCATGACCCTTTGTACACATTTCTGTATACAATTTCCCTATGTGTCTTTTGTTCGAAGAACTGTCTGTGTGTGTTTTGATCAGAGAACTGCACTGCGAACTCCAGAGAAGTGTGAAAACTGAAGGATAATTGTGTTCTGGTTTGGGCATTAGTTCAGGAAGTGCATATTAGGTCAGTTCATATTAAAATGAAAATCAAACAGGTTTTGCCCTTATCACTAATCATATCTCCTTTTTAGCTGCCAATTGTCCCTTTTCCGCCCCCTCCCAACCCTCAGGGGCAATTAAATAAAGAGATCAGAGAAGCAGAGTAAATGATGAAGTGACTAAGAAAGGCGGGCAGCAGCCTCCGCTTTCATTCACCCTTTCATTTCATGTCTCTCTGCGAGAGCTTCGGATTTCTCAGCAGTTCAGAGCCTGGATTATAGGTGGCTACTTCTGACATGACAAATGTCATGTGTAGCCAGTTTTCCTCCCCTACCCCACATTTGAAAGGTGACTGCATATTCTTTGGGCCCAAGGGTGAGCGGTCTTTTAGAATTAAATCCCACCTCCTCTAGGTCTAAGAGCACACACCTTCTAACGTTTTAGCTATACTGGATCATGCTACGGATGGAGAGGGCCTGGAGCAGTCTTAGATGCAACAAATTCACTTCCACAAGATGTAGTGATGACCACGAATTTGGATGGCTTTAAAAGGGGATTGGTCAAATTCATGGAGGAGAAGGCTATCAATGGCTACTAGTCCAGATAGCTCTATGCTACCTCCAGTATCAGAGGAGGTGTGCTTATGGACACCAGTTGCAGGGGAACATGGGTGGGAGAGTGCTGTTGCACTCATGTCCTGCTTGTGGGTTTCCCGTGGGCAGCTGGTTGGCCACTGTGTGAACAGAGTGCTGGACTAGATGGACCCTTGGTCTGATCCAGCATGGCTCTTCTGATGTCCTTATGTTCTTATGACTTGATGCAGGGTTTTCCCCATGTGCAATGCTTTGTAATATAAGCAGATTGATCATTGTGAGAGTCAGTCATATGCATACATCCTCAAACTAGTGTGGATATGCATTCCACAGCTACTTAACTATATACCTGATGAATGTGTTCAGCCAGCTCATGTGAGGGCCAAAAGTGGGGAGGGGACCTGGGTACAAGGCCTAGGGATGTAGTGGGAATCTGAGAGGGGGATGGAGTCTGGCAGATTCCCCTGCCCCCCACTCAGCCTCTCATACTCCACTCCGCAGACCATTGCCATTTACCCACCGCTGTTCAGCTTAGGCATGGCGGAGAATTCTGCCACAGATCTCGGTGAGACCGAATGCCAGCGCATATCGGCCCCCCGAAATCCATGGCAGAATGAAGCCCCCCGCCCCCCCACCCTGCGAAATGGGCCCGGAACGGAGCCGACCTTAGTCGGCCGTTCCAGTGCTCCTCGAATGGCAGCCGTGTCTGCAGCTGCCATTCACGTCTTTGGAATGGCCATGATAGGCTACGTAAGTATTTACGTAGCCTATCATGGCAAAAAAAGGGAATGCAAATGGCGGCAGCTACGGCGGCCGCCATTTGCATTCCCTTTTTCACTGTGATAGGCTATGTAAATATTTATGTAGCCTATCACAGCTAAAAAAGGGAATGCAAATGGTGGCCACTGTAGCCGCCGCCATTTGCGTTCCTTTTTTTTTGCGTTGATAGGCTACGTAAATATTTACGTAGCCTATCACGGGCTGGTGTAGGGACGCAAATGGCTGGAGCCCCTGCTGCAGGTTGGCCCGGCCGGCAGCTCTGCGGCCTTGCCACGGAGCAGAGCCAGCCTGGCAGGATTCCGTAGGGGAGGAATGGATTGCCTCCCCCCCCCGTCGAGGATTCCGGGGGTAGGAACAGATCGCCTCCCTCCACCTGTGGAACCCGGCGGAGCCAGATAAGCAGGGTTTCATACACCCCTAGCAGCTGCCTTCCATTCATGCTTGTGATCTTGGTCCATTCATGCGTGTAATCTTGCATAAATGGCTGCTTTATGGCCACCATTTGTGTAAAAGGCCTTTTACATAAAACAACGAGCTGCTATTTTTACACAAAATGGCGTCTCGCTGAGGGGTCAGGCAGCCACACACCGGGCGCCCACGGACTGCCTGGTGGCTCATCCAGGGAGCCGAACAGTGGCGGGTAAGTCCAGTGAGTAGCATGCAAGGTGGGCACAGGGTGGTTCATCCACCCCTAGCAAGCCCTCTTCAGACTTCCCCACTTATTTATTTATTTATGTATTTATTTAATGTATTTATTGCACTTATATCCCACCTTCTTCCCTCTTGCAAGGAACCCAAGGCGGCTTACATTCTCCTCCTCCTCTCCATTTTATCCTCACAACAACAACCATGTGAGGTAGGTTGGGCTGAGAGTCTGTGACTGGCCCAAAGTCATCCAGTGATCTTCCATGGCCGAGTGGGGACTAGGACCCAGATCTCCTGGTTCCCAGAAGAATACTCTTAGCACACCACACTTAGTGCAGGAAGGTTGGGAACTGAGGGTACAGGGCTGTTGGAAGCAGGCCTTGCACGCATGGCCATCTGTCCTCCCCACTTTTAGCCTGAAAGTGAGGAGACTGAAGACCTGCTTTGGGTGACAGATACTGGTTGCTTTTACATTGAAATAGCTCCAATGGACATTATTCCTCCAAAGCAGTTGGGGTTTAGTGTGTCTCTTAAAGAAGTGTTTTTAAAATTGTGATCTAGAGTTCCTCAAAAGTTTATCATGGATTCTTCAAAGAGAAGATCTGTGGTAGTGAAAAACTTCCCTGAAAGACAGCTAGCTTACCACTGTTATTCTTCCCTTGCAATGTGCTGTCATAGTGGCTTTTGGGTGTTCTCTAGGTTGTACAGGTCTAGCCAGAAGCCTATATGCTTTTGTGTACTGCCTAGAATGTGTCCCAGAAACCCTTGCCATGTACAGGGGGTTCTATTCCAGACATACAGAGGTTCCTTGGCATACAAGTCAACGTAGAAAGGATTCTCTGAAGCAGAGTTTAAAAACTCTAGACTACTCTGTTGAGTGATTTGGGGGAATGTTGGGTTTGGTCCAGGGCATCCTGGGATCCCCCCACCCCCGATGATTCATAGGTTGGCTCTGAAACAGGACAGAGGGGCTTAGACCTGGGAGGGATCCATGCAAATGTTTGATCAGGAATTGCGGCAACATATATTTGTGTACGCGTGAAGAAATCAGTTATATCATACTCTGCTCTTGATTCCACATTGCACACAATGAAACTGCGAAGTCCAGATCAACACCAGTCTTGATGTGACTTACCTGTAGATCTATGCTTGTGATTCAGTACAAATGGGGAAGACGAAGTAGGAATAGGTGGAGGGGGGGATTGGGAGAAGGAACAAAAAGAAGAGTGATAAATGTATCAAGTGCCAATAAAGGCATTTATATACATTTAGACACGGGGGAAAGGATGCATGTATCGTATAAATGTCTCATATTTGGCTTCTCTGTTTCAGAAGAACTTCTGTCATCTGAATGGCTTTAGAACTGCTCATGGTCCACTTCAGGCTATGTTTGTTCCACAAACTTCCTGAGGATCATAGGCAGGACTGGGACTAGGCCCAGGATGGTCACAGATGAGCTGTTTAGGGGGTGAGGAGATGGGGACCCCTTCCCCAACATCCTATGAGCTCTTAATGTCTCTGGGGATCTGCTGACTAGGCCACCCTTTCAAGCAGGCTCCGAAGGGAGATCCACAACAGTGAAGAGGAGGAGCAACTCCAGGGGGCTCTTGTCAGTAGGGCCCTGCTGGGGTGTGGGCCCTTGGAAGGTGCCCAACCATGCCTACCCTTGATGCCAGCCCTGAGTGTATTATATGCTGTGATGGTGGGGAAAGAGGTCCATGCTCCCAAGTGACCCAAAGGGCAGTGCCCAAGCTTGTGTCAAGTGGGACTGCTTCTTGGCCCAGAGTGAGGGGTAGAAGAGAGTTATATTTACTTCTAGAGGCAAGGTCTCTCCACTGTTAAACACCCCTCTGCCCCTTTTCCAGGAGCATATGCTTCTCAGCTGAAGTGTGGGGCTTTTTTTAGCCCCATTCACTCTCACTTCCTAACTCAAATATCGCAAGGGATATCTTTCAGCTGAGACGCACACACAACAGGGTAGAGAGACTGATGGAGGTTTGGGGCAACTTCACAGGTAGACTCATGAACCCCATTGATGGCCTCATGCCCAGGGCTCCACAAAATTCCCTTTCCTCAATGCCAAGCAAGCACTCTCAAATGAGTGGCAAATATTAATGAAAGTCAGCAACATTCTCATCCTTGTACGGATGAAATTGTATTTGTATGATAGGAAAGGTCTGTCCATGATGATCTGCTCTCAGCCATGTGTTCGACCATAACTATGACATGGCGGCACAGTTATTGTGAAATAGGCCTGGTTGCCTTAATTTCAGACAGATATGTGAATGTTTGCACCTGTAAAGCTAAAAATCCCTTTTACATCTTTTGGCTATTGGGGTGATGGTCTGTTTGTAGTTTATTATGGGAGTGTATATTTTCCTCTTCTGTGAACAGATGCGTCCTTGATGTTTTATGGCATTGTTGTTTACCACAGAGGAGTTCTTTCTTTTTCAGGCAGCTGAGAGCTCATCAAAATGGAATGCTAGTTTCCAGCTGCCCACCATCTTTCCTTCTGAAGAATACCTTTGGGTCCACGTGGGGCTCAGAGGCATTCATGGGAAATATAGGTGGCGGCTGGAGACCCTTGCTTCATTTTGAAAAAATGCTCCACTGAAATAGGAGCCACCAGCCTCCCCTGGGAACAGTGTGTGTTGTGCATGTGAGAGCAGAGAAGTGTAGTGTGTGCATACAAGGGAAAGCTTGTGCATACGGATGATGCTGGGCGTATCCCTCAGGGGCAAAAAGGCTGTGAGGATGAGTTATAAAATGTATAATAATATGGAGACGCATGATGAGTCTGGATGGTTAGGAGTTTGGGACAAGTGACATTCAAGAAATAAAAGCTGTATTACCTATCTCTGAAATGGAACTCTGTCGGCCTCAAAGTGGCAGCAAAATCATAGTTTGACATACAGTTATGGAAAAATCATTCACATGGTTGCTTCCTTGGGCCTGCCGTTCATTGCACAGAGTATATGTCTATCTTACTAATAGAATATATTATACCAAATATATATACCAAATGTGCAACATTTCACCTTACTTTGCATTGAATATCCAATAGTTCATGGTGTGTGTTAGACTAAGAGTATCTTCTTTGGATTTGTAAAATGTTACAAGTGGGTGGTTGATATTGGGTGTATTTTCTTATTATTATTGTTTCATAAGAAAATAGGAATGGACACCAACCATATTCATTCACAAAAGACCCCAAACAACATTCAATAGCATTCAATGCAAACAAAATTAATTGGCGAAAAAATGACAGCAGTCTATACCAAGAGTGAAATCAGATATTATTGGCCTTAGAAATTAAGAATCTTCTGTAAAAAGTCAATTAAAAAGGTAAAGGTAAAGGTGTCCCCAACCAGTCGTGTCCGACTCTAGGGTGCGGTGCTCATCCCCGTTTCTAAGCTGAAGAGCCAGCGCTGTCCGAAGACGCTTCCGTGGTCATGTGGCCGGCATGACTTTAATATAAAAAATGTACAAATAGAATAGGTATTATAGTGATACAATAGTGATACATACAATATTTAAAGCTTTCTGTCAGACATTCTCATATTTTGTTGTTGTCTATTCCAGTAGTTCAAAAATGTTTGCCAAAATTTTAAGCCACTCAGTTGGTATAGAGGCTGTATCTTCTCTGTAGCTCAGGAATTATTCCAGCATACAAGTCAGTTTTCAATGTGCCTGCAATTTAGTGCCCTGCACAGCATATTTCTTGGTTCCAGATGATGACAGGGTGGTCTCACACTAATTCCCCTTCTTAATCTACTGTTTTGAGCTTTGGAACTGAAAACCTGTAAGCCTCTCGAGGGGGGGAAATGTAATTGTGGGCATCTCTTGCTGCTGCAGTGATTGATTACATGGCATAACTGTTGTTACTAATTGCTTATATTTGCATAGATTGTCAGGGGTGTTTCTGAGCACAAGGAGTGAGATAGCAGTTCAGATTCTGAAGGAGAACTGCCAGACATGGGGGAGGTGTTTTCCCAGGCTAGTCCAGACATGACTGGCCCAGCTTCTCAAGTTACAAATGCCCAGCTGGCTGAGGATGAGGGTTCCTCTTCACACACCACTGTGAGAGACAGCAAACAGAAGGAGGCGGGGTTTGGGGAGTCTGATCTAATAGACGCCAGGCGCAGGTGCAGAGCAAAGAGAGAGAAGGCTGGGGCAGAACATAGACTGTCTACCCGATTGGCCTTGCGTGAGAAGCTGCACTCACAAGCCTCACGAAAGAGAGGGTCCCCCCCCCTTAAGTTAGGCTAGTGAGACCGCCTTCCTCTTCAAATGGCGGGCAACTCTCTTAACTTCCTTCGGAATTCCCCTGAAGGCATTCCTTTGTAGGCTGAGAGTCACTGAGAATTTGCATCTGTATGACCCTGTGAAGTGATGGATTAAAAGTTGTAGATTGAAGCCTCTCATCTGTGTTTGTTTCTGATGTTGAAATAAAGTGGGGGCTAAAGGAATCCTGACATAGATTTACTTAACATACTTTATTCTGCTGCCAAGACTCAGCTATATGACTGATTTAAGCTACAATCCTATGCTCGCTGGGAGGGCATCTCAGGGGCCACAGGATAGGTAAAATCTCCCCCTCCAAGTGTGGGGAGATAGGTCTTCCCTGAGAGGGAGATCTGACCTCTGATCCCACCTCTCAGCCCTTGCAGAAACATTTGCAGCCATTACTTCTCTGATGCTAGAAAGGGGAGGGAGAAGGAGGCATTCCAGGAGCAGTCTGGGAGAGGCATTGGGTCCAAGGGATCCACAGATCTCCTGCCTCCTGAACACATCCTCTACCAGTTGACAATCTACCCTAGCCTTGGAGATGGCATAGATTAATCCACTCCCATTCCATTTCCAGGAGGAGAAGGCTATCGATCGCTACTAGTCCTGATGGCTGTATGCTACTTCCAGTATTAGAGGCAGTGTGCCTACGCACACCAGTTGAAGGGGAACATGGGCGGGAGGGTGCTGTTGCACTCATGTCCTATTTGTGGGTTTCCCGTTGACAGCTGGTTGGCCCCTGTGTGAACACAGTGCTGGACTAGATGGGCCCTTGGCTCTTTTTATGTTCTTATGTTTGCATTGGCTTCAGTGTGAGGGAATCAGTTAAGTTTTTTTTAAAAGCATGTCTAGGGAGGGGGGAAAGAGCAGAAACACTACTTTGCCTTCACCCCTGCCCTGCTGGCATGGGGGCCTGGTGGGGGCTCCACCTGAGTTTTATCACAAGGAAGATCTCATAGAATGGAAGTAGGAATAGTTCAACAGTGTGGGAATTGGAGTTTTCTGGGATCCGGGGACAGGTAATAGGAGATCCAAGGAGGTCTGTAGGGCACTAACTTCCCCAACCCTGCTCCAATCATTAGAAGTCCCCCCACTCAGACCCTGCTTGAGTTTTCACCAAACTCTGCAGGTTTCTAATTTAACACCTGTAGGTTTCTAATTTATCTCTTGTAGCTACAGGGAGTAGAAATATTCCTCTTAGTTTTTGAATCAGAAACTAATATTTGCAGGGCTAAACTACACAGTACATTGAATGCATAGTGTGTAGCAGATCCTAGCTTCTTCTTTTTTTACTTTAGTGTAAGCATGTAGGCTCCTGATCCAAATCAGGACCACTGCACATGGAATTCTAAAGTAAACACACACACACACACACACACACACACACACACCAGGATCAGCTACATGCATGCTACGGATTTAACATAGCATATAGTTTAGCCCTCAAAATGCAGAACTGTGTGCCTTAAACCAAATTCCATGCTTATGTGGTATATTCCCTCCTTGATACAAGCCCTGTTTTGTAGATTTTTAGACATCCAATAAAAGCTGTGCTTTTGAGAAGTCCTTTGGGACCTTCTGATTTTGCTGGGGGGGGGGGGGTTGTTTGTTTTTTACTGTTTCAGCTAGTTTTTACTTTGTTTGGGTTTTTGCTTTGCTTCTGTTGTTTGCTTATTTTGTATTGCCTGCTTTGGCTATTGTCTAAATTTTATTTTAAATTTGTGAACCACCTTATAGATCTTTCTGGATCAAAAGGCAGTGTCTTAACAAATTCGATAATAATATCCACAGAAACACAGGGTACTCAAAGCTTTGGTCATAGTATTTTTGTCTGGAACGATCACATTCACTTTCAACGCTTTTGCTACAAACTGGCACAGAGTTGACTACCAGTGTCCAGAGGTTGCTGTTGTCTTGAACATGTATATCCTACCTTTCTTCCAAGGAGCTTGAGCTGGCATGTTGGCATGCAGACTCCCCACCCCCACCCCAGGTTTGTCCCTACAACAACCCTGCGAAGTAGGTAAAACTCAGAAAAACTGACTAGCTCAGGGATGCAAAAGATCAGCTTTTCATGTTCAGCCCATCAGTTAAAGGCATTTTCACACCTGAGTTTAAGTTGGCTTTTGCTTAAGTAATATATCATGAATCCACACTGGCTAGAATCTAGATTTATTTCTCCTCTGTCCCACTGCCTCCTCCACATTAGCCACAGCTGTTCACAGGGAGGCTTAAATGTGCTTGTTAGTGTTGGGTGTGAAAAATGATCTCTCTTTGAACAGCCATAAAACTTTTCTTCCCCTTCTGAAGTTTCACGTCTCTGATAATCCTCCTGGTAGGCCCTCCTGTGTGCCAAAATGCTTTCCTCCTTGTGCATTAATTTGCAATCCTTAGCAGCAATTACCTTTTCTTGTTAATCTCATATTGCCTTATTATACCTGCTGAATTATCCAAGCTCCCCACCCCTCAGACAATAAACACGCTGCTTTGTGAATAACTAGTCTTTTGTCCACGCTGCCCCGCATATGCTTTCAGGATTATAAAATATGAATTCGAACTGTGATCAATGGTCTTCTCCTTGCAGTGTTTCCACCATCAATGTATAATTTCCAGTTATCTCCGATGAGTTTTACATTTTAACTCAAAATTAACCCATCAATTGGTCGTTACTTCCTTTTTTCTTCATTCTCCTTCTTCTTCCTTCCCACAGCGCACAACATCACATGAAGCCCCAGAATGGCGATTGGGAGAAATGAATGATGACAGGAGACAAAATTGTGCTCTGCCAAGTTGTCCTTCAATTTCCTGAAAGTTTTCTTCCCCCAGGAAAGAAGCTTCTGTTTTTCTGCCTCATTCTTGGGGCACGTTAGAATTTATTTTGCATTCCTTTTGGTGGTGTTTTCAAGCTTACCTTATCATGGCAAGGTTGCCGAGGGTACTGCGCTTCCCCCCGCTTTCTTTGTATTACACATCTCTCCATCATTCTGCAGTCTCTCCAAGTGTCTGCACTTCCTGATCTAAAAAAGTCTTTTGGCGGAGGTGTTACCTCCTGAGGTCTTTCCTTGGGTTTTAATTGAGGTTCAGGAAGCTGGGGAGGCTGCTGGAGAGATGATGGTACAGTGAGCGGCAGGACACTAACACCACTTTTCGGCCATCTCGTAAGTAAGGTAAGCACAAGAACCCCAAGCCCCACCCATGATAACTTCTCCAAAATGTTATTCTCCTTTGTTGCTCAGCAAAGGAACCAAGATCATTTAATTGCAAATAAACAAACAGCCGAGGTCTGCTGGACAGATATGTGCTACAGCTTCCTTACCTAACCTGGTACCTGTCCCGGACTGCAACGCTCATCATCCTTGGCCACTGTTGGCTGGGGGTGATGGGAGTTGTACCCTCACACAGCTAGAGCATAACAGCTTAAGGAAGGCTGAGCTAGAGCTAATCTTCAGCCCCTTAAGTAACAACAGGTATGTGTGGAACCTTTTGTCATTGCTAGGTTGTAGGCATGTGTGGGGAAACCATCCAGGATCATAAGCCAGGATTCAAGCACAGTAGATTACTGTCTGCTGTTATCCATGATGAATCCTAGCTTGATATAGAAGCCTCTATAGTTCTTCCACCACCCTAATGGCAGAAAGTGAAGAGGATCTAAAGAGCTTCTTGTTGAGGGTGAAAGTGGAGAGTGCAAAAGCTGGTTTGAAACTCAACATTAAAAAAACTAAGAACATGGCATCTGGCCTCATCACTTCCTGGCATATAGAAGGGGAAGAAATGGAAGCAGTGACAGATTTTATTTTCTTGGGCTCCAAGATCACCGCAGACGGTGACTGTAGCCATGAAATTAAAAGACGCTTGCTCCTTGGGAGGAAAGCTATGGCACACCTAGACAGCATAGTAAGAAGCAGAGACATCACCTTGCCGACAAAGGTTCGTATAATCAAAGCTATGGTTTTCCCAGTACCAACGTATGGCTGTGAGAGCTGAACTATAAGGAAGACTGAGCGCCAAAGAATTGATGCCTTCGAACTGTGGTGCTGGAGAAGACTCTTACAAGTCCCCTGGACTGCAAGGAGGTCAAATCAGTCCATCCTAAAGGAAATCAACCCTGAGTGCTCCTTGGAAGAACAGATACTGAAGCTGAAGCTCCAATATTTTGGCCACCAAATGCGAAGAGAAAACTCCCTGGAAAAGACCCTGATGCTGGGAAAGACTGAAGGCAAAAGGAGAAGGGAATGGCAGAGGATGAGATGGCTAGATAGCATCACTGATGCAATGAATATGGACTTGAGCACGCTCCGGGAGAGAGCGGAGGACAGGAAGGCCTGGCGTGCTATGGTCCATGGGGTCACAAAGAGTCGGACATGACTTAACGACTGAACAACAACAACAACATAGTCCTTCCAGGTTAGGTGTGTGGGTAAGGATGTCAGAGGAATCCATTTGGGGGATGGATCTCAACAAGCTTCCCTTGATCTGCATCAAGTCAGGCCAGTTCACAGATTTTCCGTATTTTGCTCAGACTTCATAAATTGCAATTTGCGCAAATCTCTATTTGCAAATAAAAAATACGGAACACGTTCCCAGATTTCGAGACAACCTCACAGCTCGGCAGGTGGAAGCCGAGTTGGCATGCTGGGGGACTCCTTTAAGCCAAAAATGAAATGGATTTCCCAGCAACCAACATCCTTATGTGTGGGCGGAATCAATTCCAAGTGCAGGCATGTTTCAGCATCCACAAAACACTGACCTTTTGCCCTGTGTGGTGATGTGCCAGACAGGGCAGAAACAGATCGAACAGATCTGTGAATTCCAGGATTTAGCCATGACACCCATCACTTTATTTCTGCTTTTCTACATCATGGCACTGCCTCTTCAGGACATTTATTAGCAAAATCAAATATGCAATTTTAGTACAGTGAGGATCTGGAGAATTGTAGCAGTAAACTGGGCATCAAGTTCCCCATTCAACAGCACAGCATTAGAAATTAATCCACATTGGAATAATTGCATGCCCATTTGTGCAATAGGTTGTACAGTTAAGCCGTGTTTTTTCTTCCTTTCTTGTTTTTCCTTTCTTGTTCCAACTCCTGAATATTCGCAAATCTACTGCTTGTTTGGGAGACTTATCCATAACAGCAAATGTGTTGTTTGCTTTTTCCCAAGAAGCATGGATGCTCACAGCATCTCTATTTAACATCTGGCACTAAAAGAAATCTCTTTGTAGGGATCTCTTAAGCTTGTATTCCAAAGAATTATGTTGAAAATGTTTATTCACTTTTGTTTCCAAGGACCAATCTGCAAAATGAATGCTAGAACTCTGTTAGGTTCTACTTCTCTTTTCTGTTCTGGATAAACATGGGTAATTAGTTTCAATATATCATTTCCAGGTTTATGTGATCACAGAGCCACTTCTGAAGGTTACTCGGGGAGCGCTAAATAGACATTATTTTCAGCTATTTGTCATACTAGATCATCTTAGTATAAGAACATGGCTTTTGAGTGCTAATTAGGATAACTCCATCTCCTGTATATTTAAAATAACCCAGGATAGCCATGTTGGTTATCTACAAAACTGGGCAAGCTTTCAAGTTCTTCAGAACTCTTCATCAGGCTAGATGGGACAAAAAGTACGGGATACAGAAAGAAACAGTATAGCCATAAAAAATATGGCCAGACACGGTGGGATTTCTTTCTGTCTAAACATGCATAGAATTGCACCCTTAGTAGGCGTAGCAGGTATCATATTACACCTAGCAATGCATCCTGGGAGGATGAAGTGATGGCTGCTCTCCATTAATGAAAACATAAAAGCCAGCTGTAACACAGACCTGTCTCATACCTTGGGTGAAAGACACAATTTCCTGACTCAGCATAGAGCAGAATTACAGCGAAACATGGCAGTCCTTTTATTAGCAAAGCCAAAGATTAATTTTAGATGGTGTACCAAGTTAAAAAAAAAAAAAAAGTCAGTTGAAGCCAATTCCATCTCCTGTGACATTTGCCAAGTTTCCATTTCCCAGCATGGAATTGTGGGAGAATTTGAGTTGTGCTCATAAGACTCTAGTGAGGAGGACTGACTTTTATTTAACACTTAAGGGAGCAGTATTTATTTGTTTGAAACATTTATATCCTGCCTTTCCTTAGAAGTGCAAGGTGGCTATCAGTCTAAAAACAAACCAGAAATTTACAAAGCTGAACCAGCATGACTAAAAGTAGAGCTAAAAGCCTAAAAACAGCAGAATATAACACACATACCAATAAAGAGAGCACCAGTTAACCAAGACAGTGCATAAACAGCAACATCATTAAAGTGACCTTTTGTCAGTAAAAGCCTACGAACAAGTTAAGGAAATCCTATAGACTGAACGCCTTCCTAAAAAGCTGTCTTTGCCACATGGCAGAAATCCATTATAGTGGGAGTGAGGCAGGTGCCCTTTAGGAGGGAGTTCCAAAGGCAGTGTAGAGTAAGGATGAGGAGATTCTTGGTCTGTGAGAACAGCTCTTAGCTTCACGATTATACTATGAAAGCATACAGCCGTCTCTGAAGTACAGGGAGCCTCTCAACCAGTGTATTCTGTGTTCCCACAGTGTCCTTTAGGAACGTGCTTTCCTGCAACCAAACCTGGGAATGACTCTGCCTTTGGGCCCGATGGCTTGACAAATGGAGTCCTATGCACAACTCCTCCTTTGGGTGCATGTGCCAACAGTTTTTCAGTTGCAAGCTTGAACCAGCCTTTTTCAGGAAGAATTTCAGGGAAATGGCATGAATATGCCATAAGAGAAGGGTATGTGTGTGTGTGTGTGTGTGTGTGTGAGAGAGAGAGAGAGAGAGAGAGAGAGAGCGAGCGAGAGCTGGATGGGGCCTCCAGTTGTCAGAGAATGAGACCCGACCTTAGACTCTTCACTTCCAGGTTTGGTCGCATGCCAGTTCCTGGTTCAAGTTTCCTCCAAATATTAGATCTCTGAGATATAGCTGTCAGTGAATGAGTATGCATAGTAAGCATTGAGCAGTAATTGCCTGCATCTTGTTTTAGGGATTGATGTATTTTAAAAAGCATTGTGGTTTCCATCTTGGACTTCAAGAAGAGCAAACTTCAACTGCAGTGTGTAGAATCTGAAGATTAACCTCCCATAGGCTTCGACCAAATCCCCTTAAGCCTTGTTACATTTGCCGAGGGCCTAAAAAAGATGCTGCATGCCCCATAGGGCAAGGAAGTATTTCTAGAATGAGTCTCTCTCTAGCCCTGCTCAGGGCTAAAAGTGTGCATAGGACAGGGCCATGCATGCTGGCCCCTAAACCCAACATCCCCATGTGTGCCCAGCCTAGCCCTTAGTTCCTGACTCTTTTTTCCACCCCCAGGGTCCCTGTATATGCTGGGCCCCACCCCCTCAGTTCCTAACCTTGTTGTGTTGAACTGCAAGGTCTGAAGAGGAGTTTTACTCACATTTGCTTGAACATGAGTAGAACCCTCTGTATGATTGGGGACCCTGCATTTGCCACTTCAAGTGAGGTGGTGGCTGTAGGGGCAACTGCTGGGGGTCCATCACATTGTAAGAGGGGCTCACCAGAGGGCACTTTGCCAAGCCCCCCCCCCCAAAACTGGAACCAGAGTCTTCTGGTTTCTTTCTCCAATAAGGCTGCATTGGTTTCACACGTTCTGTCCTCAGGTCTAATATCTGGGGGGGCGGGGGATGGGAGGTACACACAGAGGTGTTTTGGGATCCATGCATGTAGCAGCATTGGACAACAGTTTGTATCATTAGGGTAAGAAGATGTGCTGTGCACACGCATATCTACGCTACTGACTTTGTCTGGTGTAGCCGACATTTGCCCAAGGAACACCTCACATCCCATATTCCAAAGGAGAGATGTATAAATGTCTCATTTTCAGACTTTTTGTTTCTTTTTAGGTAATTGAGGTGCCCATACATGCACCAAATGGCAGTTTTCTAGGTGGTGTGGAAGTAGGGATGGTGCAGGAGTCTGAGCAGCGGATGGAGCTCGGTGGACTCCTCCACCTCTCCTGGCCACCCAGAGCCCACTTGCCAGGCTGCAGGAGGCTCACTTGTCCGCTCAGTGACCAGTGGGAAGCACTGTGGGGCTGTCCATCCCCTTACTGAGCCACAACTGTGCACACAATCACAGCACTTCTGCATATCTGAAGATGCATCTACGGCTGCCTTAAAGGGGCAATGACTCACAATTACAGGCATAAAGGGCCCTTTATGACTGTAATCATGAGTCATTGCCCCTTTCAGGCAGCCATGGATGCAACTTTAGATATGCAGAAGTAGCCCAGAGCCGTGATTGTGCGCACAATTGCAGCTCGGTAAGGGGATGGATGGCCTTCCAGCTCTTCCCAGGTGGTCGCTAAGCCGTCCTTCAGCTCCTGCAGCATGGCTCGCATGGGTGGGCAGCGACAGTGTCTCAGCAATTGCCCAAAGGGACTGGATGGAGGTGAGTCCGTCCATCCCTATTTGGATACCACTGTGAATGATTTGGCCCCAGATGTCTTTATGAAGATGACCGGTCACCTCTTTTTCTTCGCCAGTGTTGGATGTCTGGCTACTATGTGTAACGCTTTCCATGGTTCCCCAAACCCAAAGAGCTTATCCCACTGCGAGGTTATTTCTCACCAGCCTAGGGAATGACTAGTCCGGCAATCTCTGTCATCTTTGAACTGAAACCATTAGGGATTAGAAAATAAAAGGACGTCATCATAACCCTTGGTGAGGGATTGGGGTGGCAGGGGTAGTGGCGGGGGGGGGGAGAGAAGGAGGAAAGCCATGACATAAATAGTAATACTAAGACTAATACAATTATATGTTTGAGAAAATGTGTTGGATGAATATTTTTTCCACCTGGCAATTAGCATGAAAAAGCTGTATGCACTGGGCTGTAGGTGGAAGGGCTGCGGACTGCGGATGGGGAGGTAGAAGGGGAAAGTGTGGAAGGCAAATCTGTGTGGAAGTGGGGAAGCCAGGATGTCTGCAATGTGCTGGACAAGCAGTAGACAGTACCAATTAAAGAGCCTCCTTGCTATGGGAAGCAAATGGACCCTGTCAGCTGAAATGTGGCAAGAGCTCCTTGTCAAGAGCTAAGGGGGCTCCCTACTCACTGTTGTGCTCTAAACATTTTTCTTAATTGCCTTTACTTTTCCGCCATCTGGCTTCACACCTCGTTAGCTCAAGACATTTCGCAGTGGGAAACGAAAAGGAGGAAGAGTTGCTCCGTAACACTCTTCAGGTGTGCATATCCGGTGCTGGAATGCTCTCCGAGCGGCAGTTTCCTTACGTCACGTCCATAATGTGCGACGCCACCGCCCGTGGCTTTTTGCTGCATCGTGTTGAATGTTTCCACCCATTCCTGCCCTCTCTCTGCAGGGATGCAGAGCATGCAGTGTAATTACACTGTGGTGAGCATCCCAAACTGGAGCCAGTGTCGACATGCACATACGAATACAAGCAATCCCAGATTCTGTGAATGATTGCAAGAAGGCACATGCATTTCTCCCATTGTTCAAACACGCTGCAACAAATGCTCACAGTCGCATCTGGTGACTTTTGTATTATGCTTGTGACACTCCCAAGTGGTGAGAGGCTCTGGGCCTTGGCATTTACGTGAGTTCATTTTCCTTCGGAAGGAGATCACTGGAGCCTCGTAATATTTTGTAATATGTGAGTTTATTTACAGGTACATGGGTTGAGAATAGGTGGAACCTTAGGCCAGCAGGCCAAATCCAGCTCATCCAGGGTCCTGATCTGACCCTCCAGAGTTTCCCAGATGTTCACACCCAGTCTGCCTGACCTCACCCCCATTTTCCACCTCTTGCTTTCCTGGCTTTTGCACAGGTTTATCCCCCTGTTCTAAAAGGTTGAAATGCATCTCCTAAGGCATATTCACTGGCAATAAGAGATTTAAGCTAAAATATGCTGGTATTTTTGTCAAGCTGCCCCTTTGCCTTTGGCTCAACCCCTTTTGCCTTCAGTCCCACCCACTACTGGAATGTAGGCTGCAAAAGCACCTCCAAAATTGAATTTGTCACTTGGGCTGAAAGAAATCAAACACCCCGGCCTCAACACTCCAACAGAGAGCTAAATCCACTGCTCCACTTCAAATTTCCTGAAGGAGGGATCCCTGCACCCCCTGATGCTGATAGCTTACAGAGACCCCACCCCACCCCACCCAGAACAGGCATAGTATCCTCCACTGCAGTGCTTCTGTTGTTTCATGCTCACACTTAGCTTCCCCCCCCCTTCTCACCAGAGTGGGGAGTAAAGATGAGTCATGTTCTCTCACCATCTCCTAGCCTTCTTGGGTCGTTTACCTGTAGTTTCCATAACAAAATATTATCACTCGGGCCATGACAGGTGGGGGGAAGAGCTACACCCCTCTCTGTACATGCCATGTCCTGATGAAAATCACCCCTTGTGGCTGATTGCTTGCTTGTGTCTTTGTTTTAAAAAAAAAGATGCAGCATTAAGCATTTAGCATCATGTGTAGTTCAGCTGTGTGTGTGTATGTCCATGCACAGGTGTGCATAAGACGATTGCATTTCTCCCTTTGTGTGTGGATGGATTTTTGTATGGGGAAGTGGGCAAGTACTACCACAGGAGGGGCTTCTATGCGATGATCAGATTATTTTAGGAAATCTACTCCCACTGGACAGCCGTGGGTCGCTCAGAACCTGTTCCCAACCCTTTAAATCTGTTCCTGACCTTTTTTTTTCTTTATCTAGTGTTGACGTTTAGTTGCACCACTGAATTTTAGTTGGCTGTGTGGCTACTGACAATTTGTGCTGGCATCAGCATAGATTAGCTTTAGATTGCGGATTAAAGCAGAAGGAAAACCAGATTGTTCTGAGTTAAACCTATGTGATTGGCAATCACAACACCAGATTGGCAGTCGCAGTGCCTGAGACCTGAGCCACATATTGCTCCATTGGTGAAGAAATCACTTCCCTGTGGTTCAGTCCCACAGTAATCCAGTAATGTGTGTTTACTAGGGATGGCGGAGAATTCCGCCACGGATTTCAGTGAGGCCAAATGCACTGGCATTCGGCCCCCAAAACCTGTGGCGGAACGGCCTCCCACCGCCCCGTGGATTCCCCCCCAGGATGAAGCTTACCTGGGGCAGAAGTTCCAGTGGTGGCAGCTCCGGCGGAAGCAGCTGGTCTTTCGACCGGCTGCCACAGCCGCCATTTGCGTCTGCTGTTTGCCATGATAGGCTATGTAAGTATTAACGTAGCCTATCACGGCAAGCAAAACAAAAACCAGTGTACGCAAATGGCGGTGGCTAGAGCGGCCGCCATTTGCGTTCCCTATTTTTCGCTGTTTTATCCTACGTAAATATTTACGTAGGCTATTACAGCAGGAAAAAAAGGGGAACGCAAATAGCGTAGTAGGCGCTATTTGCGTTCCCCTTTTTTTCCGCTGTAATAGCCTACATAAATATTTACGTAAGATAAAACAGCAAAAAATTGGGAACGCAAATGGCGGCCGCCGTAGCCACCACCATTTGCATACGCTGTTTTTTGGGGGGGGGCTGCCGTGATAGGCTATGTAAATACTTACATAGCCTATCACGGCAGCCTGGCTGGACGCAAATGGCAGCCGCTATGGCGGCCGCCATTTGCGTCCGCAGCAGCTCGTCTGCGGCCAGAACTCCGGCTGTGGACGGCCCTGGCCGGCTGCTCCACTGAACCGCCGCAAAGCGGAGCTGGCCGGGCAGGATTCCGGGGGGCAGGACCGGATCACCTCCCCCTCCGTCGAGGATTCTGGGGGGAGGGACAGAGTGCCTCCCCCCCACCGCAAATCACATCTGCGAAAAGGGACGTGACTTTTGTACATCCCTAGCTAGGGATGTACGAAAGTTCCGCCACGGATCTCGGGGAGGCCGAATGTCAGCGCATTTGGCCCCCTGAAATCGGTGGCCGAATGGCCCGCCATCCCCCCCGCCACCCCCCCAGGACAAGACCTACCTTAGGCGGATCTTCCTGGCGGCAGCGGCTCCGGCGGTGGCTGTGGCAGTGGTTCGGCGGCGGCGGCTGCGGCAGCCGGTCTTCTGACCAGCTGCTGCAGCCACCATTTCCAGGTTAAAAAAAAAAAAAAAGTGATAGGCTATGTAAAGATTTATGTAGCCTATCACGGCTAGATTTTAAAAAAACACCATGATAGGCTATGTAAATGTTTACGTAGCCTATCATGGCTGACTTAAAAAAAAAATGCGCATACGCAAATGGCGGCAGCCATGGCCGCCGCCATTTGCATTCCTTATTTTGGCACGTCTTAGTCTACGTAAACATTTACGTTGACTAAGACAGCGAAAATAAGGAGAACGCAAATAGCGTAGATGCTGCGCTGTTTGCATTCCCCTTATTTTCGCCGTCTTAGTCTACGTAAATGTTTACATAGATTAAGACGTGCCAAAATAAAGAATGCAAATGGCAGTGGCCATGGCCACTACGTAAACATTTACGTAGCCTATGACGGCTGACTGCAGGGACGCAAACGGCAGCGGCTATGGCCGCCGCCATTTGAATCCCTGCTAGCCAGCAGCCGGATGTCTGGCTGCTGGCGGAGCCAGCCGGCAGCTCCACAGAATCGCTGTGGAGCACAGCCATCCGGCCAGGATTCCGGGGGGGAGGAACAGAGTGCCTCCCCCCCGGCCAGGATTCCGGGGGGAGGGACGGAACGCCTCCCCCCCACCATCAACATAATCCGTGGAAAGGTAAGTCACTTTCGTACATCCCTAGGAAAAGCGGCAATCTCCCTTTGCCTTCTGCTCTCCCTCTTGCTGGTTGTGCAGCATGGGCCCATTGGGAGAGGGCAAGGATGTCACGGGAGTCTGTTGCGGGGGGAGGTGGAGTCCTTGCGGACCTGCTCATTGAGCGCCCCATGCGTGCCTCAGCAAGCACTCGGCAGCTGTCTGCCCTCATAGCGAGCCACCAATGGCAACTGGGCTCTTCCAGAAAAGTAACATTGCATACTTGGCGGCTGTAAAGACTCCATTTACGCAACATCATAGGCATGAATGAGCATTCACACCTGTGATGTTGCGTAAATGGCTCCTTTACAGTTGCCGATGGTGCAACATTATCTTCCCAAAAGAGCCCGAGCCACAATTGTTGCACAAAATTGTGGCTCGCTGCAAGGATGGATGGCCCTGTGGCTTTGTTGGGCGCTCGCCAGGCCATCGGGAAGTTCATGCCACACCGTGAACAGGGGCAGGCGGTGGCAACAGCTCCGTGCGCGCCCAACAAAGCTGGCGCTTCATTGGATGTGGACCCATTCAGCAGTTGGAATGGGTAGAAAAGCCACAGGAGAGAGCATTGTGATTATTCTAGTGTATTCTCCAAAGGGGCTGTGGGTCTAGGCCTACTGATAAGTACAGGGCTGGTTTGAGTGTACCGACATGCCCACCTCCCTAAAGTACTGGGTTGATTCACATAACATTCTTTCACAGCTAAATCCAGTAAGAGTTGCCTGTCCTGGGCGGGTATTTGTGAAGCTGCCTCTGTGACTCACTAATTCCTGGTAAAAGCTGTATATGGAGTTGAGCCAGGCCATAATAACATAGGTCATCTGTGGCACATCAACAGCCTGAATATTAAACACACACACCCCTCTTCTACTTCATAAAACCATCCATAACTTATCACCTGCAGACAAATCTTATGTGCCACAAGGCAAGTGGCTGCTTACAAGCCTGCTGAGAAGATCTTTTCATGAGGGCTGAGCTGCAGTGCCTCCCCTGACTTCCCCCACCCTTTCTGCATGCTGCAAAGTGAGGGGTGCCATTTTGGCAAACTGGGGGGGGGAGGGAAGGAGGTGACTGTAATACTGCTGGTTATGGTGCTCCCAGGGGTCCTGGCAGGTGCCATTCCCCACCCCAGCCCACCCCCTAGAAGTTATGAGGGCGTGGGTGAGGACAGAAAGAACCATCTTTATCATGTTACATGGTGACATGCTGTCACGGCAAAGCTAGAGTGACAGCAAAACTTCCTATCCTCATTCTAGCACAGCCTTCCACAAGCTGGTTCCTTCCAGATGTGTTGGACTACAGATCCCAACAACATGGCTGGCTGGGGGATGCCGAAAGTCGTAGTTCAACACATCTGAAGAGCACCGGGTTGAGGAAGCCACTTCACCTCCTTCAGGGACAGAGGGAGAGGAAGGGAACTTGCTAGCCTTCAGAAGTCCTGGGAAAACTATCACCACCAGGACCATGGAACACATGGCAGTGACAAAGATGACCTGGGGTAGGACGGTTTTATGAAACCTTCCGCATCCCCCTACATCCCTCCTCTATTTTCTCTGAAAGAAATCCTAGGATAACTTTATTTTATTTTTATTTTTGATGTATTTTTGCAATAGTTAAAACACTAAGAGAGGAAAATAGATACGTATGTGCAACTGTTACATTACCACTATATTGCCGAATTGTTGCAACGAAAGAAAGAACAAAACAGGAAATACAGAAAAAACGAGTGTAACAGTTTGCCTATCCTTATATAAGAATTAGCATATTTATCTTTTTTAAATCATGTTTTGATTTTACCCCTCCAGTTATTAAATTGTCAGGTTGCGAATCCTCTATCTTGAAACTATTTAAGATAGCTTCTCGCTATAATCCAATTTATACAAACACATCCACTTATATCAGAACAAAGGGATCACCAATCATTTCAATTTGTTTGTCATTCCTAAATATTCTAACCCACTTCCAGTCTTGTTCAAACCTAGTGTGAAAGCACCTCCCCTGACTAGCTCAAACAACCTAGCCGAATTTATTTAAAGTTGCCATATCCTATTGCCATATCGAATAGTTTAAGTTATCAATCTCTGAGTCTTGGCAGCTGGTTTGTTTTCTAATATTTTGCATATACAGTTCTAGCTGCCACAATCATGTAAAAAAGCATTCTCTTTATCCTTAGCTTCCTCTCCTTTGTGATATGTTAGCAAAAACACTTCAGGATCAAGAAATAATCTATTCGCCAGTTTACATTGCTACCAGCAGTGCTAAAAAATCTCCTCTCTTTTTAACACATTTCCAACTTCTGATTCAGCCCTTGTTTTCACCATAAACTAGCAAAGTCAACTTGTTTATTTCTCAGGGGAGGGGTGTGCATGTGTTAACAATTTGGACCCTGCACCAGTCCATTAACAATTAACAGGATGGATGTATGGATGTATGGATGTATTGCATTTCTATACCACCCCATAGCCGAAGCTCTCTGGGTGGTTTACAGAAGTTAAAACACGTTCTCCGTTCTTTATTTTATCTCTGAACTGCTCATAAGCTTGAAAGAGAGACTGACAATTCCCTTTTCCCCCTTCCTCCTTCTTTCCCCATTTTCCTTACATTGCCTTTGTGATATTGAGAGATAATGAATTTACATAAATTCACCCCCTGACCATCCAGCTCTAGTGTGGGAGCGGGCAACCTGGGGTCCTAGGGCTGCATTTGGCTCTTGGACTCATTTCAAGTGGCCCTCAGCCTAAATTCAAACATCCTGTGCATGTGATTAGTTCAGATCTCTGGCAAGAGCAATCTGGCACTTGCCTGGCAGCCTGCTAGGCAGGAAGAAAGATGGAGAGAAAGAAATGGGGGTGGGGGAGAGAGAGAGAGAGAGAGAGAGAGAGAGAGAGAAGAGTGTAATAGGAAGAGAAAAGCGGTGGGTCACCTAGTTGGGCTCTGGCCCTACTCTCCGCTGGCTTTGGCCCCACTCACTGCCAATATACAGCCCCTGACAGATTACCCATGAGGGAATGCAGACCTCAACAGAAGAAAGGCTGCCCACCATGGTCTAGTCCAAATGAACCGGTCTGAGGCTTAGCGACATGGTCCAGGACTAATATCCACTATTGTTGCTGTTTTTCTCATTGCAGTTTCCTGCTTCTTCAACTTCACCACCCCGTCTGGGATTGTGCTCTCCCCAAACTACCCCGAGGAATATGGCAGCAGCCTTCACTGTGTCTGGTTAATCATCGCAAAGGCTGAAAGCCGGATCCACTTGGCCTTTAATGATTTCGACGTAGAGCCTCAGTTTGACTTCCTGGCTGTAAAAGATGGCGGAACTGCTGAATCGCCTGTCCTGGGAACGTTCTCTGGGAGCCAACTACCATCTTCTCTCACTAGCAGCGGCCATGTCACCAGATTGGAATTTCAGACTGACCACTCAACTGAGAAGCGAGGATTCAATATCACGTTTACCAGTAAGTGAAAAGAACTTAAAGGCTTGTGTTGTATGGATTGACAGTGCAAGGGTCTATTCTGGCCACACTTTTATTGTTCAGGGTAGCAGCTTCTGAATACTTAAAGCCAGGCCGTATTTGTATTGAAACTTGGAAGTACCTGTTTCTGGGGCTTTGGAGACCAATGTAGAACATAAACAGGAGCTGCGAGAAAGCAGAGTTTCTCTAGACTTATTTCTTTTGCCTGGTAGCAGCTTGTAGGGATGGTGGAGAATTTCTCCATGAATCTTCAGGAGGCTGAGTGCCAACGCATTCGGCCCCCCGAAAGTGTTGAGGAAATTCTCCGCTGCCCCCCGCCCCCCCCAGATGGGACTTAGCTTCGGCGAATGTCCCTCTCGGTGGCGGGTCCCAGCGGCGTTTCGGCAGCGTTTCGGCGGGGGCGGGGGCGGTGGCCGGTCTCCTGACTGGCTGCCACCGCCGCCATTACAAAATAAAAAAGTACAGTAAAAAAAAAAAACACCCATGATAGGCTACGTGACGATTTACATAGCCTATCATGGCTAGATTTCCAAAGTCAGCCATGATAGGCTACGTAAATCGTCACGTAGCCTATCACGGGTGACTTTGGGGGAAAAAAGCACGTACACAAATGGCGGCGCCCCATGGGCACCGCCATTTGCGTTCCTTATTTGGACAGCGGTAGTCTACGTAAAGATTTACGTAGACTACAGCGAAAATAAGGGAATGCTGTTTGCGTTGCCCTTATTTTCGCCGTAGTCTACGTAAATCTTTATGTAGACTAGACATGCCGAAATAAGGAACGCCGCCATTTGCATACGCGCTTTTTTTTTTTTCAAAGTCACCCGTGATAGGCTATGTGACGATTTACGTAGCCTATCATGGCTGACTTTGGAAATCTAGCCGTGATAGGCTACGCAAATCGTTACGTAGCCTATCATGGGTGTGTGTTTTTGTTTTGTTTTTTACTTTTTTTCGCAGCCGGGGAGACGGGGCGCTCCTCCCCGGCCTGAATTTCACCAGCGAAGGATGGGGCGCCTCCCCCCCCGGCCTGAATTTCGGCCGGGCAAGGCAGGGCACCTCCCCCCCTCACCTGAACTTCGGGGGGAGAACCGAAGCGCCTCCCGCCCACCGCGAAGCAAGCTGCGGGACACGGTAAGTCCCTTTCGTCCATCCCTAGACAAGTTCGCATTGGCAGTGTTCATTTTTTCACTTTATGGAAGTTGTTTAAAATGTATGGCCCTTCCTGGGGTTTTTTCTCAACATGCAGATTCAGGGAGACAGTATTCTTTTTTGGATAATGGAGGAGCTGGGGAAGAGCCAGCATAGGACGTAGATGTGGGTGAAGCTGTAAGCACTATTTTGAGCTGGGTAGGAGCTGATAAAAGAGCATCGTTATCTGGTCCAAGAAAAGGTCTTAAAATCTCCCTGAATTCCCAGTGCATTTTGAACATCTGCATTCTTCCTCAGGGGAAACTGAAAATAGCACACAATCTGAAAATAGCATGCAATTAAGCTCAAGCATTCACATAGAAAAACTGAAATCCAGAACATACTCTTCTGTTATGATCCATGTTAAAAATACATCAAATTATATTTAATAGCAGCTTATTAAAAATTCTTGTTACATTTATTGAGAATGTTAAACTTAGCACCTTACAATCGAAAACCTTCAACATATTTTTCTGGCTTGGGGAAACTGGGAACTCCAAGTAGAGATTTATGTCAATATTGTTTTAAAACTCAATTACATATAAGCAGCCAAAATTAGGGATGTCAGAGAAGTCCGTAACAGATTCAAAGGACTTTGGATTTCTGAGAGTTCGACCCACGAATTCCTCAGGGGGCCAGCATCTTCTGAGTCGTCTGAACTTGAAAACCATTTTTATACTTGCTGAAACTATGCACAAATTTAATCGTACAAAAATACTAAAGTTGATGGAAAATACACTAATACTGAAACAGCAACAACAACAATGGGCTTTTGTCCTGCTATTGAGATTGGTTATTCATGGATGTTTGCAGGTCCTTTAGATGACATTGTCAACCTCCAGAGCATCTCCTGCACTAAATGACCTTTACTGTATTTTTTAAAGGTCAGGGATAATGAGTTATGATATTATAGCGCTTGAGTTCTGCTTGAGTTCCCTCATGAAAAGAGGAAAACCTGCAATAAGAGTAGCTAGACCACAGCACCATCTAGTGGCTGCATAATGAAACATATCGAAGACTGTGATAAGGGGGAAAAGGAGAGGGAAAAGCAGGGGGGAAGGAAGCATGTGTAAAGGGAGTCCATTGTGATCCTGCATTTAAAATGAAAGCAGAAAGCCCTGTTTTAAATGCAGGATTTTAGGCTGGTGCAGAGATACTCAACGTTTTATATATCTCTGATTTGTCTTCAGCCTCTGCTGTGTAGGAATCATTTTTGTGTGCACTCTGCTCATTGATTGTACGCTGAGTTAAGGAAAATATGCAAAATGTTACATGCCAGCAAAAGTTCTGTAAATTGTGGCAGATTTTTCTGAAGGGGAAGACAAATCTGAATCTGCCAATGAGCAGACGATGGAACGAAAGGTACCTGACAATCTACAAAACACAGACGGAATGGATTTCGTCTGTGTTTTTTGGATAATCCATATATCCCTAGCCAGAGTTATTCAACAGTTATGCATTTGCACAGCCAGCAGGATAACATGTCTTATCTACTCACCATCTACTCAAGGTAGACAAGACAATGGGAGATCCATTATCAGGTTCCATCTGCTCTTTTTTTAATGGGTAAATGCAGCCACAGAGGCTCTGCCTCAGACTGGAGCCATGGTGCTGGTGGGAGGAGGGGTTTGGTGATTTCTTTGACTCTGTTTTCCGGATCCAGATCTACCCTCTCCAAACTGCTGTTTGCCCTGCAGGTGAAAACTTGTAAGTACCATGTGGGCACCTGTACATACTGCCCTATAGGGCAAACCAGTTCTCTCGGTGTGGGAGGTAGGATTCGGATTGGGAAAATAGTGTAGGGAAATGATAACCCATCCTTCCTCCAGTGCCATAGGCCTGATATCAAGCCCCCTTCCTGTGGTTGCATTCAGAGTTGAAGTGGAGGCAGGCCTAAAGCCCTTTGAAAAATCAGGAGGAGCTGAGTCATGTTACTTCCCCTCAGATGTGTTCGACTACAATTCCCAACATCTGCCAGCCTGCATGGAGGGCACCAGGCTGGGGGAGGTGGTTATGTGAGGTGTCTACGGATGGATTTCCATCTTTAAATCTACAACAAAAAAGGTGCGCATTGCTCCAAAGAGTGGCAAAGGGCACCTGGTAGCCTGGCTGATGCCAAGGCATGTTTTGAAAACGGGACCTAGAAAGGGATTAAATGCCTGCCCCTGGGAGTGTTGTGTGGCTTCCAGACAGTTTCCTTTCCGACCCCAGTTTTTAAAGTGTGCCTTAATGGCAACAGGGCCATTTGCTGCTGTCGTTTATCGGTGCTTTGTATGGCCCATGCCTTAATGTTTTGTTTTGTTTTGTTTTAAATCAAAACATGGGGAAATACCATCCACTGAAAAATCATGCAATACTCTCCCTCCCCACTGTTACTCCCCAACTTTCCCTCTCCACACCTTCATGCTAGGAGAAGGTCCAGAGAAGATGTGTGGGTTATACAAACATAAGAAGAATCATTCTGGATCAGACCAAGGGTCCATCTAGTCCAGCATTCTGTTTGTACAGTGGCCAACCAGCTGTCTGTGGGCAACCCAAAAGTAGAACATGAGTGCAACAGCACCCCCCAACCCATGTTCCCCAGCAAATGCTGTACATAGGTGTACAGCCTCTGTTACTGGAGGTAGCAAATAGCCAGCAGGATTAGTACCCACTGATACCCTTCTCCTCCATGAATTTGTTTAATCCCCGTTTTAAAGTCATCTAAGTTGTTGACCATCACTACATCTTGTGGTAGTGAATCCCATAGTTTAACCATGTGCTGTGTGAAGGAATACTTCGTTTTATCTGTCCTGAATCTCCCATCTTTCAGCTTTGTGGGTTTTAGTATTATATGAGAGGGAGAAAAATATCCCCCTTTCCACTTTCCCCACACTATGTATATTTTTATACACCTCTATCATGTCCCCACATATTTGCCTTTTCCTGAGCTAAAAAGCCCCAAACATAACCTTTTCTCATAGGGGAGTTGCTCCAGTCCCTTGATTATTTGGGTTGCCCTTTTCTGCCCATTTTTCCCATTCTACAGTATCCGTTCTGAGATGTGGTGACCAGACCCATACACAGTATTTCAAGTGTGGTCGCAACATAGTTTTGTATGAAGGCATTATGATATTGGCAGCAACATAGTTTTGTATGAAGGCATTATGATATTGGCAGTTTTATGTTTGATTTCTTTCCTGATGATTCACAGCATGGAATTTGCCTAACTCACAGCAACTGCACACTGGGATGACATTTTCATCAAGCTATCCTGCTCAGTCTCAGGATCCCTTTCCTGGTCAGTCACCGTCTGTTTCAGACTACATCATGTGAAGTTAGGGTTTTTTGCATAACATTACACTTGCTTACATTGAACATTTGCCATTTTAAAGCCCATCCCTCATTTGGAACTCCTTTAAATAATTTGGAGTCATCAACAAATTTGGACATCTCACTGCTCGCCCCTAATTCCAGTTCATTTATGAACAAGTTAAAAAATATCTAGGGGTGGACGAAAGTCACTTACCTGTCCTCGAAGGACGTTCGCGGTGGGGGGGGAGGCTCTTCGCTGCTCCCCCCGCGAAGTTCCGGCCGGGGGGAGAGGCTTCCCGCCTCGGCCCGGCCGAAATTCAGGCTGGGGGGGAGGCTTCCCGCCTCGCCCGGCCGAAATTCAGGCCGGGGAGGAGGCTTCCCGCCTCGCCCGGCCGCGAACGCGGAAGTTAAAAAAAAAAAAAAAACGCCCCCTGATAGGCTACGTGACGATTCACGTAGCCTATCACGGCTAGATCTGCAAAGTCAGCCATGATAGGCTATGTAAATCGTCACATGGCCTATCACGGGTGACTTTGAAAAAAAAAAAGTGCGTACGCAAATGGCGTCCCCCATAGGGAGCCGCCATTCGCGTTCCTTATTTAGTCGCTGTAGTCTACGTAAATCTTTATGTAGACTACGGCGAAAATAAGGGCAACGCAAATAGCGTTGCCCTTATTTTCGCCGTAGTCTACGTAAACATTTACGTAGACTACAGCGACCAAATAAGGAACGGGAATGGCGGCTCCCTATGGGGGCCGCCATTATCCGTACACACTTTTTTTTTTAAAGTCACCCGTGATAGGCTACGTGACGATTGATGTAGCCTATCACGGCTGACTTTGCAAATCTAGCCGTGATAGGCTACGTGAATCGTCACGTAGCCTATCAGGGGACTTTTTTTTTTTCTTTGATTGCAATGGTGGCGGCGGCAGCCGGTCGAAAGACCGGCTGCCGCTCCCGCCCCGCTCGAACACCCGCCGAACCGCCGGTTGGACCCGCCGCCGGGAGGGACATTCGGCGAAGGTAAGTCCCATCCCGGGGGGTGTGCGGGGGCGGGGGGGTCGGAGGATTTCTCCCCGAAACTTGTTCGGTGGGCCGAACACGTTGGCGCTCGGCCCCCCGAAGTTTCGGGGAGAAATTCTCCGCCAACCCTAAAAATATCTGTTCCAATACAGAACCTTGGGGACCCCACTATTCACATATCACCAGTGCAATAACTCATTGTATCCCTACAGTGTTATTTAAACAGTTACCAATCTTTAAAAGGATCTCTGCTCTTATCCCATGACTGCTAAGTTTGCTCATGTGTCTTGCATGCGGACTTTGTCAAAAACCTTCTGGAAGTCCAAGTAAATAATATCTTCCAAATTACCACCTATCCACACGCTCAAAGCACTTTAAAAGGTTAGTGAGACAGGAGTTTCTTTTGCAGAAGTCATGTTGATTCGTCTTCAGCAAGGCTGGTCCTTTTATATATTTGATCATTTAGCTGTAATCACTCTTTCAAAAAATTTACCCATTAAACTAACCAGACTCTAATTTCCTGGAAAATTAGTGTTTCATTGGCCACTTTCCTGTACTCTGGCACAGAGCCCAATCTTAGGGACATGTTCCATTTTTTTGTTAGAATATCAGCAATTCCACATTTGAGATATTTGTCCAGCCCTATTGATTTTCCTCTACAACTAGGATAGGGAAAAAGGTATTTAAAGTAATCCATCCTCTAGAAAATGAAAGGTTTTCTTTTAAGAAATGCAAGAAATGGGGAAGTGGGAAGCTTACAGTGAAATTTTATTCATCTTTCCTTGTTTGGAAACCTGTCCTTTTATTCTGGAATAAATACCCGTAGCTGTGAATATGTGATCTTGCACTTCTAGAAATCCTGAAGGTTTATAAAACCTTATTAAGGGCACAATCCTATGGGGATAGTCAGCTGCCTCCGAACTCGGAGGCAGCCGACTATCCAATACAGGGCAGGCAGAGCACGGAGGGGATCTTCTCCTCTGTGCTCCAGCTGCCCTGCATTTGTGACTTCACGGCCAATTTCAGTTGTCTAACTGGGGCACATTGGAGAGGTGGAGGGCGGAAGATGCATAGGAAGCATTGTAACAGTGCTTCTGCAGTCCCCTCCCCATCCCCAGGAACGCCCCCTTTTCAGCCGCTCTGTGCTGATCTTATGAGCATGCAACCGGTGACAAGCTGTGCCGCCTACAAGGTGGGGGGGGAGGGGGAGCTGGGTTTCTGAGAACCCTACTCAGAGTGCCGACTCTGAGCGCAGTTCCCAGAAACTGAAAAATCCTACGGCCATCTAGACGCTGTCCAGCAGCCATGGGATTGTGCCTTAAATCCCAACAATATGCCTGTTTGATCTGACACAACCTCAGCGTATTGTACTTGCTGTGAGTCTCTACAAATATACCCACAGAATAGCCAGGGGCTGCAAAAATTTAGTTATGGCCCCATTGCTTTGGGGTGCTCTTGTGGTCCGGGGAGGGGAGATTTTGTTTACTTGGGGATGAACACTTTTTATATTGTATTGTTTTTAGATTGGGGATGTATGAGAAATTCATTTCATTTTTGATCAGTATTTACACAGTTTGCACGTACAGAACCAAACACAGGCTTAGTTAAAATCTGTTGTCGAAGTCCTTACCTGTCTAAGCTGGCAATATGATTCCTGGACCAAAAAAAATGGTGTTCAGCAGCATGCGTACATTTGAAAAATGCAAACAATACGCTTTAATCCATGGAAGAAGAATGCATATGTTTCAAAGATGTGCACAACTGCTGCATACATTTGCAACAATATGCATGAAAATACACATGAATTTTCATGCTAAAAGGGAAAAAAGGCAAAGCTTGCAATATGATATGGAGTTGTGTCAGAATTAGGGATGTGAGAACACATCCCTCGAGCTTTTCCCCTGCTCGTTGGCCCTCCGGGCTGCAGTCGAGCGCCCCCTCTGTGCTCGATGAGCAGCCCCCAACTTACCTAGGCCTGTTCGTCCCTGTGCCAATTGCCATGTTTTTAAAAAAATGGCAATCGGCAGTACTTGTCCATAGAGTTATACGCAAAATAGCTCTGTGAACTAGAGTCTATGGGCAATTCACAGTGCTTTTTGCATATAAGTCTATGTGTCCACATAGAGTTATATGCGAAAAGCGCTGTGAATTTCCCATAGACTCTAGTTCACAGAGCTATTTTGCGTATAACTCTATGGACAAGTGCTGCCGATTGCCATTTTTTTAAAAAAAAACATGGCGATCAGCACAGAGACTAACAGGCCTGGGTATTAAGTTGGGGGCTGCTCATTGAGCATGGAGGGGGCGCTCGACTGCAGCCCGGAGGGCCAGTGAGCAGAGGGGAGCTCGGCGGGCGCAGCTTGGCAGGCGCAGCTTGGCGGGCATGGGTGCCAGTGGTCTGTCAAATCCGCAGACCAAAATGGGCAGCCACAACATCCTTAGTCAGAATGAGCTTCAAGATGGAATTAGGAGGACTTCGAAGAGCTCAGGTTTTGCTGATTCATACATCCCTATTTTAGATCTCTTTTTTGTTATTTATTTTCATTTGTATTATTGTGCTGATTATGGTTTATATTGATTTGGGGTTGTTTTCCTGCTATATTCATCACAAATTTCTGTATTGTGTGTGTAAGTCACTTTGAGACTGCTTTTTGCAGTGGAAAGGAACACACAAATTTAATAAGTACATACATAAATACATAAATAATGAATAAACCTGGTTTCATAAAGCAAAATGAGACCCATAATTATTTTTGGATCTTCCCAAATGTGAGCCTTTCATAGTCCAACAGAATGCCAGCTTCTCCTGGTAATTTGCTCTCACTCTCTCCTATAATTTTCTAAGGAACACGATTACATTGGCTTGGCAGGAGTGATGAACGACCTTTGTTATAACAGTGGTTAACAGCTCTGCAAAATTAATGGTATTTCTGGTTGGCGACTGCAAACCAGCTATTATTAAAAATAATTTGCCGTACTGGATTAAGGGACAGGTTCATCAAAGTCAGCTAACCTGTAGTTGTTGGGGGAGGGGGTTGCTTTTCTGCCAGTGGCTTAATACCTAATGTTTCATGTTTAAGACTGTAGATGTGGTCTTTGTTCACAGGGTTGGGAGGGGAAAAATTATTCTGGGTCACAACTTGAATTGAGGATATACAGTAGATCTGGATGTTAATCAGCAGTGCAGTTGCCATTGCAAAAACGGGGGGGGGGGTCATAGTTTGGTGATGCATTAACAGAAACATTATAGTCTACAAGATATGGGAAATTCATTTATTGTGGACTGCCCAGAGGGCTTTGGCTATTGGGAGGTATAGAAATTTAGCAAACAAACCAATAAAAATAGCAGAACAAGTGTGCTCATTACTGGTAACGATCCAGCCAGAATACTCTGTCCAGTGTTTGGCATCCAGTTCTTAGGAAAGGGCTGTAGCTCATGCTTTGCATATGAAAACTCCTAGTTCATTCTGTGCTATCTCTAGGGATGTCCATCGTGGGTAAATCCAGCCCTTTGGGGGCCTGATGGATTTCCACAATGCTCCAGACCCAGCTTGCATTTGCGAGCTGAGCTGAAGGTTAGTTCCCAAAATCCAGGAAATTTTTCCAGGGGAGGGGGGGTTGTAAAAAGCAATTTGCCCAAATTTTGGCTGCAATTTACACAAATTACATTAATTATGGGTGCAATTTGTGTAATTTGCACAAATAACAGGTGTAATTTGCACAAATTGCTTTTCACAAACACGTTCTTTTAAAAAACTGGAAAACTGCTCGCTGGCCTGACTCGATGCAGATCGAGTCGGGACAGCTCACAGAAAAGTGAGCCGAAGTTCAGGGGGCCAAGCTGAATAAAGCTTGACGGGCTTCACCCCATGGACAGATTCCTCTGACATTGCTAGGTCTCTCCAGCTAGAGAAGGGTAAGAATTTTGTTTGGTTCATTTTTTGATACAAACTTACCAAAATTTGCACATTTCTCCATAAACCAGATGAACTTCAGATTTTGTTTTTAAAAAAGGAATGTGGGAGAAAGTGAAACTGACAGATTTGTCCATCCAGACAGAGGGCTTTGAGTGCTTAGCACTTAAAATTCTGGATTTGGAACCTTGTGTATTCAGCCATGCTTGTGGTACTGAATTAGGTCTGCCACTTCTTTTTATTTTGACAGGCTCCTCATCTTTAACAGTTTTATGGCAGGCAGGTACAACATGGTCCTCTCCATCCTGGGAAGAGCAGCACCTATCGAATTTGGCTGGTGCAGGTGGGGGAGAATTAGTTTGATTCATTTTTTAAGGACAACATATTCACATTTGCAGATTTCTCCATAAACAGGATGGAAATAACTTGAGATCTAAAATATTCAAATGAGAATGAAGATTCCATACTTTCCGAATGCCAAGGTTCCAGCTTGCAAGTTCTAAGTCTGTGCAAGCTGAGGCCAGAGATATAAAGTCCCATGCTGCATGCCCTTTCATCTAAGTTATGGTTTCCCTTTGTGGGGTTTACGTACAGGTAGTGGTGTGCTGTGATTGCGTGCCGAGTTCCACCATATGCTATGCTGTGCCACGGTGACATGGATGGAGCATTCACCAGCATGGGACAGCTCTTTTTCCTTTCCCCCCTTCCATTGAAATCGACCAGAAGGAAATTTCCTGCACCAGCTTTGGGGCTGGTGTAAAGTTGTGCCATCAATGGGAGCAAGACTGTGGACTGAAGATGATAGATTTGGGTTTAATGTGCTCTTCCCTCTGCTGCTTACATCTTGTCCACAACTCCACCTGGATTCAGCTGTTCATCCGGCGGAGTATCCCACTGGCGTATCTGTCATGGTGGTGGCGCATCTGCTGTTCCACTGGCCCAGTGGGGCTTCCGCAAAATTCTATTGACAGTGAACTGGTGGATCTTCCGCATCGGATGGCGTGCTCAGTGAGATCCCATGCTTCCATGAGTAAATGACTCCATGAGCAAATTCACGATCTGTCTTCCATAACAAATAGAGGTTGGCGAGTGGCTAGAGTGGGATCTTTGAGTGTGCAAGGCTCAGTTCTTGTTATATTTAGTTGCTCTTCCTATGGCTGCTCTTTGTGACAAAGTTTTGTATGCTATTATTATTTATTACATATCTAATGTAATAGTCCTCTATGCATTTCTGTCTGTAGTGCGAAGTTTGGTTGTTTTTATGATATAAGGTGCTCTGAGTTTATATTGATCACAAAAAGCAGGGTATAAATTGCTAAAGTAAATGTGCCATCTATGCAGAGTGGGAGGTTCCATGAGCCTGAGGGTCACCTCTGCTTCCTGCCATGTGGACAAATTGCACACCCGTGCCATGTTTGAACTTGCCCTCAGAATTGTGACCAGCACCCACACAGCACCAGCATGGATGCATTTTTCAACTCCATACTGGATATATTTCTGGGACTGACAGAATTACTAACTGATGGCAGGAGATAATGGAGGTTTGCATTTGTACAACTTGTACAAATGTATCTCGTTAGCCGCTCCCACCCTCCAGGTGTGCTGTCTGAAATTATTCTCTACAGGTAGATACAGTGTGTGTGTGTGGGGGGGGAGTATTACGTTTTGAGGAAAACATCTTTGTTTATCCACCATCTTGTCGCTCCTTCCAGCCTTCAGACACAACGAGTGCCCAGATCCAGGAGTGCCAGTCAACGGGAAGCGATTTGGTGATAGTCTTCAGCTTGGCAGCTCCGTGTCCTTCCTGTGTGATGAGGGATTCATAAGGACCCATGGCTCAGAAACGGTCACCTGCATCTTGAAGGAAGGCAATGTGGTTTGGGACAACGCTGTCCTGAGATGTGAAGGTAAGCTGCTGTCAAGCTGGCTCAGCATTTTCTTTATTAGGGCAGGGATGCTTGACGAATTCAGTCTTTATGAGCTCTAACAAGAACTGTCCTGATCTGCACCTGCTGGGCATATATTCTGATCAGAATTCAGTTATCCACTGGATTTCACTCTCCTCGAGTGTGTCAAAGCAGTTCTCAGCTCAAAATGCATTTTAAAAATAATTTTGTTTAGAAGTGTGCATTTTGAGAGGGAAAAAAAAGCTGAATGTTGGGAGATTCAGGACAAATAAAAAGAAATACAGGGATGTCACAGGCATCCGATTTGGGGTGGAGTCTGATGGAGTCCCCCCTTGCTTGGCCCCCCAGACCCCTCTTCATGGACCATGCGGCACTCACCAGACCTGTCTGCGAACATTGTGAGGCCTGTGAGTATCCGGTAGCCCATTCACACCTGTAACGTTGTGTAGATCGCCCTTTACGGACACGATCTACGTAACATTTCCTTCCCGGAAATGCCCGAGCTGCCAATGTTGCACAAAATGGCAGCTTGAGGAAGGAGTAGGCAGGTCTGCAGTGTTTGTCCCTCCTTCTCTGAGCTGTCAAGGGGCTCACATAGCTCAGCAAGCAGGTGGTAGTGGATGTCTGCCGAGCGACCAATGCCCCCAGACAAGCGTCCATTCATCCCTAAAGAAGTACTTCTTCACACAGTGCATTGTTAAACTGTGGGATTTGCTACCACAAGATTTAGTGGTAGCCACCAACCTGGATAACCTGGATAACCTTTTAAAGGAGATTAGACAAATTCATGGCAGGTAAGAGTGTCAATGGCTACTAGTCATGATGGCTACATAATTTTTCTAGTTTTAGAGGAAGTTTGCCCCTCAATACCAGTTGCCGGCGAATATGAGTGGGAGGGGGCTGTTGCACTCATTTCCTGCTTTTGGGTTCCCCATTGGGGCATCTGGCTGGCCACTGTGGTAATAGAATGCTGGACTAGATAGGCCTTTGGTCTGATCCAGCATGGCTTTTATTATATTCCTATGGCCTGCTACAGTATAAGGCAGCTTCCTGTGTTCCAGATAGGGATGGTGCGGGTGCCCAATTCAGTCCAGGAATCTGGCAGAACCACCCCTGCCTGCACCCCCACGCCCTGCTCGCCAAACCCCTTCCCCTGTTCGCCCCTTGCCCGCGCTGAGCAAATAGCCTGCACTCAGCCTGGTGGCATCATTGAACTTTGCGGTCACCACTTTTTGAGAAATAAAATAGCAATCGCAAAAATGCACATATTTGCACACACACAAAAATGCACATTTTTGCAAATGCACATTTTTGCATATGTGCAAAAATGCTCATTTCCCCCAAAATATGCATTTTTGCACACAAATAAATATGCAACTTCACAAAAGTGTGCATTTTACACATGAGAATATGTGCATTTGCAAAATGCGCATGTTCACGCACACAAAGACATGTGCATTTTTGCGGATGCCATTTTATTTTATTTTTAAAATGGCACCTGTGGAGCTTGATGAGGCTGCTAGGGTGAGTGTAAGCTGCTCACCAAGCATGGGAGGAGCTCGAGTGTGGTCCAGGGACTGACGAGAAGGATAGGGACTGGGTGGGTGCCTGGACAACCCAGACGGGCGTGAATTCGCACATCCCTAGTTCCAGAGGTTTCATTCTAATCAGATTCAAAGGGAAAGTGGGAGCAGATAAGACCTCAAAGAACCTTTCTTTGCCAGGCCCCAGGTGTTCATAGCAGAATTAGGGATGTTAGAGAATTCCACCACAGATCCCAGGGAGGCTGAATTCCAGTGAATTCGGCTCCCCGGAATCCGTGGCGGAACAGAGCAACCTGCCCCAGCATCCCGCAAAAGCCCCGTGAAACGGAGCCTACCTGGCTCCGCCGCCGGCTCTGGCGGCAGTGGCTCTGGCGGCGGCAGCGGCTCCAGCAGCAGTGGCTGCTCCGGCAGCGGCGGCAGCTCCAGCGGCTCCAGCCACTGCTGGGCTGTGGCTGCAAATGGCAGCCACTACGCTGGCTGCCATATGTGTCCCTCGGTGAGCAGCTTACACTACAACGGCCGCCATTTGCAGCTGCAGCAGCCCGGCCACGGCCGGAACTCCGGCTGCGGCCAGCCCCGGCCAGCAGCTCTGCAGAGCCACTGCAGAGCAGAGCCGGCCAAGGAGGATTCCGGGGGGAGGGACGGAGCGCCTCCCCCCCACCGTGGATGCCCTGGTGCGGAGCCAGGTAAGGGATTCGTACATCCCTAAGCAGAATCAAAGATGTTAATATATTTGTTGTTGTTGTTCAGTCGTTCAGTCGTGTCCGACTCTTCGTGACCCCATGGACCATAGCACGCCAGGCCTTCCTGTCCTGCGCTCTCTCCCGGAGCGTGCTCAAGTTCATATTCATTGCATCCGTGATGCTATCTAGCCATCTCATCCTCTGCCGTCCCCTTCTCCTTTTGCCTTCAGTCTTTAGGCCAGGTCTATACCTCTGAGTGATTTAAAACTCTCCTGTCATGCTTACTAGTGATGGGCAAACTCACTTTAGCATGGTTTGGAAGTGGGTCACTAACTACAGGTATTTTAGAGAAATATTAGAGGATCACTCACACCCAAGTTCTGAAATGACCTACAATGTCATTGGGAATGAATGAAACTGTTCAGCAATTTTGTATTTGTTTGTTTTCCATTCTAACATTGGGTTGTCTACTGTTTAGAGGCTGTTCTTGCCAAGGGTTCAAAAGATTATAGGTGGTGCAAAGGGTCAGCTCAGAAAATGAGCTTACTTCCCCATCCTGTCACCTCTTCCTTCCAGTGCCATGACAGTTGGTTGCACTATATTGGATCAGCCACCATTTTCATCATTTTGTGTTTGTTTGTTCGTTGTTTTGATCCAGAGGAAGCAGAGCTAAACAAACACCCTCAGCAGGGGGGGGGGAGATTTTTAAGGCTTCACTGAATGGTGGGCAAGTAACACTCCCAAGCCTCAGGGGAAAAGAAGCTGTGCAATTCTGGAGCTTGTCAGACTAAGCTCTGAGAAGCTTCCTAATCCAAATAGCCAACAGCTTAAGCAAAGGTTTTTATGACAGGCTCTGCTAGCGATCCCCTTAAACCTCTTTGGTGTATAGTGAGACAAAAAAAGACCTCCAGATGGAAAATACAGCATCTTCCACCAGTAACTTTGGACCATGTGTAGCCGGCCCATCTAGTCCAGTATTGTCTCTGTTCTGACTAGGAGTAGTTATTTTCTGAGATCTGCTACCTGAAATCCATTTGCATGGAACTGCTACAAGCTGGACATGATAACTTTATTTATGAAAAGCATTCTAGGTACTAATAGTGAACTCATTCTCCCTGTATGGTTACTTATATAGTCAAAATGGCACCACCCACAGAGAAGAGCAAAGTATCAGCAGGCTTTGAGGCTACCTTTGCAGAAGAACCAAAGGGAAATTAGGGGGAAAATAACCTAAAAGGTGTGTGTTGGGGGGTGGGGACCAAAAATCCCAATGAGGGCTGGACATGTTCAGTGGCTAAAAATTGGGGGCGGGGGATGGAAAACCAGAGCGAAGGCATAATGGACTAGAGTATTCTGGAAGAGGGCATGGCATAGCTGGCAAGAGCACTTCATGCTGCAACATTTCGTTGCAGGTCCAACTTGTGTGCCTGACTACTGAGCTATGGGCCATCCAGTGCTGGTCTGTTAAATTTTTACTTTACTAGAACCACATCTAGCAGTAATCGCAGAAGGAAAGTGTCAGGGCGAACACATCCTTCCTTGCTTTTCCTACTAAGTGTGGGAGAAAGCTTGATTTCAGACACTTTTAAAAGTGTTGTGCTCAGTTCAAAAGCTTGATATCCAAACTAGCACGCATTGCTTCCATTAAAGGTTCAGTTTTGAACCGTTTGGGGCCTTATCTATCTGGATGGACTTGGTAGATGCTGCTGGAGAAAGACATACAGGGACTTGTTCTAGGGATGAGACTGCAGCTCACCAGTTGCCTTTATGACATATCTGAACTTTATAGGTTCCAGCATGCTGAGGGGAGATGTCTTGTCATCCACCGCTCTGCACTGTATGCCTGTTTGAGCCACAATAAATAAAGAGAAGAGTTAGAGCGATGGCAAATTAAAGTCTGTGATAGAACAGATTTTTTCCCCAAAGCTGCTCTGAGAGCTTTAAAGTTTTCTGCTCTAGGAAAACAAAGTGAAATGAAAAAAAGTCATTAGGAATTTGAAAGGCTTCCGCCTGCTCTCTGTTGTCTGAGAGAGATGCCAGTGAGCGATACCTTTGGAAACGTTTGAATACAGACGTACTGAAATCTTGAGTTGTAATTCCAGTAATTGGCTGTCCGTGTCTTTAGTATCAATGGGAAACATCACACAATGTGTGGGTGGAAGGAGATGGGGTAGGGGACTTTTTATTGTCTTTCCCATTCAGAGGCGAGCCAATAGCGCACGTGTGCGTGTGTGTGCTGGAGGCAGGAAATTGAAATGGCACTCACGTTGGTAAACATGCAGTAGTCAAACAAAATAATTGATTATTGTCTGGCTTGTCATGCTATCCCCAAATCTGACAGCGGAGGTGGGCCAACTCACCCTGCCAAATGCCAGGGCTGGCCCTGTTGTCATTATGTGGAGGAAAGAGGGTACCTGGAGTCTCCAACCAAGAACTGTGGTAGGAGAACCCATTGTGATAGCTTGCCAGAGAGGAGGGAGTAGCTGGCCTACTCTTCGCTGTGCAGCAGCGCCACCAGTCGAGGTGGCTAGAGGGTGAAATTGCAAGTACCCGCTAAGCAGAGGTCAGGTGACACGAGGAGCCAGTGGGATACGACTTTGTCCTGTAAAGCTTCTGGCCAGTCCTCAGTCTGATTAAAGGAATTGTTACAGAACAAGTTTCTTGCAATCCCTGTTTAACTGCCTGCCTGCTTCCCAGCTCAACTTCTTTTCTTGGGTGGTTCCTGCTTACACAATGCCGCCACAATGCCCACACTTACAACCTCTTGTCACCAGATAATAGTCAGTCCCAGGAAGTATTTTTTTATTTTAATGTATATCCTGCCTTTCTGCCAAAAAATGGCATGCAAGGCAGCTAGTAAAATACAGATTAAAAACAATATAATACAAAAACGAATAAATTAAAAATGACAAATTAAAGAAATAAACAGCACTAACCAATTAAAAACCCCTTCAGCAACAGACCAGCTTATACGCCAAAGGCCTGCCTGAATAAAAACATATTTGCCTGCCAATGGGATGACAACACAGAAGGGGCCAAGCTGGGAGCGGCCACTGAGAAGGCCCTCTGAGTATGGGATATTTTTGCCACTGTTGTGCTCTGTTTTCTTTCATTTCTGTTCCAGAAAACCATCAACACTGTCAGAAAATACTTGTGGCTTTCTTTATTTGCTTATTTTAATTTGTGTGCAACCCCACCCCTGCCACCTTCAATTTGGTTGGAAATGTTTCATATACCTCCTTTCTCTCTATCTCTAAGTGGAGGGGGAAAGGAAAAAGAATAATATAAAAAAAAATTAAAACTGCTTTTCATCTTCAGGAAGCTTTGATAACTCCACCACTATTAACATGTACTCCTTTATCGCCCATCTCTCTGGCTTGCCTTTGACTCGCCTTCCAGTGTGAGCTCAATTAAATGCGAATCCTAATTAGTTTCCCTTTTTTAATTAAATAAGGAGGGGAAGTCTGTCTAGAATATTTAAAGTGCTGTTTGACATTTGAAGGGGAAAATAATAACCAGAACAGGCCTAGCAAAATGATTAGGATTGAACAGGAAGTTTGGGGAGGTGTAGCTTCCAAAATTCCAGCTGAAGTGAAATTTGAAGAGAAATTTGAGGTGGTTCCTCAAGCAAGACATCAGGGGAATTTCAGGAGAAGCTAAAATTCTTTCAAAAAGATGAGTGAACATTTTCTCCAAGAAGTTCCAGTTGTTCTGAACCTTTCATCTGCTTTTCCCTCAAGGACAACATTTGCCTCCTCAGGCAAAAAAAAAATCAAGGACGCAAAAGGCGTCCCTGCGTTAGCCGTGACAGGCTACGTAAGTATTTACGTAGCCTATCACAGCTATGATGAAGAAGCGAATGGTGGCCGCAGGGTGGCTGCCATTCACAAGTCAGCACGGACAGCAGCAGGTAAGTGCTCCATTTCGTGCACCTTTCGTGGGTTGGGGTGGCGGGGGCTTCATTCAGCCACAGATTTCGGTGGGCCGAATGCACTGGCATTCGGCCTCACCGAGAACTGTGGCAAAATTCTCTGACATCCCTACTCTGTCTTCTTTTTCTCTTTCAAAACCTTTTTTTAAAAGGTGGTGGCACCACTGGTACAACCCACCTTAGATGCTACTAGCTCCTCCCTGGTTTGCTGCAGTCCATCACCCCATCAGGCTTTGTAACTGAGCTGGCTGAAGTGGTCTTGAACGTAGTGTTGGAGAACCTTAGTTCAGTGGTCCTGGGGAATCTCAATGTTCATGATGAGGCTGCCTCTGGAGTGCCAGCTCAGGAGTTGATGGCCTCCATGGGGTTGTCTCAGATTTTGAGCAGCCCACCCACAGAGCAGGATATACCATCAATTTCGTCTTTGCTCTGAGTGGGGAGATATGTGATCTGGAAGTAGGGGCAGGTTGGCATAGTCCCATTGTCATGGGACTTCCTGATTATGTTTGGACTTCAGATTCCTCCTGCAGGAGTAGGGGACCAATCAGGATGGTCCACCCCCAGAAACTAATGGAATCCAATGGATTCCTGAATGCTCTGGGGGATTTTCGAGTGGATAGGAGGGGGCAGTACCTGCTGCTTGTAAAGAGGAGGTGGTGTGACTAACCCTGAATAAGTCTAGCCTGGACGGGCCCTATGGTGCTTGACAACTATCACCCAGTCACAAATAACCCCCTTTGGGGGACAGTTCTTGAGAGAGTTGTGGCAGGGCAATTGCAAACATTCCTGAAGGGAACCAATTAACTTGACCCATTCCAGTCTGTGTTCAAGCCTGGTTTGGGGATTGAAGCAGCCTTGCTCACCCTACTCGATGACCTTTACCAGGAGAGGGATGAAGGGAGTGCTACCCTATTGATCTTACTGGATTTTTCAGTGGCTTTTGATACCATTGACCATGCTATCCTCCTGGACCAACTTTGTGAGATGGTATCAGAGGCGCTGTTCTTTGGTTGTTCCAGTTCTACCTGCAGGGTTAGTTTCAAAGAGTTCTTTTGGTGGAGTGTTCCTCAGATCCCCAGTGTTTAGGCTGTGGGGTGCTACAGGGTATGAGCTTCAAGATGGAATTCGAAGAACTTTGGCGAGCTTGAGTTTTGCTGATTTGTACATCCCTACTTGGGGGTTAACATTTGCTCACTGAAATATCAATAAATCAATAAAAGAAATACAGTACACCCCTGGATTGTTGTGAAATGGATGCAGAGCCTTCTGTGTGCAAAAGAGAAAAAAGGGGAGGGGAAACATAAGTCCTTTATTTTATTTTACTTTTTGTACTGATCTTTTTGTCTAACATCTGTATTTTCACTTCTCCCACTAACAGCTCCATGTGGTGGCCATCTGACTTCACCGAGTGGAATGATCCTGTCTCCAGGATGGCCAGGATTTTACAAGGATTCTCTGAACTGTGCGTGGGTCATAGAAGCTCAACCAGGATATCCAATCAAAATTACGTTTGACAGGTGACTAGGGATTGAAATCTGTTCAGTTCACATTGTAATGTGAACGTAACTAAGCTCACATTTTCAAACCAGTATGCAAACCCAAACTCAGCTATCTTTCAAAATTCACACTCCTCTGAACTTTGCAATTGACTTCTCCAATTAAAGCATGCATACAAAAATGCATATATTCATGAAAATAATGTACAAAAATGTATGCAGTTAGGAAATTTGTTTGCAGAAATGTGTACATTAGGCAAAATTGTATACAATTTTGAAAAAAAAATCTCAAAGTTTGGGATGAACCAAACTTAAGATTGGAAAAATGAGAAACTGAGGGAAACCAAAATTGACAGATTTATATATCCCTGCAGGTGACTACCATGATGAGTGCGTTCAACAAAATAGCTTTCCAAATATGAAATAGATAATAGATTTCAACTGAAACAGCATAGTTAACGAGTCCCTCCATCGCTGGAGAAAGTACCTGGCAAGCTTGAAATGGCCTGTAATGGAACCATTGTGTTCTTGGCTAAGTTATGGGCAATCCTTGGGAAGATCTGTCCCAGATGAAGTGTCACTCGAGGAGTAGGCTGTAAACAGGGATATACGAGGATTTCATTTCCGTTCATTTAACATCAAAAGTTGCCCCATTCATGCCCCTGAATGCGAACACGAGTCCATTTTGCAGGCAAAGCACGTAAATTTCTGAGCTTGCATTCATGTTCACAAAATGCATACTTTACAAAAAATGTACAATTTAAAAAATGTGCAGTTTGGGGGGAAAAATACACACTTACACACTTCAGTCAATTTATTTATTTATTTATTGCATTTATATCCCGCCTTTTTTCCTCTTGCAAGGAACCCAAGGCGGCTTACATTATCCTCCTCCTCTCCATTTTATCCTCACAACAACAACCACCCTGTGAGGTAGGTTGGGCTGAGAGTGTGTGGCTGGCCCAAAGTCACCCAGTGAGCTTCCATGGCCGAGTGGGGACTAGAACCCGGATCTCCCGGCTCCCAGTCCAACACTCTCGCCACTACACCACACTGGTATACCACACTAGTCAATGGGGGGATAGTGCTCCTTTGGGTGCACACTTAAAAAAAAAGTGTACCCAAATGTGTACTTTCCCCATTCAAACAAAGGGGGTGGGGGGAAGCTTGCAATCAGGACCAGGAACAAGGTGGACCGAGCTTCAAGGTGGAAGTTAGAGAACAATGACGAGCCCAGCCCTCGCTAATTCTCCCACCTCTACCTGTAAGGGGATATTTCACTCATCCTTGTAGGAACATGCATAGCTGACCAAATGCTGAACCATCTTGTTCAGCATTGTCTGTAGTGACTGACAGTGGCTCTCCACAGTTTCAGACAGCCCTACCTGGAGATGCCAGGGATTGACTTCATGCAAAGCATGTGCTCTACCACTGAGCAATGCCATTCTGTGATCAACACAGAGGTGAGGAATACTTTTAGAGCCGGCACCATAATGACTTGCTCCTCCAGTGTCCTGGGAGACAATCTTATGAGGTCCTATGGGATCACCTGGAAGGGGCAGAATCAGGAAAGAGGTAAGATGGTTTTGGTGAATCCCAGACAGAGATATAAGACATGCCCGCTGGAACAACAGGGTTGATGATGAGAACATAGTCAATTTATGGCTTTCAGCCAGATGGAGGTTGGGTCAATGGCAGAACTAACCAACAACTACTAAAGCTATCTTGGGTAAATATTTTCATCCACCTCTACCAGGCTCTCTAGAGTGTACTCTGTTCCTGTTACTGAAGGTGCTAGGAGGAACTAAAGAACTTTGGTGATATATGGGGTCCAGAAGTCCTTTCCAGGTTTAGGTTCCCAGCTGTTTGTCCATAGGGCAAGGAAATGGGGCTGTTACACAAAGATTCCTCATTGGACAACCACACGTATATTGAGAAGACCAGTGGGTGAGATCCTTATTGCTGGTCAGTCCAGTAGGGTACTTCCCTGAGTTGATGGGGTCAGACTGCAACAGGGCCTGAGCCAGTGAGCCTCTGTGTGAGGGCTGCACTCTGGCAGAGTCCCAGCTATGCAGCTGAACCCCAGCAGACCCAGGTTCCGTGTCTTTGTCCTCTGACTAGAGCCCTTTTCCGTTGTTCTCATCACATGTAAGGAGGAGGAGGACTGAGGATGAGCATGCTACCGTCGCTCCCCCTCCCTCACTGACTTCATCACCCTCTACATGTGAAGAGTGACTGCCTGCAGAGGAGAGCCTCTATCCATGGAGGCTTTTCCCAAGATTTTAGAATCCTGATTTTACAGGGTTGTAAATAGGGATGCATGGACTCACCTCTGTCTGTGCTGCTGGGGGCTCGCCAATCCTCCACTGGATGTTCGCCCCTGTTCAGCTCCCTGGATGACCTGCCGTGCAGTCCGCAGGCACCCCGCAGGCACCTAACGGCCACCTGTTCCTTCAGCGAGCCACACTTCTGAGAAAAAATGGTGGCTCAGTTTTTTCCGTAAATGTAATGTTGTGTAAATGGCAGCCATAAAGTGTCCGTTTACACAACATTAGAGGACTCCACCCCCTTCTCAGACTCCTGCGACATACCTAATTGTAAAATCTTGGGGAGAGCCTTCAGGGATAGAGGAGGTGCTCCTCTGCAGACAGTCACTCTCCACGCACAGAGGGCAATGAAAATCCTGAGGGAGTTGGAGCTAGCATGCTTGTCTCTACTCCTCTTCACACATGTAGAGCTCACACATGAGGGCAATGCCTGAATAACTCTTAGTGCTCGCTTTGAACCAGAGTTCACCAGGTCTTAGGCCCAGAAAAGAAATATGTTATCTGTGCCAGGCCTCAGCCCTATAATTTGTGAAATAATAAAGAAGAGAGCTCTTCTGATCCTATGGAGACAAATGCCTTTTCCTCAACAGACAGTAACAACGGGGAGTAACAACGACCCTTCTTTCAGGTGCCCTCACTATGTGAGGTGTAGCAGGTGGCTACGTTCTGTTGGTTGTGGCACACCAGTTGCAGAACGCCCTCCTCACTGGGAGACTGGCTTGTGGCTCACTTGACTCACTTTTTGGTGCCAGGCAAATCTCTTTCTGTTTCCCCAGGCCTTTTAAATCTTGCTGCAGATTTTAAAATCAGTGTTAGTTCAGGTTTTATTCTCTGATCTTCACTTTTCCTCTTCACTTTTCCTTAACGTGGAGTTTGTTTTAACGTTGCTTCGCATTTTATTGTCTCACCCCTTGTCTATTCTGTAAGAACTTTGTTATAAGGTGTCCTGAAAGTATCAAAAAATAAATAACTCATGAAATAAATTGGGCCAAACTAGATGAGACAGCTACAGGCATGTTTGTTGAGTCTTACTTAAGCTCAATATTTAAATGGTAGGAGGAAGACGAGAATAGGGAGGTGGGGTTTTCCAACTTTACAAGCTCTTCCCTTGCTCCACTGCAGATTTAAAACAGAGGTGAATTACGACACACTGGAAGTGCGTGATGGCAAGTCCTATTCATCCCCGCTGATAGGTGTCTATGATGGGACTCAGGTCCCCCAGTTCCTCATCAGCACCAGCAATTTCCTCTACCTCCTCTTCACCACTGACAAGAGCCACTCTGATGTTGGCTTTCAGATCCGCTATGAAAGTAAGTCAGAAAATGCAGGTAATACCCTTCATTATGTTTTTTGAAAGCTGATTTACATTTTACCCTTTGAGCTCAGCTTAAAAGAAAGAGGAGAACCCAATGGCAAATCTGTACATGTGTGTTCTTTGCAGCGGTAAAACTCCAGTCAGATCACTGCTTGGACCCAGGGATTCCTGTCAATGGGCAACGGCATGGGAATGACTTCTACGTGGGAGCCCTGGTGACCTTTGGCTGTGATCCAGGCTACACCTTGAGTGACAGTGAAGCTCTGGAATGTGAACCTAATTTCCAGTGGAGCAGACCTCTTCCTAGCTGTGAGGGTAAGGGTCACATGCTGAAATGTTTGGATTCAGGGGGAAAATCGTAATAAATGTCTATGCCAGGTCAATCTCGTCCTTCCACCCATCCATCTCTCCATCTCATCGGGCCAAGATGGTTTCCGGACATGGTTCCAAGATCCCTGCAATATTTTCAGTGTTCTCTTTCTTTCCATATCCCCCAGATCTGTCTTACATGAGCATCCTTTCTTCCATGAGCATCCTTTCAGGGCAAGGTTGTGCACACATTTCCAGTGAACGTGCACAAATCCTTCAAAGGGGCCTGAGAAGGGCCTCCAGCCACAGCCACCTCTGCCTCCACCTTCCTCTGCCCAAAGATGAAGAAGGAGGAGGCAGAAGCAACTGATGGCATTCCCAACTAGGGATGTCGAAGGAATCCATCTTGGGGTGGAGCTCACTGGTCCTTCATCCTGCATTGAGCAAAGGGTTGGACTCAATGGCCTTGTAGGCCCCTTCCAACCCTACTATTCTATGATTCTATGATTCATCAACTCAGCCCCCTGGACTTCAGCTGCTTTCCCTGCAAGCTGGCCCAACTTGATCTGTATCAAGTCAGGCCAGTTTGTGGATTTTCCCATTTTTTAAATTGACATAAATAGTAATGTGCACACATTGCAGGTGTAATTTGCATAATTTGTGCAAATTTTGGTCATAATTTGTGCAGATTATACAATTTGTGGCCGAATTTTGCATGAGGGATGCAAGTGTAGCCGAAATTTGCACAAATCCTGCCATTCGCACCCTGCAATTTACGTGTATTTCTATTTATGTAAATAAACAAAAACTTGGGGAAAGTCCCCTGATTTCAGGAAAAGCCCTGTGGCTCGGCCCACAAATGTGAGCTGGGCTGAGTGCTCAGCAGGAGTCTGTCAAGTCCCCAAAGGGCCAGATCCCACAGCGATGGAGATCCTGATTTCCAACACCCTTTTTTCTGCTGGGAATGATATGAGTTGAACTCTACGTCCCAGCTTCCCCAACAGGAAATCACTGCCATGTGCAGCATTCCCAGCAAGGTAGACATGGCCGTGGAGTCTTGGGAAAGGAGGATGTGGCAGCAGGAAGGCAGGGTGGGGGCAAAGTCTGCCCTGTTTGCCCTGCACAGAGCAGGCTGCACATAGGGCCATGTTGTTCCACCCTCACTCTCAAGGATTTGATCAGGGGAGCCTGTGTTTGTACATGCACATGGCAGGGGACAGAGGTCAGGGAGTACATGGTTATGCAAGATCACAGCAGAAAGACGCTGGCAGCAGAACACCCACTGTTGCTCCAGCATTGGTCAGGGCACAACTGAGGGTTTAAGTCAGCAGTGTTGAACCTCAGGCCCGCGGGATGAAACTGGCTTGCCTGTGGGCCCAATGCAGCCCTCTAGGGTTCCCCAGACAGCCCCTCCTCTTTCCCTGCCCCTGCCCCTTTTACCCTGACTGCCAATCATTTGGTGTTTTCCTGGCTTTTGCCCCTTTTTCTCCATTCCAAAAGGCTGAAATGCGTTTGCTAAGGATGAGTTACTGGCAGTCAGATAAGCTAAAATATGCCGGTATTCTGGGTATTGGGCCCTGCTCACTTTTGACTCTGGGCCTGCCCACCACTGGAATGGCGTGCCCAGGAGCTTCTCCAAAAGTGAACCTGGCCCTTGGGCAGAGATAAGCTGGACACTCCTAGTTTAAGTCGCCCTGTGGAGTGAGATTGGCATGACTCTCCACCTGCTTGGAGGGAACCTGCTTGGGAGCTAAAGAGATGTGTGTGTGCTCTGGCAAGGCTGGGGTGCCTCCTACAGTGCATGGGGTTTGCATGGTGTTGCAGGGTCTTGCTGGGCTACAGGTAGCTCTGGGGAGGCATTATCAGAGTCAGAAGACGAAAGCAGAGCTACCTCCTTAGGGGCTGAAGATAGGGGGACCTGGACAATGGAACACCTCATCCATAGAAGTCAGCAGTGGGGCAGCTGCTTTGCTAACTGCCTCCTGGGCTCATTCAGGAGCCAAGTCCTCTGTGTCATTCTTCACAGCCCTACTCCAATGGGGGGTAGTTGCATGGGTCCTGAGCCATGACACAGAGACAGGGCAGGAACAAGCCAGAGATTACTCCCTGGGTGCCATCCTAAGGGCTTTTGGGCCACCAGTGAACCAGCTGCATGGGGGCATCCCTACACAACTGATACACAGTTGTAGAAGTCGTATAACGTCATTGTAACCAACAAGCTGCCTGCCTGGACCATCCACATTGCATGAATACCAGAACTTGGGGAGGTGCTTCTGTGTTTGCTAAGCAACTACTAATTCCTCCATAGGGAGGCCAACCTCACAATCTGAGAACTCTGGATTTGAATGTCTACCTCTCTCTTTTCCTGGCTCTTTACAGCTCTCTGTGGGGGCTACATCCGTGGATCCAGTGGCACTGTGCTATCGCCAGGCTTCCCAGATTTCTACCCCAACAATTTAAACTGCACTTGGATCATAGAAGCTTCACATGGCAAAGGTAACTCACATGACATGGATTCGTGTCATGCTTCCTCCACCCCCTGCAGGGGGTTTTGGAGAGTTTAGCCTCCTGAGGGATCTCAAGTAGGGATGGATGGACTCATCTCTGTCCAGGGCACAGGGGAGCTCGACAAGCCCCCCCCCCCTTGCATGGCCTGGACTCTCTCGGTGAGCCTCTCTGCTCACCCTGCCCACCCGCCAAGCTACGTGAGCCGCCCTTCCTCTGTGCACCAAGGACTGCAGCAGTCAAGCCTCATGCTTTATGCGCACAAGGGCTTGACTGCCGGAGTCCTCGGTGCCGTGCATACTCCAAGCACTCTAGCCTTCTCCTCCTTCCAAGGAGGACAGGGCTAGAGTGCTTGGTGGCGCCAAGGCCCCTCCTGCCCCGCCAGCTGTCAAGGTTGTCAGGCAAGTGGTGGCAGGACGAGTCCTCGGCGGTGCTGCGGGCCACTTGGTGGCCAGATCCATCAGCACCCCACGGTTCAGCAAGCGGGGTCTGGGGGGCTGGACAGGGGGGAGTCGATCAGACTCCACCCCCTTCTCAGACCCCCACACCATCCCTAATCTCAAGATGTTCTTCCGAGCAAGCAGATTTCCCTCTCCCCAATTTCTGGGGTCAGTATGAGGTGGAAGGGTAGAAACCTAGGTACTGCAAGCTGTGGAGTCATTGGTTCAACTCCCAGCACAGCCTGTTGCCTCCTGCAGGGCTGATGTGAAGATTATTAAGATAATATATGGGTGTTGTGTACTTGCAATGCTGGGTTTGATAGTAATAAGTCATAAGGATATCATCATTATCATCCAAAGCTCCATGGAGGGAAAGTTGAAGGGATGTTGGCTTCGCAGATGTGGTAGAAAATAAAGGGGTGCATTCAAAGACAACATTGGGGTGGGGAACTAAAACCTGCTCCCTGTCTTTGGTCACCTTTCTACCATGAATAATTGTGCCCTCTCCTATCTACGTATCCCCATTCCTCTTTTCATGTCCATACACAACGAGGGACAGAGACAGCAAGCATGCCTATTTAATCAAGCAGACTTTTTCCCAGCATTGTTCCCATCATCTTCTCCCTGGCTCGACTCGAGCCATCTTTCCCATGTGCTACGATGCAGTTTCAGGCTCTATTATGTCAGCCACACCGCTTTCTCTGCGCCCATCTACCCATGATAGATATATAATAGTTTAAAAAAAAATAGGCTACTGACCAGTTACATTTCTTTACAAATAAGAGGAAAATTCACATGCAGACAGAAATATTTGCTCGTAACACTATCGGGACAACAACTGTATGCACTCAATGTTAAATGAGCAAAGTCAAGGATCATCACTTGCAAGCATCTTTGGTCTAATTTTTTAATGCTGTATTTTAAAGCCTTGCAGACTTCTGTGTAATGTTGACATTACTCCTCCCTAGACATATTAGAAGTAGCACCACATTTGATCAACCAGGATAGGATGCCAAAACGGGCCGGATCCATTTTGCTCTGCCCGTGGTATAACTTCACTTCATGGCACACTAGGACAACCCTTCCCCCAGTTCCCCTTCTGCATTAGATTATCACTCATCTCCCACCACCCTTGTTCCACTGCTCGCTCATGCCGCCTTTCCACGAAGTAAGATTTGGAAAAGTGCTACAGTGAACAGAGAGAGAGAGAGAGAGGCACATGAACGCACATTAATTCTGAGCTGCCTTCAGCGACTCTGCTCTTCTAGGCCTGCTAGATACTGGCACAATGTGATCTGTTATCAGTCAGCTCTGTGATGCCAATTGCATTAAGGCAGATAAACCAGTTGCTGAAAAGCACAGCGCATAGTGGAGGCGTCACACGCTGTGCAAGGTGTCCCACGGAGCAGGAGCAATCCACTTGTCATTAATCCACTCAGCTCCAGATTCTCTGTTTGATGAGAGGCCTCCCGTTATCCCACTGCTTGCTTAACATGCAGCACACAGAGCCCTACACCCTCCTGTAAGATATCATTCACATGGCACCTTGTTTTCATAAAGATCAAAGCGTGGCTTTTGGCCACCCTGTGTGACCACCATTGGCAAGCTGTGTGGGGCACCGTGATCACCGGATTTCATAGGAACACCGGAAACTGCCCTATGCTGAGTCAGGTCCTTGGTCCATCTAGCCCAGTATTGCCTTCACTGACTGACAGTGGCTCTCCAGGGTTTCAGACAGGAATTTTTGCAGCCCTACCTGGAGCTGCCAGGGATTGAACGTGGCACCTTCAGCATGCAAAGCAGGGGCTCTGTCACTGAGCTAAATCTACTCTCCCTGTGTATGCCTGGGCTATGCCTCATTCATTTCAGGGAAGGACGAGAGCTGTTCTGTATCAGCCTTCAAGATTCAGAGTGAATTATGCAGCATGAAGTAGATATGGTTGCTATAAGATAACATGTCCTAAAGAAGCAGAGTGGGGTCCAATCTGTGGTCCAGATCCCAGAGCACAAACCCAACTGAAGGCACAGAGCACCTCAAGGCAGGCAGGTTGGATATAGCCCACAAGCAAAAGCAGTCTGATACAGAGCTTTGAGGATCCCAACAGGCCAGTGGGAGCTCATCACCTGTTCCAACAAAGTCTCAATTCAATTCCAACATATACCTCCTGATCCTGAATGTCCCTCCCAGGTTCCACCTTCTGTGCAGTCATGGAGAGCCTTAAAGGGGCAGTCCTCAGACCTGAAGCCAAACACTCTTTTGCCTCTTCACCTGCTCCCACCTGGTGCTCTGTCTCCATTGGTGAGCAGGATATAGGGAGCATGAGGTTCTGACCATGACAGCCCTGGTTCCTTTGGAGAGTCCTGTTCAGGGGGCACCTGTTTCAGGAGGTCACAGTTCAGGGGGTTTGGGTTCCACTTCCAGCAGCCCCAGCCCACATAATGTTCCACTGGGGTTGGGGCTAGCAAGGGAAATAGTAGCAGACTTAGGCAACAATCCTATGCATGTTTTTACAGAAAAAGTCCCTAAAACTCCCAGCATTCTCCTGGCTGGCTGAAGAATGCTGGCTGGGAGTTCTGGCACATTTTCTCTCTTAACATGCATAGGTAGGATTGTGCCTTTAGTCAGGTATAGGGATGGATGAATCTGTCAATTTCGGTTTCTCTTAATGTCTCATTTTTCCAATCCTTAGTTCATTCTATCCTATTCCAGCATCAGTTTGCAATTAAAAAAAAAAAAAAATTAAGTCAGCACAAAAAATTGTATGCATTTTAGTGCACGTTTCTCCTAATGTTCACATTTTTGGCTAATAGATGCATTTTTTTGCAAACAGCTTTCCATTAAATAATACTTTTTTGTATGTTCACACACACACACACACACACACACACACCACTAATATATGCATCTTTGCCTGCACATTTCCCTAATATATGAATTTTTGTATGCACATTTTGGAGAATTGCAAAATCACAAAATCTGGAGAAGTGCAAATACTGAAGGATAACTGCATTCCAGTTCACATTTTGGTTTGCAGATTTCGTAAGTTCATATTGAAATGTGAACTGAATGAAATTCTTCCCCATCCCTACGAGTCAGGAAAGCTCACAGTAGGAAAAGTCTCAGTAGGCAGGGTCACACCAGGTAAAATATTAATAAGCAGGGTCATGCCAGGTAAGTCAAGTTCAGGAGAATGTTCCTTGACTTGGCAAGATATGTCCAGATTTCAGGCAAGCCTTATCCAGGCCATAGAAAGCTCCCTGTGTGTTCTGCTGGTTGTAACTCTCCTCCTAATTGAGGGATGTTGCCTCAGCAAAGAGCTGAAGCCAATGGAAGGCCTGTCTCCCTGGCCGAGCTGGCTGTTCTTTTTAAATGACTCTTGTCTGGTTCTGTAACCACTGGCTTCTACAAGGCAGAGGAGATGGACATGCTACATCTGCCAAAGGAGGAAGAGATGCATCCTCAGGCTGGGAACACATGGAAGTTGATGCTGAAAGTTCCCCATCCCTGAGTGGAATGGCCTATACTTTTTTCTCATCTGGTCTTCTATGAGGCCATGGAGGGGGGCAGGTTTTGGGGGCCATGACATACCTACCGTAAAAGGTATTCACTATCACAACATGTGTTGCTAGATGCTTGCTTTGCTTTTTTTTAACTCATGGAGAAGGTTAGTTATAAATGGATCCTCCATGTGCAGAGGCAATATACTGATCAATATCAGAAGCTGGGACAAACAATAGAGGAAGAGCTGTTGCCTTCATCCCTGGCTTGTGAGTGCCAGAGGACATGTCCTTATGGACCAGATGGCCTTTTGGTCCCTTCCAATGGCGTGATCCAGTGCCAAGAAGTCCGAAGTCCCACCAGAAACAGGTAGGACCAGCTGACCTTGTTCCTGTTATCAAGGGCAGCCTAGAGTTCTGAGCAGCCATATCCTAAATTGCAGCAGGCAGAAGGTCTTGCTCTGTTGACCAGGCAAGGGGAGGAGGCCATGCCAGTTTCTTGGTGTTATTCATATTATATTAGCCTGGCTAATCCGGAGACTTCGTACTGCCAACCAATCTGTCAGAGCCGAGCTATAGGCAGCCATTGAGTAGAAGCCAGGAGGTCGAGCCAAGGGCCAGAGAGGGAAGTCAGAGCCAGAAAACAAATAGGAAGCCAGAGGCCAAAAACTGATCATTGCCCAGGCAATATCTCAGCCTGAAGAGGAAGCCTTTGTAGCTCTTTGAGGATGTAGCTCTGTCTTGCTTTCCTTTGGTCAGTCACAGTAGCCAGTGCTTCGTTCAGTTTCCAACTGAACAGAGATAAAGCCACAAAGCACCAAGTCAGAGTTCATGATTAATTGGTTTGCTTACGCACATTAGCACGACACATTTACCAGTAAGCAGCTAATAAAAATGCATATAAAGCAAATCATACTTCTCCTATGTAGATCATTTGCTGCCCCTCCAGATTAGTCAGATGCCCTGACCTTTTACCCCAGTAGCAGAGAAGAAAGGTGGGTCAGGTCTCCTCAGACACCTAAGCCCATCTGCCCTTTGGTTTGCAGCAGTGGTGACAGAGCCCCCAGCCATAACCCGTGGTCATTCTTGGGCTTCTCAGATGATGATAATTTCTCTCTGGGCATGCCTGCTTCCCTGGCTGTCTGGGCTGGCTTCTGTCCAGGTGGAGCCTTATGGGGAAAAGATCCCATACAGTGCAAGTTAAATGTCTACAAAGGCCAGGCTCAACTTCCCCTCACAACAACTTCAGTGATTTTCTTGAGCAAGGTGTCTGGGCAGGTCCAATCATCCTGGTTACTCCAGTTATAAACCTTAGGACGCTTCTGTGCATTTTCTGTATTTTCCACCAAGCACTGTTGAGGGGGGGGGGGCGCACGCACGCGCGCGCACACACACATTAACTAAATCATCCAAGTTGCACTTAGTTCTCCATTTCCCAAGGTGTTCTATACAGAGGGATCCCAAGAGAATGGATGCACGCCTTTGGCCAGTTTAACCACCAGTTAGTAAACTTATTCTTCCTCCATGGCCTTCGCTTCAGCCCAGCACATAGGCCATCTTACCACATAGATGGTTAGAAGCTTCCCATCCCCAGGGACCCCCTGACCTGGCCTTTCTGCTGAGATTCTCAGCAATTTTCTCAGATTTGGGGGGACCAGTTTTCGGTCTAGGGGTTGATAGCTAATGCATCCATACAAGGATAGCCAGTCTGTTTGTGGGGGGGGGGAGCAGTTGCCTTGAGCCTCATGCATTGAGAGGGTCTTATCAACAGTGATAAAGATGGTGCAGTGTTTAAAATGATCTGCACTTTTTTCTCTCTCAAGGCAATCACACTGATAGCCTGGCTGGATGGCAGGCCAAGGGAGCTACAGCCTGAGCCAAGAGCAGAAAGGGATATTACCAGCTTAGACAGAGACTTAAACTTTGCATCTGATGTCTCTGTCATTTGATAGAATGCGAAAAGAGGATCCCATACATTGGAGGGGTGCTAATCCTTTGCAAAGGTTTTTTGGTCTGTTTCTTTGTTGTGTCTTTCCATTCTCAAGACATTATATTTGTTTTATTATTTATTTACAATATATACTGCCCCGCATCAAAAGATTTCAGAGCGGTGAACAACAAAGATAAAAGAATAAAACACCATAGTAAAAGAATTGAAACAATTGAAAAGAAGCATGAGAATATGCATATCTATGGGAGGAGGCATTCTGTTTTTCCAACCAAGCAAAAAATGACATCGACAAAAATTGCAATGGGAAGGAATTGGTCGGGGGACAAGTGAATGTTCAGCCCCCAAGAAGCTTCTTGAAGACTTATAAAGGGCCCAAGAAGAATGGATGGTCATTCTGGATGGGCAAAGTCACTCCAGTATCAGGGATCCCTTTACTGCACCATGGGCAGAAGGCAGATCTCCAGATGTTTTAGACTTCAACTCCAGTAAGTCCCTGTCAGTGTGGCCAGGGGTCAGGAATGATAGGAGTTGAAGTCCAAAACATCTGGAGATCTGCCTTCTGCCTGCCCCTGTTTTACCAAGTAGGGAAATGCTACAAGTTGTATCCCTGGTGACTCCCTGCTCAGGGCAGCTATTCACAGCCTTGTCGGTTTCCCGTTCTAGCCCTGGCAGTCACAGGGACTTAATGTGAAGTCCCTTCTTTGCATGAGGAGGACTATGTCTATGAGGCCTGAGTATGGAAAGTCCCCAGTCATTCCCAGGCTAAGCCTCAGCCCCAGATTTCCTGGCTAACACCCGAATCTCTGGCAGCACACAGAAGCCTTGCATTCTCTGACTGTGTAACTGAAATATTGATGGTGGTTTGTTTTGATGGACACATCGATCCTTCCCCCATTTTCTAAAGCCACAGTCTTGCCTTTGCTCCCAGTTCTCTCGGGGCTTTTACCTGCTTGCTCAGTCTTCCCGCCCCCCTTGCCTGGTAAGACTCCTGGCTTGACGTCTTGCAGTCCCCGGGGGGCAGGGCAGAGGGAATAGAAACATGCTCATTCGTACATCAAGCATCTCAATGTCTCTGATCCACCCTCGCAAATGTACCCATGTCCTGCTTTAAAACAGATAAATCTCTCCTCTTTACCCAGCTAAAACTAGTTTCTGTTATCCACTGGAATTAAGTTGCTAGCCTTTTAAAACTCACACTATCAAAGCTTTGAGGTTGCTGTTGTTGCTTTTCGTACACAGTTGGTTTACAGTTAGCAGCCCCTGCCTCCCTACTCTTGCTGATCATTTATTTGATCATGACCGTTCCCAGACACTGATTGACTCCTAAGAGGGCTCTTGTCCCTGCATAAGGAGTAGAGGTTATGAGGAATTCATTTCCGTTTGTTTTTGATCAAGATTTTACCCAATTCACACCTTCCAGATCAAACACAGACTCGGATGTAGTCTATGGTCCAAGTGTACGTTTCCAAGCTTGCATTTGAAAAATGCACATGAAAAATGTGCAGTTTGGAAAAATGTGCACAAATATGCTTTAATCAATGGGAGAAGAATGCATACATTTCAAAAATGCACACGATTGATGCATACATTTGGAAAAATACACAGGAAAATATTTATGGGCTTCCAAGTGAAAAGAAATAAAAACAAAGCTCTCAATCAGATATGGACTTGTGTCAGAATGAGCTTCAAGATGGAAACTCATGTTTTGCTGATTCACACATCCCTAATAGGGAGTCACTGTTGGAAGACGAGGGATGAGTAGGGATGAAAAGAACTTGTATAATCCACTCTGTCTTTTGTGGATTGTCAGGCATTGTCCACTCCGTTGTCTGCTTATTGACAACGATCCCCCCCACCCCACAAAAGCACACAAAAAGACCCATCAGAATTTATGGATCTTTGGCGGGTGCATAACATTTTGCATACTTTTCTTAGGTCAGCATAAAATCAGTGAGCAAAGCACACAGTGTAGGAATTGCTACACTGCAGAGGCTGAAGAGAGATCAAAGATGTGTAAAATGTGTTGTTTCTTTAAAAAAATGATGCGTTGTAGGGATGGACGGACTCACCGCCATCCGTGTTGCTGCCTGTCAGCCACACCCCCACTGGCTGGCCACCCCTGCTCGCTGCATGAGCTGCCAAACAGTCCACAGGCGCCTGGCAAGCACCTGGCAGCTGCCATTCCCTCAGTGAGTCACGATTTTTTTCACAAAATGTTGGCTCAGGTTTTTCCGTAAATGTAATGTTGCATAAATGGACCATTTATGCCTGTAATGTTATATAAATGACCCCTTTATGGCCACCATTTATATACCCTTACATTTACAGAAAAACCTAAGCCACCCTTTTGTCACAAAATGGCGGCTTGCTGAGGGAATGGGTGGCCGCCGGGCACTCGTGGACCATGTGGCGGTTTAGCTAGCAGGTCTGGTAAGCATGGTGGCTCAGTGAGCGGGTTCCGGGAGGTCGAGCGGGGGGGGAGTCCACCAGACTCCCCCCCGGACTCCCCCCCCTCAGACTACCATGACATCCCTAGCCTTCATTGCCATATTTTATGCAATCCTTCATAGTTTTGTCCAACCAAAGTTGTGTACTGTTATGGAAAGCTTAAAACAAAAAAGTCCAGAAGTCCTTGGAATCCCTGCAACTCTGAAACGCTGGTGCGCTGCAGACTCTGTGGGAGTTTCATAGATATCTGGTCCGGTGTCATTTTGATCCACTGTGGATAGGGATGGTGAGAGAGTCCAAGGAGGGGGTGGAGTCCGGTGGACTCCCCCCTGCCTGACCACCTGGACCCCATTTGCCAGGCCATGGAGGGCTCACTTGCCTGCTCAGTGACCAGTGGGAAATGTTGCGAGGCTGTCCGTTGCCGTACCAAGCTCCCACTGTATGCAGAAACAATGGCTCAGTTACTTCCGCATACAGCTGCCTTAAAGGGGTGATGACTCAACATTACAGGTGTAAAGGGCCCTCCTGTAGCTCCCAGCCTCCCACAGCGCAGCTTCCATGGGTGGGCAGCAATGAGGGCTCATTGATCGCCTGACAGGACCAGATGGAGGTAAGTCCATCCATCCCTAGTTGTGGATTTCTCTGACATCTGGGAAGACTCAGCGCTGAACTTGAACTATTGGTCTCAATTCAATATAGTAATTACTGTGTTTTTACCCCTGGCTAAGGCATCTTCACACTTACATTTTTCTTTTGCACAAGGCATCATTAACTTAAAATTAGCTGGGAAGAGCCAATTGATCAGTCCCACTCATGTGGTTCCAGTATTTAGAAACTTGGCACAGCAGTGGCAACCCTGGCAACAGGAAAGCAGCTCCCCATCTTTCTATCTGCAAATTGATTGGAAAGGTGGAATTATGTGGAAGCACACGATTAATTAACTAGTGCAGCCTTCCCCAACGTGGTACCTTTCAGATGTTTTAGATTACAATACCCATCAGCCCCAGCCAGCATGGCCCATGGTCAGGGATGATGGGGTCTGTAATCCAAAATATATGGAGGGCACCATGTTGAAGCAGGCTGAACTAGTGGATTTCCTGACCACAAAATAGGAGAAGTTGTCTCTAGCTTAAATTGCCTTTTGAAAATATAAGTAAAAAATCATGTATATCTCTTAATGGCTATTGGCCATGATAGTTAAAGATGTGGAGCCTCCATGTTCAGAAGCAGTATATCTTTGAGAACCAGCCACAGGAGACAAATGACAAGGGAAGATGCTGCAGTTCTCATGCTTTGCTTGTGAGCTTCCCAAGGATGTCTGGCTGATTGCCGTTGAAAAGCTGGATGAAATAGACTCTCGGCTTGATCCACCAAGGACATTCCAAACCAGAAAATCTTATAAGGGGAATAGCATCGAGGCATTCTTGCAGGGTTTTGTACTTGAGTTTTTTCTCTCTTTTTACTAAAATCATATATATATATTTATATATGGAGAGAGAGAGAGAAAGAGAGAGAGAGAGAGAGAGAGGACAGAAACAAAATTCAGAATACAGAAACAAAATTTAAAGTGATCTTGATAGACTGGAGCACTGGGCAGAAAACAACAGAATGATATTTAATAGGGATAAATGACAAGTTCTGCACCTAGGAAAAAGAAACCAAATGCACAGTTACAAGATGGGAGATACTTGGCTCAGCAACGCTACAAGCAAGAAAGGTCTTGGAATTGTTGTAGATCACAAGCTGAATATGAGCCAACAATGGGATGTGGCTGCCAAAAAGGCAAATGGTCTTTTGGGCTGCATCCCTAGAAGCCTAGCTTCGAAATCCTGGGAAGTACTAGTTCCCCTCTACTCAGCACTGGTTAGGCCTCATCTGGAGTACTGTGTCCAGTTCTGGGCACCACACTTTAAGAAGGATGCAGACAAGCTGGAGAGGGTTCAGAGGAGGGCAACAAAGATGATCAGGGGACTGGAAACAAAGCCCTGTGAGGAGAGATGGAAAGAACTGGGCATGTTTAGCCTTGAGAAGAGAAGACTGAGGGGAGATAGGGTAGCGCTGTTCAAGTACTTGAAAGGTTGTCACAGAGAGGAAGGCCAGGATCTCTTCTTGATCATCCCAGAGTGCAGGACACGGAATAATGGCCCCAAGCTGCAGGAAGCCAGATTCTGGCTGAACACCAGGAAGAACTTGCTGACTGTTAGAGCAATACGACAATGGAACCAATGATCTAGGGAGGTGGTGGGCTCTCCCACACTGGAGGCCTTCAAGACGAGGCTGGACAGCCATCTGTCAGGGATGCTCTTTTACAAGAAAATTCACTAGCTGGTGCAGAAACAGAATGGAATGAACTTAATATTAGAAAAATGAGAAATGGAGCGGAATCAAGCTTGATGGACCCATCCATTCCACGAAGGGCTCTGGGGAAACAGGAAATCTACACTCATGAACAGGGAGACCTTCTTGATGTAGTGGAACAAAACTAAATCATATGAAGATTATGCCAAGAAATACTAAATATTATGTAGTAGATACTCCATCTGTAACCTTGGGAAACGAATACCTTCTTTCTGAAGTAATATCAGTATTTTTTCTCCTTTTTGTTCTTATGAAAATAAAATCTTCCTTCTTTTTTTTAATGGTGCCCACAAGCGGAGCCACTATTTATTTACCTTTTGGCAGGAGCTGCCTTTTCTTGCCTCAGAATGCCCTCAAATGAGGCAGTGCCTTGGACTGCCTGGAATAACCCAGACATGGCATCATGTCTGGATTATTTTTGGAGAAAGGAAATGGTGGGCACCAGATGCCTTAAGACATTCCATTGCTGCTCCAGGTAGACAGACAGACAGACAGACAGATCCATCAGCCACCAATCCTGGTGAGGTTCCCTGAACTTCTTAAGGAATTCTACCCCCTAAATGTTGCTGAAATGCCCCCCTCAAATTCTCTACCCACAAACGAGTTGGCAAACTCATTAGGGCCATTTTGAGATAGCCAGGCTATTCCATGCAACAAGCTGGTTCATGTATGATGGTTTGCCATTTGATATTCCATCACTTTTTCTCCATGCTTTAGCAAACTACTCAGTCCTCTCCAAAACTATGTGGTGGTCAAGCAGCGAAAGTTTTAGGAACTGTGTGGGAAAAGCAGTGCACAGCATGTCATGCAGAGACATTTCTTCTTCCTAGAGACAGTTACTGTTCAAGCAAGTACCGCACTTCTGCCTCTTAGTATGAAGAGGGCTGGGTAAAAATATTTCCTAGAAAAGACTTTGCATATATGAATACTCACCTTTTCCTTGCCCTTATCTGGTCAGAGATAGCCTAGCTGCAGTTACCATGTTCTGATAACCTCTCATCAGCATTACTGCAAAACATGTATATGTTTTAATTTTTGTAAGCCGCCTTGTGTCCCAGTACTGGGGAAAAGGTGGGGTAATAATAATAATAGTAATAATAATAATAATAATAATAATAATAATAATGCATTATACATGAGCCTGCCTTTGAAAATGACCAGAAATTTCAGCTGATCCAAAACAGGGCAGCGGGATTGTTAACGGGGACTGGGCAATGTGATCATATCATGCCAGCACTTTTCCAGCTGCACTGGCTGCCAGTCCGTGTCCGGGCCTAATTCAAAGTGCTGGTATTAACATTCAAAGCCCTAAATGGCTTGGGGACAGGTTATCTGAAGGACCATCTCTTCCCATATGTACCTGCCCAGACCCTAAGATCATCTTCAGGGGTCCTTCTCCAGGAGCCCCTGCCAAAGGAAGTGAGTCGGTTGGCTACCAGGAAGAGGGCCTTTCCTGCTGTGGCACCCTGGCTGTGGAATGAGCTCCTTAGAGGGGTTCACCTGGCACCTGCAGTCTTTCAGGCACCAGGAGAAGACCTTTTTATTTTCCCAGCATTTTAGCATTATAGTCTTTTAACTTTGCTGTTTTAAGTCTGTTACTGTTTTTTTAAATCTCTGCATTGGTGCTAGGTTTTATTCTGGTTGTATTTTTATACCGTTCTAAGCCTTCGTATTTTACACTGTTTTTAGTCTGTACTTACTTTGTCATTTTAATTTTTGTGCACTGCCCAGAGAGCTTTGACTATTGGGTGGTATAGAAATGTAATAAATACATACCTACATACATTTGTGGGAGTTCTGTTTGGAGATATTGGGCTTGTTCAGACGATCGGCAGGGGAAACAACACAGTGTTGGTTGTTGCCCCTACGTGTGCCAGTCATGCGACCAAGATTACCCTAATTACCCACGCTGCATTGCGGCTTGCCATGACATCCAAACCCAGTGCATGATGCAGGTGTAGTGCATTTTCACCCACCGTGGAACCCCCACTGCAATCCATGGGTTGTAGGGGGGATGAAAATGTACTGCGCCTGCGCTGTGTGCTGGGCTCAGATGAGACAGCAATCTGCAATGCAGCATGGGTAATTAGGGTAATCCCAGTCATGCAACCGGCCCATGTGGGGGCAGGGGAAAGAACCAATGCTGTGTTGCTTCCCCTGCTGATCGTCCGAACCTGGATATTGTTTCTCCTGCTTGCTTCTTCTTCAGCATTATTTCTCCTGGTTGCTGCTTCTCTCCCCTTCCTAAACCAAGTGAAAGGGGACCCAAGCCAGCCACAGATCATGTAGTGAAATCATGTGACTGAAACATTGCCATAACACTCCATAGCCAATCAATTTTCACTATTATTATTATTAGCATTAGCATTAGCATTAGCATTTCTATACCGCCCCATAGACAAAGATCTCTGGGAGGTTTACAAAAGTTAAAACATTAAATACAATATAAAAAGTTTAAAAGCCATTTACAAAAAAACAATATGCACACACAAACAACATAATTAAAAACAACACTGAACTATCGGACATAACTAAAGACACATCCAGGACCGATTAAAACTCATCATGTGCTGCCAAATGCCTGGGAAAAGAGGTAGGACTTAACCTGGTGCCGAAAAGATAATAATGTTGGCGCCAGGCGGACCTCACCAGGGAGCTTGTTCCACAGATGGGGGGCCACCACTGAGAAGGCCCTCTCCCTCATTGCTGCCTTCTGAGCTTCCGTTGGAGGAGGCACTCGGAGGAGGGCCTTAGATGCTGAATGTAGTGTACGGGTAGGTTCATTTCGGGAGAGGCGTGCCGTCAGGTATTGTGGTCCCAAGCCATGTAGGGCTTTATAAGTTAAAACCAGCACTAGGGATGTGCGAAATCCCTTACCTCCAGTCTGCCGGGGGATCCATTCCTCCCACCCAGAATCCTTGCCGGCCGGCTCCACTCTGCAACCAGTCCACAGAGCCGCTGGCAGGCTCCGTTCTAGGGGTGGACGAAAGTCACTTACCTGTCCTCGAAGCTTGTTCGCGGTGGGGGGGAGGCGCGTCGCTGCTCCCTCCGCGAAGTTCAGGCCGGGGGGGGAGGCTTCCCGCCTCGCCCGGCCGAAATTCAGGCCGGGGGGGAGGCTTCCTGCCTCGCCCGGCCGAAATTCAGGCCGGGGAGGAGGCGCCTCGCCTCGCCCGGCCGCGAACTCAAAAGTTTTTTTTTTTTTTAATGCCCCTGTGATAGGCTACTTGACGATTAACGTAGCCTATCATGGCTAGATCTGCAAAGTCAGCCGTGATAGGCTACGTTAATCGTCACGTAGCCTATCACGGGTGACTTAAAAAAAAAAAACGCGTATGCAAATGGCGGCCCCCATAGGGAGCCGCCATTCGCGTTCCTTATTTGATCGCTGTAGTCTACGTAAATCTTTACGTAGACTACAGCGACCAAATAAGGAACGGGAATGGTGGCTCCCTATGGGGGCCGCCATTATCCGTACGCGCTTTTTCTTTTCTTTTTTTAAAGTCACCCGTGATAGGCTACGTGACGATTTACGTAGCCTATCACGGCTGACTTTGCAGATCTAGCTGTGATAGGCTACATTAATCGTCACGTAGCCTATCACGGGGGCGTTTTTTTTTCTTTTATTGGAATGGCGGGGGCGGCAGCCGGTCGAAAGACCGGCTGCCGCTCCCGCCCCGGACGAACACCCGCCGAACCGCCGGCCAGACCCGCCGCCGGGAGGGATATTCGGCAAAGGTAAGTCCCGTCCCGGTGGCGGGGGGCGGGGGGGTGCGGAGAATTTCTCCCCGAAACTTGTTCGGGGGGCCGAACACGTTGGCGCTCGGCCCCCCGAAGTTTCGGGGAGAAATTCTCCGCCATCCCTACTCCATTCTGCAAGCGATATGGCTGCCATTGCAGTCTGTATCGCTGTCTGAGTGGAAAGAGGAAGTGATCCAGACGCAAATGGCATCCCCATTTCTTCTCGCGATAGGCTACATGTCTTTATTTGTGTAGATATTTACGTAGCCTATCATGTGAAAAAAAAGGGATGCAAATGGCATCCACTATGCCATTTGTGTCCCTGTTTTTTCACGCGATAGGCTATGTAAGTATCTACATAAACAAAGACGCGTAGCAGGAGAAGAAACCGGAACGCAAATGGCGTAGCGGACGCCATTTGCATCCGATCACTTCCTGGTTCCGCTCAGGATAGCGGAACGGAATCAGCCAGGAGGGAGATTCAGCCTGTTGTGTCCGGGGTGGCAGGGGTAAGTACATTCATTCCGCCACAGATTCCAGGGGGGTGTCAGGGTGGACACTGAGCCCATAGAATCCCAGAGTAGTTCTGATTCTGAGGAAGAGCAGTCGCTTCTGGGAAAGGAGCGCGCTCCTCTTTCCTAGGGCCCACAGCTGACGGAAATTCCTCCCACCAGCATTCCTAGATTAGAAAGCAGTCCAGGGAGTGACCGAGCGCGGGAAGTATTCTTGGTGAACGCGCGACGCCGACGCAGAGAGCGGTGCCAAATGGAGGGCGCAGAAAGGAGGCGTAGTGCTCGGTTGGCGTGCAAACAACAGCTGCGCCCAGAGGATCCAAGGGAAAAGGGGAGGGACTCTCCTTAGTCCTTAAGTTCAGGGGTCTGCCAGTAATTCCCTTTCAAACAGGGACCAACTGTTCCAACTTAGGGCATAGGTACTGTGTTGCTCAGATCTAGTTGCAAACAGTATAGTTGTTAAGTTGTAAAAGAAGAATAAAGCTTTGAAAGGAATCCTTTTGTCTGTGTCTGGACTTGGCTACTGGATTAGACTGAGAGAGCCCTCCAAGGAGCCCTTGACAGGGGGCGAATTCACTGGAATTCGGCCTCATTTGAGTCCGTGGTGGATTTCGCGGCCATCCCTAACCAGCACCTTAAATTGAACTTGGAAGCATATAGGCAGCCAGGGCAATCAGGGCAGAGTCAGTCTTATATGTTCAAACCTTCTGGTCCCTGTTAACAATCTGGCTGCTGCATTTTGCACAAGCTGCATTTTCGAACCATCTTCAAAGGCAGCCCCACATAGAGCGCATTGCAGTAATCTAACTTGGAGGTTACCAGAGCATAGACAAATGAAGCCAGGTTATTCCTGTCCAGATAGGGGCATAGCTGGGCCACCAACCGAAGTTGGTAGAAGGCACTATGTGCCACTGAGGCCACCTGAGCCTCAAGTGACAAAGATGGTTCCAGGAGGACCCCCAAGCTACGGACCCGCTCCTTCAGGGGGAGCGCAACACCATCCAGAACAGGTTGAACACCCTTCATCCGGTCAGCAGAACCACCCACCAACAGCATCTCAGTCTTGTCTGGATTGAGTTTCAGTTTATTAGCCCTCATCCAGTCCATTATCACAGACAGGCACTGATTCGGCACATCCACAGCCTCACCTGAAGAAGATGCAAAGGAAAAATAGAGCTGCGTGTCATCAGCATACTGATGATAACGCACTCGAAACTCCAGATGACTGCACTCAACAGTTTCATGTAGATGTTGAACAGCATGGGGGACAAAATTGACGCCTATGGAACCCCATATTGGAGAATCCACAGGGCTGAGCACTGTTCCCCAAGCACCACCTTCTGGAGCTGACCCTCCAAGTAGGAGTGAAACCACTGCAATGCAGTGCCTCCCACTACCAGCTCAGAGAGCCATCCCAGAAGGATACCATGGTCGACAGTATCAAATAGGGATGTCAGAGAATTTCTCCACGAATCTCCGGGAGGTCGAATGCCAACGCATTCGGCCCCCCGAAATTGGTGGGGAAATTCTCCGCCACCCCCCCGCCACCCCCTCCCCTGGGATGGGACTTACCTCTGTCGAATGTCACTCTCGGCGGCGGGTCCCGGCGGTGTTTCGGCAGCGTTTCGGCGGCGGTGGGGGCGGCAGCCGGTCTTCCAACCGGCTGCCGCCGCCGCCATTTCCCAGTGAAGTAAAAAAAAAAAAAAAAAGATAGGCTACGTAACGATTTACGTAGCCTATCACGACTAGATTTTCAACGTCAAAGGCTGACTTTGGGGAAAAAAAGCGCGTATGCAAATGGAGGCGCCCATGGGTGCCACCGTTTGCGTTCCTTATTTGGGCACGGGTAGTCTACGTAAAGATTTATGTAGACTACGGCGAAAATAAGGGCAACGCAAAAAGCGTACGCACTTTTTTTTTTTTTTTACAATTTACTTTTTTATTTCGCGGCTGGGGAGACAGGGCGGTCCCCCTGACAAGAATTTTGGCAGGGAGGGATGGGGCGCCTCCCCCCCGGCCTGAATTTTTGGCTGGGAGGAGCGGGCGCCTCCCCCCTACCAAGAATTTCAGGGGGAGAAACGGAGCTCCTCCCCCCCACCGAAAACAGCTGTGGGACCAGGTAAGGGACTTTCGTCCATCCTTAGTATCAAAAGCCGCCAAGAGATCAAGGAGAATCAACAGGGTCACACTCCCCCTGTCTCTCTCCTGATATAGGTCATCATACAGGGTGACCAAGGCTGTTTCTGTCCCAAAACTAGGGATGTCAGAGAAAAAAAAAAGCGCGTATGCAAATGGCGGCGCTCATGGGCGCCGCCATTTGCGTTCCTTATTTTGGCACGTCTTCGTCTATGTAAATGTTTACATAGACTAAGATGTGCCAAAATAAGGAACGCAAATGGCGGCGCCCATGGGCGCCGCCATTTGCGTACGCATGTTTTTTTTTCTTTTAAATCAGCCGTGATAGGCTACATAAACATTTACGTAGCCTATCACGGCTGACTGCAGGGACACAAACGGCGGCTGCTACGGCTGCCGCCATTTGTGTCCCTGCTAGCTAGCGGCCGGATGTCCGGCCATTGGCGGAGCTGGCCGGCGGCTTCGCAGAATCCCTGTGGAGCGGAGCCGGCCGGCCAGGATTCGGGGGGGAGGGACAGAGCGCCTCCCCCCCCCCACGAATGTCACCCTTCGAAAAGGTAAGTGACTTTCGTACATCCCTACGCCAAAACCTAGCCTGAACCCTGACTGAAATTGATCCAGATAATCGGATGGAGCCCATGGCGGAATTCTCTGCCATCCCTACCCACCACATTTGATGGAGCTTACTGCCATGAACAACATCATAGGGCTAAGGTTCCCCCCACCTCTCTCGAATCCCATCCCACCAACTGATAAAGCTTGGATGGAGCTGGCATCAAGGCTCTGTATGTGCTATGATTCCCCGAAGGAGGAATCGGCATAATACATGATGCAGACTTCACATGTATCATTCTCAGCTTTATTTGATTTGATTTGCCTGTTTGTTTTTTTAAAAAAGCAGGTTTCTAGCCCCTGTGGCTGAACGTGCGCATGCAAATCTTTCAGAAATATTAGGAGCCAAGGAGGTGTCTGAATATGGACCAAATCAGACGTAACATCAGGAACACATGAAGTGTCTCCCAATTTTGATTGATTTATTATTTTACTGCTACTGCTTTGTTCAAATTCAGAATCTTTCCCCTCTCCCCACTCCCTGACAGCGACATTAGCTGTTGTTGTTGTTTAACTCAAACAATAGCAGACCCTTTCTTTATGTTCTGCTTGTCTTCTGGATATCTAGTACGGTCCTAAGGTTTTCAGTGATTGCAGGCAGGCGTCCCAAACACTGGGCAACATAGTTCTTTGTCCCTTCCTATGACTAGAATAATTTCTTCCAACTAGTTTTTAAAATTAGAAAATGTACATAATTTCTTATCGTACCAACGGCCTTGGTTATAATTCTTTCAGGATGAAAAGCTGGTTCTTTACCATAAGACAAATGCTGCCCAAATTTAGCATTGTTGCTTAGTGATTTGCATTCTCTAATTCTGTTATTTATTGTTATTGTTATTGTTATGGTTATTGTTATTTACATTTTTGATCCGCCTAATAACAAATGTTCTCTGGGCAGATTTGGTATTGCTGTTCTCAACAATCTTCCAAGGGAGATGCCTTTGAACTAGTGCATCTCTCCTGCATTTGTATCATCCACAGGTGTCTTCTTCACTTTCCACACCTTCCACCTGGAGAGTGGCCACGACTACTTGTTGATCACTGAGAACAGCAGCTTCAGCCAGCCCCTGAAACAGCTCACGGGCTCCCGCCTGCCTGCCCCTTTCAGCGCTGGCCTCTTTGGGAACTTCTCTGCTCAAATCCGGTTCATCTCGGACTTCTCCATCTCTTATGAGGGCTTCAACATCACCTTTTCAGGTAGGGACTGGAACCTGGAAAGTGCCTTCAAACATGGGCAGATTACCTTTCTCTCATCACTCAGTAACCACTATCATCCTCTGTACATCTGAGGCTGGGAAAGAGAGCTTTTGGAGAAGCAAAGACTGCATTCCAGATGCATTTGAGTAGGGATGGTGGAGAATTCCACCACAGACTCCAATGAGGCCGGATTCTTCAGAATCTGGCCCCCTGGAGTCCGTGGTGGAACGGACCCCTTACCTCCGCCACCCCACGAAGTTTGACGCAGACGGACCCTACCTGCTGCCAGTAGGGTCTGCTGCCAGTCTGCGGGCGCAAATGGCGTCCGGCATAGTGGATGCCATTTGTGTCCCTGCTCCTAAATACCTAAATATTGACGTAGCCTATCACAGCAAAGAGCAGGGACGCAAATGACATAGTGGATGCAATTTGCGTCCCTGCTCTGTTCATGATAGGCTACCTAAATATTTACATAGCCTATCATGAACAGAGCAGGGACGCAAATGGCATCCGCTATGCTGGACGACATTTGCATCCACAGACCGGCAGCGGACGGAAGTCCGGCTGCGGATGGGCCCGGCCGGCATCTCTGTGGACTCGCTGCGGAGCAGAGCAGGCCAGGGAGGATTCTGGGGGAGGGAGGGATCGCCGACCCCCAGGCAGAACGGTGAATGGGGTTCATACACTCCTACATTTGAGTCCATCAACTCTCACTTTAGAAAATTATCTGGATATGCCTCCCTCTTAACTAGGGATATGTGTACAAGCAAAACTCAAGTTCACTATTCTCCAGATTCCACCTTGAAGCTCGTTCTGTCTTCTGTCCATATCAGATTGTGATCTCCATTTTTCTTCTCACATGAGAACGTGTGTGTACTTTCATGCATATTTTTCCAAATCAATTGTGCATATCAATTGTGCGCATCTTTAAAATGTACGCATTCTTTCCCCATTGATTTAAGCAGATTTGTGTGCATTTTTCAAAAGTATGCATTTTTTTATCTGCGTTGTTTTTGGTCCGTGAATTATATTTAGGGATTTCTGTTGCTAGGAAATTCAACCTTTGGGGGGCTGTCCAGATTTCCATGAGGCCCTGACTTAGCTTGCATTTGCAAGCCAAGCTTCAGGTTTCTTTCCAAAATCCAGGAACTTTTTTGTTTTTGTTTTTTAAATAAATTGCATAAAAAGCAACTTGCACAAATTACAGCTGAAATTTGCATAATTTGTGCAAATTATGGCTGGAATGTGCGTATTTTGCACAAATTGCTTTTTACACAAATAAAAAACCAGAAATCCACAACCTGGCACCACTTAATACAGATTGAACTGGGCCAGTTCATGAGAAAGCAAGCCGAAGTCTGGGGGGGGGGCAAGCTGATTAAAGCCCAGTGAGCTTCACCTCCTGGATGGATTACTCTGACATAATTAATTAAATTGCAAGCTTGGAAACCTATGGACTTTGACTGCAGATTGCGTTCAAGTCTGTGTTTGGTCTGGAAGACTGGATAAATTCTGATAAAAAAAACAAACTCATACATCCCTAGTCTTATCCTTGGACCTTCTTTATGCCATCTGCTGTTCTCTTAAATGATTTCCAAGCTGTATCAAATCTCTGCAAGCTTTAAGAAACAAACCAGAAGTAGGTGTGTTAGTCAGTTGCAGCTAACACAACAAAGGCTGTTTCCATGACGTAGCTGTTCTCTCCAGAGTGGACAGCCTTAATTCACTGGCCCAACTTGCACATCATAATAACTCATAGTTTTAAATAAATGCTGGGTTATTGTAAATGTAGCAGTGTGCCTGTGTATGCTAAGTGATTGCTCCCACTGCATGCAGGAGTAGCTAAACAACCCAGGGACTCTCTGTCCCTGGGTCGTTTGCTATGATGTATAGACCAGGAACTCTGGCTCATCTCTCCCCTGCCAAACTAAACTTGGAATCCAGAATTTGTCACAGTTGATTAGCTGCTCCTGCTTGCAGTGTGAGCACCTGGGCAGCATGCACCAGCAGGCTGCATTCAATAACCCAATTTTTTTATTTTAAAAATCTGGGTTATTGTGACACATAAGCCAGGCCTCTCCATTTTTTTATTTTTTATTTTTTTTAAAATCCACATAGCATCATGGCTGACGCACTGTATTCCAGTGTTTTTTTCTCTCCATATTGCCCTGTCTTTTTCAAGATACGATTTGTGGTGAATAATTAACAAGTATTTGCAGCACCAGCCTGTCCAGCATGGACTGATTAAGTGCTATTTTGGTTTTCCAGGGCTGCAGTTACTTATTGGTTTCCTCTTTGCAGCCATGTCAGTTGCTCATTAATGATCTTATTTTATTTTTATGCTTACAACTGCAAAACTGTGTATAATTTAAAAAAAAAAAAACTAGAAGCAACTGATTACAGGAGCAGAAGCTGCTTTAAAAGAAAGGGGCATGGAGGAAGTTTCTAATTAAATGGGCAGTGACAGGAAGAAGTGAGACCTTTGCTATAAAGAGCTGTCATGACTCAGGAGTGCTTCTGAGCGCAGGCAGTGGGAGAGTCGTTCAGATTCTGAAGAAGAACTGCCAGACATGGGGGAGGTATGTTCCCAGGCAGTTCCAGACATGGCTGGGCAGGCTCCTCAGGTTTCAAAGGTCCAGCTGGAGGAGGGTCCCTCTTCACACACACACACACACCCCATGAGAGACAGCAAACAGGGAGAGGCGGGGTTTGGGGAATCTGAATTAATAGATGCAAGGCGCAGACGCATAGCCAAGAGGGAGATGGCCGGGGTGGAATTTAGAAGGTTTACCCGATGGGCCTCGCGTGAACAGAGGCGCTTAGAAGCCTCACTGGCGAGAGAGAGAGACCTCCCCCGACCCCTTAAGTTAGGCTAGTGAGACTGACTTTCTTTCAAATGGTGGACAACTTTTGTAGCTATCTTTTGAACCCCCTGAAGGCATTTCCTTGCAGACTGAGAGTCACTGAGAATTTGCATCTGTGTGACCCTTTGAGGTAATGGATTAAAAGCCGTCGATTGAAGCCTCCTGTCTGTGTTTGATTTGGTGTTTGACATTCAGTGGGGGCAAAAGGAATCCTGACAAAAGCTAGGACTTACTTCTGAGTAAAGATGTAGGAGATGGATGGGCAACATGTAGCCTGCATGAGGCTGGCCTGTCCTCTGGTGTGGCTCCTGCTGTACAGCCAAATTTAGCTTGTTTTAAAGCTAAATGTATCATTTCTAAGGCTCTGCAGTGAGTGACGTGCTGCCAAAAAGCAGTTACAAACTGCCTCCTCCAATTCCCCAATTGCTGCTGCTGATGCACCAACAGCAACAGGACCATAGCCTACCAGACTGGTTTGAGGGGGTAGAAAGCCTCCCAAAATGTTGGCAAATTCCTGAACTTGTTTTGTTCTAACTCGCAAAATGTACACATAAAAAACACACTTAAAAAAAAATGCACACATTAAAAATGCAATTTTTAAGATGCACAATTTAAAAGTGCATTTTTAAAAGTGCCATTTTAAAAAGGTGCACTTCTACAAATTCACATTTCCGTGCTTTAGTCAATGGGGGGAAAGTGCGCACTTTTAAAAATGCACAATTTTTAAAATTCACATTTCCGTGCTTTAGTCAATGGGGGAAAGTGCGCACTTTTAAAAATGCACAATTTTAAAAATGCACATCTCCATGCTTTAGTCAATGGGGGGGAAGTGCGCACTTTTAAAAATGCACAATTTTTAAAATTCACATTTCCGTGCTTTAGTCAATGGGGGAAAGTGCGCACTTTTAAAAATGCACAATTTTAAAAATGCACATCTCCATGCTTTAGTCAATGGGGGGGAAGTGCGCACTTTTAAAAATGCACAATTTTTAAAATTCACATTTCCGTGCTTTAGTCAATGGGGGAAAGTGCGCACTTTTAAAAATGCACAATTTTAAAAATGTACATCTCCATGCTTTAGTCAATGGGGGGAAAGTGCGCACTTTTAAAAATGCACAATTTAAAAATGCACATTTCCGTGCTTTAGTCAATGGGGGAAAGTGCGCACTTTTAAAAATGCACAATTTTAAAAATGCACATTTCTGTGCTTTAGTCAATGGGGGGAAAGTGCACACTTTTAAAAATGCACAATTTTAAAAAGTCACATTTCCATGCTTTAGTCAATGGGGGGAAAGTGCGCACTTTTAAAAATGCACAAGTTTAAAAAGTCACATTTCCGTGCTTTAGTCAATGGGGGAAAGTGCGCACTTTTAAAAATGCACAATTTTAAAAATTCACATTTCCGTGCTTTTGTCAATGGGGGGAAAGTGCGCACTTTTAAAAATGCACAATTTTAAAAAGTCACATTTCCGTGCTTTAGTCAATGGGGGGAAAGTGCACACTTTTAAAAATGAGAAGTTTGAAGAACTGCAGCAATCCCCAGCATCCCTGGATTTCCTGTCCCTAAGAGCCACTCTGCCCACCAGTGAAGACAATACTGAACTAGATGAACTGATGGTGTGACTCAGTATAAAAAAGCTTCCTATATTCCTAATCATCGTTAGAAGAGACATTCCAAAGCCCACATTTTCCCTTTGTCTAAGTACCAGTTGGTTTAGTGGTGTGATTGATTTCTTCTGCCTGCAAGACCTTGTCCTCATTAAGCTGGTAAATCTACTTTTTGGATTGTATTACTTCAGTTGGCAGGTGAGGAGGACCGTTATGACGGACAAAATGTCCTGTGCATAGAAAATGAATGTGCTAGGGAAAGGGGGGGTGTTGCATGTGTGAGATCTTTGCATAGATGTTCACCCTTGTGAGCCCCCACCTGCTGCTTAAAGTGGTACAGCCCCAATGCAGATTTTCTACCTCAGTGAGGACTGGGCTCAAGCCTGAGAGAATTAAACTTCATGGATTGTTTGGTGACACCATGGCTGCTTGTGTCTTGTCTGTCAGAATATGACTTAGAGCCTTGTGATGAACCTGAGGTGCCGACCTACAGCATCCGGAAGGGGCTTCAGTTTGGTGTGGGGGACGTCTTGACCTTCTCCTGCTTCCCCGGGTATCGGCTGGAGGGCATCTCGCGCATAACCTGCCTGGGTGGTAGACGGCGTGTGTGGAGTTCGCCTCTGCCAAGGTGTGTTGGTAGGTGGTCACGTGCTTTAATTTTGCTTGGGCAAACTACCATATCGTAACGTTACCTGGGCAAGCCGCTAGCCCTCTGTGGGGTTGTGGGTTTTGCTGTTGCCATTGAGCAGGGAGCATTAGAGCAAGGAGATGGGGCAGGATGAGTGAAAGAAGAATGGCAGGAACTGGCATTGTTTGCCCTGAATCCTGCTGTGCCATCTACATGCTGGCTTGTGATGTTACAACAATGCAACATTACATCTGCATTGACATTCATAGAACCATAGAATCATAGAATACTAGGGTTGGAAGGGGCCTACAAGGCCATCGAGTCCAACCCCCTGCTCAGTGCAGGAATCCAAGTCAGAGCATCCTCAACAGATGCCCAGCCTCGTCTTGAATGCCTCCAGTGTGGGAGAGCCCACCACCTCCCTAGGGAATTGGTTCCATTGTCGTATTGCTCTAACAGTCAGGAAGCTTTTCCTGATGTTCAGCCGGAATCTGGCTTCCTGTCACTTGAGTCCATTATTCCGTGTCCTGCACTCCGGGAAGATGGAGAAGAGATCCTGGCTTTCCTTTCTGTGACAACCTTTCAAGTATTTGAAGAGCGCTATCATATCATGTCATATCACATTCATACTCATGGTTAATTCAAACCAGTATTTCCAACCTAGCTTCTTACCGTAGTGGCAAGCACTAGTTTCAAACTAACCATGGTTGGCATTCGCATAAGGTCAGAGGGAACACAGCATTATAGTGAGCTTCAAAAAGGAAGGAATGTGTGAGATGAGAGGAGAGGAGAGGAGAGGAGAGGAGAGGAGAGGAGAGGAGAGGAGAGGAGGAGGGAAAGAATGTGTGGATCCACTGGGCATCCCCAATCTCCTAAGCATGTTTGGAGATCAGGAGCATTAACTCTACACAGGGACTTAGTAGGGAAAAAAATAGCTACCATGTCTATTGGGTACAGGGAGAGCTATTTGACTGAGATCAAAATTGCTATTGCAAAACATGTATGGATGCATTTCTTTGTTGCCGTGGTGAAATGCAAAGCATCATAACAGAAAAGGAGTCATGAGTTGAGGGTTTTCTTTTTCTGCAAGACTCTTTTCCTGAGTTAAATATGCCACGGAAGCACTCGCTTAGTGATTGTGCCACTCTGGATAATCAGGAGCCTAACGAGCTCCATAAATGTACACGTGCTCACAGAGTATAATTGCACTCCTTAAAAGATGGCATCCTGCAGGTGCCAGCAAGCCCTTCCAGGGCTGACCCTAACACTGGGCGTATCTACATGGCTATATAGGACAACACATTGAAATGGGAGATGCAGTGGTTTTGCTGCAACCAGGGACAGAAAGGGATATCCAATCCATTCCCAGTTTGGTTTATGTTATGCTTTGCTCCTCAGGAACACCAGGGATACAAGGGAAGATAGAGCAGTTGCTGCTACTGGGATGAGTGGGTGGGCAGTGGAGGTCTAGAGATTTTCATAATAGGGGGTTGTTTCAGGAAAGGAATCTAGCATGTTTAGGGCTCTCTGTGAGCAATGATGGACCCTCACAAAATGAAGCCTGGGTGCCATGACGTTCGTGGAAGATAGTGGAAGAAAAGGCCACCCTAAGCAGGACTCTGTAGGACTCAAGGGTAGGGCAAGGAAGTGAGGTTTTGCTGGTTGAGAAAGTCCCTGATGTCACCCCAAGCTCTGTTTGGTGTACACCCTACATGTTTGCAGTAGTACAGAAGAGCCGAGGGGATTTCAATTTTCATTCTTTCTCTCGATTCTTGCAATCATTGTCATTTGGGATATGAGACGTCCAAAGTTTATATCATGGACAAGTCTGGGCAACCAAAAGAAGGCTGGGCATTGATGTGTATTGAAAAGGGAGGGTACTCAGTGGTTGAGCACATCCTCTACATGTGGGAGATTCCACACTGAATTCCAGACATCTCTAGCTGAAGCATCTATGGGTAATAGGGCAGCAGCTTGGGACTCAGAGCTTCTCAAAGTAGACCAATCATCTGAGTCAGCACAAGGCAGCTCCTTCTATCCTTGTGCTCTTTCATTTCACATTGGTTGGCATGTGGGTGAATGTAGACAGGCAGACAAAGTAGGACAGTTTGCCATGAGAAGTTGCTGTGTCTCCAGCATTTGGAGGTCTTCAAAAACAGCGCTGCTGGAGCAGTTTGCTCTGCAGACCCTTTTTCTTCTTATGGCACACTGTTTTTTTCTTCTCGCTGGGATGGGGTTGACCAATAGATAGATACTCTTGATCTCTTTCAAGCTCCATTGCTCCATAAACCAACTTTGTTTCATGGCATCAGACCTTTGCTTCATTGGATGGGACCATTATATGGGATCTTGAAGAGGACAAACAGCTCAGGCAGGGCCATTGACTGGGGCACCTTCTTGAGCTTGGTCCTGACTCCTGAGATCTGGAAGGCCACAGTGGCAGTTTGCCATCCAGGAGACTTGAGATGTTCAGCTTGCTAGGCATACTCATGGAAGACAGGACCAAGGTAAACTGGCTAGGCACTGGGCAGGACCAGGAAAGGGGGAGAGGTCATAGCTCTACGGAGGAGCACATGCTGAAGTTCCCATGTTCATTCTCCAGCTAAAAGGATCATAGCAGCTGATGGCAAAGATCTCTGCAGGGAAATCTTGGGTGTTACTTTCATTTTTTGGAATTGAGCAAACTGGTATGGGCAAAGGGATTTTTAGTCCAAGTCATAGTGACCCTGGGCATTCAGCTGGGCTACAGATCTGCGGTATATTGGACCAGTCCTGAGATTCTTCTTTGAGGTGTCAATTATGGCCAGAAGGATTATTTTGTTTTCTGCTGATATCCCACCCCGGAACTTTAGGGGAACATGACAGTCCTGATTGCCCCACAGTACATTGCCCCTGAGAGTTCTGATTGCCCCTTTATTTCTATGCTTCATGGAAGTTTTAGTATGTACGTTTTGTTGGATCCAAGACACTGTGTGTGTGTGTGTGCGTGCGTGCACGCGTGCGCACGCACGTAAACAGCTGCAGATGTATCCATATCTGTGCAGAAACATGCACAGGTAGATGACAAACAAAGATGTATGCTTATGCTTTATATCAGCAGCGTATCCCATAAATGTTAAAATTCAGTCACTCTGTATCTCTCTATAGCTGAATGTGGCTCCTCCGTAACCGGGACTCAAGGCATTCTGTTGTCCCCAAACTATCCACTTAACTACAACAACAACCACGAGTGTATCTACTCCATCCAGACACAGCCAGGAAAAGGAATTCAGCTCAAAGCCCGGGCTTTCAGTCTGGAGGCCCGGGATGTCCTCAAGGTAATGACTAATCATCTCGTGGTGGAGGAGAGGTTTACAGGGAGGTTAAGCAAACAGCAGGGCAGACAATCAGCTCATCTCCAAATTGCTTAATCCCAAACAGAATTTGCAAACTCATCAAGTGGAAAGCCACAATCAGAGTGCAGTTCGTCAGCTGCAAATAGGCTTGTCGATGGTTGGCAGCCCAGATTTTTTTCAAACTTTGTCAGAGAAAGCATCCCCAAAGTGTTGCCTTTATTTATTTATTTATCGTTCGTTCGTTCATTAAAAGCTCTTGGCAACATAAGAGGAACAGTCCTTTAGGATGGCATATCCACTTCTTAGAGGGATAACGTTACAATGGTGACTGGGGGTTGAGTTTCTGTCTTTTGTTCCCAAACGAAAGAAGCCATGTAGGTCTCCAGTGCTTTTTCCTTGTCTAGGTGGTGGGGAGTGGGGTAGGGCTGGCTATTATGAGGCACCCTGCTGTGCAGGGACATAGGGAGCACCTTCAACCCGACCAGGAATATCAGGTGCTCTCTTTCTTTCTTTTTTCTGCTATTTATGTCCATCTTTCTTTTCCCCTCTTGTTCTCTCCCAGACTACTTCTTCCTCCTTTCTTTCTTCTTCTTAAAAAACAAAGAAAAACCCTCAAAGAAAAAAATGGAGAAGTGCCAGTAAGCAGTTGTGATTTACTACTATGGCTGAAAATTTTAAGTAATTGTTCAATTCATGTATTTACATAAAGTTTTAGTCAACTAAACACACACACACACCAATTAATCAGTCAACACATTTTATGTTTAATAGTACATATAAAAACTGAATCTGCCAGGTATCATCTTAGCAGAGGAAATCCCCCTTTTACCCTCATGCTGGAAGGAATGCCTCTTCTAAGATAGCGCTTTCTGTGCCATATGTATTTCCTTCAAAACAATTGTTTTAGTTATATGTAAAAGTATAATGATTTAGGACGCAGTCCGATGGACTTCGCCCTTTCTGCTCAGAAGTTCTCCAAACTTAGAGGCTTCCTAGTTTCCTATGCCCTGACGGGCTGAACCCAGCAGGGCGGGAGGAGCAGCAGTGGCGATCTTCACCTCCCCATTTTTCATCTGGCAAGTTTTGCTAGATGGGCTTTTCAGCCCATCTACCGAGGGTGCTTTGTGGGGGAGGGAAGGAGGCTGGAGAAGCCTCAGGATATCTTGTATCCTGACCTCTTAGATCTCCCCCCTCCTCACCCACTGGAACACCCCCATTCCTCCTCTGAAGTCACTTTTTCAACCTTGGAGGGCAGACAGCCTGGTTCTTTCTACGCCGGCTGCGAGGGGTTGGGGGAGGAGGGTTGGTCTCTGACCCCCCCCTTTCAGAGCACTGTCTCCAACCTTGGAAAGGTTTTCCTGAGCAATACTGAGGTCCCTGGGATGCTCTCCCAGGACCATAGGATTGCCCTCTTCATAGATAAATCCAGAGGTAGGCAAACAAGTTCCCTCTAGATGCTTTGGACTACAACCTCCATCAGCCCCAGCCAGCATGGGCAATTTTTTAAAAAAAATTAAAGGTATTTTTAGGCCACCTTTAAGGGTAAAACCCTCTCAAGGCAGCATACGGAATAAAAGTCATACAAAAACATACAAATAGCTCATAAGTATACGACAAAACACAATAAAAACAATAAAAACAAATTGGGCATTCTGTGAAATCTAAAATGGCAGCTGGTAACCCAAGAGAGTTTTGCTCGCCACACCCCAGAAATGTCACCAAACTGTCCTCTCATTTCAGTGAATGGGCCTGAAAAATTAGAGACAGGGGCATTTCACCCAGCCTTAATGTACGTGTATCATCCATGAATGTATTTGCTTTACCAAGTTACATAGGCAAGAAAGACAGCTGTTGTCCAGAAGAGGGATTTCCTTGGACCAAGGCAATGCAACATCTGGGGGTGAGCAAGGCTGGTCGGAGCCCATCCCAATTTGTGATCCTTTCCCCTTTTCCAGATCTATGATGGCAACAATAACTCTGCCCGCCTCTTGGGCTCCTTCAGCCGAACAGAGATGTTGGGCCTCAGTGTCAACAGCACCTCCAGCACCATGTGGCTTGAATTCATCACGGATGGGAACAGCACAAGTCAAGGCTTTGAACTTCAGTTTTCTAGTAAGTCCAGAAACTGGCTTGTTTTGACACTAAGCAGATGAACAGGAGCCTAATTAATTAGGGATGTATGAGAATTTTGTTTCTGCTTGCAAAATGTGTGAGCATGACCCATTCAAAGCCCCAAATGTGAGCGTGAGCATGAGCACATCTCCGTCAAAAACATTCGCATGTGCTCGCTTTTGTCTTATTATCAATTCCCAGTTCAATTTGCGCAATTTTCCTCAGTAGACTGAATCAGCCACTCTTTAGTCTACGGGGGACATTTGCACAACTTCGGGGAGATTTGCACAAATCTCCTGTTTGATTGCTGCTTGAGTTGCGCAAGTTTCCCATTTGCACAGAGTGAGCAGCAGTCGTGAATGTGAATCAGGCATGAGATGAGCAGCAAGATGATCTTCAGAGGATCCAAGTGTTGCCAAACATCGCTTGTTCACTCATCTCTACTCAGAATAAAGGAGCTTTCTCTTAGCCTATTGCTAGCAGCTGTGGAAGTCACCTACTCCTCCCATGCAGAAACCGCAGTTGGAGCATAAGGATTAGGCAAAACCTAGCTTGCCAGGATTGAGTAGCTAGAGGCCAAAGTAACCCCAAATCTTTTTAGAAAACAATGGCTTCCATTTTGTTTGTGCTTGGGAACTCAGAATAAAGCCATTCAAACAGCTTCCAAATACAAGCATGTGTCTTTCTATTAGGGATGTTGTGGGCGCCTGATGGGGTCCAGGAGTCAGAGTCCCCTGGCTCATTTATTTATTTATTCATTCATTCATTCATTTCATTTCTATACCACCCAATAGCCAAAGCCCCATTCCAGCTCAGCGAGCTGCACCCCCTGTCTGCCAGGCTGCGTGAGCAGCCAGGACTTACTGGACCCATCTGCTCACACCTGGCAACCACCTGTCCTCCTTTCAAGCCACCATCTTTTATGCAAGATGGGGCTCTGTATTTTCGTATATTTACTGTTGCGCACTACAGCAGTCATAAAAGGCCATTTCCACAACATTAGAAGCTCTAATGTTGTGGAAATGGCCCTTTATGGCCGCCGTTGTGTGCAACAGTAAATATATGAAAATCCAGAGCCCCATCTTGCATAAAAGATGGCAGCTCGCATGAAGGGGCGGACAGCTGCAGCATGCTCCCAGACAGCTCTCCGAGCCCTCCGGGGGTTCGCACAGCCTGGCTCATGCAGGCAAGTGGCAGCAGCGGCTGCCCAAACACCATAGAATCATAGAATAGTAGGGTTGGAAGGGGTCTACAAGACCATTGAGTCCAACCCCCTGCTCAATGCAGGAATCCAAGTCAGAGCATCTCTGACAGAGGGATGCTTTCCCTCCTCCTCCTCTTCCTCCTCCTCGTACACCTGCCGCATACGGACTCCAGTGGGTCCATCCATCCCAATTTTCTATCCATTCCTGTTAATTCATGCTTTGTTGAAAATGGTGCGTACATTTGTGGTGCTTCCAGACAGAGAGCTCCTAGCGCTAACCATCAGAAGGCCTTGTGCAGCTATTCCATCTTTTCCTTCTTAATGGATTTTCTGTGGTAAGATTCGAAAGATGGAAGAAGCGGTGGGAACATATGGGAGGGTTACAGGTGGAAGACATCGTCGAGTGGAACTCTGCAAAATTCCAGGGATGAACCAAAGCGATAGCATGATAAAAGCCTCATCTGGAACCCCCCTGCTCTTGCACTGACAACCGCACTTACCTCCTCTCCTTCTTGTGGCCGTTTACTTGGTATTTGTTGTTATATCTCTTTTAAATGAACTCTTTATTAAGGTACTTCCTTGTTTTGTTTTCAGAATATTATACAATCTCAAAACTTATTTTAAAAAAAAGGAGGGGATGGGGGAAGAAAATGGGTCCATGGACCTGAAAATCCAGCAGGTTGGGCACAGGCAACTGGCAGCCCAGGGATCCAATCTGGCTCCCAGCACGGCACCCAGTCCCAAGGTTGCCCCGTCCCCGTGTGGCACTTTCGCTCAAGCTGTTAGCAAAAGCAAAGGGCTCCTTCAACACCTCCACCTCCCAGGTGTGAATGGAGATGAAGGTTGTGCCAGAGGTTTCTCCCCTGGTGCACCTAGGGATGCTGGAGAAATTCGAGACAGACTAAAAGGAGCTCGGATTTCTAAGAATCCAACCTGTGGAATCTGCTGCGGAGCAACCCCCCTCAGGCAGTGCGGAGCCCGTGGACTTCCGGATGATTTTTTTACTTTCCTGAAATTTACGCATATAAATTCATAAGAAAATATGTAAGTTTCTGCTGAAGAAACGTTGAATGGAATGAGGACAATACGCTAAATGTTACGTAGGTAAATTATGTAAAGACTTACGTAAATACTTATGTAATTATTTGCATATTTTTCTGCATGATGAAAAAAAAATATTCACATCTGTCTGTGGGTGGACAACGGGACGAAAGGCACCTGACAATCCGCGAAACACAGACGGAGCAGATTTCACACAGTCCGTACATCCCTGGGCGCACCTCAGCTTCAGTGTGGCTAGCGTGAGCCAAAACACAGGCAAGAGGGAATGAGCATCTGAGGGAAGAAGAGATCATAGAATCATAGAATAGTAGGGTTGGAAGGGGCCTACAAGGCCATCGAGTCCAACCCCCTGCTCAATGCAGGAATCCAAGTCAGAGCATCCCTGACAGATGGCTGTCCAGCCTTGTCTTGAAGGCCTCCAGTGTGGGAGAGCCCACCACCTCCCTAGGGAATTGGTTCCATTGTCATATTGCCCTAACACTCAGGAAGTTCTTCCTGATGTTCAGCCGGAATACGGCTTCCTGTCACTTGAGCCCATTATTCCGTGTCCTGCACTCTGGGATGATCGAGAAGAGATCCTGGCCTTCCTTTCTGTGTAGGCTGACCATATTTCCTTGAGACAAAAACGGGATATTGGGATGACAAAAACAGGACGGGGTTATGTAATATTCCGTATTCATGAAGAAGCAAGACGATAACAAAAGTTTTATTACATGAACATATTGAGCTAACAATTATTCTTCAGTGACAGAACTCATACAAAAAATTAGGTAGACGTAGAGGGGGACTGTATTTCACCACGATCACAGAATGAATATTTCTCCGATGAAGTAATCTCGATGAAGTAAAAAAGAAAAGAAAAAAAGGAATGAACACCCTGACTGCTGTCACGAGCTGGTATATGCTAATGTCCCACCGGAGAGTTCCGCTGTAATAAAAAAATAGCTAACAGCCTGTTGAACTGAAATATGAGTCTGAAAAGTCCGAATCAAACTGAATGTAGGGCAGAAAGAATCTCTGTGGGCGGAATGATGGTAGAAATAACAGTAAGACTCACCCTCCTGGCTCCCACACGCTGAATGGGGCTTAGCGACCGCCTCTCGAATTCCCCGCCACTGCAGACAAGCAAGGGGGCGGCGTCTGATCGTCGCTAGCTCAAGAAGCCTGGCCCTGGCTGGGTAAAGGAAATGGAACTTCCTCTTTCGTCACACTAGTAGTGTTACTGCACGCATTGATTAGCATAGAGCCTTATGATAAATGCGTTCAGTTTTTTACAAAAAATTAAAAACGGGACAAAATTGACATTTATACTAAAATGACGGGACTGCTGGGAAATATGAAAAAAACGGTACTGTCCCATTTAAAACGGTACGTATGGTCAGCCTGTCTCTGTGACAGCCTTTCAAGGACTTGAAGAGCGCTATCCTATCTCCCCTCAGTCTTCTCTTCCCAAGGCTAAACATGCCCAGTTCTTTCCGTCTCTCTTCATAGGGCTTTGTTTCCAGTCCCCTGATCATCTTCGTTGCCCTCCTCTGAACCCTCTGATCACCCGACGGAGCCTCTGTTCCTCTTCCCCCTGGTTAATGAGCCCTCTGTGTGCCTTGGCGTATACGCAGGTGTACTTAGGCAGGCAGAGCTAACGGTGCTGGCTCTTCAGTTTAAAATCTGGCTTCCCATTGAAAATGCAGTGCTGACTACCTGGAACTGGGAGAAGTGGGCTTGAACCTCAGTGGGCAGTTCAAGCCTGAGCATGTTTGGCAGTTTCCCCTCCCTCCCAGAACTAGAAAGCTTTTTTAAAAAACAATTGCTAGAAAGTCATGGCTGTGTGGTGGGCTAGCTGGCAGGCCAGATATATTTTGGGGGGTCCAGTTGTCTACTGCTGTGCAAGGCCCTGAGCAAATAGCAGGTGGTGGGCGGGCGGGGGGGTGGGGGGAGAAGATCCCTGGTGCTTATTTTCTAAAATAGGAGGTAGCTGCCCGGAAACCTAACTGGGAAGTCCTGTCACCTAATCCATTGGCTGTACTGTAGCTGCATTCTGTATATGCTCAGATGCACACTCATCTTGGTTATTACTTCCAATTGTTTCAATGCTTGTGAATTATCGTGACTGTACACTAGGGATGTGCAAATCAGCAAAACTTAAGCTTGTCAAAGTTCTCTGGATTCCACCTCAAAGCTCGCTTTGACTCTCGGCCTTGTCAGTTTGCGACCTTTTTTTCCTTTCCCATGAGAATTTTTGTGTATTTTTGTGTGCCTTTTTACCAATGTACACATCCATGTGCACATTCTTGAGCAATATTCCCCCACTGGTTTTGTGTGCATTTTTCAAAAGTACACATCATTATTTCATCTTTCAAATGCATGTATTTTTGAATGCCTAGCCTGCATTCCCCATGTAATAAGCTGCCCTTTTCCTCTGCTTTGAGGTTTTGAGCTGATCAAGTGTGAGGACCCTGGCATCCCGCAATTCGGCTACAAAGTCCGTGACGAGGGACACTTCGCAGGCAGCTCAGTCTCGTTCAGCTGTGACCCCGGCTACACTTTGCGAGGGAGCCAGGTTCTGGCCTGCTTGACTGGGGAGCGCCGCACCTGGGATCAGCCACTCCCCATCTGCGTAGGTAGGACTCCTCCCTTTTGTGTGGCTGCCAGACCACTTCAGCAGCTTTTAGCATGGCTACCGGGTGGCTTTTGTCTGAGGAGACCAGTTGATTTAGAAAAAAAATAGCTTCTCTTGTCTTAAGGGCAAAATGATTCTAGAGATAACCTGTCCTGGGTGTGAGGGGCTCTGAGCCCTAATTTATTTGTCTGGTCAAGAGAGCAGCTTCGCTCGCTTGAGCTGCTGGCCTGAAGGACCCTGAGCTGTGGAACACCTTTTCCAAGTCTGGATTTGGAACAGCTACAACACTCAGCCTGAAGACTGCTCAGGATGAGCCAGGTGCAGGAGGCATTGAGCACCAGCTCTAAAAATGGGAATCTATCGTAAGCAAGGGCATACCAAAAGATTTACTTACTGGTGCTTCATCCGGTCCATTTTTAAATGCCAGCAGTAGTTTGAGTTGCTGCTGTTTCCATTTCAGGATTTACACCCCACCCCTTTTCCAATAACCTTCTGCTTAACTAGCTGATCCATAGAAGTGGGTCTGTTTGTCTCATTTAGTATACAGTGAGGATACAAATCAAGCCCTCCTTTTCTTGCAACGTCTTGTTTTAACAGTTTGGCTATGACTGTCCACATGAGAGTGTCTGTTCTTCGGTTTATGTCTGTGTTTTCTGAAATGTTCCCAATAGAGGAATCTATGTGTGTGCCTTGTATTCCTTTGTTTTGTCCAATAAGCAATGGTAGGACAGCTTAGGAACTGCTGGGCCCTCAGCATCTGCCCAATCATGGCTACCCTGGATCCCAGTCCTGTTTGTTAAAAACTGCAGATTAATTCAGAAATGGGATAGAATAGACTTCTGGGTGAACTAGGAATAGACTCTTCCCTACAAGAACGCCTCTCTGCACATTCTTCTCTGTGACAACCTTCTCTATGTGCATAGTTACTGTACCCCCTTGTCCATTCAGCCTACTGTACAGAAAAAAAAGTAGGTAATCTGGTTGAGTGCTGTTCCCAAAGAGAAAGAAGCAAATTATGTTTTGGCCCGCACAAACTGGATTGCTGAATGGTGTTGTTTCTTTCAGCGGAATGTGGGGGCAGTATCAGAGGTGAGTCTTCAGGACGGATCTTGTCTCCAGGGTATCCGACACCCTATGACCACAACCTCAACTGTGTCTGGACAATTGAGGCAGAGGCTGGTTGCACAATAGGGTAAGTTCATACAGCCATAGAGCTGCGACCAACCAGATCACTACCACCATGCCCAAAATGCACTCTCACACTGCGGGATAGGACCATCCATTCACACACACAAACACACACACACACACACACACACCCTGTAATATAACTCACATCAAGCTGTAAGCAGAGAACAGGTGTCCCAGTGCATGGCTGTTCGTGCTCTACAATTAAAACAGAAATAAATGCATCAAAAAGCCTGTGCCAAAATAACTGAAAGGGTCTGGCAAGAACAGTTGAGTTGTGCAACCTGTGTGAATTATGCAAATTGACCACATTTACATGATTACTCTTACTTTGCATTTTTTTGCAATGTTTACTATTTTCCGTCAGCAGGGAAAGGTTTAAAAAATAGGGCCTCAAGCGTCATAATCAGTAAATTAATCAACTAAAATTCTTTTTCTAAAAAAAATCTAGTTGATTAATCAATGGCAGTTGGGCTAGTTTTAATCCATGAGGCTGTGAGTTAATGGCATATCTATTGATTCTTTTGAGGTTAAGTTTGGTCTCCATGTTTTGTTGCCATAGAGAATTGTGAAAAGAAAAGATGCACCAGATTGTACAGTACGGCTGTTGTTAGAGGCGCTTCCTTGAAAAGCTCATGGTGCCTTAGGTGGGCCTCGTATCCAAGCACTGGTCAAGTTCAAACCTGCTTAGATTCAGCAATGCATATAACATGGTTTGTTTCCAGAAATATTTGATGCTTCAGTTGCAGCATTTATAGGAGAGAGTCCAAATTGGAGATTGTGACTCTGGATCAAACTGTATGTGACAGTGGCAGCGGCAGCCTTCAGGCAAGAAGGCTGGGGCGCAACTTAAAATACCAAGACCTGGTGGGTTGGGTGGGTGGCCACTTATGAATTACCAAACAGAGGACAAAAGAAGACAGCGATGTGCATAAAATTGGCTTGTGCCAATCGATACGCACAGATGCAAATTTAGAAATAATTATTTTAATTTAAATAGAAATGCAGAAAATCTCACCATCGTGCAGAGGTCAGCGATCAGGGAACCTACGTGGCTGCTTGTTCCATCTGCTGTCTAGGTGCTAACTCTTGATGGGCAACAGTACTTCTGCTTCTCTATCTGTAAAATGTATTTGAACCGGACAGACCTTCAAATAGAGGACACCTTCAAATAGAGGATGGTGGCAGCCCTTCAAACAGATGACTGTCCTCTGTAAAACAGGACACATAGGCACCCTATGCAGAGGGTGCTGAACAACCCCCTTTGTCTTCAGCCCCTGCCTATCCTTTTCTCCAGTCCAGCTTAATACCAGTATTAGAGCCTAGCCAGGGGAATAGACTGCATGTGTAGGAGTGGCAGATGTGTGTGTGTGTGTGGGGGGGTTAAGCAGCCTCATGAACCCCTTTGGTGCTTTAAATTGCATACCTCCACCCTGCTATGTGATTGCGGCAGGCCACATTGGAAGGCATAAGGCTGGTGCTTGCATATACAATTTGGTCCTCTGTTTAACAGGGCATCTGAAATTCTTCTCCTCCCAACCAAAACAAAAACTTTGGATCTTTGCCCCCTCTCTACGGTTTCCATGCTTCCTCATTCCAACATTTTGGGAACCTCAAAACCCCTCTATACACACACACACACACTTACACACACCATTCCCAAGCCTCTTCCATTCACTCTCCCTGTTACCCTTTAACACCGGTTGAAAATGGATTAAGGACTGTAAAATAAAGATGACTTCTTTCAGGAAGTTTTTGTGTGCTTCCAGACAAAGGTTGTATCCCACCATCACCTGCCTCATTCCTGGAATTCGATGGGGGGTCCAGACGTCGTCATAATCTTCTAGTAATCCTCCCGTGCTTTCTCACCACTTCTTCCATCTTTTCACTTACCAGAAAAAAAGAAAAAAAAAACAGTTAAGGAGGAAAAGACAGAAGAGAGCTGCACAATGCCTTGTGATTGGTAGGACTAGGGCTCCTCTCTCTGAAGCACCCCTTGTTCATACCCTTGCAGACAGTGAAAAATGCCACCAAATTTCTCCCCTAACTCCCTTCAGCATCTGTCTGTGTGATTTTAATTTACATTCTCAAAATGAGCGGTCTGTCAAAATGTGCTTTATTGCAGGGAAGGAAGAAGCAGAAAAAGAAGATCTTATCAAAAGCTCAGTGGGGAGAACAGTTATTTGCTGTTGCCACACAGTATTACTGCTTTATTAAACTTTTTTGCCTATTGGCTGATCCATGCATGTGTCTCCAAGAGTCTCCGGGTAGTGCTGGCCCAAAATGGCCTCTGCCAGTTTCATGGCTGCATTCAAAAGCGGTGCCATTTCAGCAATTTGGGAGCATGGGGCTAATTTTAAGGATGAGGGGACATGAATGTTACCAATGCTCCAGCAGCTCCTTGCTGCCGCCATTTTAGTTTCCTGCTCTGAATACCCCGGAATGGCACTGTGCCATGGCATAGCATAATTCCAGAAACAAAAATGATGGGCAGTGAGGAGCCTGGGGGGGGCGTTATTGAGCTTCCCACCACACACACGCCTGAAATGAAAAGAGAGAGAGTCCATCTTGCCCTCTTTTTTATGTTCAAACCCTCAACATTCATCCAAAAGCTCTTCTTTGACAACTTTCTGCCCAGCCCTACCTCCAGATCTTTCTCAAGAAAATATGTCTGTAGCTACATTCTAATGAGAACACCTGCCCTAAATGCATTCGCGTTTCTCATTGCAACCATTATAATTATTATTATTGCAACCACTAAACCCTAAACCATGGGTTTAGGTTTTTGCGTAGGTTCCCTGTCTGGCTCTGTATCTACTTCAAGGTTCTAGTCCATGTGCTCAAAGCTCTCCACCACTCTGCCTGTGACTATGAGCTGATGCAGTTATGCCTTTTCTGACACATCATGGTCTTTTCACAACCTAAATGCTACAAACCTTTCTTTCTGCTGTGAAAGCATTCCACATGTGGGGAGACCTTTAAGCTGAGTGATCCCCTAATTTAAGGCAACAGCTTAAAGTACTTTCTCTAGCATTAAGAATGAAGGCAGATGGAAGCTACGACCCGAAGACTTTACAGACTTTTTTGCAGGGAGTGGGGGGGAATCCTGTCTGAATTATTTCACTTACAAAGTTGCAGCACTTTCTCTTGGGTAGAGATGTAAAGAACACCCCACCACTGTAATAAAAAAAAAATACTCTACCAATTTTCTGAGATTCTTTTTAATTTTCCTCAAAATTCAAGTAAGCTGGGCCTTCCAAATTGAACTAGAACTTTAAAGTGAAATTCTCGATCAACTTTTTTCTTAGATGAGTCTCTAGAACCAAAAACCAGTGAGAGTAGGCAAGGACTGGATCTTTCTTCCTATCTCAGAGCTTCTACTCCTAGGGGCTTCCCATCTTCCTGTCAGTGAATTCATGATTCTTTATAAAGCAGGGGTGGGGTGGGTATGATTTATTATATCAGGGGAGCTGATGTTTCATTCCATTCCATTTATTATATTTCTATACTGCCCCATAGCCAAAGCTCTCTGGGCAGTTCACAAAAATGTAAAAAAACATTACAAATACATTATAAGAAGCACAAAACCATGTATATAAAAACATATGAACAGATAGCATACACAGAGACAATACATATCTAAAACAATTTTTTGAACTATCAACCAAAGACAATACAGGATCTAATTAAAAACTCATTCTATGCTGCCAAATGCCTGAGAGAAGAGGGCAGTTTTAACCCGGCACTAAAAATATAACAGCGTTGGCACCAAGAGAGATCATTCCATAATTGGGGGCACCACCAGGAAGGTTCTCTCCCTTGTTTCCACCCTCCAAGCCTCCCTCAGAGAAGGCACCTGGAGGAGGCTTTAGATGCTGAATGTAGTGAATGGGTCCGTTCTTGCCAGGAGAGGCATTCCATCAAGCATTGTGGTCCCAAGCCATGTAAGGCTTTATAGGTCAAAACCAGCACCTTGAATCAGGCTTGGAAACATACAGGCAGCCAGTACAAGCAGGCCAGAATCAGTATTATATGTTTGGACCTTCTTGACCCTGTTAGGTTATCGATGTTTCTCCTGCACGTCATCGATGGTAACTGAATCAGGGCCTGGTTTGATGAACAAAAATAGCAGAAGGATTGCTATATTATGCATTAACCTTCCCCAATGTGTTGTCCTCCAGATGTTTTGGACTACAACTCCCATCAGCTCCACCCAGCATGGTCTATGCACAGGGAGTCATAGTCCAAAACATCTGTAGGGCACCACATTGGGGAATGCTGTTTAGATGGATGGATGGATGGATGGATGGATAGATAAATAGATGAGAGAGAGAGAGAGACTTAACTATGACAGAGCTGTGGGTTTCCTGAGCCGAAGGAGGGATGGGATTTTTAAGAAGTTTCAGGGGAATGCCAAAAAACAGCAAAGGCTCCTTCTTCAAAGCATTGCATATTCCTCGCTGCTCCCTACCTATCCATTTTTATCAATATTTTACTGCATCTCCAATACAAATGTTTACGCTAATGCAAACATAACCAGCATATTAAATAAAAACAAAAAGGTGAGGCCCTCTTGAAGAAACAGTCAATTAATAACTGTGTGGATGTCAGACGTATATGATGCATCTCCATAGTACCCATTATCTTGAAGGTGGAGTTAAAATATTAAAAGAACCATGCTGCTATGGGGTGCCTGTGGGGAGGCCAATAATAAAGAAAAAAGAAAACAGAAGTGGCTGTTCAATCCAATTTCAAGTGCAGAGGGACTTTTTAAAAAGTCTGCTGCTTTTCACTCTGCTGGCGTCCTTCCCTGCTTTGTCTAAAAGGCTCTGTTTGAACTGGATCTGTGTGTGCCAGTCCAGTTATTCCTCCTTCTTCATAACAATTATTTCCCACAAGTATAAACTGTGCTATTTTTCATGTTTTGTTTCCCCAGAAATCCTGTATTTCATATCTCTGCTCTAGAGACATAAAGGTTTAATCCTATGCCTGTTTAGAGAGAAAAAGTCCTCCAACTTTCAGCATTCCCCAGCCAGCCATGCAAACATGCATAAGATTGTGCCCGAACTCATTTAATGGCCATTTTTTCCCCCTCTGGAACACTGGGAACACTTGTGCAGTGGGGTGGTGGAGGAGAGAGTTTAGTAACCAAATTCTCAGCACCCTCACCAAACTATAGTTCCCAGGATTCTTTGGGGGAGGCCAGCATAATTACAGTTTTAAAACAGATGACAAGTTTATAGTGCAGATATAGCCTTATTGTATCTGTTCTCTCCCCCACCCCGCAACACAGGCTCCATTTCATGGTTTTTCACACAGAGGAGTTCCATGATGTTCTGAGGATCTGGGATGGGCCAGTGGAGAAGGGGATTCTCTTGAAGGAAGTTAGCGGTTCTGTCCTGCCCAGTGATGTCCACAGCACCTTCAACTCAGTGGTCCTCCAGTTCAACACTGACTTTTTCACCAGCAAGCAGGGCTTTGCCATTCAGTTTTCAGGTAGGTCTAAAATGCCAGGAAGCAACACTGATATTTGGAGGCGAGGAGGTCCGGAGTGGGGCGGCAATGCCATGGGTGCTTGCAGCCATCACAAATCCCAAATGGTTGGGTGCCGAAGGCCCAATTATCACATTACATTCTAACTCCCAGTGTAGCTGATGCTCTGAATTGCGCATACTTGATTTATTTGGAGCAGGATATGGATGGTGATATTGCCTCCAGGCACATCTGAACATGCCTTCCATTGAAAGTAATGCAGTGTGAACAGACCACATCTGCAGCCAACTGCATGGTGTGGGGAAAGTAGATGGTGAGACGTTTTTCTCCCTCTCTCATAATACTAGTACCCACAGGGGTCCTCCCATGAAGCTGATTGGTGGGAAATTCAGGACAGATGAAAGGAAGGATTTCTTCACACAACGCATAGTCAAACTATGGAATTCACTACCACAAGAAGTAGTGATGGCCACCAATTTGGATGGCTTTAAAAGGGGATTGGACAAATTCATGGAGAAGAAGGCTATCAAGGGTAGGGATGGACTGCTGTCCCCCATGGTCTGGGTTCTCCAGACACCCTCCCAGCCGCTGCCCCCACTCACATGCCCCCACCCATGCTCGCCGAGCTGCCCACACCTACCCTGAGCCATTTGCGAGCACCCATCGTTCCTGTAGTCTCCATTTTGCAAGAAACCTGGTGACTCAGAAACTTCCGTAGATTTATTATTGCATACATAGCAGCCCTAAAGGCCCCATCTACACATTATTACAAGCGTAAATGGCCCATGTACACCCGTTATATCATGAAGATGGGGCCTTTACAGCTGCTATGTGCACAATATTAAATTTACAGAAGTTCCCAAGTTACCAATTTCTTTCACAAAATGGTGACTGCAGGAACGACGGGTGCTTGCAAACGGCTCAGGGTAGGTGTGGGTGGCTCGGCCAGCATTGGAGGGGCATGAGTGGGGGCAGCAGCTTGGCAGGCGCAGCCTGGATGCTCGAGCAGGGGGGGGGTCCATCAGACTCCCAGATTCAGCCAAGCGCCCACGCCATCCCCAGTCAAGGGCTACTAGTCCGGATGGCTCTATGCTATCTCCAGTATCAGAGGCAGTGAGCCTATGTGCACCAGTTGCTGGGGAACATGGGCAGGAGGGTGCTGTTGCACTCACATCCTGCATGTGGTTTTCCCGTGGGCTGCTGGTTGGCCGGTGTGTGAACAGAATGCTGGACTAGATGGACCCTGGGTCTGATCCAGCAGGGCTCTTCCTGTGTTCTTAACTGCACATTCGGTGGTGTCCATCTGCACTGCACTGCACTGCACTGCACTGCACTACTGTCAATGGGGTGCACATTGAGATATGCACCTGCATGCACCTGAATGCACCTGAATGCACCTGAATGGGGGTTGGACTCGATGGCCTTGTAGGCTCCTTCCAACCCTACTATTCTATGATTCTACTATTCTATGATTCTTAACCCGTACTCTTCCCCGATGGGTCACATGCACAATTAGAGTTGGATCAGGGCAGATATACTGCCTTGAAGCCTCGGCAGGCAATGGAACTGCCAGATTAGCATGGCAAGAAAAAGAAGACTTGGCCCAACTCCCTTGGCAACAGCAACATGTCCCCTCCCTCCTGCACTCCTCATTCAGAGCAAGGTCCTTGCATGGACTTCATTTTCTTTCAGCCATGTCATCAAGAAGCCAACTCTGGCTATATGATAGTGGGACGTCATTGTTCCTTTTATTGTTGTGTTTTTGATTGATTTATTTTTATGTTCTGTTTAAATTAAGATTTTGTTTTTACTCTATATTTTATTTGTTATTAACCATCTCAAGAGTCATTTGTGATGGAAAATATGGAAATAAATTCAGTTAATTAATTAATTAATGGCTACAAACAGTTGTGGGGGGAAAGACCTCTAAGGTAGTCTGCGGGCGGAATTGGGATAGTGATAGTCAGGAGTACTTCACACGCTATGAAAGTTCACTTTCACCTGCAAAATGCTCAGGTGAGGAAATTCAGCACAGCACTATGAAAGACAAAGCAAGAATCCTATGCATGGAAGAGGATTCTGGGAAGTGTTTTTGGTTGCACATCCAGATTGCATGAAGCTCAGACCAGACCTGCTGGGCCTCAATATCATCCCATGTGAACCTTGAATACTCTCTGGAAGACACACCCAACTCTTTTCTGCAGCTACTTTTTGCAGAGGATTACTAGCAGTGGTAAATGAACTCCTGACCACTCTTCCCATTGGTCAACCCTTGATAAATGTCTGGTGCACTCCAGGCTTCCACGAAACAGGACCACTGCTTTATTTCATTTTTTTAAAGTGTATAGCCCCGCATTTCAGGGGGCTGTGCTCCTAACTGCTCCCACCCTTCTCCAGTTCATTTTTTAAAATTCTGGGCGTTGAAAAAGACATGAGTGAATTTTCACTTAAGGCAACATCAGATTTCCCGAGTTCCTCCCTTTTCTTCTTTAAAAAGGTCAGGCCTACCACTCCCTCTGAAAGCTGGAGGTGAATTTCTCTGCATCATTCCCCAAGAGAAATCTGCTCACGGTACTATTTATTTCAAAGCATATGGCTGACAGAGGAATATAACAAGATGCCACGTAAGATTAGCAGATGTCTGGGCATATTAAGTAAATGTGAGTGTGTGTGAATGTACATCAGGCTGATCTCTGCGGAGCACTGTTGAACTTGTCGTCCCCCACAGCTTTTCCCAGCTGTAGAAACAGATGCTGTCTGCGAAAGGAGTGACGATATGTGTTTACGCAGGCATCCCTGTGTGAGCTCTCAGAAATGTGTGCGTACCAGGGCTTGATTTGTGAATGTGCTCAGCCCCCACAGCCTGCTGTCAATGCCAGGATTTCAGCCCCAGACCATAACAATGAGAGTGATTTTAAGCATGCGCAGAATGCACTTTGTTGGCATGGAGAAACTAACACTGCGTTTCCCCCTTTCCTTTTTGTTCATAGTGTCTACTGCTACTTCCTGCAATGACCCTGGGGTTCCACAGAACGGGAGCCGGAGTGGCAGCAGCAAGGAGGCGGGCGATGCCATCGTTTTCCAGTGTGATCCTGGTTATGCCCTGCAGGGGGACGCCAAGATCAGCTGCGTGCAGATTGAGAACAGGTTTTTCTGGCAGCCTGACCCCCCCACCTGCATAGGTACAGGATTCAGGTCGATTCACTCAACAGTTGTCAAAGAGCCAGAAAGGGAGAAGCTTCACAGCTTCCTGACGTCTTGGTGTGGAGCAGGGCCACAGCTGCAAGCTGAAGCAAGGGGAGGCTGCCTTTCACTGTGGCCTTGAAAGCTTGCAAGGGAACTTTTTAGGGATGTGTGAGAATTTCACCTTTGCTCACAAAACATGCGAGCATGCCCCGTTCGAAGCTCTGAAAGTGAGCACGAGCACTTGTCTGCCAAAAATATTCACCAGCTGTCAAATGCGTGCTGGCATTCGTCTCATTCCCAATTCCCAGTTCGATTTGTGCAAATTTCCTGATCTGCGCAAACTTCCTCGATAGACTGAATCAGCCCTGTCTGTGAAGGAAATTTGTGCAAATTAGGAAATTTGTACAGACTTGGTGAGATTTGCACACATCTCCCATTCAGTCATTGCTGCGCAAGTTTCTTGTTTGCACAAAGCAAGCAGCAATCACAAACATGAACAGGAATTGAGCAGGAGACAAGTGACAATACAGTGTTTGGAGAATCCCAGCAATCTCAAAAAGTCGCTCATTCACCCATCCCTAATCAACTTACGTGGCAAGGAGAAGGCCAGTAATTCAGTGACAAAGCTACGGGCGGTGCTGAGGGAATGCAAGCCCCTCTGTTTTAGGATTCTATATTGTGAGGAAGGGATGGTTGTGGGAGGAAGGTATTTCAGTGATTTTGGGCTGGGGTGAAACCAACACCCCAGTTGGCTGGTAGCCACCATTTTTCTTCCCCTGAATGGCCCAGACTAAGGCTGTGTCATAACAGAGCATTGTCTAGAAGAAAATATGGTGGGAGGATTACAAGTGAGGTTCACCCCATCCCCTCTTTTGTCACCAATTGCCCCCTCCCCAAATTTGGCCAAAAGTTATATACATTCCACACAAGCACCCACAGTGTAGAAAAATTATCATGCCAAGTACGCCAAAGCAATAAATGCTCTATTAATGGCCTAATTAAATGTTAGCTGTCTATGTCATCCCATTGTATTTAATTTGTTTTTTATAAAATGTTGTTCCAAGCAAAGGAAATTAATTACTTTCCGTTCTTTCTAAAATTGATTTAAAAGTAAGTGAGGAAGCTCCCCGCCCACTCTGCTTTCAGTGGAGGGCAGCATGTGGGTTTTTTTGTTTCTGAGTGACTGACTTAATAACTTGGCACCTCCCCAGTATAGTCAGACAGGGACACCACTTAGAACCGTTCCGGAACTATGCATTAGCTTGGCAAACATCTGTCCCCAAAGGCAAGATAATGTGAGGGGAGTTATAGGGGGAAATTTGTAAGCAGAAAGGAGGGGTGATTAACCCTTCCCACAACTGGCTCGCCTGCAAATCCCTCCTTCCAATACCATTCCCCACACACACTCCTTCCAAGACTGTTTCGGAGCATGGCTGAAGGAAGATTATTTAAAACTACCTGGGAGGGGCATTTACTGAGGACATCCATTAGTTAGCCCATCCCCGCCTCCAGAGCATACACTAAAGCTATATTCTGAACTGGCAAAAAAACAACAACTCCTTAACAAGTGGAGGAGATGCTGGTGGCTACATTAGATAATTTAAAGAGGGATTAGACCATTTCTTGGAGGAGGATAACTCTGTCCATGGTTATTAGCCGTGGTGGCTAAATGGAACCACCAAATCCATGACCAGCATTTGGAGGATAAAGGCCACCAGTGGCCACTAGTCATAATGGCAATATATTACCTCCAGTATCAGAGGCAGTAGCCCTTTCAGTGCCAATTGCTGGGGGGAAATGAGCAAGAGGGTGCTATTGCACTCATATCCTCCTTATGGGCTTCCCAAAGGCATCTGGTTGGCTTGTGAACAGAACGCTGGACCAGACAGGCCTTTGGTCTGATCCAGCCTGGCTCTTAGGTTCTTATGCTCATTAGGGCCAAAGTACATGTCCTGCTTGTTGCATAAATGTAGCAGAGCCTGATACTTTTCTTTACTCCAGTGTAATTCTTCATGGTCCCGATTTGGATTGGGACCACTTGCTCCAGGAGAGAAGGATTAAACCTTTCCCCCAACCCATTTTTCCCTGAATTCCCAACTCTGATTTTTTTTTTTAAAAAAAAGCATGGAAAAGCTTCCATTTCAGGAAAAAAAAGGGGGGGGGCTTAATCCGTCCCTCCCAGAGCATGCTGATCACAGTCTGAATCGGTACTCTGTATATACACTAGATTAAAGGAAAATATCAAGCTCAGCTAGGGATATATGAGAATGGTTATCCAAAAATGTTCACAAATTACCGAACTTGCGTTCACTTCCGCAAAATGTGCACTTTCAAAACTGTACTCGTTTAAAAATGCACAATTTAAAGTTGTGCATTTTTTTAAAGGCACACCTTTAAATATTCCCATTTTCATGGTGTAATGGGGCAAAAGTGTGCACTTTTTAAAATGCACAATTTAAATTTGTTAATTTTTATAGCTGTGCATTTTTAAAAATGCCGTATATATATTTTTAAGTAGTATTTGCATGCTTTAATCAATGCATACTTTCCCCATCCAAATGAACTGTGGGGGAAATTAATCACAAATGAGAACAGGAACGAGTCAAACCAAGGTCTGAAATAGAATTCGGAGAATTTCATTGAACTTGAGCCTCCCTGGTTCTCCCAACCCTAGGCTCCTCTACACCTTCACAACTGGCAGAACATATAGTCTGACCCTTAGATACTGGGGACATTGAATGGAACATTGCTCAGTTTGTGAATTCCCAAGGCCTTGTCTTCACCAAATGCTGAACTAGATCCATAGTCTGATCCAGTCTAGTTCTTACATGCTCATACACATAAAAACCATCATTGTTTGGTTATCTGACAAAAAGACCTAGCATATGGATCAGGGGCAGAGCTATATAGAGCAGTTTCTCAAGGGCAGCATCCCATTCCTCAAGGGTAGCTTCTACACTTTGCTCACCAAGGACCCATGAGAGCTAGGATGACAAGTTGGAGACTGTGGTGAGGGTTTGCCCACCATGTAGCCAGTGATAACAGCATGGCAGCATAACACACGCATGCACACACCAGGATCTGACAGGAATGGGTTGGGGAGGTTTGCTGAGTTCTAAGAGGCAGAAATTCAAGAGCTTGGGAACCAGCCATCAAGAACACCTCTCCATCTGTACTTCCTATTGTAATGCTGTGCTACAAAAAAATCTGATAAATTGCATTATTAGCAAACCTAGGAAATCACAGGGGGATGCAGAGGAGGAAGCAATCCGTTAAGTTGTTAGCCATTTCCTTAGACTTCAAGTCTATCCACTCCCAGAAATAGTTACCACCCAAGAATGACTGAGAGATGCACCTTGGGTCTGCCTTTTTTTTCTCTACTTTCCTTCTGTTTTAGCTCCCTGTGGTGGGATTCTGACAGGGCCTTCTGGGGTGATCTTGTCACCAAACTACCCAGAGCCTTACCCCCCAGGAAAGGAGTGTGACTGGAAGCTGACTGTCTCTCCCGATTATGTTATTGCCCTGGTGTTTCACACGTAAGTTCTTTGGTTTCCATTTCTACCAGGGTACACCTTTGGGGAAGAATGACCATGGCTCTGGGAGCTGCTGAAATAAGAGTCTCTTGTGGTCTCTGAAGAAGTCACCTTTGCACTCCATTAATCACTTCCATACATTTAAAACCAGCCAGCTAAGAATAGGCAAAACTTAAGGATGTATACCAAATTCTTCCTATCCCTGGATTTTAGGGCTTTGCATTACCTGATACCATTTGTAAAGCAGCACCAGTACTTTAGTGACCGCTGATCTTCTTTTTGGATTTCCAGACTTTGTTCAGACTGCACTGCATGTGTGGTTTGCTGTCTTTTTTCTGTACATGTACCTTCGTTTCTTTTCTGATTAAAACGCTGGATATAATGGAATCATGACACTATGGTGTGGTTGCATCAAGATTCCTTTTTTTTTTTTTTTTTTGCCTAGTGTTGTTGATCTTAATAAAGGTATTGCTTAGCCTTGGGTCATAACAATAATCAACATGAAGCTGAAGCTCAAATATTTTGGCCACCTAATGCGAAGAGAAAAGTCACTGGGAAAGACCCTGAAGCTGGGAAAGATTGAAGGCAAAAGGAGAAGGGGATGGCAGAGGATGAGATGGCTAGATGGCATCACCGATGCAATGAATATGGACTTGAGCACACTCCGGGAGAGAGCGGAGGACAGGAAGATCTGGCGTGCTATGGTCCATGGGGTCACGAAGAGTCGGACACGACTGAACGACTGAACAACAAATGTGAAGAGAAAAGTCACTGGAAAAGACCCTGATGCTGGGAAAGACCAAAGGCAAAAGGAGAAGGGGACGGCAGAGGATGAGATGGCTAGATAGCATCACCGATACAATGAATATGTACTTGAGCACGCTCCGGGAGAGAGCGTAGGACAGGAAGGCCTGGCGTGCTATGGTCCATGGGGTCACGAAGAGTCGGACACAACTTAACGACTGAACAACAACAACAACAACAACAATGTAAAAAAAATGCATATACTTCCAATCAACAGATGTCCTTGAAACACCAATCAGCCACACATATCTTTAGGCTGGCTGTTCAGTTGCAAGAGCAAAAAGCATGACATTCTCAGTTTTATAGCCTAGCGAATGAGGTTTACACAGCTTGGAATAATAGCCCTTAGGTTGATGCAGCAAAGTCTTCAAGGAAAGTTACACAGCTGACTGACTTGAACACATGGTGCCTGCCCTGTCTGAGTGAGTGGCCCTTGCCCCTGGGCATGACCCTTGCCATGGTGCAACCTATAGCCCCCTGAGAGAGGGGCTGGCCACTCCATTGCCCTGCAGGGGGTGCATCACAGCATGTGGTAGGGATAGCTGCATAATTCTTTCCCTTGGACTACCCTGGTTTCAAACTGTATCATCTGCAAAGCTATGTGGTGGTTAGAGACATCTGCCACCGAGTGACCAAAAATGGCGCTGCAGGCTTCAAACACAGATACATGTTTAACTGCACGAAAATTAAGTAAACATTGTAAAAAACAAATAACTCTGCGTTGCACACCCCAAGCAACTCCTTAGCATACATGCCAAATTTCAGGTGTCTGCATTCCATGATCTTGGAGGTATGGTCCAGACAGACAGACAGACATCCTTTATTATTATAGCTTTAATCCATTTCTTAGCTGGCTTACAAGCTTTCCCAAGGTGGCTTATGCCATAAAAACAATACACACATACTAAGAAAGTCATATTAAATATCAACCATTTTAAATAAAAGCAGTTTCAATATAATGCAATTGCAAGGTATCTATTTTTATTTACTAGAGAGATTAAATGAATCAATCATTGATCTCTCCCCACTTTCCAATAAAAATCATATTTGTTGTAATTTGGAAAACTAGAATGAAGCTGGTGGGAAAAAAATGCTTTTCCCTTCTTAGAGATGCAACACTGAAATAAATAATGAGGGATGCCCAACATGCATATTGCAAATTCAGTTGATCATGAGAAATGTTTCTATAGCCACTATCCAAAATGGCTGAGGGCATTTGCTGGAACCTTAAATGAGAAAAAGCCCCCCCACCCCAAACATTATTGGGAATGTTCTGAGACCATACGAAGAGCTTTTGGAGCTATGGTTGAAATGTCATAGTGCTGTGTCTGGGTGCAGATTTGTCGACAATTATTAACCTTGCAGGATGAAAACATTCCTCCATCTAACTTTTGAGTTTGGTTTTGACAGTCATAAACATGGAGAGGGAGAAGTAAGTTGGGAAATAGCTAAAAGACTGTAAAAATGAAAAACCATTGGGTTGGATCTAGACATAGTCATGTTTAGAGTAGACTCATTGAAATGAATGAGATCTAATGTAGGGTGCACTGGTTAGACAGCATGGCTGCCTGGGATATGCTGGGGGTTGTAGGACATTTTTCTGTGTAAACATGCATAGCATTGTGCCCTTAGTAATGAGTAACTTAAGCCGCATTGATTACAATGGGCCTACTCTAAGCATAACTAAGTCTGGATCCAATCCATTATACTGAAAGCCTTAGCTTTCCTTGGAGTGTTTATTAACCAGATTCCAAAATGATAAATACACTAGCCAAAGTTAAAAACCCAGCTTGTGCTATCCCCATTCATTAAGGAACTGGACATGCTGCCTTACTCCATGTCTCTCCTCCCTGCACCATCTCCTGAAGTGAGATCAATGGGGCCCATGGTGTAGATCCCCCTTGGTGATAGTAGCAATTTCGGAGTATGCCCTGTCCAGAGAAATCCACCAGGAAACATCTATAGCCTTTTTCTGTCAGTATATGGCAAAACATATTCAAAACCACTAGATCTGCCTTCCCCAACCTGGTGCCTTCCAGATGTTTTGAGCTACAACTTCCTGACCATTGGCTATATTGGCTGGGCCTGATGGAAGTTGAAGTCCAAAACATCTGGAGGGCACCAGACTGGGGAAGGCTGCACTAGATAATACATTTATTTAATTTCACTTTTTATGCTGGATTATGTTTGAATCAATCATTATATGATTGCTTTAATGTTAGCCCTTCTCATGCATCAGCCATGAGAAGGGCTAGCACATGAATAAGGAGGAGCAGGTTTTTACTGCTGGCACTACCCCCAACATTGCATCTTCCCTGGAGGAGGTCTGAAGGGGAAGCAAGCTACACCCATAGAGACTCCTCCACAGAATTCAGGCTCCCTACTTTGTGGAAGAACCTACCTGAAAACAGCCAGCCTCCCCTTCAGAATTTCAGAATTTCATCCAACACATGAAGGTTAGAGGGGCGGTACAGAGTGAGTGCATGACATTGGGGTTGGAGCCAGGAGGCATGGTCCCATTCCTCCTCTACCCATTAGCCCTCCATGTGGTAGTCTAATGACTAAGGGCAGGAGGGAAGTGGGAGAAATTCATTCAGTTTGCATTTTAATGCAAACTTACCTTGTTTCATACTTGTAAACTGATATGTGAACAGAAACTCAGGTATCCTTTGAAATTTGCACTTCTCCAAATTTTGCACTGGACTTCTCCAGTCAAAAATCTATGTGCTTAAATGCATATATTAGGGAAAATAATGTTTAAAAATGCATTATGTTAGGAAAATTTCTTGCAAAAATTTGTTTATTATGCAAAACTCATACAAATATGCATCTATAGTGAGAAATGTGCGAAATAATACTTACTAATTTTCATGCAAACGTTAAAAAAAATTCTCAAGGTTCAGGACAAACCAAACTGAAGACTGGAGAAATTCTCAGTGTTCAAGATGAACCAAACATAAAACTGGAAAAATGAAAAACAGAGAGAAACTTGAAACTGGCAGATTCATCCATCTCTAGAAGACAGTATTTCTTTTCTTTTTAAAAATGTTTTAGGGCACAATCCTAAGCATATTTAGACAGGAAGAAGTCCTCCATGCTGGGAGTTGTAGGACGTCTTTCTGCCTAAGCATAGGGATTGCACCCTTAGATTGTCATCTGTAGTCCTATTGCCTTATGTCCCTTTGTAAGTCAGTTTCAGGGTAAATCTTTTTAGAAGGGCAATGAATTAAGAATCAGAAGCAGTGGTAGTGGTAATAAATCTAACATTGTTTTCTTATTCTTCTCCCTCAGCTTCAATTTGGAACCAGGATATGATTTCCTACACATCTATGATGGGCCCAACTCACTTAGCCCCTTGATTGGTAGTTTCTATGACACCCAGTTACCAGAGAGAATTGAGAGCAGCAGCAACAATCTCTTCCTGGCCTTTCGGAGCGACGCCTCTGTCAGCAACACAGGATTTGTAATCCATTACACAGGTGTGTGTCAACTTCCAGAAGGTTGCTGCTTCCAGAAGGGTAGTCCATTGCAGCAAAAACAACAAAGAGTCTTGTGGCACATTAACAAATGTATTACAGATTAAGCTGTCATGGAATATAGTCAACTTCATTAGTGTTATCCTGAGTTCGAAGTGTGTGACACACGCATATACATGGTATATTGGGGCAGGGGGCAGAATTGTAAATGTGGATGTCAGAAAGCATTGAAATGCAGAAGGTACAGACAGTGGCCTAATTAAGTTAACGGTGGCCATTCACAAAACAATTATTGGGTGATGACGCAGACATCCACGTATCGGTGAGCTAATTAACACATGTAGTATAATTGTAGCATAGCTGTTTCATGTTGAAATCTGTCTTTTGACGCTCTAAGGTCAGTGTCAGAGTGTTTCCCCACTCCCTTGTTTGTTTTTTAAATATTGCCATTTCTGATATCAGATTTTTGTCCATTTATTCTTTTGTCTAGAGACTGGCCTGTTTGTCCTATGTAGAATGCAGTAGGGCATTGCTGGCAATTGATGACATATGCACATTGGAATATGAGCAGGTGTATGAACCCCTGACGCTATGGATGGCATTATTAGGTCATGTAATAGTGTTGCTGGAGTAGAGCTGGCATCTGGCTCTGGTACAGGGTATGGTTCCTGTGTCTGTATCTTTGTTACGTGGTCTGTTGTTGCTGGTGAGTAGCTGTTTTAAGCTAGGAGGATATTGTTGTAGTTGTTATTGTATCTATCAAACCTCTGTCCTACCCTTCCTTTAGCTACAGTCCTTAAGTGTCAGGGTGGATACTGAGCCCATAGAGTCCCAGAGTAGTTCTGATTCTGAGGAGGGCCAACCACCCGTGGGAGAGGAGCTCGCTCATCTCTCACAGGCACAGCGGCAGGGAGAGATTCCTCCTGCCTGCATTCCTGAGAGAGATAGTGACCCTAGCAGTGAGAGAGCGGGGGATGGGATCTTGCTGGACGCTCGGCGGAGACGGAGGGAGCGGCACCTGATGGAGGGCGCCGAGAGGCGGCACTCTGCCCGCTTGGCGCTAAAACAACGGTCATCCCAAGGATCCCCGGGTAAGAGGGAGGACCTCTCCATAGCCCATAAATTCAAACTGTTCCCGCTGTTCCTCTTCCAATGGGGACCAACTGCCTTACCCAGAGCTTAGGCTACTCTGCTAACTACCCCAGTGCATTTCCTTGCTTAGTCGCTGGTAATTAGCATCTGAAAGAGTCATTAAGTTGTAAAGGAATAAAGCCTTGGAAAGAATCCCTTTCATCTGTGACGTGAGTTGGCTATTGGAGGGGACTTAAAGAGGCAGCTAGGGCGCTCCTGATGTTAAGGGAGTAATCCTTTGTCTCCTAGACAGAGTCTGGGGTGGGGTGGTGATATTGGATAGGCCAGATTCCTGGATCTGAGGTTGGAGACTCCTAGCTCTGACCTTGGAGCCAGGAATCCGAGCTCCCTGCTCTTTCCCCCTGCAGCCAGCGTATAGAGAACTATGCTGGCTGCCTCTCTGAGGTTGCAAAGGTGACCTCAGAAAAGAGAGAAAGGGGGCACACTGGTAGACGGGGAGGGGAGGGGTCTTGGGAGGCTGGCTTAGACCATATCCCCAGGCCTCCCCAGCCTTCTTCCCTCCTGCTCCACAGGGCCAGCTATATCCCCTCTGCTGCTCCTCCTGCTCTGCATTGCATGGTCATAAGCCTCCGAGTCTGATAGGACTGCACCCTTAGTCACATTTAATTCATTCGGACAGTAAACATCTATATCATATTACTATTGTGGCAATGAATCCTTGCCATAAACAGCGCATGTCAGGAGAGAAGTGGGGAAGAGATGGGCGTATGGGGAAGAGAGGGATGGGAGAGAGCATGCATCATGGATAAGGGTGGGAATAGAAAGGGAGGGAACAGAGGACATAGGAAGCTGGTCCGTCTAGATCAGTATTGTCTACACTAGCTTTCCTCAACATGGTGCTCTCCAGATGTTTTCGACTATCCCTAGATAAGAATGCTGGAGAAATTCGAGACAGACTAAAATGAGCTTGGATTTCTAAGAATCCAACCTGTGGAATCCACTGCTGAGCAACCCCCTTGGATTGTGCAGAGTCTGTGGACTTTCGGATGATTTTTTAACTTTCCCAAAATTTATGCATATATATATTTGTAGGAAAATACACAAGTTTCTGCTAAGGAAACATGGAATGGAATGGGGAATAATACACTAAATGTTATGTACTAAGGTAAATTATGAAAATACTTATGTAAATACCTACGTAATTATTTGCGTATGTTTCTCCATGATGGAAAAAAAAATATTCACATCCGTCTGTGGCTGGATGATGGAACAAAAGTCACCTAACAATCCACAAAACACAGGTGGAGTGGATTTTACACAGTCCGTACATCCCTATCCCTAGATAGCACTATATTGGGGAAGGCTGTGCTACACTGACTGGCAGAAGTTCTCCATTGTTTCTGACAGGGATCCTTCCCAACCTTACCTGGAGATGCTGGGGATTGAACCTGGAACCTTCTGCATGCAAAGCAGGAGCAATACCACTGAACTACAGCCCCTCCCTAAATACTTCTACCAAGTCAGGCCTTTGGTCTATCTAGCACACAGTTGATCCATCCACACATCACTATTGTCTACACTAGGGATGCTGGAGAAATTCGAGGTGGACTAAAATGAATTTGGATCACTAAGAATCCAACCTGTGGAATCTGCTGTGGGTCAACCTCCTCAGGCCACGCAGAGTCCATGGACTTTAAGATCTTTTTTGAACTTTCCCAAAATTTATACAGAAGTATTCGTAGAAAAATATGCAAGTTTCCTCTGAGGCTGGTAAATATATGTGGGGCAAAGTTGAATGGAATGGGGGACAATACGCTAAATGTTACATACCAATGTAAATTATGTAAATTGTTGCGAACCCTCTTTCAGAATTATTTGCTTATTTTTCCAAATGACGAAAAAAAAAGTTTGAATCCATCTGTGAATGGACGCTGGAACGAACGACACTGCACAATCCACAAAACACACACGGGACAGATTTCACAAAATCCAGGCATTCCTAATCTATACTAACTCTCAGTGGCTCTTCAGGGTTTCAGACAAGAGTCTTTCCCAGCCCAATCTGGAAATGACATGGATGGGATCTAGGACCAGGATCTGCTAAGGGTGTAGCCCTCCTGTCCTCATGTAAAGACAATGTAATGCATGTTTAGAAAGAAGACCACCAAAATTTCAAAACAAGATTAAAAAAAAAGATGGTAAAGACGTGATAACAATAATACGAAATACCAATTATTGCTGTAGTTTAACATCTCTCACAGTTTAACTGAGAATCAAGCCCATATAAGATTTTCAAAGGTGGTGGAGAAGCTTTTATTTAAACATCGTCTCTGATGTGAATGCACCACGAAGAATATCTGCTCGGGGGGGGGGGGGGATTGTACAGATGTAATATGCTCTAGCTTGAGTTTTCTTCCATTTCTGCTCTGTATTTGGATAATCTGGCCCCGTCTTTGTCACTTGAGAGCATCGGAGGTTTAGCCAGGTGCAGCACTCTGTATGTTGCAGCAGAATTAAAGATTTGTTTGGTGCAGCCGGGCTGTTGGCTCTCTCCAGAGGGAAGGCAATGAGGCAAACCTGTCCCTATTCAATGCAGACTCCTCTGATGCCAGTTGTGTAAAATAACTGGAACACTCTGCCTTCTCTTTCTCTCAACCCTGGTTTATTCACAAGGAAATACGAACATGAAATGTTGGTCCAGAGTCAGACCTCTTTTTTGATACAGTTACTTACAGCTGAAATTTAATGCAGTTTGGTGACTAAGGGGCTAATCTCTGTCCTTGGACGTCTCCAGTTCAAATCTCACCTAAGTCCCCCACCATCTGAAATATCACGTCTTCTGATCTGTGGACTCTGGTGGCTCCGATGTCAGTGAGGCAGGGAATCTGCTCCAGGTTTCAGTCAGAACCAGACAGAACTCTAAAGGAGCTCTCCAAGGTGTGAAGCAGAACTCCTTTAGAGTTCTGACTGGCTCTGACTGAACCCCCGAGCGGATTCACTGCCCCACGGACCTCGGAGCTGCCAGCCTGCACTGGATCTAAGAGCACTCAGGTAGTGAGTGCCAAGAAGACTAAGGATACCGGAAGAACCCAAGGCCTCTCTAGTCCAGCATCCTGTTTCTCACAGTGGCTAGCCAGATGCTTTTGGACAGGAGAGCAAAAGTGTTCTTCTGCCCTTCTTCCCCAATAGGGAGGGACGAAATGCCCTGTACCCACACCACACACCTCCTGCCGGACCCCCTCAACCTACCTGCCCCTGTTTGGCATGCTGGGTGAGCCGCCAGATGGTCTGCGGGCACCCAGCAAGTGGTGTGCGGCCTCCCCCCATTCTGCAAGCTGCCATTTTGCATTAAAATGGCAGCTCGGCTGTTTACATAAATCATCACTTATATAAAATGGCATCCATAAATAGCACCATTTATGCAAAATTACAGGCACAAATGGTCTAATTTGACCATTTACGCCTATAACTTTGAGTAAATTGTGCTATTTTTGCCCGCCATTTTACATAAATGACAATTTACGTAAACAGCCAAGCCTCCTTTTTTACACAAAATAGTAGCTTGTGGACAAGCAGGGATCCCTGCGCTTGCCCAACTCGGCGTGCACTGAGTAGGGCAAGCATGGGGATCTGAAGACTGGTGTCTGGGGAGCCAAGCCGGTGAGAAATCACGAAGTTGGAGCCCCAGCTGGACTCCCATGACATCCCTATTCCCCGGTCACTAGTGTTCAGACACATGGTGGTTCTGATCCTGAAAGTAGCATACAGCCATCATAACAAGGAGACACTGACAGCCCCGTCCTCCATGAATTTGTGTAATCCCTTTTTAAAGCCATTGAAGTTGGTGGCCATCCCCACATCTTGTGGCTGCAAAGTCCATAGGTTAACTATGTGCTGTGGGAAGAATTACCTGCATCCATTCCATTTCCAATGGAAACATACATCCATTTTCAAAATGCTCTCTCCATAGCATGAGTTTCTTTTGAAAAGCAGTTACTTTCTCACTCATTGTTAAAACATCACCTTTCCCTTGAAGGGACAGGTTAAGTGTGTTTATTTTTTCAAAAATGTCTGTTAGGGAGCCTGCTACCGACAGCCGCTTGTCATCACAGGAAAGGTCGGCACATTTGGAGCAAATCTGCTCTCCTTCGGCAGGACGGCAGCTGCTCCAGTGCTGTGGCCAAGCAAGCGACTGTGCCCTCCTCTGCCGTGCCTGGCAGAGACTGGCACAGCTGCTCTCGGTGGCCACGGCAGAGGCAGGAGAGGACTGGAGCCGACAGAGAAGTGCCCTCTCGGCTCCCGCCCCCGCCTGCTGCCTCCACCATCATTGCACACCATGGCAGCTCCTTGAGGCGGCAGGAGGCTGCTCAGTTATCAGGCCGCTTGCTCACCCCACTTTAGAGACCGCTCCTCTGTGAAAGTGAGAACTCCACCCAGCAGAGGTAATGTTACTTGCATTATTACTTATTCCAGGATCAAAAAGAGTTGAATGAAGAACACTTGATTATGCCCAGTGTTGCCAACACTATGCAAACTGAAGCTCAGTTATCCTTCAAAATCCCCACTTCTCCAAATTTTGCAGTAAATTAGTCCAATTATAAAAAGGTGTACACAATTGCAGGATGGGCGTTAAAAATACAATACATTAGGGGAAATGTTTGCAAAAATGCGTATATTAGGCAAACATGCATGTATGCAGAGAAATCTGCACAAAAATGCTTCTGAATATTCATGTGAACTTAAAGGAAAAAAAACTCGAAGTTCAGGACAGACCAATCTTAACACCAGAGAAATTCTCAAAATTTGAGATGAACTAAACTTAGATTCAAAAAATGAGAAACAGAGAGGAACTAAAATCAACAGATTTGTCCATCCCTATCTTTAACTCAATTCATCCTCTGCTTACCCCTTGAACATCTAAATGAATCCGAGGTTTGTGTGAGTTCAGGGGCTATTATCTTGGGATAAATGAATCTATCAACAAGACCTAGGTTAGTAACCTATGATACTATTAAAATCCAGCAGGGACCACCCCCTGCCACCTTCCCCTCCCCGACCACCACCAAGAGCCCATCTCCATACTTAGCAATAAGGTACTTAGGCAAAAACCCAGTGATCAAGTATTCACATTCAGCCATTTAAAACTTAAGTGATTCCCTTTAAGAATGAATGGCTCTGCCTTCGGATTTGCCTCTGTGCCCATCGTTTGCCAGCTGTGCTGCATTTAACAAAGGTTGGCCCCATTAAGTCAGTGTGGGTTGTATGGTGTGCTGGGTGGGTGAGGGGGGAGGTTTCCCTTTTCTTTCTCTTGCTTTCTTAAACACACCTATGGCGTTAGTCATGCCAATATGATGCCCATGGAGCTCAACAGCTGGGAGCCAAGAATGGGGTTCTAACTCTGCTCATTAACTTCCATGAAAAAGGAAGCTGGCAAGTCTGAGTTTGAGAAACTCCAGAAAAAACCGAACTTGCAGGAACTGGAAGGAATGAGTGAACAAAGGAGAAAGAAAGGCAGAGTGGATTTGTGAGCGGCAACTCAAGCGTCCTTTTGAGCAGGTTGGCACTGCAGAACTCAAGTGCAATTCAGAGACACCCCCGGATTTGCATTCTACAGGCCTTGTTGCATGCGGTCAGCCTTGTTGCATGCGGTCAGCACTGTGGTCCTTGTACCGTCAGAGGCCCACGTACAACATGTTTGTTGGTATCGACCTTATGCAAATGCTGTCCCCAACCACAAAGGCTTTGGAGCACTTCTCTGTTGGCATGCGGAGAAATGCACAGAAGCTTCTGTCAGCAACCCGCCCACCCCTTTTTCTCCCCCTGAAACCCAGCTTATCATCATCTTTGAGGCTGAAATCAGTATTCATGCCTAGAGCTACAATCTGCTGGATGAATTTCAAGCAGTCTCAGCTCTTCAAATGAAACTGGTTTGGGTGGCAACAGTTCTTAAAGTGCCAACTTGAGGTGGAGGAATCTTAGGAAAGAAAGGGTGCTTCTTCCGCTGTGTTGGTGGTGGCTGGCTGGCTGGCTGTCTGGCTGGCTGTCTCTCTCTCTCTCTCTCTCTCTCTCTCTGGCACAGAAGACAGAATCTGTGCTTGGCTCCTTGGTGTGCAGGTGTGTGGAATGGAAGTGACAGGTGGCGGTCTTAGTTGGGTAAATTGTAGCATGGCCAGTGAAGTGGCCTGCTGTAGGCAATGGATATTGGGGGAGGGGGGGTGAGAGCAGCTCAACCCCCATTCCCATCCTGAGCCAGCGCTCACTGAGCTGGCTTGCTGAAGCCCACTTCAAAAGAGAAGCAAGCTTCACGTGCCCCAGAATTCTACTCCTGTTCAGATTAAAATCCAAATGGAAGTATAATAGCCAGCACAGTTTCCCCCCATTGAATGTAATGGAGCCACATTGCTTAATTACATTCACGAGGCAGAAATTAAGACTCTGAAGGAATGAAAAACGGGGATTAGGGAGGGAGGACACCCCTTCGCTGTCCCTCTAGAGTCATGGGCTCCCTCCCCCGCCGTCGGTTTTTGCCCCTGCAGTGTTTCTCGACCAAGCCGCCCCATGAGGCATCATGCCATACCCAGTTACTGGACTGAAGAAGTTAATTATGATAAAGCGAGGGGGCTGTGGGATCCTCCCTCAAGAAACTTGTTAGTCTTATTAAACCTCATTCCTGCCAAATTCCTCATGTTTTGCCTGAGGAGAAACTCTTAATTGTGCTCCTAATTTCGATACATAGAACAATTGCATGGAGCAAGGAGATAAAAGGAGAGCGGCGCAAAGGTGGCAGCAATCAAGTCCTGTAGCTGTTTGCCAGTCTTCTCCAGCATGATTTTGAGGTGGTTGGAGGAGGAAGGAAAATAACGAGGAAAAACATCCTCAAGAAAATGGCAAGAAGAAAGGACGGGGATATTATAAAAAGTTGGGCAACAAGGATCCCTCTTCCCACCTCTTCCTCCAGCAGCAGAGAATATTGTTGTGCAATCTGATATTATCTTATTTCTTTCAAAGCAAAGCACAGAGCCAGAGATCAAGGGTACAGCTAAGATGCCTGACAGCTGGGTGGGAGGCAGAGCATCAAGCTGAAACTGTAGCTGCCTTGAGGATGAAAGACACTCTGGCTCTTTGAAATAACAAGAAAAAGCAGAGAACGGTCACAGGAAGCCTGTATGGATGAGGGTTTCGTTAGCGTGAGGAAAGGGCCTCGTAATAATCATCTTTGGAAGACGACAGTGCCGACAAGAAAGGCAATACTTTTTGCAGCTTCTGAGTGGCTTGTGGGTGCTGGTGTCCACAGGGTGGCTTTTGTTCCCTACTGTCATCAAAAGCGAACTCTCTGTGTCACAGGCTCTCTCTACGGGGCCCTGTCCCTCCACATGTCATACAGCAGTCTCCTTCTGGTGTTGCCGTTACGACACGGGAACCACTGCACTATGTGTGTGCGCCTCCCACACTGCTTGAAAGATCTCGGCCATGTAGAAGGAGCTACTCCCCATGGGCCAGTAATGCCTGTTTCACAAACTGGGCCATTCTTAACATGAGGCTGAGTTGTACTGCAGGTTCTTCTCGTAAGGCCCATGCCAGCCCTCCCAAACCAGGCCCATCCCACCTTAGGCGGCCGCTTAAGCAAAGGCCAAAAAAGAGTAAATGCATCACAAAAAAGAAGACAAAGGAGGATACAAATTTTCATAACATTTGCATATGCTAATTTATATGGATAAATGCTAATTTAGAAATAATAACTATAATTTCAATAGGAATGCAAGATATTTCCCCATAGTGGTGAAGTCTGTGTCCATGTGACCTGTGTGTAAGGATGGACGAAAGTCCCTTACCTGGTCCCGCAGCTGTGTTCAGTGGGGGGGAGGCACTCCGTTTCTCCCCCCGAAATTCAGGCCGGGGGGGAGGCGCCCCGCCCCTCCCGGCCGAAATTCAGGCCGGGGGGGAGTGCCCCATCTCCTCGGCCGCGAAATAAAAAAGTAAATTAAAAAAAAAAAGTGATAGGCTACGTAACGATTTACGTAGCCTATCACGGATAGATTTACAAAGTCAGCCGTGATAGGCTACGTAAATCGTTACGTAGCCTATCACGGCTGACTTTGAAGGGAAAAAAAAAGCGAGTACGCAAATGGCGGTGCCCATGGGCGCCGCCATTTGCGTTCCTTGTTTGGGCAGGAGTAGTCTACGTAAAGATTTACGTAGACTATGGTGAAAATAAGGACAATGCAAATGTTGCCCTTATTTTCGCCGTAGTCTATGTAAATCTTTACGTAGACTACCTGTGCCCAAATAAGGAATGCAAATGGCGGCGCCCATGGGCGCCGCCATTTGCATACACACTTTTTTTTGTTTTTTCCAAAGTCAGCCATGATAGGCTACGTAACGATTTACGTAGCCTATCACGGCTGACTTTGAAAATCTAGCCATGATAGGCTACGTAAATCGTTACGTAGCGTATCACTTTTTCTTTTTTTTTACTTTATGGGGAAATGGCAGCGGTGGCAGCCGGTCGGAAGACCGGCTGCCGCCACCCACACCGCCGAAACGCCGCCGAAACGCCGCTGGGACCCGCCGCCAAGAGGGACATTCGCACGAGGTAAGTCCCATCCCGTGGGGGGGCGGGGGCGGAGAATTTCACCACCAATTTCGGGGGGCCGAATGCATTGGCATTCGGCCTCCCGGAGATTCGTGGAGAAATTCTCCGCCATCCCTACCTGTGTGCCTGTTCAGTCTGCTCTCCACATGCTAATTGTGGATGAAGAACTTCAAGGCCCCTACTCACCCTTTTTATGGTTTGTTGTCTTTAAACAGGACAGCCCTTCAACTAGAGGACACCTTCAAACAGAGGTCTGTCCTCTGGCAGCCCTTCAAAGGGATGGACGGACTCACCTGCACCTGGCTTCATCAGGCACTCACCGAGCCACTGCAGGCCCCTGCTCACAGGGCCACATGAACTTCTCATCGCCTCAGCCAGTGCCCAACAAGGACACAGGGCTGTCCACCCTTGTTGTCCGCCACCATTTTGCGCAGCAATCACAGCTCAGGTTCTTCCAGGAAGGGAATGTTGTGGAAATGGCAGCCATAAAGGGGCCATTTATGCAACATTACAGGTGTGAATGCATTCACACCTGTAATGTTGTGGAAATTGACCATTTATGGCTGCCATTTCCACAACACTCCCTTCCTGGAAGAGCCTGTGCCACCATTGTTGAACAAAATGGCAGTTTGCAATGAGGGCGGGCAGCTGCTGGGCACTCGCTGAGCACTGGGGCATTCGCTGAGTGGGTCCGTGAGCAAGCCATGGCTCGGCAAGTGGGGTCGGGGGGGGCATGGGGGAGTCTGTCAGATTCCACACACCCCCACGCGGACACTTGCAACAGCACTAGAATACAGTTCTTTGTAAAGTAGCACATCTTGCCACCCCACACCCTCCAGATGTGTTACACTACAGCTCCTATCATTCCCAGTCAGCATGGGTTGGCTGGCTGGGGGTATGGATGTGTGAATCAACAAAACCCAAGCTTGCCAAAGGTCTCTGAATTCCATTTCGCAGGTCATTCCAACTCGGTCCATATCAGCTTCTTCTTATTTTTTCTTTTCACATGAAAATCTGTGCATATTTTCATGTGCATTACTCCAGATGTACTCCAGTTGTGTGCGGGTTTGAAATGTACGCATTCTTCTCCCATAGATTAAACCACATTTGAGCACATTTTCAGAAGTATGCATTCTTTCATATGCATTTTTCAAATATACACATGCTGTTGAATGGATGGGGGGGGGGGAGTCCATGAATCACATTGCAAGCTCAGAACTATATGGACTTTGACTGCAGAATTTGTATGAATCTGTGTTTGGTCCAGAAGGTGCAAACTGGGTAAATCCTGATCAGAAATGAACTGAAATGAATTTCTCATACATCTCTAGCTGGGGGTGCTGGGAGTTATAGTCCATATGGCCAGAGAATGCCAAGTTGGGGAAGGCTAGCCTAGATCCTACCAAAGCAATGTAGGGGGGGCAGACACTCCAAGGACAGGTAAACAATTCATCCCACAAGATTTCCCTCTACATCAGAGTTTCTCAAATGGTGGGATCTCCCCCTGTCCTTTGGGAACTCAGTGAGGGGGCACAAAGTTCCATGGATGGATAGTATGGCATTGAGACAGCACACCAGCCAAGACCTGGATAGATCAAATGCCCCCTGGTGGTAGACCCCAGCTGATCCATGCTGGATTTGTGGGGGTACCTGCTGCATTCTTACTTGTGACATTATTTCTATGTAATTTAGGAAGAAGGGAGGCCAGAAACAACTGCTGGCATGGGGTTTTTTTTAGAAGAATTCTGTCCCCCTGTCTGTGGTTTCAGGGAAGGATCAGATAACTTTATTTACTAAACAAAATCTGCCCTGCATTTCAACATGGTTTTCAAGGTAGCTAGCAAAAAGAAAGCTTAAAACACAGCCACTTGACATCAAATCAATAAAAAATATATTGATTTGATAGCAAGCTTTTAGGAAATCCAGACAACGGTAAGTGCAGTGATAAAACCAGTATTAAAAACAGTAAGACAACAAAGGGAGGAAAACAATCCATTAAAAACATCAGGAAATAAAATTGCATTTATCCAAAAAAGATAACGGAGTCAGCACCAGGAATGTAGGAATCTGCCATATAGCAGGTCAGGCTATTTGATCATCTCACTTATTATTGCCTATTCTGATTGGCAGAAAAGGATCTTTCTCATCACCTACTACCCAGTTCTTCTGTCTCAAGATTCTGGAGATTGAACCTGAGACCTTCTGCATTCAGCGTCACTGTTCTGGTCTACTACTGAGTTAAAGTCCTATCTTGAATGTTCATGTGAAATGTGGAACATCCACAACTAGGGATGTATGGATTGGATTTTGTAAAATCTGTTCTGTCTGCATTTCATGGGTTGTCATGTGCCTTTGGTTCTGTTGTCTGCTCATTGGCAGAATCAGACCATGCATATACGCAAGTGCACATTAGTGGTAATGCAAATTAGCACTAATGCGAATTCCCACAAGGAAAACAAAGTTCTGCTAAAAATACCCAATTATGTCAATGTAGGGATGGACGAACGAGCAAAGTTTGACCCCGCCAACATTCTCCAAACATCACCTCACCACTCGTCTCTTCTCGATTTGTTCCTGTGTTTGTGATCGCTGTTTGTTTTCCACAAATGGGAAAACTGCGCAAAACAAACCTCTATTAAACATGAAATCTGTGCAAACAATTTCCAAATTTGTAGAAAATTTCAAAATTGCACAAATTTCCCCCATAGTCTAAAGTGTGAATAATATAAAATGTGCACATTTTGACAAAGTTGTGCATTCTGTGGAAGTTCCTCTTTTTTTGAGTACACATTTTGCAAACATTTGCAAGCATTTTTGGAGCAAATACGCTCAGGTTCACATTTGGGATTGAGAATGGGGCATTTTCTAGTGATTTGCAAGCTGAAACAACATTCTCATATATCTCTATGTCAAAGAGAGACAACGGAACAAAAGATGCCTGACAGTCCACAAAACACAGCTGGAACAGATTTAACAAAATCCGTACATTGAATTGTACCCTGAAACTGTTCAGAAGGCATTAAAGCTCTATTAATATTGGTGAGATACCTTCCCATTGGCTGGAGGTATTATAGGAAGGGACTTCAACTCCCATCAGCCCCAAACCAGCCATTGGTCAGGACTGCTGGGAGCTGCAGTCCAAAATATGGATGGTTGAGAAATTTGCTCCACTGATTTTTTCCCCCCAATGGATTTACCTGATCTGTACCTCCCAGAACCAAATCCAGACCCAAACACAATTTGCAGTTGGAAATACATACATTTATGATCTTGAGAAATGTTCCACAAAACAAAACAAAAAATGCATCCGTTAACATGCACATATTTGAAAAATGTGCAAAGAAAAGTGTACATTTCTAAAATGCACACGCACATGCTTTAGGGCATAAACCTATGCATGTTTAGACTGAAAAAAAGTCCTACAACTCCCAGCATTCCCCAGCTAGCCATGCTGGCTGGAGAATGCTGGGAGTTGTAGAACTTCTTTCTATCTAAATATGCATAGGATTGCACTCTTAGTCAATGAGTGCCTACATTTGAAAAATGGGCACAAAAATATGAATGAATTTCTGTGTGTGGAGAAAAGAAACTGTACAGGGCTGGGACAGAATTAACAAAAACCTTGATGGGATCAAGCTTGAGATATCCACCCATCCCTACCTTAAAATCTCTGGAGGATACCAGGTTGGAGAAGATTCGATATGAGGCAGCTTCCTCTCCTGTAAAAATTACAGTCTTAATCTGTATTTTGGGGAATGGTCATAGTTCAGTAGTAGAGCACAGGCTTTGCGCAAGGGAGGCCCCAGGTTCATTCCTCAGCATCTCCAGGTAGAGCTGGGGAAAACTGCCAGAAACCCAGGAGCACCATTGCTAGTCAGAGTGAACAATACTGAGCTTGATGGGACAATGATCTGATTCAATATTAGGAAGCTTCCATTATTCCAGAACAACTGACATGCTCCTCTAGGAGCTTTTCTAGATGAAGCTTTTATTGTGTGTTTACCATTCCTCACTCATGGTTGTTTATGGGTGCTTTAGATGATATTGCCATCCTCCAGTTTTGCTCCAGTTTTTTGTGGGGCGGGGCAAATCCAGTGTGTGTGTGTGTGTGTGTGTATGGAACCATAGAATAGTGGGGTTGGAAGGGGCCTACAAGGCCATCGAGGCCAACCCCCTGCTCAATGCAGGAGTCCAAGTCAGAGCATCCCTGACAATTGGCTGTCCAGCCTCGTCTTGAAGGCCTCCAGTGTGGGAGAGCCCATCACCTCCCTAGGTAACTGGTTCCATTGTCGTATTGCTCTAACAGTCAGGAAGTTTCTCCTGATGTTCAGCCAGAATCTGGCTTCCTGTCACTTGAGCCCATTATTCCGTGTCCTGCACTCTGGGATGATGGAGAAGAGATCCTGGCCTTCCTCTCTGTGACAGCCTTTCAAGTACTTGAAGAGTGCTGTCCTATCTCCCCTCAGTCTTCTCTTCTCAAGGTGAAACATGCCCAGTTCTTTCCATCTCTCTTCATAGGGCTTTGTTTCCAGTCCCCAGATCATCTTTGTTGTCCTCCTCTGAACCCTCTCCAGTTTGTCTGCATCCTTCTTAAAGTGTGGTGCCCAGAACTGGACACATTACTCCAGATGAGGCCTAGCCAGTGCTGAGTAGAGGGGAACTAGTACTTCCCGGGATTTGGAAGCTATGCTTCTATTAATGCAGCCCAAAATAGCATTGGCCTTTTTTGCAGCCACATCACATGGTTGGCTCATATTCAGCTTGTGATTGACAACAATTCCAAGATCCTTCTCGCTTGTAGTGTTGTTGAGCCACGTATCCCCCATCTTGTAACTGTGCATTTGGTTTCTTTTTCCTAGGTGCAGAACTTGGCATTTTATCCCTATTAAATGTCATTCTGTTGTTTTCTGCCCAGCGCTCCAGTCTATCCAGATCACTTTGAATTTTGTTTCTGTCTTCCAAAGTATTAGCTATCCCGCCCAATTTTGTGTCATCTGCAAATCTGATCAGCATTCCCTGCACCTCCTCCTCCAAGTCATTAATCAAAATGTCGAAGAGCACTGGGCCCAGGACTGAGCCCTGCGGTACCCCACTCGTTACCTCTCCCCAGTTTGAGAAGGTCCCATCGATAAGCACTCTTTGAGTCCGATTCTGTAGCCAACTGTGGATCCACTGGATCGTTGTTTCATCTAGCTGACTTCGAGCTAGTTTGCTCATCAGGATACCATGGGGCACTTTGTCGAAAGCTTTGCTGAAGTTGAGGTATATGATGTCTACAGCATTCCCACGGTCTACAAGGGAGGTTACTTCATCAAAAAATGAGATCAGATTTGTCTGGCAGGACTTGTTTTTGACAAATACACATACATACAAATCACAACTCTCCACCAGTGTAGTTGCATTATTCCACTATACCTCAGCACCACCTAGAGCTTATGTAGCAGAAAGTATGAAAAGACAGGAAAGGGGGGGGGATCTTTTGTGTGGAGATCCGATCTTAATTCTGCAAGCAATCTGAAGTAGAAGCAGTGGGTTAAACAGCCTCATCTAGAAAAGTGAGTGTGGGATTACTAACTGATTCCCAGACCACTGTGTATCAATCAACAACAGGTTGCTTGAACATGACTGTGTTCAACCATCTCTGCATATCCACCTTGGAATGAATGATCAGTGTCAGTTTGGGGACCTGAGTTCAAAAAGTTTAAAAATTCAGTAATGTTTGAGGAAATGCTGTTTCAAAGTAAATAGGTTTCCCATTGTGGGGAGGCAATTTCTGTTTGTAGTTTTTGGAAACTCAGTTCAGGCTGTAAGTACTTCAAACCCATCTGCCCTCATCATCTGCCTGGCAGAACAAGCTTGGCTAATGGTGCAGAAGCAACTTGCGAAGAAGTCGACAATACATAATCCCTACTTTTCAGAGATAATGAGAGACCTCTAAGGTTTTGAGTCTTTTGAAGAAGATGGGTAGGGGAGATTCTATGTTAAGAAAGAAACCATGAAATCATATTCCTAGGCACATTTTCTGATTGTTCCTAGACCACACCATTCTCAGTTAAAATAAAATACAATAAAAAGCCCTGGGCTTTTAATGAGTGATTTTGAAATGGCAAAAGGTCTGGATGAATAAAAGCCCTAATTACATTTCATGTACACATAAAAATAAACAATCAGAAAGAAGGGAACTAGAAAAAAGAAACACGTTTTGCCAGATTCAAGCTTTACTGAAGTTTTTGTATATACGCAGAGTCTTACAGCACACTCTTACGCATGTCTACTCAGAGGAAAGCCTCATTTAGTTCAATGGGCGTGCTCTTAGCGTGTATAGGACTGCATCCTTTTTTTTAAAAAAAAATCTCTGTAGGACATAGGGAACAGAGTGAAAAAATGAACTTACTTTTTATACAAATATCTGTAATCACCTTACATTCATCTTGGCTGTGTTGTACATCTGGCTAAAGATTAGTTTTGAGGAAGAACCATAGTTCAGGAGTACGCCTGCTTGAGGAATTTGCTTTTTGCATATTCTAATACAAGCCGATCCATTCCATCCAGACTAATGTGTGGATTGGAAATGAGTTATCCACCTGGTTTTGCAGTTCCTGAATGTTCTGACACAGTTCCTGGCTCAAAAGTCAGACCAAAATGTATTTTTAAAATGTGTATTTTGAGAGAAAACATGTTAGTAGTGCAATCTTATCCACGTTAACTCAGAAGTAGGGATGGCGGAGAATTTCTCCCCGAAACTTCGGGGGGCCGAGCGCCAATGTGTTCGGCCCCCCGAACAAGTTTCGGGGAGAAATCCTCCGCACCTCCCCCGCACCCCGCACCCGCCCCCCGGGACGGGACTTACCTTTCGCGAATGTCCCTCCTGGTGGCTGGTCCGGCCGGCGGTTCGGCGGGTGTTCGAGCGACGCGGGAGCGGCAGCCAGTCTTTCGACCGGCTGCCGCCGCCGCCATTGCAATGAAAGAAAAACAAAACAAAATGCCCCCTGATAGGCTATGTGACGATTCACGTAGCCTATCATGGCTAGATTTGCAAAGTCAGCCGTGATAGGCTACGTCAATCATCACGTAGCCTATCACGGGTGACTTTAAAAAAAAAAAAGAGTGTACGGATAATGGCGGCCCCCATAGGGAGCCGCCATTCGCGTTCCTTATTTGGTCGCTGTAGTCTATGTAAATGTTTACGTAGACTACGGCAAAAATAAGGGCAACGCTATTTGCATTGCCCTTATTTTCGCCGTAGTCTACGTAAACATTTACATCGACTATAGCGACTAAATAAGGAACGCGAATGGCGGCTCCCTATGGGGGCCGCCATTCGCGTACGCGCTTTTTTTTTTTTTTTTTAAGTCACCCGTGATAGGCTACGTGACGATTGAGGTAGCCTATCATGGCTGACTTTGCAAATCTAGCCGTGATAGGCTACGTGAATCGTCACGTAGCCTATCAGGGGGCGTGTTTTGTTTTGTTTTTTACTTTCACGTTCGCGGCCGGGCGAGGCGAGGCGCCTCCTCCCCGGCCTGAATTTCGGCCGGGCGAGGCGGGAAGCCTCCCCCCTGGCCTGAACTTCGCGGGGGGAGCAGCGAAGTGCCTTCCCCCCACCGCGAACGGCCTTCGAGGACAGGTAAGTGACTTTCGTCCACCCCTACTCAGAAGTAAGTTCTGCTGAGTTCAATTGGACTTAACTCCAAGGTAGCATGTGTAGCAGGAGTGGGCAACGTACATCCGTTGGCCTAATTTCAAAAGCCATCTGCAAACCAACAGTTCAGACCTGTGGCAAGAGGTATCTGCCCCTCCCCTAGCATCACACTGAGTGAGGAGGAAGAGGGCTAAAGCAGAGCTGTTGAGTGCTAAATGGCTCCCACACCCCTTGGACTGAACTCAGATCTGCCCTGTTGGCTCCAGGGAGGCCTCACTGGGACCTAATTGGGGATGTACGAAATACTTACCTCCAGGTTCTGGGGGCGTCCACGGGGGGGGAGGCGATCCGTCCCTCCCCCCAGAATCCTCCCTGGCCGGCTCCGCTCCGCGGCAAGTCCGCAGAGCCAGCGGCTGGACCCGTCCGCAGCTGGACTTCCATCCACTGCCAGGCTGCGGCAGCAAATGGCGTCCAGCGTAGGGGACGCCATATGTGTCCCTGCTTTAGCCGTGATCGGCTACATAAATATTTATGTAGACTATCACAGCAAAGAGCAGGGATGCAAATGGCATCTGCTATGCCATTTGTGTAAATATTTACGTAGCCTATCACAGCTAAAGCAGGGACACAAATGGTGTCCACTACGCTGGACGCCATTTGCGGCTGCAGACCGGAGCAGCAGATGGCAGCGGATGGACTGGACTGGCCGGCGGCAGGTAGGGTCCATCCCGGGGGGATTTCGGGAGGGTGGCGGGGGGTAGTCCGTTCTGCCACGGACGCCGGGGGGCCAGATTCTAAAGAATCCGGCCTCATTGGAATCCGTGGTGGATTTCTCCGCCATCCCTAGGCCATATCAGAATGGAAATCTGGCTTCTAGTCAGTCAAAGTCAAGATCACGGCCATGTTCCAAAAGAGGCTGATGCCAGTGGGATGGTGAATCCACTCCAGGTTTCAGTCAGAACTGGTTATGCACCTTGGATAGCTCCTTTAGAGTTCTGACTGGCTCTAACTGAAACCCAGAGCAGATTCATTGCCCAACTGCCATCGGAGCTACCAGCCTACACTGCCAAAAGTGACTCTTGGGAATTGAAGCCCACTTCCCCTTCTGAACCTGGAGACCACTGGCTGTTTTTTCTCCTTCAAGGTGGAGTCATCAACCCACAGGTTGACCTTGGCCTTCATCCCGGTCCCAACATTTCTAGCTCCCCACCTCCAAACAATTTCAAGCCATCTTCCCTGTTCCTGTGAAGCTATTTTGTTGCTGTTGCAACTTTGAATTCCCTTTTCCATAAACATGCACACTTATTGTCTCCAGTATAATTAAAGTCAGTAGAGATAATAATGGACTGTTGAGGAAAGCAGATTGTTTATCTTGTATCCTTGATGTTTTTCATAATAGAAATTCTTCACAAAAGCTCAGCTTCTCTATTGTTGCTGCTTCTTTTCCTTTGACTTCAAATAAAGAGTCAGTTTCAATGTTGTGATGATTCCCCATATTTCTCTCAGGGACTCTGGGTAGTGAACCAAGAACCTCTTGGCCTGAGGCAGGGACCGAGCTATACCGGGGGCTGTGTATGATCAGGCCTTAGAGTCCTTTTCAGGTACAGTGTGGGAAATCAGTGTGGTGTAGTGGTTAGATTGCTGGACTGATGCTCCAGGTTCAAGTCCTCACTCAGCCATGGAACTCACTGGGTGACTTTGGGCCAGTCCCTGACTCTCAGCCTAACCTAAAATGTAATACATACAGACGATGTGCAACATCAGCTCCTGTGACTGGCAGTTAGTATGAAACCTGTTGATTGGTAGGCAGTGTGAGGCTTCTGGATTTGGCCAGACATGGTATGAATACTAAAAGCCTCATTTTGCCTGGTCAACACAGCTGAAGAACAGGGATTTGCAGCATCATTCCCCATGAATGTCTTCCATTGAGGCCTCTGGATTGGCTACATTTGGCATAGATACTGGGAAGCTGGCCTCTTCCCCTGACCTGGTCAATAGGGCAGTACCCTCTGCTTTCTGCACTCTGGGGCCCAACACCAGACCTCAAGGATCCTAAGACTGGGAATACACGTTTCAAGTAGGGGTGGGGAAGAAAATAATTTGGCTCACATTTTAATACAAACATCCCTAATTTTGCACTATTGAATCAAGTGCACGAAACAAAAATCAGTTATCCTTTTGAAATTCACACTTCCCTGAATTTTGCAAAGGAGTTCTCCAATCACAATGCATATATTAGGGGAATGTATACATAAAAATGCATCTGTTAGTAAAAATGCCAAAAAGTGCTTCATATTGGGAAAATTGCTTGCAAAAAAAAATGTATATCAGGCAAAATTGCATACAAACATGCATGCAATTTTCATGCAGTTTTGTTTTTAATTTGGGAGGAACCAAACTTAAGATATGAAAAATCAGAAACTTGAGAGAAACCAAAACTGACAGCCTCACCCAGCCAGTGTTCATACCATAATTAAGAAAGGTCTAGCCACTTCCTGTATCTTCTTTAGGACCATCTTATAATATACCTGAAAATGAATCTGGCTTCTCATATATGCCTTCTTCAGTCCAACCCCCGGAGGCTATTCCAGCCAAGCATTCTTTGTCCAAGGGGATCCTTTGGCTCCTGGGTACGTAGCATAACAAAAAAGAGGTGGTAGCTGGCAGTAAACAATGACCATTCTGTGCAATTTCTTGTTGCAGAAAACCCAAGGGAATCCTGCTTTGATCCTGGCTTGATTAAGAATGGTACTCGGGCCGGTAGTGAATTGAAACTGGGATCAACAATCACATACTACTGCGACAGTGGCTATATGATTGAAGGAGTGTCCACGTTGACATGCATCATGGGAGGAGATGGGAAGCCCGTGTGGAACAAACCGCGGCCTATGTGTACAGGTAAACTCACTGTCGTGTTGATAGAGATATTTATACATTGAAATCATAGAGTGTTTGCAACAGAACAGTTGAAAATGCTATTGTCCACTAGGCGTAGGGGAAAATTCATTCGATTTGCATTTTAATGTGAAGTTACCTAATTTTGCACTTTCAAACCAATATGCCAACCAAAACTCAGTTATCCTTCAAAAATCGCACTTCTCTGGATTTTGCAATGCAGCCCTCAAGTCAAAATTGTTTTCAGCAATGTGTATGTTAAGGAAAGGTGCACACAACAAATGTGTGTATTAGTGAAAATAATATTCAACAATGCATTATATTAGGAAAATTATTTGCAAAAATGTGTGTATTAGGCAAAATTGCGTACACAATGTATGTATTAGGGAAGTGTACAGAAACATGCATACAACAATGTGACCTTAAAAAAAAAAACTGCAACATTTGTCACACAATGAACTTAATACAGGAAAAATGAGAAATGGAGAGAAACCAAAATGGCCTGTGCCAGTTGTCTACACACACCCTGTCCCAAGAATGACTTGCTTACTTATCAGGTCCCACAGGTCAATAACCCACATAGCTCAGGACATTTCTGACAGGACCTCAGCTTTTCAGATCAAAGAGAGACTGCTGAAAAATTCCATAGTAAGGCATTATCCCTCTGAGTCGATGACGGGGTGCTCCTAACGAAATATGCATCAGGCAGCAGCTCTGCTTCGGGTGAATTCTGTATTTCCTCAGTGGGAGACTGCAGAATGCCTACTTACTTGCTGCGCATTGAATTAAGAGAACTAGGGCTGCGCATGGACCCCCAATCCGACTCAGAAGCCGCTTTGGGGCTTCCAAGCCAGGCCGATTCGACTCAGGCTTATTGGGGGTGGGGCTGTCTCATCTCGGCCTATGAAACCAAAGCAGGATTCGGACACCCAAATCCCGCTTCGCCCCCCCCAACATGCCACCCAGCCCCAGCTCCTAACTTGGGCCCTTGTTCCATGGGGGGGGCGCCACTGCCAGGGGAGCCACCACTGCTGCTGGTGCCCCCAGGGGAACTGCCGCTGGGGGAGCCAATGGCGAAGGGACTGCCAGCACTGCCCGTCACAGTCCGCCAACCGCCTGTTCTGCCCTCTTTGCACCAGCCGCCTGCCAAGCCTGGGCAGCCTCCTTCCTTGCATGGAAGGAGCCCGTGAAGGCATGAGTCAGGCGGCAGAGGCAGGAGTCCCCCTCCAACTGCGCCCTCTCCCTCCTTGCAAGGAGGGGAGGATGCCTGGATGGAGGATGACTCCTGCCTCTGCTCAAGCCTTCATGGGTTCCTGGCTTGCGAGGAGCCCGTGAAGGCTTGAGGCAGGCGGCAGAGGCAGGCCTCCCCCTCCAACTGCGCCCTCTCCCTTCCTTGCAAGGAGGGGAGGATGCCTGGTTAGAGGATGACTCCTGCCTCTGCTCAAGCCTTCATGGGATCCTTGCTTGCGAGGAGCCCATGAAGGCTTGAGTCAGGCCAGCGGCGGCAGCTTGCAATGAGGGCAGGCTGCCACCAGCGCCACCGGGGACCTGCTGCCGCTGCCAGCTCCTGGGCCCTCTGGATGTTCACCGGCAACCATCTTACTGTTCCAGGGAATGGGGGAGCCATTTTTACAATGGCAACTCCCTGTGTTTCTGGAAATACAGGGAGCCACCATTTTAAAAATGGCTCCCCCCCCCCTCCAGAACAGCAAGACAGCTGCTGGCGCACATCCAGAGGACCCAGGTAAGGAGCTGGGGGCTGGACGGCGGTGTGGCAGCTGGGCCTCTGGATTGCACTGAAGCGCGTCGGAGTGACCCGATTCACTTCAGGCCACTTTGGGGGCCCTTTGCCTGAAGCACCCCACTTCAACTCGGAACTTGGGCTTCGGGTCAAAGCAGTGCACAGCCCGAAAGAGAATCCAGTTAGGCATCTTTGAAAGGAAAGGGAGATATGCTTTGGGGGACTGGCAGGCAAACTGATGGTGTGTGTGTGTGTTTTCACCTGTTTCAGCACCATGCGGAGGTCAGTACACTGGGTCAGATGGTGTCGTGCTGTCTCCAAACTATCCCCGGAACTACACCAGCGGACAAGTGTGCCTCTATTTCATCGTTGTGCCCAAAGACTATGGTATTTTCTGGGTGTTCACAAGTCCCAATTGTTAGGTGGTCTTAAATTGTTACAGTTCTTTGCCCATCAGAGGCAGCCCAAGATGTTTTGGTGCATGAAGCAGGCCCACGTGGTGGTCAAAATATAATAAGGAACAACATGATTGGTAATTTCTTGTCTTCTAATAGTATCCCAGGAGCTGCTGCCTCACCCTAAGTAAGGGTGCCCTGTTTCTAGGGGAATCAATACGTTTGCACCTATTCGTGGCAGCAAAGATTCCATCTAGTAATTTCCTCTGAAGCGGGGTGGTGCGAACACTGACGGACCCTAATTGAAATTGAAATTGCATGTCAAGGCAAAACCCAAATTCAGCTCTGAAAATAATCCGTAGTTTATATAAATCATGCACATTAAGCATATTTTTCACATTTGTTTTCCTTCGTTTGCATCTGAGGTCCAAGCCAGCATGCTATCCCTCCATTTTGCCATTCTATTGTGAGATGGAGAATTGGTAGGGGTGGGATTCCCCATCGTTGCCTTAAGGCATCCCACATTTATGACAAGAACAGACCTCTTCTCCACTACCTATTGGATGCAGCCAGTGGAGGCTGGTGGTTCCAGTGTCAGTGGGGCATTGATTCTGCTTTGGATTTCAGTCAGAACCAGTCAGAACTCTAAAGGAGCTATCCAACCTTGGATAGCTCCTCCAGAGTTTTGACTGGTTCTGGCTGAAACCCGGACCAGATTCACCGCTCCACTGACATCGGCGCCCCCAGCCTCCACTGGATACAGCCCCCTCCTGACTTCACAACCTCAGCAGCAAGTTCTAACAGCACAGGACCATTGGGAGTCTTCCTTGGAGACCACCCCTGCAGGCGTCAGAAGGAGGTTGGGAGCGGGTACCCTGCAGCATTTCAGCACAACAGCTGATTTGCAAAGTTCACAAATCTTGCCACCAGCTCTGCCATTGAAATTTCCCAGTGAGGGACTGAGGCGCTTGTGAATCTGTAAATGGGCATTTACAAGCTGCAAATAACAAATCTTGGAAGGGAAAAACAAGCGATGACAACAAGGATTTGAGCCTCGGGGTTTCAAAGCAGAAAGCTGCTGTTATGCTTTGAATGTATATATCCACACACAAATAACCCAAACCTTTAGAAGGCAGCTTTTTTTTAATGTTCTAATGATCTCCCTGTTATTTCTTTTCCCCGCATTTTTAAAGGAAAAAAAAATTATGCTTGTCGCCCAGATACATTCACAACGAAAGCCATCATTTCGAAAAACCCTGAATGTGGAACACTGCTTCTGGGCACAATCCAGACAAGGGCTGCTTCTGTACAACCGCCATTCATTTTCTGTGGGGCATCTAATCTCAGAATTTGGATTTTTGGTTTTAGTACTGAGCAGCCATCACTCTTCCAATCCTGCCTCTCAGGAATGTCTGTGTTCTTGAGGACCATTTCTCTTAGTGCTGTGCCGAAAATTTCTTCCACATTTTTTTTCAGGCATTCTCATTCAATTTGATAGAAAAGAAATTGCTTTAGAAAAGAAATTAAAAGGAGAAGAAAATTTTGGAGAAATTGTCATGAATGGAGTTTGGGGTTCTTCTGCTTGCCTTACTGATGAGGTGGCCGAGGAGTGTGTGCGTGTGTCCTGTCTTTCGTTGTACGATCATTTCTCTGGCAGCCCATAGCGTCCTTGGCTACCTGCATTTCAGTTAAAGCCCAGGGGGAGGCATCACGAGGTCATTCCTCTGTAGGGCCTTTTCAGATCAGGAAGGACGTCCAGACAGCCTGGGAGGCTGCAGAGCAGTGGAGAGATGTGTAACAGAAAGAAAAACACACGCAGCACCCTCAGCCAGCTTGCAGTGATTAAAACACCACCCAGGTAATTCAAAATAACTTATAAAACTCCCTGAGAATAAGGCAGAAAAATGGAAACCTATTTTGTGGGGGAAGAGACGTCCAGGAAATTGGATGAGAAATTTTGGCACAACACTAGCTCCACCCCTTCCCTGGAGCTGGACACAACACTGTCCCCATCAAAATGGCATTGTGGAGGATGCACAATGTCGGCCTGGCTGACGTCACAGCTGATGCTGTTGCCACTAGCAGTGGCAGTGCAAAAAAACAAAAACACTTAGCACAAAAAGAAAGAAGCTGTGCAACAGTCGCTGCCAACGGTGAGCCCTATCTGAGAAACGGAGAGAGAATTTCACTCCATTCAGGGAACAGTTTTAGTTTTCCAAGCTAAACAGCTGGGATTGTTTAGCTTGGAAAAAAGGAGGCTAAGGGGAGACATGATAGAGGTGGACAAAATTAGGCATGGTGTGGAGAATAGAGATAGGGAGACATTTTTTGCCCTCTCCCAAAATACTAGAACCCGGGGTCCTCCCATGAGGCTGATTGGTGGGAGATTCAGGACAGACAAAAGGAAGTCCTTCTTCACACAGCGCATAGTTGAACTATGGGATTTGCTACCTCAAGATGTAGTAATGGCCACTAATTTGAATGGCTTTAAAAAGGGGTTAGACAAATTCCTGGAAGATAAGTCTATCAATGGCTACCTGTCCTGATGGCTATGTGCTACCTCCAGTACCCGAGGCAGTATGCCTATGTCCAGCAGTTGCTGGGGAACATGGGCAGGAGGGTTCTGTTGCACCTGTGTCCTGCTTGTGGGTTCCTGGTCGACAGCTGGTTGGCTGCTGTGTGAACAGAATGCTGGACTAGATGGACCCTTGGTCTGATCCAGCATGGCTACTCTTATGTTCTTATGTTCTTAAATTGTTCCCCCAATTTCTCTGCCCATAGATAGGGTGGAAAATTTCAAGAGGCAGTTCTAATTTCTCTTCTCCATTCAGGAATCTGTGAGTCAGAAGGATATTTTGCCATACAAACTGACCCCTTTTGCATGTGACGAGATTTCATAAAAAGAATATAAGAAAAGCCCAACTGGATGAGATCCGAGATCCATCTAAACCATCAACTTGTGTCCAACTAGCAGGGTGGACAGACAACAGCTCCCTTCAGCTATTGTGCCCCCTGCCCCCCCCCCAGCAACTGTTATTCATTGTTATCATCTCTGTGATCCTAAAGTTCTAGTAGCCACGGGAAGGCATGCATTTGCCTAATTGCCTTTTAAAGGTGTTTAAGTTGGCACCCATCAGCACATCTTGTGGGAGTGAATTTCCTAGATTTATTATGTGTTTGTGTAATGAAGTCCTTCTTTATGTCTGTCCCAATTTTCCTGCCAATCATTCTGCTGAGCGATCAAGAGTTCTAGTATTAACGAGACAGGGAGAAAACATTCTCTTCCTCCACACCATGCATAACATTATAATAAAGTTAGTGTCATCCCACAGCAAGGGCTTCAGAACCCCTTACCCGGGTGCTCCCATTCAGGACTCTCAGCCGTGCCCTCCCCCAGGATACCATAAGCAGCAAGGGGTGCAACCAGGCCAATTTCCTCTCCCGCTCCTAGTTTTCCTTTGTCTCTTTTCCAAATGACATTTGACATTCTGTGGGCCCCTGAGGCCCCTGAGCATGTTCAGTTCTCATTAGGCTGTTTGTTCTTTTTTTCTTTTGTGGGGTGGGTTGCCCCTTTTGACCCTTTTTAAAACTTCTGCTTAACTTGGGGTTTATCAAAGGGTGCTGATACCTCCCTCATGTTTCTGACTGGCCCCACTTTGGCTCCAGGTCTGTGAACACAGGTGAACTGAGATCACTATCAGAGGGAGCGATGATGAACTTGTGCCCTTTCCTGAATGACACCATCTTTTCTCGATGTGTTTCATTGACAGTGGTGTTTGGTCAGTTTGCATTCTTCCAGACAGCTCTCCATGATATAATTGAAGTGCATGACGGTCCTAACCAGCATTCCCGTCTCCTCAGCTCTCTCTCCGGTTCTCACACAGGTAAGGACAGGTTCCCCTCTTCGGTATGTTTTTTTTTTTTTGGGGGGGGGGAGATGCTCCCAGAGATGGGAAGGCTTCCAAAGATCTTATCAAAAAGGAATAGAGGTGCGTCTGAGTCTTGCCCCCTCTGGAGGACTCCTCATCAGAGAATGACTTGAGCCTAACAATCGTGGAGGAGCTGCCTTTGCTAGGGATATCAGAGAAATCTGTTTGGGGGTGAAGTTCGATGAGTTTTCCAAGGCTCCCCCCCCCCCGACATCATTTTGGTTCCTGGAGCAGCACCCAACTTGATCTGCAGCAAATGCCAGTGCATTGGGCCTCACTGACATCCATGGCGGAATTCTCCGCCATCCCTAATTGGATGTTCGAGCTCGAGCGGACTGTGCCTTTAGCAGGGCTGGGCTTTCATCGGTACTGCATTGAGACACTGACCCACCTCCGGTAAGCTAGCTTGTTACTTGCCCATATGTGTGATGCACAGAGACCACGAAGAAGAAAGTCAGGTTGCTTACCTGTAACTGTAGTTCTTCAAGTGGTCATCTGTGCATTCACACAACCCCCCCCCCACCATTCCTGCTTTGGTGTCAACAGCACCATTGGTACTGAGGTGTCCTTCTCCTCGGTACGGGACTGCTTGCGGTCTCAAGGAACTGAGGGGAAGGCGGGAACCCACGCTATATATGCCTGAGATGGTGGGGGAGGTTTTGGGTTCCCGCCAAAAAACTATGCAGCTTGGAAGTTTCCCCAGCAAGTCTCCGCGCAGGCGCAGAGCCCATATGTGTAAATGCACAGATGACCACTCGAAGAACTACAGTTACAGGCAAGCAACCTGACTACATTCGTAGGAAAATACGTAAGTTTCTGCTGAGGCAACATTGAATGGAATCGGGGACAATATGCTAAATGCTGCATACTGAGATAAATTATGTAAATACTGACGTAAATACTTACGTAATTATTTGCATATTTTTCCACACGATGAAAAAAATTGGCATCCATCTGTGGATGGACAACAGAACAAAAGGCGCCTGACAATCCGCAAAACACAGACGGAGCGGATTTTACACAGTCCGTACATCCCTATTCAGTCCTCACACATATTTCTCAAGGGGGAAAAAAATATCTGTGGGGAAATTAAATAAGGGCCAGGAAAGAGCTGGACCCAACTGTTTTTAGGCAGCAGTTTTTCAGAGGGAGGGCTCCAGTACACCATCTTATGTCTGCTTGGGGCCTACTGCTGGTACACCTATCAGTTGGACAGGCCATTTCCAAGTAACATCCGCCTGACCTGCTGCCCCAGTGTTGGCATCTAGATTAAGGCAAATCTGAGCAACCTTTATCTGCAAAGAAGGAGGCACATTTTTCCCAGAGAGCCACCGACTGCACTGGCTCCCCCTCTCCAGAATCCTGGCAAAGGACGCCTCGCACAGTATGGAAAAGGATTGCTGGTCTATTCTGTGTGGTCACAGTGGGGGCAGAGAAGTGCGTGTACATCTTTAAATGGTCGTTCATCCATGTTCGGTTGGATTCGTCCTGAGTACTTCTCCAACAGCACTCTAGCCGATGTCCCTTGTTTCATTGCCCTCAACTCCCTGTTAAACCAGGGAGCTGACCCGGCTCCACCAAGAGCAAAGCAGTGCTTAGGAGCCTGGGCCATTTCTGTATTCCACAGATCAGCCAGAGCTTTGACAGTGCTGCTGACGAACAAGGCAGGAAATTCCCCAAGCTCATTCAGGAAACCATTTGGATCTATCAGGTGCCTGGGACGAAGCATTCTAACTGGTCCTCCACCCCTGCCAGGGTCCTTACCACCAGCCAGACCAAAACTAACCAGATAGTGATCTCTCCATGACAATGGAGGAGAAAACCAGAGCGAGAGTGTGCCCTGCTGCATGTGTAGGGCCAGATACAATGAAATTATCTGCCAGTCCTGACTGAGTGACCTAAGCATGTACGTTGAAATCCTCCAGAACAAGAAGCCTGGCTCAAGAGGAAAGACTGTTGAGTAGCAGGGTGGATGGTACACCAACAGAATTCCTACATTGTCCCAGCCACCCAACCACAGCAGCATCCAATAAAAACTAGCAGAGCGTTGGATGAAGCATGTGAATAGCAAGATACAATTCCTATAGACTGCTGCCACTCCCACCTCTCCTCACCCTCAAGCCGTAGCCTGTCGTATCACAGATACGGATTCTCTTCTTCCTGGAGAGAAGAGCTGGGTGAGACACTGCCCCCGCCCCCCGTTCTCACAAACAGGTCTCCCTGATACAAGCCAAGTCTGCATTTTTATCAAGAAAACGTTACAGAAGCACTGTACGTCTCCAGTGTTCTTTTCCACAAAGCCAAAAACCAGGTAGCACTTCCCTCAGTAAACAGTCTAATTAGACTCTTTACACCTGCAATATTGCATAAATTGCACTATTTATGGCTGCCATTTTGTGCAAAATGGCAATTTCTGTAAAAGGTTTACCCATGATTTTGCATAAAATGGCGACTCACAGACAAATGGGGAACCACAAGCTTGCCCGACTCGGCGCATGCATGCTGACTGAGTCAGGCAAGCTCAGGGGTCCACGAGCTGGCGTCCGGGGAGCAGAGCCGGTGACAATTCGCCGAGCTTGACCCCAAACCAGATTCCTCCAACATCCCTACTTATGGTCCCTTTGTAATATTTGCTTCATGGATTAAGATGCAAGTGGAGCATCACTAGGGAAAATAAATAGACTTCAGCAGGCTGCATGACTGCTAACCTGGCGTCCCAGGGAACAAGTTGTACTGCCCCAGTTTCAGCAAATAAACCTCCCTGCTCCCACCTTCCTTCAAACAGTGGAGCTGCCTGTTTCTCTCACACATACCTCTGCAGACTACCTCCACCACTACCATCTGTGCAGGTAAATGGTCCATTCAGGAGAAACATCTGCAAGTGGTATGTTGTACCTGATTGATCTTGGCATTATTTAGATAAACTTCATGCTGGCTGGGGAATGCTGGGAGTTGTAGGACTTCTTTCTGTCTAAATGTGCATAAAATTGCACCCTTAGCAATTCACATCATCTAGAGTGTCATCTGCACTGACTGCCAATCCATTTCCAGGCCCAATTCAAAGTGCTGCTTGTAGCCTTTCAGCCCCAATTGGGGCCAGATAACCTGAAGCAGCATCTCCTCCCATATCTACCCACTGGAATGCTAAGGTCATTGTTTGAAGCCCTCCTCCAGGTGCCCGTGCCAAATGAAGAGAGGCAGGTGGCTATAAAAGACAGGGCCTTTTCAGTGGTGGTGCCCCATCTCTGGAATGCCCTCCCCAGAGAGGCTCACCTGGCACCTACACTATGGTATTTTGAGTGCCAGGACTTTAAAACAAAAAAGACTTTAAAACAAAAATTCCAAAGATTTTAAGAACTGTTTTTAGATCTTCTTCACACCATCTTATTTTGCTGCTTTGGTTTTGCTTTGTCTTTACTTTGGCTTTATGTGCTGCATTATCTTGACTCTCGCTGCTTGTTTTCTCTTGATTTTATTATGTGCTGTCCTTTGTATGTTATATTATTAATTTACGTGTATCCCACCCAGAGAACTTAGGTTGCTGGACAGCCTAAAAGTATAAGAAACAACTGAATAAATAGGTAAGAATTTCTTGATTATTGCATTTTGTGGCCAAGTTGTTTTTGTTGTTTGTTTTTCTCCTCCCTTAGGTGAATCGTTGCCTCTGGCCACCACCAACCAAATACTGATCAAGTTCAGTGCCAAAGGTCAAGCCACTGCCAGAGGTTTCCATTTTGTCTACCAAGGTACGCAGAGAGCCTGTAAACAAACTCAGACAGATATTGATAGTCGAATGGGAGGCATGTGTTGGGTTGGTATAGAAGCCAATAGGGCAGGGACGTCCTGGAAGGAGTTTGAAGGACTGTGGCCTAAATCTCACTGAATGAAAAAGCGCACGTTATCATTATGCCATGGTTTGCAATGAATTTAAATTTAAACCCAGCACTTGTCTGAGCTCAGCCAATGGTGTAGCGGAGCAGGGGTTCACAGGGGCACAGCGCTGGCACATTTTTTAGCTCCGATTCTCATGGTAGCATGAGACGTTTTGGAGCATGAGGGGGAGAAGTTTTTGGAAGCATGAGAAGCATGAGGGGGAGAAATAGGTCTTCTCAGCAATGCTATATGGTTCCCTGTGGCTTGGACTTGACTGGCAATTAGGATTCCTTCACTTTACAAGAGACCTGCTCCTCTAGCAGATGAAAACTCTGAGAACTGGTTTGTTGATATGGATCAAAGCAGCTGCCTGGATTTGGGGCTCTCCTTGAGGGCATAGCTGTCGGGACTGTCATGATGCGTGCCTACACTTCAAAGGTTACCACTACACCACTGAGCTCCAGCACCGCAGTATTAATGCATTTATGTCAGTTTCTCCTGCTGCCCCACCCATCACTTCGCTGGTGTGGCCTGATGACCAGTCCATCTGGTAATGATTCATAACTCCCTCTAATAGCAGATCAGGTGGCGTGTGTCAACAGGATTGTACCCAAGTGGCACTGCTGAGCAAGCAGAGGGAGGTATCAGCATGCTCAGGGGTACCCCAAGGTTTGCAGAAACACAGAAGCACTTTGCAGGGGGAGAACGGTAAGAGGCCAAACAAGAACCCAAACGCGACTGGTGAGGACCGAGCATGCTCAGTGTCTGTGGGTGGGGTGGAATTAAATAGTCTGGAAGAGGGCATAGCTGGCTGGAACCCTGAACAGGCATGCTGCAGTATTTTGCATCAGGCAGGCCCCATGTCTTTATTTTCATTTTAAAATGTCCATTGCCTTTTCATTAAAAAAAGAAAAGATGCCCAATGCTCAATGCTCAATGCTCAATGGAGGCTTGGTGGGTCCAATTTCAGTGGGGCTGTAAAGCCATTCTGAGTTTCAGAACCCTCCTAAACTCTAAAGGAGCTACCAAGGTGGTGAACCCACTCTCCAAAACTGGTTCAGCACTTTGGATGACTCCTTTAGAGTTCTGGCTGGTTCTGACTGAAGCCCAGAATGGATTCATGGCTCCACCGGAATCGGAGCCACCCGCCTCCACTGCCAAAGCTTCTTTAAATCCACCCAGCCCTCCCAGTTCACAAACCCAGAGCCTACGAAGTTCCCCAGAACACTTGAAAACTACTGCAGTAGGTGTCTGTGACACCAGGGCCGCCATCTTCCCAACACCAAAGACTGTCCAATACTGACACTGGCTGCAGACAACTGGAGCTACAAATGGTTATTGCTAAAGTTATCTTCCCCCAACCCACCACACGTGCACACACACACACACCATGACCTAGCAGGTTCCCCAAGCAAAGTGCTCTCACTTCAACTGGAGTGTAAGCCAGGGTAGAAGCGGCATGTACCACTTCCTCCTGGCAAGTCCGTGCTTGTGATGCTTCCGGCAGTGGCAGTGTCACTGCCACCGTCCTTCTCCTTTTCGTTCCCCGCTGCAACTGCCATCCCTCCTCCTTTTTTCTCTCTCCCCCCTCTCCCGGCTGCAGCCACACATAGCTTCTTTTGCCTCCCTCCTTCCCCTCAGTGCCTCACTTGTCCTTCCTCAAAACAAGCAAGGTGGCCATGGAGATCACCTGTGCCACAGCAGCACAGGTGATCTTCAAGGCCATCTCACCCAGAATGCCTCACTCCCTTTGATGAAGGACGCCTCAAAGTGAAGCGATGTCAGGGTTGTAGCTGAGCCCATAGAGTCCCAAGGCAGTTCTGATTCTGAGGAGGAGAGACAATTTGTGGGGGAGGAATGCTGTCAGACCTCAGAGGCACAGCTGGAGGGGGAGCCCCCCCCCCCCGCTCACATCCCTGCGAGTGGCAGTGAACCGGGTGTGGAAAGGGAGGGACAACCTGAGCTTTTAGACGCGAGGCACAGATGCAGGCAGAAGCGAGAGATTGCAGGGGCCAAGCTTCAACACTCAGCCTGATTGGCTCGACATCGACAGCTGCACCCAGAAGCATCACGGGAGAGGGAGAGATCTTCCCTTCCCACCCCTTAAGTTCAGAGAGTTGCCGCGTTTTTCCCAAACGGAGATCAACTGACGTCTTAACCCTTAGAAACCCTTAGATGGCTGTTCCTTTGCAGGTCCTCTGAGTCTCAAGCAATTAGCATCTGTATGCCTCATTAGGATAAATGGAATCAAAGCCTTGGAAAGCAGCCCTTTTGTCTGAGTGTTGATTCTGGCTATTGGAGAAGTCGGTGGGCAACAGGGGCATCCTGACAAGCATTTAGTCTGGGCAAGTTCTCTGGAGAGCTATGCCAGCCACTTTTCTTCTGTGGCATTCGTTCCGGGGGGGGGGGGGCTTCCCAGAGAGGTGTGGAGGAGGGACCAAAGTGCCACCACCTTCAGGGGCTCATTTGGTGCCCCTAAAATCTGGCGCCCCTAGCAGCCACCTAGTTTGTCCTCCTGTTGAGGCATCCCTTCTTCCTGGCCATGCCCCACATGAACTGACAAGATGCCCTAGAGACAAAGATGGTAGTGCTGAGTTTCCGCTTGGTGTACCACCAGCTTCCTCTGCCCCTTGCAAGTGCCAGACTTTAACTGCCATGCAAGGTAATGTTATTTGAATGCTTCGGCCATGGCTGCCCACCCCTCCCCGGAGAACAACAGTGTCTAGAAAGGCCCCAGGTCTCCCATCTCATGCAGACATGTGGAGAGGATGTTGAGTAGTCTGCCTCTGTGTGCGTGCAGAGTGCCTTTCTGGCTTTCAGCCTAGATAGCTCTTATTTTACCAGTCAAAACTTCTTTTAGCTTCTTTTGACCATTCTACTCTTTAAAGGATTCTTTCCCTGTGGTGTTTTTCAAAGGCTTAATTGGGAGCCCCTAATTAATGACAATTCTGGTGTGCATGATTTATCCCAGTAGGGCAAGCAGACAAAGCCATGAGACGTTCCTTCTCCGCAAGGGCTTCATAATTTTGGATAGCCCATGGAAAACTGGCTAGCTCAGCTTAGTTGCAAGATGGAGCCGCTGCAGGAAGGCTCGACCCTGATTCCTTTTGATGCTTTTTTGCCCTAATCAGAGAACCTTTCAGTCGACTCTCTGACTAATTATGGGGGGATTTTGATAGCAATTGTTAATGATTTAACCGAATCAAAGACTTTGATGAAGTCAAATAAGGATTGCCTCCTTCCCTCCGGAGTGTTAATTGCAACCCCCCCTGGGCTTCACAATCGTCGCTGATTGCCTCTCGGAGAGGAATGGCAACACGAACAGCCCCCTCCCAGCGCCTGACCTCCCTCAGCCCAAATCAAAGATCTTTCTGCCCCAGCAAAGTCCGCATGGATGTCTAGTTCAGGTCTCCCTGTGCTAGCCATGTGCAGGGGACGATGGGTGGCCTCAGTTGGATCAGTGAGGTTATGGCATGTATGCCAATCTTTCAGCAGTCTGAGAATAGTTCTGACAGCAAGGCCAGACTCAGCTGTGTGTGGGGTGGGGGGTGGGGGGGTATCCTAGTGTAAGGATAAGCGACTGGTGGGTTAGTGAGGACCCAGGGGGTTTCCATCTGCATCTTCCCTGCATTGCCCCCACCCTAATTCTAAGGCTCCCTGTCCCTTATGACGCAGCTCAGTGGCTTTCTCTGGCAGAATTATCGCTTCATGTGCCTCATCTGCTGACTTCCACGTGTGTACGTCAAAGTGGGAGTCAGCCGCTGAGATGTCCTAGGAGAGAACTCTACTAAAGCTTCCGTTACTGTTCATCTTTGGGAGGAGGGAGTTAAAGAGCTGTTTGCCTGTGTGTTGGGGCCTTGCTCTGTTGAAAATATGGCTCCTGTTCTAGTATCTGCCAGTCAAGGCTCTAGTGTTTCTTGATTTATTTATTTTTTTTAAAAAGCAGGGGCCTCCCTTCTAAATTTACCTTCTGCATGGCCTCCCCTGAATTCAGCACCGACTGCCTGCCTGTTTTGCAGGAGAGTGGCTGGAGAAAAGGGATCAATTTCCTGGATGTCCATGGGCCTTCAAAAAGTTAATCCAAACTTGGCACAATCAGATCTCCTAATGACTGTACTTCACCTTATTTATTTATTCTTTCTTTCTTTCTTTCTTTCTTTCATTTATTACTACACTGTATCCCACCTCACTTCCAAAGGGCTCAAGGTGGCACATACAATTCTTCTCCCCGCCGCCCGCCACCACCTGCCATGTTATCCTCATTCCTCATAAGAACCCTGTGAGGTAGGTTAGGCTAGGAGAGTGTGACTGGCCCAAGTGAGCTTCATGGCTGAGAGGAATTTGAACCTGGGGCTCCCCAGTGCTGGGCCAAAGCTCTAACCATTACACTACACTGCCTATTCATCTTCCGCTTTGTATGTGTGGGTTTTTTTCTGGGACATTTGCTGGAGAAAGAGAAGGAAGGCGCTCCATACAGCTCTTTTGCCAGAGCTTTTCCTGGAAACTCTGATAGATGCAATGTCCAACGTAGGCTCATGTCACTATTCCTGTCTTGAATTTCGATCTCATGCACACCCAAGAGGCCTGCTCCAGAGTTTGACAACCTTAGCTCTGCATACAAGATGCTTGGGTTAAGGTTTTCCTCGTCTTAGCTATGTATTCTGTCCCATAACGTTCTCCCCTCTGTGTCTTTTGAAGCGGTTCCGCGAACTAGTGCCACACAGTGCAGCTCCGTGCCAGAACCCCGATACGGCAGACGGATAGGGAGCGATTTCTCCGTGGGGGCTGTGATCCAGTTTGAGTGCAGTGCCGGTTATGCCCTCCAGGGATCCCGCAGCATCGAGTGCCTGACAATGCCCGGAGCCCTTGCTCAGTGGAACTCCTCTGTGCCTACTTGTGTTGGTATGTACTGTCAAGAACAGGGCAGGGCTGTGGGTGGCTGAACATGAATCCGGGCCAGAGTATTCTTTTCCAGTTCTGGGGTTCCTGAAGACTAGGAGCTTTGCTACATGGGGCTGTTAATCTGCTGTATCTACTATCGGTTTCATCGCAGGATGAGATCCAAGCTCTACACTTTTCCCCTACATAACCTCTAGGTGGCCCTATGCCATAGTGGAATATTGAAATTATACACGTAGGAAAATGTTTTCTTTCACTTTCACAAATACTTCTCCATTTTCCTTGTTCTAAAAAATACTGGGGAAGTGCTCTTAAGAAACAGATGGTCATGACATCGACTAAAGAACCTGTAAACTACTGTGAGTAAGGAATGACGAGCACACAATAAATGGCTTGTGTAGAAAAGCTCTAAGTGGCTTGAGCTAGAGTCTCTCTCTCTCTCTCTCTCTCTCTCTCTCTATATATATATATATATATATATATATTTGCTGTATATGTCTTTGTATCCTTTGCTTTTTCAATCTGATCATGGACCACAATAAACAGATTTGGACTTGGGCTGTATCCAGAGCCTGAAGTGCCAGAGGCTGGAGCTCCTGCTGTATTGACCAGGCAAAAGCTAGGCTCGTAATATTTATATAGAAACAAATTTCAGTAGGTAACACCAAAACTGAATGATCACAGGCACACTCTGGATGAGAGCTGCAGCACAGGTGGGGTATCCCCTGTTTTTCAGGAGTTAAATTCAGCCTCCTGAGAATAATGTGTGTGTGTGTGTGTGTGTGTGTGTGTGTGTACAGATGTATACACACACAGAGAGAGAGAGAGAGAGAGAGAGAGAGAGTTTCTAGTCCTTATGGTTGCAAAGATCTATTTAAAAGTATGTGGACAATGCCTACTGAAATCTCGGCAACTTCTGCAAAATAGTATTACAGAATAAATTAGGCAAAGCTAGAAAATTTACATCATTTCTCTTAATTTCCATGATTTAGACTGGATGGAGAAGCCAGCTATTTTTGGTGTAGAGTATTGATTACCTTGTCACAGGATTTTAGCTTAATTTAATTATTATTATTTTGGCAGAATACAAACAAGTCTGGATACCTGAGCCCAAAATGACTGGGTAATGATTTGGGATTTAAAACGCTCTCTCTCGCTCTCTCTCTCTCTCTACCCCTCCCTCTCTCAACGCTGAACTGAAATGCATGGGAGGAGGGTCCACAGCACAAATGGCATAACTTCCCGCTCTTCTGGCAAGAGAGGGTGTCAGTATGCCTCCATCAAAATGAACCGCCCTTTGTGAGGATAATTTTTATGGTCTGCGTCCACCGTTTTTGCTGCATTATTTTCAATGAGATGTGAATCCCCATCCACATTCTCCCAGCTCTAAGAAGGCTAAGTTCATGAGGCTAAAGCTGGATAAGCATGGAAGTATTTCTGTACAGCTCCAGCAGACAATTAAGTGGCCGGAGCAGTCTGGCAAGGCAGAGTGTCCTGCTGGTTACTTAGACAAGCGGGATACATTCTCGTCAGATGAGAATGAATGCAAATCCACACAAGATGGATGCACATGGATGCAAAGAATATACAGAAGACGGGGAAACTATTTTTCCCCCACAAACATTTTTATGCCCCCCTAGAATAGCAACCTTTCCAGCAAAAATAGCTTCTCATGACAATTCGGCACAGCAAAACCCAAACCTCGCAAAAATTTGGTACAGTACTCCACGGATTTGGGGGTGGGAGTGGAAGTGGAAAGTAATTCTGGGAAGTGGTATCAGGTACAGTGTTGAGAGAGGATAGCAGCCTGCTAACGATTAGCCAGGAAAGTATCAAGCTCGTATGCAGTTGATCTGTCAGAGTCTCACTTGTCTGTTTCAGTGCCCTGCGGTGGAAATTTAACTGAGCGAAAAGGTACCATTTTGTCCCCCGGGTTCCCTGAGCCCTATTTGAACAGCCTCAACTGTGTGTGGAAAATAACCGTCCCTGAAGGAGCTGGAATACAGGTAAAGATGGCTGCAAATAGATACAAAGAATGCACAGAAGATGGATAATTATTCCCCCCTACACACACACACAAAAAATGTGGCCCTTAAAACAGCAAGTTAGTAACAAAAACACTCTTTTACAATAGTACAGGTGTTGTTGTCTCAGCCCAAACAGATGGTAGCCCTGGTGTGAGAAACTGCAGTTGGTGAGACAAGAAACTGAGCTTAAATCCATTCAAGGCTTGTTGAAGTGAAGTCATTTCTGAGATCTCAGAACCAGTCAAGGCTATGCAAGATTGCATACAAATTCACACTAAAAGGAGAGGTGTCAAACCTCAGGCCTGTGGGACAAATCTAGATGACCACATCCCATTTTCCTGGCCACTGATTGTTAGGGATGTGTGAACCCACCCCCACCCAGCCCCTGCCCCCACTTGCCGGTCCCCAGACTGCACTCAAGCCCCTCTCCCACGCTCAGCAAGCAGCCCGCATTCACCCCAGCAGCCTCGTCAAGCTCTACGGTCACCATTTTTTGAAAATAAAATGGCGATTGCAAAATGAGTGTGTTTGCATATGCAGAAAATGCACATTTTTGTGTATGCTCATATTTACGTACGCATGAGAATGTGCATATTTGCATATGCGTGGATATGCATGTTTGCAAAAAGTGCACATTTGTATGTGTGTGAATATGCACATTCACAAGAATGCACATTTCACACATATGCAAATATGCGCATTTTTGCGATCGCCATTTTATTTTTCAAAAAATGGCAACCACGGAGCTCGATGAGGCCACCAGAGTGAGTATGGGCTGCTCGCTGAGTGCAGGCAGGGGGCGAGCAGGGGCAGGGGCTCAGCGAGCGGGGCTCAGGGGAGCAGGTGGGGAGGGGGTTCCGCCAGATTTCCGGACGGAATCAGGCACCCATGCCATCCCTACTGATTGCTTGGTGGTTTCCTGTCTCTTGCGCAGTTTTTTTCCCCATTCTAAAAGGCTAAGATGTCTCTCCTAAGGCTTTGTTCCTGGCCATAGGAGCTTTATGGTAAAATACACTGATATTTTTAATGGTACTTTAGCCCTGACTCATTTTCCTTTGGCCCCACCCACCCCTGGAATGTCGCTTCCGAGAGCTTCTCCGAAACTGAATTTGTCCCTCAGGCCAAAAGAGGTTCAACACCCCTGCTATAAAGACTATAAACCATAAAGTGTGTGTTCTCCAACCCGGGTCCCTAGGAAGAAGTGCTTGAACTGGGGCCACAGCTAAGGATGAGTGCCATTTAGGATGAGTGCAAGGCACAAGCTGCAGAAGTTCTTGCTCTGTTGGCCAGAAAAAGTCACACTGCCAAGCTTCTAGTTATTTGTGCTAGGGCCTGGCCAATACAGGCGCTCTATGCTGCTGACCAATCACAGGGCCCAATGTTGCACGCACACCATTGTTTTCTTTCTGTGCTTATCAAAGGCTCAAATGCCCTGAACACACAGAGTCCCAAGGATCTTAATACTCAAGGCGTATCCTCAGGCTCAACATTCCTTGTTCAAGCCCTGGAACTCCCAAATGGCCTTGAAGTCATTCCACCTACAAAAATGTCACAATGCGCCTAGTTTAAACCTGACCTGCTTCAGTTTCCAGAGGGGTACTTTTCTGAGGAGCCATTTATAGTTTTGTCATCATGGCTCTCCCCAAGCTGACTTTGACAGCGTGGCGGGAACTGTTTGCAAAATTTAAAGACCAGGCGATCGATAATGAACAAAGGGACTGGGTGGACTCTACAAACAGGACTGGGATATTGAGGCTGAGTGTTCAGGAGAGTCTTGGAAGGCAAAGCCTCGTGGCATGGGAAACATGAAACCTTAAGAAAAGCTTCTCAAAGGAAGATGCTGTGAAAGGCATTATATTTCTAAAGCAAATGAGATGATGAAGAAATATGGCATATAGCATTCCCTGAAATTTATTAAGTCTTTAGTTCCTAGTGATGTGTTTGAAAACCAAGGCACTACTAGCTTCCAGTAGGATGTGAAACTTTACCAATCAAAAGTTAGTCAGCTGTACGCATGGTGGATCTAGATTAAATTAGTTACGCTTAGGCCCATTGAAATCAATGTGAAAAGTTAGTCATGACTAAGCTAAGTCCCACTGATTTGACTGGGAACTGTCTGGTCCAGTATGATGCTCACTGTACTTGTTTACACTACATATTCTTTATTTAGTAAAAAGGAAGAACAAACTGCTCTGCTTCAGTAGGCAGGCAAAAGGGAGAGAGAAAAACAATTAGCATCACTAAACGAGCCTTTTTGCAACTTCCAAACTGGCAGCCAGCATACCTTTCCTTGGGTGCTAAAAGTAATTAACAGATTTGTTTTGTTTGGGGTTGGGGCGGGGGGTTAAAGAAAAAAATTAATAGTTAATTTTGCCCTGGATTTGTTGCGACTTGTTTGCATTGTTATTGGTAATTCCCATAGGCATGACAAAGAAAAGAGAAAAAAGAAAGCCCGTTTTAGCAGAATGAGACTGTTAAATAGTTGAGAGGTGGTGTTGCAAAGCATTTGGCACTTGCGATTTCAAGGCGATAATTCATTCATTAATTTAAGCAGGGGTGGGGAGAGCTCCAGAGAGAGAACCAACCTGCTATCCAGACACCTCTCTCTCTCTCTGTGCTCCTTTTGTTTGGAATGCAGTGCCTAAGTGAGAGTCTCCTCGACAAAGCTGCTAATGGGTTTTTGGAACATGTGCAAGGAAGCTTTAAAAAAAAAGGAAAGGAAAAAAGTGGAGACAATTAGGGAAAACATGTCTTTATTCAGAAAAGAGAATCCGCCTCCCTTTCTCCCCACTCCGTCCCAGTGGTTTTCAAGCTTTCTTCCAAAGAACCTGAAGTTCTGCAGAAGCTTATGAAGAGCTCCTGAATGAGCAGATCAGTAGTGACAGACAGATAAGGTGCCTGAAAGACAGCTCTCTCGCTGCTGCTGATCTCCCCCGGCTTTGTGCAGCTGCAGCAGAATGTTTCATTTCATTTCATTTATTAAATTTATTAATCGCCCATCTGACTGGTCACCCAGCCACTCTGGGCGATGTACAACCCCCATAAAATGTTGAGTGTCTGCTTGGGCTCAGTCCATGCAGGAGGCCCAGCAAGCTTCTTGCACCAAGTGCGCGCGGGCCCTAGAATATACTCCAGGATCCTCTTCTGTGTATGCAGGAATTCCTCAGCAAACAAACAATCTGAAGAGTTCCTCAAAGGCAGAACACAGGAACATTGGAAGCTGCCTTATCCTGAGTCAGACCCTGGGTCCATCTAGCCCAGTATTGTCGACACTGACAGGCAGTGGCTCTCCAGGGTTTCAGGCAGGATTCTTTCCTTGCCCTACCTGGAGGAGCTGGGGATGGAGTCTGGGAACTTCTGTGTGCAAAGCATGTGCTCTATCACACCGAGCTATGGCCCCTCCAGAAAGTTTGAAACCCACTGCCATCGCCACGCAACCCCAGGTGGTTAAGTAATGATCAGTTTAGAAGTGAAACAGCCATTCCAAAAAAAGGTCACCTCTTTGACATTTGAGGGCGACTTCCTGAGTGTGCAGAAGGACAGACGTGTGTAAATGGAGGGGGGGGGGAAAGAAGGTGTTTAAAAATCCAAACTCACCTGACAAGAACCTGCGAGCTGCCTTCCCCAACCTGGTGCCCTCCAGATATGTTGGAGTGCAACTCCCATAATTCCCAGCCAGCTTGGCCAATGGTTCACTGGTCTGAGCGACCAGGAAGACCTCCTTTTGCTGGCTACAAGCCCACTTGTCTTGCTTCTCTTCTGTCTTTCCTTGCTCTGCTCTCAAATGCCCGGGACTGCACAGTCCTTTACATGGGGGCTGGGTTGGTGACCAACACAGTGGCGCAGTGATAAATGTTGAAGTGCAGGTGCTCATCATGACAGCCCCATAGCCACACCTCCAAAATGCAAGCCCCTGTGTTGATCCATACCAACGAACGAGGTCTAGCAGTTTTCATCTCCACTGGGAGCAGGTCTTTTGTAAAGCCAATGGGTCTTCATTGCCCTTCCAGACCAAGCCACGCCCGAAGTACTTTACATTACAACACAAAACAAGATATTATTGCAGGGAAAATTCTTTTCCCCGCAGCTACTGTGAGGATTGCTCCAAAGCTCAGAAGAAACAGAGAATTGTTAGCGGGGTGGTAGATGAAATAAGTTTCCCTGCTAATAATAAAAAAAAAAGTTCTGGCACTACGTCCCTGTGAGCCCCGGCTCCACTACACCCCTGGCAGAACATGCATCCAAAACTGGACTCAGACCCTGGTCCATCCATCCCCCACGCCTTGAGACATCCATTAAATCCCGTTTTGTACCACAGATAAAGGTTAAACAGAGGCAAATCAGAGGAGGTGGTAGAAACAAAAGCGTTCTTCGTGGCAGAACAGAGGCAGTGTCAGGCCAATGAGAATTTTATGTAATCAGTGCACTCGCTAGCGCTTCTGGTATGAATTATTCATTCCAGAGGCAGCTCTTCCCTGAGTGAATTAATTTATATCCCAGGCAGTAAATACATGCTGATCCCTGCTGAAATCCTGCACATCAATGTAGAATTAGAACATCAGAGTGTTTATGCCTTTCCAAAAAGGGAGAGTTGGGGAGCTGGGAGAGGGGAGTGAATCCAACTCTTGCTTCCGTGATACAGAAAATAATTACTCGGGGGATAATTATGCAGAGGCCACAGCGATCGGTAAAGGCTCCATGGGGGTCATTAGCATTTCAGCAGGATGGGCTCTAAAGATTTTTGGTTTTTTGCTTTTGCTTTAAGTTTTTCTCAGAATTGTGATTCTGGATAAATCAAGGAGGAAAACAAGCTAGAACACCAGAGGTCATGGTTGATTATCACTCCTCTGACATGCACCTTTTCCCTCTGCTTCATTGAGCAGAGGAGAAGAAATTTTGCACAGCTGTAGAATGAATCTCTCATCCAAGTGTTTCCCATAGCATGTCCAGAGAAGATGGAGGTGGATAGAGTCAGTTTATGCAGTTTTCTATCAGTTTGATCAGTTATCAAACTGATAGAGTCAGTTTATGCAGTTTTCAGGATCAACTGGATAAGTTTTACTTGAATTGCTGCTGGAGGGGTGCCTGTTTAAATGCTGTCCCCCACCAAAAACAAAACCGGAAGCTTCACTGCATGAAGAAAGCTAGAATATCAGGAATAATTGTTCAGCCTTCAGCCACGATGAAGGTCTCGCTAAACAGATGAAATGACCATTTACCCATTAGCCACTGTGAATTTCCAGAGTTACATATTGAAAATATTTTAGACCTTTGGTGCTACATTTTAATTCTGTATTTTAGAAGTTTTCAGATGTTGAACCCTGCCTTACTTTATATTGTGTTTTAAAAACCAATGCTTTCTATTCAAATTTTATGCAACATTGTTGCCGTGAGAATTTTGATCCTCTCTTTATATAAGCACCCCTGGCTGGCTCCAGGTTTCTGTGGGCCCTTGGGCAAGACCCGCTCCATGGGTCCCCTGCCTCGCAGAGCCTGCCTTCTCACCGCCCTTGTCCCCAGCTGTTCTTGCTCCTCGTCCTTCCCCATCATTGCTGCCACTTGCTTGCCAGAGCCAGGGAGCAAGCAGGCTGCGGCATCTCCCACTCCTCTGCACCACCACCATTTTGGTCAGAACAAGGGACCCATGAACGAGCAGGTTGCACTGGTGAAGAGGAGGGCAAGCCCAGGGTGCTTTTATCAGCGGGCTGCTGCTGGAATGTGGGCCCTTGGCAGGTGCCCAACCATGCCTGCCTTTGACGTCGGACCTGTGGACACCAATATATCTTCCCTATTGATCCTTTGTCCCTAGTGATTTACTCTTTGTCTCCTGGAAACAGCAGTACTTGAGAATGTAAGGACTAGAAAGCTGATGTTGATGAGAAGCAACAAGGGGCTAGTGAAGACTCCCAAAGAATCCCCAAAGCCCTGTTCAGGAGTTATGCCTGAAGAGGTTATACAAATGCATGTTGGCCCTGCTCCCAATATCCCTGCATGCACCAGCCCCGCCCAGGGTTGGTGCAATACATTTTGCTGCCTGAAGCAAAGGACCAGATGGAGCCGCCTCCCGTTCCATGTACAAAAGCCAACTGGGCTGGCAGTTGAATATTGCTTCGACATGGCCACTGGGACCACCTCCTCCACTGTAGGGATGTCAGAGAATTCTGCGACGGATCTCGATGAGGCCGAATGCACTGAATCCCCTGAAATCCATTGCGGAATGAAGCCCCCGCCCCCCAACTCACGAAAGGCGCGCAGGACAAAGTCCCCGCAGCCCCCACCCCACAAAAGGCGTGCGAAACGGAGAACTTACCTGCTCCCGTCTGCGCTGCTTTGCGAATGGCAGCCGTCCTGCGGCCGCCATTCGCTTCCTCCTCTTCATAGCCGTGATAGGCTATGTAAATACTTACATAGCTTATCACGGCTAACGCAGGGACACCATTTGCGTCCCTGAGGAGGCTGTGATAGGCTACGTAAGTATTTACGTAGCCTATCACGCCGGGGGGGGGGGGAACCCAGCGTATGCAAATGGCGGCTACCGCCATTTGTGTATGCTGGGTTTTTTTCTCCCCTGCCGTGATAGGCTATGTAAGTATTTACATTACTTACTAATGTAAGTAATGTAACCGCCATTTGCGTACACTGGGGTTTGTCCCCCTGCCTTGATAGGCTACGTAAATACATAGCCTATCACGGTTAAGTACAGGGACGCAAATGGCAGCGGCTATGACAGCCGCCATTTGCATCCCTGCAGGGCTGCCCAGCGACCGGATGTCCAGCTGCGGGCGGCCGGAGCTGGCCAGCGGTTCCGCAGCTTGGCCGCAGAGCGGAGCCAGCCAGGCAGGATTCCGGGGGGAGGGACGGAGCACCTCCCCCCTCGTCGAGGATTCCAGGGGGAGAGACGGAGCACATGGAGCCAGGTAAGGGATCCGTACATCCCTCCTCCACTGCACCCAAAGGCAGCAGGCCAGCTCAGGGGGCACCGGGCAGGCTGTGTGGCACACACAGCTCTCTCCTCCAACATCTTGCTGCCTCCCAGCATCTGCTGCCTGAAGCAACAGCCTCACTTTGTCTAATGACAGGGCCAGCCCAGGCCCCACCCCCTCAGTCCCCAACTACCCTGTACTGACCAGGGAGGTCCGAATGGGGCCTTCTACTCATGAGTACTAGCACCACCACCCCTCCCCACACAACTAGGAATGCTGATAAACCAGAATCCCTGATCTCACAGAGAGTTCCGCTTGCATTCAAGTGAGCCCAGCAAGATTGGCAAAAAAGAAGCCAGGCAGAAGACACTGGGAGTGGGGCCAGCCTGCGTGACCCTGAGCCCCTAACACACATTTTGTATTCAGGCAAAAGGGAGGGGGAGATATGGTACAGCTAGATCAGGGATGCACAACCTTTGGCCTGGGGGTTGCGGGCATCCCTTCACCACTCCCAGTGCATGTGTGTCTATGTGGGTGTTGGTGTGTGTCCTTGTGTGTGTATGTGTGCGTGTGTGGGAGGAATGTGTATGTGTATGGGAATAGTGTCTGCATCTTTCTGTGTGTGCATGTGTGTTTGTGCATGTGGACTCTGAATGAGGCCCTCAGGGGCAAAATGTTTGTGCGTCCCTGAGCCAGAGGGAGACCATTATTCAATGGGTTGCAGTCAAAATGTCCAGTAAAGAAACAGCCAGAGTAAAACATGGATGAAGGTTTTAGCAGATTTCAGTGTGCCTGTCTCCCTTGGAGAAAACCACTAGTCCTTTACATTCTCTCAAGGAGGTGCTGTTCTGTTTTGTTTTTCTGAGAACTCAGGAATGGCTGATTTGCATCCGATGTTGGTGTGGTGTCCACATTCCATCTGGCCAAAGAAAGCATCCTGTTTCCCACAGTGGCCAACCAGCTGCCTCTGGGAAGCCCACAAATATGACAAGAAGGAAAGATCCCTATGCTATTCTTGCTCCCAGCTAGGGATGTCCGTCATGGGGAAATCCAGTCCTTTGGGGGCTTGACAGACTTCTGTTGCCCTCCTGACTTGGCTTCCATTTGTGGCCCGAGCCATAGGTTTTCCCCAAACTCCAGGGACTTTGTGCATATTTTTTTGTATCGGGCTGCAATTTGCACAAAGATTTGCACAAACTGCAGTTGGAATTTGTGCAAATTTGCATAATTTACTGCCGTAATTTGCACGAATTACACCAATTTTCACAAATTTCAGCCATAATTCATGCAAATTAAAAAACACAGGAAATCTGCTAACTGGCCTGACTACCTGCAGATTGAATCAGGCCAGTTAGTGGAAAAGAGACCAAAGTCCAGGAGGCCAAACCAATGAAAGCTTGTCAAGCCCCACCCTGCAAACGGATTCCTCTGACATCCCTACTCCCAGTGACTGGGTTTCAGTACCTGGCTGCTTCTGAACTCAGAGGCTTCCTAGAGCCATCAGGACTAGTAGTTCAGCCTGCAATGTTGTGGAAAGAAATAAGCTTGATGCACCATCCATATTGCATTCTTGGGAGGATGAATCCACAGGACATATTTGTATCCTAATTAATGGCTGTGTCTTAGGATAGTTGTGTGTCTTCCTGGAAACCCTGGAGTATCTGGCCTTCTTAAGAGGGTTTCCTGAAAGAGAACCTCAGTAGTAGCAGATGAGCTTCCCAGAAAGACAGTGCGCCCAAGACTGCCAATATTCCTCTGCAGGCCTTTGCAAGTGTTTTCGATGTATTTCAGGGCATGCTCTCAGTTTCTCTGGGGTGGCCATGAGGCCCAATTGCCCCACAGTAATTGAAACTTTGCCCTAGGAAAAGCCAGACAATGCTCTTCAATGCATTTCAGACCTCTTCAATGCAGAAGAGGTTCCTGCGTAGACATGCAGGGGTTCCTCAGCAGATAAGTCATTTCCTTCATTACATTTCTATACTGCCCCATAGCTGATGCTCTCTGGGCAGTTCACAAAAACTGAAGTCAACATAGAAAGGTTACCTATAGATGGAAAGCTTGAAAATGACAGCCTTAAGGGTTGTTGTTGCTGCTGTTGATGTTTGCATATGGCTTACTTGTTAAAATATTATTGTTAATGTGCCACATATGAGAGCCAGTGTTGTGTAGTATTTAGAGTGTTGCACTGGGACTTGGGAGATCCAAGTTCTAATCCCCACTCGGCCATGAGGTTCACTGGGCGACTTGGGGCTAACCACTGACTCTCAGCCTAACCTACCTCACAGGGTTGCTTTGAGGATAAAATGAAGAGGAGGACGACCATGTAAACCACCATGGGTTCCTCGGAGGAAAAAAAGGCAGGATATGAATGTAATCAGTCAATGGTTTTTCATTCTTTTTTTCTCCTTCCTCTGTTCCCAGATCCAAGTGATCAGTTTTGTCACCGAACAGAACTGGGATTCACTAGAGGTCTTTGATGGTGGGGATAACACAGCTACCATGCTGGGCAGCTTCTCAGGTAGGTTCTGAAGCTGGCCCAGAATAGGCTACAGCTGTGAGCATCTTACCGAGCAAGGAGTCTTTTGGGTGGAAGGAGGAGGTGGCGAGCATGACAGTCTCAGCCACTCCCTGGGCTCAGTATTCCAGGCTGGTGTCCTTAGGAGCAAAAAACAACAACAACCCACCTCTGTCGAGAGACCCACACCTTGTTTCCTTCTTCCCTGCCATCACAGCTCTTCCTGTAGTGAGATCTGAGACTGAGTTCCCCTGTCAAATGAGGGAAAGCAGTAGGATAAGCGAAGAGTTGCACAGGGAAGGCAGCAGAAAGGTTGAGCATTCCCCCTCCCATCCACAGCATCTCCCCCCCCCATAATATTCCACCCTATTTCCTTCTTTGCATGCTGGGGGGAAACTCAACATTGGGAATTTCGTGTTTGCTCCCAAGTGTCTCATTCCAGCCTATGGGAAGGGCTGTCGTTTTCTCAAGACTGATTGACACAGGCTACTTAGTATCCTGTGATGTGGCCTGGGTTTGGGGCACTGCCACTTAGCAATCACCTCTTCTGGTTCTTTGTAAGTTGCAATGGTGCAGGGTGGAGGTCTCACGAGGCCTGCCAACATTTAGGCCTAGTGTTGCCACACCTCTATCCTTCCTCCTCCACTTCTGCATCCGACTGAATCATTTAAGGCCCCACACTTTCCGGTTGCGCTGTTCTGAGTTGCTGCTCGGGTGTTGGGCCAGGGTGGTGGTGCAACATTGCATGTCATGATTGCGCTGTAGTGGCGGGTCTCTTGGGCCTGCTCCAGCCCCCTTCTTGACTTGCAGAAGAGGGAATTGTGGGGTACGGGAGATGGTGAGGCTGAGTAAGGGGCCAATGCAGGATGAAGGAGGGTCGCATGTGTGCATGCATGTCTGTGCATGTGTGCACGCATGTGTGCACATGAGAGGGAGGGACAGAGAGAGCTTGATGGGCAGGGGGAAAATGATGATTAGCAGTAAGACTGGCCTCTATGGCATGGTTTTGTCAAGGGTAAAATTGACTACAAAATGGACTACAACCTTGAGGGGGCATGCGGTGTACTCAAAAACCCCGTGGGGAAAGTGTAAGCAGTGTATCGAAGGAGAGATTCCCTTCCTACCTTCTCAAAACTCCACTGGTGGTTTTACCTGCAATGAGAGTCTGAATTCATTTTTATGTTTAAAAATTCAGCAGGTGTAACTCAGGAAAGCTTTCTGGGCCACTTCCACAAGAAGCCTTGCCCTCTTTCCTCCAAGGCTCCCTTTGCGCCTTTCATTTCAGGCCCCAGGTCATTATTTAGCCAGCAAACAAGGGAGAAGAGTGCCGGAGGTTCCCCCGTGACTCTCCCTCACCTCTACCTTCCCATGCCTTCTCATCTCCAAATCCTTTTTGCAAATCCGTTAGTCTGACTGAATAATGCTTGATGTGATGAGACATGCGTCTCTGCCCTTTGAAAGCTGCATTTCCGAGTATCCTCCTGCCAGTCTCATTGGAGCCCGATCAAAAACGTTAAGGGCTGCCTTCTCAGACATGCAGATGCGGCTTCAGTAACAGGAAGGTTTTGCCCTGATCTCCAAAGGCAGCAGGGCAGAAGGAGGGGTGCACAGTAGCAACGGGCAGCACCTACGTACAATTTAGTGTTGCTCCATTTAAAACGGATCAGTTAACTGCACATCTGCTGGTTGTCCAAACGTATTATTATTTTTTACTGGCTCAGTAATGAACTGTTGAGGTCCCTCAGCCCCACTGTGCTCCCAGTGACATCTCTAAGAGCACACAGAGGTCCAGGGGCACCTCTGAGGCCCTCTAGTGCTGGTCTGGAGCCCCCCAGCTGACTCCTCCTTCCTTGTTTTAATTACCAGAGATGGGATGTGGTTGAAAAAAAATGACACCCCCGCCCCTCCCCTCAAGTGTCTGGTGAAGGGATTTAGACCTGGTCTGGATCCACTATGACATTACTGAAAAGTGCACTCTGCTGACATCTCTGCCTCTTGTGTACCTCCCATCGCCCCGCCAGGAACCACAGTCCCTGCACTGCTGAACAGCACCTCCAATCAGCTCTATTTGCATTTCTACTCTGACATCAGCGTCTCTGCCGCAGGATTCCACCTCGAGTACAAAAGTAAGGATACTCTTGTGCAGTGTTATTCTGGTTGTCAAGGCTGTGAGCGCTGTGTAGCAGTCATCATGCAAATATAGGATTTAGGTAGATATGTAGGGTGTAATTTGGCATAAATTGAAAAGTGGAGTGTAAAACCCTTCCAAGCTTCTAGTCCTCATGATTGCATTAAAAGGGCCAGGGATGTGCAGGCAGTGACTGCCTGCACATAGGGATGTACGGACTGTGAATAGGGATGTACGGACTGTGTGAAATCCACTCCATCAGTGTTTCGTGGATTGTCAGGTGCCTTTTGTTCCATCATCCACCCACAGACGGATGCGAATTTTTTTTTTCATCATGCGGAAAAATACGTAAATAATTATGTAAGTATTTATGTAAGTATTTACATAATTTACCTCAGTACACTTAGCGTATTGTCCCCCATTCCATTCAGTGTTTCCTCAGCAGAAACTTACATATTTTCCTATGAATTTATATGCGTACATTTCGGGAAAGAAAAAAATCATCCAGAAGTCCAAGGGCTCCACACAGCCTGAGGGGGTTGCTCCGCAGCGGATTCCACAGGTCGAATTCTTAAAAATCTGAGTTCATTTTAGTCCTTCTCGAATTTCTCCAGCATCTAGGGATGTCAGAGAATTCCGCCACGGATCTCGGGGAGGCTGAATGCCAGCGCATTCGGCCCCCCGAAATCGGTGGCAAAACGGTCTGCCACCCCCCCCCCACCCACCCCCCAGGATGAGACTTACCTGGGGTGGATCTTCCTGGCGGCGGCGGCTCCGGTGGCGGCTCCGGCGGCCGGTCTTCCGACCGGCTGCCGCCACCGCCATTTCCACGTTAAAAAAAAACAAAAAAAATGTGATAGGCTACATAAAGATTTACGTAGCCTATCACAGCTAGATTTTAAAAAAACATCATGATAGCTGACTTTAAAAAAAAAAACACACAAACACAAATGGTGGCACCCATGGGCGCCGCCATTTGCATTCCTTATTTTGGCACATCTTAGTCTACGTAAACATTTACGTAGACTAAGACAGCGAAAATAAGGGGAACGCAAATAGCGTAGCATCTACGCTATTTGCGTTCCCCTTATTTTCGCCGTCTTAGTCTACGTAAATGTTTACGTAGACTAAGACGTGCCAAAATAAAGAACACGCATTGTTGTTGTTGTTGTTTTACTCAGCCATGATAGGCTACATAAACATTTACGTAGCCTATCACGGCTGACTGCAGGGACGCAAATGGTGGCGGCTATAGCCGCCGCCATTTGCATCCCTGCTAGCCAGCGGCCGGATGTCTGGCTGCTGGCGGAGCCAGCCAGCGGCTCCGCAGAATCGCTGCGGAGCACAGCTGGCCGGCCAGGATTCCGGGGGGGAGGGACGGAACGCCTCCCCCCGCACCATCAGCATAATCCCCGAAAGGTAAGTGATTTTTGTACATCCCTACCAGCATCCCTACTGGTGAATATGCAGAAAGCAAAGAAGAGCGTTCAGTGGGACTTAAAAAATCCATGCTGGAAGAGAGATCTGTTTCATAGTCATGGCAACTACTGATGCCTTATTGCTGTGGAAAACTATAGACCCCACAAACCTTAAATGCAACACTTAAAAAGAAGAAAAATGTATGGAACTTTGGAAAGATGATTCCTAGTTTTAACACATATGGGCAGTGAAAGCATCCTGCAAAATACCCCTAAAATTCAGCCCCATTCTCACCTATGCATATTCTTTTTGGCTTATTGATTTAAAAGATTAATTAAGGTATATTTTATTCTTTTACTATTGTGAATGCATGCCATTATCGTATAATGATTACATAATTCTGTTGACTCCACTTTAACACAGCCTTTCTCAAAATTCTGGGACACTCTGCACTCTTTTTCTGAATTAAAATTGAGGGCATATATACTTCCCTGACTCCTGTAAGGGTGGCACAAGGGGAGTTCATTCAGTAAACATTTTAATGCCACATTTTAATGTGAATTTACCTAATTTGGACTTTTGAATGACTTGGTGGAGCAAAACTCATTGCCTTTTCAAATTTGCTCTTCTCTGAATTTTGTAATGGAATTTTCCAGTCAAAAGACTTGTACACAAATGCATTTATCAGAGGAACTAACATCCAAAAATGCATTATATTAGGAAACTTGGTTTCCAAAATGTTTAATTAGCCAAAGTGCATACACAATTGTGTGTATTAGGAGATATAGGACAAATGGAACTTAAGACCAGAGAAATTCTTAAAGTTCAAGATGAACTGAACTTAATATTTCTATTTATATGATTTAACTGTACAACTTTCTGATGTTGTAAAGCCTCCTTGAGTCGCAATATTGGGGAAAATGTGGGATATAAATATGATGATGATGATGATGATGGAAAAATGGGAACTGGAGAGAAACTGAAATTGACAGATTCATCCGTCCCTAGGCATAAGAGACAGAGATTATTAACTGGAGATGCCAGGAATAGATCCTAACATTTTAAGTATGTACAGCATGTTCTTTTAAGAATGGACGAAAGTCCCTTACCTGGTCCCGCAGCTGTGTTCGGTGGGGGGGGGAGGCGCTCCGTTTCTCCCCCCGAAATTCAGGCTCGGGGGGAGGCGCCCCATCCCTCGCCGCCGAAATTGAGGCTGGGTGGGAGCGCCCCGTCTCCCCAGCCGCGAAATAAAAAAGTAAATTGAAAAAAAAAACGTGATAGGCTACGTAACGATTTACGTAGCCTATCACGGCTAGATTTTCAAAGTCAGCCGTGATAGGCTACGTAAATCGTTACGTAGCCTATCACGGCTGACTTAGGGGGAAAAAAAAGCACATACGCAAATGGCGGCGCCCATGGGTGCTGCCATTTGCATTCCTTATTTGGGCAGGGGTAGTCTACGTAAAGATTTATGTAGACTACGGTGAAAATAAGGGCAACGCTATTTGCGTTGCCCTTATTTTCGCCGTAGTCTACGTAAACATTTACGTAGACTACAGCGACTAAATAAGGAACGCGAATGGCGGCTCCCTATGGGGGCCGCCATTAGCGTACGCGCTTTTTTTTTTTAAGTCACCCGTGATAGGCTACGTGACGATTGACGTAGCCTATCACGGCTGACTTTGCAGATCTAGCCGTGATAGGCTATGTGAATCGTCACGTAGCCTATCAGGGGGCGTTTTTCTTTTTTTTAAAAAACTTTCGCGTTCGCGGCCGGGCGTGGCGGGAAGCCTCCTCCCCGGCATGAATTTCGGCCGGGGCGAGGCGGGAAGCCTCCCCCCCGGCCTGAATTTCAGCCGGGATGAGGCGGGAAGCCTCCCCCCCAGCCTGAACTTCGCGGGGGGAGCAGCGAAGTGCCTCCCCCCCACCGCGAACGTCCTTCGACGACAGGTAAGGGACTTTCGTCCACCCCTAATCTTGATCTGATCCAGCATGGTTTTTCATATGTTCTTAGAGATAAGTCTTTCCTAGCCCTGCTTAGGGATGTACGAAAGCCACTTACCTTTCGCGGATTATGTTGATGGGGGGGAAGACGCTCTGTTCCTCCCCCCCGGAATCCTCCGCAGTCGGCTGTGCTCTGTGGCAGCTCTGCAGAGCAGCCGGCCAGGCCCAGCCAGGCCAGACCCATCCGCAGCCAGATTTCCAGCCGCGGAGGGCTTTGGGGGGGGGGGGGGAACCGCGTACGCAAATGGCGGCTATGGCCGCCGCCATTTGCGTTCCTTATTTTTGCCGTCTTAATCTACATAAATAGTTATGTAGACTAAGACAGAAAAAATAAGGGGAACGTAAATAGCGTAGCGGATGTAAATATTTACGTAGACTAAGACGGCCCAAAATAAAGAACGCAAATGGCGGCGGCCATAGCCGCCACCATTTGCATAAGCCTTTTTTTTTTTTTTACCCAGTCGTTTTAGGCTACGTAAAAACTTACGTAGACATTTGTGTACACCTTTTTTTTTTTTTACCCAGACGTTTTAGTAGGGATGTACGAAAGTCACTTACCTTTTCGAATGGTGACATTTGTGGTGGGGGGGAGGTGCTCCATCCCTCCCCCCAAAATTCTGGCCAGGGGGGAGGCGCTCCGTCCCTCCCCCCTGAAAATCTGGCCAGCTGGCTCCGCTCCACAGGGATTCTGTGGAGCCGCCAGCCAGCTCCGCCAGCAGCCAGACATCCGGCTGCTGGCTAGCAGGGACGCAAATGGCGGCAGCCGTAGCTGCCGCCGTTTGCATCCCTGCAGTCAGCCATGATAGGCTACGTAAATGTTTATGTAGCCTATCACGGCTGATTTAAAAGAAAAAAAATGCGCATACGCAAATGGCGGTGCCCATGGGCGCTGCCATTTGCGGTCCTTATTTTGGCACGTCTTAGTCTACGTAAACATTTACGTAGACTAAGACGGCGAAAATAAGGGGAACGCAAATAGCGTAGCATCTAAATAGCGTAGCGCTGGCATTCGCCCTCCCCAAGATTCGTGGCGACATTCTCTGACATCCCTATGTTTTAGGCTACGTAAAAACTTACATAGCCTATCACGTCTCTGTAAAAAAAAAACAACAACACTGCAAATGGCGGTGGTGGCAGCTGGTTGGAAGACCAGCTGCCGCAACCGCCGCCACTGGAGCCGCTGCCACCCAGAAGATCCTCCCCAGGTAAGTCTCGTCCCGGGGGGGATCCGCAGGGGGGCGGGGGGCAGGCCATTCTGCCAGATTTGGGGGGGGCGAATGCACTGGCATTCGGCCTCACCGAGATCTGTGGCGGAATTCTCTGCCATCCCTAGCCCTGCTACATGAAGCCTTGTAGATGCTGGGGATTGAACATGGGACCTCAAAGCATGTGCTCTACCAGTGAACTGAGCCCTTTCCCAGTCCTGCTAGCAGAGAAAATTTCAAATGGAGAATAAACCAGAGATCTTCTGCACGCAAAGCACGTGCTCTGCCACTGAGCTCCAGCCCCTCCCCGTCAAAACACTAAACCAGGAAAGGACTCAGGATTAGGTGTCCAGTGCAGACACAGCATGTGTCCGTCAAGCTATGGAGCAATCGCCAGCTCCCTGGCTGATGCGCCATTGATCACAGAGGCGTGAAGCCTGTGAACTTAGCCACTGCCTTGACAGCCAGATGTCTGGCTGGGAACACCAGAGCAGTTGCTGCACCATTCGTAGTGGCTGAAAAGTGAAGGGATGATGCCAGCTGCTTGAGAGAGTCCCATTGGGGAGGTCGGTTTCAGAAATGAGATCAAAGTCCTGTTAGTTTTCATTCACCAAACAAAGATCAAGAGCAGACGTAATGCATACATTTCCATATAGGACATATACATTCTTGACATCTGGGACCGGGAGTACTTGGAAGTACACTAGAAGTACACTAGAGGTACACTAGATGTAGAATTGGAAGTACATTAGACATACACACACACCCTGAAAACTTTATTTCTAGGGCCAAAGCAGACATGATGTTAATCGTGTCAATGTAATTGGAGTGCCTCGTTTTTAAAATCTGAATAGCAGCTATGCCGGGGGCAGGGGAGATGAGCAGGACCAGGTCTGCTGTATGTAGAGAGAAGAGTTAAATTATTGCTCTAGCTACCACAATCACCTCCAGAGCTACTATCTGAATCAGGAGGGAAGCTCCTACTGGAGGTAGTGGAAGCTTCCCTCTCAGGCCAAAATACCAGCTTCGTGCGGATGGATTTCCACTGGGACTATGGCATGTGGGGGAGAGAGGGTGAATCCCCTCTCTGTGCAATGCAGTCCCAGTCCTGCTTGCCCACCCCCAAGGCTGCTATCTCGATTTTTAAAATGAGATGTACTAACTGCGGCCACACAATTACCATTATGTCTAGTTTGGTCCTTAGACTAAGAATTGCCTGCCCTCCAAAAGGCTGTCCGTTGGGCCCCTGAATGAATTGCTGATCTGTTGTGTATTCTGATTGGAGAATTACCTGCAAGGTCAGGTCATTTAGTGCACAAGTCCAGGCATCACGTAAGAGGATCCCAGCACCTCATCGTCTGGAAGTGTGTGTCACTTCATCATGATTTCTTTTCTCAGCTTGCAATTCTGCCAGCTCAGATACTCCCCCCCCCCAGAAATTGGCATTCCCTCTCTACTTTACCTAAAGTCCCAGGTTCAGTGCCCAGCAACTCCCATAAGAGGATGTCCAGTAGTAGCCTGACTGAAAAAGACCTTTGTCTGTCACTGTAGAGGGCTACTGCCTGTGGCTGGGTGGACCAGTGGTCTAACTCAGTACAGCAGCTCCATATGTTCGCCCCATGGAAACAAATGCTGTGTATTGCTAAAGGCCCCCCCACACGAGCAGCTTGCTTCCCCCCCCCCCGCAAAGATTGCTTTCGAGTGTAAACTGTTAAACATAGTTCCCCAGTGAAGAGCAGGGAGGAATCAATCCCCTTTTAAAGTTCAGTTCCCATGTGTGAGCAAAAGGAGGAGAAAGCTGCTTAGCCAGCCATTTCCAGACGCACTTGAATTCTGGCACAAAAAGAGGAAGGTGAAGTCCGCACAGCATCGGCTGCCTTAAAGACAAGATGAGTAGCTCCGCTCTAGGCTTTGGTTTGCTTGCCAGTCAATGTCTGCGTTCTCTCTTCTCCTGGAAACAGTTATTTTTAAGAGTCCAGAGCTACATACTCATTTCTCTTGTCTCATTGTCATCTCTGGTCAGAGTTTGCAAGTTTTAGGAGTGCTAAGAACATCCATAAAACCTTTTGATCAGGGATAGTGTTGTTTGTTTATTAATGCATTTATTAAACACCACCGATCAGGTTCCTGCCCTGAGGGGTTTACAATCTAAAATTCAACATAGGCAAAACAACAGGGGACGGGGGAGACAGAGGTAAACAGGGGAGGAATGTCCAGATATTTTAGTTATGCATATTTAGGTTTAAGCCGCATTCAGGTGTTCTGTATCTGAGGATAGTAAACACATGAGGAGTGGGAGCATGCTAGACCCACTCCCCTCCATTGTCATCCCTGTGCCCTTGACTTGAGACTCTCTTCTTCAGAAAGTCAGCCTCCGCAAGCAGAGGTGAAAAAAGTGACAGCAGAGGAGAGCGGGACTTGTGCATTCCCCCTCCTAACGTGTTTACTAACCCCAGAGGTTTAGTTAAAGTGGGGCATGCCTGAGTTGATAGCCTTCAGGGGCAGGCAACCCTGGTGGCCTCCAGATGTCTCAGACTATGACTCCCATCAGCCCCACCCAGTAGGGATGGGTGAGAATTTGGTTTCAGTTTGCGTTTTATAGGAATTTGCCAAAATTCACAAATTTCTTCAGGATGGAAAGAAGTTGAGATTTTTTTTAAAAAAAATGAACATGGGAGAAAGCAAAACTGACAGATTCATCCATCCAGGTTGAGGACTTTGAGTGCTTTGCTCTTAAAAGTCCGAGTTTGAATCCCTGTGTATTCATCCATGTTTATGGGGCTGAATTAGGGTTGCCACCTCTTTTTTCTGACAGGTTCCTCATCTTTAACAGGCAGGTACATCATGATCTTCTCCATGCCAAGAATTTCTGTACCTATCATTATTTTTGTATTTATTACATTTTAAATCTGGCCAGTGCCAATGGAGATGGCTGAAATTTTTGTTTCAGTTTGTTTTTGATAAGAATTTACCAACATTTGCAAATGTCTTCATATTTGGGATGGAAAAATGCAGTTGTGGGAGAAAGACAAACTGTCAGATTCATCCATCCCTAGAACGTTCAGGAATGATGGGAAATGTAGTCCAAAGCATATGGAGGACACCAAGTTGTCAATCCCCTGCCTTGTAGGGTTTAAAGGAATGTCTCCTGACCTGCTGTGGCCTAATGATATTGAGAGACTGATCCCCAGCAGTTCCCCATTTGGTCAATGCTGGGTAAGGGCACAAACGCTGAATCTACCCTAGGGATGTGCATACAAGCAAAATTTGAACTCATCAATATTCTCCAAATTCCGTCATGAAGCTCATTCCAATTCATGTCCGTATTAGATTGCAGTCTTTGTTTCTTGTCGCATGAAAATCGTACATGTTTTCATGCATATTTTTCAAAATGTATGCATTAGTTGTGTGCATCTTTGAAATATACACTTTCTCCTCTCATTGATTAAAGTGTGTTTGTACCCATTTTTCCAAAGTATGTATTTTTCCATGATGTGTTTTTTTCAAATGTACACATGCTGTTGAACACTTTTTTGTTTTTTGCTCTGCAAATCGCATCGCAAGCTCGTAGATCTATGGACTTCAACTGCAGATTTTGTTCAAGTCTATGTTCAGTTCAGGAGGTGTAAACTGGGTAAATCCTGACTAAAACTGAACTGGAATGAATAGCTCATATGTCCCTAATCTACCCTTGACATCTCCAAAGTCCCAGGTCCAGGACTTGCTGCAAGCTTGAGTCTTCCTTCCACAAGCAACGCCCAAGAAAAGGCCTCTAAGAAAATCTCACAGGGATGGCAAAACTCAAGCACCCTGCAATAGGGGGAAGTCAATAGGCATCAAAAAGTCCTGGACTACTCTGGAGTAGGGTTGTCTGTCGCTTGAAAGTCCGACCCTTTGGGGGCCCAACGGATCCCTAGTGCCCACCTGGCTTGATTTGCATTCATGAGCTGAGCCATGGGTTTTTCCCCCAAACTGGGAACTTATTTCAGGGGGGGATTGCCTCAAATTTGTGCAATTTGCACAAATTCTGGGGCTGCAATTTGCACAAATTAAGCAAATTATGCAAATTGCAGCTGCAACTTCCATAACTTTGTAACTCTGGAAAATCTGCAAGGTGGCCTGACTCAATGCAGACGAAGCTGGGCCAGCTCGCAGGGAAGTGAGCTGGAGTCTGGGGGCCAAGCTGATGAACGCTTAGTGAACTCACCCCTCTGGATGGATTCCTCTGGCATCCCTACTCTGAAGGCCCTCACTTTTTCAAAGTGGGAGTTGAAGTCGTGCAATAAACACTTCTAAAGAAACATTCTAAAATCTGTATTAGCCTAATACCTTTACTAGGCCAACCAAAAGGTCACAAAATATCATGCAAGTTCTCGAGTTCTTCAGAACCCTTCATCAGGCAAAATGGTAAAACAAAAAAATGTGGCTGGTGCGTGGGAGAGAAAAAACTGGCTGATGTTAAAGCCACAGAGTCTTAATACAGACTTAAGATGGAAAGTGGGAGGTGGCTGCAGCCATTCAAATTAGACTCTGCCAGGTACTGAGATTATTTCACCTTACACCTGGGACCTCCATATTTGAAAATATAAAATCCAGCTGTTTACTCAAACTGATACCAAAGAAACATTCTCAAATATTGGACAAATCATACCAGCATAAATTTCCTCATCTCACAGCATCAGTCTACATCCTGATTTCGACAGAGCAGGTGGTGTACATGTATATGGGCACACCCCAACAAAAACACACATTCGCTCATTCACCTCTTCTTGCTTTCTTGCAGCTGTAGGCTTATCCAGTTGCCCAGAACCCAACGTCCCCAGTAATGGTCTGAAGATTGGGGAGAGATACCTGGTGAACGATGTGGTCTCCTTTCAGTGTGAGCCAGGCTATGCACTCCAGGTATTTAGCGTCACTGAGTCCGTGGAATGTATCTGGATCTCTCTTGTTTACAACTTTGTGATATAAAGCAGTCTACAGTGGATAAGAGAGCTGCCCTCTGTGGGAAAACAAAGCTGATGTCAAGAAAGAAGATGGGTTTGAAGGATTTGAAGGAGTGTTAGCAAAAGGAGAGAAGACAACTAGAGAGGGTTGAGAAATTTGATCTGTGCAAATATGAAATAATAACCTGATCTGCACCTCTTAGACTGATGGGCAGATCAAAACTAAACTTCCCACTAGATTTCAAACTTCTTTGAATGTTTCAATGCAGTTCTCAGCAAATATACTGCATCAAAATACACATTTAAATATGTATTTGGAGACAAGGTACATATTTACATACATATACAAATACATGCTTAACTATGTATTTTGATATTTTTTTAAAGAACTGTTTTATTTATTTATTTATTTATTTATTTATTTATTTATTGCATTTCTATACTACCCAATACCTGAAGCTGTATTGCGGAAATGGACTGGAATGGGTTTAAAAAAAAAAAATCTTCAAAAGTGACATAGACCAGAAATATACTTAACTTCCTTACAATAAGTCAACTTAAGTTTCCAAGGCCAATTCTGGGTGATTCTCCCTTCCCCAGCATCTGCCACAGTCCATCCCACATTACTGAGGGCTCTACCCCCGAGAAAGGCTTACTGGAGATTTGCAGGTGGCTGGCTGCAGGGGAGAGAAGAAAAGAAGAAACATGCCTCCCATGAATGCCTTGGAGGGAGCAATCCTATTGGAATAGGCAGCTGCCCTGCCCCCGAATGTGAAGGTGACCGCATGTCCAATGCAGGGTGGGCAGAGTGCGAAGGAGACCTTCTCCTCCTTGCTCCAGCTGCCCTGCATTTGTGGCTAGATGGCTGATTTCAGCTGTCTAGCCACGGGACTTCGGAGCCGGGGGGGGGGGAGGCCAGACGACGCATAGGAAGCATCAGCACTTTTACACTCCCCTCCCCAGCCCCAGGAACACCCCCTTTTGCCCTGCTCCATGCTGCTGTTCTGAGTGTGGAGCCTGGGGGTGATCAGTGCCGCCTATGAGGGAGGTGGTTTTCTGGGAGGTGGTTTTCTGGGGACCGACCTCAGAGCACAGGCTCTGAGGTTGGTTCCCAAAAACCAAACAATCCTATGGCCGTCGAGGCACTCTCTAGCGGCCGTAGGATTGCACCCTAAGTTAACTTATCTTAGGCTGCAAGGCTATGGATATATCTTTGGGGTTTCCGTGGTACAGAATGTGCTCTCACTTTGATACAGAGGCCCTCCTGCTTCTCCCCATTAGGTCTATTTTCCGGTTCTTTCTCTGCTTCCACCTTCTAATGTTCTGCTTTCCTCTTTTGCTCCAGGGGCATTCTCACATTTCCTGCATGCCAGGGACTGTCCGGCGCTGGAACTATCCTCCCCCGCTTTGCATTGGTAGGAGACAGCATCCATGAAATTCACTGAAGGGGAGGAAACACCCTCCCTAGAGTCCTCTGTGGCTCTCTCACCACATGGCTTCCAGAGCCTGGTGATGGTCTGGCTCTTCAAGGCATTCTTTGGGGGGAAGTGCAACCAATAATCTCTTGAGTTTGCTGATTCTATTCTTACGATATTTTAACGTGTTGCTTGATACGCTGTTGACCATTTATTATATCCATTTGATAGATTTTGAATTTGAATTTAATAATTGCACATTATACGAGAGGGAGAAAAAAGGGATAAATGATGATTCTGAGGGTCAAGCTAGGCGTGATCTTAAATGCATCACTGCACTTAACTGCATATGTGTAAGACAAGTAGCAGCTGCTGAGGGGAACAGGCTGTTAATTACGGGGGTCGCAGCAGGAGGGAAGAGGGAGTTTAGCCCTTTCTCCCCTGCTGCAGTCCAGTGAAAACTACTCCTTTGACGCTTGGCACCAATGGGGAATCCCTCTCAATGCAACTAGAAGCTTCAGAGGAGGGGTTTTCCTCAGAACCGCCACAGGGGAGGAAAAGGTTAAACTCCCCCTCCTCACCTGCTCTGATCTGAACAATTATCACCCCCACCCCAGCAACTGTTACTTGCAGGATAGGCATCTGCTGAGGACCCACACCCCAGCAGGGGCCCACTAGCAAAAGCCCTCTGAGGTTGCTCCGCCTCTTCCCCACTGCAACCTGTTTCTTCACCCTCCTCTTACTGCTTACCTGCTCTTTGCCTGTCAAGCAAGCTGTAGCAATGATGAGAAAGAAGATAACAGGCATGTCTGTCATTTGAAAATCTAGCCGTTCGGGGGCCTGACGCATCCTCGCTGCCCACCTGGCTCAGCTTGCATTTGCAAGCCAAGCTGAGGGCTTTCCCAGAATCCAGGAATGGGGGGGGGGTCTCCCTCATAAATTCAAAGTTCACATCATTTGCACACATTCCAGCCATAATTTGCTTATTTTGTGCAAACTCCAGCCATAATGTGTGCAAATTATGCAAATTGCAGTGGCAGTCTGCACACCTTTTTATTTATGAGGGATGGGGAAGAGGAAAATCTGTGAGCTGGCCTGACCCAATGCAGATTGAGTGAGGCCAGTTTGCAGACAAGTGGGCCAGAGTCCAGGGGGCTGAGCTGATAAAAGCTCAACAAACTCCACACACACACCCCATGGCTAGATTCCTCCATCATCTATAGAAGATAAAGAGCAACAGCAGTTAATGACAATGATGGTGAGAAGTTAGACTTACTGAGGAAGGGGGCCCATTGAGGGTGTCTTGTCCATGGGCCCTCAAAAACCTGCAACAGGCCCTGACTTCTTCACTTTTAAGAACATGCACATTCTATGCCAAAAATATTTTAACATCATGCCTAGTCTGGCTCTTAAACTTTGGCCCATTACCTGCTTTCAAATGGTCAATAAAATCACCATGAAAATAAGACACGGCATGTAGGGATGTCAGAGAATTCCGCCACGGACTCCAGTGAGGCTGCTTTAGCATGGCTGCTTTAGCGTGATGGGCTACGTAAATACTTACGTAGCCTATCATAGCAAATAGCAGGTGCACAAACGGCGGCCGCTACGCCATTTGCGCCCCTGCTCTTTGCCGTGATAGGCTACATAAGTATTTACGTAGCCTATCACGGCTGGCAGCCACGCAAATAGCAGCCGGCGTAGCGGCCGCCATATGCGGCTGCAGCAGCCTGACAGCGGCCGGAATTCCGGCTGCGGCCGGCCCGAGCCGGCAGCTCCGCAGAGTCGCCACAGAGCGGAGCTGGCCAGGGAGGATTCCGGGGGGGGGAGCGCCTTCCCCTCACCGCAGATCGCCCCAGCGGAACCAGGTAAGTGTTTCATACACCCCTAATGGCGTGGAGCAAACTATGATAACTACACAATTAAAATTCTTTTCCAAATCAGCCCCTGGTTAGTAATATTTTGACTGTTAAAATGCTACAGTGACCTGGAGCCACACTCTACTGGATAGATTTTGACCTGTTTTAATTCAGGATTCTTCATATTGATTGATGGCTTTGATTTATCACATTGATGGCTTGCAGTCCCTGCACTGCCCCCAAATCACTTTCCCTTAAAACTTCCTAGCAATGCCTACTCCACTGCCTTACAATGCTCTTCCTTCCCTTTCACCCTCTCCATTGTGCAGAAGGAGTTGAGTTCTAATCCAGCCTCCCATGTGCAAAACCTCATTCTAAAAGGACAATAATCTAAGTGATCTGCTGAGAACGAGCAAAACAGAGTATTAGTCTGCAAAGCAATGGTGTTAAAGTGTGACACCCTTCAAACACCCGAAATCAGAAGCTCGTTTTTGCACATGAGATTGTTTTTCTTTGCTCCCTCTGAAAATCAGGAAGCTTAATTTACCGCATAAATATGCAGCTGAGTCTCAATCTGTTGGCTGCACATCCTGAATGAGAAATTGCCTTTGATGGTGTGTCTGTTTTCTTTCTTACTTACTCAAGAAACTATACCGGAAACTTACAAATATTTTTGTGTGTCACATTTAGAAAGGGTGAAGCAATGATCAAGCTTTGGATAAATGTTACCGAGTCCCTACAAGGCTAAGTTCGAGTACTTGAAAGGTTGCCACAGAGAGGAAGGCCAGGATCTCTTCTTGATCATCCCAGAGTGCAGGACACGGAATCATGGGCTCAAGTGACAGGAAGCCAGATTCTGGCTGAACATCAGGAGAAAAGTCCTGACTGTTAGAGCAATACAACAATGGAACCCATGACCTGGGGAGGTGGTGGGCTCTCCCACACTGGAGGCGTTCAAGACGAGGCTGGACAGCCATCTGTCAGGGATGCTCTGACTTGGATTCCTGCACTGAGCAGGGGGTTGGACTCGATGGTCTTATAAGCCTCTTCCAACTCTACTATTCTATGATTCTTTGATTCTCCACAGACACACACACACACACACACACACTCCAGATGTTACCCTTTTTAAATAATTGAGGAGGAGCTCCATTTAAGTAGACATCAAGGCATTAGGGTGTTAGAGAATAGCATGTTGTTGTTGTTCAGTCGTTCAGTCGTGTCCGACTCTTCGTGACCCCATGGACCATAGCACGCCAGGCCTTCCTGTCCTGCGCTCTCTCCCGGAGCGTGCTCAAGTTCATATTCATTGCATCCATGATGCTATCTAGCCATCTCATCCTCTGCCGTCCCCTTCTCCTTTTGCCTTCAGTCTTTCCCAGCATCAGGGTCTTTTCCAGGGAGTTTTCTCTTCGCATTAGGTGGCCAAAATATTGGAGCTTCAGCTTCATTATCTGTCCTTCCAATGAGCACTCAGGGTTGATTTCCTTTAGGATGGACTGATTTGACCTCCTTGCAGTCCAGGGCACTCGTAAGAGTCTTCTCCAGCACCACAGTTCGAAAGAGAATAGCATAGTAAGCAGAAAAAATACTCATAATGAGCCATTAATTGGGGGACTGTCAGTGTCAGGATGAATTATAAGCAGAAGACTCCACGTTCTGTTTTAGACTGTACAAGTGTGGACCTGAGAGGAATCGTTGAGACTACTGGAGGTGGAGGGATATAGGGGGAGGAGAGTGGGCCCTAGATTTAGGATTGGAACTTTGGGCTCTTGGGTTCAAATATTGGTGCGGGCAAGGAGTCCCAACGGGGCTGAGTCTTCTCAAATTCTTCACCTTATTTATGGGTGTCAAATTTGAGGTATGGGGGTGTGGTTGCTGGATATTCTCCAGGGGACTTAATCCTCCTAACAATTTGGGGAGGAGGCAAAAAAGAAAACAATTCTGAGAAATTCTGGCTCAGCTAATAACTGAATGAAGCTGTATCGTTCATACCGCTGGCTGGAAGAAGTGATACGTTAGGAGAGGAGGATGGGAAAGAGCACAGGCGAAGCTGTCTGCTGTCTTCAACAACATTACAATGATGTTTGACAGAATTAAAACTGGATCCACAATTGTGCTTGAAATTCTTTACCCTGTTCATGGATGGAGAGAGAAACGTATTCATTAATTTACTTGTTACATGTATTTTCTGCCTTTCCTCCAAAGAGCCCAAGGTGGCATACACGATCCTCTTCCTCTCCATTCTGTCCTCACAACAACCCTGTGAGATAGGTTAGGCTGAGAGTGAGGGACTGGCTCAAAGTCACCCACTGAGCTTCATGGCGGAATGGGGACTAGAACCCAGATCTCCTGAGTTTTGGTCCAACACTCTAACCACTACACCACAAAAATTGGGGGAGAGGCACTTTACCAAATATTGGGGAGGGTCTGAAATTTCCCAACAATATAAGGGGAGCCTGCAAAAAGGAAATTCTCAGATATTTATCTGGAAACTCCTTCCTGAGACGTTTCAGCCGATGTCCACCTCAGATCCATCCCATCCCCTGCCCCAGGATCCTGTGAGCTATGAAGGGGCATTCCCTCTCCCCTCAGGATCTGCTTGTTCTTTCCTTGCTTTATTGTGTCTGCTGCACTTACTGCCTTTTTTGCACCTGCACACTATCCAGTGTTCCATGGTAACAAGTGCCACAGAGGACTGAAGAATACACGTGCATGATACGCACATGTATTCCTCAATCTTGTATGACACTTGTTACCATGGAACACTCAGTAGTATGCAGGTGCAAAAAAAACAGTTCTCTTTCTGTTTCTTCTGCTTTGTAAAAATTGGGAGTGTGCAAATTTTTTTGACAGAGTTGATTTTTCACAACTGACAAGACTCACTGCTCTAGTTTATAGCTTCTCCCCCCCCTCCCATTGGCTGACCTACCTCACCGGAAAGTGCCTTAGTATTACTGTGTCTGCCAGCTCCAAAATAAGGTGACAAATCGCTTGATATTTAGAGCTGTTCTACACATTTTTAAATTTATTTTCACAGGATTTAGAAAGAAATAGTCCCAATGCTGTTTACAAGATAATATCATGATAAAATGCAATAAGTCCAATCATTAAAGCAATCAAACAGTGATTTAAAAAACCTCATTGAAATAACCAGGGGAGCTGGCAAATGATAGTGGTCAGGGAAATGTTGGGGAAAACAAATGTATCTTGAGTTGTTGGTGGAAACGCTCCACACTACAAGCCGGCCTGATCTCAGTGGGGAGATCATTCCACATGGTGGGCACAATTGAGAAGACCCTCCTCCACAACACAGCCAAACAGACCTCAGTAAGCAAGGCCTCCCCTGCAGAACATAGAGACTTGGAAAGCCTATACGGAAGAAGGCAGTCTCTCAAGCATTATGCAGAAATGAGGTGGTAGAATTTTAATTTAATTTGGCAGAATGATGTTGTACTCTTTCTGGTGCCAGGTGAAGACCTTTTTATTTTCCCAGACATTTTTAGCATTTTAGCATTCCAGCTTTTTTAGCTCTGCTGTGTTAAATCTGCTATTGCGTTTTAAAAACTGCACCGCTGCTAGGTTTTACTCTGGTTATATTTTTATCCTCTTGTTGTTCAGTCGTTCAGTCGTGTCCGACTGTTCGTGACCACATGGACCATAGCACGCCAGGCCTTCCTGTCCTCCGCTCTCTCCCCGAGCGTGCTCAAGTTCATATTCATTGCATCGGTGATGCTATCTAGCCATCTCATCCTCTGTCATCCCCTTCTCCTTTTGCCTTCAGTCTTTCCCAGCATCAGAGTCTTTTCCAGAGAGTTTTCTCTTCGCATTAGGTGGCCAAAATATTTGAGCTTCAGCTTCAGTATCTGTCCTTCCAATGAGCAGTCAGGGTTGATTTCCCTTAGGATGGACTGATTTGACCTCCTTGCAGTCCAGGGGACTCGCAAGAGTCTTCTCCAGCACTACAGTTCGAAAGCATCAATTCTTCGGCACTCAGCCTTCCTTATAGTCCAGCTCTCACAGCTATACATTACTACTGGGAAAACCATAGCTTTGATTAGACGGACCTTTGTCGGCAAGGTGATGTCTCTGCTTTTTACTTTGCTGTCTCGGTTTGCCATAGCTTTCCTCCCAAGGAGCAAGCGTCTTTTAATTTCATGGCTACAGTCACCGTCTGCGGTGATCTTGGAGCCCAAGAAAGTAAAATCTGTCACTGCTTCCATTTCTTCCCCTTCTATCTGCCAGGAAGTGATGGGGCCAGATGCCATGATCTTAGTTTTTTTAATGTTGAGTTTCAAACCAGCTTTTGCACTCTCCTCTTTCACCCTCAACAAGAGGCTCTTGAGATCCTCTTCGCTTTCTGCCATTAGGGTGGTATCGTCTGCATATCGGAGGTTGTTGATAATTCTCCCGGCAATCTTAATTCCGACCTGTGATTCATCCAACCCGGAGTTTCTCATGATGTACTCTGCATATAAGTTAAATAAGCAGGGTGACAATATGCAGCCTTGTCGTACTCCTTTCCCAATTTTGAACCAGTCGGTTGTTCCATGTCTGGTTCTTACTGTTGCTTCTTGACCCTCGTACAGGTTTCTCAGGAGACAGGTAAGGTGGTCTGGTACTCCCATCACTTTAAGAATTTGCCACAGTTTGTTGTGATCCACACAATCAAAGGCTTTAGCGTAGTCAATGAAGCAGAAATAGACATTTTTCTGGAATTCTCTTGCTTTCTCCATGATCCAGCGAACGTTGGCGATTTGATCTCTAGTTCCTCTGCCTCTTCGAAACCCAGCTTGTACTTCCGGTAGTTCTCGGTTCACATACTGCTGAAGCCTAGCTTGTAGGATTTGGAGCATCACCTTGCTGGCATGTGAAATGAGCGCAATTGTGCGGTAGTTTGAACACTCTTTGGCATTGCCCTTCTTTGGAATTGGAATGTAAACTGACCTTTTCCAGTCTTGTGGCCACTGTTGAGTGTTCCAGATTTGTTGGCATATTGAATGCAGCACTTTAACAGCATCATCTTTTAGGATTTTAAATAGCTCAGCTGGAATACTGTCATCTCCACTAGCTTTGTTGTTACTAATGCTTCCTAAGGCCCACTTGACTTCACTCTTGAGGATGTCCGGCTCAAGTTCAGTGACTGCACTATCATGGCTATCAGGGACATTCAGATCTTTCCTGTATAGTTCTTCTGTGTATTCTTGCCACCTCTTCTTCATCTCATCTGCTTCTGTTAGGTCCCTGCCTTCTTTGTCCTTTATCATGCCCAAAACGTTCCCTTGAGATCTCCAATTTTCTTGAAGAGATCTCTAGTCTTTCCCATTCTGTTCCTCGATTTCTTTGCATTGTTCATTTAAGAAGGCCTTCTTGTCTCTCCTTGCTATTCTCTGGAACTCTGCATTCAGTTGGATATATCTTCCCCTTTCTCCCTTGCTTTTCGCTTCCCTTCTTTCGTGAGCTACTTGTAAAGCCTCCTCAGACAGCCACTTTGCTTTCTTGCATTTCTTTTTCTTTGGGATGGATTTCGTTGCTGCCTCCTGAACAATGTTACGGACCTCCGTCCATAGTTCCTCAAGCACTCTATCAGGTCTAATCCCTTAAATCTGTTCCTCACCTCCACTGTATATTCATAAGGGATATGATTTAGGTCATACCTGAATGGTTTAGTGGTTTTCCCGACGTTCTTCAATTTAAGCCGAAATTTTGCAAGAAGCAGCTCATGATCTGAGCCACAGTCAGCTCCAGTCCTTGTTTTTACTGACTGTATAGAGCTTCTCCATCTTTGGCTGCAAAGGACATAATCAAACTGATTTCGATATTGACCATCTGGTGATGTCCATGTGTAGAGTCGTCACTTGTGCTGTTGGAAAAGAGTGTTTGCTATGATCAGCGTGTTCTCTTGGCAAAACTCTATTAGCTTTTGTCCTGCTTCATTTTGAACACCAAGGCCATGCCTGCCTGTTATCCCGGTGATTTCTTGACTTCCTACTTTAGCATTCCAATCCCCTATGATGAAGAGGACGTCCTTTTTTGGTGTTAGTTCTAGAAGGTGTTGTAGGTCTTCATAGAACCGATCAACCTCAGCTTCTTCGGCCTCAGTGGTTGGGGCATAGACTTGAATTACTGTGATGTTGAATGGTTTGCCTTGGATTCGTACTGAGATCATTCTATCATTTTTCAGATTGTACCCCAGTACTGCTTTTCCCACCCTTTTGTTGACTATGAGTGCTACTCCATTTCTTCTAAGGGATTCTTGCCCACAGTAGTAGATATGATGGTCACCTGAATTAAATTTGCCCATGCCTGTCCATTTTAGTTCGCTGATTCCCAAGATGTCAATGTTCAATCTTGCCATCTCATGTTTGACCACCTCCAGCTTACCTTGATTCATTGATCTGACATTCCAGGTTCCTAAACAATATTGTTCTTTACAGCATTGGATTTTCTTTTCACTACTAGACACATCCACAGCTGAGTGTCCTTTCAGCTTTGGCCCAGCCGCTTCACTCTTTCTGGCGCTACTTGGAAATACCCTCTGCTCTTCCCCAGTAGTATATTGGACACCTTCCGACCTGAGGGGCTCATCTTCCGGCGTCATCTCTTTTAGCCTTGTGATACGTTCCATGGGGTTTTCTTGGCAAGAATACTGGAGTGGGTTGCCATTTCCTTCTCCAGTGGACCACATTTTGTCAGAACTCTCTGCCATGACCTGTCCTTCTTGGGTGGCCCTGCACGGCATAGCTTATGGCTTCACTGAGTTACGCAAGCCCCTTCGCCACAACAAGGCAGTGATCCATGAAGGGGTTTTATCCTTTAGTTTTAATCTATTATATCTTATATTGTATTTTCTGTTGCATTTTTAATTTTGTGAACCTCCCAGAGAGCTTCAGCTATTGGGCGGTATAAAAATGAGATAAATAAATAATATAATTTTAATTGTAAAATTTGAGCTGAAAAGTGACTCAAAAATAAAGACCGTTCCAGAATTATGTGCCAAAATTTGGAATGTTCCCATACTAGGGATGTCAGAGGAATCCTTTTCAGGGGTGGAGCTTGATGGGTTTTTGTTGGTTCAGCCCCTGGACTTTGATCCATTTTCCGCTAACTGGCCCACCTCAGTTCTGCAGTGAGCCAGGCCAGTTAGGAGATGTTTTGTGGGGTTTTTAAAGAAAAAAAATATGCTAATTATGGCTGAATTTTGTGCAAATTTCAACAACAATTTGTGTAAATCTCTATTTGTGCAGATCGCGTCCAACACCAAAAAAAAATAAATAAATCCACAAACATCTGCAAAAAAAAACCCTTCCCCCTGGAGTTCAGGGAAAACCCACAGCTTGGCTTGCAAATGCAAACTGAGCCAGGCAGATGGTCATATATATATTCCCCTGGAACTCCATCAAGCCCAAAAAGGGCCAGATTTCAAAGTGACAGACATCCCTATCCCATACATTTAAAAAAGTTAATTTCATGTAAGAACATAACACATAAGAGAGGGAGCTACATTAAGCTTTTCTCTCTCATACTCTGTTTTACTACATGGGGGAGCAAGAAAAATATATATACGGCCATCTGCGGGTACAATCCAGACTTCTGCTGCCTTGGTCTAGTAGTGTTACTGCAATTATGTCTACCACCTGCCTTCTCCCACATGTTCTCCTTCCCCATGCTCTCTGTTCAACATTTGTTCACTATCTGCTCCATGCCTTGAAATATGGCTCATGGCTACAAGGAAGCTGTGCTGCTGTGCTGCTGAGGCTGTGGAAGAAGCATCCTAGGGAAGACTGCCAAGCCCCCTCACAGCACCCTTTTGGTCATTTGGAGGCGATTTCGGGAGGTTAAGTGTGGGCAGGGCGTCCCTGCTGCTGCAAAGATGGAGGATAGGGACAGGGGTTGACTGCCTGTTTTCTCTGATTGCTGATTGCATTCATTTATTATATTGCTGTGATTGTTTTTAACCTTTCCTGTCATTTTGAGTCTTCAAGTGGGAGAAAAATGGGGATATGCATTTTCCCCCTAAATAAAGAAAGAAACAATATGACCCAGAGGTGCACATTGTGCAGAAAGAGGTGGCAGAGTGGATTGGTATCATTTAAGAATGCAGAAACCTGAATGCATTCCAAGGGGCAGTATCCAGTGGGGCTGCTCCGCCTCCCCTGATTCTATTGCACATGCAGGACCCACCTCTTGCACAATGGGGCTTTGGTGCATCTAAAAAATAACCCCAGAAACAAGCAGAAATGCTCGTTTCCAGATCAGGGCAGGTCTGCTGACCTTCCCTGTTCTGGAAATGACCATTTCTGCTCTTTTCAGGTTATTTTTAAAAGTGCCAAAGCCCTGTTGCACAAGTGGTGGGTCCTGTGAGCACATAGGTACAATAGGATACTACTCATAATTTAAATAATTCCAAAATGAAAACCAATCCTCTCCCGAAGTCTAAAAACAGGTGGGAGAGAGACTTTAGCCCAGACTTGCTGCTGCTATGCTCATTTTCTGTTTGCAGCTAGGGGAACATTTAAAAATATGATCCTACCTCCCACGCACCCCGCTCGCCCAAGTCTGTCCCCTCATTCTGTGCTGTGTGTACAATGGTTCCCACTTCAAACTTCTGCAGAAGATTTTCCAGAGTTCTTATGGTGATGTCACTATTGTCCCTGGAGATGTTTATGTTTTACCGCTTTGCAGACTTAGCTTAGACCATTAGAAAGAGAGATTGGCATACTTGTTTTGTTTTTGTTGTTCAAAAGAAGGTTTACATCTAGCTTCCTGTGGATAAATGGGATGGGTGTACATTGAAACATGGAGTTACAACATGAAGGGGATAGCTTTATACTAAAAGCAGTCTTAGAAGCTGCTAATCCAAGAGGGAGATGGATGAGAGGTGCTTATGCTTACATTTCCCATAATGCCTTTCTGTAAACATACTGTTTATAACGCTTTAGTAGATTTTTACACCATCCTTTGGAATAGTCACTTTATACTGTCATAGGAAGGGAACATTGGAAGGTGTTCCACTACGCCCATTGTTATCTACTCTGATTGGGGCAGCATCCAACTGTGTCATTACATTAGCGCAAGTGCTGTTGTGCTAGCGATAACTTGGTTCTGAACTGTGCATGAGAGGAAAATGCAACTAAAGTTACATTTGCACAAGCACAGTTGTGCAAGTGGTTGTGCATTATGCTTATGCAACCTGATGTGCAACCAGTTGTGCATAGTTCTTGTGCAACCAATTGTGTAACCGGTTGTGCTTGCACAACCAGTTGCACAAGCATAATGAGCAGCCGCTTGTGCAACAGAAAGATTCAGCAGAGCTCTGCCAGTATTTGAGTTTGCGGAATGACGCCATGGGCTACTTTAGGGAGAGGAAGGGTTTTCCCATCACATGCTACATGATCCTTGTTTAAAATAGAGATGCCAGGGATGGAACATGGGACATCCTATATGCAAAGCATGTGCTCAGCTACCAAGCTGCAGTCCCTGTCCTGGCCTGTCTAGGAAGAACAGTAAACAAGCTTACAATAGGTTTCACTTTATGTTTGTCCATGACCATCTGGCTTCTTGCACCCTTAACAGCTCAGTGTGGCGGGACCATGGAAGAGATGGAAGGGGTAATCCTGAGCCCTGGCTTCCCAGGAAACTACCCTAGCAACAGCGACTGTACATGGAGGATATCTTTTCCAGTGGGGTTTGGTAAGAAGTGTGTCGTGCCTTTCCCATCTCATCTTAAACCATGTCTAATGGATACATTTTTTTGCAGATATTGTTGTTAGTCTAACTAGGGTGGCCTTGTGTCCTCTTTTACAGAGGGCAGTCCTCTGTTTGAAGTGCTGCCAGAGGACCATCCTCTATTTGAAGGTGTCCTCTATTTGAGGGGCTGGTGTCCAAGTCCAGTTTAAGGATAAAGAACCATAAGAACTGTTACTCATCCATGCCTAGCACCTGGACAGCAGACTGAATAGGCAGGCACACAGGTCACCTGGTGACAGTTGTTTGAACTATGTAAATTGCTGTTCTTTATTTTTGATGATTAATTTCCTCTTTTTTGGCAAGTGGCCACCCTACATCTGACCCATGCGGAACCAGTCATCTGCACTGTAGAAGATGGAATCCTAAGGTGTTGAGGATGCTGTTTTTTAACGCTCCCCTCATATATAAAATCTCTCTGTAGGTAGAAATAGCAAACTTATTTTAATATATTCTTATAGTTTTAAAATGTAAACCACCTTGGACTTCAAAGGATTTTAAAACAGCGATAATTAAATAACAGAAGAAAATTAGCATGGCTGGGGAAAAGTTCTAGTCCATCTTCTGCCCTCCCAGTTCTGCTAGATTTTGTAAGGCAAGGAGTTTCATATACAAAGGAGCATTCCAAAGTGAAATCCCTCACCTTCAGTTTGACATGGTACAGTCCATGCTACCACCTTGGGCCTCTGCCACTTCATTCCTACTGTAATGTGTGTTGACCAGGTTCTAGTTAGCACCTCTGAAGAGGGCAGAATTCTCTAGAGCAAGAACTATCCAGCCTTTCAGATTTTTTGGACATTTGCTCTTTCCTACTTGGGAAGCTCTTGTTGGGAGCTGGTCTGAGGAGTGACAAGATCAGACTAGGGATGTTGAGAGGCCATGCAAATAATGGGGTGTAAAGTGAGTTTTACCGGCTTGCAAAACTCACTGCTTCTGTGCTCCGGTAATGTTTCCTCTTTCAAAATCTAAAAGTAAATCTTTTGGGGGTGTAAGTGTGAAATGAAGTGTACCTCTCCTTGTAATTGTGCCTCCACTGTCAGAAATTTTGAAAATACTGCCAGAGCCTGTACAGTTTCCTTGAGCCTAGGGATGCTTGAGGAATTTGATCTTTGCGACTTCCAGTACGAACAGATTGGATGCACAGCTCTTGAATTAATGTGTAGGTTGGAATAATCAGATTTCATACTTTTCCAAACGATGTTTAAATATCTTTTAAAATGTGTATATTTTGAAATGCTTCTGATAAAGTGGACAGTGTCCCTGATCGCTTATGCCAGAACAAATAGTTAGTCTTTAAGGCTGGGATATCCAACATGGTGTGCCCGGCCACCAGTGTGCCCACAGACACCTCTCTTGTTGCCTGCAAAACTCCCTGCCCCTCCTGATTTTGATTTTATTTCTTAAGGGCACAATCCCATGCATGTTTAGACAGAACAAAGTCCTACAACTTCCAGCATCTCCCAGCCAGCATGGGATGCTGGCTGAGGAATGCTGGGACTTGTAGGACTTCCTTCTGTCTAAACGTGCATGGGGCTGTGCCCTAAGAACATTTAAAATAATTATTTTTAAACTGGGAGGCTGCCATGCTACAAAGCAAAGTGCTGCCCTCCAGCCTCGTCTTTATCTGGGTTCAAAAGAGTGGTGTTGTATTTTGGAGCTCTGGTCCCCACCTTTGCCTTGGACTTAAGTTTTTGGTTCTTAAGTATTTTTATTTTAGTCTCACAAGTTTGCCTTCTGGGAAACAAATGTTTTGTGACCAGCCATGCCCACCATGGCAGTCATTTTGTGAATAGGCAAGCCCACCCAATTGTGGCCATTTTGTGGGAGCGCCCATGACATTCTCTCAACATTCCAAATGTGCCCACCAACACCCCCCCAAAAAACGTTGGGACCCCTGCTTTAAGGTACAAGCCTCTCTTTTTTCTGCAACAGACTAACACAACTATCCCTCTGGAAATTGTACTTAACTGGCTATTTCAGTGTAAATTGTATGTGGATTTAAAAAAAAAAAAAACAGCGGAGACAAATGTGGGACTTATGGGTGGACACATGTGAATGAGACACAGACCAGATATAGAGTGATCCATCCAGTCCTAGTTGAGCCACAATCCATGTCCTGACTGGGTTGCATTGATATGCCTCCTTTCGCTCCATCCTGCCCTCATTCCCCTTGACATGCAGGTGCTCACATCCAGTTCTTGAACTTCTCTACTGAGCCCAACCATGACTTTGTCGAAATTCGCAATGGGCCATATGACACCAGCAACATCATCAGCCGGTTTAGCGGGACTGACCTTCCGGGCTCCCTCCTGTCTACATCGCATGAAACCACCGTCTATTTCCACAGCGACCACTCTCAGAACAAGCCTGGCTTTAAGGTGGAATACCAAGGTGAGGCAGCTAAGGAAGCCATGACTGAGGCAACCTTATCACCCTTGGGGTTCATGTGAAGACTGCCGAATGCAACAGCCACTTCTCTCCTTTTGAAGTCATACCTTGAGGGTTTAATCCAAATTACGGCAATGGAGTTACACAGGAGCCTTGCTTAAGCCTAATAGCCTGGGCCTGTTCACCCTGCTTATACAGACAAGTTAATTCACAGTGTGTTTTCCTAGAGGTCCTTATGTGCTCTGCCTGAGAATTCAACCTGACCTGAATTTCTTAGATGCTTAGAGGCCTCCTAATTGTTGCATCAGAGGAATTCCCCCTTGCAAAGATCTTTTGTCTAGCTTTTTCCAGCTGTTCCCATTCTGTTGCTAATTGAAAGTGATGAAAGCTTTGGTGTCTCCCTGCAAGTTGTGTTATTATTTCTTATTTCCATAGAACCATTGGTGTATACAATGCCATACAGAGCAACAGAAGCTCAGAAGACCAGAAGAGTTTCCAATCTAAATTTTGACAGTTGCCGGGGCGGGGCAGGGTGTGAGAGAGAGAGAACAGGGAGATAGGAAGAGAAGAAAGAAGGGAGAGGCAAAGTGAACCATTTTCTCATAAACCATTCTCTAGATCACACTCTCAAACAATCACTTCACAAATCACCACAGACCTCTCTCTCTCTCTCTCTCTCTGTCTCTCAGTTCTCAGTCCTAAAATCCTGCCTCTCACAAATCCTAACTCTGATCTAAACCATCCCTCAACCCTATCTCATTACTAACTCTGATCTGACCCTCGCTATCTCTATCTGACTCCCTTAGCACAGCACCAGTGTATATAGCACACACATCTTACTCTCTCAGCCAATCAGCTCACATTTGCAAACCCACCATTCTTTCTGCTGGTCATCTCTCTCTCACCATAGATATACTCACCATAAAACACAGAGATATAACAGAAATACATAATCATAACTGTAGACTCATAACAGGAACACATTACTATACTTACAGATAATACACATAGAGACGTGGAGCTGGCATAGTGGTTTTCTCTCCCATTGAAACCAATGGGAGGGAGAATTCTAAAAAGGACAACCGAGGCTGGAAAAAAGGTAAAGAAGAAAGAACCCTCCCACACACATGCACACACCTACTAGGGATGTGCGAAAGTCACTTGCCTTTTCGAAGGGGGTGATTTGCGGTGGGGGGGAGGCGCTCCGCGCCTCCCCCTGAAATCCTAACCCAGCCAGCTCTGCTCTGCAGCAACTCTGCGGAGCTGCCAGCCTGGTGCATTCGCAGGCATGCGGAGCCTGCGGACGCAAATGGCGGAGGCTACGGCGGCCGCCATTTGCATTCCTGTTTTTTTGCCGTGATAGGCTACATAAATATTTACGTAGCCTATCACAGCCTCCGCAGGGATGCAAATGGCGTCCCTGCATTAGCCGTGATAGGCTACGTAAGTGTTTACGTAGCCTATCATGGCAAAAATGGGGAAGCGAATGGCGGCCACAGGGGCTAAAGCAGGATGCAAATGGTGTAGCGGATGCCATTTGCATCCCTGCTCTTTGCCATGATAGGCTACGTAAATATTTACGTAGCCTATCACGGCAAAAAAACAGGGGCGCAAATGATGGCAGCTACGGCGGCTGCCAATTGCGTTCCCTTTTTTGCCATGATAGGCTACATAAATATTTATGTAGCCTATCACGCCTTCCGCAGGGATGCAAGTGGCGTCACTGTGTTAGCCGTGATAGGCTACGTAAGTATTTACATAGCCTATCGTGGCAAAAATGGGGAAGTGAATGGCGGCCGCAGATGGGCTGCCATTCGCAAAGCAGCACGAACGGCACCAGGTAAGTGCTCCGTTTTGCACACCTTTCGTGGGGTGGTGGGGCGGGGGGGCTTCGTTCCACCACGGATTTCGCAGGGCTGAATGCACTGGCATTCAGTCTCACTGAGATCCGTGGCAGAATTCTCTGACATCACTAACACATACATACATTCCACCATAGCCAGAATGAATTTGGCAGTGCTTCCTCCATAGATTCTCTCTCTCCTGCCTACATAGGATTGCTTCACAGAAGTAGGGATGGCAGAGAATTCCGCCACGGACTCCAGTGAGGCTGGATTCTTTAGAATCCGGCTCCCCGGAGTCCGTGGTGGAACGGACCACTCCCCTCCGCCACCCCGCGAAATTCTCCCCGGATGGACCCTACCTGCTGCCAGCCGATCCGGTCCGTTCATTGCCGTCCACTTCCCCAGTCTGTGGCCGCAAACGGTGTCCAGCGTAGCGGACGCCATTTGCGTCCCTGCTTTAGCCGTGATAGGTGTCAGGGTGGACACTGAGCCCATAGAATCCCAGAGTAGTTCTGATTCTGAGGAAGAGCAGTTGCTCCTGGGAGAGGAGCGCGCTCCTCTTTCCCAGGACCAACAGCTGACGGAGATTCCTCCCACCAGCATTCCTAGTTTAGTTAGCAGTCCAGGGAGTGACCAAGCACAGATAGCAGACTTGGTGGATGTGCGACGCAGACGCAGAGAGTGGCACCAGATGGAGGGCACGGAAAGGAGGCGTAATGCCAGGTTGGCACGCAAACAACGGCTGCGCCCAGAGGATCCAAGGGAAAAGGGGAGGGACTCTCCCTAGTCCTTAAGTTCAGGGGTCTGCCAGTAATTCCCTTTCAAACGGGGACCAACTGTTCCAACTTAGGGCATAGGTATTCTACTGCTCATATCTAGTTGCAATCGGTAGAGTTGTTAAGCTGTAAAAGAAGAATAAAGCTTTGAAAGGAATTCCTTTGTCTGTGTCTGGACTTGGCTACTGGATTAGACTGAGAGAGGCCTCCAAGGAGCCCTTGACAGCAGGCTACGTAAATATTTACACAGCCTATCACGGCTAAAGCAGGGATGCAAATGGCGTAGCAGATGCCATTTGCATCCCTGCTCTTTGCCATGATAGGCTATGTAAATATTTACACAGCCTATCACGGCTAAAGCAGGGATGCAAATGGCGTAGCAGATGCCATTTGCGTCCCTGCTCTTTGCCATGATAGGCTACGTAAATATTTACACAGCCTATCACGGCTAAAGCAGGGATGCAAATGGCGTCTGCTACACTGGACGCCATTTGCGGCTGCAGACCTGCAGCGGACGGACGTCCGACCAGCGCTCCGTGGACTCGCTGCAGAGCGGAGCCGGCCAGGGAGGATTCCAGGGGGAGGGACAGATCGCCTCCCCCCCACCGCGGATGCCCCGGACCGGAATGGTGAGTGGGGTTCATACACCCCTACACAGAAGAGGTAGGTTTTGAGAAGGGATGTCAGAGAAATCCGAAACAGATTCAAATGACTCTGGATTTCTGTGTATCTGACACATGGATTCCACAGCAGAGTGGCATTTTCCAAGTTACGTGGACTTGCAGACTAGTTTTTTACTTTCTGGAACTGTATGGTAAATTTAGCCATATGAAAATACAAAGTTTGCTGGTAAATACAGTAATATATGTGCCATTTAAAAAACAAAACAATGTTTTTTATATCTCTGATCTCTCTTCAGCCTGTGTAGCACTCTCTCTTTTTTGTGCGCTCTGTTCATTGATTGCATGCTCACCTAAGAAAAATATGCAAAAATGTTGACATGCTAGCAAAAATGCCATAAATTGTGGCGGACTTTTTGTGGACTTTTTTGCAGACTTTCCAAAGGGGCGGGGGGGGGGGGATTGATTCCATCAATGAGCAGAGAATGGAACAAAAGACACCTGGCAATCTGTGAAACACATACAGAATGGACTAAACAAAATCCATACATCCCTAGTTTTGAGAAGGGAATTGAAGGGGAGAAAGAGAAAGGGATGGAGAGAGATGGCACCGTGTCAATATCCAGAGAGGTGATTCCAAGCAGATGGAATTCTGCTGTCTCCAGATCTGGCAATAAAAAGCTAGATTCTCTGAGTTCATTTTCATTGTGTTGTGCTGGTCAGGAATTTTTCTAGACCAGTGGTAATCAGACTTTTTGAACTTGTCCCTCTTTCTAAACTTATTCTACCTTCTGCCCTTGCCCACCCCCACCAAAGTGGCACCCTTTATTTATGCATTAGTTATTTGTTCATTCAGAATAAGGGTTGCTGTACAGCCGAAGCTCTCTGGAGTGTGCACGTGATTACAAAATAAACCCACCACCCACTGCCTCCTTTGATTTCCAGCGTATGAGCTCCAGGAGTGCCCTGACCCTGAGCCCTTTGCCAATGGCGTTGTGAGAGGAGCCGGTTACAGCGTGGGCCAGTCCATTTCCTTTGAGTGTCTCCCTGGCTATCAGCTGATTGGCCACCCTGTCGTCACCTGTCAACATGGAACCAATAGGAACTGGGACCACCCATTGCCCAGGTGTGAAGGTATGGCTTTATTGAGTCCCCTCTCAGAAGGGTGACTGTTTGAGAGGGCAGAAAGAAAGGAAGATCTAGCCCTGTTTCCAAGCATAATTATTGTCAACATTATATCCTAATATCTGGCCAAATACCCCTGAATCACATTATATAGCTTTAATATAGTGGGCTATTTATGTTAGATTTTTGCTTTTCTGCATTGACTTAAGATGCTGTAACACCACCACCACCACTACCCCCCCCACACACACACACCATGTACCCTTCAGCCATCCTACTACCACCACAAAAATTTTGCCTATACACCTTTGCTGGTAGGGTGGGCTCCCATCCTCCACCATTTTCTGTTTTTACCTAGAACATCCTTCCCCCAAGTGGTGGCCTCTGGATGTGTTGGACTGCCACTCCCATCATCACCAGCCAGCAGGCAACCCAAACGGGAATTGTAGGATCCGAGATCTTTCTCCTACAATCCTTTGTGATGTCACAGAGGGTACTCACACATTCCCCCAGAGTCCTCTGTGACAGCCTTCCTACCCCACCGCCTGCATAGCACCTGAAGTACAAGAAGGTGCATTGCTCCATGGAAGAGCCTTTGCTCATACAGAGCTCCAACTATGATTTACTAGGGAGCAGTATCAGGAAATGGGGCCTGTCCCTGGTAAATCACTCTCCCTGATTTATTTCTGCCTTTGCGGACCTTGGTACCAATTTTATTTAGTTTGAGTTGCTAGCCTTATCGTTCTTTGGGGTTCAGCTCCCACCCCGCACACTGCAGTAGTTGAAACCTCTTGAGTATGGGGGAGTTTCTGCTCACTCCCTGGTCAGTGGCCGTGGCACCCAGTGCAAGAGAAATCTGAGAGCGGGGAGGGCTGATGATCCCCTCCCTCACACTGAAGTTTGGGGAAGGTTGGTTTAAGGCTATATCCGAAAGAGGCCATTGTCAGTTTCCTGAGAGGCAACTGTCAGGGGCAGGCTCCTCATATGCGAAGGCAGCCCTCACTTCCTACTACCTCTCCCTCCTCCTCGCTCGGACCCCCCCCCCGTTACTCAGTTGGCATGATTAGGGAGGTGTTTTATTGTTCTATGTCACTTTTTGCCTTTTCGTGTTCAAACAAGCCTCCAAGTCAAAACTTAACCTCAACCCAAGCGGAAGAATAAAAAAGGTGGAAGGAGCAGGGCTTTGATCACCTCCTTGCTTTGCGTCTTTAACATCCACCTCACTGCGCTGGAGTAAGTTTAATGCATAACACCACGCTGCTCCCCTTGCTGAGAGATGATGGCCTTTCCGACAGTCACGCCCCACGGATTTGAGGACGAGTTGTCAGCGTGTGCTTCTGGCACAGGCAACTGCCGTGATTCTGAAATGCTGCTGACATTTCCTGTCTTGCGAGTGCTGCATCCTTCAGATGAATTTTGATTAATGACTCTCATGTATCACCGGTTTATCAAACGGTGCTCTGGAGCTTCTAGGACGGGGCACAGGGTCCCTCCTAGGGATGTACGAAAGGGACTTACCTTGTCCCGCAGCTTGCTTTACGGTGGGGGGGGAGGTGCTTCACTTCTCCCCCCGAAATTCAGGCCGGGGGGGAGGCGCCCCGCCTTGCCCGGCCGAAATTCAGGCCGGGGGGGGAGGCGCCCCGCCTCGCCCGGCCGAAATTCAGGCCGGGGAGAAGCGCCCCATCTCCCCGGCCGCGAAAGAAAAAGTGGGGGGGGGAAACCCCGTGATAGGCTACGTAACGATTAACGTAGCCTATCACGGCTAGATTTCCAAAGTCAGCCATGATAGGCTACATAAATCGTTACGTAGCCTATCACGACTGACTTTGGAAATCTAGCCGTGATAGGCTACGTTAATCATTACGTAGCCTATCACGGGTTGTTGTTTTTTTTTAACTTTACTTTGTAATGGCGGTGGCGGCAGCCAGTCGGAAGACCGGCTGCCGCCCCCGACGAAAAGCCAACGAACCGCCGCCAGGACCTGCCGCCGGGAGGGACATTCGCCAAAGGTAAGTCCCATCCCGGGGGGGGGGGGCGGAGAATTTCACTGCCAATTTCGGGGGGCCGAATGCGTTGGCACTCAGCCCCCCGAAGTTTCGGGGAGAAATTCTCAGCCATCCCTAGTCCCTCCCCAAGAAGAGCGGTGGTGCTGGACAAGCTTCCCTGAAAGACAGCTCGACTCCTGCTGCTAGTTTCAGGAGGATGTGTTCTCTGGGGGCGGCCGGTCATTTCACACAATGCAGTGATAGAATCATAGAATTATAGAACAGTAAGGTTGGAAGGGGCCCACAAGACCATTGAGCCCAACCCCCTGCTCAATGCAGGAATCCAAGTCAGAGCATCCCTGACAAGTGGCAGTCCAGCCTCGTCTTGAATGCCTCCAGTGTGGGAGAGCCCACCACCCCCCTGGGTAATTGGTTCCATTGTTGTATTGCTCTAACTCTCAGGGAGTTTTTCCTGGTGTTCAGCCAGAATCTGGCCTCCTGTAACTTCAGCCCATTATTCCGTGTCCTGCACTCTGGGATGATCAAGAGGAGATCCTGGCCTTCCTCTCTGTGACAAGCTTTCAAGTACTTGAAGAGTGCTATCCTATCTCCCCTCAGTCTTCTCTTCTCAAGGCTTAACATGCCCGGTTCTTTCAGTCTCTCCTCATAGGGCTTTGTTTCCTGTCCCCTGATCATCTTCGTTACCCTCCTCTGAACGCTGTCCAGTTTGTCTGCATCCTTCTTAAAGTCTGGTGCCCAGAACTGGACACAGTACTCCAGATGAGGCCTAACCAGTGCTGAGTAGAGGGGAACTAGGACTTCCCGGGATTTCGAAGCTATGCTTCCATTAAAGCAGCCCAAAATAGCATTTGCCTTTTTTGCAGCCACATCACATTGTTGGCTCATATTCAGCTTGTGATTGACAACAATTCCAAGATCTTTCTCGCTTGTAGTGTTGTTGAGCCATGTATCCCCCATCTTGTAACTGTGCAATTGGTTTCTTTTTCTGAGGTGCAGAACTTGACATTTATCCCTATGTCATTCTGTTGTTTTCTGCCCAGCGCTCCAGTCTATCAAGATCACTTTGAATCTTGTTTCTGTCTTCCAAAGTATTAGCTATCCTGCCCAGTGCTGTGTCATCTGCAAATCTGATCAGCATTCCCTGCACCTCTTCCTCCAAGTCATTAATACAAATGTTGAAGAGCACTGGGCCCAGGACTGAGCCCTGCGGTACCCCACTCGTTACCTCTCCCCAGTTTGAGAAGGTCCCATTGATAAGCACTCCTTGAGTCCGATTCTGTAGCCAACTGTGGATCCACCGGATCGTTGTTTCATCTAGCCCACTTTGAGCTAGTTTGCTCATCAGGATATCCTGGGGCACTTTGTCGAAAGCTTTGCTGAAGTCGAGGTATATGAAGTCTACAGCAATTCCCACAGTCCACAAGGTACCAGGGTTGGATTGGAGTCCAGAGAGCCCCAAAGCAGTTCTGATTCTGAGGAAGAGATGGAAACCACAGGAGAGGAACCTTCACGCTGTTCAGAGGAGCAGCAAGGGGGAGAGCCCATCCGGTACACATTCCTCAGAGTGATAGTGACCCTGGCAGGGAGAGGGAGGAGCAACAGCAGTTTCTGGATGCTAGGCGCCGGCACACCCTCAAGCGTGAGATGGCGGGCACTGAGAGGAAGCGCTCATCCCGCTTGGCACTACGGCAACAGTGACGCCCCAATGCCCCACAGGAAAGGGATGGACTCTCTCCTCCTAGCTCATAAGTACAGAGGTTTCCCGCCTTCCCCTCCAAACAGAGATCAACTGATTCCTAAGGTTAGAACCCCTGAGTAGGCAGCTCTCTTAAGTCACACTCATAGGATCAAGCAATTAGCATCTGTAAGCGTCATTAGATTGAATTAGAATAAAGTAGGGTTGGCGGAGAATTTCTCCCCGAAACTTCGGGGGGCCGAGCACCAACGTGTTCGGCCCCCTGAACAAGTTTCGGGGAGAAATCCTCCGAACCCCCCCCCGCACCCCGCACCCCCCCCGGGACGGGACTTACCTTCGCCGAATGTCCCTCCCGGCGGCGGGTCCGGCTGGCGGTTCGGCCGGTGTTCGAGCGGGGCGGGAGCGGCAGCCGGTCTTTCGACCGGCTGCCGCCACCGCCATTGCAATAAAAGAAAAAAAAATGCCCCCGTGATAGGCTACATGACGATTAACGTAGCCTATCACGGCTAGATTTGCAAAGTCATCCGTGATAAGCTACGTCAATCGTCACGTAACCTATCACGGGTGACTTAAAAAAAAAAAAAAGTGTGTACGGATAATGGCGGCCCCCATAGGGAGCGGCCATTCCCCTTCCTTATTTGGTCGCTGTAGTCTACGTAAAGATTTACGTAGACTACGGCGAAAATAAGGGCAACGCTATTTGCGTTGCCCTTATTTTCGCCGTAGTCTACGTAAACATTTACGTAGACTACAGCGACTAAATAAGGAACGCGAATGGCGGCTCCCTATGGGGGTCGCCATTAGCGTACGTGCTTTTTTTTTTTTTTAAGTCACCCGTGATAGGCTACGTGACAATTAACGTAGCCTATCACGGCTGAATTTGCAGATCCAGCCGTGATAGGCTACGTGAATCGTCACGTAGCCTATCAGGGGGCGTGTTTGTTTGTTTTTTAACTTCCGCGTTCGCGGCCGGGCCGAGGCGGGAAGCCTCCCCCCCCCGGCCTGAACTTCGCGGGGGGAGCAGCGAAGTGCCTCCCCCCCACCGCGAACGTCCTTCGAGGACAGGTAAGGGACTTTCGTCCACCCCTAGAATAAAGCCTTGGAAAAGAGCCCTACTGTCTGCGTGTTGATTCTGGCTACCTGTGGATTTCAGAAGGCAGCAGGGGCAACCTTCTTGACACAATGAGATCAGATTAGTCTGGCAGGATTTGTTCTTGACAAATCCATGTTGGCTTCAAGTAATCACTGCATTGTTTTCAAGGTGCTTACGGATGGATTGCTTTTAGGGTAGGGATGTCAGAGAATTTCGCCACGAATCTCGGGGAAGCCGAATGCCAGCGCATTTGGCCCCCCGAAATTAGTGGCGAAACGGTCTGCCCCCCCACCCCAGGACGGGACGGGACTAACCTTGTGCGAATGTCCCTGGCGGCGGCGGCTCCGGTGGCAGTTCGGCAGCGGTTCAGCGGCGGCAGCTCCGGCGGCCGGTCTTCCGACCGGCAGGACAGGTTTCGTGGCAGGAGGGATGGGGCGCCTCCCCCTGGCCAGAATTTCGGGGGGAGGGACGGAGCGCCTACCCCCCACTGAGAATCAAGTTTTGGGTTCAGGTAAGGGACTTTCGTACATCCCTATTTTAGGGATGTCAGAGAATTCTGCCACGGATCTCGGTGAGGCTGAATGCCAGTGCATTCGGCCCCCCCAAAATCCGTGGTGGAAAGAAGCCCCCCACCTCCCCACCCCGCGACAGGTGCATGAAACGGAGCACCTACCTGCTGCCGTTCACACTGCTTTGTGAATGACGGCCGCATCTGCGGCCGCCATTCGCTTCTTCATTATAGCTGTGATAGGTTACGTAAATACTTACGTAGCCTATCATGGCTAACACAGTGACACCATTTGTGTCTTTGCAGAGGCCGTGATACGCTACGTAAATATTTACGTAGCCTATCACAGCAAAAAAAAGGGAACGCAAATGGCGGCTGCCGTAGCCACTGCCATTTGCATTAGCTGTGTTTTTGTTTTGTTTTTTGCTGTGATAGGCTACGTAAATATATACGTAGCCTATCATGGCCAAAAAACAGGAACACAAATAGCGGCCGCTGTAGCCGCCACCATTTGTGTCCACAGGCTCCACACGGCGCCTGAGAATGCACCCAGCTGGTGGCTCCGCGGAGTTGCAGCGGAGCGGAGCCGGATGGGTTAGGATTTCGGGGGGAGGTGCAGAGCGCCTCCCCCCCACCGCGAATCACCCCATCAAAAAGGTAAGTGACTTTCATACATCCCTAGTAGTAGACTCCGACCACCAGGTTCCTTTTATTCCATGCTCCATTTATTTTGATCCAGATGCTCTCGATGGGGCTACCAAGCTCCTCCTCCTGTATTCCTGTGCAGAGATATGTATTTTTCACATACAGTGCAACCCCACCTCCCTTTCTGTTCCTCCTGTTCTTTTTGAACAAGTTATATCCTTCAATTGCTGTATTCAGTCATGAGAGTCATCCCACCAAGTCTCAGTTACACCTATCAAGTCATAATTTCCCTCCTGTATTAAGAGTTGAAGTTCGTTCTGTTTGTTTCCCATACTCTGGGCATTAGTATATAGACATCGAAGATCATGTGCTTCATGGTCTGGCTTTCTTCCTACCTATGTCTGAAGGCTATTATTGGGCACTTTTAGAGCTGTTCTCTCCGTTGTGGTGCATGAGCCTTCATCCATTGTTACCCCCAACTTTACATCTCCCTTCCCCATAGGATTCAGTTTAAAGCCCTCCTGATGAAGTTCTTCATGCTGTGGCCAAATACATTCTTCCCAGCCTTTGTGAGGTGCAACCCATCACTTGCCAACAGCCCATCTTCCAGGAAGTATAGCCCGTGGTCCCAGAATCCAAATCTCTCGCACTAGCACCACCTTCATAGCCAGTCATTCACCCAGAGTATTTTTCTTTCCCTTTCTGTCCCTCTTCTAACTACTGGAAGGATGGATGTGAAAACTATCTGGGCCCCAAAGTTCTTGAGTTTCCTTCCCAAAGCTTCAAAGTCTGACGTGATTTCTTCGTAGCTCTGCTTGGCAGTATCATTTGTTCCCACATGGATGAGAAGAAAGGGATACCTGTCAGTGGGCTTTATGAGTGCAGGCAACCTTTCAGTCACATCTCTAATCCGTCCTCCCAGGAGACAGCATACCTGGTGAGTCCACAGGTCTTCGCGACATACTTGGGTCTTGATCCCACCCAGCAAGGAGTCTCCTGCTACTACTACTCTTCTCTTCTTGTTGTAGGCCTGGGTTTCATCGCCTCTGCTTGACTGACCTTCAGCCTCTTGCTCACTCTCATGCAGGTTCCCCTGTGTTTCTTCCTCTGCAGGCTGTCCTCCAGTCTCATCGTCAAGTACCTTGAATCGTTTCCACAGCTCCACAGCTCCCACTGGTGCAGAGTAGCGTCTAGTTCTTCTTCTCCTAGCTGTCACCCTTTTCCAAGGAGTATCTTCTACTGCATTTTTCCTCACTTCAGTATTTCCCACTTCTGCCTCAGCTTGCTGTTGCTCTTCAAGCTTCTGTTCTTCACTTTGCTGCTGTCGTTCCACCATTCTGTCCAAGAACTCTTCTTGTTCTCTTGTTCCCTGGAGGGTCAACAGTCACCGCTCCAGTCCTCTTACTTTTTCTTCCAGCAGCGTGATCAACTTGCACTTGTTGCAGGTGTAGGTCATGTTGTTCTCAGGCAAGAAAACAGACGTTGCACACACCTTGCAGGTCACCACCACTGGAGAGTCTTGTCCTTCCATAGCCTCTTTCCCTTTTTGTGTCTAGCTTTCTGATTGTTCTAGACTAGTCTGTGCCTGCTCCTCTACTCAGTAGAGGTTAAAAGCAGAGTCCCACTGGTGTGGAAGTGTGTGTTACAAGAAAAATAATTTTAAAAAATGTTAGGGGCCTCCCTCTTGACCTCCCCAGCCAATTCCTGTTTGCTCCCCCTGTTTGCTCGTTCTGGTCGCTCGCTCTCTGGGAGCTTGCTTGCTTCTGTAGTCCCTGGACCAGCTGGAGCAGCTTCCTCTGCTCTGCTCTGCTCTGCTCTGCTTAGCTGGGAGGCAGGAAACAGACTGAAGCTTCCTGCTCTCAGCTGCTGGGACTACTCAGGCCACACACCCCAATTCAGTCGGAGCTCTCAGGAGCACCTGGTGAGCTCACAGACACTCAGAAGGTTAAAGAACAGCCCCCTGGGCTCCCTGCAGCCCATTTAGGCTCTTTGCCTCTGTCTCCTTTGTCTCCTTTGTTTCTTCTACCACTGCAACACCCCTGGCCAACTCCTGTTTGCGCCCCCTGATCTCTCACTCTGGTCACTCGCTCTCTGGGAGCTTGCTTGCTTCTGTAGTCCCTGGACCAGCTGGAGCAGCTTCCTCTGCTCTGCTCTGCTCTGCTCTGCTCTGCTCTGCTCTGCTTAGCTGGGAGGCAGGAAACAGACTGAAGCTTCCTGCCCTCAGCTGCAGGGAGTACTCAGGCCACACACCCCAATTCAGTCGGAGCTCTCAGGAGCACCTGGTGAGCTCACAGCCACTCAGAAGGATAAAGGACAGCCCCCTGGGCTTCCTGCAGCGCACTTACCTCTTTGCCTCTGTCTACTTTGTCTCTTCTACCACTTGGTGAGCTCACAGCCACTCAGAAGGATAAAGGACAGCCCCCTGGGCTTCCAGCCCACTTATCTCTTTGCCTCTGTCTCCTTTGAATGATGAGGCCCAGTTGGCCTGGGAAGTGCTCCGTATAAGCCATCTCTGCACCCACCTCCATACACCACTGCCCAGGGTAAGACATAAGAAACAGCTCTGATGGGTTGGACCAAAGGTCTCTGTAGTGCAGCATCCTGTTTCCCAGTGGCCAACCGGATGCCTCAGGGAAGCCCAGAGGTAGGATGTGAAGGCAATAGCTCTCTCCTGCTCAAAGTCCCCAGCAGCTGAAACCTGGAGGTTGCATACAGTCATTGTGGCTAGTAGCCAGTGATATCTTTAACCTCCATGGATTTGTCGAATCTCCTTTCAAAAATATCTATGCTAGAGGCCATCACCACATCTTGTGTCCGCTCTGCACATACGTTATTTCAGGAATCCTTACAACAATCCTGCAAGGTAGGCCAGTGTTACTATCTGCAAACTGCAAATGTGGAGTTCAGGCCAAGAGTGGCTTGCCTATGGCCACTTAGAGAGTTCATGGTAGAGATGAGAGTTGAACCAGAAGCCTCCTGTCTCACAGCTCACTCACTCACTTGTTTTTCCCTGCATCTCAAAATACCTGAAGCCATATTTAACCACCCTTTGGAATCCCACCCAAGGTGCATTTAGAATAGGCTGAAGGTTGGCAGTGGGCCACTGGTAGACCACCTGGTACATGCTGCTTGCTGGGATTCTTGCAAAGAATGCTTGACTAGGTGTACCTTGGCCTGATCCGACAAGGCTTTTGCTTAAGAAGACTGCTGAGCTGAGCTGTCACAGATTGGTCGTGGCTGAGCTGTTAAGGGATCTGCGCTCTTCTTTTGTAAATGTAAAACACAGTATTGGACTATGGGGACTGCAGTTGCGAGAGGATGGGGGGACAAGAGGTAGACTGTGACATACTGAAATCAGACCACCTCTGATTTAGGAAGTTCTAAACTTACTAGACTTCCATTTCTCTTTACTGTTGATTACGTACAGTCCCCTGTGGAGGAAACATCACCGCACACAATGGCACCGTCTACTCACCTGGATTTCCCAATCAGTATCCTAATTCCCAGGAATGCACATGGCTACTCACTGTGTCAGCAGGATACGGCATCTACCTCAACTTCACCTTGCTGCAAACAGAGCCGTATAATGACTTCATCACTGTCTGGTAAGTGGGATAGGTAGACCGGGAGCTCCATCTGAGCCCAACCAACTACAGTCACCCATAAATAAATAAATAAACTTGAGGAGAAATTATGTGAGCCTGAAATAGTTCTGCTACCCCTCCTATCCTCTCACCCTTGGGCAGTGCCTGGTGGTGTGGTATCAGAACTGCAGCTGTGCAGGGCCATGGTACCGAAGGCATGATCTTTAACTATTTCAAGCTCATGTGACATCAACTCTAGTTGCTTGTTTGAGGGGCCCATTGATAGGGATGTATGAGAACTTTGTTTTTGCTCACAAAACATTGTATTTCTTTTTCCTTTCATTTCCCCCTTTAGGGATGGGCCTCAGCAGACAGCTCCACAGCTGGGTGTTTTCACAGGAAACTCAGCTAAGAAAGCCACCCAAAGCACTTCCAATGAGATCCTCCTGAAATTTTACAGTGACGCAGCCAATGGAGGGGTCTTTGCCATCTCTTTCTATGGTGTGTACAGTTCACTGAGATGCCAACATTTGGATCATTTATGTATTCATTTAAGCATTTATAGGTTGCTTTCTCTGCCGCAGAAGTGTGCCTGACATGACGTACAAAAACCCCACCCTTTCCTGACAAGCAACATCCATCAGCATATATATATATATATATATATATATATACACACATACATACACATATATATACACACACACACACACTAATAGCAAACTCAGGTGCTGAGTTATGGTGGCTATGCAGACAAAATGGGGCTACTGAGAAATAAGAGGGAAGTATCAGCACCAACCCTGAGTGCTCATTGGAAGGACAGATCCTGAAGCTGAAATATTTTGGCCTCCTAATGCGAAGAGAAAACTCCCTGGAAAAGTCCATGGATATGGACTTGAGCACGCTCTGGGAGAGAGCGCAGGACAGGAAGGCCTGGCGTGCTATGGTCCATGGGGTCACGAAGAGTCGGACACGACTGAACGACTGAACGACAACATCAGCACCAAGCATTTAAGAAGTAGAAAAATATTTAGTAAAAAGAAAATCCTAAGGGGGTAAAACAAAAGCGAACTCCCCCAGCCCAACGACAATTGAGCATGTTCAGTGGCCAGAGAATGCTGAGTCACTATTGGGGGGGGGGGACCTGGGGGAGTTGGAATAGAGTCTCCTCAAAAAGGGCATGGCTGCCTGGAACCTTAACTAATGCGGATTGGTGCAAGTACAATTAAATTCTGGTAAAAAGAATCCAATTCTGTCAGTGAACGGATGATGGAACAAAAGACGCCTGACAATCCATGAAACACATATGGAATGGATTTAACAAAATCTGTACATCCCTGGTGGTAGCAAATCAGGCTGTTTTAAAAATAAAATCTTGGTCTCACCAGCATCCTCTCAATCCCTTTCAGTCTGGTTTGAGGCCTGGTTTGGGGACAGAAAGCATCCTCTCAATCCCTTTCAGTCTGGTTTGAGGCCTGGTTTGGGGACAGAAACAGCCTCCCGCTCTGTGAACCTGCTCATAACTTAGGATCATCATTGGAGGACCTGTTAGATGTCCCATCACCTAGGCAGACTAAGTTGGTGGGTACTCAAGGCAGGGCCTTTTCAATGAGAGCACCTCGACTGTGTAACTCTCTCCCAAGAGAGGTGAGATTCGCTCCCTCCTTGTTTTGTTTAGATGGGCAGTAAAGAGTGTCTGGTTCCATCAGGCCTTTAAAGTTTAATGTTTTTGCCCCTCTTTAATTTAATTTTAATGCCATTTGTATTGTATGGTTTTGTTCCATTGTCCCTTGGGTTTTATGTGAAGTTCTAATGTTTTACTGTAAATCGCCCAGAATACTGTGCTAGGCAGAGGGTGAAATTTTGTAAGTCTAATAAATAAATAAACAATTAATTGCTGAACTAAGTGGGCCACATTTATGTATGTACCTACCTATGCAGCTGCATATGTATATGTTACATTCTTTTAGTGTTGTTATGAAGATACTGGCTGGACACAGGATGATTTTGTCAGAGAGGTGAAAGTAGTGTAATAGAGGCGTTTTTGCCTGTAGTTTTTACACGCATCCCGGTATTGTCTCTATTCATAGGTTTAGAAGGTTTCTGTAGCACTATAAAACCTAGTTGTCTTGAGAGAATGGTGGGACAGAAAAACCACAGTGTGAGTACCACAGGAAGCCGTGCCTCCCTCAGATCTCTTCAGTTCTCCTAAAACAATGGCCCATCTCCAGGCAAAAGAATGAAGCAGATTCTGTTTCAGCTGTGTCAGGTAGACAGATCTTCCAAAATGTGGCTTCTGGCTTCCCTGCTTATCCTTAAATGCTCAGATTTTGGCAGGGATATTATATACAAAGGTACAGACAATCCAATTTAGTATTCACATCTTATTCATTTTCCTCTCTTCTTAGCCTATCAGCTTTCTAGGTGCCAGCCTCCAACTATGGTCCCCAATGCTGAAATCATCACTGAGAACGAGGATTACAAGATAGGTATTGACTGCATGCTCTTCCCAGCACCTTCTTGTAGGGTTTTTGGGTTTTTTGCATCCCAAAATGTGGTACATTTCACAGAATAGACATCTTCAACCTGCTCCCCAGTGAGCGATGCGGCTTGGCTGATGAACTCTAGGGTCCTACAGAGAGCTAGAGGTAGCTCAGTAAAAGATCCATTTCCCCCTTAGTCTTCGATAGAACTTTTCCCTACAGACAGACACAACGAGATGTGTCCATAGGAATCCCTGTTGAGAATTTCCTGCAGCATGGCAGGTTCCAGTTGGATTAGGTCCATGGTGCAGGGAGAAGAAGGATTTCTTTCTCCACCACCACCAAACATGCCACTTCCCACATTTAAATCAATAGACGTCTAAAGCTACTCTTTGGCCGTGGCAGAAAACATATAATTAGATACTTGTATGATGCCTGTTTGTTTTCCCCATTCAGCAAATAGCAGCTTGGGGAGGCAATTTTAATTTGTCTGCCCCCCATTCCCTGCTGTTTGTTTGTTTTTAATGCAGGAGATTCTGAACGTGGATCTCCCGTATAGCATGTAGTTTGGTTAACATGATGAAATCTCTGGACCTCACTGAAACCTTGGTTGTTTCTGCTGTTGAGATACATATTTATCCTCTTGGTCCCTTTCCCCAGGTGATATCATTAGGTATCGGTGTCTTCCTGGCTTCACCTTGGATGGAAATGAGATCCTGACCTGCAGGCTTGGTACTCATCTCCAATTCGAAGGTCCTCCCCCAACTTGTGAAGGTAAGTGGCTTTGAGGGTGGCCGAGCTCTCCTGAGGCCCAAGCGCAGGAGTGCAGTGGAAATGCCACAAAACCAATCGCAGGCAACGGTGTTCTGCTGAGCCCTCCTGTGTGGGTCACTGGGTATTTAAACCTTGTATTGACTATATTTATTGATATTTATTTCAAGTATTTTTATCCTGTTCATCAGCCAGAATGGCTCCCAGAGCAACTTTCATGCAGTCAGTAAAACAAGACAGCTCTTGCCCGTAGGCTACCTCCTAAAAAGACACAACACACGAGGAAAAAAGTATAGGGAGGGAAGAGGGAAAAATTAAGCACTCTTCCAGCAGGGCTAGTCAAATGGCCCCACTTCCCCTCTCATCTCCCTCTGTACAGCCTGCTGGAATGGCTGCTGGTAGCGAACAATAACTATATTAAATACATAAATACATCAACAGTCGTATTTAATAAATAATGACCACTCCTTCTAAAAAGACTGGAGAACATTCGAATTGTCAGGACATACTAGAATCATTATTGAAATTTTATCCGTGATCATGACAAGCCAAAATCTTTTGATGTCTTTCTGCTAAGGAAGGGTCTCTATTTCTTCTCCAGTGTTTTGAAGTTAGTTTCCTAGGTGATGTTAAGATATTAATTGTCAATCTAACACTTCCCTGTTGAACATGCCTCCTCACATCCTTCAGGAGTGCCGTTCTAGGAGAAAGTAATATTCCCCCCTCCCTCCCGCAATCTCAGGCAATACTTTTTCTCCTTCCAGCGCTAGTTCCATTGCACACACAGCCACAATACATGAATAATATCAGCCACAGCAGTTTTACAATACAGTTTGAGATACCTAACTGTACATTTTTAAATACAGTGTAACACCATTGATATATAACCATATAAGGAGTTGTTGTCATCTAGTGAGATAAATGATCCTAATTGACAGAAATCACTCCTACGGATGAGTAGGAGTTAGTAACAGTGAAATCCTATGCATGTCTACTCAGAAGTAAGTCTTATTGAGCTAAAGGGGTCTTACTTTCAGGTACATGTACTTAAGATTGCAGCCTGTGCACATTTACCTGAGAGTTAAGTCCTATTGAACATAGTGGCATTTACTTCTGAGTAAACATGCACATGATTGCACTGTGAATCTCCCATTCTAGTCTATATTTATCTGGAATAGTTTCCAAATGTATTAAGAATGCATAGAGTCTTGAAAGCAAACTCTTACACATTAACTATTTATATTTTCAAAAAAAACATTCCTCTCATCATATCTCTGTAAACCATATTTCTGTCTTGCAAATATTGAATTAATAAAGAATATATCTAGCATTGTAACTTCACCTGAACAACAATACAACAAGATTTAAAAAAAAAAAAAACCTTAAACATCAAAAAGATTACAATATGTAGAAAGAGTATTAGGCTGAAATTGTATACCCACTTACCTTGGGAATACTTTTGGGTAGACATGTACAGGATAGTTAAGGGGGAGAAATTAGTATGGCTCACATTTTAATGTGAATGTAGCTAATTTCACATTTTCAAACCAATATGTGAACCAAAACTTTCATTTATCCTTGAAAATTCGCACTTCCAATCAAAAAATGCATACAAAAAGCTGTATATTAGGCAAGCTTGCATACAAAAATGTTGTGTATTAGGAGAAATGCACACAAAATTATTCTCTTTCTGGTTCACTTTCAGCTCATTTAGTCAAATGCAATACACCAGCTATTACAAATAGGGCAACGCTTAATTTTTCTTTGTTTTAGGAAGAAAGTAGTGTTTTCAAAGAGCCAAGCTGTTTCCTGTAGAACAAACAAACCTACATACACCTTTTTCATGCCTGTTTGCAGTCATTGTTCCCCAAGTTAAGGTTTCATTCTCCTTCCCGATGTGATCTCAGCCTATCAGGGATCACATAGTTAATGTTATGATCCTAAGTGATGCTTCAATTAAATGTGTTGGGTTTCAATTAAATGTCCCCACCATCATCCAACGTATGGCAGTGAGAGCTGGACTATAAGGAAGGCTGAGCGCCGAAGAATTGATGCTTTCGAACTGTGGTGCTGGAGAAGACTCCTACGAGTCCCCTGGACTGCAAGGACGTCAAATCAGTCCATCCTAAAGGAAATCAACCCTGGCTGCTCATTGGAAGGACAGATACTGAAGCTGAAACTCAAATATTTTGGCCACCTAATGCGAAGAGAAAACTCTCTGGAAAAGACCCTGATGCTGGGAAAGACTGAGGGCAAAAGGAGAAGGGGACGGCAGAGGATGAGATGGCTAGATAGCATCACCGATGCAATGACTATGAACTTGAGCATGCTCCGGGAAACAGCGGAGGACAGGAAGGCCTGGCGTGCTGTGGTCCATGGTGTCACGAACAGTCGGACATGACTGAACGACTGAACAACAACAACCATCATCCAGCTTGCAGTGCTTTTTGTTCAGGCACCTGAAGAGCTCCCTCCTTCAGTCTGCATGGTGTTTTGGTGCCTTTGCTCTTTGTTAGTTCGATGATCCTAAGTGACCAATCAGATTGGCTCTGCAGTGTTGTTGTCGCTGAGAACAAGCGAAGCCAGTTGCTTGTCCTGGATCACCACGGCTCTCGTTCTGAATGAATTCATGTTTGCACCCTTTCAGAGCAACCCCACCGAAAAATCATTGAAAGAGGGACAATTTTTGCCACAGCCAAAACATTTGTAGTGCTCCTACCCTTAGCTCAGCCCTGCTAACAAATGAAATAAAACAAACAACAATACTGCGGAATTTTGGGTGGTCTCCATTTGTAACATTAATTGTATTCGGATGAGGTAAGAAGGGCCATTACAGATTCAGGCAAAAAGGAGACCTCTGTCTATTGAGTCTAATTTATAGCTACCCCTGTCTTGACAGCTTAGGGAAAGTAAACATTGTATTCAAAATATATAAATATGACATTCCAATTGAAACATCCATCTCAAAGGCTTAAAAGCAAAGCAAGTGCTAACCTCCTGGCCCATTGGCCTGGTCGAGCCCCCAAAAGCCAGGCTGAATTAAACAAGACCATTCTTATGTCATTGTACTTCACACAGATGCCTGGGCTTCAGCAAGGGTCTACAGGGAGGGAGGGCATTCCAGGGTTGGACTTGGAGGCCAGCCATGGCAGCTAGTCCATGCATCCTTCATGCTTAAACATGGAGCACTGACACTATTGTTATGAGAACACTCTCAGTTGACATTGACTGGGACGTAGAAGACGGTATAGAAACCAAGGAGAAAAAAGGAAGACTAGGGATGGGTGAGAATTTCATTTCAGATTGTTTTTAATAAGAATTTACCGAGGGTTTGTAAATTCCTTCATATATGCGATGGGAAAGACTTGAGACTTAAAAAAATTCAAATGTAGGAGAAAGTGAAACAGACCACGGATGGATGGACTCATCTCCGTCCAGTCCCGTTGGGTGATCGACAAGGTGCTGTCGCCACCCCCCACACGAGCTGCACCACGAGAGCCACGGGACAGCTCAGCAGCCTCCTGGGAAGCACCACGAGGCTGTCCGTCGCCGTATCGAGTTGCCATTCTACGCAGTAGTCATGACTTATTTACTTCCACAAATCTAATGTTACGTCTATGGCTGCCTTAAAGGGGTGATGACTCAACATTTCAGGTGTAAAGGGCCCTTTACAACATGGTTCTTTCCATGCTGAGAATAGCTTACCTACTGGATTTGGTCAGTGTAGATGGATGAGAATTTCATTTCAGTTCATTTTTTAAAGGATTTCCCAAAATTCACAGATTTCTTCATGCATGGGGTGGAAAGAACTTGAGGTTTAAAAAATTCAAATGCAGGAGAAAGCAAAACAGACAGGTTCATCCCTCCCTAAGGAAAACCCACAGCTCAGTGGTGGAGCACATGCTTTGCATGCCAAAATTCCCAAGTTCAGCCCCTACCATCTCCAGTTCAATAGTCAAGACAGGTGATGGGAAAGACCCATGTCTACCTGAGTCCTTGGAGAGCCACTGCCAGTGATAGTAGACAATACTGGGCTAGGTAGACAAATAGTCTGAACTGTTATAAGGAACCTTAATATGTCCATACTAGGGATGTACGAAAGTCACTTACCTGGTCCCGCAGCTTGCTTCGCGGTGGGGGGGAGGCGCTTCGGTTCTCCCCCCGAAGTTCAGGCTGGGGGGGAGGTGCCCCGCCTCACCCGGCCGAAATTCAGGCCGGGGGGGAGGCGCCCCGCCTCGCCCGGCCGAAATTCAGGCCGGGGAGAAGCACCCCGTCTCCCCGGCCACGAAATACAAAAGTAAATGTAAACACACACACACACACGTGATAGGCTACGTAACGATTTACATAGCCTATCACGGCTGACTTTGGAAATCTAGCCGTGATAGGCTACGTAAATTTTTACGTAGCCTATCACGTGTGTGTGTGGGGGGGTTTACATTTACTTTGTAATGGCGGTGGCGGCAGCCAGTCGGAAGATCAGCCGCTGCCCCCGCCGAAACGCCGCCGAAACGCCACCGAAACGCCGCCAGGACCCGCCACCGAGAAGGACATTCGAGGGAGGTAAGTCCCATCCCGGGGGGGGGCGGGGGGGCAGAGAATTTCACCGCCAATTTCGGGGGGCCAAATGCATTGGCATTTGGCCTCCCCGAGATTCGTGGAGAAATTCTCCGCCATCCCTAGCATACTAGTGCAAATCCCGTGTTGCCACAGGGGCTAGTAGTCCGAGAATGATTGGATAAAAATATGTTAGGCCATTTCCCTTGTGACTGAAACAAATGTACGCTTTTAAACAAATGTACTACAGATAAACTGGCAAACGGTTTGCTGAAAACAACAAAAAAAATGTTCTTTTTTAAAAGATTGTTTACCATTTCTTGACATTTGAGGTCAAAAACACTTGATGTAAGATTTTTCTCTCTATTCTCCCTCCGGTGTCCTTTCTCCTCAGCTGTTTCTCCTCAGCTTCTCCTCCTCCTACTCTGCCATGAATTGACTTTTCTTCAGCCCCTTTCCCAACATTCTGTGCCTGTCTTTTCATTGGCCCAGTACTCTTAAGACCTCACAGAAGTAAGCATTATTGCATGTGCATACACCCACCATGTCACATGTTACATTACATGCACAGTTTGAGGCATATGCATTCACCTCCCCTTTCCCTCATCCCTCTCCCTTCTCCCTTCCTGGGCTGCCCAAAGCTTGAGCTTTAAACTTTATTGAAGTTTCAAAATTTTCTGCACATCTACACTGCTCAAACTTCAGTTTACAACAAAACTGAGCAAAATCGGTCTGGTAGATCTCTAGTAATAAGCCTTACACTATCGTATTCTTATATAAGATACACCAACCTTTTTAGGCCTGTGGGCACATTTGGGAATTTGAGAAACTGCTCTGGGCACCACCACAAAATGCCTATTCAGTGGATTGCCACTTTGGCATCTACCTTTCACTTCTATGGATCTTAGGCTGTGTCTTATTCAGCAATAACATCTGTTTCATGTATATTGGACACAGTAACATCTCTTTAATAAGGGATTGTCTAATTCAGCTAATTTCTGGTTGTGCAATACAGCTAATGCTTCTTTTCAACATATGTTTTGGCAATGTCGAGGAGTTGCTTCTTTTGTGGGGGAGGTTATTACACAGATAGATTTTGCACTGGAACAGTCTTTAGTATTTGCTGAAGTACATCTTTTTTAAAATTATCTACTGCTTCATGAAAATTAACTAATGGTCAGTGTAAATGGATTCTCCGTGACATTTTGAGTGCTAAAAGACTATATTACAAGATTGGAAGGGTAAAAACTTACCACCTATAATGCAATGGATTGAAGACTTACAATGCTTTCAATATTTGAACTGGTGACACCTTCAAACAGATACTCACTTGGATATTTGGTTTGCTTTTGTTGAAGCCTATGTATACTTTGTGCAAGAGATTTGTATGCATTTCATATATATTCATTGCTATGGATATATACAAATCCATATACATGTATTTAAAAAGAGGGGGGGAATTAAAAAATTTGTGGGTGCCCATGGGTGTCATGTTGGGGACCCCTTGGGCACCAATGATATCAGGGGACCTCTGATATAAGCAGCCTTCTAAGTATAGGGTAGTGAGCCCAACCCTTTGCAGGAATGATGTTTACAATCCTGTTGCTGTTTCTCTCTGACATTTACACAAAACAGAATGACACTCCATGTCGTATTCTCTTTTGCACCAATCAGTTCATTGCCCAATGAATGAGGTCCTCACCGACTCCATGGGAGTGATCCTGAGCCCAACCTTCACAGGCAGCTACCCCCACTTTCAGACTTGCTCTTGGGTGGTCAAGGTGGAGCCAGAATACAACATCACCTTTACCGTCGAGTATTTCTTGAGTGAGAAGCAGTACGATGAGTTTGGGATATTTGATGGTGAGTCACCCAAATGGTTTGAGGGCAGGAGGTTTTTTGGAGGAGGGGCAAGCTTTGAGCTGCTCAAGTTATTGGAAAAAGGACTCCTAAGGAGGGGAAGATGTATAAAGGCTTATAGAATTATGAACTACGTAGAGAAGAGTAGGTAGGATCTCGGTTTCTCTTCCCATGCTAGATAAAATTGACTGGCAGCAGAAAAGGAAGTATCCCTGTGAGAAAGGGCAGAATATAAATTTAAGTATAAATAACTCTGGAATTCACTGACACATGATGTGGTGTTGGCCCCAGTTTGGTTGGCTTTTAGAAAAGGACAAATGAAATGGAATCTGCAACCAAGAGATGCAGTGGGGAATGATCCTGGTCGTCCCAACCAACAAGCCATGCCCTGGGCTGTTTGGGACTGGGGATTTTCCCCACTAAGGTTTTCTTTTCACCCTTAACTATTTCTACTTCTGCAACCCTTGGGGTTCCCCTGAGCATGCTGACACCTCCCTCTTGTTTCTCAGTGGCTCCATTTGAGCCTCAGTGCTGCCAGCATTTGCCAAAGGAGCTCCTTATTAGAGGGAGGGATTAGACTGACTCATGGAGGAGGATAGGTCTCCCAATCAATATTTGCCGTGACCTCTAAATGGAGCATCCATATTCAGAGGCTGTATGCTCCAAAATGCCAAGTTCTGGAGACAAACAACCACGGATTTCTGTTGCGTTCTTGCAGAGTTTCTGAGCTTCTAGAGGCAATGGGTGGCCACTATTGCAGTGGGATGCTGGACCCTATGGGTGCTTTGGTTCAGTCCACCAGGGCTTTTTTACATGTTCTTATTCTGTGTTTGTTTGATTTTTCCTAAAGGTCCTACAGGCCACAGCCCGCCGTTGCTGTCTCTAAGTGGGAATTACTCTGCTCCACTAACGGTAACGAGTACGGGCAACAGAGTCTATCTCCACTGGTCCTCTGACCATGCTTACAGCAGGAAGGGCTTCAGGATCCGCTATTCAGGTTAGTAAGTAGCAGAGACAGAAACGGCATGACGGCTGAGGCATAAAGCAACGATGAACTGCAAAATGCCTGTTCTGTTTTGTTTTTTAGCAGTCTAAAGTTATTAATTGAACTCTAGCATCCGTTTCTCGCATATAAAAATAACCCAACCTGTTTTCTTTGGCTGACTCATTTTTATTTCCTCTTCTTTCTGTAACGGACCCTGCTGTAAATTAAATAATATTCCGTGTTATATCATGCACTTCATGTTTTCAATTAATTTTGTGAAATGTATTATTATTATTATTATTATTATTATTATTCTAATTGAAAGAGAGCACACCATTCTAATGAAAAAGAGAAGGCAGCCTTTGAAATCTAAGAGATATTGTGTGCATAAAACTAAGAGGCATTATTTATTCCGGATTAAGTAATCTGGGTTTAAAACAGTGGGATTTTGCAAGCACCTCCTACCCCAAGCTAAAATCAGATTTTCCATTTGCGGTTCAAAACCTACCACTGTTTGGACTCTACCGTCCCAAAACAAAAAGGATGGAATCCAATAAAGCTTTCCTGCTGATGCAACTGCTTCCATCAGTGAAATGGGGTAGGGGGGATTCCCTCTCCCTGCCCCTGTAGTCCCCTGTACACCTTCAAAATTGGCTCTGGAGGTTTGTGTACCATCCAGAGCAGAATGGGGGGGGGGGCAGGGGGCTGTAGAGTGGGAGGGGGAAGAGAGAAGGAGAAATTCCCATGATGCAAATGGATATCTACTTGTGCAAGGTCGGATACCACCCAAACATTTTGGAGAGAAATATTGCAGGTTATTTCTAAAAAAAAAAAATCCCAGGGCACTCTTGCTAGGGAATATCTAGTCATTGATCATTATTATTGTTCTTGAAAAGAGCATCATAATCTCGAGTAGTATTTATTCATGGCTACATGGCGAAATTCTGCAAAGGTACCTGTCACTACCTTCTTGGCTGTCGGATCTTGCCATCATGGGGTGGGGAAGTACTAATCTGATAAAACTCCGAGACTCCTTTCTGACTGGGTGACGTTCTTTCATTTTCTTTTGGAGAGAACATAGCTGCTTTGTGAATAGAATTGGCAGCTGATACAGCCTTCTGTCTTTTGTGAGTGTGGTTTCTAATCCGATAATATGCTTGAGAATTATGATTGCAATATTTTGTTTCTGTAATCAAACCTATGTAAATAAAGCCTTTCCCATTTTACACCATGTATTACCCCTGTACACAGAAGCCACCATTTTAAATTCCCCATAGTAGGCAATCTGAGAGGCTTGTGTAGCTGAAAATGGAAAGAAACAGAGAGAGGAATGGGGGGCACTTTCTCCTGCACCCTCCTCCCACCCTGCCTGGCTTCTGCTGGCAGGGCATAGGGTAGGCAGAGGACTCTGATCTCAGAGATATGGAGTAGTGAAGTGGTTAGAGCAGAGTGGTGGGTGGGGTCAAAGGCAAAATGGGCCAAAAATACAAAATGCCAGCATATTTTAGCTGAAAGCCCTTCCTGCCAGTAACTCAGCCTTCAGAGAGGCATCTCAACCTTTTAGAACAGGGAAAAACTGCACAAAAGCCAGGAAACCAAAAAATTGATCTGTGCCTGGGGAAGGGGGTGGGGCCAGAGGAAGGGGGCATGGCTTCTGGCAAACTCTGGAAGGACTGGGACTCCAAGAGGGCCGGATTTGGCCCCTGGGCCTGAGGTTGCTCACCCTTGGGTTAGAGTATTGGACTGGGACTCAGGAGACCTGGTTTCTAGTCCCCACTCAGCCACAAAGCTTACGGGGCGACTTTAGCCCAGTCACTAACTCTCAGACTAAGCTACTGCACAGGGCTGTTGAGGATAAAATGGGGAGGAGGAGCATTATGGGTTCTTCAGAGAAAAAAAGATGGGATATAAATGCCATAATAAATACATACACAAATACATAGGAGACAGGCACAAGATGTCTGAGCATATTGCTGTTTCTTTTGCCTTTGTACCTCTGTATTGTGAAAAAAAAACTATAATAAATTGTCAGGTGGGGGGGCGGAAGAAAAAGAAAAAGGAAAGGGATTTCCCAGAAAAGAAAGAGTAACTAGTTCCACCATTAACATTTTCAATGTGTGCATTTTATACTGGTCCTGGTTTCCTATGAACTTTAATTACTCCACCTGTATAAAGGCAATTATCCAGTGTTTGGCAAAGAGTCCCTTAAAATTAAGCAACTCATTCTTGCAATGAAGAAAATTTTAATTACTTAATGAAAAGCAATCAAACTCAAGGCAGGGACACGTATAAATGTGTCATAAATAAGTTAATGCTGTTATCTTGTAAATGAATGAATATTTAATTGGCAGAAATTATGTTTAGGTTTTGTTGCTGAATGAACAATGGTCGCTTTGTTCCTCTGAGATTTTTGTTGTGGACCTCTTTTCATTTGCTGGCTGCCATTTAGAGTAAGTTGCACCTCAAAAACTCAGAAAGCAGGAGAAGAGAGGGGAAAGAGAGGCAAAAAGTGACCCAGGTTGGGAGAGGGGGCAGGGGAAGTATGTTTTTTTTCAAAATAAAATAGGCTTAGAATAGCAGAAGTAAGATTGGAGAGCAGTACTTGTCTAGTGTCAGATGTCGTTCTATTGAAGCCAAGAGCAGAACAAAGCAAAGCCAAAAGAGAAGCAAAGCAAAGGGTTTTGTAAACCAGAGTGGGTCCCTTAGTTGCTCGGAGTAGGGATGGCCATCACAGGGAAATCTGGCTATTTGGGGGCTCACCTGATTTCCACAGAGCCCCTGGCTTGGCTTGGATTTGTGAGCCAAGCCATGAGCTTTTCCCTGAAATCTGGGAACTTTCTCGGATTTCTTTAAATTACAATTTATGCAAATAGTGACTGTAATTTGCATAATTCACACAATTTTCATCCATAATTTATGCAAACTGCAGCCATAATATGCTTAATTTTGCCCAAATTGCAGGTGCTATTTGGCAAATCAAGCATATTGCAGCCACAATTTGTGCAAATTAAGCAAATTATGGCTGAAAATTGTGTACAGTGTGCAAATTGGAGCTGCAGTTTGCATAAATTGTATTAAAAAAAAAAAATCCACAAGCTGGCCCGACTCAATACTGAGCAAGCAGGAGGAGCTGAGCTGCTGAAAGCTTGGTGAATTTCATCCCCCTCCCCAGATGGATTCCCCCAACATCCCTAGCTCAGACTAGTAAGCAAGCCTACCCTAGAAGGGTTTTTGAGGTCTGGGAATGTCACCCAGCTCTCTCTGGCTGATTGATATAAGGATACTTCCTTGGCTGGTGTGGCTGGTCCTCTGGTCAGATCAGGGTAGTGCTGCACAGGCCAGCTTTATGCCTGGCATTGCTCAGAGCACCTCTCCAAAAAGACCCAGATAGGGGGCTCAAGTTCTGACCCCTATGAGGCATTCTAGTGACCAGCTGAGATACACTCTTTTTCTGAATTAACATTGTAGGCCCGTGGACCCTCACACTAAAAGAAGGCATACATTTTTTTGAGTGTGTAAGAACAACCCTCCTTCAGAGGAGATAAACCTCTCACCTTCTGCATGAGTCACTGTTCTGGGCTTGCCTCATCTGAGCGCATTTAATTCTGAAACAGCTCTGCATCAGGAATGATTGGATCATGCAGGTAGGGTGGCCACTTATGACTTCAGAAAAAAGAGGAAATGCATCACCAATAAAGTGCTGGTCCCACTGTGCAGCGGTTGGTTTACAATAGTGCAGCATCATAAGCAATAGCGCTGGGATAGCAGGATTCCACCCATGGTGTTTAATCTGTGACCACCAGGTGGGCCTGGGCACAAGGCATGTGTACCGGAGATACGATCCTAAACCTCAGTTGCCGGAGGCTCTGTGCCAAGTGTCTAGGGATAAGGTTTTCAAGGGGTGGGAAGGAGCAAAAGCAATTCCCCATTTCTTCACACTTCTTTGTATGTAGTTTCATACCTTTGAACATGTGCATGTCTGTGTTCCCCTCCCACTTGTCCAGCCCCTTACTGCAGCCTCCCTCCGCCTCCTCTCCATGGCTCCATCCTCAGCCACACTGGCCTGCAGCCAGGAAACACCATCCAGTTCGGTTGTGATGCCGGTTACCGCCTTGTTGGCCACAGCTTTTCGACGTGTTCAAGGTACCCACAGGGTTACTTCCACTGGAACGAAGCCATTCCTCTATGCCAAGGTATGTATCCACACAACAATTTCTATTGTTTATTTCAGCTTATATCTCGCTACAGATTTCTTGGAGGGGTCAATAATGGACTGGGTGTTATACTGCAATAAGTCAGAATCTGACTTACAGTAGTTTGCAGGTGCTTTACATGATGGCGCCATCCTCCAGGGCCTCTCCCATGCTTTGCAACCATTTTACCAGGTTCTTTTCTAGCAAAGAAAGTCTGGTATTATTTGTGAATGGCGGGATAAAGCCTAGTGTAATTGTGCAATTCCATTATACCACAACACCACCTAGTGCTTGTGTAATGGAATATAAGGAAAGGCAGAGAAGGAAAACCCCTGGAAAAAGAACATGTGTAATGGAGCCGTTCTTAACCCTGCAAAGTATCTGGAAACAGAAGCCTTGGTAAAGTGGGGGGTTAAAAGCCTCATGTAGAAAAGCCCGAAATGTGTCCAAAGGGGTGTGTCCACATCTCTTGCTCTGAGACTTTCAATTCAAGCAAAACAGCTTTTCCCCTCCCATATATATTTTTATTACTATCCCACTCTTACACTCCTGGTGGTCCTCAATATAGGAGGCTGATCAGGTCCACTGGTGCTTAGCGTCAGTAATGCTGGAGCCTCAGATGATGCGAGTCTCTGCACTGGGGCCGACCTTCTCTCTGCACAGTGTAACTTACAGAGCAGTTGTATGGTCCCTGGCAGATGTGGCTGTAGACACTGCTATGATCTTGGGAGGGGAAATTTGAGACCGAAACATTCCCCCTCCCCGTCACAGCCACGAGCAGGCAGCACCACAACAGCTGCTCTTCTGAGGTCACAACAGCGCCCTTAGGAGAGTTCTGGTGGAGGGAAAAGGGGGAGGGACAGTGGGTAGGGAGGAGGAGAGGGCAGCATCCACAGGTTCCTAGAGGCTTTCCATTAGACATCCAACCCACAACAAGGTAGGTCAGCTGCATGAGCTGAGAGGCTCATCTACCTGTAAATGGAAAGAAATGGAGGGACAGGACGGATTTCCGCCTCCATCCTCCTCCCACTTTGCCTGCCTCCTGCTGGCAGGGCATTGGCTAGGCAGAGGGCTCCAAGATTGGAGCCTTCACTCTATGGGCTTTTCTACATGAGGCTTTTAGCCCACACCTTTCCCGAGGCTTCTACTTCTTTGTGGGATTAAGACAGGCTCCTTTACGCATGTTTTTTCTGGTGGGTTTCTGTCTGCCTTTCTATACGTTCCATTCCACAACCACTAGGTGGCGCTGTGGTATGGTGGAATTGCAGCATTACATGAGGCTTCTATAACGCCATAGAGAAAAATACCAGAATTAACTCATGGGGGGGGGGGGAACTATGATAATGGTTACAAAGCACGGGAGAGGCCCTGGAGGATGACAACATCCTGTAAAGGACTTGCAAACTACCGTGAGTAAGCAATCACGAGCACACACAAAAAGCCTCGTGTAGAAAGGCTCTAATAAGAGGCAATCCTTTAGGATTCTGCTTTTAAAGTCAGAACCGTTTTTTTCTTAAAAGGAGCAGGGGAAATTAAGCTCTTTTTCTCAACGTTATCCTCTGACAGATGCTACCCGTTAAAGTGAAATCTAAAACAAATTTGGGGCTTCCTCCTCAGATTAAACCTTTGGAGGGAAGCCAAAAAGACTTTCAATAAGCCCAGTGAAATTTTCCAGAGGGGCAGGACCCAACCATCCTTTACTCGTCACCAGTTATCCCCCCCCCCCCCAGTATGGGATTCAAAGTGAATTTGAAGGTTCTTCTTCATGCAAAACCTCCAGGTAACTTCAAGGGAAGCCCCAAAGTGCACCTATTGGATCAGCAAAATCCCACTGTCACACAAAAAACTACAGGACCTCAGATCTTTAATCAAGTGTTCCTGATGAAACATCCACCAGTAGTCTAAGCAGGGCATGGCTGCATGAACCTCGCTAAAGTACTTCTTTCTTCTGAAAAGAGCAGAGGCCGGAATCTAACAGAAGTGGGATGAAAGCAGCTCCTTGAGCAGAGTGGCAGGACTGGGTGCTACGGCCCAGGCAGCACTAGGCTGGGGTTGCCGTGGCAACCGTAACTCGCGAATCCACTGGGAGCGACATGTTAAAAAAACCCACCGACGCGAGCACATCTCTACCTGTGAAAGCAGGAATTAATTACCGGCGTCTTCTGGAACGAAGTATCGGCCGGTTTTTAGCTGCTGGAACCCAAGGCAGCGGAGCGATAATGTGTGGCAATTATCCTGCCGTCCCCAAAGAGCAGACTTGCCCTGAAAGAGCGTGTTCCATTGAATAATGCCGGCTCTTGAGCCACTATAAAAAGCATGTTTAAATATCAAGTGGTGATACATGCCACTTCTAAGGGTGAGCGGAGTTCTGGATGAGCCACCTGAAGCTGCAGTGAGAACACCAGGCCCCCGATAGCTGAGGAAAGGAACCTGAGAGGAAAGATTATTCTGATTTTACTCACTGATACTGGAGTTGGGTTGCAGGGGCTGCCAGTGTTCAGTTTTCTGTTTTGTCGCGTAGTAGAAACTCTCTAGATGTGTTTGGATCTTGTCATAAGAACACAAGAAGAGCCCTGCTGGATCAGACCCAGGGTCCATCTAGTCCAGCATTCTGATCACACAAGGGCCAACCTGCTGTCGAGAGGAAACCCACAAGCAGGACATGACCGCAACAGCACCCTCCCACCCAAGTTCCCCAGCAACTGGTGTACATAGGCATACTGCCTCCGATACTGGAGTCATCTCGCTTGCTATGAAATGCACCTCACCATTATTAAAGTCATTAGCCCTCAGGGCCGGCCCTACCTCCCTATATATGCCTGCCCAAGAACTGAGATCTGTTGCAGGGGCCCTCCTCCGCGCCCCACCAGTACAAGAGATACAGTATAGTGGGACATGGGAGAGGGCCTTCTCTGCTGTGGCACCCCGGTTGTGGAATGCCCTCCCCTTGGAGGCCCAATTGGCACAGACATTGGTCTCGTTTCAGCAGCAAGTAAAAACACAGCTTTTTACCAAAGCCTTTGAGGGCTAAATGCATTCCCTAGCACATTGCTTTAGCTGTTTTATTGTTTTATATTTTAACTGGTTTTAGCTTGTTTAATAGTTTAATATGTTTTAGGTGTTTTACATTATTTGTTTTATACTGTTTACATTGATTTTATCTGTATGCTACCCTGAGATGTTAATGATATAGGGTGGGATAGAAATGTTTTAAATAAAACATACAAATAAATAAATACCATGAGACAGAGTGAAACGGCTGCCTCAGGCAACAGTCATTGGGGGGTAGGCAGAAGCGGCAATGTGCTGGTGGATATAGCTGTATGCGCCACCTGCCTTGCTCTGTGTCCGCTAAGCTACTCTGCTGCTCTCTGGTGCAGTGGAGGATGCTGCCTGCTGCCAGTGGGAGGAAGGGCGCCATCTTTTTCTTTTTTTTAACCTCAGGCAGCACAGTATCTCGGGCCAGCCCTGTGAACCAGTGTGCTATCATGCGGCACAGCATTTCATGATGGCTAGGTAATTTCCAATGTGAAAACTGAACGTGGGCTGCTGCGCTGTTTTCATCAATATTTATTTATAATATAAATACATGGCTAAGAGAAGCGTGATGCAGCAGGGTGGACTCTGAGAGTTGTGGTTTGTTTAAGGGCTCCAGCAACTGCTATTGGCCATGGTGGCTGGGAATGGTGGGAGCTGTATAGCCCAGTGAATCTGGAGAGCAACACATTGGGTAAGGCTGCCTTAAACAAGCCCCCATCCCAGAATCCACCTCATCTAGCATTCTGACACTGTGTGGAGGGGAAGGGGAGGAAGGAGTAGAGGGAGGAGAGAAACCCTCCTTTTTATGCCTCACTGCAGTCCCTGGTCATAATCCCTGGTCGTGCTCATATGAAACATGTGAAGGAGGAAGGGAGGGAGTGTATATCAGACACTGGAGGGGTAGCAGAGGTGGCAGGAGAGCCTGGGAAATAGATGGGGGAGAGGGGCATGAGGCAACATACATGAGTGCTCGTTTGGCTTGGACAACTTCCCTGGTTTTCCCCTGATTTCCCCTGGGTTTGTCCATCCCAAGTAGCAACTGTGGCCCCAGCAGTGGTACTCTGACATTTCCAGGAATCCAAATAACCTGGCCCTTTCCAACAGACCTTCAGTATTTGGGTAAATCCATTATTAATTGCATCAAATATTGTTCTCTGAAACGGCAGAATTCCTTTCACATGTTTTTACCTAAAATTCTGTTCTGTTTCCACATTAATTTCTGCATTTAAAAAAATCTTCTCAAAATGCATACTCAAATGTTTATTTTCTCTGAAAATATGTATTTAAATATGACATTGCTAAAGGGGAAAAAATCTGAGATACCACTCACCACAGAAGATAAATTCATGCACTGTCAGTATTGAATGAATAAAAACATAGTCCTTGAACCTCCCCCACCCCCCGGCCCTATAAATCAAACTTCTGATTGGGAAGAGAAAGGAGGAAAGGGAGTGGAGGATATGGATAATAAAGGATGACTAATTGCACTTAAGTTTCTTCTTTCTTTTAGGTTAGGGGGTAGGATTAGTGATGGGTGTCCTCCTTGGCCCTTTGGCCCCAAATTATTTGCTTAAGCCTAGGCTTGTTTTGAATTAGGCCAAGGGAACACCTGGCCACTAGCCAGCCCTCCTACCAGTTCGAAAACTTACCCTTCTGCAGCGGTCACAAGGGACACGAAGAGCTGGCAACCGAGGATTCATCCTTAAGACCTGGATGCGCCTGCACATGCATGCTCACTGTAGCATGTCCTAATGCCAGGAAGCATGCGAAGTGTGATACCAAATGCTTCCTGGCTCAACTGCTGTCCTAAGTAGTAATGACAACTTCCTCTGTTTTGGGGAATTTGCAGATAGCTTCTTGGCTATTCCAAATCTTTGTCCCGATTCCGGCTTGATTTCCTTTGCATAGCACAGCTGATAAATACTACCATTCTAGTAGCTTTCTCCCTGCTGAAGACTGTAAGCTCTCTTTCTAAGATAAATATTGACTCGGCTTTCCCCTCAAATAGCCCATGTGTTTTTGTCCTCTCCTTCGCTCCTGGAGAGCAGTGCTCTCAACTGGGTATCATGGAGCAGCTGGCGACTTTATTACCATGCTGGAAAAAAAAACCAAGTTTCTCTGTTCCACGCTAAGCCTGTAAATAAAGACTCCCATCGTACTATATGCTGCCAGGGAGTGCCAAAATTCGCAGACCCAGGATGTCATTTTGATGCAACACAACAGGCACCTCCATCTTGTCTGATGGACCATTTGCTGAATCCTAGAACTTGCAACAGAAGCCATTTCTGCCTGACCATCTGTGCTGCGAGTGAGGTGGATGGAAGTCAAGGGCTTTCGTTAGTGGCTAAATGAGCTCTCTGGTGAACTACAGCTGGTCTGGGCAGGCCTGCATAAGGACTAACTAGGCTCTGTATTGACATAGGATTAATAGAACTTCTCCAACTGAAGGCTGCTACAGGATGACAGAAAGATGCCAGATGTTAAAAGATGGTTAATTAAAATGTGGGCTATCACAGTCATGGAGCAGATAACCAATTATATTATACTGTGAACAGCCAACATTTCTACAGTTGCATTTGAGTGAAATGGTGTCTTTTTATTTTGCTTGGGGGGTGGGGAGAAAAGAACACGATTTGGAATTTGATTTTCAGAGCATTGTTGCTAATGTTGAAAAAAATGTTTGGACTAATGTAACAACTACAAGGGGAAACCTTATTATAACAAATATTCAGTTAACTCATTTTGTTTTATATATTCGCTATAAAATATTGAAAACAAATAAAATCAAACCAGTAGATTTAACATTTCACAAATATCTGCAGAAGCCAGAAATGGAGTAAGGGCATTATGCCTAGAGGTACTTGGTGGGGTAGGGGGACAACACAAGAACCCCACCCCCCAACACACACACACAAACACACTTCAAGACTGATGCATTAAAGAAGAGCAAATCTCCGCATTCTTTTCTGTGCCACATTCACAGTTGTGCTTCCAGAGTTCCGCTTTGCTGTCTTCCATCATCAGCTCACAAATGGAAGTAGCTGGTGAAGTAACTTAGCTGGTCTAAGTTACTTGAAACTAAAACAAATTCTTGGCTGCAGATGCAACCTGTGTATCTGGGATCAGAGGTAGGTCCAGAAGTACACCTAAGCGGAAGATCTAATCCTTGAAGACTAGTGCAGCCCTGTGCAGAATGGAACATACACCTATATCTAGGTCAGAATAGCCTCCCACCATTAACACATCTGTCTTCTGTGGATGAAGTTTCATTTTCTTCACCTTCATCCAGCTTATCTCTGCCCCAAAGCATTAGTTCAGAGCTTCATCAGCCCGACCTGCATCAGAAGAAAAGAAGAGATGAAGCTGAATGCCATCTGCATACTGTGGGCAGGCTAGCCTAAATCTCAGAAAGCTCACTTTCTGCCCTTGCCTGGGTAACAGAGCAGTGTATTTAGCCTGCTGCATTTTTGGCCTAAGCACTTGGCTCTAGCAACTGACCTAGGGATGCTGAATGGCAGAACCAATCCTCCAGGACTGGATTCAGGTACAGCTGGACGCCACCATCAGCCTGGCCCTGATGCATACCAGGGTTGCTCCTTGACCTGTTTGGACTAGACACAATTCCCTAGGAGCAACGTGGGCTGCACAGTATAAGTGCTGGGTATTTGCACAGATTGTTGTTGTTGTTCAGTCGTTCAGTCGTGTCCGACTCTTCGTGACCCCATGGACCACAGCACGCCAGGCCTTCCTGTCCTGCGCTCTCTCCCGGAGCGTGCTCAAGTTCATATTCATTGCATCGGTGATGCTATCTAGCCATCTCATCCTCTGCCGTCCCCTTCTCCTTTTGCCTTCAGTCTTTCCCAGCATCAGGGTCTTTTCCAGGGAGTTTTCTCGTCGCATTAGGTGGCCAAAATATTGGAGCTTCAGCTTCATTATCTGTCCTTCCAATGAGCACTCAGGGTTGATTTCCTTTAGGATGGACTGATTTGACAACCTTGCAGTCCAGGGCACTCGTAAGAGTCTTCTCCAGCACCACAGTTCGAAAGCATCAATTCTTCGGCGCTCAGCCTTCCTTAAAGTCCAGCTCTCACAGCCATACATTACTACTGGGAAAACCATAGCTTTGATTAGACGGACCTTTGTCGGCAAGGTGATGTCTCTGCTTCTTACTATGCTGTCTAGGTTGGCCATAGCTTTCCTCCCAAGGAGCAAGCGTCTTTTAATTTCATGGCTACAGTCACCGTCTGCGGTGATCTTTGAGCCCAAGAAAGTAAAATCTGTCACTGCTTCCACTTCTTCCCCTTCTATATGCCAGGAAGTGATGGGGCCAGATGCCATGATCTTAGTTTTTTTAATGTTGAGTTTCAAACCAGCTTTTGCACTCTCCTCTTTCACCCTCAACAAGAGGCTCTTGAGATCCTCTTCGCTTTCTGCCATTAGGGTGGTATCGTCTGCATATCGGAGGTTGTTGATAATTCTCCCGGCAATCTTAATTCCGACCTCTGATTCATCCAACCCGGCATTTCTCATGATGTACTCTGCATATAAGTTAAATAAGCAGGGTGACAATATGCAGCCTTGTCGTACTCCTTTCCCAATTTTGAACCAATCGGTTGTTCCATCTCTGGTTCTTACTGTTGCTTCTTGACCCTCGTACAGGTTTCTCAGGAGACAGGTAAGGTGGTCTGGTACTCCCATCACTTTAAGAATTTGCCACAGTTTGTTGTGATCCACACAATCAAAGGCTTTAGCGTAGTCAATGAAGCAGAAATAGACGTTTTTCTGGAATTCTCTTGCTTTCTCCATGTTGCAGCGAATGTTGGCGATTTGATCTCTAGTTCCTCTGCCTCTTCGAAACCCAGCTTGTACTTCCGGTAGTTCTCGGTTCACATACTGCTGAAGCCTAGCTTGTAGGATTTTGAGCATCACCTTGCTGGCATGTGAAATGAGCACAATTGTGCGGTAGTTTGAACACTCTTTGGCGTTGCCCTTCTTTGGAATTGGAATGTAAACTGACCTTTTCCAGTCTTGTGGCCACTGTTGAGTGTTCCAGATTTGTTGGCATATTGAATGCAGCACTTTAACAGCATCATCTTTTAGGATTTTAAATAGCTCGGCTGGAATACTGTCATCTCCGCTAGCTTTGTTGTTACTAATGCTTCCTAAGGCCCACTTGACTTCACTCTCTAGGATGTCCAGCTCAAGTTCAGTGACCGCACTATCATGGCTATCAGGGACATTCAAATCTTTCCTGTATAGTTCTTCTGTGTATTCTTGCCACCTCTTCTTCATCTCATCTGCTTCTGTTAGGTCCCTGCCTTCTTTGTCCTTTATCATGCCCGTCTTTGCACAAAACGTTCCCTTGAGATCTCCAATTTTCTTGAAGAGATCTCTAGTCTTTCCCATTCTGTTGTTTTCCTCGATTTCTTTGCATTGTTCATTTAAGAAGGCCTTCTTGTCTCTCCTTGCTATTCTCTGGAACTCTGCATTCAGTTGGGTATATCTTCCCCTTTCTCCCTTGCTTTTCGCTTCCCTTCTTTCGTGAGCTACTTGTAAAGCCTCATCAGACAGCCACTTGGCTTTCTTGCATTTCTTTTTCTTTGGGACGGATTTCGTTGCTGCCTCCTGAACGATGTTACGGACCTCCGTCCATAGTTCCTCAGGCACTCTGTCTATCAGGTCTAATCCCTGAAATCTATTCCTCACCTCCACTGTATATTCATCAGGGATATGATTTAGGTCATACCTGAACGGTTTAGTGGTTTTCCCGACGTTCTTCAATTTAAGCCGAAATTTTGCAAGAAGCAGCTCATGATGTGAGCCACAGTCAGCTGCAGGTCTTGTTTTTACTGACTGTATGGAGCTTCTCCATCTTTGGCTGCAAAGGACATAATCAATCTGATTTCGATATTGACCATCTGGTGACGTCCATGTGTAGAGTCGCCTCTTGTGCTGTTGGAAAAGAGTGTTTGCTATGATCAGCATGTTCTCTTGGCAAAACTCTATTAGCTTTTGTCCTGCTTCATTTTGTACACCAAGGCCATGCCTGCCTGTTATCCCAGTGATTTCTTGACTTCCTACTTTAGCATTCGAATTCCCCTATGATGAAGAGGACATCTTTTTTTGGTGTTAGTTCTAGAAGGTGTTGTAGGTCTTCATAGAACTGATCAACCTCAGCTTCTTCGGCCTCAGTGGTTGGGGCATAGACTTGAATTACTGTGATGTTGAATGGTTTGCCTTGGATTCGTACTGAGATCATTCTATCATTTTTAAGGTTGTACCCCAGTACTGCTTTTCCCACCCTTTTGTTGACTATGAGTGCTACTCCATTTCTTCTAAGGGATTCTTGCCCACAATAGTAGATATGATGGTCACCTGAATTAAATTCGCCCATGCCTGTCCATTTTAGTTCGCTGATTCCCAAGATGTCGATGTTCAATCTTGCCATCTCATGTTTGACCACCTCCAGCTTACCTTGATTCATTGATCTGACATTCCAGGTTCCTAAACAATATTGTTCTTTACAGCATCGGATTTTCTTTTCACCGCCAGACACATCCACAGCTGAGTGTCCTTTCGGGTTTGGCCCAGCCGCTTCACTCTTTCTGGCGCTACTTGGAAATACCCTCTGCTCTTCCCCAGTAGCATATTGGACACCTTCCGACCTGAGGGGCTCATCTTCCGGCGTCATCTCTTTTAGCCTTGTGATACGTTCCATGGGGTTTTCTTGGCAAGAATACTGGAGTGGGTTGCCATTTCCTTCTCCAGTGGACCACATTTTGTCAGAACTCTCTGCCATGACCTGTCCGTCTTGGGTGGCCCTGCACGGCATAGCTTATGGCTTCACTGAGTTACGCAAGCCCCTTCGCCACAACAAGGCAGTGATCCATGAAGGGGTGCACCAAATGAGCGTGAGCGCATGCACACACACACACACAAAAGGCCCTGTGCAAAGGCCCAGAGAGCTCGGAGACAAAAGAGATTTTAAAAGATGGCAGGCTCTTTGGGGACAGAGGGTGAGCTGCAGATCAGGCCCTCCTGATTGTTTTGATCAGATAACACCTGAAGGTTAAAGAGATTATAGAGCTGGAGCTGGAAGGGGTGAGGATTTTCAGGCGCCTGTTGTTCTGCCTGCTGCTGCTGCTGCTGTGTGAAATTGGTATTCATCACGACTGGCTGTCTAGACGCCCGGCCTTGCCAGAGGATTTGCCGAGCTCCTTAGTGGCTCTGATGACATGCACGCAATTATCATCGCAAAGCCAGGATGCGACAGAGGACGCTCGGGCCAGCCAGCTGGATCTGTTTGCGCAGGGCCCTTTTTATCCCAGCTACCATTTCATTTCTTCTGAAATTTCTATGTGTCTCATGCCAATTATGTCCACTAAGAGAGGGAGCTTTGGCACATGTGTGTGTGGGGGGGGGGGCGGGGGCTGTGCTGTAATGAAGCTTCATAACCAGCCATCACCAGTGGTGCTGTTAATTTGACCTTGGGGCCAATGCAGAGAAGGGCGGTAGCTCCAATGTCAGTGGGGCAGTGAATCCATTGCGGGTTTCAGTCATAACCAGTCAGAACTCTAACGGAGCTACCCAAGGTGCAAAGTTCTGACTGAAACCCGGAGCGGACTCACTGCCCCACTGACATTCAAGCCACCAGTCTCCACTGGGCCAAAGGATTTACACAGGCTTTAAAAAGTATTTTTATTTATGTATTTATTTATTACATTTTTATACCGCCCACTAGTCAAAGCTCTCTGGGCAGTTCACAAAAATTAAAATCAGAAAACGCATCATAAAATACAATATAAGATATAAAATCTTAAAACTACAATATAAAAGTACAAGCCAAAATAAAACTTAGCAGCAATGGAGAGATTTAACGTACAATAACAGATTTAAAACAACAGTGCTAAAAGACTAAAATGCGTGGGAAAATAAAAAAGTCTTCTCACCTGGTGCCAGAAAGAGCACAACATAGGTGCCAGATGAGCCTCTCTGGGAACCCCATTCCACAACCGGGGTGCCACCGGCGTTCTTCTTGGCAGCCACCCGCCTCACTTCCTTTGGCCAGGGCTCCCAGAGAAGGGCCGCTGAAGATGATCTTAGGGTCCAAGCAAATGCCTTCCCCATCACCACTGCAAGCTGCCTCCCCCGAAACAGTTACAGGGGTAAATTGCTACTCCCAAAACAGCTGCCTCCAGTTCACCAGCTGCAAATGGGGTGGCAAATTGAGGACAGCCATTTGATTTCCATCCACCCTGGATCAAACGAATCAGAGGAGCAAGGACCTTATGTAAGGTGGAAGTGATAACACATTTCAGTATTTCCTTCCCAGCTGTTTCCTGCGGAATTCCCAGAGCTCCAAAGAACGGGTTCGTTTTTGGCAAGGAGTACACAGTGGGGACCAAAGCAGCCTACCAATGCAAGCAGGGCTTCCACCTCCAAGGCCAGGCCAATTCCAGCGTTGAGTGCCTGCCAAACGGGCAGTGGAGTAATGGCAACCACCCTCTTCCATGCGTGGGTGAGTCTGGGCCAGCTTTGGTCCCTTTTATCTATCGTTTCCCTTTTGAGAGCAATAGGTTTGTTTAAATAATGAGCATCCAGAATCAGAACAAGAGCCCTGCTGAACTGGACTGACCATCCATCTAGTTCATTGTTTCCAACAGTGGCCAGTCCGATGCCTCCATGAAGATTGGAAGCAGAGCATGAAGGCACAAGCCTTTCTCCATAGCTTGTCCCCATCATCTGACATTCAGGGATGCGCCACCCCAGAATATGGAGGTCCCATCATCAGGGCCAATCTCCTTTAATAAACCTAGCCTTCTCTACTGTTTAACATGTCATACCTTCTTGAGCAGGAGTGTTGAACCCCCTTTCAGCCCAAGGGCCAAATTCCACTTGGGAGAAGCTCTCGGGGGCTGCGTTCCAGTGGTGGCAGGGCAGAAGGGGGGGGCAAAAACACCGTAAATACCAGCATCTTTCACTGCCAGTAACCTAGCCTTCCTGCCAACCTAGCAGTTCGAAAGCAAGAAATTGCAAGTAGATAAATAGGTACCGCTTCGACGGGAAAGGTAACAGCATTCCGTGCACCTCGGTGTTCAGTCATGCCGGCCACATGACCACGGAAGCATCATCGGACAGCGCTGGCTCTTCGGCTTAGAAATGGAGATGAGCACGGCAGAGCACCACACCCTAGAGTCGGACATGACTGGTTGGGGACACCTTTAACCTAGCCTTAGGAAAGGTGTTTCAACCTTTATGATTTGGGGGAGGTGGGGTGGCACAATCGCCAGGAAATCACCAAACCACTGGTGATCTGGAAAGGGGGTGGGGCCATCTAGGGAACTCCAGAGGACCAGAGTGGCACCCCAGGAGGACTGGATTTTGCCCCCAGGCCTGAAGTTCTGCAGCCCTGTTCTAGATAGGGATGGACGGACTTACCTCCGTACGGGGTGTAAGGGAGCTCGACGAGCCACCACCATCCCACTCGCATGGCCCAGACCTGCTCGGCGAGCCTCCCTGCTCACCCCACCTCTGTGCGCAAGCCGCCCCTCCTCTGTGCACTGAGGACTGCGGCAGTCAAGCCCGTGTGCTTTATGCACACAAGGGCTTCACTGCCGGAGTCCTCAGCACCACACATGCCCCAAGAGCAAGGAGGAGGAAATGGCTAGAGCACTTGGGGCACCGAGGCCTCATCCTGCCCCCGCCAGCTGTTAAGGGCTTCCTTGACAGCCGGAGGAGGCAGGACAAGCCCTCAGTGCCATGCACACCCCAACTGCTCTAGCCATCTCCTCCTCGCAAGGATGAGATAACGAGAGTGGTTGGGGTGGGTACAGCAGTGACAACTCTGGGCTGCTCCCAGCAGCCAGGTCCATCAGCACCCCATGGCTCAGCAAGTGGGGTCCAGGAGTCCAGGCACTGGGGAGTCCACCAGCCTCCTGGACCAAACGGAGCGCTTGCGACATCCCTGGTTCAAGATGTCTATTTCCACTGAATATGGAGATTCACTTTACCTATCATGATTTCGTCTCCCATGTTGCTGGGATAGTATTACATTCTTTGGTCAAGGGAACTGGAGGCTGGTGTTTCCGATATCAGTTTCGCAAAGAATCCACTCTGGGTTTCAGTCAGAACTTTAAAGGAGCTATCCAAAGTGCTCCACACTTTAGAGTTCTGACTGGTTCTGATTGAAGCCAGATTGACTGCCCCACTGACATTGGAGCCTCTGGTCAAGGGCATAATATGCTAATTGCAAAGTACTGTTGTTCGCTACTTGCAAGGATTCTGTTCTGTGGCCAACTCAAGGCCATTTTTAATGCAGCCATGGCAACCGCCATGTTCAAAGGAAGTACAGCTTGAGTTGTTAAATGGGGGGGTTGAATCACAGTGGTCGATGCAACCATTTTGCCCTTCTTGTAAGCTTCACTGGGTTATCTGGCTAGCCATCCTCAGCTATAGCGTCGGGGGCCAGTGGGTCTTCTGTTTCATCCAGAGGGGCTGCTCCTAATGGCCTTACAGGTAACATGTTGTTTTTCTTCTCTTCTCTTGGCATGGCTGGTCTTCAGCGGTTAGCTGCCCCGACATCAGCAGCATTGCTGTGGAGCATGGTAGATGGAGGCTGATCTATGAGACCCAGTACCAGTACAACGCCCAGCTTATGTTAATCTGTGACCCTGGCTACTACTACATAGGGCACCGGGTCATCCGTTGCCAGGCTAGCAGGAAGTGGAGCATAGGAGAGCCCATGCCGACCTGCAGAAGTAAGCTGGCTGCCATCATGACGTCGCTGCTGATCAGAAATGAAAAGTCAAAGATGGCCCACATTTGTGTGTCTGGGAGCCAAAGGAGATAGCAATATCAATGATTATGGTGATGATAAAAATAATTGCTGCTGCTGCAAAGTTTATAAATGGTACAGGCTATTTCAGTCCCAAAACAGAACTGTTCCGGTGGCATAAACAGCAAGCAAAATAAGGGTTTGGAAGTATCTGTGGGATGGGGGAAGGAATAGTCAAAATGTTTTGAGAAGGCATTTACCTTGCTGTGTTTTTTTAAGTAGTCCAAATGTTAAAAGTGTTTCCTCTCTCTCTCAATCTCTCTCTCCCCCGCCCCTTACAGAGAGAGAAGGCTGTCATGAGCCATTTTTTCCCCAGAAGGCAATGGCATTGATACATCAACAGCTGCCATAACCTTCTGGGGGAACTGGTGGCTCTCTCTACAAGAGCAAGAGAGAGAAAGACAAAGAGAGAAATATCTTTTAACCCTTGGACTACTTAAAAAAAAACAGCAAAGTAAGCACCGCTATCTGAAGTTATCCTCCACACCCTGAAAAATAGTAGAAATGGTTCTCTCCATCTTGCTGCCCCCTCCAAAGGGGGCAAAATAGGGAGGAGCATTTTAATTCAGCCGTGATTTGACATGCTTGTGGAATTCTCCCCCCCTCTCCAAATATCTCCCTGGATTTGTGGGTTCTGAATTACTTCCTCCCGTTCATGGAGTGGCACAGATGAGGTTGCGATCCATTGTTTATTTACTTCCATTTCGTATTTTTGGTAGGGATGTACGCATCCCTTACCTCGTTCCGCGTGGGGTCATTTGCGGTGGGGGGTGGTGCTCTGTTTCTCCCCCCGAAATTCTTCCCAGCCGGCTTCGCTCCATGGTGACTCCACAGAGCCGCCGGCTGGGGCCACCCGCAGCCAGACATCCTCCGCTGGGCTGCGCAGGGACGCAAATGGCAGCCGCCGTAGCCGCCACCATTTGTGTCCCTGTCTTTTGCCATGATAGGCGACATATATATTTACGTAGCCTATTACGGCCTCTGCAGGGACGCAAATGGTGTCCCTGTGTTAGCCGTGATAGGCTACGTAAATATTTATGTAGCCTATCATGGCCATTCAACAGAATGAGAACGGTGGCCGCAGACATGGCTGCCATTCGCGGAGCACTGGACAGCCGACACAAGGTAGGCTCCGTTCCATGCCCATTTCGCGGGGGGGGGGGTTGCTTTGTTCTGCCACAGATTCCAGTGGGCCGAATTCACTGGAATTCGGCCTCCCTGGGATCCGTGGCAGAATTCTCTGACATCCCTAATTTTCAGACTTTATTCAGACAGACTGCTATGCATGCACAGTTTGCTGTCATGTACTATTCATGTCATTCCGCACCCAACCCACTCTCATGGACCGGCAGCTCCATGAGTAGAAGAGAAAACAGGCATGACAGTCTGCCACATACCTTTTTTCCCTTCCCTTCCTGTGGCCTTTTCTGCTGCTTCCAGGTTGAAATCTTCTTTTCCTCTGGCAACCTCCACCAAACCAGCCTTAAAACTCTCTGGGTCTCTGGTATGTACTTTAGGTAGTGTGCGGTTTGGCTGTTAGATATGGGGTGAATAACCTAATGAAGAAAAGTGACCACAAAGTTCCAAACAACAACATTTAAATATTTACTGAAGAAAAATGTTAAGTTTTAAAATCTGAGTGGATATACACAACACACAAAACCATATGAACAATAGGGTAATAAAATAACCAGGGATAAACACATCCAGCTAGCCTATCTAGACTGTGTCCCTATTTTATCCAGGTCCAAACAAAAACTTACTGTCATAGATCCAGCACTCTCTGAGTCTCAACCAGTTCTCCAGTTTGAGCAGCTCTGCTTCTTCTTTATTCTAAGACTCTGGGCTTCTCTTCTTTCTCTGTTTCTCTGATTTTCTGGTCTCTGTCTTAAGTTTTGTAAATCATAAGATTAGTTATATTCCCTCTCCAGCTCCAACCAATCTGGAGCATAGTTCCTTGTTCACCTTTGCCCTAAATTCCTTTTCCTAAATTCTTCCTCTGGCCTTAGGTTTCTTGCAGCAAACTTTATTTTTTCCTTCTCCCTCTGCAGACATCCTGGTTCCCATATCTAGCTAAACTTTTCATTGAGCCTTCTATAAACCTTTGGCTCCTGAACAGACCTGCTGGTTGATCTAATCCAATTAATTTTTTCTTCTAATTTATACTCTGACCTTCTGTTGAACCTCCTGCCAACCTCATAATCTCATAATTTCCTCTTCTGTTCAGCCTGCTACTGCAAACCTTTGGCTTCCTAAACAGACATCCTGTCTCTAATCCTGCCGAATATCTAACTAAACTTTTGACCTCTTGGCTGAAACTGACCAGCAGCACACACTCAAGAAGGATTTAACCCCATCGTGTCCCAAACCCAAAGTATATACAAAAATGGAAGACTGTTCTGTTCCTTCACAGCCCCTAACAGCTTAACCATGTACATGTGTGCATTCTTTCAAATACTGTACCAAGAGGAATGTCATTTCGTTGGCATCCCTTTTTATGCTGTTTTTAAATCGATGGTGGATATGCAAGACAGGGTCTTCTCAGCAATGGTGCCTAGGTTGTTGATATGCTGTTGTTTTAACCCCATTTTCAATCTTCTTTCCCATTCATTGAGCAATCCCAGATAATTAGGGATTACATAGTGACTATCTTGGCATCACATAGCCATATTTGGCTGTATGCTGCTGTTACAGAAGACAGCAAAAGATGATTTAGAGGCAATGATCTGCCTTGCCTTCCCCACCCTGGTGCCCTCCAGATGTATTGGACTATTACACGCATCATCCACAGCCATCCTGGCCTCTGGCCACACTGGCTGTGCATAATGGGAGCTATAGATGATGGAAGCTTTAGTCCAACATATATGGAGGGTGCCAGGTTGAGGAAGCCTGATCTAGGCAATGATTCTTGAGCTGGTCAAATGGGTGTTTCTAGCCAGTTAGGGAGCTGAGGGCAAGCATAGCCTATTCAGGGCAATCCTTTCTAAATAGCCAGGTAGTTCTGTTCTTTTCAGTGATCCATGAAAGATTGCTTGGGAGGCACCCAATGCTGAAAAACTGTTCACAAAACTCACCCCCAGCTTAGCTGTCTACACAATTGCTTTACTAACAAACCAGGGGGGTTAGTCTGTCACACACACACACACACACACACACACACACAAGCTAACAGGCAGAATCTGTGACAGCTGGCTTGTAAATCCTGGCAAAACTGTTGTGTTTTAAAGCACAGCATTTATGAAAGGTGTTGTTGTGTTCCTCCCCAACTGTCATTTTTTAAGAACATGGCTTCAGAGAAAATGATATTTTCACTCTTTTTACAAGAACATTTTCTTGCCTGGCTATTCCAGTTTCCCCGGTTTGAGTCATTGGATGAGTTTGTGGACAGGTTTCTCACTTCAGTCTTCAAACAAATTTCAGAAACTGAGCCATTTCTAAGGATGGTAGGACAAGTGAAGCCCACCCAAACTCTGAAGCAGAAATACATCTTAAGCTTAAATGCTTTTCATGAGCAAGATGTCCACCAAATGGTGAGACTGCATACCGAACGCATAGCCAAAGGACAAGTGAGGCTTTGTGTACTGAGCAGACTCCATCTTCCAAGATTTTTGGCCCGGACTCTGGAGAACATGCTCTTGTTTCTTCAAGGGCTACACTGTAATTCACTTGTGTGTCCAAACCTGTCATATTCAAAATGTTCAGTAGGTTTTGTCACATAAACATTTCCATTACTTTCAAAGTATACCCAAGGTTTGGATGCAAGAACTCTTGGTAAGAGAACACTAGACTTTGGAAGACATTCATGAGATGAAACAGAATGTTTGCACTGTAGAGAATGACCCTCCCAAATGAAAGAATCTGTGCTGAGCCAAAAATCCACCATTCACTCATGGGGGTGGGAGAAAAAAAGCATGGGCAGCAGGAGACCAGCAGGACAGATGGTAGTGGCTTTTGGTTGTTGCTCTTTTTGTAAATTTAGTTAGGGAATTGCCATGTGGACCAACAGCCCTACTATTGGCAGCCCAGTGGTTGCAATCAATAGTGCAGCTAGGTAATTTTAGACCCTGGACTTAATGGTTTTACACCCCCCTCCCCCCTTTAGATGGTAATGTGTATTACTATTTCAGTTGTGAGGCACACAACTAATATTACTCTTCTTTCCCCCACCCCTCCATCCCATACTTTACAAGTGCTTCTACATTCCTGATACACTAGAGCAAAACAAATTGTCTCGTTAACCCTGGTTAAAAAAAAAAGAAATAAATACTCTGAGCATGTGCAGTTTCACATTTTTAACTCAGTTAAATTATGGCACCATTATGACGACAGATATAAAATGGAGTTTGCTTCTGTTGCCCTAGTGCCACCACATTTACCTGGGAATAGGCTCTATTTTCTTGTAGAAAAAAGATAATATATTTTAAAATTAAAAAATGATAAAATGAGCATCTGTGACCATGTACACTTCCAGCTGGCTGCCATTTGACTATATACTTTTTTTTAAAAGAAGAAGAAAGAAAGAAAGAAAGAAAGAAAGAAAGAAAGAAAGAAAGAAAGAAAGAAAGAAAGTTGTAGTGATCAGCATCAGCCCTGGCTAGGGATGTCCATTGGTGGTCAATCCATGTTGTTGTTTTTATTTGCCAGAATTAAATGGCATGTACAACTTCATTTGTATTCATGAGCTGAGCTGAAAGCTTTTCCTCAAACTCCAGGAACTTTTTCTGTGTGCGTTTTTTCCACAGCTTCTGAGCAAATTTCTGAGCCATTTGCACAAATCACAGCTGAATTTGCACAGATCACAGCTGAATTTGTACAAATCACAGTCGAATTTGCTCAGAAACTTATGCAAATTGCAAAATCTGCAGGGGAAATGCACAAAATGCCTGGAAAATCCACAAACTGGCCTGACTCGCTGCAGACTGAGTTGGGCAGCACAGCAGAAACTGGAACAAAGTCCAGGGGGCCAAACATAGGAAAACTCAACAAACTCCAACCCACCCACCCCCCATGGATTTATCCAATATGTCTAGTCCCAACATGCCCATGTCAGTCCAGGCACAGATGATGGTCTTGCTTGCCCCTGCCCACATCACCTGCCACTCTTGTTGTGTTTATTTGAGGACTCTCTGGGATAAAGGGCCTTGGACTTGGCCCTAAAGTCCAGCCCTCACTGCATCATTGGCCACCATGTTCCCCCATATGCCCTGCTAGAAAAGATGCTGGTTGGGGGTCAAGGAATGGGGACCAATTTCTTTGCCATTGATGCCTCTGAAATGTCACCCTGTCCTGACATAGCATTATTCTAGTGAGGTTTTGTGGGAGAACAAGGTGGCTGCTTAGTCATGAGTAGCAGCGTCATCTCTATTTCTGCCAGTGGCCAAAGTTTTAAAAGAGAATGACCAAAAAAGCAACAGTTGCCAGCATAGCTTGTCCTAGTAAAGCCCCCTTTCCCCAAAACTTTTCACAATTTCTCCTGTCACCTGTTTTTTTTCCTTCCTTCCTTTCTTCTCACCCCCTTCCTCCCTCCCATTTTTTCAGACAGAAAAGTTGTGTGAAAAATGTTGCTCACCTCTTAAAATAATGTTATTATATCAGCTTATTTAGCTTCTGGTTCATAGGTCCTCTTCAGCCCTGAGATCATCCAGAATATCTATTGATCTCATGGGTACCTGAGACAGCCAGTGGTTCTAAAAATGTGCATCCAATAGCACTAATCCTGTACTGTATCCATATTAGGGATGTCAGAGAATTCTGCGACGGATCTCGGTGAGGCCGAATGCCAGTGTATTCGGCCCCCCGAAATCTGTCGTGGAACAAAGCCCCTGCCCCCCACCCCACGAAAGGCGCGCGAAATGGACCACTTACCTGTTCCCGTCCGTGCTGTTTTGCGAATGGCGGCCGTCCTGTGGCTGCCATTCGCTTCCTCTTCCTAGCCGTGATAGGCTACATAAATACTTATGTAGCCTATTACGGCTAATGCAGGGACGCCATTTGTGTTATGGACGCCATAACACAGGGACACCAGTATTTACGTAGCCTATCATGGCAGCAGGGGGGTAGGGATGGCGGAGAATTTCTCCCCGAATCTCCAGGAGGCCAAATGCCAACGCATCCAGCTCCCCGAAATTGGCGGTGAAATTCTCCGCCCCCGCCCCCCCGCCCCCCCCAGGATGGGACTTACTTTTGGCGAACGTCCCTCCCGGCGGCGGGTCCCGGTGGCATTTCGGCGGCGTTTCGGCAGGGGCGGGGGCGGGGGCGGCAGCCGGTCTTCCGACCGGCTGCCGCCGCCACCATTACAAAATGAAGTAAAAAAAAACAACCCCGTGATAGGCTACATAACGATTAATGTAGCCTATAATGGCTAGATTTCCAAAGTCAGCCGTGATAGGCTACGTAAATCGTTACGTAGCCTATCACGGGTGACTTTGGGGGGGGTAAAAAAGCACGTACACAAATGGCAGCACCCCATGGGCGCCGCCATTTGCGTTCCTTATTTGGTCCCGGTAGTCTACGAAAAGATTTATGTAGACTACGGCGAAAATAAGGACAACGCAAATAGCGTTGCCCTTATTTTCGCCGTAGTCTACGTAAATCTTTACGTAGACTACCGGGACCAAATAAGGAACGCAAATGGCGGCGCCCATGGGGCGTCGCCATTTGTGTACGCGCTTTTTTTTTTTTTCAAAGTCACCCATGATAGGCTACGTAACGATTTACGTAGCCTATCACGGCTGACTTTGGAAATCTAGCTGTGATAGGCTGCGTAAATCATTACGTAGCCTATCACGGGTTTTTTTTTTCCCACTTTTTCTTTCGTGGCCGGGGAGATGGGGCGCTTCTCCCTGGCCTGAATTTCGGCCGGGCGAGGCGGGGCGTCTCCCCCCTAGCCTGAATTTCGGCCGGGCGAGGTGGGGCGGGGCGCCTCCCCCCTGGCGTGAATTTCGGGGAGAGAAGCGAAGCGCCTCGCCCCCACCGCGAAGCAAGCTGCGGGACCAGGTAAGTCCCTTTCGTACATCCCTAGCGGGGGGAACCCAGCGTACGCAAATGGCAGAGGCTACTGCCATTTGCGTATATTGGGTTTTTTTCCCCCTGCCATGATAGGCTACATAAATATTTACATAGTCTATCACGGCTCACTAGAGGGATGCAGATGGCGGCGGCTACAACAGCCGCCATTTGCGTCCCTGCAGGGCTGCCCAGCGGCCGGATGTCCGGCTGCGGTGGCCGGAGCCGGCCGGTGGCTCTGCGGCTTGGCTGTGGAGCGGAGCCGGCCGGACAGGATTCCGGGGGAGGGACAGAGGATTCCAGGGAGAGGGATGGCGCGCCTCCCCCCCACCGCAGATGCCCCTGCGCGGAGCCAGGTAAGGGATTCATACATCCCTAATCCATAGTAGGCAGAAATATGCTCCAGACGACTGTGGGCTGCACTATAAGGATGGCCTGTAGTTCAGTGGTAGAGCACGTGCTTTGCATGCAGAAGGTTGCAGGTTTGATCGCCGGCATCTCCAGGCAGGGCTGGAAAAATTCCAGCCTAAAGAGCTGGTACCAGTCAGTGTCAACAATACTGGGCTAGATGGCCGAATGCTCTGACTCAGTATAAGCAGCTTCCTTCATTCCTACATGCTATCAGCGATAATACCCGAAACACCCCAAAGGTCTTTCATTTGGGGAGAATTATAACCCAAACGTCCTGCATTTGGGGGGTGCCCTCTTTGTCTCAGAGCTCTGGAAATTTCTAGTGATGGGCAAACTCCCCTTAATTCTTGTCAGAAAGAGGCAGTTATGAGTATTTTTAGAGAACTCTCAGGGAGGAAACCTCATCCCCTGCCCCCAAGGTCTAAATTGATTTTTAATGGTAGTTACACAGTACTAAACTGCTGCAAATTTTCCCACTTTCTTTCTTTAGAATAGTCCATGTCCTTACTATTCAGGTTAGGAAGCTTCCCAGGACTTGGTCAGACAAGTTCCACATGGCTTGAGAGCATCAGTGGGCTTTGCATACCAGTTCCTGGGGCCTTTAAATTAATCTGCTGGGGGGGGGGGCAGGGGGTTGCACTCTCTGGGCATGTGCAGAGTCTCATTTTGTGTTCTGAGCTACAGAAGAACTTTGCAGAGAAATAACAATTGCATTGCATTAAAAGTCAGCAAATCCTTATTGAGCATTTGGCAATTATTGCAAGTTTGGGCAACATTACTAAAAATTATGTTTGGGTATACAGGTTGCTCTGGTGCTCTTGAACTTTTTCCTTTCCTTTCACACACTGATAGCTATCTGCAACTATTTGTGTTTGTTTTACTGTTCTGCCTGTCTATGGCTTCATCTTTACATAGACGACAATGTGAGCTACACAGGAGGACATTGGCAATGAATCATTTAAGGCCTGCTGTACAAATTGTGACACTAGCAAGCTGAACACAGCCCCCGAAATATGTACCTGCTCTTCCAAGAGCTTCATATACACAGACATACACACACGTGCATACACACAGATGTGCATACACACTGTTTGTGCTTCCTGGCTAGGTCTGCAAGAACAGGAGGGTAGGATTCTGTGCTGCAATTCTGGGAGAGAACAGGAAAAGCACAGAATGTGGTGGTGATGGGGAAATTCAGCTTCTTTTGGATCTCAGCTTTCATTTTCAAAGAGCGAGCTGCTAGCCCTCATGGCTGCAAATATCTCATTGAAAGTCTGTGAGCTGAAATCTGAGAAGCCAGAGGAATGTCTGAATAAGATTTCCAGTGTTCAGAAGGTCCATACATAGCTCCTTGCCTCTCCCAGGCATACATGGATGAGGGGTTGCATTCAGCTTGGTGCTCCAGAACTCGAAGGAGTGTCTTCACCCCTGTGAACCTGCCACACACGTCAGCCCTTAGAGGAGGTCCCGCTCCTTGTTCTACCACTATCTGAGGTGAGGATGGTGGGCATGAGGGACAAGGCCTTCCCAGCGGTGGGCAGGCAAGTGCTGGAATTCCCCTCTCCCCGTGCCTCCCGATGTTGCACAAAATGCTAGTGTCGCCCCCTGGAGGCTAGTCCAATTTGCCCCAAAGGGGAGAGTCCAATTTGCCCCAAAGAAGAGAGTCAGCTTCAGGCTGGGTCCAACTCGATTTTTTTGTTTGCAAACAGTTCGACAGAGGAGCTCACGCTCAAAAGCAACATCGACCCTGGGCAACCCCCGCGCTACAGTTTTATCACCTCAGCTTGCATTCCTTAGCCAGCGTGTCGCTTTGATTGGTCGCCAGCAGTTTGCCCAGCTACCTTATCTTAGGGTTACTGCTCACTCATTCCAGGCATGCGCAGCCCTTACAATACTACGTGCTGCTTAAGACACATACAATGGCTTTTAGGTTACATTTTTACTACACCGATGCCCATTAAACGTGTTTCTGTTCAGACTTGTTTTCTAGGAACATATCCCTGAACAACTCAGTGCCTGACTGTTCATTGCCACCGCGTTTGTCCTTTAAGCCTTTTGTCCTTTAAGCTTGCTGCTTTGTATACTTTTCTGGTTTTGAAATCGATTATTGATGTTTTTCAAAGATCATGAGCCACCACAGGGTTCTCTTGCAGAATGGAAAAGTATAATATACATGTTTTAATAAAGCAATTAAATTAAAGTAACTCATGCAGGCCTTGAATCAAGGCATCCTTGTTGGTCAAAGTTTGCTTGCAGGATGCTTTCATCCTGCTTATAACAGTACAGTAACAATGTCCTGTGAAAATATGTATATAAGAGACTCTGAACCTTGCCTTGTTCTTACCATTGTTTATTCCTTCCTTTCAAGTTGTTTTCGTCTTCACTAGATATCCTAGGGTTTGTTTGTTTTTTCTCCAGTCATCTCCTGTGGAGACCTGCCTGTGCCGTCCAATGGGAACAGGATTGGGACCTTAACCACCTACGGTGCTACTGCCATCTTCTCCTGCAATACCGGGTACACCTTGGTGGGCTCACGTGTGCGGGAGTGCATGGCAAATGGCCTATGGAGCGGACTAGAAGTGACGTGCCTAGGTGGGTGTTGAAGTAACATTTTACTGGAAGCTGTCAAGCCGATGAACAGTTCTGTTTATAATATTGCTTAGCTGGTATTTCTGCAGTCCATATTTGTGGAACATTAGAACTAGGGCTCTGAGCTTAAATCAGAGCAGTAGATTAATCAACTAAAACTTCAGTTGATTAATCTGTGGGGGCCAGTTTTAATCAGTCGGGGTCTGTGGGTTAAGGGCACCCTGGTTTGTTTTTGATTCAGCCTTTAGTGTAATGGGATCAGTAAAAGAAAATTCTATATGTGGTTTTTCTAATATATGTCATTCTCCAGTTTCATTTTTGGGTTAAATCGGAACTTATTTCACAGTTCCTTCAGTATAGCTGCCAGCTGGGAAAATCCCTTGAGCTAATGAAAACTGTGAATTCCAGCTGCCTTTTTACTGACCTTGTTTTGTATCTTTTAGGGATACTTACAAAATTCTCATGAAATTAAAGGTGCTTACAAAATTTCTCCACAGATTTGGGGGTTACCTGACCTTGTCTTTGGAGTGGTACCAATGTATTAGCAGTCTACCATTCTTCTGTTTTTCATTTCCGGACTTTGTTCAGACCATGGCACAGGCACTGTTTTCCCCCAGTTTTCAACTGATGTCATTTTTCCTTTAGAGGTCATGAATATACACCAATGCACATTTCTTAAATCACAGCACAAAAAGGAATCCTGATGTAATCATACAATCATGTCAAGAGGCCTTTTTTCTGTAAGGAAAAAGAGGTATGGCACAAAACTCTGGCAAACTGCACATGCGCCAATTCCAAAGTTAAATTTAAAGTTTTTCCAAGTGAGACCAGAAGGCAGATGCAGCAGCACATGGGGAGAGCCAAGCACAGAACAACAATGGACCAGAGGTCATCTGCTTATCCCTAGTATCCTTAAGCACTTTTTGCTACTACATTTTCTAACTTAACTCTGAAAAGAAGAGCACTAGCCCCTGTTCAGAGTATTTGTGACCCCACACCTGGGATTCCTGAAATAAATATTTTCTTGGGGCAGGAGATATTCTGAAATGGGTCCTAGAGACTTTTCTTTTCAAACAATGAAAACTGGCATTCTCACGCAATCACCATCCACTCAGCTGGATGTCCCCAATCATGTTCTATATGCCTCACTGTTGCAAGCACACAGGGAAAAAAAAAATGGGCATGGTCATCAATGCAGAATTCAGCTTCCCAAGAAAATTAGTTTTCATTTTGGTACATGAAAACCAGATCATGACCCAATTTGATTTTTGTTTTAAATCAAGTTTCCTAGCTTTCATGGTTGCAAAGATATGCTCGAAATCATGTGGGCAAAGCCTGCTGAAATCTCAGAAGCTGGAGGAAGTTGCAAAACAAGATCGTGAGTGCTCTGACGGTAGGGCTTCTGTGCTCTTTGCTGCTGCCCCCACCCCCCATGATTAGCAAAGCCACAATAAAACTATGCAGAATAGTTTAAAAAAAAAACAACACGGAATAAATTGTGCAAAAGAGGAAAAGTTACATCAGTTTTCTGAATTTAATGGAAGAATGTATACAGGTGTGATAAGTGCAACCCACAGTCTAATAGCATAATGATCTGGGATGAGAGCTTGAAACCAATTTTATAAAAAATAGATGTGTTTTATCCAAAGTTAGCCCTACTTAGAGTAGACCCATTAAAATGATTTGGACAAGCTAGACTAGCATTGGATACAACCTAATGACTCCCCTTTAACATAATTTCAGAATCCCATATCCCTTCCCATACAGTGTGATCACTCTCTAGCCCCCCATAGTGATAAAGTCTTGCTCGATGCCACACTGTTGCCCAGATGGTGGGCAATGTTGCAATGCTTCCATCATGATGCTCCATATGACAGGTTGGTGCTTCCCCTGCTCCTTCCAGCCATTCAGTCCGTTGCAGGTCAGGCTGTACTGGCTAGTCTCTAAACCACACTCTGCTACCAGCTCCTAAGGTCAAAACACAGCTCCCACCTCCATAAATCCACTCCCAAGGATTGCAGCGACACTCACTTTTCCCTCACCAGCTTCACACACATTTCAGAATCCAGCTTTTCTTGGTGGGGAATTTCCAGTGATGCCTTGGTGCACTTGCCCTGTCTGTAATTCAGGGATCATTGGGTACAGGCTCAGAGAGCCATATTCTGCCTTGGCGAAACCAGCAGCTCTGCCTGATGTCTTTTTTTCTTCTGGTTTGGACTCTGTCCAGCGGGTCACTGCGGTGAACCAGGCCTCATTGTCAATGGTCAGATAAATGGTGAGAACTACAACTACCGGGGCAGTGTGGTGTACCAGTGCGACCCAGGCTTCCGGCTCATCGGGATGTCTGTCCGGATCTGCCAGCAAGACCATCACTGGTCTGGAAAGACTCCTGTCTGTGTGCGTAAGTATGTTGCTATGCTATCTTTATTACAGCATTGTGTGTAGCACCCAAGAGCATAGCTGCACCAGTGTGTGTCCGAGTTACAGCTTCTTTAGATGTTCAGGGGAGAAACAGGTTGTGAGCCCAGTAAAGGGGTGGGGGATTATCCCATCAGAAATGGGGGTAGGTACTTTGCTATATTGGAAAGGAAAGGTTCCTCCTGTGCAAGCACCGAGTCATTGCTGACTCCTCGAGTTTCGCTGGCATTTTCATGGCAGACTATAGTGGGGTGGTTTCCCATTGCCTTCCCCAGTCATGACTACCTTTCCCCCAGGAAGCTGGGTACTCATTTTACCGACCTCAGAAGGATGGAGGGCTGAGTCAACCTGAGCCGGCTGCCTTGGGCCCAGCTTCCACTGGGATCGAAATCAGGTTGTGGGGAGAGTTTCGGTTGCAATACTACCACCTACCACTCTGCGAAATCAAGCCATGAGCCAGCAGACCTCAATCTATTATCAGTGTCTTTGGGAACTAATAAAATCAGAAAAGGGGGCAGGTGGGGGTGGGGTGGCTAGCATCCCAGTTGAGATGTAAGAGACAGAGACACAAATTATTGCTCTCCTTCATGGTTTCTCTGCAGCCACATACGTGGGATCTGCACCTGCACAGAGTAGGATTTTGGAAACGGCTACACTTTAGAGAGCCTTCTTTCCCAGCCATTTCATCCGGGGGTGGGAGGAGGATGACACTCCCTCCACAGTCCCATGTCTACCGCCACCGTAGTGGCATATTATGACTCTCTAGTCCTTCAGAAAGTTTCTCCTTGTAGATAAAACATATAAAACATATATATCTGTAAAATATATTTTACATCACTTTCCATCTGTTTTAAGTCTCCTTTAATTGCCATTGGCCATCTTTGCCCCCCTCCCCAAAAAGGCAAGGAAAGAGTTGGTTTTGGACCACTGCCATGATAGACAATTCTCTCACTGTCTTCAGAATGTTTTTCCTCTTTAAAAGTAATTTTATCTCAGCTTTTTCCTTTCATTACCATTTACCATCACTGTCAAAACAAAGAGGGAGAGAGTGGTAGAGGATTGTATTTTGTCCATGCCTTAAAAGGTGCTGCATCTGTTATGTCTCTTAGGCCTAATTTACACTTCTGTGCCTTGCTGAGACTCCTAACATCGTCCTTCATCCATGTTGCTTGAATTTCTCAAAATATCAGCATGTTGTAATAGGGCCTTAAGGCTACATGCCTCTCTGAGAATGGGTGTTGAACACCCGCAAGCTGCTGTCTCCTTCTGCCCAAATGGATCTCAGTGCTATTGTAAGAGCTTCCATGAGTGGAGGCTGGTGGCTCTGATGTCAGTGAGGTAGTGAATCCACTCCTGGTTTTGGTCAGAACCAGTCACAACTTTAAAGCAGTGGTCTCCAAAGTGGGGTGCATGCACCCCAGGGGGTGTGCAAGATGATCCATTTTGGTGCGCAAGCCGCCTGATCATTGAGCAGCCTCCCGCTGCCCTGATGAGCTGCCATTGTGTGCGATGATGGTGGCGGCGGAGGCGGGAGGAGGGGGCGGGAGCCGAGAGGGAAGCTCTAGGGCATTTCTCTCTCGGCTCCAGTCCTATCCTGCCTCTGCTGTGGCCACCGAGAGGAGCTGCGCCAGTCTCTGCCAGGCACAGCAGAGGAAGCCGCGACACGGTAGCAGCTGCCGTCCTGCTGAAGGAGAGCGGGAAGGAGATTAACCCCTCCCACTCTCCTTGGGAGAATGAAGCCGAGAAGAAAGCGCGTGCTATGACAGCTACATCAGCCATTAAAACCAAGTATGGAAATAAACTGGACTTAGGACCAGACCTTCAAATTGCTGTATCTCATAGGGATGGACGAAAGTCCCTTACCTGGTTCCGCAGCTTGCTTCGCGGTGGGGGGGAGGCGCTCCATTCCTCCCCCCGAAATTCTGGGCGGGGGGGAGGTGCCCCATCCCTCCCGGCCAAAATTCTGGCTGGGGGGGAGGCGCCCCATCCCTCCGGCCGGAATTCTGGCCAGGGGGGAGGCGCCCCGTCCCTCCAGCTGTGAATCCTCTGTTCCTGCCGGGTCGCAAATGGCGGCGGCCGTAGCCGCCGCCGTTTGCATCCCTGCAGTCAGCCGTGATAGGCTACGTAAATGTTTACGTAGCCTATCACGGCTGACTTTGGGAGGAAAAAAAAAGCACGTACCCAAATGGCGGCGCCCATGGGCGCCGCCATTTGCGTTGCTTATTTGGGCACGGGTAGTCTACATAGACATTTACGTAGACTACAGCGAAAATAAGGGCAACGCAAATAGCATTGCCCTTATTTTCGCCGTAGTCTACGTAAATGTTTATGTAGACTACACGTGCCCAAATAAGCAACGCAAATGGCGGCACCCATGGGCGCCGCCATTTGCGTGCGCGCTTTTTTTTTCTTTCCCAAAGTCAGCCGTGATAGGCTACGTAAACATTTACGTAGCCTATCACGGTGTTTTTTGAAAATCTAGCTGTGATAGGCTACGTAAATCTTTATGTAGCCTATCACGTTTGTTGTTGTTGTTGTTGTTTTTTCTACACTTGGAAATGGCGGCGGCGGGAGCCGCCGCCACCAGGGACATTCGACCAAGGTAAGTCCCATCCCGGGGGGGGCAGGGGGGCAGACCGTTTCTCCACTAATTTCGGGGGGCTGAATGCGTTGGCATTCGGCCTCCCGGAGATTCGTGGAGAAATTCTCCGACATCCCTAATCTCAAAGTGCTAAACCAAGATTTTCAAAGAGAATGAAGCCTATTCAATCACATTGCTCTCACTTAAAAAGATTATATATATATATATATATATATATATATATATTAGTGAGAGCAAAAAGGGGTTGCTCTCACTAAATACAAAAATATTTTTAAAATCTTGTTTATTTCATCTTTATTTCATCCTTTTTAATTTCCATTAGTTTCTATTTTTGTGTATGTTTTATAATGTACGTAATATATTAGTACAGGTATATAATTTATAAATAAATAAATAAATAAATATACATATATTGGGAGTGCATGCTCAAAACGTTTTTGCTGATAGGGGTGCGTGATCAAAAACGTTTGGAGACCACTGCTCTGAAGGAGGTATCCAAGGAGTGGAGAACCTTGGACTGCTGCTTCAGAGTCTGACTGGTTCTGACTGCAACCTGGAGTGGATTCACTGCCCCACTGACATTGGCACTACCAGCCTTCACTGCCTTCCATGTCTGCTTGAAGTGCTAGTGTAAATCTCCCATGGTATGATTCTGGGCATTTGTGTCTGTCACAGCTCCTATTTGGTTTCAAGTGTGTTTCTTGACTCTCTGGCCTGAAGGATTCTGAGGGCCCAGCTAAACATTCTGCTAATCACGCATAGTGTGGCTATGCATAGTAGTTTTTCTTACTCTTGTATAAGTATATCTGGCCCCAATTCATATTGAGACCACAGCACTACAGGAGGGATGGGGTTAAATCTTCCTCCCATCCATTTTTCCCATGATTCTACCCCCTGTTTCGGCGGGGGGGGGGGGAGGTTTAAAAAATAAAAGAAGTCTCATTGGGGTAGAATTTTGCAGGGAATGGGGCAGAGGTTTAACACACACACCCCTTCCCAGAGCACCATAGTCCCAATCCGAACTGAACTGAGTACGGTTCTGGAAAAGTAACTGATTGGTTTTTTATTTGGGGAAAAAAGAAATTGGTTCGTTTCTGGGTCAGTCTGAGGACAATCAGGGAGCATTTGCCCATATCTGGAAGCTGCCAAAATAGCCAGACAACAAATGCATTCTGTTAAAAACCTAACATCTTCTCAGGCACTGACAATCAAATTTCCATTGCCTTGCTGGGTTGCGCTGGCACCTTTACTCTGACACACAACGGGCAAGGAATTAAGGCCGCTGTTTGATGGGGACATGCTAGCCCACATCTTCAGAGCATGCCTGTATGCATTTAGGGAAACATGGGCCAATCCCCGATGGCCTGCAGTATCAACTTGAGAACTGTTCATCACGGTTCCATCATCAGTCCCACTATCATTCTGACTGCAAACCCAGTAAGACAGCAATCCTATGGTCGCGGGGCAAGCATCCCATGGACCATGGAGTGGCTCGGAAAATCCCTTCCGAGGTCCGAGACAGTGCTCAGACCTCGAAAGGGTAAGTCAGAGATCCGCCTTGCCCCCCTTCCCAGCTGGCACAGAAATAAATAACTGTATTGGCTGCCTCTCCGAGGTTGAAAAATCAACCTCTGAGGGCGTGCTGGTGGGTGGGGAGGGGAAGAGACCAGAGAGACCAGGATATGATTTATCTTGAACCTCCTCCACCCTCCAGCCTCCTTCCCTCCCACTTGAAAGCACCCTCGCTACATGGACTGTAAAGCCTGTCTAATGAAAATACAGGAGATCGTAGAATGGGGAGGCAAAGGTTGCCTCCACTGCTCCTCCCGACCTGCTGGCTTCAGCCTGGCAGGGCATAGGCATCTCGGAAGACTCCAAGTTCAGGGGCTTCCAAGCAGTGAGGGCACAGTCCATAGGTTTGTGCCCTAAACTATCTTTGTACTTTGGGGAAGAAGTCTTTCCCTCATTCACATCCTTCACTCCTCACTCTAAGTCAAAATCGGTATTATCAGATTCCTCAGTACTGTCTCTCAGAAGATGGGAGCACACATGGAGGATGTAACTGGCTACAAGTCACGATGGCTAGATGCTACCTCCGCATTCAGAGACAATATGCCTCTCAGTCATCAGTTATAGGGGAAAAGGGGTATTGCGTTCATATCCTGCTTATGGGCTTCGGTGAAGGTCTGCGGCCTATAGAGGCCAAGGGGGAAAAGGGTCAGCCTTAGAGGCCTCGAGTTTTCTGTTGGGAGGGGGTAACCCTGAGAGAAGTAGTTTCATTTCTCCGGTTAAGTCTCAGTTTAATTTCTCCACTCAAGTTTAATTTCTTTAGGTTTGAAGTAGGGATGTACGAAAATCACTTACCTGTTCACGGATTATGCTGATGGTGGGGGGGAGGAGTTCCGTCCCTCCCACCGGAATCCTGGATGGGGGGGGGAGGTGCTCCGTTCCTCCCCCCCGGAATCCTCCATGGCCAGCTGTGCTCTGCGGCGGCTCCGCAGAGCAGCCGGCCAGACCCAGCCAGGCCAGAGCCGTCCGCAGCCGGATTTCCGGCCGCGGAGGGCTCTGGGGGGAGAGGGAACCGCATACGCAAATGGCGGCAGCTACAGCCGCCACCATTTGCATTCCTTATTTTTGACGTCTTAATCTACGTAAATATTTACGTAGACTAAGACGGCGAAAAGAAGGGGAACACAAATAGCGTAGTGGACGCTATTTGCGTTCCCCTTATTTTCGCCGTCTTAGTCTACGTAATTATTTACGTAGACTAAGACGGCCCAAAATAAGGAATGCAAATGGCGGCGGCTGTAGCCGCCACCATTTGCGTACGCCTTTTTTTTTTACCTAGTTGTTTTAGGCTGCGTAAGTTTTTACATAGCCTAAAAAGTCTGGGTTAAAAAAAAAAAAAAGGCATACGCAAATGTCGGCAGCCGTAGCCGCCGCTATTTGCGTACGCCTTTTTTTTTTTTTTTTACCCAGACATTTACCCAGACAAACCTGCAAATGGCAGCAGTGGCAGCCGGTCGGAAGACCAGCCGCAGCCGCAGCTGCCCGGAAGATCCGCCCCAGGTAAGTCTCATCCCGGGGGGATCCGCGGGGGGGCGGGGGGGGCAGGCTGTTCTGCCACAGATTTCAGGGGGCCGAATGCACTGGCATTCGGCCTCCCTGAGATCCGTGGCGGAATTCTCTGCCATCCCTAGTTTGAAGTAGGTTTTGGTTTTGAGGGAGGAAGTTATATAAAGAAAGGGAGAGAGCCAGTAAGAGTCAGAAAGATCAGGCTGCAGCCAGAGCAAGAGTAACAGAGAGACATCCAGAGCCTGAAGGGAGAACAGAGTCTGAAGAGTGAGTAGGAAGAAGCAGCCTAGAAAAGTCTAAGGACAGCTAGGGTAAAGGGACTTGTGTTTTACAACTTTTATTCTCTCTTAACGCCTTTTGTATCACTCAGCTCTATTATGTAAATACCTTTAGTTGTGATTTGCTTGCTTTAATTTTCCAGTAAACTGTTGTGGTTAAACCCCAAGTGTCTGGTGTGTCAAATCACCCCATGTCTACAGCCTAAACCCCACGTTACTGGGAAGGGGAAGTTTAAAAGAAGGAAGGTGGAACTCTTAAGGAGGCAACAGATCCTTAAGGAACAACCGCTCAGGGAGTCCAGGTCATAAAGGGAACCTTGACAGCTTCTCATAGGCATCTGGTTGGCCACTGTGTAAAACAGGATGTTGGACTGGGTAGTCCTTTGGTCTGATCTAACAGGGCTGATCTTATTGTTACTTCCTACACTTTTCATTGGCCCAACACCAACATTGCCAATGTTGCTTTGTTTTCGGCTAAACACATTTTTATTTACGCAAGTTTTTCCTGAATGACCAGCCATGGTTTTATTGGTATAACTTGATTTCAAATGCTTTTATTCTTTTGTTGTTGTTGTTGTTGTTGTTTTCACTGTTCACCACTCTGGAATCATTTTTAGAAAGTGAGTGGTTTATAAACTTTGTAAATTAAAATTTAAAAATAAACACACTTTCCAAAGCAGTAATTTATTTTGTGTAGAATGCCCAGCCAAAAATTTCAGCCATAGGTCTTCCTCGGGGGCACTAAAACTAATAGCACAGATTTTAAAAGGATGTTAAGATGAATGCAAAGTGCCAGAACAAATCCTAGAGTTCCTATGGTTGCCGCCAATCGACTTGCTAATGTCCCATGTGTGCGGCTGCACAAAGACCCAAAGAAGAAAAACAAGTAGTTTAAAACCTGTAGTTAACGTTCTTTGACTGGTTTTCTGTGCCCTCACACAATCCATCCTCTTCCCGCACTGTGGGCTTAACATTTGTCTTGGGGTTTACTGCGGATAGGATGGTTGTTTGCACACTGCCAAAAAAGAAGATCACCCCAAAACAGAACAAAAGACAACAGTGATTTGCATAACATTTGCATATGCTAATGGGCAGGTGTAGGTGTGAATTTAGAAATTCTTGCAGTATATCTCACCACAGTGGGATGGACTGGGACCCATGTGCCTGCACAGTCTGTTCTCCAGGTTGATGAGCAACGTCAAGATGCCTGCTCAACCTTCTTAGTGTAGTTCTCGATCGATAGGGGATGCCTTCAAATATAGAACCATCCTCTAATAGCCCTTCAAACTGAGGACTGTCCACTGTAAAGTAGGAGACATGGCCACCCTAGCTGTGGACTATAAGGAACTCAGAGCTCCTTGGATCTGCCCTCAAGGCATGCAATGGCCAAGAGTTTCCTCAATCAAAGGAAAGCATTAGAAGGCTCTTCTAAGCCCTAGAAGTTTCCAAAATGTTGCTCTGAGCAGGTGTAGGCCCCAATATGTGCAACTGCACAAAAGACCACTTGAAGAATGTTACTAACTGGTAAGCAATTTGTTTATCACTTGCTCCCCCCACCCCGCCTTTTCCTCTTTAGATAATTGCCCTTAGAATTGTAAAAGCTAAGTGCCAGCTTTCAGAATCCTTCCAAATCACCACATTATTCAGCAGCCTATCATTGTCGAATGGTGTAATCTACACAGAGGGCCTGCTCAGATCCACATGGGGGGAGGCTGGTTAGGGTAACTATGGAAAAGGGGTAGTGAAACCATGACACACGTGCCCGTCACACAACCAGGAACCACATGGTGCTGTGTTGTTCCACTAACCACCAGCCCTCCGTAGTTACCTGGTGATCTTCCCAGCGTGGTTACCAAGAATCCCGTCATCCTCCACAGTGCAAATGGGCTCCCAGCAGCCACTCTGGCATCCAAAATGGCCATGCAACCATAGAGAGAGTCCATGGCGGCTAGATGGATACTCTAGCCGGCAGACTGTATGGTTGTGGTCTGGAAGTCCTCTGGAGCCCGTTTTAACCACTGGGGAGCTCACCAGACAACACGGTAACCCACCCCAGGGGCCCTTAACCCTTTTGCAGGGGGGTGGTTGGCAGGGGTGGCTTACTAGCCACAGGGAACATGGTTTTCTCTCCCCATATGACACAGGAAGCTACCATGGTTAGCGGAAACTCCCTAACCATCATGCCTTTGCATTACATGTGAATACTGCCAGAGTGTGTTGGCTTCTGAAAATTCCCCATTTCTAGCAACCTACAGCCTAAACTGGAGATGGTCGAGAGCTAGAAACCTGACATTTTGGTTTTGCCACACTTCCTCATGACATAAATTGAAAATCGCTGGTTCTCCCATCCCTAGCAAAAACAAAGTAGGGTGGGGGTGGGTTATAGAAAGAAGGATGGCCGTCACCACTACCAGGACAAGCCCGATTGGCCCCAAGACTTTGAATAATGTTGTGCCCTCTGGAAAAATAGCGGGAAATGGCAGGGCAGCGAGGGGGACATTTTTGCTCAGTCCTGTTTTCTAGTGGGTATTCATACAAGCAAGCATAGCAAGCAAGAAAATGAAGAAGGGATGATTTTAGCCGGGGTGGCTTTGAAGGGGAACTGGATACTCTTTAAATACGTGCTTGAGAAACTTCATCCATAGCGCCTTGCTACATTCTGCTCCCTGCTTGAATGCATCCATACTTCATCCAGGCAACAAGAGCAGGGTGAGTGACATCTTGACTTTCTCAATGCAGCCATAACCTGTGGTCACCCAGGCAATCCAGCGAATGGCCTGACACAAGGCAACCAGTTCAACCTGAATGACGTGGCCAAGTTTGGGTGCAACGCTGGCTACCGCCTGGAAGGGACATCCAAGTCCCAGTGCCTGGTGAATGGTCAGTGGAGTAACGCCTTGCCCATCTGCCGCAGTAAGTCTATCCCCCCCTTTTCTTGGCATGCTTCTATCTCAGGTCTGAATATTACAGGGGCTTTTGTGAAACCCTGGGAGTTCCACAGCTTGCAGCAGCATCCTTTTACCTTCACCTCTTGAGAAGCATGGAACCGCTGTTACTGCAGTCATTACAAGCTCCCTCCTTTCACTACTGTGCAGCAGGTTTTGGAAAGAGAGAAGGAGCCTTTAGACATGTTAAACTGAAAGAATAATGATATTTCAGTTTGAGTGCAATGCAGAAGTCATGGAGGAAACACAGCCCAACCTCACTTTCAGCCATACGTTGGCTGGTGATAAGAAAAAATAATAATCAGATCATAGAAAATGAATAGGGACTCTCCATGAGTGCATACTTATATAATTATTTAAAAAAAAAATGCACCAGAAGAGATAAAGAGCAGTCAAGAGAGGGAAGGAGACTCCTTCCTGGCATCTCAACAAGCTGGAGCCAGGAGTCTTGTCTTAAGGCAAATGTACCACAGATGTATGCAGTTCAGTTCCACATCACTGCACTGAGCTGTGATTTGGGCTCTCAGTCAACCAGCCATGGGAACTCTTCAGGCAATGCATATTAATTCACCACCCACCACATTCAAAAGAGCAGGAACTTATCAGCCGTGGCACCCTCCCTCTCAACAAAGGAAAACAGGGGAGGAGGGAGCGCCAAAAAATGAAAGAGCAAAGGAAGAGATGGGCCTGAAGGTGATGTTTGCAAGCAACAACATACTCTGTGAAGAATGCCCAAATGCATTTCAATCACATGCCTTCTCCAGGGCCACGAAATAAATGAAGTATATTTAAAAATAGACATTAAAATGAATTGAAAGTGTCAAAACAAATGCTAAATTTCTAACTTTTGTTAGGAAGCATAAATGTTACAATATATAGCTACATTTAACATTGCTAATCATTATTCATCCTTCCAGTTTTCTGAAATGTGGATGCTATTACTGATATGTAAATAATTGTTTATGCAATATTACATCATTTATATTTCCTATAAAAATCAGGTATTTATGTTTTACCTACCTCTTCCTGCTCCCTTCCTCTGGCACCAACTTCCTGTAGACGTCCACAGTCCACCCACCCTGGGCTGACTTTCAGGAACCAGGTCAAGGCTATTAAAAAAAAAAAAAATCCCAGGACTTGTTAGGAGATGGGAGATGTCTTTTTTTTTTTTTTTAATGTGCTGCTGATTCCTTTGTTTTGTTTTGTTTTGTTATTGTCTTTAAATGTAGCTTAATTGATGGATTGTAATTCTACTTAATTATTGCAATTGTTTCAACAACATTGTTGTTGCAGCTCATTTTGTGCGCCATCTCAAGTGTCGTTGGTCTAAAGGAAGGCTAAAAAAATACGAGAAATGAATAAAAATTAGGGTTATGTTAACCAGGCCCAGAGGAGAAAAGGGGGCTACCAGTCTGGCCCTTGCCCCAAAGCCCCAACTGTGTTTTGTTTTTCAGCCTTCCAGGGATGTTTTATCTGCTTTCAGCGTTGTATTTAAAGTTCTCGAATTCCCTCTCTCCTGTCCTCCCCCACTTCCAGCACACCTCCCCCCTCCCCTCCCATGTCATCTGCCTTTCATACCCCTGACAAATACACCCCTCCCCCAAATCCAGACAATTCTTCTCTCTTGGTTGGAGATGAGGTGGAACCCCAATCCGGGAATAATCCAACTAGCAATGTATATTCTATCCTTCATTTCTGTTCATGATTGGGATCCTTCTCCCCAGTGTTTGACTAGTTTTATTTTAACAACTTTACATGGTTAAACAACTTTACATCCATAAAAAAATTAATTCCAAGGCCTTAAGGAAAGGAAACCAAATTTTGAAAAAGAATGACATAAGAATTTGACCCTTTTTATCTTACTTTAGTTTAAAAAGAAATCCTCTTTCCTTTGTTACACCCTGTTTTTCTTTTTCTTTTTTCTTTTTCTGTGATTTGCTTGCAGTTGTAAACTGTACTGACCCCGGGCACCTGGAAAACAGCGTCCGACAAGTGCAACCGAGTGGGCCTCACAGATACAGCTTTGGAACAACCGTCTCTTATCAGTGCAACCATGGATATTACTTACTGGGCACCCATGTCCTTACCTGTCAGGGGGATGGCACTTGGGATCGGCCCCTCCCAATGTGTCATTGTAAGTTGTTTGGTTTCCTTTAGAGCAGGGGTGCCGAACCTCTTTTGGCCCTAGAGCCAAATTCCATTTCAGAGAAGCTCTCGGGGGCTGCGTGCCAGTTGTGGGTGGGGACAAAGGCAAAAGGGGCGGAGTCAAATATACAAAATATTCCAGCATATTATAGCTTAATGCTCTTACTGTCAGCAACTAAGCCTTAGGAGAGGCATTTCAACCTTTTAGAATGCGGAGAAACTGCACAAAAGCTGGGAAGCCACCAAATGGTTGGGGAAGGGGGTGGGGCCTTCTGGGGAAGCCCAAAGAGCCATTTTGGGACCCCAGGTGGCCGGATTTGGCTCTCAGGCCTGAGATTCCACACCCCTGCTTTTGAGGCTGAGTTCCTTAATGGTACATGTTTTGCAAATGTTTCTCTCATCACACACACAAAGCTGGCCATTTAAAATATAAAAGAGGCAGTTCACTTTCTATGCTGATGTTGCTGAGGAAACTCACATTATGTTCTTAGGGGTAGGGGGAAATCTCCAAAGCAAGTTGGAAGGCTTTATTTTGTGCCATCTTTCTCTGTTTGATGCATTCTGAAGATAGTATTTGAGTTTTCATCAAAGAGAAAGTCAAGGATAGTGGGAGTTGTCATGTGGTGGGAGGAAGAGGTAGGTATTAGTCAGAGCAACAGGAGTGTAGAGCTGGGCAACCATTGCAGTCTTTGCAGGGGGCACCTCTGTGTTTTCAAGCTGTTCTCCATGAGGTCTAGAAACTTGTTTTTAAAAAGATGAATATGACACTTAAGACTCTCAGGAATCCAAGTTCTGCATGGGATCCTAGATTCTGTGCATGGAATCTCAAAAGACAAACTACCACCCAGCCCAAACCTGTGAAAAAACCATCCCTTTTTTATTAATTTGACTGGGTGAATACATGTCTTATCTGCCTTTATATTCTCAACTGTTCAGTTTCAAGTCGTGGAACCTATAGGATCCCTACCTTAACTTAATTTAGGTGGGTGAAAGAATAAGGAAGGAGACACATACATGAATGGTTGAATGTTTGCAGCAGTTTACAACAAAAAAGCAATAATTTAGGATTGCTCTCCCTCCTCCTTTTGTTCATTTGTGTATCCAGAGCCAGCCCCAACTTTGAACAGCATATCCAACTCCTCTTGGCAGAAATCCTCTTCACTTCCAAGGTCATTCCCTGCCCACCCCCCTGCCCACCCCCAGGTTATATGTTGTCCACTATGCATTGGCCCTAGCCAGCCATTTTGCGAGCTCCAGGAAAGTAGAACTTCCACCTCAGCTAACATTACCTACAGGTTGGAAGGGAGAGGAGCTGGGACAATTAGCCAGAAGAGATTATAAGCAGAGATAATGAACAAGGGATGGGTTGAAGAAAGGCAGCTAACAGCTTCTGCTTCCCTATGTATTCACGTACAGTCTCCTCAAGGTGCCTCTTCCTGGCAGAGCCTCACCATTCTCAAATGTTCAAGCTCAGCGTACATGAGGCGACTTTGATGCGCAACATGTAGTGAGGCTCTGAGCTGAGGAATATATGAGGTGGCTGAAAATTCCCAAACCCCTTCTCCTGTTTGGTAGGACCAGCACAGAAATCAGTAGTAGTCTCCATGGCAAGCACGAGTGGGCACATACACTCTCCACACTTCCACAGTTAAATGGGAGGGGATAGGTTTTATATACATATAAAACCCTGAAGCTTCAGACCAATTGGTAGGATTTAGGGGTGGATGCACCTGCCTGTTTCTGGTCTGTATCATTTTCATGTTTTTTAACCTGTAATTCCTTTCCATTGCATTTAGGCATGAATCTGCATTTTTTTAAATCCAATGATAGCTATGTTCCAATTTGCACATAATTCCAAGAGACTCAGACCAGGTCATTTGATGCAGGAATGAGCAAAGACTGTATTCCTCAACCATCCCTAGAAGGAGTAGGGGGCAACTAGTCCACTATCTAGGGAGCAGATTTCCTCCTAGGACAGCCACTGGTTACACTAGTTTGCCAATCATTATGAAAAATGACTTTCAGAGATGTGTTACTGCCCAGGGGAACCCAAGAGCTTTATATTTGATTCAACTGAAGATGGTCCAAGGTCTCACCCCTTTTAAACACATTCCTTATATTTATTTTTTTAGTTCAAGTTTTTCCTTCCCTCTTCCCCTCACTGTTAATCAATTAAAGGAGCAAGCACATTTTTGGCACCTTTCATTTCCCCCATGTTGTCAGCATGCTACCTTGCCACCATGGGAAATTGATAAGTGAATCCCATATTGCTCATATTGGAGATGCCAGAGAAATATTGGACAAGTGACATTGAACAGCTGTTATTTTAAAAACTAACGTGACCACCAGATCTTGCCTCACACAAGGTTTCTGGGGAAATTGGGAGGCTCCTGCTTGAAGAAAAAACATCAGAGAAATCAAGGAACCTGAAGAGTTTTGATGAAACCGGGGGGAAAATATATTGTGGGGGTTTAATATATCACTACCTGGAACCCACAGAAAACGTTGATCCAAGTTGTTAACCATGTGGGCATCATCCTCTACATTTCACCAGAAGGCATGTCCTTTTGGGAGCCTGGAATTGGGCAAAGCTCAGAAGACCCAAGACTAGTGCCTCTATCCAATTATGCCTAAAGCAAAATTTTGAGGTGAATTTGGAAATCCCTACTGAAGAATGCTGAGGAAACCAATGCGTGAGTGTGTGTTTTTAAAGCACAAATAAGACTAACAAAAATTATCAAAGTTGCGGGAAGGGGTTCATACAACCCTATTCCTGGATGCTACAAGAAAAAAAGAATGTTTGCTAGACGCTGTTCTGTTCCGGGCAAAGTCCACTGGGTGAACAAGGATATCGGAGCAAGAGTTCAGGCATTTTTTGCAAGCAACCTTCCTAATATTTTGAATCTCAGTTTCCAGAATATACATATTTTTGTATGCATTTTTTTAATTGGAGAACTCCATTGCAAAATTCAGAAAAGTTCAAATTTCAAATGATAACTGAGTTTTGGCTCACGTAGTGATTCCAAAGTACAAAATTAGGTATATGTGCATTAAAATGCGAACTGAACAAATTTCTTCCCCCATTCCCAACCAAAAGATGGCAGACAAGGATGTTACTTCAACAGAGCCAACAAAAGGTTTAAGTAAGCTCCAGGCAAGTCCAGGTTTCTAAATCCACCCTCAAGAGGGAGCCATCCGTGCTTAACAGGGCCGTGCCTGGGGTGCTGAGGGAATCTTTGGTTCTTCTCTGGGTTTGGAAGTGGAGTCCTCAGACCCTTCTCCTGGTTGTAGGGGGACCTGTCCATGGGTCATGGCAGAGTCTTCACCTGTGTGTATTTTGGAAGGAATACCCCTGGCAGTTTGGGAACAGATTGAGGAGGTCATGGAAGCACTACAGTAAACTTACAAACAAATCTCACCAAACCTAACCTCTCAGCGTAAAGCTTTTCTTTACAAACAAAACACTTTTAAAGAGAAAAAGATTAGGAAGCTAGAAATCCAGCAGATGTTTATTTCTACTTGTGCAGGATGCAACACCAATGAAAGCAGTTTTTTAAAAAAATCTTTTTAGGATTCCTTTTCAGGTGAGAAGATCACTAGTGCCGTATTATCTAGGTGGCTAAAAGAGTTAATCGTAGTAGCATACAAATCTCTGAGCAAGACACATTCCTGCAAGGTGCTAGATAGAACATTCCCTGAGAGGTGGCTGCAGCAACATCCTTGACTTCCATTTGAGGTTGTGCTCTGGTTGAAGAAATGTGTAGAGCACCTACATGGATGTCCATTCATACCTGCATAAGGCACCAGAGCAGCCTTCACCATGCTGGTGCCTTCCAGAGGTTTTGGCCTTCAGCTTTCATCACTTGCAGACGGCATGGCCAATGGTTAGGAATGCTGGGAGTTGTAGTCCAAAACTTCTGGAGCACACCAGATTGCCTGCTCCCGCACTAGAGGATCGATGCCTTGTCATATGGAGATGCTGCCTTTGGAAGGCAGGAACTTCGGAATGTTCTGTGAACCAAATTGTTGAGGACACAGAGTGTTCCATTCCACCCAGTATGAAACTGCTCTTGTACTTCCCAGTGAGCAGACCGCCTTACGACCGCCAGAGTGAGGATGGAGACATGAATTTGCCTTACCTGTAACTCTTCCAGTGGATGCAGGGCAATTTGCCACACCATTCAATGGTGTGCCTCTCTGTTGCCTGACTTAGGGGTGGGATTACATTGCGAAAACCCGAGTTCTTACTGTGTCCTCTCTTTCTCGGTACTAAGCTACGTATTGAATTCATTGCTTGCTAAGTCACTCTGTTAGGCTGGAGAAAACTTGAGGCCTTCCATTGCTTAGTCATGGTCTGGGTGTATGAGGAGCCCCCTCCTCCAATATAAGGCTTAATTGGAGGAGGACCCTGTCTATGACCAGGAGGAGAGACATGACTTGCAGTGACTTGCCCTGCATCCACCAAGAAGAGCAGGAAATATACAGGTAATGCAGGATTCCAGTCTGTGCTATGTTTGCTCCTGCAGAAACAGTTAATGGAAGGAGCTGGCATCACCCCCCATGTTGATAAAAGGCATTCCATTGGGTGGAAATATATCTAATCTTTGTGGAGAGGAGTGCCAAAAGATATTATTTCCAAGTTTCATCAATTTCTTTTTTAAAATACCCTACTAAGATAGGTGAATTATGCTTTAGTGAAATCTGGCACACTGGAAGTTGTTAATCCTTAAAAGTGCTGTCACTGCTGCAGGTTTTTAGCTTAGGTATAATTTCTGGAGGATCAGTTATTAAATTGTTTGCCACAGCATGAGTTCTTAAGGGTTAGCTCTCAGAGCATCTCTTTGGAAATCTTGGCACCTTCTTACTTGCAGCTCAGAGCCAGGATCTTAAAAAACCAAACCCCAAATGCCCACATATGCAAACACATTCACTCATTATCTTCTTTGTTATTACAGAGTACACTTCACATATTCCACCCAGATGTTGCCATTAGCATTTTCAGAACCCACTGAAACAGGGAGAAAGGGTGGTGGGGAAGAAAGGGCTTCTGTGGCCAAGATTCCTTTCATGTTAAGAACCCTTTCAATCAGAACAGATTGAATGCCCCTTGCAGAGGTATATAGCGAGCCATGCTTTTTTCACAAGGAGCACACTTGTGGCCTGCCCCTGTTAATTTAATCTAGAAGGGTCTCCTATCAAAAGGGTGTAAGTGTCAGGCTCCTGGCCAAGCCAAGCCCAGGAGAGACCTCTTTGGAGAAAGAGAAGTTGTGGGATTCCTCAGCCAACTCCATACCCACAGAGAACATGGGGCAACCTGAGCCATCCCATTGAAGTGATGTCCTAGCCTGAAGTCTTCGACTCCCTCCCAAGTAGGAACCCATTTGCAAGTGGAGCACGATGGGCTTTCATTGATTCAGCCCCCTGGACTTCATTCTGTTTTCTGCTTACTGACCTAACTCAGTCTGCAGCAAGTTGGGACAGGTAGCATCTTTTCTGTATTGTTCAGTTTGCACAAATTACAATCCCAATTGGCGCAGATTTGCACAAATTGCCCAAATTATGGCTGCAATTTGCATAATTTGTGCAAATTACACAGCTGTGTGCAAATTGAGCTGCAATTTGTGCCATTCTTCATTTGTGCAAATTCTGCCCCCCAATCCCCCCCCCCCAAACCCTGCAAAAAGTCCTGTGGCTCAGCTTGCGAATGCAAGCTGAGTTGGGTAGCAAACGGAAATCTATTGAGCCCCAAAAGGGCTGGATTTCAAAATGACAGACATCCCTAATCCCAAGACCTGCTATTATTCCTGACTGTCCTCCCACAGTTTACCAGAGCACAGCTGGCCACCAGAAGACCTTTTCACCCAAGGTTTACTCAGCAGGAAAAGCCTTCTTGAGAGCCAAGGTCTACTGAGGAGGAAACTCAGCTGCAACTGCTGAATCAGGAACTGCCTGCATATAAGCCTTCTGTCTTCTCCCAGACTTTGCTGGGTTAACAGCTCTGTGTTCTTTGCACCAGCTGCATGCTAAGGATAGTAGATGAGTTCACACAATCAGGCAGAATAAGCTACAGCAAGCAACCGGTAAGCCAGAGTGGGCAGAAGGTAGATCTTTGTACTTCAAGTCCCAGACGCCTCTGCCAGCATGGCCAATAATGAGGAATACTGGGAGTTGAAGTCCAAAACAAATGACGATCTACTTTCTGCCCACCCCTGTGGTAGACCATTAACCATACAGAATGCCTCCCATTATTAGGTCACTCCATATTTCAGCAGCTTTACAAAAGCCATAATCACGTATTCCTCCCATGCATAGGGGACTTAAGGGGGTGGGGAGGCTTTAAATGGTCAAGTGTATTCCTTCACTGGTAAAGCACACAACTAACATTTCTCTTCTCCCACCCTCAACTGCCATTCCATGCTTTACAACTGCTTCTGCATTCCCGATACCTTAGAGCAACAATAACAAAACTGTTTGCCAACCCTGGGTTTAAATAAATCCTTTTAGGGTGTGCAGTTTTATATTTTAAACTCACTTAAAAGTTAAATCATAGCACTATAAGGATGACAGGAATAAAATGGAGTTTGCTTCTGCTGTCCTCTGGTGGTCATTTGGGAGACCCCTGAGCTGTGGGTCATGACTAACTTATCCCATTCAATTCAATGTGTTTTATGACAATTATGCTGAAATCTGAATCCAACCCAACACTTGACACCAAGAGTCACTTAATACAAGGGGGAGAACCCATTAGAAACGTTCATGGATCTGCTTAACTATACAACAATTTCCAATAATTACAATAGCAACAGTTGGGAGCAGATTCATTGTAAAACTAAGTAAAGGTGCTGTAATCTAACGTATAGTTTAGCCTTTAATCATTTCAGTGCTAAAAAGGTGTTATTAATTCTAATCTTTAGTTCATACACATGCAAATTTCAAATACAAACTCTAACTGAACCATAAATTGGGAATGAAAACAAGGCTACAACCCTAAGAATGCCTAATTAAAGGTTAACTCCATCAAAATCAATTGGATTCACTTTGGATAAAATACAGTAAGGGCCAGAAATATTGGAACAAGGATAACTGTTTTGGCAGTTGGCCTCCATACACCACCACATTGAAGTTGAAAGGAAACACACCCAGATGGTTGCAAAGTCAGGACTTTCAGCTGTAATTCAAGGGGTTTGACAAAAGTGGGGCACTAACCATTCAGGAAGGACAGCCAGTGGCATACATACACCACCATCGTTTGTGGCTCATAAGTAATGGAACAATGGCTGACAAGCAGCTGCATGGCCAGATGTGGCCTGTTTCCGGGGTACCCCATGACCAATCAAGCAGAGAAAAGGCCTGGAGGTGGTTCTGAGTGTTACGTTTGCATTTGGTAGCTGTTCACTGGAACTCCCAACATGAGGTCCAAAGAGGTGTCCATGCGAGTGAAGGAGGCCATCATTAGGCTGAGGAAACAAAATAAACCCATCAGAGAGATAGCGAAAACAGTGGGAGTGGCCAGTACAACAGCTTGGAACATCCTGAAAAAGAAGGAATGAACTGGCAAGCTCAGCAAAAGGCCTAGAAGACCACGGAAGACAACTAAAGTGGATGACCGCAGAATTCTGCTCATGGTGAAGAGGAACCCTTGCACAACATCTAGCCAGGTCAAGAATGCTCTTGAGGAGGTAGGCATGTCATTGTCAACATCTACAGTCAAGAGACGGCTTTATGAATGTAAATACAGAGGCTTCACAACAAGGTGCAAACCACTGGTAATGCTCAAGAACAGAAAGGCCAGATTAACCTTTGCCAGCAAACATCTAAAAAGGCCTGCCCAGTTCTGGAGTAAGATTCTTTAGACTGATGAAACTGATAGGACGCCGCTTCATATTGCAGATGGATAATGACCCAAAACATACAGAAAAACCTATCCAAGAGTTTCTCAAGGCAAAGAAGTGGGATGTTCTTCAATGGCCAAGTCAGTCACCTGATCTCAACCCAATAGAGCATGCTTCTCACTTACTGAAGACAAGACTGAAGGCAGAAAGACCCGCAAACAAGCAGCAGCTGAAGGCAGCTGCAGTAAAGGCCTGGCAAAGCATCTCGAGGGAGGGAACTCAGCATTTGGTCATATCTATGGGTTCCAGACTTCAGGCAGCCATTGACTGCAAAGGATTTTCATCCAGGTATTAAAGGCGATCCTTAAGTTTGAAATGATGTTGGTTTGTTCCATTACTTATGAGCCACCAACGATGGGGGTGTGTGTGAATGCCTCTGGCTGTCCTTCCTGAATGGTTAGTGCCCCACTTTTGTCAAACCCCTTGAATTACAGCTGAAAGTCCTGACTTTGCAACCATCTGGGTGTGTTTCCTTTCAACTTCAATGTGGTGGTGTACAGAGGCCAATTGCCAAAACAGTTATCCTTGTTCCAGTATTTCTGGCCCTGACTGTTAGGATATTAGCATTGAGATGAAATATACTGTGATTTCTCTTTGCAAGCCAGTGCAGCTGAGTGTTAAACCAGTCATCCCCGACTGGTCCCCTCCAGATGGCTAGCTGAGGGATGCTGGGAGTTGTAGTCCAACACATTTGGAAGGCATCCAGTAGGGGAAGGCTGGGGTAGAGTGTTGTTTGTCACTCAGGAGACCTGGGTTCTAGTCCCCGCTCAGCCATGAAGCTCGACTAATGAAACTTGGCCATGACAGAAGTGCCCACTCATCATAGTTCCAACCAATGAAGCTCAGCCATGAAGCCCCCTGGGTTCTAGCTCCCTGGGGTCCGAGTTCTAGATCTACTTTCTAGACCCCACTCAGGCCTGAAGCTCCCCCAATGAAGCTCGGCCATGAAGGAGGTGCCTGCTTGTCATAGTTCTGACCAATGAAGCTCAGCCATGGGTTGTAGATACCTGAGAACTAGGTTCCAGATCTGGGTTTCTATTCCCCACTCAGTCATGAAGCTCACTGAATCTCGGTCATGAAGGAGGTACCCGCATGTCATAGTTCCAACCCATGAAGCTCGGCCATAAAACTCCCTGGGTTCTAGTCCCCACTCAGCCATGAAGCTGACTGGGTGACTGAGCCAGTAACTGACTCTCCGCCTAACCTACCTCACAGGGTTGTTGTAAAGATACAATGGAGATAAGGAGGACTATGTGAGCTGCCTAGTGTTCCTTGGGAGGGGGATCTCATATGTGGGACAAACCCCTCCCCAGTGCCCTTTGCCCTTTCTGCCCCCCCCAATACTTTTTCCCTGATACTGCCACTGGTGTACACCAGGCCTTAGAGGTAAAACAAGACAGGCAGAAGCTCCTCTGTGATGTATCTTTGCCAGGCAATACCCTTTCGATCCATGTAGGCTGAGTTCACCAGTTGTTCGGTGGTGTTTCCATGTGTGTTTTTGGCCTTTAGAGCTAAAACACAATAGCCAAAGCTGAACATGGTATAACTCAGCCTCTCCCAACCAGGTGCTCTCCAGACATATTGGACTACAACTCCCAGCATGCTAGTAGTAGTAGTCCAACATATCTGGAGTGCACTGGAGCACACATCTCCAACATATCTGGAGCACACCAGGTTGGGGAAGGCTGGTATATCTCCTCTTGGTTGGCTGGACCATTTTAGACAGCGGTGAAGGGTCGGATGAATGTGTGAATGCTTCTTCGCATACTATAATTTCTACAATACTGAAACAGCACATCAGCGAGAAGGTTCTAGGATGTCCTTCTCTCTAACACGCTAGTTTTGTACATGTAGGAAAGACGTGATGCGTTCAGCTCCCCACCTGCAGTCTAAAATGGCACAGCCCCACCAAAAGATGTGCCGTGTCCAGACAGTGTAAATGTCTTTTTCTTTTTTTTCTTTTCTTCTTGTAGCTCTGAGGATCAATTACACCTAGAAATGGGCAAATCTGTCAAGCATGATGATTCTCATTTTTCCACTGTTAAGTTTGTTCCATCCCATTTCCACATCGGATTGTAATTTTTTTTCTTCTGTCTGCATGAAAATGTGTATGTATTTTCCTATTCATTTTTGTACATATTTTTTGAATGTACACATTTTGTGCACACTTTGAAGTGTTTTTTTGCACCATTTTCAAAATAAACGTAATTTTGTATGCACTCTTTCATATGTACACATTTTTGTGCACATGTTTTCAAATGTGTTCCTGTTCTTGTTTAGGTTCACGAAGTGCAAATCAGATAAGTTCAATCAAGATGCAAACCAAACACATTTCTCACCCATCCCTAATTACGCCATCATTTATTTTCTTGGTTTACTATGGTAAAATCAGCCCAAACCGACAAACTCACTGGACTTCAATAAGTTGAAGTGATCTTGTGAATATCCACATGGTGATTTGCCCCATCCTGATTTCAGTCCATTTGGGGAACATTCTCTGGGAGACATGACCTGAACCCACCATTCTAAGGCAAACCAAAATCCACTGGAAAAGTCAACTCTTGTTGGCCTCACTGCATTAGGAATGGTTCTATTAATTGACTCCAAAATGATTGTTGGCTCAGACCCAAAACTGCCATTGCTGTTAGAAGCAGCTTTCCTGTTCTTCCTATGAATGTTTGAGGTGAAATATTACACTAGATCTGCTCAAAAGTTTGTTGTCCCCTTTGTTTCAGTGGTCTCCTGCGGTCACCCAGGATCCCCGCCTTATGCCCAGATCTTGGGTGATGTCTACACAGTTGGGTCCGTGGTGCGTTACAGCTGCCTGGAACGGAGGAGCTTGATCGGCAATGCCACCCGCATGTGCCAACTTGATGGGCGCTGGAGTGGCTCTCTGCCTCACTGCTCAGGTGGGAAGACTTGGAAGCATGGTAGAGCAGTGGAGGCTGGTGAGTCCAATGTCAGTGAGGCAGTGAATCCGCTCCAAGTTTCAGTCAGAACCAGTCAAAACTCTAAAGGAGCCATCCTAGGCGTTCCACACTTTGGATGGCTCGTTTAGAGTTCTGACTGGTCCTGGAGCACCTCGGGTAGCTCCTTTAGGGTTCTGACTGGTCCTGGAGCACCTCGGGTAGCTCCTTTAGGGTTCTGACTGGTTCTGACTGAACCCCGGAGCGGATTCACCACCCTGCTGACATCGGAGCCACCAGCCTCCACTGTGGTGGAGGTTGGTGCAAACAATGGCTTTATTTATTGATTTGTTGTTGTCTTCTTAAATAGATCCACAAGGTCGACGGCTCAGGCAGTTTATTTCTGCCCGGCCTTTGCATCCAGAGATGCCTTTTTTAAACAATTAGGAAGGTTGTAGGCAGAAAAGAAAAGGATGGCTACAAATGGGACATTGCCAGGAGACTTCACTCATAGTTTATGCAGCAAAAGCGCATGGTGCCTATTGTTTCTAAAGGGACATCTCCCCTCCTCCACACATGGTTGTGTTCATCACATGGACGTCCTACAGCTTGGTTTACCAGATGCTGGGAGCAGACAATGGGAGGGCCATAGCCTTTGTACACTGTTTGGGGGCTTCCCAGAGGTATTGGTAACCTAGTCCCAGTCTGAAGTCCAGTCTGAAGAGGTGGCTGTCTTCCCAGTTCAGAGGCAATACCCCACTGAGTTCCATCTGCTGTAGGTAAAATGCAGAGGACAAGCACTGCTTCCATGCCCTACTTGTGTGAGCTTTAGAGACACTGGGCTGACTTCTGCTGGAACCAGAATACTGGGCTAGATGGACCATTGGTGTGGTCTTTTCTTATGCTCTCATGTTTGCCACATGATGCAACCCTCAAGGAGCTGTCTCCTTGGGCAGTGTGGGCGTGAAGAGCCCTGTTTGCTTCCAGACAAGAGTAGGATACATAGGATGTTGAGTACAGTACTGCCGCATCAGGCCAAACGTCCTTCCAGTCTAATATCCTGCCACAGCATTCTTTTTTCACAGCTGTCTGTGCGAAATAATAAATAAGCAGGCCATGAAAGCAATAGTGCTTTCCCACAGTTGCTCCTTCCTCTGAACATGGCTAGCAGCCATGGATAAACTTGCACGTCTAATCCCCTTTTATAGCACATCTAAGCTAGTGGCTATTGTTCCAGCTGTGGGTCCCATAAATCAGGGGTGGGCAATGTGTAGCCCTCCAGATGTTTTGGACTACAACTCCCATCATCCCTCACCATTGGCTATGCTGCCTAGGGCTGATGGGAGTTGTAGGCCAAAACATCTAGATGGCCACAAGTTGCCCACCCTTGTTGTTGTTGTTGTTGTTCAGTCATTAAGCCGTGTCCGACTCTTTGTGACACCATGGACCATAGCACGCCAGGCCTTCCTGTCCCCCGCTCTCTCCCCGAGTGTGCTCAAGTTCATATTCATTGCATCGGTGATGCTATCTAGCCATCTCATCCTCTGCCATCCCCTTCTCCTTTTGCCTTCAATCCTTCCCAGCATCAGGGTCTTTTCCAGTGACTATTCTCTTCGCATTTGGTGGGCAAAACATTTGAGCTTCAGCTTCAGTATCTGTCCTTCCAATGAGCACTCAGGGTTGATTTCCTTTAGGATTGACTGATTTGACCTCCTTGCAGTCCAGGGGACTCGTAAGAGTCTTCTCCAGCGCCACAGTTCGAAAGCATCGATTCTTCGGCACTCAGCCTTCCTTATAGTCCAGCTCTCACAGCCATATGTTACTACTGGGAAAACCATAGCTTTGATTATGCGGACCTTTGTCGGCAAGGTGATGTCTCTGCTTCTGACTATGCTGTCTAGGTGTGCCATAGCTTTCCTCCCAAGGAGCAAGAGTCTTTTAATTTCATGGCTACAGTCACCGTCTGCGGTGATCTTGGAGCCCAAGAAAACAAAATCTGTCACAGCTTCCATTTCTTCCCCTTCTATATGCCAGGAAGTGATGGGGCCAGATGCCATGATCTTCGTTTTTTTAATGTTGAGTTTCAAACCAGCTTTTGCACTCTCCTCTTTCACCCTCAACAAGAGGCTCTTTAGATCCTCTTCGCTTTCTGCCATTAGGGTGGTATCATCTGCATATCTGAGGTTGTTGATAATTCTCCCGGCAATCTTAATTCCGACCTGTGATTCATCCAGCCCAGCGTTTCTCATGATGTACTCTGCATATAAGTTAAATAAGCAGGGCGACAATATGCAGCCTTGTCGTACTCCTTTCCCAATGTTGAACCAATCGGTTGTTCCATGTCTGGTTCTTACTGTTGCTTCTTGACCCTCGTACAGGTTTCTCAGGAGACAAGTAAGGTGGTCTGGTATTCCCATCACTTTCAGAATTTGCCACAGTTTGTTGTGATCCACACAATCAAAGGCTTTAGCGTAGTCAATGAAGCAGAAATAGACGTTTTTCTGGAATTCTCTTGCTTTCTCCATGATCCAGCGAATGTTGGCGATTTGATCTCTAGTTCCTCGGCCTCTTTGAAACCCAGCTTGTACTTCCGGTAGTTCTCGGTTCACATACTGCTGAAGCCTAGCTTGTAGGATTTTGAGCATCACCTTGCTGGCATGTGAAATGAGTGCAATTGTACGGTAGTTTGAACTCTCTTTGGCATTGCCCTTCTTTGGGATTGGAATGTAAACCGACCTTTTCCAGTCTTGTGACCACTGTTGAGTGTTCCAAATTTGTTGGCATATTGAGTGCAGCACTTTAACAGCATCATCTTTTAGGATTTTAAATTTTCTGGAATTCTCTTGCTTTCTCCATGATGCAGCGAATGTTGGCGATTTGATCTCTAGTTCCTCTGCCTCTTCGGAACCCAGCTTGTACTTCCGGTAGTTCTCGGTTCACATACTGCTGAAGCCTAGCTTGTAGGATTTTGAGCATCACCTTGCTGGCATGTGAAATGAGCACAATTGTATGGTAATTTGGACACTCTTTGGCATTGCCCTTCTTTGGAATTGGAATGTAAACTGACCTTTTCCAGTCTTGTGGCCGCTGTTGAGTGTTCGAAATTTGTTGGCATATTGAGTGCAGCACTTGAACGGCATCATCTTTTAGGATTTTAAATAGCTCAGCTGGAATACTGTCATCTCTGCTAGCTTTCTTGTTAGTAATGCTTCCTGAGGCCCACTTGACTTCACTCTCTGGGATGTCTGGCTCAAGTTCAGTGACCGCACTATCATGGCTATCAGGGACATTCAGATCTTTCCTGTATAGGTCTTCTGTGTATTCTTGCCACCTCTTCTTAATCTCCTCTGCTTCTGTTAGGTCCCTGCCTTCTTTGTCCTTTATCATGCCCGTCTTTGCACAAAGCATTCCCTTGATATCTCCGATTTTCTTGAAGAGATCTCTAGTCTTTCCCATTCTATTGTTTTCCTTGATTTCTTTGCATTGTTCATTTAAGAAGGCCTTCTTGTCTCTCCTTGCTATTCTCTGGAACTCTGCATTCAGTTGGATATATCTTCCCCTTTCTCCCTTGCTTTTCGCTTCCCTTCTTTCCTCAGCTACTTGTAAAGCCTCCTCAGACAGCCACTTGGCTTTGCATTTCTTTTTCTTTGGGATGGATTTCATTGCTGCCTCCTGAACAATGTTACGGACCTCTGTCCATAGTTCCTCAGGCGCTCTGTCTATCAGGTCTAATCCCTTAAATCTATTCCTCACCTCCACTGTATATTCATAAGGGATATGATTTAGGTCATACCTGAATGGTTTAGTGGTTTTCCCTACATTCTTCAATTTAAGCCGAAGTTTTGCAACAAGAAGCTCATGATCTGAGCCACAGTCAGCTCCAGGTCTTGTTTTTATTGACTGTATAGAGCTTCTCCCTTGCCACAGATTAATTCTCTGTATACAAACATAAGAAGTGTTTCTGAAGGACTCCACTGTTCTCCGAAGTGGCCCACCAGAAGGATCTGTCCCCCCATCTCCCTGTTCCCCATATTTCTGGGTGATCAGAATATGCTACAGTTCTAGCTTGAAACACACCATCCACAGCTTCACCTGATGCGTGTATTGCTTGCACCACTTCAGACAGCAGGTGGAGAATTTAATGTCTGAATGCTCTCTCATGTAAAATAAATAAATATCTTTGCTTGTGGCCCTGCTGTGATCTGGATTGTGGAAACAGCACGTGAATGAAAGGATTCTGCCTCACAACAGGGGGTTTGGGAGTTGGGGGGCCTTTGGATCACCTTCTGACTCTGTGACTCATACTCTAGGGGATGCTTTTCTTCCGTGTTTGCAAGCAAGTCTTTCCATAAAAGATAAAAAGTTCTCACGCAACGTTTACATCAGACGCAAGCTTTGCAAAGCTGTTGGGGAGGGGCTGTGCATAGTAGAGTTTGTGCACAGAAGCTCCCCAGTTCAATCCAACTAGAAGGAATGGGGATGAAGGCTATTGCTGGTTTGGGGACTTTCTGTGTTGACAAAACTGGTTGGTGGGAAAAGCCAAGAACAGATGGCTGCCATATGAGAGAAGGAGCCAGCACAGCTCCCGCTGTCAAAGCGTCCCTTCAAGGTGGCCTCCTTGGCTGCTTCGCATCCCTCTTAACTCTGAGCGCAAATGACTCGCTGGCTCATCGGAGCATCTGTTTCTCCACTGGATTCCCAGCAAAGCCAGCAGCCCCATCTCTGTGAGGACAACAGGTGGCTTTGAAACATCTTGTCATTTTCAGTTTGAAGGAGAGCAGAGCTGGCAAACCAAGCCAAATGAAAAATAGCCAAACAGTGGCAGCTGCTGTGTACATCTGGTTCGGGTTGTGCCCAAGCATGTTTTTACTCTTGATGCTTGAGCCATTGCTGTGTCATTACCATATATGTGTGTGTATTCTGTGAAAGTGCAAAAGCAGTTGCACAGAATGAAGCACTGGACGCAGAATCCAGCTACCCCGAGAAGACCAGCTTCCAAGTTCTGTTTTTTTAAAAGCGAGTTTCAGTTTCTTACAGCTGCAAAGACAGGCTGGAAAAAACATGGACGATGCCTGCTGAAGTGCGGGTGGTGGTGGTGGTGGATGTAGTTCCTCTCCTGCTGACAAGCCACAGCTCGGAGCTAGGATTCAGGTTAGGGTTCACAGATGGGAATGAATAGGATACCATCACATTGTTAAACTAAGATTACAGACATTCACTTCCAAGGTGTTAAATTAAGACCTTGAGCGGTCGTAGTCCCGTGATATCAGACATCCCTGTCCTTGAAGGCAGTGGAGGCTGGTGGCTCCAATGTCAGTGGGGCATTACATCAGCTCCGGATTTCAGACAGAACCAGTCAGAACTCTAAAGGAGCGATCCAAGGTGTGAATAGCATCTTTAGGGTTCTGACTGGTTCTGTCTGAAACCTGGAGCAGATTCATCACCCCACTGACATCAGCGCCACCAGCCTCTGCCGCCTGAGGGCTGCCCTGTCATCCTTCAGGCAGTGGCCTGGGCTCAGAACAGGCCTGGCACCAGCGCATGGACTGCTTGGCCAAATGCTAGGGCCCAGTAGGGTCCACTGCTGCTGCTGGTCTCAGTTCCCCTTTTTTTTATTTGCCTGGTGCTGATAGAAGCACCAGGTACACATGACTGAAGCATTTTGCAGCCATTTTGAGTCCCCTAGATTCCTAGGATGGCAGGTAGAATCAAAATAGCAAGGTGCCCACAGACGCCACTTTGCCCAGCCCTGATCCAGAAGTATATTTTACACCCAAGACCTTCACAAGTTGGCAGTGCTTAGTAGTAAGGGATTCCCATTTATGGAGGGCATGCACTCTGGCACACCTTACATACAAATATGTATACTTATGTATTATATACATGTTACATACAAATGAGAGATGTAGCCTAAACCCCTTTATGTCTTAAGCAACTTGACTTCTGCCCCCTCCATTTCCTTATGAGTGAAAGTGCCAACGCCCATTTTAACAATACGTTGGTTAAAATTTGGGAGGGCTGCTTGAGGCCAGATCCTGGCCCATGAACCATCAGTATAGCCAGCTCCATTGTAATCCAATAGCACCTTCCCCTGAGAAAAAAGTGTTCTGTGTTCAAAGCGTATCTTGACATCCAACCAGTTCTGGTCCAGCTTTCTCTTCTTCATACATTGCACCATCAGCCTACTGGTAAGTCCTCCCCGTTATGGCACAGGAAGAACGATGAGGATAGCAGCTACCTGAATGACGTTACTTCTGCTTCCCCTTTTGCAGGAAGCATCCAAGGACTGTGTGGCGACCCTGGAATCCCTTCTCATGGCATCCGTCATGGTGGGAATGCGTTAGGTGTGGAGAGCACTGTCTGGTTCAGCTGCGAGCCAGGCTACACACTCCGCGGCTCACTGCAGAGGATGTGTCAAGCCAACGGATCCTGGAGTGGCACTCAGCCAGAATGCGAAGGTGGGTGGAATTAATAGGCCACCATGAGTGCCCCATACAAGGTGCAGTTTGGGGCAAAATACATGTGGGGAGAATTATTTGAATAGGCTCACCTTTCCCAGTTTTCTTCTACCTATCATCCACAGTCTACCACTGGTTCACATACCACGAGCACTGCTGCATGCTGTGTCTGCTGCTGCCTTTGCTGCTTCCGCTATCCATGCATAAGCTGTTGGGTTGACTCTATCAGTTCACTTGTTGGTGGAGGAGCGGTAGGAGCAGCGTGTGCAGGGGCGTGACAAACTCAGAAGCTTCTGGGTCTCAGCTAGGGATGCACAGATTTTGTTGAGTCCGTTCCGTCTGCATTTCGCAGATTGTCAGGCACCTTTTGTTCTGTTGTCTGCTCATTGACAGAATCGGATTTTTTCTCAATTTCCTGAACTTGCATTTGTGTGCACTTGTGCAAACGTGCACTTCTGAAAATGCACTAATCCCCCCCCCCAATGCACAGATCTCCTCAAAATGTGCATTTTCACACTTTAGCCTGACTGGAAATGCACATTTTCAGTCGTCTGTTTTTTTAAAAAATGAATTTTTCTGCGACTAAATTTGTGCAAAATTCCAGAAAGTAAAAATCTGGTCCACAAGTCTGTGGAATCTGTGTGACTCAAGAAAGCCGGTCACTGGGGGAATCCATGGGTCAGATTCATATAAATCTGAACTCATTTGAATCCATGGCAGATTTCTCTGACATCCCTATCTCAGCATACCCATCAGGGACACACCCAGGGTCTAAAGCAGACCTCTCCAACCTGCTGTAATCCAGAGGTTTTGGACCTCAATTCCCATCAGCCCAGCCAGCATGGGCAATGGTCTGGAATGGTGGGAGTTGTCCAAAACATCTGGAGGCCACCAGGTTGGGGAAGGCTGGTCTAGAGGCTTCAAGGAAGGGCCAAATCCTTTTCTACCATTTCAGGCACTTTTCAGAGCCGAGGCCAGGGGTGCACAACCTTTTTGGCCCCAAGGGCCACATCCAGTGTACAGCTGGGGCGGGGGGTCTGGCCACATTGCATGCACACCCACCCACCCCCTCCCCGATATACACTCATTTCAGCATGCAGGGATGGATTTAAACCTCCCCTCTGTGTCCAATCAGATCCTGGGATTGCTGTGGAAGGGGGTGGAGGTGAAAGCCTCTCCTCCCATCTCCCAGCAGTCCCCACTGACACTGTTGTTTCTCTGCTGCTACAAGGGACATAGAGATCTCAGAAGACAGGGAACAGCCGTTTCCCCCCTGTAACCCAGGTTATCATCTGAGCTGTGTGGGAAAGCAGGTGGGGTCCTGCCGGTTTTGGGGGGCCTACAGAGAGTGGCCAAGGGATGTATGCAGCCCCAGGCCCACTGCTTGTGCACTCCTGGCCAAGGCATTTCAACTCCAGTGACCGAAACTGGACCAGTGCCATCTCCAACCAATTAGTTTTGTGTCTATAACGCCTCAGTCAGTGGTAGTGAGAGGTCCAACGCTGGAATTACCAGCCTGTTTCATATGTTGATGTGAGGGTAATGAACTAGGGAATAGCCTGTCTGCATACTGACATTTTTTAAAAAAAATGATACATTAATTGATTTATAACAACAGTAAACATTTCCAAGGAAATGCCCCAGAAATGCTTCAAATCCCAAACCGTTGCAATCTATGAATCCCACTGTTGGTTTGAGCAGGCAGGAGGAAATACAGCAGATGTCTTCCCAAAGACATCTCATGCCAGATTAATGTACATTAAATGTCGTATTAGAAGCCTCATAAACATTCTCTCTCACACACACATACACACACACACACACACACTTTTGGTTGGCTGCTATATGAAGAAAGTGGGAGAAAAAAACACCAGGTAATCCAGTGTGCTAAACCTCAGGCAAACTTTTCAGATGGTTGCTGTTACAGAAGTATTTAAAAATCAATCAGTGGAAACCACAAAAGCCAGAGAGAGGCAGGAAAATTGTGTGCAAAGAGACCCAAGCGAGCTTGTCTGTGTCTCTGGCTGATCCGAAAGTCGAGCTTTGCAAATGAGTTGGAAATTTATTCTGAATTGATGCAGCCAATGATTGAAAAGACACCGTGTGTCCCATTTATGAATATACTGGAGTCTGAAGGATTTGATTCCCCCCTCCATCAAAAATCTTCATTTTTTATTTTATTATTATTATTTTGGTGGAGCTGGGGAGGAGTTATGTATATTAATCCCAAGATAAATAACTTGTCAAGTTCCAAAGCAACAAGGAATACAGATCCCATGCAGGGCTTTTTAATCACAGCTTTATAAATAATAGGAACAGTATGCCTCTAATGCAGATCCTTTAATGTTAGGCTCTCACCAATCAGGGGACAGAAAGTAATTCATAATGATATGTAGTTTGCGGTCACCTTTGATTTGTATTCAGGACAAGGAAAAGGGAACAAGAAGGTATTTGGAGGACTGGCATTCAAACATGAAGACTGAATCACAGAATGACGCTGTTCAAAAAGAGCCCTAGAAATCATTGAGCCCAGTGTTCTGCCTTTGGTCTCCTGTGACTGACTTTCTTTACGCAACCCAGAGCTGAGCTCTGGCCCTTCAGCACCTTTTTCTTTATATGGGTTATAGCTGGGGGACAGTGCAAGGAGTATCATCTTTGGCTCAGCATCAGGATTGGAGTTGCTTATAGCAGAAAATGGGCAGGTAGCCCAAAGCCAAGGAGAACACAAAATATTCTTGGCACCAGGGTAGAAAATGCAAAAGGAGTCCTCCCCCTACTCTGCCCCTCAAGCCCTGCAGCAAAAAGTAGAATAAATTATAATACATTTAAGAAGTATGAATGAAGCACTTAAAAAGGAGGAGCTCTACGAAACACATACAACGAGAGAGTCTTTCACTGACTAAATCACAGTGCAAAAAGAAATCCCGAGGTGATGATGTTACAATCGTATCACAATTCTTTTTCATGCTGATCAAGACTGAGTCTCCCAGGGCAGCAAAATGAGGTGATGAATGCTGAGATGGGAGAACGGATTTCAGGCTGGAATAAGGGGATCCTATTTTGGGAAGCCCGCCCCACCCCCACATGCAAAAAAGCAATATACACTGTAAGTGGAATACTAGTAAAGCAGGAAGAGTGTGGCAAGCATCTTTCTCCATGATGTGCTAGCTGTCTGCTTGGAGAGACCTTTTTGGGAAGAAGCATTCAGAAATGTATTTTTGAAATAATACAAGTTAAACCAGAAGGCAAGCAGAATGGAAGTGGAAGACAAGGCAGAGAGAGCCCATGAAGCAATAATGGAACACAATAGGGGACATGTGCTTGCTGCTACCCTCAGGTAGAGGGCTAGCTAGCAGGGATTTAAAGGCACGGAACGGAACCTTGACTAGAAGCCGCCTGGTCTGGCATCACTCTGTGGCCTCCAGATGCACCCTTGTATTTCCATCTGGGAGCTCATGGGGAACTGAGGGGCCTTGGGCAGTGGCTAAGGTGCCAGAGCTGTGTATACAGGTTTCTTTCCTGATGCGTCTAAATCCTCAACCTCTCGGCAGAGTCATACACCCAACCTAGGAATGTGCGTACAAGCAAACTTGAGTTTGTCCAAGTTCTCCAAAGTCCTCCTCGAGGCTCGTTCCAACTCATCTCGGTATCAGATTATGCTCTTTGCTTTTTTCTTTTCTCATGAAAACTGGTGCTTATTTTCGTGTGTATTTTTCCAAATGTATGCATCGTGCACATCTTTGAATTGTAGCATTCTTCTCCCATTGGTTAAAGTAGGCTTGGGCATATTTTTCAAAAGTATGCATTTTTTCATGCCTGTTTTTCAAAGGTATGGATGCTGTCAAATGCATTGGGGGCAGGGGGGGGGGTGTCCGCAAATCACATTGCAAGTTTGGAAATGTACAATCTTTGATCACAGATGGCATTCAAGTCTATGTTTGGTCTGAAGGGTGCGAACTGAGTAAATCCTTATCAAAAACTATCTGAAGCCAATTTCTCATACATCCCTAATCAAGCACTCTATTTCAGGGCAACTTGTGGTTTGTTGTGGATGGCTTCTCCCAGGACTGGACCTTCGGCAGGCTCAAGGTGGGGGGGAAGCCATTTCCCCAACAGCAACACTGGCTGTCCTGCATCTGAGTAGACCTCCTCTACCTCCCACTCAAATGCCTGAGATGCAACAGGGATATGCTTCTTCCTGTTCTAGATAATTTGGCAATGAATGAAAAAGCACTTATTCTCTTGTGGAATTATTAATTCAAAAAGTCTTCTTTTTTTTTTCTATAATCATAGAAATTCTCAGGGGAAAATTAGTTTTTGTTTTAAATCCAATCAATATTTCAAAGGCCACAAATGGTTTGAAATGAAGCAAGTTAATTAATCGCCATGCATTAGAACTCTGCTGCGTTAGCATCTCCATTTTATGAAACACAGGCTGCCTCATATCCAGGATCCACTTTCCACACAGATGTGTCATGCTCCAGTTAAGTTTAATTTCTAGAGAGTTTTTAAGACAGAAATGGGAATTAAAACAAAAACATAATGAAACAAAACCGAAGCAAAAGCTGTCCCAGCCAAGCAAGAGACCAAATGGAGCGACGGTTTGAAGATGAGAGACAAACAGGCCTTATGAGATTTCACGCAAATGGTTTGTGTTTTTCACTGCTGCTATTTTCGTTGCTGGCTTGCCACTAGTGGTCACCCCACAGACTGGATTTCCAAGTGAGGCTTTTGTTGAAAATTGAGCCGATGTGACAAGAGACAGGGCCACGCCATTTTCCTCATTTTAAATTAATGCCCCTGCGTTGGGTTTGAATTGGGAAACATTGCTTTGTCCTGTGTTCTGATATGACTGACAAAGGTATATTACCAGATGTTGTTGTGTACAGTTTGTTGCTGTTGTTGTCCTCACCCACCACCTCAAATGCAAGTTACTGTTTAAATTAAATAGCATGTTAAAGTGTCAGCTCAGAAGCAAGGACTTCAGATGAAACCGGAGGCATGCTGCTGCTGCTGCTTTCCAAAGCTTGATTTCACAAATTTATTTATTTATTTATTTATTTATTTATTTATTTCTATACCGCCCAATAGCCGAAGCTCTCTGGGCGGTTCACAAAAACTAACTACAAATGTGTTGTAGCATCGTGTTAGGGATTGATTTCAGGCCTTTTATGCAACGATAGGAAAAGCATCAAGGAGATCTTGGGGTCACTAATCCAGAATAAGGATCAGATGGCAGGTCAGACCTTATACAAAGCCCTAAACAACTTGGGACCAGGATACCTAGCAAACCGCCTTCCTTTATACATACCCAAGTGATCTTTAAAATGGTCAGAGGAGGCCTTGCTGGTCATTCCAAAACCAACAGAATGTCACTGTGCACTGGGCCCTCCCTCTCATCAACGGCGCTTTGGGAAACCGTCCCTCATGCAGTTCGGGAGGCAGAAAATGTGGCATCTTTCAACGTGCCTCGTGAAAACACATCCCAGCTTTCCCTGGGCTGTAATTAAATTGATGCTGCTCCATCTTACTGCTCTTTGTATTGCTTTTATTGGAATTGGAATTGTTTAATGTTGTGTTTTTAATATTGTATTTTAAATGTGATTTTAATATTTTTATGTGATCTGCTCAGGGATTTTATTATATTTAGTGGAATATAGATATCACAAACAAAGAAGCCAACAAACAAACAAACAAATAAATAAATAAATTTATGAGCCTCCTAAACTGATGACCTCTTTAATAAATACATTTAGGGCACAATACTATGCATGTTTAGTCAGAAGAAAAAGTCCTACAACTCCCAGCATGCCCCAGCCTTTAGCTTAGGAGAAAAGGGCAGATCCTCCTCAACCCCTTGTAGAAACTGATACTCTTCTAACAGTGCAATCCTGTACATGTCTGCTCAGAAGAGAGCCACATTGCTGAAGGGACCTCAAAAACCTAGAGCTGGCACTGGGAGTGGGGGTGGCGGTGGGCAGGAGGATATATGTCCAGCCTTTCCTTGGTACATATCCTGTATTCCTCCTTGCAGCCTACAGCATGTGAAAGGGAGTCCGGTCAGCTTTCAGGCATCCTCTTGGAAACAGTTAATGTGTCTAACAGAGCAATCCTGTGCATGTCTACTCAGAAGTAAGTCTCACTGTGATCAGTGGGGTTTACTCCCTACTAAGTGTGTTGGGGATTGCATCCTAAGACCCACTGTATGCCCCCCATAGCTATAGGTCAGTGCTGGAGCACTTTGCGTGAGGAAAACAAAGCAAAATTACCAAGCAGCGATATAATGCAGGGGCAAGGGGAGAAACCAGGATCCTTTAGAAAATAAAGGATACTGTCTTTCCCTACACATTCGGTGTGTGTGTGTTTTCTTGATTGTGTATTCCTGTTTATTTTTACAGTTGTTTGATGTCCCATGTTTCTTTGGTTCCATACATCCTGCATGCAAAAGGCCTGAAATCTTTAGTTGAAAGGGGGATTTAAACTAGCAGGACTGGGGAAAACCTTTACTAGATACCTTGGGGAGCTACTGCTATTCAGAGTGCGCAGTTCTAGTCCAGACGGACCAGTAGTAGGGGTCGCCTTAGCTCCGTGGTAGAGCACCTGCTTTGCACGCACATGCTCCTGGATTTGATCCCCAGCATCTTTAGCTTAAATATATTGGGGCTGGGAAAGGCCTTTCTCCAGTGGAGGCTGGTGGATCTGATTTTGGTGGGCTGTGGATCCATTATGGGTTTCAGTCAGAACGAGCCAGAACTCTGAAGGATCTATCCAGAGTGCTGAAACATCCCCCCCAAATAGGTTCATCACCTCGGATAGCTCCTTTAGAATTCTGGCTGGTTCTTTTTTTATATATATTTTTATTTTATTTTATTTTTATAAATGAAATAAACAATACCAAAATTACCAACAACCTAATCAATACTTCAATTTCCCAACAATACAATATTCTGATGAGGACACCACAATAACAAAGAGAGAAGAAAAAAGAGAGAAAGAAAAAAGAGAAAAAAGGGGGAAAGGGAGGAGGAAAGGAAGTGAAGAAAAAAAAGAAAAAATCCCTCCCCTCCCCTTCCCTCCCCCTCCCCCTCTCCCTCCCCTTTAAAGAATTAAGTTTAAACTCCAACACCCCCCGGCCTCCGATGCCATTCTATTTTACAAACTATATCTATAACCTTAACAATCTTACAGTTTAATAAACAACCTTACATTTCTATATCATATCATCAATCTTATATCAAGGAAACAGGTCTACATGAATTCATTCCTAAAAGCCTATATTATTAGTAATTATATATATATATATATATATATATATATATATATATATATATAGAGAGAGAGAGAGAGAGAGAGTATTATATAATAATAAAACTTAATATAAACCTTCAACCATTAGTAATAAATTTTATACTAGATATATTAAAAATTTAAAGAAAAGCAAGAAAAGATAAAAGAGGTTAAACCAATATAAATATAATCATTTATCTTCTGAATTAGCCTGAGTCATATAAAAGCACAAACAGTTAACAAAGCTTGTTTAAAGATTCCAGTTCATGGGGTTGTAACAGAATTCTCATGCATTTTTTTACATTGAGCCAAGCCTCCGCCATTTCATGATTTAAAAACTTCTTCATCTGACCTTCAGACACAATACAAAGTGTAGCGGGATATTTTAAGTAATATTGTAAATTCATCTGTTTTGCCATATTCTTTGCCTTGATAAATTGCCTTCTTTTATTTGCCACCTCTTTGATGTAGTCTGGGAATAACATAACTTTTTCTTGTTTCCAGGAAAGCCTTCCAGCCTCCCTTGCCAAGCGCAGGATATAATTCTTTGTGGAGACTTTTGCAAATTGAACTATGATGGTGTAATCAGTCCCTTTAGCATTTGGCAAATGAAATGCCTGCTCTATATCAAGTAAATAATCAGATGAAATAGGGAGCATCTCATGCAAAAGTTTATCCACAAAAATAGGCAATTTTACATCATTAGGCAGATTTTTAATCCCAATAATCCATACATTGGATCTTTTCGTGAAGGCCTCCCGTTGAGAGATTCTATCAGAGATATTTTTAAAACAAATTTGTGATGTAGTTTCATTTCCTGCCACTCGGTTTTCAAGCTCATTAATTTTCATCTCCATTTTTTGCTGTGACGCATTAATTAAATCTACGGCTCCTTGCAGGGCAGTGATGGAATTTGGATTAAATCCAGCCTTTTGACTTGCTCCATAAATTGCAAAGATAAAGTCTTTATCAGTGTAAATAATTCCCCTATATCTTCTGTCTTCAACACTTTTGACACAGAGGATGCGGGGGAGTAGATGCCAGCTTCTTTCTTCTCCTCAGCACAGACATGTTTCTCTCAAACAGATCTTACAGGTCCTCAGATGTTTTCAAATATTGTTAATGTTTCTTAAATCATCCCTCAGAGGTTGTTGATATTTCTTAAAGCATATATTATTATGGAAGACGTCAGCCCTGTTTTCTCCTATAAAATAGGAGTCTCAGTACAGCTTTCTTCATTGGTAAAGCTCTGGGGAGATAATCCTGGAATCCAGCCCCCCCCCCCCACTATCGCGTGGGAGTCACCTTTCTCCACGGTGTTGTCCAGAGCTGTTGCCTTGCCCCCACTTTCCATTCCAGGGGGGAGATGAAAAGGTTTTTCAACCTTTTAAAAAGCTGTGTGAGAAAGCTCCCACGGAGACCTGTGGGAAGCCACCAGAGCAACATCAGTCCCAACTGGAAGTCAGAATTCTGGCTGGTTCTGACTGAAACCCAGAATGGAATCGCAGCCCACCGAAATTGGAGCCACCAGACTCCACTGCCTATCTCTGTTCCATTTGGAGAGTTGCTTCCAGTCACGGTAGATGACACTGGGTTAAACAAAATAACGTCATGATTGTTGCCAGCTCCGGGTTTTGGAGCACCCTCGGGCAAGACACCCTGCATGGGCTCCCTCAGCAAGTCCCCCTTGTCATCACCCTTGTCCCCAGCTGCTCTTGCTCCTGCTCGTCTTTCTCATCATTGCTGCCACTGACTTGCTTGGCAGGCCGAGAGCCCGGGGGCAAGGAGGCCGAGGCATCTCCTGCTCCCCCTCCTCACCACCACCGGTGTCTGGGCCAGAGAGAGAGGCAGGTGAACAAGCAGGTTGCAATGATAAAGGGGAGGAGCAGCTCCAGGGGCTCTTGTCAGGGGGCCCCTGCTGGTGTGCGGATCCTTGGCAGGAGTCCAACCATGCCCACCCTTGAGGCCAGCCCTGGTCATGATTCTTTTATTATTATTATTATTATTATTATTATTATTAGATTTATTAATCGCCCATCTGGCTGGTCACCCAGCCACTCTGGGCGATGTACAGCATACAATAAAACAGTTTAAAACAATAAAATTCTACAATAAAAACATCATATTTCTAAAAATACCCTCCCAAATGCCTGCCTGAACAACCACGTTTTTAATGCACGACGGAAGCTCATTAAAGAGGGGGCATGACAGAGTTCCCTAGGGAGGGAGTTCCACAGAGTGGGGGCCACCACAGAAAAGGCCCTCTCCCTCGTCCCCACCAGTCTAGCTGTCCTGGCTGATGGGACAGAGAGAAGGCCATCCGAGGCTGATCTTGTTAAGCGGCCTGTCTGGTGCTGCTGGAGGCACTCCTTAAGATAGGCTGGGCCGGAACCATATAGGGTTTTAAAGGTCAAAACCAACACCTTGAATTTGGCCCGGAAAACAACTGGTAACCAGTGCAACTCCTTCAGCACTGGAGTGATGTGATCTCGCCGGCGGCTGCCTTTAATCAGGCGAGCCGCCGCATTCTGTACCAGCTGCAGTTTCCAAACCGTCTTCAGGGGTAACCCCACGTAGAGCGCATTACAGTAGTCTAAACGAGAGGAGACCAGGGCATGTACTACCGATGGGAGCAGATGGTCGGGAAGGAAGGGGAGCAGCCGCCATATCAGATGGAGTTGATACAGCGCTGTCCGGCTCACAGCTGACACCTGAGCCTCCATGGACAGCTGGGAGTCCAAAATGACCCCCAGGCTGCGGACCTGGTCTTTCAAGGGTAGCCGTACCCCATTCAGCACCAGGTCAACATCCCCTAGCCTCCTCTTGTCTCCCACCAAAAGTACCTCGGTCTTGTCAGGGTTCAGCTTCAGCTTATTTATTTATTTATTTATTTACAATATTTATATACCGCTTCACATCAAAGATCTCAGAGCGGTGAACTGCAAGATAAAATAATAAAACCCCATAATTAAAACAATTAAGATGTTTTAAAAGAACAGATTCTGAACATAATAAACTGTGGCTGGTCACTCAGGGAAAGCCTCTTGAAATAACGTCTTCGGGAGGCACCGAAAGCAAAGCAACACAACGTTGGCGCCTGCCTCACCTCCAAAGGCAGGGAGTTGCACAGGAAGGGGGCCGCTACACTGAAGGCTCTTTTCTTGGTGGACTCCAGCCGAGCCATAGGTCCATGTGGAACCACCAGGAGCAAGCCCCCCGATGACCTCCGTGAGCGGGCAGGTTGGTAAAGAAAAAGGTTCTCTCTCAGGTATCCTGGTCCCAAGTTGCAGCTCCGTATGTTAATCCAAGTGCTTCTGCAGTCCAGGTTGAGTTTGTGGGTAATTTTTAACATTTCTTGTTTGGCCTTCTTATTTATTCCTTCATTGCAGTTATATCTTGTGGAAACCCTGGGACACCCAGTAATGCAAGAGTGATATTTAATGATGGCCTGGTGTTCTCGAGCTCCATCATATACAAATGTCGGGATGGCTATTACTCCACGGGTGTGCTCAGCAGGCACTGTACTGTCAATGGAACTTGGACGGGGAGCGCTCCAGAGTGTACGGGTGAGTAGCTCAAGGACAGGCGGTTGCATTCAATAAGGCATTGAAAAGAAATAACGTAATTGCTTGCTCAATCAGGCTACAATCCTGCACGCCTAGTGTTGCACTCACTCTGCTTTTCACAATGCCAACCAGATACCTTCGGAATTTCACAGATTTCCAGAACAAGCTCCTAATCTAATGGTGATCAACTGAATTAACTCTCTTTTGAAATACAACTTGTTTTTATCTGCTGCCTTCTTCATCCAGATACATCTGAACTGATTTAGAAGGCATGGGTTAATATTGACTTGTGCTAATAGAAAAGGTTTGAAACTGGGAGCTTTGACGTGAATGCCACGCCCCACAGTAACATGGATGCAGATAATCAAAAGTGCATCTTTTGAGATCCAAAAGGCGAGTGACTTTGAATTGTTACTGCTGCCCGTTTGGTTGCTTGCTTCCTCTGGGTCCCAACTCACACCACCACCCAGAGGTAAAGGCAACTGAAGCTGCTCCTCCTTGTTCCTGCCACTGCGCACTCACTCAGGGCAGGTGATCAGGCAGTGATACAAGGAGGAGGAATAGCACGGTCTGGACTCTGGGGACTGGCGGTGGGCCCGTGCTGGGGTGTGAGCCTTGGCAACTTGGCAGGTGCCCAACAATGCCAGTTCCTGACGTTGGTCCTGCTCATCAACAAAAATAAAGAAAAACAGGGATCATTTAAAAAAAAAATGGTGACATTATGAGAAAGGCAGTTTTAAAAAGAATTCAACTTTAAAAATCTAACAGGAAACAGGATATCCATGTCACAAAAGGGTGAGAGCAGGGTGGTGTTTCCACCAGCGATTTACTCCGAGCTGGCTGCGTGTCGAGGTCGTTAGGGATACATAATGTCGTGGCCATCCAGCAGCCACTCTGGAGCTTATCAGGGAAAAACCAGATTTCCTGAGACTGCTTAAAGTCCGATTCTTTTCCTTAAGTTGGGTTCTCCTTGGTGTAGTTGCTGCGTTGCCCCAACCCCCGCACTGACCTCGGGTGTGCCAGCCCTGCCCAGGGATGTGCCTTTCACCGTGACCCCGGTCAAGGGGTGTTTCCGGTGTGTTTCCCGTCCCTGCACAAACCCATTGGGGTCTCCTCAGAAGTGACTCCCATTGTGCTGAATGAGGGTTGCCCTCTGAAAGCCCACATCAGTGCTTAGAGAGATCCCACTCAATTGACATGGCACAGTTTAAAGCCCATTTCCCTAAGTGCGGTAAAGTGCGTGATCTGAGGCTCTGATTCTCCTTTGTTTGGTTTATTGCCTTAGGAAGTACGACCCTTCATTATAGAGAACTTGCAGGTTAAAATGGGGGCTGGCTTCCCATCTTTGTGTTATCCCCGCACCCTCTTTCCCAGCACAAGCATAGGTGTGTCTGCTCAGAAGTAACTCCCTCTCTGCTCAATGAGGCTTGCTCCTGAAATGCAGGTGCGTCTGGACTGTCAGGGGAAAGGAGAAAGGGGGAGGGGAGAAGCCTCTCTTACTGGCAGAGCAGCCCCTGCCGGTCAGATGACGTTCACTCCAACCCCCACCCCCACCAGGAAGTATGTTCTGTGAAGCGATTTTTACTGGTGCAGAGAACCTGCTTGTGGAGCCCCGCACAGACCAAAGTGCAGCAAAGCTGATTCCTTTTAAAAAATCTAGTACTCCATTTGCTTCTCCTTCCATTATCGTGGAAACACAGCCCTGGTGTCATAGAGTAGTTAAGTGTGAGAACTTTGAACCACCTCAGCTGTGACCTCTCAGAAGTTCTGTGTTCATCCATGTAAAAATAAACATGCAGATGGGGGAATGGAATTGTGCTTGCTAGGCCCTTCCCCTGACCTCCAGACATATTTCTGGACCTCTGAACAAGAGCAGACACATGTAGTGTCCATTCATAGGTTCAGATGAGTGTGGGAAAATTGTAGGGGTGGAGCCAGCGGACACAATGCCTTCACACACACACACACACACACACACACTTTCATTTCTAAGGATGCAATCCTATGCACGTTTAGACAGAAAAAAGTCCTGTAACTCCCAACATGCTGTCTGGGGAATCCTGGGAGTTGAAGGAGTTTCTTCTGTCTAAACATGCACAGGATTGTGCCCTAAACAGCTTTGGAACTCTCTCCCAAGGGAAGCCAGCCTTGCCCCCTCTTTAATGGCCTTCCACTGTATGGCAAAAACCTCCCTTCAAAGGAAGACTTTTGTGTCATAAGATGTTTCAACTCTGCTTGAAGTTTTACTTTGTTGTGTGATTTTTAATGACAATGTATAATTCTGATCCTGCCTCTGTCTGACTGTTGTTTTATGTGGTATCTCTTATACTGTAGTTTATGTTTTATTCTGGCCACTAGACTCTTGTCTGTGCTTTTAGTTGTAATATTGCAATTGTTCGATATCGTTTATTTTTTTCAACTCATTAGCTGCACTGGTCCTTTTAAGGAAAGGTGGCATACAAAGGGGTTAAATAAAAATGAATGCAAGAAGAACTGGCCGTGGATGACCTTAGATCAGTGTGTCACAAATTTCTGAAACCCTGTGACACACTTTCATTGTTGGGGTGGGGTGGAGGTTTAGTTTTAGTAGGTAGGAATAAGAACTCTCTGGCCTCCAAGGAGCTCGCCCCTATGTCTCTGTGTGAGTCACTGTTCTGGGGGGCCTCCTCTGAGGGCAGGAGATTCTGTTATGTCTCTGGCAGATCCAAATGTAATCTATGCATAGATGCACCAGAATTACTCATCCCCAAGCAGAGGCTGATGGGAAGGAGGCACAGGCAGAGAAGGGATTTGTACAGAGCAGAGGTGCAGCAGACAGCCTCATCCATGTATGGATACATTGGGCTCCTAGGAGCTTTTGATTGTTTAATTTTCTTTCTCATGGCCTGCTAACATCTATTTGTTTGTTTGTTTATTTATATTTATGAACTGCTAAATATACTAAATCCATAAGCGGTTCACATATAAATATTAAAATCATATTTAAAATACAATATTAAAGACACGACATTAAAAAATAGACCCTGACAGTATGACTAGGCTGAATTTTGGAACTGCCAAAAGATTTCACTCGAATCTGGAGTGAAACGGGGGTGAAATCATCTCTCCTCTTTTACGTTTTCCTGAGGGAGAGCCCCTTTACAGTTCTGATCGGCTGGCGGCTGCCAACTTTTTCCCCAATAGCATGCCCAGTTCCAAAGGATATGCTGGGGCAGGAGAGAATGGGGACTACCCTAAAAATTGGCAGCCCTCATTTTTTGTGGCAGCCACAAACACACACACACCAATATATACATAGAATGGCCCTCAGAATGGGGCATTTCGTGGAGGGGGGCATGGTGGACATTGGCTAGTCAGAATGGCAAGGGGGCTCCAGTGATTTTCACCCCCTAAAAATCACATGCCCCACTTAGCTGAAATACACCCCACCCCAATTCTGGAGCCTGGAAACGCAACTGCAAAACTGTGTGTGTGTATCTGTGTGTGTGGGGCGGGGGGAGTTACCTAGCGCACCATTTAGAAATTAGGTCAATAGCTATTCTCTGATTTCACCCACCAGCAACCTGCAATATGGGGTTAATACTTGGTTATATTTAGGATTGCTGTATGGATTTGTTCGTTTGTTATTTCTGATTATTTAGAGGCCAGGTTTGCGACTCTGCTTTTGAGAATGCTGGGAATCTAATTGCCCCACCTCTTTTTCCTCCCCCCTTCCCCCACCCCCAGTGATAAACTGCGGGGATCCTGGCATGCCAGCCAACAGCATTCGGTTAGGCAACGACTTCACCTTCAATAAGAGTGTCATGTTCCAGTGCCTGCCCGGCTACATGATGGAGTCGGGCAGAGCCTACACCCTGACTTGCACTAAGGACCAGACCTGGAACGGCACGAAACCCGCCTGCAAAGGTAAGACCTTTTCCTTTTGAGCGTGATTTGCTTTCAGATAGGGATGGCGGAGAATTTCTCCACGAATCTCCGGGAGGCCGAATGCCAACGCATTCGGCCCCCCGAAATTGGTGGTGAAATTCTCCGCCGCCCCGCCCCCCCCGGATGGGACTTACCTCGTGTGAATGTCCCTCTCGGCGGCGGGTCCCGGCGGTGGTTCGGCAGCGTTTTGGCAGGGGCGGCAGCAGCGGCCGGTCTTCTGACCGGCTGCCGCCGCCACCATTGCAAAATAAAAAAGGAAAGTAAAAAAAAAACACACACACACCCGTGATAGGCTACGTAACGATTTACGTAGCCTATCACGGCTAGATTTCCAAAGTCAGCCGTGATAGGCTACGTAAATCGTCACGTAGCCTATCACGGGTGACTTTGGGGGGGAAAAAAAAGCATGTACGCAAATGGCGGCACCCATGGGGCGCCACCATTTGCGTTCCTTAGTTTGGCACGTCTAGTCTACGTAAAGATTTACGTAGACTATGGCGAAAATAAGGGTAACGCAAATAGCGTTCCCTTATTTTCGCCGTAGTCTACGTAAATCTTTACGTAGACTAGACGTGCCAAACTAAGGAACGCAAATGGCGGCGCCCCATGGGCGCCGCCATTTGCGTACGAGCGTTTGTTTTTTTTTTCAAAGTCACCCGTGATAGGCTACGTGATGATTTACATAGCCTATCATGGCTGACTTTGGAAATCTAGCCATGATAGGCTACGTAAATTGTTACGTAGCCTATCACGGGTGTGGTTTCTTTTTTTTTTTACTTTCCTTTTTTTTTTCGCGGCCGGGTAGACGGGGCGCTCCTCCCCAGCCTGAATTTCGGCGGCGAGGGATGGGGCGCCTCCCCCCTGGCCTGAATTTCGGCCAGGTGAGGCGGGGCGCCTCCCCCCCTTGCCTGAACTTTGGGGGGAGAACCGAAGCGCCTCCCCCCACCGCGAAACTAGCTGCGGGACCAGGTAAGTCCCTTTCATCCATCCCTCCTTTCAGAAGCACTGTGTGCCTAAAGATATAATCTTAGCCCTTCGAAGGAAATTTAGACCGCAGCCGGCGGATACGCAGTAGTAGGGATGGCGGAGAATTTCACCACAGATCTCAGTGAGGCCAAATGCCAGTGCATTCAGCTCCCCGAAATCCATGGCGGAACAAAGCCCCCCTTGCCCCACCACCCCGTGAAAGGCACGCAAAACGAAGCACCTACCTGGTGCCGTTCGTGCTGCTTTGCGAATGGCGGCCGCATCTGCGGCCACCATTCGCGTCACGATTTTTCCCGTGATAGGCTACATAAATACTTATGTAGCCTATCATGGCTAACGCAGGGGTGCCATTTGCGTCCCTGTGGAGGACATGATAGGCTACGTAAATATTTACGTAGCCTATCGTGAGGGGGGGAACGCAAATGGCAGCCACCGTAGCCACCGCCATTTGCGTTCCCTTTTTTTCACCGTGATAGGCTACATAAATATTTACGTAGCCTATCACAGCTATGGCGGCTGCCATTTGTGTCCCTGCGCAGCCCAGCAGTGGCCGGATGTTGCTGCGGGCGGCCCTGGCCAGCCAGCGGCTCCGCGGAGTCACTGCAGAGTGGAGCCAACCAGCGAGGATTTCGGGGGGAGGGACGGAGTCCCTCCACCCCACCGCAGATGTCACGAAACGAAACAGGTGAGTCGTTTCGTACATCCCTATGCACTAGCCATCAGCAAAGGAATAAGTTGCCGTGGCTGTGCATGTAATCACATGGGTCTATGGGCCATCATTTTTCATTGTTTACTTATTTATTACATTTCTATAACACCCGATAGCCCAAGTTCTCTGGGCAGTTCACAACAATTAAAACCATACAAGATGATAAAATACAATATAGAAGTTTAAAACAACAGTATAAAAATTAAAAATAATAACCAAATAGAAACTAGCAGCAGTGCAAAGATTTAAAATACAGTACCGGATTTAAAACAAACTGGAAAACTAAAATACTTGGGAAAATTAAAAGGTCTTCACCTGGTGCCGAAAGAAGTACCACAGTGTGCCTCTCTTGGAAGCTCATTCCACAGCTGGGGTGCCACAGCAGAAAAGGCCCTCTCAGTAGCCACCCACCTCACTTCCTTTGGTGGGGGCTCCTAGAGAAGGACTGCTGAAGATGATCTTCAGGTTCAAGCAGGTGTATATGGGAGGAGACGATTGTTCAGGTAACTTGGCCCCAAGCTGTTTAAGGCTTTTAATGTTAATAACAGCACTTTGATTGGGTGTGGAAATTGACTGGCAGCCAGCGCAGATGGAAAAGTAATGGCATAATATGATCACTTTGGCCAGTCCCCGTTAACAATCCTGCTGCCCTGTTTTGGACCAGCTGAAGTTTATGGACTGTTTTCAAAGGCAGCCCCATGTATAACTGGGGATGGCACAGCTGCCTGATTCTGTCTGGGAATCCAGCAGAACCACTTCTGCCCATACCCTCAATCCCAGCTCGTCGAGCCCCTGCCCCTGCTCGAGAAATAAAATGCGCAAATTCGCACATGTGAAAATGTGCATTTTGTGAATGCACATATTTGCGGATACACAAACTGCACATTTTAATAAAAACGTGCATTTTCACACATACACAAATATGTGCATTTGCTAATTGCCATTTTATTTTTCAAAAAATGGCGACCGTGGAGCTCGACGAGGCTACTGGGGTGAGTGTGGGCTGCTCACTGAGCACGGGACGGGCCCGCGCACAGTCCAGGGACCGGCGAGTGGGGGCTGGGCAGGCGCCCGGAGAACCCGGACGGGGATAGGTTCACACATCCCTATCACATTGCAGTAATCCAGATGACAGGTTATCAAAGCATGGATAACTTGCAGCTAGGCCATCCCAATCCAGATAAGGTTGCAGTTGATATATCAGCCTAAGCTCAGAAAAGATGCTCCATGCCACACCCTGACTAGTGAAAAGAGAGTTTTACTATTCCCCCCCCCTTCCCTCTGGTTTCCGCTTGGGTGCAGAGGCATGCTGAGACATCCCCCCCTCGCCATATAGCAGGATGTTACAGTTGGTCGGCTGGCTACATGCATGCTACGGGAGTGCATGCCCCTTGCCAGAGCATTCAGCCCCGCGAAATCCATGGTGGAACGAAGCCCCCCGCCCCACCACCCCACGAAAGGCACGCGAAACAGGACACTTACCTCGTGCCGTTCGCGCTGCTTTGCGAATGGCGGCCGCATCTGCGCCGCCATTCGCTTCCCTATTTCTGCTGTGGTAGGCTACGTAAATACTACGCCATTTGCGTCCCTGCAGAGGCTGTGATAGGCTACGTAAATATTTACGTAGCCTATCATGACCAAAAAACAGGAATGCAAATGGCGGCCGCTGTAGCTGCCGCCATTTGCGTCCGCAGGCTCCACACAGCACCTGCGAATGCTCCCGGCTGGTGGCTCCGCGGAGTTGCCATGGAGCAGAGCCGGCCAGGTTAAGATTTCGGAGGGAGGTGCAGAGCGCCTCCCCCCCCCACCAATCACCCCGTTGAAAAGGTGACTTTCGTACATCCCTAGCCCTTTCTCAAGTGGCATGAACAATATAGCATTTCTGAAGTCAATTCCTTTTGGCAGAGAGAGATCAGAAGGTTATCAACAACAGCAACACAACCTGTAGAAAAGGCTATTCCTGTGGATAGCTAAATGGAACCTCCATGTTTAGGGGCAGTATACCACTGAGTACCAGGTGCTGGGTGCAAATGACAGGCAAGGGGTGTTGCTTTTATGTCCTGCTTGTGAGCTTCTCCAAGGCATGGCTGGCTGAGGGATGCTGGGAATTGTAGCCCAAAACAGCTGGAAGACACCAGGTTGGGGAAGGCTCTCATATGACAATGTAAAAATTGCCTTTCTAGATCAGTCCAAAGGTCCATCTAGTCCAGTATTTTGTCTCCAGCAAGTGGCCAGCCAGGCACCTCCAGAGAGCCCTCCCTCCCTGCTATTTATCCTGAGCAGGGCTGAATCAGATATACTGCCTCTGAACAAGGAGGTTCCATCTCACTTTCATGACCAACCTCTGTGAATTTGACTAACCCTTTTTAAAAAGCCATTTAAGCCAGTTGCTTTTTACACATCTTGTGGTATACTTTATGTTATTTTAATCTATTTAGGACGCAATCCTATGCATGTTTAGACTATAACTCCCAGCATTCCGCAGCCTGTACAGTATTTTTATCCCACTCCTCCACTAAAAAAAAGGCTGCTGGAGCACCTTACACGCAATCAGCAAAACAAGACGTTCCCTGCCCATAAGCTCTGCTCATAATACAAAAAAACACAACATAAAAGGAAAATGAGATGGGGAGGGAAGAGGAAAAAAGCAAACTCAAGCACCGATTTTAATAGTAGTTCTTATAATGATGAGCTGGAATGGAAACAGCTCAATGAAATGAGGAGCCCTATGGTGCTGGTCTTTCAGCAGAGTTGATGGAATGGCCCTGCTTCCCATCTCCCGCTCCATTTCTGGGGCTTGGAGCCTGGAACGTGCTGCTTTCTGGTGGGGTTTGGGGCCCATTTTGGAAATATATGGAAGGCAGGACATCCCTGGGGGATTTGCTCAAATGTGCACTTGTGCAAGTGTGCATAAGTACAAAGGCACATTTGCAAACAGGAACGAAATTCTCATGCATCCCTAAAAAAAAATCAGATTCTGTCAGTGAGCGGATGACAGAACAAAAGATGCCTGATGAACTGCAAAACACAGACAGACTGGATTTAACAAAATCGACACACCCCTAGTTCACGTAGAGGACTGCCCTCTGTAAAGTGGGACCCATGACCACCCTTAGTATACCTTTTCTCTCTCTTTGCCTAGCTATCATCTGTAAGCCTCCACAAGTCATCCCCAATGGAAAAATTGTGGGGTCAGATTTCAGCTGGGGCTCGAGTGTGAGTTACACCTGCCTGGAAGGATATCAGCTCTCTCTGCCTGCTGTCCTGACTTGTGAAGGGAACGGATCATGGAGTGGAGAACTTCCACAGTGTTTTCGTAAGCAGACGACCCTGATGGTGCTGTAGGCAAAATCAGAGGTGGAGTGAGTGGGACATATTTTGCAGCCATCATGGCCAGATGTTACCTGGTTTGGACAAATACAAGGGCCCAGAAGACTATGGAGGGCATGGTGAATCAACCACTGTGCCATTTTAACATGAGCCCAGCAGAATAAGAGACATCTTGCCACTTCATGAATGCTGCAGTATACCACCAAGGGGTCGGAAGAAGGGGTGGGATTACTCACTGTGCTAAATGGAGGCCAGGACCCAGTGAATAAGAGGCCAGGGAGAAATGACTGGGTGAATGCTATTGAGGGCTGGCGTCAAGGGTGGGCATGGTCGCGCACCTGCCGACGGCCCACACCCCAGCTGGGCCCACTGACAAGAGCCCCCTGGAGTTCTTCCTCCTCTTCACCATGGCAACCTGTTTGTTCATCCAACAGTGGGAGGGAGGGGGAGGGGGAGCAGTAGATGCCATGGCCTACTTGCTCCTGGGCTCTCTGCCTGTCCAGCAAGCAATGGGTATCCATGATGAGAAGGAGGATAAGGAGCCAGAGCAGCTGGTGATGGGTGGTGGTGAAAAGGTCGACTCAGTGAAGGAGGGGGCCCATTGAGGGTGTCTTGCCAAGGGGCCCTCCAAAACCTGGAGCTGGCACTGATGCTATTGTGGGGGGCGGGTAGACTTTGAGCTCTTTGTGCACCCCACACTCAGCCCTCTCCTTCTGGTTAAGAGTTGCACCTGTGAGCCTTACCTGACGTCCACCACGCCAAAGCCATATCTGCAGCCCATCCTCCGTGTTCTACCACCAGGGAGAAACGTTCGGTGATATTTGCGTAGCCCTTTTCAAACCTGCCTCTCATTTAGGTGGTGAAAGTGGAGCTAAGCTCTGTTTGCAGACCTGGCTGTTGAAGCCCAGGAAGCTTTAGATGCTAAACCTGTCTCCAAAGAGAACTGTGTGTGTATAATGAATCAAGCGGTGAATGTTTCAGTTCAGAGAGAGTTTCATTGGCCGAGATCCTAGGCTAGGCTTAAGGTGCCTTTTTTCCCAGACTGTTGGCAGTTGTACAAGAGCCATTAAAAGAAGCGAGAAAAGCAGGTTGCATTCGATGCACCTCACCCCACCTGTTGTCGAACAAACAGGTTTTCCTGTTCAACATGGTGCCCCATAGTGATTTGCCACAGTGCAGTTGAAGATCTGTTTTAAATCTAAGCAAAAGCAAGAGTGAAAAATAGAACCTTGCCTTCTGTTCTCCCTCAACCTGTCTGCCAAGAGATGGTAGGAAGATAAGAAATTAATTAGACAATAATTGACATCAAGACAGAAGTACGCAGAAAGAAGCCAATGTACTCCTTTTTGCCAGCAGCAGGGTTGTCTTTAAAAATCACTGCTCTAGGCAGTGTGTGTGTGTGTGTGTTTAATGGGAGATGAGTTTGGGTCGGGAGTAGGGATATGAGAACCAGAAATGTTATAGCTTGGCAAATTCTCTAAACTGCTCAATTCGACTCGCTCCCGTTTTTGTTTGTGGCCTGCTTTTTCAGTTCATTCGAATGGGAAACTTGTGCATTTCTGTACACATTTTTGAAAAGTTTGCACTCCCCCCGCCCCTGACTAAAATGTGAAAATGCGTATTTTGTGGGAAATGCATTGTTTCAAAGTACACATTTTTTAAAACTCGCATTTTTCAAACGTAGTTGCAAGTTCAGGAACTGTGAATGGGGCAAGTTTGGATGATTTGCAAACTGAAATGAAAGCCTCACGCATCTACTGTTGGGATGCTTTACCTCAGTGAACCATCCCTCTTTAAGGTAGCTTGACTGCTCTTTTGCAGCTGTTTTCTGTGGTGATCCAGGAATCCCAGCTGAAGCGAGGCGTGAAGACCGGGGCTTTACTTACCGTTCCTCTGTCTCATACTCTTGCTTGCCCCCACTGGTGTTGGTGGGGTCAGCTCGGAGGTTCTGTCAGTCTGATGGGACATGGAGTGGAACTCAGCCAAGCTGCATAGGTAAGAAGGCTGGGGCGTTGGTGAAGACGGTACCAGTCACAACCATGAGCCAGTGAGTGTTCCATCCAAAGCCACCATGGTTAAATCCACAGCATCTCTTCTCCACTATAGCTGGAATTAATTCAAGAGTGGGATGGAGGAACATTCAAGCAATTACTCCTCACTCACATGTGCTTAACAAAATCCAAATCATATTCCTCCAATTCCATTTAAATCATCATCAACATCATGAGAGCTGAATTGTGGCTAGAAGTAGAAATTGTGAGCTCACAAGTTTTCTGTGCAAATCTAACCTCAGCCACAGTTCACTGGGTGGAATTAAGCCATATCTCCAGCATTGGGGAATAAATAATGCTCATTAAACTTTGACCACATTTGTGTGTTTTTCTTTTCAGATTCAACTCTTACAACATGTGTGGATCCTGGAGTGCCTCTTTTTGGGACACAAAACAATTCCCAAGGTTATCAGGTAATGTATCATTGTGTTTTTTTCCTTCTTAATATTTTCCCTCCTCTGTCTAAATGATCATCTTCCTCTGTTTATGTAATGTATCTATCCATCCATTTAATCTATAATCTTCTCTCTTCCTGGATCAATTTCCAGACACAGAGTGATTCCCTTTACTGAACTGAAGCACAAATAAGTTGCGTAAGAAGAACCCGGCTAGATCAGGCCAAAGGCTTATCTGGTCCAGTGTCCTGCTTCCCACAGTGGGCAAGGAGATGCCTCTGGGAAGCCCATAAGCAGGACATGAGGGCAAGAGCCCTCTCCTGCTCATTCATTCCCATTTTGTTTTTTCCCTGCAAGTAGTATTCAGAGGCTGCCTCTGAACCTAGGGGCTGCATGCAGCCATTGACTAGTAGGGATGTATGAGAACTTCATTTTTGCTCACAAAACATGCCAACATGTCCTTTTCGAAGCCCTGAACACAAGCACATGTCCACCAAAAATGTTCACAAATTGTCAAACATGTCCTTGCATTTGTCTTGTTCCTGATTCCCAGTTTGAGTTTCGCAAATTTCTCTATAGGGTCGGCCCCGCTTTGGCATATGGAGGAAAATTGCACAAATTTGGGGAGATTTGCACGGATCTCCCATTCAGTCATTGCTCGATTTGCACAAGTTTCCTGTTCATGAAGAGGGAGCGGCAATGGCATATGCAAAGGGGAATTGGGCATGAGACAATTGGCGAGATGAGGTTCAGAGAATCCTCTCAATCTTGAACATCGCTCATTCGCCTATCCCTGTTGACTCGTAACCATTGATAGTCTTATCCCCCATGAATTTGTCTATCCCCACTGAAAGCTGATGGCTGTCACAACATCCTGTGGCAGTAAATCCCAGAAGTAACTTTAACTTCATATAAAGAAGTCCTTCGTTTTGCTTGTCCTGATTCTTCTGCATGGAGGAGATCTTCCCCACAGGTAATCTGAATTGTCTTCACAGCTTATGGGGTCATTAGTGAGGACTAGGGATGTCAGAGAAATCCACTGTGGATTCAAATGAGGCCGGATGCTTTGGAATCCAGCCTCAGGAATCCACAGCGGATCGGGACTACTTACCTCCACTCCAGGAGGACTGGAGGTGGAACAGCACTCGGCTGCTTCTTGCCAGCCAGAGCCATTCACCTCCTCCCTGTCCCTGCCAATTGCCATGTCTTAAAAAAAAAAAAAATGGCAATCAGCAGGATGTGCCCATAGATTTATATGTATAATATAGATCCGTGAAGCTTGTATATAAGCCTGTGGACACATAGACTTAGACGCAAGATTCATGACTCTATTTGCATCTAAGTCTCTGGGCACATCCTCCCGATCGCCTTTTTTTTTTTAAGACATGGCAATCGGCAGGGACAGGGAGGAGGCGAATGGCTCTGGCTGGCAGGAGGGAATGTAAGTGGCCCCCAAGCCAGTCCCCCCCCCCGGAATCCGAGCGGAGCGGAGCCGCTCTGGAGGATTCCGGGGGGAGGAACGGATCACCTCCCCCCCACCCATGGATTCCCCACCGGAACAGATGGTGGGAAATCCGTACACCCCTAGTGAGGACGTCATATTTAGAATATGCTTGCAAACCACCCATTATTATGATGGAATGGCTGGGTGTGTGGAGGGAGGACTTAATTATTGGTAAGACCTTTGGAGGTTGTAGTGCATCTCTGTGAAATGTGCAGCCAGACACAATGTGCTCCATCCTTTGAAAATTCAGCCCCTTGGGGGCCTGACGGAACTCCTCTGCCCACCCGGCTCGGCTTGTGTTCACAAGCCAAGCCATTGGCTTTTCCTGAAATCCAGGAACTTCTTACATTTTGTTTTCTCTTGTCAATGGAAGGTTGTGCAAATTGCGGGCACAATGTATGTGATTTGAGCAAGTTCCAGCTGTAATTTGCACAAGTTACACAAATTACAGCTGGACTTTGCAGAAATTATACAAATTGCACCTGCAGTTTTCACAACTTCCTATTGATGAGGGGGGGGGGAAACCCTGGAAAATCCATGAGGTCGGGCCAGCTAAACAAGCTGAAGTCCAGGGGGCCAAGCTGCTGAACACTCAGCAAACTCCGTCCCCCGCAGGGGTTCCTCCGACATCCCTAGCTCCCGCCACCCCGGTGGAATCCTCATCACTGAGGACCAGGCCAGCTTTTTCTCCCTCTCGTATAATGTGAGAATCTGGTGGGGTCATTCAATAAAGCTGAATGGGTGGAAATTCAGGACAGATAAATGCAAGTGTTTCTTCACATAGCACATACGTAATGAAACAATGGTATTTGCTTCCACAAGAAGTAGTGATGGCCTCCAACTTAGGTGGCTTTAAAAGGGGAGTAGACAAATTTGTGGAGGATTTGGCTAACCATGGCTACTCCTCATAATGCCCACTACCTCCAGGATCAGAGGCAGCATGCCTCTGTATATCAGTGGGTGGAGACCCTCAACAGGAGAATGCTATTGTGCTCTTGCCCTGCTTGAAGGCTGCCCAGAGGCCTCTGCTTGGCCACTGTAGGGAAAGATCTTACATTTTTTGAACTAGAAGGCGGTTTGTACCCTCACTACAACTGTGCCCCCTTTCCTCTCCCCCAAAGAAGTTCATGAGAATGATTCACATCTGTGGGGATAAAGGAAAGGGGTGCACTTGGGGACATCCCACTTGGGGTGGGAGCTAAACCGACTCTGGTGACTGCCAGCAATGAAAACCAAAAACCTACCTTCCTCCCTTCAAACTGGGGGCCTGGTCCTCACAGCTCCTTCCTGTACCTCCCTGCCTGTCATCTGCATAGCACCATCCTGCAGTATGTATGTGTGTATCTAATTGAAATATTTTTATGCTGCTCCTCAGCCAAAAAGGCTCCCAATGGATTCACATGAATTCAGATTTCTATGAATCCAACCTGCGGATTCCACAGTAGACCAGCTTTTCATGAGTCATGTAGATTCTGCAGACTTGCAAACCGATTTCTTAATTTTGGGGGGAATTTGCTCAAATTTGCATTAGCACTAACACTTGTGCACTTGAGCAAATGCACTAATGTGCATTAGTTACTGTGCGTTAGCACAAATCGGAATTAACATGTATTAGCGCATTTGTGAAAGTGAGCATTAGCTCTAATGAGAATTAGTGCTAATGTGAATTAGCACAAGTAGAATGAAATTCTGGTAAAAAAAAAAAATCCATATCCAATTCTGTCAATATCCAATTCTGTCAATGAGTGGACAGCAGAATGAATGATGCCTGACAATCTCCAAAATACAGATGGAACAGATTTAATAAAATCCATGTATCCCTAGCAAGTCGTCCATTCCCCTTTTCTGTGTAAGCATATTACTTGCCAAGATGAAACACAAGAATGGATCAATAATACATTTTTGTGAGCATTTGATCAAAAGTAATTTTTTAATTATTATTCCTGCAAAGTTGCTAATTTGTCAGCTTCAATCCTGGGCTTAAGTGTATTGATTCTGACTTCTACTGTTAACCCTGAGATGCAGCAAATAATATCCTAAAATTTATTTTGATTGGAAAGGAAAGATTCCTCCTGTGCAAGCACCGAGTCATTGCTGACTCCTAGAGGGACGCTGCTTGAGCTGGCGTTTTCATGGCAGACTGTAGCGGGGTGGTTTGCCATTGCCTTCCCCAGTCATGACTACCTTTCCCCCAGCAAGCTGGGTACTCATTTTACCGACCTCGGAAGGATGGAGGGCTGAGTCGACCTGAGCCGGCTACCCGAGACCCGGCTTCTGCTGGGATCGAACTCAGGCCATGGGGAGAGTTGCAGTACTGCCACCTACCACTCTGCGCCACACAAGGCTCTTTATTTTGATTAGGGGAGTTATAATTAAGACATACGAGAATTTCATTTATGTTTGCAAAGCATGCTGATATGTCCCATTTGCAACCCTGAACACAAACACAAGCAGGGTAGAAATGTTTATCTGAAAACATTTGCAAATCTCCAAACTTGCACTCATGTTCCAAAAAATGCACATTTTTGCAAAAATGCAGATTTTCACACTTTACATGGGTGGAATGCACATTTTTGGTGCATTTTTTAAAAAGGCTCCCACAGCTTGGATCGCTCCTTTAGAGTTCTGTCTGGTTCTAATTGAAACCCAGAGCGGATTCACTACCCCAGTGACATCAGAACCACCATCCTCCACTGCTGCTAACAGAGTAGCATACACAGTAGACATACACATAGAACTACGGATGGCCAAGTCTGTCAGTATCAATCAGTAAGTCTTTTCATGTCAAGCTTGTGCCATCCCATTTCCACATGAGCTTGACATAAAAAAAAAGTGTGACATCCCATTTCCTTTAAAATCCATATGATTTTTGTTTCGTTTTGTGGAGCACGTCACAAACTCAGAAATGTAAAGATGTCTGCCCACCAATTAGGTTCAGGTCCACATTCAGGTCTGGGAGGTGCGAATTGGGTAAAGCCTTTTTAAAATAAAACTTGACAGGAGCAAGTTTCTCACACACCCCTAATAAGAACAGAAGAAATGTCCTGATGAATCAGAGCAAAGGTTCTCCTAGTCAACCACCTTGCTTCTGACAGTGACCACCCACAAACCTTCAGGAAGCCCAGAAGGAGGACATGAAGGCCATAGCTTTCTCTAGCTTTTGCTCTTCAGAGACATTGAACTTCATATACCTTCTAACAGTGATTGAAGTTCCCAAAATGCTGGTCCTTATGTGGCCAAAACAGCACCACCATTCATGCACAAGAGGGAGGTATCGGCAGCCTTAGGGAAGCCCCAGAGCTTGCAGAGTAGAAAAAACCTGGGGGGGGGGAATCCCCAAGGGCAGGGACCAAAAACACTGCCCAGTGAGGACTGAGCATGCTTAGTAGGCATCAATGATGAATGACTTTTAGGTAGGGGGAGGAATAGACTGGAATATCCTGCAAAAGGACAGGGCTGGCTAGCTGCAACCCTGAACGGGAGTGTTCCACGTTGCAGCCTCTTGCTTCAGATCTCACTTTTTGTCCCTAAAAATGGAATTTCCAATTTGCCATCATGACTAATCCTCTCTTCCTCCTCCTCCATTAATTTCTTTAATCCCCTTTTGAAGTAACCTAAGCTTGAGGCCAGTACCACATCTTGAGCCAGAATATTCCATAAATGACACTGCAGTCCTGGGCATATCTACTCAGAACTAAGTCCTTTGGAGTTCAGTGGGACTTAGTCCTAGATAAGTACATGTAGGACTGCAGCCTGAGTTAAGCAGTGTGTAAATAGGGATGTATGAGAATTCTATTTGTGGTGTGAAAACGCAACATATTTTTCCAGTTCGGCCCTGTGGATTTCGTTCATTGTGTCAATTCTAGAGATGTTGGAGGAATCCAGTTTGGGGATGAAGCTCGGAGAGTTTTCACTAGCTTGGCCCTCTGGACACCAGCTTGCAGATCCCTGAGCTTGCTGAGCTCAGTGTGCACTAATGTGGGCAAGCTCACTGTTTCCCGTTTCTTCGCAAGCCGCCATTTTGCACAAAATCGTGGGTGTAGCTATTTATGGAAATCGTGATTTGTGCAAAATTGTGGCCATAAATAGCACAATTTGCACACAATTGCAGGCATGAATGGTGTAATTAGCTTTTTCTCATAGGGAAGGTGATCCAGTCCCTTGGCCATGTTGACTTCCCTTTTCCAGCTCAATGCTATTATTTTTCAGACAGGACAACCAGAACTCCACACAGGATTCCCAGCATCGCCAGCCACAGCACAGATTTGTATATAGTATAGTATGTGTATTATTGTTGTTAGCTGCCTTGAACATCATTTGATGAAAAGCTGGAATACATTTTTAACAAACAAACAAACAAACAAATAATGGCATTTCTAATACCGACAGTAAAATACACATATGCACGTTATGATTTGATGGGTATTAGCAAATTTGTCCTCTGGGTCTTTGGTCACCCAAAAGAGAGAAAGAGAGAGAGGAGGAGGAGGACAGACAACATATACAGTTTTAAAAAACTAAGAGGTCCTCATCTCACAGGCTGGAACTACAGCTAGGTCCCAGGTCTGCAAAGACTGGTGCCTTTTGCTTTAAATGATTCAGTCCCTGATTTCCCATTCCAACAGGTTGGGAGTGTCGTCTTCTTCAAGTGCCATAAAGGACACCTGCTGCAAGGATCCACCACGCGAACGTGCCTCCCAAACCTGACGTGGAGTGGAGTGCAGCCCGATTGCATCCGTGAGTCTTGCAGCCTGCTCTTGAGCAGGACAGCTCAGCTGGCTGTTGCGGTGCAGCCGGCACTAAAATACTGGGGATGGGGGTGTGCAGTGAAGCAAGTCATCCAAACAGCCTTCTATGTCTGAATACACTGCATGGAGAGTGGCAGGGCCAGCAGTCTGGAGTCAAGCAGATGCCAACCAGGCAGGTAGTCTATCCGGGAGCAGGTGGGCAGGAAAGTGGATAAGCAGGGCTGGGCAGAAGCTGCCTTGGTAGGAGTCACAATTACAAACAATTCCAACAAGAAAAAAAGGCAGAAGACAACAGAAGTAGCCAATGTGGCTTCACAAAAAGCTTAGAGATGACCTGAAAACAAAAAAAAGGGCACATATAGGAAGTGGAAAGAAGCGCAAGCAACAAAGGAAGAGTACAGGCAAGTAGCACAGAACTGTAGGGATGGCATCAGGAAGGCTAAAGCTGAGAACAAGCTGAGGTTAGCTAGGGATGCTAAAAGCAACAGAAAGGCTTTCTTCAGCTATGTGCATAGTAAAAGACAGAGGAAAGAAATGGTGGTTCAGCTACTAAATAAGGATGGCAAAATGATAACAGATGACAAAGAAAAGGCAGAAGTGCTCAATTCCTACTATGGCTCAGTCTTCTCCCAAAAGAGGGTCTATGACCCCCCTGGCAAAGGTGAAGTACAGGTTGAAGGGGCAAGATTGCAGCTTGAGATCGATAGGCATATGGTCAAGGAACACCTAATTACTTTGAATGAGTTCAGATCTCCAGGGCCAGATGAACTGCATCCCAGAGTAATAAAGGAACTGGCAGAAGAATTCTCAGAACCACTGTCTATTCTCTTTGAAAAATCCTGGAGGGCGGGTGAAGTGCCAGATGACTGGAGGAGGGCTAATGTGGTCCCTATCTTCAAAAAGGGTAAAAAGGAGGAACCTGGGAACTACATACCACTCAATCTGACATCAATCCCTGGGGAAATTCTGGAGCAGATGATCAAGCAATCCATCTGTAAGCACCTTGAAAACAATGCAGTGATTACTCGAAGCCAACATGGATTTGTCAAGAACAAATCCTGCCAGACAAATCTGATCTCATCTTTTGATCAGGTAACCTCCCTTGTGGACTGTGGGAATGCTGTGGACGTAGTATACCTCGACTTCAGAAAAGCTTTCGACAAAGTGCCCCATGGTATCCTGATGAGCAAACTAGCTGAAAGTGGGCTAGATGAAAACAATCTGGTGGATCCACAGTTGGCTACAGAATGGGACTCAAAGAGGGCTTATCAATGGGATCTTCTCAAACTGGGGAGACGTTAACGAGTGAGGTACCACAGGGCTCAGTCCTGGGCCCAGTGCTCTTCAACATTTTTGTTAATGACTTGGCTGAGGAGGTGCAGGGAATGCCAATCAAATTTACAGATGACACAAAATTGGGCGGGATAGCTAATACCTTGGAAGACAGAAACAAAATTCAAAGTGATCTTGCTAGACTGGAGTGCTGGGCTGAAAACAGCAGAATGACATTTAATAGGGATAAATGCCAAGTTCTGCCCCTAGGAAAAAGAAACCAAATGCACAGTTACAAGATGGGGGATACGTGACTCAACAACACTACAAGCGAGAAGGATCTTGGAATTGTTGTAGATCACAAGATGAATATGAGTCAACAATGGGATGTGGCTGCAAAAAAGGAAAATGCTCTTTTGGGCTACATTAATAGAAGCATAGCTTCCAAATCCCAGGAAGTACTAGTTCCCCTCTACTCAGCACTGGTTAGGCCTCATCTGGAGTACTGTGTCCAGTTCTGGGCACCACACTTTAAGAAGGATGCAGACAAGCTGGAGAGGGTTCAGAGGATGGCAAAGAAGATGATCAGGGGACTGGAAACAAAGCCCTATGAAGAGAGACTGAAAGAACTGGGCATGTTTAGCCTTGGGAAGAGAAGACTGAGGGGAGATAGGATAGCGCTCTTCAAGTACTTGAAAGGCTGTCACAGAGAGGAAGGCCAGCATCTCTTCTCCATCATCCCAGAGTGCAGGACACGGAATAATGGGCTCAAGTTACAGGAAGCCAGATTCCGGCTGAACATCAGGAGAAACGTCTGACTGTTAGAGCAATACAACAATGGAACCAGTTACCTAGGGAGGTAGTGGGGTCTCCCACACTGGAGGCATTCAAGAGGCTGGACAGCCATCTGTCAGAGATGCTGTGACTTGGATTCCTGCATTGAGCAGGGGGTTGGACTCAATGCTCTTATAGGCCCCTTCCAACCCTACTATTCTATGATTCTATGAGTCAGACCAGCAGAGGCTGGTGGCTCACGTGTCAGTGGGGCGGTGAATCCATTCCGGGTTTCGGTCAGAACTCTAAGGAGCTATCCAAGGTTCTTTGCAGAGTCATAGAATCATAGAGTCTTAGAATAGTAGGGTTGGAAGGGGCCTGTAAGACCGTTGAGTCCAACCCCCTGCTCAGTGCAGGAATCTAAGTCAACGCATCCCTGTCCAGCTTCATCTTGAATGCCTCCAGTGTGGGAGAGCCCACTACCTTTGCTTCGCACCTTGGATAGTTCCCTTAGAGTTCTGAGTGGTTCTGACTGAAACCGGGAGCAGATTCACCGCCCCACTGACATCAGAGCCACCAGCCTCTGCTGAGTCAGCCCATCAGCCCATCTAACTCACTATTGTCTGCGCCAGCCTTCCCCAACCTGGTGCCCTTCAGACGTTTTAGACTTCAGCTCCCATCAGCCCCAGCCAGCATGACCAATGGTCAGGAATACTCGGGATTATAGTCCAAAATATATGGAGGGCACCAGGCTGGTGAAGGTGGGTGCAGACAATAGTGACCTAGATGGATACATTTTCTGACCCAGTGGAGGCTGGTGGCTCCGATGTCAATGGGGCGGTGAATCTGCTCCAGGTATCACTCAGAACCAGTCAGAACAATATTATGGCTGCCATTTGTACAAATTACAGCCAAAATGTGTGTAAATTATGCAAATTTTGCCTGCAATTTGCATAAATGGCAACTTAAGACAGGGAAAAAACCCAAGAAATTTCCCAGATTTCAGGAAAAAGCCCACAGCTTGGTTCACAAATGCTAGCTGAGCTGGGGCCCCCAAAGTAGCCAGTTTTCCCTGCGATGGCCATCCCTACCCCTTGGCCCTTCCTAGATCATAAGATGAGATTTCTCCATGCACGTGCTCTGCCCTGAGCTAAGGCCCTCCCAAAGAGCAACAGTTTGCCCTGATTGAGGAGCCAGGCAAGAGTCATCAGCTTCTATAGGAACCCCACTGGCCCCTTGAGTCAACTGAAACCCCTTCTGAGTGTTTAGGAGCAATACCCCCTCCAGCCATCCATAGTGGGGGCACTGGAGTGCAGCAGAAGTCAGGACAGCATCTCCCTCCCCTGGTAAGTGACCACAGAGATGTGGAGAGTAAATCATTTGGGCCCCGCTACCAGAGAGCCCTGGCCCCTCTCAGTGACCGATCTCAGTCGAAGTAGCTTGAGCTGTTGCATCTGTTATGCCCTTGTCTGCACATGCTTTGTGTAGCTGTGACTCATGCCAGGTTTTCAGGGTCTCCTATCCATGTCTTTCTAGCTCACAATTGCAAGGAACCAGAGACCCCATCCCATGCCAACGTGGGTGCTCTGGACCTGCCTTCCCTCGGATACACCCTGATCTACTCTTGCCAGAGCGGCTTTTACCTCACCGGAGGATCGGAACACAGGACCTGTAAAGCGGATGGCAGCTGGACAGGGAAACCCCCTATTTGCCTTGGTAAGCAGGCTGCAGTGAGGCTGGAGGAAATTTGTTCTTGGCCTGCAAGCCACTTCTTTTCTCTTCTTTTCAGTTTATGTTCATCTCTTGCACTATCCAAATGACAATTCATTTCCAAACCATTTTTTTTTCTTTGCTCCAAAGGGTCCTATGACAGTCTTCCCTGACCTGGTACTCTCCAGATGTTTTGGACTACAACTTGCAGCATCCTCCTGCCAGCATGTACTCCAAAACATCTGGAGAGCACCAGATTGAGGAAGGATCTCATATGACAATGTAAGAATTGCCTTTCTGGATCAATCCAAAGGTCCATCTAGTCCAGCATTTTGTCTCTAGCAAGTGACCAGCCAGACACTTCCAGAAAGCCCTCCCTCCCTGCTATTTATCCCAAACAGGGGTGAATCAGAGATATACTGTCTCTGAACATGGAGGTTCCATCTAGCTTTCATGGATAAGAGCCATAGATAGACCTAACCTATGTGAATTTGCCTAATCCTTTTTTTAAAGCTAATTGCTGTTCCCATATCTTGTGACATAATTAATTTATTTTATTTATTTAAAGTATTTTTATCCCACTCCTCAGCAAGAAGACTCCCAGAGCAGCTTACATGGAATTAGTAAAAGAAGACAGTCCCTACCCTCAGGCTTACAATCTAAAAAGACACGGCATGGAAGGAAAAGGGGTTGGGGAGGGAAGAGGAAAAAAATTAAGTACTCTTTCAGAAGGGTCTGTGGAATGGCCCTGCTTTCTCTCTCATCTCCCTCTGTCATATAGCCTGCTGAGATGGCTGCTGGTGCAGACAGTTGAGGGAGGAGGAGATTTAATTATGTGCTGTGGGAAGAATTATTTCCTATTGCTTGTTACTGGGTGATACCCTTCCCTGCCCCCAGTTCGTATTTATTTGGTGACAACCCCCGCCCTCAGTTCATATTTTATTTACAGGAGAAACCCCTGTTTTTGTCCACTCTCTCCTCCACACCATTTACAATTGTATAAACCTGTACCAAGAACGGCCCACAGGCTTTAGTTGTTTCTTCTAGGGAAGGTGCTCCAGTCCCTAATCAAAAGGATGCCCTCCTTTCCAAACCAAGCAGTACTTCTCTTTATTCAGACCCTCTTACACCCCATATGTTATGACAGATCCATATGCCTCACTGCTCAGATGTTAACACTCTCTGTTCCTTCACTTGTCTTTTCCAGCAGATATCCGACCCAGCGGGAGACCAGTAGGCACCGCGAGGGACCCACCTCTTCCAAAAGTGTCAGGTACTGCTTTTGTGTATTAAATATTAGTACCAAATGTATAAAATCAGTTAGAACAAGAAGTAGTATAAAGGCCATCCCCCTGACCCACAGCCCCTGACAGGATCACGTTTCAGTGGCTGCAAACTTATGCAGACTTAGTTAATTCATGAAATAATAGGTTGAAAGTCATGCCATTCATCAACTAAGGGCACAATCCTATGCAGGTTTAGACAGAGAAAAGGCCCACAACTCCCAGCATGAGTAGGTGACACCACAAGGAATGCTCTGCTCTGAACCCCCTGCAAAACAAATAAAGCTGGGACACATAGCAAGAAGACATCATATCTGAGAGAAAATAATGTTCAAATGTGCATTATATTAGGAAAACTGGTTCCAAAAAATGTTAGGCAAAAAAGCATACAAAAATGCATTATGATGAGAAATGAGAAGGAAAATGTTTATGAATTTTAATGCAAACTTTTTAAAAAATCCTTAACATTCAGGATTAACCCAATTTAAGACTGGAATAATGAGAAAGTGAGAGAATCCCAAATTGACAGATTTATGTATCCCTAACTCCTGGCTTATCCTCTTGTCACAAGTAGACTTCCTACCCAGTTCTGTCTTGTGTTGTTTCTAGTTCCTGCTGATGTCTTTGCAAAGAACTCCTTTTGGAAAGGCTCTTATGAATACATGGGCAAGAAGCAGCCAGCCATGCTCTCCGTCACCAGCTTTGATCCAGTCACCAGTAAAGTCAACGCCACCCTAATAGACCACAGCGGTGTGGAGTTGCAAGTGTCTGGTAAGGTGGCCAGACACCTCCGCTTCTATGGATCCTCATTCATAGTAGGGGATGTACTTGCAGTCAGTTGCCAATCCATGTTGGATAATGTTGATGGGGAGAGGCTCCACACACCTAGAGATGGATGGACGCACCTCCTCTGCTCCCTTTGGGCAGTCAACGAGCCATCCTCGCTGCTCGCCCATGCAAGCCGCACTGCAGGAGCTGCAGGACAGCTCGGCAGTCACCCGAGAAGTGCTGCAAGGCTTTCCATCCCCTCACCGAGCCACAATTGTGCGCAGAAATCATAGCTCGGGTTAGTTCCACATATGTAAAGTTGAGTCTATTGCTGCCTTAAAGGGGCAATGACTTGAGATTACAGGCTGTAATCTTCAGTCATTGCCCCATTAAGGCAGCCATAGATTCAACTTTACATACGCGGAACTAACCGAGCCACAATTGTGTGCAGAATTGCAGCTCAGAAGGGGATGGACGGCCCCACAGTACTTCCTGGTGGTCACCGAGCAGGGAAGCAAGCCCCCCACAGCCTGATCAGTGGGGTTGGAGAGGCCGTATGGGGGGCAATCTGAGCTTAATTGCAATCCTCAATTAAAGAAGGGGTGGTATGAATTTTTCAGCAACAGTATATTCTTTTGAGCTATCCCTGTTGTAATGCAAAGTTTTTTTGGGGGTGTCCTGGTCTTGAATGAGCAATTAAGACCCAATAGCTTAATATAAAAGCCCTGCTCCTGGTAGAGCTGAAAACAGGTAGAATTGGTTTCTTGATATGGATCAACACAGTTGCTTGAATTTTTGACCTCTCCTTGGAGTTGTCGATAGGGATGTCCAGATTTTGTGAAATCAGTCCTGTGTGTGTTTTGTGGATTGTGCAATGTCATTTGTTCCAGCATTCATTCACAGCCGGATTTGCAATTCTTTTCCCTGGTGTACAGAAAAATATGCAAATAATTCCATAAGAGAGTTCGCAACAATTTACATAAGTTATATTAGTACATAACATTGTCCCCCATTCCATTCAACTTTTCCCCCATATATTTTCCAGCATGGCGTATGTCTCAGCAGACACTTCCTTATTTTCCTATGAAGAAATTTCTGTAAATTTTGGGAAAGTAAAAAAAAAAAAAAGATCCAGAAGTCCATGGACTCCGCAGGGCCCAAGGAGGCTGGTCCGCAATGGATTCTGCAGATCTGATTCTTAGAAATCCAAACTCATTTTAGTCCATCTCGGATTTCTCCAGCATCCTTAGGTGTGGCTATGAGGACTGATGTGATGAGTGCATCCACTTCAGAATTTACCACTACACCACTGGGTACACACCTAATGTATTAAAGAGTCCTTCGGCTTCCCAAAGCATCCAAGATTGTTGGGATGTTGCCTTCCCAAACTATGGTGCAAACCTCTCTTGTTCTCACCCCACCCCACTTTTCTTTTTAACAAGACAAGCTCACAAACTCTTGAAGGTCCAATCCTCTTGTTGTCTTCTCCTTTCAGGTATTTACAAAAGAGAAGATGTACATCTCTTGCTCCAGGTGTACCAGATTACAGGGCCAGTGGAGATCTTCATGAACAAATTCAAGAATGATAAATGGGCTTTAGATGGACATGTAAGTCCTCGCGCCAACCAGCATATTGACCCATCCCTTGGCCCATTCACACATTATGCTTGCAGAGTTTGCCTGAAGTGTTTCAATGGCAGAAGAAATATTAGAAGGGTTGGAAAATTGTGAGGATTGGTGTAAGGAAAAATGAGAACAGTTTCACTGGGAGTTAGGAGAAGTGTGAGGGCCAACATGATCATGATTGTGCAGTCCTTCTATATAAGGTCTAAGTGTACAAAAGTAGAGTCTTTCAACTGGTTACTGTAGCTATGGGATATACCCATCCAAGGTGGCCCTCTGGGCTACTTCCTCCCTTCTTGGGTGATAATACTCCTGTTTGGCCAGGCCTTTGGCTTCTAATTCTTCTGGACCAAGCACTGGGTTTAGGGCTGTTGCAAGAAGTCGAGAAGGGCTGCTTATAGAAGTGCACAACCTCTGTGTGTAGAGTCAGGGCAGGCAACACAGCTCACCTTGAGCAGGTGACCCCCAACTCTACTTGCCACACTGGCCAGCAAGGAAGCCACTTCCCTGGTTGGCCGGCACAGTCATGGTGCATTGCTCTATTCCTCATGGCCAGCCAGCCAGGCGCTTCCTTGTCTCACAGACCGGCATGAGCATGGAGCACACCGACAGAGGACAGGCATCCCTTCTCTGCCAGCATGCTTGGTTTCTATGCTGGCCAGCCAGGAAGAGAAGAGCCTTCCTGGACAACCAGTCTAAACAGAATCAGGCTTCTTGGAGTGGCTCATGAGGGGTGCCAGTGTTCAAGAAGGCAATTCGTTGGAACCTGATTCATTTTTGGATCGAACATCCTGCTGCTCAGCCATCCCTTGACGTACTCAGCTGTTGGCCCCATTGCTCTGCTTTGAAAAATGTGTGTTTCCGTCATTTTCTGTACTGTTAAATTGTTTTATTGTACCATTCTAAATTTATCTGGGTACTTTGGGAGAAAAAGGCTAGACCTAGTGGAGGCTGGTGGCTCCGATGTCAGTGGGGCATTGGATCCACTACGGGTTTCAGTCAGAACCAGTCAGCAAAGCACCTTGGAGAGCACCTTAAGCGTTCTGACTGGTTCTGACTGAAACTGGGAGCAGATTCACTGCCCCAATGAAATCAGAGCCCCAGCCTCCACTGGCTAGACCTCTACACTAAATCACCCTGATCCCAAAGCCAAAATCTTCATGCAGGCAGAAACTTTGGATTCTGAGGTTGGTTCATCTTCCCGGAATGCAGGTCACCCCAGAATCATCGAGTGGGACATTCGTCTACCAGGGTTTTGTGCATGGCAAAGGTTTTGGACAGTTTGGCCTCCAGAGGCTAGGTAAGCTGTCCTGCTTTAAATGTGAAGTTTTCTCTTATTTTTTAAATTGATTTTTACATGGAATTGTATTAATGACTGGAGTTTATTTAATTTGTATGCAACAATGCCACAACTAGGGGACTTTCAATTTAAGTTGAAATACATGTGAAGTATCAAATGTGTGTTTGACTTCTGTTTTCCCAGTGACTAATGGAACAGGGATGGGGGACCTCTGACCCATGGGCCCCAGTTCCCTATCCAGCCTGTCAGCTTCTTTTCCTGGCCTTGCCCCATCTGCCATAGAGGGAAATCCTCTTATCTCTGATCAGCAGCTACTTGGAGATAAGTGCTTTTCTCTGCTTAGCACAGAAAAAGGCTCTCTTGCTCAGTGCTTAGCAGGGGAAACCACTTCTCTCTAATCAGCTGCTGATTGGAGATGAGAGCTCGCCCCCCTGGGGAGGGGAGAGGGGGCTGAGCCAGGAGAGGAAGCTCGTGAGTGGTCCAGCCCTCCTTCCTTCTGAGTAGTCATGCCCTGCTTACCTGTGAATAGGCATGATGGTCATGCTTACTGATGAGTAGAAATGCTATTTGAAATTTCCACTGAGTGAGTCAGTCTTGCTTACTTCTGAGTAGACATACAGAGGCTTGTCCTGCTTATTTGTGAGTAGACATGCTTCTTAATATAAATTGGTAACAAAGGAGTTGGTGGGGGGGATTTTCAGCCCTGCCCAGTTTTGGCTTCGGCTCACCCACCACTGGAATGTTGGCCCCTGAGCTTCTCCAAAATGGAATCCAGTCCTCAGGCCAAAAAATGTTCTCCATCCCTGTAATAGAGGGAGGGAGCCTAGACTGAGACAAACCTGAACATTTTTTTCATCTTACTTAATTAGTTAGTTTAGACATTACTATGTTCTCTAACATCTTACCTTCCCTTTCTTTTATATGAATCCACCAGTATTTCTGTATAAATTACGCAAATTAAATGTATGTGCATTTTTTCTTATATTGCTTGGTTTTAAAAATTATTTTGCTTAATTTATTCTTATTTGCTAGTAACAGCCCCCAGCTACTAGAAATTATATTCAACCATCTCTCTGGAGCTGTTTTCACCAAGCATTGTTCACTCTCAAGTCTATCATTACAACAAGGGCTAGAAACTTGCTTTACGAAAATTGAAACAGGAATGCTGGGATCCTTAGGAAGCTGAATTCTGCCACATCCTTCTCTTTTCTATATGTCTCAGAGAGAGAGAGAGAGAGATCATGTTGTTGTTGTTCAGTCGTGTCCGACTCTTCGTGACCCCATGGACCAGAGCACGCCAGGCCTTCCTGTCCTGCGCTCTCTCCCGGAGCGTGCTCAAGTTCATATTCATTGCATCGGTGATGCTATCTAGCCATCTCATCCTCTGCCGTCCCCTTCTCCTTTTGCCTTCAGTCTTTCCCAGCATCAGGGTCTTTTCCAGGGAGTTTTCTCTTCGCATTAGGTGGCCAAAATATTGGAGCTTCAGCTTCATTATCTGTCCTTCCAATGAGCACTCAGGGTTGATTTCCTTTAGGATGGACTGATTTGACCTCCTTGCAGTCCAGGGGACTCGTAAGAGTCTTCTCCAGCACCACAGTTCGAAAGCATCAATTCTTTGGCGCTCAGCCTTCCTTATAGTCCAGCTCTCACAGCCATACATTACTACTGGGAAAACCATAGCTTTGATTAGACGGACCTTTGTCGGCAAGGTGATGTCTCTGCTTCTTACTATGCTGTCTAGGTTGGCCATAGCTTTCCTCCCAAGGAGCAAGCGTCTTTTAATTTCGTGGCTACAGTCACCGTCTGCGGTGATCTTGGAGCCCAAGAAAGTAAAATCTGTCACTGCTTCCATTTCTTCCCCTTCTATATGCCAGGAAGTGATGGGGCCAGATGCCATGATCTTAGTTTTTTTAATGTTGAGTTTCAAACCAGCTTTTGCACTCTCCTCTTTCACCCTCAACAAGAGGCTCTTGAGATCCTCTTCGCTTTCTGCCATTAGGGTGGTATCGTCTGCATATCGGAGGTTGTTGATAATTCTCCCAGCAATCTTAATTCCGACCTCTGATTCATCCAACCCGGCATTTCTCATGATGTACTCTGCATATAAGTTAAATAAGCAGGGTGACAATATGCAGCCTTGTCGTACTCCTTTCCCAATTTTGAACCAATCGGTTGTTCCATGTCCGGTTCTTACTGTTGCTTCTTGACCCTCGTACAGGTTTCTCAGGAGACAGGTAAGGTGGTCTGGTACTCCCATCACTTTAAGAATTTGCCACAGTTTGTTGTGATCCACACAATCAAAGGCTTTAGCGTAGTCAATGAAGCAGAAATAGACGTTTTTCTGGAATTCTCTTGCTTTCTCCATGATGCAGCGAATGTTGGCGATTTGATCTCTAGTTCCTCTGCCTCTTCGAAACCCAGCTTGTACTTCCGGTAGTTCTCGGTTCGCATACTGCTGAAGCCTAGCTTGTAGGATTTTGAGCATCACCTTGCTGGCATGTGAAATGAGCGCAATGGTGTGGTAGTTTGAACACTCTTTGGCGTTGCCCTTCTTTGGAATTGGAATGTAAACTGACCTTTTCCAGTCTTGTGGCCACTGTTGAGTGTTCCAGATTTGTTGGCATATTGAATGCAGCACTTTAACAGCATCATCTTTTAGGATTTTAAATAGCTCGGCTGGAATACTGTCATCTCCGCTAGCTTTGTTGTTACTAATGCTTCCTAAGGCCCACTTGACTTCACTCTCTAGGATGTCCGGCTCAAGTTCAGTGACCGCACTGTTATGGCTATCAGGGACATTCAGATCTTTCCTGTATAGTTCTTCTGTGTATTCTTGCCACCTCTTCTTAATCTCTTCTGCTTCTGTTAGGTCCCTGCCTTCTTTGTCCTTTATCATGCCCGTCTTTGCACAAAACGTTCCCTTGAGATCTCCAATTTTCTTGAAGAGATCTCTAGTCTTTCCCATTCTATTGTTTTCCTCGATTTCTTTGCATTGTTCATTTAAGAAGGCCTTCTTGTCTCTCCTTGCTATTCTCTGGAACTCTGCATTCAGTTGGGTATATCTTCCCCTTTCTCCCTTGCTTTTCGCTTCCCTTCTTTCGTGAGCTACTTGTAAAGCCTCATCAGACAGCCACTTTGCTTTCTTGCATTTCTTTTTCTTTGGGATGGATTTCGTTGCTGCCTCCTGAACGATGTTACGGACCTCCGTCCATAGTTCCTCAGGCACTCTGTCTATCAGGTCTAATCCCTGAAATCTATTCCTCACCTCCACTGTATATTCATCAGGGATATGATTTAGGTCATACCTGAACGGTTTAGTGGTTTTCCCGACGTTCTTCAATTTAAGCCGAAATTTTGCAAGAAGCAGCTCATGATGTGAGCCACAGTCAGCTCCAGGTCTTGTTTTTACTGACTGTATGGAGCTTCTCCATCTTTGGCTGCAAAGGACATAATCAATCTGATTTCGATATTGACCATCTGGTGACATCCATGTGTAGAGTCGCCTCTTGTGCTGTTGGAAAAGAGTGTTTGCTATGATCAGCATGTTCTCTTGGCAAAACTCTATTAGCTTTTGTCCTGCTTCATTTTGTACACCAAGGCCATGCCTGCCTGTTATCCTGGTGATTTCTTGACTTCCTACTTTAGCATTCCAATCCCCTATGATGAAGAGGACGTCCTTTTTTGGTGTTAGTTCTAGAAGGTGTTGTAGGTCTTCATAGAACCGATCAACCTCAGCTTCTTCGGCCTCAGTGGTTGGGGCATATACTTGAATTACTGTGATGTTGAATGGTTTGCCTTGGATTCGTACTGAGATCATTCTATCATTTTTAAGATTGTACCCCAGTACTGCTTTTCCCACCCTTTTGTTGACTATGAGTGCTACTCCATTTCTTCTAAGGGATTCTTGCCCACAATAGTAGATATGATGGTCACCTGAATTAAATTCGCCCATGCCTGTCCATTTTAGTTCGCTGATTCCCAAGATGTCGATGTTCAATCTTGCCATCTCATGTTTGACCACCTCCACCTTACCTTGATTCATTGATCTGACATTCCAGGTTCCTAAACAATATTGTTCTTTACAGCATCGGATTTTCTTTTCACCACCAGACACATCCACAGCTGAGTGTCCTTTCGGGTTTGGCCCAGCCGCTTCACTCTTTCTGGCGCTACTTGGAAATTCCCTCTGCTCTTCCCCAGTAGCATATTGGACACCTTCCGACCTGAGGGGCTCATCTTCCGGCGTCATATCTTTTAGCCTTGTGATACGTTCCATGGGGTTTTCTTAGCAAGAATACTGGAGTGGGTTGCCATTTCCTTCTCCAGTGGACCACATTTTGTCAGAACTCTCTGCCATGACCTGGCCGTCTTGGGTGGCCCTGCACGGCATAGCTTATGGCTTCACTGAGTTACGCAAGCCCCTTCAGCACAACAAGGCAGTGATCCATGAAGGGGGAGAGATCATGACATATCCACAACTCTGCCAGTTCTTTATCAACCCTGCATTAACAGCTCTCATATAGCTGCCTTTCCCAGCAATCCTGCCAGAGAGTCTTGAATTAGGAATGCCAAGAACAGAACCTAGGGCTTTTGTATTGTATTTATATGCAGCAAGCACTAGGGATGTGTGAGAAATTGGTTCTGTCAAGGTTTGTGCATTTGTTTCTTTGTTTGTTTGTTTAACAGATTTACCCCCATTTGCACCTCCCCAGCCTTCCACCCAGCTGATGCAGAGTTGCATTCCGAAATCTGCATTTTTGCAAGCTTTCTGATGCAGCTCATCTTGGGGGACAATGCACCAAAAATGTGCATGTTAGTGAAAAGTGTGCACAAAATGTGTATATTTGAGGAAAGTGTGTACAAAACAGCATTTCAGCAATGCAAAGTACTTGGGAAAAATGTGTACATTTAAAAATGCACACAAAACAGTGTACATTAATGTGTACATATGAAAAATGTGCACACACACACAAAGTATAAATTTCTGTATGGACTAAATAAATAAATAAATTGCAAGCTCATGCAGAAATGGGAGAGAACCACCTTCACCTCAAAAAAGGCCAATCTTGACAAGACTGAGATTGACGGATCTGTCCGTCCCTAACAGGTATGGGAGAGAAGATGGGACTTTTAGATGCAAAGCTCCAAGCCTCTTGCTCACAGCAAAGTGCGGCACACATCGTTTAATGGTATCTTCCTTTCCAGACAGCAGCATCACTGAACGGGATTCTGAGTCGATGGGACATCCATTTGCATCCAACAGCAGTTCGGTGGCAGCTGCTATCCTTGTGCCTTTCATCGCCCTGATTATTGCAGGGTTTGTTCTCTATCTCTACAAGCACAGGTGAGCCCCCTGGGAGCAAAGTGAACGAGGCAAGAAAATAGAAACTGCAGAGAGTCTTGTGGCACCTTAAAGGCTAAAGGTGCAAACCTATGCATGTTTAGACAGAGAAAAGTCCTACAACTCCCAGCATTTCCTAGGCAGCTATGCTGGCTGGGGTATGTTGGGAGCTGTAGGACTTTTCTCTGTCTAAACATGGATAGTATTGTGCCCTAACAAATTTATGATGATGGCATAAGCCTGCCTTCCTCAACCTCATGTCCTTCAGATATGTTGGACTACCACTCCCATTATCCTTAGCTGTGGGGGTCACAGTCAAACACATCTAGAGAGCACCAGGTTGGAGAAGGGTGGCATGAGCTTGTGGATCAAAAAGAGAGAACTAGTCCCAAGACGGTGAAAAAATAGTTCTATTCTTTAAGAAGCCCAACACTTTGGCCCAATATATCATGTGTGGCTTTCTTCAGGGGAATTCTTAAAAAGCCTTCAGAGAACTCTGTCAGGACTGTCTCATACACTTGAAGACAGGTGGCTATTAGGTAGGCTTTTTACGAATTCCCCAGAGGAATGCCACAGCTAATAGACTGGGCCAAAATGCTCTGGGCTTCTTAAAGAATGAACTATTTTTCGGCATTGAGACTAATTCTCTCTTTTTGGATCTATTTGGGATGCTTTCCAGTTTTGTCTCCTGCTGTTTGTGCACTCCAAATCACGACCTACCAAGCTCTTTTTATCCCTGCTTGGGAAAAGATACTGGGGGCCCATATCTTTCCCCTTGTGGGTGGGAAACCAGTTTTGGGGGAGTGGGGGGGGGTTAAGGGTTAAGACAGATGTGTTGGACCTGTTCACTGGGAATGCTGGGACTGGGAGTTGTAGGCCAACACATCTAGAAGGCACCATTTTCATAGAATCATAGAATAGTAGGGTTGGAAGGGGCCTACAAGACCCTCGAGTCCAACCCCCTGCTCAGTGCAGGCATCCAAGTCAGAGCATCCCTGACAGATGGCTGTCCAGCCTCATCTTGAATGCCTCCAGTATGGGAGAGCCCTCCACCTCCCTAGGCCGTGGGTTCCATTTTGGGAAAGGGTGGGTTAAGAAACACCCACCCCTCATTCCTATGACTGCTGTTTATGCTCTTGATTGCAGCCTCTGGGGCTGATTCAGGGGAGAAGAGGCAAAGAACTCAATGCCAGGTCTACTTTGGCCCTGAGAGGGAGAGGCAGGAGATGGGCTCACGTTTTCGAGCTTTCTTAAGGGAGACTCCAGTAATATGTACTGGTGCGGTTTATAAGCTGGGGTCTGGGGGGGGGGGGCGGGAGAAGAATGTCACAGAAGGGTTTTAAAACATTTGGTAGTTCAACAAGCTGTGTCACAATGCTATGATGGATACAGATGATGAAAATCATCAGGGAAAATTTCCTCCGGGAGGGAAATTATCTTGCTCTGCATTGCAAAGCGATGTAGATTGGTATGGCTGCCTTGCTGTGAAAACAAGAAACACTCTGTTTCTAACTGCGGCCGACCAGATGCTTACTGGGAAACTTTACAAGCAGAACAAGGTGGAATTAGCCAACTCCTGTGGTTTGCCTCCAGGAACTGATAATCAAAGGCATCATCCCTCTCAATGTGGAGATTCCATTTCTAGTTTGCATGTAGCCATTAATAGATCTGTCTTCCATGAAGTTATCTGAAGGCCTTTTAAAGTCACTCATAGTTATGGATGTATGAGAAATTTGTTTAGTCCGTTTTTTATCAGGATTTACCCAGTTCACACCTTCCAAACTGAACACAGGATCAAATGCAATCTGTGATCAAAGTCTGTACATTTCCAAGCTTAGAATGTGATTCGTGGAACAAAAAAATTGTGTTCGATGGCATGCGTAAAAAATGCACATGGAAAAATGTTTACTTCTGAAAAATGTGCACAAACATGCTTTCATCAGTGGGAGAAGAATGTGTGCATTTCCAAGATGTGCACAGCTGATGCATATGTTTTGGAAAATACTTCCATGCAAAAAGAAAAAAAAAACAAAGCTTGCAAACTGATACATGAGATGGAACAAGCTTTGTGGTGGAATTTGAGAAGTTCAGTGATCCCAAGCATTACTTGTACACACATCCCTACTCATGATTAGTGGCCCTCATAACATCCTATGACAATGGATTCCATAAGTTAATTATCCTTTTGTCCTGAATCCACTGGGCAGCCCAGTGATTTGTGCCAGGGCTTTACTTGCAACAAGATGCAATTGTAGCACCAAGCTTTGTCCAGTATAGATTAGCAAAGCACTCTTGACTTTTTTAGGGCTACTGTCCCTTTAATTAAAAGTGTCCCGTTTTCTAGTTCACCCTGTCTTATTGCTTTCTGATCAGCACAGCTGGGGGATTAATGATAAAGACCTTTTCTAAATAAAGCTACTAAAGCGCTGTATCTACTTCAGGTTTCACTGCAGAACTGTGATCAGATCCCTACACAAAGTGTTTTCTTTTCCGTACTTTCCATACTTTCTGCTATATAACCTCTAGGTGGTGCTGTGGTATAGAAGAATAACACAATTACACTATTGAGGACTTGCGCTTTCTTTCAGGATGAAAAAACATTGCATTTTCCCTGCTCTAAAAAACCTTGTGAAAGCACTCCTAAAAAACAGAAGCTAAACTAGAGGGTCACAACATTGTCTAAAGTACCTGTAAACAACCATGAGCAAGGAATGATGAGCACACAATAAAAGCCTCATGTAGAAGAGCCCAAATTGTCCTTTAATTGCCTCTTATTAGTCAACTTCTGTTCTCACAGGGGAGGGTAGCTTTAATTACTGGTTTCTTTGTATTTTTGTCTTTTAATTTTTAATAGCTAAACAGAGCTGTTTTTCTATTTCAAAAAAAGAAAGCAATGCAAGGAAACTGGTAGTTAAACATTACATGGGGAACAGAAGCTGGCTAATTTAGCAATCCTCACTGGAATTATATATAACTGTACCATTATTATTATTTTTTTACACAATTCTCTTTCAAATAAGTAATTTTTGTATATTGATATACCTGTTTCCTGAGACAGTTCCATATTCCTCTAGGCACCTTTGATTGACGATCTTTGTTCCATTTATGGATATACCTTGATTGCTCATTCTTTATATTCAATGAGATGATATATTCCCGAGAAAATTATTTCTCTGACTTTTTTCTTGGTCCTGTCTGGTTCAGAAGGAGACCGAAGGTGCCATTCAATGGCTACGCCGGCCATGAAAACACCAATGTCCGAGGAACCTTTGAAAACCCCATGTACGACCGCAACTTGCAACCCACGGATATCATGGCCAATGAAGCAGAGTTTACAGTCAGCACCGTGTGCACTGCGGTATAGCACTTACAGTCCTGCGCAGTAAGTACCAGGCCTGTGCACAAATCACCAAGTGTGCTTTTCAACAGTCCCCAGTTCCTTCGAAAGCTGTCATTAGTCCAGCATCCTAATTGGAAAACTCTTTGTCCCTCGTACCAACTGCATCATGGTAAGTCACTGTTATTCCCATATTATAGAAACTAATAGGGAGTGAAAGTGAGAGACCATGGCTTGCTCAAGGGTGCACAGTGCCCCAATGGCCAAAACGGGATTTGAACTCAGATCCCAGGTCCAAGCTTGTCTATTGGGGCACAAATTCCTGGTAATTACGGAAAGGGTTGTACTAGATGTGAAACTACTTTAAAAGTTGCCGCATTATCCTTTTTTAAGCTTTGCCATGTCTGGATGTCCATGTCTCTGGATTTGCTGATAACTGTGTCCACTGGCTGCTGAACTCCATTCTTTGGGCGTCCTCCAAACTCAGCATTCCCTATGGGCTGAAAGGAAGGGACATAACTCAGTGGTAGGGTACACACTTTGCATGCAAATGTTCTCTGGTCCGATTCCTGGCATTTCCAGGTAGAGCTGGAAAATATACCTGTCTGAAACTCTGGAGAGCCGTTTCCAGTTATTGTAGCCAATACTGAGCAAGATGGGCCATGGTTATTCTGACTCAATCATGAGGCAGCTTCCCACATTCTTCAGCAGAAGCTGAGATCAGTGAAGTGTCTGTTTATGGCAGGTGTGTGGGACCTGTGGCCCAGCAGATGTAGTTGGATCTCGCATGGCCAGTGGTGAGGGATGATGGGGGTTGTAGTCCAGAAGCTTCTACAGAGCCATGGGCAAACACATCCAGACAAGACAGAGGTTCTGTTGGTTGGAGGATTAGCAAGACCAGGAATAGGGGTTTAGCCTGTTCTGGACCGAGTAGACCTCCACCTTCTGAGTCAGTCTGTCACTTGGGAATGCTCCTGGATCCAGCATTGCTCCAGAACAGTTGGCTGGCGGCTGTGGCCAAATGTGCTTTTGTACAGATTTGGCTGGTGTAGCAGCTGCAGCCTTTTCTGGAGTGAGTAAATATTTCCACTGTCACCATGCCTTGGTTATATCCATATTATATTATATCCATATTAGATGACTGCCATGTGATCTACATGTGGCTGCCTTTGAAAAGTGTCGGGAAACTTCAGTTGTTGCAAAAATAGGGCTGGGCCAAATATTTTGGTCCAGCTGAATTCCTGGAGTTCTCCAATGGTCAGAGTATCTTCCCAAAGAATGGGGGCAAATGTTAGGGTGGGGATTTATTTCTATTAGATGAGGTGGTTTTTCTTCTTTAATTTGAGCATGTGGTGGGGAGGGGTTATTAATTTTAAAGGCAAGCTGCAGCTTAGCAGCAACACTTCTGTGTGTTTTAAAGTGGGAGCCTCATGAGGCCTTGAAAACATCGTAGACGTTGGGTGCATGAGGCCAGACATCTCTCTTCCTTTCCATGCCCCTGGAAATGATGGTATGCGATCATGTGCAGTTGTTCCCAGGACGTTTGAGGCTCCCATTTTAAAGCACACAGCAACACGGCTGACAAGCTGCAGTGGAAATTAAGTTTAAAATGCCAGAAAGTAAAGGCGAAAGATGAGCTCGCCACCATCTGCAATAAGAAGTATCAACCCCCCTGACACTCAAAAGTGCTTTGACTTCCATACCCCTCAAAAGTCACAGAAATTCTCCCCCTTCCTGGGGGAAAAGATCTCATGAAGATGTGAGGTGGAGAGATATTTGGCCCAACACTAGTGCAAAATGCAACAACCTGTAGGCTGCTGATGGGAGCCTGTTTCTCTGATCATGCAACACCGTTCTCGACGTCAGTAGCTCACAATTTGATTTTAGCCCTAATTCAAAGTGCTGGTTCTGACTTTTAAAGCACTGAACAGTTTGGGACCTGTGTATCTTAAGGTCTGCCTCCTCCATACGAACCTGCCCACACTCTTTGATTTTCAGGGGAGTCCCTGCTTTGTGGTCCACCTCTGTCTGAGGTGCAACTAGAGCGCATGAGGGACAGGGCCTTCTTGATGGTGGGGCCTCAGCTGTGGAATTATCTCCCCTGTAAGACCCAGTTGCCTTCCTTTCTGCGTGCTTTTAGGTGTATGCTGATTTGTTCATATTGCGTGTTTGTTTGGGTCTTTGCTTTTATTGCAGGGGTTATTGCTGTTGTTTTTATTAAGGTTCTTAGCCACTTTTTAGGACAGAAAGGTACAATATAAATATATCTGTAAACAGAGACATCATAGGGGTGAACACAGTGAGTTAATAATAGTTTATTAAACCTAAGTGGACTCTTTTTCTGGTATGAACTCAGCCCTCTCTCTGTCTCTATTTCTCTGTCTCCCCACCTCCACCCCACCACCCCTTTGCAGCATTCTCCAGGGACAGGAGTCCACCAGTGCCCGATGTTCCTCCTGGTTCATCTTTGCCCATGATCATCCCTCCCAGAAATGTTGGGGCTGTGGCGTTGATATGGTGCCTTTGCGTTGATCCAGAGAGAGAGAGAGAGAGAGAGACTGCCTTGCTGTTCATCACCGCTCCACATCTTCATTGCCCATCTGTTCTGCCCTGCAGCTGATAATCAAATCAACCAAAGCATCCACTCCAGCCCTTGTGTTGAAAGCACAGGGAGTGAGACGCCCTGCTTCCGCCAACACTCCCCAGTGCCAGCGCCACCCCTGAGCCATTTCCTAACTGAGCCTGGCCAACTTCAGAACTTGGTGACTACTGCTCAGAGGCTGGAGGTTGTCCCCACTGGTTCTTTGTGGTGGATTATCGCCGTCTGGGGGTGGGGGGTACCTCACGGCAACGTGGAGAAAACAAAAGGCGTTCATACCCTTTGCTGGAGGAAGTGACTGACATGCAAGAGGAAGTGGCCACGTCATGGTTGAGGAGACCTTGTGGATGCAGAGGACTTGGGACAAAGTGCCCATCACATTGAACTAAAACAGCCGGTTTAGCCAGTGGGGAAATGGTTGCTTCGCAGACAATTGTTCTCTCCCACCACCACCCCATGTCCTTATGTATGTAGTTTGTGCTAATATCCTACTGCAAGATGTGAGCTTTCTGCAAAATCTGGCACTCCCACCCTCTGAAGAGCCCCCTCCGTAGGCTTTTTTCTTCTTTTAGGTTCTGCTGCTGTTCCCATTTTCCTTTCATGGTATCAGGCCAATCCCAAACCCATGTTTTTCAAATCACAGCTGCCACTGCTGCTTTGCTAACTTTGGCCAAATCTCCACAAAGTGAGGACCTTTCCAACAATACAGAAATGGGCAATCTTCTTTAGGTAGTTTGTGGGGGTCCAAGAATCCCTGCCCCAGCAAATGCATTCCCTGCAGGTCTATCATTTTTTGCTAGTCCTTGAACTGCAAAATATTGTCACTGGGAAAATGTGACACCCCAGACTAGCACTTCCCTTGCTTTTTGGAATGGCCAGTGGTATATGGCAGCATGAGGGTCATGGGCGCCCATTGGTTAGTGTCTGTGACATCACCAGTGTCTAATGCCACTGATTTATTTTTCTTCTTATAATTTTTTTTAGAGGTGACGTGCCCCACTCTGTACCACCATAGCAGGATCGCTCATATCACCTTTGATTTTTTTACAATAAAGCTGGCCAATAACTTTCCCAGCATATTTTCTTCCTCCATTTCAATATATTCTAGGCTGTATGCTCCCCACACTGGGGCTGGAGCATACAACTGCCCCGGAGTGCACAACTGCTTTCTTTCACTGAAAGAAAGTGAATAGGCCAACCCACTCATCTCTTTCTTTTGCCACAATGCCAGGATCTGGATCAGTAGCACTACTTTAGCACTAATGTTAAAAATCCAGGGATTTCTCTTTCTTTGGAGCAACCTGTTAACCACATGATGCTGTTTTATACCAAATCAGTCCATCTAGTTCAATAGGGTCTACACCGACTGGCAGCAGCTCTCCAGGTCTTCAGACAGAGATGTTTCCCAGCCTTACCTGGAGATGCCTGGGGTTGAATCTGAGACCTTCAGCATGCAAAGCACGTGCTCTTCCACTGAGTTATGACCCACCCCAAAGGCATGAAGGGAAGACAACTCAGGGCTCAGCTTGGGGTTACAAAAAGCTGTCACTGCCACCCTGAGTCTCTTTGCCCTCATTCATCATAATGCTGAGGTGAGTACAGCATGGGCCATGACATCATGGCACTGTGCATGTCTCAACAGCTGGTGGTCTGGAGCAAGGCAATGGCATCAAGTGTTGCATTTACCTAGGTGTTAAGAGGAGTGGGGTGCAGGTGACATGCATGGCAGAAGCTCTGTGTCTCCTATAACATCTAGTTAAGCCTTCAGTTACTATAGTAGGCTGAGGAATCCAGAACCGGCTTGTGCCCACAGCACGACCTGTGTTTGTTGGTAGGCTGGGGGAGAAGCAGAGCCCTCCGTTGAGCAATCTAATGTGTTCACACCTGCCATTTGACATCTGATGACTCCAAAGGCAAGTGAGCAGAGTACTGCCTAACTGCCTTCACTTCTGTACTGTTGTGGACACAGCAGGGAATCAAGAGACAAGGCACAAGGCCCATGACGTCCTTAACTATTGAACAGGACCAGCAGCAAGACAGTAACTCCCACCTGCCTGAAGCTCATGGTGTGGGAATTCCCTGTGGAAAAGGATCAAATACCCTGGGCTCAGGACCAGAAGCAGTTGTGGTACTCTGATCTCATCATCACCCCGCACCTCGTGACAGGCTGAAGGAGGCCATGCCTGTGTCTCTGTCTGTCTGACTCTCCTGCAGACACACCTGACCAGCTCACTGGGTGGGTGAATCAGGCATAGGAACAAAGGAAGCTGCCTTATACTGAGTCAGGCCATGGGTCCATCTACCCCAGTATTGTAGACACCGAGTAACAACGGCTCTCCGGGGTTTCAGGCAGGATTCTTTCCTAGCCCTGCCTGGAGATGCCGGGATTGAACCTGGGACCTTCTTCATGCACAGCAGGGGCTCTCCCACTGAGCCACGACCCTTCCCCCAATGCTGCAAGCTTGTTCCTGGCCCCTTCTCCCAAGCCTGGCAGATGTCGCTCTGGGGGTGCCCACCAATTGCTTTCTGCCCAGTCCTCGCAGCTGTGACCTAAAGGAGCCTTTACAAGCCGCCGCCTCGCAATACCCCTCCCAAGACACAACTCTATGCCAGTGCAGGTCAGGAGGAAACGATCCTGTTTGACCCAAGACTAATCCTGCTCTGTGACCCGAGGAAGGTGCACAGGTGCCGAGCGCAGGGCTGTGAGGCAAGAATTCCCCTTAAATAGACAGCTGGCACCTCCTCTTATTGGTCACTGAAACACGAGATCTTCAGCGTTTGGGCAGAATAGAAATGTAATTAATTAATTCAAGCACGAGGCTGATTGGCTGGCCATTGCTTGGTGACATCTCCCCCTGCTTGCTTGTCAATGCGCACCCTGCCCGTGTGCTCAGCTGGCACATGGTGGGCTGGTGAGAAACGCCATCTGCATATTACTTGCTGAATTTAACCACACCTGTTCTTTTCCCTGCAGCACTAGGAGTTGCAGGACAGCTCCTCTGGCCAGGGTTGCTTATTCATCTGCATTCCCCAGTGTGGCACCCTCCAGCCTGGTTGGGCTACAACCCCCATCGCCCCCAGACAGCATGGGGATGATGGGAGTTGTAGCCCAACCAGGCTGGAGAAGGCTGATCCAGGGAATCTGTAACTCCTGTGACCTAGGGATGTAGGAATCCCTTACCTCCGGGTCCGGCAGAGGGGTCCGCAGGGGGGCTCCACTCTGTCCACTACGCCATTTGCGTCCCTGTTCATGCAATAGGCTTTGTAGATATTTGCGTAGCCTATCGTGGGGGAAAACAGGGACGCAAGTGGCATAGTGGACGCCATTTGCAGCCATAAAGCTGGTAGATTAGCCTAAATGCAGCTGTAAATGGCTGCATTTAGGTTAATCTACCAGCCTTATGGCCGCAGATGGCGCCCACTACGCCATTTGTGTCTGGAGACTCGCTTACCCTACCCCAGCGATACGGCATGGCAATGGAAGCAGCCGTATCGCCAGCAAAGCCAGCAGCTGGCTCTGCAGGATCAACACTACAAGGGAGCAGACCCGCACGGATTCCGGGAGCAGGCAGAGGTGAGTGCTCCATTCTGCCACAGGCCCCAGTGGGGCCGGATTCTTGGAATCTGGCCTCATTGGGGTTCGTGGCGGAATTCTCCCCCATCCCTACTCCTGTCAGACTGAGGTTGCTGTTGGGAAGGTAGGAGCTTCTGCTGAGACTCTACTGGGGTATATTTTAAATAGGGATGTGCAAACTCACCCCCGTCTGGGTTCTCCAGACTCCTGCCCAGCCCCTGCCCCTGCTCACTGGTCCCCAGACTGTGCTCAAGCCTCTCCCACTCTCAGCAAGCAGCCCACGGTCACCCCAGCAGCCTCGTTGAGGTCCACAGTCACCATTTCTATAAAAAATAAAATGGCAATCGCAGAAATGTGCATGTTTTTGTATGCGCAAAAATGTGCATTTCTGCAAATGCGCATATTCTCATGTATGCAATGTGCATTTTTGTGAAGGCACACAGTGTGTGTACATATATGTGAATGTTTTGGGTAAAATATACATTTTTGTGCATACGCAAATATGCGCATTTGCAAAATGTGCATTTTCACATGTGCGCAAATTTGTGCATTTTTGCGCTCGCTGTTTTATTTCTCAGAAAATGGCAACCGCAAAGCTCGACAAGGCTGCCGGGGTGAGTGCAGGCCATTCACCGAGCGCTGACAGGGGGCGAGCGGGGGCAGGGGCTCAGTGAGCGGGGCTTGGGGGCGCGGACAGGAGCAGATCCACCGGATTCCTGGACTGAATCGGGCGCCCATGCCATCCCTAATTTTAAATGCTCAGTTTAAATGCTAAGAATCCAGAATGTATCAAGAATATTACAGCTCAGGGATAGGCAAAGTGGTGCCTGCCAGCACCACTCCCTCTGTCCATGGGGTTCTCTGTTTAGCGTGGCCAGGAGCAGTTCAGAGTGAAATGCGAGCCTCCAACTGGCCTGTGTGGACCCAGAGCCATTCTAAGGAAGCGGAGATGGCAGGCGGCTGCAGGCTGGCTGCGCTTTGCTTTGGCGCTCCCCCAGCCAGCACCGCCACCCAAAAAAGGAAGGGAGGGACAGACCCCATTGCTGCTGCCTGGGTAGGAGGCACGCTTGGCGATGGCAGCAGGGAAATCAGGCGTAGGACTGGGGGTAACCCAGCAGAGTGCAAGGAGGAGACTGGAGAGTGACCCAACTTGGGGTGGGATTTAAGGTAAAGGGAGGGAGTTTGGGGGGGGGGTCGATCCTGAACAAGAGAGAAAACTGCCGGTTCAAATGAGTGGGTTTGTGTTCTGGTGCTCCACCTCTGCCTTGTACTGGTAGCCTTGAGCAAGTGTTTTTTTTCCGACTCTCCAGTTTGTCTTTCTGGCTGTTTTGTGACGCAATATCCCTGTAATCATGATGGTCCTATCATTTACGTGAGCTTAAAGTGCAAAACTGCACTTGTTCAGAGTTTTATTATTTTTTTTAATCAGCGTTAGCAAAGATTTTTGGTTTGTGTTGTCCCAAAGTATCAGGAATGTAGAAGCAGTTTTAAAACATGGAATGGCAGTCGGAGAGAGGAGGAGAAATGTTAATTCTGTGTGTCATAGCTGAAATTATTTATTTATTTATCTATTTATTTATTTATTGAATTTCGTAATCACCCATCTGGCCGGTCACCCAGCCGCTCTGGGCACTGTACAGCAATACAACAGTTTTAAAACAATAAAATTCTACATTAAAATATCGTATTTCTAAACATACCCTAACCCACCCCAAATGCCTGCCTGAACAACCACGTTTTTAATGCATGGCGGAAGCTCATTAAAGAGGGGGCATGGTGGAGTTGCCTAGGGAGGGAGTTCCACAGCGTGGGGGCCACCACAGAGAAGGCCCTTTCCCTCATCCTCACCAGCCTAGCTGTCCTGCCTGATGGGACAGAGAGAAGGCCATCCGAGGCTGATCTTGTTGAGTGGCCTGTCTGGTGTTGCTGGAGGCACTCCTTCAGAAGGCTGGGCCAGAACTATTTAAGGATTTAAAGATCAAAACCAACACCTTGAATTTGGCCCAGAAGACAACTGGTAACCAGTGCAACACCTTCAGCACCAGAGTGATGTGATCACGCCAGCAACTGCCTTTAATCAGGCGAGCCGCTGCATTCTTTACCAGCTGCAGCTTCCGAACCGTCTTCAAGGGTAACCCCACGTAGAGCGCGTATAATACATATGGATATCTAGAGTGGTCCCCATAAGTCCATTACGTCTGGAGTCTAAAGTTACTTAGCTGCACCACTGAAACCAGGTTGTGTGGGAGGGGTCATTTTTGGGCTCAATTACTATTGGATCCACCCTTGATCCACGTAAGCCTCCAAACTTGGAGGTTTACAGGTATCCAACGCATCTGTGCCTCCTACTCTGCAGTTTGGAGAGATGGGCATTTTCACCCATCTAATGGAGGCATTGGGGAGGGGGAGGAAAGGAGACTGGGGAGGGCTGGGGATATGACATAAGCCCTCCCCTCGCTGCCCACCGGCATGCCCCCTTTCCTTCCTCTCTAAGCTCACATTTCTGAGCTCACAGAGGCAGCCGGCATGGTTCTCTCTGTGCTGGCTGCAAGGAGGAGGGAGCTCGGCCTCCTGGGTCTGAGGTCAGAGCGCTGTCTCCAGCCTCGGATCCAGGAATTCGAAGTATTCTATGGCCACCAGACACTGTCCATGGGTCTTGGATTACTCTCTTAACCTCTTAAAAAGGCACATAGGGAACCCTTTGCCCTCTTCCACCTTGTAGTCGGTAACTTCTTTTTGCTCCAGCCCAGCTCCAACACCAGAAGTGAGATGGCCCTGGGAGCAAAGTGTCTTCTCCAACAGACCATGAGGAGGTAAGAAGAGGGAAAGGCCCAGCTCCACTCACCCATACATCCTTTTTCAATCAGTGTATTTGTCAAAAACCCATCCAGGCCATAACAAAATGACATTGCAAAATATAAATAAAACAAAAAATAGTGGGACAATTAAAAATGACGACAAGATGACATAAAACAATCTTAACAACTTAGCTTAAGAGGCTCCAGCTCCTAATTTTCCAAGCCTTTACAGAAAAATTTACAACCCTCATGGTTATAGGTTTAGAGCACAATCCTACATATGTTTAGACAGAAAAAAATCTCACAACTCCTAGCATGGAATTGTAGGACTTTTTTCTGTCTAAACATGCACTGGATATCAGACTTCTTTCCCAACAGATATTTCACAGTCTGTCCAAAGCAAACATCCCTTTTGATATTCAGATCAGAGCCTACCCATCCCACTTCTCACTTTTTTCACTGACAAGACAGACACGTGAATGAAGTGGCTGTTCTCACCACATCCAGTTTGATCTCCAGTGACTTATTTTACAGCACACTACTGGTCACTGGATTCTTGTGCTTCTATCCAAACAGAAAATACAATCCAGACACACAGTCCAGAGAAATTTCATATCCCATAACGATTAGAAATAATCCAAAGGAAATCAAAACAATTTTTCACAATATTTAATATTCTGTAAATTCTGAGACTTACCAAAGAATCGCCATTTCCCAGCAATATTCCCAGCCACCTCACCTTCATGAGCTTTGATTCATTCCAAGATTTTTCCATATTCTTTTGAAGACATCAACTGATGGCTGTTAGTCATTTTGTTCTGAAAGAAGAATATTTTAAATATTGTAAAAATATTGTTAAAAGTGTCCATAAGTTGAGTTGCACACTGCTGATAACCCACAGTGTTTAAATAACATTCTAGTACTTTACTTACAATGGAGAAATTTGTAACATGGAATATTTGCAGTCTCAGTAGAGAATCAGAAAGAGGTTAACACCTAGTTCCCACAAACAGCAGATGAGGTGATCAAATTTCTTCTAGACTGCACCATTTTAAAGTACAGATGTGGGACTGTGTGTTTGTAATAATAATAATAATAATAATGATGATGATGATGATAATACCTTCATGTTGAAAAGTAGTTTGCCAAGCAGAGACCTGGCTAGAAACCTTCTCTGACATCTCATTTTCTACATGCAGGACATTTTAAATATTCTATAATAGATGGATGGATATAAATTCAACCATGCAACACCCGGGATCTGCAGTCTGAACTGATACAGACCAGACCACCATTTTAGTTCTTCATGTACAGTTTGTGAGACCTCATTTTTTCCCAGACAGACAGAAATAGGGATTTGTAGATATTTGGCATGGCTTTAAAACATGGGGTGAGGAATTACTCTGGCTGCTTGTTCCATTTTAAGTACATATGCTTTAAAAGCATAAGTCGAAGTGAAACATACTGAAGACACAACAATTTCAATGGGCGATGTAGGCACGTGCATAACACTCTGCCACTGAAATTAGTGGGACGTCGAATTGGTTAACCTTTGGCTTGATTGTGCACTTTGCTACTGCTATCAGATGCAAATGTGGTGTGGGCATTTTCTCTGGTGGTTACTGGATTCGGATCAATGAGAAATGCTAGTGTGAACACAGTCTACTGACCACTCCTCTTGCCCTTCTGTTTGCTGTAGGAAGTGATCCTGCTGTCCCAAAGTGCCAGGATTTTGAGGTCTGTGCTGTAAACTTTAAAACACCAAACTTTAAAGGATACAGACCTTCAGGAGATTTTTTTAAAAACCCTGATAACTTTTAAACAATAACCCCATGATAACTCTTTGCCCTTTCTCCAAATAACCCCTTGTGTAATTTCCACAGAAAGCCACTTTAGAACTCCAAAGGGAAATTCAGAGCCCAGCTTCACCTTGCCGAGTGCAAATACAATAACATTTTTATACCCATAAAGGAGCAAGGCTGTTTACATTTTCTCCAACCTACCCGAATAAAGGGAGACACTGTTGGTATTGACTTTCAAGATTCAATACTGTTTGATTTGGTTTGGGTCAGAAGGTACTGTTTGATCACAGTTGAGATTTCCAGCTGTGGCTTAAGGCAAGCAGAGCTGTTGTGTGGAGCAAGGGAACAGGCAACCTACCATTTGGTGCCTTAATGCACAACTAGGCACTGAGGAAGCAGGCTCAGAAAAATCGCAGTCATGTCTCATCTTTATTTTCTGGCCATTAAATTTTTGCAAGGAATAAGTCGATTTGGAGTAAGTTTCGAGGCTGGTTCCTTTGGGATTCCAATTACCCTCTTCCACGTCAACAAGAATGATGTAGATGTTACACTTGAAGCAGGAATATAGCTAAATCAAGATGCATTTGCACCATGCCATCTGGACCTACTGCTGCTGTATGTTCCTTACTACTGTAGCATGGGCCAAATACTAGTTTGGTGATAGTGTCCCAGCAGAAGGGTACTGCTGCTTCCCTTGGGCTGTTTGAAAAGATAGTGCAGTCAGCTCTGGAGCAGTAGAGTGTAACTACTTTAGTCCTCCTGTGCAGACATACTTGGCTAGAGTGACCATTTCCAGGGCAGCACCTATTTTCCTTATGTGATAATGCCAAGGGAGAAAGAGAAAGCCACCCTTTCCCTTCTCAGCTTGGGGACAGAGTCCAAAGGAGCAACTATCATATGAAAACAACTTGTGCAAAGAGAAAGCCAGGCATGAGATTTTCTCCTTGACATCTAGGTTTCCACGTGCAGGGGGGGTGAGTTGTTTGTTTTTGAATGCAGAGGAGCACCTCTCCTCTGACGCGGCTGAGTGAACAGTACAGAAGTGAAGTCCTTTACTGCTTGTTTGAAAAGGCAGGTGTAAATGCTCATTCTGCCCTGTCATTTAAATCAAATATTCAACTTCCATGTCCTTTTCATGCTTAGAACACGGGGTTTGCTGTTTCCAAACCTGAACTTGTGGCCATTCAACCTGGGTGATACAGGGCTAAGTCCGAACCCATTCCAAATGCATCCAGCACCCCAGAATGTGTGTTTGAATGGTGGTCTTGAAAGAACCTTGTTCTGGTCACCACTTTTGCCATCAAGGGCTTGCTTCTGAGTTACCAGCTTTTGAGTAGGTCAGACTATGGTCAGTCAAAAGCTGTGTTGTTCCCTCTTATGAACCCACCTGCTCTGAATGGTTGGTTGCATAACATTCTGCTCCATCATGGCTTAGAGTGTAGGGGACCTTCGAGGTTAGGGGACCTTTGCAGCCCACCGTGCCCTACATTTCTAGAGTATTTCATTTTTAACCGTGCTTAGATAATGCAATAGAATAGTGGTTTTCTAACTCTGGGAACCAGAGGTTCTTCGTAACCTCTCCAAGATTCCATGTCAAGATCAGTAACAGGGCACAGGCCATCTCCTCGGAAAAACAGCTTACCTCCCAGTATTCTTCCGCTGCTGCACTCTTTGGTATGTTCCAGGATATGTTCTCAGCTTAATAGGACTGGTCAAGAGATCCATGTGGACTGACCTGACAACCTAGAATGCTCCCCAGAATCCTTTGCAATACATGGGGGGGGGGGGCGCTTGGCAAAGTAGTCACTGTAGAAAGAGTTTTGATATGACAGAAAGTATGAAAATCACTGCCTTCCAAGACTGGGCAGTATAAAGTTGAAATGTCCATGCTGCTGCTTCAAACACTAGATCAAGATGAGTCCTACAGTTGATTATTCACCCACTGGAGGCTTCATTCTTTTCTTTTTAAAAAACTCTGTTTCCTTTGTTATCTTGGGGTTGGGGAGGTGGGGAGAGACACTTTTGATGTCTCTGTTGCTTTTTGAAAGCTGGACAAGAAATCTTTTTTCATTTTCAGTGCCCATCAGACTTGCGTTACAGTTTAACAAAAAAGAAAAATTAAGAAAAAAAAAGGAAAAAAACTTCTTTTGTACAGAGATATATTTTTATGAAATAAAGGTTTGTACAGTGGGGAAAAAAGACACAATGTAAATTTTCTTTTTTTCATTATTGTAGTAAACAGTAGTGAAAGATTCCACTTTTTTTGTAAATGTAATAAAATGTATAAATATTGTTTCCATTTAAAAAAAAAATAAAAAGAGGAAAAAAAGAAAACGAATTGTAAATATGTATTCTACACATAAAGCTGGCTTGTCTGCAATATATAACATTTTAAGTTATCCTGTCTCTGTATATGAGGCTTATCCTTTGTGTCTCGGCATACTTTACTGAATTTGAGAGCTATTTTAAACTTTTGAATTAAAATAAAATATAAATTTTTGCATTGCTTTTCTTACACGGTGTTTTTTTCTGGTTCTTCTTGAGCACACATCAACTACCCATGGTCTGCCAGCTCCGTGGGAGCCTTGGCTGCTGCAGAACCCCTGGCCTGCCCCACTTTTCCCTGCCCCCAAATGATCAGCGATCAGCTGTGGAGTTGGGAACAGATTGCTATTCTCCTGCTGCTATTAGCAATGGGGAAAGAGCAGCTCTAATCAGTGGGGAGGTGGGAGCAGTGGGGAGGCTCTCACTTTACCTTTCCCCAGCCATGGTCATCATCATAGCTATTTCCCTGCTGTTAATAACAGTGATTTGGAGCAGGACCGCTGGGCTGGGGCGGGGAGGAGGGCAAGGTTAGAGCCTCTTCCGCCTCCCAGTGATTCCCCACCGAGATTGCTGTTTCTCTGCTGCTCATAGTAGTTAAGAAACAGTGACCCTGATGAGGATTTTGGGTAGGGTGTCTGTGTGTATGTGTGCGCATGGGGGTGCCGTCACCTGTTAAAACAGACGTGTTAGAACAGAGGTGGCCAGAAGGTAAGCCAGACTATGGTCTGAAGCTAGACCTCTGGCCAGCTTTAAGTGCTGGGATTCTTGTAAAGACCGCTGGAGTAGGATTGGCTTGTGGGCTGAACAGTGAGGCATTTCTCATGTCCTTCACTGAAAGCACACTCTCAGGATTACTTAACACAAGAATAACTACAGCAGAGTACAGAGATGCTAGTAAAATAATAATAATGGAGGTCGCACAAGGCTGATGATGCAAGTTTACACCACTGGTTTACAATACAGAGCGAGCAGGAGAGCTCAGGTGATGAGAAACTCAGGTCTAGTTATCACTGGGGTTGTCAATCCATTTCTGGGCTGTACCACCACTTCACGCTGCCGGCAGTGACTCACGTGACTGACTGCTACTCCATGTTGGAACGTTTCCTGCAAATAGAAAACCAGCAGGTGAAAGAAAAGGGTTCCAACACAGTCATCTTCCTAACATGCTGGTTGCGTCTGTGTCTGCGAGTGTGTCTGTGAATGTCTGAGTCAGCTTTCTCCAGTCTGGTACCCTCCAGAGGTGCTGTACTGCATCTCCCATCATCCCCACCAGCATGGCCATTGCTGGCTGGGAATGATGGGAGTTGCAGTCCAACACAACTGGAAGGCACCAGACTGGGAAAGGCTCATGTGTGCATACACATACATACTGTATGGAGGAACATTCGATGATGAGTGAACTCCCACCTGCAAACTGAAATGGTACAGCATCAGCAGTAGTTCACTACTGTAGTGAGCACAAAGCATGAAGGTGACCCTGTTCCCTCAGAATTACGCACTATCTTCTCGACATATTCTAAACTGCAAACTACCTTGAGCTTCTGCCAGTCACAGCAATGATATTGCCTTGGATAGGCCTACACAACTTGTGACTCTCTGAACTAAAGGTGGCCCACACCAGCCATGAGAAACCTCTTTGGGTTGTTTTTCGTTGTTTTTTAATGCCCACCAAGACCAGGGCTGTGTTTCCAACAGCGATTTATTCCAACCTGCCTGCACCATGGGGTCTCTGTGGTTCCATGATGTTGTGGGTATTCAGCCCCAGTGTTGCATTTTATCGCTGAAAAACTGCTTCTTCTGAGATTGCTTATAGTCCAACTTTTCCCAGTTATGGCGGCCCCATTACCGACCTGTTTCCACAATCACACTGAGTTTGCTGTCTTAGCCCTGCCCATAGGGCATGTAGCCCGGCCTTTGTGGGTGTGTCGCTCTGACCTCAGTGACCCAGCCCTTTCCCTCCCTGTTTTCCAGAGGTTTCTGTGCCATTTTGGAGCAGGATGCTGAGGGACCAACTTTTAAAACATCATTGAAAACAAGCGCCAGAACACAGCCTATGACCCCAGTCAAGGGGTATTTCCCCCATTGTGCTGAATGAGGCTTGCCCTCTCAATGACCACAGAAATGACAGAGAAGCCCCTCAATTGACACGGCACATATCAAGGCTCTCAGTTCTTGAAATGCAATTAAAAATGATCTCGAGGCTTCGGTCCACTGCCTTAGGACGTAACTCCTTCACAGCTTCCAAATAGAAGTCCTGTGCATTAAACTGGGGGCTGGTTTCAGTCTCTTTCCCACAACTAACCCCTTAGTGTCTCCTCAGAAGTAACTCCCACTGCTGTGGATGAGGCTGAGATTCCCCCTCAATTGAAATGGCACACATTAAAGCCCAATTCCTTAAATGCGTTTAAGCGACCAAGACCAAAGGAGGCTCCAATGAATTGCCCTAGGACAAAAGTACTTAGCAGCTTTGCTATAGCTATCCTGTGGGTTACAATGGGGGCTGGATTCTGTCTTTGTCTTTACTACTCTCTTTCCCACAACAACCCATTAGTGTCTGCTCAGAAGTAACTCCCATTGTGCTGAATGAGGCTTGCCTTTGAATGCCTACATCAGAACTTACAGAGATTCCCCCTCAATTGAAATGGCACACTTTTAAGCCCAATTCCTTAAATGCGATTAAGCGCCATCTCAATCCTGCGCATTAAAATGCGGGCTGGTTTTGCTCTCTTTCCCACAACAAACCCATTACTGTCATGTCAGAAGTAACTCCCATTGTGGTCAGTGAGGTCCTCTGGGTTAAAATGGGAGCTAGTTTCCCTCTTTGTGTTCTCCCCTTTCCCTTTCCCAGCACAAACACATCTGTGTCTACTCAGAAGTAACTCCCATTGTGCTCAATGAGGCTTGCTCCTGACATGCAGGTGCATCTGAACTTTCAGGGGAAAGGAGAAATGGGGGGAGAAGGGGAAAGCCTTTTTAAAAATCCCGTACTCCTCCATTAGCTTCTTCTTCTGTTGTCCTGGAAACACGGCCAAGGAGGCAGGAACACTGAAGTTGTGTGAAGGAGAGGGGGAGATCATGTAGGGACGTACGAAACTGACTTACCTTTTCACGGAATCTTTCGCGGTGGGGGGAGGCGCTCTGTCCCTCCCCCCAGAATCCTCGATGGGGGGGGAGGCGATCTGCTCCTCCACCCCGGAATCCTCCATGGCCGGCTCCAGCCAGGGACAGCCAGGGCCATCCGCAGCTGGATTTCCGGCCACGGACGGGCTGGTGCAGACGCAAATGGCGGCTGCCGTAGCGGCTGCCATTTGCATCCACCCAGACACCTGTGATAGGCTACGTAAGCATTTACGTAGCCTATCACAGCTAACTAAACAACAACAACAAAAATGCAGCGTACACAAATGGCTGCGGCTACAGCGGCCACCATTTGCATTCCCTATTTTTTGCCGAATTATCTTACGTAAATATTTACGTAAGATAAATCGGCGAAAAATAGGGAACGCAAATGGCGGCCGCCGTAGCCACCGCCATTTGCGTACACTGCGGGGGGGTTGGGGGCAGAGAATTCCGCCACAGATTCCAGTGAATCCGTGGCGGAACGGCCTCCTGACCCCGCCCCTGCAGAATCCCCCCCAGGACAGCACTTACATGGGGCGGATGCGGTGGATTTGGCGGCCGGCTGCGGCAGCGGCTCCGGTGGCTGGTCTCCTGGCCAGCCGCAGCAGGGCTGCTGCCGCCGCCATTGCCCTCCTTGCAGCCGTGATAGGCTACGTAAGAATTTACATCGCCTATCACAGCTAGATGATCCTTGAGGGAGCAGTCAGGCAGATATGAAAAGATGCACACATATCAACCTTTTTAGGGGCAAGAAAGAAAGTTTAAAGGGGTGTGGGATGCTCCAGACACAGCGCTTTGATTTTTCACCACTTCATTCATGCACAATTGTGGCTTCAGTCTCTGTTTCGGGGCAACAAGGAAGGTTTAAAGAGGGGAGGGATACTCCAGACACATTGCTTTGATTTTTCGCTCCTTCTCTAAAGCAAAACAAAAGGGCTGGGGAGGCAAGGAGGAGACTGGCCAGACCGGGAAACTTCAGCCGGGCAGAGGGGGCAAGGGAGGGGGGAATCAGAAACAGAAGGAAGCGGGAAAACAGACTGCGTAAGCAGACCTAACCCACTCCAAAAAGGCTCCACCCAGCCATCAAGAGAATAACTCAATTAGGGCTCCATGGAAGCAGCGCAGCCCGCCAGGGTACAAGGATGATAGACCAGGTCCTTTTGGGACATGGAAACACGCGCAAGAGAAAATGCAGTTGGGGAAACAGTGCAACAAAGTTGGAAAAGAAGAGAAGGTGATAGTGTGGAAACACTATAACCAGGGAAGTGAGAGAAATTTGTTTGGTTCACATTTGAATGAGAACTTTCCTATTTTCACACTTTTGAACCAATACATGAATTGAAACTCCTTAGAAATGTGCACTTTTTCAAATTTGGGAATGAAGCCCTCCAAAAAAATGCTATATCAGAGAAAGATACACGCAAAATGTGTATATTAGTGCCAATGTTCAAAAATGCATTGAATAAGGAAACGTGCTTGCCAAAACTGTGTATATTAGTCAAACAGGCATACAAAAAGGCATGTATTCGTAGATGTCTGCACAAAAATGCATGCTAATGTTCCTGCAAACCTTTTTTTCTTTTTTGATTCTCAATTTGGGGGATGAACCAAATTTAAGAGTGGGAAAAGGAGAAACCGACATTGAGAAATTAATCCCTTCCCCCGCTCCTCCCACCGCCCAACTACATCAACAGTGTTATCAAATGAGGGCAAAACTAATGTGACATTAATCACATGAGCTGCCCTCACATGTTTGTTTATATCAGTCACAGTGGGGGGAGCAGTGGAGGGTATGTGAATGGGATTGGGACCATGGTTTTTTGGGGGGTAAATGATGCAAGGGCTAATGATGCAATTAACGTCATACCACACCTAGGAACGTGATGCAAGGGCTAATGATGCAAGGGCTAATGATGCAAGGGCTAATGATGCAAGGGCTAATGATGCAATTAACGTCATACCACACCTAGGAACGTAGCAAGGTCCCTTATACTGAATCAGATCATTGGTCCCTCTAGTTGGTCTATGCCAGTTGGCTTAGACCATTGTCCATGCCAGCTGGCAGTGGCTTTCCAAGTTTTCAGGCAGGAAGAAAGGTTACAACATCTGGGACTGTTTAACTTAAAGAAAAGGCAAGCGAGGGAAGACATGAGAGAGGTGTACAAAATTATGCATGGTGTGAAGAAAGTGGATAGAGATACATTTTTCACCCTGTCTCATAATGCTAGAACCCAAAAGGGCCATCCCGTGAAGCTGATGGTGGGAGCTTCAGGACACGTAAAAGGCAGGACTTACCCCATCCCACCTTCATAATTGTTTATGCCATAAATTCCTGAATGCGGTCCTAGGCATGTGCTTGCATCTACAACTGGTCCAAGCTAGGAGAAGGATGCAAAGACCATGTCTGTCTGTGGCGGCAGATCAGCAATAAGTTCTTGGAGAGCTGAAGGTGATACAATAAGCATATTGCTTCCCATGACGGGATCTACTGAGAAGTGGGCCACACTTAGAATACTGTGTACAGTTCTGGTCAACGCATCTCAAAAAGGATATTGTAGAGTTGGAAAAGGGGCAGTAAAAGCCAACTAAAATGAGCAAGAGGCTGGAGCATCTCCCCTAGGAGGGAAGGTTACAACAGCTGAGATTGTTTAACTTGGAAAAAAGGAGGGTCAGGGGAGACATGATAGAGGTGTACAGAATCATGCATGGTGTGGAGAATGTGGAATAATGCATAGTTAAACTATGGAATTCACTTCCTCAAGTTGTAGTGATGGCCACAAATTCAGATGACTTCAAAAAAGGGTTGGACACACTCCTGGAGAAGGCTATCGGTGGCTACTAGTCCTGATGGCTAAATGCCACCTCCAATATCAGAGGCGGCGTGTCTATGTACACCATTTGCTGGGGAACATGGGCAGGACGGTGCTTGTGGGTTTCCCATGGGCAGCTGGTTGGCCACTATATGAACATAATGCTGGACTAGATGGACCCTTGCTCTGACTCAGCAGGGCTGTTCTTATGTTCCTCCCTGGAGAAGCCGGGGATCAAACCTGGGGCCTTCTGCAAGGCATGTGGTCTACCACTGTGCAACAGCCCCTCTCCTCTTTGTGTACAGTTTGGCCCCAAATTCATAGCTGGTGGTGGGCTGCTGCACTTAGCTTGGTGGGTCATGAGCCATGCAAGCCAAGTCCGCACAGAAGGTCTACCAAGTTCAAGGGAGCACAGCTGACACATCCAAACCAAATCAAGACTATGGATCCATTTCTTTTTTCATTTGCACTCGGGGGGCATACCTAAATACCAAATGCACGGCTTTTGCATTGAATGTGAAGTGCGCACACCTGTATTTTGGGGGCACCCATCTCTTTCAAATGCACACAGGCTGGGCAGGGGGAGGGGGCTCCCCACTGACGATCTCATCCTTCTGAACAGGTTCTAATTTAGCAGCCCACAGCAAGCGTTTGCTGAGCTAATTAACAGCAATTTATATACTAGCTCTTTGTAAATTAGTGATTAGCTCCTGGGGTATCCTACACATCCAGAGGCCCCCCCCCCACTCCCGTCCGCCCGCTCTCTTCTATGTATTTCAGCATTTATGCAGAGAAGCAATTGTTGCTAATTGTTCCAATTTTAAAGAAGGATACTTATTTAGCTTCCTTCCCCCATCTAAATTTGCTTCCCAAATGTTTCAAGCACAAAAAGCTTGAGCCTATCCTTGTTTATGCCTTGATTGCCAAATAGGAAGAACAACCCATCCCTTTGTTTTCTTGCCATTTCTCCCTTTTCAAAATTTATTTTCTATTGCTTTGGCATCGTTGGGGATGGGGGGGTTTCTTGCCACCTTGCCAGTTCCATGATCTGGGACAAGGAGGGGTAAAATGTTTGACCGTAGTCCACAAACTGTCAGGAAACAGATGCCATTGCACAGCCTTCCCCAACCTGGTGCCCTCCAGATGTTTTGGACGACAACGCCCAGCTTTCCTGACCAATAGCCAAGCTGTCCAGGGCTGATGGGAGATGAAGTTCAAAACAACTAGAGGGCACCAGGTTGGGGACAGTTGCCATAGGCTAAGGGAGACCACTTTTTTGGACCATGAACCCATTTGGTAATTTGATAACTTCTCATGGGAACCATCACAACATGGCTGTCATGGGAGGTATGGCAAAGGATGAGTAACCTGCCCAGAAGACTGAGTATGAGGCAGAATTGGGGTCTGAGCCCAAACACACTAAACAATTCATTTGAACCCACCATTTTCAGCACCAAGAGAAACCTATTTCACAACACTCTCTGCTGCCTGTAAGAAACTGTTAAAAAAAATTTAAGGGGGAGGGGGAGGGCACCTTGGTGGGTGCTGAGAAGCACATTGGTGCCCACGGGCACCACGTTGCTGACCTCTGCCATAGGACATCTACCTTACTATGGACAAGTAATCTTTGGACCTAATCTACTGGCTGCCACCAAACATACCTGAAAATATTTTCAAACCGCTCAAGCTGTCCTACACATCCCTAGACAGTGGACTCGTTTCACTTATTTCCAAACATTTCCACAGATGGGGCAGAGTTCTACTCTACAGCCAGAATCAAGGCCCATTATCCTTGCTCCAGTTAGAGTAACACCTTTTCTGGATCAGACTTCTGAATGAACCTGCCACATTCCAGCAGGTTTCCGGGCCTCTTCTGGACATAGCAGTTCTAGGCACGTCCTCCGGAGTCTGGAAGCACTACGTGAATCACTTCACTGCTGAAGTCAAGGTGGAAGTCAACAGTTGCTGATTGAAACAATTGAATGGGAACTCACTTAGCATAGGTTTCATTTCAGTTGCATCAACTCAGTAGAAATTAGTCCCCCTTTCTTTAATAATTCTGTTATTTCTTTCTTTTTTTTAAAGTACCATTAGGTTGCGATGTACAACACTGATAACCAGAAGTATTTAAAGTAAACTATATTGCTTACCTTGTAATAGATAAATTTTTAACATGGAATATTTAGAGCCTCAGCACAGATTCAGGAACAACAAACCTCCTACCGCCATCTCACCAGTTCAACCCATCTGGAACGCAGGAATTCAGTCTAACCTAGAGGTTAACATCTAGTTCACACAAACAGCACATGAGGTGATACAATTGCTCCAATATACAAAAAGAGTCTATTTTTCTCCCAGTTGAACCGAGGGACTAACTCCACCCCTTTGCAAAAATGGATATGCTTACAGATAAGCAATCTCTTAATAATTTAATGAACCGATCATCATATTTTCTAATGTCATCCAATTAATTCAGCAAGTCTGTCAGTTGGTTTTCTTAGGGTACAATCCTACTGGGATGGCCGCAAGCCTCTGAATTCTGTATTTGGCTGGACTGGCTTTTCCCCCTTTCTAGCTGGAGCTCTGCAGAGTGGGAGGGAAGGAGGCTGGGGAAGCCTGAGGATATGGCACAAGATGGCCTCCCCAGTCCCCTCCCCTCCCCATCCACTGGCATGCCCCCTTTCCCACCTCTCCAAGGTTGCCTTTGTGACCTCAGAGGAGCTGTCATGGTTCTCTCCATGCTGGTTGTAACAGGGAGGGGGTGGGGAACTCGGATCCCTGGCTCTGAGGTCAGAGCGGTGTCTTTGACCTCTGATCCAGGAATCTGAACTATCCTACAGCCCCCCAGACTCTGTCTAGGGGCCACAGGATTGCTCCAGTAACAGCTTAAGGGCGCAATCCTATGCATGTTTAGTCAGAAAAAAAGTCCTACATCTCCCAGCATTCCCCACATGCTGGAAGTTGCAGGACTTTTTTCCTATCTAACCTTGCATAGGATTATGTCCTAACTGTATTAGCTGTCTCTCTGGTGATGCTTGTCTTTTAACCCCCACAAAAACAGACTGACATAGATTTCAGCTGTTTGATGTAGATCTCTGCTGTTGCAAAAAAAATCTGGACAAGTGAAGGAGACCTGAGATTTTGCCCTTTTTCAAGAGGTTCTTGCAGCTGGAGCTACGCGTTGTGCCACAACAATCCTGCTGTGGCAGAGAGCAGCAATGGGAACTGCCTGTGTTTTCATGACGAAGCCAATATTGTGGATTTCTTTAATCATTCTGTGTACAAGAGCTGTGCTCTTGTAGGAGATGAAGCAGTGAATGGGCCCAGATGATGCTTCAGATTCTTAGGTCTGATTCCTTTACGTCTTCTTCAAGGAGTCGGTGATGGAGTTGGACACGGAGCCCGTGGTTAAGAGGATCATGTACTAGCCTTTGATTCTGCTAAAGTAGCCCCAGTTCTAAAATCAGGCCTAGCTGAGGGCTGAGATATCGTCCAGCTTCCTAATTCTTTAGAATAAGAACTTTGGAACAAGAACATCACTCTGTTCTGTATTCATCTAGCCACACTTGGAGTACTGTGCCCAGTTCTGGATGCCAATGTTTAAGAAGGTCTTTGACAGTCAATGGACATTTCAGTGGAGAAGTGCGCTACTTTTCTTCCCACAAGGGAAAAAATACCTAGTATCTTTCCCCCAAAATGAGTGGGAAAGCGGGGGGGGGGGGGCATTTTGTGCAAGAAAATGGAAGGGATGAAAAGGGTTAATCCATCCCTCCCAACCAGTGACCCAGGTGAAATGGATGTCCCTCTCTCCTCAATGATTGGCTCACAGTTTTAGAAACTATCCTGGCTGAACAAGGTCAGGATCGTCAGAGCTAATTTAAGAAAGTCCCATGGCTCCTATGCCTCCTGTGGGATGTTTGACTGTTCTTCTTATGGCATACTACTTTTGAAACTCACATCCATTTCAAAACCAGCTCAGTGTGTGGGTGGGGGGGGGCTTCTGTTCCAGAAAAAGCCTACTCCCCCTTGATTGTACAGAATAAATGTAAACATGACCCTCTTGTTTCGAAATGAGACCCCACCTTAAATCTAAGCCAAAGTATTTTATCTCAGTGAAATAACAAACCATCATATTTTAGAACTGTAGGATTATTGTGTGATCACTAAAATGATGGTTTAGTGGCCGGAGTGTCAGACTAAGACATGGGAGACCCGTGTTGAAATCAATGCTCAGTTATGAAGGAAATTGGGTGATCTGGGATCAGTCACTGTCTCTCAGCATCACCTACCTCACAGGATTGCCATGGTGGTACAATGGGGGGGGGGGTGGAAGCACCATGTACACCACCTTGAGAGGGGTGGGATAAAAAGGTAATAATATGTGATAACATTAAGAAATGATAACATGATGGGTTGAATTGTTGTAGATCACAAGCCAACAATGCAATGTAGCTGCAAAAAAGGCAAATGCTATTTGGGGCTGCATTAATAGAAGTATAGCTTCCAAATCACATGAAGTACTGGTTCCCCTCTACTCAGCACTGGTTAGGCCTCATCTGGAGTACTGTGTCCAGTTCTGGGCGCCACACTTTCAGAAGGATGCAGACAAACTGGAGAGAGTTCAGACGAGGCCAGTGTATGCCCCGCCCGTGGGCTGCGAAGGTTTGGAGGTGCTGAGATAGTGATAAGCCAGATCCGGGTTTGCTTACAAGGAGACTTTATTGAGTACTTACAGCACACAGGCGTACCCAATGGTTGGATCAGACAGCTTCTCCAGAGCGAAGGGGTACAATGGGTTTTATACCATGCATGTTAGCAGTGGGGCAGCATGACAGCAGCAAGCATTAATTAGCGTTCATCTGCAACTTTCCCAGCATAGACTAAGAGTGCTTGCTCAGAAGGAAAACAATCAGAAGGAAAACAATCAGAAGGAAAACAATCAGAACTTTCCCAACACAGACACCTGTAGCTTGGCATAAACATAGCCTCACTTCTCAAGTGCGTCCTAGGTCTTACCAGCGCTCATTAGCATGGAATGTGCTGAGACAGCGATATCAACCTTTGATTCATCTTACCAATCAAGAGGCCTACTAGCAGGAAAACTGTAGCTGATGGACTAAAGTCAAAGAGCATTATGGATCTCTAAGGCCCTCTAAAACTACAGGCCTGGGGCCAATACAGGCAACGAAGATGATCAGGGGACTGGAAACAAAGCCCTGTGAGGAGAGACTGAAAGAACTGGGCATGTTTAGCCTTCAGAAGAGAAGACTGAGGGGAGATAGGATAGCGCTCTTCAAGTACTCGAAAGGTTGCCACAGAGAGGAAGGACAGAATCTCTTCTTGATCATCCCAGAGTGCAGGACACGGAATAATGAGCTCAAGTGACAGGAAGCCAGATTCCGGCTGAACATCAGGAGAAACTTCCTGACCGTTAGAGCAATACGACAATGGAACCAGTTCCCTAGGGAGGTAGCGGGCTCTCCCACACTGGAAGCATTCAAGATGAAGCTGGACAGGGATGCTCTGACCTGGATTCCTGCATTGAGCAGGGGGTTGGACTCGATGGTCTTATAGGCCCCTTCCAACCCTACTGTTCTATGATTCTCAGATTCGATGAATCCAACTTTAGTAGGGATGTTGGAGAATTCCGCCACGGACTCCAGTGGAATGGGGCAACCCACCCCCCCCCGCCACCCCACAGAATCCTCCTGGGACGGAGCCTACCAGATAGTGGCAGCAGCTCTGGCGGCGGCTCCGGGTTGTCTTCCAGTCGCTGCCAGGCTGCAGCCGGAAATGGCGGCCGCTACGCCGGCCGCCATTTGCGTCCCTGCCAAGCTGTGACAGGCTACGTAAGTATCTACATAGCCTATCACGGCAAAAGGCAGGGACAGAAATGGCGGCCACTACGGCGGCCGCCATTTGTGGCTGGTGCAGCCCAGCAGCGGACGGAAGTCCGGCTGCGGGCGGCCCCAGCCAGCGGCTCCGCAGAGTCGCTGTGGAGTGGAGCCAGCCAGGCAGGATTCTGAGGGGAGGGACGGATCGCCTCCCCCCCACTGCAGATGCCCATCAGCGGAGCAAGGTAAGGGATTCATACATCCCTAATCTTTAGCAAGAACAGAAGATTACCAATCCCCCAGCACGCTGAAACTAAACTAAACCAAACTACCCTGAGAAAGACAATAATGTCTAAAAGACATGCTTCTAAGAGTGTGTTCCCATGATGTACAGACTCGTTGCCTTTGTCCCATCTTTGTCTCTGGTCAAACAGGCTTTCTCACCCCGCCCCAGTTTTTGAAGCATCATAGAAACCACCAAACCTGGTTATCAAAGGTGGCAGTGAGCCCAGCGTGAGTGCACAGCACAAGCAACGCCTCTGTCATGCCACCACCAACTCTCTGAAAAAAACTCTCCCGCTTCATGAGCGGTTTGCACAAGGCCCTTCTGGGCAACGGGTGCCGGCCCGGGAGCTGTTTCCCCACTCTGTCTCTCCTCTGACCCCCATAATCCCTTCTAATCAGCATGGTCTGTTTGCTTCCACAAAGGAGCCAGCAGTGGCAAAGACAGAAGGGGTCATGGGGTGGTGACACTCGGGTGATGCCTTCTGAGAAGCTCACGCAAGACGACAATGATGCTCCAGGAGCAAAATTGCAGCTGACGTCTTGTGCCGCCAGTGCCCATTCGGTACCCCGTTCAGAGGAAGGACATGGTAATTGAGGCTGGCAAGTCAGCCACTGCTTCCTCCTGGCTCTCTGTAGTTACTGGTGTTAACTCACATTGACACCTGAGAAATCATGGCGGGATGCAGGAGGCTCTGGGAATGAATGTTCAAGTGCCTGTTGCTGTCGCAGAATAGTAAGAGGCTTCCGATGGGCTGGCGAGAACAGGATAAAAGGCCTCGCTGAGCTCCTGCACCATCTGAGTATGGGATGCGCCAGACTTCTCTCTCAGGAAGTGATTAGCCAGTGAAGAAAAGTCAGGAGATTCAGAGGCATCTCAGTGGTAAAGGAGTTTCTAAGTGGGAACATGGGGGTCTGCAGGGATTTTTCCAGGGGAGGGGGCAAAGCGGCACAAGTGCTATGTGACAGTAATTTGCACACATAGTATACACAGTTGCATTTTCTAGGGATGAACGAATGTGTCAGCTTCCCTTTTCTCCTGCATTTGAATTGTTGAAACATCGAGTTCTTTCCATCCTGAATATGAAGAAATTTGCGCATCTTGGTAAATTCTTATCTCTGGAGTACTATGGAATGATTTATTAGGATAATTGAATACAAAATGTAATGATTAGGGGCACTGATTCACATACTATGTATGTGGAAACAAATGAAGACTATTCCACTACGTTATTATGTATTGGTGTATATTGAAATGTATGTGTGTGTGTACATGTCTATATCGCTATCTATCTATCTATCTATCTATCTATCTATCTATCTATCTATCATCTATCTGTCTACACACACACACACACACACACACACACGAATCCATCTGCGCCAGCCAAATTCAACAGGTACTAGAGATGTACGAAAGTCACTTACCTTTTCGAAGGGTGACATTCGTGGTAGGGGGGAGGCACTCCGTCCCTCCCTCCGAAATTCTGGCCAGGGGGGAGGCGCTCTGTCCCTCCCCCCCGAAATTCTGGCCGGGGGGGAGGCGCTCTGTCCCTCCCCCCCAAAATTCTGGCCGGGTGGAGGCACTCCATCCCTCCACCCCAAATCCTGGCCAGCCGGCTCTGCAAATGGCGGCGGCCATAGCCACCGCTGTTTGCGTCCCTGCAGTCAGCCGTGATAGGCTACGTAAATGTTTACGTAGCCTATCACGGCTGATTTAAAAGAAAAAAATGCACGTACGCAAATGGCGGCGCCCATGGGCGCCACCATTTGCGTTCCTTATTGTGGCACGTCTTAGTCTACGTAAACATTTACGTAGACTAAGACGGCGAAAATAAGGGGAACGCAAATAGTGTAGATGCTACGCTATTTGCGTTCCCCTTATTTTCGCCGTCTTAGTCTACGTAAATGTTTACGTTGACTAAGTCGTGCCAAAATAAGGAACGCAAATGCCATTTGCGTACGCACGTGTTTTTTTCTTTTAAATCAGCCGTGATAGGCTACGTAAACATTTACGTAGCCTATCACGGTGTTTTTTTAAAAATCTAGCTGTGATAGGCTACGTAAATCTTTACGTAGCCTATCACGTTTTTTGTTTGTTTGTTTGTTTTTTTAACTGGAAATGGCGGCGGTGGCAGCCGGTCGGAAGACCGGCCGCCACAGCCGCTGCAGCCGCCGCTGCCGAACCACCGCCGAACCGCTGCCGCCAGGAAGATCTGCCCAAGGTAAGTCCTGTCCTGGGGGGGCCGGGGGATCAGACCGTTCTGCCACCGATTTCGGGGGGCCGAATGCGCTGGCATTCGGCCTCCCCGAGATTTGTGGCGGAATTCTCTGACATCCCTAACAGGTACACCCATTCCCTGCATGTTGTGCCTGCCTGCCATGCAGGTGTTGTAGATGAGGAGCCTTTCAGTAAAAAGAGGCGGCCACTGAGATTCAGCACTAACACAGCTGAATACAGTAAGGATTCAAACTCAGACTTTAAGAGTGAAGCATTCCAGCCCCTGGGCCTGGGTGGATGAATCTGTCCATTTCAGTTTCTCCCATATTCATCTTTTTTTTTTTTTTTTACATCTTCAGTTCTTTCCATTCTGGATATGTGGAAATTTGTGAATTTTGGTTTTTTAAAAAAAGGCATTGAAAATGAACTGAAACAGAATTCTCCCCCACCCCTACCATTTTCTTGGTGTCCATGCTTGTTTTGTTTTGTTTTGTTTTGTTTTAAGAAGCCTATGCAGAGTGGCAAAAAGCTCTTGTAATGTGACTGCACTCATGCGGCAGAATATCATACTCCAGCTTCCGACAAGAGGCATCATGAACTCCAATAATACTTTATTTAGGGAGCAATCCTATGATCCCTGGGCAAGCGTCCTAGGGACCATAGGGTGGTTCATAAACCCCTCCATGGTCACAGACAGCGCTCCGATCTCAGAAGGGGGAGGGTCAGGGATTCGACCTCAGGCCCCTCCCTCTCATAGTCAGTGTAGAAGAACCAAGGTGGATACCTCTCTGAGGTCAGAAACTCGATCTTGAAGAGGAGGAAAGGGGGTGTTCCAGTGGGCAGGGAGGGGGGAGACCAGAAAGGCCAGGATACAAGTTATCCTGAGGCCTCTCCAGCCTCCTTCCCTCCCTCTCCAAAGTGCCCTCGCTAGATGGGCTGAAAAGCCTGTCCAGTGAAAATACCAGAGATCCAAGGACGGACAGCCAAAGATCACCTCTACTGCTCCCACCCTTTAGCCCGGCAGGACATAGGAAACTCAGAAGCCTCTGAGTTCAGGGCCTTCTGAGTGGTGAGGTAGCAATCTATAGGATTGTGCCCTTAGAGTAAGGGATATTTTAAACAAAAACAAACCAAAAAACCAAAACTAAACCTCCACAGATGCATAAACATAGTACAGCCATCTTAACAACATCATACTGGGTATTTTCACCACACTTATCATAACATCAACAGAGAGGGAGAAGCCCCAACCAGGCCTGATTTGGATAGGGCAGATTAGGGGGGGGTGACCCGCCTCGGCCTATGAACCCGAAGTGGGATTTGGACATCTGAATCCCGCTTCAGCCCCCTCAACATGCCACCCAGCTCTAGGTCCTTACCTGGGCCCTTGTTCCGGGGGGGGGGGCACCACCAGGGGAGTCGCCATTGCCACTGCTGCTGGTGCTGCAGGGGAAACCACTGCCCATTGCAGCCCGCCAACTGCTGACAAGCACGAGGGCAGGAGCCAGCCTCCAACTGCGCTCTCTCCCTTCCTTGCAAGGAGGACCGGGCACCTGGTTGGAGGCCGACTCCTGCCAAGGAGGGTGGGCTGCCACCACTGCCAGCTCCTAGGCCCTCCGGATGCACTCCAGCAGCTGGGGGAGCCATTTCCCCCTGTTTTTCACCATGGCTGTGCCCACGAGTGGCAGATCCATGATTTTTCTGGGTCAGTCCATGGAGGCAGATGTGCTCTGTGATATGTTGGTGGTTTGGGGGATTTGCTCTGCAAAACTCAAATGAAATCAAGAGGATCCCTGCCAAGGATCCATGTTTTTGTGCCATGGCTGCACCCATGAGTGGTGGATCCGTGATTTTTCTAGTTCAGTCCACAGAGGCAGATGTGCTCTGTGATTGGATGGTGGTTTTGTGGGTCTCCCCTTTAAAAATCATATGAAATCAAGAGGATCCCTTTTTGATTTTATGGATGCTCGTTTTACCCAGTCCCCATAGCACATGCTTTCTTCTCGGCTTCGTTCTGCCAAAGGAGAGTGGTTAAGGCTTCCTCTGCCGTGCCAGACAGAGACTGGGGCAGTTGCTCCCAGTGGGTAGGACTGGAGCGGAGAGAGAAATGCCATGGAGCTCCCCTCTCAGCTCCCACCCCATCCTGCTGCTGCTGCCGCCACCACCACCACCATCACTGCACACAATGGCAGCTTGTCAGGGCCACAGGAGGCTGCTCAATTATCAGGCAGTTCGCGCACCCCAATGGATCATCTTGCGCACACACACCCCGAGGTGCGTGCACCCCACTTTGGAGACCACTGCTCTAGCCAAATAATGTTCAGACTCCTCTCCAGTAACACCACCTGTCTCACAATGCGCAAATGGAGGCTGACTCACAGCAAAAATCATTCCCTCCGACTCTGACTCCTCCCCTCCATGTGATCTTTCAGAAGCTGACACATTTTGGAGACAGCCTGTCTAGACTGCTCAGAAGGCACAAGAAGAGCTCCGAACACACGAGGCAGACAAGGCGCTTTGTGGAGGAGCTGCTTCGCTTCGGGGCGCTGGTCTGATCCACGTCATATCACGATGAGGCACCTCCGAATCAGCCCGCTTCACCTCGTTATTCAGGCTTCGTACCGAGCCAGTGCACAGCCCTAGTGTCGGTCATTGGTAGGACTTCTTTCCTTGGATAAAAACATTTCAAGGTGGGAGCAGGGCAATTTCTCACAAAATGAATGGGCAGAATAGAGGCTGAACAGTGTGTCTTATATCTCACATTCTACAAGGGCTAGAGACTTGCTTTTAAAAAAATGAAAGCTGTGAATCTGGGTTTCGGGGGTCCTAGAGGAGGCCCTTGCCACCCTATCCTCTTTGCCCTCCCACGCCAATACCCATGGGTGGGTTGCTTTTTTGCTTCTCAGAGCATTCCCTCCCTAGTAAGAAACAATTCACGGAAGCTAGGGATGCTTGAGGAATTTGGTCTTTCTGGATTCCTCTACAAAATAACCAGACTTGCATCTCTTGGACTGTGTATTTTTTGCAGTTCTCTGAATTTTGTGTTTCTCCAAATATTGAGATGCAGTTCCCAGCAACTTGAACATATCAAAATATGCATTTATATCCTAATTTTGACAGAAAGTCCACACTTAACTACTATTTTGAGAGAGAAATATGCATTTAAATGTGTGTGCAGAATAAAAGACACATTAATATATATATTTTTTGAAAGGACTTTAAAAAAACCCCACAAATTAATTCAGAAATGGAATGAAATTATGGGTTAAACCATGTGAATGTGACACAGACTGGTAACTAGGGATGTATGAAAGTGACTTACCTGTTTGTGGATTCTGTTCGCGGTGGGGCGGGCGCTCCGTCCCTCCCCCCAGAATCCTCGACGGGGGGAGGCGATTCCGTCCTCCCCCCCGGAATCCTGCCCAGCCGGCTCTGCTCCACAGACTGCTCCACGGACTGGCTGGTGTGGACGCAAGTGGCGGCCACCGTAGCGGCCGCCATTTGCGTCCAGACAGGCAGCCGTGATAGGCTACGTAAGTCTTTACATAGCCTATCACGGCTAGGCAAAAACAAAACAAAAAAACGGCATATGCAAATGGCAGCAGCTATGGCGGCCGCCATTTGCGTTCCCTATTTTTCGCCGTCTTAGCCTACGTAAATATTTACGTAAGATAAAGCGGCAAAAAAAAGGGGAACACAAATAGCGTAGTGGGCGCTATTTGCGTTCCTTTTTTATCTGAAATCCATGACAGAATTCTCCGCCAACCCTACTGGTAAAAAACAGATTTGCCCTAATGGTAACAAACTTCAGCCTTCCTCAGTTCTGCATTGTAGCAGTGTGGAACCTTTAATCTCTGCTCATTCTGTCTCCCAGTTTCCTTTTCAGACTCCTCCCACTGGTGGTTATCTCTTCCAGTTGGTCCTCTGGACCACCCTTCCTTCCCACGGCCCCTCTCCTCTTTAGAATCAGCAAAGCTCAGCCAATAGTATCCAGAAACCCTGCTCCTCCTACCTGCCCCACCCCTCTGTGACATCAGGGCAGCCCAGCCAATCGCTTCTAGAGGCATCATCACCCCTCCCTGTGCCTTCTTTCTCATGACACTCTGTCACAAGAGACAGATGAACCCTCTCACAACTCCAGTGTAGGTCAATAACTGCTCTACAAAATTCTCCATAGTGTTTTAACCTCAGTTGCACAGCTTTCCGCACTTTTCGTTCCTGGCTGCTCCCCCTTCCGTGCTGCCCCTTTCCCCTCCACCCGCCTTAGCCTTAATCATGCGAGATGTGGCAGCTTCTGCTTGTATCTCCTAATTGCAAAATTAAGGCCGTACCTGGAGAATGCCGCTGCAATGGCAAAATTAAATTATTCAAATAATGCCAGGCTATTAATTATGCATGTCCTTCAAATCTTTCATCGCCTGATAAGCTTCTGCGGCTTGGGGGGGGGGGGAGAGAGGAAATGGAGCAAAAGAACTGAAACTAAAAAAAAAACAGACAAAAGTTGAGGGGAAAGTCTGCCGGATTTAATGAGGCGGAAGCAAGCCTGGAGAAGGAACGTCAGGAGGACACAGATGTTGTTGACACAATTCACACCCAAGGCAATGCTTGAGCTGTTCGGCTTGTTCCTAAGACAAAACACAAGCATACAGGGGGCACGATCCAGCCAACAAGAAGCATTTTTTTGAAGTCACATTGAGTTCAGTGGGAGAGAAGAAATATTCTCTCAGTCCCAGAAGAGCCTACCTGCTTAGCCTGGTCTTTGACAGGTCCGTCCACCACCAGATGTGCGGCTGATGGTTTTGTGGGATGAGGGCTTCTTGAGCATGGTGCCCAGAATGTGGCACTCTCTGCCCCGGGAGATTTGTTTGCTACTACTCTGCCTGCATTTGGATACCAAGTGGAAAGGGCTTTGGTATGGCATATCCTTGGCCTGGATGGTCTGGTTCATAGCATGGTCTTGTTCTGGTCTTGTTCTCTGTCCTTTTTCTGGCATAGTCTTGTTCATGGTCTTGTCCTTGTAGTGGCAGGATCCATGGTCTTGTTCTGGCATGTCTTTGGCCTGGGTGTTAGCTAAACGTTGCTCTCCTTCTTTCTTAGGCTAGCTCTATGGCCATTGGTCATAGTGGCTGGGGCAGATGGGAACTGAAGTTCCACAACATCTGGAGGGCCACAGCTCTCCCCGCCCCCGGTCTAGGTCACTGCACTCCAAACTGCTGGATCACACACACGCCCCTGCCGCCTACATCAGGTTGAAGTGAGTTGCTCTAGTGGTACTGCTCCCATTTTCATTGTCTTCTCTTTCTGAACAGGATGAGAAGGAAAAGAGAATGAGAAAAATGGAGGAAAGAGAGGCAGGAAAGTGTGGGAGATGAGGGGGAAATGGGGAAAGATGAATGGAACATTAAAAATGTTTTAAGTGTGTTCCATGTTTGTTTGTTTATTATTTATTTACAATATGTGTATACCACTCGACATCCAACGACTTCAGAGTGGTGAACAGCAGATAAGATAAAAGAATTAAAACCATGTTAAAATAACTACTATTTTTTAAAAGGAACCAGGTTCTGATAAACCAAGTTCTGATAAAACTGCGGCTGGTCACTCAAGGAAGGCTTCCTGAAATAGCAATGTTTTCAGGGTGCGCCAGAAGCAGCACAAAGCTAGTGCCTGCCTGACCTCCGAAAGCAGGGAATTCCATAGGAATTCCATGTTGTATGTAGGGAGTTCAGAGAAATCTTTTTCCAAGTCTTGTAGAATGGTTTTAACTTTGAGGGGGGGGGATTTGTGCAAATGCGCGCTAGTGCACTTGTGCAATAATGCACATTTGCAAATGAAAAAAAATTCTCATACAAAAAACCCAGTTCTGTCAATGAGTGGACTACAGCATGAAAGATGCCTCACAATCCACCAAACACAGAAGGGACAGATTTATCAAACTCCATACAGCTCTAATTGTAGACTGATGCTGAGGGGAGGTCCCAAGCCTGAAAAAGTTGACCATTACTGGCCTCGATCCAGCAGGCTAACCTATGTCTATAGATGATCCATCACACGATGCCCAAAGAGAACATTTGAGCAAATTCAGGGAGTTTTCACAAGTCAAAGGTGGGGAATCACTTTTGCACCACCACCACTGTTCCACCATGACCTCCATTTTGTAGTCATGGCAATGATGCTTCTCCCAGAGGATGCCGCCTGGCATTTTTCCCAGAATACCAGTGGGGACCATTTTTGGGGAACACAGGATGCTGTCTTGCACCATCAGGCCGTTGCTCTGTCTCGCTGAGTATTGACACAGTGGCCAGCAGTGTCTCTCCACGGATTCAGACAGGAGGCTTTGCTAGTGCTGGACAAATCCCACAATCAGGTTTTTTTAGTCTCAAGTTCATTTCATCCTGTTCATGAAGGACGTCTGCAAAGTTTGGTAAATTCTTTTTAAAAAATTAACTGAATATAATTATCACCTGTCTCTAGTCTTTCCCAGCCATATGTGGAGATGCTGGGGACTGAAGTCAGAACCTTTTGCATGCAAAAGCTGGGGTTTTTCCCCAGAATACCTTTTGGGCTAGGGGTTTTCCCGAGAATACTTTTTGAGCTAGCAGTTTTCCCCAGAATACCTTTTGGGCTAGGGGTTATCCCCAGAATACCTTTTGAGCTAGCGGTTTTCCCCAGAATACCTTTTGGGCTAGGGGTTTTCCCCAGAATACTTTTTGACCTAGCAGTTTTCCCCAGAATACCTTTTGGGCTAGGGGTTATCCCCAGAATACCTTTTGGGCTAGGGGTTTTCCCCAGAATACCTTTGGGGCTAGGGGTTTTCCCCAGAATACTTTTTGAGCTAGCAGTTTTCCCCAGAATACCTTTTGGGCTAGGGGTTATCCCCAGAATACCTTTTGAGCTAGCGGTTTTCCCCAGAATACCTTTTGGGCTAGGGGTTTTCCCCAGAATACCTTTTGCAATGATGTTCTGTCATGACAGAAATGTTGTTCTAGGGCATTCTGGCAAAGAAAGAAAAATTAAGATCCAGCTACAAAATTGGGGGCGGGGGAGCATTTCAACCCAGCACTGCCAGAATACCACCTGAAGAATGGTCATGGTCCAGTGTAGTCTAGGAATGCCTTCTCCTATATGAACCAACCTGAACTTCTGAGACTGAACAGCAGTACTTGGCTGGCTCTGAGTTCTATTAATTTGGGAGATTACTAGGCCAATGAGGGTTGACAGTTTGGAGGGTTGTGTTATTCATTAATGATAACAATTCTGGAATTCTTTCCTCCAGACAGTTTTCCGGAAGCACACAAAATTGGAAGTATTTAAGGGCACAATCCTATGGGGATGGCCACAAGCCTCCGAACCCAGAGGCTTATGGCCATCCAATGCGGAGCAGGACAAGCAGTGCTCCATTAGAGCGAGATGGGTGTTTTCTAGTTGAGGCATCAGGGAGCGGGAGGGACAGAGGCTGCGGAGGCCAGAGACCAGAGGATTCCTCATAAGCTGGCCTCCCCAGTCCCCTCCCCGCCCCACTCACAGGAACACCCCCTTTCCCTTCCCTCTGCAGTCACTTTTGCAACCTTAGAGAGGCAGCTGGGGTGGTTCTCTCCACACTGGCTGCAAGGCGGAAGGGGGGTAGGGAGCTCCAACTCCTGGGTCTGAGGTTGGAGCTCTGTCTCTGACCTTGGATCCAGGAATCAGAAATATCCCATGCCCCCGCCCCCCAATGCTGTCTAGGGGCCACAGGATTCCTCTCCCTATTGTCTTTAAAAATGAATTAGGATTGTATCAAGGGCTGATGAACAAATTCCAATTGAGATTGTTATGAGGGTTTTAAATATCTTTAGAATTCTTGTTTCTACATACATGCTGCAGCATGCAGGGAGAGCAGAGGACGCTGTGGGCTGGACGCCACCAGAGAGCAAAAGTAAACTCATCTATGGAGAAATGATCAACCAGATATTATAAGCCGTAGATCATCCTTCTCCAAGCTGGTGCCCTCCAGATGTTTTGGACTACAACTCCTATCATCATTGGCCACTGGTGAGAACAGGTGGGAATTGTAGTCTGAAACATCTGGTGGGCACCAGCTTGGGGAGGGCTTCTATAGAATGAACGTTGGGCTTCTCCTGCAGCTTTAGGACCTTCATCCTCCCACTACCTCCACCAAGTAAATAGGTGGATTTTTAGGAGCAAGGGCAGGAGTCAGTTAGGCAGGTGGGCAGGTAGGAAGGGGAGAGAAGAGGTGATGCATGGAGGCTCACTAAGGTTGTCACAAAGTATGAATGTCACATGTAATGTTGATAAGAATTCACTGTATTTCATAGAAGTGCCATTCATAATAACCTTGTATGCTAACTGTAAGTGATTAGGAATAGAGTGATTAGCTATGTATGCTCTAAGCTACCTGTGAGTACTGGAAAGTGTTCCTGGGAATGGGGCAAAGAGAGTCGCCAGCCAGAGGTGGGTTGGTTACCACCTCCATCACAGCAAAAAGCATTGTGGCTTAGGAGAGATACCTTCATGAAGGAGCTCTAAGTCAATGGTAAGCCTGGCTTCATTGGGAAGCAGCCCTGGTAGGGTTGGATGGTAGAACTCAGAGTAGTGGTGTGAGCAGGTCCACCATTTAGGATGAGGTCTTCAACACAGGGGTCAGAACAGCCAAGGGTTTGATCTGATTGCCCAGAAAGATCCTGGGAGAACGAGAAGCCTTCCAACCATGATTACCAAAGCTCTGCCAACCATGCCTGCCAGACAGGTAACTGTAAGATCTTGATGATGACTGCTTTGTTGGCTCAGAGGAACAGAACTTCAATTTCACTAAGGAATATGCTAGCCATTATGCTTCTAATCATCCTAATTGCATTACATGCAGTGATGTGTTTTGCTTGTTTCAGCATGGCGAAGTGTCCTTATTCTCTCATACTGTTTGAGCAATGAATATATATTTTGTGCTACCATTGTGTGTTATTTGCCTTGAGAGGGGTTTCAAGGACCACAACCCATATAAATTATTTTTCAAAGCCCAAAACACTCAGCTGGAATTCGTACATCTGTCGCTGAGCGGGGTCTGTCCGTACAGCCTCTGTTTACTCTCTTGGGCTGAATCTACACATAGCAGTTATACTGTTATCATACTGCAGCGATAACTATTGATGCCCATTGGTGTCACATGCACCGATAGTTATCATTGCAGTATGAGAACGGTGAAACTGCTATGTGCAGACTGGGCCTTGGTCTCGTGAGTCACAGACACACCTGTTCAGGGAAGAGGAACAAGCTAGTCGGACGGAGCGGGAATGGGTCTCCCATCTCAAGGTGACTTCGAAAGGAGATTGATCCCAAAACGATTGCACTCCCAATCCTGCTGAAATCCTATCAACACATACTTGAGAGGAAGACACCTTGCACTCAGTGGAACCTCCTTTTGAGTCGACATGCATAGGATCGGGCTATTTGTCTAATTAAACAGACCAACATTTTTACACATTCGGCTGGTTCATGAATGGATCTGGATTTCCACTAACTTCCCCACCACCACCAGCGGTCACCCCTTGTGTCACAGGGCATGTTATTCTGGAAGGGCCTCCAACCCTCCAGAGCGGCTTTTTGCAAGATACAAGGGACTGCAGTGGCTGAACACAGTAATGAAGCACAAGAAGGGATAGGAAATCTTGGCTGTGAATATGATGATGAGCTTGCAAGAGCTCAGCTGCCTGCTCAAGCCTAAGCACTTTGCACAACCTCTTCAGCAAGGCTGATTTTGCATGCGTGCTGGAAGGCCTGCACAAAATATGGACTTCCTGCCATTAGTATAATGGCCTTCTTATTTATTATTATTTAATTTATTTATTGCATTTACATCCTGCCTTTTTTTCTCTTGCAAGGAACCCAAGGCGGCCTATATTCTCCTCCTCCTCTCCATTTTATCCTCACAGCAACAACCCTGTTAGGTAGGCTGGGCTGAGGGTCTGTGACTGGCCCAAAGTCACCCAGTGAGCTTCCATGGCCAAGTGGGGACTAGAACCCAGATCTCCTGGCTCCCAGTCCAGCACTCTCGCCACTACACCACACTGGCTCTTCTTAGAATCAAACTACAAAATACATTAGATAATTAGCATGCAACTGACCCTCCCTTTCTTACTTACTCTAAAGTAAGCATGCTGGGGCCTGATCCAGATCAGGACTGCTGTGTGTGGGTAGGGGAGATTTAAACCTTCCCTGACAGCAACTTGTTTTCTGAAATTCACCCCCAAATGGAGTGCCCAAGCAACACTTCCCCCTATTTAAGTCTCACAGGGGGGGGGCAAATTTCAGAAGACAAGTGACTGTGGGAGGGAGGTTTTAACCCCACCCCCACCCCCCGGCCACATGTGTTGTGGTCTCGGTCCATATTGGAGCTCTGCCTGCTTCCTTAAGAATAAGTAAGAAAGTGGGCCAGCTGCATTCTGTCATGAAGTCTGACCCATACAGTGGAGACCCATGGACTCCACACCAGGTTTTTTACCCCGCAACATTACCGGTGCTTCTGCTTCCGGATTCTGCTTCCAAGTTCTATTTGTTTCATTATACAGCCACTAGATGGCACAGCTGTTATAGCACAACTCCCTCTTTACAGACATGCAGTTTTGTATTAGCCTATTACCTCCATTTCAAATAAAGCCATGGAAATGGTCAGAAAGCATGGGAGAGGCACTGGAGGTTGACGCCGTCATGTAAAGGACCTGCAAACTTCTGTGAGTAATTAATTTCAACTGCAGGATAAAAGCCCCATGTGGAGAAGCCCTTAGATTCCCATGCCCAATGTGGGATTTCAGGGCAGGCAGCTGATCTTTTTCTGCTACATGCAAATCTACCTGGTGAAGAATTTTAGGATCAGTTGATCCCATTAGATGCTGACCTCGTTGATCTGGCAAATCAAACAGCTTGTAGGACATTAAATGATTTGCCTTCAGCCATTTCTGATGCATCCAACACTATGCCAGAGCTATTGAGGGGGATGCGGGGGGCACCAGCCCCTAGTTGGCCTTTCTAAAAGTAAGCAAACAAATATAATTTTCTTGTAAAAACATCCTCTCTTGCTCATGAATTTAATGGATCCGTCCAAGGCCTTGGGTAAGGTGGGGCTATGCAGTGAGAGAAGAGGGGAATTAATGAATCTTCCAGTCCCTTAATGGCACCCTGTGGTATCCTCCAAGCAAAGATTTACTTAGGCTCAAATGACAGTGAGAAATTGCTGATGTAACAGAAAAGTCTGTGCCAGGATCGCTGGGGGAATCGATCATCAGCTGCCTCTGCCAAAGAGCCTTCTGCAGTCACAGGCTGACGGAACAGGCTCAACGGGAAAGGGGGAAGTGGATCGCTTGCCTCTCCTCCTCCTTAATTCTGTTCCTCCCATGCCAACGTCCTATTTCTTTATGCCATAAATTCCTGAATGCGGTCCTAGGTGTGTGCTTGCATTGCAACTGCCGGAATGCAGGTCCAAGCTAGGAGAAGGATGCAAAGATCGTGTCTGTCTGCAGCGGCAGATCAGCAATCGGTTCTCGGCTAGTTGAAGGTGACAAGATGAGCACGTGGTTTTCCATGACATGGATCCACTGGGCCACACTTAGAATGCTGTGTACAGTTCTGGTCACCGCACTTTAAAAAGGATATTGTAGAGTTGGAAAGAGGGCAGAAAAGGGCACTAAAATGATTTAGGGGCTGGAGCATCTCCCCTAAGAGGGAAGGTTACAACAGCTGGGACTGTTTAGCTTAGAAAAGAGATGAGTAAGGGGAAACATGATAGATGTGTGCGAAATTATTAGGGCTGTGTGCCACTTTGGTCCAAATCCTGAATCCTGAAGCAGATCAGGGTGATTTGGGCCAAAGTGGTTTGGTTCTGGAGTGGATTGGGAGCGTCCTGAAGTGGCCTGAAGCAGGTTGTACTACTCCTGAAGTGCTTCCGGCTGCTTCAGTCCAGCCCGGGTAGCTGCCCGCCCCGCTGCACAAGGCCCCTACTCTTTACCTAGACCTTTGTGGTGTGCCCACAGCCATCGACATCTTGGAGGGAGTCGCCATGGCCTGTAATATTGCGTAGATGGCCCTTTTCTGGCCACAATCTACACACCATGTACTTACCAGAAGAAGTAACTGTGCATTTGTAACTGCGCATTTGGTTTCTTTTTCCTAGGTGCAGAACTTGGCATTTATCCCTATTAAATGTAATTCTGTTGTTTTCTGCCCAGCGCTCCAGTCTATCAAGATCACTTTGAATTTTGTTTCTGTCTTCCAAAGTATTAGCTATCCTGCTCAATTTGGTGTCATCTGCGAATTTGATCAGCATTCCCTGCACCTCCTCCTCCAAGTCATTAATACAAATGTTGAAGAGCACTGGGCCCAGGACTGAGCCCTGCGGTACCCCACTCATTACCTCTCCCCCGTTTGAGAAGATCCTATTAATAAGCATTCTTTGAGTCCGATTCTGTAGCCAACTGTGGATCCACCGGATCGTTGTTTCATCTAGCCCACTTTGAGCTAGTTTGCTCATCAGGATATCATGGGGCACTTTGTCGAAAGCTTTGCTGAAGTCGAGGTATATGATGTCGACAGCATTCCCACAGTCCACAAGGGAGGTTACTTGATCAAAAAATGAGATCAGATTCGTTTGGCAGGATTTGTTCTTGACAAATCCCTGTTGGCTTCGAGTCATCACTGCCTTGTTTTCAAGGTGCTTACAGATGGATTGCTTTATCATCTGCTCCAGAAATGTGCGGAGTGTGCTGGAGTGTGCTGATGCACTCATGCCCCGCTTGTGGGTTCCTGGTCGACAGCTGGTTGGCCACAGTGTGAACAGATGCTGGATGATGGACCCTTGGTCTGATCCAGCAGGGCTCTTCTTATGTTCCTCTGGAAGCACTACCAAACCAATGGGTAGACCCATTGAAATCTGGGTGCTTAAATTAGTAAGCCCCATTGATTTCTGTAGGTCTACTTTAAATATGACTAAGTCTGGACCCAATCCCTTCTGAGTAGGGAGAATGGAGGGAGGGCTCAGACTGGAGCACAGGGCCAAAGTTCAGGGGCCAGCAGCCCACAGGATCCCCAGATGACTACCCAGCAAGCAGCAGATGCTGGGGGCAGCAGCAAGGGGATGCCAGGGCCTGCCAAGGGTGATGCTGCTGGCTGCCCGATCCTTTCTTTCTCCTCCTTTAAAAAAAAATATAGTTGGAAGCTGGTCAGCCAGGCCAGGCAGCTAGATGCTTACAGATGCTCATTAAAAAAAATAAAATTAAAAATATATTATCCTTTTCTGCAACAGAATGTTGCCTTATTCCCAGGTCAATGTGTTTAGAATCAGGACAGCAGAAGCAAACTCCATTTTATTCCTGTAGTCATGATGGTGCCATGAATTAAGTGCATTTAAAAAGCAAAACCGAACATACTCAGTGCATTTCTTCTTTTTTAATCAGGGTTGGCAAATGGGTTTTTTCCCTTTGGTTTCTTGTTCTAGCATATCGGGAACGTAGAAACAGTGGTAAAGCAAGGAAGGGCAGTTGAGGGAGGGGGAGAAGAGAAAAGTTAGTTGTGTGCTTCACAAATAAAGCGGGACATCCAAAGCCCCCCACCCACCTACCCAATAAGGGCGCAATCCTATGCATGTTTAGACAGAAAAAAGTCCTACAACAGGGCTTTTTTTCCGTCTAAACGTGCATAGGATTGTGCCCTAAGGCAATGAAGCTGAGGGTCTAGAATCGCCTAACTGCACCACTGAGTTTCCGGAAGTGTAGCCTGATTTCACCCTCTGTATGTTGGAATGGGAGGTGGGGTGAAGAGAAACGTTACAAAGCAGCCCTATGCTCTGGTGCACTGTTTAGAGTGTTGAACCAGAACTTGGGAGATCCAGGTTCTAGTCCCCACTCGGCCATGAAGCTCACTGGTGACTTCGGGCCAGTCACTGACTCTCAGCCTAACCTATCTCATAGGGTTGTTGTGAGGACAACATGGAGAGGAGGAGGAGGAAGGCCTTGTAAGCCACCTTGGGTTCCTTGCAGGAGGAAAAAAGGGCGGGATATGAATGTAATAAATAAACAAATAAATAACAGACATGTCTGCTCAGTGGGACTTACTTGTCAGTAAGTGGGTACAGGATTGCAGCCTTAGTTGTGTGCTTTACAATCAAGTAACACACATGCAGCCTAAATGGGGGGAGGGGGTGGCTTCCAGACCAGGTAGTCCAGGCAGGGCAGGCATCAAGAGTAGGCATGGTCAGGCACCTGGTGAGGGTCCTCACCCCAGCAGGGGCCCACAGGCAAGTGCTTCCTGGACCTGCTCCTCCTCTTCGCCATTGCGACCTGCTTGTTCCCCTGCCTCTCACTCAGGCCCAGACATCGGTGGTGGTGAGAAGGAGGAGCAGGAGATGCCGCCTGGCTCTCGGCCTGCCAAGCAAGCAAGCGGTAGCAGTGGAGAGAAAGAGGAGGAGGGCAAGAGCAGCTGGGGACAAGGGCGGCGAGAGGGGGGACTCACCCAGGGAGGGAGACCCTGGAGGGCGCCTCGCCCAAGGACCCTCCAAAACCTGGAGTCCAGGGCCTGCTGTTGCTGAGTCCAGGGTCGAAAATGACCTAGCCGCACCCTCTGTTTTGTTTATTTATTTAATTTAAAACATTTCTTGGCCGCCTTTCAGGACAGAAGGCCTCCCAAGGCGGCTTAAAGCAATAAAATACATTAAAAAGTTAAAATATTAAAAGCGACAAAAGCATAAAAACGTAAGAAAAACAACAAACGCCAACAACGAAACCAGCAGCAACGATAATGGCAGTCGCAGCTGTGCACGCCACAGTCAACACTCCTCTGTTGCACTGCCCCTGTCAACCCTGTGAGAAAAAAACCTGTCACTGAACTCCAGCCTGGCTTAGCCACAGAGTAGTTTTTCCAACCTGGAGGGAGGCTGTGAAGTATCGGATCTCCATTTTTAAAAAAAGGCAGAACCTGCCCGGGTTCAGATGACATTACAAGCCACAGCTGGGGCTTGAACAGGCAACCTGACCATGGCTCATCATGGCTTAAATAGGCCATGGTGGGCTGCAGTGATCGTGTGAACTAGGTCACTGGGTTGGGTTCAGACTGAGTCCTACTTAGAGTAGACCTATTGAAATTAGTGGGACATAAGTTAGTCATGACTAACTTAATTCCCAATGATTTCAATGGGTCTATTCTGAGTATGACTTAGTCTGGATACAACCCAATAATCACACACACCACTAGAGTTGGATCAGGGCCATGATATTCCCTCACGGAGCACGTTGCTAAAGGTGTGTATTGGGACTATAGAGAGGAGAGTGGTGTGAACTCTAAACGAGACAGACCATGATCTGGAGTTTCATCTTCTCTCTATATATAAATGGAAGCGTTTTTCTGTATGTCCTCTGTGGAATTGAAAACCGTACCTCTGCCTGTAAAAAAAAACTTTCAGGATTTGTTGTATCTCTCTATCTGGGATGGTTTTAGGCATCCCATTAAAAAGGGGGATAATGAAGAAAGAGCTGAAATAATCAGATTGATGCAGCAGGAGATGGGAAAAGGGAGCAAGCTGCCCAGGTAATGGAAGAAGAATGATGGCATTTGATGTGGTGGGCGGGGAGAGAAGGAAGAGCGGAGAAGAAAGGAGTCATGGCTGACAGAGAGGGAAGCTCAAGACAGTCTTTAGGAGACAAAGAGCAAAACACATTAATTATAATTACTTTGCATGTATCGGTGAGGTTGAAGCCAGCAGCAGCAGCAGCAGGCACTATATGGCAGACTTTCTTAATCAGGAGATTGCAGGAAATTCCACTTTCTTAACCAGGAGATTGCAGGAAATTCCACTTTCTTAACCAGGAGATTGCAGTTCATACAGTTTGAAGATAGGCGTGAAAGCCTTTGTTGCATCAAACAAAGGGCTCTTCCCAACCCATGCAAAGCCAGGTCCGTTTGCTAGTTCTGCGACATCTGTAGGTCAATGCAAGGCATAGATGCATGCATTATAATACATGTTATTTTTACTGACCAAAGGCAGATCTTAAGCCAAGCACATCAAATAATTGTCAACCTCTGATAGACTCTACCAGGTGTATCACTGTGTTGTATTTATTTCATTATTTATTTCATTTCTGTACCTCCCAATAGCTGAAGCTGTCTGGGTGGCCCACAAAAATTAAAGCCACAGAGTACAACATAAAACAATATAAATATGAAAGGTTAAAACTACAGTATAAAACTACAACCAGAATAAAACCTAGCACCAATGCAGATATTTAAAATACAGATTTAAAACAACAGAGCTAGAATGTTAAAATGCTGGGAAAACAAAAGAACCCTTCCCCTGGCGCTGAAGGGAGTACAGTGTAGGTGCCAGGCGAACCTCTCTAGGGAGCCAGGGTGTCAAAGCAGAAAAGGCCCTCTTGGTAGCCACCCACCTCACTTCCTTTGGCAGGGGCTCCCAAACGGCTGAAAATGATCTTTGGCTCGGGGCAGGCACATGTGGGAGGAGGCAATCCTTCCGATAACCTGGCCCCAAGTCGTTCGGAGATTTGAATGTTAATACGAGCACTTTGAATCAGACCCACACAAGACAAATGTGGATTATAAATGAGGGTAAGAAAACTGCCAATTAGCAATACAGAATACATTGTGTATTGCAAATTCTCCTCTCTGCATATACTAGGGCTGAGCACAGACTCCCCAATTTGTTTTGGATGCCAATTCAGACGTTCTGACTCGGCCCAGCTTCGCTTCAGACTGATTCGGACCCAAGCCTATTTGTTTCGGATTCAGATCCAAACCAAGATTTGGATATCCAAATTATTTGCATTTTACATTTTCCCACTGACTTGCATTGGAAAATCTCCCATGAGATACAGCATTCCCCTCCCACTCCTCCACCACTGTCACTGATTGGAGACTACTGGGCTAAGTTCAGCCCTAAGCTGGCAACTAGAGTTGCCATTTGCCATTTGCCCTTCCCTCCTCTTCCCCACTCTGCCCTCCTCCTCGCCCACTCCCTGATCTTTTGCAAGTTGGTACATTTTAGAGACAGGCTGTCTGCACTTCAGAATGGCTTCAGAATAGCTCCGAATCTCCAAGGTACACCGAGGTGCTTCAAGGGCAACCTGCTTCACCTCGGACCGCTTCAGGGCTATTCTCACCTCCTTCTCAACGAAGCACCCCCAAAGCACCACAATTCGCTCTGGGATTTGGATTCAGCCCCAAAGCAGTGCACAGGCCTAGCATATATTATCCTTTTCTTCTAACTTTGTATTTTATTGATTACTTTTTCATTTGTTATTTTTAACCTTTCAAACTGCCTTGGGAGGTCATTTTGTTGTTGCTGTTGTTAATTCAACAGCAGGATAGAAATGTTTCTGATAAATAAATAAAACACCTCATGAGTGCTCAATATTTGGCTGATGGTCCAATATTCCCTTTCAGCAAAGTACCTCCATTTCATATGATAATAACATCCATGGCATCTTGCATTTTGTCCCTCATTTAGAAGTGTTCTAAACAAGGGATTGATAGAGATCATAGAATAGTAGGATTGGAAGGGGCCTATAAGACTATCGAGTCCAACCAATGCTATTCGGTTGGAGCTTTCTGTATGCTGATCAGTCTAGACCAGTTTATTGTTTGTTTGATTGATTGCAGTTATATACTGCCTAATAGCCAAAGTTCTCTGGGTGGTTCACAAAAATTACAAAATCACAAAAAAAGAGTTACCATCTTTTCTGACTGGTAACAGATGACAGATTCCTCAATTCAGGGATGGGTAACCTTCACTTGAGGGAGCTCCCCATTCAACCCACCAGCTTTTCCCCCAGGCTCTCCCCATCTCTGCAGGCCCAGCCTCCACTTCCCCAAGCAGGGAAAATGGAGATACGAGATTTTCCCTGCTCCTGCTCCACCACTCTGCACTCAGGCTGGGAAAAAAGCCTCCATCCATGCCAATGGAGGCTTTTTAAAAGACTGGTTGCAGTCTGGGAGGCGTTTTGCAGGAGAGTCACTGCTAGGGAGGGAACAGCTAACCGTACCCAATGCTGCACCCCCTCAAACAGCCCCTCCCCCCCAAACATGTTGCAATCAGGCCTTTAAAAAGCCTCCACTGGAGTTTAATTGATGAGGCATTGCATGCAAGACCCTCTGCATATAAAGCTTGTGCTCTACACATGGCATCCTTCCTGTCCTCCAGTCATGCATGCTAAGATGTCTTAGTGTCAACAGACATCTATCACTGAATAAGGTGTGCCACGCCTGCTCCTCCCTTGTCCTGGTTCAGTCTCCTCATCTCGGTAGCGGCTTGTTTTTTCTGGCCCAAATCCACCCATCAACAGCAATTAGAAACTATTGGGTTACACTGCCCTTGGAGTGGCATGATTGACCGACACAATCCCAAATTTGGAGAGACAGCTGCCGCACAAGTGCACACTAATAGCATGGAAAGGACTGTTAATGTTTGACAAAGAGGTTTGCAGGGGCGCAATCAGTTTGCAGTGCATGTTCGGAAGGAGAGAAGACAACGAATGCATTTAGGCATGAGACTGGGGGTTTCTGTGGCAAACCAGCAATGATGGCTCAAGTTCAACTATTTTTTTTAAGGCAGACTAGAAATACCTGATTACACTTTAGCAGGAGCCCCTTAACTGAATTTTCAAAACCTCCCTGATGATCTCAAGCCAATTGACCATTTACGGATCTTCATAAGTTGTCATTTTTGTATTCTCAGTTATACCCGCGGCCGCCCCCAAGCCCTGTTTTCTGGTCTACATCCCCAGAAAGATAATAGGATGCACACATCTTTGGCACATCCTTAAGACCACATCTGTTCACTGTTCATTTCATCCAGATGGTTGGATGAAATGAAATGAAATGGGATATTCCTCGGTATAATTGATTTTATTATTTGTTTATTTTAAATATTTATACCCTGGCTTTTGATCAAATGAGCCCAAGGCAGCTTATAATAGATTAAAACAACACGAAGAAACTGAGAGAGAGACAGAGAGAGAGAGAGACCCAATCCAATTGTCTTATAGAGTGATTCCATCACCTATCTTCTGAGAGCAGAGTACTTTCTGCCAGGGAGTGGGGAAGCAAGCTCCCTGCATCTGCCTCTACTCTGGCCAATGAAAGGGGCCATGCTGATCTTCCATACACCAACAGGGTTCTTCCCAGGATGATGAAGGTGTGAACTCCCAAAGCCTCTTAGTCCTCCAGCCACGGCCTTTCCCTACTGCAGTTCAAGTCATTTAAATTTAACTCCCTTGCTCCTTGCATTACAACCCATGTTGTCCATATTCACAATTTTGAAATAATTACATATGCTAGAAACAGCAAGCAGCTGAGCTCTACTGTTCCATTACAGAGTTACACCAGTAAGAGAATCCCTGGAATTCTGGGCAGTTCAAATGACATGTTGTTGTTGTTGTTGTTGTTGTTGTTGTTGTTCAGTCGTTCAGTCATGTCCGACTCTTCGTGACCCCATGGACCATAGCATGCCAGGCCTTCCTGTCCTGTGCTCTCTCCCGGAGTGTGCTCAAGTCCATATTCATTGCAACGGTGATGCTATCTAGCCATCTCATCCTCTGCCGTCCCCTTCTCCTTTTGCCTTCAGTCTTTCCCAGCATCAGGGTCTTTTCCAGGGAGTTTTCTCTTCGCATTAGGTGGCCAGAATATTTGAGCTTCAGCTTCAGTATCTGTCCTTCCAATGAGCAGTCAGGGTTGATTTCCTTTAGGATGGACTGATTTGACCTCCTTGCAGTCCAGGGGACTCGTAAGAGACTTCTCCAGCACCACAGTTCGAAAGCATTGATTCTTCGGCGCTCAGCCTTCCTTATTGTCCAGCTCTCACAGCCATACATTACTACTGGGAAAACCATAGCTTTGATTATATGAACCTTTGTCACCAAGGTGATGTCTCTGCTTCTGACTATGCTGTCTAGGTTTGCCATAGCTTTCCTCCCAAGGAGCAAGTGTCTTTTAATTTCATGGCTACAGTCACCGTCTGCAGTGATATTGGGGCCCAAGAAAATAAAACCTGTCACTGCTTCCATTTCTTCCCCTTCTATATGCCAGGAAGTGATGGGGCCAGATGCCATGATTTTAGTTTTTTTAATGTTGTTGAGTTTCAAACCAGCTTTTGCACTCTTCACTTTCACCCGCAAACGAGAGGCTCTTTAGATCCTCTTCACTTTCTGCCATTAGGGTGGTATCATCTGCATATCTGAGGTTGTTGATAATTCTCCCGGCAATCTTAATTCCGACCTGTGATTCATCCAACCCAGCGTTTCTCATGATGTACTTTGCATATCAGTTAAATAAGCAGGGCGACAATATACAGTCTTGTCATACCCCTTTCCCAATGTTGAACCAATCGGTTGTTCCATGTCCGGTTCTTACTGTTGCTTCTTGACCCTCGTACAGGTTTCTCAGGAGACAGGTAAGGTGGTCTGGTACTCCCATCACTTTCAGAATTTGCCACAGTTTGTTGTGATCCACACAATCAAAGGCTGTAGCGTAGTCAATGAAGCAGAAATAGACGTTTTTCTGGAATTCTCTTGCTTTCTCCGTGATCCAGCGAACCTTGGCGATTTGATCTCTAGTTCCTCTGCCTCTTCGAAACCCAGCTTGTACTTCCGGTAGTTCTCGGTTCACATACTGCTGAAGCCTACTTTGTAGGATTTTGAGCATCACCTTGCTGGCATGTGAAATGAGCGCAATTGTACGGTAGTTTGAACACTCTTTGGCATTGCCCTTCTTTGGGATTGGAATGTAAACTAACCTTTTCCAGTCTTGTGGCCACTGTTGAGTGTTCCAAATTTGTTGGCATATTGAGTGCAGCACTTTAACAGCATCATCTTTTAGGATCTTAAATAGCTCAGCTGGAATACTGTCATCTCCGCTAGCTTTGTTGTTAGTAATGCTTCCTAAGGCCCACTTGACTTCACTTTCTAAGATGTCCGGCTCAAGTTCACTGACCGCACTATCATGGCTATCAGGGACATTCAGATCTTTCCTGTATAGTTTTTCTGTGTATTCTTTCCACCTCTTCTTAATCTCATCTGCTTCTGTTAGGTCCCTGCCTTCTTTGTCCTTTATCATGCCCGTCTTTGCACAAAACGTTCCCTTGATATCTCCGATTTTCTTGAATCGATTTTCTTGAATGTTCACCTGAATTAAATTCGCCCATGCCTGTCCATTTTAGTTCGCTGATTCCCAAGATGTCGATGTTCAATCTTGCCATCTCATGTTTGACCACCTCCAGCTTACCTTGATTCATTGATCTGACATTCCAGATTCCTAAACAATATTGTTCTTTACAGCATCGGGCTTTCTTTTCACCACCAGACACATGCACAGCTGAGTGTCCTTTCGGCTTTGGCCCAGCCGCTTCACTCTTTCTGGCGCTACTTGGAAATTCCCTCTGCTCTTCCCCAGTAGTATATTGGACACCTTCCGACCTGAGGGGCTCATCTTCTGGCGTCATATCTTTTAGCCTTGTGATACGTTCCATGGGGTTTTCTTAGCAAGAATACTGGAGTGGGTTGCCATTTCCTTCTCCAGTGGACCACATTTTGTCAGAACTCTCCACCATGACCTGTCTGTCTTGGGTGGCCCTGCACGGCATAGCTTATGGCATCAGTGAGTTATGCAAGCCCCTTTGCCACAACAAGGCAGTGATCCATGAAGGAGTCAAATGACATACAGCATCCAGAAAGTTCAAAAGATGCAGCAAAAACGGACACCACCATCAGACTCCGAAGGTCTGGTTTCCATATGCAGCAGAATGAGGTGGCGGGGTCCAGAGGTGATAGAATGCTGGGCAGCTGTAGGTGAGGGACCATATTCATGAATTCTCCACTACATTTTTTTTTAAAAAAAAACCTCCTTCTCCCTTCAAGCAGAAAGATAGCACCACAAGGAGCAAGCTAGACTAGAACTGTCCCCCCCCCCGATGTGGTGCTATTGTTGTTGCTGTTGTTGTTATCGCTTATTGCTTATTGATTGTCACTTATTACTTATTTTAATGTGGGAGAACATTAAATGGGGCGGGCAGAAGATTTAACAATAGCAACAACTAAATGACTAACACACACACACACACGCACACACACTAATTATACTGACGAAATGCTCCTGCCCTGCTCCATATGTACCTGCCTGGACCCTAAGATCATCCTCAGCGGTTCTTCTCCGTGAGCCCCTGACAAAGGAAGTGAGGCAGGTGGCAACCAGGAAGAGGGCCTTCTCTGCTGTGGCTCCCCAGCTGTGGAATGAGCTTTGCCTGGCACCTATGTGGTATTCCTTCCGGCGCCAGGTGAAGACCTTTTTATTCTCCCAGGCATTTTAGCTTTCTATTATTTTAGCTTTGGTGTTTTAAATCTGTATTTTAAATCTCTGCATTGCTGCTAAGTTTTATTCTGGTTGCATGTTATATCGTGGTTTTAATGCTTTTATATTTTATGTTGTTTTTTCCTGCACTTTTTGGTTTTAATTTTTGTGAACTGCCCAGAGAGCTTTGGCTATTGGGCAGTATAGAAATGAAATACATATATACATACATACATACATACATATAAATAAATGCTGGGATGCCTGCCCAGGAAGGGTGGGGGGTCTGTATGTGTAAAGACTTTGAGCTCCGTTCAGCTCTGGTACTCAAAACAAACGCCTAGACTCAGGAATCTTGAATTCAAAATCTTTTGCACCTGGCTCTGGTTGGTGCATCTTGGGGTTCCAGTACAATACAAAGTAGATCCTGCAAGCCTGAAGTCTGCCCACTCCTACATTGAAAATCCCCCCCTTACACACCTTCAGCAGTGCTTAGCCAGTGCATTGCTTCTGTCTCTCACAGTGAAGTAACAGGTATAGCTCGTAAGTGGCGAGCCATTTTGCATTATAGCCGGGAATAAGTGTACACTGGGATTCCACAGCAGCCCAGAAGTCATGCTGGATGCAGTACTGAGCACAAAGTTCAGCTCCTGGATAATAACAGTTCTAACTCTTTAAAAAATAAAAATGCAAGTTCCAAGCCTTTGTGGCTGCAGAGATGTGCTTGGAAATATGTGGGCAATGCCTGTTAGCATTTTCAGAAGCCAGAGTGGTGGCTGAAAAGAAGTCTTTAGAACGCTGTGTAGTTCTTTGCCTCTCCCCCCATGACTAACGAAACCAGAATGAATTATTCAAAATTGTACTCAGGGATGCATAAGAGATATTGTACAGATTTGCAGAACGTATGCAAGTTGCAGAATCCAGCTTTTCGGTGCAGAATCTGGATCAACAGCATGCATTAAAAAAAAGAGGGGCACAAAGGTCACAGAACCAAGGCCACAAATAAGAGAACCCCCGAATGGTGATGAAAGACCAATGGCCCTGACAGCCCAAACACAATGATGATGGCTTTCTGTTAAAGAAGCTGGAGTTCACCATGACCAACAGCCCTGAGCTAGGAAGGTGAACTCGAGGCCAGAACATCTGATTCTGCCCTTTTTGCACATGTTTCCTTCCAGCGTGGTTTGCGCCTCGTGCTCATGTCACTTTCTCCATAATGCATGCCTGGTGCCCACAGACATGAATAATACATTGTGTTCTTTATCATATTTCCTGTTGCAACGTGTTATTTATAAAGTCTTTCATGTTGGCTTATTTGCTGGCCTAGCTTATTTAGGCTAAAAGGCCATGAATAACCTGAAAGCCACCAAAGTAATGGGATATCTCAAGGACTCGTTCTTAATAGCTGATGACAACCTGCAGTTACAGTGTGTCCTCCAGTTCTTCCTGCATTGCTGAAGCTAATCTCAGGGCCTTCAAAAGACCATAAGAAGAGCCCTGCTGGATCACACCAAAGGCTTGTCTTGTCCAGTGTCCTGTTACCACAGTGGCCAATCAGAGACCTATGGGAAGCCCACAAGCAGGACACCCTTCTGCTCATGTTCCCCAGCAACTGATATTGAAAGGCATACTGCCTCTGATACTGGACGTAATATATAGCCATTGATTGCCTTCTCCTCTGTGAATTTATCTAACTCCTCTTTAAAGCCATCAAAGTTGGCGGCCATCTTGTGGAAGCAAATTCCATAGAAGAAGAGTAAGCCAGTGGCCAGGATGAAGGCTATGCCAGTTTTCACTTCATTTTCTGGTCCTTACACACACACACACACACACACACACACACCAAGATGTGTAAGTAATATTTTTTTATTCATGATTTTGATGTGTTTCAACACTGCTTCCAAAGGCATGGGAGCAGGGCCGGCCCAAGACATTTTGCTGCCTGAGGCAAAGAACAAGATGGTGCCTCCACCCATTCCATGTTCAAAAGCCAACTGGAATGGCAGATGAATCTGTCTTCAACACTGATGATGGGACAGTGTCCTCCAAAGCACCTGAAGACTGCAGGCTAACTGACAGGTGCCCAGCAGGCTAAGGGTAGGCTAGGGGGTACACAGCTTCTCCTCCTAGCACATTGTTGCCACCTCTTGGTGTTGGCCACCTGAGGCAACTGCTTCACTCTGCCTCATGGTAGGGCTGGGCTGGCCCTGCATGTGAGTCCTCTTCAGGTGGTCTCTACCTCCTGTTAGTGTAAAGGCAGAGGAGTGATTGAGGCTGTTCTTGCTGGCCCCATCCCTGAGGCTGCACTCCATGACAGCCCAGTTCCCCTTGATGTTCACACGCTAAGTGCATCTGCAAAGTGGAGCATAGGTTCATATAGGTTCATATGTGTAGACTTCCAAGCAGTTGGGAACCCCAGTTGTGCAGGGGCCCCCATCACATGGAAGCCTACTTATGCAATCAACTGCGTGGGTGTAGCCCCCCCCCCCCGCAAACGTTGCACTGAACGTGTGTATATCAGTGGCTAGGCATGCAGAATCAGGAGACAGGCCAGCAGCCGCATCCCCATCCCTTTGTCCACATTGAACAGCTAACACACGGAGGAGAGTGCCTGGAGACAGTCGTGGTGTAGGCCTCACGTTGGGGGTGCAAAAACTCAGGCTGAGGCCCCAATCTGGCCCTCACAGTTTCCCTGGATGGCCACGCCCCCTTCTTCTGGCCCTGGACCTTTCCACTGACCACCACTCATTTTTTGGTTTGTGCCATTTTCCCCCATTCTAGAAGATTGGAATGCCTCTCCTAGGGCTTAGCTCTTGCGGCCAGTAAGAGCTTTAAGCTCGTGGCAGTTTGGCCCCTGGGCCTTTAGCCCTGCCCACCACTGGCAGACAGCCACTGGAATTTGGAGAATGCCCTGGAGTGCTTCTCCAAAGCAGAATTTGGCCTTGCATGATGACACCTGGCCTGTGATGTCTTAGCAGAAGGTCTTGTGTGGAGGTGAACTTCAGTCCAGTGGGTAGAGCACATGTTTTGCATGCAGAAAATCCCCCGTTACATTATTCCCTTATGTAAATAATTTCCTAAATATCTTTTAAAAAAAATCTTATAAGCTTGTCTTTAGTGGTGGCGGCGGTGGTGTATATCCCATGCCATTGCCATAGGAACCAGGCTTCTGAGTTTCTAAAAGGTACATAGGGATTACTTTGGTGGCAGCGGTTAAAGGTTTTCGAGTTCAGGCATCATTCCCTAACTCTATTTGGGAACTTTATCAAAAACTGTGGCAAGGAGTTCCACAGACCCAAGCCTCAAAGGAACATAACATGGAATAACTTACATTGCTGTCCTGCATGTGGTGGTAGTGGTGGGATAACTGATGTGTAGCAGATTGCAGCTACAGTATCTCTGACAGATGGCCATCCAGCCTCTGTTCAAATAACCCCACTGAAAGAGAACCCACCAGTGGAGGCGGATGGCTCCAATTTTGGTAGGGCTGCAAATGCATTCCGGATTTCAGTCAGAACCAGCCAGGACTCTAAAGGTGGTATCCAAGGTGCTGAGCCCTATCCTCAAAATAGGTTCAGCATTTAGAATGAATTCACAGCCCCACTGAAACTGAAGCCACCAGCCTCCACTGGAAGCCACCACTTCCTGAGGCAATCTGTTCCACTGCTGATCAGCTCTCACGGTTAGGAAATCTCCCTAATTTTGTGCCGAAATCCACTTCCCTGCAATTTCCAGCCAGTGGTTCTAGTCCTGCCCTCAGGAGTAAGACAGAACTCGCCAGCAATGTCTTCCACATTTCGAAGGTGAGTGATTCCAAACTGTTTCCGGGGGCACCCCCTGCCGCCAGTTGGGCAGTCCCTTTCCTTCCTTCACTTCAAATCAAAGAGTTCACTGTTTGCCAGCCCCCATTATTCTGCCCCCAGATCATGAAGATGCAGCATCGTTCCAGGAGCATTCTGGGGGAGAATAACGGCAGCCACCCTCCTTCCTCCTAGAAGCCCCTCACCAGGGTGTCAGGCCAGCTCTGAGTCCAGCCTAACCATCTCTAGGAACTGAAGTGCATATTGGGGCTACAATAATTCAACTACCAGACACAGTTGGGTAATTAGTGGTGTGCCAAAAATGTATCCCACATTTTTTTTTTAACTTGTCTCATTCAATTTGAAAGAAATTGCTTTTGAAAAGAAATTCAGCAGTGAAGAAATTTCGGAGAAATTCTCATGGCTTGGGTTTGGGGTTCTTGAGCTTACCTTACTTAGGTGGAGGACGAGAAGTATGCATGAGTGTCCTGTCTTTCACTGTACAATCCTTTCTCTGGCAGCCTGTAGCCTTCTCAGCTTCCTGCACTTCAATTCAAGCCCGGGGAAGGCATCAAGTCAAGAGGCAGTCTGTTTCACTGCCAAATAGCTCTCACCTTTAGGAGGCTTCTCCTAATGTGTAACTGAAATTTGCTTTCTGTTTCCACCCAGTGGTTCTCTTCTGCTCCCTGGAGCAACCAAGAACAACCCTGCTCCATCTTCTGCGTGACAGCCTTTCTGATACTGGAAGCTTGGTTCCGGTTCCAGCTTCCTCACAATCCTGGTCACTCTTTTCTGGACACGCTCCAGTTTGTTCATATCCTTCTTAAAATGTGGCACCCAGAATTGGACACAGTACTCCAGATAACACAGAATAGAGTGGAACTATCATTTGCTGTGAACTAGACACTACGCTTTTGTTAATGCAGCCTCCCCACAGGAAGCAAGGCCTTGTGGTTCTTCCTAACCCATTACATCTATCAAGGCTCAATTTGTCATTATATAGCACTGTTCTGAGAGGTCTTCCGGGAAGAAAAAATGGCATCTATCAGGACAAACTCTATTGCCAGTAAATTTCATCCCCCACCCCAATTCCTGTCCCACCCACCCCTGAGTAATGGCTGATATGGCTTCAGAACTTTCACTACCTGCAAATAGGGTGGTGAGGGCCAGAGACAATGAATAAATAATTTTGGCTGATGGTACTTTGAGAGCATGTCTGGTGCTTTGCCTCTTATACTTAAACCTGTGTGCAGTCATTCAGAAGTAGGGCTGTGCTGAAATGGGGAAGGGGTATATTTCACACAGAAAATGTTCATAGAAAACTAGAGATGTATGAACCCCTAGCTCTCTGGAGTGCAGCCGCGTCCACTGGAGTGGCTCTCTGGCTCCCTATAAGACACGATACGCTAATGGTGATTGCCATTAGCCTATTGCAGGAAAAATACAGCCATAAATGGCATATTGTATGCCATTTGTGGCCATAAAGCACTGACTTTGACCTAAATTGCAGCTGTTCATGGCTTTTTGGGTCAAAGTAAGTGCTTTGCAGCCGCAAATGGCATACAATACGCCATTTACAGCTGTAACCGTTAGCGTATTGTGTCTTATAGGGAGCCAGAGAGCCACTCTGCTGTGGACTCCGGAGGTTGGATTCTTTGGAATCCAGCCTCATTTGAGTCCATAGTAGAATTCTCCAGCATTCCTATATAAAACACAGCCCACCTGTTTTAGTGGTTTTTAGGGGGGGTGATTGTAAGACAGATCAACAAGGTTCACCCATTCAGAGTGTGACCAGTAAACTTTGTCTTCAGTCTGGTGTGACTTCCTGATGTTATCACACAGCCAAATCTGACTGGTTACATAATGTCCTGAAGAAGCCTATTCCAATCCTGCCCTCACTCTGACTTGACTCTGTGGTATTGTGGACACATAATCAAATCTGGTTGATTGTGAAACAATGTGATGTAATCATTTTGCTTATATGATCCCTGATTGGCTAGGATTGCCTCAGGAAGAAGCCTCTCCCCTTTTTGTTTGATGGTACATTTTCTGTAATAAAATTATTATGGGGGGGAGGTTTTTTATATATATATCAGGTGAATATTTAGTAATAAACTCTTCTCCCTTGAAATATGGGCCGAAACCAGCCAAATGTAAGCCGCATTTGTTTCAATGGGGAGACAGTTAAGCATGCACAGTATGTGATGTTGCCAGCTGTAGGCCCGATGCTGGAAACCACCATTTTCAAGCCTCCTTCCTTGGAGGAGATTTCAAGGGCAGTAGCCCTGTGGCACTTTCTGTCTCTCGCAGCTTCCTTTCAGCTGTTGGTTCTGGTCTGTGGGCAGCTGCTGAAGGGACGCTCCTGTTGCTGCCGGCCATTTGTCATCATTAACTCCTTGGTGAAGGCTATTAGAAGCCACACAAGGGAAGATGAACCTCTTTGGGGAATTCACCTGGACAGGGTCAAAAATCCAGAGCATCACGAGACAACTAATTCCAGGAGCTGTGTTTCGGAGAGTGCCATCTTCCTGCCAGGTTTCTGGTTGTTTTTCTCTCCTTCTCTGTCTCCATGTGCTAAAGTTTTGTTGGGGTCACACCTTTTGGATTGAGTTTTCTATTTCTTTCAGAGAACTGCAGCCCCAAATTAGGATGGGTATTTCCTTCTTTTGAGGGCAAGGGGAGGAACAGAGAACAGGTAGCTGAAGTTTTATTTGCTGATACAGCTAAACCCCGGGCCACATTTGTTTTCACCGTTCACGCCACACAAAATCATGGGTGTGGAATGCAGACGCTATGAGGGCCTCAAGTTTCATTTGAATAAGGAAAAGCAAGTTTCTATGGTTGCAATGATAGGCTGGAAAGTGTGTGGGCATTTGCCTGCTTGTCAGGACCAGGAGGACAATTCCAGATGGGTAACCAATGGCCCCACTTTGCAAGTCACAACAACCCAGGGTTTTTTTAAATGATGGATCTTGTGAATGTGGCAGTGTGTCAGAGCATGCTGCCTGATTACTGCCTCTGCAATCGGGGGCATCCAAGCAACCCAGGGACACACCGTCCCTGGGATGTTTAGCGTGACATACAAACCAGTAACTTCAGCTTGTCTGGGGAGAGACAAGCCAGAGCTGGAACTCAGAGTTCAAACCTGGGTCCCAACTCTGGCTTGTCCCTCCCCTGACAAGCCAGCTTTCCTGGTTTGCATGTCATAATAAACAACCCTGAGTTGTTATCTCCTACTGCTCACAGCAAGAGCAACCAGGCAGCACACGGTGGCCATGTGTCCTAGATTAGAGAGAACAGTTCTCTACTTGAATTGTTGTCAGAGGACAGTCCTGCGAAGGCATTATTCATTGGAAGGGCTTTCCAGACCAAGTCTGGTTTAATGGTAACCATAAGGACAGAGCGCAGGGGCCAGCCTTGAAGTTCCCCATCAGCAAATAGCAGCTGGAGAGCAAATAAGCAGCGGACACACAGGTCACCTGGTCATGGTCGTCTCTCCTCTGGTGAGAGGCATGGTATTTCTGCTTAGAATTATAGTCATAAATGTGCATTTATCCATATAAATTAGCATATGCATAGTTTATGCAAATCTGTGCTCTCCTTTGTCCTCTTTTTGGGTGATCCATTTGCTCATTTGTGATGATCCGTAAGCGGCCACCTGAAGAATGCACCGGCCTCCTGCTGTGTTCACAAGAACACAAGGTTTTAAAAAACAAGAATGGGGTGGTCATTCCAAATGAACCAGGCCATTGCTAGCCTGTTACAGCCATTACCGGGCCATTGCTAGCCTATTACAGCAAACACAATGGAGAGTCTTGTGCGGTGGAGGCCGGTGGCTGCAATGGCAGTGGGGCAGTGAATCTGCTCTGAGTGGCTGTCAGAAGCAGTCAGAACTCTAAAGGGGATGTCCGAGGTGCTTCCCATTGCCTGCTCTGCACCTTGGAGAGCTCCTTTAGAGTTCTGACTGGTTCTGGCAGGAACCCAGAGCAGATTCACCACTCCACTGACATTGCAGCCATCTGCCTCTCTTATTTATTTATTTATTTGCAATATTTATATTGAGGCACCTCAAAGACTGGCAGATTTATTGTGATCCAAGCCTTTGCTGTCCAGATCTCACTAGTATATTTCTCAGGGGTGCAGAATGGTTTGGGGGGGGCTGGACTGCCCACCACCAGGCTCATCTCACTCCGGACTACATCAGAGGGTGTAGCCGCACCCCGTGACGTCACCCCCTTTTTCCCTGTGTTCTGTGCTGGAGCAGCATGGAGAAAAGGACCCATGCCACCCCACATCCCTGCTGCTGTCCCACCACAAACCATCTCCCCCCCTGCTGCTACGGCGAATCTGAGATCAGAAGAAGCAACAGGGATGAAGGGGGCTGGGATAGGGATGTATGGGCTGTGTAAAATCTTCTCCCTCTGTGTTTCGCGGATTGTCAGGTGCCTTTTGTTCCGTCATCTGCCCACATTTTTTCATCATGCGGAAAAATACGCAAATAATTATGTAGGTATCTATGTAAGTATTTACATAGTTTACCTTAGTACGTAATATTTAGCTTATTGTCCCCATTCCATTCAATGTTTCCTCAGCAAAAATGTACGTTTTTTCCTACAAATTTATATGCGTAAATTTCAGGAAAGTAAAAAAATCATCCAGAAGTCCACAGACTCCACGCAGCCCGAGGGGGTTGCTCCGCAGCAGATTCCCCAGATTCTTAGAAATCCAAGCTCGTTTTAGTCCATCTCAAATTTCTCCAGCATCCCTACGTTGACCCGCCCCAACGTACAGAAGAAGGCGTGCTCTCCTCTGCACTGGCAAGTCCGAGCGCCCGGGCCACTGTGTGCCCACGGCTCTCTCCGATCTGTGGGCATGCACCAGCAGGGGAAACTCCACTGCTAAGTGGAGGGTGGTGGCTCTGATTAGGTGGGGCTGTAAATCCATTCTGGGTTTCAATCAGAACCAGCCAGAACTGTAAAGGAGCTATCCAAGGTGCTGAACCCCATACCCAAAATCGGGCCAGGAACTTGGATAGCTCCATTAGAGTTCTGGCTGGTTCTGACTGAAGCCCAGAATGGATTCACATCCCCACTGAAATCAGAGACACCAGCCTCTTCTGTTGCTTTTATCTCTGATCTCAAATCAGAGATAACAGTGGAGGGAATGCCCTCCAAGGGGATTACTCCAGGAGCGGGGCTTGGAGCCTAAGCCAGACCCCTTGGAGGACCCCCATGAGGCTGTGCAAGCCAGATTGGGGTGTCCTGTGGGCCAGATGTTCTGCGCCCCTGATATGTAAATAGATGATAGATAGATAACTACTAGGGATGTACGAAACCACTTACCTGTTTCGTAAGTGGCATCCGCGGGGGGGGGGAGGTGCTCCATCCCTCCCCCCGGAATCCTCCCCAGCCGGCTCCACTCTGCGGCAACTCCACAGAACCGCTGGCCGGGTGCATCCACAGCCAGACATCCGGCTGCGGCAGGTCTTTTGCCATGATAGGCTACGTAAATATTTACGTAGCCTGTAACGGTTCAGCGAAGGGACGCAAATGGCGGCTGGTATAGCAGCTGCCATTTGTGGCCGCAGCACGGCAGCAGCCAGAGCAGCCGCCACCGCCGGCGGAGCTGCAGCCAGGTAGGCTCCATTCCGGGGGGCTTCCGCAGGGTGGTGGGGCGGGTTACTCCATTCCGTCATGGATTCCAGGGGGGGCGAATTCACTGGAATTTGGCCTCCCTGGGATCCATGGCGGAATTCTCTAACATCCCTAATAGATAGATATACAGACAGATAGAGTAAACAGTGGCAGAAAAAAAGGAAAAGCACCACAAATTGCATGAGGTACATTGAGTTATATTTCTATGCAGAACTCACTTATGTAACACAGCAGTGCAGTGCATATTCATAACAGCAGATACAGGCTATGAGAACACAGTCTTTCTGGGTTTGGTATGCTAATTTCACACATCCATTAACATAGCAAAGGAGAGGAAAACCCTGGTCTCCATTGCATGGGTGAGAAAGCTTTGGTCCCAATTGAGCCCTAAATGAACAGAATCAGTCATGCTGATAAATTCTTGTTCAGCTATTTTCACACCCAGAGAGTGGGAAACGAGCTTTGAAATGTTGGGGGGGGGGGGTATCCTAGATCAGTATAGGGGTTGCAGAATTCAGCTTTTGCTGTGGCACAGAATTCGAGTTATTTTTGTCAGATTTTTCCTTTGTATAAATTTCCCCCCCTAAGGGCAGAGTATATAGTGTCCTGGCTGAAGTAGAAATTCTCCATTTTTCCAGCAATTGATACTCAGCCTCCATGTAAGTAGGGGGAGGCTGTTGCCCCTTTTATCCCCACTTCTTCCATTTTGGACTACCTGTGATTATTCCGCAGACATGCTATGGTTATGACAAGTTATAAACCAATAGCCCCCCAAATGCTTTTAAAATCCATTCCTTTTTTCCTTTTTTAAAAATTATAATAGGGATGGGCGAACTCACCTTGGTCTGCCTTATGTGCCACTTGCCAGGCCCCTGCTGACTGCCTGGCTCTGCTTGCTGCATGTGGCGAGCCTCTGGGTGATCCATGGGTGCCCGGTGCATGGCAAGCAGCCTCCTGCACCCTTGCCAAGCCACCCTCTTGCATAAAAATGGCAGCTTGCCTTTTACGGAAAGGCTGATTTTTTGCAAATGGTGGCCATAAAGAGGCCCATGTATCCAAAATTACAGGTGTAAATGGACTATTTAAACCATTTACGCCTGTAATTTTGTGTAAATGGGACTCTTTATGGCCGCCATTTATATGTAAAATGGCGCCTTGGTGAGGGAGTGGGAGGCTGCGTGCTTGCCTGACTCAGTGTGCATCGAGTTGGGCAAGCACTGGGATCCATGGGCTGGTGTCCGGGGGGCTGAACCAGTGAGCAATTGCCAAGCCTTGAGCCCCAACCAGACGCCCGTGACATCCCAAAATTAAAATAAATTTATACAGAAGTTAAAATATACACTCCAATACGCTCCTATTTCTTTTGTTTGCACTTCAGTCTTAAATATTTCAGTCTTGCTCTCCCAGCCTGTACTGAACCTCTGTGCCCCTCCCTGTGCACTGAAGCCTGAAATTGCCATCTTCTTGCTAGAGGAATCTCACTAATCTGGGATCTGTTTCCATGCAAATGGATATTGTGTGCTATCGCTTTTTCTGGAACAATTGGAACAGAACTCTCTGAGTGGCTTCATTAAAAGAAGAAGGTGCTTTGTTCACTCAGTTTGTTTGATTGGATTCTGGCTCTCTGCACGTCTGAGATGGGGAAGGTTTGTCTTCCCTCTGCTAATATCATCTCTTAGTTGCAAGAACCAGGAAGTTGATATATTTCCCTCTTGCCCCAGCTTGACAATTATTCTGAACTGAGAATAAAAACGTTTTGAATCCAATGAGGAAGGGGGCATCATCAAAACTGCATGTACTATTCAGAGCTTGGAAAAAGTTTTGGCACACACAGACGAACAGCAAAGCGCTATGTGATTGACTGACATTCGACAACAATGCACGCCCGCCTGGCACAAATCTGACATACTGGGAGGGGGAAAAAAAATACAGGCAGGAGCAACAAGAAATTTCATGACAGAGAAGCAATGTGGGGGCTGTAGATGCTCTTTAAAAGAGAATAAAATAAAGGAAGTAAGCTTGCTGGAGGCCTAAAGTTCTCTTGCTTCCCCGAACAAGATGCTTCTCATTAGAATGGACAATAATTGGCCACAACAACTTCTTAATAGCTCTTTGCACTGCCCAATTTTCTATACAAAAGCAAGTTCTGGAAGCAGCATTTTGCAAGGAGAGTTTCCCTGTGAGAAGTAGGGATGTGCAAATCAGCAAAACTTGGGCTTGCCTAGGTTCTCCAAATTCCATCTCAAAGCTCATTCCAACTCGAGTCTGCATCAGATTGCGAGCTTGTGTGTGTTTTCTCCTGTTTGCATGAAAATCATGTGTACTTTCCTGTGCATCTTTCCAAATGTACGCATCAATTGTGTGCATCTTTGAGATCTATGCATTCTTCTCCCATTGATTAAAGTCTTCTGGTGCACATTTTTCAAAAGTATGCCTTTTTCCATGCACATTTTTCGAACATACACATGCTGTCAAACACCTTTTCTGGGGTCCGCAAATCACATTGCAAGCTCAGAAATGTACAGGCTTCAGCCACAGATTGTGTCAGAGTCTGTGTCCAGTCTGGGAGGTGCAAACTGAGTAAATCCTGATCAAAACTGAACTGAAACAAATTCCTCATACATCCCTAGTGAGAAGGGAATCCTGGGGGCAAGGGATAGTGTAGGTTTTTGATCTGACCAGATTCTGCTTGGAATGGCCCAATTCAACCTCACTTGGCTACTACACGGACCAGAATTGCACCTGTCTACGGCTTTTGTTCCTGTCTTCCAGAACTCTGTGTCTCATCTCAGCAGATGTGTAAAATGTATTCAACAAATGCATCCCTTACTGACCTGAGAGACAGTCTTCAGTCATTTGCTGTATGTGAGTGAATTGTGTGTACTTGCCTGGACACTTGCAAACACCCATCATCTTACACATTCGCTTTCTGTAGCAGAGCAAGGAGCCAGTGTGTGTTGCACGTTTGCATGTGTCTCTAGGTCTGTATTCCAGCCTTCCCCAACCTGGTGCCCTCCGGATGTTTCAGATTTCATCTCCCATCAGCCCCAGCCAGAATGGCCAATGGCCAAGAATGCTGGGAGTTGTAGTCCAAAACATCTGGAGGGCACCAGGCTGGGGGAGGCTGCTGTAGTCTGCAAAGACAAGGCAACTTGCAACAGTGATACAAAACGTGTCTTCCATGGAAAACAGAGATAACATCATAGGTGAAAGGGGGGGGGGAAATGCTGATGGAAGAGAAAAGGGATTTTGTGCTTGGTCAACACAACACAGTGGAGAGGAACAGCGAGTTTAAAAATGTGAATCTGACACCTGCTGGAGGCTTATGTTGTTGTCTTTTGTAGTATTTAATTATTTACAAATATTTTAGTGGAATTTGGGGCAACAGGCAGATACCTGGACAGTCAGTAGTAGTTTGTGAGGCCTGGGGCCTTACTTACGACAGGAGTCTGGCACAGCAAGGCAGAGTCTGCCTTGTTGCTCAGTGTGATGAGTTGCTAAGTCTGCTCAGATTTCTAGAGGGTGGCCCAGTTGGTCTCCTGCAGCAAAAACAACAAAGGTCCCTGGGGCACCTTAAAGACTAATGTGTCTATTGTCCTATGCAGAAGAAGAAGAAGAAGAAGAAGAAGAAGAAGAAGAAGAAGAAGAAGAAGAAGAAGAAGAAGAAGATATGGAGGAGGAGGAGGAGGAGGAGGAGGAGGAGGAGGAGGAGGAGGAGGAGAAGAAGAAGAAGAAGAAGAAGAAGAAGAAGAAGAAGAAGAAGAAGAAGAAGAAGATATGGAGGAGGAGGAGGAGGAGGAGGAGGAGGAGGAGGAGGAGAAGAAGAAGAAGAAGAAGAAGAAGAAGAAGAAGAAGAAGAAGAAGAAGAAGAAGAAGAAGAAGACTTCCTACAACTCCCAGCATTTCTCACCAGTCCATGTAGGACTTTTTTTTTCTGTCTGAACATGTATAGAACTGCATCCTAAGAAAAGTGTACAAAAGCCTAGAAGGAAGGTCCCCCCCACTCTCTTTTTACACATCCAAAGAAGACATCTCCTAAAGTAAGTTTTTACACACATCTTCCAAAATAAAATTAAGCCTTGATTCTATGAAAAAGTGAACTTCTACAGAATTATAAATCCAAGTTCCATAAATACAAATTAAGAAGTGACGCTATATAAAAGTAGCTTCCTTACAGGAACTGCAACTACGAATTGTCATTGGACTTGATCCACAGGGAAGTCCTCCTGTGCAGCCCCATGGAAATGAACGTGAGGTACACTGGGTGTGGTGCGATGATTAGCATGGAGGTGGCCAAACTGCAACATACCACAGCACAGAGCAGAAAGGAAAACACAGTAGCGCAGGATTTCCAGAAGCAATACATTGATAGCTACTGAGTAAACGAATGTCGTGATGCTTTCCTTCAGCTATCAAAATGCCTGACATTAGGATAGTCAGAGCATGTGTGTGGGGAAGGGAAGATACCCCCCTGTAGAGCCCAGTTAGTCAGGGTGGAGCTACCAATTGTCAGGACTGGAGGGACACAAGAGTGCCCCCAACTGCAGGATTTATTTATTTATTTGGTTTATGCCTTGCCTTTCTACCAAATAATAGGACAAGGCAGCTTACAAAACGAATTTAAAATAGGTTAAAACAATAAAATACATTAAAATACAATAAAAACATAACAATAACAGAATAAAAACTGCGGCCAACCCACAGTCCCATTTACAGGCTCAAGATCACTCTTGAGCAGGCACGCCTCTTCCCCGGTGGTGGTGGCTTCTCCTGCAGGCAAAGTGATTGAGCGGGTGGTGGCGGTGCAGTTGAAGGCACACTTGGAAGAAACTGATTATCTAGACCCATTTCAGTCGGGCTTCAGGCCTGGGCATGGGACAGAAACGGCCTTGGTCGCCTTGGTGGATGATATGAGGAGGGCTCTGGATAGGGGTGAATGCTCCTTCCTTGTTCTCCTCGACCTCTCAGCGGCTTTTGATTAGGAGTGCACGAAAGCCACTTACCTGGTCTCGCAGCTTTTCGCGGTGGGGGGGAGGCGCTTCGCTGCTCTCCCCGCGAAGTTCAGGCCGGGGGGGGGAGGCTTCCCGCCTCGCCTGGCTGAAATTCAGGCCAGGGGGGAGGCTTCCCGCCTCGCCCGGCCGAAATTCAGGCCGGGGAGGAGGCGCCTCGCCTCACCCGGCCGCAAAATAAAAAGTTCAAAAAAAAAATGCCCCCGTGATAGCCTATTAGTGACGATTAACGTAGCCTATCACGGCTAGATTGCAAAGTCAGCCGTGATAGGCTACGTAAGTTGTCACGTAGCCTATCACGGGTGACTTTAAAAAAAAAAAAGCGCGTACGCAAATGGCGGCCCCCATAGGGAGCCGCCATTCGCGTTCCTTATTTAGTCGCTGTAGTCTACGTAAACATTTACGTAGACTACAGCGACCAAATAAGGAACGTGAATGGCGGCTCCCTATGGGGGCCACCATTAGCCGTACGCGCTTTTTTTTTTTTTTAAGTTACCTGTGATAGGCTACGTGATGATTTACGTAGCCTATCACGGCTGACTTTGCAAATCTAGCCGTGATAGGCTACGTTAATCATCACATAGCCTATCACGGGGGCGTTTGTTTTTTTTTTTACTTCTATTGGAATGGCGGCGGCGGCAGCCGGTCGAAAGACCGGCTGCCGCTCCCGCCCCTGACGAAGACCCGACAAACTGCCGCTGGGACCCGCCGCCGGGAGGGACATTCGGGAAAGGTAAGTCCCATCCCAGGGGGGGGTGCAGGGGGCGGGGGGGTGCGGAGAATTTCTCCCCGAAACTTGTTCGGGGGGCCGAACACGTTGGCGCTCGGCCCCCTGAAGTTTAGGGGAGAAATTCTCCGCCATCCCTACTTTTGATACCGTTGACCACAGTATCCTCCTGGACCGCCTGGAGGGGTTGGGCATTGGAGACACCATATTGCAGTGGTTCCGGTCCTTCCTCTCCGGCAGGTACCAGAGCACTGGTAGCACTGGGAGAGGAGGTTTCAGACCCGTGGCCACTTACTTGTGGGGTGCCACAGGGTTCCATCCTCTCCCCGATGCTATTTAACATCTATGTGAAGCCACTGGGGGCTATCATCAGGAGGTTTGGGGTGCAGTGTCATCAATATGCGGATGACACTCAGCTCTACCTCTCATTCAAATCTTCACCAAGGTTGGCCGTAGAATCCCTGTCCAAATGTCTGGAGACGGTGAGTGGCTGAATGGGGAGGAATAAGCTGAAGCTGAACCCTGACAAGACCGAGGTACTTTTGGTGGGAGACAAGAGGAGGCTGGGGGATGTTGACCTGGGGTTGAATGGGGTGCGGCTACCCTTGAAAGACCAGGTCCGCAGCCTGGGGGTCATTTTGGACTCCCAGCTTTCCATGGAGGTTCAGGTGTCAGCTGTGAGCCGGACAGCGCTGTATCAACTCCATCTGATACGGCGGCTGCACCCCTTCCTTCCCGACCACCTGCTCCCATCGGTAGTACATGCCCTGGTCTCGTCTCATTTAGACTACTGTAATGCGATCTACGTGGGGTTACCCTTGAAGACGGTTCGGAAACTGCAGCTGGTACAGAACCCGGCGGCTCGCCTGATTAAAGGCAGCCGCCGGCGAGATCACATCACTCCAGTGCTGAAGGAGTTGCACTGGTTACCAGTTGTTTTCCGGGCCAAATTCAAGGTGTTGGTTTTGACCTTTAAAACCCTATATGGTTCCGGCCCAGCCTATCTTAAGGAGCGCCTCCAGCAGCACCTCGGATGGCCTTCTCTCTGTCCCATCAGCCAGGACAGCTAGACTGGTGGGGACGAGGGAGAGGGCCTTTTCTGTGGTGGCCCCCACTCTGTGGAACTCCCTCCCTAGGGAACTCCATCATGCCCCCTCTTTAATGAGCTTCCATCGTGCATTAAAAACGTGGTTGTTCAGGCAGGCATTTGGGGTGGGTTAGGTATTTTAGAAAATGTTTTTATTGTAGAATTTTATTGTTTTAAACTGTTTTATTGAATATTGTACATCGCCCAGAGTGGCTGGGTGACCAGCCAGATGGGCGATTAATAAATTTAATAATAAATAATAAATTTAATAATAAATAAGATCTTCTTGAATAAAGCGGCTTTTGCCTGCCGTTTTTTCCCTCCTTGGAAAAAAGGAGGGTCAGGGGAGACATGATAGAAGTCTACAGAATTATGCACGGTGTGGGGAATGTGGAGAGGGAGACATTTTTCTCCCTGTCTCAAAGGTTTCTCCCTAGAACCCAGGGTCATCCCATGAAGGTGATTGGTGGGAGCTTCAGGGCAGATGAAAGATAGTATTTCTTCACACAGCACATAGTTAAACTATGGAATTCGCTACCGCAGGATGTAGTGATGGCCACCAATTTGGATGGCTTTAAAAGGGTGTTGGACAAATTCCTGGAGGAAAAGGCAATCAATGGCTACTAGTCCTGATGGCTATATGCTACCTCCAGTACCAGAGGCAGTTGCTGGGGAACATGGGTGGGAGAGTGCTGTTGTGCTCATGCCCTGCTTATGGGTTCCCGGTCGACAGCTGGTTGGCCACTGTGTGAACAGAATGCTGGACTAGATGGACCCCTGGTCTCATCCAGCATGGCTCGTCTTATGTTCTTGTGATAGCAGAGAGTGAGAAAACCTAGCTTCCCTTGAGAGGGAGTTCTGCAGCTTGGGAGTGGCCACTGAAAAAGCCCTCTCTCATGTCACCACCAAGCATGCCTCTGATGGTGGCAGTCTCGAAAGAAGAGCCTCTCTAGAATATCTTAAGGACAGGGCAGGCTCATATGGGAGAAGGGGGTCTTTCAAGTAGCCTGGCCCCAAGACATATAGGGCCTTATAGGTCATAACCACCACTTTGAATTCTGCCCAGAAATAGACCAGTGAAGCTGCTGTAACAAGGGAGTCATGTACTCTCTGCAACTGGCCCCTGTCAACAGTGGCTGCAACATTCTGGACCAGCTGAATTTTCTGAACAGTTTTTGAAGGCAGCCCCACATAGGGTGTGTTACAGTAGTCCAAACAGGATGTAACTAAGGCATCTGTGGCCAGATCACATATCTCTAAAGTATGCAAGAAAGTAAAGGGTCTGCCTGGAAATGGTCTTAGTATGGGGTCAAAACTTGCCCATGGTTACCCCAGTCCTTGAAAAGTAAGCCTGCTTCTGTCTGCGTATCCACACCCCTTCATCTATATATCCATGCCTCTCCATCTACAAGCCACACCCCTTGATCTGCATAGCCTCACCCATTTCCTATGTTGAGGTGTGTTGAGAAATGGCTTTTTAGACAGAGGCCTGGTTCTCTAGCATAATGGATATGTATCTATCTAATAGAAAGGGAACTTGAGGGATCATAGGCCGTTGTGTCTTAACCCCAAATCTAGACTTGCTAGAACTGCATCTGGCAGTGCAGTTGATGGTGGATTGAGACCAGTGATGGATGAATGGCTCAGTTTGGAATGGGCATAGTAAATCTAAGCTTTCTCGGTGAGTGCATGGGGAAAAATGACACTCGTCTGTTTTCTGAGTTATCTCCTGGCTTGTGATATTGGTGGCATGTCTGCTGCTGTTGCTGCTCTATGCATACGTGCCTTATCGTATCGCCCCTGGGGGATTGTACTTCCCAGCAACAGTCATGGCAGGGAGCCACTTGGAAATCTCCCAAAACAAACATTCCCTTGAACAAGAGCAAGGCTTTACATCTGGAAGGGGACAGCAGCAACCACATAAAATGTTTGCAAGGAACAATAAAGATAATTGACCTCAACAGAGAAGACGCTCGCTGACGAAAAGGCTGCTTGGCCAGGTGGTCTGATCACATATTTCACATCAAGCAACCAGAGTTGGTGCGGGGAGGGGGAGCATTAAGTGCTTCACGGTGAAAGAAATTCTGTGCATGCACTTACAATGCAGCTGGCTTTGTGATTTAAGTAAGCCCTGTTCAGGGTTCAGAGGGGGCTGGCCCTCCCATGGGGCAGGGTCAATTCCCTGCCTCAGACCGCGAAGCAGGAGGAGAGGTGAACTACACAATCCCCCCATCAGGCAGGCCTGCCACTGCCACCTCCAGAGAGTCCTGCAGGTCTCACTCTCACACTGTGGCAAATGCTGCAGTGAGAGAGCAGCTGGCTGGGCTCTCCAGAGCAGCCACCCACCCTCTGTTTCACTCTGAGAGGATCCTCAGATCGAAACAGAGGACAGGCATCTGCTCTCAGCCAGCCATCCTCTGGTTCATGTTGAGAGTCCTGTACCACAGGCAATCCCCTGGGATAGCCCTCCCACAATGCCTGGCTCTGAGGTAGGACCTCCTCAGAGCCAGGCATTTGGACCCGGCCAGCTCTCTGAAGAGCTGCACTGGCCACTTTCTCCAGCCAATGCAGCTCTCCAGAGGACAGGCAGCAGGGGCAATGGGATGGGGTGGAATGGGGGTGGTGCAATGTGACTACAATGGGGTGGTGAATGGGTGCAATGATGCAGCATGACAGCAAGGGGTGGGGGCATGCACCGATGCTTGCACATTTATGCTGTCCTGTCTCCAGCAGCAGAAGAGCTTGCACTGGCACTGCCCTCATGCCCAACATCATGAGCTCCCCACATCCATGGATTAAGCAACACATCTGTAAAGGGGGGCTGCTGTATGTACATTGACTGTCACTGTGAGTGGGGCAGGCTCCCCGATGGCAGCGAGGGCCTCCACATGTGCAGCAAGCTCTCCTTTACAGACATTCCATCGAATACGTGGAGGGTGATGGGCGGGGCTGGGGGCATGTGCAACAGTGGCCATTGCCATGCCGTTGGAAGACTCCGAGGAGGAGGAAGAGTTAAAGGCCCAAATGGAGGACGATGCCCAGGCCCTGCCTCAACAGGGGTCTGATTTAGGGATGGATGGATGGATTGTGTAAGATCTGTTCTGTCTGTGTTTCGTGGATTGTCAGGGGCCTTGCGTTCCATCATCCGCCCATCAACGGAAGTGGATTTTTTTGTTTCCAAATTCGCATGTGCAAAAATGCGCACATTCCCCCAAATGGCGCATTTTCACACTTTTGCCTATGGGGAGAATGTGCATTTTTGGCCAGGTTTTTCTATTGTGCATGTTTGTCAATTACAAAATATGCACAAATTTGGGGAAAGTTAGAAAAATGGTCCACAAGTCCACGGAATCTGCCCAACAGGGGAAAAGCCTTTTTGCTGCAGAATCGGTTGGTCAGATTCATGAAAATCCAAACTCATTTGGTTCCGTTGCGGATTTCTTCAGCATCCCTAGTCTGACCACACAGTGAAGCCTGCTGAGGCCACAGCTCCTTGGGAAGAAGAGGAGTTTGCCTCAGTGACCACCCAATAGTAACAGGGGGAGGGGGAGAAAAGATGAAAAAGACCCAGAAGGTGCAGACAGTTCAGATGGTTTAGCAGTTTCCAAGGGTTGAATTCACATGTTCTTTAATCAGCAGGATGACAATGAGATGGTTTAGACAGTTAGACGGTTAGACAGTTTAGATCATTTAGATGGTTAGACGGTTAGACAGTTAGACGGTTAGATGGTTTAGACCAGTGGTCCTCAACCTTTTTGGCACCAGGTAGGGGTGTACGAAACCCCACTTACCTGGCTCCTCCGGGTTCTGCAGGTGGGGGGAGGTGATCCGTTCCTCCCCCCGGAATCCTCAACGGGGGGGAGGCGATCCGTTCCTCCCCCCCGGAATCCTGCCCGGCTGGCTCTGCTCTGCAGCCAGGCCGCAGAGCCACCGGCCGGGCCAACATGCAGTGGGGCCTCCAGCCGCTGCCGGGCTGCTGCGGATGCAAATGACGTCCTGTGTAGGGGACGCCATATGCTGGCCCATGATAGGCTACGTAAATATTTACGTAGCCTATCACGGCTAAAGCAGGGATGCAAATTGCATCCCCTATGCCATTTGCGTTCCCGCTTTAGCCATGATAGGCTAAGTAAATATTTACGTAGCCTATCATGGCAAAAAAAAAAGGGAATGCAAATGGCAGCAGCTATGGCGGCCGCCATTTGCGTTCCCTTTTTTAGCTGTGATAGGCTATGTAAATATTTACATAGCCTATCACGGTGAAAAAGGGAACACAAATGGCGGCCGCCGTAGCCGCCGCCATTTGCGTTCCCTTTTCTTGCCGTAATATCATGGCCATTCGAAAGATGCGAATGGCGGCTGCAGACGTGGCAGCCATTCGAGGAGCACCAGAATGGCCAACAAAGGTAGGCTCTGTTCCAGGCCCATTTCGCAGAGTGGGAGGGGCAGGGGGCTTCATTCCGCCACAGATTTCAGGGGGCCAAATGCACTGACATTCGGCCTCACCGAGATCCGTGGCAGAATTCTCCGCCATGCCTAGCGCCAGGGACTGGTTTCGTGGAAGACAATTTTTTTTTGTGGAAGATGGACCGGGGGTGGTGGTTTCACTGGCGGACTGCTGGTTGCTGGGACACAAATGGCGTCCGCATAGCAGACGCATTTGCATCCCTGTTCTTTGCAGTAATAGGCTACATAAAGATTTATGTAGCCTATTACTTGAAGAACAGGGATGCAAATGGCGTCCACGTCCCAGCAGCCGGAAGTCCGCCAGCGGCCGGAGCCAGCCGGCAGCTCCGCGGACTCGCCATGGAGTGGAGCCAGCCGGGGCCGGCGAGGATTCCGGGGGGGAGGGATGGATTGTCTCCTGCCCCGTGGACCCCCACAGAACCAAGGTAAGGGGGTTTCACACACCCCTACTATGGCCTGGTTCCTAACAGGCCATAGACCAGTACCAGTCCATGACCCAGGGGTTGGGGACCCCTGGTTTAGACGATTTAGATGCTTTAATAGTTTTGACAGTTAGATGGTCTCGATGGGGTAGATGGGGTAGATAGGTTAGACGGTTGAATTCACATGTTTTTTAATCTACAGGATGACAATGAACAGACCATCCAGGTATGACAAGATCAATGAGAGCTGCCCACAGCACAAGATCAAGCTACAGTCAGGGCCAGAAATATTGGAACAAGGATAACTGTTTTGGCAGTTGGCCTCTGTACACCACCACATTGAAGTTGAAAGGAAACACACCCAGATGGGAGCGAAATCAAGATGTTCAGCTGTAATTCGAGGGGTATGACAAAAGTGGGGCACCAACCATTCAAGAAGTACAGCCAGTGGCTCATAAGTAATGGAACAAACCAACATCATGTCAAACTTAAGGATCGCCTTTAGTACCTGGATGAAAATCCTTTGCAGTCAATGACTGCTGCCTGAAGTCTGGAATCCATGGACATGACCAAATGCTGTGTTTCCTCCCTTGAGATGCTTTACCAGGCCTTTACTGCAGCTGCCTTCAGCTGCTGCTTGTTTGTGGGTCTTTCTGCCTTCAGTCTTGTCTTCAGGAAGTGAAAAGCATGCTCTATTGGGTTGAGATCAGGTGATTCACTTGACCATTGAAGAACATCCCACTTCTTTGCCTTCAGAAACTCTTGGGTAGCTTTTGCTGTATGTTTTGGGTCATTATCTATCTGCAATATGAAGCGGCATCCTATCAGTTTGGCAGCATTCAGCTGAATCTGAGCAGAAAGTATAGCCCTATACACTTCAGAATTCATCCTGCTGCTTTTATCAGCAGTCAGGTCATCAATAAACACCAGTGACCCGGTTCCATTGGCAGCCATACATGCCCATGCCATAACACTGCCTCCACCATGTTTGACAGATGATGTGGTATGCTTTGGATCATGAGCTGTTCCTTTCCTTCTCCATACTTTTCCCAACATTCTGGTACAAGTTAATCTTGGTTTCATCAGTCCAAAGAATCTTATGCCAGAACTGGGCAGGCCTTTTTAGGTGTTTGCTGGCAAAGGTTAATCTGGCCTTTCTGTTCTTGAGCGTTACCAGTGGTTTGCACCTTGTTGTGAAGCCTCTGTATTTACATTCATAAAGCCGTCTCTTGACTATAGATGTTGACAATGACATGCCTACCTCCGCAAGAGCGTTCTTGACCTGGCTAGATGTTGTGCAAGGGTTCCTCTTCACCATGAGCAGAATTCTGCGGTCATCCACTTTAGTTGTCTTCCGTGGTCTTCCAGGCCTTTTGCTGTTGCTGAGCTTGCCAGTTCATTCCTTCTTTTTCAGGATGCTCCAAACTGTTGTACTGGCCACTCCCACTGTTTTTGCTGTCTCTCTGATGGGTTTATTTTGTTTCCTCAGCCTAATGATGGCCTCCTTCACTCACATGGACACCTCTTTGGACCTCATGTTGGGGGTTCAGGTGAACAGCTACCAAATGCAAATGTACCACTCAGAACCACCTCCAGGCCTTTGATCTGCTTGATTGGTCATGGGGCACCCAGGAAACAGGCCACACCTGGCCATGCAGCTGCTTGTCAGCCATTCGTTCCATTACTTATGGGCCACCAACGAGGGGTGTGTGTGTATGCCACTGGCCGTCCTTCCTGAATGGTTAGTGCCCCACTTTTGTCAAACCCCTTGAATTACAGCTGAAAGTCCTGACTTTGCTCCCATCTGGGTGTGTTTCCTTTCAACTTCAATGTGGTGGTGCACAAAGGCCAACTGCCAAAACAGTTATCCTTGTTCCAATATTTCTGGCCCTGACTGTATGTTCAGAAATCTTCTTCAGTATGATGCTGAGCTCCGACAGGCGCCATAGTTTGCACCAGTCTTCCTCAACCTGGTGGCTGCTTCAGATGCTCAGTCCAACACATCTGGAGGGCACCAGGTTGGGGAAGGCTGGTTCACACTTTAGAAATCGAAGGCACAGGCAGATGTGGCTTGATATAATGCATGAATAACTGCTGCTGCCAAATACATTCCCTTTGTTCAAGAACAGTGAGACTGGGTAAGAATCACATGTGGGTGTGTGCATGTGCAATTCTCTCTTTTTTTCTGCTTAGTCCATTGGGGCTGCCTCTGCAATCTGGCAGATGAAGAGAGTGCCTCTAAAGCATATGAAGAATGCTTTTTCCATGATATTGGGGCACGGGAAAGGCTTTCTGGTTTGAGGGAACAAACTTTGGGCTGACTGGGCATCACTCACAGCTTACGGTGATTAATTTTCTCATGATAACAGGCATCTTTTGAGCACAAGGGAGGCATTCCAAGCCGCCCACGGTAAGGCTTACTTTTCTCTGAGTTTTAAGTTGCGACATTTTCACTTCTTTCAGGCTTAATGGTATATTGGGCAAGGCAGAGCGTAATTGCTCTTATTAAGTAATAGGCACTCAGTTTGCCCCAGCATAGAATGTATGTTTTGTTACGTTGTTTAAAGAAACATCTGAAGTACAAAGAGCTTCCACACTCGGTATGGTGCTGGTTTCCACTGACTGCCACTTAGATAAACTCATTAAGGAAATGAATCTATTCCCAAGGCTCCAAGGAAGCTAAAAGGCAATCGACAGAGACACACCTAACTCTGCAGGAGCGTGTACGAGGGGTGCATCCTGCTCATGGCGCTGAAGCAAAGTTAATCTGCCTGAGTCTGTCACATGCTGTCACAGCCACTAGCAGAAACTGCTTTCAGAAAGGAGTCCTTAAAAACTGTGGCCATCACCCAATTAAAAGAATCTTATTAAATACATCACATAACTTCGAATCAGTTAATCGGTAAAATCGACAGTCTGGTTTCCAAATGCAATGCACATTTTCCTTTCTTTTCCATTTCTTTTTCAAACATCTCTTTCTAAACACACTGACATAATAGATGCCATGCTGGATCAGACCAAAGGCTTAGCAAGTCCAGCATTCTGCTTCCCAGTGTCCAACCAGACACCTACAAGCCACAAGTCCCTCTCCCACTCTTCTTTCTAGGGATGTGTGACTCAGAAAAACCTGAGCTTGTTGAGGTTCTTCAAATTCCACCTCAAAACTCATTCTGACTTGTGTCCATTTTGGATTGTGAATTTGGGGGGTGGAGGGGTTCACATGAATGTTTGTGTGCATTTTTAGGTGCATTTTCCAAGTGTCCACATCAGTTGTTTGCATTTTTGAAAAGTACACATTTTCTCCCATTGGCAAAAGTGTGTTTGTGTGCACAAGTGTACTGTCTTTCACTGTACAATCATGTCTCCAGCAGCCTGTAGCCTTCTTGGCTTCCCACACTTCAGTTAAGGGTGTGATCCTATGGAGATAGTTCTCAGCCTCCAAGTTTGGAGGCTGACAACTATCCAATGCAGGGTGGCTGGCCTGGAGCACAGAGGTGATCCTCGCCTCTATGCTCTGGGTGCCCTACATTTTTGGTTAGACAGGCAATTTCACCTATCTAACCAGGGAGCTTCAGAGCGGAGCGGGGAGACCACACGGTGCCTAGAAAGCTGCAAAATGTGGCTTCCGTGATCTCTGCCTGCAGGACCACCCTTTCTCCCCTTTACTGTGCTCCGTTTCCAAGTGCAGAGATGTAGCTGGCATGGAGAGAACCGTGCCGGCTACGAGAGGGTGGAGAGCACAGCTTCTGGGAACCGAGGTCCATTCCCTGGCTCCAACCTTGGTTCCCAGAAACTGAAAAATCCTACGGCCCCTATAGACAGTGACTTGTGGCCATAGAACTGGTCCCTGAATATTATAATCCCTCCCGTAGCGCATGTTCAGATCAGGAAGTGGAGGTAGCCTGGGAGGCTGCAGAGCAATGGGGAGAAAGAAAACACACCCACAGCACCCTCAGCTGCCTCACAGTGATGAGGTAAGCTCAAAAACACCACAAAAATAAATTTTAGGACAGACAGAGCAATGGAAGGCTCTCTCATGGGGGATGAAAACTTCCAAGGAGCTGAAGGACAGATTTTGCTATGGCACTAGCTCTCAGCTCTTCGGGAACTAGAAACCTGCCTTGGGGTGGATGCAAAATGGGGGCTTTATTGCCAACAGAGCTGATGCTGTTGCCACACGCACGCACGCACACACAAAACCCAAACACCCTTGCCAAAAAAGAAAGAAGCTGTGCTGTGCCCCCTGCCCATGGGAAGCCCCACCTGTGAGACTCTGTTGGTGAATTTCTCCTCCCCCTGCAGAAATTTGGGCTGGATCTACACTTACCACCTTTTTTCACTTCCAATGGGGTTTCACCTCCCACCTTTCACACTACACAGTAGCCGCCTCGAGTTGGAACTGGAATTTCCCACGTCCGTGCTCCCGCTTTCAATACCCTAATATCCCGGTATTTCCCCTTAATGTGCTCTGATTTTCCGCCTTCGCTACCATATCCAGTCGTAGTCCCCTCCCCTGCCTGTCCATATGCGGCGGTGTTTGTATTTCCCTCCTGTCCAATCACAGCTCTCGAAGGCCCCATGTCTTCTTCCGGCTACCCATCGCATAGCTTCCTCAGCAGCCCCCGTTCCCTCAGCAACAAGCAAAGGGCTGGATTTGCATGTGCTTGTCTGATCTTGGAAGCTAAGCGGGGTCAGTCCCGGTCAGTGCTTGGATGGGAGACCGCCTGGGAATCAGGCTTCCTGCACTGAGCCAGGGGGCTGTTGTATCCCTTCAAATGAGACTACGTTTTACCCCCTCCTATCCTCTGCTCTGGATGTGTGTGTTTTTAATTAAGGCGTTATCCTCGCAGAATCGGGGCTTCTCCATGATGTTTTTTTTTCTAATTGAGGCATGATATTCCAAGCATTGAAGTTGTGAAGCTTCACAACTTTGAAGCCTCAAAGATCATGCCTCAATTAGGAAAAAAAAAAACATCGTGGAGAAGGCCCAATTCTGCGAGGATAACGCCTTAATTAAAAAAAAAACATCTGGAGCGGGGGATAGGAGGGGGTAAAACTTAGTCTCATTTGAAGGGATACAACAACCCCCTGCTCAATGCAGGAAGCCTGATTACCAGGCGGTCTCCCATCCGACTACTGACCGGGGCCGACCCCGCTTAGCATCTGAGGTCAGACAAGCGCGCGCAGGAAAACAGCAAGAAAACAGCACAGCGCTCGAGTGTGAACCGAGCTTGCGCATTTGATGAAGCACTGCAACGGGGAAAATGGGTGAGTGTGAATAATCACGTTTTAACGTGAGAGCGTTTAACCCGACGGGACACCGAATTCATTGGGATGGCGAGCGCAATGTAGATCAGCCCTTGGAGAAATTGTCCTCCCAATTTCTCTGCCCACAGATAGGTTGGAGAATTTCGAGAGGCCGTTTCCGCACAGCTCTAATTATATGGTTTGCAGCAGCCCTCATGCCATAGCTGTGCTATAATTGTGCTTATATCCTGCTTGTGGACTTCCCAGAAGCATCTCGATGGCCGCTATGTGAACAGAATGCTGAACTAGACAGGCCTTTGGTCTGATCCAGCATGGCTCTTATGTTCTTATTTTGGCCACAGAACTTGCATACATGGCAAAATGAGAGTCACAGAGGCAGTCCTTATGTTCCAGGGTGCAAACCACTGACTCTATCAGACGCTGGGGTCCAAGTTCAAGCAACCAATGGATGCCCTATTTCATGCTTTATTTTTGTTCATCCCTGCATCATCTGGCTGGCCACAGAATGCAGAATGGGATGATGCATCTCACAATTTTAAAGCTTTTCTATCAAGGAAGATTAAAATACTTAGCTACTCTGCCCTCTGGATGTATTCACACTAGGGTGGCCATGTGTCCTCTATTACATAGGACAGTCCTCTGTTTGAAGGGCTGTATGGTCCAATTCCAGTTTAAAGATAAAGGACCATAAGAACTGTTATCCATCAACTCAAAGTACCTGGACAGCAGACTGAACAGGCAGACATACAGGTCACCTGGTCACAGTCTTCCACACTATGGTGTGATTTGCTGTATTTCTATATAAATTATAAGTTTTTCTAAAGTTGCATCTACATATATAAATATATATATAAATGGCATATGGCCATTTTATGCAAATTGCTGTCATCTTTTGTCATCTTCCTCTGTTTTGGTGATGCATTTCCTCTTTGGGGACGATTTGTAGGTGTTACCATAATATGGTAACAAAGGCTGGGTTTTAGCAACACTAAGAGTGGAGGAACCAGATTCTTTGCAGGATGGGTAGGCAGAGACAGGTTCTTGTACAATCTCTTGAGTTGGGAACCTTCTAAAATTGATATTTTTGATATTTCTATATGGGAGGGGGGATTTTTGGAGCAACCCTAGATCATAGAAAACGAGCATAATGACTCCTACCATTTCAACACAATGCCTTTTTTGGAATCACACATTCAGCTGCAAATCTTCACAGCCCATTTCACACAAATGGCCAGACAGGATGGCATAATTATGCCCAGACTGCACCATTGCAGGTGGCAGGGGTCGCATGTTTGAATTCTTTTCCCATACGAGAAAAATCTGCATGTAGGGAGCGAGCATATCAGGAAGAAAGCTAGCTTAGAATTCTTTTTCTTGCCATATAATTTACAAGGTACAGGGACTTTTGCTTCCAATATAGAGGACCAGTCATGTGATGTCCCTTCCAATCTCATGCAGTCTGAATTGCTATGGATCAGAAAGAGTTTTACTGTCTCATTGTCTGGGTATGTGAACCAGGCCCAAGAGTTGAGTGATTGCATGAAGAGAAATCCAGCTGTGAACTAGCTCTAAGACTCTAGATTACTTGTCTGAGATTGGCAGCACGTGTTTCTCACTCCTCTCCCAGGCGTTCAAAGCCCCTTGTGAACTACATTAGCCTGGAATGTACCTTAATATTTCAATAGCCTGCCAAGTTCAATAGGGTGGATGACAGGGAAGTAAGCCACAGTCCACAAGCTAGATCTTGTGTGTATCTCATAGCTCCATGTGGCTTTTTATCTTTCCAGCCTTATGAAAGCAGAAGAGTCTTATCTTCTAAGTTAGCTCTCAGTGGGACAGCTGGGGATAGCAACATCCCCATGCAGACTTTGGGGAATAAAAAGCGGAGATGCAGATGGATGTTTATGCTGTAACAGAGTACATTAAGATGCTCTCTTTCCTCCTCCCCCTGCCCCAGGACTCTAACAAGACCTCCTGAGATTAACTTGTGTGACTCACTGAAAAGTGGCAGTAGCCACCCTATGTGCAGCTACACAACAGAAATTGGAAGAGCCTGCCTGCAACTCAACGGAGAGACATTTGCCCCGGCGAGAACGCACATTACTTTTCTACCCACAAGAAGTTAGCTTCTGGTGAGTTTCCACTAGCCGTTTTACACTAGATTTACTACTTGACCTACCCCAAGACGTTCCCTGCCACTATTGCAATTCAGGGGCACAGGATAGTGCTGGGATATCCCATGGCAGAAGTTCTCCTGGCTCAGGCTCGGAAAATAAAAAAGGTAAAGGTAAAGGTGTCCCCAACCAGTCGTGTCCGACTCTAGGGTGTGGTGCTCATCTCCATTTCTAAGCCGAAGAGCCAGCGCTGTCCAAAGATGCTTCCATGGTCATGTGGCCGGCATGACTGAACACCGAGGTGCACAGAACGCTGTTACCTTTCCCGCCAAAGCGGTACCTATTTATCTACTTGCAATTTCTTGCTTTCGAACTGCTAGGTTGGCAGGAGCTGGGACTGAAGACGGGAGCTCACTCCGTCACGCAGCACTCGGGTCTCGAACTGCTGTCCTGCTGACCTTCCGGTTTGCAGTTCAGCGTCTTAACCACTAAGCCACCGCGGCCCCTCAGAAAATAACACCTTATTAAAACTTTACAAGCCCCAGAATTCGCAGTTGGAATTGCTCGCTTCCTTGCCTCTCAGTTTCCCCTTACTGATTGTGAGGGAGGGCAAAAACCAGAGGGGGAATCTATCCCCCATATATGACCTGCACAGGGTGGGCTCCCCCCTCATTTTCTGCCCTGCAGCATCTGAATTCTCCCCCTATTGAATGCAATGGAACCACATTGCTCCATTACATCCAATGGGGGAAATACCCTGCAGGGACAAAATTAGATGGTGTGGGAAAGACTACCTGTTGCGTGGCTTTCTCCCTCTTCTCCCCTCCAGTTTCACCCTCACAGCACCTTTTATCTATCCTGTGTAAGATAATGGAGCAGCAACTCTCTATAAGTTTGTATGGAGGGAAGAGAGAGAAAGAGGCTTCAGTTTCCTCAGAGACTGGGGGAGGAATAATTTTTCAAAGCCCGCAGATTGACTCAGACAAATTATCAAAGTTCTCCCAATCCCCCCCCCCCAATTCAGGTAACCTCCCCCATCTTTGGTTCCAAGCATCCTGGGCAAACAACAGCAGGCACTCCATTCACATATAAAAGTCATCAAGCTGTGTAAACACATGTATAAGGTGATGCACACTGGGGCAAAAAAGATGATGAAAGAAAGAACTAAATGCAGAGGTATAGGATGAGAGATACCTGGCTTGGCAGTACTACATGTGAAAAGGATCTCAGAACTGCAGTCAATCAGAAGCTAAATATGACTCAGGAGTGTGATGCAGCTACAAAAAAAGGTGAATGCGATTTTAGGTTGCATTACTTTGTTCTTCACTAGTCAGACCCATCAGGAGTACTGTGTCTATTTCTGGACACCACATTTTAAGAAGGGTGTAGACAAACTGGTATATGTCCAGAGGAGGGCATGGTCAGAGGTACGGAACTCAAGCCCCATGAAGAACAGTTGAAGGAACCTGGTGTGTTTAGCTTGGGGAAGAGAAGACAGAGTGGGGTGGGCATATGATATCACTTCAAATACTTGAAGGGCTGTCACACAGAAGAGGGCAAAGACTCATTCTCTGGCAGAACTAGATCTAATGGGTTTAAGTTACAGGAGGGTAGATCTCTGTTGAATCTTAGGAGGAACTTCTTGACGCTAAGGGCACTTTGACTAAGGAAGTATGAAAAATTGTTTCCGTTCATTTTTTATCAGGATTTACTGAGTTTGCTCTTCTGAACTAAACACAGACTCAGAAGCAATCTGCTGTCGTGGTCTGTACATTTTGAAGCTTGCAATGTGATTCACAGATAGGGATGTACGACTCCCTTACCTGGTTCTGGTCAGGGCATCCGCTGGGGGGGGGGAGGTGATCTGTTCCTCCCCCTGGATTCCTCGATGGGGGGGAGGCGATCCGGTCCTCCCCTGCGGAATCCTGCCTGGCCAGCTCCGCTCCGCAGTGGGGCCTCCAGCCGCTGCCAGGCTGGTGCGGACGCAAATGGCGTCCTGCATAGGGGGGCCATTTGGGCCCCTACAGTAGCCCATGATAGGCTACATAAATACTTACATAGCCTATCACGGCTGCCTGCAAGCATGCAAATGGTGACCGCCACGATGGCCACCATTTGTGGCCCCAGCATCCCGGCAGCGGCCGGCTGGGAAACCAGCCGGAGCTGCCACTGCCGCATCTGCCCCAGAGGTATTCCGCTGAGTATATTTCGTGGAGGTAAGCTCCATCCCGGGGGTATTCTGCAGGGGGGCAGGGGGCGGGAGGCCGTTCCGCCACGGATTCCAGAGGGCCAGATTCTAAAGAATCTGGCCTCACTGGAGTCTGTGGCGGAATTCTCTGACATCCCTATTCACAGACCAAAAAACTGTGTTCGACAGCATGCAAACATTTGAAAATGAATATGAAAAAATGTGTACTTCTGAAAAATGTACACAAGTCAATGGGAGAAGAATGCATAGATTTCAAAGATGTACACAATTGATGCATACATTTTGAAAAATATGCAAGAAAATGTGCATAGATTTTCATGTGAAAAGAAAAAAACGAAGCTCAGAACCTGATATGGACTTGAGTTAGAACAAGCTTCAAGATGGGATTTGGAGAACTTCAGTGAGTTTAAAATATGCTGATTTGCACATCCCTAACTTTGACAATGAAACCCATCCTGCTGGGTGGAAGTCTTGCTGGAAATCTTCAAGTAAAGACTGAATGGACATCTGTTGCGGGGGGGGGGTGTATTCTAACTCTGGATTTACTGCATCAAGCAGGAAGTTGAATTAGATGGCCTACACACACACACACACACACACACCTGTGATTCCACTTTAACAGTGAGTGACCTTCCACCTGTGGTCCAGATGACCCAGCATCTCTCTTTCCTTCTCTGCATTTCATTCTGTTTTTCCTGGATCTTTAAAGATGAACCCCACTCTGGCAACAATTGCTTCCAAGCATATCTCATGGGCCTCCCTCCACTGTCCCTGCCCAAGTGCCACAGAAACATCTTCCCTTGACAAGTCGAGTGACACGGAGCCACGGTTCCCTTGTTGGCGGATGCCGATAATGATGCTTGGGAGGGCAAAGGCTGGCGAAGACTTCAGCTTCTTAGAGGAAGGGGTTGCACCAACAAGGGTTTTAACATCCCCTAATGAATTGCTGTGTAGCTGGGGTAATGGAAACAAATTGGTGTCAGGTTAAGGAAATACTGAATTGGCCTCTAGCCGCTGCCTTAATTGCTTCTCGTTTTGCTGGCCAGTGGATATATATGAGGTTGTCACAACACAGCCTATGCTTCAGAAAAGTCCTTTTGTTCCAATGAAAATCAATTGCACCCTTATATGCTCCAGTCGCGCTCTGTAGAAAAGTCTATTGGAAAGCAGAGATGGTTGCAGGACTCCTCAGCTGCACCATTTTCATAGGGGAGGGCCATAACTCAGGAGTGACACACACCTGCCATATGCAGAATCCAGAGCATCTTAAAGAACCTCAGGTGGAAGAGACCTTGGGGAGAAGACAATGTCGGGCGAGATCAGGGATGTCGAAACCTCAAGGCCATGGGCCCAATCCAGCACACCTGGGGTCCCAGTCTGGCCATGCCCCTCCCCCTGGCTCCACCCCCTTTCCTTCAACTGCTGATCATGTGGTGCTGTCCTGGCTTTTATGCAGCCCCACCTCCATTCTAAATGGCTGAAATGCTTCTCCTAAGGCTTAGTCATTAGCTGTGAGAACCTTAACATTAAATATGCTGGTATTTTTGGCCCTGCCCATATTGACTTTGGCCAGGCCCACCAGTGGAATACGGCCCCGAGATCTCTTCCAAAATGGAATTTTGCCATCTGGCTGAAAGAGGATCGACCTTCCTGGGCTTGATGGAGCAACTGTTTAGCTCCATAAAAGAGAGTTTTATGGCAGGAGTTCAGCACAAGTTCTGGGTGTGGGGTGGTGGTGGTGGTTCTGACTGAAACCCAGAATAGATTCACAGCTGCACCGAAATCAATGCTGCCAAAGCCACTGAAATAAGTTACACCTACATTTTTGCTGTTCTGCACAGACATATGACACCTTTAACACCCGCACTTTCACTTCCACAAGTATTATGATCCTATATGCTAATAGCGAACTCATTCGCTAAGCATGCAAATTATGTAGCCAAAATAAGAACATAACATAAGAACACGAGAAGAGCCCTGCTGGATCAGATCAAAGGTTTATCTAATCCAGAGAGCCAGTGTGGTGTGATGGTGAGAGTGCTGGACTGGGAGCTGGGAGATCTGGCTTCTAGTCCTCACTCGGCCATGGAATCTCACTGGGTGACTTTGGGCCAGTCACAGACCCTCAGCCCAACCTACCTCACAGGGTTGTTGTTGTGAGGACAAAATGGAGAGGAGGAGGATAATGTAAGCCACCTTGGGTTCCTTGCAAGAGGGAAAAAGGTGGGATATAAATGCAATAAATAAATAATCCAGCATTGTCTTCACAGAGTGGCCAACCAGCTGCATGTGGGAAACGCACAAGGAGGACATGAGTGCTGGGCCCTCCGCAGCCTGAACAGTGCCAGTGGTCATGGCCATGCACACTTATGGCACTGCTGATTTTGTCCTTCTTTGTGATGCAAGATGGATGGAGGTCGGGAACCTGCCAGCACCATCAAAAGCAGCTACTCCTCCCAGTGCCAGCCAAGTCCCTGGCTTTGAGCGGCATGTGCTGTCACCATGGGGGCACAGCGCACTGTGCAAAGCCACTTGGCCAGTGCTGTGAAGAGAGGCCACTCCTCCCAGCACTGGCAGAGTCCCAGGTTTCACCCAGCACATGCCATCCCCATGAGGGTGCTACATCTACATGCCATGCGAAGCTACTCAGTTTGCGCTGGGAAGAGCCATATGTTTTTCTCCCTTTCTCATAACACAAGAACCAGCGGGGTCACCATCCCATGAAGCTGAATGGTGGGAGATTCAGGACAGATCTAAGGAAGGACTTCCTCACAGCGCATAATTAAACTATGGAATCCTGCCACCTTAAGATGAAGTGATGGCCACCAACATGGATGGCTTTAAAAGAGGATTAAACACATTCATGGAGGATAAGGCTATCAATGGCTATTAGTCATGATTGCTATATTACCTCCAGTATCAGAGACAGTATACCAGTTGTCTTAACAGGGACATGAGCAGGAGGATGCTGTTGTACTCGTGTCCTCCTTATGCATTTCCCACATGCAGCTGGTTGGCCACTTTGTGAAGAGAATGATGGATTAGAGGGACCTTTGGTCTGATCCAGCAGGGCTCTTTTCATGTTCTCCAAGTTATGTTCTTATTTTGGCTACATAATTTGCATGCTTGGTGAATGAGTTCACTATTAGTATATGGGATCACAATAGTTGCGGAAATGAAAGGCAGGTGTTAAAGGTGCCATATGTCTGTGCAGAGCAGCAAAAATGTAGATGTAACTTATTTCAGTGGCTTTGGCAGCTTTGATTTCAGTGAGGCTGTGAATCTATTCTGGGTTTCAGACAGACCCAGCCAGAACTCTAAAGGGGTTATCCAAGGTGCTGAACCCATTTTGGGGATATGGTTCTGCACTTTCAATCTCTCCTTTAGAGTTCTGGCTGGTTCTGACTGAAATCCAGAATGGATTCATACCCCCCACCAAAATCGGAGCCACCAGCCCCCACTGAGTGATTTAGGGGTTCCAGTCTGTGTATCCAGTGCTCCACTGGGCTGCTGCTGATAGGGCAGAAGGAGCAATGGAGGCGATTTTTGCCTCTCCGTGCTCCTGCCGTGTTTTTTCTGTGCAAGAGGCCTCTGAGCCGGTCTAAAGAAGACACGCTGACAGGGGCAAGGCTGGGGCTGGAAAGGCCATAGGAAACATCATATCCTGGCCTCCCTCTCCACTCCTCTCCCCTCCCTGCCCACTCCCCTTTTCTGACCTCTTCAAGGTCTTCCGACTCCGAGGCTGTTTTTTGCGACATTGGAAAGCAGCTGGTGTGGTCCTTTCTATGGGGGCTGCAAGGGGGTGGGTGAGGGATCAGATTCTGGAGTCCCCCTCCCAAGGTCATAGCAGTGTCTACAGCCTTGGAGGGGGGACTCCAAAGAATCCTATAGTCTCTGGGATGCTGTCCTGGGATTAAGCTCTCTTAATCTGTTTACCATATTGAGCAATCATAAAAGAAAATGAAATGAGAGAGGAATGCCAAGCATTTCTTTGCATATTTAGAGATGGATCCCTCACTTTTCTAGCCATCTCGACATTCAACAGGGACATGCAAACAAATGTTTTTAAAAATCCAATATAGTTTGTGTGTGTGTGTGTGTGTTTTTAAAGGAACATCGCACATACATTCGAAAACAGCACAAGCAAAATGACATTGACAGAGCAATCCATCAGGGTCGCGGGAGGGCATGGGACCAGAAACTGTAGCTGACAATTGCTCGTGCAGCGCGGAGCAGCATTTCATTCCTTTTTGTCTTGCTCTGCTTCCCCCTCTCCATTTTTAACGTTTTCCTCCTGCTGGTCCCAATGGGAGAGAAAATAATTCCCCCAGCTCCAGGGCTGGTGTTCTTTTTTCCTCATTGTGAGGGTGAGGGGTGGGGCCCAGGAGGAAGGGACCGTGGAATTGCACCCTTACAATTCAGAGTAGATACAGGCAGTGAACTATCACCACCTACTTTCTTCAGAGCTGGCTTAATTCTTGGGTTTGTATTGATCCAATTGATTACCAGAAACTGGGGGAAAGCAGCCAGTGGTGGCCTTGACCATCAGAACTGGCCTGGCAGCTTCCGGAAGGCATTTGGCGGGCCATTGCTGGGACCAGGATAACTGGATTAGACAGACCGTGCATGAGAAGTGGTTTGAACCCACATAATCATTATTAGAATGGTTTTCTTGTCTTTATTTTCAACACAAGCCAAAGCACTGAAAATCAGGGGACAGGGGAAACTTCCAACATGGGCAGATATGCCATCGTTCATGGTCCCAGGTGTCATGCCACCACTGGAATCATCTTCCGAGGGGGAACCAGAACTGTCAGAGCCAGCTGGCCCCTCAGGAGACCCTGGCACTAGCCAAAATGGCCCAGGACCCTCATGGGTGATGCCTTTGAATCGGCCTCCTAGAGGGGCAGAGAGTTCAACTTCTGCGGCAGAGGAAGGTGCAGAGCCACCACCTGGCCCCTGGGAACGCTGGCGCCTTGAGGTCCATGATAGGACGGTTGCCAGGTGAAGGAGTGCTCGCCTCCTGAAGAGGACTACTCATGAGTTGGGCCCTCCTCATAAGGAGGACATCCGACAAGCCTCCAGTGGGAAGCAGCTGGGCACCAGGTGGGGGTTCTAGAGCTTTAGCTATAGCAGCTCTCATGAGCACCTTGAGAGCTGGTGGGAACAAGGCCTCTGCTGGCTTGTTTCCTGTGCTTTGCCTTGTGATGGATGCTCTGTGCTACTGACCCTGAACTGTTTCTTGACCCTGCTTCTGAACTGAGTAATGTACCTGACTGATTTACTGTGTTTGAACTCTTGTTTGTTACCTTGACTGCTCCTGCCGCTCCCTGATCCTTCTTGCCTGCCTGCCTGCCTGCCTGCCTGTGTTCTGACTTCTGCTTGGAGTATGACCACTCCTGCCTTCACCTAAATCTCCTTGGACTGCAACCCATTTGCTTGACCATTTGTTTGCTGACTTGACTCTTCCATTGCATTGCTCCCTGTAGTTGCTTGCAAAGAGCCAGGGCTCAGTCTAGAGCAGGACACCATCCATGGGCAGAAGCACCACCATGCCCTGCTCACCTTCAAATGATTCTCTACTGAGATGTAAGCCCAGATGTAATACCAAAGTCCAACTCGTCCTATATGACCTGCCACATCCTGCTGGTTTGAGCCTATGGGAGGGAAGGCAAACATTGCCAGACAACTTTTTCATCTCTTTTCCTTTTTCTCCCCTTCTTTTGCTCCGCATCATTCAAATCCACAGAGCAGCCACAACATAAGTGGCAACCGAGACTCCCTTTTGCCTGGGCTGTGCTGGTATTAACTGTCGCACCGGTTAACTACACTTTTTGTTAGTAATTCTCAGTAGAGGCTGGTGGCTCCTATGTCAGTAGGGCAGTGAACCTGCTCCCAGTTTCAGTCAGAACTCTACAGGAGCTCTGCACCTTGGATGGCTCCTTTAGAGTTCTGACTGGTTCTGACTGAAACCTGGAGCGAATGCACCGCCCAACTGACATTGGAGCCACCAGCCTCCACTGGTAGTTCTTTTCCTTTTGCAAACTTTCGCCCACAAAGCAATGCATCTGCACTTGGAAGAGGTCATTGGCCGGTCCAGATGGTTCTTAATTAAAGATGCTGACTGATGTTCTCAGAGGGAGACTGGCACATTGACACAACAAGCCTTTCATGCTACCTGGGCTCCTTAATGGGGAAGTTGAGGTTGCAAAAGCATTATGAAAACAGGACCCAGATGGGCACTCAAAACCTGAGATTTTGACCTTATATACTAAGTGCTGCTTTGGCGGGAAAGGTAACAGCGTTCCGTGCACCTCGGTGTTCAGTCATGGACACTCGGTGTTCAGCCACATGGCCACGGAAGCGTCTTTGGGCAGTGCCGGCTCTTCGGCTTAGAAATGGAGACAAGCACCACCCCTCGGAGTCGGGCATGACTGGCTGGGGACCCCTTTGCCTTTTACGAAGTGCTGCAGGTAAAAACAGGCTTGCATTTGTACTCTTTCTTTCTGCCTCTGGGACTGTGGCAGTTGCAGGTTGGCCTAGCACCATGGACAGCAACAGATGCAGCTTTAAAAAAAATTGGGCAGGGAACTGATTATTGTTAGGATAGCTGTGAACAAACTAGATACTGTGCGAACGGTGCGCCCTGATCGGACTGCTGTCACACCTCCCACAATTTTCAAAATTCCACATGCAGCTTTGGGGGGGGGGGGCAGTGGTGGGCAGGCTATTTGATCTGGGCCATGATGTTGGAGGTCAGGATGGACGAACCTGTAAATTTTAGGGCTGTGCACGGACCCCCCGCTTTGCTTTGGATGTCGCTTTGGACCCTCAGAATCTGCCCCATTTCAACTTGGACCAATGCAGACCCCCTCCGCTTCGACTCAGTTCTGGATCCGAGGTGATATTCGGATATCCGGATCACTCGTTTGGGGCATGTTCCCATTGACTTGCATGGGAAAACATAAATGGCCATAACATTTTCAATTTTCGTGATAAATACATGAAACTTGGAGGCCTTTCTGTTGACATGGAGGGGATCTCACCTGCCAAATGTCAGACAGTTTGGTCCAGTATGTTTTGTGCTAGGTGCAGCTGAAATTTGATTTTTTTTTTCTGCAAAAACTCTCAAAGCAAATACCTATACCTCTCAGCCGTGCACCACCTCCTCCTCCTGCCTGCTCAGCTGTCAAGGACTGCTAGCCATTCCCTGTTCATGAGGAGGACATGGCTAGCAAGTGGCAGGGGGTACGCTGTGCTGCTGGTCGGCTGTCCCTGACAGCTGACCCGGGAGGAGGAGCAGGACCAGCAGCGCATCCCCACCCCCTGCCACTCGCCATCTCCTGCTTGTGGGGAGGAGACAGCTAGCAAGCAGCAGGGGCATGCACCGTGCCTCCTCCTCCTGCTGCCTGGGCGATTCACAGCATTTTGTACATATAAGCCTATGTGCATACACAGACTTATATGCAAAAAGTGCTGTGAATCAACCATACACTCAAGATTCACAGTGGAGGCGGAGGGACCTACAAGCAGAGCAGGGGCTGAGGGGAGGGCATCCAGAGAACCTGAACAGGGGTGGGTTCTCACATCCCTAAGTAACACCACCAGAACGATCTCTGCCTCTGAAACTCAGCCGATCTTCTCCAGTTATTTAGTCTTCCCCCTTCCTCCACCACTGTCACTGATTGGAGATTGTTGGGTTATGTTCAGTCCTGATTTGGCCACTAGAGTTCCATTTGCCAAACCTCCCTCTGTCCTCCTCCTCCTCCCTTCCCCTCTCCCTCCTCCTCAACCCCGTGCTGAACTTTCTCAAGCTGATACTTTTGGTGCCAGGATGTCTGAGTTGCTCAGAATGGATCACTGAATCAGATGAGATGCTTTTAATACAAGCCACTTCACTTCGGGTTGCCTTGTTGCTATTCTGCTCCACTTCATATCACATGGAAGCACCTCCGAAGCAGCCCGCTTCAACTCGTTATTCAGGCTTTGCACTGAAGCGGTGCACAGCCCTAGTAAATTTGTATTTCTTACTTTCTCATTTTTTTCAAATATACAGTCTGTCCTGAACTTTGCCCCCCAAATAAAAAAGTACGTTAGCATGAAAATTCATAAGCAATTTTTGTGCACATTTCTCCTATGACATTCATTTTTGTATGCAATTTTTGCCTAATACACATATTTTTGGTAAGTCATTTTCCTAATGCAGTGTTTCTTTAATGTTATTTTCCCTAATATACACAGTTTTGTACAATTTCTTTTAACTGGTGAACTCCGGGTGTGAATGGGGAAAGTTCCAATGTTAAATGAACTGAAACGAAATTCTTATGCATCCCTTCTCCGTGGCATGCTCATTTTCTATGTGCAGGGGAAAAACTTAGCACAGAGGTACAAGCATGCATCCCCCCACCTGTCTAAGTGGCACATTCCAGTGTGATCCCTGCTGACTATACAACTCAGCTCAAGATATAGGATGCTGATGGATTTCTCTAGCTCATAACACTTGTTTGGTCAAAAATGGTTAGCAATGCACCTAGTGCTTTCATCTGCCTTTGGGCTTCTCCTAATTTGTCTGCCAAGCTCCGTAATGGCTTTAAATTATTGCTTGTTCATGCCATCTGCCTGGCCTCCAACTCCCACAAACAGCTTCCCAGAAGCACCTCAAATGCACTTCTCCTCTCTCTACCTCGGTCTCCTTTCCTAGGCATGCCATCAGACGTAGAGCAGAGAGAGAGTTTCTCTTCACATCAGCAGAAGAACTTGCCAGCTATTATCAGGTGCCATTCCAGTTCCAGGAAAATGCAACAAGATTGCCAGACCCTGTAAGTGAAGCATCAACATTGAGGTTGAATTTAAAAGCAAAAAAACCCAAACAAACCATACAGCCTAATCTGTGAGGTAGCTGAGCCAGAGGTCTGGGGAAGTTAAATGAAATGCAAAATGCAATACATAAAGGGGAGAGTAGATCTCTGGGACTCTTCCTATGTTTTTACAGTGTACACCTAAAAACATAAATCGGGAATGTGACAAGCATGTGCATCATACAAGTGCATTCTTCAGGGAGTGATTGACTGCTGTTGAGTGTACAGTTGGCGGCCAGCTGAGGTATGCTTTTGGCCCTTTGATCCCATGGACTTAAGGGTGGCTTTGGGGGTTGGCGCTTCACCCCCATTAGACACCAGTGGAGTCCAAGTGATGCGAACTGACACACAAAGCACATTTTCAATCATTTCTAGGAGCACATTTCAGCTGAACATGCCACTTAAAAGGAGTTCAATTAATCCTAATAATCTGCATACGCCATTTGCGTACACTGGGGTTTTTTCCCCCTGCCGTGATATTAACGTAAATACTTATGTAGCCTATCACGGCCTCCGCAGGGATGCAAATGGTGTCCCTGCATTAGCTGTGATAGGCTACGTAAGCATTTACATAGCCTATCACGGCTATGAAGAGGAAGTGAATGGCGGCCGCAGGACGGCCGCCATTCGCAAAGCAGTGCGGACGGGAGCAGGTAAGTGCTCCGTTTCGCGCACCTTTTGTGGGTTGGGGGCGGTGGGGACTTTGTCCCGCACGCCTTTTGTGGGTTGGGGGGTGGGGGCTTCGTTCCGCGATGGATTTCGAGGGGCTGAATGCACTGGCATTCGGCCTCACCGAGATCCGTCGCAGAATTCTCTGACATCCCTAGCAATAGCAAGAGTACCAGGCAAGTCTGAGGAGGGCATTCCGCAAAAGGAGAGCACTTCTGGAAGCTTCTCTGTCTGGGCGAGGAGAAGGAGAACGGCTGCCGATCCAGCTCTGAATTCTCAGGCAGATTTGTACAGGGAAGGTTTAAATCACACGTCTCCTTTCCACGCCCAGACATCTTCTGACTTCCATTTCTAAAGGGTGTAAGTCTTGGGGGGTCCTCAAACCCAGGCCTCCAGTGCCCACTCTCCAGCGCCTTATGTCCTGTGCCACCAGCGCTCTGAATCCTCAGGAGGCCAGGTGGATTTGGCCTTAGAGGAAAGGGCGCCCCCTGGGCTGCAGTTCCAGCCCCAGGAGAGTCAGCTGACCTCCCTGCTTGAATACTGTCAGCTGATTCCACATGCCAATCGGGACACATTATACCCTATAAAATGCCTGCAGCGATGCCAGGTTATCCATCTGAGCAACTTGTCTGGAGTGTGATGGCTCTTGTCTACCTTCCTTCTTTGTTTGCTTGATCGCTGCCTCAGACTGTGACCCCTGACCTGACCATGCATCTGCTTCTGGCCCCTTCATGCCTCTGTTGCTGCCTTTGGACTCCATCTTCTGCCTGGCTCTGACTCAGCACTTGGCACTGGTTGATCCTCATCTGTCTGACCTACAGGCCATCTGTGCCCTTTCTGATCTGCATCTGACCATAACTGAACTGGACCCGAGCTGCAGCCCACCTCAGAACTAGGCACATCCCTGACTCAGAGATGAAGTGAGTTGTTCTAAATGACTCCATAGGACAGCTGAAGACTTTGGATGCTTCCCCCACCAGTCGGGGAAAAGATGTATGTGTAATCCTTGACAGACAGTGGTCCTTGAACACCTCACAGTCGTTGCACTGGACAGGCAGAGAGCGGCAGTTTAGTAGGGATGGGCGAACAAGCCATGTTCGAGCATGCAAAGATTCTCTGAACATCAGCTTGCTGCTCATTTCTCCTGGATTTGCACTCACGTTTACAACTGCTGTTCATTTTGCATGAATGGAAAAACTGCACAAAACGAACAGCTATTGAACGTGAAAGTTGCGCCAACACTTCCCCTATTTTCATAGATTTCTAAAATAGTGCAAATTTCCCCCATAGACTAAAGTATGAGTGATCTAAACTGTGTACGTTTTGAGACAGTTGTGCCTTTTGGAAAAAGTTGTGCATTTTTCAAGTATATACATTTTGCAAACATGAAGGCAACTGTAGGAAACTGCAAACATTTTAAGAGAAAATGTGCTCTCATTCACATTCAGGATTGTGAACGGGGCATTTTCAAGTGATTTGCGAACTGAAACAAAATCCTCATACATCCCTACAGTATAGTGAAGAGAGTATAGTGAATGCAACAGCCACAGTCGGTTGTGTGGACCACCACATGTCTGTGCTATTTCACCCCCCGTGCTCTGGTTTATAGCTCATCCCTTCCGGCACATAAGATCCTTTGCCCCCTTTAACATTCTCTCCAGCTTCAACTCCTTGTTGAGAAAACGATCTTGAAGCTCCTCCTCTTATCTCCTGCCTGTAGGTGGGAGCCTACATATATTCAAGAGAGAAATAATTGTCTCCAATAAGAAGCTTTCTTGTGTGTGTGTTTTTAAAACAGAGCCAGGTCTGCACAGTGAGTTATTACTGCCATTAAAACTAATGAGATCCCTTGTGGCATGAGCTGTTCATCCCACCACATTCCCCACCTTATTGATTGCAATTGTACAAAAAGGCATAACCATATATCAGCTCATTGGAAACAAAGACTGGCTTCTATTATTTTCTTTAACTGTGCATTCCTTTGCGGTTGTAAAGACAACAACTTCCCCATAAAAACACTTCTCCCATTCAGTGTTTTTCAGTACTCCTTCTGAAAATATTCACTTAGTTTAAATTGGCCTCACTCTCCATTGCCCTCATTTGCCCTCAATGATGTCATAATTTAGCCACATGTAATTGGCCGGGTCAACCCATCTGATTTTATTTGCTGACATGGAGATAACATCATAAAGGCAGACATGTTGCTGTGACTTCATTCCATTCGCTATGTGGTTCCTGATTGGGTGGAACTATGTGACTAATTTCAGAAAGAGGAAGCAGCAGAAGCAAATGGAAAAATGCACTATTTTTTTAAAGTGAAAACTCACACAATCTATGAGAACAATTCAGTCCCTACCACATCCTTCTTTCCTTTCCTCTCTCATGATACCTGCTGCCACCACTCCCCTCACTGCCAACTGACCCCACCCAAAACTGCACTCACAATATGTCTGGGCACAAGCAGGGAAGTGAGGGACCAAACTACAAACAGGCAGCAATCCTATGCACTGTTACCGCAGAGTAACCCGCACTGAACCCAGTGGGGCTTACTAGTGAGTAGGCATGCATAGCATTGTGCCGTCCATGTGTCTCAGGAAAGTTTCTTCCCTGCTTGAAACTGGCAAATACTTGACAATGCCCTGATAAAAATAAATGAAGTCCAAAACTAGGGCTGTGCCACCTATTTCTATACTTTTGTTTTGGGCCATTTGGGGGGTTGGCTGAAAGAAAGAGTTATGTGACAAAGGCTTGGAAGGGGAGAGAATTTCAAAGACATTTCTAAGTAGGGGCCATGGTTCTGTTTACCTTGTTAGGAGTACAAGGTGACCAAACAGTCTTTTGTCTCTTTTTTTGTGTGTGAAGAGCACCACGCTGCTGCAAGAAGGAAAGCTCTTTAAATGTTAGAAAAGCTCCATTCTTGCTAGTAGGATGCCTCTGTATACTAGTACAATGGCCTCCACAACCAGTTTCCTGCTGGTGATGTACCAAAAGAATTCTTTATGTTGGCCTTGATGTTATTAGTGATATGCTCCTCAAAAGCCTTTTCTTTCTTTTTTTGCATCCCTCATTGTCTGCTTGCATTTCCATTTCCTTTGTGCAAGCGTCCGTTCCTTTTTGCTCTCCTTATTTGGGCAAGTCTTCCAGTTTCTGAAGGAAGCCTTCTTCTACCTCAGGATCACTGTCAGCATTTTGGTCAGGGGGCAATAGCATGTCCCCAGTACTAAATTAAATTACTTTTGAAGCCTGGAGTTGTCAGCCACCATGATTCTGTGGAGGAGTCTGTCCTTCTTAAGGTTTCTAGTTTGCTTGACACTATGCCCCCTTTCACATATAGAATGACTCTACCTACAGGACACCCTTCCCTGTCCTTCCAGCAGTGTTCGTATCCATCGAACCTGAAGCGGGCACTGATAATTTAGGTATTTTCAGCACAATCTTGAGATAAGGGGTAGAGGAGATGAGTTTATTTCACACACACACACACACACACACCAGTATTGCATTCCATAAAAATGTAAAACAACAGCAACCTCCTGCTGAAGACCCCTGTGCTTGTAGAATACATTCAGTCATTCCTGATCTAGAAATATGACAGAATTACCCACTGCCCTGGGCTTGCTGCCATCTTCCATGACATTCAGAAAGCTGACTCGTGTACACACACATGGATAGGTTCCTCAGATGGAGATCAATCGCAAGTGAGAGATGGGCCCAAAGTTCTCAAAATAGAACTTTTGCGGATCCCCCCTGCCCCCCATCTTTGGGCTGTAAGAGGGGTGGAACCACCTCCACTCATTCATGTTATTGAGGAGGATTTTGAGGGAGAGAGGAAACCAGGGTGGCCTTTTATTAATTGCCAAAAGAAATGCATCACTCAAAATGAGAGCAAAAGAGGATGGTGATTTGCATAACATTTGCATATCCTAATTCACCTGTATGGATGCAAATTTAGAAACCATTATTAGAATTTAGATAGAAATACAGTCCATCTCACCATAGTGGGGAATATTGTGACCAGCCAGGTGACCTGTGTGTCTGCTTGTTCAGTCTGCTGTCCAGGTGTTCACTGGTGATAGACAACAGTTCTCATGCCATGGTTCTTTGTCTTTAAACTGGAATTGGAGTACTCTGCCCTTCCAATAGAGGACACCTTCTAATAGCAGACTGTGCCCTGGTAGCCCATCATGAAAAGAATTCACAAGAAGTCCAGACAAGAAAGTATTCCAGGCAATTATGACATTGTTCTCAGCAAAGGCTCTTCACCCTGTGCACCAGCTTAAATACAGAGGGGGATCTGCTAAAGCAGCCTTTCTGATGCTCTATCCTGACAGAAGAATCTGGCCTGTAAGCAAGCACTACGTCAAAGAGGGTGTCACTGTTCTGCCCCCTTCAGTTGACGCCTTAACCTGGGTGACACCCCCGAGCCACCCTCGCCTGCAGGTTCTTCCTCCTGCTCGGTTCCCACAACCCCAGGCTGCAAATTGGAGGCCTCATTCAAGGCCGACTCTTCCAGCTGTGGCTATCACTCTCCCTCACCCTGCAATCAGCTGGGAAGCTGGGCAGAGCTGAGCTCCCGGGCCCTGAGCTTCACACGACTATACTGGGCTCTAAATAATCTGGCTCTAACTTAGAATCAGACTCTGGCTCCAAAGCCGTAGGGCCCACTGCAGTGCTTGGGCTAGGTGTCAGGATTCCTTTAGCCCCCACTTTATTTCAATGCCAAAGACAAACACAGACGAGAGGCTTCAGTCTACAGCGTTTAATCCATTACTTCACAGGGTCATACAGATGCAAATTCTCAGTGACTCTCAGTCTACAAAGGTATGCCTTCAGGGGGATTCAGAAGGAAGTTAAGAGAGTTGCCCGCCATTTGAAAAGGGAGGCAGTCTGACTAGCCTAACTTAAGTGGGGGAGGTCCCTCTCTTCTCATGAGGCCTCTAAGCACAGCTTTTCATGCAAGGCCAATCGGGTAGACCGTCTAAGTTCTGCCCCAGCCTTCTCTCTCTTTGCTCTGCGCCTGCATCTGGCGTCTATTAGATCAGATTCTCCAGTGCCCCCCCTTCTGTTTGCTGTCTCTCACAAGGATGTATGAAGAGGAACCCTCATCCTCAGCCAGCTGGGCATTTGTAACTTGAGAAGCTGGGCCAGTCATGTCTGGACTAGCCTGGGAAAACACCTCCCCCTTGTCTGGCGGTTCTCTTTCAGAATCTGAACTGCTATCCCACTCCCTGTGCTCAGAAACACCCCTGACATCAGGCCCAACAGTCTCCTGTCAAGGTGTTCGGGGAAGAAATAAAGGCAAGCAGCAACAGCAGCCAGAGCTCTGGTGGTTTTATGAGCTTCAAAACATGCCCGCCCACCCGAATTGAAATCCCCCCCCCACACACACACACACATGCAGCCTGGGGGTCATTTTCACTCAGCCCTACACCCATGCTTACTCTCAGATCTAAGAAGAATGAATTGGGCCTCCAAGTCAAACATCATCATTATAGCCTGAGGTATCAGGATTAGCTGTCTTAATCAGAGCCGGTGGCAGGAAGGCACGGATTCTGGGATTGTTTCCGATGACAGAGATCTGGTCGAACTCAAGGCTGTTTATTCTAACTGTCAGCTCTTGGAGCCAACCTAATATGAAAGATTAAAATGTCAGGGAAGAAAACGGCGATGTCAGGGAAGTACAATCTGCTGGCAATCACGGTTGCTGCTACTGCTGCTAACATTCTCCAAGTCTCCCAGCATAAAATATTTCTCTCCGATTTGTATTTCTTCCAAATTCTCTCAAGAGCTGGGGGGCGGGGTGGGCAAGAGGATAAGAGGGTTGTTCTAGAAACTGCTGTGTTTTCTTACAGTGTGTCTCAACATACCATTGAAATGCAGGGGTAGATGAAGTCATTCACGAATTTCCATCAATATATTAAACATTTAACAATGATCACCCCACACCCCACCCCTTTTGACTTCATTTAGATCTCATGTTAAGGTATTCGATGGTTTCTGCCACACTTGGTTTCTGGGTTCTTTTGAAAGCTTAAAGTTGCCTTCCCCAACCTGGGTGCCTCCAGATATTTTAGACTATAAGCCCCATTATCCCCAACAATTGGCCAGGCTGTCTGGGGATGATTGGAGTTGCCATCCAAAAAACCAGGGAGTGGGGCTTACATAATTTTTTTTTAAAAGAAGATGAGGAAATGTATTTTCCTGATCTCTATTTCTTAGCATACAGCCTTCAGAATTACATAGCACAAAATCTGTTCAAGAATTCTGTGTAAGTTGGATGGCTACATAGTGAAGTTTAGTCCAAGGGTAGAAGCGCCCTTAATTTTTTTTAACCCAATGAGAACAAAGGGGAAGCATATGTAAGCATATTTACAAACAAAAATAAGAAGAGTCCTGCGGGACTCAGCCTCTGTTTCCCAAAAAGTGGCAAGCCAGAAGCTTCCATTAAGCAAGTCATAAAGCAAAATGTCCTTCCTGCTGTTTATGATCAAAATTTGATTGTATGTAAGCCATTCTGGGAACCCTTGCGGGTGCTTTTACAATGCTTTCAAAGAAAAAAATGAAATTATGTGCAGGCACGCACACACTACATTCTAGATCAGCCTTCCCCAACCCAGTGCCCCTCAGACATGTTGGATGACAACATGTTTCATTGGTCTTCTAGCTAATAGCCTGTTATGTTGCCCAGCTTGTCCTTCTGCTCCTGGGAGGATGAGCTCCGGAGTACTTTTACTTCTCACCTGTTCTATGGCCCCAAATTCTTCTGTGGCTCAGCTTTCCATCAGAGCCGCAAGTGGATTCCCCCTCCAAAGGAAGCCCACCACCCATCCAGACCCTTCCCCACTCGCCACCATAATTTCAGCTACCACTTGCTTATGGTAGCAAACCAGGGAAAGAAGGGAGGGGAAGAGCGGGAGATGGGTGGCCTCCAACTCTCCTCTCCAGTGCTTGGCAATGCCATGGCCCATTAGAAAACCTGTCTCTCCCAGGGGTTACTGCAAGGCCTTGCAACATGACCCAGTATACAAGATACTCCAGAGCGGACTGGTTTCACTTGCTTTTCCCACTGCTGCCATCAGGGCCGGTAAATGGGATCTAAGGGGAGGGGAAGGTATTTGGGGGATCAGTGGGTAGGTTGGAGGGAATTGGTGTGTGTGTTTTTGGAGGAGGGTCAGTTTGTTTCCAATAGCCACCCATAGACCTACCCTCCATGAATGTGTGTGTGTGTGTATACACAGACACACACACACACACACTTTGTTTCCTCTTCCCTCTCCATCCTTTTTCCTTTTGTATCATGTCTTTTTAGATTGTAAGCCTGCAAGCAGCAACTGTCTTGTTATTGATTGTATCTAAGGCACTCTGGGAGCCATTTTGGCTGAGGAGGAGGATAAAGATGCTTTAAATACATACAGAAAATCACATCTACACACTATATTCTGGATCCAGCTTTTATCATACCTAGTGGAATCAAAGCAATGCTTCTTCGTAGTCTTGGCTTGAAGGAGAAAGAGAAACGTCCAGTTCTCATAATCCCACTTTAATGAGAAACTGCTGCTTTCTGCTATGGAAACTCTGGACTTCAGTGATGTGTCTGTATTATGCTGACAACTTGGTCCACTTCAGCAGATGCAGATAATAATAAAAAAGCCCTTTGGCTTTGGGGTAGTCAAGAGCCACTTAGCTTCTGAGGCTGGGCGGCTTTCTGCCTTCTTGAAAGTGTGCACAAGTTTTCCAAAACAGAACGTTTGAGTCGTACAACCCACCCAAATGCTCTCATGTCTGTCTTGACCGGCACATTCATCACCAAGAATCTCCCTTATAAACATCTCTGACAAGAAATCCACAGAGGAACATCTAGTAATTACACCAGTCCTTGGATGCATTTCAGAGATTTGAAAAGACAAATGCCTGGGAGGTGAATCCAGGCTTGAAACCAGAAGCAGCAGCAACAACAAAAAGCAACAGTGTGAACCTAACCTGCTTTGCTTCTGAATGCTGCTAGCATGACAAAGAAAGCGGAAGAGCATCTTAAGAATCAAATACGAATCCTGATCTATCTCTTTTACAGACACAGAAAACTTGGGTATGGATTTTAAGAATCATTTCTTTAAAAAAAAAAATGCCCAGAGCAGTAATTTAGAACCGAAACAGGCCCGAAGATGCTTGCAAGGACTTGGTTCTAAAATCAGATCTTGAAAATAGTAGAGATGAGTACATCTATCAGTTCCACTTTCTCCTGCAGTGAATTTTGTATACCTCAAATTTGTTCTCTCCTGACTTTGCTAATTTTGGTAAATTCTTATCAAAAATGTTCTTAAATGAAATTCTCACCCATCTGCATTGTCCAAAATTAATAGATACAGCTGTTTCCAGCATGGGCCACGATGTACCTGCCTGCCATATAGCTGTTAAAGATGAGGAGCTGTAGTGAGTTGGTTGATGAACAAAACCGTGGACTTCCCAGAGTTCTTAGATGCTGGTAGTAGGCATGTGTAATCTAGTTTAACCATCAGTTTTATGGTTTAGTAAGCAGGCCTTTCACACCAGGCCTTAACTGGTTCCCAGCAAGTACAGGTCTGTATGTCAGCATGTGGACACTGCCAGGCCTTTACCCAGTTAAAAAGATACAGATGTGCTGCCTTGACTCTCACAAAAGAGCTGGGAGCCCCCTGCCAGGGGCTGGAATGTTGAAGCCTCTCTTTGCAACTGGTTTCCCAATCTGGGTGCTTCTTGGGGGGGGGGGCTTCTCCTAAATGTGTGTGTGTTAGCCTGTTGGTTTGAGAGGTGTGGGGGGGGGGCAAGTGTTGCTTGTGGGCTAGAAGGAGGCATCTAACAGAGAAACTTATAAGACCCAGCTTGCCAGCCCACCCTTTGGCCTCGCTCTGAGGAGGAATATGCATGCTACTGGCCTACAGAAACTTGTCCTGAGGAACAGCCTTCGTCTATCTTGGGGACTCAGTTAGACATTCAGGATGTGGCAAAGATCTGGTTTACACCTGAAACTTTCTCTTTCTCTTTCTCTCTCTCTCTCTTTTTCTCTGTATTCTGCATCTATTTTCTATCAATAAACTGTCATCTTTTGCACAAGTGGTTTGTTTCATCTTGGTAACCGAAAGAATCTGATTGATGACTGGGATTCGACAGAATCAGGACCCCAGATCAATACAGGAACCTGTCTGAAAAAAAGAGGTGGCATCCCTAATTCAGCACTAACATGGTTGAATAGAAAGGGAAACAGAAGAGCAAAGCACTCAAAACCCTGGGCTTGAATGGACAGGTGTGTGCATTTCGGTTTCTCCCATATTTGTTTGTGGTTTTTTTTAATTTCAAGTTCTTTTTGTACTGGGTATGGAGAACTTTTGTGAATTTGAGTAAATTCTTATCACATTCAAACGGAAATGAAATTCTCATTCCAAGAAAAGAAAAACTGAGCTTACAAGATGACAGATGTTTCTACAGATGAAAGGGAATGAGGATTTAGCATTTCCAAAAGGCTTCAAGCACACAGGGCTGGAATATAAACAATTTATGTATTTATAACCAGGTGCCAAATCCCATTCCCAAAGGCTTTCCAACTCCCCCCCCCCCCCGCAGAGCATTTAAAGTAGTTCAGCCCAGACAAAACAGAACTGAATCAAAGTTGCCAACAGTAGGGTGGCCATGGGTCCTCTTTTACAGAGGGCAGTTCTTTATGTGAAGGGCTGCCCAAAGACTCTCCTCTGCTTTGAAGCTGTCCTCTGTTTGAAGGGCCTTCCAATCCAAGTCCAATATAATGACAAAAAAAACCCATCAGAAGAAAGAGCTGGGCCCCATCAGCGACCCCTGGACTCCAGACTGAGCAAGGGACACACATCACCTGGTCATAGTCATCTGCAGTATGATGAGATGCATTGCACTTCTCCTTATGAACTATAGTTCTATTGAAACTATAATTATTATTTCTAAATTTACTAATGCCCAGAGTATGGGAAACAAGGAGAATGAACTTGAACTCTTAATACAAGGGGGAAATTATGACTTGATAGGTATAAGTGAGACTTGGTGGGATGACTCCCATGACTGGAATACAGCAATTGAAGGATATAACTTGTTCAAAAAGAACAGGAAGAACAGAAAGGGAGATGGGGTTGCACTGTATGTGAAAAATACATATCTCTGCACAGGAATACAGGAGGATGAGCTTGGTAGCCCCATCGAGAGCATCTGGATCAAAATAAATGGAGCAAAGAATAAAAGTAACCTGGTGGTTGGAGTCTACTACCAGCCACCCAATCAAGGAGAAGATGAGGATGAAACTTTTGAAAAGCAAATAGCCAATGTTTCAAGGAAGCATGATGTAGTAGTAATGGGGGACTTCAATTTTCCTGATATTTGTTGGGAGACAAATTCTGCAAAACATGGCCCCTCCAGGAAATTCCTGACTTGTGTGTCAGATAACTTCCTTCTACAGAAAGTAGAGGAAGGAACTAGAGGACTGGCTATCCTTGACTTGATCCTAACCAACAGGGATGACTTAATGGATAAAGTAGCAGTTACAGGAACTCTGGGGGAAAGCGACCATGTTGTACTTGAGTTCTTGGTTCTAAGGGAAGCAAAAGCTGAGTGTAGTCAAACGTGTACCCTGGATTTTAGGAAAGCTGATTTTAATAAACTCAGAACAATGATCAGTAAGGTCCCATGGCAAGCGACTCTAACGAGAAAAGGAGTCCAAGATGGGGGAGCTTTTAAAAAAGGAAATTCTCAAGGCACAATTACAAACAATTCCAACAAGAAGAAAAGGTGGAAGACAACAGAAGAAGCCAATGTGGCTTCACAAAAAGCTTAGAGATGACCTGAAAACAAAAAAGGACACATATAGGAAGTGGAAAGAAGGCCAAGCAACAAAGGAAGAGTACAGGCAGATAGCACAGAATTGCAGGGATGGCGTCAGGAAGGCTAAAGCTGAGAATGAGCTGAGGTTAGCGAGGGATGCTAAAAGCAACAAAAAGGCTTTCTTCAGCTTTGTGCATAGTAAAAGGCAGAAGAAAGAAATGGTGGTTCAGCTAATAAATAAGGATGGCAAAATGATAACAGATGACAAAGAAAAGGCAGAGGTGCTCAGTCCTACTTTGGCTCAGTCTTCTCCCAAAAGAGGGTCTATGACCCCCCTGGCAAAGGCAAAGTACAGGCTGAAGGAGCAGGATTGCAGCTTGAGATCAATAGGTATATGGTCAGGGAACACCTAATTACTTTGAATGAGTTCAAATCTCCAGGGCTAGATAACTGCATCCTAGAGTAATAAAGGAATTGGCAGAAGAACTCTCAGAACCACTATCCATTCTCTTTGAGAAATCCTGGAGGATGGGTGAAGTGCCAGATGACTGGAGGAGGGCTAACGTTGTCCCTGTCTTCGAAAAGGGTAAAAAGGAGGAACCTGGGAACTACAGACCAGTCAGTCTGACATCAATCCCTGGGAAAATTCTGGAGCAGATTACAAAGCAGTCCATCTGGAAGCACCTTGAAAACAATGCAGTGATTACTCGAAGCCAACGTAGATTTGTCAAGAACAAATCCTGCCAGATAAATCTGATCTCATCTTTTGATCAAGTAACCTCCCTTGTGGACTGTGGGAATGCTGTGGACATCATATACCTCAACTTCAGCAAAGCTTTTGACAAAGTGCCCCATGATATCCTGATGAGCAAACTAACTCAAAGTGGGCTAGATGAAACAACTCTCAGGTGGATCCACAGTTGGCTACAGGATCAGACTCAAAGAGTGCTTATTGATGGGATCTTCTCAAACTGAGGAGAGGTAATGAGCAGGTACCGCAGGGCTCAGTCCTGGGCCCAGTGCTCGTCAACATTTTTATTAATGACTTGGAGGAGGAGGTGCAGGGAATGCTGATCGGATTTGCAGATGACACAAAATTGGGCGGGATAGCTAATAACTTGGAAGACAAAAAAAAATTCAAATTGATCTTGATAGACTTGAGCGCTGGGCAGAAAACAACAGAATGACATTTAATAGGGATAAATGCCAAGTTCTGCACCTAGGAAAAAGAAACCAAATGCACAGTTACAAGGGGGGGGATACATGGCTCAACAACACTACAAGCGAATTGTTGTACATCACAAGCTGAATATGAGCCAACAATGTGATGTGTCTGCAAAAAACTCTAAAGAAGCTATCGAAGTTGCTGAACCCTATCCCCAAAATAGGTTCAGTACCTTGGATAGCTCCTTTAGAGTTCTGACTGAAACCTGGACTGGCTTCATAGCCTCTGCTGGCTGCTGTTGTATAAAATGTTTGATTGGCTTGTGATGTAATTTTTAAAACATGTAAAACTATTGTTCCTCACAGTAATTTTTAGTTAGTTATGTTAAGAATGACACAGTTTATATTGTTATCCATTGTGGTTATTTTTAATAAAAAGAGAGGAATAGAAATGTCCTAAATAATCAAACAAATAGATAGATTATACCTCCCTGCAGAGATTCTTAACTGAGAAGGGATTCTGCTAGTGTTTCATTTCTGCAACTTTGGGGGGGATCTTCATTTAATTATGTCTTCATTTAATTCTGTGAAAGGTCCTCCTTGTAACAGCTTACACAGCTAAAATGTAAGCCTTAAAAAACACACTGAGAATTCATCATCCCAAAACATTTACTAAAAGCTAAGAGACAAACAACAACAAAAAATCTGGATGTAGCAGGAGACAAATAGTTCCCTCGGAATAAATTGTCTCCCCTGTGGTTAATGAGGAACATAGAAGATGAGATTAGTCGTACTTAAGCGAAGCTGATTCTTTCTTTGACTCTTTCTTGGCGGTACATCTTGTTCCACTGGTAAGACCCTGACAGACGCCATGCAAAGAAACATTTAACATACTCCCATCCAAAAGGAAACAAGTGCTACAAAATACACATTATGCAAAATATGTTGGCTACCAAAAGATAGATATGCATGCATAATTCGGTAGTGTGGGGTGTTACAGCAGAGAGAACATTCACTGAAAGCCAAGAGCAGTCTTTTTAGAAGCTATCATTTTCTTTCTATAATTCAGGGGTGAATGAACTAGCTTGCATAAAAGCTGTTTGGCCATAAACCAGCCAGCCAGGGGTACAAAATCCCACATAACCAGGCTGCATACTTTGCATGCATTATTTCAAAAGATTTGCAACAACCTCATAAGGCAGGTTTGTTTCATAGTTTTATCTTGCAGATGGGAAACTAAGACAGAGACTGGGTTCACATAACACAAGGCAGAGTACAGGCTGAGTCTGAGTAGATCGTGAGTTGTCGAACTGTGGATTGTCACTGAATCATGGGTTGTTGTGTTGTGTGAGCCCAGCCACACTAAAAAACCATAGTTTGTTAACCACAAACAACCCACAAAGAGAACCCATGCTTTGTTGCTGGGTTGTGAACTGTGGGTTTTTCATGGTTAACAAAGCATGGTTTCCTAGCTTTTGTGCAAGTTTATCCTCATTCTGAAAGGTAAAAATGCCTCTCCTAAAGCTTAATTACAGGCAGTAAGCATTTTAAACTAAAATATTGTGGTGTTGTTGGCATTTTGGGCCAACCCCCCTTTGCCTTGCCACCTCCACCCCCCACCCACCATTGGAATGCAGCCCCCCCCCCAGGAGCTTTCCTGGAGGAAAAGGCTATCAATAGCTACTAGTCCTGATGGCTATGTGCTACCTCCAGTACCAGAGGCAGTAAGCCTATGTAGACAAGTTGCTGGGGAACATGGGTGGAAGGGTGCTGTTGCACTCATGCCCTGCTTGCGGGTTCCTGGTCGATGGTTGGCCAGTGTGTGAACAGAATCCAGGACTAGGTGGACCCTTGGTCTGATCCAGCAGGGCTCTTCTTATGTTCTTACATTCTTATGTTCTCCAAAATGGAATTCAGCCTGATCGAACGCTATGTCTCAGAGTTTAACCTGATGTAACAAGTACTGGCCTTCTTCTAAGGGTTTCTAGGAGAAGGTGTACGTTCTCAGGGTGAGTGAACCAGAATCAAGGGGAGCAGTTATGTTCTGCTTGGCTTGGTGAAGACATTCGCTCTTTACATTACCCTCCATGTCCGTCAGGTTCCACCCTGAGCCCCCAGGCACAGCCAGGCTCTTCTCTGAAGAGGTAAATACTATCCTGTGCCTACACCTGGACCCATGAGGCTCCACCTCTCTCCCACCAGGCCCCTCCCCTTGAGATGGCAGCCACCACCCTTTTGGCTTTCCCCACCTACATCTCAGGATCTGAACTTCAGCAATTCTACCAAGGGAAGTCCACGAACGCTCACAGAATGAATACTCAGGTAACCAAGCCAGGGTCAGGCGCTTAGGGGACAAAGTGTTGCAGCTCTCCTGGTCAAGAGACATGGAGATCTACTGAATCAGGTGGGTCAGTTAAACTGGGTGATCATCAGATGGAAATCAGGCTCTCATGAGAAGAGCTGGAGAAACAAAAGAGGCCTAACTACCAAGCCCATCACCAGGAAGTCTGTGACAACAGAGGCAAAGCCAACAAGGGAAATACAGGCAGTTTTGCTATAATGTCCCAGCAGCTAATCAGGCTGCAGCTGATCACCACCCACAAGAATCATAGAATCATAGAACAGTAGGGTTGGAAGGGGCCTACAAGGCCATCGAGTCCAACCCCCTGCTGTTCAGTGCAGGAATCCAAGTCAGAGCACCCTGACAGATGGCTGTCCAGCCTCGTCTTGAATGCCTCCAGCGTGGGAGAGCCCACCACCTCCCTAAGTCATTGGTTCCATTGTCATATTGCTCTAACAGTCAGGAAGCTTTTCCTGATGTTCAGCCGGGATCTGGCTTCCTCTCACTTGAGCCCATTATACCATGTCCTGCATTCTGGGATGATGGAGAAGAGATCCTGGCCTTCCTCTCTGTGACAACCTTTCAAGTACTTGAAGAGCGCTATCCTATCTCCCCTCAGTCTTCTTTTCTCAAGGCTAAACATGCCCAGTTCTTTCAGTCTCTCTTCATAGGGCTTTGTTTCCAGTCCCCTGATAATCTTCGTTGCCCTCCTCTGAAACCTCTCAGCTCGTCCGCATCCTTCTTAAAGTGTGGTGCCCAAAACTGGACATAGAACTCCAGATGAGGCCTAACCCATGCTGAGTAGAGGGGAACTAGTACTTCCTGGGATTTGGAAGCTATGTTTCTATGAATGCAGCCCAAAATAGCATTTGCCCTTTTTGCAGCCACATCACATGGTTGGTTCATATTCAGCTTGTGATCTACAACAATTCCAAGATCCTTCTAAGGACAGAAAAGGTCCATCCAAAGGCAGAAACAACTCCAGGGTTTGGTGGGCTTAAGGGAAAGAGACCGTCAGCCCCCCAGCCCCAGTAAATACACACCACTGCAGCTGTTACTCCTCACTGCCACCACCCATTGTCCCTTGCTGCCCACATGCACCTCTTTGGTGGCCCACCCAAGCCACCATGTCTGGGAAGGCTCCATATTAATGGGACAGTAGCACAAGCCCAGTGCCAGCTCCAGGATTTGGAGGGCCCTTGGGCAAGACACTGTCAATAGGCCCCCTCCCTCAGTGAGTCTACCTTTTCTCGGCCATTGTCAACAGCTGCTGTTGCTCCTCCAAGGGGGCTGTTGTCAGTGGACCCCTTCTGGGGTGTGGGCCCTTGGCTAGTGCCCAACCATGCCTACCTTGACACTGGCCCTGACAGGGGCCTGTGACAGAGGGGCGGGGGGAAGACAGAGCATCAAACTTCAGTTCCAGTCATAACCAGCTATCCTACAGCTTACATTAAGGCTTCCAGCTTTATGTGAGGCTTGGTGTCAGCAGTCAGTTTCAAGGTGTCCAGTTGTTGGTGGGCCCAATGCTTGTGTGTGAGCCTTGACAGATGCCCAGCAATGCTGGCCCCTGATGCCAGGCCTGCCTAAGGGCTCAGTGTTGACAACTACCTCATATTCTAGCCACTGTATGTTTTACATTTGCATTTCTGAAGATATGTATTTGTAAAATGCCACACATTCAGTACAAGTGATAGCCTCTTTCCTGTCCATTGTACTTGTCAAGTTCCATTATAAGGTGTCTTGTTAATGTCAAGGAAAGGTATTTTTACACCTTCCAACTGGTAAGTGAGAGAGAAGTTAATTGAATCAAGACTCTAAATAACTCACTCGCCTGTGTTAATAATATTTCTTAATTTGGTTTTACAAGCAGAAGGATCGCAATCACTATTTAGAGCTGTGAGATAAAAAGTAATGGGGTTTGTTCATTTCCACCTTCTCCCACCCTCCTTAAAAAAAAAAAAAAAAGATTGACAGGAAGAAAGCAAGTAAGACACCACTCTCTTTCCCTTTACTGGAAAGAAATGTGCAAAGCTGAGAGCTTGCATGGTGTAGTGGTTCGAGTGTTAGACTGGGACTCAGAAGAGCAAGTTTCTAGTCCCCACTGAGCCATGAAGCTCACTGGGTGAATTTGGGCCAGTCACAGACTCTCAGCCTAACCTACCCCACAGGGTTGTTGGAAGGATAACATAGAGAGGAGGAGGAGAATCATGTATACTGCCTTGTGCTCCATGGAGGAAAGGTGGGATTTAAATGTAACACATAAATAATAAATAAAATATATAAAAGTTGGGAATGAGGAATCTAGAACTGGTACTTTGGTCCCATCTCTATCCTACATATCAGTCTTCTCCAATCTGGACTACAACTCCCAACATAATGATGGGAGTTGTAGTCCAACATAGCTGGGAGCACCAGGTTGGGAAAGACTGCGATACACCATTTGGGTCTGTGGGCACTTACTTCTGAACAGGAGGGCCTGACACTCTGGTAAAATGTGAACATGAGTAACTAACGTTTAATCACAGCCGATTACACTCCATTCATGAAGTACTGAAGACCACAAAGATACAGGATCTCTGTACACCACTTTCTGATCCTCCTGGATCACAGAAATGAAACTAAATTGCCTTCCTGTTTGCCCTCTCTGGTGCACAGTTCTTGATGGTCTTCCATTTCTTTATGGCCTTGTTGTCAGGAAGAACCAAGTGGCATGGACAAAACTCTGGGTGGGGCAAACCCTATATACAAGCTCAGGGTAGTATTTTAGCCTCACAATAACAGCCCTGTTAGGTATGCTCTACTAATCTGGTACTGAAGAGGGTTGAATAATATTGTTGACTGGGCCCTGATGAAGCTGAAAACGGCTAACTTGGTCCTGAAACAGGCAGATGGCATACTAAAGAATCTTGAGGCGATCCACATGAAAATCTAGAAAAAGTCTTCAGACTCAGATTTAAGAAGACCCCAGACTCATATTCCAGACCCATTTGCATGAAGACCTGTGACTTCATAACTACTAATGTTCTGGTATATGACAGATGAATGAGAAGTTGTATTGGAAAAATACCACACAGTTTATTGTGCCTTAATCTTGCTTTCTGCCACGCCACAAAGAAGGGTGGGTGGGGGGAGGAACTGTAGAGAAAAACCACTGGAAGACTATTGTATATTGAGGAGATAGGGATGGTGTGCCACAGTTGTTCCTTCTATTCCCATGTCTCCTGGAAGACCTTAAAACTTGGGCCTCCTTAAGGCCTTTAGTGTGAAATTCAGTCTTCAGAGTTGGTTGCAGGTGGGGATGGCACAGCCTTGGAATGCAGGAGGATGACATAAACAATGGTACGGCCTTGGAATGCGGAGGGTACCATCTGGCTACTGTCCACTCGCTTCGCCTACTCTTTTGAGTGGTACAGACATGACATACATCATCATGCGGCTTAAGCACAACAGGTGTGATTAATTGAGGTGCTGACCTAAGTGGCACGTAGCACTCAAGAGATTAAAGTATAAAAAAGCCTGCAGTTTTGCCCAAGTGGAGCTTTGATGCAGACCTGACTGGGAAGGTGCTGCATATTGGCCATAGACCGGGGTCTCCTTGTTGTCATTCTGCTGGGGCTCCCGACAACTGATTGAGGACGGCTTGCTTGGTATTGTATATTCTTCTTGATATCCTTTTGCCTGCTTTAAATAAAATCCTTTGACTTCAACTCACTTGTGTGCTTATTGCTCCTGAATCCAAAAAGAACCCTTGCCTTTGGCAAGACAGGAACCCACAAAAACAACAGAGGTGGTTCAGTTTGAGGCCTCACAGTTGCTGATACGCAGAACAGAGTTGCTGCACATGCTCAGGCACTGATGACCAGCTCATGGGCAGCACCTGCAACGATGAGAATATGTCTACTTGGTGCCTATGGGTGAAGAAGCTGTAACAACAGCATGACCAATGGTTGAAGCAGGTGTAAGTGACCTTGGTGTATCGTATGGCTTACTGGGATGCACTGTCAACAAGATAAGATACGCAGATAAGAGAACTTCAGAGAAGTTTCAAGGGATCCCTAATAAGAATTTGTGGAAGTTTCGAGACACCCCAAGAGAGAATGTGATAACATTGGAGGGTATTGAAAACACGTTGGTGTCTCACCTCTCATAGCAGTGTATGGGAATTTTGTTTCAGTTCACAAATGGCTCGAAAATTCGAAAACCCTGAACACGAACAGGAGTGCACGTTCTCCAAAAATGTTCACAAATCACTGAGCTTCTGTTTGTGTTTGCAAAATGTGTACTTTAAAAATGCACAGTGTTTGAAAAATACACAACTTTCCCCATTCAAACAAACCAAAAAGCGGGATGCAAACAGGAATGGGAGTGAGCCAAGCCAGGCTTTGAAGTTCAGAGAATTTCAGCATCCCTGGTTCTCCCATTCCTAAGGTCTGATTGGTGGATGGGTGAGCCCACCATCATTCATGTCCCCACCCCTGATTGGAACAAGGATACAAAAGTTCACACAGTTTGGGATCTTGGTCTCTCACTCTTTCTGCCTTTCTCACACACTTTTTCTCTCCGTCTCTCTGTTTCTCTCTTGGGCTTTCTTCACATGGAGCTTTTACCCTGCGATTGAGATTGAGATTAGAACATGGAGTATTTTCTGGAGTTAGAACAAGATATTTTCTGAAAGACGAAACTTAGAATCATTTCCATACATAAAGCTATCTTGGAACCAAACTTGAGTAAGCCTTTTAAGTGCCTTGATAAATTAACTTCAATTTCTCACTATAACTTACATCCTTAACTATTTTTCAGAGTTCACCTTCTACATGCCTAGAGAAATGTACCAATGCTTTAGCTTAGCCTTTTCACATGCAGGAGGAAGTTAAGGGGATTTAGACTATTAAAGGGGCAATCCTATGCATGTTTAGACAGGAAAAAAAGTCCTGCGACATGTTTGGCTGGGGAATGCTTGGAACTGTAAGACTTTCTTCTGTCTAAATATGCATAGGATTGCACCCTTAACATGTTTTAGTGTAGCTTTTGAAATACAAGTAAAGTACAGGAAAGTGTTGTCATATTTATTCAAACAGAAGTGCTAGCAATGCAATTAGCTATTTTAATTGCAATATTTGTCATGCCAGCTTTGTCAACTGCATTCCTTTCATTAATCTCAAATGTATGTTACATTTTCTCTCACCACTAATAATATAACCACTAGTTGACTACTGATCTGTAATTTCCTTAAAATAAAACATTTAATGTATTTTAGTTAGGATTATTAGTCTGTGGTGATGTTTGTCCATTTAGACCTGGCTTGGTTACCCACCAGGGTGTCTCAAATCGCATTGGTCAAGGTTCTGATTTGAAATTGGGTCAAATTAACAGGTTCCGGTGAGAGGGAATGCTTTGTCCAATGAGTTTCATAGCTAACTAGGGATTTCAATTTGAACTAGGATAATGTATTGTCAAGAACGTGAACCAGCAATGTTACAGCTGGGACCTTGTAGACAACTGTAGATGGTGTGAACTCAGGCCTCAGACCTCCCCTTCTGAAAAAGAAGGGAACAGGATTGTGCAACATTGCCCCTTGTGAATGGAACACAAGAAGAAGTCTCTGCATTGGCCAGACCTGGTATAAATACTGGGAAACCACCCTTCTGGTCCATAAAGCAGAACCTCCCACATGCTGAAATTCTGGTGCCTACTCCAGCTGGTTCCAGTTCCTCTGGGGAGGAAAACCCTGCTCTTGGAGCTGAATTTGGATACATCCACCAACAGCCCTAGGCAAGCATGGTGTTGTGTATGGACAAGTATAGTGTGGTGTGTGCAGCCTTAGCTCTCACTTTAGACTAGGACCAAGTTCGTCTGAACTCATGGCAACATGTTGTATTTATTATTTATTTTTATTTATTAATACATTTTTAAACTGCCCTTCAGCCTTGTGGATACCACAGGAATGTACAATTACAATTATGATTATACATAATACAATAAAAATGGCAAAAATTACGATCATAACCAAAACAACGAAGACAACAAATACAATAGAACAGACAAAAATCAACCAAGTAAATGTACATAAAAAACAAAGAAGCTAAACAGGCTTTCTTAGCACACCATGGGTTGGATCCAGATCTAGTTATATGTAGAGTAGACCCATTGAAATCATTGGGGCTTACATTAGTCAATTTGTTCATGCAACTCCTTCCATATATATCTGCCTGGACCATCAGACCAAGTGCCTTTTTATTTTCCTAGGCTTTTAGTCCTTTTTAGCCCTTCAGTTTAAAAATGGTGTTAGTGCGTTTTTAGATCTTTGCACTGCTGCTGGCCGTTATCTTGCTTCCTACTGTGGTTTTTTTCTGTTTTAAACTTATGGTTTTTATATTACATTTTACTATGTCATTGTATTTTATGGTTTTAGGTTTTGCTTTGCGAACCACCCTGAGACCTTTGGCGAATGAGTGGAATAGAAACGTAATAAATAAATAAATAAATAACACAAACCAAGAAGGGATGGAGGAAGAAGGATGAGAAAATGAGATGATAAAATCCATTGTGATGCTTCACTTGTGTTTTTTTCCCCCTTCTTCCTGAATCTGTTCTCCCTTTCTTTTTTCTTTTTTAAAGGTTGGACAGAGTACCTCCCTCCAGCACTGTTCTCCCCAAACCGCTATCTTCTATTTGCCCGTGCAACAGATCAATATCGTTCCAGTTTGACATACATTTTTTTTATAAAGCCACTGCAAAATCCAGGTGACTTAGGATAGCTGACGGACAAGCTACAGAGCCCTGTCTCACACGTCACCATGGGGCAGTTGGTTGATGAGATTTCACAGCTTCTCATCCCTGCAATTTTCAATTTGCTACCTGCTTCTTCTTTTTTGTCCAGGTCTTTTGCTGCAATTAGAAAAAGAAAACCATAAGCCCGTGGAGGCTACAGATGTAGTGCCTAGTTTCTATAGAATGCTTCCTTGTTCTGGGTGAAATATAAGCACAGCTGTCTTTAGAAGAAGCTTTCTTAGGCCATGTCCTGGGGTGCTTCCAGGTGGACGGCTTCTGGCACTACCAAGCAAAAGACATTGTGCAGCAATTCCTTTCTTCCCCCACCCCCAAGGATTTTCTGTGACAGGAAAAAAGATAGAAGAGCCGGTAGGAAAACACAGGAGGGTTATGGGTTGAAGACACCATCGTCTGGACCCCCATAAAATCCCATGAATGAGGCAAAGCAATTGCACAATGAAAAGCTCTTGTCTAGAATCGCTCATAACCATTTTCCCACCAAGTTCATGCTTAAAAATTAGAGTATGTGATGTGTCAAATTCCCCCCCGGAACCCATTTCCCATGTCAAGGCTGTGCTCTGGAACGTGCAGCATCGGTAGGGAGGCCATTCATTTTCTTTGGCAGAGGACCGTCCTCTATTTGAAGGGCTGTCTGGCGCAATTCCAGTTTAGAGAGAACAATAAGAACTGTGACCCATCCACACTTAACATCTGGACAACAGGCTGAACAGGCACACAAGTCACTTACTCATAATCTTCCATTCTGTGGTGAAATTTGATGTATTTCCATTTAAATTATAGTCATTATTTCTTAATTTGCATCTATACATTTAAAGTAGAATATGCAAATTTTATGCAAATTTGTGTCCACTCTTGTCATCATTTTTGCCAATGCATTTCTTCTTTTTTGGCAACGCACAAAACCAGGTCTGGGTTAAACCACTAGCAGCTTAGGAGTTCAATCCAGCCTGAACAATGGTGGTTGCACAATAGGAATGGTTTCTCACCATAGTTTTGGAGAATCCCTGCCCCTGCTTGCCCTCTGCCCACGCTCAGTGAATGGCCTGCACTGCAAATGCGCATATTTGCATGTGTGCGAAAATGCACATTTTTGCAAAAATGTGCATTTTCACACATACGCAAATATGTGCATTTTTGTAATTGCCATTTTATTTCTCAAAAAATGGTGACCACGGAGCTCGATGAGGCTGCTGGGGTGATTGTGGGCTGCTCGCAGAGTGCAGGAGGGGCTCAAGCATTGTCTAGGGACTGGCAAGTGGGAGCAGGGGCTGGGCCCAGAGGACCCAGACAGGGGTGGGTTTGCACATCCCTAGTGCTTCTTGCTAAAAACTGCTTGGGGCAACTTTTCTATTTCAGCTCACCTAAGCAGACATCTCTCAGATCAGAACATAGCTATCCACCAGATTTCACACTTCTTCGGATCTTGCAATGCAGACTTTGGCAGTTTAACCATATCAAAATGCCCATTTACATATATACTTTGAGAGAAAATATACATTAAAATATGTTTTTATATATGACTTTAAAATATTTTTTTTAAAATCACAGATTAATGTTGGAACAAAATGGAATTATGGGGGTGGGGGAAGCAACATGCAAAACTGCCATGGACTACTAGTAAACTCATCCGATCCCAAGTTCCCTCATCATGGCCATTAACATTCTCCAGCATTAAGCCAAAGTATAGTCAAGACCCTCTGCTCTTCCCCAGTAGTATATTGGGCACCTTCCGACCTGAGGGGCTCATCTTCCGGCGTCATCTCTTTTAGCCTTGTGATACGTTCCATGGGGTTTTCTTGGCAAGAATACTGGAGTGGGTTGCCATTTCCTTCTCCAGTGGACCACATTTTGTCAGAACTCTCCACCATGACCTGTCCGTCTTGGGTGGCCCTGCACGGCATACCTTATGGCTCCACTGAGTTACGCAAGCCCATTCGCCACAACAAGGCAGTGATCCATGAAGGGGTTTTTTCCAAGTAGCGCCAGAAAGAGTGAAGCGGCTGGGCCAAAGCCGAAAGGACACTCAGCTGTGGATGTGTCTGGTGGTGAAAAGAAAATCCGATGCTGTAAAGAACAATATTGTTTAGGAACCTGGAATGTAAGATCAATGAATCAAGGTAAGCTGGAGGTGGTCAAACATGAGATGGCAAGACTGAACATTGACATCTTGGGAATCAGTGAACTAAAATGGACAGGCATGGGCGAATTTAATTCAGGTGACCATCATATCTACTACTGTGGGCAAGAATCCCTTAGAAGAAATGGAGTAGCACTCATAGTCAACAAAAGGGTGGGAAAAGCAGTGCTGGGGTACAATCTTAAAAATGATAGAATGATCTCGGTACGAATCCAAGGCAAACCATTCAACATCACAGTAATTCAAGTCTATACCCCAACCACTGATGCCGAAGAAGCTGAGGTTGATCGGTTCTATGAAGACCTACAACACCTTCTAGAACTAACACCAAAAAAAGATGTCCTCTTCATCATAGGGGATTGGAATGCTAAAGTAGGAAGTCAAGAAATCACTGGGATAACAGGCAAGCATGGCCTTGGTGTACAAAATGAAGCAGGACAAAAGCTAATAGAGTTTTGCCAAGAGAACACGCTGATCATAGCAAACACTCTTTTCCAACAGCACAAGAGGCGACTCTACACATGGACATCACCAGGTGGTCAATATTGAAATCAGATTGATTATGTCCTTTGCAGCCAAAGATGGAGAAGCTCCATACAGTCAGTAAAAACAAGACCTGGAGCTGACTGTGGCTCCGATCATGAGCTTCTTCTTGCAAAATTTCGGCTGAAATTGAAGAACGTAGGGAAAACCACTAAACCATTCAGGTATGACCTAAATCATATCCCTTATGAATATACAGTGGAGGTGAGGAATAGATTTAAGGAATCAGACCTGATAGACAGAGTGCCTGAGGAACTATGCACGGAGGTCCATAACATTGTTCAGGAGGCAGCAACTCAATCCATCCCAAAGAAAAAGAAATGCAAGAAAGCCAAGTGGCTGTCTGAGGAGGCTTTACAAGTAGCTGAGGAAAGAAGGGAAGTGAAAAGCAAGGGAGAAAGGGGAAGATATATCCAACTGAATGCAGAGTTCCAGAGAATAGCAAGGAGAGACAAGAAGGCCTTCTTAAATGAACAATGCAAAGAAATCGAGGAAAACAACAGAATGGGAAAGTCTAGAGATCTCTTCAAGAAAATTGGAGATCTCAAGGGAACGTTTTGTGCAAAGACGGGCATGATAAAGGACAAAGAAGGCAGGGACCTAACAGAAGCAGATGAGATTAAGAAGAGGTGGAAAGAATACACAGAAGAACTCTACAGGAAAGATCTGAATGTCCCTGATAGCCATGATAGTGCGGTCACTGAACTTGAGCCAGACATCCTAGAGAGTGAAGTCAAGTGGGCCTGAGGGAGCATTAGTAACAACAAAGCTAGCAGAGATGACAGTATTCCAGCTGAGCTATTTAAAATCCTAAAAGATGATGCTGTTAAAGTGCTGCACTCAATATGCCAACAAATTTGGAACACTCAACAGTGGCCACAAGACTGGAAAAGGTCGGTTTACATTCCAATCCCAAAGAAGGGCAATGCCAAAGAGTGTTCAAACTACCGTACAATTGCACTCATTTCACATGCCAGCAAGGTGATGCTCAAAATCCTACAAGCTAGGCTTCAGCAGTATGTGAACCGAGAACTACCGGAAGTACAAGCTGGGTTTCAAAGAGGCCGAGGAACTAGAGATCAAATCGCCAACATTCGCTGCATCATGGAGAAAGCAAGAGAATTCCAGAAAAACGTCTATTTCTGCTTCATTGACTACGCTAAAGCCTTTGATTGTGTGGATCACAACAAACTGTGGCAAATTCTGAAAGTGATGGGAATACCAGACCACCTTACTTGTCTCCTGAGAAACCTGTACGAGGGTCAAGAAGCAACAGTAAGAACCAGACATGGAACAACCGATTGGTTCAACATTGGGAAAGGAGTATGACAAGGCTGCATATTGTCACCCTGCTTATTTAACTTATATGCAGAGTACATCATGAGAAACGCTGGGTTGGATGAATCACAGGTCGGAATTAAGATTGCCGGGAGAATTATCAACAACCTCCGATTTGCAGACGATACCACCCTAATTGCAGAAAGTGAAGAGGATCTCAAGAGCCTCTTGTTGAGGGTGAAAGAGGAGAGTGCAAAAGCTGGTTTGAAACTCAACATTAAAAAAGTGAAGATCATGGCATCTGGCCCCATCACTTCCTGGCATATAGAAGGGGAAGAAATGGAAGCAGTGACAGATTTTATTTTCTTGGGCTCCAAGATCACCGCAGACGGTGACTGTAGCCATGAAATTAAAAGACGCTTGCTCCTTGGGAGGAAAGCTATGGCAAACCTAGACAGCATAGTAAGAAGCAGAGACATCACCTTGCCGACAAAGGTCCGTCTAATCAAAGCTATGGTTTTCCCAGTAGCAACGTATGGCTGTGAGAGCTGGACTATAAGGAAGGCTGAGCGCCGAAGAATTGATGCTTTCGAACTGTGGTGCTGGAGAAGACTCTTACGAGTCCCCTGGACTGCAAGGAGGTCAAATCAGTCCATCCTAAAGGAAATCAACCCTGAGTGCTCATTGGAAGGACAGATACTGAAGCTGAAGCTCCAATATTTTGGCCACCTAATGCGAAGAGAAAACTCTCTGGAAAAGACCCTGATGCTGGGAAAGACTGAAGGCAAAAGGAGAAGGGAATGGCAGAGGATGAGATGGCTTGATAGCATCACCGATGCAATGAATATGAACTTGAGCATGCTCCGGGAGAGAGCGCAGGACAGGAAGGCCTGGCGTGCTATGGTCCATGGGGTCAGGAAGAGTCAGACACGACTGAACGACTGAACAACAACAGTAACAACAATAGTCAAGACAAAGGCATTTTTCTGTGGCAGGACCCAGGTTACGTAACTCCTCACGTCAAAAGAGTCCCTTCACGTGATCTCCCACAGCCAGCTGAAGACCTTTCTGTTTAGGCAACATACCCCACATTCAGCCATGTGATGTTATCCCAGATTTCCCCACTGGTCTGTTTTCAATGGCAAGAGCCATGGCTGAGCAGTAAGATGGCCAAGTGTGCTGCTGACACCAAATTATTCATAGTAGTAAAAACAACAAGGGGTTGTCGAAGAGATCCAGAATGATGTCTCCAAACTGGGTGAATGGGAATTAAAAGGGCAAATGTGGTCCAATGTAAACAACTGTAAAGTGATGCACATTGGGACAAAAAAAAAGAAAAGAAAATCCTCACTTTGCATATACAATGATGAGGGTCTGTGCTGGAGGTGACTGACCAGGAAACAGTGTGTGGCAGGGGAGTGGGGGGTTGCCTTGTTGTATTGTGATTTTAAATTGTTGTGAGTTGCTCTGGGTGCAGTAGATGGGTGGGACAGAAAATTCTACCTACATGTACAATGTAGGGGTAAAACAAAGAAGCCTTGTAAGTGGGGAGAGCAGAATGCCTTGAAAGCTTTCTCCCCATTGCTTTAAGCATAGTCCAGTCCCCAGGAACTGTGGCCTCACCTCACGCCACCACCGCAAGCAGTCAAGAGGAGCTCTTTTTTTAAGTTAAAAAAATGAGGGGGGGCAGCACTTGGCAATCCTGTAAAGTTAAGCAAGGTAAGTTCGGCAACCACCCCCTCCAAAGCCTCAGGGAATTGTCTCTCACCCTTCTGAAAGCAGCAGAAAATTCCCCCACGCACACTTTTGCACAGGGCTAATGGACCCTAAAATGGGGGGGGGGGTCAGCTCACCACTCATTCTTCTCTCTCTTTCTTGTTAGGCGAGACAAAGCCCACTCGCCCACTCAGTGCCTTCGGTTCTTTGCACCTGTGCCGCTATTCAACCGTGTCAAATATTTACAGAAGAACATTTCACAATGCATTTTACTCTACTTCCTAAAGTCCAATGTGATATTCCTCCACCTGGGAAACAGAACATTTTTTAAAAAGCCAGGAGATAGCTCTTTTCATTTATTTTTCTATTACAGACAGCAAGGATTAAATTATACTCACAATATATTCATGGGCCAGGGTAAAAGCAGGGCAGGCAGAAGGAACATGCACCTACTGGCCCCACGTACCATCCCCATTGAGACGGCTTCCTCACTATTTGTGGTGTTTTTCCAGGGCTCTGTGAAGTCTACACAAACGAACAGTCCAATCGCAGACCCACAAAGGCCACATTCCGTGCTCAGAATTCAGCATGGAAATAGATCACATCCATCATTGCTGCTAGAATGTCATGGAATATTCATGAACATTCTGACCCAGGGCATGAGGGTAAGGATGTGAGACACTATGAACTCTTAGAAATGGTGTTATTATTTTTACTGCTAGGGTTAAACTGACAATTCCCTGGGACTGCAGACTCTGGCCTCATCCATCAGCCAGAGACCCAAGGGCCACTTGGAGGATGCAACCCTGCCTCCCAGAAAGCACAGTATGTCAGTGGGGAAACCAACCTAGCCTCATACATCGGCCAGAGAAGGGACAGCTGCAGGGAGCTTGTTTCACCTCTCTCCGCCAGAAAGAGTATCTGTAAGAACTTTGAAACTCAGAACTGGTGCCTGAAATTTGCTTTTTTCCTCCTCCTTCCCAATCCCTTTTCCTTTTGTGTCATGTAAGCCTGAGGGCAGGGGCTGTCTCATTATGAATCTTTGTAAGCTGCTCTGGAAGCCTTTTTTGACTGAAGAGCCAGTTAAAACGTACTGAAAAGAAATACAATAATAAACTGACAGCAACAGAATGTTGAAAAACTGTGCAACTATTGGAAAGGAAGTGAAATGTTTCCCAGGGCCAAAGAACAGAAGGGGCTACATGTTCTTAAAAGGCAGGAGGAATTGAGGCAGCTGTGTTAGGATGCTGAAAACTGGGGGAAGGGGACTTGATGTAGGATGGCTGAAAGCAACAGGGGACATAGCAGGCTGGAGGCTGTAGACAACAAGGGACTATGGACTGTTGGCCAAAAAATGGACATGAAAGGAGCTTTGGAGGCCATAGTTCTGGAGATAAATGGAAATCTGAGGGAAAAGAGACAGCTCAAGGTCTCCCCCTTGACATGATGTTCTTCCGGAGAATCAGGGGGTGCAGTGTCCCAGTGGGCCGTGATCCTCTGGCTGATGGATGAGGCCAGAGTCTGCAGTCTCGGGGAACTGTCAGTTTAACCCTAGCAGTAAAAATAATAACACCATTTCTAAGAGTTCATGGTGTCTCACGTCCTTACTCTCATGCCCTGTGTCAGAATGTTCATGCATATTCCATGACATTCCAGCAGCGATAATGTATGTGACCCACTGGCATGCCGAATTCTGAGCACAGAACGTGGCCTTCCTGGGTTTGAAATCGGAATTCGTCTGTGTCATGTCTGACTCTGATATCCGCCAGGACGACTCGTCAGATGAAGAGCGTGGCCTGGCAGAACACACACTCCCTGTGGGGCTTCCTGATGCTAGCGAGACCTCGGGTACCTCTGACATCAGTGGAGAAGATGCTTCGGCCCCTTCTGTGGCAGCAGATTCCAGGGGATCCTCAGATGGGATCCCTGAAGACTGTGACTTGCCCATGGCAACAAAAGAGGAAATTGAGGGCTCGCTCAGCCCTTGAGTGTGCCAGCTCCAGAAGGCGGAGGCACAGGTTGCCATGTGGAGGCAAAGCGCACCCCTCAAGAATCATAGCCAGATTCCTCAGGAGTAAGGATCCTGATTGGGAGCCAGGCTCTCCTCATGAGTAGGACTTTTGACAGAGGGCTTGTAATGAACTGCAAATGAGCCCTGGGCAGGGCCCTGGAAAATCTGTATAAGCCTTTAGTCAGAGCTTACTGGCTGCTGAAACAAAGCCTTACTTTCAGCTCCTGTATCTTGTTTCTTTGTGACCTAGGGATGTCAGAGAATTCCGCCACAGATCTCAGTGAGGCCAAATGCCAGTGCATTCAGCCCCCCGAAATCCATGATGGAATGAAGCCCCCACCCCCCCAACCCATGAAAGGCACACGAAACGGAGCACTTACCTGCTGCTGTCCGTGCTGACTTGCGAATGGCGGCTGCCATTCACTTCTTCATCATAGCCATGATAGGCTACGTAAATACTTACGTAGCCTATCATGGCTAACGCAGGGATGCCATTTGCTTCCCTGCGGAAGCCGTGATAGGCTATGTAAGTATTTACATAGCCTATCAAGGCAAAACTAAGGGAACGCAAATGGCGGCAGCCTATGTAGAAAAGCAAATGGCAGCAGCTATGGCGGCCACCATTTGCGTTCCCTTTTTTTCCCGCCATTTTAGCCTATGTAAATATTTACATAGGCTAAAACGGCAAAAAAAAGGGAATGCAAATGGCGGCCACTGTAGCCGCTGCCATTTGCGTTCGCTGTGGGGGTTTTTTGCCGTAATAGGCTACATAAATATTTATGTAGCCTATCACGGCAAAATACAGGAATGCAAATGGCGGCTACAGCAGCCGCCATTTGCGTTCCTGCAGGCTGCCCAGCGGCCGGATGTCCGGCTGCAGGCAGCCCTGGCCAGCGGCTCCGCAGAAGCTCTGCAGAGCGGAGCCAGCCGGAGAGAATTTCGGGGGGAGGGACAGAGCGCCTCCCCCCCACCGCGAATGTCACCCTTCAAAAAGGTAAGTGACTTTCATACATCCCTACTGTGACCTTGCCTTGTGACTGAATCTCTATGCTACTGACCTCCAGACTCCTGTTGGAGTCTGCTTTTTGGACTGGATTTCTTCTTGACTACTCTCCTGTGTTTTGACCTTGGCTGTGCCTCAGACCTTCCTCCTGGAAACCAGCTGCTTACTTAGTAATACTGTACCAGACCATTGCCTGTATCTTGACTAAAAAAAGAAGGTGTCCCCAACCAGTCATGTCCGACTCTAGGGTGTGGTGCTCATCTCCATTTCTAAGCTGAAGAGCCAGTGCTGTCCGAAGACGCTTCCGTGGTCATGTGGCCAGCATGACTGAACACCAAGGTGCACGGAACGCTGTTATCTTTCCCGCCGAAGCGGTACCTATTTATCTACTTGCAATTTCTTGCTTTCGAACTGCTATCTTGACTACTCCTGCCTTAAACTGATCTCATACTGAACTGATACAACTGCTTGCCTACTGGCCTACCCAGTCGACTTGCCTGTTGGATTCCCCCGTCTATTTCCCTAGCATAGAGTCTGAGCCAGCGAGAGCAGGGCAGTGTGTTGCATTGCACATAGTGATTTGCTCTTCTCATTAAGGAGGAAAACTTGTGTCTGGGCTGTACCACTGTAGATGACACATGAAGAACTGGATGTCAGGGTGAAGTAAGTATTATGGATTTTGTTAAATCTGTTCTGTCTGTATTTTGCAGACTGGAGGTGTCTTTTGTTCTGTCATCTGCTCACTGACAGAATTGGATTTTTTAAATCAGAATTTCATTCTACTTGCACGACTTCACATTAGCGCTAATGCAGATTAGCACACTTGCGTAGGTGCGCACAAAGTGAAAAACAGCCCCCAAATCTGCATGACTTGGAAAAAGCCAAGTCAGCCGCCAAATCAGCAGGTCCAATTCATAGAAATCCAAACTCATTTGGATCCACTGTGGGTTTCTCCGACACTCCTAGTGAAAAGGCTAGGCTAGAACCCTTTCCTCTGACAAACTAATTTTCCATGTGGATAGTTGTTGTTTTTGGTATGGAGGAGCATTCAGTTATGTGAGCCCTCACTTGTGGAATGAAGTAGTACAGACAAAACATGGTTTTACCAATGCAATAAGGAGGCTAAAATGCTGAAAATTCAGGTGACCTGTAGGGAAACCTCCTGTGACCTGTAGGGACGATGGGGTGGCATGGGGGGGGTTGTTCAATTGGCATTTTAATGTGAGCCTACCTAATTCACACTTCCCAAACAAATATGCAAACTGAAATGCATGTATTCTTCAGCATTTGCACTTTGCCGAATTTTATGATGCCATTCTCTGATTAAAAAATGCACAGGAAGAATCTTCTGAGGGGAAAGTGTACAAAAAGTGTGCATACTGGTGAAAATAATGTACACAAATTGTATTATGTTCAGGAAAATGGCTTGCACAAATGCATATATTAGGAGAAATGTTCATAAAAATGTGTGTGTATTTTCATGCAGACTTAAAAAAAAAAAAAGCAAACTGATGCAGAAATGGGATGGAACAAACTTAAGATGGGAATAATAAGAAGCGGAAAGAAATTGCTAGTGACCTGGCAACCCTATGTGGAAGGGAAGCTGGCCTGTGTTCTGAGAGGTTATGGAGAACATATATCAGCACCTTCCTGAGCGGCCAGCCCAGAGCCGCGCCACACATAGCAAAAGTGTGGGACATTTGGGAGGAGGAGAAAAGCTAAACTAATGTGTGTTTTATTCTACAAGTCACGACTAAGCATGAAGACCGTGCAAGAACTAGATACGGAAAAAATAAATGTTAAGAAAAGCACATCTCTGTTGAGTTTACACTGACGTTATGGCTGACAGCAACCTGGGAGGACGAGAAACAAAAGAATGATTGAATTACTTTCAAAGTGCTGTCACGCTCTCTCTGACAAGGGAACCGGGGTGGGGGAGGAGCAGAATGGAAGCCCGCAAGATAGCTTTGAACCAGTGCTATTTGACAGGCAGGAAAGGAAAGGTCTCTGGGTAACTTTGCATATCTAATTGGTCTCAGTTCAGAGTCCAGCTATCAAAAGCCTCCACAGTTTTTGCTTTTTAATGAGACATTTTCATACTTTAACAGTTCATTACATCCACAGCCATGAAAATCTAGGTCCAATTTTAAAATGCATATGCCAGGCCAGCCTTCTGAAGATAACCATCAACTCAAGTCAAGGGTGCGAGGAGGTACCCCTCCAGCTGGAGGAGGCCTAGCTATGGCAGCACCTTTGAGAGCGCCCACTACTGTCACGTCACCAGGTGAGAGGTATGCAAATCGCCAAGTTAGTAGATGCGAAGAAGACGCACCCGCCTCTCTCTCAGCCTAGGCTGGCAATCCAAGTGATGGATGGTTCCTGCTCCATCCCTCGTGAAAACTTTAAGAACCTGCAGGGTCATTCATTATAAACAGCTGTGTGTCTGTAACACCTCGACACACCAAAGGGGGTAAAACAAAAAACAAAAATACTACCCAAGGGGTGGGAAAGATGAGGGAGAGAGCACCAAAGAGGTGGGAAGAAGAGAAATATTGACAACGGGGTGCATAACTTATTTTTTTCATTTCATTTCTATACCGCCCAATAGCCAAAGCTCTCTGGGAAGTTCACAAAAATTAAAGCCACAAAGTGCAGCATAAAACAATATAAACTATTGTTAAATATATTATAACAATATAAAATATGAAAGTTTAAAACCACAATATAACATCCAACTAGAATGAAACCTAACAGCATCGCACAGGTTTAAAATACAGATTTAAAACACCAGAGCTAAAAGACTAGGAAGCTAAAATGGTAAAATGCCTGGGAGAATAAAAAGGTCTTCACCTGGCACTGGAAGGAGTACAACGTAGGCACCAGGCAAACCTGTCTAGGGAGCTCATTCCACAGTCGGGGGGCCACAGCAGAAAAGGCCCTCTTCCTGGTAGCCACCCACCCCACTTCCTTTGGCAGGGGCTCCTGGAGAAGGACCCCTGAAGGTGATCTTAGGGTCCAGGCAGGTACATATGGGAGGAGGCGATCCTTCAGATAACCTAGCCCCAAGCTGTTAAGAGCTTTGAATGTTAATACCAGCACTTTGAATCGGGCCCGGAAATGGACTGGCAGCCAGTGCAGCTGAAAAAGTACTTGTATAATATGATCTTATTGGTCAGGCCCTGTTAACAATATTGCTGCCCTATTTTGGACCAGCTGAAGTTTCCGGACTGTTTTCAAAGGCAGCCCCACATATAATGCATTGCAGTAATCCAGATGAGAGGTTAGCAGAGCATGGATAACTGTAGCTAGGCTGTCTCTGTCCAGATCAGGGCGTAGTTGGTATACCAGCCTTTAGGGCTATGTAATTTTTTTCCCATTCTAAAAGGTTGAAATGCTTCCCCTAAAGTTTAGTTTACTGGCACTGAAGAGCTTTAAGCGAAAACAGGCTGGTATTGTTGGTAATTTGGCCACACCCCTTTTGCCTTTGGCCCCGCCCACCCCTAGAATCTGGCCCCCAAGACTTCTCAGAAATGCAATTCGGCCCTCAGGATGAAAGAGATTCAAAACTCTGTTGTACAGAGAGCTCCTAAACTGAGAATTCCTGGACTTGAAATGACTTGGAGGTTGTGTAGCCTTCAGCAACCCAGGTGCCAGTCATCAGGCCTACATTTTTAGGCTGCAGTGGCTACTGGGCATCTTAGTTTTCAAGCCCCTGGTCCTGTTAATCCTTGTCTGGTGCCATACAGATCCGGATGAGAAAAGGGGACACAAAAGCCAGAGATCCACCAGATGATCAGTGGTTGGGAGGACAGGCATTGGGCCAGGGGAAGGGAGTGCCACACCCCCTTCTCAGCTTTATTTATTTATTTATTAGATTTATTAGCTGCCCATCTGGCCAGCTACCCAGCCACTCTTGGAGGCGTACAATACTAATAACAAATTTACATAATCAACTGAACAAAACACCAGGAAGGCTGGATTTGGTGCCCATACCCACGCTCTGCACCCCTGCTCTACAGTATACACATATGCATTATGGAAGCTTTGGCACTCTTTTTTTAAATGAAAAGCAGCAGTTTCACAAAGGGGACTAAAGCTCTGAAACATTGGATCAAACCTCACGTCTGCTTTCTCCTCTACTCCCTTACTTATGTCCTGAACTCCCAGTCTGAGAAACATCAAGTCACAGAATTACGTGGCTTTAAGATCTGTAGGTCACGCAGTTCATGTTTAGTCCACGGACCTTTTTCAAGTTGTTCTTCTCCATCTTGATTTGCCCCAGGAAAGGTAGTTCCCTCCCCTGAAAACATGCACACGCACACACACCGTGATGATTCACTCTGTCCCTGCCGGGCAAGACTCCTGCGTTGGCACCGAGTGGTTCATGCAGCCCTTTTTAAAATCCAGTTGGGACATTTATTATAAACTGAAGTTAAAACAGGTGATGGATTGAAGCTGCTGTTATTTCTCTGGGAATGACATTTTTCTGCTAATGGCACAGGGTGGGGAGACAGGAGGCATTGTGCATTTCGAAGGCAGCAGAGAAACCACATCATTGTCCTCCGCTGCCCCCCACTGGTTCTCTCCAGCCCCTGCTGGGACTCCGATTGCACCAAGGAGCTCTAAAATAGATCGCTCCGGCAGGACACCTGCACGGCTCGTCAAGGTCGGTCTCTCTCTCTCTCGTTCTTTCTCTGAAATGTGAGCTGCGCTCCCTGGGTAATTTTTGCTAATTTTCCAGCCGCCAAAGGGAAATTATGAAGCAACAGGAGTTGAGGATAGACGGGCCTGAAGAAGAAGATGTGGAATGCAGAGAAAACTTGGCAGGAGGGTCAGGAAAAGAACCGGCTCTGCAGATGCTGGCTGTGGAGGCTGGTGGCTCTGATTCTGGTGGGGCTGTGCATCCATTCTGGGTTTCAGTCAGAACGAGCCAAACCTCTAAAGGAGCTATCCAAGGTGCTGAACCCTATCCCCCAAACTCTCCATTAGAGTTCTGGCTGGTTCTGACTGAAACCCAGAAGCCCCACTGAAATCAGAATCACCAGCCGCCACTGGCTGCTGGAGTGAGGACCTGGACAATGTAAGAAAATATTTCCAAGGGCTCCAGACCCTGTAATTTGATAAGAAGTTCCAGGCTTTTACAGGCACTTCTTCCAAACACTGCTACTTGAATTCTATAAGAGTATGTTTTATAAGGAGGAGGAGAAGAACCATCCAGATACAGGGATCCATGTACACAGAGTTTTATACAGAATGAGCAGTTAGGTCCTTGCCCCAAGACGTTTACTATCTAGAATTCAGACACAGACAACAGGTTATTATTTCAGTTTGATTTCATAATGTTATACAGATATCCTTAGCTGAAAGTTCAAGGTTTCAAACTTTTGGCTTGAAATTTGGGGTGAGGGTGTCTAAAATTTGGGGGAGAAGATTTGATAGAATCATAGAGTTGGAAGGTGAAAATGAAGTTCTGACTTTGCTCCAATGGGCGAGAGAGTATAACCAGAGCTGACTTAAGGCTATTTAGAAGTTCAATATGTTCGAAAATGTATTTTAAAGCTTAAGCAGGAAAACAGTGAATACCCCTTCAACTTGTTAAACAAATTAAAACATACCAAACAAGAAGTCTTAAGATATGAATTGTTTATAGAGAAAAGTAAATGCAAAGGAACATCGCATACAGAAGTAGAATGTGAAACATGCAATGATTACAAAGAAAATACATGTGTACTCATACATGTAAAGATTGCACTATGCAAAATACACTACCGTTTAACACTTGCTAAGGCCTATTAGAAAACAATGTTAGGAAAGCTATATTAGAGCATCAAATGGAATAGCTTCGACATACAAAAGCTGTCAACTAGCATTCATTCATTCATTCATTCATTCATTTCTATACTGCCCAATAGCTGAAGATCTCTGTGCGGGTCACAAAAATTAAAACTAAAAAGCACAGGATAAAACAATATAAAATATGAAAGCATTAAAACACAATATAACGATACAACCAGAATAAAACCTAGCACTAATGCACAGATTTAAAATACAGATTTAAAATGCCAGAGCTAAAAGACTAGGAAGCTAAAATGCTAAAATGCTAAAACACCTGGGAAAATAAAAAGGTCTTCACCTGGCGCTGGAAGGAATAACACATAGGTGCCAGGTGAACCTCTCTAGGGAGCTCATTCCACAGCCGGGGGGCCACAGCAGAAAAGGCCCTCTTCCTGGTAGCCACCCACCTCACTTCCTTTGGCAGGGGATCACGGAGAAGGACTGCTGAGGATGAGCTTAGGGTCATGTAGATTTCATGTAGATGTTGAACAGCATGGGGGATAAAAAAGAGCCCTGTGGAACCCCATGGCATAATTGCCATGGTACAGAGCAATACTCCCACAGCACCACCTTCTGGAATCGGCCATCCAAGTAGGAGTGGAACCACTGCAGAAATTTGGTTCTGGATTGGTGAAAGACCTACTTTGTGGGCAGAAACCTGCAAAACAGTATTTTTTCATAGTTTTAGGCAGCTGATGTTACCTTAGGCCATATCAAGGTATACATGGACATTCCAGACTCATGAAGCTGCTAGCTGTGAGGAGTAACAAATATTGCAACCTTTTCTCAAGTGGTCCATTGTTCCACAACTTGACCACTGCTTTGACAACACAGTTGCCTGCATCTCAGACTCCAGGCAGCAAAACTTTCTGCCCTCAAGGAAAGACAGGTGTGCTTATGAACCAAAATTTTACTCCTACTGATTCAGTCAGTCACTCAATTTATTATATTTCTATACCACTCATAGCTGAAGCTCTCTGGGCGGTTCACAATAATTAAAAACCATTAAAAGGCATTATATAATGTATAAAAACCATTCACGTAAGGACATAAAACAAATAGTATGCACAACAACAACTATTTCTAAAACAATTTAAACAATCAGCCAGGGACAATCCAGGACCTGATCAAAAACTCTTTATATGCTGCCAGATGCCTGAGAGAAGAGGGAAGTTTTAACCTGGTGCCAAAAAGATGACAATGTTGGCACCAGGCAAGCCTCATCCAGGAGATCATTCCATAAATGGGATGCCACCACTATTCCATTCCATAGCTTTCTTATAAGCCCTCTGTACCCAGTTGTTGTTGTTCAGTCGTTCAGTTGTGTCCGACTCTTCGTGACCCCATGGACCATAGCACGCCAGGCCTTCCTGTCCTGCGCTCTCTCCCGGAGCGTGCTCAAGTTCATATTCATTGCATCGGTGATGCTATCTAGCCATCTCATCCTCTGCTGTCCCCTTCTCCTTTTGCCTTCAGTCTTTCCCAGCATCAGGGTCTTTTCCAGGGAGTTTTCTCTTCGCATTAGGTAGCCAAAATATTTGAGCTTCAGCTTCATTATCTGTCCTTCCAATGAGCACTCAGGGTTGATTTCCTTTAGGATGGACTGATTTGACCTCCTTGCAGTCCAGGGGATTCGTAAGAGTCTTCTCCAGCACCACAATTCGAAAGCATCAATTCTTCGGCGCTCAGCCTTCCTTATAGTCCAGCTGTCACAGCCATACATTACTACTGGGAAAACCATAGCTTTGATTAGACGGACCTTTGTCGGCAAGGTGATGTCTCTGCTTCTTACTATGCTGTCTAGGTTTGCCATAGCTTTCCTCCCAAGGAGCAAGCGTCTTTTAATTTCATGGCTACAGTCACCGTCTGTGTTGATCTTGGAGCCCAAGAAAGTAAAATCTGTAACTGCTTCCATTTCTTCCCCATCTATATGCCAGGAAGTGATGGGGCCAGATGCCATGATCTTTGTTTTTTTAATGTTGAGTTTCAAACCAGCTTTTGCACTCTCCTCTTTCACCCTCAACAAGAGGCTCTTGAGATCCTTTTTGCTTTCTGCCATTAGGGTGGTATCGTCTGCATATCGGAGGTTGTTGATAATTCTCCCAGCAATCTTAATTCCAACCTCTGATTCATCCAACCCGGCTTTTCTCATGATGTACTCTGCATATAAGTTAAATAAGCAGGGTGACAATATGCAGCCTTGTCGTACTCCTTTCCCAATGTTGAACCAATCGGTTGTTCCATGTCTGGTTCTTACTGTTGCTTCTTGACCCTCGTACAGGTTTCTCAGGAGACAGGTAAGGTGGTCTGGTACTCCCATCACTTTCAGAATTTGCCACAGTTTGTTGTGATCCACACAATCAAAGGCTTTACTTGAGCCCAAAAGGGGCCTGAGTAACAGAAGGTATCGCGGAGATCATCTAGTCCACCCCACCCACTCAATGCAGACGCTGCCCTGCAGGTTGCAGCTGCAGCATCCCTGACAAAATCCTGTAATGGAATCTGCTTCCCTCCAATTTCCAACCAGTGGTTCTAGTCCTGCCCCCAGGAGCAAGAGGGAACTTGCCTGCTCCCTCTTCTGCATTTCGAGGGTGAGTGATTCCAAACTGTCTCCGGGGGCACCCCCTGCCGGCAGTTGAGCGGTCCCTTTCCTTCCTTCACTTCAAATCAAAGAGTCCATTATTTGCCAGCCCCCATTATTCTGCCCTCAGACCATGAAGATGCATTCTGGGTAGGGATGGCAGAGAAATCCACCACGGACTCCAATGAGGCCGGATTCTTTAGAATCCAGCCCCCCGGAGTCCATGGTGGAACAGACTGCTCCCCACCACCACCCTGCAGAGCCCAGTCGGGATGGGCCCTACCTGGCGCCAGCCAATCCAGTCCGTCCTCTTCATTCCGCAGCCAGCTGCTGCCAGGCTGCAGCCGCAAATGGCATCCAGCGTAGCGGACGCCATTTATGTCCCTGCCCTTTGCCGTCACAAAAAGAGCAGGGACGCAAATGGCATCCGCTACACCATTTGCGTCCCTGCTCTTCACCGTGACAGGCTATGTAAATATTTAATTAGCCAATCACAGCAAAGGGCAGGGATGCAAATGGTGTCCCCTACATTGGATGCCATTTGCGGCCACAGCCCAGCAGCGGACAGAAGTCCAGCTGCGGGCGGCCCCAGCTGGCAGCTCCACGGACTTGCCGTGGAGCGGAACCAGCCGGGGAGGATTCTGGGGGGAGGGACGGATCACCTCCCCCCCCCAGTGGACCCTGGAGCAGAATGGTAAATGGGGTTTGTATAACCCTAATTCTGAGGGAGAATAATGGCAGCTGCCCTCCTTCCTCCTTGATGCTCCTCACCAGGGTGTCAGGCCAGCTCTGAGTCCAGGCTAACCATCTCTAGCAACTGAAGTGCATATTGGGGCTTCAATAATACAACTACCAGACACAGTCGGGTAATGTCTTTGTCATGATGAGCAAGCTGTTGAGTTCTTCAGGACTCTTCGTGAGGCTGGAGAAAGTGAACGCTAGGCATGGCTGAGAATGTCGTTTTTGTTTATTTTAAAAAAATAAGAACTTACCAAAATTCACACATTTCTCCATAAATGGAACAGAAAGAACTTGAGATTTAAAAAAAGAAAGAAATTGAATGTGGGAGGAAGCAAATCTGAGAGTTTCGTGCATCCAGGCTGAAGGCTTTGAGTGCTTAGCTCTTAGAAGTCTGACTTTGTAAACCCTGCGTATTCAGCCATATTTCTATTGAATTAAGGTTGCCACTTCTTTTTTCTGACAGGCTCCTTGTCTTTAACAGCTAGATTGCAGACAAGTACACTAGGGATGTCAAGGGAGCCCAATACAGGGGTGGAGTCCAACTGATTCCCCTCCCCCACTCAGCCCTCCCAGGCCCACCTTCGCAGGCCATGCAGCACTCACTGGACCCATTCGCGAGCATCTGGCAGCCCGCCTGCTCCTTCCCCAAGTGGCCATTTTGCACAGCAATGGCAGCTTGGGCTTTTCTGGGAACAGAATGTTGTGTAGGTTGAGGCCATACAGGGCAATCTTTGCAACATTACAGATGCAATATGGTGGCTCAGGGAAGGAGCGGGTGGGTCCGCAGCGCTTGTGACTCACCAAGCCATTGAGGGGCTCAGCAAGCCCCAGACAGAGGTGAGTCCATCCATCCCTAAGTACAACATGGCCCTCTCCATGCTAGGAATTGTTGTACCTATTCAACTTGGCTGGTGCAGATAGATGAGGATTTCATTTGGTTTGTTGTTTGATAAGAACTTGGGAAAATTCCGAAATTCCTTCATAAACAGGATGGAAAGAACTTCTTTTTTAAAAAGATCCCTACTTGTAACATTTTGTTTGCTCCTAATGAAGCCATTACCATACTATGCATGTTGGATTTTTTTCTACCTCCTCTTTTTGTTACGATAAAACTAGTTTCCTGGAAAACAGAGACCAGACCTTTGGGATGGCCCACTAGAGGTGGGAGGAGCAAAACCCTGAGGTTTGGACTTAATAAAACCACTAATTATGGGTCAGCCCTTTGCCTTCCTCTTACGTATTCTGAGCTCAGTGAAATGTTTTGTTCATTACTACTGAACAGGCACAGCTTCACATGGGTTAGAATAGATGTTAGTTTGATATAGCAAACCCTTCAAGGAAGGTTACACAGCTGTCAGACCTGGACACATTGCCCCCACCCTGTCTGAGTGAAGCCATGCCCACTGCTAGGCATGGCACCTGCCATGGTGCATCCCTATAGCCCCACCACCACCAAGGGAGGGGTCTGTCCACTCAGTTCCCTTGCAGGATGCCACCTGCAGCAGCAGGGAGAGGGAAGCTGTATGACTCTGTGCCTTGGACTACAACCCCCAGCTTAAAACTGGATCAACTACAAAGCTCTGCACTGGTTAGAGAGTTCTGCCACCTAGTGACTGAAGGTGGTAATGCAATCTTCAAACACAGAGACACATTTAAATTAATTTAAATTAATGCAATTTAAAAACAAAATAACCCCAGGATGCACACCCCTAGGCTTCCTTTAGTATACATGTCAAATTTCAGGTGTCTAATTCTCACAGTCTTGTCACTAGGGGGCTGATAGACAGACACACATCGTCTTTTATTATTACAGATAACTGATCTGAAGGGTTGCTAGTCTAAGAGAGGGTCTCCTAGTCAATTTCAAGTGGGGGCAGCCATCCTGCTGTCTGCAGTGGCAGCATTCTCATTCTTCTGAGTTTAGCATGGGCCAGGGGGTGAGGGCCAGGTTGCTGGGAACTCAAGAAGAGTAGCTTGAGTCTTAGAGCAACTGAGGCTGGGGGACAGAGCAGGGAAGTCTGATGTCTGGAGGAAGGCAAGGAGAAGGTAACCCCTGCCAATTCAGGGTGGGAGTGGCAGCAGAACACTCCTGGATCCATGTTGCCAAATGATTCATGTAACAACCTTGGAGTGACTACTTGCCATAAAAAAATGAAGAGGAAAAAGAGAGAATCAACAGGCAGATAGGCAGCAAAAAGCAACACAGAACATCACACAAGTGGAGACAAGAGGTGTTTCTGGAAGTTTGTAACACACACAGGGCACCTCTCCCTTGCTTCCCTAGATAAATGGGTTCCACTGACAGGTGATTGACTGGAGGCTTAGCAAAAGCTGAAGGTTATATTGCTACTGGAGTATTGATGATCCTTCTCTGAGGATCGTGGCTCTGTGTCTGCATCTTGCTGGCAAGGAATGATTGAGCAGCCCAAAGCCCAGCCTGCAAGGAGATAACTCTCTTCACGTCTGGGCCCTAAAGAGAACCAGTGACTAAGTGTTTGCCTGTGAGAAAAATCCTAACTCCCCAGACTTTGACACACTCCATAAAACTTTAGCTGTAACATCAAGTCACCTGCTGCATTTAGAAGAAGATTATCACAACGATTCCTCGGGTGGGGGAGACCAATTCCCCCATAAGGATGGCGAGCGAGGCCAAGGCAAATCTGCAGACCATGAGCTTCTTACTTGCTCTGGCCATTGGGCAAGCCTGACCTGGGAGACTTTATAGAGGTCGTTTTATTTATTATTTATTTATTATTGCATTTATATCCCACCTTTTTTCCTCTTGCAAGGAACCCAAGGCGGCTTACATTATCCTCCTCCTCCTCTCCATTTTATCCTCACAACAACAACCCTGTGAGGTAGGTTGGGCTGAGAGTGTGTGACTGGCCCAAAGTCACCCAGTGAGCTTCCATGGCCAAGTGGGGACTAGAACCCGGATCTCCCAGCTCCCAGTCCAACACTCTTGCCACTACACCATACTGACATGGAGGATCACCTGACCTGCTGCAGCCATTAGTGTGAGGAGGCTTCCTGGGCTGGTGTCTCACCTCTCTTTGCAGTTATCCTCATGAGGGTCCATGGGCGGAATCCCCTCCTAACACCTCTCGGGCTACGATTGGAGGACCTGATGAGGGTATGGGTCCTGATATATGGAGCAACCTAGGTATTCAGTGGCCTTCCCCAAGCCGGTGCCCTCCAGATGTTTTGAACTACAATTCCTGGCATTCCTGACCATTGGTTGTGCTGGCTGGGGCTGATGGGAGTTGAAGTCCAAAACACTTAGAGGACCCCAGGTTGGGGAGCTGGTACACAGTCTCCCAGGGAGCTAAAGTGGTTTTTGTGAACCGCCCAAAGAGCTTCAGCTATTGGGCGGTATAGAAATGAAATAAATAAAATAAAATAAATAAATTACTCAGAGAGCTCCAGTTTTGCCTGGATGCTTGCTTTGGTGGGGCTAGCATGCCGATTAATCTGTCCAGTCCACAAGGCACCGATTGCATGGCCATTCACAAGACATTTAAGCTGCCAAACTAGGAGGGCCCATGTCTCCTTAAATACCCATGGAGAAGGGATGCACAGCCAGTTCCAGTCTGAACAAGAGGAGTTCACACATGAGCATAATGTCACTGGGCACTCATGGTTTGCCCCTTGACAAATAGCCAGCTACACCTGGTTAAAAACAGGGCAGGACAATTCCCCTTGAAAATACTATGGAAAACATGGCTATTGACTGTAGAAGAGGCTGCTCGCCAAACTGCACTACAGACTAATATGGGTTTTGTAACAGCTGACCCGCCACACAAAGAATCTTGGTGACGGTGTTGAGAACTCTTTGTTAGACAGCCCCACTTTCAAAATCACAATTCTAAAGGGAAAAGGAATAACTGTTAAAATAATTTATCTTCAGAGCAAGTACTATTTGTTGATGTAGCTCTGTATCACCATCCTACACTGTCTGTTTATTTATTTGATTTGTAGCCCATCTTCCCACACACAAAATGGTACTCAAAGCCATTAGCAGTGGCACTCCAGTGGTTCAGGGTGCCCCGGCCTGCAGCCGCCGCTTCTGCTCTGCACAGGCACATGCTCAGTCCTCTTCCTTAAACAATACATATCCAATAGTCTACAGGTGCCCAGCATGGTTGCCCATCCCTTGAGTAGAAACCCAGGTCCTGTGTAAGTGCTGGACAGTCTCACCAGGCCCACATTTGGCAGTGAGGCAGTGCATTCTTCCTGGAGGCCCTGCCTGCCTGCCTGTCTCAGCCAGCAGGGAATGTATTGAGCATGCACATCTAACGCACATGCTCAGTACTAGGGAAGGAAGCCATGGAGCTTCCTGCTGAATCCAGAAGTGTCAGAGAAGTGGAGGCACCCAGACCAGCATACCAACAGGTGCACCAGGTGTGCAGTTACCAGAAGCTGATATATTTTTACATCATCACCAGTGCTGGGGGACCCAGAGAAATTGATGTGTGGGACAGAGCTGTAGATACTGGGTTACCCTCAGGGATATTCCAGGCCTCCCCTCTCCTGATTTTTCAGCTTTCATTACAAAAAAAAACAGGTGAAGTCTGCAGCCCTTTCAGTTGTGGAGATAAAGAGGGGAGCGCGCAGCTAGTATTCTGCTTGACTGCTTGCTAAAACATCATAAAATTAAATCACTTTCATGAACCTATTAGGCTATCTGTGTTGATGCTCCAGCTATTCTGTAATGATTCCCCAGCCACGCAGGCCTCCCCGCCACAAATGTTCTGGCTGTAAGCCTGATGCAGGAACGCCACACACTGAGAAATTCTGCCGCCCTTATCGATAAATCTTTTTGCTACCCTGAAAGCTGCTCGGGTATTTGTACCTATGCAGGGGCCTCCACGCTCGAAAGGTCACATTAGGTGAAATTCACCGGCAGCGAATTCTCAATACATTTGCAGCCTCCGTTCTGCCACTAAGCCAGCTCCTCCAGTGTGCCAGTCGCTCTGCACTCGCCTTGCCAGTGATGGGAAGCTGTCGTTGCCTCGTGGGCAACTCAGTCAAAGCACAGAGCCAACGAGCTTGCACTTATTGATGTGCCACTCCGAGTGGGATGCCTCAGAGGCGTCTTCTGTAACAGTTCACTGTCAAGCCAAGATGGCTCTCTTCCCACTAGCAACTCGCCAACCGTTTGGATCAATGCACTCCAGCTGGGCACCAGCACTTGATTCAAATGCTTAGCTATTAAAAAAAATGCACTCATGATGATATAAGAAGAGTGGACAGACAAATCCAGTCTATCAGCTAGGAGAGGGGAAAATCCATATGGCCCCGTCCAGGAAACCATCTTCATGGAAGCGGTTAGAGAAATGCTTGCAGATTTTTGACCCGTTGATTCATGCCTGCAGTTCTGTGGAATTACAAAATCTATAATGGTGTACAAGTTTGGTGTGTAAGAAAGAAAGAAAGAAAGAAAGAAAGAAAGACACCCAAACCCCACTGCTAAGGGGGAGAGTGACAGTAAAGGGGAAAGAGAATGAAAATTGCCCCCAGCCCTGATGAGCAAGTAAAGGAAGTGGACTCAGGCTGTCCTCTGACCTGCTGGGCCAATGGGAAGCAGACACTGGGCTGTATGAATAGCCCAGTATCTTCCTCCTAACTGCATCTGAGCATCTCTGTGAAGGTTTGAGGCCTACAGAGGCAAAGGGGGGAAAGGGTCAGGCTTAGATGCCTGGAGTTTTCTGTTGGGAGGGGGTAACCCTGAGAGGAGTAGTTTCATTTTTCCAGTTAAGTGACAGTTTCATGTCTCCACTTGAGTTTCATTTCTTCAGGTCTGAAGCAGTACTTTCGGTTTTGAGGGAGGAGGGTATATAAAGAGGGGGAGAGAGACAGTAAGAGTCAGAAATGCCAGGCTGCAGCCAGAGCAAGAGAGAGACAGCCAGAGCCTGAAGTGAGAGCAGAGTCTGAAGAGTGAGCAGGAAGAAGCAGCCTAGAAAATCCTAAAGACAGCTAGGGTTAAAGAACTTGCATTTTGCAACTTTTCTTTTAAGGCCTTTTGTGTCACCTTTCTCTATTGTGTAAATGCCTTTAGTTGTAATTTGTTTTCTTTAAATCTACTAGTAAATTGTTGCAGTTAAACCCTGTGTCTAGAGTGTCAGTCAGTCCCTGAGGGTTCCTCATCAGAGGAAGAGCTTGACCCTTCAGAGCCAGATGTAACCCAGGGAACAGGTCATCTCAGAGGATCCCAGCACTATACAAGACAGTCCTGGGCCCTGAGGCTCAGGGCTGATGTCTTCAGATCTACTTCCTCAAGAGGCAGAGAGCTCAGCTTCTGAGGCAGAAGGAATGCCGAGCCACCACCTAAACCCTGAGATCAGCAGCACCTTAAGATTCAGGCTAGGACAATGGCCAAGCAAAGGAGTGCCCTGTTGCTGAAGGGGCCTCCTCATGAGTAGGGGCCTCTTCATGAGGAGGATTTCTTACACAAGCCTCTGACATGATTCAGCTCAGTCCTGGGTGGGGCTTTGGGACCTCCAATATATATGCTGTTGGGGAGACTTCCCAGCTTCTGGAACAACACCATAATGCAGCTCCTACTGCTGTAGCTTCTTGGTGGATCCTCTTTTCTCCTGGCCTTTGGACTCCTGCTAGACCCTGTTCTTTGGTCTGCATTTCTGTTGAATTGCTTACCTGCGTTTTGACCTTGGCCATGCCTCATACCCTGCTCTTGGAAGACTCCTTCTTGACTGGTAATCCTGTGCTCTTGACCTTTGCCTGCATAGTGATTTCTCCAGCTTTAAACTGCCCTCTTGCTGGACTGATAAATTGTGTTTGATCTTTTGCCTGTCTGCTGACTTGCTAATGGCTGGTCCTAGACTGAGCCTTACCCAGCCATAGCAGGACAGGGACTTCCCTTGACCAGCCTCCCAGACCAAGGGCTTGGGAGACAGAGATTGGATCCCTCTGAGGACTGACTTACTCACCCATCTGAAACTAAAGGGCTCGGGGGTAGTGATGAGGACAGGATGATTCCTATGACACCTAGGGGATGTGGCTAGGAGGACCCCAGATGGGGGCTGAACAGTTCTGAAATGCCCAGAGCATTCCACCCCTCTCTCTGAACCAGTGGAGGCTGGTGGCTCTGATGTCAGTCAGGTGGTGAATCCGCTCTGGGTTTCAGTCAGAACCAGTGGAGGCTGGTGGCTCCAGTGGCAGTGGGGTAGTGAATCCACTCCAGGTTTCAGTCAGAACCAGTGAGAACTTTAAAGGAGCTATCCAAGGTTCTTTAAAACCCTGCGTGGTTCTGACTGAAACCTGGAGTGGACTCACCACCCCACTGACATCGGATTCACCGGCCTCCACTGCTCTGAACTCTAGGGACTTCCATGCCTCACAGCATTTCAGAGATGACACGTTTGTCACAACCCAATTTGCACCTTAAGGATCACTGCCCATCCACAGCCCTACATTATTACACATTTCTGAAAGTTATGCTCCAGGGGGTTGGCAGACTTCAGATTTGTGGGATCTTGTTGTTCTCTTTTACTACAACCCCAAAGTCCTAGTGAAGAGGGAGAGAGAGCCAGTATGGTGAGAGTGCTGGGCTGGGGCTTGGAAGATCCAGGTTCTAGTCCCCACTTCGCCATGAAGCTCATGGGTGACTTTGGGCCAGTCACTGACTCTCAGCCTAACCTACCTCACAGGGCAGTTGTAAGGATAATATGGAGAGAAGCAGGACTGTGTAAGCCACTTTGGGTTCCTTGTAGGAGGAAAAAGGTGGGGTGTAAATATAATAATAAATAAAAATAATTAATTAAGAAATAAAAGGTCCACTGACAGTCAGGTGCAAAACAGCGGTGGCTGTGTGTGTGTGTGCGTGCGTGTGTGCGTGCATGCGCAGGGGGAGGAGATACACTTGGAATTAAATAACAGGTCAATGTAGGCAGTTTTCCACCCTCTCCTCCATACACTGCTGATGTGACTGCAGTTTGATCCCTCAAGTTGCCACCCCATCAGATACCTTGCACTCCCCCCCCCCCGAAAAAAAGGAGATTTGCAAGCGAATGTGTGCACCAGACGAAGAAAAATGAGATGTACCCACCTTGGGCATCAATTACATGCTGCAGAAAGAGATGGGCACGCTTATTTCTGAAGACGCCCCCCTGCTGGCAGGCACCCATAATATATGGGCAGGAGTACTGCACCATCCAGCCAATAACAGGTCTATGAGAACTCCATGGCACAGTGCAAATTGTGGCTGACAGTGATGGATGGCTAAGCTCAGTTCATATACCAGCTTTTGCCTGTTCTCTCTCCTCTGGTGAGGGAGGCTTGTTGGAGTTAGCTCTCTGAATGCTTAGGCAAAAAGGTCACAGACTAACTCAGTTGCAAAACATGCAAAATCACTTGGTTTTTTGCCCCAGGAGACAAGAAATCTGCCATGGCCCCAAAGAAAACCCAACGGGTCAAATCTCTGAGCCAAATAGAGAAACAACAAGACAGGGGGTTTGTCTGCATCCTGTGGCATATATGTGTCAGTTACCTTTCCTTCTTTGGTAATGATATCTAGTATTAATATGGTACTTCCCCCACAAGTACTTGAAGTACTTCATTTTAGAGCGCAAACGAATATTTGCAAAAAAATGAAGGTTGCCAAATTCTCCACTTGCATTTTGAATTTGAAATTTTGAATGCAAAATTTGAATGTGCATTTCAAATGAGAAATTTTACTTCCAAATTCAAATGTTCTTAGACTTGTTGGTTTTGGCAGGCAACTCATAAGCTGTCAAATACAATATACCATTGCATGCCAATTATCAATATCAAGTATTAAAGGCCATTCCATGTCAATAGACAAATACTCTCAAATATCAGCAGTCACACAGCAAATATTGAAATAAAGTGCTTTTTCTTTTAGTTATCCAGTGGTGGCTATGTGGAGCTTCTAAGGAAATGGTTGTATTACAGCAGAATTTTAGGATAGTTGTGAGCCATCACGTGTATATGTATAAAGGCAATTTTGCTAATTTATGCCTACTATGAAACATTTCGAGATTCTTGAATAGGAAGCACTTCTAACACATCTAAAACACCATCTTATGTCCCACTCCAAATATTTTTCAAAGGTTAACAGGAGGAGATGTTCTAACCCTTTATGATGCTATGTATTTTTTTAAAAAAATGGCATTCTGATTTATTAGCCATGCTTGTAGCCTGTAAAACAGCAAAGAGAGGCATATTGGCAGTTTTGTGTAGTTTTTTATAGCCTTGTTGTCTTGCTTCTTTGCTAATGAGTGGGTGCTGGAGAGTTGTTGACAAATGCTTAATAAAATTTGACTTTGAATATTAGCCTAAGTGCCCATATAATACATTCTGACTTTCCATTGTCGATGGCCCTGTCCATTTGTGACAGTTGTCAGTTATGATAAAGCATGCACACTGGATAAGTTTATTTAGTATTTTATCCATCCCATTCAAAAGGTATTGTTTTCCCTTCACAGAAATAGAGGCGCCATATCATACCTAATATTTTTCTCCCCCCAGCGCCAAGAGAAGCTTAAACTAAGCCCATCCAAGCCAGTCCAAACAGAAACATTTCTTCACATTTCGGAAGAACACTCAGGACTGCTTCCAAACTTACAAATCTTCTTTTGTGGAAATCAAAGCAGTACATGCTCTGGCTCAGAAAAAGAAAAGAAAAATTCCACACCAAGATAACCCAAATTTAGAGCCAAGAACAGCTGAATTCTATATAAATTATGCAACGATGTTTATTTCATATGATGTTGAATTTATCCAGAAGTAAGTCCTCCTGAGTGCAATGAAACTCACCCCCTAGTAAGTGAACTGTATGTAGAATTGCAGTCCTGTCTGCTTCTGCAGCCTCCCAAAGCAGTTTACAAAAAGGAATGTAAAAACTATGTAACATTGATTTTAAAAATTATAAAGCAAAACAGAAGAAGAATGCAGCAGAAATACCTTTAAATGCTAAATAAAACCATCAATCAAAAACTAAAGCAATTTAAAGGCTGCAGGGCAAATAAAAAGTTCTTTACCTCAAAAAAATAACAAGTTGGCACTAAGCAAACCACTAAAGAAGCTACTAGGCATGATGGCTATATATTTTATTTATTATTACATTTATATCCCACCATTTCTCCTCTTGCAAGGATCCCAAGGCAGTGTACATGATCCTTCTTCTCTCCATTCTATCCTCACAACACCCATGTGAGGTAGGTTAGGCTGAGAGTCAAAGACTGGCACAAAGTCATCCAGTGAGTTTTCATGACTGAGTGAGGACGAGGCCAACACTGCACCACAATGGAACACACACATACACAATTAAGTTCATGCTAAATAATTTTTTAGATATGTCTCCAAGGTACTTTGTACATGGGACAAACCAAATATCCTACAGTCTTTGACTGAGATAGTAAAGATAAATCAGCAAAGAATCTCTTAAACCTTCCTGGTTTACAAAAGCACTCTAAAGTCATATCCCTGAAATAGACCATTTCTCCTAATACTTTTTTTTTTTTTTTGCGGGATTACATTTGTATACTGCCTTTTTTCCTCCAAGGAGCCCAAGTCGGCATGCATCTTTAACAAGAGGCAGCAATACTAAATAAATCCCATCACTTTGAACCTACAATCTTCAGTAAACTATTTCACAGAAGGCAAATTATTTTTTTCCCCACCCCCTCCTCTACTGGCTAACTCATCCCCCTCCCTATCTCCTTTTTCTCACACTCTAGATCACCACCCATAGATGCTCTCTGCCTCTGTCTCTCTCTCTCTCACACACAAACACACACACACACACGCACACACACATATCCATCATGTACCATGTTGCCTACGCCTACAATATAATATTGGCACCCCTAAGGAGAGTCTATGTCTGGGGGCGGCAGGCTTAAATAGATTTGAAGCAGACTAAATTAGCCTCGAGGCCCTGCGGTATGGCAGTCACATCATAGCCACGTACTAGTTTCAAGAACTTTCTTTCGAGCTCTCCCCACTACCACCATCCACCCACAAAGTGCAGCAGGGTGGCAGGCAGTGTGTGATGATATGTCATGAGTTGCAGACACTCATGACAGTTCCCGTAGCCATGCCTCCAAGGAGGGTCCAAAAATGCAGGCAGCTTCATTGATCCATATCTATCACTGTGTATAATATAGAGAGAGGTTGGTGTAAAACGGCACAAGGACAAAGCAACCAGAAGGCTCTGGATCCACTATGGAACCACTATCAGACTTAGGGCATCTCTACACCAGCCTAAAACCCTGCATTTAAAACAGGGCTTTCTGCTTCTGTTTTAAATGCAGGATCACCACTGACTCCCTTTACATGTGCTTCCTTTCCCCCCACACCCTCCGCCCCGTATCTGAGTCTTCCATTAACTTTCATGGATCTCGCTCCTCTTCTTGCCGCATTTACTCTTTTCACAGAGGAAACTGAAGCGGAACACAACAGGGTGATTTGATAGCTCATTATCTGCGATCTATTTAAAAATGGAACAAAGGTCATTTAGTGCAGGAGATGCCTTGGATGATCACTGCATCATGTAAAGAGCCCGCAAGCTTCTGAGAAGGATCAATCTCAGTTGCAGGATAAAAGTTCCGTGTGATGAAGCCCTTAAAGTAAAATGTATACGAACAACAGACTAACAGAGTATTTTAAATACTTTATTGTTAGTCTTTCTATCTTTGAGACAGAGACAGAGTGGCATGGCTGTGTGTGGGGTTCTCTCTCTCTCTCTCTCTCACATGCACGCACACATACACACACACACACACACCCCAAGCCCTGTCTCCACTACACCACTGGTGTGAAGGGATTAACTCCTTGGGTTTAAACCAAGATGGATCCATTTTGAATGGAGCAGGACCCAGAGAGTCTATGGCAGCCTTCCTCAACCTGCTGCCCTCCAGATCGTTTGGGCTACGACTGCCACCAGCCCCTCAGCCAGCAAGGCCAATGCTTAGGAATAATGGGAGATGTAGTCCAGAACATCTGGAAGGCACCTGGTTGGGGAAGACCACTCTCTGGTCTGATGTGGAATGGATTTGGGATGGCAAACACCTAAAATCCAGGGTCTGACACATGCCCCGCTCTCCGTGCCAGAGTTCACTGTATCACTCTGCAAGTGAGAAAGCGACTGACGTGTGCCTCTGAAACAGAAGTGGGATTAAGAGTCATTATGATGCTGTTCAGTTGGGAAATTTACATGCCTGGCATGGTTACGCTCTTCTTGTCTCGGCGTTCTGGGTACACAGCATGCCATCAGACTGGATTGGCCTCCACTTCACGTGCCGTATTTCCATCCGCCGTCCCCTGGAGACCCACTTGGAACACACTTGGAAGCAACTGAAGGAGCCAGCAGGGCAGGCTACATGAACATCACACCCACAGGATGTGGGTCAGGCAGGCAGCTCTCTTTCCCCCGCTTCTTGATCTGCTTTGAATCTTCAAAAAAGTGAGTAGCAGCCATTTGATCCAAGGTGGGGCGCTTTCTCTTCCCCCTCAAAGGAAGAAGCACAATTTCAATAAAGCAGAGTTGTGTTCTTTTTCAAAGGAGCTAAATGGCTGCATATTTCAGCTGCTTTCACCCATGGTGCTTAGAAGTCTCCCTGTGGCCCTCTGCAGCTCCTGTGCCTTTCAGGGCAGTGTGTCATGAGAGGATTTTTGGCAGGCTGTAGATTCCCTGCCATCACTGTGCTGCGGGGGCCTGAGAAGCTGCTCCTGCCCCCAAATTTCCCTCCGTTCTGCAGCTAGTTAATGACCCAGGAGTCCCAAATTTGAAAGGAGGGCCATCCAATAATTGTTAATATAGTTGTTCATAACTACCCTTTCGTTGTGATGGGCAGGGTGCATAGGGCAGGAATAATGTGTGTATTGCTAGGACTGAAGGAGGGCACATCCGCTAGACAAATTCCTGGAGGACAAGGCTGTCAGTGGCTGTTAGTCCTGATGGCTCTATACTGCGTCCAGTATCAGAGGCAGAAAGCCTCTGTACACCAGTTGCTGGGGAACATGGGCAGGAGGGTGCTGATGCACTCGTGTCCTGCTTGTGGGTTTCCCGTGGGCAACTGGTGGACCACTATGTGGACAGAATGCTGGACTAGGTGGACCTCTGGTCTCATCCAGCAGGGCTGTTCTTACGTTCTGGTGAAAGCTGCCTTACACCGAAGCAGACTATTTGTCCATCGAGCACAGGGGCGGACAACACAGCAGCAGCAAACAAAGCAGTGGGTTGCAAGAAAATAAGTGTGAGGAGCACGCACCTCGTCTGGAAGTAGAACTCCCAGAAGTCTCCTGGGAACACAATCCTGGTCGCAGCATAAGACTAGGGCTGGGGAGGCCCGAATTCCAATCCCGCCCTCAGCCATTAAGCACTGGGCGACTTTGGGCCAGGGTTGTTGTGAGTATAAAATGGAAAATGAGGGAGGTCATGTTATGCTTCCTTGAACTCCTTGAAATATGGTTGAGATTAAAAAAAAAAAAATACTTAAGTAAAACCAGTGGTGTCCCCAGCTGCGCCTCTTTACTTTCTCCCATTTGTATGATTGGATGGTTGCTGTTTATTCCTGTGGGAGAATGAGGTGGCAGGATGCTGAGGTGGCAAAATGGACTGTGCAGGTGGGGGATCATACTGTTCAATGTTCCTCTACTTTAAAAAAAAAAAAAAAAACCTGCCTGAAACTACTAGGGAAATGGCTAGTCTATAATGTTTCTCCACATTTTTCTATGGGGAGAAGCATTTAAACATGTGACACACACACACACATCCCACCTGTAGTCTCAAATAGTGCAGTCGATTCTACCATCTGATTCTGCAGCCTGTGTCGATGAAGCCTAAGTTAAAACCAGTGGAGGCTGGTGGCTCTGATTTCTGTGGGGCTGTAAATCCATTGTGGGTTTCAGTCAGGACCAGACAGAACTCTAAAGAAGCCATCCAAGGTGCTGAACTCTATCCCCCAAATAGTTTTAGCACCTTGGATAGCTCCTTTAGAGTTCTGGCTGGTTCTGATTGAAACCCAGACTGGAACCACTGAACAGCCCCATTGAAATCAGAGCCCCCAGGAGTTAAAACACTGCATGTGAGGCCTTCCACCCCAACTGTGACTGTGAATGGCTCAGATGTTTGTGAGGCGAAATTAAGGACTGCCTCACTCCTTAAGTCCCCACCAAGGTTAGCCTCAGGAATACCTTCAATAGAGCATTTAGGGCGCAATCCTATGCATGTTTAGACAGAAAAAACGTCCTACAACTCCCAGCATGCCCCAGCTAGCATAGTACAGCATAGCTGGCTGGGGCATGCTGGGAGCTGTAGGACTTTTTTTCTGTCTAAACATGCATAGGATTGCACTCTTAGCATAGGAGCAGCCACTCACTGGGTTGTGCCTCCCATTGGCACGAGGCAGGCATATTCAGGCTTGATCTTTAGATGTCTGCTCAAGACCCACCTCTTCATGCAGACTTTCCTTGAAGGGTGATCCAGCCAGTACGGGATGATTTCACTGTGTTTTATTGTTATATTTTATATTTTTATCATTACTGTAAACTGCTTTGATTGCCCACTGGAAAGCAGTATATGGCTGTAATAATGAAATAATAAATACATTGCTTACCAAAAAATGTGTATATTAGGCCAAAAAAAGGATACAAAAATGCATGTATTAGGAGAAATGTGCACAAAAAATGATTATGAATTCTCATGCAAACTTAGAAAAAAAAAACTATATACCCCAAAGTTTGGGACAAACCAAACTTATGACTGGAGAAATGAGGAACAGAAATTGGCAGCCTCATCCATCCCTACAGGCTAGCTTCAGATGACCGCTTGGCCATGATGCTCACCGAGTGGCTTTAGCCCAGCCAGTCGCCCACTTCTGCCACCATGAGCTCCTTGGTGGAAAGCTGGGGGCCAGTGTTCTACCATCTTTTTTTAAAAAGTGAATCTGTAGGGCAAAGCTAGGCATTACAGGCAAGACAAAGAGCAGCTCCATGGCTTTTTTTCCTTCCTGTTAATGGCCCTGTTCACACATAACGCAAAGCCATGAGAGTTAGGGAATTTCCAGTAACCACAGTGGCTTCACATGTCATATGGGGGGAGAAAAACCTGCTAACCACACTTCTGGAACCACCCCAGCTAACCACCTCCCTGCAACAGGGACCCCAGGGTGGCTCATCTGGCAGGCTCCCCGGTGGTTAAAATGGGCTCCAGAGGACTTCCAGGCTGTGACCACAGAGTCTGCCAGCTAGAGCATCTGCCACTGCCAGCGACGCTCTAGCCACCATGGACTTTCTCTACAGTCGCACGGCCATTTTGGATGCCGGAGCAGCCGCTGGGAGTCCATTTGCGCCACAGAGGATGACAGGATGCACTCTAACCATGCAGGGAATATTGCCAGGTAACTCCAGAGGGGGGGTTAGTGGAACCACGTGGCGCCGCATGGCTCCTGGTCATGTGACAGACGAACGCATCATGGTTTCGCTCAGCAGCACACACACACCCCAGTAACCCTAACTACCCTCTCGCCACGCACATCTGAGCAGGGCCAATAATATGTAATATAATCCAATCCATGGTGTCAAGTCATTGTGCTGAACAGGTCTTTGCCTCGCCTCACCAGCTGTTCCTAGGAGGTGGAAGGGTGGATGAGAGAGAAATGCACAGTGTGGTGATTTTGTGTTACACGTTGTGTTACACTACACCTTCCCCAACCTGGTGCCCTCCCGAACTGTTGGACTGCAACTCCCATAATTCCCAGGAAGCATCTCCAATGGCCTTCCTGGCTAGGAATTATGGGTGTTGCAGACCAGCACCTCTGAAGGGCACCCGGTTTAGGAAGGCTGCACTTTACATTATAGGGAAGAGAGGAGAAAGAGATGTGGATTGGTGACTGCTCTGGGGCTCTTCATACATCATGGCAGCAAATGGTGGATTAATTAACCCACCCTTTGCTGCAGTACACGTGACGTCCAAACACAGAGACAATAGGTTAATCGTGGGTTAAACAACCCACAGTTAACCTAATTACTAATTGTAGGTTAACTGTGTGTGTTATTTAAGCCATGGTCAAACCTATAGTGTCCAGGTTCAGATGCCAGGTAGCAACCCCCGATTAGCCCAATTGAGGGTTGAATATTCAAAATGGGTGTGGAACACACCCAGTGGCAAACTGTAGATTAATTAACTCACAATTTGCCGCCATTATGTGTAAACAAGGTCTTCGTGTCTCTCATAGCATCTATTTCCACCCTGAACTAAGCCCGGCAGTTAGCAACATGCCTCAGGGATGCCTAGGGAGCCAGCTACCGCACAGACTTCTGCATCCAACTTCTCTCAGTGCAAACCATGCTACATTGTTTCAGAGACCCCCAGTTCTGATGAATTTGTCAGGCTTTGGAGAAATCCTTGCCTGTTGATCCAAGATTACCAGACTCTGGCTTTATTTCCCCATTCCCTGACATGTTTTTTGTTTGGGGAAGGGGAGGGTGCCCAGCTCAGAAAATGCAACAAATCACTGCCATGCTATTAAAATTCTAGAGCACAAACTGGGCTCAGGTTAGCTCCTAATGGAGAAACACCATCTGTGTTGCTGCACAAATTCCAAATGCCTTTTCTTTGTCTCCCCTTTTCTTTCCCCCACTCAGCCACTCTCAAAGCTACCTTCTTTTAAAATCCTCCTAGAATGCAACACCAGGTTAGGTTACTCTTTGACCCCCCTGGCAAAGGTGAAGTACAGGCTGAAGGGGCAGGATTGCAGCTTGAGATTGACAGGCATATGCCCAAGGAACACCTAATTACTTTGAATGAGTTCAAACCTCCAGGGCCAGATGAACTGCATCCCAGAGTAATAAAGGAACTGGCAGAAGAACTCTCAGAACCACTGTCTATTCTCTTTGAGAAATCCTGGAGGGCGGATGAAGTGCCAGATGACTAGAGGAGGGCTAATGTTGTCCCTATCTTCAAAAGGGGCAAAAAGGAGGAACCTGGGAACTACAGACCAGTCAGTCAGACATCAGTCCCTGGGAAAATTCTGGAGCAGATGATAAAGCAATCCATCTGGAAGCACCTTGAAAACAATGCAGTGATTACTCGAAGCCAACAGGGATTTGACAAGAACAAATCCTGCCAGATGACTCTGATCTCATTTTTTGATCAGGTAACCTCCCTTGGGGACTGTGGGAACGCTGTGGACATCATATACCTCGACTTCAGCAAAGCTTTCAACAAAGTGCCCCATGATATCCTGATGAGCAAACTAGCTAAGAGTGGGCTAGATGAAACAACTCTCAGGTGGATCCACAGTTGTCTACAGAATGGGACTCAAAGAGTGCTTATCAATGGGATCTTCTCAAACTGGGGAGAGGTAATGAGCAAGGTACCACAGAGCTCAGTCCTGGGCCCAGTACTCTTCAATATTTTTATTAATGACTTGGAGGAGGAGGTGCAGGGAATGCTGATCATATTTGCAGATGACACAAAATTGGGCGGGATAGCTAATACCCTGGAAGACAGAAACAGAATTCAAAGTGATCTTGATAGGCTGGAGTGCTGGGCAGAAAACAACAGAATGACATTTAATAGGGATAAGTGACAAGTTCTGCATCTAGGAAAAAGAAACCAAATGCACAGTTACAAGATGGGGGATACGTTGCTCAACAACACTACAAGCGAGAAGGATCTTGGAATTGTTGTCGATCACAAGCTGAATATGAGCCAACAATGTGATGTGGCTGCAAAAAAGGCAAATGCCATTTTGGGCTGCATTCATAGAAGCATAGCTTCCAAATCCCAGGAAGTACTAGTTCCCCTCTACTCAGCACTGGTTAGGCCTCATCTGGAATACTGTGTCCAGTTTTGGGCACCATACTCTAAGAAGGATGCAGACAAGCTGGAGAGGGTTCAGAGGAGGGCAACAAAGATGATCAGGGGACTAGAAACAAAGCCCTATGAAGAGAGACTGAAAGAACTGGGCATGTTTAGCCTTGAGAAGAAAAGACTGAGGGGAGGTATGATAGTTCTGTTCAAGTACTTGAAAGGCTGTCACAGAGAAGAAGGCCAGGATCTCTTCTCGATCATCCCAGAGTGCAGGACATGGAATAATGGGCTCAAGTGACAGGAAGCCAGATTCCAGCTGAACATCAGGTGAACCTTCCTGGCTGTGAGAGCAATACAACAATGGAACCCATGACCTGGACAGCCACCTGTCAGGGATGCTCTGACTTGGATTCCGGCATTGAGCAGGGGGTTGGACTCAAGGGTCTTATAGGCCCCTTCCAACCCTACTATCCTATGATTCTATGATTCTATGACTCTATGATTCTAGGGTTGTGGGAACAGTGATCTGGAGGCAGATGTTTTTCTAAGATGCTTTGAAACCATGTCTTACTCACAGAAGCAAGTGGCCAACAGAGAAGAAGATTTGAAGCGGCTGCAGCAGGCAAAGCACGCCATCAGATACAAATGAGATGACTGGGAAAGCACTGTCCGTCACACGTCTCATTTTATGCTCCCCAGGATGTGTTAATATTAACACGATGTGGGCATTATGCTCTGCTGGTCCAAGTTAAGCATCATTTCCCTCCATTGCTTCTGACACCTTGAAAGCATATCAACTGCTCACAGGCCATTCCTATCAGTCGCTGTGATAATTCTATGCAATCGACTCATAGTGGAGGGGAAGTAGAAGGACAATTCAACATCTGCCTGTGGACACAGAATACTGGCAAGCTAGAGAGAGCTTAGAACAGGGAGGGAACACTTAGAACAGGGAAGAACACTTAGAACAGAATGCTAGCAGGCCGGGAAACCAGGTGGACACTGGCAAACTGGTCAGTTGAAAGATCAGGTAAAATGGAGACTACTAAGGAATGTTGATGCAATCATGCACACAAGTCCATGCTTAGAACAAAAACAACTGCAATGTCAATAATGCACATATTGCTCACACGCACAGCCTAGCTCAAGGGGGAAAACTAGGGATGGGCAAACAAGGAATGTTCAAGATCGTCTGGATTCTCCAAACATCGTCTCGCCATTCTTCTCATGCTCAATCTTGTTCATGCTTGCGATCATGGCTTGCTTTCTGTGAGCAGGGAATTTGTGCAAATCAAACAGGAATTGACTGGGAGATTTGCTGAAATCTCTCTGAATTTGGGCAAATCTCCTAATTTGCACAAACTTCCTCCATAGACTAAAGCAGGGCTGATGCAGTCTACTGAGGAAGTTTGCACTAATCAGGAAATTTGTGCAAATTGAACAGGGAACTGGGAATGAGAAGAATGCAAGGACATGTTTGACAATTTACGAATATCTTTGGTGAACACATGCTTGCGCTTGGAGATTTGAATGGGGCATACTCACATGTTTTGTGAGCAAAACAAAATTCTCATACATGCCTAGGCAAAACCCATGACGGATGGAAGTAAACCCTGTGGCAAGAGCGAATTCCACATGTGCTAATTCCATAATCCCAATCTTAGGGATTGTTGAAGAATATGATCAGCCCATCCCAACCCACAGAAGACCTACTGAATGGAGCACGGGAAGTCTGTGGATTCCTCAGGCTCCACAAACATCCACTCTGACTTTCTTAATACATGTTTGTTAGGAGTAAAAGTCCAGTAATAACTGGATAACACAGATAGGTGAATAATTCTAGAATTACCTGGAACTGGCAAGGAAAGAACTTCCCAAAGTCCAATGATCCATCATTTGGACTGCATCAGTCTAATCATTACAGAATAGTAGTAGGGTTGGAAGGGGCCTATGAGACCATCGAGTCCAACTCGATGGCCTTATAGGCCCCTCGATGGTCTTATAGGCCCCTTTATTATTCTCATCAACAAACAGTGATTAATTTCTAAAAGAAAAGGTTCTGGGGCTCCAGCCTACATGGAATGGACACACTGGGAACCCTTGCAGATATTTATTTAGCTGTTGTCACATATGCATCTCGACCTTCTTTGAATTTGCTCAGGGCTCATGGTTTCTATGCATTGTATCATCACAGCAATCCTGTGAGGTCGGTTGAACTGAGATGTAAGAGGCAGGCTGAAGTTCACCATCCCAACTAACTGCACCACATTACACAAGCCCAGAGAGATGAGGAGAAGCAACGTGCTCTGCCTAGGTTCCAGCCTCTTGCGGATTATGCCCATTAGGTTCAAGCGTCTCTCCCCCTGCTTCTCTTGCTTCCATGTTCTTATCCCCGCTGTTTGCTCCATACTTTAAAACTAAAAGAGCTATAATACTATGTGATTAAATTAAAATGCAAAGCCACTTCGTGGAGGGGAGAGAAATTAGGGTGTGTCTGGGCACATCCAGCACACCCTGTATGCATGCTTATGCCTGTCAGCCTGCAAGTTCAGATGCTGACAGCCATCCCAGTAAGATTATGCCCTCAATCCCTGGCATCTCCAAGTAGGGCTGGGAAAGAATCCAGCCTGAAACCTTACAGAGCCGCTGCTATTCAGAGTAGGCAATACTGCACTAGATGGTCAGATGGTCCAACTCAGTATAAGGCAGCTTGCTATGTTCTTATAGCCCAAAATCACCAGACGAACTTCATAGCTAAGAGAGGATTTGAACCTTGGTCTTCCTCCACTACACCACACTGGCTGAAATATCCAGTGGATATGTGACACCAAAATCCACAGACAACAATTCTGAAGAGATATTGTTACAAGCAAATTCACCCAATTTGTTTCTAGCACGTTAGAACATGCTAGCAACAAAGGTCCATCCAGTCCAGCATTTTGTTAATACAGTGGCCAACCAGCTGCCCATGTGAGACCCACAAACAGGACATGAGTACAACAGCACCTTCCCACCCATGTTCCCCAGCAACAGGTGCACGTAGGCATACTGCCTCTGATACTGGAGGTAGCATACAGCCATCAGGACTAGTAGCCATTGATAGCCTTCTCCTCCATGAATTTCTCCAATCCCCTTTTAAAGCCATCCAAATTGGTGGCCATAGCTACATCTTGTGGCGATGAATTCCATCGTTAACTATGCGCTGTGTGAAGGACTTCCTTTTATCTGTCCTGAATCTCCCATCAATCAGCTTCATGGGATGATCCCATTGGGTTCTAGTATTAAGAGAGAGGGAGATAAATGTCTCCATACGCACTTTCTCCACACCATGCATAATGTTGTACCCCTCTATCATGTCTCCCCTAACACACTCAGCACGCCCACACCACAAAGTTGATGGTTTCAAGAACTCCAAGAATATTTGAACAACACATTCTGAACTTCTTCTTCCTATAACTGCTTGAGGGAAGGTCAGTACAAGTCAAAAGGATGCGTGCACAAAATCATCTGCCCCTCCAAAAGAATTCCATCAGTCCTTGGGGCACTGAAATTCATAAAGATTAAAGATGTTCTATTTGACCCCTTAATTTGATTAGAGCTTTTCATCTCCACTTTGCCCATCCAGGCATTGCTCATTAAAAAAAAAAAAAAAAAAAAAATCAGCTCCCCCACCCCACAAAGGTGCTTGAATCTTAATTATGACCTATGCTCCCTGACAAGTATTTCAGTGCCTCTAAGGAGGCCATTTGAACCCTACCATCGATGCTTTAAAATGTGAGGCTTGGTGCGTTGTCTACTTTAGCAGAGGCGATAATTTCTTCAGCAATTTTTTTTAATTGAATGCTCAAACTTCGGGGTCATGTAAGGCAGTCTGAAAATACCAATAAGCAGCTGCTTAAAGGGACACAAATTTCATTCAGGCTTTGCAGGAAGTTGCAGAAAATATCTTGGTTGAGCAAAATTAGGCCTTTGGTTTAACTTGACAGATTGGCATTCTCTGTTGGTTTGTTTGTTGGTTTGTTTGTTTGTAAAACGATCTCTTTCACTAAGGTACAAGAACAAAAAATGGTGCATGTCTTCAGAACATATTTCTGTGATTCAGTTCCAAATGCCACAACCAGTTTCAAGGGGGAGCAGAAAAAAATGTGATGCACTCTCCTTCAACGTTTACCCTTCATCATTTCTGAGATGAAAACAGGGGCCCCTTGTGAGCTTGTAACACCTCTCTTCTCTCACTGAGGATCACCAGTCAAACACACACACCCAGTATTACTAACTGCTGTAAGCTCATCTCTGCCTACAACACATAGGATTGACAACTTTTTAATCAGCAGTTGCTGCTGTGTCTCAAACTGTGTTTTGATCATGGCATGGAGAGAAATATCTCCGGCTAGTTGCTACAGATCACACGACTGGCAAAGATACAGCAACAGGGGCTGTAGGAAACTTTAACCAGAGGCATCCATTTACTCTGCATTGGGTTATTGTGCACTGGCTTCTGAAGCACCATGTGGTAAGAAGGCTTGAGGAAGTTGATCTTTGCAATTCCCAAAACAAACTGACCTGAATTCTAATACAAACTGACCTCCCAGACTAATGCATGGATCGGAATGTAGGTATTCGTGAGATTTCAAACCTCTTCTCCAAATGTTGCAACCCAGTTAAGGTGGCCGTGTGTCCTCTTTTGCAAAGGACCTTCCTCTATTTGAAGGTGCCCTTTTTTGGAAGGGCTGCCCTGTCCAATTCTGGTATAAAGGTAGAAAACCATCAGAACTGTTGCCCATCAGCAGGTAGCACCTGGACAGCAGACCAAACAGGCAGCCACACAGCTCACCTGGTCACAGGCTTCCACACTCTGGTGAGCAATACAGCATTTCTATTTTAATTATAGTTATTATAATTGTGTGGTGAAGTAGTTACAGTGTTAGACTAAGGAGATCCGGGTTCTAGTCCCCACTTGGCCATGAAGCCTGCTGGGCGACTTTGGGCCAGTCACTGGCTCTCAGAGTAACCTACCTCACAGGGTTGTTGTGAGAATAAAATGGAGAGGAGGAGGTGAGCTGCTCTGGGTTCCTCGCAAGAGAGGAAAAGGTAGGATATAAATGTAATTTATTATTATTATTATCATCATCATTATCATCATTTCTAAATTTGTTTTTTTACATAGAAATTCATGTATGCAAAAGTTATGCAGATCAGTGTCCTCTCTTGTCCTCTTATTTGGTGAAGCATTCCCTCTTTGGGTGGGGGGATTCACGAGTGGCCATCCTGGGGCCAAAACACAGTTCTTGGCTCAAAACCTGGGTGGGTGGGTGGCAGGGGGCAAGACTCGCCAGTGCAACCCCTCCACCTGTGCTTTCCACATGTGAGGAGCTTTGTGTGAGCCCTCCTTCAGTCTTAACCCTATGGGTAACAACCAAAATGGATCCAAACTGCAGCCCTTTGCCACCCCCTTAAATTATTTTAGAGTTGCTCCTGAGAGGAATGGAAGAGACGGGATGCTCTCCTGGCACCTTTGTAGTTATTCTTTGGGCATCTGACAAATACTTTTTTATTCTCCCAGGGCCAGATCTACATGGGACTTCTATGCTGGTTCTGCTGCACCCCGAAGTTGATAGTTTCAGATGCCACATGCCATTCTCTGTAGCCAGCACACTGCTTCTAGCACTAACTCCAGTGTTTCTGAAACTGCTTTTCTGATGGATTACCCCATTGCGGCGCTTTCACGGCACTTTCGAGATCCGTGTGAGCTGAACTGCCCTCGCTGCAGCTGCTGGAGCAGCACTGATTGGTGGAAGGGAAAGTGGCCGGGGCTGAGCGTGGCGAGGGCAGAGTCATGTATCCCTGGAAGTGACTTCAAATTGCACTTTGCTGAGTGCGGGAGCAGAGGAGTTGGGAGAACTGCTCTGCCTGTTGCTATCATATTCATCGAGTGCAGGTGTTAGGGGTGTTTCTTTTTTTCTTTTCTTTTTAATATATTTTTACTTATTTTATCTTTATAAATGAAATAAACAATACCAAAATTACCAACAACCTGATCAATACTAGAATTTCCCAACAATGCAATATTCTGATGAGGACACCACAATAACAAAAAGAGAAGGAAAAAGGGGGGGAAAGGAAAAGGGAGGAGGAAAGGGAGTGAAGAAAAAAGAAAGATTCTTTCCCCTTTCCTCCCCCTCTCCCTCTTCCTCCCCTTTAAAGAATTAAGTTTAAACTCCAAGACCCCCCAGCCTCCGATGCCATTCTATTTTAAAAACTATATCTATAACCTTAACAATCTTACAATTTAATAAGCAACCTTACGGTTCGGGGTGTTTCTGAGCACAGGGAGTGGGATAACAGTTCAGATTCTGAAGGAGAACCATCAGACATGGGGGAGGTGTTTTCTCAGGCTAGTTTAGTTATGAGTAGGCTTGCTTTTCAGGTTACAAACATACAGATGGCTGAGCTTGAGGGTTTTTCTTTACTCTCTCCTGTGAGAGGCAGCGAACAGGAGGTTGACCTAATAGACATCAGATGCAGGCGCAGAGCAAAGAGAGAGAAGGCCGGGGCGGAACTTAGACGGTCTACCCCATTGGTCTTGCGTGAGAGGCTGTGCTTAGAGGCCTCACGAGAAGAGAGGGACCTCCCCCTCTTAAGTTAGGCTATCCTGACCATCTCCCTCTTCAAATGGCAGGCAACGCTCGTAAATTCCATTTGGATCCCCTGAAGGCATTCCTTGTAGATGGAGAGTTCCTCTGAGAATTTGCATTACTGTATGAAGTAATGGATTAAAAGCTGCAGACTGAAGACGCTCGTCTGTGTATCTTTGGGCATTGGAGTGAAGTGGGGGCTACGGGAATCATGAAAGCTGGAGTGGGAAGGGATAGTGGTGGAGAGCAAGCCTCAAGCCTGCCATTTTGAAACTATGCATCCCTGCTTGGAAGTTACTCGTCCTCTTTTGCTGTTCACCACCCGCAGGGGGCAGGAGGAGAGTGGCGGAGAGCAAGCCTCAAGCAGTGGAAGAAGGAAGGAATGGAAGGACTTAACGTTTGGCTTCTCCCTGGGGTAGGGGGTGGGGGGGATTAGAAATGCATATCTCTGTATCTGCACACCTTTGAATATGAATTGGGCCTGTTCTTTCCTTTCTCCCTTTTAATTTCTTTGCCTTAAGGAACAAGGAGCTGGCATGGATAACCATGTCTACTCAGAAGTACATTTTAAAAAATTTCAATGAGGCTTACTCCTGAGAAAGTCAGCAGGTTGCTTTTGGGTTCCCTTGGTAAAATGAAATTTTAAAAATCTCCATGCAGCATCATTGTTTTACACTCATTCCTGTCATGCCCCCCCCCCGCTTCCTGATTCTCAGGTATGCAGAGCTTTATTGATTTTAAGAGCTGATGGCCCCCAAATGACCCCTAATCCCGCCAGGACCATTAGTATTATTATTATTAGCACTACCGCTGCTCAGTCATTCACAATATCGCTTTTCCAGAGGAGCAAGGTTGCACACCTTTGCATTACTTCACCTGGGTTTAGGGGCACTGCCACCACTGGAGGGAGAGAGAGGGGCAGGAGGGAGGATGTTTTCATGTCTACTCGGAAGTAACTCCGCCATTGCATGCAAGCCAGACAGGGAAAGCTTGTTGATTCCAAGCTGCAGGGAGGTGGGTGTGGGGATCAGAGGGCTAAAAAAATGGATATTCAGGTACACAGAGCTTTATTGATTTTAAGAGCTGATGGTTTGAATGTGCACTCATATGGGAGTGTGGAACAGCACAGTTCTACCAGCTCAAAAAGCGATCATCCCCAACACACACACCCCTCGTTCTCCCCCATTTGACTTGACTGAGCACGGAAAGCAAAACAAGGCAGAAGTAACTCGGTGTCTCCTATTGACTTAGCAAAGCACGGAGTGTGGAGAGCGGGGCAGGGGGCAAGCCTGTATGTCTGTCCACATGCCCACAGCAATTTAATTGAAGTACTTTAATTCATCCCGGCTTCCCCTGAGAGAGGGAGCACACAAGCGAGGTGTTTGCTAAACGTGCCTACTCGGAAGTAAGTCATGTGCATCCATTGCACTTGACTGAGCAGTTTTATTCACAGAGGGGAAAGAGAGGGGGTGGTCAGCAACGGGTACATGGACAGGGTGGGGAACAAACCTCTCTCCTTCACAAAGCAGCATCTCCGCAGCTGATGGTGTCCACTTCAACTGGTGGGCCTCCCCCCAACTCCAAAGGAAGGCAGTTTGAAGTGCTTTTGTGTGACTTGTAAAAGCGAGTTTTTAGGTGTTGTATCCTCCGCTTTTCTTGTTTCATGTGCCGCTGATGTACCAAAGCCGATTTCATGAAAATCCAGATGAAACCAGAAAGTGCTTCTCATTCTGTAGGTTGGGTCCAGCCTGCCAAGCCTTTTAAGACACCACACAGATCTTTCACTGGCTCTCTCTTTTTTAAAATCTGTACATTATATCAGCTGTTCACTTTGTTATTTTACTGGCTTGAATGTAGGTGTCTTTACTATTTATGTTCAGCCACCCCGGGAGCTCTGTGTGCTGAAAAGTGCAGGGCATAAACTTAACAAATAAATAAATAGGACAAGTATGGGGTTCTCTTGCTGCCAAAGTGACAGCTTCATAAGAAAGAAAAAACGTGACATGGCCCGATGACTGACATGAGAATCTGGGAGTTGGCTTGGTAGCTTCCTCCTCAGAGAGGGACGAGGGAGCTAATTTATCAGAAGAGGATGGGTGCCTTCTCAAACTCACAGGCTTCCCTGCAAATGGCAGAGCAGGATCCGTCTCCTTGAACAGTGGGAGGGGGGAAACACACAGGGAGTGAACAAGGCAAGGCAAGAAAGGTCTCTGTCTGCCAAGGCCTCACCTTCTGGATCACTAACTGAAATAAGCAGATAGGCTCCATCTCTGGAAGACCCAGCCACAGTAGTTGTGGACACTAGAAGTATCCCTCTCATCAGATGTGGAGGCACAGCAGGCCTAACACAGCTCAGTACCTGAGGCAGAAAATCCAAACGACATTGCAAACCCTTCGCACAGGCCTAGTCCTCAGGAAAGTCCTTCTGCGCAGCCTTTGCTGCACTCAATCAGAGCAGCACAAGGGCGCAGCCATGATGATGCCGAGCTCCTCAGGACGTAGTCTGGAACCTGTTTAAAAAATAGGCTCAGTTTTGTAACGTGTGAAATTATACTGAACAGGGTGGCCTTTGAGCATGTGCAGAGTGCTTCCCATCACAAGGAGGGGCCCCCACAACCAGCCCCCTCACACACACACACCTTGACTGTCCATCACAGGCTGCAGCTCCGAAGCAGGCTGCTCTCCTTCGAGGCTCTCCTTTGAATGAAGCGCATTTGGGTGGCCACACATGTCATGCGCTCACACTTGCATTGCCCAGACTGCTGTGACTCAAAAGGTCGGTTGATCCATTCATTACTGGGTGTGAGTTTGATTTAGCAGAAGAGACAGTTAAAAGACCTCATTGTTGCAGGTTGTTGGTAAGAGGCGTAGATGCCCCCTGAAGAAGGAATTTATTCCAAAATGTGTTGGGCGTGAAGAAACTGCTTAGGCACTTTGAGAATTGTTTATCTCTTGACCCCCCGCCCCGCCCGCATTAAGCAACTCTCCCCTTTGTTGGGTTGACTCCCTCCATATATCTACTCAAGAACTATTGCCTACTACCATCAGAATGCTTTTGTGAGCACAACGCCCCTTATTTCTCCAAACTTCTAAGTAACCCAAATGATCTCCCCTATCCTCAGGCCAGTGGGATGAATGCTAGATGCTCATATTTGAGCCCAGTTTACAGTGTTTGATTAGGATTGCTGTTCTGGATTCCAATGCCATGTGTGTTTACGTGGTTGCCATGATGCTGAGGTTCCAAGCCGGTCCAACTCCCTGCAAAGGAGGCTGCAGGTTCCAATGTTGCTCTTTGCCTATCTGGACTTTGCTGCTGCAAGAAGCACTTTCAGGTGGCTCCCGCTTGGCTGCGACTGAGCTCCACCTCTGCTTCCATCACAGCAGCAAAGAAGCCATTCAGAGTGAGTGTGAGCGGACCGGCCACAAAGAGATTCGGGCAGAACCCAAGGATCTTTTTTCTGGGCCTGGTAGAAGCTTGCAACCCAATGCCTCCTTCCCCTTGCCTGTTTCGAAACATTATGTAACGTCTTGGTGCTTTTTAGCTGCCTTTAGTTCCCTCTGTTTCAGTTCCTTACATTTCTGCCTGCCTGCTTTGGATTTATAATATTTAATATGTATGTATGTTAATTGAACACTAGTGGCGTAATGAAACACAAGTGACAAATGCCTTTTAGACCTTGTCCTTTGGGATCCAGTGTCAGTTCTTCTATGCAGTCTGGAGTGGCGCCAAGAGGCCTAACTCATTGTCTCCTGTATGCTCTAAAGTTTGCAAATCCTAGCAGGAGCACAGTCCTTGGGATCTCAAGGTCCAGCAGCAGCAGCATTATGCTGCTTCCCCCTGCCTCACACACTGCCACCTCCTCCCACCTGTGCATGGGACATGCCAGCACGAACTAAGGATCTCTGGGATTTGTAGTTCTTGAGAACATGTCACAAAGGGAGGCATAATTGTCTCTTTCTGAATCTACAGATAGCAGTTCTACCATTATCATACCGTTATCATAACTATTGGTGCCCACTGGTGTCATGCGTACCAGTAGTTCTGATACCGGTATGATAACGGTAGAACTGCTATGTGTAGATTCAGTCTCTATCTCCCTTTCTCTCTCTCTCTTCCCTCCCTCCCTTCTAGAGTGGGGGCTAGGGCAGAAGCTAGGTTGCCCACTTATGAATTACCAAAAAAGAGGATATGCCTCACCAAAAAAGAGGACAGTGATTCACATAAAATTTGCATATGCTAATTCATTTTTATGGATGGAATTTTAGAAATGAGTATTATAATTTAAATAGAAATACAGTACATCTCACCGTAGTGCGGAAGACGGTGCCCAGGTGACCGGTGTGCCTTGCTCAGTCTTCTATCCAGGTGTTATTGATGGGCACCTTCAAGGCTCAGGTCTTCCTTCTGGAAGTCTTTATTCCAGACTTGGCCTGGGAGGTCCTTCAAATCGAGGACACTTTCAGAACAGAGAGCAGTCCTTTGGCAGCCCTTCAAACAGAGGGCTGTCCTCTGTAAAACAGGACACATGGCCACCCTCAGCTAATTGGTCAGCACATTGCTTGTTCATTTCTAAGACTGTTTCTGATGGGCTCCAGCAACTCTCATAAGCCTCTACCGGATCTGGACACCCCATAAATATTCATAGGAAGAGGGAAATAGGAAACTGATGGGGAGGGCCTGGGCTGGTGTTGGTTTCTTTGCTTGCCTCACCACCATACACGTATCATGCATGGGTTGTTGTTTTTTTAGCCTTTTATGCTATGGAACAGCAGAACTTCTGGGCCATTGGTTTTTGGGAAACGTTGATGCCGGCAGTTGTGGCCTGGGAGAGCGTACCCATTCCATCCCCACATCCCACTCTTGGGTCTTGGATTTGAGGGAAATGCCATTGGGGCTGGATTTGGTTAGTTTAGAGGATTTTAGGGTTTGAATCCATCCCGACTCTTTGGGATGTGGCACTGATGCACCCGGTCCATCTTTCCCTCTAGCCCTGATCTGCTCTCCCCGTTGCAATCTATACAAAAGGGGTATCTACTCTCCTGCATTTTGAACATCAGTGCAGGAGAAGTTCTTGTGGCTCCAGTGAGGCACTGCATTCCGTCTGGTATTGCTACTGCTTGTTATTAGAAGCGGTTGAGATAGCATCTGGTGTGAGCAGAAATTAGGTGGGGGCCTGCTCGCTCCGGCACTAATTTGATCCTTCAGAGACGCCCCAAGGATTTCTTTCAGGTGGGCTTGTCTGCCATTGCCATTCTTCTCATTTGAGGAAACCCTGACAAGCTTCTGAGGATCTGCAGAACTTACTTAGGAGACCGGCCCTTATATGTAGGACTGTTTGCTAGTGTGTGCATAGAGATACGATGCCTGAACCACACACTAGCAAACAGTCCTACATATAAGGACAACAATCCCCCTTGTTGTCCTGTAAGTTCATTGATTCCTTCCTCCTACTCCCTCCCCTTCCTCTTCCTCTTTGCCTTTGCAACAGGCTGCATGTGCTCTCTCCGTGAGGAAGCAAGTAACCATATTGTCAGGGCCTTGGGACATAAATCTCATGCCTTTGCTTACGCTCACACTCCTGGCTTTACGGGGTGCTTGTAGTTGAACGGTGTTGGTTAGCCTTCTTCAACGATGCGTATAAAAGAACTAATAAAGTAAGGGAGCAATCCTATGGCCGCTAGTCAGTTTCAGAGGTTTCTGGGAACTGACCTCGGAGTCCGCACTCCAAGGTCGCTTCACAGAGAACTGACCATTCCCCCCTTCCACTCTGCCTGTGGGGCAGTGCAGAATGGCCTCTGCACTTGGAAGAGGAGCACGGAGCAGCCAAAAGAGCTAATGTGGTGTAGTGGCTAGAGTGCTGGACTGGGAGCCAGGAGATCCGGGTTCTAGTCCCCACTCGGCCATGGAAGCTCACTGGGTGACTTTGGGCCAGTCGCAGACTCTCAGCCCAATCCACCTCACAGGGATGTTGTTGTGAGGATAAAATGGAGGAGGGGGATTGTGTAAGCCGCCTTGGGTTCCTTAAGGAGGAAAAAAGGTGGGATATAAATGTAATAAATAAATAAATAAAATGGGGCATTCCAGGAGGCATTCTGGGGCGGTGAAGGCAGAAATGCTGGTATGACACATCCTATGTGTCATCCAGCAGCCTCCTGCCCCACTCCGCCTTCCCACGGCTAGACAGCCGAAATCAGCTTTCTAGCCGCAAATGCAGGGCAGGAGAAGCATGGAAGGAATGATCCCCTCTGTGCTTCTCCTGCCCTGCATTGGATAGGCAGTCACCTCCAAGTTCGGAGGCAGCTACCTATCCTTATAGGATTGCACCGTAAATTGATTTGAACTTCATCTAGACTGGTTCTAGCCTGCCTTTATTGCCTCTAATAATATATACTGCATTACCATGCTCTCTTTGTGTAAGGCAACTCTGCTGTAACCCACACCAGACTTTCCAACGGCAAGCACATATTTAATAAAGATGTGCAGGGCAGGGTTCGCCCAAAAGGATCAGATTAATAATGCTGTTTCTACTGCTTTCATCTACATCTTTTAATTTGTGTGGTGATCTATTCTAGCAGATAGGTGTTCCATGACCTGCAATGCCCTTTGCCAATCCCCAGGACTAGCAAAGGCAGAAAGGACAGCCAAAATTTAGGCTTAAAAAATTGCCCATGATTTAAAATTAACATACTACCAAAGAGACTGGGATGGGGAGATCTATCCCCAAATGTACTGCAAAAAACTGGTGGGGGGGGGTCATTTTTAATACACTGGAACCAGATAAAAGCAACAAAAAATGTATGGCAAAGATTATTTTTTCTTGTATAATTTACTTACAATATTCTTGTTACATTCTCTTTAGAGAATGATATTTGGATTTCAGGGATATAGATTTTTTTTCTATTTCAGATGTAGATGTTAATATTTCTGGGTGGTGTTTTTTGTTTCTTTGTTTCCTTGTTTTTTTCTCTGGTGGATTCCATGTGGTTTAATTTAAAAAAAAAAAAAATCTTATGTACATCAATACGTTTTTTTTTAATGCCCCTGACAGCTGGGTTTCTGCAGAGGGCAGATAGCAGGTAACATCTGCTGGCACCTAGGTTTTGCAGAAAGTTAAAGTACTATATGAACTTATAGCTATATAAACATACAGGCGACCCTGAAACATGTTAAACAACAACAACACCTGCACAGTGCTCTTGAAGCAGAGAGGGAAAAGAGCAAAACTGACCACTAAATCCAGCCTTCCCCAACCTGGTGCCCTCCAGACTGCAACTCCTATAATTCCCAGCCACCGATGCAGCCCGTCAGCCATTGGTCATGCTGACTGGGAATTATGGGAGTTAAAGGCCAATATACCTGCAGGGCACTGGGCTGCAAAAGGATGACTAAAGGCACAATCCCACACATGTTTAGAGTGCAGAAAAAAAAAGTCCTACAACTCCCTCAGCCTGGCCTGAGCTAGCTTCTGAGGTTCACAGAAAAACGGCCATAGCAATTTCCTTTAAAATAACAGAATTCCAAAGAATTTTCCATCTTACAGTGATCAAATTGTACCCACTACAGAATAGGTGCGGTTCGAAAACAGTCAGCGACATCCCCTCCCAGGGCAGGCAGTTACAGAGAAGGGATGGGAAGCACAGTGCATTTTGTGTCCCTCTCCATGGGTTTGCAATATGAACATATGAAGCTATTAATTATAAAGCAATCTGGTGACTCAGGGGTTAATTTTGATTTTTGAACTCAGGCACTTATTCCCCAAATTAAAACATGTTGCCAGTAGTAGGGAAAGAGCTATATGGTTGAGAGAGAGAGAGAGAGAGAGAGAGAGAGAACAGCATCTGTATGAAAAGGAAGGTTCTATTAATTCTTGGTTCAATTGATGCATATTCAGATTGCATAAGTGGAGCCCTCGCTGTTTCAATTAGCATTAATGCACCGTTATATTTTTTTGCCCTCCATATTTATGTCACTCTAGCAGAGACATGAGGTGCGTTTTCCCCCCGTTTTTACATTTGTATGTTAATTTGATGTTTAAAATAGCCTGCTTCCTAAAACTGATTTCCCGATGATAAGATGAGAGGTAGGAGGTTTGGGGAGCAATGATGTGGGGATAAGAGGGTACAGCCTGGGGTTTCTCACATTACAAACCATATTTCCACCTTGCAAAACCATTCATTTTCTTGGGTTCAGCTGGGGAGGCAAAAGTGTGTTGCTCCTTTCTGTTATTGCCTGGCAATAACAGGATGCATTCTGAACTACCAGGAGTAGTGCTCTGAACAGGATGTGACCCAAACTACCAGAAGGTAGCAATGCCATAGGTTGATGGAAGGACTTGTAGGGAGATTTGGGTTCGGGGGGTGGGGGAGTAACATGGAGGAAGAGAAAAGAAAGTCAGTGCTCTTGTAGGTTAACTTAATGATTCGGAGGCCGTGGTGAAGTGGTGGAGTTTGACGTGCAGGCCCTGCTCATGACAGTCCCCATAGCCACGCCCCCCAAAACGCAGGCAGCTGTGTTGATGCATATCAGCAAAGTAGTTCTAGCAGTTTTCATTGCCACCAAGGAGCCTGTCTGTTGTAAAGCCAATGGGTCTTAGTTGCCCATTCAAGACCAAGCCGCCCCAAAACACTTTGCATTACAACAGGGAACAATAAATAGTTGCTGGAGAAATTCATTCTCAGTCTGAGGGGGTTGGCAGATGACATCAGCGTCCCAGGGAATGAAAAGGTTCCAGCACTGCATCCCTGCAAGACCTGGCTTCACTACACCACTGTTCAGAGGAGTAATGCAAAGACACTAAAAGGATCGTACATATTACATACCAAAACTCTAGATTGGATTACAAAAGCTGGAATGGATTTTATTTATTTATTTCATTTATATCCCGCCTTTTTTCCTCTTGCAAGGAACCCAAGGCGGCTTACATTACCCTCCTCCTTTCCGTTTTATCCTCGCAACAACAACCCTGTGAGGTAGGTTGGGCTGAGAGTGTGTGACTGGCCCAAAGTCAACCAGTGAGCTTCCATGGCCGAGTGGGGACTAGAACCCGGATCTCCCAGCTCCCAGTCCAACACTCTTGCCACTACACCACACTGGCTCTCTGCTATCCATTCCATTCCAGGCAGGTGTGAAGAAGCAGGGCCTACTGTAACTGACACTTTTGTGCACACCCAGTGAAGCCAGGCGAGTGACAAGCTGTACAGGCCTGGTTTAGAGATGCTCCCAGAACCTGCACCAGCCAAAATCCAGGAAAGGAGCACCATCCACTGGCTAGGAGGCAACAGGCTATTGCCATCATGTTCTACTTTGTGGCTTCCTGGGAGCATCTGGTTGGCCACTGTGCAAAATAGGATGGTGGACTAATTGGATATTTGGTCTGATCCCAGCAGGGCTCTTTTTATGGTCTTATAGGTTTTGCCTAAAATACATGACAGCTCAAGGAAGCCTCCATGTTCATTGGCAGTCTACCCTTGAATACCAGCTTCTGGGGACCATTGGGATGACCTTGACCTTCTGCTTGTGAGTTCCAGGTACGTATTGTAGGGCATGGTCTGAAGGCACATGATGGGACCACCTTGGTGTCATGGTCCCAGATGTCATGCCACCACTGGAGTCATCTTCAGAGGAAAAGCCAGAACCTTCAGAGCAAGTTAGCCCCTCAGAAGATCCTGGCACTACTCAAGATGGTCCAGGACCCTCAGGGTTGATGACTTTGCATATGCCTCCTGGAGAGGCAGAGAGCTCAGCTTCTGAGGTAGAGGGGGATGCTGGGCCACCATCAAGCCCCAGAGAACACCAGCACCTTAAGATCCACAATAGGACAGTGGCCAGACAAAGGAGTGCTTGCTTACTGAAGAGGACTACTCATGAGTCAGCCTCTCCTCACAAAGAGGACATCTGACAAGCTTCAAATGTGATGCAGCTGTGCACTGGGTGGGACTCTAATGGCTCTGGCAATATTAGCTCCTACGTGTAACTTGAGAGCTGCTGGAAATTATGTCTGAACTTCAGCTCTCTTCTTTTCTCCCTGACCTTGCCGTGTGTTTGGAGCACCATGCTACTGACCTCTGGACTTCTACCTGACTCTGCTTTCGGACTGGTTTTTGACTTGATTAATCTCCTGGCATTTGATCTTGGCTGTGCCTCAGACCTTGCTCTGGAAAAACCCTTCCTGTCTGGTACAACTGTACTTGACCATTTGCCTGCTAAATTGACTACACTGTTGTATACATCCCTGTATTTGTTTAGCAAAGGCTCAGTTTAGAGCAGGACACTTGTTGAAGCTAGGTTGGTCTGGGTCTGGTCAGTGCCTAGATGGGAGACCTCCTGGGAACCCCTTGGAATCACCTTATGTTCCATGCTGGAAGAAAGGTGGGATATAAGTATACCCCTAAAATAAAATTTTAAAAAATTGTCTGGTGGTTGCTGGAAACAAAATGCTACACTTGATGAGAGTTTTGGTTTGATTCAACAGAATAAACATATTGGACATTATCCAGGCAAAGATAAGTACATTTAAGTCCCATTGATTCCAAAAGGATAGTTCAGGATGGGCTTAATATCTCTCCCATTGAAATCAGTGGGTGTTATCGGGGCTTCACTTTGACTGGATTCTAGCCATAGTATTGCACATTGTATTTTTCCCAAGCTCAGTTCAGCACAGCATCAGACTGGTCTTCTGTGCAAAAAATAAATTAAAAAATGAAAATAAAATGTTATTGGAAGAAAAAGCACTTTTCAGAGAGATCTTCTCCCAAGAGATGCTTTTTTAAAAAAGTTGCAGGGCTATAAAACAGGTGGTGGTGGCGTTGCTTCCATTTTCCAGCCACAAGATTATCATTGAACAGGTGTGTTATAAATGAATCCTTGGGTATTTATTACATTTTCATGGACTATGGAGTTCTGGAGAAGAGAAGTGCACCAGGAGGGATCATGATGGCTCACAAAACCACATCTGCTGGAAGTGCTGGGGGGATGAAATATTTCAACTGTCCCACTGGGACAAAAACAATCGCACAGTCTTTTCCAAGGGTGGTGTGAACACGGCCTCCCAAAATTCCACTACCTTTTGAGGAGAGGGAGAATTTCTCTGAATATTCTCTGTGAGTAGGGTGTAGCCCTCTCTGCTTGAGACATCAGAGAGCTGCTACCTTTCACAGTAGACAATACTGAGCTGGTGGACCAATAGTCTGATATGGTATAAATAGGGATGGGCGAACAAGCGATGTTCAGTATCTCTAGGATTCTCCAAGCATCTTGCCACTCATCTTTTGCCCAGTTCACATTCACGTTCATGATCCCTGCTTGCTTTGTGCAAATGGGAAACTTGCGCAAATCGAGCAGTGATTGAATGGGAGATTTGTGCAAATCTCCCCAAATTTGCACAAATTTCCTCCATAGGCTAAAGTGGGGCTGATTCAGTCTACTGAGGAAATTTGTGCAAATTGAGACATTTGCACAAATCAAACTGGGAATTAGGAACAAGATGGGGACGTGATTGATAATTTGCTAATATTTTCAGCAGAAATGTGCTCATACTCATGCTGGTGTTTGGATGTTCGAACGGGGCATGCTCACATGTTTTCTGAGCAAAAATGAAATTCTCACACATCCCTACGTTTAAGGCAGTGTTCTTCACTGCAAGGCCTGAGATCCACTGGCATCCCCAGACACCTCTAATGCCTCTCTCTCTCTCTCTCTATCTCTCTCTCTCTGCAGTAGCTGTTCATTCTCAGCAGGGACTCTCAAGATTTGTCTTGTTATTTGCTTTAGCGGTGGGTCAGCTGCTGTGATCTGGGCTATCAGAGCAGACCTTACGGTTGAGGGGTCGGGAGACCTGCTGCTCATCAGCTATAAGATGGGTGGGGGAGAGGGGGACACAGGAGAAATCAGCCAATTAGCTGTGGTACCCAAGGAGTCTGAGTGCACAGGCTTTGGGCGGGGGGGGGGGATTGAGTACATGGGTGAGAGAAAGAGAGCAACATGGACCTGTGATGGGAGATTTTTCAGCATTGAGTAGAACAGAGCACTCTTTTGGGTGATGTGAAAAAGTTAGCCTCCCACCACCAGCAGCCCAGGAAAGGCTCCAAGTGGCCTTGGTGGCAGTGCCTGGAGCCAAAATCACTCCTGCTTGAAAAAGATGAAGACCGCTGGCGTGAGGCATCTGCCCTATGCCCCTAAAAATATAATTATCAAATAAATACAGAAAGCCCAACTCAGAAATGGAACCCAGAGTGGAGCAACATAGATGGTGGAGCAAGGCTATGGAGATGAGGCAGGCTCCATTTCCAGTGCCTCCAACAAAGTTCTAGAGGGCAAAGGTGAAGAGACTTGTGATCTCAGGCACAGTCGGGATGGGGAATGAGGTTGAAATGGCTCTCTGCCCCCAGACACTATTGTACTACTATATTATGTACATTATAAAACATACACAAAAAAATAGAAATGAGAAAGGGGATAAAGATGAAATAAACAATATTTTTAAATACATTTATTTATTAATAGTACAAAAAACCTTTTGCTCTTACTAAAAAAATATTAATATTTTTTGGTGAGAGCAATGCGACTGAATAGGCTTAATTATTTTTGAAAATCTTGGTTTAACACTTTGTGATACAGCAATTCAAAAATCTGGTTCTAAGTTCAGTGTATTTCGATACTTGGTTTTAATGGCTGTCAGAGCTGATAAAGAGACCTCAGAAAGATACACAGATCCAAATGGAAGTGCGCTGTGGATACAGTTAGTGAGTAAGAGGTGGTCTGTGGCAAACCAGTTTTGTGGGATCGGTTCCAGCTTCTTCCTTCTGATGAAGTGGACAAGGTGCTTTCATCTGTAAGGCCGACCACCTGCTTACTGGATCCTTGCTCATCTTGGCTCATTATGGGCTGCAGAGAGAGACTGGGTGAGGGGATCAGGGCGGTGGTGAGCGCCTCCCTTGAGGAGGGAGTGATGCCATCAGCCCTCAAGGAGGCAGTGATAAGACCACTCTTAAAGAAGCCTCCTTGGATCCCCAAGTTCTGAACAACTTTCGCCCAGTCTCAAATCTGCCATTTGGGGGCAAGGTGATTGAGCGGGTGGTGGCGATGCAATTGAAGGCACACTTGGAAGAAGCCAGTTATCTAGATTCATTTCAGTTGGGCTTCAGGCTTGGGCATGGGGCATTAACGGCCTTGGTCGCCTTGGTGGATGATATGAGGAGGGCTTTGGATAGGGGCGAATGCTCCTTCCTTGTTCTCCTCAACCTCTCAGCGGCTTTTGATAACGTTGACCACGGTATCCTCCCGGACCGCTTGGAGGGGTTGGGCATTGGAGACACCATATTATGGTGGTTCCGGTCCTTCCTCTCCGGCAGGTACCAGGGGGTAGCACTGGGAGATGAGGTTTCGGACCCATGGCTCACTTGTGGGGTGCCACAGGGTTCCATCCTCTCCCCAATGCTATTTAACATCTATGTGAAGCCGCTGGGGGCTATCATCAGGAGGTTTGGGGTGCAGTGTCATCAATATGCGGATGACACGCAGCTCTACCTCTCATTCAAATCTTCACCAAGGTTGGCCGTAGAATCCCTGTCCAAATGTCTGGAGACGGTGAGTGGCTGGATGGGGAGGAATAGGCTGAAGCTGAACCCTGACAAGACTGAGGTACTTTTGGTGGGAGACAAGAGGAGGCTGGGGGATGTTGACCTGGTGTTGAATGGGGTACGGCTACCCTTGAAAGACCAGGTCCGCAGCCTGGGGGTCATTTTGGACTCCCAGCTGTCCATGGAGGCTCAGGTGTCAGCTGTGAGCCAGACAGCGCTGTACCAACTCTATCTGATATGGCGGCTGCGCCCCTACTTTCCCCACCATCTGCTCCCATCAGTAGTACATGCCCTGGTCTCCTCTCGTTTAGACTACTGTAATGCGCTCTATGTGGGGTTACCCTTGAAGACAGTTCAGAAGCAGCAGCTGGTGCAGAGCATGGCAGCTCGCCTGATTAAAGGCAGCCGCCGGTGAGATCACATCACTCCAGTGCTGAAGGAGTTGTTGTTTTCCAGGCCAAATTCAAGGTGTTGGTTTTGACCTTTAAAACCCTATATGGTTCCGGCCCAGCCTATCTTAAGGAGCACCTCCAGCAACACCAGACAGGCCGCTCAACGAGATCAGCCTTCTCTCGGTCCAGCTGGGACAACTAGACTGGTGGGGACGAGGGAGAGGGCCTTCTCTGTGGTGGCCCCCACTCTGTGGAACTCCCTCCCTAGGGAACTCCGCCATGCCCCCTCTTGAATGAGCTTCCGCCATGCATTAAAAACGTGGTTGTTCAGGCAGGCATTTGGGAGGGTATTTTTAGAAATATGATGTTTTTATTGTAGAATATTATTGTTTTAAACTGTTCTATTGTACACTCTGTACATCGCCCAGAGTGGCTGGGTGACCAGCCAGATGGGCGATTAATAAATTTAATTAAGTAAGTAAGTAAGTAAACAACAAGGGATGTATGAAAGTCACTTACCTTTTCGCGGAATCTTTCACGGTGGGGGGGAGGCGCTCCGTGCCTCCCCTCAGAATCCTCAACCAGGGGGGGAGGCAATCCGGTCCCCCCCCAGAATCCTCGATGGCTGGCTCCGGGCTGTCCGCAGCCAGATTTCCGGCCGCGAACAGGCTGTTGCGGATGCAAATGGTGGCCGCCGTAGTGGCCGCCATTTGCGTCCAGCCAGGCAGCCATAATAGGCTACGTAAGGATTTACATAGCCTATCACGGCTAACCAAAAAAAAAACAACAACCCAGCGTACGCAAATGGCAGTGGCTACAGCAGCCACCATTTGCGTTCCCTATTTTTCGCCGATTTATCTTACATAAATATTTATGTAAGGTAAAACGGCAAAAAAAGGGGAACGCAAATAGCGTAGTGGGCGCTATTTGCGTTCCTTTATTTTTCGCCGTTCTAGGCTATGTAAATATTTACGTAAGATAAATCGGCGAAAAATAGGGAAAGCAAATGGCGGGCTCTGTAGCCGCCGCCATTTGCGTATGCTGGGGTTTGGGGTGGGGTTGGTTAGCCGTGATAGGCTATGTAAATTCTTATGTAGCCTATCACGGCTGCAAGGACAGCAATGGCGGTGGCAGCAGCCCAGCTGTGGCCAGCCAGGAAACCAGCTGCCGTCGCCGCCACTGAATCTGCCACATCCGCCCCAGCTAAGTGCCGTCCCGCGGGGATTCCGCGGGGGGGAGGGGCAGGGGGCCGTTCTGCCACGGATTCCAGTGAGGCCATTCCTCACTGGAATCCATGGCAGAATTCTCCGCCATCCCTATAAACATCCATTTCCAAATTCCCTAACCACTGCACGAGTTTCTTTCGAAAAGCAGTTACTTATTCATTGTTAAAACATCACCTTTCCCGTGAAGGGACAGATTAAGTGTAGGGATGTACAAAAGTCACTTACCTTTTGCAGATTATGTTGATGGTGGGGGGGAAGCGTTCCGTCCCTCCCCCCGGAATCCTCGACGGGGGGGAGGCGATCCGTTCCTCCCCCCGGGAATCCTCGATGGCCGGCTGTGCTCCGCGGCAGCTCTGCGGAGCAGCCGGCCAGGCCCGGCCCGGCCCAGCCCAGCCCAGAGCCGTCTGCAGCTGGATTTCCGGCAGCAGAGGGCTCTGGGGGGGGGAACTGCGTATGCAAATGGTGGCAGCTACGGCCGCCGCCATTTGCATTCCTTATTTTTGGCCGTCTGAATCTACGTAAATATTTACATAGACTATGTATGACGGCGAAAATCAAGGGGAACGCACATCTTTACGTAGGCTAAAACGGCCAATCAAAAAGGGATGCAAATAGCGCCCGCTATGCTATTTGCATTCCCCTTTATTTTCACCTTCATAGTCTACGTAAATATTTACGTAGATTCAAACGGCCAATAATAAGGAACGCAAATGGCGGCAGTCGTTGCCGCCGCCATTTGCATACGCGGTTTTGTTTTGTTTTTTTAACCCAGCCATGATAGGCTACGTAAAACTTTATGTAGCCTATCACGTCGGGTTTTTTGTTTGTTTTTTTACAAGACAAATGGTGGTGGCGGCAGCCGGTCGGAAGACCAGCCGCTGCAGCCGCAGCTGCAGCCGCCGCCGCCTGGAAGATCCGCCCCAGGTAAGTCTCGTCCTGGGGGGGATCCTCAGGGGGGCAGGGGGGTGGCAGGCCATTCCGCCACAGATTTCGGGGGGCCAAATGCACTGGCATTCGGCCTCACCAAGATCCATGGCGGAATTCTCTGACATCCCTAATTAAGTGTGTTTATTTTTTCAAAACTATCTGCTGGGGAGCCTGCTACCAACAGCTGCTTGTCATCACAGGAAAGGTCGGCACATTTGGAGCAAATCTGCTCTCCTTCGGCAGGATGGCAGCTGCTCCGGTGCTGTGGACTGTGACTGCAAGCGACTGCAAGCGACTGCGCCCTCCTGTGCTGTGCCTGGCAGAGACTGGCGCAGCTGCTCTCGGTGGCCATGGCAGAGGCAGGATTGGACTGGAGCCGAGGGAGAAATGCCCTGGATCTTCCCTCTTGGCTCTTTGTCACTTTCGGTGGCTAAGAAGCTCACGAAGAAAGCAAAGACTCCAAAACTATCCATCGATGAGCAAAGAAGTAAGAAAAAGAAGGAGAAAGAGAAGGAGAAACTGTCTATTCCTCGTCCTCCTCGACTTTTAGACTCTCCAGTACCGACTGTCTCGGAATCTGTACCGAGGCTTCTGCACAGACTATACATACAGGCCATTTGGTATCGGTATTGGAGGGCGAACTGCATGACCCTGCACTGGTTCAGTCACATTCATCTACACCACCGCAGGCACAACACTTTCCTCCATCGACTTGTCATGATGCCCCACGCTCGAGAGAAAGATCTCCGGAATCGCTAAGATCATTCACATTTGACCGTGGAATGCACCCTTATAGATATGGAGATTATCGTGCTAGATCTAGGTCACCGATGCAAGAGTGGGATCGATATTCTGATTACCATGACCCACCTAGGAGATCGAATCATTGGGAGGATTGGGAACTGTACGATCAAGACAGATATTGTGATCATATGCGTTACATGGGAGTACCAGTCCCTTGGTACCAAACAGCCCCTTCAGCGTCACTTTCCTGACCTCCAGGGGAACTAGCCTCACTGCTGCCCGTGGCACATGATTTTCTTCCTCCACCGGTTCCTCTACATTCTTCATCGTTGATGACCAGACAACAAGAATCACGTCGTGACCCATCTCTTTCAGCTACATCACCAGTACCACGCATGGAAGAGGCCACTGCGGCCGCAACACAAAGTCTGAACTTGAAGACTATCAATCGGATTCTACTTCCTATTCGTCAGTGCCCCCTTCCATCTCTTCCCCAGACGAAAATGTTTGTGCCCATGACAGGGCATCGCCTTCGGAGGATATGGGACATTTCACTGATCAGATGCTCCATATGGCACCATCTCTGGGAATTGAGATCCAGCAACCTATGGAAAAGATACAAGATCCCGTATTTGATGCCATCTATACGGAGTCTACCACTCCAGTAACAGTACCATTCCTACCTACCTTGTTGCAAACCGTACACCCTTGTGGAAGGCCCTATCTTCAATGGCTCCAACTTCCAGACATTTGGAATCAATGTATAAGGTGCAGGAGAAGGAAGCAAGTTTCTTGTTCACGCACCCGAAACCAAATTCCATTATTGTAAAATCCTCACAGGGGAAATCGCAGAAAATACATGTTTCACCAGTTGACAAAGGGGGCCATCGATTAGATCTACTTGGTCAAAGGATTTATTCATCCACCGCATTAGGACTTTGTGTTTCTAATTATCAGGCAATGATGGCCACATATCAACTTTTTCTGTGGGTAAAAAGTTGGGTCATTGTGTGACTATTTACCAGATGATCAGCAAGAGCTGGCCAGGGTTTTTGAGGTGGTAGCATTGAAATCATCAAAACAGCAAATCAATACTGCTCGACACCAAACCGATTGCAATGCGAAAGTGATGGTCAGAGCAGTAGCGCTCCATAGACATGTGTAGCTTCGCTCAGCTGGTTTAACCCCAGAGGCCAGATCACGAATCAAAGACCTGCCTTTTGATGGGGCAGGCTTGTTTAATGCTGGCACTGAGGAAGCCATAGATAATGTCCAAAAGGCCAAGATGGTGGTGGGTGCGGCGGCGGCTGCTGGTCTCCTGGCCGGCCGTGGCTGGGCGCAGTGTACACAAATGGCAGCGGCTACAGCAGCCACCATTTGCATTTGCTATTTTTCGCCATTCTAGCCTATGTAAATATTTACGTAGGCTAGAATGGCGAAAAATAGTGAATGCAAATGGCAGCCGCCATAGCCACCGCCATTTGTGTATGCGTTTTTTTTTTACTTTGCCATGATTGGCTACGTAAATATTTACATAGCCTATCATGGTTAAGTACAGGGATGCAAACGGCAGTGGCTACAGCCGCTGCCATTTTCATCCCTGCTGCCCAGCAGCCGGATGTTGGGCTGCAGGCGGAGCTGACCGGCGGCTCCCCGGAATCCCCGCGGACCGGAGCCAGCCGGGCAGGACTCTGGGGGGAGGGACGGAGCACCTCCCCCCCATTGAGGATTCCGGGGTGAGGGATGGAGCGCCTCCCCCCCCATCGCGAAGCAGATCCACGAAACGGGAAGGGACTTTCTACATCCCTAGAGATCAATAGGCATATGGTCAACGAACAACTAATTACTTTGAATGAGTTCAAATCTCCAGGGCCAGGTGAACTGCATCCTAGAGTAATAAAGGAACTGGCAGAAGAACTCTCAGAACCACTTTCTATTCTCTTTGAGAAATCATGGAGGATGAGGGAAGTGCCAGATGACTGGAGGAGGGCTAACGTTGTCCCTATCTTCAAAAAGGGTAAAAAGGAGGAACCTGGGAACTACAGACCAGTCAGTCTGACATCAATCCCTGGGAAAATTCTGGAGCAGATGATAAAGGAATCCATCTGTAAGCACCTTGAAAACAATGCAGTGATTACTCGAAGCCAACAGGGATTTGTCAAGAACAAATCCTGCCAGACGAATCTGATCTCATCTTTTGATCAAGTAACCTCCGTTTTGGACCGTGGGAATGCTTTAGATATCATATACCTCAACTTCAGCAAAGCTTTCAACAAAGTGCCCCATGATATCCTGATGAGCAAACTAGCTCAAAGTGGGCTAGATGAAACAACGATCCGGTGGATCCACAGTTGGCTACAGAACCAGACTGAAAGAGTATTTATCAATGGGACCTTCTCAAACTGGGGAGAGGTAATGAGTGGGGTACCTCAGGACTCAGTCCTGGGCTCAGTGCTCTTCGACATTTTTATTAATGACTTGGAGGAGGAGGTGCAGGGAATGCTGATCAAATTTGCAGATGACACAAAATTGGGTGGGATAGCTAATACTATGGAAGACAGAAACAAAATTCAAAGTGATCTTAATAGACTGGAGCACTGGGCAGAAAACAACAGAATGACATTTAATAGGGATAAATGACAAGTTCTGCATCTAGGAAAAAGAAACCAAATGCACAGTTACAAGATGGGGGATACATGGCTCAACCACACTACAAGCGAGAAGGATCTTGGAATTGTTGTCGATCACAAGTTGAATATGAGCCAACAATGTGATGTGGCTGCAAAAAAGGCAAATGCCATTTTGGGCTGCATTAATAGAAGCATAGCTTCCAAATCCTGGGAAGTACTAGTCCCCCTCTGCTCAGCACTGGTTAGGCCTCATCTGGAGTACTGTGTCCGGTTCTGGGCACCACATTTTAAGAAGGATGCAGACAAACTGGAGAGGGTTCAGAGGAGGGCGACAAAGATGATCAAGGGACTGGAAACAAAGCCCTATGAAGAGAGACTGAAAGAACTGGGCGTGTTCAGCCTTGAGAACAGAAGACTGAGGGGAGACAGGATAGCGCTGTTCAAGTACTTGAAAGGTTGTCACAGAGAGGAAGGCCAGGATCACTTCTTGATCATCCCGAAGTGCAGGACACATAATAATGGGCTCAAGTTACAGGAAGCCAGATTCCGGCTGAACATCAGGAGAAACTTCCTGACTGTTAGAGCAATACGACAATGGAACCCATGACCTAGGGAGGCGGTGGGCTCTCCCACGCTGGAGGCATTCAAGACGAGGCTGGACAGCCATCTGTCAGGGATGCTCGACTTGGATTCCTGCACTGAGCAGGTGGTTGGCCTCGATGGCCTTGTAGGCCCCTTCCAACCCTATTATTTTATTCTATGAACTCAGCAAGCTTCACCCCGCAGATGGATTCCTCCAGCATTCCTAGCTCACAATCTATTCCAAAATTAACCATGTATTCATAAGACAACAGTCCAAGCTCACTGCAAAGATGAGTCTTACAAACTCATGAGTTTTGACCGATGGGCCAACTAATTACGAAATTCAGTGGCATCACTAGTTAAGACGTTTTGTGCAAGGATGCACTGAGATGCATGCTGCACAAATTCAACTTCTAGTTGATCACTAGGCTACTTTCTTTTTTTTCTTTTTTTTCCCCCTTTTGGCTGGTCCTTGGCTCTCCCATGGAAGTATTCCCTTGGTAGGAAACCCACAGCACTTCTTTTAAGGACAAGAAAATGCCATCATTTTTGTAATTCTCCTGGGAACAATCACGATTATCTTTTAATGTTTTAAGTAGCCATTAAACAGCTTCCCCCACCTCTGGTACAGTGATCAGGACATTATGACTGTCCTCTTGATTCTCTGTACATGAGCTGCAGCCTCCCCAAGATGAGCATGTTTTCGATTCTTTCCATGAGGAGGCAACATAAATCAGGTATCGATTAAGAAGCCTTTGAAACAGCTGCCAAGAGAGCTGAGGGCATAAGACGCACAGCAAGGAGAATGGCCTCTCATAAAAGAACCGGCTGATAAAATCTGTTTCATCTCTCATTGACACCAGCCCACCTCCCAAGCTTCAGGAATTTTATTTATTTATTTGATTTAATGCATTTTTATCCCACTTTTCAGACAATTATTGTCCCCCAGAGTGGCCAACAGCGATGGGGGGGGGGGGGGAGAGACTGCTATGAGGTTTACAGACTAAAATGGCAAGACACATGAGGAAAGGGGGCTGGAGGGAAAGGGAAGAAGAGGAAGATCAGTCTTTGAAGACCAGAAGAGGTGGTGAGCTAGAAGCAGGCACTGAAATGCACTTTGAGCCAGATGCCCCTTCCCTAAAGAGCTTCCCAAAAGGGAGTTAGGCTATCACTGCCCAGCGCTGTGTATTCAAGCCTTCCTCAACCTGGTGCCCTCCAGATGTGTTGGACTACAAATCCCAACATCCCCCAGCCAGCATATAGTCCAACACATTTGGTGTAGCAGGCTGGGGAAGGCTGCACTATTCTGAGGGACAGGGGCCCCGTAAGGCCTTGGACAAGTGTTTTCCTCACCTAGAGATGGTAAATATTAAACTGGGGATGTTCCACATACAAAGCAGGGATTCTACCAACAACTTCTGCAAAAAGGGGGAGAGGCAGGTACCGTTTGGATCCACCCATGGGACTGAGAGTTCCTATTGGCCTCTTATGTAAATCATAGAGGTAGCAGCTGCAGTATCTTTTTCTAGTCCACCCCACTGGTGGCACTGAAAAGCATCTGGTGGCTGTCCGGCAGCTATGAACACATTAAAAAGGCACTGGGTAGAGCATCTGTTTTGCATGCAGAGGGTCTCAGGTTTGATCCCCAGCATCTCTCCAGGTAGGGCAGGAAAAACTCCTGCCTGAAACCCTGGAGAGCCACGGCTGCCAGTCAGTGTTGGCAATACTGGGCTAGATGGACCCAGGGCCTGACTCAGTATAAGGCAGCTTCCTGTGTTCCTATGTACCTTTTATCAGCTTAGGCTATTATACCAAATATGAGCCTCCCTGGACAGAGATAGCCTTGGAATACTGTCACGTTTTTATTGCCTTTTGGGGTGCAATCCTATAGCAATGCCGTAAGCCTCCAAACTCGGAGGTTTGTGGGCATCCTATGCAGATTGGGAGGAGCGGCGGAGGCAGTCTTCACCTCCACACTCCTTCCGCTCTGCATTTCAGTTAGATGTGCCTGTTTAGCTGGGGCACATTGGAGCAGAATGGAAGGAGACTCGGGAGACCTTGGGATACATCGTACCCCAGCTTCCCCAGCCCCCTCCACTGCCCACCCACAAGCACATCCCCTTTAGCCGCTCTCTGAGGTCACCTTTGCATCAAGGCTGGCATCAAGTGTGGGCGTTGTTGGGCACCTGTCGAGGGCCCCCACCCCAGCAGGGGCCCATGGACAAGAGCCCCTGGAGTTGCTCCTCCTCTTCTCCATTGCAGCCTGCTTGTTCAGCTGCCTCTCGCTCCAGCCCAGACAACTGCAGTGGCGGTGAGAAGGAGGAGCAGCAGAGGCCACCGCCTGCTTGCTCCCGGGCCCTCTGGCTGCCAAGCAAGCAGCTACTAGCAAATGGTGGTAAAGAGACTGATGATGAAGAGCAGCTGGTGACAAGGGCAGTGAGAAGGGAGACTCACTGAGGGAGGGGGCCCATTGGAGGTGTCTTGCCCAAGGGCCCTCAAAAAGCTGGAGCAGGTACTGGGCGTCATCCAAGGCCCTCCTCCAGGTGCTCCTGCCAATTAAGGCCTTTTCAGTGGTGGCACCCTGTTTGAGGAATGCTCTCCCCTAACAGGTTCACCTGGCACCTATACTAGGGTCTTTGAGGTGGCAGGTGGACCTTTTTTTAAAAAGAAAGAAAGAAATGTTTTAGTGCTTTGAGATCAGGGATGGGCAATTTGTGGCCCTCCTGGTGTTCTTTGACTGCAACTCCCATTAACCCTCACCACTGGCTATGCTGGCTAGGGCTGATGGGAAATGCAGTCTTCTCTAACTTGCAGCAACTCTCCCAGGCCTTTCCCACCTCCACCTGAGGTTTTTTCAACTGGAGATGCTCAAGAGCCCTGTATGAAAAGCATGTGCACCATCACTAAGATATGATCCCTCCCAGCACCTCCTTCTTCTGGAGAGCTGCTGCAGCGGCCCAGGGGGCAAAGCTGGTGGTTCTGGATAGGACCAGCACCCCCCGCCCCAGGTTGAGACCTTGGTGCCTTACAGAGAGGGGAGCAGAGAGTGTGGCACAAGACCCTTAGTGGAGATGACATCATGCCGTATCAATACAGCTCCAGGTGTGCAGTCCATTTCCTTTCTTCTCTTGAGTACAAAACACTCCAGTGGAGCAAACATGCTCCGAGGGAAGAAAGGAAATGGTGTGACATTGAGAAAGCAAAGTCCTTTGGATGGCAGGAATTAAAGTCCTATTACCGGGGCAACTCTTGCAATCACTTTCTTTTATGATACAATAGCGAACTTTGAGGGTGAACTGATCGGAGTGGGGATGGAGCTGCCCAAGTGAGACTTCCAGCCCCGGGGCAAGGAGAACCGAAGGGAAGGGAGAGCTGATGCCGTTGAGGAGGTGCTGGGCACAAATCATCACCTGGAAATCCTCAGACAGCCTAAGCCCTCTCTTGTTACCCTCCTGCCCCTCCAGCCCCATGGTTTGATTAGGCATGATGATCACAGACAGCAGGTACGTGAGATTTCCATGCACTCCCCACCCCAAAGTTTTCAGCTGCCCCATGCACAAGCTTCAATACAACAACACAAGGCTGTCCCAACGTGTCATCGGCCCAGCACTTGTAGCAGGGCATGCTCATGGTTTGTTTTTCTCAGCTGGGCAGAAGGACAGGGATTTGAAAGTGGGGGATTTAATATCTGTCCCGTTGTTACGTCAGATCAATTCCTGTTGAGGTTTAGACTTTTGGCAGCCTTTTTCCTCTGCAAGGGTGGGGGACCCATTGAAATGGTCCGGCCCCAGAGGCTAATGGATATTATCATCATCATCATTTCTGTACCGCCCCATAGTTGAATCTCTCTGGGCAGTTTACAGAGATTAAAACTCCGTATTGAAGGTTTCTGGAGTGCTCTCTGGGATTTTCCTGCTAATGCCCCTGCCATAATTCTGGCTACTCTGTGGCAGCAGTCCCCAACCTTTTTGGATCGGTGGGCTCATTTGGAATTTTGAGAGTTGTGGGCACTCTCACAAAATGGCTGCCATGAGAGCAGGCTTGCTCATTCATAAAATGGCTGCCAGAGCGGGCTTAGCCAAGTCACAGGACACTCACTTCCCAGAAGGCAAACTGCTGATACTACAAGAAACTTAATTTTCCCAAGAATTGAAGTAAAAGGCGGAAGTGAGGTCTGAACTTCAAAGCACAAAACCACTCTTTTGAACCTAAATAAAGATGGCACTGGACGGTGGCACCTTGCTTTGCAGCATGCCAGCCTCCTAGTTAAAAAATAATATATGTATTTGTAATCTTAAGAAATAAAATAAAAATCGGGAGGGGCAAAGAGAACGTCAGGTATCAAAAGAGGTCTCTGTGGGCACACTGGCCACAGTCACAGTCGGCACCATATTGGTTGGAGACCCCAGCTTTGTGGGATATGGAGATGACTTGGGCAGTTGTCATGGTCATGCCCAAGTGCCTTTTCCCTCTGTGCAAAGCCCAGGAAGCTCTTCACTATACACCTGAGCAGAGTGCAAGAGGGTGACATGGCTAGACCATAGACAGAGGAAAACCCATGCTGAGTTTGACCTAACACAGGTTAGAGCTCATTAGCAAACCTACTCTGTGACTGTAAAGATGGCAAAGAGGGCGTTATTTTCCACCACTGCATCTTCTCAGTGGTGTCCAACATTTTCAACTGGTCCATAGTCTGATGCAATCAGGGTGAAGGAGAGATATGGTGGAACCCTCAGTAGCACACTGTGACAAGTTTGTGAGACACTTAGAAGATAAGGTCACTTGCATCTGTCATGACTTGAATTCCACAGTTAAAGCAGCCCCATTAGTAGAGGAATCCAGAGCACCATCTGGTCCAGTTTTATTGAACGTCTTTCAGATGTGGACCAGATGGTGCTGGTCGGCTGGATAAGTCCAACCAACCACCTATATGCTTGACCCTTGCCCTTCTTGGTTTATTACATCTAATAGGGAGGGGATTCCAGCTGGGTCCAGGAGGTTGTAAATTCCGCCTTGACAGAGGGGATGATGCCAGCCTCTTTAAAAGAGTCAGTAATTAGACATCACCTGAAAAAACCAAACCTGGACCTGGAAGATGTAAACATCTATAGGCTGGTTGGTAAAATCCCCTTCCTGTGCAAAGCGGTCGAGTGGGTGGTTGCTGGCCAACTCCAGTCAGTCTTTGATGAAAGTGATTTTCTAAATACATTCCTGCTGGGCTTCAGGCCAGGGCTTGGGATGGAAACTGCCATAACTGTCCTGTGCAACTTTTGCCAAGAGAGGGACAGAGGGAGCGTGGCCCTGATGAACTCTCAGCGGCTTTCACTACCATCAATCACGGCATCCTTCTGGATAGGCTGCCTCATTGGGAGACTGAACCTTAGTTAAAGCAGTTAAAGCAGTTCAGCTTGTACTTGGTCAATTCCAGAATTTGGTGCTGGGGGATGATTGTTCTGTTGCTTGACAGTTATGCTGTGAGATTCCATAGGGCTCTGTTTTATCCCTCATACTCTTTAACATCTACATGTAACCACTGGAGAGAAATCAGATGTGGAATGGGGGGGTCACCAGTGGGTGGATGACACCCAGCTCTATCTCTCCTCTTCTGAGGATGGATGAATCTGTCAGTATTGGGCTTTCATTTTTCCAGTCCCAAATTCATTTCATCCCATTTCCACATTAATTTGAGAATTCTTATTTTTAAAAATGTTTGAATGAAAATTAGTGGAAGGCAAAAGGAAGAGGGGCTGACCAAGGGCAAGATGGATGGATGATATTCTGGAGGTGACGGACTCGACCTTGGGGGAGCTGGGGGTGGCGACGGCCGACAGGAAGCTCTGGCGTGGGCTGGCCCGTGAAGTCACGGAGAGTCGGAAGCGACTGACTGAATAAACAACAAAAACACATTTTAAATGCAGTTTTGCAGTTTTGCAAGCTGTTTTCCTTAATATAATGCACGGTGAACATTATTTTCACTAACATGTGAATTTCTGAGTGCACTTTTCTCTAAAATATGCATTTTTGTACTTATTACCTGACGGAAGACTTCATTGCAAAATTCAGAGAAGTGCAAATTTTGAATGATAACTGAATTTTGGTTTGTGAGTCAGTTCAAAAGTGTGAAATGAGGTACTTTAGCATTAAAATGCAAACGAAATGAATTTCTCCCCCATCCGTAATTGAGCCACTCATTCAACACTGCCATTAGAAGAGAGGGCATCTGAGACTCCCCTGTAAAACCAACCAGCCAGGGAAGGGGGCAGAAAAATTAGGAGCTTCCTCAGCTAGAAGCTCCTGCCAAGTCCCCGCCCCTCTGCAGCTTCTATATTGCACAGAGGTTTGGGTGGCTGCAGTGCTGAACGTCTGCTTCAAGGATAGAAATGGCTCTAGAGGGCCATGGCTCTACCCACTGCAGGAAGGATTCTCTCCTCCCCTAGAAACCGACGGTCCTCCCAAAATGTCGCAGTTTGAGAACTATTGCCCTAATTGCAGGGGCAACTGTTGCAGGGGTGGGCAGCATGCAGTCTCTGACCTTTCTGGCACCCACCACCACCACCACCACATTCACAACAGAAATTCAGCAGCGCAGCAGCCCCAAAAGGCCCAGTTTTCCCTTTGTTGTAATGGAAAGCAAGCTGTGGTTTGCTGCTGAAATTCGGTGGCAGCAGGATGGTGCAGCAGCAGAAAGGGAGGTTCTGCCCTTTTTTGCTGCCATGCTGCTGGATTTCAGCAGCAAATTTAGTGGCAGGGACAGTGGGTTCCAGGGGCGGTGTGAGTAAGTGGCCCCAAGAACCACAGAAGTTGCCCACCCCTGCCCTAAGGAGTATGTGTAATTGATGGCAAACTGCTTTCAGAGGCCATTTGTTGTCAAGGAAGATACAGATACAGAACTATCACCATACGATACGTAGCACTTTACAGAGTGAAGAAAGACCAAAAAGAAAAGGACAGGTCCCTGCCCGGAGGAGCTTGCCATCTGAATCTGGAAGTGGGGAGAAAACAGGAAGGAGAGAAAAAAGGAAAGGGCTGTAACAGATTGTGCCAGAGAAAGTGGAGGGAAGGAGAGAGGGAAAAACTTGGCCCTGCTTTAACCTCACCAAAAGGGGAAAGGGTTACTAACACCCCATTTGTCCTCTGCAGCTTGTAAAGGCAGCTTTCCAATCACACCTGCTTCCTGCCTCTGTTGCCTTACTCGTGAATGAGTCCTTATTTACACACATACTATTGCTCACAAGGAGGCCTCCCCTGTGGCTCAGGGGAACTGGCCACCTGGGCAGCCAACTTCCCGCACACCCCGTGGCAGGGCTGCAGCTTCCCCCTCTGACCCCCTTCCCTATTCAGCCTTCCCTTTTCCCTTGGCAAGGTGGGGATGCCTCCCTGTGCCAACACAGTATGTTTTCCAGGGGTTTTGCTACCCGGTGAATAGACTTTGTTCCTGTGCCCCACTCCTTTCTCTCCTGGAATTGTGGATCGATTCAATTTTTCAGTTGACTGATCAGCTGCTTTCCTATTAGCTGAGTAATTGTGGCAAATAAAATTTAACAGAATCTTAATATAATAGAGAACAAGTGAGGTGCAGCGACAGAGGAAGTGAGAGGGAGCAACTTACTCAGAGCCGAACAGTCAGTCCATCACAGAGATGGGACACTGAATCCAGATTTGCTAGCTCTCCTTGTCAATCTTAGCTGGTGGGAGACATAAAGAATTCTGTATTTTTTGTACTTTTCTTCCCTGTTTCAGCCCCATCACTGACATTTGGTTTGTAAATGCACCTGGAAGATAATGAGGGCTAGAAACATGTCTTTAAAAGAATCAAAATCTCCTTTCAATTTAAGTGTCAGATTTTTATGAAACACACACACACACTCCTCGGCAGCTGCCAATTTTCTGCTATAATGTTTTTTCCAAGGTTGTGCAAAAGAAAGACATGAAAATAATCTGGAGTCTGCAGCTGTCTTTCCACTTGCCAGACCCACAATGCTAAGGGAGGAAGGAAGGGAGGAAGGGAAGGAGATGGTAACGTAGGTAACCCCTCTCTCAACAAATGGCAGCTCTGCCTCTTTGTCTAATGAAATGGAAATAACACCCTAATAGCACCCTGCATATGGCTTGGGGTATATAATTTGTTGGGTGGATGTGCGCAAGAAAACTTGGGGGCCAGTAAACATTCCCCTTCAGCATCATTTCTCCAAGCAGCAAATTATATGTTGCTGGAAATGATCTTTTTAGACAAATGTGCAGGTGAATGGTCAGGAGAAACAGAACTGGTAATGCACCCATCCTGCCTGTCATGACAATATAAGCAAACTGATAAGAGATTCTGTTTGTTGAACATGCCTTCCCTTGGAACAAATTTTCAGGAGAATAAGGACACCAGGAGGGCATGGGAACAAGGCTCTGAAATGATGGGGTTTCTTTCTCAAAGGCAGGATTCATCCAGTCATGGGTCAAATGGGACATCATTCCTGGGTGCCAGGTCACACATCAAAAGAGGACATTTGCATTACTACAAATGCCAGCATTTCACTGAAATCCATTTGCAAATTCAGCTTCCAGTCATCAACTATTCAACAGAGAAATTAAGTGAGGTGCAGCAGGTGTGTGCAACCTGACCCTCCTTAGTGCAAAAATATTATTATGGATGCTGGGGGACTATTTGTTGTTAGAATGATGGCTTGCTAATACTCCAGGTTGGTTGGCTGATATTTCATCAATGGGAGATAATGACAGAAGATGTTCTCCTGATAGCTGGGAATCTCTCCCAGGTTTTTGGAATACTAAAAGACTGGTATTACAATACTGGAAGGATAAGAGCTCACCACCTATAATGAAATGGACTGAAGACATAACAACCCTAGCAACATTTGAAAGAGTGATATAGAGGCATCACTTGCAAATGGACTTATATTTGGATATTTGGTCTGCTTTTACTGAAGTTTATGTGTAATCTATTCTTTTTTCCTCTTTTTTCTCCCTAGACTGTTGTAATATTTGAAAGTGAGGACTTTAAAGCATGTTGTTATACTTCCAATGTTTTGTTTTGTTTCTGTTTGATTGTTTTGTTGAAACTCACACTACAAAATTGATTTAAAAATGAATAGAACATTTTTGGAATGCAATATCCATCAGAGTTTGGGAAGGTGACAATAGGCTGAGCGAAGGAAGATAGATACTTTTGAACTATGGTGCTGGAGGAAAATTCTGAGAGTGCCTTGGACTGCAAGAAGATCAAACCAGTCCATTCTCCAGGAAATGAAGCCAGACTGCTCACTTGAGGGAATGATATTAAAGGCAAAACTGAAGTACTTTGGCCACATAATGAGAAGACAGGATACCCTGGAGAAGATGCTGATGCTAGGGAAAGTGGAAGGCAAAAGGAAGAAGGGCTGACCAAGGGCAAGGTGGATGGATGATATTCTGGAGGTAACGGGCTCGACCTTGGGGGAGCTGGGGGTGGCGACGGCCAACAGGAAGCTCTGGCTGGTCTGGGCTGGTCCATGAAGTCACGAAGAGTTGGAATCTCCCATTCCATTCAACTTTTCCTCAGCAAAAACTTGTGTATTTTCCTACAAATATGCGTAATTTTCAGGAAAGAAAAAAAAACATCCAAAAGTACACAGACTCGGCGCAGCCTGAGAGGGTTCCTCTGCAGCAGATTCCACAGGTCAGGTTCTTAGACATCCGAGCTTATTTTAGTTTGTCTCAAATTTCTCCAGCATCCCTAGACCCACTCCTGCCATGGCTGATCATACTGAATGCTGCTGAGAGGTCTAGCAGAACTGTGGAAAGGTGGTATATAAATGAATAAACTCCCCCAGCTAGTTCCCAGTATAGGTCATCACTATAAAGCACAAGGCAAAGCTTTATATCTGTCTCTATTAAAGCCGCAAGAGGAGTGCAGAATTACAGAAAGAATTCCTCTTACCTTCCACAAACTCCCTCCCTTGACAACATCACTGCCTGCAACTGATTTTATCTGTCTGCCAAGACAAGGGGAGGGAGCTGTGCACCATCAGAATTATTTCCCTTGTGTTCTGTGGCTTGGCAGCTCAAAAATGTGTTGTTTTTTACATGACCCAAATAATTCTTCAGTTGCCATGGATTCGGCTATGTTAAAAAACTGACACTAACCTTATTTGTGGGTACTGTAGCCAGCCTATTATTTTTATGCACTTCTTGGCTTGAGGAGGGCTAAGGCCTCCCATAATTAGAGACCAGTTTGGAGCAGTAGCTGAACATCTTCATGCTGACCACTGGTTCAGAAAGAGAAACATCGGTAAAGTTATACTACCCCCTCCCCAAATCAGTAGTTTCAGAAATCAAACTATTCAACTGCTGTCGAGAGTAGGCAAAACCCCATTATTATGTAGTTTATAGATTTTTGTTTATAATTGAAGGCAGTACCTTTGAGGTCATCCAGACTGACCCATACAGAAATTTAGCTGATGGAGCGTTTCCTCAGATGGCGTTTACAATGTGGGAGAAACTGCCCCCTACTAAATTTCTGGGTGCTAGATTGTTCTCAAAAGCATAGACCTTTGACAGTGAAAAGTATGGCAAACCCAAGTGTGGGGTGTCTGATGGATGGAGACAGTGGCTCAGTGGTAGAGACAGCATGTTTTCTATGCAAAAGAGATCAGGTTTAGTTGTTGGCATGTCTAGGAAAAGGATTATTTTTGGTACTAGGGCTGCAAAAGACCTCTCTCTGCAGAGTGAGACCTTGGAGAGCAGAAAGTAGATCTCTAGAACTGTTGGACTGCAACTCCCAGTATTCCTGACCATTGGCCGTGCTGGCAGGGGCTTCTGGGAGTTGAAGTCAAAACATCTGGAGATCTATCTTCTGCCCACCCCTGGGCACAATGAACCTGTGGTCTGAAGTCATGCAGAGAACATTCAGCCCCACTACCAATGCACCCAGTGGCCAACGCTGTGCCATCTGCATGTTCAGCGCACATGAGAATGGGCTCTCCATGCATCATAATGTACCTATGTAGAGATCCTCCATGTGAGTGGGGAGCCTGACCAAATCAGGATCTGTGTTTCTATGCACAGATACATCAGTGGCAGGTGGCTACCAGGAAGAGGGCCTTTTCTGTTGTGGCACCCTGGCTGTGGAATGATCTCCGTAGAGAGGTTTGCCTGGCACCCATGTTGCACTCTTTCCAGTGCCAGGTGAAGAGGTTTCCCCCACCCCCCAGCTTTTTAGCATTTTAGCATTATAGCCTTTTAACTTTGCTGTTTTAAATCTGTTACTGTATTTTAAATCTCTGCGTTGCTGCTAGGTTTTATTCTGGTTGTATTTTTTATTGTAGTTTTAAGCTTTTATATTTTATATTGTTTTTATGCTGTACTTTGTGGTTTAATTTTTGTGAACCGCCCAGAGAGCTTTGGCTACAGGGCAGTATAGAAATGAAATGAATAAATACATACATACATACATACATACATAGCCCCGTCTCGTGCTACTCAGTGCACTGGTGAATGCAGTGAGAGCAGAAGGGATGAGCCCAGGGGGTGGGTTGATTTTGGTAGGGGCAGGAGGGGGAAGAAGAGAAGTGAAGAAGAAAATCCACCGGCCATTGATTCAAATTCTGAATTTCCACGTTTGATTGGTATTTGCCAAAAGGTGAGATAAAACAGACAAATAACCAAGCATGTAGTGGCTATGGAAATGGTAAACAGAAAGTCCAGTCATTCCAACCGCAACATTTTGTTTAGTTTTTTAAAACACACAGAGACAAACAGCCCCTGTGCCTCTGCCTCTGTCAATAGCCAGACACAGAGGGTGTTCGGCAGGTGAAGGCATTTCCTCCCATGTAGGTCCAGGCTGGGGCAAGCTTCTGTTGCTCCATTTCTGCATGACAGGCTGTTTTTAAAAACATGGGGAGAGCAAGACCGGGGTGGGGGGGATGTGAGGATGCTCTTTGTGCCCCCACAAACCTCCACAAGCAGCATCTAAAAGGTCTACAGTATGTGGCACTGGTCCCTTCCTTCCATAACCCTAAGCCTCCTGCTCATGGCAAAGGATTCCATGCTCTCCAATATGTCATATTTTGTAACATGCAGACTGCGTAGAGCTCCATGAAGGGCTTCTATCCTCACTCAGCACTGGCGTCTTCTCCTTTCGGGTTCACCAGGGCTCAGAATCACACGGCCCATTGCAGTGCATTTTAACGGCCATTCGGACAAGTGATGTGTCTGCCTTTGGCTATTTGGAGACGATCCTTAAAACCCACTGTGTATGCCTCCAATCTTGCTGGGTTTAATGCATTCCAAGGGCCATTTAGAAATTCCACTCACCCCTGCAGCCACTGGGAAAGAACAGCTCATTGTAATGGCCATTTTCTGTCATTTGCTTTAGAAGGGGCCCTGAAGGCTTCCTCTGCCTTCTCTGTATTACATTCATTTACTGTGCAATCATCTATCCCCCACCGGTTTAAAAGCCAGATGGGCACTTGATGTTCTAGTTAAGGATAGACCGCAAAAACACAACTGCCCATCAGCACTTCAAAATGTACCCAGCAGCCCTGCATGGCGCTTTAATGGGAATAAAGGAGGCCAGTGGGGCTACCATTTTTTTTAGGTACATAGAGAACTGCTTTATACACAGTGGGACCATTGGGGCATCAGGCCCCAGGGTGGGGAAATTATTTCAGCCCAGGAGCCAAATTCAGTTGTGGAGAAGCTCTCAGGGGCCACATTCCAGTGCTGGGCATGGCTAAAGGTGAGAAATGGCGGGGGGGGGGGTTACAAAAAAATATACCTGTGTATTGTACCTGAAGGCTCTCCCTGCCACTAACTCAGCCTCTGGAGAGGCATTTCGACCTTTCAGAATGTGGAGAAACTGCACAAAAGCCAGGAACCCACCACATGATCAGTGGTTGGGGAAAAGGGGTGGGGCCGACAGAAGGGTCGTGGCCATTTGGGAAACCCCAGATGGCTGAATTGGGACCCCACGTGGGCCAGGTGTGCTCCACAGGCCTTAGGTTTTCCACCCCGATCTAGCCCAATACTGTCAACCAGTGGGGTCTGGTGGCTCCGATGTCAGTGGGGCAGTGAATCCTCTCCAGGTTTCAGTCAGAACTAGGGATGGGGGAGAATTCCGCCATGGACCCCAGTGAGGCCAGATTCCAAGAATCCGGCCCCATTGGGGCCCGTGGCAAAATGGAGCACTCACCTCCGCCTCCCCCTGGAATCCGTCTGGGTTGGATCCATCTCTCTGTCGATCCTGCAGAGCCGGCCTCCTGCTCTGCATCGCTGGTGATATGGCCGGCAGCCATTGCCATGCGGCATCACATGCCGTGCTCCGTTCCACGTTGATCCTGTGGAGCTGGCTGCCAGCTCCGCATTGCTGGTGAATGGCGATACGGTCAGCAGCCGAAGCACTAGCAGCAGCGTGCTAAGTCTTCGGATGCAAATGGCGTAGTAGGTGCCATTTGCGGCCATAAAGCTGGTAGATTAGCCTAAATGCAGCCATTTATGGCTGCATTTAGGTTAATCTACCAGCTTTACATCTGCAAATGGAGTTCACTACACCATTTGCATCCCTCTTTTTTGATGTGATAGGCTACGCAAATATTTGTGTAGACTATCGCATGAAAAAACAGGGATGCAAATGGCGTAGTGGACTCCTTTTGCGGCCATAAAGCTGGTAGATTAACCTAAATGCAGCCGTAAATGGCTGCATTTAGGCTAATCTACCAGCTTTATGGCTGCAAATGGCACTCACTACATCATTTGCATCCGGAGACTTAGCACAATGATACGGCATGGCAATGGCTGCTGGCCGTATCACCATTCATCAGCGATGCGGAGCTGGCGGCCAGCTCCGCAGGATCAACGTGAAGCAGAGCCGGCCTGGATGGATTCTGAGGGGAGGGGCACATTGCCTCCCCCTATGGGCGGATTCCCCCCTGGAACAACAGGTAGGGAATCCACCCATCCCTAGTCAGAACCATTCAGAACTCTAAAAGGAGCTATCCAAGGTGCAGAGCACCAGTCTCCACTGTCTGTTTCCCATGTGTAGCCTAGGAAAAATAATGTGTTTCATCGCTTATATGAGAATGAATGAGATGGGGCTATGTCCTGGAAGTGTGGGAAGCACCTTGGAGAGCTCCGTCAGAGTTCTGACCCAGAGCAGATTCACCACCCCACTGACATCGCAGCCACCAGCCTCCACTGCTGTCAACACTGACTGGCTGCTGCTCTCCAGGGGGTGGGGTAGGACTGTTTCCCAGCCCAACCTGGAGATTCCAGAGTTGAACCTGGGACCATCTGCATGCAAAGAATGTGCTCTGCCCCCAAGCTATGACCCTTGCCCCCAAGTATATGTACTAGAACAGGCCAATGGTGGCTCCAGTTCCAGAGGGGCTGTGATTTATTTATTTATTTATTTAATGTATTTATTTATTAAATGTCTTAATTGCCCATCTGGCTGGTCACCCAACCACTCTGGGCAATGTACAACAGTACAAATAATTTAAAACAGTAAAATTGCACATTAAAACATTGTATTTCTTAAAATACCCTAGCCCACCCCAAATGCCTGCCTGAACAACCATGTTTTCAATGAGTGGCAGAAGCTCATTAAAGAGGGGGCATGGCGGAGTTCCCTAAGGAGGGAGTTCCACAGAGTGGGGGCTACCACAGAGAAGGCCCTCTCCCTCCTCCTCACCAGCCTAGCTGTCCTGGCTGATGGGACAGAGAGAAGGCCACCCGAGGCTGATCTTGTTGAGCTGCCTGTCTGGTGTTGCTGGAAGCACTCCTTGTGATAGGCTGGGCTGGAACTGTATAGGGTTTTAAAGGTCAAAGCAACTCCTTGAATTTAGCCCAGAAAACAACGGGCAGCCAGTGCAACTCCTCCAGCACCGGAGTGATGTGATCATGCTGACAGCTGTCTTTAATCAGGGTTTTAGTTATCTCCAACAGAAACGCTAATAGTGCTATCCAAGGTGCCAAAATGTGCTATCCAAGGTGCTGAACCCATTTTGGGAATAGGGTCGAGCGCCTTGTATAGCACCTTTCAGCCCCTTGTATAGCACCATGAAGAGTTTTGGCTGGTGGTAACTAAAACCCTAAATGGAACACAGCCCCTCTAGAACTGGAGTCACCAGCCACCACTGGAAAGACCCAGTTTGGTGTAGGGATTAAAGTGTGCGACTGGGAGCTGGGAGATCCAGGTTCTAGTCCCCACTTGGCCATGGAGCTCACTGGATGACTTTGAGCCAGTCACTGACTCTCAGCCTAACCAACCTCACAGGGTTGTTGTGATGATAGAGTGGAGAGGGGGAGGACCATGTAAGCTGCCTTGGGTTCCTTGCAAGAGGAAAAAAGGTGGGATATAAAGGAAATACGAAATAAAATGGGGGTGAGGAACCTGTGCCCCTTCAGATTTTCTTGGACTACAACTCCCATCCTGGATAACCATGGGCCGTGCTGGGGATGATAAGAGTTGGAATCCAAAAACATCCCCACCCTTCTTCCAGGGGGGCAATTATTTCATCAGGTGAACAGGTACAGTCAGTGCAAATGAATTCAGTCAACCCCTTCTGCACAGCCCTGATGTGGCTGGAAATGACCATTTTATGCTGTTGTTTTTGCTGTGTGTTTTTTTTTTTAATTAATTGATTGTATTGATTGGATGTTATGCTGTTTGATCATTGTTAGCTGCCCTAAAGCCCCTTTTTAAAAGCATGTGGCAGGAAATAAATTGAAATAAATTAAATAAATAAATCAAGCAAAGGGCCTTTGTAGCCCCAGCCATTACACACACACACACACACACACACACACACCATGTTCCAGTCTCTCTTCCATTCTGAGGATCATTTACTGAAAAAGGCATTTTTTACTTAATGCACTAGAGTGGCTATTAAAATGATAAGTTGCTGCAGAAATGAAGATTGATTGTCCCATCTCTTTCTTTATTAATTTTAAGCCTTCTTTTTTTCTCTTCCTGGAAAAGCAAACCACAAAGCCCATCAACAAGGTATATGAAGAGTTGAATAAAACAACAAAGACACCACTGTATTTGCTTGTACATGTAACGCATCCTTATTCATCCTAGGGTGGTGAAATGCAACAGAGACCAAGGGCGCCTCTACCTCTACAAATTGTGCAGCATGCAGAAAGGGGGAGTGTGGGGCAGATACAAGTCTTGAGGGCCCAGAGCCCTCAGAAGACAAGGTATGCTAGGACAGCAGCTAAAAAACAATATTGTAGAGTTGTAAAAGGTGCAAAAGAGGGGAAACAACCAAATTGATCAAAGGGCTGGAGCAGTAGAGTAGTGGCAAATTCAGAAGTGCAGGATCCCTCCGTGGCAGTCACAGCCCCCTCACAGCCACACCCCCTTCTAAGATGATACCACCTTGTAAGATATACAGCCTTCAACTGGGATCCAAAAACAGTGCAGCTGAGAGTAAGGCAGGGGTATTTCAATTGGACGGCTGAGAAAAAATGCAGGGGTGTTAAAATCTTTTTCACCCACTCACTCAAACACAAACATTTTGGGTTTTCAAAATATGATACTCTATGGAAGCTTCACCCTCTCCATTCAGCCCCCATGGACAGATCCCTTCTCATTTAAACAGCCCCCTGGCACACTCCCTTAGCGCCCCCACATTACTCATTAGCCTTTCCTAAGCTCCCTCATTATACAGTATCTCCCCCTTTCCCATCCAACAGAAACATCCACACACCCAACTGGATTGAACCACACACACACACACACACACACACACACACCTTCTTTCTCCCCTTCCCCTCAACTATTTTTTCCTGTTTCCCTTCCCTCTGCCAAGGTTTGTTTGCCCAGGCACATGCCAACCTGGTACCAAAAATTGTAGCTGACAGAGCAGGTTGCATCTGGCGATTCCACTTACCATAGAAATAATGTTCAAGAATTAACAGTGCAATCCAATGAGTGTTTATTACATTTACAGAGATCTTGGGAAGGCAGCTAAGGCTGCAGTCCTAGGCACACTTACCTGGGAAAAAGCCCAATTGGCAATTGAACATAGTGGGATTAACTTCTGAGTAAACATGCATAGGATCATGTGATAAATCCTAAAAACTGTGGCCCCTAGTCCAACAGGCTTTGGAAGTTTTGGAAGCTGTACCAAAACCTGCTGGACTGTGAGACAAAAAGAACCCAGGGAAATAAGAACATGCAAAGAGCCCTGCTTGATCAAACCAAAGATCCATCTAGTCCAGCCTCCTGTTTGCCACTGTGGCCAACCAGAAGCTTATGTGAATCCCAAAAGCAGGATATGAGAGCGACAGCTCTCTCCGCCTGTTGTTCCTCACCAGCTGGTATTCCATGGCATTCTGCCCCAGAACATGAGAAACAGCTGTTGGAAGACCTGTCATCTCCCATGAATTTGTCTAATCCCCTTTTGAAGGCATCTAAGGCAAGGCCATTGCCACATCCTGTGGCAGTGAATCCCATAAGTTGTGCATAAAAATACTTTCTTTTGCCTGTCCTGAACATTCCACCTGTCCATTTGTTCAGGTGGTCCTGAGTTCTCCACACCATATAAACTGTCATGCTCCCCTGTACTTGCCTTTTTTCTAAACGAAAAAGCCTCAAGCATTATAACTTTCCTTCGCAGCTACTCCAGCCCCCTCCCTGGTCATTTTGGTTGCCCATTTCTGCTATGGTTTCACCTCTGTGATGTTCTCTTGGAGATACTTCCTGGGTGCTCTAAATTTGTTGTTCGTTGTTGTGCTCTAAATGCATGTGAATAAATACCACTCAGAGCCATATGCTTCTCAGACCATCTGATCCTCTCTGGAAAGATCCTTGTCTGCCTCTAGCCTCAATTATTGGATGCAGAAAGTCACAAAACCACTGAGGTAGCAAAATCAATTCGAGTTTATTAAGTGGTGCTCCAGGAAAGTCACAGGAGATGCTTTGATCCTGATTTCATCTCCCTGGCCACACAGAAGACACTAATGTGTTCTAGACCAGGGCACATGGAATGTGACTTTCCTGTGATAGATTCACAAGACCACAACATGTGAATCAGTGAAGCTGCCTTACATCGACTCAAAGCACTGGCTCCTCTCGGTCAATATTGCCTGCTCTACCTGACTCGTTAATGTTTGTGCCAAATCCGTTCCTTGATCCAGGCCGGTATTTCAGAATGCCCTGGGTTCACATCAGATACAGTGCTGCCAATCCACCCCACCCACCTGCTCACCTGTCCATGCCTCCCACCCACCGGCCCTCCCACCTGTCTGCCCACCTGCATGTCCTGTCTGTGCACCACCTAGCCCTCCCACCTGCCTGCCCCCCTTCACCTCGCCTATTCGTCTGCCTGCCAGCTGAAGCTAGCCAACGCCCTCCACCATTGGCCATTCTGGCTGGGAATTATGGGAGTTGCTCCCCAACACATCTGGAGGGTTCCTGGTTCAGGAAGGAGAATGGACGCTGCCTCGGAGGAAAGGTGGGATATAAATGGCATAAATAAATAAACAAGATGAATAAACTAAAAACATAACAAACCAAGAAATAAGCAGCCCCAGCCATTTAAAAAAAAAAAAAACCTGCAGCAGCAGACCAGCTTATAGGCCAGAGCCCTGCCTGAATAAAACACCTTTGCCTGACTATGAGAGGGGACCTCTGGCCACCCATTCTACCAGGGTGCAACTCTATGGAAGTTTAGACAGAAGAAAACTCCTATACCTACCACCATTCCCCAGCTGGGGAACACAGGGTGCTGTAGGCCTTTTTTCTGTCTATACATGCATCATGCATCACATTGCACCCTTAGTGCAGCAGATTCACACTTAGAATTAAGGAACCTTTAACAGCAGCCTCCCATGCGAGACATTAGCAGGCAAAGCTTTTTCTGTCACAGAGAACAGCGGCAGGCAAAACCTTCACCCATTCAGTTATATCCTGAGGCACAGGGGCAAAGACAGTAATTTAGTTCTGAAAGGTGATAGCCTTAGCGAGGTACAGCCTCCAACAGCTGAGCTCCACAAAGGCTCAGAAGCCACAAGCTGGTTCTCCAGGCAACTACCTTGATCTTAGATTCCCGCAAAAGACAGCTGGCTCAGCCTTCCTCAATAGGCCTGCCACTCGCTAATAAGCACCCTCTTCATTGACAATAACACTCATTATTTAATCCCAATCAGATCCTCTTACTGATTTTTAAAGCACCGTGGCCACTACACAGAGGACTGATGCTGGGAGGAATTAATCTTTAAGACCCCGAGTCACTTAGGGAGATAGCAAAATAGATATCGATGTAGATATATATCGGACTGTTTCATCTGATATCCCAGTTTATATCCATATCGGCCTCTCTCCGTCTCCCTCTCTCTCGCTCTCTCTTGCTCTCCCTCCCTCCATGCTGATACCTTGAAGAGGACAAAAAGGCAGTGCTACACCTTCTTGCCTCCCCTGCCGCGTAAGCTTGCTAAGCATGTCAAACAAAAAACAAGTTCATTCTTGCGCATGCCTTGATTTCTCAACTCGTCCAAAACAGCAGCTCATGCTGCCGCTTGTAGGCAAGATGCCATCATAGGGGCCTGGTTGGCAACTTGCTTGTAACTGCAAAAGCTGGGCATGTTTTGAACAGGTGGGCCGGGAACATCAGCTCTGCCCCCTGAGCCACTCCAGAGAACCAGGCACAGGGCTTCTTAACCCTTTCTCTACCTACAACCATGGTAGCCAACACATGGCCAACAGGCTCGTGGGCATTTCCCCCTTCCGCCACCACTGAATTTGCTGCCATGGTGGCAGCAGCAAAAACTGCAGCAATTTTTCAGGGAAACGAGGTGTGTGGGGAGCCGGCACCTGGTTTGCAAGCAGAACTGCACTTCCAGAAGCCTCCCGAAAGCACAAAACTGCTTGGAAACAAGGCGTGTGAATAGCAAAAACAGCCTTCAGCAATGCATTATATTAGGAAAACTGCTTGCCTAAAATGTGTATGTGTACAAAAAGGCATGTATTAGAAGTGTGCGCAAAAACGTGTACAGATTTTCATGCTAATGTTTAAAACAAAACAAAAAGTCAACATTCGGGATGAATCGAATGCAAGATTGGAAAAATGAGAAACTGAGATGAACCGAAATTGACAGATTCGTCCCTCCGTAGGGGAGGACTCTTACTGAGTGTCTGATGGCGTTCAACCAGGAGGGAGAGGTCTTTGCCATTGTCTTAGGCTTGGAGAAAGTGGCTGCACTGCATTCGTATTGGAGGGATTCATGCAGGATCAGGGCCTACGGTGGAGGCCAGACTTGGCCTCTGGTTCTCCAGTTGCCAATCCCATTCCCTACCTACCATAACACATTCATGCATTTGTTTCATTTATATTCTTATCAGCTTCTCCATCTATGAGTGTTCATGTAATAATGTAAGTTGGAGTATATAATTATATGTAATCAAGAATGTTAGAAAGATTTGTATGAGACTATATTTATATCCCGTCCTTTCTCAGAGGCGCTCAGGGTGGTAACTCTCACCTCTTCCCCTTTTTATCCTCACAATGACCCTCTGGGGTAGGTTAGGCTGAGAGAGAGTGACTGATCCATGGCTGCACAATGAGTTTCATAACTGAGTGGGGATCTGAACCCCGGTGTCCCCAGTTCTAGCCAAACAATCAAGTCGCTACACCACATAGGCTCACAGGCTCATATTCTAAAAAAAAAAAAAAAAAACCTCTCATTTTTGGTTCTGCTTGATTTTTATATATTTTGCCATTTATGGGCTTGGATCCAGATTTAGTTATGCATAGAGGAGACCAACCAAAATCAAGTTCCATTGATTTCAATGGGTCTACTCTAAGCATGACTAAGTTTCTGGATCCATCCCTTTAGGCTGGCATGTGAGAAATCTTGAAAATTATGAATAGAAAGCCTGTGAAACTGAACTGGACAGAATCTTGATGTATTTTCCTTTGCCTCAGTCTTCCTTCATTGCCTCCCTTTTGTTGAAGTTTAAATTGGAAACTCCTCCAGGCAGGAGACCTGTCATCTTGTTCTTACTGGCCCTGTTCATACACACACTGGGGAAGGGTGGTTAGGCTAACCACTGTGAGTGCTGCAGCCACACATGCAGGTCAACATGTTTTGCAACGTGGTTAGACTAACCATTCTCTAACCGCCCTTCCTCCTACAGGAACCTGCACTCCGCCAGATGGGCACCCATGGATCCCAGCGGCCTTTGCGCTGTTGGCCATTTTGGTACTTGGCGGCTACTTCTTCTTTAGCCACTCTTGCCATGGAGCTCTATGGCAGCTGACAAATAACCATGGAGGCTTTCAGACATCATGCTAAGCCATGGTAGAGCCCACTAATCATATTGCAGAAAGTGGTTAGTGAACGTGGTTAGTCCGTGGTTAATAAACCACCATGGTTGAGACAGATGCCCATTCAGACATCACATTAAGCCAATATGGTTAGCTCAAAACTCCTGAACATCATGGCTTAGCATGATGTCTGAACAGAGCCACTGTGTAAAGCACCATGCACATGGATGGATGGATGGATGGATGGATGGAAGGCACAAAATTAATAAATTAAAATGATAACGCAGCTCATTCTCTGGCAGAGAGCAATTGTGAAACCTTGAGGTTTTCTGTATCATAGATTCATAGAATAGAAGGGTTGGAAGGGGCCTATAAGACCATCGAGTCCAAACCCCTGCTCAATGCAGGAATCTAAGTCAAAGCACCCCTGACAGATGGCTGTCCAGCCTCGTCTTGAATGCCTCCAGTGTGGGAGAGCCCACCACCTCCCTAGGTCATTGGTTCCATTGTCGTATTGCTCTTACAGTCAGGAATTCTTCCCTGATGTTCAGCCGGAATCTGGCTTCCTGTCGCTTGAGCCCATTATTCTGTGTCCTGCACTCTGGATGATCAAGAAGAGATCCTGGCCTTCCTCTCAGTGACAGCCTTTCAAGTACTTGAAGAGCACTATTCTATCTCCCCTCAGTCTTCCGTTCTCAAGGCTAAACATGCCCAGTTCTTTCAGTCTCTCTTCATACAGCTTTGTTTCCAGTCCTCTGATCATCTTTGTTGCCCTCCTCTGAACCCTCTCCAGCTTGTCTGCATCCTTCTTAAAGTGTGGTGCCCAGAACTGGACACAGTACTCCAGATAAGGCCTAACCAGCGCTGAGTAGAGGGGAACTAGGACTTCCCGGGATTTGGAAGCTATGCTTCTATTAATGCAGCCCAAACTAGCATTTGCCTTTTTTATAGCTGTATCACATTGTTGGCTCATATTCAACTTGTGATCGACAACAATTCCAAGATCCTTCTCACTTGTAGTATTTTTGAGCCAAGTATTCCCCATCTTGTAACTGTGCATTTGGTTTCTTTTTCCTAGGCGCAAAACTTGGCCTTTATCCCTAGTAAATGTCATTCTGTTGTTTTCTGCCCAGCACTCCAGCCTATCAAGATCACTTTGAATTTTGTTTCTGTCTTCCAAGGTATTAGCTATCCCACCCAATTTTGTGTCATCTGCAAATCTGAGCAGCATTCCCTGCACCTCCTCCTCCAAGTCATTAATAAAAATGTTGAAGAGTACTGGGCCCAGGACTGAGCCCTGCGGTACCCTGCTCATTATTTCTCCCCAGTTTGAGAAGATTACATTGATCAGCACTCTTTGAGTCCGATCCTGTAGCCAACTGTGGATCCACCTGAGAGTTCTTTCATCTAGCCCACTTTAAGCTAGTTTGCTCATCAGGATATCATGGGGCACTTTGTTGAAAGCTTTGAAGTCGAGGTGTATTATGTCCACAGCATTCCCACAGTCCACAAGGGAGGTTACCTGATCAAAAGATGAGATCAGATTCGTCTGGCAGGATTTGTTCTTGACAAATCTACATTGGCTTCGAGTAATCACTGCATTGTTTTCAAGGTGCTTCCAGATGGATTGCTTTATCATCTGCTCCAGAATTTTCCCAGGGATTGATGTCAGACTGACTGGTCTGTAGTTCCCAGGTTCCTCCTTTTTTCCCTTTTTGAAGATAGGGACAACATTAGCCCTCCTCCAGTCATCTGGCACTTCACCTGTCCATGATTTCTCAAAGAGAATAGAGAGCGGTTCAGAGAGTTCTTCTGCCAGTTCCTTTATTACTCTAGGGTGCAGTTCATCTGGCCCTGGAGATTTGAACTCATTCAAAGTTATTAGGTGCTCCTTGAACATATGCCTATCAATCTCAAGCTGCAAACCTGCCCCTTTCAGCCTATACTTCTCCTTTGCCAGGGAGTTCATAGACCCTCTTTTGGGAGAAGGCTGAGCCAAAGGAGGAATTGAGCACTTCTGCCTTTTCCTTGTCATCTGCTATCATTTTGCCATCCTTATTTAATAGTTGAACCACCATTTCTTTCCTCTGTCCTTTACTATGCATCATGCAGTCAGAGTTGCCTTTGACTGACCAGAGGACATCTGCAGAGCAGAACTGGCAGGGGAAAAGAATGGAAAATTTAGAGGTGTAATTAACTCATGCAAAGAGATGTTTTGGTACCATTTCAAACCTGGCTCTCCTGAGGATCTGAACATGACAGACAATTGGATGAAATTGCCCAGGCTCTTGTTTATTCAGACCCTGGAATCTCATTGTACAGTTTGTCGTATTGATTTGTTCATGTTGAACATGACTCTATAAAATCGCAAACCTTCTGGGGTTTTCCCCCCACTCTTTTGCACATTTTCTTGCATGACAGAATTTATTGTTTTTTAAGTGAAAGGCGGGGGGGTTGGAGGCTGGGAGGGGAGGTAAAGAAAAAGGAACAGGCCATGATGGGGAGCCTCGGGGGCGTGCCAGGTCAACCTTGCTGGCAGTCCGAACTGAAAGGGCCAGAGGTGAGTACATAACCCAGAGCGGCAGGTGGTCGGGTTCCCAGAGGAAGGGAGGCAAGCCCCATGCATCCGTACGGACGCACTTACGCAGCGAGGAGTTGCACAGTGAGGAACCAAGCCTGAGGCAATCCTTATATAAGGCCAGCCAGGCTCCCATTGGCTCCCCAGATCACCTGGTCCGGCTGGGCTGAGGAGCTGCAGTGCTGCCCTCTCGCAATTATCTGGGTGGCACTGCAGCACAGCAAAAATCAGGCTGGTCGCTCCTTCTGCCAGAGGACTGCCCCAGTGGTTCACATCCCCTGGAGCCGTCTGATGGCTTTTAGAGGTGCCAGAAGCAGAACCATCAGAAGGCCATTGAGGGAAGTGCAATCTAGGGGTCAAAGCAAGCCTTCAGTCTACTGCAGGGCTGGGGAACATGTGACCCTCCAGATGTTGCTGGACTGCAGGTCTCATCATCTCTTACCACTGGCTGGTTTGGCTAGGGCTGATGGGAGCCCTAGCCTCCTGGTTCCTGACCTCCTGGAAGTTCTCCTGCACATCCCTCTTCTTGCTCTTGTTGAGTTGGGCTTGCTCAGAACCTCATCATCGTGGAAACTAAGTAAACACACATGGCCTGGGAATCTAGAACAGCAACTGCCACCTTCTGAATCAAATCGCATCAGGTGGCATACTTGGGGCCCAGTTGAGGTCATGAGGCACAAGAAGGCAAGGAGGCCAACTCTTTCACCGACCCTGCGCCTGCACCATTAGCAACAGCCCAATACCCAGACATCAGGTGGAGTTTTTCCCAACACTTTATCTCCATGCTAGGAAAAGCATCACCTGCTACATTTCTGGATGTAAAGCTGTTAAAGGCACAGAAGCTGGGTCAATAATAAAGGCTGACAATTAGGGATGGAAACTGAAGACTGAGCTTAGATCAGTATATAATTTCTATACTGCCCAATAGCCAAAGCTCTCTGGGCGGCTTACAAAGATTAAAAACCTTAGAAATACAATATTGTGCATAATATAAACATGTTTAGCTGCAAACACAAAGACAGCAGACACACATGCACACACAAATATCCGAAGAATATCCCATGACCTGATTAAAAACCAATCATATGCACCCAGTAGCCTGGGAGGAGAGGAAGGTCTTTAACCTGGCACCAAAAAGATAACAATGTTGGTGCAAGGTGGGCTTTGGTGGGGAGATCATTCCATAACTGGGGGGCCTGGGGGTGGGGAGATCCAAAACATTTGGGGTGCTTAGACATTTGGAGAAGTAAAGGACGTCCTGCTCATAAAGACATTCTCAAGGTAGTAAGCACCTAAGAGAGCAATCCCATGGCACCTAGACAGCATCTGGGCAGCCATAGGATACTTCAGATTCCCTAGCCCAAGGTCGAGGACAGCGCTCCAACCTCAAACCCAGGAGCCTGAGCTCCCTGCCCCCTCCCCTTTGCAGCTGGCCCTGAGAGAACCATGCTGGCTGCCTCTCTGAGCTTGCAAAAGCGACCTTGGAGAAGAGGGAAAGGGGGCGGTTCTGTGGGCAGGGAGGGAGGGGAGTAGGGAGATAGGAGTTCCTCCAGCCCTCCCCAGCCTCCTTCCCTCCCCTCCACAGAGCCCTAGCTAGATGGGCAAAAACACCCGTCTAGCAAAAATGCAGAGCGGGAGAAGCGCGAAAGTGAAGATCACCTCCACTGCTTCACCCTCTCTGCATAGGGGGCTGATGGGCATCCAGACAGGGTTGTGCAGCACCCTACGTAACTCTTGAGTGGAGATAGGGAGGGACGCGGCTGCTCTGGGCAGTATTGGCAACCACCATTCTGAGACCAGTTGTTGTTCTGCTCTGCCATTTGAGAGGGGGGACTTCTCTTCTGATAAACAACCTCCCTCCCTCCCAGAGGAGGAAGCCACCAAGCTAATGCCCAGGGTCCAGTGTCAGCCAGCAGCCAGGGTCAGTGCTGAGGATTATTTTTCTTACAGAACCCTCGTTTGGGCAGCAAGAGACTTTCCTGCCCATCCCATGCTCCCCACAGGGCTGGCCCTATAATACAGCCTTCTGTAACCACGTGTTGCTGGTGGCTCTGTGTCCTCCTTAACAGAGGACTGCTCTCTGTTTGAAGGCTTCCTTTGTTTGAAGGGTTGTCCTGTCCAAGTCCGGTTTAAAGACAAAAAACCATAAGAGCTGTTGCCCATCAGCACTTGGTCCCTGAACAGCAGACTGAACAGCAGGCACACAGGTCACCTGGGGTGAAACCCAACCTAAGTCCTACTTCGCGTTGACCCACTGAAATAAATCGGACATAAGTTAGTCATGACTAATTTAAATCCCATTCCTTTCAGTGGGTGTACTCTAAGTAGGGCTTAGGTTGGATTTTATCCCTGGTTACAGCCTTCCACGCTATTTATTAAATTTATATACTGCTTACCATAATTTTTAAAAAATATCTCTAAGTGTTTTACAAAGTGAATACATTAAAACACATGCAAGTGAAACATTTGTGGAGGGAGCAATCCTATGGCTGCTAGTCAGCGGCTAGACGCCCTAGGATATGTGGTTTTCGGGAGCTTATGCTCCGAGGTTGATTCCCAGAGAATTGACTTCCCCACCCTTCCACCCTGCCTCGTAGGCAGTGTGGAACAGCCCCGCACTCCACGCTCAGAAGAGGGGCATGGAGAGGCCAAAACGGGGCGTTCCGGGGCGGGGAAGGTGGAAATGTAGGTACGACACATCCTATGTGTCATCCGGCAGCCTCCTCCCCCACTCCGCCTACCAGCGGCTAGGCAGACGAAACTGGCTGTCTAGCTGCAAATGCAGAGCAGGAGAAGCACGGAGGGAGGTCACCACTTATCCCCATAGGACTGCGCTCTAAAACATTAAAAGAAAGTAAAATGGTGCCATAATTAACAAACCGACTGAGCAGCACAATCAATCAGAGATGAGCCAAAGAGAAGACCTTTAATTGGTGCCTAAAGCATCCCAATTGTTGTGTTTTTAATTGTGTTTAATGCATTTGTTTTATTATTGTTTTAGGGTGCAATCCTATGCATGTTTAGACTGAAAAAAGTCCTCCCAGCGGGCTCCCATGCTGGCTGGGGCATGCTGGGAATTGTAGGACTTTTCTCTGTCTGAACATGCATAGGATTGCACCCCATTGAAGTTTTGTTTATGATTCTAAGCCGCCCTGAGTGCCATTTTTCTTGGAAGAAAGGCAGGGAATAAATCAAATCAAGAAATAAAGCATGCCACAGTTTGTGCCTCCCAATTACCAGGGGAGCAGGCATTCTGTAAGTGGGCACTATTAAATTATAATAATTGTAATAATTTAAATTATAAGTATTGATGAATGTGCATCTATGCATATGAATTAACATATACACATTTTATGCAAATCGCTGTCCTCTTTTGGGGTGATTCATAAGGGGCCACCCTCTATGTTATACTACAACTCCCAGCATCCTCCAGCCAGGAAAATGGTATTTATTTATTTATTTTATTTATGGAGAGAGCAATCCCATGTCCCCCAGACAGTGCCTGGGGGACATAGAATATTCAGGATTCCTGGATCTGAGGCCAGAGACAGTGCTCCGGCCTTGAAGCCAGGAAACGGATCTCCCCTCCCCCTCTTCCACCCCCTTGAGAGGACACAGAGAGAACTGTGCTGGCTTCTCCTACGAGCTTGCAAATGCGGGCTTGAAGAGGGGGGAAAGGGGGCATGTCAGTGGGTGAGGAGGGGAGGAGACTGGGGATGCAGGGATCTGAGCTCTCCCCAGCTGCCCTCCCCAGCCTCCTTCCCTCCCCCACGCCAAAGCCATTGCTAGACGGGCAAAAGCACCCAGCTAGCTCGAATGCAGAGCCAGCGGTGCAGGGCGCCTCCCGCTCCACACTGGATATGCATCAGCCCCCAGGTTTGGAGGCTCACGAGTACCTAGAGCAGATCTGATGGGGTTGCGCCCTAGCAGAATGGGTGTACTGCCTGATACCTGATGGTTTCTGGGCAGTTGACGATAAAATGTAAAGCCATAAAGATTAGAACAAGTGGCAAAATCAAAGCAGATTTTTTTTTAAAGGACTAAACAAAGCAGCAGCCAAACATAAATACAGCAGAGCTAAGGACACTAAAGGGTCTTAAGATGAAAGTGCCTGGGAAAATTAACTATGGTTTTTATTTTCCAGTGGCTCCAAAACAAACACAAGCATCAGGTGAGCTTCTTTGGACAGGACATTTTGCATTCTAGCATGAAGAATGGTTGCCGAGACATGCTTGACAGATTGGTATCACCGTTCTAAAGTGTGCAGGCCCTTGGTGGTCCTTTCCCTCCTGGCCTTGCAAGAGGAGGCTGTCACAAGCAGAATACTAGCTTGATGGTGAAGAGTTTATCAGCAGAACGTTCCCTCTGCGACCTTCACCGGTGCCCTGCCATAAGCTGCAGTCCTTTGTCTTCCTCGCTGAAGCCGATTCCATTGAAGTGACAGCTCCTCTTAAGGACAAATTACTGGCTGTTCCTCCAAGGAAAAGCATCATATCCACACCAGAGGACAATTGACTGGCTGTCATGTCCTACTCAGGGCTCAGTAGCTTCTGTTGTCGATTCCCATCAAGACAGGTGTCCATCAGCATCTCCTTGCAGAGACTTTGTTACCCATACATTATTAAGAATTGCCCTTTGTTTTACAGAAAGGAACACTGAGGTGAGAAATATTCTCAGAGGTCAGATAGGCCAAGCAGCAGGATGTACCAGCTATCACCAGACCTGGAATATACAGTACTCTCCAGTACTTGACAGGAGATATACAGAGGGTAGCACTACCATTTCTCAACCCACTCACCCACCCCACACACCAAAGCACACATTTGTCACCAGCAGGTGAAGATCAGCTATATAGCGATTGGGTGGGAGAAATATACAACATGGACTCCTCTAAGAAATCATGAGGTGCGGCAGGGTTGATCCACAAAAATGATCATATTCAGATAGTCTAGTTTGGAGCAGGACCCATTTGTGATTCTTCCAGCTAAATTACCCATAACTACGCTAGCATTTATCCATCTGTATGGGCATAATACTGTTCCATGACTGTTTTCACCATTAAGCAGAGCTTTCATATGACCATGTCCTCATCTCAGGGGGAGATTTCATTGAACTTCTACGTCCCTTTTTAGATAGAAATAGCCCACTCCAGGGGGGCAAGCTCAGCAATGCAACCTGTGGTACATCTTGTTCAGTCAGGATTTGGTTGGGTGGATGTCCGGTGCCCCTTCCATCTGAAAGAGAGGGATTATACTGTTCTCTCCTCAGTCCACTGTTCTCTGTCCTGTTTTAAGTTATGGGGGTGGGTCCAGATGTAGTTGTACTTAGAGCAGACCCATTGCAATCAATGGGGCTTAAGCTAGTTGTGACAAAGTTAAGCCCCATTGATTTCAATGGTTCTACTCAAAGTGTGACCACATCTGGATCCAATCTGATTTTATTATCTCTTCCGCTTTTTTTCAGTATATTACCAAATACAGTTTTGAAAGTATTCTTAAATCAGGCCATCAGGGCTGGCTCGAGACTTGCTGGGCAGTCAGCATGCTGCCACTGATGTCCCCCCAGCACAGACTGAGTCCTCAGTATCTCCTGCCGCCCTTGGGGATAGCAGCACTTGTATAACCACTGTCACCAGTCTCCTCTTCCTCAGGGCAAGCAGGCGGGCAGACTTACCTCCTCCTGCTGGCCCTGTTGGACTCGATGGTCTTCTAGGCCTCATCCAACCCTACTTTTCTATGATTCTATTATTCCTTTTCCACCTCCTCCTCTGGGCAGGGGCAGCAAGTTTGGATTTGAGCTTTAAATTGATCCAACAGAAGTTAGTGTTTAAGATTGATTGGATACCCCTCAGATTATACTAGGGGAACAATTATTGACAGCTGACATTTTTGGAATTGTAAGATGGAAGCAGGGTCTTTAGAACGGATGATGTCAGACTTGCCCTTGAATGGTACCTTTTTGGTTGGCGGTTTGTGTCCAACTCACTCTTCTCCTAGACGCATCATTCTGCTTTACAGGTGAACTATATTCTTACAAATTGGGCCTGTCAGATGGGCAACGGGGCCCAGCTCCTCCAGGACATTATGTGATGGTGGCCAAAAGACTGATCTTCGTGCAGCATTTGTCACCCCGTCTATAAATCGGTGGAGTGAAGATATGATTGTTCTTTCTGCATTTGACCGCATTTCTTATTGCAGACTCCAATGTATGGATCCAGACTTCAAGATAAGGTTGGCATATACCAAAATGTTTGCTGAGGAATATTACAGACTCATGTGAACTCACTTTTCCATGCGTATGCCCCTTCTGCCATCGCCTGACAAATATACTTCCTAACATTGCTTTGCTATTTGGGGCTGGATATTAACCTAGCCCAAGCTTACTAAACAACCCATGAATTAAATATGAAAATTGTGCATTTATAATGGTTCATAAACACTTAATCCCCATACGTGGAATGTACATCTATTTATACATAGACATACAGGCTAAATAATAGGCCCCTCTGGAAGCCAGATTGTGAATAGGCAGGAGTCAGCTCTACTGAGTACAACATGTCTGGTACATGTGTGAAAACAGTTCACATATAGGGGGAGCAATCCTATGGGGATAGGCAGCTGCCTCCAAACTGAGGCAACACCCTATCCAATGCAGGGTGGTTGAAGTGTGGGGGGGATCTTCTCCTTGGCACTCCGGCCATCCTGCATTTGCAGCTAGATGGCCGATTTCAGCTGTCTGGCTGCAAGACTTCAGAGCAGGGCGGGGGAGGCCAGATGACGCATAGAAAGTGTGGTACTGGCACTTCCACACTCCCCACCCCCAGAAACTCCCCCTTTTGCCCCACTCCGCACTGCTCTTCCAAGCAAGGAGCCTGGGGACAATCCGCACTGCCTACAAGGCATCAGGGGAGGGGGCAGGGAGGCGGTTTTCCAGGAACTGACCTTGGAGGATGGGCTCCAAGGTCAGTTCTCGAACACTGAACAATCCTATGGCCATCTAGCTGCTGTCTAGCACCCATAGGATTGCACCCTTATTTATTTTTACTGGCCTCTGCTCCTGTGCCTATAAGATGAGCAGGATATTTAGAGATTCACAGATGAAAATGCTTATTTCAGCTGCTGATTCCTGTAGATCCTCCTTCCCCAACCTGGCGCCACCGAGATGTATTGGACTACAACTCCTATCCTTTCCAGCTGGGGATGATGGGAGTTGCAGGCCAACACACATCTGGAGAGACCAAGATGGAAAAGGCTGAACTAGTCCAACCCCTACTCAGTGCAGGCTCTGCAGTGCAGGATGCAGCCATAGCATCCCTGGCAGCTGGTTCCCCAGCTTCTGCTGAAATACCTCCAGCAAAGGAGAGCTCACCGGTGGAGACTTGTGACTCTGATGTCAGTGGGGCAGTGAATCCACGTTTCAGTCAGAATGGGTCAAAACGCTGAAGGAGCTATCCAAGGTGAGAAGCAAGGGTCTGACTCTGCGAAGCACCTTGGATTGCTCCTTTAGAGTTCTGACTGGTTCTGACTGAAACCCAGAACGGATGCACTGCCCCACTGACACTGGAGCCACCAGCCTCCACTGGATCCCACCACCTCCTGAGGCAGCCTGTTCCACTGCTGCACAGAGAAGGTGAGCTGTGTACCTGCCTATTCAGTCTGCCGCTCAGGTGCTAACAGTCGATGAGCAACAGTTCTTACGGTTCTTCATCCTTAAAACGGAAATTGGGCAGGGCAGCCCTTTAGGAAGAGGGCAGTCCTCTGTAAAAGAGGACACATGGCCGCCCCACACTGCGTCAGGATATCAGGTGTGTGTTCTTCTTGGCCCAGAGAAAAGCTGCCGCTGTTTCCTGCAACACAGACCTTTGACAGAGGGCAAGAGCAATCTCCGTTGAAACCATTTCCTCCCCACTTTTTGCCTTCCTTCTTTGTCCTCATTCTGTGCTTCTTTGCCCAGCTTCATCGCCCAGCTGCAAGGCTGTCAGTGGCTGGGATGGTCTCCTTTTTCTGAGAGCCGCTGCTTTATACGGGGGTGGCTTTTGCGAGGGGCTGGGGGCTCGGGCCGCAAATTAGCTCTGCTAATGAAATGTCAGGACACGTTTGCGAGCCCTTGTCACACAAAGGGGTCAGGGCTGGCGGAGCCTGAGAGAGGCTGATCCGCCCTTTTACGCAGGAAGAAACTTGCTGGCTTAGGCAATTGGAAGAGGAGGTGGAGGAAGAGGCGGCGGCAAAACATGACTTGAAGGATATTCTCCCTTGCAGCCTCATAGACCTAGACATCACTTCAAAACACCTTCATGCCATGACTTCCATACCTTCGCCCCCGCCCCAGATCAATCTACTACAAGGCTGACTATGTATCCTCTTTTACATAGGACAGTCCTCTCTTTGAAGGGTTGCCTGAGGACAGTCCTCTCTTTGAAGTGCTGTCCCATCCAAGTCTGGTTTAGAGATAAAGCAACAGAAAAAGCGATTCCCATCCACAGTTAGCACTGGAACAGCAGACTGAACACAGCTCTGGATCTGTTTAGATGTGGAGCGGTATATAAATGTTGCAAATGAACAAGCAAATGAATACCTAATCACAGTTTTCAGTGCTATGGCACATAGTGAGTACCATCTCACTGTGGTGAGATGGACTGTATTGCTATCTAAATTATAATAATCATTTCAAAATGTGTGTCTATACATATAAATTAGCATATGCAGACATTATGCAAATCAGCATCCTCTTTTGGCCTTTTGGGGGGGATTCATAGGTGGCCACCCTATCCTCTACCCACCTCTTTTCCATGAAGCCTCCGGCCTAACTCCTTGGTCAGCAACTCTTTGATGTGGAGTATTTAAATATTGTAAATAAAAATAAATAATAGTAAAAACTAGATTGCTGGGCCATTTTGAGGAGGAAAGGGTGGCTGGTGGGCCAAAGACAATCCCACCTCCCATAATGGACAGCCACCAAGTCCTGTTAGCACAGCTATCACTTCTTCTGAACACTTCTCTTGCCCCCTGGTCCTCAGGAGCGTACTCAGGAGTGCTGGATTCATCCTTTGGTCTTCCAGTTGTGGGAATTTGGCCTTATTCCACAACACCAGCCCAAATGAAATCTACACATTTGCACAAGGACATTTCCTCACATCCATCCCTTGGTACCCTGACCTCTTCCATTCTTTTCCTCTTTCTGTTTGTTGTGCCTGCCCAGCCCCATCCTTTCTCCTGTGTAGATGGCATTGCTGGGTGTGGTAAAGAATATGCAGAATTTGCAAAACCTACAGCTGGTGAGCTATCGGGACAATTCAAGGGTTGGGAGGGCCCTCAGGAAAATGCCCCTCCTATATTGGTGGGGCCTCCATCATGATTTTCCTGGTGGTAGCAGTAGAAAATTTAAAATGGCGCTCCTCAGGCTACATTGGGGCATTGTGGGTAATTTAAAATGGCAGGTGTCAGTGCTGATGTGTCCTCCTGGGTTGCTGAGACCCTGGAACTCTCCAAGTGGGTCATGCTGGGCCTAGGCCGTTGAGAGGTAATAGTTGGAGGAGGAGCCCTCTGCGGTAGTTGTGGTTCAGATGGCTGTTGGATTTACTGGAGTTAGAGGCTCCGGGACGCCGTTGTGTGATGTCCAAGAATAAACAGTTCTGGTTTCCTTCATAAGAAGCCAGCACCTGAAGCTAGAGAACACCTCTGAAATTCAGGTACAACGCTGTGGTCACTATGAGTATAAAAAAAGGAGCCACAACAAACCTCCTAACATGCACACTGATGTTACTAATTTTACTGTTTCACCCTGAATACATCCCAGAGAAGGCTATTAAACCTGGCCAAAAAAGCCTTGCTTCCCCTCATTCCTGAAAATCACAGGCATACAGACAGACTGAGGTCTGAAACGACACCTGTGGGCTGAGCGCACGGCGCGTCAGGGGATGCAAGGGGATGGTATTTTCAGAGACTCAAGACATCACTTGCACCTTGTAGCCACTGAAGGGGAACGTGGACATCTCGGTCCTACTAGGAGACATGGGGAGGCAGCCCCCTCAGGCAAATAGTCAATTATTTGATTTATGGCTTGATTTTTGCCACAATGCGGGAAGCTGTTGGTTGGATTTCCGATTTCTCGCAACAAACGTCTTGGGCCATCTCTACGACTCTGCCTATGTGAACTCACCCCACAGTGGACCAAGAAGCAGTCCCGGTGGTACAGGGAACAGGGAGCCAATATCTGAGCTACAGATCCCCCAGCTTGGACCTGATAACCACCTGCCACATAGTTACAAGATGTCCTGATGGACGTTAGCTTAGATGACATTAAAAGAGGAGTATATTTTATACCAGGGGTGGAGAATTATTTAGGGTGGCCATTTGCCCCCCTCCGGGCCCTCAAAGGGCCAGATGATGTCAGGGATGTGGCCTTGCCCATCAGTGTCATCACCCCGCCCATTTTGCCTTTCTCCATCCTAGAAGAGGCATGGAACTCCATGCCTCTCTCAACACCCATCCACTCTCTGGGTGGTTTTTGTGAACTGCCCAGAGAGCTTCAGCTATGGGGTAGCATAGAAATATAATGAATGAATGAATGAATGAATGAATGAATGAATGAATACAGAGAAAGAGACTTGGCCAGTGCTGGGAGGAGTGGCCAAGTCCCCAGTTTCGTGTTGCATGCACTGTTCCCATGGCGGTGGAACGCACTGCACAAAAGGACTTGGCCAGCATCCCCACTGTTATCTCCAGTCCCAGGTTGGAGATAACAATAGGAATTCCTTCAGGGGAGGAGATTCCTCCAAGGAGGCTCTATGGCCTGGATGCAGAACTTCCATAGGACAGAGTTTCCACATCCCTGTTGTATAGATTCATGGAAGGGTGCAGGTCTATCCATAGCTATTTGTCATGGTATCTAAATAGAACCTCTTTGTTCAGAGGCAGTATATCTTTGAATACCTGATGCTAGGGACAAACAACAGGGAAAGGCCATCACCATCATAGGCTGTCAGTGTTTCTACACGAGGCTGTTAATCTGCTGTATCTACTTCCAGTTTCGTCACAGAATTGAGATCGGAGCACTACACAAAGAGCATTTCCTTTCCTGTTTTTCTGCTACGTAACCTCTAGGTGGCACTGTGTTACAGTGGAACGGTGCAAATATATGGGTGGAAAAGTGGGGGGGAGGTCACTTTAAAAAAAATACCACACTTCCCCCATGGAGAATCACATCTTCATCTAAAGAACCCATGAACAACTGTGAGTAGAGAATGATAAGCACACAATAACTGACTCTTATAGAAAAACTGTGTGAGCTTCCCCAGGGCCCTCTGGCTAGTCCTTGGAGGAAACAGAATGCTAGGCTAGATGGCCTGACCCAGCTAAGACCACCTTAGTTTAGATGGTATTTCCCAGAGCACAGCAAGCATGGGAGATATGCATAAGTGGAGACAACCTTTGCGTATGAAAGCAGAAATCTTGAATCCTCAAATAAAAAGGAGGTCTGGATGAATGAGCACTAAGACATCTCTGTTGGGAATATTCAGGAGCTTCCCGCCTTGGTCCCCTTCAAGTAGCACCCTCTTAACTCTAAATCTAGCAGCAGCAGCAAGCCCCAGTTGCCCTCTTCCCAGCTGCTTCCTATTCACACAAACTAATTAAGTTCATAAGGCATCAGACGATCAGCTGGCGGCCCACGAGTCATTGTGTTTAATCATGTACTAATGGCGGTTTCTTGGCAATAATTACAAGATAACAGTGTTTGCAGGCTGTAATCAGAATGATTCCCATAATTATGACAGCCTTTTTGCAGTGCCTTCTGTATCTCCCCCCCCCCCCCCGCAATTTATCACATCGATGGTGGCAAGCGTTAGGGGGACCTCTTCAAAGAGAAAGCATCTAAGCTCCTAAAAGCCCCCTCTCCTGGGCAGGGGTGAATCCCCTGTGGTTGACACCGCTAATTGAAGCAGGAGGAACATGGATCCTCGGAAGAAATGGGGCAGTTTGCCACTGCCTCCCGTGAATGAAAAGAGTTTAAACTACTGCAAATGGGTCAAACTGTCAACACGGCGTATCTGCAAAATATAGATCCCGCTGGGCTGGGTTTTGCATTGGGCTCCATTTGCTGTTTCCCTGGAAGTTCAGAAAAATAGCTTGGTTTTTCTGAGAGCTAGACTGAATTTAAAAGCCTGTGAGCCCGCAAATACTGATCCTACCAGTCCCTGCCGTGCGTAGGATCATGGCCACCACACACTCTTCCTGTCCCCTCTTTCTCTGTCTGTTTTCAGATAGTCACACGCTAGAGGGCAAAGCTGAAAATCGGCTCTGGGGCTAAGCCATGATGAGTCGTGGGCACAAATCAGGCCTTGCCATCTCCCATTACACCGTTCAGTGCCCTCCAGGGATGCTGAGCACAACACTTTCCAGATTCATGGATCAAATCTGATTATCTCCTTGGATATGAACCGACATTCAACTTGCCTCTTGGAGAACATGAATTAATTCAAATGATCACAAGTCCAAGGGCAAAAAAGACGAACACTTAAGGCAGAGTTAGGAGATGGGGCCCCTGGACCATTAAGCTTATAAAGTCAAGGAAAGTACAAATCAGTCCAGTCAAGCGTTGACAGAGAGGCCAGCCACATCAGCAGGTGCCATGGGCAAGCGGCTAGAGATGACCCACTGCTTCAAGATGCCAACAATTCCTCTCTCACATGTACATCCCCTCTCCTTTCTCTTCCTCCATGGAAGAGCTCAAGCTGGTGCTATACATCCCATTTTATGCTCGTAACACCGTTGCAAGGTAGACTTGACTGAGAGACTGAGACTTGTCCAAGCTCCCCCAATGAGCTGCATTGCACCAGGGTCTAACCCAGCTTTCCCCAACCTGATGCCCCCCAGATGTGTTGGACTACAATTCTGCTGGCTGGGGGATGCTGAGAGTTGAATGCCAACACATCTGGAGGCTGCCAGGTTGGAGAAGGCTGCTCTAACCACTACAACAGGGGTGTCGAACCTCTTTCAGCCCTGAAGCCCAATTGGGGACCACATTCCATTGGTGGGCAGGGCCAAAGGTAAAATGGGGCAGGGCCAAAAGCAAAGGGGCGGGGCCAAAATACCACCCTATTTTAGCTTAAAGCTGTTGCTGCCAGCAACTAAGTCTTCAGAAATGCAGTTCAACCTTTTAGGATGGAGAAAAACTTTAGAAAAGTTGGGAAACCACTAAACAATGGACAGATAAGGAAAAGGGGCCAGGTGAATGGCCTTGTGGCTATGTGGGGAAACCTGTAGGGATAGATTGGGACCCCCAGAGGGCCAGATGTGACCCATGGTCACCCTGCACTTGGCTCTCCTCTGAATGGACGAGCTGGACCATTCATGCCAAATCCGTTTGTGGAGGCCCGAGAAACTGTAAACCCGAAACAGCACCTGACGTGGCAGTACACACACAATAAGAAATGAAAGCGATGATCCCAAAAGCTATTTTAGGCATACCAAAGTTCAGTTCTGAGCAACAGTCACAACAGTATGAGGATTCTGGGCCACACAGAAGCCGGGAGACCCTACATGACTCCGTTCCCTTCTCTCTGCTAAGCTATGGTCAATGGCATCATCCCAAGGGAGGAAGTCAGGAGGTGCCTCCTGATGGTTGATGGGGCTAGAGAATCCAGGAAGCAGGCCATTGCACATTCCAACCCCTGGGCCGGGATAGAAGGGGAGAGGGGGCGGGCGAGTCACTCGGTAGCAATATGAACACGGCATCCTGCTGTTGCGAGGGTACCAGCCCGTTCCTCGGGGAGCTAACTGAGAAAATATATACGTAGGAGCCTTTCTTCTTCCTCCTCTTTTTTGGCAACGTGTAAGCAGCCACTCCAAGTGCCCATGGGATGGTATAATGGAATACCAGGGTTCATAGAATCATAGAATAGTAGGGTTGGAAGAGGCCTACAAGGCCATCGAGGCCAACCCCCTGCTCAATGCAGGAATCCAAGTCAGAGATCCCTGACAGATGGCTGTCCAGCCTCGTCTTGAAGGCCTCCAGTGTGGGAGAGCCCACCACCTGCCCAGGGAATTGGTTCCACTGTCGTATTGCTCTTATAGTCAGGAAGTTTTTCCTGATGTTCAGCCGGAATCTGGCTTCCTGTCACTTGAGCCCATTCTTCCGTGTCCTGCACTCTGGGATGATCGAGAAGAGATCCCGGCCTTCTTCTCTGTGACAACCTTTCAAGTACTCGAAAAGCGCTATCCTATCTCCCCTCAGTCTTCTCTTCCAAGGCTAAACATGCCCAGTTCTTTCAGTCTCTCTTCATAGGGCTTTGTTTCCAGTCCCCTGATCATCTTTGTTGCCCTCCTCTGAACCCTCTCCAGTTTGTCTGCATCCTTCTTAAAGTGTGGTGCCCAGAACTGGACACAGTGCTCCAGATAAGGCCTAACCAGCGCTGAGTAGAGGGGAACTAGTACTTCCCGGGATTTGGAAGCTATGCTTCTATGAATGCAGCCCAAAAGAGCATTTGCCTTTTTTGCAGCCACATCACATTGTTGGCTCATATTCAGCTTGTGATTGACAACAATTCCAAGATCCTTCTCGCTTGTAGTGTGGTTGAGCCACGTATTCCCCATCTTGTAACTGTGCATTTGGTTTCTTTTTCGTAGGTGCAGAACTTGGCATTTATCCCTATTAAATGTCATTCTGTTGTTTTCTGCCCAGTGCTCCAGTCTATCCAGATCACTTTGAATTTTGTTTCTGTCTTCCAAAGTATTAGCTATCCCACCCAATTTTGTGTCATCTGCAAATCTGATCAGCATTCCCTGCACCTCCTCCTCCAAGTCATTAATAAAAATGTTGAAGAGCACTGGGCCCAGGACTGAGCCCTGCGGTACCCCACTCGTTACCTCTCCCCAGTTTGAGAAGGTCCCATTGATAAGGACTCTTTGAGTCCGATTCTGTAGCCAACTGTGGATCCACCGGATCATTGTTTCATCTAGCCCACTTTGAGCTAGTTTGCTCATCAGGATATCATGGGGCACTTTGTCGAAAGCTTTGTATATGATGTCTACAGCATTCTCACGGTCCACAAGGGAGGTGACTTGATCAAAAAATGTGATCAGATTTGTCTGGCAGGACTTGTTTTTGACAAATCCACGTTGGCTTCGAGTAATCACTGCATTGTTGTCAAGGTGCTTACAGATGGATTCCTTTATCATCTGCTCCAGAATTTTCCCAGGCACTGATGTCAGACTGACTGGTCTGTAGTTCCCAGGTTCCTCCTTTTTACCCTTTTTGAAGATAGGGACAACGTTAGCCCTCCTCCAGTCATCTGGCACTTCTCCCGTCCTCCATGATTTCTCAAAGAGAATAGACAGCAGTTCTGAGAGTTCTTCTGCCAGTTCCTTTATTACTCTAGGATGCAGTTCATCTGGCCCTGGAGATTTGAACTCATTCAAAGTAATGAGGTGTTCCTTGACCATATGCCTATCGATCTCAAGCTGCAATCTTGCCCCTTCAACCTGTACTTCGCCTTTGCCAGGGGGGTCATAGACCCTCTTTTGGGAGAAGACTGAGCCAAAGTAGGAATTGAGCACCTCTGCCTTTTCTTTGTCATCTGTTATCGTTTTGCCATCCTTATTTAATAGCTGAACCACCATTTCTTTCCTCTGCCTTTTACTATGAATGTAGCTGAAGAAAGCCTTTTTGTTGTTTTTAGCATCCCTTGCTAACCTCAGCTCCTTCTCAGCTTTAGCCTTCCTGATGCCATCCCTGCAATTCTGTGCTATCTGCCTGTACTCTTCCTTTGTTACTTGGCCTTCTTTCCACTTCCTATATGTGTCCTTTTTTTGTTTTCAGGTCATCCCTAAGCTTTTTGTGAAGCCACATTGGCTTCTTCTGTTGTTTTCCACCTTTTCTTCTTGTTGGAATTGTTTGTGATTGTGCCTTGAGAATTTCCTTTTTTAAAAGCTCCCACCCATCTTGGACTCCTGTTCTCGTTAGCATCGCTTGCCATGGGACCTTACTGATCATTGTTCTGAGTTTATTAAAATCAGCTTTCCTAAAATCCAGGGTACGCTTTTGACTACACTCGGCTTTTGCTTCCCTTAGAACCAAGAACTCAAGTACAACATGGTCGCTTTCCCCCAGAGTTCCTGTAACTGCTACTTTATCCACTAAGTCATCTCTGTTGGTTAGGATCAAGTCAAGGATAGCCGATCCTCTAGTTCCTTCCTCTACTTTCTGTAGGAGGAAGTTATCCGCCACACAAGTCAGGAATTTCCTGGAGGGGCCATGTTTTGCAGAATTTGTCTCCCAACAAATATCGGGGAAATTGAAGTCCCTCTTTACTACTACATCATGCTTCCTTAAAACATTGGCTATTCGCTTTTCAAAAGTTTCATCCTTGTCTTCTCCTTGATTGGGTGGCCGGTAGTAAGACTCTGACCACCAGGTTCCTTTTATTCTTTGTTCCATTTATTTCAACCCAGATGCTCTCGATGGGGCTACCAAGTTCCTCCTCCTGTATTTCTGTGCAGAGATATGTATTTTTCACATACAGTACAACCCCACCTCCCTTTCTGTTCCTCCTGTTCTTTTTGAACAAGTTATATCCTTCAATTGCTGTATCCCAGTCATGAGAGTCATCCCACCAAGTCTCAGTTATATCTATCAGGTCATAATTTCCCTCTTGTATTAAGAGTTCGAGTTTGTACTGTTTGTTTCCCATACTCTGGGTATTAGTATATAGACATCGAAGACCATGTGCTTCATAGTCTGGCTTTCTTCCTACATGTGTCTGAAGACTATTATTGGGCGCTATCAGAGCTGTTCTCTCCGTTGCAGTGCATGCGCCTACGTCCATTGTTACCCCCAACATTACATCTCCCTTCCCCGTAGGATTCAGTTTAAAGCCCTCCTGATGAAGTTCTTCATGCTGTGGCCAAACACATTCTTCCCATCCTTTGTGAGGTGCAACCCATCCCTAGCCAACAGCCCATCTTCCAGGAAGTATAGCCCGTGGTCCCAGAATCCAAATCTCTCTCATCGGCACCACCTTTGTAGCCATTCATTCACCCGGAGTATTTTTCGTTCCCTTTCTATCCCTCTTCTAACTACTGGAAGGATGGATGAGACAACTATCTGGGCCCCAAAGTTCTTGAGTTTCCTTCCCAAAGCTTCAAAAAAAACATCCCAAGTCTGGGTTGTTTTCATAGAGCTGTTTTCGACCATTACGGCCCTATGCAGCCTGGGCCCTGACAACCTCAGGGAGTGTCTTCTCTCATCTGAGCCACTCAGGGTCTTCCGGTCTGCTAGCCAATTTCCCAAGAACTGAGATGTGCTGCTACCAGAAGGAGAGCCTTCTCCGTTGTGGCTCCATAGGTACGGAATGCAGTCTCTCGAGATCCGTGTTCTTCTTTGGTCTCATTCCCAAGGGTAGTGAGAACAGTGTTATTCCGCCAGGCATTTGGGATTTAACTGGAACTGTGTTTTGGCTGTTGTTCTGCTCCTGATTATTTTTAGAATTATATTGTTTTATACCTTGCAATTTTATATGTACTATATTTTTAAAATATTGCTTCATTCTGTGTAAACTGCTGTTCTGTGTTAAAAGGCTAAAAAAGAAGCAAGCAAGGAAGGAAAACACCAATCCACATAGTTGAAAGTTGAATTTTTCTGGAGGTGATGAATACACGTTCTAGGATTAGCTTACTGCTACTTCTTATCAAGTAATTTGTCGGAAATAGGTTTGCCATACTTGTCTGGAGAACTGTTGCCATTTCAGAGATCCAGTCTAGAAAACTGTTTGCTTCCCTGACCCATGAAAGTAAAAGCAACAATTTCTTGCAAAAGTGAGCATCAAAAACAGAACAGGCCTGGTGCAAATGGACAGCTGAAAGAAAAAGTTAATTATGAGAGACGGTTAACAAGGGCATACATTTAGCCACTAATAATAGTTATTAAAACTAGGTTTGCCTGTGGGGGGGTTGTCCCCCCCACATCCCATCCTGGTCAACTTCCCTCAGTTGTTGATGGCAGCTGGGTTGACAAATATCATCATGTCAAATTCATATCTGCTTAATAGCTTATTGCCGCCCCCCTCCCCAATTAATTTTAGTTGTTTGCTTGCTTGCTTGCTTGCTTGCTTGCTTGCTTAAATTCACAATTTTAAAACCTCACTAAAAACAGATCATAACACAGCAGCATTAAAACCAGCTTAAGACAATTAAAGCAACAGAATGAAGTATAAAATGTGATTTGGGTGCTTTATTCAGCAATTAGGGAGGGGCAAATGACATTTTAATTTTAGAGAATTGTAGGGGTGGCTTAAGTTTTTTAGATGAAGTGGCAGAGGGGGTCTTTTTAAAAACCCTATCGCTTGAAACCACCAATCATGATTCAGAAAAGGTTTTCTGGAAGAAGTGAAGTGTGTGTGTGTGTGTGTGTGTGTGTGAGAGAGAGAGAGAGAGAGAGAGAGAGAATTACTGCTTAAGTTCTAAAATGGGAGGTACCAGAACTCAAACCTCCTTGGAGGTTAAGCTGTGTAGCTTGGAGTGCTGCCACTGTGGTGTAATGGTCTGAGAAACTAGGGGAGATCCTTCAAATCTCCACTCAGGCATGAAGCTCACCGGGTGCTCGTGGGTCAGGCACTTTCTCTCACCCTAGTCCACCTCACAGGGATGTTGTGAGGATAGAAGGGGATAGATGGTGTCCTGAGCAATTTGGAGAAAGGGCAAAATCAAAACCGTAATGAATAATTAAAAAAAAAAACTATATAAATAAAAAATGGATGCCATAAGCAATATGTAGGAAAAACTATAATGGATCAAAAAACAAGATTCCATAACTACAAATACGTGAGTCTTACACACACGCAAAACCTAGAGCAGCCTGTTGCAAGACATTTTAACTCACCTGCACGTAGTCTCTCAGATTCACAACTGCTTCCAGCTGAAGAAACAAAGGACATCGACAGGCTTGGCAGAAAGGAAAACCTCTGGATCTACAGACTCAGAATGCTTAGTCTATATGGCCTAAATCTGGAGGACCATTCGTAAGCTTTATACCAGTCACACCTCTGTCCTTTTCTCCGGAGGAATTTTCATCTCACAGCACTCCGAACTGCCACCCCTGGTATCCATTTAAGATCACAGCTGCTGATGAGGGTGGAAGCTGAAACATTTAGCTGTAAATATATTTTGAAATTACTTTGTTAGTCTATTTATCTTCCATACACACACACACACACACACCAAGGTGGCTGAGGGGCTGTCTAGGGAAATAGCAGGCTTCTCCAACCTGGCACCCTCCAGATGTGTTAGACTACAGCTCCCAGCATGCCCCAGTCAGCCATGGCTGGCTGGGGCATCCTGGGAGCTGTAGTCCAACACATCTGGAGGGCGCCAGGTTGGAGAAAGCTGGTCTACTGCATGGGACAAGCAAGGAGAGTGTTGTAACTAGGGATGTACGAAAGTCACTTACCTTTTCAAAGGGTGACATTCACGGTGGGGGGGAGGTGCTCCGTCCCTCCCCCCAAAATTCTGTCCAGCCGGCTCCACTCCATGGAGATTCCGCAGAGCCACCAGCCATAGCCGCCACTGCTTGCGTCCCTGTATTTTGCCATGATAGGCATCATAAATATTTACATAGCCTATCACGGCAAGCAAAACAACAACAACAGTGGATGCAAATGGCGGCGGCTACGGCAGCTGCCATTTGCATTCCTTTTTTTCCTGTTTTAGGCGGGGAATTATTATTCCCTGTTTTAGGTGGGGAACTATTATGGCGGGGGGGGGGGGAAGGAATGCAAATAGTGCCCACTATGCCATTTGCGTTCCCCTTTTTTTCGCCGTAATAGCCTACGTAAATATTTACATAGGCTAAAACGGCGAAAAAAAGGGAATGCAAATGGCGGCCTCCATAGCCGCCATTTGCGTCCGCTGTTGTTGGTTTTTTTGCTTGCCATGATGGGCTATGTAAATACTTACGTAGCCTATCACGGCCTCCTCAGGGATGAAAATGGCGTCCCTGCGTTAGCCGTGATAGGCTATGTAATTATTTACATAGCCTATCATGGCTATGATGAGGAAGTGAATCTGCGGCCGCCATTCTGCGCATCTGCGGAATCTGTGCATCTGCGGCCGCCATTCTGCGCATCTGCGGATCTGCGGAATCTGCGCATCTGCGGCCGCCATTCGCAAGTCAGCACGGACGGCAGCAGGTAAGTGCTCTGTTTCGCGCACCTTTGGTGGGGTGGGGGGCGGGGGCTTCGTTCCGCCACAGATTTCAGGGGGCTGAATGCACTGGCATTCGGCGTCACTGAGATCCGTGGCGGAATTCTCTGACATACCTAGTTGTAATCCTGCTCTGCTGGAACCCAGTCTTCTGAACAGAAAGTAAAAGAAAGGCGTGATCAAGGGAGAAACCTCCACTGGAGATCTGCATGACAATAATACACCTGCTATTCCCGTGACCCAAGATGATTGATATTCCACCATGCATGAACTTTTCACCAACCCCAGATTTTTTTAAAAAACTCAGGGACCTCTTCTTCTTCCCTGTTACCTATTTTTCCGTCAGTGGCCATCGTAGCCCACAGCCCAGCCAGGGCAGCGCCAGAGCCCAGCCAGGGCACTCCAAGCCTCCCTAGAGGCCACGCCCTCCAGTCTGTAAGCTTCTCCCACCAATCTCAAAGATTTGAGAGCCAGAGAGAAACCATCTAATCTGTTGGCCTACGGCAACTTTCCCAAACTTGGCGCCCTCCCAACATGTTGGACTACAAGTCCCATCATCCCCAGACAGTGTTGCCCATGACCACGCTGGCTGGGGAGGATGGGGGCTGTAGTCCAACACATTGGAGCCAGCCAGAAACCTTCCTGCTCTCTTAGTCAATTCTGCCTGTCCTCCCTTCATAGCCCTTCATGCCTGAAACTCCCTTTCCAGGACACCCACATCTGCCCCACCCACCCTTCAAATCTGTTGCCAAAACACACCTCTCCCATGAGAACTTATTCCTCCTCCCCAACTCAGATGAAACCTTTATTGCTCCTCCATTGTTAAAAGTTTGATTGTAAACTCCATGCGCCATGATGGTTTATTCAGGAAAGCTTCTCCACCCCTGAAAAACCCAGAATCTGTTTCCATGGTGCAGGCTCTGACAGCTTTCCCCGGTGCCTAATTTCTTAAGATGCCAGTCCTCAAGATTGTTTATTGATTATATTTATATCCCACCATTTATCCTCTTGCAGGGAACCCAAGGTGGCTTACATGGCCCTCCTTCTCTCCATTTTATCCTCACAATAACCCTGGTTAGGCTGAGAGTCAGTGGGCCCAGAGTGAGCCAGTGAGTCACCCAGTGAGCTTCATGGCCACGTGAGGACTAGAAACTGGATCTCCGGAGTCCCAGTCCAACACTCTAACCACTACACCACACTGGCTCTGGTCAGTCTGAAATCCCACTCTCTTACGCTGAGCCCCAACAGTGAGAAACAGTCCAGAGTTGAGCCCTGGCAAACCCAGGTTTAAAAGCCAGCTCCACTGATGACTGTTTGATTGGAACCACGCAACACACAGTCAGCTCAGTGGTGGACGCAACCCAGGCAGGAAGGCAAAACATTTAAAAATGCATTTCCAGTGTAAGAAGCTGGGATGTGGCAATCTCATATTCCCCCACCCCCTTCTTATTATAGAAATGGAGAAAAAAGACAACCCACTCCTAAATTGGATGGAACAGGCAATATGATGAGAAGGCAGTCCGTGCTGTCGGCAATAAATTCGGCTAATAGTCATTTAAATTTTAAAAGGGGAGCGAGTGGAGCTTAATAAAAGGATGTTATGGAGAGAGCTGGTCAGAATAAATTTTTTTTTAAAAAAATGCAGATTTCCCTGTTAAATCAAATTGCGTATCTATCTCCATGCCACAGGGTCCCTTAATTTTGCCCAGGTCTACATGTCAGCCTTTCCTGGCCATCTTTCGGAGGGATGTATGTCTAGTGGTTACGGAGACAGGTCTGTTACTGGAGTCAGTTGCTATTTGTGGGTGGGGAGGCCTTCTGCCCTCCGCTGTTTGATTTTGTGGCCCTCTTTCAGGATCCTTCCTCAACCTGATGCCCTCCAGAGTTGTTGGATTACAACTCCTATCAGCCTCAGCCAGCATGGGAATTATGCTGGGGAACTCTGGAGGTAGACTCCCAGTGCAATCCTATGCATGCTGGCTGGCTGGAAATGATGGGAGTTGCAGTCCAACACATCTGGAAGGCACCAGGTTGGGGAATACGGATAATAATATACAGCAGAATAAAGTGAAAGCTTTTCCAGAGTCCTTTTCAGTTGTCCTGAATGTGAATAATGAACATTGTGAGGGACATTTCAGAGTGAGAGAGCTTTTCTTCACAAGGCATTTATTGTGCACTCATAATTCCTTACTCATGGTTGTTTATGGGTTCTCGATGACATGATCCTCCAGTTTTGCTTCTATTTTTAAAGAGCACTTTCCTGGGTGGTTTTAGAGTGGGGAAAATTGAGTATTATTTGTGAAAGCAAAAGAAAATATATTTTCCTACTTGTGCACTCGCATTAGTCCACTATAGCACACCACCACCTAGAGGTTATGTAGTGGGAAAGCGGAAAGGAAAAGGTTTTTGTGTAGAGCTCGTATTCCAAGGCTCGACAAAACTGAAAGTAGATACAGCGGATTAACAGCGTCATGTAGAAAACCTCAGATTCCGCACAGGCACATGCAACCTATGTACATCCTCCTCCCTCACACCTGTATGCAAGGTCGCATTAATGCACATGTACTTGGCCAACATGGAGATATTGGGATTGTTTGCAGAGGTGTGGTGCACACATGGCAGATTATGTACTGCACTCACCTAGACAAAGTGGGGAAACTAGCTCAAGGATACCAATGAAGGGTAAGCTTGAAATGTCAGGTGTTATTGCATGGCAGATGTTTGCAGAAAGGCAAGCGTTGGTTTGTATACCGCCCCCTGGCACTGGGCTGGCAGCCTAGTGCTTTATGATTCCTAACAGCGGTGATAGGATGGGAGCAGATGGAGGCAGAGAATTATGGCTCACCAAGGGCTGATCTACACTGTGCCCGCCATCGCAATGAATTCGGTGTCCTGTCAGGTTAAACGCTCTCACATTAAAATGTGATTATCCACACTCACCCATTTTCCCTGTTGCGGTGCTTCATCGAAGATTTGAAGCTTCAAATCTTTGAATTTTTGAATCTTTGAAGATCATGCCTGAATTGGGGGGGGGGGATCGCGGAGAAGCCATGATTCTTCGAAGATAACACCTTAATTTAAAAAAAAAAACAGCCAAAGCAGGGGATACAAGGGGGTAAAACTTAGTCTCATTTGAAGGGATAGAACAACCCCCTGCTCAGTGCAGGAAGCCTGATTCCCAGGTGGTTGCCCATCGAACTACTGACCAGGGCCAACCCTGCTTAGCTTCCTAGATCAGACAACCACGTGCACATCCAGCCCTTGGTTGCTGAGGAAACATTGAGTGCTGAGGAAGCTATGCGATCAGTAGCCAGAAGACAACATGGGGCCGTTGAGAACTGTGATTGGACAAGAGAGAAATACAAACAGTGCCGTATAAGGACAGGCAGGGGAGGGGACTACAACCAGATACGGTAGCGAAGGCGGAAAATCAGAGCACATTAAGGGGAAATACCGGAATATCAGGGTATTGAAAGCGGGAGCACGGAAGCGGGAAATTCTGGTTCCAATTTAAGGCAGGTACTGCGCAGCATGAAAGACAGGCCTCATTGGAAGAGAGAAAACCCATAAGTGTAGATCGGCCCCAAATAAGGAATGGGCAGGGCGCTAAGGAAATGGTGAGGGGGCACTTGGAGGCCTAAGTGTGACAGGGCACCTCTAGTTTCAGTGGCAATGGAGCTGATGACGTGAAGGGTAGAAAAACCTAGGTGTACAGCAAGGGTGCAGAACCTCTTTCTGCCCAAAGACAAAATTCAGTTTTGAAGAAGCTCTCGTGGGCCACATTTCAGCAGTGGGCAGGGCGGAAGTCAAAAGGAGGTAGGGCCAACATTGAAAGAGGCAGGGCCAAAAACACCTGCATATTTTTGCTTTAAGCTCTTATGCCAATAACGAGGCCTTAGCAGAGGCATTTCAGCCTGTAGAAATGGGGGGGGGGCACAAAAGCCAGGAAACCTCCGAATGATTGGTGGTTGGGGAAAACAGGGGCAGGAGAAGGGGGAAACCCCTGAGAGCCAGGTTGGAACCCTGGGCAGGCCAGGTTTGGCCCAGAAGCCTCAGGTTCAACACCCCTGATTTACAAGGATATCAGCAGAAAGAAAGAGAAAGAAAGTTGGAGTAAGGACACATAAAAAGAAGGACTTCTTCACATAGCACATAGTTAGACTATGGAACTCACTGCCACAAGATGTAGTGATGGCCACCCATTTGGCTGGCTTTAAAAGGGGGTTGGACAAATTCCTGGAGTAAAAGACTACCAACGGCTACTAGTCCTGATGGCTCTGTGCTACCTCCAGCACCAGAGGCAGTGAGCCTCTGTACACCAGTTGCTGGGGAACATAGGTGGGAGGGTGCTGTTGCGCTCGTGTCCTGCTTGGGGGTTCCTTCCTGATCGACAGCTGGTTGGCTGCTGTGTGAACAGAATGCTGGGCTAGATGGACCCTGGGTCTGATCCAGCAGGCTCTTCTGATGTTCTTATGTTCTGGCCCAGACGACAGCGGTGGTGAGAAGGAGGAGCAGCAGATGCCGCGGCCTCCTTGCCCCCGGGCTCTCGGCCTGCCAAGCAAGTCAGTGGCAGCAATGATGAGAACGAGGAGGAGGGGCAAGAGCAGCTGGGGACAAGGGCAGTGAGAAGGGGGATTCATTCAGGGAGGGGGCCTCTCCCAAGGACCCTCCAAAACCTGGAAGCGGCACAGCCCATGCCAGGCACATCCGACACACCCAAGCTAGATTTCCTCCCTTGCCTCCTTCCCTCAGTCCCCTTGCCTCTCTCCATGTTGGTTGTTCTCCTTAGGTTGGTTATTCAGGGAAAGAGGGGAGGTGTTGCTTTACTGCTCTCCATTCCAAACTTGATTTTTATCACTGCATTCCACACCCCGTGGGTCTCAGGCGTTCCTAAGAACACCCTGCTACGCTGGCCGGTTATGAATTGCCAAAAAAGAGGACCTGCGTCATGGGGGGGGGAAAGAGGACAGTCATTTGCATACAATTTCAGAGTGCTAATTGATATGTATAGATGCAAATTTAGAAATTATTATTATAATTCAGATAGAAATGCAGTACTATCTCAATGTAATTTGGAAGACTCTGACTTGTGTGCCTGCCTGTTCAGTCTGTTGTTCAGATACTAATGGTGGATAAGCAACAGTTCTTACGGGTTCTTTATCTTTAAACTGGAATTCAACAGGGCAGCCCTTCCAATAGGGGAGCCCTTCCAACAGAGGATGGACCTATGGGAGCCCTTCAAATAGAGGATGGTCCTCTGAAAAAGGAGTCACATGGCCACCTCGCCTAGCCAGCTGCCAATCCCTCATCATCGTCTAGATCAGCCTTTGCCTGCATGGGGGAAAAGGCCAGTGTACACGCAGCCATTTTCTAGCCCACATCGATTGATCCTTTGTGCACTGTGGATTCGTCTCCTGAAGCCCTGAGGAGCCTGGATAGCTGCTGATCACTGTGGGTTTCCAAAGGACTGTGGCCAGCCAGGAAGTGGTGCCCTCTGTGTTCCCTTTCCTCGGAAACAGGTAGATACACTTAAGAACATAAGAGCATAAGACGAGCCCTGCTGGATCAGACTGAGGGTCCATCTAGACCAGCATTCTGTTCACACAGGGGCCAACCAGCTGTTGGCCGGGAAGCCACAAGCAGAACATGAGTGCAAGAGCATCCCCCTGCCCATGTTCCCCAGCACCGGGTGTACATAGGCATGCTGCCTGTGATACTGTGTGAAGAAGTACTTCCTTTAAGATTTGTTAGGATAGCAGGATATGAAGGGAGTAGGATAAAGGAGTAGAGTATACGTGAGGCAATCTCTCTCTTGTAATACAGGATATTGTTGACAGATGGTAGTCAATGTATTCCCAAGTTTTCTTGTTGTTTATTAATGTTTGATTTGTTTAAAAAATCAATACAATTAATTATTAAAAATATAAAAAGAGGTACTTACTTTTGTCCTGAATCTCCCACCCATAGAATCATAGAATAGTAGGGTTGGAAGGGGCCTACAAGGCCATCGAGTCCAACCCCCTGCTCAATGCAGGAATCCAAGTCAGAGCATCCCTGGCAGATGGCTGTCCAGCCTCATCTTGAATGCCTCCAGTGTGGGAGAGTTCTTCAGGAGATGAACCCACTGGGGTTCTCATATTGAGAGGGAAAAAAATGTCTCCCTATCCACTTCCTTGGGCGAGACGAGAGGCAGGTGAACAAGCAGATTGCAATGGTGGAGAGGAGGAGCAACTCCAGAGGGCTCTTCCCTGTGGGCCTCTTCTGGGGTGTGGGCCCTTGGCAAGTGCCCAGCCATGCCTTCCCTGGACACCCGCCCTGGGCACGGGATCCCATGGAAACCCCAGCACAGCACCCTCAGCTCTTACCGTGGCTACAGGAAAAGTAAACCACGGGGCTTAAAGCCAGAAGTCCTTAAAGTCAGACTGCTCTTTCCCTCTGTGAGACCCAGGCTTCCTGGATCTCAAGCGACACAACAAGCACCCATGGCCCCAACATTTCAGTCATGTAAACAGTGGGGGGCTCTTGTGGGTGGCCAAATAATCATCCGAGCTCCCAGTGGGATCAGTGAGCACCACTGGGATGGGCACTGCTGAGTGCTTGCGTGTGTATTTCATGGCATGTGATGCACCATCTGGGTATGCGAGGCAGCAAAGTGGTGCAAGCAAGAGAGAAAACGTTCTGGGCCTGGAAATATGGGTTCAACCCAGTGGAGGCTGGTGATTTGCGGGGCCTCAATTGGGGCTATGAATCCATTCCGGGTTTCAGTCAGAACCAGGCAGACCTCTAAAGGAGCTGTCCACAGCACTGACCCTATTTGGAGGTGGGGTTCAGCACCTTGGATGGCTCCTTTAGAGTTCTGGCTAGTTCTGACTGAAACCCAGAATGGATGCACAGCCCCGCTGAAATCAGAGCCACCATCCTCCACTGGTTCAACCCCAGAGGAAGAGAGAGAGAGATTGCTATGAATGAATCACAGGGCAGCTAGACGAACCCTGGGAGGATCTTAGATGCATGGAAGTTCTTAGATCTCCCATGGAGTTCTGTGGAAGTCCTTTCCTCTAGGAATTCTCTCAAACGGGGACTAGACTCAAGGGCAGTTACAGAGGGCAGGCAAGGAGCACAGAAGGGCCAATGTACCCAGGGTGGGGTAAAAGAAAGGAGTCAGTAGTTTGTCCATGGGGAAGGAGTCATAACCTTCTGGAGATTCCTGGCTTCTTGATTACATTTGGACTGGCTAGTTAAGCATGACATAAGCTAGACTTCCATGGAACAAACAGGTAGAGGTTCCAAAAACAAGAGACACTATGATGGATACCTTGGTGGTGCTTTAATCTACTGATTCACCTGGAGCTGAGGATGCTTCAGGATTGGGCCACATTTTCCACCAAGGCTTTAGATTGGCCACTTTACAGGTTACCTTGTGGGTTGCCTGACTAGTATGACTCAGAGGTCAGGAAAGCATTTGCATTCATCCAGGAATTTCCCTAAACATGAGGGCAACTCCTATGGATTGAATTACAGTAGAGGACATTTGGGTTGTGAACTGCAGTTGCAATAAAGGCAGGTAAAGGCCACCAAAAGACACAGGTAAAAGCCACCATAGCTGAGCTACACAGTAATGCATGTGTTCATTAGAATGTTTTCAGAAGTTCTAACCTCACATACGTATTCATTAACTTAATATCCACAATATGAACCCCTGTAAAGAGCTCTGGAATATTCCAGTTCCTGGACTGTACCAGAAATAAATATTCCAGTTCAGGCTTCAAAAGGAGCACCTATTTGAAAGCAACACAATTAAAGAACATTCCCTGCACATAGAAAGCTAGCAGGTCAGGGAGAAGACTACTCTGGTTCCTTCTCCCTGAGATGTGCTACTTGTCTATGTGCAGGGAATTTTTCCCATGGGTACATGAGTGGTACACAGTCCAGGAAACGCTTTACCTCATGATCCTCCTGACCATATGAGCTGCCTGCAGTTTCTGGGAGAAAGGAAGGAGATGGCCACACAATGGAGCCCTGAGAGTTCTTTGTACAAATCCCCAGCATGCATTACAAAGGAATATGGGGGTGGGGGTCTTTTTCTGGTTGTTCCCCAAAAAAGAAAAAGGGGGAGGGAGCACTCTTTTTCTTGCATATATTGCTATGTGAGAGGGAGAAGGCAATCAATTCGCTGGTACCCCAAAAGGGAATATGCATCCATAGCATCAACAGCCCATTCAGGCAGACCTGGAGTACGTTTCCCAATGGGAAGCGGAGGAAGTATGGCACGTCTCCAGATGCAAACTCCGTTGTGTGCCCTGGAAAAACCAATGCTGGTAAATGCTTGCCATTGGGGCGCTTTTCATTGCAGAACACTTCAGCAGTCCCCACTTTCTACGGCTTTCGAGAGAGAGCATGGAAAGAATTCATCATCATCACCCCCCCCACCCCCCAAGGAATTGGAAGCAAACAGTAATACAAGGCAGCCTGGCGCTCCCAACAGAGTGCTACAAAATATAAAGAGCAAGGACATACGAAGCTGCCTTATATTGAGTCGGACCAACGGTTTCTCTAGCTCAATAGGGCCTACGCTGAGCGGCAGCAGTTCTCCAAGGTTTCTGGCAGAGGACCTCCTCAGCGCTGCCTGGAAATGCCAGGGATTGAACCTGGGACCATCTGCATGCAAAGCAGGGGCTCTCTGGAGCTAGAACCTTCCCCAAGACTCCTATCCCAACTCAAGGTTGATTCACAAGCCCCTTTTGTTGTGGCAGGACAGATGGGACCATGCTGCCAATGGATCAAGATGGTTACCTGCCATTTTAAGTACAAGAGACTTACTTAGGAGCATAGGAAGCTGCCTTATGGTCTACCAGCAGCTCTCCGGGGTTTCAAAGAGGGGACTTTCCCAGCCCCACGTGGAGAAGCTGGGGACTGAACCTGGAGCCTTTTGTGTGCAAAGCAGGGCTCTACCACTGAGCTATGGCCAGGACCGGCCCAAGACATTTCGCTGCCTGAGGCAAGGATCAATATGGCGCCCCCTCTCGTTCTGTGTTCAAAACTTGACTGACAGTTGCGTTTTTCTTCACCGCTGGAACAGCAGCCTCCACCACACCTGAAGGCATCAGCTGGCTTAGGGGGCACAGGGCAGCCCCTTTGGTACACAGCTCTCCAACACCTTGCTGCCACCACCTAGCATCTGCTGCCTGAGGCGACTGACTCATTCTGCCTAATGGCAGGGCCAGCCCTGGCTACAGCCCTTCCATTTACACAGAGCAGATCTAGCTATTAGGTGGCCTCAAGACCAAACTGACAAGAAACCATATCAAGATAACAATCTAATCCCAGCCCCCCTTTTTACTATTCAGGGGCTCCTGCTGAGGGTTATTTTGTCCCATATCTTTATGCCATATGGGCAAAAACAAGTAATCCAGCACTGAATTCGACATCTGGAGAATCTTTCATTAAAACAAGAAGACACGTTTTCATTCTTTATGCCAGGGGTGGGCAACTTATAGCCCTCCCTCTGTTTTGGCCTAAAATTCCCATCATCCCTCACCATTGGCTATGCTGCCTCGGGCTGGAGCTGTAAGCCCAAACATCTGGAGGGCCACCATTTTCTCACCCCTGCCTCCTGCCCTACAGAATTGTCTAGACAAGGCCAACTGTCTCCTCACTTTTCAGTCTAACTGAGTATTTGCTTTTGTTTTCACTTATCCAAGGGTTGTAATTTTTTGCTCCTCATTGACAAGAATTAGACATTGCACTAACACAGAAGTATAGTTGGCCTTTTTTTTTTTTAGAAATCTCCCCCAACTCCTGTCTGAACAGTCTAGCAAAAGGCCTTAATCTGAGCCAGAGTTTACCAAGATGTGATTACAGAGCCTATCTTCAGTGCAAAGATTAGCCCTCCAGCCCTGTGAACTTACAGCAGAGTGTTCTGGAGCATGGGCAGAGTGCATTTCCTCCCACCACTGTGTAATAATCCCAACCTGTCCTCAGTGCACCATCAGGGGCCTGGCTGCCTGCTCCTCCTTGGATAGTGCATTTCGGGCTTGAGGAGGTGGTAGGGTGGCCACTTATGAATCGCCACAAAAGAGGAAATGCATAACCAAAAAGAAGGACAAAATATGAAAGGATGTGACCAGGTGGCCTGTGACCAGGTGGCCTGTTCAGAGTGCTGTTCAGGTACTTACCGTTGATGGACAACAGTTCTTACATCCCTTATCTTTAAACCAGAATTGGACAGGAGAGCCCTTCGAATAGAGGACACCTTCAAACAGAGGACAGTCCTCTGAAAGTCCTTGAAATAGAGCACAGGTCAGTGGCATACTTGGAATGTCAAGGGTGCTCTCACAAAATGGCTGCCATGGGTCAGGGCTTGACCATTCATAAAATGGCTGCCATGGTGGGCATGGCCAGTCGCAAAACACTCCTTTCCCAGAAGGCAGACTGGAGAGACTAAAAGAAAAGTCCCTTGCCCGAGAACCTATGTACAAAGCGGAGCTAGGGGTCTGAGTTCCAAAACATAAAAGCACTCTTTTGAACCCAAATAAACCTGGCATTGGAGGGCGGCCTTTTGCTTTGCAGCATGCCAGCCTCCCATGGCTTTTTTTTAAAGTGTTAATTTGAAAAATTCTTAAGAAATAAAATAAAAAAAAATTGGGAAGGGCAAGGAGCCTGACAGGCATCAAGAGAGGTGTCCGTGGGCACCACAGGATAGACCCCAGAAACAGAGGGCTGTCCTCTGTAAAAGAGGACACATGGCCACCCTATAATTCCCATCATTTCCAGCCAGCATGGGAATTATGCTGGGGAACTCTGGAAGGAGTCTCCCATCACAATCTTATGCACGTTTACAAAAAAAGAGAGACACGGAGACCTGGGCAGCTGCTTTAATTAAAACATAATCTGGCTTAATATGTCCTCACCATCCGCTGCCTTGTAATGGTGTGAGAAATCCAGCTTTAATCATATCAGCTCTGTAGCCTTCCACCTGCTGGGGCTGGCAGGGATTAGCGGCCCTTCCAAAGGGCTGTCTCCCTGTTTCTTGCAGGCGTGGTGATAGTACCATTAATTAGTTTTGCGCTCATTTCCTACCATGGATCTTGGTAAGGCCGGAAGGGTCTCTGAACACATCAGAAGGGCGTTCCATAAGAAGTGAACAGACCCTTGTGTGAGGAAGCACATTCTTTGGCCTGTGCTGAATCTGTGGCCAAACAGCTTCTCCAGGTCGCCCCCATTCTGGTTTTATGAGGGAGAGAACGACCATCCGATCCGCTCCCTCCACGCCATGCAGCATTTTATAATTCTCAGTCATGTTCCCCTTTGGACTTCTTTTTACTAAACCAAAAAGCCCCAAACATTTTTGCCGTTCCTCATGAGAAAAGTGCTCCATCTCCTCGCTCTTTTGGCAGGGCGAGTGCAAATTTTGAGGGAGGGGAAGGAAAGGTGCCATCTGAGGACCCCTTCCACTACACTACCCCCCGCCCAAGCTTACCAGAGGTATCAGGCAGGAGTCTTCCTTCCTTTTTACATTTTTATTCACCGACAGGCACACAGCAAAGCGAAGCACCCAGCTGCCCGCCATTTTCTTTTCTCCAGAATGCATCTGGGCCCTGACCAGCTCACATGCATTCTGGAGTGTGAGGAAAACTGGTGGGCGGCTGCAGTCACTGCCAGAGCTTCCCTTCATAGTGCACCCACTACCATAGTAGTAAAAATGGGTGACAGTGGTAGTGGTGGTGGTGGTTTTGGGAAAAGGAAGAAAAGGGGATGAAGGCAGATGGCAGTGGACCCTCCTGGGTATCTGTGGGCCTCGACATCTGTCCGACTATGCCGGCTGCTGACCAACCATGTTGGTCTGTTGTGTTGTTTCAGCTTGACTAGGGGACTTGGGAGAAAGACTTGTGACTTATATGCTGAGGCCATCGGACTATCTAGACTAATTGTCAGGAGCGCCCTAGTGGCCTCTTTCAGTACACTCCAATAGCCAACTCAAGACACAGACAAAAGGATTTTTTTCAAGGCTTTAATCCTTTTACAACTTAATGACTCTTTCAGATGCTAACCACCAGCGACTAAGCAAGAAACAGCAGAGTAGCCTATGCTCCGGGTTAGGCAGTTGGTCCCCGTTAGAAGGAGAATCACTTGAAGACCCTGACCTTATGGGCTAGGGAGAGATCCTTCCTCTTTCCCTTGGGTCCATGGGACGCAGCCGTTGCTTGCGCGCCAAATGGGCACTACGCCTCCTTTCTGCGCCCGCCATCGCTCGTCGCTCCCTGCGTCTGCGTTGAGTGTCTAGCAAGCCCCCCTCCCACACTCTCTCACTGCCCGGGTCACTATCTATCTCAGGAATGCCAGCAGGAGGAATCTCTGCCAGCTGCTGTGCCTGTGAGCGATGAGCTGGCTCCTCTCCCACGGATTGCTGATCCTCCTCAGAATCAGAACTGCTCTGGGGTTCTATCGGCTCAGTTTCCACCCTGACACTAATGCTGCCTACTCTCGCTTGCTATGGCTCTCCAAGGCCCCAGGCAGAAAGACATCTTCTCTGTCACCTGCTACCTGATCCTTCATTTCACCAGCAATGCCAAGGATTGAACCCAGGACCTTCTGCATTCAAAGTATGTGTGCTGCTCTACCACTGGGCTTGGGCACAGGGTGCCTGTAGGAGAGGTATGCTCAGATCCATACAGATGTTTTGGTCAGCGCAACCAAGATGCATTTGTAACATGAGACCTGGAAATGGAACTTCCGTGTGCCAGGACAGTAGGCGTCCAATTATCAGACTCTGTAGAAGTACCCAGAGGATGGCCATCGCCTTAGGCCCTGCTTGTGAACTCTCAAAGGCCTCTGGCTGTCCATGGTTGGAAACAGAATGGTGGGTTAGATGTATCTTTGAACTGAAATGGCAAGGTGCGAAGGTTTGAGGCATACAGAGGCAAAGGGGAAAAAGGTCAGGCTTAGATGCCTGGAGTTTTCTGTTGGGAGGGGGTAACCCTGAGAGAAGTAGTTTCATTTCTCCAGTTAAGTGTCAGTTTCATGTCTCCACTTGAGTTTCATTTCTTCAGGTCTGAAGCAGTTCTTTCGGTTTTGAGGGAGGAGGGTATATAAAGAGAGGGAGAGAGACAGTAAGAGTTTGAAAGACCAGGCTGCAGCCAGAGCAAGAACAAGTCAGGAAGAGCAGAGCCTGAAATGAGAGCAGAGACATCCAGAGCCTGAAGTGAGAGCAGAGTCTGAAGAGTGAGCAGGAAGAAGCAGCCTAGAAAAGTCTAAGGACAGCTAGGGTAAAGGAATTTGCATTTTGCAATGTTTGTTTTCTTGTAATGTCTCTTGTATCACGCAGGGCTATGGTGTAGATATCTTTAGGGTGCAGTCCTATGGCCACTAGTCAGTGGCTAGACAGCCATAGGATCGGTCAGTTCCCGGGAAGAACCAAGCTCCACCGCCTCCCATGCTGCCTAGTAGGCAGTGCGGATCAGCCCCGCGCTCTGCACTCGTAAGAGCAGTGTGGAGCAGGGGAAACGGGGCATTCCTGGGGGTGGGCCGGGGAGGGGAGGTCAGACGTGCCGGTATGACACTTCCTATGTGTTGTTCAGCCTCCCCGCCCCTCGCTTCGAGGTCCCACAGCTAGACAGCCAAAATTGGCTGGCTAGCCATGAAAGCAGGGCAGCAGGAGTATGGAGGAGATGTGCTCCTCAGCACTCCTCCCACCCTGCAGTGGATAGGCAGTTGCCCCTGGGTTCGGAGGCGACCGTCGATCCCCATAGGATTGCTTCCTCCGTTGCAGCTTGCTAGCATTAAATTTACCACTAAACTGTTGTGGTTAAACCCTGTGTCTAGAGTGTCAGTCACCACACGTCTACAGCCTAAACCCCATGGTACTGCGAAGAGGAAGTTTAAAAGAAGGAAGGTGGGACTCTTAAGGAGGCAAGAGATCCTTAAGGGGTTGCTCAGGGGGTCCAGGCCATAAGTAGAACCTTGACACAGGAACAGTCTTCTTAGGGTCATTTGTTGGGCTGTTTTTGTATGTGTACCGTACTTATACATTTAAGATTGGAAGAGGGTCTCAGATTTTGAAGCTTTTAAAGAAATCTACAAGCAACTAAAGTATGAGAATCTTTGAGTGACAATTTTGTAAACACAAAAGTTGAGAATATTAGGGGTTGCCCTCCTAACACACACACACACACACACACACAACTTCCTTCCCCCATTCCACTACTGCTCTGTTGGCCCAGTCACTCTGATCTTTGTCCCTGCTTTTGGGTGCCATACAAACCATGGTTTTCTCACTTTATGGCATTTGAGACATATAGCCAGCTGTCTTTGGAAAGCGCACAGTGCCCCCTGGTGCTAGAAAGGGGGGGAAAGCACTTCGGATTTGAAATTGTGGGATACAGACTGCAATGGCAAGAAGGCTTGCTCTTTTGATATGAACTACACTTTGTAGTGTTGCGTTCTGGTGGCCGGGGTAGAAATTTGTAATGGGCTTCCCATTGGCTTCAGGAGCACAGAAAGGCAACTTTGGTAGCACAAGTAAGGCTCAGTAAAGCATGGTCTAATACAGCGAAGGGTGGAAAGTAGATCTGGTTCTGCTGGTAGATCTCTGCATGATTTGTAGTAGATTCACTAGGGTTTCTGACCCACCCATGCACCCCATTATTTAACAATAGCAGCAACAGAATTATGCCCCCACCCCACCCCCACAGACAGACTCATACTGCTGAAATGAAGAAAGCTTGATCTAACCTGGAGTGGATTTTTGTGTAGATGGACTGTGGGCTCTGTTCAGTTCTGGTACTCAAAACAAATGTCTGGGCTCGGAATTCTTGAATTCTAAGTGTACATTTTTTGCACCAAATCTAGTTAATTAAAACAACAACTGGTAGATCCAGTAAGCCTGAAATCCACCCACCACTGGTGTAAGACAGCACCCAAATCTGTTGGTCACAGATCCCACTTTCAAACCTAATTTGCAACGTGGGGCCCATTTTTATTGTTTTCTGGTATATGTCTGTCTGTCTTTCTAGGGTGACCAGATAAAAAGGAAGGAATATTGGTGGGGGTGATTGGTCATATAGGGGGATTACCTGTTGAAATTCCCTTCTCTCTCTCTTTCTCTCTCGCTCTCGCGCTCTGCATGTTTTGCCTAACTTTTTTCTGCTTTATTAAAAACTAACCAAAAACAGAAAAGAAAGATGGGGCTACACAGCAGCAGTCATACTACGGAACTCCCTTGCAAGGGAGTTAGGTTGTCTCCATCCCTACTGAGCTTTAGATGGGCAGTAAAAACTGCAGTGTGTTTTCCCAGGCCTTGGATGGATTTTCATATTGGTCTGGGTTGCTTTCAGCCTTGCATTCTGTTGGGATTTATTGTTGTTATAAGTTATACATTGCTTTGAGGAATGCAGCTCCCCCAAAAACTTAACCAAAATGGAATTTGGCCCTCATACTGAAAGAGATTCAACACCCCTGGTGTAGACAAGGCTGAAGCAGATTTTTAAAAATGCGTTGTTATTTGTTTAACATATTTGGAAGCTGCCTTTTAAGGTAAGCCCTCCCAAAGAGACAAACATCAAAACTTAAAAACCACAAAACATAATTCAGTGATGATAAAAACAGAAAACTAATAATTAACAGTTAAAGCCAAATAGCACTGTAGATACAACAGGCCCCAGTGGAGTACTAACTTGTTTATAGGCAAAGGTAAACTGGTGAGTCTTAAGGGTCTGCATGAAGGCCTGTAACAATGGGGCCTAGCAAACATCCACTGGAACAGAGTTCCATAAGGGGGGGCACTACTGAGAAGGCCCTGCCCTTCCAGTGGCACAAAGGCCTCTGATGCTGATCTCAGAGTGCTGACAGGATGGTGTGAGAGAAAGTAATCATCTGATTTGGTATAAGACAGTTCACTATGTTACCCTTGAGAGTAGGACAGCAGCTCCCTCTTCTAGCAAGTTGCCATGGTGACACAAAGGACAAAGGACCAGGGTCTGCCTGCCAGGACCCTTGGTTTGAATATCTCGATGCATTACAGTTACTCTGCCAAGTGCATCATATGCTAAAGCCAGTCCCAACATGCCTCCCCACCTTCCCCATCCCATTCTCTGGCTGGGAAGATGGGGCAGCACCTTCTACAGCATGGTTGTTGAACGTCTTTCAGCCCCAACCTGCAGAGGGTGGGCGTTCCAAGAGTGGGTGGGGCTGAAGGCACAACATGCAGGGGCAAAGGCAAAAAAGGTGGGGCCAAAAACACTAAATATATTAGCTTAGAGCTCTTACTGTCAGTAACTAAGCCTTACGAGAGCCATTTCCACCTTGTAGAAAAGGAAAAAATGCACAAATGCCGGGAAACCACCAAACAATCCGGGGGAAAGGGGTGTGGCTAGGGGAAGTGGGTGTGGCCATCTGGGAAACAGCAGAAGGCTGGATTGGAACCCCGGGAGGGACAAATTTGGCCTCCAGGGCTGAGGTTCTGCTCCTCTGTTCTACACTTGGGGGGGTGAAATTCTTACAAACTTTCAGAGTGGGGCACTTAGGTTTGTCATAGACAACAGCAGGGGATTCTTTCTCTCTCTGTCTCTACATTTTTTTATTGCTGTGGGAAAGCAGCAACAGTGGCACTCCTAAGGAGGTCTGGGGACTGTTTTGCCTCACACTGTTTTGCTGTGCAGTCCTTCCAGGTGCGCTGGTTGGGGGGTGGGGGGAGGACCTGTTTGCCCTACTAGGGCAGTGGGGACAGCCATGTTTCTTCCCCATCAGTGCACCTGGAAGGAGTCTACATCATGACGTAGCATCCTTGCCCAGAGGTGCTATGGGGTGAAATGGCCCTGCACAATGCTAGGAGAAGGGACGTTGGGGAAATCTATGAATCCAGGCTGTGGATTGCACAGTGGACTGGCTTTTTCTGAGTCATGCAGATTCCACAGACTTGAGGATCAGTTTTTCGGTTTGGGGAGGGAATTTGCGCTAATTTGCATTAGCAATAATTTGCATTTACTAACGCAAATTAGCACAAGTAGAATGAAATCCTGGTTAAAAAAAATCCAATTCCATCAATGAGTTGACAGTAGAACAAAAGACTCCTGACAATACGTGAAACAGAGAGAAGGAATGGATTTAACAAAATCTATACGTCCCTAGCTGGGAATACCACCACAGCTTTCCTACGGTGGCAAAAACAGTTTTCAAAAGGGTGACGCCTCTGGTTGTGTCTATCACAAAAGTAAATCCCACAGCCCTGAAATTTGTGAAAAAGAATCACCAGAGGCCGACCAGAGATTGTGGGTGCCTTTGCCCCCTCCCCTTATTGATATCACACCCTACTCCTACGAATATGCCAAAAACATTAACGTGGAATTTTCAGCACAGCATCATCGTGCGCTTATGGTGCTATATAAACAACGGTGTATGACTTACTAGGGTTGATAGGGCAGCCATGTTGATTCCCAAGTCAGGAAGACTTGGTACCAGGGTGGCCACTCATGAATCGCTGAAAAAGAGGGAACACATCATCGAAAAAGAGGACAAATGAGGGTCCAAATATGCATATGCCAATTTATGTGTATAGATGCAAATTTAGAAATAAGAATTCTAATTTAAATAGAGATACAGTACTTCTCACCATAGTGGGGAATACTGTGACCAGGTGAGCTGTGTGGCTGCCGGTTCAGTCTGCTGGCCAGGTGCTGCCTGTTGGTGGGCAGCAGTTCTTACGGTTCTCTTTCTTTAACCCAGAACTGGACATACAGTCCTGCAAACAGAGGACAGTCAAATAAAGGACTGTCCTCTGTAAAGGACACCTGGGCACCCTGCTTGTTACACAGGTGGTTGAGCCTGGCTTCGGTGACATGCCCATATCTCCTATTCTTCTACCGCATGAATTTATATTCGTTGCAGCTTATTCTAGGTGGCCATTACAAATAAAGCACCAGCAGACCTTCTATTTAAAATAAATAAATAAACATTTGGCTAACTCTTTTTCAATTTACCCTGATATGACAAGGCGATGACAGGGCTGTTTCTTAGCCTCCTTGTACCAATGATTTATTGTTATTTGGGCTGAAGTTTGGACGGCCGCCTGGCCTTTCATTCCTGCAGAAATACTCCCAATTTCATCTCTCTCCCCTGTCGCTTTAATGGCATCCAATCTTCTATTTATACAATGAATATTTATGAAGGCCCTTAATGAAGAAGATAGAGTATGCGAGGGAGAGAAAAAAAGGAGAGTTTTTGTTCATATTTGCGGTTTGTCAGATGCAGCGCGGCGCCTCGTTAGTATGCGAGCAGCTTAATTTCTTGATTAAATTTCTTCTTACAAATATAATATTGGAAATTAACTTCCACCTTTTTACCCAAGCAGGGGAGTGGGAGGTGAGTGGGAGACAGGGAATCAAGGAAGCACTTTCCCTGAGGGTGTCACCCAACAAGCCCTGGCGGCAATTGTACACACCAGTGTCTCGACATCTGTTGGGGGCAGAGCTCCTGTGGCCATTTTCATATTAATCCATCTCCAAGGCCCAACAGAGCGTGTCGTGCCCGGATGTATTTTACACAAAAGGGCGCCTACCAGAGAAGCACAATGACGTTCTTATACATCAGTACTCTGCTACTAAACCCAGTGATTGGCAGTGACTGCTGTAAGTTGACAAGAGTCTTATGACCCCTGTGTTGAAACAGTGATGCTGTCTAGCAGTGGGTTCCGAGACCCAATTTGTGGTGCTGGATTTGACCTACAAAACCATAAACCAGGATGGGGTACCTCTGAACCACGGAAGTTCCCCATCCAACCTGAGTAGGTTTTGACTCCTGCTGTGGGTCCCATCCACTCCCCTTCCTAAACCCTGTCCCCTAAGGCTACCAAGGGCCTGGGGATTCCCAGTGGAGGCTGGTGGCTCCGTTGTCAGCGGGGCAGTGAATCCGCTCCGGGCTTCAGCCAGAACCAGCCAGAACCAGCCAGAACTCTAAAGGAGCTCTCCAAGGTATTCCCACACATAGCACACTGCTCATCCACCCAATAGGTGCACGAAGTGCTTTGACTGCACTGCGCCTCCACCCATCCGGGAGGCCACAGCATGGGCAAAGTGTCCCCGACTAAGGCAGTAGCTGGAGCATTCCTCCAGCTGCCATCTCCGTCCGGGCGGCTTTGCTGTGCATGAGCCTTCCCCAGCCCAGGAAAGCTCATGTGCATTGAAGCTAGTTCCCAGGCAAAGTGCTGGCTGGAACTCCAGCCAGTGCTTCAGCTGAGTGTCAGGGGGCCCTAGCCGGCCTCTTTTAGTCTACTCCAGTAGCCAGCTCCAGACACAGACAAAGGATTCTTTTCAAGATTTTATTCCTTTTACAACCTAATAACTTTATCACCAGCGACTAAGCTATGAACAGCAGCGTAACCTATGCCCCGGGTTGGAAACAGTTGGTCCCCGTTTGAACGAGAATCACTTGCAGACCCTGAACTTATGGGCTAGGGAGAGTCCCTCCCTTTCTCCCTTGGGTCCTCTGGACGCGACCGTTGCTTGCGCGCCAAATGGGCACTACGCCTCCTTTCCACGTCCTCCATAGCTCATCGCCCTGTGTCTGCATTGAGCATCCAGCCAGCCCTCCTCCCACGCTCTTTCACTCCCAGGACCACTATCTATGTCTGGAATGCCAGCAGGAGGAATCTCTGCCAGCTGCAGGGCCTGGGAGGGATGAGCGCGCTCCTCTCCCACGGGCGGCTGTTCCTGCTCAGAATCAGAACTGCTCTGAGGTTCTATGGGCTCAGTGTCCACCCTGACACTGAGATCAGATAACATCAGCAGGCAAAGGCATCTTCCCCCTCACCCATAATATGTTCCCCACCCCTGCCATAAATGTCCAGTTTCTGGGTAACTCAGGGAAAGCCCATGAACCTCTTGAAAGTTTAAGATCAGTCAGTGAGGCCCTGCCTCAAGTTCATACTTAAAGTACAGGGAGGGGGCATAGCTCAGTGGCAGAGCCCCTGCTTTGCATGCAGAAGGTCCCAGGTTCGATCCCTGGCATCTCCAGGTAGGACAGGAAAATGCAGGAAATTCCTGGACAACCATTGCTGCCAGCCAGTGTCACCAATACTGGGCTAGATGGACCAATGGCCTGATCCAGTATAAGGCAGCTTCCTGTGTTCTTACTTAAATCAGCCCTTTATTCAGAACTATGAGGACTAGGATCTTACCTATTTTTTTAGGGAAAGGGCCATAGATCAGTGGTGCAGCACATGTATTGCATGCACATGGCCCAGGTTCCCTGGCATCTTCGGGAAGGGCTGGAAACTTTTCTTGGCTTGAGACCCCAAAGAGCAGCTGGCAGGCAGTGTCAACAATACTGCGATAGATGGACCAAGGGGCTGACTCAGTATATGGCAGCTTTCTATCGTATAAATTGAAACGCTGAATGGGTTCATGGGTGAAATGTATTACTGTTGCAGTTAAGATCTGTACTTTTAAAAAGAATATCGGGGGAAATCATTATTTGTTTTACAATGCAGTGTTTCTGATTCTAGTGTTTGCAAGGAAGGAAGGAAGGAAGGAAAACATCTTCCCAGCAAAGAGAAGTAATGTCACCAGTGATGTTCCTTTTGAAAACAGCGGTCTACATTTATTAGAATCTAATACACAGACCCTTATGTTCAAGAAGCACTTAAAGCTGCTGTTTTAATAACCAGGGCTGTTCTTCTGTTCAGAACTCAGGAGAGTTCTAGAGCTCTTTTATCATTTCCCTGGACTATATCCACAACTACAACCTCCCACTCTGAGCTGAAACCAACGTTGAACTGTAAAATTTAAGATTCATAGATTTCACAGTTAAATTAATGACAAGATCCACGAAGTGTTATCCTCAATTAGTGAATATGATTTCTTTCTTTTTTTAATAAAAAAAGAGTGAACTTTAAAACCCTATGAGAATGACTCCAAGCTTCAGAGTTTGGATGGATGAATTGCAAGTTTTGATCAAAATTTCAGCAACTCAGGGAGCAATCCTATGGCCACTACTCAGTCAGAGGCTAGACAGCCATCAGAGATGGTGGTTTCCGGCAACCGACCTTCCGCCCGCCCACGCTGCCTCGCAGGCAGCTTGGAATGGCCCCACGCTCCGTGCTCGGAAGAGGAGCAGAGAGCGGTGAAAACAGGGCATTCCTGGGGGCGTTCCAGGGCAGGGAAGGCGGAAATGCCAGAATGACACATCCAACATGTCATCTGGCAGCTGTTTCCCCTGCTCTGCCTTCCTGCGGCTAGACAGCCAAAATCGGCTGTCTAGCCACGAATGCAGGGCGGCTGAAGCGTGGAGGGGCCAATCCCCTCTGTGCTTCTCCTGCCCTGCATTGGACAGGCAGCCACCTCCAAGTCTGGAGGTGGCTGCCTATCCCGGTGGGATTGCTCCCTAAGTTAAGGAACAAAAAGAGTATTGTGTCACCTTGACAATTAATAGATGTATTATGCTTTAAGCTTTTTTGGCCTAGCTGTGGGCGGTATTTCATACATCTTGACAAAGTGGTCTGTGGCCCGTGAAAGCATATTAAGGGCGCAATCCTATCAGGATAGTTGGCTGCCTCTGAACTTGGACTATCCAATGCAGGGCAGGCAGAGCGTGGATGGCATCCTCTCCTCCATGCTCCGGCCGCCCTGCATTTGCAGCTAGACAGCCGGTTTTGGTTGTCTAGCTGAGGATGTTGGAGGGGGGGGGCGGGGGAGGCCACACGGTGCATAGGAAACACCGTAACAAGGCCTCCGTGGTCTTCTCTCCTCCCCGCTCCTGGGAACGCCCCCTTTTCACCTGCTCCATGCTGCGGTTACGAGTGCGGAGACAGGGAATAACTGCGTTGCCTATGAGGTGGCGGTAGGGGGTGGGCAGGGAGCACCGTTTCTGGGAACCGAAGTCAGAGCCCTGGCTCCGAGCTTGTTTCCCAGAAACCGAAAAATCCTATGGCCATTTAGACACTCTCTAGCGGCCATAGAATTGCTCTCCCCATAGGTAGCCTTTAACCCTTAACTTTTAAAGCATCATATGACTCTTTGTTGTTTTTTGTTACAACAGTCAAATGTGGATACCTAGCGAAAATAATAACAAAGCTAAGGTTGTGGCATTGAAATGTCAGTATCACACGCATGCACACAGACACGAAGGGATTTCAGAATCAAAATTTGGATCAGATTTGGTAAGTTAGATGCATTTGAAGTCTTATACAAAAGGTTTATTTTGCCCCTTATGTCCTTCCACAAAGTGCGGCCAATAAGATATACTTTTCTTAATTATCACGGAGCTGCAAGGGTCCTCCAAAGCAATCCAGTTGATCCCCTGAACAGGATCAAGATCCAGTAAATTAATCATGAGGAAGATTAATTACCCCACAGAGGGTAATTACTGAAAGCACAAACTAAAGAAAAACACAACTTTACAAGTCTATTAAACTGAGAGAAGCAGACATCAGTTAAGTTCATTGGCATTCATTCTTCAGTTTATTGTCTGGATTGAATAGTTATTCTTTGCAGAGGAAAAATTTATTGATTTTTAATTCATATTTATAAAATAACCTTATTTTACAAAGATTTACAGCTCTGGGTAGGCGACTTAGGCCAACTCTGTTGTACTTCATTAAATAATCAACCACAAATTGCATACTATAAAAAGGGAAACAAAAAAGGAATAGTAATGCAAATAAAAATCAGAACAAATTTGGATAGAATCAATCCTTCCATACAAACACAATATAACCTTACAAAATGTTGAGAGGTTAGATATTTAGTAGAAAAGGGGCTGGAATGGGATAGGGGCACCAGTGAATCAATCAGATAATTGAGTTATCCAAGGACCAATTCATAAGATTGTTTTTCAAGTGGTACAATCTTCCCACAGAAAGTTTTAATTGTACTCTTTTTACATGGAGAGGTGTTTGTGTGAAGTAAAGCTCAAGTGGAAGCAAAAAATCAAGAGGTCCACACATTGAAAACATACACACTACTTTTCAAGGAATTTCTTCCATGTGGTAATTCCGGATTTTCTCCACATGGCATTGCTCTGTACAAACACCCTAACTTGATGATAAATACAGAAGTCACTATGTGCAACTACAACATCAAAAAATAATAATGTGATTTGGGCCCAAGATAAAGGACAAGATTCTCCTGCCCCCGCCAGAACTGTTGGCAACATCGTGTCTTGGCAATACGCACACTTATTTTAACGGCACTGAGATGGGGTCAGAAATTCCTGTATAAAATTAAAAGAATAGCAGTCCCGAAGTGAGAAGTTTCCAGGCTCAATTTCAAACCAAACTATTGATGAGTTTTGCATTGATGTGAATCTCCATTCCTGCCTTTTAAATCACCTCGATTTAAGCTACTCACAGTGGCCAAGTGTTGTCTTCTCACCAGCAAAACATGGATGGATGGATGCCCAGGTAATGGGCAGAGGCTACTTGTCTCAAAGAGTTTTTGGATTGGTGGTTCCCCATCTCTTTTGGGGGGGCCTGTCCTGGTGCGTTGGTCCCTTAATGCCAGCGGTGGAGCTTCTGCCGACTCGACAAAGTCAAGCGTGCAACAGAACTTTCCGCTGACAATGTTCAGTACGAAGGTCCTTTGACAGCACCTGGTTCAGTCAAGCGGGCCGAGGCATATGCAGAGGCTCCCAAGCAGGCGGCTGCTTCACAGAACCCAGGAAGGCCAGCAGGCCCAGGTAAACCAGGGCGCCCTGCTTGTCCTGGAACACCTGGAGTTCCTCGCTCTCCATCTTTGCCGTTGACGGCATGGCCAGGGTGACCAGGAAGACCTGGAAGAAGAAAACAGGCATGTGGTCTACTTGTGTGTCTTCTAAAATGGGTTCTGTGTCTCTAGCCATTCCATAACCACGTCTAAAAGAGTCCACCCTGTCTGCTTAGGGCAGCAGCAGCAGCAGCAGAAACATGTGGCAAGCAAGATCCCTGAAGGACATCTCCCTGAAGGTCGCCTTTGCTGCCGCCGCTGCCACCTTTCAGGGGAGCAGAGGCAGGAGCCACGGCTGTCGGAAGACAGCTTAGGCGAGGACGCCTGCCCCCAAGAGGTTGAAGGCAGCTGGCTGCTAAAACATAAGCCTGGCAGCACATTGGGGGTTGGCTAGTTCTCTGTGGCCGCTGGTGAGGCAGCAACACCAGCAGGAGGGGCCGGGAGAGGACGTTAGGAGTCCCTGTCCCCACTGCCTCCAACAGCCATTGCCTCTGAAAGTTCTAAAGCAGCCTTCCCGGACCTGGGGCCCTCCAGATGGGTTAGACTACAACTCCCATAATTCCTGACAATTGGCTAAGGTGGCTGGGGCTGATGGGAGTCATACTCCAACCCATCTACAGGGCTCCAGGTTGGGGAAGGCTGTTCTAAAGAGCGGGAGCCATTGATACCGTCTGCTCAGAGGACTCTGAAGAACAACCCCCTTCCACCCCATCCCAGGCCAAAGCTTTTTCACCAGGTGGGTAAACAAGCAGGTTGCAATGGTTAAGAGGAGGAGCAAGCCTGGGAGGCTCTTGCTGAGGGCCTATGCCAAGCAGGGGGACCAGTGACAGGTGCCCGGCCATGGCAACCTTTGGTAATACCACTGTCTGAAACCACGAGTAGCACTTGCTGCTCTGGATCAGCCATTGTGAGGGCAAAAGATCTGAGTGCCTATAGATGTGTCTATATTATTCTGAGTTGCTGAAAAGTGGCATACAAGAAACCTCAAATGTAAAACAAAACAAGAAGTGAATAAAGGCCGCAGCTGATCTCAAGGGATTCAGCATCCTCTTTCCTCCAGGAGCCATTCTCATTTTGAGAGCTGGATCAGTTCAGGCTTGTTGTTTTTTATATAAAATCAAGACAGTTTGCCCGGTCAGAATGAAAATTAGGCACAGAGAATCTGTCTGAGGCAGAGCATAATCTGGCCAAACTTCAGGGGAATCCAATGGTGGGAAAAATATCGAAGTTACAGCCGTTTAAAATCTGTCCTTTTAAACCATGCTTGAGACCACTTCTTTGCTGGCACCAAACATGCCTCCACTGTTTCCTTTTGTCGATGTGAATTATGTCAAAAACGTTACAGTGCTCTGCTCTTCCGTCGCTCATGTGAAAATCCGCTGGCTGGATTTCACGCTGCGAGGCTTTGGAGCACACATTTCCAATCACAAGTGTTGGCACCAGTTCCCGGTGCATGTCTGTTTGAACCCTCGAGGGTGCCAGGAAGGGCTGGCAACCTTGCCAGCAAACAGCCTCGGCTGTCTAAACAGAGTCACCAGCAGAAGGAGAAGGAGGCTGCGGGGAGGACAGGGTCATTTCAGTTTTCCCAGCCTTGGACCTGGATGGTCTACTGGTAACTTGTGGTCAGCAAAAAAACAGGCCTTTGGCTCACCTGACTCTTCTTTCCTAGCTCTCACCCTCCATCGCCTGGCCACAGTGATCCATGCGCTGTTTAGACAAGATTGGACTAAGGCAATGCACTTGATGTGGGGGTGCCCTTGGGACTGATTCAGAAGCTGCAGCTAGAGGAGAATGCAGCAACTACGTTGCTCAGGGCAGCTCCCTACTGGGGTCTCTGTCCCTCCCTAATGCTAGACCAGCATTCCCCAACTTGGTGCCCTCCAGATGTGTTGGGCTGCCATTCCCAGGTGGGGATGATGGGGATTGTAGTCCAGCACATCTAGAGGGCACCTTGTCAGGGTAGACTACTTCAGTCGATCTCAGCGGTAATCTTACCTGGTATGCCAGGTGGTCCTGGCATCCCTTGATGTCCACGGCCCGGCTCTCCTTGCTCTCCTTTCTCACCCCTCTTTCCTAGAATTGCAAAGTGGGCAAAAAGTGAGAGAATTTGACTTATTTAAGCATTAACGCTTCATGGATATTGTTACTGTGGCTGAATCAGCTCGGCCATCCTCCTCTGTCTCCCACCTCCCAGATAAACCATGGGGACGAGGAGGCGTCATGGACTGTGCATACTTGGGAGGTACATTGCTCTGGCAGAAGAATAGGGAACAAAGGAAGTGCCAACCCTGTACAACATGATGCTAGTTTTTGTCCCATCATGAATTGTTCACAGCGCCGGGAGGAGCATGCAGCGATTCTGCAGAATAAAACCCATAGAATGTACTGTTGGGTGCAGCATTAAGCTTCTTGAAAATCTCACCTTTACATTTAAATGTAAAGAGTAAGTTTCTAGCCCTTATGGCTGTGACAATGAAGGTGTGTAGGCCATGCCTACTGAAACCTCACAAACTGGAGGAGTGGCTGGATAGGAATTCCAGTGGGTGACGGCAAGGGGGCTTCAGTGCCCCACACACAGCTCCACGTTGCCTCTCCCCACAACTTGGAAAACCTGAATAAATTACACAACCCAGTGAACGTTGCAGAATGCATTGTGCCAAATAGGATGGCAAAATGATAACAGAGGACAAAGAAAAGGCAGAGGTGCTCAATTCCTACTTTGGCTCAGTCTTCTCCCAAAAGAGGGTCTATGACCCCACTGGCAAAGGCGAAGTACAGGCTGAAGGGGCAGGATTGCAGCTTGAGATCGACAGGCATATGGTCAAGGAACACCTCATTACTTTGAATGAGTTCAAATCTCCAGGGCCAGATGAACTGCATCCTAGAGTCATAAAGGAACTGGCAGAAGAACTCTCAGAACCGCTGTCTATTCTCTTTGAGAAATCATGGAGGACCGGGGAAGTGCCAGATGACTGGAGGAGGGCTAACGTTGTCCCTATCTTCAAAAAGGGTAAAAAGGAGGAACCTGGGAACTACAGACCAATCAGTCTGACATCAATCCCTGGGAAAATTCTGGAGCAGATCATAAAGCAATCCATCTGGAAGCACCTTGAAAACACCTTGAAGCCAACGTGGATTTGTCAAAAACAAGTCCTGCCAGACAAATCTGATCACATTTTTTGATCAAGTCACCTCCCTTGTGGACCGTGAGAATGCTGTAGACATCATATACAAAGCTTTCGACAAAGTGCCCCATGATATCCTGATGAGCAAACTAGCTCAAAGTGGGCTAGATGAAACAACGATCCGGTGGATCCACAGTTGGCTACAGAATCGGACTCAAAGAGTCCTTATCAATGGGACCTTCTCAAGCTGGGGAGAGGTAACGAGTGGGGTACCGCAGGGCTCAGTCCTGGGCCCAGTGCTCTTCAACATTTTTATTAATGACTTGGAGGAGGAGGTGCAGGGAATGCTGATCAAATTTGCAGATGACACAAAATTGGGAGGGATAGCTAATACTTTGGAAGACAGAAACAGAATTCAAAGTGATCTGGATAGACTGGAGTGCTGGGCAGAAAACAACAGAATGGCATTTAATAGGGACAAATGCCAAGTTCTGCACCTAGGAAAAAGAAACCAAATGCACAGTTACAAGATGGGGGATACGTGGCTCAACCACACTACGAGCGAGAAGGATCTTGGAATTGTCGTCGATCACAAGCTGAATATGAGCCAACAATGTGATGTGGCTGCAAAAAAGGCAAATGCTATTTTGGGCTGCATTCATAGAAGCATCGCTTCCAAATCCCGGGAAGTACTAGTTCCCCTCTACTCAGCACTGGTTAGGCCTCATCTGGAGTACTGTGTCCAGTTCTGGGCACCACACTTTAAGAAGGATGCAGACAAGCTGGAGAGGGTTCAAAGGAGGGCAACAAAGATGATCAGGGGACTGGAAACAAAGCCCTATGAAGAGAGACTGAAAGAACTGGGCATGTTTAGCCTTGAGAAGAGAAGACTGAGGGGAGATATGATAGCACTCTTCAAGTACTTGAAAGGTTGTCACAGAGAAGAAGGCCAGGATCTCTTCTTGATCATCCCAGAGTGCAGGACACGGAATAATGGGCTCAAGTTATAGGAAGCCAGATTCCGACTGAACATCAGGAAAAACTTCCTGAGTGTCAGAGCAATACGGCAATGGAACCAATTACCTGGGGAGGTGGTGGGCTCTCCCACACTGGAGGCCTTCAAGACGAGGCTGGACAGCCATTTGTCAGGGATGCTCTGACTTGGATTCCTGCATTGAGCAGGGGGTTGGACTCGATGGCCTTGTAGGCCCCTTCCAACCCTACTATTCTATGATTCTATGAAATAGCAGAAAACAGGTAGATTTGCATTGTCAATAAAGGTTTCAGAATGCAGCTGAAGCTTTTATTTCTTTAAATTCTTTAAAGCTCTGTTTTTTCTCTTGCTTCAGTTGCCAGCTGGACAGCTGAAGTCAGCCAGGCCTCTCAGCTGTCCCAGAACTTCCCCTACGAGGCATCCCTAGCAGACATCCACACAGGTCCAGTACTGCTTCTGGGCACCTGCCCATTCTCAATGTCACACTGCCATGATGTTGCAGTGAGTCACCCACAACATCACAAGCTGCTTTAGGGTCCCCACTCCCAACACCCAGCCCACTCCACCACAAGAACTATCCATGACAACACAACCAAAATATTGGCAGCTTGATGCATCCTTCTGTAGCTTGATGTTTTGGACTTCAACTCCCAACAGCCCCACCCAGCATGGCCAATGTCCCAAAATGCTGGGAGTTGTAGTCCAAAACATCAGGAGGCCACAAGGTTGGGGAAGGCTGGCCTGAGGCACTGAAAGTGGGGCGGGGGGAATGGACCTATTTATTGGGCGTTACAGAGAAGCTGCTGAGGAGAGAATGTGGGTTAAGAAAGAGTCCATTTTCAGGTTGAATGTGTCATGGTCTCAAGGCACTGAGCCCTATACAGAATAAGGACATGTCTAAACTAGGCTTAAAAGAGGTTTGCTGGCCTGGTTTCCCCTGCCAGAAATCCTGGGAACTGTAGTTTGGTGAAGACGCTGGGAAGCTATATAACACAGTTACCAGCACCCTAAACAAAGGTTTACAGTTCTCCAGATCCCTTTGAGGACACCATAAGCTAACCTGTTATGAAGTACCCCAAAATTCTGCTGATCTGGGAAAATGTGGCCTGTATCTGGATGGGGACTAAGGTTTTTTGGTCTTGGAGAAGGGCAGAAAAACAGGTCCCATAGGATGTTAAGGCCTTGCACAACCCAAGAGGAGATGCAGACTTCTTGCATAAATTTTCTGGCCAGCCACTGTGCTCTGATTGCCTTAATTCCTCAGTTAACACTTGCAAATTTCAGATCTTGCCTCAGGACAACAACTACAGAAGCCCCCACCATGAAAATATTTTATGCTCATTTCTAACCTTCCTATTTAAGCCAAACAGACAGAAAAATAAAGAATTCAATGCCTTTTAAAGCTGTAAGAAACCCAATATTGTGTAAGCAAGCATGCCTACATGACTCTTTTGTCACCTTTGCTTAAGACCATCACCAAAATCCCCCTGGCTATCTTGCTTACCTGGACCTGTGAAAGCCAGAAATATGCACCCTTCAACTCCCATCCTTTCCTCACATCAGGAAAGAAAAAGAATCCCATTGTCTTCTTTCTTCCCTTAATGTATGACACCTAAAAATCCATTTTCCAACATCCTTGAATAATCTTGAAAGAAAGACTTGTTTTGTTTTATTCTAATTGTTACATTCTGAGAGAAAAAGGATAAAAACAGCAACCCAAATTCATAGAACAAGAGGTGAGGGAAAGAAGGAAAGAGGTCTCCTTCGATCCTTTCTGCTCAGAAGAGCACTCCCCCCCCCCCGCTTTTCCTCCCTTCTTTCTCCCCTTCTTTCCCAGAGAAGGAACTCAACAGAGCTTCCCATCACTTTACAAGCCAGCAGATAAAGAGAGGTAAATCTTTGCATCATCTTTTCTTCCCCTTCTCTCTTTTCTTCCCTTTTCCTAATATTCCACCCAATACCAAACTCCAAAACTCCTAGACTTTAGCTCTTTCTCCATCCACTTTCTCCCCAAATCCTGCATTTGCTCTAAAACTCTCTCAGTCTCTCCAAAGTCTGTTACTCCCCCATTCAAATCATCCCAAGATGAAAGTTCCTTCACACACACACACACACACACACACACACTGTCTCTCTCCTACACACACCACACACACACTTTTCTATGCATTCCAAGGTACTTCACTATTGACTTTAAATGCTTATCTTTAACCTTCTGAGTGTTAATGTATTATTCTAATTCTCCAAATGTATGTAGAGTTCTAATTCCCCTGATGTGTGATTTTAATTCATTTTGAATTCCCCTTTAATAAATAAAAGAATTGCTTTCTCTGACTCTGTCAACTTGGGGGGGGGGTGTATCGGGTTTTCCTAAGCGCCCAGAGTTCAACGCCAAAAGATCCCTCAGGTATGTGTTTGGTTTACATGTATGTGATATGCATGTCTATGTAAATTAAAGCACACTTCATAACAAAACAGTTTTAAGTATTTTGTAGCACACACATATGAACTTGAGCACACTCCGGGAGAGAGTGCAGGACAGGAAGGCCTGGCGTGCTATGGTCCATGGGCTCACAAAGAGTCGGACACGACTCAACGACTGAACAACAAAGCATACACATGGCTAAACACAGATTCTCGTCAGACAATCCTCCCAACCATCTTCCCACTCTTGCACATGGCTCCCCTCTCCATTGCCTGCCTTGCACTCACCATCATTGGTTGTGAGATCCACACTGGCAAATGGGGTTAGTGTTTGATCCCCAAAATGGAATTAGGAACCGGGGGGTGCAGGATGGATTCTGGTTTAGCGGCCAAGTGCTCACCAGTCGGTTTTCTGACTGAGATGTCACAGCAAACCACGGGGAGCACTAAGAGGAAACAGTGGGAAGGAGGGAGTAGCGAGGGGAGCGCCAGCGATTTTCAAGCTCGTGTAAATTCTCTGAAAATCACTGAGAAGCTCATTTCGGTTCATTCCCATTTTAGTTTTTGACATGTTTTTCAGCTCGTTCAAATGGGCAAAGTGCATTTTGAAGAAGAAAAGTGCATATTTCTGTGCATATTTTTCAAGTGTACACTTTCCTCCAGTTGACTAAAGTGTGAAAATTTCAAAGCGCGCATTTTTTTAAAATACGCATTTTTTGGACGCAATGAACATTTCTAAAAAAAAAAAATGCTCCTGCTCACATTCGGGATCATGAACAGGACATGTTCACATGACTTGTGAACAGAAATGAAATTTTCATACATCCCTAGGAGAGAGCATGCATAGTTTGAAGGATTGTCTGTAGAGCTCTAGAGGACTTCTCATGTAAAGAAGCACCCTTACCTTTGGGTCCTGTGTTGCCAATCTGTCCCACAGCTCCTATGATTCCTGGGATGCCACGAGGGCCAGGGGGTCCATGTGGCCCTTGGTGACCTGGAGGCCCAGATGGTCCTGGAGGTCCAGGTGGTCCCATCACCCCTGCCCCACCCAGGGCATCTCTTTTAGCACTAACAGCTAATTCAGCCAGTTGTTCTGCAAGGCAGAGAGAGAGAGAGAGAGAAAGAGAGAGAGAGATGGATGTGGCATATACCTGGGCCTCCTCTGTCCTTCCTTATCAGATTCAGGAAAGACAGAAAGGAAGTACTTCTTCATTCACATAACACATAACTGAACTATGGAGTTCAGGGCTGCTTGGTGAAGCAATGTCTTACATTGCTTGGAAAGGGGATTAGGCTAATTTGTGGAGGATGGGTCTATGCATGACTATTAATGAGGGCGATATGGAACCTCCATGTTCAGAGGCAGTGTACCTCTGAAAAGGAATTGCAGGGGACAAGCAATGGGCGGCGAGAAGGCTTGTGGGCTTCCTGAAAGCATCGGGCTGAACACTATTAGAAGCAGGATGCTGGGTGACATACATCACCCTTCTCCGTGTTGGACTACAACTCCCATAATCCCCAGCCACCAGATGTGTTGTGGTCCAACACATCTGGAGGGCACCAGGTTGGGGAAGGCTGACATAGACCCACTTTAGTCTGATCCAGCAACTCTCTGTACTCACCTTGCAACATTTTTAAGGCCACATCAACAATGTGCTGATCTCCCGTGTCCCTGCCCTGGAAAATGGAAAGAGAGGAAATGGACTCAGACCTTGTCATGCATCACAATTGCAATCACAGTTATTAGAGAGCTCATAATTAGCTCTCTAAGGCAGAAACCGTACATATGCCTGTCATGTGGCTTGTGATTATCATAACCTCGACTCTGCATGGAAAAATATATATCTAAATGGTGTGCCAATAGGCCAGATAGGGTTGTCTAAATAAATCATGCAATTGTGCATGTATTCGCTTATTTTGCATAATTAATCCCACCTATACTAACTATTGTCAATAGGGACCCCAAAAAGCCCTGCAGAGCACTGATACTCCACCCACTGAGCACTGAAAAGGCTAATCAGCCCCCTTTGCTGTATCAAGCAATGCCTGCAAGTCTTTAGCTTATAGTTACATTAATAAGGCCTAGACACTTGGCTTGTTTTTTAAGCTGAACTTTTGTGTCTGAAAGAAGTTTAACTTTGGGGGATGCTGACTTCCATTTGAAGCGCCAAGTTCTATGCTTTGGGTTGTACAAGTAAAGACATGTGGAATGAACGCCACTCTGGTTATACCCATTCAGTGGGAATAAATAATTTGTTTGGAAGCCACCATATACAGCTGTGGGAAGGGATATTCTCCAGATCATGTCACTGCTGAAAGGAATGGCAGTGGAGTCAGATTATGCCTGCTTCTGAAAAAGCAGATTGGCTTAATGGCAAGAGTAATCCAGAGCTAGATGTTCTTGCAAGTCTGGTGCAACTGTTCCAGTGTGCTTCTATGGTATTGCTGAGATCTGAATTGTGTGAGTTAACTCAGACACAGGAAAGAAGGCAAAGAAAAGGGATGGCGAGCATTAGTGTGTGGCTGTGTCCCCTTTCCTGCAAAGCCTAGGGAATGGAGGCCATCCCTTGGAGATGCAAGGTCCAAACGAACGTGATCCAAGCCTGTTAGTCACGCCGACAAAACAGGGAGATGTTCATGTTTGCAGAATGAACGGCAGCAGCCAACTGGTTTCTAAGTCGCATGCAAATGACGACATTTCTAATAATTTCTTAACTTTTTTCACAGTACTTAGTGATGGCCTTAACAGGGCCCTGTGGACTAATTCTGAATGTCCAAAATCTCTGTAGCAAGGATGCTACAGTTAGACCACCCAGCCTTCCCCAACCTGGTGCCCTCCAGATGCGTTGGACAACAACTCCCAGCATCCCTCAGCCAGCAGAAGGCTGGGGGGTGCTGGGAGTTGTAGTCTAACGCATCTGAAGGGCACCACATTGGGGAATGCTACAGTTAGACTCTCTATTGCAACCCTGGAAAGTGGGAGGTGCGTCAGCCTTTGCCAGTGGAGGCTGGTGGCTCTGGTGTCAGTGGGGCAGTGAGTCCTCTCTGGGTTTCAGTCAGAACCCCTCAGAACTCTAAAGGGGCTATCCAAAGTGCACCTTGGATAGGTCCTTTAGAGTTCTGACTGGTTCTGATTAAAACCCGGAGCGGATTCACTGCCCCACTGACACCGGAGCCGCCAGCCTCCACTGGTCTTTGCCCAGATCCCTTCTGCTGGAGCTTCAGCTGAATATCTTTAATCAGCAGACAGGTCTATTTGTAGTCCTTTCGGTAGCACTGTGTCTCCCAAATAGATAAGGCATGCTTTAGGTGGTGGTGGTAGGGTTACTAAATTAAAAATTGGGGGCTCAGTTCATTCTTGCACCAAAAAGGCTTTGCTTTTAGAGTGTGAAAGAGTCAGAATAATAGATGCCCAAAGGAGCCGCCTCTGTATGTGGCATGGCTGTTTTGCTACAGTAACATGGAGAGTTATGGGGGTTTACTCACTGGGGCACCTTGAGGTCCAGGCATTCCAGGCACACCACGCTCACCACCAAGTCCTCGCGGCCCAGGAAGTCCTGGGAAACCTTGCACACCGGGAGCTCCTCCGTCCCCGGCAGGTCCAGGATAACCAGGCTCCCCACGGACACCTTGCTGTGAAAGATGAGACGCTTGTAAGACAAGGCCTCCCCAACCTCACCCCACAGTCCCCACGGCCCCTTTGACATGGGAGATCTACACACCATTATAAGGTTGTCAGCAGGACCTTTAAGCATGTGCTGTCTTGATGGATAAGACCAATGGTTCATCCAATTTACCATCCCAAATTCCAAAGCTCTGCCAGGGCTTAATAGACCAGACCTGATGGTAACATCCATCCGATACTGTGAACCCACAACATACAGTAGCCACAGCTGTCATCTGGCTGAACAAGGGGTTCCATTTTGAGCTATTGTGCCTAATGCCCACTATCTTCCATGCATTTGCCTAAACCTTTCTTTTAAATCATTGATGCAAATGGCCATCAGAACATCCCATAGCAGTGAGTTCCAGAATTATGCAATTCATGAAAGAGGATTTCCTTATGTTTGCCATAAATTTGCTGGCTATTTCATATGCGTGTGGTGTGTATGTGTATACATACTCTCTCTTCATACACAGTAGCTACTAGTCCTGATGGCTGTATGCTACCTCCAGTATCAGAGGCAGTATGCCTATATACACCAGTTGCTGGGGAACATGGGCGGGAGGGTGCTGTTGCAGTCATGTCTTCCTTGTGGGTTTCCCGTGGGCAGGTGATTGGGCACTGTGTGAACAGAATGCTGGACTAGATGGACCCATGGTCTGATCCAGGATGGCTCTTCTTATGGTCTTAATCCTATCCACATAATTTCATAAACCTTTAGCATGTCTCCTCTATGCTTGTTTTCCCTAACCTGAAAACCTCCATGTATTCAAGCTTTTTTCCATAGGGAAGACAATCTACCCTCCCCGATCATCAGAAGAATTAAGTTCTGTTTTTTAAAAAAAAAAACCCTGCCTAATTCACAGTTTTCAGTGCAGCATATAATTTGACTTTGCTTTGCAAATATTCACCTGTCCCTTTGGTCCTGGCTCACCCGATTCACCCTAGGAATAAAGAACGGAGGACAAAGGTAAAGACGGTGGCTGCAGCCTCAGCATTGGCACTCCTGAACATCCTGCTTAGGCCATCAACAAGCATCAGTGGGGAAAACCCACCTACAAAAATTTCATTTATACCATCAATATACCGACAGAATGTATTGCATTAGGATTATCCAGACCAAAAGGCAGGGAGATCTAGGCCTTAGCTTCCCCATCTATGAACTAGGAGCACTAAGACAGAAAGAGGCAGGGAATGTCACTTGTCCCTAAACTGAGAATATTTCCTAAAATCAGCAAAAAGCCTGTTATTGTGCTATTGCCTGTCACCTGCCTAATGGATGCGAGACCCCTTAGCCATTGGTTGAGCTGCTATGTTGCCATGGAATGTTTACAAGCATTCTAACTGCTCAGAGGGAAGGTATCAGGAACAGAGGACTGACCAACAGTGCAGCATTTCTGTGATAACTGGCAAATTTGGCAAAGCAGGGCAGAGGGTGGCTCTCAGAATGTCTATGAAGAGAGTGGACTGTGTAGTTTGCAACTTCTGTGCACACTACCCACCAGCCCAAACTGGCAAGTCAACAAAAACACTCTTGTAAACTATCTTACCTTCTCCCCCTTCTCCCCGGGAAGGCCTTCAACACCAGGATCTCCCTATAGGGAAGGAAAAGTATATTTTCATAAATCATAACAGCAAACAATTCTGTCCCATCAACCCCAAACCATTCCTTCCTGTTCCATTTTATTGCTCCACTCCCACTCTTCTGGAGTGGTTCCGGGACAAGACTGCATGTCTTCCATGCATCCTTTTCTCTGAAGAACCACTCCAGAAGAGTCCACTGCTTCCCAATAATTCTGTTGATGGTTTTCCCCCAAAGCTCACTGCCCTTGTGGGATGACACCACACTGGCTAGGCAAGAACAGCGGCCAAATGCTTCACACAGACACTGCATTCGCAGAACAGTTTTGGAAAAGATGAGGGCCAATAAACTGAAGCTGAATTCAGACAAGATGGACGTACCAATTGCCTGGTGGTTCATCTGTTCAGGGAAGTGGTATTTGCCCTGTAGTTGATAGGGTTGCACTCCCCAGAAAGGTTCGGATTTGCACTTTGGGAGCTCTTACAGATGCAGCTCTGGCGCTAGAGGCTCAAATGGTCTCAATAGCTTGGATCACTTTTTACCTGCTTAGGCCAGAGTACTAACTGAGGCCTCTTCTAGATAGTTCTAGCACAGGAGGGTTGAACCTCTTTCAGCTCAAGGGCCAAATTCAGTTTCAAAGAACCTCTCAGGGGCTGTATTCCAGTGATGGGTGGGGCCAAAGGCAAAATGGGAAGGGGCCAAAAATAACAAAAGTACCAAAACGTTTTAGCTTGAAGCTGTTACTGCCAGTAACTAAGCCTTAGGAGAGGCATTTAAAACTTTAGAAGGGGGAAAACTGTGCAAAAGTTAGGAAGCCACCAAACAATTTTTGGTTGGAGGAAAGGGGAGGGCGTGTGGCCATTTGGAGAACTCTGGGTGGTCAGATTGGGACCCCCGGGTGGGCGAGATTTGGTCAGCTGGCCCAAGGTTCTGCACCCCTGCTCTACGGTTGCAGCAAGCCAGTGCTGTTGCAGCTTATATTTCTGCCCTCAGCTGCAGGGCACTGCCCAAGGTGCTGAACCTCTTGCTCTATGGGCCACCTTGGTTTCTGTCCAGGGACTTCATCTTGCTCCAGCAGGAAGCTGGTTTGGGCAGTCCTGGGCCTGCGTTCCCAATATCTCATTTGGGCCACTGTCTCCTCCTGATGAGGAAGATGGTTATGGATCAGGGCACTGCCTTTGGAATGCCCTCTACAGAGAGATTCACCTGGCACCTGTGTGGTTACCTTTTAGGTACTAGGTAAAGACCTAAAAAAAATTCTCCCAGGCCTACTAGATAGTTTCATTTTTCTAGATTTGTTGAGATTGTCTAAGCCACTTAAGTGTGGATCTTTAACCTCTTCCTTGCTTAGTTTTGATTGACTTGGTTTTATCTGCTGCTGTTTTTTGTGTTATTGATTTCTGTAGATTAATTGTAGTTTTTATACACTTTGTTACCTTCCTTGGGACCATTTCCTGCTGAAGGTATGGGATAAAAAACTTAATAAATAAAATAAGGCACAAGAAGAAGGCAGTAAATTCCTGGTTGCTCTCACCATGGCAACTGTATGGACAAGAACAGTAAAAGGACCCCAAAACAATCATAGACACTTACAACGTCACCTTTGGCTCCATTTTTGCCTGGGCCACCCTAGAAGAGAAACAGAAGAGAAAAATGTTGAGATTCAGTATGGACTATCAAAGAATTGTATATACATTTCCAAGGGCCCACCCCATCTCATCACTGCCAGATAGGTCGATCCACCCAGCAGCCTCTCAAAAATAATCTTTCCACAATCCTGACCACAGTGCTGTGTGCTACAAACTGGGAATGGGAAAGTGCTTGCATAGCAAACACCAGATGAATGCAGCAAGATGCTAGACCTTATGGCTGCAAAGGTATGTCTGGAGATGTGTGGGCAATGCCAAAATCTCCAACACCAGAGGGGGAGGGGTACCAGAATAATTTAATTAAGTAAGTAATTAATTACATTTCTATTCTGCCCAATAGTCAAAGCTCTCTGGGTGGTTTACAAGAAATTAAAACCTTAAAAATACAATATTTTTGTTAAAAACCCAGTACATAGGTTTATCAGCTTATACATCTATATTTTGTAATGAATGCACTATGCAGTTAGAGTTGACTGAAGCTCAGAAATAAGTCTGGCAGTTATATAAAATAGATACTCATGATGTTTCTAAAAATAATGTGATACCGTCGTATTTGCAAGTGGTTACTAAAATACAAAACTCAAAACTTTCCTGGTTCCTACATTTTCAAATGCGTGCCATTATAACTGCATTGAAAACTAAATATAAAAGAAAGGCCTTATAGGTGTGTGGTATAAAAAATTTTAATGATATAGAACAACAAAGAAGCAGGAAAAATAGTTATATAGAGAAATGGGAAAAGGATCTACAGAGATCTATTAAATTCGAACAATGGGAGTGGATCTGGAGGAACATTCCTAAGCTGTTAATGGCAACTTTGTTAAAAGAGAACTATGTTAAGGTTATGTTTCACTGGTACTTCACCCCATATAAATTAAACAAAATATATAAGAATTGTTCAGAGAAGTGCTGGAGATGCAGGGGGATGATGGCTGATTTTATTCATGTATTTTGGTCTTGTCCAAATATTTTTTTTTTTTAAACAGGAAATGGTTTTGTAAAATATTTGTGAAATGACAGGATATATAATTGTCAGTATAACTGTGAAATGACAGGATATATAATCGTCCCAGAGATGATCCGCGCTGCCTAAAAGGCAGCAGGGGAGGGGGCGGAGAGGTGGTTTTCCAGGATCCGACCTCGGAGCTCTGAGGTTGGTTCCCAGAACCGAATAATCCTATGGCCATCTAGCCGCTGTGTAGTGGCCATAGGATTGTGCCCTCATTTAAGAAGATATAAAGAACAAGGTGCTGTAAACAAGTTTTTTCAAAATTGGTCACTCTTTGTAATGTACTGGAATTCTAAGTTCGTGGTTGGTTGGAGTCCTTGTGTTTGAAATGTTATAAGTGTTTCTCTTTTTTTCTTGTTATATCTTGTGGTTTGTGGAAATAATAAATTAAAATATACAATATAAAATATAAAAACCATTTACATACAAAACCCATTTTCAAACCATCAATGCTAAGGTTTCCGTTGGTTGGAGATGAGGCTTCAAGTGCCCCATACAGCTTTGTTGCCCCTTCCCATGACTTTAAAAATCAGGATAAATTATGCAAAGTGTGAAGGAGGAAGAGAAAGGTAGACCAGAATATACAAAGTATGGTAAATTATGCAAACTTGCTTGTTTTGCAAAACGTATACAAGGGGACCAAATTTTCTTGGTGCAGAATCTGGGCTTGCAAGAATTAGTATCTTTTTAGAAAAATAATACACACTGCTTGGCTTATAACCACTAATGTCCCATGAGTCCAATCTCTCTTCTTCCTTCTACCCAGTGCAGGATAACCATATTTATGGAAAAGTACGCTTGTTTGTGCAATTCTACCCAATTTGCAGTTGGCGATGGCCACCAACATAGCTGGCTTTAAAAGGAAACTAGACAAATTCCTGGAGGATATGGGTAACAATGGGCATAGTCACAATGGCAATATACACCCTCAAGGATCAGAGGCAGTATGTCCCTAAATACCAGTTGCAGGGGAATGATGGTGGGAGACAGCTACTGCCTATGTGCGCTGCTTGTGGGCTTCCAAGAGGCATCTTGCTGGCCACTGTAGGAAAGGGGATGCTGGACTGGAGAGACCTTTGGTCTGCCCCAGCTTCAATATTCTAACTGGGAGTCCTACTGCCATTCCTGACTTGTTGACCCCAAACCTGGTTCTGCCATTAACATAAGCTAATACTGTATTCAGGTCAGAGAAATCATGATGGTACCTTGCCGCCTCTAATTCCTGGGAGACCTTGGGGCCCCGGAATTCCTGGGGGACCCTGTTCCCCTTTCGGGCCCTGGAAAGAAAAAAGAGAAAGCACATTAGGAGGAAGGACGTAGCAGGGAAGAGGCAGATATCCAAACTGGGAATCTTTCTGGTAACTAGAGACAAGGAAAGTGAACAATCAGTAGGGTTCCTATGAAACTGGCTCAGCTACGTTCATAAAGCACACACTGGCATTTGACAGCATGGAAATGGTTCAAAACATTTAAAACTGCTGAAGGCAAATATTGGTTGTCAGTTAGATAAGGCTGGTTTCTACCATATATAATAGACATTAGGGATGTACGAAAGTCACTTACCTTTTCGAAGGGTGACATTTGCTGTGGGGGGGAGGTGCTCTGTCCCTCCCCCTGAAATTCTGGCCGAGGGGGGAGGCACTCCGTCCCTCCCCCCTGAAATTCTGGCCGGGGGGGGAGGCGCTCCGTCCCTCCCTCCCGAATCCTGGCCGGCCGGCTCTGCAAATGGCGGCGGCCGTAGCCGCTTCCGTTTGCGTCCCTGCAGTCAGCCGTGATAGGCTACGTAAATGTTTACGTAGCCTATCACAGCTGATTTAAAAGAGAAAAAAACGCACGTACGCAAATGGCGGCGCCCATGGGCGCCGCCATTTGCGTTGCTTATTTTGACACGTCTTAGTCTACGTAGACTAAGACAGCGAAAATAAGGGGAACGCAAATAGCATAGCGTCTACGCTATTTGTGTTCCCCTTATTTTCGCCGTCTTGGTCTACGTAAATGTTTACATAGACTAAGACGTGTCAAAATAAGGAACGCAAATGGCAGCGCCCATGGGCGTCGCCATTTGCGTGCGCGCGTGTGTTTTTTTTTTCTTTTAAATCAGCCGTGATAGGCTACGTAAACATTTACGTAGCCTATCACGGTGTTTTTTAAAAATCTAGCCGTGATAGGCTACGTAAATCTTTACGTAGCCTATCACTTTTTTTTTTTACTGGAAATGGCAGTGGCGGCGGCGGCCAGTCAGAAGACCGGCCACCGCCGCCGCCACCGCCGCCAGGAAGATTCGCCCAAGGTAAGTCCCATCCCGGGGGGGGGCGGGGGGGCAGACCATTCCACCACCGATTTCAGGGGGCCGAATGCGCTGGCATTCGGCCTCCCCGAGATTTGTGGCGAAATTCTCTGACATCCCTAAGTTAAAGCAATAAACAAACTGGAATATGGTTCTTAAGTGTAACAGAGATGTTTCAAATAAAGATACCCCTGGACCCTCTGGTTTGCTTTTTGAACAATATAAAGGATGGAAGTCCAAAGGATTATTAGGAGCTTTTGCTTTATCTTTTTTCAGTGGCTAGCATTCTTTTTTGCCAAACAATGGAAATCAAATGAGAGACCTAAAAGAGTGAAATGGTTTCATAAAGTATGGAAACAGATGAAATTGGTAAAGTTGACAGCCCTGCCCTGTTATAGACAGAGCTGGCTTTCCCATGGAACAAGATGGACCTTCTGTTCTCCCTCCAAAGCAGAGGAGGAATCCTGCAACCAACATTGAACACGTCCACATGGTTATTAGTTCTTTGGCATTTTAATCCAGGCGGGAGGGGGGGGGAGAAATCCCATCCTACTGCTTAAGTCTTATTTTGCTACCTTCAGTAGCTGTGCCTTACACCTTCTGTTTATCTTGAAGATCCATCCCACTGCCCTGGCTGGTTCAGGCAAGTTTATGATTAAACATTTCTTACTGCCCTGGTGGACATTGTAAAGCTGCACTGACTTTTGCATTCATCAACCCTGCTGTGGGTTAAAACTCCAGATATTTTGGACTACAACTCCCAGCATTCTGACCATTGCCCATGCTTGCTGGAGCTGATGGGTGTTGAAGTCTCAAACATCTGGAGGGCATTGGGTTGGGGAAGGCTGGTGTAAGATTTATTACCTCTAGCACATCTGTTGAAAATATCATTTCAACCATCAGCTCCAGCTGTCACCCTTTTCCCCCACGCACTGTTCCTTTGGTACAACAGCCTGATGTGCAGAAATGTAGCAAGTGACGTCTTTGCTATCACTTTATCCCCATACCAGGAAAAGCTTCACCAGCCTGATGTGCAGACATTACGGAGATGAAGATTTTCCTGACACAGAGAGCAAGTGATGGGAAAAGCTCCACCTCCTTAGTGGAATCTTCTTGCTTGGACCCTCTCTCTAAATGGATGGCATTAGGTTCTAGGCATACTAGAATGGAAAGGGTTCCTCCCACAGTTACAGCTGTTAGAGACATGTGGCGTGTAATGTCACATTATCTTGATCCATTTTTTCATGCTAAATTGACGCTATGGGGAAAACCACATTTAAAAATTGGTAAGGAAATGTTTTTGTGGCAGACATGGACGGATAAGGCGATTTTTACCTTGGATCAACTGGTGGGTGCTGATTATTATTATTTATTTATTATTTATTGAATTTATATTCCACCTTTTTTCCTCCAAGGAACCCAAGGCGGCGTACATCCTCCTTCTCTCCATGTTAACCTCACGACAAAAACCCTGTGAGGTAGGTTGGGCTAAGAGTCTGTGATGGGCCCAAAGTCACCCAGTGAGCTTCCATGGCCGAGTGGGGACTAGAACCCGGATCTCCCAGCTCCCAGTCCAACACTCTCACCACTATGCCACACTGGCTCACTGTCTTATGAGTTTTGTCATTCTCTATTTTGCATGCTAAATATGATTTGCCAGCTACGAATGAATAGCAATACTTGCAATTGCAACATTTGTTAGTATCTAGGTTTGACCTTGCTACTTTTACAGCTTCAGCTTGCTATTGAAAGCACTTATCAAGGCCAATCAGGCAAATCACCCTACGATCCATGTCTATAAATACTTATTATTGGTGAATAAATATGATATACAGGGTCTTAAGCTGGCATGAAATATCAAACAGGATTGTCCCATTTTGCCTAATCAATGGATTGCCATCTTGGCATCTGTATCTCATGTGTCCATGGCCCTCATGTTGCATCTTAATCAGCAAAAACATTCATTGTCTATTGGACGCTGCAACATCTTTTAAATAAGGGTTTGTCTAAGTTGCTAATTATTGGAGGTGTCACACAGCTAATGCTCCTTTTAAGCATATGCTTTGGCAAAGTCCAGTAGTTGTCCCTTTTTGGGAGGAGGTCATTATACGGACACATTCTGTATTGGAACACTCCTTAATATTTACTGATGTACATGCTCTTTTAATTTATGTACCAACTTCCTGGAAGTTAATGCATGGTCAGCGCAAATGGATTTTCCGAACCCTTCTGACAGCTAAAAGACTTCTATTACAACACTGGAGGGATAAATGCTCACCTCCTTTAATGCAATGGGTTGAAGACCTTACAATGCTTTCAACATTTGAATGGATGGTGTATAGACATCACCTGCAGATGGATACTTATTTGGGTATTTGGTCTGCTTTTGTGTACATTTATGTATGGTTCTTAGAAACCTGCATTTTCGTGTGTGTGTGTGTGTGTATACATTTCATATGTATTGGAATTGATATATTCAAATCTATGTAGCCACATTTTTTCTTTGTTTGTTTGTTTTTCTTTCTTTTCTTTTTTTCTTTTGTTAAACTGTTACAATAAAAAAAATTAAAAAGTGATGGGAAAAGCTCCCCTTGCTCAGTGCCTGTAGGTCACCCTAGTGTTCAAGCACAGAAGCAGGGTCAGCAAAAAAAAGACGGCAACACTACTCTCCTTCCCACCACACCCCTTTGAGCTGGAATAACTGTGTCGAGTTTTGACAGTGCATAAATTGGTGAGCTGAAGCTCTGGTTGGCTGACCGGCCAGGCTAATCAGAAGAGGGGGAAATGCCAAGCTGGAAGCCAGGGTGCAGGAGGTTAAAACTGACCAGCTGATCTTCTGGTGCTCCCTTGCTTTGTTCCAGCCTCTCAGCTGCCGCCCTGGGCCTCCGAGAGCTGCACTTACCAGCACCCAATCTCAAGACCACAACCATCCCTTCCCTTGCGCTACGCCAGAGTAAACAGCAGCCCAGGAGACTTTGGGGATGCTGTTTTCTGCAAGCACATCATTTAGCAGTGCGAAATGGGCAAAGCCCTGAAAACATCATGCCATGAACTTGCTACAGCACCATTTCCCAAGATGAGTGCAGTGCCACATGCCGATACTGGGAGAAAGGAATACATAAATGAAGTAAAGGCCCCTTTCAGCCGGATCCGGAAATCGCTGGTTCGAATTTGGCCTCTGCCCTGAACTCCCCAGGTGGCCTGTCAGATAAGCCACTTTCTCTCAGTCCAACTGCATCTGGAACAAGGGGGTAATCATACTGACCTACCTTACAGGTTTGTCGTAAGGATTACAAGATAAGTTATGTAATGTGCTTTGAGCTCTCAAAAGTGTTGTGTAAGCACAAAGGATTGTTATTCTTATTAACCACACAGAAGGCTGCCAGCCACATCTCTTCATGTTTCAGCCCTTACGCAACAGAATCCTCACTCTCAAGGAGGCTGCTCAAGAGCATCTCTGCAGGAACCACTCCTCATACGGAGGCACGCTCAGCAGAAACGCAGGTGGAGAGCAGCTGGTGCTTGCTCTTAAACACCCCAAAAGGAAAACTTTTTTGTTCCTCCGCTTTTAAATTCAGACGTGCATCTCAGTTAGAAACAGAGGAAGCTGCCTCATACCACATTAGACCACCAGTCCATCAAGCCCACCCTAGTCTACTCCAGCCTTCCCCAACCTATGTTGGCTGGAGGATTTTGGGAGTTGTAGTCCAACACATCTGGCTAGGGCATTGTGGAAGCTGGCTTAGGGATTTCAGGAGTTGTAGTCCAACACATCTGAATGGGGAACTATGGGAGTTGGCTTGGGATTATGGGAGTTGTAGTCCAACGCATCTGAATGGGAGCTAATACGCTGGCTGTGGGATTATGGGAGTTGTAGTCCAATGCATCTGGCTAGGGCATTATGGGAGTTGGCTCAAGGATTATGGGAGTAGTCGTCCAACACATCTGAATGGGGATTATGTGTCCAGTACATCTGAATGGGGGATTATAGGGGTTGGCTAGGAGTTTATGGTAGTTATAGTCCAAGACATTTGAAGGGCAATAGGTTGGGGAAGGCTGGTCTACACTGACTGGCACCAGCTCTCCAGAGTCCCAGGCAGAGAAAGGTCACTTCTATCCCCTGCTACCTGATCCTTTTAACTGGAGATGCCAAGCATTGGTGCCTGGTATCCCAAGGCAGCTGCTGGGGCCACCTCTCCCAGCAGGCCCCACCAGTGGTGACACCTGTCCTGGGCCCTCTATGTTGGGCAACTGCCTCTCTCTAAGCCTCTGTTTTTGTTTCTCCCAGCTCACCAGACAGACCCTATATTGGGTGCTCTAAGGCATTGTGGAAATTAAAACGGCAGCTCTCAGCTATGCCTGGAGTGCTGCTGCTATCACCATTGCCAGCTGAGCTTGAAGTGGGGGCCATCAACATAAGAGGTGGGCCAATCAGAGGTCAGCGTGCCTCAAACTGGGAGCCCCCCCACGCTGCCAAGTATTGAACATTGCACTCAGCTATGGTCCCCTTCAGCCAACATAATTTTGGGAGACACGGTGTTCCAAGTAGAAAGCATAAGCAACCAAGGGCTATAGGCAGAGAACCAGTCCATTTCCCAGTGTCTGGTTACTTAGCTACTGAGCTTCTTGACTTGTGAGATCTGTGGCAAAAGTAACCTGAATATAATAACTGATGTTGAGTTTTGCAACCTCTTCAAACCACGAGGAGAAGTGGAGGGAGAGGAGAACAAGACCTTGTGGAGGTGAGAGCACTCGCCAAGAGTTCCTCCAGGAAGGAAGAAAAAAGGAACATATTTGAATTCTGCTCCTCTGGATTTACTCATACTCACCACTTTCCCCTGCAGCCCCGGAGGACCTACTGGGCCTCTCTCGCCCCGATCTCCCTGCGAAAGAGACAGTAAAGGGTCAAGACGTCCAGTTCTCCCTTAAGTGGGAGCTAAGCACATGTGGGTTAACGAAACCCCAACAAAATCTCAGCTCTTGAATGGAAAATCACATCTCTCCTGAAGCATAAGCTCCAGTGCTACACAGGAGAGCACCTCACCTTCCAGAGACCCCCAGAAGAGCACTGAGATGACTGGAGCAATTAAATGTGCACATTAAATCCACCATCCACCCACCCCCATTTTTAAAGTAAGATGGGAGAAATGCCACACACACACACACCCAGGAACACCATCACACTATCGCTGCTTTCCGAGGGAATGTGTTTTTAAGGACTTACTTTCACACCAGCGACCCCTTGTGGCCCCGTGTCTCCTTGAGGTCCAGGCTCACCCTAAAGGGAGGTGTCCCCCCCACAAAAAAATTAGGAGAACTTGATTTAAAAGACAGAGTCCTTTGCTTTGTTAGACTGTTGCAGGGAAAGCAAAGATCCCTGTGCCTTGGGAAGAAATTAACACATTGATAACAAGAAATTAATTAAATATTATTAACTGTGTGCATCCTTAATGTGCCACAGTACTCTCTGTGAGTCTTGGTCGTAGGATTTCATAGGATGGTGCTGCCCCCAGCTGTCCAAAACAGAAATGTGCAAGCTTCAAAAGCAGGCCGTTATTTTGCATTCACATGCAATGATCTGTTCTCAAGCCCTGGGCTCTGCCTCTGGGCACTGGAGATCAAGTTTTAAGGCGCAATCCTATGTATGTTTAGATGGGGAAAAGGCCATGGCTGGGAGTTGTAGGCCTTTTTTCCATCAAAACATGCATAAGATTGCACCATTAATTGATTGATTTCCAATATTTCTGTGTTTATAGAAAGGCGGGTTGTAATCAAGGCAGCTGACCGAACCAACCAACAAGGAATAAGCAATAAAAGGACAGCAAAAGAAATACCAATAAAAACCACCCTCCCCCAAAAAATCCTCTGCCAGATGAGTCATACAAACAAGCTAGCCATGCCACAAGCTCTTTAAAAAACACACGCACACAAACTCCCCCTTTTAGTACTTGGTGGTGTAATTTAGGGGGCCACACAAAACATGACACTAAATGTATGTCTGCATTCAAGGTGCACATTTTTTAAAAGGGAAAATTGCTGCCATTGCCGGTGGGGTGAGGGCAGCAGGATACAAATCACAGGGGTTGACAAAGCGGAGTTTAGTCCAGTCCCCACTGCCAATAGCGGGGGGACGGAGATTTTTGCTGGGAGGTTATGCTCAAAATCCTACATGCTAGGCTTCAGCAGTATGCGAACCGAGAACTACCGGAACTACAAGCTGGGTTTCGAAGAGGCAGAGGAACTAGAGATCAAATCGCCAATGTTCGCTGGATCATGGAGAAAGCAAGAGAATTCCAGAAAAACGTCTATTTCTGCTTCATTGACTACGCTAAAGCCTTTGATTGTGTGGATCACAACAAACTCTGGCAAATTCTTAAAGTGATGGGAGTACCAGACCACCTTACCTGTCTCCTGAGAAACCTGTACGAGGGTCAAGAAGCAACAGTAAGAACCAGACATGGAACAACTGAGTGGTTCAAAATTGGGAAAAGAGTACGACAAGGCTGCATATTGTCACCCTGCTTATTTAACTTATATGCAGAGTACATCATGAGAAACGCCGGGTTGGATGAATCACAGGTCGGAATTAAGATTGCTGGGAGAATTATCAACAACCTCCGATATGCAGACGATACCACCCTAATGGCAGAAAGCGAAGAGGATCTCAAGAGCCTCTTGTTGAGAGTGAAAGAGGAGAGTGCAAAAGCTGGTTTGAAACTCAACATTAAAAAAACTAAGATCATGGCATCTGGCCCCATCACTTCCTGGCATATAGAAGGGGAAGAAATGGAAGCAGTGACAGGTTTTACTTTCTTGGGCTCCAAGATCACCGCAGACGGTGACTGTAGCCATGAAATTAAAAGACGCTTGCTCCTTGGGAGGAAAGCTATGGCAAACCGAGACAGCAAAGTAAGAAGCAGAGACATCACCTTGCCGACAAAGGTCCGTCTAATCAAAGCTATGGTTTTCCCAGTAGTAATGTATGGCTGCGAGAGCTGGACTATAAGGAAGGCTGAGCGCCGAAGAACTGATGCTTTCGAACTGTGGTGCTGGAGAAGACTCTTACGAGTCCCCTGGACTGCAAAGAGGTCAAATCAGTCAATCCTAGAGGAAATCAACCCTGAGTGCTCATTGGAAGGACAGATACTGAAGCTGAAGCTCCAATATTTTGGCCACCTAATGCGAAGAGAAAACTCTCTGGAAAAGACCCTGATGCTGGGAAAGACTGAAGGCAAAAGAAGAAGGGGACGACAGAGGATGAGATGGCTAGATAGCATCACCGATGCAATGAATATGAACTTGAGCACACTCCGGGAGAGAGCGCAGGTCAGGAAGGCCTGGCGTGCTATGGTCCATGGGGTCACGAAGAGTCGGACACGACTGAACGACTGAACAACAACAACAAGCAGAGCAGGTGGGGGAGGGGTAAACTTCCCCTCTCTTCCCGCCATGGTTCTGACCCTGCTTGGGTCCTGCTTCCCTGACTAACTGAGTTTTATGAAATATTAAATGCTGTAATGCATTTAGCACCATGTCTATTTTTAGCCCTAAAGCAGCCCTCTGCAGACTGGTGCCCTCCAGACTGCATGCCCTATCATCCCCAGCATATCAGCTGGTGGTGATGGGACTTGTAGTCCAACACAGAGAGCTTCGCCTATTGGGCGGTATAGAAATGAAATGAAATGAATAAACAAATAAATAAATAAAACACATCTGGGGGGTCCCCAAGTTGGGGAAGACTGGCCTAAAGGGAAAGCTTCATTGTCCTCCAGTGGTCCATTAGCTCCAAGGAGTTATATGGCTTTTCAAATGGCATTAGACCATTTTACAGAGGACAGGTCTATTGAGGGGTATTAGCCAGTGGAGGCTGGTGGCTCCGATTTCAGTGGGGCTATAATTCCACTCGGGGTTTCAGTCAGAATCAGCCAGAACTGTAAGGGAGCTATCCAAGGTGCTCAACCTATTTTGGGGATATGGTTCAGCACCTTGGGTAGCTCCTTTAGAGTTCTGGCTGGTTCTGACTGAAACCCAGAATAGATGCACAGCCTCACTGAAATCAGAGCCACCAGCCTTCACTGGTATTAGCTATGGTGACTCAATGGAACCTCCATGTTCAGAGGTGGTATTCCTCTGTATGCCAGATGGTGGGAGAAGCAGTGAGGCAGGCTGGGTGCCTTCATGCCCTGCATGTCAGATTCCCCAAAGCATCAGCTTGGGCAATGTCAGAAACAGTATACTAGGTTAGAATAGATGGCCAGCCCCTTGGTCTAATCCAACCAGGATATTTTATGTTATGTTTTTAAGGGCCAAACTATTAATTGTGTGAATGCAGTTAACATGTACATTTTAAAAATGCAAACAGCAGCCATTTGAGGGGGGGTGGTGAACAGATTCAGGACCATGCGGGGGCAGGGAGGGGAAGTTTTACTCCTTCCCCTTGCTGTGGTTCTAATGAAAATCACCCCCAAAACTGTTATTTGCATCAGGAGGGAAGCCTCTGGCTTGGGCATGGGGCAATTTCAGTCGGGTACACAGCAGGAGGGAAAAGGTTAATCCCCCCCCCAATCCTGTTCTTAGCTCCCTGTGGTTGCTATTTACATATTTTGCTTAAGTTCCAGACCCTGGCCTGCAAAACAGGATTCTGGTTTATGTCCTCGTTCGTATTGTCCTTTGCATCCCGGTCCTATGCATGTTTACTTCAAGCCTGTCCTACTGGGTTTACTGGAGCTAATTCACAGCCTTAGATGGTCCCCCACTTTGAGATGCCAGACACAGAGTGCCAGACACACAGCTGTCATTCTACAGATGCATTCTTAGTAGTGGCAGCAATGTTAGTTTAATAAAGGGTGCCTCTGAGCATGTGCAGAGTGCAACCTCATCAGTCACTATGGAGAAACTGCAGCCTGCAAAAAAGAAAATGAGGTCTGTGAACAGGAGTAAAGAAGCAAATGCATTCTGCTTCACCTTCACTATGAGGTGATAAGAACCGCTTAGGGATTTTGTTATATTAAGCAGTATATAAAGGTAAAGGTGTCCCCAACCAGTCGTGTCCGACTCTAGGGTGTGGTGTTCATCTCCATTTCTAAGCCGAAGAGCCAGCACTGTCCGAAGACGCTTCCGTGGTCATGTGGCCGGCATGACTGAACACCGAGGTGCACGGAACGCTGTTACCTTTCCCGCTGAAGCGGTACCTATTTATCTACTTGCAATTTCTTGCTTTCAAACTGCTAGGTTTGCAGGAGCTGGGACCGAAGACGGGAGCTCACTCCGTCACGTGGCACTCAGGTCTCGAACTGCTGTCCTGCCGACCTTCCGGTCTGCAGTTCAGCATCTTAACCACTGAGCCACCGCGGTCCCCAAAGCAGTATATAAATATTACTAATAAATAGATAAAGTCAGAGTAAGCAAAAAAGGGGAGGAAAAAGCAAAAGCCCAGTGGAGAGACAACAAGACCAAGGGAGTCCCAAATATCCTGTAGTGCCCCTGCTGTTTAAAGTACACCGCCATGAGATCTTCATGATATAGGGCAGGATAAAAATGTAATAAATAAATATAGGAAGAAGCAAAAATGGAAGAGGGAGATCCCCTTTTACTTACAATTTTCCCAGGCGACCCAGACGAACCTGGTAATCCACGTCCCCCCGGTTCACCCTGTTAAGACATCAAGTGACCAACATTTAAAGCCTTTAACAGCTCCCCAATTCTTCAGAAGTGGCTATGAAGGTCTGTGAGTGCCTTATATGTGGCTTATAGGCAAAGAGAAGCAGACAAAGATGACAACAGCAGCAGCAGACAAAGTACCTTTTGTCCTGGGCCTCCTTTTGTTCCAGGTGTGCCTGGCAAGCCCTATGGAAAAACAAGAAAAACCCAAATCATTTGTTGTGGGCCCCATATGATCATTTCTGGTGTGGTCTGGTCTGGTCTGGTCTGGTCTGGTCTGGGAAGAGGTACTTCTAGGCACAGACCCGGAGATAAATTCCCTCCAAGAGAAGTTGGATGATGCATTACCACAAATTGTTGGTGGTCGGGATATTCAGCTCCATACGCCATCCGTCATTATTACGTTTTTATAAGCAGGCCTCTGCCGGCACATGGTAAGCGGAGCAGTAAGGATTTTTTAGACAGCAATCCTATGCACACTTACTAGGGAGTAAGTCCCAGTGAAATCAGTGGGGACTTATTTCTGAATAAACATACATAGGATTGTAGCGTTAATCTCAAAAAATATTAAAATCATACATTACTACACAAAAAACAAATGCCTCTCTAAGTGAGGACACTTACAATGATTGTTCAAATAGTTAACAAAAGGAGCCCGTCTCCGCAATTACTGACAATTCCCATTTCTACTGGCAGATGTATTAATCCAGTTAATTTGTCCATTTCAGCTACAGCAAAAGCTTTCCTGAACCAGTCCATAATACATAATTTTCCATTACATTTCCAATTTTCTGCAATCACAATTCTCACAGCTACCAACACATTTTCAGCAAGAGCCTTACGATTACGTATACAGGAAGGGGGTTTTGTGTGTGTGGGGCGGGGGGGATTGGTCTGCTTGTTTAGAACAAAACGTAGCAGTGGCTGTTTTCTACTGATGGATAGTGTGACCCCGCTGATTCGAAACCAGGAAAGTTGCAAACCTGCCTTCAAGCAGTATAAAATGGGATGTCAATTGTGCGAATTTTAGTTGAAGCGCAGAAGTGTTTTGTACAATGCATGCTTTTCATACGTTGGGTGCTTTCACATGAGGCTTTCAAAACACCATCACCCTGCCTCGTTCATTTTACCAAGCGGGCAGGTGTGTCCAGACACCATCATCTTCCACTTGTAACCCTCCCGAGGTTTTCCCACCACGTCCTGTTTTTTTTCTTACCACAGAAAATCTGTTCAAGAAAAGATGACAGATTAGCTGCATAATGCCTTCTGGCTGCTAGAGCTAGGACCCCTTCATCTGAAAGTACCCATATACGTCTTTGTCCTTCTTTTTTATTTAATTATATTTATTTTTATATCTTTTTATTTGTATATATCTTTTTAAATCACAGGGGGAGTGGACAGGCAAATGGGTCACACATGGAGAAGGGAAGTGGGAGTTGTTTGTTTATACAATCATATACATACATACATACATATACTAGAGCAACTCCCGTGTCACCATGGGGGCTAGTAGTCTGAGAATGATTGGATAAAGATATGTTTGCCCAGTTCCCTTGTGACTGGAACAACTTTACACATTTAAAATAAATGTACTACAAATAAACGCGGCAAACATGAAAACAAAAAAAGTTCTTTTTAAAAAGATTGTTTACCATTTCTTGAAGTTTGAGGTCGAAAACACATGAAGTAAGCTTTTTCTTCTCTTCTCCCTCTGGCATCCTTTCAGGTCTTTCTCCTCAGCTTCTCTTCCTTCTGCTCTAACTATCACCAAGTGACTTTTCTTCAGCCCCTTTCCCAACATTCTATGGCTGTCCTTTCACTGGCCCAGCACCTTAAAACCTCACAGAAGAATTATTGCACATGCATACACACACTGAGTCACATGTTACATTATATGCACAGTGTGGGGCATATGCATTAACCTCCCCTTTCCCTCATCCGTCTCCTTTCTCCCTTCCTGAGCTGCCCAAAGCTCGAGCTCTGAACTTTTTCAAAGTTTCAAAATGTTCTGCATGTCTACACTGCTCAAGCTTCAGTTTAAAAAAAAAATTAGCAAAATCGGTCTGGTAGATCTCTAGTAATAAGCCTAACACTACCGTATTCTTATAAAAGGTTTCAATAAAACGTTAATAATAACAATGATGGAATAACACTTACAGCTAATCCTCGGTGGCCTGGTGGCCCTGGAAGTCCTGGTTTTCCTGCACTTCCCTACAAGGCAAAGTAAGAAATGCTGTGTCTATAACGAGCAAAGAGTGAAAGAAATGTAGCAGTCAGCCAGATGGGACCCTGTTGCAAGACTGATTTTTTCCCATTAAAACAAAGCCCCTAGAGGGTTGTCACTGCTAAGAATTCAACTAACATCTCTTGGCTTACAAGAGAGAGCACCGTCTTATCACCTATGCAAGGAGGAGACTCATGGGATGGGATCTCTCTGGGGTCTAGCACCAACCAGTGGAGGCTGGTGGATCCCATTTCGGTAGGGCTATGATTCCATTCAGGTTTCAGTCAGAACCAGCCAGAACTCTGAAGGAGCTATCTGAGGTGCTGAACCCTATCCCCAAAATGGGTTCAGCACCTTGGATAGCTCTTTCAGAGTTCTGGCTGGCTCTGACTGAAACCCAGAATGGAATCACAGCCCCACCCAAATCGGAGCCACCAGCCTCCACTGGCTCCAACCAAAGTGCATGCCAAGATCTCTTCAATGCCTACAGCCTATGAATTCGCTAGGTAACACAATGGTTAAGTGACTGAGCTATGAACCAGGAGGTCCCCAGTTCGAACCTCGCCTCTGCCATGAAAACACTAAGTGGCTTTAGCCAAGCCACTCTCTCCGAACCTCAGTCCCCCCATCTGCGATATTGGGAATATGAATACTTACTGTGACTAACCTTACAGGGTTGTTGTAAAGGATTACAACCAGATAATGCATGTGAAGCACTTGGAAGACTTGGAAGTGCTATAGCAGAAAAAAGACGGAATCCCACAGCCCTCCGGTGACCTAGCAGACAATGGCCAGCAGAGCAGGGAGCCCACGGTCATTGTGGGTTTTGCCTAGCAACCACAAGGGAACAAAGCTCAGCAAAGTCCATGTGGCCTAGAACTACCAAAAGGGCACCACAGATTCCGTGTTGCCTAGCAACCACCACAACTGGAGGGGCCATGTATCAGACGTTTTCTGATACATTATATGCTTCCACCCCCCACCCCAGTATTCTACCTGGGGTGAGATTGGGGCAGGCCTCAGGTGGGGGCAGCACCAGAAAAAAATGGGGGGGGGAGTGTCATAGAAGAGGTGAAGTGCACGGGGCATGGGTGAGCTTTGTTCCACACACTAGAGTTCTGAAAGAAAGTGGGGAGGAAATTGGGAAGGATCAAGCTTCCTTCCCACACACCCCATCGCCATCTGTGTCCTCTGATTAGAATTTATTTCTTTATTAAAGTTAAGGGCACAATCCTATGCATCTTTAGACAGAAAAAGGTCCTATAATTCCAAACATTGCCGCCTGCATAGGATTGCATGCTAAATTTATTAAACGCCTCATAAAATACATTTCTCTAGGCATTTTACTTAAACATAATAATCTGAATAAGATTACAATAGAATCAACAACATGAATAATTAGGCAGCAAAGTATCAGTTACTTTAATTTATTATTAATTTTTCACCACAGGGAGGGAGGGAGGGAGGGAGGGGAGGACAGCTGGATTTTCCAAACTGCCGGGGGCCAGCCACACACTGGAGAGAACGAAGAAGTATCAGTTCCACTTCGTACTTTCCTGAGGACTTTTTCTTACCTTCACCCCAGGAATGCCAGGGGTACCATCTTTACCATCAATCCCAGGAAGACCCTACAAGAAAAAGGTTGGGGAGAGAGATAACATTACTATAATGGCCATGTTTCACTCAGTTTGTATGCTGATCTACCCAGAGTAGGAAATAAAGCAAGCTTCCCCTTCCCTCCCCCCGTTTCTCTCCAGATCCCATTGAGCGTCAAGATGGAGGTTGGGAAAAGGCTATACTTACATGTGCCCCCTTGGGCCCTATTCCTCCCTGAGGGCCCCTATAACCACGAGCACCCTAAAAAGTAATGAAGAAAAGTTCCACTGTTAGTATACCAATAAATATGAGAACCACAAAAGCCTGGGCAGAAAGCATCTTTCAGGACAGATAATGCAGGAAAGCATCTTTCAGGAGGGAGATTCAGGACAGATCAAAGTACTTCTTCACACAGCGCATAATTAAACAATGGAATTCGCTGTCAGGTTTCCCAATCTTCTTCCCCCAGTGCACACGCTCAGGCAATCTGACACCAGACACCCAAATCAGTGAGATTTCTTTCTTGCAGGGAATGCCATGGCAAGAGCTTAATGGTTACACTCTTCAAAAATCATATACCTGATGGTCAGTAGCTATAGGCTCAATGTAATTCTAGAACAGTGCAAAGCTAAACATTACTACCATGACTGAGATCCTCATCAATGTGGTTTCTCCATCGCCATCTCCACGTTCTGAACACAAGGGAAGGGACTCTGGATTCCTGGGTGCCTAACCCAAACAATCCTTTCACGGGGTTCCAACCCCGGACATGGAAAGGGAATGATTCCTGGAGTGAACCCATCAGGCAATCAAGGGATAACTTCTTGAAAGGCCTAAACAACTCATACCTGTAGAGAGCCCAACTTTGAATATTTTCTTGGTAACTCCAGGCTACATGGTCAAGGCCCATCAAGATCAAGGGAGGGGCATACCCACACATGCAAGGAGTTCCAGGCCACCACTTTTGCACTGGCAACTCCACGCTGCATGAGTTCTGGCAGAGGGGAGTCCAAAAGTCATAGATCAAACCCAGCCTGCTGTACACTGAGCTGACTACAGACACACAATCCACAGCAATGGGAATTCAAAAGCCTCACAGTACTTTTCATGGCAAGTCCTTAACAATCCAAAGTTCCAGTCCATGTGCAGAGTGCTTCCAAAAGCCCAGATGATGATGGATCCAAACAGAGAAGGCTTCGGGCAATGAAGACGAGAGGTTCCTAGCAAAGGCCCTTTGCATTTGCATCAGCTTAAAAGGGAAGACATGACTGCAGGACACCCCCTCCAGATCCCTTGACAGACAAGGGTCTTTAGCCTTTCAGCAAGGCCCCTGTCAAAACAGGGCATCACTGCTCAGCCCTCCAGCAGTGACACTTCAACATAGGCAACCCTTCTGCAAACCCCACCCCAGCTCTCACAGGTTCTCATGGACAACTTCCAGCCTCCCTGCCTGCCAAGGCCAGACCAGCAGGTAGACAGGGAGTTGGGTGACTCCCCCTGGCTCTGCTGTGAGAACACTGAGGCTGAATGTACACATAGCAGTTATACCGTTATCATAACTATTGGTGCCCACTGGTGTCATGTGTACCAATACTTATGATAATGGTATGAGAACGGCATAACTGCTATGTGTAGATTCAGCCTGGCAGAGATATGCTCACAGACTCTGACATTCCAGAAACTGAATAGGCCCAAGCCCTTCCAGGCTACTTCTAATCAAATCCGGGCCATAACCTACAAAGCCCACAGCAGTACTGAAGGTGGGCCCTGACACTTGCTACCACAGGATGTAGTGATGGCCACCAATTTGGATGGCTTTAAAAGGGGGTTCAGCAAATTCCTGGAGGAAAAGGCTATCAATGGCTACTAGTCCTGATAGCTATGTGCTACCTTCATTACCAGAGGCAATGAGCCTATGTCCACCAGTTGCTGGGGAACATGGGTGGGAGGGTGCTGCTGCGCTCATGCACTGCTTGTGGGTTCCTGGCCGACAGCTGATTGGCCACTGTGTGAACAGAATCCTGGACTAGATGGACCCTTGTTCTGATCCAGCATGGCTCTTCTTATGTTCACTGTCTGTAATGCCCCCACCCCTGCAAATGTAAACAATACATTTAATTTGGAGAAAATCAAAGGTGGTGTTTTGACTGCAAAGAAGAGGGGAAGTATCACATTCCTGGAGTTTCTACCTTTAAGAAACACAACACTGTACAGGAATTTGAAAGCATATGTATGAGAGTTAATGCTACCAATTGTTGTTGTTGTTCAGTCGTTAAGTCATGTCCGACTCTTCGTGACCCCATGGACCATAGCATGCCAGGCCTTCCTGTCCTCCGCTCTCTCCCAGAGTGTGCTCAACTTCATATTCATTGCATCGGTGATGCTATCTAGCCATCTCATCTTCTGCCGCCCCCTTCTCCTTTTGCCTTCAATCTTTCCCAGCATCAAGGTCTTTTCCAGGGAGTTTTCTCTTCGCATTAGGTGGCCAAAATATTTGAGCTTCAGTTTCAGTATCTGTCCTTCCAATGAGCACTCAGGGTTGATTTCCTTTAGGATTGACTGATTTGGCCTCCTTGCAGTCCAGGGGACTCGTAAGAGTCTTCTCCAGCACCACAGTTCAAAAGCATCAATTCTTCAGTGCTCAGCCTTCCTTATAGTCCAGCTCTCGCAGCCATACATTACTACTGGGAAAACCATAGCTTTGATTATACGGAACTTTGTCGGCAAGGTGATGTCTCTGCTTCTTACTATGCTGTCTAGGTTGGCCATAGCTTTCCTCCCAAGGAGCAAGCGTCTTTTAATTTCATGGCTACAGTCACCGTCTGCGGTGATCTTGGAGCCCAAGAAAATAAAATCTGTCACTGCTTCCATTTCTTCCCCTTCTATATGCCAGGAAGTGATGGGGCCAGATGCCATGACCTTAATTTTTTTAATGTTGAGTTTCAAACCAGCTTTTGCACTCTCCTCTTTCACCCTCAACAAGAGGCTCTTGAGATCCTCTTCGCTTTCTGCCATTAGGGTAGTATCGTCTGCGTATCTGAGGTTGTTGATAATTCTCCCAGCAATCTTAATTCCGACCTGTGATTCATCCAACCCAGCGTTTCTCATGATGTACTCTGCATATAAGTTAAATAAGCAGGGCGATAATATGCACCCTTGTCGTACTCCTTTCCCAATTTTGAACCAATCAGTTGTTCCATGTCTGGTTCTTACTGTTGCTTCTTGACCCTCATACAGGTTTCTCAGGAGACAGGTAAGGTGGTCTGATACTCCCATCTCTTTAAGAATTTGCCAGAGTTTGTTGTGATCCACACAATCAAAGGCTTTAGCGTAGTCAATGAAGCAGAAATAGACGTTTTTCTAGAATTCTCTTGCTTTCTCCATGATCCAGCAAACATTGGCGATTTGATCTCTAGTTCCTCTGCCTCTTCGAAACCCAGCTTGTACTTCCGGTAGTTCTCGGTTCACATACTGCTGAAGCCTACTTTGTAGGATTTTGAGTGTAACCTTGCTGGCATGTGAAATGAGCGCAATTGTACGGTAGTTTGAACACTCTTTGGCGTTGCCCTTCTTTGGAATTGGAATGTAAACTGACCTTTCCCAGTCTTGTGGCCACTGTTGAGTGTTCCAAATGTGTTGGCATATTGAGTGCAGCACTTTAGTAGCATCATCTTTTAGGATTTTAAATAGCTCAGCTGGAATACTGTCATCTCCGCTAGCTTTGTTGTTACTAATGCTTCCTAAGGCCCACTTGACTTCACTCTCTAGGATGTCGGGCTCAAGTTCAGTGACCGCACTATCATGGCTATCAGGGACATTCAGATCTTTCCTGTATAGTTCTGCTGTGTATTCTTTCCACTTCTTCTTAATCTCATCTGCTTCTGTTAGGTCCCTGCCTTCTTTTGTCCTTTATCATGCCCGTCTTTGCACAAAACGTTCCCTTGAGATCTCCGATTTTCTTGAAGAGATCTCTAGTCTTTCCCATTCTGTTGTTTTCCTCGATTTCTTTGCATTGTTCATTTAAGAAGGCCTTCTTGTCTCTCCTTGCTATTCTCTGGAACTCTGCATTCAGTTGGGTATATCTTCCCCTTTCTCCCTTGCTTTTCGCTTCCCTTCTTTCCTCAGCTACTTGTAAAGCCTCCTCAGACAGCCACTTTGCTTTCTTGCATTTCTTTTTCTTTGGGATGGATTGAGTTGCTGCCTCCTGAACAATGTTACGGACCTCTGTCCATAGTTCCTCAGGCACTCTGTCTATCAGGTCTAATCCCTTAAATCTATTCCTCACCTCCACTGTATATTCATAAGGGATATGATTTAGGTCATACCTGAACGGTTTAGTGGTTTTCCCTACATTCTTCAATTTAAGCCGAAATTTTGCAAGAAGCAGCTCATGATCTGAGCCACAGTCAGCTCCAGGTCTTGTTTTTACTGACTCTATAGAGCTTCTCCATCTTTGGCTGCAAAGGACATAATCAATTCAGTGGTGTGGTGGAGCTCACAGGGATGCAGCAGTGGCACTTTTTTATTAGCTGAGATGCTAACATCGTCTGCCACCCCCCTGAGAATTTCCTGTTCCTTCTGAGGTTAGCTGCAATCCTTACAGTAGCTCAGGGGGAATCAATTTCCCCAGGAACAATATATTATTTTGGGGTGGCTTGCTCTGGAATGGGCAATTAAGACCCATTTGTTTTATGAAAGACCTGCTCCTGATGGAGATGAAAACTGGTAGAAGTAGCTTTGTTGATATGGATCAACACAGCTGCTGGCATTTTGGGGCTCTCCTTGGGATGTGGCTATAGGGACTGTCATGATGAGCATCTGCAGTTAAACATTTATCACTACATCCCTGGCTAAATGGAGCTTCCATTTACAGATGCAGTATACCTCTGAGTACCAGAAGTGGGGAACAAACAGAACTTAGAGAGGCATCTGGATGGCTGCAGTTGGAACCAGAACACCAGATTAAACAGACATTATTCTGATCCATCGAGACAGTTCCTATGTTCTAATATGAAAGAGTTTGGAAAGTTCCCAGCTATCTTTTCACGGACAGGAGCCTGGAAATCAGGGTGGAAGGAACAGAGACAGTAGGGCTTGTGTGCACGATTCGCATAGCGTGTTTGTGCATTGTGTGTGTGTGTGTGTGGGGGGGGGTGTATTTGGATAAACTTCAGAAGCACAATCCGTAATGTGAATTGGGACTCCAGCTCCCCTCTCCAACTACAGCAGGGGGGCTGGAATCCAGTAATCCCTTTTGTACCAAGTACAAGTCAACATGCATCTTTGTCTTGATGATGGCCAAGTTAATGAGCAGGTGGGGGAAAGATGGAGGGAACCACAGCTGGCTAAGCTTCAGCTCCAATGAAATAAAGGAGGAAGGAGCAGCATTCTTCGATAATGAGGATCATGGGGGTGGGCAGTCAGGTATGTCAGAAACTTCCTCCCTGAGGGTTCTTGGGAGAAGAGTTTCCATAGCAATTTGAGATGGGGCAATTTGAGATGTGACACTTGAGGGGAGGAGCAGGGAGAGAGCAGATTAAAACATTGGGCTTTACAGAAGTAATTCTAAGGGGAGATTGGGATGGGCCTGGCCACAAGCCCTAGTTTTGAGTGAATTTCCATGCCTACAGTGCAGCTTTGATATATTCTTCCTGCATATAACAGCAGTGTTATAGTGAGGGGCTGTCACTCAGCAGCAAAGCACATGCTTTGCATGCAGAGGTCCCAGGTTCGATCCCCAGCATCTCTGCGGATCGAACCTGCACTCTGCCCTGAGCCCCGTGTAGAAAGAATGGACTATAACTGTAATATATGATATATCCATGAACGTAATGGGAGTGGGAGTTGTAATTAACAGATTGTCACATGCCCTTGAGCCCCTGGGATGGGGGTGGGGTGGGGTGAGGGGAGGGATTACAAATAAAACTAAATCAATACAGTTCAAATTAGTGCCCGTGACATGAGACTGCTTTCCTCATGAAGATTAAACTTAATGATTCATTGAAAGATTTTACTCACAAGGTCTCCCTTCTCGCCAGCCTGTCCTGGAGGCCCCCTAGGACCTTCTTCACCCTAGAACAAATAAATTATGATTAAAGAGAAAATATGATGGAGAGAGAGAGAGAATTTTCAAGCTTCTGTAATAGTCTATTTTGGAGAATATGGAATCCAACGCAGATGCCTCTCATGTCCCTGCAGTCCAATTCAAACTGTTTCAGGAGAGGAAGCTGGGAAGAGCTTCTGAATCTACGTCTAACCACACTGGAGAAATGAACACCTCTCCTGTACCAGCCTCCGCATGTCCTTATATCTGGGGTGGGAAAGCCTTCTCATTTTCCCCACCATTAGGGGAAGTACATCAGGTGGTGTCATGAGACAGGGCTTTCTCCATGGTAGCGCCCCAACTCTGGAACGCCTTCGTCCAACAGGTATGCCTGGCGCCAATTTTATTTACATTTTGCTGTCAGGCTAAGGCCCATTTTTTTTACCTGGGAAGGAGCAGGGAGAGAGCAGATAAAAAATAACTGTTTTTATGACTGGTTAGTTGCCACTGCAATCATTTCTCACTGCTGATTCTTTTATTGGTTTTATTACATATTTATCTATTGTATTTTATTGTTGTTTTATTGTTTTAATATTGTTGTCATCTGCCCTGGGATTTTTTAATGTAGGATGGGATCTAAATAGAACAAAATAATAAATCAATAAAACAATATTTATATTTGTTGCATCTGTGCGATGAAATCACACTGACCTGCAGCAAGCATGTTTGAGTGTGAATGGAGGTGAGCTATTAGAAATACCAACCCCAATATATCTTAGAGCGAAAGGGGCCTCATACCCAGGAGTAGAGTCTGGATGCTATATTGCTGTATAGCCAAAAGAAAAAAAAAAGCAATAATAATGATGGCCACTGATAGATAACTTGCACCTTTTGAGAGTGGGCTAGTATAGTGGCTAAGGTTATAATCCTGTGCACACACACCTGGGAGTAAGCCCACTGAATACAGTGGGACTTATTTCCAGGGGAACCTTCATCAAATTGTGCTGTAAATGTGAGAGCTGCAAGCCAAGAAGTTCCTGGTTCAAACCTCATTTTAAGGTGCAATCCTATGATCCCAGCGGAAGCTGGGCCCCAGGTAGCCGGCTCAGGTCGACTCAGCCTTCCATCCTTCCGAGATCAGTAAAATGAGTACCCAGCTTGCTGGGGGAAAGGTAGTCATGACTGGGGAAGGCAATGGGAAACCACCCCGCTATAGTCTGCCATGAAAACATCAGCGCAAGCGGCGTCCCTCTAGGAGTCAGTAATGACTCGGTGCTTGCACAGGAGGAACCTTTCCTTTCCTTTCCTATGCATGTTTAGACAGAAAAAAGAGTCCTACAGCTCCCAGCAAGTCCTACAACTCCCAGCCAGCTGGCACAAACAGCTCTGTCTTCCAACAGAGGGAAATGGCTAGAGGGCTCAGGTGGAATGGCTGGAGGGCTGCTGTGCCAGCATCTGCCACTTTTGGCAATTATCCAACTCTGCCTAACAATAGGGCTGGCCCTGGGGATGTCAAAGGGCTCAAGCATGGGTCCATAGGGAATGTGTAGGGTTCACCAGGGAACCAAAAAAAGAATGAAAAGGATAAAGGAGTTACCGGTGGCCCTGCGGCTCCAATGGTTCCAAGCATGCCTTTATAGCCATGGGGGCCCTGTGAAAAACACACAATAAAGAGAAGACGACATTGCATGACATATCATAGAACCAAACATCTGCAGCCACAGCAAAGGCAACCACAGTATGGCAACACTACTTCCCTCAGTAGGGGCTGTGGAGGGCTGGGATGGAAGAACAAGGCAAGTACCACTCCACACTACACTCAAGAGCAAAGCCCAACCTCAGACAATGTGGAGGGAGAGGGTGCAGGTTCAGCTTCCCTAGACCATACAGAACCAGAAATTAAAAGCTCAGCCATGACAATTAGCATTTATTAAGTAGAATGCAGTGGAGGCTGGTGGCTCCAATGTTAGTGCGGGGTGAATCCGCCCTGGGTTTCAGTCGGAACTCTAAAAGAGCTATCCGCTGCTTCACACCTCGGATAGCGCCTTTAGAGTTCTGACTGGTTCTGACTTCACCGGCCCATTGACATCAGAGCCACCAGCCTGCACTGGTAGAATGAGTGTGCTAGGTGCTGCACAGCAGGGTTGGGCGGAAGGTAGATCTGGATCTACTGGCAGACTTCTGGGTGATTTGCAGTAGATGGGCAAGGATTTCTGTTCAACAGCAGCAGCAACAAAATGACCACACACACACACACACACCCTGGCACACACATGCTAATTCATACTGTTGAAACAAATAATGTTTGGGGTAAACAGGTGTAGATTTTTGTGTGGCAGGACTGTGAGCTCAGTTTGGTTCTGCTACTCAGAACAAATTCCTAGGCTCAGAATTATTTAATTCTAAGTGTATGCCTTTTGCACCAGGCTCCGGTTGGCTGGTCTCGGGGTTCTACTCAATCCTTCCCACAACCCCTGCTGTACAGAACAAGGAAGTGGGATGTTGGAGAACCATTGCCAGTTAAAGTAGGCAAAAATGGGTTAGACAGACTAACAATCTGACCCAGTATAACACAGCTTCCAGTGTGCCCTGTGTTCCTGTGGGACGTGGCACCTGCTTTCCTCCCAGAGCTGGGAATATAGCCCAACAGGTCTCATTCCCAAAGCACTCTTCTGAGACCTACTGTAACCCACACCCATTGGTGGAGTAGAGCCAGGGTTCAGAGGGACGTAGCACCAGCAATTTTTTATTAGCAGGGACACTGTTGTCATCTGCCACCCCCTAGCCCCCCTCCCAGGATTCCCTGTTCCCCCTGAGCTTAGCTGCAATCCTCACAGTCGCTGGAGAGACATGAATTTCTTCAGCAGCAATAAATTGTTGCAATGCAAAGTATTTCAGGGTGGCTTCGTCTTAAACTGACTCCATCGGAAGGTGATTCGAATGCTCTAGCTGTGGTGTCTTATCTGTCATGGCCCATGGTCCACACACAAAAAGTCACTACTGGGTGCTGCAGTCATCACCAGATGGTTAATGTGCAAGAGTGAATCAGCCCTAAAATATCTTTACTAACAAACAGATCCTCTCTCTCCACTTGCATATTGATAATTCAGGTTATTATGAAGGAACTGCAACCAATGCTCTTAAAACACGTAGCTACCCTCTGGAATTTTCTTGGAAATGTAATCCTGAATGTACATATCTAACAAGTGTCTTTTGTGTGTGTCACAAAGAGTTGGACACGACTTAACGACTGAACAACAACAAAATGTGTATCGGTGCACAAGTTACGAATCACAGTGATCTCTCTGTGTTCACTCCAAAGAAACCGGAAACGGTACCCTAGTGAATAATGGTGACATCATCAACAAATTAAGCATTTCCTTTCTGCCTGGAGCACCTACCATCTCTCCTTTAGGGCCTGCCATTCCAGGATATCCCCTCAGACCTTGTGGGCCCTTCAAAAGAAAAGAAAACCAAGCCTGGATCAACTGCCTTGCTTCTGGTGAAGGTCATATCTCTTGCAGCTAAAGCTGCTCAGCACCCCCACCCCCACTGCTTGCCCCATCTGTCACCTTGAAAAAAATCCATCCATGGATGAAGCGTGGGAAGTCATTATCCAAAAAGATTAATCACCAGCTTCCCCCACCCCTCTCTGATTCACTGATTATCTTCTAATGCTATTATTTCCTGCCCACAGCCCCATTCAGGACATTAGTTTAATAATGACATTAGCTCAAAACCCCATACCACTTCCTCAAGCAAAAGGCAAAATTTCCACCAGCTTCAAAAAAGATTTTAATACATTCTTATCATCAAAGCAGACTAGCTTTTAATTAATGAATTCCGTTGAGAGTGTGTTCTTTGTAGACACTGAGAACAGGATGCCTCATTGGTGATGTGATAAACTGTCATGGATTGACCAAGGCAGAGGGTCCAAATTCCTGCTGCCCCTCTATTGCTCTTAAACTCTAGAGCTTGGCTACATGTTACACCAGGGGTGCAGAGCCTCCAGCTCAGGGCCCAACTCCGGCCCTCCTGGGGTCCCAATCTGGCCCTCTGGGGTTCCCCAGATAGCTACATCCCCTTCCCGTGGCCCTACCCTTTTCCCCAGTCACCCATCATCTTGTGGTTTCCCAGCTTTTGTGCAGTTTTTTCCCCATTCTAAAAGGTCGACATGCCTCTCCTAAGGCTAAAACAGGCAGGGGGGGGTGTATCCCCCTCCCCGCCCACCATTGGTATCCCCCACCCACCCCAAGCATCTCTGAAATGGAATTTGGCCTTCAGGCTGAAAGAGGTTTAACCCCAACCCCACCCCCACGTTATACCCATCACCTCAAAAGTAGCATTCACCTGTAAGTAGCTAGGCTCTGACCGTTGAGAATTCTGAAGGCTCCTCCAGAAACAGGGAGAGAAAGATGGAGGTGACTGTAAAAAACGTGGCCACCTTTCACCATCCACTGTTTATCTCTGCTTATCTTATTTCTCCGTTAGTAGCTAATTTTTCATCAGGGATGGGAGCGGGGAGAGCAAAACCAGGGACAATTAACTGATTTAAGGAAAGATATGATAAGCAGAGTTAACAAGGGAGGAGAAAAGGTGTCCAGGAACTCTACAATCCCCTCCAGTTTTCTCTGCCTGTGTCCAGGTGAGTCTTTAGAATTCCCAGCAATCAGAGCCAGACTCTTTCCCCACCTCCACCCCACTACAGACTGAACTCATCAGGTGAAGTCCTAGAATATGTATTTCAGTATCTGTTTCTCAGCCCTGGAATATGGAATAACAATGAAATATAGCATCCTTGAACTAGAGATGGGGGAGAAATTCATTCCGTTTGCATTTTAATGCAAACCTACCTAATTTCGCATTTTCAAAGCTATATGCAAACCAAATCTAAGTCATTCTTCAAAATTCACACTTCTTTGAACTTTGCAATGGAATTCTCCAATCAAAAATTCATGCAAAATATGTGTATCAGGGAAAATGCACACAAAAATGTATATATTCGTGAAAATAATGGTAAAAAATCCATTATTTTAGGGGCAATTGCTAGCACAAAATGCATATATTAGGCAAAATTGTATATACATGTATTAGGAGAAATACACACAAAATGCCTCAAAGTGGGGGGGGGGGGCAGGTTAAATTAGGAAATAAGGACAAACCAAACTTAACATTAGAAAAAACAAGACAGTGAAAGAAGCCAAAACTGGCAGATTCATCTGTCCCTCTCCTGAGCATGTGCTGGTTGCATCCCTCTCATTAGAAAGTAGTCATAGGGGATCCTAAACATTTTCTTGTAGGAAGCAATCCTTCTGGGCAAGGTGCGAATACCAGAACCCTGTTAGAAATTAACGTCTGCCCCCACTCTAGGTAGGGGGTCGAAAGCCTCTGGATTGGCAGTACATTTTGTCCATCCAGCTAAAGACGTATTTCTTCTGAAAAATCTGGCATCCATAGAGTGGGAGCTACAGGACAAAGGAGGAAAGCGAACATATTTTCTCGGGGGAGCGGGAATTTGGGAAGAGCCTTAAATATATTCAATACTGATTTTTCAAACCTGAAATTGCCCATATTAGGACATAATCCTATGGCTGCTAGAAAGCAGCTAGATGGCCATAGGATTTTTTGTTTTCCGGGAACCGACCCTGGAGCCAGCAGTCCGAGGTTGGTTCCCAGAAAACTGCCTCCCTGCCCCCTCATAGGCAGTGCGGTTTGTCCCTGGCTCCACACTCGGAAGAGCACAGCCTCCACCCTCCCTTCTGCTCCAAGTCACCTAGCTATACAGCCAAAATCGCCCATCTAGCTGCAAATGAGGGCAGCCGGAGTGTGGAGGAGAAGATCCCAACTTTTGTATGAAAGTCCCAACTTTTCTGGCACAGAGATGTAAACAGTCACTTGTCTGGTTCCTGTGGCGACTACTGATCATCTCTAGGTGACCAGGTAAGGAAACATTTGTAAACTGGTAGAGCATTTGGTAGTTTTGTTTGCCTTTCATGGTATCAGTGTGTGCCACATGTGGGACATATGCAGGCAGGTGCACTAGGGCTAGGAACTTTGGTGGAATTATCTGCAAGACCTGACATGCAGAAAAAGAACAAACTACTGTTTCTAGAAAAAGGGTCCAGAAATAACATATCTATAATGTACGTAATATAATTTCACTGACCATGCTAAAAGAGGAAACAGGTAAAAGGGAATTTAACGTGAGGCTATTGAAAGGATTCCACATTACACCCCTAGTCACAGACTGACAGAATCCCTAGAACAAAAGCAGTAAAGCTAAGAAGCAGGAATGAATGAATGAATGAATGAATGAATAAATAAATAAATAAATAAATACGTTACGGGAGGGCCGGGAATGCCTTGTTCTCCGGATAGGCCTACTTCACCCTTTGGGCCCTGCGGAAGTTTTAAAAACAAAATAAAGGGAAGATATCAAGAGTTAAACATGAAACAAAAATTCCCAAACCAGTTTTGAAAGATGGTCTTTGAATTAGAAATTTAAATCTGTGATGGAATGGAATCACATTTAGAAAAATCTACATATTACCCGTCTACTCAAACAGCATAATTTCCTAGTTCTTTCCCCACCATCTTTCCATTACATATGATTGTCTTTCTCATCACCCTCAGTTTTGCTATACTATTTTCAAGTCTTCTCTTCCTTCATTCTGCCCTTTTTTCCCTTCTCCATCCCACATCTTTTCTTTCTCTGCTTCTCCTTTTACTAACACCTAGCCTAGAGACCATGCAAAATGAAGATCTCAGACTGCACAGAACTCAGGGCTGATTCACACATTACGATATTTTAGAGGTGTACACTTCTGAAAACTGTAAAGTTCAAGCAAGTGAGAACAGATTTAAGTTTGCTTGTTCAGTCGTTCAGTCGTGTCCGACTCTTCGTGACCCCATGGACCAGAGCACGCCAGGCCTTCCTGTCCTGCGCTCTCTCCCGGAGCGTGCTCAAGTCCATATTCATTGCATAGTAAGTTTGCAAACATGTATAAACTATATACATAAACTCATCAGATAGCCAGGACTGGGCACAAATCCACTTGAGTGGACTTCCAGTGATCAACCTGGGTTTCCTGCCCCCCAGCCTCCCAGGCCACACCTTTCTCCTAGAAACCAGTCACAGATATAGTGAGGGATGAAATGAAGTGGGGGACAGAGCATGTATATATACTCACTGGCTTGCCTTGTCTGCCAGGCTCCCCCAGGGTTCCTGGACGGCCTTTATGTCCCTGAAGGGGAAGAGAGACAACGTCAGCAAAGTTTGCCTGAGTCTCACACAGGAAACCATTCCCTCAACAAGGATGCCACCTCTCCAACCATTTTGAGATGGAATTTGTCGCTGGTTACATAGGCTTTGAACACACACACTTCGCAGACTTGCAGTAACGCAGAAAGCAAAGTACATCCCAAACACTGATACATCTTCACAACTTCAAGTACAGACATTCTCCATTCATGGTCTTCCTGAAGACACATTTAGGAGAACGAAAACTAAAATGCTTTTGAAACATAAAAATGTGACCCCAATGAAGAAACTAAATTGCCAGTGTAGTTTTTATTTAAGGAAGCAACAGACTCATGGAGCGGAGGGTGGCCAGGTGTCCTCTTTTGCAGAGAACAGTCCTCTGTTTGAAGGGCTGCCAGAGGGCTGCCCTCTATTTGAAGGCAGGCATCCTCCATTTGAAGGGCTGCCATGTCTAATTCCAGTTGAAAGAGAGAGAACCATAAGACTGTTATCCATCACCTCTAAGCACCTGAGCAGCAGACTGAACAGGCAGGCACACAGAGCACCTGGTCACAGTCTTCCGCACTATGGTGGGACGCACTGCATTTCTATTTTCATTGTAGTCATTATTTCTAAATCTGCACCTATACATATAAAAAAGCATATGCAAATGTTATTGCATCTATTTTTTGTGTGATGCATATCCTAGCAAACAAAACCCCGTGATAGAATAGAGAACACATCTTCTGAGTTGCTTGGGGGAGCAACTCTGAGGCAGAGTGAAGTGGCTGTCTCAGGCAACAGATTCTTGGTGTCATGAAAGGCAGACAATAGTTAGTCATTGAATGTATTATTGTAATTTTTTTACCGTCAAAGAGGGGGAGAAGCACTTGTGGGATTTTCTGCCTCAGGTGCCAAAATAACTTGGGTGGCCTTGGGTACTCTGCACTTTGTCTTGGGGGGGCGGGGCAGTGCCATTTGCTACTCTGCTTCAGGCTGCAAAATGTCTTGGGCCAGCCCTGCCACAATGCAAGGAAACTCCATAGTGTTTCCTAGCAACCATCACTACAGGCAATCAGAGAAAATGCCTATTACTTTGCAGCCTGGCAACCACAACAGAGGAAGGATGGAGCACCACAGTTTCTATGTAAGCCAAGTCACCACTGGAGGGAGAAAGTCAACAAAGTCCTGTGTGCCCTATTGATTATGTAATAATACTGAGCTGGGGGAGAGTCACATTAGTTGGTTGCAACAAAAACACCATGAGTCTTGTCACACCTTAAAGTCTGACAAGTTTATTACAGCATGCGTTTTTGTGGACTCAAGTCCCCATCACCATTGCATCTGATGAAGTGGACTCTAGACTAGGGGTGGGCAGAAAGCAGATCTCCAGAAATTTTGGACTTCAGTTCCCAGCATTCCTACCATGCTGGCAGAAGCTTCTGGGAGCTGAAGTCCAAAATATCTGGAGATCTACCTTCTGCCCATCCCTGGTCTCGATCATAACAGCTTATCCCATAACAAAGGTGTTACGGCCTCTATGGTGCTATAATATTCTGGGTTGCTTTTGTTAATAACATTTGTGAACCACCTTTCCATGCACAGTATCCAATGCTGCCTGTGCGCTTCCGCTGCTTACGTTGCACCAGTGGGACTTACCACCAACACAACAGGAAGCTTAGCACTTCCTAGAGCAACCCCAGAAACAAGCCGAAACATTCAGTTCCGGAAGAGGACAGAGCAAAGGAGCTCCCTTCTGTGAGCTCTGCTGACCTGTTCCATTCATAGAATCATAGAATAGTAGGGTTGGAAGGGGCCTACAAGGCCATCGAAGCCAACCCCCTGTTCAATGCAGCAATCCAAGTCAGAGCATCCCTGACAGGTGGCTGTCCAGCCTTGTCTTGAATGCCTCCAATGTGGGAGAGCCCATTCGAGAAACAAGGGTTTCAGCGTATTTCCAGTTGCATTAGGGAGCATTCACTTCCTGTTGAGCTTGAGGTGGATCCCAATGGTGCATGGGGCACACTGGATGCTGCCCCTTAAGTGGCCTTTTTTGCCTCACAACAACCCCAGGTCCTAGATTAGATTGAGATATAGCTGCTTGCTGCCTCAGTGAGCTTTATGGCCGAGCAGAGATTTGAGCCTGGCTCTCCTGCATCCTCACCAAACACCCCACCCACTGCGCCATTCCTATTATAAGGAGCCTTTGACAAAGCTGATGTTGGCAGCCATCAGAGAGAAGTTGAGAACTGGGAGTCAGGAGTTGTGCCAGGGAAGCAGAGCCAAAGAATACACCATACACAGTGGAGGCTAGTAGTTCCAATGTCAAAGGGGTGGAGAATCCACTCTGGCTTTCAGTCAAGGTGCTTCAGACCTTGGATAGCTCCTTTAAAGTTCTGGCTGGTTCTGACTGAAACTCAGAGCGGATTCACCACCCTACTAACATCAGAGCCACCAGCCTCCACTGACCACAGGCAAATTCCCAGCTCAAGCAGGAAGCCCTCTATAGCCCTTCCTGTCTGGGAGGGCTCAATGGGAAGCTTGGGTGAGCAGGGCTAGTCCAGAACTGGTACCACATGGGGGCAGCTGAGGGTTCCATCTGGTTCTAGCTCAGGTGTTTCCTACTGCTGTTCTTCCAGTGCTGAGTTGTCATCCTATTATGTCAATGGACAATTTATGAGCAAACTGATACTTATTGTGGCTGACATTAGGAAATAACCTGTTTGTTTTTTACACATTTCTCTCTTACTGGCGTAAAAAAGGATGTAATACCGAGAGAGGCGTGAAAAACAGATCCATACTTACTCTGGTCGTAAGTACTACTCGTCTTAGAGTTTCCTCATTGATTTATAAGAAGGCTTTAGGGCTGTAAGTGTTTTTATCTGCTGGATGTTCTTTTAATGGGATTGGTTTTAGTAGATGCTCTTCTTTTATTCTGCTGGTCTTAGTTGTGTTGTTTTCATATTTATACTCAGGTATTTTAATGCTGCTTTAATTTCTCATTTCTTGTTACTGTTCAAGCTTGAATAGAGTGGTCATGTGTCCTCTTTTACAGAAGACAATCCTCTATTTGAAGGGCTGCCCTGCCCAATTCTGATTTAAAGGTAGAAAACCATCAGAACTGTTGCCCATCAACAGGTAACACCTGGACAGCAGACCAAACAGGCAGCCACACAGCTCACCTGGTCACAGGCTTCCACACTATGGTAAGACGGACTGTATTTCCATTTCTATTATTTCTAAATGTGTATCTATACATATAAATAATGTATCATGGTAGATCACCTTCGGCAATGCAGACCTGTGAGATGATTAAGCTCATTGGAGGAGATCTCGCTGGTGTTACCCCAACCTGCAGGCTGCCATCTCGCAGCAACCAGGAAGTGGCCCTTCTCTTTATGGAATGACTCCCCCCTGGTATTTGGGGAGGCACCAACTGTATCATGCTTTAGGCGCCAATTAAAGACCCATTTCTTTACCCAGGCTTTCCCTGAGTGAATGTTCTGCCCAAATGTTCTGTTTGTTTGTAATTATGGTGCTGTTTTAATAGATTTTAATGGATTTTAATGTTTTTATTAATATTTTACCAATTTGTTATGTATTTAATTGTATTTTAATGTAGATTATTATGTATTTTGTGAACCACTTAGAGATACTATAAATATGTTCAGTGATATATAAATCTATTAAATAAACAAATAAACAGCATACACACATTTTATGCAAATCACTGTCCTCTTTTGTCCTCTTTGTGGGTGATTCATGAGTGATTGAACCCCTGCTTCAACCAGTGGGAAATTCTAATCAGTATTAGTGACAGTAGAAGCTGAGAAGAAGAGCTAATTTCACTTAATTAAATTCAGCACACATGAGTATGTGGCTTGATTAATTTATCCCAGTGGAGGCTGGTAGCTCCAATGTCAGTGGGTTGGTGAATCTGCTCCGGCTTTCAGTCAGAACCAGTCAGAACTCTACAGGAGTTATCCAAGGTATGGAGCTCCTTAGATAGAACTTCTTTCTGATTCACCACCCCACTGACATTGCTCCAGCCTCTGCTGGCTTATCCTAGAAAAGCTTCCCATGATTCTAAACTAATTGAAGTCACCATTACCACTATCCAAACACCACAACAAAATGTAAAGGAGCTTAATCCTTACCTTCAAGCCTGTTAAGCCCTGAGGGCCTTTGGGTCCAGGAGGGCAGTTGGTTGGACACTGTATGGGGAGACCAGGGGGTGGGGGGAGAAAGAGGAAATTATTTTATTTATTCACTCATTAATTTATTCTATACCACCCAATAGACGAAGCTCTCAGGGCGGTTCACAAATTATAGATCTTTTCAGCCAAGAAGAAATTTGGTGGTGACGATGAAAAAAGGGCCCACTGACATCAGAGCCACCACCCTCCACCAGTAATATACAGCCAACGTGACCCACCAAAGTGCCCTGTTCATTTATTGACTTGATTTGTACCCCGACGTTCTACTAAAAATGGCACTCAAGGCAGCTTACAATCATCAATAAAACTTTATTAAAAAAAAAGAATTAGCAAATACATTAAAACACGGTTAAAACAATTAAAAACACAACAATATTATTCGCCCCCCTACCCCTCCCACTTTTTTTTTAATTAACCATTTTTGTTATTGGCAGCTGGGATAGCTACCAAACAAAGCAACAGCCAGCAGCACGGCCATCTTCATTTCCCATGAATGCTTCTGGGCCACAAAAGGGGTCATAGGCATTCTTAGGAAATGAAGAGGATGGGTGGCTTGCCAGCTGATTTCCACTAAGGAAAAAGGGAAAAAACACTAATAACAAGTGTTGGGGCCCTCGTACTCAGTTGTTTGGGCACGTTAAGGGCGCAATCCTATGGAGACAGTCGGACAGCCATCCAATGCAAGACAGGCAGAGCACAGAGGGGATCCTCTTGTCCACGCTCCAGCTGCCCTGCATTTGTGGCTAGATGGCCGATTTTGGCTATCTAGCTGGGGCACATCGGAGCGGGGGTGGGGGCAGGCCGGACGGCACATAGGAAGCATCATAACGACACTTCCACGGTTCCCGCCCCGCCCACGGGAACTCCCCCTTTTCGCCCGCTCCATGCTGCTCTTATGAGCACAGAGATGGCAGCAAACCACGCTGCCTACGAGGCGGCGGGATGGACAGTGAGGTTTCTAGGAAGCAAGCTCGGAGCCCTGGCTCCAAGCTCAGTTCCCAGAAACCAAAAAATCCTATGGCCTTCTAGACACTGTCTAGCGGCCATAAGATTGCACCCTAAGTGTCCTTTGTGATTAGCCATGTCTCCCATGGCACCATTTTGTGATGGTGCCCACAACAGTTTCCGCAGTCGTTGTTGTTATTATCATTATTATTATTAAATTTATTAATCGCCCATCTGGCTGGCCACCCAGTTACCAAATGACCGGTTCTGCTGACCAGATGGAGGGTGCTCAACCTGTTCTGGATGGGGTTGCACTCCCCCTGAAGGAGCAGGTTCGTAGCTTGGGGGTTCTCCTTGAGCCATCTTTGTCATTTGAGGCTCAGGTGGCCTCAGTGGCACAGAGTGCCTTCTACCATCTTTGGCTGGTGGCCCAGCTACACCCCTATCTGGCCAGGGATAACCTGGCTTCAGTTGTCAATGTTCTGGTAACCTCTAAGTTAGGTTACTGCAATGCGCTCTACGTGGAACTGCCTTTGAAGACGGTTCAGAAGCTGCAGCTCATGCAAAATGCAGCGGCCAGATTGATAACTGGGACAAGAAGGTCCGCATGTGTAAGATCGACTCCGGCCCGCTTGCACTGGCTGTCTATATGCTGTTGAGCGCAATTCAAGGTGCAGGTTTTAACCTATAAACCTATAACCTACATGACTTGGGACCGCATACTTGATGGCACGCCTCTCCCTAAATGAACCGACCCATGCTTTACGTTCAGCATCTGAGGTCCTCCTCTGGGTGCCCTCTCTGAGGGAAGCTTGGAAGGTGGCAACAATGGAGAGGGCCTTCTCAGTGGTACCCTCCCCCATCTGTGGAATGAGCTCCCCGATTAGGTCTGCCTGGTGCCAACATTGTTATCTTTTCGGCGCCAGGTTAAGACCTTTCTCTTTCCCCAGGCATTTGGCAGCACATGATGGGTTTTAATCAGTCCTGGACTGACTTATGGTTACGGTTGCTTGCTTGAGGTTTCTTATTTATTTATTTATTAAATTTATTAATCGCCCATCTGGCTGGTCACCCAGCCACTCTGGGCAATGTACAAAGCATATAACAAAACAGTTTAAAACAATACTACAGTAAAAACATTTTCTAAAATACCCTAACCCACCCCAAATGCCTGCCGGAACAACCACATTTTTAATGTGCGGCGGAAGCTCATTAAAGAGGGGGCATGGCGGAGTTCCCTAGGGAGGGAGTTCCACAGAGTGGGGGCCACCACAGAGAAGGCCCTCTCCCTCATCCCCACCAGTCTAGCTGTCCTGGCTGATGGGACAGAGGGGAGGCCATCCGAGGCTGATCTTGTTAAGTGGCCTGTCTGGTGTTGCTGGAGGTGCTCCTTAAGATAGTCTGGGCCAGAACCATATAAGGTTTTAAAGGTCAAAACCAACACCTTGAATTTGTCCCAGAAAACAACAAGATGGCTTGTTTGAAGTTTTTTTAGATATATGTTCTCTTGTGTATATTGTCTGCTCATGTGTTTTTTATGTAAATGGCTTTTAGTTTCTATATACTGTATTTTTAATGTTTTTAATCTTTGCAAACCACCCAGAGAGCTTTGGCTATTGGGCAGTATAGAAATGTAATAAATAGTAATAATAAAAATGGGCCCATGGCCCAAAAAGGTTCCCTACCACTGGTGTGTTAGCATTGGACCATTTGAACATTTAAAGCTGCCTTAGGTGGAGTCAAACGACTGGTCTTATCTATCTGCTATGGCTTCTTCTACTGGCTGGCACCAGGCCTCAGTCGGAGAGAGGCTTTCCCCGGCACTGCTAGCTGAGGTCTTTTTTATCCGGCAGTGCTGGGGATTGAACTGCCTTCTGCATGCAACGCACGTGCTGCAGAGCCTCCAAGCGAAGGATCCTTTGTTTGCTCATAATATTGTTATATTTTTATTGCTGCGGTTTTATTGTCCTTCTCTTACAGCTGATTTTATCCAGTCAGGCTGCTGTCGGTTTTCATGCTGCGCCTCAGGAAGCTGGTCTAGCCCGTCCTTTTAGTAAAAGACAGGTTTTGAACTATTTTATGGTATATTTGAGCCACTGCTTTTTGCTGGCAATCTTGTTGAGTTTTATATGTGTTTTCATTTAATACAAAGCTTCACCCTTCTTGAATACTGCCTCATGTGTCTGTGGGCCGAGAAGTGATTCATAAATAGAATGCAGGCATCCGTGCTTGAACTGCAGGCTTCCAGGTACATCCAGCAATACCCTTTTCCCTTTTGAAAACAGAGACATTCCGTCTTCCTCGTAACACTGGAATTTAAGAGGGAGGGGCTGGGGCTCAGTGGTAGAGCACACTGAAGGTCCCAGGATCAATCCCCAGCATCTCCACATAAGGCTAGGAAAGAATCCTGCCTGAAACCCTGGAGAGGCTTTGCTGCCAGTCAGTGTCAACGATACTGGGCTAGACAGACCCATAGTCTGACATAGTGTAAGGCAGCTTCCTGTGTTCCTATTTAGGGAGGGGCCATAGGTCAGTGGCAGAGCCCCTGCTTTGCATGCAGAAGGTTCTAGGTTCAATCCCTGGCATCTCCAGGTAGGGCTAGGAAAGAATTCTGCCTGAAACCCTGGAAAGCCACTGCCGCCAGTCAGTGTTGACAATACTAGGCTAGACGTACCCACAGTCTGACTCAGTATAAGGCAGGGTCCTATGTTCCTAAGGTCCCCCAATGAAACGGATGAGCAGGAGATTTAGGATGGACAAAAACACACAACTTGCAGAATTCACTGTCACAACGATGTTGGGATGTGTGGGTTGGCCCACTCCCAGCAAAGGAAAGGGGACTTGTACAGCAACCAGAGGAGCAGTGCCTGACCCAGCGAGGCGCAACACGCTGCACAAAGCAACTTGGCTGGTGCCGGGAAGAGCAGCCGCTGTTCCCAGAACCAGAACCTACCACCTGCAGCCACACTGTTCTCTCCTATCTCAGATCAACAACAACAGGGAAGAGCAGTGGAGACTGGTTGCTCCGACGTCAGTGGGGCGGTGGATCTGCTCTGCGTTTCAGTCAGAACTCTAAAGGAGCACCTTGGATAGCTCTTTTAGAGTTCTGACTGAAATCCGGAGCGGATTCACTGCCCCACTGACGTCGGAGCCACCAGCCTTCACTTCCCAGGAGGTTCCACGGGCCAGATTGGGGAAATCAGTGTGGGATGGATTAAACCTGCAGGCCACAGGTTCCGCACCCCTGCCCCATGCGGTGATGGGCACTGGGCTAAAAAAGGCAGATTAGACAAATTCACAGAGGGCACACCCATCAACAGATACGATAGCTAAATAGGGGCTCCATGTTCAGAGACAGCATACCTCTGAGTACCAGATGCTCAAAAACAATTAAAAACTCCAAACAGGAACGGCTCTTACCCTCATACTCTGTTTATGAGCTCCCAGAAGCATCTGTCTGGCCGCTGCTGGAAGTAGAACACTGAGCTAAGGCAACCTTTGGGGTGGGAAACCCTTTCTTGTCAAGGTCTTCATTACCTTGGTCAAAACCTGCCAGGATCCATATCACAGCAATGGGTGTGGCCATTTCAAAAGTCAGCAGAGTTATGGATGTGACTCTTACCTTTGCTCCATACACAACTAAGGGGAGACAGGCATTTTCATATAGGTTTTCTCCTTCCCCAACTTATGCAAGGTTCCTTTTATTAGCTTTGCAGTTCGGGGACAGAGCAAGACAGAGTAAATAACAGTAATAAGCTGGAGCAGGGCCAGTGAGAGGTATAACCGGAAGTCCAGACTGACAGGCCTGAATGTTCAGATTTGACTTGCAGGCTCAAGGTTCCCCAGCCTTGCTTTAGACTGATTAAGCAGAGCTCTTCTTATGTCCTTAACATGCCCCTGCATACAGCATGTCATGTATCATGCATGCCAAACACCATGAATTCTAAGTGGTGAAAGACATGCACACTGCCACCCTTACATGAATGTCAGAGCAGAAACCTCCAGGCACCTCAAGCATCTGGTAGGTTTATGCTAACGAAGAAATCCATATCGAAATTGCAAATGCACTGATTTTTTTGCACTCTGCAGTTTTCCAGCAATGGATGCAAGACAGGCTCTGTTTGTGAAATGGAAAGCAGACTGTAAATGCAATCCTCCTTACCAAGAAATCTGCACTGCCTTCAACACCTTGGATGCGACCAACAGGACCCTTGAGAAGGAATAAGAAACAATCAAATATCCGGAAATGAGGTACATTATCCAGTTGAGAGAGGAGCATCACGCCTCATTTTTAGCAGGAGGAAAAGAGCTAAGGCTCAGTCAAGGCCCACAGTTTTGTAACAAACAGATTTTTCAGCCTGGAACAGAGCCATGAATGAGTGTGGATGGTGAAATTGCAGAGAGAAAGGTCACTGTGAGGTGAGCAATTCTTCCACGGTTATTCAAACTTTTGATTTATTGTTTTATTTATTGCATTTATATCCCACCTTTTTTCCTCCAAGTAACTCAAAGCCGCGTACATAATCCTTCTCCTCTCCATTTTATCCTCACAACAACAACCCTGTGAGGTAGGTTGGGCTGACAGTCTGTGATTGTGACTGGCCCAAAGTCACCCAATGAGTTTCATGGCCAAGCAAATAGGGACTAGAACCCAGGTTCCCCAAGTCCCAGTCCAACACTCGAACCACCACACCACACTGGCTCTTATCAGAGCCACACTGCATCACGGACACTGTGATCTGTCGTTAGCCAGGTGCTACTCCCGAGTGATTCCCCCTCGGTGTAAAATACCCAAAATAGTAGAAATTAAACGTACAGGCTTCCCGGGAGGCCCTGGAGGCCCTTGCGGTCCGTCTGGTCCACGTTCCCCCTAAAAAAGAGAAGCCACAAATGCATTCCAGCCATGAACGTATTTTGACAGCTGGCAGCAAAATGTCAAAAAGCAATCCAGAACAGATCATTTCTGAATTAATACTGCCACAGCAAGCATCCACAGTCCCTAGGCATGGAGAAGGCACTAAATGGAGGTCATCCCCCCACTTTTTTTTTAGCATGAGCCACTGATAGCCACCAGTAGGAGACATGAAGATCCAAACACAAAAAGGTGATACCCAAAGGCCAGGGGGCATTGATTGGTGGTAAGGTAACATAAACTTCAGGGTGTAGTAAAGAATGAAAGGTAGTGGCTATGATGGGGTTGGGGAGAGGAAGGTTAAAGGAGAGAACAGAGGATCTCCCTTTGGTAAGAAATGGCTTGGCAGAGGATAGGAACAGAGACAGCTTAGCCACTCAGTAAAAGAGGAACAAAAGGAGTATTAACATTGTGACTAGGATGGAGAGGCAACATTGTCTCTAGGCCACGATTCTGAAGAAGCACAGAGAAAGCACAGAATGTAGTACTTGACAAGCACAGCTTACATTTTACAAGAAAAGTAAGTTTCTAGTCCTTATGTTTCCAAAAACATGTCTGAAAACATGTGGAGGGAAATCTTAGTGTGTGTCTGATGAAGCCAAAGTGATTACTGAATGAAGGGGGGGTGAAGGGCACGTTTTGGTGCCCTGCGCAACTCCTCCACCCTACCCTCTTCGTGGCTAACGACAGAAAAAGGATACACTTTGCAGAATAGTAAACATAAATAAACTACAGGATAAACTGTGCAGTATTTAATTTAAATTATTTATGCAAACCTAAATTTGCATGCTTTGTGCAGGTTGCAAAATCTCAGCTCCCCTCGACTCAGAATTTGGCATGGAAATTTAATTATTTAAGCATACACAGCCCTGGTGATAGGGACCAGGATGAGGAAGTAGAAATGAATGGGAAGGGATTTGGCTGCTTTCATTTTACAATGACATCTTTCTGTCTATTCTTGGGTCCCTATTCGTCTCACCACGTAAGCCCTTCAGATAGAGGGGAAATGCCACTCATCTATTTATGTAAACATTTACATACACTTGCTGCCCCTTGTCCTCCTGTGCTATTTGTGCAGGACAATATAAACATGCAAAAGATAAACCACAGTAGCTCTGGATTCCACGGGACATTTCATCTTTAGACCTGGCTACATGTTACAGTCACTGCATGTAAAATAGCTAGGCTCTGACCAGTTGAGAATTCTGAGAGTTCCCCCGGAGACTGTCAGAGAAAGTTGAAGGCAATCGTGAAGCTCCTGGCTGCCTTTCTCTCTCTGTCTTTTGTTTATCTCTGCTTATCTTATGGCCACATTCCAGGAAGGGATTGTTTAGCATGTCATCCAAACTGGGAATCCTGGCTTGTTGCTCCTCAACAAGCCAGGGGTCATAAACCAAGAACAAACTCTGGTTTGCAATTCTGGCTTGTAAAGGGAGCAACAAGGCAGGATCCCCGCTTTGGATGACATACTAAACAACCTTTCCTGATTTGTTTAGCAGTCGTGCTAGTGAAGAGAAACAAAGCGGCAGCAAATCAGCATGCAGCTAATTCACGATAAGCCAGAATTCTCCAGAATTCTAGGGTGTTGTTGCATGCAGTTGCAGCCTCTCTCTTTTTTAGTGACTAACGTTCATTAGGGGTTGAGAGGGGAAGAGGGAGGGACTATTAGCCACTAAAGGAGAGAGAGAAGCATCAAGAAATAACAGGGGTGGAGAAAGGTGGCCAGCAGTGTTGACCGCTGTGTGTATTTGCCTTTGATCCAGCTTTCTCTGCCCATTTCTGAGGCAGCTTCAAAATTCTCAACAGGCAGAGCCTGGTTTCCACATGGCTACTTCCGACATGATGGCAGCAGGTCTGTCTCTAGTTATTTTGGCACTCTAGGCATTTTCGTGCCCCAGTGGACATGTTGCCACCCACCGTCTTCTCTCCATCCCCCAGCTGTGCCCATCTCTTCTTTACCACCAGTCACTGCCAGCACCACCCTACCCTTGCTCCAACCTCCTCTTCTTCTCCAGCCACCATCCTCCTCCTCTTTTTCTGTACTCTCCCTGCCGCCTGCCTTCCCCTCTAGGCTGTGCTTCAAGGGGTCCTTCCTTAAAGTGAGGCATTCTGGGTAAGGTGGCCCTGGAGGCAGCACAGGCAGTTTTCATAGACACCTCAATCAGAATGCCTCACTTTAAGGAAGGACCCCTCGAAGTGTAGCATTTGGGCCTGGCCAGTTCTCCAAAGAGCCCGCCCACCTGATCCATCTCACACTCTGGGAGAGTCCTCAGAGTGAGAGACTGGGCAGGCATGGGGGCTCTCTGGGAGGCATGAACGCATGGGCAGTCAGCATAGAAGAGACGGTGGAGCACCACCGCCTCTGGAGCGGGTTGTTTTGGTGCCCCTAGAATTTGGAGCTCAAAGTGGCTGCCCTGTTCACCCCCCAAAGAAACTGCCCTGGATGACTGTAATAATAAAATGTAACCAGGTTCTGATTCCAGAACTGGCCTGGACAATCCAGCAAGCCCCAAAGCGTATTCATGCATCTTGGCTGGATCCCTTACCTTGGGTCCCAGAGCTCCGATTTCTCCAGGGAGTCCAACCTGACCTGGTGGGCCCTTTCGGAACGAAACAGAGACAGGACAATAGACTTTTTAAATCATATGGATTCTACGCAAAAGGGAAACACACTGAAGTATGCGAAGAACAGCTTTACTCCACCCATACAAGCTCTGCTGGCAGTGGAGGCTGGTGGCTCTGATGTCAGTGGGGTGGTGAATCCATTCCTGGTTCCAGTCAGAACCAGCCAGAACTCTGAAGGAGCTATCCGAAGTGTGCACCCTGAAGAGCTCCTTTAGAGTTCTGACTGGCTCTGACTGAAACCCGGAGTGGATTCACCACCCCACTGACATCGGAGCCACCAGACTCCACTATCTGCTTAGACCTCCCTTCTGGCAAAGTATTTGCCTGGCTGGCAAGGAAGAAGGAGAGATGGCAGCCACTCTCCAGCTAATGGTGAACTGGCCCATGGCAAAAATGCAGCACCCCTCCCTCCCACTGATGCAATATTTATGCAAGTGAACACACTTGCATCAGGAAAGGACCAGTGTGGGCACCGAACAGCAGAGAGAGAGAGAGACGGGGATGGGTGAGAGGGGACTTCATCTGGAAATGTTTCTGGGGTTGCATTTTCTAATTCTGGCCACCAGCCAAGAGACTAAAATTCTGCTTTGGCTAGCAGAATTCTGGGCACTTAAAAACATATGGAGCTGCCTTTTGCTGAGTCAGATAAGTGGCCAATCTAATACTCTGGCAGCTGCTCTTCAACGTCTCAGGCAGTCAGAGAGAGAGGTCACTTTCCCATCACCGGCTACCTGATGGGGATGCCAGGGCTGGAACCTCAACCCTCCTGCATGCAAAGCAGGTGCTCTGCTTGTGAGCCATGGCCCCTCCCTTGTCTCCTGCCACACCTGTTCTCAGCCAATATCCGTTGCATTTAAACAGAGGAGGGGGAAACTTTTTTCCTATCAGGGTCTACATTCCCCTAGGAATAATCTCTTGGGGGGGCACTACAGTGGTGGATGAGGCCAGAGCCCAAAGTGGGCTCTCTTTCTCTCCCTCACCCCAACCCCACCTTCCTTCTTGCCCAGCATGCTGTCAAGGGAGGGGCAGATCACTCTTGTCGGAGGTCTGAACTGATCACTTGCAGGGGGCTCCCCTCTGCCCCCAGTCATGTTCTTTCTTCCTTGCCAGAGGTCTGAAGTGACTGGTGGCAGAGGGCTTCTGCCCCACCCTTCCACATGTCTGCCTGTTTCAGCTTTCCCCTCAATTCTTTCCCCTCCCACCCTCCTTCTCTCCTTTTGGGCTCCCCCCGCCCCCAACATACACACATACACCTACATTAGATTAAGCTGAGGGCTGCAGGTTCCCCACTCCTGGTGTAAAGCTTTGCCCAAGGTCTCTCTTCCAAGTAGCCGCACTGATGTGACATCCTTTGGTGCTTTTGCCAAATCAGTGAAACACCCTTGCACTGAATCCTGGGCCCTTGCTGCCTTGCACAGTAGCCATATGATGAAGCCCTAAAGAACGCACACACACACTACCAACCAAGCATGCTGCACTCCCACCAGCAGAACCCAATCTCATATGAAAGGCACTTACAGGAGATCCTGCCAAACTGGGACCCTGAAAAAAGAAGACAGCTACAATGGATCACAATTATTATTATTATTTTTAATGGAGAATCAACTGCTGAAAACGTCAATGCTGCAGCTGAGGCTGAGACATCTCAGAGAGGCAAAGGAGCTCCTTGCATTTCCCCTCCCAAGAAGCCTCATATTTTATGTATTCATTTGTTAGATTTGTATACTGCCTGACTGGCAAAAACCCTCTAGGGTGTAATCCAAACAGCAATAACAGAATAACAAAAAAATAACAATAAAAGTAGCAAAATAATACAACATTAAATAAATAAAAACTTTTTTAATATTAAGGGCTCAATCCTATGCATGTTTAGACAGAAAAAAAAAGTCCTACAACTTTAGACATAAAAAAGTCCTACAGTTGTAGGACTTTTTTGGTCTAAACATTCATAGGATTACACCCTAAAAACATTAAGGAGCCAGCAGTAAAATTAACAAGGAGAGCAACAAATTAAAGATTAATGGAAAATCCAACATAAGACCTACTTAGAGTAGACCCAATGAAATGAACGGGATTTAAGGTAATCATGACTAACTGAAGTCCCATTCATTTCAATGGATCTACTCTAAGTAGGACTAATGTTGGAGTTCACCCTAAATGCATGCTTAAAGAGGAAGGTCTTAACCTGGCATCTAAATGAAGACAGTGAGAGGCCAGGCAGATCTCCCTAAGAAGGGCATTCTATAGACAGGAAGCCACTACTGAGAAGGCTCTTTTCCTGGTAGCCATCAGTCGCACGATTGTGGGCAACAACCCTCACTCATATTAATAGCCTAACCTTCTCCTTCTTCCCAGAAGGCCAATCCCTGAAGCCTCGAAGCTGTTATGTCCTGCATCCTGTTCCCGGTCCAAACATCCTAATACAGCTACTGCCAGAACGTCTCCCATATACTCAGGGTCTAAAACCCATATACCCACAGCCTAAAATCAGACACCATAATGTGGTAGAGGTTTAAAAGTGGTTTTCATCCCAATCTTCCCCACAGGAACAAAGGATGCTGCCTTATACAGGAAGCTGACTTATACTGACCCATCTAGCCCAGTATTGTCGACACAGACTGGTAGCAGCTCCCCAGGGTTTCAGGTAGGAGTTTTTCCCCACTCTATGTGGAGATGCCAGGGGTCAAACCAGGAACCTTCTGCATGCAAAGCAGGTGCTCTACCACTGAGCTGCAATGATCTCAGTAGAGCTTATTTCCAGATGAGCATATTCAGGATTGCAGCCTTAAGCCTCCTATGCACAAATGCCCTTAAGGCATGTACAAACATGAATACAAATCAAGAACCACTGTGGTTTTTTTCTCCCACCATTTGAGCCTCGCTTTCCCCTGCCTTTGCAAGACATTGGACATACTGGCCAGCAAATCAAATGCTGATTCAGTAGACAAGACCCTCTCCACTTTCCCCAGGTAGGGTATCTATTTCCCTCTCCTAACTTCCCCCTGCCTGTGCAAGACATTTGACATTGTTGTTGTTATTGTTGTTCAGTCGTGTCCGACTCTTCGTGACCCCATGGACCATAGCACGCCAGGCCTTCCTGTCCTGCGCTCTCTCCCGGAGCGTGCTCAAGTTCATATTCATTGCATCCGTGATGCTATCTAGCCATCTCATCCTCTGCCGTCCCCTTCTCCTTTTGCCTTCAGTCTTTCCCAGCATCAGGGTCTTTTCCAGGGAGTTTTCTCTTCGCATTAGGTGGCCAAAATACTGGAGCTTCAGCTTCATTATCTGTCCTTCCAATGAGCACTCAGGGTTGATTTCCTTTAGGATGGACTGATTTGACCTCCTTGCAGTCCAGGGCACTTGTAAGAGACTTCTCCAGCACCACAGTTCGAAAGCATCAATTCTTCGGTGCTCAGCCTTCCTTATAGTCCAGCTCTCACAGCCATACATTACTACTGGGAAAACCATAGCTTTGATTAGACGGACCTTTGTCGGCAAGGTGATGTCTCTGCTTCTTACTATGCTGTCTAGGTTGGCCATAGCTTTCCTCCCAAGGAGCAAGCGTCTTTTAATTTCATGGCTACAGTCACCGTCTGCGGTGATCTTGGAGCCCAAGAAAGTAAAATCTGTCACTGCTTCCATTTCTTCCCCTTCTATATGCCAGGAAGTGATGGGGCCAGATGCCATGATCTTAGTTTTTTTAATGTTGAGTTTCAAACCAGCTTTTGCACTCTCCTCTTTCACCCTCAACAAGAGGCTCTTGAGATCCTCTTCGCTTTCTGCCATTAGGGTGGTATCGTCTGCATATCGGAGGTTGTTGATAATTCTCCCAGCAATCTTAATTCCGACCTCTGATTCATCCAACCCGGCATTTCTCATGATGTACTCTGCATATAAGTTAAATAAGCAGGGTGACAATATGCAGCCTTGTTGTACTCCTTTCCCAATTTTGTACCAATCGGTTGTTCCATGTCTGGTTCTTACTGTTGCTTCTTGACCCTCGTACAGGTTTCTCAGGAGACAGGTAAGGTGGTCTGGTACTCCCATCACTTTAAGAATTTGCCACAGTTTGTTGTGATCCACACAATCAAAGGCTTTAGTGTAGTCAATGAAGCAGAAATAGACGTTTTTCTGGAATTCTCTTGCTTTCTCCATGATGCAGCGAATGTTGGCGATTTGATCTCTAGTTCCTCTGCCTCTTCGAAACCCAGCTTGTACTTCCGGTAGTTCTCGGTTCGCATACTGCTGAAGCCTAGCTTGTAGGATTTGGAGCATCACCTTGCTGGCATGTGAAATGAGCGCAATGGTGCGGTAGTTTGAACACTCTTTGGCGTTGCCCTTCTTTGGAATTGGAATGTAAACTGACCTTTTCCAGTCTTGTGGCCACTGTTGAGTGTTCCAGATTTGTTGGCATATTGAATGCAGCACTTTAACAGCATCATCTTTTAGGATTTTAAATAGCTCGGCTGGAATACTGTCATCTCCGCTAGCTTTGTTGTTACTAATGCTTCCTAAGGCCCACTTGACTTCACTCTCTAGGATGTCCGGCTCAAGTTCAGTGACCGCACTATCATGGCTATCAGGGACATTCAGATCTTTCCTGTATAGTTCTTCTGTGTATTAGGGTATCTATTTCCCTCTCCTAACTTCCCCCTGCCTGTGCAAGACATTTGACATAGTAGCCAGCAAATCAAATGCTGATTCATGTACATTTGTTGTTGCCCCCTCTCCCACCCCCTGTTGATGCTGCTTCTGCTAATCATCATCATCAGTGACATCACTGGTTTCCATCCAATCAGGGCAGCGCCCAACAGCTTTTGCTTCGAACAGGAAGAATGGGATTCCCCTAGGCTAGGGAAGAAAACTGCTCATCTGACCAAAAAGACGCACTGCTCTCCTCGAGCAGGCTTGAACCCAGGGCTTGTTTCCCATGTTTATGCAGAACCAAAATTTAGTACTATAGGAACGAGCTTCAGTGAGCCTTAAGCTGATATGCTCCCCCTCCTCGAGCGTGACAGCAAACAGGAGATTGAAAGCATCCATTTTTAAATTGAATCTGTATTTTTTAAATTTAAATTTTAAATTTAAATCTGTATTTTAAACTCCTGTACTGCTGCTAGGTTTTATTGTGGTTGTATTGTTATATTGTGGTTTTAATGTTCTATATATTTTAAATTGTTTTATTGTGTGCTGTTTGGTTTTAGTTTTTGTGAACCGCCCAGAGAGCTTCGGCTATTGGGCGGTATAGAAATAAATAAATAAATAAATAAATAAAAAATTAACTAGCATTCCCCGTTAACATCTGAACTCAGGGAAGTCTGGTTAGTTTCAGCTCTGCTTTGTTAACAAGTCAAGATCATTATCCACAGTTCAATCCTGGCTTGTTGTTGGAACAAACCATAGTTCCTCTGCGTTCAGACATAACGACGAACTCTGGCTAGTTTAAAAGTGAAAGTTTCCTATCTCTTGTTCGTGGTAGTGCCACAAGAAGGGGGGCGTGGTGGAGAGTGCAAGACCCTGATACTCACTCCCGCCACACTAAATTGGGTTTAGCATTATGTGCAAAAAAGGCCATTGTGTATAACTCAATGCATTCTCTGTGGTGGACTTTCTTGACAAGCACGTGCAATAAGAAATAAAAACTTACTGGGAGCCCTGGAGGTCCTAGAAGTCCAGGCTGGCCCTGTGTCAATGCAAGAAAAAAAAAGAGACTTACTAGCAAGGTGCACACAAATGAACTTCAACTTTTTTTTCAATAATTAATATCCCCACCAGCCTGATTTCATGGGACAGATCCAGATTTCAACTCTAATGACCCAGCCCTGACCTTCCAACAAGCTAAGAATCGACCTCTTGTCAGTGGAGGCTGGTGGCTCCAATGTCAGTGGGGCGGTAAATCCGCTTTGGGTTTCATTCAGAATCAGTCAGAACTCTAAAGGCACTCCTTTAGAGTTCTGAGTGGTTCTGACTGACAGAGCAGATTCATCACCCACTGACATCAAAGCCACCAGCCTCCACTGCCTCTTGTGTTTAGAGGACCAGCCTGTGCTATCTTGTTATCAGAATCCTGTAAAGGCCACCAGCAACCACAGCAAGGGGAACAGAAGATGCAACTGGCCTGTGCTGGTCAATAGAGGGACCACCGCACAGGTGCAGTGGTGAAACCTAACCCTCTTTTCAGTTGCCAAAGAGAAAAAAATGCCTCTCCCCTCCATTATCAGCAAGTGGCAAGATTGAAGGGGTTGGAAACCCCACCCACCAGCCAACCATGGCTCCCTGCAGCATATTTTGCAATGTGCACCATGCTGAAAATGTACAGGCTTCAAACGCAGAGATGCAATACTGTTTGCAAAACTGAGGAGCCATCCAGTTTTTATATATTTGGGCGTGGGGGGCAGGTTATACATGGAGTGGAGACCACAGTGGGGTCAGTAAGAAGAAAGATTCTGTTCTTCTTCCTCACTCATCCCCCTTCTTGCCTTGCTCTGCATATGCTTACAGAACCTCTTACAGCTTCTTGCAGAATGGAGCCCTGGGCAATGAAAGAGGTTCTGCAGCCAACAAAGGAAGGGAGGAAAAGGAGGAGGCAGCACCTCACACAGCTACACACAAAGAAATAGGGCAAGGTTTGCTTCCTGCCTTCTTTAGCAATACGATTGCCAGTCAGCAGCTTCAAAATTGGGCCTGACACCGCTGCTGCCTGGAATTTGCACCCCTTTTTGATAGGAACCACCAGCCGTCCGGGGTACAATTGCAGCTTAAGTGGAGCTTGTCTCTTTTTATAGGCTAGACATAATGCTAAGCACGTCATCAGAAAGCAGGTCAGGGTTGCAATAATTTATTTAATGGCAGGCACAGAAAAGGCCTGATTTTTATCAGGGCTGCAGCACATAGGGAAGGGGGATTCAACCCTTCACTTCCTAGGCATGATTCCATTCAAAATCCCACTTCACTCCTACCACAGCAATTACACCTCCCCCCCACACACACTGCAGTCCAGGTGAAAATCCTCCCCAACCCCTCCCTGCAACAGCATTGTTATGCACCATGGTTTCCTTTTATTTCCTACTACCAAACAGACCTGGCTTCACACAGGTGGGAATAGCCCTTACACTGATACACTGAAGCCTTCGAACAAACTTACACAGCTGTCCGAGTTGGACACATTGTGCCCACCCCAACTGAGTGAAGCCATGCCCACTGACACCCTTAGGCACAGCCCCTACACTATGGTCATGGTACGCCCCTATAACCCCCTGAGGAAGGGGACTGTCCCTGAGGGGGGCTGCCCAACAGCAGAGGGAAGATCAGGAATATAACTGTAGTCATATGGACAGTCATATGGTGAAAATGTATGGTTAAAATTTGCTCGCTGCAATGTTGAATCATCATGCCACATTTGGTTGAAATCAATCAAATGGTATTGAAGCTGCAAATCTTTAAAAAAATTGATTGGCCACCATTTGGTTTCAAGATGGCAGACGGAATTTTCACTATGCCTAAAACAATCCCAGATAAAGGTACAACAAATCCTGGAAGTTTCATAACGATCAGATGTACAGTGTTCAAGTCCATCGAGAACATATAGACAAATACTTCCTTTCATATCTATATAAAAGAAAGAAGATGATAAGATGATATATGATATGTTATGATATGACAAGAAGATGTTGAAGCCCTTCAAGCTTTGGATCAAATTCTAACCAAGATGCCTATATTTTTTTCTGACTAATGCACACACATATGCACAAAATAAGACACACTTGCACACATTCCTTTTATATGCTGCATAACTTGTATTCTCATTCTTTCACAAGATAGTGAGCTCCTATTTAGGCTGTTTTACTGTAGATGTTCCACAAGCATATTGGTGATAGATCAAAAGTTATAATTAGTGAATTTCTTTGTTTCTTTAGTGATCTTGTTATATTATTACGTACATTCTTCTTTTTGTTGCCTTTATTTTTTAATTTTATTTCAAAATAACATTTCATGGAAAAAAACCCTACCTGACATGGTTTCTAATTACAGGCTTAGCGTCACATCTAAATTTGCGCTCAGCCTGCCCTCAGATGTTCTCCAGAGTCTATCAAATCTAAACTCCTATGGATTTTAAGCATGTCCCAAGTGTGTGCACACAAAAACATTCCAGAGCATTTTGTTTCCGCAAGGTGTAGCTATGGCAATCACAAACTAGCCCCCAACCATCTCCCCAATGCTGCAGATAAGCTTGGGCAGAAAAAAGCTGCTCACTTTTGGACCTGGTCTCCCAAAAGGGCCCGGCTCCCCTTTTGCTCCCGTTAGGCCCTGTAAAAGAAGAAAAGAGAGAAACTGTAGGATCAGCTGGAGAGACATCAGGTGGAGTTTGCAGAAAGAATCCAACTCTAGAAGCAACAGGTAAGGCTGCGAGTTCGAACTAAATGTTGTTGCCAGAGCAGTGGAGCATCTGGGATGGGAATCCAGAAATGGGAAAATGCAGGGAAACTGCAGGTGTAATAAAATTAAGTTTTGGGGAAATGCAGCACAATATAATAAAAGGAAGTTTGTGAGTGAGAGAGATTCACTGTTAAATAAAGGAGCAAGTAAGTTGTCTAAGGGTGCAATCCTATACAAGTTTAGACAGAAAAAATCCTACATGTCCCAGTATTCCCCAACCAGCATTCTAAACATGCATAGGATTGCACCCACTTTTTTGTCTAAACATGCATAGGATTGCACCCACTTTTCTGTCTAAACATGCATAGGATTGCACCCACTTTCAGAGGCAATGGCTGTTGAAGACAGTCATTTTCTAAAGGATTCCTAATGTGCCTCTAAGACTCCTAAATTTTCTAATTTCTGGTAATTAGCCCCAGAAAAACAATCCCTACTTTGACTTTTGAGTAGGGTATTTTTCATGCCAGAGCGACTGAAAATCCAAACTCAATCCTTATTCTTGACAACCTGTGAGGGTTACTGAGAAGACAAAATCCAGCACTGTTCAGCTCCTTTTAAATAAGCTGAATGCCATCTTGGCTGGATGTGCCCCAATGAATAATGCATGATGGCAATAAAATGGATGGGGAAATAAACATTGTTGTTATTACTGAAAGGCAAGTAGGGGTTGGTTGGTAGACGAGTAGAGGTTAGTAGGTTTCAGCTGCAATCGTATGCAGACATTTCTTCCATGGCGGAGAATAACGAACCAGGAGAACAGCCTTCCCCAATCTGGTGCCCTCTGGATGTGTTGGACTGCAAATCCCATAATTCCCATGCTGTCTGGGAATTATGGGATTTGCAGTCCAACACATCCAGATGGCACCATGTTGGAGAAGGCTGCCATAGAATCTCCCTGATCCTCAAGCTAGCACCCAATCTTCCTCAGATTCTGACCGGTCCCCAGCTAGCCCTCTGATTGGCCAGGCTGCTCTGCATCTACGACCATGGTCAGATCAGTCAGTTTTCAGCCCAGGGGATGTTGACAGTCTTGCAGTCCAAAATCCTGCCATCTGAAGGGGTGCAGTTTGAAGTGCTACAGTCAAGAACAGCTTTAACAAGGGATGGTTGGTTCAGGAAAAGCAAAAGAAAGGCTTCTTCACACAGTGCCAAGTAAACCAAATGTACGGAATTCATCGCCATGTCATCTGGTGGCAGCCACAAGCTGAGATGGGCTGAAAAGAGGATTTGACAAATTCATGGAGGACAAATCACGCTCAGTGTCTACGAGTCATGATGGTTCTACTCTACCTCCAGGATCAGAGGTCCCATGCCTCTGAATATTAGTTGCTGGGGGACATGAGCAGAAGGATGCTACTGCCCTCATGTCCTGCTGGTGGGCTCCCCAGGGCCATCTGGTTGGCCACTGCAGGAAACAGGAATGCTGGACTGGATCTAGATAAGCCAGCAGGGCTCTTCAGTTCTTGTGTTCTTAAGTCTAGACTGAGCCTTAGAGTTCATTTACAGTTCATACAGCTCATGATTCTGACCACCTTGACATTTAGTGCTGCTTGTCCCTGATACCAAGCCATGACCCCTGCTCAAAGGAGCAGAAATAAGCTATAAACCCGTGTCTAATTTCACATTATGTCATGACATGACGAAGTGATCAAGAGGTGACTAATTTTAGAGGGGTAGCTGTGTTGCAGCAAAAAACATGAAAAGTCTTGTAGCACCTTCAAGGCTGGAGTCTCCAGCATGGCACCCACGGGTCCCAAAGTGTCCGCAGACACCTCTCTTGGCATCCGCTGGGCTCCCTGCCCCTCCTGATTTTTATTTTATTTCTTATCAATTTTTTAAACATAAAAAATCTAGGAAGCTCAAAGGCTGCCCTCCAAAACCATCTTTATTTGGGTTCAAAGTAGTGGTTTTATGTTTTGGAGCTCAGACACCACCTCTGCCCTGTACTTAGGTTCTTGGGCAAGCGACTTTTCTTTCAATCATGCCAGTTTGCCTTCTGGGAAATGAGTGTTCTGGGACCAGCCATGCTCATCATGATAGCCATTTTGTGAGAGCACCCATGACATTTTCTTTAAATTGCAAATGTGCCCACCAACCCAAAAAGGTTTGGGACCCCTGGGCTAACAAATGTACTGTGATATCAGCACTCCCGGCTGATATCACAGTATCTGATACTAAGTATCTGATACTTAGTCAGATGTGTGAAGCAGAAATCACTGCGGACAGATCGGTTGTGAGACCTGGGTGACAGAGTTGACAGCGAGAGAGGAAGTCAGGAACAGGGTGAAAATGGATGCTAACAATTCGTGCAATTACACAGCAGTTGGGAGTGAGCAAATATGGCCCCAGTTTGTACTCACATCAATTCCAGGTTTACCCGCAGGGCCATCTGGACCTGGAAGGCCTGGTTCTCCCTTGGTCCCCTGTTACAAAAGAATATATGGAAAAATTAATGGTGTGCTTAGAAAGACAGGAAGTAAAAGGGTCACAGTTGCACAGTAGGGAACTGGGAGATGCCCCTGCCTTGTGTCCAACTGCTGGAAGTTTGCTGAGGCCAGAGAGGCTTCCAGAAGTCAAGCATTCAGAAAGACAGGTATTCAGATCTGATGGAGTGGGCTGCATTTCCATGGCAGAACCAATGGAGGTAGTCCCAAGCTCAATTCCTCATTGTCCTCCATCATCTCCAGGATCTCGGGTAGCAGGGTCACAAAAGACCTCTCTCTACCTGAGACCCTAGAAGGGCACACCATTCAACAAAGACAGTACTGGAGTGGAAAAAACAATGGTCTGATTTGCTATAGCTAGTGCTGTGCTGAAAATTTCTCCCACATTTTTTCAACCATTCTCATTCAATTTGATAGAAGAGAAATTGCTTTTGAAAAGAAATGCAATGATGAAGAAATTTCAGAGAAATTCTCAAGAGTTGGGCTTGGGTTTCTTGGGCTTACCTTACCTAGGACATGGCCGAGGAGTGAGTACTAGTGCCCTGTTTTTCATTGTACAATCATCTCTGCCACAGCCTGTAGACTCCTCAGCTTCCTACATTCAATCAAAGCCCGCTGATACGCATCATGAGCTAATTCCTCCCCCCGGATTCCGCCTTGTGTTTTCCCAGGCTTGCCCAGCTCGACGCATGCCAAGTCAGGGAAGCTCGTGGTTTTTTGCATTTGTTATTTGCACAAATTGTAATTTGTGCAAAATGGCAGGTATAAATATTTATGGAAATCTCAATTTGCACAAAACTGCAGCTGTAAATAGCACAATTTGCACAAAATCGCAGGCATAATGGTCATTTACGCCTGCAATTGTGTGCAAATTGTGCTATTTGCAGCTGCGTTTTTGCACAAATCATGATTTCTGTAAATATTTATACCCACGACTCTACGCAAATCACAGCTCACAGATTAAACAAAAGCTGGGAAAGTTCCCGAGTTTTGGAAACTGACCCACTGCTCGCCTCGCAAACGCTCGCCAAGTTGGGGGTGCTACGGGATCTGTCAAGTCTAAAGCGAACAGGATTTCCCCACAACAGCCATCCCTACAAAAAAACCAAACACCCTTACCAAAAAAGAAAGAAGCTGTATCACAAGCCCTGCCAATGGGGAGCCCTACCTGAGAGACATGGTTGAGAATTTCTCCTCCCCCTGGAGAAATTTAGTGAAATTGTCTCCCAATTTCCTCTGCCCATAAGGTGGAGAATTTCAAGAGGCCATTTGCCCACAGATCTCGTTATAACTCCGCTTTGTATGATCAGCCACTGAAGCTGGCTACTTATTTATATTTATTTTATTTATTCAGTTTATGAGGGGGCACAGAGCCAAAGCTCTCAAGGTGACACACATAATAAAAACAAATAAAATTAAACCAATAATAGAACACTTAATAATAAAACACTTGGTGAGGGTGGCCATGTATCCTACTTTACAGAGGACAGTCCTCTATTTGAAGGGCTGCCCTGTCAAATTCCAGTTTAAAGAAAAAGAACCACATGAAGGGAGAGGAGGAGCCTTGAAGATCTACTTCTGACCTTGGCGCGGGCCACGAGGTGATCACCTGGTCACAGTCTTCCCCATTTTGGTGAGATGGATTATATTTCTCTTTAAATTATAGTCATTCTTTCTAAATTTATATCAAAGGATAGAAATTAGCTTATGCACATGTTATGCAAATCACTGTCTTCTTAGGTCCTCTTTTGGGGGTTCTCCTTTCTTGGTGGTATGTAAGAGGCCACCCTAACAGTTGCACTCCAAGTTTCAACATTCTCCTACCCCCGGAATGCGAAAGAAACTTGATCCACTCCTCCAAATTGTGCCCCAGCAAAGCCCTCAAAATTTGCTTTCTTTTTGGCGCCAGGCAAAGACCCACCCCAAAAAACAGCAAAATTCCCCCCCACACACACACACACCTTTGCTGCTTTTCCACCCTGACAGCTAGGCCTTTGACTTATACAACCAGGCCCAAGAAATCCAGAACATTGCCCCTGTTGATCTTGTTGGAGATACTCACAGGGCTTCCTGCTGCTCCTGGTGGGCCTTTATCACCCTAAACAGAAGGGAAGAAAAGTGATTATTTCTTTATTCATCCAAAAGATTTTTATTTCACCTTGTAGGATGTTCACCCTCCCAAGGCAGCCTACAAAGCCATCGGTAAAGCCACAATGTAATAAGATTCTAAGCTATTAACAGTGCAAGCCTATGCATGTCTACTCAGAAGTAAGTCCCATTAAGTTCAAAGGTGCTTACTTCCAGGTAAGTAGGTATAGGATTGTGGCCTAAAGTCACAAAATAGCGAACAACAACATTAAATAATATCAGCAAATAAAATCAATATTAAAAGTGCCAAAAAATCACTCCAAAACAGACTGGAATAAAAATGGGTTTTCGAGCTCTTCAAAAAGCCTGCAAAAAGGGTCTTGTACTTCTCTGCCTGGGGAGGGTCTTCCACATACATGGGGGCACCGAGACCCCAATCATGGTAGGGCAGAGGATACACTTTAATGGGCCCAGAGATCCAAAGGGGCACAGTGCAGAGTGCAACCACATCACCATAAGGAAAAAAACAGTGGGCAGTATCCAGTTGTGTCATTCTGCACAAATGACGCTGCGCTAGCAGAAAGTAGGGTCTGAACTATGTGCAAGAGGAGAATCCAACTAAAGATAATTTGTGCAGGCACATTTGCACAGCCCATTGTGCATTACGCTTGCCCAACCGGTTGTGCAATGGAAAGTTTCAGCGGAGCTCTGCTAGCGCTATTTGAGTTTATGAAATTACACCTTTGGATACTGCCCATTGAGGCTAAGAACAGGCTTCAGGTTATTTATAGAAACTTATTTCACTGTTGTCCAGATCTTATGAGATTTGCTAGAGCCAAATCTGAAGTGGTGTTAGAACAGAATAAGCAACATTCTGAAGCAGGACATGCTGGCCCAAGCCCTTCTCTAGAACATAGCATGCTGCTTGAACGGCTGAACTAGGACTTGCAGATTGGGAAACCAAGAGATCTGGGCTTCCCTAGTTGGCATGTTCTCCCAAGAACTACTAGTCCCACAGTTCCTTGCAGATAGGCAGGAGGGAGTGCCATCTGGTAGCAGGGATAAAGCATTGTAATGATCAGCTTCAATCCTGTTTCAGGGACCAGAGCTCATTCATCAGATCCATAAAATGTAATTCTCAATGGGCAGGTATATAACGAGATGGAATTCCACTCTGTTAGACTAAATCTGTTGTGATCCATTGTAGCAATTTCCAGAGGGGAAAGCTATGGCAAACCTAGACAGCATAGTAAGAAGCAGAGACATCACCTTGCCGACAAAGGTCCGTCTAATCAAAGCTATGGTTTTCCCAGTAGTAATGTATGGCTGTGAGAGCTGGACTATAAGGAAGGCTGAGCGCCGAAGAATTGATGCTTTCGAACTGTGGTGCTGGAGAAGACTCTTACGAGTCCCCTGGACTGCAAGGAGGTCAAATCAGTCCATCCTAAAGGAAATCAACCCTGACTGCTCATTGGAAGGACAGATAATGAAGCTGAAGCTCAAATATTTTGGCCACCTAATGCGAAGAGAAAACTCCCTGGAAAAGACCCTGATGCTGGGAAAGACTGAAGGCAAAAGGAGAAGGGGACGGCAGAGGATGAGATGGCTAGATAGCATCACGGATGCAATGAATATGAACTTGAGCACGCTCCGGGAGAGAGCGCAGGACAGGAAGGCCTGGCGTGCTATGGTCCATGGGGTCACGAAGAGTCGGACACGACTGAACGACTGAACAACAACAATCCGAAGAGGAAACTCCCTGGAAAAGACCCTGATGCTGGGAAAGATTGAAGGCAAAAGGAGAAGGGGACGGCAGAGGATGAGATGGCTAGATAGCATCACGGATGCAATGAATATGAACTTGAGCACACTCCGGGAGAGAGCGGAGGACAGGAAGACCTGGCGTGCTGTGGTCCATGGGGTCACGAAGAGTCGGACACAACTTAACGACTGAACAACAACAACAAGCCATGTTAGTTCCCAGGGACAGTGGGAGCCAGTGCTGCTGATGGTTTACAGACCCCAAATATGTGAGCAAATGCCTAGTATACACACACACACACACACACAGTACTGCCGTGTTTGGGGACATGGTAAAAAAGACCCAGAACGGCCCATGGTGTAATTTCAGAAATGTAGAAAATATAATTTCAGAATTTAAAAAAAAAAATCCATGACTCATAAGTAAGGATGACTGAATATATCAGTTTCAGTTGATTTTTCCAGTCCTTAGTTTATTCCGTCCCATTAAAAATGTCTGCATGAAAATTCATAGGCATTTTTGTGCACATTTTTCCAAATATACATTTAATGCATTTTTGTCTAATACACACATCTTTTGCATGCAGTTTTCTCTTATATAATTTTTTTTGCATTCCACCCACCCACTGATATATACATTTTTTGTGCACATTTTTCCCTGATACGCTAATTTTTGTATGCATATTTGGTGTGGAAAACTGCATCGCAAAACTTTGAGAAGAGCAAATTCCAAAGGATAACTGCATTCCAGTTTGCAGATGGATTCAAGAAATGCAAATGTGGTAAGCTTGTATCAAAAAGCAAAGTGAACGAAATTCTCCTCCATCCCTACTCATAAGCTTGTATTATGGGCTGGGATCCCAGTATATGTGTGGGAGGGCCATGTTACAAATTTGTACCAACTCTCCCCCAAATCTTGCATGGTTCCTAGGGCCAACACAGAGCAGGCCCTGTTCCTGTGGTACTCACCAACCTAACAGCTCTCACCAGTGAGCAGTAGTTAATCACAAGGAACCAGAAATTGAGACACTAAGCACCTTCTGTTTCTCTCATTGTCCTTAGTTTAAATGGTTCCTGTGCAGTGCAACCTCCCCCCACCCTCATCTACCCAGCCTAGTAAACCAAAGCTACTAGAAATTCAAAGGCCATAAATTTACAGCACTGGAGGATACACATTTTCAAGATTGTTTTAAAAGAAAGCTTCTAGGCCTTATGATTACAGAGGTGGGGGGACAACACACTGCCTATATGTGGGCTGCAGTACCTGGTGCATCTCAGAAGTCAGAGTGGGGTTAAGTTTTGGTGATCTGTACAGATTCCCCTCTGCTCAAAAGACATGACTGTCAGAGATATCCTTTCTTTAGGCCAATTTTAAAAATTGTCCCTTATCACCTGTGAAATCTCCAAACATCCTTCCAACTACCCCAGTTCTTCTAAACTTGCCTGCAACTTTGTCTAAGGATGTATCTGCATTATATACAGTTTCAAATTCCTTGCCCACTGCAGCCTGGGAACTGCTATTCAGGGTGGGGTAGAGGTGGCTAGGAATCTGCCATGAAAGTTCTCACTGTCCTCACCAAACTGCAATACCCAGGATTCTCTGGGAGGGAGAAGCCTTGACCACTACACTGATAGATAGATATATATATATATATATATATAGAGAGAGAGAGAGAGAGAGAACTGTTGAGACAGTTGTGGTAACCACCAAAGCAACAGTCAAGGGGCTTTTGTTCAGCTACTTTCCCTGCTCACCTCCAGCACAGGGGAAACAGCATAAAACAGTTCACAAAATGAGGACAGCATCAGACTGGTACATACCAACGTTTTGAACCCATGGGCACATCTGGGAATTTGAGAAACTGCTGTGAGCACCACTACAGAATAGCTCCATAAAGGATGTGGCTAGTCCCATAATAGTTGCCGTTGGGTCCTGGCTAGTCAAAAGTGGTGAGGGTGGGGGAAGAAATAGGGAGGCTCAAGGCTGAGAGGGAGGGAAATAGCAAGGCAACGTGATAATGGGGAGAGAAAGAGAAAGACTAGAGGCTAGGAGGGGGAAGAAACAGCAAGGTAAAGAGGTGGGGGGAGAGAAATAGTAAGACTACAGACTAGGAGTGGAGAGAAGCAAAAAGATAAAGGGGTGAGTGGGAGAAAAATCAAACGTTGCCACATTGCCAATTTGCATGGCAGTCTGACGGTCCTGTGGAACCCTGGTTAAGCTTGCAGTTAGCAAAGGTGTGCTAAGAATTACAGCAACGCAGGGGGGGGGGGCTGAATTAGGCCCCACCTCCCACCCCACGGGACTAAAGCATCATGTAACGGTTTCTCTTCCACATCATCGTTACCACCCAAATTGACCCTTTTCCATCAGTCCCTCCCCATCCAGCTTCCTTGGCCCCCTCCCACCTCCAGCAGTTACCAGAAGCAAAGTAATTCAATGCTAACTGGAGCCTAACACCCCCAGAAAACGGCAATGTGGATGCCTAAAACGAATGAATAAACATCTTCACTCCTGAGGGCCAATTGCAGCCCCCACTCTCTCATTGCAAAGACACTGATTTCATAAGAAAAGCCCAGGTACCGGTGAGCTGCAGAAAGCGAGCACTGCTTAGAAATAGGTCAGACATTGATTGAGTCTGTCTTGGGAGAATGTTCTGAGAAAGCCCAGGAGCAGACCCACTGGCTCCCTCTAGGCCCTTCAAACGGGCACTGCGCCTCTCCTCCTGCGCACAATGCTGCCCTTTGTACCCAAATGCTCTCTCCCCTTTTCCTGGTCAGATTCCTGAGCTGAGCAGTGTACTTACATCGATGCCGTCAGCTCCCGGCACTCCTGGCGGACCTGGGGGCCCCCGTGGTCCAGGTTCTCCTGGTGGACCTTGCTAAGGAAAGAAACAAAAAAAGAAGCAATGTTATCTGGGGGGAGGAAAAAGAAGGCAGAAAAAACAAGCGCCAGCTGAACTGGCCAGGTTTCTCCAGCAATCGCATCGCAACACCGGATAGGCGCCAGCCTACGAATAAAATCCTTGGGCCTTGGTGTTGCCAGCACCTTCCCCGGAGAGCAGGTTGTAAGAGAGGCATGGATCGGAGAGTCTGATAAGGCACAGCGGGACATAACAGGGGAGGACAAATTCTTCTGGACCTGATCGTATCATTGCAAAGTACTTCACCTGAAAACAGGTGAAACCAAGCATTGAGGGCCAAGGTGGTAGACTATGGATAGAGTTAAAGCAAAGAGATCTGGGTTTGAATCCTCACCCGGGCATGAAAATCAATGGGAGACCTTAGACCAATCACCATCTCTTGGTCTGTACTACCTCACAGGGTTGTTGTAATGATAAAAAGGGATAATCTGCCCCATTCAAGCTTGCTCTGCCCCATGCAACCCCACCCAGAGGTGACAGAGAGAAACAAGTTTTCTTGAAAAAGGAATACAGCTTGGATGCACCTTGAAAACCCTTTCCAGTGACCAGATGTGGGTGAAGCTGCCCTGTCTCCTCAACCTCCATGGATTATTATTCTCCACCTTTTCCTCATGGGCTTCCTCTTGTGTCATAATTGGAGACCCGGTAATTTTCCCCAAGCATAACTTAGCGGTTTTGCACCTGCTCAGAGTCTATAGAGGTAGGTGTAAAGCGGCACAACAGCAAAGCAACAAGGAGACTCTGGATCCACTATGGATGCAGCCAGTCTTAAAATATATTCGCTAGATTAACAACAGAACAGTCTCAAAATATATTTAGAGCTAAACATTTCAACTTCCATTCTCATCATTAGCTGTGATGTTATATATATTTCCCCTGGGTTGTAATTCTGAAGAGATTTGCTTCCATCAGTAGTGTGCAGCTTGACTCACTTGTTGAGTTGTCTCTTTGTCATAAACATATGTCTTCGCATATTGATCTGGTAAATAGATGGCTCTTAGGAAGTGGGACCAGACAGCCTTTAAGTCTTAGGGTGCAATCTTATGCACGTTTAGATGGGGGGGGGGAAGTCCTACAACTCCCAGCATTCCCCAGCCAGCTTATCATAGCATAGCAGTCTGGGGAATGCTGTGAGTTGAAGGACTTGTGGGCTAGATGAAACAACGATCCGGTGGATCCACAGTTGGCTACAGAATCGGACTCAAAGAGTGCTTATCAATGGGATCTTCTCAAACTGGGGAGAGGTAACGAGCAGGGTACCGCAGGGCTCAGTCCTGGGCCCAGTGCTCTTCGACATTTTTATGAATGACTTGGAGGAGAAGGTGCAGGGAATGCTAATCAAATTTGCAGATGACACAAAATTGGGTGGGATGGCTAATACTGTGGAAGACAGAAACAAAATTCAAAGTGATCTTGATAGACTGGAGTGCTGGGCTGGAAACAACAGAATGAAATTTAATAGGGATAAATGCACCTCGGAAAAAGAAACTAAATGCAGTTACAAGTTGGGGGATACGTGACTCAACAACACTACAAGCGAGAAGGATCTTGGAATTGTTGTAGATCACGAGCTGAATATGAACCAACAATGTGATGTGGCTGCAAAAACGGCCAATGTTCTTTTGGGCTGCATTAATAGAAGCATAGCTTCCAAATCCTGGGAAGTACTAGTCCCCCTCTGCTCAGCACTGGTTAGGCCTCACCTGGAGTACTGTGTCCAGTTCTGGGCACCACATTTTAAGAAGGATGCAGACAAACTGGAGAGGGTTCAGAGGAGGGCGACAAAGATGATCAAGGGACTGGAAACAAAGCCCTATGAAGAGAGGCGGAAAGAACTGGGCGTGTTCAGCCTTGAGAACAGAAGACGGAGGGGAGACAGGATAGCGCTGTTCAAGTACTTGAAAGGTTGTCACAGAGAGGAAGGCCAGGATCACTTCTTGATCATCCCGAAGTGCAGGACACATAATAATGGGCTCAAGTTACAGGAAGACAGATTCCGGCTGAACATCAGGAGAAACTTCCTGACTGTTAGAGCAATACGACAATGGAACCCATGACCTAGGGAGGCGGTGGGCTCTCCCACGCTGGAGGCATTCAAGACGAGGCTGGACAGCCATCTGTCAGGGATGCTCTGACTTGGATTCCTGCACTGAGCAGGGGGTTGAACTCGATGGCCTTGTAGGCCCCTTCCAACCCTACTATACTATTCTATGATCCTATGACTTTTTTTCTGTCTAAACGTGCGTAGGATTGTGCCAGTAGCTAGTTAGTTCAGAGACTGTTAAACATTTCAGTTTTACTGTAGATGCTGAAACATGGATGGGCCCCTGATGTCCACTAAATTAATAATTTAGTAGGTACTTCACAAAAATGTAAAAGGAAGGCTGCGTCCTTTGGTTCAAGTGTTCTTTTGAAACACAAGAACCATCTACAACAGACTCCTTGAAGAACATTGGTCAACTCACTTAAGCTTCCATCCTGTGCTTTCCACACATGTGAAAAGGGTAAACATCATTTTCTTATCTCTCTTGGAGGGAGGGGGATTGTTTGGAGCAATGAAGCATTAAAGATCATAGAGTGCTAACTAAAATGGGGAGGGGGGATTCTAAGAGGCAGAGCAAGATAGGAAATCCATGCATACTTATTTGGACATAAGCCCCATTGGACTCAATGGGATTTACTTCCAAAGAATCATAGAGTTTAATCTCTCCACCAAAGGCAACCCCACAACCTCTTGAGGCAGAGTGTTCCACTGTGAAATGGCTCTTCCTGTTAGGATGCTTCTCCTAATGTTTAGCCTAAATCTGCTTCCCTGAAAGTAAGCATGCATAAGATTGCTCTATCAGCCCTACACTCCCAAAGGTAATTTTGGTGTGCTTTAATATACAACCCCTATGTTGTTTTAACCTTGATTGAATGAACAAGAAAAGCAACAGTTGGATTTGGTTCCCAAAATTCCTTTGAAATCCTAAAAAAAAAAAAAAATACAGTGTTGAATACATGCTCTCTCTCCCTCTCTCCCTGAATAGATCGCTGTCTACTGGTATACAGACACTAAGTCAGCCCACATTAACTACACCTCATTAAACAAGGAGCTACTATGAAAACACAGATTCTTTCCTATATATTTATAATGACTTGTCAGGCTGTAAGGATGCAGTGTAAGGAGTTGACCTAGGGGGGTTGTTTGTTTTGTCCAGGGCAGAACAGCTCTGAGTTTATTTCAGGTGACACAAAACCAGCTCAGAATGGATCTCCCAGAGTAGCCACCAGTGCGGTCTGGTAAACCCAAGGGAGGAATTTGGGAGACCTGGAATAAAATCCCTGCTCTATAACAGATTGTTTGCGTTAACTTCTCTCACTCTCACTCTCTCAGGCTGTTTGCCCCCTTTGCTAAATGGGAATGAATGTGACCTACCTCACAAGGTTTTTGTGGAGATGGTGTAGCAAAATGGTTAAGAGACCGAGCGGTGACTCAGGAAGATCCCAATTCAAATTTCCCAGTTCAAAGATCCCAATTCAAATCTCCATATGAGGATAACAGTACTGATCTACCTTAAAGGATTGTTGTAACTAAGCCACGTATTGCTTACTTGTTTACCCTTCCCTCCATTTCCTCTGTTTCCCAGATTTTGAATTTTAGACTGTATGCTCCTTGGGGGCAGGGACCTGTCCTCTTGTCCTCTGTTAAGCACCAGGCACACAGACAGCTTTAATTAATTCCACTCTAAACAGTCAGTGCTACAGAAATGCTGAGGGAATGATTCAGACAAATTTACATTGCTATCTCTGTATGTCTGTGTGTCTAAGTCCAGCTGAGTTCAACGGGATTCATTCACAGGTAATTGTATACAGGATTGCAGACTTCAATGAGGAAGTTAAGCATACAGGATTTGATTAACTTCCTCATTGAAAGCCATTGATTCCAATGAGGAAGTTAAGCATATGTTTATATCTGCAATCCCACACACATTTACTGGAGAGCAAGTCTCACTGAACTCAATAAGGCTTATGTCTGAGTAGATATGTATATGATTTCCCTGAATATCATTTCCATTAAAACCAATGGGACTCTGAAGTGTTTAAATTTGGTTGGAGTATTATTATTATTTAAATAATAGGGGGGTTAAACCCTAAATCAAGTTAGAGGTTATTTGAAATAAAATGAAGCTGTTCTGTCTTTTATGCAGTTTCATTAGTAAGGATCACATACATAAAATCTCTGCTCCTTTTGTTGGTGTATTATATAGCATCAGTCTTCAACTCAAATCCAAATTTTAGTGAGTCTTGGAACTAAAACAAAGCAGCCCCAGTTGTATCCAAAAGCAATTTGGACCCTGTGGGATTTATTTTTCACTTCTGTTTACTTTAAAGGTGACATTTTGAAGGCTGGAACAGTTGCAAGTTATATATATATATATATATATAGCGCGCACAAGTTGAACTTATAAAATGCCAGCTTTGCATTCAATAGAGATGGAGACTTCCTGAAGCTACTCAATGAATGAATAACCTCCTTTGTCTTTTCCAAACCAGCACCCATTTGTAGGAAAGTCTGGGGTGTATCTAGGACCGCATGCCTGGGATAAAGGTGACTTTACCCAGTCCTCCCCAAAACAAGGACTTTCCTCCCCTCACCCCCACACTTAAACAATATCTTTCATATTTCTTATTACTCACTGCTGAGAAAAGATTATTTTTCCAAAACCAAATGTGATCTCATTTTTGTTTTGTTTCATCCCTTTGCCATCATCTGGGCATCAGTGAAAAGTCTAAAGCCTCTTTAGTTTGCAGGCAGCAGATGGTTGCTCTCTCTTGGACATTGCCTAGCCATTACTGTTGGGATAACATAATTTTGCTCCAAAAGACAGGTCCAAAAAGGTCATTTTTAATTTGTTTCCAATGATGCTCCATATTAAGACATAATTTTTTGCAACAACCCTGGGGACAATATCCCAGCGAAAATGTGGAGATTAAGACATCTGAAATCCTTCCATTTAGTTTCTTAAAGAATACGTTTCTTCTTCAAGTGCTTTCAGACGAGGTTTTTATAGCGCTATTGTACTGTCTCATTCACAGAATATTTCAGGGGATCCAGACAGTGACGTGTTCTACTTGTAACCCTCCCGTGTTTTCCCACTGCTTCTTCCATCTTTTTTCTTTCCACAACATAATCCATTAGAGAGGAAGAGATGGAATAGCTGAACAATGTCTTTTCATTGGTAGCGCCAGGAGCCCTCCAACTGGAAGCACCCTTGGACTCTTCCATAAACCCAGGGGGCAGTTTCCAAGGAGCCTTTCAAAGCCAAAGTTCAGGGATACCCCTGAAAGCATGGAGGATTCACTCTGAATGGAAGGAAAATACAACTCTCCCCACCCCCACACACACCCCAATCTAAAGATGTTCAGAATCAAACTACGTCAAACACACTCTAACACAATGCCTCTTTTCACTTTTGCCAGTGGAAGCTGGTGGCTCCAACGTCTGTGGGGCAGTAAATCTGCTCCGGATTTCACTCAGAACCAGTCAGAACTCTAAAGGAGCTATCCAAGGTGTGGAAGCACCTTGGATAGCTCCTTCAGAGTTCTGCCTGGTTCTGACTGAAACCCAGAGTGGATTCACCGCTCCACAGATGCTGGAGCCACCAGCCTCCACTGACTTTAGGCTTGCAATTTCTTTAAAAAACAAACAGATTATTCACATAGCACTGGAACCCAAACTGGGACCCAGCGTTGTTTTCCAAATGCTCCCTTGCAGTCCACCCCCAACAACCCCTTCTGAATCAATGAGAGACCCTCTCTCTCTCTCTCTCTCTCTCTCTCACACACACACACACACACACACACCATCTTTCTACTGGAATAATATCAAAGAAAGGAACTTACAAACTGTGCCAAGGAGAGGCAGATGGTTTGAAGGAGAAGGCAGAATTTTAGACTGCCCCAAAACTGAGCCATAGTGAGGGCTTCTAGGCTAGCTTGGATGAGAAGTGGGGGCCAGCAGCCTGCCCTGGAATGAGCAAATCTGCAGATCCAGCAAGAGCAGAGAGAGGCAGAGGGGTGGAGAAGAGAGGGTGGCTCATTAATATTTAGCATGGGGGGGGGAGTAGGGGGAGGAAAGGAATTGGCTGGGACTTCCTCCCCCTGCCCACTGACACATGAAACTTGAGGGGGTTTGCTCAAAGATGCAATTCATGGTCCTCCAGGTGAAGGGAAGATTATTCTAGGCATCCAGACCTCTTGTCTCCTCTTACACCGTGGGAAAGATTCTAGGCAGACAGTCAAACGTTTGCAAGCAGGAAAAAGAGAACTGGAATACACAGCAGTAGAGAAGTGCACAGCACAGACAGGTATTAAGTCCAACAGTGTTATTCCAAACTTGACACATGGCTCCGATAATTATCCCAAGGAACTGAGGATGCAAGGCGAAGAATGTTTAAGTTAGTTATTTCTCCAGCATTTTACATGATTTGCAGGCCTAGATCATGACCATGTGGCCACCCTAGGAAGCCAGGAAAACCCAGCAGGAGAGGAGAGGCAGTGATATTAGCAACTTCTCCAAAGCCATCAGGGAAGCTCGAGGCCAGTGGCAGCTGATGCCCATTGGGGCTGGTAGGGTGGAGGACAGGGCAGATGTTCAATATCCTATTGAGAGATTGCCATACAAGAAGATCATGTGTGGCACTCGGAAGCTGAATATTTACCTGGTTGTCTCTGCCACAAAGTGGGTGGGGACAGGTGAAGGTTCACTGCCCAACTTGCCCCCAATATAGAAACACCTCTGCTCCATAATTGTTTGGAAAGCTCAGTTGGGCCAGGCTCCCCAGAAACAGATGTCCACGTGTTTATTAAAGATGCATTCACATGTGTGCTGGCCATGTATCAACTTGTACAAATAGAATTTGAAGGGCTTCCCTGCACAGTTCCTGGTTAGGAGCATAAAAACTGTTGCCCATCAAGTGTTAGCATCTGGACAGAGACTGAACAGGTCACCTCATCACAATCTTCGACACTATGGTGAGATGTACCATATTTCTGTTTTAATTCTAATAATTATTTCTATCTTTGCACGTATACATATCAATTAGCACCTGCAACTTTTATACAAATCACTGTCCCCTTCTGTCCTCTTCTTTAGTGATGCATGTCCTCTTTTTTTTCAGAATTCATAACTGGCCACCTTAGTGTAGGTGTTATCCACACTTTACATGTTTGCTGTAGGAAACACCAATATAGCACCAGACTACATGCAAACAGACAATGTTTGGCACATAATGAAATGCAAAGATGATCACAGTGAAGGTCAAAGTCACAGCCATGGTGAGACAGAGACAACCTTTGTCAGACATCTAGTTCAACCACTTGCTTGATGTGGGAAATTCAGAGCAATGAAAGGAGACTTCTACAAGGTGCAATTTCTCCCAAGGTAGCTCTCTGATGGGGAAAGTGTTAACAGGTGTGGCGATGGCCACCAGTTTAGATTGCCAGGGATTGATACATTTATGGAGGAGGACAGTGTTATTTACAGGTTTTAGCCATAATAGCAGGTTCAGAGGCAGTATTTTTCTGAAGACTGGTTGCTGAGAGGGGGTGTAACCGCCATACCCTACTTGTGGTATCTGATTGGCCATTGTGTGGAACAGGATGCTGCCCTGGATAGAACTTGCGCCTCATCTGGCAGGGCTCTTCCAATGTTTTTAGGGTCCAGTTCTCCCTTTTGTGCTACCCTTAAAAGTCCAAGAGCCAGTGGAGGCTGGTGGCTCTGATATCAGTGGGGCGGTGAATCTGCTCCGGGTTTCAGTCATTCCCTTCTAAAGGGAGGGGGGATGTAAGACTATAATGTCCAGAATATAAGATTACCGAAGGGCACCACTGAATGAAACATTATTTTCTGGAATTCCATGTTTATCTGCTAATCTAACTATGCATAAGAACATAAGGAGAGCTATGCTGGATCATACCAAGGGTCCATCGAGTCCAGCACTCTGTTCACACAGTGGACAATTGGCTACTGCTGGGAAGCCCAGAAATAGGACAGGACCCTCCCACTCATTTTCCCCAGCAGCTGGTGTGCGCAGGCATACTGCTTCTGATACTGGAGGCAGCATATAGCCAGCAAGGCATTCAAGATGAGGCTGGACAGCCATCTGTCAGGGATGCTCTGACTTAGATTCCTGCACTGAGCAGGGGGTTGGACTCAACTGTCTTATAGGCCCCTTCCAACCGTACTATTGTATGATTCTAAGACTAGTAGCCATTGATACTCTTACTGTCTGTTTGTCTAATCTCCTTCAACAGCTGTCCAAATTGGTGTCCATCACTATTTATTAAATTTATTAATCGCCCATCTGGCTGGTCACCCAGCCACTCTGGGCGATGTATATATAATAAAACAGTTTAAAACAATAAAATTCTACAATAAAAACGTTTTCTAAAATACCCTAACCCACCCTAAATGCCTGCCTCACTATATATTGTGATGGCAAATTCCATAGTTAAACTATGTGCCATGTGAAGAAACATTTCTTTTTATCTGGCCTGAACCTCTCACCATCTACACAGTAGCATCTTTCCCTACCACCACTCCTTTGCCTATGTGATGCTCACTTTTCTAGAGTGTCATTTCTTAATTACTCCAATTAGCACCTCAAGATGAGACTTCTGGGATCTAAAAGCTTTGAGTGTGCACGCATACACACACGCGCACACACACACGCGCACACACACACAGAGCACCATGTAGGTTCTCAGTTTTGGAGGGCAGCTTTATTGTAACCTGGAATTTAAAAACTTAAGAAAAGTTACTGAGTTTGGATAAAAAATTACCATCTTACCACACATTTGCAACTGATGTGCGGGGGGGGGGGTTGCCACATTTTCTTCCTAGCCCTGCTCCTGTGCCTTTAAAATACAGGCTGACCTACAGAAATTAAGAAGGTGAACTCTTTCCTATCCCATTTATCTGCTAACAATATGAGAAAGGAGACACAAAAAGAACACATGCAGACACAGATGCTCCACAGTTTGCAGGGCTGGGCAATTGGTAGCCCAGCAGATGTTTGGCCTAGAACTCCCATCATCCCTCAGCATTGGCTATGCTGGCTAGGGCTGATAGGAGTTGCAGGTAGGGATGTCAGAGAATTCCGCCACGGATCCCAGGGAGGCCGAATTCCAGTGAATTCGGCCCCCCAGAATCCGTGGTGGAAAGGAGCAACCAGCCCTACCACCCTGTGAAAGCCCCACGAAACAGAGCCTACCCGGCAGCGGCTCCAGCGGCTCCAGCCGCTGCTGGGCTGTGGCCGCAAACGGCGGCCACTACGCTGGCTGCCATTTGCGTCCCTGGCAAGCCGTGATAGGCTACGTAAGTATCTACGCAGCTTATCATGGCTCAGGGCAGTGACGCAATGGCGTAGCCACCACCATTTGCATCCGTGTCTTTAGCCGTGATAGGCTACATATATATTTACATAGCCTATCATGGCTAAAGACACGGACGCAAATGGCGGCGGCTACGGTAGCTGCCATTTGCGTCCCTGTGCAGCCCAGCGGCCAGATGTCCGGCTGCGGGTGGCCCCGGCCAGCGGCTCCGCAGAGTTGCTGTGGAGCAGAGCTGGCCGGGGAGGATTCCGGGGGGAGGGACAGAGTGCCTTCCCCCCACCGCGGATTGCCCGGCGCGGAGCCAGGTCAGAGTTTTGTACATCCCTAGTTGCAGGCCAAAGTATCTGGAGGGCCACAAGATCCCCCCCCCCAAGTTCAATGCAGGCAGGCCCCACAATTACATGGGGTCAGGCACCCTCATCAGGTGGCAAAGCAGGAAAGAGCGGCGAATCGTGCTGCTCTCCCTGCCTCACCGCTTCTTCCTACCATGAGTGGCCATGGGTGGCTGCAGCCTGCCTGCCCATCTTACGTACCTGGCCAGCCGCTCCCTCACTTGCTTGGGCAGCCGGCTGGCCCCTTGCTCCTCCTGCCCAGTCACTGATCATATCAGCTGAGCTCATCCCGCGACAGGCTGGGGAGTGGCATCTGCAGCTGCGCGAGTGCGCCGAGGGTGGCTTCCCTGCCCAAGCAAGATGGTGGCCGGGGGGGGGGGCGCATGTATTAGATTCTTCCTCACATGCTGCCTGAGGAAACTTCAGGATAGAGTTATTGTAAGGACTAGAACCGTTATTTATGCCAGCATTCAGGTAGTCAGTTTAAAAAAGAAAAAAGCGCAATCCTTTCTGGATATTATCTGTTTGGGCAGAGTTCATTCATACAAGTTATAAGCAGGAGTCAAATAAGTCTTGGCAAGGCATATATGAGTATTACCAGATGGGGGAAATTTGGGATGTCTGAGTCAGCACATCCTGCACTGTTGAACATGCTTGGGATAAGTTATATGACTGGGGCCATCTTTCCACGACAACGGAAGGAGAAGTGAATGGAGTTTGCAGAAAGAGAAGAGAATGGAATTCTTTTTTTAAGGAATCAGCTTTGCTGCACTTTGGTCCATGCGGGGCTCCACAAGCAGGTTCTCCGCACCAGTAAAAATCACGTCACAGAACATACTGGATCAGGTGGGGGTGGGGGTTGGAGTGAACGTCATCTGACCGGCAGGGGCTGCTCTGCCAGTAAGAGAGGCTTCTCCCCTCCCCCTTTCTCCTTTCCCCTGACAGTCCAGACGCACCTGCATTTCAGGAGCAAGCCTCATTGAGCACAGAGGGAGTTACTTCTGAGCAGACACACCTATGCTTGTGCTGGGAAAGAGGGTGCGGGGATAACACAAAGATGGGAAGCCAGCCCCCATTTTAACCTGCAAGATCTCTATAATGAAGGGTCGTACTTCCTAAGGCAATAAACCAAACAAAGGAGAATCAGAGCCTCAGATCACGCACTTTACCGCACTTAGGGAACTGGGCTTTCAACTGTGCCATGTCAATTGAGTGGGATCTCTCTAAGCACTGATGTGGGCTTTCAGAGGGCAACCCTCATTCAGCACAATGGGAGTCACTTCTGAGGAGACCCCAATGGGTTTGTGCAGGGACGGGAAACACACCGGAAACACCCCTTGACCGGGGTCACGGTGAAAGGCACATCCCTGGGCAGGGCTGGCACACCCGAGGTCAGTGCGGGGGTTGGGGCACGCAGCAACTACACCAAGGAGAACCCAACTTAAGGAAAAGAATCGGACTTTAAGCAGTCTCAGGAAATCTGGTTTTTCCCTGATAAGCTCCAGAGTGGCTGCTGGATGGCCACGACATTATGTATCCCTAACGACCTCGACACGCAGCCAGCTCGGAGTAAATCGCTGGCGGAAACACCCCCGGGACAATCTTTGAGTGGACTCTGCTGCTCCAAATGGAGGACTGGAAGAAAAATAATAATAGGGCAACCTTATACCTGCCTATTCAGAATTAAGCCTCACTGAGTTCAGTGGGGCTTACTCTGAGGTATGTTGGTGTAGGATTGCAGCCTAAAGATGCAATCCTATGCATATTTAGGCATGGCTGTCTGGGGAATGCTGGGAGTTGTAGGACTTTTCTGTCTAAACATACATAGGATTGTGCCCTAAACTGGGACTCCACCATTTTCTCCCTCTCTTTTCCTTTCCAGAGGGGTAGCTGCATTAGTCTGCTGCAGCAAAAACAACAAAGAGTCTTGTGGTACCTGAAAAAGTTTATTATTCTGTTTATTATACATTTATTCTGGCAGAAGCTTCTGTGGACCCTCTCCAAGGTGAAGTGTCCATCTCATGTAGCAAGGTGTTGGAGGAGAGACCTGTGTGCCATGCAGCCTGCTCTGCACCTACCACGCTAGGCTGCTGTCTTCAGGAGCAATGGAGGATGTCCCGCCGTCAGTGCTGAAGACAGATTCATCCGCCTGTCCAGTCAACGTTTGTACTTTTTGTACATGGAATAGGAAGGGGCATCATCTTGTCCTTCACCTCAGGCAGCAAAATGTCTTGGGCCGCCACTGGCCATCAGATTAGTAAGAGAGAACACCGCTGTTGAAAAGCTAAGCAACTGTGAGCTAACAGGAATCAACAGTTTCCCCACTAGGTGAATTACCATATCTGGCCGAAAAGGCGGGAAATCCCTCCTTTCCAGGGGGGACTTCTGATCCACAGTTTCCCCACTAGGTGGAGATCTAGGGAATTGCCATATCTGGCCGAAAAGGCGGGAAATCCCTCCTTTCCAGGGGGGACTTCTGATCCACAGTTTCCCCACTAGGTGGAGATCTAGGGAATTGCCATATATGGTCGAAAAGGCGGGAAATCCCTCCTTTTCAGGGGGGACTTCTGATCCACAGTTTCCCCACTAGGTGGAGATCTAGGGAATTACCATATATGGCCGAAAAGGCGGGAAATCCCTCCTTTTCAGGGGGGACTTCTGATCCACAGTTTCCCCACTAGGTGGAGGTCTAGGGAATTACCATATATGGCCGAAAAGGCGGGAAATCCCTCCTTTCCAGGGGGGACTTCTGATCCACAGTTTCCCCACTAGGTGGAGGTCTAGGGAATTACCATATATGGCCGAAAAGGCGGGAAATCCCTCCTTTCCAGGGGGGACTTCTGATCCACAGTTTCCCCACTAGGTGGAGATCTAGGGAATTACCATATATGGCCGAAAAGGCGGGAAATCCCTCCTTTCCAGGGGGGACTTCTGATCCACAGTTTCCCCACTAGGTGGAGATCTAGGGAATTACCATATATGGCCGAAAAGGCGGGAAATCCCTCCTTTCCAGGGGGGACTTCTGATCCACAGTTTCCCCACTAGGTGGAGATCTAGGGAATTACCATATATGGCCGAAAAGGCAGGAAATCCCTCCTTTCCAGGGGGGACTTCTGATCCACAGTTTCCCCACTAGGTGGAGATCTAGGGAATTACCATATATGGCCGAAAAGGCGGGAAATCCCTCCTTTTCAGGGGGGACTTCTGATCCACAGTTTCCCCACTAGGTAGAGATCTAGGGAATTACCATATATGGCCGAAAAGGCGGGAAATTCCTCCTTTTCAGGGGGGACTTCTGATCCACAGTTTCCCCACCAGGTGGAGATCTAGGGAATTACCATATATGGCCGAAAAGGCGGGAAATCCCTCCTTTCCAGGGGGGACTTTTGAATGCAGGCAGCTGTGAGGGAGTCCCTCAGAGAGCCACGTCTAATGAATCTTATGTAGAAGCCTGTTGTATAGCATAGGATGACGCTTGGGGAGCAGGCAGGGAGAGAGAAACGTTAGCTGTGTGCTTTACCAACACACTACTGCCTAACCAGGCAACATAATACTCTACTATTATGTTACTGCCTAACCAGGGGCGGCATAGTACTATTATTAATACTATCATGTCAAGGGTCAAAAATTACCTAGCTGCACCGCTGTTATGTGGCAGCCATCAGTACCTCTTGCAGAAGCAAATTCCATAGTTTCACCTCTGTATTCGAGTGTAATACATGAAAACAGCCTAAAGGCAAATAAATCTTCCCCCTTCCCCACAACCAGCCTTCTTTCCTTATATGTATCAGGCCATGGGGTGTAGGAGTGCCAAATGTTCCTGAAGAAGATGTCCAAGTCCCATTCCTATACATCAGCCTTCCCCAACATGGGATGTCCAGATCTTCTGGCCCATGACTCCAGCCAGCATTGCCAGTGGTCAGGGATGATAGAACCAAAGGGGCACCATCTTAAAGTATTGGCAGCCATCTGAGGCAGCCTCCTACAGTGGAAAGTCCCAGAGGAAGGTAGTCTTATCAACTGCCTTGTTGACACCAACAGCGATGGTCTGTTTCATATCAGGTACAGCCGGAGGAGCCCCCCCCCCCTCGAGTAGCCGCCACTCCTGCAGCTGGTTAGAACCAGTTCCAGCTAGATCGCTTCCTGCCCAGCTTGCAAGGACAGGTCAGCCATAGAGACATGTCAACTACGCATGCTTAATGAAGTTCATGAATATTATGTGGCCCACCCTGCATAGCTAATGAGGTCATTATACTTAATGTATATAAGCTGTACCAAAAACATCTAGGGTGTGGTTCTCCTTTGTGGCGTTGGCCACGAGAATCCACCCGAACAGCGCTGTTTGTCTCCTGCCAAATAAAACTGCGTTGGACTGAATCTCAGAGTTCTGTGTGTCTCTAAGGGGATATTGGCATACCCCTCCTAGAGGGAACGAAGTTAAGCATAATTTGTGCAACAGGGATGATAGGGGAGCTGTAGGCCAAAAGTTCTGGAGGGGCCCACGTTGGAGAAGGCTGCTGTAGATGGTGGGCATTTTCTCCCACCAGTAACTTATCTGTGTCTCTCCACAGCCTTCTATGAAGGCTGCTGTTATCCGGACTATGTCACTGAGTGATAGTCTGTGAGACTTCTGCCTTGCTCAAGCAATAAACACGTGTTTGATCCAGAGCTTACCTGTGTCTAGCTGATTTTATTAGACCATCAGCTAGCCAACGAACCAAGGGGGCTTTTCTCCCCTCTTACCACAATTGCTACGGAGTTGAGGTGCAGCAAAAGAGCAGCTGCTATTCTGTGCAACCTGCTTCCCTTAATGCGCCGCATGGAAGGTAAAACTGAAAGGAACTTGGGCTGTTGCCTACAAAACTCACTACGCCGCTCTTCATGCAGAATATACCCAATGGAATAGGTTCCCATGGAGTTCAGAGGTTGCCCATCAAGATGGGCAGGCCCTCCAGAACTTTGTAGAAGCTGCCTCAGTTTTCCCAAGCGATTCTGATGATCCAGAAAGGTGTCACCTACCCATGCCCATATCTGCTCGCTGCCCCATCTCCACCACCCCTGCCTGCCCCAAACACACAACCCCCATTCCTTTCCCTGAACTTGGCTTCAAGAGCAAGGGCAAAAGCTTCGATGGGAGGAGAGGGGAGGGGAGGGTGAATTCCCCTCCATCCCCTTGTTCCATTTTCTAACAGCCTGACGGGATACAGGATTGTGTAAGATGTAGTTATCCCAAGATGTAGAACTACACCTCCTGCGGTCTCCTGCACCTTCTCAGACCCTCAGGAAACACAGAGAAGAAGGAAGGTGGGAAAACCCTGTTCTCCCCTTGTTAGCCACTTCTGCCACTCCCCTGCCACTGCTGAACTAAGGAAAGGGAAAGGAATGTGGTTCGTTTCTGAGCCTGGCTGTAGAGAACTTTGCCAGCATCTTTAAATTGCTTGTCGGAAGGTTCTAGCAAGGATGTTGATCCATTCATCCTACTCAGAAATAATTACTGTCATTTAAATAGGAATGCAGTACGTCTCACTGTAGCATGGAAGACTGTCGCCAGGTGATCTGTTTGCCGGCTGCTCAGTCTGCTGCACAGGTGTGGACAGCCCTTCAAACAGAGAACTGTCCCCTGTAAATTAGGACACATGGGTACTGCTGTTGCATGGGGTAGGGGGGTTATGTTTGGCCAAGCTGTCCTGCTTTAGTCTCCTGCTGCCAGTTACAAGTGGGAGCATATCCTGTCCCTGTGCGGATTTCCTTAATAACCTCAGAAATACGGTGAGATACAAATGCGCTTTGAGGGATGGCTAGGATTCCCCCACACTTAACGTTGACACGGATTTGAAGAAGGGAGGAGCCCAGGAGCAACTAATAGGACAGGGCAATTCAGGACAGGAGAGGCTGCACACTATCGGCAGAGGGGAAGGAGTCTAGCTTCTAGAGCACAATAGGGTTTCGTAGCTGTCCAAATTGCACACAGCAAGGTAGGATTCTGCCTGTTCTGCTACCACTGCAACCCCAGGGGAGAAGGACCTGAAGTTTACTAGCTTAGATGACTTGAAAGGAGTATAGGAAAATTCATGGTGATCCACCTATTTGACTGGTGGGGTGGAGAGCAGGTCAGCGGAGGCGGCGCCAAGGGGGTCGCAATAGGCAGAGCAGTCTTTGAATCCCCAACAGCCAGCAATCCATAAGATATACAGGGGAAACTGAGAAACATGAACATGCAAAGGAGGGGGTGGGGAAATCACACAGCCACACAAAAGCACTCCTTTCGACCCACATTTTCCTGTTCCGGCAACAGCTCCTATTCTACTGAGAATAAGCAACTTTAAGATCATAAGTGCACAATGGGTGGGGAGTTACACAACCACACAAAATCAGGATGATGCCACTGCTAATGATGACATCCTGTGATAATATCCTCAGAGCCACACAGCCAGGGCCAGATCAAGGCCACAATGGGCCCCAGGGCTAGCTGTCTGTAGTGACCAGCTACTTCTGTCCCTAATACTGAACTCATCCCACGTGGAAATTTGTCTTATTGAGACATTGAGCAAACGTAGCAGTTATGGAATCAGAGGACAGGTCCTCTTATGGATCAGTAACTGGTTACAGAACAGAAAGCAGAGAGCAGGAATAAATGGTAAATTCTCCCAATGGAGGGAAGTAAATAGTGGGCTCTCACAGAGATCTGTATTAGGACTAATGCTTTTCAACCTGTTCATAAATGATCTGGAATTAGGAGTGAGCAGTGAAGTGGCCAAGGTTGTGGATGACACCAAATTATTTAGGGTGGTTAAAACAAAAAGGGATTGTGAAGAGCTCCAAAATGATCTCTCCAAACTGGGAGAATGGGCATCTAAATGGCAAATGCAGTTCAGTGTAAGCAAGTGTAAAGTGATGCACGTCGGGGCAAAAAGTCCCAACTTCAAGTATAGCCTGATGGGATCTGAGCTAGCGGTGACCAACCAGGAAAGAAATCTTAGGGTTGTGGTAGACAGCTCAATGAAGATGTCAACCTAGTGTGCGGCTGCTGTGCAAACTCCATGTTAGCCATAATCAGAAAAGAAACTGAGAATAAAAATGCCAATATCATACTGCCCCTATACAAATCTATGGTGCAGCCACACTTGATGCTATTCTCGATCATCCCAGAATGCAGGACATGGAATAATGGGCTGAAGTGACAGGAAGCCAGATTCCGGCTGAACATTAGGAAAAACTTTCTGACTGTTAGAGCAATACAACAAGGGAACCAATGACCTAGGGAGGTGGGTGACTCTCCCACACTGGAGGCATTCAAGATGAGGCTGGACAGCCATCTGTCAGGCATGTTCTGACTTGGATTCCTGCACCGAGCAGGGGGTTGTATTGTCTTGTAGGCCCCTTCCAACCCTACTATTCTATGATTCTAAGTACTTCTTCACACAGCGCATAGTTAGACTATGGAACTTGCTACCACAGGATGTAGTGATGGCCACCAATTTGGATGGCTTTAAAGGGTGAAGGGACAAAGTCCTGGAGGAAAAGGCTATCAATGGCTACTAGTCTTGATGGCTATGTGCTACCTCCAGTACCAGAGGCAGTGAGCCTATGTACACCAGTTGCTCGGGAAAGTGGGCGGGAGGGTGCTGTCGCACTCATGCCCTGCTTGTGGGTTCCTGGTCAACAGCAGGTTGGCCACTGTGTGAACAGAATGCTGGACTAGAGGGACGCTTGGTCTGATCCAGCATGGCTCTTCTTATGTTCTTATGAGTCTCCCTTACTCTCACAAAAAACAAAGTAGCTAACAAAAATGATAGGTCAAGGCAAGGTTTGAGAATATACTTGGCAGAAAAAATCGAATATACTTCGTTTTTAAATCGCTGTGTAAATCATTGTACTCCGAGTGTGGGGGAGGAGTCTGCATGTTTTCAAGATGGGCTTAGCAAATCATGTGCTGGTTACAAGAGGCTCCTGGCGACCCAGGTTACTCTGGGAAGAAGGAGGGTGAGGGGAAATCTTTGATCTTCCTTTTAGGGAATATAAAGTTCCCAAAATGGAGTAACCTGAGACATGAGGACACTCCTGTAACCAGCACATAACCTCCTGGGCCCACTGTGAATACCTGTAGACTCCTCCTCCCACACTACACCTTGGAGCTAGCCTAAACTTGTACACTGGATTTAGTGGACTTGTTCCACCTCACCTCACCTCACCAGTGCCTTTAGACAGCCATATGTATTACTTCAGTTGTGAGGCTAACAATTAACACTTCCCCCCACCCCTGCCCCGCCAACCCATTCTATACAGTGGGAAAACTTAATCCCATGAATATTTTCAACAGGGCCTCAGCCACAGCTGGAGCATCCACTGATCTCAGAGCCTCAGCATCGGGGTACCTCGTGGCAAAGTCCACCACAGCCAGGATGACGCTCTTGCTGTTTTTAGTAGGTCAAGTGAAGGGCCCTACTATATCCATCACCACCCTATAAAAGGCTTGCCCTATGACAGGCAGAGGTTGTAAAGGAGCCTTCCCCTTTTGCCGTCCTTTCCTCATTCTGACACACTTCACACGACTGGCACGCTGAGGCCAGCTCCCTGGCAACGCTGGGCCGACAGAAACAGACTGATAACCTTTTGCTAGTCTTCCCAGTTCCCAAATGACCTGCATAGGGGATGCAATAAGCCAGCTCCAGTAACTGAGGCCTGAATATCTGTGGGACTATCAGTTGTGTCACCAGTTCACAGCTTGACTATCTCGCCTTAGGTAACCACAACCCATCCAGTGGGTCGCCACCGTACAATCTGTTCTTTGGTATTGTCAGAAAAGGGGATTTCTTGTGGTAAGGCCTGATCCCTCGTTGGCTGTAAGCTACATCAGTCTGCACCTCCTGTTTAAACTCATTTGCCTCACACACATCTTCTACAGGAAGAGTTAGCTCTGTAGCTGCTTCCTTGCCCCCCTTTCCCCTGTAAGTCAACTGTTGCAGCATTTCTCTCTGGGACTCAGGCGCAGGGTCTGTCAGCTCTGTTACGTCGTCACCTTGCATCAGTGTGTTCAAGCTGGCTGCTGCCACTCTACCCTTTTGACTTCCAGTGGCAATATATATTTTCTCTCCTGCTCCCATAATGTCTCTCCCAAGTATATCGGGTTCATCTTGGTTAGAGTTCACTTGCACACTGTATATCCCTTCCTTTCCCATCCATGAGATCTTCACCTTGGCCATCCTGTCCTCGAGCTGTGAGGACACACAGACTTTATTCTATAACTTCGTAATGTTCCCTTTATTACCACCCTCTTATACCTAGCCAAGAGAAAAAGGCATAGGATTTCATAAACAAAGAAAACTATTGATTTCCCACAGCAGACAATATCTTCCCACACACACAGTAACGCTGTCACTAGGACCTTGATTTCCACTCAAACCAAAACAGCCAGATCAAAGAGGATGGCAACACTGGAGAAGGAGGAACCAGCCCCCCAGGAGGAAGAGGATCCCATTCCTGGCCCGAGCTATAGTAAGGGAGGCGCAATGTGCCTTTTGTGCTGAGTTCTTCCCCCCGCCCCGCCACCCTGGGTGATTGAAAAAAGAAAAAAAGCCTCCAATTAAAACTTTCTTTCTTTCTTTGACCCCTGTTTGGGGCAGGGGAGGGGTGGATTTCTGGCCAAAATTGCCATTGTCCCAATCCGATTCAGGTTGCACAGACTTGCACAAATGTAAATAAAACTACTTCCCTACCTGATCCAGCTAAGCTGCTGCTTCTCTCATTCCCACCATGCAGGAAGGTCCAGCTGTTGCTGCTCCCCCTCAGTCATGCTTTAAAAAAAAAAAAATTAAACAACATTGATGTGCGATTTGCTCACTCAGCACCCTGCCTGATAAGAAAGGGGTGAGAGCCAACTGGGTGGCTCTCCTGTTGATTCCCTTGGTCACAACAAGGAAGCGGTCCTGAACAGTTCTGACTTTCTGAAGAGCGATCAACAGGTTGCCCCTGGCCAAAAGCCATTTGCCCCTTCTGCATGCTCATGCTCGCCATTAAAACAATACCAACCGCACAGGCACAGCATTAGTTGCAGGAATGTTCTCAGCATGTGCAGTTCTCACACATGCTCAAAACATACCCCTAGCTGACATTAGAATCTGCATGAGTAAGAGAGAAGTCAGTGCGCTGCCCCGCCGTGACTTCCATGACGTAAAGGTCTGCTGCTGGCTCTGGGGTGACTGGGGAAGGTGGAGAAGGGGGGGGAGTAATAGGCAGTTTGCCAGCCCCGACCAGTGGTTGCCACTAGGCTTTGTGAACCTCCATCCAATGGAGAGATCACCTGACTATGAGGCAATATGAGGTAGCCATCCAACATAAAGACTCTCCACAAAAACTGTCCTGGTCTCCCTCCAGCCCCAAGATAGCAGCACTCTTAGGCCAGTCACCACTTAAAGGCTTCCACACACACATCATGGAGTCATTCTGTCAGTGCAATTCTCCCTGCAGGCCGACATTTGCTAGTAGAGGATTCTGAGGCCAAAGTGTTGAATCCACTTATCTGACACTTTGCTTGCACTCTCTAATGCCCTAGTTGGCAATTACTTCAGAACATAAGAAGAGCCATGCTCAATTAGACCAAGGGTCCGTCTAATCCAGCATTCTTTTCACACAGTTGCCAACCAGCTGTTGACTGGGAACCCACAAGCAGGACACGAGTGCAACAGCACCCTCCCACTCATGTTCCCCAGAGACTGGTGTACATAGGCATACTAGTTCTGGTACTGGAGGTAGCACACAGCCATCAGGACTAGTAGCCATTGATAGCCTTCTCCTCCAGGTATTTGCCTAACCCCTTTTTAAAGCCAGCCAAATTGGTAGCCATCACTACATGTTATGGTAGCAAATTCTGTAGTCTAACTATGTGCTGTGTGAAGAAGTACTTCTTTTTATGTGTCCTGAATCTTCCACCAATCAGCTTCATGGGATGACCCCGAGTTTAAGTATTATCAGTTAGGGAGAAAAAAAAGTCTCCCTATCTACAGTCTTCACAGCATGCATGTGTACTCCTCTATCATGTCTCCCCTTACCCTCTTATTTTACAAGCTAAACAGTCCCAGCTGTTGTAATCTTCCGTCATAGGGGAGATGTTACCACCTCTTGATCATTTTAGTTGCCCTTTTCTGCACTTTTTCCAGCTTTACAATATCTACGATATCTTTTTTTAGGTGTAGTGACCAGAACTGTACACAGTATTCTAAGTGTAGTCACACTATAGATTTGTATAGGGGCAGTATGATATTTAAGTTTTATTCTCAATTTCTTTACTAATTAGGCCTAACATGGAGTTTGACTTTTTTTATAGCAGCCGCACACTGGGTTGACGTCTTCATTGAAGTGACCTGCTGGACTTGGTGCTGCCTTTCCTAACCCCCAAGCATTTTGAAGGGATTTAACACTCTTGACCCCCTTCATGGATCACTGCCTTGTTGTGGCGAAGAGGCTTGCTTCCCCCTTTTTGATGGAGAAGCTCAGTGAAGCCATAAGCTATGCCGTGCAGGGCCACCCAAGACGGACAGGTCATGGCAGAGAGTTCTGACAAAATGTGGTCCACTGGAGAAGGAAATGGCAACCCACTCCAGTATTCTTGCCAAGAAAACCCCATGGAACGTATCACAAGGCTAAAAGAGATGACGCCGGAAGATGAGCCCCTCAGGTCGGAAGGTGTCCAATATACTACTGGGGAAGAGCAGAGGGTATTTCCAAGTAGCGCCAGAAAGAGTGAAGCGGCTGGGCCAAAGCCGAAAGGACACTCAGCTGTGGATGTGTCTGGTGGTGAAAAGAAAATCCGATGCTGTAAAGAACAATATTGTTTAGGAACCTGGAATGTCAGATCAATGAATCAAGGTAAGCTGGAGGTGGTCAAACATGAGATGGCAAGATTGAACATCGACATCTTGGGAATCAGCAAACTAAAATGGACAGGCATGGGCGAATTTAATTCAGGTGACCATCATATCTACTACTGTGGGCAAGAATCCCGGAGAAGAAATGGAGTAGTACTCATAGTCAACAAAAGGGTGGGAAAAGCAGTACTGGGGTACAATCTTAAAAACGATAGAATGATCTCAGTACGAATCCAAGGCAAACCATTCAACATCACAGTAATTCAAGTCTATGCCCCAACCACTGAGGCCGAAGAAGCTGAGGTTGATCGGTTCTATGAAGACCTACAACACCTTCTAGAACTAACACCAAAAAAAGATGTCCTCTTCATCATAGGGGATTGGAATGCTAAAGTAGGAAATCAAGAAATCACCAGGATAACGGGCAGGCATGGCCTGGGTGTACAAAATGAAGCAGGACAAAAGCTAATAGAGTTTTGCCAAGAGAACATGCTGATCATAGCAAACACTCTTTTCCAACAGCACAAGAGACGACTCTACACATGGACATCACCAGATGGTCAATATCGAAATCAGATTGATTATGTCCTTTGCAGCCAAAGATGGAGAAGCTCTATACAGTCAGTAAAAACAAGACCTGGAGCTGACTGTGGCTCAGATCATGAGCTTCTTGTTGCAAAATTTCAGCTTAAATTGAAGAACGTAGGGAAAACCACTAAACCATTCAGGTATGACCTAAATCATATCCCTGATGAATATACAGTGGAGGTGAGGAATAGATTTCAGGGATTAGACCTGATAGACAGAGTGCCTGAGGAACTATGGACAGAGGTCCGTAACATTGTTCAGGAGGCAGCAACGAAATCCATCCCAAAGAAAAAGAAATGCAAGAAAGCCAAGTGGCTGTCTGAGGAGGCTTTACAAGTAGCTGAAGAAAGAAGGGAAGCGAAAAGCAAGGGAGAAAGGGGAAGATATATCCAACTGAATGCAGAGTTCCAGAGAAGAGCAAGGAGAGAAAAGAAGGCCTTCTTAAATGAACAATGTAAAGAAATCGAGGAAAACAACAGAATGGGAAAGACTAGAGATCTCTTCAAGAAAATTGGAGATGTCAAGGAACGTTTTGTGCAAAGACGGGCATGATAAAGGACAAAGAAGGCAGGGACCTAAGAGAAGCAGATGAGATTAAGAAGAGGTGGCAAGAATACACAGCAGAACTATACAGGAAAGATGTGAATGTCCCTGATAGCCATGATAGTGCGGTCACTGAACTTGAGCCGGACATCCTAGAGAGTGAAGTCAAGTGGGCCTTAGGAAGCATTAGTAACAACAAAGCTAGCGGAGATGACAGCATTCCAGCTGAGCTATTTAAAATCCTAAAAGATGATGCTGTTAAAGTGCTGCACTCAATATGCCAACAAATCTGGAACACTCAACAGTGGCCACAAGACTGGGAAAGGTCAGTTTACATTCCAATTCCAAAGAAGGGCAACGCCAAAGAGTGTTCAAACTACCGCACAATTGCGCTCATTTCACATGCCAGCAAGGTGATGCTCCAAATCCTACACGCTAGGCTTCAGCAGTATGTGAACCGAGAACTACCGGAAGTACAAGCTGGGTTTCGAAGAGGCAGAGGAACTAGAGATCAAATCGCCAATGTTCGCTGGATCATGGAGAAAGCAAGAGAATTCCAGAAAAACGTCTATTTCTGCTTCATTGACTACGCTAAAGCCTTTGATTGTGTGGATCACAACAAACTGTGGCAAATTCTTGAAGTGATAGGAGTACCAGACCACCTTACCTGTCTCCTGAGAAACCTGTACGAGGGTCAAGAAGCAGCAGTAAGAACCAGACATGGAACAACCGATTGGTTCAAAATTGGGAAAGGAGTACGACAAGGCTGCATATTGTCACCCTGCTTATTTAACTTATATGCAGAGTACATCATGAGAAACGCCGGGTTGGATGAATCACAGGTCAGAATTAAGATTGCTGGGAGAATTATCAACAACCTCCCATATGCAGACGATACCACCCTAATGGCAGAAAGCGAAGAGGATCTCAAGAGCCTCTTGTTGAGGGTGAAAGAGGAAAGTGCAAAAGCTGGTTTGAAACTCAACATTAAAAAAAAGAAGATCATGGCATCTGGCCCCATCACTTCCTGGCATATAGAAGGGGAAGAAATAGAAGCAGTGAGAGATTTTACTTTCTTGGGCTCCAAGATCACCGCAGACGGTGACTGTAGCCATGAAATTAAAAGACGCTTGCTCCTTGGGAGGAAAGCTATGGCAAACCTAGACAGCATAGTAAGAAGCAGAGACATCACCTTGCCGACAAAGGTCCGTCTAATCAAAGCTATGGTTTTCCCAGTAGTAATGTATGGCTGTGAGAGCTGGACTCTAAGGAAGGCTGAGCGCCGAAGAATTGAAGCTTTCGAACTGTGGTGCTGGAGAAGACTCTTACGAGTCCCCTGGACTGCAAGGAGGTCAAATCAGTCCATCCTAAAGGAAATCAACCCTGAGTGCTCATTGGAAGGACAGATACTGAAGCTGAAGCTCCAATATTTTGGCCACCTAATGCGAAGAGAAAACTCTCTGGAAAAGACTCTGATGCTGGGAAAGACTGAAGGCAAAAGGAGAAGGGGACGACAGAGGATGAGATGGCTAGATAGCATCACCGATGCAATGAATATGAACTTGAGCACACTCCGGGAGAGAGCGCAGGACAGGAAGGCCTGGCATGCTATGGTCCATGGGGTCACGAAGAGTCGGACACGACTGAACGACTGAACAACAACAACAACACTCTTGACTCCTCTTTTCAACTTCTTTTTCACCAGCTCCCTCATTTTAGAGAGGTTTCCTCTACTGAAGTCAAATGTGTTGGACTTCCTGGGCAATTTTCCACTTAAATATGTATTACATTTGATAGCACTTTGGTCACTGTTTCCAATTGGTTCAACAGCATTTATGTCTTGTACTAGGTCCTGAGTGACACCACTTAGGATTAAATTAGGGATGTCTGAGAAATCCATGGTGGAACCAAATGAGTTCAGATTTTGATGAATCCGACCAGCAGATTTCGCAGCGGAGCAGCCTTCCCCTTGTCAGGCAGATTCCGTGGACTTGTGGACCGTTTTTCTAACTTTCCTGAGTTTGTGCAAATGTCATTGTAGAAAAATATGCAAAAAATAGAAAAATCCGGCCAAAAATGCACATTTCTTCAATTCAGAAACTTAAATAATCTCCGCCATGGGCGGACAATGAAACAAAAGACGCCTGACAAACCACAAAACACAAACGGAACAGATTTTCCACAATCCATGCATCCCTAGATTAAATCCAAAATTGCCTCCCCTCTGGTCAGTTCTATGACCAACTGTTCCAGGGTACAGCCATTTAAGGCATCAAGAAATTTAACCTCTTTGTCGTGACTGGAACATGCATTTATCCGGTCAGCGTGGGGGCAATTGAAGTCACCCGTTACAACAACACTACCTTGTTTGGAGGCCTCCCTGATATTTCAACAATTGAAAATATATTCATCTTCATTCCCTTGGGATAATTTAACCTGAACCAGATCCTTCCTAGCTCCTGTCAGCTTTCCTCCAGGGTTTAGTTTAAAAGCTGCTCTGCCACCTTTTTATGTTTAGCTCCAGCAGTCTGGTTCAATTTTGGTTCAAGTGTAGCCCATCCCTCTTGTACAGACCAGGCTTGTCCCAAAATATCCCCCAGTGCCTAACAACTCTGAATCCCTCCTCCCTGCACCACCGTTTCATCCATGCATTGAGACTCCTCAGCTTCACTTATCTAGCTAGCCCTGCGTGTGGAACAAGTAACATTTCAGAGAAAGCCACCTTGGTGGCCCTGGATTTCAGCCTCCTACCTAGCAACCTGAATTTGGCTTCCAGGATCTCCCGACTACATTTCCCCACAGCGTTGGTACCAACATGGACCACAACAACTGACTCCTCCCTGGCACTGCCTACCATGCTATCTGATGATATGATAATAAAGCTTTTATTGTTTCAGCCAATGGTTACAACAAGCATACAAAAAACATAGATCAGTAAAAATCAGATAAACATACGTTATACACTTTTAAACATTCTGTAAGGTCAAAAAATTTACTCTGTAATTTTGGGCTGCAAGAGCAAAATTGCAATAGCGCAGTTGCTTTATAGAGTGATAAAGCACTTGCATGATAGAGTAAATGTGTGATAGAGGCATAGAGACATGAAAGAAATCACCCATCCAGAAAGGAAGAAGTTTAAAAAATCACACTTAGAAAGGGGTTTTCAATGTGACTAGGTCACTACCATGCATTTGTCCAGCAATAGCTATGCCCCCAAATAGCGGCATAGTGAGGTAGTGAGATAGGGGATATAGGTATTGCTGGACAAATGCAAGATAGTGACATACTGAGATAGCTAGATAGGGGGGAGGTGTAGGTACTGCCAACAAAATCCCTATTTTGGTTTAACACTTTAACCTTTTAAAACAAGTTAGAAGCTGCCTGGAGCACACCTATACTTTGCAGGGATGGCCACCAGAGTTTAGTAGCAGGCAAGGTGAAGTAAATGCCAGAGGTAGCACAGAACTCTGACAGCCAGCCCTGAAATGGCGGAAACAGTGGGAAACACAGGCAGGGAAAACACTGGGGAAACACCCCTTGACTGGGGTCAGTGAGGTGAAAGACACACCCCTGGGCAGGGCTATCATGCAGGAGTAAATGCAGAGGGTGGTACGCACCACAACAGAAGCACAGACAAGCCAAATTAAAGAAATTAAATTAAAATCACACTAAAAGCAGTCTCAGAGGAGCCAGTTTTTCAGTGTGAAACTCTGGAGAGGCTGCAAGATGGCCACGACATCATGTATCCCTAACAATGTCCAAATACAGCCAGCTCGGAGTAAGTCACTTGTGGAGATACACCCCTGGAGGCATAAGGCATTTTATTAAAACGCTCTTCCAAAACTGCTGTTTTCATCTACTGCATCCTTAATCATGTTAAAGCTGATCTGAGACAGGGATTAGAAATAACAGTCAAATAACTTTAACATTCAAAATTAATCTTGGTCTTTGCAAACCAGGGTGCTATGTTGTTACTGGAAATTGCACAAAGATCCAATTGGGTAGAGACACTGTAAATCCTGTCCTTAAAAACCGCTTTACTGTGGGCTATATTTAAGATAGTAAAATATTGGATAGAGAATTCATAATAATTAATTTGGGAAATTAATCTCTGAAACCAAGATACTATATTTGATGGATTCGCTCCCATTTTGCTCGAAAAGACACAAATTGGGTAATCTGGTTGGAGGTGAGAAAAAAAACTTGAGCCAAAAATTAAAGGCCCTAATAATGATGTTAATTTTAACTGGCATTACACCAGTTTCCAAACGTAAAGGTGAAGCAGGAGTACTCCTTGATACACCAAGAATCGTCCTTAGCCATTTGTTTTGGAACAATTGTCAACAACAATTGTCATATGGGATTTTTAAACCCCATAGATCTCCTCCATATGCAAATTGGGAGACTGGTTTTAATTTCAGCAAGGTTAGAATTGGGTAGATTTGATCACCTCGCCTTGTGTGCCAGAACTTGTCTGTTTCCCGCCTTCCAGCAGAGCAGAGCAGAGCAGAGGAAGCTGCTCCAGCTGGTCCAGGGACTACAAAAGCAAGCAACCTCCCAGAGAGCGAGCAAACAGGGGGAGCAAACAGGAGTTGGCCAGGGAATTTGCAGTGGCAGAAGAGACAAAGGAGACAAAGGCAAAGAGGTAAATGGGCTGGAGGAAGCCCAGAGGGCTGTCCTTTGTCCTTCTTAGTGGCTGTGAGCTCACCAGGTGCTCCTGAGAGCTCCAACTGAATTGGGGGGGGGTGGCCTGAGTACTCACAGCAGCTGTGTGGGCAGGAAGCTTCAGTCTGTTTCCTGCCTCCCAGCTGAGCAGAGCAGAGCAGAGGAAGCTGCTCCAGCTGGTCCAGGGACTACAGAAGCAAGCAAGCTCCCAGAGAGCGAGCAAACAGGGGGAGAAAACAGGATTTGGTGAGGGGAGGTCAACAGGGAGGCCCCTAACTTTTTTATTTTAAAAAAAAAATGTTTTTTTCATTTATTTGTCTTGTAACACACACTTCCATACCAGTGGGACTCTGTTTTTAACCTCCAGTGAGTAAGGGTCAGGCACAGGCTACTCTAGAACAATCAGAAAGCTGGACACAAACAGGAAAACAGACTATGGAAGGGCAAGACTCTCCAGTGGGGGTGACCTGCAAGGTGTGTGCAATGTTTGTTTTCTTGCCTGAGATCAACATGGCCTACACTTGCAACAAGAGAAGACTGAGGGGAGATAGGATAGCGCTCTTCAAGTACTTGAAAGGTTGTCACAAAGAGGAAGGCCAGGATCTCTTCTCGATCATCCCAGAATCAGGACATGGAATAATGGGCTCAAGTTACAGGAAGCCAGATTCTAGCTGAACATCAGGAAAAACTTCCTGACTGTCAGAGCAATACAACAATGGAACCAATTACAGCCATCTGTCAGGGATGCTCTGACTTGGATTCCTGCATTGAGCAGGGGGTTGGACTCGATGGCCTTGTAGGCCCCTTCCAACCCTACTATTCTATGATTCTATGAACTTCAATAGTCCATTTAATTCAAAATCATATTGATTATATACTTTGCAGCCAAAGATGGAGAAGCTCTATACAGTCAGTAAAAACAAGACCTGGAGCTGACTGTGGCTCAGATCATGAGCTGCTTCTTGCAAAATTTCGGCTTAAATTGAAGAACGTAGGGAAAACCACTAAACCATTCAGGTATGACCTAAATCATATCCCTTATGAATATACAGTGGAGGTGAGGAATAGATTTCAGGGATTAGACCTGATAGACAGAGTGCCTGAGGAACTATGGACAGAGGTCCATAACATTGTTCAGGAGGCAGCAACGAAATCCATCCCAAAGAAAAAGAAATGCAAGAAAGCCAAGTGGCTGTCTGAGGAGGCTTTACAAGTAGCTGAGGAAAGAAGGAAAGCGAAAAGCAAGGGAGAAAGGGGAAGATATACCCAACTGAATGCAGAGTTCCAGGGAATAGCAAGGAGAGACAAGAAGGCCTTCTTAAATGAACAATGCAAAGAAATTGAGGAAAACAATAGAATGGGAAAGACTAGAGATCTTTTCCAGAAAATCGGAGATCTCAAGGGAACATTTTGATTTGACGGGCATGATAAAGGACAAAGAAGGCAGGGACCTACGAGAAGCAGATGAGATTAAGAAGAGGTGGCAAGAATACACAGCAGAACTATACAGGAAAGATCTGAATGTCCCTGATAGCCATGATAGTGCCAACACATTTGGAACACTCAATAGTGGACACAAGGCTGGAAAAGGTCAGTTTACATTCCAATTCCAAAGAAGGGCAATGCCAAATAGTGTTCAAACTACCGTACAATTGCGCTCATTTCACATGGCATATTGAGTGCAGCACTTTAACAGCATCATCTTTTAGGATTTTAAATAGCTCAGCTGGAATACTGTCATCTCCACTAGCTTTGTTGTTAGTAATGCTTCCTAAGGCCCACTTGACTTCACTCTCTAGCATGTCCAGCTCAAGCTCAGTGACCACACTATCATGGCTATCAGGGACATTCACATCTTTCCTGTATAGTTCTGCTGTGTATTCTTTCCACCTCTTCTTAATCTCATCTGCTTCTGTTAGGTCCCTACCTTCTTTGTCCTTTATCATGCCCATCTTTGCACAAAATGTTCCCTTGAGATCTCCGATTTTCTTGAAGAGATCTCTAGTCTTTCCCATTCTGTTGTTTTCCTCGATTTCTTTGCATTGTTCATTTAAGAAGGCCTTCTTGTCTCTCCTTGCTATTCTCTGGAACTCTGCACTCGGTTGGGTATATCTTCCCCTTTCTCCCTTGCTTTTCGCTTCCCTTCTTTCCTCAGCTACTTGTAAAGCCTCCTCAGACAGCCACTTGGCTTTCTTGCATTTCTTTTTCTTTGGGATGGATTTCATTGCTGCCTCCTGAACAATGTTACGGACCTCTGTCCATAGTTCCTCAGGCACTCTGTCTATCAGGTCTAATCCCTTAAATCTATTCGTCACCTCCACTATATATTCATAAGGGATATGATTTAGGTCATACCTGAATGCTTTAGTGGTTTTCCCTACGTTCTTCAATTTAATGATGGGATCTTATGATCCCCTTTTTTAAAGATCGGAATTTCTACAGAAGTATTCCAGCCCTTTGGGAGGTTGCTGCTTAGATTAACACAATCAAACAATTTAGCCAAAATAGGCAGCCACCATCTGATGTTATATTTGAATACCTCTGCTGGAACGTAATCTTCTCCTGGTGCTTTTTTGACTGGCAATGTGTTAATTAATGACTCTATCTCTTTTTGAGATACAAGGGGCCATGGATCTGTGGTGCCAAGAGCGGAGCTCAAAGGCACATGTAATTTTGGGGTACGGGCATTAAATAGGATGCTAAAATGTTTCTCCCAATCCTTCTTTGATATTTGGGGTTTACAATAAGATTATCACTATTTAAGCCGTTATTTACTATCTTCCAAAAGGCTGCCACGTTTTAAATCTTTATGGCTGTTTCCAAGCTATGCCAGAGATATCTTTGGAATATCCTTTTCTTATTTCTAATTAGCTCCCTATATTCTTTTTCTTATTTACAAATATCTTAATTGTTTTGGGAGAGTAGTCAGACTTCAATTGCCTAGCATATTTTCTTGCTACTGATCAAGCCTTTCTACTGTCTGGGTTGAACCAACCTTTTTGAGATAGCGTGGGGAATACTCCATAATTGCTTCTGGTCTAATAAAGCTTTAGATTTCTCATTATGTGCTGATACATATGTAATATGTTTGCTGAATTAACATCTAGTTGCAATATGTTATCATGAAAGGATAACATCTGCTCTGATAAAAGGGTACAATTAATTGTATCCATTATGAGATTATTGTATTTGACCTGATACTCTTCATGAGCAAAAATCTGAGAACTTCCATCCTCTCCAAAAAAAAAAAACCCCTCAGAGGCTGGTGATAACAGTGGCCCATAGAGATAACCTCGAAACTGATAAAGTTCCTAATCTTATTCATGGGAACACATGCATAATCAATTGTATGTTGTCCTCTTACTGATAAAAGGGTAACATTTCCTGGGGTATCTTTAGGATAGGACCCATTTAAAATTACATAATCCTTTTAAACAGGAACTCCAAAAAATTATAACCCGCTACCATCTTATCCCTCAGAATCTGTGGGAAGACATTTAATCATTCATCTTTCTAGATATTTAAATGACCTGTTAACTTATTTTTGTTTCCACTGACTCTGGTGTTGAACTCCCACTACTATAATAATGGAAAGTGAGAATTCGGTTTCTAAATAATGAAAGGCTGACTCCAATTCAATACATAATATATTGAGGCTGTCGTGCTATAGGGAGGGATACAGATGTTGACTATGATTAAGGAAAAACTATTTCCTGACTAGTCTTACTATTAATAGGGATGGAACGACTTCCACCTTATCTGTTTGGTATCAAGCCTCCATTTTTGACTTAATAAAGTAGTCACACCGCCAGCTGGGTGGCCCCTAGAGGAGAGGGATTTTTGCAGGGAGGATCCAAGTTGTACAACCTTCTAGACAGACTGTGACAGCACGTGATGTCCACAGCCTTCACACCAGGCAGGCAATTCACCATGTGGTCTACACGCCCATCACAATCCCAGCTGTCTATGTGTCTAATTATCAAATCTCCCACTACCACAAACCCCCCTCCCCCAAGAGGCACATCCTTAGTGTGAGAGGATATTTGCTGATCTTCGTCGGAATAGGTCTCTTCTAAGGGGTCATTTCCCTCTTCCTTAGAATGACGTCCTCCTTCCCCAAGACCCACATTCTCTATGACCTCAGAAGAGATGTCACCCATGGACACTGCTATTAGGTCCATTAAGGTCTCATCACCAACCTCTCTGCCTCTCTTAGCTTCTCCAGGTCAGCAACCTTGGCTTCAAGGGAACAAACTTGTTCCCTGAGAGCCAGGAGCTCATTACACAAAGCACACACCCACAAATTCTGTCCAGCAGGAAGGTAGTCGTACATGTGGCACTCAGTGCAATACACTGGATAGCCCCCACACCCCTGCTAGCTTTCTACCTTCATAACTTTTTTTTTATTTGGGTGTGTTTTACCTGGAAAACTTAGTTGTTATTACAAGAAAGTGGGGAATTTAGTTATAGTTATTTATTTACAGTTACTTACTGTGAGTAGGGAGGGAAGAGTTTACTGCCCTGAGCTTCCTTGCCCTGTTGCTAAACACACACAGGTGCTTAACTCGCTTGTTTGCTCACGCTTTGTCACTGGGGCTCCTTGCACTTGGATTGCTGGCTCTCTCGCAAGCATTCCTCCTTATATAGATAGGCCCAACTGCCACTGCAGTGAATTTGATTGGAGGGTCTCATTTGAAAAGCAAGGGAGGCTGTGTGCGAACTCCTGATCAGCACTATCTTCCAGTGGCTGGGAATGTAGGCCAATTGGCCCCCTAGGGGATGTCGATTCCTATTTAACAAGGGCTATATAGAGTAGTGAATGGGAGACTTATTTAGGGGAGATCCTCTATCCAATGGGACATTGGAGGGGGCACCCGACAAAGGATAGGTGATTTGGGAAGGATGTGGTTTGTAAGGGCTGCTGGGGCATGCTGGAGTTGTAGGACTTTTTCCTGTCTAAATGTGCATAGGATTGTGCCCTCAATGAACTGCTCTTTAAGGCCTAAAACCTGAGCCTAACCTGAGCCCAGACTGAAGCTAGTCTGCCCTTTTTCTGTTTATAAGCACACTTCCACTAGTTAGTGCTGTATGGTGGCTCTTGTCAATATAGAGTTATGAATTGCTTTTATTCCCCCACCCCCTTTCTAAGCTTAGGATTAGTTAAAATACGTGGCTGAGGTTCTTTTCAGCCACTCAGGGATCTTTGTTAGTGCAAAGCTGCAAGACCCGTAAGTTCTTGCTGAATTCCCTCCCCCAAATATTTAGCTGACCCCTATGAGTTTGTAGGGGTTACCCTCTGGGATTTAGTTCCCTTTGCTGTGCCCTTGTTTTGGCTTCAGCTGCTATTTATGAATTATAAATGATTACCTGAGGTAATTTAATAGATAAGTAATTTCACTTACCTTCCCTTTGCACAGGTGCTTAACTCACTTGTGTGCTGATGCTTTGTCACTGGGGCTGAGACACTTCATCACCAGGGCACCTCCGCTTGGAGTTTTGACCAGGACTTGTCTTTTGGACTGAGCCAGGGCTGAAGAGCCAGACACATGGGCTCTGCAGACTGACTCACTCCCACACAAGACAGAAGGAAACCAATGGATTTTATACTCCATCTTCCTAAGTGTGAGGAGCTAGCTGGCAGGAGCGCCCTGGCAGCCTCTTTCAGTCTACTCCAATAGCTAACTCAAGACACAGACAAAAGGATTCTTTTCAAGGCTCTATTCCTTTTACAACTTAATGACTCTTTCAGATGCTAATCACCAGCGACTAAGCAAGGAACAGCAGAGTAGCCTATGCTCCAGGTTAGGCAGTTGGTCCCCGTTTGAAGGAGAATCACGGGAAGACCCTGAACTTATGGGCTAGAGAGAGATCCTCCCTCTTTCCCTTGGGTCCTCAGGACACGACCGTTGCTTGCGCGCCAAACGAGCGGTACACCTCCTTTCCGCGCCCTCCAGCTGTCATCACTCCTGGAGTTGGCATCGAGTGTCCAGCATGCCCCCCTCCTGACTCTCTCCCTGCCAGGGTCACTATCTATCTCAGGAATGCCGGCAGGAGGAATCTCTGCCAGCTGCTGTGCCTGTGAGGGATGAGCTGGCTCCTCTCCCACGGATTGCTGTTCCTCCTCAGAATCAGAACTGCTCTGGGGTTCTATCGGCTCAGTTTCCACCCTGACACTAGCAACAGAGGCATTGTCAGATTCCTCCCTTTGGACATCATACCTGATCTCAAAGGGAAACATGTCCTTTGACAGATGAGCCGGAGCGGCTGGGTGGGGGGGAGTAGGCATGAAGACTGTGCATTTTGTGGTGTTTGTAGGCGCTGCCCAGTTGCATGAGGTCCCTGCGCAAAGCCAGCTGGCCTGACAGATGACCACATCCACCACCAGTCTGAGATGGGCATTGCAGTGCCCCATCACATTGGGGGAGAGTCACAGCTCCCAACAGCCCCACCCTACAGCTGAGTTCAACCAAAGCTCTCAGTCCCATTAGAGTTCCAAAAATCAGGGGTTCTGATCCCCATCATCTGTGGCAATGACCTTCCTGCTAATGCTGGCCTTCCTGGACCAGCTTTTTAAACTTGGACCAATTCAGCCAGAGATTCTCTGCCCTGATAAGACAAGGAGCATTTTGTTCCCCACCAAGTGGCAAATGAACAGAGCTCAGCGCATGGGGCATGACTACGTGTGCACCTCTTTGCCTGGCACTGCGTTCCATTGTGCCTTTTCCCTCATTCACTGTGTGCTGTGGCATGTTGCAGGCAACTCAACAGTGGACACTGCCAGCCTTGGCTACCTGGCACCATCCAATACATACTCATCATTCTGCATTGCAAAAGTTTTGCTGGCTGAACCAGGATAGCTGCAACCCTCTATGTGGAGGGGAGGGCTATTGACATGGTAGCAAATGCCTGGATCGATGGGTAGAGCAAGGAACCCCAGGGATCATTCCTGCTGTATGTAGCTTGGCCATATGTCCTCCTTTACAGAGGACCATCCTCGACTTGAAGGCCTCTGTTTGATGGACTGCTCAGTCTATGTCCAGTTGAAAGAAGATAAAGAGCAGTAAAGATGGAGAGCAGACCAGGGACCTTGACTGATTTATTAAAAACAAACAAACCTATCCCCTATTTGGCTCATAACAAACATACGAGGAAGTTTGGAATCAGAAAACTCAATTATATAAAAAGGAAAAAGAACAAAATACACTCTAGGGTAACTCCAGGGGGAAAGATCATTATTAAGGAGTGACAAATAAAGAAATTAAAAAGATTACAATCCAGAAGCCCCTTCTTAATCTAAGTGCTGAAGCGAAACAGATCTGGAGCTCTATGGTTTCTGGACAGGGAGAGTGCCAGGGAACCATTCTAAGCTGCTGGAAGGGCAAAACTAGGTGTGGTTCTAACCATGTCATCAGAAACTACATCAGCCTTTTAAAAATATTAGTTATAGGTAGACGGGTTTTACCACCAAGCCCCCTGGGAGAACCGAGGGGGAAGCTGGGGGAGGAGGGACAGCCAACATACTGTGGGTTGTGTGCCTGATCCTCTGTCGTGCACAGAAACCATGCACTATGGGTCGTTCACAAAACAACAAGCAGTGCATAGCTAGTCACCCACGATGGGTTGGTGTGCCATGCAGACAGGACCAATGTGTTTATCAGGCTGCAATAGTAAAATCTCTTTGCTGGGAACAATCCCCATTCAACTCAATGAGGCTTACTTCTCAATAGACTTTCATAAGATTACCCTTTAGATATACAGTGCATCCAAACCACTTTCACTAGAAAGAACACTCTCTCCTGTCTATTATTATTCTCTCTCAGTGAGAAAATATTGGGGTAGTTTTGTTAAAAATTAATGTGCATGGTCATTTGCGTTTGTGAAGTTTTGGCTAGTTATCCTCATTTTCCAGATCATTCTTTTGAATCACAGTTTCCAGCTCCAGCACCCATTTCACAGAAGGCAAGCTGATGAGCCTTAGAGAGAAGTAACTTGGCCAAGAAACTGAATACAAGGCGGAAGCGGGGCATGACACCCAAATGACAAACTACATATTTGCCCACACAAAGCACAACAAAACGCCCATTTCAGAGTCACACACAGCACAGGCAAAAAAGTAAAATAGGCCCCCTTGTTCCTCCCTCTACTCCTCCACCCCACTCAGTGTTTCCTACTAACCCCAAGTTTATCTTTTTCTTGACAGCTGGGCATGGTTAAAAACACACCCCCAAACTGGTCTGCAGCTCCCTAATTTTTAGCCATCCATATGGGGCCCAGAGGCATTATTGGAAGCAAAGATGGTGTCACAGGCCAGCACTTAGCTTTGTAGCATGTCAGCCTCCCAGTTTAAAAAATCAAAATCTTAAAAATCTATTTAAGGAAAAAAAACAGACTGGGCAAGGGGCCTAGGGGACACCAAGGAAAATGTATGCAGGCACGATATGGCCCACAGATACTACATTGGGGATTTCCCCTGTGTTTCACAACCTATTTCCAACCAAGAGTCATATATATGAGCTCCCCACAGATTGCGGGAGGGGGGGGCCTCTCAGTGTCCCCTGCAGTTCAGGAAGCACAAATAACCTCCTGGATAGGATGTACCCAGTGACAGATTCTTCCCCCAAGGAACTGGTAGGCTGGAAGACTTAAAAAAGATTTGGCCTTTGCTTCCCTGTTGTGTCCCACTTCCTTTCCTGTCTCATTCTTGGGGCTGAGCTGGGCTTGTGATCCAGCTAAGCACCACGGCAGCCCTCCCCTGGTGCCACTACACCGTGGAACTTGTACTCCCAGACAAGACTCACCAAGGCCACATCGTCAGCACTTTGTGGAAGTCTAGGAGGGCGTGTGTCTGAGAAAGCCTTTGTAGAGTGGCCAGGTGAGAGGGAGGATGGGGCTCCCACACAGAGGACTGCATGAACAGGGCAGATTGGATCAAAGCCACCTTCACCTTGATCTGATCACTGCCAATGGAGGGTTCAATCTGATGAAGAGCTCTTCTCTTGGCTCTTCTTCACATCTTTTTAGGGTATTGGCTTACTTTTTTGTCTCCTTTTATTGTAGGCAGCAAGGACTGCCCTTAACCAGCAGAAGATGGATCTGAGGGAGTACAACCTACTGAAGCCAGCATGGCGGGAGGACAGGCAGAGGGGATATTTCCCTCCCCATCTTCCGTATTTTTGGTAGAGGGCAGCCAGCTTTGAGCGGTGAAGGGGTGGTGGTGAGATCTCTGACTCTCCCTTCCAAGGGCAGAGCTCTGTTTCTGACCTCGGAAGGGTTTTTCCAAGCAAACCTATGATCCTTGGGACACTCGTTCATGGACCATAGGATTACTTTCTCACTGTTCTTATGTTAATGTTATTGTTATTACTGTAATTATTATTATTGCCATTATTTATATTGTTGTTTATATTACTTTGGTTTATATTATTGTAAGAGTTGATATTGTTATTTATATTATTCTTACTGTCATTCAATTAATGTCATTGTTATTGTTGTTGTTTTTGTTATTATTGTCTCATGTTTATGCGAGAGAATGGCTGTGGAATTAGATACTAAATATGTAGAGATGGCCTCCAGCTTGGATGGCTTTTAAAGGGAGATTCAGCCAATCCTGGAGGATAAGGCTATCAATAGCTGCTTGTCAAGATGGCTGTATATAACGCCAGTTGCTATGGAAGATGAGTGGAGGATGCTACCGCATGCCTGTCCTGCTTGTGAGCTTCCCAGAGCATTGGTTGACCACTGCGGAAGAGAATGCCGAAGTAGAAAGGCCCAACCCAGTCCCCGGGGACACCTCTTCAGAAGAAAAAGGTTGGGATTCTGAAGAAAACCCCACTCTCGTGGAAGACCTGGAGGAACCTGCAGCAGCACCCCAAAGGCAGCTTGAGCTTAGTCACAGGCAGAGTTTATTGGTAGTCTGATAACTCAGGTGTGTGCGCACCTGTGTATGTGTGTGTAGCTTGTGTTTCCCTTTTCTTTGATCAGCTAGAGTTGGAGAAATGGATGTAGTTTGAGAAATGGACGGGGTTTCCTCCAGTTGCCCAGTCTTGTATTTGAAAGTGCCTGTATTTGAACGGCTCTCCTATCCAATTCCAGTCTTAAGATAAAGAAGCATCACAACTGTTGCCCATCCACAGTTAGTACCTCAACAGCAGACTGGCCAGACAGACACACAGGTCAGCTGGTCACAATCTTCACAGCTGGTCCCAATCAGGTCACACCTAGGGTGAGATCTGAGATTTTCACTATTTTGGTGCTTCATAAGTGGCCACTCTAGAGGCCCTATGTCCTCACCTCAACATGAAATCTAAATGGTACGTAATGTCTGGTTTGGTCCTAAAGCAGCCTCCTCAGGTAGCTGATTTGGATGCCATGAAAGGGGAGCAAATGGCTATTTGTTAGTGTGCTTTTTATTCCTAAGGAGAGGCAGTTTGGGGGGGTTTCTGCTGCAGGTACCAAAATAACTCTGTCAGCCTTGGGTTCTGGGCACCTTGACTTGGGAGGGTGGCACCATTTGCTGCTCCTCCTCAGGCAGCAAAATATCTTGGGCCTATTATAAGGGCTTCCGTCACAAAAGTGCCCTCCACAAAATCAAGCCAGGCAGCATTTCAAGGCTTCCCTCTGTTACTTAACCATAACCTTCAGATAAACACTCCATCCCTGTCTCACCTGTTCACAGTATCTCTGATGGCGTTTGGATGCTGTTCTCGTTCCAGACAGGTTCAGTCACAAACAGCTCAAGGGCCACCTGTCAGCTGTCATAACGAGCTTGAGGGGTGAGAAGAACATTGGGGGAAAAGCTCTCCAACAGGCTGTGCTGAGGAAGATGACAGCAGGAAGCAGCACCATTCTATCAGCCCTACTGAAAGACTTAGGGTGCAATCTTGATTTTTTCCCCCTCATCCCTCTCTATAGCTTTTTCCTTGCATGTCATGTCTTTTTACATTGTGGGGAGACCAATTCACCTGGTGGCCTTGGGCAAGTTGCTCTCTCTTTCCGCCTAGCCTACCTCACAGGGTTGTGCAGAGGATAAAAGGGAGGGCAGGAATCATTTATACCATTTGAACTCTTCGGAGGAAAGGTGGAATGATAATAATGATAATGATGGAGTTAATCTGCATGTAGGTGCCTGCCCAGCACAATCCCTACTCCTCTCTGGGGAAGAGCAGGGGTGGGATCATGATTGCGAAATGAAAAATTATCCCCACTCCCTCCTCAGGAGTGCTGCTTTTTCAGCAAAATCATCAAGGCCCTGAAATATCATGTTTTGCTGTTTAAAAAAAGCGGGGGGGGGGGACCAATGAATGTTCAGCACAACCCTATAGCCTCCTAACCATGGACTTGGGATGGGTTACAGCTTTACACAATGGGCAGAACTTCTCTGCCTTGGAAGCTCTCTGTCTCAGCCTGATGCCGCCCCTAACCAACCTCCCTTTATTCCCTCCCTTTCTTGTACACACACGTGCACTTGAAAGAGATATCTGCTCCCCCACTCCCCCAGCCTTCAGATTAGCAACTCACAGGATTCTCTCCAGAAAGCAAATTGCTATCGAGTCTGTGATATGGATATACGCAGAGCCACAAAAAAAATTCAGAGATAGGCATGGAACAGGGGTGAGCAACAAGCAGGCTGCACCCATATGAGAAATAAAGCTGCACCTTCCCTTTACGACAAGGCACGGGGAGGAGGGGAGTGTGCATCTTGTTTTAATGCAGAATTGCGCTCCCCAGGGCTGCAATTCGACAGTAGTGATGGGTGGGGGTACAGCGCCTGGTGGGTTCTGGGATGGAAATTGGCCCCTGGACTCTCTGAAGTTGCCTACCCCTGCCCTAGAGTGAGGCAATCACTTCAAGCAAGAGATTTTGGATGCTGTGGAGAGTTGTGATTACACAGAAAAAAGGGCTCCTGGAGCAGTTAGAAATAATCAATAAAATAAGACAGCCCCAGCCCGCATGCTTACAGTAGTAGTCTAACCACTACACTGCACTACCTCTGAACAGCCACTGCAACAGAAATGCTCTACAGTGCAATATGCAGCGCAATCCAGCTGGGCTATGTGTAGCCCAGAAAAACTGGGCTACACATAGAGCTGTGCCTGTGGGTGGCTTCTTTTAAAGTGGCAGTTGCATACCCTCCAATGCTTGAGAGATGAAAATAGGGTCCATCTTGTTCAAATCCCTTTTCTCATAGTATTGCCAAAGTGCCCCCACCCTCCCCAATCACTACACAGAGCTCGAAGCTCTACTTTGCTTGTTGCGTGCTGGATTCATCAGTCTGCAACATCCTGTTTTGCACTATTTAAAAACTAAGAGGGAGTTTGACCCTTTCGTTATTGACAGACTTTGGGTTAAAGAAAACAAACAAAGACTGAATTGTCCTATAATATGTTTTTGGCAATTCAGAATATACCTCAGCTGCTGCAGCATGTGAAACAGCCCACTGGGTACTGCTTGATATCTCGGTGTCCCTTCAAGTATCAACCTCTGCAACTTCCACGTGCACTCAGATCAAGATGTGTTCTCCTGCCCAACCCTGAGAGATTTTACTCCCTGAGATCTGGAGGAGGGAAATAAAAGCAAATGCATGGACAAAATATGGACACTGCATTGCCAGGAACAGTTACTAGAAAGCAGAGACTGTCCGCAGCAACATCTGGAGCATTTTCCCCTCTGTTTGGGTGCCCTTGCAAGATTGCAGAAATGGGAGGCCCCTTTTTGAGGGACATTAGATGTTTTGTGAAAAGGAACTCCATGTTTCCACTTCGCTCTGGTAGGGCAGGATATACGCTTAAATAAAAGAAGGCCTCATACATACGCCAGCCATCTTCCATCCCATCAGCCCAGAGGGTAGTGTTCAGACCTACCCTTCACCCACCTGCACTGCCCGCTCTTCCAGCTCTCTAGCCCGGATCACAGTTCACTGATAGGCTTTGGAGTCCAAGCAAGCAAGTCCTCTTTGAATCCTCTTAAGACATATCTTGAAAGAATAATCCAGTTAAAGCCATGCCTTTCCTTTGGTGAAAACCAGGCAACAGCAATCACCGGGAGAAAGTGGCATAGATCCAGCTTCTTTTAAAGGCTGAGCTATTTAAAGAAAGATTAGAATCCAGGGATGGAAAGAGATCTAAGAGACTCCAGGGATAGAAAGAGATCTAAGAGACTCCAGGGATAGAAAGAGATCTAGCCACAGAACAATCAAGGTATTTTGTCAGTGCTTTTGATTTATGTCAGAAAGCCTTCCAAAGGTTTAAGAAAGACAGTAACAACCGGCAGATCCAGATGTGACAAAGTCAATGGGGCTGCCACTACAAACAACAACCCTGCATTGAGGGCCTCCCAGTCCATTTCTTTGTTGCAACGTCTAGCAACGGAAACATGCAACGTGACGTCATCATGTGTTTTCCCACCTTTGATCCACATCGTGAACTGCCATGGATTAGGGGGTGGGGGTGGAAAAGAAAACATACAGCATGATTTCATGTCATTCATTTCTGTACTACACAGGATGGGAGGGGGGATTTCATCACAGGGCAGCAGCTCACATTCTTTGTCATATTTAGTTCCAATCCATGGGCAAACAACTTGTCCTGGATCTGGTCAATATGCATAGTGGGTAGTCAAAACACACCTGCCCCCACCTGTGATGTCCATGCAGGGAGTATAGCATGTTAATATGTCTGCAGACAAAATCAAAAAGAAATGGTGGTTCAGCTATTAAATAAGGATGGCAAAATGCTAACAGATGACAAAGAAAAGGCAGAAGTGTTCAATTCCTACTTTGGCTCAGTCTTCTCCCAAAAGAGGGTCTATGAACCCCCTGGCAAAGGCAAAGTACAGGCTGAAGGGGCAAGATTGCAGCTTGAGATCGATAGGCATATGGTCAAGGAACACCTAATTACTTTGAATGAGTTCAAATCTCCAGGGCCAGATGAACTGCATCCCAGAGGAATAAAGGAATTGGCAGAAGAACTCTCAGAACCACTGTCTATTCTCTTTGAGAAATCCTGGAGGGCAGGTGAAGTGCCAGATGACTGGAGGAGGGCTAATGTTGTCCCTATCTTTAAAAAGGGTAAAAAGGAGGAACCTGGGAACTACAGACCAGTCAGTCTGACATCAATCCCTGGGAAAATTCTGGAGCAGATGATAAAGCAATCCACCTGGAAGCACCTTGAAAACAATGCAGTGATTACTCGAAGCCAACGTGGATTTGTCAAGAACAAATCCTGCCAGACGAATATGATCTCATCTTTTGATCAAGGGAGGTTACCCTGGTGGACTGTGGGCTTACTGTGGACATCATATACCTCAACGTCAGCAAAGCTTTTGACAAAGTGCCGCATGATATCCCGATGAGCAAACTGGCTCAAAGTGGACTAGATGAAACAACTCTCAGGTGGATCCACAGTTGGCTACAGAATTGGACTCAAAGCGTGCTGATCAATGGGATCTTCTCAAACTGGGGAGAGGTAACGAGCAGGGTACTGCAGGGCTCAGTCCTGGGCCCAGTGCTCTTCAACATTTTTATTAATGATTTGGAGGAGGAGGTACAGGGAATGATGATCAGATTTGCAGATGACACAAAATTGGGCAGGATAGCTAATACCTTGGAAGACAGAAACAAAATTCAAAGTGATCTGGACAGACTGGAGCGCTGGGCAGAAAATAACCGAATGAAATTTAATAGGGATACATGCCAAGTTCTGCATCTCGGAAAAAGAAACCAAATGCACAGTTACAAGATGGGGGATACTTGACTCAACAACACTACAAGCGAGAAGGATCTCGGAGTTGTTGTAGATCACAAGCTGAATATGAGCCAACAATGTGATGTGGCTGCAAAAAAGGCAAATGCTCTCTTGGGCTGCATTCATAGAAGCATAGCTTCCAAATCCCAGGACGTACTAGTTCCCCTCTACTCAGCACTGGTTAGGCCTCATCTGGAGAACCGTGTCCAGTTCTGGGCACCACACTTTACGAAGGATGCAGACAAGCTGGAGAGGGTTCAGAGGAGGGCAACAAAGATGATCAGGGGACTGGAAACAAAGCCCTATGAAGAAAGACTGAAAGAACTGGGCATGCTTAGCTTTGAGAAGAGAAGACTGAGGGGAGTAGGATAGCACTCTTCAAGTACTTGAAAGGTTGTCACAGAGAGGGAGGCCAGGATCTCTTCTCAATCATCCCAGAATGCAGGACACGGAATAATGGCTCAAGTGACAGGAAGCCAGATTCCGGCTGAACATCAGGAGAAACTTCCTGACTGTTAGTACAATACGACAATGGAACCAATTCCCTAGGGAGGCGGTGGGCTCTCCCACACTGGAGGCATTCAAGATGAGGCTGGACAGCCATCTGTCAGGGATGCTGTGACTTGGATTCCTGCATTGAGCAGGGGGTTGGACTCGATGGCCTTGTAGGCCCCTTCCAACCTTACTATTCTATGATTGTATGATTCTATGATGTGTGTAGAATGTGTAGTTTTAATGCTTTTTAACTAATATTGATGTTCTTTTCATTGTTTCAAGGTTTTATTGATTACATTGTTGTATACTAACTCAATGGCTTTTTAGCATATAAGGCATTATATAAATGTTAATAATAATGATTAAAAAATAAGCCCAGACTGCACAGATAAAATCAAAGAATCAACAATGTGATCCAGGGGCGGTTTCTTACTACAAGCAAGGGGCAGTTTTCTTAATAAGTGGTTCTCCACAATGTGATCCAGAATGTGATCCACAATGTGATTGTTTTCCACAAGGTAATCCAGGGGCGGTTTTCTTACTACAAGCAGGGGGTGGTTTTCTTCCACACACCCCAACTCTCTCCTGTGCCCAGACCCCCACAATCATATACAAATTTCTTGCACAGTACTCACTGTATCTCATCTATTCCAGTGTGCATTTCTTGTCCTATGTGTTTCTTTCTGTTGCTTGCCTAGTTCCCTCCACAACATGTGCACCACAAAATAAAACAAAACAAATAGACTCAGAGGCAGGAAGGGGTTCATGAAGTTCACTTTGCCTTTGCCCCCCTTTTCACAGGGCTTGGTTGCATTCAGACAAGCACAACACAGCGTTTTGTTTAATAGAGGGGCATTTCTTACTGATGCCCTCAACCAATAGTATTCCTTGCTTTTTCCAAAACTATTGTCAGCAGCTTAGTGGGCTCCATCCCTCTCAGTTGCTCTCCTATTGAGACCAGAACACAACCATTTAAGACTGGAAGGGAGCAAGCAGCAGCAGGTACTTTATTTATTTATTGCATTTCTATACTGCCCAATAGCCACAGTTCTCTGGGCAGTTTACAAAAGATTACACCCTTAAAAATACGATATTGTTCAACTGTTTTCTAGCCCTCAGGTGAGAGGTAGAGATCGTGTCGAAGGTGTGAGTTAGCATGTTGTGTGAACCCAGTCACATTGCCCTGGTTCACACAATCGTGGCAGCTGAAACGAGCCACTTGTGGCTTGTTGCAGCTGCCATGTGTGTGCTGGCCGGATTTGCCTAATTGCCCACATTGGGACAGTGTGAGATTTGGGACAGATAAAAATAAATCTTCACACAGCACGTAAGTCAAACTGTGGAATTCGCTATCACAAGACCAAGTGATGGCCACCAGTTTGGATGGCTTTAATAGGGGGTTAAACAAATTCCTGGAGAAGGCAATCAATGGCTACTAGTCCTGACCTGATGGCTATATGCTACATCCAGTATCCGGCTGGATGCCTGTGGACACTTATGCCTATATATATATATATATACACAGGACACCTATGCCTGTGGATGCTGGGGAGCAAGGGTGGGAGGGTGCTGTTATGCTTGTGTCCTGCTTGTGGGTTCCTGGTCAACAGCTGGTTGGCCACTGCCCGAACAGAATGCTGGTCTAGATGGACCCTTGGTCCGAACCAGCATGGCTCTTCTTATGTTCTTATTTTTCTTTCTCCAAGATCGTGCAAACCCACCCACTGTGACTTCACCATCGAGTCATTTAAAAAAAAACAAACCTCATCCCCCATCCCCCCACCCCACGTTTTTTTTTTTTGTAACGTCTTGTTTGACGAAGAGACCTGGAGTTTTCGAAAGCTTGCGTACTTCTGGTGATCTTTAGGTTGGCCCAATAAAGCTGTTATACTAATATGGATTTTGGATTTCCCCCCTTCTTCTGGTTGACGCCTTCTCCCGCAGCGCACACGCACGCACACCCCATTCATCATCCCCTTCGGCTCTCCCCCTCATTCATCCGTTCGCTCGCTCATTCATCCGCCCGCCCATCCATCCATCCATCCATTCAGCCCCCGCCCCGCCCCTGCTCCTCCTCCTCCCCCTCCTCCTCCCCGCCTTTGATTGGCTCCCCTCGCGGCGAAAGCCTTTACAGCCGCAGCCTCCTCCACCTCCTCGAATCAACGGAGGCGGAGCGGTTAAAAAAAAACAACGCCGCACGCAGCAAGCCCAAGAAGCGGGTGGGGGCGTGGCTTTCCTGACAGCCCCGCCTCCCTCCCTCCAGGAGCCGGAAATAGCCCGCGGTTGCGCGCGCGCCCCCAGGCAGCCGCAGGAGACGCAGTCAGTCGCTGCCTGGAGACGCGGGCGGGCACGCGCACGCAGGCTCGCACGCTCTTCCCTCCCTCCCGCCCTCCTTCGCCCCCTGCCCGCCGCCTCAGGGAGCTGGAGCCCTCCTGCCTCCCCGCTTTCTCCCCCACTCTCCCTTAGAGGGGCAGGAGGGCTTTCTGTGTGTGTCTGTGTCGTGGGGTGGGGGGGGGAGGCAGCTTTTGAGGAGGGGGCGGCCACTGCCTTAGAAGTAGTAGTTAGGGGTGGGGGGCTGCTGTAGTGCTGGCGCTTTAGGGGAAGCATTTCAGCGGCAGGGACCTTTTTTCCTTCCTCCCAAGGGGAGGCTCTGGCTTCCAGGAAGGAAGCCCCTCTCCCCAGTCGCGGTGGGGGTGTGGGTGGGGTCACCCAGAGTGAGGGGATCCTGGAGGGGTAGGGTCCCTCTTCCTGAGCCTGTGTGTTAGGGAAGGCGATTCCTTTTAAGAGGAGGGGGTGCTGGGCCTTGTTGAGTGTGCTCGACTAGTTTGGGGTGACTGAGGACCACCACCCTGGTTGGGCTTGCTTTGTCTCCGGGCGTTCTCTGCCTGGAGGTGCTTGGTTTCCTCTAGAGACCTGGGTTTTGGAGCGCCTGGTTCTGGGGTACCCACAGGGTGGGGGAGCCCGGGCGCTCACGAATTGTAGGCTGAGGTGGCGGTGGAGTTGGCAGCTTGGAGAAGCTCATGGTTTTGTTTTGGTGGGGAAGGGGTAGTCTGAGCTAGCCGGAGCCTTCGGAGGGGGTGCTGTAACTGGAAAGGCGCTGCAGAGAGGCTTGGGGAGCAACCCTTCCGTAGTGTTTTGTATGTGAGTGTGTTTCCGGGGTATGACTTCAAGGGGAGGGTCTGTGGAGGTGTTAAAAACTGTGTGACCGTTGGGGTGGGGGTTGCCTCGCCCGATGTTGCAAAAGGCCGCTTTGGCAAGGAGGAAGAGAGGAAGCATTGTTGGGAGCTAAGAGGCGGTTATCTCTCTCTAGGGCAGGGTCTTGGTTATGTCGAGGACTGTAAACTAAACTTTGGGGTGGGGTGCACTTTTTATCAGAAGGGAAAGCCCCTGCTATAGAGAACTAGGGAAGGAAAGGGCATCTCTCCCTTAAACAAAACCTTCTTTACACTCCTACGAAGCCATCTCTTACCCGCAATGACAGGCAAATCGGTCCGGGATGTGGACAGGTATCAGGCTGTCCTTGCCAATCTGCTGCTAGAAGAGGAGAACAAATACTGTGCAGACTGTCAGGCTAAAGGTAATATGCGGTACCTGTGAATGTATTGTGGGTTTGGAAGGGAAACGATGCTCTGAATTTAGTCGTCCTACAGAAGGAGGTGGAGTGGTGAAAGGGTAGAAAGACGTGATACGATTCTGCTACTGCTGGCTGGATGATGCTTATGTCCTAGTGGCTGATTCTTGCTTGTGGTAATAAATAATACAGATATACACACACATGTAAGCTTTTTTAAATTACTAAAACATGTTGCCTCAGGCAGCAATTGCTGTGAATTTCAGATTGTCTTCATTAACTGTGTGTGGTACAGGATGCAGCTGCATGTACTGCAGGTTTCTTTGTCAGAATATATATATGTGTGGTTGTGCCTCTTGAGTTGGGGAAGGGATGAAAAGCAAACAGGTGTCAAAATGCTCCCTCATACTGGATAAATAAATTGGGGTGGGGGAAGGAATGTTGCTGACTCGTTGGTATTTTTGTAGGGAGGGAGGAAACCCACACATAATTAAGGGGGTGCAATATGCAGTTTGTTACGTAATGGCATCAACTGGGCAAATTGACAACACAGACTGTATTATAAGTGCTGTAGCTAGAGAAGGCGGGTTAGGAATTAATTCTGTTCTCATGCTGATAAGGACAGTTCTTATGGCAAGGCAGCTTCAGAAGAGAGAAGCGAAAGGTGAACTTCTGTGTGTGTGTGTGTGTGTGTGTGTGTGTGTAATTCACAAAAATGTGAGACATGGGGAATGTATGCCATCTGGAGCCTAGCTCTGTGTTGTCCAAGGCTCTTGCTAAACATCTTCCAGCTTTCTGGAAGTGTTCCAGCTTTCTGTTCTTAAATTCCACACGTTTCTAGCTCTCATGGTTGCAGAGAAGTTTGAGAACTTCATATCTAGAAGAATAACAAACAAGGATATTGGTAAAGCAGCCCCAGCTTTTTCCCCTTCTAGATGCCTGTGGTTTCCAAGGTCTATATGCAGAGTTCTGAAGAAGGCTGACTCAAAATATCCCCCAAACTGTTTTTGAAAGACTCATTGGAAGGATTTCGTTCATGAGCTGGCTGATTGCCATATTGGGTTGAGAAGATGTTTCCCTATCGCAGTCAAACTAGCTTGAAAAATTGAGCTTTTTTGGCCTTCTCTGGCATATCTTGGCCTGTTTGCTTGAACTATCTGGCCGTGTTCACCCTGCTGGCACCAGCTCCCTGCTTGTGGGTCAGCAGGTTTGGTCAGAAGGGAGATGAGCTGCCCATAAGGCAGGACTTGGTGGCCTCCTGGTTGCTTTCTTGAATTGAAGGCTCTCAAGCTCAAGGGTAGATAGAAGAATATAGAATTACAGTGGAGGAGCCTATAAATTTAGAAGTATATCCAACAAACTACTTAGGAGACTGCAGGCATCTTGAAAATGCAATGCAAAATTTGTAAAAGGCTAGCTGTATTCCAGATTACTGTGTATGATTTTAAACAGGCGATGTTTTGACTTAAGCCAGTCCCATCCATGCTTCCAGCAGGAAGATCCATGCATTTTGGAAGTCTGGGGTAGTTTTCCTGGAAAGCAAGAACTCCTGGTGGATCTTTGCTGTGTGAGGCGATGATGTGTGTTTGGCCCTTTTCTATGTATGTGCATCACCTTGGACTTCAAAACCTCTAGGCCAGAATCCAAACAACCCAGCAGAGAGGTGTAGGGGGGGGGGGGGGTGTTGGCATGTGTTTCTCAAACAGTGGCCTTCCATACCACCGTTTCTGAAACTCAGCCCAAGGCTGGCTGGGTGCGGGGTCAATGGAGAGAGACATTTCCCTATGCTACGCGCAGTACTGTAGGTGAGCAGAGATGGTCTTGCAGTCTTACCTTGATGCCGCCTTAAGATAAGCTTGCAGAACATACAAACTCTAGTACATCCCCTCCATTCCCGCTGTAGTAGTATTTCATGCCTGAAAGGGAACAGAAGAACCAAGTTCCCACTTCATTCTTTCCTGGCCCCTTGGATGCAATTCTTGTTTGATGTAACTATTGAGCCTGCCTGTCATGTCACCACATTTATTTATTTATTTTTTATTAGCAATATTTATATACTGGTTCTCATTTGAAACAAATCCCAAGGTGGTTTGCAAAATAATAGAAAACAAAATAAACAGATATAACACACAGTGAATGGCAGGATCCCATGTTCTTATGTTTGCTTTAAGCCCTGCCTGGGCCTTCATAATCATTTAATGTAGGATACATCTTTTAACAACCTGGCCAGACACTCATTTGTGGAGGCTCAAGCAGTTTTGCAAGTAAGCTCAGAAAAGCTTCTAGCCCACAAAAATATTTAGCGGCCTATCTGCACACACATAGCTATGATGGTCATTCGTTAGCCTTGAGCAAAAAATAACCACCCACTGGTTTCCCTGATCACCTGGAGATTTATTTGTACTGGACAGGTAGTTCTTTACAAGCCTGAATTAAAAGCACAAGGGGGTACAAGGCAGCTTACAACATAGGTTAATATCATAATTAAATATAACTATACATTAAATATAACAATTAAATAAAAATATTAGCCAGCATAGAACAGAACCTCTGCAGATGACCAGAGTGAGAGATGGTGTTCCTTGAGGTATCCTGGTCCCAGAGAATTTAGAGCTTTAAAAATCAAAAACATAATGTTAAAAAATGGTATTTTTTGTTACATTGCACCCTGCTTTTCAACCAAAATTAGCTCCCCAAATGGCTTACAATTAAACTAAAGAGGGACCTTGCAACAGGGATATGCGTGGAGTGTCTTGGTCTCCGGCAGTTCATGAATAAGTTCAGGTTCTGTGTTCTCCGCTCCAGAGGGAGGGACAGAAGTTGTTGCAGATGGACTTAAGGGCTTGGCAAGGGTAAATGTGCCAGCCCACAGAAGCAGCCCTTCAGATGATCTGCAGTTGTGCCTGGAAGCTAGTGGAGCTGTTTCAAAATCTGAGTCGTATGCTCTGAGTGGTCTGCTGCATTAAACATCCTTACGGCTGTGTTCTGGTTTCTGATTGCTCTTCAAAGGCAGCCCTGAGCAGTCTACTCTAATGAGGGACAGCTTCCAACATTTCAGTACATATATCTGGGCAAAGTATAGATATTGGCCTACGTTCTTGATTGAGTAGGACGGGAGTGGTGCAGTTACTCTGGATTAATGTGGAACACCAGGTTGCATAACCCTGCATAGAGATGTGAGTTCTAGGATGACTAAAACAGTGGGACTCCAGAGCAGTTGTTGGTACATGGTACAACTATTGGTGGGGGATGTAATAGAGGTCTATGCAGTCATGTAGACAGAATAAATGAGGAGAACACACACACATCTCTCTCTCTCTTTATCTCATGCATGGGCACGCCCACGCACGCACACACAGGTAATTTGGTCAGTGAAATAGACAGTAGGCTCAAGAAGGCTGACAAAGGAGCACATAATTAAAATATGGAATTCATTGCCACGAGACGTGGAGATGGCCCTTGGCTTCAATGGCTTAAAAAAAAAAACAGCTTCAGAGGCAGTGTATCTCTGAATATCAGGTATGCTTGAGGTGAGCAACTGGCTGTGATTTCCATCTTGCTCTGCTTGTGATCTTCACACAGGGATCTTTGCTGTTCATTGTTGGAGGTAGTGCTGGCCTGGACTAGACATGACCTGGGTTCTGATCCAGCATGCACTCTGTGTGTGTTTCTGTTGTGGCAGATCTGTCCTCATCTTTACAGGTTCTGTAGTAACTGGACAATTGCTTGTTTTTTTTTCCAGTCCCATCTGGAGTGCCATCTGTGACAAATCTGTCCTCGCCCAGGGATTCTGTGAGATAGAATTCTCTGGCTCAGGACAGATTGGTCGCAGTGTTTAGCTTTTATTTTATGTGTGATGTGCATAGGAGTTCTTATGTCACCCCATTACAGTAAGGCAGTCTCGGCCAACCTGGCACCATCCAGATGTGTTGGACTGCAACTCCCATCATTCCATGGCTATGCTGGCTGGGGATGATGGGTGTTGAAGTCCAACGCATCTGGACGGTGCTAGGTTGTGGGAGGTCACCTTTTCCTTTTGGAGAAAGGCAATGCTGCCAAAGAGAAACTACAGAAACTAGAATTATTGAAGACTTTCTTATGGTTTTTTGATGGCCTGTCTGCAGTACAGCCCCACCTTCCCCTTTCTGAGTGTCTTTACTTCATCTGCATGTCTTCCTGTGTGCTTGTAGCCCGTGACTCCAGCAGCCTACACTAGCCTCTCTACGGCATTGAGCATTGGATGATATTTCTGTGGCAGTTCCCTGAGAAAACAAGGCTGTTCCTTTTGACACTTGGCTAGAATCTCTTTCTAAAAGTCCCAAAAGTCTCTTTTTAATACCCACTCCCTGCCCTGCCAATGTGAATTTTTGAGTAGCCTATAAAGCAGCAAGCTGTCTTTGATGTTGTGATTAATGTAAAATTGAAGGATGCCATTAAAATGAAGCATGTGTCATGCAATCAACAGTTAAAATCCAAACCACCAAAGTATCCAGAAGAATGCACAACTGAGAGTAATATAATAATATTTAAAAGGCAGGAGTAAAAAAAGAAATATGGGCAAGAAGACTAAAGGGTGAAGAGTGGAGGTAGGGAGAGAGCAGGTTTGGTGTGAGGGGAAAGTATTGTGGTTGATACCCTGATAGAGCAGTGTGATTTGGGACCCCTGGTGTTCCTGATTTCATAGGTTGGCTTAGCAGCAGCTGCAAATCCTTCATGTTCAAGGCAGTAATAGTGGACACTTGTTCCTTATTATGAGTTGTGTCCATTATGACAGTGGAGGCTAATGGCTCTGATGTCAGTGGGACTGTGAATCCACTCTGGGTTTCAGTCAGAACTCTAAAGGAGCTATCCAAGGTGCTTTTGTCACCTTGGATAGCTCCTTTAGAGTTCTGACTGAAACCCAGAGTGGATTCACCGTCCCACCGACATCAGAGCCACCAGTGTCCACTATATTATGGAATCCATTCGCAAGTTTATTTGCTTTTTTGCAGAGTAATGATGAGGTCAAAGAGGCTTACCCAATACCTCATGTGGACTGAGTGTGTGACCTCAAATGCTCTCCAGAATCCTCTGCAATGTTCAGGGATGTCTTTGCAGACACACTTGTGCAGAAAAATAGGAAACCTTTGGGTTGAAAAAGTAATAGACATATTAGAGGAGTTTAAAATTTGCATGTGTGGGAAAGACATCTGCATTTTAACCATCCAACTCCAAGTGGTGGGGTTGCAAACTTTACAAGCAGATTTATTGCCCAAAGTGCAGAACCTCAAACTGGGAAATATAAGTGCAGGTCTCCTGTAACAGTAGGGTGGGTAGAGCCTTAGGGAGGAGAGATACATAGGAAAGGAGGCAGCTTGCACTAATCTGAGACAGACTGAGCTATCCTTGGAGTTGTGTGTGTTTGCTTCAGTGCAACAGTCTCCTGAACCTTGTTATGGTGTTGAAATGACTCCAGGCCAGATCATTGAGTGTGGAGACTGCAGATGTGCATGGCAATGTACTTGCTTGAATTAAATTTCCCTTGGGATGATTTTGGGGATGGGGTTTTCCTAATGCTCAGTGCTGGTTTGTGTGCCATATTTGGTTCCAAGAAGGATTTCTCCCTCAGACCAGATTAGCTATCGAGCCTCATTTGGGAATTGGGGCGGGGGGGAATAGGGGTGGCAACGTGCCTTTCCTTGCCATGTTCTTTTAGCTTTCTTGCTTGAGTAATCTGAGTGTATCTTTTTTTTTCCCCCTCTCTGCAGGATAGTACTGTATTATTACTAAAGGAGGAGTATAGAATGAGGCCTGTTCATCCTGATCAGGGTGGAGTAAATGTTTGTGATCTAGTTAGCTGTTAGCCCTAGAACCTATCCTAGCAGGCTATTAGCTAGGGTAGCTGAATGGAGCTTCCACATTTAGACGCCATGTACTTCTGAGCACCAGATGCTGTTGGCAGGCAAGAGAAAGTACCTCTTCTCATCATGCCCTCCTTGTAAGCCGTTTATTTTTAGTAGTATTTATATTCAGCTTCTCATTGGAAACAAATCCCAAACCAGTTCACGAAAACACACACGCACACACACGTATCATGAGGATGTTACAAAGACAGCTCATGGCTGGGGGAAAGCCAAAGTAAACAGATACATTTCCAATAAATGCCTAAAACACATCAGGGTTGAGGCCTGACACATCTCAGAGGGGAGATCATTCCACAGGATCGGCCCCACTATGGAGAAGGCCCGTCTCCGTGTCACCACCAAATGGAAATCTGTAAGAACATAAGAAGAGCCATGCTGGATCAGACCAAGGGTCCATCTAGTCCAGCATTCTGTTCACACAGTGGCCAACCAGCTGCCCATGGGAAACCCACAAGCAGGACATGAGTGCAACAGCACCCTCCTGCCCATGTTCCCCAACAACTGGTGTACATAGGCATACTGCCACTGATACTAGAGGTAGCAGATAGCCATCAAAACTAGTAGCTATTGATAGCCTTCTCCAGGAATTTCCCTAGCCCCCTTTTAAAGCCATCCAAATTGGTGGCCATCACTACATCTTGTGGTAGTGAATTCCATAGTTTAACTATGTGCTGTGTGAAGACTTGGATTCCTGCACTGAGCAGAGGGTTGGACTCAGTGGCCTTGTAGGCCCCTTCCAACCCTACTATTCTATGATTCTATAAGAAATACTTCCTTTTATCTGTCCTGAATTTCCTACCAACCACCTTCATGGGAGGACCCCATTAGATTCTTGTATTATGAGAGGGAGAAAAATGTCTCCCTATCCACATTCTTTACACCATGCATGATTTTGTCCACCTCTATTGTGTCTCCCCTCAGTCGCCTTTTCTTCAAGCTGAACAATCCCAGCTGTTGTAACCTTACCTCATAGGGGAGGTGCCCCAGCCCCTTGATCATTTTAGTTGCCCTAAAGCCTTAGCACAAGCAATAGGGGCCCCCTGAAGAGTTTAGCACTCTGGGAGATAGTTATAGGGGGAGATGTTCCTTGAGGTAACCTGGTCCTGAGTTGTATAGGGCTTTGTATATTAATACCAACACCTTAAACCTTGCTCAGTATCAAGCTGGCAGGCAATGTAAATGCATAAGCACAGACATAATACATGCTTGGTAAGGGACCGCAGTCAGTAACCTGGCCATTACATTCTGCACTAGCTGCAGCTTCCGAACCATCCTTAAGGGCAGCCCCACACAGAGCACATTACAATAACCCAGTCTCAAGGTTGCTAGTGCGTGGATCACAGCAGCCAGGCTATCCCTGCCCCTGTCCAGATGTAGTTGGTATACCAGCCTAAGCTTGCAGTAGGTGCTCCTACCACAGAGATCACTTGGGCCTCCAATGACAGTGATGGATCCAGGAGCACCTCCAAACTGCGAACCTGTTCTTTCAGGGTGAGCATCCCCTGTCCAGAGCTGGCAATTCCTGGACCTGGGAACCTCAGTACAGTGCCTACGTCTCATTGGGATTCCAGGTCAGTTTAATTTTTCCAGAGGCATCTAGCTGTTGGACTAGATGATTCTTTGGCTGATCTACCAAGGAAGGTTTTTTTTTATATTCTCATTGCTTGAGGTTCTTTATGTTCTCATTGCTGGAGGAACATACATAGTAGCAATGCGTTGCCTGTGAAATTCAGGATCCTTCTCCTTGTCTTTAATATAACACATCTTTCCTGCTGCTTAGACTTGGGTTTTTGAGTGACAGTTTAGAACCTCTTGGCAAGGATTGAGGTGGCAGATTGGAGCAAAGGCATAGTGTTGCCAGCTCCTGGCTGGAGACTGTGGTTGTGAAGAACATAAGAACCATGCTGGGTCAAACCAAAGGCCTATCCAGTCCAGCAAACTAGCTGCTTCTTGGGAGCTCACAAGCAGGACTGAGCACAATAGCACTTCCTTGGTCGTACTGCCCAGCAACTGGCATAAAGAGGCACATGGCCTCTGATCCTGGAGGTAATATATAGCCCTCTTGACATGTAGCCATTGAAGCCCCACTGTCCTGACCACCTGAATTCTTATCCATCTGCTCATAAGAAGAGCCATGCTGGGTCAGACCAAAGCCTATCTTAGCTTTCCTCAAGCTGGTGCTCTCTAGATGCTTCAGCTCCCTTCTTCCCCAATCAGCATGGTCAGTGGTCAGGAATGCTGGGAGTTGTAGTCCAAAACATCTGGAGGACACTCCCATCTCTTTCCACTGTGAGATCTGGGGTAGCTACAGTATCTTGTGCCTTCTCCCCTTTTGCATACAAATTGTCGCTGTGCCCCCTTAATTTCATAACCATGGCTAAGGGTTAAGTCTGCAGCAGCCTTAATCATGGCTAAATGTTGTGAAGAGCTGCTCCTTTTCAGCATGCACCTCATGGCTGAGGGAACTGCACTGGCTGCCTATTTGCTACCGGGCCGGGTTTAAGGTTTTGGTACTAGTGTATAAAGCCTTAAACAACTTGGGACCAGGATGCCCGAAAGAGCGCCTTCGCCCTTACCAACCTGCCCAGTTACTGAGGTCCTCAGAGAGCATGCTCCTGGTAGTTCTGCATGGACCTATGGCCCAATTGGAGTCCACCTGAAGAAGAGCTTTCAGTGTGGTGGGCCCCTTTCTGTGGAACTCCCTGCCACTGGAGGTCAGGCTGGCACCAACGGTGTGTTGTTTCTGACACCTCCTGAAAACATCTTTATTTCAGGAAGCCTTCCTTGACTGACTAGCCACAGTTTTATTGGTATTCTGTTTTTTAAAATAATATTTTTAAAAATATTTTGTTTATCTTACCGTTTTAAGTTCTGTTCGCTATTCCAGAATCTGTCTAGATGTGGAGTGGTATTTAAGTGTTGTAAATAAATAATAATAAATAAATGCTAACTAGATTTTCCTATCTACAATTTGCAAATCTGCTTTGACCCTGGTTAAGGTGGGAATCCCAGCTAGTGCTAACCATGCTCAAGTTTGGTTACCCTCAACTAGGGGTGTACGAACCCCACCTTCCTGGCTCTGCTGGGGGTCCACGGGGGGGGGAGGTGATCCAATCCTCCCCCCCGGAATCCTCCCGAGCCGCCTCCGCTCCGCGGCAAGTCCACAGAGCTGCTGGCCATGGCCGGTCTTCAGATGCAAGTGGCGTCCGGTGTAGCGGACACCATTTGCATCCCTTTGCCTTACCGTGATAGGCTATGTAAAGATTTACATAGCCTATCACGGTAAGGCAAAGGGACGCAAATGGCATAGAAGGCACCATTTGCGTCCCTGCTCTTTACCGTGGTAGACTACGTAAAGATTTACGTAGCCTATAACGGTAAGGCAAAGGGACGCAAATGGCGTCTGCTATGCCGGACGCCATTTGCATCCGAAGACCACCGTGGATGGACCCACCCGGACGCGGCAGTGCCAGGTAGGATCTGGCCAGGTCGGACTTCGCGGGGTGGGGTGGTCCGTTCCGCCACGGACTGGGGGGCAGATTCTAAGAATCCAGCCCCCCCCCCCCCCCCGGAGTCCATGGTGGAATTCTCCATCATCTCTACCCTCAACCCTGGTAAAAGCCAGGGGAAATTAATTCTGGAGAGGGGAAGAGACTCTTAAGCATGATTAAGAGATTTGGTAGTTATATCTACACTGGGCCTAGGTTTCTGAGAGGCATATTTCCAGTTCCTGGTTCATGTTTTGGCAACTGTAGTGAAGGTTATGGAACTTGGGGTATCGTCTGCTGTGCTCTTGTAGAAAGGCAGACATAGTTCTTGTGTTGTGTATGCCATTTCCAAGCAGATCTGACTTGAAAAAGGGGACCTAGTGCAGACTGGGGAAGCAGCTTCGGGGGGGGGGGGTGTATTTTGCTTCACCCTGAGATTCCTTCTAGCTGGTGCATTGGGCTCCAGAAATGCTGCCGCAGCAGCCTTAAGATAGGGAAAGGTATGTTGTCGAATTGGGATGTCGGTGAAGGAGGCACGTAAGCTGCAGTGCTGAGAAATGCATGAAGGTTCACATACAGTAACAAAGATTAATCAGGGCATAACATGACTGAATCCTGATTGCAGGGAGTGCATTTGTGTGAACACACAAGCTAGTTCTTTCGGCCTTCTCTAATTACATGCCTTTGAGCAACAACACGCACACCCTGCCCCGCCTTTGTGCAATAACTCAAGTCTGCGTGGACAGTCTTTCTGTGGAGCTGCTACGACTGCTGTGCTCTGACATTTAATGCCAAGTGTGCTAGATGCTGTGTATCTGTGTAACTGTGTATCAGTTATGACACAGCCCTTGCCTGTGAGGAATATTGTCTATGTGGAAGGAGGAAGGCAGAGATGAGAAATGATCAGATTGTAGACAGGCTTATTTAGAAGCAAGTCCTGTTCTAAAATTGATGCACGTAGTTCCTAAAATTGAGGCATGTAGTTCTGAGTTGCAGCCCAATCCACTTATTTCTAAGTCAGTTGTCTAAATAGATGACTTAAACAGGACTGCATACTGTGTCTTCTGGAATGTAACAGTTTTCAGAATGCAGTAAGGAAGTGATGATCCTTTTGCGACCAACAATGGTGTGTTTAATCTGACTGAAACTTGAAACAGTGCTACTAGAAACAAAGAAAGAGATCCATGGGCAGCTTGTTCCATTCAAGGTGGGAGAGGGTTGGGGGGACAAGGGGCAGATAGAGGATGTAAGGGCAGAGGCTGTTCAGCTTTTTCAGACTACAAGCATAGCTCCCACCTCCAACCAAGCCTGCTTCCCGTGTGTAGCTTGGAGGCTTGTCTTCCCCAAAATATCCTGTTGCGCTAACATCCTGTGACTACATAGCAAAGTGTTGAAATTGTTTGTCCTTTGTTCCAAGTGCCTGATGGTACAGCTGAGTCAGGCTACCTCAGTGCAGTTTGCGAAGGAGCATGTGTCTGTTGAAATTATTTCTTTTTATTGGGGCTGGAAAAAATATTTCATATGGTCCCTACCCACAAAGGTTAAGTGTTATAATAACACAAAATGAAATTGCTTAAACGCAGAGCTGGCTGCATATGCAGTTTTGCAACTGTTTAGAATAAAGTGCAGAATGTGGTATTGGGTGCACAGTTCAATTTTCTGTGAATCTCCAGAGTTTTTTAGTTTTTTAAGCAAGATTCTAGCCCTTATGGCTGAGTATGTGAGAAAGTATACAAGCATTGCTGGTGAAATCTCCGAAGACAGAGTAGCAGCTGAATATAACCTTCCAGTGATTGGTACCTAGCCTTCAGTGACCTCCCTCCCAATCAGCAGGAGCAAGGCAAATCATGCAAATTAGCTTAATTTACATAATTTATACAGGTTGCAGAATTTGTGTTAGAGTTCTGGTTCTTTTTAAGCAGGATGGTATACGCTTTGCACGAACTATTAAAACACCCCCCACAACTGACTATTAAGAGAAACCTCATTTTGCCACTCGTGGTTAGGTCTGCTCTTCCTCCAATGTGTGTCCATTTAGGTGGCCATCTTAACCCAGCTAGGATGCCTTACCAAATGTTTGGTCTCCAGAGCCCCTGTCTATCTCTACGCATTCATAATTGACTTTGTCCCAGCATTCTTCTCTGTTGCTCATGGGGATGATCAGCACTCCGCTCTCCTGACTGCCAACTTTCCTTGTGATATTTCACATGAATGTGAAGCGGATTTGGGTGTCCTCTGAAGCAGCTGCATTTCTCAGAATGGCTAGTTTGTTTACATTGTTCACATGCAAATATAGAAAAATGGAGGCTGGGACTTGGGTACCAGTGGCCACCACAAGTAGTATATATGCAGACAAGGAGATTGCCTTTAGACAGGTTGTTGAAGGGCCAACCTGCCTTATTATTTTTATTTATTAACTCCGCTTCAGATTATGGATGCCAAGAATGGTTTGTGAAACTGACATGGGTGTTCATAAGCATGTCTCTCTCTCTAGTCTCTGAATCTTTGTGCAGATGTACTGTATCTGATTCTTCCCCTTTCCCAAACTCTTCCTCTCTACTTCCAGATCCACACCCTATCTTTCCCACAGGTTCCTGTGGATCCAGAACCACTGGTGACGAGAGCTGCAGGTTCTTCCCAAAGTGAAGCCCTCGCCAGCTGATTATTGCAACTTCTGCTGTATCTGCTCAACAGTTTAAGGTTGCCCCCATAACTCCTTCGGTTTGTCTTTTCCACCCTCCCCTGCCTCCTCCTTGCCCCAGTGTGTTGTGGTAACTTCTCCTCAAGTCCCTCTCTGAAAACCAACCCTCTGGTAGCACATTGACACGTAGATGTAAAGACCTTACCCTTGTGATGACGCAGAGTTCTTGGCATTTAACCATAGCGTTTACTCATCTCTTTGATACTGAATACTTCCCATGAGCGAAGCTAGAAGAATATTTTAAATTCCAGGGCACAAACACTTCCCGCCCTCCCCCCATGAGTTGGCACCAAGTGTCTAGGTTCTGGCCCTGCACAGACCTAAATAAATATTTCAGAACTATTGGGTGCCAGCTTCAGATTTCGAGGTACCTGATAGGTTTCCAGCCCCACCTTCGATGCCTCTGATGCAATCACTTAACGTATGTGGCTACCTAACCAAGGCCATTGTACAAAGGCAGAAAGGATGTTTGTTTGCATAAGCTCTTGCCTAAGACTTTCTCCTAAAAGCATGGTTGGAGGGCAGATGTTCCATGCTTCTGACTTGGAATTGCCTTCTGAAGTTTCAGCTAGCTGCTTAGCTCATTAAGGCTTCATTATATACATAACTGCTCTTGGAATGTTCAGGCTAGAATCTTACAGTTTCTATTTTCTATTTTCGTTTTGTTTTTGTTTTAGTTATGCTGTGCAGCTTCACTACTTTGCAGTGTCAGAGGTGGAAGGCAATGCTGATGATTTAAGAGGCAGACTGTGTAAAGTTTCTTTCAAAGGGGGCTTGGCATGCAGTTGAGCCCAGTACTATAGCCATTGACTCTTCTTTTTTTGAAGGGTTGACATTTTAAGGGAGATGTACAGCTTTGTACAGAAGCCCACAAAATGTACTAGCCCTCTTGCCCACATGTTACAAGAGAAGAAAATTCACTAAACTTCCTTACCATGTTGGCTGGAAGGGATTCTTACTCTCCCGAAGCAAGTGGCTATCACAGGCATTAATTTGGCACAGAGGGATAACATCAACCTTATTTCTCCAAACTGCCAGAAACTAGGGAATGGCTCGTGTTTTTAGGTTGCAGTAAGCTTTCCTTTAAAATGGGTACAAAGCTGCGCACAGCCAGGGAAAGGGGTGATGGATTGGGTGCTCTTCATCAGACTACTATGCCCTAATCTAGAGCAGTGATTCTTCAGATGAGCAAATGGTTTTCTTTTGTGGTAAAGAACAAGTTACTTCCAGATGATGGGTTGAGACCTGTCAGTCAGTGCCAGCTGCAGGATTTGGTGGGCAAGGCACCCTCAGTGGCTTCTGTTAACCTGCTCTTCATCCGCCCGCAATCCTGTGGGTGGGTATGAGGAACAGGGCCTTTTTTGTTGTGAGCATGAGGTCCTAGAATGACCTTTGTGGGGAAACTTGCGTGGTCCCTTTATTGTTTGCTGTTTGGTGGGCAGCCGAGACATGCCTTTTCTTTGGGAACTTTTGGGTATTCCTTTATTACATTTATATCCCACCTTTTTTCCTCCAAGGAACCCAAGTTGGCTTACATAATCCTTCTCCATTTTATCTTCACAACATCCTTGTGAGGTAGATTAGGTTGAAAGTTAGTAACCAGCCCAAAGTCATACGGTGAGCTTCATGACCGAATAGTGACTAGAACCCAAGTTTTCCCAGTCCAACACTCTAACCACTATACCACATTGGCTCTCAAAGTCCGGACTTTTTAAGATGGCATCTGTTGTCTGCTGTTTCAAATGATGATGTATTTATCTTTGCTATTGGATATAAACATTTTATTTTTTTCTTTTATTGTATATATAATGTAATAACCTGGTTCTCGCATAATGCTAACCCATGGTTAACCCATGGTTTGTTGCCCTACCTAGGATTTGCCTGGCAGACAATTGAACAGACCATGGTTTATTTTCTCAGTCCCTGGCTTGTTTCCCTCTTCCTTCACCCTGTTTCACCCTATATTCACCCCCCTATTTCCCAAGTACCATTGCAGCACTGTAGTATTGACATGTAAAGTGGCTGGGTTTCTTTTTACCGCTCTTGCCTGCCGCCTGCATAACCTAGCGAAACAACCCATGAACAATCCACCATTCTGAGTTCATACGTAACAACAACCCATGGTTTAAACAACCCAACAACAAACCATGGGTACTCTTCCTGGGTTGTTCAGTTATCAAACCATGGTTTGCTAGCACAGCTGGGTTCGCACATCAGAACAACTCAGAATTCAACAACCCTATGGATTAAATAAACCATGGGTTAAGTTTATTTATTCATTTATTATTACATTTATATCCCACCTTTTTTTTCTCTTGCAAGGAACTGAAGGAGGCTTACTTGGTCCTCCTCCTCTCCATATTATCCCCACAACAACCCTGTGAGGTAGGTTAGGCTGAGAGTCAGTGACTGGCTCAAAGCCTTCCAGCGAGCTTTATGGCCGAATGAGGACTAAAACCTGGATCTCCCAAATCCCAGCCCAGCACTCTAACCACTACACCACACTGGCTCTTGAACCAGTTTATGTGTGAATGAAGTCAATATCTGCAAGAAATTTCTGTCCAGCGGGATAAAATTACAATAGCTATTCCAATTAATATGTAGTTATCTATTGATGAAGCAAAACTGGAATGTCACTGTCAGTTTATCCATTTCTGTGATCTCAAGAGCTTGGATCAGCCACCTATTTACGGATAGTATTATAGCAATCTTCTAATATCTGGTCAAGACAATGTTAACAACCAGCAGTTAAAGACTTCACTGAGGATCTTCACGCAGCAATCTGCTGGGGATGTTCTAGCTCTGGATTTGTTCCACTGAGCAGAGGGTTGAACTAGATGACTTGCAAAGCCCCCTCCAGCTCTGATTCTAGATTCATAATGAGAATTCCTATGGCAGCTTGGAAAGTGGAGAATATGGATTTCCTGAGCTGCTTTAAAATTAATGTTTAATCTTATAATTGTTTTAGCCAATTATATGTTTTTTCTTGTCGATAATTGCCACTTTGATAGAAAGGCAGACTATGGATGCACGGAATGAAATAAGCAAACCTGGAAGAAATGGGGTGTGCTAACTCAGTATAAGGCAGGGGTGGACAACTTGAGGCCTTTAAGATAGTTTAGCCTACAAGGCAGGAATGGGCATGTTGTGGCCCTCCAGAAGTTTTGGCCTATATCTCCCATCAAACCTCACCATTGGCTATGCTGAGTAGAGTTGATGGTTGTTCTAGGCCAAAACATCTGGAGAGGGCCACAAGTTGACCACCCCTGCTATAAGGTCTTCCCTCTACCTTTGTGGGTACTTCATGCAAAGTGACTAAGGCTGCAATCCGGTGCATGTTTAGACAGAAAGAAGGCCTACAACTCCCCAAAAAGTTGTAGGCCTTGTTTCTGTCTAAACATGCACAGGATTGAACCTTAAAGCAGTTTTTAAGATTGGGCAGCATGTCTACTATGCACAGAATGGCTTAGCAACAATGATAGAAGTCAGCTGAATCCAAACACTGATTCCCCATGTTTTCTTACGTTGGTCGCAAGCCATTTGATGTCTCAGTCTTTGCATCTACAAAATGGAGGCTGGCCCTTAAGCTACCTTGTTATGAACAATGAAATTGCACATACATTTTTCTGAGTTCCTGGCATAGGCACCTGCGCTCTATTGTGAAACTGGAGCCTCTTCATTCATGATTTGTGTGTGTGACAGACAGCTTCTTTCTGTAGGAAATTGAACTTTTCAATTTAAATTTTAAAAGAATGCATTGGCTGGTTGCTATAGTGACTGCTTTATGAAATGCTTTTGAGAGATGTCAGAACGCCTTCATAAAACCCACATGCTGGTCTAAAGTGTGAATACCACTTGCACTTGAAACAGAACCTGCTTGGAGTTTCGCAGAGACTTACTGTGGCTGGGTATCGATGAAAGCAAAGATGGATTTCCATAAATGTGGCTTTGGGCAACATACAACCTGAGAGCAAACTCTTCTTTGACCAATGAAATAAAGTAAAATAAATTTAAGTAGCTGTGATAGCAGCTTACAGCTAGAGCACAAGCTCAGATGTAGGTATTGCATTTTCATGCTTCCTTTCATCAGTAGACTCAGGGTGATGGGCATGGTTCTCCCAGTACCAATTTTATCCTCAGAGCAAGCCTGTGAAGTAGGTTAGCTTGAGAGAAAGTTGTTCTGGCCTCAATAAACATAGGGCTCTGTGCTTATCCAGGCAGATAAACTCACATCCAATCCACTTCCATATAGCTCAGATCCTCATCTTTATTGCAACACAACTAAACTGTAAATGACCAATAAATGCAGGATCAATACTTAGTAAAAGGAGGATGTATAGCAGTTCAAATGAAAGAAAAGGTATGGATGAGATGGGTGGATGAGGTGAAAAAACAATACAAGCCTTTAGGCTGTAACCCAGAACAGTAACAGAGAACCAAGCCAGAGGGAAGTTTCTTCCCATAGCTAGGAAGAGCTGGCGCCAACTGGATTAGAAGTTCTTCCTGGGGACAGCTAATCAATGCACATGACAACAAGGCCTGATCAGTCAGTCGCCAATAGATCTATATAGGGAAAACAAGGGCGTTACAAATGCAGAACCTGGGGCAACATCACAAATAGCATAACGCCCAAGTTCACCCATTCAGTGTCACAACCAAGTGGAAATCTGAACCTGGATCTTCCTGGTCCTATAGAATACTTGATGAGTGACATTTTTGTACTACATATAAAAGTATAAGATGGTGTTCTTTAAATGTGTGTTCTTTGGGAGCTTGTCCAGAGTTCTTCAACAAGATTAGAAATAATCAAACCCTCAACCAAGTGTAGCTACTGGAGAGAGTTAGGAGTATTCTAGAGGTTATTCAGTAAAGGGCAATAGTGAGGCCTGGTTTGTGCCCTACATTAATTGTGCGCATGCTCTTGAAAATGTTCCAAAGTCCTTTGCAATACTCATGGGGGTGGCTGATATCACAGGGGTTCCTTGTTTGGGTGGATTGATGGGGAAAGGGATCCCTGGGGGAGAGAGAATTTGAAAACCTCTAAGAGAGCAATCCTTTTGTCCCAGGGTGAGCGTCCCAGGACCGCAAGATGGCTCAGAAAACCCCTTCCTAGGTTGGAGACAGTGCTCCAACCTTGGAAGGCGGAGATCCAACCCCTGCCCCCTCTCATTTGGCGTGGAGAGAACCATGCCAGCTGCCTCTCCGAGGTCGGAAAATCAACTTTGGAGAGGGAGAAAGGGGGGTGTTCCAGTGGTTGGGGAAGGGAGGAGTCCAGGATATCACTTATCGTTAGCCTCCGCCAGCCTCCTCCCCCTCCAAAGTGCCCTCACTAGTTCAGCTGAAAAGCCCATCTAGTGAAAATACAGGGGATCGAAGTACGGGGAGGCAAATATCGCCTCTGTTGCTCTTCCTGTCCTGATGGTTTCAGACCGGCAGGGCATGGGAATCTCAGAAGCCTCCAAGTTCTGGAGCTTCTGAGCAGTGAGAGCGCAGCCCATAGGATTGCGCTCTAATACATACAGTATTAGTTTTCAGACTTGCTATCTAAAGTGATCATAGAATCATAGAATAGTAGAGTTGGAAGGGGCCTACAAGGCCATCAAGTCCGACCCCCTGCTCAATGCCGGAATCCAAGTCAGAGCATCCCTGACAGATGGCTGTCCAGCCTCGTCTTGAACGCCTCCAGTGTGGGAGAGCCCACTACCTCCCTAGGGAATTGGTTCCATTGTCGTATTGCTCTAACAGCCAGGAAGTTTCTCCTGATGTTCAGCCGGAATCTGGCTTCCTGTCACTTGAGCCCATTATTCCGTGTCCTGCATTCTGGGATGATAGAGAAGAGATCCTGGCCTCCCTCTCTGTGACAACCTTTCAAGTACATGAAGAGTGCTATCATATCTCCCCTCAGTCTTCTCTTCTCAAGGCTAAACATGCCCAGTTCTTTCAATCTCTCTTCATAGGGCTTTGTTTCCAGTCCCCTGATCATCTTTGTTGCCCTCCTCTGAACCCTCTCCAGCTTGTCTGCATCCTTCTTAAAGTGTGGTGCCCAGAACTGGACACGGTACTCCAGATGAGGCCTAACCAGTTCTGACTAGAGGGGAACTAGTACTTCCTGGGATTTGGAAGTTATGCTTCTATTAATGCAGCCCAAAAGAGCATTTGCCTTTTTTGCAGCCACATCACATTGTTGGCTCATACTCATCTTGTGATCTACAACAATTCCAAGATCCTTCTCACTTTTAGTGTTGTTGAGCCACATATCCCCCATCTTGTAACTGTGCATTTGGTTTCTTTTTCCTAACAGAATTTCATTCTGTTCATTCATTCAGAATTTCCTAACAATTTCATTCTGTTTTCTGCCCAGCCTATCAAGATCACTTTGAATTTTGTTTCTGTCTTCCAAAGTATTAGCTATCCTGCCCAATTTTGTGTAATCTGCAAATTTTATCAGCATTCCCTGCACCACCTTCTCCAAGTCATTAATAAAAATGTTGAAGAGCACTGGGCCCAGGACTGAGCCCTGTGGTACCCCGCTCGTTACCTCTCCCCAGTTTGAGAAGATCCCATTGATAAGCACTCTTTGAGTCCGATTCTGTAGCCAACCGTGGATCCACCCTCTTTGAGCTAGTTTGCTCATCAGGATATCATGGGGCACTTTGTCATAAGCTTTGCTGAAGTCGAGGTATATGATGTCTACAGCATTCCCACAGTCCACTAGGGTAACCTCCCTTGATCAAAAGATGAGATCAGATTTGTCTGGCAGGATTTGTTCTTGACAAATCCACGTTGGCTTCGAGTAATCACTGCATGGTTTTCAAGGTGCTTCCAGGTGGATTGCTTTATCATCTGCTCCAGAATTTTCCCAGGGATTGATGTCAGACTGACTGGTCTGTAGTTCCCAGGTTCCTCCTTTTTACCCTTTTTGAAGATAGGAACAACATTAGCCCTCCTCCAGTCATCTGGCACTTCACCCGCCCTGCAGGATTTCTCAAAGAGAATAGACAGTGGTTCTGGGAGTTCTTCTGCCAGTTCCTTTATTCCTCTGGGATGCAGTTCACCTGGCCCTGGAGATTTGAACTCATTCAAAGTAATTAGGTGTTCCTTGACCATATGCCTATCGATCTCAAGCTGCAATCCTGCCCCTTCAGCCTGTACTTCACCTTTGCCAGGGGGGTCAGAGATCCTCTTTTGGAAAAAGACTGAGCCAAAGTAGGAATTGAGCACCTCTTCCTTTTCTTTGTCATCTGTTATCATTTTGCCATCCTTATTTAGTAGTTGAACCACCATTTCTTTCCTCTGTCTTTTACTATGCACATAGCTGAAGAAAGCCTTTCTGTTGCTTTTAGCAGCCCTTGCTAACCTCAGCTCGTTCTCAGCTTTAGCCTTCCTGACGCCATCCCTGCAATTCTGTGCTACCTGCCTGTACTCTTCCTTTGTTGCTTGGCCTTCTTTCCACTCTGATCACTTTCTATTATGAACTGGTCTGCTACAGAATCAAAACAGTTTGCTGAGGATTTTGAGATCTTAGGGCATGTACTTTTAGGGCATGTAGGGCACGTTTTACAGCATGTACTTCGTTTGCACAGTGTGCTGATAGGCCAGTTGAACCTCAAATAAAGAGCATGCTGCAGGGGAAGAAGCATTGTCCTTTTAAGACAGGGGTCGGCAACTTGTGCCACTCGAGATGCTTTGGCCTACAGCTAGCCCTAGCTAACAAAGCCAGTGGTGAGGGATGGTGGGAGTTGAAGGCTAAACCATCTGGAGGGCCACAGGTTTCCCACAACCTGTCTTAGAAGAACCCTGGGCCCCCGTGGAGCCATTTGAAAGTCACTGACCCTACACAGTGGTTTGAAAGCCATCCCTTCTTCCAACTGGACACTTGGCAGAAATTGTGGACTTTGCAAATCCAGTAACTCTATTGAATGTGTTAACGAGAATATCTTCTGTTTTTGGTGTTGGATACTATTATAGGGCATCATAGGTGAAAATTAGATGACTCCCTTCTCAGTTACTTGAAATTCAGAAATCCAGCTGTGGCACCTCTGCTCCTGATGTACTTTTAGAATAGTGATCTATAATTAATGGCAATTGCACAGTTAAAACGGCAAAGAAGCAAAAAGCCCTCTTTGCAGAATCCTTGTAAGGCTTCTCTTTCTGCAGTCAACGTGACTAGTACTTCACACTCTATGATGTTGTTGGGATTTGTCCCTCTAGAAGGTCTAACTGCAGTCTGGGCCTTTTTCCTCTCTGCTTGCACTAGAAAACATGATTGAGTTAATACTTCTGGGCTTTTGAGACTGAGAAGTTGTAGAGTTTTTTTCTGCAATGCTCCTGTTAATATCTGAATTGTTGCCTCTACTAATCTTCAACATATGACATGCATTTCATAGTTAAATGTGAATGTGTACAATTGAAACATGAAACTTTCACTCAGCACCTACGACGGTTCCTCAGAAAAACAAGTTTCATTCTTGGCCTTCTCATCTCTCTGAGACATCCTGCCACCTCTGCTTTCTATCATGCTGTAGGGTCTTGGCCAAAATGACCCCTTCAGGTTTATAGTTGATCCAAATGAGTTCAGATCCATCCAGTTTATCTGATGATTCTGGGGTCCAGCCTACAAAAGTTGATGCCACTTTTTTTTTGTTCATTAGATGCTGCTGGATTCATTGTGTTTGCCACAGTAGACTTATGACCGGTACCCCTCATTCTCTCAAAGTGTTCCGCAAGCGGCATAAGGCTTAGCTTGCTGGAACAGGCAGTGGTGTAGTCTTCTTCTGTCAGTGGTCTACAGCCTTTCCCCTACTCCCATCATTCCTGACAATTGCTGGCTGGGGCTGATGGGAGTTGAACTCCAACATTTGGAGGGCACTAGGTTGAAGAAGGTTGTCATGATGGTGACAGCTGTGTGGTGATTTCCCATGTCTGATCATCGGACAGTATACTTCTGACACAGAGGTTCTGTTTGGCTCTGTCGCTATGATGGGGTATAGAGCAGGAGTTTTGGGAACACTAAATACCAGTATGAGGTCACCAGGCAATTACAGTGTGTTTTCTTCTCCTGATCTAGCAAATTGTTCAGCTGAACATAGTATGATGGCAGTTGCTAGGTTATTCCTCCAAAAGAGTTGTGAGGGGTTGGTTTGGTCAGGAATTGGGGAGGTCTATCATTCCATCATTGTGTAAGGCTTCCCAGTGAGAACCTCTGTCTAAGCTTACCTGAAAGATAACTTGCCTCCTGCTACTAAAACTTCACCTGCACTGCACTACCAGGTGGACAGAAGGTAGATCTCCTGATGTTTGGACTCCAAAGCCCCTGTCATCATGGCCAATGGTCAGGAATGCTGGTAGCTGAAGTCCAAAACATCTGGTGATCTACTTTCTGCCCACCCTTGTGTTTAGGGCACATATTCAGTGTGTGATAGTAAGGCACAACAATGTATACTCTTTAAAACACTCTTCAGAATCTTCTCCAGTGCACAGGGTTTCTTTTGCAAATATACAGAGCTTCCTCAGCAGACCAATTGATGTCAAAAAGTTGCAAACCATTAAATTAACCTGACCCCTAACCATCCACCATGTGAGAATTTCTTCTTCATCTAGTCTGCAACCAAATGCAATTCCCACTTTTCCTGCTCAGTGCCCAATGTCTCTTACCAGTTAGAATGAAAGCTGGGATCTTTAAAAATGCTTAAGAGCTGTCTGGGCTCTTAAAAACCTATCTCATTAGTAGAATTTTTGCTGTCATGCAGATGAGGACTAGGGCTAGAACAGTGGCTTGCCAAAGGACGTCTAGCAAGTACCTGTTTTCCAGATACTTGATGAAAATGTCTGTTACTAGTCAGTATCTAATATCCGGGTACAGCAGAACTGAAACTTCTTGCTGTAGGGTTTTCTCACTGATGGAGTCAGAGGTTTTGAAGGGAAGAGGTTATCTCAAGTCTTTCTACCTCCTGTTTTTAGAGAAGCATGTCAATAACTTCCTGATGTTGGTTTTGCTTTTGGAACTTCGTGACTTCTCAAGGCACAGGAACTTTGCATAAGAGAGTCCAAAGCATATTTAGTTCTCCATTAGCAGTGAAAGCTAGAGTTGTTTTTTCTTATTAAAGCAGTCTTCTGAGGGCAACAGGGGCTTCCCCATAACCATGACTTGGGTTTTGTTGGGAAGTCCTAGTGTGTTCCCAGACAGAGTACTCCTAGTGCTGCCTTGTGAAGTTATTCCATCTTTAATAGTTTTTTTTTTCTGGTAAGAAAGACAAAAGAAATGTTGGGGAAACACAGGAAAGCTACAAATTGAAGATAATGGCTGGACCCCCTGTAAAATTTTGTGCAATTGCTTAATAAAAGCCTTGTCTGAAAAGCATCCCAAGAGATCAAGCCATGATCTAACACAGACTTAAGCATGCTTTCGGGTGCAATCCTTTTGAGGTAGTCTGCAGCCTCCAAAGTTGGAGGCTGCCGAGTATCCAGTGCAGGGCAGCCGGAGCACCTCTGTGGTCCTCACTTGCGTGCTTTGACCACCCTGCATTTTAGGCTAGATGGGCAATTTTGCCTGACTAGCTCTGGCTTTGGGGAGGGGGGAGGGAAGGAGTCTGGGACACACACTGGAAGCTGTGTAAAGTGGCATTTGTAGTCCCCTCCCTGCCCCCAGGACTGCCCTCTTTCCCTGTCTCCATGCTCCATTTCCAAGCGCAGAGACATAGCTGGTGTGGAGAGAACCCCATTGGCTATGATGGGGCAGGGAATGTGGTTTCTGGGCTCCGAGGTCAGAGCCCTGGTTCCAATCTCAGATCCCAGAAAGCAAATTATCTTATGGCAGTCTTGACAGCATCCAGTGGCCATAGGATTGCTCCCTTACTTTGTGTTGAACTGTTAATTCTGCAACTTGCTTAGCCCAGGGGTGAGCAGAAGGAAGATCAGGATCTATTTGTAAACTGCCCGGAGAGCTTTGGCGATGAGGCAGTATACAAATGTTTAATAATAATAATAATAATAATAATAATAATAATAATAATAATAGATGTCTGGGTGATTTGCAGTAGATAGAATGGCAAGGATTTCTGGCTCCCAATGGTCTAAAAGGCTCCCCCCACCCGCAACCTTAGGTTGCTTAAAAAGTATGTGGTGGGGGAGAGCCAGGAGTGGATTTGGGGGTGAAAGGACTTGTGAGCTTAGTTCTGGTACTGATTCCTGGGATTAACATGTTCTCAGAGGCACCCTGTTCATTCATTCTTAGTGTATATCTACCCACCTGAGCCACTGTTTTGCAGTTGGCTTTCTTCGGTGGACCTTGGGGTTCTCCTAAAAAGCAAAGTACATGCTGCAGTCCTGAAGTCCTCCCATTCCTGGCTTAATTTTGTTGCATTCATATCCTTACTGGCAGGTATCCTTTCCCAACAAGAGGAGATGCATATACTTTTTTCATAATATACAAACAATAACTAATTATTGTACTGTCTACCTCCCCCCGCCCCCAGACACACACACCCCGGATGGATCCAATCTGCATGTATTTTAATGCTGCTCACCATCCTGAAATGTTTGCAGTTCAGCTGCTGCTGCTTTTGTGCATGTTTAAGTCACTTTTGCAGTGGAGTTGCCAGGTGGCTGCTTGTGTTCTGCCAGTCACTGATGTTTTATTTATATGGCAGTTTTCCTCCTTCTCCAGCACAGTGAAGCCTACATACATGTATCATTCTTCATTCTGTTCAGGCTTCAGATCCTTCTTGCTTCTGTTGGATTAATTTTTGGTGGAGTAGTGGAGATGCATTGCCACATCGGTGGCGTGTGTCTGATAAATGTAGTGTTTCTGCCACGCTTTTACTAATCATTTACAGTGTTTCACGTTCTCTTGGTAATACGTTCAACAGCCTTGTAAAGTGGGCCAGTATTCCATCCTACAGATGGGGGCAGGGGAGGGTAGCTAAAGGTCTTTGCTGTTCTCCCCTCCCAGTGATTTCATGGCTGAAATTAGATTTAAATTGAGGAATTCCTGGTTCACACCTCATTCTTTGTGGCAGATCATCAGCTGGTATTGTCAGGTTTGGCCTAGATGTAGATGCAGAACGACTTTCCTCCCCAGCGTACATACATCTCAGCATTTCTCATTGGGTGATTGAATACCAGTTGCTTGGCCAGTATGAAGCTGCTTTTCCATCTACAAGGGCAAAGACACAGGGAGCTTATATATTTCCTCTGTGAAGAGAAAAAACAGCTTGGGGCATGATTTTGAGTGGCAATGGGAAAAGGTTAAGCAATTGGTCCTCTTCAGTTCCTCCAAGTGAAACTGGCACCTGCCTCCTGGGTGCTTTTCAAATTTTGTTTTTAAGAAGGGAGACAGCCCTGTATATATCCTCTGGTCATTGTGTCCTTCAGCCTCGAACCTCCTTTAAAATGGAGATCTTAACGAGGTTCTGGGATGGTCAAGAAAAATGTCTGTAACACATTGCCCAGAGGGTGGCAGGGCAGAATGCATGCCAAGATTCTCTCAAGAATTTCGGCACTGTCCCTGCAAATGCCCAGGTCCTGAATTTGATACTGGCACTTAAGATTATGAAATAACTGAAGTGGTTTGCATAATAAATATGTCATATGAATTCTGATTTAACGTCCTCAATGAAATTAATGCATATAAGTGGTGGAAGGGAAAATTGAAGTCCTGGAGAGGCACCTGAAATTCTTAACCACTCTGACCTGTGCCTCGATAGTTGGTGGGAGTCAGGCTTCCAATGGAGTTCCAGCATCTGCAGCTCATACCAGAGACTAAAACAGTGTGCGAATCACTTGATGCGAATGCGCAAGGTGATGCTCCATCAGGGCTTTATCTAGATTGCTAATCCATTTCAACCCTGTAAATGCTAAATATAACAGGGACTTTAGATCTAACCCTAAGTGATTCCTGGTTATCCAGCAGGGCTAAAATCAAGCTTCCAATTTATGGCTACTTGGGTTCTCTTTTTCTCATTCAAACCCATGGCTTCTCTGAATTGTCAGGGTTTGTGTGGGATTTGTGTGGGGTGGGGTATGATTTGTGGTTTTGTCCTGGGTCATTTATACTCTGCTTCCCTGGAAGTGGGCTGGAGTTATCAGAACACTCCAACAGGATAGAATCACAAACAAGGCAGAAATCCAACAGGTGCAGGAGACATTTATTAACTTAGATGTGTATTTCTTTGGGTTGCAGTTACATTCAACTATATTAAGTACTAGTGTACTGCTCAGAGTGCTTCAAATATAATTTTGTAATCCTGAATGCAGCCTTACAAAGTAGGTCAGCATTCTCCCCCACATTTCATTTGGGGGGCGGGTGTTAGGCAAGGCTGACAGTGTGGCTTTCTTAAGGCCACCTATTGTGTTTGTGGGAGAGGCAAAACTTGAACCAGATGAGATCTGACAATCTCCCTATTTGGGACTGGATAGGGATTTCTTTCCCACCCCAAAGTAAGTCTAGCCTGTGATCCTTTGGCTTGCAGTTGTATGCCAAGCTAAGGAGCTGATGTCCTGCCTTGCAGCACAAGGGAACAGGGTGCAGGGTAAACTTGACCTGCATAGCGTCCCTCCAGTACTATGCACCTGGCTGAAATGAACTTGGCAAAAGCAGTAGTGACAGTGGGGAGATCCTACCACACCTTAGGAGCACCTTTGACGTCTCCTTGCTGCCATATTCCTGATGGCGGGGAGAGGAGACTTTATGGTGGATCTGATCCTGTAAATAAGTTGGTTTTGGAGAAGAATGGGAAACTTGGGCTAAGGTTTGGGAACTCCATTGAAGCTACTAGGATTGGCTCTCATGCCTTGCGAAGCCTGTTGCCTATCAGCACCTGTTTTAGCTTTAGACTTGGCAGGGGTGTCTGCACCTCACAGGTGGCACATGGAGTGGACTTGTACAATTTGGGGAGACTTGGGAGATATGTTTTGCTTCCAGTTCAGGCTGTGACTGTCACCTTTATCTGGGCCTGGGAAGGGATTTCTTTCCCCCACCCCCGGGTCAATCGGCTCATGACCTTAGTGATAGTCTGGATCACTAACTCAGGCTACCCAAATTTAGAGGTACCCTTCTGGCAGGGTGCCCACCTTGACAGTTGGGCACAGCTGCTCTAACCACTACTACACTGGCTCTCTGGTTGAAGACCTGTGATTTCCAGGCCTTTAAGGGCCTGACAATGCAGAACAGCGTAGGCGAGAAACAGATTCCATCTCACACTGCCGGCTGATCATTCTGTTTTCAAGGGCATGCGAGCAAAGTGAACGGCACCTTGTGGCCTTGTGTAGTAATTCCTCTCCTGCTCTGCAGTGCTGTTCCTGGCTGCCTTGCGTTGGGAAGAGTCGTGCTTAGCTTTACAATGAATAAAACGGGCTTCTTTCTTTCCCTCTACCCACAAACCCCAGATTTGCAGCGAGATTTTCCTTGTGTGTGAAGAGCATTCCCCCACCTGCAGTCTGAAGTGGGGCACCCTGCTTGACCTCATTCTCCTGCATGTGTCTATTTAGGCCTAAGTGCAAAAGGGAGCAGTGTGTGCTTGGCATCAGATGTTTTCACCTTGAGGTTGTGCATATTTGCAAGAGTCCTTCAGATACAGATAAATTTTATAGTCTTGCTTTTACCAAAGAATAGCGTTCCTTCTAAACGGGTGCTCCAGATTAGTCAATGTGGGTGGGGTGGAGTGAGGATTACTGGTGGACAGGTTTTAAACCTATTGAAAGAAAGAAAGAAAGAAAGAAAGAAAGAAAGAAAGAAAGAAAGTCTTCCTGCCTACATTCCTGTTCTCTCCACCCCCTCCAGTTTTGTACCTGTTCAAGAACAAGAAGCATGGGTAGATAGTTTCCCAATCCCTTGTCTTCCAGCATTGTTGTGACTTTTGGTTTCCTGAAAATGAATGTTTTAAAGCCAGTCTGCATCATAGATGGAAAGACTTCAGCCTTTACTCAGCTTGCGGCAGCATCTCGGGCCAGAGATCATTCAAGATAGCTAGCCTGATGCGCAAAAGCATGTCTGTGACCACTTCCCTTGCACTTTTACAGGGCCAAGATGGGCCTCCTGGAATGTTGGTGTGTTCATCTGCATCCGCTGTGCCGGAATCCACAGGAATCTGGGTGTCCACATTTCCCGCGTAAAATCTGTTAACCTGGACCAGTGGACACAAGAGCAGATACAGGTTCGTAATGAGGGGGGCTGCTTTGTCTGCAGCTTGGGTCAAAGGCTGGCTCTCTCATAGGTTTCTTTAGGGGCAGGGTCATTCAGCTTCTCCCCTGCAATTCTGTCCCTCCCTTTATATTAAGGAGGGAAATCTGGAGCCTAGTTTTCTCAAACAGAAGATGAGGAGGCAAACCAGTATCTGGACTGATCGAATCCTCCTCCGGACCACCCACAATCCCTGCAATTAAAAAAAAACATGTGCTGGAGAGAAGGGTTCTAGTTCATCTTTCTCCTGATATGCTGGTTTTCTATGTGCAGGGCAGGGGGTGCCTTTGTAATTTCCCTCCACCACCACACACACCCCTCTAATATCTGAACTAGTGTAGTCGACATAGAGATCTAGCATTTTATCTTTGGCTTCGCATCCCACCTTATGCCCAGAGTTCAGTGTAGCTTATTTTATATTACTGCTTTTACTTAATTAAAAATAAGTGCTCTCCTTCCCACCCACTGTCGCACCCACCCAGTTAATATGCAGCATCTCCTTTCTTGAACCCTATGTGAGATTTTTCCCTCTGTCCTGCAAGTCTTACTCAGCTGTTACTGATGATCAAAATTGACTTCTCCTGAAGCATGTAGGTGGTTTGTCAGCAGTCCGTGACATTGCACAAGCTCAGGGAGTGGCTAAGGTGGGCTCATTGGGAACACATTCTTTAGCCTGAACAAGAATGAATGGAGCTTGCATGCAGCTTCATCCTAGATATGTTCTGTAGTTCACTGCCCTCTTGTTGTCGATATGCCCCAGATCTGTAACAATGTGTTTTACAAAGCAGGTGATGCTTGCTGCAGAATGCAGACGTCTCAGGCTTGCACACTCTGTAAAAAGCAAAAAGACAGCATTGGGCCCAAGCAAATTGCCCATCCTGAATCAAACCATCAGTGCTTCATCATAATGTCATACTCAGGATGCAGCTGTACTTCTTTTGCATTTCAAGCGAGGGTTCACTGGATGGGAATGAACTGCAGTTTCAGAATACCTGAAGGACTGCAAATGTATTCCTGATGGTGTTCTCTGTTGCTTACCTTGATTAATAGAAACTGGACTAGTATAAGTGTGTTGCAAGGCTTGCAGAGCTAAAGGGAAGTTGAGCTGCAGAAAACTAGAGCAGGCAGTCGTGAAAACAAGATAGAACTAATATTTTGAGCAAGATGCAGACACTTTTAAAATAAATGAGGCCTTCACTTTGGAAGGAGAGAAGTGCTACAATAAATCTGTCATTTTATAAAGTAAAACGTAGTGTCCCTTGTTGAAAGAACATAAGCTGTGGGAAGCTGCTCTTTCTAGCAGTTGCAAATGCAGACTTTTCTGCTGATCTGCCAGCAACCGAGGATACAAATTAACTGCTAAGTCACGGTTACCACTGACTATGCAGATGGGTGTCCAAGCACTTATTTAGAACTTCTTTGGCAGGCTTTGAGATTCCAATTCTTCCCTTTCTCCTAAGCATAGAGCACGCCCTCTTTTGCTCCTCCAGACCAGATTTGTAAAGACTGTTATGCTCTGAGGTTAATCAGACCAAAATGAAATGATTGCAAGAATATCCCACCTGGCACCCGATGTGATACCATTGAGGGTTCTTGCTTCTATTCCAGTGCATGCAGGAGATGGGAAATGGCAAAGCAAATCGCCTATATGAAGCTTACCTTCCGGAGAACTTCAGGAGACCTCAGATGGACCAGTATCCTTCCTCTGCCTCTTTTCTGCAAGAGACTATGGAGGCTTTTCATATTGATGCTACACCTTTGTTGTGGGAAGGCCTTCCAGCTAATCTCTGCATGAGTGCTCTCAAAGGGATCAGAATGGAGTGTGTGACCTTTTTCAGAATCTTTATGATGGTTTGTTTGGAAAATGAGGCCTCAGAAGATCAAACTGGTGGAGGAGTTACTGGTCACAACAAAGCAGGCAGTTGTAAATCCACAGAGGTGGGGGTGACTGGATGTAGTTTTTCTCATGTTATAACCAAGGCACTTGAATTTTGCACTAGTAGAACAGATGGTGAAACTTCAATGTTGGTGCTCCTCCTTCTCAGTGCTGTGACCGTGTCTCAGGCCTGTCTGCACTGAAATCCTAGGCAGGCTTACTTGTATGTAAGTCCCATTGGCCATCGTGGAACTTATATTTGAGTAAACCTACACAGGGTCAGACCAACGTTTATGCCTCATGCATATCCCCACCTTTTCATCCTCATGTGCTGCTCCTCTTCCCTTAAATACCCCATGTCTTCCCCCCTCTATGCAATCACTAGCTTTGTTCCCTCACTCACTCCTCTGCGTTCTGCTATGGTGTTCCAGCCATACAGGGCAATCTCTTCTTTATTTTATTTATTATGTTTCTACACCAACTATTAGCTGAAGCTGTTCTCTTCTCCCCTTCCCCCATATCAAGCTACTTCCCTTCAGTGGTGCCGCCAGAGTAGGAACTTGGGGTAGAAGCCCAGGGCCCTACCTAGCAGGAGGACCCCAAATGCTGTAGGGCTGGCTTACCACATGTTGAAGTGAAGTAATACACATAACCATCTAACAAGAGCCCCACCCCACCCACCCTGGAGTGAGACCATTAAGTCCAGAGCCAAAAACGTAACAGCACCGCTGCTTCCCTTTCTTTTAAAACCCACTCCTTCAAAGCCTCTTCTGAGTGTCTGCAGCATGTAGGGACAGCTAGACTGGTGGGGATGAGGGAGAGGGCCTTCTCTGTGGTGGCCCCCACTCTGTGGAACTCCCTCCCTAGGGAACTCTGCCATGCCCCCTGTTTAATGAGCTTCCGCTGCAAATTGAAAACGTGATTGTTCAGGCAGGCATTTGGGGTGGGTTAGGGTATTTTTAGAAATATGATGTTTTTACTGTAGAATTTTATTGTTTTAAACTGTTCTATTATACACTCTGTACATCGCCCAGAGTGGCTGGGTGACCAGCCAGATGGGCGATTAAGAAATTTAATAAATAAACAAATAATACATCCAGCACAAATTGTGGTAGCAGCAGTGGCTTCACATTGAGCCTGGGCCAACCTGTGGCACTCTTGGAGGGCCTGACTGTGGCACAGAGCGGGGGTGGAGGACATGTAGCCCTCCAGATGTTGTTGGACAGTATGTTCCCCATCCCTGGCATAGACCGAGAGCCATGTTCTTAATGGCCTGGCCTTCAACCTGCTGTCTGGCAAGGAGATCGGAGACAAAACCGCCATGGAGCTGGATTGGTGCTCTTCGCGTGGGCTATACGTGTACTGTAGCACACATTAGAATGGCGCAATCACCTCCTCCTTTGGATTCATCCAGCCAGCATTGCTGTAGTGTCTTGATCCAAGATCTTTGCCCATCCTTTCTCTACCCTTGTAACAAGGGCCAAATTTGCTGTGGTCCAATTACTCCTCAGGCTGTAGTTTGCTGCTGCCGCCTGCCAGCATTATGCACAAACGGTCCACCCTTGGCTTCTTCATCCTTAACCTGCTTCCGTGCAGAGCGGTGGAGGGCTTTATCAGGGACAAATATGAAAAGAAGAAGTACATGGACAGAAGTCTCGACGTCAACATGCTGCGGGTTGGTCTTAAATGCGTGAGAATGTTTGCTGCTCTATGAATGTGTGGTCTCCGTTAAATGCACCTAGCTCAGTCCTGTCCATTCTGACCGGCAGCAGCTGTCTGAGGCAGCCTTCCCCAACCTGATGCAGTCCAGATTGTGTTCGACTACAACTCCCAGCATCCCCCAACCAGCTATGCATAGTCCAGTCTTTTCTGACTAGCAGCAACTGTCTAAGGCATATCTGGCTAGGGGATTCTGGGCACTGTAGTCCAACACATCTTAGGGCCAAGCGTATGGTGTGGTTCACATGTGGCTTGTTTTGGTCCAGGCTGAGTTCACAGGCCTTTCTTGCTGCTCAGTCAGCATTTATTCTGCCATCTCGATGGCCTTGTTAGGCCCCTTCCAACCCTACTATTCTATGACTATTCTATGATCATTGTGTTTGGCAACAGGTGTAGTAAGTGTGAGATGATGTATACCATGATGGAGTGATTGCAAGATGGCTTCACCAGGCCCAGATGTGTTCAGTCCACACACTAACCACATTCATTGATTATACGAATTGGCCTGTAGGATGCATGGCTTGAGGGTTGGCAAAAGGTGATGTTGGAAGTGACAGTGGAACCAGTGACCTAGAGAGGCGGTGGGCTCTCCCGCACTGGAAGCATTCAAGACGAGGCTGGACGGCTGTCTGTCAGGGATGCTGTGACTTGGATTCCTGCACTGAGCAGGGGGTTGGACTCGATGGCCCTGTAGGCCCCTTCCAACCCTACTATTCCATGATTCTATGAACACAACTGGAGGGTGCCAGGTTGGGTAAGGCTAGTCTAAGGCCTCAGGCATAAAGATGTCTTTCCCAGCTCTGCTACCAGAAAGAAAAGCCTGGGATTTAATCTGGGTCCATCCTTCATGTGAGCACTAGGCCTCCCTCCAAATTGTAATGCTCTAGCTTGGACTAATTCAGTACTGTAAAACAACCAGACCATTCATGGGTTGGGCTTTGGGAAGAATGTTCACCTCTGGGACTGCCCTTCAATGGCAGGAAAGACTAGAATTCCATCGCCCTGCCCTGCCCTGCCCACCCCACCCCCCAGCATCTGTACACCACCAGCATTTCAGCTGAGATTGTCTCTGCTGGAGGCTGCTATCTCAGTCAGTACACAGTCACCTACAGTCTGAACCTTTTGCATTTGCTCAGTAGCCAGGTGTGGTAGCTACGCTGCACTCAATTCTCTGGGAGCTGAATAGAATATACTCCAATTTATCTTCCAGCTCTGCATTAAACAGCTTGGGAACCAAGAATCATAGAACCATAGGGTTGGAAGGGGCCTACAAGACCATCGAGTCCAACCCCCTGCTCGATGCAAGAAGCCTGATTCCCAGGCGGTCTCCCATCCAAGTACTAACTAGGGCTGGCCCTGCTTAGCTTACAAGATCAGATGAGATCAGGTGCATCCAGCCCTTTGCTCATCATGCTTTGCTCCTGGTGGGGCTGGGGTGGTGCTTGGGGGGGGTGCCTTTCACTTACACATTCCCTGTGACTGCATGCTAATGGATGTTTGTGACTATCCTGGAGAGGAAATTGTTATGTTCAACTAGTTTCCTTGCCCTCTCACCACTTAGTTTTATTGTATGCACAGAGAGAAAAGGATGACAAATGGAAAAAGGAGGCAGCCTCTGAAAAAAAACTGGAACCAATTATTTTTGAGAAAGTGAAAATGGTAAGACAATCCTCCCGACTGCTGTTTGTGGCTTCTCCTAAACTTCTGATAGGTGGGTGTTGGCAGGGGAGTTGCATCAGGGTGATGGACAAATTAGGATTACATGCCCTTGTGTGTTTGTTTGTTGTTTTGTTTAGTTGGGACTGGGGTACCGGGGTAAATCCTATTTTATGTACACAGTGGCATGCATTTATTTAGATTTGTATCCAACCTTTCAACTGGAGCCTTCAGAGCAGCTCTTGGAACATTAATGAAACACAAAGGATACATTAAAAGCTATAAATTCGATACAAAAGAAGTCAAGCTGGAGCATGGTAGAGCCTGGTGTTGTCTTCACCCTCCTCCCTGCTGCTCCTGGATTCCTTCCCCTGTAGAATAGTTGGGTAAATGATAATTGGGCCAAATCGTCCAAGTTTACCAGCCTCTGTTCAAGCCATCTTTGTAGACTGGTCTTCAATTCAACTCAGTGAAGCCCATATCCTTGGTGAGCTGGCGGAACAACTGCCCCACTGGCACATGTAAAAACTACACTTCTGGATCAGTCTGTGATGGTCTGAGTGTAAGCCTTAGGAGTCCAATCCCTGCCCCAGACATCACTGGGGCGGCTCACTTAGAGCTGCTGCTGGACCATCCTGGGTGGGGCTGCATCGGCTTCCCTCACATGCGCTCCCTCTTGCTTAGCCAAGAAAAACAGCTCAGTATGTCATCGTGCATAGCCCAGTGGTGCTTGGAGCTGGCAAGCAGTGTTAGTGATGTGAAACCCCAAAGGCTCTTGCATCACAGGAGGGAGGAAAACCATGCAGCACCATTCAGATTCTAGCCTAGTCCTCTTCTCTAATGTGTTGGTTTTCTACATGCAGTGAGTTCTTATTAACACATGGGAGCATTTAATTATGTCCGGGGTCTCCAACATGGTGCCCACAGACACTGCTCTTGGCACCCATCAGGCTCCCTGCCTCTCCTGATTTTTTTTTTTTAGTTCAAAATAATGGTTTTGTGTCTTGGAACTCAAACCCAAAATCTGCCTTACGCTTAGGTTCTTGGGCAAGTTACTTTTCTTTTAGTCTCACCAGTTTGCCTTCTGGGAAATGAGTGTTTTGTGGGCCATGTCTTTCATAGCAGCCATTTTATGAATGGACATGCTCCACCCCATGACACTCAAAACTCCAAATGTGCCCAACCAGACCAAAAGGTTGGGAACTCCTGGATTATGTGTTCACACCCCCAAGTCTAAACCTGTGTAGTCTGGGAGTTCTGTACTGCATGACTGATAAATATTTGTAGTTTATCTTGGAGACAGCAGGGCCCAGCAGGCATGTTTAGCTCCCTAAATGACTGGATTGGGATCTAGAACATGATTGAGAATCCTTTACATATACGTGGGCATTTCTTGACAAACCAATTGACATGGAAAAAGTTTGCTAAGGGCAAGAAGCTGGGAAAACTCAGTTGATGCATTACAGCAACTTCAGGCCTTGCCTTTGATATTTTTGTGGCTTTTACTCCATTCAGCCTCAGAAGAAAGATGACTCTCAAACAAGGAAAAGCCCTTCCAGATCTTCTGAGCCTGTCATGGACTTGCTGGGGCTTGGTAAGAGTGTATTTCAAGGGGATCTTTCTGTCCAAATACTTCTAGTGTCTCTGTGTGTTCTGCACAAGACACTGTAAGTGCTGAGCAAATGTTACATAGCAGTAATAGGGTTCCTCTGTCCATTATTTGGGCAGATAACTACTTGCCCTATAGAAAAGGGAACAGAGGAGACCTTATATGATTTCACTGCCTGCTAGCACTTCATCTAAGTCAGTGGTTTTTGAAATGTATTCTCTTGAAGCATGGGCTTCCTCCAGGAGGAGAACAGCAATGGCAGGCAAGCGTTCCTTGAAAGACAGCTTGTGCCTCATACTACCAGCCTTCTCCTACCATGTGAGATGCAGGGAAGAGTGTGGTGTGCAGCATCATGCTCTCAAGCTTATCCAGGAGGACTGTGAGGCCTAACAGCACTCTTGCATGTGTCCCAGAATCGCTTGCAGTGCTCTAGATTTCCCTGGCAGACATACAGGGGTTTCTCAACTAGCCAGGTCACTGTGGAATGGCTTCCCTGGACACAGCAGTCTTGAAAATCACTGACATAGGTATTCAGCTCCTATTTCTGCACTAGGTTAGATGGTAGGGAAGCCAGACTGCCAGTGCAAGGCGCAGAACTTGTTCAGAAGGTGTTTTCCACAGTCGGTCCCACTGGATATCAAGTAACAATCCCAAAACAAACGTATTTGTAAAACTCTTACTGCTGCAAGTTGCAGAGCTCAGTTTTATAACCTAACCTGTTGTGATCACTCATGAAACTTAAAAGAATCAAGGCGTTACGTTCGGGAACGAAACCTGAAAATGTGTCTCGCTTCCCCTTTCAACAGGAAGTCACCATTCAGAGTTGTGTTTTGTCACATAAGCTGACCAATAACATCAAATAAACGCAAGCGTGTTCAAAAAAATGGCCAATTTGATCCAGACTAAAGACAATAGATCAAGTTACAGGAAGCCAGATTCCAGCTGAACATCAGGAAAAACTTCCTGACTGTTAGAGCAATACGACAATGGAACTGATGATCTAGGGAGGTGGTGGGCTCTCCCACACTGGAGGCATTCAAGACAAGGCTGGACAGCCATCTGTCAGGGATGCTCTGACCTGGATTCCTGCATTGAGCAGGGGGTTGGACTCGATGGCCTTGTAGGACACTTCCAACCCTATGATTCTATGATCAAGGGCTCAACTTGTGATTCACAGCTTTGCAATACTTCCATTTCTCTCCAAGACCTAATTCAGGCCTCTGTTACACTGGAGCAGGAATAGCCTATAGAGCAGGGGTGGGGAAACTGTGGCCCTTCAGATAGTGTTGGACTGCAGCTTCCATCAGCCCTAGCCAGCATAGTCAGTGGGGAGGGATGATGGGAGTTGCAGTCAAACAACACCTGCAAGGACACACTTTCTCCATCCCTGCTATGGAGGCTGTGGAAGATTCCAGAGCAGACACGTACTCAGTAGTGTACCTGAATAGAAAGGAGTGTTCAGGTTCCCTCAGGTGAGCACATTTCTGACAGGTTGGCTAATCTGCAGCATGGATACCAGAAGTGGCACAAGCAGGAGGATTCTGTGGCATGCCTGAACAGGATCAGGGGTGAGGGCACGGGATGATCTCTGAAGTGCTTCTGCCTGCCTGCCTGCCTGCCTGTCCCCCCCCCCGCTCAGTAGACTAGAGACAAAACCATTCCAAGGGACATGGGATTGTAGCATGTGCTAGAGTGGTACTAGAGTGGTACTTCAGACTTTACCAGTGGCCATCACTGATGTAGGAAATGCATTCCTGCATATCCTATGTGAACAGCACAAAACCATGTATGTTTAGTTTTGCAGTGCTTTGAGTTTTATCTTGTATTTTATGTCACTTTTTATTTTTGCAGTGTTATGTTCTATTTTGTATTTAAATACTTACATTTGTTGTAAACAGCCCAGAGAATTTTGTGATAGGGTAGCCTACAAATGTCTTAAACAAATGTACATAAATAAAACAGCAGCTACTGGAAGGCACATCTTCTCTTTATCTAGGAGCCATCACTTGGCACATGGCAAAAGGTCCCAGGTTCAGTCCTTGGTATCTCCTGTTAAAACAGGGATAGGGAACGTGTGGCCCTCTAGAAGTTGTTGGACTGCAACTCCCATCAGCCCCAGCCAGCATAATGGATGGAGATGATGGGAGTTCAGTCCAATAACATCTAGAAGGCCATACGTTCCCCATCCCTGTGTTAAAAGGGACTCCAGTAGAGTACCTGTTTCTGCCTGTGATCTGTGAGGCATCGCTTGGGCTGATTTGGTGTAGGGCAGCCTTGAGGATGAAAATTAGATACACATCCTGTTGTTTGTTCCCTTCTGCTCACACGGTTCTATCTGCCACTGACACTTAGAGCCGTGTGTGTGTGTGTTTTGATGCTTATCATATTTAAAGAACAGCAAAGCAAAACTGCAGGCCATGCTTGGATTTCTCGTTATCTGGGCTGCGGTGGTTCATCTCTCTGAACCAGTTCCTTAATGAGGTTAAGGAAGTAGCTGCAGATGTTGTTCTCTTGCATGCTGGCTCTCTCCTCCCCCACTCCCTTTCTCAGATTTGCAGCATGTACTTTGCCCTTGCAGATGAACTGCCCAAGAGTTGTTCCCTAGAGGAGCCGCAGAAGCAAATCCTTTGGGGTGTTTGAATGCTGTCTTTACTTTGTAGCACTAATTCCTAGGTTGAATCCCCTCTGAGCTGCAACCCAGCGCTACAGCAAGCATATAGTCTCTGCTGCAGCTGACAGATCAGTAAAATGCAAAACACAGCTGGGTTTAGACAACATTGTGGGCCGAAGTAGCATCCAGCGCAGGCCACTACGGGTTAGGACAGCCGCTGGTGACCAGTCTAGGGCAGAGCTTCAGCTGTTCCCTGGTTGAAACTGAAAATTCCAGGCTGTCTTTTTCAAGGGAGAAGGGGGACTGTGCTGGGGGGCACAAGTAACAGCAGGAATGTTCCGGGCAGTTTCCCCATTTATGCTGAAGCTGTGCTTGTGCCACAGTCCTGCTCAGAATATAATATCAGCTGCAAAACTCAACTTCTTAAGAATCTTTCCTTTCACACAGAAACTACAAGTACATTTCTAGCTCATTTCTAGTGCTTGTGGTACCAGGTTACCCTTTTAAGTATGTGTGCAGTGCCAGGTGAAATATCAGAAGCCGGAGGAGTGACTGAAAAAGAATTCCTGTGGTCGGGCTCATGGGACTTCAGTGCTTGGTATGACTCCTTGTCCTCCCCATGAGTAACACAGGCCAAATAGAGAACACCTCCTAATTTCCAGAATTTCTATACAGCTTGAAGGATTTGAGTTACCTTGGTGCAGAAATTCGGACTCTTAAGAGCAGAGTGCACACAGCCCTGTATGTTGCTTGGGGCCAAAAGGCACCAAAGAGGGGTGGTTCAACTAGAGATTTTGCTGCTGTCCAGATTTTGGCTGCAGGCCACCAGTTGATTTTTACTGGATTTAGACCGTCCAATATGATTTGGCTATTTAGGATCTGTTAGCTGCTCCTTGCTGCTGCTCCCCTAACATCGTCCCCCCCCCCGCCTTCTCTTCCAGATGTTCCTGTCTCAACTGCCCTCCCCAATGGCAGATCCAGTAGCTGCTTAGAGAAGGACTTGGACCTGTTCGACTCTATGGGCTCTGACAGGAAGGTGAGCAAAGTGCAATCATACATGTGCAGAAAAGGAAGATTCATGTTGATGGGTTTATGCATCAGGTCCAGGTTATCTGAAAGACTGTATTCTCCCCTATGAGCCTGCTCATGCCCTGAGATCATCAGGGGAGGCCCTTCTTGCAGTCCTGCCACCATCACAGGCTCACCTGATGGGAATGTGGGAGGAGGCCTTCTCGGTGGCTGCCCCAAGGCTCCGGAACTCCCTTCCCAGAGAGGCAAGAGTGACACCCGCCTTGGTATGTTCTCTCAGGCAGGCAAAAGCTTTTTTGTTCCGGCAGGCCTTTGGGGATAGAGAGTCTGGACCTGTGAGAATATGATGGACTGGTACTATTGTTTATATTGTTGCTGGTTTTTTTAAATAATAAAATTTTATACAATTTTAATATCATTGATTTAATTATATTTTAACTTTTGTACATTTCTATTTATATGTTTTAACTGTACAAGTTTTTAAAGTTGTAAAGCCGCCTTGAGTCCCAGTATTGGGGAAAAGGCAGGCTGATGATGATGATGATGATGATGGTGATGATGACAAGGATGATGATGATGACGATGATGGTGATGGTGATGATGATGATGACGATGATGGTGGTGATGATGGTGATGATGACGATGATGATGGTGATGATGATGGTGGTGATGATGATGGTGGTGATGATGGTGGTGATGATGACGATGATGATGACAATGATGATGATGATGATGGTGGTGATGATGATGATGATGACGACGATGATGATGACGATGATGGTGGTGATGATGGTGGTGATGACGATGATGATGACGATGACGACGATGATGACGATGATGACGATGTACACTTGCAGCCTGATCCTAATGTGTACACTCAGTAAGCCTCACTGATGTCAGTGGGGTTTGCTTGTTTCTATACTTATCTCCAAATCCAAATTCATTTATTACAGTCCATGACCAGGTTTAAAATACAAAACATACTCTCTATATACATAGAGATACACATACACACAGAGAGAGCAGTACACCATCAGTGCTAGACAAATCAAGAACATCTTGGCTGGGCTCCCAACTTAACTGCAACAGAAAATAACTTTACAACCTCTTCAGTAACAATGGGGAGGATGTTGACTAAACAATAATAGACATAGGGAGACCTCAGTCTGACTATCTCTGACTCAACATGGCAAAACATGTGGTCATCATTTCCATTAAAATCTGTTTCCTGTTCAGTACGGGAAGTAACCTTGAAGTTGCTTCATAGATGGTGTCTTACTCAGCTGAAATTGAGTTTTATGAACCCTTCTTTATCCCCTAATTGTTGGACATTACGCAGGTCCTTCTTTCACGTGGTGGCTTTGCCCCCATGTATCAGATTTCCGGTATCACATTTTTAATTAGATTTCTATTATTACTAAACTGCTAGTTCCCCAAACCCCAGTACTCCCACTCCTTTCCCAATTTATAGATACAAAATTATTACATAGGGAACTTAAAATTTTTCTTTTTAACAGCAGCTCAACTTACAATAGCGGGAGGGGGGGACATCTTCAGATTTTGCTTTAGAGATTTTGTGTAGTAGTGTATGGAAGTTTGCCCTGATGGAAAAGCTAACTCATAACTTAGGTATGGCAAAGGGGCATACTAATTGTGAGGCATATGCTGCTACTTGGCTTCCTTTTGTCACCCATGTATCTGAAATCTCTTAATAAAGACTAAAAAATAATATACATAAAGCACAAGGCAATTTAGATAATAAAGGCAAATCAGTTCTCTCCTAATATCCTGATATAAATTACAATGGTGTAAGACATACACTGCAGTCTCTAAAGTCTTCTGAGCCACCCGGTCACTAAGGTTGCAGTGAAAACCTGTTATTGACTCTCCTCTCTAACATGGCAGATGGGCTGTGCTTATCTGTCTGTGGTTGAAATCTCAGCCAAGTAGTCAGCAGGTAGCCCTCAGCAAACCTGCTCATTTTGGCCTCTGCTCCCAACTGCTATATGGGGGTGAGGCCCTGTCCTACATTGCAGAGCTGCTGTAAAGATTGTAAGTCAGTTTATACGCTACCTTGAATGCCTTTTGGTGGAAAATGAGATATAGCATCACGGATATTTATGTGAAACACTTTCAAGCATTTAAGAACAGTGCTGAATAAATTATTCCCCCACCCCATCACCACCTCCAGGAATAAACATGGTATATTCTCTCACCAGGTTGTTGGCTCAATGCCCACAGCTGGAAGTGCTGGATCTGTTCCTGAAAACCTGAATCTTTTCCCTGAGCCTGGAAGCAAGGGTGAAGAGGTGGGGAAGAAGCAACTCTCTAAGGATTCTATCCTCTCCTTGTATGGCTCCCAGACCCCACAAATACCTGCACAAGGTACTCAATGGGATGGGAAAGGGATAGGGAAAAGATCCAATGGTCAACGAAATCTCATGCTGCTTTTCATCCTTCCTCCACATCCCCCCCGCCCCCGCCAGCTTCTGAGATAGAGAAGTATTTGGGAATGTTTTTAACCAGTAGGGGATAAATTACATAATAAGCTAACTTGCTTTCTGGCTAAAAGACGTTTGTAATTAAAGTTGCATTGCTTGGAGCAGCTTCCAAACTTAGGAAATTGTGTGCATGTTCCAAATTAGTAGGTTGTCAATAAGACGTTTAAATTGCATAATTAAGGAAGTTTATGTATGCATCTTCCTGGTTGCATCAGTGTTCGCATCAGTGTTCTGATGCATTCTGTCAAGGTGCCGGGTGCTATGACAGGGAAGCAAACTGGCTGTCTCTCTGGATGATGGTGTGGATAGCATCCTGCTGCAGGTTTCTGTAATCCCGTTTTTATCCTGCCCTTCCTCCAAATAACTCGGTGTGGGTGGCATGTTTCCCCCTGCTGTTTTGTCCTTGCAACAATGTCCAAGGTAGATTAGGCTGACCATGATGAGCTTCATGGCTGAACAGGGATTTGAACCTGCGTCTCTCCAGTCCTAGTCTGACACTAACCACTATATCAGACTGGGTGCAAAGGGGCAGTTCTGCTCTTCTCTCCTCCACCCCCTTGCCCTCAGCTGCTTTGCTCTCCCTGCCCCCTGTCTCCGCCATTGCAAGCTATCACTCCAAACCCTCCCCAGCACCCACCTGGGTTGCAGTCAGGAATGTGGGAAGTGCGTCGCCCAGCTCTGTCCCTCGTCACCAGGTTAGATCCTAGTTGTGGGGGCAGGGGGAGAGAAGAAGTAATTGCCTCTTTCCCTCCCCCCTTCCAATTCTCAGCCTTGTTCCTTGGTTATATTCAGTGTGACACACGGAATTGGCTTTAATGGCTAGTTTGAAAAGCTGCCACCTTGGGGGTGTTGAGCAGAAAGGCCAAATAAAGACAGAGAAAGTGAAATAACCCAGATCACTTCTGTGCCTCCCTTCAGCACTAATCCCTCTCTAAAACTCCCTCCTCTAGGAGCTGTGTTCATAGCCTCAGCCCAGATGGGGTACCCTGCAGCGTACCCCAGTTTCCCTGGCATGGCACCACCCAGTGGCATGATGGGTGGCATGATGGCACCACCGGTTGGGGTGATGGCACAGCCAGGAGCAGCTGGCATGGTGACACCCATGGCAGTCCCAGCAGGTTACGTAGGAGGCATGCAGACAGCCGTCATCGGGGTACCCAATGGAATGATGGCAGCACAGCAGACCGGTTATGTGGCTGGAATGGCCCCCGTCCCTCCGCCTCCGTTTGGCGTGCAACCAGCTCAGCAGCTGCAGTGGAATATTGCTCAGGTATGAGGGGGCATGGGGGGAGGGTGCGGGCAAGCGTTGCTCCTGTATCCCAATAACACATTGCTAATGACACTTGAAACTCACGTGGGTGTGAGACAAAGCTCTCTTGCAGCCTTTGGAGAGAGACTCTCCAGCCCAGTGTGCACGTCATGGGAAGCCACCGTGGGCGAATCTTCCCATGGAGCTGCTTCTTACGGTGGCAGTGGCCACCATTTTGAATATTGGGGCATGGCGGACCTTCTTGTTATGCATGAACCTGGCAAGGGTGGGTTGTTGGGGTGGTGGACGAGCCACCCGCAACCCTAAAACAGTCCATGGGTTCTGGGTGGTTTGTCAGCCACCTCAGCAACTCACCCTTGCTGGGTTTGCATGTAACAAAAAAACGTGGCGGTGGGGGCTTGCATCGGTAACTTGGTGCCCACAGGCACAGCAACTCACGGTACTCGTAAGCCATGGTGGGCAGTGGTGATCATGTGAACCAGGTCTCTCTTTTTATAGAAAATGTAGAAGTTTACAATTTCTAATGTGTCCCTTTCCCAAAGAGTTGAAACTGGTAATCCTGATAACTGGAAGGAAAAACAGGAGAGCAAAGACCAGTGGAAAGAACTAAAATAGGCAGCAAGCTTTAGTCAGTAAATTTAGTTGACAAAGGGAAGCACGCTCCAGTCCCATCTATCAGCCAGGTGATGAAGGGCTGGTGTGTCTGTGTTTGTATAAATAAAATTAGTGTGTGTGTATTATTAGAATCTATTGTAAGCCACCTTGCGGATCATCTCTCATAAATCTAAATAAATAAAATTGCCCCCACTGATAGATCTATATTCTCAATGTGCAGGCTGCTTTCTGTGGCACAAGCTCTCAAAATGTCTTAAATAAATGGGTGAATCAATAGGAACTGCACATTTTAAGAAAATATATGGGGGGGGTGTGTCTCTTTGTTCTTAGGTTCAATTGTAAGATGAAATTAAAAATGAAATATTAAGAACAGATGGCCTTTCCTTTTCTCCCATTCAAAAGACACCTATATAGAGGTTTGGGTAATGTGCAGACATACCTAATTTTAACTGGTTCATATCTATGGAGAGCATGTAGTTCTGGGGTGGCCACCCAAACTGCCTGTGCAGTACTGTCAAGTAGAATATCTCCCAAGTTCAGTTTTTGCCTCAAAAGCAGTACATGGGGGCAGGCAGGGTGAAATCCCCTGATAAAAATGGTTTTGCTACAGCCTTTTGCAACTACCATTCCCTCCTCCCTCTTCTGCTGCTTTAGTGGCCATTTCTTTCCTCCTTGAGTGAAATCAGCCATCTTGGGAATCACGTACTATCACAACTGTGTGTGTTAATGCGGCTAAGAGCAAATGAAGCACATTAGGATAAGGTCAGTGTTTCCTGTAGTGATTACATGGGTGATATGGGTTAATCAGGACTCACTTTAAGAACCTTTTCATGACCACCACCACCACCCCGGTTGTGGGAGGTTGTTTTTTTTTGGGGGGGGGTACATTTTTACAAAACTTTTCATGGGCTCAGCATCACATGGCTCAAGAAAATGTGTTCTTGGAAGTTGCGACAGGACGTAAGCGAAGAGACAACTGCCACCTTGGATTCAAACAGGTAACATCAGGTTCTCTTAGTGCAGCCTTCCTCAATCTGGTGGCCTCCAGAGGTATCGGAGGGCAATTCCCATTATCCCCAGGCAGCCGTGCTGTGTTTAGCTCATGTTAGTTTCCAACATATAACGGGCAAGTATTTCTGAAATGAGGCATTTTTCCTAAGGATTGTGATATCCCTGTCAAATTTAAGAAATTGTGGTATCTCAAAGTGTCTGGCTGAGCACCGTCATGGTCACGCGTAGTTACGTATTGAATGCAGCTGCTGGCAAACCCAGAAAGCGAGAGCACTAAAGGTGTAATGGGGGTGTGGGCGGGGGATAGAAACTATTGATATCCGCTTCATAGCAGGGCAACTTGAGAAATGCATGTAGGACACCTGGCATCTTGACCAATTTCTTGCCTTCTCCCTCATTAGATGACACAGCAGATGGCTGGGATGAACTTCTATGGCACGAATGGGATGATAGGATATGGACAGTCAATGGGCAGAGGAGGGACTCAAGGAACCAACCAAACCCTCAGTTCCCAGGTGTGGAAATAGTGTGCTTGGATTTGGACCATTTCCTCCTTTTTTGCTTCTCTTCTCATTTGTTTGTTTTTGTTCCTGTATTAAAAGTTGCTCCCTGAGGTTAAGGTTTTAATTTCCTTTCTGGTGGTCCCGACCGGACCTTCCTTGTGTGGAACGGAGACCCCCTCTGCCACTTTCCCACCCCACATCCAAGGCACCAATACAGTTGGAGTCTTTGCCATCTTGGCTCACTAAAATATGCACGCTGGGGGGTGGGGCAGGGAGAATGTAAGGTGGGAGGTGGGCTTTCTGGCGGGATTTAGCCATAACAAGTAGGCTTGCCCTGGGACTTTGGAAAGCGTAGCCATGATGGCTGAGGTAACTCTGACTTCACATCTTTAGCCATGGCTAGACCTGAAGGAACTCTTGATATATATTTTTTTTAGCAATTGTACAGAAAATACTTAAAAGATGAGTTCTCATCTGACATTAGCTAGGTTTTCTTTCCTCCCTTCCCCCTCTTCTCCTTTTTTCTACTCACACATTCCATTTTTTTCTGTGGAGGTTTCCAGAATTAGTTCCATCTTTCATGAAATCTTCCCCTAGAGCTGGTGGGATTCCCACAAGGCTCTGGAGCACAAATTGCTCTATTCTAGAATTGCGGGGAGGTGGAGATTCCACCTTGTAGGAGCAACTGCTGCTTCTGTCTAACCTGTGGTGTTGACCTATTTAAACAAGCCTGCCTCCCCTCCCCTTCCCCCCCCCACCTTTTCTTTCTTTCACATTTGACTGACCTGTTGTTCAGGGGCCAAGATTCTGTGGCAAGTTTCCCCTTGCACTTTTTTGCACTTTTTTCTGTGTACTCCCCACACGCACACACACTTGCCAGTATGAAGGTTTTCGTGGCCGAGTACAAATCACGGGACCGGCACAGCCTGGCTCTCCTTTCTCCCTCCGCCACGTCACAGGGGACAAATATCCCACCTGCAGTTTTTGAAAGACTTTGTCAGCATACATAAAAGCCAGGCATCTACTGTCTTCTTCAACTTGTGTATATGTAAATTCCTTAATAAAAATATTGCAGTGAAACATTACCTTGCTTCTCTGTTAAATCATTGTGTTAGAGTGTGTGCATGTGTGACCCAAATGTATGAAGTGTTTATGCTGAATGACTTTACATTGTCTCTGCTAAGCAGCAGCTGTGGCAACTATCTGGTGCTTTGCATGGAGCATTACATATATGATTCTCCACCTACTGGGTAGAAGTCATGGAGTGGGGGTGCTTGGTACTGTAAGCTCCTGGGTCTTCCAGAACCGGTCTGTTCCCTTGAGGTCGTGGTGGCTGATCTAGAGAAGCAGAGCTATGTAGATTAGATCTCCAGTGGTGTGGTAGACTCTAATCCTATCCCCCATGCTAACAGCCCCTTTGCTATTGTGGAGAATGAGGGTCTCAGGCAGGAAGGCACCCTACCGAAGAAAAGGGAGACGTATAGATATGCGATATTTCTCAGTGATGAACTGGCATGCTGTTGTGCATCCAGGGAGTAGGAGGTCCTGGTAATGAGACATTTAATAATGAAGCATATAGAGGCATGCTGTGACTACGTGGTGACTTGCTTGCAACCTTTACACAAGGCAGACGTCATATATTTAGACAGGCTGAATAGTACAGGAGAAGAATCTATGGCCATGATACACACCACCTTTGGAAAATATACTTGTGAAGTCCTGGAAACCAAATTTAGATTGCAACCTACTTACTTACTTACTTACTTATTTATTGCATTTATACCCCACCTTTTTTCCTCTTGCAAGGAACCCAAGGCAGCTTGCATGATCCTCCTCCTCTCCATTTTATCCTCATAACAACAACCCTGTGAGGTGGGTTGGGCTGAGAGCGTGTGACTGGCCCAAAGTCACCCAGTGAGCTTCCATGGCCGAGTGGGGACTAGAACCTGGATCTCCCAGCTCCTAGTCCAATACTCTTGCCACTACACCACACTGGCTCTCTTACGAGCCTTCTCTTAAGAGAAGATGTTAATCTTAAGATGTTGAAGTCCAGGACTTCAAAGGTACCATTTTCAGAAAAAGCTGGTTGCTCCATGTGCAGGGTCAGACAGGCACAGCTGTGGAATCACCACGAGGCTGCTGTTCAGAGAAAGGAATTAGATTTGATTAACACTTGGGGACAAACTGAGCCTGTCAGGAGATGGGTTCACTAGAATTGCATGGAGGTGTTTAATATCCTAAAGACTGCAGGACATATTTTTAACTGACTGTGAAGTGGGGGGGGGGAGTAGACACCTTTGGAACACCTGGCTTGGATGGTCAGGCACTCTCACGGAGATCTATCCAACCTCAGAAGCCTCCTCCCAACCCCCATGGAAACCTCTGCATCCTTCACCTCTCCAGTGTTAGAGTTCTGGCAGGAGAGGTAAATAGGGGGCTAGGGGTGGTGTGGGTGGATTGGAAGAGGTTTTGGATCTGCAGGATCCAAAGTCCTCCCTGGCCCCAAATATGCCCACAATATGGGGAAAATATTAATGGCAGCCTTGGAGCTGGCATGCCTTCCATTGTTTGCAATGGGAGGGAAATAGGTCATTTAAAAACAACAGGAAGGAAGAGAAGAGAATGTTGCTCCTCACATAGACACAGATTTAGAAAACATAATTTACAGTACTATCTCACCATGGTGCAGGAAACTGACCAGGTGTTCTGGGCAGGTTCACACGATTGCCACAGCCCCCTGGCAGGGGGTTGCCATGGTTAGTTGCATCGTCGGAACCCTGAGGACATAGTTTGTTTGAAGGTTAAACAAAACAACCAGAACCGTGCCACTCAGGTTCTGGTGATACAGCTTACCATGGCAACCCCCTGCTGGGGGCTGAATATTCAACATGGATGCCCACACGTGCCATAAGCCACTATGGCTTAAATAAACCATGATGGGTTGCAGTGATCATCTGAACCGAGTCTCTGTGAATGTCTGTTCAGCCTGCTGTGCAGGTGCTAAATGCTGATGGGCAACAGTTCTTATGGTTCTTTAAGCTGGAATTGGACAGGGCAGCCCTGCAAATAGGAGATGCCTTGAAATAGAGGGCAGTCCTCTGGCATCCTTTCAAACAGAGGACAATCCCTGTGTCCTCTTTACAAAAAGGAAACATGGTCAGACTATCTAGAACTTCCAATTGAACATTTAAGTCACTGCATCCGGATGGCATACACCCAATTTCTCAAAGAGCTCAAATATGAAGATGTTGATAATCTTACAACAATTGTCAGTGTCTCTAAATTCAGCCTTCTTTGCATAGATGAAGTTGGCCAATTTAAAACCAATTTTTTTCAAAGAGCTCTATGGAAATTACAGCCCTGTTAGTCTAAAGTTTCTCACAGGTAATAATGGAAAGCATGGTTAAAATTTGAATGATAAAATTAAAGAACAAGCCTTGCTGAGGCCATATCAACATGCCTTCTGCAAAGGAAAGTCCTGCCTCACCAATCCTTTGGAGTTCTTTCAGAGTGTCAGCAAGGATGCAGATGGGGTGATCTGGTAGACATTCAATCCTTGGACTTCCCAAAAGCTTTTGACAAAATCCCTCACCAAAACCACCTAAGTAAATCTAGCACTCATGGGATAAGAGGTTGGGTCCTTTAATGGATTGATAAGTGGTGAAAGGAAGCAAGGAATAGAAGTAAGCAGGCAGTTTTTATAATGAAGGGAAGCAAGAAATGGTTCCTCTAAGGGTCTGCATTAGGATGTGCTACCTGACTTACATCAAATGATCTGGAGTTTGGGGTATGCAGTGACGTAGCCAGGTTTGGCACCAAAGTATTAAGGATAGTAAAAACTTGATCAGGTTGTGAAGAACTCCGAAAGGATCTCCCCAACTGGGTGAATGGGATTGACTGATAGTATTGTTTAAATTATTTTCTGAGGTTTTTGTAATGGTTAACCAGTAAGAATGAGACGGACTTGAGCTGGGTGAATGGGCAACCAAGGGCCAATGTTTTTTCATGTAAGTAAGGAAACGTGACGCACATTTGGAGAGAGGTGGACTTGACACATATGCTGCTGGGATCTGAACTGGCTGTTCTTACCCAGGAAAAGGATCTTGGGGTTGTGGTGAATAGTTCGCTGAAAAATATCAATTCAGTATGGCAAATTCTATGAACAGGAGTTGAAAATAAAATGTAATGCCGTTAGGAGCACAGGAAGCTGCCTTGCCAGTGGTCCATGCAGCTCAATACTGTCTGCACTGACAGGCAGTGGCTCTCCAGGTTGTCAAACAAAAGTCTTTCCCAGCCTTACCTGGAGATGCCCGGGATTGAACCTGGGATCTTCTGTATGCAATGCATCTACCCGACCACTGAGCCACAGCCCCTGCCTGTAACGTCTATATAAATCTATGCTGCAGGTCCATTTAGAATGTTGTTGTTGTTGCTCAGTTGTTCAGTCGTGTCCGACTCTTCGTGACCCCATGGACCATAGGACGCCAGGCCTTCCTGTCCTCCACTCTCTCCTGAAGCGTGCTCAAGTCCATATTCATTGCATCGGTGATGCTATCTAGCCATCTCATCCTCTGCCGTCCCCTTCTCCTTTTGCCTTCGGTCTTTCCTAGCATCAGGGTCTTTTCCAGTGACTTTTCTCTTCACATTTGTTGTTCAGTCGTTCAGTTGTGTCCGACTCTTCGTGACCCCATGGCCCATAGCACGCCAGGCCTTCCTGTCCTCCGCTCTCTCCCGGAGTGTGCTCAAGTCCATATCCATTGCATACGTGATGCTATCTAGCCATCTCATCCTCTGCCGTCCCCTTCTCCTTTTGCCTTCAATCTTTCCCAGCATCAGGGTCTTTTCCAGTGACTTTTCTGTTCGCATTAGGTGGCCAAAATATTGGAGCTTCAGCTTCAGTATCTGTCCTTCCAATGAGCAGTCAGGGTTGATTTCCTTCAGGATGGGCCGATTTGACCTCCTTGCAGTCCAGGGGACTCGTAAGAGTCTTCCCCAGCACCACAGTTCGAAAGCATCGATTCTTCGGCGCTCAGCCTTCCTTATAGTCCAGCTCTCACAGCCATACGTTGCTACTGGGAAAACCATAGCTTTGATTATACGGACCTTTGTATTACTATGCATCATTTCAGATAATGAGATGTGTGGTAAGTGGTTTATACACTTATGTACAGTGTGAAGAAAGTAGCTAGAGACCCCCTCTCATACTATAATGTGAAACTGCTGGCAGTAGATTCAAAATGGACAAAAGAAAGTACTTCTCTGCACAGCACAGCGTTTATGGAATTCTTTGCCGCAAATTGTAGTGGTAGTCACTGGCTTAGATAAATTTTTGGGAGGGGAGAAGTCTGTCAATGCTGTGATGGGCAGTGTAATATTGATTCTGGAAGCAAACGGAGCTGATCCAGTGGTACAAACAACCAAACAGTTTGCCTGGGGCAGCAGCAATCTTTTCCGGGGCACTTAGCAATGCAAAGTTTGACATGAGTGTTCTATCCTATAATTCTCTGGCATTGAAAAGGATACAAAATACCTTAGGCTGGCCCTTGAAATTGGCTAGCCTTGACTACCGGATGTTGCTGGAAGACCAGGATACCTCCATTATTGTGCTTTCCCTGAATCTCTGGTCATAGTTGAAGGGCAGAATGCTGGTCTCCTAAAGCACACTGACCTTTTTCATGTCTACCAACTAACCAGCCATTTTAAAACAGCAGAGATCTGCTTCTAATCACTTACTAGCCTTTCTGAATTTCATCCTGTCCAAGTTGTACTGCAGTGGACCAACTCTTTTCCTAACAGATGCGTTATCCATCTACTAACTTGTCCCAGACCTCCTTAGCTTCATAGACCAAGGTTCAGCCGAAACATTTCTGAGAACAATAATACTCTTACTTAAGCTATAATTATTATTATTACCTTAAATTGAGGCTGTGTTGTATTTACAGGAACACCAAAAAAAAAACACAATGTGTTACCAGGTGCAAAACGCAGCTTCCTGAGAATCTCAGTTGTTTAAAAATGAACACAAGTTTCTACCTCTTGTGACTGCAGGGTTTGCTTGCAAGGGTGTGGTCTGCGCTTCCTGACATTGCAGATGCCAGAAAAGTTGCAGAATAAGTTTTGGGTGGTTAAGGGTGGGCCTTGAGTGTCCTGCGTGGATTCCTGTTGTTCCCTGTATTAAAAGCAATTATGCAAACTAGAAGGCAGTTTCTGGAGGTGGAGAATTTGGATTGTCTGGATGCACGCTTTCTCTCTCTTTAATGTGGGGTACACACATTCCTGCTTAAATTTATCCACAAGAATTAAGGTTCTCTCTCCTATCAAAGTCAAGTTTTAATTTATTCAACAACAACAAAAACAGCTACAATACATGTTTGTGTGTGCATGTGTATGCATGAGACACATCTGGTTAAAAGCTGGAGGCGTTATTGAAGACACTTTTCCAACACAATTTGCAATCAAAACAGTTTTCAAAACTGGCTTTAATTGTCTTTACTTGCTGCCCAAATACTGTACATGCAGTTAACAAGCCAAATGAAGAAACATTAACATCTTTTTTTGTTGGGGTTTTTTTTTTGGAAAATCCATCTCGTCTCCTTTGGAAAGAGGAAAAATCTTGTCAAGAATATTTTACAAAATTGAGCGTGCACCCTCAAAGCTGTCAGTCCTGCTGCATATAAACCCACAGAAAAATACAAGAGTTTTACATTTAGGAAAGACCACATCACATAGAAAACATTACAGAGCACAGGTATAAAATTGCCATTTTGTGTGTGTTTGTTTTTCTTGGTCCATTAGTAACCATTCTCTCCACTGCCCATCACAAAAGCCCTGCCCCTTTTTGTGCTCAATGTGACCCAGGGATTTTGAATTCTTAATTTGATCCCCATTTGTGGGGGGTTTTCTTGTATTCAAATGTTGGGGTCCATCTGTCATTTAAAGCAAAGGCCATTTCACAATTTTTGATGGCAGCCAAGCACGATAGATTTGAAGACAGGTTGATAGCAGCATTGGCTGACTTGGAAAATTTTGGCTTTCTTCTTTTTAAAGACAAACAAACAAACCTGATTTAGAAGCCTTGTCTGTCCTATTGTCAAGACCACTATAACCATCTGGCTACCTCTCTACCGTATTCTATCTCTACAAGAGATTTGCAATGACTGCTGTATATAAGCTCCTTTTTTGCTGTGGGCATATCCCTCTCCTTGCAACATTCATCATTCACATCAAGCTTCTAGTCCCTTAACTTGTTCTTCATCTCGCTGACCTTGCGTATGGGCCTATTTGTATCCTACCAAGGTGGCATGGGAACGACTTCTGCATGACAGGATCCCATGCAGCTCTGTTAACAAAAGGAACTACAGGGATCAGGTGACTGATGTATTAACTCTCCAATTACTGGGGCTGCCCTTGAAGACAGCCTGGAAAATTCAGCTAGTGCAGAATGCTGCTGCCTGACTATTTACTTTGAGAATCTGTATTGGCTTCCAATCTGTTCTCAAGTTCTGTTCAAGGTGCTGGTTTTGACCTAAAAAGCCATAAATGGTATGGGTCCTTATTGTCTCAGGGAAATCTCCTTCCATGTGACATATCTTCATTCCATATCTTATCCAGAGACCAGGCTGGCCTCCATGATTTACAGGGCCTTTTCTGTTTTAGCCCTGACCCTTTGGAATGCCCTCTGGTGAAGGCCCATGTGGTTCCCCCTCTGTCATCCTTCTAGAAGCTTCCTTTTCAGTTCCGCCATCAGAAGCTGGTTTTGCTAAGATGCTGTTCTCTACTGTTTTATTGGTTTTGCTTTTCTTGCATTTTGTTTGTTTTTAATTATTGTGTGATTTTTGTAGCCAGGGTGCTTCCAGATGAGATTTTTATGCCCTGCCTCATTCGGTGAATCCAGCAAACGATTGTTCACTGGATTGGTCCAAATGATCTCATTGTTCCCATCAGATGCTGACTGGGGAATGCTGGGAGCTGTAGGACTTTTCTATCTAAACATGCATAGAATTGTGCCTTTGAAGACTGAAGTGATTCTGGCCTGAAGGCCCGGTTCCTTCCTTCATGTAGCAGCAGTAAGTCTCATTTAGAGCAATGGCAGTGAACTGCGTTTCTGAATCAGGCTTGAAGCATTTATCTGACCCTTCATTGTTTCGATGGTTTTTATTGTTGTTTTATTGGATTTCTTTAAAATTTGGTTTTATGAATTTATTGTTAGCTGCCTTGAGCACTATCGTTTTAGCAGGAAAGCTGGATATAAAATACTATAATTGATTGATTGATTGAGTAATAAATAAATAAATAACTCTCGGGCCTGATCAGGACTCCAGTTCCAGAACAGCTCCAGGCCAAACAGGATATAGAGGTAGATTTGCCTCCCGTTTGCAATGACAGTCTCTGGGAATTCCCACGGTATCACAGTGAGCCGTGTGCTGCTTTGTTAGAGATTTTGGGGGGTAGGGTAGGAAGAACAAATTGATGGGGAGGTGAAAGATTCTCAGTTACCAACTGTTAACAACATGAAAAGATAATAAGCCCTTTTTTAAAGAAGAAGACGAAAACCAACAAGGCCACCGATGTCCAAAGTGCTAACAGTCCAGAGGTGTTTGCTACCAGGCGAAAGCCGGGCGCTCCATCCTGGAGGAGGCTATTGCACCCGCAACCCGAGGAGAACAAGGCGTCACCTCTGGCTTCAGGAAAGCATTGCTTTGAGGTCCTCCTTGCTACGAATATTGGACTACAATCCTCCATTCCAGCAAGGGCTTGGGATGTTCAGTCACTGACAAACACCGTTCTCCTCTATTCCCCTGCCCTGCCCACCCTCCCACAGACCAGGGATTAAGAAACAACACCATCGCAATTAAAACACTTCTCTCCTTTGCCACCAGCCCTCAACAGTTCTGAGACTTTCCTTCAAAAAGTAAATCTATAGATAGGCGGTGGTTTCTACAAGGCCTCCTTTTCAATGGTGACTTCAGTGTGGATTCTGATGAGCATGATGTCACATGAGCTCTTCCCAGGATGTCTTTCCCCATCACATTTTGAATGACACCTATCTTGTTTTTGTATTTATTTATTTATTTCCATTTTTAATCTCACCTTTCCTTTAAGGAGCTCAGGCCAGCATGCATGGTCCCCTGCTGCCACCCCTACCTTCAAGCACCATCAAGCTGGAGAAGCCGTGTGTGTGTATGTGTGTGTGTGTGTGAGAGAGAGAGAGAGAGAGCGACGGTGGGTACGGAGTGGACTGTTACATTATGAGGTCCCTTCCCACTGAAATGTCCCAGCCAGCCCCCAGAAAGTTTGACACTGGAAGGAACACATCACCCGCCCACCCTACTTTGAGCTTTTCTACACAAGGCTGTTAATCAGCTGTTAATCCACTGTATCTACTTTCACTTTTGGCACAGAACTGAGATTCGAGCACTGTACAAGCAGTGTTTCCTTTCCTGCTTTTCTGCTATTTAACCTCTAGGTGGCACTGCGATATAGCAGAATAGCACGAATACACAAGAGGAAATTGTGCTTTCTTTTGCTTTCACAATTAAATGCCGCATTTTCCCTGCTCTAAAAAAAACTTGCTGAAAGTGCTGGCTAGATACAGAAGCAAAACTGGAGGGTCACAACATCATCTAAAGAACCCATAAACAACTGTGTGCAGGGAACGACACACAATAAATGCCTCATGTAGAAAAGCCCATTGTTCCTCCTGGTGCATTTTACCAGTGGTGTATAGGATTCCCCCCACCCCAAAAGAGGCTCCCATCCCATTGAGGTAATGTATCAATTCAGCCTGAGGAATACATTTTCACATGAAATGCAGGTACAGAATCAATCTTCAGGCAAGAGAAGCCAGAGAAAAACACATACAGTACTAGTTCTAGCTGAATTGTAATGGTTCAAGGTGCTGGCTGTGGAATTATGGGAGGTGTAGTCCAAACACATCAGGAGGACACCAGGTGAGGGAAGACTGACTTAGTGTCTGGCTTCTATATATTTTATTTGAAAGTGCTCTTAAATGGTCTGATATTGTTTTAGTTCTGATTTTATTATCTTTCTGCAGATTTGTTTCTTTAAAGCTGCCTTGGAAAGATTTATTTTTAAAGGTGAGATATAAATGATTACACTAAATAAATACAGGATACTGGGCACGTTCTCAAGAGATCCAAAGCCTAATCTAATGAGGGGCAAGGCAAACAAGGGAAGAGATGTGCCAATAGAGGCTCTCACCACTGTGTCTCGCCTTCTCCTGTTGCCTTTATTTGAAAAACACATAAAACAAGTCGCAACATATTAATAATAAAACCATGAGGTATACAACCAGCAACTTGTGCTTCATTGGGGCAATTAGTCTTGCACCATTAATTAACAGCACAGGGTCAGGAAAGTTGCTGTTCTCCATGACATTTCTGTTTCCAGAGGAAATACTTCAGCAAGATATGCCAAAAGAGTCCCCACACACACTTCCTTTGTTTTAAGCATAGATCCCAATTTTTCTTCCACGTTCATGCATTCCCCATACCTTAGGTTCATATACACTGCAAATTAACGACCAGATTCATCACCCACCAGCTACACTTTCTCCACACAAACCCACCTGTCCTTGGTGATAAGCTGACAAAGGTTTGCGTACAATCCTATTAATTGGATACGACTGGGGATACTCCAGCTCCTTCCCTGTTGTGTCTTGGTGTCCAATGAAAGGAGTTTCCATCAACCCATGGCATGAATCAAGGGACATTCTTAGTTTGCATCTGTTTTCTCCAGTATCATTGGCACCAGAATGGACTATGTGTCCCTGCAAAGCCAGAATGTTTTTCAACCATAGGTTGAGCTTTCTGTCTCACGTGCTTATGCACTTGACTTAGTCCATGGATGCAATCTCTTTCCTGCAAATATGACCCTTAAAAAACACACACACCTTAGAACAAGTTTGTTTGCAACTTCGCTTAGCTCAAGCCTAACATTTAGTTTAGAGTTTGCTATTTTAAAGAAAACCTTAACCATGCATCTTATTCCCCACTTGGCATTATTGGGTTTGGAACTTGAGACTTAAACTCCAAGGGCACAGTCCACCAGGGAGTGGTGTGAAGCTCTTGCTCATTTCAGTGGAGCTTGCTTAAGAGGACTTCCCAGCGGATTATGCCCAGAGACAAACGTGGTATGGAAGCAGAACCTGTTTTCTAATCGCACCTTATTTAGTATAACGTATCTTGCAATTCATCATCTCAGTGACACCCTTCCAGATGAAGTGGAAGAGAAGGGAGGATTACAGAGACAGAACAACGTAGTTCAGCAATATCAAAATGCTAGTTGTTCATTACAAAATACAGATCATGCAACAAATGTCCTTTGGACTTTTCGCCTTTAGACCAAGTTGTGATCATGAGGAAAAGTGTGCTTTTTCCCCCCCAGGGGGGGGGGAAGCTTTAAAAAGAGTTCAGCAGAGCAGCCTCTGTCCTTCCTAGTTAAGGAAAACTTATTAGTTAAGGAAAGATCTGATTTCATGCATAGAAATAAAACAAAAGAACTGAGGTCACTTTGTAAACACAATTGCTGGGATCCAAAGGGCTATTTTAAGTGCACTCAAGGGCTTCTGGGAATCCTCAGTGGGATTTCTGCTTTCCCCCTGCCCCCCTGCACCTTTTGAATGGTATATCTGAAACTGCTTTTGTCAGAGAAGGGATGGAATTGCTGTGCAACGCTCCCTCCAGCGCATGGAACTAGTTGCTTTTTTCTTTGGATGTTGGCTAATGCATTTAATTTTCTGAGCAGCTTTTAGTTTATGTTTTTCAACTGATAAAATGCAGCCGTAATCTTAATACCCACTCTCCCACCCAAAAATGTGGGCTCCGGATGGAGAGAAAAGCTAAGGAGGCCTTTGTCAGATTTTTGTTATAGGCCTGTTGACAAACTCAAGCCGATATGCTGAGATATGGATTGACTAGTTCCATGTTTTGGCTGGGCCTGTGACTGTCTTCATACCCTTCTTGACTCATCACCCTTGGTGATGGCGTAATAAATGTGGGTCAAATGAATTAAGGCTTAGCAGTCCCATGACTGCTTCAACACATGGCTTGACCATCATGTGAATCAGTCCACTTCTATGATTGTAGCATGTCAGTTTTGCCATGCCTCTTGGAACCAGTTTAGGAACATTGTGGCCATTTTGGAATTTCCAGTGCTGTGGCTTCACTATATAGATGCAATTGTAAGTGGAATGGAGAATGGTAATTGATCCCTCTCCTTCTGCCATCCAGTTCTTTCTTCCAGCCTGGCACCAATGTTCCAATTTCAACTGAAGAGAAATCTGGGTGAGATGTGTTCAGATAAGGTGTTCTCTCACTCTTGTTCTTATGAAAACCTAAGGCATACATAATATTATTCCATGGGAGTCTGAGGCATTCTCCTCCTTGGTCTGTCCCCACAGCATTAGATACTCATGGAATATCTAATGAATATTCTTGCAATGAATATTCTTCCAACTGGTGTAACTTGCTGAACAAGTCAACTGGTGTGCTATGTGTAGTAAGCTATGGCTGCCCAAAATCTTAATGGCCTTCCTTGCTTTGTTCCCAAACAAATAAATATCAGCAAGGCCCTTAAGGATTCAAGAACAGCATCAATTTGTTGCTCACTTCTGCTATTAGTGCAAGAAAATATGTGGTCTGGAGAGTTAATTATGCTGAATTTATGAGAGAAACAATTGCATGACTTCCATACCATGACAAAATTGGCCACTTAAGTCATTTTTCTACCTCCAAGCAGATCTGCTCACTTTTCTGCCAAATAGAAATCAGATACATTGGCTGTTCTTCATCATAAATGCAAATGGACAAAGTTGAAGGGAACTTAGTTCCTGCTTTGCCATTTTTTTTTTATCTTCTGCAGCTTGTACTCATTCATACCCACATCTGCAGATACAGAAATAGGAGACAGCAAAAACAGTTGACATGGGTGGTGACTTGACCGAGACAAGCATCAGCTTATTTTCCACTGAAGACTTTCTAACATTAACTAGAGAGAGCGCCTTGGAAACCAACGTTTAGCTTTTTCTGAAAAATGGCACAACGAACCAAGTACATACTGGGACAAAAGCATGAAATGGGGATCATGAAGAACAACAGAACCAAGGGAACTTAATCAAGTCCCTGTTTTGAAGTCTGTAGGTGGAGCGGTTTAGTGAAATTGTAAATCCAGTGCTTTAAACTTGTGAGCACAGAAGTTAACTTATCCAAAAGTGCTGAGCAGCGTAACGTTGCTGAAATAGGGTTACTGCACAGTTGCTCATGTCTTCTGAGGGCAGAGGCAGGATTATCATCTGGAAAAAGTCGCCATCCATTTCAAATTCCATTATAATGGAGAAAATTAATGCCCGTGGCTCCGTTATTTCTCTTTGAATCTAATTATTTCTTCTCAGGAACTTCCTGTTTTGTCTTGGCTGGAGCAATAGAGGAACCCATGTTTATTTATTTTATCTAATATATATGACAGATGAAATTTCTTTGTGGATTTGCCAATAATAACAATTTTAAAAAATCTCAATTTGAGCACCACTGGGTTGAAAATGAAACATCCAAGGCTATCTGGTAAGCAGAAAATGCCCAGAAACTTTCTTCTGCTGCATTGACCAGTGGTCCTTCTGTTTACTGCTCCTACAGTACAGTCAATGTGAAACTTTAAACGTAATAATAATAATAATAATAATGAAATCATGATTTCCAGTAGTATCTCCCCTGAGTATTTTCATCAAATTTCAGTAGGCACCGTCATTAAAAGCTTCTGTAATTCTCAGTTTTGCTACAGGAACTGGCCCTCGCGTTGCGGGCCAGATTGCTACTTAAAAACACATGCACACACAGTTAACAACCCAATCCTATGCAGGATTACACAGACATAAACCCCACTGGGTGTTGCATGGGGCTTGCTCTGTAGTCAGTGAGCTTAAGATTGCAGCCAGATTGTATTAAATTCAAAACACGTACTAGATTGAGAGGCCCACACTCACCCTTGTGAGAAATCCAGGGGATGCTACAATGTTCCCCTGGAGCCCACCAATGGGATTTTGGAGAGGTGCATTCAACCTGGTCCAGTGTACTTCTTCTAATATGTTTCACCTTCTCTTTCAATGCCAGCAGTTCAGCATCCTGCTTCTTGGGCTGCAAAACGGGCCCAGAGACAAAGGAAGACCGTGCGAGAATTAAACTGTACAAAGGACACCATCCAGCAAGATTTGTCTCTTGCACGTGCTCAGCTGAAGCAATACAGCCTGGCTAGGCTCTTGTGCAATTCCCATTCATTTTGGTGGGGCTTAAGTGAGAAACTAGATTACTCCCAAAGACCATAAGAGACACAATGTCTAATGTCTTGGTTGGAGGAGAACAAATTAAATGGCTCACAGGGTGAGAACACAAGACGTGAACCTTAATATGCTTTAAACTTAACAGTCATGTTAAATGCACCGTTTATAATTTTGCCCCACTACAACTTTGGCAGAATCACCTTTTCCCCTCCTTATTTGCAATACAAAATTTCTTGCTCAATGCTTGCACCCAGAAATTAAACAGGAAGTGGCTAGTTGGCACTTCCTGTCAGGAAAGACGGTGCCTGCACAAATATTGCAGAGAGATTTGTGAGCACAGGGCAGGCTACATAATGTCTGAAGATGCTACATTCCATTAAAAAAAGGTAGTGCTGAATTTCTTTTTTTCTTTTAAAAGAGAATTAGGAGAAACGCTCTACCTTCTCCTTCAAAGATATGGAAATTAAACAATACTGAGCAAGAAAGAAACCTATTCAGTTAACATGCTACTTGCAATGGGATTAACTGAGTCTGGTTGTAGATGTTCCCCAAGATGTTTTACAGATGAGAAATGGTTGACTCCTTTTCAAAGGCGATTTGTTTTAAGGTGATGTAACAGTCTCAAAACTGGGAGACAGTCATATGACTTTTTCTTTATCATGTGTTTCTTTTCTTCCCCTTTTAATTCCTCCCCCACCACATTCTGGAGTTTTCTCCTTCTGTATCGCATACCTGTCGAGTGAGTGAGGGACATGTCTAAAATTGTTTGAAGCAGTTTTCTCTTCTTGGAGAAGAGGGGGGAGGAGGAGGAGCAGTGGTGGTGGGAGGGAAAGACATGGAATATTTACAAACCATGCTACCAAAAGTTGTGGTAGAGCAGGGTATTCTTTGTTTTTTCTTTCCTCCCAGTCATCCTTAAGGACAAGAAGGACTTATTGAACTCTCTAGAGAGGACTGGGAGAGACGACGTGTAAGGGGTCCGATGGTGGAGTCCGCCAGAGAGGAGGTGGGAAAGAGCTTGTACCAACCTGTCACCACACTGGACAGGTCCAGCTCTTCTAGAACAATTTGGGCCATTCCCATGAAGCACTTGTGGTCCATGCGCCCATAGTCTCCCCAGACAATCACCTAAAAGGAATAAGGAGAAGGAATCATAGAATCGTAGGGTTGGAAGGGGCCTACAAGACCATCGAGTCCAACCCCCTGCTCAGTGCAGGAAGCCTGAGCTGAACTTCCAGGAGAACCTGGGGGCAGGGAATAAAAAGTGAGAAGGATGGCTGCCCAGGTTTCCAACCATACGTGATTCATCCTTAGGAAAGCCTTTATTTCTGGCCAACTCCCTGATTCTTCACATTATTGCTACTATTATTATAAGTAATTAATAGTAAAATCCTACATAGGAGGCTGCATTACCTTGAGTCACACCATTGGTACATCTAGTTCGGTACTGTCAACACTGATGTAAGGATTTAAGTCAGAATTCTTTCCTAGCCCTTCCTGGAGATGCCAGGTATCAAACCTATGATCTGCATGCAAAGCAGATGCTCCACCACTGAGCTATGGCCTCTGAAGTAAGTCCCACTAAGTTCAAAGGGAATTACTCCTAGGTAAGTATGCATAGGAATTGCAATCTAAATGGCTTGAGGCACAATCCTATGCATGTTTAGACAGAAAAAAGTCTTACAACTCCACAGCCAGCCATACTGGCTAGGGAATGCTGGGAGTTGTAGGACTTTCTTCTGTCTAAACATGCATAGGATTGCACGTCTAATCTGTTAAGTATGCATGCCAGAGGTATTTTCTAATTGTTTTGTTTTGATTATTATAGTCTTGAGGACATTCTCATCAAAAGATGAGGTTATAAATTCTATAAATAAATGAATAAATAAATCCCTGTGCTTAAAATAGGGAATATATGTGCAACTGTTTGGCATATGTGGATAACATTATTATACTTATTAGGAGATATTAAAATATAACCAGAACAAATGTTCATAATGCAATGCCTCTTTTGCTTTCCTTTTTTCTTGCCGTGTGGTCTTGAATATATCCAGGATCTGGCCTTTAACACTTGTTAAGAATCTGCCCTTTGCCCACAACTGAAATCTAAAATGGCAGCCTTAGTTCCTGCCTTTCCTGAACCGGAGTGTGGGAGGACATGAAGAATCTGAATTAAATTTGTACATGGGGGGAAGCAGGAAAGAGAGCAGTTCTGACCTCCATAGGGTTTTTTTTCCTGGAAATAACAGTCTGCGATCCTGAGCTCCATTGCCTTTAACCAGCTCACATTTGTGAAATATATCCTTTCAATTTTGACCCCCCACCCTCACCAAAATCTTGTCTACACCAAGATTTTAATGTTAAATTTGGGTAAATATTCTAACACACCTCCCCTACCACTCCGTATTTTAAACTATTTTTGCTGCCTGTTTTTGACTACTCAGATCGACTGCAATCTCAGGTTCTCTTGAAGCCAAGCATTTTCACTCATGTCTACACTGAGGCTTAGAAGTTTTAAATTTAGTATTCTTCGGGAGCCTTGAGAACACCTGTATGATTTCTCAGTTGCCTCCTAGCATCCCACCCGCCTTCTGTGGTAACACAGGCCTACGGAGACCCCCCCCCCCATTATCAAGAGCATTTTACCACAGCAGAGATTTTCACTGGGGCCCATGGACTGCCTCCTGAAATGCCACTAGCATCTTCCTCCCCTCATGTAGGCCCAGGGCCTGTTGTGAGGGCACATGAACCTGCCGCTAGCTGGGCTGTGCCTCAGAAACACTTAAGGACCCTGATGGTGGTGATCCGTTTACCCTTTGAAGAGGAGGAAAGCATTCACCTGTAGCATTTTGCCCTGAGGGCCCTCATCGAAAAGCAGCGCCTGCTGGTAGAGTGGGTCGCAGGTCTTCTTCGCACTCTTTGTCTTCTTCTTGGCCAAGCAGGCCCCATTTTCTAGCAGATAAACCTTGACGTAGGTTGCTGCATGGGCAGAGAGACGGGAATGCAAGTAGCTCGTTAGAATGGCAACCACGCCCAGGGCTAGTTTTTGAGACAGTCTGCAGTCATGGAAGCCCTGCCTTTGGTGCGTGGGATTTTTTGGGTGGTGAATTAAGATTGCCGGGAGAATTATCAACAACTTCAGATACGCAGACAATACCACCCTAATGGCAGAAAGCGAAGAGGATCTAAAGAGCCTCTTGTGGAGGATGACAGCGGAGAGTGCAAAAGCTGGTCTGAAACTCAACATTAAAAAAACTAAGATTGTGGCATCTGGCCCCATCACTTCCTGGCATATAGAAGGGGAAGAAATGGAAGCAGTGACAGATTTTACTTTCTGGGGCTCCAAGATCACCGCAGACGGTGACTGTAGCCATGAAATTAAAAGACGCTTGCTCCTTGGGAGGAAAGCTATGGCAAACCTAGACAGCATAGTCAGAAGCAGAGACATCACCTTGCCGACAAAGGTCCGTCTAATCAAAGCTATGGTTTTCCCAGTAGTAATGTATGGCTGTGAGAGCTGGACTATAAGGAAGGCTGAGCGCCGAAGAATTGATGCTTTCGAACTGTGGTGCTGGAGAAGACTCTTACGAGTCCCCTGGACTACAAGGAGGTCAAACCAGTCCATACTAAAGGAAATCAACCCTGAGTGCTCATTGGAAGGACAGATACTGAAGCTGAAGCTCAAATATTTTGGCCACCTAATGCGAAGAGAAAACTCCCTGGAAAAGACTCTGATGCTGGGAAAGACCGAAGGCAAAGGGAGAAGGGGACGGCAGAGGATGTAATGGCTAGGTAGCATCACCGATGCAATGAATATGAATTTGAGCACACTCCGGGAGACAGCGGAGGACAGGAAGGCCTGGCGTGCTCTGGTCCATGGGGTCACGAAGAGTCAGACATGACTTAACAACTGAACAACAATGTACTTGATTCTTGTACAGAGGCTCTTTGGTTTGCCATTTTTGTTAAACACAATTATCCCGAGGCAGGGAACCTCAGGTAAAATTCACCACCCCTGTGGTAAAAGGAAAATGTAGATGCAGGGATTGGATAAAAGAGCCCCAGTTATTTAGGTGACAGTCGGGTAACTTGTCATAAAATATATATTTTGAATTAAATGTTTACCATTTGTTAACAACCTCGGCCACCCTTCTGCAATATGGAAAATAATAATAGCAGCAGCAGCAGCCTGCCTTACAGGACTGTTGTCAGGCTGTTTATAATCATCATCAGCTGTGTTCAGAGTTAAAAAGGAGGCAGGGGGTCCTAGTGAGACAAATGGTGGTGACAGTTTTGGTAAGGAAAAACTGAAAAATGAGGTGGGAAGGGGGATACTGAAAAGAAACAAAATCCTCTTTCCACATTAGGAAGACTTGAATATATTAATTTCCCAACTGCCATATACAGAGAGAGAGACAGAGAGGTTTAGCACTGCTAATCAAGTAAACGGCTAGAAACAAACCAATCCTCTTTTCATTTTATAAAACAAGAAAAATCATATTTTCCAGAACTTTTACTTCAGCATTTGAACATATCCCTCAACCTGTTAAGGTATTCTAAATGCAGGACTAGTTCAAGATATATTGATGCTTGTGATGTAAACGTTAAATGGTTTCTCTTGCCACTAAAATCTCTTGTGCAGCTTCCAGCAGTGGAGACTGGTGGCTCCTATGTCAAGTGGGGTGGTGAATCTGCTCCAGGTTTCAGTCAGAACAAGTCAGAACCCTAAAAGAGCTCTCCAAGGGGCTTTCACCACTAGCCTCCACAGGCTTCCAGTTATTTCAATGGGGCTCGGGAAGGAAAAGGCCCAGATGGATTGCCTGCCTCATGGGTCATGTCTGTCTCCTACGCTGCCCTTTAGCCAGCTGCCCCAACTTATCTCATGGCAGGGCTACCTCTGCCCAAAAGACAGCCCGTCTGCCATTACCAGTTTCCCCCGGCAATGCACAGCTGTAGGAAAGTGGTGGATGATACATTCTGCAATGCGCTCCCAGATTGTGCGAAACACAGTGGTTAGACCCAATAAGACCCACCAGTGCCAGGTGCAAGCTGAGGTTACACCCTTCAGCCTACCCCAGAGTCTTGGAATTCCACATCGGATGGGGGGATAGTTTTCTGAGGTTTTGAACTCCATCATGGTACTTGGTATGGTCATGGCCAGACTCGAGCCCTGCTTTGGGGGGAGGGGGGTCCTGGGCTGGCTGCCCTTGGTACCCTCCCCCAGTGCCAGTCACCCCCTCCAGCACCTGACATCATTAGCACCCCTCACACAGGCTCGCAAGCAGGTTTACCCAATGGCAGCAGCTTTCCTACCCAATCCCCATAGCATGCTGGCCTGCATGGGCTTATCCAGCAGCAACTGCTCTCTCTCCTGGGCGCACACGAAAAGAAGGCTGGCATCTCTGCCCCACAGTGCTTGCAAGCAAATGCGCGCACCTGGTGGCAGCAGTAGCCATTGCAGTGCTGCTGCTAGCGGGCAACCCCTTGCACAGGCCAGCTAGTACTACAGGAAGGGGTGGTACATCCACCGGCCTCCCCTTCACGCGTGTTCCCAGGCTTACCTGGTGCTGGCAGGCAACGTGACAGGCCGCTGTCATCAGGTAAGCTGGTGAGCGAATGAGGGCGTGGCTGCAGGAGAACCCCTGCCAGCACCAGGTAAGCCTGAGAGCACGCTGGGACGTGTGAGTCCTAGCAAATACCCATGATTCCGGCTGCAGACACCAGTCCTGGCCAGATGTCAACATTTGGAAGGGTGCTAAGTTTCTCTCAGCTCTTCCAAGCTAATCCCTTGGCTGATGAATTCATACCCATGGTGTTTCAGGCATCAAATATAGAGAACTAAAATGTGTGTGAATAGATGCACCTCTTCCATTTTCTGTCTTACATATGAGCTGAGATGGCTACTCACCAGGAACAGACTTGGACCCTAGTTTCGGAGTGAGGCCCCGGGCCTCTATGACTTCGACCTCCAGTTGTCCATTCCTGTCCATCATCCCAATGTGGACATCACCTAGGAAACCAGGGAGAAGTCATTCACAGCTTTGTACTGGTCATGTGTGATTTTACTAACCAGATGTCGACTGGGAACCCACAAGCAGGGCATGGGCGCAACAGCACCCTCCCACCCATGTTCCCCAGCAACTGATGTGCATAGACTCACTGCCTCTGGTGCTGTAGGTAGCACATAGCTATCAGGACTAGTAGCCATTGATAGCCTTTTCCTCCAGAAATTTGTCCAACCCCCTTTTAAAGCCATCCAAATTGGTGGCCATCACTACATCCTGTGGTAGTGAATTCCATAGTTTAACTCTGTGCTGTGTGAAGAAGACCTTCCTTTTATCTGTCCTGTACCTCCCACCGATCAGCTTCATAGGATGTGTCAGGGTGGAAACTGAGCCCAGAGAGCCCCAGAGCAGTTCTGATTCTGAGGAGGATCAGCAATCCATGGGAGAGGAGCCAGCTCATCTCTCACAGTCTCAGCACCTGGCAGAGATTCCTCCTGCCAGCATTCCTGAGATAGATAGTGACCCTGGTAGTGAGGGAGTGCGGGAGGGGGGCTTCTTAGACGCTCGATGCAGACGCAAAGAGCGACGAGCAATGGAGGGCGCGGAAAGGAGGCATAGCGCCCGTTTGGCGTGCAAGCAACAGCCGCCTCCCATGGACCCAAGGGAAAGAGGGAGGATCTCTCCCTAGCCCATAAGTTCTGGGTCTTCAAGTGACTCTCTTTCAAACGGGGATCAACTGCCTGCCTGAAGCTTAGGCCACGCTGCTGTTCTTTGCTTTAGCCGCTGGTGATTAGCATCTGAAAGAGTCATTAAGCTGTAATGGGATTAAAGCTTTGAAAGGAATTCCCTTTCATCTGTGTCTTGAGTTGGCTATTGGAATCTACTGAGAGAGGCCGCCAAGGCGTTCCTGACAGGCATGGGCGCAACAGCACCCTCCCACCCATGTTCCCCAGCAACTGATGTACATAGACTCACTGCCTCTGGTGCTGTAGGTAGCACATAGCTATCAGGACTAGTAGCCATTGATAACCTTTTCCTCCAGAAATTTGTCCAACCCCCTTTTAAAGCCATCCAAATTGGTGGCCATCACTACCAATTCATGGTAGTGAATTCCATAATTTAACTATGTGCTGTGTGAAGGAGTCCTTCCTTTTATCTGTCCTGAATCTCCCACCAATCAGCTTCATAGGATGACCCCAGGTTCTAGTATTTTGAGAGAGGGAGAAAAATGTCTCCCTATCCACATTCTCCACACCATGCATGATTCTGTAGACCTCTGTCATGTCTCCTCTTACCCTCCTTTTTTCCAAGCTAAACAATCCCAGCTGTTGTAACTTTCTCTCATAGGGGAGGTGCTCCAGCCCCTTGATCATTTTACTTGCCCCTTTCTGCACTTTTTCCAGCTCTACAATATCTTTTTTTTAGGTGTGGTGACCAGAACTGGACACAGTATTCCAAGTGTGGCTGCACCGTAGATTTGTATAGGGGCAGTATGATATTGGCATTTTTATTCTCAGTTCCTTTTCTGATTATGGCTAACATGGAGTTTGCACAGCAGCTGCACACTGGGTTGACATCTTCATTGAGCTGTCCACCACAACCCCAAGATCTCTTTCCTGGTTGGTCACTGCTAGCTCAAATCCCATCAGGCTATACTTGAAGGTGGGATTTTTTGCCCCAACGTGCATCACTTTACACTTGCTTACAATGAATCGTATTTGCCATTTAGATGCCCATTCTCCTAGTTTGGAGAGATCCTTTTGGAGCTCTTCATAATCCCTTTTTGTTTTAACCACCCTAAATAATTTGGTGTCATCTGCAAACTTGGCCACTTCACTTCTCACTCCTAATTCCAGATCATTTATGAATAGGTTGAAAAGTCCTAATACAGATTCCTGTGGGACCCCATGGCCTTGCTGGTCAGTCTGTGACTCCCCAGTGTTGAAAACATGTGAACAGCAGAGAGGTGAAACACTGTTGCCTGCTCATGTGAACACAGCCGTAGGATAAATTCCTCTGTTTGTAAGTCCTGCTTTTAACCAGCAGAGTGCAAACAAGAATCAATGTTCTTTGTTGCCTAGTGTCCAAAGGGGAGAGAGGGCTGGATTCTAAGGATAGGTATTAGAGTAAAGGGTCTGTTATCCCACATCTTGTCACTAGAGGGTATGCGTATTCATGCTCAAAAGGGAAATTTTTAAAGAAGAAGCAGCTCAGACAGAAAAGCAAGATTTGGTACAAGAAGAAAAGAAAAGAACACCCACACACAGCACATGAAGCAGTAAAAACAAACAACTACTTCTTTTAATAAAGCTGTTCTCACACAAACAGTTGCCTCATCCTGAGCAATATCCCAGAGGAGTCTTTGCTACTGGGGATGGGCTTTTGGCTCTAACAGGCAGGTGTGAGCAGGAGTGCCTGCTCACAGAACAAGGGCACCTCGGGGCACCTTAAAGGCTAACAAAACTGATTATGGCATAAGCTTTTGTGGACCACAGTCCACTTCATCAGATGCATGGAATGTCCTCCTCCTACTGTAGAAGATGTAGAAGTGCCTCTAAGCATACACAGGCTGACTTTCCATCATTGCTAAGTAATCACATTCATCACCTACATAAAATAGGTTAGAGGAATTTTCAAAGGGAAGGCTTTCAGGCAGGGTTGACTTTCTCAGAACCCAGGGTTGACTTTCCCGTTTTCAAAGTTAACTATTAGATAGGGATACCATTTCAGACTTGAGGTGGTTGGGAGATACACACAACAAGATTCAAATACCTGCACAACTCAACTGCAACACCCCCCCCCCCAATATTTATTTAAAGAGGATTTGTTGGTATTTCTGTACCTTGTAATATTAATACAGAGCAGTCACACAGACCCCTTCTTAAAAGCAACTACAAAGGGCATTGGGCATGTATAAACCCATTTAATTGCTTATAACAATTAACTGCTTAGAGAGTAAGTTGTCCAGTGAGCTTCACAGCTGAGCATGGGTCTGAACCTGTGATTCCCATGTGCAAGTAACAGCATCATTTCTGGCTAGTTTGGGAACAGCTCTGGAGTAACTTGCTTCTGGGCTTTGCCTGCTCAGTGAGTCACAGCCTTGACAGAGTGTCAACTGCATAAGATTGAAGTGTGGTTCTCTGATGTCCAGAGTGCGGAGGACCTATAATTGCTGTACAGGTTCACTCACCCATTGGTGGAGTAGCTAGTGTCTGCCGTCCTACAATTTGTGCTGGCCCCAATCCATCTAAAAAGTCACTGAATTGGCTTTCAGCTCCCAGTCTGGTTGTGGGGAAAATAAACCTGAAGGAGAAGGTGAGGAGAGATAGAAGGTGAGGAGAGGCAAATGAAAACATGGAAACATTAAGTGGGATCTACTTTGGACACTTAAAAGAAGCAAAAGGAGAAGATGCACACAGGATAAACAGGCTTCCTGTTCCTCATTTGCGTCCTGTTCTCTTGTGTTTGGGGCCTGTCTATAAGCCACCAATAGTAGGAAACGATTTCGAAAAACCCAGTCCAACAGGAACCTATAATCTCTCCCCCCCCCCCGCTGCCCGTGTTTATATGAGGGACAGCTGCTCTATACAATAGGATGCTGTTAACCATCACTGGGCCTTACGTGCCATCGGAGCTGTTACTATTGGTGCTTCCATCAGTGGACTCTCGGCTGCCTTGCCGGGTGACTCTATTCCTCATCTCTACAGCAATGCCGGTCTCTGTACTACGGCGGATGTTACTACGAAGTTTCTTTGGGCCACCATCTGGAAAGGCAGAAACCATTACACTAAGTGGGGAGGATGTTCAGGGACTGGAAAAGTGCTCGCAGTTTGATTCTTAAGGTTCCAAGATACCAATTTCGCTAAATACCATGGAGACCACCTTAAGATCCATCAGATTCATGAGGATTGCTCTTTTGAGCACAGCTGCACTGCAGTGTTGTTTATTAAAACACTTATATCACACCTCTCCTTTGAAAACCCACACCAGTCATTGAAATCCAATATAGACTTAGAATGCAAGTCGACACATGCTTACCTGGGAGTAAGTCCCATTCAGTGGTGCAGCTGGGTTAAATGTTAGACCCTGGACTTCAGGGTCTTATGCCCCCCTTTAGATGGATTTGTGTATAACTTCAGTTGTGAAGCCTACAGGTAACATTTATTTTGTCACACACACCCCTCGCCCCACTCTCCCATGCTTTGCAACTGCTCCTATATTTCCTGTGTTAGAATGTTTGCCAATCCTGGCTAAAACAAACAAACAAAAACACACAGTTCCGAGCATGCACATTTTCTTTTTAATTTTAAGCTCACTTGAATGATAGCACCAGCATGGCAGCAGGAATAAAACGGAGTTTGCTTCTGGTTCCCTCATCACCGACCACTCTTGGGATAGTCATTTGGGGCACCCTGGACTTTGGCCCCAAGATCTGACCCTAGCTACACCATTGGTCCCATCAAAGTCAACAGAGCTCACTTCTTAGTAGACATGCACAGGACTGTGCCGTTAAACTAGCTTAATGCGTTTTGTTGCTCAACATTAAAAAAAACTAAGATCATGGCATCTGGCCCCATCACTTCCTGGCATATAGAAGGGGAAGAAATGGAAGCAGTGACAGATTTTATTTTCTGGGGCTCCAAGATCACCGCAGACAGTGACTGTAGCCATGAAATTAAAAGACGCTTGCTCCTTGGGAGGAAAGCTATGGCAAACCTAGACAGCATAGTCAGAAGCAGAGACATCACCTTGCCGACAAAGGTCCGTCTAATCAAAGCTATGGTTTCCCCAGTAGTAACGTATGGCTGTGAGAGCTGGACTATAAGGAAGGCTGAGCGCCGAAGAATTGATGCCTTCGAACTGTGGTGCTGGAGAAGACTCTTACGAGTCCCCTGGACTGCAAGGAGGTCAAATCAGTCCATCCTAAAGGAAATCAACCCTGAGTGCTCATTGGAAGGACAGATACTGAAGCTGAAGCTCAAATATTTTGGCCACCTAACGCGAAGAGAAAACTCTCTGGAAAAGACCCCGATGCTGGGAAAGATTGAAGGCAAAAGGAGAAGGGGACGGCAGAGGATGAGATGGCTAGATAGCATCACCGATGCAATGAATATGAAGTTGAGTACGCTCTGGGAGAGAGCGGAGGACAGGAAGGCCTGGCGTGCTCTGGTCCATGGGGTCACGAAGAGTCGGACACGACTGAACGATTGAACAACAACAACAACAAGGGAATCCTGACAACTGTTGTTTTTTTGCAGGGGGCGGGGGTGGGGTGGGATTAAGGAACAGAACATTCCCAGCAACATTGTCAAACTAAAACTCCTAGAATCCTTTGAGGGAAGCCATGACAGTTACAATTCTATAAAACAAATTTGTTTGTGTAGTGTAGATCTGCCCCCTGCAACAGTATGTCCAGCATACTGAGCTGAATGCAGACATATAATGCGATCATATGCATGTTTACTCAGAAGTAAGTCCTATTGAGTTCAATGGGACTTGCTCCCAGGTAAGTGTGTAAAGGATTGCAACCTAAATTAATTGTACTTAGATCCCACTGAAATCAATGGGACAAGTTTGTCTTCAGTCCCACTGATTGCTAGGAGAAGTATGTGCAGCTAAGTTAGTCTTCATCCAGCCCAGTGTTTCTCAGATTTTGATAGCTGTGTGGAGGCACCTTTTTTTTAATGACCTTCTCTCAGAGGAGCCCAGCCCTGTGTTTCTGCATAGAAGAAAAAGGAGAAAGAGAAAGAGAAGAGCACAAAGCAATGACTAGTACAGAGAAACAATGGGCAACCTCTTTTAAGGGTGTGTAATTCTGTAACATCTTCTTTGCATTTGGGAATGACTGCATGATCCAACTACATCTAGTGCACAGACATGGCAGAACTACCCACCTGCAGCAGAGGCTGATTGGAAGGAGATGAGGTCAGGACGGTAAATCATACAGGGACCCAATGGGCAGCTCCTTGGTGGGCAAGTTCCCTTGGCTCATGGGAGTTTTTAATTATTCCATTTCATGTTCCAAAATGCATACCACGGCAGTAGTTTTATTCGGCCAACCAAAATGTCATGAAATAGTGAGCAAGGTTTCGAGTTCTCCAGAACTTTTCACCAGGCTAGTTATTAAAGTGGGGGTGGCTGATGATGAAACCATGGAATCTACATTGAGTCACGGTCTTAAGTTAGAATGTGGAAGGAGGCAGCAGACAGGTGGATTAGGCTCTACTAGGCACAATGCAGGGTTTGGGATAAGAACATAAGAAGAGCCATGCTGGATCAGACCAAAAGCCCATCTAGTCCAGCATTCAGTTCCTACGGTAGCCAACAAATGCACAAATGGGAAGCTCACAAGCAAAACATGAGTGCAATAGCACCAGTGCATGCTCCATGGGCCCCCTCCCTCAGGGCATCCCCCTCCTCATTGCCATGGTCACCAGCTGTTCTTGCGCGTCACCATCATTGCTCCTGCTTGCTCTCTTGACAGGTGGAGAGCCAATGAACAAGCTGGCCATGGCACCTACTGCTCCTCTGTCTCGCCACCCCCATTGTCTGGGCCAGAGCGAGAGGCAGGTGAACAAGCAGGGCTGCAATGCTGAAGAGGAAGCAGTTGCCAGTGGGCCCCTGGTGGGGTACGGGCCCTTGGCAGGGGCCCAAACATGCCTACCCTTGATGCCAGCCCTCCTTCCCGCTCCTGTTTCCTACCAACTGGAAGTAATTTACGGCCATTATGACTAGTAGCCATTGATGGCCTTATCCTCCATGAATTTGCCTACTCCCCTTTTCAAACTGTCCAGGTAGACCCTGGGAGTGCCCTTGGGACTGCTGGGACCAAGTATTATTATGCCACATTTTTTATGGTACACGCTGCCCATCTCTCATGTCTACAGGAATCTGCCTCAGTGTGGATCACTTAGCCCTCAGGAGGATGTGAAAGCCAGCAATCCTATGCATACTTACATGAAAGTAAGGCCTAGGGTGGAGATGCGTCCTACTTTACAGAGGACAGGGGATGATTGAAGGCATCCTCCATTAAAGGGGAGGGTGATGATCCTCCCTATGATGATTAAATCATAATCATAATCATAATCATAATCAATCATCCTATGATGATTAAAGGGGAGATGATCCATTAAAGGGGATCATCCTCCATTAAAGGGGATGATTGAAGGCACCCTCCAACCCTCCTAATTGAAGGCACCCTCCATTCGAATGGCTCTCCAGTCCAAGCCTAGTTTAAGGATCAAGAACCATGTTAAGAAGGTCGAGCAGGGGGTCTTGAAAGTGCCCACCAACGTGGGCAGCCACACAGACCACAGTCTTCTCTGCTGTGGCATGATATATTGCAGTTATCTCTAGATTTACATCTACACCTGTAACTTAGTACACACAAATGTTATGCTAATCACTGTCTTCCTTTGTCTGCTCTTTTTTTTTTTTTTTGGCAATGACGGCATTGTTTTGAAGTCAGTTTCAGGGCTAGTGTCAGGGGATGGCACCACTGGGCACCTGCTGAGGCCCACATCTTAATTGAGGGTGCACTTCGTAGAGTCCTCCTCTTTGCTGTCACTGGCTGTTCACCTGCCTTCTCCAAGCAAGCACACAAACAAAGACCCAGTGAGGTTTGGAGGAGGAGGCATAACCTCTGCACAGCTTGGTCTTTCCCTCTGGGAGGTGGAGGAGATTGGGCCCAGAAGGAGAGGCAAGCAAATGGCGGTGGCAACGGTGGCAAGGAGGAGAAATTGGGTGCCCTGAGGGAACAGAACCCATGGAGACATCTTCCCCAATGGCTCCCCAAAGCCTGGAACCAGCACTGGTTGGTTCTATTCCCTTGCCATGAACACTGTTTATAGTTCATGTGCTTATTGCTGATATTATGAAATGTGGGTTTTTTTATCAGTGATATGTCTCAAGTAGGTATCCGATCAAGTGGAATATAAATGAAATAGGACAACAACAACAGTGAGGATTGATCAGTGAAGCTCACTTTTGCTGAGGACTCACCAAAGTTAGTGCCTGGGCAGGCTTTAATGTACCCGGTCAAGTACAGAGCAGATATTTTAATTCACGCTAGTACTTTTAAGGCATATTTAATTTAAAATAAATATTCCTGGTGTGTGTTGTACTTTCTACTCTGAACCTGCTGGACAGAGAGAGAGAGAAACTAGTGATGCTTGAGAAAGAAGCCCCATGTTCTCAGAGACACTTGGGTTTGGAGCCTGGCTGTGTTCTGCTTTGGGGTCCATCTATGATGGATGCGTTCCATATTTCCTTTTCCATCACCTGCCAGTGTATAAATGAACAGATTTTAACAACCCCCATACTGAGCCATGGTCCGCTGAGACTGAGAAGATCGTGCAGGTTTACATAATCAGTGATCCAGAGAGTGGCAATTTATTGTAACCTGGCTTGTTCTTGACACAACTCCCCACTCCCACCCTTGGTTTATGGAGTCCACTGGTGTGGTGGTAAAGCCACGCCCCAAGGATCCGCCAAACATTGCAGACTGCTGTGTTGATCTATATCAACAAACCCAGTTCCAGCCATTTTCATCTCCACCAGGCGCAGGCCTTTTGTAAAGCTAATGGATCTTAATTGCCCATTCAAGACCAAGTCATCCCCAAATACTTTGCATTACAACAGGGAATAATATATTGTTGTTGGGAAAATTCATTTCCACCCCACAGCTACAGAGAGCCTTGTAGCTAAGCTCAGAACAGGGAGGTCCGAGGGTGGTAATTGAAAAACCGTGAGGTTTATTGAGCCCCTGAGGGGCTGCCTGTCTCTTGATGCACAGTTGCACAGGCCTGTGACAATACCTTGCCTATGGCCATCTAGTGAGTTTCTGACCTGAGGTTAACATTTGGGCCAAGGACTTCCTGGCTCACAGCTCACTTCCCTAACCACCACCTGGGGTTGCCAACAGAAGAAAAGCACCTGATCTGCTCTTGTGCCTTTGCAGTTAGCAAGGAGTGCTTGTCATGGCATGAAGATAAACATGATCACTTCTGACTGTCTATTCTACAAGCTGTTGTGAAAAACACAGGGTCTGGTAAAACCTTACTGCCAAACGACAAAACGGCTCGTGCCGGAAGCCAGAGAGAAACAGCCAACCTCAGAATTCACAGCAATGGATCTGAAGGAGCAAATCTGTCTCCGCTCCAGATCCCCCCCCCCCCGCAGTGGTGTATCTGTAATTCTCAGAGAGTTACATGTGAGCTAATTTCCCTCCTGACCCCTCACCAAACCAACACTCAGCTTTGTACTTCAGCTGCGCTGTTTACCTGCCCTTTACAACTGACCTTTCCCTCTAGCAGGGATGGTGGAGCCTGACAGACCACTTGGAAACATTCCCTGCCCTGCAGAGCCCCATGCCCTGAGAGGGCAGAAATGAAAGTGGGGCCTGATGAAAGTGAAGCAGCTTCACACTGCACATTCCCTACAACAGGTTTCTGATCCCTGTACTCCCCACCTGCACAAACCCTGACTTTTTGATCAATTATTCAAAGGGACTTACGCAACCTTTAAAAAAAATGCATGCAAAAGTCCTTTCATGTATTTGGCTGCTCCCTCAACGATGAAAGACTTACAGAGCTGTCAGCAGCCAGACTATTGCCAGCACAGCATCACATGAGCCAGGTGTTGGGCCCAGAATTTGGGTGCCTGGACTCAGCCAGTGGACATGTGACAATGTATAATCAAAGTATGTCTGAGCATGTGCAGAGCATGTTTCCATAACCACTGAGCTTTCAAATCCAGCTTCTCCATTTGTAGCAGCAGAGGTGGTGGAGAAGGGTCAAACTACACATTGACCCAGTTTGCATGCCACGGCAGCAGTTGCTGGGTTGTTGAACACAGGTATTGCAAGGTTGGACATCATTTCACCTTTTAATTAACAACCCAGTTTCCTGATGTGCGAATCTGGAAACTCTGGGTTGTTTAGGGATTAAACAACCTAGATTTAACCCAACAGTTGCCCATGATTTATTGCTGGGTTAACGCTATTTAACAACTTAAAGTTTCTGGGTTCGCATATCACAAAACAACCCAGGAATGGGGGCATTCCTGGGTTAATTAAAAGCAGAAATGAACACACAGCCCTCCAGTTCTTGGGTTAAACAACCCAGGAACTGCCGCCATAATCTGTTAACTGGGTGAATGTGTAGTTTGACCCTTACACTTTTTCTGCTGCTACAACTATAGAAGTTTGAAAGCTTAAATGGTCATGGATATGTGCTCTGTACATGCCCAGACACACTCTGATTACACAATATAACCCAGGAATTGTCACCGTGATGTGCAAACCAGGTCAGCAGGTTAAATATGCAGTGTGAAGCTGACCCTCTCTTTCTTACTCTAAAATAAGGGTGCAGGGGCCTGATCTAGATTGGGACCACTGCACCCAAGTAAGGGAGATGTAAACCTCCCCTCCAGCCACTTATTTTCCAAAATTTGTTTTCTCCCTCCATGTGGGGGCTGGAAAAAAGCCTCCTTTGCCACCAAATAAAATTGCCCACCTCACATAATCTCCAGCATACGCTCCCTGCCCAGGTCTGACTGAGCCATTAGCGGGGGCCTCATTCATTTTTGTGGCAAGCAGCCTTTTGCTCAACCATCCCTTGTCAGGACCCAGGAGCCCTGGGGAACTTCATTTCCCAGGAGTCTTGGCAGCCATCATTGCTCACTGGTATGAGTGAAGTGAGCAGTGGGAAGACGGGGTGTGCAAAGGGACTGGGGAAATTATTTTAGGTGAATCCGTTGTGAACTGAACCCAAGACAACTTGCGTAGCCCATCTAAAGCTCTTTGGGCAAGAGAGATGCTGCTCCTTTTCACCCAGCAGAGGCCTCCTTGCTCAGCTCCCATCACCATGTTTGGGGGCTTGTCAGGCAGCCACTGAGGCTCTCTGCAGACTGCGCTATGAAGCCTGACATGGACCGGCCTCCTGCCTGGCCTCTGGAGAATCCAAAATAAAAGAGCTATTTTTAAACCCTTCCAACTCCAAACGCAGCTGCAGGCAGCATCCTTGATACACCTCAGAGCCAGCCAAGGAGGAGGGTGAGTCCGCGTCCCTGGAAATGCAGCTTCTCCCTCCAGATCCTTGGTGGCTGGCTTGCATCCAGCTGTGGGTGATGGGCTTATCCTGACAGGCCTGGAACCAACCAGGCTGGCAAGTGGATCTAGATGCTGAGCTCAGAGCTGAATTCCTGCCTTGCGATGCACTAAAAGCACGCCAGCTTTGCAGCTTGCCCCTACAACTGTAGCGTTAGCAGCAGTTTGACCTGCATAATAAGGCATGGGATCAGGCCACGCTGGTTTTTCCCTAGTCCAAGGGTGGGCAACTCCGGGAGCTCCAGAGGCCGTTTTGCATCCCATCCCACCACCACTGCATTCCTGCCACTGTTGCCACCCTGCAGAATTCAGCAACAGCCAAATAAATCACCAATTTGCTACTGATTTTCAGCAGCAAACGGCTGTGGCTGTTTTTTACCTTGAAAACAAGCCACATGAGGCCTAGATAGCAATCTGTGGCAATCTCCTGCCAATTTGCAGTGACAAATTGGTGTGAGGGGGGGTTGTCATATTCGGTGGTAGTGGCGGACTGCCTCTGGCTTGCTGGCTGAATGTTGCCCACCCCTGCCCTAGATGGTTGGCAATCCTTGGGACCAAGGAACCTTGGCTCCACATGCCAGTTTCTCCAGTAGTCCTTCTGCCTTTCTCTTATTCTGACCAACATAGCCATCAGGACTTCATGTTTGTCCTGTTGCAGGGAGGGATGGAGAGCAGCTTGGAAGGATTATGTGAAGAAGAGGCAGTAGCAGTTGCAGTTCTCATGTCTCCTTCTTTTATCCGGGCCTTTAAAGGCAAATGCTGCTTTCTAGTTGGCAACCTGGTAATCCTAGCCTAACCTTCCCCTAATACATGCCTTCCAGAGGTGTTGGACTACAACTCCCATAATCCCCAGCCAGCATAGCATGGGATTGTGGCATGGTAGTCCAACACCTCTGGAGGGCACATGGTGGAGGAAGTCTGTCCTAGCCGACCATGTTGCTTGATGTATGGTGTATTCACACAACAACCTCGTGTCGCAACAGGCGTGATGGTCTGAAACTCCGTCAGTGTTGACCAAGCTCCCCTGCTTTTCATGGTTGCATGGCAGAAGGAACGTTGACAAGGCAGGAGCAAGAAAAGTGGCAGCCACTGTTTTTTTTTTTCATGGCTGAGCTCAAACTGGCACCCCAAATTTGCCACCCCATTTGGGAACGGAGAATGTAGGAAGCCAAGGTTGTTTTAAGAGACAAGAGCTCTGCCCCCTTTTGCACCGGGTGAAGCACACGGAGGGTGGCCAGATGCAAAAGAGGCACCCGGACCTTTAAGCGTTGTGTGGAAGATGGAATGTCAGCAGGTGGTGCTTGCATGACAAGGTGCAGGCACCCTGTCCTCTCTTGCATCTGGCCACCTTACACACACCATAGAGCTAAGAAAAGTCTAGAGTGGCACACAGCCTCGATTCTTGTTCCCTTTTGAATGACCCAATTTGGATGGCAGAACCGCATCCCAGGAGGTCAATGTTCAAAAGCAGTAGCATTTATATAGGCTTCGTTTCAATTGGTCTGAACCTACCCATACGCTACATTCCTTCTCTAAGGCCCTCCTTCAGGTGCCTTCTCCGAGGGAGGCTTGGAAAGTGGCAACAAGGGAGAGGGCTTTATTGGTGGTGTTCCCCCAATTATGGAATGATTTCCCCAACAAAACTTGCTTGGCACCAACATTGTTATCTTTTCAGCACCAGGTTAAGACCTTCCTCTTCTCTCAGGCATCTGGCAGCATATGGTGAGGTTTTAATCAGATCCTGGATTTTTCTTATTGTTGATTGTTTAAAATTGTTTAGATACATGTATGTCTGTGTGTGTGCTGTCTGTTTGTATGTAAATGGTTTCTTTATACTATGTATAATGTATTGTTAATGGTTTTTAATCTTTGTAAACTGCCCAGAGGGCTTTGGCTATTGGGCGGTATGGAAATGTAATAAATGAAATGAATGATGAATGATTTGGGGGTGAGGACTTCAGAGCATGACAACAGGGATCCTGTCCTGGTTCACTCGATTAAAGTTTGCCGCTCCCCACACTTTGGTCCTGTGCTTTTAACCGCAGTTTGATACACAGGAATGCAGCAGGGGGAGAGAAAGCAGTGTGGGGAAGCTTCCTCTGCTTAATTTATTGGTGCTAGACTTCTGATAAAGGTACAGGAATACAGACAATTTAAAAATGTGGCAACCCTCTGGAGTGAACCAAGCAGACTGCTGAGGATAAGGAGCATAAACAGAATGAAAGAAGCAAAAACAGTGGCACATGCAGCCCTGAGCAATACCAGCTAGGCTCCTTTCGGCCCCCAATTTCTTCCCTAATCAGCACTTCACATGTGCCTCGGTGTCTCATTCACAGGTTGCCATGACAACTCTCCCCTTCTTGCCTACCCCCCCTTCTCCGGTCCTCCTTCCTTCCTTCCTTCCTTCCTTCTTGCACAACTGAGAGTGGGCTCATGCTCTGTCTTCCAGCCGCCAATACTAATTTGTGCCAGCCTCTTTCCGCAAGTTGCTCCCCTGGGGGACACGAGCAGAAATCATATGGCCAGGCCCTATGAGGAGCCTGGCCGTATGCCAAAGAGGAGAGGAGGCCCTGGAGGAAAGAGCAAAGAGGACCGAGGTTTGGGCTACGGATTTGCAGGGCCTGGTGCGAGCTGAAGAGGAACTTATAGGACAGATCCACGGTCCTTTTGGAGCAATTTATCATCATCTCAACTGACCGCAAGTACCAAAGAACGAAATGATGAGAAATCGAGTTCTGTCAAGGCGTTTGTAAGGCTGGAGAAAGGCTTGAGGGAACTGGCTTAGTGTACTCAGAGTGTGTTCCATTCTATAGCCTCCGTGATTTGTACAATATTTGGGACTCTTTGGCTGAGGAAAAAGGGGGACAAAGGGGAGACACAGGTGTATAAAATTATGCATGGTGTGGAGAAAGAGAATCATAACCATTCCAGAACTCAGTGGGGTCACCCCATGAAGCTGAATGTTTGTATTTATTTATTTATTTCATTTATATCCCACCTTTTTTCCTCTTGCAAGGAATCCAAGGCGGCTTACATTATCTTCCTCCTCCTCCTCCTCCTCTCCATTTTATCCTTGCAACAACCCTGTGAGGTGGGTTGGGCTGAGAGACTGTGACTGGCCCAAAGTCGCCCAGTGAGCTTCCATGGCTGAGTGGGGACTAGAACCCGGATCTCCCGGCTCCCAGTCCAGCACTCTCGCCACTACACCACGCTGGCTCTTGTGTTGGGAGATTCAGGACAGATAAAAAGAAGGACTTCTTCACACACCACCTAGTTAAACTATGGGACTTGCTACTGCACGTTGCAGTGATGGCCACCAACTATGGCAGCTTTAAAAGGGGATTAAACAAATTCATGGAGGATCAGGCTATCAACGGCTACTAGTCACGATGGCTATCTATGGCCTCTGTATGCCCGTGGCTTGGGAGCACAAGCAGCGGGTGCTGTTGCACTCATGTCCTGCTTGTGGGTTCCCCGGTGGGGCATCCTGTTGGCCACTGTGCAAACAGAATGCTGGACTAAATAGGCCTTTGGCCTGATCCAAGATGGCTCCTCTTATGTTTGAATGTTAGTTTGTTTTTGGCTTAGAACCAGCTCTGCCTGAGTTAGCTGGAGCTTCCCTAATCAGCCTGATCAACTTAGGGCACAATCCTATGCATGTTCAGACAGAAAAAAGTCCTGCAATTCCCAGCATGCCCCAGCCTGGCTGGGGCATGCTGGGAGTTGCAGGACTTTTTTCTGTCTGAGCATGCATAGGATTGCTCCTTTAAAGATTACACGCCGTAATCATGTTTCATGCTCTCCTATGTCTCAAATGAGAGAGAGTTTAGAGCAGCCTTCATGGGTTTAATTTCCATTAGAAGAGAAACCATGAGGGAGTTCTGCTATCTTTGTAACAATCTCCGTATTACTGAAAAGTGCAGGGATTGTGGGGGTGCTGAGAGAAGCATACGGTCAGGATGGCAGCACTAGCCCCAAGTAGCATCTAAACCTGGAGCCCATGTATCACAAGAACTGCCTCCCCCAATATGAGCCTTCCCAGGTACTTAATTCCAGTTCTGAAGCTCCTCTGTGGATCCTTTTGGACGTACAGCAGGTGCAGTGGAGGCTGGTAGCTCCAAAATCAATGGAGCGGTGAATCCGCTCAGGTTTCAGACAAAACCAGTCAGAACTTTAAAGGACCTATCTAAGGTGCAGAGCACTAGAGACAGGGCCTTTTTGGTTGTGGGGCCCAAAATTTGGAACAGACTCCTGAGGGAAGTATGCCTGGCCCCACCACTGCTCACCAGGGTAGTGTAGTGATTACAGTGTCAGACTAGGACTGGGGAGACTTGAGTTCAAATCTCTACACAACAGCCACAGAGCTTGCTGGGAAGGCTTGGGCCCCTCATTGTCTTTTGTATGGCTTTATGATCTTATTTTTTGAAATTGTGCACTGCCTTGATGGCTTTGCAGCAAAAAAAAAAGTGGTATATTAATAAATGTTAATAAATAAAATCCTCTGCAGACCTACTCAAAATTAAGTCTACTGAATTCAATGGCTCTTGCCTGGGAGTAAGTGCATACAGGATTGCAGCCTTAATCATTATTTATGATGTACCTTTTACCTATATATTGATTTAAAGTATTTTCATCCCGCTCCTCAGCCAAAAAAAGACTCTCAGAGAGACTGACAATCAATCAAAAAGACAGTCCCTGCCCACAGACTTACAATCTAAAAAGACACAACATGCAAGGAAAAGGGGAAGTGAAAGGAAGAGGAAAAAATTAAGCAGACTGTCAGCAGGGCAATTATTTTGTTATTAAAATAATCACTATTTTATTGTTGTTTACTGACTGTAAGATGCTTTGATTATTTTTATAGAAAAACAGGGTAGGAGTGCTGGAAATAAATAAGCTAGCTCCCCAGCCAAATAATAACAATAAAGACTTCCTCTTCAGCCCCTTGTTTGTGCCCCTGCCACGCAAAACTGGCTTCAGTCCCCCAGCCCATCTTGTACTGCTCAAGATACGTTCCATTACGTTGTCCATTAAGCAAAGGCTGTTGTTTCTCTTCAACTGCTTAACTATATAAACACCTGAAGAAGTTTCTCGCTCTGCACAACGCAATGGCGTGGCTATAGCATTAATCATGAGCAGTTGTGAACCCCTTCACTACAGAATCCCCAAGCCCGGGTTTGTTTGTTTGTTTGTTTGTTTGTTTGTTTGTTTATGGCTGCGATCCTATGCATGCGTAGGCAGAGAAAACGCCTACAACTCCCAGCATTCCTCTGTCTAAACATGCATAGGATTGCAGCCTAAAGTATTCTTTTCCCCTTTCTCAGCCAAAAAAGGCTCTTGGGGTGGCTTACAAGCCCTGCCTGCAAGCTTACAACCTAAAAAGACATGACAGACAAGGAAAAAGCAATGGGGAGGGACGTGGGGGAAAATTAAGTAGCATTTCAGCGGGGCGGTGGAATGGCTCTGCTTCTCCTCTCCCGGGGAGTCAGGGCAGTGTCCTACTGGAGCAACTGCTTCCCCCTCGGCTTCAAATTTCTGCACCTCTCCCCTCTTCGTAGTTACCAGACAGTTTGGTTTACAGTCACCCAAGACAAATTTGGGCAAATTTCAGCCAAGGCATAAGTCCGTTGCTTTAAAAAGTCAGGAGAGATCCTGCTGGAGTTCTCCACACCCACATACAGCGCCACAGCAAGCAGCATCCTGGGAGGAAGGAGCAGAGCAAGGCGGCCCGATGCTTTGTTTCCCCTGAAGTGCAAGGCTGTTGTCAGGAGGGAAATGGGGCAAGCCAGAGGCTTGATCTGACATGGCAGTTCCTCAGGCCCTATTGTCCATGACTCGCCTCCACAGGGCACAGCCTACATGTGCAGAGCCATCGCCAGGAGCATTGTCACAGTGAGGATCCAGGCCAGAACATGCAGGAACAAAAAGGGGGGGCTTAAACACCCCAAATGCTGATAAAGATCCCCGTGAATTGGGTGGGGCTCCAGATACTACCGTGTTGTTGAAGGTAAGCGACACGATCAGCGCCTGCATGGGATCCCCTAGTAAGCTGTGCTCAGATTCTGAGAACACCAAGACAGAATCCTGTTCAGACATGCGATCCAAGCCTCAGGGGTGGCAAGTACTGCTGGGCTCAAAATGGGAGCCCTGTGTGATGATGCACTGGTTTCTCACGCCCTGCACCACCAGTGAGGGGCCATGGCTCAGTGGCAGAGCTCCTGCTTGCATGCAGAAGACCCCAACAGCATTTCCAAGTAGGGCTCGGAAATAATCCTGCCTGAAACCCTGGAGAGCCACTGCTGCCGGTCAGCGCCAGCACTACTGGGCTAGGTGGGCCAAGAGTCTGACTCAGCATAAGGCAGCTTCCGTTGTTCTAGTGGTCACAGGCAGTTTGAGCCAGAACACTGCCGCTGCAGCCAATGTAGCCTCCAAGGCCTGGGAATCAGTCTGAGAAAACCGCTCTTCTGCCATTGCCTGGTACGACGCTCCTAAGTGTGCTGGGTCTGTTCTAGTGTGTTGATTGCCTTCCCATTCCAAGGATTTGCTTGGCCTTGCAGCTGAATGCCTGACACAGGGAAGGTGAAAGAAAGAAAGAAAGAAAGAAAGAAAGAAAGAAAGAAAGAAAGAAAAGCAACTCTCCTGCCCCTTGCAAAATCCATTGGAGGCTGGTGGCTCTAATGTCAGCGGGGCAGTGCATCCACTCTGAGTTTCGGTCAGAACCTTAAAGGAGCTCTCCGAGGTGCTTCCTGACTGGTTCTGACTGAAGCCCAGAGTCGATTCACTACCCCACTGACATTGGAGCCACCAGCCCTCACGTGCAAAATCTCTGGCCAGTTTGGCTTGCGAGAAAATCCCGTCCTGAATCCTCCAACGGGGTGAAGTTTTCATGGTTTCCTCCTTCATCTTAGCTGTGTCCTCAGTTGTACAAATTCAGCCCTCTAGCCTCAGTGGTGAGAAGAAGTAGAAAAGAAGCAGATGATATGGTGACACTGAATTCCGTACAGTAGGCCAGACAAATCGAAATCCCACAGCTAGAACAGCAGCTGGGTTAGAGTGAAGGAAGGGTTGCTTCCAGACTTGAAGCAGCCCCTCAGACTCGTGCACATGGGCTTCACTGCTTGCTCACCAATCAATCATTATATATTCAACACGTTTTGAATGTTCGAAATGCTTCTTATAATCCTCACAACAACCCTCTCAGGTGGGTGAGTATTACTACAGATGAGGGGGTGAGGTGGACTGAATGGTGACTTCCCTGCTACTCACTTGTGATGGAAGTCAGACCTGAATATGGAGCCATTTGTTCCTAGTCAATAAGGGAGGGGGTGCTCAGTCATAGAGCACATATTTTACATGCAGACATTCCTGGTTCAGTTCCTGGCATCTCCCATTTGAAGAATCAGGTAGCAGGTGCTGAGAAAGACTCTCACCCTGAGACCCTGGAGAGACCGTGCAAATCAGAGGAACGAATGCCGGGCTGGATGGACGGTGAGATTAAAGCCGCTTCACGGGGCTACACGGGCTCAAAATGAGCCTTGAGCTCCTTTCAAACTAGTCTTGTGTGTTTAGAGTCCTGCCACCCTCTCCGCACTCTGCTTCATCATAATAACACAGTGTGGACAACTCTGTAGCAGGGATTAATTAGGTCAGTTCGCATTGGTGCTAATTTATAGCTGCGCTTCCGTCTTTCTCTTGCTTCGTGGCATCATTTGCCAGAGCTCAGTGCAAGAGAAAAGAATGCGGGGGGGGGGGATTCAGGGCTCAACTATCTTTGAGAACTTTTGTGCAATAGTGCAAGAGAGGTTCCAGATTCTGCGCCGACTCCTGCACGCTGGATCTAAGGCTACACACACCCCTACTTATAGAGTTCAGCACCACGGACAGCACACAGAAGAGGTTCTGGCGGCTTCCTGGAATGGGCTTGCAAGGGAAACCAAGGCTCTCTCTTTTTTTTGCTTCCTCACTCAAGGGGATGGAAATGTGACAGTGCTGCCGTCTTGCCTGGTCCAGCTCCCTGTAGGTGGGTGCCCCGCATCATACCAGCCGCCTCCAGAACCCACACTAAGTCAGCAGCTTCAGAATACCCATGGCTTGCAAGCACAACGGGAACTGAATTATATCTCAGTTCTTGAGATACAATTCAGAGGATGAAGCGGAGCTGGGGGAAGAAAGATGTAATGTATACAGCACTGAGCATCTGGGAATGTTAGTTTGGCAGTAAGCTTCCAATTCTTTCTAGGCGGCTGCCAGGACTTCATTAAACCCACTGGATTCATGAGAATGCAAGAACTCCGTACTCTGCGAGTTCTGCATTGTCATCTTTATATCTTATTAGTTGTTGCTCACTTCCCCAAATGGTGAGAAGGGCTCTGTTTCCTATGGATGACAGAGAGCACTGAAGAGCTATGGCATCTTTGTAACATATGTTTTATTTACCAGTATACACGCTGAACATACTGGATACAAATAGGTACTCCTCCAGCAGGCAGAAAATCTGTTCACAGATTTCCAGAGAGAGTCCCTAGACACACAGGGACTTCATTTTCAGCCAGAAACTCTCCTCTCTCTCTGCCTGGTTCTCTCCTAATTCAAACTGCAAACAGCTTCAAACCAGTGGGGGCTGGTGGCTCCAATGTGAGAGGGGCGGTGAATCCACGTTTTGGTCAGAACCAGTCAGAACGCTAAAGGAGCTATCCAAGGTGCAGAGCACCTTGAATAGCTTCTTTACAGTTCTGACTGGTTCTGGCTGAAACCCGGAGCGGATTCACTGGCCCACTGACATCAGAGCCACCAGCCTCCACTGCTTCAAACTCTTTCTCAGCCTCCTTCAAAAGCTAGGGGGTGTGATCTCTCAAACTGTAACAGGTATTGCATTCCAAAAGCTGGAGAGAGAGAAAGATATTTCCAGTTATCAGGATAATATTTCTTGCCATTAGCTCCCATCAATGAAATGTCAATTGATGATCCTGGCTATCTGCAAACCATTAATATGGTCTTCTTCACTGTATAGGAGAAAGTCAGTTGCCAACATTCATGATCAAAACATAGAATGTAGATAGGAGTATGCAGATAGGAATACTCTTACTGTTCCAGTTGAACTTCCATCCCAGTGGTGTCTCCAATTGGTCCTCCCCCCTGCCACTATTCTCTGCTGTCCCAAAGAAGCACTGATGAGAATGGTGGGTCCCCCAGCCCAAGCCAAATAACGATTGGTTGTTGTTGGTGTAGTTATTGTTATTTAGATCCATACAGGAAAAAACGTAAAGCATCTCCAACTTTAAATATATAAGTAAAGGCCAACTAAAATGTCAGTATGAATGGACATGTCAAATGGATTCCTGTGACCCAATAGATTGTAAAAACTGGGCATACAGTACACCATCACCTGTGAATAGTGCACATTTGTCTGTTTCATGGCATGTGACATATTGAGAAAGCATGGCTATTTGGGGTTTTCCAATGCATGTGTGCTTGCCACAAACAAAGGAAGGCACACGTTTTTTACCTTTGTAAATGGCCTGGGGCTAGGATATTTGAAAGGCCACCTCCTCCTGCATGAACGTGGCAGACAATCACATTCAACTTCAGAGGCCCTGCTCTGCATTTGGCCACCAAGAAAGATATGGTTGGCTGTGATGCAAGACAAGGCCTTTTTGGTGGCGGCACCCCCGATTGTGGAACTCCCTCCTAACGGATGTTTCTTTGATTATTTTTAGATGGGCTCTTTTATTTTGTCAAGTTTTGAGTTATTTTAATGCTTACCTGTTTTTAGGTTTGTTTTATTGGCTTGTTATAATGCTCTCTGGTTTTAATTGTATTGTTATTTTAATGTTGTAACCACCTTGTGTGTATTGGGGAGCTTTGAGGGCTGAAAGGCAGTAAATAAATGGTTTGACCACTAAATAAATTCCTATGAAATAATTATTTGTCAAAAAGAAGCCCTGAAATGTACGTACTGAAGTTTGCTGTTTGTATCTAAAATTTCTCCCCAACAGCTTTCCCCCCCAGTGGAGCGGACATTTCTTCATTATGTTCTTCTCCACCATTTTATTTATTTATGTTTTTTGCTATTCTTTTCTTAGCCCTTCTGAGGATAATTACAGCCCTCTGGATACATCTCAAATGCGCAAGTCTTACAGGCTCCAAATCAACTCCTCCTTTTCAAAGCACAGCTGAACCATGAAATGCCAACAAGTACCGGAACTATAATAACGCAAAGGGATGACTTTGAGAACGCACCAAGATTATAATGGACTCATCATATATGTATATATATTTTTGGGCTTCCCCAAAAAATATCTATTTTGGGCACATAAACATTTCCTGAAGCTGTATTAGCCGACAAGTCCCTTTTCTTCTGAAGTAGCATTTTCCACACCCTTTCAGCAATTCCACATGACAGTTTCTTTTGAAAACCAACAGTGCCAAGTGCAGAAGGACAGATCACCGAAAGGAGGCTGCTCATTACCCTGCTGCCTTTATGCCTAGAGCTCTTTCCCAGGACACCTACCTGCTGCCACTTCTCTCTTGCTCACTTACATGTTCACTTTTGTATGCCACCCTTCCTCCATCCAAGGAGCTCAGGATAACTGACACTGCCCCTGCCCATTTTATTCTTACAGCAACAACCCTGTAAGATAGCATTGGCTGAGAGACAGAGTCTGAGATCTCAATGGGCCCAAGAAGATCCAATGTATTTATTATTTATTATTACAGTTCTATCCCACCTTTTTTCCTCTTGCAAGGAACCCAAGGTGGCTCATATGGTCCTCCTCCTCTCCATTTCATCCTCACAACAAACCCTGTGAGGTAGGTTAGGTTGAGAGTCAGCAACTGGCCCAAAGTCATCCAGTGAGGTTCATGGCCAAGTGGGGATCTGAACCAGAATTTCCAAGTCTCAGTGCTATGCTCTAACCCCTACAAGACAAAGTGGGAATTTGAATGCCAGCACCTCCAATCCAAGTTGAACACCACACTGGCTCTTTCTTCCAAATCCTCCTCAAAACCTACCTTTGGTCTAGCCCTTCAGTCCTCAGCTCAACCAAAACAAAGATCCAGTATCCAGAATTCCATCTGCACACATGCGTCACTTGTTGCCTTTCCCAGACCTACCTGGAGATACTGGGAATTGAACTAGGGACAATCTCCATGCAAAGTAGCTCCACTGAGCCATGGCCCCATCCTATATGGCTCCTACAACTGACACGGGAAGGAAGCACCAGCCTCTGATCCTCTGTCCTTTATTTCTTAGTACATGCAATGAAGGGGACTGAGCCCCTCTCCCCTCTTTTAATGAAGCAGTTTCTTGGGAAAAGGTCAGATGGTATTAAATTCCATTGGCTCAGTAAGAAGAGAAGCTCCCCCTGCCTTCCAGGATTCTGGCCAATGAATGCAAAAGCACTAGCGTGATTGACAAGCAAGGAAACCAGTGAACACCCTTGCTGGGAGTCTTTGCCCAGCTCCTCCACTGATCTTTTGGAGTAATCCCAGCAGGATTGTGGCCCACACTGGGAACCTTAAAGTCTCACTGCTTGTATAAAGTTGCGCTCCCTGAGCACATTTTTTGGCAAAAGGCTGGGGCATAAATTTAATAAATAGATAATAAATGCACTTCCATTGGGGGTGCAAAAAGAAAGCACTTCTGTGATGCAGATTAGATGAAAGAATTTTTTTGTCACAAAATGCAGAACTCATTTCTGGAACTTGCTGCCAGATGTGGCGACGGACACTGGTTTAGACTGCATCAGTAGAGCTGGATAACATGGTGCCTAAAAGACTGAGCCATGGATCAGCACGTCTGGTTCAAATTTTGCCTCTCCCATCAACATATTAGGTAACCTTAGGCATGCCAACCTGTCTCATTCTCAGCCCCCGCCCCCTGCCCCATCTCCAATATGGGTAATAATAACACTGACTTTACCTTTATAGGCTTTTTGTAAGGATTATAACTAAATAATGTACCTAAAGCACTTTGAACACTTGAAAGAGCTATACAAATGTGATGATGATAATGATGACTGAAATGGGATTAAACTAATGTATTAAGGAGGGGCTTGTCAATTTTATTTATGTATTTATTTATTGAATTTATTAATCGCCCATCTGGCTGGTCACCCAGCCACTCTGGGCGATGTACAACATACAATAAAAAGTTTAAAACAATAAAATTCTACAATAAAAACATTTTCTAAAATACCCTAACCCACCCCAAATGCCTGCCTGAACAACCATGTTTTTAATGCACTGCGGAAGCTCATTAAAGAGGGGGCATGACGGAGTTCCCTAGGGAGGGAGTTCCACAGAGTGGGGGCCACCACAGAGAAGGCCCTCTCCCTCGTCCCCACCAGTCTAGCTGTCCTGGCTGATGGGACAGAGAGAAGGCCATCCGAGGCTGATCTTGTTAAGCGGCCTGTCTGGTGCTGCTGGAGGCGCTCCTTAAGATAGGCTGGGCCGGAACCATATAGGGTTTAAAGGTCAAAACCAACACCTTGAATTTGGCCCGGAAAACAACTGGTAACCACTGCAACTCCTTCAGCACTGGAGTGATGTGATCTTGCCGGCGGCTGCCTTTAATCAGGTAGCTGCCGTGTTCTGTACCAGCTGCAGCTTCCGGACTGTCTTCAAGGGTAACCCCACGTAGAGTGCATTACAGTAGTCTAAACGAGAGGAGACCAGGGCATGTACTACGGATGGGAGCAGATGGTCAGGAAGGAAGGGGCGCAGCCGCCGTATCAGATGGAGTTGATACAATGCTGTCCGGCTCACAGCTGACACCTGAGCCTCCATGGACGGCTTGGAGTCCAAAATGACCCCAGGACCTGGTCTTTCAAGGGTAGCCATACCCCATTCAACACCAGGTCAACATCCCCCAGCCTCCTCTTGTCTCCCACCAAAAGTACCTTGGTCTTGTCAGGGTTCAGCTTCAGCTTATTCCTCCCCATCCAGCCACTCACCGTCTCCAGACATTTGGACAGGGATTCTACGGCCAACCTTGGTGAAGATTTGAACGAGAGGTAGAGCTGCGTGTCATCTGCATATTGATGACACCGCACCCCAAACCTCCTGATGATAGTCCCCAGCGGCTTCACATAGATGTTAAATAGCATCGGGGAGAGGATGGAACCCTGTGGCACCCCACAAGTGAGTGGCCACGGGTCCGAAACCTCCTCTCCCAGTGCTACCCTCTGGTACCTGCCGGAGAGGAAGGACTGGAACCACCTCAATACGGTGTCTCCAATGCCCAACCCCTCCAGGTGGTCCAGGAGGATACCGTGGTCAACGGTATCAAAAGCCGCTGAGAGGTCGAGGAGAACAAGGAAGGAGCATTCACCCCTATCCAGAGCCCTCCTCATATAATCCACCAAGGTGACCAAGGCCGTTTCTGTCCCATGCCCAAGCCTGAAGCCCGACTGAAATGGGTCTAGATAATCGGTTTCTTCCAAGTGTGCCTTCAACTACATCGCCACCACCCGCTCAATCACCTTGCCCAAAAATGGTAGATTCAAGACTGGGTGAAAGTTATTCAGAACTTGGGGACCCAAGGAGGGCTTCTTTAAGGGCGGTCTTATCACTGCCTCCTTGAGGGCTGATGGCATCACTCCCTCCTCAAGGGAGGCGTTCACCACCGCCCTGATCCCCTCACCCAGCCTCTCTCTGCAGCCCATAATGAGCCAAGATGAGCAAGGATCCAGTAAGCAGGTGGTCGGCCTTACAGATGAAAGCACCTTGTCCACTTCATCAGGAGGAAGAAGCTGGAACTGATCCCACAAAACCGGTTTGCCACAGGCCGCCTCTTGCTCACTAACTGTATCCACAGCGCACGGAGTAACACTCCTTATCCGATCATTTTAATCTGCAAATCTGATCAATTTTATCTGCAATGGATTTTAGCCATGATAGCTAAAGGGAAACTGCAGGTTCAGAGGAAGCGCAAGTCTGAATATGAGCTGAAGGCAAAAGCTGGGATGGGCACTCGCCCTCCTGCCCTCCTTGTGGGCTTCCCAGAGGGCTCTGTTTGGCCACTGCTGGTAACGGGATACTGGATGAGATGGGCTTTCGGTCTTATCTAGAGGGGGTCACTTACTGTATGTTCTAAAGCCAGCCAGCCTCTGGCTTTCTGGTGGGGATGACAGGAATTGTAGTCCAACACATCTGGAGGGACCAGATTGGAGAAGGCTGTTCTAAAGTGTACCTGCTGTCACACACACACACACACACACAGATAGATATATAATTTGCATGCTAATGGACTGCATGATTCCTTATTTGTTCTAAGAACATTGCAGGGTGGGGGTGGGGTTTACAAATCAAAATCCGTGTTTGAATGCATTGTATGTATGCCATCTCAAGCTTGGAAAAGCAGAATCAAAATTGTTTGAATAAATGAATAATGGCATGTATAATTGTACCATCCCTCCTTTGCGGAGAGGGGGAGGGCGGCTTCCTTCCAAATTCTTTGGCGAGTCATGCCACTAAACCTTATCGCTGTATCTTAGTCACCTGACTTGTTCGGTGTCCTCGTGTGCTTTATATAAATGAGTGGATATGTTTTCCTGCCTCAAATGCTGGAGGTTACAAGAACCAGAGAGGGCAGAAGAGAGAGGGAGAGAGAACAGAAGGGAATGGGATTTTCCCTCATTAAATGATTATAATGTGATCACTGTTCTGGCAAGGGAAAGGACAGAAAAGGGCAGGCGGCTGAGCTGGCGTGAGTGGTAACCCTTCCTAACTTCCTGCGAGAGCTTAGCGAGTTGGTGCCACCCAGCAGCAGCTGATCCCCGAGGCCCACTGCTAAGCTACAGCAAAGAGGCATAAGCTGTCTGCTGGGCAGAGAGTGGCGGCATGAAGTTCCTCAAGGAGAAAGGTTCCACACAGGAAAGAAAAGAGGAAATGCCCATGCAGACGAGAGCGGGGGAAAGGACTGGCTAAGCAGCAGCAGAGGCAAGGAGCATCACAGATGCAGAGCATACAAAAGAAAGACCAGCACCATCGGAACATCGAATCTAGCACCCTTAGTATTATCTACAGCAGGGGTGAGGAACCTTGGTCAGCCAGAGGGCTGAATTCCATTTCAGAGAAGCTCTGGGGGGGCACATTCCAGTGGTGGGCTTGGCTGTAGCCAAAGGGGGCGGGGTGAAAAATGCCAGCATATTGTAGCTTAAAGTTGTACTGCCAGCAATTATGCCTTAGAAGAGGCATTTCGGCCTTTTAGAATGGGGAAAAAACTGAACAAAAGTGGGAAATCACCAAACCATCAGTGGTTGGAGGAAAGGGGTGGAGCCAGGGAATGGGTCAGGGCCACCTGGAGAACTCCAGTGGGCCAGATTTGGTCCCTGGGTTTGAGGTTCCCTCCCCTGGTCTACATTTCCTGGCAGGGACTCTCTGGTGTTTCAGGCAAGAGTCTTTCCCAGCCCTAACTGGAGACACTGGGAATCGAACCTGGTTCTGTTTGCAGGCAAAGCAGGTGGTGTACCACTCTGAAATGAAGCAACAGCAACAGCATGGGAATGAGCCAACAATACAGTGCTGCGGCACAAAAGGCCAACTTCATTCCAGGCTGCATTAACAGAAGCCCCATTTCCAAGAACTGAGGGTGCACCATTTTGAGGGTGCACTGTTGGGAGCAAGAGTCAACGGTCTGCTTTAGAACATGTTCAAGGTCACATTCCTCAAAAGAAAGGTGGGTGGCTGCAAATAAGCAGTCAAGGATGAGACCAAAGAACATCCGTGTTTCCTCATGACTGTGGATATTTTCTGAATGGGCAATTCACCTGCCATGGGGAGGCAGAGCCCCCTGCCTCACAGATAAGTTTGCATTTGAACTGGGCCGAAAGAGAGAAAGTCGGGAGTTTCTACTCAGAGTTAGCTGGAACGGGGTGGGGTGGGGTGGGGGTGCATCTGGGAACGGGGCGGGAGGTGTGCTCTGTGTATCTTTTGCCTGTAATTGGAGTGCCTGTTTGCCCTCCTTTATACTCTGCATGTATATTTGAAAATAAATCAGATATTGCAACCATGCCGTAAGCCTCCAGATCTCCTGGGACCACGGAAGACTGGTGGCTCGGACATCAGCAGGGCAGTGAATCCACTACAGATTTCATCCGGAACCAGTCAGAACTGGTTACATGCCTTGGAGAGCTCCTTTAGAGGTCATGACTGGTTCTGACTGAAACCCAGAGCAAATTTACCTCCCCGCTGACGTCTGAGCCACCAGCCTCCACTGCCTGGGACATCTCACTGCATAACAGTATTTCAAGAGCATTTACTGTGGTTACTTAAACAAAACAAAAAAAGACAACAAAGCAGGTCTAGGAAGGCTCCCTACCAGGATGGTTGAGCTGCATCGTACTCTTGCTCCATTGTGACAGGCCTACAATGGCCACCATCTTGGCCCCCAGGCTGGACCGCCGCTTCTTAGTGGACGAGAGGCTCGCCGAATCCGGATTGCCTCCGTTGCTCTTCTCAATGTTGTACATCTCTCCGCTGATGCTGGAGCTCCGGACCACGTTCCTGGCCGAGGAGGAGCTTGTCTCCCCGTTAAGCATGGTCACCTGAGGTGATCTCAGTGGCTCCTTGCCAGCAGGGCGAAGCTGTAATAGAAGACAAAGGAGACATGAGCCACTGAGGAAGGAAGAGCTGGTTCCTGTGGACCTAAAGGGCAGCCATATTGTTTTGGAACGTGATCTGAGAAAAGGCTACTTTCTAACCCCTGGGTGCCCCCCAACAAATGAGGCGAGGCGAGTGGCTAGTATGGTCTTTTCTGTGGTGGCACCCCAGTTGTAGAATGCTCTCCCCAGAGAGGCTCTTCTGGCACCTATACTGTGCTCTTTTTGATGCCAGGTGAAGACCTTATTCTTCCATGCTTTTTAGTCCTTCAGCGTTTTTTGTTTTTGTTTTTTTTAAACTGTCTATGTGTTTTAAGATCTTCCCTCTGCTGCTGGCGTTTACTTCGGTTTTTATTCTAGATTGATTCTGTTCTATTTTTACAATGTTTTTAATGTTATGTTTTATTATGTTATTGCATTTTATGGTTTTAAGTCTCATTTTGTGAGCTGCCCAGAGACCTTGGGCTATTGGGTGGTATAGAAATGCAATAAATACATAAAAAATCCAATATAATTTCCCTCAACAACAACCAAAGTTTGTGAGTAATCCAGTCAGTATGGGAATATCGCACTGCTCCAGATATTCTCCAGTTTCCAAGCTGCGGGTCAAAAGGAACCATTTCGGCAAGGTAGACTTTTCCCTGGAAAAACACTTAGTGCAAATATTGACTTTTTTTAAAGGCCGTTTCGTGTCTTTGCTGCTGCTGCTTTGTCCCCTCCTCCTGGCTGCTGCTTCTTTTTCTTTCCTGGGTGAATGATGTGGTCATTCCGAACAACGAGGATCCATGCCAGCCATGCACAAACCGCCCGCTGCTCCCTCGCTGGAGACCTTGCACATGTTCCAAGCAAATATGCACAAAGCTCAGACAATGCTCAAGAACTGCGTGTTGCTGCTGCTGCTGCCCCCTCCTGATCCCAGGCTCCAGGAGAAGGTGGAGGTGGCAGCGGGCCCCCAGCAGGGTGTACTTGTGACTGGGAATACAAGTTCCAGAATCCCCAGCTGCATCCATCATTTCCATTGAGGAGAAGACCTCCAGAGCAAGTTTCTTTGCTTCGGGGCGGGGAAAGGGTGGTGGGTGGTGGTGGTGGCTTATACGATCAGGGCAAACACAATACCCGGATCCTGTAAGCAGGGTTGCATTTGCCCCAATCCTGCTCAAGGGCAGTCGAGTAGAGGCGTTTGCCTGTGCAAGCACGTCTCTTTGAATGCTTGAAACATCCGTAAGGGTGCAATCCTGTGCATGTTTAGACAGAAAAAGGTCCTACAGCTGGCTGGGAAATGCTGGGAGTCGTAGGATTTTTTTCTGTCTAAACATGCACAGGATTGCGTCCTAAGTTCAATTCCTGGGACCCTGACCATCAGGTAACAGGGTTCAGACAGATTTGGAGTTGAAACAGAACACGTTTCGTATAAGGGCAGCTTGAGCTATTCACCAGTCCTGAACTACCTTCTACAGAGGCAAGAGCATATCCAGGAGCAAAATGCTTTTTGTCCTCCTCGTTGTTTCACAAGGCCTGGCCCTTTCTTCGCCATTCCCTTCCAAAAGGGCAGAAATGAGTAAGATACATCTTGAATTCTAAACAAATGTCAATGCGGATGTTACTGTGCCTGCACGCAAGGCCCTCGTGACGGCCGCTCCTCCCGCTGTATTTTCCTTGGTTTGTTTCGTTTTGTTTTTGTGTTCAAGGCAGTTGTGGCATAGAGAAGCAAGAGCCAAAAGGCTCCGTCTGCGTGGGCTGCTTGGGGCTGTCAACCTCTGGTGACAAATGCTGGCAACTAGACACGGATAAAGCTAGCCCATGCTCTAATGCCCAAAACCGGTTGTCAGCTGTAGTGGATGGGGGGGGGGGTCAGCACAACACTCAGCACAGCTTTAGGGGGTCCTTGTATTAAAATCCAAGAGTTCCCAGCCATTAATTCTCTCGTCCGTACACACACTACAAGTGCAGAACAGGGTGGGACTTGATTCTCTAAAGCGGTGGCATTGCTGGACTTGGGCACATTGGGCCCTGCCCTGAAATCTGTTTCCCTGGGCCCTGGATCTATTTCCCAAAGCCCCGAGTGTCCATTGGTGCCGATGGAAGGTTTTTTCCCTCAGCCTAATTGCCGTGCAGGGGGTGATTTTCAAGGGGGTAGCAGTGGGGGGAGGGTTAACTTTCTCCTCCCCACATGCGGCAACCCCAACCCCAAACCTCTCCCTGCATGGCAGTTGAGCTTTTCCGTTGATTTGGGTGCAAATTAATTGAAGACGTTACTTTATTTGAGATGATTTGGGTGAGACGTTCATTGTCTGGCTTTGCCTCTTGACAAATGTGAACAAATCTTAGTAATTAGTTCTCCATCTGCATATATAGATATAAATCAATGTATGCAAACTTTATGCAGATATTTGTCATATGGGCCTGGCATCCAAATCTTTTACGTGCCTAATAGCAGCCCTACTCTAAACTTCAAGTGGAGATTGAACCTTCTGTGCATGTTCTGTCCGCTGAGCTACAGTCCCTAAGGCAGTGAGCTGAGGTCAGTCAATGAACTCCAAATAAATAACAGGTGTGTAACCAGTGCGATCCTATGCATGTTTACTCAGAAGGAAGTCCCACAGTGTTCAGTGGCCCTTACTCGCAGGTAAGTGTGCACTGGATTGCAGCCTAAGAGCGAAACTGGATGTGATGCAAGAGGCCCACGAAGGAGTTTCCAGTCATTTTGACTGCAACATAGCTCTGGGGGAAGACTTGCAACCTTGACCTTTGCAGCAGTTGGGGAGGGGGGCTGCTTAACCCTTTCTCTCCCTCTCACTTTTTTTCTGAGCAAAATTGCCTTCCTAGGATAAAAGATACAAGGTCTTGATGGGAGGGAGGGGGGTTTCCCCTCCTTGGTTAGGAAAAAAAAAAAGCAGGGCAACTTTGATCAGAAAAATGACCTGTGGGAAAAGGATTAAGCACCCCTCCTCCTGCCACCTTGCCAAACAAATTCCCAGCCTCTCTACAGCTGCATTTCAGCAGCAGGCGGCAGCAGGAGGGGGGGATGTCCAGAGACTGGGCCCTGACCTGCCAGGTCAGATCTAATTTAGAGACTGGACCCTGATCTGCCAGGTCAGATCTAATTTGGCCCTAAGGGAAGAGAATGACTGGGAATCAGGAAGCCGGAAAGGTGGCTTTTGCAGAGTGGTGAGAGAGGAGTTGGGGGAGACCACTGAGAATGATAAAGGTGGTAAGGGAGAGAAGCAGAAAGAAGTCATCCTTGCTTCTGTAAAGAATGGCTACTTTTGCCACGGAAATTCCCTACTGTTGCTGCTTGCAGGACTTTTTTTTTTTTTTTAAGTACACGAGCGTTCTGTTTAGGGTGGCCATTTATGCATTGCCAAAAAAGAAATCCAGCACCAAAAAGGAGGCCCAAAGAGGATACCGATTTGTATAAAATTGGCATATGCTAATATATGTGCCAATTTAGAAATAACTTAGAAATAAAATCCATCTCACCCTAGTGGGGAAGACTGGGACCAGGGGGCTGATGTGCCCGCTCAGTCTGCTGTCCAGGTGCCGACGGCGGATGGGCACCTTCGAGGCCTGTTCCAGACTTGGAGCCCTTCACAGGGAGGATGCCTTCATAATAGCGGACTGGCCTCCCTGAAGCAGAACACAGGGCCACCCTAGCCCTGCTTTGGCATCTCCTGAGCTGAGCTATGCATGCTGATCATTCAGAGCACCTGAAGACTGCCATTCCACCTAGTCCTGTGAGGAACAAGGTGGGGTTGACCCTGTAGCAGTGAAGGCTTGGTTGCTCCGAAGCCAGTGGGGCGGTGAATCCGCTCCGGGTTTCAGTAACAACAGTCACAACTCTCAAGGAGCTACCCAAGGTGTGGAAGCACCTTGGGTAGCTCCTTTAGAGTTCTGACTGGTTCTGATTCAAACCCGGAATGGATTGACTGCCCCAGTGGCATCAGAGCCATCAGCCTCCACTGCCCTGTGGACTCCGCTGTTCTTATGTTTCAGATTTGGGGCTGTTTCCAATGTTAGTCTAACTTAAGTTCCATTCATTTCAATGAGTCTACTCTAAGTAGGACTAACATTGCATGGGCACAACCCACTTTCCAATACCTGACCTTGATGACACACTGGCCCTATTTTTGGCTGTTGGGGGTGTCTTGGTAAAAATATGCTTGAAGGGAATGGCTAGAGGCATGATTCCTCAAGGTTCTGCTCCCTCCCCAGGAAGTGAAATTTTAGACTGAGTGGAGAATAGATTCATCTCATTTCTGCTGCACATGTGAGGTACATTATAGGTGTAACACTAAGCAGGGCTGGCACTCCCATGAAGCAGGGTGAGACACCCACATCAGGTGGCAGTGGGAAGAACAGCAAATTCCACCGCCCTGCCTCACCAAGGGGGCCCACCAGTGCTTGCCCTGCCCCCTTCAGTGGAGAGCCCCACCAGCCACTCTCCTACTGTGATATTTGCTGCAGCAAGTGAGCGGCCAGCAGGGCTCTCTGGAGCAACCGACCGCCCTCTGTTTCCCTTGTCATGCCCCCTACTCTTGCCGCCGCTGCGTTGGCTCTATGAAGAGCCATGCAACCAGAAGCAGCAGCTGTGGGGCTCTTGCGAGACCTCGCCCAAGTCTAACGAGACCCAAACGAGCTGTCACAAGAGCCCCACAGCCACTTCTTCTGGCCACATGGCTCTTCATAGAGCCAATGCAGCGGTGGTGGCAAAGGTAAGGGGAAGGGGGGCACGATGCAGCGATGGAAGAACCAAGGGGCACGATGCAGGGGCACCATGTTCCCTCTCCCATCTTGGGCGGCAAGAGAGCTTGCACCGGGGCTGACACTAAGGCAGCCTTCCCAAGCTTGCTGCTCTCCAGATGTGTAGCACTAAAGCTGAGACCTGGCAAACCTAGGAACTGGCCAGCTACTGAGTGCGTGGCAGCGGGGAGCTGCTGTTACTCCTGCTGCTCCCCCAGGGACTCCTCTCTGTGCTTGGCCTGCTGCCTTCTTCCTCCTCTCCTTGACCCTGGACCTCCATCTGAGGACCTTGACAAGGTGCAGATGACACTTGATTATCCGCCCCCACTCCACATCCCCTAAATCAGAGGTGTGCAGAAAGTGGATCTCCAGATGTTTTGACTTCAACTCCCAGCATTCCTGACCATGGGCCAGGTTGGCAGGGGCTTCTGGGAGTTGAAGTCCCAAACCTCTGGAGAGCTACCCTCAGTCCACCCCTGCCCTAAGGATTCTGCAAGCCACTTCTGCTGTTGGGCTAGCCTCAGTTTTATTCCTTCACAGCAAACATCCAGTTTGGGCCACCCCAGAAAGGTGTGAAGTGCCCAGCTGGGTAGCTTGCTCACTATTGCTTTTCCTTGCCATGAATAATTCAGCCCACCCATGTGATGGGCGCATCCATCTTCCAGAGCAAGGAGCTAAATTATTCATTTCAGGCCACGTTGTAATAAAGAGGAAGGTGCCGGCGCCTGGGAAAAGGTTTCCAGGAACGTTGCTGCCGATGTAAGACAGAAAGAGAAGATTCAATAGGAGCAAACTCACTGGTTCTCCAGGAGGGGCAGGCACCTCTCACTGGCTTGCCAAGGTGCCAGCTATGCCCCGATTGTAGTTACATGGACTGGACTGGACTAGTTTCTATGGGAAGTGCTACACACCACAGGTTTCGCTGACCTGACCTAAGTGGGACCAGCAGCTTGCTGGCCTTTTGCTTTCTTCTTTAGCAACTTTGCGCATCGGTGGCTGGCATAACGTTGGTCATCACATGATGCAGGGAAGAGAAAGGGTTCATCTTCACCAGGCCAACCCGAGCGATTTTAATGCCTTGAGGGAGAAAAGCCAAATGTCATCTACCTGCAGGCACTGATTCATGTGGGGCACGATCACCCGAGGCCTTCCCCTGCGCACATGGGAGGAAAACTGCACAAGATCATTCCCACGCTCCTGCACATCTCCTGTTTGCTCCAGCGGGGCTTGTCCAGGAGAACATCCAAGAGGACTGAGGCGTGTGCGTCATGCCAGCTGAAGCTCCACACCATGGGACAGCCCGACTGGATGTTGACATGGCTGGCATGGAAGAGGAGATGTGCAGATGTCCCACCTCAGCCCGGCAGAGTCAGTGAGAGGGGAGGCGGAGGAGGAAAGGACCAGAGCGAAGAGGCAGGCATTAGCCAAGAAATAGGGAAGAGTTCCCATTACAGATGATGGGGTGGGGCAGGGAAAACCACCCACTGCTCTTCTTCCTAGGTGGCATCTCAGTGTCAAGCTGTAGCAAACTAATTTTGGGAATGGCGCATCAGCTCTTAGAGCAGGGGTGTTGAATAGGGATGTACGAAACGACTTACCTGTTTCGTTTCGTAAATCCGTGGGGGGGGGGAGGTGCTCCGTCCCTCCCCCCGAAATCCCCGACGGGGCAGCCCACAGCGACATCCGGCCGCTGCTGGGCTGCACAAGGATGCAAATGGCGGCCGCTGTAGCTGCCGCCATTTGCGTCCCTTTTTTTTTGCCATGATAGGCTACATAAATATTTATGTAGCCTATCACGGCAAAAAAAAAGGGAACGCAAATGGCGGCGGCTATGGCCGCCGCCATTTGCGTTCCCTTTTTCGCCGTAAATATTTACGTAGCCTATCACGGCAAAAAAGGGAACGCAAATGGTGGCCGCCGTAGCCACCGCCATTTGCGTACCCTTTTTTTTCTTTGCCATGATAGGCTATGTAAATATTTACATAGCCTATCACAGCCTCCGCAGGGACGCAAATGCGTTAGCCGTGATAGGCTACGTAAGTATTTACGTAGCCTATCATGGCTAAAATGGTGAAGTGAATGGTGGCCGCAGACACGGCCGCCATTCGCAGAGCATGCGCTGGCATTCGGCCTCACCGAGATCCGTGGCGGAATTCTCCACCATCCCTCAAGCCCAGTGGGGGTCCCAGCCTGGCTCCACCCCGTCTTCTGGCCCCACCCCCTTTCCCCCAACCACTGATCACATGGTGGTTTCCTGGGTTTGGGCAGGTTTTTCCCCATTCTGAAAGGTCAAAATGCCTCTCCAGAGGCTGAGCTACTGGCAGGAAGAGTTTTCAGCTGAAACTTGCTGGAGTGGCTGTTCTTTCAAGCGTTCTGGCCCTGCCCCCTGTTAATCTGGTACTGAAAAGGGTTAACAAAGAGTAAAGATGGCTGATTTAACCTGGGAGAGGCCTACAAGAAGCGCCCCTAGAAGACCCCAGACTCATAACGAGCTCTGTATTCCAGACTCTTGACCCCTGGGCGAGAAGACCATGAAGTTTGATTCTATACTAAATGATGATATTTCCCTAACTGAGACTCTAACAGATTTTTCAGGACTGTCTTTGAAGAAGGGGGGGGGGGAAAATGCAGCAGAACTTTTGATTTATCTTCTGTTTTCGTTGCATTCTCTTTCCCTATAATTGGAGAGAGAATTTCTAATGCTCATATAACCACCATGCTATTTCCTTTGTTTTGTATTTCTCCTGACTTTTCAGTAATAAAGCCATACATATGATTTCAAGTTACAGTCTCGTCTGTAGTGATGTTCTGTGGTGACGTTTACCTGTTGGGATTAGCCTGGTTACCCACTGGGGTGCTTCGGGCCCATTTGGTGCAGGTTCTGAGGTTAAACGGGACCGAATTTACACCCCCTTCGGCCCCGCCCACTACTGGGGCACGCCTCCCAAGAGCTTCTCTGAAATGGGATTTGGCTCTCAGCCGAAAGAGGTTCCAGCCCCTTGGTCTGCCCTGACTGGCAGCAGCTCTCAGACCAGCCCCACCTGGGAAGAACTGGGGGCCTTTGGCATAGAGAGCAGCTGCTCTGCCAGCAGTCTGCAGCAAAAGACGTCTAATAGCGCATTGGAAGCGGCCTTAGACCAAGCCGGGCCGCCGAGCTCCCAGACTGTCGAGCAGCTGCTCCCTGGGCAGCAGAGGCGGGTGGCTCCAATGCCACTGGGGTGGTAAATCTGCTCCGAGTTTCAATCAGAACTCTAAAGGAGCTCTCTAGGGTGCTTTGCAGAGCCAGACCCTTGCTTCGCACCTTGGAGAGCTCCTTTAGAGTTCTGGTTGGTCCTGCCTGAAGCCTGGAGCAGGTTCACCGCGCCACTGAGTTCGGAGCTGCCAGCCTCCACTGCTCCCGGGGTTTCTAACTGGGGGTCTCCCCCCCACCCCAGGCACTCAGGATTCTGATGATTGAGCCTGGGACATTCTGCATGCAAAGCGCGTGTTCTGCCACTGATTCCTCCCCAAGCCAACCGCTGGATAGAGGCCCAGATTGCCAAAGGCAGGGATGGCCTTTGCTTTTTTTTTTTTTTTTTTTAAGCCAAATATCATGGCACCCAAGAAGAAAGGAGATTGCCATCTGGGGCCTAAAGTCAACCCCCCTGGCAGAAGCAGAAAGAGGCAATCAGTGAGAATCAGGACTATTTCCCCCCCTTTCCCGTCTCCTGCCTGACAGTCTGGTCAGCTCCTGCCCGCCAGGCAGAAGCAACAGCTGGCAACAAAGATTTCCATCACCATAAATCAAAGGTGTCTCCCAACACCCACCTGCCCTTCCATGGGGAGCCTTGCTCTTTCTCTCTGCTTCCAATTGATTTGGTGGGCAGCAGCTGCAAGAGGCAGGCATGCCCCGGTACCTGGGGGGAGGGCAGGGGATGTTTGGGGGCCTTGCAGAGGTTTTGGACTTCAACTCCCATTCACCACAGCCAGTGGTCAGGAATGCTAAGCGTTGTAGTCCAAAACATCTGGAGGGCACCATGTTGGGGCAGGCTGATCTAATTAGGAGGGAATCCTTGCCATTTGAATGTGTCTTCACCTTTTCTTGCAATGGGTGCTAGCTAGGGATGTGCGAATCGGCAAAACTCGAGCCTGCGGAGGTTCTCCAAATTCCATCTTGAAGCTCATTCAGACTCGAGTCCATATCAGATCGTGAGCTTTGTTTTACTCCTTTTTGCATGAAAAGCCATGCAAGTTTTTGTGCATATTTTTCCAAATGTGCACATCACTTGTACACAGGAGAAAGCCCTTTTATGTGTGCCTGACAAATGGGCCTTTGTGGGTACTGGCACCCCCAACAGGGCCTCTCCTGCAGGTTCTAAGACCTCAGTGGGTTCATAGGGGGACAGTTGGTCCCTTAGATATGGCTCCTTTGGCCCCTTTTACCTTCGGCCCCACCCATCACTGGAACGCAGCTCTGAGACCATCTCCAAACTGGAATTTGGCCCTCAGACTGAAGAAGGCTCAGCACCCCTGGTGTCGGGGATCACCAATCTGTAGGGAGATTAGAAAACTGCCCATTGTTACGAGAAGCGGTGTGGTGAAGGGGTTCTGGTAACGCAGAGTCACTTCCCACAGGTTTTCCCATATTGTGGTGGAGGCTGGACTAGCCAGCATTCACTGGAGGGGTGTTGCTTCCAATGTAAGAACATAAGGAGAACCCTACCGGATCAGACCAAAGGTCCATCTAGTCCAGCATTCCGTTCACACAGTGGACAATTAGTTGCCCATGGGAAACCCAGAAGCAGGACATGAGTACAACAGCACCACCCGTCCATGTTCCCCAGGAACTGGTCACATAGGCTCACTGCCTCTGGTACTGGAGGTAGCACAGAGGCATCAGGACTAGCAGCCACTGATAGCCTTCTCCTCCAGGAATTTGTCCAACCCCCTTTTAAAGCATCCAAATGGGTGGCCATCACTGCATCCTGTGGTAGCAAATTCCATAGTTTAACTATGTGCTGTGTGAAGAAGCCCTTCCTTTTATCTGTCCAGAATCTCCCACCAATCAGCCTCATGGGAGGACCCCAGGTTCTAGTATTTTGAGAGAGGGCAAAAACGGTCTCCCTGTCCACTTTCTCCACACCATGCATGATTCTGTACACTTCTATCATGTCTCCCCTCACTCACATTTTTTCTGAGCTAAACAGTCCCAGGTGTTGTAACCTTCCCCTGTCGGGGAATTGCTGCAGCTCCTTGATCCTTTTAGTTGCCCTTTTCTGCATGTAACGGTGTCCCCCATACTCTGCAGTTTGCTATTTCCCATTCCAATGAAACGTTCCCGCATCAGAGTGAATGGTCACCATTTGCTTAGAAAGTAATCGGCTGTCCTCAGGGAAACTGCTGATGGGAGGAGGCATCTGCCCCTGGAGATGCTTAATTTGTGGCAGGAGGACAAATTTTCCCCTCCCCTGACAGTCTTGACAACTGCACACCCCCCCCCCTGAAATGAATCAGGGCCACTGAGCCTTTTGCCTGCTTCTCCCGGCATAGCGGCTCTGTTCTTTCATCTGACCAGGTTCTAGAACAAAATCCCACCAATATTGCTGTTGGCCTGACAGAATGCCAGATCATGGGTTACTTTCTCCAGGACCACATCTAACAACTGAGCTAGTGGGTTCGCTGTTCTGCCAGCTTCCCCAGTGTCTGCAGGAGACACCAGATCAAGCAGGTATATAGGGATGGGAGCTCTGAACGAAGGCCCCGTCCACCAGGAAGATCTCCACACACCTCCCTGAAACTAACCGCAGCAGGTCATCTGTGTGCTCATGTGCTGCCCCCATCTATTTCAATTGATTCCCATCTTTTTTCCACTTCCCAGTGGATGGTTCCCTTGGCTTTATTTCAGGAGTTTGAACCTCAGGCCCGCAGGCCAAATCCAGCACACCTGGGGACCCAATACAGCCCTCTGAAGTTCCCCAATGTAGAGGAAATGCCCAGGAAGACCTTCATTTATCAAGGAGATTGTGTGACATGCTACAACTGGTTCTTTTATGCCTGAACGTCCTGTGAGAACTTAAAAACCAGGCCTCCTAGGCCTCTTTAGGGACTGTCTAGCTTCTTGGCCAGACTCCTTGTTCTTCAAACAAGGCAGGACAGCCTGGGAAAGTTGGGAGGATCTCTTTGGCTGCGGCCCACCCGCAGATTTAGCTTATCTTTGGGGCAAGATGAAAAAATCCCTAAACGTCATGAGACCATCACAACAGCATGATCAAGTAGGGGCTGTGAAAGACAGCACATAGCCATGGGAGACTTTGGGTAGATAAGTCCCTCCAGAGTGTCACTCAGTGGGAGCTTTGACACAGACCAGGACCACGGAGGTGCTGTGTGCTGGCTGCTTGACTGGGTCTCTCCGTTGTTGTTCACCTGGAGCTCCTGGCACCTGGAAGTAAGTGATCTTGCTCAGTGCTGGTATCTTTTGTTATTCCGTATCATTTTGCCTACTCTTTACTGAAGTCTTGACTTCTAGCCACCTGTGTGTGTATTGTTTCTGAATCCTAAAAAGAGCCTTTGCCTCTTGGCAAAACACCCAGAAGGCCACGCACCCTTTCCTTTCCCCCCAACCACCAAGCATTGGGTTGTTTCCCAGCTTTTGCATGTTTTTTCCCCATTTTAAAAGGTTGAAAGTTCTCTACAAAGTCTTAGTTCCTGGCAGGAAGAGCTTTAAGCTAAACTAGGCTGGCATTTTGGCCACGCCCCTTTTGCCTTTGGGCCCTCCTCCTTTGCCTTCAGCCCCGCCCACCACTGAAGTGCAGCCTGAAAAGCTTCTCTGAAACTGAATTTGGCCCTCGGGCTGAAAGAGGTTTGACACCCCCGCTTAATTTGAATTATGTGTCACAGAGGACTGGTTGGGGAGTCAAAAGGAAGGGGAAAGGTATGGGGTAGGAAACCTACAATCATCAGGATTTATTTTCTTTTGCAAGTTTCTAGCCCCTCGGATGTCATCGTTAAGTTTGAAAAGTCATGGCATCAAAGAAGACACAACACAGAATGAGCAGGATGTACAAGGGCAGCCAATCTCCACAGAGCTTCTTTAGGTTTGCTTGATTGATGTCCCTTCTTCTGGCTGCAGAATCTGGCTTTCCTGAGCTCAGAATCTGGATGTGCAATTAAGAATTTCATTTGCAGCCCCAAACAAAGGCAGTGCAGATTGTATTGCTGGGAGCCAACAACCTTTTGCTGGCCTCTGTTTCAGATCAGGGGTGTATGTGGGGATTACATCCTTGCCAATGCCACTTCCAGCCCTCAATTAGTCCTGTAAATCAGCCGTTCCCCAGGAAATGTAGATAAATAAACCCCTCTTGCCAGCCTTTCAAGAAAATATTTGGCTGGGGATCAACAGCGTTAACCAGCCACTAGAAACAAAATTTGCGGGTCGCTCTTCTGAGCTCTGAAAAGGAACGAGGCAGGGGACCTTTTCCCCGCGCCAACCTGAAATGCCAAAGCAATACTTAGCACAGTGGTGAAAATTAAGGAGTAACACAGAAGTCAAAATAATGAGCTCCTTAACTCTATCTATCTATCTATCTATCTATCTGGGATGTGCATCAGATTGGCCAAAGGCCGAGCCTCAAAAAAGGCAGACAATGTTTCTCCAACAACAGCGTCTTTTGCTTTCTTTCTCTAAATCAGGGGTGGGCAACTTGCGGCCCTTCTGATACTTTTGGCCTACAGGAGACTCCCTCCAACTCCCATGATCCCTCACCATTAGCTTTGCTGGCTAGGGATGATGGGACTTGTAGGCCAAAACATCTGGAGGGCTGCAGGTTGCCCACCCCTGGTCTAAATGTGGGGAGGAAGTGGGGCTGAGTGACAGACAGGTCCACCTGCTAACCATAGCCACCATTAGCACCTCTTCTTTGGAGCAAAAGTGTGGTATAATCAACTAAGAGTGCAATCCCATGCATGTTTAGACAGAAAAAAGTCCCACAACTCCTGGTTGGGGTATGCTGGGAATTGTAGGACTTCTTTCTGTGTAAACATGAATGGGATTGCACCCTAAATTAATTAAATTGAATTACGTAAGTGTAGGGCATGTTTTGCCAGGTGTTCTCCATTCACTGTGCTTTAGGGGAGGGCAAGGATGGCACCATGACAAACCATTCTTTCCACGCTGCCAAGCTCCACTATGAAAAAGACTTGAACTGGTTTTCCATCACCATTGCTCCCTAGCCCCTGCACCTCTCCTTCTGAAACTTGGCAGGTTTTGCCTAGAGACCCCCCTATGACCTGCATCGTCTTCATACGGGGAAAGGAAAAGAAAGCAAATCACTCACCCACCCGCCCACTTCAAATTTGAGGACTCCCCTGCTACATAAACCGCTGCACCCAGATTTTAACTGAGGGCCACGTCTATGCTGGCTGACAGTTTCAGAAGAATGGTCCACAAGAAACATAGGCGGTTAAGTGTGTCCTTTTGTGGATACCCACAAAATGTAAAAGCTGCTCTTGCACAAAGATCCCTGCCCCTATTTATCTGACTCTTGGTAGGCGCAGTTCCCTCAGAAGGAGCAACTATCCCTGCAAACCTCCTCCAATTCTGCCAAGAAATAAAAAAAAATATCAGCAGTCCCTTCAAAAAAAGAATCAAAATATAAAGGCACAAGAAAACACGACACCTATTTTTCTGAAACTTGACAGCCATACCCACCTGCCAAGGGGCCACTATGCCTGCCAACCCCCATCCACCTCTGACAAGCAGGAAAAGGGGTGGGAGCCATTTTGTGACTTCCCATGGTGGTTAATGGTGGCCAAGAAGCCCCAGATTTCCTAATCTCAACTCAGGTTCAGTACCCGTGTTAAACAGACAAGCTCCAAATCAGTCCGAGCAGAACTGGGCCATGTTCCAAAGTGCTGAATCAGAGTCTGAGTGAATCTTTTGGTTGGTGCATATAACTTTTTGAACATCTGCTTCAGTTTTTGTTTACGTAGAATTGGGTATTGGGTCACTTCACATGTGACACTTTAGGGTACATGCTCAAGATGGCTTTTCGAACACACCCACAAGTTTTGAACATGTAAATCATAGAGGTACATTTCTTAGGGAGTAGGAACACATAGCAAACTGCCTTACACCACATCAGACTGTCTCAGTACTCAGAATGGCTCAGTACTGTCTACACTGAGCAGCAGTGACATTCCCTGTTCAGTGTATCCTTTTTAGTAGCTTCAGGTTTGCTGCCACATCCTGTGTGAACAGGAGCTCAGACTAAGGAGTCCATCACACGGGGGCAGAAATCCACATCAGTACTGGAGCTTTCTCCATCCGGTTTCATCACAGGATTAGATCGAGCTCCTTTACATAGTTTCTCTCTTGTTATATTCCTTACCTTTCCACAGGGTGGCTGCTTTCAGCAAAAAGCCATTACACGCACTTGGGGCATCACAAAATTTCCTCCCTGGTTCCTGCCCCTTTCCCTCCCCTCACAGATTACTGGTGGTTTGATTGTGATTGACACGCAATGCAAGTCGACGGCAATCTCCATTGAACTGCCCAAACCCTGCTCCCGCAGACACTGGTTTTCTGGCGAACTGCTGGAAGGCTGGCATTCTGTGTCGTGGACTAAGCAGCAGAAGTCAGGAGCAAAAGTCGGTGCACTGCATTTAGTCATGGCACAGCAGCAAGCCGGCAAGTCAATATATCAACACACCCACCACTCTGATGTCACTGCTGTTGTCATCATGACCGTGCCCCCAACAACCTCCAGTAAAATGGTTTTTTCATGCTATGGGAGAAGTACAGAGGCAGGCCATGGCGCTCCTGTTTCACAGGCTGGAAAATACTGCATATTTTCCATTTGGGGATAACACGGGATAGGCAGCGGGAAATAGCGAGAAAATCACTAGAGGATTATGACGTCGTGTCATGGACCCGCAAACCTCCGTGAGTGGCCAATCATGAATGTGTGATAAATTGCAGGTGTAGAGATGCCCTTAGCTATATTAGATGCCCTCGGTTCCTGGCTCAGATCCTGTACCTAAGTTGTACATCAATATTATAGGCATAACTGGGTTTTATGCCACTTTAGCACTTTATACCTGTCATGGCTTCTTCCAAAGAATCTTGGGATTTGGAGTTTGGTGAAGATGCTGAGAATTCTCTACTAGAGATCCATAGTCCCCTTCACAGAACTACAGTTCCCATGGTTCCATGGGGAGAAGATAGGACTACTAAACCAGTTAAAACAACCAAACACATTTTAAGTATGGCAGCTTTTAATCACAAGAGGCTTCCGCCAGCAAGTGCTTTCTGCTGTAGCTTATGCTGAGTACATCAATTTTGTTCCCCTCTGATGAAGATCAGCTCTGCTTGAAATGCTTTTGGATAATTTTAGCTCATTGTCATTGGAATAAATCCCTTTGCCCCCTTTGGTGGGTTTCCATTATTTCCCTTTCCCACCACTTGTGAGTTGGTGCAACACCTTTTCCACTTGCACAACTATGCAGCTAGCATGCTCCTTCATTATCTCCAGCTGCTTCACTTGGGTCTGGTCAACACACGCAGCAAAATGAGACCATCAAAACATAGAACAGAACTGTGCCCCAGTTTTCCCACCATTTGTTTGAAGGTGCGTTCTACATGGAGACGTCCTGCAAAGAGAAAACTAGCACACTGTGGAGAACGGTTCTAGCTTTGCTTTCTCCCTGCAGTGCTATGGTTGGAGATGATGAGATTTGTACACATCGGGAGGACACCAGGTTGGGGGTAAGTCTGGCTTAGAGGAAGGAGTTTGCTTTTCCTTTTGTATAGGGAGGAGCATTCAGAAGGCAATCCTGCACCTACTGACTAAAGTGGCACCATCCATCCCACCACCTCAAATCTACCACCTCATTCTGCTGCACAGCGAGGCCCAGATCTGCACATGGAAGTAGAGTGACATTTTGTGTTATTGGTGCCTCTGACAGTGTACTTGGATGCTGATAGAACAGGATAAATTACATTTTACAGAACCTTAGAGATGCTCCCTCTTTCCTCATTCTGTCACAGCCAGGGGACAACACCACCTCCTTGCCTCTTCTTCGAATTTGCAATCTGGGCTGCTGTTGTCTCTCAGATAGATCTTTCGAAATTTCATTAAGCTGTGCTTTAACATCAGCACTGATGCTACCCTCACACCACACTGTTTCTTTGAAGCTCCTTATGTGAGTCCTTAATAGGTCTATTGTCTAATTAAATAAATCTTGGCTGATTAATCATGAGCTTGCGATGAGTAAATCTGCATGCATTTGCATATGCATAAAACAATACTTCAGAAGAAAAGGCGCATTATTCATTGGTTTTTAGACAATCCAAGCACAAGTCACAGCAGGCACCATCTTAAAGTCTTTCCTGTGTGAGAAGGGAGAAAATATCTCTTTTAAGATGTTGCTGCCCACCCATAGTTTTTGTAACTTCATGAATTGAAATAATAAACCATCAAAATACACACCTGCTGTTTGTTTAATTGGTCTTTTTAATTGATCAAAACATTTTTAAGCTGATTAATCTAACCCAGGTAGGCAACCTTGTGCTCTACAGATATTTTGGACTACAGCTACCATAATCCCCAACCATCTGCCATGCTGGTTGGGGCTTATGGGAGTTGTAGTCCAAGCCATCTGGAGGGCATCGAGCTGCCTACTCCTGATTTAACTAATCAATTGACTTAATGCTGTAGCTGTAGTTCTTAACAACTTAACTCCCTTCCAACTTTCTTTTAAACAACATATTGTGCAATTTCCAACCACCACAGCGCCCCCTGCCCCATTTAACATCTGCATCTCTTTCTAAAGCAGGAAAGCCATGGGAGCTAGGAGATAATGCTCTTTCATCAGACATCAGTTCTTTGGAACACTTTGGCAGCCAACTCTTGGCCTTTCTAAAGCATACTTACTCAGAAAGAGATTTCAATGGGACCTACTCACTAGTAAGGGTGCCTAGGAGTGCAGCCTTAGGGCCAAACTACATGTGATGCTAAATGCAACCTTCCCTGACCTGGTGGCACCCTCCAGATATGTTGAACTTGAATTGGCCATGCTGGCTGGGAATGATGGGAGTACAACACATCTGGACAGCACCAGGTTGGGGAAGACTGCTAGATGGGTTACTTGAGGTTGCATGTGTACCTTTAAAAAATAAATAAATAAATCATCTACTGGTGGCTGATTATGACTGCAGCATTGGGTGGTGGTGTTAACCATTTCCTCCCCATCAGACAAATATTATACACACACCCCCCACTGCTATTTGGCTTGGGAAGGAAGCTCCCATCAGCATCAACTTCATTGGTGTCAGGTGCATTTTGGCTCATAAGCTGGAATCCTCTACACACCTACCTGGGAGTAAGTCCCACTGAACTCAATGGACCTAATTTCTAAGTAGACGTGTCTAGGATTGCACCATGTGTTTTATTTATTTATGTATTTAATTACATTTCTTAATTGCCCATCTGGCCGGCCACCCGGCCACTCTGGGCGATGTGCAATAATATTTCCTCCCTCCCCACCCCCAACACACATTGGTAGTGTAAGGAATTACCGTAATCCTTCTCCTAACCATCGTGACAACCCCCCCAACGACAACATGAAATTCTGTGTTAGGCCTGGGCAAGACACTACCAGGAGAAAGGTGGGCTGGAGGGGTTGAATACCCCCTGTCTTTCCATCTCTTTCACTTACAGACGGGTACGGAGTTCTGTGAAAGACAGGAGTCATAAAGAGCTGAACAGAATCAGTACTTCTCAAAGAACAAGGAGGGACGACCCACCAGTTGCCTCTCCCACCCTGCTGCTGAACAGCACCACCAAACCACAGCGGGTACAAATTAGACCACTATAGCACCACTCCCATGAGATCACTGGCAATCCCACACGCAAAGCAAAGGGTAGGTGGCAGGTAGGGAATGGGGGGGGGGCATCTTTGCTTATTCAGGGTCCTAGACAGAGGCATTTTGTCTTCTTAGCTGGCCTTCCAATTTATTTATTACATCCCTATACCTTGTTTGTATACATTACAATTTTACTTCCCTCTGCTCTTCCAGACAGCCGTTAGTGCCTTGAGGGCAGATGCACGCTCCTGAAAGAAGCTAGACTGAGGGATTTAGGTTGGTAGCCAAGTTAGCCCCACTGAAGACACCCAAGGGCTAGTTCTCACTTCACCACCCCCAGACCAAACCCTGGCTTCCCCATCATTCCTATCCAAACAAACACCAACAAAAAGGGGAAGGTTTGGAAGAGAAGCTCAGTCAGTTCCCAACTCTCTCTCTCTCTCCAGAAGCATTCTCTCTTCTGCCTCTGCAAAGTACGAAGCCTTCCCCAGCACGGCTCCAGATGTGTTAGACTACAGCTGCTATTATCCCCAGCCAGCACACCAACATTGTCCGGGGACACTGCAAGTCCAACACATGTGGAGGAGGCCGGACGGGTCCGGGTCGCAGGAAGCTAGGAGAGGCTTATTGTAAGAACTGAGGAGGTTAAAAGGAGGCGAGACCTCACTGGCAGAGAGATTTTAAGGAGGCTCATGGATGACCCAGCAGTCTGCCACAACCCTGTACCCACTTTCCTGGGAGTGAGCTCCACTGAACCCAGTGGGCCTTACTTCTGAGTAAGGATGCATTCGGACTATGGTGCCAGCTGCTCTTCTGAGGTGTCTTTTCAGTCGCACTTCTAGAGAACAAATCAGTGCTCTTCATGTCTCACCCTGATCCGTCAGCCTGCCCAGCTCCTCTTGGGGAGCAAAGAGGACATCAAAGGACAGGCCTTTCGCCTCTCGGCTTGTCTGTTCTTTGAAAGAGAGGTGCATGCAAACACATACAGAAATCTCCTTCTCCCACAGGCTGTGGCAGGAGGATCGGTCGCACAGACCTGGTCATCTGGGAGTGGCAGGGTGGTGCTAATGAATTCCTCAAAGCATTTAAAGACGGTTCATCCTTGTCAGCCCGCAGTTGTCACTGTCAAAGGTTATCGCACAAGGGGTCCTGTGCCTTTCGCGCCGCGTTTCGCCCGTAAGAAAGTAAACATCCATTCTGAAGAGAAGAAGGCTGCTCCTTACCTACAGAAGGGTCCGCCTGCCTCCAAGGGTGCAGGGAATCAAGGAAACCTCTCGCCCTCCTTGCCGCAAACACACCTCCCCTCCAGAAACAGATGAGTCTAACCTTGCCCCCAGGTGGAGGGGGATTCAGACCCCAAATTTCATCGCTGGAGTCGGCAGTCTAGTTACTCTGTAATGCAAAGGTTTTTGGAAGGAGGGAGGGCGAGCCAGAGAGAAACAGAGAGAGATGATGTGTGTGTGTATGTGGGGGGGGAATTTTAGAGTCTCTTTGCTTAAGCATTGCCATGGTTACCTCACTGACCCAATTCTCCTCACAGCCAAAAGCAAGAGGGGGAAAGGAAGGGGGTGAATGAGAAGAAATTCAGAAGTAATATGCCAGGCTTATGAGAAGCAGCCCCCTCGAGTGTCCTCACCCCTTCCAAAAATGAGGGCGGGGCAAAGAGCGGTGGGGTCTTCTCCTCCCTCCCATTAGTCCATGTCCCCGCCATTGTGTTCGGGGGTGGGGGGATAGCAGACAGTGACAGCAAAGGATCAGACAATATGGAGGAAGGGGGCAGAATATGTTGAAACCACTCTCAGCCCCGCCCTGGTACTGCTGGCACTCTGCTGGTCCTGGCAATGGAGGCTGGTGGTGGCTCCAATGTCAGTGGGGTGGTGCATCCGCTCCGGATTTTAGTCAGAACTCTAAAGGATAGCTCCTTGGCTAGCTCCTTTAGAGTTCTGACTGAAACCCGGAGCGGAATCACAGCCCCAGTGACATCGGAGCCACCAGCCTCCACTGGCCTTGAGCCCATTGTCAGTGAAAGAACCAGCCAGCACAGTCCTTATGGTACACGTTCAGTGTGCATTAGGGTGCACTGGGTATGTATCCGTGTCTTCCAAGCGCCCCTGATGTGAACATCATTTTCAACCCTAGTGAGCACAAATGCAGTCATTATATCACAATGCTAATAAGATCACTGGCAACACAACATATGTATCCTGCATTATTACCCTTGCAATACGCCCAGTTCTTCCAAACAGGCTCCTCTTCTTTGATCTTTGCCGGCCACTATGGATTGGTTCACACGTATGTGCTCATCCATCAGTGACTGTCATGTCTGAACTGAACATCACAGATCCAATGGCACAGACAGAGCTTCCATGACACCTCACAGTAGCTCAAACAAAACACAATCGACTAGGTATGGCTGGACATGCCCAGTTCTATTTTTCATTGTTCTGTGGGCTTCCTTCGTCTCATGTTTTACCCAGCCATGTTTGACCGGAAGAATTTCTGACATTAATTCCGGAATTGGTGGGTGCAGTTTGCCACAGTTTTTGATCATGTCTTTTCCTTTCTTAAGGTTTGCCAAGGTGCAGGTGCACATACGTGCATTGATTAAAACACCATGCAAAGAGGAATCTTGATGGACTGCTCATGTGCGCATTGTGATTGCACATGTGTGCGAAATCACTGCATGAAAAGGTAACCTGATAGGAAGGAGTGATTGCATCCAGATCCCCCTTTCTATGATGTTTTAATGAAAGCACATATGTGCTCCTGTGCATAGACAAACATCAATGAAAGGGGGAAGATATAAACTGCACATGTTTAGCAATCTAAACAAATCTGAAGAAGAAAAGCCCTAGAAGAATGGTGGACCACTGAGAAGCGAGTGAGAACCTTTCTCCCTGATTTGTGGGGGAGTTACTTGAACGGAGCTGTTTGTGGGGTTATGTTTTCAGAAACTGGGGGTCAGCCCTTGCTTGTGTGTTTCAGAATCCTAGATGCACCTAGCAGTGACTAATTCATTCAGTCGCCAATCTCCATCTTGAGACAAGGTCTAAAATGCAGAGTTTGGGGCCTTAACATCTGGGTCTAATTGTTTTGAACATTTTTGTTTCTCCCCCCACCCCTGCGTTTTGTTCCACCTAGCTGGATGAAGAGTTCTGGAGAACTCAAAAACTTGCACGCTCTTTTGTGGCATTTTCACTGGTCCTAGTAAAGGTATTACCCCACTGTAGCTTTTGTTGTCATGGACCAACGAGGCTTTCTCTGCTTCTTACATTTAAAAATTTAAATTTATTTTCCCAGGCATTTTATTCTCCCAGGCATTTTAGCATTTTAGCTTTCTGAACTTTTAGCTTTGCTGTTTTAAATCTGTATTTTAACCTCCTGCACTGCTGCTAGGTTTTATTGTGGTTGCATTGTTATATTGTGGCTTTAATGTTCTATATATTTTAAATTGTTTTATTGTGAGCTGTTTGGTTTTGATTTTTGTGAACCGCCCAGAGAGCTTCGGCTATTGGGCGGTATAGAAATGAAATGAAATAAACAAACAAACAAACAAATAAATAAAATGGTGCCTGTTCCCTCCCCGCCATCCGGAGTGGCACAAGTCCATTCTAGAACCTTAGGACTGTACCACCTTGCAATGGAGGCTGGTGGCTCCAATGTTAGTGGGGCAGTGAATCTGCTCCAGGTTTCAGTCAGAACCAGTCAGAACTCTAACGGCGCAATCCTATGGCCACTAGACAGCACCTAGATGGCCATAAAATTTGTTTGGTTTATGGGAACTGGTGCTCCGAGCTCAGTTCCCAGAAACCCGACTCCCCTCCCTCTCCCCCACTGCCTTGTGGGAGGCGCAGTTTGTCCCCAGATCCGTGCTTGGAAGAGCAGCGCGGAGTGGCCGAAAAGGGGTGCTCCCGGGGGGCAGGGAGGGGACCACGGAAGCACCAGTATGACGCTTCCTATGCACTGTCTGGCCTCCCCCCTCCTGCTCCAACAGCCAAAACCAGCCATCTAGCCATAAATGCAGGGTGGGCGGAGTGCAGAGGAGAAGATCCCCTCCGCGCTCCGCCTGCCCTGCATGGGCTAGTCGGCCGCCTCCGAGTTCAGAGGCAGCCAGCTATCCCCATAGGATTGCACTCTAAAGGAGCTATCGGTGCTCTGCACCTTGAAGAGCTCCTCTAGGCTTCTAACTGAAACCTGGAGCGGATTCACCAACCCACTGACATCGGAGCCACCAGCCTCCACTGGCGAAGACCTTCATCGACTCCATTGAAAAGCACTACATTTAAGCCAATGTCAGGAAAGGTCTGTGGTGTTCTGTGTGTCACCGTCAAAGGATGAGTATACTTGTGTGAATCAGCTCTTTCTTATCCCTCTTGTAAAGAAGAGGGAGGTTCCCCGCTGCTTAGACATGGAGAGAGAGCACAGTCCTATCCACAGACAATATAATCTCTTCTGCGGCCTGTCTTCCTCCAATGGTAGAATTATTCCCACAGCAAGGAAGCCAGAAAGGGAGCGGTGGTGGGGTGGGGGTGGAGGGGATATTGGCAGCCAAGAAGCAATTAACGTGTTGGAGAAGTGGCTAACAGCTCAGGCTGTCGGTTCTTTAATCCCAGAGAGCAGAGAGGGTCGAGACCTCTATGAAATGGCTGATTAACTTCCCTAATCCAATTCATAATTGAAGAAGCGGAGAGCAATCTTTGCAGAGTGCATGTGGGTGAAGAGGGTTGGAGTCCATCCACTACCCATTACACAGGGGGGCAAAAAAAAAAAAAAAAGTGAGCAGGGGGCTAAGATGGCATGATGTAGCAGCAGCGTCTAAGTTGGCACCTGCCCATTCGTCCAGAGCAAATCTGAATGCATGCACAAAGAAAGCTTTTGCATCGGAGGAGAGGATTGTTAGGGATTCCCTCACCATCCTCATCCATGTCAGTCTTGGCCACGCAAGGCTTTTTTGCCTGAATGCGTTTAGTTTTAAAGGCCTTCTCAGCCCCATCAGCAAAGGGCCCTCTGGCAGGTGCTACAGGGCTCCAGCTGCAGTTGTATGCAAACTTACCCAGGAGGGAGCCTGTGGGACTTCACAGTGGGACTTACTTTGGAGTAAACATGCATAGGAATGTGCTGCAAGTCACGAAGGGCTCAATCCTATCCATGTTTGGACAGAAAAAAAGCCCTACAACTCCCAGCATTCCCCAGCTGGAGAACGCTGGAAGTTGTAGGGCTGTTTTTCTGCCTAAACACACATGGGGTTGTGCCCTAAGAGGGTTCTTTGCTTTGTCTTGTTCTGCTGACACTGTTTTATCAGTAAGACAACATCAGCAGAACGTGGTGTTGCCTTTTCAGCTGGCATAATGCAGCGGCTAAGAGAATGAGGGAGCAATCCTATGGCCACTAGTCAGTGGCTAGATGGCCATAGGATAGGTTGGTTCCCCAAGAACTGACTTCCACCCCCTCACGCGCTGCCTTGTAGGCAGCGCGGAACAGCCCCGCACTTGGAAGAGAAGTGCAGAGTGGCAAAAACAGGCGTGTCAGGGCGGGGAAGTTGGAAATGCCGGTACGACACATCCTACATGTCGTCCAGCTGCCGCTTCCCACGCTTTTAGGTCCCACAGCTAGACAGCCGAAATCTGCTGTCTAGCCGTGAATGCAGGGCGGCTGAAGCGTGGAGGGGACCGATGCCCTCTGTGCTTCTCCTGCCCTGCATTGGATAGTTGGCCACCTATCCCGATAGGATTGCACCCTGAGTTAGGAATTGGGAAGTCTGGTTTGAATCTCACCTCTCCCATGAATTCACTAGATGGCCTTACGCAAGCTGTGCGTGCCCCCATCTGCAATATGGGTGGTATTTATTTATTACATTTCTATACTGGGCAGTTCACAGCAATTAAACAATATATAAACGTAACGGACAGATTTATCTGGCCACGTACAAGGAAGCTACTGATCCTCCCATTTGAGCCTAAATCCAGAGTTTCCATTAAAGAGAGTCCAGCTTCATTAGGGAGCTTTAACAGCTTTTTAGAAATATAAATTATACACTAGTCCATTTAAATTCACATATCCACATCTTTCGTGCAGTTTTCTTTTGACCCAGTTTCCTCCCACAAAGCCACATATTTGCTAGGGTTGCCACCTTTTTCTTTTTCTGATAATAATGCATGTGAAGTGTTCTGAACACTCGAAAATGCTATACAAATGCCAAGGACTCACTGTTACAACCAAACTAAGCCACCACAGCTGCAAACCTAGAGCATAATAGTTTTGCTGTATATAGGCCGGGGGTGTGTGTGCTGCCCCTCACAGCCTATTCCTGCTTGGTGGTTTACCCTGCCCAGCAAAACCCCTCCTCCCCCACTTCATCTGGACCATGCAGACACTGGGCCAGTTCACATGATGTGACAGCCCATCGTGGATTAATATCCCCTCAAAGTGCTACAGCGTGTGCTGGCTGCCATTATGATTAAATATGCAACCCTCTGCCTGGAGGTTGTTGTGTCATGTGAACCCAGCTGGCGGGGGTTATCTGAGGGTCAAATGACCTTCACATAACCTGTATCAGATCTTGGGTTATGTGAGGGTTGTTTAGCTCTCAAATAACACCTGCCGGTTGGGTTCACAGGACATGACAACCCCAGACACCCACTCACCCCATGCATATTCATAATGGCAGCTGGCACCCACCACAGCTCTTCAAGGGTAAATTAACCCATGATGGGCTGTCATGTTGTCCAAACCAAGTCAATGTGACTCCAACAGCAAGTCAGTTTTTTCTTCTTCCCCCCCTTCCCCCACCCCCACCCCACCAAATCTGCATTTTGTAACATCTTGCCTGATGAAGTGATCCAGAGATCTCAAAAGATTCACATTTTTGGTGATCTTTTAGTTCACCTAATAGAGGGATTACACCAGCAAGAATTTTGGATCCCCCCCCCTTATGCTCAACACCTTATGCCTTTGTTCTTATTGTTTTAAACAAGTGTCACTATTTTGTTTTATCCTGGATCCCCAGACCACACCTCCAAAGTGCGTTTATTACACAAGAATAGTAGCCTTGGTCATACATTTGTCTCGACTAGTACGATTTTGCTACACCAGCCTTCCCCAATCCAGTGCCCTCCAGATGTGTTGGACTACAACTCCCATGACCTCCAATTTAGCACAATTCTGCAGACCAAGGATGATGGAGGTTGTCATTCAATACACCTAAAGGGCACCGGGTAGGGGAAGGTTATGCTACACTAAGGCAATGGCGACGGAAACCATTTATGTAATCTCCTGTAGTCATGTTCTACCGGCATCTCAAGATCATGATCCTTCTGTCACGTGTGCCGCTGTCTGGCAGACCCGCTCAGCAACGGCACCACCCTTCACCTGATGCCACTGAGACGCACGTCTGATGCTTCTCAAGAGCTAATCTGCCAGAGCATCAAACTTCTGACATAGTAACGAGAACAGATGCCGAAATTTACATGCTCTCCCTGGGCACCCTCCAGTGCTCTGCAGCGGGCACTGCCCAATCGCAGGGAAGCATGCAAATGATGAAGACTTTTAAGGCCCCTGGATGCAAATCCTACACTTCCAAGGGAGCGGGGTGGGGGGGAAGCAGAGAGGGGAACCTGTTACAGGCTGCCGATTGTCACATCAGATTGCTCCCGGGAGGGCTGATCCGTGCCTCACGGGGCAACGCCGCTGCTGCTTCCACAGGGCTGCATCCCACGCTGCAATCATAATATTTGGATAGTGGAATCGTGTGGGCAGGAGGGGATCAGACTGTTATTCTGTTATACAAATGGGACTGGAGTTGTGTGGGTGCTTGCCAAGGGAAGTGGCTGCGAGAGCGCACCAGTGACCTATGAATTAGATGTTTGAAAAGGCAGGAGAGAGGCCAGTAATGCCTCCAGGATTTAAAATCCTAGAATCACAAAGCTGGAAGAATCATAGCATATGGACCTCAGATAGCTCCTGCAGAGTTCTGGCTGGTTCTGATTGATACCCAGAGCGGATTTGCCACCCCACTGACATCGGAGCCTCCGGCCTTCCCTGGCTGTAGCATGTGTGCATCCATGGTCCCTTCTGGTTGCTACAGTCTGCATGAGAGGAACCAGGAACAATGAAGAGCTCAGAGACTGACAGATAAGGGCTGGGGGGGCGCTTCCAGACGAGGCTTTTATCTCACCATTGCCCTGCCTCATTTACAGGATTTTATGGGGTGTTCAGATGACATCGTCATCTTCTACTCATAGCCACCCTGTGCTTTCCCCCGCTTCTTCCGTCCTTTTTCTTACTACAGAAAACCCATTAAGGAGAAGAAGATGGCACAACCACGCAAGGCCTTCGGATTGGTAGCACTTGGAACTCTTGGTGCAACCTTGGGTTAGGGGAGCAAGGTAAGCAGAAACCAGCATGGTTCAATCGAGGCGAAGGAACGGATCTCAGAGGAGAGATTTGACAGAGGTGACTTGATAAATATAGAAGAACAGGGCTGTCCCTGGGGTATTTTGTTTGGTCCTACTACTGGAACCACCAGAACCAGCCGAAACCGCTTCACTGCCTGAGGTGAAAAACAAAATGTTGCCCCTTTCCATCCCATGTACAAAAACTGACCGGACCCACAGATGAATCTGTTTCCAACATCAGTGATGAGACAGTGTCCTCCACCGCACCTGAAGGCAGCAAGCCAGCTTACAGGGTACCGAGCAGGCCACATGGTGCACAGCTCTCCCCTCCAACAACTTGCTGCCACCTCCCAGCATCTGCCGCTTGAGGCAACTGCCTCATTTTGCCTAATGGTAGGGCCGGCCCTGAAGACTAATAATAATAAATCGCCAATGGCTAAAATCCAATGTAAGCCCTACTTAGAGTAAACCCATTAAAATGAATGGGGCTTATGTTAGTCACGACTAACTTAAGTCCAATTAATTTCAATGGGTCTACTCTAAGTTGGACTTATGCTGGATTTTACGCAATATTGTCCTTTAGAGAGGAATGCAAGCAAAAAACCAGGGAGACCCCCCCACCCCACCCCACCCCACGGAGCTGACAATCTAATTTTCAACAACGAGGGAGTCAGAAAAGGGTGAAGAAAAGAAGAGCATAGGCAGGAACTGGCATGACTCACCCATGTGTGACTGAGCGCATGATCCAAACCAGAAGCACCTTGGATAGCTCCTTTAGAGTTCTGACTGAAACCCAGAGTGGATTCACAGCCCCACTGATGTTGCAGCCACCAGCCTCCACTGATCCAAACTACTGAAACTAGATTAACAGTAATTCCCTCCCCTCACAGAATCTTGGAGAATGTAGTTTTACAAGCGAGCTGGGGATCTCTGCGAGTTCTTTGCACACCTTGCCAAACTTCATTTCCCAGAATCCTTTGAGGGAAGCTATGACACTTTCCATCATCAGTTATAAAACAAGGCCAGACACTGAGAGAAACAGGCTTAATGGAAGCTGCCACCTGGATCAATAAGCAATCAGACCTGGAGGGCTGCAAAGATGTCTCTGAGTAGAACTGACGGCGAATGTGATGTTTATTGATTGCGTCGCAGGGCGGCCTCTCGGGGGAGGGGGGGCGCATCAGCTGCTTTTACGCCAGACAGGTGTGTCACGTGCTTGGTTATTCATTTACAAGGTGTCCTGCTAAAACACGGGACTATCACATTAGTTTGCATTCCCCAAAACGCCCCAAGGGGTAAACATTTTCAGGGGGAAGACTTTTGCAGGGCGGGGAAAGAGAGAACTGAAGTGCTCAGGCTGTTATTTTTTTAATAATACCTGTTCACGAGTGGGGCTGCAAGAAAATGTTGCAGTATATCCTCACCCCCTAACATGAATGCAGGTCTAAACACCCATGCCTTTCTCCCAGGAGACTACAAGCTGTTAGCACAGGAACGCACAACCTTTTCAACCTGGGGGCTGCACGGGATGCTGGTTCAGGGGTCTGCCCCACACACACACACACACACACACACACTAGAGATTCTGAGACAGATTGCGGCTAGCAGTGATTTATATGAGGATATCTGGGGAATCGAGTGGAGAGTACAGGCAGGGGGGAATTCATTGCTGTAAATTCTGACTTCTGTAGTAAATGTAACCTTTTCCTTTTGCATACTTAGACTTAGCTTATGTCTAAGAGATTAATTCCACACACTTGCCTTACCCACTGCACTGCTTGGCCCTGTTTTTATTTCTTTTTTATTTATATCCTGCCTTTTTTCCTCTTGCAAGGAACCCAAGGCGGCTTATATGATCCTCCTTGTCTTAGAATCATAGAATCATAGAATCATAGAATAGTAGGGTTGGAAGGGGCCTACAAGGCCATCGAGTCCAACCCCCTGCTCAATGCAGGAATCCAAGTCAGAGCATCCCTGACAAATGGCTGTCCAGCCTCGTCTTGAAGGCCTCCAGTGTGGGAGAGCCCACCACCTCCCCAGGTAATTGGTTCCATTGCCGTATTGCTCTGACACTCAGGAAGTTTTTCCTGATGTTCAGTCGGAATCTGGCTTCCTGTAACTTGAGCCCATTATTCCGTGTCCTGCACTCTGGGATGATCAAGAAGAGATCCTGGCCTTCTTCTCTGTGACAACCTTTCAAGTACTTGAAGAGTGCTATCATATCTCCCCTCAGTCTTCTCTTCTCAAGGCTAAACATGCCCAGTTCTTTCAGTCTCTCTTCATAGGGCTTTGTTTCCAGTCCCCTGATCATCTTTGTTGCCCTCCTTTGAACCCTCTCCAGCTTGTCTGCATCCTTCTTAAAGTGTGGTGCCCAGAACTGGACACAGTACTCCAGATGAGGCCTAACCAGTGCTGAGTAGAGGGGAACTAGTACTTCCCGGGATTTGGAAGCGATGCTTCTATGAATGCAGCCCAAAATAGCATTTGCCTTTTTTGCAGCCACATCACATTGTTGGCTCATATTCAGCTTGTGATCGACGACAATTCCAAGATCCTTCTCGCTCGTCGTGTGGTTGAGCCACTTATCCCCCATCTTGTAACTGTGCATTTGGTTTCTTTTTCCTAGGTGCAGAACTTGGCATTTGTCCCTATTAAATGCCATTCTGTTGTTTTCTGCCCAGCACTCCAGTCTATCCAGATCACTTTGAATTTTGTTTCTGTCTTCCAAAGTATTAGCTATCCCTCCCAATTTTGTGTCATCTGCAAATTTGATCAGCATTCCCTGCACCTCCTCCTCCAAGTCATTAATAAAAATGTTGAAGAGCACTGGGCCCAGGACTGAGCCCTGCGGTACCCCACTCGTTACCTCTCCCCAGCTTGAGAAGGTCCCATTGATAAGCACTCTTTGAGTCCGATTCTGTAGCCAACTGTGGATCCACCGGATCGTTGTTTCATCTAGCCCACTTCGAGCTAGTTTGCTCATCAGGATATCATGGGGCACTTTGTCGAAAGCTTTGCTGAAGTCGAGGTATATGATGTCTACAGCATTCCCACAGTCTACAAGGGAGGTGACTTGATCAAAAAATGAGATCAGATTTGTCTGGCAGGACTTGTTTTTGACAAATCCATGTTGGCTTCGAGTAATCACGGCATTGTTGTCAAGGTGCTTCCAGATGGATTGCTTTATGATCTGCTCCAGAATTTTCCCAGGGATTGATGTCAGACTGACTGGTCTGTAGTTCCCAGGTTCCTCCTTTTTACCCTTTTTGAAGATAGGGACAACGTTAGCCCTCCTCCAGTCATCTGGCACTTCCCCTGTCCTCCATGATTTCTCAAAGAGAATAGACAGCGGTTCTGAGAGTTCTTCTGCCAGTTCCTTTATGACTCTAGGATGCAGTTCATCTGGCCCTGGAGATTTGAACTCATTCAAAGTAATGAGGTGTTCCTTGACCATATGCCTGTCGATCTCAAGCTGCAATCCTGCCCCTTCAGCCTGTACTTCGCCTTTGCCAGGGGGGTCATAGACCCTCTTTTGGGAGAAGACTGAGCCAAAGTAGGAATTGAGCACCTCTGCCTTTTCTTTGTCCTCTGTTATCATTTTGCCATCCTTATTTAATAGCTGAACAACCATTTCTTTCCTCTGCCTTTTACTATGCACGTAGCTGAAGAAAGCCTTTTTGTTGTTTTTAGCATCCCTCGCTAACCTCACCTCGTTCTCCGCTTTAGCCTTCCTGACGCCATCCCTGCAATTCTGTGCTACCTGCCTGTACTCTTCCTTTGTTACTTGGCCTTCTTTCCACTTCCTATATGTGTCCTTTTTTGTTTTCAGGTCATCCCTAAGCTTTTTGTGAAGCCACATTGGCTTCTTCTGTTGTCTTCCACCTTTTCTTCTTGTTGGAATTGTTTGTGATTGTGCCTTGAGAATTTCCTTTTTTAAAAGTTCCCACCCATCTTGGACTCCTTTTCTCGCTAGCATTGCTTGCCATGGGACCTTACTGATCATTGTTCTGAGTTTATTAAAATCAGCTTTCCTAAAATCCAGGGTACGCGTTTGAGTACACTCGGCTTTTGCTTCCCTTAGAACCAAGAACTCAAGTACAACGTGGTCGCTTTCCCCCAGAGTTCCTGTAACTGCTACTTTATCCACTAAGTCATCTCTGTTGGTTAGGATCAAGTCAAGGATAGCCGATCCTCTAGTTCCTTCCTCTACTTTCTGTAGGAGGAAGTTATCCGCCACACAAGTCAGGAATTTCCTGGAGGGGCCATGTTTTGCAGAATTTGTCTCCCAACAAATATCGGGGAAATTGAAGTCCCCCATTACTACTACATCATGCTTCCTTAAAAAATTGGCTATTTGCTTTTCAAAAGTTTCATCCTTGTCTTCTCCTTGATTGGGTGGCCGGTAGTAGACTCCGACCACCAGGTTCCTTTTATTCTTTGCTCCATTTATTTCAACCCAGATGCTCTCGATGGGGCTACCAAGCTCCTCCTCCTGTATTTCTGTGCAGAGATATGTATTTTTCACATACAGTGCAACCCCGCCTCCCTTTCTGTTCCTCCTGTTCTTTTTGAACAAGTTATATCCTTCAACTGCTGTATTCCAGTCATGAGAGTCATCCCACCAAGTCTCAGTTATACCTATCAAGTCATAATTTCCCTCCTGTATTAAGAGTTCAAGTTCGTTCTGTTTGTTTCCCATACTCTGGGCATTAGTATATAGACATCGAAGACCATGTGCTTCATAGTCTGGCTTTCTTCCTACCTGTGTCTGAAGACTATTATTGGGCGCTATCAGAGCTGTTCTCTCCATTGCAGTGCATGCGCCTACGTCCATTGTTACCCCCAACATTACATCTCCCTTCCCCGTAGGATTCAGTTTAAAGCCCTCCTGATGAAGTTCTTCATGCTGTGGCCAAACACATTCTTCCCAGCCTTTGTGAGGTGCAACCCATCCCTAGCCAACAGCCCATCTTCCAGGAAGTATAGCCCGTGGTCCCAGAATCCAAATCTCTCTCGTCGGCACCACCTTCGTAGCCAGTCATTCACCCAGAGTATTTTTCGTTCCCTTTCTATCCCTCTTCTAACTACTGGAAGGATGGATGAGAAAACTATCTGGGCCCCAAAGTTCTTGAGTTTCCTTCCCAAAGCTTCAAAGTCTGACGTGATCTCTTCGTAGCTCCGCTTGGCGGTATCATTTGTTCCCACATGGATGAGAAGAAAGGGATACCTGTCAGTGGGCTTTATGAGTGCAGGCAACCTTTCAGTCACGTCTCTAATCTGTCCTCCCGGGAGACAACATACCTGGCGAGTCCACGGGTCTTCGCGACATACTTGGGTCTCGATCCCACGCAGCAAGGAGTCTCCCACTACTACCACTCTTCTCTTCTTCTTCTTGTAGGCCTGGGTTTCATCGCCTCTGTTTGACTGACCTTTAGCCTCTTGCTCACTCTCATGCAGGTTCCCCTGTGATTCTTCCTCTGCAGGCTGTCCTCCAGTCTCATCTGCAAGTACCTGGAATCGGTTCCACAGCTCCACCGCTTCCACTGGTGCAGAGTGGCGTCTAGTTCTTCTTCTCCTAACTGTCACCGTTTTCCAAGGAGTATCCTCTACTCCATTTTTCTTCACCTCAGCATTTCCCACTGCCTCATCTTGCTGTTGCTCTTCAAGCTTCTGGTCTGCCCTTTGTTGCTGTAGTTCCCCCATTCTGTCCAAGAACTCTTCGTGTTCTCTTATTCCCCGGAGGGTTGACAGTCGCCGCTCCAGTCCACTTACTTTTTCCTCCAGCAGCGTGATCAACTTGCACTTGTTGCAGGTGTAGGCCAAGTTGTTCTCAGGCAAGAAAACAAACATTGCACACACCTTGCAGGTCACCACCACTGGAGAGTCTTGTCCTTCCATAGCCTCTTTTCCCTTTTTGTGTCTAGCTTTGTGATTGTTCTAGACTAGCCTGTGCCTGCTCCTCTACTCAGTAGAGGTTAAAAGCAGAGTCCCACTGGTGTGGAAGTGTGTGTTACAAGACAAATAAATGAAAAAAGTTAGTAAAAAATAAATAAATAAAAAAAAATGTTAGGGGCCTCCCCCTTGACCTCCCCTGCCGAACTCCCCTGGCCAACTCCTGTTTGCTCCCCCTGTCTGCTCACTCTGTTCGCTCGCTCTCTGGGAGCTTGCCTGCTTCTGTAGTCCCTGGACCAGCTGGAGCAGCTTGCTCTGCTCTGCTCTGCTCAGCTGGGAGGCGGGAAACAGACTGAAGCTTCCCGCCCAGTCAGCTGCTGGGAGTACTCAGGCCACACCCCTCCAATTCAGTTGGAGCTCTCAGAAGCTCCTGGTGAGCTCACAGCCAGTCAGAAGGATAAAGGGCAGCGCCCTGGGCTTCCTGCAACCCACTTACCTCTTAGCCTCTGTCTCCTTTGTCTCCTTTCTCTTCAACCCCTGCAACTCCCCTGGCCAACTCCTGTTTGCTCCCCCTGTTCGCTCGCTCTGTTTGCTCGCTCTCTGGGAGCTTGCCTGCTTCTGTAGTCCCTGGACCAGCTGGAGCAGCTTGCTCTGCTCTGCTCTGCTCAGCTGGGAGGCGGGAAACAGACTGAAGCTTCCCGCCCAGTCAGCTGCTGGGAGTACTCAGGCCAACTGCTGGGAGTACTCAGGCTGCTGGGAGTACTCTTCATTTTACGCTCACAACAACCCTGTGAGGTAGGTTAGGCTGAGAGTCAGTAACAGGCCCAAAGTCACCCAGTGAGTTTCATGGCTGAATGGGGACTAGAACCTGGGTCTCCCAAGTCCCAGTCTAACACTCTACACCACATTAGTAGTACCTGTGCTACTGATGGTTTGGGAATCGTGCTTACTTATAGGGGCTTCCCTTTTTAAAGTGTCTGATGGACGCCCCCTCAGAATAGGCGAGGGGTCCCCACTTCAGTCTTTTGTGCCCTAAAACAGTCCTGGGGAGATGCCTGCACCAATGGGCGATCCAGGCCCTCCACTCTCTGTTCTGAAAAAGCAAGCTGACTTACTTCAGCAATCAATTCAGCAGTGAAGTACTTCATCTTGGTGGGTGCAGACACACTGAATTACTCTCCCCTAGCATGGACAGTACTAAAGGGAAGCCCTTTGCAACTGAACAGTGCCAGCCATTCAGGCTTGGAAGGGCCCTTGGGCAAGACGCCCGCAATCAGCCTCCTCCTTGAGCGAGTCCCCCTTCTCACCGCCATGGTCACCCACTGTTCTGGCGTCTCCACCTCTTTCTCATCACTGCTCTGACTTGCATGCAGACAGCCAGTGAGTAAGGAGGCCGTGGCATCCACTGCTCCTCTGTCTCACCACCACCGTTGTCTGGGCCCGAGCGAGAGGCAGGGGAACAAGCAGGTTGCAATGGGGAAGGAACAATTCCAGGGGGTTCTTGTCCGTGGGCCCTTGCTAGGGTACAGGCCCTTGGCAGATGTCCGAGTACGCCTACCTTTGCGGCCTGCCCTGCGTGCTGAAGCTACTGATGGAGTAAACTGCTGCTGTTTGAACGGGTCGGTCCTCGGATACTTTTCTTCTTTGCCGGCTGCTTTCCCACCATCAAACTGATTTCATAGAATCATAGAATAGTAGGGTTGGAAGGGGCCTCCAAGGCCATCGAGTCCAACCCCCTGCTCCATGCAGGGGGGTTGGAATTTCCTTCCACCCCCAGCCAAGCCGGTGAAGTCTGTTCAGTGACTAGCCATCAAACCCATTCAAGAAACACCTTTCGTTGTTAACTAATAGCAACGGGGGGCGTGGGGGCTTCCAGACAAGGCTTTCCTTGCACTATGTCCCTGCCTCATACATGGAATTTTACCGGGGGTGTGGGGGACAGGTCCAGATGTCATCTTCTTCCACTCATAACCCTCCCCTGTTTTCCTGCCACTTCTTCTGTCTTTTTTTTTAACCGCAAAAAAAATCTGTTACAGCGAAAAAGTCGGAAGAGCTGCACTATGGCTTCTGATTGGTGATGCTTGGAGCTCTCTGTATGGAGGCATCCCTGGAGACCAACATCCCAAGGTAGGCATAGAGCAAAGTCGCTTCTTGAGGCACTCAGATGAAACGCTTGTAACTAGTATGTAAGATACTAGCAAGATACTAGTAACGAAGACATCAGTATGCAAGTCTGTACTACGTGGACTTTACACCATCCTGGTGCCCTCCATATGTGATGGACTACAACTCTCATGCTGGTTGCGGGATGCTGGGAGTTGAAGTCCAACACATCCGAGGACATCAGCTAGAGGAAGGTTGGTTTACACCTTCAAAGCAGGAAAGACAACCTCTCTGCTGCAATGATTTGTCCTGTGGGTTTTCTTAACTTAGTGGGGCTGGGAACAAGACGCGAAGACACTTGTGTTGCCAGGATTCAGTTCTTCCTTGCTGGCTTTGCCCCACGTTACAGACTCCTGACTTCTGCAATGCAGCTCGAATAATCCCTCGGAGGCTTCTGCTGTGTGCATGTGTGCCTGAGAATCCTATCAATATTGCATAATGTGATTCCCTCTAGGAGAAGGGTTACTGTCTGTCTTTCTGGCTGACAACCACTGCTCCATTTGATTATTGGAAAGAACTGAGGATTCTGGTTTCCCTTCCTTAACCCCCCGACATGCACACAATTGAATGCCAGCACCTGACCTCTGCTCTGTCATGGGTGGCAAATCTACAGAAGAAAGCAGAATTGAGATACTTTGCTCACTCTTTCTAGCATAAAGTAGCCAGGTCACGACTCTGGTTCCTGATGCTTTAAAGGACACTATCTGCAATAGAAACATCACAGACCAGTCAGTCTGACATCAATCCCTGGGGATATTCTGGAGCAGATGATAAAGCAATCATTCTGTAAGCACCTTGAAAACAATGCAGTGATTACTCAAAGCCAACAGGGAGTTGTCAAGAACAAATCCTGCCAGATGAATCTGATCTCATCTTTTGATCCAGTCACCTCCCTTGTAGACTGTGGGAATGCTGTGGATATAATATACTTCGACTTCAGCAAAGTTTTCAACAAGGTGCCCCATGATATTCTGATGAGCAAACTAGCTAAGAGTGGGCTAGATGAAACAACGATCCGGTGGATCCACAGTTGGCTACAGGATCGGACTCAAAGAGTGCTTATCAATGGGATCTTCCTAAACTGGGGAGAGGTAATGAGCGGGTACCGTAGCACTCAGTGCTCTTCAACATTTTTATGAATGACTTGGATGAGGAGCTGCAGGAAACACTGATCAAATTTGTAGATGACACAAAATTGGGCGGGATAGCTAATATCTTGGAAGACAGAAACAAAATTCAAAGTGATCTTGATAGACTGGAGCGCTGGGCTGAAAAGAGAATGAAATTTAATAGGGATAAATGCCAAGTTCTGCACCTAGGAAAAAGAAACCAAATGCACAGTTACAAGATGGGGGATACTTGGCTCAGCAACACTACAAGCAAGAAGGATCTTGGAATTGTTGTAGATCACGAGCTGAATATGAGCCAACAATGTGATGTGGCTGCAAAAAAAGGCAAATGCTCTTTTGAGCTGCATTCATAGAAGCATAGCTTCCAAATCCCAGGACATACTAGTTCCCCTCTACTCAGCACTGGTTAGGCCTCATCGGGAGTACTGTGTCCAGTTCTGGGCACCACACTTTAAGAAGGATGCAGACAAGCTGCAGGGGGTTCAGAGGAGGGCAACGAAGATGATCAGGGGACTGGAAACAAAGCCCTCCGAGGAGAGACTGAAAGAACTGGGCATGTTTAGCCTTGAGAAGAGAAGACTGAGGGGAGATATGATAGCGCTCTTCAAGTACTTGAAAGGTTGTCACAGAGAGGAAGGCCAGGATCTCTTCTTGATCATCCCAGAATGCAGGACACGGAATAATGGGCTCAAGTGACAGGAAGCCAGATTCCGGCTGAACATCAGGAAAAACTTCCTGACTGTTAGAGCAATACGACAATGGAACCAATTCCCTGGGGAGGCGGTGGGCTCTCCCATGCTGGAGGCTTTCAAGATGAAGCTGGATAGCCATCTATCGGGGATGCTCTGACTTGGATTCCTGCATTGAGCAGGTTGGACTCAATGGTCTTACAGGCACCTTCCAACCCTACTATTCTATGAACACTTCATCCCAGTTTAACTGTCATGGCTCCCCCAGCCAAAATCCTGGGAACTGTACTTTGGTGATGGGAAGGCAGCATCATATATTCAAGACAGAATTCCCAGCACCCTCGCTGAAGTGTAGTCCCCAGGATTTTGCTCCCCAGGTATTACGTGTCAAGGAGTCGCTGAAAAATGGAGGTCCCAGGCACTGAACCTTTGCAAGACAAAGCAGATGCTCACAGAACTACATTTCCTGGCATGCCCTCTGGAGAGAGAAATGACTCTTCGATCACTGTGAAGCATGTACGAGTCACCTAGAAGGGAGCATTTCATCAGCAGAGGCTTTTACCACTATGGTGCTGCTGGCCAAGGAGACAGCTGCATCTGGCATTAGGGTTACTTTAAAGGGCAGGAGCCCTCTCAAGGTGTGGGCCTGAAAATCTGACTTGGGTTAAGCAAAAAAGAATTGCGAGGAAAAAGCAGGTCTTTGTAGCAGGGGCCAGAACAGAGGAGAGGCGGCCCAGCTATGCAGATCATGTGGGAGAACCCCATGTTAAATGATGGGAGCGGGGTGTGCACCTCAGGCCTCAAGGAAAAGGAACAGCCATCCTCAAAGTCAGGCCATCAGCATCGCTGGTCACAGTTTCAGCTCTTTAACCAATGGTCCACTCTGCTTTTTTTACCAAGGTTCCCCTTATGACCTGGACTCCCTGAGCAACCCCTTAAGGATCTCTTGCCTCCTTAAGAATCCCACCTTCCTTCTCTTAAACTTCCCCCTCCCAGTAACATGGGGTTTAGGCTGTAGGAGTGGGGTGACTGACACTCTAGACACAGGGTTTAACCACAACAGGGTTTAACCATTAACTGGTAAATTAAAGCAAGCAAATCACAACTAAAGGCATTTACACAATAGAGCTGAGAATACAAAAGGCATTAAGAGAAAATAAAAGTAGCAAAACGCAAATTCCTTTACCCTAGCTATCCTTAAGTCTTTTCTAGGCTGCTGCTTCCTCCTCACTCTTCAGACCCTGCTCTCACTTCAGGCTCTGGCTGTCTCTCTCTTGCTCTGGCTGCAGCCTGGCATTTCTGACTCTTACTGGCTCGCTCCCTCTCTTTATATACCCTCCTCCCTCAAAACCAAAAGTACTGCTTCAAACCTGAAGAAATGAAACTTGAGTGGAGAAATTAAACTGACGCTTAACCAGGGAAATGAAACTACTCAGGGTTACCCCCTCCCAACAGAAAATTCCAAAGGTCCTTGAAACAAAGGACCAGGGCTGGCACCAAGGGTAAGTATGGTTGGGCAGGTGCTGAGGACCCACACCCCAGCAGGGGCCCACTGATATAAGCCACCAGGAGTTGCTCCTCCTCTTCACCATTGCAACCTGCTTGTTCACCTGCGTCTGGTTCTGGCCCAGACAATGGTGGTGGTGGTGGTGGTGAGGAGAAAAGCAGATGCCGCGGCCTCCTTGCTCCCTGGCTGTCTGCCTGCCAAGCAAGCAAGTGGTGGCAATGATGAGAAAGAGGAGGAGGAGCTGAGAAGGTCCCTGACTCAGGGATGGGGCCCACTGAGGGAGTCTTGCCCAAGGAATCTCAAAAACCTGGAGCCAGGTCTGCAAAGGGCACACCTGCTACACCCATTAGCCCTCTGGCTGGCAGTTGGAAGGATCAGGCAGTACTCCCCAGAAGGCCAGATCTCGCCCAAAGGCCGCCAGCTGCCGCTGACACCCACCTTGTGGCGACTCGCCTGTGCTTTGCCCTGACACGTGAAGCAGTGGCCGATCCTCGAAAAGCAAAGTGCCTGAGTGTCATGAGGGCAATGCAGCCTCATCAACAACAGAACTTAATCTTCCCTCGGGGAAACTCCAAAAGGACGCAGCGAGCCCTGGAGGAGACCATGCTTGCCACAAACAAAAGAGAAGCTCTCGGGGAGGGGAGGGGAGGGGAGGGGAGGGGAGGGGAGGAGGGTGCGTTCCAGCCCTATGGGGAAAAGCGTCTGCATTCTAGAAGTGGCGAGAGTTGGGGGTATCGGGGTGGGGCAATCAGATAATCAGGCATAAGTTTGGAAATACATCTCTATCAGCTTTCCCCAACCTGGGGCCTTTCAGATGTGTTGGACTTGTTGTTCAGTCGTTCAGTCATGTCCGACTCTTCGTGACCCCATGGACCATAGCACGCCAGGCCTTCCTGTCCTGCGCTCTCTGGCCATTGGCTATGCTGGCTGAGGTTGATGAGACATGTAGTCCAACATATCTGGAGGGTGCCAGGCTGGGGAGGCTTACCTTTATCTATGCAAACTAGTGGGACCTGCAACAATACGCTGCAGCGTAAAGTGCAGTTTTCCAGCCATTCCATTCCCCCGTCAAGTCCCTGCTCTTCTGTTCCCCCTGCGGCTCCAACAGTCAGACAGCATTCTGTGGCCCCCAGCATGCTCAGTTCTGCCTGGGTTGTTTTTGGTTTCCCCTCCCCCTTTAGGGCTTGTTGTTAGATGTTTTGTACTTCTGCAAACTTTGGGGTTCCCCTCAGTCAGCCGATGCCTCCCTCTCGTGCATGGATAGTGCAATTTTTGCTACATGAGGATTCAGAGAATTGAGTTTGCTATCTGTATATACGATATAAAGAGTGGTCAACCCTACGTGGGCAGATCTAGCGTAGCCTCAGTTATCCAGCAGAAACATCCAGAGCACAGGGGAAGAGACTGAACACCGCCACCCTTGTCTCTGCTGGAGCCTTGAGAACTTCACCAGCGTGAGAGAGTGGAGCATGGGAGACATCAGATGCTGCAGGCTGTAAGAAACCTGGCTGCTATTTTCTGAACTTCGTTTTCCTGGCGTAGCTGTTGCAGTTCGTAGTGTTTATTAAAGCCTTAATGCATAGAAAATATTTAGTTCATTGGGCTCTGGTTTACACACTACTGAAAGATAATAACTGATACTGTGTTGCAATGTTTGATTTTGCCTATTTTGTAATTAATCTGAAATGTTATTATGTTAGTGAAATGAGTTGTTTATGACTGTAACGAGGTCCTATTAGAATGATGAATTGGTATGCTTTTTGTTGTTGTATTGCTGTTTTGTACGTCGCTTTGGGCACTTTTTGTAGAAAAGCGGCATATAAATTAAATGATGATGATCCATGTTCTGGTTACCTCCAGGTTAGACTACTGTAATGTGCTCTACATGGGGCGGCCATTGAAGACAGTTCAGAAACTGCTATGTGTGCAGAATGTGGCTGCTAGATTACAAACTGAGACTGGGGTATTTGGATCATATTACATCTGTGCTCTGCCAGCTGCACTGGCTCTCAGTCCATTTCTGGGCCCAGTTCAAAGCACCTGGCTTTGACCGTTAAAGCCCTTCCTGGCTTAGGACCAGGGGACTTGATGGACCATCTGTCTCGATATGCACCTATCCAATCATTAAGAATTGCAGTAGAGAACATCCTACAGATTCTCTCACTGACTGAAGGGAAGGGAATGGTTACCAGAAAGAGGGCCTTCTCAGCAGTGGCACCGCAAAGGTGGAATGCTGTCCCCACAGAGGCTCACCTTGTTGTTCTTTGGATGCCAAAAAAAGACCTTCTTTATTTTTCAAGTTTTCTAAATCTTGCTGACTGTTTTATGCTGCTTTTATGTTTTTGTGGCCTTTTGGTTTATTATGTGTGGGGCATTTTGTTTTTTGTATTGACGTTTGGATTCTTTTTGTAAACTACGGCGAGTGATAAATTTGAAGTGCAGGCGCTCGTCATGACAGTCCCCATTGCCATGTTCCAAAGGAAAGTCTAAAAATTCAGGCTGCTGTGTTAAGCCATATCAACAAACCAGTTCTAGAAGGTTTCATCTCCCCTGGGAACAGGCTTTCTGCAAAGCTAATGGGTCTTAATTGTCCATTCCAGACCAAGCCACCCCAAAATACTTTGCATCACAACAGGATGCAAAGTATTCCGCCCCTCCCGCCGCCACCCCAGCTACTGTGAGGATCGCAGCTAAGCTCAGAGGGAACAGGGAATTCTGAGGGGGGCGGCAGATGACATCAGCGTCCCTGCTAATAAAAAAGTGTCAGCGCTGCATCCCTGCAAACCCTGGCCCCACTACCACTGAAATGACTGTGGAAATACCAACCTTGGAAATATCAACCTTGGAAATATTTTTGAAAGGTGGTATAAAGATACTTATGACACACAGACAGACAGGAACCCACTTTCACAGCATTCCAAGGCATTTGTTCCGGGGTGGAGAATGTGTGTTGGAAGTCTAAGTCACATCCATCACACTTTAGACAGAACATGCGCCTCTGCACCCTTCCCGCAGCCTGGCACACTGATGCAGACCATGAAATCAGCCCACGTTAAGTGCCCATAGCTCATCCCAGGCTACACTACAGATTCTTTCCGGACATCTGGCAAAATGATCTGATAGGTCCAGATCATTTCCAGACTAGAACCAGGGAGCCTGTCCATTTCTAAACAAGATCTGCCAACGTTATCTTTCTCCTGATCTGATTTGAACCTTCCTCGCAGCTTCCTAAGCAATTTCCAATTAAGTAATTAGCTTCTAGCACTGTTGCTTTAACTCCCCCTTAGCCCTTCATCATTATCATCATCGTTATTATGTTGCTACAGCATGATTGGCTCCTATTGCCTTTCCAGACAACAAAGAAAGAAGGACTAAAACCCATTCGCCACAATTTCACTTACAAAATCCTCCAGTGTTCTCCAGTCTAGGTCCTGCTCAAGATCTTCCCCTGGAGACGTTTTGGAGCATCTAACAGCTTATAAAGGGAGGAGGAGGAATTTTGGCAGGAGTAGTAAAAGTGAACATAGTTGCCATAAAACTTAGCAGAAGTACAGAAAACCCACAACGAACAAGAAGGAGAAGGAGAATGGACAGTACCCTCAGAATTCTCTCAAGGGAAGCTTGGGAAGGGTGCCCATTTCTTAGAAGAGGTGCTGGGATGCAGAGCCCATGTGGGAGCCCTGCCATCTGCCCTGAAAGGGAACCCCCAATCTTTAATTCTAAAAAATGTGGTGGCAGGATACAGTTTCTCTCTGGTGAAGAACATGCAAACTGTCCACATCTTCAGATGTTCTTTCCTGACATAATCTTACTTCATCTCTGATCATTTCTTCAGGGGCAGGCCTAAATGGCCTCATTTGAAAGAGGAGGGGTCCCAAGACCCAGGCCAAGGGGAAAACGGAGAGCTCAGTGGTAGAGCAAATGCTGTGCCCAGGCCCAATCCTTAGCATTACCAGATAAAAGGGACTTGGGTATGAGGATGGGAGCTCTCTACCTTTAAGTCCTGGAGAATTGCAGCCAGCCAGAGTACAGCAGCCTTCCCAAACTGGACACCCCCTAGATATGGTGAACTACAATCCCAAAATCCCCAGCCAACCTGTAAGGTGATGAAGACTGTAGTCTACCACTTCTGGAGGGTGCCCAGTTGGGGAATGCTTGAGTAGACAATACTGGACCCATAGTCTGATTCAAATGCCCATAATGCCCATCAGTAGAAAGCGCCATCACCTGGTTCCTGTCATCCATGCTATGGGAATGTCCAAAATGGAGTACAGAAATGGGCTGTTTGTGGGTCTGCCTTTGAAGACCTTTTGGAAACTTCAGTTAAGCCAAAATATAGCAGCCAGACTGCTGACTGTCACAGGTTGTATTTAGATGGTTCTAAAACAGCTTCCTGTGCATTTCTGGGCCCAGATTTAAGTGCTGGTTTTAACCTTAGCACAAAAGCTCTTTGCAGCTTGTGACTCAGGTGTCCGAGGGACCACTCACTGCTATTTGCCCCTTCCCCAAATACTCTCTAGTGGGGTGGTTGGGGGATTTTCAGGGGAAAAAGACACAGGGCCCCAATCCAGACTGGGAGCACCTCCTGGACTGGGGCCCCCACAACTGCTCCTCCCCCCCAATATATGTGTGTGTGTGTGTGTTGTGTGTGTGAATAATGTAATGTGTTGTTTGGTCCTGTGTTTTAGGGCCCAGGTGAAAACAGTTTCAGTTGTCCAGGCCTTTTAATTCAGAATATGTGTTGTTTTATCTACTTCCTACTGCTTTTAATGCTGTTCTAACTTTCCTGCTGCTTTTCATGTTGTTGGATGTCATTTAACTGCTGGGATTTTACTCTTGTTTTAGCACTGTTGTATGTTTAGCTTTAATACTGTCATTTTTTGTTGTTATTAAATTGCCAGCTGCCTTGGGGTGCTTCCAGATGGAAGACTCCTCACACTGCCAATCAAAAGATATTGTGCATTTGGAGGGCCTCATTCTGACTCACCATCCTTAACGGATTTTTTTGTGGGGAAAAAAGGATGGAAAAGCGGTGGGAAAACACAGAAGGGTTACAAATGGAAGACAATGAGATCTGGATACACACTGGTAGAATTCTGTGAACAAGGCAGGACAATTGCATGATAAAAGCCACATCTGGAAGCATCCTTATGATGAGGCGGGATATAAATGCATTTTAAAAATTTATAACTCAGTGGGAGAGCTTGTCAGAGCTGGGAGACCTGTGGCCTTCCAGATGTTTTGGCCTACAACTCCCACCCTCCCTGGCCATTGGCTATGCTGGCTAGGGCTGACGGGACTTGTAGGCCAAAACGTCTGGAGCTTAACAAGAACTTAAGAAGAGCCATGCTGGATCAGATCAAGGGTCCATCTAGTCCAGCATAGGAAATCCACAAGTAGAACATGAGTGCAATAGCACCCTTCCGACCAAGTTCCCCAGCAACTGGTACACAAAGGCACACTGCCTCTGATACTGGAGGTAGCACATGGCCATCAGGACTAGTGGACACTGATAGCCTTCTCCTCCTCCATGAATTTGTCCAATCCCCCTTTAAAGCCATCCAAATTGGTGGCCACCACTACGTCTTGTGATAGTGAGTTCCATAGTTTAACTATGTGCTGTCTGAAGAAATCCTGCCTTTTATCTGTCCTGAGTCTCCCACCAATCAGCTTAAAGGGAGGATCCCACTGGGTTCTAGCATTCTGAGAGAGGGAGAAAATGTCTCCCTATCCACTTTTTCCACACCACGCATAATTTCGTACACCTCTCTCATGTCTCTCCTTACTGGCCTTTTTTCTAAGCTGCACAGCCCCAGATGTTGTAACCTTTCCTCATAGGGGAGTTGCTCCAGCCCCTTGATCATCTTAGTTGCCTTTTCTGCACTTTTTCCAACTCTACAGTGTCTTTTCTTAGGTGAGGTGACCAGAACTGTACACAGTGCAAGTTACCCAGCCTGGTTTTACATGCAGAAGTTCCCATCCACGCTCTCTGGCAGCTCCTGTTATAAAGGCTCTCACTGAGAATTACAAAAGGGAGAATCATCCCAGCTCTAGTCCCCAAGGAGTCACTTCCAGTAGTGCAGACAAGGCAGGGCTAGGCGGATCAATGGTCTGGCAGCTGAAGGCAGCTTCATCGGTCGTGCAGCAGCATCATTTTAGGGCCTGGATTTAACAGTCCCGTGGAGGCCCCCTTCAGTTGTGAAGCGCACAACATTTCTCTTCTCCCCACATCCTGAAAACACCATTTCATGCTCAACAACTGCTTCTACATTCCTGACACGTTAGAGCACTCCCCACCAAAAAAAAAAAAGACTCAGTGGTTGAATGTTGTTGAACTGTGCGTTAGCATGTTGTCTGAACCCAGGACATTTTCCGCAGGGCAGCTTGTTAACTATGCAGTTAACCACCCTGTTAACCACCCCGTTGGGTTGTTCAGAACAACAACCAACAACAAACCACGGGTTCTCGAAGTGGCTTGTTTGAGAAAAATAAGCCATACTGCATGGTTAACAAGCCACCCTGCAGAAAATGCACTGTGTTCAGGTGCATTCAGGTGCACTGTGTTCAGAAAATGCACTGACCCACGGTTCAACAACAACCCACACTCCACCACTGAGTGTGGTTAGTGTGCTGTGCGAACCCAGTCAGCAACACCCTGTTTGCCGTCCTTGAATACCATGGCCAGGTGCAGTTTCGCATTTTAAATGCTCTTAAACCACAGCTCCGTCATGACAACAGGAACAAAATTGTGTTTGCTTCAGCTGCGTCGATGCTTTATTTGGGAATAAGCACCATTTTGTTATCAAAAAGGATAATATACTTTAAAAGTAAAAATAAGAAAATGAGCATCTGAAACCCAGGCACATGCCTGGTAAGCCACCCCAACTATAAAACGTTTGTTTTGTTTTTAAATAAGAAGAGGGCGAGGATGCAGCCGTGGGCAGCATCTGCCCCAGTGGGTCACAGGTGCTGATTTCAGGCCCGTTTGCTCTCTGGGTGGTCAGCTGGAGGGCACCTGGGCTGCAGAGCCCTGGATTTTGGCTCTGAGACCCAGCTGTAGCTGCATCACCGAGCTTCCTATGCTCGGGACCGGCAAGAGGAGCTTTTTCTACTTAGACCGCGGCTCTCTTGCCCCATGGAAGACAAGCTCCACGTGGCCATAGTCTGCAATAACATAGAACCTATTGCCCACCTCCACCCATCTCCTTTTGATTCCACTCACCCTACTGCAGCCTTGCCCCCCCCTTGCACCCTTCAGCTGTGCTGGACTACAACACCCATCCCTCGCTGACAGGGGGTGGTGTGAGTTACCAGTGGAGCACATCTGGAGGGCCCCAGGTGGACGAAAGCTGCCCTACCGACATGGGTGTTTCCACTCCAAAATTAAGGGGAAAAGGAAAGGTTCCTCCTGTGCAAGCACCGGTCATTACTGACCCCTAGAGGGATGCCTGCTTACGCTGGAGTTTTCATGGCAGACTGTAGCGGGGTTAAGGGAAGAGGCACCAAATAGCCTGCCAAGGTTTGGGGAGGCATGAGCCAGTCTCTCTCAAACAATACAAGGCCCCAGCATGGTGCTAATGAAATCAGCCACTCTAGACCCACGAGATCCACTTTGGTGCGCCAGGTGATGTAATACAGCACTGGGCTAATTGGTTGTTTAGCACAGCCTTGAAGTATCACATTAAATGCCTCCTTGGCTGAGAAGGGAAAACCAAGAAGTATCTACACGTCTTTCCCACCAGATTTTTTTTTACTACAAACCCCATCATTCCCAGCTAACATGGCCAATGGTCAGGGATTATGGGAATTGTAGCTCAAAATATCTGGAGGGTGGGGGAAAGCTCTGGAGTAATAGTATAACTGATTCCCAAAGCGTATGTCCAAATTATTGAAGCAGACACACAGATGGGGCAGTGCTTCCCAAGCCTGCCCCATCCTGAAACCGCAGGTTGGGTATAAAAGCCACCCGCCCTCGCCTTCCAGTCATTAAAACCCGATCTTTTTAGTGATAGGTGGGCCCACCCAAATCTGCACTAGCATTAATCTGGAATCATCGGATTAATTCCCCGGATGTCCTCTGGACGTCTGAAAGATTGCTGTCAGTGCTGGACTGGCTCCGGAGTGAATCGGGCCCCAAGGCCCTGCCATGAGGCAACGGCAGTTATTGTGCCTGATCAAAGTGGCTGTGAGGGCATACGCCCTGATGAACCGAAGAATATTCCATGCTCACACTGAACCAAGGCTCAGAAGTCACCACAACTCAGCCCTGGAACCCTGATTTCAGTTTTAGAACTCTACTCCAGCACAGCTGGATCACAGCCAACAGTGCCCCTGAGAATATGCAAAGTGCCTAAAGAGCCTTGCCAGAGAGAAAAGGTGCCAGCCAGTGCCCTAGGGGACCTACCTTCTAGCACTCCTCCTTAGCCCTGCAAACTCCCCCACACCTCAAACCATTATGGGCTGTACATTCCCAGCAACAGGGCAAACTGTTTCGGCTTGCTGCCAATTAGTGCTAGCCCCATTTCCCTGAAGGGCCTGCTGCTGTCTTATTAAAGCTAATTGGAAGAGAGCTTCTGGCTGCTGAAGATAGAATTTTAACCCCTGGCTGACTGATCCGTCATTACAGGCTCCTTGCCCCCCACCACAAGGTTGTAGATTGGCTGGATTACTGTCCTGCGATGGTCTACCCACAAGAACTTCGGCTGCACCTTATCCAGGCATTCATTTCTGAGAAGATACCCTCGTTCGCACATAATGACAAACCAGAATACATGTTGAGTATGGGTTGAATCATGGGTTGTTGTTAGATGCTAATCCTACACTATGATTTAACTACAGGTTGTTAGCCACAAACAGCCCAGGAAGAGAACCCATGGATTGTTGTTGGGTTGTGAACTCTGGGTTGTTTGTGGTTAATAACCTGTAGTTAAATCATAGTGTAGAGTTAACACATAATGACAACCCACAATTCAACAACAACCCATGATTCAGCCTGTACTCTGGATTGTCATTACAGGCAAACCAGGTCATTCCAGAGCCCTGGCTTGTTTGGAAGAAAACTGGGAGGCCTGTTCTTGCTTCCTGATCTGTGGAGACTGGTTGTGGTTCCTTGGGAGTGTGGAGTGAGTATGATTTTCAACCATGTATGACATGCTCCAAAGCTGAATTGAAGCGCTAGAGGAGGCAGGGGAGGGGGGACTACCAGACTGCTTAGGGTTGCCAACTTTTTTCTGGTAAGGCTCCTGTGCCATTAACCCTGATGAGCAGAAATTCAACAAGAAAAGGATTCAGCTCACCCCCATCTCTGCATTATAGGAAAAGCTGTGCAGAAAGAAAGCTCTAACCAAAGTTAGGAAGTAAGGTCCATTGATTTCCACAAGTTAAATACATGCATTGATCTCTCTGGCTGAAATCACTGGGACTTAGAGGCACTTAACTTTGGTTGGATTATGCCCAAAGAAACCATCCAATCATGGCTGCAGACCTTAAGCGCACTTACTAGGAAGTCATTCTCATGAAACTGAATGAGGCTAACCTGTGAATAAACATGTTTAGGATCAGGCTACACAGTTGCAGGTCTATGCACACTTATATAGGAGTAAGTCCTGATGAATACAGTGGATATTACCTCCATACACAGAATCTGGCTGCGGGTCCAGTGATGAAACACATTTCACAACAGCTTGATCTTCAGATATTAGCAGCTGATAATGCCATGGAAAGCATCACCTGCTAATATCTGGCACTGAGGTACTTTTAAAGAAACCAGGCCAACTTATCTTTGGGTCATAAGGAGAGTCCTGCTGGATCAGACCAAAAAGGTGGCCAACCAGATGCCTTTGGGATGCCCTCAAGCAGGGCAGGAGGGCAATAGCCCTCTCCGCTGTTGTTTCCCAGTAACTGGTATTCATGTTGCCTCTGATCCTGGAAGTAGCATAGAGCCATCATGACTAGTAGCCTTGATTGCCTTATTCTCCATGAATTGTCCTAATCCCCTTGACTGCCAACCCCCTTGTTGGCAACCCTAGCAGGACAGATGGAACAAGATTTATCAGGAGCCAGTAATGTTCTCACCCCGATTAAGAAAACCGTAATCAATCACATGAGCTGCAATTAACTAACCAGTTAAATCTGCATGTGAGTTGTTGTGAAGGGGAAAAACACTATTTTCAGATAATACTCCCATGCAACAGGCATCACCCTTGAAAGAGTCATTCTCCTCTGTGCAAGATGAGAAGAATAATGCCTTGTTTATCATGGTGCCGGAACTGGAGATTCTTGCATTAAAAGATAATTAACCTTGGAGAACTACAACAGCTTGCTGCCTGATTAATTGTTGATCAATGGGTTTTAAACCAATGAGTTTAACTGATTAAGGGTGCAATCCTATGCAAATTTAGACAGGAAAAAGCCATATAATTCCCAGCATTCCCCAGCCAACAGGAATGCTGGGAATTATATGTATCCCTTCCAGATACATAGAATCATAGAATAGAATCATAGAATAGTAGGGTTGGAAGGGGCCTACAAGGTCATCGAGTCCAACCTCCTGCTCAGTGCAGGAATCCAGGTCAGAGCATCCCTGACAGATGGCTGTCCAGCCTCGACTTGAACGCCTCCAGTGTGGGAGAGCCCACCACCTCCCCAGGTCATGGGTTCCATTGTCGTATTGCTCTAACAGTCAGGAAGTTTTTCCTGATGTTCAGCCGGAATCTGGCTTCCTGTCACTTGAGCCCATTATTCCATGTCCTGCACTCTGGGATGATCAAGAAGAGATCCTGGCCTTCCTCTCTGTGACAACCTTTCAGGTACTTGAAGAGCGCTATCCTATCTCCCCTCAGTCTTCTCTTCTCAAGGCTAAACATGCCCATTTCTTTCAGTCTCTCTTCACAGGGCTTTGTTTCCAGTCCCCTGATCAGTCCCTGTACTTCACCTTTGCCAGGGGGGTCATAGACCCTCTTTTGGGAGAAGACTGAGCCAAAGTAGGAATTGAGCACCTCTGCCTTTTCTTTGTCATCTGTTATCATTTTGCCAACCTTATTTAATAGCTGAACAACCATTTCTTTCCTCTGCCTTTTACTATGCACGTAGCTGAAGCAAGCCTTTCTGTTGTTTTTAGCATCCCTTGCTAACCTCAGCTCATTCTCAGCTTTAGCCTTCCTGACACCATCCCTGCAATTCTGTGCTACCTGCCTGTACTCTTCCTTTGTAGCTTGGCTTTCCTTCCACTTCCTATATGTGTGCTTTTTTGTTTTCAGGTCATCCCTAATCTTTTTGTGAAGCCACATTGGCTTCTTCTGTTGTCTTCCACCTTTTATTCTTGTTGGAATTGTTTGTAATTGTGCCTTGAGAATTTCCTTTTTTAAAAGCTCCCACCCATCTTGGACTCCTTTTCTCGTTAGCGTCGCTTGCCATGGGACCTTACTGATCATTGTTCTGAGTTTATGAAAATCAGCTTTCCTAAAATCCAGGGTACGCGTTTGACTACACTCGGCTTTTGCTTCCCTTAGAACCAAGAACTCAAGTACAACATGGTCGCTTCTCCCCAGAGTTCCTGTAACTGCTACTTTATCCACTAATTCATCTCTGTTGGTTAGGATCAAGTCAAGGATAGCCGATCCTCTAGTTCCTTCCTCTACTTTCTGTAGGAGGAAGTTATCCGCCACACAAGTCAGGAATTTCTTAGAGGGGCCATGTTTTGCAGAATTTGTCTCCCAACAAATATTGGGGAAATTGAAGTCCCCCATTACTACTACATCATGCTTCCTTAAAACATTGGCTATTTGCTTTTCAAAAGTTTCATCCTTGTCTTCTCCTTGATTGGGTAGCTGGTAGTAGACTCTGACCACCAGGTTCCTTTTATTCTTTGCTCCATTTATTTTTATCCAGATGCTCTCGATGGGGCTACCAAGCTTATCCTCCTGTACATACAGCAGAGCTGGCTAGGGAATTGTTGGACTTTTTTCTGTGTAAACACACATAGGATTGCACCTTCATTCAACTAAACACTGATCTGCTAGCTGACCACATTTTTAAAAAAACCTTCTAGTCTGGGAACATTTTCTTTTTTTTTTTTAAACCTTCTTGTCTGGGAACAGCAGCCTTCCTGATGTGGAGCCTTCTGGGTATGTTGGCCTGCAGCTCCCAGCCAGCATGGTCATGGGCACCAGGTTGGGGAAGGCTGAATGGATCCACCGAGTCCTCCCAGCTCTGTCTTTGTATGAACCAAGTGATCCATGGTGAGAAACAGAAGCCACAAGGGGCAAGCCAAGGAAAGCCATTCCACGCAGCTTGAACCTGGGGCACAAAGTGAAGGACAAGGGTGGGCCATTTCTGGCCTTCTGGATGTTTTGGCTTACAACTCCCCTTCACCCTAGCCAACCCAGCTGATGATTGGAGTTGTAGGCCAAAACACTTGGAGGCTATATGTTGCCCAGCCCTGATGTAGGGGGATGGTGACTCAACAACGGTATCTAGGAGAACATCCAAATATGACTATCAAGTTCGTCAAATTCAACAGCCCAACGGTTGAACTGCCCCAAGAGAAAAGTCCACTTGTCTCATTGGCCCCCTGATCCACCACCTAAAGGTTTATCATAAGTAAGGTTGCTATCCAATGTTGCACCCTTACCTTGGGGTAAATGTCACTGAACACACTGGGCTTGCTTCCAGATGCATACAGTCAAAAGCAGTCTGCATGTCTCTTTGAAAGCACAGAGTGCTTTTTGACTTAACTTGTTCCATTGGTTTTGAGCCATAGGCTCAAACTCCGCATGGCGTAGGCGTGAAGCTCTGCATTTGGAACTCCTGATATCTTCCTCTGCCCCCACCCCATCTCAAAAGCAAGTGCAGAGGGAGAGCATCTAATGCCTCTTCCCCTCCCCCTTTTTGAGAAAGAAAAAGGCATAGGAAGCTCCAAACATAGAATTCTGCATTGGGGCTCTTAGGCGCAATGGGGTTTAGCTGGATTTGGGCCAGGGTTGCCAAATGACCAGAAAAGAGGGCTGCCCTGCTCTTCTGCCTTTAACAGCAGCTGCAGCAATCTTCATCGTATGGAGGTCAGCTTTGTTTGTTCTATTTGCTTATTTATTATTTTATTTAAGTCATTTTTATCCCCCCCCCTTTTAACAATGGGGTGTGTGAAATCCCCAAGGTGGCTCCCAACATTAAAACACTGCAGCAAGAATGCAACCAGAATTCGAACATCAAACAAACATCTATACCTGCCTATCTATATAAAACTAGCATGAATTGTATTCATAAAAAGCCATGCAAAATTAAGCACATACACACACATTTTCGACTCCAGCCTAAAAACATTATCACCCGGTAATGCCTACAGACCAAGATGCTACCAAAGGCACTGAAGCAGTGAGCAGTAAAAAAAATAAAAATAAAAAAATCACAATTCCAGCAGTGCTATTGAAATTACCGTAAGAAGCCTGTGTTAAAGTTTTTGGGTACTGAATTGCAGCAGGATCACATGCAGTCTTGTTCTAGGCCTGTTTACTCAGAAAAAACTCCTACTGAGCTCAATGGGGCTTTCTCACAAGTAAACATGCACAGGATCATTGCCTTACTCTCCACGATGAATTCTTCACTCCAAGCTGCCTGGAGCCTAGGTGAGAAAAGCAAGGCAATCATATTCCGGATAGTAAATACAGCGACTGCATATTGTTCTTATATTGTTGGCAGGGGATGAAAGAGAGAACCTTCAGAGAGTAAAAATTGCACGCTCTTCAGTATCTTCTTCCTCGCAGCGGCCGCTTCGAGGGAGGACTGCCAGGTGCGCGTTGGGTTTTTCACCTCCTCTGCTTCTGCGCCTTTAGTAGCCGCGCGCACACGAAGGGCTAGCAGCTTCTGGTCGCGGGGCTCGGCGGCGGGGGACACGAGCCCTGGCGCGTGGGTTGGGGTCGGCCCGCTACTAAAGGCGCAGGAGCAGAGCCGGCGGCGCCCAGCCGGTGGCAGCCCTGCCTGCAGGGCCCCGGAGGAAGGGGGCGGCCCTCCTCTCGAGTCCCCGGCGCGCGGCAGGGCGAGCGGAGGGGCGGCAGAGGCGAGCGGCAGAGCCCTCGGGCCAGCTTTCCGCAGCCTGGCCCCTCCAGAGGCGTCGCGCGGCAGCGCCAGCACCCGCCAACGGTGCCGGACGACAGCTCCCATCGGCCCAGCAAGGGGCATGGGAGCCGTAGTCCGACGCCGCTGGAGGGAGCCGGGTTGGGAAGGCTGCCCGGGACGAGTTCCTCGGCGGGCGCGGGGCGCGGCGGGCAGGCGCGCGGGCAGGCGCGCGGGGCGCGGCGCCTAGCCGCCGACCCCTCTGCGGGGGGGGGGGGCGCCGCCGAGACGCAGGCGGGCCCCTTGCGCAGCTCGGAGGGGGCCGCGGCTGCCGGGATCCGACGCGCCCGGGCTCTGGCACGGCCCCCGCGCCCCGCGCCTCGGCAGCGGCGTCCCCGGAGACGTGCCCGCCGAGCACCGTCGCCCCGCTTCCGGACGAGGGCCGGTACTCACCGCCCGGGGTCTCCCTCCTCCTTCCCCCGGCGAAGGGCTGCTCCCCCCGGCCTCCTGCATGCATCCGCTGGCCCCCGGCGCCCTTCCCCTCTTCTGCTGGTGGGAGAAAGAGACGCCGCCGCCGCCGGGTTCGGGGATGGCAGCCGGCGTGGAGGCGCGGGCGGGTCCCTCGGGATGGAAGTCAGCGGCGGCGGCGGCGGCGGCACAGCAGCATCCCTCTGGAGATCGCAGCTGGGGCGGAGGCGAGGGGAGCCGGGGAAGGTGTGACTCGGGGCTGGGCCACGCAGATGCAGCTGCTCCGGCCACGAAGGCGCTGCCCCCCCCGGCCGTCCTCCCCCCGCCCGGCCGCCCGCCCACGGCACCTCTCGCCGCGGCAGCGCGCGATGGCCAGCAGTAACCCCCCTTTCGCCGGGTGGAATTTCCTCGGGGGCGAGACTGAAGCCCTCGGCGGGCACGTCTTTCCCACGCCGCAGCCTCCTCCAACCTGTTGCCCTCCAGATGTGCTGGGTGCGATGCAGCTGGAGACCACCAGCTTGGAGAAGTCTGATGTATTGGCTCTGAAGTGCGGGAGAAAGGCCCCATTCTGTTGCTAAGCGGGGCCACCCTGCGCCCGGTGAAAGGCGTTTCCGTTGATAAGCTGAACAATCCCATACCCGCCGACCCATTGAACGCGACCGGGCTTAACTATGGGCAGGCAAGCGCAGGATGGCGCTGTCACACCTGCCTGCAGTCATTTATGTATGTATGGCTGAACACGAGTTGGGGAACTCGTGTTGCCACCTCCTGGATGTTGTTGGACTACAAATTCCATCATCCCTGTCCACTCACCAGAAAAACACCACACCATGCCAAGGAAATACATTAAATGAACACCCCGGCAAAACACCACACCAAAAGAAGAGAAAGAAGAAACCCAGGCAAAACACGCATACACACACACACAGCAAATACGTTCCCCCCTCAAACCCAGCTAAACACCCAGCCACACGCACACCACACATGAAACAACCCTCCCCGCACACGCTAATTGTCTAAGATTGTAAATAAAGATTCTTGTGAATAACGAGGGCACTGGAAACGAACACTTTGATTTGCAGCCCGCTGGCCTCCCATTTTCAAAATAATGTCTACTTTTTTAATGTTTAAAAAATAGCAGATTATGAAGGAATGTGCAGCCTTTGGAAACAAATTGTGGGTTACTTTGTTAGACTAGCTGGGCAATTCTATTCATGTTTACTCAGAAGCAGGGCCACTGTACTTACTCTCAGGAGTGTGTGCACAAGATTGTATCCTCAGATTTCTTACAATATGTAATTGTCTTAAGTTTTAGTCATCCTTTGAGGGTTCAAATACATGTTATGTGCAAAAGCATCTGAGAAAAGCAGACTATCTGTTTCCTTGCTATGGAGCAACTTTGAAAGGGGTGTTTTGGAGGAGGAAATCAGTAGGGGTGGGGGTTGCTTAACCCTTTCCAATTGGCATCATTAGCAGATGATTTGCATAATATGCAAAATAGGCTACCCAGACTTGGGGGACTCAGAATATGGCAACCTGTCTGAATGACTACAATTAAGACAGCTCCAAATGCCTTGAGCTCTCTAGTCACTTCAGTGCAGGTGGAGAGAGCTTCATACGCTGACCTGGTTCACATCTATTGACAACCCAGAGTTATGTACGGGTTGTTGTTGAATCGTGAGTTGTCTTACATGTGAACCCTGGGCTGTTGTTTAACTATGGGTTGTTAACCACAAACAACCCAAAGTTCACAAGCCAGTAACAAACCATGGCTTCTCTTCCTGGGTTGTTTCTGGTTAACAACCTATAGGTAAACCACAGTGCACAGTTTGCACATAATGACAACCCACGATTCAACAACCCATGATTCAATGACAACCCATCCTCAACCTGTACTCTGGGTTGTCATTATGTGTGAACCAGGCCTCTGTTTGCATCAACAAAGCTGTCCTCTTCACTGAAAAATGTGAGGAAGCCCTGATGGACACAGGTTTGAGGCAGCTGGTACTAGGGATGTCTAAATCTGTCTGCTTTCTTCCACACTTGATTTTTTAAAATACCAAGTTCTTTCCCCCCCAAATATGAACATTGCAAATGTTTGTAAACTTTTATCAAAACCAAACTGAAACAAAATTCTCATCCACCTACATTGGCCAAATTCAACAGGTACAGCTATTCCCAGCAGAGACAACCATGATGTGCCTGCCTCCCACGTAGTTGTTAAAGATGAGGAGCCTGTCAGAAAAAAAGAGGTGGCAACTCTAATTCAGCACCAACATGGTTGGATACACAGGGATTCAAACCCAGCCTCTTACGAGTAAAGTGTTCAAAGCCCTGGGCTTGGATGGATGAATATGTCAGTTCTGATTTCTCCCACATTTGGCCTTTTTAAATCTCAAGTACTTTCTGTCCCAAATATAGATAACTTTGCAAATTTTGGTAAATGCTTATACAAAATGAACTGAAATGAAATTCTCACCCATCCCTAGCTGGTAGAGCTATAGCTGGATTTAACTCCATTGGAGCTGGCGGCAGGAGGAGGAAGGTACACCCAGGGGATCTGGCTAGGGATGTCAGAGAATTCCGCCACGGATCTCGGTGAGGCCGAATGCCAGTGCATTCGGCCCCCCGAACTCCCTGGCGGAATGGCCTGCAACCCCCCCACCCCCCGTGGATCCCCCCCAGGATGAGACTTACCTGGGGCGGATGTTCTGGACGGCGGCGGCTTCGGCGGCAGTGGTGGCTGGTCTTCCGACCAGCTGCCGCCGCCACCACCATTTGCAGTCTGTTCCCCCCCCCCATTTGTGATAGGCTACATAAAGACTTACGTAGCCTATCACATCTGGGTTTAAAAAAATAAAATGTACGCAAATGGCAGCGGCTACGGCCGCCGCCATTTGCATTCCTTATTTTTGGCCATCTTAGACTACGTAAATATTTATGTAGACTAAGACAGCGAAAATAAGGGGGAACACAAATGGAGGCAGCCATAGCCGCTGCCATTTGCGTACACTTTTTTTTTTTTAACCCAGACGTGATAGGCTACGTAAGTCTTTACGTGGCCTATCACTGCTGAATTCAGGGATGCAAACGGCGGTGGATATGGCCGCCGCCATTTGCATCCCTGCTAGCTAGTGGCCGGATGTCTGGCTGCTGGCGGAGCCGGCCGGCGGCTCCACGGAATCCCCGTGGAGCGGAGCTGGCCAGCTAGGATTCCGGGCGGAGGTGCAGAGCGCCTCCCCCCTCAGCGGAACCCGGCGAAGCCAGGTAAGCGGGGTTTCGTACACCCCTAGATCTGGCATGTTTCCTTCTATGGGCAGGGCTATGGTACTCTATAAACCCGGGATAGGGACCATGTGGCCTCCAGGTGTTGCCGAACTGCAACTCCCATCAGCCCTAGCCGGCATAGCCAATGGAGAGGAATGATGGGAACTGCAGTCCACCAACATCCAGAGGGACACATATTCCCCATCTCTGATATCAAGGCCAGCAAGGGATAGCAAGAGGATTCAAAGACTTTGCAGGCTGTGCTGGCACCTTCCTTGCCTCATCATGGAGATAACTTTTTTTCTTGATTTCCTGGTGCAGATTAGGCAGGAGGGGGCTCAGTAAAATGGGTGGGGGGCTTTTGAGTGCGGACTAGAGGATCTGTACTTGCAGAGGATGGAAGACTGAGTCAGGGCCAAGAACTGGGAACTCCACTGTGGTGCCCATAAACACCTGCCAGGCTCCCTGACCCTCCTGATTTTTGTAATTATTAAGGGGGGAAGGTGCTAAAGAAAAATTAACTGGGAGGCTGGCATGCTGCAAAGCAAAATGCTGGCTCCCAGCACCATTTTTATTCCCTGGAATGCCTCCAAGCCCCATGTGGGTCCCAGAGTCATTCTTTGAAATAAAAATGGCGGCTGCAGCACAGCATGCTCAGTCATCCAGCAAAAAAGAAAAAGGGAAGGTTGGGGTGGTAGGGAGCATCCAGGTGGGGGACGTAAGGGGAGTGTTCATTTCTGTACTCTCTGTGTGATTGCCGTAGTGTGTGTTAGCTTGTTTGTTTTGGGGTTGGGTGCGTGTGGGTGCTTTGCCTGTGTGTGTGTTTGTGTGAGCGCTTCTAGTTTGCCTTCTGTGATTTGTTCTTTTGTTGTGCTCTGTGGTGGCAAAAGGTGACTGGGCATTTATGGTTCTGACCCCACCCCTGCCTTGTACTCAGGCCAAATTACTTGTCTCTGAGCCTCATCAGTTTGCCTTCTGGGAAACAGGTGTTTTGTGACTGGTCACACCCACAGTGGCAGCCATTTTGTGAGAGCATCCATGACACTCTCTTCAAATTCCAAAAGTGCTTACTGACTTAAATACAGCTGTACTTATAACCTGACATAGAAGGTGCGGCAGATCTCCAACTGTAAAGCTCTGGACTTTTAACCTTGGGAATGTCCTTCTTCATAGGGGGTTTCAAGGATGCAGCACTTACTCAAAAACATGCACCATAGCTAGAGAAAAATGAGCGCACCATCTTAGCATGCCTCCGGACATTTGGCAGCTCTACATAGGCCATCCTGTCCACAATGTGACTGGGGATCAATACATTAATTCCCCACAGCCAGCCCAGCTGCAAATCCCTGAATGCTGGCTAGACTTGGTTCTGTCCTTCCTGTGTGGACCCAAAGGAAAGAGTGTTAACCCTTTGCTTGCTAGCATGTTATTCTCCCATGTCTTTGCCAAAACGATGCGCAAGCCAGATGTTTCTTTCCTGCAAAATTGCAGAGCATTTTCCATCCTGAGCAAAAGTTCATGTTTAAATTTTTATTTTAGAAAACAAAAACAAATATAGAATGTGGTTGTATAATATATACAACAAGAGTGTGAAAGTTAAATAAAAGATACAAATATTAATAATACCAAGCAGAAGCATTAGGGGCTCTAAGAATAACAAAGGGCAGAAAATGGGACACCCCCCAAAAAAAAGTTTTAAGTCTTTGTACACTACAATAGGCCAAGTGCCAAAAAAGGAAAGAAAAATAAATATATATTAAAATATTTACAATAATTAAAATAATGATTAAAAATCACAATGGAACCTAAGACAGAAGAACAGCAGCAAAAAAATAAATCAACTCAACCATTAGGATTAAAAGGACAAACTAAACACACAAGCAAAAAGCCTGCTGGACCGAGACCATTTTGTTTGCACATTTAAACACAGGTAAAGAGGGAACCTGGTGTATCACCCCAGGGAGGGTGTTCCAAAGCTGAGGAGCCACCATCATGCCCAGTCCAAAAGGCTCCGGGTTCAAATCCAGTTCCTTTTCGCATGTATCCCTCCAGAGTTTCACTTCAGGGGATACTTGGGGAGGGAAGTGCAGAAGAATATTCTGTCAGAATTGGACCAAACCATTTGGCAAATACATTAGGAAAATAGGAACCTGTCTTATACTCAGTCAGACCATGGGTCCATCTAGCCCAGTAGTGCTGACATTGAGTGGCAGCAGCTCTCCAGGGCTTCAGGCAGGATTCTTTCCTAGCCTTTCCTGGAGAAGCCGGGGATCAAACCCGGGACCTCCTTCATGCAAAGCAGGTGCTCTACCACTGAGCTACGGCTCCCTTACAGGAGGAAATTCCTGTAAGAAGTCAGCAGCCAAAAAAATCAAACCTGGAGTGAGTACTAGCAGCATTCTTGAGGAAGTCAAATTTGACACTCAAATCAAAAAGCACTGACAAAATCTCTGGATTGTTCTGTAGCTAGAACTCTTTCTATCTCTGGAGCCTCTTAGATCTCTGGATTCTAATCACCCTTTAAAGAGCTCAGCCGTTAAAAGAAGTTGGATCTGTGCCACTTTATCCTGGTGATTGCTGTTGCCTGGTTTTCTGCAAAGGAAATGCACGGCTTTAACCAGATTAGCCTTTCCAGACACATCTTAAGAAGATTCAAGGAGGGCTTGCTTGCTTGGACTCCAAGCCAAACTGTGATCTGGGCTAGAGAATGGGAAGAGCTGGCAATGCAGGTGGGTGAAGGGTAGGTCTCAGTGCTGCCCTCTGGGATAATGCCATGGATGATGGCTGGAGTATGTAAGATGCCTTCTTTTATTTAAGTATACACCCTGCTCTACCAGAGTGAAGTGGAAACGGGGTAGTATCCAACGTTAGTCCTACATAGAGTAGACCCATTTAAATGAATGGGGCTGAATTTAATCATGACTAACTGCAGCCTCATTTGTTTTGATGGGTCTGCTCTATGTAGGACTGACATTGGATACCACCCATGGAGTTCCTTTTCACAAAACATTTAATCCCCTGCAAAAAAAGGGTCTCCCATTTCGGCAGTATCGCAGGGGCAACCAAACAGAGATGAAAATGCTCCAGCTGCTGCTGTGGATGGTCTCTGCTTTCTTGTAACTGTTCCTGGCAATGCAGTGTCCATGTTTTGTCCCTACGTTCACCTTTATTTCCCTCCGCCAGGACTTGGGGAGGAGAAAGCATCTTCATTTGAGTGCACTTGGGAGTTGTGGAAGGTGATATATAAAAAGGAACACTGAGATATCAAGCAGGCATCTCTCTTGCCAAGAGAATGATTGGACTGAGCTGCACATCGCACTGTGGAGCATCTCCTTTACAATGGCTGTTGGGAGACAGTGCAGTGTAGCGGTTTAAATAATGTCAGACTAGGAGTGAGGAGACCCTGCTTCAAATCCCCACTCAGCTCCACATGTAGCTCAGTGGGTAGGGATGTCGGAGGAATCTGGTTGAGGGGGGGTAGAACTCAAGTGAGATTTTGCCAGCTCTCCCCCGCCCCCGGACTCTGGCTTGTGGATTTCCAGGACTGCCCGACTTGACACATGCCAAGTCAGGCAAGCTTGTGGTTTTGTGCTTTTTATTTGCACAAATTGCGGGTATATTTACAAAAATTGTGATTTGTGCAAAATGGCAGCCATCAATAATGCAATTTCCACAAAATTGCACTATTTATGTCCTTCATTTTGTGCAAATCACAATTTCCATAAATGTACCCACAATTTTGCACAAATAGCATCTTGCAGATTTTTTTAAAAGGCGGGAACGTTCCTGAGTTTTGGGAACTGAATTGCTGCTTGACTTGCAAATGCTCACTGAGTTGGGGGTGTTACAGGGATCCATTGAGCCAAAAGCAAACAGGATTTCCCCATGATGGCCACCCCTATCAGTGGGTAGCCTTGGGCCAGTCGCTGTCTCTCTCAGCCTAGCCTACCTCACAGGGCTGTTGTGAGGATAAAATGTGGGGATCATGTACACCAGTTGAGCTCTTTGGGGGAAAGTTGGAAGGGAAGTAATCTGTATAGGGGTGATGATAATAATAAAAAGGGAGGTAATCTGCATCAAAGCGCCTGTCCAGCTCAATCTCTACTATTCTCTTGGCAAGACCAGGGGTGGGATCATGATTTCAAAATGAACACCCCAGCAAAATGAATCCACTTAATCCAGACTGTCAATATCTTATCCAAGTTCTTCCCAAGAATATCTTCCAGTCAGAGTTCTCAGCTTTCCCAAGCAGCTTTCTTTCTTGTTCTTTTTTCTTTCCTCCTTCCAGCCTCTCTAAAAAAAACCCCAGCCTTTTTGGCCTCAAGTTTTATATCATAAAGTTAGCTTGTGCTCTTGTAACTTTGACCAATCAGGAGGGCTCGCCGTTGCCCTAAATTCCTTCTGCTGAGTTCCTGTGCCCTTTTTCAGGGCTTTCGGCAAACAACTTCTGCGAAACTTTGCTTCTTGCAATCATCAATCCTTCTGCACCCCGGTGAAAACAAAACCCTTTTGTAAGCTCCTTACCTTGCTGACCGTCTGCTGAACTTTCTGTTCTCTTGCTTGCTTTTGCGGACCTGGTGGCAGGAGGGCTTCAGCTTCCTGAACTTGTGACCTTTTGGTTCAGCACACACTGAAAAGAAACTAACCCTATGTAGAAAAGTATTAGATAGTTCTGTTCTCCAGGATGCTCTCAGACAATGGGCTCCCAGTCAAAAGGCACAGCACGACTATTCCATCTTTTTTTCATTAACAGGTTTTGGGTTTTTTTTCAATTAAGAAAGAAAAATGAAAGAAGTGGTGGGAAAATATGGCAGGGTAACAAACTGAAGACAAGGTGGACCCCTCCTAAAGCTAAAGCTTTAGTTGATTCATTGATGGGGACCTTTCATTGCAGCATGTGGCTACGGATGGCCTCCTCAAGGAAAGAGGAGAAGAATTGTTGATTGGATGGGAAACCTTGATTTAGAGTACCAGACTTTCTGATCTTCCATGTTGGTGATCCTGTAACTGATAATAGCAGAACTGAAGATTCACTATGCAGTTTTTTTGCCCTCCCAGATGCCAGCAACATTTCCAGGTTAGTTTCCACTGAAACTGATGTCTTCTGGGACATCCATTCTGGGCTCCAAAATGGAGCCTGGAACAGCTGCTGGGCCAGCTGTATACACAGGTCTCCAGCATGATGTGTAGTCAATTGTGACATTGATCTGGGAGACATCTGGGCATACACCGCCAGGTCCAACAGAGGCCCCAGACTTAGTGGAGCCTGCTAGACCTAGATTCCCATCTGGTTCCTTTCCAGGGTCAATCCCACTAAGGAAGCTAAGCCAGTTGGGGGCTCATGGCACAGAGATCGCCTGACTTTATAGCATCAAACACCAGCTAGTGTTTTGATTTGGAGTGTGAAGATATTAACCTATCATCTTTTGCCAGTGAGCTGTTCTGCTTGATTGCAAATTAGTTATCCCTGTGTGCTGGGGGAATGGCAGATTCAGCTGCTCTCGCTCTGAAGCTGGCATTTTCGAGCGGCCTCCTCGTCTTTGTAACACACCATCCTCCCCTCCTTCTGCTGGGCAACAGCCGCCACTTGCCAGATGAGGATCAAAGGTTGCTCTCTACCTCCACCTGGAGGCAAAAGGAGAATCTTGTTTTCCTTTGCAGACCCAGACTCGCCAGGGGAGTTCATGCTCAGCCAGGAACCAACCCCCAAACCTCTGATTCTGCACAAGACTAATTAAGCAATGTGCTGATTTTGCAGAAGCTTGGCTTGTAGGATTTCAGTTTTATGGGCATGGAGGAAAAAAGTGTGAGTTGAAATACGCATTGCGCATAAATGCTGGCTTGCTCTGAAATAAGCGCAAATTATTGATTTTATTAATAGTTAAGATTGTGCAGATCAGGGGAAGCCATTGGCCCGTTGTTTAGATTGTGGTGGAAGATTATTATTGATATCAGCAAATATGGGACTTGAGAGAGTCACATGGAGCTCCCTGCCCTGAGGGGCTTACATTCTAAATACTGACAGTGGAGAAGATCACAGGGGTGGTGGTGGATGGGAGAGCAAAGAACTGAACCCAAATAAAAATGGTGCTGGAGGGCAGCACTTCGCTTTGTAGTGTACCAGCCTTCCAGTTTTGTTTTGTTTTTAATCTTACATTGGAAAAAAATCTGTAGAGGCAGGGAATCTGGCAGGTACCAAGAGAGGGTGTCTGCAGGCACATTGGTGATGGTGGGCACCACAATGGAGACTCCAGCCCTAAATCAAGACATGTTAGAAGTGGCTGCAGGTACTTAATACACATTAAGCATTAAAATCCTTCATCTGCACATCAAAGAACAAAATTATAATACATAATATAGTTTCAGTTTAACTTAATTATAATGTAATGTATCTCTCTCTCTAATAAAATAATGTATGACATCATTATGCTAAAACACTCACTTTTGTAACCATGGGAAAAAAGGTATGTAACCCTTCAAACATCAGTCGTTACACAAGAAGTAAGGGCTGAGTAAGTTTAACAAATTTAAGGTGCAATCCTAACTATGCATGTTTAACACATTTGAGGAGCAAATTTAACAAGTTTAACAAATTTAAGGTGCAATCCTATGCATGTTTAGACAGAAAACAGTTCTACAACTCCCAGCATCCTCCAGCCAGCCATGGCAGTCTTGCACAAACAAAGAGAACAAAAAGGAACACAAATTTGCACAAAAGAAATGCAAGCAGACAGTAAGGAATGCAAAAAGGATTTTGAGAATCATGCTGCTAATAACATTAACATTACACAAGTATTTAAATACCCCAGAAGCAGAAAACCGGCTAGGGAGGCAGCTGGACCACTGGATGACATCGGTGTTAAAGGAGTACTAAAGGAGGAGAAGATGGTTGCAGAGAAGCTGAATGAATTATTTGCATCTGTCATCACTGCAGAAGATGTAGGACAGATACCTGTGCCTGAACAGTTATTTTAAGGAAGAGTGGATGAGGAACAGAGGTAAATAGGCCTGTTCAGACGTTTGCCTGAAGGCTTAAGGTGGGGTAGAGCAATGGGGCATTGTAGGCTGGCTCTGCCCACCTCAGTTCAGACCTTGCAGTATTGAATTGTGAAGGTCTTGAGCAGGAGCTCTACTCACATTCCCTTGAATGCAAGTAGAACTCTCTGCATGCTTGCAGCCTCTGCCTTATCCGGGTTCCTGATTGCACAGAGAATTCTTGTTGTTGTTCAGTCGTTAAGTCGTGTCTGACTCTTCGTGACCCCACGGACCATAGAATGCCAGGCCTTCCTGTCCTCCACTCTCTCCCGGAGTGTGCTCAAGTTCATATTCACTGCATTGGTGATGCTATCTAGCCATCTCATCCTCTGCTGCCCCCTTCTCCTTTTGCCTTCAATCCTTCCCAGCATCAGGGTCTTTTCCAGTGACTTTTCTCTTCGCATTAGGTGGCCAAAATATTTGAGCTTCAGCTTCAGTATCTGTCCTTCCAATGAGCAGTCAGGGTTGATTTCCTTTAGGACTGACTGATTTGACCTCCTTGCAGTCCAGGGGACTCGTAAGAGTCTTCTCCAGCACCACAGTTCGAAAGCATCAATTCTTCGGTGCTCAGCCTTCCTTATAGTCCAGCTCTCACAGCCATATGTTGCTACTGGGAAAACCATAACTTTGATTATACGAACCTTATAACAGAGAGTTATATGAACAGAGAGAACCTTATAACAGAGAGTTATACGAACAGAGAGTTCTACTTGCATTCAAGTGAGTGCCCAGAGATGTAGGAAGCAGGGCCAGTGTCCATGGCCCCATTGTGCTACCCATGTTAAGCCCTCATGCGTTCAGGTGAATCCAGGGCTAGTCTTGACAAGAGATTAAGTTCTAGACCTAGAACAGCCTTCTCCAACTTGATGTCCAAGTCATCTCGAGGGCACCAGGTTGGGGGAAGCTGTACTGCATGTTATTGACAAAAGGCTGTGTGTGGAATCACTCATGTCCTGCTTGTGAGTTTCCCATAGGCATCAGGTTGGCTGCTGTGGAAACAGAACAGAATGCTGGACTAAATGGGCCTTTGGTATGTTCAGCAGGGCTCTTGCGTTCTTACATGAAATTACAACTCACTTCCAATAGTTATAGGCTATAAAACAACACATCTGAACAAGCCATCATCTCAACCCAACTGTATAATTAATTCCCACATTTTTTCCACAATACTGAAAAAAGATCATCTCCATATTTCCAAGTTGCTGGCATTCCTCTTTCCCTTATCATAGTTATATATTTTAACCTGTTTAATAAAGGGCAACACTTCATCTTCCACTGCCTTTTTGTGTTCCAAAGTGCAAAATCTATTCTTACAATGCCATTAAAATCCTGTGACAAACTTTGATCTCATATCTATTATCTTTGATTTACACAGACAAAATCCGATTGCAAACACTGACTCTCTTCACCTCAGATTTACAATGCAATCAGTACTATGTAAATACAGTATTGTATAAAGCTCTCACACAGAGAGTGACAGCATTCCAAATTAAAACTGAATTCCAAAAATGTGTTTTACTCAACAGACCTCTTCAGTGGCTTTCTCTCATGGTCTGTCATTCATTTATGTCTAGAATGCTGATAAGTTTATCCTAATGTTTTGGTTGGTAATGAACTACTCCTTCCCCCAACCCCAGTTTAAAAACTATTCCATAATTGTAGAAGTCTCTCTTGAAGATTTACTTTGTCAGCTAATATTTAAAGCTTATCAGAGCAAAAAAATGAAAACATTATGAATGAATGAGAATGTTAGTGTCAGTTGTATGGCATGTTTTGCTCTTATCTGCTTTAAATAGTAGTTGAGAAAATAAACTTTGGATGGTTTTAACATTGCCAATGTGAAAGGAGTGTATCATGCTGAAAAGCCGAATCTCTTCTAATATGGTCTTCAGTTATAGAACTGCTTTTAAGATAGAAGAAAACAAAAGCTGCTGAAATCAATATTGTATTTATTTACATAGGGTACAATTCTATGCATGTTTAAACAGAAAAAAGTCGTACAACTCCCAGCATGCCCCAGCCAGCCATGGCTGGCTGGGGCATGCTGGGAATTGTAGGACCTTTTTCTGTCTAAACATGCATAGGATTGCACCCTTATTTATTACTACTAATTATATGTGCCTTTCAGGACACATCAAGCAGCTTCCTATGTTCCAGTGGACCATTGGTATAAAGCAACTTCCTATGTTCTTAAGTTCAGCTGGTGGCAGATGCCCCTGGAGACAAGGGACAGTGTCATGCAGGAGCATTTATCTGGTGTTATCCTCACCTCCCTCCCTCTTCTAGAATCTGAAGGTGTGCGTGGGGTGGGGTGGGGTGGGGAGTCCAGATGGAGGTCTTTTTTGCCTGCCTTCCATGCCTGCCCCTCTCTCCTGAGATCCTTCCTAGAGGGCAGGTGTTGATCAAATAATAAAAGTGGCGTTTCAATATTGAGACAAAATATTTTGGCTTGGAACATTGGAGCCTAACCTTTATTTAGAAACCATGCTTTATTGCCAGTCAAGGATTATTTCATTTTATAGTTACTTGGCGACAATGGAACGGCACATACTTAGATGCATGTTTTCCTATAGTATTCCTGCACCCTGCCATCTATTCATTTCCAGAATTTTCATAGGTTTGTAAACCATGAACCTATTTCACTGGATTACTGTAGGCACAGAGAGAGGCTGTGGCTCCATGTGGTAGAGCCCCTGCTTTGCATGCAGAAGGTCCCAGGTTCGATCCCCAGCATCTCCAGGTAGGGCTGGAAAAACGCCTGCCTGAAACCCTGGGGAGCTGCTGCCAGTCAGTGTTGACAATACTGGGCTAGATGGACCAAGGGTTTGACTCAGTATAAGGCAGCTGCCTATATTCCTATGTTCCACATGGTAACTGCCAGGAATAGAAGACATGTACAGAGGACAAAAATACTCCTAAACATAGTATGATTTTCCATAGTTGAACACCACACTTCTGAAAAATTATTTCTCCCTGTTTCAGCAGCCACACCCCATGAGGCTGGCAATAAAATCATCACAGACAGCAGATGTTGCTCCATCTGAAACGGAGGGAGGAGGATGTAAACATTTTTTGCAGATGTCTGTTGGAATGCCGAGGGTGCAGAAAACTTCACTGCTGCTGCTGTTCTGCAAGTTGCAACTTGACAGGTCTGGCCCACAGAGACCGTAGTCTGCAAAAGGGGTGGTTTCTGTACTGCAAGCTGGCCATTCTGAGCAAACAATGCCCTTGTTTTCTGATGAGAAGGCTGGTGGGTAGGAAATGGAGCATCGCTCGATTAGTGATAGAGAATGTGAGAAATAAACTGAATGAGCAAGAGGATGGACAGAAGTGTCCTGAAGCCCATCTGGACCCACCAGCTGGCTTGAAATAAACTACTGGTTTGGTCTTGAAGGACACAAGGGAACAAATTCAGCAGTCCTTCGGCAGATGTTGGATGTACAATGGGGTGGAGGGGATGTGCATGGCCGAACATCTGTAACCACGTTTTCACATTGGGGCAACCCAATTAGGACCTCATAGTCCTTGTGTGGAAATTAAATGCTTCCAAGAGTGAAGATCAGAATGATCACCTAAGACGTTCAGTATAGATGGCTGCTGCTGTGCTAGTCACAACAAAGAGAAAGCATAAGCAATATAAAATTGGCAAGTTCCACTGATACAGTTCCTTCTTTCAGAAAAGTTTTATTTCAGACAACGCCATCTAAGTATCACTAAAAACAGACACCCTATTTTTAAAAGAGAACCAGGTCAGGTACTTCTGAAGGAGTAAGGGTTACGAAATATAGTCTCAGTGATTCAGAGCAGTATGTGATATAATAACCTTAAACTAACTGTCCCTTGCAGTGCCGGCTCCGGGTTTTTGAAGGCCCTTGGGCAAGAAACCCTCAATGGACGCCTTCTCACTGTGAGTCTACCTTCTTACTGCCATTGTCACCAGCTCTCCTCTCTCTTAACATTGCTACCATTTGTTTGCTTGACAGATAGAGAGCCAGTGAGCAAGCAGGCTGGGGGGTCTCCTGCCCCTCCTTTTCACCACCCCTGTTGTCTAGGCCAGAGCAAGAGTCAGGTGAACAAGGAGGGTTGCAGTGGTGAAGAGGAAGAGCAACTCCAGGCAGCACGTGCCAGTGGGCCCCTGCTGTGGTGTGGGCACCTACCGGGGTAACCATGGCTACCCCTATGATGTCGTAGAAGTGTCCCTGGGAACCCTTGCTCACTTCTGCTCGTTCACATGATGTGTGAACCGGTCAATGAGTATCAGATGCTGGGGATTAATGTAACGGGGAGGGGATATCGCATCATGTTCAGCTTGTGAATGTCCAGACATATTTGATTCTCAGTTGGTGGCAACAGAAAGGTGAACTTCACAGACTTTGGTCTTTTCTAGCAAGGCAATTCTTACATTCTTATTTTCTCTTTTAGTGAGATGAACCTCACTGACAGAAGAATCCAAGTAGGGATCAATACATCTGTGGGTCTTTCTTTGACCAAGTGTCTCTTACAGTGATGTTGAGCAGAAAATTTTCCATGGAAAATTTTGCGTAACAGAAAATTTTCCAGTGCTGTAGAATTTCCCCTCCCTAAGTTAACTAGTAACAAATGTATGCCAACTTCAAATACAATATTAGGCAAGTTTGGCATTCTCAAAGTTATAATTAATGTCTTTCAAGTGATTATCCCTAGCAAGTATGTGAGAGAATACATATATGTAATTGAAATATGCCTGTGTGAAATGGAACTGACCAGTAGTGACAGCAAAACCAAAGTTGCCCCAGCAACATCAGTGGAAGAGAGTTGAACTCTGTAGAAACAGAGAATGGTTGTCCACATATCATGCATATCTTTGAGTTGCTAAAATGTATTGGTTTGCAGTACCTTTGGGGTGGGGGGTTCACCTTAAATTTATTTATTTATTTATTGCATTTATACCCCGCCTTTTTTCCTCTTGCAAGGAACCCAAGGCGGCTTACGTTATCCTCCTCCTCTCCATTTTATCCTCACAACAACAACCCTGTGAAGTAGGTTGGGCTGAGAGTCTGTGACGGGCCCAAAGCCACCCAGTGAGCATCCATAGCCGAGTGGGGACTAGAACCCGGATCTCCCAGCTCCCAGTCCGTCACTCTCACCACTACGCTACACTGGCTCTCCACCTTAAATTTAAACAATGTAAGGGAAGTACATGCAATTGTTTTTGAATTTTAAAAGTAGCCCAATGAAATTTTCTACATAATATAACATTTAAATCACATTCAGCTTTAATTTCCCCCTTCAAATATTTCAGGTCAAATACTTGTGGTGTATTGGGACAAAAAAATGAACACAGTGTGCTTTTTTAGCTTTGTTTGCTGAATACAAATAAAATAATCATGTTAAATTAGAATACTGCAGAGCTTCAGAAAAATTTCCTATGCAAATTAGCCTATTCTGCATTTAAAAAAATGTCCAATTCAAAATTTTCCAGAAAACCCACATGGCTAGTCTCTTGCTTCTTGGAATTATGAACTCCCTGTGGGGGAGTTAAAATCCATAATCCCAACATTTCTTACTGAAAAAAGTCAGTCATATGCTATCCACCATTTTAAAAATGTAAGTACTTCGAAACGTCATAGAAGCTGCACTGTTTAGTTAGATTAGCTTTTTCTTTGTCTGAGAGTAACAGTTGTAAATGCAACAAGTGTAGGATGATTTATGGCTTGCAGGATCTACTTTGGGGTTTTTTTATTAGAACCCCAAGATCCATCAACCAGAGCCTGGTGCAAAAGATATATACTTAGAATGTTTATTTGGAAGTAAGTCCCATTAAGTTCAATGAAAGGGGCTTTTACTTAAGTAACACAAAAGTAACAAACAGTATTGTGGCATTTTAATAAATTTATTCTGGCGTAAGCTTTCATGCACACTGCACATTTCATCAGAGGCATGAAGCGTTAACCTCAAATTGGTAAATTTATATACACATAATGGGGGTGGGGATGTAAACTGTGTTGTCAGAGGAAACTGAAATACAGGAAGTACTGACAATGAAGATTACCTTAACAGCTGCCATTCATAAAACGTGGTTGGAGGATAACACAGACAGCAATGCAAGGCCGAGCTGATTAACATATATGATAAAACCTCTTTGTCCTTATTCAACATGCAGGAAATAAGAGTTGACTCTCTTGATGAATTATACTTCAGCAATTTCATGTTGGTATGTGTCTTTCAAAGTCCTTAGTTCAAAGCGAGGTATCAACACGAAATTGGTGAAGTACAATTCATCAAGAGATTCAACTCTGTTTCCTGTGGGTTGAATAAGGACATAGGGTTGTTGTTTTTAAAATCACACTGTGTATGTTAATCTGCTCAGCATTGCAATGAAGGCTGTGTTATCACCAAATACTGTTTGGTGAATGGCAGTTGTTAAGATGTACAGTAATGTCTGTACTGTATGCAGTTCCCTCTGACAACACAATTTACATTCCCCAGCTTGTGTTTAAAAATCTGCCAATTTGAGGTTATATTTATTATATTTCCATACCACCCACTAGCCAAAGTTCTCTGGATGGTTCAGAAGTGCTTCTTGAGTCTAATGAAGTGGACTGTGGTCCTGGCAACCTTATGTCAGAAGAAATTTGTTACATCCTTAAGATGGCACAGAACTTTTTTTTGCTCTTTTTGCTGCACAGACTAGCCCCACAGAGTAGACCCGTTAAAATGCATGGGACTTAGGTTACTCATGACTCACCCAAGTCCTATTCATTTCAATGGGTCTACTTTAAGCAAGACTAACGTTGGATACTACCCCCTGAATTTACTTCTGGGTAAAGGTGTTGATCATGGAGAAAGCAAGAGAATTCCAGAAAAACGTCTATTTCTGCTTCATTGACTACGCTAAAGCTTTGATTGTGTGGATCACAACAAAATGTGGCAAATTCTTAAAGTGATGGGAGTACCAGACCACCTTACCTGTCTCCTGAGAAACCTGTACGAGGGTCAAGAAGCAACAGTAAGAACCAGACATGGAACAACCGAGTGGTTCAAAATTGGGAAAGGAGTACGACAAGGCTGCATATTGTCACCCTGCTTATTTAACTTATATGCAGAGTACATCATGAGAAACGCCGGGTTGGATGAATCAGAGGTCGGAATTAAGATTGCCGGGAGAATTATCAACAACCTCTGATGTGCAGACGATACCACCCTAATGGCAGAAAGCGAAGAGGATCTAAAGAGCCTCTTGTTGAGGGTGAAAGAGGAGAGTGCAAAAGCTGGCTTGAAACTCAACATTAAAAAAACGAAGATCATGGCATCTGACCCCATCACTTTCTGGCATATAGAAGGGGAAGAAATGGAAGCAGTGACAGATTTTACTTTCTTGGGCTCCAAGATCACCGCAGACGGTGACTGTAGCCATGAAATTAAAAGACGCTTGCTCCTTGGGAGGAAAGCTACGGCACACCTAGACAGCACAGTAAGAAGCAGAGACATCACCTTGCCGACAAAGGTCCGTCTAATCAAAGCTGTGGTTTTCCCAGTAGTAATGTATGGCTGTGAGAGCTGGACTATAAGGAAGGCTGAGCGCCGAAGAATTGATGCTTTCGAACTGTGGTGCTGGAGAAGACTCTTATGAGTCCCCTGGACTGCAACGAGGACAAATCAGTCCATCCTAAAGGAAATCAACCCTGAGTGCTCATTGGAAGGACAGATGCTGAAGCTGAACCTCAAATATTTTGGCCACCTAATGCGAAGAGAAAACTCCCTGGAAAAGACCTTGATGCTGGGAAAGATTGAAGGCAAAAGGAGAAGGGGACGGCAGAAGATGAGATGGCTAGATAGCATCACCGATGCAATGAATATGAACTTGAGCACGCTCCGGGAGAGAGCGCAGGACAGGAAGGCCCGGCGTGCTATGGTCCATGGGGTCACGAAGAGTCGGACACGACTGAACGACTGAACAACAACAACAAAAAGGTGTTTAGGCTCGAGGCAGAAGCAAGCCCCATACTCAGAAGCAAGCCCCACTGAACTCAATAGCATTTACTCCAAAGTAAGCGTGTTGCGCCCCTTCATGGATCACTGCCTTGTTGTGGCGAAGGGGCTTGCGTAACTCAGTGAAGCCATAAGCTATGCCGTGCAGGGCCACCCAAGACGGACAGGTCATGGCAGAGAGTTCTGACAAAATGTGGTCCACTGGAGAAGGAAATGGCAACCCACTCCAGTATTCTTGCCAAGAAAACCCCATGGAACGTATCACAAGGCTAAAAGAGATGACGCCGGAAGATGAGCCCCTCAGGTCGGAAGGTGTCCAATATGCTACTGGGGAAGAGCAGAGGGTATTTCCAAGTAGCACCAGAAAGAGTGAAGCGGCTGGGCCAAACCCGAAAGGACACTCAGCTGTGGATGTGTCTGGTGGTGAAAAGAAAATCCGATGCTGTAAAGAACAATATTGTTTAGGAACCTGGAATGTCAGATCAATGAATCAAGGTAAGCTGGAGATGGTCAAACATGAGATGGCAAGATTGAACATCGACACCTTGGGAATCAGCGAACTCAAATGGACAGGCATGGGCGAATTTAATTCAGGTGACCATCATATCTACTATTGTGGGCAAGAATCCCTTAGAAGAAATGGAGTAGCACTCATAGTCAACAAAAGGGTGGGAAAAGCAGTACTGGGGTACAATCTTAAAAATGATAGAATGATCTCAGTACGAATCCAAGGCAAACCATTCAACATCACAGTAATTCAAGTCTATGCCCCAACCACTGAGGCCGAAGAAGCTGAGGTTGATCGGTTCTATGAAGACCTACAACACCTTCTAGAACTAACACCAAAAAAAGATGTCCTCTTCATCATAGGGGATTGGAATGCTAAAGTAGGAAGTCAAGAAATCACCGGGGTAACAGGCAGGCATGGCCTTGGTGTACAAAATGAAGCAGGACAAACGCTAATAGAGTTTTGCCAAGAGAACATGCTGATCATAGCAAACACTCTTTTCCAACAGCACAAGAGGCGTCTCTACACATGGATGTCACCAGATGGTCAATATCGAAATCAGATTGATTATGTCCTTTGCAGCCAAAGATGGAGAAGCTCCATACAGTTAGTAAAAAGAAGACCTGGAGCTGACTGTGGCTCAGATCATGAGCTGCTTCTTGCAAAATTTCGGCTTAAATTGAAGAACGTAGGGAAAGCCACTAAACCTTTCAGGTATGACCTAAATCATATCCCTGATGAATATACAGTGGAGGTGAGGAATAGATTTCAGGGATTAGACCTGATAGACAGAGTGCCTGAGGAACTATGGACGGAGGTCCGTAACATTGTTCAGGAGGCAGCAACGAAATCCGTCCCAAAGAAAAAGAAATGCAAGAAAGCCAAGTGGCTGTCTGATGACGCTTTACAAGTAGCTCACGAAAGAAGGGAAGTGAAAAGCAAAGGAGAAAGGGGAAGATATACCCAACTGAATGCAGAGTTCCAGAGAATAGCAAGGAGAGACAAGAAGGCCTTCTTAAATGAACAATGCAAAGAAATCGAGGAAAACAACAGAATGGGAAAGACTAGAGATCTCTTCAAGAAAATTGGAGATCTCAAGGGAACGTTTTGTGCAAAGACGGGCATGATAAAGGACAAAGAAGGCAGGGACCTAACAGAAGCAGATGAGATTAAGAAGAGGTGGCAAGAATACACAGAAGAACTATACAGGAAAGATCTTAATGTCCCTGATAGCCATGATAATGCGGTCACTGAACTTGAGCCGGACATCCTCGAGAGTGAAGTCAAGTGGGCCTTAGGAAGCATTAGTAACAACAAAGCTAGCGGAGATGACAGTATTCCAGCTGAGCTATTTAAAATCCTAAAAGATGATGCTACTAAAGTGCTGCATTCAATATGCCAACAAATCTGGAACACTCAACAGTGGCCACAAGACTGGAAAAGGTCAGTTTACATTCCAATTCCAAAGAAGGGCAACGCCAAAGAGTGTTCAAACTACCGCACAATTGCGCTCATTTCACATGCCAGCAAGGTGATGCTCAAAATCCTACAAGCTAGGCTTCAGCAGTATGCGAACCGAGAACTACCGGAAGTACAAGCTGGGTTTCGAAGAGGCAGAGGAACTAGAGATCAAATCGCCAACATTCGCTGCATCATGGAGAAAGCAAGAGAATTCCAGAAAAACGTCTATTTCTGCTTCATTGACTACGCTAAAGCCTTTGATTGTGTGGATCACAACAAACTGTGGCAAATTCTTAAAGTGATGGGAGTACCAGACCACCTTACCTGTCTCCTGAGAAACCTGTACGAGGGTCAAGAAGCAACAGTAAGAACCAGACATGGAACAACCGAGTGGTTCAAAATTGGGAAAGGAGTACGACAAGGCTGCATATTGTCACCCTGCTTATTTAACTTATATGCAGAGTACATCATGAGAAATGCCGGGTTGGATGAATCAGAGGTCGGAATTAAGATTGCCGGGAGAATTATCAACAACCTCCGATATGCAGACGATACCACCCTAATGGCAGAAAGCGAAGAGGATCTCAAGAGCCTCTTGTTGAGGGTGAAAGAGGAGAGTGCAAAAGCTGGTTTGAAACTCAACATTAAAAAAACGAAGATCATGGCATCTGGCCCCATCACTTCCTGGCAGATAGAAGGGGAAGAAATGGAAGCAGTGACAGATTTTACTTTCTTGGGCTCCAAGATCACCGCAGACGGTGTCTGTAGCCATGAAATTAAAAGACGCTTGCTCCTTGGGAGGAAAGCTATGGCCAACCTAGACAGCATAGTCAGAAGCAGAGACATCACCTTGCCGACAAAGGTCCGTCTAATCAAAGCTATGGTTTTCCCAGTAGCAACGTATGGCTGTGAGAGCTGGACTATAAGGAAGGCTGAGCGCCAAAGAATTGATGCTTTCGAACTGTGGTGCTGGAGAAGACTCCTACGAGTCCCCTGGACTGCAAGGAGGTCCAATCAGTCCATCCTAAAGGAAATCAACCCTGAGTGCTCATTGGAAGGACAGGTACTGAAGCTGAAGCTCCAGTATTTTGGCCACCTAATGCGAAGAGAAAACTCCCTGGAAAAGACCCTGATGCTGGGAAAGACTGAAGGCAAAAGGAGAAGGGGACGGCAGAGGATGAGATGGCTAGATAGCATCGCCGATGCAATGAATATGAACTTGAGCACGCTCCGGGAGAGAGCGCAGGACAGGAAGGCCCGGCGTGCTGTGGTCCATGGGGTCACGAAGAGTCGGACACGACTGAACAACAACAACAAAAAGGTGATTAGGCTCGAGGCAGAAGCAAGCCCCATACTCAGAAGCAAGCCCCACTGAACTCAATAGCATTTACTCCAAAGTAAGCGTGTTGCGCCCCTTCATGGATCACTGCCTTGTTGTGGCGAAGGGGCTTGCGTAACTCAGTGAAGCCATAAGCTATGCCGTGCAGGGCCACCCAAGACGGACAGGTCATGGCAGAGAGTTCTGACAAAATGTGGTCCACTGGAGAAGGAAATGGCAACCCACTCCAGTATTCTTGCCAAGAAAACCCCATGGAACGTATCACAAGGCTAAAAGAGATGACGCCGGAAGATGAGCCCCTCAGGTCGGAAGGTGTCCAATATGCTACTGGGGAAGAGCAGAGGGTATTTCCAAGTAGCACCAGAAAGAGTGAAGCGGCTGGGCCAAACCCGAAAGGACACTCAGCTGTGGATGTGTCTGGTGGTGAAAAGAAAATCCGATGCTGTAAAGAACAATATTGTTTAGGAACCTGGAATGTCAGATCAATGAATCAAGGTAAGCTGGAGATGGTCAAACATGAGATGGCAAGATTGAACATCGACACCTTGGGAATCAGCGAACTCAAATGGACAGGCATGGGCGAATTTAATTCAGGTGACCATCATATCTACTATTGTGGGCAAGAATCCCTTAGAAGAAATGGAGTAGCACTCATAGTCAACAAAAGGGTGGGAAAAGCAGTACTGGGGTACAATCTTAAAAATGATAGAATGATCTCAGTACGAATCCAAGGCAAACCATTCAACATCACAGTAATTCAAGTCTATGCCCCAACCACTGAGGCCGAAGAAGCTGAGGTTGATCGGTTCTATGAAGACCTACAACACCTTCTAGAACTAACACCAAAAAAAGATGTCCTCTTCATCATAGGGGATTGGAATGCTAAAGTAGGAAGTCAAGAAATCACCGGGGTAACAGGCAGGCATGGCCTTGGTGTACAAAATGAAGCAGGACAAACGCTAATAGAGTTTTGCCAAGAGAACATGCTGATCATAGCAAACACTCTTTTCCAACAGCACAAGAGGCGTCTCTACACATGGATGTCACCAGATGGTCAATATCGAAATCAGATTGATTATGTCCTTTGCAGCCAAAGATGGAGAAGCTCCATACAGTTAGTAAAAAGAAGACCTGGAGCTGACTGTGGCTCAGATCATGAGCTGCTTCTTGCAAAATTTCGGCTTAAATTGAAGAACGTAGGGAAAGCCACTAAACCTTTCAGGTATGACCTAAATCATATCCCTGATGAATATACAGTGGAGGTGAGGAATAGATTTCAGGGATTAGACCTGATAGACAGAGTGCCTGAGGAACTATGGACGGAGGTCCGTAACATTGTTCAGGAGGCAGCAACGAAATCCGTCCCAAAGAAAAAGAAATGCAAGAAAGCCAAGTGGCTGTCTGATGACGCTTTACAAGTAGCTCACGAAAGAAGGGAAGTGAAAAGCAAAGGAGAAAGGGGAAGATATACCCAACTGAATGCAGAGTTCCAGAGAATAGCAAGGAGAGACAAGAAGGCCTTCTTAAATGAACAATGCAAAGAAATCGAGGAAAACAACAGAATGGGAAAGACTAGAGATCTCTTCAAGAAAATTGGAGATCTCAAGGGAACGTTTTGTGCAAAGACGGGCATGATAAAGGACAAAGAAGGCAGGGACCTAACAGAAGCAGATGAGATTAAGAAGAGGTGGCAAGAATACACAGAAGAACTATACAGGAAAGATCTTAATGTCCCTGATAGCCATGATAATGCGGTCACTGAACTTGAGCCGGACATCCTCGAGAGTGAAGTCAAGTGGGCCTTAGGAAGCATTAGTAACAACAAAGCTAGCGGAGATGACAGTATTCCAGCTGAGCTATTTAAAATCCTAAAAGATGATGCTACTAAAGTGCTGCATTCAATATGCCAACAAATCTGGAACACTCAACAGTGGCCACAAGACTGGAAAAGGTCAGTTTACATTCCAATTCCAAAGAAGGGCAACGCCAAAGAGTGTTCAAACTACCGCACAGTTGCGCTCATTTCACATGCCAGCAAGGTGATGCTCAAAATCCTACAAGCTAGGCTTCAGCAGTATGCGAACCGAGAACTACCGGAAGTACAAGCTGGGTTTCGAAGAGGCAGAGGAACTAGAGATCAAATCGCCAACATTCGCTGCATCATGGAGAAAGCAAGAGAATTCCAGAAAAACGTCTATTTCTGCTTCATTGACTACGCTAAAGCCTTTGATTGTGTGGATCACAACAAACTGTGGCAAATTCTTAAAGTGATGGGAGTACCAGACCACCTTACCTGTCTCCTGAGAAACCTGTACGAGGGTCAAGAAGCAACAGTAAGAACCAGACATGGAACAACCGAGTGGTTCAAAATTGGGAAAGGAGTACGACAAGGCTGCATATTGTCACCCTGCTTATTTAACTTATATGCAGAGTACATCATGAGAAATGCCGGGTTGGATGAATCAGAGGTCGGAATTAAGATTGCCGGGAGAATTATCAACAACCTCCGATATGCAGACGATACCACCCTAATGGCAGAAAGCGAAGAGGATCTCAAGAGCCTCTTGTTGAGGGTGAAAGAGGAGAGTGCAAAAGCTGGTTTGAAACTCAACATTAAAAAAACTAAGATCATGGCATCTGGCCGTATCACTTCCTGGCATATAGAAGGGGAAGAAATGGAAGCAGTGACAGATTTTACTTTCTTGGGCTCCAAGATCACCGCAGACGGTGTCTGTAGCCATGAAATTAAAAGACGCTTGCTCCTTGGGAGGAAAGCTATGGCCAACCTAGACAGCATAGTCAGAAGCAGAGACATCACCTTGCCGACAAAGGTCCGTCTAATCAAAGCTATGGTTTTCCCAGTAGCAACGTATGGCTGTGAGAGCTGGACTATAAGGAAGGCTGAGCGCCAAAGAATTGATGCTTTCGAACTGTGGTGCTGGAGAAGACTCCTACGAGTCCCCTGGACTGCAAGGAGGTCCAATCAGTCCATCCTAAAGGAAATCAACCCTGAGTGCTCATTGGAAGGACAGGTACTGAAGCTGAAGCTCCAGTATTTTGGCCACCTAATGCGAAGAGAAAACTCCCTGGAAAAGACCCTGATGCTGGGAAAGACTGAAGGCAAAAGGAGAAGGGGACGGCAGAGGATGAGATGGCTAGATAGCATCGCCGATGCAATGAATATGAACTTGAGCACGCTCCGGGAGAGAGCGCAGGACAGGAAGGCCTGGCGTGCTGTGGTCCATGGGGTCACGAAGAGTCGGACACGACTGAACAACAACAACAAAAAGGTGATTAGGCTCGAGGCAGAAGCAAGCCCCATACTCAGAAGCAAGCCCCACTGAACTCAATAGCATTTACTCCCAAGTAAGCGTGTTGCGATCCTGCTCCCCTCTGTCTCGCTCGTCCTGCGTGGCTTTTCCCTGGGACACCCCTCAGCTGGAGAAAACTACGATTCCCAGGATTCCGCGCGGGAAAGATACCCCAGCGATCCACAGGCGGAAAAATCTCTCCATTTCCCCAACCTCTCGCGGCACCTTACTTCTAAATGGGAACTGGGGGGGGGATGAGAAGAGCGCTTGGTTCCTCACGCCTGCGCAGTGGCCGAAAAGAGTCACGGACGTAGGGAAGGGGCGGGGCTTGCCCTTCTCCTCAAACTCAGCCGCGCCGCCATCTTGTTTCGCCGCCACCTCGCGATCGCTCCGTCCCTCACATCCCCGCCCCCCTCGTTTCGGCCGGGAGCGCGCCGGCGGCGGTTGGCGCGCCGGCATTCGTAGCTAGGGCCGCAGCGCAACGGACGCCACGGACTCCGACCAGGCCGGTGAGTGAGGAGAGGGACGGGCTGGGCGGAGACTTCGCGGAGGAGCGGCGGCTGGACTCCCCTCCCCCTCTTCCTCCCCCTCGCCGCCATTCACGGCCTTCGCGCTTCTGATTGGCTGGGATTCCCCTCCGCTTTCGCCTCTGATTGGTCGGCGGAGGGAAAGGCGGGCGGCCGGAACTTTTGCACAGCGTCGGTGACGGACCGCGGTGGAGACAGGATGCAACGGAAATAGCGTGTTTTTCCCGCCCTCCCCGGCACCCTGGAGCTCGCAACGGTCAAGGGGCGGGGCCCAAGGGGGCGAGGCCTGTGGGCCTGGTTAACCCTGCGGACGGAAGGAGGGGGAGTGGAAGAGGGAGCTGCGGGAGGGGTCAGGATCTGGATAAACTACCCTCCCCAGCCTGGCGCCCCCCCGGTGTGTCGTACTGCGACTCCCAGCATCCCCAGCCTGGCTGGGGGATGCTGGGAGTTGCAGTCCGTGTCCAGCACATCTGGAGAACATAGGTTGGGGAAGGCTGGAACAAGTTATGCGACTGGAACAGCTTGTACAGGCCAGGGGTGGGCAAATTGTGGCCCTCCGGATGTTGTTGGACTGCAGTTCCCAGCGTTCCTTACCATTCGTTCTGCTGGATATGGTGATGGGAATTGCAGTCCAACAACATCTGGAGGGCCACGAGCTGCCCACCCCTGTTGCATGCAGTTTAGATGCCCTTTGAGCAAAGTGGGACTTGATCTCTGGATTGTCGTTAGAATGCTGGACTAGCAGTGGGGAGACCCAGGCTTGAATCCTTTGCGCAGCCACGGAGCAAGGGATGAAGCCCTTGGTGAACTTGGGCTGGATTGCCGTCTCTCAGCCTAACTTCCGCATGGATGTTAGGTTAAAAACAGGAGAAAGCTGGAGGGCCGTGTATGTTGCCCAGAGCTCCTTAGAAGAAGGGTGAGGTGTGAAATAAATAAGCTGTCCAGTAGCTGAGGTCATAATCACATAGGTCCTTTTCTGTGCTCCCTTCTGCCTGGCCATAATAGTGGTTGCACTCTGATTATTTATTTAAAATATTTGTATTGTACTTTTCTGCCAAAAAACAGGCCTCCAAAAGGAAACGAACTCACAATAAACAAGTTCTAAAAGTGGTAACTGGAAATGAACACGTGCTCCCATTTTATGGAACTCGCTCCAGTGGGGTGCTTGCCTGGTACTTCATCATCTTTTTGGGCACCAGGCAAAGTCTGTTCTGCTCATTTGAGCTTTTTGTGATGTTTTGTGGCGTGTATGTTCTTGAGTTGTTTGTTTTAACTTTTTGTAAGCTGCTTTGAATATTCTATCTTGGGGTAGGCGACTTGTGGCCCTCCAGATGTTGTTGGATTGCTACTCCCTCATCCCTCACCATTAGCTATACTGGCTAGGGCTGATGGGCATCCTACAGCATCAGAAGGGCCACAAGTTGCCCATCCCTGCTAGTAGAAAGATGATGTAGAGATATTTTAAATAAATCATATGCACACATTCTGGAGAGGATGAGGTTACGTTTTGAGTAAACATGTAGGATTGGATTGCAATGTCACCCACGGTGCACTTTCTGAAAAGATGACGGGGGTGGGGGGGATGCTGCTGTAATGAATTAGTAAATGTAAATTTTCTGATGCTTTCAACTGGGCTTCTTCGGGTGCAATCCTGTGATCCCTGGGAGGGCATCCCAGGGACCATAGGATACTATTTACCTCTGCCCAGAGAGAGGGAGGTCCACTGCAGAGGTCCTCAGTTGATTGACAGTAGAAAGGTAAGGGCATTAAGGAGGAGGGTATTCTGGGACTTGTCATGGGCAGATCGGGGAAAGCTTTGGATCTGGTGGATCCAAGCCCTGTCTTTCCCCTGAAATGTTCCTGGAATGGGAAAAACGTCAGTCCTGGAGCTGGTGTAAATGTTTTCAATGGGAGGTAAAATAATAAAGATAAACCGGTGGCAAAAGTTGGGGAGGAACCTCCCCTGTTTTCCACCCTGGCCATTGTGAGCCTGGCGGGGCTTAGAAGTGGTGGTTCCTTCACCAAAGACTCTTTCCCTCGCCCCACCCACCCCCGATAGGATTACTCTGTCAAAATCTTAAGAGGTTTAACAGCAACATATATAAACAGCTGGTTATATGATGGTTGGACCTAATTCACAACAGAGCACCTCAGCCATCCTGCCCACCACCATTTTAGAGCTTTTAGGAAAAATTCACAGTGATTGTAAATGAAAATCCTGGGTTACTGTGAGTGAACCATGTGCTAGTGCACACAACTTGATCGCTCCCAGTGGCTTGTTCTGCCAGTGGGAGCAGCTACGCAAGCCAGGGACTCTCCATCCCTGGCTTGGTTAGTGTTATGTCTGAACTGGGAACTCTGGCTTGTCTCTGTCCCAACAAGCCAGAATTGTAACTCAAGAACAAACTCTAGGTTACAATGCTAGCCAAGCCAGAGAGTTCTCCTGTTTTTGTTTTTGTTTTTAGGATTTTCAGTCATTCTTCTCCCACCCATGGACAAAAAGCTGATTAGGATCTCATTTCTAAACTGAACAGAATCTAAAGATGAGTCTTCAAAAAAAGGCACACACACTGAAGTCTTACAGAAATTATCCTTGTAGCTGCCTCATAATCACCGCTCTAGCAAATGTTGGCAACTAATCTTGATATCATCTGGATACAGATACATTTTTGTTTTCCCTCAATGTTATTTTTGTTAAATTCCTGATCCATCTTGATGTCCTTGAGAGATATATCAAGAACAAATATGACTAGAAGAAAATAACATTCCTGTTGTGTCCATCTTCTTTCTAAGGAGAATTCCTAGTAAGGCTTCATTGGTTTAAAATACACAGGCCTTTGCTTCTATGTAAATAAATTCAATCGGTTTTGTAAACCAATTTCTCCATAACTATTAGCAGCTATTGCCACTCCACTTGATCAGAGTCTTTCTCAGCATCTATATAGTGTAGTAGGGTTTCTAGTCATGCCACTCCTATTTATGTTATTAATTGCACAACTAATCTTGTTTCCTTCCTTCAATAAGACCAATTCAATCAGTATGTAAATAGTTAAGTAGTAATCCATTCAGTCTGCTTACTAGAATAACTGCTCATATTTTATGGTCATAGTTCAATAATAAGATCGTTCTGTAACATTCCATGCTTAATGGATCCTTACATATAACTATTTTGGATTCACCTCAACATCCCAATAAAGATTGTTTTTCCTTTCTTGGATTATAAACAGGTTAGTATTGGAGCCAGATACATTGTCATAAATTCTATTGAAAAAAATCACCCCTTTTTGCCTAACTCATCCTCTTTTTAGAGAGCAATTTAAAACTGTATATTCCTCCTAAGTGGTGTTTTTTTTAATAGCATCCATACATTCTCTTATCTGAGCACTTTGTGGTTTTCTTGATGTACACAGAAATTATTAAATTCTTTGAAACATTCTAAGTCCTGTACATTATTGAATATCATAGTATTATTCTGCATTTTAACTGGGCTGATTACTCGTCTATTTTAGCCAGTTCTGAAGTTAGGAGTCTGGCATATTTCCCCTTTCAAAATATTTTTTCCTGATAAAGGTAATTTTTTCTGCACAGTAGGTGGTAATACGGGTTTTCCAGAAAATTTTGAATTGGAAAATTAATTAAGGTAACTTGCATTGGGTAATTGGAATATTTTCAGTTTGCATTGGAAAATGACCTAGAAACAACAACAATTTCAATGTCATATATATATTCTCTTGCATACTTGCTTGGGATAATCACCTGGAAAATGTAAATTACAACTTTGAAACTGCCAAGCTTGTCTAATACTGTATTTTCAATTGGTATCCATTCCTTGTTACTAATGAACTTATGAAATGGGAAATTTTCCATAGAAAAATAAGCACTGGAAATTTTTCTACCCCACATCACTGATAGTAGGTTTGCTTAGTTTCTATATTTCTCATTGCCACTTTCTAGCTGACCCATCAATACTGTTATAGAACGGTTTTTATGTATCTTCTCTAACTTCTGCGTTGTATTTAATTATGTTCCAAAAGCAATTTCTTCTTGAATGAGGCTTAAATAAATCTCGTATAAATTGTCATTGTTTCTCAAACTACTCTAAGATCTACTCTTGTCAAATTAGTGTGAAATAAATAACAAACTTCCTCCCCTAGCCATCTTTCTGATAGCTCTGTCTTGGAGAAGAAGTGGGTCCGTTCTCCATGCGAAGGATGCTGTGCACTGCAATTTTGTGCATGCTTACTTCGGAGCATGCACAACACTGAAATCAGTTTGACTGACTTCTGAGTGATCATTCACATGATTGCACTATTACTCTAATATGATTTGACACCATTGTAGGAAATACAGTTGGCCTAAGGGTTATCTGTACAATCTTAGGCAACCCAGACAACTAATTGATTCTGGGATATGAACTACATTTAGTTAAATAATGTATGTAATATTCGTCCATATTATAAAAGCTCCTTTTCAACATCTATCTCATAATTTTTATTTGAAGCATTTTTACCCTGCTCTTGAGCCCAAAGGCTCCCAGAGCAGTTTTCAAGAGATCAATAATAAGGCAGTCCCTGTCCTCAAGTTTACAATCTAAAAGACAAGATACCAAAGGAGAAGGAATTGGGAGGGAGGAGGAAAAAAGCAAACTCAGGCACTAGTTCTTAGTTATAGATTTCTTATAACAAACCGCAGGAGTGCATATGGTTCAGTGAGACAAGGAACCAAAAGTTGCTGGTCTCCCTGCAGAACTGATGGAGTGGCCCTGCCTCCCTTCATAAGTTGTTTGGGATAATACTCATGTTCAAATCTCCTCCTTTGATGATAACAGAATTTACACCATCGAGGCATGTATTGCTGTTTCCTTTATTTTTCCAGATTCTTATTATAGTATCTTTGCCCTGAATTTCCACCAAAGACTGCTGCATACAGCAATCCATTCCTCTGCTATCTGTATATGGGCATTCTTTTGATTGTTGTCTATATCTACATCACTTCGACCTGTGAGCCCTCCAGTTCTTGGAGATGTTGGATTTTCTGTTACAGGGCTCCTTTTTCAGCCTGTAAGGTCTCCAGATTGTCTTTGGAGATCTTCATTGTTCCATCACAGGGAATTGTGCTCGGCCTCAGCTGCCTCCAGTTCTTCTTTCTCCTGCAAGAGCTTCTGGTTTTCCTTGTCACATGATTGCCTTCTCAAGAAGTCGTAGTGGTAAATCTCTCTTCTATCCCCCAACCTCTTGTAACAGTGTTGCCTTAAGACAGGAGACACATGTCCTTACATATCCAGATATCCTTTTGAAGAGGCCTCTATGTGATTATTAGATTAATGCTTTCTAATGGTGCTGAAGGTCTACCTTTTTCTCCAAAGTGGATCTTTACTTTAGAGAAACAATGGACTGCTACTAGCTCAAGATGCTGGCAAGCTCAAACATGGTTCTGTGTGGACTTTCCTTGTTTCATAACTAGGCTTTGCCATCCAGCTCTGATTGATTAAACCAGGAACCTTGTTCCTACTGGCTGCTATCTGCTTTTTCTCTGTCCTTGTAGCAGCCCCACTTGGGAAGTCTGTATGTCCAACCTCCCAGCCACACCTCGGCTCCCCCCGTTCTTCTTCCTTTTTGTCCTTCCTCACTGCATTCTGCCCCACCCGTAACCTTTTCTTTTTCTGATCTCTATCTCTTCTTTTGGGGCAGAGCAGGACAGTTTGCCTGGATGAGGAATGATTTGTGTATGTAACAGAAGTCAAGGATGTCTCCTGGCAGCCACTAGAGCACCTAATTGGGACGTGTGCATCTGCTGTGTAGAGGTATGCTGCCTTTGAACACAGACTGGTTCATTTCCCTATTATGATTCATAGCCATAGCAATTTCAGCGGTGTTACCAATAACTTTAAGGCTGAGCGAAGGAAGATAGATGCTTTTGAACTGTGGTGCTGGAGGAAAATTCTGAGAGTGCCTTGGACTGCAAGAAGATCAAACCAGTCCATACTCCAGGAAATAAAGCCAGACTGCTCACTTGAGGGAATAATATTAAAGGCAAAACTGAAGTACTTTGGCCACATAATGAGAAGACAGGATACCCTGAAGAAGATGCTGATGCTAGGGAAAGTGGAAGGCAAAAGGAAGAGGAGCCGACCAAGGGCAAGATGGATGGATGATATTCTGGAGGTGACGGACTCGACACTGGGGGAGCTGGGGGTGGCGACGGCCGACAGGAAGCTCTGGCATGGGCTGGTCCATGAAGTCAGGAAGAGTCAGAAGCGACTGACCGAATAAACAACAACAACCAATAACTTTAACCTGCATAAGTTTCAAAGTTCATTCTGCTTTTCCCCCTACAACCATTATCAGCTGAAAATCACAGTATGCGATGTTGTGAACCTTTATCTGTGAAATGTTTTCATAAGATCGCTCTGCTGAAGGGCTCACTTTTTGTCCAGACCCTCTTCCCACTGAAGCTAGTGTTTGCTGTCAGTAATTCTTAGGAAAGTCTTAAAAAACACACACATACAATCCAGCCCATTCAAAGAACAGACATCGGCCAAGGGTTCATTCATTATAGCTTCACTGACCCTGAATGGGTTACTAATAATCGTTAAGGCATTGCCCAGTTAGATACTTGTTCCATACATTCCCTCCCTCCAAACACTTGGCTGTGTGACCATTTCCCCTGTGCTAGTGGTAGAACATAAAATGTTATGCTATATAGAATATAAAATATTGGTCCCTTGTGTCTTCCAAGATTCCAAAAGCAAGAGTTGCAAGACTTATTAGGGAAGTTTGGCAGATTAGAAAAGTAGGCATATGGCAGGCCTTGGTCAAACTCTTAACAGAGGCTGGGGACTGATTCTGGCTCAAGCAAATGAGAACCAAAAAGGCCAGAGAAAGATGATATGCTTGAGCACAGGCTGGGGGTGGGGGGATAGGTTTTAGATGAAGCAGAAAAGATAGTAAGGCCAGACAAGAATCTGTGTAGCCACCTTGTAAGATTAGTTGCTCAGACTCAAGAGCTGACTGGATGTAAAGGCTTTATAAGGCCTGGTGTGTCCCAACTGGCTTGTGGGGTCAGCTGGCTGTATTCACTGTGGATATGCAGTCTATAGGGTGCCCTTGATTCACAGAGTCTAATCTGCCTAGTTTGCAGAGCACTGGTGGTTTAGGAGATAAGTCAGTGGAGCCCCTGGTTGGAGACACCTCCCCCAAGACTTTTCTTCCTGAATATGGCACCATTTGTCTTGACTTGGGGAAGAAATGGAGACTTTGTAAGCAGGTTCTGCCAATTATTAGCATTAACAGATGGGGTGGGTTATTTCCCCTTTTCAAGAACTTACTCCCTTCGATGTATAGCTTCCACTGATAAACTTTGTGTGCTCTGAAGTTCTGCTTCTTCTATTATTTATTGATTTGATTTGTACCCCACCTTTCTACGAAAAATGGTACTCATGGCGGCTTACAGACACAATTAAAATGGATTAAAACAATAAAACAATACATTAAAGTACAATAAAAGCATAACAATTACAGCATTAAAAATAAAAAACCAGCACCCAACCAAACAGACCTACTTACAGGCCAAAGGCCTTGAATAAAGTGGTCTTTGCCTGCTGGCGGAAGGTCAGCAGAGAAAGCAAACCTATCCTCCTTTGGGAGGGAGTTCCACAGCCTGGGAGTAACCACCAAAAACGCCCCCTCTTGGGACGTCTCTGAAGGTAGTCATGAAAGAAGGGTCTCTCCAGAAGATCTTAAGAACCGGGCAAACTTGGGTGGGAGAAGGCGGTATTTCAGGTAGCCTGGTCCCAAGCCATATAGAGCTTTATAGGTCATAACCAGCACTTTGAATTCTGCCCGGAAACCAACTGGTAGCCCATGAAGCTGTTGTGACAAGTGAGTCACATTCTCCCTGTAACTGGCCCCAGTCAACAGTATAGCCATAGTATTCTCTACCAGTTGAAGTTTTTGAACAGTTTTCAAATTCAGCCCCACGTAGAGCGTGTTACAGTAGTCCAAACAGAATGTAACTAAGGCATGCGTTAACATGGCTAGATCAGACAATAGCTGAGGCTAGTGGCGCTCTTGGCCACTGTCGAAACCTGGGCATCCAGGTTCAGGGCCAAGTTGAAGAGTACACCCAAACTGCAAGCCTGAGTCTTCAGGGGGACTGTTACCTCATCCAGCACAGGTTGAATCCCTATTCCCTCGTCTGCCTTCAACTGACCAGAAGCACCCCTGTCTTGTCTGGATTAAGCTTCACTTTGTTTGCCCTCATACAGCCCATTCCTGACATCAGGCACTGCTTTAGAACCAGAACAGCTTCCTTGGATTTAGATGGAAAGGAGAGCTAGAGTTGGGTATTATCAGCATACTGGTGGCGCCAAACCCCCAAACTCCAGAAGTCTAGGCCCAGTCACCCTGCTCTTTGTTCTTCAGTGTTCTTTTGCCAGTCCATCCCTTACTTTAAATAATGGGATACTGGAAGTAGGATAACTCAACCTTGCAGATTCATGTAAAATAATTGGTTCTTGTACATTTGTATGCAAATGTGCCTGTGAGTTAGGGTGGCTTTGCCAAGTTGCTGCCTTACAAGGGATAGTTAACTCTTCCCAAGGAAGTGGCTCACAGCAAGGCTAACTGAAGCAGTGCATAATTCTAATCCAAGAACTTGGACTCTTTTTGGTTGCACTTGCACTAAACAAAAGCATAGTGTTCTATTTCTCTTGTGTCTGGGTTGGGAAATGGAAAAGGGGACAGGTGGTATTTGGTCCAGGTCCTGCCAGTTGCCAATATCTTAGTGTACACAGTTTAAAAGAACAGTATCTGCACCAGTGTTTTGTGTATTCCTTAGTACTTGACTACAGTTCATGGTCTCCAAAACAAAAGTACAGCTTCCTCAGTGGATTAATGTTTCTCCAGATATAATTGCTCTATGAAATACTACTGTGTTGTAGTGAAAACTTTGTAATGTACAAAAATCCCTATTTTGGTGATACCAAAAGATTAGGCCAACTAAAAGATTTTAAAGAACATGCACACTTCCGAGATCTCTTAGCAGGTTTGGTGGGGATGGGTGGTGTGATGGAGAGAAAAAAACATGACTTGGTGGTGAAGTTACAGTGTCTGCATGTTTAGAGTCCCAAAATGAAGTGAAGGACCCACTCCTCTTCCCCCACTTCATCTTGAGACTCTGAACATGCAGACTAGCCTTCCCCAGCCTGGTGCCCTCCAGATGTGTTGGATTACAACTCCCAGCATCTCCCAGCCAGCCATGACAAACTTTGGGTTGGCCTAATAAGGGTATTACACTAATAGGGATTTTGGAAATTTCCTTATAGTCAACATGGCTACGTTGGTTTTCATCGTAATGTAGAAAGTTATTGGGATGACGTTACTGTTAACCTAATGTCATGGTGCTGTGGCAGAGGGAGTGTAGGCTTGTTGCCATGGGCTGAGCTGCTCTGAGATCCACCTAGAAAGAGAGGGCAGAAAGAAGGACCTAGAAAAAGAGGGATAGAAGAAGCTTGTGTCTAGGGAAGTGGGTTTGATGAGGCAGCAGACTGAGTAAAGCAGGCAGCATCAGGAAATGAAGGTTTGAGCTTGGAGGAGGTAGAGGGAATGGTTCAGAGGAATGAGGGAAAGAGAAGGTATGAGCCTGACAGAGAAGGAACACAGGAAGAGAGAGGGGCTGCAGGCTTTTTAGTAGACATATGAATGCATATGCAGTCTTTGAACATTCTCATGACAGGCAAGCAGACTCGGCAGATATAGATGCATAAGATGGTTTCAGCTTCCTTAAAATTATTATATGGACTTGTCATTGGCAGTTGCAGGAAGCTGATCTCATTTAGAGACAATCATAACCTGCTCCATGCTGGCTTTCCATGTAATTGCTGATGTGGGAAGAGAGTGTGCGATGGCTGTACTGTGAGGGAATCCCTTGGTGAGCAACTAGTTTTGCCAGGAGACCACTTTGCACAGAGGCTCAGCTATCATGACACCCCAGTAGTCTGCTGAAACATCCTGCTGCTGCAGTTGTTATGTGTGGATGGGTGGGGAGAGCGAGTTTTCCTCTTCCCTTCCTATCCCATCTGTCATTCCTTGTGTTTTATATCTTTTTAGATTGGAAGCCTGCAGGCAGGGACTGTCTTGTTTTACTGATTGCGTGTAAGCCACCCCAGGAGTGTTTTTGGCTGAGGGGCGGGATAAAAATGCCCTAAATCAATAAATGAAGTCCAAGGCTTCTGTCTCTCATTTCTCTTCCCCTTCACCCCCAGCAAATGTTAAGTAAGTGCTTGCTGTCTTCTTGCATTGCACTGCCTAGGAATTTATCCTGCTACGATATGGACAGCCTGTGGGGCCAATCAGCATGCTGCTGAATTACCTCTTTAAAAATGGAGCCTCAAACACCAGTAAAAATTAAAATCATCCCAGGCTTTGCAATGCCAAGATTTTCTATTATAATGTGAAGGCAAGGCTCAGAAATATAGATCTAACTAGTAGGTGTAGTCACAAAGCTGACTGCCTTCCTTTTCATGATTTGTTATGATTGTTATTAAATCTGCATCTTTGGCTGCTGTTCCTTTTATATAAGTTGTTTCTAGCTTGAAGTCTCCGTGCCTGACCCCTGTTCTGCATCTCAAGGTAACTTTAAAACAGGAAGTGTACAAAGGAGGTTAGTGATGACTGGAACAGCCAATCCAGGCTCTGTGATCTTCCGAGATAAAGAGGCTTAGCCAATGCGATGCTGGTGGAGGCGAGGTTTGGTGTCAAATAGCATGCTAGATTGAATGTCTTTGACTGTTAAAGTGGAAGGAGGCTGCACAGTGTTTCATTGGAGTCTCTGGGAGTTTTTCACTGAGGCAGGGGTCAGCTGAAAGACAAAGAAAAATGGCGAATAGTTTGTTGGGAGGGCAGCTGTTCGGTTTTATACCTCAGTGGACACTCCAGAAACCCTTTCCTGCATCTCCTGCTGCCTTTGTTTCCTCTTCCTCTACCTCGGGTTTTTCTTGTTTTTTTGTTTTGTTTTTTGTGAAAAAGGGCTAGGAGTGACTTAATTAGCTCTGTCAGAGGAGACATAATTAACTGCATATAAAATTAACGCAATCCCTGGTAAGTTTTTAAAAAATCATTTTTGTTTTTATGTAGAGATCCTAGCAGTAATCAAGAATCTAGGAGTGCAGATAAGTTTAAACTGTCTCAGAAAATGGCCCCTTTGCATTCCTTGCATACCTTACGGAACACCTACCTTACCTTGCTCTCCTTGGCTTGTGCATGCCCTTTAGCTGGCTCCCCCCCTCCCGTGTCGCCACTTCTGTAGCTGTAAAATTAATTTGCATAGAAATGCATAACCGTTTGTGTAATAGCAGGTTTGAAAACCTGGAACTCTTCTCCCTCCCACCCCCCTTCAATAATTTGTCTTTGTTCAAATGCACTAAAGCTTTAATAGAAGGAGAAAAACATAAGGGAGCTGTTCTCCAAATGCCCTTTTGATTTTGGGGCATACAAAGAACATTGACACTGCACTTTGGGGGTCAGGGGAGGATGGTTAGCATTAACCTGCCCTTTCCATACCATTCAGTCTTGGTATCTGAGGCCTTCAAGTAATGCATTACTTGGTATGTATTTATGAGAGCTGGTGAAAATGCCATGTATTTGTAAGGATGATGTATTGCTGACAATATTTTTTCATATGTTGTCTCTTCTTTTTTCCCCTTCTCTCCCTCCTTCCCATGTTTATGTAGCTTGAGTGACAACAGTGTGTGTGTGTGTGTGTGTGTGTGTGTGAGAGAGAGTGACTTTCTTATATCACATCCTTTCTGAGAGGCAACTGTTGTAATTGTATTACATCTGTCATAAAGTCAGTGTCCATATGCTGTGATCTTAAAACCTTTGCAGCAGCCACATTTTGTTAGTGTCTGAAAGTTTCGGAAGGTGGGTGGGTGGGAGCTCCATTACTTGCCCTTGTAGTTTCTGCCCCAAATCTAGGTTAAGTGAGAAGAGTCTGTCCTTCAGTCACAGGCTGGTAAAGAAAGAGTTTACTGTGGGTACCGGAAAACTTGCATCTCTTTTCCAGACTTGCACTACCCTCTGACAAGTATGAGAAAGCTTTTGCTTTTCCTTTTAATTGCAAATAGATGATGAAGGTCACTGGAATGTTCCTGCTATTGAGAGATCTCATCCTGCAATGGAAGAAGGGGAATAAGTGCACTCTGGAATGTTTTTCATAGCAAAGAGTTTACCTGTTTGCCTTGAGTAAAGAGTGACACCCACATTTTTAACATTTTTTTCCCTTCCCTTCTTGTAGTTGGAATAGTGTTGCAGTAAAAGTTGCTAGAGCAAGGCCTCCCTTTGCTAGCAAGAGTGACCTTGAAGCGCTGCTTCTCTTGAGTTTTAGCAACTGAAGGACGAAGTTTGTTTATGCTACTCTTAGCTGGCAAGAGGAGGCTGAGTTGGGAGGGGGAAAAGAGCTATTTGTAATACCTGAGAAAACTGTAGTTGGTATGAATAGGTGGAAGAGCTAAAACTGAAGCTATTTTAACAAAGAACCTTGAAGTGGCTCTCTTTTTCCTCTTATCTCTCCACTACCCTGGTCCCAAAGATTCCAGGAGACTGTCATGTTTCAGATGATCAGAAATACGTGGAATGACACAGACCCAGGATTTCTACATCCACTGGCCTTGGGAGTGATATTTTGAAAGTTCAAAGCAGATTATCAATTCCCCCCTCCCCTTGAAAGATGTAATGGGATGGCAAGAGAGGACATAATTTAACCTTACAACATCTATTCTGCAATTATTAAGCACAGTGATAATGAAGGAATGCCTCCTGAGAATAAACTCTACCAAGCAATAACTTGCAGGCATGATTTACAGTAGCCTTCAAGTATCAGCTGCTCACTATCATGGTTAGGAAACATCCAGGTATCCACTGGCTCTGGTAGCTCAGAGTTGATCCTGGCATCAGCCCGTGTTGCTGAAGGGGGCAGGAAGCATGTTTCTCCTCCTTCCTCCACGGGTGCTGCTTTGTGTGGGACCTCATTGCTGTCTCCTTGACCTCCTCTTACTTCCTTTGTCCCTGTTTGCAAGCAGACCTTTCCTGGAGGTAGATCTCCCAAACAGATCCTGATAGCACCTCTCAGTAAAGTTTCCTGGTAGAACCTCTCAATAAAGTACTGCAAGAGCAAGATCTCTCATCTCACCGTTAGACTCGGGTCTCCAATCTCTCTCTTTGCTAGCTGGTACCTTAAGTTTTGTAAAATATCTACACATCCTTGTTCATGATATAGTTAAGAAGTAGGGCACAGTCCATCAGGAAGCTCTTCTCTGCACACAGTTTGAAATGAATAGGAACTGTGCTAGAGCACTGTTCCTTTTAGTGGAGCTTCTGCAGCAGAGTCTCCTTGTGGATTGTGCCCCTGGCATATTCTGTTTACATTCATAAGCATATTGCCTTCTAGCAAGCTTCTGGATTGCACCAGTACTAGTTCCTGATTGAAGGGTTTGATAAGATTATGAGAGCAATATATTGCCCACCACTCATAAGCGAGAGGCCCTTCTCTGCATCTGAACAGGTGAAGCACCACATGAGTGTTAAGAAACTTCAGCACTGGCCTTTCTATATACTGTAAACAAGGTATTGCCGTTGTTGCTTATTTGTTTTATTTATTAACATTTATATACTACCTTATTTGCTAAACAGGAATCATAGAATAGTAGGATTGGAAGGGGCCTATAAGACCATCGAGTCCAACCCAATGTGGTGTACAACAATTTAAAACAATAAAGAGGAACATTAAAAACAGGAAAGCATTAAAATAACACTAGTGCAAATCCGTGTCGCCACAGGGACTAGTAGTCTGAGAATGATTGGATAAAAATATGTTTGCCCATTTTCCTTGCGACTGGAACAACTTTACACTTTTAAAATAAAGGTGTTACAAATAAACTGGCAAACGTGAAAACAAAAAAAAAGATGTTCTTTTTAAAAAGATAGTTTACCATTTCTTGAAGTTTGAGGTCAAAAACACGTGATGTAAGATTTTCCCTGTCTTCTCCCTCTGGTGTCTTTCAGCTCTTCTCAGCTTCTCTTCCTTCTCCTCCAGCTGACTTTTTTTAGCCTCTTTCCCTAAATTCTGTGCCTGTCCTTTCATTGGCCCAGCACTCTGAAGACCTCACAGGAGTAAGCATTATTACATGTGCATACACACACTGTATCACATGTTACATTACGTGCACAGTGTGGAGCATATGCATTAACCTCCTCTTTGCCTCCGCCCTCTCCCTTCTCCCTTACTGAACTGCCCAAAGTTTGAGCTTTGAACTTTTTCAAAGTTTCAAAATTTTCTGCATGTCTGCACTGCTCAAGGTTCAGTTGAAAACAAAAATGAGCAACATTGGTCAGTAGATCACTGGTAATAAGCCTTACAGTACCATATTCTTATAAAAGATGTGTATCCCACATCTTAAGGATATTTTAGCAGCCCAATTTCACAAGATTGTGTTGACCGTATCCTCAATAATGCCTGCAGTTCCTTCCAGTTCCATGTAATATATAAAGTGACAGCCTTCCACCCCTTTATTGTAGTCACTGAATTCGCTGGCAAATTGAGAGTAGTCATAGATCACCATCTAAAAGATATGTACTGTGGTAATGTCCAAAAAGGGTGATTGCTGTTTTGATGACACATCATCTGTTTTGATGACAGATGTTTTTTTTGTGTGTGACGTATGTTTCAATCGCCTCAATTGAAGTCTTGTATTCATTTCTAGTAACTACATTTTAGGCTGCCAGTAGGTTATTAGAGAGGGTTCTGAGAAGAGAAACAAGGTTATGGAGTTGAATTTTTGAGGCAAGTTTGAAGGAAGTGGAAGACTTGGTTTTGAGGGAAACAAGTTTGGAAAGGGTTTACATAGAAGCCATTATGAAATATCTGTACAGTTTTGCCATTGGTTTTAGACTGTGAATGGTTTTCAGACATATGTTCTTGGGAACCTTGGAATACCTTAGCAGCTTTCTGTGTTCCACGCTGAGATGACTAGTAGTGGCAGGCAAGCTCCTGTTTAAGGCAGCTTGCTCTGCAGTGTTGCTCTCCTCCCTGCAATGGTTTGTGCTAACTATAGTGTAGGACTAAAACCATGGTTTGAGCTTCTTAAACAAACTGGAAACCTGTGATTTAAAGCTGCCTGGGTGCTTCATTTTCCATCTGCTCTGTGCATAGTGCAGCAGCCTCTGGTGGCAGAGCAGCAATAGCAACTGTGGGTTGTCAGTTCAGAGATGCGAAATTGTAGTTCGCACAGACCATGGTTTCTGATCCATAACTTCACAATTGTGGAGCGTGTATGTTTGGGTGTTGCCAGACATTGCACACTACACACACATAACTCAAAGAGTTAACATTAACATGTAGTATCTCTTCACACTTCTGAAAACATGTGGAAACATGCATACTAAATGGTCGCAATAACTATTAAAACACACTGGTTTGCAACTAAGTAGAGCCTTTATACAACCTAGCATGAGAAGCAAGATTAAATGTTTATGCTTTGGTTTGGTAGAATCATAAATATTCATAATTTAAGAACTGCCCACATTGCATGTCTCAGGTAGTTGGGAGAGCATAGAATAGGAGTACAAGGACATCCATATGGGCTCTGTAGATAATCTTGGGGATATGCACTTCCTGGCTGCTAGTCCCTGGGTCTATTAGGAAGCCCACAGTAATAAAGATAGTATATGACTTACTGTGACCCAGTTCGCATGTAATGACCAACCATGGGTCAATTAATGAAGCCATGGTGGTCCAGGGCTGCACATGAGCAAGTGCACCACCTCCCACCCACTCACTGCTTCTGTTTTGCATCCAGTTTAGCAAAAACCCAGTTCCTGGGTTGTTCGGCATGACATCCAAGCCTGGCACACTAGGTTGTTGAGGAAGAAATAGCCCAAAGTTTTAACCCAACAAGAAACCATGGCTTCAAGTTGTTTCTTCCTCAACAACCCAGGGTGCTGGGACATTGCAGCAAACAACCCAAGAAAGAGGTGTTCCTGGATTGTTTGCTAAACAGGATGTAAAGCAGAAGTTGTGAGAGGGCAGGAGGCAGTACTCTCGCTCGTACATGGCCTCGACAGGCTTATGGGTTGTCGTTATGTACGAAATTCTGTGCCATGTTTTAATACTTGACCTCGGCATTTGGGTCTATTTCTCTTACATAGAAAAGCAGCCTTTAGCATGATGTTTGATAGGTGGTCGTGATTTCAGTTTTAAGAGCTCATAAGGTTATTACATATTTTTATTTCATATTTCCTCCCATCTTAAATGTTTTGTATGCCATATTGTGAGACTGAGATTTTATAAATAAAATACAAGAGAGACAGCCAAGGGCCAGCTCGCAAATGTACAGTCTGGAAATACTGTGGACACAGCAGACTTTCATGCACAGTTAATGTGTGAGGCATGGATATGCATGTACATGTGTGCTTGATGCTCTGGATTTCCATGATTCTCTTGTTTGGGTGGCAGTGGGGGGAAGGATTGCAGAAACTGAGCATTACAAACAACGTTGTATGTACAACAGGGGTGTGGTAGCACATAGCATTTGCCACCACACCACACACTTAAAGGGAAGGGGTATGGCTGAAGTATATGAAATAGTAGTTGGCTTACCCTTTCACCTACCTTTGTAATGTCCTTAAGTTCTGTTAACACAATCCAATTAAAATATTTAGAATACTTTCCACCTCCTGCATTGGTACTGGCTGGTAGGATATTGAAATACAAATAAGGCGTAGCCTGATTCATAGAAGAAGAGAAAATCTAAATTTGTTGAATGTGATGTTTAGGGTGTGCCTGAGATCTCAATCCTCCCAGAGACTGGAAATGAATGGTGGAAATAGAGGAAATACCGTCTACCCTCTATAGTCCAGACTTCCCAGTGCACTTGAAATTGGCTGTTATTAAACGGGATGTTGCATGAAAAATACCATGCATTATCCTCCTGTTGCTATTCTTGCTATGGTTCAGTGGCCAGTTTAGAACTTTTCTGTTCTACTTTGTAGTTTCTCATAAAACAATCTACTCATTGTAGTTGACTTGGTCCAGGTATTTGAGCTGGTGAAGACCACCCAAGAGAAACTCAGATCACATGATCCTTTGCTAGAGAATAAGGGTGGCTCTTCAATCCTAAGGGAAATCAACCCTGAGTGCTCATTGGAAGGACAGATACTGAAGCTGAAGCTCAAATATTTTGGCCACCTAATGCGAAGAGAAAACTCTCTGGAAAAGACCCTGATGCTGGGAAAGACTGAAGGCAAAAGGAGAAGGGGATGGCAGAGGATGAGATGGCTAGATAGCATCACCGATGCAATGAATATGAACTTGAGCACGCTCCGGGAGAGAGCGCAGGACAGGAAAGCCTGGCGTGCTATGGTCCATGGGGTCACGAAGAGTTGGACACGACTGAACAACAACAACAAGGGTGGCTCAAGTCACAAGATACATGTGCTGGCTCTCTGATGATTCTGGAGCAGCCAGTTAATCTGTTCTGTGAGCATGTGCAACACAGGTTCAAAAGACATCTTGTATTAGACCTGGACAATTAGGGATGAGCATCTATGGGTCTCGAGGCCAGATTTGGCCCCCTAAGAAGTATATACTAACTCCTAGCTGCCAATTCAAAACTGTGTTGAAAGAGAAATGGCTTGGTCTGACAGTGGCAGAAGGTCTACATATTTTGGCTTGTTTTACTAGCCTATATTTGTGAAAGTCACTAACTCCTCTTTGTCACCCAAGTATGTTAGAGAACTTGGAAGAGGGGAGGCAGGGGCATTGCATGCCCTACTGGACTTTGGAGGTTCTTGTAATGCTTCTGCCTGTTCCAAAGCTCTGTATAACATGAGAAACTCTCCCCTCCATCCTGCATTGTGTTGAGGAGCTCTTGTCCTTGGAATGTGGATTTATGATAGCCTGGTAATGGGTTTGGATGGCAGTCCATTTTGGAGGGGTGGGTCTGAGTCCCAGTCTCCATCACCACCTCAAACATGGCCTTCCTATAAATCTAGCTCCTGACTATGAGTCTACACTAAATTTATTGTCTTGGCTTCCTTCCCACCCCTAGGCTCCCTGGAAATTGTAATTTGGTGAGTGGGTGGAACTAGGATGCTCCCAGATTTCTAGCTCCTGTGTTTCCTGAACTGATACGCTGACTGTGTTCTTTTAAGGGGCTACCCAGAAAGACACATAGGAAGTTGCATTATGCCTAGTTGGACCAATGACCCGTCTAGTTCAATAATGTACACACTAACTGGCAGTGGCTCGCCAGTATTTCATATGGGGTCTTTCCCAGCCCTACTTGGAAATGATGGGGTTTGAACGTGGGACCATTTGCTTGTAGACTATGACCTCTGCCACAGAGTTAAGCCCTGCACTAAGAAGTTTAGATGTTCCATCACTATTTTTATTACATTTTTATTTTAAAAAATGTATATCCTGCTCTTCTACAGTAAACAAAAAAGTGCTTAGAGGGCTGTTTCTTAATAGTCTCATAGCATCTAAGAAACTAGTCTCTTAATGTCTTGGAAAAATGCGTGGGCAGGAGCAGGTGCAGACTGGAGTGGGATCAGGGTGTCCTGAGCCTGAGGTCTATTGCTTAATAGAATTATATCAGTTAAAGAGATAACACATAACAGATTTTACACTAGAATCTCAAAATGTAGAGCACAAATTACACCATCTGTTATACTGTTCAGTACATATCACCTCTAAGTTTAAGTCCTCTCTAACTTGCATTTCATAATGGATCTGAAGTAGCAGTGTTGAATTCTTTTCTGAGGTGGTTCTGCACTTGGAAAATACCTTACTAACCCAGGAAAACCTGAATGGGGGTGGGGAAATCTAATATAATGAACCATTTAACAAAGCCAGCCCCAGTAAATGTTTAACTTTTAAAGTACCATTTTTAAATATGTCCTTGAACTGCTTGGTTTAAAGGCAACTGCAATAATTGATGGAAATAGCAATGCTGATGAGTTCTGCTTTTCTCTTAATACATTACTTTTTAAAACTAGCAAGTGAAGCATTTTCCAAATAGGCCATGATTGTGGTGGGTCACTAGGAAAAGGTCATTTCTTCCCTGGTTGGCATTCAGTTGTATGCCTTTCTTCTGGAATGTTGCTGCACGCTGATCTTATCCTGGTGTGTAGCTTTTCTATCAACATGTAAATTGAAAAATTCTCATGTTGGAGAGAATTATCAAGACCACTGTGTTTCAACAATGTGGTATCACATTTTTTGTGCAGGTAGTGGATTATATATGGTGTGGATTTGTTTAATTAAATCTGCTTAATTTTGTGGGATGCAAATCCATTGTGTTTAGTCACTTTTAATTGTCTGGATTAGCAAACATAACCTTGCAAAAAGGAGACTTTTTCACAAGAGCCCCGGATATGCTTATTCATGTCTGACGATGTGTGGAAAAGTTACTGTTTAAGGGTGCAATCCTATGCCTGTTCAGACAGAAAAAAGTCCTGTAACTCTCAGCATTCTCCAGCTAGCTGGCTGGGGAATGCTGGGAATTATAGGACTTTTTTCTATCTAACCATGCATAGGATTGCACCCAAAATCTCTGTTCAAGAGAATATGCTTGTAGAACCAGTAGAATGATTCAGTTGTCGATCGAGAAGTAGCACATGTCTCAAACAAAAATAAGTTCTCATTCCCAACATCCATTCTAAAATGCACGTGTGTATGTGTCTACCTTGTGTCCTCTAAAAGTCACATGGGGAAGTGGCCTTGTAGGATAGTCAAGGACGGCTTAAACCAAGATTGGTGATTGGGTTGGCCAAACTCTCCACTAAAGAAACAAATACTGTATGCTCAGAATAAATGTGCTGGTAAGGTTCTTTTGCAGTATCCCTTGCATGTGCCCTCTTTTTCAGTCTCCTTCATGCATCTGGTAAGAAGTAGGTTGTTGCCTTTAAAAGTTCACTCTAGCTTTTTGTTGCTAACATGATTAGTTCTCTGTCATATTTCCCAACTGCCCTGTGTAGCCATGAAAACTAGAAAATTATTAGGATTATGTAGAGATAGTCAGGTAGTCAGATTCTGTGCTCTTCCATGCATTTGTAAGTATATGGGATTTGCAGTTTTCTGCCAATAGAATTCTTGCCTCTTTTGCTTTCTAGCTAGATAAGAACCCCGCTAGATCTGACCAATAATGCATGTATTTATTTATTTATTTATTTATTTCATTTCTATACCGCCTAATAGCCGAAGCTCTCTGGGCGGTTCACAAAAATTAAAACCAAACCCACAATAAAACAATTTAAAATATATAGAATATTAAAACCACAATATAACAATACAACCACAATAAAATCTAGCAGCAGTGCAGGAGTTTAAAATACAGATTTAAAACAGCAAAGATAAAAATTTAGAAAGCTAAAATGCCTGGGAAAATAAAAAGGTCTTCACCTGGCGCCAAAAGGAATACAATGTAGGCGCCAGGCGAACCTCACTAGGGAGCTCATTCCAGAGCCGTGGTGCCACAGCAGAAAAAGCCCTCCTCCTAGTAGCCACCCGCCTCACTTCCTTTGGCAGGGGCTCACGGAGAAGGGCCGCTGATGATGATCTTAAGGTCCGGGCAGGGAGGAGGTGATCCTTCAGGTAACCTGGCCCCAAGCCGTTAAGGGCTTTGAATGTTAACACCAGCACTTTGAATCGGGCCCGGAAATGGACTGGCAGCCAGTGCAGCTGGAAAAGTACTGGCGTAATATGAGCTCACAGGCCAGTCCCTGTTAACAATCTTGCTGCCTTATTTTGGACCAGCTGAAGTTTCCGGACCATTTTCAAAGGCAGCCCCATGTATAACGCATTGCAGTAATCCAGACGAGAAGTTATCAGAGCATGGATAACTGTAGCTAAGCTATCTCTGTCTAGATAAGGGCGTAGTTGGTATACCAGCCTAAGCTGATAAAAAGTGCTCCGTGCCACTGAGTTCACCTGTGCCTCAAGTGACAGTTCTGGATCCAAGAGCACCCCCAAACTACGAACCTGATCCTTTAGGGGGAGTGCAACCCCCTCCAGAACAGGTTGAATATCACCTAGCCGGGCAGACGAACCACCCACTAACAGTACCTCCGTCTTGTCTGGATTGAGTTTCAGTTTATTGGCCCTCATCCAGTCCATTACCGTGCCCAGGCACTGATTCAGAACAGCCACTGCCTCACCTGGTTTTGATGAGAAAGAGGTAGAGCTGGGTGTCATCTGCATATTGATGGCACCTCAGCCCACACCTCCGGATAACCTCCCCCAGCGGTTTCATGTGATGTTAAACAGCATGGGGGATAAAATAGAGCCCTGTGGAACCCCATGGCACAATTGCCATGGCACAGAGCAATAATCCCCCAGCACCACCTTCTGGAATCGGCCATCCAAGTAGGAGCGGAACCACTGTAGTGCAGTGCCTCCAACTCCTAACCCAGACAACCTATCCAGAAGGATACCATGGTCGATGGTATCGAAAGCCGCTGAGAGGTCCAGGAGAATCAACAGGGTCACACTCCCCCTGTCCCTCTCCCAGCAGAGGTCATCCCACAGGGCGACCAAGGCAGTTTCCGTTCCAAAACCAGGCCTGAGGCCCGATTGAAATGGATCTAGATAATCCGTTTCATTCAAGAGTGCCTGGAGCTGTCCTACAACCACCCGCTCAAGCACCTTGCCCAGGAAGGGGATGTTGGCCACTGGCCTATAATTGTTAACATCCTCTGGGTCCAGGTTAGGCTTTTTCAGGAGTGGTCTAATTACTGCCTCTTTTAAAGCGGCAGGCACCACTCCCTCTGTCAAGGAGGAATTTACAACCTCCTGGACCCAGCCAGACAACCCCTCCTTGTTTGATTTAATAAGCCATGAAGGGCAAGGGTCAAGCACACAAGTGGTCGATCGGACTTGGCCAAGCACCTTGTCTGCATCCTCAGGCTTCAGTAACTGAAACTCATCCAATAAAACTGGACCAGACGGTGCTCTGAACGCCTCTACCAATGGAACTGCATTAATGGTGGTGTCCAATTCATGACGAATCTGAGCGACTTTATCCTCAAAGTGCCGTGCAAACTTGACACAGCGTGCTACTGAGGGTTCCACCGTCTCTCTCCCTGGCCCAGAATGTAACAGGCCGCGAACCACTCGGAATAGCTCCGCTGGACGACACTGAGAAGATGCAATGCTGGTGGAAAAGAACTTCCTCTTTGCCACCCTCACCGCCACAGAGTAGACTTGATAGTCGGCTCTTACCTGTGTTCGGTCAGACTCAGCACGAGTTTTCCTCCACCTGCGTTCTAGCCGTCTCCCCTCTTGCTTCATTGTCCTCAGCTCAGGTGTATACCAAAGAGCTGGCCGGGCTCTGCTCAGAGGGAGAGGGCGCTTGGGCGCGATCGTGTCAACCGCCCGAGTCATCTCTGCATTCCACAGAGCGACCTGGGCTTCGACAGGAGCACCAGCCATACCAGCAGGAAAATCCCCCAGAGCCCTCTGGAATCCATCAGAATCCATTAATCTCTGGGGGCGGACCATTTTAATAGGTCCCCCACCCTTGCAGAGGGGAAAGGCCGCCAGAAGTCTAAACCTCAGCAGGAAGTGATCTGACCATGACAAAGGGACAGATGTTAATTCCTCCACTTTCAGATCACCATCCTCCTGCCCAGTCGAGAAAACCAGATCAAGCGTGTGTGTCCTTTTATATGCGTTGGGCCGATGACATGTTGGGACAGCCCCATGGTTGTCATGGTGGCCATGAAGTCCTGAGCCGCCCCGGATACAGCGGCCTTGGCATGGAAGTTGAGATCCCCCAGGACCATCATCCTAGGGGTCCTCAACACCAAGTCCGAGACCACCTCCGTCAGCTCAGGCAGGGAGTCTGATGGGCAGCGGGGTGGGTGGTACACCAACAGAATCCCTAATCTGTCCCGGGTACCCAACACAAGGTACAAACACTCAAGATCTGCACTCGAATGAGCAGGAAGCCTAGAGAGGGAGATTGAATTCCTATAGACCACGGCAACCCCCCCTCCCCGACCCTCAAGTCGGTGTTGGTGCTGCACCGAGTACCCAGGAGGGCACAGCTGGGAGAGAGTGACCCCTCCCAGTTCCCCCACCCAGGTCTCAGTAATACATGCCAGGTCAGCCCCCTCATCCACAATCAAATCATGGATGAGGGAGATTTTATTTTGGGCCGACCTGGCATTCAGCAGCAGCACCACCAGACCCGAGGGCAGACTGGTAAGGCTACCAGGAACCATCAGGTTGGGGGAAGAACCAGAAGAGGGGACAGCTGTAAGGTGTCTAGCCCCTCTTCTCCTCAGCTGGCCTGTTAATCCCCCAACGCCATACCTCCCCCTGCCCGTGACCACAGTTATGGTGGCACCTCCCCGACCCCCTGAGTTGCCCAATAGTCCTCCCAGGCACATATTAAAATGTTAGGATATAAAATGCTCAACAGTTTAAAAGAATATAAAAGATAAAAGAGATAAAAGAGAACAGCAACTAAGAAGGAGCAGATAAAGTCCACGTTTGCTCCTTTCCCCTTGTCTTTAAAGCTGCTGCCCTCTGCTGCTGCTATTTGCTACTGGTATTGTGGCTGCTGGTGTCTCTGGAGAGGCAGGTGGGTGGGTCTTCAGATCCTACGCGACTCCAAGTGCGATGCTAAGTGCACACTTAGCGTCGCACTTCGCGCGACGCCGAGGCGCACGCCAGGGCGCTGCCTCTGGCAGCCCCGCCTTAAGTACCTGTGGGCGGGGGCAGAAGCAGGCTCAGGCTCAGGATCCACCCAGTGCAGCTGCTGGCTGGTCCTCCTTCCCCAGGCTCCAGCATTCTGGAGTTCTGAATGTAGTCCAGCATTCTGTTTCCCACAGTGGATAAATATGTGCTTCTGGGAAGCTTGCATGAAGGCAACACCCCTTCCCTTGTTTGTCCCCAGCATCTGATGTTCCGAGGTATGCAGAGGTTTAATTTACCCGTTCTAGCCAATAACTGTTGATAGACCTATCCTCCATGAATAGTTAAGTCCCTTTTTAATGCCATCTGACCATAACTGCATCCTATAATTCTGCACAGTGGGGTATTGGTTCTGGACATGCTTGCCCCAGAACATCATCATCATCACAGCAATAATAACAGTAGCAAAAACAGTGATCCCTATGATCTCTCACACCCATTCCTTCCCCCCCTGTTTTATGGGTGGGGTGATGCTCCAGTACATGTGCAGGGTTTCCTGCTAGTGATTGTGTGAACAGATCATCAGTTCTGATAGCTATAGAGGTGCAAGTAGGGCTGGAAAAATAATTCAGTCCCTAGGTGTCAACTTCAGTCTAAGCGTTGGGTGCCATTGTCATCAGCCCTGTGTAGTCTGGGAGTTTTCTAGCCTTGGATGCACGCACACATCTCTATATAAATAAATATATTTATGTATCGTCTTCAGATGAGGCATTTATGGGTTCTTTTCTATGTATTATATATACATAGAATATTATACATATTCAAAGCCACCCTGAAGGAGTTTGACTTGCTTGAGCCTTCCCCGTAAATTCGTGGGGCTTGAACACCATGGTTCTGTCTGCACACACTGGTAACCCTGGAATACTGTGAAAGAGCCAGCGACAGTGTGCTAGTTCACGCAGCTTGGTTGCTTCCACTTGGCTCCTCCTGCCAGTGGGAGCAGCTAAATAAGCCAGGGATGCTTCGTCCCTGGGTTTGTTAGCATGACGTCTGAACCTAGAACTCTGGCTTGTCTCTCCTGCAACAAGCCAGAGTTGGAACACAAGTTTTCTACAGCCTAGCTGTAGCTCCCATTCACATTGTGCCATGACGCTATGATACTATGCAGTGGAGGTGGAGGTTGCTTGTAGAAATGGGTGGGGTTGTGGCCAGATTTGCACGGTGCACAAACATGTTACATAATACATTTATGGATTGTGTGAGCAGGTCTATGCTAGAGCAGCAGTGGTGTAGCTCTGGATGTGGAACTCCTGGCCATTCAGGGAGTTGCTTGATAAGGAAAAGGAATCAAGTGTGGTTCTTTTTTCTGGCTCTGCTTCTGCAGCACTGTAATTCTGTTATTATTATGTTTAAATTGCCTTCCTCTTTTGGAGGATCATATGTCATGGAGATGGTTAATATCTGAATAATGCAGTATTCAATATCATGTGTACTTAAAAACCCAAAGTACATATTTTGCATTACTTTTTCCCACTGGTTTGGTCAATTGCTAAAAAGAGAAAGATTGTGTGTGAATTCTGCAGAGTGACGTAAGCCTGGAGGAAAACAGATCATTGGAGCTGTGGTGTGTGTGAAATTATATGCTCGGATTATTCCTTCCCCCGCTCCATTTATTTATGCTGGGAACGATGAGAGAAACCAGTCTAAGACAAGCTAATGTAAAATGATCCTGTATTTCTGAAACTGCGATTGCTGCGAATATGCAGTGCTAAACTTTAGTGTTGTTTTGGAGGATAAATGTAGAACAGCACAATTCAACATGAAGAATTAATACATGCTTTAAAAGCATTTATGTATGCTCTGGCCCCAGAATGGCATATAATTTCCATTTAGTTCCAAAGCAAAACATTCCATTCTCAGATATTTTTAAATATATGCAAATTAAGTTCATTTGTATATGTGGCTGTTGCATTCTCTCCCCCTCCCCCCCCCAAATATTGATGGTGGAAATCTGGCTGGACCTATAATTGTGGTTGGACAGGTTGAAAGGGTGTGGTAATTTTTAGTTAATATAGACCTAAGGATCAAAGTCCTCCATGTACCCCCCCATCTTAACTAAACATTTCTCATGTGTTCTCCAACTTCGTTCTTCTACGCTGAGAAGTTTTCCTTCCTACTAATAAAAATGAGATTTTCAGGCTTCAACAACTTATCCAGCCATCTTCAAACAGGTAGTGGTATTTTGTTTTTTCAAAATTTTCCAGGGGAGCCCCAGGGTTCTTCAGTGGGAAGATTAGTAATGGTGGGAAAGCTCCCTGAAGGACAGGTTGTCCACCACATCAGTCTCCCCCTGCAGTGTGCAGCCACCCACAGACCTGTTGAGTGTGTTCTAGGACAAGGCCTTAGTTTGTGTAGGGTGACAGTAATGCCTGACAGGCTTTGCCAGTGTCCTATGTGAGCTGTGTGTGTTTTCTAGAACAAACCCCAGAATCCTCTGCAGAGATTTTATGGCAGCAATGCAGAGGTTCCTCAACAGACATGGGGAAAGGGATCTCTGAAGGTAGAAAGTTAGAAAAATCCCTGAAAGTAGATGACTTGGTTTTGTGAGCAGAAATGCTGTGTGTTAACAGCTTTTACCTAATTCTGTGATGCAATGTTTGGGATAGCAATGCTATTTTAATATCACTTTTCTTCTAGATTCCAAGTACACTTTCCATTTTTCAGGCAACTCACTAAAGCAGATTCCCTTTCTTTCCCCCCTGTACATCTTTAAATGACCACTGCTGTTTGAAGATATCCTCTGTAACGGAGACAATATGGAAGCCTTTTTAAAAGTCTACCTTGAATTGGCATAATGTGGTTCCTTCTGCAGAAATGCCATTGGTACCAGAACATTTCAGGAATCTTACTGCAAGCATGTAGCTGTTACAAGATGATATATATTTGTGTGAACCATCAAATTATTTCCTGTCCAGCTTTCCTGTGGGTTCTCTTGAAAGCAGTACGGAGCATTATGATATTGATCTTCCTTCTGATGTGCCTGTGTTGGGGTGTTTTTTTTCCAGAACATTATTTTACTCATTAAAATACTTGTGCCTGTGTGCATTTCCTTTTCCTGATCCTAACTTGATGTGTTTAGGAGTTGCCCCACTGATTTCAGTTAAATTTTCTTTCAGGTATGCATGCTCAGGTTGCAGTCTTTATCTGTGCTCACGTGTACTTTTTACTCTCAAATGGTAAGCCAGAAAGTCCCTGATTCAAATCTTAGTTCAGGCTTGAGCTTACTTGATGATTGTAGGCCATTCTCTCCACAGTTGGGAAACACCTTTATTAGGGCCAACCAAAATGCCACAAAAGAATGTGCAAGCTTTCAAGTTTCCCAGAACCGTGCGTCATGATACATAAACTGGGGTGTGGCAGCCCAGGTGAGACAAAAAAGTACAAAGATTAGGCCAGATGTTGTGGACATGAGGTCTGTGGCTTAGACTTGGTCTCAAGATGGATATTGTAGACTTGAATGAATTAGTCAGTGGTAGGTGCTGCAGGCCCTGGATTACAATGAGCATTCTGGGACAAAGAAGCAATGGCTAACCCCAAATTCCGAAAACGTAAAGGCAGGCTGTGACTGAGATCTGTTCTTGCCTTGGGCAAAACACACAGGTTCCTAAGTAGGCAGAGAGCAGAAGTAAAGAGAAAAATGACAGTCTTTATATTAGTAAAGCTGGAGATTAATTTTAGGTGGTGCACTAATTTAAAAAACAATTGAAGCCACATTGTGTAGTCTTTAGTGATTGCAAGGAATGGAATCCTGGAAATGCAAAGTCGCTCTTCAGGTGGTAGAAAATCATCTTGCTCTGGTGGTAGATTTCACCCTAAACAGCTAAATGTGGTATCGAGGCACATAAAAAGCAATGGTATTTGTGCTGGCCTATGAGGAAAAAAATCTGAAATCCACAATTGGGTAATACCTTAAGACCAACCAGAACGCTAGGGCGTTACTTGGAATAAATAGGCTTTATTTAAGTTTTTATTCCAGGTTTTCTGGACTCATTGCAGGAGCAAGAAATCAAACTTCTTTCTCTTTTCTCATGCTCCAGATTTATTTTCAGATGTTTTCACGTCAGACACTACCTTTGACCCCCCCCCCCCCCACGGTGGTTTGGTCCTTTTTAAATTCTGTGAAGTATACCCTAATAATTCTCTCTCTCTCTTTTAGTGCAATGCACATGTTAAGCAGATTAGAATGTAAACTAGTTTTTGACTGAAGGAAAATGGGAGGGCGCTGCAGGAATTGTACATTAATGTTGTCTTTTGTGAGTGAATTGCATTGCTGCTTGGAAGGAGAAAGTCCTGGTCTAGTGCTAGTAGCTAATATTGAAAGATCAGCTACATAAGAGATTCCTGGCAGGACAGAGCAGATCTGGTGGATTAGTTTGTGTGTCCTTAAATCCATAATTGTCATCTTCATGTAGGAAAGCAAATAGGCACACATTTCAATCTCTGATGCTGTCAAACATCTGAAGGCTAACAATGCAAATGGACCCTAGTTAAGAGATTTAAATCCCATGGTGAATTTAATGTGTGCTCTGTCAAGGAAGATTATCTTAAATTGGCAGATTTTTATCTTCAGAACCCTTCCAGCGTTGGCTTGTCTGCCGAGCAACCCCTGGCATCTGCCACAGAACCTTAGTGCATTGCTGAGGATTCTGGTGGTGGGAGCTTACTCTAGCATGCTCTCAGTTCACCGAGAACACTAGCCGTGACATCTGGGCCTTGTCATCCTGCAAGAACTGAGAGTGCTCTAAAATGCATCATTACCCTTGGAAAGATTGGTAGTGTTGGATATGCTGCCTTTGAAAGAAATAGCGGTGATGGTTTTTCAGAAAATTTTGAATTGGAAATTTTTCTTCTGCAAATTAGCATAATTTGCATCAGAAAACTTTCAGTTTGCAAAGCTAAAAAAGGTACCCCATATTATTGTTGCAGTACACTACACATATTTGACTTAAAATATTGGGGGGGGGATTAAAGCACACTTAGGGTGCAATCCTATGCTCTTTGAAGGAGTACTCTGATGTTGGAGTGCTCCAAATATCCAATGCCATGTCCTTGACAGGGTTTTGCACTGGTGTCGGGGCATTTCACATGAGCCAGCAGGCTGAACAATAAGCTCCATGCTGATGTTATCCTTTTATCTGTTAACACAATCCAATTAAAATATATAAAATAGAAGGAAGTTATCCTTCTGTGTGCAGCATTACTGTGTGGAAGTGTCTATTGGCTCCTCCAGAAAGGAGCATAACACACAAAGTGACCCATTGGGGTCAGGCCACAATTTCAACCCATGTGTGAGCATGAACAAAGGTCGTTCTATCCCTCTGTGGCCTAATTTAGCTTCTGCAGTTAGAGGTGAGGCGTTGGGTAATGTAGACTTGTCATTTGGAGCTATATGCTCTTCAGGTGCTTTTTCCATCATGAACGTGCTCTCTTCTTGTGGCCTCCTGTGATGTAGATTGCATTAGCAGACATTCACACAATCAAGATAAGTCATGGTGGCTTATTTAAATTGTGGTGTGTGTCAGGCATGATTCCCATAATCACTGCCCAGGTGCAGCTGGTCGTGTTGCAGGGGCATGGCTTATTGGAGGGGGAAACAGCCCTTCAATAGCCCTACAACAGTACGTGGGTTATTGGAGGGTTGTTTCCCCCTCTGACAAGCCATGCTACCCAGGTTCAGACGACATGACACCATGGCTTATTTTGATTGTGAGAACCAGGTCAATATGCACACAGCTGGCGAGTGGTTAGACTTGCTTTTGTGGCAGAGGATTGGACTCCATGCCACCTTGGCCCTTTCAACTCCACATGAATTCTCTGTTTGGAATAGATGATGGAAATGGCATCCATGTACCTGTGGCTGCTTAACTTATTACAGGAGTCAACTTATTACATATTGGAATGGATTGATTACATTTAAATAAGTTTGTTCTTACCCAGACCTCTGGAGAGACTGCAAAAGAACTTTTATTTCAGACGGTATTATAGATGCTGTGCCGTTACGGGGTATTCATCAAAACATGCAAACTCTTTAACATCCGCTCTTTGAAAACCTAACCCGTCCTAGCTGACTTTTATTATTATTTTTCTTTTCTATACCAGTACAGTTGTTCTTCATAGATTTGAATCAGCAAACCTAACTACTAATAATTTTCCACCATAGAATTATCTAGCACTGTGATTTTTTTTTTTACAAGAAGTCGCTATTTTACGCAGCGTGAGCCAAAGTCCTCATAATAATTGCTCCTGGACAACTATGTTATAAACAATACAGTCATGTTATTCGTATGTGTATGAGGTATATGGGGAGGAAGAGTAGAAAGTTCTTGCTTCTCCCTCTCTCTGCCTGAGAAAAGGCCAAAATAAAACCTGCCATACACAATGGATCATAAGTCAATGGGAATCGTACCCACTTATGTCAGAATTGTTCTTGGCCTCAAGCCATTTCCCATTACATCACTACTTGGAAAGATTGTGTGTATTCAAACTTTTAAATAAAGCAATCTGGAGTTTCTCTCACCCCTTTGTGCAAACTTAGAAAGATATATTTAACATAATCATTTCAAAAAACAGTTTTGGAGTTATTTTCCAAGAGATTGCTCAGCAGACTTAAAAGTTTGCTGGTCAGCCTTGGCTATTTGCCTCTGGTAAAGGCAAATAGTCACTTTCCTGTTGAGTTTCTCCTCCCTGCTAAGGAACAAGTTCTCCCATAAGGCAAGAAGGGCATTTATTGACCTTTGGGACATTATCTCCATGTAAGCTTGAGGCAGGGCCAGCTGATTGGCCCTTCCTTGGGAGGGCTCCCCAGTTTCCCACATTGGCTCTGCCTAGGAGCCATGAAACAGCTTTATCCCTGAAGAGCGCTGATTTCAGTTTTCTTTTTTTTAATTTCTGTTATTGTTTCCTGCTCCCCTTCCAGCACATCCTTCATCGGTTGGGTAGGGAGTATTTGCCACATGAGCCTACTTCCCACGGAGCTCTGAATTCCTACAGGACAGATGTTCCAAAGACTTTCCAGGGGACTCTGAGCCAATCTTCTGAAGTTCCAGGTAGCAGCCCAGGATATTGGAAAAGGGATATCATCTCTCTGCATCCACACCTTGAAAAGGTGGCACATCTCAACCTGTCCATAGTACATTTATTTCCTAGCTGGAATTTGAATTGTATTCTCACTGCACTGTTGGGTCCACCTTTTTTGAGCCTGTGACTATGGTGCTGTTAAAAGGGCTCATCCTTAAGGCAGTCTTCCTCACAGACATCACATCACTAATTGGAGGCCCTTTCCTCTCATCCAGACCTAGACATCGTTCATGGGGACTAGGTGATCTTCCAGCCAGATCCTCTTTTTGTACCCAGCGTGAAATCAGTCTTCCCTAGGTCTTGGGAAGTCATTCTTCCCACCTCTTTTCCAAATCCAGACCAACCTCATGAGAAAAGCTGGCATATTAGGTAAGTGGAGAACTTTCAGGTTCTTCCTACCCAGGATGGCTGATTCTAGGGGGCCTTGATTGTGTCCGTTCATGATTAGATGCTGGGAGAATATGCATCTAAGAAGACATCTCTACGTGACTTAGAATGGATTGAATTGGCCTACAGAGCATTGGATAAAACCGCCAGCACCACAAGAGCTCACGTGGGTCTTTCTCTTAGAGTGGTGGCTAAATCATCTACAGCTCTTGAGCAGCTCTGTTCTAGATTTGTAGAGTAGCAATCTGGGCATCTGTCCACACATTTGCATGGCATTATAAGGGTGATGTGTTTGCTTCTGCAGATGCTGCAGTTAGTAGAAGGGTTTTGCAGAAGGTTCTCCCACAGCAAGGACTCCCTAATCCCTTTGGGTGCCTCCCTAATCCCTTTGGGTGCCTGCCCATTCTGCATACTGCTATGCTGGATCCTGAAGGGACATGAGTGCTATGTAGTATGGTTCTTCTGTAGCTTTCATTTCCCCAGTAGCTGAGGCACACTTAAAGTTGTCTGAATTAAAGTTGGATCTGTCAAGATTCACTGTTTGGCGTATGTAAGTAGGAATTCTTTTTCGTGGTCTCTGTGCATCACACATATGGACTCTGCGCCTACACGGAGCCTCTATTCAGGAAACTTCCTTAGCTGAGGAATGCTGTTTTTGGCAGGAACCCTCCCCCACCGTCCCACTGCGCATGTCTGAGTGGGTTCTTGCCGATCTCCTCAGTTCCTTTTTGTCCACCTCTACAGTTGCCTCTCTGGGAACATCATCCATTTTTTTCTAGGACTAGACTGCTGAATTTTTTTCTCTTTTGCTTTGTCTGTTCATCTTTTCTGACTTTTTCTCTCTGTTTTTTCCTTTCTAATATAAAAAAAGGAGGTTAGGTTTGTGAGTATTTCTTTTTTTCTTGTCCTATTGGAGTATGGCATTGAAGGTCCCTTTCAGAAAGTGCGTCCATTGTGGCAGCAAATTGCCACCCTCTGGTGGCCATTTTTTACGCCTTCTTTGTCTTGGGGAGGCTCATGTCCTGGACATCTGCCACCATTGTCAATCTTTCTCCAAGCAAGCCCGTAAAAATAATTCCAATAGACTTAAGGCGATTTTGTGGCAAAAGGCTCTTCAAGCGGTGGAAACCCAGAAGTCCGGATCTCATTCAGGCACCACAGGAGCTAAGAAGATGGCAATCTCTGACCTAGCCTCTCCCCCTCGATCCTTGTCTGAGGTGGAGAGAGCAGATCCACCTACTCCTGGCCCTTCACTTGCAGTTTTGGTGGCCAAGAAAATATTCAAAAAGGCAAAACACACTAAACCAGTGACGGAGGCTCTGCCTAGAAAAAGGAAGAAAGGGGAGGTTAAAAAGACTCCACCAAGATCATCGGAGTCGGAGGTCCCTCCTCCTCCACCTCTTTTGAACTCACTGATCCCGACCTTGCCTTCAGTACCGACTGCCACCGTACCGTTGGATCCTCCATCTACGGTCTCAGAAGGGGAGCTTAGAGATTTCCCCCCCCATTCGACATCAGCCCAATCTCAGTCCTTGGGACCAACGCTCCCATTCTCCAGAGACATGATACCATGACCAAGGATGGCAAGCCTCTCGATAAGGGAGACCACATGCTTTGACAGCTCATGGGGATCCAGTCACTCGGTACTGGTCACCCCTTCATTGTTATGATGAGGATTACATGCTGTCCTCACTGGGAGTGGAATCAATACCCGGGCTGGTCTATGCCTCCCCCAAGATCTTATAAGTGTGATGATTGGTCATTCAGAAGAGACTATGACCTGTTCTATGTTCATGCAAAATATTTAGGAGCAGCTTCTCCTCAATACAGAACCCATCCATCAGCTTCTGTTTCATGCCCTCCAGAGACTGAAGTTTCTCAGCCGCCACCACCAGTGCCTCCATGCTCGACCTCTTTACAGCTAGCTAGAGATAACATGGATAGGAGCCTTCCAAGTTGTCCTTTACCAAGCCCACCGGTGCAGGAACAGAGTGAACATTTGAAGTCTACTACTCAAAAGGAGTTAGACTCAGCAGAAGATTATCAGTCAGATTCTTCATCTTATTCCTCTGTTCCACTATCTATCTCTTCTTCTGATGATGTAATGGGCACTCAAGATAGAGCTTCTCCTTTGGAGGATATGAGCCCTTTTTCAGAACACGTTCTGCGAATGGCACAGTCATTGGGAATAGAGGTGCAGCAGCTGACAGAAAAGGTCCAGGATCGAGTCTTTGATGTGGTGTATTCGAGTCTTCAGTACCAGTGGTGATCCTGTTCCTACCGACCCTTCTTCAAACAGTGAAACAAACGTGGTCTGCCTGTCTTCGATGGCCCCTGTGTCTAAAATATTAGAATCAATGTACAAGGTACAGGAGAGGGATGCCGCATTCCTTTTTTCACACCTACTTCCCAACTCAATAATAATCAGCTCAGGGACGATAGCAGCGCTCTCACGTGTCCCCAGTTGATAAAGAAGGATGTAGACCTTGTGAGATGGAGATTTTATTCATCAGCAGCGTTGGGACTCCGTGTTGCTAACTACCAAGCCATGATGTCTCGTTATCAATTATTTTTGTGGGAGAAAATGGATTCCCTATGTACTTACCTGCCAAAAGATCAGAGGGAATTAGCCAGAGTATTCCAAGCGGCGGCAGTTAGACGGTCACACCAACAAATCAACACCACGCATCATCAAGCGGATAGCAGCGCAAGGTCAATGGTGGGCTCAATGGCACTGAGGCAATATGTGTGGCTCCAGTCTGCAGGACTCACACCTGAGGCCTATTCTAGAATTTAGGATTTACCTTATGATGGAGAAGGCCTATTTAATTCAAAGACGAGTGACCAGATAGACTCAGTGCAGAAGGCCAGAGCAACAGCTAAGAAGATGGGAATTGGACAATCTCAACAGCAACAGTCATACAGACCTCGCTGTTGATTTAGACAACAGCTTTCATACTATCAAAAGCAAGCTGCAGACCATACCTCTCGGTATCAGCCTCAACAGCACCAGCAAAGGAAGCAGTATTCTGCTATTAGATTTCATACCTCCTGTAATAAGCCAGACAACTCCTCCAAATGGCGTCTTTGACTCAGTACCGGCTCACATTGGTCATCCCCTCTGGGGCCTACAGTTTCATGATTGTCTTTCGTTCTTCTTCCCAAGTTGGTGTCCAATAATCTCAGATCAGTAGGTGTTGGCTATTGTTCGACATGGTTACAAGATTGAATTCGATTTTCTCCCTCCGGTGGGAACCATTCAAGCGACCCCACCATCAGTAGCATTACATCTAGAGATGGAGTCCCTCCTTCGGAAAGGAGCCATCCAGCGTATTTCATCCGAGGAGCAGAACAAGAGTTTTTTCTCCCGCTGCTTCACAGTTCCAAAACAGGATGGAGGTCTTTGTCCTATTTTGGACCTGTGGAAGGTAAACGAGTTTATTACACCCAAGAGATTCAGGATGACTATGCTTTCAACAGTCCTCCTCCTCCTTCGGAAAGGCATCTGGTTCACAGTGTTGGACCTCAAAGATGCTTACTTCCACATAGCAGTCGAAGAGTCATTCCGGAGGTACCTTTGCTTATCTGTAGGACCAGATATGTTTCAGTTCTGCATGCTGCCTTTCAGCCTTGCCATGGCACCAAGGGTGTTTACAAAATGCATGGCAGTAGTCTGCACGTATCTCTGGCTCAAAGGCATAGAAGTTTACTTGTATTTAGACGACTGGCCCCTGGTTGACGTTTCCAAGGAGGCCATGATTCGTTCTGTCAATTTTTTTCGGAGTCTTCTCAATGCTCTAGGACTTTGTCTCAACGAAGAGAAATCCAGCTTATCCCTTACTCAAACTATCAAATACATAGTGTCAGGGGTGTTTCTGAGTGCAGGGAGTGGGATAGCAATTCAGATGCTGAAGGAGAACCATCAGACATGGGGGAGGTGTTTTCCCAGGCTAGTCCAGATATGAGTAGGCCTGCTTCTCAGGTTATAAATGTACAGATGGCTGAGCTTGAGTGTCCCTCCTCATCCCCCCCCCCCATGAGAGGCAGCGAACAGGAGGTTGACCTAATAGATGCCAGGCACAGACGCAGAGCAAAGAGAGAGAAGGCAGGGGTGGAACTTAGACGGTCTACTCGATTGGCCTTGTGTGAGAAGCTGCACTTAGAGGCCTCACGAGAAGAGAGGGACCTCCCTCCCTTAAGTTAGGCTAGCGAGACCGCCTCCCTCTTCAAATGGCAGGCAACTGTCGTAAATTCCATTAGGATTCCCTGAAGGCATTCCTTGTAGACGGAGAGTTTCTCTGAAAATTTGTATCTATATGACCCAGTGAAGTAATGGATTAAAAGCTGTGGACTGAAGCCTTTTGTCTGTGTATGTTTGGGCACTGAAGTGAAGTGGGGGCTAAGGGAATCATAACACATGGGGGCGGTTTTGGATGCCACTACAAGCCGTGCTTACCTTCCTCGGGATCGTGTAGTTCAACTAGTGCAATTGGCAAGCACTCTATACTGAAAGAGACTTGTTTCCACGTATGACATCCAGCATCTATTAGGACATATGGCAGCAATGGTGCTGGTAGTGGAGTGGGCTTGATTGAGAATGCAGCCCCATACAGAACTGGTTTATCCGGGTTTTCCACAACGAGACCGACGCTCGTTGAACCAGACTCAGAATTCCAGACTACATCCCCAGTCCCTTCACTGGTGGATGGATTCCAGCAACCTCAATCGAGGCATTCCTTTTCTGCAACTCCCTCCATCTTGAATTCTCACCACTGATGCCTAACTAACTGGGCATGGAGCTCGTTGCAGGCCTTTGCAAATCCAAGGTCAATGGAGCGCCAGTGGAGCATCAAGATCACATACATTTTTTGGAGCTCCTTGCAGTATGGAAGGCTCTTCAGGCTTTTGCAATTTACCTGAAGGGCAGACACGTTCAAATCCTGATGGACAACACTTCCATTCTTTGGCATCTGAACAAACAGGGGGACGCTCATTCATCCAAGCTAGTGGACGTTACCCTAAAAATTTATTAGGTGGTCTCCAAGGGGATACGCATCATGGCGATTTACACTGTGGGGACAGAAAACTTCCTGGTGGACTCCCTCAGTCACACATTCTGGACATCCCACGAATGGGAACTCTCTCCAGTCATCCTATGCAGATATTTCAAAGGTGGGGCTGTCTGTCAGAGGAGTTATTCGCAACACTGTTGAATGTGGTGTAGAGGACGTTTTGTTTGAGAGTGGGAGTAGGCCATTCATCAGTAGGAGACACATTTCTCCTTCACTGGAGCGGAGCGTTCTTCTATCTCTTTCCTCCATTTCCTCTGCTATCTAGAGGGATAGTGAAGATCAGGGAGGAGAGGACCAACTGCATGTTGATTACTATGTGGTGGCCAAGACAGCCTTGGTTCACAATCCTGTCAGACATGGCCAAAGGCAATTTCATTTGTCTCCCACTCATAAGAAGTCTGGATCGGGGGAGAATCTGGCATCCAGACATACAAACATGGAAGCTGACGGTGTGGAGGATTACTTCAATCCGGTCAGTCCCTTCTCCGGTTCAGCAAATATTGGACGCTGCGAGGCGACTCGCCGCTCTTACAATAATAAATGGGCAACTTTCCAAAAGTTTGCAGAGTCTAAGGGTTCCCCCCCCTCTTCTTGTTCCATTACAAACTTTTGTCATTCCTTCATCACTTGTTTAAGAAGGGACTTAAGTATTTGTCAATTAGAGTATATGCGGCAGCAGTGTCAGTACTGAGAGGGCAGGTACAGGGAACTTCTGTGTTTACGCATCCACTCACCAAACAGCTTTTGCATGGAATACAGAATTTGGTTCTCCCCTTAAGAAAGATGGTCCCAGATTGGGACCTTCCTTGGTGCTACAGGCTTTGAAGCCGAAGCCATTTGAACCAATGGCTACTATTGAAATTAGTGTACGTTCTTGGAAAGTAGCTTTCTTGGTAGCCATCAGTTCAGCTTGGAGGGCATGCGAATTGTGTGCTGTCCATATTGACAGTCCTTTTACTGTGTTTCATAAGGACAAGGTTGTTCTTCAACCAGACAGTTCGTTCCTGCCAAAGGTAGTGTCGGAGATTCATGTAAACCAGCCGGTAGTTATCCCAGCCTACTTCTCGTCACCTTCAGAGTTGGAAAGAAGCCTGCATGTTCACAGGCCACTGGCTTTTTACAAAGCCCGAACTGAATCTTTTTGAAAATTTTGGAGATTATTTGTCTGTTATGGCAGCCCCAATAAGGGCTTATCTATATCATCTCAAAAACTGGCTGCTTGGATAATTCAGACTATAAAATTAGCATACCAGCTTATGGGTCAAGACACTTTGTCTCAGATTCATGCACGCTCGAAGAGAGCGATGTTGGCGTCTACAGCATTTGGTAGAGGGTGCCTTTACCCCATCTGTTTTGTGAAACACCACAAGTTGGATGTGCACGCAAGGTTGGATTGCAAGGTTGGAAGAGCAGTTTTGTCGACAGTGTTATGATGACACACACACCCACAACCAGTAAGTTGGCTTGTTAATCGCCTATATGTATGATGCACAGAGACTACAAAGAAGAAAGGCAGGTTGCTTACCTGTAACTGTAGTTCTTTGAGTGGTCATCTGTGCATTCACACAACCCACCCACTGTCCCTTCTTTGGTGTCAGTATCTTTTTGGTATTGATACCAAGGATTTCTTCCTTGGATTCGAGACTGTGTACACGGTCTCAAGGAACTGAGGAGATCAGCGGGAACCCACTTGGACATGCGCAGTGGGACAGGGGGAGGGTTGCTGCAAAAACAGCATTCCTCAGCTATGGAAGTTTCTTGAATAGAGGCTCTGCACAAGCGCAGAGCCCATATGTGTGAATGCACAGATGACCACTCAAAGAACTACAGTTACAGGTAAGCAACCTGCCCTTACCTGCCCTCAGAGGAGCTCCCCTCTTGTGTTTTAGTGTTTCTGTTTAGTGTGCTTCCTGAGTGGAAAAAGGCGACCCCAGACCAGTGACTCATGTAGAGAAATAATGGGCAGCCTCCAAGGGTGCAGCCTCTGAGGTCTGATTATTCTGCTGTGCATCTGCATTCAATCAGTTGCTTCTAATCACACTCTCTGCAAAGAGGTGATGTGGCTGAAATGAGAGAGGTGAGGGCAGAGTGGTGAATCATGGGGAGATGCAGTGGGTTGCCTTTTTTGTGGGTGGGTACTTGGCCAACCAGAGCCTTTAATTTATTTTATTATTTTATTTCTCATGGCACACAGTTTGGGAATTCATGCTTTAACACAAATATTACCCCAGTTAAAAATATCATCTCTTAATATCGTTGAGACCAACAAAGTATCTGTATATCAAATGATAATATAGATATAGATGCAGACACACAAATATATGTGTGGCTTTAGCTCCTGGTGTCACCACAGGGTTGTGCTGCCAGAATATATGGCAGTATACTTCTAAAAGTAAAACACTGTCACTGCTAAGGGGACCTGAGGTTTATGCACATCATTCACAAGCTAGTTCTTAATAAAGTTGCCCAATTAAAGCAATAAACTTTACAATCAAAAACGTTACACAGTAACTTTGAAAATATATAGCTATGTACAACCACACGTATTGGCAAGCCAGGAAAGGCTAACTTAGAGCCTCACCAAAATTTTATTCATATTTGCTCCGAAAGAAGTCCCACTACATTCAATGGAATGTAATATCTGTGTATGAGTACCTAGATTGCAGCCGTAGGGAACAAAAATATCTGAATCATAACAGTGGAAGGTAAGTAGTGAGGTTGCCTGGCAGGCTTCCTTGGGGAGACTGTTATACAATGTAGGTGATGCCATGGCAAAGAAGGCTCTCACAGATCTTGCATCATGGAAGGAGGGGATGTGGAGGGGTGCTTGCACAAATTTTCTGAGGAGATAAAAAGCTTCACGTGGGAGAAGACACTCCCTAAATACTCTGCTTGTTACAAATGCAAAACTTTTAGCTACTTCAGACAAATAGTGTTTATAGGAATGGAATCTTACAGAATCCCTGGAGAAGTCCAACTTTCTGTCTTTCCTAGACTCTGAAAAAATACAATTTATGATAATGAAGGGAAATCGTGGGGTGTCTCTCCAGGTTCTTGGATGACACTAAAGGCTGTATGTTCGTGTGTGTGTGTGTCTGTATTTTATTACAGACCATCTTAGAGCAGGGGTTCCCAACCCGGGCCGCGGACCGGTCCCGGTCCCGGTCCGTGGCCTGTTAGGGATCGGGCTGCAGTAGGGTTATGGGAACCCCCCTTACCTTGGGTCCATGGGGGAGGGAGGCGATCCATCCCTCCCCCCCGCCCCGGAATCCTCATCGGCCCTGGCCGGCTCCGCTCCGCGGCAAGTCCGCGGAGCTGCCAGCCAGCTCCAGCCCTGTTCTTTGCAGTAATAGCCTATTAGTGCAAAGAACAGGGATGTAAATGGTGTCCGCTAAGCGGACGCCATTTGCGTCCCAGCGGCCGGAAGTCCTCCCCTGGCTGGAGCCGGCTGGCAGCTCCGCAGCGAATCCAGGGCCGATGAGGATTCCGAGGGGGGGTGGAGGGACGGATCGCCTCCCCCCCTGCGGACCCAAGGTAAGGGGGGTTCCCATACCCCTACTGCGGCCTGATCCCATCCCCCCTCCCCCCGGTCCGTGGAAAAATTGTCTTACGCAGACCAGTCCCTGGTCCCAAAAAGGTTGGGGACCGCTGTCTTAGAGGACTTTTTAAAAAGCGAACTCTGCATCTCCTCAAACCTGATCTCCTTTCCCCCTCTAACATGTCTGTTGATTTATTTCCAGTTACCATAATGTCCACGGATGGGGGCTTTGCAGGAGGTAACAGTGATGCCCAGCAGTGCCTTCAGTCTTTCTGGCCTCGGGTCATGGAAGAGATTCGAAACCTAACAGTGGTAAGAGATTCTTTTCATAGCATTCCAGAACTCTCAGATAGTTTTTGAGCAGCTATTTAGGAGTGGGTTGTAGGCCTCTTACTAGTTGTATCTATAGGTACCTGGTGACTTCCATGCTGCCTTTCCAAGGAATAAAAGATTAGGACGTACAAATTTCTGGTGACCATAGACTTCCCATCTCCCAAAAGTCTCCTGATATACAGTTAGTCACTCAGTAGTACAACTAGCGGGTGGGAAATCTACCCACTACCTGCTTTTCCATCAAGAGAAAATGGCTTGCTGTACTCTCTGGCTAAGTTCAGGAGCCCTTCTTAGGATTCCAGAGAGGATCCTAAGAAGGGCTCCTGAACATAGCCAGAGGTGTACTGAAGTCTGTGCAGGGGCAAGTACTCAGTATTTGCCATGCCAGGCATGTGGCTTGCTCAGTTCCACCATTCTTAGCTCAGTTCCCCATTGAAATAAATGTACAAAAATACAGTATTACGGAGATGTCCAGTAGCAGGACTTTGCCCCATGCCTGCTAATAGAACCGTAAAAAATACCTATCTTCAGGCCAGAAATGGATTGTAGAGTCATGAGTTTGGAAAAATGTTGTGTAGCTGAGATGGTTGTAATCTCTTCACAACCCAGGCTAAGAGTAGATACTCATGCCCTTGGCTAACACATGTGATCTGTAGTCTTCTCACGTCTTATTTCTGAGCTTAATTTATTGGATGGTTTTCTATTAAAAATGCTCAAGGTGACTTAAATTTGAAATCTAAAACAACTGACGTACATATAAAGTGCTGCTGAAAGTTATACATTTTAACAGCAGTAAAGACTAAATATAGCCAGGCAAGTGTAAAAACCAGGATAATGGGACCTATTAAAATCATACTTGAAAATCATTGAGAAATAATAAGATCCTTGCCCTCTGACGGAGTTCAAGCAGTGACAAAGCCTGGCAAGCCTCTATTGAAAGGTTGGTTCACAATACTGGTGGCCCCACTGAGAAGGCCCAGCATGCCTGTGCATGCGCAGATCACAACTCTCTAAATGAAGGCACATAGAGCAGGTCTCCAGAGGATAGTAGGGTTAGAGGAATCTTGGAGCGCTTTTCAGAGGCCAGCTGGCTAGTCCCACCTTTATTGGAACCAACCACACACATACAAAGTGGAGGCAGGGGCTAAGGCAAGTTCCATAGGGATCATGGAGAAGTTGTCGTGGGCCAACGTAAAGTCTGATGGCTTTAAAAGGGGATTAGGAAAATTCATAGAGCATGAGTAGTTTTCAGTGGTTATTAGCCGTGATCGTTAAATGGAATCTCCAGGGTCAGAGGCAGGGTCAGAGGCAGCAGAGTGGGAAAGCTTCATGTTCAGCTTGTGGACTTTCTGAAAACATCTTTCTGGCCTGTTAAAAACTGGATTCTGGATCAGATGGAGCTGTGGTGTGATCCAGCGGGGCTTTTACATTCAAGAAGGATTTCATTTGGCCCATTGGACTGAGGTTCTGTGTCTCTTACAAATTTGTGTAGAAACTCGACCTTTTGCTATATTTCTGTGGCTTTCTTCCCACTGCTTCATTATTGAACTCTTAAAAATAATCCAGGATGGCATCTAACTGCAGTCCAGATTGCAAGGAAGAAAAGCTAAACAGTATATGTTAAACTTCCTTCTTGAAATACTGTTGTCTTTGTCAAACTTCGTTTAAAATGATTGTGTGGGGCTAAAAAGAAGAAATAGAGACACAAACAAGACCCTCTTAGAGACCTGCATCTCCACCATGTTATAAGAGTTGGTCATAAATTTCAGTGTCTGGTATTTTAATTGAAAATTTTCCAAAAACAAAAGGCTTCTAGGTTAGGAAATGCACCCTGTAAAATCCAAGAGCCCAGCTCAGAACCTACCGGCTAAAGATATGGTTCCCTTTTCAGTGTGACACTTTTTTCAGGGACCAGTGGAGAGATCTGGATGCTTAAAAACCAAAACAACAGAATTAATTACTCTGATCCTTTGGTATGCAGAGCTCTGCCATGCAGGAGCTGCAGGTTTGAAATTTCAGCTTGATATGGTAAATAGTCTTAATTCTGCACCTTTCCAAGAAAGGGGCAGTTTTTAATTTTGAACACCCTAGTCATGTGAATCCATTTATTGCAATTGCGAGTGAACAAAACGTTGAATGTCAAGCCATAACCCTTCTGCCTGAATGGAAATTTTAATAGGGACTGTGGAAGAAAGATAATAACACAAAAAAAGACTTCTGCAGCTTCCTACTTGTAATCAATGCTGAAATTATGCCTTGTATAGACAATCCACTGAATGTTCCATATGTGTATCTGCTTATGCAAATAGAAGTCTTCTGCTTTACCCATGCCCTGTAATCATTGGGGGTACGAAACATTCAGGTTTCCTGCTGTTTGAGGTGACCTCAGTATCTGCTATTGGGCTGCATGTAACCCAATGGAATACATGGGAGCTGAACAAGACCCATTTCAGTTGGGTGCCTGATCTGGGACAGAGAATTTATTGGTGGTAGTTGTAGTGCCTGTTTTTTATCGAGAGGCCAGCAGAAGTAAACACTTTCCTTTCTCTCTTTTTCTCTCAACAATAGTTTTCAGATATTTCTAGTTTCTGAGGGCCATTTCCACATTGACTTGTTTGTCAAGGAACCCCTGCATGTTGCAGAGGATTCTGAGGCATCCTTTAGAGTGCTTAATTCATGTGGCATGCTGGCCAGGTTTATTGGGCTTTGCTGTCACCTTGTGTGAACAGCTAAGTGCTCACCATGGAGAACACTCAACCCTCCATTGTAGGAGAAGTTGAGAAGTGCTGGACAACTGTCTTTCAGGGAAGGTTGTTTGCCATTACTGATCTTCTGTCTAAAGAACCTATGATAAACTTCCAAGGAACCACAGTGTCTCCCAAAATACACTTTGGAAGCCATTGTCCTAAGCCTCTTGGCAGCTTTGTGGCCACCGGATTTCATTCCATTATCTGGAGGTGATTGGCAACTCATAAATTATAAATCAGTCAATCAAATTATGATAATGGCATTTTTCCCAGGTCAGAGTTTGCTCCTGCCATACAGCTTTTCCTGTAGACAGTTGGCTTGATGGCAGTTGGAATCAAGCTCTAAGGAAGAGCTTGATGAAGCTGCCCTCCTCTCTCACTGAAATTAGTGGCAGTTTGGGCTGTTTTGGCCTTGGCGATGGAGCCAAGATCATGGAGCCATGATGTCCATGCACACCAGATCGATCCGGAAGCAGAGCAGATAGCAGTGACTCGTTCAGGAGGTCTTGCCACACAGTTCTTTTCACTGACTGCTGGCTTAATGGCAGTTCTTCCCAAATGATTTGGAAGTTTCAATAGGTGTGAAATGCTCTGCTTTCAAAGCTGAGGATGCATGAACATCTTTAACCCATGACACCTGGCCTGCATCCTTTTAGCTTCCAGGCCCCTTTCAAGGTTCTGATGTTGGTCTTTTATAGCCCATCTCATACCCTGGACCCTGCATATCACTGAAATTGCCCCCCCTCCCCAGTATGAGTCCCCTTGCCTGTTATAAGGCATGCTTAGAAACCTATCTTCATAACAGCAGTCACAGTGATGACATGCACCAAACTTTTCCTTTGGTCTAGTGATGCATCCCCCTGCTCTGTTCTACATGATCCCATAGCTATGGGCAGTAGGGTGAGAATGACTAGCGGTGGAAGTTGATAGAGGCTGTCTCTTCTCTTGGAATGCACAGAATCGCCTAAATGAGCATGAAAGCTGTACACTTCCCCTGTACAATGCAGATGGAATGCACACTCCCCCAACTCTTGAGCCTTTTTGCATGCAGACGAGTAGAATGGCAGATCTCAAGTGGCCCCTGCACTAGTGATGGCTTAAATTTTTCCTAGAATAGCTTAAACAGGGTGCTAAACTATGCTAGACTTTGGTTGCACCCTGGTCACAGCCATTCTAGGAGAGGTTTGCCTGTTCGAAGTTTACACAGTCAGAGGGAATGAGCTAACGACATATAGCCAACGTAGCATAATAGGCACATCAGACACTACCTGAATGCAGGGGAACTTGGGTGGCAAAGTGAGACAGCAAATCCGCTGCCCACTCCCCCCAACCCTCTTGTTGTAAGAAGAGGTGGAGGATAGATCAAAGTCTCTTTTGTAGTGACCCTGGAGCTATATTGCATCTTTCTCCTTGAACTTTAGAAATGGCTATCCCTTCTGACTTTGGGGGCTGAATGTGCAAAGCATTATTTGTTCAAGTAGGATTAATTTTTAGGGCATCTGGAGTTGAATTTACTGCTGCTAAGCCTGTCTTCTTGTTTGCATAGGTAGTTTTATGTTACATATTCTAACGTTGGATACACTTTTTTTTTTTACAATTGGACAAGTCTATCCCTGGCACGTCACAGCTCCTGAGTTAGTTCAAGGGCTTGAAGGTTGTGTCGTTTACCTAATTTGGGAAAAGAAGGCCAAGGAATTGTCATCCCAAGTTTGTTTAGATGGATGGTGGCCAGCATGCATTCTAGTGAACTTCAGTTTAATGAACGCTGTGGGTTGAACATGGACAGGAGCCATTAGAATATATTTAACCATATTTTCTTTTCATCTCATGTATGGAGAGCTTGATTGTATTACATGAAATCAAACTGTCTCTTTCAGACCTGTGGGGTTCTTGCATAACTGTAGCAACAGAGCACTAATAAAAGAGAGTAGGAGGAGCAACAAAGGTGAAGTTACTACATTTGCCATTGCTTGGGGAAATATGGGCAGTCACTGGTAAAACAGATTTCTAAGCTACCTTGTGCCACTAAAAATCCAGGTTTTTTATGGATACATTTGAGTATTGAATGTTGTGTAGCCAGGTGATAGTAAGTCCCTCTTCTTTTCTGTTGACCTCTGCAGAAAGACTTCAGAGTTCAGGAACTTCCATTGGCACGCATTAAGAAGATCATGAAACTAGATGAAGATGTGAAGGTAAAGTCCTTGCAAAATTTTTGACCCTGTGTAAAACCGATAAAATGAGTTCTGCGCTCATTTGATTTATTATTGAAAACACCTCCCTGGAGGGTTCCTCTTTCTTTTGGGGTTGGTAATAAAGTGCAGCCTGTCTCACAGCTGACCTACGAGTTAAAATGCAGCACAAGCAGTTGTGCTGACTCTGGCAAAGGCCTTGTGGCAAGTGAGAGCAATTCATTCTTTGAGGGTGGACTCGGAATGCCAAATGTTCCTAACTGAAGTGGAAGTAGGTTATGCTGTAGGCTCCCATTTTAGGACAGTTTTTCAGCTTCTCAAATTTGTAAATCTGGTCTTCCATCCTTCCTCAAGCAGAAGTAGGTCACCTTTCTCTCTTCTACTTTTTAAAATTTGCATGCAGTTGGTGTTTTGAAATGTCAAAGGGATCACCCTGTGTTTGCCAGTATGGCTGCTATAAAGTTACACCTTTGAGTCAATTTTCCATACAAGGAGGAAAGTCTGTAGCAAGAAGCCTCCTCTTGTGGAGTTGGGCAGCTTTGCTCATCAGTGTTGGGGCAACCCACAGCAACAAGATCAGTCCTGCTATTTTGTTAAAAGAAGAAGATCCTGTTGGGTTTCCTTATCATAAAAGTGCATTGTGGAACATAAGAGGAGCCATGATGGATCAGACCAAAAGTCCAACTAGTCCAGCATCCTGTTTCCTGCAGCTGTGCAGACCAAGCAGATGCCTGTGGGAAGCCCATGTGTAGGCAATAGACCCATCCTGTTGCTGTTGCTCCCCAGCAACTGATACTTGGTAGTAAAGGGCCTATGAACCTGTAAGTTCTATATAACCACCATGACTAGTAGATATTGATAAGCCTTTTGTCCGTGGATTTGGCTAACCCCTGTTTAAACCATCTAAGCTAATGGTCATTGCATCTTGTAGCAAAAAAACATGCTTTTCTTGGTCTTCAGTTTTTGCATCCTTGCTCCTTCTATTCTCTTTCCTTAGTAGCAAGACTTGGGGGACAGGTCAGCCTTGTCCTCTTCCAACTGGCCTTGGTGGCACTCAGGATTGGAAAGAGGTTGTTGAAAGCTTCACCCTTGGACAGTGTCTAAACCATGAGCAGATAAAAAAACTCCATAGATCTAGAGCAGGACCTGACATCAGTGCTTTTCATGCCTCAGATGACAATAAAATGTCCAAGTTGATGCAGCTGGACAGACGCATCCAAATTATGTTTCTTGTCTTTGTCTCCATGCCCCATTTATCCTTTTTGTTTGACCTGTTTTTGATTTGTGTTTTGCTTTCAAAGCTACATTCCCTTGCAAATGATTTATGGCTGATAAAAACAAATTCCCTATTTTTGTACACATCTAGTATGGGTGTGCTGACCATGTGTTAAAATGTATTTACAGTAGAAGCTGCAGGCTTATCCTGATCTTATCAGATCCAAATACACGAGTCAGATGCCAGTTGCCCTCTACCCATTTAGAGACTGGCCAGGTCACACTGTTGGTCTTGAACATAAACCTGGTCCCTCAAGGAGTGTGAAGGCGGGGGATGACATCTTGGAGTTTTTCAAGGGATTATGGGGTGGATGGGTTGGTTATGGGTTGGATGGGTTGGTTATGGGTTGGTTTCAGGTGGTGCACAGGCACTTGGGGCCAGGTCTAGCATCCACCCCATTTAGGGTTGAATTTTGAAATCCGTGCAATGCAGGCCTCTATTTTATGTCTGGAATCCAGGGTGCTGTGACAGAATTTTCTGAAAATGGATGGACAACTTCGGGGCATCCAGTGGCCACTTTCCACCTCCTGCCCCAGTGGGCTGTGCTGTTGCTTCCACTGAAGCTTAGTGGTGTGGCAGTGGCCAAAAAAATATGGAGGTTTAAAAAGGACACATTTAGGTTGTTTTCAAATTTCAGCAGGGTTGGTGGAGGCCTAGCCTTGCCATAAAATGTCCAATGTCGACCATTTCCACACGCATTTTAATTAGGGGACAATGTTTAATCAATCAAATAAAGAAAATCTTTTGAGTAAAAGGGTTTTCTCCCCACCCTCCACAAAAAAATGGGCAACAGATTTCTTAAAATAATTGTCTTTAATGGAAGTACATACAAATCTGTGGGTGGCTGATGCATTCTGAAAAGAGATATTGCTCCCCTCACACACAGGAAGGAATGTGTCTTTTGAGGTGGCTGCTTGCTTTCAGGTTTGCATGAATTTTAAAAAAGAGTGCTTATCCTATTCAGAAGCACATGGATTTAAACCCATGATTGTTTGTTTTAAGATTTCTTTGAGTGACTGTCCTACTTATACAGTACCTGGAATGTTAGTTAGAGAAGTAGCAGGAGGTGAACTGAAACTGGCAGTTTGATCAGAGCGAAAGGAGACGTTCCCTGTGTGAGAGAGGAAGTTGGCCTGCTGTGCCAATGGCTTGTAGGATGTAATGCCTATTCTTAAATTGCAAGGATGACCAAGACACACATGCTTGCCCTTTCTCCACAATTTCCCTGCATTAAGGGCATCTGCCCACAGACCTCCATACCCCTTCAGAAATCTTGCTACACAGCTTACTTTGAAATCATGCAACAACTTGACTTGGAGAGGCCATGAGGTGCTTTTACATTTGCAGCCTTTACAGTTGAAAGCCTGCAGGTAAAGAGCATAGAGAAGACCCAGGGGCAAATGTCTGCTCTCCCGTGACTTTCTCTGTCCAGCCTATTTCACAGAATTGTTGCGAGGATAAAATGGGATAACTCCCACATGTGCCACTCTGAGCTCTGCAGAAGAAGAGCAAGGTGCCAATGTGATATACTGAAATAAGTGATTTGACAGCTCTTTCCTGTACATGGAAAAAGTCCTGTATCTGGACTCTGACCAGTGAGACTTAACCAGGGGGTGGGGTGTACCACTAAGATGGGGGAGGGGTTCTGCAGTCGAGTTGTTCTGTCTATAGTCAGAGTAAAATGCCCCCTTTTCTCTGTAGATGATAAGTGCAGAAGCACCTGTTCTGTTTGCCAAGGCTGCTCAGATATTTATCACAGAACTGACGTTACGGGCCTGGATACACACAGAAGACAATAAGCGCAGGACCTTGCAGGTAATGGAAGACTTATGTCTAAGTTACCTTTAAAGTGCCATGGTGTCTCCTTTGCTCTTTGAATATTCCTTCAGTGGAGGGTGGGGGGTGGAGGAGGATATAGGAGACCTGAACTATACCTTGCTAGTCAGCTTAGGTATGCAAATGCCCAACTGTGGCTTCTCTGCTGCAAAGTGGTACCAGGACTTGCAGTGGAGAAGGAGGAGATAGGAGCTTAACCTGTTCCCTACCTACCTCTTCCAGATCTATCCATTGCATGCACATCTGGAACCCTGGCTAGGAGAAAGATGCTAGATGGGATGGGGACAATAGAGTTGCTGGGGGAAACGATCTCTCAGGAACCTCCACTGAACATCTGTGGAATGTCCCCAAAGTCCAGTGTCTTTCCAACTACAGCTAGATTGTTATTAGTGACTGCTAGACTGGTTTGATATTTAGGAAGAGTTTGAAGGCAAAAGCAACTAACTTTTGCAAGAGGAAAAATCCCTCTTCTGAAACACTGCTTCTACTCCTGCTTGCAATTAATGATGTAGTGATTGTTTGACTGAACTAGCAGTCCACCAGTCTGTAGCTTGTTGAACAAACACATTCCAGTATCAATCCAATATATTCAGCCTTGATTTTTTGTGAGCTCCATTGAGGACCAAACTAGAGAGATCTATGGTCATATCTTCCATGTTTTTAAAAACACAAAATGCAGCTGCTGGGATCCCGAAGTTGAAACATGTATGTTTTTTCCTCTGTGGAGAAAATTGCTCAAGTGGAGCAATTCAGACTGGGGGAAATTAGTCCTGGGGGGGAAACGCCCCCCCCCCCCCAGCATCATGGCCCCAGTTTGAATGAGATGGCCCAGTGGCTGAAATTAGCATTGCAAAGAAAAGGGTGAACTCCAATCATGGAATTGCAGAAGCTGAACTGGATTTGAAGAGCTGTGTTCTACTTAGTGAGTCTTATACCGCCAAATATATTTTTTCTCTTAAAAGGCTCTTGAAAAACATTTGGAGAAGGTTGCTGGAGCAGAATATAGTGGCCCCAGGGACAGAAGTATATTTTCAACTGTTTGGGAGCCACATGACTTTTGGGGGGATGGCAGCTTTGTGTTGGGTTGAAACATAGCTAAAATTTAGCAGCACATCTTTGGTGCGTGAGCAACTGAAGCCTGGGATTTTTCCACTCCTGGTGTCCCACCTCCTGATGAAGGTTAGTTGATACTAGGAGCATGATGCTCTAGGGACTGAGTGGATACTCTCTGTTTTAGCCAATAAAGCCCTGGCTGCTGAAAACCTCACCTTGCCCTCTTCAGACTTGTAAGCATTCATTTTTCATGCCCTTGGAGTTTCCAGACTGGTCTTTCCAACAGTGAGAACTAGAAATTTAGTACAGGGGACAAAGTGAAAGCTGAGATTCTCAGGATCCAGAGTTCACCATCAGAGTCAAGGGTGAACATATCATTTATTTATTTTAAGCGTTTTTTTTACCCTGCCCTTTAGCTAAAAAGGCTTCCAGAGCTGCTTATACTTCTGAGGCACTACTGTTGCTTGGCAAAACAGCATATAGACATGCAAAAGTTATAGAACGCAAGTAATAAATGTTACCGTTACCTTCTCTTCATTACAGAGAAATGATATTGCCATGGCCATCACAAAGTTTGATCAGTTTGACTTTCTCATTGACATCGTTCCAAGGGATGAACTTAAACCTCCCAAGCGCCAGGTGAGGGTGAACAAGAGTCTGTGCTGTGTTCATGTGTATGGTCTCTTAAAATTTGGAATGTGTGTGAATCTTTACCAAGATTTGTCTGTGCTGAACGGTGCTGTCTCCCATTTTACTGTGTTCCCCTCTGCCCCCCATAAGGTCACTGCAAAACAGGCTTCGTTTGCCCTCCCATTCCTGCTTAGAATGATCAACATATGACCAGTCCAGAATCAGTGTGCTCATTCTAAACCAGCTGTTTGCCCTCAATGATTGGCTGTATAGCCTTGTGCTGATCTTATTGTCACTGGGTGATGCCTGATTAGCTTGAATCACTCTATGAAAGAGAGAAGACCTTGAAGGAAAATGTGGTACCAAGGCAGGAGGAAACTGTGGGAATGATGAGAGTACTAAACGGTAAAACTGCAGTGTAAAAAAGGCCAAGACATTGCTTACAAATTCACAACAAAATACAACCAAGCATTTTTCAGTTGCCAAATAGAGCAGTAAACCAGCCTCTAAACTCCATAGTTTTAGAGAAAACTTATTAAATGACAAACACTCTAGGTTCCCAAGAAGAATCTATTGCAGATGAACACTATCAATTGCAGTAGATTTTTCTGAGAATCTAAAGTATTGGTCATTTATAATAGGTTATTCTCTCTGTCTTTCAGTATCCCCTGTATGTTACCATATGTATGTAACTATGGAGTTCAGAAGTTGTTTTATCGCTATGTTTGGCTACTGAAAAATGTTTGGTTGTCTTTTATTGTGGGTTTGTATGCACTCCATTGTATTACTATGTTTATAAATAATTCTAGTGTTATAGGGATATTTTTGAGTAAAATTTATAAATTGTGTCCTGGCCTTTTTTTACTTTGTGGTTTGGTTTTGAGTGGTCTGGAAACCATTCCTCTTGGTTTGACTCTGAGCACTAAAAAGTGAACATTACCAGTGGAAGGGAAGGATTTTGGAAGGGCCAGAAAGCATTTTTCTTCACCTCCCTCACCCTGAATCTTAAGTGGTCAAGCATTCAGTGTAGCCCTTGCTAAAATAGTGCCTACACAATACTCATGTTCCAGCTTTTCTGTTTTTGTATAGTATCTGCAATATATTAGGTGTTTTTATAAATAATAGATTATTTTAAGGTTAAGCTGTAGTACAAGCTGACCCCAGTCTTCATACAATGGACTTTGGGTATACATCTAGAGTTCATTGGTTCTTTACATCTTATGCAGTTGAAATCCCATATAGGTGGCATTCCATTCCCCCCCAAAACAGCTTTCCTCAACCTGGGGTCCTCCAAATGTTTTGGAATACAACTCCCATTAGCCTCAACCAGCCTGGTCAATGGCTGGGGGTGATGGGAGTTGTAGTCCAAAATTTCTGGTGGGCGCCCAGTTAGGGAAGGCTGGTTGACAACATCCTTTGCAGTGCACAAAGCTGGCGTAAAGCTGATGAAGAGACAGAGCTTACAGCAATCTCTCTGGGTCCCCCGTGCTATCGGTTCTAGTGGTGTGCCCGTATGTTGGCTGCTGAGTGGTGGGGAGACTTCTAGCAATGGGCACTCGATTCAGCTTCCCAGTTTTGGCTGCTCTGTAAGCTCAGAGCAATATGCAGGCAGGCTTCTCGGAATGGGGATCTGAGTGGCAGTGGCAGCAGCTTCCAGTAGAGCCACTTCTTCACTGTGCACCATCCTCCATCCTGAGTGGCCAAGTTCATTCTCAGAGGCTGTGGGAGACTAAGCACAAAGTAAGCACTCGCTGCACCTTAAGCATCCTCATAACACCTTCTCCCCTGTTCCCCTCTGGAGCAGCCAAAGACCTAAAGGGGCAATGCAGAGATGGCTGAGGGAAAATAGGGGTGGCAGCTTTAATGGATGGGGGAGACGCAAGGTCCAGACTTACTACAGGTAATGGATGCAGTGTAGAACCAGGCCTTAAATTGTTGAATATAGATGGAAATTCAACTGACGTGAATGCCTGCCAGGGCTTATATCCTCTCCTGTTGTGGATGGAACAAGTTATTCACCCAGCTTCAGTAGTCCTCTGCTTTTAAAAAATATTTTTAAAACACGGTATGGTACATGGCTTATTCTCCGAAACCCTTAGTTTTTCTGTCATGTCAGTGTGACAGGTGGTATTGCTGGTGCTTTTGAGACAGGTAATTGAATGCTTCAGAAATTGTGAAAAGCAGCATGAGTATTGATTTGAAGTGGTGAGTGTCCCCCGCTCCCTGGACCCACAATTGGGCACTTGATTACCTGCACAGCGGGTTCCAGTTACATAAGCAATGACCTGCGCACGATGCCGTAGGTTGATGCCAGATGCTTAGAGACTGGATGCATACAGGCTTATGACACTTTCCCCTTGGCCATCTGGAACTTTCATTAGGGCGCTTGCATTTGACTGGTCAAAAAACCTTGGCCAGTCGGCTGGGCAAATATATATAACATTAACTTATTAGAACAGCAACAACAAACAAAGAATTGGGCTAATTAGAAGAACTGCCACCTTCTAGAAGACTCCAGTTCCTCCAAGAAGCTCTACAGAGCACCATCCCAGATCACACGGAGGCCCCACCTACTCCTCGCAGCAAGGAACGAACCACCCTAGGAACATCATGGCCTGAATCTATCTGGGCAGTCATTGCTCCTGTAAACATCCTTGACTGGAAGCTGTACGGTGCTCGAAGGGGCTTTCAGTCGGATGTTTACAGCGGCAGGCTGCTGCAGTCCTCCTGAAACGAAACGGGTTTGTATTGAAGAGTCGCTCTGGGCTGACATCTGGGTTGGAGGCAACTGTAGAATTAGAATATGTTCCAGATCAATTCTTTAAGCCACAGCATTGCACTAAACCTGCTTTAGAGTTCAAAAATATATCTGCTTACAAAAATGTTACAGGGCTTCTTTTAATACATAAATAGACCCACATCGTAGGTTCTGTAATAGATGTTGCTTTATTGATAATTTCATAATTTAGCTTTATTGATTTATTTCTAGCCCTTATTGCTTTTGTATTCCACATTTCCTCTAAGGAGCTCAAGGTGGTGCTGTTTTCCCTGCCTCCCTTATTATAATGTGCCTGCCTTATGGCAGAGACAATATGTTTGAAAGATCTCTAGAGACAAGTTCAACTGAACTTTTCGCAGCTACATGCCATCCATGCACAAGGCACTTTTACAGAGTTTCATAAGCAAACAAGGCAGGTCCTGCCCCAGAAAGGCTTACAAACTAAATTTTGATGGTGTGGGAGGCAACAGGAGGGGAACGAATGTGAGCAAATGCAGCTACACATAATTTGTTGTTGTTTATTCGGTCAGTCGCTTCCGACTCTTCCTGACTTCATGGACCAGCCCACGCCAGAGCTTCCTGTCGGCCGTCGCCACCCCCAGCTCCCCCAAGGTCGAGTCCATCACCTCCAGAATATCATCCATCCACCTTGCCCTTGGTCAGCCCCTCTTCCTTTTGCCTTCCACTTTCCCTAGCATCAGCATCTTCTTCAGGGTATCCTGTTTTCTCATTATGTGGCCAAAGTACTTCCATTTTGCCTTTAATATCCTTCCCTCAAGTGAGCAGTCTGGCTTTATTTCCTGGAGTATGGACTGGTTTGATCTTCTTGAAGTCCAAGGCACTCTCAGAATTTTCCTCCAGCACCACAGTTCAAAAGCATCTATCTTCCTTCGCTCAGCCTTCCTTATGGTCCAGCTCTCACAGCCAGAGGTTACTACAGGGAATACCATTGCTTTAACTATGCGGACCTTTGTTGTCAGTGTGATGTCTCTGCTCTTCACTATTTTATCAAGATTTGTCATTGCTGTCCTTTCAAGAAGTAACCATCTTCTGATTTCCTGGCTGCAGTCAGCGTCTGCAGTAATCTTTGCGCCTAGAAAGACAAAGTCTGTCACTGCCTCCACGTTTTCTCCCTCTATTTGCCAGTTATCAATCAAGCTGGTTGCCATAATCTTGGTTTTTTTGAGGTTTAACTGCAACCCAGCTTTTGCACTTTCTTCTTTCACCTTCGTCATGAGGTTCCTCAGCTCCTCCTCGCTTTCAGCCATCAAAGTGGTGTCATCTGCATATCTGAGATTGTTAATGTTTCTTCCAGCGATTTTAACTCCAGCCTTGGCTTCATCAAGCCCAGCACGTCACATGATGTGTTCTGCATATAGGTTGAATAGGTAGGGTGAGAGTATACAACCCTGCCGTACTCCTTTCCCAATCTTAAACCAGTCCGTTGTTCCGTGGTCTGTTCTTACCATTGCTACTTGGTCGTTATACAGATTCCTCAGGAGGCAGACAAGATGACTTGGTATCCCCATACCACCAAGAACTTGCCACAGTTTGTTATGATCCACACAGTCAAAGGCTTTAGAATAGTCAGTAAAAGAGAAATAGATGTTTTTCTGAAACTCCCTGGCTTTCTCCATTATCCAGCGGATATTGGCAGTTTGGTCTCTAGTTCCTCTGCCTTTTCTAAACCCAGCTTGTACATCTGGCAATTCTCGTTCCATGAATTGCTGGAGTCTACCTTGCAAGATCTTGAGCATGACCTTACTGGCATGTGAAATAAGTGCCACTGTTCGATAGTTTGAACATTCTTTGGTGCTTCCCGTTTTTGGTATGGGGATATAAGTTGATCTTTTCCAATCTGTTGGCCATTCTTGTGTTTTCCAAATTTGCTGGCATATGGCATGCATCACCTTGACAGCATCATCTTGCAAGATTTTAAACAGTTCAGCTGGGATACCGTCATCTCCTGCTGCCATGTTATTAGCAATGCTTCTTAAGGCCCATTCAACCTCACTCTTCAGGATGTCTGGCTCTAGCTCACTGACCACACCGTCAAATCTATCCCCGATATTATTATCCTTCCTATACAGACCTTCTGTATATTCTTGCCACCTGTCTCTTCTGCTTCTGTTATGTCCTTGCCATCTTTGTTTTTGATCATACCCATTTTTGCCTGGAATTTACCTCCAATGTTTCTAATTTTCTGGAAGAGGTCTCTTGTCCTTCCTATTCTGTTATCTTCTTCCGCTTCCATGCATTGCTTGTTTAAAAATAATTCCTTCTCTCTTCTGGCTAACCTCTGGAATTTTGCATTTAATTGGGCATATCTCCCCCGATCACTGTTGCCTTTTGCTTTCCTTCTTTCTTGGGCTGTTTCCAGTGTCTCAGCAGACAGCCATCTTGCCTTCTTGGTTTTCTTTTTCTTTGGGATGTTTTTTGTTGCCGCCTCCTGAACAATGTTGCGAACTTCTGTCCATAGTTCTTCCGGGACCCTATCTACTAAATCTAGTCCCTTAAATCTATTCTTCACCTCCACTGCATATTCATGAGGAATATTAGTGAGCTCATATCTAACTGATCTGTGGGTCTTCCCTATTCTCTTTAGTCTGATTCTAAATTGTGCAATAAGAAGTTTGTGATCTGAACTACAATCAGCTCCAGGTCTTGTTTTTACCAACTGCATAGATGTCTGCCACCTTTGGCTACACATCATTAGGCTTAGTTATATGGAGCGGCAGTTCTTAAATGATATCGGCATGCATCTTAATGGGAGTTTGTAGCAATATCAAAAGCAGCCTTTAGTTGGTGGTCTTCTGCAGGTTGCTTGCTAGTAGGAAGGAAATTATGGGGTTAATGAGTAATCTAAGTGGAGTTGGTAGATGCGTAAATGGTGATTGCTCATTGCCCCTGCAATAATCCATCAAATCATTGGTTAGCTTTCTCCTGAAGTCTACAGTGATGCAAATGCTCTGTGAATACCCCAGACCTGGGAGGATTAGGAGATTCTGGAAGGAGCTGTTGCTCATTTGTTCAGGGCTGCTGTTCGGGAGATCTGGGGTTATCTAAGAGCTTCTGCTGGAAGGCCTAAGATAGCTCTGAGGAAGCTGACTCTCCAGAATTGCTACAAGGACGGCCTGCTCTCTTTGAAATTCAATCCCACATCAGTACAGCCGCCTCTGCTTCTGTCATCTGATTACCACAGGGAATGCCTCTTGATGCTGGAGCAATCTCCTGCTCTCTGTGACTTTAAAATCTACACACATGCACACCCCTCAATACTGGAATTCTCTCTGGCTGGGGGAGCAGGGACAGCATTTCCAGCTTTTTGCAAAAACACCTATGCTAGTTGGGGTTCTGGAAGTTGTAGTCAAGCACATCTGGAGGGCACCAGGTTGGGGAATGCTGATCTAAATACTAGCAAATTATAATGTTCAGGAGGCCTCTCTAGCAAATACATTGCGATGTACTTTGCATCTCTTCTTCCATTAAAAAAAAACACAGATTCAAGGCTCAAGCTGGTGTTCACACTTGAAGCATAGAGTGGTACAAATAGAACCGGCAAGAGTATGTTGCATTGTGGAGTGCTTCTGTTCAGTTCCAGGATACTCAATTCCATTCCGCCTCCAAACTGTCCCTCACCTCACTAAAGATGTTTTGTGCTTCTGCAAACCTTGGGATTTCCCCAGGCTGGCTGATACCTCCCTCTTCTGCATGGATGGTGCCATTTTGGTTGCATAAGGAGTAGTATTCACCCCTGAATTTCAGAAATGAAAGAAATTATCTTGAGGATGCATACCAAATTTCATTCTGATATTTCATTCTATGTGCCTGGAAAATAGTGTGTTAAAAACAAAACGTAGTTCAAACCAAAGACCTAACTTATGCTCAGCCAACTGACAGGTTGTTTCATCCCTAAAGAATTCAGGTGTGTGAGTGGGAGAGTGAGCTTGCTTCACTGCAGAGTGGTTCCAAAGAACTGGGCCATGCTTTGGTGCACACTCCATCATTGCCAGCAACCCCTGTTCCAGCAGGGTGGGCTGCAACACTCTGAAGTTTGTTCCACTTTCCCTCCTTCCTGGGTGAATTCCAGTGCATACTTGGTTTGTTTTCAGCAGTGATTTCACTGCAAATGTACACCAAGTTAGGTACCATTTTAATCTCTCCGTCCACTGCCCCAGGAGACCACGGATGGGGATGTCTGCAGCTCTTTCTCCCAGTCACATTCCAAGGATTGCAACACCACAATCCATGAAGCTTTTGGACAGAATGAAGTCACCCTCTGCCTCTGTATAACTTGCATTCCTAGTTAATATTTTGCAGTGCTTCAGGCAGAAATGGCTTTACATCTGAACCAGTTTGAGCCAAGCCATATCCTGCCAGCGGTGTCAGCTGATTGTTTTCAGCCCATCATTCCCTGTAATAGGCACTCAGCCATTCACGTTCACTATCAGTTTGGGGATGAGATGGGGCCACCCAAAAATAAGGTAGCTTCTACATATTTAATAGACTCCAAGAAAAATGTGAATTTAAAAACACACTCGAAACAGCCTGACAGAGACCTGTGAGATTTCAGGAAGTATAGAATATTGGGGGTGGGTGGAGGAAAACTGAGGTGCGCAAAGAAGAGGGAATTGGCCTACTTAAGCTATTAACCGTTTATATAAGAAATATATTATGGAGGTAAGGATTGGGGTTGGTGGGATATGTGCTCTGTGGTTTAAAAAAATAATCCCCCCCCGCCCACTATGTAGAGGTACATTTTGGGAGGAAGGAAAGGAAAAAGGACACTGTCCCTTTCCCACTCTCCAGCCTCTTCCCACCCTCTGCTATGTAGCTATACAATCTTGAGCCCTCTAGCACAGCCAGGGAAGATCTCACAGGGGATAGGAAGAAAAAGGTGTTCTTTTCACCTCCGTGCCCCCTCCCCGCACGCGTTCACCCCCACCCCACCCCAAGGCTTCAGTTCCAGACTGGCTGGAGCCCCAAACAGCAACTCTCCTCTTAAGGGAAGGGGAAATACACTGCAGCATTTTGCATTTGTAAAATAAATGTTGGCTTCTCCTTAAGTGAATGGGAATGTGTCTGACGCTCATCTTTTGGTGGACAGATAATAAGTCTGGGGTTTAGACAAAAGAGTGGGGGACCCTTGCAGGTCTGCATTCTGTGAGCAAAGCAGCCTTCAATCCTTGTTGAGTCATAAAGGGATTTTTTCCTCCCCCATAAAGATTTTTGTTCCACTCTGTAGATGCAGGGTCAGCTGCCTTGACACAGGCCAGTGACTTCACACAAGAGATCCTTATGTGATGTTGATGGAATCCATTCCGGCCATTCTTTGCAGTGTTGTCTCTTGGCTTCCGCTAACCTGCAGGGCTGCTGGCAAAAGTCTGATGACTGTTTGATGGCTTTTTTGAAGCAGTAATTCATTCAAATCCAGTAGCTGTTCATTTTCAAAGTGCTTCAGAAACTATTGAAAACTGTGCTTAATTTTTTTTTTAAGTGCGCGTTAGAAGATTGCTTTGTATACTCTTATCTGTCTCTGTAAAGAATCTTAAGATTCTTAAGAATAAACCCAGGATCTACAGTTTGGACCACTGGAAGGTGGAGCCACTTCATGCACCATACAGAGTACATGGAGATAATTTACTCAGGGTCAGGGAACGCACTGAATTAGAACTTGGCTGAGCAAGAGTGATGGATGGCATAGTGGTGGGGCCCTAACCCTCGATGCAACAGAGGTTCTTGAAAGGGCTTTGAAAATATTTTGGGATCTTGTAATCATAAGCTCTGAAGTATGATGTGCATGTCTGCCTACAAGGAACTGGATGTTAAGTTTGAGCTGCCATTGGGCTAGAGCTGAATGCAGTCACAGTTGACTGGAGCAGGAGCTGCAACTGGCAGTTGAAAGGTGAAAAAACTCCATGACCTTTTGGCCTCTGTAGAGACTCTCCTCTCTCAGCCATTATGGATAGGAGGGAAAGCAAATGGAAGTTGTTTGGCAAGTGGTCATTGTGTGTGCTCTACCAACCTGGCATTTTCCATGCAGCAGCGCGTGTAAACATCCTACACTCTCAGCTGTGACTTTGTGGTGGCTGGGAGAAGGTTGTTTACGCCTTCTGCCATGGATTGATCGTCTCAATCTGTGATCGTATAGTACCAGCTCTTATTCCTTGTGGGGTTGGAAATGTGGCTGTGTGTGGCTGGAAGGCTATATTACTTGCATCTATTCCCCAAATCCTCTCTTTCAGCGATATAAAGAGAGAATCAACATGGGAACGAGAGCTTTTTTTAAAAAAGAAATGGATCAGGTTTTATTGGGTAATGCTTTAAATTGCAGCTTAATTCATTATTAATAACTCACAGGTTTGGCAGGGACCAAAAAGCCGTCTGTTAAAGCTGGGGTGCACAGCCTTTTCTGTCCCGAGGGCAGCATCCAGTTTCAGCTGAGGGCCATATATGCATGCACAAACAGACACACACCTCCCCTTCCTGTCTGCAGAAACCTAGGGATCACTGGTGGGTCAGGGGTGCAGAGGAAAAGCCTCTCTCGTTCCCCAGTGATCACCACTGAGATTGCTGTTTCTCTTCCGCTACTGGGAGTGGGAAAACAGTGATCTTGGAAGGCTGGGAATGTTTCCACATAGGAGAAAAATCGGTGGGGGGCCTGCTGGCTACAGGGGCTGCAGGTTGTGCACCCCCATATTGAAACTTTCTGCGCAAAGGTAGGGCTGTGCCTTATCCAGTGCTACGTATTCTTTCAGGGGGAGAAGCATTAGTCCAGATTGTACTATATGCTCCAGGAGAAGGCACTTTCCACCCCTACCCCAAGACATTTAAGTTACAGAGAATTCTTCATCTTGTAGAAGAATGGAGTGGAGATCAAGGTTCTCTCAGCTCTCCAAATCCATGTTAGAGACATTGGAATGGGAGTGATTTAATCTCATTCTAGACTTCTATTTCTCACGTGTTATATCCCATCCGTGCTTCAAGGAGCTCAGGGTGGCATCCAAGGGCACATCCCATTTCACCCTTGCTTAGGTAGATTAAACTGAGAGACTTGCCCAAGATGACCTTCATAGAGGAGCAAAGATGGGAACCTGGGCCTGCCTTTTCCCAGTCACCATTCTCTCTCTTACAGCACCTTAATCCATCAGTTGGAGGTTTGCCCATTAGTGATGTTCTCGTGGCATGGAAGCCCATATACAAAACCTTAAGTCACCCATGGATTCCATGAAATGATGTAGCTAGGAGGAACTTGAAGATTGTTTTCAGAACAGGAGTGAATGAGGCACACTGGGCAAAGTAGAGGATTGATGTGCACATGCAGTAAAACATAAGGACTTTTCCAGTCAGAGGGGAGGCAAACGGAGCAGTGGTGACTTCTCAGTAGTCCTAAGGCGCTTTGATTTTTAAATATTTCTTTATGTTCCTTCCACCCGGCGGAATCCATCATTTTCATCTCGGTAGGCTTAGGTTTGCTGAACGTTACTTAGGATCTAAACTGTCCATCCCATGGTTTTGCAGAAGCTGCTGCGTTGGGTACCACGAAGAGGGTTTCAGCTGGTGAATTTGGCCTTTTCACCCCTTTCTTCTTCTTTGGCACAGGAGGAGGTGCGCCAGGCTGTGACCCCGGCGGAGCCCGTCCAGTACTACTTCACGCTTGCTCAGCAGCCCGCAGCTGTCCAGGTGCAGGGGCAGCAGCAAGGGCAGCAAACAACCACGTCCACCACCACCATCCAGCCAGGGCAGATCATCATAGCGCAGCCTCAGCAAGGGCAGGTTGGTATAGGGCCGTGCCAGAGGGCTCATGCTCTGCATTATTACTTTCCAGTTTTAATTGGGGTTTTCCATTTATGGCTGAACACCACCAAGTGCAAACAATAGGGTAGGGAAGGGGGCTTGGAGTTGGAAGGACAAGACAATATTAATGACACCTTATATTGGGTATCAATCTGTAAGGCTCATATTGGAAGAAAAAAGAAAGTTAGGCATACAAATCTGTATAAGCAGCCCAAATGTCCCAATAATCGTCACTCCACGGTTGCCAATAGGCTTACAATCTAAAAAGACACAACACAAAGAAAAAGGAAAGCGGGGGGAAGTTAAGGACAATTTTCTATTGCTATTCCCAAATGGGATGTTCAAGTTCCCTGGTCCGCTCCGGTTATGTGTCAAATTTAGTCATATCTAAAAGGTATGTGAGCTTAATTGCTTGGGACTGGTTAATCCATTCCTCTAGCAAAGCGGGAGGGGCTGGGGCTGGAGGAGCCATGCATAGATACCAAAATGTGTTTGATTTGTAAATGTTGCCAGTTTGCTTCAGCTGCAAAATTATACTTAATCCTTAAGTCGGAAAACATTGAAAAATCCCCACCTGAGCCCACCGGTTGATCTAAAGTATGGATTCCATTCTCAGTCCACAAAGATGATTGGCTTCCAGTGTTTAAGTTGGGATGACACCAGAGAGTGAGTTTAGTGTGTGAGTAAGGATTGACTTGAAACTGGTGGGCCAACACGTGTCATGCCTCTCTGGTTGCAGAGATGGCAGGTGGAGTTCTCCTTTTTGTACCCCAAGTGGTTTATGGCCTCTGTGCACCAGTGGAATTGCCAGTGAGGGAAGAGGGCCTGTGCTCTGTGTTAGGGCTGGGCTGAAGGGTGACTTCAGTTGCGCTCTGTTCCTTAAGTTCGAGCGTGTGGTGTCTTGGCTCAGCTCTGCAGCTAGGAGGGCTAGCTAGGAGGGCTGGAAGTCTTAAGTGCTTGGAGGGCAAGCTGTGAGTCTCAAGCTTTCCATAAGCTGCCCAAGCTTACGCAAGGAAAGCCTACGCAGGGAAGACAGAGGTATGTACAGATAGAGGTATGTAATAAATAAATAATAAATAAAATAGAGTGGGCACGTCTAGAAATAATAAAACATTAAGACCTTGTTTGCCTCGGGAAGAAAGGAAGGAATCCCTTCAGTGTGCACAATAAAGATGGTGAGATAGGTGGAAGGCAGGAGCAGAAGAGGGTGTTAACTTTCCTGCCTCGTGTTCCTGCTTCTCCTTTTTCCCAGAGTCTTAATTTAGTGTGTGTGCAGTTGGGATAAGGTGCATGCTGCATTTGTGTTGTGTGTCTCTCTCCCCCCCTCCCCCCCCCCATGATCTGGCAGGCTGCACATCCAGATAAGCTAGTGGGAAGAAATGGTTTCCCTCTGCGAGTGTTGGTGCTGAAGCAGTTTGGATGAATTCCCTTTTGTGACGGAGCATTCTGGCCATGGCCATTTTCCAGTGTCCATATGGAGCTTTCGGTTCACTTGTGCTTTCCGTTAGCAGTGCTGGCAGCACCACCCCTTCTGCTTTTGGGATGTTGCTTGCTTAGCATCTGAAAACCCAGATGTAACCCTCGCACCTTCCCGGAGGCCGTCAGCATGCCAGTCTCTGGCAAGTCGTGGCTGGTGGCAATTGGCTGACAGTTTGCTTCTTTAAACTGTTTGAAAAAGACTCTTCCTTTTGGCCATGTTGCAGGACTCCAGCCAGGCTTGAAGTTGCATCTGAGTTGCCCCAAGAAGACTCAGGCTGCTTCTCTTGTGCTCTCTCCCTGCAGACCACTCCCGTCACCATGCAGGTGGGCGAAGGGCAACAGGTGCAGATTGTCCAGGCGCAGCCTCAGGGGCAGGGGCAGCCGGCACAGAGTGGGACCGGGCAGACCATGCAAGTCATGCAGCAGATCATCACCAACACAGGCGAAATCCAGCAAATCCCGGTGAGGGGCCCTCCTTCACCATCACGCTGTCCTCTTGTTAGCCGTCACTTCAAGAGGGATGTTTGGTCTTCAGACTTTATTCTTCTTAATTTCCTCTTCTTTTAAGCACAGCACAGGATGTAAAAATGACACTGATTCTGCTCAGGGGAGGCGTGTTTACTCCGATCAGCTCCCTGCCCCTCACTACTTTTGATTGCGTCTGAACTCACTAACATAGAGTGAAGAACCGAGGAGCCCCCCTCTGTGGCTTTCTCCTGCACCTGCCTTTTGCTATGCTGCTCCCTCCAATGCCTTCCCCCCAGACACACACACACAGTCAAGCCAACTCTGCCACACTCATCCTTCTCTCCCATCCGGAGTGTTTGCAAAATATACCCCACCCAGCTTAAGAAAATATTTTGCAGGTATATCTCGAAACTGACTCCTTAAAAGCTGGGGAATGTGCGTTTGGGTGTGTGTGTGTGGGGGGACTTTAACTAGTCTCTCCTGAGACAAAAGCTCTTTGGTTGCCTGCAGCAGAGTAATAAGTTAAACCTCTGAAAGTCTGCCTTGTCCATTTAGTGTTAATTATTCTAGTTAAAATCTAACTAGGGGCCCTCTCCTTGCAAATAGCATTTTCCCCTGCAGGCATATTTCAGTGGTGAAAGACAACTGCAGAGAAGCTTGTGCTTGCAGAAAGTATATAGCTGCTACAGGGGGCTGTCCTTTGCCTGCAGGGGATGATTGCTTTGAGAGAGAGATATTGCATGATGGGGAAGCCAGCAGAGGTGCAAACTCCAAGCTTCAGGAGGTTTTGGACATTGACAACAGATTTTAAGGCACTTTGTCTAAAATCTTCCCCACCTGCTCCGTTTTAAAAAGATGCCTCTTATGTATAATATACTAGTGTCTGATGTTAAAAGGGGAGTAAGTTAAATACTTCAATGTGGTAATTAAGTAGAACTTAGAGCAATGAGAAATGTTGGGTTGGGTGTTTCCCCTTAATGTTTGATAAATAAATATGGGTATCCACCCCACACAACTCTTCATCGAAGTTTGTCCCACCCAATTTCTTGATGCTCCCGTTAAATCTTTGTTTTATTTTCATGGAGGTTTTAAATATGAGATGCAAAAGCCCATGGCAGTTGTCTGCTGCTTTGTCCTATATATGTACATGGTTATGCCGGGGTCTCTGGCATTGGTTTTGATTACTGTGGGGAGAGGAGGTTTTGTAAAGGAGAGGACTGGTGGAAATAGGGGAGCCCTGAAAAAAAGACACTTCTACTCCAAATCAGTGTTCTACCTCAGCCTGGCTTCTGGCAAGGTGTGGGGAGAATGTATGTGCCTGCCTTCCCTCCTGTGGCACCCATGGATACCATCGAGGCCTCCCTCAGCACCCATGAGGCCCCCGGCAAAAATGTTCAAAATTTTTGTTGGGCAGCCGGGTGTGCTACCTGAACCTAGTGGCATTCTTAGGAAATGAAGATGGTGGTGACTGGAAGCTTGGGCGGCACTTTGCTTTGCAGTGTGCCTCCTTTAAAAAAAATAGAGGAGGAGGAGGAAAGGACAAGGGACTCCCACCACCTGGTACATGTTGGTGTCGGACATCAACTGGTGGGCAGAGGAGGACAGAGTGCTGGGGGGGAAGTGCGCAGAGAGCACATGCATGCACAGTGGAAGCCCCCCCCCCCCCACTTGGAGTAGGAGCACCCCTCATTTTTCAAGGGTTCCCTGCAAAACCGTCAAATTATAGGTCAGCTCTGTGTCCAGCTCTGTGGTTTGTTAGCATCTAATATAAAAACATAAAGATCCATGAGGATGCCCTGAATCTATGTTTTTGTACCACAGCACCTCTGGCAAGCGCCAGATCCGTGATTTTTAGTGTGCAGACTATAGATGCCACAGTAAGCTTAAATTTGATGGGGTTTTATGGAGCCGAGGAGGGGATCCCATGTAAAAAATCACCTCCACAAATATTACGCATTGCCCAGTGTCCAGGATGAAAATCCTCCTCCTTAACTTGCTTTCTGTAAGGGTAATTGTTCTTTCCAAATGGTGTTTATTGCGTCTGAGAGGAGCATTGGGAGTGGGGAGAGTGGGCTCTTTCTCGTTTCCCTGGATTTCTCTTCTTCTACGGTGCTGGGGTGGAGGTAGCGGGGTAGGATGTGCTCACATTTCAACTCTGACTCCATTCAGCCCTCCAGTCGGTATAATCTCTCTGTGCCTCTTGGAGACCAGCGGGCAGGCTTGTGTGTTTCAGGTTACCAACTCTGTGTCATCTTCCTCCTTTCCTCCCTCCGCTTTTTGTAGGTTCAGCTCAATGCCGGCCAGCTGCAGTATATTCGCTTAGCTCAGCCCGTGTCTGGCACCCAGGTGGTCCAGGGCCAGATCCAGACGCTTGCAGCCAACACACAGCAGGTATAAACTGGCTTGATAAAAGCTCTTAAAATATCCCTCGCCTGTTGGAAAGCAGTAGATTTTTCCAAGGTGCAGGCACAGAAGCAACGGATGGGGGCCACCTTGCTGATCTTGAGTTTCTGCTGCTGGAGTTCTCCGTTAAAAAAATAAAACAAATCCTCAGACATTCGGGGAAATCTGTGTTGATCCTGCTCCTTCATATATCAAGCAAGGGTCTGAGATTTGCACACTGGAGTTACCATCATAAGACAACTTCCAGAAACGAACTACATATTGTTCACTTATCTAAACAAAACATTATTTATGTTTTTACAATTAATACCCATTTTTAAGAAGTACCTTACACGCATCAAAGAAAATTACAGGATACTATAGATTCCACCTAGTGTTTTCATGCTGGAATATGAAATCTGGCTGTTAAGTAGTTCCAGTGTTCAGCAAATTCAGCTAAGCCCTGTTCCTTTCCTCTTTTTCCAGGGCTGTTGTATCAGTCAGCTTTTGTATTTTGACCACCTGCCAGACATCAGGTTGCTACTGTTTGTATTGAGGCACTGTATGTAACTAATTTCCAGTGCTCCATAAAAACTATTTTCAGCACTGCTAAATACATTCATGTAGTCTTCAGCTCTTCAGACCGGGGATACACCTTTATCTGCAACCTGGGATCAATCCTAATTTTTTTGCCAGATAGGATTGCCTTTCCCCTTCTCAATTTCTCTGTTCTTCCCACACTCACCCCTCTACCTTGCTTCTCCTCTTTAAAAAAAAGTTGTGTCTTCCACTTTAGTTCAAGGTGCAATCCATGTATGGGTCCCAACCCACCCATTTCTACAGCATTAGACTTCAGGCCTCTCCTGTCGACTTATCTGAATAGGTTTACAACTAAGGGCTGCTTCAGCAAGCACACCTGTGGCTCAGCTGGTCAGGATGCTTTGGGAGTTCTGATCTAACACATCTGGAAAGCACCAGGTTGAGCCTTAAGATTCAAAGTCGTCTCCAATATTCTCTTTCTCTTTGGTGTGTTAAGGCATGTGTCCTTTGATACCCCACCCTTTTTTAAAGAATGAGGCTGCAAATGTCAATAAATTAATGTCTTTTGTAGATTGCACAGACGGAAGTTCAACAGGGACAGCAGCAATTCAGCCAGTTTACAGATGGACAGGTATGAGCCTCAGAAGCCATGGCGTTTGTTGTTGGGACATATTGGTGTAGGCAGAAGCTCTCCAGAAGGAGGTGGGCCTGCTCACGCTTGTTGACTAAACAGGCGTCCGTCTCCCCACCACTATTTTCATTAAAATAAAAAGTGGAGGGAGTTCCTGGCTTGGGTGAAGTTCATGCTATGGCTCCGTCTGCTTATTTAAAACTGGGATGGTAAACAACCATGTTCTTTCCACACTTTGAATACTTCCTTATGGGCAGAGGGATTCCCATTGGCCCTGGCAATTGTGAGTTGTCCCCAGTTGAGTAATGCAGATTATGCAGGTGAGGTGTACACGGCATCGGCATTGTGTTTCAGTTGTTTGATCTAGCATAGCGGGTCTCACTTTTGCCTGCAGAACAGTTTTTCAAGATGGTGTAATTCCATATGTTCAAGGGATGAATAGGTCTCATTGCTTGTTCTCTTCCAGCAACTGTACCAGATCCAGCAAGTGACTATGCCTGCCGGTCAGGACATCACCCAGCCCATGTTCATTCAGTCCACCAATCAGACGACAGATGGACAGGCCCCGCAGGTTACAGGAGACTGAGTTGGTCCAGCCAGAAGGTTTCCTGCTGTGGCAGAATTTACACCAACTTGATTGATGTGCCACCAACCAGGCCCAGAAGGCCTCCTTAACTCACCTGTTTCCCACCCCTTCTCCGAGATATATCTTCATTTGGTATAAAGGAACCAAGGGCTGTGATCTGCGTTGTATTGTATAAACTGCTTCAATCTGGTGGGAGGAAGTATACCCCACAAACTGACAATGACGCAACATTTTCTTTCATTTTTTAGAAGTTGCAACTTCTGCATTGTTCGACAGTTCCACTCTGTACACACTGACAAATTTTTATAAGGCTCTGTCAGACGATGTCACTGCTCTTCATTTCTCTATTTCTTCAGTGGTCCAGCATCTTTTCTTTGTCCCTCCCACTTGTATCCTGTATCACCCCTGCTTTAGCATTAGATGAACATATCTATTATAATTCAATCACCAAGTGTGTGAGTGAGAGTGTGTGTGTGTGTGTGTGTGTGTGTGAGAGAGAGAGAGAGTGGGGGGGGGAGGGGGGTTCTCAGGGTTTTTTTTAAATGTCCCAGATGTAGGTACTGCTGTCTGCAGGTTCCAAGGACAAAAAACAAACCACAGGTGTTCTTGTATTAAACCTATTTTCTAAAGGCTTTAAAGTTGGCCTTGAATTATTTTGGAAGTATTTAACAGTTGGATACGCAGATATGAGTTATTGGTTAAGTGTATGAAGTTCAGTCAATGCATGTGTTTAAAAGCTGCATGAAATGCAATAAACTTTTTTTTTCCTATGGTAGCTCAGTACTCTGCATCTCTCAACTTATCAGTTGACCCTGGCCCGAAAAAGTCCTCAATTGGTCAGAGATGACCCAACACGTTTTGGTCCCTGAGGCAGAAGATATAAATGGCTCCTCCCATCTGGAGGTAAAATGGGCGATTTGCTGTGTTTTAAGGCTGCTCCACATGAGGCAGGTCGTCTGATGGTAGATTTGGCCCTGACTGTTAAAGAGTTCTTTTTTCTAAAAACAATTTGGGGGGCAAATGTGCCACAACCCAAGCCCAGCATGCACGTCTGCATATCTGTTCCGTGTGTTTCCTATGCAGCCCCAGCCCCACCCCAGCAGATTTGCCACTTGTCTGGTGAGTGGGGCAGTGCCGAAGAGGCACACAGGCGCGTAGGGCTCGTCCTTTGCCATAGCTGGGCCCTCAGGCTCTCCTCCTCCTGTCCATTGTGCCGCAAGCCACCTGTCCCCACCCAGCCTTGTGTTGCATCTGTACTGCAGACTGACTGCTCTTGTTCTATCAGCTTTAGTAGCCCAACAATTCAAATAACTGAAGCGGAGAGGCTGCCAAATTGGTAAACTGGATTGCATTTCTTATGGTGCTGGGGTTGGTTTTCTCATTCAGTGGTGGTTATTAACATGTTTGTATCCTGCCCTTCCTCCCGGGAGTAATGGACAGTCCTATGAAATACCTTAGCCTGCTAGGCAGTGATTGGGCCAAGATCACACAGTAGGGATTATGGCCGAGTGGAGTTTTGAACCCAGATCTCCCCTAATCCAAGCCCATCATCCTAGTGGCTACACCACTGTGGTTCTGCGGTGCACTCTAGGCGTGGTGGCTGCTAGAGAGCAGTTTTACAATCCTGTTTTCCTTCTCAACTCGTCTGCTTGCGTGGTGCCCTTGATGTTCCCAAGTCAGTTTCATGGAGCTGGTGTGGGCCACGGTAAACCAGTTGGGCTGCAATCGGGTGCAAGCAGAGCAGGACGCAGAGCAGCCCTGCAATAAGAATCTAAGGTCGCTCCTGTCCTCCGCCCTCGCCAAGCTGCCAGCTTGCTGTTTCTTGGCAGGCCCATCACTCTGGGCGGCCCTTTCCCAACACCAGGGGACGTCCAACAGCCCTTTTGGCCTTGGCCAGGACCCTTGGTGCAGCACTGTTCTTGCTTCTAGTGGGAGCAGTTGCACAGTGGGGTCATGGGAGAAAAGCAGGCTGTTGGACTCTCCCTCCATTTAGAGGGCTGGACTTAGCAAGGTGTCACGCTCACTGCAGTAGTGCACCAAGCCTGGAGGTGCCAAGGTGGGGATGCTTACACTGATTTCTTATGGGAGGCTTGTACAGTGTGCAGGGCTATTTATTTTGTTTTATTTAAAGTATTTTTATCCCGTTCCTTGGCCAAAATGGTTCCTGGAACAATTTACATATAATCAGCAAAACAGGACAGTTCCTGCCTGCAGGGTTAGAATCTAAAAATACACAGCACATGAGGGCAAAGGAATAGGGAGGGAAGAGGAAAACGTGTTTGAGCGGGGCTGGTAAAATGACCCTGCTTCCCTTCTCATCTCCCTCAGTACAGCTCGTTGGAATGGCTGCTGGTGGTGACAGTTGAGGGGGAAGGAGCCTTCATGGGGGGTGGCCTTCTCTGAAGTAAGCCTCATGGCTCAACGGGGTTGCTCCCAAATAAATGCACCTAGGACTGCAGCCTTAATCTCTATCTGTACAGCAATTTCAAACCCTCTATGATGAGTTCTCTGCCAAGGTCAGAACCCTTACACATCATCATCAAACCATTGAAAAATAAAGTGTTCAGAGCACTTCACATGCATTATGTAGTTGTAATGCTTGCACCAACCCTGTAAGGTAAGCCAGTGTTGTTATTGTCCATGTTGCAGATGCGGGCAATGAGGTTGAGAGAAGAGGGCTTGCTGGGGGTTGCAGGATTTTTTCCTGTCTAAATGTGCATAGGATTGTGCCCTTAATGCATTAATGACAAGAGCCGAGATTTGAATAGAGGACTTCCTGACTCATGGCTCAGTCACTCGACTATTACTTACACCAGTTCTGAGTAAACATGTTTAGGATTGTGCTGTTAGCTGACTTGGCACTTCCAGGCAAAAAGATAGTGTAACGTCTTCCTAGATTTTGCATTAACAAAGTGCATTTTTCAAAAATAAGAATTTCACCTGCAAAATATGTTTTGGTTGTAACATTCTACCTAGTGGCTCCCACACAGAAAGGAATCATTCCGTTTTCTAAAATGAAGATACCTCTCCAAGCATCTCCCTTTGAATGATGCTCGTTTTAACAAGTGATCAACAACTGGGGTCCAAAATCAGGGCAGGAGGAATACTGGCCATTTTCCCCTCAGTCTACAGTTCGCCAAGGAAGCAAGAAAACCTTGTAGTGTTGGCTTTGTCTTGTGAACATCTGACTGGCCCAGACAGAGGAGGTGCAAGAAAGGGGGGAAAATGGGATTAGTGGTCAACTGCTGCACTTGAATTGTCTCGAAAGCTGTCCAAAGAATTTGTTACATTCTTAAACGTGGCACTTTCCAAATAGATAAGATGCATGGTTTTTCCGAGTTGAAAATGGAGGGGTGCATTGCTCTTGCACCTAAAAATGTCAATGTTTATCTTGTGTAAAGAGTTAAGAACCCATTAGCCTAACCGGAGGAGCCTGTCCCTGGATGTCTGGATGAGTCGCTGTCTGGTCATGTCCCCTGATTGGAAGAAGGGGTGAAGTGGGCAAGGAGACAACATTAAGCTGCCCCCTGGGGCAGAATTAACTGAAACCACCACCCAGCCCACCAGATTGGAAGGAGGGAAGGCCAGAGCAAGAAATGCAGAGAGACAGCGGGCAGCTCCCTCAGTGGGTGGGTGGGTTCGGCTTGCAAGAGTCATCTGTTATTAATTGGTTGCGTTCTCATGGCATTACCCATGGTTCTCCCATGGGGCACTGACACACCCTTCCATACTGTTTGGGAGATATTGCTACAACTGGTAGAATTTTTTCCTAAGTAGCCCCGAAGCAACACCCCAAGGCAGCTTACATTATCCTCCTCTCCATTTTATCCTCACAACAACAACCCTGTGAGGTGGGTTGGGCTGAGAGTCTGAGCCCAAAGTCACCCAGTGAGCTTCCATGGCTGAGTGGAGACTAGAACCCAGATCTCCCCAAACCAGCATCCTGGTATCATGCAAATGCGCACAATACATTTCCTTCATTCTAATCATTCCATACATGGGTGTCATCCAGTGAATGAAATCTGAAGTTCATTTTAATCAAATGCATTTTTTTTCAATGAAATCTGCATACATTTGCATAGAAATAAAATATGTTTTGAAGGGAAAGAGCAATTTCAGTTGTGGAATGGGAGGGGTGTGTGTTTGTGTGTGTGTATTCCCCAGCCTGGCATCCTCCAGATGTTTTGGACTGCTCCCATCACTGACCATTGGGCATGTTCCCTCGGGCTGATGGGAGTTGTACTGTAGTAGAAAACATCTCAAGGGCACCAGGTTAGGGAAGGCTGATATATATATAAGACCTTCAGCTATTGGGCAGTATAGAAATGTAATGAATAAAACTGAACAAATGTCACCTAAAAACAAAGGGTTTTCTTCAAAACATCCTTTATTCTTATGCACACATGCACGCCTAGTTCGCATGATCATGGCTGGGGAAATAAGCCAATGGCTTATTTCCCTTGGCTCACATACCAGCGGGCTTGTAGTGTTGTGCGAACCTGGCCAGGGTAGCTTGTAGCCATGGCTAACAAGCCGCCCCCAAACCCTGCAACAACCCATGGGTTCTGAGTGGCTTGTTGACCATGGCAACAAGCCACCCTTGCTGAGTTTGCACAAGATGACAAGCCACACTGCCAAGGGTAATTCTGCAGATCCACCGGCACACAGCCAATAGCAGGGTCAAGCCACCAGGGCTTATTAACCACCCTGCAATTTTGGGAACCAGGTCAATATCACAGCATCTGTCTTAGAAGAGACATTCCCAACTGTGTGCTGACGAAGGGGGAATGTCAGTTCCAGTGGAGGCTGGTGGCTGTGATGTCAGTGGAGTGGTGAATCTGCTCTGGGTCCCAGTCAGATCTCTAAAGCAGCTATCCAAGGTGCAGAGCTTGGATAGCTCCTTTAGAGTTCTGACAGGAACCCGGAGCGGATTCACCACCCCACTGACATCAGAGCCACCAGCCTCCACTGGTCCCTTCTAAGATGGTGCCTGCTGTCTGTGGTTTTTATAAGTACTTCTGTATATTTTTAAAAGCAAGCAAGACATGTCATTTGATGAGGGGGTGACTTTTTAGTCAATTTTTTTTAAAGAGATTAAGCTAACCAGATTCATTAATGGTTGCAACCCTAATATATAATTAGGGTCCTGCATTGGTCAGGCATAGACTCATGGAACTAAACTTGCGATCTAAAGCACTTACCTAGGAATAAGTCCCACTGAACACAGTTGGGCTTACTCGTGAGTAGACATGCAGAAGATTGCACTGTAAGCGCTCCTCAGCTTGTCTGCCCACCTCCGGGTCCCCAGTCTGACTTCTCTAGGCTTTGCTTGCATCTTTTCAAGCTTCTCTCCCAAATTGTATGGGCAAGACCTGCTCGGGAAATCAAACAAAGCTGACATTTCTGTCCTGCCTTTTGCAGTTGTAGTAACCTGTTGAGCCCAGAGGAAGAGAGCGTCTTTCTCTTCGCCACCAGAGGGCACGAGATTCTCTTCTTTCTATTTGTACCTTGGCTTCTAGAGAGACAGTAGCATCGAATTGTCCCCTTTTCAGGTCTGTCCTGTTGATGGGTGATATGATATATCTCAACCCTAGCAGAGACTAAGCCCGCACCATTTGATCTTACAGAAGGAGAATCAGAACTAGTATCGGAATTTAATGTAGAATACGCTGCCGGTCCATTCGCTTTGTTTTTTCTGGCAGAATATACTAACATGTTACTAATAAACACACTTACATGCATTTTATTTCTTAGCCCAAGTACCTCTCAACCAGAAAATTTTACAATAAATATTATAATAAAAACAACACTATTGCAATAAAGCACCAAATTGCACTTATTAAGCACCAAATTGTGTAATACAGATGTTGTAGAAATGTCCAGGAAGCAAGGTGCTGTGATGACAACTCCGAGCATCTCACCTGGTCTATCGCCGCCTCTGCTCTGGAGAGCTGTGGGATGGAGGTGAGATGAGTCAGCAATGCTGGGATCACAGGGATTCTTTGGGACCTCGTATGGCATCCCTGCAATAGGACTCCTCAGGGTGCCGTACGTCTTCTGTGGGAGCGAGGTGTGCTGGGGGATCGAAATCCTCCAAGAGTTCTCCCTTGGAAGCCTGACACCTCAGCAGGTGGTGCACCATTTTGAGCCTACGGTAACTTGCTAGACACAGCTCTCTAAGGGGCCCAAGCAGCGTCCCCCCTTGCGTGGAGGATCCCTACACCCGGTACACTGGGACATGCATATCCTTCACAACCACCAATATTCCTTCAACATATTGGGCATTACCTTGAGGGCATTCTCAGCACCCTCCATTAACCTACAGGTCCCAGGATTCTTGAAGGGAAGCTAACTGGCAGAAAAGCAACACAAGAACCTTCCCCAGCCTAGCACCCTCCAGATATGTTGGACTACAGATCCCATCATCCCCAGCCAGCCATGTAGTCCAACGCATCTGGAGGGTACCAGGTGGGGGAAAGCTGCAATATAAGGCACATATGTAATGTAATGCACATTACATTAGGATGTGCACCCAGGGACTTTTTTTGTTTAAGGCGAACATGTATTGAACACTCAGTCATAAAGGACATTGTCTTTATTCATCCAACAAAATAAAGAAACTAAAACGTAACTAAACTTCTGTTTTTTTTAAATTACCAACTAAATTTTACTTTAAAAATACAAACTTGAAAAATGAGACTCATAATCCCCCCTTTTTTTGCAGCCATTTATATAGGTCAAAGGATTTTCTAGAAGAGTAGTCGGAGGGGAAGAAAAACAGTAGGCTGGGTAGTGTCATTCTGAGTGTAGGGCTAGGGCTCTTCAGGGGGTCCATACAACCCCCCCTCTTATGTGTTGATGGGGTCAGGTGATGACTGGTGGCCACCTCCTTCCTGGCTATGCATTCACCCAGCATGTGAAGGGGCTCTCTGTGCCCCCCAAGTCCTGATTGCACAGCTGGCACAAGATAGCTTAATAAGAGGTGTTCCCTCCACAAAGGCCTGGGCAAAGACAGAGGGCTTATATACTTGCTCGCCCTGATTCACCAGTTGCAGTAGGTTCTGCTTCTTCAGTAGCTACAGCTGGGTCGTCCTCTTCAGAAGTAGACCCTTGTTCCTGAGAAAAGCAATCTATTAAGGTGGTCAGCTAAAAAATTCACAACACCCGAGATGGGGTGGGTAGCACAAGACTTTGCCTCATATTTTTCTAGTTCCTAGGCCACCCCCACTCCCCCCAAAAAGCAGGGGTGGAGGGAACAGGCCCGGACAGGCTGTTTTTTTCTGGTCAGTTGGCAGCTCAAGGCAATAAAGAAATGTGTTTTTAGTTCTGGCATGTGTGTTCTTCTTGCCCCATGAGAGGAAAAGGTGAATCTGGGAATAGCACAAAGGTAAGTGATACCAGGCCTGTTTAAGTTACAAGGAAACTGAGGTTTCTAAAAATAGTGATGAGCAGCAACCTCTGAGGGAAGAGACCCAGGCCACGATGGAAATAGGCAGACTGTGTGCCTCACAGTTTTGAAAGAAAAAGAAAGAAAGAAAGAAAGAAAGAAAGAAAGAAAGAAAATTCCCAGGGCGCTTTGAAAAAATGCCCAAGAGGCAGGTTGCCTCCCAGAGCTTCTCTTGTCAGATGTGTCTCTCTCCCTGTGTAAAATGGTATCCTGAAAGAAGACAGAAGGGAGGACATTAAAAAAAGAAGAAAAAAACTAGATGGCAGAAGGTGTTCCTGAGAGGGAAGATGTTTCACTTGAGTGAAGCACTGAGGTGTCTCCCATTGTTGAACAAGAACGAGGGGACGTTCCAGTGCACTCAAGGGCAGGACATTTAAGATCTGTGAAAAGGAAGCAACTGTGTCCGCTCAGCAGAAACATTAGGATGCTATTACTCTGGGAGGTCAGGAGCAAGACACAGCATACTTGGGCGCCATCCACCAGCTGCTGTCGATCTCTTCACTGATGGTGGTTTCTTAAGCCGCAAGAAACCTGCTTGTGACTTTTGCTGCTCTGTCTTCACTGCCCACCCGGCCACCCCTTTACTGCTCAAAGGCCTCTTGCTCTCTGACATGGCTGTGCCCGTTCTCTCTTGCCACCCCCTACGCATGGAAGCAGTGCCAGCTCCAGGTTTTTGACTGTCCTTGGGGGCCCCGTCCCTCATTGAGTCCACCTTCTCATCACGCTTGTCACCAGCTTGTATTGCTTCTCCTCCTCTTTCTCACCATTGCTACCACTTGCTTGCTTGATAGGCAGAGAGCCAAGGACCAAGTAGGCCGTGACATCTACTGCTTCTCCTCCTCACCACCACCATTGTCTGGGCCAGAGTGGGAAGCGGGTGAACACACTGGTTGCAATGGTGAAGAGGAGCAGCAGCTCCAGGGGGCTCTTGTCAGTGGGCCCCCATTGGGGTGTGGGCCCTTGGTAGGGGCCCGACCATGCTGACCCTTGATGCTGGCCTTGCGTGGGATGTCCCTCCCTAAATATGCTAGCGCTCCTTTTGCCTTCAAAGCTCTCCTTGAGAACTGCATCTTCCATAAAGCTTTTGGGCCCAACCTCTACCAGACCAGTCCTATGCCTGCTGACTTAGCAGGTCTATTTTATGATAAATTTACTACTGGCTGTAAAGATTGTCTGGGCTCGTCTTTGCTAACGCCTCACTCCTCCTGCAGCTAGAGAATGGTTGATACAATCTCTGGACCCTGCAGAAAAGAGCATGCCTCTTTCGGACGCAGAATGTTCCAGGTCCACTCCCTGAAGTCTCCAGTTGAAGGAAGAGGGGTCTTAGCAGCACGCAAGAGTGCCCATTTGGGCTGGTGAAATGCTGGAAGGTATGCAGCAGGCCCCGCTCATTTGAGCTCTGTGGCACAGCGGAGCTCCAACCATGCACCAGGTGTCGGACTGCAACTCCCATCATTCCCAGCCAGCATGGCCAAGGGACAATATTGCCAGGAGTTGTAGTCCAAACATCTGGAAAGAAGAAGGCTGCACTAAATCCAACTGGAAACATTTTCTCTCTCAAATCCAAATCCATGGAAACAAGACAACCCTTAATAAGGAAAAACTGCCCAACTGTATCTAGTATATGATGCTGTAAATCTCGATCCTGTTTTACTATATTGGACTTCTGCCGCTTCTGCCAGAATCCCATAGATTGTTGGTCATACATTTTTTTATTCCCAGTTGTAGTTAATTTTTCAAAATTAGAAGGCTGTCTTAGCATGTGTGTGTGTATTTACTAAACAACAAAGAACTGGGGGGGGGGGCATTACATGCTCTTTTCTACAGATCAATTTAGCCTCCAGGCTCTGCCATCCTTTATGACTCAATAATGTATTTGTGTTGTAGTTCTCCATCTGCTGCCTTGCCTGTTTCCACCTGGCCCTGTTTGAGAGAGGCGTCCCGGTCAGTATCCCTTCTGAGCGCGGGAAGATCAATTGGGTGTTTTTCCCTCCCTGTCTGCTCCAGGTTTCAGTCAGAACTCTAAAGGAGCTATCCAAGCTCTGCACCTTGGATAGCTGCTTTAGAGATCTGACTGGGACCCAGAGCAGATTCACCACCCCACTGACATCACAGCCACCAGCTTCCACTGGAACTGACATTCCCCTTTAATCAGCACACAGTTGGGAATGTCTCTTCTAAGACAGATGCTGTGATATTGACCTGGTTCCCACAATTGCAAGGTGGTTAATAAGCCCTGGTGGCTTGACCCTGCATCTATTGGCTGTGTGCCAGTGAATCTGCAGAATTACCCTTGGCAGTGTGGCTTGTTGTGTTGTGCAAACCCGGCAAGGATGGCTTGTTGCCATGATCAACAAGCCACTCAGAACCCATGGGTTGTTGCAGGGTTTGGGGGTGGCTTGTTAGCCATGGCAACAAGCTACCCTGGCCAGGTTCGCACAACACTACAAGCCCGCTGGTATGTGAGCCAAGGGAAATAAGCCATTGGCTTATTTCCCCAGCCATGATCGTGCGAACTAGGCGTGCATGTGTGCATAAGAATAAAGGATGTTTTGAAGAAAACCCTTTGTTTTTAGGTGACATTTGTTCAGTTTTATTCATTACATTTCTATACTGACCAATAGCTGAAGGTCGTATATATATCAGCCTTCCCTAACCTGGTGTCCTTGAGATGTTTTCTACTCCCATCAGCCCCAGGGAGCATGCCCAATGGTGAGTGATGGGAGCAGTCCAAAACATCTGGAGGATGCCAGGTTGGGGAACACACACACACACATACCTCACCTCACAACTAAAACTGTTGTTGTTGTTGTTGTTGTTGTTGTTGTTGTTGTTAATATCCTGCCTTTTCCCCAATACTGGGACTCAAGGTGGCTTGAGTCTTGCACTTTCCCTTCAAAACATATTCTAGTTTTTAAATTTCATTTCTAACTGGGTTCTCCATCAACCTACAGGTCCCAGGATTCTTGAGGGGAAGCTAACTGGTAGAAAAGCAACCCAAGGGCCTTCCCCAGCCTAGCACCCTCCCTCTCCTGCCCTCTCCAGTGGCTAGCTAAGCAAGAAAGAGCCAGGCTGGAAGGAAAGAAGAAAAATCACCAGCATGAAACAGATGCTTGGGACTTGAGCAGTTGCCTTCTCCCGCCCTGTTCATTGCTGTCACCTTAGCGTAGCCTCCCCCAACCTGAGGCCCTCCAGATGTCTTAGACTTCAACCCCCATAATTCCCAATACATGCTGGCTGGGGATGATGGGAGTTGCGGTCCAAAACATCTGGAAGGCCCCAGGTTGGGGGAGGCTGGTTCAAAAGAAAAACTAACTTGAACAAACAAACAAACAAACACCAAACCAGTATTGGGTCAAACCGCTTTGAGAAATGTTACAAACCTTAATCCGTTCCTTTCGATCTTTCGTCAGAATTTCCTGTTGGCTGATTAACTGATCTGTGTGCATGGCATTTTATGGAGAAGAAAAGGAGAGGTCCCTCAGCCCATGGAGCTTACAGTCCAAAATTAAACCCAGGGGAAACAGCAGAGGGAGTGAACAGGAAGCAACATGCATTTTCTTCAGTTACACCACAGGACTAGGCTTGATTACAGGTGTTGCAGAATTTTATCCTTCTGCCAGGCTCGGCCAGAGAACAGACACCGACTTTTGTTTGAGCGGATGTTTATTACCAAGGTGTGGTGCAGCCAAAAGTTGTCAATGTGGCCCCTCGGGACTGGACCCAGAACAATAGGCATGTTTAGTGTTTATACATACAAGTAAACAAGGCACACGACATAAACTTTCATCAGTATTTGGTGTAGCGCTGAGTCCAGGGGCTACAAACTTCCTTCAGAGGATGTTTTCCAGTTTCCAGAGACAAGGGCCCTGCTAGGTATTGTCACTCATGTGCAGTAAGTTAATCAGCCACCGTCCTCTAGCGCTAATTCAATCACTACATTCTACGTGACTCTCAGTATCTCAACAACACATTCCCATGCTAACAATGCAAGTGGTATTTTTCCACTTCATGGGCTTAGTTCAAGTACAGCATGAGGACTAGGCACTTGTGCCAGACGTGAAACAGAAAAGGTGGGGTTTTAGGAGAAATTTGGAGGAGGAAGAGGTGGCTCCCAGTCTATTTTCGGGTCCAGTTCAAGGTTCTGGGTTCTCCCACCAACAGCTCGGGACCAGGATATCTCAGGGACTACCTCCTCCCGCACAAACCTGCCCTGGTAGTAAGATCCTCATGAGAGGTCCTTCTGCGAGTTCCCCTGCCATCTGAGGTGACCCACAAAAGGGCCTTCTCTATTATTATTTTGTTTTGATTTATACCCCATTTTCCTACAGCAGAGCTCACTCACAGAGGCTTAAAACCAACTGATGGTGAAGATCGCTGCTGCTGCTGCTGCTGTTGTTGACTATAACGGGACTAACTCGACAAGGGTTTAAATAATTTGGTGGTTTCCCATCTTTTTGCAGTTTTTCCTCTGGTTCTAAAAACTTGAAATGTTCCTCCTAAACCGAAGTTACCAGCAGCATTAAACTAAAATATGCTAGGGTTTTAGCCCCACCCCTTTTGCCTTTGGGCTCCGCCCACCACTGGAATGCAGCCCCTGAGAGCCGCTCTGAAATGGAATTTGGCCCTCAGGCTGAAAAAGAGGTTCAGCTCTCCTGGTTTAGTCCCTGCCTAAAACCTTACAACATAACAGACAGATTGCAAAAGGAAAAAGAGATAGGGAGGGCATAAAAGGTAAAGGTAAAGGCGTCCCCAACCAGTCGTGTCTGACTCTAGGGTGCGGTGCTCATCCCCGTTTCTAAGCCGAAGAGCCAGCGCTGTCCGAAGACGCTTCCGTGGTCATGTGGCCGGCATGACTGAACACCGAGGTGCACGGAACGCTGCTGCCTTTCCCGCCGAGGCGGTACCTATTTATCTACTTGCAATTTCTTGCTTTTGAACTGCTAGGTTGGCAGGAGCTGGGACTGAAGACGGGAGCTCACTCCGTCACGCAGCACTCGGGTCTCGAACTGCTGACCTGCCGACCTTCCAGTCTGCAGTTCAGCGTCTAGGGATTAATTCTTCATAAAGTTACAATAACAATCAGATCTCCATGCTGGTGAATTTTCTGCATATCAAGCTGCTGTGAAAGGCACAGGCCAGCAACCCCCTCCACCAAACCCTTCACAAGATGCCAAGCCTACCCTGAATGTAAAAGCCGAGTTCTCTCCTTGCCATATTTGGATCTATTTGCCCTGCTACTGACGTTTTGCCTCTGCTGAGCCCTCCAAATCCACCATGCCATTTCACTTTAGCTCAAATGTGGTGGCAACTAAAGATGGAAAGGTCACCTGCTCCCAAATGTTGTTAATCCTATTGAAATTCTTCCGCCTGGACTTCACTTTTAATTCCTGCTGCTGTTTGCCTCAGCAGGACACACACACACACACACACACACACTTCAGACCAAATTTTGCTTTGGGTGAAATTCAAGAGGGAACTTTAATGATAATTCCACATCCCTATTTCTCTCCCCAGCCTCCCATTGCAGCTTCCTCAAGAGAAAGTTTGCCTCTGCTCTGGGCTGTGTACGCCACAGACTTAAATAGCTTTAGCAGTCCTTCCCTCTCCCCAGGGAAGGCTGGGAACAGTAGTTTGTCAGGGGAAAGGGCGAGAGATCTCGAACCGAGAATTCTCTGTGCCGTCTCACCAACCGATCCTTCTCAGGGTTCTTTGAGTGGAGGATGTACCATGATAGCTAAACCGACAGAACACTAATGTGAGCTTTACAGCGCAGATATATTACTCTAAGGCCGAGATTCTCTGCATGCTTACCTAGGAAGAAGTGCCACGGAAAATGTGGGACTTACTTCAAGTAAACATGCATCAGCTTGCGCTGTAAGATGGCAGTTTTCAAACTCTCCACGCTGACTGCTCTGCCAAGATTGGAACCCCCACATAGGGATGTCCAGATGTTGTTAAACACATCTGTGTGTCATGGAGTGTCAGGCATCTTTTGTTCCGTCATCAGCCCATTGATGGGGTCCTTTTTTTTTTTTAGGGATGTACAAGAATTTTGCTTCTGTTTGCAAATGAGTACCTGCACTAATGCACACTTGTGCATGTATGCATTTGTGCTAATGCACATTAGCATAACTATGTATTTGTGCAAATCCCTCCCACAAAAGTAAAAAAGAAGGTTGCAAGTCTGTGGAATCTGTGTGTCTTGGAAAAAGCTGGCCCACTGCAGAATCTGCAGGATTCATCAAACTCCAAACTCATTCGAATCTGTTGTGGATTTCTCCAGCATCCCTCCCACTGCACACAGTTATTTTTACTGTTGCTGTTACTGTTATTCACATTTGTATAGTGCTTTCAAGTTCAAAGCACTTCATGTGCATTCCTTAGTTAGAAGTCTTGCAATAACCTTGTAAGGGAAGTCATTATTATTTATCGCCTGTGTTGCAGATGGGGGACAGAGGCTGGGAGAGAGAGTTTGCTTAAGGGCACCAAGGGAGTTCATGGAGATCTGAACTGGGGACTTTCTGATTTGGAGCTCTGTCTCTTCACCAGCTTCGCACACTGCAAGGGATTCTGAGGGATGTTGTAGACCAGCCTTCCCTCACCTGCTACCTTCCAGATGTCTTGGACTACAACTCCCAGCATAGCTAGCTGGGGGATGCAGTCCAACACATCTGGAGGGCACCAAGCTGGGGAAAGGTGTCATAGAGTGCACAGTCGGTTTATTTGGGGCTTGGGCAGGCCTGCTGTGAAATACGAATGCGACCGAAAGCACACCTGACACTCCCTTGTAGCTGCACAGTGCTGGTGGGCTGGATGGATACCCAACAATCACAGGGACAAGAGAGAGAAAGACAGAAGTTTGTCATTTAAGTATTTCTGCTGAGGGTGGGCAAACTGCATGTCAGGGAGTTTGTCCCCCATTATTGATCCTGCCCTTGAGGAGACCCCAGGGGAGGCTGGTGGCTCTGATCTCAGTGGGGCAGTGAATCTGCCCTGGATTTCAGTCAGAGCCAGTCAGAACTCTAAAGGAGCCATCCAAGGGGCAGGAGCCCCTGAAAAGGTTCTGAGGAACCCCACATTCTTCAGAACACCATCTGAAAACCATTGCCTGGAGACAGGGATGGGGATCCTCCAGGCGAAAAATATATCCCACCCTTGTTTTAAAGCTTAATTGTAGTGTGGAGGCATTTTCAGGGGGGCTGCTGCTATGGAAGGAAGGTTTAACCCCCCATCTCCACAATGCTGCAACCCCCAACCCAAATCACCCCTTCCCCACCACAATGAGGTTTTTAAAAAGGCTCATTGCATGGGGGGCATTGGGGGGCAGTCTAACCCTCTCCTCTCCAGTGCTCTGACCCCCCCTCAAAAACTGCCCCTCCTCCAGTGCAATCAGGCTTGTAAAAATCCTCCATTGGCACCAATCTAGGTTTTTCAGTGGGGGGAGGGGAGGCATGTGTGTGAGGGGGGTCCAGGCAATCATTTTGGGGCTCCATACCTGTAGTGGGTAGCCCCGCCCACTTTGGCTATGGCTCCACCCACTGCTGGCATGTGGCCCCTGTCGTGCTTGCCCAGAACCAGAGCTTGGGTTCAGATCCCATCTCTCCCTCCCTCCCGCCCCACACACTCTCAGGGTTGTCAAAGTAAGGGTGGGCGTCTGCATGCTCCCCCAGACAGCTGCTCAAAATCCAAAGCAGGTTTTCTCCTGCATCTTGGGGTATGTAGGAAAGGGCAAAGAGGCAAACGCGGTCCCTTTTCTTTGTTCTGTGCAACTGAATGGAGCCACAGGCAGGGGCAACACTCGGGCACTCCCCGGCCCCCAAACCCAACCCTTGTTACCCGATCTGTGTCCAACACCCTCCCAATTTGTAGACAGCAGCCTTCCCCAACTAGGTGCCCTCCATCTGTGTTGGACCACAGCTCCTATCATTCCCAGCCAGCATGGCCATTGTAGTCCAACACATCTGGAGGGCACCCTCTTGGTGGAGCCTGGGGAGGTGCCAGAAAAAGGGAGCTGCAGTTGGAGAAACCATGAGGGAGGGGAAACCATTATCTCAGAGCCCATTCCCCAAGGCTGGGATGGTGGGGCACGGAGGAAATGGCCTTTTCCCCTGAGGCAGGGGTGCAGAATCCGGCCTGCACAGGGTCCCAATCTGGCCTCTCCCCCAACCTCTTCCCTTTCCCCCCAGCCACCAATAGTCGCATGTTTTCCCGGCTTTGGTGCAGTTTTTCCCCCATTCTAAAACCTTGAAATGTCTCCACAAAGGCTGAGCTCCTGGCAGGAAGAGCTTTCAGCTAAAACAGGGTGGGATTTTTGGCCCTGACCCTGTTAGTCTGTGGACCCGCCCACCACTGGCAAGCAGTCCCCGAGAGCCTCTCTGAAATGGGATTTGGCCCTTGGGCTGAAAAACAACTCAACACTCCTGCCCTAAGGGGTTTCCCCAGTTAGACCAGAACGCCTGGAATTCTGCCATCCCAGGCAGCTGCCTAAACTGCCCCTTGAGTCGTCCCGGCCCTGTGGTTCCAGAAGTGAATCCGGACCACTCCATTTCGCCGCATTGATTGTCTCCCCTTTTAATGCCCCGTGGATACCTTCCCCCATTTAACAAAACAACAGCTTCCGGGGGTCCTTTGTCCACTCTCATTTCTGAGCTTTGGATGATAAATATGTTTTCTCAGGGACACCAGAGCTAATTCCTTTGGTGGTGATTGTCAAAACAACAGTGTTTTTTTCATTCCAATTTATACAAAAGAGAGAGAAAAGAATAGGTTTGTGCCAAGTCAAGGGGAAGGAGGCAGCCAAACGATTAAGTGATAGGATTTTCCCTGGGGATGAGATTGTAGCTTTAACGGGTGATCAGCACTCTAAACTCTTGCTTGCGCAGCATTTAAAAGGAGCAAAAATCTGTGCTGAGAAGAACTTTCATAAACGCTTGCTCCCCAAAGCAGCAGGGCGAGGAATACCCTACGTTAGCATTAAGACCGGGGCTGCTGCAGGGCTGCCTCTGGAGCGGATAGCGTCTCCGGGAGCCAGATGCAGGAAAGCATTCTTCAGAAGAAAGGCCGGTGCCTGCCCCACTTCTAGGGCTCAGCGGGAAGGGTACAGAGTTAAGATGGCTGCCGGGGTGGCATGGCCTGTCACAACGCACTCCTTTCCCAGAAGGCAAAAAGGGGAGGCTAAACAAAAAGTCACTTGCCCAAGAACCTATGTACAAGGCAGAGGTGGAGTCTGAGCTCCAAAACACAAAACCACTCTTTTGAACCCAAATAAAAACGGTGCTGGAGGGCAGCCCCTCGCTTTGCACCCTGATGGCATCCCAATTTTTTTTTTAATTAAATATCTTATGAAATAAAACAACAGTCAGGAGCCTGGTGAGTGCCAGAAGGTGTCCGCTGTCACATTGGTGCCCTTGGGCACTGTGTTGGAGACTCCAGTCATAAAGCATTTCTCAACCCATCCTGCCATCAGGTGGTATTGGGGCCTCTTTACATCAGCCCTTACTCAATGTGGTGCCTCCCAGATGTTTTAGATTACAACACCCATCCTCCCCAGCCAGCATGGCCAACGGTCAGGGATGGTGGGGGTTGTATCCAAAACATTTGAAGGGCACCACTTATGGGAAGGCTGCTTTACAACATACCATCAAAACGGGGAAGAATTGGGGTCTCTTGATCATGCTCAGCTTCAGGCCTGTGGGCACCAAAACGGAGCGCAAGCAGGCAGGGAACAAGTCTGAACACTGCCAATAAAAAAGCTATTTACACAATTGCTAGTTGCTCAGCTGAATGTGGGTACAGCCTCACGCCCCTCCCACTAACTTGGGGGGTGAAGAAATAGAGGAAGCCCAATCAGTGGAGACTCGTGGCTCCAATGTCAATGGGGCGGTGAATCCGGGTTTCAGTCAGAACCAGTCAGAACTCTAAAGGAGCCATCCAAGGTCCAGAGTGGATCCACCGCCCCACTGACATCAGAGCCACCAGCCTCCCCTGATGTGGACTTCCTCCATCTCTTCACCCCCCAGGTTAGTGGGACGGGAGTGAGGCTGTACCCACATTCAGCTGAGCAATTAGCAATTGTGTGAATAGCTTTTTTATTTTTTACATGCCTGAGGCCGCCTGATGGAGAACCGGACCCCTGTGAGGGGGTGGGGTCCGACCATTCTACCCTCCCCCATGCCTGCTATTTCCTTTTTTAAAAGCTATTCACGCAAATACTGTGTGCGTGGCCTCATGGCTAGTTTGGTTCTGCCCAGGGGTAAGATGAGTTGGCAATGAAGAAAGCAAGGGGACTGGGTCTGAGGTGGGCAGCAGCAGGGGTGGGGGTGGCGGGTGGGGGAGAAGGTGAGGAGGACAAGGCGTTGCTTGCAAGTTCCCACATATCTGCTACATTTGGTGGGTGTGTCACTCGTAATGCAAGAAAATGGTCTCATTTTAGACAATCTATGTTTTATTTTATAAATATATTTTGTAAGCGTTGGGGTTGGAATAGAATAGAATAGAATCACAGAGTTGGAAGTGACCCCAAAAGTCCTTTAGCCAAACCCCTGCTGGTGCAGGAAATACAGCGTCCCTGATAAGTATCCATCCAGCCTCTACTTTAAACCTCTAATGAAGGAGAATCTAGCATCTTCCAAGGCGGTCCGTTCTTCTGTCAAGTGTGGCTCATATCATCAAGAAGTTCATCCTAATGTTTAGTTGAAATCCCCTTTCTTGCTATTTGAACCTGTTGGTTCAGGTTCTACCCTTTGGAGCAACAGGAAACAAATGCTGTCCATCATCGTTTGACAGCCCTTCAAATATTTGAAGATGGCTATCATGTCACTCCTTAAGTGTCTCTTCTCCAGGCTAAACATACCCATTTCCTTCAACCTTCTCATAGGGCTTAGTCTCCAGGCTCCTCACCATCTTCATTGCCCTCCTTAAACAGTGGTGCCCAGAGCTGGACAAAATACTCCAGGTGAGGTCTGAGCAAAGCAGACTAGAGCAGCACCATTACTTTTTGTGATCTGGACACTATACTTCTGTTGATAGAATAGCCAACCTGAGTGCCAGGGGGGAAGCCTCTCTTCACAGCAAAGCTGATTCCTTTTTTAAAATCCCGTACTCCTCCATTAGCTTCTCCTGCCGATGTCCTGGAAACACGGCCAAGGAGGCAGGAACACTGATGAGGTGTTCAAACCCAATGAGGTAATCAAACCCAGCCCAGACTCCACTCAGCCATCAAGAAAATAATTCGATTACAGCTCAGCGGAAACAGCACAGAGACCCAGGCTACAGCGATGATAAGTCAGGACTTTAAGTATTGTGGAAACTGGAAAAGGAGCAGATGCGATTGGGGAAACTTCGCAACAAAGTTGCAAACAAAGTGAAGCTGATAGCGTGGAAAGACGCCACCAGTCATTTACAAAGATGTTGAACAACTTTGGGCCCAAGAGAGAACCCGGCACGAGTCCTTTTGTCACTTCTTTCCATGTCGAAAAGCAGCCATTGATAAGCACTCTTTGGGTGTGGTTCATGATCCCCCTAAGAGTAGCATCATCAATCCCACATTTTACCATCTTGCCAAACAGCATGGAGGATCACAACGAAAGCCTTGCTGACATCAAGATATGCCACTTCCGCAGCACTCCCCTGTTCTGCACATCTGCATGTCTAAGTGTCTCCTGGGGACGGGGGCATGGCCGGGAGCTGGAAGGCCTTAGGATCCCTTGGATCCTTGGCCACCCTTTCTCCACCAGTGGTGTAATGGTACACTCTGAAGTGCAGGCGCTCACCATGACAGTCACCATAGCTACGCCCCCAAGGAAAGTCCAAAATTGCAGGCCGCTGTGTTGATCCACATCAACAAACCATTTCTAGCAGTTTTCATCTCCACCAAGAGCAGGTCTTTGGTAAAGCAAATGGGTCTTAATAGCCCATTCCAGAGGAAGCCACCTCAAAATATCTGGCATTACAAGAAGGAACCATCTACTGCTGCTGGGAATATTCATCCCCACCCCACCCCCAGCTACTGTGAACATTGCAGCCAAGCTCAGAAGGAACAGGGAATTGTGAGGTGGGTGGAAGATTATTTTGGCATAGCCAAAATGTGGGCTCTGATGTTGAGAAAACCCTTCTGAGATCAGAGCTCTGTCTACAGCTTTTCCCTCACAAACCTATAGCCCCCAGGACCCTGACTTGAGACCAGGGATTGCTTTCTTATTAAATTAATATATTAAATGCCTTCTAAAATTAATTTCTCTAGGCATTTTACAATGTAAAACATAATAATTATGATGATACAACTAAAATCCCAATAAAAACAATCAATAATATAAAACTAGTAAACATGCCAACACAGCATAAAATATAAAATCAGGTCTAAGAGGTAAAACCACCTTGCAGGGACTAAAATAATAAAACGGTAAAAATACTAAGGGTGTATGTCAGGAGCGCCCTAGTGGCCTCTTTCAGTACACTCTAATAGCCAACTCAAGACACAGATTATTCTTTTCAAGGCTTTAATCCTTTTACAACTTAATGACTCTTTCAGATGCTAATCACCAGCAACTAAGCAATGAACAGCAGAGTAGCCTATGCTCCGGGTAGGCAGTTGGTCCCCGTTTGAAGGAGAATCACTTGAAGACCCTGAACTTATGGGCTAGGGAGAGATCCTCCCTCTTTCCCTTGGGTCCATGGGAGGCAGTCATTGCTTGCGCGCCAAACAGGCGCTACGCCTCCTTTCCGCACCCTCCATCACTCATCGCTCCCTGCGTCTGCATCGAGCGTCTAGCAAGCCCCCCTCCCGCACTCTCTCACTGCCAGGGTCACTGTCTATCTCAGGAATGCCAGCAGGAGGAATCTCTGCCAGCTGCTGTGCCTGTGAGGGATGGTGATCCTCCCATGGATTGCTGATCCTCCTCAGATTCAGAACTGCTCTGGGGCTCTATCGGCTCAGTTTCTACCCTGACAGTGTAGTCCTATGCATGTTTAGACAGAAATAAGTCCTACCGCTCTCAGCATCCCTCAACCAGTGCCCTGAAAGACTTTGAAAGCCTGGGAGAACAGGAAAGTCTTAGCCTGGTGCTGCAGAGGAAGCAGCGTGGGCGCCACGTGTGTTTCCGAGGGAGAGCATCCCAGAGGTCGGGGTCCAGCACAGAAAAAGCTCCCCCCCTTGTTTGCCACCCTCCAAGGCTCAGAAAGAGGGAGCGCTTAAACGTGCCATTTTTCTTGGTAGAAAGGTGGGGTACAAATCAAACAGGCAGGCAGGCAGGCAGGAAGGCTTCTGTGGATGACCAGCACGGCTGGTCAGTCAGAACACATCGAGAAGAGCATCACTGGCTTCCTGTCCGTTCCCGGACATAACTCAAATAGAGCTGTGCACAAATGGCTTCTTGAAATTCCCCAGCCTATTTATGGGCAGAGAAATTGGGAGGATCAGTTGGGAGGACCGTCAGAGGGAGAAGAAATTCTCCAACAGTTTCTAGCAGGGAGGGCTCCCCGGTGGTGGGGGTTGTTGCACAGCTTCTTTCTTTTTGTTCTAAGTGTTCTTGTTTTTATTTGCACTGCCATTGCAAGTGGCAACAGCACCAGTTGTGACGTCAGCCGGGCTGACATTGTGCATCCTCCACAATACCATTTGATGGGGACAGTGTTGTGTCCAGCTCCAGGGAAGGGGTGGAGCAAATGCTGCACCGAAATTTGTCCTTCTGTTTCCTGAAAGTCTCTTCTCCCGCAAAAGAGGTTTCCATTTTTCTGCCTTATTCTCAGGGAGTTTTATAAGTTATTTTGAATTACCTGGGTGGTGTTTTAATCACTGCAAGCTGGCTGAGGGTCCTGCGTGTGTTTTTCTTTCTGTTACACATCTCTCCGCTGCTCTTCAGCCTCCCAGGCTGTCTGGACATCCTGATCTGAAAAGGCCCTACAGAGGAATGACCTCGTGATGTCTTCCGCTGGGCTTGAACTGAAGCGCAGGTAGCCAAGGACGCTACAGGCTGGCAGAGCAATGATCGTACAATGAAAGACACGACACGCGCGCACACTCCTTGGCCGCCTCATCAGTAAGGCAAGCACAAGAACCCCAAACTCCATTCATGACGATTTCTCCAAAATTTTCTTCTCTTTTGAATTTCTTTCCTAAAGCAATTTCTTTTCTATCAAATTGAATGAGAATGGCTGGAAAAAAAAAGTGGAATAAATTTTTCAGAGCGCCTGCCTGCACTTTAAGATCAGAAAGAGAGGCCCTTTTCATTTGCCCACCTATGAGAGCAGTCAGGTGGGTGACCACATGTGAGAAGGCCTTCTCTGCAGTGGCCCCACACCTTTGGAACAAGCTGCCATCGGAGGTCCACCATGCTCCGTCATTGCAGACTTTTAAGAAGGCCTTGAAAACATATTATTTTACTTTGGCCTTCCCTTGCTATGACTGCTATTGTTGCTGCTGCTGCTGCTGCTAACGTTGTTGGTTTTATTGTTGGCTTTTATTGTTGCTTTTATAGTTTTTATATTTTATCACTTTTAATATTTTAATTTTTTAATGTATTTTATTGTTGCAAGCCACCTTGGGAGGGCTTCTGCCCTGAAAGGCAGCCAAGAAATATTTTAAATAAATAAATAGTAAATGTAGTATTATCCTGTAACTTATGCAGCTTAGGTAACCTACTTTCTTATCCTTTTGGTGCCAGGCAAAGACCTCTTTATTTTGCTGAGCTTTTTCTGTGCAATTCTAGCCAGTGTGGTGTAGTGGTTAGAGTGCTGCAGTGGGATTCGGGAGAACCAGGTTCTAGTTCCCACTCAGCCATGAAGCTCACTGGGTGACATAGGGCCAGTCACAGACTCTCAGCCCAACCTACTTCACAAGGTTGTTGTGGGGATAAAATGGAAAGGAAGAGGACCACCTAAGCCCCCTTGGGTTCCTTGCAAGACGGGAAAAGGTGGGATATAAATGAAATAAATAAATAGATAACCCAGCTGAGCAGGGCCTTTTCAGTGGTGGGGCAACCTTTAAGAATGCCCTCCCTAGTGATGCCTTCCTGGCCCCAACCCTAGGTGTTTTTAGATGCTTGGGAAAGGCCAGACTTTCAGGGGAAACTTTGGATGATGGCAGATGGCTGGTCCTGCTAGTTGTCTCGTGGCTGTGGCCTTCTTACTGTTTTACGCTGTATCATGTCTCATTTGCCTTGGGGCTTCCTCTGCTGATATTTTTTGCTTCTGGGGCTTGCTGCTGCTTCTTTTTTATTTTGGTTTAAAATTTGATGTTTTGTTTGTTTTGGATGATGAGCCTCTTTTGTTTCTTCTGAACGATAAAGCAGAGTACAATGCTAAAAATTAAATTAAAAACCTAAAACATGAAATGAAGAACTACCTGCTACCAAACAGGGCCCGTTGATTAAGGTCAGCATTCAAGACCCTTCTCTGGATGTCCTGACAGTGAGAGTGGGCAGCAACCAGGAAAAAGGCCTACTTGGTGGCAGCACCCCAATTCTGGAATGCTCTCCCCAAGGAGGCTCACCTGGCACCTGATTTGGTGAGTTTTAGGCACACAAGCCAAGATCTTTTTGTTTGCCCAGGCTTTTAATGTTTAATTGGTTTAGACTGCAATCCTATACACATTTACCTGGGAGAAAGCCAACTTGCTTCCAAATAAACACATATAGGATTGCACTGATATGGTACAACCCTATACACAGTTATCTCCAAATATATCCAATTGAATTCAATGGAGCTTACTTCTGAGTAGACCTACATAGGATTGCATTGTTATGCTGCATGCTTCTTTTTAATGTTTTGCTGCTGCTTTGTTATCTTTGTATGTGTCCTTTATTGGTTTGTATCTATTGCAATGTTTTAATTGTTGGGAACTACTTTGAACATTTTTGAAAAATTACCAAGTGGGGTATATATTCTAAAACAAAATAGAAGGCATGCACACATGCCTTCTGGGGGAGGGAGAAAGCTGGAGGAGGGAGAGGGAGAAAGAGAGATTATCCCTACAGAAGCCTTTTTGGATCCAGGAGTTTGCTACCAGGATTTTGTACCTCTCGTCAGATGGAAAGTGCCCTTTTTCTTATTCTCTGTGTTTTGTTCTGGAGGAATGAGCCAATGTGGCTACTGATTCTCCAGTCTCCGGACCTTGGATATAGGCTGGCCAATGTTTGATTTTAAAAATCCTGACCTTTTACCAGATGCAAAGCCAGATCAGGGCCTGGGGGAATATGGTTGGTTAAGGGTGGAGCCTGGAAGAATTTCGTAGGTCAGGAGTGGAGCCTGAAGAAAGGCTAGCGCATACTGGCTTTTCAGCCCCTAGTACTGGTCAGACTTCCCCAAGCTGGACGCCCCCCCCCCGTGTTGGACTGCAACTCCCATCATTCTGAGCCAGCATGGCCATTGCTGGCTCGGAATGATGGGAGTTGCAGTCCAACACATCTGGCCGGCCCCAGCTTCGGAAAAGCTGGTTTACATAATGGAAGACAATTCTACCAGCTAGGCCAGTAGAACTTTGGCTTGCTGGCAACCCTACTGGGGTGAAACAAGTCGCTGCGTTTCCTCCTCTCTTGCAGCAGAGGGCAGCCTTTGCGTGACGACGTTCCCCTCTCTTGGACTCAATGGCATGTTGCAGATGGATCTGCATTTTCCTTTGATCTCCACCCCTGTGGGACTTAGCATGGAGGATCAAGGCCAGGACTTCAGTCGCAGGGACTTCTCTTCCCATCTGGGCATTAGGCTGGCAAAGTGCCTTTTTGCAGGCTCGCCCTAGCAGCTTCAACCTTCTCTTCACAGTGATTTATCGTTGCTGATTGGGGTAGAGGCTGCGATCCTCCTCCCATCCCCTCACCCTCTCAGTCCCTGGAGGTCTTTGGAGACCATCCATTGCAGTGGTGCAGCTGGGGCTGGATCTCGGGACCCTGCACCGCAGGGCCCCCCAAACGACCACGCAAACTGGGAAGTGATGTGGGCAGCAGCAGACAGGCCCAGTGTCACCACCTGGGCTTCCGTCAGCTTCCGTGTCCCACTGGGGCTGATGCTGGGCGCTGTAGCGTGCTTCCTTCCTTATTTTTGAATATAGTTCATAGTCTGGGGGCAGTCAACTGAGCATGTACATAGTTACAGTTGCTCCATCAAAAACAAAAACCTTAAAAATATATTATCCTTTTCTACAACAACATTTATTCTGCAAGTAAATGCATCTAGCATCAGGGCAGCTGAAGCAAACTCCATTTTATTCCAGTAGTTACAGCGATGTGATGAACGATATATATATATATGTTGGCAAACATTTTTTTTCTTATTCTCTCTCTCTCTCTCTCTCTCTCTCTCTCACACACACACACACACACACATCAGGGATGTTCTAAAGCAGCGGTCCCCAACCTTTTTTACACCAGGGACCGGTCTCGTGGAAGACAATTTTTCCATGGACTGGGGGTGGTGGTGGTTTCGTGGGCGGACTTCCGGCTGCTGGGATGCAAATGGCATCCGCATAGCGGATGCCATTTGCATCCCTGTTCTTCAAGTAATAGGCTACGTAAAGATTTACATATTTGCATCCATTTGCATCCCAGCGGACAGAAGTCCGCCAGTGGCTGGAGCCGGCCGGCAGCTCCACGGACTTGCCACAGAGCGGAGCCAGCCAGGGCCAGCAAGGATTCTGTGGGAGAGGGACGGATTGCCTCCCCCCACCCTGCGGACCCCCGCGGACCCAAGGTAAGGGGGTTTAACACACCCCTATGTGGCCCGGTTCCTAACAGGCCACGGACTGGGATCGGTCCGCGGACCGGGGGCTGGGGACCCCTGTTCTAAAGCATGGAATGGGGCGGGCGGGGAAGTGGAGAGAGAAGAGAAGCGTTAATCGTGTGCTTCACAATGGCAGTAATACACAATTGTGTAAAAGCCCTGCTCCCCAGCCCCCATAATACCATTAAGTCCAGGGTCTAAAATGACCTAACTGCACAGTGATCATCTGTAGTGGGCAGCTGTGTATACTGTGGCCAGGTCTATCCAGCCTGTAACCAACCAAACCAAATGCTGTCCCCTGACCCCTCTCTTGCATTATGGCCTGATGGGCACCTAACACCCCCAGCCCCTGTTTTTGCAAGCCCCACCCTGAGTAACCGTCAGGACTTTGGTCCAAAACAGACATGACTTTAAATCAGTATCTAGCAACTATGTCTCCTGCCCCCGTTTTTACTCTAGAGTAGGAACAGGGTGCCCGATCCAGACCAGGACCCTAGCATGGGGCTTAGGGGGCTGTTCAGATCCAGATGAGGGCCCCCACAGCTTCTCTAGAGCAAAAAAGAGATGGCTGCTAAATACAGATTTCAAATAAAGGCTGCCTTGACTGTTTCTGGCACAGCTGGGGCGGGGAGAACCAGTTAGATTAGGAAGACCAGCAGTGTAAGCGGTGAAGGTGCTGAACCCAGGCCTGCACCTGTCAGCCAGTAACCACTTGACTCCACTGCCTCCACTGCCCATGAGCATCTGTGTGTGGACAGGACATCAAGCCAGCTACCTAGAGGTGATAGTTACTTGCCACCAACAGGCTAGTGGCTAGCTAGAAGCGAGGTTTTGCGTAATCTGTCCGTGCTGACGGGACTCTTACCTTCTGTCTGGGTAGCTTTATTATATAGACAGAAGCCTTTCTTATGGGATCTGTGCCTGCTGACTACCATTTTGGTTACCTGGATTTAAGGATGATTTTTACCTCCTTCCTGCACTGAAATGGGCTCTGTTGCCCATTTTCCTTTGCTCCTCACCAAGGTCCCCCTCGACGACATTATATGCTGTGAATTAAGATAAGGTTTCCAAGAGCGGCTCCTGTAGGATCATTGCAAAGCACTTCGCAAAAATCTCTTCCGCCACTTAATGTGATGAAGACTTTGCTGAAAGCTGAACTGCTGGGGATCAAGGGAGCCTTGAAAATCAAGTGGCTGTTTGTAAATGAAGATCAACTTGGCTGAAACCGAGCTGCTAGTGAACCCAGATCAAAGGTCTTGCAAGCGCACTTTGCAAAACCTTAGCATCCTTGAACATTTAATGTGTTAGCAGCCTATTTGCTAGCATGCAAAGCCAGAGATGTAAAACAGAGAGAGAGGGAGAGAGGAAAAACAAAGACTGAAAGAAACTCTTTAGCTTAAAAACAGTGCTGTATGAAATGTCTTAATCATTCAATTGTTGATCATTAAGACTTAATGTTTTTGCTTTCAGCATGCATTTAGGAATATGACTATAACGAATGCAAATATTAAAATATCGACCCTGGTTTTCTTGGAATTACTTCCACTGTGCCTTAAGTAGCAGAGTCAGTGGGGACTCCAAATTCAGGGGGAGACTTAACTGCACAGAGTTCTGAGTGCTTGCCTGGGGCAGCTTTTATTCCATCTCTACCCAGCCCAGGGCAAGCTGCAGGTCTTGAGTCTTTGATACTCTTCCCCAGTTAGCGATGGAGCCTTGTGGATGACCTCTTTCATTCATTATACCTTTATCCCACTCATCCGTTAGAACAAAGTTCCCCAACCTGGCACCCTCCAGCTGTGTTGGACTACAACTCCCATTGGTCACACTGGCTGAGAGTGATGGGAGTTGTAGTCTAACACAGCTGGCGGGTGCCAGTTTGGGCAAGGCTGCTTTAGAAAGTCAACGTGGCTTAACAAGGAGACCAAGGCAGCATCTCTCTGCCTTTCTCTCTCTCCCCAAGACATTTGCACAGCTGAAGGAGGCTGCAGGCCAGCCTTACTCGTCTCTTTGGCTGGGCCAGCCTTGCACAGTTCACCACTGCGACTGGATGCAGCGGAGGCTGGTGGCTCTGATGTCAGTGGGGCCGGGACTTTGCTCCGGGTTCCCGTCAGAACTTTAAAGGAGCTATCCAAGGTACGAAGCAGGGGCATCTTGCTCCTTTAAAATTCTGACTGGTTCTGACTGAAACCTGGAGTGGATGCACTGCCCCACTAACATTGGAGCCACCAGCCTCCACTGATTGGATGACGTGGCCTCAGACCATTCCTTGAGTTTATGTCTTTGTTACATCTATATGCCATCTTTCCTCCAAGGAGTGTCATAGAAGATCCTCCCCCTTTTTATCCTCACAAGAAACCTGTGAGGTAGGTTAGGCCGAGTGACTGGCTCAAAGTCATCCACTGCGCTTCCCAGGGAAGCGGAGACTGGTGCCCAAGTCCACCCAGTCCTAATCCAACAGTCTAACCACTACATCCACACCAGTTCACTATTTATTCCGGTGCACGTTAGGGGGAACCTTGGCTCTGTCACTTCGGTTTGTCCCTTGAGTTCTTATATGCAAAATACATTTGTGGAGTTCCTCTCTACAAGGTGACGGCTGTGAAAAAGGACCAGGCAAACTGATGGAGGAGCGGTTTATCAGCAGGTAGTGGCCTGGGATCAGAGGGTTCCCCATCCCCAACTGTTCAGTTTGTGTGTAGCGAATCTTACAGGAAACCCTGTGGACTCCATTTCTGTCCTTAGCGCCATGCCAGGAACTGAAGTCAGATTCCCAGGAGGACAGTGAGCTCCAGTTGCTTTGGACTCCCTGTTCTTATTAGCTCAGGCCTTGGAAAGCCTTTTTAGAGTTTCAGTGGAGGAGGGGGCAGAGGAGGAGAGCTCCCGAGCCCCACCCAACCAGACAAAATTGTGGCAGTAGCTGTTGGTGAAAGAGCAAAAAGAGTGGGCCAGCTTCCCGAAACCCATGACAGATCTGATGGATAAGTTGGTGCCATATTGATTTAGACTCTTTGGCTTTTGACCAAGACCAAAACCAACAAAATACATTCTTGGCTACAGAATTGAACTGAGGAGGTTTCTAGGTTCAAAAGAGGCCTTGAAAAGGAGAGGTGAAAATATAACAGCTGTCATTCTTCATCACAGGGGCGGGAGCCTTTTCGGGAGCTGGTGCCAAGGAAAAGCACTCCTTGGTCAGAACATCATAAAGAGATTGTTGTCCACAATCATCCCACACACCCCGGCTGAAGATGCCCTGATGAACAGCAAAGCACCCAGAGAAACAGGCTCTCTCTCTTGGCTCAGCATCTGGTATTAAAGGGATGTTCATCTCCGAGATAAAATACAATTGAAAGCTCAAGCCATTTTGTTGGCCTTAAAGAAACTCTGCTGGGAATGGTTTAAAGCAAGTGCTGGCGACAGGCAACCTCTGGACAAACACAAACATGTGACACTTGGCCCACCACTCATTTATGCCTTTTGGGGGGGATAAAAGGATCCTTTTTGCCCTGGCCAATCAATCTTTCCACAGCTGGCTTCAGGAGGGAAGGCAACCACCAGAACACACAGGTCCCGTCATCAATGGGTTCCTTGCAACCCCATGTAGGAGAAGCACTCTAACGTAGAAAATATCTGCTTGCAGGAATCGATCCATAATTGATTTGCCTTGAGCGCCATTTTCTTGGTTGAAAGGCAGGGTACAAATCAAACAAGGGCGCAATCCTATGCATGTTTAGACCGAAACAAGTCCTACAACTCCCAGCATTCCCCAGCCAGCATGGTGATCTGTAGGTTTCTCCTCCATGTTACACAGCTCACCCAAGTAGACCTCTGATCAGCAGCTAGTTTTGCTTGAGGGCCACTGAGACAGGAGGCTTGCTCCGTATATGCTACAGACACTGCACCCTCCCTTATTTATTCCCTGGCTTGGCAATGGGGAAGGACGGGTGACATCCCTCTGACGGGCAGATCTGGCTCCTGCTGTCCACCCCACAGAGCAGACCAAGCAGGTGGACGGTCCACTGTGCACATTAGCAGCCAAAGTGACTTACGCGTCAGCTCTGAATCTGTCCAGGGAACTGTGGACACACAGCAGAAAAGATAATCCTGCTATTTTTCATATGATTGTTTATTCTGGGGCAAAAGCAAGGTGAGTCAATGGCTAAAAGCTACTCTGTGCTTAAAAGGAAAGAAAAATTCACCGCCAACGTTGATTTCAGTGACCTGTATCAATTATGCACTTTATGAGAATTGATGCATAAAGGTTGTTTTGCATAGTTGATTCTGGTTCTGCTAGTTATAGGGAGAAGTACCGAGCTATGTAACCCCATTCTCTGGCTTCTGAGACGTCACCCAGGCCTTGCCTGCACTCTTCCAGCCATATCTGCAGCCATAAGGGCTAGACACGTATTTATATTAAAAATGAACGGTGAGATTTTCAGGAAACTTAGCCCAATACAACATTCTGTGTTTCTCTGTTCTTCTGTGGAATCACAAGCATACATGCAGCCCCGGTCAGGAGTCCCATGCTACCATGGGACCGGTGATTCTCTTTCAGTCCATTTCAGTCTCCAGTTTTCTTCCTTGATACTGCAAACAAATCAGAATTGAACATGAGTTCAGTTCAGAGTTTCTCATCGTAGGACAACTGCTTGTGTAAAGGAGATTCTGGATTTGCCATGGGTTCAGGATTAACCCATGACAATAGCCCGACAACACTGTTCAAAGACACAATCATGTTTTGTTTTTATTTAAAACAAAACATATATACCGCTTAATATATTAAAATCCTAAAGCAGTTCGCATTAAAATAAAACATAACAGCCTAGATAAAATGATAAATAATTAAAACATTGAAAATATTACAATACTATAATAACAACAGGGTGGTTACAGAGTCCCTCACAGGTTAGGGAAGGCCTGTGTGAACAGGTGTTTTCAAGAGGCATTTAAAACTTGCCACCATTTCTGCCTCTCAGAATCACACGTGGGAGAGGCTTCCAAAGGAGGGTGCCACCACTGAGAAGGCCATCTTATGCACCGCTACCTGGTGACATTCTGTTGATTGTGGAACAACTAGTAAGGCCACCTCAGAAGATCTCAGGGGTCGACTGGGTATATATAAGGGAAGTCTCCCTTTACAAATTAAAATAGGGGCACACTTGTGAAGCACCCCTCTTCTTATGCCAGGGGTCACAGCTTTCTCATGTACATCGCTGCAGGCTGCTGAAGTTTCTCTTACGTTGGTTATGGGGCTGCCTTTGAATACTGTTTGGAAACTGCAGCTGGTTCAGAATGCTGTGGCCAGACTGTTGATCGGGGCTGGCTACAGGGAGCATGTGGCTCCTGTGATGTTTTCAGGATTATAAAGAGAACCACAGAGACTGAATTATCAGGAACAAATGTTATTTAGCAGTGAGCTGCTACAAAACTACATACATAACTGAAAGTACTCAGATACCCCTTAGCAACCTTTCCCTGCTGGTGTCGCTCAGAACTGGTTCCCTCCGTACATTCTACATCACTTTAGTTCCTACTCACATAACAACTGTCTTGTTACAATAGCTTCACGAGCTAGTGGTCTGTTTCTGGGCACAATTCAAAGTGGTGGTTATGCTATAAAGCCCTATATGACTTGGGACTACCAGGCTACTTGAAAGACCACATTCTTCCATATGAGCCTGCCTGGGTTTTAAGTGCTTTGGGGGGGACACCTCACTTGGTACTGCAGCCATCAGAGGCATGTTTGGTGGGAAAGCAAGGAAGGGCCTTCTCGGTGGCCGCTTCCAGACTCTGGAACTCCTTCCTGGGGGAGGCTAGGTTGGCCCCCTCTCTGTTGTCCTTCCGCTGGCAGGCAAAGATGTCTTTATTCAGGCTGAAGGGGGCGGGGGTGTTAATTGGTGGTTCTATTGATTTCTTTTATTGTTTTGTTTTTAATTGTGTTTTTAATTAATTTGTTTTTATGTTGTGTTTTAATAAAGATTTTATTTTTAATCAAGATTTTATTGTTAGCTGCCTTAAGTGCCATTTTTCTTGTGGAAAGGCGGGATAGACATTGAATGAATTAATGAATAAATAAATGATAAATTGAATTAATTTATTCTGCCATAGCCCTAATCTCCATTGATTTAAATGCCAAGACACCACTGATGTTGTTGTTCTAATATATCTTTAACCAAGAAGAAAACTTCATTGCCTGGTAACAGTCTATCACAATTCAAGCAATAACCTTGCAGCTGCCTGAAATGTGTGCAAAATGGCAGGCAATACATTATTATTATCATTATTATTTAATTATGTGTTGCTTCCCACCTTGAGGTGACTTACACCCACAGCTACAGAAATCCATTATGAATATAACAGAAAAAAATCAATATAAAGTATGATCAGCACAATAATACAAATAAAAATAAACATCAGAAGAATACACTTTAAAACAATACAATAGGAAAAGTCTTCTTCCACAGTACACAACAACTTTAGTGTTCATGCACATTTGCACTAGAGCAGCCTTCCCCAACCTTGTGCCCTCCAGATGTGGTGGACCACAACTCCTGTCAGTCCCAGTTTGCACAGCTAATAGTTGTGGATCATGGGAGTTGTAGTCCAAAACTTACTCGAAGCCAACATGGATTTGTCAAAAACAAGTCCTGCCAGACAAATCTGATCTCATTTTTTGATCAAGTCACCTCCCTTGTAGACCGTGGGAATGCTGTAGACATCATATACCTCGACTTCAGCAAAGCTTTCGACAAAGTGCCCCATGATATCCTGATGAGCAAACTAGCTCGATGTGGGCTAGATGAAACAACGATCCGGTGGATCCACAGTTGGCTACAGAATCGGACTCAAAGAGTGCTTATCAATGGGACCTTCTCAAGCTGGGGAGAGGTAACGAGTGGGGTACCGCAGGGCTCAGTCCTGGGCCCAGTGCTCTCCAACATTTTTATTAATGACTTGGAGGAGGAGGTGCAGGGAATGCTGATCAAATTTGCAGATGACACAAAATTGGGAGGGATAGCGAATACTTTGGAAGACAGAAACAAAATTCAAAGTGATCTGGATAGACTGGAGTGCTGGGCAGAAAACAACAGAATGGCATTTAATAGGGACAAATGCCAAGTTCTGCACCTAGGAAAAAGAAACCAAATGCACAGTTACAAGATGGGGGATACGTGGCTCAACCACACTACGAGCAAGAAGGATCTTGGAATTGTTGTCGATCACAAGCTGAATATGAGCCAACAATGTGATGTGGCTGCAAAAAAGGCAAATGCTATTTTGGGCTGCATTCATAGAAGCATCGCTTCCAAATCCCGGGAAGTACTAGTTCCCCTCTACTCAGCACTGGTTAGGCCTCATCTGGAGTACTGTGTCCAGTTCTGGGCACCACACTTTAAGAAGGATGCAGACAAACTGGAGAGGGTTCAAAGAAGGGCAACAAAGATGATCAGGGGACTGGAAACAAAGCCCTATGAAGAGAGACTGAAAGAACTGGGCATGTTTAGCCTTGAGAAGAGAAGACTGAGGGGAGATATTCAAGTACTTGAAAGGTTGTCACAGAGAAGAAGGCCAGGATCTCTTCTTGATCATCCCAGAGTGCAGGACACGGAATAATGGGCTCAAGTTACAGGAAGCCAGATTCCGGCTGAACATCAGGAAAAACTTCCTGAGTGTCAGAGCAATACGACAATGGAACCAATTACCTGGGGAGGTGGGGGGCTCCCCCACACTGGAGGCCTTCAAGATGAGGTTGGACAGCCATCTGTCAGGGATGCTCTGACTTGGATTCCTGCATTGAGCAGGGGGTTGGACTCGATGGCCTTGTAGGCCCCTTCCAACCCTACTATTCTATGATTCTATGATTCTATGATTCTATGAAAACAACTGGGGGACACTAGGTTGGGGTGACCGAGAGATACATCCCAACAGCCCTAGCCAGCATAGCCAGTGGTGCGGGATGATGGGAGTTGCAGTCCAACAACATCTGGAGGGTCACTGAGTGTCCTTTCGGCTTTGGCCCAGCTGCTTCACTCTTTCTGGCGCTACTTGGAAATGCCCTCTGCTCTTCCCCGGTAGTATATTGGACACCTTCCGACCTGACGGGCTCATCTTCCGGCGTCATCTCTTTTAGCCTTGTGATATGGGGTTTTCCTTGTGATATGGGGTTTTCCATGGAGTTTTCTTGGCAGGAATACTGGAGTGGGTTGCCATTTCCTCCTCCAGTGGACCACATTTTGTCAGAACTCTCCGCCATGACCTGTCCGTCTTGGGTGGCCCTGCACAGCATAGCGTATGGCTTCACTGAGTTACGCAAGCCCCTTCGCCACAACAAGGCAGTGATCCATGAAGGGGACAAATTGCCCACCCCTGGACAAAAGGCATCCAACCCCACATAGATGTTTAGTTTCTAGAGATCTCAGTGGGGGAGCTGAGCCCTGAAGCAGAACATCTTTAGCAAAGATTGACAACTGTTTTCACAAGCCATCTCCAAAAGGCAAATGAACAAATGAAAACAAATGAACAAACAAAAGCAGAGACCAAGAGGATCACTGGTCTACCAGGGAGGGACTAGAAACTATGGGCTGCCCCAAGTAAATCGAGGCAGCTAGGGCACAGAGCCTGCCCCAACACTGGTCTCTTTTGTTCTGGATGCCTGCGGGTTGCTTCTGCTCCAGTTTGTCCTAGCAAGCCCCTTTGCTGGGAGGAGAATGTAGGTGGCAGATGTATTACTTATTGATGTTTTTATGGCCTGCGTTTCTAAGTGCCTTCTGAACGCAGCGACGCTCATTAGGCCTGGGCACCGGTGCCAGACCCCTCAACCACACATTAAATAATTCACTAATGCACAAGCCTTTAATTTTCATTCTTCTTGTTCCTTGTGGCTTTGAAAAAGTTAGATCCCGAGGGTGCATTTGGAGGAACCGTAGCCCATGCTGAAAGTAGACCCAACTTCTCTTGGGATTAATCTGTAACTAGGGAAGTGGTTCTAGCGGCTAAGGCAAAGTGGAGCAAACCAGGATTTAATCTGGATTAGTCAATGCCACAGTGCTGCAACTTGTCATTTTCCTGTGCCTGGGATAGGTTCTCAATGAAGAGTTAAAGCTTAGGAATTTACAGTGAAGAGATCTAGTTTGTGGATGGTGCCAACTGGTTGAGGATGACAAAACCCCAAGTGGACCGCAAAGAGCTCCAAAAGGATCTCTCCCAAATGGGTGAATAGGCACCCAAATGGCAAATGCAGTTCAGTGGAAGAAAGTCTAAAGCAGCGATGCAGAACCACCAGCATTTCCTGGAAGTAGAGCCAGCCCTAGGATAAATAGAGGAGGGTCTTTGGTCCCCTCCCACCCCTCGTGGTCAGCTGTACAGGGCTACCCAGAGGGTTTATGCAGCCTGGCACAGGTGTGATGTTGGGGGCTCTGCTGCTGCCCCCTCCAAGGACCCATGCATTTGTGTTCAAAGCTGGGGGCTGCATGCGAGAATTATTGTATGCATGGCCTGCTTCTGAGAATTCTCACCTGCAGCTCCTCCTTGCCCTGCGATCAAGCAGAATGATAGATGTGCTTCATGTTTTCTTTCATGGGATAAGAGAATGGGGAACAGGTTGTGTTTCTCCTGAGTACCTCCTCCAAATTCCAAATCCCTCATGGCAGAGCTTCTTTCTGCTTCCTGGGGCTCAGTCTCATAGGTCTTCTGGTTGGGAGACCTGCTATCCTATCCATCGGGAACGACATTGCTCAACACCCTGATCTCTCAGCCACTGTGCTACAGCTTGGACAAGCCAAAGCTCTCAAAGCCACATGCTGAGAAGTGGAAACGCGCTCTGCCACTCCGCAGAACTATCACAGCTTCTACTTGTAATATTTTTTTGTTTGTAGCAGTTCCTATCTTTTGGTCAGCATTCTTTATTTTAGAATATCCATTATGTGTAACTTTAAAAACAATAAAGAAAAGTTATAAATAAAAAGGTATCCAGCTGACTCTTACAGCTGATGGCTTTATTTTATTATTATTTATACAGCGCTTATAGCGTTTGCAGGATTTGAAGTGCTCAGTGCTCGGAAACGTTGCCTCAAAGTGAAGCCGTGTTCCACTGATTTTTACCTAGCGCAAATAACATCACAGTGGAAACTGAAAAAGAAACAGACTTTAAAGCTAACTGAAGGAAAGTCGTTTTTGTAGTTAGTACCCAAACAGCCTGTAGAACCTTGAAAAAAAGGTTACATTCACTTGCTTCTTGCCACCTTAGCTCACTGCAGACAGTACATTAAAAAAACACAGCTGCTGAACTCATCTTGACACCCCCCTCAACTCATCTTGACACCCCCTTAGCTCAGCTTGGCCCCCCACTGAGCTCAGCCCCCTCCCCCTGCAGCTCAGCACCCTGCACCCACCCAGCTCAGGGGCTTTTAGTTTAGAAAACACATCACTAAGTTAAAAAAAAAACACAAAACTATATATGATAGAGGGTTATAAAATGAAGCATAGTCTGGAGAAAGTGTACAGAGAGGTTTTTCTCCGTCTCTCATAATAGTGGGTCATCTAATGGAGGGAGCAATCCTATGGCCACTAAAGAGCGGCTAGATGGCCATAGGATATCTGGTTTTCTGGGAACCGACCTCAGAGCCCGCACTCCAAGGTCAGTTCCTGGAGAACTGACCTCCCCCCACTTCTGCTCGCCCTCGCAAGAGGAGCTGAAAAGGGGCGTGACTGAGGGCGTGACTGCATGTCCTACAGCAGCCTTCTCCCCCGCCCCGCCCTCCTGCTGAATAGCATAGATTGATAGACCAATCAGCTGTCTGTCTGTCTGTCCGTCCGTCCGTCCGTCCATCTATTTAATTTCTATACCGCCCAATAGCCGAAGCTCTCTGGGCGGTTCACAAAAATTAAAACCAAACAACACACAATAAAACAATTTAAAATATATAGAACATTAAAACCACAATATAACAATACAACCACAATAAAACCTAGCAGCAGTGCAGGAGTTTAAAATACAGATTTAAAACAGCAAAGCTAAAAATTTAGAAAGCTGAAATGCTAAAATGCCTGGGAAAATAAAAAGGTCTTCACCTGGCGCCGAAAGGAATACAGTGTAGGTGCCAGGCGAACCTCACTAGGGAGCTCATTCCAGAGCCGGGGTGCCACAGCAGAAAAAGCCCTCCTCCTAGTAGCCACCCGCCTCATTTCCTTTGGCAGGGGCTCACGGAGAAGGGCCGCTGACAGTGATCTTAAGGTCCGGGCAGGCACATATGGGAGGAGGCGATCCTTCAGGTAACCTGGCCCTAAGCCGTCTAGCCAAAATTGCAGGGTAGGAGGAGCGTGGAGGGAACGCTCCCCTCCATGCTTCTCCTGCCCTGCTTTGGATCGGCAGTCGCCTCTGAGTTTGGAGGCAGCCACCTATCTGGATAGCGTTATGCCCTAAATCGATTAGCAATAGATTCAGGACGGACCAAAGGAGCCATTCCAGCAGGCTGTACAGAGGGAAACAGGGAGCAGGGCCATTCCAGCAGCTCAGCTGAAAAGCTACTTAATTTTTCCCTCTTCCCTCCCCATCCCCTTTTCCTTGCACGTTGTGCCTTCGGGACTCTTGTTTTGCTGACTGCATGTAAACTGCTCCGGGAGCCTTTCTTGGCCGAGCAGCAGGCTAAAAAAGGAAAAGAAAAAGGTAAATAAATAAATACTTCCCCAAGTGCCTAAATTAGCTTTTGGAATTCACTGCCACGAGATATGGTGAGGGCCACTACCTTAGAGCCAAGCTACAGACAATGTAAAATGAGTCACTTGAAGTTGCGGTGTATTTTAAAACTCGAAATAACAAGGGCTGCGCATACCAATCTGGACCAGGACGGTGGCCCACAGGGATGTGGGGGGATTTAACTCTAATAAAACAGGGGCAAGGAGCATACTTATGTAATAGGTTAAGAAATTAATAGTGTAAAGTGGGAGCACTTCCCTGAGTCTTCTGTGGGGAACGTATTTGTCAAAGTCTGAAGTGAGTGAAGCGTGGCTGTGGGTCGGTCATCAGGATCCTTTTGCAGAAATGTCACGCTCACACTTTTCGGATCGACTACTACTCCTGTTCTACAGTGAATCTGACCAGAGTCTGTTATGCAAAACAGAACAAATAAAAAAACCCAGCTGCTGACTGCTATCCAGTCAGTGGTAGAGTATAGCTGGCTCAAGCCACCTATCTCCAATTTTCTTTCCTCACACCAGTAAGACTCAGCGGCTGAGTGTGCTGTACTGTGTTAGGCTGCAAACAGAAGACCATGTGAGAAGCTATAACCATGGCCTCTGCCTGGCCTGCTGCCTTCACTAAGCCTTGAGGCAGCCAATACGTGGCTTTTCATGTTCGTACTTAGGAAACTGGGTTCACATTCTCCAAAGGGTAAAGGGTTTTCTCTTCTTTCTGTCCCACAGCATTTCCACGAACTGTAGTATCGATTTGCAAAGCAAAATGCTAGGAGACAAGATGTCAAAATAATATTACACAACAGCGGACCAGGACTACGCTTTTCCAAAGGGAGTGGCCACACCTCAACGTTTTGAAAAACAAAGCATTCTGTGCTAGAATTCTGGACATCTTCAGTGTTGAATGTGGAAGGAGAAGCAGTGTAACAGGAAGTATGAAAAGCTCTTCGGCTTCCTGTTCCTCCTGTATGAAAAGTTCACCAAGAAAACAATAACACCCTGACTTGAGGGCGCATGATCTTTGATGTCCCCGTACAGCCCCTTCCGGCTGTGGCCAGCAAGATGCCCTTACTGTCTCTGCATTCTGAAACAGTTTTGATTTAAACTCTCCTTCCAAGGGACTCGTGTAACTAGAGGTTAGCGATGGTGTTTGGCGCCTCCCTGTTAAAGGCCCCCAGCTCCACAGGGAAACCCAGCTCCCAGTGTTCTGATCAGGGCTGGTGTCAAGGGCAGGCATGGTGGAGCACCTGACAAGGGCCCGTACCCCAGCAGGGGCCCACTGACAAGGGGCCCTTGGAGTTGCACCCCCTCTTTGTAACTGCAGCTTGCTAGTTCATCTGCCCCTTGCTCCAGCCCAGACAACGGTGGCGCTGGTGAGGAGGAGCCGTAGAGGCTGCTGCTCACTTGCTCCCGGGCTCTCTGCCTGCCAAGCGAGCAAGCGGTCGCAATGGTGAGATCTCGCGGATGAGGAGCAACAGGAGCTGGCGACCGTGGCGGTGAGACAGTGGACTCACTCGAGGAGGAGGCCGATTGAGGGTGCCTCGCCCATGGGCCCTCGGAAACCTGGAGCTGCCACTGATCCTGATGTTTACATCCTATACATCAGCGGTGCACGATCTGTGCAGCCCCTGAAGCTGGCAGGACTACATCCACTTTCCCCCCGCAGCCCAGCTGATCAACAGCTATGTGTAGGGCCAGGACAGCAATTTCATGGGGAATGGCAGGGGAATGGCAGAGAGAACAGCCTCCCGCCCGATCTCTGTGATCCCCGGCGATCTCCCAACCCCCAGTGACCCTGCTTCTGAGTTGGCTGTTTTCTTTTCTGCCACTAGCAGAGGTGGAGAAACTGTGATCTTGGTGATGATCGCTGGGGGATGGGAGAGAATCATAGAATAGTAGGGTTGGAAGGGGCCTATAAGACCATCAAGTCCAACCCCCTGCTCAATACTTTCATCTTCACCCTCCAGCAATCCCTAGGTCACACTGCACAGGGAGGGAGGGTGTGTTTAAACCTCCTCATCCCTGTGTGCTGAGATACTTCTGCATGTGGCCCCCAGGCCCCCCAGCTGACACCAGATGTCGTCCTCAGCGCCCTCAGCAGTGCATCTCAGCTATACACTAAGAGCAAAATCAATTATCTGAGTGTGGGTCCTTATGTAGCAAAATATCACCATCCATGCACACCAAGGAGGTACCAGGAACTTGAGGGAAAGTACAAACAAACCTTAGGGGGATCCTATGGTGGGGACCCCCCCACCCCCCAACATGCTTAGTAGCCACAAAATGCAGACTAACTGCTGGTGTGAAAACTGGGGTAGTGGTGGTAGAATGGAATGGAACAGCCTGGAAAAGAGTGCAGCTGGCTGGCTGGCACCCTGAACAGGAGCACTTCGTGCTGCAACATTTTGCTGTAGATCCCAGTCATTATTTTTTCTTTGTAGTCTCAGCCACTTATTCTAGGCTTTAGGCTGCTATTGCACTTGATACCAACATTTTGCATTTTTTCTCCTGCCTGTAATTTAAACAGTTAAAGATCATGTTGCTTAAAAAAAACAATGGAGATTTAATCTCGCTAGTGGTTTTGTTGCAATTAATTTCCTATTGATCTTATTGGTATTTCCATTTGACTTCGATTTGCTTAGCACAACAAAATCCCAAGCAGGAATAAATATGGGGCATAACTAAAAGCTCCCAAGGGCCCAAAGTGGCCACCCACAGACAGTATAGAGGCTGCCTGTTGCCTCTTTTCAGGAGTCACTGCTCTGGGCTTGTTGCCTCCATCAGTGCATGTTCTGGGATGGGGTCAGAATCAGGTAATTCTACAACCTGTCTGCATTGGATATGACTGGATCATTCTTGATGCAGCAGAATTCCTTGCCATCAGAGGAGGCTGCCCGTTGCTTCTCTGCCGGAGAAGATGGAGAATAGCTTGTTGCCTTTATCCAGAACTTGGCCTGAGAGCCATATGTCCGTTGGCCCTTTTCACACTTCAGTCATGCATACAATAGTCAGGTGAAGGGGGTATAGGTTCTCCTTTTCACACATCTTGCTCATTGGGTGGATGTTTTGAGGTGGGGGCCCAGCATGGCAAAGGCAGGACCCACTCAACACATGGTGCATGTGTGAAAGGGGTTCATCTCTCTCTACCTTAAGATGCCTCCTCCATTTGTCAAGCCAGGCCTCCCTTCAGGGCCAACCTAAAAGACATGAAGCTCACTGACTCTCAGCGTAACCTACCTCAGAGTAGGCTGTTGTGAAGATAAAACAGAATAGAGGAGGACTCTGTAAGCCGCCTCCGGTTCTTTACAAGAGGGAAAAAGGTGAGATATAAATGTAATAATAATCATCAATAAATATAAACATGTCATTCACATAATTAGCAACTGTGTGAATGGCATTTAAAAAGTAAACAGTGTGTGTGTGCGCGCACGCACATGCACGCAAGTTAGAGATCCAGATCAGGACCCTGGTGAGCATGTGTCAAAAGGAAAGTTAGGGGGTTAACTCTTTGCCTCCTGCTGCAGTCCCAATCCAGATAGAGAGAGGGGTGCTGTGCCTCCTAGTTCTATCAAAAGAGAAGCATTCATTGGAAGAATCACTCCCATGCATGCCAATCTCAGTAGCTAGTGTGGGAAGCCTGTTCTAGAGTGGGACCACTATGGGGGCAAAGGGTTAAAGCCTTCAGCCATCTCTCTCTGCCCCCCAGGATCCTGATCCTCATCCACACCTGCACCTACTATTTATTTCTGTAAAAGGCATCCAACGATTGCTAGTTGTGGAATGGCTTTGCATGTAGTTTGGCCCTCAGCTGCCATCAATCCAGGCACTACAAATTTCTGTTGTGAGAAGTGTTTTATTTTGTTTTGTATTTTAAAACATTATTCGTTTTTCTTTACCTTTGCCTCTGTTGTTGATAAGTTGCTTTAAACTCATGCTGGAAAAGCAAAGGTTACATCTTTAGATAGAGTAGAGTAACTACAGAAACATGGAGAAGAGGTGGGCACCTCTGAAGGCAGGTCATTCCTCCTCTTCCTCAGCCTAAATTGCATGGGGGGGCAGGGGGGGGCTTCCAAATGAGGCCTTTATCCTGCAATTGCCCTACCTCAAACATGGAATTTTGCAGGGGATCCAGACAGAGGGCTCCTAGCACAGGAGTCGGTCACACATGATCCATGGGCCACGTACGGAACCCCTTGCCTCTAGTGCTGCCCCTGCCGGGCTGCCCAAATTTGGTAGTGCACTGGCAGCAAAAAAAATCAGTGGTCTGCCACTGAATTTCAGCAGCAAACCACGCTGGAGGCTTAAAAGGGGCAAAACCCTTTTAAGCCTCTGTTGCAGTTTGCTGCTGGAATTCAGCAAGCTGCCTTTTCTTTTTGCCTCTGCACCACCAGGAGTGCAGCCCCAAAGTGGCCCCCAGAGCCCCCAAAGATGCCCGTCCCATCCTAACACTAACATTCACAAGGCCTTGTGCAGCGATTCCATCTTTTCTTCCTGAACAGATTTTCCACAGTAAGGAAAAAGATGGAAGAAACGGCGAGAAAAACATGAGAGGATTATTACAGTGGATGTTGTTGTCATCTGGACCCCTGTAAAATTCTGTGGATGAGGCAGAGCGATTGTACAACAGAAGTCTGGAAGGCTGCAGCCTCTTCCGTTGATAACCCTCCCGTGTTTTCCAACCACTTCTCCCACCACTTTCTTTTTTCACAGACAACAGCTTCAGGAGGGAAAGACAGAACAGCTGCATTGCACAGTGCCTTTTGACTGGAAGTGCTAAGCCCTCCCCCAACCGCCCGGAAGCCGTGGAGGGCGACTGGTTGCCCACCCCTGCCCTAAAAGCAAAACTTTTCAGTGAGTGAAGCCAGCTTCTTAGCCCCACCAATGAAAATTGCCCCCCCTTTTGAGGATTAAAGCGGCTCCTCCCAAATAATCAGCTGCCACCAATCTTGCAATTGAACCCAATAGGGCGAACACTCATCTGGATCCATTCCCCAGGATTTTTGTGCGAGCTGGTGAGTAAAGGTGCCAACTTCACAGGCTCCCCTGTAGCTCTGCCTCACACAGCATCCTGGTCTGCAGACAGACATTAACACAGGGGCAGTGGTATAGTGGTAAATTTGGAAATGCAGGAGCTCATTGTTACAGTCTCCAAGGGCAGTCCAAAAATTTCAGGCAGCTGTGTCAATCCATATCAGCAAACCAGGTCTAGGAGTTTTCATCTCCACCAGGGCACATCTCTGGTAAAGGCAGTAGGTCTTAATTGCCTCTTCCAGACCAAGTCATCCCAAATACTTCGCATTCCAACATGGAACAATATATTGTGGCTTGGAAAATCCATTCCCCCCACAGCCACAGTGAGGATCGCAGCTAAGCTCAGGGGGAACAGGGAATTCTGAAGGGGGGGGGGCAGATGACATCAGAGTCCCTGCCAATGAAAAAGTGCCTGAGCTGAGTCCCTGCAAGCCCTGCCTCCACTGCACCGGGGTGCAAACCAATATGGGGCGGGGCCGTATGTCACCAGGTGAATTGTATCTGGGTTATCTTCTCGCTGAGAAAAGCTTCACCTTCTGGTTTCTCCACATCAGGCTGCTGTTGGAGGCATAGGAGCCGGCCAGATCGGCTTTTTTAGTCAGTTGGCAGCCTCGTGTGTATTTTATTTAGTGTCCCGTCGGTTCAGAACGGCCTCCGTGGTTTGTTTGTGGGCTTCCTAGACGGGCGGCGAGACATCAGAGTCCCACTGAAGTCAATTGGGCTGACTCAGGTAAGTGAGCACAGGATGGAAGCACGTGTTCACAGCCGCACGCCGGGGGACCGCGGGCGGGCCCGCCTCTTTCCGCCGGTGTCCTGGTGGCGGCCAGCGGCCTCGAATCGAAAAACGCGCTTAAAGTCGCGCCTGGCTGAGCCGAGCGGCCCGGCGGCGGCGGCGGCTGCCCGGCTCGCTCGCTTTTTCCCCGGGCTGGAGAGGCAGCAAGGCGTGGCTTCTCGGCGTCCTCCCCCTCGAGCGCCGAGGAACTCGCCCCGCCGTCGGAAAGGCGAGCCGACGAGGGGCGGAGAGAGACCGAGGGGCGGGGGATGCCCTGTGAGTTGGAGCAGCAAAAGGCAGGTGGGAAATCCAGCAGGATGGAGAGGGGCCGAGGGAAGAGGAGGGGAAAGAGCCGGCGGCGGCGGCGGCGGCGGCACCACCACCGGGCGCTGCCGCTTGTTTCCCCCCCGGCGGCGCCGTTGACACTGTCCAGCTCTCCAAAGCGCCCTGCCCTGGGAAACCTGCGACTCTTCTAAACTTGGGCGTAGACGGAGCAGCAGCAGCCCCGACCGAGCCGGGTGAAGAAGGGGGGGGGATCCCAGCCCCTCCAGCCCCTCCAGCCTTCTCCGCGGTCTCTCTTCTTCCTCCGCACCCCCCTGCCGGCAATCTGAGGTTTCCCGGGTGGCCTGAAGACGCGGCGGGGGCGCTTTGGCCAAGACGAAGTGGGCGCAACTCTGCTCGGCCAGGGTCGCGCACGTGCGCCCGGGCGCAGCCAGCTCTTGGCCCCGCGACGGCCGCGCCTCGGAGCGGCGCTTTGCGACGGTCCCGCCGCCGGAGCCTGGGCGGGCGACAGCGACCCCTGCCCTGCCGGGCTGAGCGGAGCGGAAGGGGGTGGGGGGCTCCCGGAGCGGTGGGGCCCTCGCCGGACGCGCGCGCCGAGGAGCCCGCCTCGCTCGGGCCATGGCGCCGCCGGGCTGAGCGGCCTCGGGCGCGCCCCTGCCCCGCGCCGTGAGCCTGCCCTCGCCGGCTTCCGAGCGCCATGGCCGGGACTCGCGGCGGGGAGCGCGCCACGCTGCCTCAGGCCACGATCCCCGGGGGAGGCGAAGCCCAGCGGGAGGAGTTCGTGGCCCTCACCGCCGTGCAGACGGAGAAGAGCGAGGGGCCCGCCGCCGGCAGCAGCCCCCGGCGCCTCGGGCTCCTCGGCACGCCGTTGCCGGCGCCCCGCGGGGGCTCCGGGACCCGATCCGCGTCGCACAAGCGCTACCGGCGCCTCCAGAACTGCCTCTACAACGTGCTGGAAAGACCTCGCGGCTGGGCGTTTATCTATCACGCCTTCATGTGAGTAGTCCTGTCTTCCGGGTAACCCCCTTCTCTCCCCTCCCCTTCTGACTTTATATGCCAAGAAGTGAGGGACGTGTCGGTGTATGAGACACCCGCCCCCCATATATTTGCCCGGGGATTCAAATCCTCCATTCGGGCTTACCCAGCTTCTAACAGGCCCAGAACTAAGGAGGATGCGCCTCTTCCTCTCAATTTGTGTCCTTGTCTCCCCCCCCCGCAGAGATTTAGATGCATGCCAGATCCCCCCCTTCCCTCAGTTTTAGGCTCAGGGGGAAACACCGGGGGGGGGGGAGGCATGCGAACGTAAGAGACGTTCCACCGAAACCCGTGGGACTTACTTCCTAGTAAACATGGATAACAGATTGGCCTGTTAGCCTGGATGTTTCTCTGGAGGGGACCGCAAAGTTCACAGATGCCGGAATCGCTGCTTGTCTGACAGTTGGCGACCTTGACCTGTCTTGGAAATAGCTTACTTAAGGAAAAGTAAAGTTTTCCAGGTGTGCGTGTGAGCAAAGCATCCGAAAGCATTTTCACAAGCAGCGGTTGGAAGATCCCACCAAAGTTTGGGCCGCCCTGCTTGTTAATGTGGCCCAGAAAGTCGGAGAAGGCTGCTGCTACTGAATGGCAGGAACGTTTTTGCCCAGTCTTCCCCAACCAGGTGCCCTCCAGATGTTTTGGATGACAATCCCCAGCATTCCTGACCATTGGCCATGGTGGCTGGGGCTGATGGGAGTTGATGTCCAAAACATCTGCAGGGCACGAGGTTGGGGAAGGCTGTTCTAGCCTGTGCGTGTGTGAAATCCCCCCCCAGTGAAATGCAAAACCAGATTTAAATGCCACTTGCCCAAAGCTGCATTTGACAGCAGCAAAGCACATGACACTTGGGTAGCGATCTTCCCCTCCCTCCCGCTTTTCTTCAGGGCCTGACCCACTTATCTCTCCATCAGCAAACTGGGGGGGGGGGCATGTGCCCCTTCAGAGATTCAGCTCCTTCTTGTCTATCTGGCAAAGGATGTTCTCCCTTCTCCCCGGTCCTGTCCTCTGGTGCGTTACACCCACCTGGTTAAAACCTTCGCCTCCTGCGTTGACCTACCCAACCGCGGAGCTGTTTCATGCATGCAGCCTCCTTCCTTTACTGCTCTGCTCTTGCCGACTGGCCACCGAACATCTGAGGGGACTCCAGTGAAAAGTATCACCTTTGAGGTGAGAGTCTGTGTGGTGTAGCACAGCGGTTGGACGTAGAAGGTTGCACCTGGGCTGAGGAGACTAGGCGCCAAGAAACCCACCCTGCGGTCTTGGGGCCCGTCGCCAGCGCTCAACTAACCTACCACCCGGGATGTTGTTCAAGAGAAGATGGCATCACCCCATCTTATACTCTACTGCCCGATCTTTTTGGAAGAAGGGTGTGGGATAGAAATGCATGGACAGCTCTCCTGTTGTTTGTTTTTATCTTGATCAGTGCCAAAATGTAGCTAATGGCCATTCCCATGGGCAAGTCCCTGCTTGATGTCACAGTTGTCATTTGAGGTGTGTACACTTGTGAGTCAGGCCTGCAAAGCATTTACACCCATAATTCACCTTGTTACTGAGCAGTGTAGCTCTTTTTCTGGCTTGGTATGATGAAGAATTTTGTGCAATTCGGAACCCTGCACCTCCATTTTACTGATCGAAGTTCAGCCAGGAAGCTAGATATCGTTGTACCTGTTTTGTGGCACTTATTCTTAGGGCCAGCACAGAGGGCTGCTGCCTCCATCCTGAAGTCCTTCCCCAATAACTTTCGGCCAGGTTTTAGCTGACGCAAGTTGGGCTGGCCGTCTCCTCAGCCTGGGGTGCATATCAAAAATTGCCTTTTAAAAATATTTATGGTGCCTAAATCCAGTATCCCAATGGTCTCCCACCCAAACAACTGAGCAGGTCCAGAGCTGGTTAGCTTCAGTCTTGGATGCCTTCAGACCATTCCCTGCACCCCATATTCAAAACTATCTGGGGTGATCATTAACTGCACGTGCACCCAGGCTATCCCCATGCTTTCACCATCTGGGGAAAGAGTTGTGAAAGGGTTAGCCTTGCTCCTTGTGTGTGCACTCTGGACGGAGTGAAGATTTTTCTTTGCCTTGGTTACAGTGAATATGAAACCAGGCTGAGAACTGATCTGGGGTTGAATGGGAACAGTTGGACTCCCTTGGGGGACACCCTGATCAAAGCCATGGCATATACAGCTACTGTCCCCGCTGGTTCTCCCCGCAGTTGCTTCCCCATCCCTCTTTCATCTGACTTTGGGGTGGGTCCTCTGGCCCTCCAGAAGTTGTTGGACTCCAACTTTCATTGCCAATGGTCAGGGACAATGTAGTCTAGTAACAACATCCAACAGACACACTGGTTTACAAATTGTGCATTGGGACCTTGTGGTGGGTTGGACTTAGGTTGTGTGTTGGGGGTGTGAGGGTGAGTGAGCTTTGGGTCACACATCCAGAATCAAGGTGAAGTTCTACAAATGTGTCTCCACTGGGAGGATGTGTGGCCTTCCAGTTGTTGGACTGCAGCTCCCATCATCCTTCACCATTGGCTATGCTGGCTAGGGCTGATGGGCATTGTGGTCCCTCCGGGTGTTGTTGGACTACATGTTCTCCGTCCTTGATATATATGGGGTTGCCAATGTGCTTTACAGAGCAATATAACAAAATAGACAAGTCCTTGCCCCAGGGAACTTACAAAGTAAATGTTGACAGTTGAGGTGGGTGGGTGCGGAATAAGCAGCAAAGGACGCGTGTGAGCAAGGACAGTTTACATGGACTTAAGTTTAGCTTCTGTTTGTGGGGACTGCTGACATTGGAAACATTTTAGTTCAGCTTCTTTCATCTTGAAGGACAAATTAGGTGCAGTATTCGGAGGTGCTTTCCTTATGGATTTTCATTGGGACCGGCGATGGCGGTGGGAAGGGCCCAAACTGTTTAAAGTGTTGGTACCAGGCACTTATGTTTTCTCTACTTGTGCTTTTGGGGGTTTGCAGCCTCAACATTGCACTAGCAGCCAGGAGTCCATTCTCAAAAATGACTGGCCCCATTTAACTAGTTCTAGTATCTGGAATGAGGGTAGCAAGAGCATTGGTGTGGCATTTCCATAAGTCATGGAAAGTGCAGCAAAAGTCCACCACTCCCAAGTGAAGGTAGGCCTTATTGATATTGAGAGAATCTTGTAGTGACAAGTTGCATTTTAGGCTGTGTTGACAGCACAGGCCTTTCTATTTTTCATTGCTTAATTTTATCCAAAGCTTGCCTCTGCGTCCTCTGAGCTCAGAAGCACCCCTACCTCTTGTTCAAGGACTTGTTTCTGAATGTACACGGCCTTAGGACATGTAAAACAACAGACGGTAACTCTGTCCATGTGCAGAAGGTCCTGCACCGCTGTGACGAAGTTTCTGAGATGCAGCACCTCTCATCTCAGAAAAGTTGTGGAGGTTGGTCCTCCTGGTGCAATCTCCTTCTTCAGAGGCAGGAAATTTCTCAGTACCAATTGCTGGGGACTAACAGGTGAAAGGCATGACCAATCGCCCTGCTGGCTGGGGCCAGGGGTGATGGAGTTGTAGTCCAACACACCTGGAGGGCCTGAGGTTGGGGACAACTGTGGTGGACGATGTTACCTTAGCAAAAGATGCCTGGAGGACGAATGTATTTACTCTCTGTTCTGGAAAAATTGGTTAGGGTTTTTTGGCAAGTTGTATGTTGTTGTACCAGCCTTCCCCAACCTGGTGCCCTCCAGAAGTTTTGTACTGCAACTCCCATCAGCCCCAGCCAGCATGGCCAATGGTCCTCCAAAACATCTGGAGGGCACTGGTTTGGGGATGGCTGGTAAAGACAATAATTATCTAATACCCAGGCTTTTAAATCTGTTTCAGCTTTAATCTTTGTTATGCTGCAACTTGTGTTTTTATGCTGTATCTAGCTTTCTATTGTTTTTATTGTTCAGTTTACAGTACTTTATTTCTTCTTGCGAGTTGCCCTGAGTCGGCCTTTAAATACTGCAAATAAAATAAATTATACAGATAAAGTGAATGTTAAACTGGCCTGGTATACCTCAGAAATGCCGATGTCACTATACGTGGCTAGGATTCTGCAACCTTTCTAAAGAATTGGGTCAAAAACATAACAGATGGTGTATTGATTTCTGGCGTCTTGGAAATTGTCCTCCAATGTCTAGGTACCCAGATATGATTTTTGTACAACACACTTTTTATTAGCTAATTTTTTTTTTTTTAGCATCCCACAGGGAGGGAGCATGGAGCTTGAGTTTCTGTGGTAACAGTTATCACTGCACTCACACATAACAGTAAGCCAGGATTCCTGGCTAATCCTGGTTTATCATGAACAAGCTACATGTTCATGCCTGCAGTCTGTTGACTCCCACTTTGCTCCTCCTGCTTGTGTGAGCACGTGAACAAACCAGGAAGCCATAGCTTCGGATTATGTCCAAACCTGGGATCCTGGCTTGCTGCTCCCAACAAGCCAGGACCCGTAAACCAACAACAAACCATGGCTTGTTGCTGGCTTTTAATCCTGTCTTGTTTGGGAACAGCAAACTAAGGTCCCAGGTTCAGATGTAATGTGAAGCTGTTCCTTCCTCATTTCCCTGCTCACGTGAACAGGAGGAGCAGAGCAGGAGCAAATGGGCTGCATGAACAAGCACATAGTTCATTCACGGTAAGCCAGGATGAGCCAGGAATTTTGAGATTCTGGAGCGGCTATTTGTGAGTGGGCTTTTTCTGTGATGGCCTCCAAATTGTGGAATGCACTCCCTAGAGCGGTCTACCTGGCACCTATTTTGTTGACTTTTCAGCGTCAGGCAAATATCTTTTTATTGTCTCAGGCCTTTTAAACTGCTGCGTGCTTTCTTTTTAATATGTGTACTGCTGCATTTTACAATCTTCCCTGTTTTTAGCTTTATCTCTTAAATGCTGAATTTTTGTTGCTGCTTTTAAAATAATAATTTTTTTTAGGGTGCCATCCTTTGCATGTTTAGACAGAAAAAAGTCCTACAGCTCCCAGCATTTCCCAGCCAGCCATGCTTCAGCTATAGGGGGACTCAGAAATTGAATTAATAATAATTAATAATACTGTAATGTGTGAACATGGCCAATGCTCCCCATCCTGATAATTTATTTCCCAGCATCTGTTGGAACCAGCATCTCTTCCAGTTCTTCCAACTATTGCCAAGTTGTTCTTTTCTGTGTCCTCACCTCCATTTCAGGAGTTCCGGAAGCATGCTTTAAATTATTCCAGAAACTCCAGTTTGATGTTTTAGTTCCATCTTGGGGCAAAGACTCTGCCCTACTTCATAGGGTAGCACAGTGTTGAAAACGGTACAAGAAAGACTAACTAAAATGATCATGGGGCAGGAGTATCTTTCTATGTGAGGAGAGGCTAAAATGTGTGGGGCTCTTTAGGGAAAAAAAAAAGTGACTTAAGGTAGACCAGATAGAGGTTTCTAAAATGATGCATGGTGTGAAGAAACTGGACCAAGAATCTTGATCTCCCCTCCTGCTCTGCCCCATCCCCCCATATCCTCTCAAAGTTCTCTGGCAGTAGGTTCAGAATAGACACAAGGAAGTCATTTGTGCGACCCATGAATAACTTCTGACATTTGGTACCCTAAGTCGTGATGGTAGCCTACTAAGAAGCCAAGACAAATTCAATGGGGGGGGGGCACGGAGGGGGGGCATGGAGGGGGGGCAGGACAAGCGGAGAGTAGGTTTATCAGCTGTAACTGGCTACGATAACTGAACAGAGCTTTCATGAATAGAAGCGATCTACCTTCCAGTACTAGAGACCCACATCCCTTTCCTGGTTGGTTTGTGAACTTCCAGAGGCTTTTGCCTGGACATTGCTATGGAAACTAGATGTTGTGCAAGATGGATCTTTGGTGGTGGTATTATTATTATTATTAATAGTAAATTGATTTTTACCTCTGTCTTTTAGGGTGTTTATCCTCCCAAGGCAAGTTGTAACAAATCAATGCAATACAACATTAAAATCCCAAGTTTTCAAATAGTAATTTAAAAAGCATTAAAATAATAGTAGCAGCTAAAATAGTTCTTAAATATAATGTCCATAAAATCACCTAAATGCAGACTGCGATTAAAAAAAGTCTTTAGGGTTTTCCTAAAGGCCAACAGAAAGGCGGGGGGTGTTATGGATTTCCCTGGGGAGGGCATTCCAGAGATACTGGGACAACAGTGATGAAGATACTGACCCTACTACTCGCTAACCTTGCTGCTTTCACTGGTAGACCAGAGAGTGGAACCTTGGATGCTGACCTCAAAGGCTGGACAGGTGCATACGGGTGTGGGCAGTCTTACACATAGCCTGGTCCCAAACCTTTTAGGTGTGAACGCAGTCAGCGCTTCCAATCCTGGTTCTTTTGGAGTTCTTCACGCCATCCCTGTACTAGTCTCAACTTTCATTCCTCAGCATTTGGCTTTCTGCATTGCATACATTATTGCGGAAATGTGATTCATGATGTTTAAACTTCCAAAGTCAACATTCATTTATTTTGTTTTGCCGTTGTCCAAGAATGTGATAAAACTTTGTATTTTTAAGGTTTTTCCCCCCCTAAAGACTCCTCGTATCTTCCTAACTTTAGTTTCTGTAATTTTTGCATTTTAAAAACTGTGGAGATCCCCTGTTCTGTAGCTCAGCCTCCTCCAACCTGGTGTCCTCCAAATGTGTGGGATTACAACTCCCAGCACTCTCCAGCCAGCCTGTAGTCCAACACATCTGGAGGGAACCAGGTTAGGGAAGGCGGCTGTAGCTTAACAACACTGCCTTTTCTGTTAATACCTTACTTTCCTTTTCCTTCAAATAAAAAAAAAGTAGTCTATTTACAAGTTTTATATATAAGCCTTCAGTTCAGGTAAGAATATATTGGCTCCTCCAAGCTTGCCCTAGTTCTCAAGAGAGAGGACGTGTTTTCCAGCTTTGAATTTGAAAAGTTGTTTGGATGTTTTGATAGGCTTCTCTCGAATGGAAAGGACTCAGACTCCAAACTGCAGCAGTCTCTCCTGGGTCTCCCCTCCCTCAGTGTAAAAGTCTCTCATGGCATTGAAAATAAGCAAGGAGGATCAACTAAGGAGGCAGTTGGTGAAAAGCCTACTTAAAACTTGAGAACATGCTATTTATGTTAGTGCAGGCGAGGGGCTTGTTTGGAGGACGGCTGCTTAGTTCAATTGCATTGGAGGAAACAAAAGATTTAAACCTTAATCTCTTTCGCGTTTGCAAGACATAGTTGTCTTGCGAAGAGTTCATTCATATGTTGTTCTGTCTGAGGCTGCGTGTGTTTACTTTGCTCTGTTTTCATTAGGGCTTACTGGAGAGTAAGTATGCTTAGCTGGGATTGCAGCCCTAAAAATTCCAACATGGTTCAAAGAGAGTCAAGCTCTGAAAAAGAACGGGGATCAAAGTTTTTATGGTTGCATAGCAGTTTGTAAAGCAAATGGAAATATATTTCTGTATAGTTCCTCTGTGCCTCTGCTTTCAAATTTATAGTAAACACTCCGGCTAATACATGGCAGAGGTAAGCTACGGTTCTCCTGCTCTTCTGCAGGGATAGTGGAAGAACACTTGACAAAATTAAAACAGCATATCAAAGGCAATCCTTGTTGTTGAGAGCTGGGTAGCCAGTGGAACTCCCTGACACTAGATATAATTTTGCGGTATTGCCCGAAGTATTGGATGTTTTATTGGAAGCTTGGAATTCTCCAGTAGTTGCCCTGTAACGCTAGTCATGAGAACAAGGATAGAATCTCCATGGTTCTAAAACTTCCTGGGTAACATCTGCTTGATTTCGGTTGTGCTGCTTGTCCCATCCGAAAGCCTTGGGAGCAGGTAACAATAGATGAAACACAAATTTAAAATGCTACTTGAAAATTTAAATGAAAATCCCACTGATGCTAATCCAGTATCTGCACTATCATCCCGCTTTATTTACTAGGTTTGTATGGTACTCTATAACATAAAGTTATCTGGCTGGCTTACAACAAACAAATATAAAAAGAATTTACATGCGAAATAAAATGTGAGACCAGAAATTTGAAGTAACGTAGATACGGCAAGAAACAAAACACACAACAACCCCAGAATTAAAATACAGATTTTAACACTGAGAGGCTGTGCAACTTATTTAAAAGGCCTGGGTTTACAGAAAAGTCTTTACCTGATGCCCCAAAGCCCACAAGGATGGTGCTAGATGAACCTGTCTGGGGACATTGTTTCATAGTGGGAGGCCCTACTAAAGCGGCCCTTTCCTTGGTAGTTACTCGGTTGGGATGCTCAGAGCAGGGCCTCTGAAGAAGATCTTAAGGTTTTTGTAGGTACATATGGGAGAAGGTGATCTTTCCAGTAACCTCCCCAAGCCATTTAGGGCTTTAAAGCGAGCACGTTAAATTGGGTCTGGGAACAGATTTGGAGCCATTTCAGCTGATAAAGCACAGGCGTGATATAGTCAAAGCGCCCAGTCCAGGTTAGTAATCATGTTAATAATCTATTTTGGATCAGCATACAACACATTGCAATTGTCTGGAGGAGGGAGGGAGGCACATTTGTATATATTGTATCAGATTGCCTTTGCAAATTCAAAGAGATTGGGCATCAAAATCCTGTACACTTTACTCACAGTTTTGAGTTTCCTAGATGTCGAAACTAGTTCCTTTTCCACCGATTGTGAACACTTTTTGGCTATGGGAGAGCTGGGGTAGCACAGCAGATAAGATGCTGAACTATACATCAAGAAACCTTTAGTTCAAGTTTCACCTCTGCCAAAAACTCACAAGGGCCCTGTTCAGACACACTTGGGGAAAAGGTGGCTAGGGTAACTATGAGGGGTGGGTGGGGGTGGCAGTTAGCGAAACCACGCTGTGTGGGCCTGACAATCGCAGAACTGTGTGGCGCCATGTGGTTCCGCTAGCCACCCCCTCTGTAGTTACCTGGTAATCGTCCCGGCGTGGCTACCACACATCCTGTTTCCTCTGCAGTGTGAACAGGCTCCAGGTGGCCACTCCAGTGTCCGAAGTGGCCATGTGACCATAGAGAAAGTCCACGGGGGCTAGAGCGTTGCGGGAATTGGCGAACGCCCTAGCCAGTGGACTCTGTGGTCATCGCCTGGAAAGTACCCATTTTAACCCCTGGGGAGCCTGCCAGATGACGTGGTAAGCCACCCTAGGGCTCCTTAACCCTGTTGCAGGGGGATTGTTAGCTGGGGTGGTTTACTATGAGGAATGTGGTTTTCTGCCCATACACGGCATACTAAACCACCGTGGTTAGCAAAAAACACCTAACCGTCATGGTGTAGCGTGATGTCTGAACAGGGCCAAGGTGTCCTTAGGCAAGCTACACTCTCAGCCTCTGTTCTCCTACCTGCAATACTGATCTACCTTACAGGACTGTTGTCAGGCTTACAGCAAGTTAATGTAGGTGAAGTGTTTTGAACACTTAGGCTGCAGTCCTGTACCCACTTACCTGGGAGTAAGCGCCATTGAACTCTGTGAGACTTACTTTTGAGTAGACTTGGGTAGGATTGCACTGTCATTGCTCTACAGAAATGTTTGTTGTTGCATTGTACCTGCGAAGTTGAAATCCACCAATAGTTTGGGAACTGGTTGCCTTAAACCTGCCATCGCTTCTGTTGCCCCCCCCATCCCTAGTGTATGAATTTAAATTTGCAAAATCTTTCTTGTTTCACCATGGCTTCTTGGCCAGGGGCACCATGCCTGTGTCTGCTATTGAAGTCGCTTGTTCGGAATTATTTTGTCTGTTTTATTTGTCGGCTTCTTTATTTGGCTTCTCCCTTCGTCAGAATGCTCAAGACAGGTAGCAGCATTTTTTTAAAAATAAGCTGAAAATATACTAACTAGCTCTAAAACTTGGAGAAGGAAAACCCCCAACCCCTAAGCAAATGATGTAAGAAGTCTTTCTTCGTCGTTGTCTTCTAGCATGGTTGGTGTTGCCATTACATTTGCAGACTGTAACTTGTTTTAGTTTGGAGCACTTTGGTCATCTGGTCACAGTTTTCCACATTATGCTGAGATATACTGTATTTCTCTTCAAATTATAGTAATTTCTAAATGTGCATCTATACATCTATATCGGTATATGCAAATTTTATGCAAATTTGTGCCCTTCTTTTGCAATTCACAAGGGCTACCCCACCTTTTTAGCACTTCTGAGTGCTAAACTGTCCAATTTTAGGCAGATTTTTTTTTGATCACCACTGCATTCTGTGGTGTGGCAATAGTAGCACCAGGGTGTCAGCGGGCGGGGGGGGCGGCGCACATGTGGCCTGCAGGCCATGTGTTACCCATCCCTGCTTTATACCCTACCTGTGAGTTCCTGGAGGCATCTGGTTGTCCACTGGAGAAAACAGGATGCTGGACTCTGGTCGGATCTAGCAGGGCTGCTCTTTTGGCCTTAACTTGCTGGGTTTCTTTCTTTGCTTTAATTTATGTGGTTCATTAAAAAAACAAAAACAAAACCCAGCCCACAGCATTATTTATTTATTTATTCATTTGTTTGTTTGATTATGGTATTTCTGTACCGCTTTTCTGAACCAACCAAGGTGGTTTACTAAACGCTCAGAAGATAAAGCAATCCAGTAAAAACAGAGCAAAACACCAAAAAAAAAAAAAATCCTTAGCAACCATAATCGCAGTTAAAGAAGCAAAGTTAAAAAGATGAATCTGGACCCCCTTCCTGAATGCAGAGAGAGCAGTCGCAATTCCAAAGGGAGTACGTTCTAGAGTTTGGGAGCTTCACGGGAAAAAGCCCTTTCCTGCGAGCTTCTGCAGGCGGTGTGTGCATGTTCGGTGCTGGCTCCAGGTTTTGGAGGGCCCTTGGGCAAGACACCCTGAATGGGCCCCCTCCCTCAGAGGGTTGACTTTCTCACCGCCATTGTCACCAGCTGCTCTGGGTACCATTTGCTTGTTTGACAGGCAGAGAGCCAGGAGCATGTAGGCCGTGGCATCTGCTGCTTCTCCTCACCACCACTACTGGGCCCTTGTCAATGGGCCCCTGCTGGGGTGTGGGCCCTTGGCAGATACCCAACAAGGCCAACCCTGGACACCGACCCTGGGTGCCCTTATGCTCTTCTGCTGATCTTAATAACCGAGTTGTTTCATACCCAGATAGCCAGCCCCGTAAGCTGTAATGCACTTAAGGCCCAGGAGTATTGCGTCTTTCTTAGAAATTACTTGGTTTCATAAATAGTGCGGTCTTTGCGGACCAGTCGCCTTCCAGATGTGTTGGGCTACCACTCTTGTCCTCAGACTTCATGATGGGAATTGTAGTTCACAGGTTGGGGAATTCTGTTACGTTGGCTAAGGGTGCAATCCTATGCATGTTTAGACAGAAAAAAGGTCTACAACTCCCAGCATGCCCCAGCCAGGTGGCTGGGGCATGCCTGGCAGTTGTAGGCCTTTTTTTCTGTCTAAACATACATAGGATTGTACCTTAAGAGTGTGAGCTGGATGTCCTTGGTTCAAATCCTGCATATGCCATCAACTTGCCGATTAACTTTCGCCAGTCTGCCATTTCTCATCTCATTTTCTCATCTGGACATGATAACACTGTCCTACCTTAAGGGATTGCTGTAGACCATTCGTAAGATCAGGTATGCATGACGCTTTGAAAGTGTGCTTTGAAATGTGCTGAATAAAAGCTGCGTTCTATTAAAAAATGACAACCACAAGGTCTCTCCCCTCTTTCTTCCTGCCCCTTTGCAGATGTGGGTGCTGCATACAACGTTGCATTTGTTAATTTCATTAGCAAACACTGTTCTTAGCAACAGCAGAAGGGAGACAGAACAATTCATCAAGCAGTGACTTTGGAAGGGAGACAGGCTCTCAAGTCTGTGCGCCAGGGAACTCAGAATGAGGAGTGATTGGGTTAGTTGTGAGCGGACCGCCTTGCATCTAATTGTTTTGTAAAATGCACAAAAGCATTAATGATCTATGAGTTAATAGCGCTGGGTGGTGATGGTTTCTTGGGTTCAGCAGAAAGGGTAATTAAGCAAGCAAAAGAGGGGCTGACCGGCCACTGAACTTTGCATTGCTCATGGGCTGGGTGCAAAGAGATTATGCTAATTTTGCAAGGTCGGGAGGTGCAGTAGCCACACAAAACCGAGATGATTTCCCCTCTTTTCCACCTAATTAGATAGCTCATCTTCTTTGAGCACCCAGGTTGCAGCAGGTTTTGAAGAAAGCAGGAAGGCTATAAATCAAAGAGCAGGTGTGATGATTCCCCTGTGCTGTGGGTCTCTCTTTTTTTTCTCTCCCTCCATCTCTCTTAACTGGGTTATTTTAGGTAGAGAATAATATAAATACACAAAAGTAAATGTGGTGTGCTGATGGCTGCTGATCTTCCCCATTATGCATGCACAGAACTCCACATTTGGTGCCTGATGTTGTGTTCAGGTTCATGGGAGGCTTGGTTTCCATTTTAACTGTTCTCATCAACTCTCTAGCCCTCATGATGCGTGTTACCCCTTCATCAGTTCCTGTAGCTAATGGGGACCAACTCAAGCTACATATTGCACAAAATTCCATATGGAATTTTGTGCTTAGTGCAGAATTCAGGCTCTTGAGAGTTTGGGGACAGTTTCCTAGCCCTCATTATATTGTTTTACCTGCCTGCTCACCCGCTAGTGACTAGTCTCTACAACTGACAGAGCTATGCACAACTGGCTTCCTACTTTGGCCTGCCATATCAGAAATGCAGGGAGCTATTAAGAGAAGATGCAGTCTTAAGAGTATGAAGACGATGCAGTTGTAGCAGCAGCAAGATGTGTGTGTCTTGAGCCAGTGTGGTGTGGTGGCTAGAGTGCTGGACTAGGACCCAGGAGATCTGGGCTCTAGTCCCCACTCAGCCATGGAAGCTCACTGGTCACAGACTCTCGGCCCAACCTACCTCACAGGGTTTGTTGTTGTGAGGCTAAAAAGGAGAGGAGGAAGATTATGTACACCGCCTTGGGTTCCTTAAAGAGAAAAAAAAGGCGGGATATAAATGAAATAAATAAGGACAGACAGACATGCACGGTTGTTTGGGACTCATTCTGGAGCAGGCCCCTTTTAGAGGTACATGCATGGAGGTGTCTGGCCCCCTCAGAGCTTCTGTGGCTAACATCCTGCCAGCTCAGGGAACTTGTTGTACAGAAGGTGGATGGGCCAGGGCAGAACAGTAAGCAGATCCATTTGCTATCGGGGCTGGTCCTACCATTCGGCAGAGTGAGGCGGTTGTTGCAGGCAGCAGATGCTGGGGGGCGGCAGCAAGGTGTTGGAGGAGAGAGCTGTGTGCCAAGCGGCCTGCCCTGTGCCCTCTAGGAGCCTCCAGATGCAGTTGAAGATGCTGTCCCATTGCCAGTGTTGAAGAAAGATTCAGCTGCCAGTCCTGTTGGCTTTTATACACGGGAGGGGGCACCATCTTGTTCCTCACCTCAGGCAGTAAAATGTCTTGGGCCAGGTCTGTTAACTGTGCGACTTCTTCCCCATGTTTCAGTTTTCAGCTCTGGCATGGTATTTTTCCCTGCCAGATGCGCTCTGTCCAGCTGAGATCTTGAGACATTAGTGGGAGCAGCAGAGATTCTGGGCTTGTAATTCCCAATAGCTCTTAAAGACGGGGTAAATCTTTTGGGAAGAAGACCACGCCATGTGTTCCACAAGAGAGGGCCCTGCCTGCTTAATGTGGCCACTCCCTTGGCTCTTGTGCTCCCCAAAGTTGGCTTTTCTAGGATGGGGGCGGGGAATCCAAAACTCATAGTAGGGCAAATACTTGTATTATGACCGACCAAGACATCACAAAGGAGTGAGCAAGCTTTAAAGCTCATTATATTGTGGCTTTTTCATTGGTTGTAATAAAGCTATTTGCCTTACTGATCCCCCCCCCCCCCCGGTCCAATACTAATGCTGCTTCTACCATAGATGTTTCCTTTCTGGGAAAATGAGGAAATGCTTCCGGATAGAGAGAACTGGACTTGGGCTTTCTGTGAGCGTGGGTGAGGTCCTGGGTCCTTATTGCTTGGATGTCGAAGGGGTTCAGGGACTGGAAGTGCTCAGGGCTGGTGTCAAGGGTGGGCATGGTTGGGCCCCTGCTGAGGGCCCAGTCCCCAGCAGGGGCCCATGGACAAGAGCCCCCTGGAGTTGCTCCTCCTCTTCGCCACTGCAACCTGCTTGTTCCCCTGCCCCTCGCTCTGGCCCAGACAGCAGTGGTGGCGCTGCACAGCACGGGCCACGGCCTGCTTTCTCCTGGCCTCTCGGCCTGTCAAGCAAGCCAGCAATAGCAACGATGCAACAGAGGATGAGGAGCAATATCACCGCCTTGAGAAGAGAAGACTGAGGGGAGATAGGATGGCACTCTTCAAGTACTTGCAAGGTTGCCACAGAGAGGAAGGCCAGGATCTCCTCTGGATCATCCCAGAGTGCAGGACACGGACTCATGAGCCCAAGTTACAGGGAGCCAGATTCCGGCTGAACATCAGGAGAAACTTCCTGACTGTTAGCGCCACATGACAATGGAACCAATTCCTGAGGGAGATGGTGGGCTCTCCCACACTGGAGGGATTCAAGACGAGGCTGGACGGCCATCTGTCAGGGATGTTCTGACCTGGATTCCTGCACTGAGCAGGGGGTTGGACTAGACGGTCTTATAGGCCCTTTCCAACCCTACTATTCTATGAAAGTTGACTCCTCGTGGGATGGGGCCCATTGAGGGAGTCTTGCCCGAGGTCCCTCAGGAACCTAGAGCTGGCCCTGGAAGTGATAGGCTGGGGATTTTGCTAATAAAATTAGTAAATGCTGCAAGTATCAGTTTGATTTGGGAAGGGTGAGCACAGATGAATGTCATTATATACCTTATATGATCTTTAAATATACCTTCAGCAATGAAGGGGCAGCAGCATCTGGAGGGGGCAGCCTTTGTCCCAGTCCGGGTTCTACAGCTAAGGCCAGATAATGAATGTACTGCACAGGTTTATTCATTGTCACAATGCTGTGTGTGTGTTGATTGTAAGATGTATTGAAGATACTTAACAAGTATATCTCTTAACAGTGCAGTCCTGCACATGCCTACTCAGAAGTAAGTCCCACTGAGTTTAAAGGGGCTTATTCCCAGGTAAGTGGGTATAGGATTGCTGTTGAAATCTAACCAATGCTGTTCCATCCAAAGTTCGTATAAAGAGACCCCATATTGAGTAGAAACTGCCTTTACTTATTCTATGCTCTCAATTTATTATATGACGTCAGTCTTTCCATTTTAGCCGCATACCGTTCCTTGTTTAACCATTCGGCTATGGATGGTGCATTTGTGCTTTTCCACTTAGAGGTTACTAAAATCCTAGCTGCAAAGATCGACAGCCAGTCTCCTCACAGGGAGAGCAATGTCTGATAAATCACCTATTCTTGCTTTCAGTGATGTGAGAATATCCTTTATATCAGCCTTCTCCAACCTGTTCTCCCCCAGATGTGTTGGACTACAACTCCCAGAATTCCTCACTGAAGGCCATGCCGTCTGGGGCTGATGGGAGTTGAAGTCCAAAACATGTGGAGAGCACCAGCTTGGGGAAGGCTGTTCTGTATAATCAAAGGCACCCCACCCCATGCCAGCAACTCTTCTACCATATGTGTTCAAAAACAACATCATTAATGTTATGCCTTCAGCTGCTTAAGATTTTTTTCTAAGAGTTAAAACATTGATAACGAATATACATACAGTTCATTCAGTCAGCTGAAAGATAAAAAAGCCCTGTCTTTCAGCTTGGGGCTAAACACAGGTCCCTTGCATGGTTGTTATAAAGGCTAAATAAAATGTATTTGCTTTGACCAAAAGCTGTAGCATAAACAGAGATTAGATTGTGTAAGTGCACTTTGCACACTTTGAATGGACTATGTAATAAAATATATGCTGCAAGTGTTTAATACATTTTATTTATTTAAAACAGTTTTATCCTGCTTCTGTGCCAAAACTGCTCCTGGAGTGGCTTATAAACAAACAGTAAAAAGCAAGTTAGTCCCTGTTCGCAGTCTTACAGTCTCAAAAGACATGACAGAAGAGGAAAAACAGATGTGGAGGGAAGAGGGCAGGAAAGTGAGGGGTCTTTCATCACGGCTAGTAGAATGTCATCGCCCTCTGCTGCAGCCTGCTGGAATATCAGTTCGTCACACTTAGTAGTGCTTACTAATGTTCAAAGTGCTTCACACATTTACCTCCTGAGTAAACATGGGAGAGAAGAGGGTAGTTGCTCTGACGGATTTGTTGTTGTTCAGTCGTTCAGTTGTGTCCGACTCTTCGTGACCCCATGGACCATAGCACGCCAGGCCTTCCTGCCCTGCGCTCTCTCCTGGAGCGTGCTCAAGTCCATATTCATTGCATCAGTGATGCTATCTAGCCATCTCATCCTCTGCCGTCCCCATCTCCTTTTGCCTTCAGTCTTTCCCAGCGTCAGGGTCTTTTCCAGAGAGTTTTCTCTTCACATTAGGTGGCCAAAATATTTGAGCTTCAGCTTCAGTATCTGTCCCTCCAACGAGCACTCAGGGTTGATTTCCTTTAGGATGGACTGATTTGACCTCCTTGCAGTCCAGGGGACTCGTGAGAGTCTTCTCCAGCACCACAGTTCGAAAGCATCGATTCTTTGGCGCTCAGCCTTCCTTATAGTCCAGCTCTCACAGCCATACGTTGCTACTGGGAAAACCATAGCTTTGATTATACGAACTTTTGTCAGCAAGTTGATGTCTCTGCTTCTTACTATGCTGTCTAGGTGTGCCATAGCTTTCCTCCCCAGGAGCAAGCGTCTTTTAATTTCATGGCTACAGTCACCGTCTGCGGTGATCTTGGAGCCCAAGAAAGTAAAATCTGCCACTGCGTCCATTTCTTCCCCTTCCATATGCCAGGAAGTGATGGGGCCAGATGCCACGATCTTAGTTTTTTTAATGTTGCGTTTCAAACCAGCTTTTGCACTCTCCTCTTTCACCCTCAACGGATTAGCAACTGCTTAAGCAAGAGGAAGCAGAGAGGAGGAGGAGGAGTTGGGCAGTTCTTGCAGTGGAGGGGAGTAAGAAGCCAGGTCCCCCAAGGATCTGTATTGGGACATGGTGCTATTTTGGTTGGTTCATAAATGACATGGAGGTAGGGGTGAGTGCAGAGGTGACCAAGTTTGCATGTGATACCAGGGTGGCCAGATGCAAAGGAAGACTGAGTTCCTGTACCTTTAATAGTTGTTAGAGGGGATTTCAGCAGACGTACACCTGCTGAAATTCCTTCTTTTGTGCAACTGTTAAAAGTGTAGGTGCCTGTACTCTTTTGCATCTGGCTTCCCTGGGCGACGCACAGTGAAAAGGAGAGACAAAATCCCAGGATGTAAAAAATAAAGTTTTATTCCTCAGAGCAGCCCAACATGTTTCAGCCCTGTCCCATATATTTCTGGATCTTTTAGGGGTTAAAATGTTTAAAGGTAGCCTGCAGAGATCTATCAAAAAATATTGCAGGATTTATTCTTGGAGACACATATTTTTTCAGAGATCTCTGCAATCTACATTTAAAATGCTGAACCTCTGAAGAAGGCCCAGAAATATATGGGACAGGGCTGAAACATGTTGGACTTCTCCAAGGAATAAAACTTTAATTTTTACATCCTGGGTCTTTTTCTCTCCTTTTTACTGTGTATTTTTTGGATGTTCTCCAGTTTTGTCTGACTTTACCCTGGGTGACACCCAGTTATTCAGGTTGGTGAAAACCCAAGCAGACTGCAGAGAGCTCCAAAAACACCTCTTCAAATTTGGTGAACAAATGAACTTCATCTGCATTTTTGTTGTACAATGTAAAATAATGCACACTGGGGCAAAAATAAAATCCAAACTTCACATACGCTGCTCACGATTTACCAGCTCATAGTTATTGCAATGCAGGGGTGGCCAGTTCTGGCCCCAGGGCTGCGTGTCGGGCACCGACTAATTTCACGTGCTCCAGGGACTAATTTCCGAATTCCTCTGCATGTGATCAGTCCAGACCTATGGCAACAGTAATCTGTCCTTTCTGTGGCAGCCCGCTGGATGGAGAGGGAGAGGGAGAGATAAAAGAGTGGGGGAAAGAGGAGAGGGGTGACACCCCCACTTCTCTGCTGGCTTCGGCCTCACAGACTGCCAACACGCAGCCCCTGACAAATTACAAGGGAATGCGCCCCTCAAGAGAGACAAGGTTGCCCACTGCTGTTGTAATAAGTGCAACCACATGTGGGCAAGTTGCTTGAAAATCCCCCCTCCCCGAAGTAATCCCAAAGTCACATCACAGTTGGACCTTGCTAACATGCTTGTATTACATGCTGCACCTTCTTTTAGAAATGCTGATCATTTTTTGACTGGGTTTGTTCTTGGCCAATTGTGCCCTTCTGCCTAACCAGTTCTTTGGGTGATCAGCGGTTAAATGTCAGGGACCCGTAGGATCTTTTTATTACTATTTTTTGAGCATCTCTCTTAACAAGCGGGAAGGTGGCATTCTTGCCCTGCTACATAAGCTCTGTTCTCTTTTCCAGGGTGGCAACCTTTCTAAAAATACCGTTGCCATTTGGGAATCAATGAAGCCAGCCATTGCCGCCTCCCCCCCCCCCTTTACTGCTGTTCTCTTTGATTCCGGAGAAGACGCTACGGGGGTAGCCTCCCTGTAGACCTCTGCATGAGGAGTCAATGTGGATTAAAGAGTGTGCCATCTCTGGCCTTAAGGAGAGGGCTTGAAAAGGCTTCACGTGAACAGGGAAATGTTGGGACACCTACAGTTACTGAGATTTAGCAGTATGGAGAGTGTTTTGGAAGGGCTGAACAAATGTGTTCCTCATTCCCCGCCCCCCAAATTATCTACTGTGTTTGCGGATGGTGCAGCTGAGGGGACCACTTTGCCAGGTATTCTCCAGGGAGAGCAGAAATGCCCTCAACACTTTCCTGGGGACGGTGCTGTCTGTCATCGTCATCTTCATCAATGCTGGAGCTAACAACTGTGTTGGCAACCTGGCCATTATTTTGCCTCTCCCCCCAACGAATAATGCTCCAGACTTCACATCATTCCAGGGAACTGTGTGAGGACAATAGCTGCAACCACACAAACGGTTAGGCGAATATTCCACGAAAAGGCCCTCTTTTTCAGGAGAGAGGGGACAAAGAAAATTATTGGTGAAATCTCTTTCGAGAAATTTCGCTTTGGCTCTAGTTTCGGCACCTCTATCCCAGACTTCAACTGTGGCCCTTCCAGGGTGATTTGGAATCACCTAAAGCCAAAGGATGCTGGGATGCTTTACAAAAATGGAGTATTGCCCATCACCTGACTCTTTTGGGGCACAAATGGCTAAAAATATTTTGTGGACTTCTGCACATGGTGGCTTAAACTATATTTAGCAGCCGTCCTTTAAGGCAGGGGTGAGAAACCTCTGGCTGTCCAGATGCTGTTGGATTCTAACTCCCATCATCCTCAACAATTAGCTATGCTGGCTGGGCTGGTGGGAGTTAGAGGCCAGCAACATCTGGATGGCCACAGTTTCTTTTAGGGGAAGCTAGTCGCTCTAATGTCAGTGGGGCATTAGAGCGACCCAGGTTTCAGTCAGAACTCTAAAGGAGCTATCCAAAGTGTTTCTGTGATAATTCAGCTTGAGAGAGCCAGTGTGGTGTAGTGGTTAGAGCTGCCTTCCCCAAACTGATGCCCTCCAGATATTTTGGACTGTAGCTCCCAGCATTCTTGACCACTGGCCATGCTGACTTGGGATTGGAGTTGAAGTTCAGAACATCTGGAGGGCATCAGGTTGGGGAAGGTTGGGTTAGAGTGTTGGACTGAGGTTCTGGGTTCTAGTCCCTACTCGGCCATGAAGCTCACTGGTTGACCTTGGACCAGTCACCGACTCTCATGCTAGGGTTGTTGTGAGGATAAAATGGAGAGGAGGAGGCTCATATATGCCACCTTGGGTCCCTTGCAAGAGGAAAAAAGGCAGGATATACATGTAATAAAAATAAATGAGTGAAATCAGTGCAAGTTTGTAGTGTAGATCTGCCCAGTGGTCTTTGTGATGCATGCTGAGCTTCACTGAAATTCCTTCCTGGCAAGCTCTGTCCATGTTCTTATGCGATGGCTGTATTACTAATCCAGGAATTGGAGCACTTTTCTTATGTGGCAGAGGTCAAATGCTTGCATTTTTAGTTTGGGGGTGGGGGAAAGACGACTGAGAGGGAACTTGGTAGAAGATCATAAAACTATGAACTGTGTGTAGATTGTCCTCCCCCGACCTCCAGATGGAGTTGACTACGATTTCCATCACCTCAGCTAGGGTGATGGGAATTGTAGTCAAACCCATCTGGAGAGTGCCAGGTTGGAGAATCCTGGTGTGGAGAATAGATGAAGGTAATTTTTTTTTCTCCCGCACAATATTAGAACTCGAGTTGATTTGCTTTAGGTTTAGGATTGACAATTTGCAATTCATTTATGGAACACATACAGATGGGTGAGTTGATGGCCACTGGTTTAAAAAAGATTTCAACAGATATTTAGAGTTTAGCTCTATCAAGGGCTGTTAGCTGTGATAGCTAAAATAGAGCCCTCATGTTCAAAGGCAGTAATATGTCTCTGAAGGCTCAGGCAAGGGGAGAGAACACGTGAGATGCTCCCCCGCCACGTGAGATGGTGCCACGGAGAAGCAGCCCTGCTGCAGGTGGAGGCTTCTTGTGTGGCGAGGGGGCAGTCTGTACAGCCAGTGTCCCACTTCTTGCATGGGAGCTATCCAAAGGTTTTATGCCCCCACCCACTTTCTAGTTATGCACCATAGTACACGGATGGCACTGTATTAACAGCCCTGTATGCTACTTATCTATCTGGTTCTCGCAATGTCAATCCTTAATGTAGCCAAAACATCACTATCCATGCATCAGCAGCCTTGGGGGAACCCAGAAATAATAATTTTAAAAAAGTTAGAAAAAAAATCCCTAATGGGGGCGGGGAGGACCCCAAGAACAGCATGCTGAGGACTAGGATTAGTGGCCATGGGATTATGACTGCCTTGCGAGGGGCAGGGTGGCACGGTAAACTGGTGTGTGTGAGAAAACGGAGTGGAATATCCTGGAAAATCCAAGCTATCCATGGCTGGCTGGCTGGCTGGCTGGAATCTGAAACAGAAACACTCCACGGTGCAACTTTTTGTTGCAGTCCACGTGTATCATTATTAATACATCATCCTCATCCTCATTATAGGACCAACCTGATAGTAAGGGCACTTGTCCTTTGAGAATATTTACTTGGGTCCCTGTGTTTTTTTCCAGTTCCAGGATTTTGTGGGGAGGGGCAATATACCCTTAGAAGACTCCGTAAACTGGAAGAAACCAAATGCATAAACTGATAGTTCTCTTTCACTGATCTTGGATGCTCAGTGGATGCGCCTTGTAAAGTGAGAATGGCTGCATGGCTGGCCCCTTTACTTGCCTTCACTATGCCCGGTCTTGCCCCCCTCTGGTGCCAACCCTAACCTTCTCTTCTGCGTGCCACCCAGTTTAAGTATTTCACTCCTGCCGTTTGCCCTCCCTTTCTCGGAGCTCTCTTTTTTATCTGGGGGAGGGTGGAGGATGGTTCACCTGTTGATTTCACGACTGCCCTTTTCAAAAGTCTCCTTCAGTCTTCACACTTAATGGCTGTGAAACTATTGGACCCAGGGGTGGGGTGGGGGGAGAAACGGTTCGCTCAGCAGAATTTCTCCTTTTCCTGGAGGAGTGTTTCATTAAAAAAAGCAATTTGACCAGAAGCAAATTACAGGGAAGAGATGCACAGTTCTTTCTACTTGGCCAGCCTCCCTCCTGGCCGCCCCCACCCCGGTTCCTTAGAAATGGAATTTCTACCCCTTCCCTCCTCCCTCAGCAGCAGCGTGAAGGCCTGTTTGCTTTTCTGCTCTCCACGAGCTCTTGTTAACGACTCTTTGATGCATGCTTGTTTAGAGGACCCCTTGTTAAAAGCTCACCTTTTGGACTCTGAAGTTCAGGGTACAACGGGAAAGGACCAAGCAAATTGGTGGCCACAGGGGAACCACGTTGCTTTATTGGTGCATCTGTTATGCTGCTTAATGAAAGCTTCACACCCTGGCAAGCGCTGCCCGCACAGCCGGCGGCTTGAGATATTAATCCAGTCCCGAAAAGCAAAAATGACCAGTTCAGCAGTTTTCCTCTCCTTCCCTGGGTTTGCACGTTGAGGAAATGGTTCTGCCTGTGGACAGAGGCCGCCTCCTTGGGCAGCGAATTTGGGGCGCTACAGAAGTCGCGGAGAGTGGGAGAGGGATGGTTCTATCTATTGACCAGAACCAGGGGGTGACAATGATTGTGGATGGATGAATGTGAAAGACACATGTTGAGAAGTGGGCGTAGTATGATAAACGGAGTGTGATGGCAGTGGTGGGAAAGCAGTGATCTCGCTATGTGCCCAGTAATTTTGCAGGTGGTGATGGGGTTATGATGCAAATGAACCCTGGCCCAAATGTTCTACCTGTACTACATTCTGCTGTCATGAGGGGCCATAGCTCAGTGGTAGAGCCCCCTGCTTTGCATGCAGAAGGTCCCAGAGTCGATCCCCAGCATCTCCGGGTAGGGCTAGGAAAGAATCCTGCCTGAAACCCTGGACAGCTGTTGCTGCCAGATGGACTCAGTATAAGGCAGCTTCTTATGTTCCGGTGTACTATTACTGAGTGCGCAGAGATGTATTTTATGTCCATCTGGGTACTTATGCTATAGTGCAGCTGCTGGCTGCGGGATTATGGGAGTTGTAGTCGAACACATCTGGAGGGCACCAGGTTGGGGGAGGCTGCTATATGGGCACTTGCCTAGGCTCACTCTTTATTTATTTATTACATTTTTATACTGCCCAATAGCTGAAGCTCTCTGGGCAGTTCACAACAATTAAAACCATAAAATTCATGATAATAAAATACAGATGATAAAGCGCAATATAAAAGTTTAACAGTTTAAACCTACAATATGAAAATAATAACCAAGCAGAAGCTAGCAGCCATACAAAAATTTAAAATACAATACTAGATATAAAACAGACTGAAAAACTAAGATGCCTGGAAGAATAAAAAGGTCTTTGCCGAAATGAGCGCAATGTAGGTGCCAGGTGAACCTCCCTGGGAAGCTTGTTCCACAACCAGGGTGCCACAGCAGAAAAGGCCCACCTCTTAGTTGACACCCACCTCACTTCCTTTGGCAGGGGCTCCTGGAAAGGATGGCTAAAACTGATCTTAGGGTCTGGGCAAGTGCATATGGGAGAAGACGATCCTTCAGGTAGCCAAGACATCTAGGACTTCGAATGTTGCACCAGCACTCTATTATGGTGCTTATTTTTCTGGAAAATGGTATATTAAAAGTTGAGGATGTGGTGGAAATGGTGCGCCAAATAAAATCCATTGACGGGACCAGCCAAATGGCTTTTGCCACCACAAGTGACAGCCATGGTATGCTTGAAGTGGTGGCCCCTCCATCCTTCCCAGCACCTTTTGCCATTGCCGAGAGGATGCTGGGACACAGCTCTCGGATTGGACATGGCTGTGCTGCCACTGGTAACCTGAAAGTTGCCTTTCTTGTGATGTTGTGAGGGATTCTGGAGCATGTAATCATGTCCCTTCATGTTGTTTCACGTGATCTAAGTGACTGTTCGGGTTGCCTGTATCCAGAGTTTTAGCTCAACAACAAGCGTGGGTTAAAATTTCGGGTTGTTTCTCCCTCAACAATCCAGAGTTCCGCGGTCGCATGGCACGCTGAACAACTCGGGAACCTGGGCTCCTGGGTTGTTTTCTAAACCAGATGCAAAGCTGAAGCGGCAAACAGGTGGGAGGCGATGCTCTTGCTCCCACGTGGCCCCAGCTACACATGAGTTAAAGAACCCATGGGTGGTTGTTATGTACAAACCAAGTCAGTGTGTGTGGGGGGGGAATCGGACCTTGTAGGAATAAATAGGAACCTAAACCCAGCAAAGCTTGTTAAAATAAAGATAAAACCAAGTTAGTGAAAGGAAGCTGTGAGAATGCACAATAACATGAGAAAACAAAACCTACAGACCAAGTTTTTAATTAATTAGAATCATAGGACAGTAGGGTTGGAAGGGGCCTATAAGACCGTCGAGTCCAACTGCCTGGTCAATGCAGGAATCTAAGTCAAAGCATCCCTGACAGATGGCTGTCCTGCTTCATCTTGAATGCCTCCAGTGTGGGAGAGCCCACCACCTCCCTAGGTCATCAGTTCCATTGTTGTATTGCTCTACCAGTCAGGAAGTTCCTCCTGATGTTCAGCCGGAATCTGGCTTCCTGTCACTTGAGCCCATTATTCTGTGTCCTGCACTCTGGGATGATCGAGAAGAGATCCTGGCCTTCCTCTCTGTGACAGCTTTCAAGTACTTGAACAGTGCTATCATCTGTCCCCTCTGTCTTCTTTTCTCAAGGCTAAACATGCCCAGTTCTTTCAGTCTCTCTTCATAGGGCTTTGTTTCCAGTCCCCTGATCATCTTTGTTGCCCTCCTCTGAACCCTCTCCAGCTTGTCTGCATCCTTCTTAAAGTGTGGTGCCCAGAACTGGACACTGTATTCAAGATGAGGCCTAACCAGTGCTGAGTAGAGGAGGACTAGTACTTCCTGGGATTTGGAAGCTATACATCTATTAATGCAGCCCCAAATAGCATTTGCCTTTTTTGCAGCCACATCACATTGTTGGCTCATATTCAGCTTGTGATTGACAACAATTCCCAGGTCCTTCTCGCTTGTAGTATTTTTGAGGCAAGTATCCCCCATCTTGTAACTGTGCATTTGGTTTCTTTTTCCTAGGTGCAGAGCTTGGCATTTATTAATTACATTTATATCCCACCTTTCTTCCATTGTGGAACTCAAGGTGGCTACATGGGGTTCCCAGGTGGTCTCCCCTCCAAGCACTGACCAGATCCAGACTTGCTTAGCTTCAGCAAGGTGGCTGCCTCATGTGCCTTCAGTCCATGTCTTGGGATGCTGCTTTGCCTTCGGTTTATGCTGTGTAAGCTACCAGAGTCCAAAGAGACATACGTCAGTGCCCCTGTGGCAATCAATGAAGAGTCTTGTATTGGTCAAAAATGGAAAATGACAGACAATTGGAAATGGGCATTATGTCCAGCTTAATGCTGCATGAGTGTGGTTATCTTGATTGATCCCAGCAAGCCCGGCGACTAATGGGTCCAGGTACACAGGATGGGTCCAGGTGATCAGTGCCGCCTTTGCCTTAGGAAGGTGAGCAGTGGCAAGGAAGGGGCTAACCCTTTTCCTGCCAGGCTGCCTGGTGTGTCTGAGGGGCTGCAGGATGTGACGTGATCGGATTGATGGCCCCAAATGGAGGCTGCTATTCAAGCCATTATCTGGGGAGCTAAAATGTCAGTCTTGGCAGGCTCTGCAGGCTTCCACCTCCCTCCCAGGAGGTAATATTGGGAGGGTGCTCAGTTTGGGTCCTCTGGAGGCTAGTTTTGTTTTGACCAGGGGTAGGGTTACCCTTCTCCCCCTCCCCTCAAGGTTCCAGGCCTGCATCCAGGAGCTCCGCTTGGCATTTAAAAGGTTCAAGTCCCAGGCCCATAGGACACTAACAGGCATAAAAATGTACATATGCTACTTTATATCTATGCATGCATATTGAGAAAGAACTACTCAGATTTATTTAAGTTTCATGGAGGAGAAAGGCAGCTAATTAATTTCCCATCAAAATTGTACCAAATAAAATCTTTAATTTGCACACACATGCCCCCTGCCCAGGATCATCCTAAATCAGTAGCTTCTCTTCAGTTGCAATTAATTTGCAATGGCCATGAACAGGTATGAAAATTTTTTCATGAGCTGTTCCGCACAGCCACATGCAATTAAGCTTAGAGGAAAAACCCTTCCCTGGAAGGTATTTTTCCTAAGCTTAATTGCCATGTACAAGGGGTTTCTTTTTTTTTGGGGGGGGGGTGCAGCATGTGGGGAAAGGAGCATTAACTTTTTCTTCCCCATCTACGGTCCCCCTTGATTTACCCCCTGCGTGGCAGTTAAGCTGAGGAAATAGACCTTCCATTGGCACCAATGGGCACTCGGGGCTCTGAGGAAAAGATCTGGGGGCCAAGCCTAGCAGTGCCCCAACCTGTGTTCCTTCCCAATACTGCTCTGAAGTGGTGGCCTTGGTTGCCAATCACAACTTGACCTCATCATATGAGTGGGTTCTCTTTCACTCGAGCTATTAAAGCAGAGGGCTGGATGGCCATCTTTCAGGGATGTTTATTAAGTAGGTAGCTGCACCTTGCAGTGCAGAGCCTGCATTGAGCAGAGGGGTGGACTAAATGATCTCTGAGGTCCCTTCCATCTCTATGATTCTGTGTGAAGCTTCAGCAGCAGAGACCCCCAAGTATGTTTTAGGGGACTTAACTTCTGAGTGTGTTTCCCTCTGCCTTTTTTTTAAAGGAGCCATTTGGCTGCCTCGGTTTCTCCCATGTTAAAAGGACTGCCCTTACAAAAGTGAGACTCAGTATCTGCTTTGCTTTGATATATTGGTGGAAAGCAGCCACGTAAGGATGGGATGGTGGAGATGAGATATTCTTGGGGCGCAAGCAGGGAAGGAATGTGCCCCGTATGGCAGCTGCAGCAAGCCAAAAGTTCGAACATCACGCGGGGAATGCGCAACGGGAGGAAGTAAGCCCTTGAGCCTCTGCATGCACGTCCCTGGAAATGCTAAAATAAAATCCTGCTTTGTCAGCAGGAATGCCTTCAAAATGGAGCAGCTGCCCACCTTTCTGCAAGGGAGGTGCCGGTGAGCATCTGAGGAGAAGGGCGTAAAGGTGCTGAGCGGAGTGGCTTGCGGTGGGCTGGTGTGTGTTACAATAATAGCACAATGCTTAATTATAAAGAACCACCTGGCAGCAGCACTGCCAAAAAGATGACAAATTGCGCTTGAAACCTCTTCTGAAATAGCTATAAAAACCCTTGTTCTCTAACACGTCGGGGAGACGTCTTGCAATGCAATTGTCCCATTGTTGTAACTTAATACAAGACAGCCGAGACACGCAAGGAGGCTGGTGAGGGTGGGGGCGGGGTGCGTGGCTCGGCACTAGAGCATGTTTTCCACACAGAAAGTCTCAGGTTTCACCTTCGGCTTCTGTTAAAATGAGAATGGGGAGCAGGGCTGGGCAAGGCCCTGCAGCCAAGACCGTAGAGCAGACTTCCCCAGCCTGGCTCTCTCCAGATGTGTTGGACTGCAACTCCCAGCATGCCCCAGGTGACACATCTGGAGGGCACCAAGTTGGGGAAGGCTACCTTAAGAGGGCCAATGCCAGCTGGAGTAGGCGGTGCTGGCCTGTGTGGATTGATGGCCTAACTCAGTAGAAGACAGCCTCATGTGTTCATAAGCACGTCTCGCGGAAGGCCTGTTGTCTTCCCTCTTGTGAATTCACCGAGGCCTGCTTTGAGTACAGGCTGACGAGTGTAGAGTTGTGCCCTTAAAAATTCAACTAGGTGACAGTGGGTGGGTGTGTATTGTTTTTTGTTCCTGATCTATGTGTACTCGGTGCTTTGAAACAGGTAGAAAATTTCCAGTGTGAGAAGCTGAATCCTGCAACTGCCTGTGGGGAGGGGCAGTCAATTATCTGGGGCACGGAAGCCCCTGAGCCCCCTTCTCTCTTTGGAGATCCAAGGAGGCATTGCCTGTACACTTGAATGCCCAGCTGTGCAGCCGTGAGGGCTGGAAATGCATTTTATTTATTTGTGTAAATAGACAGGAAAGCTGAGAATCCCAGGATATTGAGTTCTGCAGCCTAGATTTGGTGGCTTTTCTGTGTGTGTGCAGCGTACAAGCTACTCTGTTTTTTATTCTGCTCATCTGCCTCTCGTCCTGCTCTCTCCTGCAGCACGTGGTGTGGCTGGCTTCCTTAAGTCACCTGGAGCTGTTTGCTCTGTGACTCTCGCTGCTACCTCTCTTGCTGTGGCATCTTGTAGTCTACATTGCATAGGTCAATATCAAAGTTCCAGGCTTTGAAAGCCTCCCTGTGTCCCTGGAAAGATGACCTTGGTGGGTTCCCCTCCCTCCTTGATAGCACCTCTACTTTCTCATCACTATTTTATTTTTATTTCTCTTCTCCCACCCTTCCTCCAAGGAGCTCAGGGTAGTACATATGGTCCTCCCCCCACCACTTTATCCTCCCAGCTAGGTAGGTTAGGCAGAGAGATGGTGACTGGTTACCCAGCAAGCATTGTATCTGAGTGGAGACTTCAACCTGGCTCTCCCCAGTCCTGTGGACGCTCTGGCCATTACACCACACTGGCTCTGTGGTCAGCAAGCAAATGAACAGGTGGCAGAGAAGAGGAGGAGTTGCTGCTGCCACCTGCTCCCTCTGCCCTGTCCATGGTGGGGATTGGGCCCAGTGGTCCGGCTCCTCATCGCTGTCACTGCTGGCCAGAGAGGGGTGCATGAGAGAGGGCCCTCAGCATCTGCTGGGGGGGGGCACTTCTGAATTACTCAAAAAAGAGGACAAAAGAGGGTGGTGATTTGTATAAAATTTGTATATGCTAATTCATATGTACAGATGCAAATTTAGAAATAATAATTAACATTTAAATAGAAATGCAGTACTGTATTGGCCCCAGGAACGTAGCCAAGTCATTTGTAGTGTTAGAGGGGCCTAGAGACCCATAATGCTTGCTTAAGTTTATTATTGGTGCGATTCCCATGCTAGTAGGCCTCTGAGCATGTGCAGATGAGTCAAAGGGCCAATAACAGCCTTCTCAGTGCATTCCTTACTAACGAGTAGAAAGGCTTATCAAGCACTCTGCCTGGGAAGCGAAGTTTGTTTACAGGTGGCTGTGCTTGAGAACCAAACACTTCTAGCCTATCTATCCATCCGTCTGTCCGTCCGTCCGTCCATCCATCCATCCATCTGTCAATTGTATGGCACATTTACATTGCATTACAATAAAAACATAGAGCATAATATATATGAAATGTAAAATATAAAATATAGACAGGAATATTACAAACGTATGTCTAGGTTACAGATACAGTTTTTTACTTCAGTTGTCACAGCCAGGAAATCAGCAAAGTCTCCACTGTAGGCTCGGTTTTGACACTCTGTCACTAAATGTTGGATAGTTTGTTTTTCAGCCCCACAATCACAATTTGATGATGTTGTTTTGCCCCATTTATAAAGGGCATCTGCACATCTACCATGACCGTGTGAATTCGGTTCAAGGTTGTCCATATCGCACGGGGCTGGTCAAATCCAGGTGGTTTTTCCAAGATGCAGGGCAAGCTTCGGCATTGTGGAGGACAGTTTCCTAGACAATGTTGTTTCCATGAGGGCGCTTGCTAGTGTCGTGCTGCCTCATTGCTGACATGTAGAGTATAAGACGCATTGTACCCCATGGCTCGTGGTTCAGGGAAGCGGTCTGATTCAACCATTGGGTACGCCTGCGTGCTGTAAGTTACCCAGTAAAGTACTCCTTGTAAGCAAAACTTTGAGTCTGATTTATCACTATCTTGGCAGCTCTAAATTAAGAGTTTGAAGCCTACGGAAACACAAGTACATCTCACCATAGTGCAGAGGACTCTGACGAGGGGACTTGTGTGCCTGCCGGTTCAGTCTGCTGTCCAGGAGCTGATGCAGACTTGCTCATCCTGGTGACATACAGATCTTCAACTCACATCAGCCCCAGCCAGCAAGGGCAATGGTCAGGCATTCTGTGAGTTGTAGTCCAAAACATCTGGAGGGACCAGGTTGGGGAAGGGCCGTAGCTCAGCGGTAGAGCCCCTGCTTTGCACACAGAAAGTCCCAGGTTCAATCCCCGGCATCCCCAGGTAGGGCTAGGAAATAATCCCGCATGAAATCCTGGAGGCCCACTGCCAGTCATTGTCAACAATACTGGGTTAGATGCACCCAGGGTCTGACTCAATATAAGGCAGCTTTCTATGTTCCTAAGCTGTTACTGGGTAGTGTTGATGGGTTCTTTATCTCTAAACCTTTAAAGATTTAAAGATTTAAACCTTTAACCTTTATCTTTAAACCACTCTTAAAAGAGTGGTAGTAGTGGGAGACTCCTTGCTGCGTGGGATCGAGACCCAAGTATGTCGCGAAGACCCATGGACTCGCCAGGTATGTTGTCTCCCGGGAGGACAGATTAGAGACGTGACTGAAAGGTTGCCTGCACTCATAAAGCCCACTGACAGGTATCCCTTTCTTCTCATCCATGTGGGAACAAATGATACCGCCAAGCGGAGCTACGAAGAGATCACGTCAGACTTTGAAGCTTTGGGAAGGAAACTCAAGAACTTTGGGGCCCAGATAGTTTTCTCATCCATCCTTCCAGTAGTTAGAAGAGGGATAGAAAGGGAACGAAAAATACTCCGGGTGAATGACTGGCTACAAAGGTGGTACCGACGAGAGAGATTTGGATTCTGGGACCACGGGCTATACTTCCTGGAAGATGGGCTGTTGGCTAGGGATGGGTTGCACCTCACAAAGGATGGGAAGAATGTGTTGAAGAACTTCATCAGGAGGGCTTTAAACTGAATCCTACGGGGAAGGGAGATGTAATGTTGGGGGTAACAGTGGACATAGGCGCATGCACTGCAACGGAGAGAACAGCTCTGACAGCGCCCAATAATAGTCTTCAGACACATGTAGGAAGAAAGCCAGACTATGAAGCACATGGTCTTCAATGTCTATATACTAATGCCCAGAGTATGGGAAACAAACAGAACGAACTTGAACTCTTAATACAAGAGGGAAATTATGACCTGATAGGTATAACTGAGACTTGGTGGGATGACTCTCATGACTGGAATACAGCAATTGAAGGATATAACTTGTTCAAAAAGAACAGGAGGAACAGAAAGGGAGGTGGGGTTGCACTGTATGTGAAAAATACATATCTCTGCACAGAAATACAGGAGGAAGAACTTGGTAGCCCCATCGAGAGCATCTGGGTTGAAATAAATGGAGCAAAGAATAAAAGGAACCTGGTGGTCGGAGTCTACTACCGACCACCCAATCAAGGAGAAGACAAGGATGAAACTTTTGAAAAGCAAATAGCCAATGTTTTAAGGAAGCATGATGTAGTAGTAATGGGGGACTTCAATTTCCCCGATATTTGTTGGGAGACAAATTTTGCAAAACATGGCCCCTCCAGGAAATTCCTGACTTGTATGGCGGATAACTTCCTCCTACAGAAAGTAGAGGAAGGAACTAGAGGATCGGCTATCCTTGACTTGATCCTAACCAACAGAGATGACTTAGTGGATAAAGTAGCAGTTACAGGAACTCTGGGGGAAAGTGACCCTGTTGTACTTGAGTTCTTGGTTCTAAGGGAAGCAAAAGCCGAGTGTAGTCAAACGCGTACCCTGGATTTTAGGAAAGCTGATTTTCATAAACTCAGAACAATGATCAGTAAGGTCCCATGGCAAGCGATGCTAGCGAGAAAAGGAGTCCAAGATGGGTGGGAGCTTTTAAAAAAGGAAATTCTCAAGGCACAATCACAAGCAATTCCAACAAGAAGAAAAGGTGGAAGACAACAGAAGAAGCCAATGTGGCTTCACAAAAAGCTTAGGGATGACCTGAAAACAAAAAAGGACACATATAGGAAGTGGAAAGAAGGCCAAGTAACAAAGGAAGAGTACAGGCAGATAGCACAGAATTGCAGGGATGGCGTCAGGAAGGCTAAAGCTGAGAATGAGCTGAGGTTAGCGAGGGATGCTAAAAACAACAAAAAGGCTTTCTTCAGCTACGTTCATAGTAAAAGGCAGAGGAAAGAAATGGTTGTTCAGCTATTAAATAAGGATGGCAAAACGATAACAGATGACAAAGAAAAGGCAGAGGTGCTCAATTCCTACTTTGGCTCAGTCTTCTCCCCAAAGAGGGTCTATGACCCCCCTGGCAAAGGCGAAGTACAGGCTGAAGGGGCAGGATTGCAGCTTGAGATCGACAGGCATATGGTCAAGGAACACCTCATTACTTTGAATGAGTTCAAATCTCCAGGGCCAGATGAACTGCATCCTAGAGTCATAAAGGAACTGGCAGAAGAACTCTCAGAACCGCTGTCTATTCTCTTTGAGAAATCATGGAGGACGGGGGAAGTGCCAGATGACTGGAGGAGGGCTAATGTTGTCCCTATCTTCAAAAAGGGTAAAAAGGAGGAACCTGGGAACTATAGACCAGTCAGTCTGACATCAATCCCTGGGAAAATTCTGGAGCAGATGATAAAGCAATCCATCTGGAAGCACCTTGACAACAATGCCGTGATGACTCGAAGCCAACATGGATTTGTCAAAAACAAGTCCTGCCAGACAAATCTGATCTCATTTTTTGATCAAGTAACCTCCCTTGTAGACCGTGGGAATGCTGTAGACATCATATACCTCGACTTCAGCAAAGCTTTCGATAAAGTGCCCCATGATCTCCTGATGAGCAAACTAGCTCAAAGTGGGCCAGATGAAACAACGATCCAGTGGATCCACAGTTGGCTACAGAATCGGACTCAAAGAGTGCTTATCAATGGGACCTTCTCAAACTGGGGAGAGGTAACGAGTGGGGTACCGCAGGGCTCAGTCCTGGGCCCAGTGCTCTTCAACATTTTTATGAATGACTTGGAGGAGGAGGTGCAGGGAATGCTGATCAAATTTGCAGATGACACAAAATTGGGAGGGATAGCTAATACTTTGGAAGACAGAAACAAAATTTAAAGTGATCTGGATAGACTGGAGCGCTGGGCAGAAAACAACAGAATGACGTTTAATAGGGACAAATGCCAAGTTCTGCACATTGGAAAATGAAACCAAATGCACAGTTACAAGATGGGGGATACGTGGCTCAACCACACTACAAGCGAGAAGGATCTTGGAATTGTTGTCGATCACAAGCTGAATTTGTTGTTGTGATGTGGCTGCAAAAAAGGCAAATGCTATTTTGGGCTGCATTTATAGACGGATCGCTTCCAAATCCCGGGAAGTACTAGTTCCCCTCTACTCAGCACTGGTTAGGCCTCATCTGGAGTACTGTGTCCAGTTCTGGGCACCACACTTTAAGAAGGATGCAGACACACACTGGAGAGGGTTCAGAGGAGGGCAACAAAGATGATCAGGGGACTGGAAACAAAGCCCTATGAAGAGAGACTGAAAGAACTGGGCATGTTTCACCTTGAGAAGAGAAGACTGAGGGGAGATAGGATAGCGCTCTTCAAGTACTTGAAAGGTTGTCACAGAGAGGAAGGCCAGGATCTCTTCTTGATCATCCCAGAGTGCAGGACATGGAATAATGGGCTCAAGTGACAGGAAGCCAGATTCTGGCTGAACATCAGGAAAAACTTCCTGACTGTAAGAGCAATACGACAATGGAACCAATTCCCTGGGCAGGTGGTGGGCTCTCCCACACTGGAGGCCTTCAAGACGAGGCTGGACAGCCATTTGTCAGGGATGCTCTGACTTGGATTCCTGCATTGAGCAGGGGGTTGGACTCGATGGCCTTGTAGGCCCCTTCCAACCCTACTATTCTATGATTCTATGATTCTATAAACCAGAATTGGACAGGAGAGTCAGTCAAACAGAGGCCTGTCCTCTGTAAAAGGGGACACAAGGCCACTGAAGCAATTGCCCGAAGAGTCCAACCTGTGATGCATCCTCAGAAAACCCCTTAGCCAGGCAGATCTGAATATAGATCCATTGCTGGTAGTGGGATGCACAGAGATAGAAGTCAGAAACAGAAGCACGTGTGGAAATGGTCATGCTCGAGTCAAAGGCAGCAAGAGGAGAGAGATCAGGCAAAGAAAGGCCTGGACTGGTCTGATGAGTATTTATATCCAGGCCAGATCAGGGAGCACTAATGGGAGCAAAATGGATAAAAATTGATGGTGAATATTGATTTTTTAATTTTAAACCTTCCTTTAAAAATCGAAGGTGATTTTTTAAGGACGTTCCAAGTACAGTGTTTCTTAGTAACCTGGTTTAAAATCCTTTATTCAGCCCAAGCATGTTTGCCTAGGCCTGGATCTAAGGCCCTCTATCAAAGGCATTTGAGGTGGTCTGGTTTTTATGTGAAAGAATCAACGTTTGGTAAATAGCTGACACTCGAGGTCGAGCATTATCAACATGACGCAATAGATCGTGCTTGTGACTGTGAGCTTCCCTCTGGACCCAGAGACTGCTTGATCGTGGAGGCACCATCCTCCTTCTCCCAGATGAGCCTGCCCAGGTTTTACGTTCTTTGTGGGGACACGTCTCTCAGTGCCGCTGCCATTAGTGGCAGGTTGGGTGGGGACGCAAGAGAGGGCCTTCTTGGTGGCCGCTCCCAGACTCTGGAAATCCCTGCCGGAGGAGACTAAGTTGGCAGGCAAAGATGTTTTTATTCAGGCAGGCCTTTGATAAGCTGGTCTGTTGCTGAAGGGGGGTGTAATTGGCCGGTGCTGTTTATGTCTTTTATGGCTGTGTTTATTTGTTTTTATGTTATGCTTTAAGTAAGATTTTGTTTTTAATCTAGACTTTATTGTTAACTGCTTTGAGTGCCATTTTTGGGTGGAAAAGTGGTATAATAAATTAAACAAATAAGTAAATAACTTTGTATTTTGCCAGAGATCCTCCACTGAGCCCACATGGGTGATCTTGCACTTCTGGTTTATGCTGTCTGACTCAAATGATGGATATTCATGATGCTTGGTCATCCAAACAGTACAGATATTTATTTTCAGGAGAAACACTGTTTTGCCCATGGTTTTCTGGAGGATCCTGGCTCTGTGTAGAGCAATTCTGAGCATGTTTACTTGAAGTAAATCCTACTGTGTTTAATGGGGCTTAGTCCCAGGTAACTCTGCATAGGACTGCAGCCCAACAGCGCAATCTTATTCCTGTTTACTCAGAAGTTCAAAGGGGCTTACTCCCTACGAATCGTGTTTAGGGTTGCAGCTCTTGTCTTCCAGTAAATCAACCTTTCTCAACGGCGTGCCCTTTGGTTGTGTGCTGAACTACAGCTCCCATCATCCCCCAGCCAGCTGTGCTACAACTGCCTCCCTTATCTTCTGCACTACAGAACTTAATCTGCTTTGGAGACAAGTTGGCTTCAAAAGTTTTGAAATAAGCTCCTAGGTAAAAGGCTCCCGTTATTGCAAACCAGTATCTTCTGATGGTTATAGCTACAGCAAACTAGTGTGCATGTTTGTTCAGGAAATACATGAATTACAAAATGGGAAACTTTGGGCCAAACCAGATGGCATGCCGTTCATACAATTAGCAACTGTATGAATATTTGTTTGTTTTTAACCATGCTGAGGCAGAGGAGGTGGGAGAGTAGGTGTTTTTTTTTAATACTTTGACCTCCACTATGCTCCTGTCTTGTATTGTGCCTGCTATTTTGCACTAGGAGGGAAACTCCTATTGGCACCATTGGTTTCCACTGGTGTGGATAGGGGATCCATATTGGACTCACACTGGGTGTCAAAGGGTTAAAGTCCCCCCCCCCAATCCCGCCAGGGCGCCAATCTGGATCAGGCCACCTGCATCACATTTTACTCTTTTAAAAAGAGAATAGCAACACCATATATAAATGTGGTAAATAAAATAAACCGTTGCTAATTGTGTGAATGCATCAAACCTAGTTTGGTCCTTTTGATCTTTAGTTTTAAATTGGTCCCATTTTTTCCCCTTCATGGTGATTTAAATTAGTCCAACATGATTGAGGGTGAAGTTGAGTTTGGAGCCTGGTGGGGTGGGGCGGGGGTGGATAATGACCAATTGTCCTCACCATTCTGCAACCTAGAGAGGTTTACTACCAAAGGTGCCACCATATAAGCTGAAAGGTTCCCCCATTCAAGCCCTGTGAATTCTTGACAATAGATCTGTTTGGGTTTTTGGGGAGGGACACTAGCAGATGAATAGTGGATGGATGAGTAGGGGGCAATCACCTTCAGTTTTTTTGGTAGGGGGGTCACCTTCTGCCCTTGAGGCACAGGGCTGTTACCTTGTGGCCTGTCCAAATGTGGCCGTTCTGTTTCCCCCTCTCCTCCATCAGCATTTCAGAGATGCTGTTTCATCTGAGCATAATGGAATTGTGTGTGCCCTTAGCTCTGGTACAATTCTTCTTGCTTTATGGGGCTGGCTCTTTGATGGATGGGGCAGGGGTGAGCTGGAGTGCCACACGGAACACTCGCCATGAAATATTTACATCTGGTAGCAGCGCCAGGGACTATGATTGAGTTTTGCCAGCCCTTTCCAGCGGGCCTCTGTCAGGGAGTGTCGCCAGATGATGGATGGATGGGATGCTCAGGTGTAGCACTCAACTGCTGAAGGAAAGGTTAGTTTATTTATATATTTATATATTTAAAATATTTATACTCCACCTTTCCATCCTTCAGAAACCACTGGTTTATCGCATTCACAGAGATGATGCTACCGTTACATTTCCCCCTGGACCACCTCTTGCCTCTCCTCCAGTGCCATCCTCCAGACCAGAGCTGATTCTGGGCATTGCTGGACCATCCACCTGTTGGCGATCACTCCCTGGCACATTCTGGCTCCAGCCCTCATCACCTACCTAGTTAGTATGAGTGCTGCAATATTCGTGATGCCCAGTGGTATAGAGGTAAATTTTGAAGTGTAGGTGTGCATCATGACAGTCCCATTGGCACATCCCCAAGAAGAGACCAAATGTTCAGGCACCTGTTTTGATCCATACCAAAGCCACTTCCAGCAGTTTTCATCTCCACCAGGGAAAGGTCTTTTGTAAAGCTAATGGATCTTAATTGCCCATTCAAGACCAAGCCGCCCCAAAATGCTTTGCACTGCAAGAGGGAACAATATATTGTTGTTGGGAAAACCCATTTCTCCTCCAGCTTTTGTGAAAATTGCGGCTAAGCTCAGATGGAACAGGGAAGCCGGTGGGGGGAGGGGCAGATGATGTCAGCATCCTTGCTAATAAAGACGTGCTGCGCTGCGTCCCTGCCAGGCCTGGCTCCACTACATCACTGGCGATGCCTTCACAAGTGGGTTGGATAAAAATAGCCTTTATTCCCCTGGTTCCTCAGCTCAGCTTTGAAGGCTGTGGGTTGGGTCCAGTCTTAGGCGTGTGCTCGGTCATCTTGAGGCTATGTGCTCTTCAAGAACACCCATGAAGCTTTTCATAGAATCATAGAATAGTAGGGTTGGAAGGGGCCTACAAGGCCATCGAGTCCAACTCCCTGCTCAGTGTAGGAATCCAAGTCAGAGCATCCCTGACAGATGGCTGTCCAGCCTCGTCTTGAATGCCTCCAGTGTGGGAGAGCCCACTACCTCCCTAGGTCATTGGTTTCATTGTTGTATTGCTCTAACAGTTAGGAAATTTTTCCTGATGTTCAGCCGGAATCTGGCTTCCTGTCACTTGAGCCCATTGTTCCGTGTCCTGCATTCTGGGATGATCAAGAAGAGATCCTGGCCTTCCTCTCTGTGACAACCTTTCAAGTACTTGAAGAGCGCTATCCTATCTCCCCTCAGTCTTCTCTTCTCAAGGCTAAACATGGCCAGTTCTTTCAGTCTCTCTTCATAGGGCTTTGTTTCCAGTCCCCTGGTCATCTTCATCGCCCTCCTCTGAACCCGAAGTTTTGCTGGGGCAGAGTGGGCTGGTGTGTCTTTGGGCACAGGGAGCGCATGATCGAGTGCTCCTAAATCTGTGCTGGCTTTCAACTAGAAGGCCCTTAACACAGCATGGCCCTCGCATGCTGCCTCCTGTGCTGTGGCATGTCATTATTGGATTGGTCTCCAGGCCACCAGTGGTCCACTGAGAGCCTTTTTGGAGGGTGAGGTCTACTAGGCTAAGGGAGAAATGTCGAAGGCCCTTTTTTGCCACTGCACACAGAGATGAGCAGCCATGCTGGCTAACCAGAGATGTAGTCCAACACATCTGGAGAGCACCAGATTGGAGAAGGCGCTGAGGCAGTATCTGGGTGTCTGAGTACATAGAGGGGAGGGCTGGGCTGCTTAGTTGAAATGAGAGCCCCTTTGCTGTTGTCCGAAATGTCCACCATCAAGTTCCTGTGCTCATCCATCGCTCACAGTAACTCTCCCTTGGAAGCCTCTCCCATCCATCATGATGGAAACAGCCCATCAATCCATCTTCTGTCAAGGAGCCCCTGTTTCCACCCATTTTGTACCATTCCTGAAAGGAGGGAGTCTCAAACGAGCCACTTGGAGTGTCATGGGCATAATGAAGCAGGCAGCAGAAAAGTGGTTTCTCGGGCATCCAGCACTACTCAAATTTGTTAGCTGGAGTAGATCTTTCATTTTGAAATTGGAAGGTTATGAGGTCAGAGGCTGACTGTACAGGCCGTTTAGACTGGAGTAACAGATATTTTCTTGGCCTGTGGGGGCCTGGCCCTGTTAGCAGTATTCCAGCCCCTCCACCTCCTGGTTTCTGGACCTTCTGCTTACGTTTCCTTCTTATAAAGAACAAGACTCCAACCTTTTTACTTTTTGGAGAAGTAAGCGAGGATGTTCAGGCAGTGCTCTGTCCAAATGCTCAGTGAGGGGTAAACCATCTCCCACCTTCCATTGTTCTGGGCAAGTGTGATTAACAAGGACTTGGCACTTATTTAAGAAAGACTAAAGGACATAATAACTTGGACATAATAGATTATTATAACTTGGACACAATAGATGACTTGGACATAACTTGGTCCGAATAGTTGACTTGGACGTAACTTGGACCTAATAGTTGATTTGGACATAACTTGGACATAATAGATGATTGGTGTTTAGTTTTTAGCTGATTTGCAGTGGCCTCCCAACCCTTAGCACCAGGGGTTTTACATCTGTACATAAGGCACACACAAAGAGTAAGAAATATAATTATTGCAAAATATTACGCCCTTGGCACTTCTGTCTTGCCAAGACAAGGTTTGAGCATAATTGGTCCAAAATGAACAGGGTATTATTACGTTTGACCCTTTGGGTTAAAGAGCAGGGTTGGAGTCGGGACAAACGTCTTGGCAGCCTACTCCAGGCCCGGCCCATGGCCGCAGGTTTTCAGGTTTCCTTTGGCACTTGTGAGCTCTCTGTGCCCTGAAAGACGGGGCGGAGAGGCCTGGAGTGTAACACACCACCGCAGGATAAACAATGGCAGCGGCCTTTGCCATGGTTACGAGGGAAAACAAACGCTGCTCCACAGCAGGGGTATTTATATCCTTCTGAGCCGATCCGCCGCCTTCTCCCTCTCTCCATAAAGGTCGGTGGAGCGAGGGATGGGTGGATTTATAAGACATGCTGTTTATACAAGACGCAGGCAAGTCCTCATGGGAGCTGAGTACTGCTGTAGAGGCAGCCAGGAGGAACCCCCCTTCTGGCTTGGGAATTTAAAGGCCAACTGTGGGTTGGGTTTTGGCCAGAGCGCTTAAGCCCAAATGTTGGCAGAAGCAACTATGCACTGGTCTTCTGAAGAAATTGTTTTGTGGTGGTAGTGGTGCGGAGGGTTCTGCAAACTAGTGGCTGGCTAGTTGGGTAACTGCTCTGCCATTCTAGTCCTTGTGGATCTCAACCAGTAGTTTAAAACACTCAGGGGTCCCCAACCTTTTTGGGTTGGTGGGCACATTTAGAATTTTGAGCGTGCTGTGGGCACTCTCATTAAATGGCTGCCAGAGCAGAGGAGGGGCTTGTCCATTCATAAAATGGCTGCCACGGGGGAGGGGCATGTCCATTCATAAAATGGTTGCCACAGGGCATGTGCCTGGTCACAAAAGTCAGTCTGTTGAGACTCTAAGGAAAGTCACTTGCCCAAGAACCTACAGTAAGTACAAGGTGGAGGTGGACGTTTGAGCTCCAAAACACAAAACCCCTCTTTTGAATCCAGATAAATCTGGCATTGGAGGGCAGCCCCTCGCTTTGCAGCCTGCCAGCCTCCCATTTTTTCTTAAGTCTTAAGAAATAAAATAAAAATGGGGAGGGGCAGGGACCGGACAGGTGCCGAGACACTTCCGCGAGCACGTTGGTACCCACAGGCACCACACTGGAAACCCTAGCTTGACGTCTGGTGAACCCTGAGGATCCCCGGCATCTTTGTCAAGGAACTGGTGTACGTTGCAGTAGATTCTGAGACATGTTCCATGTCTGTGGCATGCTGGTGTAGCCTGTTGCCCCATATGGCTATGGCCAGGAACACACTACAAAACTTCCCTACAGCTGTACGTTGGAGAGAAGGTTGGTAGTTGTGGAGAAGCTGTCTTTCGATGAAAGCTCATCCGCCATTACTCATCTTCTCCAGGAGAAACCCCCGATGAGCTTTCAAGGAACTACCACAGTTCAACATTCATGTGGGCCCTCTCTGAGGAGTTTCGCTAGTCTTAACTTCTTGCTTTCTGTCATACCCCTCTGGAGCCAAACATTGTAGGGGAGCTGCCTGTGCTGGGGTTTTTCAAACCAGATCAGGGGGATCCTGGACCCTTGGGGAGATGGCTGTCATGCATTCTCTTCAAGACACACTTAGCCCCCCTTGGACTCAGTGGCAGATGCCGAGTGGCTCCCTTGCCCCAAGGAGCAGTGGTGCCTAAAGGAGCAGGCTCGTCCAGCCACCAGAGGCAGAAGTGCCCGCCTGAGGAATAAGGACTTGAGCAAGGCTCTTCTTGTGAGTAGACCATTCCTCAGGTGGCACTGGTGGCCTGTAGGTGTGCTCTGGGTGGGGCTCTGAAGGCTTCAAAGCCTTCGGTTCAAGTCACAGACCGCTGGAACAATGTCTGTGCACCAGCTCCCAGATCAGCTCTTCTCTGGAACGCTGTGTTTGGACCGCCTGCTGACCTCGCCTTTGGAACTGGCCCTGGCTAAATCCCTGGAGCTCTGTCCCTGTGCCACCATAAGCAGGACACTTTCTGCAAAACATCTGGAAGGTTTGCTTCTTATAGGAGCTTCCGAATGTGAGGCAACAATCAACGGGTGCTCTAGTCCCAGCTCTTGTCTTGGCTGCATAGAGAGTGTTTGTTTTCTTTACCAGCTCATCCGGTCTTGGTGGGAGGCAGATGGTACATGTAGTATGGCTTGACTAACAACCTGCCTTGGTATTTTCTGTGGCTCTTGGATCAGGATTTTTGGAAGCCTCTGAGAGATTACTGTAGTTCTAATGAAACTCCTTTACTTCCCACAGCATTCTTCTTTTATTTTGCACGAGAAGGAGGAGCTTTTTAAGTTCTGTAATTTTTCATCTGGGGGGAGCATGTGAAATTCAAAGTGCTAGCCAAGACTCACTCATGTCTTTTGTCTTGCGATATGAATTGCCAGCCACAGTTGCTCAGGCAAATGGATCCATGAATTTCTGCATTTTTCCAATACATTTTTCCAAACTGAAAAGTGGGGGCGAAATTTTTGGGAGTTTTGAACCAAGGTTTCCCTGCTCTGGCTCCCAAAGCAACAGGAAACAAATGCTGTAGAAGTTAGAACTTCTTCAGGAAGGCAGTGTGGGCTGCTTCCTCCATGCAGGGCTCCTTAGCAGGCCAAGCACTACTTTTTTGGCCCAGGTAGGTCCATTTCTTCTCCCTACATGCTCTAGTAATAAATTTATATGGCACTTTTGCAGTATCCAGTGTTGTTCCTCAGTGTGGGGAAGCATTCAAAACATGATGTTTACCCCTCCTGCAAAGTGATGTGGTACAGTCCAACAAGAGCTGCACCATACAATTCTCCTGATAGTATAGCTTGGCTTGTGCTGCAGCTCCTTTGAAGGACATTAAAACTGGGTTCAATTTGGTAGGGGAGAATTCACACAGAGTATAGCAGGGGTGGGGAGCCTCTTTTAGCCCACTGGCCGGATTCCATTTTGGAGAAGGTCTCGGGGGCTGCATTTCAGTGAAGGGCGGGGCTATAAAAAAGGTAAAAAAAAAAAAAAAGGTAAAGGTGTCCCCAACTAGTCGTGTCTGACTCTAGGGTGTGGTGCTCATCTCCATTTCTAAGCCGAAGAGCCAGCGCTGTCCGAAGACGCTTCCGTGGTCATGTGGCCAGCATGACTGAACACCAAGGTGCACGGAACGCTGTTACCTTTCCTGCCAAAGCAGTACCTATTTATCTACTTGCAATTTCTTTCTTTCGAAGTGCTAGGTTGGCAGGAGCTGGGACTGAAGACGGGAGCTCACTTCATCACGCAGCACTCGGGTCTCGAACTGCTGTCCTGCTGACCTTCTGGTCTGCAATTCAGCATCTTAACGACTAAGCCACCGTGGCCCCTATAGGCAAAGGGGGCAGGGCTAAAAGACAAGCATGTTGTAGCTTAAAGCTCCTACTGCGAGTAACTAAGCCTTTGGAGAGCCATTTCAACCTTTTAGAATGGGGGGAAAACTCCACAAAAGCTGGGAAAATGCCCAACTGTTGGTAGTTGGGAGAAAGGGGGAGGGGCCAGGGAAGGGGGCATGGCCATCTGGGGAACCTAGGAGGGCCGCATTTGGTCCCTGGGCTGGATGTTTCCCCACCCCTGGGGTATGGCAACAGGGAGAGCTTTGTACTGGGGCATCTGTTCCATCTGTCCCTATATTAAATATTGTTAGTGTGTACACCCCAGTTCTTCAGGCTCCATCTTTCCACTTGGTCTCTAAAGCAGATGCATCATGATATGCATGCATCCAGTGTGCGTACCATCACTGCACGACACTGTTTCCCATCCGTTCTCCCCCCACCCATTTGTTGTTGTTCAGTCATTCAGTCATGTCCAACTCTTCGTGACCCCATGGACCATAGCATGCCAGGCCTTCCTGTCCTCCGGTGTCTCCCGGAGCGTGCTCAAGTTCACAGTCATTGCATCGGTGATGCTATTTAGCCATCTCATCCTCTGCCGTCCCCTTCTCCTTTTGCCTTCAATCATTCCCAGCATCAGGGTCTTTTCCATTGAGTTTCCTCGCCCATTACCAAGAGAGTAAATGTTGCCAGATGTATTTTGTGTTGCAGCTGATCTTTTAAAACTACGTCCAGATCCGAGGTGAGATTAAGCATTCTACCAAGGGTTTGTGCAGCTTAAAAAAAGAAAGTTGTTACTGCCAATAGTTCCAAAGCCAGGGCAAGGCAGGCTATAGCAGAGGGAATGAAGGCAACGCGCGGCAGAGGAGTGGTGTCAGCACTGTGCAGAAGTGGGGAATGATGCTCAGGCAGCGATCCTTGGTGTGACAATAGGGGTGTGCTACCCAGACTCAAGCCTTGTCCCTTTATTTTATTGGTGAAATGTTGGAGGGCATGCTAGGGTGGAGGACTTGGAAGCTGCGATGGCAGTGGGGCGAAGGAGACAGGTGGGACCTGTTGGAAGAACCTTACACTGGACAGAGCGACACTGAGCTCTGTACATTGTCAGTTGGAAGAGACGAAGGGAGCGGGGGGTGGCTGTGTTTGCAGGTTGTGTCATTTAATCAGGTGGTCTCTATGTACTGGCCTCTCCCTCCTTTGGCCCCCTTTCCTTCAGTTTGTGAGTTTGTCCTTCTTTGCTGCTACAGCACGCTGAGTGGATAGGGTATTTTCTGAAGAGAGCTCCCTGCTGAGAGGCATTCTATATCTGCCAGCGTCCCAGCTCTCCTGCTCCCAAATCACCGACACCTTCTGACTTCAGATGCTGAGCTGCTCCTGAGGAGGACCTGGGACTGGGCTTGTGCGATTAAAGCCTTGAAAATACTTGCATCTGGGTGGGAAAAGGGAAGGGAGTGAAGGCTCTGCCAGTCAGAGGAGATACTGCAGGAACTCATTTTGAAAGGGCAGCCTCTGTTTTCCACACTACAATACTTTTTGTTTTGCATGGAGTGCAAAAGTCACAGCAGGATGTTTCAAAAGGGGATTAGACAAATTCATGGAGGATGAGGCTATCAATGGCTACTAGTAATCATAGATTACCTTCAGTATGGGAGGCAGTATGCCCATGTACGCCAGTTGCCGGGTAACATGAGTGGGAGGGTGTTGTTATGCTGAGCTTGTGGGCTTCTCATAGGCATCTGGTTTAGATAGGCCTTTAGATGGTCTGACCTAGTACAGCTTTTCTTATGTTAGTAAATCACTTGGTTCATTCAGGTGCCTTGGAGAACTTTTTTTTCTCAACCTGCTTTTCTGGAAGGATAAAGTTAGAATTTATATTATGCCATATTTCATCTACACACACACACACACACACACACACACCCTTCTGTGTCAGCCTTCCCCAACCTGGTGCTCTCCAGATGTGTTGGACTACAACTCCCAGCATCGCTGGCTGGGGATGCTGGAAGTTGTAGTCCCAACACATCTTGGAGGGCACCAGGTTGGGGGAACTTGCTCTGTGCAAACACCTACCACCATTGGGTTAGTGGCTATGAGGTCATGGCATGTTTACAAACATCCCAACTTCCTAGTGGGAAAGTAATGGCAATAGAATGTTTGCAAGCACTGATGCTTCAGTGAGGGAAGGGGAAGTTCAGTTTGGCTGAAAGAACATTTGTATGGGACCTATACAAGAGAGGGTTCCCCTTTGTTCTGGGGCAAAAGGGACAAAAGGGGTGGGAGGAGGAAGGGAAATTGAGGCCAACTTCATGACTTTGGATGATGTGTGCCAAAATATGGGTTGTGAATCGTAGTGTGGATCATTTGATTGCTTTTCCACATGTCAATTTTTTGTCAGGGTACACCATGTTTTGCAGTCTCCTTGACAACAATTCATCAAAAGCCTAATTTTGTCAATCCACCCTTTGTCAAGTATCCAGGTCTTATGACTTGCTCCTTGGTGGGTGGGTTTGTGTTGCTTCTGAGGTCTACTTGTTGGTCATAGAAAGAAATCCCTCCAGATCAGGTGACCTGGTGCCACTGTTTAGGTTTTCTTTTCCCTGTTGGCTCTTGTTGCAGTCGTCAGCTGCAGCTGCAACTCTCTTTTTGCATGATGTGCAGCTTGTTTGCTCCTGTTGTCTGCTTGTGGAATATGCATTATGAGAGTTACTTCTCGTGCCAGGAGACTGTGGCATAATTGGGAAAGGTTTTTTTCTTGGCCTTGGTGCCCTCACCTATATAATGGGTATAATCATGATCTACCTCCATAAAGCCATTGTGAGTGTAAACATGATCAAAAAGGTACAGTGCTTTGCAGACTGACACCCCACTCATATGCACCGCCTGGGTTCATTAAGGAGTACTCCCAGTTGCAGCCTAAACATGCTAGGTAAGTAAATAAGCTTATTTTAATTATTTTGTTGTTGTTGTTGAACTGATAGTTATATAATAATATTTATTACTGATAAAATGCCTCAACAGAGAGGTGCTGTACAGCAGTTACATTTAAAGGAATGAACCCTGCCTGCCTGCTTACCATGTGAAAAGTTACGTTACATTTTCTGTTAAAAGGAGAGCAGAAGGAAACATGGTTCAAATTTTGTTATGAAGTTACATAAATAAAACACACCATCTACTATATTTATGTCTCGTCTCAAATTATTCCAAAAGATATAAAAAGGATGCCAAATTTCTATAAATGCTTTTCTTGCTAGTTTGTTTTGGTGCATATGCATTTAATAATTTATCCACCATTCCCCATCCGGTGCCCTCCAGATGTATTGGCCTACAACCTCCATCATGCTGGCTGCGTGCAATGGGAGTTGTAGTCCAACACATCTGGAGGGCACCAGTGGGGGAAGGCTGACATTCTTGATATCCCAGATAGTGGGCAACCATTCTTTTGGCCTGGATGTTGTGATAGGCATACTGCCTCTGATACTGGAGGTAGCATAGAGCCATCAGGACTAGTAGCTGTTGATAACTTTATCCTCCATAAATTCATCCAGCCCCCTTTTAAAGCCATCCAAATTGGCAGCTATCACTACATCTTGTGGTAGCGAATTCCATAGTTCAACTATGTGCTGTGTGAAGAAGACTTTCCTTTTGTCTGTCCTGAATCTCCCACCAATCAGCTTCATGGGAGGACCCCGGGTTCTAGTATTTTGAGAGAGGGAGAAAAATGTCTCCCTGTCCACATTCTCCACATCATGCATGATTTTGTACACCTCTCTCATGTATCCCCTTAGCCTTCTTTTCTCCAAGCTGAACAACCCCAGCTGTTGTAACCTTTTCTGCACTTTTCCCAAATTTACAGTATCTTTTCTTAGGTGTGGTGACCAGAACTATACATGGTATTCCAAGTGTGCTCACACCATAGATTTGTATAAGGGCAGTATGGTCTTGGACAGTTTTATTCTCAGTTCCTTTCCTAATTTTGCCTAACATGGAGTTTGCCTTCTTTTTTTTTTTTTTACTGTGGCCACACACTGGGTTGACATTTTCATTGAGCTGTCCACCACAACCCCAAGATCTCTTTCTTGGTCAGTCACCGCTAGCTCAGATCCCATCAGCTTATTCTTGAAGTTGGGATTTTTTGCTCCAATGTGCATCACTTTACACTTGCTTACACTGAACCACATTTTCCATTTTGATGCTCATTCTCCCAGTTTGGAGAGATCTTTTCGGAGCTCCTCACAATCCCTCTTTCTTTTAACCACCCTAAATAACTTGGTGTCATTGGCAAACTTGACCACTTCACTGCTCCCTCCAAATTCCAGATCATTTATAAATAAATTGGAAAGCATTGGTCCCAATACTGATCCCTATGGGACCATTTACACCCCTCCATTGAGAGAATTTACCATTTATTCCTACTCTCTGCTTTCTTTTCTCTAACCAGTTAATGATTCATAAGAGGACCTCTCTTATTCCTTGCCTGCTAGGTTTGCTGAGGAGTCTTTGGTGAGGGACTTTGTCAAAAGTCTTTTGGAAGTTCAAGAAAACAATGTCTCTCTTAAATTGAAATGTACTGAGGCACAGGGCAATTCTGCAAGAGGGAGAGCTCTGCTTAGACTGCTTTCCTGTCCAATCTTAACATTAGCATTTCCTTCTATATCCAAATTCACCAGATACTACTTTAGCAATTAGGGTTGGCATGCCGGTGAATTGATCAGTCAAATATTGTCATTTGGCTCACCGATGGTTTGGCAGTGGTTAAATATTTCAAGAATGCCACTGTGTAGATGGCAGCATACCCTTTTAAAATTTCATGATAGTGTCATTTGTTAGCAAGGGTAGTCCAATATATCTGGAGAACATCAAATTGGGGGAGGCTGCTCTAAATTGCCATATCAGTACAAGGTCATAAACTGGTACTTTTGGGTACTTATGCACAGAAGAGGACAAATGGTTTTCACAGTATAGATCTGATTAGGGATGGTGGAGAATTCCACCTTGGACCCCCACGAGGCTGGATTCTAAAGAATCTGCCCCCCCCCGGAGTCTGTGGCAGAACGGAGCACTTCCCTCTGCCTCCCTCCGGAATCCTCTTCAGCCGGATCCTCCTTGCAGCGATCCTGCGGAGTCGCCGGCCGGCTCTGGAGCACCAGCGATACAGCCGCCATTGCCGTATCGCTGGCTGAGGGGGACTGTCTCCGGATGCAAATGGTGTCCAGTACGCCATTTGCGGCCGTAAAGGTCTTAGTTTAAGCTAAATGCAGCCATTTACGGCTGCATTTACCTTAACCTAAGACCTTTACGGCCGCAAATAGCGTACTGGAAGCCATTTGCGTCCGGAGACGGTCCCTTTCAGTCAGCGATATGGCAATGGTGGCCGTATCGCTGGCACTTCAGAGCCGGCCGGCGGCTCTGCGGAATCGTCGCAAAGCGGAGCCAGCTGGCCAGGATTCCAGGGGGAGGAACGGATCGCCTCCCCCCCGCGGGTGGATTCCCCCCGGAGCAGCAGGTAGGGAATCTGCCCATCCCTAGATCTGAATCCTTGTTGTATGTCTTGTGCATGTCATTATCTGCAAAGAGCTTAATTGTATATCATCTGATATATCCAATTACGGCTCTTTTTGCTCGCTTGTTTCATGGCTCTGACAAATTATATTCTCAAATCGGCTACCTGTTCTGGGCCCTTATCCGCAAGGACAAATTTGGCTTGCGCAGAGGGGAGGAAAATTGGTGTGTTCCTGGCAACCATATTTGCAACACCTGTGACTCATCTTTGTGCAGTTCATCTCGTCCTTCCAACTCTGCTGCCTTTTTCCATTTTAGGGCAAGTGTCCTGTTAGTTACCCATAGCCACATGTGACTCTCTTTGCTAAGCTGCTTAGAAAACGCCTTTAAAATGGTGTGTGTCTGTGTGTGTTTGTAATGGAGTAGACATTTTAAAAAGAAATTTGCAGCAAAAGTTTTAGACACTAATGCCTAGCAGCTGATTCCAGTTAATGGAGTATTCTTCTCAAATGCTGTATTTCTTATGACCCTTTTTTGTGGGATGCTAATCCCATCGGGGGATTAGAAGGGAGAAGCAGAAAGATGGGCAGATGTCCAGGACTGGGGTGGGTGGGTTCATAATGAAGTCATTTAAGTTGCTATGCATGCCTTTTGGGAAACAGAGGTGCTCCACTGAGCTACTTACAGGCAACCCGGGACTTCAGTAGTTCTCTGTGGTGCTCCAGGCTAGTGGTACAGTACTACAGCTTGTGCCATGGACATCCTATACTTGAAGGTCACTAGCTAACATCAATACTTACACACGTTGTGTGTTTATCCCTAAATCTGAGGCATCCCACGTGGTGCCCATGGGCACCACTCTCAGTGCCTGCCAGGCTCCCTGCCTCTCCTGATTTTTATTTTATTTCTTAAGATTTTTTTAAAAACTGGGATGTTGGCATACTGCAAAGTGAAGGGCCGTCCTTCAGCAGCATCTTGATTTGGGTCTGAAAGAGTGGTTTTGTGTTTTGGAGCTCAGACCCTAATCTCTGCATTGTACTTGGGTTCCTGGGCGAATTACTTTCCTTTTAGTCTCACCAGTTTGCCTTCTGGGTAATGAGTGTTTTGTGACTGGCCATGCCACCATGGCAGCCATTTTATGAATGGGCAAGTCCCCCCATAGCAGCCATTTTGTGAGAGTGCCCATGACACTTTCAAAATTCTAAATGTGCCCATTGTTCCCATAAGGATGGAAACCCTAAACCACTAACATCTAACCTTGGAAATGTTGGAGGAAAATTTAAGTAGAACATAAATTCAGATGCTTGAAAATCTGAGCTAAGGGAACTTCCTCGAGCATTTTTTCCCTGAGATTTTCAAATGTGTAAAAAAAAAAAAAAAACCCTTCCAAAAACGTGCTGTAAGATGTTTTTGCTTGACTTCTTGGAATTCTTTGCACCCCACCCCCAGAGTTCTCACACTCCTTATCTGAGGAAGACACTCCAAATTCACTTTCGGATTTTACTTTTGGCAAAATCCATGGACAAACTAGGGATGTGAGAAATTGTGCTAGTGTTGGCAAAACTCTTTTTTGACCTTGAACATCCCTCAGATGATTTGGCTAGGGTGGCCACACATTAATTGCCAAAAAAGAGGAAATGTATTGCCCAAAAAGAGGGCAGAAGTGGGCACACATTTTCATTGAAAAAGTTGCTTATGCTAAAATATAGGTAGAGATCCAAATGTATAATTATTACAATTTAAATAGTAATACAGCCCATCTTACCCTAGTGTGGAGAACTGTGACCAGTGACCTGTGTGCTTGCCAGTTCAGCCCGCTGCCACCCATGCGCTAACCATTGTTGGGCACCTTCAAGGCCTGGCTCTCCGTCCTGATGGCTCTTTATCTTTAACCTAGAATTGGTTTCAATAGAGGGGGAGGCATGGGGGGGGGAGGTGTGCCTCTGAATGTTGACATGGTTGTTTCATTTTATTTCATTTGAGAATGTATAAACCATACCTTCACCAATAAATTGGATGGCACGGCCTGTCACAAAACACTCATTTCCCAGAAGGCAAACTGGTGAGGCTAAAAGAAAAGTTAGCTGCCCAAGAACCTAAGTATAAGGCAGAGGTGGGGGGTTGAGCTCCAAAACACAAAACCACTCCTTCCAACCCAAATAAAGGTGGTGCTGCTGGGAAGTCCTTTGCTTGGCAGCATGCTAGACTCTCAGTTAAATTTTTTTTAAAGAAATAAAATAAAACTCAGGAGTCTGACGGGTGGCAAGTGAGGTGTCCATGTGGGCACTGCATTGGAGACTATGGGCACTGAGGAACTGAGACTATTCCAGGGACAGGGGACAGTCACTCATGTATATTTAACATACATATTACATACTTTAAATCCAAACAAGGCAGCCAGAAATCTAAGGAGCTGAAACAGAGGGAATTAAAAGTGGGCAAAGGACCCCCAATGTTTCAAAACAGCCAGGAAGGGGGCATTGTGTTACAAGTTGGTACGGGGCTCAGAAACATGATGCTTGGGTTCTGCCTGCACTTCTGTAGGTCTGGGCCATGAACACTCACTCCGGATTTCCTCTTTGGTGCTGTGATGGAAGCAGAGGTGGAGCTCAGTCACAGCCAAGCAGGAGCCACCTGAAAGTGCTTCTTGCAGCAACAAAGTCCAGATAGCCAAAGAGCAGCATCGGAACCTGCAGCCTCCTTCACAATGAGTTGGGCCAGCTCAGAACCTCATCATCACGGCAACCATGTAAACACACATGGTGCCAGAATCAAGAGCAGCAACTGCCACATTCTGATTCAGTTCACACAAGGTGGCACACTTGGGTCCCAGTGGAGGTTCATGAGGCGCAAGCCCGCAAGGTTGCCAACTCTTTTCCTGCCCCTGCTCCTGCCCCTATAGCAAGAGCTTGACAAAAAAAAAAATCAGGTGAGTTTTCCCCATCACTTTATCTCCATGCTAGGAAAAACATCACCACCTAAATTTCTTCATTCAGGTTGTTAAAAACACAGAAGCCAGGTCAATAAACAAAGCTGGAAACTTTACGATTAGGGATGGAAACGGAAGACTGAGCTCAAAGATGTGTATATTGCCTCCTGTTTTATCCAAATGGCCTGGGGGTGGGGGGAGATGCAAAACATTTGGGGTGCTTAGAAATGTGGAGACATAACGAAGTCTTATAATGACATTCGAAAGGTAGTAAGCCCCAAAGTAATTTTTGAGTGGATACATGAGGAACGCACCTGAGGACTAGGATCTGTGCAAAGGGTGTGCTGTGCTGTTTGGATTTTCCGCCTCAGGTATTGGGCCTACTCTGCCCTCCTATCTAACGAGAGGGATACTTTTATGTTCACAGCCGCTGTGGCTGGGTCTTCTAGAGATGGGGCCTACCTGCGCATTTCACGGTTGCTGGGCTGGAAGGTGAGGCCTTGGCGAATGGAGACCTTCCTTGCCTGGTTCATTCTTCTGACAAACAACCTTCCTCCTCCTTTTCTGAGGAGAAAGTTACCAACTCCCAGATTCCAGTGTCAGTTGACTGCAATGTACGAACGGAACAGTGAGCCCAGCTCCCGGTTGTGGGGGAGGTCGTCTACCATGTGTCCTACTCAGTGGTATTGTGGTAAATGTTGAGGCGCAGGCATTCCTCATGACGGTTGCCGTAGCCACGCACCCCCCAAATGCAGGCAGCAGTGTGGATCCATATCAGCAAACCGCTTCTATCAGTTTTTATCTCTGTCAGGGAGCAGGTAAACCGAATGGGTCTTAATTGCCACCCCGAAACAGTTTGCATTGCAACAGGGCACAATATGTTGTTGGTGGGAAAATTCATGTCTCCTCCAGCTACTGTAAGGATTGCAGCTGAGCTCTGAAGGAACAGGAAATTCTCAGGGGGGTGACAGATGTCAGCATCCCTGCTAATAAAAAGGTGCCGCCGCTGCATCCCTGTGAACCTGGCTCCACTAGACCTACTTTACAAAGGGCCATCCTCTATTTAAAGGTGTCCTTCATTTGAAGGGATGTCCAGTCCAAGTCTGGTTTAAAGATAAAGGACCCTAAGATGGGAGAGCAAGGGCTTGGTTGAAGTTGCTCATCAAAAGCACCTGGAGAGCAGACAGAACAGACACAAAAATAATCTGGTAATAGTCTTCTCTGCCAGGGTGAGATGTATTTCTATTTAAATAATTGTCATAAATGGGTATCTCTGCATAAAAATCAGCATATACAAATTTTATGCAAATTGGTGCCTTGTCCTCTTTTTGGGTGATGTGTAAATGATACGCCTCCATATGTGAGGTGATCCCATTAGCAAAGGGCTGGATGCACCCGATCTCGTCTCATCTCAGAAGCTAAGCAGGGTCAGCCCTGGTTAGTACTTGGATGGGAGACCTCCTGGGGATCAGGCTTCCTGCACTGAGCAGGGGGTTGGACTCAATAGTCTTGTAGGCCCCTTCCAACCCTATGGTTCTATGATTCTATGACTCAAGAACTACAATTCCCTGAGTTCCCTACTTCCTGCTGCCATCTCCTGCTCCTGTGGCAGCAGAAGAGAAGGACAAGCACCATAATAGTAATCAGGGGTGTGGATCTCCTCCCAGGGACTTTGGAAGGGAGCCAGTTAGTTGCTGCTGGATATTGCAGGCTCCAGAATGTGTGAGAGACAATGAGTTGGGACTCTTGTCTCTGGACCACCTAGAAAAACTGACCACTGGATCCCAGATACTGGGAATGGCATCTGAAGGACATTTGTCAATCGGGTACAATTATCCTACATGATTGTCATACTACCATTGTTGTTGTTCAGTCGTTAAGTCGTGTCTGACTCTTCATGACCCCATGGACCAGAGCACGCCAGGCCTTCCTGTCCTCCGCTCTCTCCTGGAGTGTGCTCAAGTTCATTAGGAAAGCTTGTCCATCACTAATTCTAACAGATTTACTTTCTATTAATAAAAACATATCAGTGGCTGGATTCATAAACACTTGCACAACCTGGCGGGGGTGTGTGTGTGTGTGTGTGATTAATTGGACGTGCATCTGAATGCAGATCCCACTGAAAGAAAAGGAGAGCATCTCCACATCTCATTAAATGTAACAAACAGCATCTCCAACTATAAATGTAAGTAGCCCAAAACAGAAAAAAGGAAATTATAGGGACCCAAGAGGTTGAAATCGGCTAACCCTCCACTTCTTTCAAAGCAGGCAAAAGATTGTGGGGAGTGGGGAGAGGAGACAGAGGAAGACCCATGTTAAAAGTTTGTACAAGGCCGAGATAAATTATTCTTGGGCAACACTCCTTTGTGTAACCCAGCGTTCCCCAACTGGGCACCCTCCAGATGTTTTGGACTACATTCCTGACCATTGGCCATGCTGGTTAGACTGATGGGAACTGACGTAGCAAACATCTGGAGGGGACCAGGTTGGGGAAGGTTGGTGTAACACCCTTCTTGAGTCCTACATGCATTGCAGAGAGGTCTGGCTCCCCCCCTCCCCCTGGGTTCTCTGGTATGAACTGAGGTAGACTTGCCCCTTCCATCTCTTGGGTCGTCTGTGTGTGCCACACAGGGCAATAGAGTGTGTGTGTGTGTGTGTGTGTGCGTGCAAGCAAGCATGTGAGGGAGGGGGGATCTATGGTAACGACAAATAACTACAGGCTTCCAAGGCCAGCCAAAATGTGTGTGTGCCTCTCATACCTTTCTGTCTTTGATTCTACTGATCAGCTTATGTTCAGTTTTTCCTTGCTGCTTCTCTATGACCATTCTCCACACAGATATTTATTGGTTTGCTCCCTGGACCACATCTGTCTTGGTCTTGTTCTTGATCAGTATTTATTCTTCCTGGTAAATCGTAGCCAGGAGAGTGAGTGTCTCATTATTCTGTGGCAGCTTAGAAGTGCCACCAAATGTGGTTTTGGCCACAGAATCCTAGTTCTTAAACCTCTTTCTTCGTTTCTGTCTTTTTTCGTAAGCTTCTAGTTCTTATGGGTCAAAAATACACTTGAAATCTGGAAGGCAGAGGAGGTGCTGAACAATATTTCCATTGTGGTCAGAGTTATGCTCTGTTGAGTTCCTGACACTTCCTATGACAAGCAAAATAAATTGTGCAAAGTTTAGATGGGGTGACTATGAGTAAAATCTGTCTTTTAAAAGTCTATGTAAAGTGCTTAGGGTTTAGGGGGATTTTTTCTTTATAAAATGCTATATAAATCTTGCAGTAAATACTGTAAGTTAATCACATGCTATGCACTTGTCTAGCCTGAATCCCACCCCCATCAGTTTAATTGGTAGTGTGACACCTAGGGCATCTCTACACGAGCCTAAAATTCTGTTTTTAAACTGGGGCTTTCTGCTTCCGTTTTAAATGCAGGATCACAGCTGACTCCCTTTAAACGTGCTTCCTTTCCCCCCTCCTTTCCCCCTCCTTCTCCCTGTATCTGAGTCTTCCATTATCTTTCACTGATCTCGCTCCTCTTCTTGCCGCTTTTACTCTTTTCACGGAGGAAACTGAAGCGGAACGCAACGGGGTAATTTGATAGCTCATCATCTGCGATCTATTTAAAAATGGAACAAAGGGCATTTAGTGCAGGAGAGCTCCCTGTGAAGGAGCCCCTAGTGCCATGCGCTGACCGTAACATGGATCAGGTTTTTGCATTCCTTTACAACAGTGGCTTCCTGTGCCAAAATAAAGACAAACAAAATTGCATTTGAATTTACTCGCTGTGTCGAAAATGTTATTCTACAGCAAATCCAAGGACCTCATGGCAAATTCAGTTGTGTAGGCAATGGTGCTTTTGAACACTGCCCCCACCACCCCCAGTAAGGTGCTCCCAGAACTTAGGGGAACTTTGGGGTGGTCCCTGATACATCATCTTTAAGCATACTGACAAAGGGTGATGGAGCATTGCACCCTCTGTGACTGAACTGAAGAGATGCTTTGAATGAGGCACTCCCTGTAGAATGAGGCCTTCATCTTGCTCCCCCCCCCACCCCCATTCCAGTACTAAGGAGTTATCACTCCTATAAACAATTCATGCATCCCTTAGTGCAGATATTAAAACAATTAAGCTCCTCGAAGCGGCCTTCAGGGTGGTGCTCCTTGTCCGTTGTAAAAGGTCCCTTTTGTTCTGTACCCTGGGCTGGAGGCCAGGCAGCTCATTCTTACACAGCTGGCAACGTTGCCATTCCAGGCAAGGATCTTGGAGCCTGGCCCTGCCCCAGGCTACTTGGACTTCTGGACTTGTATACGCACCCGTGATCTGTATTTACCAAGCCTGGTGCCTTTTTGTTGTTGCTCTCTACCCCTGGTAAATCACTGACCCGGTATGATGTCTGTCTTTGCCTTTGGGGCATGCCTTGTTCAGAAGGCTAGAGTTGCTAGTGATCATTCTTCAGGATGCAGGTCCTCCTGTGGGGTCTCTGGAAGTTAATTGGTGTGTGTGTTTGGATGCACCTCGTTTCAAGTGCACATGAGTGTAAATGTGTACAGATGAACACTAAGGCAGTCTGCATTGCGCAGTCTTCCATTTTACACTGCAGAGGCCAAGATACCTTTTGAGCCGTGATAGCATATTGTCAGACAGGCATGTATTTTCTAGTAGAGATTTGGGTTAAAACAAACAAACACTATCTTGGCTCTTAAACCCCATGCTGGCAAAAAGGGTAGGCATGGTCAGGCACCTGGTGAGGGTCCTCACCCCAGCAGGGGCCCACTGACAAGTGTGTGTGGACCTGCTCCTCCTTTTCCCTGTTGCAACCTGCTTGTTCCCCTGCCTCTTGCTCGGGCCCAGACATCGGTGCTGGTGAGAAAGAGGAGCAGTAGATGCCATGGCCTCCTTGCTCACTGGCTGTCCTCCTGCCAAGCGAACAAGTGGTAGCAGTGGTGAGAAAGGAGATTAGGAACAATGGCAGCTGGTGACAACGGCAGGAGGCAGACACACTGAGGGGCAGGGGGCACCGAGAGCGGCTTGCCCAGGGGTCCTCCAAAACCTGAATTACTGGCACTGCTTAGACCAGCGGAGGATAAGATCTTGCCCAGGTGCCAGAACTTCTGGAAGTTCTGCACAAATGGCAGACCTTTCAGAAACGTCCTTCACATAATTTGCAACATTGACCTGGAAAAAGTAAAATGTGGGGAAGAAACACCTACTTGGAGACCATCGTGGCTGTATGAAGAAGTGTTATTTATTATTCACGTTCAATGAAAGTTTAAGAATAAAAGTTGGAATGAAATTGCCATGATGTTTAGATTCTCTCGAGCCTTGTGTGGCGCAGAGTGGTAGGCGGCAGTATTGCAACCGAAACTCTCCCCACGACCTGAGTTCGATCCCAGCGGAAGCCTGGTCCCAGGTAGCCGGCTCAGGTCGACGCAGCCTTCCATCCTTCCGTGGTTGGTAAAATGAGTACCCAGCTTGCTGGGGGAAACGTAGTCACGACTGGGGAAGGCAATGGCAAACCACCCCGCTACAGACTGCCATGAAAACACCAGCACAAGCGGCGTCCCTCTAGGGGTCAGCAATGACTCGGTGCTTGCACAGGAGGAACCTTTCCTTTCCTTAGATTCTCTGAGAAATCAACCTTGTAATTCAGAGCTATATTAACAATAACATATTTAAATTAATGGTGCCGGGGCGGGGGGAGCACAAAGGTTAACACATCCAATCTCTCCATCCAAAACCGCAAGGGAAACTACCTAGAGCAGTTCCCCCAATCACAGCATCCAGACCGCAGTGTGTTCCATAAGCTGGGGAAATAGTGACTCTAGAAATCGCTATGGAATAATTTTGACAGAGGAGTTTTCAGAACATAGGAACCTGCCTTATACTGAGTCAGACTATGGGTCCACCTAGCCCAGTATTGTTGACACTGACTGGCAGCCACGGGTCTCCAGGGCTTCAGGCAGGATTCTTTCCAGCCCTACCTGGAGAAGCTGGGGATCAAACCTGGGACCTTCTGAATGCAAAGCATGTGCTCTACCACTGATCTACGACCCATCCCAACCCATCTCTGGTTTTGATTATGAGATGATATTTCTATATGATATACTGAGTTTTCATTGCCCAGATTCTGACCAATTTCCTATTGTTTCTTCAGTGCTTTGATGTTACCCAGCCGTTACCCAACAGTCCACGCATTGGCCAGAATGCCAGAAGGTGGAAGTAGTCTGGCTAGCTTCCCTGTGTTCACGTTTTGCTTTAATATTTCTGAAACCATAAGGGCTAGGCACTTAATTTGGTTGTTAATGCAAGCTAAGAATCTGCCCCAAATGGGCAATGTGGATGGCATGCCTAGAATCCGGGCAAAATCCTGCTCAGCTCTCTGGGCTATGTGGCAACCCCATTCTTGTCTTTTATTGGGCATCTTATTTGCAGTACTATCACTAGAGCTGTGGGGGGAAACAAACAAAAAAAACCCAACACAAAAACCGAAGCAAAAAACTAGTGCCCAAGGGATCTTTGTATGTTGCAGTTGGCAGCTGAGTTATTTATTTATTACATTTCTATACCGCCCAATAGCCGAAGCTCTCTGGGCAGTTCACAACAATTAAAACCATAAAATAGAACATGATACAATATAAAAGTTTAAAACACCACTATAAAATGAAAGTAAAAACCAAAATAAAAACTGGCAGCAATACAAAGATTTAAAGTAGAGATTTAAAACAAGAGAAACTGAAAGACGGCTGCATTCCTTTTTGCTTTGTTGCCCCCTCCCTTCCCCAAAATCAGGTGCTAAGTTTTTTTGGATAATCCTTTGCTGCTGACGACAGGAGGCATTTGGCTCATCTGATTAAAGACCTAGACCACGGTTAGATGAAATTCCTTTTGCCTCTTGAGCTTAGCTATACATGGCAGGCTCACCCTGGCTTTTCTTTCCAAATTTTGCAGGTTGATGTAGCTTCTGCTAGGTCTCCATAGAACAGCCTTCCCCAAACAGGCACTCTCCAGATGTATTAGACTCCAACTCCCAGCATTCCCCAGAACAACCATGATGGGTGAGGTGAAATGACTGCTTAGACTGGCATCGTGTTTCCATCAGTGGGCAGTCAGATGCCTCTAGAACATGGGTAGGCAACTTGCTGCCCTCCAGACGTTTGGCGTACAACTCCCATCAGCCCTAGCGAGTATAATCAATGCTGAGGGATGACGGGAGTTGTAGGCCAAAGCATCTGGAGGGCCATAAGTTGTCCACCCTTGCTCTAGAAGCCCCCAAGCAGGGTGTAAAGGTGATGGCCCTCTCACGCTATTTGTCCCCTTAGCAATTTGTATATCGACTTTGAACACGGAATGTCCATTTGGCTCTTATGGCGAAGAGCCATTGGTAGACTGACCCTCCTTCTCCATTAATTTGTCTACCCTAGGGGTGCAGAAACTCAGGCCTGGGGACCAAATCCAGCCTGCCCAGGGTCCCAATCTGGCTCTGGGGTTCCCCAAGTGGCTACACCCTCTTCTCCTGTCTCCCGTTTCCCTGACCACAGATTATTTATTACATTTATATCCAGCCTTTTTTCCTCCTTAAGGAACTCAAAGTGAGATACATAATTCTCCTCCTCTCCATTTTATCCTCACAACAACAACCCTGTGATTGTAAGTTGGGCTGAGAGTCACTGGTTGGCCCAAAGTCATCCAGTGAGCTTCCTTGGCCAAGTGGGGACTAGAACCCAGATCTCCCGCCTCCCAGTCCAACAATCTAACCACTGCACCTCACCGGCTTTTGTGCAGCTTTCCCCCCATTCTAAAAGGTTGAAATCCCTCTCGTAAGGCTGAGTTCCTGGCAGGAAGAGCTTTCAGCTAAAGCATGCTGGTATTTTGACCCACCCCTTTTGCCTTTGGCACCCCTGTGCTTTCAGCCAAACCTACTACTAGAACGTCCGTCCCCCCCCCAACTTCTCTGAAATGGAATTTGACTCTCGGGTTTGACACTGTGGTCTAATCCTTTTAAAGCTGTGTAAACTAGTGACCATCGCCACATCTTGTAGGTACAGAATGCTGCAAATGGATTGTGCATTGTGCAAAGTACTTCCTTTTGTCTGTTCTGTAAGCTACTGCCAGTCTTTGTAGTTTCCAAGTTATGAGAAGTGTTTTGTAAACCTCCCAGAGAGCTTTGTATTGGGCAGTATAGAAGTGGTGGTGGTGGTGGTGGTAATAATAACAATAACAACAACAACAACATCATCACCATCACCATAGTAGCAATAATCATAGCTCCATTTTATTCCACTCTAGTCAGACCTCAGTTAGAGGACTATGTTCAGTTCTGGGCATTGCACTTAGGAACGATGTAGACAAATTAGAACAAGTTCATAGGAGGGCAGTGAAGATGGTTGGGGTATGGAAAAGAAGTCCTATGGGGAAAGGTTGAAGGAACTTGGTGTATTTAGTCTGCAGGAGTGAAGACTGAGGGGGGATATGATAGTCCTCTTCAAATCCCTGGAGGGTTGCCACATAGAAGGTGAAGAATTGTTGTCTTTTAAACATTGCTCCTAACATCTATTTAAACATCTTGATGGCAAGAACAGTTTGATGAATGCAACCAGTTTACTAAATAGGTGGGCTCTCCCTCACTGGATGTCTTCAAGCATCTGGACAGCCACCTGTTGTGCTTTGGATTTCCTGCATCAAGCAGGAGGTGAGACTAGATGGCCTTTACAAGACCCTGTCCAACTCTTACAGTTCTGTGAATTTATTATAATGCATCTGGCTGCCGCTGACGATGGCAGCCGTGGATTTAGTTTTTCCTCTTTAGTCTAACGAAATTATCTGTTTTGTTATGTCATGATGTTCTGTTTTCTCGCTGCTGCTTCAGGTCATTGGTTAGTGGTGTGTGGGGAAATGCACAGTGTCTCAAAGTCATGACACAGGTGGCTTTCGTAGATATTACAAGCGGGAAGGGGGAGCGAGGCCCTTGGCTGCCTTTTCCAGTGGCAGCTTTGTGTATGTCATAATGCCTCGTTCCAGCATCCTTTCTCTTCTCCAGGAATTGGGCAATTTTGGTCCATAGTTCATTGGCAGAGCACCTGCCTCGCATGAAGAAGGTTTTAGGTTTCCAGCTAAAAGGATCAGATAGAAGGTGATGGGGAAAGCTCCTGTCTGAAGCCCCGGAGAGCCACTGCCAGTCAGTTTCAGCAGCACTGGGCTAGATGGACCGATAGTCTGGTTCAGTATAAGGCAGCGTATCTCAGCCCGTAGGAGGCTGTGCTGGAATGACCAGCCAGGGAGGACACACAATTTCAGGCCTGAGGAAAGTACTCCATGCTATAGTTTCTAAGCTTTTCATTAAAAAGTGTCCACTTCTTTCATTCCTCAACAGCTCCGTCTCAAGAGTAGCAGAGATCCAACCTGGCTTACCCATATCGGAACCTTGTCACGCCTGGTCTTGTTGGTATTTTCTTGCCCCCAGAGCAATACAAAATGGTGTCCTCTCCGGCTCCAAATCCTGGCATTCCAGAGCTCCATGTTGATCCCCAGCACATCTTCTGTCAATGCTTTTCCAGCCCTGTTCACATATCTCCCCTGAAGTTGGCCTTTTTGGGCTCCTCATCTTCCCTTCAAGCCTTCGTCTTGCTGGCTGCTTCTGGACTCCTGTTTGGAAAGCATTAACATCAGAATTGCTGAATGAGAAGAAGGGGGCTTGTTAATAATTCAGTAGGGGAGAGAGTCCTTCTGCATTTCTAGGGGGAGCATTAAGCTATCCTGGAGTTCAGGCCAAGCCTCTCGCAACGATGATGATGTACAATTACCGTCTCTTTAACTCCAGTAGTAGCAAACTTTTAAAATCATCTTTATGAGGCTGGAGACAAGGCGATGGCTTCTGAGAGAGGCAAACCTGGTCAGAGAGGAAGGATCACTTTCCACGGTCCTTTTCAACCCCAGATCACCTTGGGTCAGACAGGCTGCGCAGGGTTTTGAAGCCACACAAAAACTGCCAAACCAGTCTGCCTAAAAGGGAAGTGGGATGAGTGGATGCCCCGCAGACCTTGATCCATCCCTCTTTTGGAGTGATTTCAGCTCTCTGAAATAAACTTGTCGTATGTCTCCAACCTGAGGTTGCTGCTTGACTGTTTGCACGCAAGCACTTTTCTCCGCTGGCTTGAAATGTAATGGCCCAGAGCAGCCTTTCGCAACCTGGGGTCCCCCGGCTGTGTTGGACTGCAACCCCCTTCATTCCCAACCAGGCTGGAAATTATGGGAGTTGTGGTCCAGCACTTCAAGGGGGCTACAGGTTGCTGAAGGCTGGCCCAGAGAGTCCTTTGTTCATCTGTCTCTCATTGCCTGACCCAGAATCCTGGAGGATGTGTATCTTTCCTTTGACAAACTGGCTGCCCACATGCATTGCAACCCACCGTGACTTAAATAAGGCATGTTGGGCTGTGGTGATTGTGCAAACTGGCCCAGTAAGTTACCATCCCGTTCTTCTTAAATTATTGTTATTATAGCTAGCCTATGCTGGACTGAAACATTGCAAGAGACGTGAATCTGCCACCATTACTGGTGTCCTCCCTCCCCAGCCCTCCATAACTTATAGTGCATCCTTCCCGGTGCTCTGCAGATATGTTGGACTACAACTCTCATTGTCCTCTTCCAGCATGGCCAAGCAGCAATGAAAGATGTGGATTGGGCATAGGGAAATGCACAGCATCAGGCCATGGGGTAAGTTGCGCTGTCTCAAAAGCATGACAAAGGTGACTTTAGTAGATATTACGAACAGGAAGGGTGCGTGGCTGCCATTTTCAGTGGCAGCTTTGTGTATACCATAATGTCTAGTTGCAGTACACTTTCTCATCACAAGAAACTGCACCATTTTGGACCATAGTTCAATGGTAGAGCACCTGCCTGGTGTGTAAAAGACCCTAGATTCAGTCCCTGGCCTTTCCAGCTGAAGCAGGACTGCCTGTTCTGGCAGTAGCCATCTGTTTCTTTCAATGTTTTGTTTCACCCATGGCGAGTTCCTTCCAGACATGCTCAACTAGACCAATATATCTACTGTCATTGTCAGCGTGCCCTGCGTCTGTCTTCTCCTCGTGTGTGTGTGCGTGTGCGCGCAAGCGTGTGTAGTTCGTTTCCTAAAACCATTTTCTATCGCTTCATCTCCCTCCACCATTCACACATACTTTACCGTTATCCAAATACCTCTCATGTTCTGCTGACATGACAGGCTGGGAAAAGAAGATCGCGACAACAATTCTACTCATCTTCCTTCGTCCTTCTGCAAGTGTAAAGTAGTCTGGCTGCAAAGCGGGGGAGGGAAACGCAAAATACTCCCAGCCGCTTTACCCTTGAACCATTGTCATGGGCTGGGATCTTGCTGTGAAATCGAATGCTGGGGGAAGAAAAGAAACCTCCCAACCCCTAAGAGGGCAGCCAAGTTTAGTTGCTGAGATGGCTTCCACCTGGATCAAAGTGGCTGTCTTGTCGGCAATTAAGAGTCAGGGCTGTGTGTGCAAACTTGTGCAAATTTGCCAGGACCATTAAAGAACTCTTTAGGCGATTAGGGCGCAATCCTATGCATGTTTAGACAGAAAAAAGTCCTACACTTCTCAGCATGGCTGGCCGGGGAATGTGGGGAATTGTAGGACCTTTTTCTGCATGGGATTGTGTCCTTAGTTGCTTGCCTTTATAACAGGGTTGATTGATGGATGTTTAAATATATTTGCATAGCATCAGGACTCACATTGGTGCCCTTTTTATGTGGCCGAGGGAAATGCGAAATCCCTTACAATGCCTAGGTTCGCACGATTGCTGTGGCTCATCATGGCTTATTTAAGTCACAACAAGCCACGGCACCTAAGGGCGCCATCCTAAAAATTCAGTGTGCTATCTTGTGTTTACGAACTGGGCTTGTTTGCACAATCAAACAACCTGGCCAAAAACCACCTAGGGGGTTCTGTGAGGGTTGCTAACCCTCACACAACCCACCCAGTTGGGTTCGGACGACACGACAAGCTTAAATATTCAAATGGCCACTGGAATGCACTGTAACCCACCATGGCTTAAATAAGCCACGGTGGGTTGTTTGATCGTGTGAACGGGTCTAGTGTGATAAACACAAGTTAGCACACTATTAGGGAAATAAAGACTCTTTATTGCTAGCACAGTGCTCATCAAATGGTGGAAATGTAGATGGAAGAAATGTACTGTTCATAATTCTTTACCCTTTGTTTTCAGGTGTTTGAATGATGGCAACCTCTGCAAGGAATTCTTTTGGTTGCTAGGCATGCAGATAGGGCTGAGATGAGGGCCGAGACAAGTGTAACAGCTACTGAGAGCAGAAAGACACAGTTGCTCCTTAAATCCAGAGGGAAGCAGATATTCCCCTGTGGAGTTGCTAGAGGGAAGGGCTGTGGCAGGATGGGGAGATGCCCTCCCAGGTGAAAGGCTGCAGATTCCCCAAACACAGTCTGGGAGCCCCCCACCCCCTGCTCCATTTTAGCTTTCAGATGGTGCATCGGCTGCTGACCAATGACTGTGAATTGGCTTAGCAGGAGGTGGGGGGGATGCTGTCATTTCTTCTCTACACAGCTCCATCTGTTTCTGAGGTGCTTGGAGCATCACTGAAAAAGGCAAGTCTCTGCCCAAAGGACCTTACAGTTGAAGGAAGATGAGACCATCAGTGTGGAGCAGCCTTCCCCAACCTGTCTGTTCCAGACGTGTGGGACTGCTATTCCCAGCCCTAGTGGCTGGGGGATGCTGGGAGTTGTAGTCCAACACACCTGAAGGGCACCAGGTTGGGCTGGGTTTACGGTTCCTAAAGACCCTGGTCAGAACCTTGCGAGGCGTGCCCGGCGGTTGGAGAGGCGGTGTTTATGCAGCCGAATCAGGGATTCTGCTGATGGTTGGAGAAATGGTTTGAGCTTGGCACAGGCCACAGGAGGCGGCAGAGAAGAGCTCAGGAGCTGCCACTTGAGGGTTTTTTAATACTTCGGCTCTCTTTCTGGGGATTAGTTTCAGGTCCCAAAGACTCCTGTTACAGCTGATTCGACTGTAATCCTTCATGTCAGCAACAAAACAAGACAGACTCAATGTCAGTACTGGGGTGGTGGGACATCTCCCCCCCCACACACACAGTTTCTCTCTACAGAGGGACGGCTGGGATAACAGTTCCCACCCACCCACCGTTTCCCTCCTTGTCTGTCTGTCGCTGTCTTTAGCAGCGTGATTGATTCATCTTGGCAGGTTCACTTTTGTTGGGGAAGCTGTTTTGGAACTGTCTCTCTCTGCTGAACATGGGGCAGGGTTTGTGGGGGGAGCCTGAGGCTCTTCCAGGGCTAATGCTACTGCCCCAACACCACATCCTCACTCTTTTGGGTTCTGTTCTTCTGTCTTCCTGCCTGCCTGCCTGCCCCCCACCCACCCAGTCAAGAGACAGCTGGACTTCTGAGGCATCTGGTTCATGATGCTTCAGCCGATTGCTAGATCAAAGCTGAGCTCCTTGCAAGAGCTCAACATCATGGAAACATTGGAAGTCAAGACCTTGCAAGAGGTCAGTTCCAAACCACCCAGCTAACGAGCTGGCCAGAGCCAAAATACAATTAAAAGCCTGCCTTTTTTTTTGGATGTTTAACAAGCACCACATGTAGGTGTGTTTTGAGGTTTCTCTTTTGTTTCAAACCCACGTTTGGACCCATCTTCAGTTTATGCCTGGCATTCCAGAAACCTCTCTGTGATGAACCCCTGTCTCCTTCAATTACAACTCAAAGCCCTCTTCATCCATAAATCTTTTGATTTAGCCCCTCAGCCCTCAGCCCCCCCAAATCAAGCTTCAATACATGCTACTTTTTCACATATTTTGCACCTCGCTGCCCTCACCTCTCTTTGAGCTTTTCTTCCCCTCCCTAATTTAAATTTAGACTGCAAGTTCCTTGGGGCAGGGACCTGTGTCTTGCTGATATTACTTTGAACAATGCGATGTCCACTGGATGACTTTTTTTTTTTTTAACTATTATTACTATTGTTATATCTGATTGAACACATCAAAGAAAGTATCTGAGTTAGGAATAATGTCTGTGACAAAGGGAGGGCAGTTCTAGGAATTGGTCCTATTCTGAAAGGCCAAACTAGATGTGATGGGAATTGCCCACCTCATGCCCAAAATGACAAACATCTGGCTCTTCTTACCCTCTCTGGAATATCTAACAGAGATGATGTCATGTTGTGATGTCACAGTAAAACCTCTGACTCACAAAATTAAGCAGAGGGAGATGTTTTTCTCCCACTCCCATAATCCTAGACCCTAATGGGGTCATCCCATGCAGCTGGTTGGTGGGACATTGAGAACAGACAAGAGGAAGTCCTTCACACAGCTGCACACAAGACGCTGGCCACCAACTTGGACAGTTTTAAAACAAGATCGGACAAATGCATGGAGGAGAAGGCTGTGGGTGGCAACTAGTCGTGATGGCTGCAGGCAGTCTCCGGCTGCAAAGGCAACAAGCCTCTGTCTTCCAGCTGCCAGCAACCAGGGCTGCTGCTTCCTCTGCGGGGTTCTCAGAGGCAACTAGCTGGCCACTGTGTGGAAACAGGCCGTTTTGCTAGATCAGGCTTCCTTATCCTGGTGCCCTCCAGGGGTGTTGGAGTGCAATTCCCATCATCCCTAACCAACTGGGTGAGAATGATGGGAGTTGAAGTCCAACCCTCCTGGAGGGTGCTAAGTTGCAGAAGGCTGGTTAGAGAAGTCCAACCCTCCTGGAGGGTGCTAAGTTGCAGAAGGCTGGTTAGAGAAGTCCAACCCTCCTGGAGGGTGCTAAGTTGCAGAAGGCTGGTTAGGGAATATAGACCTACATAGACCAAGGGTCTGAATCTGTATAAGGAAGCTTCCTATATCCCAAATGTGCTGCCCATCAATTCTATTGGATGATGTCCAGTTCTAGTATTATATGCGAGGGAGAGGAACCTCTCCCTGCATGCATTCTCCACCCCTTGCATCACTTTCTAAGCCTCTTATCATATCTCCTTAAGCAGTTCAGGACAGCTGGTGCCGTCAGGAGGAGTCAGTCCCTCAGCACTCTCTGTCCCATGGCTCTGCATTAACCCGTATGGTTCTGTACATGGTCACTGATGTACTGACTCGTGTGAGCTGAGCGCCTGCCCCCCTCCCACCTTTTGCAAATCGTGGGGCCGCGTTGTCACATCCACACATGTATCTAGCGCTGTTGCCTCTGAGTCCCAGGGACAGGATGCTGCCCTCAGAGATGGATGGTCTTTGCATGCCGTTATGCAAGCCAGTGGCCCAATCTTTTCCACATTCCATATTTAGAATTGCTGGATCGGAGGAAAAATATTTTTTGCACGCATCCCATTCCTTTGTCTTCAGCAATCTTTATTTTCCCTTTTATTCTTTTCTTCGCTAATTGTGCCAAAGCCTCTCTGTCTCGCGCTCTCTTTTCATTTTGTTTTAAGGACGCCTGGGTGAAAAAAGGAGGAAGATTTGCAATAGCTTAGTTTAACACTTTTAATCAGCCCATTTTTGGAGGTTATAGCTGATTTGGTGAGACAAACCGTTCTTTTGGACAGTATATACCCATCTGCCCATGGAGATTTCCACATCTCTAGTAATTATCAGAGTCACTCTGTAATGTAACAACTGACCACGATTCATCATCTTGCGCCAGATTGGTGGCGTTTTCTGGCAAACAGTGTAAGAAAAAAAGGTCTAGTGATCCTGTCATAAGTCACAGTGTTGGCACCATCCAAGAGCTGTGGATGACTCAAAACTCAGTTTGCATCTGGAGTTCTTTTGTTTTTATATACAGCATTTCTATTTCCCTTTTCATCTGATGGCCACAGTGAGGTTTATAGTCTAAAGTACAGAAGAAGAAAAAACAACTGTAAGAAAGGGCCAATGAAACGGCAGATAAAACAGAGGTAGTCATTGAAATCTCAAATAAAAGGCAGTTCAAATGCTCTCAGCACTAATAAGAGATGTTAAATGAATGGGAGAACAGGATGGACTTTGCTTGACTCCTAAAAGATGGCAAGTGTCCGAGGAAAACATGTTGAGGAAGGGGGTTCCATAATTAGGCTGCCACCACTGGAAAGGTCCTGTGGCAGTCACCCAGAGACTGCTCTCCAACCCAGGATTCTGGCTATGTGTGGCTGGAGCCTAAAGTGTAGCAAGTGGAAGACTAGGGGGGAAGGCCATGCTTCCCCCCTTGTATTTAAACTGGGCACGACCAATCCAGAGGTTTCATACTGCCTGCCAATTGCAGGGTCCAATGTTGCATGTCATTAGCCCCTGTTCAAGGGAATTTCAGAGGCTCGGAGACTGTGGGTAGCAAAGCTGAAACAGAGGGGTTTCAGATCTATTGATTCAAATCAGCGCCCCCCCGCCCCCCCATCTTAGAAAGCTCTGTGGGTTCCAGTCCCTTTTTAAAAAGCTCTGAGGGAGCCCTTTGTTGTTTCATTTGCACTGTGGCCTGTGTATCTTCTTTCAGAAGTTAATGCAGACTCATTTCTGCACAAGCTGCCCCCCCCTGCCCACTACCCTCCCCAAGTCAGGCCCTAGGTCCCTCGTTCCTCAGAAAAGTTTGGAAGACATAGATATATTTGGATAATAGCTGGGTCTTATCACCTCCTTCTCCCTTTCCATTCATTCAGTTTTTAGAAACCACCAGAATCGGCAGCATTGAGATCCGGTGGGTTTTGCATTTCAGGCGCCTTGCTCCTTGAGCTCAGCAGTTTTACTGTGAGTTTCACATCCTTTTTTTGGTACTTTTTGTAATCTGGCTCCAGTTTTCCCACCCAACATGAAAACTTTCCAAAACGTCAAAAGGATCTGGCTCGCCGATTTTTAATTTTTTTAAAGAAGTATCTCTTGCTCACATTTCCGAGACGAACCATTTGTACAATCAGCCAAATCAAGTGGTAAGGCTTTTCCTGGACAGCTCCACTGCAGGCCCGGGAGAGCAAGCGAGCTGCATGTTCACATCCTTCCCAACAAACAAAAGTTCCTGCATGGAGAAAACTTGCATGTCAAGGAGAAGAGTTCATTGTAGCTTCCCTTGTGCTATCATCTATGTACAGGGAGTTCTGTTCTTGGGGGAGTTCTGTTCTGTCTCTCTCCATCCCCACAGTCTGGAGTGGAACAGTCCAGGACACATTTTTCCACTTTATTCTGTTGATTATATGAACTGGTGCTGAATAGTAGAGTCCTTGGAAATGTGAATGAGAGATACTTAAAAAAATATAGCGAGCCAATAGCGAGCTGTTGGATTGGATGATGTTTTTATTCTGTTCTTTAACTGTGTTTTGTTGCCTTGTTATTATTTTAATCAAGTTTTATTTTATTTAGGATTGTAAGCCACCTTGAGTGCCATTTTTTTGGTAGAAAGGTGGGGTACAAATGAAATAATTAAAGGAATAGTACAGCCTTTCATGTTGGACTACAAGTCCCAGCAGTCCCCAGCCAGCATGGCTAGCTAGGGGATGCTGGGATATGCTAGGATATGCTCTAGCATATCTGGATGGCACCAAATTGGGGAAGACTGCTCTAGTATTTCTATAGATTTTTAAAGGTGATAATTTGGACCCAAAATGGTAGTAGGTGCTGTACAGAGTTTGATATTCTTTATTTTACTCTTTAAAATGTATATCCTGATTTATCTTAAAAAAGAAACCAAAGCGGCCGACAGTAAGGAAATGATAAAAACAATCCTAGATTCATTCATTCATTCATTCATTCTATTTATACCCCGCATTTCCACCAAGAAAAGATGGACTCCATTTAAACTGAATCGGAGATGGTAAAAAGCAGCTGCCAGATTAAAAAACAAACAAAAAACCTTAAGAGCAGCATAGCAATAAAACCATAACTCTGGACAGAGCAGCTTTTCTGTCTTTTCCTCCTCAATGGGATTTTTATTTTCTGGAAATAAACAAGTCAGAAGAAGCTGTGGGAAAGCAGGAGGATTGCAAGTGGAAGATGACGTCATGAATGAGGCAGAACAATTGCACAATAAAAGCTTCACACAGAAGCACCTGTACTCTCTAAGCATTTCTACACAAGGCTTATATTGCATGCTTGTGAATAGTCACGCACAGAAGTTTGCAGGTCCTTTACATGGCATCTTCAGTCTCCAGAGCATTTCCCCTTCTTTTTGAGCTTTATCCCACTTTTTAAAAGATCGGAGATAAGCCAATAACAAATGTTCATGCGAGATTCCGGCAGTGTGTAATGATGGCGTTACACTATAATACAGCCACTAGATGGCGCTGTATAATGAAACATATAGAACATTGCTGAGAAAAGAAGTTTTCAACTCAAATCACATGTAAAGGAGCCCATCATAAACCCCCCAAAAAACCAGAGCAGAAAGCCCAAGTGAGGATGCGGGATTTCAGCCTTGTGTGATTAACCTCTCTGACCCAGGAATTTTGCTCCTGAAATCCAGAAAAAAAGGATATGCCTGTGGCTGGTTTGAGTGCTGTTTTTGGTAGAAAGGCGGGTTAAAAGTCTAAATAAATAAATAAATAAGGGTGCAATCCTATGCATGTTCAGACAGAAAAACGTCCTACAACTCCCAGCATTCCCCAGCCAGTATGGCTGGCTGGGGAATGCTGGGAGTTGCAGGACTTTTTTTCTGTCTCAACGTTCATAGGATTGCACCTTTTATAAATAAATAACATTCAGCATTAAATACCAAATAACACGACTTGGGTGAAGTCCCTTTCTTTTAACCTTACCTTACTTTGACTGCTGTGGGGCAACATGTGCCATGAAATTGGGACCCTGGGCTTAAATTACACCATGCCACAGGAGTCCCTAGCTAAAGAGCTTGCAATGTCTTTTGTAGAGTGTCGCACATGTCACCCACCAAGCCCCCCACCCATATATTACGGCCTGCCAGGTCAACCTGTTTTGTTTTATTGTTCAGTCCCAGGCAGACTGCAAAAAAAGAAAACCTCAGAAGGCTTACAGATTCCCTGTTGGGCTGCCAAGCATGGCTGATGAGCAATTTGGCTTGTGATATATCACAGGTAGTGCAAGCCAGCCATAAGGACTAGAAGTTTGAAGCGTCTGGTAGAGAAACCAATGAGGAGGGGTGACACCAGACAGATTTGAGCTCAGCATGGAGATACTGAATGGTTCAGAGCAGCTGTTCCCAACCTGGTGCCCTCCAGATCTGTTGGACTTCAACTTCCATTGCCCATCATGGGCAATGGTCAGGAATGCTGGGAGTTGTAGTCCAAAACATCTGGAGGACACCAAGTTGGGGAATGCTGGTTTAGCAAATGGAGGTCTCCCAAGAGCCAATCTGGCACAGCTCAAAAGAGAAATGGGAGAAGCAGAGGCCACAGCCAGTCATGGTCTGTGAGAACTCTGGACCACCTGGACCCATGATGTCTGAGCTCCACCCACAGCTGTGACCTAAAGGGGCATGATGAGGCAAGATACAGTGCCCATGCAAGAGGTCCTACCAGGTCCGGCCCTACTATAAGGCAGAGTGAGGCAGCTACCTCAGGCGGCAGATCCTAGGGGGCGGCGAGTGATGGTGAGCTGTTGGAGGACAAAGCTGTGTCTGCGTCCCCTCAGTTACCTGTTTCCCTTAGGAAGTTCGGTGGAGGACACGGCCCCATCAACAACAGAATGACATTTAATAGGGATAAATGCCAAGTTCTGCACCTAGGAAAAAGAAACCAAATGCACAGTTACAAGATGGGGAATACTTGACTCAAAAATACTACAAGTGAGAAGCATCTTGGAATTGTTGTAGATCACAAGCTGAATATGAGCCAACAATGTGATGTGGCTGCAAAAAAGGCAAATGCTATTTGGGGCTGCATTAATAGAAGTATAGCTTCCAAATCCCGTGAAGTAGTAGTTCTCCTCTACTCAGCACTGGTTAGGCCTCATTTTGAGTAGTGTGTCCAGTTCTGGGCACCACACTATGAAGGATGCAGACAAGCTGGAGAGGGTTCAGAGGAGGGCAGTGAAGATGATCAGGGGGCTGGAAACAAAGCCCTATGAGGAGAGACTGAAAGAACTGGGCATGTTTAGCCTTGAGAATAGAAGACTGAGGGGAGATAGGATAGCGCTCTTCAGGTACCTGAAAGGTTGTCACAGAGAGGAAGGCCAGCATCTCTTCTTGATCATCCCAGAGTGCAGGACACAGAATAAAGGGCTCAAGTGACAGGAAGCCGGATTCGTGCTGAACATCAGGAAAAACTTCCTGACTGTTAGAGCAATACGACAATGGAACCAACGGCCTAGGGAGGCGGTGGGCTCTCCCACACTGGAGGCATTCAAGATGAGGCTGGACAGCCACCTGTCAGGGATGCTCTGACTTGGATTCCTGCATTGAGCAGGGGGTTGGACTCGACGGTCTTATAGGCCCCTTCCAAGAGGCCCCTAGCTTCTTGTCTGCCTCAGGCGGCAAAATGTTTGGGCTGGCCCTGAGTCTTACATACTTACACATAAAAGTCATCTCTCTCTCCGTCTTTCTCTTTGTCTCTCTCTGTCTCTCTCTCATTCATACACACACACGCTCACCCTGCCGCAACCTGGTCAGTTATTCCTGGCCACGCTAGTGCGTAGTGCTGTAATGGAACACCAGGCACCTTGTCGCCATTCAAGTGCTTCCTTTCATCAAGCCCCGGGAAACAGCCACCAAATCTTTTTTTTTTAAGCAGTTAAATATTTAAAATTCTGGCTCGACTGATTGCTCTACCAAGCCCTCAGAATATTACAGTCTCCCTCTGTGTGTGTCTTCTTGCTTTTTTTGAGATCAGCGTTTTCCCTGACTGCTGTTTGGGAGAGAGGGACAATGTGTAAGAATTCTTCTGGATTGGTTTGTTGTGTTTTTAGCCCTTTAGGTTGGGGGAGATAATAGATTGGAAGGATTCGGTTTCCTGTAGCTTGCTAAGGGGCAAAGAAAAGCAGACATAAAACCAAGTGATAGGTGTGGCCAGCATGGTCTCAAAAAAGAGCCCGAATAGAGCTTTTCTGCATGAGGCTGTTAACCTGCTGTATCTGCTTTCGGTTTCATTGCAGAATTGAGATCTGAGCACTAGACGAGGAGCGTTTCCTGCTTTTCTGTTACATAACCTCTAGGTGGCACTGTGGTATAGTGAACTAGCGCAAATACACCAGAGGAAATCGTGCTTTCTTGTGCTTTCTCAATTAAATGCCGCATTTCCCCTTCTCTAAAAAAACTCACTGAAAGTGCTGGTTAGACACAGAAGCGAAACTAGGGGTCATGACGTCATCTAAAGAACCTGTAAACAACTGTGAGTAGGGAATAATGAGTGCACGATAACTGCCTCCTGTAGAAAACCTCAGAGAGATTATAGCAACTTCCAGCTTACTAGATTTCAAAAGTTTCCCATAAAGAGGGAGGTATAAAGCACATTAAAAACGTAAGAAGCGCCATGCTGAATCAGACCAAAGGAAAGGACTGTCTAGTTCAGCGTCCTGTTTCTCAACGTATCTGGATTGGGCCGCAAAAGTACCAACTCTCCCCTGGGGTTAGGTGGTCATTGCCACATCCTGTAGTGGTGAATTCCATCATGTCCTGAGCTTGCCAGCAATCAATGTCATTGAGTGACCCAAGCTTTAGCATTACGACCGAGGGAGTTGCAAGACTGCTGAGTTACATAATACAGCCATTTGCACCAATATTGGTTTTACCTCAGTTTTTCCTCTAGATAGGTAGATGAAGACCTCATCCATCCATCCTTTCCTTTTGCCAACAGTGCAAACTTTTGCAAGCAAGGAAAGGAAAGCAATTTTTCCAGCCTTCTGCTTAATAAATGAAAGATGAATGATGGGAATTTTTGCAAGGATTTTCTTGGGTTGCATCATTTTTTCCCCGTTTCAGTTATTCATGGGATAGCAATGAGCTATGATGCCCCATGACTGCTGGAAATCCTGCTGAGACCTCCACTGGTTTTGGAGGCTTTACCATGTTGCCCACACACTTCAAGCTGATCTTTACAGCCATAAGGGCTAGAAACCTTTTAAGAAAGAAAGGTTTGTTTCACGTTGCTGGATTCTGCTGGCTTTAGGCTCATGTCGAACATGGCCAGGATAAAACTATGGAGCCCCAAGTTCGAATCCTCACTCATCACTGTGTGATCATGGGCCAATCACACTCACTCTCTCAGCCCAACCTACCCCACAGGGTTGTTGTGAGGATAAAATTGGGGAGGAAAGAGGCATGTACATTGCCCTGAGTACTTTGAGGAAAGACAAGTTGCAAATATAATCATAAATAAAAATGATGGTACACAAGACAGAGCTCTCTGGACGTGGAAGTTGATCTTGTGCTCATCTATTATGTCTAGTCGCTGGGGCTGGGTATGCTAGAACCATTCTCATTCTGGGCCCAGAAAAGTGGAGTTTGGAGCCTGAATAAATTATGCAAATCAAGGACATACGTGTAATTTATGTTTTTGCTAGCCCAAGCGAAAGAGAAGGTGCCACGCAGTCTACTCAAGAGCCGCCCAGCCTAACAATTGTTTTGCCCTCTTCCCTTGGTACTATCTGAGATCTCACTAGGTGCTGACCACTCATTTTTAATCCCGTCTCTGCAGCCACCATGAGGGCTAGAAATTTGATTTAAAAGCAAACAAAAACACTGAGAACCTTGGGATGCTGAATTCTGCACGTACACTTCACAATCTTTCCCTTTAAAAAAATGAAATGCAACAATGCTGTGAATATTAATGCAAAATAAGGCCCCCCTTCCCTTCTTCCATGGCTATTTCTGTGGGGATTTATGGACCAGGGATATCTTTTCTGTGGAATAAGCTACGAGTCAGAGCAATTGTATGCCTATATTGTAAACTATTGCAGGTGGGGTCCTCTCTAGCATGAACTGTTCTGTAAAGTGCTGTGCACACTGGAGTAGTGATAATGATGATGATTGAAGGCTCATGGGGAATCCCCCCCCCTTGCAAAAAAGAAAAAAACTTCTGTGCCTCCAGCTGTGACTTTCTGCTGTTCCTTCTGCTCCCTTGACCGCTCTGTGCTGCCATCTATTGCCAGAGTTTGCCACCTGCAGTTTCATTGGCTGTGCATGAAACTTGATGCGCTTGCTGGTATGGCTGCCTTAAATTTCAGGTGCCGGAGGCAGAAAATGCAAACTGCGCCCAGGCTACTTCACGCAGGCCGCTCTGGTTCATTTCTCATGGTGGCAACTTTCAAAGTGGGTGGGGAATGTGGGTGCGAACGCTGGATTTTCGCTCCCACTTCCCCAGGGCAATTTTAGATCAGACTCCAGGCTGCCTGAGTTCTGGTTCTGGCCAAAGCAGATCTGTGTTGCCCCGATGCCTACCCATTAGGGGCGGGGTGGGCTTTCGGGAGGAGAAGCTCAAAATGCAAAGTCCCCCCCCCCACTTTGATTACGGCAGCCCCAGTGCGAGTTGGGTCCATCTCCCTTTGAGCATGGCCTGATCCATCCTCGCATGGTGGTGCTCTACTCCAAAGGAAGCCCTTCCCTTTCCTTGGCACAGCATTTAGGGTTTGGGGGGGGGGGTTCAAAGAAGAAGCTCAAAATATAAATAGCCCATGACTTGAGGACTTCCATCCAGACTTGAGCCCCCGTCCTCATTTTTAAAAAATTAAAAAGACATTTGACAGCTGGAGGAGGCATCCCCTGAAATTGCGCCGGCACTGCGTGGTTGTAACGGTCCTGCTTTGACTGGCATAAGATGAGGGGGCTGGGGGGTTATGCAGGCAAATGGTTCTAGTTTAAAGAGGAGCCAGAAGTGTCTGGGGGCTCTGACATGTGCTAACCCATGTTCCCCTCCTTTTGTTGTTCCAGATTTCTCCTGGTCTTCAGCTGTCTGGTTCTGTCTGTGTTTTCAACCATCCCAGAACATCACAAATTCGCCAACCAGTGTCTCTTCATCTTGGTAAGGGGGCTTCCCCAGCACCCTCATCTGTCTCACGCTTCTGTGTCTGCCCATCTTTAAGTCTGTTCTTCATTCCCGTAAATCCCCCCCCCCCACCTCCTGGCCTGCACCTCCCTCTCCTTTGCAGTGAGGTGGCAAGGCTTCCCCCTCGCCATGCCATTTCTCCTTCACAGGGGCAGCTCCGCTCTGCTCCCCTGTGAGTGGGTGGGCAGTGGCTCCTTCTTGTCGCCGTTTGCTTGCCCTGGAACTGGCGCCAAGAGGGTTTGGCATGATTGGACACCCGCCAAGGCCCGTGCCTCAACAAGGGTCCATTACCAGCCCCTGAAGCCCCTTGGCCCAACTGCTTCTCCTTCGAGCTGCCCCCTGCTCTCTCTGAGCCAGACGGGACAGGAGGGAGAAGGAGGCAGAGCTGCCATACTCCTTCCTCTCAGGGAGTTGATGTGGATTGAGCCCACTGGGAGAGGATGAGCAGACAGGGCAGTGGTGACCGTGGCAAGGAGGTGGGCCCAAGGTCTCTCCAGAATGTGGTGCCAGCACTGGCAAGCCGAGAGAGCCGTTCAGCAGGCGGCAGTGAGGTTAGGGAGCGGCTTCCACCTGCCACACCCCCATCATCCCCAGCCAGTATGGCCCTGCTGGCTGGGGACAATGGGAGTTGTAGTCCAGTGTGCAGACTGAAGGAGGGAACCTTCCAGGTGCCTGAACAAAAAGGACTGCAACTTGGATCATTGTGGAGACGTTTAATTGAAGCCCAACGCGTTTCGGGTTTTAAACCCCCTTTTTCAAGGGCACTCTTGAAAACCTTGCTGCACTCTTTTGCATGATAAAAGAATAAGTGCACATAACACCATGTGCACGTGTTCTGTGCACTTAGCAACTCGTTTTTTATCGTGGAAAAGAGTGCTTTTTGTTCAGGCGCCTGGAGGGCTACCTCCTTCAGTCCACACGTTGTTCTGGCACCTTCCCTGTTCACTTGTTCCTTTGCAGTCCAGGCCACCTGGAGGACACCAGGTTGTCTTCTTGGAATGGAACAAAGAGACAAAGTCTCCGGAACAAAGAATATGTGGTCTTCTTCCAAGGAGTAGCCCTACGCCGTTCCGCCCTGAATAACATACATGGGCCTTCTTCAGGGGTCAGTATTTCATCTGACAGGATTCATCCTGGAGACTATCTTTCTTGGAGATCTCTGCAGGCACTTTTAGAAATACTGTCCCCTGAAGCAGGCCCATGTATATTATTCAGGGCCGAAACATGTAGGGCTACTCCTTGGAATAAAACGACATATTTTCTCAACATCCGGAGACTTCGCCTCTTTATTCTGTTGAGCATTTGGTGGTTCTCCAGTTTTGTATGACCCTGTCTTCTTGGAATGACTGGAATTGCTCTCTTTCTCCCATTTTGTACATTGCCCTTTGGCTGTTTTATGGGTTTGCTGCGTATTTTTATTGGCATTGTTTTTGCATTGCTGCCTCTTGCGTGTTCTGGAAAGGCAAATGAACTTAGCTGGTGTCAATGCCGCCAGTGCATTTGTCGGGGCCCAAAGTCTGTTGAAGGGGCCTTCGGTCCACCCCACCCCACCCCTACTGCTGCTGTTTCAACACAGACCAAACCCAGAAAAAAACTTTTAAAATGCAATTTTTAACAGGTTCTGCGTATGTCATACATATGCCTTAGAAAGGCGGGATATACATCTTTATAATAAACCTGAAACAAATAATTGGCAGTAATTCATTGCCAGCCTAAAGATGCAATCCAATGGCTGTTTAGACAGAAAAAAGTCCTCCAACTCCCAGCATTCCCCAGCCGGCATGGGGACTGTGCCCTAAGACATTTTTGCTGCCCGGAGAGGAGCCTAAACAGTTCCCCCACACACACTAGGCTCGACGCTTCAAGAAGTTGGTGAGAGAGCCAGGGTGGTACAGTGGTTAAAGTGTTGGACTGGGACGCAGAAGACCCAGGTTCTAGTCCCTACTTGGCCATGCAGCTCACTGGGTGATTTTGGGCCAGTCAGTGACTTTTAGCCGAACCCACCTCACAAGGTGGTTGTGTGGATAAAATGGAGGTGAGGAGGACCGTGTATGCCACCTTGGGGGAAAAGCAAGACATGAATGTAAAAAATACATAAATAAGTCTTTGTGATTTTACTATATTAAGTGTTATAGAGGTATTACTAATTAATTAATTAATAAGTCTTGCCACATCAATTCCCCCCCCCCCCCCCAGGTGCCGCACTTCACGTGCAGGTCACTTCACGTTGCTGCATGGTAGGGCCGGTCCTCGAGAGATTCAACCTGGAGCTTCCGACATGAAGGGCGTAAGCTCTGTAACTGAGCTGTATCCATCCCCATCTATTTTTTAAGTGTCTGGCCTTGTCAGCATTGATGTCAGCAAATTGAACCCAGTTAATCTGGCATTTTGTGACTCCAAGCCCACTTTCCCCAACCTGGCTGGAGAACGCTGGGAGATGTAGTCCAACAGATCAACCAGGTTGGCCCTAGGGAATTCAGTGCCACAAGATGCGGTGATGGCCACTCACCTCTGGGCCAAACTCGATGGGACACTAAATGTGTCTTTATCATGCGGGGAGGAACAGTTTAACTCCCCACATAATCCTGACAAAATCCCAGGTGCTAATAGCAGCTGTGTGTGTGTGTCTGTTGTGTTGTTAAGACCACACTGAGGAAGGAAAAGGGTAAATTCCTCTCCCTGCGCCTGCAGTTTTCTTTTCTTTTGTTTTTTAAGATGGCTTTTGAAAAAGATTTGATCCATGGAGGGGAGGATCTTTCAGTGGGGGCTGGTGGCTCCGATGTCTGTGGGGCAGAGAATCTGCTCCGGGTTTCAGTCAGAACCTTTAGAGCTCTGACTGAAACCCGGATGCACCGCCCCATGGACATTGGAGCCACCAGCCTCCACTGGGATCTTTCCACAGCCTTCAGCTTGTTGTGTTTTTAAAACGTGTTTATTTCCGTAGCACCATTTACGTGCGTGCTGCTTTGCAAAGAACGGGCTTGACAGGTCCTTGCCCGGAGGGACCTCCGATCTAAAAATACAGGCCAGGGAAATGGAGGTGAGGAAGGGGAGGCTAACAAAAGCAGGGGCAAAGGTGTGGGAGGGATGAATGTGCAAACATTGCAGTTACTCGTGCCTAGGCTCAGTTACGGCTTGGGAACCCAAGCATTTTTGCCCAAGGCTTTGTGGAAAAGGCGAGCTTTGCTGAGGAACTAGGAGGAAGGATGAGAAAGGGCCTCACGCAGGTGTTCTGGAGGGCGGATCCAGGGCTTTGGAGGTAAAGGCAAGGATCTGGGAGCAGACAGGAAACTGGGGAAGGGGATTTCTGGAGGGGCATTGCATGCTCAGAGCAGCAAGAGAGATGACTTATTTTGGCAACATACATAAGCAGATGAAGGTGAGACGACAGAAGACCAGAGAGAAGAAGACTGCAGTAGTCGAGGCGAGAGACCAGGGCATGGGCCAGAGTTCCCACTGGGAGGACCTGGGAAGAAGGGCTCTATTTTCGGAAGGGCTGTGGCAGCTTAAGTGAAGCCTCCCCATACTGGAGCAGGATACTACTGAATACCACGTGCTAGGGTTAAACAGCAGTGGAGAGCTGCTGGATCCCCTGTTCGTGGGCATCCTGCAGGCAGTAGCGCTGGGTTAGATGGACCTCCGGTCTGATCCAGCAGCAAGGGTTAGGTTCTAATAACTAGCAGCTCTGGACGTGGACTTCAGCCACGTGGGAAATGCAAATGGCAACTTGGGGGAGGAAGGAAGACCAAACCCAGAAAAGAGAAACCTTTAAAAATGCAACTTCCCCCAAACTGTCAGAAACGGCTGACGCTGGATTTCTTCCGACTGAGATGGAGACTAAATTAAGAAGGACCGTGTGACTTTCCCTCTAGTAAGCAAAACAGGGGCTTGTTTGTGCAACACACCAAAAAAAACGGGGGGGGGGGGGAGGCGACGAAGCAGGACAAAGCTGACGCTGCGGGAAAATGTGCCCTTATTGACGCATGCTCGGAGGGTGCGGGGAGGGACACAATGGGGCCGCTCAGATGGGCTGCGGGAGCAAGGCTGCTGAGGCATTGGGTTGACTTTTCATCAGACCTGGAGAGATGGAGGGGTTCATGAGTTCTCCATCAAGGGGAAGAGCTGTATCTAGCTCAGTGATGGAGCTCCGGCTTTGCGTGCAAAAGGTCCCAGGTTCGATCCTCAGCATTTCCAGGAAGGGCAGGAACAGCTGCTGCTTGAAACTCTGGAGGCAGTCAGTGAGCTACTGAGCTAGATTATGTGGACAGAATAGGGTGGGGGCCCACCGGCTGGACGATGTCAGTGGGGGTGGCTCCTTCCAGTGCAAGCCATGTTCTCTGCTGCCACATTCCCACTGTTCTCTGTGACCTCAGTTCAGAGATAATGGAGATTCTTCCAGGGGGAGGAGTTTTTAGGCCTAGCTCCACCCCCTGGGGGAACTTAAGGGGGCTCCGTGGACTGGAGGCAGAACTTCTGGAGCCCGGATTTGAGCCAGGGGCTCTACATCCCTGAACTGGATGAACTAATGTCTTGAATCGATGTATAAGGCTGCTTCCTGCATTCCTAACAAAATTAAAAGGGGGTCGGACAAATTCCTGGAGGAAAAGGCTATCAGTGGCTACTAGTCCTGATGGCTATGAGCTACCTCCAGTACCAGAGGCAGTGAGCCTATGTACACCAATTTCTGGGGAACACGGGCGGGAGGGTGCTGTTGCGCTCATTCCCTGCTTGTGGGTTCCTGGTCAACAGCTGGTTGGCCAGTGTGTGAACACAATGCTGGACTAAATGGACCCTTGGTCTGATCCAGCATGGTTTTTATGAATCATTTTTATGGCCAGAGTTTGGTCCATAGTCCTTTCTCAGACCTGCATGTGGGAAAGCAGGACTGCACACCCAGACTGTTCATGGATACCGCTGGAGTGATTCCTTGGATTGAAATGAGGAGGACCTGGGTTGGTGCTCCAGCTGTTAGGGAATGCTTAGAACAGCCTTCCCCAACCAGCTGTCTCCAGATGTTTTGGACTGCAACTCCCAGCATTCCTGACCATTGACCATGTTGGTTGGGATGATCGGAGCTGAAGTATCTGGGGTGTTTCTATCCTGCCCTTTAACAAGGTTCTCAGGATGGCTAAGAATCTAATCATAAGTTAAAAATAAAAAGAGTACAAAATATCTAACCTGCAAAATAACAAGATAAAAAATACGAATGTAAGCAGTTTCAAATCTTGTGGTGGGGATCAAACTTAAGCTGAATGAGATCTTGAAAGGCCCAGAAGAATAGAAATGTCCCTTTTCCTGGGGCTGGAAAGACATCAAAGAAGGTGCCAAGTGGGCCTTTCTGGCTGGGGCATTCCAAAGATGGTTCCTTGACTCTGTCCATCGGCTTCCAATGCCGTGGAGTCCAGCATCGTCTGGAGGGCCACAGGTTCCCATCCCTGCTTTAATCCCTGCACTCAGACCATTGCCAGACCTGGACCCAATTCCTTCAGCCACCCAGACTCTTGTGATCCCCCTGTGCTGTTGCTCCCTGACCTCGTGGGTCGTCTTTACCATTCAGTGTCCAAGCTCTCAGCATCCTTGCCTGCATTCTTCCAGTGCCCTGCAGCCTCCCCCTGTCGTTTGGCACTGTATGAAGACTCCCCTGCCCCAAACTAAACAGACAACTTGTTTCTCACCGGAACTGTGTTTTCAACAGTTTGTTGCTGACACTTTCACCCTGAGCAGTGAAGTGTTTGTGAAAGTTCTGTGACCTCATAGCAAATCAGATGATGGCTGGGGGCTCACAATCAGCAAGGACGTGACAGTCAGCTCTCGAACAAAACTTGAAAATATATACAGGCTGTTTCTGAGGAGGGCGGTCCTGTGGTGTAGGTGGCTAAGTGGGGTGTTCCTCACTGGCCCAGCACCCACAGAGGCCTTGCAGTCCCAAGTTCTCTCATGGCTCTTGTAATGCCCCCGCCCCCATGTCTGCTCAAATGTGAATTCACGCTAGCAGTGTAAATCGTCTCCTCCTCCTCTTCCAAAGAGATCCTTTCCTATCTGAGGCCTGGCTTTTGCTCAGAGAGGGATCAATTATTTGTAATGGGGACGTGTATATTTAGAAAGCAGGTCCCTGTGCCACCCCTGCCCTTTCTGAGTTCTCATTTCTGTTTGTGGGGTCCATGGGGGCTTGTGGAGGTCATTGCGCTGTGATGGAGACTGCAGAAGGAAAATGGAGAGGGAGTGAGGGGGAGTTCTTGTTGCACATGGCTTGAACTACCACTTGGTAGAAATATTTGATAAGAACGTAAGAAACAGTGTCCTAGCTGGACCTGTGGTTTCATCCAAGTTCTATCTAGTCCAGAGTTCCATTTGAAACAGCTTGCTGGATTCCTCTGGGAAGCTGGCAAGTGGGGCGGCAGGGCTCCTGTGTAGTTTATCCCTAGTGTCTGGTATTCAAAAGTAGACTTCCCCTTAACATGGAGGTTCTGTTTAGCTGTTCTGACTCTCATTTATGGAGAGCAGTAAACTCTGCCCTGAATTTAACCCTTTCCAAATTAGAACCCATCTCCAAATATTGGGGTGATGAATTTCATAATTTAATGATGTGTTATGAGAAGAAGTACTTTCCTTTGTCCATTTGGATATTCCCACAAATCACTTTTGCGTGAACTTCCAACATGTCCCCCCTCCCCTTCCAGTAGTTCTTAGTGTTGTAAGTGAAGGAGAAAATGTTCAAGAACGTTGGCTGCTTTCTTCTACTCAGTTGGTTGCCTTTATGACCGTTTCCCCACCAGTTAGAAATTCCATCCATGATTTTTCTCTCTCTTTCCCCCTCCTTGCAGGAATTTGTCATGATTGTGGTTTTCGGAATGGAATACATCATCCGGGTCTGGTCGGCTGGCTGCTGTTGCCGCTACAGAGGATGGCAGGGACGCTTCCGATTTGCCCGGAAACCTTTCTGCATCATAGGTACGCATGGGAGGGCATGGTGCAGGACGCCTATTTTGCCCCTGTATTAGCTGCGGGGGGAGCGTCACGGGAAGACGTGCAGCAGCAGGACTTGGGTGGGTGGCTGGATCTGTGCTTGCAAGCTTTTAATTCCCAGAGGGGCAGCGGCCATGGTAGTCCGTTGCAGCAGAAACAACAGGGAGCCTTGTGGCTTCTTAAAGACTTACACATTCCTTCTGGCATCAGCTTTTGTGGACTAGAGTCTACTACACCAGATGCATGAAGTGTTACCGAGAGTTATTTCTTTATTTAATGAAAACATTTTTCTCCCACTCCTGAGCAAGAAGACTTACAGACAATCAAGAAAAGCAAGATAGTCCTTGCCTGCAGGCATACAATCTTACAGCTGCTTTGAGAGCCATGCTACGAATCAAATAAATAAGTAAATAAAAAGACACAGCACAAAAGTAAAAAGGCATGGGGAGGGAAGAGAACCAAACAAGAAAGTGCTGGTCCCGTCCCTCTGTTCACAGAGGGAAGAGGCGAGTACCCACACCAGGGATGTGGGACCTCCAGCTCGCAGACCTAATCCAGTCTGCAGAGGTTCTGCATCTGGCCCACAGAGCCTCCTTAGGTTCCTCCAGAGGCCAGGACCTGGCCTCTAAGCCTGGCCTTTGGAAGCCTCCCCGCAAGTAAAATTCTCTGCTGCCCCGTGTTAATCGGCTTATCTGGTGCCAGGATGTTTGTGTTGCCAGCAGCACCTGTTTTTGTGAATGGTCACTTTTCATATTGTGATTCTCACTCTCAGTACTTCATGCACTGAATTTCCTTCAGACCTCAGTGTTTACGATTCTCTCGCCGCTGCACCAGACATACCGCATATATCCCTGGAACTCTCGATAACGCTTCATTCATCTGATGAAGTGGACTATAGTCTGTGCAGAGACGAGCTGTAACTCAGTGGCAGAGCCTCTGCTTTGCATGCAGAAAGGCCCAGGTTCATTCCCTGGCATCTCCACATAAGGTGAGGAAAGAATCCTGCCTGAAACCCTGGAGAGCAGCTGCCAGTCAGTGTCAGCAATACTGGGCTAGATGGACCCATGGTCTGACTCAGTGCAAGGCAGCTTCCTAAGCCTTATGCCAGAATTAATTTGTTAGTCTTTAAGGTGCCACAAGACTCCTTGTTGTTAAAGCTTACAATAGTGCAGGAACCATTTTTGGACAAAGGTCTTCCACCAAAGACAACAACGCTTTGGCCAGTAATGTTATTCCTTAGGTTTTATGTCACAACTTCCTTCCTGGATGGATCTCAAAGTGGAGTGTAGTCTCCCATCCAGGTGCTGACCACAGCCCGATCTGCTTAGCTTCAGTAACGTTGCTGAAGCGTATATGCCGTCCTGGAATTCTCCACCTAAGTTTAAAGAGAATAAAACTAGAGTAAGAACCAAGATCCAGCAGCCGTGCAAGAATCTAAAAAGGCACTAACACAGTTTTGAAAACCGAAAGTCTTTTAATGGAGTTTTCTCCTGGGTTGAGCAGAAGTCCCCAACCGTTCCTTGCGCACACAAGGGGTTCACAATGAACAGCGTTGCAGCTCCCTTCTTTTTTAAAAAGTGTTTTTACTGCCACCGCAAGCAACAGCAACAGAACAGCAGAGCTGCTGTGCGTCCACCGCTTTGAATTTCACACAGTGCCACTGACGTAGTACTTCTCCACAATGTTGTGAGGGGGGAAATTGCAGCCACCGTAAAAAATGGCAGTGAGTATTTGGCAAAATGGCCAAATATCGGGGTGAGAAAGAATATCAGAAAATGCTTTCCTGTGACATTTCCACTTCACTCAAAAACACTTCTGGCTCAAGCAGGGAGTAGATTTCGCAGGTTTGCTTCCTAAAAGTCTGAAAAGAAATGCTTGTGGGTTTCCCAGTGGGGCGTCTGGTTGGCCACTGTGGGAACAGAACGCTGGCCAAGATGGGGGCCTTTGGTCTGATCCAGCACATGTTCTTAATTGGATGGATTTTGCATTTCCATTTTTGGGTGATGTTCCTCTGAACAAAAATGGATATTTGTGGTTCTTGTCCGGGGTGGGCTGCACCACCTGCCCTTTCATAGGATAGTAGGGTTGGAAGGGGCCTACAAGGCCATCGAGTCCAGCCCCTTTGCCACCGTGCTGCAGAATTTGCTGCTGAAATCTGGCAGCAAGTCACAGCTGCAGCAAAAGAAACTAACAATTTTGCTGTAAAACAGCATGCCTTGTTTGAAAGCAGAGTTGTGCTTCTGGGATGCTTTTTTTTAGCGCTGCCACGGGAGCAAATTTGGTGGTGGCGGCAACAGTGGAGGGGTGGCAGGGGCCTCACAGAGTCCACAGGGGACACCCCTGTTCTAGTCTCTCACATCCATTTCAAAGCTGGGTCCTGGTCAGTTCCTGGGTCAGTAACTGGTTTTGAACAGCTGCTGCATTTTGAATTAAGCAGGGCCTGAAATGGCAGTGGCATTAGCCATCCCTGAGGACTCGGAGCCCTGCATACCCAACCACGGGAAAAAGGCTCTTTAACCCCTTCCTCCCTAGCAGCAAGGCTACAGAGGCATTTTACTTACGTCTTTACTTCAGCTTGAAAAAAGTGGGTGGGTTTATAATAAGGCAGGGGTTCTCCTGGGGCCAAGATGGGAGGAACAGGGGCTAGATTAGAGATTTGAAGGCTTGGGGAAAAAAACCAAGAGAAAATCAGGAAGAAGTGTTCTCCCTTCCCTGCAAATTTTTCAAAAATCCCTAGGAAAAGAACAGAAAAAATAGAGTGTGTTTTCATTTTTTTTCTGTTCCCCCCCTTTTTTCCCTGGGTTTTCCCCCCAGGCCTTCACGTCTCTAGGCTGATTTGAGGGCTCTCCCGGCCAGTTGGCCCATCCCAAATGTAGGTGGCCTTCTGCCATTTTATCGTACGATTTCAGTTTGCAGAAGGGCTTTAATTATTGCTTCCCATGGTGAGTATCGGGGAATCCCAAATTGCGGCTGTGGTCATGAAAGAGGTCGTGATGCCAGAAACACACCACTTCCCACCCAAATGTAGCCTGATCGCCTTTGTCCCAGACCTGGCTTTGTCCCTTTGTGGAGACCCCCAAACCCGCTTAACTTTTGCTGAGCTGTCAAGTTCTCCCAGCCATGGGAGACCACGAGTGCCACCTGCCGGAGGTCCCAGGCACTACACCCGTTCCCCCTTATTGCTCACTTTGCCACAAGATGCTCATGTGGACCTTAAGAAGAAGAAGAAGAAAGAAGTACTTCAAGCTACCACCTTCTCACAGCAATTCTGTTTCATGGAGTGTTTCTCATTTTTAAATTATGGACTGGGGAGGGGGGGTATTTTCATCCCTCCACCTCAACCATAGAGTGCCAAACTCCGATGTGTGTGTGCGTGCGATTTTTGGCCCAGTTGCGGATCTTTTGCTCTTTAGGTGATTCGCTTCTGTGCTTTAGTCCTTAAGGCAGGAGTGCAGAGCATCCGGCCAGGATCCCAGCATGGGCCTCTGGAGTTCTCCAGACTGCCCCTTTCCCGTAACCACCTATTGTTTGCTGGATACCCGAGTTTCGTGCAGCTTTCCCTCCATTCTAAAAGGCCGAAATGCCACAAAAAGGCTTTGTTACTGACAGGAAGAGCTTTATGGCGCAATTCTATGCATGTTTAGACAGGAAAAAAGGCCTACCACTCCCAGCATTCCCCAGCCAGCCATACTGGCTGAGGAATGCTGGGAGTTGTAGGCCTTTTTTTCTGTCTAAACATGCATAAAATGGAGCCCTTAAGCTAAAATGTGCTGGGGGGGGGGTAATTTGGCCCCATCCACCACTGAAATGCGGCCCCTGAGGGCTTCACCATCCTGGAATTCCACCCTCAGGAGTTCAACACCCTTGCGTGAAAGAGAGGGGCTTTGCTGAATATGGGGGCAGGGGATTGACGTGCTGGCGACAGGCCTCCCCTTGGCCCCATCTGGGTTGTACTCTCCTCCCCTTCTTTTCCTGTGCTTCAGATTTCATCGTCTGCATTGCCTCTCTGGCCGTCATCGCCGCCGGCACCCAGGGGAACATCTTTGCCACCTCGGCGCTGCGTAGCATGCGCTTCCTGCAGATCCTGCGCATGGTCCGCATGGATCGCCGCGGCGGCACCTGGAAGCTTCTGGGCTCGGTGGTCTATGCTCACAGCAAGGTGCGTCGGCAGCCATGGCAAAAGCAGGACTGGAAAAGGAAGCCGAGAAAGCAGATGGCCGCGTTCGGGGTGTGGGGAAACAGCCCCCACCCTCAAGCTCACTGAAGCCACCTCTGATTCATGTTTATCCTTCTTGTGGGGTGAATCGGAGGCTGGGATGAGTAGAGAGCCATCAGGGCTCTCGTCCAGGGTGTAGTGTGGCACACTCCGAAATGCAGGCACCCCAGGGCCACGCCCCGAGGAGAGTCCCAAAATTCAGGCAGTTGTGCTGATCCAGATCAGCGAACTAGTTCTAGCACTTTCCATCTCCACCAGGAGCAGGTCTTTGCCGAAGCAAATAGCTCTTAACTACTCATTCTAGGCCAAGCCGCCCCCAAATACTTGGGATGACCACAGGGATAGCTCACAACGTTCAATATATTGTTGCTGAGAAAATCCCTTTTGCCTCCACCTACCATGAGGATTGCAGCAAAGCTCAGAGGGAACAGGGAAGCCGGAACAGGGAGGTCTAAGGTAGGGTGGCCGAAGATGTCGTCATCCCTGCTACTCAGAAAGTCCTAGTGCTTTGACCCCGTGAGCTCCGTCTCCACGACACCGCTGCCCTCAACAAACCCATTTCAATGAGCGATTGTGGAAGCCTGCATCGTTCGTACTGCGTTCCGGCAGACCGTGGGGCTTCTCAGTAAGATCCATAATGAGCGAGGCCTGCCACAAAATATGATGGCATATCCTCCTTGCCTCCTAGCAGAAACAGGCAGGGCAGGGTTGAAGCCAGCCAGGCCCACCTCCAAGATACTAAAAGAAGCTCGAGCAGGGTGTTCCGCTCCCCACTCCCCGGATTTCCCTTTTGCTTTTCCAGCGGACGCTCGGCGTCTTGTGACTACTAAGCATGCTGTCTCTCTGGGCAGGATCCAATGGTGTCATTCCGCAAACTCAAATAGCGCTAGTGGAGCTCTACTGAATCTTTCCATCGTGCAAGCGGTTGCCCATTGCACTTGTGTAACCAGTTGCCCAGGGTGCTGCACAGCGGGTTGCACAAGAAGAATGCACAACCACTTGTGCAACCATGCTTGCCCAAATGTGACTTTAATTGGATACTTCTCTTGCGCGTAGTTCAGAACCTAGTTTCCGCTAGCGCAACGTCATTTGCGCTAACAGATGGACACAGTTGGATACTGCCCATTAGGCTGAATTGTTTAAGCGGGGGGTTGCCTCCTTAGGTTGTGTTTTAAAGGGGGCTTGTACTTCTGTGAACCTCATCGCTTCCCTGACCAGGCGGATAAGTCCCCCCCATCCTCCCCCCTTTGTCTCAGTGTCTCTTTTTGGGCGCCAGAACAGTCAACACCCAACGTCTGTGTTCGCTGTCGGAGGGAGTGGCAAGTTCCAAGCTCCCCTGCAAGGCAGGTAGCCTGCAGTTAAACCCCTCTGCAGTACGCAGCTGCGAGGAACTGTTCGGGGGCAGGGGGGGATGTTGTCGGGCAGGGGTCCCCAACCCCCGGGCCACGGACCGGTCCCAGTCCGTGGCCTGTTAGGAACCGGGCTGTAGGGGTGTGCGACATGCCCTTATCTTGGGTCTGCGGGGGTCTGTAGGCGGGGGGAGGCGATCCATCCCTCCCCCCCGGAATCCTCGCTGCCCCGGCCGGCTCCGCTTCTCGGCGAGTCCGCAGAGCTGCTGGCCGGCTCCAGCCGCTGGCGGACTTGCGGATGCCATTTGTGTCCCTGTTCTTCAAGTAATAGGCTACGTAAAGATTTACGTACCTATTACTGCAAAGAACAGGGACGCCATTTGCATCCCAGCGGCTGGAAGTCTGCCAGGAAAACCATCCCTCCTGGTCCGTGGAAAAATTGTCTTCCACGAAACCGGTCCCCAGTGCCAAAAAGGTTGGGGACCGCTGTTGTAGGGAGCATTCTCAGTAGAGAGGTCTAGCAGTCGAGAACAGTACACTGTGTGAGCACCCTAAAGCATTCCCAAGGAAACTCTACATTGCTTGGGGGATTCCCCAGCAGATATGTGCCAGTCCCTCAGTAGACAAGTCGGGGAAATACAGCAGTTACGAAACCACTGACGGACAGCATAGCGGGCTGGTTGCTTCCGTGTGGGTGGTGGCGTTCTCCCAGGGGAAGTGCAGCGAATGGTGCATGACTGCAGTGGACCATAGGCACAAGGTTCTGACATCCTTCCTTGAAGCGGTTGGGTTTGTTATTCTGATAGAACAGCTGTCCCCAACTGTGCTGCACCCTCCAGATGCGTTGGGCTACAGCTCCCAGCATGGCTGCCTGCGGGATGCTAGGAGCTGTAGTCCAACATATCTGGAAGGCGTCAAGTTGGGAGAGGCTGGGATAGAACATCCCCTGGTCCACACCTATGTTTCGTTCCAGGCAGGCATTCACCCGTTCACATGAGGGCCGGGAGGGCCGGGGTGTGTGCGCACGGGGGTGGCCCAGGCCCTCCGTCCTCATCTTCCCGCATTGAGCAGGAAGATCTGAAGGGGGGAGTTCTACTTGCGGTCGCTCGAACATCTCTGCGCCATGAGGTTCCTGGTCACGTGGAAGCTTCTATTTTCCTACAAGCAAATGTAAATAGAAGCCCTTTCAGGGGAGGACCGTAGCTCAGTGGTAGAGCCCCTGCTTTGCATGCAGAAGGCCCTAGGTTCATTCCCTGGCATCTCACAAGTAGGGCTGGAAAAAACCCTGCCTGAAACCCTGGCGAGCCATTGCTGCCAGTCAGTGTTGACAGTACCGGTCTAGATGGACCCAGGGTCTGACTCGGTATGAGGCCGCTTCTCATGTTTCCCGGACCTTCCCTCTCAACACAGGAAGGCCAGGGACTGAGTGGGCAGAGACAGGGACATTAAATGCATCCCCGTGTCTCCCCCCAGTTTTAGCCCTCTGATGAGCAGGCTGAATGCCCATCTGTTGATTTGATCTGTACCCTGCCTTTCTACCAGGAAAATTGCAGCCAGGGTGGCTTACAGTCCTGAGAAAAACTCGATTAAGCCCATAATAAAGGGCTTTTCTCTTTTCCGCTTCTTGGCTTGGCTAGTTGGCCTTGGTCTGTCTTTGCTCGGGCTGCTCTGCCCTGGGTTGCAGTTGGGTTTCCATGCCAAAGTTCACTTTCTGGGTCTGTCCAATGCTGGCAGGAGCTGATCACGGCCTGGTACATTGGCTTCCTGGTTCTCATCTTTGCCTCCTTCCTTGTCTACCTGGCGGAGAAAGACGCCAACAAGGATTTCCTCACCTACGCAGACTCCCTGTGGTGGGGCACGGTGAGTCCCTTTGACCCAGCCTGGGCCTTTTGTCTTGGGGCAGGGAGGAGAGAGCGGGAAGAAGCTGATGTGCAAGTTGGTGGGGGTGATGTTTGACTGGGCAGGTGCAGAGCAAGGTGGCTAATCAGGAACTGGGGTTTGGCGAGTCCAGACAACACCGGCGTGGTCTGACATTTCTGCGGGTGGGGCAGGCAGCTGGATTGGACAACAGAGTGGTGGAAGAAGTAGCACTGGGGGACCCTGGGAGTTGTAGTCCAGCACACCTGGAGGGCAGCAGGTGAGGGAAGGCTGAAGTAGGAGAATGGAACAAAATAGCATGGTACTGGAGGCTCCTTGGGGGCAGGGACCTCTCTTTTTCATGCAATGGAGAGCAAATCACAGTGACATCTCTCCTCTGCTTTCAGATCACACTCACCACGATTGGCTACGGGGACAAGACGCCCAAGACATGGCTGGGCCGGGTGCTGGCCGCCTGCTTTGCCCTGCTGGGCATCTCCTTCTTTGCTCTGCCTGCTGTAAGTGGTGCAGACGAGGTTGGGGGAGCGCAGGGCTGCCTGGGGTGGTAGAACACCCCCCTGCCCCAGGCTCCAGGGTGCCAGGGCCTCGTGTGAGCTGGTTTTCCTGGTTTGCACCCCTTTACTCTCGCCCCAGTCGACTGAAAGGAGCAGCAGTACCCATTCGCTTGTATGGGCTGGCAAAAGAGTGTGTCATCAGGAAAATCTCTGTGAGAGTGGGGTGCTGTTCCTCCCCAGATAGCTCAAAGATCTGGGTGCCATTGACTCCCCACGCCCCACCATCTGCCTGTTTTCCTGGTCAACAACCCTTTTCCCTTTGCTTCATTCAGTTGTATGGAGCAGGGAAAGAGGGGAATCGGCATCCTTCCATTGCTCCCTCCCTCCCTATGTCACCTAGAGAAAGATGCTGGCATGGGGTGGGGAGGGGGCACAAAGTAATGTTGCCCAGGGCAGCAAAATAACTGAGGCTGGGGCGGTTGTTAAAGCTAGGGAAACGGCAGCCATCGTGTAGCGGGGAGGCTCTGGCTGAGCTGGTGGATTTCTTGGGGTGCTTGCAGACGAAGCCCTGATGTTGCAATCGCCCTGCCTCCAGCATGGAATTTGACAGGGGTCTGGCTGCCATTGCCTTCCGGTTGTAACCCTCTCATGTTTCCCCACCTTTTCCCCCGTCTTTTTTTTTCTTATCACAAAAAAATCTGCAAAGGAAGGAAATACGGACTGGCTGCACGGTGCCTTTGGGCTGGTAGCACTAGGGGCCCCCTCCACCCGGAAGCGCTCTTAGTTCCAGGAGAAGCTGGGGCAATTGAGAATAGTGCTGCCCCGGTCAGGCCCAGATTTCTGGGGCTGGTGAAAGCGCTCTTCCGAGCGAAAGCTTGGACCGTGGTGCTTCCCTTGGGCTAGGGTTAAGCCCTGCCCTCCATGTCCTGCCGTCACTGAGACTTTGGGTCCATTTTGCCTTTCCATACAGGGGATCCTGGGTTCGGGTTTTGCTCTCAAAGTCCAAGAGCAGCATCGGCAGAAACACTTTGAGAAGAGACGGACACCAGCGGCCAACTTGATCCAGGTGGGTGAAGGGGGGGGGGGGGTTGTCAAGAAGCCCTAGACCGGGGCTATGGGAGGGCCATGATCCTGGGATTTCCTCCATTTTGAAGCAAATTCCATGCCCTTGTGGTTGTGAAGGTCAGCTTGAGAGAACCCCTGCCGGAATCTTCGAAGTCCGCAGTTGGGGAGGTGCCCTGCATAGCTCCACCCCATGACAAAGAAGATGAGACTATGTTATGCAAAATAAGATAACGCACATTTATGTAGGTTGCCATGTGATGTGGGAGGGAGCGTGATTATGCCTGCCTGCCTACCTGCCTGTATTTATTTATTAGATTTGTGTACCACCCAACTGACAAATGCCCTTGGGGTGGTTTACAGTCATAAAACCAAACAAGAACAACAAAATAACACAATAAAATACAGTATGAAACATTAGAAACATTTAAAAATATTAAAAACATCAAGAAGCCAGGTGTAAAATGAATAGTCAAGCAAGGTATTAAAGATTAAATGCCTGGTTAAAGAGGAAGGCCTTAACCTGGCATCTAAATGTGTAGAGTGAAGGTGCCAGGCGATGTCCCTGGGAAGGGCATTCCACAGATGGGGGCCGCCACAGAGAAGGCTGTTTTGCGAGTAGCCGCCATAACACCAAGATGGGTTGTGACACCCAGAGAGAAGCCTCCGAAGACGACCTTGGTGACAAGGCAGGGAAATACAGGAGGAGGCACTCCACCTGCTTTTCCTGTACAAGGCCCCAAGTTCAGTTCCTCAGGGGGAATGCTCCATCGCTCCCAGCAAAGCATTTTCCATAAGGCCCCAGATTCAGTCTGCAGCATCTCCAGATAAGAAGTATCCCAGTTTTCCCCAAGATCCTTAGCCCAGTATTGGCTCAGTTGGAGCAGACACAGGAAAGCAGGAAGCTGCCTTGCACCATTTGCCCGCTTAGCCCCACATGGTCTAATCTAGTGGACAGGAACTCTCCAAGGTCTTTCCCAGCCCCCCCCCCCCCCGATCCTTTTAACTGGAGATGTGTAGTACTGAACCAGGGAACGTCCGCATGCGAGGCATGAGCTCTGCCAGTGAGCTGTGGTCTTCCTCCCCTCCTCCCCAAGCAGGCAATGGCAGACAGGCACAGTGATGTGATCACGGCTGAAACCCATGAGCTAGCAGTTTGCTTGTTACTTTTAGAGGGCCTATCTAAAACACACACAGGCATCCTTGTCCTGTTCATGGCCTCCTTTTCAGCCCCCGTGTCCCTCCCCCAACCACACGTACAATTCCAGTTCACCTTTTCTTGCTGTGCCTCCATCAGCCTTGCCTTTTGTAATACTGAGCCCGCTGTCCAGGCAAATTCTGGCATATCAGCCTCGTGTCTAGATGGCTTCTCTACTATTGTAGTCAGAAAGGTGCAGCTTCCAACCTCATTATCTCTCTGGTTCAGAGGGCTCCTGCAACAAAAGGGACCCCTCCGTCCCCCCCCCATGATCTCCTTCTGGCAGCTTGCCTGCCACCCCACTGCAGAACGCAGCTCCCAAATTGTCTTTCATCTCCTTGGCTGAAAGGCCAATGGGGAACAGCTGGAAATGGATGGTAGGCGAGACAAAGGGGGGACACATCCTCTTGTTTTGGCACACAAAGCAATCTCACAGACACAGCGTTGCCCCCGGCTCCCAAGCAAGGTTCCTCTGTCTTCCACATCTGATAATGCTGGCCAATTCAGAAGGCCCTGCTTCCCGGAGCAGGTGAAAGGTGGGGATATATGCCTGTCTGCCTTCTTTCTCCCCAATAATTAATTCTCTGTGGAGTCTCTTTTTTCCCTTCCCCTCCCTATAACCCAGAATGTATTTGGGAGAAACTGCACAAAATGTTGAGTCGCTGCGATCTGAGAACTCCTGGGAAAGGAACATAGGCCAAAATAATCACAATGATGATGATAACATAATAATAACATAATAAATAATACAGTTATCATCATCACCTGATAGCCCAAGGGGGCTCCAGACCCCAGGCTTAATCTCTGTCCCCTCCCCAACAAATGGCCTCTATGATTTTGGACTGAGCACATGTGGCTTTACATTGCTTGTTTTCCCTGAGAGGCATCATGTGAAAAGGATCAGTACCAGAATGTGCGATGAGACCAAGGGCGACTGTGTCGGACTCTGACGTCCAAAATAAAGCCGATGCAGAAGAATGCGATGATGGCACAAGGAGATGAAACTTCCTGGGCCAAACGGAAGGGCTTGCTGGGCTCCAGTTTCTCCACTTTGAACTGGTGGAGACACAGCTCTGCAAACTATGGTGTGCAGTTTGGAAGCCAAGTGTGTGTGCATGTACGCCCACCACCACTCTCTAGAGCAATTTCCCACTCCCCTTCCACTCCCCATCATTAAATTGTACAGATGGCCAACCATGGTTAACCTTCTTAAGATTCCATCTTAATCATGGCTTGAAAACCCACTTCAAAATGTGACTACAATCTTGGTTTGGCTATGGGACCATTCTTGCCGTGGATGCATGTGTTAAGGAAGCCATGGTTCATTTCCAGGAAAGATGGGGCCAAATTGCAAAATGTGGAGGAAGAGGGAATGGGGCCTTTATCCTGACTGGCAAATGTGGTTACACCTGCCCTGGATCTACATGGCAAAACGGCAGCACATTTTGTCCCCCCTCCCCGCCATTCAGATGAAGAAATTGTATGGGTAAAATCCAACACAAGCCCTACATAAAGTAGACCCATTGAAATGAATAGGACTTAAGTTAGTCATGACTAACTTAAGTCTCATTCAGTTCAATGGGTCTAAGTAGGACTTTTGTTGGATTTTACCCTATATGATTCCTTCGCTGTGAATTCAGCATCTACAACTTGTGCAGTAACCACGTTAAAATGGCTGGAACGTAAGAACAGCCGTGCTAGATTACAGCAAACGTTCCCTTAGTCCCAGAAAATGTTTTTTCTCACAGCAGCTACCCAAGCAACATTTGGGGAATTGCATGATCATGTGCTCTTCTATAAAACGAGGAAGAAGAAAAAGCAACCGCAGCAGCTCCCTGCTGACAGAAAACTAGCATACTGGGGAGAAACATTTGACTTCTTCCTGCTAATTTTTTTTTAATGCAGGGAATTTTTCTCATGGGGAAGCATTGGACTATGCATGTGTTTCCCTGCAATTGCAATTTGAGGCAGTGAGGGGCAAACTTTTCTTGAATTCTTGAGAACGTAAGAGCCCTGCTGGATCAGACCAAGGGGACTTCTAACCCAGCATGCTGTTTCCAAGCAGTGGCAGGATTCCTCCAGGACGCATCTTCTTTCTTTTTTCAAGCTTCCTAGAAAATGCTCAGAAGACCCTTGAGAGCTCAAAATGGATGAGGTGTGCACACACCCACACATGTCACCACTGCTTTGGCACCCTGCTAGGTTACCTTCAGGACAAGATCAACTCGGGGAGTGCATCCAGTGGAGGCTGGTGGCTCCGATTTCAGTGGGGCTTTAAATCCATTCTGGGTTTCAGTCAGAACCAGCAGAACGCTAAAAGAGCTATCCAAGCTGCTGAAGCCTGTCCCCAAAATAGGTTCAGCACCTTGGATAGCGCCCCTAGAGTTCTGGCTCGTTCTGACTGAAACCCAGAATGGATTCACAGCCCCACTGAAATCAGAGCCACCAGCCTCCATTGAGTCCATCCCTGTTGATTCTCTTGCACCTCTCCATGGTTTTCAGCACCACAAGCCTTCTGGATCATCCCTCCCGGTTGGGGCTAAGGAGTATTGTGGGGCCAGACCTACCTGGGTGCTAGGTTCCAGAAAGTGGTGCTGGGAGATTGCTGTTCTACCCTACGGCCATTGGTTTGTGGTGGGGATGTTTTAAACTGCAGCGTGCTTGCTGTGTTGTGGTCTTAGGCTGCCTTTAATCTTGTGCTCAAATATCATGATATCCTTGTAAGCTGCCTTGTATACTGCGGGAGGGGGGGTTAAAAGGTGAAATCTAAACTGGGGGTGTGGGACCTCTTTTGGTCCAAGGGCCAAATTCGGTATTCTAGAAGCTCGCGGAGGTTGCATTCCAGGGGTGAGCAGGGCCGAAGCAAAAGCGTTTGGGGCCAAAGGCAAAAAGGGGGAGGGACTTTTTTTTTTTTAAATCCAGCATATTTTTTCTTCAAGCTTTTCCTGCCAGTAACTAAGCCTTAGGAGAGGCATGCCAACTTTTTAGGACGGGGGAGAAACTCTGCCAAAGCTGGAAACCACCACACGGTCGGCTGTCGGGGAGAAGGGATGGGGCCAAGGGGTCTTCTCGGGAACCTCAGAGGGCTGCAGCTGGCCCTCATGCCTGTGGTTCAGCACCCCTAATCTAAATGGATAATAATGAAGAAATTGCTCATCGGGGGGAAAATACTCAAAGCATCTCTTTCTCTCCTCCCACCCCCCTCCCGGCCCGGATCGGTACAGGCTGCATGGCGCCTCTACTCAACGGATGTCAGCCGGGCCTACCTGACTGCCACCTGGTGCTATTATGACAGCATCCTCCCGTCGTTTAGGTATGTGTGAAGTTACATGGGGGAGGGACCCTGTGAGTTGGCGGTGGCCCCTTGGAATTCACAACTCCCCGCAGGCAAGGAGGGGGAGAGAACCAGTTGGTGGGGCTTATTTATTAATTGTGATAAAGTTCTTGGTGGTTGGTTTGACTGGACGTACTTCAGAGGCTCCCTCTGCCTTTATGTCACTTGCCGCTGTTTTTGTGTGTATGCTTTTTCACGAGGAGGGGCGAATCAGTTCCCCAGAGAACAGGATGAAGAAATTAATAGGAACTGTGGGGTGCATCTCGGACCATTGCCCTGTGTTATTCTCTCCATGTTCGGCAGCAGATACTCAATAGCTGCTATTTAATCAATTGCAAGCAGGGGAATTCACTGGTTAACTCAAGGTGAGGTGATGTCAGTGGAGACTGGTGGCTCCGATGTCAGTGGGGTGATGGATCTGCTCCAGGTTTCACTGAGAACTCCAAAGGAGCTATCCAGGATGCTTCACTCCTTTAGATAGCTCCTTTAGAGTTTTGACTGGTTGTGACTGAAACCCGGAGCGGATTCGCTGCCCCACTGACATCAGAGCCACCAGCCCCCACTGGCACACGTGGCAAATGAATTTGGGGGACGTGTCACCACACAGCCATAATTTGCTGCTGCTGTTTGCTGGCTGCTCCTTCATGTGCATGTGCTAGTGAAATGCCTGTCATTATGTTGGGGATGTGGAAGAGCATAGAGGGCCTGTATATTGCAGGATTTTTAGCCGAAGGGGCAGAGCCTCTGTCTGAATTCCCTCCCCCAATCATTGACACCCCCCCAAATGCATCCCCCCTTTTTTCCTCCACAGAAGTAAATGTCAGGTATTCACATGCATAGGAGGGGATAGTCGAGGGGGGCGCTTGGGGACAAGGTAGTGATGTTGGTGGTCCAACAGAGTCAAGGGTTTGCATCTGCCACCATTCAGGCGAGGCGGATGCGTGTCTCTGGGGGCGGCCATTTCCTCTGGGCCCATCGAGGGGTGGAGCAGAACGGTCTGCTGGGTTTTGTGCGTGTGCAGATTCCACACCCTCATCACAATGCCTCATGATTCCATCCATGTCTGCCATAACATGAGGCCTTCCCTCCCCACTATCAGTACTGGAACTGCAGAGGCTCGAAGGCCTGTGTAGTTGGTGGGAGCTGCAATGGAGACTGCCTGACCCTTTTCACGCCGCTATGTGCCACGGCGGCGATCAACCACACGGGGCTGGTCAGTCAGGTCTCTCCGTCTAGTTCCACTTCGACAGTCTCTTTCCAAGGTTGCAAGCAGAGATTTAGAACAGCCCTGGGGATGTATGTATTTTATGTATTTCCCAGCATTTATGCTCCACCTTTCTAACAATTAATAGCTGAAGTGGCTTACAGTCATTCTAAACAAAAACAACAATTTCACAAAAATATCAGTAATGCCAAAGGACATTCTTCAAAAAGAACCAAAAAGGCAGCAGCAGCACAAGACAATCTTAAGGATAAAGCCCCGCAACAGCGTGCTGAAGCAAAACAGTCTCTGCTCCCCTTCTGGCCTCTCTTGAGAGGTTGTTCCAGATCTTCTGTGCCAGAGCAGAAAAGGCCCCGTCTTCAGTACAATACTTCTGACGGGGGATCCTGGCCTAGTCGGTCAGAAGAAGGATAATGCCATCAGGCAGAAGGAAGCTGGGACTGAGCCTAGGAGCTTCTTCCTGTAAAGTCTGTGCTTTCCACACTAGGCTGTCTCTCCCCCCCCCCCAATATGGCTCTACTCTTTCCCTGCCCCCAGAATAATTTCACACAGGCAGCAAAACCAGGAGGTTGACGTCCCTCTAGCTGAGCCCCCATACAAGCTGGTAGGCTTCGTTGGGCTCAGAGAGTCACATCGTGCGCAGCCCTGATGTGGGTAAATGTAGTCCATTGTCCCTGGGCTTCATTATAGAAAGGGATGAGAACATTTGCCGTAGTTTAATTATGATGGAGACAGACGAAAGCTCTCCACCCTGCAAAAGTGCTGAAGGTGGCTTGGAAGAGGAATTTCTGCTTGGGATGCATGCGCCATTCACCCCACTTTTGTCTCTGTTCAAATACATTTGATGGTTTTTGGTATTGTGTCAAACAATCTGCCAGGCCTAGGAACGTCAGAAGCTGCCTTCTACCACGTCAAACCATCGATCCGTCTTGGTATTGTCTGCTCTGACTAGCGGCAGCAATCCAGGATTTTGAGTAGGGATCCTTCCCAGGTCTACCTGGAGATGCCGGAGTCATCTCCAGGTAGACCACACAAGTGTGTCTGTACATGCCTCTCTCAAGCCCCTTCCATTTTCTGAAAAACACTTGCCTGTCTCCAGCCCATAAAGACCAGTTAACTCCCACTGCTGTTCCAGTGTGAGCTTTCTCTTGAGAGGAAATTCAAAATAAGTTGCTCTGAGGTGCACCCTTTTGCTTGCCTGCCTGGTGTTGGGGAGAATAAAGGCTTCTTCTGTGGTCCTTGAAACTTGATCAAGTTTCAGAGTCAACAGAGGCAATTGTTCTTCCACTGGGAGCCCTGCACTAAGTTTCAGAGTCAACGCAGGCAGTTGATCTTCTCCCAGCCTTTAGAGCTTACGAAAGACCCGGGCATCATTTTGAGTTACATGTTGGTGACCTTTAGCAAGGTTTTAAAAAGAAAACACTTATTTTTCCCAAATGCCTATGCCTTGGGGGCCTTTGATATGAGTATAACATTAAGGCAATTGGGTGGCTGCCTTGTTAAGCTTTTTGAATTGCAGATGTGCCAAACAAATTATCAAAGGGGACCTTAAAACCATCCTGGAAGGCCACCATTTGTCCCTCCTGGAAGGACATCATTTCTATACCCTCAGACGGGGGAAGCATGATGCAATCTGACCCCCATTTTTCGTGTGGCCCCTTACAATTTTTCAGGAAGGGTGCTGACTTGAATCTGCGTGTTTTCATACCTTTTGGGGTGGGGGTGGGGATTTGCTTCTGTCTGTGCTGGCCTGGGTTTGTTTTCTTGCAGTGACAGCTTGCGAGGGCCAAAAGATGTGAGAAAACGGCACAAGACAGACCTTTTTACCAGCCCGTAATGTCTAGTGAAAGATCTCTCTGCACAGTATCCTGGCTTGGAAACAGTTCTGATGGATTTGCACAGATGAGAGAGGTGGCAACACGAACTCTCTGTCGACACTGATGCCCAGGGAACATGGCTCGCTTGGGTGATCTTATGCTAGTCCAGTCTAGGAAATGCAGAAACTGGATTAGGCTGGACTAGTACCCAAAATCGTGATGATGAAAGATCACATATTGTTTGCCTGTTTTGAGGGGCTGGGGGAGGAAAGGGCAGTGGTGATGCTGAGGGGTTCATAATGTGTTTTCACAGTCCCGGACAATAGTAGAGTTGTAAGCAGTTAGATTCGTTGCCACTGAAAAGTTTCGGATTGAAGGCTCCATTGAGGTGAATGACTGCCCAGTAGTTTCAAGTTGTGCACAGGTCAGGATTGTGTCACATCTGGGTTAAAGCAACAAAGGTTCACCACTGCAAGGGCTGGACTTGTCATCCAGAAGTTGGAAGTAGGGTTGTCCAAATCTGTCAGCTTCGCTTTTTCCTGCATTTGAATTTTTAAATCTCGAGTTCTTTCTCTCCCAAATATGAAAAACTTTGTGAATCTTGGGAAATCCCGAACAAAAACAACATTCTCACCCATCGGACACCTGCCAAATTCAACAGCTACTGCCATTCCCAGCATGGAGAGGACCACATTGTGCCTGCCTGCCATGTAGCTGTTACAGATGAGGAGCCTGCCAGAAAAAAGAGGTGGCCATTCAGCACCAGCATGGTCGAACACAGGGACTTTGAAGAGCAAAGAACTCAAAGCCCTGGGCCAGGATGGACGAATCTGCTAGTTCTGGTTTCTCCCACATCCAGTTTTTTTTTTTTAAGTCTTAGTTTCTTTGTCCCAAATATGGAGAACTTTGTGCATTTTGGTAAATTCTTATGAATACCAAATTGAAACTGAATTCTCACCTATCCATAGTTGGAACGCCATGCCTTTCCCAACCTGGCGCCCTCTGGATCTGTTGACTACAAGTCCCATCACCCACAGCCACCATGGCCAATGGGCATGCTGGCTGGGGTGATGGGAGTTGTAGTCCAACAGATCCAGAGGGCATCAGGTTGGGGAATGCTGCTGTAACTCAACATCCTTTGGCCACAATTCTTCAAACGACATTGGCCAGTTCATGTCCCTGGAGAGACCGATGCAGAGAACTAAAGAATTGTGGGATGCCTATTTTTTTCTGTTTTCGTTCTTCCTTTTTAATTCCCCTTCCATTTTTGCATGCTAGATTGATATTTCCTCTTTTTGTTTGGTTGTTCCTCCCTCCCCCCCCATTTGAAAGCTTTTAATTTCTCCATGTTTTTATTTGAACCCACCCCTAGAGAACTGGTCCTTATGTTTGACCACTTGCACCGAGCTCGCAACGGAGGGCTTAGGAACTCTGAGGTGAGGAAATTCCCCGACGGAGCTCCGCCGCCGTATCACTCCTTCACCTCGGGCCTGAAAACCATCAGTCCTCCGTTTTGCTCAGGGGAAAGGTAGGGTTGAAGCCACCTCCTCACAAGTCTTTGTGCCCCTGGTGTGTCCTCTCACCTGCTCTCTCCCTCTCTCCGGTGTGTTGGCTCTGTGTCTTTCTTGTGCTGCTGCACCCTTCTGGTTTTATTTTCTTTTGTACATGCGCTATAAGTTGAGTTGGTTTCCCTTTGATCTGTTCTTGGCCCTTTAAGGGAATCATGCACAGAGAAGCATAGCTCTCTGTCTCCCTCTTCTGGTTGGAGTCCACCGCTACACCTTGTCTAATGCAAGCGATCATCGTAATGGGTGCGTTTTCAATGGAGAGTTTCAATCAATACGGTCACAGTCCTGCCCTGTCAGTATGGCTTGTGCAACTTCTTCACTAACAGCAGAATCAGGTTTTCTAGCACAGGTTCTGGTGCCCTCTTCCGATTCCCGAGAACCAAAGTGTGGAGGGCAGGTTTCTTGACGGTGAGAGGGTCTGTGTTGCTGGGTCTGTGTAGTTTCCCCCATCAAGTCTCCTTTGCAGTCTCTGCCTCATTTCATCATCTCTTCTCTCTCTCCTGTTCTTTGCCTCCCTTGACTCCTCCTCCTTTCTCCACCTTCCCATCACTTCACCATTCCTTACTCATTCCCGGAAGCTGGAAAGAAGAAGAAGCTCCGCCCCACAAGTGTTTACGCCTAAGGTAACCTTCCCCTTAAAGCTGCGGTGTCTGTGTTTATTCTCCCTCAAAAGAGGGAGACCGCAGGATGGTAGGTTTTCCTCCAGAGGTACTGTGATCTGTAACCACTGCTGGGGGAAAGGTGTTCAAAGCCAGACTAACCTGGTGTGTGCACGCGCGCATACATGCTTATGCATGCAAAGGGGGAGAGAGCATCAGCAAAGGAAACAGTGCAGTCACTTGCTGTTATCCACTAAAGCAGGCTTCCCCATCCTGGTGGCTTCCAGATGTTTTGGACTACAGCTGCTGCCATCCTTGACCATTGGCCATGCTGGCTGGGGCTAATGGGGGTTGTTGTCCTAAACATTTGGAGGCCACCTGGCTGGAGAAAGCTGCTGTAAAGGATCAGTGTTAGAAATGCAGTCCAATTCCATTTGGAGGGTATGTTGCTTGAGGTTGAACTTTTGGGGGGTAAAATTTCCAGCTAACACGTTGGCCTTCAGCTGGTAGGTTGGGATGGAACTCATCAGTGTGACACTTCTCAGTCCAAGACCGACAGCACTACCACATTTTTCTGGTCTAGATTTTTTTTTCAAGAAGAGAAAGAAAATTAAAAGAGAGGGAAAATGGGAGAGTAGGAGAAAAATGGAAGGGGAGGCAGGCATAATATATGGCAAACAAAATGAAGTGGATTCTACAAATGTACTTATGCAAAGAATTAAGACGCTCGGCCTTTTCCCCCCATTTGATATTTAAGATCTTTTATTGCACAATCTTTTAGTGCAAAAGAATATGTATCCACATCAGGTATCTGCTTAGCTGCGTCTTTTCCCCAGAAATCCCATGTTATTATCTGAATATTGGAGTAATGTGTTCGGCGCATCGTTTGCTGGTAGTTCAAGATGGAGGGGTCAAAAGTGGATGGTTCCTGGATCTCATCCAGGCCTTCCAAGGCATGGCATCTGCCAGTCCCAGAAACGTAAGAGCAAAGTGAAGAAACGAAATGGATTTGATATCAGGCCATTGTAGGGGAGGGGCTGTAGGGTTCACCCCTCAAAAATGGGCTTCCAGCACCAATAGTTGTTGATCAGGTGGTAATGTTTTGGCATGGTTGCATCCTTGCTCACTGGCTGTTCCAGTGCCAAAACAAATGTGTGGCATAATCGCATTTGGTAGGACATAGAGATGTACCCCTTGATTAGCCTAGGAATATTTCTGTGCAGTTGAGTCTCCTTCTAAAGTTTCCATGTGCAATTTGCCAGAGGGAGAGAGGGGAACAAAGAGAAAGTATGTGTATTGCATTCCATCAGAATGTCCTGTACAAAACCTGTTTTCTACTGTACCTATTTCCATCTCTGAAATGCACTCATCATGAAGCAAAAGTTCATCGCCTAGGTATTTGATAACGAATAAATTGCCCCATGTCAGTTCATGCGAATTAGGACTCAAGAATAGGATTAGAGCTGATTTGGTTGCTTGCACAGTGAGCCATCGGGCAATTTGTCCTGCAGGTGGTGCTGTCCACACATATGTACATTACCGCCAGCAGCCTCAGCACGGCTTTCCTCCACCTCGATCATCCTTCTGACTTCTTTTTCCCCATGTGCCCCTTCACTAACCTTTTTCCCCTTCTTTTTTTTCCTCCTTCTTCTCTTTCCCTTTGTGTTTTTGTTTTTCTTTTCTTCCCGTCTCTTTAGCCAGATCTTTAGTAGTAAAAGGAATTTCTTTCGGATTCACACCGGCTGGAAACAGAGGTACCGAGGCTTTGGAACTGCTACCCAGGAGATGTTTTGGGGTTGAATCGGTTTTTAATTCTAGTTGCATTGTGATCCTATTTCCCCCTTTAAAAAAAAGTGGGGGAGGGCATGCTGCACCAAGAAGCGATAGAAACGTGCATGGGGGGGGGGGTTCATCGGTATCTCGCTATGAAGCCCTTCCTTGATGGGAGTTATGTTTGCTCTCCTGTCACCAGATGGTACATCTCCAGTGCAGCTTTAGAGGGAGAGTTAGTAAATGCATTTGGCTGACAGTATGGCCCTACGGCAACCATAGACAAGGAAAGATGTGCCATGCACTTTCCCCCCAAACTTATTTGCATTCTTCCCTTCTAAATTTCCTCTAGTCGCTTTCTACATCCCCAGCCTAGCACCAACCACCTGTTCCACATAGAATTGACATTTGACCAGGCAGAAGAGAAATGGTTGGTTGATTAAAATTTGTGAAGAATTTGTTTTTTAATATGAATTTGTCAGGACAGTGACATATAGAGCAGAGAGAATCACCCGTGTTTCCAAAGCAACCAACTTGGAGAGGACTCCAGAGTAGTACTCCCAAGTTCCCTGAGTCTTGAGGGAGGAGCCTCAGAGGTCAGGGGGTGGAGTCTGCTAGATCAGGGTGGAGTCTAATCTATGAGGGTGGAGCCAATAGCAAAACCTCTCCACCAGCTAAGCTCAAAGTAGGCAGTTGTCTTACTTCTGGCCTGTCTTCCTGATATTTTACTCCTTCCTTGGAGGTCCTGAAGACAAGACCAAAACCCCAAAACCAACTCAAACCCTGAGGCCCAGCAAGCCTACGCCAGAGTCCAGTTTCACAGTGCCAGAAATCATGGAGCCCCCCTCCTGCCCACAGTAAATGCATTGGGCTCCTTGGCAGACTTGACTTCCAGGCACCTGTGAGCTGTGCTACTGTGACGACTGGCTGCGTGCTTATTTCCGCCCCTTGAACACTAGAGTATTCCTTTGCAGTTTGGAGATGCCTGCAGTTCCTGCATGTGACCCGCTGAAGGAGCTGGTCCATGTAGCTTAATGGGACATGAGAGGGGCAGGGCAGGGGGTGCCTGTTCTAAAATGAGGGTGTGGCATGACCGTGATTCCAACGGGGCTGAAAAGCAGGGCGTCCTCACTCTTGCCATTGCTATCAGAGGACCCCACAAAGCAATACAAAGGCACCCTGCAGGGGGCTTCTCACCTTCTCATCAGTGCCGGTACTACTGTTGGGCAGAGTGAAGCAAACGCCTTAGGCCACCGATGTTTGGGGGCAGCAGTAGCAGCCCGCCCAGGAATTCCTCCTGAGCTCTCCGGCCTTTCCCTGCTCCTGGAGTACAGAGCTGTGTGTGTACCGCACAGCCTGTCCTGCACCCCCTGAACTAGCCTGCTGCCCTCCGCTGAGGTGGAGGATCCTGCCTGTCCCCTTGCCAGTGTTGAAGCAAGTCTCAGCTACGACTCTAGTCAGCTTCTGTATGTGGAATGGAGAGGGACACCAGGCAACAAGACATCTTGGGCCAGCCCTGCTTCTTAGAGATGTAGTGATGGCCGCCAACTTGGCTGGTTTTAAAAGGGGATTGGGCTAATTCATGGAGGAGAAGGCTGTCAATGGCTGCTCATCATGATGGCTGTATGCTGCTTCCAGTTTTGCAGGTAGTGTGCCTAAAACCCAGTTAGTTACTGGGGAGCTCAAGTAGATGGTGCTATTGCACTCAGGTCCTGCTTCCAGGCCTCACATAGGCATCTGTTTGACCACTCTGTGAACAGAATGCTGGACTAGTGAAGCCTTTAGTCTGATCCAGCACAGCTCTTCTCATGTTCTTAAGATAGACTGCTCCTTACGTCACTGCTCGTGTTACAGTGGGGCTGTACGGAGCCCTGCTGCCCCTTCTCTTTCGCAATGGCCCACTGTTAGAAGGCGACAGGGAGCATGATTTGATTAAAATTTGGGTTATTCAGTGGTAGTGAGGCTCGAAGGCTTCACTGAAGGCCCTCCTGCCTTTTCCCTCTCTGATATGAGCAGTCACTTACAGAAGAGCCAAAGAGTAGGGAATATTTGGCCATCTTTGACTGCTGCCAGCCAGTAAGGAGTCAAGAAGGGGGCTGCTACTGTCTCGTGAGAGGACAATGGCTCTGCCGCCCAGGACAGAGAATCTCTCCAAAGCACAGAGGAGGAGATGGCTCAGCTTCTAGGGCCTTCCCCTAACTTGGTGCCCTCCAGATGTGGTTGGGCTACAACTCCCACAATCCTCAGCCAGCTTGACCAGTGGCCATGCTGGCTGAGGATTATGGGACTTGTAGTCCAACCACATCTGGAAGGCGCCAAGTTAGAAGAAGGATGTACTAGGGAAGGGCGCAGTGGGGAGGAAGGGTTTGCAAGATTCCCTGACACACACACACCCCAGAACTTCATCCAGCAGCTTGATTCTGGATCTTCTTCCTGCCTGGAGCTTTAGCCTGCCAGATGTCCTCCTTCCCCGCCCCACCTCAACGCACACAGCCCACACAGTGAGTTTTTGAAAACTGAGGGCTTAAAGACAAAAAAAAGTTGTGCTTCTGAAGAGACTGAGGGCACGATCCACCAGGAAGCCCCTGTCCCCAACCTGTGCCAGCCCCATTAAAACAGACGGGGGCACAGCAGCTCTTGGACTTTAGGCCCTTCAGTACTGTAACTCCCGCTCGGAAAAAAAATCTCATTCTGGATCTAAGCTGCTTTGGATGTCTATTTTTTGTTTTCTCTGAGCTTCCCCACCCCCGATTTTAAAAGAAACCCAAAAAATGAAACGGAGCATGAAATTTTGTCACATTCTACTTAAAACAACTCTTGCAAAGCTGTGCTGGAGATCTACCTGCCTGCAGGTGCTTTGACTACAAGCTGGTTCTGGAATAACTCTTAGGGCCAGTGGTAACTTTGCAGATACTCCCTCCAATCTGGGTGAAGTGTTTCCATTAGCGGGTGCGTGCATTCCAGTCTGAGCTCGTGCCCACATCTGTGTCTGCAGAATAGCACAGTGTGGCTGGGGTCTCTCGAGGGCCTCCGTCGCCCAGTGCGACCCCACGCACGTTAGACATCCAAAGACTTTCTCACAAGGGTGATTTCATGCCCCTGGTTTCTCTAGGGCTGCATGCTTGGAGTTGAACCCTGGCGATTTGGCGTGGGTGGGCGCTCGGCCAAACCAGCTTTCAGCTGAGGAAAGAACTTGGGCTTGTCAAATACGTCACACACGGGCTGGCCCTGAAGTTATTCTTGTCGTCTTGAGTTGAGTTGCATGGGGGAAGAGCAGATGAGCAGGGGTGGTCATGGAGGTTGAAAACTGCCCCATTGGTACAGCCCAAGAAGCACGAGGACAGATCGTTCCCCGCCCCCTCGACCCTGGCATAAGGCTGTGCTTTCCAAAATGGTGTGCTGAGGACCCCTGGGATGGCTTGGACATCCTGGCTGAGAAGATCACTCACAGCTTGACCACACTACCTATCCTCCTCTGTAATGTGCAGCTGCAGGGGGGACATTGGGTGGTGCTCTAAGATGCCATCTTGGTTTTTGCAGGGCAGCAGCAGAACCTAGTAAGCCTGTGCTCAGCACTGCAAGAACGGAAGGTGCGCTCTAGTAAGATCTGCAACGCACGAAGGCCGGAGTGGGCAACGTGGCTCTCCAGATGTTGGGCTGCAGCTTCCATCGCCCCCCAACCTTGGCTGTTCTACAGTGATAGTCCAGCAACAGCTGGAGGGCCACAGGTTGTCCACCCATGCATGAGACCGTCTTTCCCAAGTTGGTGCCCTGTAGGTGTGTTGAACTACAGCTCTCAGCAACCCCCAACCAGCCATGCTGGTTGGGGGTTGCTGGGAGTTGTAGTTCAACACACCTAGAAGGCACCAGCTTGTGGAAAGCTAGGTTCTGCTGAAATGCAAATAAATGTGGAAAGGGTTTTCTCAAATTAGAGTCTGGCCTAAAGCATTGGTGGAAGACGCGATCCAGAGCAGATACAAAACCTTCGCCCCTTTTTCAGAGCTTGCTGGTGCTGTTGATCCCTCCTTCACAGCTTCCGCCATTCTCTGCAGCCAACTTGCTCACACAGCCAAGGCAGTGGGGTAAGCCAAAAAACCGCACGCCTCAATTGGGGCTTCTGCCCTCTCCCAAAGTTCTGAAATGTCCCTTTGGCATTGTGAAAGTTGCCACAGCTGGTGCTCTGCGGTCTCTTGGCTTTGCGTGTTGCGTTGCTCACACAGGTAGATGCATCTGGTGAGTGGAAAAAATGGTCTGAGGGCCTTCCAAGCAACTGTCGGACTGATCTGACGTCAGCTGTACTACAACTGCTCCTTTACCCTTTTTTAAATTAAGCTTAATACAAAAGGGGGGAAATCGTGTTTTTTTCCACTCGGGGGCTCACTTTCCCCATTTGAAAATCTTAGGGTAACCTTTGATTGAAAGTTACATTGGTGCAAATCTGGAGTGCATTGACAGAAACAGTCAAACGGCGCTGCTCATCATGTTTATAGAGAAGGTGTCAGGGGTGGAATTGGCAACCCCCGGATCTGCCCTTCCTGAAGTCCGATTCACACATTCAGTTGTTAGCATGACGTCCACGTGAAAATGCAGTGCACGCACGCAGCTCAATTTGCAGGAAAGCGACTTGTGTCTCCTTTCTTAGCCAACCGTGTGGTGCAGGTTAGTAGCGCTCCCGCTCCCGGGTGTGGCGAGTCAAGCGGGCGCAGCCTCTTTGCGTTTGCATTGTCAGCAGGCCTGGATTTCTGGCACAGAGGTTTTACCTGGCTTTCCTCCCTACCTGTCCCAGATTCTGGAATCTGTTCAGCCCTGTTCAGGCATTCTGAACTTGAATAGGGCAAACGTGTGAGGAGGAGTGCTCCAGCCTGCCCCTCCCTCCTCATGTTTGTCACCCTCAACATGTGGAGGGTGACTATCTGAAGGGGGGGGGCTCCTAGAATTGTGGAGGCTCTCCATGTGAGCTGGAATGCTGAGAGAAGAAGCTCTCCTTTTCACATAGTCACCCTCCATGAGTTGAGGGCACCAGATGCAGTGAGGGAGAGGGGTGGAGATGGAGCACTCCCTCTATTCACCCATTTGCCCTATTCAGGTTCAGAATGCCTGCATAGATTCCAGAATCTGGGACAGGTAGGGAAGAAAGCTGGGTAAAACATCCTTCCCTATTCAGGTTCAGAGCACATGAATAGGGCTTTTTGGATTCCTGAAACTAGGAATATATTTACTGGAATGTGACAGATTTTCTGGGGCTGGAGGCTTTTCTAGAGGTCATAGTCTGCACATGCACAGAGGCCTCTAGCACCAGCATGGTGTGGTGGCACAATGTTGTTCATGGAGCAGCCTATCTCATGGAAATGAAAGCTTCCAGAACCACAGATTTTGGGGAGCCCTTGGGCTGATACACTGCATGGCCCCCTTTAGCCATGGAAAGTCCAACATTAGCCTCTGTTTATTGAGCTTCTGACAGGCATCTCCAGCTTATCTGTTGAATCTTTCTGTACTACTACTACTAGAATATTTTCTTTAATTTATTACTAATAAATATTTAAGGTTAACAATGTTTTGTTGTACAAAAGTTACAGAATGCCTACCAGAGAAGCTTACAATTGAGGTGTAGAAACATTATCTCCTTAAAAAAGAAAGAAAAGCTGATGTGACCTGGAAGCAAACTTTGTTCTGTTACACTCATGTGCAGATCTTATGCAAAATGGCTACTTTCAGGACATGGGTCTTCTGAGCAGACCAAGTGGTTCAATGTGTAGGCCTCAACCACCCCAGCTTGGCTTCCAAACATCTTAGAAAAGGATGCATGATTTGTTCTGGTTTACAGGTTAGGTTTTCCGGTTCTGGATAGGGATGTTGGAGAAATCCACAACGGAACCAAATGAGTTTGGATTTTGATGAATCCAACTGGCGTATTCCGCAGTGGACTGACTTTTCGATTGTTTTATTAAGTTCACCAATTGTGCACAAATTTCATTATCAGAAAATATGCAAAAAAATAAAAAGGCCAAAAAACTGCATTTCCCCATAGGCTAAAGTGTGAAAATGCACATTTGGGGGGATTTTGCACATTTTCGCAAGTGCTCATTGGTGCAAATTCGGGAACTAAAAAAAAAAATCCAATTCCCATCGATGGGTGGACTGCAAAACGAAAGATGCCTGACAGTCCTCGAAACAGAACAGATTTTATACGATCCCTACATCCCTAGTTCTGGATCACTCATGCAAGGGGTTCTCTCTGAGCTGCATCCTCATAACAATTCTGTGGGTTAGCAGGAGTGACGTCATGGAGACTCCTGTTTCTGGGCCTGGTTGTGCATGTTTCAAGGGCCCGTAATGCTTGCCTCAAATCTGGGGGGAGGTTGATAATCCAGAATTCTGTTCTGGCTAAGATCTTTTCTCTGAGGGGAAGAAGAATTCTCTTCCTCTTCTCATGCACCCAGTTGCCCACTGGTCCTTCAAACTTCCTTCCCGTCCACCCTGCTTTCCCTGTTGACGGTGATGTAGGAGGAAATAAGCACCAGCAGGTGGGAGAAAATAAGGGAGGGAAGTTCCCTTCCTCCCCTCATCCCTCTGCCCCCCGCATCTGGCATCCTGCCGTACAGAGCACCAGGCACAAGTAGCTCTTTGGAAACCTAGTTTTCGGAAGAGCTGTTGCCGTGTCATTTGCAGATGTTTGGGGAACAGCTAGGCCTGTTTCTGAGCCAGCCTGATTGCAGCCTCATGGAACGGGGGTGGGGTGGGGTGGGGGTCAACAAAGCACATCACTAGTCCATTGTTTTCAACTTGTCTTTAGAGGAACCTCGATGAGAAGATAACTGCGAAATTTGGCCACTTCCAGGACATTTTGTATGCAACATTCCATTGTCCCTTTCAATATATAGATCAGCCTTCCCCAACCTGGAACCCTTTAGTTGTGGTCTACTGCAGTCTCCATCTTGGCTGCAAATGATGGGAACTGTGTTGCAGTCCAACACATCTGGAGGGCATCAGCTTGGGGAAGGCGGATGTAGATAGGGGGGAGTGTTTGGGTGTCTTCTAGGGCACGTGCTTGACTGATGCTACGGTCTGAGCAGTACCCTTATCTGGCGCAAAGTGTGCCACCTTAGAACATTTCCCAGAATGAGGAAAGGCTTCCTTTAAGCTGGAAAGATTGACAACCACTGCAGCGGCCCTGCTTCTTGAGCTCATACAGTGCTTATTGCTAACCATAATTGCTTTTGTATCTGACCCTGGATCCAATACTCTACGCTACCGAATGGTGCCTTATCTGGAGAATGTAACGTGATTTAGTCTATGGAGTAACGAAACATCCCAGGCTGTGTGTGTGAGTGTGCAGATGCGCGCACGTATGTGCGTGTGTATACACGTGTGTGCGTGCACATACACACACATGCATACACACAGACATATATACGTGAACACACACAATTATTGTGGGGCTGCCTTTCCCCTCCTTCTGAGTAGAACTTGAACCCCCTCCCCATTCCAAGATTCCAAACCCAGCAGAATAAGCAATGTTAGTCCGTTTTGGATGGCTTGCATGAGGAGGCAAATCTCTTGACGTTGTCCAAGGCGTCCAATTTGTGGGGTTATTGAGCAGTATGTGATATTGCCGCTGCGCTTCCGCTCATTCTGTGGTGCCCATGGGATGAACTGCTCATGCAACAGGAAGTGAGCACTTCCTAAAGCAACCCCAGAAACAAGTGGAAATTCTTGTTTCTGGAAAGGGCCAGGCCTACTGAGCTCCCTTCTGTGAGCCCTGCGACCTGCCCTGTTCCAAAAAAGGGCATTTCTACTCCTTTCCGGTTGCGTCAGGAAATGCTTGCTTCCTGTTTCACTAGCAGTGGGCACTGCCCAAAATGTGTCATGGGACATTCTCCCTTGCACAGATGGCTTTGCTTGGGTTGGGGGCCATAGCTCCCAATCAGGGGAGATGTTCTTGGCTGTTCAGTCAGAACATCATCCAAGGTAAGGCTCTTATTTTAGCTAGTTGACAGCTACACACCCCAGATCTCCAGAGCATCCAAACATCTCCTTTGCAGGCATCCTTTGTCCAGCGGTGTCTTTCAATCTCTTTAACTGCAGGTTGTTTTAATGCTTCATGTTTTGTTTGTTTGCTTGTTTTCAGCCTTTACCGTAAGTACCTCAGTAATGCTCTGGACTGTGAGCAGAGTTTGTGGCATGTGTTGATTTCTTACCTTTATCTCTTTCCTCTTAAAACATAAATTTTATTCCTTGTGGTCAGGGCTGTACGTACTGCAAATGTATAATCAAAATTCCGCACTGAGGTAACCTATATTATGCGATAGGCTGGATTCTGCAACCTTTTGTACATCTTGCAAATTTGCATGAACTCTTGTTTTGCATAATTTATTCTGCTTCTGCTAATCAGAGGGAGAGCTGTTCAGGGTGCTGAAACCTGGCCACTGGAAATTTATTCAGAATTCACTACACACATTTTCAAATATATCCCACGTATATAAGTACTAGAAACTTTTTCTTCTTTTAAAAATAGATGAGGTTCTTAGGATGTTGAATTTTGAAGTCATTATAGCATTGTGTGTGTGTGTGTGTCTCCCATCGTGGAATTGCAGCCCACGTTCATCCCCGTGTCCTAGAGAGTCCTTGCCATACCTTCACATTAAGCACCAAGGGGATAATTGGCCCTTCCCCTTTTTTCCAGCTGACACTTCCCTGCACACCTAGGAAGTGGATTTAGCTTTGATACTAGGGGGACTCTCAAAATGGTTGTCTCCTTTTTTCTCAAGCATAGAGAATTTAGTATTTTCCTTGCAATATCACAAATAGCACAAACTAGCCATCTTTGTCGAACGGACGCAGTTAAAATCAAATGTTTTGGTTAAAAAGAAGAGACTGTAAACTTAAAAGCAACCATTACTTGCCAAAAAAAAGGTACAAAGGTTGCAGTACCTCAGTACAGAATTTTCTGTACACTGCTAAGGATCACGTTCTTATTTTGAATTAATTAACCCAGGCCTAAAATCCAGCAATCGGTGTTCATGTTTTGGGATCCCCTCTTTCCCACACAGGGCACATTCTAAAGTTCATTAAGGGGGCTTTGTTGACATATAACAAACATATTTTGAGCTGGTGTTGGTCTCTGCTGATAACTGACTTCTGGAATTTGGCTTCTCAGCAAAGAGAGCTTCGTGGGAATTGGGGTGGGGGGTGCTGAATTTGACTCAAGATGCTGAATTTGACATAGGCTTTATGTAAATTACATTTTGCCAGCCTACAGAGCCAGCAAGATTAGTGCCAGACGTGATGGGGGCAGATGTGTGTGTTCGTCAAGTGCCTCTTCCGTTGACATCTCAAGAAGGGAGGGGCAAGTGCTCTTTACACCAACAGGACTATCCCCGGTGAAGGGAACTGACTCCTACTTTCCCCCCACCCTGTACCTTGTTACCTCAAGACCTTTCCTCTGCAGTCTCATTCGCTAATGTTGCACACCCGTGATCTCTCCACAACTAGTTCAGCAGGGAGCCGGGTTTTATTTGCAGGGAGGTGGTTGCAGCAAGGTAGTGGTTGTATGGAGGATAACTCCGTTATATGAGCCTCCGGTTGCCTCCTGAAGTGGTACAGCCCAGGCACAACTGCTGAACTGGTACAGTCCAGATCAAGCCCTAGAGTCCTTGACAAGAGAGCTAGGCTGAATGTAACACGACAGCAATCCTTATTTCTGTAGACCAGAGATGGGAAAGGTGCGGCCTTCAAGATTTGGGTGGACTGCCACTCCCATCAGCCCTAGTACAGGCTGCTGGGAGTTGCAGGCGTCCAACATTGGGAGGGTCACGTGTTCCCCGCTCAGGCTGTAGACAGTGAAAATTAATTACTGCAGGTTAAGACCCTCTTGCACCTCAACTGAGAAAAGTTCCCTTTTTTCAAGTTGTGACTGCACGACCTTGGAAAACGTTGTGACTGTTTTATCTCACTGTGCTCAGTCCCAGGGTGTGTTTTGCGGGGTTTGGGACCAAGGTTTCCTCCCCAATTCAGACAGACATCTGGAGATGCTGTGAGATTCTGGGATGGTTGAGTCATTTCCAACCAGACACCCCCCCACCCCACCCCATTGGAAGAAGTAAACAAGTTCACTGGTGAACAGATTGCAAGGTGGCAAATTTCTCTCTGGCACCCCCTTCAGGTTGCTGCTTGCATAGCCCCCACCCACCCACCAGCCCAAGAGCTTCCCCCAGCTGCCTGCTAACGTCTCCCTCCTACCCTGAATCCTTTGCAGCAATAAAATGGGCATCAAGGACCGCATCCGCCTGAACAATTCCCAGAGGCAGGGCAGCCGGGGGAAGCAGCACCTGGTCCCGCCCCTCCGCCGCTCTCCCAGTACCGAGAACGTCAACGAGGCCACCAGCCCCACCAAGGTGCAGAAGAGCTGGAGCTTCAATGACAGGACAAGGTTCCGGGCCTCATTGAGGCTGAAGCCCCGGACACCCGTGGAGGGTAAGTCTCAGAAGCCACCAAGGGTTGGGGTTGAGAATTGGGGGGGGGGGTGTTTAAGAGAAAGAGAGAGAAAGGCTGGGGGAAAGTTTCTCATTTTGATCCTCCCCACACATCATGGAGAATCATGGTGTGGGAAAGGAGGTTTATTTATCTATTATTGGTACAAGTAGGCATACAAAGCTAAAAATACCTTTAATTTTATTGGATGTATATCCCTCTTTTCTACATCGTCATTATCCCCCGTTTTATATGTGTGAAATGTACTCTAATTTTTTTAATGTTTAAATGAGAAAAGACAAACAGCAGCTGCAATATTTGGCTGCAGTAGCTTTGTTCTGATGAACCCCTCCTTCAGTCCCCCCACCACCTCCAACATAGGTCACTCCAGTGGAGGCTGGTGGCTCTGATGTCTGTGGGGTGGTGAATGCGCTCCAGGTTTCAGTCAGAACTGCTCTGCACCTTGGATCGCTCCTTCAGAGTTCTGGCTGGTTCTGACTGAAACCTGCATTCACCACCCCATGGACATTGGAGTCACCAGCCTTCACTGGGTCACCCCACACCCAGTATGCCGTGAGAAGGCAAATGGGCAGCTTGCCACATCGCCTGCAGGAGAGAGAACTCTGAATGGCTCGAGCGAGTGAGCCAAGCCACATGTTACTGGAAAAGGCAAAAGACAAAAATCCCAAACTCCCGGAGCCATTGATCAATCTGACGCTGGTGGGGAAATTCTTGTTATGATTCTTGGAGACAGGGTATGAAGAAGCAAACTCCATCCCCTCCACCAAGCATCAGAGCTGTTATTGGAACACAGTCCTGCACTGGGGGGGGGGGGGCACCTGGATAAACAACATCGGAGCAACAGCAACAAAACACCAACCGAGAGAAGATGGTGGAGAGGAGAAGGGAGAGAAGAAATTCTGGTGTGACTGAGGCGAGGTGAGGGAGGGGGTAGTGGGGAGGATATGTCAGTGGGGCGGTGAATTCGCTCCGGATTTCAGTCAGAACTCTAAAGGAGATAGCTTGGAGAGCTCCTTTAGAGTTCTGACTGAAACCCAGACCAGATCCACAGCCCCACTGACATTGGAGCTACCAGCTGCCACTGGGGGCAGTCTGCATGACTGGCAGACTTGTGAAGAGCCTTCCGCTGGGTCTCAGATGTGAGGGGCTCCCTGCCCCTCCCGATTTTTATTTCATTCCTAAAGATTTTGTATATCATTTCAAAACAGGAGCGGGAGGGCGAAACACTGCAGAGTGAAGGGCCGCCCTCCAGCGCCATCTTTATTTGGGTCCCAAAGAGTGTCTTTGTGTTTTGGAGCTCAGACCCCCTCCTCCGCCTTGGACTTAGGTTCTTGGGCAAGTTAATTTTCTTTTAGTCTCACCAGACTGTCTTCTGGGAAATAAGTGTTTCGTGACCAGGCATGCGCCCCATGGCAGCCATTTTATGAGTGCCCACAGCACTGTCTCAAAATTCTAAATAAGCTCACTGACCCCAAATGGTTGGGGACCCCCGAGGGTTTGAAACTGCTGGCTCAGATCCACAGGACTAGAATGGCAGAGAGGGCACTAAGCTAGTCAGCCACAGACCATGTCCCAGAATCTGCCACAATGTACACCAGTTCCTTGTGGGAAATGCTGGAGAGCCTCAGGATTCAGTGGAGGTCAAGCCAGTGTCTCCAATGTGACACCTGTGGTTACCATGTGCTCATGGACACCCCCCTTGGTGCTCACCAGGGTCCCTGCCCCTCCTGATTTTTATTTTATTTCTTCAGACTTTGTTTAAAGAACTGGGAGACTGGCCTGCTGCAAAGCGATGGGCTGCCCTCCAGCAGCACCTTTATTTGGGTTCGAAGGAGTGGTTTTGTCCTTCGAATCCTTTGTCTGAGCCAAGAGCTTCGGCTATTGGGCGGTATAGAAATAAATAAATAAATAAATAAATATTTGTGTTTTGGAGCTCAACCCCTGCCTCTGCCTTGCTGTTAGGTTCTTGGGCAAGTGACTTTTCCTTGGGTCTCACCAGTTTGCCCTCTGGGAAATGGGTGTTTTGTGAGTGGCCACTGTGGCAGCTGTTTTGAGAAAGTGCCCATGACACTCTCTCAAATGTCCAGATGCGCCCGCTGACCCAAAACGGTTGGGGACCCCTGGTCTTCTGCTTCGCAGAGTACTGACAAGATAGGGAAAAATATTAGCTAAGCCATTCTGTTTCCACCCGTAGTGGACGGCCCCGCAGAGGAAAGCAGCGAGGAGAAGGCCTATCAGTGTGACTTGACTTTCGAGGACATCATGCCTGCTGTGAAGACACTCATCAGGGCGGTCAGGTGAGCCCGGTGGGTCTGGGAGTGGGAGATGGGTGCCCATGGGGCCCGATGGAAGCAACTCTCTGTATTCCGTGGTTCTGCAAACATGGAATTGGGTCAGCCCCTCTTCCCTGGTCCCTCTGGTTCCCATTGCCTGCTTTTGGATGACATAAGTTGATGGGGTGGGTGGGGCGAGAATAGACTTCAGGAAGGGCTGATTCTCCCTGACAGAGCACCTGCATTGCACGCAGCACGCTCAAGGCCCCAGGCTCAATCCCTGCTCTGGCCGGTGAAAAGACCTCCAGAGGTAGGACAGGGAAAATCTCTCTCTCCCTGACCCTTTGGGGAGCTGCTTCCACTTGCAGTCTACAACCCTGGGCAGAGGGGGAACGGGAGTTGAAACTGCAACTCCACTCAGACCCATCCAGCATGGCCAATGGTCAGGAATGCTGGGAGTTGTTTTCCAAAACATCTGGAGCGCAGCGGGCCGGGGAAAGCTGGGCTCGAGCTAGGGATGTGCGACACTGGGAATTCCATTCGTTCAAGCCCGATGGGATTCCATAGTGTTTCTGTTCTGATAAGCTGGGGTGGACTGTAGCAGATTTTTCCCCCCGATTCTGGAAATGTTTTGTGTATTTTTTTTCTGGTCCTGCAATTTTGCACAATGGTAATTGGCACAAATTGGATCTTTTTTTTCTGGGTCTTTACATTTGCACAAATGGGGTCATATTTTTTTTACTTTTTCGGGGGGGGGGGGGGTAAACTTGCAGAAGCGCACATGGTCGCAAGTCTGCCCGCCTGCAATGTAGCCCCACAGTGGCATATTCCCCTCTTGTCAATATCCTTGTCAGTTTCATCTTCTCCACATGCTATTTAGTGTGGCCCTGCAAAACCATATTTCCTACTTGGCAAAGAACTTATCAATTTCAGCCTCCACTTCCAGGAGGCAGGGGGTGTGTGGAACTGACGAATACGCCTCTGCGAAGCTATGTAGCAGACAGGCAAACTTGTGGTGATGCACACTTGTGCAAGATCACCAACAAACAAATAAATGAGTACATCCCCATTTACACAAATTTAAAGACCTGGGGGAAAAGGTCCAATTTATGGAAATTTAAAGATGCAAAGGAAAAGAAAGATCCAATTTGCTACCATTAAAAAAAAGAAAGAAAAAAGTGGAATCCGCGTATTGGATCAACTCAGTGCAGATCGAGCCGATGCCAGCAGGGGAAACAGAATGAAATCCTCCAGGGCCGAACTGGAAAAATCCGTTGCGATTTCACCCCCCAAATGGAATTGCTGTACATCCCTAGCTAGAGCATCTGCTTTGCACGGAGGTGGCCCCACATTCCCTCCCGTGCCATTTCTAGTGAAAAGAATATCGTGGGTGGCAACCCTGGAGAACCACTGCTTGTCAGACCAGACCGTGGGTGGGCTACCTCCGGCCCACGGAGGTTCCCAATCTGGCCCATGGAGGGTTCCGCACCCTCCAGGGTTACACCTGCTCTCCCCCAGCTACACTTCCTGTTGTGTAGTCATTAGGCAACACTAGGTGAGACGGACAAGTGATCCAGCGCCGTGGAAGGTGGCTTCGTGCGTTCAGTTACGCATCTCCTCTCACTAGAGCCTTCTGGATTCTTGCATTTTTCTTTGCCTGTTTTTGCAGAATCCTCAAATTCCTGGTGGCCAAAAGGAAGTTCAAGGAGACACTGCGTCCTTACGACGTCAAGGATGTCATTGAGCAGTACTCGGCCGGCCACCTGGACATGCTTGGCAGGATCAAGAGCCTCCAGACACGGTAAGTGGAGTTGCCGATGGCCACTCGGGCTCTGGGCTTCTTCTGCAGTTCCCAGGGCGAGCCAGTTCCACCCTGGAGGGGACAGTATTGGCCGTGCTGGCTGGGGGACATGGGAATTGCAGCCCAGCATTTCAAGGGCACCCGGTTGGGGAAGCCCAATATGAAGTTTGGAGTCTATTATTTATTATTACATTTCTATCCCGCCTTTTTTCCTCTTGCAAGGAACCCAAGGCAGCTTACATGGTCCTCCTCTTCCACTCCTTTTTATCCTCACCACAACCCTGTGAGGTAGGTTGGGCTGAGAGTCAGGGACTGGCCCAAAGTCACCCAGCAAGCTTCATGGCTGAGAACGGGGCCGAGAACATGGATGTCCCAAGTCCCAGTCCAACACTCTAACCGGTACACCACACTGGCTCTCAGTTGCCAGTATGGGCCAGTATTGAGTTGAATGTGGAGTCTGGGGGACATAGATCTGAGTCCTGCCTCCTCTGCCTCCTCCTCATTACACGGCCTTGGGCAGGCCTCCCTCTGTAACAGCTCTGCCACTTCCTTGGGTCCCTTGGCCCCTCCTGTGTTTCCACTGCCATTTTCCCAGTGCCATAGTGCAGTGGCAGAGACAGCCCGCGTTTTGCACGCAGAAGGGCTCTGGTCCAGTCCCCGGCATCTTCGGTTCAAAGGGTCTTGGGTTGCCAGGTTGCTGGTCTGAGATCCTAGAGAGCTACAGTCAGTCATCTGAGCCCATACCAGGCTGGCTGGTTGGACTCTCTGTAAGGTAGTTTCACATGTCTGTCGCCATTTGAAATGTCTCGCACCTCTGTATTGACATACAGGGTTATCAATTCTTAGAATAAAAATGTATATGGCCTGAGTGGGCACTGGGGATGGAGAACCCGAGATCCAGGGGTGGGGTTGGGATGCCCAGCATGGGTTCAGTGATACAGCCAAGTGGTGGAGCCCAGCCAGTTTTGATGGCCTAGGGATGGAGTGCAGTGCAGACACATACAGCTAGCAGAGAGGGGTAAGCTAGCAGAACAGAGGTGCAGAACCTCAGCCCCAGAGGCCAAGTCTGGCCCTTCAGGGTTCTCCCAAAAGCCCCACCCCTTTCCCCTGGCCACACCCCCTCCCCCTAGCCACCCATAGCTGGCTGGTTTCCTGGCTTTCGTGCAGGTATTTCACTGTTCCAGAAGGTTGAAATGCCTCTCCTAAGGCTGAATTACTGGCGGTAAGAAATTTAAGCTAAAGTATGCTGGTAGTTTGGCCCCACCCATTTTGCCTTTCACCCCACCCATGACCGGAATGGGTTGCCTGAAATGGAACTGGGGTTGTGGGCTGCGTGAGATTCTGCACCGCTGTAGTAGAGAAAGACGGTGAGCAAGCCAGCCTTTGCCCTTGTGTTTCTGGAAACTGGCCCCAAAGTACAAACAATAAGAAAAATATCCTTGCCTGGCTGTTGGTTTTGGGGTGGGGGGTGGGGGGCGGTTCTGGTAAGTTGGCAACCTTAAGACCAACCATGTTTCAGTAAAAATAGTGGTGGTGGAAACACTGCCCAGATGGGAAAACGACAGAGCTGCACGCAGCCTTGACTTTCCGCCTCTGAATTAAAAGCCGACCTTGACCACAGTGCTCTGTGGAGCTGCTGTCCTCTGGGTATCGCCATTGGGGAAGCCCCCTGTATTGTAACATCAAAAAATGCCATTGAATAGCAGAATTGCCCATAAGAACTGGCCCTTTGGGAACTGTGACAGGCCAGAGAGGGCAGGAGCTACCCTGGGAAAAATAGTCCACTTGATCGCCAACAAGCTGATCAGCGAGAATGGGAAGGGAAACATTTGTTTAGACCAGGCCTGTCCAATTTGTTTGGTACAGTCTGGGCTCTGAATCAGGCTGTCCCTGGTTCAAGTCTCACCTTTTGCATGAATTTGCCAGGAGAACTTAGGTAAGCTCTCCCCCGCCCCGCCTCACACCTGCAATATGGTGATAACAGTACTGATCTGCCTTTCCGGGTTGCTGTTAGCACTGCAGCAAAATAATCTGTGTGTGTTGAACATGCACAGTGCTGTAGAAATGCTGCGTTGCGTTATTGCTGTCGTCGTTTACGCTTACGAGGACTTGAAAAGCCTCCTGTTTTAATGCCTGCCTGGGACCTCCAAAATAGGGTCAGGGGATGAAGCCCCCAGCAGAGTGGCAGGTGGCGTCTGCCTTGGTTTGCCCCGATTTGTGCAGGCCTGGCATTTTCCCCTCCCAAGAGGGCAAGCGCTGGTGATTGGCAAGAGCGCTGGGCCCTGGACAACGCTCCGCCAGGGCCATGCATACAATTGTCTGCCTGGGGGTGTGGCGCTCTTGCTGGATTCGCCCTGTGGCCTACAGTCATTGTGTCTGTTCCCCTTTTCTTCTGCCTCTTCTTCCCTCTCCCCTCTGCCTGGCAGCGTGGATCAGATTGTGGGGCGGGGAGCCATTGCTGTTGATAAGAAGACCCGGGAGAAAGGGGAGAAGGCATCGCTGGAGGTGGAGCTGGTGGATGAGCTCAGCATGATGGGCCGAGTGGTCAAGGTGGAGAAGCAGGTGTGGCTGGGAACGGTGGAGGAGGTGGTGGAGGAGGGGGAGGTGGGCATGCTTGGTGCACACAGCTCCCCCGGGACATCTCTCATATCAACAAGTGGAGGCTTTTGGTCCTCTAAACCAGTGTTGTGTCCTCTGGCGGTGACTCTCTAAGGTCTCGGGTACTGCTGGGACTTCCCCATCCCTTGCTTCCTGGAGTCACTGGAGATCAAACACAGCACTTTTTGGCTGCAAAGCAGATGATCAACCACCGAGCTAAGGTCTCTCTTTCCCAGCCTTCAGTGCATTCATAGGGGTGAACTGAGCAGGGATTAACAAGAGCCAGTCTCTTCCAGCAGGATTGTTTTTCCTTTGGTCCCAGAACTCTCTTAGATATTTAAGGGTGCAATCCTATAAATATTTAGGCAGAAAAAAGTCCTACATCTCCCAGCATGCCCCAGCCAGTGTGGCTGGCTGGGGCATGCCTGGAGTTGTCGGAACATGCATAGGATTGTGCCCTTAATTCCTTTTGATCCCACCACTCGGGGTTACAAAAGTTGGCGCTTCTTGGAATACTGAAGAGCAGTTCAAGGCCTCGCTCCTGGCAGGAAAAGGCAAAGATTAAACACTTTGTGAGAGCGGGGCCTTGATTTTAATGCTGCCCACGTGTGAACTGATCTAAGATGGTGGCTGCACCCTCTAAAAAATGGGCCCCACGTGCTTTAGGTACAGTTTTAAAAGGGCTGCACCCCAAGATGAAGTTCCAGTGATGGTATTTATCCTGTCCTGCTGGGGCATGAGGCTCACAAGGTCAAGTCAGGCTACTTGAAGCAGGAATCAGGAACTTGGAAAGCTCCCAGTAGGCCCTGCTGAGTGAGCTATGGACTGATGTTGCGTCAACAGGGAGTGGAAGCCATCTGAGGCCTTATAAAGGCCAGCAAGGTGTGTTCTGCATTAGGTCTCACCTCCTTGAAGGAGCCAACTTTCCTCCTTGAAAGCCCCTTGTCTGATTCTGAATCCTTTGGGTTCTTCAAGGTCTAGGAGATGGACGGTACTACTGAGGACTTGTCCTCCAAATCCAAGGATGGTCATAGGGTCATGTCTTCCAGCTGGGAGGACACGGGAAAAAGTAGTGAAGGTTCTCCCCTGGAGAAAATGGCCTGAACCTCATCTGAGTCTTACTCAGAGCACTGTGAGACGCTGGGGCCATGGGCCATGACAATATTGCGTTGAAGATGTGTTCGTGAGATTTCATCTCTGGTGGAGGCAATGCTCTCAACCGACTCCCTTTTCTACTAGTGCAGCTTTCCTCAACATCTGCCTTCCAGATGTCTTGGACTACAACTCCTATAATTCCCAGCTGAGAATTCTGGGAGTTGTAGTCTTAACACATCTGGAAGTTGACAGGTTGAAGAAGGCTGTACAGTGGAGCTGCAGATTTGGAAGTTCATTCATTCATTGCATTTCCATACTGCATAGTAGCCAAAGCTCTTTGGGCAGGGTTTGCAAACTCTAAAACCCCCAAAATACAATATAAAACATAATATTAAACCCATCTGCATACAAAAATATAAAACAATTTTGCACGAACAACAATAAAAATCCCAGGACCCGTTAAGAATCTAACCCTACGCTGTCAAACGCCTGCGTTTTTCCTCTTCTTGGCCTTTCCCCTTGGATCTGCAGCATGAGCTCTTTTGCCGCTCCCCCCCTTTGTGCAGGTGCAGTCCATTGAGCACAAGCTGGACTTGCTGCTGGGCGTCTACTCTCAGTGCTTACGGAAAGGCTCCGTGAACTCCATCAGTCTGACGGCCATGCCAATCCCCGCCGGGGATCCTGACATCACCTCTGACTACCACAGCCCCGTGGACCACGAAGACATCTCTGTCTCTGCTCAGACCTTGAACATCTCCCGGTCGGCTAGTGCCAACATGGACTAAGGTGGCAGCCAGTCTAGCAATGTGACAGTCGTGCACCAGCCATATTGGGGAGGGGAGGCAGGGAGGGGGCCTCTCCAGGGCAGGGAGGCGGGGCAGACAAACATTGCCCGGCCGCTCGAACAGACTCTACCGAGCCCAGCCCTTCTTCGACCTTGCCATGCCGGCGGGGCTCCAAGGGAGACTCTTCTCCCAAAGCACCGCAACTAATTGCCTCAACTTTACTTGAAGTCTTCCAGCTGCGGGCAGAGCCGCAAACACTGGACGTTCCAAGAGCGATACGGATGCGATACCTCCAGGCATCGTGGCAGTGTCGTGAAAAAGGTGGCACTCGTCTGTCGTGACGAAGAAACGCTGCTGGAGCTTTGTGCCGGTAATTAGGACCTTAAGGAGCAGGACGTAGTGGGCAGCCTTCTCTGTGGAGAGGGAGCCACGTTAATCCGAAACAAATTGCAGAAGGAGCCATCATTTGCCCCTCAGCCTCCTATGAGCAGCATCTGTTACTGTCCTCTGCTCACTGAAGCATCTCCAGGCACACCCAGCTTTGCAGGGGCTGAGCTCTGGCCCAGCAAAGAGCTCCCAAGGCTACAGGGGCCCTCATGCAGTTTAAGCCAAGAGCCCTCTGATCAAGCAAAACAATATAACTGGTCCCAACCACCTTGCGACTTTTCTCTTAACAGCCACCACCTCTGGACTTCATCCTTCTGGGAAACCAGTTTGGAGACGCTTATTAACAGCTATGCAAAAGCTAGGTCACCTTTTCCTCCCCAGTGCCAGATGAGGGACAGTTGTGACTCAACTGAACGTGGGCTTTCGTCTTTGCATCTAGAAGAGAATAACAACTGGCAATGCCTAACCCTGCTGTTGGCAGCCTTTGTACTTCCCCTGTGTCTCCCCACCCCATCCCCTAGGTAGGTAGCAGGCCTTGCTCTGTGGGCCAGGTATTCTAAGCACAGCGGAACTTTCCGCAAGGGGAAAATGCTTCCAGTGGGGCAGGGAAGGGGGGAGCAACATTATATGCAGCAGTCCTGAATATGCAATCTGAAATCAACCTTTACTGTCAGGCTATGAACCAGGAGCTGCTCCTGCCTAGGAAGCTAGCAGGGACCTTGGCCAATCCTGTGGCCTTCATTTGCGCACTTAAGAGAGCCAAATCCAGTTAGCCAGGAGGAGAAGCATTCCTGGTGAACTGTATCAGTTGGAAGGGGCCTACAAGACCATCAAGTCCAACCCCCTGCTCAGTGCAGGAAGCCTGATTCCCTGGCGGTCTCCCATCCAAGTACTAACCAGGGCTGACCCTGCTTAGCTGCCGAGATCAGCTGTGCTGGTTAGATGGATGGAGGAACGTGGGGCACCCTGACGTTGCTTCAGATCAGAGTGGGCTACTCCCAACACCTCTCGCCGTTGGCTATGCTGACTAGGGCTGAAGGGAGCCATTGGCCAAAACATCTGGAGGGCCAGCTGTTGCCCATCCCTGCTTCCGATCCTGCCTTCCCGCAAACCACCCAACTGATCCAGCTCCTTTGCTAGCAGATAGTCCTTGGTTTTGGATTTCCAACCCTCATTTTCCTGGAGGCATTTCGCCACTCTGCAGCTCTTCTGTGATCCTCATCAGGAACTGGGCTCTGCCACCCTTTCAGCCCCAGCACCTGTTGCTTTGAGTGCTGTTCCCATCCTGATGCTGTGCCTCCAGCACCTTCCTAGTTTGCGGGGGTGGGCAACCTGCAGGGTAGATGCGGCCCCCACTGCCCTCCACCATGCCACCAAATTGGGGGGGGGGATTAAATTAAGATAAAGAAAACAGCCAGAGTTGCAGTGGTCAACTGTAGGCGATCAGGGGGCCATTCCCGACCCCCAGTGTGGATTGCGTGCTGCAGTATGCTGAAAAAAATGGTGTCCATAGCAAACTAAATTTGACCCTTTGGTGTTACCAACACCATTTATTTTGGCACCCAGCATAATGCAGTCTGTGGGGTCGAGGTGTGGAGTGGAGGTCCTCCCTGACCTCCTGCAGTTGCCCACTGTTTACCTTTGGCAGTTTTCTTAATCTTCATTGTAACCGCCATCATTCTAGACTTCAGTCTTGAGTGTGCTTTCCTGGGAAAAATCAGTGGCTCTGGCAGCCCTCTCTGCACACATTACATTTTTTAGGTGTATACAATTAAAAAGCAAACAACTTCTTAGGTGTACACTTAACGAAAATGTAATGTGGAGATGAGTCCAGTGTGTTTGGAAACATGTTTGGAAACATACAGGCATCCTCACTGGAGAGCCAGGATTAGCTGCAGCTCTCTGTTGAGTCCACACTTTGTCACAGAGCTGGGTTTGCTGCCGCGTAGTGTGCATAATGGCCCCTCGATCTGATCGCTTGAGGCTACCGTATCCTTCCCAGCTATCTTTCAGTCTCCTTTGAATATCTTTGTTAGTACAGAGTCATCCCAGAATAATTTGCCAGCTCAAATGGCTTGATCCTTTCTCTCTTTTCTCCCCCTTTCCTATTGTCTCCATTGGGCTGCCTGAATCCCATGGGGTTTCCCCCCCTGCTCCCTGGTTGGATACCTGATTATTTTCAAACAGCTGGAATTTCTTGTCCCATTGTGTGTGTCCCTTCGTTGTGGTCTCCCCCCCCCCCGCACTGCTGCCATATGCGAAGAAGAGGGAAGAGCAACAACTGGAAGAGGATCCCTCCCTTTCTCTCTGCTTTCAGCCAGCTCCTCCAGCACCCAGGTGGCCACGTTTTCCTTATGCCACTGGGGCCAAGGCCCAGCTTCCATTTCACACCTCCATAGGGTGCATGCCATGAGCTCCTCTCGCCCCAGTGCGCCTCTCCTTTGCATGCTCATGCATGTGTCTGGAAGAAATGGCTAGAGCTGTTCCGAACCTCTCCCGCACTGAACCACAACCCCATCCCCTCTCAATGCACTGAACACGGCGTCTTTGGAAAGCACACCCAAGTCTTCCACCCAAGACGGACGTCTCAAAAAGCGGGGAGGGGGGTTGCGTGGTGATGGGGTGTGTGTGTGGGGGGGAGACAGGGAGCAGGGAATGGCTTTGGCCAACCCAGGAAAATGAGGTGGACCTTTGAACAGATTTCCAAATAAACCTTATTTCTGAGACAATGAATAGTTACCTCACTTTATTAACTTATTAACTTATTTGTTTCATTAAAGTTTTCAGTAGATGGCTGTCTGTGTGCCTCGTTACTTCTCTGCTCGTGGGGGAATCCCATGGCGTCTGTGCCGGGGAAAATGTTGCAGGGAAAGGCCTGTCCTTGGGTCCGCACAGAGCGGGCTGAAGGACTGGAAAGGGATATGGCAGCAGCTAGGACTCTTGAGGAGCCGGGTGGTCCGAAACTGGTGGAGGAGAAAGATACAAATTTGGAGAAGAAAATCCAAAAGGGCTGGGAGAAGCCTACTAGAAAGAAGCAACAGAAAATGAAGAGCTTTGGCCCCCTGCCCTAGCATCGATGTCCCTGCACTCGTGCAAAGAGTCTTCTCTCTGCCAAGAACCATTAACAGTTTCCATGCCTTCATTTGGGTCTAACAAAAGCAGCATTGTCTAATTCAGGAGTGCAGAACCCCTTTCTGCCCAAGGGCCAAGTTCCATTTCAAAGAACTTTTGGGGGGATGCGTTCCAGGGGTGGGTGTGGCCCAAGGCAAAAGGGGCGGGGCCAGAAGCACCAGCATATTGTAGCTTAACACTCTTCCTGCCAGTCATTAAGCCTTAGGAGAGGCATTTCTGCCTTTTAGTATGGGGGGGGGGGAATTGCACAAGAACTGGGAAACCGCCCAATGACCAGTGGGTGGGGAAAAGAGGATAGGGCCATTTGGGGAAATCCAGAGGGAAGAGTCCCTCCAGAGTCCTCCAGACAGAGTCCCTCCCCAAGTCCTCCACATCTCACCTAGTTGGAGCACAATCCTGTGGATGTTTAGACAGAAAAAAGTCCTACAACTCCCAGCATTCCCCAGCCAGGCTGGCTGGGGAATGCTGGGAGTTGTAGGATTTTTTTCTGTCTAAACATCCATAGGACTGCGCCTTTAGTGTGTATATTTCAATATTTAGATGGCATTTAAAAACCTTTCAAAGTTCCGCAAAGCAACCCGCTGATCGTTAAATATTAACAATCCTCCAGTTACAAAATTAACCTTAAAATAGTGACCCAACAGCACGCACCAGCAATGAAATAAAAGCAGACTCATGTAACAGACAACCATTAATAAAGCAGCAGTCGATAAAACAGCAGAAACAGCCTATACCCATTAAAAGATACGGAGAATAACAGACGTGACTTGCTCCCTGAGTGGTACACGTGGCGCCACTGCACGGATTTGTCTGGGCCAGGGGAGGGTGTTCCAGAAACTGTGTTAGCCTGTTTCCCTGGGCACCACCTGCCTAAGCTGTCACGGCGGCAGCACCTGGAGGAGGACCCCAGAAGCAGAGCCAGCTTGGGCCGGTTCTTGTGGGCAAAAACAAAGTCGTCCTGGTTATTCTCTCTAACTGTCCATAAGTGGAGCTATTGCTTCCCTAAACGCAGCTGTTAGAAACACTGTGGATAATGGCAGTGCCCTGAGATCACCAAGAATGGAAGGAGAGAGGGCGGTGGTAGGCTTGGGTGGAACTTCTCGCACTTATCTTGCAGGTTTTGTGACTTTCTATTTATTGAACATAAGAAAGGCTGTGCTGGATCTAACCAAGTCCTATCTAGTCCAGCATTCTGTTTTCACAGTGGCCACCCAGATGCCTGCAGGATGTCCACAAAAGGACATGACTGCAATAACCTCCTGCTCATGTTCTCCACAGCAACTGGTGGTCCATAACTGGTCTTAGGTGTTCTTCTTAGATGGTACAGCATTTATACCTTGGACATTTGGCAGCAACAGGTGACTGGGGTACGTTGAGTGGCTGTCAAGGAGAACAGGGGTCCTGTTTCTCTGTAGCAGACACAGCTGCCAACTCTTGTCCATTAGGGTCTAATAATGCCATCCGCAAGATCCGGGTTCATGCACCTGCTCATCTTCCAATGTGCTATACGCCGCCATTTGCCAACAATGCTCTGTGGTACTCTGCACGGGACAAACAGGCCAGTCTACACAAATGAATAAATGGACACAAATCTGACATCAGGAATGGCAACGTTGGCTAATATGATGTAGCGGGTGGATTGGCTGGGTGGGTCCAGGGGGTGGTAAATGCTTCACTCTGTCGGAGTGGTGCCTGCTGCCTTGAAAGAAGCTGTAGTGCGCCCTCTCCCAAAGAGGACCTCACTCGGCCCAGAGGTCTGTGAGAACTATCGCCCCAGTGCTAATAAGTGCCAGTATTGGGGCAAGGCGCTTAAGCATGTGGTGGCTGGGCAGCTTCAGACGTTCTTCGAGGAAACTAATTACTGGACCCATTTCAGTCTGGTTTCAGGCCAGGGTACAGCACTGAAACAGCCTTGGTTGCTCTGACTGACGACCTACTCCAGGTGAAAGACGGGGAGTGCTACCCTGTTGATCTTCCTGGATCACTCAGTGGCTTTTGACACCATTGATCATGGTGTCTTACTGGATCGGCTCTGCGGGATGGGAGTTGGGGGCACTGTGCTACAGTGGTTCTGCTCCTACTTGCAGGGCTGATTCCAGAGAGTGGTATTGGGGGATTCCTGTTCTATCCCATGGCTATAAAGCTGTGGGGTGCCACAGGCTTCTATTCTATCCCCCATGCTGTTTAACATCTATATGAAGCCATTGGGTGAGGTCATTAGGAGTTTTGGGTTGGGGTGTCACCAGGATGCTGATGATACTCAGCTTTATTTCTCCTTGTCGTTGGAGTCGGCTGAGGTGGTGACGTGCTGGACCAGTGCCTGGTGGCTGTAATGGACTGGATGAGGGCCAATAAACTGAAGCTAAACCTTGACAAGATGGAAGTGGATTGGTGGTTCCCAAGTCAGGGAACTGGGTAAGCGACCTGTCCTGGATGGGGTTGCTGTCCCCTGAAGGAGCAGGTGTGTAGCTTGGGAGTACTCCTAGATCCATCCCTGCCACTGGAGCCCCAGGTGGACTCCGTGGGGCCAGCTTCGGCTGATCGACCAACTACGGCCTTTCCTGGACAAGGATAACCTAGCCACAGTAGTACAAGCACTGGTAACTTCCCGATTAGACTACTGCAATGCACTTTATGTGGGGCTGCCCTTGAAGACGACTCGGAAGTTGCAGCTAGTACAAAATGCAGCAGCTAGACTGTGACTCGAACATCTTATAAAAATCACGTAACGCCAGTTTTACAGGGATTGCACTGGCAGCCAATACACTTCTGGTCAGAATTCAAGGTTTTGGTGATGACATTTAAAGCCCTAAATGGCTTGGGACCTTGATGTTTGAGGGAATGCCTCTCCCTATATATGCCTGCCCGAGGACTGAGATCTGTTGGTCTCACCAGTGCGTCACCAGTGCAAGACATACACTATGGTGGGACGTGGGAGAGGGCCTTCTCTGCTGTGGCACCCCGTTTGTGGAATGCCCTCCCCTTCGATGCCTGGTTGGTGCAGACATTGGTCTCATTTCGGCACCAAGTAAAAACATGGCTTTTTACCAAAGCCTTTGAGGGTGAAATGCATTCCGTAAGGTAGCACACTGTTTTAACTGCTTTATTGTTTTAGATTTTAATTGGTATTGGCTTGTTTAATGATTTAATATGTTTTTAGCTGTTCACGTTATTGTTTTATATTGTTTGAATTGATTTTATCTGTACGCTGCCCCAAGGTCTTAATGGGTGGGATACAAATATTTTAAATAAATAAATAATAAATAAATAAATAAATAAAACAAATGTTCAACAACCAGACATTTCTCCCTAGACCCTGTCAATGGCCTTCAGGTGGCCATTCTTGAACAAAGGAATTTCAAAGACAGATATCAACATAACATTCCTGAAGTACAATTAATCAAGAGATTCAACTCTCCTGTGATTTGAATAAAGACAAAGGTGGGTTTTTTAAATCTCGCTGCATAGATTAATCCACTCACCATTGCAATGTCTGTGTTATCACCCAACAACGTTTTGTGAATGGCAATTGTTAAAGTAATCACCACTGTCTGTACTTGCTGCATTTCAGTTCCCTCTGACAACACAAATCCCAGCATGTATATATAATTCTGCTGATTTGAGGTTAACGTGTCAGGCATCTGATGGACAGTGTCTATGAAAGCTTATGCCAGTATAAATGTGTTAGTCATCCAGATGCCACAAGACTCTTTGTTGTCTCTCTAAGGGTTGTGTAGAGGAGGGAATTCCATCAGATGGAGCTTTTCTCACCCGACATGACAAGCTGTCCTTGTATGTTCCAACATTCCCTCTTCTACCCAACTTTTAAAGATGCAGGAGCCATCTGTCTTCCACTGCATTGGGTCATCTGAGGTGGGAGAAGTCTAGGGAGTTGCACTGACCCATTCCCTGCCACTCACAGTGCTTCCCAGATGTGTATCCACCAGCAAGACTTCCTGAGCCCAGGGCAAAACCTGTACCTCTCCACAAAGCTTCCCTTGGCTTTGTGACTGAACCTCACTGGGTGTTTTGCTTTTGTAAGCATGCAGACCTGGACAGCTGCTAGGTGGTTCCACACAAGCGGCATCCCTCTAAGCAAGCATCTTGTCCAGCATTCTTCGCATCACTTGGAATTAAGCAGATGGGCCTCCTGGCAGGATACCTTTCCCAGCAATCGCAAAGCTCTTAACATTCTTATCTCACAAGGCATCTCTGTCTGGTTTGGGCAGGGCAAGGTGAAAGCACAGGTCTGCTGCTTACCTGCCTAGTCTCGTTCCAGCCCAGGGACATAAGAAGGGCTGGACTTCTGGCCCATTGCTGGAACAACAGATGTGGCAAGGAAGGAATGCTACTCTGGAAGAAAAGAGGTTGCAACATCACTTGAGATCTGGAGTCACTCAGATTCCTGCCACCGCCACCACACGCAAACGCCAGGCATCTCTTGAGCACTTGCAAATGTCCACTTAGTCCCTGGGACTCGCATTCCTTTACATCTGTCGGGAACACCCTGTTACTCTCTTTCTATGCCTGCAGGCCAGCTGCCAGCCACCTTAGCTCTATCAGCGGTTAGGGCTGTGGGGGAGATTTGAACTGGCAGGCTGAGGCAGGATTCCCTTGTGATAATGGCCGCACTTTTTTTTTCTTGCTGTAAAAAAAGAGAAAAGAATTCTCTACGTACAGTCCTGCTCACCCCATCTCAGAAAGGGATATTGTAGAGCCAGAAAAGGCACAGAGAACGGCACAGAAAACTGAGCGCTGGGCTGGGGCACTGCTCCTAGGAGGAAGGAGGAAGGTAGTAAGAGCTGTTTAGATCAGGGTTTAGTTTAGATCCCCCACCTTTGTGGGCCTGTGGGCACATTTGTCATTTTGAAAAAGTGCCCTGGGCACCACCACAAATTGGCTGATGTGGGTGGGGGAGAGGGGGGACAATCTGGCTTTGCATGTGAATGTGCATCCCGCATGCTACTCGCTTTGGCTTTTCCTGCCCTCCCTCCTTCTTTCATTCACTCTGGCCTGCCTGCCTGCCTGCCTGCCTGCCTGCCTTCCTCTCCCCCCCCCCCGGCCCCCAATTGCTATGCAAGTGAATTGAGCAATTTCTCCATTCCATTTGCAGGTGCAAGAACAATCTGCCCTGCTGAAAAACAGCTGAAGGGGGGCCAAGCTCACTCCCTACCAAGTATATAGTCGATCCTAGGTTCTTGGGGGGGGGGCTCTCCCCCCAGCCATTTTTTAGCAGAGGGGCTTTTTCACTCCCAATGCATATGAATGGACTCCATTATGTGTGCCCCCCCCCGCCAAAAATCAGTTATTTTTGGGGGGGGCAGCTTGGTCTGGAATGGACAATTAAGATTCACTTGCTTTACAACAGCAGATGGGCTCCCTGGTGGTGATGAAAACTGCCAGAACTGGCTTGTTCTGCCTGTGTTTGGGGGTGTGGCTATGGGGACGGTCACGAGGAGCGCCTGCACTTCCAAATGTGCCACTGCACCCCTGCAGCCCGTGTGTGCGTGTCGTGGCCTCGCGTATCCCGGAGGTCTCCTGCTCCAAATCAGAGCCATTGGAGTTGGTGAAGTCCCTGTCTCATTGGGTTGCCAACTTTAGACCTGGCCCGTGAGACTGGCTGATCTTAGCAGGGGATCGGGAACACTGCCTTATACTGAGTCAGGCCACTGGCTCGGCTAGCCAGGTTCGTCGGCCCTGTCCGGCAGAGGCTCCCCAGGGTTTCAGGTAGGTGTCTTTCCTTTCCTGATCATTTTAGCTGGCCCTGCTGGAAGCTGAACCTGCATGTAAAGCAGGTGCTCTACCACACTGAAGTTTGGTCCGCTATATGTTAGTCTCTATGCCATGAGAAGCAGTACCTGCAGATTTCTGCATATCCAACCCATGTTAAAGGCCCATGAGCAAGCCAGGCTTTCCCCCTGGCCAGCTGGCAACCTTACCGCTCCCAGTGTCTGACCCAGCCCACAAATGATTTGTCCCGTTGGGAGGACTTCAGTACTGCCTTTAGTTTCTTTTGCATTTTGCTTAGCATTGATAGAGCTAGACAGCATGGAAAGACGCCCTTGTGGCACATTTCTGTCAGCCGCTGCTGCAGAACAGTGCGCAGTGCTCCCTCCAAGGCACATTCATGTTCCCAAAGGCATCACAAACTGGGGGAGGGAGTCATGCCTTCCTAGACACATCTTCTGAGCCCTGACAGAGCCCAGCCCTGTTCTCTCCCTGGATATCCAGTGAAAGTTCACGTTTCCATAGAATAGTCAGACAAAACCCGCCATTGTCCTTGCACGATGTACATTTTCTTGGGTTGTGTCTGAGGGCAGACTGTGGATGGGAGAGGGGGCGAGGGTGCTGAATGTTACAGAAAGTGAAGGAAAGGACAGACCTTTGGGAATACTGGCATGACGGAGAGTCATTGTAGGTTGTCAGTTATCTGCCTGCCATTTTGTTTTCCATTTCAGAGTGCCATCATCATCTAGTTAATTCTAATAAAACAACAACAACAAAACGTGGATGCGGACCATGGGAAGGCGGGAGGCTTGTGTGGCACCATTATCTGTGCCCTTGTTACATCCAGGCTGGATTACTACAATGTACTCTGCGTGGGGCTGCCTTTGAAGAGCATTTGGAAGCTACCGTTGGTTCAGAACACAGATGCTGGACTGACATCTGACATCACTCGGGCTGTTTCACTAGTGCAGGCTACCCATTTGCTCCTGGCTCAAATCAAAGTGCTGGTCACAACCTTGAAGGCCTTAAACTGCCTAGGTCCAAGATGTCTTAAGGGCTCCTCCTTCTATAGGACCTACTTGGGGATGCAGTTTAACAACGGAGGAGTTAAACGTGTCTGGAGTTTGGTGAGGGACCGCGGTGGCTTAGTGGTTAAGACGCTGAGTGAGTTTGGTGAGTGGGGAATGTGAGAGAGGATGCTTTTTGTCTTTGGCACCCAAGCTGAGGAAATCATCATCATCAGTAGCAGCAGCAAATTGGCTGTTCCCCGCACAAATCTTCACATGCCCCCTGCAAAATTTCCTATGTTTGTTCAGGTACGGAACTCACTGTGAGAATGACCTGGGAGGGAATCCCCAACATCCCGAGCAATGTGGCAAAGGATTCTGGGACACATCTCTCACACTTTTTAGCAAACCATCTTTATTTATTTATTTATTTATTTATTGCATTTATACCCCGCCTTTCTCCCTCTCGCAAGGAACTCAAGGCGGCTTACATTATCCTCCTCCTCACTGTTGTATCCTCACAACAACAACCCTGTGAGGTAGGTTGGGCTGAGAGTCTGTGACTGGCCCAAAGTCACCCAGTGAGCTTCCATGGCCAAGTGGGGACTAGAACCCGGATCTCCCGGCTCCCAGTCCGTCACTCTCACCACTACACTACACTGGCTCTCTTCATTTAAATCTTCATTTAGCCCTGTGTATCTGATGGGCAGCAAACAAGGTATCCAAAGCCCAACATAAAAATAATTTCTAAACATGCCAATCATGTAAGAAAACAATATATTATTGCTGGGAAATTTTATTTTCCGCCAGCTACTGTGAGGATTGCAGCTAAGCTCAGAAGGACAGGGAATCTGAGTGGCGTGGCAGATGACCTCATGGTCCCTGCTACTCAAAAACTGTCGGCACTGCATCCCCGCGAGTCCTGGCTCCACTACAGTAGGGGTGGACAGAAAGCAGGTCTCCAGATGTTTTGGCTGTCAACTCCAGGCATTCCTGACCATTGGCCATGCTGGCAGGGGCTTCTGGGAGTTGAAGTCCAGAACATCTGGAGATCTGCCCACCTCTTCACTACACCGGCTGGCCTCGGTGCCACAATAGCAGCATCATGTCCTGTCAGAGCTGAGGCCTCTGCAAATGAGTTTAGTCATGTTTCGTCCCAGGAAGGGAATGCTTCCCCTCTCCCTAGTGGGGGAGAGCAAGGAAGCCAGGCAGGCCAATGCCAGACCTGAACACATGCCTCTCTCTCTCTCTCTCTCTCTCCCCCCCTCCCTCCCTCTGTAAAGTATTTTCTGATCCTTATCTCAGACTGCCCGGGAGTAAGCAGACTTTGTCCTTTCTACTTAAAAGGTTTCCCTTTTGCAGAGGGAGCCCATGGGGCACAGGGCATGTTCCAAGGATATCCGTCATGGATCCGGCCCTCGAGGTCACGACAAAGAAGGTCTGTCACTTGCAGGCTAACGCCTTATATTTCAGTTGTCTAGACATCTGCTCCCAGAGGTTTAAGCCAGTCCCTCATATACGGTGACTCAACCCTCTCCGGACGTCTTCCCCCCAGGAGAACACGATTAGAACGCATCCCCACCCCCGATCTCTTTAGACTCAGACTGTTCTTGCCCTCTTGGCTAGCTGGCAAGGGGCACACACACACACATACATCCCCCAACCCCACCCCCCTGCGCTGCTTCCCAAGCCCAGTCAGCTACTCGTGGGCCGACTGCAGCGTAGGTCCTCGCTTCTCCCTAGCCCAGGGGTGGAAATCTCTGTTGGCCTCAGGGCTGAACTCATTTTTGGAGAAGCCGCATTCCAGTGGTGGGCAGGACTGGGCGCAAAAGGGGTGGGGCAAAATGACAAAGACGTACCAGCATATTGTAGCGTAAAGCTCTTCCTGCCAGTCACCGAGCCTTCGGAGAGGCAATTCAACCTTTTAGAATGGGGGGGGCACGCAAAAGCTGGGGAACTGCGTAATGATTGGTTGGGGGGAAGGGGGTGGGACTACGGGAAGAGGCGTGGCCACCTCGCAACCACAGAAGGCCAGATGTTGTCCTCGAGGACTCCACCCCAGTCTAGGCCCTGTGTGAGGTTTTCCTTACCTTGCCTCTGGTTTTCTGGGTGCTCCACCCCTAAACCTTCCTGCCTCTCAAGCCTTTCTGCAGCTGTCAGTCCCTGATGGAACACGCCCCCATGCGCACACCACCCCCGCTGCCCCAAACCGCCCCTCCACTTGCCACAGCAGTAGCCACCTTCAACATTCCATGACAGACGCTTCCTCCTCAGACGCTGGGAACGCTCCATGATACTCTGGTTGCCCAGAGCTTGACTGTTGATTTCCCACCCGCAAGCAGGTGTTGCTTCTCCTCTCTCTGCAGCACTGGCGGGGGAAAGCTGCAGCCGACATTGCCCCCTGTATGCCAGCCTCTCGGGATCTGGTTCTGCTCCCCCTTGGCTCCCGGTTGGCAGATAGTGGGCCAACCAGGAGGGTGTTTTTTCAGCCAAGAAAGCGCTGGAAGGCTGGCGCCCTTGGTGGTGCCCACTGATTCACTCCTGCGGGACACAGGCCAAGGGCCCTTTAACCCCTTCCTTCCCAGCATGAGCAGCAATAGGGGGTTTTGCAGACAATTAGGCAGCCACTTAGGACCAAACCTGATGGGGTGTTGACTGCATGAATGCACTTCACACACCCATTTTTTGTTGTGTAAATAGCAGCCACAGGGTGGGAAGGGGAATCATAGAATAGTAGGGTTGGAAGGGGCCTACAAGGCCATCGAGTCCAACCCCCTGCTCAATGCAGGATTCCAAGTCAGAGCATCCCTGACAGATGGCTATCCAGCCTCATCTTGAATGCCTCCAGTGTGGGAGAGCCCACCACCTTAACTCTTCCTCTCCCGGCCACAGTCTGGAAAAGAATAGCCTCTCCAAAGCTGCTTTTTGCATTTCAAGGGAAGAGGCCACAGGGGCCAATGGGGTGCAATGAATGTCATGTCTAATGCTGGCCCTCGCTGGGGTGCTGAGCAAGCAGGGCCTTTGTCGTCCTTCACATTAAAGGGCGTGGGTTCACTTCAAGAGCCCTTCTGATGGTGTGGGAGAAAACCACATCAAGTCAAACTGTCACTGCTTATTGGGGAAAGCTTCTGTTTTCTGGCGGCTGTCCCTGGTAGAGCCCGTCCAGGGCCAGCCCTACCATCAGGCAGTGTAAGGTGACTGCCTCAGGCAGCACCTTTGGGGTGTCACAAAATGGCAGGAAACTCTTAGTTATTTAATTTGTGATGATTGTAATTTACTGCCAGGGAAGGGGGGAGTTGCCTGTCGGATTTTCTGCCTCATGCACCAACGTGAGGGCTGGTGTGCCATTTGCAGCTACACCTCAGGCAGCAAAATGTTTTCGGGTGGCCCTGTCCCTGTCTGAGCCCAGCTTTGCCTTTTGGGAAATTTCAGGGATGCTTTTAACAATGTTGTCAGCAAGTGACATTTCTGGGCAAGGGGTGGGAGGGGATGGAGAAGGGTAGGGGTGGGGAGCCATTTTCTATTGTGTGTGTAAGTCAGTGCACCCACGTGCACATGAAGGAAGCACAAGCAGAATTCATGACAAACATTTTGCAGTGTGGGGTGCTTCCGTTCAGGATTCCAGACACGCTATTATTCCACCACCCGTGCCTAGTTCTCTGCTTCATCCACAACACTCACTCAGCATTCTGCGTCCACTGCATCCACTGAGAATGCTCAGTTCTCTTGGAGCTGTTTTGGTGTTCCTCCACTCTTTTGAGGTTTGTTCCCCCACCCCTTCACCCCGAGGATTTTTTCTGGTACTTCTGCGAGCCTCAGGAGTTCTCCAGAGCCTGCCCGTACCTCACTCTTGTTTCTGGGTGATGCTGTTTTGGCTCTATAGGAACTGGCACTTTGAGAATTGAGATCGCTATTAGTATGTACCAGCCTTCCTCAACCTGGTGCCCTCCAGATGTGTTGGACTGCAGCTCCCAGCATCCCCAAGCTGAGGGGACGCTCGGAGTTGTAGTCTGACACATCTGAAGGGCACCAGTTTCAGGAAGGCTGGTATATATGATGCACCTGCTATTTTACATGCTACTGTGAGCAAGGTTCATTTGGAATCATTGCTCTTATAGATAACAGAATAATATTATCTTGCATATTTTTAACCCAAGGAACACCCAGTTTGCTTTGGAATCATTGCAGGGCACGCCATCGCAGGATCAATGAAATGTCCCATGAAGCATGTGGAAAGAAACCTTCAGCAATGCAGAACAGAGGTGGTAGTGGTGACAGGATTGTATAGAATAAGGATGTGAAAAGGGTGCCCCTGTATTCCTCTGCAAACTGTTGGGGAGTATGCGCAGGTGTGCAATGGGAGGGGGTGTTCTCTTGCTCCTCAGAGGCTATGTGGGGCCAAACGGGCCTCCTTGCTAGGGGTTGGTGTGGCAAATGGGCTCCAGAGACTCCCTGGTTTCCACCAGCTTCCCTGGTTTCCACCAGCTGAAACTCCCTGGTTTCCACCAGCTGAAACCTTTGCCTGCTGTATATCGGGGAATGTCTGATCTAGATTGCACGTTCCAGGGAGTTAAATATTCACTAGGATGACGGCTGTCTAGAAATGTGTGGAAGGCCAGGAGAGGGAGCGTGAGTCATTGGCAGCCATGTGCTGAGTTCTGAGTATTGCGCTCTTATCTCCCACAGCAGCGGCGGTGTCTGGAATGGGTGGAGAGCAAGCAAGACGCACGAGGGAGGCTTCCGCTTCCCCCTGCCCCGATCATGGGGGCAAACCATATCTATGTGAATAATTAACCTTCCATCACAGTCCATGGCCTCCAGTTGGTCTTTAGTTCTTTGTGGTGTGAAGTCCTTCTAAAGGAGTCTCCCTAGCTGCTCAGAGAATTCAGAGCAGAAACAAATGTGCCTTCCACATCTTTAAAATTGTCTTTAAAAAAAAAAAAAGATAACTGATATCTTCCAAATCTATTATCGTTGTATGAATGCTGGGCAAATATTTTCGATATTCAGCATTTGGCATCTGGAGCTGTTGCAGCACTTTCAAGATCAGACATCCAGAATTCGGCAATATCTGACAACCGTCACGCAATAGCATTAGTATTTGACACTATCTGAAAGGTGACTTGCAACTGAATTTAGTACATTTTATATTAACATCATCCATTCATTCCTCCCAAGTTTGCTCCCTGTAATGTGAATACCAAATCTGTCATTAAAAAATATTTTAAAAATCCAGGAAAATTTATCAGATGTTGAAATTTTGTGGAATTTCAGTTCAGCTCTGAGAGAACATCACTAGGTTCTTGACATGAGTCAGCTGAACTGATGAAGAAGGTTACTTGATTTCTGCTGGCTTCATTTTGGCCCATGGGGGTCCGGATGTTTATGTACCCCCTCTCTCCTAACAGGGTGGTGGATTTATTTTTCCCATCTGATCTGAGGTGGTGGCAGGCTGGGTATTGCAGGAGCAGAATATCCCTTTTCCCTCTCCGTGAAAGGGCTCCTGTGCTGTTAACAGGTGCAGGACAGACATAATTTCAACAGATTCTGTTCTCACCACATCATCTCTGTTCCAGGAAAAGCGCATGTACATTTCTGTGTTGGCAACCCTAAATTACACCCAAGTGAAAATGCTAGATGTGTCAGATGACAATTTCCATTATCCCCATTCAGCATGGACAATGGGAGTGATGGGAGTTTTGATCTGCCAGGTTGGGGAAGGATAATTTAAGGCACAATCCTATGCATGTTTAGCCAGAAAAAAGTCCTACAACTCCCAGCATTCTCCAGCCAACCATGCTGGCTGGGGAATGCTGGGAGTTGTGGGACTTTTTTCTGGCTAAACATGCATAGGATTGCACCCTTCTTGAATGGGTTTCATTCAGACTCCTATTCTGATTGATCACCATATTTGGGGGCAGGATGGAATTCCACCCAAGGTCGGAATAGTCAGTGATTCTCCCTATCCAGGGATGGGCCAGGGAGGAGGTCATCTTTCCCCTGGTTGCTTGCATGGTTTTTTGATTAAGTCTGTAAATATCTCTTGCAATGCTGGGGCTGTTCTGGACTGCAAAGCCCAGTGGACCATTGGGCAGCTGACCATGCAGAGAGCTGTTGTGTCTGGCCGTCCCCACTGCTGGCATGCAGCCGCTGGGCACCTTCCCCGGGAGGTTTCCCAAGTGGCAATCAAGCCCTTGGGTCAGAAAATGTTCCCTACCCCTGTTTGAGGAGCTCCAGTGCTGCCCCATTGCCCTGCTTCTTCTGCTCTGGTCCTCTCACACCTGCCATAGCCAGTGGGACTTTAGGGGCTTGTCTTATTTTTTCCAGAAATAGCTACTGCTCCTCTCTGGACAGCAGTGGACTAGGAGGCCCCCAGTCCCCCTCCCCTGGGGGGGGGGTGATGCTGGAGAAACCAGGAGTGTTGTGAGAAGCAGTATCTTTATTTTGGGAGAGCTGGAAAATAAACACCAAGAATTTTGGAGCTAAACCAAAGCATTTAACTCTTTGCGTCTTGAAGGGCATCCAAGTTTAGGGATGCGGAGAAAAGAAGGGGCTGCAAAGAGCCCTTCCCTGCTTGCACCACAAGGGTTAACACAAATGTCAATGGGAGGAATGTCCTTGCTGGCAGAGGGAAGCTCTGATACTTCTCCCCAGGGGACCATGGGAAGCACATGATGCACTGTGGATGGATTCCCATCCATTCTTTGTCACCACCAAAGTATGCGCACTGGAGACGACGGGTCTCCAAGCATCCTGCTGGACCTTCCTGACCCTTAGGCCAACGCCTTGTGCCTTCCCCAGAAGGTGGGGTTGCTACTGTCAGGAAGTGAGGCTTACATTTTTCAACACAGGAAAAGGTGCTTTGGTGGATTAGAAGTCTATCAAAATTGTATAAACATTAAGTGTTGTGACCTTTTCTTAGGACAAACCCTTGGTGGATACTCACAAGTAAGGATGGGGGAGAAATGCATTCAGTTCGCATTTCAACACAGACGTACCTAATTTCGCATTTCCAGACCAATCCATGAACATTCCTTTACAAAAATGTGTGTATTAGGCAACATTGCATACAAAAATGCACACATTAGGAGAATGTAGCACGAAAATGTGTACAAATATTCATGCAGACTTAAAAAAAGATCTCAACATTTGGGATGAACTGAATTTGGGATTGGAAAAATGAGACGCTGGGAGAAATGGAAATTGACCAGTTTGTCCATCCCTACTACAAGCATGCTAAGCCATGATGAGCAGGGTCCTTGGGCTTAATAACCAATGAGGATTTTGTTGCAGACAGTTATCCCAACCCTTCCTTATGCCTGATCTATCCAGTTTACCCTCATTCAGGTCATTCAAGTATTCCAGATCAAATTGGCCATCTAACCTCTTTTATCAGCAGCATTATTTGACCCCTTTAGTACCAGATTAACACAAGGTAGGTAGAGAAGTGGGAAAAGATGGGCCAGATGTGTATTCAAGTGCCAACGTCTGTCAACATTCTCAATGGGATGGATATTCTGATGTGCAAAGGCACATTCTCATCCACAATTAGATGATCAGTGCATGTCAGCCTGCAGCTATAATGCACCTCAGCTTTTGTCATTGCATGTCCAGGTGGCAAAACTAGATTTCCAAAGCGGGTTGGAATTTGGATAAGCAAGAACATCCAAGATGCCCTGTCAATATCCGAGAGCGCTCAGGAGGCAAAGTGGAAAACCCTGCAGAAATAAAGAAATAAAGGTTTTGCCCATCAGTCATTATGAGGGGACCTTGTTAAGGGAATGTGTCCAGGTGGTGACCAAAGATGCCCTGAAAAATTCAAATGGAATCTGTCCTTGAGGGAAAGGATGGTGAACCGTCTGAGCCCGGGAGGTAGAAATTCTCCCTGGTCACACTGCTTAGAGTCTCCCCACTTCCCACAGTCATGATACCATTGCTCAAGTGACTTGGCTGGAAGGATATCTTACACACACACACACACACACACACACACTGGGTGCAAGAAATTGATGGGGAGAGGGGCACCTACAAAGTGAACCATCAGAATGCATCATACAAAATGCCCCCTTAGTTCAGGGGTGCAGAACTTCAGGACTGCGAGTCAAATCTGGCCCATGTAGGTTCCCTACATGGCCACGCCCACTTCCCCTGGCCCCACCCCTATCCCAACCACTGTTTGTTTTGTGGTTTCTCAGCTTTTGCACTGCTTTCCCCCCTGCATTCTGAAAGGTCGAAATGCCTTTCCCACGGCTGAGTTACAGGCCATAGGAGCTTTAAGTTACAATGTGCTGGTCTTTGGGGCACTTTGTGCCTACCCTCTTGGACTTTGGCCCTGCCCTGTTTCACCATAGGCCCCACCCACTGGAAGGGGTTTCTCTGAAAATGGAGTTGGCCCTCAGACTGAAAGAGGTTCAACACCCCCGCTCTATTCCTTTCTTCTGGTTCCCATCGTGGGCCGACCTGATGCCTGTGACAAACCCACGCACAGGCCATGAAGGTTTCTGTTCTTTCCTGCTCTTGTTCCTCCCACGGCAGCAACTGGTAATCAGAGGGACACGGAGGTTCCATTGAGCCAACGTCGCAAGCAGCCCTGGATAGATTTCTCCTCTTCCATGAGTTTGTCTCCTCCCTTTGAAAGCCACCCAAAAGCCAATGGCTCCCACCATATCTTGTGGCAGTGAGTCCCATATTGCGCATTGTGCTAAGAAGGACTTCCTTTTGTCTTTCCTGAATCTGCTGCCACTTTCTTTCCTTGGGTGACCCCAAGCTCCAATATTATGAGAGAGGGAGGGGGAGAAAAACCCCATCTGCTTTCTCCAGGCCATGTCTAGTTGAGAAACCTCTCCCATGTGGCCTCTGGTCGTGATGGCAGATATCTGTGCTGGGATGGGCATTCAGACCCTGTTCTTCCACTTCTGAAAAGAGCAGCCAGGAGAAAATAATTGCCCATTTGATCTCCCAGACACCCCTCCTGGGACGTGAGATCAGTGCCTGCCAAGCAAAAAATGGTGCTTGGTGCTGCACCTAGGGATGGTGCAGCAATGGTGCTGCACCTAGGGATGTCGGAGAAATCTGCAAGAGATTCAAATGAGTTCAGATTTTTATGAATTTGATGTGCGGATTCCACAGGAGACCAGCTTTTTCTGAGTTGCATCGATTCCACAGACTTATAGAGCATTTTTTTTTAACCTTTGGGAGGGATTTGCACTAATGCACACTTGCGCTAATGTGCACTACTGCTAATGCGCACTTGCTCAAGTGGAACGGAATGCTCATAAATTGCTAAAAAAATTCTGATTCCACCAATGAGCAGACGGAATGAAAGGCACCTGACAATCCACAAAGGACAGATGGAACAGATTTAATAAAACCTGTACATCCCTAGGTGCGCCTCTTGCTCCGAATTTGGGGAGGAGTCCCCAAGAAAAATCAAGCTGGGAGCCAAGTGGTGGGACATTTAGTTGTTCAACTCCCCCCACTGCCCATTCTATGGCATTGATCTTCATCTGGAGGGCAACAATCAAAACACTGTCAGAAACTCACCAAAGGTGGGCTGTTTCAGGAGAATGTGAGAGCACCAACTGAGCAGTGACATTCCAAGGAGTAGGGAACTTCCTTTAGATCTGGTTGCTGACCCACAGATGCCCTGAAGTGTGTTTGGCTTGCGCAGTCTTGGGCAATTTCCTCTTTTGCTGGAGTCACTGTCGATTTCGCGATTTAATTACCGCAGTCTGCCAGGGCTGGGGGACTCAGTCTCTCAGAGGAATGAATTTTTGGAGGATAATTGCACCCTGTTTGGCAAAAGGCCTTCCTTTGAAGAGTCGGAGGTCTGTTGCTTGAACATTGGCGGCAGTCCTTTTGCTCTTGGAGGCTGGCCTGGACATGCCTAATGGAACCCACGCTTTGTACTTGTACATCTATAAATTCCACCTCTTGGGGCAGGGGTTGGGGGTTCATGTGAGACTCTGCGCTGGGTTTCAAGATTTTAAAGTGAATTCTTGAGGTTCCTGCTGCGGTGAAAATGTCCAAGGAATTTTGAGGGAAGCAGACAATTCCCTCCCCCAATAAACTAGCACAGACTTCCACAACCTGATTCCGTCCAGCTGTGTTGGACTGCAATTCCCATCATTCCACCTAATCAACGGGAGGAGGAGGAGCAGGATTGGGGCTTCTGCCCCCGCAGACCTCTGTGTGTTATTTGATCCAAAGATCTGCCTAAAGCAGCTTTCCCCAACCTGGCGAGCTCCAGAGGTCTTGGACTACAACTCCCATCATCCTTGGCCAACATGGACACCTCTGGAGAGCACCACGCTGGGGAAGGGTTCCTATTGGGATTCTGGGGCTGATGAAGAAACTCTCCCTGCAGCAGGCAAAATGGCTGACCTGGGAGATTAGAGTTGCCACCAGATGTTGGCTAAAGTGATTTTCAAGAAAAAACAGGAGGACTTTTCCTTGCTTGGGAAAAGCATCCAATGAATTCTGAGAGAAGCCCAACCAAAGGAGCAAAAAACCAAATAAACCAGCTTTCTTGTGCAGTGATTCCATCCGTCTGTCTGTCTGTCTGTCTGTCTGTCTCTCTTTCTTTCTTGGATCTTTTCTTCTGGTAAGAGAAAAAGCCAGTAATAGTGGGAAAAAACGGGAAGGTTACAAATGGAAAGCAATGACATCTGACCACCTTGTAAAATTCCTTGAATGAGGCAGGGCTATTGTACAATAAAAGCCTCATCTGGAAGCACCCTAAGGCTAGTGAAGTGTAAATAACTTTTGATAATGACCAAATCTGACAGCTTTGCAAATGTCACAGTTTGGATTTGGATTTCAAAACTCCACAATGCCAGATATCCGAGTGGTTGGGTTTTTTCCTACTCCTTCAAAGACTTGTTTCCTGATAGGCTAACGGTGCAATCCTATGCATGTTTGGCCAGAAGAAAATCTTACAACTCCTAGCACTGGAAGCAAATGTGTTGGACTACAACTCCCAACATCCCTCAGCCAACACTGGGGAATGCTGGGCTAAATGAATGAAATTGGTACAAAGCACAAGACTACTGAAAAAACATTTAAGGACACATGCTGACATGATCACATTTCTGCTGCATATTTGCACATCCAGATAATATTAGGAGAGTATTCATTATCAACATTTATTTCAATTTATTTATTGAAATAAATTTATTTCAGCTGTAAAGACAAGCAAATTTTCTCAAGGGTGGGTGGATCCTCTTATTCCTGTAGGTAAGACAGATATACCTCTCTACCACCTTGTGATCTGCTCTACCTCCTGGTAGCTGTCTTTTCTTTTTAATGTTTTTGCTTCCTACCTGCCACCAAGGGTTAATTTTCTCTCTTTAGCTTCTGATACTAACACCAAAAAAAGATGTCCTCTTCATCATAGGGGATTGGAATGCTAAAGTAGGAAGTCAAGAAATCACCGGGATAACAGGCAGGCATGGCCTTGGTGTACAAAATGAAGCAGGACAAAAGCTAATAGAGTTTTGCCAAGAGAACACGCTGATCATAGCAAACACTCTTTTCCAACAGCACAAGAGGCGACTCTACACATGGACGTCACCAGATGGTCAATATCGAAATCAGATTGATTATGTCCTTTGCAGCCAAAGATGGAGAAGCTCCATACAGTCAGTCAAAACAAGACCTGGAGCTGACTGTGGCTCAGATCATGAGCTGCTTCTTGCAAAATTTCGGCTTAAATTGAAGAACGTAGGGAAACCACTAAACCATTCAGGTAAGACCTAAATCATATCCCTTATGAATATACAGTGGAGGTGACAAATAGATTTCAGGGATTAGACCTGATAGACAGAGTGCCTGAGGAACTATGGACGGAGGTCCGTAACATTGTTCAGGAGGCAGCAACGAAATCCATCCCAAAGAAAAAGAAATGCAAGAAAGCCAAGTGGCTGTCTGAGGAGGCTTTACAAGTAGCTGAGGAAAGAAGGGAAGTGAAAAGCAAAGGAGAAAGGTGAAGATATATCCAACTGAATGCAGAGTTCCAGGGAATAGCAAGGAGAGACAAGAAGGCCTTCTTAAATGAACAATGCAAAAAATCAAGGAAAACAATAGAATGGGAAAGATTAGAGATCTTTTCAAGAAAATCGGAGATATCAAGGGAACATTTTGTGCAAAGACAGGCATGATAAAGAACAAAAGAAGGCAGGGACCTAACAGAAGCAGATGAGATTAAGAAGAGGTGGAAAGAATACACAGAAGAACTATACAGGAAAGATCTTAATGTCTCTGATAGCCATGACAGTGCGGTCACTGAACTTGAGCCGGACATCCTAGAGAGAGAAGTCAACTGGGCCTTAGGAAGCCTTACTAACAACAAAGCTAGCAGAGATGACAGTCTTCCAGCTGAGCTATTTAAAATCCTAAAAGATGATGCTACTAAAGTGCTGCACTCAATATGCCAACACATTTGGAACACTCAACAGTGGCCACAAGACTGGAAAAGGTCAGTTTACATTCCAATTCCAAAGAAGGGCAATGCCAAAGAGTGTTCAAACTACCGTACAATTGCGCTCATTTCACATGCCAGCAAGGTTATGCTCAAAATCCTACAAGCTAGGCTTCAGCAGTATGTGAACCAAGAACTACCGGAAGTACAAGCTGGGTTCCGAAGAGGCAGAGGAACTAGAGATCAAATCGCCAACATTTGCTGCATCAAGGAGAAAGCAAGAGAATTCCAGAAAAACGTCTCTTTCTGCTTCATTGACTATGCTAAAGCCTTTGATTGTGTGGATCACAACAAACTGTGGCAAATTCTTAAAGTGATGGGAGTACCAGACCACCTTACTTGTCTCCTGAGAAACCTGTACAAGGGTCAAGGAGCAACAGTAAGAACCAGACATGGAACAACCGATTGGTTCCAAATTGGGAAAGGAGTACGACAAGGCTGCATATTGTCGCCCTGCTTATTTAACTTATATGCAGAGTACATCATGAGAAACACTGGGTTGGATGAATCACAGGTCGGAATTAAGATTGCCGGGAGAATTATCAACAACCTCAGATACGCAGACGATACCACCCTAATGGCAGAAAGCGAAGAGGATCTAAAGAGCCTCTTGTTGAGGGTGAAAGAGGAGAGTGCAAAAGCTGGTTTGAAACTCAACATTAAAAAAACGAAGATCATGGCATCTGGCCCCATCACTTCCTGGCATATAGAAGGGGAAGAAATGGAAGCAGTGACAGATTTTACTTTCTTGGGCTCCAAGATCACCGCAGACGGTGACTGTAGCCATGAAATTAAAAGATGCTTGCTCCTTGGGAAGAAAGCTATGGCAAACCTAGACAGCATAGTCAGAAGCAGAGACATCACCTTGCCAACAAAGGTCCATCTAATCAAAGCTATGGTTTTCCCAGTAGCAACGTATGGCTGTGAGAGCTGGACTATAAGGAAGGCTGAGTGCCGAAGAATTGATGCCTTCGAACTGTGGTGCTGGAGAAGACTCTTATGAGTCCCCTGGACTGCAAGGAGGTCAAATCAGTCAATCCTAAAGGAAATCAACCCTGAGTGCTCATTGTAAGGACAGATACTGAAGCTGAAGCTCAAATATTTTGGCCACCTAATGTGAAGAGAAAACTCCCTGGAAAAGACCCTGATGCTGGGAAAGAGTGAAGGCAAAAGGAGAAGGGGACGGCAGAGGATGAGATGGCTAGATAGCATCATGGATGCAATGAATATGAACTTGAGCATGCTCCAGGAGAGAGCGCAGGACAGGAAGGCTTGGCGTGCTATGGTCCATGGGGTTACGAAGAGTGGGGCATGACTTAACGACTGAACAACAACAACCTATTAGCTAACCAAGCCCGAAAAGCTTTGCAAGAGCTGCATTGCTAGGTAAAACAAAGGCTCTTTCCAAGAGCTCAGCTGCTCTGCAGATTAATTTAGAGAAGAATTTAGTTGCAAGGCATTTCCATATTAAAATTTGGTGAAGCAACTGAGCTTGTAAACAGCCGGTCACATGTGGCAAATAAGAATCTTCTTCAGACAACCAGCAACCTTTTGTATGCCACAGGGGTGTCGAACCTCTTTCAGCCTGAGGGCTGAATTCCATTTTGGACATGATCTGGGAGGCCACATTCCAGGGGTAGGTGGGGCCCAAGACAAAACGGGGCTGGCCAAAAATCCCAGCATCTTGTAGCTTAAAGCTCTGACTGCCAGTAACTCAGCCTTAAGAGGGCAATTTCAGCGGCTGAGATGGGAAAGATACCCAACAAAGGCTGGGAAACCCCCAAATGATCAATGTTTGGGAGAAAGGGCTGGGGCCAGGGGAACGGGTATACAGGACAAAAATGGGATTCTTCTTGTTCTTCTTTCAGGTCACGGATATGCTGCATACCCAGTGGGTGGGTGTGGCATGGAGCATCTGTACACCAGCCTCAAACCTTGGATTTTAAAATGGGGCTTTCTGCTTCTGTTTTAAATGAAGGGTCACAACAGACTCCCTTTACACGCGCTTCCTTCCCCCCCCCTTTCCCCCTCCTTCTCCCCCTTATCTGAGTCTTCCATATGTTTCACTGATCTCGCTCCTCTTCTTGCGGCTTTACCTTTTTCACAGACAGAACTCAAGCAGAACACACGCGGGGTAATTTGATACCTCATTATCCCCAATCTATTATTAACATGGAATAAGGGGCATTTCGTGCGGGAGGCGCCCTGGCGGCTGACATTGTCGTCTAAGGGGCCCGCAAACTTCCTGGAGTAGCCAATCTCAATGGCAGGATAAAAGCTCCATGTGACGGAGCCCCTAGCGGGACAGTAATGTATGTGATGGCTCATAAAATGAATCTGCTGAGGGCCGTGGGCATGTTCCCACTTAGGGCGCAACCCTGTCCAGATAGTCGGCAGCCTCTGAAGTCAGAGGATGCTGAGTGTCCAATACAGGGTGGGAGAACAGAGGCTCCGTGCTCCAGCCGCCCAGCATTGCTGCTAGACGAGCAATTTCGCCTGGGCACCTCGGAGGAGGGGGGAAGGAGGCTGGGGCAGCCGTAGGTAACAGCATGAGGCAGCTGCCCCAGCTGCCTTTCCTCTCTGCCCCTGGGAGCGACCCTTTTCCCCATCTCCATGCTCTGTTTTCTCAGGTAGCTGGAACTGTTCTCTCTGCATTGGCTATGAGGGGGAGGGGGAGGGGAGCGTGGTTTCCGAGCTCCGAGCTCCAAGCCCTGGCTCCAAGCTTGAAGCTAGGAAACTGAACTATCTTACAACCCCACCACCACCCCCGACACTCTTGGTGGGCATAGGATTGCTCTCTTAGTTGCCCTCTATGTTGTCCTGCCAAGAGTAATATAGACAACCTAGAATCATAGAATAGTAGTAGGGTTGGAAGGGGCCTACAAGGCCATCGAGTCCAACCCCCTGCTCAATGCAACCTGCTTATCAAGTGATGGCATGTATTTCTTGGTAAGTTATCCCCTCGCTGTAGGGTGGCAATGTGCCCTACTTTACAGAGCACAGTCCTCTATTTGAAGTCTTCTACCCTGTCCACGTCCGGTTTAAAGATAAAGAACCCTAAGAAGGAAGAGCAGAGCAGGGGCCTTGAAGGTGCCTATCTGCAGCGAGCTGGGCTGCCTGAGGCGACGAATAAGAGGGTGCCCCCTCCCTTCAGAAGACTGGCAGGTGAACCTGCCTTCAACATTGATGATGGGGCAGCGTCCTTCACTGCACTTGAAGGCAGGAAGCTAATGTAGGGGGCACAGAGCAGGATACATGTCCCACAGCTCTCTCCTCCAGCACCTTGCTGCCGTCTCCCAGCATCTGCTGCCTGAGGCAACTGCTTCACTCTGCCTCGTGGTAGGGCTGGCCCTGACAGCACCTAGTCAGTAGACTGAGCAGACGCATAGGTCAGCTGGTCACCGACTCTGCCACTATGTTGAGATGGATTGTAGTCCTATTTATGTGAGAGTAATTATTTCTAAATTTGCACCTATATATATAACAAGGGATGTGCCAATTTAATGCAAATTGGCGTCCCCTTTTGTCCTCTCTTTTGGCAATGTGTTAAGTGGCCACCCGACCCCACGGTGCTATGGCTTCAAGGGGATGGTGATGTGATTGTAGTGTTGGAAGAGAACTGGTGGAATCTGATCTGGAAGGCTGTCCTTTCCGCACCACAGATGTGGCCGCCATGGTGAAGGGAGGCCGGTCCTGCTTCCCAGGTGATAAAACTCCTCCAAATCTTTTCGCCACGCAAGGAGGCCAAAAACAGACCCCTCCACGCTTGCTTCTGGGGTAGCAGCATCAGTCATGGAGCAAGTGAGCAAAGCATTCTGCATTTTTTCCAGCTGGCAAGAGAGAAATGAAGTGGCACACGGTGGGCGGACGGTGGGCGAGTAAGTGTCGCTGGATGGGGTCGGCCTCAGCATGATTTGTCCCTGCCTGACCTCAAGGTCACCAGTCCCCCTTTGCCACCCTGGGGTGACTCAGTAGTGCTTGATTCATGTTTCCTAAAACCTCAGCAACTGACGTGATGTTGGCGCAAGATGTTACGTTGGCACAAAAAGATTTTTGCTTCCTTTGCCGTTATCTTGGAGGAGGGTCCCCAGCTTACCCCTGGTCCTTTTACAGATGTTTGCTTTCAGTTCTGCTTATTCCCCCCTCCTCCCCGCTGTACAAGGGTTAAAGACGCACCGTTGTGCAACAGGAACCCTGTTGTGTAGCAGGGGCCTAGAGCTCTTGTGTAATGGGACATGGGCAGCACAATCCCGGTGCAGGCGATGCAGAGGAAAAGGCTGTGGTCTGTCAGGGAGGCCAGGGTGAGGTGGGAGGCCCCTTTGGGAAGGACAGCAAACCACGTGCCTCTGGAGCAAGGGGTTCGTTCATTCAAAGTAAGCAGCAGGCAGGCCCATGCGCCCATCTCCTTCCACGGATCTCCTCCATAACTATATTGTTGCAAAGGCTGCTGCCGTGTTGTGTCAACCGAAGAGAAAATTCTCTGTTCTGGCTCTTGTATAGCTAATAGCAAAAGGATGTTTCCTCATCGGGCTTCGATGGGTAAAAGATGCTTGCTGAAATCGGCACTGATGGCTGGTGGCTCCTAGCTCATGGCAACTAGAGCTCTCCAAAGCTGTCCTCAGATTCACTCTGGACCTATCTGAATTTTCCAAAAAAAGGTCAGGGAGACTGAGCCAGCCTGAGGACTTGGGAAAATGTCCCTGACCATCCTGGCTCTTGCCATACCCCTCAGCCCTCCAAGCCAGTCCTCCCACCCTAAGCATCCCCTTCCTTTCCCTTGCGAGCTGTGGATGTGCCAGGAACAGCAGCAGCAGCAGCAGGCACACAGGGTGAGGAGCTTCCTGTTCTGCAGGCTCCAAGAGGATGCTGTTTGTAGTGGCTAAGAGACTGGGCAATGAATCAGAAAGTCCCTGGTTCAAATCTCGCCTCTGCCATGAACTCACTAGGTGGCCACAGGCAAGCCATTCTCTCTAAGCCTCAGTGCCCCCCCCCCATTTGCAATATGGGTGATAATGATACTGAATTACCTTAGTAAAGTTTACAACTAGATAATGCATGTGAAGCTCTTTCAATACAAGCTGGCTAAAAGCACAGATTAGCCCCCACTCTTTTTCACATGCTCTTTCAGTGTTTGTGTGTGTGTGTGGGGGGGGTGTCATCTGAACCCTCAGAGGAGGCTGCCCAATTGAATCGCTGAGCAATAATTGCATCCACCCTCTTTGTGGGTGGCAAAATGGGAGGGGGTGTTCTCTAAATATCCTCCGGGGGTATAATTCTCCAACAGTTCGGTTATGCAGATGGAAATTCTCTGAAAACGACCCAGAAGACTATGTTCTTTTTTTCTTTTTTTTTTTGGAATATATTTTTATTTATTTTATCTTTATAAATGAAATATACAATAAGAAACATATCAACAACCTGATCAATACTAGAATTTCCCAACAATACAATATTCTGATGAGGACACCATAATAATAAAAAGAGAAGGAAAAAGGAAGAAAAAAAAGGGGAAAAGGCAAAGGGAGGAAGAAAGGAGGTGAAGAAAAAGGAAGAAGATTCTTTCCCATTTCCCCCTCCCTCCCTCTCTCTCCTGCTTAAAGAATTAAATTTAAATTCCAATACCCCCCAGCCTCCGATGCCATTCTATTTTACAAACTATATCTATAATCTTAACAATCTTACAGTTTAATACACAACCTTACATTTCAATATCATATCATCAATCTTATATCCAAGAAACAGGTCTACAGTTCATTCCCAGTAGCCTAGATTATTATTAGTATTACTACTACTTTTGTTGTTTATTCGGTCGGTCACTTCTGACTCTTCGTGACTTCATGGACCAGCCCACGCCAGAGCTTCCTGTTGGCCGTCGCCACCCCCAGCTCCCCCAAGGTTGAGTCCGTCACCTCCAGAATATCATCCATCCCCCTTGCCCTTGGTCGGCCCCTCTTCCTTTGGCCTTCCACTTTCCCTAGCATCAGCATCTTCTCCGGGGTATCCTGTCTTCTCATTATGTGGCCAAAGTACTTCAGTTTTGCCTTTCATATCCTTCCCTCAAGTGAGCAGTCTGGCTTGATTTCCTGGAGTATGGACTGGTTTGATCTTCTTGAAGTCCAAGGCACTCTCAGAATTTTCCTCCAGCACCACAGTTCAAAAGCATCTATCTTCCTTTGCTCAGCCTTCCTTATGGTCCAGCTCTCGCAGCCATAGGTTACTACAGGGAATATCATTGCTTTAACTATGGGGACCTTTGTTGGTTGTTGTTGGTTACTACTACTAATTTAAAAAAAGGAATATAGTGTTATATAATAATAAAACTTAAAATAAACCTTCAACAGTCAGTAATATATTTTATATTTTATACTAGATATATAAGTACACATTGTACCCTCAGAAGGGTATGTTCTGAGAAATGTCAGCCCAGTTAATACTGAATGAAAGTCTGCTGTTGATTTATGGTGTTGGAGGGTCCCACTTCCACTATTAAAGGCAGCAACATCTTCATCTTATTAATAACAATGTTATTATTATTAACAACAGCAGCAGCAGCAGCAATGATGATGAGATGGGCTATGGGAGGAGGATTGAAATGAGTAGGGGCTAAGCCCAACTGGGCTGGATCCCACCCTGTGCCCCAGAATTGTCCACCCTATTCACAAACAGCAAATGGTGGGTGTATGGGGGGGCATTTCCCCCAAATTCTCCACCAGTACAGGGGGAGCCTGAAAAATAAAATTCTCAAAAATTATTTTCTGAGATGTTTTGGCTCAGCTCTAGTTGCCTCCTTGTCTGATCTCCGAAGCTAGGCAGGGTCAGCCTTGGTTAGTACTTAGATGGGAGACTGCCCAGGAATCAGGCTTCTTTCATTGAGCAGGGGATTGGACTTGATGGTCTTGTAGGCCCCTTCCAACCCTATGGTTCTATGATTGTGGACCGTGGGAATGCTGTAGACATAATATACTTCAACTTCAGCAAAGCTTTCGACAAAGTGCCCCATGATATCCTGATGAGCAAACTAGCTCAAAGTGGGCTAGATGAAACAACGATCCGGTGGATCCACAGTTGGCTACAGAACTGGACTCAAAGAGTGCTTATCAGTGGGACCTTCTCAAACTGGGGAGAGGTAATGAGTGGGGTACCGCAGGGCTCAGTCCTGGGCCCAGTACTCTTCAACATTTGTATTAATGACTTGGAGGAGGAGGTGCAGGGAATGCTGATCCAATTTGCAGATGACACAAAATTGGGCGGGATAGCTAATACTTTGGAAGACGGAAACAAAATTCAAAGTGATCTGGATAGACTGGAGCGCTGGGCAGAAAACAACAGAATGACATTTAATAGGGATAAATGCCAAGTTCAGCACCTAGGAAAAAGAAACCAAATGCACAGTTACAAGATGGGGGATACATGGCTCAACAACACTACAAGCGAGAAGGATCTTGGACTTGTTGTTGATCACAAGCTGAATATGAGCCAACAATGTGATGTGGCTGCAAAAAAGGCAAATGCTCTTTTGGGCTGCATTCATAGAAGCATAGCTTCCAAATCCCGGGAAGTACTAGTTCCCCTCGACTCAGCACTGGTTAGGCCTCATCTGGAGTACTGTGTCCCGTTCTGGGCACCACGCTTTAAGAAGGATGCAGACAAACTGGAGAGGGTTCAGTGGAGGGAAACAAAGATGATCAGGGGACTGGAAACAAAGCCCTATGAGCAGAGACTGAAAGAACTGGGCATGTTTAGCCTTGAGAAGAGAAGACTGAGGGGAGATAGGATAGCGCTCTTCAAGTACTTGAAAGGCTGTCACAGAGAGGAAGGCCAGGATCTCTTCTTGATCATTCCAGAGTGCAGGACATGGAATAATGGGCTCAAGTTACAGGAAGCCAGATTCTGGCTGAACATCAGGAAAAACTTCCTGACTGTTAGAGCAGTACAACAATGGAACCAATGTCCTAGGGAGGTGGTGGGCTCTCCCACACTGGAGGCATTCAAGACGAGGCTGGACAGCCATCTGTCAGGGATCTCTGACTTGGATTCCTGCATTGAGCAGGGGGTTGGACTCGATGGCCTTGTAGGCACCTTCCAACCCTACTATTCTATGATTCTATGATTGTATGATTCCCTCCAATGAAAACGCAGGCCCAGAACAAGGATTCATGCAGAAACACAAAGGCTAGACTCCTCTGCAAGTGGTTTGTGCTTTATGCTTGCTTCCATATGCACCAAAGGTAACCCCTTTCAGGTGTAAGACCAAACGTGCCTCCCTTTTTCACTCAGAAAGGTGTATCTGAGCTATCAGAAATTTGGATGGATTTTTCAAGGAGGCTGAGCCCTGCCAGCTTGCGACTCCAGGGAAGCCCCCCTTCCCCTTCCCTTCCCATGCCATCCATTTCTGGCCCAGCCAGCCACAGAGAGTCTTAGCCGGCTTGCCTTAATCCCCATCTCTTTTCCCTCCGGCGTCCTGAGGCCACATCTGGCAGTGTGCTCACCCACTGTGGCTAACTGTTTTTATTACTCGGGGCTTTGATTTGGCCAAGCACGCCCGAGGCGCCCACACCAGCCCATCGGCAACGGGCTGTTCTGGCTTGGCACCAGATGCAGCTGGGGACAGTTCAGCTTGTGGCACATCTGTGTTTGGTCACGGTGCAGCTGGCCGCTGGCTGGCTGGGGCATCGTCACCTTGGAGCTGACTGGGTCCTGCTGGAACATGCTGTGTCGTTGTGCTGCTTGCCTTTGGGGGACGAGTTTCCACCTTGAAAGCTGGCAACTCCCTCAGCATCCTCTTTGGGATGCTCAAGAGGGAGAGGAGGCCAGACACAGAAGACTTAGCCAGGGCTTCAGGTCATCGTCCACCAGAGGCCCTCCTTCTGCGGACGAGAGCGCTTCCATCCTTAACCGCTGAACTACTGTTATTTGGCCCCACACACCCCTTCTGGGGGGCATGTGTCCTTCATAGATCATTCTCCCCTTTTGCTTTTTGGTGGAGATTTAGGGATCAAGCACTCAAAAAAAGTTGCTTTGTTGCTGAGGACCACCCTAAATGTGATGACACCACTCACGCCATGAACAATTGCACGATTTTTTAAGAAATGCAAATGGCAGGTGCAGGGGGCCTTATCTGGACTGGGACCCTGGCAGGGGGCGAATCAGGGCAGACCCCACTGTGGGCCGCAGGCAGATTGGAGCGCCCGCACCTGTAATTTACACTAGGAGGAAAGTGCCCATTGGCACACAGAGATGCACACTTCCCATAACCCCAACACTGTATATTCAGATAATGAATCTCATTTTCAGAGCCGTCCCTGCCATTTGATACAGTAGGCGGCTGCCTCAGGCCATGGATCTTGGTGTGTGTGTGTGTGGGGGGGCAATAGTGACAGCCCCAGCTATTCCTCCTGAGCTGTTCCCCTCTGCTGGAGGACAGACTGTGTATTCCAAACAACCTGACCTATAACCACTAAGAGTGCAATCCTATGCATGTTTAGACAGAAAAAAACTACAACTCCCAGCGTTCCCCAGCCAGCATGGCTGACTGGGGAATGCTGGGAGTTGTAGGACTTTCTTTGGCCTAAACATGCATAGGATTGCACCCCTAAGCTAGCTTGCTGCTTTCAGGTGTGGTGGAGTACATGCAGTGGGGCAGGCGGGGGACATTCTGTCCTTTGCTTCAGGCAGCAAAATGTTTTGGGCTGCTCTAGCTTGCTTGAAAATGTTTGAGCTGCAGCAATCCATAGTCATTACAACCATGTCCCTTGTGAGATTCAGTATGAAGAGTTCACTCTCTCTTTTGTATGAAGCTTGTTATGGTTGCTTTATGAACACTGCCTGCGTCAGAGTAGCTCGCACCGGATCGGTTAATGCAGAGTGACAGATTAACAGACTACAAATTCAGCAAGCCACGAAGTGCCCCCAGCAATCTGGGCTAGTGGAGGGGCACGGTTTGTGCTCAGGCAGCCAGCCACAGCGTGAGAAGAGGTGTTTTATAAATACCTGAGAATGCCTGTATTTGGCGCTTACAAATGAATAAATGTCTGCATCCAGGCAATTTCAGTCCCGCTCAAAGAAAAGCTGAATTTGAACCTGTAAAGTTGTCTCAGCTTCTGTACAATGTATTCTGCTTCCCCTCATTGTGCATATGTGGCAGGGGACGGAGGGAAGGAACTATGCAGGGTGCTAAAGCTCTTCCCTTTCTTACTGTGGGGACCATTATTTATTGAAAGCATTATCCCACCCTTCCAAGGAGCTCAAGTTGGAAGACATGGCTCTCCCTCATCTCTTGTTATCCTCACAACCCTGCAGGGTAGTTTAAGCTGAGAGAGAGAGAGAGAGAGAGAGAGAGAGAGAGAGAGAGAGAGAGAGAGGGAGCGCGCTTTGCCCAGTGAGGATCATAGGTGAATGCTGATTTGAACTCAGGTCCCTGACCCTAGTCCAGCACTCTAACTATGGACCTCATCACACACTCTCTTATACACTAATCTATCACATTTGTATCTCCCTTTCCCCTCAGGACTGCACCAGTGGAGTAGGCCAGGCAGAGAGAGAGAGAGAGAGAGAGAGAGAGAGAGATTAGCCTCAGGTCACCAAGTAAGCTTTATGGCCAAGTGGGGATTTGAACAGGGGTCCATCGTATTTAAGCCCAACACTAACCACTGCACCATACTGGCTGACCTTCAGACCTTACTCAACATTTACGCATACATTCTTGTTTCTGAAATTTCAGCAGGCCTCCCACACACTTCAAGCATACTTTTGCAGTCATAGGGGCAAGAAATGGGTTTATTTTTTTATTTTCCATGAAAGCTAAGATTGCTAGGAAGCTTTGCATCTAATTTTGCATTCTTGCACATTTTTTGGAGCTCCCATGGAATTGTAGCACACATTTAGCTCTTCAGCTATCCCAGACGGACACAAGAATAATCCTGCTGGATCAGTCTGAGGGTCCATCTAGCTCAGCACGCTACTTCAACAGCGGAGAAGCAGAAAATGCAGCCAAAAGCCCTCCCCTGTTCTTCGTCCCTGTGCACCTGATATTCAGAGGCAGGTCACTGTGAGGTAACTGTGTGTGATACGAATTACTTTCTTGTATCTGCCCTCAGTCTACTACCAATTTTAATGGATGCCTCTGGATGTTGGAAGTATGGGAAAGGGAGACGGTGGGGGAATCTATCCATTCTTCCTACACTGTGCATACAGTCCTCTGGACTGTTGATCTGCACAGTCCTCCATTGATCTGTATCTGTAACAGTGTTTGCATCCTTGCCCCAGGGGAGGCTGGCAGCAATGATGTCAGTGGGGTGGTGCATCTGCTCCATGCTTCAGGCAGAACTCTAAAGGTGCTTTATACCTTGGATAGCTGCTTTAGAGTTCTGACTGAAACCCGGAGCGGATTCACCACCCCACTGACATCAGAGCCACCAGCCTCCACTGCTTATGGCAGCCCTCTCTTTAGATGGTCACCCATGTTACTTCACTTCCAAAATCTGGTAAGCCAGCCCTGCAGCATTGGGGGCCCTCCTGCTGAGGAGAGGCCTGGACCTTTGCCCCAGAGTCCTACCCTGGTGGCACCACTGGCCACCTAAAGGGCAATTCGCACAAAATCTGCGGGATCCGGTTTGGGAACAATGATTGAGTTTTCATTTGACTTTTAAAATTTCTCTTAGGGTTGCACATTGCTAGACCTCTCCTGTCTGGAACCCTGTGTGCAGCTGTTTTTGGTGGATGATGTTGTCAGTAATGAGATTTGTGATTCTGTGTCTTCCTGTTCTTCCCCAGAGCCTGTAGGTTTCAGAAAATCCAAAGACAGGATAAAGGTCTTCTGCATGCTCTTGCAAAGCACCTTGGATAGCTGCTTTAGAGATCTGACTGGAACCCGGAGCAGATTCACCACCCCACTGACATCGGAGCCACCAGCCTCCACTGGCAATAAGTCTTTTGCTTACTGATTATACTGGGTTGTTATTTGTTTTGTTTTGTTTTAGTGTCATTGGGTCTTAATGTGCTTGGAGCCCTTCAAGACAGGGCAAGCTAAAACAGCCTTCCCAACCAGGTGCTCACCCACCCCAAGATGTATTGGACTAGAACCCCATCATCCCTGGAATGATGGGAGTTGTAGTCTAACACATCTAGGTGAGGGGAGCTCCAGGTCGGGGGAGTCTGAGTTAAACATTTAACAATAATTTAATTAATGGTTTGCAGTGGTGTGGAGAAAGTGGACAGGGAGACATTTCTCTCCCTCTCTCATAATACTAGAACCTAGTGGGGTCCTCCCATGAAGATGATTGGTGGGAGGTTCCAGACAGATAAAGGAAGCACTTCTTCACACAGCGCATAGTTAAACTATGGCAGTCCCTTCCACATGATGTAGTGATAGCCACCAATTTGGATGGCTTTAAAAGGGGATTGTACAAATTCATGAGGACTATACATCACCTCCAGTATCAGAGGCAGTTTGCCTATGTACACCAGTTCTGGGGAACATGGGCGGGAGGGTGCTGTTGCACTCATGTCCTGCTTGTGGGTTTCCCGTGGGCAGCTGGTTGGCCACTGTGTGAACAGAACGCTGGTCTAGACGGAACTTGGTCTGATCCAGCATCATTCTCCTTATGTTTCAAAACCTGCCTCCCTAGGCTGGAATTCTGCCGGACCCTCCCTTCCCTTCCCTTCCCATTCCACCAACCCACCCACACCTGTAGCCACGGGTGGGCTGGGGGCTCTGCTCCCTAAACTTTCTCTGCCACCCCCTACATTTTCTCTTTTAGAAACTTTTTTTAAAAAAAGTTCACAATGTTGTCTTTCAAAGGCGTGCAAAACAGATGAACTGCTCCCCCCAACTTTTTTGGCAGCCCCCCCCCCGAACCTTTAGGCTGGCTACGGGCCTGCACCCCCCCCCCAAAGGTTTGTCCACATATGTCAGCAAACGCCCACAGGCGCCCCCCCCGCCCCTCGACTGCCTCAAACTGGGCAGGGCAGGGCAGGGCAGGAGCGGAGCGAGCGGGCCAAGCGAGAGCGCGGTGGGGGCGTCGCGGGGGAAACCGCGCCGCGAGCGCCTCGTCGGGGCAGCGCTACATAAAGGAGCGCCCGGCGCGCCCGGGCGGGAGACAGGCGCCCGTCTGCTGCTGCGACGGCGGAGTCGACCTGGCGCGGCCGCCGCCGGAGAGAGCCTTCCTCCTCCTCCCGCGGATTCCTCCCGCGGGCGCCGCCTTCTCGCCAGCAAGCCCCAGGTACGGCCACGGCGTCTCCTTGCGGAGTCCCCGACTCCCCCCCCAGGCTGGCTGCGACTCTTCCGGGGAGCAGCCCGCCGATGCGCCCGCCCGGGCAGCCCCTCCCGGCCTCCTGCTCTCGGCGGAACGAGCGCGGAGCTCTGCAGGCGGCGCTCGGACGCTGCCGGCTCCGGAGCCCGAGGCTCGACGGGCTGCTCCCCGCGGAGGCTCGACGGGCTGCTCCCCGCGGAGGCTCGACGGGCTGCTCCTCGCTGCTGCTCCTTCTCTCCCCCCCCCCACTTTCGGGCGGCGGGTGAGCGGCATGGGCGGGACGGACGTGAGACGCCGGGCGCCCGCTGACCTGCTTCCCAAAGGGACGGCCACGGGGGAAGTCGGGGCAAGCAGGTACCGAGAGAGCCGGGGGGCGGGTGAGTGCCGGGGTTAGCGCTGGGCTGGGGAGGCTTGGGCTCGCATCCCCCTGCAGCCCCAAGGCTCGACGGACCAGCCTAACCTACCTCACAGGGTTGGCGCGAGGATGAAAGGTGTCGGGGGGGGGACGCGAGTTCCTTGGGGGATGGGTGGCATAACAGCGGAATACATCAAGAACCAGTAAAATGAAGGCTCCAGGGGCAACTTCCAGACATCGGCTGTGGCGTGAGCTTGGATGCATGAAGCGGTTGCTTCCCACGGTGCAAGAGAAGATGCTGCGCCTCAGGCTGGGAAAAAGGGATGTATAAAATAGGTTTCCTTTAAGCCCTTATAAAATGCCTGGCATATTTTGATATTTCTTCAGGGTCACGGAAATCAATCGATAATCAACCATAATTCAGAAGGTTATATATGTGGAATTAGTTAGAATAGAAACTTTGTTATTAGACGTAGAATATACCTTAATGCAATCAACGTCAAACTTAGCATAATATAAACCAACATCTGAATGAGTAAATGCAAATGTTATAAGGGCATTTTATTCCTGTAGAACATTCCTTCGGCCAGTTCTGTTTGGAGGTTTTGCCTGTATTTATTCATTTACTTATGCATGCTTTCTTGTGGCTGCTGCCCTCCCCTCCTCCCCGCGATGCCCCACAGTGCGCAATGCGCTCACTGTGTGAGCTGCTCTTCTGTGCCACCCTGCTCAATGGTGAGGAGAATTTGGCCACTTGCTTCCTCAGATACCGGCAACCAAGGGCATTGCTAGGCCTGGGCCCAGGGCCGCCCAGCCCCAAGTCGATTCCCCAGAGCCCTGAGTGGCCTTTTGGGCCAATGGAAACATTATTCTTAGCTGAATTGCCATGCCGGAAGGAGGGGGATTTTCAAGGGATACTTCAGCTGCAGGGCGGGGAGGGGTACTCCTCCCCACATGATGCCTCCCCCCCTCACACACATATGCACAGAGTGCTTTTAGATTAGTACTCTGCAGAGTTTTTGAAATCCTATTTTGGTGCAGACACTGCCATTTTTAGGGGTGTGTGTGTGTAACTGCTCGTGAAAAGCCTACTGGCCACTCTCCTTTTTGCATTTTTTCCCACACAATTGCAAATTAATTGTAATTGAAGAGGAACTACTGATTTGGGATGATCTGGGGCGGGGTTCAAATGAATTAAAGAATTTATTTTATTTCAAGTGATTTGGATAAGAAATGAATTGGTTGGCTGAAATTAATTGGCTGGCTTTGCCTTCTGTGAAATTTAAATAAATATGACTAATTATTTCTAAATTTGCATATATAGCTATAAATTAGCATATGCAAATTTGTGTCCTGTGGGGCTGGGTCCCGAATTCTTTAGGTACCTAGCAACCCTTCTGCAAGCAACCATTTTGCCACACATTGTACCTCCCGCCTGCCCGTGATGAGTGGAGATGCCCTCCTGGCCGCTTGGTGGGATGATAGAGGCCACCAAGCGCCTCCTGTCCGAGGGAGTTTGCTTTGGGACACTTTGGTCTCTCCTGGATATCCTGCCCAGTGGTGAGGACAATTTCACCACGCAAGGACCCCTGATTTTAACAACAACAGCAATAATATTCTGAGGAAGCAGCAGAGGGAGTCTGTTGTATTGTGAGACCAAAACGGACCCTTCCTCTGGTTTAAGGGATCTCAAATGAAAGGGTATTTCTGGCCATGGGCTGGTTAGGGTTCTCTCTCTCCTGCCTGGTAGTTCTGTGTTTAGTTCAGGAAGAAAGCTGGGAGGGATTTGAGTGCTGGAAAAGGCCCGCGGACAAGCCAGAAGGGCTGCTGGACCCCTTATCAGCGATGTGTTTAAATAAAGGTGCACCAGGAAAGGGTTACATTTAATTACTGTCTGTTAAAGTTAGAATATGTGTCTGAATGTTTGTGTTTGGGGAGGCAACCAGGGTGTGGATCCCACTCATCCTGTGTAGCTGGGAGGTGTAATGGTCTACAAGCAACCCTTGACCAGACTGTTGCAAACTGTAGGTAAAATCCAACAGAAATCCTACTTAGAATGTACCCGTTGAAATTAATTGGACTTAAGTTAGTCATGACTAACTTGTGCCCCTCATTTCAGTGGATCTGCTCTTAGTAGAAGTTATGTTGGATTTACCCTGTGTCTTGTATGAAAAGGACAGAAGATTCTCTGGTCATTCAACACTGACTTTAGAGGTCTCCCTGCCTCACACAAACTTCCATTTGAAATGCATCCACCTCTGGGTTGGAACACCCCCATCGTTGCACAGTCACACAGCAAGCGCTGCAGTCCAGGGGAGGTAAGCCGCTCACATCCGTGTGCAACCCGGCGTCCCTGCATTGCCCAAGAGCTGTTGCACGCTCCTCATCCTCCTTGGCTTGATGAACCGCAGCACGTGCATTTCTGTGGACTTTGCTGAACGAGGTCAGAAGGTGGCAGTCCATCAAAGCGAAGCTTGGTGTTACCTCGGAGCGTGCGGAAGGGCAATGCAGAGGTGCCCAGGGAGAGAGTCCCAAATTCCTTCCTTGCCTTTTGACCTTAAGTCCCGTCCTTCTGAGGTTGTTGCTGCTGCTGAGAATAGAGGACTTATTGCATTGCTGAAGTCTGAGATCATAGGAGGTGTCTTAACTCCAGGTGGCATGAGCGGGGGCGGGTGGGGGGCATGCGGAGGAGATGCCAGCAAAGTTCTAATAACGGCAGAGAGGCTTGCTTGCTTTCTCTCAACGGGCTCTTTGGCACAGCAAACACCGGCATTTGGTGCTTGATGTCAAAAGTGGGGCATACAAGGACTCAACCTGCCTCGCAAGTCCTCATTTCTTTTCTAGAAACTCTGTTCAGGAACAGTGGTTTTGGCTCCTTGCCCTGTATTTTTTTAGGCTTCTGATTCGTTCAGGCACTTAAAAAAATCTAAAAACCAGAGGCCAAATGCATGCGCTTCGATGCAGCCGCTTGTCAGAGGTAGGACCCGCTGCAGCTCCCCATTGAGTGGTGAGTCTGTGGCCAATCTGGTCTGTGAGCAACACATCCTGGGATGTGTGAAAGAGTCCTCAGCATGCTGCGCTGTGGATACCAGTTAGTTTCAAATTGTGACCCACCCCAAACCTTAGTCACGATGCAGCGAAATAAGAGTCAGGGTAGCACAGTGGTAACAGAGTTGGGTGTGGACCAGAGGAAGTCAAATCCCTATTTAGCTGTAAAGCTCTCCAGGTGACACTGTCTCTTAGCCTAACCTACCTTGCAGGGTTGTGGGTGAGCACAGAGCATTGTGCTCTGAGCTCTATGTCAGTGTGATATAAATAGCTTGAGATAGCACATCCGACATCCAATCCCGGTCTCAACAGAACAGGCTGGAAGGCTTTGCGATGGGCCGGTCCTCTCTTCCCCTCCCAGTTTGACAGGTTGCTTTTCAGTCCGCGGGTTCAAGGCTGTTTGTTACCCTTTTGCTTTCTTTTTCCATCCTGAGGGCTGCGTAAACAGGAAAATGTCCTGAATTACATTCTTGGCAGCTGATTGCTGGCTAAGGAAGTCTGGGCTCAGGGAACACGGTGGAGACAGATAACTCAGAGGATGTAACAGAAGCGATTGGCGTGTCTTGGCTGGCCCAGGCTGCTGCTACTGGATCGGTGGGTCAGCCACCCGTGAAATATCTGTCTGTGGCTGAATCTACACATAGTAGTTATACCATTATCATACCGTTATCATAACTATTGGTGCCCATTGGTGTCATGTGTACCAATAGTTATGATAACGGTATAACTACTACGTGTAGATTCAGCCCATGCGGTGGTGCTCAAAACTCAGTGGAGCCCTCCTCATGGAGTGTGTTATTGAGACCCATGACATTTCCTAAGAGGTTCCCCACTGTTGCTGTCTACCTGGTGCAGCTAGTTAATTTCAGACTCTGGACTTTATGGTCTTATGGGCAGTGGAGACTGGTGGCTCCGATGTCAGTGGGGCGGTGAATCCGCTCCGGGTTTCAATCAGAACCAATCAGGACTCTAAAGGAGCTATCCAAGTGCAAAGCACCTTGGATAGCTCCTTTAGAGGTCTGACTGAAACCCGGAGCAGATTCTGACTGAAACCCCGAGCAGATTCGCTGCCCCACTGACATCAGAGCCACCAGCCTCCACTGCTTATGGGGGCCCTCTCTTTAGATGGTCACCCGTGTTACTTCACTTTCAAAATCTGGTAAGCCAGCCCTGCAGCACTGGGGGCCCTCCTGCTGAGGAGAGGCCTGGACCTTTGCCCCAGAGTCCTGGTGGAACCACTGGCCAGCTAAAGTGCAATTCACACAAAATCTGTACGATCCGGTTTGGGAACAATGACTGGGTTTCCATTTGACTTTTAAAATTTCTCTTGGGGTTGCCTGTCACTAGACCTCTCCTATCCAGAACCCTGTGCTCAGCTGTTCTTGGTGGACAATGCTGTCAGTAACGAGGAGATTTGTGATTCTGTGTCTTTCCGTTCTTCTCCGGAACCTGTAGGTTTCAGGGAATCCAAAGACAGGATGAAGGTCTTTTGGACGCTCTTGGCCATCTTGCTGTTGGCAGAGGAGAGGCTTGCTGCCCGGGCGTCGCGTACACGGAGGGAGCTGGCCCCAGGGCTGCACGAACGGGGGATACGGGACGCGGGGGGCTCTTACTGCGAACAGCACAATGCCTGCTGCCGTGGCAGAGATGATGCCTGCACTGTGCCTTACCTCGACACCATTTGCTACTGTGACCTGTTCTGCAACCGCACCATCTCTGACTGCTGCCCCGATTTCTGGGAGTTCTGCTTGGGTATCGACCCCCCGTTTCCTGTGCAGAAAGGTGGGTTACAGGTGGGGAGTTATGGCTGTTTGGTGTGTGTGTATATCAGCAGGCAGGTGATCTGTGAGTAAATGTGGTCAGTGACTGTGTGTTTCGGTGCGAGTGTCAGAGGCTTGGGAGTGGCTGTGTGTCTTTTCTCTCTTGCGGAGGGTGGTGGAGGTTTCCATGCCTGCAACAGAGAGGGGGCTTATGGGGGCGGATCTTGTTCTCCACTGCAGACTTCTCTCTCTATAGGCAGAAAGGGAGATCTGCTATATCCTATGGCCAGTGGGAGTCCCTCCCAGAGGCCTGAGGATTGCAGCCATTGTTAATCTGTGGAACTCACTGCCACAAGGTGTGGCAATGAGTGTTACTTTGGAGAGAGAGCGAGAGAGAGAGAGGGAGGGGGTTAAGACACATTCTTGGAGGAGGAGAGGAAGCTATGACAGCTGAAGGAAACCCCCGTGTTCAGAGGTAGTGTATGATTGTGATTATTGGCTGACTGAGTGGGGCTTTTTTGTGCATGTTGGAGGTCACTCCAGGGTCCCTGAATCTGCCTGCAGATCCATCCTACAGATGTGCCTCTGGAACAGCCCCAATCCTTAGCGTTCTACTCGATACTGTCACTTCCGCAGCAGCTGTGGATCCCCTCTGACCCCCTTGAAGGAAAATGTGATTTTCTTCCTTCAGCACAATAGCTGTCTTTCTCCTGGGCCTGCCACAGAAAGGGTGAGGGAGCTGTCTTCAGCTTTCCCCTAGAGCTCTGTCTTTTCTCTGTGCTCAGAGTATTAACCCTAGCAAAACTGGATCGACAGGGGAACTGGGAACGCTCCTTTCTGGGCAGATGGGCTCTGTCTTCCTAGGAGTTAATGTCTAAAACCAGCAGCGCTAAAGCTTGCCCTGGAAGCCTCTCCCATCATATCAGGCATCTGAGTGTGGATGGGCTATTGTTTTTCAGTGGTGCACTTTTGTCATGCTCAGATGTACAATCTTTGGATGGTATCCAATGGTGTTGTTCCACCAGCAGGAGGGAGCTGCTGGCAGAATAGATCTCCCCCTTCAGCCTCCCACACGTGCCCTCCAAATCTACTCTGGACATTGGGGGGACCCTCCAGAGCAAATTTGGGGAGCATGCGGGGAAGGCTGTGGTGAGGAGGAGAGGACAGGGAAGTCCCATTCTGTGAGCAGAAGCCCCGTTGCATCAGTGGACACTGGTGGCTCTGATGTCAGTGGGGCGGTGAATCCGCTCCAGGTTTCAGTCAGGACAAGTCATAACGCTGAAGGAGCTGTCCAACGTGCAGAAGCAACTTGAATAGCTCCTTTAGAGTTCTGACTGAAACCCTGAGCACCAGCCTCCACTGCCTTGCATGAGTGTTGGATCCAACATATATTTATCATTGATTGATTGATTGATTGCGTTTATACCCCGCCTTTTTTCCTCTTGCAAGGAACCCAAGGCGGCTTACATTCTCCTCCTCCTCTCCATTTTATCCTCACAACAACAACCCTGTGAGGTGGGTTGGGCTGAGAGCGTGTGACCAGCCCAAAGTCACCCAGTGAGCTTCCATGGCTGAGTGGGGACTAGAACCCGGATCTCCCGGCTCCCAGTCCAACACTCTTGCCACTACACCACACTGGCTCTCATCATCTTCATCATCATTGGAAGCTGCCTTATATTCAGTCTGGCCATTGGCCTATCTGACACAGCAACTCCCCAGGGTCTCAGATGCAGACCTTTCCCAGCCTCGTTGCCTGGGATCATTTTAATTGGATTGAACCCTGGACCTTCCCTAGGCAGAACATGACCCTGTGGCTCATTCCACCCCTTCACATTTTTCAGGCCGGCGTCTTGGCACTGAAAATATGTTCTGGGGCTGAGCCTTGGATGAAACCAAACTTTGACCCTGTCCTCTTGAGCTAAACCATCCAATCAGGAGCATGAATCCTGCTGAACAGAACGAAACTTTATTTTATACAGTTCAACCTTTACAAGTTTCAACCACCCTTTGTACTCTCTGGAGAGGTTAAAGGGGTGGAATCTCTCCCTTACTCTCCATGTATAATTATGTGGGGAGTGGAGATTCTAAACTGTAAGTCATTGTCACTACAGAACCAGGGAGTGGGAGGTAATGAATCCAATTAGTGTGTGAGTTCCCCCCGCCCCACATGCTTTATAACGTGAAGACGCCTCACCTCCTCAAATGGCAAGCAGTGGTGTTGTAGTGGTACATTCTGAAGTGCAGTCACTCATCATGACCGTCCCCCATATTCACCCCCCACAAAGAGACCCCAAAATTCTAGGCAGCTTTGTTGACCCATATCACCAAAACATTTCTAGGAGTTTCCATCTGCTAGAAGCAGGTCTTTTATAATGCTATTGAGTTGTAATTGCCCAGCCCAGATGAAGCCACCCCAGAATACTTTACACAAGGAACAATATAGTGTTGCTACCAAAATTCATTCCCCCACCCAGCTTGTGTGAGGATTGCAGCTAAGCTGTGCTACACCACTGATGGCAAGAAGTTCCAAGAGCAGCTCTCTACAGTTCAGTCTGGATGGAGATGCAAGCAGAGCACAGTGGAGGTAAACGGTGGAGGCTGGTGCCTCCGATGTCAGTGGGGTGGTGAATCTGCTCCGGGTTTCAGTCAGAACCAGTCAGAACCCTAAAGGAGCTATCCAAGGTGTGAAGCTTCTTTAGAGTTCTGACTGGTTCTAACTGAAACCCAGAGCGGATTCACTGCCCCGCTGACATCGGAGCCACCAGCCTCCACTGGAGGTAGATACACTCTTATAAGCAGAGAGCCATCCTGTATCAGGTCCACACAGAGAGCAACTGCACACCAGTAATGCTCCAGCTATCTCAAAGCTCCTTTGCTCCCTTCTCTACGTGATTTTCTCTCAATCCAAACTGCGCAACCAGCTCCCAAACCATTTCTCTGCTGCCCCCTCCAGCTAGCTGGAGCAGTTTCACCTGCTCAGACACTGAGTGTTACATTCCAAAAGCTGGAGAGAGAGCTCCCCAGCTATCAGGAGAACATCTCCTACAGCTGGCTCCCATTGATGAGACATCATCCCATCATCCTGGGCTATTCGTAAGCCATCAGCCTCACAAAGGATGGTCTCCAAGCAGCGATGACAATAAACAGGACAGAAGAAAGAAAACTGTACTGGGAGCCCAGAGATCCAGGTTCTAGTCCCCACTCAGCCATGGAAGCTCACTGGGTGACTTTGGGCCAGTCACAGACTCTCAGCCCAACCCACCTCACAGGGTTGTTGTGAGGATAAAAGGGAGAGGAGGAAGATCATGTAAGCCGCCTTGGGTTCCTTGCAAGAGGAAAAAAGGCGGGATATAAATGCAATAAATAAATAAATAAAATAAAAGTTCTGCCCTGATGAGCACCTCCACCAGAATATGAGCCTTCTGGCTGTATATATGGATCCACGTGCACTCAGTTTCTCATCCCAGTTTCTTCCTTGCCCCTTCTTTCTCAGCCTGCATCCGCAATGGGCACAAGTTCCCAACAGGTGCGACCTACAGAGATAACTGCAACCTCTGGTAAGTTGGTTTCTTCAGACACAAAGCTGTTTTCTGTTAGTCTTGTCCTCTAAGCTGCTGCTGTGTGTTCCTGAGCTCTATACAAGGTGCTGGTGTTGACCTACAAAGCCTTACACAGCTCAGTGCTGCAATACCTGATGGAGGGCCTCTCCCAGAATGAATCTACCTGTACACTATGCTCATCATCTGAGGTCATCCTCCAAGTGCCTCCTCCGAGGGAGGCTCAAAGGACAGCAAAAAAAGAAATGGTGATTTTGGAACACTCTCCCCAGGAGGCAAACCTGGGTGCCTGGATGACATTGTCATCTTTTCAGTGTCAGGTTAAGGCTTTCCTCTACTTCCAGCATTTGACAGCATGCACTAAGGTTTTATTGATTCCTGGGATTTACCCTTGGTTGTTTAAAACTGTTATATTTTTTATGGTGGTTTCTATATTATGCTACTATATTATATTTTTTAGGATTTTAGTCTTTGTAATCTGCCCGGAGAGGCAAATTCCTGCCCTGAAGGGTTAAATGGCTAGCGTGTTCTGCCAACCCATGCAATGCTGGGTGTGTGTGCATTTATGGCTGGGGGCAAAGCAGCAGGACTTTGGAGAAAAAAATATTGGATGTGCAGGAATTTGACCTTTGCTTTTTCCCACTGCCTCACGATTCCACCCTGCTCTGAAGCGTGGGCGGAGGGACCACACAGCTATGAGGAATGGAGGGTGCGGGGAGAAGGGTATAGCTCCTTATACCAGAACAGGCAGACATCAGGAAGGGAAGACTTGGGAGCCCATGTGGTGTAGTGTATAGCAGCTGTGAACAGACTTCTGGTTTGTGGGACCTACTTTGTTTATTTACTAGAACCTTGAAATCCACTAACCTGGTGAAAAAGGCATATGCTTAGCATTAAAGAATTCTGAGCCTAGGAACTTGTTTGAGTACCAGAACTGAACAGGGTTCACAGTCCTTCCACACAAAAATCCACTTTTTGGCCCCCGAGATTTCTTCATCTCAGCAGTACAATTTAGGGAGGATGGGAGCAATTTTGGTGCTGCAATTGTTAAACAATTGGGAGTTGGAAATCCTGGCTATTCTACTGCAGGTCACCCAGAGTTCTACCAGTAGATCCAGGTATACCTTCTGTCTACCCCTGGTGTATAGAATACCAGCTTGAGGCCAGGGGTAGGAACCCTGTGGTCCTCCAGATGTTGGACTCCAAATTCCATCAGCCTCAGAAAGCATGGCCAATGGTCAAGCATGATGGAGCTACAGTCTGGCAACATCTGGAGGGACACTGGTCCCCCACCTTAGCCTATCCCTTCTGGGTTCCATGCCTTCTCAGTCACTGGGTTACTCTGGACATGTTTAAGCAACAGACTCAACATGGAGTGCCATGTTTTCCCATCCATCCATCCATCCATCCATCCATCCCAAAAGTGGCCTGAGAAGGTGTCATTTTTAATGTTTGCTTCACATGCACAAATGTCTCTTGGGCTGGGAAATGCCCGAACGCAAGTATGAATCAGCCCTAGTGGGGCTGCTGGGTTTGGGGCTGTTCTTGAAAGTGGGTGCTGCATAGGAGCAGTCCTGATGTACAAGTTTGAAGCAGAGCTGCCGATGAGCCGGTCTGTGACTGCTGATTGCTAAAACTGCCTTCTCAGGGAACTAGGGAAAGGGTTGGAACTCTACAGCCAGGAAAATCCGGAGTCGGTTAGCCTATCCCCATTCTAACCCACCAGCAGGGCCAGCCCTACCGCTGGGCAGAGTGAGGCAGCTACCTCCGGTGGCAGATGCTGGGGTGAGAGTGTAGGGATGGGCACAGAGCAGCAACAAGGTGTCCGAGGACAGAGCTGTGTGCCTGCCCTGCCCCACCCCAAACTGCCCTGCTGCTCTCAAGTGCAGAAGAGGGGAGGGGAGCAGATGTTGGGGTGGGGGCATAGCAGCCATTCCAACTGTTCCTCCTGAGCCCCCACAACATTGATAGCATCAGGGTTTGCAAGCAATTCTTCCTGGGTAAATGCAGCAAAAGCGTGTGTGTGTGTGTGTGTGTGTGTGTGTGTGTGAATCTATGCATAAACCAGTAGGATGTACTGTATGTTATAGCAAAGATTTACCTCTGGTCCCACCTCAGCTCTTTGGCTTTTGGGGGCCTATATCTTCAGCTCTATGGGAAGAAAAGGAAGAGGGCACAGTAGTGTGGATTATTATTCCTCTCTCTGAAATAAATCCATGCTCCCTTAAAGCCAATCCACTCTGTTCACAATCAGGGGTATTATGCACCTTGATGTGGGGCGGGCACCATTTTTTGCTCCACCTCAGGCAGGAAAATATCTTGTGTCAGCCCTGACCGTCTTTGACATGGTCTCTTTAGGTGAGGAGGTAGCACCCCCAACCCACCCGATGTTCTGATGTAGGGGATGTAGCCACTTTCCTGAAAAACCATGGGGGAAAGGAGCGGAGAAGCTGTTTCTTCGTCCCTTTTTGCCAGGGGCCAGCTTGTCTCCTCTGGGGAAGGGGGTGGTGGTGAAAAAATGGGTCCCCGCTGATCTTCTCTTTGCTGCTCAGCAGGTTCTGGTAGACTAAAACTGCAAGTGCGGCGGCTGCCCGGCAGGTCCGTAAAAGGAGAAACCATTTCAGCCTTCAGGATGGAAAAGGAAGGCGGGGGGGAGGGGGGGGAACTGAAGTCTTTGGGCTGAGAGAAAATGCCAAGCATTGTATGAAGTGTAGCTAATGTTGGAGCTGGCTGCTTGTCAGCGAGGCCAAAGTTTTCCGAGGGCTCCATGAAAGCTGTGATTCCCAGGAACTTAGACACTACCTTGCTGCCTTCCTCAACTCCTGGTGCCCTCCAGCTATGTTGGACTACAACTCCCAGCATCCCCAGCCAGCTGTCACTAGCAAAAGGTACCACCTGCAATCGACATATTCTTAGCAGGCCCATATGTAACCGAAACACACACATAGGTACTGCACGGGGCAACAGCCTCCCCCAACCATGCTGGCTGGGGATGCTGGGAGTTGTAGTCCAACACAGCTGGAGGGCACCAGGAGCTGAGGAAGGCAGCAAGGTAGTGTCCAAGTTCCTGGGAATCACAGCTTTCAGAATCACAGCTTTCAGAAACAGAAAGCAAGTTCCTTTAGAAAGATCTTCACTTTGTTGTGCATGGGTCAGACCTCATCTGCTGGAATATTGCGTCCAGTTCTGGGTGCCACACCTGAAGAAGTATGCAGACAAATTGGAACAGGTTCGGAGGAGAGCTACCCAGGATGGTCAGTGGTATGGAAAACCTAAGAGGAAAGGCTGAAGGAAGAAAAGAAGACTAAGCAGGGGACATGATACCTTCTTCTAGTACCTGAAGGGCTAACGAGAGCAAAGACTCGTTCTCTGCTGCCCCCAGGTGCAAGGACCAGATCTAATGGGCTTATGTTACAGGAGGGTAGATTTCGGTTGAACATTAGGAGAAAGGGGTGGGGGAAGCAGTTTGCCAATGGAATCAGTTACCTGAGGCTGGGAGCGAGGCTCTCCCTTCAAGCAGAGGTTTCTACCTCTATCTTTGGATTTCCTACATCGAGCAGGGGGTCAGACTAGATGGCCTTCAAAGTAACTCCAACTCTGTGATGCTATGAAAAAGTCAGGGGAAAGTTACATGGGAACTCTGTGTAACATGTAGTTTGGCACTAGGTATTGGCTATAGACAATGTGACTGTATCTGTTCTACCTGTGGCTCTGGTTCTCCACCAGGTGTTCTCTCCTCCTTCACAAAAACATTAACCATTGTCTTGAAATCACTCTGACATGAATGCAGCTTCCGTTTGGGGGCAACAGGGGGGTCACATTCTTTTTTTCATTTGCGCTAACGTGCTTTTTCATGTTAAATTCTATTGCAAAAACGTTTCAGTAAGAAATAGGCAAAGGGGTGTTTTAGCCCAAATGAAAACATCAGTGTACAAAATTCACAGGCCGATTAAATAGCAATGATGGGAAAGGTGATTGTGAAGTAGATGTGTGGGGACGGGTTCGCTCGCCCAATCTGCCACTGCACACGAGAAAGCTATGCCTCATAAAAGGGGCAGAGAATTAGCACCAAGTTGGTCTCTGGTGGGTTCCAATCCACATCCATGAGGCTCAGAGCTCGCAGGCCTCCGTGACAAATTCAGAATTCTGTATTTTATTGCGGATCACTGCTGAGTGCTGCAAGGTGCATAACAACCTTCATTGAGCTTCCCTCACAACAGCGCTCGGAGGGCGGTCACTGATATTCCCATTTTACACAAAGGCAAATCATGAACGGTGCAGTCCAGGATCTCTTCTCGATCATCCCAGGGTGCAGGACACAGGATAAGGGGCTCAAGTGATAGGAAGCCAGATTCCGGCTGAACATCAGGAAAGACTTCCTGACTGTTAGAGCAATACGACAATGGAACCCATTACCTGGGGAGGTGGTGGGCTCTCCCACACTGGAGGCGTTCAAGATGAGGCTGGACAGCCATCTGTCAGGGATGCTCGACTTGGATTCCTGCACTGAGCAGGTGGTTGGCCTCGATGGTCTTGTAGGCCCCTTCCAGCCCTACTGTTCTATGATTCATGTTTAGACAGAAAAAAGTCCTACGACATGGCTGGCTGGGGAATTCCAGGAGTTGTAGGGCTTTTTTTCTGTCTAAACATGCATAGGGTTGCGCCCTTCATGGCTGTAAGCAAGCACTGTCTCTTCGCTTCTGCAGCATGCGGATAAATGTGACCTACGTTACAGGGGTGTTGTGAGGGTTACTAAGACAATCTGAAGACTGGAAAGTGCTCCCTAAATGCTGTATGTCAGGAATGGGGAACCTCAGACCAGGTGCCAAGTCCGTCCCTCTTAGGGCCCCAGTCCAGCGTTCCAGCGTTTGCCAGAAGCCACACCCCTTCCTCTGGCTCCACCCCCTTTCCCCCCAAGCACAGACCATCTTTTGGTTTCTTGTCTTTTGTGAAGTTTTTCCCCTGTTTTAAAAGGCTGAAATGCCTCTCCTAAGGCTTAGTTCCTGGAAGGAAGAGCTTTCAGCTACAGTATGCTGGGATTTTGGGATTTGGGGCCTGCCAACCACTGGAATGAGGCCCCTGAGAGCTTGTCCTTGGGCTCAAAGAGGCCCTGCACCGTGCCATATCATCTCTGCGATTCCAGCTTCTGGAGTTAAGATCCGCGGATCCAGCTTTCTGAAAGTATTACCCTTGTGCTACCAGCTCAGCCTCCCTCTGTGGTTTTGTGCCTGATCCTTGCCATGCCTTCTCTTCTTAGCACTTGCACTGCCCATGGGCAATGGGACTGTGAAAACCACGCTTGCCTCATCAATGGCGATATGATCGATGCCATCAACAGAGGGAATTATGGGTAAGAGCAAGGACGTCTTTACTGTCTTGGGGGGGTGTTAATAGGAAGGATCATAGAAAGCTGCTGGGAAGATGGTGCTAGTGGGAACAAGAGGTGGCTTTGGTGGCCTTCACTGGGAGTGAACCACAACAGCGGTGAGGGCTGGAGCCAGGCACCCGCCATTTTGTAGCTGCGGTCACGGGGCAGGATTGCTCATGACGGCTGGAGCAGTGAAGAAGCCAAGCAAGGAGCTGACCCGGCCCTGGTCTGGAGCTCAGAGGAGGATGGACTGGTCAAGTCTGGGCCTGCTGTACCACTGGCTGAGAAACTGATATTGGGTTGGATCCAGATTTAGTTGTACTTGGAGCAGACGCACTGAAATCAATGGGACTTATTTTATGTATTTGTTACATTGCTATCCTGCCTTTTCTTCCAAGGAACCCAAGGTGGCTTAAATGGTCCTCCTTCACTTCTCCATTTTATCCTCACAACAACCCTGTGAGGTAGGTTAGGCTGAGGTTAGGCTGGCCCAAAGTCACCCAATGAGCTACATGGCAGAGTAGGGACCTGAACCTGGGCCTCCCCAGTCCCAATCCAACACTCTAACCACTGTAGCACACTGACTGTCCCTTCAGTCCTGTTGGTTTCAATAGGTCTACTCTAAGTATGATTAAACCTGGATCCAACCCCATTGAATTCTGAGCTGGGGGTCAGGAGCCTACAGAACCCAAGACAGAACCCTCATGGACGTTTTCCCCCGGGCCTGATTCACGTGAGGAATGCCACTGTGCCGGCCCAACAGCGCAGGGAGTGTGCTAGGCAGGAGGCTACGGAAAGGAGAAGATGTGTGCACTTTCAGGCTGGGGGTGGGGCAGGGGCATGGCCCTTTAAGGATTGATGCTCTTCAGGCACAGTGTGCAGGGTAGAGTGGATGGAGGGACTCCTAAAGCATCAGTTCCCCTCCGGCTTTTGTTGGACCAAGTTCCTCACTTGGAACCTGCTTTGTGGGTAGCTGCAGCGTGGATGAATGAGTACAGAACAGGAACTGAATGGTAAAGTGGGGCTGGAGGACCTGTGGCCCTCTGGGTGTTGTTGGACTACAACTCCCATCAGCCTCTGCCAGCGGGGCCATTGGTTGGAGATTATGACTTTATGATTGGTTGGGGATTATGATCCCATGTGCACTTACAGTCGAGTAAGAAAACAAAGGCAGGGGTCAGCTACATGCTATGTAATTAATGTACATGTAATTAATGTAATTGAACCTTCAGTATTTGAGAGAGTGAATTTAAAACAAGGTATATTACCATTCCAGTCTTACAAACTTCACAGCAGTCAGTGCAAGTTTAACTGCGAACAGGGGTTCTTTCACCTTCTGAGTGCACTCCTACAGAGCAGAGACCTTTGAGTGTTTAGGCTGATGAACACAGACAGCTCAGGCACAGTGGAAGGGGCATGGCTCCGTGGTGAAGCATGCGCTGCGCATGCAGGAGGCCCCAGGTTCGATTACTGGCATCTTCAGGTAGGGCTGGAAATAACCTCCCCGAAACCCTGGAGAGCCGCTGCCAGTCAGTATCAACCATGTTGGCCTAGATGGACCCATGGCCTGACTAAGAACAAGGCAGCTTCCTGTGTTCCTAGAGTCTCACATTACCTTCTGTACCAATTCTGATCCGAGGGAGACTGTCAAGAGGAGCAGGAGCTCGCCTTGTAATCTATCGAGACGTTCTGAGCTGGGATGGGAATGTTCGTATTCCGAGATAGTTAATTCCAAACGTTTGTGCCATCCCTGATAGAGACTAGGGTGGTCTGGAGGCCTCTTTCACAGAGGACACTCCTCTATTGGGAGGGCTGCCAGAAGATCGTTCTCTATTTGAAGGGCTGTCAAGTCCAATTCCAGTTTAAAAATAATGAACCATAAGAACCGTTGCCCATCGCCAGTTAGCACCTGGCCAGAAGGTTGAACAGGGCAGCACAGAGGTCACCTAATCACAGTCTTCTACACTAGGCTGAGATGTACGTATTTCTATTTAAATTATAATAATTATTTCTAAATCTGCTTCAATACCTATCAATTAGCATGTGCACATTTTATACAAATCACTGCCTTCTGTTTTGATGATGCATTTCCTCTTTGGGGGCATTTCTTTGGGGGCCACCCTGGGAGGAGCAATGATTGGTCTTCTCCATGGGTTCTCTTCCATCTTTCTTTAGCTGGAGAGCTTCCAACTACAGCCAGATGTGGGGCATGACACTGGAGGAGGGGATCCAGTACCGGCTGGGAACCATCAAGCCCCCCACTGCTGTCATGAACATGAATGAGATCCAGGTAAGTCTCTCTTGGTGGGACGACCCAGAGCTCTTAACAGAATGGCAGGGGCCATGCAGACCTAAAAATGACTATGCTGGGAGTCCTATTTCTTAGTTTTCCTGCACATAGGCCTGTATAGACTATGCACGTTTGCATGATTTCCCTAGTTATGAAGGGAGGGCCCCCTGAAAATCCTGTCCAGCCACACTCTGGCTTCAAAAAATTAATTTTCAAACCATTTTCATTTACCTTATGCTGGCAGGGGTAGGCAACTTGTGGTCTTCCAGATGTTTTGGCCTACAGCTCCCATCAGCCCTAGCCAGCATAGCCATTGATGGGGGGTGATGGGAGTTGTAGTTCAAAACATCTGGAGGACCACAAGTTGCCCACTCCTACCTTAAGGCAATAATTGGTATGAAATAATGCATTATCTTATGGCAGTAATGAGAGCTGGTGTCCTACAGGGCCTGTGAGGCTGAGCTACAGATCAGGAGCCCCCCCCCCCCCCCCGCTGTGCCATTCCCCATTAACATTCAAATCTCACCTCTGCCATGAACTTGCCAGGGGCCTTTAGGCAAGCCATAATGTCTCTGGCTGAGCCCCACCCATCACCAGTGCTAACCTACCTTACAGGGCTGTCATTTCAAGGACAGGCACAAGATAATGTATGTGAAGCATTTTGAACACCTTAAAGCGTCATATAAATGTTGAGTATTTTAATCCCAAAACTGAGCTGGGGCAGATGACTGTGTGGTGAAAAATAATGGTTTAATTCAAGGATCCCGTTAGTTCAAGGAGGAGTCTGTCTGATGCATCTCTGCATGGCTCACTGCTCTGGCCTTGCCTCTTTCCAAAGGGCTGGGCAATTTTGCTGTCTGTCTGTAGTAACCATTCCCCATGCAGCAATGCAGCAGGCTGACATATCCTCAGAGCGGCTGCCTATTTTGTCTCTGCGTGAGTCACTGCTCTGTGTGCACTTCCTCATAACTGGGAGATGTACCAAGAATGGTGACTCATTCAGACACAAGAGGCAGACTCCTCTGTGGCTCCATAGGTCTTACTCCCACCCACTTTAAATGTAATCCTTTTCAAATGTAAGAGTGAAATGTGCCTCCATTTTTAATTCAGAAAAGTGTGCCTCTCAGCTTCCATCAATTTGGGAAGTGCTTTGACAATGGATAGAAACTTGATCACTTCTGAAACAAAGTGGAAATCGAGAATCTGGGGGTGCTTCCAGACAAGGCTTTTATTGTGCAATTATAACTGATGACGTTTTACAGCAGGTCCAGATGACATCATCATCTTCCACTTGAAACCCTCCCGTGTTTTCCCTTCCAACTTTTTTCTTTCCTCAAAATGCCATGAAGAAGGAAAAGCAGAATATCTGCACAATGCCTTTTGATTGGTAGGGCTAGGAGCCATCCGTCTGGAAGCACCCTTGGAAAGATGCTTTTCGGCACCACTTTGTGCATGGGGGGTGTGGGCCACCTGGACTGATTTGTGGAATAAGACACGCACAGTCCTACAAAGGACTGTGAGCTTACAAGAGCTTACAAAGGACATTATAAGGGGCAGGTCACTTGCACTTTTTCCAGCTGGGGTGGGGGTGCGGCATGGAGAGCCGTGTGGCATTGTTAAAAAGGAGACACTGGGGGCCCTGGGGACTTCTGCAAACAAACACTGACTCAACTCGTCAGCTTCAGCAATTTCGGTCCAGCAGGAGGGCTGGGGGTCCTTTCTTTTTTGGCTGTGTTGTTTTTTCCCATCCTGGGAAGGCTGCAGCCCCTCCCTGAACCCTGCTGATAACACTGTGCATTACCCGGGATGTAATCTGCACGCGTGCGCGCGCACCTTCCCCCACCCCCCCGCCATGCTAAAGCAAACAGCAGGTCAAAAGCAGCCGGTGGAAATTTGGAAGGAAGCAAGCCAGGAAGAACCCCAGACCCCCACTCCCTTTTTAGAACGGGGAAAGGGAAGGGGCCAGGCTGGAGCATCAGGGCCCGTTTAGACTCAGAAGAGGGAGGTGCGACTTTTCCAGTGGGGGAAGCGGCAGAGGCCTTGTTGTCCGTCAGGCTGGGAGCACAAGCTGTCAGCCAGAGGAAGAGGACGTGGCTTCAGTCCTGAGCCATTGTTTGATCTTGCTCTGGTTTTGCTTCTAGACTCAAGGTTATGCTAGCTGGGACAGGAAGGTGTGGAGATGGGTCGGAGTTTTTACTGAGCTCAGCTTCTGGAGGTTTCTTGACCCACCTGAGGGTGGATTAAAGGCCAAAGCAGACTTGTCAGGAAAGACCCCGAAGAAGCCCGATCCTAATGCCTTGCGTCGACACTCACTTCGGGCACCATCCTAGGCATGTTTAGACAGAAATACGTCCCATAACTCCCAGCATTCCCCAGCTAGAACCAGTCATAGGATTGCACCCTTAATCATTTCAAAAGTGGTGTTTTTATACCAGTCTGGTGTAATGGTAGAGTGTTGGATGAGGACAGCTTGAAACCTTCACTCAGCCATGAAGCCCACTGGATGCGCTTAAGCCATTCAGTATTTCTACCAGCTGCACCTACCTCATAGGATTGTTGTGAGGATAAAAAGGGAAGGGGCGGAACCATGTATGCTGCTTTGAGCTCCTTGAGGCAAAGGTGGGATATCAATGTAATGAAATGCATCACTATTTCAACAGAACTTAGTATCCGTGTTTATTGAATAATAACATCCAAAGAATCCTTCAGGTAAACATTGTATGGTGGCTGATTTGACATAATTTGGATCCTAGTGGAACTATAGTGTGATAGCCAGGCTATTCTAGTGTTGGAAGTGGATCTCTCTCTCCCTCCCTCCCTCCGTCCCTCCCTCCGTCCCTCACACAGAAACACGTGCACACACAGAGGGTCTTTTGGGATGCTGATTGTAGCCTTCCCTCCGGTCTAAAACCAGAGTGGGAAGGAGGGATGGAAATAAACAGTCTGGTCATTTTTGAATCTGGAAAACAGAAGGAGGTGAGCATCCAAAGTAGATCACAGAGAAGAGAAGCAGGTTCTCACGATGCAAAATTGAATGTATTGTAAGAAGCCCAGTGTGTTTCGGCCTTTTTTCTTATTTTTAACCCATCTTCAGGGGGTAACGTTTGCAGAATTTTTTCCAGTAAAAGACTGCCTCCTGTGTCAATAGTTCACCAGTAGATAGACACAGGAGACAATCTTCTATTGGAAAAATTCTGCAGACTTTACCCCCTGAAGAAAGCCTAAAAATCAGAAGAAAGGCTGAAACGCATTGGGCTTCTTACAATAAATTCAATTTTGCACCCTGAGAACCTGCTTCTCTTCTGTGTGATCATTTTTGAATCTGGCCTGGGAAAGAGAAACACAATCTGAATTTTGAGATAATTCACAAGAAGCAACTTTGGGGGGACTGCTGTTTCTTTGGACTGCACATCTTCCTTCCCTCCTGCACCCACCCTGTTCAATTTCTGTGTTTGTGAATAAATAAAATATTGCAAAAATGCCACAGGTCCCCAGTACCCTCTCCTCACAAGGAAACTGACCCCAGAAAGCTACCATGGAACTTTGATGCTGCTTTGAGATGTGGGGAGCACAAAATGGTATTGTCTGGGTAGGTTCAATGTACTGGGGGTTCTCTGGCAACATTGCTGACAACCCATCAAAATCTTGGTTCCACAAGGATCGCTCCACTGGTGAAATCGCCAAGCAACAGTCCACCTCGAGGCCTGCAGAATTTGAGGGTGCTTCCGGATAAGACTTTTGGCATGCCAGCGCCCTGCTGAGGGATGGGAGAACCAGCAATTATTAAGCTTGCAGAAATTTTCCAAAATTCACTTTGAAGCTCTTTTTGGCTGGCTCCCTATTTTGACCTATTTTTCGGCTCCTTTGAATGGAAAAAGTGTACATTTCTGAGTATAAGTTTCAAAAGTATGCATTTCCCTCCATTGACTAGAGCATGAAATGTGCAATTTTTGGAAAAGTGCACTTTTCCCCCCAAACCTGCATTTTGAAGGCAAATTTGTGAACAACCCCCCCCCCCCCCCCGCTGCAAAAAAAGAAAGAAGCACAACCTGCTTACGTTCCATTTGGGATCGCAAACGGAACATGTTTGCATAATTTGTGAACAGAAATGAAATTCTCATACATGCACAGCCCTGCCTCATTCATGGAGTTTTACAGGAAGTCCAGAGGACAAGGTCTTCCATACGTAACCTGCCTGAGTATTCTCACACCACGTCCATCATTTTTTTTACCATGGAAAATCCATTAAGAAAGAAAAGACAGAATAGTTGCATAAGGCATGCTGAGTGGTATGACCTTCTTGACCTTCACCTCAGGCAACAAAAAGTCTTCAGCCTTCCCTGGTGGTAGCGCCAGGAGCCCTCGATCCGGAAGCACCCTGAATCTTGAGACAGGAGGCATGGAGGTCGGAGGAGATGAAGATCCTTGGCTTGATTCCTGGTGCTGCTTTTCCTGTGAGGCCCAGGAACATTTTCCTGCTCTTTGACTGACTCACTGCCTTTCCTGTTTCCTCTGCTTTCCGTAGATGAACATGGATGCCAATGAGGTGTTGCCTTCCTATTTCAATGCTGCTGAGAAATGGACTGGAATAATCCAAGAGCCGATGGACCAGGGCAACTGTGGCGGATCCTGGGCCTTTTCCACTGCAGGTAGCTAAACGGGCAGGTGGAAGGGATGTGCTGTGTGAGTGACGCAGCAGGAAGAGGTTTTCTCTGCCTCCTTTAGACTCCTACATCGGAGGTGGGCAACCTTTCTTCTGTCAGGATCTGCCTTCCTTCAGGGGTAATCTATCAGGGGGCTCATGTTGGTGGTAAACAGGGTTGAAGCCAGTGGTGGGTGGGTCACCCCTTTTGTCTTTCTGCTACCCCATTTTCTCTCTTCCCCTTTTCCTTCCCGCCCAGTGGGCTGCCATGAAAGGGGCAGGTTGCTCTTGCTAGAGGTCTGCACTGATCGCACGCAGAGGGCTTTTGAAATCAGGCTGAAGGCTGCTCATGGCCCAAGGGCTGTACGATGTCCACCGCTGCCCCATGTGCTTGGCAGCACAGGAAGCTGCAAGTCAGATGGCTGGTCTGTGTGGTCCAGTCTTGTTTACACTGACTGGCACTAGCTCCCCAGGGTTTCAGATGGGCTTCTCCCTCGAGCCCTGCTTGGAGCCCTGGAGAAGTCAGGGGCTGAACCTGGGACCTTTTGCATGCAAAGCAGGTGTTCTGCCACTGAGCTTCTGCCCTTCTTCTGAACGACAGAGGCCAGTCTAGTGGGTAAGAGCCAGTCTAATCTCACTGGTGGAGACTGGCATGCTTGCTTAAAAGGTTTCATCCCTGCTTTGACGTAACATGCCCACAGTGGCTTAAGGTTGAGAGCCAGCGTGGTGTAGTGGCGAGAGTGTTGGACTGGGAGCTGGGAGATCCGGGTTCTAGTCCCCACTCGGCCATGGAAGCTCACTGGGCGACTTTGGGCCAGTCACACACTCTCAGCCCAACCTACTTCACAGGGTTGTTGTTGTGAGGATAAAATGGAGAGGAGGAGGAGAATGTAAGCCACCTTGGGTTCCTTGCAAGAGGAATAAAGGCGGGATATAAATTCAGCAACAACAACAACAACAACAATAATGTTTTCCCCCTCATGGTAATGGGCTTTTGGCCAAGCGAGCTCCCCCTGTAGACCTCTAGGCCAGGGTAAAGTGTTTACGTTCCCCCCACCTGACCCTCTTCCGGTCCTTGGGCCCTGGGTGTGCTCTAAGCGCCACAGCGCTTGTCTTCTGCGAGAGAAGAGGCTGATGCAAGAAGCCGGCCTTAGCGCCAGCACCGGTTCACCAGCCTTCTAACCACGTGTGTCGTCTTCTCCCCAGCGGTGGCCTCAGACCGGATCTCCATCCATTCCATGGGCCATATGACGCCTGCCTTGTCCCCCCAGAACCTCCTCTCCTGCAACACCCGCCACCAGCAAGGCTGCAGTGGGGGCCGGATTGATGGGGCCTGGTGGTTCCTGCGCAGGAGAGGGTAAGCTGGAACAGGGAAGTCCGGTCAGGTTCATCAGATTTTGAAACGGAGCCTGGGATTTCTTGGGGCTTCTTGTGTGAGCTGGTGAGGTTCTCAAAGTGTGCAGGTCAGGAGAAGTGTCTGTGCATATCTGTATTGGCCTAGTGTGGCATTGGCGGTGATCCATAACCTACTGGAATCTGCCTAGGCTGGCTACTTAGGAATACCCTCCTTCCCCCCCCAAAAAACAACACAAATTTGCATATAATTTGCTTGTGCTAATTGATATGTATAGATGCAAATTTAGAAATAATTATTATAATTTAAATAGAAATACAGCAAATCTCACCATAGTGTGGAAGACTGTGACCAGGTGACTTATGTGTCTGTTCAGAATCCTGTTCAGCTGCTAACTGGTGATGATCGATGGTTCTTTAAACTGGAATTGGGCAGGACAAATCTCCAAATAGAGGACTGTCCTCCATGGGGAAAAAAGGACACATGGCCACCCTAAATCTGCCAGATTTTGATAGCCCTCCAATTCTGCTCACCCAGGAGTCCATTAAGGAAATGAAAAGTTGAATTGTGACTTAACCATACTATCGAGACATCCTTGTCTTATAGTGGGCTGTTGGACAAGAGAACAGTGATATTCCAACTTTCTGCCTTGGCACTTCTGCCATGGAATGGAACCCTTGGGGTTGTGGTGGACAGCTCGATGCAAATGTCAACCCAGTGTGTGGCCGCAGTGAAAAAGGCAAACTCCATGTTAGGCATAATTAGAAAAGTGATTGAGAATAAAACTGCCAATATCATACAGCCCTTATACAAATCTATGGTGCGACCACACTTGGAATACTGTGTACAATTCTGGTCACCACACCTAAAAAAGGATATTGTATAGCTGGAAAAAGTGCAGAACGGGCAACTAAAATGATCACGAGGCTGGAGTATCTCCCCTATGAGGGAAGGTTACAACAGCTGGGACTGTTTAGCTTGGAAAAAAAGAACATAAGGGGAGACATGATAGAGGTCTACAAAATTGTGCATGGTGTGGAGAATGTGGACCGGGAGACCTTTTTCTCCCTCTCTCATAATACTAGTACCCAAAGGGGTCATCCCATGAAGCTGATTGGTGAGAGATTCAGGACAGATGAAAGGACAGACTTCTTCACACAGCGCATAGTTAAACTATGGAATTTGTTACTACAAGATGGCCACCAACTTGGATAGTTTTAAAAGGGGGTTAGACAGATTCTTGGAGGAGAACGCTATCAATGGCTACTAGTCCTGAGGACTATGTGCTACCTCCACTACCTGAGGCAGTATGCCTATGTACACCAGTTGCTGGGGAACATGGTTGGGAGGGTGCTGTTGCGCTCATGCTTTGCTTGTGGGTTCCTGGTCAACAGCTGGTTGGCCACTGTGTGAACAGAATGCTGGACTAGATGAACCCTTGGTCTGATCCAGCAGGGCTCTTCTTATGTTCTTATATTGTACATTGCAGTGGATTCTGGCAAGTTTCTTAAACCGCACACTTGGCCAGTGTGGGATGCTCCACCATAAATTTGCATGGATTAAGAATGCTTTCCCAGAATGCACCCAAGATCAGTCATGGTGGGCCTGCTGTCTTTCATGGAATAATGTTTGCCCTTAGTTCTCTTGTTCCTTAGTTTGAAAACTGCCAGAGAATAAGGCCATATGACACTGGCCTCAGTAGGGGTGTGTGTGTAGGGGGGGTGGGGGGATTAGCATTTGACAATTAGGAAAGCTGTGGGGTAGGAGTGAAAGGTATCTACCAAACTGGGGGATGAGGAATGTGAGGTTCAGACCATCAGACACTGGAACCTGTGGATCTCAAAGGAGTTCTGAGTCAAGACTTAGGACCCAACTACATGTGACATTAAGCCTGTGGTCTGATGCTGCGTTAGGAGCATTGTTGGACACTGAAAAGATTCAGGGCCCAGGCCTATGCAAATCTGCATAGAATTTGCATATGCTAATTTATGCCCATATATGCAAATTTAGAAGTGATTCTTAGGATTTTTAAAAATTTCACAGAAGGCCCATTCATTTCTCATACAAATAAAAAAAAAATCATTCTATTAATTTGCAGCCATGACCCAGATCATCCCAAATCAGTACTTCCTGCTCAATTAAAATTGATTTGCAAAGCTGGGGGGGGGGGAATGCAAAAAGGAGAGTGTGTGGTATAAACATTTGCTCCAAAATAGAGTTTCAAATTTTTTACAAGCATGCTAATCCACAAGCAAGCCAAGAGCAAATCAGGGTGACTGGGTGTATCTTTTAAAACCTGTCAATGGCAGCCACTGCGGGAGGGGGCATTTGGACTGGGACCATGGCCCGCCAGGAGGTGGCTGTCGAAACTCTTCTCCTCCACCGCGGTCCTGATGAAAGTCCCCTGCCGCCCCCAAAGCTATTAGCCCTGGGAGGGAAGCTTCCATTGGTGTGAGAGGAAAGGGTTAAAATACCTCCCAATGTGCCATCGTCCCGATCCGGAGTGACTGATTTATACACACCCACACACACGCATGCAGTGCATAATGTCATGTGTAGTTTGGCCCTTGGAAATGGGCATGCATGTAGCCACGTCCCAAGTCACCTCTCAGCATCACTCTTCCCCCCCTCCCCACTCTCTCTCCCATTTGGCCTTCCAGGGTAGTGACAGACGACTGCTACCCCTTTACCAACCAGGGCAAAGACAGCTCCCCCCCTGCACCCCCTTGCATGATGAGCAGCCGATCCACAGGCCGGGGGAAGAGACAAGCCACAGCACGCTGCCCCAACCCGCGCACCCACTCCAACGAGATCTACCAGTCCACCCCTGCATATCGCCTCTCCTCCAACGTGAGTTACCTTCCATATATACTTCCAGGGATCTCGGTGGGGACAGTTTTGGTGTTGTGGGGAGTGATGGGGGATAGCAGCAGTTGGGATCAAGGCATACAGGGTGCTAGAATGCCTGGATTTCAGCTAGGGATGGGTGGGTCCCCAACAAAGGCGAGCTGGGATCCTGCATTCTTAAGAGTTTCAACAAGCTCTATCCAACCAAATTTCCCTCTTTCATTCAATTCTTAAAGATACAGGATCCCAGCCCACCTTTGCATCAGGTCACCCAACATCTGGATCATGCCTGTGCCAGAACGCAAGAATGAAATTAAGCCAGGCACTTTCAGCTATAGCAGGAATGGCGCAGTCACAAGGGAGGGTCGTAGCTCAGTGGTCCAGCACGTGCTCTGCATGCAGAAGGCCCGGGTTCAGTCCCCAGTAGTTCCAGGTAGGGCTAGAGAAGAATCCTGCCTGGAACCCTGGAGAGCCTCTGTCAGTCCGTGTCGACAGCACTGGGTTAGATGGACCAATAGTATGATTCAGTATAAGGCAGCTTCCGATGTTCCTTTGTTCATGGGCCAAATCTGGCCCCTGAAACAACTTTATTTATCTATTTCTTAAATTTCTATACTCCCATTAGCTGAAGCTCTCTGGGTGGTTTAAAAGACAAGCATAAAACCATAAAATACAGTAAGAGAGCAAGCCTATGGCCCCTAGACAGCATCTGGGCGGGCCATAGGATACCTTGGATTCCCAGATCTGAGACAGTACTCTGTCCTTGAAGGAGGGAATCCACACTCCCCTCCCCTTCCACTCCCACTCACAGCTGGCACAGAACAAAACACACTGGCTGTCTCTTGGAAGTGGGGAACTCAACCTCGGAGGGGGGGTAAAGGGGGCGTTCTGGTGAGCGGAGAGGGGAGGGGACTGGGGAGGCTGAGATCCGAGCTATCCCGAGTACTCTCCAACCTCGTCCCCTCCTCCTTCGAAGCGCCCCAGCTAGACAGGTGAAAAAAGCCTCCTTTCACTCTGCACTGGATGCTTGTAAGCCTCCGAATTTGGAGGCTGACCAATATCAAAGGCGTAAACAATAGGATTGCGGCCTTACATAGTCAAACATGATATAAAAACCATACCTTTAAAACAGAATAAAACCAAAGTAGTAATCAAGATAACGGCCAGCAGCAGTGCAAAGATCTAAAAATGCACTAACACGATTTTTAAAACTGAAGGGCTACAAAGGACTATAAAGCCTGAGAATATAAAAAGGTCTTCACCCGGCACACAAAAGACCACAATGTAGGTACCAGGTGAGCCTCTCTGGGAAGGGCATGCCACAGTTCGGGTGCCACCACTGAGAAGTCCCTCTCTATAGTAGCTGCTCGCTTCACCTCATTCGGTGGAGGACTCTGCTTGAGCCCCCGTAGCCTTAGCATATTTTAATCAATGGTCTGGCAAAATGTTTTTGCTCAGGGTTTCACTGGCAAAAAAAGGCATCCGTGAGGTTCTCCTCTGCATTTTATGTCACCGCTACTGCGATGGTCAAAATCTTAGACAGCTTCAAGTGGGGATTCATGGAAGATCAGTCTGTCCAAGGCTGTCTTGGTCATGATGGCTAAGTGGAACCTCCATCTTCAGATGCTAGAGAGCAGACAGTGGAGAGGGACAGCTATTACCTCCATGTCCTGCTTTGGGGCCACCTGGAGCCATTTGGTTGGCCGCTGTAGGAAGCTTGAACACTGGCTGAATCCAACAAAAGTTGTCTTGTGTTCAAAGGATCCCACTGCCAATTTTGCCTCTTGACAGGGTCTTTCGGGAATACTGATATTGAGTATTTCTATAATGCGTTCAAACTTTATTGAGTACGTGATTTTCTTGTAATCCTTACGACGACTCCTCAAGATAGGTCACTATTATTGCCTCCATACTGAGATCAATCCTTCCTCCATCTGGCTAGCTGATGACCTCACACCATCTGAGTACAGGTGCTCTCTGCATTCATGAAGCCGCTGTTGCTGGATGATGTCAGCTTCGTTATAGATCCTGACTGTCCTGTGAGAGTGGATTGTTCCAGCTCCCAGACTTGTATCTGGAGAACACAGCAGTCCTTGAGAATTTAGAAAATGGCCACTCCTGGTTTATAGAAGAGCTAACGAAAGAGGGAAAGGTCTCTCCTGGTCTGACTTTAACAGAACTCTGCCCTTTGCTTGCAGGAGAAGGAGATCATGAAGGAGTTGATGGAGAATGGCCCAGTGCAAGGTGAGCGACGGATCTTCCTCTAGACCCATGAGCTCTCTGAAATGTACAGTAGGGCTGAGGCTAGTACCGGAAGATGAAGAAATGAGACAAACTGGAAGGCACTGGTGCAGACTTTGCAGGCAGAAGGTCCCAGGTTCAATCCCTGACATCTCCAGGTAGGGCTGGGAAGACTCCTGTCCAAACCCTGAAGAGCTGCTGCCAGTCAGTGCAGACAGTATTGGTCTGACTCAGTATAAGGCAGCTTCCTATGCAGATGCACCATTAACTGGCTTCTGTTGTCTTTCTGTTGTCCTTTTCTCTGTTTGCCTGTAGGAACATAGGAAGATACCTTTTGCTGAGTCAGTCCATCAACTGAATTGTCCTGCACTGACTCTCCAGGGTTTCAGACAAAGGTCTTTCTCAGCCTACCTGGACATGCCAGGGGACTGAACCTTGGACTGCTGCATGCAAACCCTGTGGTCTACTGCTGAGCTACAGCCTTTCCCCAGTGGTGTAACTAGGGTGTGGTGATGGGGCACCTGCCCCGGGTGCAGTCTGGACAGGGACACAAAATGGGCATCAAAAGTCACATTTTCTTTTCCGTATGGAACAAGGAAGCATTTTGGCAGGATGGGGGATGAAAAGCCAGACATGGGCTTGCTGGCAGGCCCAGAGAGGGCAGTAAGCAGGACAGAGTGTCGCTATTGCAGCTTCTCGACGCAGCCCAGCACTGGGTGCTTGGCTGAGACAGGAGAAAAGCAGAGCCTGGACAGCAGGAGCAGTCTATCTGAGCCACTAGAGCCTTAGATGTCCAGAAACATTTTTAACTTACCCCAGTGCTAGTTCTTGGTCAGTTGAGGGGCATGGGCTTAGCAACCCGCCTCCCCCGTGTACAAATTATTATGGAAGCACTGTTGTTCATAGCCCCTCGTATGAAGGCTCAAGGGTGAGCACAGGAAAAAAGCTCCCAGAATTGCTAGACGCACAAATCCTTTCCCACTTTCTGCAACAAACGTGTACCCCTCTTCCACAACCCACACTGTTCCAGTGACTCTCAGGGCTCGTGGCTCTGTAGTCAGTGGGCAATGAATCTGCTCTGCGTTTCAGTCAGAACCAGTGAGAATCAGGCTGTGCATCTTGGATAACTGCTTTAGAGATCTGACTGGTTCTGACTGAAACCCGGAGCAGATTCATTGCCCACCGACATCAGAGCCAGCAGCCTCCGCTGTCCCAGAGGGAAGTCCTTAATATGTGTGTGTGTGTGATCAATAGTTTATTTCTGTTTTTTCATGTTCTGTTAACCACAAGTTTAAATACAGTTTCCTTGGGAGAACTGGGTAGAAGTCAGTTTGTAGTCTTTTGCCTAGACACGATCAAAACTGACCTTTCATTAGGGACCTGTTAATGATTAATCTTGTGGAAACTGGACTCTGGCTTTCTGTGGTTCACGGATGTCTGCAATTGAACGGAACGGACCTGTCTTAGAGGAGGGTGTTTACTCCTCATGCCTTGATGGGGGAGCAGGCTTGCACCTGGTAGCCACATCCCTCCTCTGTGTGTGACATCGGTGCCCCCAACAGCGCACATAAGAAGGGGCCCAAGACATATACTAATGTACATGGATAGAGCTCCCCTATGCGAGTGGGGGATACTGAGCCAAGCAGGACCCCTGCCCCACTTGTCATGGCGTTCTGTGCATGTAGAAGGTGGAGTAATGGTGGCTGCCCGCAGGGGAGGGGGCTTGCCCGCATGTCCTCGCAAACTTCTCACTGATTCTTTGAATGTATGAGGGGCTTCACCTAAACCCTGCTAGTGATGCCAGCTCCCACAGGAAGGAGTTGAGCTGATAAACATATAAAGTTCCATGGGAATTCAGTCCTGCTTACTTCTGAGTAGACATGCAGAAGCCTTGTCCTGCTTTGGCCCTGCCCACAGATGGAGTGTGGCCCTGGAGAACTTTCCCATTTCCTGCTAGATTTCTCACTAGTTTTGTGAACAGAATGATCTTTAACAGGATTCCCAACACCGTTGCCAAACTATAATTCCCAGGGCACTTTGGTGTGTGTGTGTGTGTGTGTGTGTGTGTGTGAACCATGACAGTTAACCTGATATGAAACTGATATAGGATTGTACTCTAGATGGGCCCCAAAAGGGTTGGTGGGGGAGTTGATGTTGGGCGGTGTATGCTTGTGCCAGGCAAGGACCCTTCCTGTCCTGTTGGTTACTCCGTCTCCTTTCCTTTCCCATACAGCCATCATGGAGGTGTACGAAGACTTCTTTGTGTACAGAAGCGGCATTTATCGGCATACACCTGTAGCAGCTGGGAAGCCAGAACAGTACCGACGGCATGGCACCCATTCTGTCAAAATCACAGGGTGAGAGAAGTGGTTTGATGGAAGAGGGTGTTTTGGGAGGTATTAGTGGTTACATTTCTACTGGCCACAGGGTATCATACCACACGGTATTCCTTAGTGTCTGAATTCTCATGTGTTATGACAAATGCCTGGTGGGTCAGACCAAGGTCCAATTCAGTCCAGCAACCCGTTTCCAACAGTGGACAGCAGCTTCTTGGAGACTAAATAGTATAAAATTATCTGCCCCTGACTCAGACTTCCAGGCTCTGCCTTTCACCAGCCAGAGTTCTGCTTTGACTCCACCGCAGAGCCAGTATCTTCTTAAATGTCAAGTTATCAGGCCCTTGGTGGTTTGCGGCTGTTGTACAGCCCTGTTCTCACCAAGATGGCAGATCTGTGGCTAGGCTGTACAGGTTCCAATGAGGAAAGTACCTCAATACTAAAAATATCCCTGCACACAGAAAAAATAGGGCATCGGGGAGGAAGGTTCTGCCTTAGCCTTGCCCCTGACATGCTACTGTTCTATATGAAGGAATGTTGATACTATTATTTCCTGAGGGAATATTCTGTCATCTGAGGCCCTACCTGCACACTGAGGTGGTGCAATTGAGTTATGGCTTACTTCCTCACTGAGAACGAAACCTACTACGCTGCCCTTCCCAGAGCAATGTGTGAATGCTTCTAATTGGTAAGTGGCTTAGGGGATTGCAGTAACTGCCATTTTGTCCCCATAGCCTTACTACTTCAGTGACTACCTAAGATTCGTGGACTGGTTTTCACATGCGGCAAAATGGGGCCGTATCGCCTGAGGTGATAGAATTCTGGACAGTATCGTTTTAGACTACGGCTAGGGGATACCAGTTCTGAATACTCCCTGACGTAAAAACAAAATCTTGCAAGTAAATAAATAACACATCCACTGGGAGGTTATGCTAAATCTTTCTCCCTGCTCTGCTACTTTACTATATGTAGGTTGCTTTTTATGTAAGAGGGTATTCAAATATGTTTTTCCACACCTGCATTCTGAAGTTTAGGGATTCTTCAGGAACTCAATCCGTGTGAATTCTGACACGAACTGACCTGATTCGCATCACCTGGACTAATGTACATGTCAGAACTTAAGCTATCCACTGGTTTTTTGCAATTCCTGAATGCTTTGATGCAGATCTCAGCTCAAAGAAGTATCAGAAGTCATTTAGAAATTCATATTTTGAAGGAAAATAATTTAGAAGCGTGCATTTAAATGTGTATTTTTGTGCAATTTCTTTTTTAAAAGTCACAGATGAAATGGTATGGAAAGGACATGAGAAAGTGACATAAACCAGAAATAGATTGATTCACCCATCCCTAGTACAGTCCATTTTCCAGCCTGAGGATTCTCCCACTTCATTCTGCTGCACATGCAGACCAGGCCTAATGCAATGGTATGCAATGTGGGAATGCAATGGTAGATTGGCCTGTACCAATGCATTCTATAGGTAGGTGACAGCATTTCTGGATGCTTCCCATACATTTTAAAAAACAAAAAACAGAGCAAAAACCTCCCTGTAAATAGAGCACTAGTCCGCTGTGTTGATTTCCTAATTTGCAGAGATTGTTTTTAAGAAAAACAAAACAAAACGTAAAAACGGCATTCAAAACCATGATTCCACACTAGCTCTCTGAAGTGGTACAGTCCATGAGTAGACCAGAACCATGCATTGCCAATGGTGTTTACTTGGGGGGGGGGGGGGCGTGCGTGTGCGCGATGGAAAAAGGAATGACAGAGACCTCTGGGTGCACAAGAGAAAATTGGGGGGCTCAGTTAAAAAGGAACTCTCTTGTGCAGCTAGCAGACTCCTTCCTCACCTTTACCAGGATTTTTATGGGGCTCGTTGGGGAAGGCACCCTAAGTGGACCTCATTAAACCTGGATGAAGAGGGCATGCAAACAAAGAATGTTCCCATGCTTCCTCCCTCCTTTTTGGGTCTCCTTGGGCCCCGGGTGAAGGCCTGACCTCATGACCGTCTGGAGCTGGCTGTGCAGTGTTGCTGGTAGGGAGCCAGCATGTTCCATCTCGGGGGGGGGGGCCTTTCTCTCCTTATTTCCCTGCTCTGTGGGCACCAGCTGGGCAGCTGAAAGTGGAGTCTGATGCTTGCCAGCTCACTGCTGCTTGTGGAATGAGGAACAAAAACTGCCCTAGGAGGCCCTGTTGGGGGAGGACGGAGGCTTTGGGAACAAGCTGCTGCCGGATAAGGCCATGAAGACGAAAACTTTTCCCTCTGATGTCAAAAACCTGCCAGCCGGGTGAAAGAGTAATTCTTTGGGTGAGTTGAGCACAGCTGGAGTGGAGTCTCTGAAGCTGGAACAGCTTCACAGCTGCAAGATACAGAAATCCCTCTGCAGATGAAATAGGGACATCCATGTGAACGTTTTCTAGGGGGGGTGCAGACATGTTAGTCTCTTGCAGCAAAAACCAGGAAGAGTCTTAGTGCATGATCCTATGCACGTTTAGACAGAGAAAAGACCTATAACTCCAAGGATTCCCCAGCCAGCCATGCTGACTGGGGAATGCTTGGAGTTGTAGGACTTCTTTCTGTCTAAACATGCATAGGATTGGGCCTTTATGGCCTAACAGATTTATGGTGGCAGAAGCTTTCATGGACTAGACTCCCAAGGCACACATCTGATGAAGTGGATTCCAGTCCATGAAAGCTTCTGCCATAATACATCTGTTACGTCTCTGGGTGCTAACGGGAATTTTATTCATGGAATTTTACAGGGAGTCCAGCTGAGGACATCTTCCACCTGTAACCCACCTGTGTTTTCCCACTGCTTCTTTTGTCCTGTTTCCTTTCCAGAGAAAATCTGTTAAGGAAGCAAAAATGAAATCGCTGCCCAATGTATTTTTATTGGTAGCGCTGGGAAGGCTCTGTCTGGAAGCGACCTTTGTGTTCATCTACTAGAACAGCCTTCTCCAAACTGGTCCCCTCCAGACGTGCTGGATTACAGCCCCCATCGTAGTCCGACCATCTGAAGCATGCTGGCTTGGGGCGCTGCTGTAGACACAGAATGCACCCACACCTTCCCTTAGGCTCAAACTACGCCTTAGGCAGAGTGCCAGGTGCCACCTCGTTCTTCGCCTTAGGCAACAGAATGCCTTGGGCCAGCTCTGGCAACGAGACAACAGTAAAATAACATGAACAAAAAACATAATCAAACAGGGGAGAACAGTAACAGATAAATAACAGTTTATGCAATGCAACAAAAGAAAAGGGAAGAAAATCTAATCAAAAGCCTGGGTCAACCAATTGAACTTCAGCTGGTGCTGAAAGCTTGTAAGACTTGGCATCGCCTGTATATGAGGGGGAGGGAGTTACGCAGTCAGTGTGCCTGTATCGAGAACACCCTCTCTCATCTCGGATGGCTGCATATCGAACTTCAGGCAAATGCAGCACTGTCGAGAGGACAACCCCACTTTATCTTAATACCGTCATGACAATCGTACTTTTCCTAATATATTGCCAACGGCCACCCGCCATCTTGGTTTTTGCATCGATGGAAGACAGGGCAGTGGCAGAACAAAAGAATACTAACTACTGTTGCATATAGAAGGGAGCCTTCAGCAATGCATAGTGAGGGTCAGCTCTACGGGTGTTTCTACAGTAAGCAAACCCCCCGCAAAAACCCACATCCTTTCCAGACCTTCCTGCTTTCGGTTTCTTTGCGGGATTAGGAAGGCCTTCTTTACATGGCAGCCATGTGGTTTGAACTGAGGGAGTGCCTCCCTCCCTCCCTGGCATGTGTGCAAAGGGGGGGGGGAGTCTTGTTTTTGTACCTCAACTTCTGCTGTACTGTTTTCTCGCCGCCCCCAGGAAACCTCTGACTTACTTCTGAGTAGAGATAATACCACGGTAGACGTCTGCAATCCTGGGCACACTTACTTGGGAAGAAGCCTCATTGAACTCAGTGGGGCTTACTTCTGAGCAGACATAAGATCACACTGTAAGGCTGCAACCCTCGGCACACTTACTTGGGAGTAAGCCCATTGAACTTAATAGAGTGCTCTGAAACAACAGAGGATGTTGCTTCTGAGCTTGGTGGGATGGGGGATCAGATGTGTCTTCCTTCATTGCAGGGAGACATTTTACCCTCTTCTCCCTTTGATTGACAAATGCAGAGGCAGGAGACGTAATCGGCAGGCGATTCTTGCCCTTGCGCCTGTCAAACCTGCTCGGGTCTCCTTCCCTGCAACCCCACTCCCATCCTCAATGCCTTCATCATCCTGACCATGCCCCCAGCAACTGAAAACCAACGCGCACAGCAGGCAGACAGAGCGGTTTCTTCCGCTATGGAAGAATTTCACGTGGAGATCATGGCGCTCCTGTTCCGTGAGCTGGGGAAAATACTAATTTTTTTGCGTTTGGGGAAAACACAGGATGTTGTTGTTTATTTGTTCAGTTGCTTCCGACTCTTTGTGACTTCATGGACCAGCCCACGCCAGAGCTTCCTGTCAGCCGTTGCCACCCCCAGCTCCCCCAAGGTCGAGTCCGTCACCTCCAGAATATCATCCATCCATCTTGCCCTTGGTCGGCCCCTCTTCCTTTTGCCTTCCACTTTCCCTAGCATCAGCATCTTCTTCGGGGTATCCTGTTTTCTCATTATGTGGCCAAAGTACTTCAGTTTTGCCTTTAATATCCTTCCCCCAAGTGAACAGTCTGGCTTTATTTCCTGGAGTATGGACTGGTTTGATCTTCTTGCAGTCCAAGGCACTCTCAGAATTTTCCTCCAGCACCACAGTTCAAAAGCATTTATCTTCCTTCGCTCAGCCTTCCTTATGGTACAGCTCTTGCAGCCATAGGTTACTACAGGGAATACCATTGCTTTAACTATGCGGACCTTTGTTGTCAGTGTGATGTCTCTGCTCTTCACTATTTTATCAAGATATGTCATTGCTGTCCTCCCAAGAAGTAACATCTTCTGATTTCCTGGCTGTGGTCAGCGTCTGCAGTAATCTTTGCGCCTAGAAAGACAAAGTCTGTCACTGCCTCCACGTTTTCTCCCTCTATTTGCCAGTTATCAATCAAGCTGGTTGCCATAATCTTGGGTTTTTTTGAGGTTTAACTGCAACCCAGCTTTTGCACTTTCTTCTTTCACCTTCATCATGAGGTTCCTCAGCTCCTCCTCGCTTTCAGCCATCAAAGTGGTGTCATCTGCATATCTGAGATTGTTAATGTTTCTTCCAGCGATTTTATCTCCAGCCTTGGCTTCATCAAGCCCAGCACGTCACATGATGTGTTCTGCATACAGGTTGAATAGGTAGGGTGAGAGTATACAGCCCTGCCGTACTCCTTTCCCAATCTTAAACCAGTCCGTTGTTCCGTGGTCTGTTCTTACCGTTGCTACTTGGTCGTTATACAGATTCCTCAGGAGGCAGACAAGGTGACTTGGTATCCCCATACCACCAAGAACTTGCCACAATTTGTGATGATCCACACAGTCAAAGGCTTTAGAATAGTCAGTAAAAGAGAAATAGATGTTTTTCTGAAACTTCCTGGCTTTCTCCATTATCCAGCGGATATTGGCAATTTGGTCTCTAGTTCCTCTGCCTTTTCTAAACCCAGCTTGTACATCTGGCAATTCTCGTTCCATGAATTGCTGGAGTCTACCTTGCAAGATCTTGAGCATGACCTTACTGGCATGTGAAATAAGTGCCACTGTTCAGTAGTTTGAACATTCTTTGGTGCTTCCCGTTTTTGGTATGGGGATATAGGTTGATCTTTTCCAATCTGTTGGCCATTCTTGTGTTTTCCAAATTTGCTGGCATATGGCATGCATCACCTTGACAGCATCATCTTGCAAGATTTTAAACAGTTCAGCTGGGATACCGTCATCTCCTGCTGCCATGTTATTAGCAATGCTTCTTAAGGCCCATTCAACCTCACTCTTCAGGATGTCTGGCTCTAGCTCACTGACCACGCCGTCAAATCTATCCCCGATATTATTATCCTTCCTATACAGATCTTCCGTATATTCTTGCCACCTTTTCTTGATCTCTTCTGCTTCTGTTAGGCCCTTGCCATCTTTGTTTTTGATCATACCCATTTGTGCCTGGAATTTACCTCCGATGTTTCTAATTTTCTGGAAGAGGTCTCTTGTCCTTCCTATTCTATTATCTTCTTCCGCTTCCATGCATTGCTTGTTTAAAAATAATTCCTTCTCTCTTCTGGCTAACCTCTGGAATTTTGCATTTAATTGGGCATATCTCCCCCGATCACTGTTGCCTTTTGCTTTCCTTCTTTCTTGGGCTGCTTCCAGTGTCTCAGCAGACAGCCATCTTGCCTTCTTGGTTTTCTTTTTCTTTGGGACGTTTTTTGTTGCTGCCTCCTGAACAGTGTTGCGAATTTCTGTCCATAGTTCTTCCGGGACCCTATCTACTAAATCTAGTCCCTTAAATCTATTCTTCACCTCCACTGCATATTCATGAGGAATACATGGGATAGGCTGGGGAAAATGGCGGGAGACACCCTGGAGGGTAACGGGTGTCATCTAAAGAGCCCGCAAACGTCCATGACAGAGCCATCTCGATAGCAGGATAAAACCTCTGTGTGATGAAACCCCCCATGTGAGGGGCCCTCTGACATACGTGGTACCCCTCTGGCAGGATTACCAGTGGTGACAGCCAGCAGCAGGCATTGCACTTCCACAATGCCCAAATGTTGTCTCACTCCTGGCTTTTGTAGAGTATTTTTCCTCATTCTAAAAGGTTGAAATGCTTCTCCTAAGGCTTAGTTACTGGCAGTGAGAGGCGTAAGCTAAACTTTGGCCCTACCTGTCACTGGACTATGGTCCCCAAGAGTTTCTCTGAAATGGAATTCAGTCCTCTGGGTGAAAGAGGTTCAACACACCTGTTGTAGACTGTTAACCTCCCCTCTCCATGGGATGACCCACCCTAGTTCTTAGTATACCTGCCTTTTAAAGACAAGCCTTAAATTCCAGCTTCTGAGCCATTAGGGTGGGACTTGTGACCTCATGGGCTGAGGAATTCGCACTGGATTGGAACAAGTCAGGAAAACAGCAAAAATCTAAACAAAACCTTGGCACTGGGAGACCCTTTGCGTCTTTTACCTCAACTCGCAAACTGAAAGTAAACAAGTGTTGCCACAGTTACCCATTCCAACAAGGAGATCAAAACACTTGGCGATGGGCAAAGGCCTCCAGTTGGAATGAAGGAAAGAACTGAACCATGAGGGCAAGCCAAGGAGAAACAACCAGAGGGCCCCCAGCCAGCAAGCTGAAGCAGTATTTTCCACTAGTGTTATCTCTTCGAGCTGCTTGCAAAAGGAAATGACAGGCCAGATTCTGAGCTTATCGGTATGGAATGAAATGGGAACCCCTTCAAGACAGACAGTACGGCCTGCTTTGCCAGCACCTGACCAAGAACTTTGGTCACCCCTTCTCCATTTGAGAAAGGGCCAAAGAATGCACATCTTTACACAGTGTGTAATACATTTATGGAAATGGCTGCCAAAAGCTCTGGTTCCGACCACCAGAGGGGTTTAAAAGGGGATTTTGGGAGGAGGAGAAGTCTATCAATGGCTACAGGTCATGATGACTATGTGCAACCTCCACGTTCAGGGGCCTGGTCTGCACATCCCAGCAACCCAGACTTTAAAAAAACAAAACACGCCTGGGTTGTTGTGAAGTAGATGAGAACGAGTGAGCGTGCCGGCCCCTGCCCTGATCGCTCCTGCAGCCTGAGCACTGTCAGGCAAAGTAGCCGTGATAGTAATTGTGCGTCACCCTAGTTTTTACTGCAGTGCATGCACATTCGAGACAGACAAAGGGCCTTTCAGGAAGCATATTCATTCCTCAGTCCAGCTAGTCCAGGCCAGTGCCATTATAGATCCTGACAAGCCAGTGAGGTCAAATTGTTCCAGCATGTGGAGAAAGGCCCCCGAAAACATAGGTGCTGGCTGTCCCTGTTTCATACCAGGGGTTTTTCTTTTCTGAGTGAGCAATGGTTGCAGAAGTCCTGGAGGACCAGGTTGTCTGAACATCCAACAATAACAGAGTTGGCTGCTCCCACACTTTTTGGCAACCTTGTTTTTTGCACCATCTCCAAAAAAATATGGCTGAAAGTATGTTAAATATGCATTGAGCTGCCAATGAAATTTGCCTAAAGCAAAAAAAAAAAAAAAAGTGCATTTTGAAGTTTCCCCCTAAGTTTTTTGAGGGGGACCTAGAGTTTCAATAAGACAAAATTCTGTGGGCTGGAGATCCCCCCACCCCCCAACATCCCTAGTTATGCCCTTCAAGGCAATTGAGGTCCACTTGGTATCCCACTTATGTAGGGAATGCAAACGTCAATGCAATATTTTCTCGAATCCTCCCCAAACCCAAGATAGAATTTAGAACATTTTGGGGGGCTGCCAGATTAAAGGCCCAAGGTGCGAGGGGGTTCATCTCGCTTATTGCTTTTAGGAAGGTTGAGAAGAGTTCTGCCATTCAGTCTTAGATCCTCCTTTGATAAGGAGAGCCACTCAACAAAACTATCCCTTTCATTTTGTGCTACAGGTGGGGAGAAGAACGAACATATGACGGCTCAGATGAGAAATACTGGGTGAGTGCTGCTGTGCCTTTGCCAGGAATTGCCAGAAAAGTATTTATTTACTTAAGGTCATTTATATCCCATCATTCTTCTGTCGTGGTACTCCAAAGCAACATACACGGGGTTCCCAGGCGGTCTCTCATGCAGGCACTGGCCAGACCTTTTGAAGGAAGCCTTTTAGAAGAATTGCTCCTTATGGTAGACATCTATTTCCTCAGATCCACCAAAATCCTGCCATCCAGAAAAAAAACACCTGCTCCCTCCTTCATGGCAGAGGTGCCAGCATGGGGAGTGGCCACCAAAGGACTTGTCTCTTATTTTGAAGAGTTGCTCCTTATTCTAGACTTTTGTCTTCCCAGATGTGCCAGAGGGCCCCCTGGACCTGCTGAAGCCTCACTCCTCACTGTCAAAACAAACAAACATCCCAGAGGTGTTAACATAACCTTCCTCTCAGACTTGGCTCTTGTCAGAGTGGGGGGGGGGAGCCAGTGAAGGTGGTCTATTGCGGGGACAACCAGGTCCTTGACAGCTCAACCAGTGAGCCAGCCTAACTGGGAACTGCTCTGGAGTCCTGGCCTTACCATGCATCCTTCTCCAGCTGATAGCTGTCCTTTGCTGGCCTGGCCTCACTGGTTTCCTTCAATGGATCAGCTGAGCCCCTGCTGGGCAGCCCTCAGGTTCCATATTTGGGAAGGGCTATGGGTTCGTGTTCTCCTGTTGCTTAGTTGTCTAGGACAGCTATCGGCAGTCTAGTTGGCCTTTGAAGGGATGGGTGAGAATTGCATTTCAGTTTGTTTTTGGTAAGAATTTACCAAAAATCACAAATTTATTCGTGTTCGGGATGGAAAGAACTTGAGATTTAAAAGATTCAACTGTGGGAGAAACCAAAACTGACAGATTCATCCCTCCAGGCCAAGGGCTTTGGGCGCTTAGCAGTCAAAGTCTGGGGTTGAATCCGTATGTGTTCAACCATGTTGTGCTGAATTAGGGCGGCCGCCTCTTTTTTTCTGGCAGGCTCCTCATCTTTAACAGCTACATGGCAGGCAGGCACAACATGGCCCTCTCCGTGCTGGGAATGGCTGGACCTGTTGAATTTGACCAGTACAGACGGATAATTTCATTTGAGTTCGTTTCTGATAAGAATGTACCAAAATTCGCAAATTTCTTCCTATGAGGGACAGAAGGAACTTGAGGATTTTAAAAAATCAAATGTGGGATAAACTGAAACGGACACATTCGTCGATCCCTAGCTTTGATAGCCATTATCCCACAGATATGAGAGGAAACTTTAAGCGGTTGAATTAATCATATACAACTTCTGGCTTCTAGTCTTGGAAAGACAAACAGCTAAAACCTAGTACAGGAAACCAAAGCTGGGTGTCCTTGTGATGGGCAGCAGCCTATTTCTGTAGAGCCAGGCAGGGAACATTAGCTGTATAATGTGAGAGCTGGTATAGTGAAGACGGAGCAGGGAGTCCCTGGTTCAAACGCACCACAGTGGCTTTAGGCATGCCACTGGTTTTCAGCCTCAGCCTCCATCTGCAACATGAGAATAGTAATCCTGGCCTACCGTACAGGGTTGTTTTAAGGATTGCAACAAGATAGTTTGGAGTGTTCACTCCAGGACTGCATAAAAGCTAAACATTATTTTGTTGGAAGCTCTTTACAGTTAACCGTATTTTCTTTGCAACTGTCTTCAGATTGCTGCCAACTCTTGGGGCAAAGACTGGGGTGAGCATGGCTACTTCCGCATTGCCCGTGGTGCCAACGAGTGTGATATTGAGACTTTTGTGGTGGGTGTGTGGGGCCGAGTCGGAATGGAAGACATGCACCACAAAAAATGAAGAAGTTGAGGGGCCCGACCTCACTGTGGGCCACCAGAGAGAACTTCCTTCTGTTGCCTCCACCTTTTTCTTCTCCAAAAAAGAGTGTGGGATCTGGATCAGCCCACAGGACACCACACAGCTGACTCTGACCGCTATCTCTATCTCCAAAGGGAATGGCGCTCGGCCACGTTATGAGGTCTATGCAGGATCGGGTGAAGCCGAGAACTGTGCTTGAGGCAGCGGCTTTGTCAGGGGTTTTGGATGGTCCTTCCCTGCATCACTGGAAGTCCCCTGAGAATCCATCAAATGGCTGCCAAGGAGGATGTTTTGTTGGAAGGGACCAAGGGAAGCTATTCACTGTGACACCCCACCTTACAGCAGAAACTCAAAACCAGAGCGTGCCACAGAGACACCAGAAGCAAACAAGGAATACCACGCTACGATTACCTGAAGAGTGGCGAGTACTGCCGGGCGACTTGAGGAAAAGAGCTGCAAGGGAGGCACACCAGCCTCTGCCTTTCTCTGGGTTTCCACTAATCTCTTGTGTACCTTGCCAGTTCCTCACAATGGAAATGTTGGTGTCTTTGGCCTGCCCTCTCTGGGGTTTAGATAAGGAACAAGCCACTTTAGAGCAGGGCAGCAGAACCTATCTAACCTTCCTGGGGTCCCAATCCGGTCTTCTGCAGTTTCCCAGATGGCCATGCCCCCTTCTCCTGGCTCCACCCCCTTTCCCCCCCCCCACTGATAGTTTGCTGGTTTCCCGGCATTTGTGCAGTTTTTCCCCCATTCTAAAAGGTTGAAATGCCTCGCCTAAAGCTTAGTGACTAGCAGTAGGAGCTTCAAGCTAAAATATGGAGGTATTTTTGGCCCTGCCCCTTTGTCTTTGGCCTTTCCCCTTTTGCCTTCATTCCTCCCACCACTGAAAGGCAGCCCCCCAAAAGTTCTCTGAAATGGAATTCGGCCTCTCGGACTGAAAGAGGTTCTGCACCCCTGCTTTAGAGGGATGGTTCAGTGGCAGCCATTGTAAAGCCAAGAGTCGGTGGCTTCTCCTGCCAAACTCTTTTGGACCTCAGGGTAGCATGGGATTTCCAACTACCTGCTCTTCCTTACACATGTATGCATGCCAGTCCCTATGAAGACCAGACAAAACAACCAGTCCTCACAGCCTGCCTAACATACATTCTCTCACAAACACTCCCAAAGTTTCTTCTTTCCTGGCCACTCTGCATTTCTGTCACTTTACCTCAGCCTAGCCAACTGCACTAGAAGAGGAGATGTCCCAGATCTCAAGCACTCCAGGACAGGCCCAGATATACAGAGGAGCCAGGCCCAAATCTCAGCAAATGAAGGAGAGCAAATGGCTGCTGTGACTTTGACTAGGCATTTCTAGAACTGCCCATCTTCCTTAGCGGGCCAGTCCAGAAATGGAAACGCTTTGTTGTGGAGCGAAGAAACTGCCAAAGTGATGCTGGGGGCTTTGAGAGACATTTGTCCAGGTACATGCAGAGTTTTGAGATAGATCTGAAACACCTCCACTCCTGATTTGAGGAAACTACTGCTAGCAAACTACTGCTACTACACTTTTTTTAAAAAAGGTTGTTTAACTGATGTTTGCTGATGGTCACTAATCCTGGAGGGTGAAGATAGACAAGGTTTTTTAGTGAGCCGAGGGTGGTACAGTCAGCTCTGATCAAACGAGCTTTGAAACATGACACATGACAAAACCCTCCAACGGAGGAAGTTGAAGCTAGAAGTGATAAGAAAACAGCAGCCCTTGGGCCGAGTTCTCCACATCTTAGCCCATGTTCTCCTGACATCCTGAAGCTGAAGGCTTCCCAGCCCTTGCAATGGGGAGCCGGTGATCTGGAGCAGGAAAACACACAGAATCATGATGTCAGGAGGATGGAGAAGAAGCTGTGCTACATGTCAATGGAAGTGGAGGAACTCGGCACAGGGCTCCTGTGTTACTTTTGAGGTGTTATTCCACCCAGAAACTATAGTAGGATAATCTTGCACCCCAGGGGCAACAGTAACTCCATCATACCACCTGCAGCTGTCTGAAAAAAAACTTTCACCTGCCTCCAGTCTGTGCAAGTTAGAATAAGCTTCCAGGTCAGCTGTAGCCCCACAATTCCCTTTCTCTGCTCTCCCAAACTAGAAAATAGGAGGAAATACTTGTTCTTCTTGTCTTCCCCAGTCTTTTAATAATCCATGCTGTTTTCTCATTTCCCCTCACAAGATCCATTACAAATACAGAGTTTTGCTGACACAAAGAGTGCAGAGCACCAGCCAATATATTATCTGCATTGAAAGCATTCATCCACCCACACCAGCCTCACTCTGCCCCATCAGTTATCCCCCTCCCTTTCTTTCGGGTTTTAACTCCTGTCCCTGAGCCTTCTGTACAGGATGTGGGGGTCTTTTGGAGCTTAATCCCACCTGGCTTAGCGGGCCCATTGTTGGCAACTTGGTGCTGTTGAAAGGGAGGTTTAACCAAACGTCGCGGCCAGTTTTGTCAGTTTTTGCAAGCTTCACAAGTGTCAGTGTAAACACTGAGCTTCCCCCATTCATGTGAAAGATGCGGAGAGAGAAAGCGCACATAAAAATGGCACATATTCATGCATGACTGAGATGGCAAGGCTCTGGAATAATTGCCTATGCCAGCAGTACTCATATGGAGTTGAAAAGTGCTTTGAACAAGATGTGGAAGCCAGAACACGCAGGCTTCTAGGCTTGTCTTTCTCCTTCCTAACTCCACCACCCCACCCACCGCATCCAGATCGGGGGGTGGGGTGGATGGGTCTCAGCCTGGCATTTGGCCATGTTCTCAATGAGGTGGCAAACCTTTGTCTAGGCTGTACCACTTCAGACTGTGGGGGGTGGGTGGAGACTCATGTGATGGACTGTGGTTTACACATGTATTAAAGAAATATCACCGCACATGGAGAATTAACATGTCAGGGAAAAGGCTAGACTTGAACCCTTCCCCCTGACATCTAGTTTTCTAGGTGGAGGGCATTTTGTGTGTGTGTGTGGGGGGGAGGTTTGGTTTGGTTTGGAGGAATATTCAGTTATTTGAGCCTTCACTTGCGCTCTGGTGTGGTTCTGCCCAGACCGAGATTGGCCACCTCTGTAAGGACTGGAGCTGTGCTTTGGGGATGCAGCCAGACTCTGTAGTTCTGCAGAGATCCACAGTGCCATCCGTCCCATGCTGATTTGCCAACCTCCTGACGCTACAGGTGGCAGCAACCTGGATTAGGAAATCCACCTGTACTAACATGCAGTCGTTGCAAACAGAACTGTCTGGCGCTGCTCACTTCCTGGCCCCCACCCCACCCTCATATTCTGTTAGAGCCTTTTTAATGAGAAGAAAGAAAAGGCAATATAAATTGACACCACTACATCTGTTTAAAGCTACACACCTGACTGACAGCTGAAGGGGTGGCGCAGTGGGCTATGTGAAGAGGTGGGGTGGCCCTCTTGAACCCCCAGGTGTTAAATGAACGCATGCGGGGGTTTATGGGCTGACTGTGAAGACTTACTCCCACCAGCTGTGTATCTGGCAGCTATGTGAAGGGGCCCTATGCATGTTCCCCAAACATGCAATGGGGACAGGCAGTCCCATAACCCCCCCCCCGAACACATTCATTTAATGTTTGAGAAGGTTTGAGTGATCCCCCCCCCCCGCCCGCCGGTCTGGGATATCTCTACAATGGCCCATTTACACATACATGTCATTACTTGTTGCAGCTACCAAGTGATAAAAATGCATTTGTGTTGAGCTAGCCCAGTGTCGCCCCGGGTCTGGGTCTACACATCCAAGCGAGGTGACTCCAGAGGTGGTTGAGTCGACTGCACCACTTCAGACTGTGGACCGAGGGTGTCATTTTCGAAAACTCCCCCATGATAAAAATGGATAAATCCGTGCAAGTGAAAAAAAATTTCTCAGCAAGGAGAAACATTAGGAGTTTTGAAAGGTTCTAGCCCTAGCTCTCTCCCTGTGGCAGGGAGGCTTACATGTAGCAGAGCATTCAAAAATATGATCTCCCACCTAATGTTTGAAGTGGGACAGCCCATACTTCCATCTCAGGACTCTACCGTCTCACTCTGTTACATTATAGTCCATGCTTAAGGCATGTTGAGGCTTCCATGACTGACTTGTCCCATTGAGTTCAAAAGGAAAGGGGCATGCTTGACCAGCCTTCTCTGAGGTGGGCCCATTGGCCCAAAATGTAATTAGTCAGTCCCCAGAACCCAGCTGTCTCCCATATCAGGGCACTGGCTGTTTTATTATTTTCATCCTCCTTATTTTCATCGCACAGCCTAGCATTTACTGCAGATTATATGGGTGCATTTCTTCAAATCCTGGGCCAACAAGGCACAAAAGTGAAATCAATACAGAGACGCATCTGTAGTTTTAAAATCAGTTTTATACCAGTTTAACTGTTGTGGCTTCCCTGCAAAGAAACCTGGGAATTGTAGTTTGGTGAGGGCATGTGGTTCCTGTCCAGGAAGTGACATGTGTCGAAGCTTGCTGATAGGTATGGATCTCTCTAGCTGGATCAGGGCACCCCTGTGTCATCCACACTGTGGTTTCTGCATAGAGAGACTCTCCCTGCTCGCTATTAATAGCATGAACAAATAGAACTTGAGATGGAAAAAATGACCCCCTCTCCTGAATTTCCCAAATTATTATTTACATTCCAAAGAAGTTGCCTCAAGTCAGGCATAGACCAAGCTGTAACCTAAGGCAGGAACAATATTACTGTCTTGTCTATGCAGAAGGTTTTGTATTTCTATGAGCCTCTTTATATTTATTTTGCTTTTCATTATTTGTAAATAAAGCGCATCAAAGATGCTGGCAAGAACTATGTGTGGATGGTTTCTTGGCTGCCTCCCGCAGCTCCTGGGCTTCATGCTGGATCTTGGCATCCCCACTCCCCCCGTTGAAATGTGATTGTCAGACTGAAGCTTAAAGCATGTAGAACTGGTTGTTGGGAAGGTTTGGTGAGCCGGGAGCGATTATCTGTTGGTTTCTGTAAAGCAGCATTGAGGTTTCCCCAAATACAGTGAAGCCTGCAAGTTTAAGGGCGCAATCCTAGGCAAGTGTAGATAGAAAAATCCCTGGCTGGGGCATGCTGGGTGTTGCAGGCTTTTTTTTTTCTGTCTAAACATGCATATGATTGCACCCTAAGTAATGCAGAAAGGAAAGAAGCAAAATGAGGAAGAAAAAGATACCTGAACAATATATTTTTAATGCTGCTTTCCAATATATGAATAATAAGCACGGGGTGGGGTGGGGCTTGGGGGGGAATGGATACATTGCCTCACAGGAGAACTGGCATTTTTCTCATATTTTGTTTCTTCGGAGAGGTTGCAAAGGTTCTCTCCCCACCCTCAAATGGGATTCTTCTTCCTGGAATAAGTAGCAGGTGTGTGTGTGACTGTGTGTGTAATTTTCATTGGGAAAATGTCAGTAGAAAAAGGGCTAAACCCCTCATAAGTGCCACAGTCTTGATCTGGATCATGGCTGCTTTAAAGGAAAAGTTGGAAAAGACAGAACTGCATTCACACGTTCCTTCTTACGTCCACTTTGTGGCCAGATCTTCTTTGTGACCAGAGGATGGTGGCTTTCAGCTGCCTCCAAGGTGTTGCCCTGCAGAGGTGTTGGACTGCAAGTCCCATCATTCACAGCCAACATGGCTGTTGCTGGCTGGGAATGATGGGACTTGCAGTCCAACACCTCTGCAGGGCCCCAGTTTGGGGAAGTCGTGTGGATCTGGAGGCATGCCCAACTTGGCACAGCTGCAGAAGTTTGGTTTGGCTTGGCTTCACCATGGCCAAGGAGGCAGAAGCGGGCTTCCCCTGCCCCACCTCCAGCACAGGCCTTGGGGGGCGTCTGTTCTGAGATGCCTGCAGGCCTCCCCCTCTCCCCCACCCCCACCTGAGTAGCTTCATCAGTGCCAAGGAGCGGGGAGGGAGGTCAGCACCTGGAAAAGCTGCGCAGCTGAGATAAGGGCCCTGCCATTGTCTTGCTTCCTGTTATTCTGGGACACGTTAACCTCTGGAAAACTTCTTCACAAACTCCCCTGCCAGGAAAGTACAGCCAAGCACATTGGATGGGGAGCTCGCAGTGCTCAAGCTGCCGGCGCACTGCCCCCTCCACCTCTTCCCCACTTTGGTTCGATGTTTTAAGCGTAGACCTGTATTTCTTGAGTGTTATTTTGTCTTCTCATTAGCTTAGGACACACAAAACCAACAGAAATAGGTGGGGGCTCACGTGTTCAGTTGCTCCTACCCAAACACATATACACACGCACACTCCCTGCACATAGAAAACTAGCAAATCTAGGCGGGACTAGGACCTTTTCCCCTGACAGACAGTTTTCTATGTGCAACGAGATTCGGGGGATGGGGATGTATTCAGACTGAAATGGTGCAGCCCGGGCACAAATTGATGATCTTCATGAGAAAAACCTCTAGCATGTGTCCCTTGTGTTTTAGCGGGGGTGGGGGTGGGGGTGGGGGTGGGACGGTATCTGCCTGTTCTGTGTGTCTGCTTTCATTGATTTGTGTGAATTAGACCTCAATGAACCCCCTGTGAGAAATGCTGCCAGAAGAATAAACATTCTTCGAGCTTCTCTTGAAATGTCGCTGGGCTGCAATCCTATATACACTTAATTGGGAGTAAGTCCCATTGAACACAGTGGGATTTACTTCAGAGTAGAAGTGCGTGGGATTGCTTTGTTAGATATTTTGCCTCCAGATTCACCACAAATTCCATGCTAAGTTACTGCTGCTGCTCTTACCTGTGCTGCTGCTACTCCTAGTTGCTCCAGAGAGTGCAGTTCTAGGAGGCACACGCGGTCAGGCGACATGTGGATCCTCTTTTTTAAAATACGTGATTTGGGATAGGGATGCTGGAGACGTTTTCCAGCTTTGGGGGAACAGGGAAATGAGTGATGCTGCTGAAGTTTGCAATTAGCCATCTCGTCAGGCGAAACTCTTCCATTCGTAACGCCCACCTTTGTAGCGAGCTCGGATCAATGTATTTCGAATTTGCTATTAAGTTCAGAATTGATTTCAAGCTTTGAAGCATGTGCAGTAAAATAGTGCAAAGATCCCCCCCCGCCACGTTTTCAGTTGTCCTACCACCTAGACCCCCCGCTTACCTGAAGCAGTCTCCTTAGCTGCTTCCCGTGCCATTGCTGCCCCTGCTGCTGCCACAGCTCTGGGACTGTGAGGAGGAGGAGGAACCTGCAGGGTCCATCTTCATACTGCTGATCGGTGACAGCGAGTAAACATCACATGTCATCAGCATGCCGTCATGCCGCATGATGCGATTTCAAACTACAGCTCCCAAGGAGCACCTTCATATTGCGGATGTGCAAAAACTCATACGCACAGAACGAGAGTTCGTACTAGAGGAGAAATCTCGTCTGAGCTCCCATGGACTAATTTGTTACTTTCCGAGTAAATAACGAATTCACTCGAGCTCAGTTCACCCATCACTAATAAAAACCCATCTCAAACGACAGTCAAGATTTACACGCCCTGACATTCTTTCCTGGCTTGGATTATGGCCCAAGCCGGCGAAGAATTCCTGGCTCTCCCGTGCCACCTTCACCCGCAGTTTCAGTCCCCCCGCTCCAACCCTCCCCATTAGCCTCCAAAACGTACTCCTCTGTCCCTTATTTTCCTTGCAAATGAAGGCAGGAACCATCAGCAGCTAGGCCCGGGGAGAGGGCTTTGCGCCCTAATGCACTGCTACCAGCACAGCAGGGAGAAGGAGGGAAGGAAGACGGGAAACCGCCATCCGCATTTGTCCTCTTCTCTCCCCCCACACACCTGCTTCTGCTCTTCCCACCGCTGCTTGTAAGGCAAGTGAAGGAAAGGGGGGATGTGGTTGGGGGGTGGGCAGGGAGGGCTTTGGGGGCCGTGAGCCCTGCAGCGATGGGCATTTTTCCAAACTCTTTGACAGGCTTGGAAAAAGCTATGATTTCCCAATTTGTGTTTGCTTTTGGAAGATCTCAGTTCATTTTTAAATTAATCCAGGGTAAGTATAGGTGAGCTTGCCAATCTCTACGTAGGACCTTAGAACAGACCTCCTCTAATGCAGCATGGGAAAATCTTTGTTTTTAGAACCCTACTGAAATTTGTCTTGTGCAGTTTTAATGGATGTTATTTTACTGGTATTGTGCTTTTAAGCAACTGTAAACTCCCCCTCCATCAATTCATATGGGGTGATATATAAATATTTAAAATAAAAGCCTCTAATTTCAGCTGTCAGTCACCTTTGCTCCCTAGACTGCATCGCAATGAGAACGAGGAAGGAGTGCCACCTTGTGTTTCACTGTGAAACTGCAAGGGCTCAAGATTGGGCACGAGCCTTATTTGTGCCTTCTTAACCTGAGCAGTGCCAACTTCACATTTTCAAAAAATAAAATAAAATTCTGCAGCCTGGCAATCCTAAGGAAATGATATTAGGAAGGGCTGAATTCTGCAACCTGAATTCTGCAAATATAAAGTTCTGCAAACTGAGCAGATTTGCACAATGCTCCTCATTTGCATAAATTCTTTTGCGATTGTTAAACTATTAAGCATAATTTCAGTCACTTCTACAGATCGTGGGGAGAGACTAGGAGCTATGCTACACATTGAAACCTCCAAACAATATTGCTAGAAATCTTATTCAGCTGACCTTCTGCCTTTTGAGATTTCAACAGGCATTGGCCATAAAGGTTAGAATCTTAAGGGAGCAATCCTATGGGGACAGGTGGCCTCCTCTGAACTCAGAGGTGACCTCCTATCCAATGCAGGGTGAGCGGAGCGCAAAGGAGATCGTCTCCTCCACGCTCCAGCCGCCCTGCATTTGCGGCTAGGTGGTCGATTTTGGCTGTCTAGCCATATTGTGTCGGAGCAGGGGGGGGCGGGGCAGCCCTTCTGAAGTCCCCTCCCCACCCCCAAGAATGCCCCCTTTCCTCCTGCTCTGCGCTGCTCTTATGAGCACGGAACTGGGAACAATCTATGCCACCTACAAGGTGGCAGGGGAGGGGGCAGGGAGGCGGTTTTCTGGGAACTGGCCTTGGAACAAGGGCTCCAAGGTCAGTTCCCAAAAACCGAATAATCTTATGGCTGCCCAGCCGCTGTCTAGCAGCCATAAGATTGTACCCTAAGAGTTAGAACCTTGGAGAGGGAGGGGGAAGAAAGCCGATGATCTCAGGAAGATGAATTTGCATCCAAGGTAATCTTCCATATCTTTTTGGCACTCTCAAGGAATTATGGCACACAGACAGCCCTGATGCTATTAAACAGCTGTTTTATGCCACAGCCCTATTTATAAAGGCTGATGCCAATGAGGAGTCATCCAAGCAGGATTTCCAATGTGTTCCTGCATTGTGCCTTTCCTCCTATCAGCTTTCCTTAGGGCCTCCCACCAAAGGTGACACTGAGCAAAAGGAAAAAGCCAAAAGACCAGATTATAAAGCAAGAAGCTGGGTGTGTTTGTGGGGGGGGGGGAGATACCCTTGAAATCAGGTATTTCCTCACTTCGTGATTCCTTTAGGAATAATATTCTTCCTCCATGTACCCACAGAATCCTTTTCTCTTTTGTTGCACAGTTTGTTTGTAAGAAGACATATATTTTACTTGTCTCTGAATCAGAAAGCAAAGGACGATTGGTGGAATTTGTTGGGTTACATCTGTTGTGTCTGGCAAGGCTACGTGAGCTCCAAGAGGAGAGGAAGATCATAACCTCCCCTCACTTCAGTCAGTCAGAGGTGGGGCACCCTTGCTCTTCTTTAAGCCCTGTTCCAATGGCCTGCATTGTTGCTGCAATGTTGCACACTAGTTGAACACTGCAATGTTGCACACTAGCAATAACCAAAATGGCAACCACCCTCTTCCCTTGCTCCATCCCTTCTGCTCCAACCGCCAAACTTCTGCTCCAACCTCCTGCTCCAGCCCCCTCCTTCCCCATGGTGCTGCGGTATGTTACAACCAATTGTAATAGACCAGAAGGAAGCCATATTGAGGCCCAGTGAAGGTTGGGCCTGGGTATCGTCACTGTGGAATTTTTGAATGTGTACATGACCACCCCCACCCTCTCTCTCCGAAAAATGCAAGAGCTACAAAGTTCTGAACAGCAGTTTGCCTAACCAGCAAAAGTTTCTATATGTGAACAATAGGGAACTGCCTGTACGGCACCATTCTCCAGACAGGCCAGCCAATGGTTTAAGAACTTGTGGTTAGACTAGGCTTCCTTTTTGGTCAACAAGCATTCTGCGCATGATCAGGTGGCTGTGTAATCGATTTCCTAATAAAAAGCTAGTGGTGTCTAGCATGCAGGGGGGAGTTTATTTCCCTGCGCAGAGAGTGAACTCCCCATGCTGCAGCATTTTCTCTCTAGCAAGTAAAGGTGTGTTGTACCTGAAAGTGTATTTGATTGTTGGGCCAGGACAGTTTTCTTGGGGGCTCGGCCAGGGTCCTGTCGACACCCGAGGAGGAATCTCACTGGTCAGCTGAGTGAGGTGAGTTTCAAAGGTGCCTCAGGGAGGGACCCTTGCTTTGCTAAAATCCCCAGTCACTCCTTGGCTGATTTCATTTGAGACCTGTCGGAAGAACCCAGACACTTTCTTGATTGAGAGAAACAAAGGCGGGACTCCAGCCTCAGGAGTAAGGTATACAAGAGATCGATCTCAGAGTTGGTTGAAGCTTAGAGAAAGGACCTGAGACTTCTGTGGGTCCAGTCCAAAGGGGTACTTGTTGGATATGGGAGCCACCCATCACTCAGGGACCAAGGTCCTAGTGATTGAAATCTCGAGTGGCAGGCATGGGTGCAAAGCTTCAACTTAGGGTAAAGATATAGTCCCGACTCTGGCATGGGTCTAAAGGAACAGGAACAGTGGCCAATCAAGGAAAACTTAGGTTTTAGGGACCATGTAAAGGTTAGAGCAAACAGGTCGCTCTACCTCTAGCAGGGATGCCCGCAAGGTGTATGTATGACAATTATGGTCCCTGGAGTTGTAAGTTTCTGGACAAATGGCATTTTGATACCAGAAACGACCCATTCAAGCAATTTCCTTTGGAAGGAACCTTTTACTTGGATAAGATTGTGCACTTGAGGGGGCCCTCGGAAAAACAAGGTTCCAGGACCACTCAAGGGCAGTGAGATACACATTCTAATTGGTATGAAGAGAGCACAAAAAGATGTGCAAACTCAAAAATTAAGTTTTTGCAAAATGAAAATAGAAATTTGAGAGAAAAATTAGATTATAAGGTAGGATGCTATCCAGTGTTGCCAAAAGGGAGGGGGCGTCATTTACCGATTGACTTTGATTATAAAGACAATTCTGATGAATTATGTGGACCTACTACCATACATAAGAATGACAGCCCCCCTGCTGTTGCCACTGCCCCCAGGAGAAGTCAAGAATGGGGGGGCGGCCGGCATTCCTGCATCCTCACACCCCACCACCAGATCAAGACACATAAGAATAGAGGGGCAGTGACAAAAGGGGGGCGGGAAGAAGAAGGGAAAGCCCAAAGAAGATGAAGTGACCTCTACACAGCTGCCTTTGAGGGTCACTAAGCAGGGAGACCAGGGAACACGAGCTCATGTTCCCTAGTCCCCCAGTGATTTGAGGAATGTGACTAAGTCCTTCCCTAACCCCCATAAAGAACCTAGAAAGTTTAAAGAAAAATCAGAGTCACGTATTGAAGTATATGATCCAAGTTGGGTAGATGTGAATCAGATCATGAGATTGGTGTTGAGTTCAGCAGATTGGAAGTCATTGAATGAGCAGGCAGGATGGCTGGTGGCCAGTCCAGCACAGTATGATCAATTGATAGAAGACAGGGAAAGGTTGGTAGCAAAGTTAGATAAAGTTTTTCTGACTAAAGCAGACTAGCCAAAAAATATGCTTAGTGAAATGGAAAAAGGGCGAGAATGCCATGGATTATTGGAATAGGCTGTTAGAAGCATTTGACAGACACTCAGGCATTGACAATCCTGAAGAGTCAGCCACAGCAGCAATGGTTGATCTGTATGTTTCAGATCTTCCAAGGCACAGCAGAAATATACCAATATTGTGCTGGGCTGAGGAGAGAAACCCATCAAAGAAATACTGAGTTCAGTACAACAATGCCTGAAGGCACAGGAAAGGAAAAAGGGAGACTTGAATGATTCTGTTATGGTCATGCAAGCCACCCAGTTGAAGGCGCAAGCAAGTCAGGGTAGAGGGAATCATGGAAGAGGGGGTCAAGGAGGATTTAGAGGCAGAAGAAGAGTCCGAAGAAGAGTCCGAAGTTGGCAAAACCAGAACAGTCAGCCACAGGATACACCTGTGAAGAGGATTGAGAGCAGAGGCACTGGCTTTCGGTCCGAGATCGAGACAGTGTTATCATTGCGGGCAGACGGGACACTATAAGAGAGAGCGTGCTTACTTAGAGAAGAAAGAACAATAAGACAGCGCAGCTACAGAGACATGGTAGAATGAGGTGAAATATTCTGACTCAGACAATGAAGAAAGAAAATGGAGAGATTTGTGTAGAGAAATGATGTGGAAAGGAAATGACGGAGATTGGGTCTGGGTCAGAATAGACTATGATTGGGATTTAAGGGAACTTGAAAATTTTACTGGAGTTCAAACTGCCTCCAACCCCAAAGCAGGCACCATGTTTTCTTAAAAGTAGCTCGGCACGAAGTGAAATTTCTAGTTGATACAGGGGCTACTTATTCCATTCTTAACCCGCAAGAATGCCCCTTGCCATTAGGGCAAAAAAGTTGTAAATGTGATTGGCTTTAGCAGAACACCAGAAACATGACCAATATCAAGGGAAGTCTCTGCTGAAATTCCGGAGAGACAAGAAGTTTTAGAACATGCATTTGTTGAGCTCAAACATCCCAATACCTTAGTTGGGAATAGATTGGTTGTGTAAGAGATTCGGTGTACTTGTTGCAGCAACTGGCTAAAAAAAAGGGCACAAAGTGTCAAAAGATAAAATACAATGGGTACAGCAAAAAGCGCTGTACCTAGGACATTGGATGGGAGGCCGAGAACTCGCTAGTCAGAGAACAGAAGCAGTTCAAAAATACCCTACACCCATCACCCAAAAGCAGTTCCTGGGCTTAACTGGGTATTGTAGAAAATGGATTACAGATTTTGCAGAAATCAGCAAGCCACTCTAGAGCCTTTGCAATGGCTCCTGAGACATGTAAATACATTTTGCCAGCTAAAAATCAGTGCCCTGGCCGTCCCAGATTATGGCAAGTCCTTCACTTTGTTTTGCCATGAAAAAAGGGGGAGCAGCATCTGGGGTGCTTACCCAAGATTTTTTTTTTTTTTTAAAGGGCAGTCCTTTCAACCCAGCCACCCTCCTCTCGCTCAAGGGAGAAAGAGAACCACATGATTATGAAACAGAAGTTTTGAAACAAAGAAAGCCAAGACAAGATTTGTCAAATCAAGCTTAAAAAGAACGAAAGAAGAGAAAAAGTGATTTTTGTAGATGGTTATGCCAAAAGGGGGGGGGGGGCAGAAGGACAGACATTTGCAAGATATGTTGTAGCAGGGGAATATATATACGAGGTTGTATCATCACCAATAAGTTTGTCATCTGAAGTAGCAGAATTATTTGCACTCAAGTGTGTTTGATGCATAGAGACCAGAAAGTCACTATTTACAAAGACTATAGGGTGCCTTTAGAAGATATATCTTCTAGATATATCATCATAGTTCATGATTTTGGAAGTTTATGGAAAAATAGATGGCTCCTGACAACCACAGGGACACCCATAAAGAATGCAGATTTTGTAGAAAGATTGTTAAATGCTGTACAAAAATCTTACTTCACTGACAGAGTAATCTCAGCCCTAGAGAAAGCACTGAGCATAGAACAGAATCTTCACTGTCCTTATCATCCCCAGTCAGTGGGATTAGTAGAGAGACATAATGAGATTTTAAAAAACAAAATTGCAAAGATTTATGAAAGCATTAAATGGCCAGAGGTCTTGCCATTAGCCCTATACGCCATGAGGGCAACCCCAGGCTCATTAGGGCTGTATCCACATGAAATATTGCTACGCAGACCCACAAGGACTGCTGCCTTACCACTCACAACCATGAAATTGCAACAGGTTGATGAACAAGTCAGAGACTATTGTATCCAGTAAACAAACTCCATGCAAGAAATCTTTCCACAGGTCAAAGCAGCTTTGCCTGCCCCCAACCAAGGCAAAGGAAGTCACAAACTGAAAGCAGGAGAGTGGGTGTACACGAAGTCATTCCAGCGAGAGACCGCTCTCCAGCCTGGTGGAGAGAGCCATATCTCATTCTCCTCACCAACAGCACAGCAGTTAAATGTGAAGGCCTAGATGAATGAACCAGAAGGCTGTCAGACCAAAAGTGACAGCCCAGAAGCAGACGACCCCACAAGTAGACAGCTGACCCAAGATTGGCCCAATCTTGTTTCCACAGGGTTTAATTCCTGCAGAGAGAAGATTTAAGACAACGAAAACTCAAAGAGTGCTCTTGAGGCCAGCAAGCAAAAATAAAAACCTCGAAGATTTAAGGACAAATTGGAAAGAGATGAGTAATTGTTTAAACACTGACATTACAAAACATAACACATGCAATAGGTAAGACCAGAAATCTGTCATAGGTTCCAGAAAATCATACAGACATTACTTGATTCCTATATGTAGTTAACAAACCTGGTATCTTGTGTGTTAACCAAACAAAACCACAAAGTATAAGAAGAAATGTAGGAAAGAGTGTGTGTGATAATTATATATCCAGAACAAGTAAAAACACACACCCCACACACACAGGTTAAAATACGCCACTCCACTTGTCTCACCTTTAAAAGTTTCTACACTCTATCTAACAGGACCAATGTAGCAAAAGGCCTGCAATGCAAAAGTCTCTTTGATAGAGCGCTCTAGGAATGTGTTTGAGTTTCAAAAGGAGAATGGCACTTAAATGGTACCAAAGTAAATGCTGCCCACCACTGACAAAGATGGAAGCAGTATTATACCATTTGGAGGTTATTGTGTATGGTTCGTTTAGGTTCCAACAGTAACATAGCTGCCCTAAAAGCCCAATATTTTGTATGTGGTACTAAGGCTTATGGGGCCGTGGTGGCTTAGTGGTTAAGACGCTGAACTGCAGACCGGAAGGTCGGCAGGACAGCAGTTCGAGACCTGTGTGCCGCGTGACGGAGTGAGCTCCCGTCTTCAGTCCTAGCTCCTGCCATCCTAGCAGTTTGAAAGCAAGAAATTGCAAGTAGATAAATAGGCACCGCCTCGGCGGGAAAGGTAACAGCGTTCCGTGCACCTCAGTGTTTAGTCATGCCGGCCACATGACCACGGAAGCGTCTTCGGACAGCGCTGGCTCTTCAGCTTAGAAATGGGGATGAGCACCGCACCCTAGAGTCGGACACGACCGGTTGGGGACACCTTTCACTAAGGCTTATAAGACTTTGCCTAGTGATTGTTATGGCATATGTTATGTTAGCTGGTTAGTACGTGAGATGTGAGTGTTAAATACCCTCCCAACTAGAAGGCACTGAAATAAGCTCACTGTCAAAGACTCCAAGGCAATGCTAGAAAATAAATATAAAAATCCCCTTACTGTTGGAAAACTGATTAGATGCTCCATAGCACGAATTGTTCCTGGAGTAAGTACTGCATGCCTGAGACAGTGTGTGATTAGACTCCAAGCAGTCATTAAAGTAATAGCTGATGAATTTAAGCAATCCATTGAAGAATTGGGAAATGCAATTTCAACCCTAGCACAGACCCAAGAACAAATAAAGCAGATGGTAATTCAAAATTGAATGGCTTTGGATTTAGTTTTAGTCACTGAAGGAGGAGCCTGTGCTATTATTTACCAAGAATGCTGTGTATACATCAACCGCTCTTTTCAGGTGGTTGAGGCTCATAAATGATGCTATTGTCCATGCTAACAGAGGCAGTGAAATGACGCATGTTCCCAAAAACACTTCTATAGATTGGCTAAGCGGATGGTTTCCCAGTCGCACAGGGTGGGTAAGACTAAGAGCCCTGCTGAAATATATATTCATGGGACTATTTGTTTTTGTGTGCTTGCATGTGCTAGTGCAGTTAATAATTAGTGCTTTAAAATGTTGCATTAAGAAAATGCTTGATTCAGTTCAGGCCACCTCAACCACTCAAATGAAAATGATGATCTTGCAAGAGCTAAAGAAAGGAGAATTAGAAAAACAAGAGAAGCAGAGTGATTCCGAAAGAATCAAAAGGGGGGAGTGTTATGGCCAATTGTAATAGACCACAGGGAAGCCATATTGAGGCCCAGTGAAGGTTGGGCCTGGGTATCGTCATTGTGGAATTTTTGAATGTGTACATGACCACCCCCACCCTCTCTGTCTCTGAAAAATGCAAGATCTACAAAGTTCTGAACAGCAGTTTGCCTAACCAGCAAAAGTTTCTATATGTGAACAACCCAAATAGGGAACTGCCTGTACGGCACCATTCTCCAGACAGGCCAGCCAACGGTTTAAGAACTTGTGGTTAGACTAGACTTCCTTTTTGGTCAAGAAGCATTCTGCGCATGTTCAGGTGGCTGTGTAATCGATTTCCTAATAAAAAGCTAGTGGTGTCTAGTATGCAGGGGGGAGTTTATTTCCCTGCGCAGAGAGTGAACTCCCCACACTGTAGCATTTTCTCTCTATCAAATAAAGGTGTGTTGTATCTGAAAGTGTCTTTGATTGTTGAGCCAGGACAAGTAGCAGAGGAGTTTAGGAATCAGAAACATCCCAGGGAACCAAACAGGCTGGCGAGCAGAGTGTTCTTTGCAGAAGCCCTTGCCTTTCTGTCCTATGCCTATGCCATCATTCATGCTATCCAGTCTCTGCTAATGTTGAGACCATATTTTCTGCCTACTTTCTTGTGCGTACCTTTTCCCTGCCTGATAAATAAAAAATTGGCTTCTATTTTTCTCCATAGAGGCAACTATATTAACACCATTTGGAGCTCCTCCAGATACATTTAGCTCCTGGAATCATGACATCATGAAACACCTGACCCCCAAGGCAGAACAGGATAAGTTAAAATTATATTAAAAGTTATTATCTAGAGATGTGATGTCACCACCTAGAAAGCCTCCCAACAAAAAACACAAATCTTTCAATAGAAAGAATACTATAAGAACACGTATGAAAACAGGAAGACATTCAAGGATAAGAGTCCTCTTAAATTTCATTACCCCCATACAAAAAAAATCCAGTGTTTGAATTCACAGTTCTCAGTATTTTACACAATAGAAAGATTATCCATGGGCCTACTTGCCCTGGAGGGGAAGAACAAAGAAGTCCCTGGACATCCCCCTGCCTCAGGCACAGGGTTTTACAGCAGAGTCCACACGTTGTTACCTCCCGCTCTTAAACCTCCTGTGTTTTCTCACTGCTTCTTCCGTCTTTTTTCTTGCCGTGGAAAATCCATTAAGATGGAATAGCTGCACAATGCCGTCTGACTATTAGTGCTAAGACTCCTCTAACTGGAAGCACACACACACACACACAAACACACACACACACACCCAACACATAGTCCCAAAGGACTTGACTGCTGGGGTTCTCCCTCTCCCTCTCTCACCCACACACACACAAGCATGGATCCAGTTCTGAATGAGAAACTACATTCAAACATCACCATAAACTTTGACTGATAAATGGAAGTACATTTCTGAATGTGGGTTTGTTATTTAAGATGCATTGTGACACAGCTTTTCACACTTGCATAAAGTACAGCAAATGATTGAGAACCTCTTGCATTTGTACCTTCTTGCATGGCATGTTTTGCGCCTGCACACGGTCATTAATTCTTCAGTTAAAGGTGGTTGCAAAACACCATCTACTTCCTCCCAGCTGCAGTCCAGTGGATTCAGAATTGTGTAGTCATTACACAGCAATAAAGCAATGGTAATTAAACAACACATAATAAAACCATGATAAAATCAGCTGCAAGGGGCTAAAGCAATACAGTATGTAATAAAATCAAAGTAAAATAAAACTCCCCAGTTGCTGGGGAACGTAAGTAGCAGGGTACTATTGCATTCATGTCCTACTCTGGGCTTCCCACAGGCAGCTAGTGGGCCCCTGTGTGAACAGAATGCTGGACTAGATGGACCTTGGTCTCATCCAGCAGGGCTCATCTGATGTTCTTATGATTAAAGCTCTGTATATTTTGCCAACAAAATGAGCTTTCTATATGCATTTCTCCATGAGTTCTCACAGATCCTGCATTTGTATGTCAGCCACCTAGGAAAATGGCCACCACAGAATTCATGCACCAGAAGGGGTATGTCTAGCCAGGTTAAATGTGTTCCTACGTTGGCCTGAAACATATACAGACTTCAAGATCCTATGCACTTCTGTTTGGTTTTTTTTAATATGGAGGTCTATGGCAGATCCTGGGCTATGGGTGTTTAGAAAGGCATATGTTAGCGGCAACATCTGCTCCTGAACACCAGTTTTATCATATCATTTCTTGGTTCACACATGGTATCCAGTGCATGGTATCCAGAAAGCCGCTGCAAGTCAGATAGCTACTCTGTGGTTTTTATGTACCAAAGGAGATCAGTCTGTTCCAGCATCAATTAACATTTACAATGCCAAAGTCTCAGCCCATGGTCTTTATGGGGCTGCAATCTGCATAAAAGCTGTCACAACAGACTTGAGCTGTATTCACGCCCATTGTTTATGGGCAGTTTTATAAGTACACAGATGTGCACCAGATGCAGTCATCTTTTTGGAACTGGTGAATGCCTTGTAAATGCTAGGACATGGTAGGCTGCTTTAAAACTCTGGTGCAGGACCCATACTTACAACAATGCCTCTGGCCTATTAATTCTTTTTTTCAAGGAATAGCCATGATAGTATGTAGATAAGCTGCCTCTCAAAAAGCCTGCAGCATTAGACTTTCCTCCTGTTTTCTCCTCCAAGCTGGGCTCAGTTGCTTAACTGATTTCATCACACAAAGGCCTAGGGATATCACTTTTAAGAGCTCTTGGCTCATGTTAATAACACTGCTTTCTTTTGATATTCCTGATGATAAATGTTTTCAGCTGATTATCATAAGAATCTCTACATTGTAAGATACCACACAGCTTTTACTTCTGTCAGATTAAATGTTCTCCCTCCCCACATTTACTGGGAAGGTATGGTGGTACTCCAATGGCCTCAGGAGTCTGCCCATGTAATGATAAAGTGGAAACTGTGAGTCATGCCCTTTCCTATTGGAACTTTTATTCTGCAATTTGTACCCAGCTAATTGACCCCGTTGGCCTCTTTGCTGAGTAGGTCAGTAGATTTTTATATAAGTTATATATTAGCAGATAAAACTCTTGAAGTTTTATTGGCACTGGCAAAATTTCTGTCAGTGGAGGAGACCGGAAGGCAGCTGGTGACATGATGGTTTGATTTTATTGTCCCAGGGGTTGTCAGAGTTTTTATGGGTTGCTGAGGTTGCTTACTATTGCATTGTACTTGTGTTCTGCTTTATATGAATTCTAATTGTATCTAAACCTGTAATGGTCCTAATCTTGGTCTAAAGGTCACAATAAGCAAAGAATCAATCAATTTCATGTTAAATTTACATTTATTTGTAGTCTGTCCCGTGATGGCATTCTTCTATTCCTTGTTTTCTGTGTTTCTGACATGAGTATTAAAGTCATGTAACTTTTAGTGGATTTCGTTCTTTGTAACTTGGAGTGCAACCCTATTGGATCCGCCCTTGGTACTTGAAAGCTTCTGAACTCGGAGGCTTACGAGTATCCAAAACAGAGCGGGAGGCACACCACACCTCCTGCTCTGCAGTTCAGCTAGATGGGCCTTTTTACCTGTCTAACTGAGGCGTTGGGGACCGGGAAGGAAGGAGGCTGAGGAGGGCTGGGGATATGGCGTCAGCCATCCCTTTTCCTCCCCACCCACTGGCATGCCCCTTTCCCCTCCTCTCCGAGCACGCGTTTGCAAGCTCATAGAGGCAGCCAGCAGGGTTTTCTCCAATCCGGCTGTGAGGGGGAGTCAGAGGGGAGCTCGGACGCCTGGGACTCCGGCCTCAGATCCAGGAATCTGAAAATGCTATGGTCCCCCAGGGGCCATAGGATTGTACTCCCTGGAAATGTTTGTTATTAAAGCACATTTCTAAAATTTTAATTTGTCTTTTAACTTGTGTAATGATCCATTCTGGCAGATCCTGCAGCACTCCTTGCCTCTTTCCAAGGCTTGCACAAGCAGCACCATAGCCCAGATGCATTCACTCAACTGCCACTGGCTCCAAAAATAATTGTCCGGGTGCCTGGATTGCTAAAGAGGGTAATGAGCAGGCAGCATCTTCCCGGCTCCAAAGTTTTGCAAAAGCATTTTTCTTCTTCCTGTCATGATTTTTTCATTGATGACATACATGCAAACCATGAAAAATACAACATATAAAAGAACATGTAGTATGGATAGTAAAATAATCCATTTAGGGAACAATCCTATTGAGATAGGTGGCTGCCTCCGAAAGCAAGGCAGGAGAAGCACAGAGGGGATCATTTCCTTTGCACTCCTCCTGCATTGCATTTTTGGCTAGACAGCCAATTGCGGCTGTCTAGCTGTGGGAGGACGGAGCAGGGAAGGAGGCTGCTGCATGACACATTGGATTTGTCATACAGGCATTTCCGCCATCCCCACCCCAGAACGCCCCCAGCCACACCCCCTTTCAGCCGCTCCATGCTCCTCTTGCGAGCGCGGAGGACAGGGTTGTTCTGCACTGCCTCCGAAGTAGCACAGAAGTGGGGAGAGGTCAGTTCCTGGAAAACAACATATCCTATGGCCATCTAGCCACTGTCTAGCAGCCATAGGATTGCTCCCTCCAGAATTCAACAAAATCAGTGATAGTATTAATGTCATTATACGCAAATAGAACATGGGTTGATACCTGATTACAATAAAAAAATATTTAGGGTACAATCCTATGCATATTTAGACAGAAAAAAGGCCTACAACTCACAGTATACCCCAGCCAGCTATGCTGGTTGGGGCATGCTGGGAGTTGTAGGCTTTTTTCTGTCTAAACATGCATAGGATTGAGCCTTTACTTGGTACAGCCACTAACAAATGCAATTCATGACAGCTGTCGATATGGGACACTTCCTACTTTTAGGACTGAAGGGAGGCTACTACTAGCTCCAAAACAGATGAGCAGGATATAAGGTCCCACAGACTGATATCCTTACTCAAGGCTTAGCTATGGTTTTAGTGGCAATATGAAGCAAATTGATCAAAAATTACATGGTGATGGACCAAATCAGGTTACAAACATGTAAGTCCAATATTTAAAGGACACTGAATATAATTACATTTGTGAAAATTCATCAGATACCATCTGCCCTGATTTCCTTTGATTCCAAGAAAGACTATGATAGACTTGAATGGGAATTAAAAAAACATTTTAATTTTGGTCTCTTTTTTTTGCAGTGGATTGATACCATAGGAACCAAACCATTTTTTTCTAGAGGCACTTGTCAAGATGTCCATTATCACTCTTACTACAAATAGGACATTTTGGAACTGCTATTAGACAGAACTCAAATATTTAAGGTAAAGCTATTTTTAATAACTAGGATATCTATACATTTATAAATGACTTGGATGAGAGTATAATCAGGATGCTTATCAAATTTGCAAATGACACAAAGCTGGAAGGGGTAAATAACACTAACTGTAGAAGACAGAATCAAGATTCCAAACAATCTTGACAGGTTGGAGTGCTGAACTGAAACCAACAAGATGAAATTTAGCAGAGATATATGTAAAGTCCTGCATTTAAGTACAGAAGTCGAGGGAGGAGGGAGGAGGACTGGCCTGGCAGCACTGTGTGAAAAGGATCTAGGTGTCCTAGGGCGCAGTCTTACGCATATTGAGACAGAAAAAAGTCCTACAGCGCCCAGCATGCCCCAGCCAGTCATGGTAGCTAGGTATGCTGGGCATTGGAGGACCTTCTTTCTGCCTAAACATGTGTAGGATTGCACCCTAAGTTGATCACAAGCTAAACATAATCACAAGCTTGCACAATAATGCTGAAAATGCTCACATTCTAAATCCTCCAGACATCCTCCCATCTCACCCAATAGCAATATTATCACGCACAATGCGTAACAACACCGTGCTTAGCAAAGGGGTAAAGTCGCCGAAGCTCTTAAAGCACTGTGTAGCATTTCCAAAGCTTGTGAACGGGAGAGGCTTTTGAGCAGGGGCGGCCCTCCCATGTAGCAGGGTGAGATGCCAGCCTCAGGAGGTGTGCTGCAAGGAGTGGATTGGGCCCCCCCCCACCGCCCCGCTGTCCCAAATGCCACCTTCGCATGGTCCTTGCAGCGCTTGGGGCTGTGGCATTGTTATTCGTGCTCCTCCACTCCAGACTAGCCCTTCTCTCTACTGCTGCAGCTGCTTTTGTCCACCTCCCTCCACCACGACCCACATCAGCAGGTCTCTCCCCCTGCTCTGCCTGCCTGCCAGCCCACCACCACTATCACCACCACCACCACTCACGCTCTTACATCACCAGCCCAGGTCACCACCTCGCTCCCGCTGCCTCCCAGGCAGTCACCGACGTGCCATCGCCACTGCCCAGGCTGCAGTGGGACATGCGTGCCATGTGCGGGTGGGTGGGATCTCATCACCCAGAAGAAGCCACCACCATGCCACATCGCCTGCCCTTGTTTTCCCCAGTCCAGACGGCAGCATGCTGCAGCAAAGGAGAGGAGAGGCTGGAGTGGCTTCTCTTCCCCAGCGCACCACCTGAACCCGGACAGGGAAGGGGAAGAAATAATACAAACAACTCAAGGGCTCTGGGAGCTCCTTCCTGGGTGGACCGACCCAAGCCTGCCTGGCCTCCATCCTCCCAACTCAAGCGCATGACAGCTGTGCTTGCACTCTGGGGAAATGGTGTAGCGACGCTTCTGGTAAGGGGAAGGGCAGGTGCAGCACATGCGTGTGGACTGGGCTGTTGCGCAGTACCTCAAGAATGGCAAGCCAGCAGCTACACAGCACGTGGTGGCACTGAGGTTTGTAGGACAAAAATGTTAAAACTAAAGAAATAGCACCCTCAGCTACAGTGTCAGTCCTTATCAAAGCAAATGGAAAACAATAGGTGTTTGAAATTTAATATGTGAGGAATATGTAAATGTCTGCTGCATCTCTCTCTGTTTTTTCCTTCTAATTCTCCCCCCCCACACACACACTTTATTTATGTGTATGCTTAAAACATTCCAAAGAGAAATGTTACTGTAAACAGAACAGGATGCATACACATTTTAAAAATAAAATACTATCCTTAACCAAACGATGCATATAAAAAGTTATATAGCTGTTTAAAACTGAATGTTTAATTATATACACTTCTGCCTCACTTCTGTAGAGGTCTGTCTCAGTTCCTGCTGGGCTTTTCCTGATTTTGTCTCTCCCCTGCCCACTTTTTTTTTCAATGTGTGTTTAATCCAAGAAGTGTTACTGTGAGCTGGAATCAAAAGAAGCCTGAGCAGTGGCATGGAGCTAAAACCTGCAGGAGAGAGTGTAGAAAGAAAAGTGCAAAAGTTAACTCCAGTAAAGGTAGTGAAAGAGCTGCACAATTTAGGGCTCACATAATTGCCTCTAAACCATCTTATTAATTGATCTTGGCACTACTCATTCATTGCCTAAACTAGAGATTTGTCATTGAAAAAAGAAACTCACTCCTAAATCACTGTCTAAATGTGTCCAGTATATACATTCTTTGATGCACTCCTTTTTCCTCATCCCTTTAGATACAGAGCTTCACCACACAAGGCTAAAATCCCACATCCTTACTGGAGCTTCTGCTTCCGGATTCTTTGCAGGATTAAGATCAGCTCCTTTATATGGGCGGACACATGCTTTGAATCAGGGAATTCCTTTCTTGGCAAGTTCTATATGTTTCATTTTACAGCCACTAGATGGCGCTGTGGTTATAGCAGAACTGTGCAGTTGCACACAGCGGATATATCAGAGTAATGTTCCTTACAGGGTTATCTCTGATCTTTTAAAAAGCAGGACAAAAGGTCAGAAAATGTGGGAGACGCCTTGGAGGTTGATGACATCATATAAAGGACCCATAAATGTCTAGGAGTAACCAATCATGAGCATGCAGTAAAAGCTTCATGTAGATATGTTCTCTGACAGAGGAACAGGTTTGTGGCTCCCCCTCTCATTACTGAATCGGGGTGGGGTGGGGGTGTCATTTTCCAATTTGCCTCAGGCAGCAAAATGTCTTGGGCCTGTTCGCAGCCTTCACACCTCTCTTCTTCATGCAGATCTTCCTGTTCCTTCTACAGCATTCTGCGCATGCCTATGTGCACCTACTTACAAACTTGATTTTTATTTTGGAGGATGGGTTGATGCTTAGTATGGTTTCAGAATTGACTGTGGGCACCATCACATGAGGCTTTTATTATGCACTTGTGGTGGGTCACTCATGGAAGTTTGTGAGTCTTTTTCATGAGGTTGTCAACCTCCAGGGCACATCTAGAGGTATTTCCTGGTTATTCCATGTTAAAAAGATCCAGAGATAATGAGGTATTAAAAATATGTCAGATTATTGCGTTATTAAAACAGCCACTAGGTGGTGCTGTTTCACTGAGTTCTACAGAACCTTGAAAATTAAAAACTTCCCCTCCCAGCAATCACATGATCGCCATCTGGGAGCCCGCTGTAAATGTGAAAAGGCTCCACAACGGTAGGACTGCAGGTTTTTTCTTTAGTGTAGGGTCTCCCTGTCTCTCTTTAATAAGGATTACCTGCCATGCTTCAAACTGCCTTTACACACAGCACCTCCCTTCCTCCTCCCCGTACCAAGGTACTGGACACTGAAAGTTTGTATATTGCTGTTTGAATTCATTTTTTTTAAAATTGCTATTATATTGACCAAAACCCTTCCTGAAAGCACTGTGTGTTACAGTTCAACAGTGCGTGCAAGCACCTTTGCTTGTCTGTTGTTAGTGACTCAAAAACCACCCAATACCTCTGCATAGCCCACCATGATTTCCAGCATATACAGAGAGCAGATGCAGGAAATTCAGGACAGTGGATGGATGCTGTAGTCAAACATGGGAAGCTGCAATACAGACATGAGCCATCCACCCTACCCCATATATACTTTCTGTCTTCCCTGGGACTATTTCCCACATTTACAGTTGCACAGTGAGAGCTCAATCCTATTCAAATGTAGTTGTGCCTAAACCCGCTAATTTTCAATGTCACTGGTGCAATTGCAAAAATAAAAAAGTAATTTAGCCAGCACCTGGTGTGATTGCTCAGGTCGCAAATAGGAAACAACTGATTAAAGGCTGATTGTGGACAGGACATACCAGGAAATGATTAATGCTGAAAAGCTCCAGTACAGGAAGAAACTACAGCCATGTTTTCTTACTCCACAATGGACAGGCCAGCACTGCAACCATGTTTGAAGTTTTAAAAAAGAAATACAGAACTGCTACAAATCAGGCCTGACAAAAGCACTGGAGACAACGCTGAAAATAGCAGAGTGCCGTGGTTTTGCCATTCACAGAGACAACATCTGGATTCTCCAAAAAGCTGAGTGATCCAGTGATGTTCATTCCAGACAAAACACCCAGCATAGCAGCAACCTCTGTATAGGATCAGTCTGTAAAGTCTGAAGCAAGATGTTCCTGGGCAATGTACTCTGCCTTCCATCTCATTCTTTGCAACCAGCAGCCACACCCTGATCTTTCTTTCTTTCTTTCTTTCTTTCTTTCTTTCTTTCTTTCTTTCTTTCTCTCTTCCTTCCTTCCTTCCTTCCTTCCCTCCATTTATATACTGCCCAACAGCTGAGGCTCTCTGGGAAGTTCATAACAATTAAAGCCATAAAATACAACATGATAAAATATAAGACTTCAAAAGTTTAAAAGTAGCATGTAAAACCAAAATAAAACCTAACAGTAGTTACAACCCAGGGAAAGGCTGGGTGAAAATGTGCATTTAGGTGCTTGAAAGATGCCACATTTTGTGCCTCCCAAACTGCACAGAGGAGGGTTTTCCAGAGGGTGGGTATCAGTACGGAGAAGGCCCGTCGGGGTTCTTCATGCCAATGTTCCTTTTGTTTTGGAATGACCAGCGAGGCTTCCTCTAATGATCTTAGATGTCACCTGGGTATATATAAGGGGAGGTGGGCTGCTAGGTATCCTGGTCTCAAGTTGTTCAGCGCTTTATATGATAATAACATAACCTTAGGCAGCCAGTGCAGTTCTTTTAACACAGGTGTTGTGTGAGGGGTCCCAGTGAGCACCCTGGCTGCTGCATCCTGCACTAACTGCAGCTTTTGAACCACACATGAAGGTAGCCCCACATGGAGCACATTGCAATAGTGTAATTGTGAGGTTACCAGTGCATGGATCACCATGGCTAGGCTATCCCTATCCAGGAAAGGGCATAGTTGGCATACCAACTGGAGTTGGTAATGGGTGCAGGACAGACACAGAGGACAGATGCTGATTATTCATTTTGGAGGCAGTTCTCCTTGTAGATTAGTTGCCTGTGTGTTTCATGGCACCATGTTTGTGGAACCGGCAGCCATTTTGTGTCACTTCAAATGGCTCTCTGAGGCGCTCCCTCTCAGCTGACTGGATTCAGGAGCCGTCCAAGGGGAGGTGGGAGTTTCCTGCCTTTTCTTCCATATATCGTCATTCCCTGTATCTCCACCTACTGGAGGATCTGTGGAGTCCAGTTAAATCACAGTTGTTTTGTTTTTTAATAATTCAGAGGATTATGCTCTCTCCTATGGAACAGTGGTCATTCCTCACAACTTAATGCACTTGTACAATGGTGGCTGCTCAGCTGAGGAAAAGAGAGATGGCTGATCCACCGATGGCCATGCTGACCGTCCTTCAGCCCCTCCAAAATATCTCAGACGAAAGCGAGGGCCCCAACACACCCAGGCTGAGAGAGAGCAACCTAAAGTGAATGGGGCTATCAGAATAATTATTGATGCCTGAGGAAAGCTGGTGTCGGATTGTGGCTATGAGAATGAGAGCTCTTGGAGATTGCTGCCGTGACTCTCACTTCTGCTGTGATCTTACCTGGTGGCCTGAGCCACGATCTCTATTCCTATCGACAACATGGGACAATTATAGGTCTATGGGGCCACGAAGAGTCGGACACGACTGACCGGCTGAACAACAAAATCTTAAAGGGCTTTTCTTAAAGATCACAACAAAACAATGTATGTGAAATACTTTGAACATGCAATGCCAAGAATTATTAGATCTTTTGCCACATGTATGGAGTTTGGGGCTTTCTAGATGAGGCTTTTATGGCACTGTCACCCTGCCTCATTCACTGAAGTTTACAGCGGGTTGCATCTTCTACTCATGACCCTCCCATGTTTTCTTACCACTTCTTCCATCTTTTTCCATAATGCAGAAAATCTATTAAAGCAGGGGTGGGCAACTTGTGGCCTCCAGATGTTTTGGCCCACAACTCCCATCGTCTCTTACCATTGGATATGCTGGCTAGGGCTGACAGGAGTTGTACACTGAGGGCCACAAATTGCCTATGCCTGCATTAAGGAGAAAAAGATGGAACAGCTGCACAATGCCTTCTGATTTCTAGTACTAGGAGTCTTCCATCTGGAAGCACCATGGGAGGCTGGGAGCTTCTCTACATTATGGAAAAATCCCACAGCCTTACTGGGGCTTTCTGCTTCTGTTTCTGTGGCACGGTTAGGATAGGCTCCTTTAGACGATGAACATATGACATGGAATTGAAAACGCCCTTTCGCGGCAGCCTTACCCGGGCTTTCTATATTTTCAGTGAAACAGGGCCATCTAGTGGTTGAATTATAGTGCTACACCGGTTATCTCCAATCTTTTTGAAAGTGGGATAAATGGAGGAAAGTGTGGGAGATATCCTGGAGGTTGACGACATTGTGTAAAGAATCTGCAAACTTCCGTGAGTGGCCAATCACGAGTGTGCAATAAATCGCTCATGTAGACACACCCTGCGTGCTCCCAGACAAGGTTTTTACTGTGCAGTTGCACTGCCTCAGTCATGGAATTCGACAGGAGGGCCAGATAAACATTGTCTTCTATTTGTAGCCCTCTTATGTTTTTCCATCACTTCTTTTATCTTTTTTCTTACCAGAAAAAACCCTTAAAAAAAGATGGAATAGCTGCACAATACCTTTTGAGTTAGTGAAAAGCACCTTTTGTCTAGAAGCACTGCCAGTGTATAGTTCTGTAATTTCATGGGTACTTATGCTTGCTTTCCTTGTTTGCTAAGAACATTTTGGGATTCACCCCCCCTGAGTTGCCAGTACAACTACTCATCCTGTTTTTTGTTTTCACTTGAAACTGCAGTAACATCAGGGGCTTGATCCCGTTGCCGGTATGGTGTTGTTCTATGAGACTCAGTTAAAACTGTACTGTCAGAATTTGGGCGCCTTCTGTCATTTTCATGAGAAAGATTAGAACACTCCAGTATGAACTCTCATGATTATTCTTGGAACTGAGCCCATACAGATAACCCTATTAGCCCTGGGTGATCCCTTTTACTGCAGGGTAGATTGATCATCCTTATAATCCTGCCAAGTGGTATGAAGGATTTTATCTTGCATCAGGATCAAATCTGTGGTATGGCATGCGACAAAATGGAAATCTGTATCCATACACTGAAATACCCTTCAGCCCTACCTGTTTTCCAGGGACAGTCTTCATTTTGTCTCTTGAAAATCACTGTCCCTGTTTTTGTCTTTGAGAAAAATTTGGGGGATAGCCTTTAAAATACATTTATTGTACACACACACACATGCACAAGAACTGCTAGTCTACAAGTTTAACATTTAGCTCACTTCCCAGAATCCCATAAGATCCCAGAGTCTCCGATGTCATGTGGCTTTAGAATGGTGTCTTTAGCTGTTGTTAAAGGCTGTTGATGACAGTTGCTGGCCATTGGCATTTTGAATACAGGGAAATCTTGCAAATTATATTTAGGGTTTACATCTAGGGGTGTAAACAGAGGTTGTGGAACTTTACTGGAGTAATGTAACTATTGCCTGCCTTAACTTGGAAAAAATTAGAACCATAGAACAAAGCTGTCCTTATATAAAATTAATACACAGAAAAGGAAAGGATCGCCTTCTCCTTATTGATCGAATAAACACACAAAAGAGAGGCCCACAACCACAGCTTTTGCACAGCCTGAGTTGGTGGGGGTGGCAGTAGTGGGAAATATGCCACTGGCAAAAGCGGCTTCCAGGCAGGGCCTAGCGCTACCAAGCGAAAGACATTGTGCAGCTATTCCATCTGTTCCTCCTGGGATGAAAACAATTCAAATAGCCTGCTGGAATGGCCGCTGCTAAGTGACAGTTGAGGGAGGGCCAAAGATAGCTAATATCTCAGGAGAGGCAGTGGAATGGTCCAGCTTCTCTTCTTTCCCTGCAACTTGCTGGAATGGCTGCCGCTGGGTGACACTAAAATCCCAGTTGGGATAAACCTATATGCCAAATCTACAGAGAAATGAGTAAAAACTAGATTTGGGGGTGGGAGAAATAGCAAAGAAGTGAATATAAAGCAATCTTTTAACACAGCAGTCCCCAACCTTTTTGGCACCGGGGACTGGTTTCGTGGAAGACAATTTTTCTACAGACTGGGGAGGGATGGTTTCGCTGGCGGACTTCCGGCTGCTGGGATGCAAATGGTATCCACATAGCGGATGCCATTTGCGTCCCTGTTCTTTGCAGTAATAGGCTACGTAAAGATTTACGTAGCCTATTACTTGAAGAACAGGGACGCAAATGGCATCTGCTATGCGGACGCCATTTGCCTCCCAGCAGCCAGAAGTCCACCAGCGGCCGGAGCTGGCTGGCAGCTCTGCAGACTTGCCGCGGAGCAGAGCCAGCCGGGGCTGGCAAGGATTCTGGGGGGAGGGACAGATCGCCTCCCCCCCCGCGGACCCCCACGGACCCAAGGTAAGGGAGTTTTGCACACCCCTACCACGGCCCATTTCCTAACAGGCCACAGACCGGTACCAGTCCGCAGCCTGGGGGTTGGGGACCCCTGTTTTAACAGGACTGTTGCCCAATTAAAGTACTAACTCTAGCTGGGTAATCACTTAATCTAGTATATCTGCATACTTTCCACATGAAGAAGAGCATTTCTACACAAGACTTTTATTACATGCTCGTAATTGGTCACTCATGGACGTTTGCGGGTCCTTTACACGATGTCGTCAACTTCCAGGACGTCTCCCGTGCTTTCTGACCTTTATCTCGCTTTTAAAGAGATCAGAGACAACCCGTTAAGGAACATTGGTCCAATATATCAGCTGTGTGTAATTGTGCAGTTCTGCTATAACCACAGCACCATCTAGTGGCTGTAAAATGAAACTTAATGAAACTTATAGAACTTGCCAAGAAAGGAGTTCCCTGATTCAAAGCACATGTCCACATGTGCAAAGGAGCCAATCTTAATCCCACAAAGAATCCAGAAACACAAGCCCCAGTAAGGATGCAGGATTTTAGCCTCGTGTGGTGAAGCTCCAAGAATGATACTTTTGAAGAAAAAGGTGTTGTGGCAGGTGTCATCCTAGAAGAAGATGTTCTTTCTCATACTGGAAGGAATGCTTCTTAAGGTGTCAATTGTCAACTGCAGTTTTTAAGTTCTGTTGAAAAGCGAATTATTTTCAAAACTGAAATCTGTTGCTTGGTTAATCGGGGGCACCTTTTTAGTAAATCAAAAAGTTTTAAAATAGATTAATCTATTAAATGAAGTTAAAGTAGGTACAGGGCACTGGCAAATTGGAAGAACTTCAGTGAGGTGGCCAGGTAGATGACCTGAGCTGTGGATATGGGTGTTTAACAGGACTAAATTATTGTAAATGAAAATATATTGTGTCTGGGTCTGCACTCTGGCCTCATCCCTCAGCCAGAGACCCGAGGGCCACGGGGAGGCTGCACCTCCGGCCTCCTGGGAAGAACATCATGACAAAGGGGAGACCAACCTGGCCCAGTACAGCGGCCAGCGATGGATTTGCTTTCTTTCCCCTCCTCCCTCCCAATCCCTTTTCCCTCTGTGTCGTGTCTTTTAGACTGTAAGCCTGAGGGCAGGGACTGTCTTAATATTATCCTTTGTAAGCCACTCTGGAAGCCTCCTTTGGCCAAAGGGTGGGGTAAAAATGCTCTAAATAAATAAAATAAATAATAAAATGAAATAATAAAAATCAAGCTGGCTAATCAGTTTAAGATTACAGCCATATATTGTAACAGGAACCTGTTGTTGTTGTTCAGTCGTTCAGTCGTGTCCGACTCTTCGTGACCCCATGGACCATAGCACGCCAGGCCTTCCTGTCCTGCACTCTCTCCCGGAGCGTGCTCAAGTTCATATTCATTGCATTGGTGATGCTATCTAGCCATCTCATCCTCTGCTGTCCCCTTCTCCTTTTGCCTTCAGTCTTTCCCAGCATCAGGGTCTTTTCCAGGGAGTTTTCTCTTCGCATTAGGTGGCCAAAATATTTGAGCTTCAGCTTCAGTATCTGTCCTTCCAATGAGCACTCAGGGTTGATTTCCTTTAGGATGGACTGATTTGACCTCCTTGCAGTCCAGGGGACTCGTAAGAGTCTTCTCCAGCACCACAGTTCGAAAGCATCAATTCTTCGGCGCTCAGCCTTCCTTATAGTCCAGCTCTCACAGCCATACATTACTACTGGGAAAACCATAGCTTTGATTAGACGGACCTTTGTCGGTAAGGTGATGTCTCTGCTTCTTACTATGCTGTCTAGGTTTGCCATAGCTTTCCTCCCAAGGAGCAAGCGTCTTTTAATTTCATGGCTACAGTCACCGTCTGCGGTGATCTTGGAGCCCAAGAAAGTAAAATCTGTCACTGCTTCCATTTCTTCCCCTCCTATATGCCAGGAAGTGATAGGGCCAGATGCCATGATCTTAGTTTTCTTAATGTTGAGTTTCAAACCAGCTTTTGCACTCTCCTCTTTCACCCTCAACAAGAGGCTCTTTAGAACCTCTTCGCTTTCTGCCATTAGGGTGGTATCGTCTGCATATCGGAGGTTGTTGATAATTCTCCCAGCAATCTTAATTCTGACCTCTGATTCATCCAACCCGGCATTTCTCATGATGTACTCTGCATATAAGTTAAATAAGCAGGGTGACAATATGCAGCCTTGTCGTACTCCTTTCCCAATTTTGAACCACTCGGTTGTTCCATGTCTGGTTCTTACTGTTGCTTCTTGACCCTCATACAGGTTTCTCAGGAGACAGGTAAGGTGGTCTGGTACTCCCATCACTTTAAGAATTTGCCACAGTTTGTTGTGGTCCACACAACCAAAGGCTTTAGCGTAGTCAATGAAGCTAAACGAAATAGACGTTTTTCTGGAATTCTCTTGCTTTCTCCATGATGCAGTGAATGCTGGCGATTTGATCTCTAGTTCCTCTGCCTCTTCGAAACCCAGCTTGTACTTCCGGTAGTTCTCGGTTCGCATACTGCTGAAGCCTAGCTTGTAGGATTTTGAGCATCACCTTGCTGGCATGTGAAATGAGTGCAATTGTGCGGTAGTTTGAACACTCTTTGGCATTGTCCTTCTTTGGAATTGGAATGTAAACTGACCTTTTCCAGCCTTGCGGCCATTGTTGAGTGTTCCAAATTTGTGCTGAATGCAGCACTTTAACAGCATCATCTTTTAGGATTTTAAATAGCTCAGCTGGAATACTCCGCTAGCTTTGTCATCTCCGTTAGCTTTGTTGTTAGTAATGCTTCCTAAGGCCCACTTGACTTCACTCTCTAGGATGTCCGGCTCAAGTTCAGTGACCGCACTATCATGGCTATCAGGGACATTAAGATCTTTCCTGTATAGTTCTTCTGTGTATTCTTTCCACCTCTTCTTAATCTCATCTGCATCTGTTAGGTCCCTGCCTTCTTTGTCCTTTATCATGCCCGTCTTTGCACAAAACGTTCCCTTGAGATCTCCAATTTTCTTGAAGAGATCTCTAGTCTTTCCCATTCTGTTGTTTTCCTCGATTTCTTTGCATTGTTCATTTAAGAAGGCCTTCTTGTCTCTCCTTGCTATTCTCTGGAACTCTGCATTCAGTTGGATATATCTTCCCCTTTCTCCCTTGCTTTTCGCTTCCCTTCTTTCCTCAGCTACTTGTAAAGCCTCATCAGACAGCCACTTGGCTTTCTTGCATTTCTTTTTCTTTGGGATGGATTGAGTTGCTGCCTCCTGAACAATGTTATGGACCTCCGTCCATAGTTCCTCAGGCACTCTGTCTATCAGGTCTAATCCCTGAAATCTATTCCTCACCTCCACTGTATATTCATCAGGGATATGATTGAGGTCATACCTGAATGGTTTAGTGGTTTTCCCTACGTTCTTCAATTTCAGCCAAAATTTTGCAACAAGAAGCTCATGATCTGAGCCACAGTCAGCTCCAGGTCTTGTTTTGACTGACTGTATAGAGCTTCTCCATCTTTGGCTGCAAAGGACATCATCAATCTGATTTCGATATTGACCATCTGGTGATGTCCATGTGTAGAGTCGTCTCTTGTGCTGTTGGAAAAGAGTGTTTGCTATGATCAGCATGTTCTCTTGGCAAAACTCTATTAGCTTTTGTCCTGCTTCATTTTGTACACCAAGGCCATGCCTGCCTGTTATCCCAGTGATTTCTTGACTTCCTATTTTAGCATTCCAATCCCCTATGATGAAGAGGACATCTTTTTTTGGTGTTAGTTCTAGAAGGTGTTGTAGGTCTTCATAGAACCGATCAACCTCAGCTTCTTCGGCCTCAGTGGTTGGGGCATAGACTTGTATTACTGTGATGTTGAATGGTTTGCCTTGGATTCGTACTGAGATCATTCTATCATTTTTAAGATTGTACCCCAGTACTGCTTTTCCCACCCTTTTGTTGACTATGAGTGCTACTCCATTTCTTCTAAGGGATTCTTGCCCACAATAGTAGATATGATGGTCACCTGAATTAAATTCGCCCATGCCTGTCCATTTGAGTTCACTGATTCCCAAGATGTCGATGTTCAATCTTGCCATCTCATGTTTGACCACCTCCAGCTTACCTTGATTCATTGATCTGACATTCCAGGTTCCTAAACAATATTGTTCTTTACAGCATCGGATTTTCTTTTCACCACCAGACACATCCACAGCTGAGTGTCCTTTCGGGTTTGGCCCAGCCGCTTCACTCTTTCTGGCGCTACTTGGAAATACCCTCTGCTCTTCCCCAGTAGTATATTGGACACCTTCCGACCTGAGGGGCTCATCTTCCGGCATCATATCTTTTAGCCTTGTGATATGTTCCATGGGGTTTTCTTGGCAAGAATACTGGAGTGGGTTGCCATTTCCTTCTCCAGTGGACCACATTTTGTCAGAACTCTCTGCCATGACCTGTCCGTCTTGGGTGGCCCTGCACGGCATAGCATCTGGCTTCACTGAGTTACGCAAGCCCCTTCGCCACAACAAGGCAGTGATCCATGAAGGGGAACAGGAACCTACTGCATTACAATCATCCAGTATTAAGACGAACAACAGCTTTAGGGTTGTTGTTGTTTTTCCAGACAGAGAGTGGGCACCCCCAGGAAACAAGAACTTTATTGGCTATAGGGAGCCTATGTAACAATGGATCTATATGTAATCAGCACTGTAATCCACTATCACAGATACTTGCATCACAGAGTGACACAGGGGTTTAACACACGATGCTGCAACAAGACCAGAAACCAACTTGAGTCACTGATGGGCAGTTTGTCGGATATTCAGTTCCTCACATTATCTCTAGACAAATTCAAACATTAAATTGTGGTAGATTACTATTGCCATCTGACAGATTCATATGGGGTAGCCGTATTAGTCTGAGGTATGAAAACAATAGCCTGTGGCACCTTAAAGACTAACAGTCTTTATCACTAAGGCATGAGCTTTCGTGGGCTAAACCCACTTTGTCAGATGCAGGAATGGATAGAAACAAGATGGGAAAGTCAGTTACAGGCAGGTAGAAAGCAAAATTCTGTTTAAAGAGACATCTACAATATTAAAGAAAGTGAACTGCAAGATAGGACTTGGACTCTACACACTGTAATGACTAAGCCATTCAGACGATCTGTTCAAGCCAAATTCCAAGGTGTTAAACTTAACAATGAATGTCAGCTCTGAGGTCTCACGCTGAATTCTGTCTCTAAAGTTTCTCTGTTGCAAGACAGCCATTTTAAGGTCTGTTACCGAATGACCTGGAAGGCTGAATTGTTCCCCCACAGGTTTGTTGGTATTTCTTAATGTCACATTTGTGCCCATTTATTCTCCTGCGCAAGGACTGTCTGTTTGGCCCATGTATATGGCAGAAGGGCATTTCTGACACATGATGGCATATACCACATTTGAGGATGTGCAGTTGTATGATCCCCTGATGGTGTGTCTGCAGCCATTTAGTCCAGTGACAGTGTTGTCTGGGTAGATGTGGGGACAGAGCTGGCAGTGGTGTTTGCTGCAAAGCTGGGCTCCAGTGCTGTCTGTCTGAGGTGGTACATTGTTGTATGTGACCAGCTGTTTGAGATTTGCAGGTTGTCTGTATGCAAGTAAAGGCCTCCTACCTACTTCCTGTAAGAAGTGAGGATCATTTTTCAAAATGGGTTGTAAGTCCCTGATGATGCGTTTTAGTGGTTTAAGCTGGGAGCTGTAAGTAACAAGTGGAGTTCTGTTGTTTTTCCTCTTGGGCCTGTCTTGTAGCAGGTGGCTTTTGTGTACTTGTCTGGCCCTGTTAATCTGTTTCTTTACCATATCAGGTGGGTATTGTTATTTTAGAAATGCCTGCTGTAGACCACACCAGGCTTTTTATCCAGCAACTTACCAGGGCTTTTGTTTCCGGATTCTTTGCAGGATTAAAATCAGACCCTTTACACGGGTGGACATGGGCTTTGAATTAGGGAATTCTGCTCTCAGCAAGTTCTATATGTAGAATCATAGAATAGTAGGGTTGGAAGGGGCCTACAAGGCCATCGAGTCCAACCCCCTGCTCAATGCAGGTAATGCAATGTTTCATTTTGCAACCACTAGATGGTGCTGTGGTTATAGCAGAACTGTGCAATTTCACACAGCTGATATATCAGATTAAAGTTCCTTATCAGGTTATCTCCAACTTTTAATAAGTGGGATAAAGGTCAGAAAGTGCAGAAGATGCCCTGGAAGTTGATGACATCGTGTAAAGCAGTGGACCCCAACCTTTTTGGCACCAGGGACCAGTCTCGTGGAAGACCATTTTTCCATGGACCGGGGGGGGGATGGGACCAGGCCACAGTTGGGGTGTGGGAACCCCCTTTACCTTGGGTCCACGGGGGGGGGGAGGCAATCTGTCTCTCCCCCCCCCCGAAACCTCACTGGCGCTGGCCAGCTCCGCTCCACGGAGAGTCTGCGGAGCTGCTGGCCGGCTCCAGCTGTTGGTGGACTTCTGGCCGCTGGGATGCAAATGGCGTCCATGTAGCGGACGCCATTTGCATCCCTGTTCTTTGCAGTAACAGGCTATGTAAAGATGTACGTAACCTATTACTTGAACAACAGGGATGCAAGTCCTAGTGGCTGGAAGTCCGCCAGTGGCCGGAGCTGGCTGGCAGCTCCGCAGACTCACCACAGAGCGGAGCTGGCCAGGGCTGGTGAGGATTCCAGGGGGGGGAGGGACGGATTGCCTCCCCCCACCGCGGACCCAAGGTAAGGGGGTTCCCACACCCCTATTGCTGCCCAGTTCCTAACAGGCCACGGACCAGTACCAGTCCGTGGCCCGTGGGTTGGGGACCCCTGGTGTAAAGGACCCACAAACTTCTGTGAGTGACCAATCACAAATGTGGAATAAAAGCCTTCTGTAGAAATGCTCTCTGTCAGAGGAACAGGAACAAATATGGTTGTATCACAGGGCTTAGCTGTAGATGATGGATTGTGTGGTGTGTTTAGGGTGGTAGCTGGAGGTATATAGTGGTCTGTGGGATCTTGGTACAAGGTGGTATTTATATGTCCATTCTGGAGCTGTACAGTGGTGTCCAGAAAGGGAACCTGTTGCATGGACTGGTCTATGTTAATCTGGTACTGAAAAGGGTTAACAAAGAGTAAAGATAGCTGATTTAATCTGGGAGAGGCCTACAAGAAGAACCCCTGGAAGACCCCAGACTCGTAACCAGCTCTATATTCCAGACCCTTGACCCCTGGGCAAGAAGACCGTGAAGTTTTATTGTATACTAAATGATGTTATTTTACTGAGACTCTAACTGAGATTTTTCAGGACTGTCTTTGAAGAAGGGAAAAAATGCAACTGTCTTTACAAGCGGCTTCACAGAGCTTGCTCAAGGCCACAATGTGCTGGCAGAGTGTCTAAATGAGATGAACAGCAGAACTGAGCATGCTCAGATGCCTACTGAGAGGAGGAAATGTACTATTTTGACTTCTCGTGGTGTACACCTGCTGATAAGAGAATGTCCCTACTCGAAGCTAGTTGGGCGGGGAAGTGCAGCCCTGAGCACGAGCGACAACTAGGAGGAGGTGTTTGGGCGGATATCACCCAAAATGGCCAAAGATGACTGGTTCAAAGAAGATATACCAAAGAGAAAGGCGTCAATCAAGATAGCATGCCCAGATGGTAGACTTTGGGTCATATGTTGGGACATTTCAAACTAGCCCGTTTGTAATGGTGCCAGACACGTTCCCCAGACACATGAAATTATGGGAGATAGATGGGACACCTGGTTTCTGATTGGTGAACAAATGCTCTAACCTCGTGCATCCCATTTCCTATTGGAGGCTGATTGTCTCATTGCTCCTTGGGCCCCACCTTTGACCAGAGCAAGGGGATAAAAGCCCAGGGAATGGGAGCTCCGGTGTGGTGTTTTTTGTTCCTGCTGCTGCTGCTGCTGTTCCACTTCCCTCTTTCTGCTGTGCCACCAGACCCATGGACTTAGGTAACTATGGACCTCTTTAGACTCTTAGACTTTGGGACTTGGAATGATTTCTGAGTTTGGGACTTGGAGGTTATATCTGAGGAGGGGATTTGGAATCCCATCTTCAGAGGTGACAACTGGAATTATTCCTAAGTCTTGAGTTTTCTGTTCACTCCAACTCCTTCCCCCACTCTTCCTATGCCTAGAGGAACTTAGTAATGCTTCAGCATAAGTTTTTGTATTCAAGTAAGAAGCAGGAGGAGGTAATGGGAGGGTTAACACATAGGTTGAATTGTTTTCGTTTAGCTTTGAACTGCAAGTAGTAAACAGGAGTAAGTTGGAAAGAGGGGTCATAACAATGTTAGAAGCTCAAGCCATTATCTTATTGGTCAAGTTCATAGTACCAGCTTTGGCAATTGCAATTCTTTTGATTTATCTTCTGTTTTTGTTGCATTCTCTTTCCCTGTAATTGGAGAGAGAATCTCTAATGCTCATATAACCACCATGCTATTTCCTTTGTTTTGTATTTCTTCTGAATTTCAGCAATAAAGCCATAAATATGGTTTCAAGTTACAATCTTGTCTGTAGTTATGTTCTGTGGTGACGTTTACCTGTTGGGATTAGCCTGGTTACCCACTGGGGTGCTTCGGACCCATTTGGTGCAGGTTCTGAGGTTAAACAGGACCGAATTTACAGTCCATGCTCAGGTTGATAGTGGAGTGACAGTTATTGAATTCTTGGTGGAATTTCTTAAGGGCTTCCTTTCCATGTGTCCAGACTTGGTGGGATGACTCTCATGACTGGAATACAGACATTGAAGGATATAACTTGTTCAAAAACACACAGGAGGAACAGAAAGGCAGGTGGGGTTGCACTATATGTTAAAAATACATGTCTCTGCACAGAAATACAGGAGGATGAGCTTGGTAGCCCCATCGAGAGCATCTGGGTTAAATGGAGCAAAGAATAAAAGGAACATGGTGGTTGGAGTCTAATACTGGCCACCCAATCAAGGAAGAGACGAGGATGAAACTTTTGAAAAGCAAATAGCCAGTGTTTCAAGGAAGCATGTTGTGGTAGTAATGGGGGACTTCAATTTCCCCGATATTTGTTGGGAGACAAATTCTGCAAAACATGGCCCCTCCAGGAAATTCCTGACTTTGTGTGTTGGATAACTTCCTCCTACAGAAAGTAGAGGAAGGAACTAGAGGATCGGCTATCCTTGACTTGATCCTAACCAACAGAGATGACTTAGTGGATAAAGTAGCAGTTACAGGAACTCGGAGGGAAAGCAGCCATGTTATACTTGAGTTCTTGGTTCTAAAGGAAGCAAAAGCTGAGTGTAGCCAAAGCTGTACCCTGGATTTTAGGAAAGCTGATTTTAAACTCAGAACAATGATCAGTAAGGTCCCATGGCAAGCGACGCTAACGAGAAAAGGAGTCCAAGATGGGTGGGAGTTTTTTAAAAAGAATTTTTTTTAAAAGAATTTTTTAAAAAAAAAGTAAGGAAAGGCACAATTACACACAATTCCAACTAGAAAAAAAAGGTGGAAGACAACAGAAGAAGCCAATGTGGCTTCACAAAAAGCTTAGGGGTGACCTGAAAACAAAAAAGGACACAAATAGGAAGTGGAAGGAAGGCCAAGCAACAAAGGAAGAGTACAGGTAGGTAGCACAGAATTGCAGGGATGGCGTCAGGAAGGCTAAAGCTGAGAACGAGCTGAGGTTAGCGAGGGATGCTAAAAACAACAGAAAGCCTTTCTTCAGCTATGTGTATAGTAAAAGACAAAGAAATGGTGGTTCAATAAGGATGGCAAAATGATAACAGATGACAATGAAAAGGCAGAGGTGCTCAATTCCTCCTTTGGCTCAGCCTTCTCCCAAAAGAGGGTCTAGGACCCCTCTGGCAAAGGTGAAGTACAGGCTGAAGGGGCAGGATTGCAGCTTGAGATCGATAGGCATATGATCAAGGAACACCTAATTACTTTGAATGAGTTCAAATCTCCAGGGCCAGATGAACTGCATCCTAGGGTAATAAAGGAACTGGCAGAAGAACTCTCAGAACCACTGTCTATTCTCTTTGAGAAATCCTGGAGGGCGGGTGAAGTGCCAGATGACTGGAGGAGGGCTAATGTTGTCCCTAGCTTCAAAAAGGGGGAAAAGGAGGAACCTGGGAGCTACAGACCAGTCAGTCTGACATCAATCCCTGGGAAAATTCCGGAGCAGATGATAAAGCAATCCATCTGGAAGCACCTTGAAAACCATGCAATGATTACTCGAAGCCAACATGGATTTGCCAAGAACAGATCCTGCCAGATGAATCTGATCTCATGTTTTGATCAGGTAACATCCCTTGTGGACTGTGGGCATGCTGTGGTCATAATATACTGTAGCAGCCATATCGGGGGTCAGACTAAGTAGCCTCATGCAGTCACATGCTTCATGTTCTTGCTGAGCTCTTTCTCCCTTGAATATATTGTTGTAAGCTGACGAGACACAGGAATTCCTTATCTTGTCAAAGGTCATACAATTGTATATCTTGTTCTCTGCTGTTCTCTTCTGTTCTCTCCTTATCATGGCTACCCTATAACCCAGTTCTTGTATTATAAACAATGGTGCTAGGAGAAGAAATGTTGAGGACTGCAACCCCATGCGGGAGGGGGAGGAGGAGCCGTTTCATATGTGTCACAATGTCTATAAAACCAATGTGCTGATGTATTTCGGGGCTTCTGGCTCTTTGGAAATGATTCCAGCCTTAAGCCCGCGCGTTAAATAAAGAATCTCTTTTTCCTTCACTCCGTGGTCTCTCTGACTCTGGGTTCTGCAACATAAATGGTGCCGTGACTCGGATGTGGCAGGCTCTGAGCCAGACAGGTGGCAGTTGCCTGCTCTTGATCGCCGCACCAGGAAGACGAGCTCGGCGCATGCCTCCCTTTCTTGGCGCCACCGACCTTTTTGTCGAGTGAATGGGAGAAAGCCTGCACCGGGATCGCCCAAACGGCAGCGAGCGGCAAGAGAACCTTGGGAAGCGGAGGAAGGAACTTGAGCCCTGCCTGTATCGCAGCTGCAATTGAGTTGAAACCCACATTGGAAGCCTTCAGGAGAAAGGCAAGTATATGGGAAAAAGAGGGCCCCGCCTTTAGGGAGAAAGGCCACCGGGCAGAAAAAAAGCGGGCCCCGCCTTATGAAGAAGGTCAGTGTTGGTGGTATACGTATACAAAAAGAACCTACTCCTTGCAGGTAGAAGGGGGGCCTGATCACACCCCCGAGTGGGTGCCAGTACCCAGCACGCCAGTACTCAGTAGGAAGCTGAGGAAGCTGGGGAAGCCACTTTCCGCTCTGGTAAAAGGTGGGAAAAGTGGGTGGCAGGGACATATGGATGCAGTGGAGAGATTGATGATTGTGTGAGTGGCTACTGCGGTTTCTGACGCATACCGTTGACCGTCTGGGTGCCCAGGCCAGTAGCAAAGTGCGTGGTGTGTAAAATCCTCTTGTGTCGGCCAGTGAGACCCCTTACTCACTGACCAATTCCCATTCCCTAATTGTGTCTGTCTTCAATTTAGGAGGGAGGCTATGGGTGGTGGGGGAAGCAAACCTTGCACCCCCTTGAGATGTATGTCAAACAAAGAAAGAAAAAGGTTTTTTTTAAAAGATTCAGAATAGAAAGAGAAAACAGCAAAAAGCTCAAGGTCGAGCTGAGAGGGAAAAAAAGGAACAAGATCTGAGGCTGTTAATTAGAAAAATGTTGCAGGACAGTCTGGCTTTTAACAAAGCGTGGGAGCGTGAGAGCGTAAGGCCGAAGAAGTAGCTGTTAGCCTAGCGCGCCGAGAGAGGGGGGGCAGGAAAATTGCCCACAACGTTCTGAGTTGTGCAACATCATCACCTCGCCTAATTGAGATGAAATCCCTAAGAAATGGAAACTGAAAATGAAGACCCAGAAGATGAAGGCAAAATAGAAAATAAAGGTGAAGAATCAGCCCCCAGAGCCAGGCTAGACCCCTCTTCGAGTGAAAAGTGTGCCATAAGACTGGCCCAAAGCAGAATGAAGTGGAAAGACCACGTTGAAGATCTCTGTCAAGGTAACCGTGTTTAGCTTTGAACTGTGTTAAAATTGCATAGAGCTTGTAGCTACTGACCATCGGCTATATGATTTCTGAAGAGCGTAACCATTAAGCTTTTGCCGTGGGATTCCCTGCAATGAAGAAATCTCACTGATTTGAGTGTCCAGTGTTACACTGCCTAAGTGTGTGTGCTGAAGAGACCGAGAAACCAGACAGCATGTTCCTGGCCAAGCCAAAATCACGCTACTACCATGCTCCTGAAAGCTGCAATAAAGTGTGTAAGCTGGGAGACCCAACCTGATTGAGAAGAAAAGAAGATATTGGAGCAACTGTCTTGAAAAACAATGAGATCTGTGTAGCTGGCTGGCTGACGCTGTCAGTGATGTTACAACTTTAAATTAAGACTGTTTTCCTGTTTGAGACCCCAGCGAAGAAAGCTGACCCGAGTTATTTGTTGCCCGTGCCAAAGCAAGAATTTGGCTGCCCTGTACCTCATCGTGTCCTGTTTTAAGCTTGGGATTTACAAATACAAACAAACTGAGAAGCTTGCCTTTGAAGTCCTGCAAATCACCCCACCGCCTCCCCGAAGATTAATGGCTGCCTGAAAAATGCAAGTATAAAGCGATGCCCATCACCCCCAGCATCCTGAGTTTCGGCACTCAGTGTTTCAGTGCTTTCGTGTACCAGGTTAGAAGAAAAAAAAAGAGTAAGTTTTTAAAATGTCTGTGAGAGAACCTGACAGAAATAAAATAAAATTTACAGAGGAGTTGCCCAAGTTAAAGCGTCACGGCTAGAGAGCTGAGCTGTGCCGCTCTGTTTAGACAGAGGCCCTGCTAAAAAGTTAAAGGCCCTTGTCTGTCAGAAGGGGTGTAGGGCCACACTTTCCCTTTTTAAACTGATGCAAAAGTGGAGAGCCTTTGCTGGAAACATCGCATTTTCTTTGCCCAGAGCCTTCTCTGGTTGCCTCCATCATCATCTGGGCTTTTTAGAGACACTCTGCACATGAACTAAAATTTTAAATTGTCAAAGACTTGCCATGGACAGTGCTGTGAAGCTTTGGATAAACTTGAACTCTCATCGCTGTGGACTGTGTGTCTGTGTTTGTAGTCAGCTCAGTGTACAGCAGGCTGAGTTTGATCTATAACTTTTAGATTTCCTTCTGCCAGAACTCATGCAGCAGAGTTGCCGATGCAAAAATGGTGACCTAGAATTCTTTGCGTGTGTGGGTATGCCCGTCCCTTGATTTTAATGGGCCCTGAGCTTTCAGCCAGAAGAGCAGTATAATTGCTGGATCTGCTCCATCATGCCTTACCATGCAAGAAGTGCTTTCCATTCATTGTGTTAAATTGCAGAAAAAGTTTGTTGTATATATTTTATGATTTCTTAAATATCATAAAGTATATGTGATATTTGCAGATTAGTGTTAATTGCAACTCCAAATAATACTAAGTGTGGTTCCCAATGGATGACAAGGAAAGAAAGACAAAGGCAAGTAGAAAAGAAAGGAATAGAGAAAGTAGCAGACAGAGAAGGAAGAAAAAAAAAGAAGAAAGAAAAGGCAAGAGGCAAAGAAAAAACATTTGTAGAAAAGAAGCGTGGCCATAGTTGCCCCCAGGGTAAATTAAAAGCAGCTGATTGTTGTTGTTGTTCAGTCGTTCAGTCGTGTCCGACTCTTCATGACCCCATGGACCATAGCACGCCAGGCCTTCCTGTCCTGCGCTCTCTCCCGGAGCGTGCTCAAGTTCATATTCATTGCATCAGTGATGCTATCTAGCCATCTCATCCTCTGCCGTCCCCTTCTCCTTTTGCCTTCAGTCTTTCCCAGCATCAGGGTCTTTTCCAGGGAGTTTTCTCTTCGCATTAGGTGGCCAAAATATTGGAGCTTCAGCTTCATTATCTGTCCTTCCAATGAGCACTCAGGGTTGATTTCCTTTAGGATGGACTGATTTGACCTCCTTGCAGTCCAGAGGACTCGAAAGAGTCTTCTCCAGCACCACAGTTCGAAAGCATCGATTCTTCGGCGCTCAGCCTTCCTTATAGTCCAGCTCTCACAGCCATACATTACTACTGGGAAAACCATAGCTTTGATTAGACGGACCTTTGTCGGCAAGGTGATGTCTCTGCTTCTGACTATGCTGTCTAGGTTGGCCATAGCTTTCCTCCCAAGGAGCAAGCGTCTTTTAATTTCATGGCTACAGTCACCGTCTGCGGTGATCTTGGAGCCCAAGAAAGTAAAATCTGTCACTGCTTCCATTTCTTCCCCTTCTATATGCCAGGAAGTGATGGGGCCAGATGCCATGATCTTCGTTTTTTTAATGTTGAGTTTCAAACCAGCTTTTGCACTCTCCTCTTTCACCCTCAACAAGAGGCTCTTTCGATCCTCTTCGCTTTCTGCCATTAGGGTGGTATCGTCTGCATATCGGAGGTTGTTGATAATTCTCCCAGCAATCTGAATTCCGACCTCTGATTCATCCAACCCGGCATTTCTCATGATGTACTCCGCATATAAGTTAAATAAGCAGGGTGACAATACGCAGCCTTGTCGTACTCCTTTCCCAATTTTGAACCAATCGGTTGTTCCATGTCTGGTTCTTACTGTTGCTTCTTGACCCTCGTACAGGTTTCTCAGGAGACAGGTAAGGTGGTCTGGTACTCCCATCACTTTAAGAATTTGCCACAGTTTGTTGTGATCCACACAATCAAAGGCTTTAGCGTAGTCAATGAAGCAGAAATAGACGTTTTTCTGAAATTCTCTTGCTTTCTCCATGATGCAGCGATTGTTGGCGATTTGATCTCTAGTTCCTCTGCCTCTTCTAAACCCAGCTTGTACTTCCGGTAGTTCTCGGTTCGCATACTGCTGAAGCCTACCTTGCTGGCATGTGAAATGAGCGCAATTGTGCGGTAGTTTGCACACTCTTTGGCGTTGCCCTTCTTTGGAATTGGAATGTAAACTGACCTTTTCCAGTCTTGTGGCCACTGTTGAGTGTTCCAGATTTGTTGGCATATTGAATGCAGCACTTTAACAGCATCATCTTTTAGGATTTTAAATAGCTCGGCTGGAATACTGTCATCTCCGCTAGCTTTGTTGTTACTAATGCTTCCTAAGGCCCACTTGACTTCACTCTCGAGGATGTCTGGCTCAAGTTCAGTGACCGCACTATCATGGCTATCAGGGACATTCAGATCTTTCCTGTATAGTTCTTCTGTGTATTCTTGCCACCTCTTCTTAATCTCATCTGCTTCTGTTAGGTCCCTGCCTTCTTTGTCCTTTATCATGCCCGTCTTTGCACAAAACATTCCCTTGAGATCTCCAATTTTCTTGAAGAGATCTCTAGTCTTTCCCATTCTGTTGTTTTCCTCGATTTCTTTGCATTGTTCATTTAAGAAGGCCTTCTTGTCTCTCCTTGCTATTCTCTGGAACTCTGCATTCAGTTGGGTATATCTTCCCCTTTCTCCCTTGTTTTTCGCTTCCCTTCTTTCCTCAGCTACTTGTAAAGCCTCATCAGACAGCCACTTTGCTTTCTTGCATTTCTTTTTCTTTGGGATGGATTTCGTTGCTGCCTCCTGAACGATGTTACGGACCTCCGTCCATAGTTCCTCAGGCACTCTGTCTATCAGGTCTAATCCCTGAAATCTATTCCTCACCTTCACTGTATATTCATCAGGGATATGATTTAGGTCATACCTGAATGGTTTAGTGGTTTTCCCGACGTTCTTCAATTTAAGCCGAAATTTTGCAAGAAGCAGCTCATGATCTGAGCCACAGTCAGCCCCAGGTGTTGTTTTTACTGACTGTATGGAGCTTCTCCATCTTTGGCTGCAAAGGACATAATCAATCTGATTTCAATATTGACCATCTGGTGACGTCCATGTGTAGAGTCGCCTCTTGTGCTGTTGGAAAAGAGTGTTTGCTATGATCAGCATGTTCTCTTGGCAAAACTCTATTAGCTTTTGTCCTGCTTCATTTTGTACACCAAGGCCATGCCTGCCTGTTATCCCGGTGATTTCTTGACTTCCTACTTTAGCATTCCAATCCCCTATGATGAAGAGGACATCTTTTTTTGGTGTTAGTTCTAGAAGGTGTTGTAGGTCTTCATAGAACCGATCAACCTCAGCTTCTTCGGCCTCAGTGGTTGGGGCATAGACTTGAATTACTGTGATGTTGAATGGTTTGCCTTGGATTCGTACTGAGATCATTCTATCATTTTTAAGATTGTACCCCAGTACTGCTTTTCCCACCCTTTTGTTGACTATGAGTGCTACTCCATTTCTTCTAAGAGATTCTTGCCCACAATAGTAGATATGATGGTCACCTGAATTAAATTCGCCTATGCCTGTCCATATGAGTTCGCTGATTCCCAAGATGTCGATGTTCAATCTTGCCATCTCATGTTTGACCACCTCCAGCTTACCTTGATTCATTGATCTGACATTCCAGGTTCCTAAACAATATTGTTCTTTACAGCATCGGATTTTCTTTTCACCACCAGACACATCCACAGCTGAGTGTCCTTTCGGGTTTGGCCCAGCCGCTTCACTCTTTCTGGCGCTACTTGGAAATACCCTCTGCTCTTCCCCAGTAGTATATTGGACACCTTCCGACCTGAGGGGCTCATCTTCCGGCATCATATCTTTTAGCCTTGTGATATGTTCCATGGGGTTTTCTTGGCAAGAATACTGGAGTGGGTTGCCATTTCCTTCTCCAGTGGACCACATTTTGTCAGAACTCTCTGCCATGACCTGTCCGTCTTGGGTGGCCCTGCACGGCATAGCATCTGGCTTCACTGAGTTACGCAAGCCCCTTCGCCACAACAAGGCAGTGATCCATGAAGGGGAACAGGAACCTACTGCATTACAATCATCCAGTATTAAGACGAACAACAGCTTTAGGGTTGTTGTTGTTTTTCCAGACAGAGAGTGGGCACCCCCAGGAAACAAGAACTTTATTGGCTATAGGGAGCCTATGTAACAATGGATCTATATGTAATCAGCACTGTAATCCACTATCACAGATACTTGCATCACAGAGTGACACAGGGGTTTAACACACGATGCTGCAACAAGACCAGAAACCAACTTGAGTCACTGATGGGCAGTTTGTCGGATATTCAGTTCCTCACATTATCTCTAGACAAATTCAAACATTAAATTGTGGTAGATTACTATTGCCATCTGACAGATTCATATGGGGTAGCCGTATTAGTCTGAGGTATGAAAACAATAGCCTGTGGCACCTTAAAGACTAACAGTCTTTATCACTAAGGCATGAGCTTTCGTGGGCTAAACCCACTTTGTCAGATGCAGGAATGGATAGAAACAAGATGGGAAAGTCAGTTACAGGCAGGTAGAAAGCAAAATTCTGTTTAAAGAGACATCTACAATATTAAAGAAAGTGAACTGCAAGATAGGACTTGGACTCTACACACTGTAATGACTAAGCCATTCAGACGATCTGTTCAAGCCAAATTCCAAGGTGTTAAACTTAACAATGAATGTCAGCTCTGAGGTCTCACGCTGAATTCTGTCTCTAAAGTTTCTCTGTTGCAAGACAGCCATTTTAAGGTCTGTTACCGAATGACCTGGAAGGCTGAATTGTTCCCCCACAGGTTTGTTGGTATTTCTTAATGTCACATTTGTGCCCATTTATTCTCCTGCGCAAGGACTGTCTGTTTGGCCCATGTATATGGCAGAAGGGCATTTCTGACACATGATGGCATATACCACATTTGAGGATGTGCAGTTGTATGATCCCCTGATGGTGTGTCTGCAGCCATTTAGTCCAGTGACAGTGTTGTCTGGGTAGATGTGGGGACAGAGCTGGCAGTGGTGTTTGCTGCAAAGCTGGGCTCCAGTGCTGTCTGTCTGAGGTGGTACATTGTTGTATGTGACCAGCTGTTTGAGATTTGCAGGTTGTCTGTATGCAAGTAAAGGCCTCCTACCTACTTCCTGTAAGAAGTGAGGATCATTTTTCAAAATGGGTTGTAAGTCCCTGATGATGCGTTTTAGTGGTTTAAGCTGGGAGCTGTAAGTAACAAGTGGAGTTCTGTTGTTTTCCCTCTTGGGCCTGTCTTGTAGCAGGTGGCTTTTGTGTACTTGTCTGGCCCTGTTAATCTGTTTCTTTACCATATCAGGTGGGTATTGTTATTTTAGAAATGCCTGCTGTAGACCACACCAGGCTTTTTATCCAGCAACTTACCAGGGCTTTTGTTTCCGGATTCTTTGCAGGATTAAAATCAGACCCTTTACACGGGTGGACATGGGCTTTGAATTAGGGAATTCTGCTCTCAGCAAGTTCTATATGTAGAATCATAGAATAGTAGGGTTGGAAGGGGCCTACAAGGCCATCGAGTCCAACCCCCTGCTCAATGCAGGTAATGCAATGTTTCATTTTGCAACCACTAGATGGTGCTGTGGTTATAGCAGAACTGTGCAATTTCACACAGCTGATATATCAGATTAAAGTTCCTTATCAGGTTATCTCCAACTTTTAATAAGTGGGATAAAGGTCAGAAAGTGCAGAAGATGCCCTGGAAGTTGATGACATCGTGTAAAGCAGTGGACCCCAACCTTTTTGGCACCAGGGACCAGTCTCGTGGAAGACCATTTTTCCATGGACCGGGGGGGGGATGGGACCAGGCCACAGTTGGGGTGTGGGAACCCCCTTTACCTTGGGTCCACGGGGGGGGGAGGCAATCTGTCTCTCCCCCCCCCGAAACCTCACTGGCGCTGGCCAGCTCCGCTCCACGGAGAGTCTGCGGAGCTGCTGGCCGGCTCCAGCTGTTGGTGGACTTCTGGCCGCTGGGATGCAAATGGCGTCCATGTAGCGGACGCCATTTGCATCCCTGTTCTTTGCAGTAACAGGCTATGTAAAGATGTACGTAACCTATTACTTGAACAACAGGGATGCAAGTCCTAGTGGCTGGAAGTCCGCCAGTGGCCGGAGCTGGCTGGCAGCTCCGCAGACTCACCACAGAGCGGAGCTGGCCAGGGCTGGTGAGGATTCCAGGGGGGGGGAGGGACGGATTGCCTCCCCCCACCGCGGACCCAAGGTAAGGGGGTTCCCACACCCCTATTGCTGCCCAGTTCCTAACAGGCCACGGACCAGTACCAGTCCGTGGCCCGTGGGTTGGGGACCCCTGGTGTAAAGGACCCACAAACTTCTGTGAGTGACCAATCACAAATGTGGAATAAAAGCCTTCTGTAGAAATGCTCTCTGTCAGAGGAACAGGAACAAATATGGTTGTATCACAGGGCTTAGCTGTAGATGATGGATTGTGTGGTGTGTTTAGGGTGGTAGCTGGAGGTATATAGTGGTCTGTGGGATCTTGGTACAAGGTGGTATTTATATGTCCATTCTGGAGCTGTACAGTGGTGTCCAGAAAGGGAACCTGTTGCATGGACTGGTCTATGTTAATCTGGTACTGAAAAGGGTTAACAAAGAGTAAAGATAGCTGATTTAATCTGGGAGAGGCCTACAAGAAGAACCCCTGGAAGACCCCAGACTCGTAACCAGCTCTATATTCCAGACCCTTGACCCCTGGGCAAGAAGACCGTGAAGTTTTATTGTATACTAAATGATGTTATTTTACTGAGACTCTAACTGAGATTTTTCAGGACTGTCTTTGAAGAAGGGAAAAAATGCAACTGTCTTTACAAGCGGCTTCACAGAGCTTGCTCAAGGCCACAATGTGCTGGCAGAGTGTCTAAATGAGATGAACAGCAGAACTGAGCATGCTCAGATGCCTACTGAGAGGAGGAAATGTACTATTTTGACTTCTCGTGGTGTACACCTGCTGATAAGAGAATGTCCCTACTCGAAGCTAGTTGGGCGGGGAAGTGCAGCCCTGAGCACGAGCGACAACTAGGAGGAGGTGTTTGGGCGGATATCACCCAAAATGGCCAAAGATGACTGGTTCAAAGAAGATATACCAAAGAGAAAGGCGTCAATCAAGATAGCATGCCCAGATGGTAGACTTTGGGTCATATGTTGGGACATTTCAAACTAGCCCGTTTGTAATGGTGCCAGACACGTTCCCCAGACACATGAAATTATGGGAGATAGATGGGACACCTGGTTTCTGATTGGTGAACAAATGCTCTAACCTCGTGCATCCCATTTCCTATTGGAGGCTGATTGTCTCATTGCTCCTTGGGCCCCACCTTTGACCAGAGCAAGGGGATAAAAGCCCAGGGAATGGGAGCTCCGGTGTGGTGTTTTTTGTTCCTGCTGCTGCTGCTGCTGTTCCACTTCCCTCTTTCTGCTGTGCCACCAGACCCATGGACTTAGGTAACTATGGACCTCTTTAGACTCTTAGACTTTGGGACTTGGAATGATTTCTGAGTTTGGGACTTGGAGGTTATATCTGAGGAGGGGATTTGGAATCCCATCTTCAGAGGTGACAACTGGAATTATTCCTAAGTCTTGAGTTTTCTGTTCACTCCAACTCCTTCCCCCACTCTTCCTATGCCTAGAGGAACTTAGTAATGCTTCAGCATAAGTTTTTGTATTCAAGTAAGAAGCAGGAGGAGGTAATGGGAGGGTTAACACATAGGTTGAATTGTTTTCGTTTAGCTTTGAACTGCAAGTAGTAAACAGGAGTAAGTTGGAAAGAGGGGTCATAACAATGTTAGAAGCTCAAGCCATTATCTTATTGGTCAAGTTCATAGTACCAGCTTTGGCAATTGCAATTCTTTTGATTTATCTTCTGTTTTTGTTGCATTCTCTTTCCCTGTAATTGGAGAGAGAATCTCTAATGCTCATATAACCACCATGCTATTTCCTTTGTTTTGTATTTCTTCTGAATTTCAGCAATACAGCCATAAATATGATTTCAAGTTACAATCTTGTCTGTAGTTATGTTCTGTGGTGACGTTTACCTGTTGGGATTAGCCTGGTTACCCACTGGGGTGCTTCGGACCCATTTGGTGCAGGTTCTGAGGTTAAACAGGACCGAATTTACAGTCCATGCTCAGGTTGATAGTGGAGTGACAGTTATTGAATTCTTGGTGGAATTTCTTAAGGGCTTCCTTTCCATGTGTCCAGACTTGGTGGGATGACTCTCATGACTGGAATACAGACATTGAAGGATATAACTTGTTCAAAAACACACAGGAGGAACAGAAAGGCAGGTGGGGTTGCACTATATGTTAAAAATACATGTCTCTGCACAGAAATACAGGAGGATGAGCTTGGTAGCCCCATCGAGAGCATCTGGGTTAAATGGAGCAAAGAATAAAAGGAACATGGTGGTTGGAGTCTAATACTGGCCACCCAATCAAGGAAGAGACGAGGATGAAACTTTTGAAAAGCAAATAGCCAGTGTTTCAAGGAAGCATGTTGTGGTAGTAATGGGGGACTTCAATTTCCCCGATATTTGTTGGGAGACAAATTCTGCAAAACATGGCCCCTCCAGGAAATTCCTGACTTTGTGTGTTGGATAACTTCCTCCTACAGAAAGTAGAGGAAGGAACTAGAGGATCGGCTATCCTTGACTTGATCCTAACCAACAGAGATGACTTAGTGGATAAAGTAGCAGTTACAGGAACTCGGAGGGAAAGCAGCCATGTTATACTTGAGTTCTTGGTTCTAAAGGAAGCAAAAGCTGAGTGTAGCCAAAGCTGTACCCTGGATTTTAGGAAAGCTGATTTTAAACTCAGAACAATGATCAGTAAGGTCCCATGGCAAGCGACGCTAACGAGAAAAGGAGTCCAAGATGGGTGGGAGTTTTTTAAAAAGAATTTTTTTTAAAAGAATTTTTTAAAAAAAAAGTAAGGAAAGGCACAATTACACACAATTCCAACTAGAAAAAAAAGGTGGAAGACAACAGAAGAAGCCAATGTGGCTTCACAAAAAGCTTAGGGGTGACCTGAAAACAAAAAAGGACACAAATAGGAAGTGGAAGGAAGGCCAAGCAACAAAGGAAGAGTACAGGTAGGTAGCACAGAATTGCAGGGATGGCGTCAGGAAGGCTAAAGCTGAGAACGAGCTGAGGTTAGCGAGGGATGCTAAAAACAACAGAAAGCCTTTCTTCAGCTATGTGTATAGTAAAAGACAAAGAAATGGTGGTTCAATAAGGATGGCAAAATGATAACAGATGACAATGAAAAGGCAGAGGTGCTCAATTCCTCCTTTGGCTCAGCCTTCTCCCAAAAGAGGGTCTAGGACCCCTCTGGCAAAGGTGAAGTACAGGCTGAAGGGGCAGGATTGCAGCTTGAGATCGATAGGCATATGATCAAGGAACACCTAATTACTTTGAATGAGTTCAAATCTCCAGGGCCAGATGAACTGCATCCTAGGGTAATAAAGGAACTGGCAGAAGAACTCTCAGAACCACTGTCTATTCTCTTTGAGAAATCCTGGAGGGCGGGTGAAGTGCCAGATGACTGGAGGAGGGCTAATGTTGTCCCTAGCTTCAAAAAGGGGGAAAAGGAGGAACCTGGGAGCTACAGACCAGTCAGTCTGACATCAATCCCTGGGAAAATTCCGGAGCAGATGATAAAGCAATCCATCTGGAAGCACCTTGAAAACCATGCAATGATTACTCGAAGCCAACATGGATTTGCCAAGAACAGATCCTGCCAGATGAATCTGATCTCATGTTTTGATCAGGTAACATCCCTTGTGGACTGTGGGCATGCTGTGGTCATAATATACTGTAGCAGCCATATCGGGGGTCAGACTAAGTAGCCTCATGCAGTCACATGCTTCATGTTCTTGCTGAGCTCTTTCTCCCTTGAATATATTGTTGTAAGCTGACGAGACACAGGAATTCCTTATCTTGTCAAAGGTCATACAATTGTATATCTTGTTCTCTGCTGTTCTCTTCTGTTCTCTCCTTATCATGGCTACCCTATAACCCAGTTCTTGTATTATAAACAATGGTGCTAGGAGAAGAAATGTTGAGGACTGCAACCCCATGCGGGAGGGGGAGGAGGAGCCGTTTCATATGTGTCACAATGTCTATAAAACCAATGTGCTGATGTATTTCGGGGCTTCTGGCTCTTTGGAAATGATTCCAGCCTTAAGCCCGCGCGTTAAATAAAGAATCTCTTTTTCCTTCACTCCGTGGTCTCTCTGACTCTGGGTTCTGCAACATAAATGGTGCCGTGACTCGGATGTGGCAGGCTCTGAGCCAGACAGGTGGCAGTTGCCTGCTCTTGATCGCCGCACCAGGAAGACGAGCTCGGCGCATGCCTCCCTTTCTTGGCGCCACCGACCTTTTTGTCGAGTGAATGGGAGAAAGCCTGCACCGGGATCGCCCAAACGGCAGCGAGCGGCAAGAGAACCTTGGGAAGCGGAGGAAGGAACTTGAGCCCTGCCTGTATCGCAGCTGCAATTGAGTTGAAACCCACATTGGAAGCCTTCAGGAGAAAGGCAAGTATATGGGAAAAAGAGGGCCCCGCCTTTAGGGAGAAAGGCCACCGGGCAGAAAAAAAGCGGGCCCCGCCTTATGAAGAAGGTCAGTGTTGGTGGTATACGTATACAAAAAGAACCTACTCCTTGCAGGTAGAAGGGGGGCCTGATCACACCCCCGAGTGGGTGCCAGTACCCAGCACGCCAGTACTCAGTAGGAAGCTGAGGAAGCTGGGGAAGCCACTTTCCGCTCTGGTAAAAGGTGGGAAAAGTGGGTGGCAGGGACATATGGATGCAGTGGAGAGATTGATGATTGTGTGAGTGGCTACTGCGGTTTCTGACGCATACCGTTGACCGTCTGGGTGCCCAGGCCAGTAGCAAAGTGCGTGGTGTGTAAAATCCTCTTGTGTCGGCCAGTGAGACCCCTTACTCACTGACCAATTCCCATTCCCTAATTGTGTCTGTCTTCAATTTAGGAGGGAGGCTATGGGTGGTGGGGGAAGCAAACCTTGCACCCCCTTGAGATGTATGTCAAACAAAGAAAGAAAAAGGTTTTTTTTAAAAGATTCAGAATAGAAAGAGAAAACAGCAAAAAGCTCAAGGTCGAGCTGAGAGGGAAAAAAAGGAACAAGATCTGAGGCTGTTAATTAGAAAAATGTTGCAGGACAGTCTGGCTTTTAACAAAGCGTGGGAGCGTGAGAGCGTAAGGCCGAAGAAGTAGCTGTTAGCCTAGCGCGCCGAGAGAGGGGGGGCAGGAAAATTGCCCACAACGTTCTGAGTTGTGCAACATCATCACCTCGCCTAATTGAGATGAAATCCCTAAGAAATGGAAACTGAAAATGAAGACCCAGAAGATGAAGGCAAAATAGAAAATAAAGGTGAAGAATCAGCCCCCAGAGCCAGGCTAGACCCCTCTTCGAGTGAAAAGTGTGCCATAAGACTGGCCCAAAGCAGAATGAAGTGGAAAGACCACGTTGAAGATCTCTGTCAAGGTAACCGTGTTTAGCTTTGAACTGTGTTAAAATTGCATAGAGCTTGTAGCTACTGACCATCGGCTATATGATTTCTGAAGAGCGTAACCATTAAGCTTTTGCCGTGGGATTCCCTGCAATGAAGAAATCTCACTGATTTGAGTGTCCAGTGTTACACTGCCTAAGTGTGTGTGCTGAAGAGACCGAGAAACCAGACAGCATGTTCCTGGCCAAGCCAAAATCACGCTACTACCATGCTCCTGAAAGCTGCAATAAAGTGTGTAAGCTGGGAGACCCAACCTGATTGAGAAGAAAAGAAGATATTGGAGCAACTGTCTTGAAAAACAATGAGATCTGTGTAGCTGGCTGGCTGACGCTGTCAGTGATGTTACAACTTTAAATTAAGACTGTTTTCCTGTTTGAGACCCCAGCGAAGAAAGCTGACCCGAGTTATTTGTTGCCCGTGCCAAAGCAAGAATTTGGCTGCCCTGTACCTCATCGTGTCCTGTTTTAAGCTTGGGATTTACAAATACAAACAAACTGAGAAGCTTGCCTTTGAAGTCCTGCAAATCACCCCACCGCCTCCCCGAAGATTAATGGCTGCCTGAAAAATGCAAGTATAAAGCGATGCCCATCACCCCCAGCATCCTGAGTTTCGGCACTCAGTGTTTCAGTGCTTTCGTGTACCAGGTTAGAAGAAAAAAAAAGAGTAAGTTTTTAAAATGTCTGTGAGAGAACCTGACAGAAATAAAATAAAATTTACAGAGGAGTTGCCCAAGTTAAAGCGTCACGGCTAGAGAGCTGAGCTGTGCCGCTCTGTTTAGACAGAGGCCCTGCTAAAAAGTTAAAGGCCCTTGTCTGTCAGAAGGGGTGTAGGGCCACACTTTCCCTTTTTAAACTGATGCAAAAGTGGAGAGCCTTTGCTGGAAACATCGCATTTTCTTTGCCCAGAGCCTTCTCTGGTTGCCTCCATCATCATCTGGGCTTTTTAGAGACACTCTGCACATGAACTAAAATTTTAAATTGTCAAAGACTTGCCATGGACAGTGCTGTGAAGCTTTGGATAAACTTGAACTCTCATCGCTGTGGACTGTGTGTCTGTGTTTGTAGTCAGCTCAGTGTACAGCAGGCTGAGTTTGATCTATAACTTTTAGATTTCCTTCTGCCAGAACTCATGCAGCAGAGTTGCCGATGCAAAAATGGTGACCTAGAATTCTTTGCGTGTGTGGGTATGCCCGTCCCTTGATTTTAATGGGCCCTGAGCTTTCAGCCAGAAGAGCAGTATAATTGCTGGATCTGCTCCATCATGCCTTACCATGCAAGAAGTGCTTTCCATTCATTGTGTTAAATTGCAGAAAAAGTTTGTTGTATATATTTTATGATTTCTTAAATATCATAAAGTATATGTGATATTTGCAGATTAGTGTTAATTGCAACTCCAAATAATACTAAGTGTGGTTCCCAATGGATGACAAGGAAAGAAAGACAAAGGCAAGTAGAAAAGAAAGGAATAGAGAAAGTAGCAGACAGAGAAGGAAGAAAAAAAAAGAAGAAAGAAAAGGCAAGAGGCAAAGAAAAAACATTTGTAGAAAAGAAGCGTGGCCATAGTTGCCCCCAGGGTAAATTAAAAGCAGCTGATTGTTGTTGTTGTTCAGTCGTTCAGTCGTGTCCGACTCTTCATGACCCCATGGACCATAGCACGCCAGGCCTTCCTGTCCTGCGCTCTCTCCCGGAGCGTGCTCAAGTTCATATTCATTGCATCAGTGATGCTATCTAGCCATCTCATCCTCTGCCGTCCCCTTCTCCTTTTGCCTTCAGTCTTTCCCAGCATCAGGGTCTTTTCCAGGGAGTTTTCTCTTCGCATTAGGTGGCCAAAATATTGGAGCTTCAGCTTCATTATCTGTCCTTCCAATGAGCACTCAGGGTTGATTTCCTTTAGGATGGACTGATTTGACCTCCTTGCAGTCCAGAGGACTCGAAAGAGTCTTCTCCAGCACCACAGTTCGAAAGCATCGATTCTTCGGCGCTCAGCCTTCCTTATAGTCCAGCTCTCACAGCCATACATTACTACTGGGAAAACCATAGCTTTGATTAGACGGACCTTTGTCGGCAAGGTGATGTCTCTGCTTCTGACTATGCTGTCTAGGTTGGCCATAGCTTTCCTCCCAAGGAGCAAGCGTCTTTTAATTTCATGGCTACAGTCACCGTCTGCGGTGATCTTGGAGCCCAAGAAAGTAAAATCTGTCACTGCTTCCATTTCTTCCCCTTCTATATGCCAGGAAGTGATGGGGCCAGATGCCATGATCTTCGTTTTTTTAATGTTGAGTTTCAAACCAGCTTTTGCACTCTCCTCTTTCACCCTCAACAAGAGGCTCTTTCGATCCTCTTCGCTTTCTGCCATTAGGGTGGTATCGTCTGCATATCGGAGGTTGTTGATAATTCTCCCAGCAATCTGAATTCCGACCTCTGATTCATCCAACCCGGCATTTCTCATGATGTACTCCGCATATAAGTTAAATAAGCAGGGTGACAATACGCAGCCTTGTCGTACTCCTTTCCCAATTTTGAACCAATCGGTTGTTCCATGTCTGGTTCTTACTGTTGCTTCTTGACCCTCGTACAGGTTTCTCAGGAGACAGGTAAGGTGGTCTGGTACTCCCATCACTTTAAGAATTTGCCACAGTTTGTTGTGATCCACACAATCAAAGGCTTTAGCGTAGTCAATGAAGCAGAAATAGACGTTTTTCTGAAATTCTCTTGCTTTCTCCATGATGCAGCGATTGTTGGCGATTTGATCTCTAGTTCCTCTGCCTCTTCTAAACCCAGCTTGTACTTCCGGTAGTTCTCGGTTCGCATACTGCTGAAGCCTACCTTGCTGGCATGTGAAATGAGCGCAATTGTGCGGTAGTTTGCACACTCTTTGGCGTTGCCCTTCTTTGGAATTGGAATGTAAACTGACCTTTTCCAGTCTTGTGGCCACTGTTGAGTGTTCCAGATTTGTTGGCATATTGAATGCAGCACTTTAACAGCATCATCTTTTAGGATTTTAAATAGCTCGGCTGGAATACTGTCATCTCCGCTAGCTTTGTTGTTACTAATGCTTCCTAAGGCCCACTTGACTTCACTCTCGAGGATGTCTGGCTCAAGTTCAGTGACCGCACTATCATGGCTATCAGGGACATTCAGATCTTTCCTGTATAGTTCTTCTGTGTATTCTTGCCACCTCTTCTTAATCTCATCTGCTTCTGTTAGGTCCCTGCCTTCTTTGTCCTTTATCATGCCCGTCTTTGCACAAAACATTCCCTTGAGATCTCCAATTTTCTTGAAGAGATCTCTAGTCTTTCCCATTCTGTTGTTTTCCTCGATTTCTTTGCATTGTTCATTTAAGAAGGCCTTCTTGTCTCTCCTTGCTATTCTCTGGAACTCTGCATTCAGTTGGGTATATCTTCCCCTTTCTCCCTTGTTTTTCGCTTCCCTTCTTTCCTCAGCTACTTGTAAAGCCTCATCAGACAGCCACTTTGCTTTCTTGCATTTCTTTTTCTTTGGGATGGATTTCGTTGCTGCCTCCTGAACGATGTTACGGACCTCCGTCCATAGTTCCTCAGGCACTCTGTCTATCAGGTCTAATCCCTGAAATCTATTCCTCACCTTCACTGTATATTCATCAGGGATATGATTTAGGTCATACCTGAATGGTTTAGTGGTTTTCCCGACGTTCTTCAATTTAAGCCGAAATTTTGCAAGAAGCAGCTCATGATCTGAGCCACAGTCAGCCCCAGGTGTTGTTTTTACTGACTGTATGGAGCTTCTCCATCTTTGGCTGCAAAGGACATAATCAATCTGATTTCAATATTGACCATCTGGTGACGTCCATGTGTAGAGTCGCCTCTTGTGCTGTTGGAAAAGAGTGTTTGCTATGATCAGCATGTTCTCTTGGCAAAACTCTATTAGCTTTTGTCCTGCTTCATTTTGTACACCAAGGCCATGCCTGCCTGTTATCCCGGTGATTTCTTGACTTCCTACTTTAGCATTCCAATCCCCTATGATGAAGAGGACATCTTTTTTTGGTGTTAGTTCTAGAAGGTGTTGTAGGTCTTCATAGAACCGATCAACCTCAGCTTCTTCGGCCTCAGTGGTTGGGGCATAGACTTGAATTACTGTGATGTTGAATGGTTTGCCTTGGATTCGTACTGAGATCATTCTATCATTTTTAAGATTGTACCCCAGTACTGCTTTTCCCACCCTTTTGTTGACTATGAGTGCTACTCCATTTCTTCTAAGAGATTCTTGCCCACAATAGTAGATATGATGGTCACCTGAATTAAATTCGCCTATGCCTGTCCATATGAGTTCGCTGATTCCCAAGATGTCGATGTTCAATCTTGCCATCTCATGTTTGACCACCTCCAGCTTACCTTGATTCATTGATCTGACATTCCAGGTTCCTAAACAATATTGTTCTTTACAGCATCGGATTTTCTTTTCACCACCAGACACATCCACAGCTGAGTGTCCTTTCGGGTTTGGCCCAGCCGCTTCACTCTTTCTGGCGCTACTTGGAAATACCCTCTGCTCTTCCCCAGTAGTATATTGGACACCTTCCGACCTGAGGGGCTCATCTTCCGGCATCATATCTTTTAGCCTTGTGATATGTTCCATGGGGTTTTCTTGGCAAGAATACTGGAGTGGGTTGCCATTTCCTTCTCCAGTGGACCACATTTTGTCAGAACTCTCTGCCATGACCTGTCCGTCTTGGGTGGCCCTGCACGGCATAGCATCTGGCTTCACTGAGTTACGCAAGCCCCTTCGCCACAACAAGGCAGTGATCCATGAAGGGGAACAGGAACCTACTGCATTACAATCATCCAGTATTAAGACGAACAACAGCTTTAGGGTTGTTGTTGTTTTTCCAGACAGAGAGTGGGCACCCCCAGGAAACAAGAACTTTATTGGCTATAGGGAGCCTATGTAACAATGGATCTATATGTAATCAGCACTGTAATCCACTATCACAGATACTTGCATCACAGAGTGACACAGGGGTTTAACACACGATGCTGCAACAAGACCAGAAACCAACTTGAGTCACTGATGGGCAGTTTGTCGGATATTCAGTTCCTCACATTATCTCTAGACAAATTCAAACATTAAATTGTGGTAGATTACTATTGCCATCTGACAGATTCATATGGGGTAGCCGTATTAGTCTGAGGTATGAAAACAATAGCCTGTGGCACCTTAAAGACTAACAGTCTTTATCACTAAGGCATGAGCTTTCGTGGGCTAAACCCACTTTGTCAGATGCAGGAATGGATAGAAACAAGATGGGAAAGTCAGTTACAGGCAGGTAGAAAGCAAAATTCTGTTTAAAGAGACATCTACAATATTAAAGAAAGTGAACTGCAAGATAGGACTTGGACTCTACACACTGTAATGACTAAGCCATTCAGACGATCTGTTCAAGCCAAATTCCAAGGTGTTAAACTTAACAATGAATGTCAGCTCTGAGGTCTCACGCTGAATTCTGTCTCTAAAGTTTCTCTGTTGCAAGACAGCCATTTTAAGGTCTGTTACCGAATGACCTGGAAGGCTGAATTGTTCCCCCACAGGTTTGTTGGTATTTCTTAATGTCACATTTGTGCCCATTTATTCTCCTGCGCAAGGACTGTCTGTTTGGCCCATGTATATGGCAGAAGGGCATTTCTGACACATGATGGCATATACCACATTTGAGGATGTGCAGTTGTATGATCCCCTGATGGTGTGTCTGCAGCCATTTAGTCCAGTGACAGTGTTGTCTGGGTAGATGTGGGGACAGAGCTGGCAGTGGTGTTTGCTGCAAAGCTGGGCTCCAGTGCTGTCTGTCTGAGGTGGTACATTGTTGTATGTGACCAGCTGTTTGAGATTTGCAGGTTGTCTGTATGCAAGTAAAGGCCTCCTACCTACTTCCTGTAAGAAGTGAGGATCATTTTTCAAAATGGGTTGTAAGTCCCTGATGATGCGTTTTAGTGGTTTAAGCTGGGAGCTGTAAGTAACAAGTGGAGTTCTGTTGTTTTCCCTCTTGGGCCTGTCTTGTAGCAGGTGGCTTTTGTGTACTTGTCTGGCCCTGTTAATCTGTTTCTTTACCATATCAGGTGGGTATTGTTATTTTAGAAATGCCTGCTGTAGACCACACCAGGCTTTTTATCCAGCAACTTACCAGGGCTTTTGTTTCCGGATTCTTTGCAGGATTAAAATCAGACCCTTTACACGGGTGGACATGGGCTTTGAATTAGGGAATTCTGCTCTCAGCAAGTTCTATATGTAGAATCATAGAATAGTAGGGTTGGAAGGGGCCTACAAGGCCATCGAGTCCAACCCCCTGCTCAATGCAGGTAATGCAATGTTTCATTTTGCAACCACTAGATGGTGCTGTGGTTATAGCAGAACTGTGCAATTTCACACAGCTGATATATCAGATTAAAGTTCCTTATCAGGTTATCTCCAACTTTTAATAAGTGGGATAAAGGTCAGAAAGTGCAGAAGATGCCCTGGAAGTTGATGACATCGTGTAAAGCAGTGGACCCCAACCTTTTTGGCACCAGGGACCAGTCTCGTGGAAGACCATTTTTCCATGGACCGGGGGGGGGATGGGACCAGGCCACAGTTGGGGTGTGGGAACCCCCTTTACCTTGGGTCCACGGGGGGGGGGAGGCAATCTGTCTCTCCCCCCCCCCGAAACCTCACTGGCGCTGGCCAGCTCCGCTCCACGGAGAGTCTGCGGAGCTGCTGGCCGGCTCCAGCTGTTGGTGGACTTCTGGCCGCTGGGATGCAAATGGCGTCCATGTAGCGGACGCCATTTGCATCCCTGTTCTTTGCAGTAACAGGCTATGTAAAGATGTACGTAACCTATTACTTGAACAACAGGGATGCAAGTCCTAGTGGCTGGAAGTCCGCCAGTGGCCGGAGCTGGCTGGCAGCTCCGCAGACTCACCACAGAGCGGAGCTGGCCAGGGCTGGTGAGGATTCCAGGGGGGGGGAGGGACGGATTGCCTCCCCCCACCGCGGACCCAAGGTAAGGGGGTTCCCACACCCCTATTGCTGCCCAGTTCCTAACAGGCCACGGACCAGTACCAGTCCGTGGCCCGTGGGTTGGGGACCCCTGGTGTAAAGGACCCACAAACTTCTGTGAGTGACCAATCACAAATGTGGAATAAAAGCCTTCTGTAGAAATGCTCTCTGTCAGAGGAACAGGAACAAATATGGTTGTATCACAGGGCTTAGCTGTAGATGATGGATTGTGTGGTGTGTTTAGGGTGGTAGCTGGAGGTATATAGTGGTCTGTGGGATCTTGGTACAAGGTGGTATTTATATGTCCATTCTGGAGCTGTACAGTGGTGTCCAGAAAGGGAACCTGTTGCATGGACTGGTCTATGTTAATCTGGTACTGAAAAGGGTTAACAAAGAGTAAAGATAGCTGATTTAATCTGGGAGAGGCCTACAAGAAGAACCCCTGGAAGACCCCAGACTCGTAACCAGCTCTATATTCCAGACCCTTGACCCCTGGGCAAGAAGACCGTGAAGTTTTATTGTATACTAAATGATGTTATTTTACTGAGACTCTAACTGAGATTTTTCAGGACTGTCTTTGAAGAAGGGAAAAAATGCAACTGTCTTTACAAGCGGCTTCACAGAGCTTGCTCAAGGCCACAATGTGCTGGCAGAGTGTCTAAATGAGATGAACAGCAGAACTGAGCATGCTCAGATGCCTACTGAGAGGAGGAAATGTACTATTTTGACTTCTCGTGGTGTACACCTGCTGATAAGAGAATGTCCCTACTCGAAGCTAGTTGGGCGGGGAAGTGCAGCCCTGAGCACGAGCGACAACTAGGAGGAGGTGTTTGGGCGGATATCACCCAAAATGGCCAAAGATGACTGGTTCAAAGAAGATATACCAAAGAGAAAGGCGTCAATCAAGATAGCATGCCCAGATGGTAGACTTTGGGTCATATGTTGGGACATTTCAAACTAGCCCGTTTGTAATGGTGCCAGACACGTTCCCCAGACACATGAAATTATGGGAGATAGATGGGACACCTGGTTTCTGATTGGTGAACAAATGCTCTAACCTCGTGCATCCCATTTCCTATTGGAGGCTGATTGTCTCATTGCTCCTTGGGCCCCACCTTTGACCAGAGCAAGGGGATAAAAGCCCAGGGAATGGGAGCTCCGGTGTGGTGTTTTTTGTTCCTGCTGCTGCTGCTGCTGTTCCACTTCCCTCTTTCTGCTGTGCCACCAGACCCATGGACTTAAGTAACTATGGACCTCTTTAGACTCTTAGACTTTGGGACTTGGAATGATTTCTGAGTTTGGGACTTGGAGGTTATATCTGAGGAGGGGATTTGGAATCCCATCTTCAGAGGTGACAACTGGAATTATTCCTAAGTCTTGAGTTTTCTGTTCACTCCAACTCCTTCCCCCACTCTTCCTATGCCTAGAGGAACTTAGTAATGCTTCAGCATAAGTTTTTGTATTCAAGTAAGAAGCAGGAGGAGGTAATGGGAGGGTTAACACATAGGTTGAATTGTTTTCGTTTAGCTTTGAACTGCAAGTAGTAAACAGGAGTAAGTTGGAAAGAGGGGTCATAACAATGTTAGAAGCTCAAGCCATTATCTTATTGGTCAAGTTCATAGTACCAGCTTTGGCAATTGCAATTCTTTTGATTTATCTTCTGTTTTTGTTGCATTCTCTTTCCCTGTAATTGGAGAGAGAATCTCTAATGCTCATATAACCACCATGCTATTTCCTTTGTTTTGTATTTCTTCTGAATTTCAGCAATACAGCCATAAATATGATTTCAAGTTACAATCTTGTCTGTAGTTATGTTCTGTGGTGACGTTTACCTGTTGGGATTAGCCTGGTTACCCACTGGGGTGCTTCGGACCCATTTGGTGCAGGTTCTGAGGTTAAACAGGACCGAATTTACAGTCCATGCTCAGGTTGATAGTGGAGTGACAGTTATTGAATTCTTGGTGGAATTTCTTAAGGGCTTCCTTTCCATGTGTCCAGACTTGGTGGGATGACTCTCATGACTGGAATACAGACATTGAAGGATATAACTTGTTCAAAAACACACAGGAGGAACAGAAAGGCAGGTGGGGTTGCACTATATGTTAAAAATACATGTCTCTGCACAGAAATACAGGAGGATGAGCTTGGTAGCCCCATCGAGAGCATCTGGGTTAAATGGAGCAAAGAATAAAAGGAACATGGTGGTTGGAGTCTAATACTGGCCACCCAATCAAGGAAGAGACGAGGATGAAACTTTTGAAAAGCAAATAGCCAGTGTTTCAAGGAAGCATGTTGTGGTAGTAATGGGGGACTTCAATTTCCCCGATATTTGTTGGGAGACAAATTCTGCAAAACATGGCCCCTCCAGGAAATTCCTGACTTTGTGTGTTGGATAACTTCCTCCTACAGAAAGTAGAGGAAGGAACTAGAGGATCGGCTATCCTTGACTTGATCCTAACCAACAGAGATGACTTAGTGGATAAAGTAGCAGTTACAGGAACTCGGAGGGAAAGCAGCCATGTTATACTTGAGTTCTTGGTTCTAAAGGAAGCAAAAGCTGAGTGTAGCCAAAGCTGTACCCTGGATTTTAGGAAAGCTGATTTTAAACTCAGAACAATGATCAGTAAGGTCCCATGGCAAGCGACGCTAACGAGAAAAGGAGTCCAAGATGGGTGGGAGTTTTTTAAAAAGAATTTTTTTAAAAAGAATTTTTTTAAAAAAAAGTAAGGAAAGGCACAATTACACACAATTCCAACTAGAAAAAAAAGGTGGAAGACAACAGAAGAAGCCAATGTGGCTTCACAAAAAGCTTAGGGGTGACCTGAAAACAAAAAAGGACACAAATAGGAAGTGGAAGGAAGGCCAAGCAACAAAGGAAGAGTACAGGTAGGTAGCACAGAATTGCAGGGATGGCGTCAGGAAGGCTAAAGCTGAGAACGAGCTGAGGTTAGCGAGGGATGCTAAAAACAACAGAAAGCCTTTCTTCAGCTATGTGTATAGTAAAAGACAAAGAAATGGTGGTTCAATAAGGATGGCAAAATGATAACAGATGACAATGAAAAGGCAGAGGTGCTCAATTCCTCCTTTGGCTCAGCCTTCTCCCAAAAGAGGGTCTATGACCCCTCTGGCAAAGGTGAAGTACAGGCTGAAGGGGCAGGATTGCAGCTTGAGATCGATAGGCATATGATCAAGGAACACCTAATTACTTTGAATGAGTTCAAATCTCCAGGGCCGGATGAACTGCATCCTAGGGTAATAAAGGAACTGGCAGAAGAACTCTCAGAACCACTGTCTATTCTCTTTGAGAAATCCTGGAGGGCGGGTGAAGTGCCAGATGACTGGAGGAGGGCTAATGTTGTCCCTAGCTTCAAAAAGGGGGAAAAGGAGGAACCTGGGAGCTACAGACCAGTCAGTCTGACATCAATCCCTGGGAAAATTCCGGAGCAGATGATAAAGCAATCCATCTGGAAGCACCTTGAAAACCATGCAATGATTACTCGAAGCCAACATGGATTTGCCAAGAACAGATCCTGCCAGATGAATCTGATCTCATGTTTTGATCAGGTAACATCCCTTGTGGACTGTGGGCATGCTGTGGTCATAATATACTGTAGCAGCCATATCGGGGGTCAGACTAAGTAGCCTCATGCAGTCTCATGCTTCATGTTCTTGCTGAGCTCTTTCTCCCTTGAATATATTGTTGTAAGCTGACGAGACACAGGAATTCCTTATCTTGTCAAAGGTCATACAATTGTATATCTTGTTCTCTGCTGTTCTCTCCTTATCATGGCTACCCTATAACCCAGTTCTTGTATTATAAACAATGGTGCTAGGAGAAGAAATGTTGAGGACTGCAACCCCATGCGGGAGGGGGAGGAGGAGCCGTTTCATATGTGTCACAATGTCTATAAAACCAATGTGCTGATGTATTTCGGGGCTTCTGGCTCTTTGGAAATGATTCCAGCCTTAAGCCCGCGCGTTAAATAAAGAATCTCTTTTTCCTTCACTCCGTGGTCTCTCTGACTCTGGGTTCTGCAACATAAATGGTGCCGTGACTCGGATGTGGCAGGCTCTGAGCCAGACAGGTGGCAGTTGCCTGCTCTTGATCGCCGCACCAGGAAGACGAGCTCGGCGCATGCCTCCCTTTCTTGGCGCCACCGACCTTTTTGTCGAGTGAATGGGAGAAAGCCTGCACCGGGATCGCCCAAACGGCAGCGAGCGGCAAGAGAACCTTGGGAAGCGGAGGAAGGAACTTGAGCCCTGCCTGTATCGCAGCTGCAATTGAGTTGAAACCCACATTGGAAGCCTTCAGGAGAAAGGCAAGTATATGGGAAAAAGAGGGCCCCGCCTTTAGGGAGAAAGGCCACCGGGCAGAAAAAAAGCGGGCCCCGCCTTATGAAGAAGGTCAGTGTTGGTGGTATACGTATACAAAAAGAACCTACTCCTTGCGGGTAGAAGGGGGGCCTGATCACACCCCCGAGTGGGTGCCAGTACCCAGCACGCCAGTACTCAGTAGGAAGCTGAGGAAGCTGGGGAAGCCACTTTCCGCTCTGGTAAAAGGTGGGAAAAGTGGGTGGCAGGGACATATGGATGCAGTGGAGAGATTGATGATTGTGTGAGTGGCTACTGCGGTTTCTGACGCATACCGTTGACCGTCTGGGTGCCCAGGCCAGTAGCAAAGTGCGTGGTGTGTAAAATCCTCTTGTGTCGGCCAGTGAGACCCCTTACTCACTGACCAATTCCCATTCCCTAATTGTGTCTGTCTTCAATTTAGGAGGGAGGCTATGGGTGGTGGGGGAAGCAAACCTTGCACCCCCTTGAGATGTATGTCAAACAAAGAAAGAAAAAGGTTTTTTTTAAAAGATTCAGAATAGAAAGAGAAAACAGCAAAAAGCTCAAGGTCGAGCTGAGAGGGAAAAAAAGGAACAAGATCTGAGGCTGTTAATTAGAAAAATGTTGCAGGACAGTCTGGCTTTTAACAAAGCGTGGGAGCGTGAGAGCGTAAGGCCGAAGAAGTAGCTGTTAGCCTAGCGCGCCGAGAGAGGGGGGGCAGGAAAATTGCCCACAACGTTCTGAGTTGTGCAACATCATCACCTCGCCTAATTGAGATGAAATCCCTAAGAAATGGAAACTGAAAATGAAGACCCAGAAGATGAAGGCAAAATAGAAAATAAAGGTGAAGAATCAGCCCCCAGAGCCAGGCTAGACCCCTCTTCGAGTGAAAAGTGTGCCATAAGACTGGCCCAAAGCAGAATGAAGTGGAAAGACCACGTTGAAGATCTCTGTCAAGGTAACCGTGTTTAGCTTTGAACTGTGTTAAAATTGCATAGAGCTTGTAGCTACTGACCATCGGCTATATGATTTCTGAAGAGCGTAACCATTAAGCTTTTGCCGTGGGATTCCCTGCAATGAAGAAATCTCACTGATTTGAGTGTCCAGTGTTACACTGCCTAAGTGTGTGTGCTGAAGAGACCGAGAAACCAGACAGCATGTTCCTGGCCAAGCCAAAATCACGCTACTACCATGCTCCTGAAAGCTGCAATAAAGTGTGTAAGCTGGGAGACCCAACCTGATTGAGAAGAAAAGAAGATATTGGAGCAACTGTCTTGAAAAACAATGAGATCTGTGTAGCTGGCTGGCTGACGCTGTCAGTGATGTTACAACTTTAAATTAAGACTGTTTTCCTGTTTGAGACCCCAGCGAAGAAAGCTGACCCGAGTTATTTGTTGCCCGTGCCAAAGCAAGAATTTGGCTGCCCTGTACCTCATCGTGTCCTGTTTTAAGCTTGGGATTTACAAATACAAACAAACTGAGAAGCTTGCCTTTGAAGTCCTGCAAATCACCCCACCGCCTCCCCGAAGATTAATGGCTGCCTGAAAAATGCAAGTATAAAGCGATGCCCATCACCCCCAGCATCCTGAGTTTCGGCACTCAGTGTTTCAGTGCTTTCGTGTACCAGGTTAGAAGAAAAAAAAAGAGTAAGTTTTTAAAATGTCTGTGAGAGAACCTGACAGAAATAAAATAAAATTTACAGAGGAGTTGCCCAAGTTAAAGCGTCACGGCTAGAGAGCTGAGCTGTGCCGCTCTGTTTAGACAGAGGCCCTGCTAAAAAGTTAAAGGCCCTTGTCTGTCAGAAGGGGTGTAGGGCCACACTTTCCCTTTTTAAACTGATGCAAAAGTGGAGAGCCTTTGCTGGAAACATCGCATTTTCTTTGCCCAGAGCCTTCTCTGGTTGCCTCCATCATCATCTGGGCTTTTTAGAGACACTCTGCACATGAACTAAAATTTTAAATTGTCAAAGACTTGCCATGGACAGTGCTGTGAAGCTTTGGATAAACTTGAACTCTCATCGCTGTGGACTGTGTGTCTGTGTTTGTAGTCAGCTCAGTGTACAGCAGGCTGAGTTTGATCTATAACTTTTAGATTTCCTTCTGCCAGAACTCATGCAGCAGAGTTGCCGATGCAAAAATGGTGACCTAGAATTCTTTGCGTGTGTGGGTATGCCCGTCCCTTGATTTTAATGGGCCCTGAGCTTTCAGCCAGAAGAGCAGTATAATTGCTGGATCTGCTCCATCATGCCTTACCATGCAAGAAGTGCTTTCCATTCATTGTGTTAAATTGCAGAAAAAGTTTGTTGTATATATTTTATGATTTCTTAAATATCATAAAGTATATGTGATATTTGCAGATTAGTGTTAATTGCAACTCCAAATAATACTAAGTGTGGTTCCCAATGGATGACAAGGAAAGAAAGACAAAGGCAAGTAGAAAAGAAAGGAATAGAGAAAGTAGCAGACAGAGAAGGAAGAAAAAAAAAGAAGAAAGAAAAGGCAAGAGGCAAAGAAAAAACATTTGTAGAAAAGAAGCGTGGCCATAGTTGCCCCCAGGGTAAATTAAAAGCAGCTGATTGTTGTTGTTGTTCAGTCGTTCAGTCGTGTCCGACTCTTCGTGACCCCATGGACCATAGCACGCCAGGCCTTCCTGTCCTGCGCTCTCTCCCGGAGCGTGCTCAAGTTCATATTCATTGCATCAGTGATGCTATCTAGCCATCTCATCCTCTGCCGTCCCCTTCTCCTTTTGCCTTCAGTCTTTCCCAGCATCAGGGTCTTTTCCAGGGAGTTTTCTCTTCGCATTAGGTGGCCAAAATATTGGAGCTTCAGCTTCATTATCTGTCCTTCCAATGAGCACTCAGGGTTGATTTCCTTTAGGATGGACTGATTTGACCTCCTTGCAGTCCAGAGGACTCGAAAGAGTCTTCTCCAGCACCACAGTTCGAAAGCATCGATTCTTCGGCGCTCAGCCTTCCTTATAGTCCAGCTCTCACAGCCATACATTACTACTGGGAAAACCATAGCTTTGATTAGACGGACCTTTGTCGGCAAGGTGATGTCTCTGCTTCTGACTATGCTGTCTAGGTTGGCCATAGCTTTCCTCCCAAGGAGCAAGCGTCTTTTAATTTCATGGCTACAGTCACCGTCTGCGGTGATCTTGGAGCCCAAGAAAGTAAAATCTGTCACTGCTTCCATTTCTTCCCCTTCTATATGCCAGGAAGTGATGGGGCCAGATGCCATGATCTTCGTTTTTTTAATGTTGAGTTTCAAACCAGCTTTTGCACTCTCCTCTTTCACCCTCAACAAGAGGCTCTTTTGATCCTCTTCGCTTTCTGCCATTAGGGTGGTATCGTCTGCATATCGGAGGTTGTTGATAATTCTCCCAGCAATCTGAATTCCGACCTCTGATTCATCCAACCCGGCATTTCTCATGATGTACTCCGCATATAAGTTAAATAAGCAGGGTGACAATACGCAGCCTTGTCGTACTCCTTTCCCAATTTTGAACCAATCGGTTGTTCCATGTCTGGTTCTTACTGTTGCTTCTTGACCCTCGTACAGGTTTCTCAGGAGACAGGTAAGGTGGTCTGGTACTCCCATCACTTTAAGAATTTGCCACAGTTTGTTGTGATCCACACAATCAAAGGCTTTAGCGTAGTCAATGAAGCAGAAATAGACGTTTTTCTGAAATTCTCTTGCTTTCTCCATGATGCAGCGATTGTTGGCGATTTGATCTCGTATAGTTCCTCTGCCTCTTCTAAACCCAGCTTGTACTTCCGGTAGTTCTCGGTTCGCATACTGCTGAAGCCTACCTTGCTGGCATGTGAAATGAGCGCAATTGTGCGGTAGTTTGCACACTCTTTGGCGTTGCCCTTCTTTGGAATTGGAATGTAAACTGACCTTTTCCAGTCTTGTGGCCACTGTTGAGTGTTCCAGATTTGTTGGCATATTGAATGCAGCACTTTAACAGCATCATCTTTTAGGATTTTAAATAGCTCGGCTGGAATACTGTCATCTCCGCTAGCTTTGTTGTTACTAATGCTTCCTAAGGCCCACTTGACTTCACTCTCGAGGATGTCTGGCTCAAGTTCAGTGACCGCACTATCATGGCTATCAGGGACATTCAGATCTTTCCTGTATAGTTCTTCTGTGTATTCTTGCCACCTCTTCTTAATCTCATCTGCTTCTGTTAGGTCCCTGCCTTCTTTGTCCTTTATCATGCCCGTCTTTGCACAAAACATTCCCTTGAGATCTCCAATTTTCTTGAAGAGATCTCTAGTCTTTCCCATTCTGTTGTTTTCCTCGATTTCTTTGCATTGTTCATTTAAGAAGGCCTTCTTGTCTCTCCTTGCTATTCTCTGGAACTCTGCATTCAGTTGGGTATATCTTCCCCTTTCTCCCTTGTTTTTCGCTTCCCTTCTTTCCTCAGCTACTTGTAAAGCCTCATCAGACAGCCACTTTGCTTTCTTGCATTTCTTTTTCTTTGGGATGGATTTCGTTGCTGCCTCCTGAACGATGTTACGGACCTCCGTCCATAGTTCCTCAGGCACTCTGTCTATCAGGTCTAATCCCTGAAATCTATTCCTCACCTTCACTGTATATTCATCAGGGATATGATTTAGGTCATACCTGAATGGTTTAGTGGTTTTCCCGACGTTCTTCAATTTAAGCCGAAATTTTGCAAGAAGCAGCTCATGATCTGAGCCACAGTCAGCCCCAGGTGTTGTTTTTACTGACTGTATGGAGCTTCTCCATCTTTGGCTGCAAAGGACATAATCAATCTGATTTCAATATTGACCATCTGGTGACGTCCATGTGTAGAGTCGCCTCTTGTGCTGTTGGAAAAGAGTGTTTGCTATGATCAGCATGTTCTTTTGGCAAAACTCTATTAGCTTTTGTCCTGCTTCATTTTGTACACCAAGGCCATGCCTGCCTGTTATCCCGGTGATTTCTTGACTTCCTACTTTAGCATTCCAATCCCCTATGATGAAGAGGACATCTTTTTTTGGTGTTAGTTCTAGAAGGTGTTGTAGGTCTTCATAGAACCGATCAACCTCAGCTTCTTCGGCCTCAGTGGTTGGGGCATAGACTTGAATTACTGTGATGTTGAATGGTTTGCCTTGGATTCGTACTGAGATCATTCTATCATTTTTAAGATTGTACCCCAGTACTGCTTTTCCCACCCTTTTGTTGACTGTGAGTGCTACTCCATTTCTTCTAAGGGATTCTTGCCCACAATAGTAGATATGATGGTCACCTGAATTAAATTCGCCCATGCCTGTCCATTTGAGTTCGCTGATTCCCAAGATGTCGATGTTCAATCTTGCCATCTCATGTTTGACCACCTCCAGCTTACCTTGATTCATTGATCTGACATTCCAGGTTCCTAAACAATATTGTTCTTTACAGCATCGGATTTTCTTTTCACCGCCAGACACATCCACAGCTGAGTGTCCTTTCGGCTTTGGCCCAGCCGCTTCACTCTTTCTGGCGCTACTTGGAAATACCCTCTGCTCTTCCCCAGTAGCATATTGGACACCTTCCGACCTGAGGGGCTCATCTTCCGGCGTCATATCTTTTAGCCTTGTGATACGTTCCCTGGGGTTTTCTTGGCAAGAATACTGGAGTGGGTTGCCATTTCCTTCTCCAGTGGACCACATTTTGTCAGAACTCTCTGCCATGACCTGTCCGTCTTGGGTGGCCCTGCACGGCATAGCTTATGGCTTCACTGAGTTACGCAAGCCCCTGTGCCTAGAGCTTATTACCTGGGTTAAAGTAGCCACAATAATGTAATAGTTCTTTAAGATGAAAAAATGTAACTAGAAGGAAAAAAAGACCCTATCCCAAATGTGTGTCATTGGGACTAGTGTAAGGCAGAAAGGTTTAAGTAAGCGAGTTTAACTTAAAAAAGACAAATAAAGAGACAAGGCTGGTGCATGGAGCAGAAAGTTTTTATATAAAAGTTTGAAACATGATCTGCAATACAGGCAGATCAGCAAAGAAAAAGAAAGCAAAAGAAAGAGAAAAAATTTGTCTTCCCATACTAATGAATAAAAGTGTTATCAAGCACTTTGGGAAGCAAAGTTGTTTACAGGAAGCTGTGCCTGAAAACCAAACACTTCTAGCCTATGCTGGAAATGCTTGCTAGTGTTGTGCTGCCTCATGGGTAACATGTATGGTATAAAACCCATTTAGCCCAATAGCTTGTAATTCAGAGAAGCTGTCTGATCCAACCATTAAGTACGCCTGTGTGCTGTAAGTTACCCAATAAAGTCTCCTTGTAAGTAACCCCCCCCCCCGCTAGAATCCCAAAACACAAGTGGGGCTAGAGCGCCTCACCCAGTATCAAACCCTGCTGTTAAAAGCCGTAAAGGCAGGTATAAAGAAGTCAGTTAATATGACCAAAGTGTCTAAAGTGCTGCAAGTTGCCACCGAGGCCCCAGAGCGTACTTGGAGCGTCTTTCAAATGCCTATCGCCAGTATTCCCCCATCGACCCAGAGGCCCAAGAAGACGTAAACGAAAGAAGAAAAGAAGAAGACCCGGCAGAGGCAGAAGATTCTTAAAAAAGAACCAGTGTGCCCAGTGTGGACAAAATAGACATTAGTGGCATGAATGCCCAAATAAAATAAATCAAATACACAATAGAGAAAACCAAAGGGGCCAGAATGGGCGAAAAGAGAGACAGCTTGAGAGGGGCCGTGACATTGACTTCATGATTGACACTGGAGCGGCATCAAGAGCGAGCAAACGTTAGCCTTAAACAAGAAGTCCAAACACTGAGCAAAGTTCTTCAAGCCCAGCATCGCTTTGTCTTAGAAAATAAGCCATTCCCATCACAGAAGTTCATCCTTTCCAACCAAGAGTTAAAGTATGAGTTAAAGAGGGAAAAATAACCCTTTGACTCCCAGATGGAGAGGAGTGAAAACTGTCATACTTTCCACCCCCGCAGCTATGAAAGCAGCTGGAGTTAAACCCTAGATACATTGGACACGAGTCAAGAGAGCGAGAGGGGGAGAGTAGACTATGAACAAAAATCCTAAAAATCCTTTGAAAGGATTTCTTTCCTTTTCAAAAATCCTTTAAAAATCATTCTAAAAAAGCAGTAAGAAGACTCAGGCTAGACCTTACTGTGGACACCCCAGGAGACTGTCCCCCTGCGTACGGTCAGACCTGCAACTGGAGAATTGAAAAAGGGGACTAGATCCTACTGCAGCTTGCCAGGTGAATAGCTGCCCAGCGTACGGTCAGATCCCAAAGAAGATCAAACATGCGTGTTGTAGTGTTAGTAGTGTTGCATTGTGTCTCCTTAATAAGGTGCAAAAAGGGGGGCCAGCCCCTGAAAGAGAAAGTTTGTCCCAGCGATTTGCTGATAATTACTGGCTTTACCTGGCTAACATCACGAAAGTAAAACATTTTTGTTTGCCAAGAGGTATACCTGCAAACAGGCTTATTAGCTCTTGCTTAATACCTGTCTGTAGACATCCTGGGAAAATTAAAAAAGATACCATGTTAAGAGTTTATGGTGTAAGTTTAACTTATTCCCAAAATGCTAATTGGGGCATGGTTGCAAAGATCCTACCCCCTACAGAGTTCACTCTACGCACCCCCATCGTTGCTGAAACAAATGCTACGTGTGCACGAATGCTTAATTGTCAAAAAATTTCCAGAAAATACAAAGCTATCCCTAGCCCCCTTCCACTGTAATAAAATTCAAAACATATCTTTTAATGATGCCCACATACTTTTGCCTCATAGATGGTTTTAGACATATAGTTCCCGCACTTGGTCATTCATTCCTGCCAACTTGTCTAATAACCACCCATGTTGCCTCAGCCGCCAATTGAACTGGTGCCAATTCTTCCCCTGTGGCCCGAGAAAATCCGTCGACGGCAGCCTCGAGCACTCCAACTAACTAAAAATTGTAATAGTCGTGCAGTTATATTTTGACTCAGAAAAATTGGCCTTAGCAATGTCACTGGTTAGGGTTCCAGGTTTAGCCTTGGCTGATGGTCTAAAGATCAACCGGTTAGCTTGCAGCTTAGCCAAAAGCATAAATGCCACCTCACGAGCATTGTCATTATTAAATAAAGAGTTGCGTGATCTAAGAGGTGCAGTTCTAGAAAATAGAGCTGGTATAGATTACCTCTTCCTTCTTCATCATTTAAGTTGTGAGACACACCAAAAGCTCTGTTGTTTTAACTTAACTAATAATGGCAATGCTGTAGATAAACAGATCAACAAGCTGCACAATATAGTAGCTAACAAAACAATAAGACAAAACAATTAGCTCAATTAGTTAACCCCTTGGCTTCCAGATCTTAGCTGGCTTGAAGCATTGTTCATCCTAATTCTACCAGTGTTGTTCATAGAGATACTGTTATGTCTCTGCGTTCCTTGTCTTATGAGCTGTTTAACCAATCTGTTTTATGTCTCAGCTAGTGAAACTGCTGCCCTCTACGCTCTAATAGCCCAACAAGAGGCTAAGTAATATGTATGTCACAAAAAGCTTTGTATAGTTATCAGAAATGCTATAATTGTAATGAAATTATGCATTTAAGGGGGGAATGTAGCAGCCATATCGGGGGTCAGACTAAGTAGCCTCATGCAGTCTCATGCTTCATGTTCTTGCTGAGCTCTTTCTCCCTTGAATATATTGTTGTAAGCTGACAAGACACAGGAATTCCTTATCTTGTCAAAGGTCATACAATTGTATATCTTGTTCTCTGCTGTTCTCTTCTGTTCTCTCCTTATCATGGCTACCCTATAACCCAGTTCTTGTATTATAAACAATGGTGCTAGGAGAAGAAATGTTGAGGACTGCAACCCCATGCGGGAGGGGGAGGAGGAGCCGTTTCATATGTGTCACAATGTCTATAAAACCAATGTGCTGATGTATTTCGGGGCTTCTGGCTCTTTGGAAATGATTCCAGCCTTAAGCCCGCGCGTTAAATAAAGAATCTCTTTTTCCTTCACTCCGTGGTCTCTCTGACTCTGGGTTCAGCAACAATACCTCGACTTTAGCAAAGCTTTTGACAAAGTGCCCCATGATATCCTGATGAGCAAACTAGCTAAGAGTGGGCTAGATGAAACAACTCTCAGGTGGATCCACAGTTGGCTACAGAATCGGACTCAAAGAGTGCTGATCAATGGGATCTTCTCAAACTGGAGAGAGGTAATGAGCAGGGTACCGCAGGGCTCAGTCCTGGGCCCAGTGCTCTTCAACATTTGTATTAATGACTTGGAGGAGGAGGTGCAGGGAATGCTGATCAAATTTGCAGATGACACAAAATTGGGTGGGATAGCTAATACCTTGGAAGACAGAAACAAAATTCAAAGTGATCTTGATAGACTGGAGCGCTGGGCAGAAAACAACAGAATGAAATTTAATAGGGATACATGCCAAGTTCTGCACCTAGGAAAGAGAAACCAAATGCACAGTTATAAGATGGGCGATACTTGGCTCAACAACACTACAAGCGAGAAGGATCTTGGAATTGTTGTAGATCACAAGCTGAATATGAGCCAACAATGTGATGTGGCTGCAAAAAAGGCAAATGCTATTTGGGGCTGCATTAATAGAAGCATAGCTACCAAATCCCACAAAGAGAATTCCCCTCTACTCAGCACCGGTTAGGCCTCATCTGGAGTACTGTGTCCAGTTCTGGGCACCACACTTTAAGAAGGAGGCAGACAAACTGGAGAGGGTTCAGAGGAGGGCAACAAAGATGATCAGGGGACTGGAAACAAAGCCCTATGAGGAGAGACTGAAAGAACTGGGCATGTTTCACCTTGAGAAGAGAAGACTGAGGGGAGATAGGATAGCGCTCTTCAAGTACTTGAAAGGTTGTCACAGAGAGGAAGGCCAGGATCAAGTCTCGATCCTCTCAGAGTGCAGGACACGGAATAATGGGCTCAAGTTACAGGAAGCCAGATTCCGTCTGAACTTCAGGAAAAATTTCCTAACTGTTAGAGCAATACGACAATGAAACCCATGACCTAGGGAGGTGGTGGGCTCTCCCACACTGGAGGCATTCAAGATGAGGCTGGACAGCCACCTGTCAGGGATGCTTGACTTGGATTCCTGTATTGAGCAGGGGGTTGGACTCGATGGTCTTATAGGCCCCTTCAAACTCTACTATTCTATGATTCTACATCCAGTGTTGCCAGGCTGGTGTTCTCGGGTAGATGGTCAATAGACGGCAGTTGCCATCTGGAGGACAAGAAACTCCCTTAGACCAGAGATAATCAGGAAAGACTTTGAACAGATAAGTACATTGATTGAGCTAGCAGATGTACTTCTCATCAAATCTAAGGGAATGCCTCAAAATGAGATGCATGATTCCTCCTACGTTCGATCTACCTAAGGCCAGTTTTGGAAGAGATAATTTCCATATGCAATCTGAAGTAGAGATCAGGGAAAATAATATATAGCACCTCCTCAGAGGGCTGACTTGTAGACTGGACAATGTCTGTTCCACATAAGAGTTAAGGAGCCGTTACAGAGGCAGAATAAATATTTGGAGATGTAAACAATATATGCATGATTGAGTTTCCAAAAGAGGTTTGCCTTATGTTCATATTCTTATTTTAACCATTATACATTTTGTGAAATCAACAGATGGATCCAGGAAGTTCACCAGAAATAGCCTGACCCAGGCATAGACACACAAGTAAGCCCACATTTCATAGCAGAAATAGAACACATGAATCACATGCTGTATACTTGAAAGAGGATTAGGGTTATGCAGCAAGGGCTTCACCAGGGAGAAATTAAATGGGTGCCTCCTTAATCACCATCATGAGAATAGGCTAATAGTCCATTAAAAAGTTAATGGGAAACTCTTAGAGACTGGCCTGCAGCAGAATGATGATGGCTGACCTCAGGGCTTCACCACATGAGGCTATAATCCTGCATCCTTACTGGGGCTTTTGCTTCTGGATTCTTTGTGGGATTAAGATTGGCTCCTTTACACAAGCTGATACAGGTTGTTGTTTTTTATTTCTCAACAAGTTCTATATGTTTCATTTTACAGCTACTAGATGGTGCTGCTCTTATAGTGCCATTATGGAAATACACCCAACAAGTAAAGCACTCATAGCACTTACTAGAGAAAAATCAGACTTTCCCCACACTTTACAAAGGTGGGATAAAGGTCATAAACCACGGGAGGGTTGATAACTTCTTGTAAAAGGCCTGCAAACTTCCATGGGTAACCAATTTTGATTGCACGATATAAGCCCTGTGTGGAGAAACCCTCATATTCATTCCCTGGCATCATTTCAAGTAGAAACAGATTCATGTGAACTATCCCATTCCTAATTTTTTTCCCACAGATTTGTGTACCGCTTTCCATATTCTGCTGCTTTTTAGAGAATTTCTAGAGTCTGTAGTATGAAATGCTGCCACTTTCTCTGAAGAGCATTTCAATTCATAATGAAATATGATGGGTGGATACAGACCATATATACTAAACCCTTCGCTAGAGTTTTCATTCATAAATGTTTATCACCTGGGTTTAAGCTTTCCAGAGGTACAAAGCAAGGTTGTCCCCCTGTCATCCTTATCTGTATGGAGCTCTAGCCATTGCCCTGAGAAATTATCTAATGATTAAGTGTGTTCAGATGAGAACAAAGAATTTGAAGCTGCTGCTATATGCAGATGATATGGTTCTTGGAAGAAAAGAAACTGAAACAACTATATTAGAGGTGGCAAGGGTATGGAAAGAGCATGCAAAGTTGTCAGGTTATAAAATAAAATGTGTAAAATCTGAATGGATGGTAAATGGATTTACCATTAATATGGTGAAGAGGACAGGTTAACAAAAGAATGTAATATCCCATGGAAAACTCCTGAAATAAAGTATCTGGGTATTTGGATAATAGAAAATCTTTATGACATGGTTAAAATCAACCATAGGAAGTTGTTTCAGGTGGTAATGGAAAATCTTAATCAGTGGTCCAAGATGAACTTAATATGGATGGGACATATAACCATAGTTAAAATGAATGTCCTTTGATGGTCCTCTCTCTCTCTCTCTCTCTTTACTAGTTAGTATCCCTTTGAACACCAGAAGAGCTAGATTCAAGAGCAAAGGACTGGATGTGTCTGATCTTGTCTGATCTCGGAAGCTAAGTAGGTTCAGCTCTGGTTAGTACTTGGATGGGAAACTGCCTGGGAATCAAGCTTCCTGCATTGAGCAGGGGGTTGGACTCGATGGTCTTGTAGGCCCCTTCCAACCCTATGATTCTATGAAAGCATGGCAATATTTGAGTATGGGCTTTATTGGGGCAGGGGGAGAAGGCCTCAGATTGTGTTATATAATATGTGCAACCCCTAGAAGAAAGGAGAGGTAGGTATACCAAATTTGTCATGGTGTTATGATGCATGCAGAATTGCAAATTTGTCAGAGTGGTTAAATGCTGAAGGTATGGAGGAATATGAACAAACCAGAGCCTGTCCCTGTTTGAAGGACATTGTTTGGTATCATGTAAAGGAGGTCAGAGCCATAGTACATCCAAATCCAGATGTGTGGGCAATATTTGCAGTTTGAGGAAAATATGAAGTCAAAATGTGTCCAGGACTGTCCTCATTTACATCATGTAAATATAATGAGCATATTAATCAGAAGGAAATATTAGGGGATATATCATCTCGGGAGGCTCATGGCTTTCATCTGTTAAAAGGTTTTTAAAGAAAATAATGACATTGTATCTTTTGAGTATATAAGGGATAAGATGAAACTTTTTGTTCCTGGACTATATAAATTATTTTAAATAAGACATACTATGGCTGAATTAATTAGAAAATAAAAAAAATATGGTGCTGTTAGAGATCCAACAGCAATGGAGAAACTGTTCTATGCATCGGTAAAGAAAGGGATTAATTGGGAAAATATATAACATTCTTAGTGACGTCTAAAATAAAGGACTCATGGATTATAAAAAGAAATGGGAAGAGGATCTGAATATTTCAATCACTGAAAAAGCATGGTGTTGTCTAGGAGAGAATATAGGTAAATTATTGATTACAGCAAATTTGAAAGAGAACTTGTATAAGACAGTGCATCAATGGTATTTGACACCACATAAATTAAAGATGATTTACAATTTTGTTGTTGTTAAGTTGTGTCCGTCTCTTCATGACCTCATGGATCTCAGGACAATTGCTGGAGATGTGGAAAAGCTCATGCAGTTTATATGCATATATTTTGGGGAGCTGTGGTAAAATTAAGAGCTTTTGGCAGTTAGTATTGTATTATACTGAACAGGTGAATATTCCAAAGGAACCATTGCAAATATTATTAGGTTATTTGGAAAGATGCATTGACGCAACTGATGTTGAGATTATTACAACCTTATTAACAGCAACTAAAATGTCAATTGCTATGTACTGGAAAAAGAAAGTGGCACCACTACTGTCAGACTGGTTCTATAGGATTTGGGATATAGCTGTAAAGCATAAACATATATTTGGGCTTGTGAAAACCAAATGTATGAAAATCAATTTATAAGGAAGTGGTCCATTTTTATTAGTTTCTGGAAAGACAGAAGTGAAGACGATGTACATCCCTAAACATTATTTAAGTTAGTATAAGGAATCAGTCTTTGTAGTTCTTTCATTGAATTACACTGCGGTTTTATTATGTTAACTTGTAAAGACTTTGAAATAAAATAAAAATACTTTTTTTAAAAAAGAAGAAGTCACAGCAGGGGAGCTGACAAACAAAAACAAGGAACGAGGTGTAAGAGGTATCTAACATCTCCAATGACAGTAGCGGAGTTAAAGGTTAAGGAAAAAGTTTCCAGGTTGCAACCAAGGAATATGGTCAGATGTAACATTTCTCTCCAGTTCTGGGCCTGCAGAGGGTGTCAAGAACCAGAAAGCACTCCCCACAAGTTGATTCAAGCTCCTCTGGCAAAGGTAAGAATAAAGAATAAATCTTGTGCCGGTGCGAGATTTGGATTCTGGAACCATGGGCTATACTTCCTGGAAGGTGGACTGTTGGCAAGGGATGGGTTGCGCCTCACAAAGGCTGGGAAGAATGTGTTTGGCCACAGCATGAAGAACTTCATCAGGAGGGCTTTAAACTGAATCCTACAGGGAAGGGAGACATAAAGTTGGGGGTAACAATGGATGAATGCTCACGCACCACAGCAGAGAGAACAGCTCTAATAGCACCCAATAATAGTCTTCAGAAACATGTAGGAAGAAAGCCAGACTAAAGCACATGGTCTTCAATGTTTATACACTAATGCCCAGAGTATGGGAAACAAAGAGAACAAACTTGAACTCTTAATACAGGAGGGAAATTATGACTTGATAGGTGTAACTGAAACTTGGTGGGATGACTCCCATGACTGGAATACAGCAATTGAAGGATATAACTTGTTCAAAAAGAACAGGAGGAACAGAAAGGGAGGTGGGGTTGCACTATATGTTAAAAAATACATATCTCTGCACAGAAATACAGGAGGATGAGCTTGGTAGCCCCATCAAGAGCATCTGGGTTAAAATAAATGGAGCAAAGAATAAAAGGAACCTGGTGGTCAGAGTCTACTACCGGCCACCCAATCAAGGAGAAGATGAGGATGAAACTTTTTAAAAGCAAATAGCCAATGTTTCAAGGAAGCATGATATAGTAGTAATGGGGGACTTCAATTTCCCCGATATTTGTTGGGAGGCAAATTCTGCAAAACATGGCCCCTCCAAGAGATTCCTGACTTGTGTGACGGATAACTTCCTCGTATAGAAAGTAGAGGAAGGAACTAGAGGATCGGCTATCCTTGACTTGATCCCAACCCACAGAGGTAACTTAGTGGATCAAGTAGCAGTTACGGGAATTCTGGGGTAAAATGACCATGGTTTACTTGAGTTTTTGGTTCTAAAGGAAGCAAAAGCCAAGTGTAGCCAAACCCGTACCCTGAAATTTAGGAAAGCCAATTTTAATAAACTCAGAACAATGATAAGTCAGGTCCCATGGAAGCAACTCTAGGGGAAAAGGATGGGTGGGAGTTTTTAAAAAAGGAAATTCTAAAGGTGCAATTACAAACAATTCCAACAAGAAAAAAAGGTGGAAGACAACAGAAGAAGCCAATGTGGCTTCACAAAAAGCTTAGAGATGACCTGAAAACAAAAAAGGACACATATAGGAAGTGGAAGGAAGGCCAAGCTACAAAGGAAGAGTACAGGCAGGTAGCACAGAATTACAGGGATGGCATCAGGAAGGCTAAAGCCGAGAACGAGCTGAGGTTAGCAAGGGATGCTAAAAGCAACAAAAAGGCTTTCTTCAGATATAAAATATGATATTTTTCTTTCTACTTTGGCCCTGCTCTTTAGCCTTTAATAGCAGGCTGATGAACAGAAATTGAGGTGAAAGATACATTGATGGAAGGTTCTTTTTGTACTGTACATTGAGCAAATCAGTTTATTTTACATCTTGGATTTTGATGTCCTTAGTGACACTGGCCTTCTCTTATCTGCCGAGAAACAGCTGAGATCATCCAGATGCTGCTGGAGGGAGTGGCACAAGGTACCCTGGACAAGAGCTGCAGGAAGATCTTGTACTCCCCTAGCTGCTGCCTCCATGCAGTGGCTATCTTGGCCAATTAAGAAGGCGTGCCAGGTTTTTTATCAAGAGGATTCAAAGGTTCAATCCCTTCCCAGTCTCTCTGGTGACCTTTTCTCACAAGGGCCTCTCATGTGTTGCAGGATCCTCCTCAACACATCCTCCTCAACAATGTACATCTTGATGGAACAGTTCGCTTCCATCTTGGAGAAGGAAGAGCCAAAGGAGCTTTCAACCACACTGGCGGCCTTTCTTGAGGTGGGAAGAGCATTAGTCAACATGGTATTCAATTAGAGTGCCTGGGCAGAATTGGAAAGGCAAGGAGAAGTAAGGCAGGACTTTGCTGGAAATGGTCCTGGGGAGGAGAGATTGTGTTAGAGAACCCTAACTTGTGCAGAGAACCCTCGCCATACATCCGCGCCTCTGATTACTAAAAGATTGTTTAGTAACATAGCTCTGTTTTCTGGTCATTTAGCATAGCTTTCAAATCCCGGGAAGTACTAGTTCCCCTCTACTCTCCACTGGTTAGGCCTCATCTGGAGTCCTGTGTCCAGTTCTGGGCACCACACTTTAAGAAGGATACAGGCAAACTGGAGGGCAACCAAGATGATTAGGGGACTGGAAACAAAGCCCTATGAGAAGAGATGGAAAGAACTGGGCATGTTTAGCCTTGAGAAGAGAAGACTGAGGGGAGATAGGATGGTGCTCATCAAGTACTTGAAAGGCTGTCACAGAGAGGAAGGCCAGGATCTCTTCTCGATCGTCCCAGAGTGCAGGACATGGAATAATGGGCTCAAGTTACAGGAAGCCAGATTCTGTCTGAACATCAGGAAGAACTTACTGTTAGAGCAATATGATAATGGAACCAATTACCTAGGGAGGTAGTGGGCTCTCCCACACTGGAGGCATTCAAGGTGAAGCTGGACAGCCATCTGTCAGGGATGCTCTGACCTGGATTCCTGCACTGAGCAGGGGGTTGGACTCGATGGTCTTATAAGCGACTTCCACCCCTACAATTATATGATTCTATGAATTATCTCTTTCAGTAAGAACATAGGAAGAGCTCTGCTGGATCAGACCAAGGGTCCATCTAGTCCAGCATTCTGTTCACACAGTGGCCAACCAGCTGTCGACCAGGAACCCACAAGCAGGACATGAATGCAACAGCACCCTCCCACCCATGTTCCCCAGCAACTGGTGTACATAGGCTCACTGCCTCAGGTAATGGAGGTAGCACACAGCCATCAGGACTAGTAGCCATCGATAGCTTTCTCTTCCATGAATTTGTCCAATCCCCATTTAAAGCCATCCAAATTGGTGGCCATCACTACATCCTGTGGTAGCGAATTCCATAGTATAACGATGTGCTGTGTGAAGAAGTCCTCCCTTTTATCTGTCCTGAATCTCCCACCAATCAGCTTCATGGGAGGACCCCGTGTTCTAGTATTTTGAGAGAGGGAGGAAAATGTCTCCCTATCCACATTCTCTACACCATGCATAATTCTGTAGACCTCTATCATGTCTCCCCTTACCCTCCTTTTTTCCAGGCTAAACAATCCCAGCTGTTGCAACCTTCCCTCATAGGGGAGATGCTCCAGCCCCTTGATCATTTTAGTTACCCTTTTCTGCACTTTCCTCAGCTCGACAGTACCCTTCTTTAAGTAACCAGCTCCATTGTTATGAGAGAAAAGTTTCTTGTCTATAATGTTCAGAATTTTATAGAATGTTATCATCCCACTACAGCCTCCTTTTTTCTAAACTAAAAACACCTGACCCCTTTCAGCTGTTTCTCTTAAGGAAGGTGCTCCATCCCCTAATCATTCCAGTTGCACCTCAGCTGCGAGTAGGACACCTCACTGAATTAGGATTGGGCTCTTATTCCTCATCCTCCAGGCTGCTGACGTCGTCTAAGGTGTCTGCTTCTTCAGTGGCATCCTGTGAATTATGGTGAATTATTTGTTACCACACTTCAAAAAATAAGACACAATTTGAGGTCATTATTTTAATGGGATGTTTGAGGCTTTAAAATTAATATCAGCCCCTTAAAATTGATTTAATTTGTTTAATTTATGAGTCATCCTATAGCCAAAGCTCTCAGGGTGACATACATAATATAATATAAAATAAAATAAGGGGTTCCTTTTAAGATAAGGGGCATCTGGCAACCTTACTGGAAGGACTCTTCCACTGTTTGATGCATATCTCTGTTTTGATTACCTTTCTGGGTTTTAAGCTTGATGCTGGGGGGGGGGGGCTTCTAGAGTGTGGAAGTGGTGCAGGGGAGGAAGCAGAGGGAGGGTGCCAGATACCATTTTTCAGATGCAAGTTTCCAAATTAAAACACTCGCCTGGAACCCCACAGGAATAAATACGATCGTGGGGACGGCGAAGCAGAAGGGAAACATGGTAGTTGGTGGATGGATTAAGTTCCTCTTTCCATCTGGTGCCCATCAGCTGCAAATCAGCATCTCCCAAGTCCCAACGCTACTTTGAGGGGAAGAAGTGGACTGTGGATGGGGCTTCTTACAGGCTTGCAGGTGGTTCTCTCCATGCCATGAATGACCCGCTTGCTAATTCCTGCAAATCAAGTTACAGTTAAAAGCACAAGAACAGGCAACTGGAATAAGAGTGCTGGGGTGGGGAACCTAGATGTTGCTGGACTGCAACTCCATCAGCCCTAGCCAGCACAACCAATGGGATTATGGGAGTTACAGAGCATCTCTACACCAGCCTAAAATTCTGCATTTAAAATGGGGCTTTCTGCTTCTGTTTTAAATGCAGTATCATGGCGGACTCCCTTTACATGAGCTTCCTTCCCCCCTCCTTTCCCCCCTTATCTGGGTCTTCCATATGTTTCATTATACAGCCGCTAGATGGCGCTGTGGTCTAGCTCCTCGTATTGCGGCTTTTCCTTTCTCACAAGGGAACTCAAGTGGAACTCAAGCGTGGTAATTTGATAGCTCATTCTCTCCGATCTTTTAAAAAATGGACTAAAGGTCATTTAGTGCAGGAGATACCCTGGAGGTTGACGATGTCATCTAAAGGACCCGCAAACTTCTGTGAGTGACCGATCTCAATAGTAGAATAAAAGCTCTGTGTGAAGAAGCCCACAGCCTAACAACGTCTGGAGGGCCACACATTCCCCAGCCTGGATATGGAGAAATGGGTTGAATAGCTGGGCATGCTGGCACTGCAGGACACAGGGGTGAGTACTTGGCCCTACTTGCGTGTGTGCGCACACCCACACACATGACTCTGAAATCTCAGTACCCTAGTTGCTGACCAGGAATTTATTTTACCATGACAGCTTGTGTGGCACCACAAATAATATTTTACCAGTTCTGTGGAAGCTGTGCAACTTCTAATCAGACCCAAGCCATGCACTTATGGTTCTGCCCAGGAGATGGTGCTGGAGGTGCACCGAAAGCCTCTCATCAAGGATTTCTTGGAGAAGGGAGATGCTTTTTAGCAAGGCCATGAAAATATCTGTGCTGGATGAGCTGAACAGCAGAGGAGAGTTTTAGGTCCAAAGTTAATATTTATTTGGTGTGTGTGTGTGTGTGTATGTGCGTGTGTGAGGGAGGCGTGACTACAATAAAATATATAAGATACTAATGTATTAAAAAAAAAAGCACAGCTTCAAAACTACAGTTTTGCACAGACATTGTAATGTTGTTGTTTTTTAATGTTTGGACTCCTGCAGAAAAAGTCATTTGATGGATAAATGGATCAATTTTTGTGCACAATAAGACCACACTCATTTATGATTTAATCGTGGATGAGAAGGCTGACCTGGCGTGTATTACTGGGAATTGGGTGGGTGAGCTGGGTGGGGTTGACCTGACTCAGCTCTGCAGCACCAACATAGGTTGGAGGGCAGGGGGGAGTCACTGTGGTCCATAGAACCTCCATCTCTGTCACCAGGAAACCACTCCGCCTTGGAGCAGGCCTTGAGGGGCTGCACCTGCTGTTGGGCCATAGAGACAGACTGGGGATGCTGCTGGTGTACTGCCCACCCTGCTGCCCAGCATCCTCCCTGACTGAGCTCGCAGAGGCAGTCGCAAGTGTGGTGTTGGAGGAACCCAGGACGGTGGTTCTGGGTGACTTAAACTTTCATGCTCAGGCTGTCTCTGGAGTTCCAGCTTGGGACTTCATGGCCTCCATGACAACCATGAGGCTGTCTCAGTTTGTCATTGGCCCAACACATGAAGCAGGGCACACCCTTGATTTGGTTTTTGCTCCAAGTTGTGAGTTGGGGGGTCTGAAGATTGGGGGGGGGTCCAAGTAACCCCATTGTCATGGTCAGGCCATTTCCCGGTGAGGTTTGAACTCACGGTGCTACTTCCCTCCTGCAGGGGTGGGGGACCCATTCGGATGGTCCGCCCAGGAGACTGATGGAATCCAATGGATTTCTGAATGTTCTTGGGGATTTTCCAGTGGAGAGAGCTGGTGATCCAGCTGAGGCCCTAGTCTCACTGTGGAACGGTGAGATGTAGAGGGCCATCGACTCGATTGCACCTGAGTGTGCTCTCCAACACTGTAGAGCCCACTCTGCTCCTTGGTATACTGGGGAGTGAGCTGTGGTCAATGAAACAGGCTGGACATCGGCTAGAGTGCAAATGGCATAAGACTCGGAGCGAAGATGACCAAGCATGCTCTAGAGCACATAATCGTGCCTATTGCGTGGCAGTGCGGGCAGCAAAGAAGGCCTATTTTGTTGCCTCCATTGCGTCCTCGAGTAGCCATCCAAAGGAACTCTTCCGGGTGGTCTGGAGATTGTTAACACCCTCCCCAGCAAATAGGGCCCTGACCCTGTCAAGAAGCCGCTGTGACCTTTTTGCATCGCACTTTGAGGACAAAATTGCTTGTCTCCGCAGCTAACTTGACGCTGTTATTATCACAGTTCCAGTCGAGGGGTCGGATGCCACCATCTGCCCAATTTTGGGGGATCAGTTCCAGTTCCTGTGGCTTGATGATGTGGACAAGGTGCTTGCAGTAATGCGACCAGTCACGTACCGTCTCGATCCCTGGCCCTTTTGGCTAATAAAAGCTAGCCAAGAAGGTATGGCTGGGTGGGTTCAGGAAGTGATAAATGCTTCCCTGCAGGAAGGGGTGGTCCCTGCTGTCCTTAAGGAGGCTGTAGTGTGGCCACTCGCGAAGAAGTCCACTCTGGACCCAATGGTATTAGACAACTACCACCCAGTGGCAAATATCCCTTTTCTAGGGAAGGTACTTGAGAGGGTTGTGGCAGAGCATCTGCAGGCACTCTTGAAGGATACTGATTATCTAGACCCATTCCAGTCTAGGTTTCAATCTGGTTATGGGACTGAATCAGCCTTGGTCGCCCAGATGGATGACCTTTATCGAGAGAGGGACAGGGGGAGTGCAACCCTGTTAATTCTGCTCTATCTCTCATCGGCTTTTGATAGCATTGACCATGGTATCCTCTTGGATCGAGTCCATGGGATGGGTATCAGAGGCACTGTGTACAGTGGTTCCAGTCCTACCTACGGGGTCAATTTCAGAGAGTAACATTGGGTTACTCGGCCCCTTGGCAATTGAGTTATGGGGTGCTGCAGGGCACCATTTTGTCCCCAACGTTGTTTAACATCTATATGAAGCTGCTGGGAGCAGTCATTAGGGGATTTGGAGCTAAATGCCATTAGTATGCTGATGACCCGCAGCTCTATCTCCCTGTGACAACTGAATCAGGAGAGGCCGTGCAAGGCCTGGATCAGTGTCTAAACTCAGTAATGGGCTGGATGAGGGCCAATAAACTGAAGCTGAATCCTGGCAAGATGGAAGTCCTGTGGGTGAGTGGTTCTTGAGTCCGGGAGATAGGCGCATTGCCTGTTCTGGATGGGGTTGCACTCCCTCTGAAAGATCAGGTTCGTAGTCTGGGGGTACTCCTAGATCCATCATTCTTGCTGGAGGCTCAAGTGGCCCCTGCGACTCGGAGTGCCTTTTACCAGCTTCAGCTGGTTCACCAGCTACAGCCTCTCCTGGACAGGGATAGCTTGGCCACAGTGGTACAGGCATTAGTAACCTCAAGACTGCAGTGCGCTCTTTGTGGGGCTGCCCTTGAGGCTGGTCTGGAAGCTGGGGGTAGTGCAGAATGCAGCAGCTCGGCTGTTGTCAGGAGCTGCCCCTTTTCAGCATGTAACTCCTCTGCTGAGGGAACTGCACTGGCTGCCTATTCGCTACCGGGCCAGGCTTAAGGTATTAGTGCTAGTGTACAAAGCCCTAAACAACTTGGGACCAGGATACCTCAGAGAGCGCCTTCTCCCTTACCAACCTGCCCGCTCATGGAGGTCATTGGGGGGCTTGCTCTTGGTGGTTCCACATGGACCTATGGCCCGGTTGGAGTCCACCAGGAAGAGAGCCTTCAGCGTAGTGGCCCCCTTCCTGTGGAACTCCCTGCCTTTGGAGGCGAGGCAGGCACCAATGTTGTGTTGCTTTCGGTGCCTCCTGAAGACGTAACCATTTTGAGAGGCTTTCCCTGAGTGACCAGCCACGGTTTATTGTGTTCAGAATCTGTTCTTTTAAAACGTCTTAACTGCTTTAATTATGGGGTTTTATTCTTTTATCTTGCTGTTCACCGCTCCGAGATCTTTGATGTGGGGCAGTATTTAATATTATAAACAAACAAACAAAACCCTAGGGCACAATCCAGGCAGAATGCGGCATTGTGAGGTCCCATTGATTCCAATGAGAGTCATTTAATGCTTTGGGTTTTTGTGGGCTTTGAGCAGCAGGATGTCACTAGGTTTCCTTCTCTCCCTCCCCCCACCCTACACCCCCAGCTCCCCTGTCTGCTTCGCCACTGCGGCAGTTGTAGCATTTCCTGCCGCTTTTCTTGACACCAGAAAAATAATGCTGGCAGGGGCCAAAAGGAGGATGAATGAATAACTCTTGGCTCTCACTGGATGGAGCTGACTTGTCCTCTGTAGCTCATGAAGGCAGGACTAGAACCAGTGCATGGAAATGGCAGGGAAGTAGATTTTGGCTAGACATGGGGAGAGATGTCCTAACAGCAAGAGCCGCTGGACAGTGGGGCAGACTGCCTTGGGAGGGGGTGGGTTCTCTTTTGCTGGAGGTATAAAAGCAGAGGGCTGCACGGCTGTTTGCCAGGGATGCTGCAATTGCATTGCAGATGCTGCGTTGAGCAGTGGCTTGGATGACATCCTCCATGCTCCCTCCCAATGTGAATCATCTCCCGTGTTCTGACTGGAGGTGCCTCCGACAGGAGTTACAATCTCTTGTGCCACTCAGGAACTCATTGGGAAAGAGATCAGTCCAGGATCTCCGGTCGGCAGTGGGCCTTTTGCCAGCTCATGGGGCCCAGCGTGTGCCCAATCATGAAAATGGCTTAACCTTGATTGGATAGTACCCCGAGATTCTAGTAAGTGATGGGGCAAATCGTAAATAATTTCACCCACAGGGGCAACACCTGTGTGTGTAACATCCCCAAACCTTCCCTCTGTAGTAGCAAAGTGAAAGGGTGCAAATGGTAGCTTGTGTTGGCTAGTCAGATCCTCTGAGGACGTCCTGACTCCTAATCCAAGCTGCGCGGGCCAGACTATGATATCTCATGCAAACATAAGAAGAACCGTTCTGGATCAGACCAAGCTCATCCCTCTATTCCCACAGTGGCCAACCAGATGCTAATGGGAAGCCCACAAGCAGATGAGCGTAGCACTTGCCTTCTCAGTAGTGAGGCAAAGATATCTGGATATGCTCAAAGTTACTCTTGCTTTGGAAGTCTCTGCATCAGAGGGAAATCCAGGAGCCCACTGGAGCATTTTCTGCCATCTCCGCGGCGTGATGAGAATTGGCTCATTAGATGAGGAATGCGATCAAACGTCAGTTCTCAGCCTGTATATCTTTAAATTAAAAACGCTGCCATCTGGTGGCAGGAAAATGGTAGTGCGCCCCGTTGTATTTAAAAACCTCATTTAAACTTAAAAAAAAATGCACTTTTTGCTGTGGATAGTGCAGGAGGGGCCCTGGATGATGATGGCGTCATGTAATGGACCCACAAACCTTCGTGGGTGGCCAGTCACAAGTGCACTATAAATGCCTCTTGTAAAGGCAGCCATTTGCACAACGTATTTTTGTCTGGCATTCCAGGACAGGTTGTTCTGCTCAGCCCAGGCTCCGATTTCGCTCTGAGCAGTTCCCTAATCCATCTCACCTCCCGACAGAAAACAATTTGTCCTTCTCTGATGTCCAAACTTCCTGACATTGCTTAAATACCCTTTAAGCGCTCAGCTCAAATTGTTCTGCTTTATGTCTGTTGCAAATGCAGGCCGTGGCCTGGCGCCTCCCAAAATGATTACCCCATTACGCAAAGAAGTCTGAAATCAGCAACTCTTGGTGCTTGGGCTTGCAGGGGAAATCGATGGCCTAGAAAATGTATCTCTTGCTTTCTCCCCCCCCCCTTTGTAAATATGAGCCTTTGAAAGAGAGTGGAACAGCAAATGCTAATTTTCTTCGAAAACCCCAATCTAAGCACAGTTAAGAGGACCAGACAATAAGAAGCTACATTCTGTTAACTTGAGAAACATGCGCTGGAGTGGGATCTAAGCAGGAGAAAGCTGAGAATTCTGTGGTCACACCACTAGCCAGATGGCTATTCTGTGGCAACTGTCTTAGAGTTGTTGGCTTTGGAAATAAAAATGCTAGTACCTGCTTGTGGCCTAGGGGCACAAGTGAGAGTGGATCTGGGGGAGGAACTTGAGGTGATTGACAGGGCAGGGGGGAGCCTGGCGCAAAAGTTGTGTATCTGCTTAAGGTGCATAGATTTTTAAACAGATATTTTTTTCTGGCTAGTTGATGGCCCTATCCACCCTTGTACAACACTTCAGCTACTGTCTCATATATGTACGGGCTCCTTAGCATCATACTTAAGGAACTGGGTACTCCACCTACACCTCTCTGCCTTTTCTCTGGGGTTTGACACCTTTGTAGGCGGGGCTGGTTAAGTCCTGGAAATAGGATCTCCTCCAAACTGAAGCTGTAGGGCTGCCACATTTTTAGCTGGCTCTTGCTCCTGTGCCTTTCACAGCAGCTTGATCTGCAGGTGTGAGCAAGTGATAATATTCATCTCCATGCTGTGAGAGAAGCTTGGCCTGTGCATTCCAGCCCACAAATGGTTTCAGGCTCAGTGCCCAGCACCTCAGGTACCAGCTGATGGGAAAAAAACGCTGCTTGAGATCCCAGGGAGTTGTTGTCTGCCAGAGTACAGAATACTGAGCTAGATGGACACATAAACTGACCTAACCTAAAGTAGTTTCCTAGGTTCTGGCTACTAGTAATCACACTCCTGGCTAGCTTAGCTTCCATCTCTCATAGGCAGTAATTTAAATATGCTACTGTATTTTAAATCTTTGCACTGCTGCAAGGTTTTATTTTGGTTTTTATTTTTCATTTTGGTCTTATACTGTCCTGTTGGTTTTTATCACGTTGCATTTTGTGGTTTTAATTGTTGCAAACCGCCCAGCCAGCTTCGGCTATTGGGCGATATAGAAATGGAATAAATAAAACAAAAATAAATAATTCTCAGACTGTTCTGGGAGATGATACTGTGCTATAAATTAATCATAGAATAGTAGGGTTGGAAGGGGCCTACAAGGCCATCGAGTCCAACCCCCTGCTCAATGCAGGAATCCAAGTCAGAGCATCCCTGACAGACGGCTGTCCAGCCTCGTCTTGAATGCCTCCAGTGTGGGAGAGCCCACTGCCTCCCTAGGCCGTTGGTTCCATTGTCGTATTGCTCTAACAGTCAGGAAGTTTTTCCTGATGTTCAGCCGGAATCTGGCTTCCTGTCACTTGAGCCCATTATTCCATGTCCAGAACTGGACACAGTACTAATAATTAATTCAATCATTAAAGTCTCTTGCGAGGCTATAAGCTTCCTCCCTCCGTGATGTGCTGTGCTGAGGTCACCTCCCTCCGTTCACCCGGAAGCAAGCACACAGGAAGCTGTCCTGAGTAGCAGTGGCTCTCCAGAGTTCCAGGCAGCAGTCCTCTTGAGCCCCACCTGGAGATGCCATGGACTGAACCTGGGACTTTCTGCACACAAAACATGTACTCCGCCACTGAGTTATGGCCCTTCGTGGGGGTGCATTGGGTGTGACTGGTCACTCCTGATGCAGAGATGCAGCGTGCTTCCCTGCCCTTTGAGGCAGTGCTGGCTCCAGGGTTTTGAGGGCGGCAAAGGGAGGCAGGATCTCTGGGCCAGCCCCCTTTGATCCGCTGCCCCCTCCTCTCGAAGCTGGCTTAGCCAAGCCCGAGAAGATACCCCAACCTTCTCCCCACCCAGTGGAGGAGACGTAGCCACTGAATTTAGCACTGACCCAAGAAAGAAAGAGCAGCAATAGTTTTGAGGTAGATATTTATTTACAGGTAAGGGGCAAGGGAATGGGAAGGGAAGTAAAACAAAGTACAATTTAGAATTTCCCCAAGTACCAATTCCCTGTTTGGAAACCCAACATAGACTAAAACAAGACTACATAACCCTTGTGTCCACTCACATCTGAGCAGGGTCCTTAGTTAATGCCAGCGCTTCAGCACCTTCCACCTGGACCAGATGGAAACCAAAGGACAAAAAGAATGGCTGCTGGTCTCTTTTTACCCCATTCCAAACTCAGCTCCTCACTCTTTCACCCCCCCTTCCCTCAGGGAGGATGAGCTGGGTTTTTCACACCGCTCCAGCTGTGCTGGCCCCTTGGCAGTCCAAGCTGCTTTACGACCTTGAGTCCCTGGTAAGGCCTCCGTCCTGGTGCCTTCGATCCTGGCATGCCCACATCTTTTCCTCCTGCCAGGTGGTCTGACTTGTAAATCTTCTCGCAGGATCCCATTCCTTCCTACCATAAAACACCAAAACACAATCTAAAACTATGCAAAGTGAAATTAACTCTTTCCCACCACACCTTTGGCTCCATGAGGCCTCTTCCTTGACAAGGGCCCTTGGGCAAGGCATCGTCAATGGGCCCTGACCTTCAGGGAGTCTACCTTCTCACCACCAAAAATTGTCACCAGCTGCTCTTGCCCCTGAAAAAGTCTTTGCTTTTTCAGTACTTCGAAACCTCTCACAGGACACAATACAGCATGCCTAAATCAAGCACTCCTAAGTCCCGCTGATTTCAATAAGATGGCTATGCATATTCATAACTCTCTTGTTGACATTGATGGGACTTAAAAGCCCTTACCTTGGGGTATATCCTGCTCATAAGATTTAGCATCTGCAGTTTAAAAAAAAAAAAAGGTCAATAACATGTTTTTCTTGGGTAGGAGATTTTAAAGGAGAAAAAGTCCTATACAGACTTACATGGGAGTAAGTCACACTGAACTTAGTAATATTTATTCCTGAGTAGATATCATAGGGGTGTGCTGTACAGCTTGAAAATGCACCCAATCCTATACATGCCTGCTCAGACATAAGTCTGACTTTAGTAGGGCTTTCTTCCAAGCTAGCATATGTGGGCTTTATGTTTTAACATTATAGTTCACTTGTAAAGGATTAAATCAAAGTACTTTTGCAATCCCCGCAGTTCTTTCAGGTTTTAGAAACTAAAATCTCAGCCGCAAATATTTCACTTATACCTTTCTATCCAGTCACTAGCTTGGGTTGTCCCTTTCTGATGTTTATCCTGCATTTAGTCATTTAGTAACTGTTTGCACATCATCATGCTGTAATGATACGCTTGCTTGGCTATGCAAATGGAGTTAGGAATATCTGCAACAGCACCGACATCTGCTGGAAAAGGCGGGCGCAGACAGCTGGCTACGTTTGATCCCAGCCCTCTGCTGCAAGTGTTCCAGTCCTCCTGGAACTGCAGCAATATCTACATGTGGCTTTTACTCCGGTTCTACTCCACCCCCAAATCGATAGCATCAGATGATGCATGCTCCTCTCTGTAGCTAGCCTGGTATTTCTTGCCCTAAATCCAGGTCTTTTTCAAGCTCATTTTGTGTCAGATTTTCCTGTCACAGCGGCTTCAGTGCTGTTCGGGAGTCTGTGTGACCTCAGCTGGCTTCAGCATGGGCTGGTGGAAGCAGAGCTGATTAGCCGAAGGGAAAGTACCGGGGAGGCGGGGCGTGGGCAGAGCAGAGGGGTAAACACATCTGCCCAGAAGTAACTCATTGCCTTCAGCTCCACTTTGCCAGCCCTGCTGTTCTGTAGCTGTGCAGCTACAAAGGAGCACAGCTGAGCAGTGGTGGATGCCTGTTGATTTGAAGCTGCGCAGCTAAGAAAGGGTGACTGCCAGGGCGGATGGTTTTCAAGAGCATATACTCAGAAGCACTTCACGGAGCCCGTGTGTGTGTGTGTGTGTGTGTGGTGGGGGGGGGAAGCTTGTTGAGAGGGCAGTTCATATACACCAAAGACAATGTGCGAGTCGCTCTCCCTCCTTGCCGGCTCCGCACTCTCTGCTCTCAGCGTCTCTTGCGCTCCCACTCACCTGCTCAGTCTCTGGGCGGTGGCAGCTGCCTGCCCGCCTCATGAATGTGTGTGTGTGTGTGTGTGTGTGTGTCAGGGGGGCGGTATGTGGGGCTTGCCATGAACATCTCGTAAGAAGTCCTCCCTTGCACTTGGTTGAACATGTGAGGGAGGGGGAGCCAGCCTCCACTCATGGGCTGCCCTGCACCCACACAATGGCTGGCGTTCATTTCTACTTGCGGCGGGACTTGCCCATCCCTCCCCAACGAATGAGGCTTCCGTTCCTGTATATACCGCAAAAGTGGAGGAATACAGCCCTGTGTGTACTGTGGAAAGAGCTAATCAGATCCTGTGACAATGCGGATTTTGCCCAAATCGCTTCACAAAGCGTTTCCGTTTAGATTGGCCCAAGGTGAGGCTTTGACCAGGGACCTCCTCATCTGATGGGGGTCTCGCCTCACTTAACTGGCTCGGCTAAGAGCGCATGCAGCTGGCTCCTGCTCCCAATGAACTGGCTCCAGCTCCATTCAAGCTGGTCATTATAAAGGTACTTTAAAAACTGGTGCCTGAGTTTGCATGTTTTACTCTTCCCTCCCCACCCCTTTTTTCCTTTTGTTTTGTGTCACTTGGATTGTAAGTCTGTGGTGAGGGGTGGTCTTGTTTGTTACCGATGTCATGTCAGCCTTTTTGGACTGAAGGGCAGGAGAAAAATGCTTTAAGTAAATAAACAAATAAAATACACATTTCTAAACAAATCTTCTCTCAAAATATGCATTTTTCAAACACATTTTGATACATTTTTGAATCAAAAACTGTGCCCAAACATTTGGGAATTTGGATTTCAGGAAGCCTGAAATCCAGTGGATGTCCACACATTAGTCTAGGAGGTGCGTATCAGGACAGTTTGTAACGGAATGTGCAAAGACTGAATTCCTCAAACTTCCCTGCATGCAACCCAGGACACCCCAGTTAAAGAAAAGCGTGAAGCTTTAGTATTTTTATATCTAACATTCACAATCTGATACATGGCATTCAGCTTACAAAATTGACCAGCATCCCAGCAACAGAGTATGCTCATCCACACGTACGATGGCTCAGTGGTTTGGTTTGGAGAGAGGGATGATGTAGCAGACAGGAACAGTTTATAGGCTGCAAGCTCCATTTACAATCACTTGATATATATACAGACCGTCCTGTGCATCTCAAGAGCTTTCACACCCTATACGTTGAGTGAAAAACACCACCACCTATCTCTTGACCTATTCTTATCACAGCCAGAATTTCCTGAAATGAAATGCCACTAGGCCGGAAGGTCTTAGGTCTTCAGCACCTTCTGCACCATGAGGCAGTAATTGTGCCATGCTAGGAGATAATGTGCTTTCGAACTGTGGTGCTGGAGAAGACTCTTACGAGTCCCCTGGACTGCAAGGAGGTCAAATCAGTCCATCCTAAAGGAAATCAACCCTGAGTGCTCATTGGAAGGACAGATAATGAAGCTGAAGCTCCAATATTTTGGCCACCTAATGCGAAGAGAAAACTCCCTGGAAAAGACCCTGATGCTGGGAAAGACTGAAGGCAAAAGGAGAAGGGGACGGCAGAGGATGAGATGGCTAGATGGCATCACGGATGCAATGAATATGAACTTGAGCACGCTCCGGGAGAGAGCGCAGGACAGGAAGGCCTGGCGTGCTATGGTCCATGGGGTCACGAAGAGTCGGACACGACTGAACAACAACAAAGGAGATAATGATTTGTTGCTTCCATGGAAATGTCAGATCCCTTCCCATCCATCCCTTGAGAGGCCTGGGAAAATGTCACACTAGCTGCAGGCCACAAAATGCTGTTAGCATTTTGTGTGGCCAGTAGTTTCTTCCACTGCAGTCAAAGACTCCATTTTTCAGAGACTTATGTGCTATTTTAAGACTGTATCTGCACCACGACACCTCCATGACAGCCTTTAAGGCTGACTTTCTTAACACAATAGAAGCTCCCTGCTCCTCCCCACACCAGGCGTCATGGAACCTGCAGATCAGGCCAGACCTGTCCTTCCCATGCCACGGCTGGGTGCCGCCCACAACTACCTCAGTTGCCAAACTTCTCTCTCCCATTGCCCTTAGGCTATTTTTTCAGGGAAGGGGTCAGATGCCACAAGCTAGAGGAGAATTCACTCACATGGCCCTCTCTCTTCCATGTGAATTACCTCAGTTGACTTTCTTCTTGACTTCTTCACCCCACTCTTTCTCTGCCTTTGGCCACTCCTTGAGCTATTCCACGCAGTGGCATCTCCACTGGCAAGATGGAGTTAGGTGGACCAACGGCCAGATCTGTTGCCAGACCTTAGATGGACTGTCCTGGCCGGTTGTGATCTGTTGACCATCCTCTTGCAAGGGCCTAGTCTCTCTGGAGGATTCAGCGGCCTGACTCATATGGCTTAGCTAGCCACAATCTGTTCATTTTCCTCCCTTGAGCAGGTTCATGATCTGTGTTCAGATCTTAGATGGACTGATCTGCTGTCCTGGCAGCACCCTCACCTTTGGTAGAGGTGGAAAACGACACCAAAGTCCTCTACAGCCGTTTCCTCCACGTGTTTGGCGTATGGAGACTGGGGGTCGGGACAAAGCTGGTGGGGTCATTCCTATTAGGGGCGGATCAAGCAGGTGCAGCCCCACTCCCACCCCCACATATTCACTGAACACAGGGAGGAAACTCCTGAAGAAGGCTCAGGTAGGGGTTAACGAGTGACTTGATTTGCTGGAGGACTACTCTGGAGCAGGCGAGTCATGCGGGCCGCCACCACCGCCACCACTCTAAGTGGCTTTCCAGTGGCCAGCCGGGGAAATGCAGCGTTCCCCACTGAGCGACAGAGCATGCTTCTTTCTTCCTGGTTTACAGCCATATTGGGGTGAGTGGGGTGTGCATGCACTCACATGCTGCTGTACACCTTGACTGAGCAGGAGTAAAGTTCTGAGCTGACACTTCCCTTCTGGGAGAGGAAAAAGCTGTAGGGCAGGCTTCCCCAAGTTGGTGCCCTCCCATCATCCCCAGCCAGCACATGGAGGGCACCAAGTTGGGGAAAGCTGCTATAGGGCTTTGCAGGATGAGGTGCCTGGGGACTGGCTAGCTTTCTGAGGAGAGGGGAAAGAAGACACAGGAAAAGGAAAAGCAAGAGAGTCAGAGGTGTAACCCCAACTGTAGCAAAGCTGAACTATGCATAAGTCCATTTGCTGCTCTTGTCTGTCCCTCCTTCCCCACTCTCAAAACGGAGATTGAAGGCTCCTTTGGTACAGGAACCTGTCCTCCCACATCCCCTGATGAAGCTCAGTAAAATGCCATATAAGCTACTTATTAGTAGTATTGTTTTATTTTTATACAGCACGAACAATAAAACAAACCAGCCTGAGTGGGAAGAGAAGAGTGGTTTCCTCATCCTACTTCCATGTTTTTGCAATTCATCCAGCAGCTTCAGATCCCCTGCTGGACACATTCCTTCTTGGCCGCCCCAAGAGATGGAATTCACCACCATCTCCCTTTTCCATGTAGTGGCTGCTTCACCTGCCTCCATGCTAGTGGAATATCTACCTGAGCAGGGCACATTGGCAACACCACGCTTGAAGGCCTTTCTACACAAGGCTTTTGTTGCGTGCTCGTGATTGCTCACTCACAATAGTTTGCAGGTCCTTTATATGATGGCCTCATCGTCCAGAGCCTCTCCCGTGCTTTGCAATCAATATCGTGGGGTTTTTTTTAGATCAGGGAAAGTGCGGTGTTTTCCTGAATGCTGCCATATTTATAGTGTGTAATTGCACAATTCCGTTATACTGCAGCAGCATCTAGTGGTTGTACAATGAAACCTATAGTAAGACAGAGAAAGAAAAGCATGCAAAGAATCTGGAAGCAGATGTCTCGGTAAAGGTGTGGGATAAAAGCCTCATGTAGAAATGCTAGACAGTGTTCCTTGAAGGGAGACCAGTCTGTGTTGCCCAGGAGAGGCGCATCTCCTCTCTCCTCCACAGGGATTCTTATTACTAAGGAGGATGGTCTTGCTGGCTTTACTTTGAAAAGGTTTGTCTCATGCAAATTCTCAAATGGATAACATTAGCCAGACTTGATTTCTTTTTCCATTTTGCAGAACTTGTTTTATTCCTCTCATTTTTGGCTTGGGGCAAATGATATGCTGAAGTGTTTCTGATGAGCTTTCCAAGCTGGGATGGCTTTTTGAAGAGCTGAGAGGGATGTTCTGAAGCTACAAAAGCAAAAAATAAAAATAAAAATCCCCCCTATCATTTAGGGGCAAAATCGCTTATAAAAAGAGGGCACAGAAGACACAGCCTCATGGGGATGTGAGCTTCCCTCTAAAAGGCATACCCAGAACTAGCTTTTGTTACCCTTATTATTATCTTCCTCCCACAAGAGCCCCTCTGGTGGACACAGCTGGAGGGGTGGACTGAGGAACTGAGCCATGTCTTTAATGGGGTTCAGAAGATCTCTGGCTGGGAGTCACTACAACAGATGGAATTAGGCTTCCCCCCTCCCCCTTTCTGCAGATTTAAGCAGAATTTCACTGCTTGCTGGGCGGGCATGATGGATGCAGCCAGCCGGAGACGGCCACCCACAGGTCACAGAGTGCAGCTGATACAGCAAAGAAATTTTTATAGCCAAAACTGTGCATGAGATGCTTGAGAGCTGGTGCGCGCTGAGAGAAAGTAATGTGCTTCAACCTGGGAGGCAGAAGTCACTGGGCACAATCCACTAGAAAGTTTTTCTGTACAAGCAAAACAGGAGAACAAAGGAGCATGAGCAGAGGCAACAGTGCCTTCGCCCGGACTGTGCCTTTGTTCTGAGAGTTGGGTCAGCATCATGGCTAAGAGTAACAACACAGGGCGTTTTGAGTTGCAGATAGGGAAGGGCTGTAGCTTAGTGGCAGAGCACCGGCTTTGTATGTAGAGGGTCCCAGATTGAATGGCCAGCATCCTGTAGGCCTGGACAAGACACCCCGGGGAGCGACTAACCATAACTGTATAAGACCTCCAGTTATGTGTCTTATACATAACTGTGTAAGACTCAAGGGTGCTTCCAGACAGATGTCTCCCACCGTTACCAGAAAAAGGGTGTTCTGCTGCTGTTCTGTCTTTTCCTCCTTTATGGAAAGAAAAAATAAGGAAGAAGCAGTGAGAAAGCATGGGAGGGTTACAAGTGGAAGATGACATCTGGCCTCACTGTAAAATTGTGAACGAGGCAGGGCTCGATAATGGCATGATAAAAGTCTCCCTTAGAGACATGCTCAGTCAGTGTTGCTGGGGAGCACCAGAAGAGGAGGTCTGTAGCCTTTAAGCCCTGCTGCTCATGAGTTTCCCAGAGGTAAGTGGCTGGCCACTGTTGCAAACAAGATGCTGGACTAGGCGGGCCTTCGGTCTAATCTGGCTGTTCTTTCCCAGCCCTACCTGGAAATGGCAGGGATTGAATGGGGGACTTCCTACAGGCAAGTTCTTTTGTTCCGCAGGAGGAGGAAGTCTCAGAGGGTTCTGGGAGGAAGAAAGTTTTCCCCAGTTGTGGGCATGGTGTGTCAGCCGCCATTTTTCTCTGTACCACTATGGAATATGGGTGGGAGGCAATGCTTTTGAACACACCCCTACACATGTCTAGAACGATGCCTGCTGCTGGGGTTGCCAGATCCACAGCCAGAGAACATGCATACTCTGGATGACAGGGGAAACAGGGCAGCTGGTTCATTCCCTGTCCCCATCACCCACCCTCTTCCCCTGCTTGCTGCATGGAATAACTGGAGCCCTGCAGCAGGATGGGGAGAGGAGGGATGACCAGGGCGGGAATGGGCAGTAGAAGCCACTTTCACCTTTGCTCCAGCCACATCAAGAGATTTAAAGGTATATGAACCTACACTATTTATCCATCAGTGTTGTATTGTTGGGATATTGCAACCTTGTCTGCAAGTTACTGGAAGGGGGGTGGTGTTACAGTTAGTTAATTCATGGGAATTTTGACCACAGCTAGCCTTAAGGATCTCTATAGCCTACAACGTGGTTTCCTGTGATTTCTTCCTTTTGCTCCTCTCCTTCCTTCTCCTGTCCCCTTCTGTCTGACTTCCCCCATTGCTAGGACTACATATGTTGCTCTCTCGCTCCTGCCGGAATAATAGAACACAACATGGACTGAGCAAACTCTTTTGAAATTCTATGCTGTACCTGCATTGTATATGCAAGAATATTTGTGAGTAAAACCATTTTATTTCCTTCAGTGAAGAAAGGTGTGGTCCCCTTTTATTATTCAAAGATAGCCTGTGTGCATATGGGACTGGTAAATGCTCCTTCTGTTTTTGCATTTTGCTTTTTCTCTGCTAACTGCCTTTCTAACAGTAGGCATTGTTACTAATAATCCCATTCAGTATTGCCTGCGCTGACAGGCAGCAGGAGCAGCTCCCCAGGTTGCCAGGCAAGGACCCATCTGGACTGAACCTGGGACCTGTTCAAAGCAGGCATTCTAATCCTGGGCTAGGCCCTTCTCCAAAATAGATGGTAAGATGATAAGCTTTACAGATATGAAGCAGCCTTGTACTGAGGTTAGACCATTGATTCATCATACTCAATATTTTCTCTACTGACTGACAACTGCCCCTTGGGTCCTTCCAAGGGGCAGCTGTCCTTAGGAAGGACACAAGGGTCCTTCCTAGACCTACCTGAAGATGCCGGGGATTGAACCTGGGACATTTTGCATGCAAAGCCTGTACTCTACCATTTAGCTACAGCCATTTGCCATGGCACAAGCTGTGACATGTATATGGATTGTCCAGCACTGAAGGAAAAATGTTGCCGTCCCCCCCTTCAGATCAGTTGTTTTATTTCTGTGCAAATGCATGCAGATTTAATCGATCCATTTTTTAAATTAAAGTCATATGATGAATCAACTGATTTTAAAAACTGAATGACCGGGAAGTTTGGAGGCTAAACAAGAGAGGAAATGGCATTTGGATTTTTTGAGCCTGTTTTCCCATCCCCTCCATTATTGCTGCTTGCCTTTTCTTCCAGCTCCTCTCTGAGTTGCTGTAATCCCTATGATTAATTTCATTTTTGAATTTTTTTGAGTTTCTTTGATCCCAGTTTCAGATCTCAAGATGACTCACTACAACTGAAAACTAAAACACTCTAGAGCACAATCAAAATCTGAATTGACACGTCAAAAAACTTTTTCCAGTGAAAGAGCGATGTGTGCTTTCCATTTGAATTCTGCACAAAAACAAAACACATGTCAGGTGTCAAGGAAATAAGGAATGCTTATTCTTTTTTCAGATTTCTTTCCCATCGTTCCTCAAGAATCCAGGAATGGTCCAACCATAACCTTCTTAGCTCATTTTAACCCAATTACTATCCTGTGAAGAATGCTAGGCCGAGTTTGTGCCTGAGACACCTAGGGAGTTTCATGGCTAAGGGCCAAAGTACACTATGTGTAGTTGCAGTTCTGTCTGTCTGTCTCTCTTTTGGAGCGTGAAAAGGATAAGCAGCCATGAGAGGGTGCAATCTTGAACTTCTTCCTTTGCCACATGTGTGCGTAATCCTCCCATGTCAAGCGTGATCAGTCACACCGTCACTGCTGATGCAGCAAGCAGTATTATGTGCCCTTAGGGGAGGTTATCTTTGTGAGAGTCCCCGCTTAGGGCTTGCACCCTTCCCTTTAAGATCAGAGTCTCATGCAGAAGAGACATGGCAGGGTGAGTAATTCTTACTGTTGCACACTCCAAAAGTAAATAAGTGTAACTGTAAAGTGTCTCTCCATTTTTAATTCAGATAAGAGGCATTAAGTGTGGGAGACATTGGCCAAGGCATGGCTGCAGCTTGGAATAAAATGATGTTATCAGGAAAAACACAAAGAGCAAGATGAGAGGGATGTCGTAGGACTAATATTAATCAGGTGCTTCAGCTGTTGCCTACTGAGAGCAAGAAGTAATTTCCTCTCTAAGATCTTGAGATGTTTGTCTTTTGCCCCTGAAATGAGCTTGGTTGTCATAGGAACAGAAGAAGCTGCCTGTACTGAGTTTAGCCCACCTAGCTTTGTGCACTTACTGGCAGCAGCTCTCCAGGTAGTTCTTTTCAAGCCCTACCTGGAATGTCCAAGGACTGAATTTGGGACCTTTTTAATGCAAAACATGTTCTCTGCCACTGAGCTACAGAAAGATTCAAGGCCAGTTGTATCAAGCAGAATCAAGCGGCACAGTTTTCCCTGGACTACGCCACTTCAGAATGCAATGGGAGGCATATTCATCTAGGGTGCCCACAACCTGCAGCCACGAGAGGCCAGCACGGCCTTGAAAAGGAAAAAATTCTACTGCTGCGACGTGTGTTACCTGTGTAAAGTGGCTTACAACCACTTCACGTGTGCCAAGGGTACTGCGCACAGATGGGGAAAATGGGGCCTGCCAGATGTTGTTTGACTCCAGCGCCCATCGTCCCTCTCCATTGGCTATGCTCGCTAGTGCTGGTGCAAGTTTACAGCACCTGGAAGGCTGCCTGTTCCTCAACACTGAGGGTGGAGGAATTATTAGCACCCACATAGCCCCTGTGCCACAGAAGCAAAATGGCAGAAAAAGCACTCTGTTTAGATGCTGAGATATTTCAAAGGGCACTGTGTTTTCTTTTCTGAACCCCTCCTGCCCTCACCCTCTCCTCACTTTATTCCATGAGGAAGTAGTCTTGATTCAAAGGGGGTGAGAAAAGGGAAATCACTGATTATTACTGTTGTTGTTGTTTAGATTTATTAGCCGTCCATCTGGCCGGCTACCTGGCCATTCTAGGTGGCGTATGATACAAATAACCACACAAAATATAACAAATCAACCGAACAAAACAACATTACTCTAAAAAAAAACCCTAACCCACCCCAAATGCCCATCTGAACAGCCAGGTTTTCAAAGCCCATGGGAAGCTCATCAAAGAGGGGGCATGGCAGAGGTCACTAGGGAGGGAATTCCACAGAGTGTGGGCCACCACAGAAAAGGCCCTGTCCTCACCAGCCTAGCTGTCCTGGCTGATGGGACAGACAGAAGGCCTTCCGAGGCTGATCTCATTGAGCAGCATCCCTGATGTTGCTGGAGACGCTCCTTGAGATAGACTGGGACAGAAATGTATAGGGTTTTAAAGGTCAATGCCAACAGCTTGAATTGGGCCCGGAAAACAACTGGTAACAACCAATCCTCTCTCCAAGGTGGAGAATAAATAAGAATGGATCCTTACACATTTGTTTTACTTTATTTGGCTGTGTGTTGTTCGTACGAATGGTTTTGATTGTTAGTTACCTTGGGTGTTTTTGTTAAAATGTGAAGGTGTGACATAAATGCTTCAATCAATTAAAATAAAATCCAAAATATCTATGCCAAAAAGCTTTTTGAACTTCCTGGCTTCAGGGAACCCTTTCTATGTCTATAATGGAACCTGTAGCAGTGCAGAGGATTATGGGATGGGTTATAGTTAGGGATGTATGAAACTCACTTACCTTTTTGCGGATTGATTCACAGTGGGGGGGGGAGGTGCACCGTCCCTCCCCCCAGAATCCTCGACGGGGGGGTAAGGCAATCTGCCCCCCCCCCCCCCGGAATCCGGCCTGGCCGGCTCCGCTTTGCGGACGGGCTGCTGTGGACGCAAATAGCAGCCGCCATAGCAGCCGCCATTTGCATCCAGCCAGGCTGCCGTGATAGGCTACGTAAGTATTTATGTAGCCTATCACGGCAGGCCAAAAAACAAACAAACGGCGTACGCAAATGGCGGCGGCTACGGCGGCCGCCATTTACATTCCCTATTTTTCACTGTCCTAACCTACGTAAATATTTACGTAGGCTATTACAACAAAAAAAAGGGGAATCAAATAGCGTAGTGAGCGCTATTTGCGTTCCTTTTTTTTTTTCGCCGTCCTAACCTACGTAAATATTTACGTAGGCTATTACGACGAAAAAAAAGGAACGCAAATAGCGCCCACTATGCTATTTGCGTTCCCCGTTTTTTCACCGTAATAGCCTATGTAAATATTTACGTAGGCTAGAAAGACGAAAAATAGGGAACACAAATGGCAGCCGCCGTAGCCACCGCCATTTGCGTACGCTAATTTTTTTTGGGGGGGGGGGTTAGCTGTGATAGGCTATGTAAATACTTACGTAGCCTATCACAGCTGCAAGGCCGCCAATGGCAGCCGCAGCAGGCTGGCCGCGGCCGGCCAGGAGACCAGCTGCTGGAGCCGCTGCTGCTGCATCTGCTACATCCGCCCCAGGTAAGTTCCATCCTGGGGGGATTCTGTGGGGGGGGGGCAGGAGGCCGTTCTGCCACGGATTCCGGGGGGCCGGATTCTAAAGAATCCAGCCTCACTGGAATTCGTGGCAGAATTCTCTGCCATCCCTAGTTATAGTAAGGACTCTAAATTAATGTGGAGAATTGGCCTGGCCTTTTGGGCCTCTCTCTCCATCACAAATGAAGACTGTGCCTTAGTAAGTGTGGGCAGAGACTTCAGGCCCACCCAAGCAAACATACGTTTGAAGAACTTGCAGTGCAACCCTCTGCAGTCAGATCAGCTTAGATGTTAGTCCCATTGAGTTCAATGGGACTTACTGCCAGGAGTGACTAGTATTGCAGCCTAAAACATGTGCAGTTTAGCCAAGGGGAATTAAAAAAAACGAAACCAATTCTCACAGCATATACCTACTTTCCCAGTGTGCTCAAGTTTCATTTATATGGTCCACCCCTGGGAGATTAATTCCCAGTCTGTACGCTGTAGGAAATAAAGAAATGGCGGATCCTATGTGTCCCATACACTCACACACAAATGAAATTTCCTGCTGCTGCGCTGCATGGTTGCCTACTTTGCTCTTTGCCTCCTTGTGGTCCAAGGGCTGGTACTTGTATGGCATTCTCTACAGCAGTTGTCACCTGATTCACTGCAGAGAGGTAGTGGAATTACCCTCAGAGGAGGATGCCCATTGAACCTCTGTATGAATCACTGTTCTGGGCCGAGCTACTTTCAATCAGGAAGCCCAGCTCAGCAACTCATAGAAATGATAAGATTTATTACAATCATAGATCAGCACACTTGTAAGAAATTTGGGGGACAGCTCCTCTTAAAGTGGGTAATTCTTTTTAGACCCTCTAGAAGCAAACCTTTTTGGGCAAATGAATGGAACAGCCACCATTTTAATTCAGGAAAAAAGAGTGCCACCCTTATCTAAAGTTTGAGGAAACAAAGCCTCGAAACTTTAAAAAGGGAAAAAAGAAAGTTGAAAATTAAAGGAAGGGGCAAGCAATTTCCCTGAGTGTGTAGGGAACGCCCGCTTCACCCCACCCCCAGGTGACAGGTTAACACCCAGTCACCAAATGTGATTTCCCATTGACCAGTGTACGGATCTGTTATTCCTCACTTACTTTTGCTACTCCAAATCCAAGTTCTTTGTTGAGACAAAATATAAAAGGGAGCCCAGCAGAGAGATTGCTTTTGACTTGCGCCTGCAGGGAGGTGAAAATAAACAACCCGCAGCTGGCAAGCCAAGACATAAACCATCATGACTTCTTGGAAATACACAAGTGGGAGCCATTTGCTCTGTTGCAAAACGCAGTGATTTTATGCTAAAAGCACAGCTCTCTGACTACAAGGAAAGCCAACTGCTTGGCACTGTAGCTGGAGTTGCACACCATGCCTAATGAGGAAGCTGCTCGTTAAGAGCAAAAAGGGTAATTAGCGGTCCAATTTTCTTCCAAAGCGAGAAGTTAATCTCATCATTTGCATGGTAGATTCCTCCTCTCCCCCCTGTTTGTTTATGTAAGAGAAATTACAGCAACAGTGTAAAGCTGCTTCCTCTTGCTGTTTCCATGGCTGAGAAATTCTCCATCCAGAAGGCATTGGACCAATCTGACAGAAGTTCTCAACCTACCTAAAAAAAATCCCAAGTTTGGGTGCTTGGAACCGTGACTGCTGATCACAATGATCTTGGCATAAATGGTGAAGTGAGAAAAGAGAAAGTCTTGCTTTATGCAAGGCCTGTCCTTGCTTGGATAATATGCTCTAAACTGGGACAGAGGTGCTGGACTCCTTACACAGCCAAAGTCTAAAGTAGGGATGCTGGAGAAATTCGAGATGGACTAAAATAAGTTCGGATTTCTGAGAATCCGACCTACGAAAGCCACTGCAGACTGACCTCCTCAGGCCATGCAGTCCATGGACTTTCAGATCTTTTTTTTAAGTTCCCCGAAATGTATGCAAGTTTCTGCTGAGACTGGAAAATATACAGTACATGGGGAAAAGTTAAATGGACTGGGGGACAATGCTCTAAATGTTACGTACTAACGTAAATTACGTAGATTGTTATGAACCCTTTTACGGAATTATTTGCATATTTTTCATCATAGCAAAAAAACCCTGAATCCATCTGTGACCTGACGCCAGAACGAATGACACTGCACAATCCACAAATCGTACATGGGACAGATTTCACAAAATCCAGACATCCCTCATCTGAAGATTCTGCACTCAGATTAATTCAATCTGCCTGCTGTTACATGATACTTTGCTTCCAACATTAGCCGTGATAGTTAGAAGAAGCCTCCATGTTCAGGAGCAGAATACCAAGGAGAAACGCCCCAAGCAGACCCTGTGAGCTGAGAGTGAGCCAGGAATGGGATGCAGACAAAAGCACCCTGTGTGTGTGCTCTTGAACCACCAAGGAGCTGCCCCTTCTACTGCCACCAGCTTCAGAACCACTAAACAATCATTCTCTCTATGTGGAAGCACATAAAATGTTGGTGGTACATACTTTAAAGTTTTGTTCTCCCTTCTCATTACCTTCCTGTTGGGGTCTCTGTATGAGGTTTATTTTTAAGATGATTCCTTTTAAGTCAGAGGTGGGCAACTTGTGCCCTCCCCAGATGTTTGGCCTGTAACTCCCATCATCCCTCACCATTGGCTATGCTGGCTAGGGCTGATGGGAATTGTAGGCTAAAACATCTGGAGGGCACAAGTCACCCACCCTTTAAGAGACATGGATCCATCTATATAATCCAAAAACTGCAGCTAGCCACCCTGTGCTTTGGGGTGTGCATATAAGATCAGCAGCTCTGGAATGCCAGGGCTTGGATCTGGAAGATGGAAAGTGCCTCTGCCTCTATCCTTAACCTATTTCAGCCAATGTGTAAGATTCAATATGCATGACTGTCTTTCGTAAGGAGAACAGAAAGAATGTAGAGATTGGGCAGATGGCAGCAGAAGTACAGAGAACTGGTCATGGGAGCGAGCAGGGACTGTACAGGGTATCAGTATCTCACTGCTTGACTGAAAGGGGCCCTATCCAGTTCTCCTCTGGACTGTGACTCTTCACTAATGATGCCTTTGTATGCTCCAAAGTTCTCTGCAACAAGGACCAGTACATTATTATTTTTAAGAAAGAAAGATGAGGTTCTCCATACAGATTTTACACTTGCATATTGAACTGGCAGTTTATATAGCTCCCGCCAAAGAGCAGGTTCTTGGATTAGATCACCCACTTCCAATTATGTTTAATCACATTTATGTCTCGAAGCTCAGGGTAATTTTATATTAGGCTTTCCCATTTTGTCCCCACAAGATTCTGTAGAGTCATCATGTGAACACAAGAAGACATCTCTCAGTGCTTAGGATCCTTTATTGTAGAGTTTTACATAGGTATAAATCTCTTACTAACTCATTATCCATGATTTTGGCCCCTAGAAAAAAATCACAAGGTGATTCTGTTGGCAACAGAAAAGGAACGAGTTAAATTATTTGCTGGCAAGAATTTGCACTTTAGCACTCCAAAGGGAAAACCTGGGGAGATATGTTGACCGGGGTGGTGCACCAGAATTTCAGGAGAAAGGGTCACCAGAAGAAAAGTCTGAAACCTTGGCTCATCTTGAGGCAAACAGGGGAGCTGCGCTTGAAATGGACATCAATCTTGATTGCTGTTAACACAAAAGCAATGGTGCCTGACACTCTCTCCTTGGTGTTGTTTTCTGCTTTGGCGATTCAAGACTGCCCAAGATAGACCTGTACTAGGTTACAGCAAACTCCAGCAGGATAATTCAGGAGCATGAGGCATTATTCAGACTGCCTGGCAACGATCTCTGAAGCTGGAGTAGAACCCTAAATTGAAGGCTGAAGATACTTCTCCCCTGGGGGCAGGGGAGAAGGCTTGTTAGGGGAGGGCTGTGGTGGCCATGGTGGAACTGCAGGGCATTCTAATTTTGGCTTGGCGTTTGTGGTTTGCCCCCTAGTCGCTACATGGGGCAGCTATTTCACAGTAATCAAACTGAACCAATCAAATAATAATTTCAAAGAATCCATCTGGCAATGCCTAAACATCTGGCTGTTTACAAATGAAAAAAGTAGGGCAATTTCATTTTCCTTCATAACACAATATCCTCTAGCCAAAGTGGTCAATTGATTCTTCCTTCTGGGTCTTTGTCGGAAGTGCCAACTGCCTCCAGCGAGATCCGTAGGGTCATCAACCCCCCCTTGTTCTCCAAAAGGACAGGCCTCACAACATGCGAGTGACGGACATCATAAGGAAGTCTTCATAGTTGATCCGTGCGCTGCCCGTCATGCTGGTATCCTTCTCCCGGAAGGCTTCAGTCATAGTCTGGAGCAGGGTGCAGATCTGGATGAAGCGGTCCAGTTGGATGCCAGGACTGTTGGCCTTCTGGGAGTAACGGGACAGCAGCAGCTGGGAGAACTGGGGACTCAGATTGTATCCCATTTGGGAGAGAGCTAGGAGAAAGGCAGCAGAAAGAACAACAGAGAAATCCATGCTTCACACAGGGGTGGAAATCACAAAGTTTCAAGCATCATTTACTTCCTAAATGCTAATCTGACTATGGTGCCGAGGCACGGTAGCCCTCCTTGAGTCACCTGGAGCTGAGATTTTAAACGCTCCAGAGCTGTGTAGCTTTCCTACAGTTGCTGCTTGTGTTTTTCCACCCTCCTCTCTGGTGCAGCATCCAATCACCACCAACTCTTCCTAAACCAGTTCTTTCTCCATCTCCAAGGCCACCCATCAAACTCCAAGGAAGCCCACAAATCCACACCAGGGCCTTGCATTCAGTTTCTGATCAACTTACTCAGTCTGCATAGGAAGCTGCCTTATACTGAGTCAGATCATTGGTCCATCACCTCAGTACTCTCTACACTGGCCGGTAGCAGCTCTCTGGTGTTTCAGATAGGGGTCTCTCCCAGTTCTACCTGGGGATGACAGGGCTTGAACCAGGGACCTTTTGTATGCAAAGCAGCTGCTCTACCAGTCAGCGACATTCCTTTCCCATGGAGCTACATGAATCTTTCGAGCCATAGTTCAGCTGCCCTTGCTGTCAGAGATTCCTGAGGTTTGTTCACCTGCTCTCCAGATACTCAGCAAGAGAATATCAAAGCTGGGCCAGTCTGATGCAAGAGTAACCTAACCTAGCTTTATGTACTTCCCAATGTAGCAGTTTAGCAGGTTTTAGTTTGTTCCAGTCATAATGAATTATGGGACTGATTCAGTCCCAAAAACAGTTACTAAGGATTTAGATTGTGTCAGTGGATCACTCAAAGACTAATACTTCCAGCCTGGCAACAGAAGGGCTGGAGAGATGATCTTTTGGTCCCTGCTGACTTTTGAGGGAGCCCTTGCCAACCATCGAAAAAATGGGAACTGCCTCAGGATTGCCTTGAATTAGCGTCTTAGCCTGAAAGCAATAATCTGCACAGCTCTCCATCTAGTTACATCTAGCCCATGGGAGAGTCCAAGGTCATGATCATCTGACTGAGGCTCCGAAGACAATTGCCCCTTTATGTCTCACCTTGGTGCAGCTCATTACAATTAATGCTTCCCGACTGGTCACGGTCATACTGCTGGAAGAGATTCCGCCACTGCTGGAGGAAGCGCCATAGGGCCGAAAACCCGTAGAGATCAATCCGCCCAGACTTGTTTTTATCAAACATATCTGCCAAAACACGAGAGGGCACTGAACAGTGGTACCAAAAAAAAAAAAGTAGTATAGTTTTTTAAGGCTGGTGTCAGAACATATCCACCTTGGCCAAGAATTGAAGGGGATATAAGAGAGGAATCTAATCCTACTTTTGACTTTGGTCAATCAGGTTTTGAAAGTTTTGTAGTGTTTTAAACACCTGCAAAATCTACTTGACAAGAAAAAGTGGGACAAAAAAAATGTGTATGCCAAGGGCAAGTACCATATCATTTTCAACACTTTAAAAAACTATTACTGGTCTCCAGCCTAACATGCTCTTCTGTGTAACACTATCCTCATGCCAGTCAGATAGCACGGGCAAGTACAGGGCCACTCTTGGGTCTGTGCTGCAGTTAGAAAACTCTTCCCAGGAAACTTGCCACAGGCAGCGAGCGTTGGAACATCTTTTGGGTGCCATTTATGACTTTTAAACTGAGTTACTGTTTCAGCACTGACTGAATACCAAACCTCTCTTGCATCGACTAGTTCTGTTTTAGGTGACTGAAGACAGAAATAAGCACAGCGCGCCCCCCTCCCCCTTTATGGTGAGGGAAAACAATGATGTACCCTCGTGTTTTCTTCCTAAAATGGAGATGTACCTGAGCTTCAAGCACAATTAAATAGCAATAAGCATCCTTAGCATCTATATAGCTCATTTCAAGTGTTCAATGCACTCTGTATACATTATATTGCAATCCTTACACCACGTCAATATTATTTCCATACTGTAAATTTGGGAGGGGGCTTTGAGGCTGAGAGAACAACTTGCTTAAGGCCATCCTGTGAATTCATGTGGACCTGCTGAACCACTGGCAAATCCCTTAGCCAACCTATCCCATCCATTCCCTTTGCCTGTTCGAGTTACTCCAGTTTCAAGAATTCACAACTGTAGTGGGATGAGCCAAGTAAGAAGCTACTATGCAGCTCGATTCCTCCAGGTAACAAAAGTGGCTTTTTAGGAGATAATTCTGTAGACTGGCATATCTGATACACACATACAAAATAGAAATATATTGTGTTGGTGAAGGGCACATGTGTGTTTTCAGCTTTAAAGGGAAGAGCAAGCATAGGATAGTTGTGATCAGGAAAAGACCCCCCCCCACGCTTTAAGGAAGAGTTGTGTTGCATCTTCCAGAATTGTCACAGCACATACCTATTTTGTATGCTGGTAGTCAAACCCAACTACAGAATGTCTTGAGAGACTTTGAGCAAGAACCTATCTGTGTTCCAGCCCTCCTCATGCTGTTCAGCTCATTTGATTTGAATCCCCAAAATCTGGACTTACTCATCATCATCAAGCAAGTTTCGTCATTGAAAGTAGACCAGTTGGAGTTGACCAGGGCCTCCCTGAGCTCTTTGACTGAGATGTAGCCGCTGTGGTCGGAATCTACACTCTGGAACCAAGAGAAAGCTTCTGGGTCCACGCCAGGGGGGATGTTCCCTGCTGGGGGAAAGGCAAAACATACACTAGGAGAACAGCATGGCCTCTCATCAAGGCACAGTAGGTGCCCATCATTAGCGACTGTAAATGTCTAACTCAGCAGATCTGAAGGTTTCTGGTGACCAGAGCAGGAAGGATAAGACTGGGCCTCTGTGGAAGGAGGCTTAACCCTAGCCAGGAGCTGGGATATGAAACCTTGTAAACACAGAAGGAAAATAAATGAGATTGTTTCAGAGAATTTGTAAAGTTGAGTGCAAAAATGTGAAAGTTATGTCATTTCAGTAGGATGAAAATGCTACCCGGTTACAGGAGGCAGATGTGTGGCCATAAAGTTTTATTTCCACCGCTCAGGGTGGCAGCTTCAGTGCTTTGCAGCTCCTACCGTGAAACCTTAAATAAGGCAATGGGGACATCTTTCTGAACCACCAGTCTAAATGGAGATGAATAATTCAATTAGTGACTGCTTCTCCAACTCTGCAGTACGAAGCATGTGTCAAGGGGTCCAGATGCACACCACGAGGCCCTTTAAGTGATGGATGCCAAAGATAGATGGCTTGGGTCCTTGAAGCACTTTACAAGTGGCAGAGTGTGAATCTTAGGAGAATTAGGCAAGGTACAGGGCTTCAGGAGATCACGTTCATCTTGAAGGGAGGCGGAAATAAGATTTCTGTGAAACTCCATCACCATTCCAAAAACCATTCGAGCCTTGCAAAAGGCGACTAGCCCACAAAGTGTGTAACTAGTGCATATGCACCTGTAATAGTGTTTTGTAGTGCATAAATGGCTGAAAGTGGGGGAGGGAGAGAATACCCACGCTATTCTAATTTATAGAGCTTTCCCTGGCTGCCTTGAGGGGCCCAGGCCATACAGCAACCTTGTTGAGGCTTCGTAGACCTGGGTCTGGTCAGTACATGGATAGGAGACAGCCCAAAGCAATCAAATGCCACATTTACATAAGGCACAAATTAACACCACATATTTATACTGTTCATTGTTTCTAATCCTCTATATCAAAGCTAAATTGAAAACATCAAACTAAAATTTAGTTTGTTTTCAGTTCTGAAATTGAAATTCCAAACCAAGCAGATTTTGAAATTCAGGTGTTGTGCCATGCGATAAAGGGCAGATGGGTGGAAGAAAGTGCAGGCTTTTGTTGAACTGTGTGAGACTATGACCTGTTTCACACATAATGCGAACCATGGTTTATTTAAACTATGGTTTGTTGCCCTACCTAGGGTTTGTTTATCAATCGAATAAGCCATGGTTTGTTTTCTCAGTCCCTGGGTTGTTTGATTTCCTCCTCCTTCATCTCTTCCCCCTCTGTATCCCAACTGCCTTTGCAATACTGCAGTACTGGCATGTAAAGAGGTTGGGTTTTTTTTCCACTCTTGCCTGCTGCCGCTATAGCCTGGCAAAACAACCCACGATTCTGGGTTCGTATATAATGACAATCCATGGTTTAAACAACCCACAGTTCACAACCCCCCCCCCCAAACATGGGTTCTCTTTGTGGGTTGTTTGTGGTTAACAACCCATAGTTCCAGGTTTGCACATAACAACAACCCACAATTCAACAAACCATGGTTTGTCATTACCTGCAAACAAGGTCAATGTGTTAACAGTCCAGTGGAAAAACACTTTTGGCTGGTTCCTCCACCCCCGGCATGGGGAAAAAAACAATGAGAAATCTGGTATGAAATTTTAATTAGCAAAAAAAGGGGGACAAAATCACCAAGAAGTGCTGCCTGGAAAGGACAGCTGGATAAGCAACTCCAGTTAAACAGGTGACATTATTCAGACAACACATGGGGTACCATGTCATGAGAACTCACAAGCCATTTCCAATGCTCCCCAAATAACAAACAATCGTGAAACATCACCAACCCACTTGAAAGCACATCATCACTGTAATGGCTACAGGTGCTTTAGCACTCACCTCCAGGACCTCCTGTGCCATAGGATCCGGGCTGAGGGGCACCATATGGGTTAGTCGAAGGTTGTCCATAGGGCCCTCCTGGTGCTGGGCCTCCTCCATACATACCACCAGAAGGCCCAGAAGAAGGGTGGCGATAAGGACCTCCACTAGACGGTGGCCCATACGGACCCCCGGGTGCTGGCCCACCGTAGGGACCTCCAGGAGGCACTCCACCGCCATACTGGCCTCCAGGGTAACTGCCTTGTGGAGCACCTGGAGCTTGTCCTGCAGGTCCAGAGTAACCCTGTAGGATAAGCAAATAGCTATCAAAGAGTGAACAATCTGTCAAGAACAGAAGGACAATAAATCAGCAAAGGCCCTGGATTTCTAGGTCTCACATATGTGCAAAAGTCAAGGGGCAGGTGCACCCTAACCACTCACGGTGCATGTTCAAGATAATTATAATGCACATGGATTATAATTGAATTTTCATGAATTTCTTACTCAAAATGAGGGTGTCTAAAGGGCTGGGACTGAGTGTAGAATGGCAGTACGAATCCATGGCAGGATCTATTGAGTGTGCAGAGTCAGCATGCTGTAAAGTGTCACACTAGACAGGGAAGTCCTGGGTTCAAATCCCCATGCAAGCATGAAACTCACTGTGTGACCTTGGGCCATTCACTCCCAGCCTAACCTTTCTCACAGGGTTGTTGTGAAGGTAAAAATGCGTGTGCACGTGCGCGTGCGTTTTTAAGAACCATGAATGCCACCCTCAACTTCCTGAAGGAATAGTGATACAAATGTAAGAAATAAATTAAAAATGGGGTGTGGAAGTTTCGGTCAGATGGGATTCCCTCTATTCCATTCCCCAGGCACCTGTTGAGTTCCTCCCACCCTCGCCTCATTTGCCTTGTGTCAATGTAAAAATTTAGGCACACAAAAGAATCACAGCTCCAACACTGCTGTCAGAGGTGTAGCAGGATGGACTTGCATTTGGGATGTCTCACTGCAGAAGCCTACGGAAAATCCGACAGTCAAGGCCTGTTGCTATCATTGCTGGCCCCAGAGACTGACCATTCACCACCGAACTTGCTGAACATTCTGGAGCCTCCTCTACCCAGGGGAGGTGAAGTGAAGTCCCCACAACCTACTTGATCAGAAGACTCCACTGCACGCATTTAAGTTTATTTCTTTAAGAAATTTAAACCCCACTTTTCCCCTCCAAAAATAAGGAGACACTCAAAGCAACTTACAATACACGAAAAGCATAAAAGTAACATTTAAAACACATTTGCAAAAAACTAAAAGTTACTAGAGGTAACAAACTAATTCCACCCACAAGTACATAAACTGTTAAAGCCATTTTTACAGGGGAAGGGTAGTGGATGTGCCCCCTATCTCTGACTCCAACTTTAGGAAGAATGCAGCCAGAGACAAACTGCCCAATTACAGACCAAGGATCTCATCTTGCCACTTTACAAAGAGGTCAAGCATCCCTGCTAGTAAGGGGAATTATTGTTCCCTGCAAAGGAAATGGGCACACTGGATTTGCACCACCTTCCCCAACCTGGTGTCCTTCAAATGTGTTGGACTATCAATGGCCATGATGGCTGGGATTTATGGGAGTTGTAGTCCAACACATCTGGAGGGCACCAGGCTGGGAAAGGCTAGTCTTGGATCTAAGAGTCTGCCTACTTTTGACATCACATGGAGCAGGCAGATGAGGAGGGCCAAGCCCTCCCTATTCCCATGCCAAAGGCAACAGGCTGCGGGAAGGGAAAGTGAGCCAGCTCCCCAACCACTAACGTGCCCTTAACATGTTGTTGTGTGTGCAATTTGTTCTGTATCACCACAGGAATGGTTTAATACTTTATATACTGTATTTTAATGGTTTTTGAATTGTTGTGAACCATCCAGAGAGCTTTGGCTATCGGGCAGTATAGAAATATAACGAATGAATGGAAGAATATTAGTCCTTACCACACTCCATATGCTAGGGGTGGGGAACATATGGCCCTACAGAAGTTGTTGCACCGCAACTCCCATCAGCCCTAGCCAGCGGCGAGAGCTGACGGGAGCTGCAGCCCAACATCTGGAGGGCCACACCTTCCCCCTCCTACCATATGTGCCTGGAGCAGACAGGTGAACTAACAAACATGGCTGCCCGCATCACATCTAGACCAGCCTTCCATTTCTGAGCACTTGGCTTTCTACCACCACAGTCCTTAGTTGGGTCCCTTCAGCTCTCCCCACATCTGGAGGAGTGGCAGGAAGCTGTTCCTTTATAAAATGGGCCACTCAGCTCAGTCCTAAAGCACACACTTTGCATGTAGAAGGGCCAAAGGTCAACCTCTGGCAGGGCCAACTAAAAAGACCTCCAGCAGCAAGCAGTAAGTATTTCTATAGTACTGTCTACGTTGGCAAAAAGAAGGGCAGGTCCCTATCCCAAGGAGCATACAGTTCAAAGGTGGCCAGTGAGGAAAGAACACAGAGAGAGGAACGACAAAGCTAAGATGGGAAGAATTTGAACCAATGTAACTATACTCACAGTGCAATTCTATGTATGTCTACTCAGAAGTAAATCCTATTGAGTTCAATGGGGCTTACAACCACGGATTACAGCCGTTTGGCTGGGATGAGGCTGGCACGTGTTAGGAAAGGTCTCTGCTCCAGATGCCAGACAGTACTTGGCTAGCTGAGCCGGTACATATCTGGATCAGATTCTGTTTAAACAGGCTGAGCAGGCACAAAGGAGGATAGCACGCTTCTTGCACCTCTAAGAGTTATAAAGCAAAGGGTTTTTGCTAAGTGCAATTTCTCTCACCCTTGCACAACAAGCTTCACCTACCACTTCCCTCTTCTGACACAGCTTCAGCAGCTGCACCTCCTAGGCACCCTCACTTGGTAGTAAGGATGCGCTGAATATGTCGGCTCTTGCTTCCGTATAAACATGCCTATAGGAGAATACTGTAAGTGCACCTAACCACTTATATAATAACATATCAATAATAATAAGATGGGGAGGGCAGAGGCTGAGCGAGAGCAGGTCACCTAGGGAGGGCAGGGGCGAGATTCAAACGGGGATTTCCTGGTTCACTCCTTGCATCTCTTAGCTACCCTTAAACAATTCCTTGTGATACGTTCCATGGGGTTTTCTTGGCAAGAATACTGGAGTGGGTTGCCATTTCCTTCTCCAGTGGACCACATTTTGTCAGAACTCTCTGCCATGACCAGTCCGTCTTGGGTGGCCCTGCACAGCATAGCTTATGGCTTCACTGAGTTACGCAAGCCCCTTCGCCACAACAAGGCAGTGATCCATGAAGGGGTTCACAAGGAATTGTTTAAGGGTAGCTAAGAGATGCAAGGAGTGAACCAGGAAATCCCCGTTTGAATCTCACCCCTGCCCTCCCTAGGTGACCTGCTCTCGCTCAGCCTCTACCCTCCCCATCTTATTATTACTGATATGTTATTATATAAGTGGTTAGGTGCACTTACAGTATAAAAGACGCTTGCTCCTTGGGAGGAAAGCTATGGCAAACCTAGACAGCATAGTAAGAAGCAGAGACATCACCTTGCCGACAAAGGTCCGTCTAATCAAAGCTACGGTTTTCCCAGTAGTAATGTATGGCTGTGAGAGCTGGACTATAAGGAAGGCTGAGCGCCGAAGAATTGATGCTTTCGAACTGTGGTGCTGGAGAAGACTCTTACGAGTCCCCTGGACTGCAAGGAGGTCAAATCAGTCCATCCTAAAGGAAATCAACCCTGAGTGCTCATTGGAAGGACAGATACTGAAGCTGAAGCTCAAATATTTTGGCCACCTAATGCGAAAACTCCCTGGAAAAGACCCTGATGCTGGGAAAGACTGAAGGCAAAAGGAGAAGGGGACGGCAGAGGATGAGATGGCTAGATAGCATCACCGATGCAATGAATGTGGGCTTGAGCACGCTCCGGGAGAGAGCGCAGGACAGGAAGGCCTGGCGTGCTGTGGTCCATGGGGTCACGAAGAGTCGGACACGAATGAACGACTGAACAACAACAAACAATTCCTTATTCACTCCCATAGTAACCCTGTGAGACAGGTCACGCTTATGACTCCGTTTCAGGGGGTGAAGCAGCTCGCCCCGAGCCACCTGGCGAGTCCGCACCAGAGGCAAGACTGAAACCACAGCCAACACCACTACGCTGAAGAAATCCCCTTTCCCACCTCATTTGTGTTCCATTATCCCAGGGGACACGGCAGACAGCTGTTCATAGCTGAGCCTCTGAGGCCGCAGCCCTACCCAGCCTTCCCCCACTTGGCGCCCCCCAGGTATGTTACACTGCACCTCCCGTAATTCCCACGCAGCATGAGTAATGACTGGGAATTATGGGAGCTGTAGTCCAACACACCTGGAGGGCACCGGGCTGGGGAAGGATAATAGGGGCTGACAGCTCCCCCCGCCAAGTCCCCCGCCCCCACCCGAAACATGACGTCACTGCATGCGCCCCCACCCGAAACATGACGTCACTCCGGGAGGGGCGCCCTTCCTCTTTGCACAGGGTGCCGTGCCCTGCCCCGCCCCCACGGCGCCTGGGCTACCTTCCCGGCCTGCTGGGTCCTCCCCGCTGCCTGGGCAACGTCCAGCCCCCTCCCCGCAAGAAGTAATCCGTCGTCTAGGTAACAGGTGGGCCCATCTGCCGCAGGACGCTCCCATCAGCCACCGCGGCGGCAGAGGGAGGTTCGGCGCTCTCCCCTCACTCGCTCACCTGTCCATACGGGTAACTGGCCGCCATTGAATCTCCCACTGCCGGCCAGGCCGCCGCCGCCGCCCCCCCCGCTCCTTTCTGCGGACGCGCCCACGCCCCCACCCGCTCTCGCCCCGCCTCCCGGCCCGCCCGATTGGGCGGAAAGCTCGCCGGCCTGGCGCGGACTTCGCCCCGGCGTCCCTCAGTCGCCCGGCGTGGGCGGGGCCCGGCGGCTGCGGAAGCCCGTAAAAGGAGATACGGGGCGTCCTCCCCCCCGTTTCGAAGGAGAAGCGAGTGGGCGGGCCAAAGCTCTGGCCCCGCCCCTCGGCCGTTGGGCTGAGACGCTGCTTCCCCTCCCCCACGGTTACCTCAGGGTGGCTGAAGCGGGAGCGAGGGACGCGGAGCCGCCAACGCCGCTGCTGCTAACAACAAGGAAATAAATAGGGAAAAGATCCGGGGCACAGGCCCATGAGGCAAATTTTATATGTTTGCGTGTGTGCGTGTGTATACACACACACACACAGACACACACACACACACAGAGACAGACATGCATAGAAGCATTTAAAATTGCAAGAATATATTTATATTTCACCAACGTTAGCCAAAATAGTGAAATAAAGAGTGCTTCTGAGCATATGAGGAATGCTTTTCTCTCACAACTGAGCAATTACAGCCTTCCCCTCCCCACACACTTAATAGTGAAGCAATATATCCACACTGATTAAAGCCTCAGCATTCCCTTTGTAGGGGTTAAGCACTGACGAGGGTGAAAGAGGAGAGTGCAAAAGCTGGTTTGAAACTCAACATTAAAAAAAACTAAGATCGTGGCCTCTGGCCCCATCTCTTCCTGGCATAGAGAAGGGGAGGAAATGGAAGCAGTGACAGGTTTTACTTTCTTGGGCTCCAAGATCACCGCAGACGGTGACTGTAGCCATGAAATTAAAAGACGCTTGCTCCTTGGGAGGAAAGCTATGGCCAACCTAGACAGCATAGTCAGAAGCAGAGACATCACCTTGCCGACAAAGGTCCGTCTAATCAAAGCTATGGTTTTCCCAGTAGTAATGTATGGCTGTGAGAGCTGGACTATAAGGAAGGCTGAGCGCCGAAGAATTGATGCTTTCGAATTGTGGTGCTGGAGAAGACTCTTACGAGTGCCCTGGACTGCAAGGAGGTCAAATCAGTCCATCCTAAAGGAAATCAACCCTGAGTGCTCATTGGAAGGACAGATAATGAAGCTGAAGCTCCAATATTTTGGCCACCTAATGCGAAGAGAAAACTCCCTGGAAAAGACCCTGATGCTGGGAAAGACTGCAGGCAAAAGGAGAAGGGGACGGCAGAGGATGAGATGGCTAGATAGCATCACGGATGCAATGAATATGAACTTGAGCACGCTCCGGGAGAGAGCGCAGGACAGGAAGGCCCGGCGTGCTATGGTCCATGGGGTCACGAAGGGTCAGACACGACTGAACAACAACAACTGACCATACCAGCTTGAAGGAAAAATACAGTCAGATCACATACATTCTGTTCCCTTCCACATAACGCTCTCATTTTTCCTTCCTCCAGCAGCTCCTCTTCAACACTCTCTCTCTCTCTCTCTCACACACACACACACACACACACACACTGACACACTTTTTGTTTTTTGCAAAGACATCCTTGTTACAAGAAAGTTCTCAGTGTTTCCTCCTGCTGGTAATTTGTTTCAAGACTTCATCAGGATTCAGTCATCTGAACATGTACTAAGTGCCCTTTCTCACCACTGAAGCTAGAGTCCGTGCAAAAAGAAAAACACAAATGACAGCATAGGACTGGTAGCCAAGTCAGTGGAGTGGAGTGGAATGGGCAGTACCATGCTGAAAACTCAGGACTTATTTCTGAGTAAACATGCAGAGAGGATCAGGCTGCCAACCTCCTCACAAAGGCAACTTACTTTGCAATCCTTTGTACACATTGATGGAAGCGGTATTTATCTCCACTCCCCCCCCCCCAAATAACTTCTGTTTTTATTAAAACCTGTCATTCCATCGCTGGATAACTGACCAGCAAAATAGCCCCAGGTTCTTCCTCTGCAATCATGTGAACCCACTTTCCCTAAAGAGTTGGGTGAGGAGAAAACCAAATCCTCTTGTCTGTTCATATAAAGTCAAATACACTTCGGAACTTCTCCTACCCACCACACTCCCCTCTTGAGAATTCCCTGAGAGCTGCTCTGTATGGAATAAGGAAGAGGAAGAAAGACCAGGACAGGGGAGAGGAAAAGAAGAATGGTAACTGGAAATGCAGAGGGAGAAAGAGCTCACCTGGCCAAGTGCCTCCTTTCGGGAGGGGGAGGCACTTCAAAGGAATTTGGGTGGTGGTGGGTTGTACGCACCTTAAACAGCTTGAAGAGGAGAGGTTGTTGCCCACGTCTTTTTCTTCGTCTTTTTGCACTGTACAAATTATTGAAAAGCCCCGCACCTCCTGGCAGCGCCATAAGGAAGTTTGCACACAGTCTCTCCAGAACTTCCTGGAAGTCTGGAACTCATCACATAGCCCTAAACTTCCCTTTGGCACCATTTGCTGCTTACACTATACGAGACAAGTTTAAATCCTTTGCTGTGCTGAAGCCAGTGAACTTCTGTAGCAGCAAAAAGGTCCAGTGTGGGGCAGTAAAGCCAGACACTGTGTGAAATACCACTATTTCACGGGGAGCACATACTGCCCTTCCCCCTCCCTCCACAAACTTTCATTGCAAGCAGGGTCCCAGCACTGGGTGTATAAGGAGTAGAGAGCAGCCTATAACAAAAATATATAATTTGCATGTAACACTAAAGCGCTTACATGGAATCCTGATACGGGGAAAAATCAGCAGATGCATTAGAATAGAGGTGCACTACCATTTTGGCCCTGAATGCCATGGGGGTCTGTGGCAGTGGGGGCAAAAGGGGCGCTTCACCCGCCTGGAACTCTATATGTACTTATTTATTTTAATGTATACAGACATATTCACATCCAGCTAGTCAACGAGAGGTTTAGAGCAAGGGTCCCCCACACAGCACCATGGGCACCTACAGTAGCACCCACAAATCTCTTCACTTCCTGCCCCCTTCAAAAAACATCTTTTTAATAAAAAGTTGCAAAGCGTTAGAGCACCGGGTTCTCCTTCCTGTTCCTGAAACTGCCACTGATCATTGGTAGATCAGGGGGCAGGAAGAGGAAGCAGGATAAAGGGATATAGGGGAGAGAGAGGCAAGGGGGGAGAAACAGCAAGGTAAAGAGGTGGGGTGGAGAGAAATAGGCTAGGGGCTGGGAATGGAGAGAAAGAGCAAGGCTAGGGACTAGGAAGGGAGGGAAATTGCAAGGAAAGAGTTTGGGGAGAGAAATAGCGAGGCCAGAGGCTGGGAGTGGAGAGGGAAAGCAGATTGAGTGGGCCAGGAAGCAACTCTTTCCATTTCCCCCTCCATCCCAGCCTCTAGCCTCGCTATTTCTACCCCCCTACACACACATCTCTTGACTAGTCAGGCCCCCACAGCAGCCATTATGTGATCAGCCAAATCCACTGTGGGAGCCATTTTGTGCCCACAGCAGTTTCTGAAATTCTGAAATGTGCTCAAGGGTACAAAAAGGCTGGGGATCCCTGCTCTATCAGATGTGTTAAAATTTGAGCTGCTTAAACAGTAGTGGACCCCTACAGAAAGTTATGACTTCAGGCATGATAGGATGGTCCCAAGACCATTTCGCCATATAAATTGCTTTCTAAATATTTCCCTTGGTTAGCATACTTTGCTGTTTTGAAAGGATCTGTATGTCTTAATTGCATTTTATTTCCCCAGCCAGCAGTACAAGGGGTACAGGGCACGTTTATTACCAAAGTGTGTACCAAGGACAACAATTTGATTGAAGCTGCAATACAGCACTCAAAAAGTGGATGGCATAGTGGTGCACATGAAGATGCTTCCAACTGCCTTTCTGTCATGAACAGGAAAAAGGTCCCAGCATGGCCCAGGCTTTTTTCTGTCTAAACATGCATAAGATTGCGCCCCTAATAAGTCATATGCAAGAACTGCAGAGGAAAAGAAGCTGTACTCGATAAACAGAAGTTGCACTCTATAATATCAACCATTATGTATTGTGGGTCACATGACCTTGTTCTTCCTGGGGGCTGGCCTCACAGGGGATTTGCTGAAAATTGGGAACATTTCAAGGTCGTTGGCGGCAGATTACATTGTGTCATCTGCCACCAACCCTGGAGATTTCCGGTGGAAAAGCTGGATGTTCTGAGACTACTTTTACTCTGTTTTATTTCTTTAATTTTGGTTCTCCGTGCTTCTGGTGCAGTATGCCCCTATCCTCCGCATTTACTTCGGCATGATAGCCCTGACCAGGGGTGTGTCTTTCAACTGGCCATGACCTCGCTGAGCCTTTCCAGCCTTCAGAATCACCTTGCACTCCCATTTCGCCAGAAATTAGCTTCTATGATGATGCATTTCTCTGATGTTTGCAGTACTTTGCTTCTCCATTAAATCACTTCTCCAATATTGTGTAAAGTTGCTTCTTTGAAAGTCGCTTCTCTGATCTGGCGAAGTCTTGGGAGCCTGTCATTGCAAGCAGAGAGAGAAGGAGAAAGTGCTGTGTGTGTGGAAGCAATAACTCTGCAACAGTTTGCTGGAATGGGCAAATTTGGGAAGGGGGTTGCTCTCAGGAGGAGCCTTCAGATGCTGCACTTGAGAACCGGGGATTTTGGCTTCTCAAGGCAAAAGTGCACACATGGGGGAAAATGGGGTGGGAGCAATAACTCTGTGGCAGATTGCTGGAACGTGGCAAAATATGGGGAGGGCTGTTCTCAGGGGGAGGCTTCAGATGCTGCACTGGAGAATCAGGGATTTGGGCTTCTTCAGGGAAATCTGTACAGATGGGGAAAAATTAGTTGCTCTCCATTCATAATAATGTAGTAGCAGGGAAGAGCCTGGACGTGGGCCGGGAAATAAGCCCCTCTCATTGGTTGAGCAGCGCCTGCCAGTTTGATGACATTCAGCTCTACTCCCCCCATCCAACCCGGAAGTATGTTCCTTTCAAGAGCTGTGTGACCCCTGAAAACCAGATTTGAAAGGTTTGCTATGCTCAGCTTATCTTGCTTTGTGTGTCCCTGAAGGACCAAAGCCGATCCCACAAAAATGAGGATAATACTCCAATGCGTTTCTCATTCTGTTGTTGTGAAGCCCCCCCCGTGGGGGGGCGGGTAACAACAGTACCACAGGTAACATGATAAACCTTTCAGAATTTTGTGTTGAGGCAGGGGATGAAATATGTATATAAAAAATAATTTGAAACTGGGGCATGCAATGCAAAGTACACATCTCCAGGAAAGTAGAACGAGTTAATGAATATGTGTGGCCAAATTTTGAGGGAAGATATTGTGAAGGTAGCGCTTTCATGAGATTCTCAGTTTTAGCAAATGAAACAGTAGATATATCTGGCATGAAACAACTGTCTCTAGGAGCAAGATTTGTGGAAGAAAGTGATGGGAATGCATCTGTACATGAGGAATTCCTTGGGTTCATTTCAGTCTTAGGCCAAACTGCAGGAGGCAGGCACAACCTTATCTGCCTTTTCTGATTTTGGACTAGATTTTCAATAAGTTAGTTGGACAAGGATATGATGGTTGTTCAACCCTGGCACGAAAAGAAGGCGGGGTTTAAGGCCAAATCAGGGCAATCTATCCTCAGACAACCTTTGTCCCCTGCTCATCTCACTATAAATGATCTGAACAGGCAGATCAGTCATATAAAGACTGCAAATCCTCAAGTCAACAACCTGTGTCATAGACCTTGCCCTCCCCCGCCCTCCATTACTTCTGTGGATACCTATGCACATAATCCCATTTTGACTTCCATTTCTTGGTCACACTGTAGTGTGACAAAGAGACACAGCCCAGGAACTGACTTTCCTATGCATGCTTATCTCCTGCTGCACTGGGGGAGACAACATTTGTGATGAAGGGACAGAGCAGCCAGATGTGCTTTAGCACAGGGGTTGGATTTGGTGGCTGGAAATCTAAAACAAAAGCACACAATCTTGTGCATGTTTCCCAAATATGGTCCTGGGATGACAACCCTCTTTCAGTTGGATAACTCACCTCGGCACCAGTCCAGCCAGGATTCCTGGTTTGCCGCAATCACCCTAGGAAGTAATATGTACAGGATTCATAACGTTCATAGGGAGGACACAAAGCATTCCACAAAAGACCAGAACATGAGGCATCGTATGTCTGAGTCATCCTGGTCTAGCAGAACCTGAAAGCAGATGCATAGGAGGTTAGATGTATGAAGCAGGTCATAAGATGAATTGTATGGAGCTACTTTTGTGTATTTGAGGGTTGCTAGATGGGGCTGTAATTAGCAAATATTCCTAAACTGCTCTTAGATCTTGGCTTCTGTGCTTTTCATTACTACAATAACACCCATGATCAATGTAAATAAGAACAATTCTTTTATTTTTCTTTGCTATTTTTGTGTCAAGATACAGAAACATCTTGTGGAGGTCTTGATACAAGAACAAGCAACATATAGTGGAAGGCTTAGACCCACAGATATTCAGTTTCAAATGATATCAATTAACAGGCTTGCAATCAGTGGCAAAGCTTCCTTTTTGTCTTGGAGGTCCAGGGTGACCCGTTTTCCCTTTGAACCCCTAGAGCAAAGCAAAAAAAGAGAGAAGTTTAATCTATGGTGTTAGACTAACTCCTGCAGGTGCTGAGCAAATAAAGCTCCAGGTGTACAGCTGTTGCTCTCCCTCCCTTTCAAGGTTGCCAGCTGACCATAACACCTCCCCCCCAAGCTGTATCAAACTTTCTCAAATGGAGAAAATTCAAGCATATTGGTGTAAAGTACCACTTAGTGTGTGGCTTTTGAACAAGGGCTTATTGAGATGAACGAATGTCCAACTGCAGAGATGACAGCAGACATCTTAACCAAGCCACTACCAAGAGAATGCTTCAAGAGTTTACAACTCAAGATGAAGCTTCAGGTCTCTTGCATTCATTGAGAAGAGGTGTTGGGAATATTGCAACCTCGTCTGCAGGTTTCAGGAAGGGGGCAGTGTTGCAGTTAATTAAAGCATGGGCATAGCTAGCCTTAGAATCTCTATAGTCCACAGTGTGGCTTCCTGCTCCTCCCCTTCTTTCCCCCTTCCTCTCTCTCTGACCTCCTCCATTGCTGGGAGTCCATGGCTTGTTCTCTTGCTTCCACCTGTGTAAATGAACAAAAAATGGACTAAACAAACTCTTTTGAAACCTACGCTGTGCCTGCCTTTGTATGTGCAAGAATACTTGTGAGTAAAGCTGTTTTCTTTCCTCACTAAAGAAAGGTGACTCTTTTTAGCCTTTTGTGTACATGTGGAACTGGTAAACGCTCCTTCTGTTTTTCCTTGTTTTACTCTGCTAACTGCCTTTTTAACAGGAGGTAGCAATACCAAATAATTCCCATCAATATTACTGAATCCTGCCTTCCCCAAAAATGCAGCTTCAGACTCTATCCCTAAAGTCTTGGGTAACTTTGGCTAGACCTATATTGTATGCTTATGGGATTGCTACTGTGTCTTTACCTTCTTTGGCCTCTGATAGAGTCAAGCAGGTGCTTAAAGAAAAAAAAAACTTTATTCTAAGTGGTTACAATCTTATTTTTGTTGGTATCCATTATATAAGATGTCATTTGGTCTGGAGAGCTACTTTATAACTCTCACCGTGCCCCCCCCCCCCCGAAAATAATTCACAGCATTACCCTTACAATGTATGCCCTTTGGCGTTTTGGAGGGGAGATCTGATAATACTCCAGTCCATCAAAGACTTTGTATTTGTGGGTCTAGGGACGTTAAGGATGTTTCCCACTGTTTACTCAGATGTTCCCTCTATTGTCATTCTAGGCATACATTTCTTGCTATTATTCTTTGGTCCCTGACCCTTATAAACAGACCCCTCTTAGATATCTGCTCTCCTTTCTGGCACTGATGTTTTTACCGCTGCCAGGTAGCAAAATTTGCCTTGGCAGCAAGGAAAATACATGCCAAATCCCAAACGGCATGGGGGGTTGTTTCTGTTGGATATGTGTACGTATGTATAAATATGTGGTTGTATTGTTGTTGCTTTTTATGTATATTGTATATTGAGTATATGTATACTGTGGTGGCGTATGGCTCCAAGCAATAAAGTTGACCCGACCTAACCATTAGGCAAAATATGCTGTACAGCAATAGTCGTCACCCTTTTTAGACCCAGGAGCTACCCATAACACAAAACTCCATTGTAGGGTGACTGGCATGGGTGTCCACAGAGGAGGGAAGGATGAGCCATAATCCTCCAGATTCCCAACTTTCATAAAAATAAAAAAAAGAATGTCTAGCTCTTATAGAAGCTGAGATATGAGGCAAAACGAGCAGCTATTATTCAGCCCATTCATTTTGTAAGAAACTACCCTGGTCTTACCTTTCAGAGTTTTTAGCCAATGGATGAAGTTATAGCAATGATTGCAACGCCCACTGTCTAGAAAAGGAATGTTCTGGCTCATTTTGAAGCCATTTTGTTTGGTCTTCCATAGTGGAAAGTGCTTGCTCATGCTCTCCCAGAGAAGTGCAATTCAGAAATCCAGAATTTTAGTGTAGATGTTATTGGGCAGTAGTGTGTCTATTTCAAGGTAAAATCTCTTGCATCTGCCAGGACTTTGACTTCAGTGTTACTGCTGGTGAATCAGGTGAGGTGTCCAGAGCACAGCCTGGTCCAGTTTTCTTGGATGAGTTTCAGTTGGTCCAGCTCAAGGACATGGACAAGTGCTTGGACAGGTTTGTGTAGCCACTTCCATATTGGATCCTTGCCCCTCCTGGCTTATAAAAGCCAGTAGGGAGGGAACAGCAGACTGGGCCAGAGAGATAATTAATGCCTCCTTGAGAGAGAGAGAGAGAGAGAGAGAGAGAGAGTTGTCCCAGCTCTCATGAAAGAGGCAGTGGTGAGACCACTCCTGAAGAAATCCTTTCTTGACCCAGAAGACCTTAACAATTTTAGGCTGGTGGCAAATGTTCCTTTCCTGGGCAAGGTCCTCAAGTGGGTGGTGGCCAACCAGCTCCAAGCACTCTTGGATGAAACCGATTACCTGGATCCATTTCAGTCAGGGTTCAGGCCGGGTTTGGCACGGAAACAGTCTTGGTCGCCCTGTATGATGACCTATGTCATGAGAGAGACAAGGGAGTGTGACTCCTCAATCTCTCAGTGGCTTTCAACACCATCAACCATGGTATCCTTCTGAGGTGACTGTCTGAGCTGGGAGGCGGGGTCACTGCTTTGCAGTGGTTCCACTCCTAGTTGGCTGGCTGGCTGCAGAAGGTGATGCTTGGGGAATACTGTCCGGCCCTGTGGGTTTCTCAGGGGTTGGTTTTATCCCCCATACTATTTAACGTCTATATGAAACCACTGAGTGGACTCATCCGGAGATTTGGAGTGCGTTGTCATCAGTATGCTGATGACATGCAGCTCTATTTCTCTTTTTCATCCTCACTGCTTGAGGCTGTGGATGTACTAAATCAGTGCCTGGCTATGACAATGGACTGGATGAGGGTTAGTAAACTGAAGCTCAGTCCAGACAAGACTGAGATGCAGTTAGTTCTTCTGACCGGATGGAGGGTTTTCAACCAGTTCTGGAGGGGTTTTGCACTCCCCTTGAAGGAGCAGGTTTGTAGCTTGGGGGTTCTCCTGGAGCCATCTTTGTCACTTGAGCCTCAGGTAGCCTCAGTGGCACGGAGTGCCTTCTACCAACTTTGGTTGGTGGCCGAGCTACACTCCTATCTGGACAGGGATAGCCTGGCTTCAATTGACTATGCTCTGGTAATCTCCAAGTTAGATTACTGCAATGCACTCTACATGGGGCTGCCCTTGAAGACTGTTCAGAAACTGCAGCTTGTGCAAAATGCGGCTGCCAGATTACTAACTGGGACCAGAAGACCTGAACATATAAGCGTAATTCTGGCCCACTTGCATTGGCTGCCTGTATGTTTCCAAGCCCGATTCAAGGTGCTGGTTTTAACCTATGAAGCCTGACATAGCTTGGGACCGCAGTACCTGATAGAGTGCCTCTCCCGACCTAAACATACCTGGACGCTATGATCAACATCTGGGGCCTTCCTCAAGATGCCACCTCCAAGGGAGGCTTGGAAGGTGGCAACAAAGGAGAAGGCCTTCTCAGTGGTGGCCCACCAACTATGGAATGATGTAATGAGCTCCCCACTGAGGCCTGTCTGGCACTGACACTGTCATCTTTTGGCACCAGGCAAAGACCACCCTCTACTCCCAGGCGTTTAACAGTATATGATGGGGCATCTATGTCTGCTGATTTTGAAAAGGTCTATTAGGAAAAACATTGTTTATTTAAATTGCTCTTAGCTGTTTACATTGTTTTAATTTTTCTGTGTTAAAAGTTTTAGACTGTTTTTATTATGTTGTATTTTGTATTTTTATGGATTACTGTAAACTGCCCAGAGAACTTCGGCTATGGGGCGGTATAGAAATGAAATAAATAATAATAATATTAAAAACATAAAAATAAAGCTGGGACCAAAGACAGGAGTGCATGATCTTTCTAACTCAGTCCTTTAAAAAAAAAAATCCTGAGTTTGTAAACATGTTAAAGAATTACCCTGCCAATGCATACAGAAAAAAAATCCATCGTTATTATACCCATATTGCTGAAGGTGGGGCTGTGACTGAGAGACTGTGGGTTACGACAGCCCTGTAAAGTAGCCCAGTGTTGTCTTACCAATTTTGCTGGAGGTAGGGGGGATTTAGAGCTGTGTATGACAACCCTGCAGTGTAGTCCAGTGTTCTTATCCAGTCTAATCCAGTCATGGTTTTTTTTAAGAAAAGGAAATACAGTGGGGAGTGGGCTTCGAAGTTGAATGTAGCAGCCAAGGGTTACCATGTGTCCTCTTTTGCAGAGGACAGTCCTCTTTTGCAGAGGACAGTTCTCTATTTGAAGCACTGCCAGAGGTCCATCCTGTATTTGAAGGTGTCCTCTATCTGAAGGTCTGTCCTGTCCAAGTCCTGTTTAAAGAGAAAGAACCATAAGAACTGTTGCCCATCCACAGCAAGCCCCTGAGCAGCAGATTGAACAGGCAGATACGCACTTCACATGGTCATAGTTGTCTGCACTATAGTGAGATGGACTGTATTTCTATTTAATTTGCAAGAATTATTATTTAAATGTGCATCTATACATAAAAAGTAGCATGTGCAAATCAGTGCCCTCTTTTGTCCTCATTTTTGGCGAGTCATAAGTGGCCACCCTAGTGCAATTAAGTAAGGGGTAGAGTAGGTTGTGGTATATGTATGTGTATATATATAGCTTTAAGAGAGGCTGTCAGTTTTCATTTCTTTTTCCTCCTGAAGTCCTGGGTGGGGCTTCTCTTAGTTGCAGGCCTTGCTGCTGGGATATTGCGCCATGCAGCTCCTCAGGAGTTAGCGTTTTCTCATGTATTGTAGTAATAAAGAACCCAGCTGTGAAGGTCCTGGAATCTTTTGTGTGTTGTGTGTTAGGGAGCAGATAAGCTCAACCCCTTCTATTAATTTATTAACCACACCCAAGAGTCATTACAGGGGTGAAGGGAGCCAGGGAAAGAAAAGGTATGCGTGGAAAGACTCACCAGATCTACCTATCAAGAAATATAGTAACAAAGAGGTAGCTTTCTCAGACATCAGGTCTACCTATCTCAGTAGACCTGGTGCCCAGGCCTTCTTGCTGCTTAGTCACCAGATCTTCCAGAAATGGTAGACCTGTTCAAGGTAGGGATGTCGCAGGTGCCCAGCTGGGGCTCAAAGCCCAGCGAGAAATCGCTGGCTCAGCCAATCTGTGGATCCCCATGACTGCATGACTTGCGTGTGCCATAAAGCAACCATTTATGCAAGATTATAGGCGTGAATGGCCATTTACACCTGTAATCTTGCATAACCGCTATTTTACAGCAAGCAAGCAAAAGTTTATTGTTTATTGTAATTAGCAGCCAGCCATTATACAACTTCATATAGATATATTACATCAATCCCCTTGGCCTTTGCAACTGCAAGGCCAGTACAAGAAATTTAGCAGTTCTAAAAGTTACATATTTGTTAAAATCATTTAATAAAAAACAGAACTTTTCAATAGGTGACCGTCCTTTCATCCAAACCAAGAAGGGAAGGATATATGTTTTCCTAATATCAGAATAGGTGTCACATTCTAAAATAAAATGGGTAATATCTTCCAAAATTAAAGGATTACAGGAGCAAAACTCTGTCTTCCTTGGGGATACCCTGAAGGCACCCATACAATCTGCCAATGGAAGTACGTTTAGCCTTGCCCAGGAAAAGACTGATCTCATCTTACTAGACAGTAAATCAGCAAAATAATTTCGAAGTTTAAGAAAAGAAAGGGCTAAATTCTCATATACCTTGTTTGATAAACAGCTTGAAATTTTCGCTAGTTGGGATTGATTCTCGATATCTTTAAGACGTTGCAGTAGTACTGACTTTGCTCTATCATAACCCATTGTCAGTAAGAAGAGTATAGAAAACCCTATATTTGCAATAATGAAGAGAATCTTTTGTCTCCAAGTACTGGAGCCCATTTCCTCAACTGCAGTCAATACAAAGTCGGACATCTGTTTAAATAACACCGTTAGCCAAAAACAAAACCCAAGGCTAATTTAAGGGCTTCAACTTGTATTGTCATCAGTCCCAATTCAGCACAAATTGTTACCAATTTAGTAGAAACTGGGTCAGAAAGAAATCTGCGCAGAAATTTATTTTGGGCTTTTTCTATTGGGTCTCATTTAACCACTGCCCACAATGGGGCCCCATCTAGTATTTGTGGCAGGACTCAAACCCGATAAAGTTCTAACGCCAAATGCACAAGTTTAGCTCCTTTAGTATGATGGAAGCATAACAGCCCATTAAGAATCTTATCAGCCAGCATAGCTTTGGTTTGTATCTGGAGGGACCAAGACCCTGATTGCTGGAATATGACCCCAAGATACTTAAAAGATGGGACTTGTTCTAAACTGTTCCCATCCATTTTCCAATTGTAAACATGCCTTGATTTACCAAACACCATTATCTTAGTTTTACTGTAATTAATAGAAAGCTGTTCATTCCTACAATAATGGCTAAACTGCCTTAGCAGTCTATGCAATCCTACCTGAGCATGAGATATAAGGATGGCATTGTCTGCATACAGAAGGATAGAAATCTTGTTGTGATCAACTTTAACTGGAAAATAGAAATCCCCCTTTAAAACCTCTACAACATCGTTTAAAAAAAGGTTAAAAAGAAGTGGAGCCAGTAAGCATCCTTGTCTAACTCCTTTTGTAACAGACACCATATTAGATAGTTGACCCTCTTGGCCTACTCTAATTTTAAGAGAAGTCTCAGAGTATAGGCCTATAATACAATTCAGTAGTTGTGCGTCAGTTCCTAAGGACTGTAACCTAATCCATACATTTCTGTGAAATGGAATCAAAGCAGCTTTTACGTCGACGAAAGCAACAAAAATCTGTTTGGTGAAAGCCAACAAATATTTATCTATAATATGTTTAACGAGGAGAAAATGATCAAGTGTTGATCACCCTGCATGAAATCCAGCCTGCTCTAGAGCGAGCAAAGCCTTTCCCTCAACCCAATCTTCCAGTTTCTCTAAAAGATGTCTGGCATAAATTTTTCCTACCACATCAAGAAGACTGATGGGTCTATAATTTGCTGGGTCGTCCTTAGGACCCTTTTTATAGATGGGCACCACCACATCTGAAAGCCAGCTTGGTGGGTCGGTGGGTGTACCAGATCGATCTATAAGGGAGAACAGAGTTGCTAGTATAGGTGCCCACCAATCTGGAAAAGAGATAAATAATTCTGGGGGCAGGCCATTTTCACCAGGAGCCTTCCCTTTCTGTAGACTTAGAGTCAATGCTTTGGCTTAATCTATCGTAACACAATCCCAATGAGGGGCCCAGTTTTGAGCCCATTACTTTTGAGCCCATTACTTGAGTGGTAGGATCATTAAACACCTCCCTAAAATGACTTTCCCATTTGGACATGGAAATATAGCCATCAAAAACTGGGACTGACCTCCCTTCCATCTTAGACACTAAGGCCCAAAACTTTCTAGGATTTTTTTGAAAAATGGCCACACCCATTTCTCTCCATTGTCCATTATGATAATTTCTCTTTTTTTGTTTAATTAATTTCTTATAAGATCTTCGTAGCTCATAGAAAGAGGGGGTGGGATTGATGATAAATTCCTATTCCTACAGCATCTGAGCGCTTTCAGTCTTTTATAGTGTTTATGGAACCAATCATTTCCCCAGTTAAAATGATACTTCTTGGAGATAGAAACCTTTTTGAACAAAAGAAGTTTCAATGAATCCAGCAGTTGTAGGAATGGCAATATTGCTGTGTTTATATCAACAGCATTCATTACACCATGCCTTAACTTCATAAAATCTCCTGAATATAATTTTGATTCCAGATCGGAATGTAACACAGAATTCCACTTAATCCGCCTATCTGTGGACAATACCATTTGCTCAGAGTTCATCTGGAAATAAGAACTGGATGGAGGGGGATCGAACCATTGAAGCGCAAATTTCAGTGGCTGGTGGTCACTACCTACTACACAGTCTACCATAAATGATATTACTGCAGGGTAAGAAAAATGGGAGATCGTGACATAATCTACAATACTCACCCCTAGGCAGCTTATATAAGTCTATTCACTCAGTGAGCTGTCCATTTGGATCCATTAATAATGACAAGATCCTGTCTAGCTGCCATGGCAATAAGATCCAAGCCAGATCTTTACATCCTTATATCTCCTAGGTCCCATATTTTGCCATAGATCCCCATAAATGGGGATTGTTGTGTTGCCTCCACAACAGCACCATTATGGGATCCAGTATGTGCATTAAGGTCACCGGCAACCACCAAAGAGGCAGCAGGGTACTGGGATTCAAGATCAGACAGAAAAATTTCCAGTTTGTCCCAGCATCCTACATCAAAATATGGTGAGGCTCGTGGTGATATATAAATATTAACAAAAACATATGCGACTGAGTTACCTTTAACCCAAAGAGACATAGCCCAGGGATCTAATTCTTTAAGATGCAAAATTGAGGCACAAAGGGAAGTAGAAACCAGAATCGCTAATCTCCGTCTTGGTCTACCGCCCTTAGGATGCTTAGACGCTGGTAAAAAATAAGCTTCATAGCCAGGCAAGCTAATATTAGCCAAGTTTCTTGGGAAAGCAAAATTGGAAAATTATTGATATAGTTTAAAAAGTAGTTGTCTTTCGATTTATTCCTCCAGCCGGTCAAATTCCATGAAAGGCAAGAAAGTATACTCTTCGTTTCTGCCTTCAGCTGTCAATGTTCCATCAAAAGCTCTATCTCATCTCCACTCCTTTCCCCCAAAACAGCACCATTTCGGAAGAGAGTGGGATTGGGTTTCGGATGATGGATTTCAGCAGAAACATACATACATACATACATATATATATATATATATATATATATATAGTGAAAGGAAAAGAGGATCTCTCTCTCTCTCTCTCTCTCTCTCTCCTCTTTTCCTTTCACAATTGCCCAGCTCGTGCGGTTCTAATTCCCTCATTGCCAACCAATTTGCAGAAATTTGAGATGCTTGGTTTTGAGCACAGCAAGCCATTCTTTTGTTTGTTTCAGAAATAATACGAATGGAGTCTATTTCAAGATTATATAGAATATGAACTTTTTAAATTTCCACTCCCAGTGGTGGTTGATCATTGTGTGGATTTCTAAGGCAAATAAGTGTCTCTCGTAAAGATGTTAATCTGTCAGTTATCTCTTCCTGAGATTGATTTGGAAGAGCGGAGAAGGAACCCAGGAGTTTTTTATTCTTCTGGGACAAGACAAATTCTTGTCTTCTCAATATAAGGTGGCTCCTGCATTGGGCTTAATAATAATAAATTGCTGTGATGGTCATTCATATGTGAATCCTCCAGATTAATAAGGTTTCCAATTTCACTGTGTTCATTATTTTTTGATACAGTTGTTAGATCCTTTTCAAATAGAGGATTTTATTCTCGAAAAATCTTACTACCTGAAGGCCCTCCATTGCAAATTCCGCCCTTTTATTAAAAGTCACCACAGAGAGTACATGCTGGTAATCATAAAATAAATCTATTTCTTGTATATCACTAATGTCAAGTGTCTGAGGAATTACTTTATTACTTCTAAGAAAAAAAAATCTGTTGAAATTGTGTAAGCGTACCCCCTGGTTTTGGGAAGTTTAAAGGTACCATCTTGTGGCGATTTAAAACCAGGTTCCATGTTTGAGGTAATATTAATGGAATTTGTTTTTGTTCTATCTCCTGCTTCTTAGTCTTTGGACCAATCTGCATGTCATTAATGTATTTCCAAAGATCTTGAATTCCATCTACATGGAACCTTGATTCTGTATTCTAATTTGGAGTTGTCATAGAATCTGACTCTCTCTGAGGTACCGACTTAACAACACAAGATTGCACTGTCACACTTTTCATAGTACTCTGGTTCGATGACTTTGGAAGCTCCTTAGATATATCTTCTAATAGTTTAAAAAGCTTATTAAAATCCATTTTCTTGATGGAACTTCTTCACATTTTTATATTTTTGCTCTTTTTCTACAAAGCTACCTTTGACATTTTCTTGCATTCTTGATGGTATTGGTAGGGTTGATTGCAAAAAGACATCAGATGCATTTCCAATTTTGGGTTTAACAGGGCCATCATCAGTCACCTTCCAGCTCCCTTTCTTTTTAACCAGTCTCTTACATGCCTTATTATTTAACACAAAAGGACTGCTTATTGATACCCTAGAAGTACTTGACACCATCAGAATCCAGACCAACCTTTTTATGAATTTTGACCAATATGCTTAGAAGGTTATTACATTCTGAAAGAAAAGATTTAATACGTTCCAAGTCCTTCATCATCATAAGAAACCAGCCTTCAATTGGGACAGTTAGAGTGTTATCTCCACTTGGGGAGCTATCTCCATTTAAAGGACTGTCTCCGTTAGGTTCCCCATGCTGTTTCCAGAGCTCTTCTTTATTTGCATCGCTGTGCTCTGCAACCTGTCTAAATATCAACTCCTTCAGCTGGGAGTCTTTTTCAGTAATCTGTATTCTATTAACCCTAAAGCTGCTGTATTTTCAGCTGTTGCCAGCTCTGTTGCAAGATTCACAAGGCCTCAATCCTCATTTAAATCTACAGTGTTCCCTTTAAGGTCCAAAGACCAGTCAAACATGGAATTTGGAGAACTTGGGAAGCATATAGTTTCTTCAACTTCCTTTATATTTGCTCCAGTTTTGATACTGGTTGGGAAGAACTGAGTAATTTTAGATTGTCTTCTCCATTTAAAAGGGTATTCCCTACGGAGGGAGAAATACCAAAGACACGATGGCCCTTTCTGGTGAGAACCATTTTCGTAGTTTACAATTTACAATCAGTTGTAATCAGTTATGAACCCTTAAGTAGCAATTGAGAAGTTCCTCTCACCCAGGCAGCATTTGTTTTTATAAGTTAATTAATTCAAACTTGTTTGTGGAAACTTGCCTGCAAAACTGATGTAGTAACAATGCTAACAGCTGCAAGACGTATTCAAAACATCCGCTTTCTAGTGCATTTAATACCCAAAATATCCAAAGTGGGAGTCAGCAGTCTCTGCAGTCCTCAGACAAATGCATAGAGGAAACATAGGCTTTCATTCATTCATACCAAGTCAGAAGTCCCTGGTCGATAACAATAATAAAACAAAGCCTCACCATCAGCTGAGGCAGCCAATAACTAAATGAGCAGCTTGGCGAAGCAATTAAAATACCAGGACCGTAAGAGTCAGGACCATAAAAACAGCCACTATTTGCATTAAATTGGCCTTTACGAAAAAGGGTGAGCCACCATTTTTACATAAAATGGCGGCTCAGCAAGGAATTGGGTGGCCATGTGCTGCTCACAGATCACCCGGTGACTCACCGTGAGGAGGGGTAGGCAGCTGGTGGGGGTCCAGTGAGTGACGTGCAATCCGGACCATGGTAGATTTACCCATCCCTAGTTCAGGGCTTCTTCCTTTTTTAATATGCAGCCAGACACAAAATGTGAAGTTCCAAAATAATATTTGTGCCATTCAAAATGCAAGTAATGCAAACGTTGTATTATCTTAGCTGATGTAAAAAGTGGCTAATAACAACAAGAAAAGTAAAGTGAGCAGTCCAGGTTCCTCTGCAGCCCTAAACCCCGATCTAGTGTACCCATTTCTCCTCCCCCTGCCAAAGACACTCCCTGCAGACTCTACTGCTACTCTCCACAGAGCGTACACCAGTGTTGCCAAGATGAAACAATTCTAGAACATGGAGAACATATTCCTGACGAGTCATGTGAAGTTGTCAATATTATGACAAGAAGATATGCAATACATTCTTAAAACTTCTGTACTGTGTTTGTACATGTGATTTTCTTCCTCTCTTGTTCTAGAGTGTGTGTGTGTGCTTTGAATATACCTCTAACTCCAATTAACATTTTGTTGGAGTTCACGATGCTGCTTGTGTGAAGCTTGAATATAACATTTTTCTGCATTAGTGCTGTCAAATTCACAGGATTTTCAGCTACACTGTGTAGGCTTCTAAATGTCATGGAATGTGATGCTAAGCACCAAAGCATGTGTGCACACGCAAGGAAGATGCATGGGTGGATTGTAGCAGCACACGCTGTGTGTGTGTGTGTGTGTGAATTACACTCTGCAGCTAGTCCTGTCCCATCCCCCCTCCACCTGTGGATGCCCCTGCTGGCCGTATGTCCTAGCTTACACAGGACAGTTCTCTATTTAAAGGGCTGTCCAGTTCAAATCTGGTCAAAAGATAATGAACTATAAAAATTGAGAACACAGAGGCTAGCCTTGAAGTTGTCCATCAAGTTATTTATTTTTTATTATTTATTGGATTCATATCCTGCCCTTCTTCCAAGGAGCCCAGGGAGGCTACTTAGCACATTAACAGCAGACTGAGCAGGGACACAGGTCACATAGTCTTCCCCACTACGAGAGATGTATTATATTTCTATTTAAATTTCTATTTCAGTTTCCCAGTTTGCATCTATACATATAAATTAGCATATACAATTTGTATGCAACTCTATGCCTCTTTTTTGGTGATAACGTTTCCTCTTTTTTAGCAATGTGTAAGTGATCATCCTACTACATTGTGAAGCCTGGTTGAATTTGTTTAATTATATATGTTTCTCTTTCTCTTTCTTTAGATGTCAGAGAACAGGACAACAGTGTAAAAGACAGGGTGCAGCTTCTTGTGAAGTGGTGAAAGAAGCTGAAATTCTCTCTTCTATATAGCTCAAACATCCATTCGATCTGGTCCAACTTTTATCTCCTCTGTATTCTTCTCTTTAAAAATTTAAAAAGCTAAACAAAGAAAAAGAGAGTAAAGGGGACATTGTAGGGATGCCAAAGGAATGTGATCTTTGTGAATTCTAGTATGAACTGACCTAGGCCCCATCTACACTGGGCTTTTACTCTGGTGCGGGTGTGAGTCGAGGTCTGATGTGATAGATGACAGAGTTGCGACTTCGCAGCCATCCATGGTTTTTGCCTGGAAAAAGTGGAGTTCCAAGGAGTCGTTTTACTGTGATTTGGGGGGTTTGCTGTGGGTTCCCCCGCAGTTGCAGGGCATCTGTTCCTTCCCTGAACTGACTTTGCATCTTACAGTGGGTGTGTTGTAGGCATGTATAGTGCCTGTGTCACTCTGTGATGCCCCTTTACTCCCCCATTCCTTCGCAGCTGTGCAGTTAGAGGCACAGAGGGGTGTTTTCATTTATTTAATCACACTTTTGCACATTTTTGCAGCTTTGTATCTTCGCAACGGTTGCTTCTGGACTCGGTGCCTAAGGGCTGGGGAGGGTCTTGGAGGAAGGAACAACATCACTCCGGCCACCATTTCGGAGTGATGGCTAGGCACGTAGCGCTCACACTTGTGAGTGCAAATCATAGGGATGTATGAATCCCTTACTTGGTTCCGTTCTGGGGCATCTGCGGTGGGGGGGAGGCGATCTGTCTCTCCCCCTGGAATCCTCTTTGGCCAGCTCCGCTCCGCGGCAAGTCCGTGGAGTCACCGCCTGGGGCTGCCCACAGCCGGACCTCTGTCCACTGCCGGGCTGCGGCCACAAATGGCTGCTGCCATAGCAGCTGCCATTTGCGTCCCTGCATTAGCCGTGATAGGTTACGTACATATTTACGTAGCCTATCATGGCAAAGAGCAGGGACGCAAATGGCGTAGCGGACACCATTTGCGTCCCTGCTCTTTGCCATGATAGGCTACGTAAATACTTACGTAAATACTTACATAGCCTATCACGGCTAATGTAGTGAGGGAAATGGCGGCCGCAGACAAGGGCAGCGGACAGCTGACGAAAGGTAGGGTCCGTCCCGGGGAAGTTTCGCGGGGTGGCGGGGGGGATTGCTCTGTTCCGCCATGGACTCTGGGGGATTCTTTAGAATCCAGCCTCACTGGAGTCTGTGGCGGAATTCTCTAACATCCCTAGCGAACCATCGCGAGAGTCTTAGGCTGGGGAACTGACAAACTCGTGCATTAAAAACGTGGTTGTTCAGGCAGGCATTTGGGGTGGGTTAGGGTATTTTAGAAAATGTTTTTATTGTAGAATTTTATTGTTTTAAACTGTTTTATTGTATGTTGTACATCGCCCAGAGTGGCTGGGTGACCAGCCAGATGGGTGATTAATAAATTTAATAATAATAATAATAATAAACTGATGCTGTGGAAATGAAGGAGCACAAAACACCCAATTTTTACCTCAAACAGGGTCAGAAAGACACAGCAAAGCCCCTGAAATATAAAACAGCCGCTGAAGTGTTGCACCCCCACACTTATGGGACTGCAAAGCTGCGCATTTCAGTATAATGGCAAAAAAGAGGGCACAGTGAGTCTCTTAGGGCAGTACTTCGCGAGTGTATCGCAGGGCATGGTGACTCAAAGCTGCATTGCTGCGCAGTCAAAACAGTGCCATATAGATGGGGCCCTAATATGCACCTTCCAAACTAATGTGTTGATATAAACTCAGTTATCCACTGGCTTTCGGACTTATAAATGTTCTGGAGTAGTTCTCAATACAGGTCAAACCCTGATACAGTTCAAACCCTGTATCACAATGCATTTAAACATTTGTATTTTTAATTAAAATACAATAGAGGCTAGGAGAGAAATTTGTTCTGTTCGTATTTTAATGTGAACTTCCCTAATTTCACACTTTCAAACCAACATGCAAACAGAAACACAGTTGTGCTCTAAAATTTGCCCTTCTCTGAATTTTTCAATAGAGTTCTCCAATTAAAAAAATGCATACAAAAATTTGTATATTCGGGAAAATGTACACAAAAATCTATATATTCATGAAAAAATGTTCATAAAAGTATTATATTAAGAACAGTTTATTCCAATTTATGATTATTTTTAAAAGGTTGGAGGGGGCAGATTAATGTCGAAAGGACAAAATGGACTTATATGAGAACACATTTAAAACCAGACCAGTAATATCTATTCAATATTTATTATTTATTTATTATTTACTTAACAACGTACATTTATTTATTTAACAAAGTTATATCCCCCCTTTTCTGACAGTAAAAAGTGGGTAATAATAATAATAATAATAATAATACAAAACAACAACATAAAATACAAAAACTATGCTGACCATTGTGTGGGGAAGGCAAACCCCCCAAATTGCTTTAGCCAATTGTGAGTTGTAGGTAAAATTCCTTTCCAGCCCCATCAGTTGGTGACTAACCCCTTAAGCATCCATGAATTTGTCTAATCCCCTTTTAAAGCCATGGCCATGACAGCATCTTCAGGTAGCACATTCCATGCTTTAACTATGCACTTTGTGAAGAAGTGCTTCCCTTTGTCTGTCCTGAATCTCCTGCCATTCAGCTTCATGGGATAACCCCATGTTCTAGTATTCTGGGGGAGAGAGGGAGAGAAATGTTTCCTTATGCACTTTCTCCACACCAGCATAATTTTGTACATCTGTATCATGTCTCCTTTTTTCTACGCTAAACAGTCCTGGAAGTTGCAGTCTTCCCTCATAGCTGAGTTGCCCCCCTTGATTCTTGTGGTTGCCCTTTTCTGCACCTTTTCCAACTCTACAATATCCTTTCTGAGATGCGGTGACAGTTCTAGGTAGCTCAGTAGGCAAGGGCCTGGCCTGAGGTTTCTGGGCTTCACGTCCCAGAGTCCATCATGAGAGTACATTGAATGTACTCAATGTACTAGATGTAAGTAAGGCAATTCTGGTCATGGTGACTTTCGATTGGACAACTTTAGTGTGGCCCACATGGAACTGCCTTTGAAAAGTGTTCAGAAAGTTCAGTTGGTCCAGACTTCTGTGACCAGGCTGTTGACTAGAGCTACTTATTGGGAACATGGGGCCCTTCTATTACAATGATTGCACTGCCTCCAATTCAGCTCTAGGTTCAATTCAAATCACTGAATGTGAATTTTGGAGCCCTAAATAGCATTGGATCAGCATACGTGAAGGACTGACTTCTCCAGTATGAACCTGCCTATCTACAGAGATCTTTGGGGAAGGCCCTTCACACATCCTATCAGTATCTGAGGCAGTGACAAGGGAAAGGGCCTTCCCACTGGCGGCCCCAGGCTTCACTCTGGGTTTCATGCCTTACCTTATCCAGATCTAGTGGGGATCATTGGCCAGAGGTCAGGGATTCATCTTCCCAGCTCAGGTTCCTGAGGGGAGAGGTAAATATTGGGAAAAGCAGCCACCTGAAGAGAGGGTGTTAGGCCCCAAGGACAGTGTGAAGAATCACATGGGGCAGGCACAATTAGGCTTTGGAAGGTGGATGGAAGCTGAACATAACAATATAAATAGAGCTCTGTTGGATCAGACAAACAATCCATCTAGGCCAGCATCTGGTTTTCTTGAGAGCTCTGTTGGATCAGACAAACAATCCATCTAGGCCAGCATCTGGTTTTCTTGGTTTTCTTAATTTTCTCAAGAAAATTAAATTCTCCATTAATTTGTCTCATCATTTTTTAAAACCTGTGGCCATCACCACATCTTGTTACACGGTGTATGAAAAAGCACTTTCATCTCATACCTATTGCCAACCAGCTTCATTGAGTGACTTCCAGTCCCACTGTTATCAGAGAGAAGTAACATGTTTCCTATCCAGTGTTTAGAATTGTATAGAATTCAGCCTTCTTTTTTCTAAATTTTAAATGCCCTGTTTAGGTAAGGCATTTACTATGGGCTCCTTCACACTGGGCTTTTATCCTGGAATTGAGATCGCTCCTTCACTGAAGTTTGCGGGCTCTTTACATGACGCAGTGATCATCCAAGGCATCTCCTGCACTAAATGTCCTTTGTTCCATTTTTAAATAGATCGCAGATAATGAGCTATGAAATTACCCTATTGTGTTCTGCTTCAGTTTCCTCCCTGAAAAGAGTAAAAGTGGCAAGAAGAGGAGCGAGATCAATGAAAAACAACAGAAGACTCAGCTACGGGGGAGAAGGAGTGGGTGAAAGAGTGGGGGAAAAGGAAGCAAGTGAAAAAGGGAGTCATTTGATCCTGCATTTGATCCTGAACGGAAGCAGAAAGCCCCGTTTTAAATGCAGGATTTTATGCTGGTATAGAGATGCCCTCTCTCTTGATCTTTTCCAGTTATCCCTCAGCTGATATACTACCTTGCTGAATTGAGATTGGGTTGTCATTCCTTGTATTCCAGGCTGCTCACATTATCTAAGGTGTCCTCTTCTTTTGAATCCCGTGAATTAGATTCAGTTATTTAAAACAAAATACATTTCATTTATTTAGAAAAAAATAAATTAGAGGCCATTATCTTTATGGGACTTTGAGGTTCTAGCATGAGGATTGGGACCCTTAAAATAAGGGATGCCTCTTAAGAGCTCCTTCCACTGGCAGGCAAAGATGTTTTTATGCAAGCAGGCCTTTGGCATATAAGCTGGTCTGTTGCAGAAGGGGTTTTTAATTGGTTGTTTATTTCTTTTATTGTGTTTTTAATTTATTTATTATTTATTTCTTTTATTGTGTTTTTAATTGCGTTTTTAATTTAGTTGTTTTTATGCTATGTATTAATTAAACATTTGTTTTTAATCTGAATATTACTGTTAGCTGCCTTGCATGACATTTTTTGGCAGAAAGGCAGGATAGAAATTAATTAAATAAATAAGGTAAGGGGGCATCTAGCAACTTTCCTGGAGACACCCTTCCACATTTAATGCATATCATCACTTTGATTGCCCTTCTGGGAGTTTAACCCTGAGTTGGGGGTAATAGGAGAGAATCAGTGAGGATGTGGGAGCATGGGGGGAGGGAAGAGGGCTGCTATACTCTTTCCAAGTTCAAACCACCTGCCTGGAACCCTATAAAGAGGAAAGTTGGTGGTGGGGAGTGTGAAGGGGAAGGGAAAACCGCCAGGCAGGGGATGGATGAAATTCCTCTTCCTCTCTGGTTCTCATCACTTGCAAATTGCCCCTCTGCATGCTGCTTTGTAGTGAATAACTGGGCTGTGGAGATGGTTTCTTACACCCTTGCATATGTAATATGTAGATGAGTGCCAGATTTTATCCCATCCCATCACCCTCCGTATTGCCCATCCTGCAGTATCTCACAGTAGTACATTTTGACTACTATTGTTGAAATAAGGAACACACATCCTTTGCCTTTTCATACAGTGGACAGCCTTTCATTCCTTACCAAAGGGTTGGAAGACTCTTCCCCATCAAAGGCCTTGTTCCTCTGTGGCTCCAGGGCACTATGAGAAACAACCCTCAACATGTAAGAACATAAAACCATAAGAGCCCTCCTAAATCAAGTACTATGGGTACATCTAGACCAACATCCCAACAGTGGCCAGCAAGATCCTTGTGGGAAGCTTACAAACACATGATGAAGGCAACAGTTACCCCCAGTTTAGTAGGTATCATATCTAGCAGCCAGGCTTCAGCAGCTTAATGTGCCATAGTGAGCATGGTGCCACCCTCCAGTGAACGTGACAAGATTGTCTGGCAGTTGCCTAGTGTTCCTGACCACCTCCCCTGCTCCAGAATTGAGAGGAAGTCTGGGGGTTGTTTTGAATTTGCATGGCTAAGGCAGCTGGAGAGGCTTGGCCACTCAGGGCTAAACTGGGAAACCCACCCCTTCTGGCCTTCCAGCACACTACTGTCTGAAGGCACTTGTGGCGCCTCCAGCTAACAATGTGCAACCAATTGCCTTCCCACTGGCCCTTCCTTTGAAAAAGACCACAGTACGTTAAGCAACAGTGCTCGGAGGCTCCTGAAGCTATTCCAAGCAGAACTGCTTGCCAGAGAGGAGGAGGACTGTCACGGCAAGTTTTGGCACGGCCCACACTGGCAGCCCAAAGTTTATAGCTCCTGAGAGACCTGTCCTCCCCGAATTGGTCTCATCCTCTTCTAAAGCCATTGGACCTCAACACATTTTGTGTGAAGAAAATCCATTTTCCATTGCTAGTTGCGTACTTACTGCCAATCAGCGTCACTGAGGGCCAAACCAGACTGTAATGATCATTAAATGCATCCTTGCATTTCAGGTGCACTTTTAAAAAAGCAAATAGCCATTGGGGTGGGGGTTATAATTATCAGGATCACAGCAGGGAAGCAAGGAGGGTTAGTTTAACTGTTCCCTCCCCTGATGCTGTGTGATGAAAATTGCTCCTCCAGAACTGCTATTTACATTGGGAGGAAAGCTCTGACTGGTTCCAAAAGGGTGTTTCCTCCCAATGCAAATAGTAGTTTTAGAAATGCAATTTTCATCAAGACTGTGGTAAGGGAGGAAAGGGTTAAATTCCCCTCCCTCCTTCCCTCCCCCCCTCCTTGCTGTGATCCTAATAATAATTAGCCCCATTAGTGGTTGCTTTTCTTTTTTTTCAATTAACGAAGAGGTAGTAGTGTTTATCCGCTGTACCAAGAACAACACCCTCTTTACGCTACAACCAGCTCTTCAGAGATTAAAAGCCAGGAAAAGCTTCCTCAGATCGATGGAAGACTTTGATGAATTCAAAAGTAGAATGGCCTTATGGAAAGCTACAAAGAATCAACACTGGAGGGAACCAGCAGAGGAGCGGGCACCTGGTTCCGATGAAAGCTGGGAAGTGTGGAAATCATTGAATAGACTGTGTATGGGGTGTAACAAGATCTAGAGACACTTTGAATAAATGGGGTTATCCAGTGATCTCTGCCCCATGTGACTGCGGAGAGTTGAAGACAACAACACACGTATACTTGCCTTTTGTGCCCTAACCAATGTACACATGAGGACCTTATGACAGCGCGACAGAACACAATTAATGTTGCTAGTTTCTGGGCAAGATTTGTCTAATTTTTATATATTTTAACTTCTACTTTTTATATTTTAAATGTTATGTGTTATAGTATGTTTTTTAATTGTGATGCTTTTGACATGAATAAATAAAAAAAATAAACCAAGAACAACAGAAGTCTTGTGGCACCTTACATACTAACAAATTTATTATGGCATGACTCTGTGGTCCATGAAAGCTTATGCCAGCCTTCCCCAACCTGGTGCTTTCCTGATATTTTGGATGACTCACATTCCTGACCATTGTCCATGCTAGCTAGAGCTGCTGATGGAACACATCTGGAGAGCACCAGGTTGAGAAAGGCTGGCTTATGCCACCATAAATTTGTTAGTCTTTAAGGTGCCATAAGATCCTTTGCCTAGTTTGTCCCTGAGTGCCTCCTAGTTCTACAATTAGGAGAGAAGAGACATGTTTCCTGTTGATAGTGTTCAGAATACTACTCCTGCAGACATGTTTTCTAAACTGAAAAGGCCCAAACCTTTTTAACCATTTCTCTTACAGAAGGTGCTGCAATCCCTTGATCTTTCTATTGTCCCTCAGCTGGAATGGGGTACTTTGGAGAATTGGAATTGGGCTCCCACATCTCATCGTTCAGAATGCTGATGGCATCCAAGGTGTCCTTCTCCCTTTCATCCTGCACCTACTGTCAACCAGCTTGACTGAATGACTTCCAATTCTACAGTTATGAGAAATAAGAAACAAGATTTTAATTGAATTTCAATTATCCTTCTGCAGACTTTTCTTCCTCAACTGTAAGGACCCTTGATCATTCCGGTTTTCCCCCAACTGAGAATAGGGTACCTTGCTGAATTGGGAGTAGGTTCCCATTCCTCATACTCCAGGTTCCCAACATCATCTATTGTGTGTCCTCCTCTCCTGTTGAATTCTGTGAATTGTATTCATTCATTCATTCATTCATAGAATCATAGAATAGCAGGGATGGAAGGGGCCTATAAGACCACTGAGTCCAACCCCCTGCTCAATGCAGGAATCTAAGTCAAAGCATGCCTGACAGATGGCTGTCCAGCTTAGGGATGTCAGAGAACTCCACCACGGATCTTGGTGAGGCCGAATGCCAGTGCATTCGGCCCCCCGAAATCTGTGGTGGAACAAAGCCCCCTGCCCCCTTATCCCGCGAAATGGGCCTGGAACGGAGCACCTACCTCCTACCGTCCGTGCTGCATTGCGAATGGCAGTCGCGTCTGTGGCCGCCATTCAATTCTTCCATATGGTCATGATAGGCTACATAAATACGTAAGCCTATCACGGCTAACACAGGGACTCCATTTGCGTCCCTGCGGAAGCCATGATAGGCTATGTAAGTATTTACGTAGCCTATCACGGCAAAACTAAGGGAACGCAAGTGGTGGCGGCTATGGCGGCTGCCATTTGCGTTCCTTTTTTTTTTGCCGTGATAGCCTACGTAAATATTTACGTAAATTACGTAGTGGCCGCCATTTGCGTTCCTTTTTTTTTTTTCTGTAATAGGCTACATAAATGTTTACGTAACCTATCATGGCAAAAAAAAGGGGAACGCAAATGGCCGCTGTAGTCGCCGCCATTTGCGTTTGCTGTTGTTTTTTTTTGCTGTGATAGGCTGTGTAAATATTTACATAGCCTATCATGGCAAAATACAGGGACGCAAATGGCGGCGGCTACGGCAGCTGCCATTTGTGTCCCTGCAGGCTGCCCAGTGGCCGGATGTCCGGCTACAGGCGGCCCCGGCTGGCGGCTCCACGGAATCTCCGCGGAGCCGGGCCGGCCAGAGAGAATTTCAGGGGGAGGGCACCTCCCCCCCACCGCGAATCTCACCCTTCGAAAAGGTAAGTGACTTTCGTACGTCCCTAGTCCAGTTTCATCTTGAATGTCTCCAGTGTGGGAGAGCCCACTACCTCCCTAGGTAATTGTTTCCATTGTCATATTCCTCTAACTCTCAGGAAGTTTTTCCTGATGTTCAGCTGTAATCTGGCTTCCTGTAACTTCAGCCCATTATTCCGTGTCCTGCACTCTTGGATGATCGAGAAGAGATTCTGGCCTTTCTCTCTGTGACAAGCTTCCAAGTATTTGAAGAGCGTTGTCATATCTCCCCTCAGTCTTCTCAAAGCTAAACGTACCCAGTTCTTTTTGTCTCTCCTCATAGGGCTTTGTTTCCAGTCCCTTGATCATCTTGGTTGCCCTCCTCTGAACCCTCTCCAGTTTGTCTGCATCCTTCTTAAAGTGAGGTGCCCAGAAGTGGACACAGTACTTCAGATGAGGTCTAACCAGTGCTGAGTAGAGGGGAACTAGTACTTCCCAGGATTTGGAAGCTATACTTCTATTAATGCAGCCCCAAATAGCATTTGCCTTTTTTGCAGCCATATCACATTGTTGGCTCATATTCAGCTTGTGGTCTACAACCATTCCAAGATCCTTCTCACTTGTAGTGTTGTTGAGCCAAGTATCCCCCATCTTGTAACTGTGCATTTAGTTTCTCTTTCCTAGGTGCAGAACTTGGCATGTATCCCTATTAAATTTCTGTTTCCTGCCCAGTGCTCCAGTGTATCAAGATCACTTTGAATTTTGTTTCTGCCTTCCAAGGTATTAGCTATCCCACCCAATTTTGTGTCATCTGCAAATCTGATAAGCATTCATTTAAAACTAAAGCTGTTTCTATCCCCAAACCAAAGCTAAAACCTGGGAAGCAGAGTTAGACTACACTTACAAAAGTAAGAGAAAATCTGAGGTCATTTTCTAGTACACAGTTCATCCCTTTCAAATAAGGGATGCCTTTGAAGATAAGGGGTATCTGGAAAGACTCTTCCATCATTTGATGCATGTCGCTTTTTTATTACCATCCTGAGTGCTTGATGGGACAATTGGAGTGGAGAACTGGTGAGGGGGAGGCAGGTCTGCTCAACTCCACACCAACTACTTTTCCAGTATAATTCCACCCACAATCTTGTACATTTAATGTGTAGTTTAGCAATGAATTTCATCCTATCCCAACTTACCAATGTGGTGGAGGACTTTTTGATGTTGTAGGGCATCCATTGCTCCTCAACATATCCCTGTGGCTCCAGGCTGCTGAGATGGGAAAGAAGAGCCCTACTGATGAGGCCAAAGGGTCTAGCTAGCCTGGCATCCTGTTTCCAACAGTGACCACATAGATGCTTCAGGAAGCCCACAAGCAGGCCATGAAGGCAACTTCATCTCTCATCATTTGCTCTCTAACAATGGAGTTAACCTATGGACAGTAATGTAGTGGCTGGGAATGTAGAGTGTGATAAGTTCACCTGTAGGAGTGCAAGAGTAATTCATTGAAGCTCCTTGCTCTGACTAGTGAATTATTTGTCACTATTGTTTGCACTGAGAATGAGGAAAATAATCAAGCAAAGGCTGTCATCTCCATATTTGAAAGGATCTCAGCATCCAGAGCTGCGTAAGACTTGAGGGGGACCTGGAGAGTCACTGCCAATAGGAAGTAGACAAATGGACCAGTGGTTTGATTCAGGATAATGCGAGTGTTCATGGGCATCTTGCCAGCAAACTCAAGACAGTCTAAGAGGCTTTAAGTGCTTTCAAACCTGGATACTTTCCCCTATGATGTAGGGCCTACAACCTCACTCGGCAATATGGAAGGCATCGCTAGATTCAGCTGTGGCTAACTGGCCAAACACTGAACTTAATGTCACAGTTTGGGGACCTGCAGCCCTGAGGGGCTTACCTGAACTCAGAGTGCCAAAGGATTATGTGACAGGTGCACCAACAAATTTAGTGTCTCTGTCCCCTCTTCCAAGGAATAAACTAGTGGAAGCCACCCAGACTCCATGCTATACCTGACTGTGAACCACAGAAAGCTCAGTGTATGTTTGGATGCCCCCGTGTGTCCTCCTTCAGATCCTGGTTCTGTAGCTTAACACCTGAGTCCTCACTCCAAACTTAAGAACAAGTAACTGTGTCTCCTTACATTCATCCCTTTCTACCCTTCTCTCTCTCCTCCCTCCCTTTCCTCTGTTTTCTACCTGCTGTTAGAATTTAGATTGAAGCCCCTGTCTTCTTTTGGCTTATGTTCTGTAAATGTATACTGATAGCACTGTATAAGCAATCATCTAAATAAGTTGGAACAAAGCTATCATACCTTGCAGGAGACACCGGAATCTCTTCTTCTGTGAGGTTCATAAAGCAGAAGAATAGACATTCCTTTCTGACATTCTGCAAAGGAGAGAGAACAGAAATCCATTTGGAACAGAGATGGATTTGGAGTGGGGAAGGTTAGTGCTCCCCACCATCACCAGCAGCAAAGGGAGTGGGATGCACTAAAATCCAAACTGGCAAAAATTCTACTTGGATGCCCATTCCCCCCCCCCCCCACCAAACCTGTTTGCGGCTGGGTGATCAAAACTTGCTCTGAACAGTCTCTGAAGTGCCATGATCCAAAAGCACTGATGAAGCTGTTGCAGCCAAGCAGGAGCAGAATGTCATGCAACTAGGACCCACCAGCAGGAGAGACCTGGAGATGCTTCTGCCAGCAACAAAGTCCAGAAGGACAATGAGCAGCATTGGAACCTTCAACCTGTGTAACAATGAGTTGGGCCAGCTCAGAACCTTGTTGTCATGGTGACCATCTAAACACACACAGCACTGGAATCTAGAGCAGCAGATGTCACTTTTTAAATCAATACAAGTTTATGGTAGCTGTTTCGGGACCCAGTGGTGGTCAAGCAGGCAGGGTTGCCAACTGTTTTCCTGGTCTTGCTCCTGTGACTTTCACAGTGGCTGGCAATCAGAAGTTGTGCTTTTGATAGAGAGACCAAGTTGCAGGGCTAGCCCAAGACACCGAGCTGCCTTCCCATTCCATATACAAAAGCTGATGGGACTGGCAGTTCAATCTTCCTTCAATATTGGCAATGGGCAGCATCCTCTGCCACACCTGAAGGCAACAGGCTAGCTCAGGGGGCACAGGGCAGGCTGCATGGCCCACAGCTATCTCCTCTGACACTTTGCTGTCACCTCCAAGCATCTGCTGCCTGAGGCAACTGCCTCACTTTGCCTAATGGAACGGTTGGCCCTGCAAAGTTGCCTATGGATATTGCCACTATGCCACCACCACCACCACCACCACCACCACCACCACTCAGTTCCTGTTTGCTTTTGTTCTCAGACTTTTGGGGTACTTTGATGATATTTCTTTCCACCTTGATATATAATCCCCAAAATTTTCCAAGTTGTAGTGGAAAAGCAGTGGGAAGGAGGGAAGGAATGCTCATCTCTTTCCCCACCAACCATTTTTTCAGTTCAGTTCTACCCACAAACCAGTTTCTCCCACTGCAGGGCTGGATATATATGTCTGCCTTCTGAGGAAGAGGCGTTAACTCTTTTGCTGTCCGCTCCGCTCCTCTCCTGATTGGGAAGTAGAAAAGGGGATGGCCAGAGGAAGGATTAAATATCTTTCTATCTGCTACAAGTCACCTCTCTCAATTCTGCTTTGCAGACTGTGGCCAGGGATTCTTACTTGTTTGTACATCTAATGTGTAGTTAAGCCCTGAATTTCATCCCATCCTCCAGCATGCTTTTGAGGGAGTGAATAGAATAGAATAAAACTTTATTACGGTCAAATACCAGCTCAAAAAAGGAACTACATTAAAATTATCTGCCATATATCCCCAATCAAATTAATAGACACTTCAACACAGTGTAGTACTAATGTAATGCATATCAGCCATATTGGATGAATGGCATTACTCTCCAGACTTTGTCTTTCATCCAACTAGGTAAGTCCAAGCTCCCTCAGCATCCTTCTTCGAACACCTATTGCGGCTGCAAAAAATTTGGCGACACTATACGTAAATGTCGAATTAGTGTCAGACAACAATATGTAGACATATTGTTGTCCTGTACGTCCCGGAAAGCAATTTAGCAGAGGGGAGATGAGTATCTCTATAAAATATACACCACAGCAAAACGTGCTCTGTTATTTCTATCTGTTCCATGCCACAGGGGCAGAGGCGGTCTGACCAGGGGATCTTTTTGTACCATCCCTCCAAAACTGCCGAGGGGAGTCCATTTAGACGGGCCAAGGTAAATGCCCTTCTATGTTTATGCAGTTCCAGTTGTTCAAGATAGGGTGTAGCTGTTACAATGTATCTATAGTCCTCCCTGAGATAGAATTCTGGGGCACTATTGAGGTCACTTTGTCTCTCAGTATCTGCAATGCGCTGCTTGATAGTCTCCATTGCCTGATCAAAACCCATATTTAATAAAGTCCGCAAGGGAAGCCCCAAGAAAGCTATTTTCTGTTCAGTTGACTGAATCCAACTGGATTTAAAATCGTCTTGCAAAATTAGTGGGGCAAGGCCAGTAGGGAAATATGACAGTCTAAGTTGGTACACAAGAATAGCCACCCAGACCCTAGCTTCAATTTTGATCTGGCCAGTCTCTAATCTTATCTTTGCATTGGAGACATCCCTAGGAACACCCAATATTGCCCTCAAAAATTTTGATTGTACACGTTCTAATGTTTGGATATTTGGGAAAGGCCCCAATTGAGAGCCGTACAATAATTGCGCTAGTACTTTTGCTTGGTATAATTGGAGGGCTAAAGGGATATAGTGGTTGCCTTTCATTCTCATAAATTGTGCTATTGCGGATGAGCTGCTCTGTGTGTTTAATGCCACATATTCGCCGTGAGCCTTCCTGGAAGCATTTGCTTGGAAGACTACCCCTAAATATTTGAATTGAGAAACCTGCTCAATCTTATGTTGGTTTATCATCCATGATCTGATTTTTGGTCTTTTTGCAAAAGTCATGATTTTTGTTTTTTGATAATTGATCATTAGATCTTCTTCCTCGCAGTGTTCAGTCAACTTCCGCAATGCTCTTGTAAGCCCAATTGGAGTCCTTGAGATAATAGCAGCATCATCTGCATATAGTAAAGTGGTTATATGCCTCCCCGCAATTTTGGGGGGATGAAAATCGGTATGGTTTAGCTGGTCTACCATTGAATTGATGTAGAAGTTGAACAAAAGTGGGGCAAGAATGCAGCCTTGCTTGACCCCTTTTTTTGTTGGAACAGCCTTTGTAAGGTGGCCGTGAGCACTACATCTGACCTTAAGGGAGGTGTCCCTATATAGAGTCTGAATGAGTAGGAGCAGGCGCCTATCAATGTTGGAGGCCTCTAATTTCTTCCATAGTTTGACCCTCGAGATAGTCAAAAGCTGCCTTAAGGTCTATAAAGGCTACATAAAGTGAGGTGACCTTGTTTGAGATGTATTTCTCGATGAGATGCTGTAGTACCAAGCATTGATCTATGGTAGAGCGACCCCCCCTGAAGCCTGCCTGCTCCTCCGCCAATATCATATCCTGTTCCAGCCAGTCTTTAAGCTTCCTATATAAGTGTCTGGCGTATAATTTACCAATAGTATTTAATAAACTGATGGGTCTGTAATTTGCGGGGTCGTCTCTCTTTCCCTTCTTGAATATAGGAACAATCATGGCAGAGCCCCAATCTTCTGGTGTCTGCCCAGTCATGTCAGTGTAGGAGAATAGCGATGCTAGAGCTGGGCCCCACCATTCTAAGTTATTTTTGACCACCTCTGGAGGGATCAGATCTTCGCCCGGTGCTTTGCCCGTTTTCATCTGGACAACTAGATCATAAATTTCTGAAGCCAGGACCGGGGGCCAAGACGGAGCATCTTCAAGTGCAATATTCCAGGCCACATGGGCAGCATCAGAATCCTTGTATAATTGATGGAAATGCTTCTCCCAAGCCTTTGGATGAATATAGCAGTCTGGCAATGTTGGTCCACAAATTGGTGAGATCTTTACCAACCGCCAGAATATGGTCGGATCCTTCGATTTGGCTGCTTGAATCAGTTTCTCAGAGTTCTCCTTCCAAGCCTTTTTTTTCTTTTGTATCAGTAGCTGTTTGTAGGATTTTTTCTGTTCAAGAAGATCTTGAGCCGCCTTCAGATCAGAACTGAATTTATACTTTTGATAGGCCTTCTGTAAGGCTTTTTTTGCTTGAACACATTCCCTATCGAACCAGGGCTTTGAGGGTGGATGGTGCCATTGTTGAGGCACCCTTACTCTCCGAGTGAAGGCTTGTTTCAATTCTCGGCTAACTCCTGATATAATTCCACCGAGCTCATTATTTGGGTGTTAAGTATTAGAGATGTCCTAATGTTTTGCATGTTGTCTGATGCAAGAATGGCCCGTAATTCCATGTCCATCCTTGGGGTCCATTTGACGCGACAGTAAGCTTCCGCCTCAGGGATTATCATAGGCATATAGTGATTGGCACTTCGAAGATAGGGGTGTGGGGTTTTCCAAGTCAATAAGACCGGGAGATGATCACTGTGAAGTTTTGGGACGACCTCCATGTCCTTCAAAAAGGGAATCAAGTTTGTTGATACAATGAGATAGTCTATTTGACTCATTCTGATTCCCGCCAGATAGGTAAATTCCGCTGGATGGTCTTTCCCAAATGCACCATTAAGAGTGTGCAGGTTGAGCCTTGTAGTCAATTGATATAGTAAGAGCCCAGAATAGTTGGATTTTATATCTTTAGATTGTCGAGTAAATGGAAGGCCATTTATAGTAGGTGTAGGGGGATAAGCTTTTTGTTGGGAATATAGGGCATGATCACTTGGACCCATCCTGGCATTAAAGTCTCCTCCCAAAATTGCATATGTATTGGGATAGGATTGGAGCAGATCTGCTACATATGTTTCAAATTCTGCCCAAATTTCCCCAGTCTGTAATTTCTTCTTTTGAGGGGGAAGATAAGCATTTATTATCAACAGATCCCATCGCTCAATATGAGCAAGGACAGCCATTGCATGTTGTTTATAGGATGGCAGCATCCTTGTGCTTACGCACAAAGACGTAGCAATTAAGATTCCTATACCTCCTTTACATCTTCCGTGTCCCTCCCCAGGGACTGCTCCAATAGAATATGATTGAAAACCATTAAACAGCAAATTCCCCTGGACCCATGTTTCTTGTAGCAGTACAATATCTTTGGAAGAGAGATAGTCTTTTGATTCAGGGTCCTGCAGGATTCCAGTCCAGCCATTTATATTCCATGTTGTAAGGCCAATTTTATTTATATGCTGGTTGTTTGCGTGTCATTGGGACTCAGGAGTGATACTTTCCAACACCTGGGCCCTCTTTTTTTCTTCCCTCAGCTCAGTTGTTAGTTCTGAGGCCAGTCCAATTGAGGGGACAGGTGAGTTCATCCAGTTCTCTCCCAATGGGGAATCAACTTGGGGATATAACACACCTGATTTTAAATGGTGTCCAGTCATCCCTTGAGGGCTGGAGGCACTGACTTGGAATATCGGAGGGGCCTGGCAGTCTGCTTCTGCAGCATCATCTGGCTCTGTACTAAGCTGAATACTTGTTGAATTTTGTAATCCTTCTATACGTTTCTCAGTAGAAGTCTGAGGCCTCTGGGTCTGGATCTCATCCAGCGTCGTTTCTAGATCTATTGAAGATATTTCACACATAACACAGGAGTTGTAGTTCTTCCTTTCCAGTGCAGGGAGTGGCCTTATTGGGGTCAACTCCCTTATCCCCATCAGTGCTTCCATCTCTAATTCCACTTCCCTGTCATCCATTATGACAGTCTGTGGCATGCATAGCTCAGGTGAGTTTCCAGTGTCAGGTTTAGCCATTCTGCTATACGATTGTAGGTTTGAAATTGGTGTTATTTCTGGGGTCATTGTTACCATAGGCGTTTCCTTGGTCAATAAAGAGTGGAGCAGTCTATTATCCAGTCCCACATTATCAGTTGGTTTCATATCGGAGTCTAAATTATCAGGGGTGCCCAAATTTAGGTCCAGGGAGCTCATAAGGGCTAGACTTGTGTGGGTAGAAGAGTCAAGATCTAAATTATCGCTATCTCTCTCCAAGGCCAGATCTTGTTCATGTAATCTGATTCTCGTTGGTATTAGTAGCTCATCCAGTTTTGTTCCTTAATTTTAAGAGTCCATCCTGCTTGACTGGGTGGTTTGCAGCCAGCTCACGGTAATTATTCTTTAGCAGTTTATCTTTCTTATCATGGCTAGACTCCTCCACAGCTGTCTGAATTGTTGATGATAAAGTGGTGCCATAGTTAACCCTTCTGACTCTGGCAAGGGCTCTAACTCCAAGCTCTTTAAAAACTCTCTGAGGGGTTATACCATATCCTCTTAGGTACTGTGCTAAGTGGAAAAGTTGCAAAGGCACAGAAGTTGACTTAAAGTCTAGGAATAATCTTTTGCAGTTCATTTGCGAAGGCAGAAAGTGGAAGTGTTTTAAATCCAATGGGGGTATAACACAATTCAGTAATACTGCCAGAGAGGTAAGGATCCTTTTCTTATTTGACCAAAGCTGTGCATCTTTCTTTGGGAAGCATATGAAGACCTGATTTGTTTGGGGTATTCTTTGTACTTTCCCTTTTGTCTTGTGTTGTACATATTGCGTTCGCTCAGGGTTAAAAGGGGGGGGGGGCGTGTAACAATGGCTTCGTCCTCGTTCTCACCTCTTTGCTCTAACTTAGATACTGGGTGAGCATACATTTGGATTAAGGCTCCTAATTGCCCTTCAATTCTATTTAAACGCTCTAGAATTAAAATTAGAGTTTCTGCAGATATAAAGCAGATTTCACCCAGCTGAGGAGGGCAATTTGGCTGTGTAGGGAAAGCATACTCTGCCTTCTGACTGTTTCAGGACTTCTTCTGAAGGACTTCTTTCCGTCCTAGCGATTTATGCTTTCCTGCATTCTCCTTCACTGGGGTTTTAATTAATAGGCTGCTTTCTATCTCTTGGCAAACTGAGGTGCTTATAGGGGTTGTGGCCAATGCCGCCAGTCCATTCTTATTACTGTTTTTGATACTCACGGCATACGTAGCCCCATTTGAGGGAAGGAAGCTTTCGATTCTAAGCTGTTTCTTCTTTCTCTCCTTTTCCAACTTTTCTTCTCTGGGACTTATAGTTTGCTGTCTCTTTCTTAATCTCCTCCTCCCTTTGGCTGTGAATAAATCCTTATTTTTTTTTTAGTTTTTCATGTTTGCAGCTTCACTTGTCCCAGTGTAGGTGGGAGCTACGTCTAGTCAATGTTACTCCGTCGCCGTCTTCCCCCGCCTATCTTTTGAGGGAGTGGCAATGGCTCCCTGTTCTATTTCACATGCTTCTAAGTTTTGCAAATACATTTACACTCCTGAAAAACAGAAATAAGCCAAGTGATGTCAGTCAGCTTAATTGAGACATACCACAGAATTTGGATTTGTTTTAAAACTAAAATCAGTCTGCACACAAAGTCATGTTCTGTGTATGCTCAAAAACATCTACGTTTTTCTTCAGCTATCAGCCTAAGGAAGAATTCTGTGCAAGTGAGAAGCTCATACATGGCCACTATACCACTTAGCCCATCCAGGCTGGCCACTGAGCCCTTCTAGACAGGAAGGGCCATAAAATGCTTTCCATTCAGGATGGGACTTTGCATGAGCAATTTCTTCCTATCTCTGGAGAATTCTTTGGTGCTGCTTCCTGGCTTCAATTCCTCACCTCAGACCAGACAGTGACCCTTGTGGGGATCCTGATCTGCAGTTGAAGGCTAATGCTCCAGGCTGGAGCACCATACCAGCCAAACTATGGACTAGGATTTCTTTGGAAACCATGAACTGTCACCCCCACCAGCCATTCCACCAGCAGGCTGCACAGAGGGAGATGAAAGGGAAAGCAGAGCCTTTCTAGTAGTCCTGCTGAAAGACTACTTAATTTTTCCTCTTCCCTCCCCATCCCTTTTTCCTTAGTGTTGTGTCTTTTTAGGTTGTAAGTCTGTGGGCAGGGACTAATTTGTTTTACTGATTGCATGTATGCTGCTCCAGGAGCTTTTTTGGCTGAGCAGTGGGATAAAACTACAATAAATAAATAAATATTCAGTTTCACCACAGCAAGGCAGAAGGCCTCTTAGTATTTATACCGAATTGGTGAGTGGTTAAAAAAACAATTTTAAAGAAGCCCAACACAGGAAAGAGGGTCCTTACAACCCCTCTCAGAAGAGCTCAGTATAGAACAAGGGTGGGGGGCCTCTGGCCTTCCAGATGTTGTTGGACTACAACCCCCATTATCCCCGACCATTCACCATCCTGGCTGGGGTGAATGAGAACTGAGGTCCAACAACACAGGCCATAGGCCCCCATCCCTGCAAAGTTTTTTTTTACTGGCCCTGCTCATATGCCTTTAACAGCAGCTTGACAGACATAAATTCAGCAGGTGACGCTTTTCCCCAACACATCAGCATGCCAAGGAAAAGCTTCACTTCCTAAATGCCTGCATGCCAGACTGCGGTTAAATGTGCAGGAGCACAGCCAGTAAAAAAAAAAAAAGTAATTATAGTAGATATTTGTGAATGCCACCAGGCAAATGAACCTAAGGCAGTGAGTGTTTCCTCTCTAAATAAGGGCCCCTACTACTAAAACTGTTTTTTTTAAAAACCCTTTAGTTCTTGGTTCTGTACAGATAAGCACCTGACCACTGGCAGGCAGGATGATGTGCATGAATGCAATGGTCAGGGTTAAGCCAGTACCATGAATGGTGAGAGAGAAAAACTGTAGTTTTGTTCAGGCTGCAGCCGAAAAGATAGGCCTCCCTCTGAGTGTTTTCGAATGTTGCCACTGGCAGGAAAGGGGATAGGCATTGTAAACAGATAAAGAGGATGTGCTGGGATGTTGTAAAGCTGGAATGTTGTAAGTAGATAAGAAAACTGTGCTGGAAGGTTTTGTTCCCTGTATGTACGTATTTCAGCTGCAGTAGCCCCCACTAGCATGTCAGTATCTGATTGGATGACAACTGTGGCACTAGGGATGTTAGAGAATTCCGCCACGGACACCAATGAGGCCGGGTTCTGAAGAATCCGGAGTTCATGCCCCTGGAGTCCGTGGCGGAACGGAGCAATCCCCACCGCCACCCCGCAAAATTTTCCTGGGACGGACCCTACCTGGTGTCAGCCGGTCCGGTCTGTCCACTGCCCCAGTCTGTGGTAGGGATGGCGGAGAATTCCGCCATGGATTCCAGTGAGGCCAAATGCACTGGCATTCGGCCCCCCGGAATCCGTGGCGGGACGGCCTCCTTCCCCCCTCCCGCCCCGCGGAATACCCCAGGACGGCACTTACCTGGAGCGGATGAAGCGGATTCGGCAGCGGTGCGGCGGCACAGCAGCGGAAGGTGCGGTGGCGAGGGTGGAAGGTGCAGTGGCGGGGGTGGCAGGTGTGGCGGCCGGGGCGGAAGGTGTCGTGGCGGCGGAAGGGGCGGCAGTGGAGGTGGCGGTGGAAGGGGCGGGGGCGGCGGAAGGGGCAGGGGCGGAAGGGGTGGCGGCGGGGGGCAGCAGATGTGGCGGCAGCGGCGGGGGTGGCGGCAGAAGGGGCGGGGTGGCGGTGGAAGGGGCAGGGTGGCGGAAAGGGCGGCGGCGGCAGGTGCGGTGGCGGTGCAGCAGCGGCGGAAGGGGCGGTGGCGGTGGCAGAAGGGGCGGCGGCGGAAGGGGTGGCGACGGAAGGTGTGGCGGTGGGGGGGCGGCAGGTATGGCGGCGGGGGCGGCGGCGGCTGGTCTCCTGGCCAGCCGCGGCTGGAAGCAGCGTACGCAAATGGCGGCGGCTACGGCAGCCGCCGTTTGCGTTCGCTATTTTTAGCCATTCTAGCCTATGTAAATATATAGCTGTAGCCGCCACCATTTGTGTACGCGTTTTTTTTTTACTTTGCCATGATAAGCTACGTAAATATTTACGTAGCCTATCACGGCAAAGTAAAAAACCCACGCCATTTGCGTCCCTGCAGGCTGCCCAGTGGCTGGATGTCCGGCTTCGGGCGGCCGGAGCTGGCTGGTGGCTCTGTGGCTTGGTCGCGGAGAGGAACCGGCCAGGCAGGATTCCAGGGGGGAAGAACGGAGCACCTCCCCCCCAACGAGGATTCCGGGGGGAGGGACAGAGCGCCTCCACTCCCCAGCAAAAACAGAACGGAACGAAAGGTAAGTGTTTCGTCCATCCCTAGTCTGCGGCCGCCATTTGCCTCCCTACTTTAGCTGTGATAGGCTACGTAAGTATTTATGCCGCTATGGCGGACGCCATTTGCGGACGCAGCCCAGCAGCGGATGGAGGTCCGGCTGCGGGCGGGCCCGGCCAGCGGCTCTGTGGACTTGCCATGGAGCCAGCCGGGGAGGATTCCGGGGGGGAGGGACAAATTGCCTCCCTCCCCCAGCGGACGGCCCCACCTGGAACGGGGTGAGTAATCCGTACACCCCTATGTGGCGCAGCACGAAATTGCAAACTATATAACTTACTGCTTATCTGAAAAAGGTGTGGACCACCCGTGTGTGCGATTCACCCATGCTAGTATGCTCTGTTCAGAAAGGATATTTTGATCAAGTGATCCACCCATACTAGCACGCTCTGCTTAATAAAGGCTTATAGTGTCAGAAGACCCCCAGCCTGCTGTGTTCTTTGGGAAGGTCTGAAAACTTTCCTCCTCAGTGGACAAGCCTGAAGCCAGGCCTGGATTGTGTGGGAATCAACAAATTAAAGGGCAGTTGTGGCCAGCAGGTACCTTTAAGTCCAGGAGAAGAGAGAAGTTGCAATCACACTTTGCCCAGGGATGTATGAAAGTTCCGCCACGGATCTCGGGGAGGCCGAATGCCAGTGCATTTGGCCCCCCGAAATTGGTGACGGAATGGCCCCCCGCCCCCCCACCGGGACAGGACTTACCTTAGGTGGATTAGGCGGCGGCTCTGGCGGCGGTTCGGTGGCGGTGGCGGTGGCTGCGGCGGCCGGTCTTCCGACCGGCTGCCACCGCCGCCGTTTCCAGGTAAAAAAAACAAAAAAAGTGATAGGCTACATAAATCTTTATGTAGCCTATCACTTTTTTTGTTTTTTTTACCTGGAAACGGCGGCGGTGGCAGCCGGCTGATACAGTACAGCTATTACGTACAGCTATTACGGCTGATTAAAAAAACAAAACAAAACACGCGTACGCAAATGGCGGCGCCCATGGGCGCTGCCATTTGTGTACCTTATTTTGGCACGTCTTAGTCTACGTAAACATTTACGTAGACTAAGACGGCGAAATTAAGGGGAACGCAAATAGCGTAGACGCTACGCTATTTGCGTTCCCCTTATTTTTGCTGTCTTAGTCTACATAAATGTTTACGTAGACTAAGACGTATCAAAATAAGGAACGCAAATGGCGGCGCTCATGGGTGCCGCCATTTGCGTACGCGCATTTTTTTTGTTTTTTGTTTTAATCAGCCGTGATAGGCTACGTAAACATTTACGTAGCCTATCACGGCTGACTGCAGGGACGCATTTGCGTCCCTGCTATCCAGCGGCCAGATGTCCGGCTGCTGGCGGAGCCGGACGGCGGCTCCGCAGAATCGCCGCGGAGCATAGCCGGCTGGCCAGGATTCCGGGGGAGGGAAGGAACGGAGCGCCTCCCCCCCCCGGTGAGGTTTCTGGGGGGAGGGACAGAACGCCTCCCCCCCAACCATTAGCATAATCCCCGAAAGGTAAGTGATTTTCGTACATCCCTAACTTTGCCACTCCACAGGGGACAGGCTGGCACTTAGCATTTTAAGTTTAAAAAAACAAGAACAAAATTGCTACAAATGAGGCCTCTGGAAGACAACTTGAAAAGGCTGGAATGCAATAGTTTGGCAGGGATGGTGTCAGGATTCTGCATAAAAACAGCGTTAGCAAATTATGTCCATGCCATAGAAAACTGTTATACAGAAGCAACTTCTATATAGGATTGGGCAATAATGCACAAACTACAAAAATTTCCTTTTTATCCTTTAAAAACAACAACCAAGCAAACACACCCTGATTTCCGAAAAACATACGACGATTATTCATTTCAGAGGCAGTTCTGCTTGCTTGCTGTTCGCACATTCCCCATCTCATTTAACTAGTGTTTTTGTACAACTGGCAGCCATTTTGCGTCGCTTCACATGGCTGCCTGAGGTGTTCCCTGCCACTTCCCAGGTGACAGGATTCGGCAGTTCTCCAAGGGCAGGAGGGAGTTTCCTTTTCCGTTTTAATGGTGGGGTTACACTCTGACCTACTAAACTGAGTTCACCTCTCACATCTTAATGCACATATACTCTGATATCTGCTCAAATGAAGAAAAGGGCAAAAGTTCAGCAACTGGTGGCCATGCTGACAATCCTTTACCTGGGTATCTCTCACACACTACTAAAGGGAGGCCCCCAGCCTCCCTCCGAGAGACAGTACCGTAAAGTGAATGGGGCCTACCAGGATCATTACTGATGCCTGATGAAAACTGAGGTAGATTAGTGGCTATGAGAATGAGAGGTCTGTAAGATTTCAGGTCTGAATCTCACTTCTTCCATGATGTTACTTGGTGGCTTTAGGCAAGCGGTTATCTCTCAGCCTCAGTCCCCTATCTGTCTGCAAGATGGGGGATGATAATACTGGCCTCCTTGAAACGTTTTCATAAAGAATACAACAAAATGTATGTGGAGTACTTTGAAATCTTAAATGTCCAATGCAAATCTCAAGTATTACATTTTTTTTTTTTTTGGCCACAGGGGTATTGGCAACTTTGTAGTCCTGTAACTTCTTGGGCACTTGTCTTGGCTTTTCTGGCTTGCTAAGGGCGTTCTGGAATTCATCTCCCAAAATTACTGCCACAACGTATTTCTCATACCTTTTTAAAAAAAAACTTGAAACCACAGTTACATCAGGGGAATGATTCCCTTGCTGATATGATATTGAGCTATGATTAATACTGTACTGTCAGAATTTGAGTGCCATTTGTCATTTTAATCTGAAAGACTATAACTCACTGGTACGAAGTCTCATGATTCAGAATTACCTTTTGTACTGAGCCCACACAGATAAATATATTAGCCCTGGGTTATCTCTTGATCATATTTATTCTGCCAAGGGGTATGTAGGGTTTTACCTCACATCAGGGTCAGATTTGTGGTAGATCTTGTGGTAAACTGATAATGTGTCCACTGTCCATGCACTGAAATACATTTCAACTTTACCTATTCTCCAGAGATAGACCCTATTTTCTGGCACGTGTCTCTGGAAAATCGTTGTCCTGTTTTTGTATTCAGGGGAAATTTGGGGAGAGCCTTTAAAATACATTGATTTGTGCACACACATGCACAAGAGTTGCCAATCTACAGATTTTAGGTGCCTCCCCAGTCCTATAAATTAAATTTCTACACAGGATGGTTACGTCTTGCTTCAAGCGCACTTTAATGTAAATAAAAATATGTATACCGGTCTTTTTTCTCCAGAAGGAGATTAGGTGTTTGTGTGTAATTATTATCAGGAAAACAGTGCAAGGAAAAGCCCCGCTTCCCCCAGCACAGTTTCCCCTTAGAATTGTGTCTGAGCTGTCAGGGGTGTTTCTGAGTGCAGGGAGTGGGATAGCAGTTCAGATTCTGAAGGAGAATCATCAGACATGGGGAGGTATTTTCTCAGGCTAGTCCAGACATGAGTAGGCCGGGTTCCCAGGTTACAAACATACAGATGGCTGAGCTTGAGGGTCCCTCCTCACCCCCCTGCCCCTGTGAGAGGCAGCGAACAGGAGGAGGTGGTGTCTGGGGAGTATGACCTAATAGACACCAGATGCAGGTGCAGAGCAAAGAGAGAGAAGGCTGGGGCAGAACTTAGACGGTCTACCCGATTGGCCTTGCATGAGTGAGAGGCTGCGCTTAGAGGCCTCACGAGAAGAGAGGGACCTCCCCCCCCTTAAGTTAGGCCAGCCAGACCACCTCCCTCTTCAACGGCGGGCAACTCTCGTAAATTCCATTTGGATCCCCTGAAGGCATTCCTTGTAGATGGAGAGTTCCTCTGAGAATTTGCATCTGTATGACCCTGTGAAGTAATGGATTAAAAGCTGTAGACTGAAGCCTCTTGACTGTGTATGTTTGGGCATTGAAGTGAAGTGGGTGCTAAGGGAATCTAGCCAATGCCAGCTAGAGACTTTTGGTGACAGTTACTGGCTATTAGCATTTTGAGTACAGGGCAGTCCCACACATAACATTTAGCGTTTACATCTGGCCGTGTAAACAGCACTTGGGGTTTACATCTGGCCGTGTGAATAGTACTTGGGAATGTTGCTACTTTGGAGTAATGCAATTATTTTCTGTCTTGAGAACTTGGGGCGGGGGGTGATTAAAAACATAGGACAAAACTGCTCTTAATATATCACCTTTTTTAAAAGACAGTTATTTGACAGTGCCCAGTTCTACCGGTGTGTGGCACATTTTATCACAACCATTCAACTGCTTTGTTGATTAAATATAGACACAAAGCTTGGGAGAGAGACCCAGCCACAGGCTTTTGTGCATCCTGAGCTGATTGTGGGGATGTTAGTCCTGGAGCAGTGGCAGGGTGGTGGTGGTGGGATTCCACTGACAAAGAGATTAGAAACATCCTTATGGCAGACAGGTTTAAAATCAAAACAGGACAGCCAACGGCACTGCTTCCTCTAACCATTTAATTTTATTTGACATTACCACAGTTCACTGTCACTTGTTTCTTTTTAAAGAATTATTACTGTTCAAACAATTATTTGTGAACCGCCCACAGAGCTTTGGCTATTGGGCGGTATAGAAGTGAAATGAATGAATGAATGAATGAATGAATGAATAAATGAATTAATGACTAAATAAATAATTGTTTCCACTGAGAGCAACAAGGTATATGGTTTCTGCACTCAGGGAACAATTAACAAGGACTTCACTAATTTCCATGCCAAAAATCCGTGCAAGCCTGTACTTTCAGACACCTCAGAGGCAACAGCATTATGAAACCTAATTCTCCATTGGGATAAACCTGTGTCCCCAGACCTACAGATAAATGAGTGAAATGCTAGATTTGGGAATGGAGGAAATGGTAAAGAAACAACAGCAAAGGCAGGGATATAAAACAACCTTTTAACAGGATTGTCACTCAAAGAAACCTAAGACAATCAACCGTATAGGATTTGGCTACCCAATCAATCGATTGATTATGTCTATATAATTTTCCACATGAAGAATGACAGGTTTGAAGAAAAAGGCAGATTTCCTTTTTATGCAGATGTTGCTTCAGGTATCATCTTAGAAGAACTATCCCCTGTTCTCTTAAGAGGCCTTGCCTCTTAATATGTCAATCATCTCTGCAATGTTTACATTCTTATATTCAAACTGCTTATTTTTTAAAATGAAATCTTCTGGTCAGTTAATTGGGAGCACCTTTTTAGTAGATCAACATGTTTTTAAATAGATTAGTAAATCAAATTAAAATAAAATCAACAAAAATTGAACTGACTAATCAATAAAGGTTGTTGTTGTTCAGTCGTACAGTTGTGTCCGACTCTTGGTGACCACATGGACCATAGCACGCCAGGCCTTCCTGTCCTCCGCTCTCTCCCGGAGCGTGCTCAAGTTCATATCCATTGCATCGGTGATGCTATCTAGCCATCTCATCCTCTGCCGTCCCCTTCTCCTTTTGCCTTCACTCTTTCCCAGCATCAGGGTTTTTTCCAGACAGTTTTCTCTTCGCATTAGGTGGCCAAAATATTTGAGCTTCAGCTTTAGTATCTGTCCTTCCAATGAGCACTCAGGGTTGATTTCCTTTAGGATGGACTGATTTGACCTCCTTGCGGTCCAGGGGACTCGTAAGAGTCTTCTCCAGCACCACAGTTCGAAAGCATCAATTCTTCGGCGCTCAACCTTCCTTATAGTCCAGCTCTCACAGCCATACGTTGCTACTGGGAAAACCATAGCTTTGATTATACGGACCTTTGTCGGCAAGGTGATGTCTCTGCTTCTGACTATGCTGTCTAGGTTTGCCATAGCTTTCCTCCCAAGGAGCAAGCGTCTTTTAATTTCATGGCTGCAGTCACCACCGTCTGCAGTGATCTTGGAACCCCAGAAAATAAAATCTGGCACTGCTTCCATTTCTTCCCCTTCTATATGCCAGGAAGTGATGGGGTCAGATGCCATGATTTTAGTTTTTTTAATGTTGAGTTTCAAACCAGTTTTTGCACTCTCCACTTTCACCCTCTACAAGAGGCTCTTTACATCCTCTTCGCTTTCTGCCATTAGGGTGGTATCGTCTGCATATCGGAGGTTGTTGATAATTCTCCCGGCAATCTTAATTCCGACCTGTGATTCATCCAACCCGGTGTTTCTCATGATGTACTCTGTATATAAATTAAATAAGCAGGGCGACAATATACAGCCTTGTCATACTCCTTTCCCAATTTTGAACTAATCGGTTGTTCCATGTCCAGTTCTTACTGTTGCTTCTTGACCCTCGTACAGGTTTCTCAGGAGACAGGTAAGGTGGTCTGGTACTCCCATCTCTTTAAGAATTTGCCACAGTTTGTTGTGATCCACACAATCAAAGGCTTTAGCGTAGTCAATGAAGCAGAAATAGATGTTTTTCTGGAATTCTCTTGCTTACTCCATGATGCAGTGAATGTTGGCGATTTGATCTCTAGTTCCTCTGCCTCTTCGAAACCCAGCTTGTACTTCCGGTAGTTCTTGGTTCGCATACTTAGGTATGGCGGAGAATTTCTCCATGAATCTCCCCGCCAAGAATTTCACGGGGAGAAACAGAGCGCCTCCCCTCCACCGCGAAGCAAGCTGCGGGACCAGGTAAGGGACTTTCGTCCATCCTTACGCATACTGCTGAAGCCTAGCTTGTAGGATTTTGAGCATAACCTTGCTGGCATATGAAATGAGCGCAATTGTATGGTAGTTTGAACACTCTTTGGCATTGCCCTTCTTTGGAATTGGAATGTAAACTGACCTTTTTCAGTCTTGTGGCCACTGTTGAGTGTTCCAAATGTGTTGGCATATTGAGTGCAGCACTTTAACAGCATCATCTTTTAGGATTTTAAATAGCTCAGCTGGAATACTGTCATCTCCGCTAGCTTTGTTGTTACTAATGCTTCCTAAGGCCCACTTGACTTCACTCTCTAGGATGTCCGGCTCAAGTTCAGTGACCGCACTATCATGGCTATCAGGGACATTCAGATCTTTCCTGTATAGTTCTTCTGTGTATTCTTGCCACCTCTTCTTAATCTCATCTGCTTCTGTTAGGTCCCTACCTTCTTTGTCCTTTATCATGCCCGTCTTTGCACAAAACGTTCCCTTGAGATCTCCGATTTTCTTGAAGAGATCTCTAGTCTTTCCCATTCTGTTGTTTTCCTCGATTTCTTTGCATTGTTCATTTAAGAAGGCCTTCTTGTCTCTCCTTGCTATTCTCTGGAACTCTGCATTTAGTTGGATATATCTTCCCCTTTCTCCCTTGCTTTTCGCTTCCCTTCTTTCCTCAGCTACTTGTAAAGCCTCATCAGACAGCCACTTGGCTTTCTTGCATTTCTTTTTCTTTGGGATGGATTTCGTTGCTGCCTCCTGAACAATGTTACGGACCTCCGTCCATAGTTCCTCAGGCACTCTGTCTATCATAGGGATGGCGGAGAATTTCTCCCTGAATCTTTGGGGGGCCAAGCGCCAACGCATTCGGCCCCCCGAAACCTGCGGTGAAATTCTCTGCCCCCACTGCCCACCCCCGGGATGGGACTTAGCTTTGGCGAATGTCCCTCCCGGCGGCGGTTCGTCGGCCTTTTGTCGGGGGCGGGGGCGGCAGCCAGTCTTCCGACCGGCTGCCGCCGCCGCCATTACAAAGTGTAAAACAAACAAACCCCTGATAGGCTACGTAACGATTAACGTAGCCTATCACGGCTAGATTTCCAAAGTCAGCCGTGATAGGCTACGTATTTACGTAGACTAGTCTTTAAATCTTTACGTAGAGTACCGGGACCAAATAAGGAACGTAAATGGCGGCGCCCATAGGCCGCCGCCATTTGCGTACGCACTTTTTTTTTTCCCCCCAAAGTCACCCATGATAGGCTACGTAACGATTTACGTAGCCTATCACGGCTGACTTTGGAAATCTAGCCGTGATAGGCTACGTAAATCGTTATGTAGCCTATCACAGGGTGTTTTTGTTTTGTTTTTTAGACTTTGTTTCGCGGCCGGGGAGCGGGGCGCTTCTCCCCGGCCTGAATTTCGGCCAGGCGAGGTGGGAAGCCTCCCCCCCGGCCTGAATTTCGGCCGGGTGAGGTGGGACAACTCCCCCCCCTCACCTGAACTTCGGGGGGAGAAGCGAAGCGCCTCCTCCCCACTGCGAAGCACCCCTGCGAAAAGGTAAGTGACTTTTGTACATCCCTAGTCTATCAGAGCTAATCCCTTAAATCTATTCCTCACCTCCACTGTATATTCATAAGGGATATGATTTAGGTCATACCTGAATGGTTTAGTGGTTTTCCCTATGTTCTTCAATTTAAGCTGAAATTTTGCAATAAGAAGCTCATGATCTGAGCCACAGTCAGCTCCAGGTCTTGTTTTTACTGACTGTATGGAGCTTCTCCATCTTTGGCTGCAAAGTACATAATCAATCTGATTTCGATATTGATCATCTGGTGATGTCCATGTGTAGAGTTGCCTCTTGTGCTGTTGAAAAAGAGTGTTTGCTATGCTCAGCATGTTCTCTTGGCAAAACTCTATTAGCCTTTGTCCTGCTTCATTTTGTACACCAAGGCCATGCTTGCCTGTTATCCCGGTGATTTCTTGACTTCCTACTTTAGCATTCCAATCCCCTATGATGAAGAGGACATCTTTTTTTGGTGTTAGTTCTAGAAGGTGTTGTAGGTCTTCATAGAACCGATCAACCTCAGCTTCTTCGGCCTCAGTGGTTGGGGCATAGACTTGAATTACTGTGATGTTGAATGGTTTGCCTTGGATTCGTACTGAGAGCATTCTATCGTTTTTGAGATTCTACCCCAGTACCCCAAGGGTGGCTTTTCCCACCCTTTTGTTGACTATGAGTGCTACTCCATTTCTTCTAAGGGATTCTTGCCCACAGTAGTAGATATAATGGTCACCTGAATTAAATTCGCCCATGCTTGTCCATTTTAGTTTGCTGATTCCCAAGATGTCGATGTTCAATCTTGCCATCTCACGTTTGACCACCTCCAGCTTACCTTGATTCATTGATCTGACATTCCAGGTTCCTAAACAATATTGTTCTTTACAGCATCGGACTTTCTTTTCACCACCAGACACATCCACAGCTGAGTGTCCTTTCGGCTTTGGCCCAGCCGCGCGTCACTCTTTCTGGCGCTACTTGGAAATTCCCTCTGCTGTTCCCCAGTAGTATATTGGACACCTTCCGACCTGAGGGGCTCATCTTCCGGCGTCATCTCTTTTAGCCTTGTGATACGTTCCATGGTGTTTTCCTGGCAAGAATACTGGAGTGTGTTGCCATTTCCTTCTCCAGTGGACCACATTTTGTCAGAACTCTCCACCATGACCTGTCCGTCTTGGGTGGCCCTGCACGGCATAGCGTCTGGCTTCACTGAGTTACGCAAGCCCCTTCACCACAACAAGGCAGTGATCCATGAAGGCCCCTATATTTTACTATGAACCAACAGCATTACGGTGGATCAGCATTTTTTTAAAAACCCCAGCAGCTTTGGGGGCTCCCCCGTCCCCAGCAAATATTATTTATTTATTTACAGCATTTAACAATGGATCCTTATGTATGTAATCAACAATATGACCCACTATCACAGATATATTTGCATCTACACAGGGTGGCATAGGAATTTAACACATGATGCTGGAGCAAGAGCAGAAACCCGTTTACAGTTTATGAGTCACTGATGGGCAGTTTGTGAGGCATTCATTCTTTACATTATCCCAAACAAACTCACATATCAAATTGTGGTAGGCTACTATGTGATCATGTGAAAGGAAAGAGTCCCTCTTAGAGATAATCAGGTAAGCCTTTGAGCAGATAGTTAACGCTGCTGAGTTAGCAAATGCAATTCACATCAGATCTTGAATGCCTAAGAACTGTGTCATTATTTCTACTTTCAATCTACCTAAGACCAGTTCTGGTAGTAATAATATCCACATGCAATCTGAAGTGGAGGGAGATTAGAGAAAGCATAACCCCTCCTCCGAGGGCTGAATTTACACCAAACTATGTGGCAGTACGTATATTCCACATAAGAGTCAAAAAGCTGTTACACAGTCAGAGGCAAAGTAAATATTTGGAGATGTAAACTGCATATGTGTAACTGAGTTTCCAAAACAGATTTGCCTCACATTTATATCCTCCTTATTTTAACTCACAGTTATACATTTTGTGAAATCAACAAATGTATACAGCAATTTCATCAGAAGTAGCTTAACCCAGGAATAGACCCACAACTGGGCCAAGGTGTCACAGACCACATGTTCCACACTCCCTGTATAGAGGCCAATCCTCATGCTGTATGTATGAAAGAGGGTGTGTATGCAGCAAGCGCTTTACCAGAGAGAATGTAAATGGGTACCTTCTTGACTACCATCATGAGAGCAAATAGTCCATAACAAAAGATGATGGCAAACTATTAGAGGTTGACGAATAGGCCTGCAGCACAATTGTGATAGCTGGAGCTGCTGCCTGCCTGACCTGCTCATTTTCATTCCCTGACATCATTTCAAGCAGAGACAGATGAATGTGACCAATACCATTCCTAAAACCTTCCACAGATTTGCTGTACCCAGGCTTCCATTTCGTCACCTTCTGCTGCTCTTTACAGAACTGCTTTGAATTCTATATTCTGTATGGTATGAAAAGACACCACTCTCTCTGAAATGTATTTCAATTTATATTTCCTTCCAGTATATAGAGCAGCAATTATAACCCTGAGTGATAATGGATAGTGAGTGCCTCACATGTCTCTCCACATTATCTGGTGCTAAACTGAGCCTCCTTATGCGGTTGCAGTTTACCTACCCCTCATTACAACATGCTTTTCCAGTTTGATTGCTCCTTCTCACAATTCTATTAGACTGACAAGAAAGCAGTGCCCAAGTCCATTAGTGCCACCATACTAACTTCTTGTTGCTAATGTAAGCCACCACACTCTCCGAAACACATTTCAATCCATGCTGCCTTACAATAGACATAGCTACAGTACTGACAGAGAGGGCTTCACCTTGGAGGGGTGAATGTTCTGTTGCTGCATCTGGTACTGAGTCTTCTGGCGTATGGATTCCATCTACCTATCCTTCATGGTGGTTGTATTTATAGGTGTTCAATATTTGCCCCTCACCCTATCTGACTGTTGGTTCCTCTTTCACTGACTATGTGTCTCATGTCTTGGTTAAGGATGTTTACAATGTGTAATCGTTAATTCAATCAATTTTCTAATGGCCTCTAAACTAATACATCAATACACGGTGATCCTGATAACCAACAGAAGAGCACAGCTTTAGCATTGCTTTGCATAGCACTTGAAAAATGGCTGGAAATGGGATGGCATTCACAAGCAGACCAGCCTATCTTGCCTATACTTTAACCACTGTATGTTATGGTGGTTAAAATCGGACTGTCTTAAAGCAATTATGGGAACTGGATTGGGAAATAGAAATAGAAGATATTTTATGGAAGTCAGTGTTGGGAAAATTCCCATTTAAATCAGTATCTATTAATATGAAGGAACAAGCCTTGAACATGCTTAAAAAATGGTATAGGACCCCTGTTCATTTAGCTCATATTCATCATGAAGTGTCAACATTGTGCGGGAGGAGATGCAAGGAACCAGGATCCACCCAACATATGTGGTGGTCCTGTGTAAAAGTGGCAAAGTTTTGGACTACAGTCTTCAGTGAAATCAATAAGATACTTGGACAACAATTGGAGAGAACACTGGAGTTGGCAGTTTTAGGATTGTTTTGGGGAAATAATAGAAATTGCTCCTTTAAACCATTGGCTGGATTTCTGTTGGTGGCAGCTAGACTGCTTATTGCCCAATTTTGGAAGGATTTCAGAGGAGTTTCATTGGATGCCTGGTGGACTCGGGTTTGGAAGATTGCCTTAGCAGAAAAATTAACAAATAATTTATGACTGGAGAAAGGAAGTAGGAAACAAGATACATTTTCTATGGATTAGTATCCATTTATTGTGGTTGCTGGTAATATTCAATTTCATAATACTCTGCCCATAGCATATCAGTCTCTCTCATTCATGTGAACAATGCATTCTGTATTTTTTTGCCTTGATCTGCTATAATTTTTGATATGCCTTGACTATGGCATGTAATGGGGATAGGTGGAGTGAAAATAGAAAGGGGGGAAAAATAAAGTAGGACTGGAAAGATCCACGTTCAAATCCCCACTCAGCCTTGAAGGTCATTAGGTGAACTTGGGCCAGTCACTACCTCTCAGCGTAACTTTCCCGACAGGGAGCCAATGTACACCGTTGATTTAATGTGGAAGGAGAGCACATCAGGGTCGTTCGCGACAGATGATGCTGTCGCAAATCCGCAGCCACCCTGCCAATTCCCTCTAGAAAAGGTGCATTTTCAGAAAGTCCTTTTAGTGCGTTATTTTTCTTAAATGCAGCTCCGGAGCGGTTCTGTGGCAGTGTTCCTGTCCCCCCGCATTAAATCCGGGCTGTGCCCCTGTGACCTGGCTGTGAAGTGGTCAAGGGGTGGAGCCGCCCTCCATCCCCTATTCCCTCTTTTTCCCCAGTAAAGAATACAGAATACACAGAGCGGAAGGAGAAAGAGCAGCCAGTAGCAGGAGCCTGCAGTGGCAGTATTTTGCAGTCCCGATACAAGCCTTTGATTCATTCATTCCCTTATCATGCAATCCAGGTGAGTCGCTCCCTCAGAGCTGTTTCCTTCCTCCATTCCTGGATACAAGCCCTTGAGTCATTCATTCCCCAGTCCGAGTGTGTGATTTCCCTGTGTGGGGCGGGGGGGGGGGAGAGGAGGAGGCTTAGTTTGGGGTCAGGGAAATGGAGGCAGCAGCAGGTGCTGCTGCTGGCTCCAGAGCATGCATGGTAAACTACAAGATTACACATCTCCTCCGTGGAACTTCCCTGAGCAGGGAGAGGAGCAGGGAGCAAGCCTCTCTCAGTGGCTGAGCAGCATCTATGGGGATGACATTCACATCTACTAGGGACTCTGCCCAAGCACCCCCAAAGTAAGGCTATTTCAAGTGCAGCTTGACCTGTGGAAAGTGGTTTTTAGGTACCGTCTACTCCACTTTTCGTGCTTTGTGTGTGCCTGACAGACCAAAGCCGATTTCATGAAAATCTAGATAATACCCGAACATGCTTCTCATTGTGTTTTCATGTAGATCCCCCCAAGTTTTTTGTGATGTGAACATAAGGGGGAGTGGGAACCATGTACACCACCCTAAGCCCCTTAAATGATGGACAAAATATAAATGCAATAAATAAATATGCACCACTTTTTCATCCATATTGTCTGCCTGAGGAAGCGAATGGCCATGTATGTAAATTGTAAAAAAAAAAAGAAAAAAGGTGCCCCCCAAACAGGATCTTAAGGTACAAGGACTAATTATTATATTTGTTTGCAACTGAACAAGCAGTGCTGCCTCCTTCTTTTGAAAAAGTTTATGCTCATGTCTGAATTACAATGCAGGTCTGCAGATGCCACTAACAACTTCCTTTCTAATGAACAAACTAGATCACACACTTGATTTGCAATTTGAAAATCCCTTCTGCGTGAAGACATAATAAGATATCTTGCTTTGGCTGAATGTGATCATTCAATTGCAGTCTATTCCACACATGTCTTGGCTTAAAGTATACCTTAGAACCATTCCAGAACCAGTCCTGACCCTCTTTCTTATCCCACCACTTAGTTGCATTTCTCACTGTATGTGCATACATAGGTGGTTTCTTTGGTGTCAGGCTCTTTGGGGCACCTTCTTTAAAAAAAAGAAGTGGGTGTAGGTAAGATTTATTTTCCCAAACAGACGAAACAAAAGGATTACAAATGAAAAGGGGAATAAGCAAAAGAAAAACAGAAATATGCCCAAAGTGGGATTCCTGGTTTCCGACATTCAGGCCCCAGAACATGATATTGGATGTGTTTCAGAAGGGTGACTCATTCTGAGGCTGTTTTGGGCAGTTGCATTACCTTTCTCTCTCCTTTTTGCCTCTCAGACTCCCCATGGTAACTACCTGTGAAGGGAAGAAGTGGCCCTTTAAAAGAGAGCAGGTGTAAAATATCTCAGTGGTTGCATGGTTTTTTCAATTTCCAAGGTCTCCTCAACATCTGCTAGAAGTTGCCATAGCTCTCTGTTTGGGGGTGGGATTGCATTTTTCATTCACACAAAGAAAAGAGAGAGTGAAGCATACAAAGCTGTTTTATATCAATTCAAACCATTGGTCCATCTAGCCTAGTACTACCTATTTTGATTGGCAGTGGCTCTCCAAGGAGTAAGGCAGGTATTTTCCAGCACAACTGTGTGGGGGTGCATTTGAACTGGAGAGGCTGAGCTTCTGCATCTGTACCCTGTCATGTTCTAGCCATCTGAAAATAAATTCATGGTCTTCAAAGATAGCTGAACACTCACACTATTCATAAGGAGCCAAAGATCCCCCCCCCCCCGAACAATATCATAACTGCCTTGGCTAGGGACAAGGGGAAGAGAATTATGCACACTCTGCTTTTTCCTCCTGAGTACTTTGCAGAGGAGATTATATCTGGATATGCACCATTGTGGTTTTGGAGGACACAGCTACCCCACAACTTAAACTGGTTAAGACTGTTTCTCTTTATCCAGGGAATCCTGAAAGCTGTAATTCTGTGCAGGGAGCTTAGAAGATCTCTTTAATTTCACCAAAATTAAAATCTCAGAAATTCTTGGAAGGAACCATTTGAACAGTTCTAAAATGGATATAGTTTTAAACCCAGGAAAGTATTTTGCTACCTATTTTCAGTACCAAAGCAAGGCTTTCAGCAATTGTTGCTTCTTTCCCATTCTCTCTCAAGTCTAGCTTTCATGACCCAGATATTCCAGACAAACTGGTAGAAAATACAAAAGGCAGCCTAACACACACACACACACACACACACACACACACAAGAGTAAGTGATAATTTGCTGTTTTCTCATGCCCCTGTCCCCAAATTTACTATTTATTATTTACTATTTATTTACCAGATTTACTATTTACTATTTATTTAAAAGAATAAATAAAGAATAAAATAATTTATTCTTTTCAGGCTACACACCTTGTCTCTTCACTGCCTGCAATTGGTCAGAAAAAAACTGGGAAACAAAACCACAGTCCCTTTCCCAAAGTTTCCCCCCTGCCCAGTCTGGACTCTATGTGTTTCTTTTGCCCACAAAGACTAACAAGCTGATGGGACACATTTGGATGAAACACCTGAATTAATTGTTATGGTGATATTTCTATGATTAGACTAAAATTATTGTCAAGGTACGTAAAACATGCATGGTTTGAGGAATGGAAGCACAGTGAAAGTACAGTACATTCATTACATTTGTTCAAACATACAAGCTTTTCTGCAGGACTGAGCTCAGACAAGCTGGTTCTGTGTATTTACAGCAGAAGCAAAATTTGCACAGGACTCATTTACTAGAACCAGTGATGCAAAAAAACCCTCACACATAATTTCCCAGACCACTGTATCATTTTAAATTATGATTCAGCTTTTTTTTTTATAAAAGAAAAGGGGATGAATGTACATCTAATAGATAATGTATACATGGCAGTTTAAAAATAAAATGGCAGCCAGCTTGCCTGAAGAAATGCGAAACAGATGACCAAATCAGCATTGAATTGCTGGCCAGCATGTCTGTCACTTCCATTATGAAGGAAGAGTAAGTCATGTTCAACCCACACAAAGAAAAGCCATAGTGAGTCCTCTTTGGTGTGTAAATCTGTATGCATGCGTAAACAATTTTCCATTCCTCCATCCAAGCATTGTAAAGTAGTTCTTAAGAATACTTTTTGAAGGAGGGCTCCCTCTCATTGCTGAGACCTCTCTAATCACCCATCACCCTCTCCAAGACAGGCAAAAACTCCAGAATGCCTTGGATGGGGCCTTCCTACTATTCATGAAAGGCTTCAATCAGATTTTGCTTTCCTCCACGCCAAGGAAAGTAACTCCGCCCATAAATGGAGACTGAACACCAAGGAGGTGAGAGCATATTATTTCCTAATTCCATTCCTGGAGATATTTTACTCACCCTTTAACATGGCTATGGCTTCAATTAGGCCTTGGGCAGTGGGGGAGAGGGGGAAGTGAAGTTAGGTTACTGAAGTGGGATGACAAAGGTTTTCCCGGACTACCAGAAATAGCCATTGTGCTCAACATTATGTGGAGGGGTACCGAAATGGTAGTGAATAGGTTGACATATGGAGAGATCAAGGAGCCCTGTGCCTGGTTTCTGGAGATGCTGACTATAAAGTTTAAAGTTGCTATCCCATATTTTTCTCAAAGGGAAGTGCTTGGCATTGCTTTTCAGCTGTAGCACAGCTGATGAGTGTGTCTGTCTCTGTGTGGGGTGGGGAGGAGAGATTGTGCTTCTGAAAAAGTCATGGAAATCAGACATTTTTTCTTTTCTAACAATTTCCTCTTTGACAGTATCTGGAGGGAAACCAACAACTGAACATTCCTCACTTAATATAAGTTTGCTCTATAGTTGATTTCTACCAGACTTCTGTCAATGATCGGAAGTTTTCTGTACTACTGTGGAATTGCTGCATATACACAGTGTTGGGCACATAGAACCAAAGACTTTTGAGTATTGTTGGCAAACCATACTCAAAACTTTTGCAAGTTCCTTGAAAGGCATCCCACAAGAACAAAGGGCCAACTTCTTGACTCTCAGTCCCTCAATTCTGGTCCCGCACACTTGGGCTCCTGCAAGGGCATCTCTTGCCTGGCTTTACTAACCAGTTCATCAGGCAGAGATGCTGTCGATAGCCTGCCGCCCATGTCAGGAGTGAAGGGAAAGGCCTTCCATGGTATGTTCTTGGTCTCACAAATGACTCACCTGAATGTAGGTGTCTTGTTACTGAATAGGTTGTTCAGCCAGGGAGAAATGTCAGAAGTGCAGCCCACAGCCTGTGTCAGGAGCGGAGGTTAAAGGCCTTCTGGATTATGTCTGATCTCACAAGTGACTTGCCTGACCAAAAGACTTGCCTGACTACACAGTGAGCAGGGTTTTGAGACCTGGATGAACAAAAGAGAAGGGCTGGTTATCTGCATGCCCAGAGAGCCACTAAATGTAAAGGAGGGGGCCTTCTAAGGGGCCTGTGGCAAAATTTGAACCCAGCCCAACAGACTTCACCCCACACCCTAGGAATGTCAGTCCAGCCATAAAATCCCATTTTATCTCTACAGTCTTCCTCTCCTCAGGTAGTCTAGGGATTGGGATGGGAAAGAGATGGAAGCAGGGAATGGTGCTAGAAATTTGGGTAGAACATGCTGTTACTTCTTTGGGATCCCTAAGGAAATCTATTCCATCCACCTATAGGTAGCACTATTTTCATACAAAGGGATTATCCATTATATTTCCTCTTCTTTGCCAGGCCTTCCTTCCCAGCAGATATGTAGCCAATTATTAGTCAGACATAGCTAACCTGAATCTCTCCCAATGCGGGCATTTCCCCACCCTTAAATCTTGAGTTTCAAGCATGATAGATGTACACAACCCCATCAGTGGGGATGCTGCCATCCTTACTGAGTAGGTGACCTAGAAAGACAATGACAGAGAAGAACGTGACACCTCCATGAACCATCCTATAACAAAGGTAACTCCAGAAAGCTCTGACCCCTCTGGTCCCTGAGAGACTGGAGAAACTGAGCAACAACTGTAGAGACCTATATGTTGGATTGAGCTGGGGAGGGAATTATACTGAAAAGGCCAGTCCTTTTATCAATAGAATACATCTGCAATCACACCCTCCAGTCAAACCCTGAAACTACAGAATGTGTTTGCAGAATCCATGCAACTCAGAAAAGCTGGTCTGCTGTGGAATCCATGGGTCGGATTCATAGAAATCCAAAGTAATTTGATTCCATTGTGGATTTCTCTGACAACCCTACTCTTGCCGTTACTTCCTGCTCTTGCCATGAGAGATCAACATGGGGAAGGAGGGAGTGAACTAAAGGAGAGCTAAGGTTTGGCTTGTTGTTGTTGTTCAGTCGTGTCCGACTCTTCGTGACCCCATGGACCATAGCACGCCAGGCCTTCCTGTCCTGCGCTCTCTCCCGGAGCGTGCTCAAGTTCATATTCATTGCATCCGTGATGCTATCTAGCCATCTCATCCTCTGCCGTCCCCTTCTCCTTTGGCCTTCAGTCTTTCCCAGCATGTAAATGGGGGGGGGGAGCAGCACATCAACATGTTTGCCTTTGTGCTATTGCCCTTGTATCAAATGATAGTGGCAACACAGGGCGTTTAGGTAGGATTACAGAAGAAACAGGGTTGCTCCACCCCCTCCCACAACTGATAGTACAGAAGGGGAATTGAGAGATAAGAGAATCAATCAGATCCCTCAGATCAGGGAAGCACTGAGGGGGCACTTTATTATCCCGATGGTGGTGTGGGCTCCAAAAGGGCATTTTGCCTCACAACCTATGGAGCCTGACAGGGGGTCATGCTCCATAGTAACCTTTTTTTCCTTTTCCTTTTTTTCCAGTTGTTTTTCGCATACATACATGGATTTGTATATATCTATAGCAATGAATACCTATGAAATACATATATATGGAAATACAACTTTCTAGCAATTATATATAAGCTTCAACAAAAGCAGACCTGATATCCAGATGTATCCTTCTGAAGGTGACGTCTGTATCTCACCCGTTCAAATAGTGAGCGCATTGTGAGGTCCTTGATCCACTGCAGTATAGGAGCTGAGCATTTATCCTTCCAATGCTGCAGTACGAGACTTTTAACTGTCAAAATGGTGCAGTGAATCCATATATGCCGACTATCCGACAATTTCCATGAAGCAGGTAAACAATTCTTAAACGCGTGCACACCAGCGAATATTAAAGGTTGCTCCAGTACAAAATTTATCAGTATAAGAAAGCAACTACTGAACGTTGCCAAAACATGCATGGTGTAACTGCATTATACCACCAGCAATTAGCTGACTTAGACAATCCCTTCATAAAGAGATGATGTGATGTTCAACAAACACAAAACAAAATTTTTTGCTGAATCAAACGCAGCCTAAGATCCATAGATGCGACAGGCACAGGTGCTAAAGTAGCAAGCCACTAATTAGGCAAAATAGGACAATCCAATTCCCTATTCCATTCCTGCTTAAAACCCCATATATCATCTTTATTTACCAATAACAAGTATTTATAGACATGGATCATGGGTTGCTTTGCCTGACGAGTCACAACATATGCTCAATAAGGGTTTCTTCCTGCCTAAATTAGACTGCTGTAATGAAGAAAACTTGGAGTCACCACTGAGTTCAGATTAGGGAGCATTAGCAAACCAGAGTCCAACCATTGCAAGTGCCTTAAGTTCCTGGAGAATCAAGGGCTACTGAAACCCACAGCACCCTCAATCCTGCCGCACTTACTGGTCCATCAGACAGAGAGGTCTTCGTACTCTGGCAGGTATCTGGCTTACAGCCTGCAACAAAGTGCTGAACAGCGGCACGCAGCCTGTGTCAGGAGTGGAGAGCAAAGACCTTCCGCAGGATCTCCTTGATCTGGAAAGTGACTCACCTCTCAGCAAGGTCCTTGTTGCTAAGCAGGTTGTTCAGAACTGGAGTAACACAACAGACAGGCTGCTTAGAGACTGGCCCATGGACACCAAAGGGACCCTTTCTTTTTTTCTTTTTAATTAAGTATTTAGGAAATTCAAGGTAACAGTTATATAACAACAAAAACATCAATACACACAGGCTGGTTTACATTATTCATCACAGATTTTATACATATTTTAAAATTGTCATCCCTGAACATACTCTTGTTGTACACAATAAGCTCAGTTGCAGTCACAAAATAATGACTTTTCAATTATTAGCTTTACTGGTTATTACACCCTTCCAAAAATAGGACTGTGCACTCAGTGGATGCTGGTCTGCAGACCCTGCATTAATGTACGTCATGAAGGGGAACCACATTTCAAAGAATGAGACCTGCTTGATTATCTCTTTGATCAATTGGTTATGTGGTGTTAGTTTTTTACCAAGAGCCACCTACCAGACGTTCAGAAACCATTCACAGTATATCCTGTTTTTGTTTTCCAGTATCATGCTATAGCCATTCTGGCTGCTGAGGTCTTTATGTAACAGATGCTTTTGTGTCTCATTTAAAAGAGAGAGATGAGCTAGTAATGGGGTGCCATGGACGGTTTGTTTTGTTATTTGAGAAATATAATTGAATATGGCTGTCCAAAATACTTGCACGTGTTCACAAACCCACCACATATGGAATAAACTACCTTTGACCTGACAATCTGTCCAGCAATTTGGGGAAAGATTTGTGTTACTATGATTTAATTTCACAGATGTCAGATGCCACTTAAGTTTTCATTCTAAATATATTTCTCTAATTGTTGCTGAAATTGAGTTGTGGGTTTCCCCCCAGATTGTATTCCATTGTGTATCTGTAATCTGATATTAACCAGCTATAGATATGAGAGACTAAACCTTTAGACCTGCCTTGCGAGCTAATAATTCATTTTTGAAGATGTGAGGGATCAGGTTGCCTCATTCCTTCTTACTAGTTTTGAAGCAAAGCTTTGTATTTGAGTGATTTGAAACCAGTTCTTCTGTATTTTGTAATTTCACTTGCAGTTTTTCTGTTGAAATAGGCTTTCCTCCCTGTATGATGTCTCTAAGTCTGTGCATTCCTTTTTCCTCCCAGTGTTTGTATTGCTTGGATTTATCCAGATCACTGAATTCTGGGTGGTCCAGAAAGGGGATAAGTGGGGATACAGGAGAAGCAAGAATTTTGTTCTAGGAAGAACAAATACTCTCAGTATACTTTTAAAGAAGGTTTTTTTTTAAATAGTTTCCAATGTCTTCTTCTTTAGAGGTGAAAAAAGGAGAGTTCTGATGTTATGGTTGTTGGGGGGAAGCTCTGTGGCTACCCATGGCACATAATAATCTGTTATGTATTACTGGTATAACCTGTTTAAGTTGAAAGGTATAATAAAGTTTTAAATTAGGAAAACCAAAGCCTCCGCTTCTTGTTTGTCTGTATGGTGTATGTTTACTTATGTGTAATTTTTTTACCCCCAGTACTAAACTTTTCCATAACTTTCTGTCACTAAAGAGCATAGGAGTGGTTTCAATTGGCAAACTTTGAAATAAAAATAAGAATCTAAGAAGAGACATCACCTTGATGGCAGCCATTCTACCAAGCCACGAAAGGTTCAGCGGCTTCCATTATTTGACGTTGGCCTTAAGATTTTTATATAATGGATCAAAGTTTCTTTTAAGCCTTTTGGAATTATTATACCTAAATATTTAAAGCTGAATGGTTTGGTTGCAAAGTTAGTGTTGAGATTTTTTTGTAGCTCCTTCTGCTCCTCCTTTGTCATATTCAGACATATCAACTCAGATGTTAGGTAATTTATTTTTAATCCTGCTATTTCCTCATATTCAGATAGTTTTAATTTAAGCTGTGGGATAGCATTCTTTGGATTTGAGAGCATCAGCAATATGTCATCTGCTTATAAGTTTATGGTGTGAACTTATTTATTAATTTGGACTCCTTGAATGTTCTTTTCATTACAGATTGACTCTGCCAACATTTCTATCACTATAGCAGATAAAAGAGGAGATAAAGGGGAACCCTGTTTTGTGCTCCTGTGTAGTCTGAAAGGGCTGGAGTCTATGGCATTTACTCAGACCACTGCTGTGGATTGTGAATATAGTTGCCTAATAAGATTCATAAATTTGGGGTCAAATTCTAATTTTTGTAGTGTCTTGATTAAGAATGATCATTCAAGTCTATCAAAAGCCTTAAAAGCGTCGAAAGAAAGCAATGCAACTGGAATCTGATTAATAACACTGTGGTGTACTATGTTTAGTACTCTGCAAATAAAATTGGCTAAACATCTTCCAGGCATAAATCCTGTTTAGTCTGTTTTAACATAAATTGTTATGAAGTTATTTAATCTTTTGGCCATAATTGCTGATAATATCTTGGCATCTTGATTAAGAAGTGCAGTGGGACGGTATGAGCTGACAGAGCTACAATCTTTCCCCAGTTTAAGGATAACTACCAGTCTGGATTGGTGCCAGGAATCAGGTATGGGTTCTCCCTTCAGAATAGCATTAAACAAGTGTTGCAACTGTGGTATCAACATTTCTTCAAATTTCTTGTAGAACTCATTTGTGTGAAATCTTTGATGTCCTTTGAGATAGGAGTTCTGACTGAAGCTCTTTCCACACTCTGAGCATTTATGTGGCCCCTCCCCTGTATGAATTTTTTAATGCAAGTTAAGCTGGGAGCTGTGACATCTCTTGAGCATCCCAAGGATGTCTGGCCCATTAGTGCTCTGGGATTGCTAACCAGAACCTCTGCCCACACAGACGTTTTGCCTGCTCCTCCTCCCCACCCAGAATTCCTCATTTACAAGCATGATAGGTGTTGATGGTGCCTTCAGTGATGTTGCTGCTGTCCTTATGCATCAGGTGATCTGGAGAGACATGGATGGAGAAAAATGGGACCAGAGGCCCATGCATCCCCTGTCTGCATCCCCTCCTGTCAGAGGGGTAGCCCCAGAGGTCCCTGTTACTCTGGGCCTCTGTGAGACAGGAGACAACCCAAGCAACACCTCCAGGAATACATATCTTGCTTTGGGACTGAGAGAAAATTGCATAGGCAGCCACGGGCTCTAACAAATACTGAAAGAGCCAGGCCTCTTCTGGACACACCACATCCTCCAACCCCTGCCTGAAACTCAACTTTGACCTGGGGCTGCCCACTAACGGAGACCCAGATGTTATGTTTCCTTACTGAGGAACGTGGCAGCTGTTCTCACTGAAGCCTGCTCACTGCAGAAGTACCTCAGGCAGTTGTACACTTTGTCCTCCAACACCCTCCTTGGTCTGCAGTGCTGAAGCTAGGATAACAGACTGAGTACCCTGGAAAGATGTACCACCCTCCCCCCCCTAGTCCACCTCCTCTTCCCTGTGCCAGAGTGGAAGGGTGGCTAGAGATGGGCTCCTACCAGTCTCTTTGTGATTTAATGCAGCAGCTCCTGCAGGCTGTAAGTGTTCCTTGCCAGGTGCCAGTGGAGGTGCCTTTGGAGGTCTTCTGCCAGGCATGGGATAAGATGCAGCAAAAGGCTCACACAGAAGGTCACTTGTGCAGGGGAGGGGCCTCCGCAGACTAGGGGCAGGGCTTCAGTGGTTCGGGGGTGGAGCCAAGTTCCCACTCAGTGTTCAGCTTAACTTCCCTTTTGGGCTGCAGCATGGCTCACAGTTCTTCTGAGCCAAGAGACCAGGGGATCTCATTCCCTTAAAAAAAAATAAAAAAATACTTTTTATTTATTTTGTCTTTATAAATGAAATAAACAATACCAACAACCTGATCAATAACTACAGTTTCCCAACAATGCAATATTCTATGAGGACACAACAGTAACAAAAAGAAAAAGAAAGGAAAAGTAAAGAAAAGTAAAGAAAAGAAAAGGAAAGGAAAGAAAAAAAGGAAAAGAAAAAAGCAATCTTCCTCTTTTCTCTCCCCTCTTCCCTCTCCTCTTTCCTCTTTCAAAGGGTTAAATTTAAACTCCAGTACTCACAGGCTTCAGATGCCATTCTATTTTAAAAACTATACCTATATCACTAGCAATATTACAATTTAATAATCAACTTTACATTTCAATATCATATCATCAATCTTATATCAAGAAAGCAGGCCTACAATTCATTCCCAGTAACCATATGTTGCCCTTAAGTTAAAGTATAATAGTAATAATAAAGATTAACAATTCAACCAACCAAAAATCTTACTGAGTAATCTTATAGTAATGATAATAATAATAATAGTAACAGTGATTAAAAAAAGAAAAGATGAAATTATAATATTATATAATAATAAAGTTTGAAAGCAACCTTACAACAATCAGATATATATTTTATACTAAATGATATATAAATGAGTGTGTTCAATACACCCTCAAACAATATATTTAAATACAGCATATCATATCTATTTTGGAAAAAGAGAATTTAATGAAAAAAATGAAAGAAAGTAAACGAATATATGTATAATCAGATATCTTCTGGCCTAGCCTGAATCATGTAGACTAAACATAAACAGTTAACAAAGCTTATTTAAAAATTCCAGTTCATTGGGCTGGAACAGAAATCTCATGCATTTTTACATTCAGCCATGCCTCCGTCATTTCATGGTTTAGGAACTTCTTCGTCTGACCTTCAGAAACAATGCAAAATGTAGCAGGATAGTTTAAATAATATTGTATGTTCATTTGTTTTGCCATATTCTTCGCCTTGATGAATTGCTTTCTTTTATTCGCCACCTCTTTGATGTAATCTGGAAACAACGTAACTTTATCTTGTTTCCAAAAAAGACTTCCACCCTCTCTTGCCAAATGCAGGTTATAATTCTTTGTGGAGACTCTTGAAAATTGAACTATAATCGTATGGTCAGTTAGCATTTGGCACACGAAATGCCTGCTCAGTATCAAGTAAATAACCAAATGGCACAAGCTTGCAAAATCTCATGCAAAAGCTTGTCCACAAAGGAAGGCAAATTTACATCAGTAGGCAGATTTTTAATCCCAATAATAAGTACATTAGATCTGTGCATGAAGGCCTCCAGTTGAGAAATTCTGGCAGAGATATTTTTGAAAAGAGCTTGTGTCGTAATTTCATTCGTTGTGAGCCTATCTGGTAGCTTGTTAGCTTTCATCTCCATTTTTTTTGCCAGGAAGCATTAATTAAATCCACAGCTCCTTGCAGGGTGGTGATGGAATTTTGGATTAAATCCAACCTCTTGGCTTGCTCTGCAAATTGCAAAGATAAAGTTTTTATCAAAGTAAACAGTTCCTCTATATCTTCTGTTCTCGGAGCTTTTGACAAAGGTGGTATGAGAGGAGTGGGCGGTGATGCAACCCCCTTTCTTCTCCTCGTCAGTGTAGCCATATTTCTCTTCAAACAAATCTTGCAGGTCCTCAAACATTCTCAAATATTGTTGATATTCTTAAACCATCCCTCAGATGTTGTTGATATTTCTTAATCCATATATTACAATGGAACCCATCAGCCCTGTTTTCTCCTATTAAATAGGAGTTTCAGCACAGCTTTTTGCGGTGGTTAAGCTCTGGGAAGATAATCCTGGAATCCAGCCCCCCCACTGCCTCGTGGGGAGTACTTTTCTCCAAGTTGTTATCCAGAATGCTGCCTTGCCCCCCCCTTTTAATTCCAGGGGGGAGATGAAAAGGTTTTTCAACCTTTTAAAAAGCTGGCTGAGATAGCGTCCCACAGAGACTCCGCGGGATGCTGCGAGGGCGGCCATGCTGTGAGGGCAACCAGGGGATCTCATTCCTGAAAAACACAGATACAGGAGAGATTCTAAATCCCTGTAGAATGAAGGGCTACTGAAACCCACAGCACCACCTAATCCTGCTCTGCTTACCAGTTCATCAGCAGAGAAGTTGTAACATTCCTATCTCTGGGTTATTCTTTCCCCAGTTTCCATATGCATGAAACTGGAAACCCCTCGGATATCTGCCTGCCTCAGCTTTGATCCATTGTCCATACTGAATCCCAAAGCTTCAGCCCTTTTATCTTAAGTCAAGGAGACACCCACTGAGTTAACTGGTTTCCTTCGACTGATGTTGTTGTAGTAACAAGAAAATAGATTTTGTTATTTGGTAGCGATAACAAACCAAGCTGACACATGGAATTTGTATAAATAATAAAACAAAATTTTATTATATACACATTTTATTATATATCCCATTAACCCTAACTTACCTGGATAAAATCCTACAACACAAAACATTTACATGACTATGCATATGTTACAACTCTCTCTCTCTCTCTCTTTTCCTCCCCCCCCCCCCATGATAAAACCTGAGGAAAGAAGTTGAACCCACAAATTCTTTATGGAGGTTTAACTGGGAAAGGTGTTGAAGGAATTCTTCTGAAACTGAAAGTAGTGAAGTGTATGAGATGTGCGCTTTTAGTTTTTACCTTGGTTATGTATGAGTAGCGTGATTATGAATCAAGTACACACTCTGTGTAAAATAGCCTAAACCATGTATTTAGTTTAAAATAAATATTTAAATTATAAAATATTTCTTTCATATGATGTTCTTGTTCTTGGTTACATTATGATTTAACCTCCTAACCTAACTTAACCTAAGGCCACTATCCACGTGTCCCACCCCCCATTTGAAATTGTCAAATTTCAACCTGCTTACTTCACACACTTGGGTTCCTCTATTGGGTTTTATTTTATTCTAGTTTTATCTTCAGCTGTTTATTACTACAAATCCCACTGTTTAAAACATGCACCCCATGCTTTTAGACACGAATCCCACACTTTTAAACACGTATCCTATGGCTGAATGCCATCTGTGGCATATCCACCCTAACCCCACATGTGATTATTATGTTATCACCACTCCGCTTGAAAATCTCCACAGCATGAGGTACAAATTCTAACTCTAGAATTCTTAATACCTTATATTCCCTCGACCTCTTCCTTTAGGGAAAACCAGAGAGCGAGTGTGTGAGGAAGAGTTACAACCACAATAACCTCAACATCCACTACAGAGGTGTTTTTCTCCTACTGCCGAGAAAACCTCTTTTATAAACCTTTAAAACTGCCGCTGCCACCGCTCTCCTTTTAGCTAGGAGAGAACCTTCGGTTTCTATGAGCGCGCGCGTGTAGATGCTGTGACTCTAGCGTATTACATTCTTATATTCATCGGGCCTATTCCCTGTTAATAACGAGATCGAAAATGACGTGATTTGTATTAACAAAATTAAAATTAAACTTTATTTACAAAGAATAAGATGTTTCAAGTTAGTTGGTGTAATCTGTGGTGACGAATTGCTATTTCACATTTTTATTAAATCCTTGCCTACTCTACCCCTTCTAATAATATTCTTAAAATAAAAATTAAACCTCCCTTCACCTCCCAGGAAGTCTATCCACCCCCAAAGCTATTGCCCAGGGTCCTTCCTCACCCTCAAGCCACCAAACCCTATTTGACTACTCAAGACCAACCCAGTTCCTCTTACTCTCCTTCTCTTGCAGCAGTAAAAACCCACGGCTAACCGGGAGACAGTATTTAAATTCTGAGCATTCCAGTTCCCCCCCTGTGAGGACCTGAGGCCTTTTTGACCACCTCACGGTCCTACTTTTAGTCACCAGGTCAGGTGCTTTGGTCAGTGTCTCTCCTCACACTGCCGCTTTTAGGCTCTCGCCCACAACCCTCTGCTTGTGCATCGTGATGCTTCACCGCTCCCTCAATTGCTGCCAGCAATAACCCTTTTAGAGCTGCTTTCCCTCTTTCTTTTTGGTAGCACAGACCAAGCAGCCAGCACGTGGGGGTTATTCCACGAAACCCTTCCTAGCAACTAAAAGAGGAAGCTGTCTTTTAAAATTGAAAACAAAGAAGGTTTATTTGGTACAACAGGATTGGAAATAGGAACTGGGTTGGGATGAGGAAAGGATATCAGGGGTGGTGATTAAAATAAGTCAACACTATGAACGACACAACGTAACTGTTGCTTTTAGCTCTATGTTCAAAAACGTTTCACACACACCGACACACTCTCTATCCTACAGACTATCTCCCTAGATGTTCTCACTCTTATCTCCCAATCTCATCTCGGACTTCTCTAGCTGTACCTAATCTACCTTCCTCCCAGACTGATCTGACTCCCTAGAAGCAATCCCCCGCCTTTTTCTGCACAAGCTCTCATCCAATCACACTGCATTCTATTCTCACTCAGCCACTCCCCCTTTCTTCCACTTGCCAAAATGTCATTCTTGCCCACACTCTGCCAAACCCCTGCCACACACTCACCTGTCACTCATTCCAGATACATAGCAGCCACCACACATATATACAAACCTTTACTATTTACATGTTGTCCATGTGGAATTGCCACACTGCCCCTCCCCTCCCTACCAAAATATTAATGAGACGAGACATCTTATAATACATCAACCATGCAGTTGTTGTTGTTGTTGTTCAGTCGTTCAGTCGTGTCCGACTCTTCGTGACCCCATGGACCATAGCACGCCAGGCCTTCCTGTCCTGCGCTCTCTCCCGGAGCGTGCTCAAGTCCATATTCATTGCATCAGTGATGCTATCTAGCCATCTCATCCTCTGCCGTCCCCTTCTCCTTTTGCCTTCAGTCTTTCCCAGCATCAGGGTCTTTTCCAGGGAGTTTTCTCTTCGCATTTGTTGTTGTTCAGTCGTTCAGTCGTGTCCGACTCTTCGTGACCCCATGGACCATAGCACGCCAGGCCTTCCTGTCCTGCGCTCTCTCCCGGAGCGTGCTCAAGTTCATATTCATTGCATCCGTGATGCTATCTAGCCATCTCATCCTCTGCCGTCCCCTTCTCCTTTTGCCTTCAGTCTTTCCCAGCATCAGGGTCTTTTCCAGGGAGTTTTCTCTTTGCATTAGGTGGCCAAAATATTGGAGCTTCAGCTTCATTATCTGTCCTTCCAACGAGCAGTCAGGGTTGATTTCCTTTAGGATGGACTGATTTGACCTCCTTGCAGTCCAGGGGACTCGTAAGAGTCTTCTCCAGCACCACAGTTCGAAAGCATCAATTCTTCAGCGCTCAGCCTTCCTTATAGTCCAGCTCTCACAGCCATACATTACTACTGGGAAAACCATAGCTTTGATTATACGGACCTTTGTCGGCAAGGTGATGTCTCTGGTTCTGACTATGCTGTCTAGGTTGGCCATAGCTTTCCTCCCAAGGAGCAAGCGTCTTTTAATTTCATGGCTACAGTCACCGTCTGTGGTGATCTTGGATCCCAAGAAAGTAAAATCTGTCACTGCTTCCATTTCTTCCCCTTCTATATGCCAGGAAGTGATAGGGCCAGATGACATGATCTTAGTTTTTTTAATGTTGAGTTTCAAACCAGCTTTTGCACTCTCCTCTTTCACCCTCCACAAGAGGCTCTTGAGATCCTCTTCGCTTTCTGCCCAACCATGCAGATAGACATTGTAATAGGCAATTAAACCATAAAACAATATACCATTTTGTCACAAGAGTGAAGGCCTTCTCCAGGATCTCCTTGGTCTGGAAAGCGACTCGCCTGACAGCGGGGTCCTTGTTGCCGAGCAGGTTGTCCAGAACTGGAGTAACGCAACAGTAGGGCAGCTTAGAGACTGGCCCAGGGACACTGAGGGAACCTTTTCTTTTTTTAATGAAGTATTTTATTTACAGAACAAGCTAACATTTATATAACAACAAAAACATCAACACACGCAGGCTGTTAAATGTTATTCATCACAGATTCTATACATATTTTGAAATCGTAGTTTCTAAACATGCTCTTGTTGTATACATTTTAAGCTCAGTTGCAGTCACAAAATAACGACTTTTCAATTATTAGCCTTACTGGTTATTACACCGTTCCAAAAATAGGACTGTGCATTTGGTGGATGCCGCCACAAATGCTGAGTACCCTGGGAAAATGTACCCCCTTCCCCTCATAGTCCACCTCCTTTTCCCTGTGCCAGAGTGGAAGGGCGCCCAGTGAAGGGCTGCTTCCAGTCCCTTTGTGATCTTATGCAGCAGTTCCTGCAGGCTGTAAGTGTCCCTTGCCAGATGGTGCCACTGGAGATGCCTTTGGAGGTCTTCTGCCAGGCATTGGATAACGTCCTTCACTGCCTTCAAAACAGCATAAGTAGAAAATGAGAGGCTAGTGGAAGGAGAAAGGGTGAGAGTGTTCCCAGATAGAAAGCGAGAGTGTTCCCCCACCTGTTCCCTGCATTGGTGAAGTTTTGCTCTGTTAGATCCGGGGGATGAGAGACACAAAGAAAGATCTTGGATTTGTTAAAAGGGGGGTTGTGGGGCCATACCTGGATCCCTGCCTCTAAAGACTTATGGCTCCTCCCAGCCCTGCATTTGCAGTTCAGGTGTTTGGCTGGTCATGTGAGGCAGGGAAGCATATGGTCCAAGGCCAAGATGCTTTTCTGCCACCCTTGCAGCTCCTTACCTTGTCAGTTTCGGCAGCAAAGCCCTTGACAAGCTTCCTTAGGAAGGGTAAAATATTGGGGGGAAAGAAAGGTCCCTCCTCAGCCAGGTCCCCTGCCAGGTCCCCTGCCAGGAGGTACAGACCCAGCAAAAGGGTCACACAGAAGGTCACTTGTGCAGGGGAGGGGTGTCTGCAGACTAGAGGCAGGGCTTCAGTGGCTCCGGTGGTGGAGCCAGGTTTCCCCTAAGACCTATGGTTCCTCATGACCCTGCATTTGCAATTCATGTGTTTGCCTGGACATGTAAGGCAGGGAAGTGTTCACACATAGACCTTTATGCACAGTGACAGCCACAGGTCCTGGAACTATGATCATGAAGAACTCTGGGGAGCCTCTGTGTGTAGAGGTGCAAAGACTGCCTTACATCAAATGCAAGGCAAAGGTGGCACCAGGGGGAGCCACACGTTGTCAGCACTGCAATGAGTCTGTGATGTTCTGAGTCCTTTCCTCAAGATGTTCCTAGTGCCGCAGATGATCCCGACAGTAGTGCAGGGCTCTCTTTCGGATTGCGACCCCCTCCTACAAAGAAAAAACAAAAAAAATCAAAATAATTTCTGCCTCTGTCAGCACAGGGAAGTTCTTCTATTGCCCTTCTCATCTTGGAGGAACCCAAAGCAAAATGACCTCCCTTCTTCTGCAACCCAATGAGAATGCGACTGACAGGTAGGGTGTGACTCACCCGTCCGGTCTGGGGCGTCCACTGGGGTGGGGGGAGGCAATCTGTCCCTCCCTCTGGAATCTTTCCCGGCTGGCTCTGCTCCACGGCGAGTCCACCGAGCTGCCGGCCAGGCCTGTCCGCAGCTGGACTTCCGTCCTCTGCCACGCAAATGGTGTCCGGTGTAGCAGACGCCATTTGCATCCCTGCCCTTGGCTGTGATAGGCTATGTAAATATTTACGTAGCCTATCACGGCAAAGAACAGGGACGTAAGTGGCATAGCAGACGCCATTTGCGTCCCTGCCCTTGGCCATGATAGGTACATAAATATTTAGGTAGCCTATCATGGCCAAGGGCAGGAATGCAAATGGCGTCCTCTATGCTGGACGCCATTTGTATCTACAGGCCGGCAGCGGATGGCTGCGGATGGCAGCGGACGGACCTGGACCGTTCAGGTAGGACGGTCCATCCCTGCCCTTGGCCATGATAATATTTGCGTGGCTGCCTTTTGTCGTGATAGGCTACGTAAATACTTATGTAGCCTATCACGGTTTGGCAGCCACGCAAATGGCGGCCGGCATAGCAGCCGCCATGTGCGGCCACAGCAGCCCGGCAGTGGCCGGAATTCCAGCTGCGGCTAGCCCTGGCCAGCGGTTCCGCGGAGTTGCTGCGGAGCGGAGCTGGCCGGGGAGGATTCCGGGGGGAGGGACAGAGCACCTCCCCCCACTGCGGATGCCCTGGACCGGACGGGTGAGTGGGATTCGTACATCCCTACTTGTTCCCAGATAAACACTGTTTCTTGTTAAGGTTTCGGCCTTTAATATGATCCTACACCCATACAGTGTTGCTAGCATAGTAAGACAGTGATGATGTTTGTCCTGTACTAGGCAAGGTTGACCTTTTCTAGAAGAGCACATTCACAGTCCAGGAACACTCATTTATTCATTTCTGTCTTTGGGGGCTCCATTGACTCTTTGGCACAGAGCTCCTCCTCCTTGCCGCTTAGGCTGGTGTGCCCGCTACGACCCCATGCGGACAGAGATCGCTTTGCCTTAGTGATTCCTGCCCTGAGAACCTCCAGGTCTGAATAGTGTGATGCTTTGCATGTGAGATTGCCTCTGAAGATGGCTGTGAAACTGCAGTTTGTCTGAAACATAGCTGCTTGATTGCTACCTGGGGCTGGGTGTTACGATCCTATTATGCTGGTTCTTCATCCGTTGCACTTGTTCCAAGCCCCTTTCCATGCTTAGTTCAAAGTGCTGGTGTTAATCTTTAAAGCCCTTCATGGTTTGGTCCCAGATGACTGAAATGTTGCCTGTCTCCCCATCTGCTTGTGCAGATAGTAATGTCTTTGAGCATCTCTACACCAGGTGAAAATCCTGCATTTAAAATGAGGCTTTCTGTTTCTGTTTTAAATGCAGGATCACAGCGGACTCCCTTTAGATGTGCTTCCCCCCTCTTCCCCTCTCCTTTCCCCCCTTATCTGAGTCTTCCATATGTTTAATTATCTCAAATGCTGTAATATGATAGCTCATTATCTCCAATCTTGTAAAAAAACGGAATAAAGGTCATTTAGTGCGGGAGATGCCCTGGAGGTTGACGACATCATCTAAAGGATCTGCAGACTTCTGTGAGTGAACATTCTCAATAGCAGGATAAAAGCTCCATGTGAACAAGCCCTTTGACAGAGGCAACTTCTGGCTCCCCCGCCCCCCGAACGAATTCAATTCCAGCTAACCACCACCACCACTACGGCTTGTAATTTCAAGGAAACACTTGCTGCTGCTGGTGCTGCTGTCATTTTTAGTCTAATGGTTCTGGTGTGTGATTGTAAGTGAGAATGAAACAAGCAAATGTGGAAGATGGTCTTTGCTTCTAACACTTCCTCCACAGCCCACATCATTTTATGCATCTCTAATTACAGATTTGCAGGAGAGACAAGAGACTCATTGAGCTGGGAAAGGCGCAGAAATGGACAACCAAAATGGTCATGGGGGGACAATGAAGCACCTTCCTTCTGAGGAATGGCTAACCCACTGGAGGCAAAGTAGCTTAGAGCATAGACAATTTGTGTTTAAAGGGGTATAAAATTATGATGTGGAAAAAATCAGGTGAAGATACATACTTGATCCCTTTCTCATAAGACTCGAACTTGGGCTTATCCAAGGAAGTGGATTGGTAAGTGATTTGGGCAGACAAAAGGAAGTTCTTCTTCCTATGATGCACAAATATGATGGAATGCTGAGCATCGCAATGCCGGCTCCAGATTTCTGAGGGAGGGGACCCAGAATGGGCTCCCTCCCTCAATGAATTTGCTTTCTCACCCCCACTGTCACCAGCTGCCGTGGCTCCTCTTTTTCATCCTTCCTATCATTTGTTTGGTTGGCAGGCAGGGAGCCGGGGCATCTCCTGCTGCTCATTCTGCCCTCCATCGTGGCCGGGGCCAGAGCGAGAGGCAGGAGAGCAAGCAGGTCGCCATGGGGAAGAGGTGGAGCAAGTCCAGGGGGCCCTTGTCAGTGGGCCCCTGCTGGTGCACAGGCCCTTGGCTGGTGCCCAATCATGCCTACTTTTGACGCCAGTCCCAAGTGTGGCCCCTGGCTCAGAAGGATTGAAAGGGGATGATTGCCAGAGATTATATTCATCAGCAGTGATTAGTCCCAAGAACAAAACTGAGTCTCCATGACCGGAGGCTGGATAGCTGTGAATATCAGGTGCTGGGGTCAAAGGAGGCAGAGGGGGCTGTTACTTCCTGCCCTGCTTGTGGGCTTCCCCAGGTTTCTGGCTGTCCACTGTTGGAACCAGGATACTAAACTAGGTAGACCGCTGCTTTGATCCAGCAGGGCTCCTCTTCTGTTTTTCGGAGACTGGGGATGGAGTAGCCTTCAGAACATTGGAGGGTAGGTCCTTCTTCCTCTAGTGGAAAAGAAAGTACACTGGAGGGGTGTTGAAGCTGAGACCCAAGGGTCAAATCCAGCCCATCTGTGGGCCACATCTGGTCCTCCAGGGTTGTCTGGGTGTCCACGCCCCCTTCCCCATGTCACCAGGTGGTCCCTGATTTTCTCCCCGGGAGTAAGAGCCCTAAGCTAAAATATGCTGGTATTTTGCCCCCCGCTTGTCTTTGCCCCCCCCCTTTGCCTTTTGCCCCTCTCACCACTGGAACGTGGCCCTGAGAGCTTCTTGGAAATTGAATGCAGAAGGGGGTCTGCACCCCTGGTATACTGGTGGAGTTTAGAACAGCCTTCCTCAGCCTGGTGCCCTCCAGGTGTGTTGAACTACAACTTCTGTTATCCTCAGCCAATATGGCAAATGGTTAGGCATGATGGGGGTTGTAGTGCAACTCATCTGGAGGGCAGCTTTTTGTGGAAGTCAGGTTTAGATGATAAAAAGCCTGAGAGGAGACACCGAACCATACGACCCTGATAGTGGTGGTGGGTTGTTTTTTTTTTACGACATGATATAAGTTAAACAATAAAGATGAAAGCCTTGGAAAGTGCACTTGTACCCAGAGCGCAGGAATGAGGAGACAAGGCAGCAGTTTGTGTTTGAAATGGGCAACAAACTTTATTGACCGTAATTCCAAAGAATATGCAGTGTAGGGATGTACGAAAGTCACTTACCTTTCGTGGATTATGTTGATGGTGGGGGGGAGGCGTTCCGTCCCTCCCCCTGGAATCCTCGCCGGGGGGGGAGGCGATCCGTTCCTCCTCCCCCGGAATCCTCGATGGCTGGCTGTGCTCCGCAGCAGCTCCGCGGAGCAGCCTCCCAGGCCCAGCCAGGCCAGAGCCGTCCGCAGCTGGATTTCCGGCCGCGGAGGGCTCTGGGTAAAAAACCCAAAAAACCGCGTACGCAAATGGCGGTGGCTACGGCCGCCACCATTTGCGTTCCTTAGTTTGGGCCGTCTTAGTCTACATAAATATTTACGTAGGCTAAGACGGCGAAAATAAGGGGAAAGCAAATAGCGTCTGCTACGCTATTTGCGTTCCCCTTATTTTCGCCGTCTTAGTCTACGTAAATATTTATGTAGACTAAGACGGCCCAAACTAAGGAACGCAAATGGCGGCGGCTGTAGCTGCCGCCATTTGCGTACGCCTTTTTTTTTTTTTACGCAGTCATTTTAGGCTACGTAAGTTTTTACGTAGCTTAAAACGTCTGGGTAAAAAAAAAAGGCGTACGCAAATGGCGGCGGCTGCAGCCGCCACCATTTGCGTATGACTTTTTTTTTTTTTTTTACCCAGACGTTTTAGGCTACATAAAAACTTATGTAGCTATCACGTCTTTGTAAAAAAACAAAACAAAACTGCAAATGGTGGCGGTGGCAGCCTGTCGGAAGACCAGCCACCGCCGCCGGAGCTGCTGCTGGAGCGGCCGCTGGAGCCGCCACCGCCCGGAAGATCCGCCCCAGGTAAGTCTCGTCCCGGGGGGGATCCACGGGGGTGGCGGGGGGGGTGGCAGGCCATTCCGCCACAGATTTTGGGGGGCCGAATGCACTGGCATTCGGCCTCACTGTGATCCGTGGCGGAATTCTCTGCCATCCCTAATGCAGTGGGCAACAATTCCTAGCTCCTGACTCCCTCTCACCAGTGCAGGTCTCTCGTAATCTGCCTGGATCCTAATTAATTTTCCTCAGGCTGAAATACTTGGGCAAGCTCAGGCGGCAGCAGCATTCGTACGTCTGGCCCCTCCTAGCTGGCACTTAACATGTGACCGGAGCGTGTGACCTAGAAAATGTCCCAGAATCCTCTGCAAAGCCCTGGGGCCAGTCTACATTGAAGATTTTCTCCGATGCTGCTGTGGCTTAAAGTTGTTAGGGACACATGACCTCATGGCCAGTCCACAGCCAACCAGCTGCATCCCTCTTGAAATGCTGCATTTTCTGAAAGTCCTTTTGCGCTGTACTTTTTACTTAAAGCAGTCCCAGGCGGTTCCCCTGCAGTATGCCCTGTCCCTCCGCATTAAATCCTGGGCATGCCTCTGTGATGTGGCTGTGATCTAGGAGTGAGGTGGTCAAGGGGTGAAACCACTCCCCCCCTCCCTCTTTTCCCCCATTTGCAGTAGGGCTGCTTTCACTGTAAGTAATCTCTTTTCCTCATTCATAATATCAGGAGCCCTGTTTCATTCACAATAGCGGAGTAGCCAGTTTATATGTAATGCACAATAAAGAATACACAGAGCAGAAGGAGAAAGGGCAGCCAGCCTCTATTGCGCAGTGGCGATAACACCTGCAACTTTGCAGTTGCGCAATACACTTACACCAAAGGAATACCCGGAAGGGAAGGAGAAAGGGCAGCCAGTACAGCAAGGGAGCCTGGACAGGGCTGGGAACAAGCTTCCCCAATCACGGAATCGTGCTGGGTCATCCTTCAGAGTAATGCCGCAGTTTGCTTTTTCCATTCACAAATATCACCCTCTGATTCATTCATTTCTCCCTTTCAGAATAGTCCTCTGTGTGAGTGATTTTCCTGCGTGTTTGTGGGGAGGAGGCTTAGTTCCAATCGGGGAAGTGGAGGCAGCAACAGCAGTAGCCACTGCTGCTGACTCCAGAGCACTAGCGGAGGGAGGGGATTCCAGCCCTTTCCCTCTGTGCAGGACCTAGGTGCGTCCTGGCTGCCTGCCTGTCAGGCTGTCTCTGGGCTTCAATATTGCTGGTTCATGGTGGATGTGAGGAGGGGGAGAGTTGTAGGGTAAACTATCCGACATTACTCATCACTTCCATTAAGCTTCCCTGAGCAGTGGAGCATGGAGCAAGCCTCTCATTGGCTGAGCAGCACCTATGGGGTTGATGATGGTCACTTCTACTAGCGGGACCCTACCCATCCAACTGCGAAGTCAGGTGGATTAAAGGGCAGTTTGACCTGTGAAAAGTGAGTTTCACGGTTGTGTTTACTCCACATGTTTTGCTTCATGTGTTCTTGACGGACCAAAGCCTATTTCATGAAAATTCGCATTAAACATGAAAGCACATCACATCCATTGCCATGTAGATCTGGCCCTGGTCTTCCTCAGCAGATGTGCAGGGGCTGTGGTTCCTTGGCCAATACATTCATGCAGAAAAGGTTTCTCAAAGGTAGGGAGATTGGAACGTGCTGCATTCATACTAGAGGTTACAGGGGGACTATGGGTTTGGAGCACCACCAATGTCTTTTGTCTTTCTCAAAAAGGAGTCATAGGAGATGGGCTGATTTGGATTCAGGCTGTGTAAGGGGGGTTAACTGCTTATCCCACACCAATTCCATGGTTTAAATCTCTCCACCCGAACCTGCTATTAGCTATGGAGGGGAAACCTTAAAGCTTAAACCTGTACATTTTCCCTGCCATGGCTAATAGGAGGCGGGGTGAGGGGGCAGGGACAAAAGTGATTAGTGCCATGGTGTGGGGGCACACTTTCCTTGAGATATGGCCCCAATCCAGCTCCTCCCCACAGCTGTTTTGTAAGAATGAAAAAGGCACTGTGTTAGAGCCAGATATAGTCATTAAAAACCCATTGAAATGAGGGGACTTAGACATGACTAACATAGACCCCTTGATTTCAAGGGGTCTCCTTTAAGTACAACTAAACCTCAACCCAACCTACTGGGAATTCTAAATTCAGATATGTTTCTATAGGCAAAGTATATACTTCTTCTGTAGATATAAACTCACAATTCTTAAAGTTTTATTCTGATCTTTACAGCACTGGTAGCAAGATATCAGAGCAAGATATGGAAGCTTTTTTCCCATATTAATCTTCCATGCTTAGATTCTTCACAACGACAGCTTCTTTTGGCTCCTTTGTGTTTGGAGGAAATTATGAATGCAATTATGAATGTGAACACTGGGAAATCACCCGGTCCGGATGGATTCCCAATTGAGTGGTATAAAACATTCTCCAGCCTTTTAGCTCCAAAGCTGTATGCTTCTATAACCATATTTTTGAGGCAAGCTCCCTTTCTTCATCGTTAAATGATGCTTATATTAGCATGGTTCCTAAGCCTGGCAAGGATCATACCTATTGTGCTATCAACCTATATAATTAATTAACGTAGATATCAAAATATTAACAGCAATTTTGGCTGATAGATTGCAAAGGCAGGTTGCTTACCTGTAACTGTAGTTCTTCAAGTGGTCACCTGTGCATTCACACATATGGGCTCTGCACCTGCGCGGAGCACCAATCGGGAAACTTGCCAAGCTGAGGCAACTTTTTCGGCGGGAACCCTCTCCCCACCGACTACTGTGCTTGCCCAGTAGGTTCCTGCCTTCCTCCTCAGTTCCTTGAGACCGACCAGGTCGCCTTGTTACCAAGGAGGAAGAAACTGACTTCATTATCAACATTAATAGTGACATTGATACTGAAGCGGGGATGGTGGGAGGGTTGTGTGAATCAACAGATGACCACTTGAAGAACTACAGTTACAGGAAAGCAACCTGCCTTTCTTCTTTGTGGTCTCTGTGCATCACACATATGGGCGATTAAGAAGCAAACTTACCCGAGGTGGGTCGGTATGTCATGATGTCCTATTGCAGGATTGAAGAAAGAACTGCCTGGCCAAATCTGCAATCTTCCCTAGCTCTGACATCAAGCTTGTAATGTGAGAGGAACGTCGATGGTCTCGACCATGTCACCACTTACAAAGTTCCGGTATTGATATGCCCTCACCAAAAGCTGTTGAAGTGGATTCCTCTTGTAGAATGAGCTTTGACTGGGCGCTGTAGTTCTAGTCCCGCCATCTCATACGCTAATCTGCTTGTACAATCCAAGAAGTGAGTCTCTGTGAAGGCAGTGGCATTCCCTTCCTCGGACTACTATAGCTAGGGGTGGACGAAAGTCCCTTACCTGTTGTCAAAGGACGTTCGCGGTGGGGGGGAGGCGCTTCGCTGGTCCCCCCGCGAAGTTCAGGCTGGGGGGGGAGGCTTCCCGCCTCGTCCCGGCCGAAATTCAGGCCGGGGGGGAGGCTTCCCGCCTCGCCCCGGCCGAAATTCAGGCCGGGGAGGAGGTTTCCCGCCTCGCCTGGCTGCGAACACAAAAGTTTTACAAAAAAAAACAAAACGCCCCCTGATAGGCTACGTGACGATTCACGTAGCCTATCACGGCTAGATCTGCAAAGTCAGCCGTGATAGGCTACGTCAATCGTCACGTAGCCTATCACGGGTGACTTAAAAAAAAAAAAAGTGCGTACGCTAATGGCAGCCCCCATAGGGAGCCGCCATTCGCGTTCCTTATTTAGTCGCTGTAGTCTACGTAAACATTTACGTAGACTACAGCGACCAAATAAGGAACGGGAATGGCGGCTCCCTACGGGGGCTGCCATTATCCGTACGTGCTTTTTTTTTTAAGTCACCCGTGATAGGCTACGTGACGATTGACGTAGCCTATCACGGCTGACTTTGCAAATCTAGCCGTGATAGGCTACGTGAATCGTCACGTAGCCTATCAGGGGGCGTTTTTTTTTTCTTTGATTGCAATGGCGGCGGCGGCAGCCGGTCGAAAGACCGGGTGCCGCTCCCGCCCCGCTCAAACACCCGCCGAACCGCCGGCCGGACCTGCCACCGGGAGGGACATTCGGTGAAGGTAAGTCCCGTCCCGGGGGGGGGGGCGGGGGGCGGGGGGGGTTCGGAGGATTTCTCCCCGAAACTTGTTCGGGGGGCCGGACACGTTGGCGCTCGGCCCCCCGAAGTTTCGGGGAGAAATTCTCCGCCATCCCTAACTATAGCACACGAAGAGCCTCTGCGACCAATGGAACTGTTCTGCTTTTATAAAAGGCGAGTGCTCTCCTTACATTTAGAGCATGTGTGGTAGTCTCCAGCTGGGAAGAGGGAGACAGGAAAAAAGGTGGGAAGCACAATGTCCTGGTTGAGATGAAATTCTGAAACTACTTTCGGCAGGAACAAGGTGTCTGGTCTCAGAACTGCCTTGTCCCTGTGAAATATCAGGTAAGGAGGATCTACCCACACAGTTCGCTTGCTCTATGTGCCATAGTGATAGCCACCAAGAAAGCAATCTTCCAGGACCAGGACAGAAGTCTAAGATCCGTTTTAGCTAGAGGTTCGAAGGGTTTTCCTGTCAGCATCTTTAACACGACAGACTCTATGAAGGAATAGGATCTCTAATTGGAGGAACCCAATTCCTTATCCCCTGCAGGAATTGGCACATTAATGAATGAGTAAATACTGTAGAACCCTGAACCAAAACATGAAAAGCTGAAATTGCTGCAAGGTATACCCGCAGGGACGTAAGCTTAAGTCCTTTAGTGAGAAGTGAGTGAAGAAAGGTAAGTACACAGCTAACCAGAGCAGAACAAGGAAGAAAACCTTTGGAAATTGCAAATGAAGAAAAAGACCTCCACGTATTATCGTAAGATTTTTGGGTAGATGGTTTTCTCAATGCCAGAAGCACTTGATGCACTTTGTTAGATAATGAAGTCACATCCACTGAATCCTCCATGCCGTTAGTTTTATGGTGTTGACCATCTGGGTGAAGTATTTGGCCCCCATCCCTGCTGAGCAGTGTCGGTATCAGTGGAAGACAGAGGAAATGTCCCCCTGCTTGGTTGAGGAGAGCGGAAAATCACACCTGCCTTGGCCACCATGGGGTAAGTACAATGCAGTCTGTGGTGTCTGTTCGGATTTTTTGGATTGTCTTTGCAATCAGCGGGAATGGAGGGAATAGGTAAAACAGAGTTCCTGTCCAGCAGAGCTAGAAGGCGTCCCCTAACGATCCTCCTTCCAGACCTCCTCTTGAGCAGAAGAGCAGACATACTGTGTTGCAGGACTTCACAAACACATCTATCTGAGGGATGCCCCATCTTTTGAAAATGTGGCGACATACTAGATCCAGTTCCCATTTGTGCGCTGTCAACCAGTTTCGACTCAACACTTGGATATGATTGTGGGACAGCGAACTTTTGAATGACTGGAGTGCCTTCTTCACTGCCAGTATTTCTAGGGCATTGATGTGTAGACTCTTCTCCCCAACTGACCAGAGGCCTTGAGTCTGAAGAGGACCACAATGGGCCCCCCATCCTTGTAGAGAAATGTTGGTGACTAGGATTCGGAGGCAGCATCGAAAACGGCTGCACCTGTGAAAGGTTGTACAGTGTCATCCACCATAGAAGGCTGTTCGCTACTGACTTCGGTATAGTCAGTCGCAGGCAGTGGGCCTGTCTGTAGTCTGGCCATACTCTTAAGAACCAGATCTGAAGGTGCCTCATGCGGAGTCATGCCCAAGCCACCACATACACCGTCAATGCCATAAGACCCAGGAGTCTTTGAATCGTGAAATCGGTTGATTTGTGGGTGTGGAAAAGCCTTCTTTCCAGCTCCACTATGGTAGTGAGCCTCTCCTGCAGCAAATATGCTCTCTCTTCCATAGAATCCAGCATTGTGCCTTTAAATGGAATCCTCTGCATGGGTTTGAACATTGACTTTTCTTTGTTGATGTCTAGGCGCAGCAACTGCAGAAGATTTCTGACCGTTGTTATTGCACAATGAACTAGTCACTCTGACAATGCCACAATCAACCAGTCATCCAGATATGGAGAGACCTCTATGTGTTGAGTCTTTAGGTATGCACACACTACTGCCACCATCTTCGTAAATACTCCCAGAGCAGTGGCTAGCCCAAAAGGGAGGACTGCGAATTGGATAGGGATGTACGAATCCCTTACCTGGCTCTGCACAGGGGCATCCGCGGTGGGAGGGAGGCGCTCCATCCCTCCCCCCGGAATCCTTCCTGGCTGGCTCCGCTCTGTGGCGGCTCCTTGGAGCTGCCGGCCAGGGCCATCTGCAGCCGGAGTTCTGGCTGTGGCCAGGCTGCTGCGACTGCAAGTGGTGGCCATCATAGCGGCCGCCATTTGCGTCCTTCCAGGCTGCCATGATAGGCTACGTAAATAAGTACGTAGCCTATCACGGAAAGAGCAGGGGCGCAAACGGTGTAGTGGCCGCCGTTTGCGTCCCTGCTCTTTGCCGTGATAGGCTACGTAAATACTTATGTAGCTTATCACAGCAGCCTGGCAGGCGCAAATGGCGGCCGCTACGACAGCCGCCATTTGCGGCCGCAGCAGCCGGCCAAGAGACCAGCCGCCGCTGCCGGAGCCACTGCCAGAGGCGTCTCTGCATCCGCCCCAGGTAAGCTTCGTCCTGGGGGGATTCCGGAGGGTGGCGGGGGGTGGGAGGCCATTCCGCCATGGGTTTCGGGGGAATCATCACTGAAATCCGTGGCGGAATTCTCCGCCATCCCTAGAATTGGAAACTTTCTGGTCCAATAATGAATTGGAGGTACTTCTGATAAGACTCATGGATGACCACATGAAAATATGCATCTTTTAGATCCACTGCAGCAAACCAGACATCCTTCCTGAGAAGGGGCATAATCGTGGCTAGTGTATTCATTCAGAATTTTCTGGTCTTGACAAATTTGTTAAATTTTCTGAGGTCCATAATAGGTCAAAGTCCTTCGTCTCTTTTCAGTATCGTGAAATAGCCAGAAAAGAACTCGTCTTCTGTTCGGTATGGTAGAACTTGTTTGATAGCACCCTTGAGTAATAGGGTCTCCGTCTAATTGTAATATCTCCGATGGTGCCATTACTCTCGCGATACCATGGGGAGGGAGGACTTTGAACTCTATTTTGCAACCAAATTGGATCACATCGAGAACCCATGCATCTGTTGTTATCAGTAGCCAGTTTTGTAGATAGTGCGATAGAAGAAAGTTGAACGAAAGAGGGATGACCATTGGTCTCAGTTGAGTCAAAGCCTCCTCTTGGAAGAGTTGTCCTGTCTTGCACAAGACTGACAAAATCAGTGAAGAGGTTGATGTTTCCTCTAGTTCTGTTGCTGTGGAAAATGAGACACTCTATCTTGGTATTGTTGAGAATGTTGAAAAGGCTGTTGCTGTCGAAACCACCGCTTATACCTAGGAGAGTTTTGTTGGTATTGTTGCTCAATCCCCATTCTCTTCATGATGTTTTTGGCTTTCTGGATGGTGGCCGTTGCCTCATCCATGGCTGAATTGAAAAGGCCGTCCCTGTCAAAAGGGAGACTCAATGAAAGACTCTGGCCTCTGGGGTTAGCCCATTCAATCTCAGCCAAGCCTGTCTACTAGAGATGTATGAAAGTCACTTACCTTAGCTCCGTCCCTACTCGCGGAATCCTCGACGGTGGGGAGGCGATCCGGTCCTCCCCCCCTGGAATCCTTGACGGCTGGATCTGCTCCACGGCCAGGCCGCGGAGCAGCTGGCCAGGGCCATCCGCAGCCGGATTTCCAGCCAGGGCCGCCCGCAGCCAGATTTCCGGCTGCGGACGGCCTGGTGCGGACGCAAATGGCGGCTGCCGTAGCGGCCGCCATTTGCATCCAGCTAGACAGCCGTGATAGGCTACATAAGAATTTACGTAGCCTATCACGGCTAACGTAACCTCCCCCCAAAACGCAGCATATGCACATGGTGGTAGGGATGCACGAAAGTCACTTACCTGGTCTCGCAGCTTGCTTCGCGGTGGGGGGGAGGCGCTTCACTGTTCCCCCCGAAGTTCAGGCCGGGGGGGAGGCTTCCTGCCTCGCCCGGCCGAAATTCAGGCCGGGGAGAAGCGCCCCGTCTCCCCGGCCGCGAACTTCAAAAGAAAAAAACAACAATGCCCCTGTGATAGGCTACGTAACGATTAACGTAGCCTATCACGGCTAGATCTGCAAAGTCAGCCATGATAGGCTACGTTAATTGTCACGTAGCCTATCACGGGTGACTTTGAAAAAAAAAAAGCGCGTACACAAATGGCGGCCCCCATAGGGAGCCGCCATTCGCGTTCCTTATTTGGTCCCTGTAGTCTACGTAGAGATTTACGTAGACTACGGCGAAAATAAGGGCAACGCTATTTGTGTTGTCCTTATTTTCGCCGTAGTCTACATAAATCTTTACGTAGACTACAGGGACCAAATAAGGAACGCGAATGGCGGCTCCCTATGGGGGCCGCCATTTGCGTACGCGCTTTTTTTTTTTCAAAGTCACCCGTGATAGGCTACGTGATGATTAACGTAGCCTATCATGGCTGACTTTGCAGATCTAGCCGTGATAGGCTACGTTAATCGTTACGTAGCCTATCACAGGGGCGTTTTTTTTTTTTTTTTTACTTTTCTTGTAATGGCGGCGGCGGCAGCCGGTTGAAAGACCGGCTGCCGCCCCCGCCCCTGACGAAGACCTGCCGAACCGCCGCTGGGACCCACTGCCGGGAGGGACATTCGTGAAAGGTAAGTCCCATCCTGGGGGGGGGGCGGGGGGCGGGGGGGCGGAGAATTTCTCCCTGAACATCCTTCGGAGGACCGAATGCGTTGGCACTCGGCCTCCCGAAGTTTCAGGGAGAAATTCTCCCCCATCCCTACATGGCGGCGGCGGCCACCGCCATTTACATGGCCTATTTTTTGCCAACTTATCTTACGTCAATATTTACGTAAGATAAAACGGCGGAAAAAAAGGGGAACGCAAATAGCTTAGTGGATGCTATTTGCGTTCCCCTTTTTTTCCGCTGTTTTATCTTACGTAAATACTGACGTAAGATAAGTCGGCGAAAAATAGGCCACGCAAATGGCGGCTGCCTTAGCCGCCGCCATTTGCGTATGCTGCGTTTTTTGTTTTACATTAGCCATGATAGGCTATGTAAATTCTTACGTAGCCTATCACGGGGCAAGGACGGCAATGGTGGCGGCAGCAGCCTTGCTGTGGCCAGCCAGGAGACCAGCCGCTGCCACTGCCGCTGCCGGACCTGCCTCCGCCGTCGCCGAATCCGCCCCAGGTAAGTGCCATCCTGGGGGGGTTCCGCGGGGGGGGCGGGGGGGGCAGTAGGCCGTTCTGCCATGGATTCCAGGGGATTCTTTAGAATCCGGCCTCACTGGAATCCGTGGCGGAATTCTGCGCCATCCCTACTGTCTACAAAGGGCGATTGCTCCCACCATTGCCTTGGCTTCACAATCTGCCTGGTGGCGCATCGTGTTAATCTGTTGGCATGATAACTTCATTGCTTTGGTTTGAAAAACCCTAGCCAGTTCTCTTTGGTCCTCTGGCAGATGATCACACAAAGAACCTATCTTTTCCCAGAGAAACAGTTGGTAACGAGACATTGTAGCCTGATAATTGGCCACTTTGAGTCCCAGCGCCGCTGACAAATAGATCCTACGCCCCAGCAAATCGAAGCGATGGCCTTCTTTATCTGCTGGGGATATGTGGAGTCTTTGAGATTTCGCCTGAGCCGATTCAACAATGATGGAGTTTGGTCGCAGGTGTGTGAACGAAAATTCTGCTCCTTTCGGCTGGACCCTATACAACGACTTCAGACATTTTGATGTTGGAGCCATAGACGAATGTACCTTACAAGAACCCTTCACAGTCTGAAGCAGGGATGGAAGGAAAGGAATCGAAACTGGGGCTGCATACTCTGTATAGACTGCATTGAACATGGGGTCGTGATTTTTTTCTGAAGCTTGTTGCATTTTGATCCCTAACAACTGAGCCATCCGCAGTATCTGATCGGTAAAATGGTATGAATCTTCTGATGGTGAAGCTCCCTCTTGGGTTCCCAGAGTGTCTTCTGGTGATGTGTTGGAGGGTGGCACCGAAAAAAACTGATGTGGAATCTGACAGATAGTCATCCACGGACTGTGTTGATGACTCTCTTCTACCTTCCTTTAGGATGTACAAAAGTGACTTACCTGTTCGCGGATTCTGTTCGCGGTGGGGGGGGGGCTCCGTCCCTCCCCCTGGAATCCTCGACGGGGGGGAAGGCGATCCGGTCCTCCCCCCCGGAATCCTGCCCGGCCGGCTCTGCTCCGTGGCAGCTCTGTGGAGCAGCCAGCCAGGGCTGTCTGCAGCTGGATTTCCGGCCGCGGACTGGCTGGTGCGGATGCAAATGGCGGCCACCGTAGCGGCCGCCATTTGCATCCAGTCAGGCAGCCGTGATAGGCTACATAAGTCTTTACGTAGCCTATCACGGCTGGGCAACCCCCTCCCCCAAAAAACGGCATCTGCAAATGGCGGCGGCTACGGCGGCCGCCATTTGCGTTCCTTATTTTTCGCCATTTTAGTCTACGTAAATATTTACATAGACTATTACAGCAAATAAAAGGGGAATGCAAATAGCATTGTGGGCACTATTTGCATTCCTTTTTTATTGACTGTTTTAGCCTACATAAATATTTATACGTAAATATTTACGTAGGCTAAAACAGCGAAAAATAAGGAACACAAATGGCAGCTGCTGTAGCCGCCGCCATTTCCGTACGCTGTTTTTTTGGGGGGGATGGCTTGCCGTGATAGGCTACATAAAGACTTACGTAGCCTATCACGGCAAAGATCAGGATGTAAATGGCGGCCACGGCAGCTGGTCAAAAGACCAGCTGCCACCTCCGGCTGACCCGCTGGCAGAGCCGCCGCCATCCAGAACATCCACCCCAGGTAAGTCCCGTCCCAGGGGGAATCCGTGGGGGGTTGGGGGGGCCGTTCCGCCACGGATTTCGGGGGGCCGAATGCCAGTGCATTTGGCCTCACTGAAATCCGTGGCGGAATTCTCCGCCATCCCTACTTTCCTTATTCTCTTCCCCATGTCTCACCTCTGGGATTGGTGGCACAGGAATGGATGGAGAGACATGTACATCCCCAGGCCTCACCAGTATCTAGGGATGTATGAAAGTCACTTACCTTGAACGAAATTTGATTCGTGGTGGGGGGGAGGTGCTCCGTCCCTTCCCCCGAAATTCTGGCCGGGGGGGAGGCGCTCCGTCCCTCCACCCCCGAATCCTGGCCGGCCGGGGTGCAAATGGCGGCGGCTGTAGCCGCCGCCGATTGCATCTCTGCAGTCAGCCATGATAGGCTATGTAAATGTTTACGTAGCCTATCATGGCTGAGTAAAAACAAAAAACAAAAACCGCACATACGCAAATGGCGGCGCCCATGGGCGCCGCCATTTGTGTTCCTTATTTTGGCAGGTGTAGTCTATGTAAAGGGGCCGCGGTGGCTTAGTGGTTAAGACGCTGAACTGCAGACTGGAAGGTTGGCAGGTCAGCAGTTCGAGACCCGAGTGCCGCGTGACGGAGTGAGCTCCCGTCTTCAGTCCCAGCTCCTGCCAACCTAGCAGTTCGAAAGCAAGAAATTGCAAGTAGATAAATAGGTACCGCCTCGGCGGGAAAGGTAACAGCGTTCCGTGCACCTCAGTGTTTAGTCATGCCAGCCACATGACCACGGAAGCGTCTTCGGACAGCGCTGGCTCTTCGGCTTAGAAACGGGGATGAGCACCGCACCTTAGAGTCGGACACGACTGGTTGGGGACACCTTTACCTTTACCTTTTTAGTGTATGTAAACATTTACGTAGACTACGGCGAAAATAAGGGGAACGCAAATAGCATAGCATCTATGCTATTTGCGTTCCCCTTATTTTCACCGTAGTCTACGTAAATGTTTACGTAGACTAGACGTGCCAAAATAAGGAACGCAAATGGCGACGCCCATGGGCGCCGCCATTTGTGTACGTGCGGTTTTTGTTTTTTGTTTTTACTCAGCCGTGATAGGCTACATAAACATTTACATAGCCTATCACGGTATTTTTTAAAAATCTAGCCGTGATAGGCTACGTAAATCTTTACGTAGCCTGTCACTTTTTTTTTTTTACTGGAAATGGCGGCGGCGGCAGCCAGTCGGAAGACTGTCCGCTGCCGCCGAACTGCTGCCGGAACCGCCGCCGCTGCCGCCAGGAAGATTCGCCCAAGGTAAGTCCCGTCCCACAGGGGGGGGCGGAGGGGGCAGACTGTTTCGCCACCAATTTCGGGGGGCCGAATGCGCTGGCATTCGGCCTCCCCGAGATTCGTGGCGAAATTCTCTGACATCCCTACCAGTATCCACTCTGTAGATGCAGTCGACTCCTTAAAGAGGTGGATCATGGTGGAACTGGTGACGGAGGCAGAAAAGGCTCCGGCTGTGGTGGCTTTGATATTGTAGCTGAAGGTAATGGGTGATATTGAGGAGGTGTGTCTCTTCGCACATAATCACGGTCCATCCCTGAATATCTATCCCGTGCAATGCACCAGTCATCAAATTGGTAGTGCGTCCTCAGAGGCACAGACCAATTCAAATATTTATCCCAGTCTCTAACTGGTGATCAAGACCTGTATTATGGATCTCTGTCATATTGATCCCGATCAGGGGTTCTCAATCTATCTGATCACTTGGAATATGGTGAGAAATCTCTGAAGCGACGATCTGTCTGCAACCAAGTAGGGCATAGTGATGAAGAAGCTGGAGAAGGTGGAATTACTCTTGGTCGCGATATATCCCTAATTTCCCCTTCCGACACCGAAGCAGTGGGTGCCAATTCTGGTAGGAATATAGGAGGGGTTCTGGGACCCACTGTTGATAGCGACCGTGTCAGTACTGTAGGCTGTCATGGAGGGGTTAGTGCCTGTTCTGAAACTTTGCAGGGGCCAATGCAGGGAGAGGTTTCCCTGACTCTTTATGTTTCTTTTTCTTTTCTCTTTCAAAAGAAGCTTTCGAGGCTTTTGCCCTCTTTGAAAGCTTTTTTGCCGCAGAAACAGTGAGACTCCAACTGGGAGTAGGTAAGCCACTTTGGCCCATGTTTAGAGCTGAGAACTTAGAGCATGTCAGAGGAGAGTCTTGCGTTTGTTCCATCATCTCTCCAGACTGTTGTTTTGAAGTCCTTAACTGAGCAGAGTCCACCGCTTCTAAAGCTTTTTTCCACAGCACTGCTTTCAAGCGCTCTGAGCGGTGTTTCTTTGTTTCCTTTGTAAAGTTCATGCAATGGCGGCAAGTCTCTACTACATGTGACTAAGGAGAAAGATCAAGAAGAAAACAGAACTACTCAGCAAAAAGAACAGGTCTCTGAGGAGAACAAAGTTCCCGATAAACGTCCTTATAGCAAGGTGGTCGAAAGAGAATGGAGGAGGACGGCGGAAACCTACTGGGCAAGTGCTGTAGTCGGTGGGGGAAGGGTTCCGGCTGAAAAAGTTGCCTCAGCTTTGGAAGTTCCCCGATCGGTGCTCTGCGCAGGCGCAGAGCCCATATGTGTGATGCACAGAGACCACGAAGAAGAACTAGTTATTGCCTCATTGGTTAGACTGGTCCAGGTGAGATTGATTAAAAATAGACAGGGGCTTGATAATCTTAGATTAGTTGTCAATCTAGTTGCTTTAAACTCTGAAAGAACCAACCAGGCGGCCATCATTTCCTTGGATGCAGAAAAGGCCTCCGACAAATTTCATTGGAAATTTATTTTTACCTCACTGACTACTTTCGGTTTTCCTATAGAATTTTTGAAATGGGTTAAAATGTTATACTCAGCTCCAAGAGCGAGAGTAATGACTAGGTTTATTTTCAGCTTTTCTTTTTTTTTTTTACTTGGGTGGGGCACCAGAAAAGGTTGTCCACTTTCCCCATTGATATTCGACTTATGCTTGGAACCCCTGGCGTGTGCTATTAGACAGAACTGTGGTATTCATGGATTTGTGCATTCTGGCTTAGAATGTAAAATTAGCCTTTATGCTGATGATCTTTTGCTGTTTATTTTGAAATTCCCCTTGTTGATTCCAGCTTTGGTGAAATTGATTGATACTTTCAGTGATTTGTCTGGCTATTCAATTAATGGGTCAAAGTCAGAAACAATGCTGATTGGAGATAGGGTATACTCTAGCGCATCAGCCGACTGGCAATTTCGACAGTGCCCAGAGTTTATTATGTATTTGGGAATGATTATCCCTAGAGCTATATCTCAAATGATTATGTTAAATTTAAATAAGTTGATTAATGATATTTCACGAGGTATAGATAGATGGACATCTTTAAAGTTGAGTTTATGGGGTAAGGTTAATATACTTAAGATTAATACTATACCTCGAATTGTTTACATTATACGTGGGATCCCCTTACATGTACCTGGCAAATATTTCCAAAAACTTAATGCTTTGTTTCATAAATTCTTTTGGGGTTCCTTTCCACCAAGAATGTCTTTGAAAAGGATGCAGCTTACAGTTAAGAAGGTGGCTTTCTGGATCTTGCTACTTATCATCAGGCTTATTTGCTGACCTGTACTAAATCTTGGTCTTTTCCACTCAGATTTGATTTTCCACCTTGGTCAGTTCTGGAATCTTCCTGTCTGGAGCTTCTCTCCAAATGGATCGCATTAGGTGCTCAGAATATTAAGGCGGATAGAGCTCCTCCCAGAATCTTGGCTGGTTAGAGATGCACGGCGTATAATGTCACACCAATTACAGTTTGACCCATTTTCCCATGCCTAATTGACTTTGTGGGGAAATTCAAATCTAAGAATAGGAAAGAAAATGTGTCTGTGGTGGACCTGGACAAATAAAATGATCTTTACCCTGGTTCAATTATTGGGTGTTGAAGATGCTGAGTTTTTGCCATTTTCAACTTTGTGAGATAAATTTGATTTGTCTCGTACAACTGAATGGCAGTATTTGCAACTGAAACATTTGTTAGTAGCTAGATTTGGTCCTGCTGCGTTTACTGCCTTTGAGTCTCCTTTGCTACTGGAAACACTTTCTGAAGCTGACCAGGTATATTGACCCATGATTCATGTTTAAGAATAGGCATGGCTTTAAGCCCAGCCTTAGTTTACAGCAGAGAAAACCCCCCAATTCTTGCCCTGGATTTGCATCCCTTACCTCATCCCAGTGGAAAGGTGATGAAGAGACGGGCTTGAGGGGTTGGCCGTCCAGGTCCCTGGGAGGAAAGGCAATGATTCAACTCCAGCATTGGGAAAGGCAGCCATTTCTAGACAGCCCCCAGGGAAAGTCTGAGCACTTGTGGGGATGGGCATGAATTTGGAAGCTGCGAGGGAACTGAGCACGAGAAGATGAAAGCAGCCATGCTGGATGTGACCGGAGATCCATCTAGTCCAGTGTTCTGTTGCCTACAGTGTCCATCCAGGGGCCCCTGGGAACTGGGAAGCCCACAAGAAACGAACACAGTCAACATCCCCCCCCCTCCTGGGCATCAGCTTGATATTCAGAGGGATGGAGCTTCCACAGCCACAATGGCTCACAGTCCTGCCACGGATGCACCTCATCCTGTTTTAAAGCGCAGGGCCATGAACAGATCTTGTGGCAGTGAGTTCCACAGGTAGGTCATGCAAGGTGTGAAGAAACAGGTCCATTTGGCTCTCCAGAAGCTCCTGCCAATCACCCCTCTCCATCACCCCCCGTTGCAGCATTGTGAAGGAAGGAGAACTAAAAGTCCCTCCAGCAGACTTTTAAATCCGTTCTCCCTCCCCCCTTTTATTCCCCTGGGGAAAGTGCACCAATCCCTCAAGTGCTGGATTTGCCCTTCCGTGGAGAATGGGATACCTTGTGGCATTGCGGGAATGTCCCCCTCCTCGTCCTCGATGCTGCTGACGTTGGCTGAGGTGTCGTAGCACTGTGAAGGAAAGGGAGAGAACAATGGGTGTTCTTGTATGACTCTTCCCAGGGCTACTGAAAGGAAACCACCCCACACATCTAGCCGTGGGAGCCTCGCATGCAGACGCTCCCAGTTCAACCCCAGCATCTTCAAGTGGGGCCGGGAGCCACCCCTCTCTGAGCTCCTGCAAAGCCTCTACCAGTGAGTGCAGCCCAGGGCAGGGCAGACCACAGGCGGCCCTCTTGCGCGGCCTGGAATGCACCCACACCCAGGAATGCGCAGTTTGCCTCTGTCTCTATCTCTTTGCCTTTGCAAAGGGGGGGGGCACTCTAGAATACTCCTGTGAAGGTAGGAGCCATAGGGCTGCCAGGAGGATTGTCTAGGAACAGGACTCCCAAGGTGGGGCTCAGGAGCAGCTGGGGAAAAGGTTGGGGCGAAGGCAGAAGAGGGAGCGCGTGAGTGTGCGCGCGGGCGGAAGTGTACGGGCTCATTGCATGTGTGCATATGCAGGTGTGGCCCCCGGCCCCTCACCGGAGATTGGATGTGACCTTCGAGGGGCAAAAATGCTGTGCACCCCCGATAGAGACAGTATTAAGCCAGGTGGGCCTGTGGGCTGATCTCAAGGGAACTCATCCTCCAGTGGGCCCACTCCGTCCTGGAGCTTTCCTTTTGCCCTTGGAAGTGGCAGCAGCTGCACCAGGGCTCCTGCGTGCCATCTATTTGCCCCCCCTCCAAATGTGCCATGTGCCTGAGACAAGACCATGATGGCATCGCAGCGTTCCAGTGGCACTGTCGAGGGGGAAATGATGGAATGCAGGAGAAGTGATGGGGTGCCGTCCAAGGGGCGGCCTCCTCTCTGCTTTCCGCTCTGGCAGGAGCTTCCCCTCGCTGCACCTCCACGCGCTCTTCAGCACTGCGTCCCTCTGGCTCCAGGGCACTGAGAGGAGAACGAAGCCACAACACCGGAGAACAGGGAACGACTGGAAGAGCCCTGTTGGGTCAGCCCAGGGGCCCGGTCCCTTGTCTCCAGCAGTGGACAGCCAGATGTCTCGAGGAAGCCCACAAACAGAGCATAGCGGCAATGGCCCCAACCAGTGTTTGCACCCTAGGGACAGTATTCTCCTCAGGAACTTGCTGCCACATAGTATCGGGGGACCAGAGGCAAGACAGGATGGTGCTTCCCGTAGGTTTAAAGTCTGTGCACAGAGGGAAGTTTGGCCATCACAGCTTCTCTCCTCCCTGCAGCATTCTGGCATGAGAAGCACCAATTCCCACATTCCCCCTTCTGAACAGAGCCAGAGCTGTGGCTAATGGATCAGTGGCGGTGTGTGTGTGCATGTGTGTGTGTGACACTGCTCCGGACTAAGTGCAGGCTCAGGGTTCAGGAGGTCCCAGGGTCAACCCCCAGCACCTCTTTTACCAAAAAGTCTGAGGGCCTGGAGGGGCTTTTCTTTGGGCATTGCTGGGCTGCTGCTACTCAGATTAGATGGCATGGCACTGATCCTTAACTGTGAGCCATGGAGAGTGAAATATTTTGAGAGGCTGATCCCCCCCCCCCGTGCCCCCAGGAGAACCTGCTTTTGTGCTGGAATCTCAAACCTCACCTGTCATCACACACCTAAGAACCAGGAACTGCATTGTTCATAGAGATTCCTTCCTACCCTTGTCTCTCCCCTCCTCTCACCACTGCCAGTATTTAGATCTGCACTCCCAAGCCTTTGCCTTCCAGAAGTGTAGGACTACAGGTCCCATCATCCATGGCCCAAATGCCCACACTGTCTGGATATGGTGGGAGTTGTATTCCAATGTATCTGAAAGGTACCAGGTTGGGGAAGGCTGGTTTAGACTGTAAGCTCCTTGTGGGCAGGGACCTGTCCTTTGGGGCTGACATACTCTGTCAGCCCCATTGAGAGGTGGTGGTGGCGCTTCAACCGTAATGAGCAGAAGTTGGGGGCAGATTATCCTACCTCAAGGAGCCAGGGGGTCTTCTTCTGCCAGGGTGGTCAAAGTGCAGGCAAAGGGACATCCCGTTTCCAATTTCCCTGGAGGAAGAGGGAGAGCCGAAATCCACCTGGGTCGGGGGGGCGGGATGGAACTGGCATTGGTGCCCACCTGGCCATCCCAAAGAGGCCAAGAAGGATCCCATCCTACAAGTCTCTGACCTGACCAAAACATTAACCCCGAGCCCTGTTTTCCCCAAGCCTCTTTGGGGCCAGACGGTCAACACTCACTCTGGATTCTTCTTCCTTCCTGAGCAGAGGTGGCGCTCAGTCACAGGCAGGCAGGAGCGAAGCTGAGCGCTAGCAGGAGCCACCCAACGGTGCTTCTGCCTGCAACAAAGTCCAGAGATTCAAAGAGCAACATCGGAATTTGCAGCCCCTTCGGAATGAGCCGGGCCGGCTCGGAACCTCAGTGTCACGGCAAGCATGGAAACACACACGGCACTGGGATCCAGAGCAGCAATGGCCACGGTTTGAATCAAAACTCGTAACGTGTCCCTCTCAGGGCCCTGTCCTGGTCGTGGGGCTCAAGAGACCAGGTTGCCAACTCATTGACTGACCCTGCTCCTGCACCTTGAACGACAGCCTGCCACCTATGAATGAAACAGGTGAAAATATTCCCATCACACTATCTCCACTCCAAGAGAAGCCTCACCTCCTAAATTTTTGCATGTTGTTAAAGGCACAAGAGCCAGGTCAGGTGTTTTTTGTTTGGTTTTTAAGTTTCCAACCTTCCAGGCAGGGATGCAGAGTGAGAGAACATCTGTAGGCCAGAGGCCTCTGGTCATGCAAGTTTCCAAGCAGTGCTTTATTCTTCTGTTTGCACAACATGTTGCCCACCAAGCGACAGGAAGCCCATCAGACTCCTCTTCCTCCTGTATTATTATTATTACTATTATTATTGCTGTTATTATTATTGTTATTAATAATTATATGAAGTGCCTAAACATATTAAGCACTATACACAGATCAAAAACAAGATGGTCCCTGACCACAGCCTTACAGTGTAAAAGACATGACACCAAAGGAAAAAGGGATGGGGCAGGAAGAGGAAAGAAAGCAAATCCAGACATCGCGTGTTAAAGTTACAATGTTCTGTGTGGTTTGCCAGCAGGTGCTTAACCCGTCTGTGGATTTTGTGGTCCCTGGCAGGTGGCAGCAACCATGGGAGGTTCGTCAAGCTCTTGGTTAGACGCCATCTTTGGCTGGTGTGCAGCGGTTGGCCTGGAGGGTCACAACCTGGGCAGGATATTTGTGAAAGAAGAGGTGCTGTGGCACAGGCAGGCCTGGAAGTTGTAACTGCTGGCCTGGAAATCCTCCCCTCTAAGACCCTCCGGTATTTACAAAGTGCTGAGGGGAGGAAGGCAATCTGTACATGCTCAGAGGCACTCTCATCATTCTTGCTTCCTCTGTTGTGGGGCTGAGATTAAGGCACTGAAAAGAGGTCCCAGGATTTAGCTTATGTCTGAAAGAGCCAACATGGCTGATAGGAAGCATCCTCAGAGACAGGCCCACCCTGCTGGTCCTTCATGGGGGTCTGGCACCCCCACCTTCAGACATTTTTACAGATGTGTGAGAGGATCATGTTCTCCTTTGCTTAGGGTAACCCAGGGAATTGGGATATGCTACCTCCTTCCTTCCCTGATGTGCCGTGTTCAGGCTTCCATGAGGGGTTTCACACCATGTGGCACTGTGCTTGGGCAGGAGACAAGGGGCTCCTTCACACTGAGCTCTGATCCTGCGATGAAGATGGCTCCTTCAGGGAAGTTTGCAGGCTCTTCACATGACACTGTGACCCTCCAGGGCGTCTCCTGCACTAAAGAAGAGGAGCGAGATCCATGAAAGATAACGGAAGACTCAGATACGGGGAGGAGAAGGGGGTGGGGGGAAAGGGAGCATGTGAAAAAGGGAGTCGTCGTGATCCTGCATTTAAAACGGAAGCAGAAAGCCCCGTTCTAAATGCAGGATTTTAGGCTGGTGTAGAGACGCCCCTGGAGGATTACTGAAACGACAGAGCCGTATACAAGCGCATCTGAAGATGCATGGCTGTTAGTGAGGTATCTGGACACAGTACAGGAGGCTGTGATGAAGCACCAGGCCCAAACCACCCACAGCAGAAAGGCCAGTATGATCCTCAAGCTCTGCTACTGGGGAGTTTGTTCTGCTCAGTAACGAGTGTCAGCGAAAGGGGTGATATGGTACGTTTAAATGAAGACATTGGGGAAAGTAACAAGATGTTCAGCCTGTGTCTCTGGCCTGACGAACGAGAGGTCCAGGAAGGTCATCCTGGGTGGTCCATAAGTGGAATGAAGCCCTGTGTACGGTCATGGGGACAAAGCGGACCTGAGCTCAACATTTTCCAAGAAGCAGCATCTGCTAGGCCCAACACGATCTCTCAGGCGCCCCAGAGCAGCATCTGTGGGGCCCACTGAAAAGCAAGAAGGACCAGCAACGTCAGCCAGCACAATCGTAAGGGACTCCGGGCCTGATCTGGAGGACCATGGCTGGGCAGTTGGTGACCGGAGCAGCAGAGTCGCTGGATGACAACTCAGAGAGAGGGGCACATCGGAACGGGCAGACGCGCAGCAGTGGAAGGTGCCACTGAACGCGGTCTCTCAGCCCGACCCACGCGACAGTGGAGACCACCAGCGTGGTGCTGAGCCTTTGCCACAGGCTCCCAGAACCAGGCTGCCAAGCACTTCCTCGCGATGCCTGTGGCACTGGGCGCCCGCAAGGCCGCCTTGGAATGTTGGCCTGGCCTGAATCGGAATGTGAGGGGGCCTTCCCCTTGGGGAGAGGGTGGCGAACAGAACCGGGGGGGGGGCGTGTTTGTGTCTGTGTGTGTAATGTTAAGGGGAGTGGGACAGGGGAGCTGGGGGGAGGGCGGAACGGCAGTTGGGGCTGGACTGTGGCAGGGTCTGAGGGCAGCCGAGGCAGCTGCCTTGCAGAAGCGAAGCAGGTTTGGGTCTAGTCAGTGCTGGAAAGCCCATGCAGGCACCTCGACTTCTTCAGTGGCACTAAGTTTCTCTTTCCCTAGAAAAGGGTTTCCCCTACCCATTTCCTGGGAACTTTAGGTTAGCACTTAGGTTTCTGTTCTTGGCCACTGCCCCACCTGGCCCCAAAAGCAGGGCTGGGTCCAGCAGCACCCCCGAGCTCCTCACCTGATTGCAAAAAGGTATTACAACTCCTTTGCTTACCTTATAATTGTATTTCTAGGGTTTCCAAGTCTTGTAATGTTTTCAGGAGTAGCATCGTTCAGTCAAAACAAGCAGGATTTATCTGAGCTGCCTGCTGGCCCAGGAAGGCTCTCTCTCCTCCTGGAAAGTACGCCGAATGCATGTCCGGCTGCCATTCCTGAGCAGAGCAGTCTCAGAGATAACTGCTTCTTGACTCGTTGGATGTGTGTGTGTCTGTGTACATTAAAATAAATAAATAAATAAATAAATAAATAACATTTAGAGAGCAATCCTATGGCCACTAGGCAGTGCCTAGAGGGCCAGAGGGTTTTCGGTTTCTGGGAACCAACCTCAGAGCGAGGGCTCCAAGCTTGGTTCCCAGAAATGGCGCTCGCTGTCCCCTTCCCCGCCTCCTCGTAGGCAGTGCGATTCTGACTGTTCTCTGCACTCAGAAATGGAGAGGGTGAGAAGCGGCAAGCGGGTGTTCCCAGGGGAGGAGAGGAGACCGCAGAAGCTTCTTTATGAGGCTTCCTATGTGCTGCATGGCCTCCCCTCCTTCCTCTCCAACAAGCCCCAGCTAGACCGCTGAAATTGTATGTCTAGCCGAATATGCAGGGCAGCTGGAGCACGGAGGAGAGGATTCCCTCCATGCTCCACCTGCCCTACATGGGATAGGCGTCAGCCTTGGAGTTCGGAGGTGGACGTCTGTCTCCCTAGGATTGCGCCCTTAGGATTGTCCCCCTCTGCAAATACCCATGGATGGGGTTCAGGCAGTGATCCTTGGTATGAGAGCTGGGGTGTTACAAACGTGCCCCCCATTCCATTTGTGAAATGTTGTAAATGCTCCAAGCGTCCCTCTTCCCAGGGAGAGCTTCCCATCTTCTGGTCCCTGCACCTGGTAGATCGCTGAGCTCACGCCCTCCCTGCTTTTGGCTTTGGGGGATGACTCCTCATAACACCCTCCATTTGAGTTGCTGATGTTATCCTTCTCCGGGGTCTCTGGAGGAGTCTTTACATTTCTGAGAGGAGTCAGTCTGGCTCTAGTATTCCATGCATACAAATATGCAGTGCAGCTCCTTGATGAGGGGCTGGGCGTTCGGAGCATATCTGTGCTTAAAATTACTTTAAACATGGAAACACCATTTCGCCCACAGTGCCTCTTCCTAAACAAAGGAGATGGCCACAAAGAGCCCGAGGTTGCCCACACATGTAGAAAAGGCAACGGGGGGAGGGGGGGCAGAGAGTAGGAAGAGGTAGGTTTGCCCGTCTCAGCTGGCACAATGTCTTGTGCTGGCCCTGGTTCCACCTGTGCCGTGTTTGCCACACTTGCCCCTTACGCTTGAACTTCTTTCCGGTCTTAATAGAGACAAGTGTAACAGTGGCAGGTCAGAAGAAATCCAAGAGGTGCAGCTTTTTCTAGGACTTTCTGCATGCTGCAAAAAGTTACACCTATTGAACTGGAGAATGAATGCTAATTTCTCCTCTGATGCCTTGATGGATTGTGCTCATTCTCAGCATCTGACAGACCATCTTTGTGTCAGGCAATTAGCTTTCAAATGCTCCTTTTCAGGTTTATTTGCTTGCATTGATTGATGCTTCTGACTCGTGTTTTGTGGATGAAGATGAAAAAAAGCCCTTGTGTAACTATGTTATTTATTTCCAGTCAGCTAAAGCGGATATTAATTCAGCCATCTTGTGGCGTTCAGACTAATGCTTGGGTAACATGCACATTAAAAACGTTTAGAGACATGGGAAGATTTGGGGCTGCTTCATTGCCATGACAGTCCCACAAGAATACCACCCCATGGGGGCTTTTTCCAATGTGTTTGGCAGTGTGGTTCCCTCCCACGCTCCCAACTGGGACATGTTTGTATTTCAGGCTTTTATGTGCGGATGGTTTGTTTGCATGTTTATAATCCAAAAGTTGCATAATGAATACATATTGCTACGCTCACCTAGTTGTTTCAGAGCCTTTCTACATGAGGTTTTTTGCTATTATTTAGAAAACGCATTATAAAGTGCCTTGTAACTAGGGATGGCGAAGAATTCCACCATGGATTTCAGTGAGGCCGAATGCACTGGCATTCGGCCCCCCAAAATCCGTGGCAGAACAGCCTGCCCCCGCCCCCCCACGGATCCCCCTTGGGACAAGGCTTACCTGGGATGGATGTTCCAGACGGCAGCGGGTCCGGCGGCAGGTCCGGCGGCGCCTAGTCTTTCGACCAGCTGCCGTGGCCGCCATTTACATCCTGGTCTTTGCTGCGATAGGCTACATAAGTCTTTACGTAGCCTATCACGGCAAGCCATCAGAAAAAACACACACAAAAACCATGGCGTAGGCAAATGGTGGCGGCTATGGCGGCCGCGATTTGTGTTCCTTATTTTTCGCCATTTTAGTCTACGTAAATATTTATGTAGACTATTACGGTGAAAAAAAAGGGGAATGCAAATAGCGTAGTGGGCGCTATTTGCGTTCCTTTTCCCACCCGCCGTTTTAGCCTACGTAAACATTTACGTAGACTAAAACGGCGAAAAATAAGGAACGCAAATGGCGGCCGCCGTAGCCGTCGCCATTTGTGTACGCCATGTTCTTTTTTTTTCCCCCAGCCATGATAAGCTATGTAAAGACTTACGTAGCCTATCATGGCTGCCTGGCTGGACGCAAATGGCAGCTGCTACGGCGGCCGCCATTTGCGTCCGCACCAGCCAGTCCGTGGCCAGAAATCCAGCTGCGGACGGCCCTGGCTGGCTGCTCCGCGGAACTGCCGCGGAGCAGAGCCAGCCAGGCAGGATTCCAGGGGGGAGGACCGGATCGCCTCCCCCCCCCGTCGAGGATTCCGGGGGGAGGGACGGAGTGCCTTCCCCCCCCACGAACACAATCCGCAAAAAGGTAAGTGACTTTCATACATCCCTACTTGTAACTGTGCAGTTCTGCTATACCACAGCACCATCTAATGGTTGTATAATGAAACGTATAGAAAAGCAGAGAAAGCAAGCCCCCAGCAAAAAGCCCATGTAAAGGAGCCGATCTTAATCCTGCAAAGAATCCAGAAGGAGAAGCCCCAGTAAAGGTGCAGGATAAATGCCTCATGTAGAAATGCCTTCAGCAGTAAGAAATTCCAAGGGTACAGTGCTAACCTGGGTTCATTTTCCTTTCACTCAAAGTTTATGGTGTTTTGTAATATTTGAGTTTACTGCTGAAACACTCCAGCAGACAGCCAAACCCACTGCCCTACAACAGATCTCCAGAGAGAGAGAGAGTTTACAAAGTCCCCCAAAGTTCTCTCTGTCTTTCTCAGTCTGTCTCACTCCCCAATTCAAAACTGCAGTTTCTTTTGTTTCCTTTTACACAGAGACTGAGATTACATCAGGTAGGTCATGGGAGTCTGGAGAGAAAGAAAGGCATGCGCCCCCATGCATTTCTTTGATCAGTTTTTCCAATTTAGAACATTCAAGAGTGGTCCTGGATCAAGAAGCAATCTACTGACAATTAGTTCCCATAAAGACATATCACCTGAATATCCCCGGCTATTAACACTCCTTTAGTGGTCATAGAAATGTGTGGCTATTGTGGGCGTTATTTAGCTACTGTGGTTTTAAAGGTTCATAAAAAGAGAGAGAGAGAGAGAGTCCAGGAGGGTTGTAAACAGAGGTTGGGGAGGGATGGGGCACTAGGAAGCAGAAGGGGAGGAACAAGATGAGAGTAGGAGGGAGGGGACAGGCTTTCTAAATGATTATGGGACGAGACTCCACCCAGTAGCCACCCAAACCATTTGCAGTAAACTGTGTTGGACCTGCCCAGGGCCCCAGGCTACCACTTGGATCATCCGGGCGTTCATCCCCGTTTGCCCTCCCAATGGAGCAGATTCGACTGTAGTAAAAACTGCAAGAAAGCGGAGAGCCAACTCAACCCGTAGCCATGGAGACACCCCCCCCCCAGTTTCTTCCAGATATGTGGGGCAGAAAAAGCCACCTTGGCATTTGGGCTGTGCCTTCCTCTGCTATGGGGGGTGGGGTCACTTGCAGGACATTTTGGCTTTGTTTCGTACCCCTGTGTTCCTTCCTTGAGCCCCTTGGAAAAAAGGAAAGGGCAAGAGCATACAAATCATTGGTCTTCTTTTCTTTTGGTGAGTTCAGCTACAAGCTCTGACAAAACCCTGTTTCCTGCTCACCAGAGAGGGACCGTCTGGGCCGCTGGTCACTCTTCCACTTGGGGTCCTAGTACTGTGAATGAGAAGAGATGCAACCTCAAAGGTGGCAATGGCCTCCCATGGGCACCTTAGGGGAGCTGACTTTGGCATGTACAGAGTAACTTCTTTCTTAATGAGCAGCTACCACAGCCAGCCACTTCCCAATCTGCGCCTTCCTTCCCTATGCTTCTTACATGATTTCGCTGCTCAGATCCTTCTGTTTGAATGAAGGATGAGAACAGTGAGGGTGTGATGTGGCTTTTTCTGTGGTAATCCCAAGGCCTTGCCTTGCTTGCCGAGTCTGCGTATTTTCAGATGGTGACATTTAGCCTCCTTGTTTGGATGGGCTTTCCGGAAGTTACAATTACGTTGTTCGTTGCCAATGCCTATTATTCCCATTATCCCATTATAAATAACTTTCTGTGTGAGGGGTATTACATCAGATTTATGTTTCTATAGTTGTTTTTAAATTCAAGGATTTTAAAAAATTGAACTGTGATACTGATTCCATTGTCTGTTTTAGTAAGAAAAATGCAAATCCTGTATTTGTAGCTCCAAGTCTGGTATCTAATAGACCAAATTAGATTGCTAGCTGCCTCAATTTTAAGAGACAGGGTATGATTTAAATTTCCTAAATACATTTCTTAAACCCAGCTGCTAGTGCTTGCTGCAGACCTTTGGTAAAATAGTGCCATTCCAACTGACTAGCTCTCCGGTGTTATATTAGTCTTTCAGAGCTTTTGTATAATTATGTATGCTGAGTACATTTTATTTTAATATTGTACATTTTATGTGCAGATATATGATGGTAATCAAATTTATCTGTCTTAAATAAGCCTCTTCTCTTGCTTTGCAATTCAAGAGGGTGCTGTTAGCAGCGGGCCAACTAAAGGCACTTTCTTTGGTATTTGGTGGCAAAATAATTTACCGTGCAATCCTATCCATATCTACTCAGGGGGTAAGTCTCATTGAGTTCAATGGGGCTAATTCCCAGGTAAGTGGGCATAGTATTGCAACTGTAGGCTTTTATAGGTAAAAACCAACACTCTGATTTTTGTTCATAAGGTATCAAGACAGAAGCTGAAGCCCCTGTTTCAAGACTGTTCATGGTAGCTCCGCATAGAGTTATGATTTCAGTAGTTTAGCGCTAAAGATTAATGTGGAATGAATCAGTTTCTTTTAAGGATAAGGTTGTCGCACTGTCATTTATCATGGAATCATAGAGCTGGAAGGGGCCATTTCGGCCATCAAGTCCAACCCCCTGCTCAGTGCAGGAATCCAGTTTAAAGGAACTCTGACAGATGGCTGTCCAGTCTGTGCTTGAATACCTCCAGCAACGGAGACCCTGCCTCCTCTGTAGGCAGGTGGTGCCATCGTCTGACTGCTCTGACTATTCGGAAGTTTTTCCGGGGGGGGGGGGATCTTCACGACAACGGAATGAGATGCGTGTTGGAATATTACCTGGATTTTCATGGAATTGGCTTTGGTCCAGCAGGGACAGATGAAGCAAGATAAGCCAAGTGTAGTGTACCTTTAAACTCTGATTTTCAGTGTTTGAAAACATACTTCCAGGTGGTGTGGGGGGAGTAGACCTGAATGTCATCAAACTGGCAGGGGCTGCTCAACCAATGAGAGAGGCTTGTTTCCTGCCCCTGTCCAGGCTCCCCACTGCTACTACATTATGAATGGAGAGCAACTAATTTTCCCCATGTGTGCAGATTTCCCTGAAGAAACCCAAATCCCCAGTTCTCCAGTGCAGCATCTGAAGGCTCCCAAGAGCTCCCCTCATCCCAATTTCACTGTATCCCAGCAATCTGCTGCAGAGTTATTGCTCCCACCCCATTTTCCCCCATGTACTTTTGCCTATTGTTTCCAACCCCCCTTCCAACCCCTCCCTTTTACCTTCTCCCTGCTCGCAATGAGAAGCTCCTGTAAACCCGAAAGAAGTGGAGAAGGGACTTTACACAACAACAGAGAAACTACAGAACATCAAAGAAGCACAACATCACAATAGCGATTTAAGAGAGCAACGGATAACCGAAAGAGTGTTTTAGGGCCAGTTACTAAAGTTAGCCTTTAAACCTTTCATTGCAGGAAGTGAGATTTATTTCTTACATGCACAGAATGGGGAGTATGTTAAAGATTAAAAACAGGCTAGCTAAGATGAATGAGTGTCCCCGCTACTGAGGTAATGTGAGGGGTCACTGCTACACTCCTGGGGATTTTCTCAATGGGAAAACTTTGGGGAAACAAGAGGGAATGGGGCGCCCCACCCCCTTGACTATGTCACTGCCAGGTCACAGAGGCACATCCAGGATTTAATGCCAGGGGAGGGAGGACATTGCACACTGTGGTGAAACCACCAGGGAGCCACTTTCAGTAAAAAAAAGTCAGAGTAAAAGGAGCTTCAGCAAATGCGGCTTTTCAAGAGGGAAGCGGCTGGTTGGCAGTGGATTGGTGACAATGTCATTGTCATGAAGGAACTCAAACTGCTCTAACTTCGCACTAAATCGTCCATGAAGACAGATGTGCCTAAGCCTGTTATTTTGTGTCCCACGGTCTTGGATGATGGAGAGGTTGCAGCCTTCTTCTGTTTGACAACCCATTTTGGTATCATATCCCCCCCTCAGTCTTCTACTCTCAAGGCTAAACATAACCAGTTCCTTCAATCTTTCTTTATAGGACTTAGTTTCTAGTCATCTGATAATCTTTGCTGCCTTCTCTGAACTTTTTCCAGTTTATCAGAATCCAGAACTGAACACATTATTCAAGGTGAGGTTTAACCAGTGCAGGGTAGAACTACGAGTTCTCATGATTTTGAAACTATGCTTCTACTGATGCAACCTAAAATTGTATTTGCCTTTTTTCCAGCCACATCACACTGTTGACTCATATTCTGCTTGTGATCAATTACAACTCCAAGATCCTTGTCACATATATTATTGCCGAGCCAAGTTACCCCTCATTTGATTTTCTGGAATATCAGAATACAATTTCCTATTCAGCAACAGTTGGTAAAAGTAGGTCTCTCTCTCTCTCTCTCTATTCCTTTTTCCCTTATTGTCAAGAGTCTGAAGTTTACAGAAGTATTTTACTTTGCTCCCTATGTTTTAGCTCATTCAGAGAAAGGAGTGAACCCCTTCCCTTGCCCTGATAAAGTGACGGCAAGCCAGCACAGACTAACTTTCTGTGCCACAACTTTGTGTTTGGAGGCAAGCAAGATCCCATCATTGCAGTCATTATTTCTAATTGCAGCCCTTGTTTTTTCTAAACAAAAGCAGCGAAGCTGGATGTTAAACAAAGAGTTGTTGCCATTCTACAAATGTTTGCCACCATAGAGTCCATTTGCTAAATGGACAAAAAGCATAAATGTATTTTGTAATCTGGCAGATATAAACATGGCTTGTGAGCCAATGCGTTGAAATGAAAGTGAGCCAAATACCAATTAAGAAACAAGGCATCATTTATTTAAATAAAGAGGATGGCGAGCCACTGGGAAACGCTGCCCAGATGAAGGACAGATTCTCCACTACTTAACCTCCTCTAGACAAGGGGGCATGCCTCACGTAATCTGCTGCTGCCATGGGAAACTCACAATCCCTCCATCCTGGAGAATTTTGAGTCTTAAAAAAATGGATGGTGGAAGGGACTAGGTGGTAACATACACAGCTTGTACTGCAGCCAATTCTAGTTTCCAAAGGGAAGTAATTCAAGGCCTGAAGAAACCTCCCTCTGGGTGGGAACAAGATTTGAGGGGTGGAAGGGAATTCTTGACCAGAAGGCAGATTTTAATCCTCCCCCCCCCTACTGTTGCATATAAGGACTGGAGGAGTGGGATGTATTGTAGTCACAACAAAATACATGTTTCCCACCTCCCAAAAGATGTTTCCCCAAGGTCTCCCAATTCTAAAGCCTGGTGGTGCCAGCAACCAGAAGTAGGTTTAAGTTTGGATAAAGTTTGTTTGGATGAAAATGAACAATTGTTGCTCCAGTAACATTAAAGAAAAGCCACTGATTCCAATACAAACAAAGGTATAATCCCCACTCCCCTTAATTTCACATTTCATACAATAGAAATGGAAGAAGACAGAATTTTGGCCATTTGAAAAGCATGTAATTACATCACAATACACAAGATGACCCACTGTCCCAAAACAACAACAACAACAACAACAACAAACACCTTTGTGCAACAGTTTTTTCTGCTGATTTTTAGTTTCAGGATCTCTTTAGATTTTCAGCTGCAGAAGACGGAATAGCTAAGACACAAACAGTTCTGATTCTTCAAAACCTGTCACAATTTTCAGCATCCACAATAAAAAACTCTGAATGAATAGTTTATTATTTATTGATTTTGAAGGGAAATGCCTGAAAACAACACTTTTACAGTGCAAGCCTATGTACGTCTACTGAGTTCAATGGAACTTACTCTCAGGTAAGTGTGTAAACACTGGGTAAGGACTAAGCCTCACTGAATGCAGTGTGACTTAATTCTGAGTAAACCTTCACAGGATTGCGCTGTTAGGTGGCAACATTTACCCAGGAGTAATCCTATTAAATTCAGTGGAATTTGCTTCAGAATAGACAGGCATAGAATTGTGTTGTTAGTTATTTTAGAATATTCCCTTCCAAATCCATCCCCCAAGCTTTCTAATTGCAACTAAAAATTGTGCCAAAGAGGGAAATCCACCAGGATGTTTCTCACACGAATCCCACTGAAATGAACAACTAGAGCTCCTCCACATCCTTCAGTACATCCTGGAACATCCCTGTGGATTGTGCCTGTACTGTTGAAAGAATAATAATTCCTAATGGATGGGAAACGTATGGAAGTAATGTGCTAGACCTGCCCATACCAATGGAAAGACTAAAGCATTGTTCTGAAATGTATTTTGCTGACCACAGATGATGATATGAACTTCCCATTAGAGTATGAGACGTACACGCAAAACACACACACACACACACGTTGTTGGTTGTTGTTGTTTTTTTAAAAAAATGCCATCACGAGAGGTTGAACCCCACTGGAGAAAAAAAAATATAGTCAAAATATTAACAACAATGGAAAAATAATCATCCTTGACCAGTTACGAAGACCAGGTCATTGCCTATTCCCAATGGAGTCCTTTTTGGTAAGAAACGGTCTGTGTAGCAGATCTTCAGCCTAAAGGCCCCTTCATGTTTTTGGGTTGGTACATTGGCTGCTCCAGAGGCATCATGCCAAAGCAATCGGAGGGGTTGCAGTGACCTGCTTTCCCAGGAGGCCCTGTAATTCCCGGTGGGCCTGGGATGCCTGGAATACCCTGCTGACCCATAGGCCCTGGAAGACCAAGCTTGCCATACCCTGGTGGCCCTTGGATCCCTGCAGAGAGGAAAGGAGAATGGGATAAAGAGCAGGGGCATTTCATAGGATCCAAAAGTTTTTGTGCTTTCCACTTCCTGAAAAGGTAGGAGCTCCAGGGGAAGCTGTGTTTCCTTATGAGAAGAGAGGACTGGAGACTCATGAGCTATGTATTTACAAATCTAAATGCTAAGCATGATAGGCAGGCAGGCACTTTGCCTCTAAAGTGCTACCAGTTCCCTCCAAAGCAAGAGAATGCTTCTGAGGCCCCCAACCCCAGCCTGGGCCTTGGCAGGTGCCCAGCGATGCCAGTTCTGATGTGGCCCTGCTCCTTCATGCCAGGGAGATGGAAGGCTCTCTTTCCCAAGCACTTCTGTCCTGTCACTCACATCCACACCTTGGTGTGATTTGCTTTCCTGACTCCAAATATCAATCAGCCACCAATGCTCAATAAGGATTCAACTGAAACTAGACAAAAACCTTGAGAAAATGTCATCCCCTCACTGTGGGTGACCAGAGCAAAACTTTTACCCTTTCCTGTACTAAGATGTAATAGCTGAATTCGAATGCATCTTTAACAGTCTATGCAACGGAACTCAACCTTGCATTCTGTGTTAAATAATTTGGAATAAACTACCAACCCTTTGTGGATTAAACTCTCCATTTCACCAAGAAGTACAAATGGAAAGGTCAGAAAAATCCAGCCTTTAAATGACTTTGAATGTGAGTATAATAGGGTGGTTTTAAAATGCTACCTTTTACGTAGCAAAAAGGTAGCTGAAGCCATGCTGTATAAAAGGCTGAAATTTTATGCATACCTCCCTGGGAGTAAGCTTCACTGAATATAGCAGGACATACCTTTGAGTAAATTTGCATAGAATTGCAGTGTTGGAGCTGGATCCAGATTTAGTCATACCTAGAGTAAACCCACTGAAATCAATGGGACTTGAATTAGTCATGACTAGTTTTCAGTTTTCAGTGGGTCTACTTCAAGAATGACTAACTCTGTATCCAACCCCTGGTCTGCAAAAAGACCTGTAATTTTGATCTCTAGGAAGCTCTGAGTGTCTTTTACAAGTCTCAACACTTTACAAGAGCCCATCATGAAAGCAAACATATTAGAAAGGAAGCCTGCCCTTGAGCTTAGAAAGAAGGGGGCTTTACCTTGAGGGCCTGGGGGTCCTGTCTCTCCCATGATTCCAGTCCCTTTGTCTCCTTTTTCTCCTTTGGCACCAGGCTCACCTGTACGAAGAGAAAGAGAATGGAAGAGAATGTTCAAGGCAGCTGACATATCTTTGGCACCTACAGATTTTTCTTCACATATTGAGTATGTATATTGACTCATTCTTCTTCACAAGGTTGCTTATGATGTTGCTTTTTCTGGGCACTGATGTTAAGGCTCCTATGACCTGTGTCTCTTTTGAATGGTTAAATGTAGGTCAGATTCATGCCCAATTGGGACCTAACATGTGGATGGGTGAGATGGAGCAAAGTAGTCCTTGCGTGAAACCCTCATGACAAGACCATGCAGCCCCATGAAGCAAAGGGAACATCCCACAATCCAACTCCTTGAGCTGCCACTGGAATGGGCAAAAACAAAGTGATTTGCCACCCAAGTGCAAGAGACCTTCTGAGCCTGCTTCTCGCAGAAGCAGGAATGAAGATGCTTACCTCTCATTCCTGGCACACCTTGCCGCCCCTCTCTCCCAATCTGTCCAGGCATTCCTGGGGAACCAGGAGATCCTGGTCGTCCAGGTGGTCCGTCTTTACCAGGGGGTCCTGGCCTTCCTGGCTGGGCAGCCAATTCCACTGGGAACTGCATCCTGGAGGTGTAATATGCCATCCGCTCTGCAGGGGGAGACAAAGGGACCACTGTGTTTACTCTGCTGTTGTAAGGATAGTCCAGTTGTCTGGGGACTGTGGTTTGCTGTTAGCAGTGGGGAAGACTGCCCACCTAAGACGAGGGCTTTGTATTTTGTAGCTTGCTGGAAACCAAGGACAGGGGTCTTCTCAATGGTAGCATTCCATTATGAAACACCCTCCTCAGAGAATCTAATGTAAAACTTCCTTCTTTATTTATTAATTATAGCGTCAGATACTGCTTTTCTGAGAAGCTCAAAGCAATATAGAACAACAACAAACATAAATTTTATGTTTTATGTTTTTTTTAATGCCAGGCAAATATATATATATATATATATATATATATATATATTTCCGAGGCATTACATGTTTTAGAGGTGGTCTTAATTTATGGCTTCTGCTGGATTAAAATGATTACTGGTTTTTATGACTGCTGCTTCTGTGATTCTGTAGTATCCTTTTCTTGAATTTTATCATATCTCCTACTATTATTTTAAATTTCGCCTGCCTTGTGAGTCTCGTACTGAAGGGTGGTTTATCAATCCACTGAAACTAGAAAATCAGTAACAGTTGGGTCACATCTAGGGTAATGATGGAGCATACTTCTCCACACACAGAGCCCCTTCACCAACTCATGTTCTTGGGGTTTCTTATTTGGGAGCCATGATAAAAGGCTTATAAAAACAGATGCAAGAACTTTGGTACCTGAAGCAGAGAAGTCAAATGCTACTCCTCACCCAAGCATATACCCTCAGTGAATTACATGGGGCACAACACAACAGGACACTGAGCAAGACTCCATGAGGCTATAGTTTAGCATGACAAGACTGAGCCATGGGGAGCCTTGGGCTCATGCACTTCCTCTGGCACAGCTGTGAATAGGAGGAATATGGAAGTCTTTGCTTCCATTTTCCATTAGCTGCCGTTAAACCTGTCATCCAAACCCTAAACTGTGGTTAATGTTAACTATGGCTTGTTTAAATAAGTCAGCTTCATAACCCATGGTTTGAAGTTGGCTTGTTTCATATAACCATAGTTAATTAACCACAGTTTGTCAGTCAGGATGGCACAATAAATGGAGGTTAAGCAAAATCAGAACTGGAAGTTTTCAAAGACCTTCTTGCTGCTTCACCACAAGAGAAGGGGGAAAGGGGAAGCACGCTTCTGCTTGTTCTCATCACTTGACCCATGCAATGCCCGCAGTACCCATCCTCTGGAATGCTTCCCCATGCCTGGTTTGAGAAGCAGGAACTGCAGCAAGCTTCAAATGCCTCTTGAAAACATATTTCTTTACACAGGCTTCCCCAGACCTGTAATGGACTATGTCACTGCTCTGATTTATTGTTCTCTTTGCTGTAATGATTTTACTCATTATTTTAGATTGTATTATATCATATATGTATTTTAGTGTGAACTGCTTAGAGATTTTCCTATCTTAAATGGTATAAAAGTACTATATAAATAATTAAATACACAAACTATAGTTTAGCATGATGTACAAACTCTCCCACTGAGATGAAAAGGAGCTGCACAGGTCTGCCACTCTGCTCCTCTTAATGGCACCCAGAATTGACCACCTGAGGCAACTGCAACATCTTGCCTCATGGATGGGCTTCCACTGCCAAAAAGATGCACTCCCTCCCCCAATAAAGACAGGAAAATGATAGCTTAACTGGCACAAAGGCCTTGATATAGTACAGTCACAAGATGGCATTTTGGGGGCAGTGGCCAGGCATAACCAAGTTCCATGCCCTTGAATGGAGGTCCCCCCCCCCCGGCAGTGTCTGGTTCCTCCCCCTTTCCCCACATACTTCCCAAGACAGTGACCCAACACCTCTCATTTTCTGCCCAAGTGTTAGCAGTTGTGCTTTTCTGAAGCCCAATACCTTTGCCCAACCCAGTCCCCTGGAAAGCCTGTTACCAACCGTCAAACATTTTGTTCAGCTCTTGCCTGATGAACCTCCGGATTTCATCATAATTGACTATATCTCCCTAGAAAGAAAAGCAAGGCAGAAGTCAGTTACTCTCTGTTGTGGCATAAAAAACACACATATTAATTACAGGGTTCAAGTCTAACATGCAGCCCTCAGAACCACCCCTCCAGGGCCAGCTCCACAAATTGCACCAGCTCTTGCCAAGGTGTGAGCAGTGGGCCCCATAACTATGGTGCGGCTTCACCCCTCAAACATTGGTCACCCTCTTTCCATCTCTTACCATCGTCCCAGGCAATCCAGGGTTCCCGGGGGTACCCGAGGGGCCAGGAGGGCCAGACTGTCCTCTCTCCCCAGAGGGGCCACGTGGCCCCATGGGGCCCATTTCGCCACTCTTTCCTGGCCCTCCTGGCATCCCAGCTCTGCCCTTCTCTCCAGGCTGCCCTCTCTCCCCGCTAGATCCACGCTCGCCCTGAAAGAAAAAGGAACAAGGCGAGTCCATGAGGCATTGTTGCTGGATGGATCTTCCATTCCCATCCAGGTCCTGCTTACCTTCTGTCCAGCTGGTCCTGCAGTGCCTGGTTTTCCAGATGGGCCCTGGTAAGGAGCAAAGAGAAGGAGTGAACCTCGAGAGACATACCCAGCATGCTTTGCTGTCAGTGAGAACTTTGGTTCAGTGCCAGAGTCAACACTGGGATTATTCCATCCAAAGGTGTGGGAGCCCTCCTCCCAGTAACTGACCTGGTGCATTAGCTTTATATGAGCTGCTCCCTAAGAACATAAGAAGAGCCCTGCCAGATCAGACCAAGGTCCATCTCTTCCAACATTCTGTTCACACAGTGGCCAGGCAGCTGCCCGCGGAAAACCGACAACGAAGATGCAAGTGCAACAGTACCCTCCTGCCCATGTTCCCCAGCAACTGGTGTACACAGACATATTGCTTCTTATTCTGGAGGTAGCACATAGCCATCAGAACTAGTAGCCATTGAAAGCCTTCTCCTCCAGGAACTTGTCCAATCCCCTTTTAAAGCCAGTCAAATGGGTGGCCAACATCTTGTGGTATCGAGTTCCACAGTTTAACTCTGCGCTGTGTGAATAAGTCCTTTCTTTTATCTGTCCGAATCTCCCACCAATCAGCTTCATGGGAGGACACTACTGGGTTCTCATATCATGAGAGAGAGAGAGAGAGAGAGAGAGAAAAGTCTCTGCTGTTTGCTGGCTCCCAAGATAGTGAGAGCAGCAGATAATGGGGGAGTGGGAAGCAGTCTCAGCGGCAGCACCTGGGACTACATGAGGATACCAGCCCCCCCCCCCCCCCGGGTTGATGCCGCTCTCCACAGCAACCTTTAGAAACTTTTTATAGTAGTCAGGAGCTGTTTTGAACTGCTTGTGTTTTATTGTATACTGATAGTAAAAAGCTTCCGTAAGAATATTCACTTCAATTTTATAGCATTGACAACCAGTCATTTGCAAAAATAAGAATATTAAAGAGGCAATTAGACAAATTCACAAAGGGCAGGTCATATCCACAGCTATAACCCGTGACAGCTAAACAGAGCCCCCAGTTTCAAAGGCAGCACACCTCGAAATGGCAGTTGCTGGGAAGCAAACCAGAAGCCTAGGCTGTCTCCGCCATGTCCTATAGATGGGCTTTGCAGAGGCACCTGGCCAGCCAGTCCTGGAAACAGAATGCTGTCAGATCAGATGAACCCACCTTGGTCTGACCCAGAAGGACTCCTCTTGTGTGCATCGAACATTTCCCTGCTCCTGCCAGCCACGTGGAGCAGGCTGGGGAAACGCATGGCATCTCAACATGAGCTGAGTAGTGCTCAATGCGACACCCAGGGCTGGGGGTTTTGGTGGCAACCCTGTGTGACCATTTTGTGCCATGTAGCACCATCTTAAAGGACGGAGCTTTATGCTAACAGTCTCAGAAAGCAAAGTTTATGGTGGGTGCCCCCTAGCAACCCAGCCAAATGTTGGGAAAGATGCTTCCTTTCACCCCAATCTAGCCCCACAGTCATGCCAGTTTCATTGCGCCCAGCAGTCCTGATGTAGAGGCAGAAGGATGGGGTGGAGGCAGAGGGATGCAGGCCTCTTTGGGCACAGCCCAGGCAAAAGGGGGAGGGGAGTTGTTCAAGTACATAGATAACAATGGCTGCACCTCTTTGCCAACTTGTCCATCCATGCCTGACTCACCCTAGGAATCAACAGAAAAGAAAAGAAACAGTGTTATTCTTAATACTCATAAGCGATCATTTGTAATGGTCCCATTATATTCTCCTTGCAAAGTAAGCCTGAGAGAGCTTCATGGCTAAACAGGGATTTGAACTGGCATCTCCCAGTCCAAATCCAACATTTAATTTACTGTACCATAATGCCCCCCACCCCCAAACAGGTTGTTCGCATAATTCCTCCTGAGATCAATCCTTCCTGAGGTGTTCCAACTTTGATTTGCCCCACTCACCGGTGGGCCTGGGTGACCTGGTGGGCCTGGCTGGCCTGGAATCCCGCTGAGGCCTCTTTCTCCAGGAGACCCCCTCTCACCCTTCAGCCCCTGGGGAAGAGAAGATTTAGGTATCAGATATGCTAGAGGCAGGTGAGAAGAGGCCGAAAGACTGTCAGGCTCCAGAAATGAAAGGCACTCCCCCCCCAGAAGTATTGGTGGACCATTCTTAAATGTGCTGATTGTCAAAAGGGCAGAGCTCCAAGGTAGGGATGGCATGGGCACCCGATTCAGTCCGGGAATCTGGCGGACCTGCTCCTGCCTGCAACCCCGAGACTTGGTTGCCGAGCCCCTGCTCGCCCCTGCTCAGCAAATGGCCTGCACTCAGCCTGGCAGCCTTGTCGAGCTTCATGGTCTCCATTTTTTGAGAAAGAAAATGGTGATCGCAAAAATGCGCAAATTTGCGCACCCACAAAATGCGCATTTTGTGAATGCGCATATCTGCGTATGCGCGAAATGTGTATTTTATGAGAAATGCACATTTTCGTACACACACTAATGTGTGCCTTTGCAAAATGCACATTTAACACATCAGAATATGCGCATTCACAAAATGTGCATTTTTGTGCATACAAAAACGTGCATTTTTGCGATCGCCTTTTTTTTTTTTTTTTAAAGAAATGGTGACCACAGAGCTTGACGAGGCTGCTGGGGTGAGTGCAGGCTGCTTGCCGAGCATGGGAGGGGCTTGAGCATGGTCCGGGGACCGGTGAGCGGGGGCAGAGGCTGGGCAGGAGTCCAAAGAACCTGGATGGGGGTGAGTTCGCACATCCCTACTCCAAGGTTCCCCCTGCCCACCTCATTCAACCCCCCTGCCTCCGCTGCACCTCCTCTGCCAGACCAGCATTGGTTCTTGTATACGTAGCCCAAAACAGAAGAGAAGATGTTCTCAGGTGCCTGAAAAATTTCTCATTATGCCCAATGTGTTTCTGAAAAGACTTGCCTTCCTCAGGAACTGCTTATCTTGCTCCAAATATGTCAGAAAGAATCTTTCCAATGCTTCCTCTGTTTTAAAATGCCTTCCCCTCTTGCTGCTTTCTTGTGCATGTAGACCAGGTATGGGGAATCTTTTTGAGCCCGAGGAATGCATGCGGTGATGGGGCAGTGGGTTGGGGGCTGGACACCCCCCCTTCCCCCTCATCCCCCCCAAACACACGCATACACACACATGCTCTCCCCTGATCTCTGCTTGCACAGATGGGGAGTTTAAACCCCCCTTTCTGTGTGCTGAGATCCCTTTGAAAGTGGGGATCACGCTGGTAACAGCCAGCATGATCCTGGATTTCAAAGGCTCTTCCAGCTGGTGTGAAGAAGGGCAGACTTGCTCTCCACCCCAGCAGGGAGAGATCCATCTACATGGGGAGGAAGGTATGTGGGAGATGACTTTCCTCATATGCCTTCCTCCCCATTGGCGGTGGTGAGCAACTTGGACATCCATATGTGATGCGCAGCATCCCATTGTAAGACTCATGGGATACAACAGTTAACCTTGGAATATGAGCTCTGCTCCAGGACTCATTCACACAAACACGGTTATGTATGTTCTGAGCTGCTCTTGCAAAATCTCCAATATGAAATTTTACTAAAATTGTATTGCTGTTTGGATGTTAGCTGTCAAGTTTCCGTGGGGCAAGGAAACAAGGAAGAAATGGATCTTCATTATCATAGTGATTAAATGGCAATCTGGCACATCCTGTTTAAAAAAAAAAAAAACCTTTAAAAGGTTTCAGGCGTGTTGAGTCCAGCTGTGATCAGGATACATGTTGAACCGCTCATACAGAACATTCACTGGAATTTTCAACTTCGGTTGAAATTAAAACATCACAAATGATTGTGGGTCATTTTACATGGTGACACTACATTATACATGATGTATTTTACAAGACATTACCAGGAGGGGAAACCTGGATGTGCAGTTTTTGGCAGCAGCCACACCCCTCCTGGAACAACCTTTCTAACCCGAATGTCCTCTAGATGTATTAGTCTACAACTCCCACCAGCCCCAGCCAGCACAGCTACTCCTCATGGGGGAGCTACTCCAGCCCTCTGATCATTTGGTTTGCCCTTTTCTACACCTTTTCCAGCTCTACAACGTCCTTTTTGAGGTGCAATGACCAGATCTGTACATAATAATAATAATATTCCAAGAGTGGTCACAGCACGTGCATTTCTATAAAGGCATCACAATAATGGCAGTTTCATTTGTGGGATCTGAAGGTTCAGCATTTACTTAGCAGATGCCAATGGGGACCCAACAGTGGCAGGAATGATACTCACAACTCCAGCAAGTCCAGCTGGGCCTGGCTGGCCGGGGCTTCCCGGAGGACCCTGAAGAGGCAGAGAAACAGGGCAAGTTGAAGAAGGGGGAAAGAGGACAGAGGTAAGAGAAGTAAATGCACAACCAGGGAGTTTTATGTAGGTATGTCATAACGTTTTCCCTACTTTCAGTTCATAAAAGGGGGTGCCTCCATGGGCAATTTGATGCGAGCTGGCTGCATTTGGAGGTCATCCGGGGCACATGACGTTGTGGCCATCCTGCAGCCCCCCCGGAGCTTTTCGCGGAAAAACTGGATTTCCAGAGACTGCTTAAAGTCTGATTCTTTTCCTTAAGTCGGGTTCTCCGACTTAAGTTGTTGTGTGCATCAACCCCTGCATTTACTTTGGGTATGCTAGCCCTTCCCAGGAGTGTGACTTTCACCGTGACCCCAGTCAAGGGAAGTTTCCTGCCCCTGTCTTTCCTAGAACAAACATTTGTGTGTCTACTCAGAAGTAACTCCCATTGTGGTCAATGAGTCTTGTTCCCGAAATGTGCACTCCTGAAGTTACTGAGATTCCCATGCATGGAAATAGTGTGTTTAGGAGCCTCAAGGCTATGTCAAAGCTGCGTGTCTTTAATATTTGTTTCCTTGCTTTTCAGAAGTCATTCACAGCTTCAACCCTTCACAGCAGCAGGAGCTTCAGGGAAGGGAGAAGGCTGCAGCTGTTTCTTTAATGTTTGCTTTGTCAGCTGTAAGGAAGGACCGGGGAGGGGGGGAGCCTCTTGCATTGGTCAATCAGCCCCTACGAGTCTGATGATGTTCACGCCAAACCCCCCACCCCACCTGGAGGTATGTCCTAAAAACTGCTGAAACTCTAAATTGAAAATGTTTCCAAAACTAACTATATGTTAGAGCTGAATAATCAAGAGTCACCTGTATAGTTCTAAGGCAGCAGGTAAAAAAGAAATATAGAGTTGAGAACCCCGGTGCTCTTTTACTGCAGCTTTGCAGAGTTTGTACGTTTTTCATTCACCCTCTCAGATCACTCATTGAATTGAGGCCTGGGAGACTAGACAGATGTCTGCCCAGATGATCGCATATAATTAGGGATAGCAGAGAATTCTTCCATGGATTCCAGTGAGGCCGGATTCTTTAGAATTGCCTACGTAAATATTTATGTAGGCTAGAACGGCGAAAAATAAAGGAACGCAAATAGCGCCCACTATGCTATTTGCGTTCCCCTTTTCTTTCGCCGTTTTATCTTACGTAAATATTTACGTAAGATAAATTGGCGAAAAATAGGGAACGCAAATGGCGGCTGCCGTAGCCGCCGCCATTTGCGTACACTGGGGTTTTTTTTTTGGGGGGGTAGCCATGATAGGCTATGTAAATTAGGGGTGGACGAAAGTCACTTACCTTTTCTCGCAGCTTGTTCGCGGTGGGGGGGAGCGCTTCGCTGCTCCCCCCGTGAAGTTCAGGCTGGGGGGGGGAGGCTTCCCGCCTCGCCCGGGCGAAATTCAGGCCGGGGAGGAGGCGCCTCGCCTCGCCCGGCCGCGAACGTGGAAGTAAAAAAAAAACAAAAAAAACGCCCCCTGATAGGCTACGTGACGATTCACGTAGCCTATCACGGCTAGATCTGCAAAGTCAGCCGTGATAGGCTACGTGAATCGTCACATAGCCTATCACGGGTGACTTAAAAAAAAAAAAACGCGTACGCGAATGGCGGCCCCCATAGGGAGCCGCCATTCGCGTTCCTTATTTAGTTGCTGTAGTCTACGTAAATGTTTACGTAGACTACAGCGAAAATAAGGGCAACGCAAATAGCGTTGCCCTTATTTTCGCCGTAGTCTACGTAAATATTTACGTAGACTACAGCGACCAAATAAGGAACGGGAATGGCGGCTCCCTATGGGGGCCGCCATTATCCGTACACACTTTTTTTTTTTTTTAAGTCACCCGTGATAGGCTACGTGACGATTCACGTAGCCTATCATGGCTGACTTTGCAAATCTAGCCGTGACAGGCTACGTGAATTGTCACGTAGCCTATCAGGGGACGTTTTTTTTTTTCTTTCTTTTATTGCAATGGCGGGGGCGGCAGCCGGTCGAAAGACTGGCTGCCGCTCCCGCCCCGCTCGAACACCCGACGAACCGCCAGCCGGACCCGCCGCTGGGAGGGACATTCAGGGAAGGTAAGTCCCGTCCCGGGGGGGGGGAGTGCGGGGTGCGGGGGGGTGCGGAGGATTTCTCCCCGAAACTTGTTCGGGGGGCCGAACACGTTGGCGCTCGGCCCCCCGAAGTTTCGGGGAGAAATTCTCCGCCATCCCTACTGTAAATTCTTACGTAGCCTATCACGGCTGCCTGGCTGGACGCAAATGGCGGCCACTACGGTGGCCGCCATTTGTGTCTGCAGCAGCCCGTCTGCGGCCGGAAATCCGGCTGCGGATGGCCCTGACCGGCTGCTCCGCGGCCTGGCTGCGGAGCGGAGCCGGCCATCAGGGATTCTGGGGGGGGGGGAACCGGATTGCCTCCCCCCCCGTCGAGGATTCCGGGGGGAGGGACGGAGCGCCTCCCCCCCCACCATGAAAGGTTCCGCAAAAAGGTAAGTGAATTTCGTACATCCCTACATATAATGCATGGGCTGGGGGTTGATATTTACATCAATGAGGCATGTGGGGGAGGGGAGCTGAGCACCCCCAGCCTTACACCCCTGTACTCTGCTCTGTCAGCCAAGGCATTTTTCACCCAGCCTGTTTCACTTCTGGCATTGGAGCTGAGCTGGGGCGAAGAGGGCCTGACACAACTAGGCATGCCAAGGCAAGGTGAGGCTCAGCTCCTCTCTGCTGCATGCCTCTTCTAATATACCAGACCACTCTGGCTTTATGTGTGAATGTGGCAGTCCTGAATAAACAAACCTGGTTGCCCTCCTCATGCGGTTTGCCCCTCAGTTCAAAGGCAGTTCTATCAGGTGTTTATGTGTGTGTCTCTGTGCATATGTATGTATGTCTGTTTTGTTGTCTGCCCTAAAAGCATATGTTCCCTGTATAGAAGCTTTTGCTTCCAACTAGTGAACAGTGTCACAATTTCAGCTACAGTTACCCTCCCAACAGCCCTGAAAGGTCGTTCCCTGTTGCCACCATGTTACAGATGAAGGGTGAGGAGGTGAAACTTGGCTGAGCCTAAACAATGAGCCCATGGCCAAGACAGAACTCAGATTTCCGAGATCCAACTCTCTAGCAAGCTCTTGGTATCCAAACTGGACACACAGACATCTCTGAGGTTCCAATCCACCTAGGGCCCTCTGGTGACTAAGTCCCATTGAAGCCAAAGGAATGAGTTAGTTTTGCCTTACTGAAGCCACAACATCTTCAGTGGGACTTAGTGATAACTAACTTTCACTGGACTGGGGCCAGAATCTGCAGCTGGAATAAATTATTCAGAGGGGTTCCTAAGTATAGCCATTATTCTTCTGGAATGGGTGGCGGGTTTTTTTGTTTTGTTTTCCAGTTAGCTTGTGTTAAAGCACAACTGCGGATTTTTAAAGAATTATGAATAAAAATAAAATGAGGACGGGAGGGACAGCAAGAAAGGAAAGAAGATGCAGAGAAGTAAGTGTTGTGGCCTTTTGCACAGTGACTCACAAGTATCCACACACCCTGGGATACATGTGCGAAGAAGGAACTGGTTTTACCAGAGGTTCAGATACAGCCTGAGCCCACCTCTGTGGATGCCTCAGCCACACAGCTATGAATCAGTCCATGGAAAGGCCAAGAATAAATATTATGACTTACAATGTTACCAGAAGGACCTTGTCTGCCTTGAGGTCCCATAGGACCTGGCTCTCCCTGGAAGAAGGAGAGAGAGAGAAACATGGGAAAACAGACCAAATACATGTCTCTGTTTAGCAGTCCTTGGAGCACGACATACAGATCTCTTGATGATGCCATCTTATGGCAGGTGGGTGGCTAAGGGCACAACTTAAATAACATTAATTTGTTAGCCTTTAAACACATTTTAACCTTCTTTGTAAACCCATGTGAGATTGACTTAGCTTTGCTGAAGTCGAGGTATATTATGTCTACAGCATTCCCACGGTCCACAAGGGAGGTGACTTGATCAAAAAATGAGATCAGATTCGTCTGGCAGGACTTGTTCTTGACAAATCCATGCTGGCTTCGAGTAATCTCTGCATTGTTTTCAAGGTGCTTACAGATGGCTTGCTTGATAACTTCCTCACTGTTAGAGCAATACGAGAATGGAGCCGATTGCCTGGGGAGGTGGTGGGCTCTCCCACACTGGGGGCGTTCGGGGCGAGGCTGGACGGCCATCTGTCGGGGGTGCTCTGCCTTGGGTTCCTGCATTGAGCGGGGGGTTGGACTCGGTGGCCTTGTAGGTCCCTTCCAACCCTACTATTCTATGATTCTATGACTAGTAACTCCGATACTTTCTTCCCCTGTGGTGCGCACTTGCGCTGTAAGCCACCCTTCTGCGTCACATCTACCCTCACCTTGCATTATGTGATGGTTGGCAAGGCACAAACCCTCTGGGAGGGCCAGCCAAGGGACATCCCCCAAAGCAGTCTTCCCCAACCTGGTGCCCTACAGATATTTTAGACTATAGCTTCCATCAGCCCCAGTTAGCAGGCATGCTGGCAGTTGTAGTCTAAAACATCTGGAGGGTACCAATTTGGGGAAGACTGCCTGAGAGCAACAGTGTTCCCAAGTGCTTTTCCCCCATTGGATTCACTTACCTTGGAGAAACAAGAGGCCTGCACTCAGGGACACTACGAGGGTAGGAGATCGACCAGCGTCTTAGAATTGCTCCTGTTCTGTGCAGGCTGCCAATTCCAGAACTCTTACTTTGTCCCATGAAACGTAATCCAAACCACTGTGAATTGAGCTCACACCGATCTGCAAAGCCCCCCTTTCATCTGCATAACCCCACAGAGTTCCATTTCTGGGTCACATGGTAGCGTGGCAAAGAGGCATGGCCCAGGAACTGCCTTTCTGTGCACACATGGCCCCCGCTGTACTGAGACGCAACACTGGCGATGAAGGGATAGAGGAGCCAATTGTGCTTTAGTGTGGGGGGCTAGCTTTGGTGCCTGGGATTCAGAACAAAAGAGCTCAATCTTATGCATGTATCCCAAGTATGGTCCTGGAACGACAACCCACTTCTGGCTGGATAACTCCGGCCAGAGAGCTTCAGCTATTGGGCAGTACAGAAACAAACAAACAAACAAACAAACAAACTCACCTCGGCACCAGTCCGGCCAGGATTCCCAGGTGGTCCTGGTTTACCACAGTCACCCTAGGAAGTAATACACACAAGATTCATAATGTTTATAGGGAGGACATAAAGCGTTCCACAAAAGATCAGATCATGAGGCTTCGTATCTCTGAGTCATCCTGGTCTAGCAGAACCTGACAGCAGATGCATAGGAGGCTGGACCTGCCAAAATGTGTGAATAAGGTCATTAAGATTAATGGAATATCTCTTGGAATATCTGTGGGATGCTAGATAGGGCTGTAATTAGCAAGTATTCCTAAGCAGTTCTTAGATCTTGGCTTCTGTGCTTTTCATAACTACAAGAACATGCATGATCAATGTAAACAAGAACAATTTGCCATTTTTTGTCAAGCTGGAAACATCTCCTGGAGGTCTGGATACAAGAACCAGCAACATATAGTAGAAGGCTTAGGCTGCAAAGGTCAATTTAAAATGATATCAATTAATGGTCTTGCAATTAATGACAAAGCTTACTTTTTGTCCTGGAAGTCCAGGGTGACCCGTTTTCCCTTTGAATCCCTAGAGGGAAGCAAGAAAAGAGAGAAGTTTAATCTATGGTGTTAGACTAACTCCTGCAGGTGCTGAGCAGTTAAGCTCCAGGCCTACAGCTGTTGCTCCATCTCCCTCCCTTTCAGTGTCACCAACTGACCACAACACCACCATCTCCCAACAACCTGGCTAGGGATGTCAGAGAATTCTGCCACGGATCTCGGTGAGGCCGAATGCCAGTGCATTCGGCCCCTCGAAATCTGTGGCGGAATGGCCTGCCCCCCCCCCCCGGATCCCCCCCGGGACGAGACTTACCTGGGGCGGATGTTCCAGGTGGTGGTAGCTGCGGCGGCGGCTTCAGCGGTGGTGGCTGCGGCGACTGCGGCGGCTGGTCTTCCGAATGGCTGCCGCCACCATTTACAGTCTGGAGGGTTTTTTTTGTTTTTTGTTTTACAGAGACGTGATAGGCTACGTAAAGATTTACGTAGTCTATCATGGCTGGGTTAAAAAAACACACAACGCGTACACAAATGGCGGCAGCTACGGCCACCACCATTTGCGTTCCTTATTTTTGGCCGTCTTAGTCTACGTAAATATTTACGTAGACTAAGATGGCGAAAATAAAGGGGAACGCAAATAGCGTAGCGGGCGCTATTTGAGTTCCCCTTTATTTTTTCCGTAACAGTCTACATAAATATTTACGTAGATTCAGACGGCCAAAAAATAAGGAACGCAAATGGTGGCGGTCGTAGCCGCCGCCATTTGCGCACGCGTTTGTTTTTTTTTTAACCCAGAGCCCTCCGCGGCTGGAAATCCGGCTGCGGACGGCTCTGGCCTGGGCCTGGCCAGCTGCTCCGCGGAGCTGCCACGGAGCATAGCCAGCCGTTCGAGGATTCTGGGGGGGGGAGGAACGGATCGCCTCCCCCCCCGTTGAGGATTCCGGGGGGAGGGATGGAATGCCTCCCCCCCCCATGAACATAATCCGCGGAAAGGTAAGTGACTTTCGTACATCCCTAAACCTGGTTTGCTCTTGTGCCTTTTACAGCAGCCACTTGGTCTGCAGGAATCAGCTAGTGAAGCTTTTCACAGGATGAAGATAAATCCTGCCACCTGTTAATGTCTGCAGACCAAGGTGCTGTTTAAAGCCCAGCAGCTGGGGCTGACTGAAAAGTTGGCAGTCCAGCTGCCCTTGTCAGCACCAGTTCTTTCAATGAAAAAAGTAAACAGGCAATGTGAATGGGTGGATGGGAAGACAGAAGTTCTCAGAGCAGGAACAGAAGCCCATAATCCCTAGGTCCAACATGGTCTACAACTTACCGGAGGTCCCATCCTTCCTGGAGGTCCTGCAGGTCCAGAGTCACCCTGGAGAAAGCCAAGAGTTTATGCCACCGAGAGGCAGAGGCCAGTGCATATCCAAGATTTTGGCTGGGAGGAGAGGGTTAACTGATTCATGGAGTACAGCTCACTGCACAGCTTGTGAAGGAAGCATTCTACACCCTCTCCATCCCACTAGAGGGGTTCATCCTCTTTGCCCAGAAGGGAGGCCAGAGCAGAAAGCCAGGCATTGGACCAAAGTCCAGCAAGCCCCAAACAGGCAAAGTTCTTACTCACTCTAGTGGGTATCAAGGGCTTTTCTACACAAGGCATTTATAATGCCTTCATCATATCCTACTCATGGTTATTTATGGGTTCTTTAGACAGTTTGACTTCGGTATCTAAAGAGCACTTTTGGCAATTTTTTTTTAGAGCAGGGCAAGTGGGATATTTAATTGTAAAAGCAAAGAACCCCCCTTTTGCACTTGTGTATTTGTACTATTCTGCTATACCACAATGGCACCCAGAGGTTATGTAGCGGAAAACCAGGACAGGAAATGCTCTTTATCTAGTACTCGGATCTCAATTTTACGATGAAACCAAAAGTAGATAAAGCGGATTAACAGCTGATTAACAGCATTGTATAGATAAGCTCCAAATCATGGGCAAACCGGAGCCCAACAGTAATTATGGGACACAATATAATTCACAGTGATCTTTTCTACAGGGTCATGAAAAGGTGTAGGGGAAAGAGCTGCCACACTCTGGGGGTTCACATTCTTACCCGTAACCCTGGCTTTCCATCCTTTCCATCTAGTCCCTCCAAGCCAGGTGGGCCCTGAAAATAAAAACAAGTTACATGTGTGCTCATTCTATCTTGTTAAAAATCCAGATTGCATGGCCAACATGTTATATTTATGTACTAAGTTTGGTTTGGTATAACGAATGCTGGAATAGTCAACCCATTGGTGTCATGCTGCACCAAGAAGATGGGAGTGAACTCATCAGCCTATGGAATGAAGGATGGAAAATGAAAGCAGACAAACAGCTCTAAATCATGGTTTGCCTGTTGAACGTTTGGAAGAGCAAACCATGGCTTAGGTTCTAAACCAGGGGTGGGAAACTTTGGGGGCCCCAGAGGTCAATTTCATCCCCCCAGAACCTCCCGGACGTTCTGCACGCACACATTGCACACACACATACATATGCTTCCAGTGGAGGCTGGTGACTCTGATGTGGGGCGGTGCATCCGAGCCGGGTTTCACTCAGAACTGTAAGGAGCTATCCAGGATGTGAACCTACTGACATCAGAGCCATCGGCCTCCACGACACTCTTCCTTTCCTCCCTACACACGCTTCCTCACCCCCCATCCCCATCTCAGCAACTTGGATCATGATTCTGGGGAGGAGGAAGAGGCTTTAACCTCCCCCTCCTCCCAGAGATCATGACTGGGAGCAGATTCTGCTAGGAAATGGGTGTGTGGGGATGATTCGCCTTGCACACTCGATTCCCAGCAGAATTGGATTCCTGCCAGCCCTCTAAAGAGCTGATTGGTGGGCTGGAGAGAGCCCAATTCTGCCACTAAACAGGGCACGTGGGGAAGATGCTCCTTACGCGTCCTGTGTAGCAGAGTGCTTGCATGTGCAGGGGAGGAAAAAGGGAGGCAGGGCACCCAAGGTGGCTCGTGGATCATGTGTTGCCCACCCCTGTTCTAAACTATGGCTAGTGCAAGCTGCAGTTTACTGTGGTGCCAGAACTGTGCTATTTTCTAAGTGATCCAGTGATTCCTAGTGTGTCAGAGCATATTCATGTGCTGTGAGAGGGTCTGAGGTGGGAGCTGAAACATTAAGCCACCTTGCTAGATGCATCCATGACTCTGTGCCCCTGAAAATAACGCGCCCCCGCACCATTGCTCCCACCCCTTCTCTCTCCCTATAAATCAGGGGTCCCCAACCCCTGGGCCGCGGACCAGTACCGGTCCATGGTCTGTTAAGAATCGGGCTGTAGGGGTGTGTGAAACCCCCTTACCTTGGGTCCGCAGGGGTCTGCAGGGGGGGGGAGGCGATCCGTCCCTCCCCCCCGGAATCCTCACTGGCCCTGGCCGGCTCCACTCTGCGGCGAGTCTGCAGAGCTGCCAGCTGGCTCTGGCCGCTGGCGAACTTCTGGCCCCTGGGATGCAAATGGTGTCCGCGTAGCCCGGTGCTTGCACAGGAGGAACCTTTCCTTTTCTTCAAGTAATAGGCTACGTAAATCTTTACGTAGCCTATTACTGCAAAGAACAGGGACGCAAATGGCGTCCGCTATGCGGATGCCATTTGCATCCCAGTGGCCGGAGGTCCGCCAGCAAAACCATCCCCCCCCCCCCCCGGTCCATGGAAAAATTGTCTTCCACGAAACCGGTCCCTGGTGCCAAAAAGGTTGGGGACCGCTGCTATGAATGGATCGTGACACCATGAGTGTGATGCAGTAAAGGCACACTGGGATTCCCAACAGATCCTGCACTGCAGCTGACATGTGCATGGGAATCCAGGAGCATCATCACTTCCCAGGCAGCACAGTCCCACCCCTCACCTCGACTGCTGAAGCAGAAGCAAGCAAGGGGAGGATGTCAGGAGCAGGCAGTAATTAAGTGGGCTGCCCCACCATTGCTGGGAGGAGGGATACCTGCCCACTGTTCTGGGAGCCGATCAAGGAAGTAGAAATATGCATCCTTTTGAGTGTGGAATGAAGATGTGCCATCAGCTTTAATCCAGGAAAGGAGCTGCTCCCCCGGTGGCAAAAGGATTTGGAAACACTGCATTGGTCCATACAAGTACCTTGAACAGTGGGCCAGTTTCATTACCCCATAATGCTAAGGGCCAAATGACATGTGGTGTTAAATTTATATTTGCATTCAGTGTGCAGGTTTCTAGAAAATGCAGATAGTATCAGCTGATACTTCATGGTATAAAAGCAGGCACAGAGTGTGAATTTAACCGTATCCTCCCCTGCTGTGGTCTGAGGATTTGCTTTTGGGGCAACATAGGATGGCCGCAAGGGAGGAAAGAGTTATTCCCCCTCTATGCTGCTCTGATCCCATTTATTATCAGCTCAGCCACACACAAACTGATGCTATTTGCATTTTTTTTAAAAAAACAAAAAACCTGCACGTTAAATTTAATTTCACGTCTGGTGTGGCCCGAGAGAAGGGTGGCTTGTCTAAGGCCACCTTGTGGTGAGTTTGAGGTGAGATTTGAGTTAGGGACTTTTTGGCTCACATCTCACACAAAGTGGCCATTAGACCACACAAGGTGACTAACGGGGGCCTCCTCTGGTGCAAGATGCACACAAATGTTTTAAATTCCACTACAGCTTGCAACTCTTCCCTGGTTTTTTGACCAGGGAAGAGACACTATCCTGAGCAGGAGATATTCTTCGAAGAGTTAAGTAGGTGGGGTTGCCCCTCTTAAACAGCTACTCCTCCACAAGAGGGCCCTCAGTGTGGTATGGGGCTTTTTTCTGCAGAGTGCTTAGCATTGTGGCTAAGCCAGCCCCTGTCTCTCACCCCCATGTTGGGTTCCTTTAAACCAGTGTGTGCTCCTGTGTTCCTAGTAAACTTACTTGTATACCAGGAGGCCCCGGAGGCCCTGGTGAGCCGGTCATCCCGGGAGCGCCACGCATCCCCTCACTACCCTGCAAAAAAACCCCACAATCTAAATTATTAAATTGCTACTGGTGCTATGCATAATGGGAAACCAAAAGACACAGAAGAGGCCAAGCCAATACATAGAGAACAAAGGACTTGGCCACAAGAGAAACCAGGGAGAAAGGCTGGGCGGTTGGGAGTGAGAGATGCACTGCTCCTCCTCTTAACCATTTTTTCCTGGGGATTTCATGCGGGGGGTGGGGGAGGATGATCTTGACCAGGGAAGGCTGGGATGGCACTGGGAGAGCATGTGGAGAACACTTGGGCACCTGATATTGCTGTGCCCCAAGGGTAGGCTGCCCCAGACACTGAATGGGGTGCATTGTTGCAGATGCTCAACGGGTGTTGCCATGCATGTGCGCCACCTGGGCCCAGATGCCAAGACCTGCTTGAACTCACACAGATGAACCTGTTTCTCGCCTGTACAAGAGGTTACACACAAGCATTTTTGCTATGCACTTTCCAAGCTGCACATTTTAAGGGAGGCATCCCTCTCCCCAGTAATCAAGAAAAATCTGTAGGGTGCAGTCCTGGAAGTGAGCAGTAGATGTCAGCAGAGGCCAGGGAGCAGGGGAAACTGGCTGGCTCCATCTGGCTTTCTAATCTCTCTCCCCCCCCCCCCCCCCAGCAACTCAGCAGCGACTTCCTTGGAATTATCACAGGTGTCATCAGAGTAGTTTCTTGACAAGATATAATATAAACAGTCCCTTTTCCCTGACCAGCATTTTCTCAACAAAAACCGTTCCAAAGGCCAGAGAAAGGAGAGGAAGGAGGAGAAAACCCATTTGGAAGACTATGTGACATGCCCAAGGGCACATGGGAAGTCAGTGGCTGAGAAAAATAACAAAATTCCCCCATTCCTGGTTCCCCAGGTCCTTCCTTAACCACAACGGCTCTCTTGTCAGATGAAAGAGTATTATACTCAAAATAGTGATGGATGAAATTCCCTTGGCTTGCCTCAATTTCCACTTGCTTTTGGTGACCTTCCTAGCATTTGAAAAACAACCACACACCAATCCTCAGGTCTTTTCAAGAGCTTGCAAGGAATGATAGCAAAAAGTGAATGGATGAGTTGTGTCACCTCCACCCCAACCCCCTGCAATTCCCCTCTCCCAATCCCTGTGAAATCCTAGATCTCTCCTGCCACCCCCTCCCTTCACCCAAATTTATCTGACACTGAGGTAGTGGCAGCAAGCTCTGCCTCTCCCTGCCAATCCCTCTCTCTCCATTGGGGGAACCGAAACACTGCAATCTCAGCATCCCGGGTGCAAAACGCCTTGGGAAATGTATCTCTCTGGGCATCCCTGGATAACTATGTTTCCCAAAAGCTGCTTGTATCTGGGATGGTGCTATTGCAGTAGTCTAAGTTCCCCAATGGAGGAAAGGGAGGAGATACAAAGATCTTGCTAGCGCTGCTGCCTCCACTACCCCTGTCTTGCCCCCAAGTTAGTTTGGGAGAAGGGAAGGGAAGGGAAGGGAAGGGAAGGAGTAACAGGGAACGAAGGCAGAGCTGACTTGCAGCAGTGGAAGTGGGCTGGGGCGTGGGGGTGGGGGATCAAAATACAAACTGAGCCCAAGCTCAAATGTGGATGGTTCTGAACTTGACTCATAGGGTGCTTCCAGATGGAGGGCTCCTAATGCTAACAATCAAAAGACACTGTGCACCTATTCCATCTTTCTCTCCTTAATGGATTTCTGTGGTTAGAAAAAAGATGGAAGCAGTGGGAAAACATGGGAGGGTTACAAGTGGAAGACATCGACATCTGGGCCTCCTGTTGAATTCTGTAAATGAGGCAGGGCAACTGCACCCAGCGTGAACAGAGACATTCTGAGCTGGGGGAGCTCTTCTTCCGAACTCCCCCCATTCGGAATTCACAATCCATCACTACTCTCAAGTACTAGAAGCCCACAGATTCCCTCCTTCCATATGGATTGCTCTGACATTGGCTAGTCAGTCCTGTCCCATCTTTTTCCCACCCCTTCTGTTCCTGCCATGAACAGGGAAAGATATTCGCCTTCCTTCTGCAACACCCAGGTTTCGCTTACTCACCTTTTCTGCTGGAGGTCCTGCAGGTCCAGGTGATCCTGCTTTTCCAGGGAAGCCTGGAGGCCCCTATAAAACACACACACACAACAGATGGTTTTATGCACTCAGGAGTAAGTCTTGGCTTTAGAATATATAAGCAAGCTTCATTTGAGAGCAAAGCTCCAGCCAGGCTTAAGTGGCTACTGTGCACAAAACAAGAAAACAAGTGAATCAAAATCCTGTATTAAAAAGAGCTGAATTCTGCAGCATGTCTAAATTATACAGATTGAACAAGTATGAATAATTAAGTATGCATAATGTATTCTGCTAGTCATGGGGAAGGGGACAGGAGCTATGCAGGGCACTGAAGCTCCCACCCCTAAAAAACTTATCCAGACACCTCTCTGGCTTCTGAGATTTCAACAAGCATTGCCCACATGCTTTCTACCACATTGCTGAACATTTTCTGCACTTGTGCTGAATTGCAGCACAGACAACCCAGCCTTTAGCTTGGTAGATTGCTTCTGAAAACCAGCTGATACCTCTGGTACACTTAAAGCCTATTGCATTACGTTGGTTGCCTGGTATATCCCTTCAATTCCTGTATTACAAGAAGGTGTAAAGAAAGCTGCTTTTGGATCATTTTTGCATGCCACTCAAAACCATGCTCAGCCGCCTCCTGTTCTAAGCTTTTCATCTCTTCTTGAAAACCTCCCAGTCCAGCAAAATCCTTCTGTAATAATCAGACAAAAGCCTGAATTATTTGTTTTTCTTGCACCTTTATTGCCTTCCTTGAAGGGGACTAAAGATCATTTTCTCTTAAACTGATTTCTTTCAGGATTCTGCTCTATGTCAGACAACCCCAAAATCTCGTCCAAACCACTGGGCAGGAAGGGAGGTGTCTGTGTGTTTTCTGCCTTTGCACAATGCTGCTTTCGGTTCACTGAGACCTCACTGAGAGGCATGTGCAACTCTGTAATGCGTCCCTGATGCCCCAGCCTCTGAAAACTCTTTTGGGATGTGCTGTACTTACAGGTGGTCCCGGGAAACCAGGCTGGCCTTGAAATCCCTGGGAATAAAGGACATGCATACAGATCAATCACAAGAAAAGCCTCACTGGAGTGGACAAAATACTTCCCATATAGAGGCTGATAGAGATTACAGGGAAACCTTTGGGGATATTTTAACAGTGTTAGCCGCCTTGGACATTTTTATGGAAAGGCTGGATACATTTTAAATAAATAAACAAGTCATAAATATTAATGTAGATGGCTCTTTTTTCACTCCCATAGTGTGGGTGGCTAGAGATGATCTTGGCCCTCTGGCTTTAGATCAGTGACACATAGACACACATGCTAGTTAGGGTGAAAAACCTTCCAAGGTATCCACTATAGATTATTTTTCTCAGACAAGGATAACAGGGCAGGAAGAATGAGCAGCTGGGTATTGTCTCTCTTCCTGGTCTGAAAATGGGTTTTCAGCTAATGGGTTGAGAGATCAATCCCCCCGCCCCACCCCCAGCAACAAGATTTCAGGATTTACAGACATGTTGGCAGGAGAACCTGGATCATGCAAACTTTACAAGGCAGAAGGGCAACTATTTAAGCCAGCCTTCCCCAACCTGGAGCCCTCCAGATGTGTTGTACTACAACTCACATCATCCCCAGCAGTGCTGGGTCCAGGTTTTTGAGGCCCGTGAGAAAGACACCCTCAGTGAGCCCCCTCAGTAAATTTCCCTTCTCGCTGCCATTGTCGCCAGCTTGCATTGCTCCACCTCTTCTTTCTCACCATTCCTACCGCTTGCTTGCTTGGCAGCCAGAGAGCCCGGGAGCAAGCAGGCAGTGGCCTCCGCTGCTCCTCGAGAGGCAGGTGATCAAGCAGGTTGCCATGGGGGAGAGAAGCAGCAACTCCAGCGTTTTCTTGTCTGTGGGTCCCTGCTGGGAGATGGGCCCTCGCCAGGTGCCCAAATATGCCTGCCCTTGACACCAGCCCTAATCCCCAGCCGGCATGGGGATGATGGCCGTGCGGACTGGGGAGGATATGAGTTGTAATACAACACATCTGGTGCAACACATCTGAAGGGCACTGAGTTGGGGAAAGCTGACTTGACTTCAGCTATCACAGCCTTGTCTGGCAGAAGCTTGATACCTATGCTGTGGTGCAAGTATGAAAAATCTTGTGCAAGTACCCTTGGCCTTGTAGGCCTACCCTCCTGTATGTATGTATGTATATTTGATTACATTTATATTCTGCCTTTTTTCCTCTTGCAAAGTACCCAAGGCAGCTTACATGCTTCTCCTCCTTTCCGTGTTATTCTCACAACAACTATGTGAGTTAGGTTAGGCTGAGAGTCAGTGACTGGGCCAAAGTCACCCTGGGAGCGTCATGGCTGAATGAGGATCAGAACCTGGATCTCCCAAGTCCCAGTTCCACCGGCCCCAGTCCACTGTGGTGTAACCATTACACTACATTGGCTCTCACACCCATTAAATCCCACCCATTCCCCTCTGTGGCTTTAAAGAATACAAAGCATAAAATCTTTAAAGAAACATTTTATGCTGTGTAAATTAAAGAACCTCTGGACATGTTCAGAATGCCTTTCTCACCACTGAAGAACTGCAGCCTGCCTCTGAACACTTGGAATTAAGGAGCAGAGCTAGCTAGCTAGCTTGCTTGCTTGCTTATTTATTTATTTATTTATTTATTTATTTATTTATTTAACACCATTTCTATTCTGCCTCAGATAGAGGCACTCAAGTCAGTGGCTTGCATCACAATAATCCATAAAGTAATATAAAATATTAAAAGCACAACAAAAAGAGACAGGAGACAGCAAATTATATATTCTGAATTTCCCAGAGAGCTTTGGCTACTGGGTAGTATAGAAATGTAACAAACAAACAGCAGAGAATCGGGTTAAAAGAATGACAGCCCCATCATAGATCCAACATCAAACAGCCAACAGACTGCCAGAATTTTTTTTTTGTCAGCTTTGTGCGGAAAGGCATCAGGGAGGGAGAAAATGGATTTCCAGGGGCAAAGCGGTCTACTGCCAAGGCAGGATAACAGAGAAGGTCATATCAAGTGCTTCTGCCAGCCAAAGTTCAGCTGACAGTAAGGTGACCATGTATCCCACTGTAGAGAGAGCAGTCCCCAATCTGAAGCCCTATTCTGATTTAAAAATAAAAAACCCTAAGAACAGAGAGCAGCAGGGGCCTTGAGCTGGCCATCACAAGCACCTGCACAGCAGACTGAACAGACACACACATCACCTGGTTATAGTCTTCCCCAACCATGATGAGATGTATTGTATTTCTATTTAAATTATAGTAATGATTTCCAAATGTGCACCTATACATATAAATTAACATATGCACATTTCATGCAAATCTGTTCCCTCTTTTGTCCTGACTTTGGGCATTGCGTTTCCTCTTTTTTGGTAATGCGTAAGTGGCCACCCTGTCTGGCTGTGGGACACATTGCAGGGATTTCCCAGATGACCTGAGAGAGCAGGCAGTATTGTCTGGCAAGAGGGGGCCTTGAAGTGTTTAAGAAAAAGAATGACCTGTGCCCAGAGGCACCCACCCTCCAGGGTCTCTGTATGAATCACTGATCTGGGCCAGTGTCCTGATTGGAATGAAGCACTTGGAAGACAGCTATTCACACAGAGATAGAACAGGCAGACTCCTCTGAGGGTGAGCAATTCCACTGCCTCTCTACATCAGGAGTGACTGAGGAATCCAGTTACTGAGTGATCCTCACCAGTGGGAGGCTGCTTGGAAAGGGGCAAGGTCAGAGCATTGAATCATACAGAGATGTAGCAGTGAGCCTCCTCTGTGGGTAAGTACTGGGGGCTTACAATGCACATACCTCAGAGAGGAAGGATGGGAGGAATAGAACACGGGTAGCCAGCACAGCATAGGTGACACCAGTAGATGGAATTTGTGGCACCCTTGGAGAAGAAGAAGGTGGGCTTAGGGGCTTGGCTGTGACACGGAGGCCTAGTTCTCACATAACACTAAGCCATGGTCTGTTGAAATCTGACTTGTTGTTGTGTCTGAACCCATCCCCACAAACCAACTATGGTTTGTTAACCAGCTAGAAACCACAAGTAGAAGCCATGGTTTGTTATTGCTTATGATGTCTGGCTTGTTTAAACCATGGGTTGTTGTGATGTCTGCACCCAGAACCGTGGCTTATCCCTGGCTTGTTCGCATGTTTGCATTGCTGTCTGCCCTGGAACAGAGGCACCTGGCAAGAAAAGCCTGAAAATGAAACTGCCCTGAAAGCTGGCAAAACGGATGGGAGAGAAACAAACCACAAATAGAGAAAATAAGTTGTGGTTTGTTTGCTTGTCTGCAAGATGGTTCATGTCTCAAGCAGCAAACCATGGTTAACATAAACCATGGTTTAGCGTTATGTGTGTGCAGTCAGAGTCCAGCCTGCATTGCTGCCTTCTCTCCAGCCAACAGGCTAGAGGCAAAAACAACACCAAGGTGTGATGCACAGTAGTGTGCAACAGAGTGGCATACTATGATAACCCAGGCTTGGCCTGTGGCACATTTGCCAAATATGTTGGCTGCTACCAATAGGGAGGGCCATTGCCCCTGTTTTGCACGAAGAAGATCCCAGGTTCAACTCCTGGCATCATTAGGTAGGGCTAGGAAAGAATCCTGCCTGAAACCCTGCAGAGCTGCTGCCAGTCGCTGTCAACAGTCCTGGGCTAGAGGGACCAATGGTTTGACTCAGTATAAGGCAGCTTCTTATGTACCAAAGTAGAAGAATCCTATGACAGGAGCATCTCTCACCTGATCGCCTTTTTCTCCTGCGCTGCCTGGCACCCCTCGCTCTCCTCTTGGACCCTGATGCAAGGACAAAACAAAGGTGATCGGGGTACACTCTTTTCCCATGACAAGCTTCCTGCACACATAGTGCTTGCTGTGATGGCTAACCTGTGTCTGGGCTGTACCAGGACTGTGTCTGGGCTGTACCAGGACTGTGTCTGGGCTGTACCACTTCAGACTATAGGGGGAGACTCACATCTCCTCTTTTTAGGTGATGCAGTTTATCCCTCTGCCTAGCTGGGATCTCTCAATGGCTTGAGAGATTCAGGTCAGAGACAGACAAAATGCTCCTGCATATTCTCTGCTCACAGAAATCTAGCATGTCAGGGAGAAGGCCAGGCAAGAACTCTTTTCCCTAGCATGCTAGTTTTCTGTGTGTAGGGGGGAATCTTTGTGTATAGAGGAGCATGCAAGTCATCTGAGCCTCCACCAGCTGTCTGAAGTGGTACAGTCCAGCCATAGGTTTACCACCTCAGGACATAGATAGAATATGAATAAGCACACACAGACATACAAGCTGAAGTACATGTAACTGGGATGATCACATCTTCTTTTCCTGTTTACCCACCTTGATTTCCCACCTCTTCCTCTGTTGTTTCCCACGGTAGTATCCAATTGTGTTCCAGCACTAGCACTATTGATGTTGCAGCAGCATAAACCAATGCTTGTGCAACATAACTAGCACTTGCTACAGCAAGTGCTAGTTACATTGATTGCATAAATGTTGGTTTATGCTACCGCAACATTATTTGCACTAGTGCTGGGGCACAATTGGATACTACCCGCTGTGTCTTATTGTAGACTGTCAGCCCCTTGGGGTAGGGGCCTGTCAAACCTGCTCTTTGTAAAGCACCACATACATAAATAACAGCAGCTTCCAACTGAACCTATGGCCAGGTCCACTAGATGATACTAAATGCCTGTAGCCAAAAGTCTGATTGGTGATATCATATACCACTTGGCTGTGAGCGTACCTGTGGCCCAATGGGACCTGTGGGACCATCCAAGCCTGGAGGACCCTGGAGGAACAAAGAGAAGAGAAAGGAGACCTTTGTAATACAGAATTCCTGAAAATGAGGCAGCAGTGGGTTGAGTGTGTGTGATTAGATTATCTACTGGGGGCCTACAGAAGGAATTTCCAGAGGGCAATCATAGCACGAAAGGCCACAGAACAGAAAGGGGGCTGTTTTAGGAGATTCTTGGATGCCTCCCCCACCCACCCATCTATAATGTATTCTGAGCTGTGTTGAGTCTATGGTGAGAGTGAGCAGGGGAATAAAACAGCTTGGATTGTTTAGCTTGAAAAAGGGCAAGTAAGTGGAGACATGATAGAGGTGTACAAAATTATGCATGGTGTAGAGAATGGGGATAGGTAGGGATGTCATGAGCACCTGACAGTGGGGGGGAGTTTGATGGACTCCTCCCCACTTGGCTCCCTGGACGCCACTCGCTGAGCCGAAGCTAGCAGATGCACTCACCGAGTGCTACGCAGTTTGGGACTGCCCCACAGCCGCCTGCTCCTTGCTGCGAGCTGCTATTTTTATGGAAGGCTGGGGCTCTGTAATTTCCATATATGTAATGTTGCGCACAATGGTGGCCATACAGGACCATCTCTGCAACATTAGAGGTGTAAAGGGCCCCTTTACGCCTCTGACGTTGTGGAGATGGCCCTGCACGGCCACCATTGTGCGCAACATTACATATATGGGAATTACAGAGCCCTGATCTTCTGTAAATATGGTAGCTCTCAGAGAGGAGTGGGTAGCTGTGGGGCACTCCTGGACTACTCGCCAAGCCCTCCAGGGATCTCGCAGCCTGGCGAGTGGGGGCAGGTGGCAGCGGCGACTCAGCGAGCACCCACACTTGGCAGGCATGGGTGAGTCTGTCCATCCCTAGGATAGGGAGACATTTCTCTCTCTCTCATAATGCTAGAGGCCAAAGGGGTCATCCCATGACGCTGATTCAAGACAGATAAAAGGACAGATAAAGGGAAGTTCTTCTTCACAAAACCCCAACTATGGAATTCACTATCACAAGATATGGTGATGGTCTCCAATTTGCATGGTTTTAAAAGGGGGTTAGACAAGTTCCTGGAGGAGCAGGCTATCAACGGTTACAAGTCCTGATGGCTATGTGCTACCTCCAGTATCAGAGGCAGTAAGCCTATATACACCAGTTGCTGGGGAACATGGGTGGGAAGGTGCTGTTGCACTCATGTCTCGCTTGTGGGTTCCTGGTCAACAGCTGTTTGGCCACTGTGTGAACAGAATGCTGGACTAGATGCTGGACCCTTGGTCTGATCCAGCAAGGCTCTTCTTATGTTCTTAGTATATTTATAGTAATAAACGATAATTACTTTTATCTGCTTTTATTTTTCATTTGCACTTTCCCAGCGCCCTCCAGGTGTTTTGGACTTTAACTCCTATCAGCCCCAGCCAACATGGCCAATGGGCAGGAATGATGGCAGTTGTAGTCCAAAATACCTGGGGGGCACCATATGGTGAAGGCTGCATTAGGGGAAGTCCGGTGGTAGAGCATCTGCTTTGCATGCAGGAGGATTCAGGTTCAATCACTGGCATCTCCAGGTGGGGCTAGAAAAGACTCGTTTCTGAATCCCTGGGGAGGGCCACTGCCAGTCAGTGTGGATCACAGCTGGGCAGACATCAGCCTTTTGGGATGGATCGACTTTTTTTCCTTTTTTTTTTACTAGAACTCTGAGATCCACCAGCCAAAGCCAGATGCAAAAGACACAGATTTAGAATGAAAGAATTCTGAGCCCAGGAAATTGTTTTAAATACCAGAATGGAGTACATGGCCCTTCCACATAAAACATCCTCCCTTGTTTACCCTAAGGCACTTCTTCCCACTGTTACAATAACCAACTGAAATATTTTTTAAGAGGAGAAACAATACAAACATAGCACTAATAGAATAAAACCAATCCAGCCAATGCTTAAAAAGGCCTGAGATAATCAAGAGGTCTTGACTGGTACCGAAAAGACTTAACAGTAGGTGCCACCTCAGCCTCTCTGGTGAGAGCTTTCCAAAGCTGGTGGGTGCCACGATCGAAAAGGCCCTCCTCTCTCCAGTTACCATCTGCCTAATCTCAGATAGCAAGGAGAACATCTGGAGAGGGCCCTCCAAAGACTGTATGGGCAGGTTCATCGAGGAGAAGACAGTCTCCCAGGTACTTACTGATTCTCCTTTCTCTCCAGGTGGCCCTATGTATCCTCGTTCTCCTTTAGCACCCTGGTAGTAGGTAAGTACACATAAGAAGAAAGAAAAAGGTCTATTATCAGGTGATGCTAGATCAACTGAACAAACACTAAAATGCATTTTAGTAATTATTTTTAGCAATGCCATGAATTAATTCTCTCTCTCTTTCTCTAGAGCTTTTGAGCTACAGCTGATTTTTTTTTGCCAAAATTTTAATTGTGACAAATAATGTTAAATATTAGTTAGGCAATGTAATGTTTTCCACCCCACCCCACCTTTAAAAAGCCAGCAGGGCCCTCAACAAGGTATGCTGTAAAAAGATTCAAATGCAAAGAATATAAATGTGAATTTTGGAGAGCAAAATGTTGGTGGGGAGAATGAGCTCAAACTGTTTTCTTGAGGCCTTTTGGCTCTACTGTGGGCTGCTGGTTTGGGAAACAAGGGCCTGGCTAAGCTGCTGTACATCTTTTGCTAGATCAGCAAAAGAGTTTCTCTCTGGCAACATACCCAGGTCGTCCTCCTTAAGTCAAACCCAACATGCAAGGTGAACAGTGGAGGCTTTGCACCTTAGATAGCTTCTTTAGAGTTCTGACTGGTTCTGACTGAAACCTGGAGTGGATTTAGCACTCCACTGACATTGGAGCCACCAGACTCCACTGCTTAGTTTCAAATCAAGATTCTAGGATTATATGATTGATTATCCATCCACCCCTCTACCTCTGCAGCGAGGACTGCACCTGCCTAATTTGCTTTTCCATCCTTCCCTCTGCATGCCATACTCACGGACAGCCCAGGGGGGCCCATGGAGCCAGGATATCCGGGCTGACCTGGGGGGCCCTGCAGAAAAGCAGATTGGAAAAGGATCAACACATGCGAGGTTTGTGGTCTCAAACAACCATAACTGAATTTCTTTATTTCTTTATTAAATTTATTAATCGCCCATCTGGCTGGTCACCCAGCCATTCTGGGCAATGTACAATAATAAAAACAATTTAAAACAATAAAATTCTACATTAAAAACATCATTTTCTAAAAATACCCTAACCCACCCCAAATGCCTGAGTGAACAACCATGTTTTTAATGCATGGCGGAAGCTCATTAAAGAGGGGGCAGGATAACTGTTTTCATCCATATGTGAACCAGGATAACTGTTTTCATCCATATGCAAAGGGCCCTTCCATTGTTGAGCTCTGTCTTATCGCTAAACTCCTTTCTAATGTGATTGGGTGGCTGTCATAAAATTGCAACTGAATGTCCCTTCTCTCTTCCCCCACTCACTCTACTCACACCCATTGCACAGTATGCAGCAGAGTATGGATGCATGCTGATGTTAATTTAACACAGATTAGTGAGCTCAAAATGACTTTTTACCACTCTGTCATACTCACAATCAAAGTCGTAAAAGGGTGAATTGCTATCCTCATTCAATGCAGACCTACAGGTACAGTGAGGGATCTAATGCAAATTAGCAACCATGAGTGTGCAGCTAGAGGCTGTTATTAGAGATAATTACTGCAGAGTGTGGTCAAGACTGTGGTCTTGAGTAGGTGGTAAGAAAGAGATCCCTCCAGATCTGGCTAATCTATAGGTCTTTCCTCTCCTGTACTGGATAGCTTGGCTTGGCTTGGCTCACCTCCCTGGCCAGCCCTGTCATTAGGCAGAGTGAAGCTGTCACCTTAGAATACAGATCTTATGTCCCATGTCCCTGATAGCCATGATAGTGCGGTCACTGAACTTGAGCCAGACATCCTAGAGAGTGAAGTCAAGTGGGCCTTAGGAAGCATTATTAACAACAAAGCTAGCGGAGATGACAGTATTCCAGCTGAGCTATTTAAAATCCTAAAAGATGATGCTGTTAAAGTGCTGCATTCAATATGCCAACACATTTGGAACACTCAACAGTGGCCACAAGACTGGAAAAGGTCTGTTTACATTCCAATTCCAAAGAAGGGCAATGCCAAAGAGTGTTCAAACTACCGTACAATTGTGCTCATTTCACATGCCAGCAAGGTGATGCTCAAAATCCAACAAGCTAGGCTTCAGCAGTATGTGAACCAAGAACTACCGGAAGTACAAGCTGGGTTCCGAAGAGGCAGAGGAACTAGAGATCAAATCGCCAACATTCGCTGGATCATGGAGAAAGCAACAGAATTCCAGAAAAACGTCTATTTCTGCTTCACTGATTACGCTAAAGCCCTTTATTGTGTGGATCACAACAAACTGTGGCAAATTCTTAAAGAGATGGGAGTACCAGACCACCTTACCTGTCTCCTGAGAAACCTGTATGAGGGTCAAGAAGCAACAGTAAGAACCAGACACGGAACAACAGATTGGTTCAAAATTGGGAAAGGAGTACGACAAGGCTGTATATTGTCGCCCTGCTTATTTAACTTATATGCAGAGTACATCATGAGAAACACCGGGTTGGATGAATCACAGGTCGGAATTAAGATTGCCGGGAGAATTATCAACAACCTCAAATATGCAGACGATACCACCCTAATGGCAGAAAGCGAAGAGGATCTAAAGAGCCTCTTGTTGAGGGTGAAAGTGGAGAGTGCAAAAGCTGGTCTGAAACTCAACATTAAAAAAACTAAGGTCATGGCATCTGGCCCCATCACTTCCTGGCATATAGAAGGGGAAGAAATGGAAGCAGTGACAGATTTTATTTTCTCGGGCTCCAAGATCACGGCAGACGGTGACTGTAGCCATGAAATTAAAAGACACTTGCTCCTGGGGAGGAAAGCTATGGCAAACCTAGACAGCATAGTAAGAAGCAGAGACATCACCTTCCCGACAAAGATTCGTATAATCAAAGCTATGGTTTTCCCAGTAGCAACGTATGGCTTTGAGAGCTGGACTCTAAGGAAGGCTGAGCGCCAAAGAATCGATGCTTTCGAACTGTGGTGCTGGAGAAGACTCTTACGAGTCCCCTGGACTGCAAGGAGGCCAAATCAGCCAATCCTAAAGGAAATCAACCCTCACTGCTCATTGGAAGGACAGATACTGAAGCTGAAGCTCAAATATTTTGGCCACCTAATGCCAAGAGAAAACTCCCTGGAAAAGACCCTGATGTTGGGAAAGACTGAAGGCAAAAGGAGAAGGGGACGGGAGAGGATGAGATGGCTAGATAGCATCACCGATGCAATGAATATGAACTTGAGCACATTCCGGGAGAGAGCGGAGGACAGGAAGGCCTGGCTTGCTATGGTCCATGGGGTCACGAAGAGTCGGACACGACTTAACGACTGAACAACAACAAAAATGGGGAGAAAACAGATATCTGTTTGTTTATGATTTATTGCAAGGAAGGGACCTTTGGGATTTCCACTGCAGGCGCCAAAATGCCTCTGGGCAGCCCAGTTGCCTGCTTGAGTCATCTGGAACTACTTGCTTGAGTCAGTGAGACTAGGCTAGCAATCACACCAAGAGGATCTCAACTAGCATCAACACCATTCATCCATACGATCTTCCTTCCAAGCCATTCAGTCAAAGAGTAGCTCAGGCCATGAATATTTTGCAGCTCCTCTGGAGCTTAGCAGTTGGATCCACCACTCACCTGTTCTCCCTTCGATCCGGGGAACCCAGATGGTCCGCGCTCACCCTGGAGACCCTTTGGAAAGAAAAACATAAAGGGGAGTGTTTCACATTTTTTATCCTCTTTTCACTGAATTGCATCTGGGGGTGGAGAAGGAGGCTTTAGCTATGTAACATGGGTGCGTATGGATGGAGAATAGGTTATAGAAATGAGAACACAGCATAGGCGTTGAGTGGTCTCGAGGCAATCAGACACCAATTCTTTGACTGGATACTGTTGCTTTCCCGGTCACTGACATATTTGGAACACAGTTCTCCACAGCTGGCTTTTCTTTTAAGAATGTGAAGACTTACATATCAATATGATTCACTCAAGATGTTATTGATCAGGCATCCAATTAGCCAGGGAACAGAACTAAATTTTAGAGGGGAAGTGGTGAAAGCAATATTTCTTGCCCCATATGAAGGCACTGATCCAGAGAAGGCACAGCCAAATATTGCTTTGAGTCATGATTTGTGTTCACACACACAACACACGCAACACACGCACACTCCTTCAAGTCTAGGGAAAGGGGCTTACCTTGACACTCTTTCAAAAGAATGGAGGCGGAACTGTGTACATCCCAACCCCACCCACAAAAAGGTCCTTCCAGAAATGATATTACGACAAAAGAGCCAACACTGACTGGATTTCTTCCTGCATTCTGGAAAAAGGCATCTTGGACAATTTTGTGAATGTGCATAGCAGCGTGTGGTGCAGAGTAATACAGCTAGAGAAAATAAGCAGCTTTGGCATGGAACATGCACATCTGAATTCACCTTGAAACTGTCCAGTGACAGAGGCTGTGAGAGGTGATGTTTGGTTGACCTGTCACATGTCCAGCATTGGCATCTTGGAGGTTCTAGAGAAGTTCATATAGTCATCTTACCCCATTTTTCTTTTCTTTTTTTTAACTACCCATGCAAGAATCACCAAGCCTGATCAGATCGAATCCCACTCTCCAACTATGGAATCACACAAAGGTTTCCCAGCCAAAGTTATTTATGTCTAACTCCTATTGAAAATAGCAAAATCAATTTTAGTTTGCACATTTCTTTGGGAGTGGATCCCATTGAACTCAGTCAGGCTCACTCTTGTGTAAAGAAGTATACAGTCAGGCTATTTGTTATGCTGGGTGGGGAATGCTGGGGGTTGTTGGACTTTTTCTGGTTAAACATGCATAAGGTTGCACCCTAAATTTCATTAGCTGCAATCAGTTTTGCTAGAATGTGGCTAAAAATTGTATGAATAAAATGTTGAGAAATTTTTTGCCCTTCCTCTCCTTATGTAAGTCCTATCATAATTCTTGAAATTAAGAAATAGCTCATAAGAAATTTGTCTCCTTCTTCTCAAAGTTCTGTGGTGCTGCTCTCCTTCTAAACAGTTTGGATATCCAACACCACTCAGATAATCTTCACCAACCACCCTCTTGTACATCTGCTATATAATCAAAGTGTTTCTTCTTGGGCTGGGACTTCTCCTACTTCTAGTTGCCGTACATCTTACTCAGCTCCCTCACAAGATGAAGGATGAGGCAACCCCTCCATGCAACTAGGAAGTGGATTCTAAAACAGGTTGAAGGGCTGGTTCCTTTTTGCAGTCCTAAATTAAGACGTAAGCCATATAGGTGGGTAGCACCAGTAGACTGAGCGCAAAAAAGTGGAAAAATCCAAAATGGCACAAGCTATTTTTTTAATTAGGAAAAGGCTCTTATTTGGAGGAATAAGTATTATCAATGAGTAAGTCCTATTCTCTAATCATGTGAATACTAGCAAGAGTATTTACTAGTAATTCTGTAGAAAAGAGTACTGTAGTAATTCTAAATAAGCAATTTTTCCCCTTTTTCTTGTGCTGAATCATTTTTCCAAACAAGGAGCAACTCCTCCCAGAGTGATTCCGGTGACTGGACACAAGAATATATTCTGCAAAAAGGTCAAGGCATGGGGCCGTTGCAGAGCTGGGCTTTGGCATACTGCAAAATAGTTGTATTAGGTGAGATCCAGACACTTGTTTCATCAGGATTTCAGAAGAGACTTCATTTTCCTGAAGATATATCTTAGAATACATTAGAATGCCATTAGAATAGTGATACCTGTTATTTCTCTTGGTGGTAGATTTTCCTTTTCTAATTGGTGGATGCATTTTATGAACAGGCCGTCTCTCTCTCTATCCCAGATTAAAAAAGAGTATGTTCTGCATTGCAGTTATAAGGTACCATTTCCACAGAACACTGTCTCCAGAGGGCTGTTCTCTTTCCATATCCTGGTGGCCAGTTGAGAAGGCGCTGGTGATCAAGAGAAACCCCCTTCCTCTCCTTTCTGAGTAGCCACCGTGGGGAAGACCTGGGCTCTTCCTCCCTGCAAGACTGTGTTGCTGTTTCCCTAATAAACCACTGGGTAGTGAAGGTTTTGGCCAGGATCAATTATTTTCCCTTTGTGGTCTGGAGAGGCTCAGAGAACAACTGGGTTTCACTTCCTAATGTAAATTCCAAGATGTGGTCTGAATTCTCCTCAAAACTCAGATTGCAATTCGTTTTTCCATCACCACTAGCAACTTGCAATGGAACCTTGAGCAAGTGTGGTGGAATATTGCTTTCAGTTTACATGATCATGTAAAGCTGCATGTACAACTGTTTGGCACATTTATCCAGTCAATGGGAATCTCTCCAGTAGTTATTTTCTGCCCAGAAGGCATCAGACATATCCCAAGCAGCCCTCACCTGTGTTTTATGTCTGACAGATAAAGCTACACCACGTGGAATATGAGAATGACTCCCCCGTTAATTGTCATGTTACCCTCAAGAGTGGAGAGCTTCTCGTGGGGTACCGCAATGTAGGGTTAGTTTGGGTTACATGGTGGTGGTGGGGTAGTGATGGCTTTTATTGGACACACTGGTGACACCGGCAACAGGGGGCCACATGGCGTAGCAGTTAATCACACAGACTGTGGGAGTTACAGTGTCATTAGTGGCATGAGGCACTGGGGGATGAGATTAAGGCATTAATAATGGTGGTGGTGGTGGTGGTGGCGGTCAGGTGAGGGTGGAATGATTATTTCAAGAACCAGAAGCACATACAGGGCAGAGAGGGTTCACTGATGTAGGGGAGGGATGGCTTCATTTCAAAGTACGCTCACTCTCGGTGTGTATGCAGCAAGGGTTAAGAATCAGGTGCGGAACTACTTCATCTGAAGGGATTCAGGTCACCATGAGGTCCATGGCCAGTGGTTGTTAGACAAGCTATGCACTGAGAAAAAATGGGCTGTTGGAATCCGATTTCCATTGTGCTGAAATGTCAGTTGGGGAAGGGCTGTAGCTCAGTGACAGAGCTACTGGATAGAGTCCCAGGTTTGAACCATGGCATTGTCAGGTAGGGCTGGGAAGGAATCCTACCTAAAACCCTGGAGAGCCACTGCCAGTCAGTGTCGGCAGAACTGGGCCAGATGGACCAGGGGTCTGTCTCACTATAAGGTCGATTCCTACGTTTCTGTGACTAGACCCGTCAAAGCGTTTTGCCACTTGGCAGACAAATGGTGGTCTATAGAAAATGTCACCTCACAATTAGTTGGGACTGTGGAATATTCCTGTTTATGTTTGTATGGGGGAAAAGGGTAATAGACCCTGATTAAGCAGCTTGTCCCTGTGAAGACAAGGAGGAATCCCAGTCGGATGAATCCCAAGTTGCATGAAGCCTGGAATTCCTTCCATGACCTGTTCCACATCAACACAAGATGGGACTTGATCAGGTAACCTGACTGCAAGGGAGGTTCTAGAGCAGTTGCCCTATGTCAGCATAGTGGCCAGAGAGTGTGTGTGCGGCTTTAGATCAGGTGACCAAGTAGTGCGCATGGGATGGGGGCTGGCTGTGCTATTAGGTATAGAGCCTGGAGAAGGAGGGAGAAGGAGGGATGAGAAGCCAAACAAGCGGCAGCGACAAAGGACTGCACAGAGCACGTGCTGTACTGGGTTCTTACAGGTAATCCAGGTGCGCCAGGCGTTCCAGGAAAACCTGGGGGGCCCTAAGGGAAGAAACAGTGAAGTCATACCTTGGCAATCACATTGGCTAGACTAGGGAAGGTGGGCAAAGAGGGTGGTAAGTAGGGAGGGGAGGTCTGGCTTGAAAGGAAAGACATTTCCTAACACAGCAAGCAGGACTGCACTTCTTCCCAGGACATGAGCAATGCGATGGACTTGCCTTCCTGAATTAACCATCACCATTTGTCCCAAAGCATGGCTACTTAGAGAACAGGGACCTGCCCATCCCTTCCCTCACCCGATATAATCAGAGCTTTCCTTGGAGAGCAGAATGATCAGAGCTCATACTAAAACAGCATGAACAGCCTCTCACAGTCTGGTGGTAAAAGGCCAAATATGGATCAGTCACAAAGGGGGAAGGTTTGCTTTAAGTAGCTTTTCTCTTCTTGGCTGGTATCAAGTTGGCAGGTATCAAGCTGTGGTAGCAAAGGATGTTGCGAGGGACACAGGCTTGAGGGAGAAGACAAAAGCAGAAGGTGGCTCAAGGCCTAAGGGATATACTCACAGCTGGTCCAGGAGGGCCTGGGGAGCCTCGTAAACCTGGTGGGCCCTGTGCAGAGATGGCCAAGAAAACAAGAAGGTTATTTCTGAGCTCAAGAATATGTGACAGGCAGCATTGCTGCTCCCTGGTGTCTTCAGGTAGCATTACCTGCTCCCCCCTGTCTCCGGGTAAGCCAGGGATTCCGGGAAGGCCAGCACAGTCTTGTCCATTGTCACTCTCATCCTGGAAAGGAAGACAAGATGCACTGAGCCAATCCCAACCTTTCCAAGTGGTTAAGGGATGCTACCAATTTCCACACACAAAACAATATCTACTGGGCAAGGACTTTCAGCAGCTTTCCCTTGACCAGCTAATTCAATTTTTGTAGTTATGATTCAAGTGGCAATGATGGTTCCAGGTCTTTTAAGCAGCCAAACAGAAACATCATTTAAGACATAGGCCATGAAGAGCTCTGTCTTTTTATGTTAACTGCTTCAGTCAATGCTCCTGGATTTTCGCACAACCCCACCACCTATGAACATCTGTTTGAAATTATTTAAACTAACAGCTAGCAGAGAGAAATCTCAGTAAATTAGTGCTGATGTCCATACAAATAAAACTGGTGATTGCCAGAGATAAAATTCCATGACTTAAGTGCAGCCATCCAGGGTTTGGGGGCTGATCTCCCAATGGGACTGGAGTGGAATTGTATGCCAGAACCCATAACAGATTTTATGGACAGGAACTGGTCTGGGACCTTACATTTTCCAGAACCCATCGTGAATTGAACTGGTGAATTTGTCACAGCTGTTTTTAACTGTATATTTGCCTGCACTGTTGACTACAGACACAATATTTCTATACTTAGACTAATTCTAAAGGCCAAGATGGGATAGCAAGAAATAAATGACTGGAGTTCCCACAATGTTTTAAAATGTCAGATACAATTACAAGAGGCCCTTGGGTTCCATCAGGATCACAGACCTGGGGGAAAGGGGCTAATATCTTTTCCTCAATACCATTTTCCCAATTAAAGTTGCCCCCCAGCCGCTATTTGCCCCATGTAGGGGAAAAGGCTTAGCCTTCCAACAACACTGCGATCCTGATCCAAATCTCACCTGCCGCTGCTCCTGCCATTTAAAAATCTCAGGAGATCTGTCTCTTGCTGTTCCATCTAGTCGAGCTAAGGCGCTGTTCACACAACAACGTAACCCACACTCAGTGATTGAATGTGGGTTGTTGTTGAACCATGGATTAGTGTGCTGTCTGATTGAGGGATGTACGAAAGTCACTTACCTTTTCGAAGGGTGACATTTGTGGTAGGGGGGAGCTGCTCTGTCCCTCCCCCTGAAATTCTCTCCGGACATCTGGCCACTGGGCAGCCTGCAGGGACGCAAATGGCGGCTGCCGTAGCTGCCGCTATTTGCGTCCCTGTATTTTGCCGTGATAGGCTACGTAAATATTTACATAGCCTATCACGGCAACCCCTGCCAAAAAAAAACAGCGAACGCAGATGGCGGCGGCTACGGTGGCCGCCATTTGCATTCCCTTTTTTTTTTGGCCGTGATAGGTTACGTAAATATTTACGTAGCCTATTACGGCAAAAAAAAAAAGGGAATGCAAATGGCGGCCGCCGTAGCCGCCATTTGTGTTCCTTTTTTTTTTTTTGCCGTGATAGGCTACGTAAATACTTACGCAGCCTATCACGGCTTCCACAGGGATGCAAATGGCGTCCCTGCATTAGCCGTGATAGGCTGCGTAAGTATTTACATAGCCTATCACGGCTATAGTGATGAAGGGAATGGTGGCCGCGGCCGCCATTCGCATAGCAGCGCGAACGGCACCAGGTAAATGTCCCGTTTTGTGCGCCTTTCGCGGGGTGGGGGGGGCGGGGGGCTTCATTCCGCCACGGATTTCAGGGGGCCGAATGCACTGGCATTTGGCCTCACTGAGATCCGTGGTGGAATTCTCTGGCATCCCTAGTCTGAATCCAGGACATTTTCTGCAGGGTGTCTTGTTAACCACTCTGAACAACCCAATAACAAACCATGGATTCTCAAGGTGACTTGTTCGAAAAGATAAGCCATACTGCATGATTAACAACCTATCCTGCAGAAAATGTCCTGGGTTCAGACAACATGCTAACCCATGGTTCAACAAACAACCCATGGTTCAACAACAACCCACACTCAACCACGGAGTGTGGATTAGTGTGTTGTATGAACAGCCCCTAAATGTGCTTGCTTAGAACTGCTTTATATTTCTCTCCTTGCTATATTTAATTTTTGGACTACCCTCTTTTTCAATACAGGTATGAAAGCATTGTCTTTGATTCTTCTTGTTACATGGATGAACAGTTATCTCCTATTGTATTTCACTCATGGATCCGCCACCATCACAACTAAAGGAGCACAAAACACTTTCTGAAGTTATACATCCTCTGGCAACTCTCCCCCTCTTCTCCCACCCTGGCCAAACCTGGTTTGTCAGACTTTAACACCACATCATAATATACTCAAGCTACCTTCAGAGCTCAAAGGAAGATTCAAAATACATAACTTCCAAATCCCCCAAGATTCTACCAAGAATTGTTGAAACTGAAGTCCCAACAACTTGAGTTAAAGAGTGAAGTGGCTTGGATCACATACAAAGACAGGGCACAATGAGTCTCAAATCCCATCAGGGCAGACAGATGCATAGCTCTGAGCCCATCTGTGCTGCTATTTTCAGGGTGACATCCAGAGATCACACACACACACACACACACACATCACGCCACTGATGATTATCACCTGGCACATACATCACGTTCTTTAATATCTTTTTGCAAGCATCTTGGTGGAAGTAAGGCAATACTTATCTATGCATTATGGACATTTATTATGCTTTTATCTCTGCCATGTTTTTTTCCACATAGATACACAAGCCAAGTGTTTTGCTTACCTGAGGCTCTTCTGCTCTGGGGAACTGAGCAAAGCACTGAAAGTAATAGAGATGCAAAGTTTAATTCCTAACCCAGACTTTGTGGTGTGATATACCAGTAAAGCTCAACATTTACCCCAAATGCTTGGTAACACAGGCAGGACTGGCAGCCCAAGCAACCCAAGTGGGCGCAGCAATGTTTTCAGGGGTGCCAATGAGGCAGTGGGTGACCCGACAAGCACACCCCAGAACCCCTTGTAATATTCTAATGGATGCAATGGTATAAACCACGCATGGCTGTGTAATGCTCCAAGATTTGCTCCCTGTCACCATCTGTGGTAATTCAAGGAATCCTAGGTGCATTTATTGGATCACACAACACAGCCATTCATGCCAGGAAAATGTCCTGGGCCAGACCTGGCACAGTAATTGTTGTAGAGTGAAATATGACCTCTGTCCAGATGTGTGCCTGCCCCACTCCTAGGCATGCCCAATATCCAGTGTTGGACATAACATTTGCATAGGGGCTGACACAGGCAAAGGCTATTATGTGTAGGCCTGTAATCCGTGATTGATGCAATGAGCTCTGCCTGGGTAGCCCTCATGGAACTTTATTCATTTCTTTAATAGATTTTAACCTGCATTTCGGGCTGCCCTGCCCTCACAAAGCAGCTTGCAATATTTAAAAAACATGAACACCAAATTACAACACTCAGCAGCAGCAGCAGCTAATGGTTTTCAAACATCATATGCGGACCGGAATAAATATGTCTTCAGGCTGTTGTTTTTTTAAAGCCAGCAGTGAAGAGGCCATGTGTATCTCCCTCCAGAGGTGTGGGGCCACCACTGAGAAAGCCCTATTACTACTATCCACCAGCCTGATGGCTCTTGCTGGTGGCCCAGAAAGTAGGGCCTCCGAGGGTGATCTTACTGCTTGGGTGGGCTCATACATTATGTCCAAAGCATGGATGATGGGAGAGCATAGGGTGAGACAGGCAAGCCCACACCATCCTATTCCCCTACTGCATGTAAAAATAAGCATGTACAATAGGGCTGTAGTTTCATTGACCTAAGGGATTCTTTGGTACTTGTTGAGGTTTACCAGGAACATGTCAGAAATTATTTGGTTCAGCACACTTATTTTGGGGCTCTTCCACACTCTATTATCAACATTTTGGGGGAATGATGGGAAGAAATAATGGGAATGTGGAAGAAATTTCATTATCAATTTAACGAGTCACATTCTGATTTTGAGGTTTCTTACAGTAAATTATTATGTTATTTATTATTATTTATTACATTTCTATACTGCCTGAGTATAGCTGAGGCTCTCTGGGCGGTTTAAAAGATTACCTGAAGCTTCTAACATAGCTAACTTACCTCCCCAAATACTAAGAATTGTTGATAGATGGAAAAAAGAGGAAGACTCCAATTGTTAGACTGTGGGAAAATAAAGTCTGGGTGGTGATCAGTATTTCAGATCAACATATTTGCTACTTTGTAGATGAAGAGAAATCAAGTATTATGAGACCTTGCAAATGGCTAATTTTTGTCGTTGTTGATTACTGGGAAAGAAATAACAGAAGTGGAACCTTTGGATGGATAGATATGATCTTGGAATGATTTGTTGTGAAAGATCAGGAAGAAAATGATGAGGATGAAAAATAGCAAGGTGCATATTATTTATCCATTATGTTAATAGATGAAATGTTTGTATTGGATATATGCGAGTGTTATGCCTTTGCAATTGTTTTGCAATACAATATATACATTTAAATGTAAATTTCAATGGTAAATGTTGGCATTCAATGAGTTTTTGACATTCACCATAATGTATCAAGATGCACAAACGTGTCATCGCTGCAGAGCAGATGCAAGTTATAGACGCCAGGCCATCCGTTTCACAATCTGATTTACAGTGTTTTTCAAGCCCTGCTGCAGGAATCTGGAGAGAGTCTGGCGGGCTACTCACCCGAGCACAATTTTCTATGCCAGGAGCTCCGGGCATACCCTGGTCACCCTTTTCCCCTTTGACTCCACCAGGGACTTGGAACAACTGCATCTGAGCACAATCTCCACAAATGTTCTGGCATGAGAGAGGGAAAAAGAGCACGAGATGCAGAAAATTCCAGCATTGCCTGTTGCCTTCCCAACACACATCATCACCATTTGTATTATGTATAATGCACAAGAGGGGTGCAGCGTTCATAGAGATGGACAAGACCTGACAGCTCTGGTCAGGACATAATTGGGTAGGTCCAGGTCATTGTTGCATTGGAACCTGCAGCAGCTTCTTTTCACTGACAAACATCTCAGCAAGGTGAAGTGTTCACAAGCCTAGCAACGCTGGCCCTCTCCCTAACAATGCTTCCTCTTTCTTTCACTGCACATTTAGCACAGCTCCATTGGAATCAGATGGAGCCGAGTGTTAATTTCATGGGTGTTTTGTTTTGTTGTTATTTAATATTTTCTTTCAATTAATTAATAAATATAGTACTACAATCATGTAATATATACCATATATACTACAGTATACTATATATAAACCATCCATAAGATAATATAATACATATCAACAACCTAAAAGCACTATGACATTTTACATTAAATGTACACTATTTTTCCTGTGATGCCTTCAGTTCCTCTGATCAGATTAAATTATACCCAACAATGGATATGGATTTACTGTTTCCTGAACTTTCTTATAAAGTTATTCTCCTGTTGTCCCCATTCCATAACCCATACCAAATTTGTCAACTTGACCACATAGACCATTTTCCATATCTTATTAATCCCACCTGATTAATCCATTCATCAATGAATGGGGAACTGACCTTTTTCCTATGATAGGAAATAGCCATATGAGCAGCCATGAATACATAAACCATCAGTTCCATAAAGTTTATTTTGATGCTCATCACCATTTGTGGCAGCAAATGTTTTTGGCATTTTCTTCTGTTATTTTTATCACACTTTCTGAAACCACCACAGACCATGGTTTAATGAATCAGTGTAGTCCACCTCTATATCCTAAGACAGGATGACCTGTTCCGAAAATACCCCTAACAGACATCTATCCAATCTTTTCTTTAGATAGATAGATTGATTGATTGATTGATTTTCTTAATTGCCCATCTGGCTGGTCACCTGGCCACTCTGGGTGATGTACAACAGTACAACAGTTTAAAACAATAAAATTCCACATTAAAACATCATATTTCTAAAAAATACCCTAACCCACCCCAAAGGCCTGCTTGAACAACCATGTTTTCAATGCGTGGCGGAAGCTCATTAAAGAGGGGGCATGCTGGAGTTCCCTAGGGAGGGAGTTCTACAGAGTGGGAGCTGTCACAGAGAAGGCCCTCTCCCTTGTCCTCGCCAGCCTAGCTGTCCTGGCTGATGGGACAGTGAGAAGGCCATCCGAGGCTGATCTTGTTGAGCGGCCCTGTCTGGTGTTGCTGGAGGCACTCCTTGAGATAGGCTGAGCTGGAACTAGGGATGTCAGAGAATTCCGCCACGAATCTCGTGGAGGCCGAATGCCAGCGCATTTGGCCCCCCGAAATCGGTGGCGGAACGGTCTGCCCCCCCATCCCCCCAGGGACGGGACTTACCTTGGACGGATCTTCCTGGCTGCGGCGGCTCCGGTGGTGGTGCGGCGGCAGTGCGGCAGCAGTGCGGCGGCTGCGGCGGCCGGTCTGCCGACCGGCTGCCATCGCCATTTCCAGTTAAAAAAACCAAAAAACAAAAAAAGTGATAGGCTACGTAAAATTTACGTAGCCTATCACGGCTAGATTTTTAAAAAACACCGTGATAGGCTACGTAAATGTTTACGTAGCCTATCATGGCTGATTTAAAAGAAAAAAAAAACACGCGTACGCAAATGGCGGTGCCCATGGGCGCCGCCATTTGCATTCCTTATTTTGGCACATCTTAGTCTACGTAGACATTTACGTAGACTAAGATGGCGAAAATAAGGGGAACGCAAATAGTGTAGCGTCTACACTATTTGCGTACACATTTTTTTTTTCTCTTTTAAATCAGCCGTGATAGGCTATGTAAACATTTACATAGCCTATCACGGCTGACTGCAGGGACGCAAATGGCAGCGGCTACGGCCGCTGCCATTTGCGTCCCTGCTAGCCAGTGGCTGGATGACCGGCTGCTGGCGGAGCTGGCCGGCGGCTCCGCAGAATCCCTGCGGAACGGAGCCGGCCGGCCAGAATTTCAGGGAGGAGGGACGGAGCACCTCCCCCCCCGGCCAGAATTTTGGGGGGAGGGACGGAGTGCCTCCCCCCCCCCACAAATGTCACCCATCGAAAAAGTTAATTGACTTTCGTACATCCCTAGCTGGAACTGTATAGGGTTTTAAAGGTCAAAACCAACACCTTGAATTTGGCCGAGAAAACAACTGGTAGCCAGTGCAACTCCTTCAGCACCAGAGTGATGTGATCACACTGGCTGCCTTTAATCAGGTGAGCCACTAGGGATGTACGAAAGTCACTTAACTTTTCGAAGGGTGACATTTGTGGTGGTGGGGAAGCACTCCATCCCTCCCCCCGAAATTCTCTCTGGCCAGCTAGGCTCCGCGGAGATTCCGCCATGCCACCGGCTGGAGCCGCCCTTAGCCAGACATCCAGCCGCTTGGCAGTCTGCAGGGACGCAAATGGCGGCTGCCATTTGCATCCCTGTATTTTGCCATGATAGGCTATGTAAATATTTATGTAGCCTATCACGGCAAACCCCCCCACAAAACAGTGGATGCAAATGACGGGGGCTATGGCAGCCTCCATTTGCATTCCCTTTTTTTTCACCATTTTAGCCTACGTAAATATTTACGTAGGCTATTACGGCGAAAAAAAAGGGGAACGCAAATGGTGGCCACTACGCCATTTGTGTTCCCTCCCCCGCCCGCCATAATAGCCTACGGAAATATTTATGTAGGCTAAAACGGCAAAAAAAAAGGGAACGCAAATGGCGGCCGCCATAGCCCCTGCCATTTGCGTCCATTTCCCCCCCCCATGATAGGCTATGTAAATACTTATGTAGCCTATCATGGCCTCCGCAGGGACACAAATGGTGTCCCTGCGTTAGCCGTGATAGGCTACATAATTATTTACGTAGCCGATCACGGCTATAATGAGGAAGCGAATGGCGGCCGCAGACGCACTGGCATTCGGCCTCACCGAGATCCGTGGCGGAATTTTCTGATATCCCTATGAGCTGCCGCCTTTAGATGACAATGTTTTTCAGCTGTGCAATCCTAGGGTCTCAGATTCTGTACTTTGCATCATCACAAAAGTCAACCCGAGATCCTTTTGTCCTCACCTTAAGCACGTCAATGCTCTCAGCAGCCAGCGGTCCCTGCAATGGAGAAATAGAGAGGGAGAGAGAAATAAAAGGCACATGGACAAAAGCAGTCCATCTTCTCTTCCTCCTCCTCTTCCCTAAAAGCAAAATGGTGCCATGAGCGCCTAGGGTTGTTTGCCAAAAGCAGTGTGAACTCCTGACGGACTCCGTCAAGCATCCCCCTGGCTGCTCCTTTTGTTAATAATGCAGCTTCTAGTTTGGATCTCTTCTGCACTTGTCCTTTCCAGGTGATGGGGAGGGGGGCTTGGGGAACAGCTGAGCAAAGGGGGCAACACTAAGCACAGGCCTGAGCGAGGGCAAGGAAAGGCGGACACTCCAGTCCTGTACCTACCAAGTCTCCCACCGTCCCAGGCAGTCCCGGCAAGCCATTGTGTCCTGGGATGCCCTAAAGGCAAGGAGAAACTTTGAATATTTGAGTCCTTCTCAGCTGTCAGTTCCTGAAGTGATCCTTGCTTTCTCAAAGGGATCCTCTCTCAGCTGCTGGCACCTCAAACAGGACCAGAACTTGGGGCCTCAGACTCCTACCTACCCCCACCTTCCCAGCTCCTTCACCTATTCCTCAGCCCTCGTAGGCTCCTAGTCTGACCTCTTGATGGATGAGTGGCCAGATGCCAAAGAGGATGGGGCTCCTGCTCCTTTAATAAATGTGTAGAACAAGGAATTTCAGCAGAAATTCCTACTTTAACACCACTATTCAAGCATCTAGTCACCCTACTTTATTAGTTGGGAGCCTCATATAAACTTTCTACCTCTAGGTGACAACCAATACTGGGCAGTTTGCTGGTGACCATTGGCCACCAAGTCAGGACTTTCTTGCTCCCCACCTTTCTCTTCAGACCTGTCAAGACCTGCTGCTTCCCTTTCTTTCAGCTCTTCCAGTCCATCTTTATTTGGTTCTTCATCCTATTCTATGTACTGCTTTCTCAGATGCAGCATGGTTGCTCATTTACTACACTGTGGAAATTGTCTTGGCCCTAAAACTAGGGATGTACGAAAGTCACCTACCTTTCGTGGATTATGTTGATGGTGGGGGGGAGGCGTTCCGTTCCTCCCCCCGGAATCCTCAACAGGGGGGAGGCGCTCCGTTCCCCCCCCCCAGAATCCTCCGCGGCTGGCTGTACTCTGCGGCAGCTCCGCGGAGCAGCCGGCCAGGCCCAGCCAGGCCAGAGCCGTCCGCAGCCGGGTTTCCGGCTGCAGAGGGCTCTGGGAAACAACAACAACAACAACCGCGTACGCAAATGGCGGCGGCTACGGCCGCCGCCATTTGCGTTCCTTATTTTTGCTGTCTTAATCTACGTAAATATTTACGTAGACTAAGATGGCGAAAATAAGGGGAACGCAAATAGCGTAGCGGATGCTATTTGCGTTCCCCTTATTTTCGCCGTCTTAGTCTACGTAAATATTTACGTAGACTAAGACGGCCCAAAATAAGAAACGCAAATGGCGGCGGCCATAGCCGCCACCATTTGCGTACGCCTTTTTTTTTTTTACCCAGACGTTTTAGGCTACGTAAAAACATACGTAGCCTATCACGTCTCTGTAAAACAACAACAACAACTGCAAATGGCGGTGGTGGCAGCCGGTTGGAAGACCAGCTGCCGCAGCCGCCGCAGCTGCTGCTGGAGCCGCCACCGCCCGGAAGATCCGCCCCAGGTAAGTCTCGTCCCGGGGGGGATCTGCGGGGTGGCGGGGGGGGTGGCGGGCCATTCCACCACGGAGTTTGGGGGGCCGAATGCACTGGCATTCGGCCTCACCGAGATCCATGGCGGAATTCTCTGACATCCCTACCTAAAACTGATGCCTCTTTGCTGGTCTATTGCACTAGATGGCCTTCCTTAGACTCCAATATGGCCTGGTTCTTCATGGGAAACAGTGGGCACCAAGAGGTGGGAGAAAGGGTAGTTAAAATATTCTACTATCTGGACTTAGGGGATATCCTTGGATTTGATTATGAAACCTGGTAAATTTCCTCTGACTCCATCAACCCGGGTTAAAATGACAAAGATACCAAAAGCTGACACTGTAGCCCCATTAATGCCAAAAGGAATGGACTAGCACTGTGTATTGATAAATAGTCCACTCTCCTGCTTTCGTGTTGGCTTCTCCTGGACCCCAAGTGAGGACAGTGTCTAGAGCAGGCATTATGCACCTGTTACTACACTCCTGGGGGCGGGGGGAGCTGAGAGTTTCCTGGGCCCATCTAAAAGTAATGACCCAAGTAAGTAGACATTCCCTTTATTAAAACCTGTTTTGAGTGATACCAACCGGGGGCAGCAATTGGAAAGCACTAGTGATGGCTAAGTCCGCCACCCCGACTCCAAGACTAGCTTGAAAATAAGTTGAGATAGTCCCTCCCAATTTGGGAAATAGGTCATTTTGTTTCTGAGCCCATCTAGCTGCCGCAGGAGGGCTTGCCCATTCATGAAATGGGTGCTGTGCAGGGCATGGCTGATCAGAAAACACTCATTTCCCAGAAGACAGACTGCTGAGACTAAAAGAAAAGTGACTTGTCGAAGAATATATGTCCAAGGTGGAGGTAGAGGTCTGAGCTTCAAAACACAAAACCACTCTTTTGAACCCAAATAAAGAAGGTGCTGGAGGGCAGCCCTTGCATTGCAGCATGCCAGCTTCCCAGTTAAAAATAAAAAATCAAAAAATCTTAAGAAGTAAATAAAAGTCAGGAGACAAAAGGAGCATGTCGGGCATTAAGAGAGGTGTCTGCAGACACCACAATGGAGACCCCAGCACTAGAGCATCAGCATCAGCCAAGTAGGGAGGGGGTTGGAAGGAATGTGGGGAAAGAATTTGGAAGACTGATGGATGTGGGTGTGGGGGATGGGAGCAGAGTAGGAGGAAAAATTCCCTGTAGCTCTGGTTAGAAGCCAGAGAAGTATTCAGGGCTCATCATGCTTGCCTCTAGAAGGCACACCTTTTGATCTTGCGGTGATCAAGTATGTGTGCAAAGTGGTGGTGGGGGCACGGTTAAGATCAAGATGCCACTTTGGCACGAAAAGGTCTATAGATGGGAATGTATCAGTTGTATGTGCACGGAGAGCTTTGCCACTGTTCTCTTTCCTAAAGCCAACTACCCTGCTGGACTGTTAGTTGATGCCAACCTCTGCTGTCACATTAGAGGGTTAGGGGGATCAGAGGCCTAGATCAGTGTTTGTGTTCAGAAGTGCAAGGCAGTGGTGGTGTGGAGAAATTGCTGTCAACTAGGGCTCCTTCAGTGTGGTGCTCAGGACTTCTCTCTCCAATGGTATGGTTGGTGAGCAACTCCCATCTCCTGTTTTGGCTCACCAGAGGCAAGGATTGTCCAGCACCAAGAAGGTAATGGCAACAGAATTCTCATGCATTGCCCCCACTTTCCCAAAGTCTTTTAACATGGTTTGACATTTCCATGAGGTTACAGCAGGGATGTAGGGATGGTACTCCGGAGGACTACGTCCTCGCTCACAGCCATAGCACAACTCACTTGCTTAGTACAGCACAAACCTCCAAGACTGACAGAGGTCCCACAGTCTAAACAGAGCTCCCAGTTTCAGTTTTCATTGATCAGCCAGAAAAATCAGGGGCAGTGAGATAGAATTCTGCGGTTGCAAAGCCCACTTCTTCCAGGTTAAGGGGGTTTACTAAGTCTGTGCCTTACCATAGGGCCCCTAAATTCTGGAGCTGGTACTGATAAAGCATACCTGTGTTCTTGTCTGTCAAATACTGGGACGTATAGATCTCCTACCACTTACCTGCCTTCCAGGAGCTCCTGGTGGTCCTGGTGGTCCCGGAGCACCTGGCGGTCCCTGTAACACCACAAAGAGAGACGGAGAGAGGAAATGCTGTTAAGTAAGCAGTGGGAGGAGGAATAGAGGAGCCAAGGTCGCCACGCACAGAGGAGCAAGCATGCACATACACACACACACACCTGAGGGCCCGGCTGAGGCTGCCAGGAAGTCCCGATCCACAGTCCTGGGGCGCCCTGCGGGTCCAAAAGGGGAGAGCGTTTAGCAAAGGCCAAGCGGGACGTAGGTGTTCCAGCCTCCGAGGTAGCAAAGGCGTTGCAGTTGAGCGGTGGATGGGGGGGCACGGGTGGCTTTGAACCATCATCCAGCCTGGCAGCGAATCCCCAAGGCCCTGGGGAAGGGGGAGCAGGAAGCGACGCTTACCGGCAGACCTACGTAGTTTGGGTCCACGCGAGAGCTGGGCTGGCAGGTGCATTCACCAGTATCTCCCTAAGGAGACAAACATGGGGAATAAGGGGTGAGAGACTGGAGCACCAGGAGGTGCTGGGGGCAGAGGACTGAGTGGTTTACAGGGGATCCTTTGCTGCTGGCTTGCTCACATAAACAAGAGTTGGGGTCAATATCCTTAATGGAACACCTCCCATCCACATCAGCAAGGACTTCTAGGCTGTTTCAGCCATCCCCTGATCTTGGGTTATTCGCAGGTGCACCATGTTTCCCTTCAACTGTGAGCCCCACTCCCAGAAGTGTTGAGGGCTGTGTGCAGTGCACGACAAACAGTGTGTATTTATTACACAATATACTAGTGGTGCAGGGAGACCCCAAAACCTGGGGCAAAAAGCAGTGAGTGTCCTCAAACTTGGGATGAGGGAGGAGGAATCTGACCCACCTTCTCACCTCTGGCTCCTTTTTCACCCTGGAGAAAAAAAAGGTCAGAAGGTCAGATGGAACAGGGAGTTGATCTCCACCCCCACCCCCCAAATATAAATACAAGGTGATGATCAGGTCTAACTTCAGCACTCAGAACCAACCCAGGTATGTAATTTAATATGACAATGGAACCAATTACCTAGGGAGGTAGTGGGCTCTCTGTCAGGGTGGAAACTGAGCCGATAGAACCCCAGAGCAGTTCTGATTCTGAGGAGGAACAGTAATCCGTGGGAGAGGAGCCAGCTCATCTCTCACAGGCACAGCAGCTGGCAGAGATTCCTCCTGCCGGCATTCCTGAGATTGATAGTGATCCTAGCAGTCAGAAAGTGTGGGAGGGGGGCTTGCTGGACGCTCGACACAGACGCAAAGAGCGACGAGTGATGGAGGGCGCGGAAAGGAGGCGTAGCGCCCGTTTGGCACGCAAGCAACGGCCGCGTCCCGTGGACCCAAGGGAAAGAGGGAGGATCTTCAAGTGGGAGGGAGGAGGAGCCCAGAGGGAGGATGGGAGGAGGAGCCCATAAGTTCAGGGTCTTCAAGTGATTCTCCTTCAAATGGGGACCAACTGCCTACCAGGAGCATAGGCTACTCTGCTGTTCATTGCTTAGTTGCTGGTGATTAGCATCTGAAAGAGTCATTAAGTTGTAAAAGGATTAAAGCCTTGAAAAGAAACCTTCTGTCTGTGTCTTGAGTTGGCTATTGGAGTGTACTGAAAGAGGCCGCTAGGGCGCTCCTGACAGCTTGGTCCCCGTTCCTTTTTCCCCCCTCTCTCTTCTCCTACTGCCAAATGGAGGGTGCCAGGTACCTGGCGGTGCAAGCTCTGGCGCAAGAGAACCAGATTCTCCGTGACCAAGTGGCTCAACTGACGACTGCCGTACAGAATCTACAAGCTGCGGTTCAACCCCCACCACCTCCGATTCCCCCCCGCCGCAAGTGCCTGGTGGCTTTGCCAGAGAAGTTTTCTGGTGAGAAAGGACTTTTCCAGATTTTCCAGGCCCAACTGGAGCTGTACATGCGCCTTCGACCTGAGGATTTCCTGACAGAACAGGTTCATGTGGGCTTCATCATTAACCTACTTTCAGGTGTGTTAGCTAAATGGGCTTCGGGACTTCTTCTCGCTAATGACCCCCTGCTTGGGGACTATCAAGGTTTCATGACAGCGATGGCCAGATTTTTTGGTGACCCCCTGCGCACGCAGACAGCTTCTCATGAGATTCGCTGCCTCAGGCAGGGCAAGGACTCAGTTTCCAGCTATGCGACAACTTTTCACTTGCTGATGCAGGATTTACAGTGGAATGATGCCACGCTGGTGGCTCAGTTTTTGGACGGTTTGAACGACGAGATCTTAGACGAGTTGGCGCGCACGCCTAGCCCGCCTACTTTGGAGGACCTCATCCAGACCTGCCTCCAGATAGATAGTCAGCTGGAGGGGCGCTGGCAGACCCGGTGGGGCACCGGGGGCCGAGATTTCCTTCCTCCGCCCCTGCGTTGGGGGCGGAGGAGACCTCGATGCAGCTGGGGAGCTACCCGAGCCCCACTGCCGCCAGAGGAACTAGAGCGGCGGCGCGCTGAGCACCGATGCTTTCAGTGTGGAAAGCTGGGACATTTCGCCAAAACCTGCTGAGCTAGACCTGCAGCTCCTCTGCCTTCCCCTCCTCTCCTTCCTTCTCCTCCTCCTCCTTGCCCCCAGGCCTGACTAGGCTGCCCCCCAAGCCTGTTGGGGGTCTCCAGTGTGGGGGACGGTTCCACACCCGGTGGGTGCCTTCTGCAACCCACCACCCGCCCATCTGTTCACCTCCACTCCTCCCAGTGGGGTGGGGTGGAGGCACTGGCTTTAGTGGACTCAGGGGCTACGACCAGTTTCATGGATGAAACTTCCACAAGATTCCTACCCTGCCTCTTCCTGCCCCCTTGGCAGTGGAGACCATCGATGGGCGTCCTCTTTCTTCGGGCGCGGTGACCCGGATTACAGCTCCGCTCACTCTGCACGCCCAGTCCCACGTTAAGCAGATTCAGTTTCACTTGGCCAAGGTTCCCCAATACCCAATTGTGCTGGGTGTTTCCTGGCTCTCTAAGCATAATCCTCAGATTTCTTGGGAGCTTCAGCAAATGGAGTTTGCGTCTCCCTACTGCCAGGAGCATTGCCTCCCGGTTGAGGCGCCAGTCCCAGTCCAGGCCTTAACCCTTTCCTCCCCCTCCTCGTCTGCTTCTGGCAGTTCTTCAGCTACCGTGATCCCTCCAGAGAAGTATGCAGCTTTTCAGGATGTTTTCGACAAGAAGGAGGCCGACCAGCTCCCGCCCCACCGCCCATTTGACTGTGCCATTAACCTCATTGCGGGGGTGACCATCCCCACTGGCCGACTCTTTTGATGTCGGAGCCAGAACTTTGAGCTCTGCGGGAGTTTTTCGACACAAACCTCAGACGTGGTTTCATTCGCCCTTCCTCCTCCCCCGCCTGTGCCCCTACCATCTTTGTGACCAAGAAATCTGGAGAACTCCACCCGGTGCACGACTACAGAGCCCTCAATTCGGTCTCGATCCCTGACAAGTACCCCCTCCCCCTGATCCCTGAGATGCTGGAGTGCCTGGGGCAAGCCAAGATTTTCACAAAGTTGGACCTACGTGGCACCTACAATCTGATTCGCATTTGGGAGGGGGATGAGAGGAAGACCTGTTTTGGCACCCGGTACGGAGCATATGAATACCTAGTAATGCTGTTTGGGCTCGCCTGCGCCCCCCCCCCACGTTTTCGCGTTTTATGAATTCCATCTTCCGGGACTATTTGGACTCTTTCCTCATTGTGTATCTTGATGATTTACTTATATTTTCTGAGGACCCCCACGCCCATCAGCACCATGTCTCCACCATCCTCCAGTGCCTCCGTGAGAACCATCTGTATGCCAAACTGGAGAAATGTGCATTTGACCTAACCTCTTTGGACTATCTTGCCTACATTATCTCAGCTGACGGTATCAGGATGGCTCCTGCAAAGGTCCAGGCTGTCCTCTCCTGGCAGGCTCCATTCACCAAGAAGGACTTGCAATGTTTTCTGGGGTTTGCTAATTTCTACAGAAAGTTCCTGCCCAGCTTTGCTCAGTTGACATCTCCTCTCACAGACCTCCTTAAGGGCAGGAAATCTCTTTTTCATTGGACGGCATCTGCCCAACAGGCTTTCAAGGAACTTAAGCTTTTTAGTTCTGAGCCGATCCTGTTACATCCTGACCCGAGGAAGCCTTTTGTGGTGCAAACTGATGCCTCTGACTTTGCGCTGGGGGCGGTGCTTTTTCAGCCAGATTGGGTGGGCGGCGGGTTGCGACCCTGCGCCAACCACTCCAGGAAGCTGAAGATGTCCGAGAGGAATTATACCATCTGGGAGAAGGAACTGTTGGCCATCAAGTCCGCTTTGGAGACCTGGCGTCATCTGCTGGAGGGGCACAGCACCCAGTTGAGGTTAGAATCGACCATCGCAACCTGGAACATCTTCAGACAGAAGTCTTAAACCAGAGGCAGATTAGGTGGTCCTTATTTTCCCCCCAGTTCCACATTAAGATTTGCCATGTGAAGGCCTCTGACAACCTACAAGCAGATGCTCTTTCCTGTAAGCCGGACCTCCAGCCAGGGGGTGAGGGAAATCCCCCCCGTCTCTGATTCTTCCCCCCCAGAGCCTGGTGGCAGCTGCAGTGCCTCACTCTTGGGAGGAGCTCCTTCACTCTGCACAGGCTCAGGATGCTTTTGTTCGCACAAAAGTGGAGGAACTGGGGCTAGCCTCTGCCCCTCCACTTTACCCCCTTCTCTTTGCGAGGTGGCCTGCTTTACCATTCTGGTCGGGTCTATGTGCCTTCTAGACCCCTCCGTGAGAAGGTCCTCCATCAGTGCCACGACTCCCCCACCGCTGGGCATTTTGGCTTCGCCAAGACCCTGCACGGAGTGATGCCAGATTTTTGGTGGCCTCGTGTGTGTCAAGACATCAAGACCTATGTCGCCTCCTGCCCAACCTGCCAGCGGGTGAAGGCCCCCTCAGGCAAGCCCACAGGCTTGCTTCACCCCCTGCCTACCCCCTCAGGACCTTGGAAACTGGTCTCCCTTGACTTCATCACTGACTTGCCTCCCTCAAATGGTAAGACCACCATTCTGGTGGTGGTGGATTTGTTTTCTAAGATGGCCCATTTCACCCCTGCTCTGGGTTGCCCACAGCCAGGGAAACGACAGAGCTGTTTTTGGTGCATGTTTTCCAGCTCCATGGATGGTCCGAGGGTCTCATTTTGGATAGGGGGTCCCAGTTCACTGCCCATTTCTGGAGGGAGCTACTTGGGCTTCTCCATGTGATGCTCTGTCTTTCCTCTGCCCACCATCCACAGATGGACGGTGAGACCGAGCGCACCAATGCGACTCTGGAGCAATATTTGCGATGTTATGGCAATTACCAGCAAGATGACTGGTTTTCCTTGCTGCCTCTCGCAGAATTTGCTTATAACAATGCCTGCCATGCTTCCACCCGCCAAACTCAATTTTTTTGCCAATTTTGGTTACCACCCCAAGGCTTTCCCATCCACCTTAGCTCCCTCTTCGGTGCCAGCGGCCCATGACTTTTTAGAGGAGTTGCGAGCGGTACACCACCTCTTACAGGACTCCCTCGAGCAAGCCAAGACAGCCTACAAGGCCTCTGCAGACTGGCAGTGCCAGCCAGGTCCGTCTCTGCAACTGGGGGACTGGGTTTGGTTGTCCACCCAATACCTCCCCTCTTACTCACCCACAAGGAAGCTTGCGCCTCGCCACACGGGGCCTTTCCAGATTACGGCTCAGATTAACCCTGTTGCTTTTCGCCTGGCTCTCCCCCCCTCCATGAAGATCCATCCTGTTTTTCATCAGTCCTTGCTGTCCCCCCTGGTTTCTGGCGACTCTCATCACTCAGTCGGTTCCCCCCCGCTGCCAGTGCTGGTGAAGGGGGAGAAAGAGTTTGAGGTCACAGAGATTCTGGACTCCCACCTTTCTCGCGGCCGCCTGCAATATCTAGTGGACTGGAAGGGGTACGGGCCAGATGAGCGAACCTGGGAACCCACGGAAAATGTGCATGCTCTGTTGCTGCTGAGGTGCTTCCACCAGCTGTATCTCCACAAACCTGGGGCCCCAGGGGAGGAGCATGAGGGGGGGCCTCATGGGAGCGGGGTTGATGTCAGGGTGGAAACTGAACTGATGGAACCCCAGAGCAGTTCTGATTCTGAGGAGGATCAGCAATCCGTGGGAGAGGAGCCAGCTCATCCCCCACAGGCACAGCAGCTGGCAGAGATTCCTCCTGCTGGCATTCCTGAGATAGATAGTGACCCGGGCGGTGAGAGAGTGCAGGAGGGGGGCTTGCTAGATGCTCGAGGCAGATGCAGGGAGCGACGAGAGATGGAGGGTGTGGAAAGGAGGCGTAGTGCCCGTTTGGCGCGCAAGCAATGGCCACCTCCCGTGGACCCAAGGGAAAGAGGGAGGATCTCTCCCTAGCCCATAAGTTCAGGGTCTTCAAGTGATTCTCCTTCAAACGGGGATCAACTGCCTACTCGGAGCATAGGCTACTCCGCTGTTCATTGCTTAGTCTCTGGTGATTAGCATCTGAAAGAGTCATTAAGTTGTAAAAGGATTAAAGCCTTGAAAAGAATCCTTTCGTCTCTGTCTTGAGTTGGCTATTGGAGTGTACTGGAAGAGGCCGCTAGGGCGCTTCTGACACTCTCCCACACTGGAGGCGTTCAAGACGAGGCTGGACAGCCATCTGTCAGGGATGCTCTGACTTGGATTCCTGCATTGAGCAGGGGGTTGGACTCGATGGCCTTGCAGGCCCCTTCCAACCCTACTATTCTATGATTCTAACCATACATGCATAATCGACAACACTCATTTGACCAGCCTGCTATTTGGCCTGCTTTGCTCACTCCAGTTCGCCTCAGAACTGACAAATTCCTTGCCCACTGTAAGGGTCCTCCTCAGTTTCATAGGAAACCTATGAACTTGTCTTCTACTGAGTCAAATTCTGGGTCCTTCAAGATCATTTTTGTCTGTTCTGACTGGCAGTAGCTCTCCATGATTTCAAGAAAAAGAGTCATTCCCAGTCCTGTTGTTTTAAATGTGTTTAATTTGGAGATGCCAGGGATTGAACCTGGGCACTCTCTACAACAGGGTGGGCAACCTGTGGCCCCTGGCCTAATTTTATACAGCCCTTATCCCAATTTCAAATGCCCTCTGCAAGGGATCAGTTCAGACCACTGGCAAGAGTGATCTGTCCCCTTCCCCGGCAGCCCATTGAATGGGGAGAAAAACGGAGAGATGGAGAGAAAGAAGCGATTGCAGCAAGAAAAAATGGAGAGAGAAAGAGAGAGAGAGAGAGAGAGAGAGAGAAGGGTGTCATGAATATTATAGAAAAGATGGGCTCACACTAACTTTTTTTTGGTTTTTATTAGGTTCACTTTTGTCCCAGAACTTTTGTACTCTTGTTTAAGCATTTTTATTCTGCTATTTTGTGCCTTCCCGAACTTAGTAAGGTTCTTGCACTCTGTGAAACTTGTTGCCTAATCATCTTTATCTTATTATTGCTCCCCATATCTCATAGGAAATATTAAAGAGAATATGAAAATATGAGTTAGGTTTACTCTCAAATGAAGTTTGAGTCATTCTGATTCTAGCAAATGCATTAATTCTGTTTGATACCTGCTGTAACATTTCATTGTATTTTGTTATCTTTGACCTCTGAGTCTACTATTGTTAGCCTACATCTCATCCCTTTTTCCACCTAAACTCAGGAAAAAAATAACATAGGGTTCAGATTGTTGTGCGCTTTGGCTGTTGGGGTTATAGAAATTTAATAAAATAAATACATAAATAAGGAGTTCAGAGTAAGACTAGCTGTTTAGGTATTAAATACAGTATTGTCAATATTGTTTGGTTATGATATAAATGAGTAAAGTTGAGACAAAATATTTTGGGGAGTGGATAGGATTCAAAGCAGTTCATGGTTAAACTAGCCAAACACAACAGGGATCAAGAGAAGATCTGACCTAAGGTCAAGTATCTTGTTTTTGGAACTTAAAGGAAATCAATTGTTTAGAAGTGCTAACCAAAGAGCTGAAATAAATATATTATTTCCAGGTAATAGCTGGGAATTTTGGTAAAATTGATAGCCCATCATTAATGAATGCTGATCTTAAGTTCCTTTCTTTGTTAACCACTATGTACCAGCTCATCAGAAATCACACAAATACAGGGACAGATTTCAGGATGAGAACAGCTTTCCTCATCTTGACTTTCCTTGTTCTTCTAGGACAGCTCACAGAAATATCATATGAGTAAGACATTTTATTCTTCTTTTTTTAACAAAGGCATCCTCCTGAAACACTTCGTTAAATGCTTTTTGAAATAAGTTTTGCTTATTTCAACTACCACTTTGTATTTGTGTCTATGTTCTGTGCCCTCATACCATATCTTGTTATCATAGAAACACTGTTTGATATTTTGAAGTAAATATGTTTTTATAAAGACTATATGTCAAGTGTCTGATTTAAATATTTTTTGTCTAGTAGAAATACCTATTGGACCCACAATAAAAAGACAAATTGGACTTCCTTCCCAGGAGATTTTGTATCACCTAGTTAGCTGATAACTTAGCGATATCTAAATACCGGGGATATGAAACTTTCTCCCAGAGGTGAATGGGACAAGGGGGTGGCAGAAAGAGTGAGAGAGAAAAGAGGGGAGCCCCACTCACTTTTGGCTTTGGCCCTATCCACTGCCAGCATATGTTCCCTGACAAATTAGTCATAAGGTAATGAAGCCCTCAACATGAAGATGGTTCCCCATCCCTGCTCTACATGCAGGAGAGGGGCGCTACCAATTTATATATTGCTTTATAAATTATTTTTTACCTTCATTTGATTTACTTATCAAGGGTGGCCATGTGTCCTCTTTTACAGAGGGCAGTCCTCTATTTGAAGGGCTGCCCTGTCCAAGTTCAGTTTGAAGATAAAGGACCATAAGAACTGTTGCTCATCGACACATAGCACCTGGATAGCAGGCTGAACAGGCAATCACACAGGTCACCTGGCCACAGTCTTCCACACTTTAGTGAGACTTGCTGTATTTCTATTTAAATTATAATAATTATTTCTAAAGTTTCACATATACATATAAATTAGCATAGGCAAATCACATACAGATTTGTGTCCTCTTTTTGGGTGATGCGTTTCCTTTTTTTTGGCAATTCATTTGTGGCCACGCTATATCTTTCCCTGTCCTTTCTCCTTCTCCCTAAGAGATGGCTACGATGATACTCCTGCTGGGGCAATTCTCCTTAGGCCAGGCTGTGACCCAATTGTGGCTTACAATTTATCACTTACGGCCCATGGAACTGAGGCCAAGCTCACAGTGGATTCAGCAGAGCTCTGCCTGTTGCATGGTCCACCTGACATCCCACCCAGCATGACAACAATGATGCTGCATTGAAAAACTCAGAAATACCACAGGCTGGACTTCCGGTCGGAGCCAATGTCGCCCTGGCAGCTTTCTGCGGAGTGTCCGTGGGACGCTATCTCAAACAGCTTTTAAAAGGTTGAAAAACCTTTTTATCTTCCCCTGGAACTAAAAGGGGAAGCAAGAGTACCATCTGGATGAAATCTTGGAAGAGTAGCTCATTTTCCAGAGCAGCAGAAGAGCTGGGCTCCGAGGTTAGTTTTTCGGAGCAAAGACATCGACTCAAAGCTGTTTTGAAACTCCTATCTAATTAGGAGAACACAGGGCTGATGAGTACAAATGTAGATTTTTAGTGTTTATGGATTAGACAATACCAGCAATACTTGAGGACCTGCAAAATCTGTTTAAGAAGAAGGATGGCAATATCAAAGGGAAGGAAAAAAGGAAAGGGACCACCGCAGACCCCCCCCACACACACACCTCCCTTGGCAAAGTCTTCTAGAAGTGATGGAAATATAGAGGAGCTGCTTGCTTTGATAAAAACTTTGTCTCTTCAACTGTCAGAACAGGCTAAGAGATTGGATACAATCCAAGATTCCATTACCGCCCTTCAGGGGGCTGTGGACCTAATTAATAGTTCTCTGCAAAAGATGGAGGCAAAAGTTAATGACCTGCAAGATCATGTATCAGCTCAAGAGATTACAATGAAAGCTTCTTATAATGTCCTGTCTACTAGAATCTCACAACTGGAAGCATTTACACAAAGAGCGAACCTACGCATTATTGGCATCAAAGAATTACCCACTGATGTAAGCCTGTCTAAATTCTTGGATAAATTCCTGCATGAACTACTTGCTTTGCCATCTAATTATTTACTTGACACTGAGCATGCATTCTGTGTTCCAAGTCCGGTGCATAGCGTTAAAGGGACTGCTGTTACTGTTATAGTTCAGTTTGAAAGAGTTTCTACAAAAAAATTACATCCTGTGCTTGGCAAGAGAGAGAGGAGAGCTTCTTTGGGGGTCAAAACAAGATAAAGTTATGATATTTCTGGATTACACTAAATAAATTGTTGATAAAAGAAGGCAATTCACTAAGTGAGAAATCGACAAATGAATTTACAATATCACATAAAATACCCTGCCACGTTTTGCATTCTCGTTGAAGGCCAAATGAAAAAGTTTTTAAATCATGAAATGGTGGAAGCTTGGCTTGTTCGTAAAGCACAGTAGACATCTTCTTCAGTCCCATCAGCTGGGAATGTATAAACAATTATCGCTTGTTGGTTTGTTTGGGTTATAAGATCCGGGCACTATGTCGGAGATGATAGTTTATATATATCTGTTTTTTTCCCCGTCCATTTTCTCTTAACTCCATATATATATATACACATACACATACATACATATATAATAGACATGATATACTGTATATAAAATTCTGGTTTGTGGGTGAATAGAAATGTACACACTCATATATATATTTAGAAATGATACTATCTAAAATATAGATAGTATAAATATACTAGTGATTGTTGTTGATTTTTTTTCTTTTATCCTTAATAATTTTCTTCTTTTTCTTTTAATTATTATGAGTATTATTATTATTATTTTGAGACTATGATTAGTAATATTCCTGGTTGGTTGATTTTAGCTTTATCATTATATGTTAGCTGAAAAGAATTTTATGGCTGGGGAAAATTTATAGCCTGTTTATTTGCTATAAATCTGAGGATATGTTACTAAAATAAAATAGATTACCTAGGCTGTACTGAATTGTAATATTGGCAATGGTATAATCTTTTAAGTAGAGTGATACTTGAACTTTATGTGTAATATGTAAGTTTTTTTTCTTTTCTCTTAATACTTTTTCTGGTTCCCTTTGTTTTCCTGTTCTTTCATCTTTTGCCTTCTCTTCTCTTCTCTTCTCTTCTCTTCTCTTCCCTTTTTTTTGTGTGTGTGGCTTTTTTGGTTGTTGCTGTGTCCTCAAGAATACTGTAATGTTGGAATGGTGATTATGTTGTTGGTATTCTTTATTTCATTTATAAGGATAAAAAGTAGAATAAAAATTAAGTAAAAAAAAAAAATACCACAGGCCGGAAAACTGAGGGCTACACACAATAGCTCCTAGATGTCAACAGAGGACTCCCCGGGAGAGGGGGAACACATAATAACCTCTTTATCTCAGTTGCTAATCCCACTGAAGGTTATTAAATAACAGAACGTGCCCCAAATCCAATTTGCTTTTCAGTGCCTTATGTTGGCCTTTGAGACACTGCTTGTCATTAGAACTGCACTGAATATTTGCACAGCCCCTTTCGAAACATATCACACAGCATGAACAATCATCTTCGTTTTGCAAATGAGAAAACATGCTCTGCTCCATACGATCCCCCTCTCCGACCCTCCACTGCTTGAGTCATTTTTATTCCGCCTCCTTTTGGGGTGGAAACAAAGTGCTCACATCAACACCCACACGCTAGTCATGACAGGGCTGAATGTGGAGCTTCACGTTTTCAACACTTCCATTTCAGAGCTTGCTCAAAAAAGGCAGCAGAGCAGAGCTAAGCAAGTCCTGGGCCCAAAAGATAGGCAAGGGCCCCGCCACACTCAGCAGAGCTATCAGGCCCCATTAAGTTCAGTGTGGCTTACACCCATGTAGGTGTGTCAAGGGTTACAGGCTTACAGCACAATCTTACTTCTACTCAGAAGTAAGTTGTAGCTTTCCTGGGGGCTGCGAGGAAGCAGTAAAACACAAGTTAAGCTACAAAAACAAGACTCCCCACCCCCTACTCCTTTGCACACATGCCAGGGAGGTGCTCCCTCGATTCAAACCACATGTCTGCTATGTAAAGGAGCCCATCCTAATCCCACAAAGAAACCAAAAGCAGAAAACCCTGCTAAGGATGTGGGGGGGTTGCTTAATGTAGAGACACCCTACCATTATTACTATTACTATTATTAAACAACTGAGCAGGATTTTGAGGTCCCTCGGAAGCGGCACCCTCAGTTCATCCTTCCCCCAACCTCCAAAGTGGAATAGCTGGTGGTTCATGCAGACCAAGAATACTCTCATGTTGCCTCTGATCTTCTTGGATGCTCTGTGCAAAGTGCTCTGTGCAAAGTGCTCTGAATCAACAGAGGACATTGATTCTGAGCTTAGTGGGGTGTGGGATCAGATCTGTCTCCCTTTGTTGCAGAGAGGCATTTTACCCTCTTCTCCCTCCAATTGGCCTGCAATCGAGAAATGTACTCAAGCATTTACATGGCAGTCATGTGGTTTGAATAAAGGAAAGTCCTTGTTTGACAAGTTCACAGCGCTACATCGGCATTACGCACTGCCGATATGGCACTATTAACTTTTATGACTAGCTTATCTTCAACCTTTTTGAAAGTGGGATAAAGGGGGAAATGTGCAGGAAATGACCTGGAGGTCGATGACATTGTGTAAAGGACCTGCAAACCTTAGTGAGTGACCAATCACGACCATTCAATAGATTGCTTGTGTAGAGATACCCATAATAGCAATAACAATAATAATTTGATATATACTGTGTCTTTTTATGAAAAAAATGTACAGCCAAGGTGGCCAACAGTAATAAAACTAACATTAAAATAAAACTAGTTGAAACAATAATAAAAACAAACAGATTAAAAACACAATTTAAAAACAAAATTAAAAGCAGAACAATAAAAGAAATAAAAACAGCACCCAACCCAGTAGAACCTGCTTCAGCAATAGACCAGCTTATGTGCCAAAGGCTTGAATAAAAATTTGCCTGCTGGTGAGAGGACAGCAGGGAGGGAGCCAACCTAGCCTCCCTTTGGGAGGGAGTTCCAGAGCTTGGGAGCAGTCAACGAGAAGGCCCTCTTTTGCATCCACACCAAATATGCCTCCAAAGGTGGGGGGACTGACAGAAGGGCCTCTCCGGAAGATCTTAAAACCTGGGCAGCTCGTATGGGAGAATGCGGTCTTTCACTTTTTCTCTAGAGTAGTGGCTCCTCTAGCACTTGGAGGATTTTAAGAGGGGGAGGTGGGGGAAGGATCTTCTCCCAGAGAAAGTTTCTATCTAGGAAACTGCTGGAGCAGGGCACTATCACACAATGCTATCATGTCCCTCCTGCTTCGAAGACCAGTGCTCAGTTTTGCCAGCAGTGGGACTGACCGGGTTGGATGTTTTGGACCATTGGACAGGATCCTGTTACTTTCCAAATAAAATTCCTTTAAAAAAAAAACAGAGCTGCAGCTTACCTACCGTTAAACCATTGGAGCCAGGAACACCTGGGATACCCCGCTGGCCTTCTTGGCCCTGGAAGACAAGCAGAAGACAAAAAGCGAATCAGAAAACCAGGCAAAACTGGAAGGTGCTGGCATCTGTAAGAGCAGCAAAATAATGGCAAAAAGGGGACTGTATACTTACCGGTGGGCCAGTGATGCTGGCACCTGGAGGCCCAGTAGGGCCTATGACACCCTTAGGACCTGGGGAGCCCTGTACAAAACAACAGCAACAGTGTTATATCCAAGCTGAAAACATTCTGCAGGCATGCGCATGCGCAAGCACAAGCCAAGCCAATATGAATATTCAGGGCTCAAACTGAGCTCCATCCTATTTACAGGTCATCCTAGCAACGAGGCATGTGCAAAATGTACTTCTTCTGTTTCACTGCAATGTCCATCTTTCCATATGTTGGCATGGCATGGTGGAGGCACATATTTACAAAAGTAGTTGTGTGATTTTTGTCAAGTGGATCCTTCATTATTATTGCATATCCTATCTTCATTTTTATTTGCACTTGTGCATCACCATACTCCCATATTTGAAAGGAAAGAGTCTAGTACAGATCTGAATAATTTATTGTGTATCACAAATGCAATTGATTTACTTAAGCAGTACCTTGAGCAATAAACCTCTGCTTTCCTGCTGAATCAATCTCATGGTAGCTTTCACAAACCTGCTGCCTATTTGGGACATTTACCTGCAGCAATGAATATGCAGGTTTGGGAGTAGGCAATCATTTATGTGATTTATATACTTTGGGAGTAGGTAATCATGGTTAATCACAGTATCTTGATTTCATTATTATTACTATTACTATTATTATTATTAACAACAGTTATAGGACACCCTACAACAAAATTCTCAGAGAGCTCACAGCAAGAAAACCATTTAAAATTCAATAACCATAAAAACAATAACAAAAGTCAGTGCTTGCCGAAACCCCACCTGCCCTTTTGCAACTTCTTAGTTTCCCTTAGTTTCCCCTTCATGGATCACTGCCTTGTTGTGGCGAAGGGGCTTGCGTAACTCAGTGAAGCCATAAGCTATGCCGTGCAGGGCCACCCAAGACGGACAGGTCATGGCGGAGAGTTCTGACAAAATGTGGTCCACTGGAGAAGGAAATGGCAACCCACTCCAGTATTCTTGCCAAGAAAACCCCATGGAACGTATCACAAGGCTAAAAGAGAAGACGCTGGAAGATGAGCCCCTCAGGTCGGAAGGTGTCCAATATACTACTGGGGATGAGCAGAGGGTATTTCCAAGTAGCGCCAGAAAGAGTGAAGCGGCTGGGCCAAAGCCGAAAGGACACTCAGCTGTAGATATGTCTGTCGGTGAAAAGAAAATCCGATGCTGTAAAGAGGCAGAGGAACTAGAGATCAAATCGCCAACATTCGCTGGATCATGGAGAAAGCAGGAGAATTCCAGAAAAACATGTATTTCTGCTTCATTGACTACGCTAAAGCCTTTGATTATGTGGATCACAACAAACTGTGGCAAATTCTTAAAGTGATGGGAGTACCAGACCTCCTTACCTGTCTCCTGAGAAACCTGTACGAGGATCAAGAAGCAACAGTAAAAACCAGACATGGAACAACCGATTGGTTCAAAATTGGGAAAGGAGTATGACAAGGCTGCATATTGTCGCCCTGCTTATGTAACTTATATGCAGAGTACATCATGAGAAACACCGGGCTGGATGAATCACAGGTCGGAATTAAGATTGCCGGGAGAAATATCAACAACCTCCAATATGCAGACGATACCACCCTAATGGCAGAAAGCAAAGAGGATCTAAACAGCCTCTTGTTGAGGGTGAAAGAGGAGAATGCAAAGCTGGTTTGAAACGCAACATTAAAAAAACTAAGATCATGGCATCTGGCCCCATCACTTCCTGGCATATAGAAGGGGAAGAAATGGAAGCTGTGACAGATTTTATTTTCTTGGGCTCCAAGATCACTGCAGACGGTGACTGCAGCCATGAAATTAAAAGATGCTTGCTCGTTGGGAGGAAAGCTATGGCAAACCTAGACAGCATAGTAAGAAGCAGAGACATCACCTTGCTGACAAAGGTCCGTCTAATCAAAGCTATGGTTTTCCCAGTAGTAATGTATGGCTGTGAGAGCTGGACTATAAGGAAGGCTGAGCGCCGAAGAATTGATGCTTTCGAACTGTGGTGCTGGAGAAGACTCTTACGAGTCCCCTGGACTGCAAGGAGGTCAAATCAGTCAATCCTAAAGGAAATCAACCCTGAGTGCTCATTGGAAGGACAGATACTGAAGCTGAAGCTCAAACATTTTGGCCACCTAATGCGAAGAGAAAACTCTCTGGAAAAGACCCTGCTGCTGGGAAAGACTGAAGGCAAAAGGAGAAGGGGACGGCAGAGGATGAGATGGCTAGATAGCATCACCCATGAAATGAATATGAACTTGAGCACGCTTAGGGATGTCAGAGAATTTCTCCACAAATCTCGGGGAGGCTGAATGCCAGCGCATTCGGCCCCCCGAAATTGGTGGAGAAATGGTCTCCCCCCCCCCCCCCCCCGGGATGGGACTTACCTTGCTCGAATGTCCCTGGTGGCGGCGGCTCTGGTTCGCCGCCATTTCCAAGTAAAACAAAAACAAACAAACGTAATAGGCTACGTAAAGATTTACGTAGCCTATCACGGCTAGATTTTTAAAAAAACACCGTGACAGACTACGTAAATCTTTATGTAGCCTATCACGGCTGACTTTGAAAAAAAAAAACGCGTACGCAAATGGTGGCGCCCATGGGCACCGCCATTTGCGTTCCTTATTTTGGCACGTGTAGTCTACGTAAACATTTGCATTGCCCTTATTTTCGCCGTAGTCTACGTAACTGTTTACGTAGACTACACGTGCCAAAATAAGGAACGCAAATGGCGGTGCCCATGGTGCCCATGCCGCCATTTCCGTATGCGCTTTTTTTTTTTAAGTCAACCATGATAGGCTACGTAAACATTTACATAGCCTATCACGGCTGACTGCAGGGACGCAAACGGCGGCGGCTACGGCAGCCACCATTTGCGTCCCGGCAGGAGATGAGGTTTCGCGGCCGGAGGGACAGGGCGCCTCCCCCCCGGCCAGAATTTCAGTGGGAGGGACAGAGCACCTCCCCCCACCGCGAAGCAAGCTTTGGGATCAGGTAAGTGACTTTCGTCCATCCCTAAACATGCTCCGGGAGAGAGCGCAGGACAGGAAGGCCTGGCGTGTTATGGTCCATGGGGTCACGAAGAGTCGGACACGACTGAACGACTGAACAACAACAACAAGTTTCCCTGTGAAAGAAGCAGTCGTTTTTCTGCCTCTTTCGCAGGGATGTTGAGAATTTCAGAGAAATTTCTGAGGGTGCAGAGCTTCAGTGCTTACCTTACTGTAAGGAGGGGGTTGAGGGTGGTGGTGGTGGTGGTATGAGCACTCTATTTTACCTGTTGTGTCCTTGAAGCCTCCCTGGCTGCTTTAGCTCTCTGAAAAGCTCCCTAGAGGACATAACCAGGACTCCCTCCCTTGGGCTTCCCTCTGCAGCTGCCTTCTGAGTGCCTGAAAGCTGAGTGAGGAGTTATTGTTGCTGTTGTTGTTTCTAAAAGGACTCTTAACAATAACAAAGCAAAAACAGAACAAACTCAACCCTCACCCAGCTTCCAGGCACTCAGCAGGCAGCAGCACTGGAAAGCCCCAAGGGAGGAAGTCCTGACTAAGGTAAGCACTGAAGCTCTGCACGCTGAGAAATTTCTCTGAAATTCTTACCCCTTCCCACAATTTTCAGGTTCAATTTCTTTTCATCCTTACCTCCAAAGAATGGTGAAAAATAAATAGACTGAAAATGCTAATAAAAGTTTAATATAGTATAAAAACACAAGTTGCAGAGAATAAAAACTGCTTAACACAAGACACACTCAAAGGTCTGGAAAATTCAAAAAGGTCTTTGCCTGGTGCTGGAATGACACCAAAATAGGTGCCAGGTGGGCCTCTCTCTTCAGGACATTCCACAGCAATGAATTACTGGAAATACGTGGTTTGATGTTGTTGGTGGCAGAAGATGCTCCAGTAGTTCCAAGCATTACAGGGAAAAAAACAGCTAAGGCCCAGTGTGGCCTATGCTGGAATTCCTAATAACTGTTCTCTTGGGCACAAATCATGGGATATATGAAGTATCATTTGCAAAGGACGCATCTTCCAGACTCCTAGATCAGTGAAAGGAAATATGGGATAGTTGCTGCTGGTAGGGATGGGAGAACGAGGGATGCTTGAGTTTGCCAAGATTTTCTGAACTCCACTTCGAACCTCAGTTTGCCTCATTCTTGTTTGTGACCTGTTTGTTATTTTCGTTTGAATAGGAAAGGTGTGAGTTTCCGTGCACATTCAGAGGCACGCACTTTCCCCCATTGACTAAAGCATGAAAATGTGAACAGTATGGAAATGTGAACAGTATGGAAGTGAAGCACTTTACTACTGAAATTAGCCTAGGAGTAAACTATTGATGTTTGAAAAGATAGATGTGAATGCAGTGAGATTTTATCAAATTCAACGTTCACCAGGCACAATTCACAGGAAATGAATGAGAAATTGAAGTTGAATCAATCACACTTCCGCAAGCTGCTAGATGCCAAATCTTCCTCCCCTGCCCAACAGCAAATTATATAATTCACATACAAATGCTCACCTTTGCACCCTTTTCCCCAACATTTCCTGATGGACCTCGAGGTCCCGGCGGTCCCTGTGGAACAGGAAAAGAGAATTACAGCATGAATGAAAGGGACAGGGAGAATCATAGAATCATAGAATAGGAGGGTTGGAAGGGGCCTACAAGGCCATCGAGAACAGACTTAGGTGCTGGAAAAATTAGGATATATTGGTGGCAAAACCATGTCTTACCACACTTTTGTCTATCATGTTAGGAGTTTGTAAGGCCTATAGAAAAAGTGAAGTTGCCACTGAATTTTGTTGCCATATACTTTGAAGACTCACAAAAATGTTAATGCAGTTGCTGGTGTAGTTATGCTCTGGTTGCCATCATTTGGCACAACATGACCAGGTGAAGGATCTTGAAGGTCCTACCAGCAATGGGCGAAGTTGATAAAACCTGGGACTAGAGCTGCCAGCAAATTTTCACCTAAAGTGAAATTCCAAGGCAAATTTGGAGGTCCCTGCATAAGACCTACTCTCTCATAATACTAGAACCCGAGGTCATTCCATAAAGCTGAATGGGGGCAAATTCAGGACAGATAAAAGGAAGTCCTTCTTCACACAGTGCATAGTTAAACTATGGGTGCCGCCCAGAGACCTCTTGCTGCTTACTGTACGAATGCTGGACCAGGTAGGCCGTTAGTCTGATCAGTGCAGGGCTCTTCTTATGTTCTATGTATATCCCTAGGCAGAAAATCTGACCCTTATTAAAAAACACACACACCCCAGCTGGAGTAAGCTACCACAGCCAGGGCTTAAAATGCATAGATATATTGTTTAATATCTGTGTTGCTTATTATTCAGTTGTAAGCTGGTGGGAAGGGCCCTGTCATTTTTATTTTTGCACAGCACTTCATTTTCTTAGGTGGCTTAATATACCACAACAACAACAATTAATATTCCTATCCTGCTCTATGCCAGGAGGGATGTATAAGTCTTCTTAGAAAGCTACAGGAGAGCATCCAAATTCTGGAGTTCTTGGAAGCATCAACATGATCAGCTGAATGTCCCATCATGTCCAACTTACTCAACAGCTCCCCGACACCAAAAATAAAATAGCCCCAGTCTTCACGAACCAAACACTAGCTTCTTTCAGACATCAACACAATCAAATGTCAGGAAAAGGAGGGGACTGTCCTTCCCTGGTCAACAGAGGCCTGCAGAATAAAAGTCATGAGATACAGGCTGGAGTTTCACAGAGCAGGCAGAAGCTTGCAGGGATTAGCAGCTGGATGTCTGTAGCAGGCTTGGTGAAGGGCAGGTAGCAGAACATTGCCCGTAGGACCTCAGGCAGCTCCAGGAAAGACAACCTGCTTTGATAACTGCCAGACATTCAAACTGAGTCCTTTATGCATTATTTAGTCCAGGTCCTTGTGTCTGAGCCAAGCCCCACCTCTCTCCAACGAGGAGTAACTCCTTAAAATACGACCATACTGTATTGTGGAGCACCCTAGGGCTCTTTTGGCGCTGTGTCATTTCTTGGCAAGCTCTTGGGAATCTCAGACAAGGGGAAATAGCTGGAGTCTGGGGCAGATGGTGGAACAACCAACTGGGGTAGTGCCTGTTCTAGGTTTTGTGGTGGTCTTTGGGCAAGATGTCCTCAGTGGGTCCACTTCCTCCTGATCTCTTTCACTGCTGCCTATTCCTTTCCCCTTTCTCTTTCTCTCTAGGCCTGATTCACACCACTGCCCAGAGAGAGAAGGGGCAAGGCAAGTGTCGGCTACTATTTCTTCTCTTTGCTTTCAACATTGTTTGCATCCTTGGAGAGGGAAGATGAACAGGCAGCAACACCAATGAACAGCAGGGCCAAAAGGATTCTGGGTATCAGCAGTGGGGCCAGGGGCCTTGGGGCCAAAGACCTTGGAGCCAAAGACCTCCCCCCCTCCCAAATGACCACTCAGAAAGCAGCAGGTGTTGAGGGTATCAGGGCAGCAAAAGCAAACTCCACTTTATTCCTGAAGTCATGGCAGTGACAGGATTTAAATGTGCTTAAAATGCAAAACTGCACATGCTGGGAGTATTTTTCTTTTCTTTGCAGGGTTGGCAATAGGGATGTACGAAAGTTCTGCCACAGATCTCGGGGAGGCCGAATGCCAGCGCATTTGGCCCCCCGAAATTGGTGGCGGAACGGCCCCCGGCCCCCCGCCCCCCCCCCCGGGACGGGACTTACCTTAGGCAGATCTTCCTGGCAGCGGCGGCGGCTCCGGCGGCAGTTCGGCGGTGGCTGCGGCGGCCGGTCTTCTGACCGGCTGCCGCCGCCACCATTTCCAGGTAAAAAAACCACCAAAAAACAAAAAAACATGATAGGCTACGTAAAGATTTATGTAGCCTATCACGGCTAGATTTTAAAAAAACACCGTGATAGGCTACATAAATATTTACTTAGCCTATCACGGCTGATTTAAAAAAAAAAAGCACGTACGCAAATGGCGGTGCCTGTGGGCGCCGCCATTTCCATTCCTTATTTTGGCACATCTTAGTCTACGTAAACATTTATGTAGACTAAGACGGCGAAAATAAGGGGAACGCAAATAGCGTAGACGCTACGCTATTTGCGTTCCCCTTATTTTCGCCATCTTAGTCTACGTAGACTAAGACGTGCCAAAATAAGGAACGCAAATGGCGGCGCTTATGGGTGCCACCATTTGCATACGTGCGTTGTTGTTGTTTTTTTTAATCAGCCGTGATAGGCTACGTAAACATTTACGTAGCCTATCATGGCTGACTGCAGGGACGCAAACGGCGGCGGCTATGGCTGCCGCCATTTGCGTCCCTGCTAGTCAGCGGCCGGATGTCTGGCTGCTGGCGGAGCCGGCCGGCAGCTCTGCAGAATCCCTGCAGAGCGGAGCCGGCCAGCCAGGATTCCGGGGGGGAGGAACGGAGCGCCTCCCCCCCCGCCAGGATTCCGGGGGGAGGGACGGAACGCCTCCCCCCCAGCATCAGCATAATCCGCGGAAAGGTAAGTACCTTTCGTACATCCCTAGTTGGCAAACATTCTAACATATTAGGAAACAGCACCCCCATAAGACCATTAAGTCCAGGGTCTAAAATTACCTAACTGCACCAATCAGCGGAAGCCTTAGCAGGTTCTCTACAATGTCAATCCCTGACACCAGCCCTGCTCAGGAAGCTCCAGTTTCCAGCTCAGCTGTCCTGAGCTGCTGGCCCCTGGGTTTCAGTCACCTCCCCTCATGGCTGCTCCTCTCTGGAATGAACTGCTAGGACATCAGGGCTACGTGGGTCCTCTGAGGCTGCATCTTCCAGGTGAGTACTGATTTTCAAATTGTATTGGGTATCCATGGAGTCAGTGTCTGACTTGTGGTGGGGTGCGGCTGGTATGACAGAGATTTACTGTTACGGACCTGTCTATTTGTGGTCAAAGAGGGTGGGGCAACATGGTAGGTACTTACAGGATTACCCGGTGAGCCTTTCTGCCCAGGTTCTCCCTGAGAAACAGGAGAGAAGAGTTTGAGTGGTTATTCTAATTGCAATGCCTAGCAGGGGCAACCACTGCCACATGCAAAAAGTGGAGATACTTACTTCTGGACCTTGGCTGCCTATCCCAGGGGGACCAGGCTCCCCCTGGAAAAATACAAGCGGCAGGTTAGTGGAAACATGGCAGCCTCAAATCCACTCCATTAATGAAACCCACCTAGGCCATAGCTATTTAGACACTTTTCATAGAGCAGTCTGATTTATTGCTCCTTCTTCCCTCCTCGACCTGTGATTTTATGTCCCATCATCCCGCACCTCTGCTCCATGCCTTAGCCCAGGGGCGCAAAACCCGTTTTGGCCCCAAGGGCTGCATGTGATGCTGGCTTGGCGGACAGCGCTGCATGCAAATGTGCACACACTTATACATGCAGGCACTCTCTTGCTCTCTCACACACACATGCACAAACAGATCCCAGCGATCCTGATACAGATATACCTAGCAGCAGCAGGGAAAGAGCAACTTGTATGAGGATCTCTGGGGGAGGGAGTGGAGAATACAGGTGCAGGGGAGTGGGATATGGTAGTGGTGGGGGGGTCAGGACACCCATGGGGGCTGCCCTAAAGGCATGGGTGGGGTCTCATGCAAGACCTCAGGCCACAGGTTGTGCATTCCTGCCTTAACCCCATCCCATTTAAGCCATTCACCATCCCATCCGCTGGGCATTGTTTGCCATAGAGGTGTCATGGAGCACTTTGTGCAGTTGCTTAGCGACAGCAACTCACTCTTCCTTTCATCCCTTGCCCTGCGCCTAGAGAGAGGATTTAAACCAGTGCCTGGGAGGAAGCTGTGCCATCTGTTCAAGCTGGCGACATACCTTTGAATCCCCATCCAGCACTGACTCTTACTCACCTGTAACCCCTTCAAGCCAGGGGGTCCCTGAATTCCTGGGAGTCCTGGTTTTCCCTGGGGACATGCAGAAGAATTAGCCCAAATGATTTAGATCCTTCCCCAGAAGACACTCAATGCTGTTTGCAGAATCACCTCTTAGTCAAAGTTAAAAGAGTATATTTTCTATTCTAATCTCTACATGTTCTCAGCAGGTTGTCAGTGCATGCATAGTTCTGAGACAGGATAGAATGCCAGGGATCAACACTGTTTTGGGGAGCTGGAAACTTTAGGACTTGCTCCCATTTGACATCAGAACATTAGACTTCAAAATAAGTCTGGAAACTTTAGCTGGTGTGATTAATCATTTAGATCAGCCTTCCCCAACCTGGTGCCTTCCAGATATATTGGACTACAACTCCCAACATCCCTCTGAGAGTTGTAGTCTAACACATTTGGAGGGGACCAGTTGGGGAAGGTGGATTGAGACCTTTCAGTGTGGATTTTTAAAAGCATATTGTGAATCAGAAAGTTACTAGCTTTGTGAAACTGACTTAGGTTTGTTTGTTTTTTTACATTTTGTACTGCAAAAAGTAAGAAATATAGGCGTCATGTTCCAGCCCCAGTCTTGTGAAAGGGTGTTCACATCCCGTCTATCACGAACAACCAAAAGATACCAGCACTCTGCACCATGATCACTCAAATTTTGTGCCAAGAAAAGCAGAAGTGTGCAATCTTGTGAATATTTGCATATATTTCCTTAGTCTGCATAATCTATTCTGATTTTGTTTGTTGCAGAAGGGACAATGCCTAAATAGAGGACCTTTTAAATTTTATACCCTACTAATGCAGCCAACTTGCTTCTGACTTCTAGGATTTTACCAGACATTGCCTACAACATTTCAAGTTGGTCTTCATAACCATGAGGGTTAGAAATGTATTTCTTCTTTTAAAATAAAATGAACACAGAGATTTTCAAGAAGCTAAATTCTGAGCCCCAGTAGCAAATTTGACATCTTTTCTGTGGTTGCATAAAATTGTGAGATAAACATAGAATAGGTTCTTGCACATCTCTTGACTCTGCCAAGGTTGAAGAACAGTGTTTAATTATGAGAAGAGAACCATAGTGCTGTCAATGTCAGTTACCTCACAAATCACCAGTTAGATTCATGAACCTAATAGGATATTAGCATAGCTTACTTTGCAGCTTTGATGAAAACAACAAAGATGACTTTTCTTTCTCTAACTTAGGAATGGTAGCTTCTAAAATTATAATTATTTGACATCCTCATACTTAACAGACACGGTCACCTTTATTCAAAGGAAATTCTTTACAGTGATTCTTTATGGAGGTGCTGCAATATGTAAATCAAATCAGTTAATTAAAGGAATAAAAAACCAGGCAGTTAACACCATGCCATCAAATAAAATTGAATGGCAGCAGGTTCCTGGCAGATGAAAGGAAGTACTTCTTCATACAATGCATAATTAACTTATGAAAGTCGTTACTGAAAGCTGTGATGATTACTTTTGATATCGTAAAGGATTAGACACATTCATGGAGAAGAAGAGGTCTATCAACAGCTTTTAGCTATGATAGGTATATGGCACCTCCATGAACAGAGGCAGTGTGTCAAAGTCCCAGATGCTGGTGGGAGTGTGTGTGTCTGGGAGGGAAACAGGAGAAGGGCATCATTGTTATGCCTGCTTGTGACACCCATACATATCTGACTGGCCATCAAGACATTTCTAAAATATCATTCACCAGTTGACAATTCCATTATATCAAGGGTGGGGAACTTCTTTCAGCCTGAGGGCCAAATTCAACTTCCGAGAAGCTCTCAGGGGCTGCATTCCAATGGTTGGTGGGGCCAGAGGCACAAGAGATGGGGCCAAAAATATAAAAAATGCTACAGTATTCTAGCTTAAAGCTCTTCCTGCCAGTAACTCAGCCTTAGGAAGAGGCATTTCAGCCTTTTAGAATGGGGAAAAAACCTGCACAAAACCCAGGAAAGCACCTAAGAAGGTTGGGGGGAAGAAGGTGAGGCCAGGTGAAGGGGGCATGGCCATATGGGGAACCCCAAGAGGATGAATTGAGACCCCAGGCCTGAGGTTCCCAACCTCTGTATTATACAAACACACACACGTGTATATATCGGTTTCTAGAGATGCAGTCTGGACTGCTCTGTTTGTTCATGCAAATAACTGAAAATAATGTTAGTGGCAGGGTGATCGTAGTCGGAATATCCGGCCAAATTTTGAATTTAGCATTCAGTCTGATGAGTTTCCCAGTGCATTCTGGATTACGAATTAACTTTTAAGCTACTTACAGGTTTGCCTGGCTGTCCCACGCCTAGAAGTCCACGGTCCCCTTTTGGACCAGGTTTTCCTGGGATTCCTACTGTACCAGAGATGTCTCCATTGAGGATGGGACAGGAGTCACACGCATCACCCTGTAGGCCAGGTTGATGAGGGTGGAGCAAAATGCAGAGAGTGAGAGAGTGTCAGCAAAGAGTAGACAAAGTCAGACCGAACAGGTACACTATCCCTTTATCCCTCACAAGGTTGATCTATTACAGCCTGTGCAAATATTCACTGGCCATGTGAATGGGGGCTGAGGGTGATTGTATCCACTGGCCTTGCCCCCAAATCTCAAAATGTAAAGGTCCTGTTTGCACAGGGGCTTATGTGCACACACCAGAATGTATGATCAATGCTCTGAAAAATGGACAGTCTGCATTATGCATAGGGAGTCTACATGTCTAGGGTGATATCAACAAGACCTTTAAAGCATGGAGGTCTCAGGCAGGGCTAGCAGGCAAGATTCTGACGCCTCCCCCCTCAACACGTTCATAGCAATGCTTGAGGGCCATCTGCATAGCGCTCAGGTTAATACTAATGTATTTGAACCAGCTTGAATTGGTGATGAACTCAAATGGCCCCCAAATTTTGTAGCCCCATTCACAGGTGGCAAATTTCAAGGGCAATTTCTCCAAATTTTTCAGATGGGGGTGCACAAAATTTGGCATCAGGGGAGAGTTTGGTCATCTGTATGGACCCATTCTCTCTGTCTCTCTCTGTCTCTCTCTCTCTCACACACACACACACAAAATTACGTGTGCCAAAAAAAATTGCTTCAAGTTCCTAGTAGTCACATGGTGGTTGTACTACACACAAAAAGTGCCACTCACCTTATCACCTTTGGCCCCCACTGGCCCTCTGACTCCAGGCTCACCAGAAAGGCCAGGTAAACCTGCTGTGCCTGGTATGCCAGGATCCCCTGTGTTTCCTGCATCACCCTAAACAGGATAGAGGACAGATCTGAGGAGACATGGGGACTCCTTTGAGTGTAGTCTTCCTTCTCTCCTGTGGCTCCCTCAGAATAGCAGCCGCCTTATCATAGCAGCAAGCACCATAAAACTAAGGGATACAGACTAAAATGAATGTCTTGTGTGTGTGTGTGTGTGTGTGTGTGTATGCAGCGTGAGCAGGACTGACAGTTTTTCACAAGCCAGTCTGAGCCATGCACTAGAAATTGAGGAAGAAAGTTTGGGGGATTCTCCGGTCTACTGACTAGTCTGACCATGACTAGGCCAAAGCCTGTCTTGTAATTTATACAGGAGGAATTACATGGAGAGTTTTTATTATTTATTTCTCAAATTTATATACCACTTTCCACAAGGGTATCAAAGTGGTGAACATAAAATACAGTGGCATAAAACAACAATAAATACAACAATAAAAACAACACTATACAAATTAATCAGCAATAAAACCACACATTTTACTGTGTGCTACAAACCATAGCTAGCTGGGTCACACTTCAGGCAAAGCCCGTGTAAAGAGATGAGTTTTAAAAACACACCTGAACATCAGAAGTGTGGGGCTCTGTCTAATGGCAATAGGTAAAGTATTTGAGAGGGTGGGTGCTGCTGCAACACTAAAAAATGCTCTATTGCAAGTGCTCCTGAGGCAAATTGCTGTGTTCCACACAGAACAATGCTCAATGGCGAGGAAACCAGCTTAGGTGCTCTATACATGTATTTCTGGCACTACTCTGCACTGAACCACACCAAGAGTCAGTGTGGTGTCATGGCTAGACTGTTGAAGGTGCCAGACTAGGATTTGGGAGTCCCAAGTTCAAGTCTCCACTCAGCCACAAAGCTTACTGGGTTCTCCATGTGCCAGTCACTATCTCTCAGGCTAATGGGCTGTTTTGAGGATAAAAGGGGTGGGGTGGGGGTGGAGAAGAGAACCAAAAGGTCCCGGGTTCAATCCCTGGCACCTCCAGATAGGACTGGGAAAGACCTATCTCAGGGGGCAGATGTAAGAGGACAGGTTTAATAGTTGCATAAAAGAGAGTTTTAGCAGGGGTAGATACACAACAGTTTCAGCTACACTTGCTGAAATTTCTACTACTGCACAACTATTAAAAGAGCAGAAGCCCTGTCCTCTTTTGCATGCGGTCTGTCTGAAACCCTGGAGAGCCAATGTCAGTCAGTGTAGACCAGCCTTCCTCAACGTGGTGCCCTCCTGATGTTTGGGGTACAGTTCCCAGCGTTCCTAACCATTACCCATGGTGGTGGGGGCTGATGGGAGATGAAGTCCCAAACATCGGGAGGGCACCAGGTTGGGGAAGGCTGGTGTAGACAATACTAAGCTAGATAGAGCAATATTCTGACTTGGTAGAAGGCATGGTCTTAGAATCACAGAATCATAGAACAGTAGGGTTGGAAGGGGCCTACAAGGCCATCGAGTCCAACCCCCTGCTCAATGTAGGAATCCAAGTCAGAGGCAGAGCATCCCTGACAGATGGCTGTCGAGCCTCGTCTTGAATGGTAGGCCAAACAGAGGTAGTGGGCTTCATAAGTAGAGGTTACTGAGCCTATAACACTTCCAACCCCTCTAACAATTTCCTTCCTCCCTCCCTCCCTCCCTCCCTCCCTTCTTTTCTTTCTTCTTTCTTTGATATATTACAACTTTCTAATTCCTGTTGGAAGTGTTATGTGCAGACATGAAGAAATCAATTACAAGGTTGTCAGGCAACCTAGCGGCTGTTAGGTGACAAGCTCTGTAAATGTGGTTGCTAGGGAAAAGGTTGTCTCTCCCTTTAGTGGTGGTTGCTGGGCAACACAGGCTGTGGTGCTTGTCTCCTGCAGTGGTGGTTGCTATGCAACAGCAGTTGTAGTGCTCCGGCCCAGGGTAGTGTACTTTTAACAGCTGTGTAAAAGGGAATTTGAAAAGGTGTAGCTTTTCCTCAGCCCTGCATAACATGCTGCATTTGCTGGAACTGCTTTCTTTTATACAGTTCTTAAAAGATACCTCTGGGCCACACTTTACAATCCCCCTGCCCCCAACACACACACACACAGACACACACACACACACACACACACACACACTGCTCTTGGTGAAACTAGTCTATTACCTATGACTTTTTTCGCTGCTGTGTGCAAAGTGAACATGGCAATGCTGCTGTAGCAGTGTGCCCTTTGCCCATTTCGGGGCCCTCAAAGTGACACGGCATGAAACTTTTTTAAGGCCCAGTATGAAGCGGGACAAAGGCTAATAGAATTTTGCCAAGAGAACACGATGAGCATAGCAAACACTCTTTTCCAACAGCACAGGAGGCGACTCTACACATGGACATCACCAGATGGTCAATATCGAAATCAGATTGATTATGTACTTTGCAGCCAAAGATGGAGAAGCTCTATACAGTCAGTAAAAACAAGACCTGGAGCTGACTGTGGCTCCAATCATGAGCTACTTCTTGCAAAATTTCGGCTTAAATTGAAGAACATAGGGAAAACCACTAAACCAGACCTGATAGACAGAGTGCCTGAGGAACTATGGACGGAGGTCTGTAACATTGTTCAGGAGGCAGCAACGAAATCCATCCCAAAGAAAAAGAAATTCAAGAAAGCAAAGTGGCTGTCTGATGAGGCTTTACAAGTAGCTGAGGAAAGAAGGGAAGCGAAAAGCAAGGGAGAAAGGGGAAGATATATCCAACTGAATGCAGAGTTCCAGAGAAAAGCAAGGAGAGACAAGAAGGCCTTCTTAAATGAACAATGCAAAGAAATTGAGGAAAACAATAGAATGGGAAAGACTAGAGATCTTTTCAAGAAAATCAGAGATATCAAGGGAATGTTTTGTGCAAAGACGGGCATGATAAAGGACAAAGAAAGCAGGGACCTAACAGAAACAGATGAGATTAAGAAGAAGTGGAAAGAATACACCGAAGAACTATACAGGAAAGATCTTAATGTCCCTGATAGCCATGATAGTGTGGTCACTGAACTTGAGCCGGACATCCTAGAGAGTGAAGTCAAGTGGGCCTTAAGAAGCATTACGAACAATGGAGATGACAGTATTCCAGCTGAGCTATTTAAAATCCTAAAAGATGATGCTGTTAGTGCTGCTCTCAATATGCCAACAAATTTGGAACACTCAACAATGGCCACAAGACAGGAAAAGGTCAGTTTACATTCCAGTTCCAAAGAAGGGCAATGCCAAAGAGTGTTCAAACTACCGCACAATTGCGTTCATTTCACATGCCAGCAAGGTGATGCTCAAAATCCTACAAGCTAGGCTTCAGCAGTATGTGAACCGAGAACTACCAGAAGTACAAGCTGGCTTTCGAAGAGGCAGAAGAACTAGAGATCAAATCGCCAACATTCGCTGCATCATGGAGAAAGCAAGAGAATTCCAGAAAAACGTCTATTTCTGCTTCATTGACTACACTAAAGCCTTTGATTGTGTGGATCACAACAAACTGTGGCAAATTCTTAAAGAGATGGGAGTACCAGACCACCTTACCTGTCTCCTGAGAAACCTGTACGAGGGTCAAGAAGCAGCAGTAAGAACTGGATACGGAACAACCGATTGGTTCAAAATTGGGAAAGGAGTACGACAAGGCTGTATATTGTCGCCCTGCTTATTTAACTTATATGCAGAGTACATCATGAGAAACGCCGGGTTGGATGAATCACAGATCGGAATTAAGATTGCTGGGAGAATTATCAACAACCTCAGATACGCAGATGATACCACCCTAATGGCAGAAAGCGAAGAGGATCTAAACAGCCTCTTGTGGAGGGTGAAAGTGGAGAGTGCAAAAGCTGGTTTGAAATGCAACATTAAAAAAACTAAGATCATGGCATCTGGCCCCATCACTTCCTGGCATATAGAAGGGGAGGAAATGGAAGCAGTGACAGATTTTACTTTCTTGGGCTCCAAGATCACCGCAGACGGTGACTGTAGCCATGAAATTCAAAGACGCTTGCTCCTTGGGAGGAAAGCTATGGCAAACCTAGACAGCATAGTAAGAAGCAGAGACATCACCTTGCCGACAAAGATTCGTATAATCAAAGCTATAGTATTCCCAGTAGTAATGTATGGCTGTGAGAGCTGAACTATAAGGAAGGCCGAGTGCCGAATAGGGATGTCAGAGAATTCCGCCATGGATCTCAGTGAGGCTGAATGCCAGTGCATTTGGCCCCCCGAAATCCATGGTGGAACAAAACCCCCCCCAGGAAATGGGCCCGGAATGGAGCACCTACCTGCTGCCGTCCACGCTGAGTTGTGAATGGCATCTGCGGCTGCCATTCGCTTCTTCCATGTAGCCGTGATAGGCTACGTAAATACTTACGTAGCCTATCACGGCTAACACAGGGACGCCATTTGTATCCCTGTGGAAGCCGTGATAGGCTATTTAAGTATTTACGTAGCCTATCACGGCTTAACTAAGGCCGCCATATGCGTTCCCTTTTTTTTTTTTTTTGCTGTATTAGCCTATATAAATATTTATGTAGGCTATTACGGCAAAAAAAAAAAAAAGGGAATGCAAATGACGGCCACTACGCCATTTGCGTTCTCTTTTTTTTTTCTGTAATAGCCTACGTAAATATTTACATAGGCTAAAATGGCAAAAAAAAAAAGGGAACGCAAATGGTGGCCGCCATAGCTGCTGCCATTTGCGTCCGCTTTTTTTTGGGTTTTTTTGCTGTGATAGGCTACGTAAATATTTACATAGCCTATCACGGCAAAATACAGGGACGCAAATGGCGGCGGCTACAGCTGCCACCATTTGTGTCCCTGCAGGCTGCCCAGTGGCCAGATGTCCAGCTGTGGGCGGCCCCAGCCGGCGGCTCCGCAGAATCTCCGTGGAGCGGAGCTGGCCGGAGAGAATTTCGGGGGGAGGGATGGAGCGCCTCCCCCCCACAGCAATTGTCACTCTTCGAAAGGTAAGTGACTTTCATACATCCCTAGCACCGAAGAATTGATGCTTTCGAACTGTGGTGCTGGAGAAGACTCTTACAAGTCCCCTGGACTGCAAGGAGGTCAAATCAGTCAATCCTAAAGGAAATCAATCCTGACTGCTCATTGGAAGGACACATAGTGAAGCTGAAGCTCAAATATTTTGGCCACCTAATGCGAAGAGAAAACTCCCTGGAAAAGACCCTGATGCTGGGAAAGACTGAAGGCAAAAGGAGAAGGGGACGGCAGAGGATGAGATGGCTAGATAGCATCACCGATGCAATGACTGTGAACTTGAGCACACTCTGGGAGAGAGCGGAGGACAGGAAGGCCTGGCATGCAATGGTCCATGGGGTCACGAAGAGTCAGACACGACTTAACAACTGAACAACAACAACAACAACAACAACAACACGTGAAACCCTGCCATTCCTTTGCAGATAGAGCAATTAATGTGTTTCCCATGAATAAGGATAACTGGAATGGATAATTGGACTGATCATCCATCAGGATTCATTTAGATGGTACTTATTCAGAATATTAACAGATCTCATCTGTGCTGATGGGCATCGCGCAATTACACATATGTTGGATTGTAGATTTTGATAATTCCTTGTAATGTGTTGTGTGTACATTTGGCCTTTGTGTTTCCAGTGTTCTCTCTCTGTCTTTTGTAACTTGTTAATTGCTTTGTAGGTTGTTTTTCTAATTATACAGTGCCAGTTTAATGAGAATGTATTTGCTCCCTCGCATATCAATATTTTAGGGGTAGATTTCCTTAGCTTCCAGTTTTAGTCCGGAGGGCTGTGAAAATGCCGGATCTTATCATCAAGCTCTGGTGCCGGCCCTGTCCACCTCTCTTGGGTTATCTTGCCTCAACCTGTAGCTCTTCCTTACCTTCTGTCCTTTCATTCCAGATTCTCCAGGTTTTCCCTGAAAAAGTAGAGCAAGCAATATGAAACAAATGTTTTTCAATGCAAACTGGTAGACTATGTTGGCTTCCCCATTCCTCCTGCTACAAAGCACCCACTTTTACCAATCCTGTCTTGTTGTAGGCAACCTAATAAGTGAAGACAACCAGACGTTGGTTGTCATTTGCACCCATGTTCTTATGCCACTCATGTTCTATTTTGAGTGCCTGCACCAAAGTCTAATTCTTCAAAACCTTCTACTTGCCCTGGGAAACTTTTCTCATTATCATACAGGAACCATCTTCCCCCAAGCTCTGTTGTCATATCCCCTGCCCCTCTCTGCTTCCAAATGAGGCACACCACAAAAGCTCACTCACTGGTTTTCCTGCAAGCCCAGCACCAGGAAGACCGGGCTCACCCTTCTCTCCTGGAGGCCCTGGTACAGCAACCATAGTCTTCCCACCTTCCAGAGAGGCAGGGCACTGCATGCAAGGTTCCCCCTATAAGGGATGGAAAATGGATTTTGAGGTGAGAGAAGATAGCAGAACAGGGGGCAGAAGAAACACAGATTGTGAGCAAGATTCATGCTCTCTCACATGAACAGGTTGTACAGATCCTTTTCATCCTTTTATACCAAGATGCTCACCTTCTCACCCTTGACTCCTGAACCACCACTATCTCCTTTGTCCCCACGGACACCCTAGAAATAAAGGAACAATTAAGGTGAGACAGAGCTGAGTTTTGAGTATAAACACACAATGAAATTAAAGTAAAAAATGGCAGGATTCCTTTCTGTATTGTTCTACATAGATGAAAATGGCACTAACTGTTGGAGTTAATTTGCCAGCACCAAAGTGAACAGAAGAGCATTGCATTGTTATTTCTTTAAGCCTGAAACGGACTCTTCAGGCTTGATGTAAAACAAATCATGAGGTCTAGAAATATGCAGAACTGTAAGACACAATTTTTACTAGGCTGTCTAATAAGTGAAGTAAAATACAAAGCTGGCAAAATCACACTTGGTTTCAGAATAATTATTATTTAGGTGTGAAGATACGTACTTTGGGTAGAACCTGACCTGTAATCCAACAAGTGATCTCAAAGACTTTGACTTATTGACCTCGTTCGCACAACACGACAACTCACGGTTCCTTCAGGGTGGCTTATTTTTCATCAACAAGCTGCCCTGAGAACCCATGGCTTGTTTTTGAGTTGTTGATACCCATGGTGGCTTGTCATGTTGTCTAAACCCAACAGGGCAATTTCGTTGTCAGGAATGGCTACAGAGCCACCCAGCAAGAATGGCAAAACGTCCTGCAAGAGTGCAATTGCCCATTTTTAAAAAAGGTTTGCAAATGTGTTTCTGAGCTTATAAGGGCTCAGAAAATTAATTCCATTTGGCAATCTGATCTGGGGGTGGTGGGGTGGGGAGGAGTTTCTCTGAGGAGCCAGCAACTCCAGTGCAGAAAGGGTGCTGGCGTATGGACCGAGGAAACGAGGAATTCTGCCACAAGGGTGCCTGGGATATCTGCTGGAGGCAACAATGGCAAGCCTAATTGTTGTCAGGTTAGCAAGCAAACAGCCAGCCTATGGTGGCTTATCCACAGAGTGGCTTAGCGTGACATGCGAACCCGCCCATTCACTCTCCCTATATCCACGTTCTAGTACTGCGCATGTGACTTTGTTCTTGTTTTCACGGCATTTCCCACTGCTGTTCAGACCACAAAAGTCATGCATGGCCCTGAAGGCACCCAACACCCTTCCCCCATATCCTCATACTCACTGGCTTTCCTACAGCTCCAGTATCTCCCTAGGGAACAAAGAAGATGTGGGTTGCTGAAGAAAGAAAAGCGACTGCAATGATGCTTAAACGATCCACCCTCCTGAGAGAAGGAGCCTTCCACTCACCTGTTTGCATGATCAAGGAATTAACTGGAAGTTAGAGAGGCCTCTCTTACCTCAGGAAAAGTGAGGATGTAAACTTCAGGTCTGCAAATGGGGCTGGAACTGAGCGTTTACTGCAATGTGTTGCAGTACCAACTTAGTGCTCTAAACCCGGCTTAACTGTTGTGACTCCTGCCTGCCTGCACAAGGAACCCCAATAAAATATAGGGGGAAACTAGAATGCTGAATTTGTGACCTGGACATGCGCACCCATCTGCACATCTGAAGGCACTGTGCCTGTGTACACGGGCAATTTTCCTGTGATAATAACCGCTGAATTCATTTCAAGCTTTGGTTGATGTAACTTGCACAGGCATAGTGGAGCTTGATTCCTATGAACCAATTGTCAGACTTTTATCTTCAAAGTCGCTCTTACCTTTTCTCCTTTGAGTCCAGCCAGCCCTGGGGGGCCAGCCTTGCCCTGTGACAGAACAAAGAGAACTCATTCAGTGAAGGAGTCAGCAGAAAAGTCGGAAAAAAGCTCTGGATGTGGCTCTTAGCAGGACAATCCCTCAAAATCTGAATTCACTGAATCTGCTCTCAATTTGAGATGAACTATTTGAAACTGTTTGAAACAACTAAGTCCACTGTCTCACTGTCTGGCATTTCACCTTGGCTGCTAGGCAACAGCTTCACCGACAAGTGTGTCTCTGACACTGTGTAAACTCCCTCTTTCTCTGTCACCACAGAATCACTCTCCTTCACTCCTTTTTGGGACCTGGTCACAATGATATTTGCCTCTCATGAGACATAATATCCTTTCCCCAAATAAATGATTCACATTGTTCAAGGTTGACCCCTGCAGCCCTGCTTCAAATTCTCCCTCAGAATCTCTCCAGGCCATTCTTACTTTTGCCAAAGGTATTTGAACAGGTTCCCCCCTTATACCTTTAATTTTAATGGTTTTCTGAGGCAAAATATTCTCAGGATTAACTAGACCTGAACGTATTAAGGGACATTTCAGCACCAGTGTCAAGTACAGCTGCATATTCATTTCCATTTAGGGTCACTTTCTCCCTGAAAGTGTCATCGGATTCATCTACTTGATCCCACTTCAACATATAACAAAGTGAAGCCTCAAGTTGCTCCATTTCTGTGTTCCTCTGTATATGAACATGCCTGACTGAGGTGGATTTTTCTTTCTTCTCATCCAGTCTTGGACAATTAGGTTTAATATGACCAATTAAACCACAGTTATAACAAGCTTTGTCTGTGTTTCCAGATAAAGGTTTTACTTGACATTTTTTCTCAGGATTCTCTTGATTTTTTTTCCCATTATCACCTTCCCTCTTAAAGCCTCCAAATTTATTCATATTTCTGATAATCTTTATTTGTTCTACCAGTAAGATTAAACCCTCTATTTAAAGCAAAATTATCAGCTAACTCTGCAGCACCTTTGACAGTTTTTGGAATTCAACCCTGAACTAACATTTTTATTTCTTGAGGTAATTGATGTAAGAATTGATACTATAAGATTTCTCAGATCTTCTTTGGATTTAACATTAGCACTACTGATCCATTTCTCAAAATAATCAGTAAGCTTATAACTAAATTCCACATAGGACTTACATGATGTTACTGTAGTATTCCTAAACCTCTTTCTGGAAAAAAATCTGGCCCATATCTAAACCTTTGATATACAGCAGTCTGAGAGGTTTCAAAGTCTGCTACCTCATCTACAGGAATACTATTATATACCTCAGACAATTCTCCCTTAATCAAACTAGGAATAAATCTCATAATCATTTGGAGCCATATTCCATATCTGAGCAGCTTTTTCAAATGTGGTGAAAAACACCATATCTGGTTGTGGATCTTCCCCAACCACATATGGGGTGAAATCCTTAAGGAATAATTTAGGAGGCTTCCTCCTCAGTTCTCCTTTTATCCTCCTTCAACATTTTCTCTTTTTCCAACTTAATCCTTTCCATATCAATTTCTTTTTGGTACTTTATTCTTTCTAATTCCACCTCTCTGTCTCTGTCTCTCACTCTGTTGTACCTCTGCCCTCAGTTTCTCTCTTTCAAATTCGAAGCAGTGAGGTGACATTTCTATATGTGCATGCCTGGCCCCATCTACATGAGCCTTTTCCTCTGGGGTGGCTGCGAGTAGAGGTCCCTCAGGATAGACGACACAGTCGCCACTTCACAACCATCCATGGTTTTCTCCCGGAAAATGCGGATTTCCAAGGAGGCGTTTTGCTGCGATGTTTTTCGTTTGCTGCAGGTTTCCCCACAGTTGCAAGCCATCTGTCCCTTCCCCAAACTGACTTTGCATTTTGCAGTGGGCATGTTGTAGGTGTCCATAGTGCTTGCGTCACTCTGTGATGCCCTTTAACTCTCCCCATCCCTTTGCAGCTGCACAGTTACAGAGGCACAGAAGGGCGTTTTAGACAGATATCATAACACATCCACACATTTTTGCAGCTTCGTATCTTTGCAATGGTTGCTTTTGAACTCAGTGCCTGAGGGCTGGGGGAGTCTTGGGGGAGGACAAACTTTGCTCCAGCCACCAATTTGGAGCGATGGGTAGGCACGTACCGCTCATGCTTGTGAGCGTGAACCATCAGGCTGGGGAACTGACAAACAGATGGCGTGGAAATGAAGAGCACAGAACACCCACTTTTTACCTAACAAGGGATGGAAAGACACAACAGAACCCCTAAAATACAAAACAGCCACTGAAGTGTCACCTCCCCACACACACACACACACACACACACTCACAGGACTGCACAGCTGCTCATTAAAGTATAATGGCAAAAAAAAGGGCACGGCAGAGTCTGTTAGGGAAGCCCACAGTAAACTGCAAGTGTATACCAGCAGAAACTAATTCGAAGCTGCAATGCTGCACAGTTGCGATGGAGTGAAGGGTGAAAAGTGGTGCCATGTAGACGGGGCCCATGTCTTAATGGATTTACCTCAGCCTCTCCAGCACCTCTGACTCTGAGGTGATCTATTAACATCATTTTTGATTCATCTAATGACTTCCCCTTATAAGTGAGATTCAGACTCTTACATCTCTCCAAGAGTCCTTCCTTTTTCATACTTAAAAACTCCAGTGTCCTCAGAGTTTTCCCACACAAACAATGTTACAAGTTGGGTGTCCCTGAGAAAGGTTCAAGGACTGATATTTTGTAAGACTGGTGTACTCTCTCTTCTCTGGCATCTCCTGTGACAAGAGTCTCTGTAAATAAAGTATGCCCAGGCCTCGTGCCATTTTGAATGACCAAATTAAACAGTTCTGAAAGAAAGTTAAATGCCATGGTTTCCCCCAGCAAATCCTAGGAATTTTAGTACTGTGAGTATGACAAAAATTATTTCTTAAAGATTGCTATTTGCTTCACAGAGCTACAGTTCTCCAGGTTGGAGCTACAAGAATAAAATAAGTAGGAAACTAGTATTTATAGCAGGGGATGGGCAACTTGTGGGCCTTCATATGTTGTGGCCTACACCTCCCATGATCCCTCACTATTGGCTATGCTGGCTAGGGCTGATGGGAGTTGTAGGCCACAGGGTATACTACACTGGGTGGCTTTAAAAGGGGGCCGGACAAATTCACGGAGGATAACGCTATCAGTCACTACTGGACCTGATGACTATATGCTATCTCCAGTATCAGAGGCAGTATGCCTATTTACATCAGTTGCTAGGGAACATGGGTGGGAGGCTGATCTTGCACTCATGTCCTGCTTGTGGGCTTCCAGTGGGCAGCTGGTTGGCAACTGTATGAACAGAACGCTGGAGTAGATGGACCCTTGGTCTGATCCAGTATGGCTCTTCTTATGTTAGGGTAGACCTGCTTGTTCACAGAAACTGACCAGGAGATTACAGATGACTTCACTATGACCATGAGGACTAGAAATTTGTGTGCACCTTCACATTCTTATTCTAGCAATGCTGCTCATCCCTCTCCCTGTTCTTCCCAAGTCTTTATAGTAGTTTGCATTAAAGGCATGAGAGAGAAGGCACAGTGGCCCTATACTTACAGGAAGCCCAGGAAGCCCAGTCCCAGGAGGTCCTGGCTCTCCTTTGAACCCTTCTTTTCCAGGAAGTTGCAATGATGATATGAGGGCTGCAGGGCTGCATGACAGACATGGCTCACCCTTATGGGAGAACACAGATAGCCTGGCATTAGAGTAGCTCATTTCATAACAGCAAGCATATGCACAAAAAGGCTTTAGAGGAAGGAGGAGGGCAGAAATGGATGGTATAGGCAATACAGTAAAGGCACGAGAGAGTGGTGGTGGTGGTGGTGGGGGGGGTGTCAGCTAATCTCCAAAGCTCAGTTTCCAAGAGTTACCATGACTATTTATTATTTTATTTACACAGCACCCTCTGTGTGCATGATGCTTTATAAAGACAAGTCCCTTCCTCAAGGAGCTTACAAAAGGGAGGGAGAGGATAAGAAGGGCAAATATTACATTTACTTTAGGCTTCATCTCAGTTGGGGATGAGAACTAAAGGGTTCAACGAAAGTCTCTGTGGAACAAGGTGTCATTTGAGGAGGGAATTGAATGAAGAGAACATGTAGTTATTCTGGGAAGGAGTTCCAAGTATACAGGACAGAACAGGAGAATAGGCAGAGCCCTAAGCGAGCAGGAGACTTTTGGGAAGGTCAGGGTGGTGGAGTTGGAAGAGTTAAGTTCACAGAAATATATCAGGATATGAGACCAAAAAGGTAAAGGGGAACAAGGCCATGAAGAATTACAAGGTACAGGCAAAGTGTTTGTGCTGGATGTGGAAGGGGATGGAAATACCCTTCCAAATTGGAGGAGGGGAGTCATAAGCTCTTCATCACATCTTTCTTGCATAACAGAAACATTTTATTCATCCACCTGTCACAGATACCTGTGTTACTCTCTTGTGGCCTACATTAAACAAAAAGTAGTGATGGGAAAACTTTTCCCATGCACAGCCATGTACCTCAGTACTCAGCCATGAAACTTGCTAGGAGACCATTGACCATAATCTAGTAATCTGAGGAACTATGGACGGAGGTCTGTAACATTGTTCAGGAGGCAGCAACGAAATCTATCCCAAAGAAAAAGAAATGCAAGAAAGCCAAGTGGCTGTCTGAGGAGGCTTTACAAGCAGCTGAGGAAAGAAGGGAAGCGAAAAGCAAGGGAGAAAGGGGAAGATATATCCAACTGAATGCAGAGTTCCAGAGAATAGCAAGGAGAGACAAGAAGGCCTTCTTAAATGAACAAGGCAAAGAAACCGAGGAAAACAACAGAATGGGAAAGACTAGAGATCTCTTCAAGAAAATTCGAGATCTCAAGGGAACGTTTTGTGCCAAGACGGGCATGATGAAGGACAAAGAAAGCAGGGACCTAACAGAAGCAGATGAGATTAAGAAGAGGTGGAAAGAATACACAGAAGAACTATACAGGAAAGATCTGAATGTCCCTGATAGCCATGACACTGCGGTCACTGAACTTGAGCCGGACATCCTAGAGAGTGAAGTCAAGTGGGCCTTAGGAAGCATTAGTAACAACAAAGCTAGTGGAGATGACAGTATTCCAGCTGAGCTATTTAAAATCCTAAAAGGTGATGCTGTTAAAGTGCTGCACTCAATATGCCAACACATTTGGAACACTCAACAGTGGCTGCAAGACTGGAAAAGGTCAGTTTACATTCCAATTCCAAAGAAGGGCAACGCCAAAGAGTGTTCAAACTACCGCACAATTGCGCTCATTTCACATGCCAGCAAGGTGATGCTCAAAATCCTACAAGCTAGGCTTCAGCAGTATGCGAACCGAGAACTACCGGAAGTACAAGCTGGCTTTCGAAGAGGCAGAGGAACTAGAGATCAAATCGCCAACATTCGCTGCATCATGGAGAAAGCAACAGAATTCCAGAAAAACGTCTATTTCTGCTTCATTGACTATGCTAAAGCCTTTGATTGTGTGGATCACAACAAACTGTGGCAAATTCTTAAAGTGATGGGAGTACCAGACCACCTTACCTGTCTCCTGAGAAACCTGTACGAGGGTCAAGAAGCAACAGTAAGAACCAGACATGGAACAACCGAGTGGTTCCAAATTGGGAAAGGAGTATGACAAGGCTGCATATTGTCACCCTGCTTATTTAACTTATATGCAGAGTACATCATGAGAAACACCGGGTTGGATGAATCACAGGTCGGAATTAAGATTGCCGGGAGAATTATCAACAACCTCAAATATGCAGACGATACCACCCTAATGGCAGAAAGCGAAGAGGATCTAAAGAGTTGAGGGTGAAAGTGGAGAGTGCAAAAGCTGGTCTGAAACTCAACATTAAAAAAACTAAGGTCATGGCATCTGGCCCCATCACTTCCTGGCATATAGAAGGGGAATAAATGGAAGCAGTGACAGATTTTATTTTCTTGGGCTCCAAAATCACCACAGACGGTGACTGTAGCCATGAAATTAAAAGACGCTTGCTCCTTGGGAGGAAAGCTATGGCCAACCTAGACAGCATAGTCAGAAGCAGAGACATCACCTTGCCGACGAAGGTTTGTATAATCAAAGCTATGGTTTTCCCAGTAGCAATGTATGGCTGTGAGAGCTGGACTATAAGGAAGGCTGAGCGCCGAAGAATTGATGCTTTTGAACTGTGGTGCTGGAGAAGACTCTTACGAGTCCCCTGGACTGCAAGGAGGTCAAATCAGTCCATCCTAAAGGAAATCAACCCTGAGTGCTCATTGGAAGGACAGATACTGAAGCTGAAGCTCCAATATTTTGGCCACCTAATGCGAAGAGAAAACTCCCTGGAAAAGACCCTGATGCTGGGAAAGACTGAAGGCAAAAGGAGAAGGGGACGGCAGAGGATGAGATGGCTAGATAGCATCACGGATGCAATGAATATGAACTTGAGAACGCTCCGGGAGAGAGCGAAAGAAAGGAAGGCCTGGCGTGCTATGGTCCATGGGGTCACGAAGAGTCGGACACGACTGAATGATTGAACAACAACAACAAGAAGACCTAATCCTAATCTATTTTACAAGGTTGTTGTGAGGAAAAAAGGGAGGGAGGGAGAAGTGAGAGCAGGATACAAAAATGTAACTAATAAATTAACTTTATAAAGTAATATATAAAGTAACTATATAAAGTAAATAAAGTAATATAATAAAACCAATTCACAGACAAAGCAAACTTTGTATGATCTGTTCCCCCAAAGTGAGTATTCCAACAATTCCGCCCATTTTGTTTGAAAGGTGACATTTCTTTGATGGCAGTCTCTAATTCTAACCAAATTAGTTAGTTTTATTAATTTGGTTTTGTCCCACATTCTTTCTTTCTTTTTTAGGATACAGAATTTGCTCCACTGTGTGCGAGGAGCTGAATCGGATCTGAATTCAGTGAATCAATAACAAACAACATTGAAGCAAATGGAACTAGAAATAGAAGTGCCAGGATTAGTAAGAGAGGGAAGATCAGAAGAAATTGCCACATACCTTCTCCCCTTTAATTCCATTGATTCCAGGGTCCCCCTGAAAAACAAAAAGAGGAGGGCAGGGAGCAGAAAATCCAGAAGAAGGCAGTGAGAAAGTTAATGACATCATCGGTAATTGGGGGAGGCAGCTGGAGCTGGGGGTGAGAGAATGTCAGCATGAGAAACAGCTTGGTGCTATATCCATGAGTCCATAGACAGCAGCTCCAGTTTAAATAAATCCAGAAAGTGATTCAATGCCTGTTGTGTCCTGCTGAAGGCCAATCCAGGTCCACACAGTCACACTGCCAGGCTTACAAATGTGGGGTATTCAACACCTGAGAAAGCAACTGGGGAGTCACTTCTTTACATGCTTAAATTCCAAGCTGACCCACATCTATTCCACAAGGCCTTACTGAGGGGGGATGAGAGGGGAAGCAGGGCCATTCCACCAGCCCTGCTGAGAGACTTAGTTTTTCCCCCCTCTTCCCTCCTCATTTCTTTTTCCTTGTATGTCATGTCTTTTTATATTGTAAGCCTGTGAGCAGTGAGTGCCTTGTTGTAGTGATTATATGTAAGCCATGCCAGGAGCTTTTTTGACTGGGGAGTGGCATAAAAATACTTCAGATAGATAGATAGATAGATAGATAGATAGATAGATAGATAGGTAGATGTCACACCACAGTACATGTGGATGGAGCGCAAGAGGGATGTGTAGCCAAGTAAACCCACACATGTGCAATCAAGCACTGAACTTTGAGGCTACATTTTCAACAGGAAGTTTGGGCCACATGAGCCATCCCCAACCAGGTGTCTTCCAGATGTTTTGGACTACAACTCCCAGCATTCCTGACCATTGATCATGTTTGCTAGGGCTGATGGAAGTTATAGTCTAAAACATCTGGAGGGTACCAGGTTGGAAAGGCTGGGCCATATGAACTGGCCCTAACAATATCTCTGCATGTGGCAGAATGGAGCAGCAGGCAATTGTTCTGAATATTCTCTGGAGAAGGCTCTTGGTTGATGTGAATACAGATGCCAAAAAGCACCGGAAGGTAGCGGTGTGCATTTCTGCCCATTCCTAGAAGAAGGCACTAGGATTGATCAGTAGGGATGTACGGGAATTTCATTTCTGTTCATTTAAGACCAGAACTTTCTCTATTTAAGACCAGAACCTGCTCGCACTCTCCTGAGCTTGCGATGCTCATTTACATAATGTGTACTTTAGAAAACTTGCACTTTTAAAATGTGCATTTTGGACACAAATGTGCATTTTCACATTTTAGTGAATGGGCGGAAAGTATACATTTGGGGGGAAAGTGTGCATTTTTTTAAATGCACACCTTTCCCATTTGAATGGGTGGGGGACTTGCACTCGGAAATGGGAACAGGCCAGCTATTCTTCTTGGTGAAACTCCCAATGAACTGAATTCCTCCCATCCCTACTGCCCAGCCATGTGAGGCCTTCATTTGTCTTCACCCCTTTGAAGATACACTATCCCCACCTCCAAGGACTGTGCTGAGCAACCTCCATGCTTCTTGCATGTTCTCTTGTGGACTGGGGAGACATGGTTTTAGCCTATGCGTTACCCCTGAACTCCATCCAAAGATAGCAACTACCAGGAGACAAGCCAGACCAGCCAAAGAAGTCAGAGAGGGGGTAAAAGCCAATAGGCCAGAGGGGGTATAAAGCCATGAGAGACATCTGCTTGTTTGTACTTTTATCCCACTTTCTGAACAAATATAATCTCCCCAAACCAATACAAAATGAGACAGAGGCCCTGCCCTCAGGCTTACAAGATAAAAAGACAGTTATACAAGAGAAGGGCAGTGGAAGGAAAGGCAGAGGTCAGTTTAACAATGCCAGAACAAAGTGATGAGTTTTAAAGAGGCAATTATATCTGGTTGGAAACTAGAAGGCCTGTTTTGCTGGCTACAGATGGCCTTAAGAACACAAGCCTTATACCTTTCCCATCACCTGATCCTTTTTTATCTGGAGATGCCAGGGACCGAATCTGGGCCTTTTCTGCATACAGAGCAGGTGTTGTATTACAGAGCGATGGTCCCTTGACTTTATTATTATTATTATTATTAGTTGTTGTTGTTGTTGTTGTTGTTGTAATTTACATTTCTATACCGCCCCATAGCTGAAGCTCTCTGGGCAGTTTATAGAACATTAAAATAAACATACTTCACCTTGCTTCCACTCTGCCTTTCTCTTGCTCTGTCCTCATCTGGGGCAGAGCAGAATAATATTTTTATTACTATCTAGGCTAGATATTTTATTACTCGTGTTGGTTGATTTTATTAATTTTGCTGGTTTTGCTGTACAGAACTTTATTGTGTAAGCCACCTTGAGAGGGCTCTTCCCCTGAAAGGCAGCCTAGAAATATTGAAAATAAACTTGCCCAGCAGCTGGATCTGACACCTACCCTGTTGCCTTTGGTTCCTGGAAGGCCAGGCTTGTCCTGAAAAGGAGAGGCAGAAGGGGAAACTGAAAGCTCATGCTTAGAACTCCAGGGTCAATCAGCCGAACCACTGTCCTAACATCCAGCCAACACACCCCTCTTAGGGCAGCGTTCCCCAGCTTGATGCCTTCCAGATATTTTGGACTACAACTCCGAGCAATCCTGGCAATTGGCATGCTGCCTGGGGCTGATGGGAGTTGAAGTCCAAAACATCTGGAGGGCACCAGGTTGGGGAAGGCTTTATTAGGGTATCTTATCTGCAACATCCCCAAAGGATCCATTGACCTGGGACTCACCGATTTGCCTGGTTTCCCTGGAGGTCCAGATTCTCCCTTGGGCCCTGGTTTCCCAGGGATGCTGACTGCATTGTTTATTTCTTCAAGGATAGTGGGACAAAATTCACATGGATCCCCCTGTTGAGAAAGATTTTCAAGAGGCTTTCAGGAAAATTAAACTAAAGAAAAGCAAAACAAAGGCAATTGTGGTGAAGGGAAGAAGCTCTCAGTGGCAATCTTCCCTAAAACAGAAAATAAAGTTATTTAAATGAAGGAGTTAAAACGAATTATTTCAGAAAACACTGGGACGGTGCGCACAATTGCTGCAGCCCAAGCCATGGTGGGTTGAGGTGCATGGTGGCCACCCTTTTGAATATTCAAACTGCAGTGGTCAGTCACTGGGGCTTATCATGCCATGTGAACCTGGTGAGGATGGCTTATGCGAGGGCTGAACAACCCTTGCATAACCCATGGGCTGTTTTCCAAACTACATACCTTCACTATTAGAAGGTACAAGTGGGACCTACAACAAAAGGTTGAAGCATATCCTTGCCTCCAAAGAGAAGTACTCCTGTCCAGGGTTCCAGCCAGCCATGCCCTACTCTATTATACACACTCCACCCAGTTTTCCAGTTTTCTTTTCCAGCTGAAACTCAGTATTTCTTGGCTACTGTGCTTGTTCAGTTCCCACTGGGCTGTTTCAGGTGGTGGGGGTGGGGTGGGGTGTTGCCCACTTAGAGGGTTTGTACTTCAGCAAACCTTGGGATTGTCTGGAGCATGTTGATACCCCCTTCTTGTTTCTCAGTGGCCCTGTTTTGGCCCCAATCCTGTTGGCTTTTACCACCCGAGTTTGCTATTAGCAGGCATGGCAATATAGCAGAGGGAATCCTCTCATCACTCTGAAACCAGAGAATGCACAACAGGCTCTGCCTTGATTCTGACTGCCTCTTACCCACCTTGTCTCCTTTCAGGCCTGGGACTCCTGGTTTCCCCTGCAGAGAAAAAGAAAAGGTTTAATTAGGGATGTCAGAGAATTCCACCACAGATCTCGGTGAGGCCGAATGTCAGTGCATTTGGCCCCCCAAAATCCGTGGCGGAACGAAGCCCCCCCAACCCCCACCCCATGAAATGGGCCTGGAACGGAGCACCTACCTGCTGCCGTCCACGCTGACTTGCGAATGCGGCTGCCATTCGCTTCTTCCATACAGCCGTGATAGGCTACGTAAATACTTACGTTAAATACTTACGTAGCCTACCACGGCAAAACTAAGGGAATGCAAATGGCGGCAGCTACGGTGGGCTGCCATTTGCGTTCCCCCTTTTTTTTTTTTTGCCATGATAGGCTACATAAATATTTACGTAGGCTATTACGGCAAAATACAGGGACGCAAATGGCAGCAGCTATGGCAGCTGACATTTGCGTCCCTGCAGGCTGCCCAGTGGCTGGATGTCCGGCTGTGGGCGGACCTGGCCGGCGGCTCTGTGGAATCTCCACAGAGTGGAGCCGGCTGGAGAGAATTTTGGGGGGAGGGATGGAGCACCCCCTCACACCGCGAATGTCACCCTTCGAAAAGGTAAGTGACTTTCGTACATCCCTAGGTTTAATTTTGTGATGCAACACCAGTGAGACCAGTATATAAAGATAGCTGCAGCTAGGGATGACAGAGAATTCCGCCACGGATCTCGGGAAGGCCGAATGCCAGTGCATTCGGCCCCCCGAAATCTGTGGCGGAACGGCCTGCCCCCCCGCGGATCCCCCCGGGACAAGACTTACCTGGGGCGGATCTTCCGGGCGGCGGCTGGTCTTCTGACCGGCTGCCGCCACTGCCATTTGCAGGTGTGTGGTTTTTTTTTACACCGACGTGATAGGCTACATAAGTTTTTATGTAACCTAAAACATCTGGGTAAAAAAAAAACACCTGCAGCAACGTTAAAAAAAAACAGCAACGTCCGCTACACTATTTGCGTTCCCCTTATTTTCGCCATCTTAGTCTATGTAAATATTTACGTAGATTAAGACGTCAAAAATAAGGAACGCATTTGCGTACGCAGTTTTGTTTTGGTTTTTCCCCAGAGCCCTCCACGGCCGGAAATCCGGCTGCAGACGGCTCTGGCCTGGCTGGGCCTGGCTGGCTGCTCTGCGGAGCCACTGTGGAGCACAGCCACCAGCCGGCCAAGGAGGATTCCTGGGGGGAGGAACGGAGCACCTCCCCCCCCGTCCAGGATTCCGGGGGGAGGGGCGGAACACCTCCCCCCCACCATAAACATAATCTGCGAAAGGTAAGTGATTTTCGTACATCCCTAGCTGCAGCCTGAGCCTATGCATGTTTATTATTCAGACATCAGTCTCACTAACTTCTGTGGAATTTCCTTCCAAGTAAATGAGCATAGGATAGGCATGTTAGAGAATTCCGCCACGGATCCCAGAGGGGCTGAATTCCAGTGAATTCGCGTCCCTACGCCAGCCCGTGATAGGCTACGTATATATTTACGTAGCCTATCATGGGCTTGTGTAGGGACGCAAATGGCGTCCCCCACGCAGGACGCCATTTGCGTCTGCAGCAGCCCGGCAGTGGCTGGAGGCCCCGCTGCGGGTTGGCCTGGCTGGCGGCTCCGCAGCCTGGGCGTGGAGCAGAGCTGGCCGGGCAGGATTCCAGGAGGGAGGAATGGATCACCTCCCCCTCATCGAGGATTCTGGGAGGAGGAATGGATCGCCTCCCCCCACCTGCGGAACTCGGCGGAGCCAGGTAAGCAGGGTTTCGTACACCCCTAGCATAGGATCACAACCTTAAACACACAGGGGAAGTGAATTTGAATGGAACTGATTGGATCAATGTTAGCTAGGCAGGTTGCAAGCAAGGCTCACATTCCACCTGTAGGAATGTCCCCTCCCAAACACAAAACCCCCGTTTAGTTTTTCTACCAAGATCTCTCCCTATGCTGTATGTAGGGCGTCAGGGGGACACCATGTGAAAGCACTGTTGGCTCTGCAGATCCATCCCTGCTCCTCTGATCACACCCATTCAGTGCCACTAACATCACCAGCATTTCCAATTACAGATTGACAATTGTTTCATTTTCTCATTTTTCCAGTCGGGGGGGGGGGGCAGGGACGTTGTTTTTACGTTTGCATGAAAATTGGTATGCCTTTTTGTTTGCATTTCTCCTAGTTGCAAGAGTTGCTGTCCAACAGATTTGGAGGGCACCCGGTTGGGAAAGATTGGACTAGGCCTTCCCCCACAGGCAAAGACCTGAACCATTTAGTAAAAGGACATAGAACACAGAAAGCTGCCTTATAGTGAGCTTGACCATTGGCTCATCTAGCCCAGTGTTGTTGACACTGACTGGCAGCAGCCCTCCAGACTTTCAGGAAGGAGTTTTTCCAGCCTTACCTGGAGATGCTGAGGATTGAACCTGGGACCTTTTGCATGCCAAGCACAATTGAGCTACAGCCTCTCCTCATAACAGAACCAACGTAGCCCTTAGGGAACAAGTCTTGGGAGTGGAAAGAGGCAGGACTTCTTTCCTCCTAATAGCTGCATTGGTAAACACAGTCTGTTCTCCCTTTGTGTAATTGTTTAAGTGATTCAACAAGATACAATATCAATAAACTGGACAACACTCCACCCAGCTTCTCCCAACTGTCTCTAATTGATCGCATGACTTGGAGTGGGGGGGGTAGCCTGGTCGAGAGCATAAGCATCACATGGGATACAACAGCCCCTCTCTCCCATAGCTGTTCTGGGATTTGTTGCAACTCCAACAAATCCCAGGCATTCAAGATGAAGCTGCTGTCAGGGATGCTCTGACTATGATTCCTGCATTGAGCAGGGGGTTGGACTCGATGGTCTTGTAGGCCCCTTCCAACCCTACTATACTATGATTCTATTCCATATATCCACTCTCCCCAATGCTGGCTGAGGATGATAGGAGTTCTAGTCCAACACATCTGGAGTTCACCAGATTGGAGAAGGCTGCCATAGATCCTTCCCCCTCTGGTTAGGTTTGCTCACAGGAGGAGGCACTTACTGGCTTTCCAGTTGAGCCACCAGGTCCTGGAGGTCCTGAACCTCCCTGGAAAGAGAGATGAGAGTATAAGATCCATGTGAGTGGAATTGGGCTAAGAACAAAATAGATGAGATCAACTTGATTTCAGGGATGGGATCACTGGAGCTCTCCGAAGCTCTACGTATGGTTACGCCTTACCTTCTCTCCTTTCAGACCTGGGGGGCCACCAGGATTGCCCTGAAATGAAAGCAAGACTGTGAAAAGTTGTCCAGGAGTTGAATGAGTTACCAAAGAAACAGGGCCCAGGAAAGGAACATTCCCGCCAAATAAGGTCTGCTGTGCCCATTACACTCATCTTTTGTACCCATGACTATGAAAAATAAGCATGCGGCATTGTCTTCCAGACTCCCCTGCCCTTTGTTCCACATTTGGTATATTACTCTATATTTAATCTGAACTGAGTCTGACCTTTCCTCCCATCAGAGACATTGGGGCTAGTAATTGTGCCAATGCTGTCTAATTATGTTAACAAGATATAAAATATGTAATTTCCCTTTCCCAGGCAAACCACACTGTTTAAGCCTTTTGTAACTGAATCAGTTGGCAGCAGGGATTTCAAAGGGATCTGGAGATAGTTCCCCCACAAGAGGTGTGATATCACTCCACCTGCAAAGGAATTCTTCTCTTGGTAAGAGAGGAGCCTTGTCTGACTCAGACTGTTCACCAGCCACTTGACAGACAAATCTAAGGATGTCTCCAAATTCTGCCTTAAAGCTTGTTCTGTCTCGTGTCCGTATCAGAATGCTATCTGTGTTTTTGTTTTTTTTTTCACATGAAAATTCGTGCATATGTTCATGGCATTTTCCCAAATATACATGTCCATTTTGTTAGTCTTTGAAATGTATGTATTATTCTCCCATTGATCAAAGTGTGTTTGTGTGCATTTTTCAAAAGTATGCATTTTTCCATGTGTGTTTTTCAAATGTACATATGCTGTTGTTTTTTGGCCCATGAATGACAGTGCAAGCTTGGAAATGTATGGACTTCAAACCGCAGATTGCGTGCAAGTTCATGTTCAGTCCAGGAAATGCAAACTGGGTAAATCCTGATCAAAAACTAACTGAAATGAAATTCTTATACATCCTTAGACACATCCTGCTTACTACAACTTCTATCAAGCTAGGAAAACAGAATGATCTGGGTAAGACAGTCTAGTTCAGCACATACTATTTATAACTCTGATGTCAAGTGTTTTAAGCAGATGGTTATGTTTCTTCTAATATGCTAAGTTATGCTATGCTTCTTGAATAAATCTCTTTTGTTTAGCATCTCTTGCTTTACCCCAGGGTATTCAATTCTGCAGCTGTACTTGATTGCTGGGGCCCACCTACTGTTCATACAATACAAAGGAAAGTTGGACAACCATCTGTAGATATTGAGGAAGATGTGTATAGAGGTGAGCCAGCTAGCTCCTGTTTCTTGGTGGATACTCAGGAACCTCTACTTATTTGGGCATGTAGCGGGAGATGAAAAGCACTCTTTTTCTTGCTTTGCAACCACAGGGTGTTCTCTGGTCACATCCGATAGGTAGGTGGTGAAAAGCTTTTGTTACCGTGGGGTAGCCACAAAGTGCTTTCTCACCATCCCCTTTTCTGGGACCATGGGCATCCTCAAAGTCTTTCCCTCCATTGCCCTATTGTCATGCCAGCCATTTGTCTGGACAGAGACAATGGGAAAGCAGCTCTTAATGGCTCCCTCTTCTTCTGGACTGTACCCTAGGAAGCGGCAAATTGTATGGCAGACTAGCAGACACTGTGATGGTCTTTCCACACCCTGTAAAACTTGAAGCAAATGAAAATATCTGAGAACCTGGGCTCAGGGGGAATGGCGGTTGGCACTGGCTGGACAGTATCTAGGGGAAGATAAGGTACAAGGCTTGCCTCGAGGGGCCCATTTCAGATTTCGGAAAAGCACCTTTTTAAACTTCTCTTCTTACAAATTTGTCACTGCTGTAAACATTGCTTAGGCTTCATGAAAACAACACCCACTGGCCACTGCTCAATATTTCTCCCAGCTGCAAGACACTGCACTGGCACAGAACCAAAGTTGTAGAAATGATTTTTACACTTCAGTGCTGAAGGTGGGTCAGCAGTTTATTAGAATTGAAAGGGATGGGGATTGGGGGTTTATTCGTACATTACACTTCAGTATATTCCAGCAGTGTTAGGTTTTTAAAGCCCTCCAAATTCTGCACCATTATGCAAATTAGTGGTTTGCATATTTTAAAAAAATTACATAGTAAAATAAGCACCCTAAATTGGGTTAACTGCATTTCTTCACAAGCTCTCCTGACCTTCAGCTCTGCCACTCCTCTCTTTTCTGTCCTCTTTGCCACTTCCTTCCCTCATCTACCTCTGCTGCCTCCTCACTGCTGTCAAAATGTAGTCTGTAAGCTCTTTGGGGCAGGGCATCTTTGCACTGTATAAATAAATAGTGCTGTAATCCTCTTCCTCATTGTCTGCTGCTTGCCACAAGGAGGGATAAGGAGGTAAGCAGAACACCAGAGCTTCTCCCCTGAATCCCTGGGAAGTCCCGCTCAGGTCAGCTCACCCACCCAACGTTGACATCCAAGGTCATGGCTTATATGTTTTTAAGCCTATCTCCACAGCCACAAGAGCTAGAAACTTCGTTTTGTTTTTAAAAAGGTGCCTCAGATTCAAAAGTGCACTACATGGAAACTAAAGAAACACACACACACACAGAGCCCTGAATAAGTATTTAAATACAATGCATTACCTAGTGATCTGCCAATAATGGACATCCATGGCAAAAGGTAGTGAATCCCCAGCCCACCCCAGCTTTCCATCACAATGGTTTTTAATGATAAGCATCACCAAAAATGTTACATGTGTAACATGTAACACATGGGCCAAATATGATGTGATGTGGGAGAACTGTGGACAGAATCTCCCCTTTCTTCTTCTTTTTTTTTTACTTCAAAGCAGCCATGGGGTGGGGTGTACAGGGTGTGGGATCATCAGATCAGGGCCACAGTGCTGGGCAGGAGAAGGTGCATAACTCTTTCCCCTTGCAGTTTTTTTTTTTTACTGATCTAAATCACACCCACTGCCCAAAGCTGTTATTTGACCTACAGGGAAAAACATATATATTACACACACACACACACACACACACACACCACAGAGCAAATAGCAGTTGTGGGTAGAGGGGAATTTAGATCAGGAATGACCCAGGGGAGGGTTAAATGCCTTTTTGCACGAAGAACAGCCCCAATCTGATCTCCCCAGACAGCTGCATTAGACTAAAACAAAACATCCACGGGAGATCCTGTCCATGAAGTTCCCATCAAGTCATGCTTACTTTGGTTCCTATCTAAGTTATAAATTTAAGATGTTGGTGAAGAAGGCCTATGCTGATAGCAGGAGGCAGACTGAGAAACCAGAGGCAGGCAGGCATAAACACAGTCCTTACCGGTTTTCCTGGAAGGCCAATTCCTGGTGGGCCTGGCAGCCCTGGGGGTCCAGGTTCCCCAGCGAGCCCTTCAGGACCAACGAAGCCTGGGTCCCCCTAAAACACAGACAGAGCCGTTACTAGTGTTACATCCATCTGAAGAACAGTTACAGCTCCCTAAGGTTACTTCCAGCCTCCAAGCAGCACACTACCTTCTGGCCTTTCGGTCCCACCACACAGATCTCCCCAGGCCGGCCCTGGATAGAAGCAAAAAAGCAAGAGTTACTAGATTTTTCTTTACTTATAGATTGCCAAAAAAGAGGAAATGCATCACCAAAAAAGGGGAAAAAAGAGGACACCAATTTGCATAAAATTTACATATGCTACTTGCTTTATATAGATGCACATTTAGAATTATAATTACTGATGGGCAACAGTTCCTATTGTTCTTTATCTTTAAACTGCAATTGGACAGGACAGGTCGGCCCTTCAAACAAAGGATGCCTTCAAATACAGGATGGTCCTGTGACAGCCCTTCAAATAGAGGACTTCCCTCTGTAAAAGAGGATGCATGGTCACTCACCACAAAAACACTGCAAAATAACTGAGTAGGCAGTGGTGAAATAAAGTTTAAAAACACAAATAAAAGCTGACCTTGCCATCTACTATTGTTAATGGTAAGGGACAAATTTTGGAGCATTCCCCCCAAAGTCAGAGAATTGGCCCCCAAATACACTGCCCAAGGACAGTACCATGATATTCTGGGTGCTATTTTAGTAATGGCCCCTGGGTGGGGGTGGGGAGAGAGAGATGGTGCAAAAGGCAGAGAATCTCACGGCACAACTTACGTCACGCCCTGGGCTCCCTGGTTTGCCTTGAATCCCGAAGTCACCTTTCTCACCCTTCTGCCCCTGAACGAAACAACAGAGAAAGACATGTCTTAGTAATCAATACGCCCTCCTCTTGGCCTTGTTCTAGGATGGATCAGTGATATCACTGCAGCCTGGAGTCCCATGGTTCACTGCTTCCCTAGCAGCCATCCAATCCCTGCATGAATCAAGAGACCCTTAATTCTTCAAGCTCGTATCTGGGGATGGACAACTCTATCAGTTTCTGTTTCTCATTCTCTCCAATCCAGTCTGTCCCATTTACATATCAGATTGCAATTTTTTTTAAAAAAAAGTTTACACAAAAATGTGTATACAATCAGAAAATTAGTTTACCTCCTAATATACACATCTTTGCAAGCAATTCTCCCTAACATAATGTATTTTTAATGTTTTTTCCACTAATATACATATTTTGTGTGCACTTTCCCTCAATATATGCATTTTTGTACACATTTTTTTTTAACAGAGAACTATGTTGCAAGATCTGGAGAAGTGCAAATACTGAAGGATAATTGTGTTTTGGTTTGCATATTCATTCAGGTAGTGCAAAGTAAATAGGCTTGCATTAAAATGAGAACTGAACAGATTTCTCCCTCATCCCTACTCATATCACATTTTCCCTGGATGATCTATCAGCTCCCAGAAAGGAAGGTTGGCAACTTCTTGTACCATATCCATCTGCCATGAGGTGCGAGGAAAACAACTTTCACTGATTCATCTCCCCTTGGATTGCCTATTTTTATTCCCCAAAGCTGGAAAGCTTACCTTTTGTCCAAGTGTTCCAGCCAATCCTGGAGGACCCTGTTAGCAACATAATTGTTTATTCATTAGTGGTGTAGATTTTTATACTCCAACTATCCAAAATGATCAGGACTGGATCCAAAAGGATCAACAAATAAAGGCACACAATACATGTAAACACTTCCATGTCTGTTGTTTGGAGGTAGCATGGTGGATTTCATGGGCCAAAGATCGATGGAATGAAAAATCTATGTTAAGAGGTTAAGGTCCACATGTTCAAAGAAAGGAGGCACCGAGCCTCAACAGCTGGGCCTGCCCCACCATCCCCCTCCCTGTTGGCCCTTCTCCTTTACAGTGAACATGCATAGTTTCCCCCTTCAGACCTTCTACCCAATATAGAAAAGTCTGGGGGTGGAACTGGCAGGGAGGGGGCCAGGGTGTGGGCATCACATTCTTTGAATGTGTGGAGTTCTGCTTATCAAGGAGGCTATACAATGTACAAAGGGATTTGGTGGCAGTGGTAGCGGTGGAGATGAAGCCTCTGGTAACAACTGGCTAAGCTCTCTACCTAGCACAGAAGACGAGGCCTCTCGGTGCCATTGACTAAGCTGCCCTGATCCAGAGAGGGGCAGTACAGGGAGATGGTCTGGGGAAAAGATGGGGAAGAAGAAGCTGAGGAGGTGGAGGCCTGAGGAAGCAGCAAAGAAAAATGGATGGATGAGGAAGTGTTCCTGAGGAATGAGGGGGAAAGGAGAAAGCCAGAGGGAGATGGAAAGAAGGCGAGAGAATGGCTTGCTGTCAGGACGTATTAGGAGAGGAAGCCTGGAGTTCTCATACTAGTTTGAAGTAGCCAGCCAATGTCTTTGGCTCTAGTAAAAGGCACAAGTACCACCTGATTTCTGGGTTTGCATTAACACGTTAAGTGAACAGTTCAGGAAGCAGCTGGCCAGACACACAGACAGACACATACACAGTGTCTTTACAGGCCTGGCTACAGGATGCTGTAACTAAATATTTATCATTCACAGCATAAACTCTGGCCCTGCACAGTGAACTGTCTCACCGGCCTTTATTCAAATTAGAGGCTTTAAGTGGAAAACAAGGACAGAAACTCTGCAGAGTAGCATGGAGAGATGGTGGACCATGAAGTGGCTGGTCAGCAAAACTCAGACTGGGGTCACTTGGGTCAAGGTGTAGGGATGTCAGAGAATTTCTCCACGAATCTCTGGGAGAAATTCCCCCGAAATTGGTGGAGAAATGGTCCGAGCCCCCCGCCCCCCCCGGGATGGGACTTACCTTTGGCGAATGTCCCTTGCGGCGGCGGCTCCCGGCAGCGGTGTGGCGGCGGCCGGTCTTCCAACCAGCTGCTGCTGCCGCCATTTCAAAGTAAAAACAACAACAACAACAACAAACGTGATAGGCTATGTAAAGATTTACGTAGCCTATCACGGCTAGATTTTCAAAAAACAACGTGATAGGCCACGTAAATGTTTACGTAGCCTATCACGGCTGACTTTGAAAAGAAAAAAGCGCGTATGCAAATGGCGGCGCCCATGGGCGCCGCCATTTGTGTTCCTTATTTTGTCACGGGTAGTCTACGTAAATATTTACGTAGACTACCCGTGCCAAAATAAGAATGCAAATGGCGGTGCCCATGGGCTCCGCCATTTGCGTATGCGCTTTTTTTTTTCCCCCAAAGTCAGCCGTGATAGGCTACGTAAACATTTACGTAGCCTATCACGGCTGGCTGCAGGCCAGGGACGCAAATGGCGGCGGCTATGGCCGCCGCCATTTGTGTCCCGGCAGGACAACAGGATTCGCAGCCGGAGACATGGGGCGCTCCCCCCTGGCCAGAATTTCGGCGGGGAGGGACGGGGCGCCTCCCCCCCAGCCAGAATTTCAGGGGGAGGGACGGAGCGCCTCCTCCCCATCACGAAGCAAGCTTCGGGATCAGGTAAGTGACTTGCTGACTGAGGCAGAGGCTTCTGCTGATGTCCTGCCAAGCTCTGGCTGCCCTTGATGGATGTCTGCATGTTAGACAACGGGGTCGGGGAGACAAACGAAGCCTTGGATTTCCAAAGTGAGGCTCTGCTTCGAACCTGAGGCAAAGCAGATCATGTCTGAAGTGATCTGAGTCAAACCGGTCCATTTTCCAAAGCAATGAAACTAGGTTTGAGCCAGATCTCATATTTAGTGCACACTCAAGTAGACTTATACTCTATTTTATGTATGTAGTAGAAAAACAATGAAAATGTCTTAAATAAAATAAAAATGTAATGAATAGCCAGATAGCTGGATAATAATTCAAAGAAGGATTCAGAGAAGGACAACAGAGTTGATCAGGGGTCTAGAAACTAAGTCCTATAAGGAACGATAGAAGGAACTGGGTATATTTAGCCTTGAGAAGAGAAGGCTGAAGGGGGATATGATAGCACTGTTCAAGTGCCTAGAGGGTTGTCATGCTTGTTCTGAGACGGTAGGACACAAAATAACAGGCTTAAGTTACAGGAAGGCAGATTCCCTTTTTAGTTCTATGATTCTATGAACTCCCTCCATAGAGAGGTTAAGCTGGCTTCCTCTCTTTTAAGCTTTAGGCGAATGCCTATTGATTCTGGCAAGCTCTTAGAGTGTGTTCGAATTTTATCTCCCTGTTTTTATGCTGAATTTGTTTTATCCTGCTCTTGGTTTTACTGTATGAAATTGGTTTTGGTAATATGGACTGGGTTATTTTCCCTGTGTTTTATGTATTTTATGAAGCTTTTTGGTGGGGTGTATTTTAAAATAAATCATATAACAGAGGTTATATGGAGAGGGAGTAGCGTGAGGTAATTGAGGTACATTATGGGCTTGTTGCCCAGTTGTGAGAAGAAGGAATAAAGGTGGGGTAAGTACGGAGTACATGCACTGTGATACTATGTTCTTGTAGATCTATGCTTACCTTTTCTCCTCGCTCTCCCTTCTCCCCCCTTGGGCCTTCGGCACACTTCAGAGAACATAAGGAACAAACAGGTGAGGAGTTAGAACAGCAACACTGGACAGGGGAGTGGCCAAGCATGCATGACCTCTTTCCAGAGGTGGGAGACAGCTCACCTGTAATGGGGCTTCAGGTGAGATCCGGACACAGTCAGCACCCTGGAGGATGAGAAGAAGCAACAGCCTTAAGACATGGGGTTGTGTTAGGATTTGGCTGTGCCAGTTCTGTCACATGGCAATTATGTTCATCCCCACAGCATATGGGGGAAGTTGCAAAGTCCAGTTAGGTGGCAGAGTCCATACTAGCATATGATAGAAGTGAAGAAAAGACCTACTTACGCGATCGCCTTTTTCCCCTTTGGATCCATGAACTCCTGAGGGTCCACGTTCGCCTTTCCCACCCTGCATGAAACAGGAGTTAGTCCTTGAGAAAAGGATTGTCTTCACACCAGGGAACAGTATAGGAGCACCAGCAGAATATGCTTCCTCAGCACCCCAAAGCATGCACAAAGGCCCATGTGTGGTGGATCTGAGCAGCACACAACAGGAAAAAGACATCAATTGCATGACTACATGCAAACATAGCCTAGCTTATAAATCTTCAAAAGATGTCCTTCAAACATAAACACCATACTTGTCCTTCACCTGTGTAGGAAAGTGGGATTGGGGGTTACGAGGGATGGGTGAAGAAGGCTTGGGGTCTATGTTCATGTGGGGAAGAGAAAGACAGAATGACTGTGACAGCATGGGGAGGGGGAGGAGAGATTCCCTCATGGTCTGTTGACTGAGGTGCGAGTACATGCATGTGTGAGCAAAATTGTTGCCTTCAGATCTCTAGTCTGAAAATTTATAGCAGGCTTAGCACCTGTTCTAACAAAAGTGGTTGCCCTTCTTTACAGGCCCACATACAAGTAGAGACATAGCACACTCTAACCACTCCCAACTGAACATGATTGCAAACATACACAAATAAAAATACTTGTGAAAAAATTATAGAAGTCTGATCATACGTGCCTGCAGTATCTGCAGTTAACAACATTGGGGATTTAGTAGTCAGAGAGAAAATAACATGTTTTGTTAAGAGGAGGAAAGGAGTAACATCATTTAAGCACACAACATTAATTTTTAGAATGTATATGCAAACATGTGCAGTGTGGGGGATGTTCTGGATAATATAACTTACATGTTGTAATTTTTTTTTTTAAAAAAAAATCAGAACACTTTGAAAAGAAATACAAAATAGCAGAGTAATCTTTAGCTGTGCTAATGACAGCAACCTGGACAGGTAATTCTATGTGGGACATTAACAGCAGAAAATCAGGAGGACAGTGGAGCCCAAGGGCCCCCCAATCCATGTAAACAGCTACAGTCATTCACAAAAGTGAAAGACATACCTTTATGCCAGGAGGACCCAGCGTGGCCTGAGGAGAAAGAATTAAAATAAATACATCTGCTAGAGCCCTTGAGGATCACTCCACATGCTAAGAGCAAATAAAAGAAGGCATCAAGGCCAAATAGGAAGAGACTGAGAAGCAGGCATTAAAAATGCCGATAAAACATCAGAACCAGAAGAGACTGTATAACTTTAGCCTAGAGAAAAGAAGATTAAAAGGCAACATAACAGGCCTCAAATCTAAGAGCCAGCCATAAAGAAGATGGAGAGGAACTTTTACCTGCTTCCCCTACTCTCCCTCCCCAAAGGAAGGTTAAAAGGAAAAGAGAGTTAAGTTGCCAGAAAGAATGAAAGTGTAGGTGCATTATCAATGGTAAAAAAAAAAGCCTCTCTGTTAAAGCAGTTGTTGTTGGTTAGTTGTAGAACAACCTGCAAAAACGTCAGGAAACCTGAAAGAGAAAAGGGAATGCAACGCTAGTCATAGGCTTTGGTGGCAGGCTCAGGCCTGTGGGCAGGATGGCCATTTATGAATTGCTGAAAAAGAGGAAATACATCACCAAAAAAGGGGACAAAAGGGAATACAAATGTTCGTATAATTTGCACATGCTAATATATATAGAGAGATTCAAATTTAGAAATAATTAATATGATTGAAATAGAAATGCAGTACATGCCACCCCAGCGTGGAAGGCTGTGCCCAGGTGACCTGTGTACCTGGCTGCTCAGCCTGCTGTCCAGGTGCTTCCTACTGATGAGCAACAGTTCTTATGGTTATCTATCTTTAAATCAGAATTGGGCTGGGCAGCTCTTCTAGTAGAGGACACCTTCAAATAGAGGTCAGTCCTCCATAAAAGAGGACATATGGCCACCCTATGTCATGGGGCTAATTCTGTATGCCAGATTTAGGGACAAGACAATTTCTGGAGCTAAGTAGATGAGCAATGAGGTGGATATCTAGGGAAGTCATCTGGGGAATGCCACGAGCAGGAACAGCAAAAAGATGCAGAGGCAGGCAAGTCTAGGTGAGGAAATCCCAGGACAAAAATATCCAGAGTTTGGGCTGATGAGACCGAGGAAGGTTTTCTTAAATGGGGGTCTTTGAGAGAGCCACCTCCGAAGGTGGGAAAGGTCTAATGCTTCCCCAAGTCTTCTATGCTGGTTTATGGTGGAGAAGCACATGACTCAAGGCTCAGTCCCAGACCCCATTTCCAATGCCAACACTCAACCCTGGAATGTGTCATGCTACAACAGAGGACATGCAGAGTGCCTTTCCATCACCACTGAGTAACTACACATCGAGTAACTATGCACACACATCTGGCTTTGGGAGGAAGGGAATAAGGAAGAACAGCAATGCTGCTAGACCCAGCACAGCTACTTTGAGAAATTAAGCACTGTGAAGGATTTATATCCTTATGTCAGCTACGCCAGAGCTCCCTTCTCTGGAGAGGTTCACAGCAAAGCCTGTATAAACATTGGTGAGGTCCAGGGTGTTTAGGACTAAGAAAACATGCCATATGAAGCACAGCCTCCTTTATCACTCAGCCTAGTGAGCACATCTGTCTGATCTGGAAGCTTGTATAGGGGTACCACATGATTCACTCTGGCCTGTAGCTGGTAAAAACCCCTCTTTCTGGTCTGGTGGTCTTCCTGTAGTTCCCTCTTTTGGCCTGGGCTGAGTGCTGGTGGTGTCCAGGTCGACTCTTGTCTTTACCTGACATCCTTTAGGGTCACAGGTTCAAGACCCACTGCAAGCACCCCTGGTATCGGCATGTTCAGTCTGTGCAAGCAAACACACACGCATGCCCAAAAAATTCACACACTGACATAAGAGTGACCCTGAGCTTTGGCTCTGAGTTTAAGACATGCCCAGTGGAAAATTGGCTGTTAGGGAGATGAACGAAGAGCCTGTGTCAAGAGTTACTATTCTGCAGCTGTTGTGCTCTTTTGACTCAGCAGGGTCCACTTGCCAGGAGGGAGGCATGGAAGGAGACAGCCCTGTTCTTATGACTAGAAGTCATGTGAGGCAGAATGCTTGAAGCATCACTCAGTGCAGAACTGGAATGGAATTAGGACTGGAATCTCACAAATCAGTCTGATATTTGGAGTGACCAGAGTTTAATTTGAGTGGGGGCACATGAGCCCTATTGTGGAATTTGTTTTCATCCAGTGCCCCGGAAAGGAAAGGGCTGTCCTTGAGCATGTCCAGAGTACATTCCCCTGCTCGCCAAGGAACCACAGCCCATCCTTACTCATCTGGGGTTCCCAGAAAAAGCTTCCACATCAGAGGCTGAGGCCTCTGCACAAATTTGAGTGCTGTAACTCTTGTTTCTTTGTTTTTGCTTTACTTTAAGAAAATCTTTCAAACTAAGAAGTTTAGCCTTCCAAATCACTTAATTCTTCTCTGAGAGCATAGCATAGCAAAGCATGTTTGGAAGGGATGGAGCAGGTTGGCCAAACTTTTACAACATGAGCAGAGATATATCAAGTATCTTCCCACTGCTCCTTCCCACTGTTCATGTTATGTTCCGGGAGGAGCAAACAAAAAGCAATTTGTAGAAAAATGCACAAACTAAGAAGTTGATCTTGCATAATTAGCAAGCAATTTTCATTATATGCAAATGGATGTGGCTCAGTTGGCTGAGCCCTAGCTGAAGACTAATCAGGGAAGAGGATGTACTATAAAACGGCAGAGAGAGGAGGGCAACCTTTGGGACCTGTCACAACAGATGGCGTGTGACCCCAACAGTATAACATTATACCCATTTGGCTCCTAACATGAGCCAAACGGAGCCTAGGGGACTGTGAGCCCTCATGTTTACCTGGGGTTACAAATGACCTGACTCAGAATAAGGGAAGGGCCAGAGCTCAGTGGTAGAGTCCCTGCTTTGCATGCAGACGGTCCCAGGTTCAATCCCCAGCATCTCCAGGTAAGGCTAGGAAAGAATCCTGCCTGAAGCCCTGGACAGCCACTGCCAGTCACTCTCGACAGTACTGGGCCAGATGGACCAATGCTCTGACTCAGCATAAGGCAGCTTCCTCTGCTGGTATTCCGTTTTTGCACCAACATGTCCCTGCTTCACCCCCCCCCCACACACACAGTTCAAGTTGAGGGCTCCAGCCACAGTACCCATCAGCATGCCCCCAGCCTAATGGCTGAAAGGGACCCTGGCCAAGCCACCCAGATACCCCTCCGTGGTTTTCCTCCCAAGTGGGGACTCTGCCTCCGCAAATGCCTGTGCAACTGCTTGGCAGCTCTAGTATCCAGCCCTGCCGAGCCACCGGGTAAACAAGGAAAGGGGAAAGTGCAAAGAGGAGGTCCGGCACAGCCTCTCCTCCCCACCTCCCCCTTTCATCCTCTGTGGTTCCCCATGCCAAAGCGGTTGCCATAGGAACCCTTGCTGACATCTGGAAGCCATCCGAGATTTCTTCAGTTATCCAGATGTGCCAGTGGATGCAAGCCAGAAGGAAGAGGAGAAAGTGGGGGAAAGCAGGGGGTGGGATGACAGGGACAGTTCCTTGTGGAAAGCATGTGGTGCATGCGTGTATACACACATACATGCGCGTGTGCGCGCGCGCACACACACGCACACACTTGGAAATCCAGCCAACAGGGGCAGGTAAAAAGACCTGCAGTGGGAAGAAAGGGGGTGGAAATCCAGGTCCCAGGGAAGGGGGCCGCTGCTGGGATGAAAGAACGAATGAATCAATGAATGAATCAATGGTCCCTGTTGAGGTTACAGTTCTGCAGCTGCTCAGCCTTTCGACTCAGCAGAGTTAGGCTGCCAAATGGGGAAAGACCTAAGAATATAGCCTTGTCCCATTAGAGGCCCTGTGTGTGGGGATGCGGGGGGGAGGGGGCTGGTGATTTCAACAGTATTCACAGCTGGGAGTTAACGTCAGTGGCTCCTCTACACTTGGGCATTGCACATTCCACTATGATAGGAGCTGGGGGAGTCCCAAGTGGAGAATGGTCCCAATGGTCCAAATTGATCTCCTTCCTCTTCCTTTTCCCTCCACTCCCCTTCCCTTGTGTGTTTTGTCATTTTAGTTTGCAAGCCTGAAGGCAGAGCCTGTCTCTCTTTTTTTAATTGATGTGAGCCACTTTAGGAGACAATGTACTGTCTGAAAAGCAGGATAAACATGAAGCAAATAAATAATGAAATAAATACATAAACTCAGAAAGAAGGAGAAGAAGACGTATTCCCAGGTGTACCCACAGTACTCAGCCAACCCTGATACCAGCAAAGTTCTTGGATATTGCTTTATTTCCGATAAAGAGAGGACATTCTGGGGCTCAAGTCTGCTTTGTTTACACACCCACTTGGGTTGCTATTTTTTTTCAGACCTCCCCCTTGTGCCTGCAACACCCATCTGACTCAAAGAAATCAAGGAGGTGAAGCTTTTCCTGGCATGATGGTAAAGCAATAAGGAAAACTTCACCTGCAATTTCTGCATGCCAGATTCCTGTTAAAAGCATAGGAGCCTTACCAGAAAAAAAAAAAAAGTTGTCAACTCTAATTCCCTTGACTTGGAGTTGGAAATTCTTCCTCCATTTTCAGACATATGGAAACTAGCCATAATTACTCAGTAGTGAGGGAAAGGCACTCTGTATATGCTCAAAGGTGCTCTAATCTCTATTATTACTTCCCATGCTTCCAGTCTCAGACCTGGTATTGGAAACAAGTTCTAGGCCTGATGCCTGTTGACACACAATTCAAATCTAGGCATGGACGAAACTCTCAATTTTGGCTTCGCTCAGTTTCTAATTTTTCAAATCTTAAGTTTGGTTCATCCTGGAGTTTGAGACTTTTTTTAAAGTTTGTATGAAAATTTGTATGCATTTTGTGTGCGTTTCTCCTGATACAATTTTGTAAACAATTTTGCCTAACCTACACATTTCTTTGCAAGTAATTTTCCTAATATAATGCATCTTTCAACTTTATTTTTATGAATATATGCATTTTTGTGTGCACTTTCCCTAACACACAGGTTTTTGGACTCAGTTACAAAATTTGGAGATATGCAAATTTCAAAGGATAACTGATTTTTGGTTTGCACATTGGCTCGATAGTGTGAAATTAGGTATGTTTGCATTAAAATGTGTGCCAAGTGAATTCTTCCCCCATCCCTAATCAAATCTAGACCTGCTGGCAAAGCAGAACCCAGCCTTGAATATTCTGTTGTTAACCAGAGACAGTAAGCCTCTCGTGTTCTCCCGTGACCCGTCTTCTTGCACTCTAACTCATCTTCTTTCTTGCCCTGTCAACTGCCTCTTTTGGATGACAGTTTCTCCCTGTGTGACTAACAGTTTTTTTGTTTTTTGTTTTTAACCAATCCACAAATGGATTGGCAATGGATCCCACTGCTAACACCATGCAGCCAAGCCCCAGCTAACCATCTGTATGTCTGACTCCTGACAACTAGTGAAAGAGAGGAAACAAAAGAGAATTAAATAAAGCCTACATTACTTACTAAACTTGCAAGCAGCAACAATTGCCATCTCAAGCTAGCAGCCAAGGGATCCAAGGGCCCACCTCATCCAAAGCTTATTAGAAAGTTAATGCTATATTAACATCAGCCCCTTGACTTACATTTGCATGTGGTGACCTCTGTGAACATTGGGGACACTGCAAAAGCAGAAGGCAATTAGAACACTGGAAATTAAAATTGTAATTAGGAATGCAACATTTACAGCACAGTCCGATGCATAATTACTCAGAAGTAAATCTCTCTGTGTTCAGTAGGGCTTTCCCCTGCATATGTGTGCACCAGATTGTCAATTCATTCTTAGATTGACTGATTTAAAATGTTCTGATCAATTCAAAAGATGCCCCAATGAACTGGGCAGCAGATTTTGTAAAAAATTGTGAATTGCTTTTAATACAAGTACTTACAAAAACTGTAGGTAGTGGGTACCATCTTACAAGAGGCATTCCTCTTTCTGTCTAGCATAGCAGGGAATGCCTCTTCTAAGATGACATGTGTGAATCATCTAAAAGCCAAGAAAGAAAAATTTACTTCAGAACTACTGCTTTATTCATACGCAAATGAATACAGATTTACTAGGTCAATATATTGGCTTTAACTGGGTGACAGCCCTCTATCCATCCATCCATCCATCCATCCATCCATTTATCGATCATTTGTTCTGTATATACACAGTACTGTGACATTCTATACAATGGACACTAAAACAAATGATTAAACTTTGGATGCTTTTGCGATTTTTATGAGAAAGGCACCAAGATGGAGCATTAGAGCTAAGCAAATATGTTCTCCCATTACCTTGTGAAATGATGGGTTTGAATCCTCTTCATCTTAGATTTAATTACTAAGTGCAGGTCAAGCAGCTTAGTAAAAGTAGAGGGACATCTAGGACTGCAATTCCATCCACAATTACCTGGGAGTAAGTCCCATTGCACTCAATGGGATTTACTTTTGAGGAGACGATTGTGCGGTTAGTGAGGTAGTGAAGGAACTCCGTTGTTTATAAGGCGACTGGCTCCGTCTCTTTTCACTGGCAAAGTTCTGGGTGCAGCCAAAGGCTTACATTATATGTGAGGGTTTGTGGCTTAACCACTGCTTCCTCCTGCCTAACCAGTTAAGTATGAGTTGCTTCTCATGGGAGAGGCAGATCTAAAGAAGCCAAAACCAGGCTTCTGATTGAAGTGACCAACGGGCTGCTGTGGTTTCCCTGCACCAAGTGCAGGTGAAGGGATGGCTTGGAATGCCAACTGACATTCTGTTGATAGAAACATCAGCTTTGTGGACATTGGAGAGGTGCCTTTTTTCCCAAGTGTATCCAACCTGTCACCAAGGTGCATGCCCGGGGTACGTGAAACCTACCAATTTCTTTCTCTACATTTCTCTGTATTTCTGCTCCATGTGCTCAGATATCCATGGATACTCCACACAGCACCTTAGATCTCCTTGCTTTTAGGCCAAAATCAGGTATGGATCTGAATGCATATTCACGTTTGGATGCTGTTTGTTACATTTAATGAGATGGGGAGATGCTCTCCTTTTCTTTCAGTGGGATCTGCATTCAGACGCACATCCAATTCATAACACACACACACACACCCGCCAGGTTGTGCAAGTGTTTATGAATCCAGCCACTGATATGTTTTTATTAATAGAAAGTAAATCTGTTAGAATTAGTGATGGGCAAGCTTTCCTAAGCTCCCCATTAAATTAACTCAGAAATTACCTGACTGAGTTCTTATGGGGAAAAAAAAATCAGAAGAGTACTTGGGGTAATTGGAGGCCTCAGAAAATGGCTCCTCATGGTCTCTGAGGAAGCAAGACCTTCTTTCTACCTATCCTCACACAAACTGACATTCCATTAGTTTTTATGGGGTGAGTAAAAGATGCTGCAGAGGTAAAATCCAAAGGTTTGGGGGAGACCATTGCCAATGGATACTCCATCAAGGTTTGGCCTTCCCCCTCAAACCTGGTTTTTCACCCTGCATGACCTTTAAGCCACCCCCATATAAAGTAACGCAGCTGTTTGTATGTAGGTGGGTAAAAGATAATGCAGGGACAAAGAAGAAGGGTGGTGGTTGGGAGGCCAGCCTCTGTGGGTCCTCTGCAGGGATGGGCTCCTCCTGTCCTCAGTTTTTGCCCCTGTGTTCCCCCTATTGAATGTTATGGAGTTATATGGCTCCATTACACTCAACAGGGGAAAACTGAGTGAGTGTTATTTCTCCAACTTGGATTCTAATCTCAACAGAAGAAGAACTCTGCAGAGTGTAAAGCTTACCTCTTATCTGAGACAGGCTTTAACGAGCCCCAGAAGTTATTTTCTGGGCCTGGCCCAGAAGAACTTCATTGGAATTTCTAGATTCAACTGGAGATTCAGTGGGTTTAGAGAACTGATGACACCAGAGGAACTACAATATCCACACCAGCTGTTGAATCTGCCTAGTGACCATAGCATCCATAATGGGGAACTGCGATATATATTGATGGTGTGCTATGAAGGTTGTAATTCCTGACTGTGTAAATGAGCCCCAGGACCCAGAAGGTTTTCCTAGCCTCTTTTGAGGCATTGATAGCTTTGGAGTCTGGAACATACAAAGACGCCCTCAGAAGAAACTGTTTACTGTGAGCTCTCCAGGAAAGGATTAATGTCAATGAAGCCTTAAGTGTTGCATGCTAAGCAGGAACAAGCAGGGTTTTGATTCTGAGCCTCTGCAGGTCTGGTATATTGCAGTGAAACAACTTAGGGGTGGAGAAATGGAAATTGCTTGAAAAACTCCTCCAAGTTAGAATGTCTTAAAAAGTCTAAGTATCTTATTTATTTATTTATTTATTTCATTTCATTTCTATACTGCCCAATAGCCAAAGCTCTCTGGGCGGTTCACAAAAACTAAAACCAAACAACACACAATATACTTCCATTAAAAAGAAATAAAATCCCAACTGTCTCACAATGCAAACTGAAAATTCAAAGGCTTGGATCAAATTTTAAAAATTATCTGAATTTTGGCAGAGTGTAATTTGGAAACCACATTAGCAAGTAGTAATTCAATTTAACTGATTGAACTATATTCCCCTCCCCCTTCTCATTTAATAATAATATATACATTTAGACCACAATCCTAACCCCCAGATCTGCCAGCTGGAGAAGGTCAGGATGGGGTGGAGAATAGGATGAGACACATCTATCCCAGAGGCTCAAGTAAGGCCCATTAAAAACTCTGTGGGCATAAATCTACTGCCAGCTGCAGTACTTCCTAAAACAGGAACAGACTGGGGGCACCATTGGATCTGCTAGACCGTCCATTTTCCTGTGAGACCCCAGGACTGGGCCCATTGGATCTGCTAGACCGTCCATTTTCCTGTGAGACCCCAGGACTGGGCCCATTCCCTATGCTACCCTGAGGCTGACTTAGGTATCCCCTTGCATTGATTTAAATGAGAGGAATTGTTTTAAAAGCAAAACAAACAAGAATTGCTCAGAGAAAAAACAGTGAAAAGCCAACTCCACACCCACTTCACTGGTTATTTGTTTGGTTGCAAGGTTCTGGGTGCCACAGTGGCTCTGTGGCAGATCTCCCCTTCGACCTGACATAGGATTGCTCGGTCCTCCAGCAAGTCCTTCACAGACATTAATTTGTGGTAACCCTAACAACAGGGGTGGGTAATGTATGACCCTCCAGATGTTGCTGGACTGCAACTCCCATCAACCCTCACCATTGGCTATGCTTGCAAGGGCTGATGGGGGTTGCAGTCCACCAACTTCTGGAGGGCCATACATTCCCCACTCCTACCTTCAAGAACCTTATGAGGTAGGCCAATGTTTTCATCCCCATATTGCAGATGGGAGCTGAGAGAGAGCAACATTCCTGAGGCCACCTGGTGTTATAAGTAAAGGAGTTTGTGACAGCTGAGTGGGTTAGAAGACCAACCCATGAGTGCCACCTGCATAAGACAGAAGAATAAGGAGTGCAAAGGTGAAGGGGGTCGTGTGCACAGAAAGAAAAGGTCGTGTGCACCAGAGCTAATTAATATGCAATGCTACACATGTGCTTGAAGCTGAAGCTCAAATATTTTGGCCACCTAATGCGAAGAGAAAAGTCACTGGAAAAGACCCTGATGCTGGGAAAGACTGAAGGCAAAAGGAGAAGGGGACGACAGAGGATGAGATCGCTAGATAGCATCACCGATGCAATGAATATGGACTTGAGCATGCTCCGGGAGAGAGCACAGGACAGGAAGGCCTGGCGTGCTATGGTCCATGGGGTCATGAAGTGTCGGGCACGACTGAATGACTGAACAACAACAACACGTGTGCTATGCTTGTTTTTACATAGACTATAAATGTTTCTGTGCTGTGACACAGAGGCACTTCTCTTTTTGATAGAGGTGCATCCTCTGAGAAGTCCAGCTGCAGCAGAAAATAAACTTGCTTATAAGGTCACCTACTGGATCACCTGTGTCTGAGTTATTGGTTCCTCTCCAACATAATCTCCACCTGAGAACGGATGACAATGTGAGTAAAAGAAATTCATAACACTGGGGAGTTACAGAAAAGGGGAGATCTGAACTGGACTCTTCTGGATTGGTAGCTCCATCACTTCTTAGCCACCTCATGGCACCAACTCTCTTACCTAGGTTGTATGCCTGTTTCAGACTCCACAAAATTTATGGTACAAAAGTTCCCTTATTTGACTCACCTTCTCTCCTGGATCACCTTTCACACCAGCCTTCCCTGAACCTCTCACCTCCTCCTAGGAAGAGAGCAGAAAAATAGAAATATTACACAGGGTTGGCCCAAGTAGGGATGTCAGAAGAATTCAGCTGGGGGGTGGAGCTCAATGGGTTTTTGTCAGCTCAGCCCACCGGACTTCATTCTGTCTTTCGCCAGCTGGCTTGACTTGGCGTGCAACCAGTTGGGCCAGCTGATGGAATCGCCGTAATTTTTTTGGCGTAAAAACCATTTGCACAAATTTTGGCTGTAAATTGCATAAATGTGTATGATACGTGCAATTATGCTAATATGTGCAATTTACAGCCAAAATCTGTATTTGCGCAAATTACAGCTGAGATTTACAAAAAGCCCCTGGAAGTTGGAACTCAGGGAAGCTGCATGGCTCAGCTGAGTCAAGCACACCACTTGCTGAGTCAAGCACACCACAGAAGCTGAGTCAAGCACACCACAGAAATCCAGCGAGTCCCAAAAGGGCCGCATTTCCCAGTGAAGGGGATCCCTAGGCCCAAGGCATTCTTCTACCTGAGGTGAAGAACAAGATGGCACCTTCTTCCATTCCATGTACAAAAACTGACTGGACTGGCAGTTGAAACTTTCTTCAACACTGGTGATGGGACAGCATCCTCTGCCACACCTGAAGGCAGTAGGCTAGCTTAGGGGGCACAGGGCAGGCTGCATGGCACACAGCTCTCTCCTCCTACACCTTGCTGCCCCTTCCCAGCATCTGCCGCCTGTGGCAACTGCCTCACTCTAACTAATGGTAGGGATGGCCCTGGTATTACAGGCTATTGGCCCACAGAATCCTTCTCCTTGATGCCCTTAAATTGCTTCCCACATAGTTCCTCCAATGTAGACTGAGAAAGCTTCTTTCTCGGTCAGCAGAGGAGTGGAGCCAACAGCAAAGGGCTAACCCCTCCAGCTTCGGAAGGCAGAGCCGATGACATTTCACTTCTGCCCCTGGAGGAGGAGCGCACACACACACACACACACGACACACCCCGTCTTGGCTTTGCCTTTGCTGAGAAAAATAGGTTTCTGAGCTGTTCCTAGTTAGACCTGTTTAGGTTTGAAAAGAGGGATTTTTTTTTGTGAGGGAAGCATGCACTGTTCTCAGCCTCTGCTCCCTCCCTATGCAGTTTTTCCTGCTGGTGGCCTGCACTTGTGAGGGGACCCAGTGCGTTTATCCCTGGTGCTCCCCTGGCTATTTCCCAGTTGCGGGGAAAAGAGCCCTCCCGCCACTGCTTTGGGAAGGAACCAGGACTTCCCACCCTGGTGTTCATGCCCTGATCTGCTGTTTCAGGCGTTGCATCCATCAGGCCTCCACCACCGCCCCCGAGCTGGCCTTCTGGGCAGAGGGCCCTGAGGCGTCTGGCCCTGACGTTCCTTGCTGCTGCGGCCGGTCAACTGGGCCCCTGCTCAGCAGGGGAGGGGGACGTGGTGTGCCGAGCCCTGCTGTTTCCTTCCACTGCTCCTGCTTGTGGCGGTGCCTTCTGAGACAGGAGGGAACGTGTTTTAACATTGCCTTCAGGGTTTCCGCCCTTTTGCCTGAGGCAGCAAAGGTCCCCTCAAATGCATAGGAACCCAAAGCCTGCTCCAGTCAGGGAGGCCTAGCCTGAGTCCTCGAGTATTTTTCCCTCATGGCTTCTAGTGAGCGGGAGGGAGAGCGCTCAAAGCGCAGGCCTGCCTTTACCCCCAACCAGTGGAGGCTGGTGGCTCCGATGTCAGTGGGGCACTGAATCCGCTCTGGGTTTCAGCCAGAACTCTAAAGAAGCTACCCAAGGTGTGACCAAAACAAATGGTAAAAAACTGTCAGCCACAGGGGATTAGTGATCCTAATCAGAAGGTGTTCAAGATGACAATTATGAGGTCACTATCCATAATCTCTGGTGTAGGTTTTTTTTTCTTTTTTGAAGTTCCAAGTACTTTTCTTTTGTCTGCCCTGAGTCTGCCTCTGAGCTGAGGCTCTCATTGAGGGAAGAAAGAAAAGTTGAACATCTCTTTGGCTGCAAACTGCAATACCCATTACCTGGAAAAGTCACACTGATTGAGCTCTGTGGGGTTTATTTATTAATTGTGCTGCCGCACCTACTCTACTCCATATAATTCTATAAACCTCCCCCTTATTTGCCTTTCTGCTAAATTAAATAGCCCAAACATTGACGGCTTTTATACAGGAGTTGTTCCAGCCCCCTGATCATCTTGGCAGCCTTTTTTCCTCAGGAAAGGTAAGATGAAGCAAGCATTTTTTAAAAATGCACATAGCCTAGCCCGATCATATTCTTCTTATAGGCATTTGATGCACACAAGGGAAAACATGCAACAGGCAAAGTGTCTTGGAAAATCAGCAAAGGTGATGATGCCTCATATTACGTGTACTGCGTAGCGCTTTGTCCCACAGTATTTATTGGACTGTGTATTAGTGTACTGCTTTGGCCACACACTGTTTGCTGGTGCACAGTAATGTGTTTGGTGCACTCACACAGCGCACGCACGCACACACGACCAAAAGAAAAGCAGATACAGAGAGAAAAAACTACCTACAAGCTAAGGGGTGAGGGGAAATAACATTAAAGCCTAACAGAAGAGAAAGGGGTTTTGTTTTTGGTTTTTTGGTATTCTTTGTTTTTTTTATAAGAATCTAGAGAGCTGAACAATGGGAATGGAAGGAACAGTAATTGAGAAGGGGGAAGCCGAAGAACAAGCAGTACACAGCAAGGAAACAAACTGCTGGGTTAAAAGTTCAGCCCTATCGGCACCTAGAGATGTCACTTTCCAAGGCTCTGTTCCCACAGCCCAACTCCTCTCCCACTCCCTTCTCTATCACGTTGTTACATTTCCTCACATAGGCGGTCTGGGCTTCAGAGTAGTCTGATAGCTCCGACCCACTTCAGACCATTCTGGACCTGCTTCGAAGCAAACCAAATCACCCTGATCCGCTTTGGGATTCGGACCAAAGCAGTGCACTGCCCTAGTTTTTAGCCACCCTTAGTAGTGACTGCAGAAGGTTACTCGCAGCCAGATGAAATGGCTGACCTTCAGAGAAGTGAGTTAACTCTTCAACAGGTGCTTCTCAGAGTGCCTCTTCTAGCTCTGTTCCAGTCGCTAACTCAGCCCAGACCTGCCCCACAGATTCCAATTCCAGATACCCATTGTTGTTGTTGTTCAGTCGTTCAGTCGTGTCCGACTCTTCATGACCCCATGGACCATAGCATGCCAGGCCTTCCTGTCCTGCGCTCTCTCCCGGAGTGTGCTCAAGTTCATATTCATTGCATTGGTGATGCTATCTAGTCATCTCATCCTCTGCCGTCCCCTTCTCCTTTTGCATTCAGTTTTTCCCAGCATCAGGGTCTTTTCCAGAGAGTTTTCTCTTCGCATTAGGTGGCCAAAATATTTGAGCTTCAGCTTCAGTATCTGTCCTTCCAATGAGCACTCAGGGTTGATTTCCATTAGGATTGACTGATCTGACCTCCTTGCAGTCCATGGGACTCGTAAGAGTCTTCTCCAGCACCACAGTTCAAAAGCATCAATTCTTCGGCACTCAGCCTTCCTTATAGTCCAGCTCTCACAGCCATACATTACTACTGGGGAAATCATAGCTTTGATTAGACGGACCTTTGTCGGCAAGGTGATGTCTCTGCTTCTTACTATGCTGTCTAGGTTTGCCATAGCTTTCCTCCCAAGGAGCAAGTGTCTTTTAATTTCATGGCTACAGTCACCGTCTGCAGTGATCTTGGAGCCCAAGAAAGTAAAATCTGTCACTGCTTCCATTTCTTCCCCTTCTATATGCCAGGAAGTGAGGGGGCCAGATGCCATGATCTTCGTTTTTTTAATGTTGAGTTTCAAACCAGCTTTTGCACTCTCCTCTTTCACCCTCAACAAGAGGCTCTTTAGATCCTCTTCGCTTTCTGCCATTAGGGTGGTATCGTCTGCATATCGGAGGTTGTTGATAATTCTCCCAGCAATCTGAATTCCGACCTGTGATTCATCCAACCCGGCGTTTCTCATGATGTACTCTGCATATAAGTTAAATAAGCAGGGTGACAATATGCAGCCTTGTCATACTCCTTTCCCAATTTTGAACCACTCGGTTGTTCCATGTCTGGTTCTTACTGTTGCTTCTTGACCCTCGTACAGGTTTCTCAGGAGACAGGTAAGGTGGTCTGGTACTCCCATCTCTTTAAGAATTTGCCACAGTTTGTTGTGATCCACACAATCAAAGGCTTTAGCGTAGTCAATGAAGCAGAAATAGACGTTTTTCTGGAATTCTCTTGCTTTCTCCATGATGCAGTGAATGTTGGCGATTTGATCTCTAGTTCCTCTGCCTCTTCGAAAGCCAGCTTGTACTTCCGGTAGTTCTCGGTTTGCATACTGCTGAAGCCTAGCTTGTAGAATTTTAAGCAACACCTTGCTGGCATGTGAAATGAGCGCAATTGTGCGGTAGTTTGAACACTCTTTGCCCTTCTTTGGAATTGGAATGTAAACTGAATTTTTCCAGTCTTGCGGCCATTGTTGAGTGTTCCAAATTTGTTGGCATATTGAGTGCAGCACTTTAACAGCATCACCTTTTAGGATTTTAAATAGCTCAGCTGGAATACTGTCATCTCCACTAGCTTTGTTATTAGTAATGCTTCCTAAGGCCCACTTGACTTCACTCTTGAGGATGTCCGGCTCAAGTTCAGTGACCGCACTATCATGGCTATCAGGGACATTCAGATCTTTCCTGTATAGTTCTTCTGTGTATTCTTCCCACCTCTTCTTAATCTCATCTGCTTCTGTTAGGTCCCTGCCTTCTTTGTCCTTTATCATGCCCGTCTTGGCACAAAACGTTCCCTTGAGATCTCCAATTTTCTTGAAGAGATGTCTAGTCTTTCCCATTCTGTTGTTTTCCTCGGTTTCTTTGCATTGTTCATTTAAGAAGGCCTTCTTGTCTCTCCTTGCTTTTCTCTGGAACTCTGCATTCAGTTGGATATATCTTCCCCTTTCTCCCTTGCTTTTCATTTCCCTTCTTTCATCAGCTACTTGTAAAGCCTCATCAGAAAGCCACTTGGCTTTCTTGCATTCGTTTTTCTTTGGGATGGATTGAGTTGCTGCCTCCTGAACAATGTTACGGACCTCTGTCCATAGTTCCTCAGGCACTCTGTCTATCAGGTCAAATCCCTGAAATCTATTCCTCACCTCCACTGTATATTCATAAGGGATATGATTTAGGTCATACCTGAATGGTTTAGTGGTTTTCCCTACGTTCTTCAATTTCAGCCAAAATTTTGCAACAAGAAGCTCATGATCGGAGCCACAGTCAGCTCCAGGTCTTGTTTTGACTGACTGTATAGAGCTTCTCCATCTTTGGCTGCAAAGGACATAATCAATCTGATTTCGATATTGACCATCTGGTGATGTCCACGTGTAGAGTCGCCTCTTGTGCTGCTGGAAAAGAGTGTTTGCTATGATCAGCGTGTTCTCTTGGCAAAACTCTATTAGCTTTTGTCCTGCTTCATTTTGTACACCAAGGCCATGTTATCCCGGTGATTTCTTGACTTCCTACTTTAGCATTTCAATCCCCTATGATGAAGAGGACATCTTTTTTTGGTATTAGTTCTAGAAGGTGTTGTAGGTCTTCATAGAACCGATCAGCCTCATCTTCTTCGGCATCAGTGGTTGGGGCATAGACTTGAGTTACTGTGATGTTGAATGGTTTGCCTTGGATTCGTACTGAGAGCATTCTATCATTTTTAAGATTGTACCCCAGTTCTGCTTTTCCCACCCTTTTGTTGACTATGAGTGCTACTCCATTTCTTCTAAGGGATTCTTGCCCACAATAGTAGATATGATGGTCACCTGAATTAAATTCGCCTATGCCTGTCCATTTGAGTTCACTGATTCCCAAGATGTCGATGTTCAATCTTGCCATCTCACGTTTGACCACCTCCACCTTACCTTGATTCATTGATCTGACATTCCAGGTTCCTAAACAATATTGTTCTTTACAGCATCGGATTTTCTTTTCACCACCAGACACATCCACAGCTGAGTGTCCTTTCGGCTTTGGCCGCTTCACTCTTTCTGGCGCTACTTGGAAATACCCTCTGCTCTTCCCCAGTAGTATATTGGACACCTTCCGACCTGAGGGGCTCATCTTCCGGCATCATATCTTTTAGCCTTGTGATACGTTCCATGGCGTTTTCTTGGCAAGAATACTGGAGTGGGTTGCCATTTCCTTCTCCAGTGGACCACATTTTGTCAGAACTCTCTGCCATGACCTGTCCATCTTGGGTGGCCCTGCACGGCATAGCTTATGGCTTCACTGAGTTACGCAAGCCCCTTCGCCACAACAAGGCAGTGATCCATGAAGGGGAGATACCCATTACTCATGGGTAAATGTACATAGCTGCACCTTAACGGTTCCACACCTGTGAAAATAATGCTATTCGTGATGGAAACTACCTAGCACAGCCTTCCTGAACTTGGTGTTCTCCAGATATGTTAGGCCACAACTCTTATCATTCCCAGAACAATGGGAATTCCCCTCCAGTGATGAATTGCTCCAGGCTGGGGAAAGCTGGCCCAGCAGGTGCAGCAAAGATTCTTATATACTTGAACATCTCAGCTCTAATGGGCCTTTAAGATGCAACTATCCACATCTACCTAGGAGTAGGCCCATTGGCCTCCATGGGACTTATAAGCTCACCCTGGGCTGAAAGTGCATTTTCTGTGCGATTTGCAAACTCCCCTATGCATACAACTGGTAGGTGGAAGCCATTTCCTCACTGGGTGATGCCATTTCCAGGTGCTGCAGTGCGAAGCCAAGCAAGCTGTGTGCTGGAAGTTGGAACCCTGCCAAAGCATGGGGGAGTCAGTGGCCAAGTTGTCCTCTCAAGAATGGATGCTGCTTTTAGGCTAGCGCTGCCTGCTTGCTTGCTCCATCTCTCTCTTTTGCAAACAAAGAGAATATTGCAAAAACAGCACCTAGGTCTCCAGTAAATTCTGCTGACATACAAAGTGAGCCTGTCAAACTGCCCCTGGAATTTGCTTGCCAGCCATCACACGTTTCCTTCCACCCACACTTCATCCATCCAGGAACTGGTCCACCTCCCCATCATCCTGGCACCCCAGCCTCTTTCTCTCAGCCCAGCAAGTTCCTATCTCACACAGTAGTGCTGGGGCGGGGATGTTTCCCCCTCCCGTTTGTCTCCTGCTCCTTCCTGCCAAGATTCCTCCCTTGATAAGCCACATTTTCTTCACTCTGGGCAGGCTTCTCCACTTTTAAGCCCTCCAGACTTGTGGAAAAAATGAGGCAGGTTAGTTTCTGTCCCTGAGGGCAAATGAATGAGGCTGTGTTCTCTGCCATGACAGCATCCAGACAGAAGGATGGAGAGCAACTGTGAAATGAGGCCTGGTTTGGGAGGAAGCACTCCTGAGCCCAATAGTTCAATGTTTCTTCCTTGGGGAGGTCAGTTTTAACTAAGGATGGACAAATCTGTTTGTCTCACTTTAGCATGTCCCCCCGCCGCCCCATAATTCCATTCTATTTCCACATTAATATTTAATTTTTTAAAAATCCCCAAAAATATATATTTAAATGCAGAGCTTAATGCATACTTAAATGTATAATTATCTTTCAAAATACTTTTAAAAATATGTATTTTCCCTCAAAAACATATTTAAACGTGTGTTTTGGATATGTTTCAACTGCATTTGGAGAAGTATGAAATCCAATGGATAGCTAAGTTTCAATCTGCATGTTAGTCCAGGATCAGGTCATTTTATATAGGAATTCACAAAGTTCCAATTCCTCAAGCATCCTATCCATAATTTTAACTTGGATGATTGACAGGTTGAATCCCCCCCCCCCCCGGTTCATTTTAATGGGGCTTGTGCATTGGCTAACTTTCTCCTTTTAGGGGTGGGCAGGTCTGATGTGGAAACTGAAGACCCCAGTATAAAAGACTTATAAGTCCAAACTGATTGATACATTTACAGAAGGATGCGGTAGAATTCTGGACTACAGAATTACAGAGTGCAGGCAGGCATGTCCATTATCCACTCATCTGGCACCTACTTTAATGACATTTAGGGCGCAGGTGTAGAACACATTTCAGGGTGGTGTCAGTATTCAGGTGTGCTTAGCATCTCTCACGGATCCCTCCAGCCTGAGAATGGGTAGGAGAGGCCCTTTTGAAGACACCCTCACTTATAGAGGCCTGCTTGTCAGGCTCATGAGAAAGGGCTTTCTCTGGTGCTGCCCCCAAACTTGGAACACACTCCCTTTGGGCTTCTGACTGTTCCCCACCCTCTCTGCATTCAGGAAGCAGGTCAAGACACATCTTTTAAAATGGTTGTTATGGTTTTTCATATTTTACTATGTTATCTGATTATAGTTTTAATGTTTGGGACCTTTTGTAAAACTCCTTGATTGGTATAGAAGGGCTGTACAGAAATACTATAAATAAACAATACATAAAATATATATGAGCAGACTCACCTTAACACTGGCCCTTCAGATCAGCTTTCCCCAGCCTGGTGCGCTCCAGATATGATGGACTATAACTCCCATTATTTCCAAGCCTGCACGGCCATAGTCCAACACATCTGGAGGGCACCAGGTTGGGGAAAGGCTGCTTTAGATTTTGTCAGTCGGATGCACTGTCTCTTTAAGAAGTAGCAGCTGCTGCCTTGCTCCCCAATGCTTGCATAAACTCTCGCCCCCCACCCCCCAACAGACAGCATCAGGAGCTGCTGAGCAAGGAGGTTTCTGCCATAGTGAAATAAAAGCACAAGTGCCTTCTCTGTGGCTCCTGGCATCTTCCCCCTCCGTGGTGGGCTGGCCACTGTTTAAAATGACCTGGGGGTCCATCAGAGGCCCCTCCCCCATGGCCCACCAGCACTTCCAGCCTGGCTGTTCCTTCCATGTAATGACGTTGTGCATTCCAGCTGGGCTGGGCTGACCAGAATGTAGAGCGGCTGCCAAGTGCCTGGTGGCCTGGCTCCCGACACCAGCTAAAAACATTGTTATGTACTGAGGCTTTTATGAGTGTTTAATAGATTAAATTCTGCTGCTGTTTTTAATCTGCGGAGGGTTACGTTTTGTTTTTGTACTGATGTTTGCTTTTCTATTATCTCTCTTAAAAAAAAAATAAATTGTACGCCTCCTGAAGAACTATGTTGGGTAAGAGTAGGTTTCCATATTCTATCAGGGGGGTCCATTACATCCATCTTGTCAGCACACAATTGGGTTCTAAAGCTGCTAGTTGCCTCAGATGGTTTGGATTGAAACATCTTTCTTCCCCACCCCCTTTCTTTTCTGATGTACACTTCTTCTCAGTAGGACTGGATAGCAAAAAATAAAAAATAGAAAAATCCCCAAATTGGTAGCAAATGTATTCCCTGCAAAAGCAAACAGATGACTGGTGTTTAATTCCAGCCATGTTCTCGCTCCCTTTTAACCTATTTACCGAACTGCAGTGATGGTGGAACATCAAATTGGATTTCCATCAGATGGGCCACATTAAATCTAAACTTACTCAGCTGTGGATTAGGCCTATGTGGAATATCCACCAGTTTCAGATTTTTGGATCAATACTAGCAAATGTGATGGGGTATTTCCCCCCCTACAGATATTGATTTTTTCCTAATACTGCTTGATGCCATTGTTTTCCTGCATGCGGCTTCTCATGGCTTTCTGTATTCATCATATGGATGATCCCATCCAATCAGGGATCACATAGTAAATGGGATGATGTCAGAGTATTATGTCTGATGCAAGAATGTTGCAAGGCTTCAGGAAATAAAGTCATATGATCTGACACGATCAGATTTGGCAATATTCCTCAACACTGCAATTCCCTACAACTGGAAGCTCATTAAGACTGCAGATTTTACATCTTTCGGAAGTAGCATTAAGACCTTTTAATTCAAATTGGCTTTAGTCAACAGGGAAAGAATATGATAGGGAATGTGCAATTTAATTGGTGGCTTGTGGTAGTGTTCAATAAATAAATTGAAGGCAATTGAAAGTGAAGGCAATTTAAATGGGAAAGTGAACTCTGTGTGTTGAGACATTAAAAACCACTGAAAAGGTGAGGCTGGCAAAAAATGGCGAGGTGTTTTGGTCAGTGGCGGCTAGTGACTCCAGTTCCGGAGGGCTGTGATTCCATTCAGGGTTTTAGTTACCACCAGCCAAAACTCTAACAGCGCTATCCAAGGTGCTGAACCCATTCTAGGGACAGGGTTCAGCACCTTGGATAGCTCCTTTCAGCACCTTGCATAGCGCCGTTAGAGTTTCGGCTGGTGGTAATCCTGAATGCAATTACAGCCCATCCACAACTGGAGTCACCAGCCACCACTGGTTTTGGTGCAGTGGAGGATGTTGTAGGACTGCAGGTAATATCCGTGTGGGTATGGAGCAGGGGGCAGGAATGTAGAGGCTGTTTCTTCTAGTCCTCCCACCAGAAAGGATGAGAACGGGAGTGCTCGGGAATGAATGAAGCCACGTGGAAAGGGGACTAACATTTTCCCTAATATACAAATATTTGTAGGCATTTTTAGATTGGGAAACTCCACTGCAAAATTTGGGGAAATCAATGTGAATTTTGAAGGATAACACAGTTCCAGTTCATGCATTGCTTCAAAAGTGTGACGTTAGGCACGTTTACATTAAAATGTAAAGTGCATGGATTTCTCCCCCATCCCTAGTACAATTTCAGTGAATTGAATTTTCCAGAAGGGTCCAAACCAACAACAACAACAAGACTTTATGTAGCACTTACAAGTGCTTCACTTACTTCATCTTGTCATAACCCTCACAACAAACTTGCAAGGCAGGTCAATATTATTGCCTCCTTCCTATTTCCAGGGTGGGCGGTGGTTGCTGAGAGACTTGCCTAATGCCAGATAGTTCACAGCAGAGGCAAGGTCTGAGCTAGAGCCTTCTTGTTTCATAGCTCTGTGCTTTGCTAGTTGGTCTCTCTCACCTGCTTGCTTTGAGTCTCCTCCAAGCAGAAGCAACGTGTATAGACCTTGCCTTCGGTCTGCGGGTTGATCTCTATCAGATCATTGCTCTGCATGACTTCCACATCCCGACGGGTTTTAGAGGCTTCAGGAAAACACTGTGGAAACAGAGAAAAGTATTGAAAGAATGTGAGAGAAGAAACCAGTTAACTGTTTATAAACTGAGATGTCCTTGGCTTATTGCAGTGGACTTGGAACTACCCTTTATAGACTCACTGACTCCAGGGTATTATAAAAGAACAGAGTTTGTTGAGTGAATGTGTGGGCAGATGCACTCACTGGGGTTGTCATGAATTCCAGGACGCTGCAGTGAGGGAGATGAGAGGGGAATTAGGGCCATTTCACCAGCCCTGAAGACCACCTCCACGAAGGTTCTTCCTACTCCCTCAACTGTCATCTCCAGCAGCCATTCCAGCAGGCTATATTGAGGGAGATGAGAGGGGCAAGCAGGGCCATTCCACCAGCCCTGCTGAAAGACTTAAGTTTTTACCTCCCGCCCCCGCCCATCCCCTTTCCTTGTGTCATGTCTTTTTAGATTGTAAGACTGTGGGTGGGGACTGTCTTCTTTTACTAATTATTTGTAAGCCGCTCTTGGCGCCTTTTTGGCTGAGGAGCAAGATAAAAAATACTCTAAATAAATAAATAATCATGATTTTTGGCTTCTGAAGCAAAAACTACATAGATAGGCACTCTTTCAGAAAGTGTGACCCAAATAGATAGCAGGTTTGCAAATATTATCATCAGATCTATAAAAAAGTGTGGACTTTTAATTGAACAAGTGGTAATCCATTTAAGTCAACTGTGCATGCAGTGCACAACAGTGATTCAAAACTCCATTAATGTTTACCATTGCCTGTGGTTTTGAATGGGGAACATGATGCACAGTTACAGAAACAAATAAATGTGTAACATACAGACAAGAATTATTTTGACTGTGAGGAAAAAATTGTGTATGTGTTTTGTCCCAGGCAGTGATGCAATTTCAAAATGAGAAAATGCAGGAACATGGGCATAAATAAAAAGAGTCAGGTTCCACATATCTGTAACATTACTCACCCCGTTATCGGAGATCTCACAACATCCCTCATGCATTGCCATGGCTGGGTCACAGTAAATGTGCAGCTGCTGAATGTCAAACTGCAAACAAACAAATCCAGTTATAGGACAGAAATCAAGAGTCCACACCTATGGGTGAAGAGGGGGTACCAGAACAAGGTGTTTCAGGTCCTGGAGAAAAAGCACCAGCTGAACAGTTGAGCAATGAGCAATCAGTTAACTTTCCCAATTCTCCCTGTTCCGTCAGATATTTCTCAGCTCCCCGCATGATTCCTGGCTAGGGTTGCCAGCCATGCCTCAGGTTTTGGCCCTGAGGCTCAGGTTTTGTGGTCCATTCTCATTAGACCTCAAGGCATCATTTTTAAATTTGAGGGCCTTCGGCTAGTCTCAAATTATTTAGAGTTCTGCAGCAGTATTATTTTAAAGTTCTATTTTTATTTTTAAAAAATCACTCATTCTGAAAGAGAAAATACTCCATGAGAGTTTGTTCTCTATCAGTGCTTCCCCAAATTTCCACAATGATCCTCAGTGGAATAATTTTGGGGGGGGATCCCCCTCCAAAAAGGAGGAAAAACCAACCAACCCTGATTTCCTCATTTTCTTGGCCTTCACATCTCCAGTTCCATCCCTCTACTGCTGGGTCAAAATCTGGTTACGGTATTAGATGTTGTCTGTTAAGAATTGGCAAGCCCATTTGATCATGAGGCCCCTCTCCATGACATCACTGTGTCTACTGCATGAGTCTCGCGCCTTGGGACACTGAAGATCTGACAAGCCTTTCCTTGGCCTAGCCTGCCAATTGGCTGGGACTGTGTAGAAGCTGTGTGAATCAAATCAGCCGCCTTCTCTCTCTCTCTCTCTCTCTCTCTCCCCACCCAGCCAAGACTACCACTCTGCTTTCTGACCAAGTCGTCTGCTTCTCTCGCCTTTGGGGCCCTCCCTCTCTTTTCCAGCCTTTGGCTTAAATGTCCAGCTGCTTCCCCAGCCCCTTTGTGGTCCAGGGTAGTTGCATCACCGCTGAAACCAACACTTAGATCAGGCTAATACAGCTTATGACCACTTACAAATAGCTAAAAAAGAGGAAATGTATCACCCCCAAAGAGGACACCAATTTGCATAACATGTGCATGTGATAATGTCTATGTATAAATGCAAATTAAGAAGTAACTATAATTTAAATAGAAATACAATACGTCTCTCACCATAGTGAGGAAGACTGACCAAGGGACGCTTGTGGCTGCTCAGTCTGCTGTCTGGGTGCTAACTGTGCATGGGCAGTTTCGAGGCCCCTGCTGCTCTCCTTTCACATGGTTCCTTCTCTTTAAACCCAAACTGAACCTGACAACCCTTCAAATCTAGGTCACCTTCAAATAGAGGGCTGTTCTCTGACAGCTCTTGAAATAGAGGACTGTCCTTCATAAAATAGGACACATGGACACCCTAAAGACCCACCATGCTGAATGCAGCTCACCAGCTGTGTTTGGTGGCTTGCCTCCGGTGGCAGAGCGTGAGGACTGGAAAATTGTACCGCTCCCCCTGCCCCCTCCAGCAGGAGCTCCGGAGAGCCCCGCCAGCTGCTCTCGCCTGCTGTGGGGCATTTGCCACAGCAACAGAGCTGCTGGCAGGGCTCTCTGGAGCAGGCACCCTCCGGAGAGCCATATCAGCCAAGGAGGCAGCCGGTGCAGCTCTTCAGAAAGCTGGCCAGGCCAAAATGCCTGGCTCTGAGGGGGTCTTTCCTCAGAGCCAGCCATGGTGGGAGGAGTCTTCCAGAAGATAGACTGTACAGTTCTTATGGTTCTTTATCTTTAAACCTGAATTGGACAGGGCAGTCCTTTTAATAGAGGGTACCTTCAAACAGAGGGTGGTTCTCTGCAGCACTTCTTACATAGGACTGTCTTCTGTAAAAGTGTGCATGGGGCCACCGTACCATGAAGCCCCACCATGACTCACTGAGACAGGAGCGCCCTGCGTGGCATCCAGTCCAACAAATGCATTGCCTTCGCTGACCAGCCGCCTGCGGAGCTGCAGTGGCTTGGATGAGATGTAGCTGCAGTCAATGTGGACTGAGACCACCTGGCTTTGGACACTGAGGGCCATCTTGTGCCACTTCAAGTCGAAAAGGGAGGAGACCCCTTTGCCGGCAAAAACTGCGCTGATGAACTCCTCATCCTGGCCCTTAGCCTGGAACTCCAGACTTCGCTCTTTGCTGTTGATCCCCAGGGAGAGCTGAAGGGGTGAAAGGAGACGGCGCTGACTAAGAGAATTTTCTAGAAAGAGAGGCAGAGAGGAAAGGCATGAGGGGAAACAGAGAAGGCAGACAGATGAAGACAGGGCAATAAATAGAGAGAGACTAGGATTGTGGCAGCAGATAAGTTAAGAGAAACCTTGTTTTTTTGCCCAGGTAGAATTCACGCTGGTCCACCTGTCCATTATAAAGTGGTGGGACCTAATGGGGCAGAACATCACATCCCACCCATGGAGGTGGCTTATCACATATTATGAAACACTGTTGATTTGAATTATATACTACTTTATTAAAGAAAGAGAGACATATTAAAACATCATTAAAAAAGACCCCAAAGGGTGGATTTTATCTTGATACTTATTATTTCCCAGGTTGCAACCCTTGTTTCTGCCCTATAACAACATGAAAAAAAGAAGAAGGTGAGTTTTTCCCCCTCATTACTTTGTGTCCATGCCAGGAGAAGGGTTCGACTGCTTCATCCAGCTGCTCTTAAAGGCAAAGGAGCAGGGAATGAAAAGTGGCAATCCTGCTCTTTTCCTCAGCCAATTATTGGAGGTGATGGTCTGGTTAAAGGGTCATCCATCAAGAATGTTTCTGGAATGTCTAGGATACCAGGTGAAGGGCAAGATGATGCCTCCTCCCATTCCAGATAAAAAGCTGACTGGACTGGCAGCTGAATCTTTCTTCAACACTGATGATGGGGTAGCATTCTGCATCACACGGGAAGGCAGCAGGCTAGCTTAGGGGGCACAGGGCAGGCCGCTTATCACACAGCTCTCTTCTCCAACACCTTGCTGCCACCTCCCAGCATCTACCTCCTGAGGTGACTGCCTCACTCTGCCTAATGGTAGGGCTGGCCCTGCAGGGCAGCAACCAGATGTCAGTGTGTTGCATGGATGTTAGATGATACATAGCCCAACCCAGCCCAATATTGCAATCTATCCATGGCAAAACCACAATACAAGGCCATCTAGGAGGCCCTACTAAATCTGTGAGGCTCTACTGTATGGCAAAAGGGCCACTCATGCTCATTATGTCAGGTATCCCTGCCCCCACCCCCGAAAAGCAGTGTGGGCTCAGAAAGGACCATCTAGATCCATTGGACCAGCAGCACTGGAGGCAGGACTGGTGTAAAACAATCCAGGCCCCAGCATCATAACCCATCAGATCAGGGCCCCATAAGCCAGGAACCCCAGAATGCCTGTCCTCAGAGTTTGTACCCTCACCCGCCTGTAAGAACTGACCCCCTCCACTCCAAGACCCACATCCCCATGTCGGTCTGATAGCGCCAGCAACAAGCCTGAGAGGAACTGTCAGAGAGAAGGAGGAGAGGGCAGCTTCAAGCCAGAGGCCTGCCCCGTATGGCCTTCCATTCCCACAGGAAGGGATGGAGCCTGGCAGGAGTGATCTGGACCTGGAGGCATAAAAGGCTTCCGCCCATTGCTAGATTTCATTCTCAGAACAAGTTGCTCACGTGGAGTTCTCCGTGGTGCCACCTTGCCCCAGTGTGCCCTGGGGGAATCCTCTCAGTGTCCAGTCAGGAGGATGCATTCAAACAGGGGTAGGCAACCTTTGGGGGCCTGTGGGCACATCTGCCAATTTGAGAAGCTCTTGTAGGCACCACCACAAAATTGCTGCCAGGAGTGGCATGGCTAATCACAAAGGACAAGCCACCTGCCCAAAAGACTGTGTACAAGGCGGAGCTGGGGGTGGTGGGCTGAGCCCCAGCACACTAAGCAATTCATTTGAACCCAACTTTTCAGTGCTGCTAACAGAAACCTGAAGGCAAACTCTTTTTTCTCCCCCATCCCTCTGCCAGCCAACTCATTTCCCCTATCTTGTTTTCCTCTCTCTCCCTCTCACAGGAGACCCCTTTTCTTTTTTGCCCTCTTTCTCTTGGTGGCTGGGTGCCTAGGAGGAAAGGGTCAGTCTGCAGCCACCCGCCAACTTCATTTCCTAAGAGTGTTTATGATCCCAATGTGCAGCCCAGCAGCATTCATGCGAAGTAAAGATGGCAGTGACTGTAGGCCCCACTTTACTCTGAAGCACTCCCAGCCACTGGCGAGAACGTTTGTTTGTTTGTTTGTTTTTAAGATGTGGGAGGGGGGAGGAGCCTCGGGGGGTGCCAAGAAAGGCTGTCTGGGGGCACGTTAGAGCCCGTGGACACCACATTGCCTACCCTGCATTAGGGCAACTCTATGCTAAAAGCTTTTGACCTATGCAAGGACAGGTAGAATACATCCACTGGCTCCATAGCCATTAGGATAAGGCAGGGAACAGAGAGTATCTTAAGTAGTACTGACTAGTTAAGGCTGGAGTTGGAGGTTAGGGAAGGAGGGTAGGAAGCTGGTGAAAATTGACCTCAGTGGAAAGCACAGGCACATGATAGCAGAGAAAGAACACTGAGGCCATGGAAGGGATCAGCCACACTGGCCGGATGTACCTGGGGGTAACCCTGATGGTCAGTGACCTGGAAGAGGTACCAGTTGTCTTTGCTGGTCTGTTTCTTCAGAAGTAAGGTGATCACCAAGGTGAATTCATCTGGCAGGCCCAGGGGAAACAGCTGTCTGGAACAAAGAGAAAGGGAGAGAGATGGGTAAAGGGGAAAGAGAGGCAGCTTTTCATGGGTGGGATTCTCAGGCAACACAATGAATTTGCCTACAGAGAACCTCAACACTCACATCTATGCAAGGGGCATATATGAGGCTGCCTTATATGGAGCCTATACTAGGGATGTCAGAGAAATCCATTTGCAGGGTGGAGCTTGATGAACCTGCATCGGCTCAGCCCCCTGGACCCTGTTCCACCTTCTGCCAACTGGCCTGACTTGGTGCACAATGGGTCAGGCAAAGTGGTGGCATTTCAGTATTATTATTATTTTGCATAAAAAGACATTTGCACAAATTAGGGCTGTAAATTGTAGAATTTGCAGAAATTACATCCAAAATTTGTGCAAATTGTGCAATTTACAGCCGTAATTTGTGCAAATTATGCAAGTTTGTGCAATTTACATCGGTAATTTACACAAATCTCTATTTGCACAAATTACATCCGAGACAAAAAAACATGTAAAACGTCCCCGGGACATGGAAAACAGTGTGTCTCAGCTTGAAAAAATAAGCTGAGTCAGGTGCGCCATGGAAGTCCAGCGAGCCCAAAGAGGATCAGATTTCCTGGTGACGGACATCCCTAGTCCACACTGTCTTCCCCAGTGTAGTCTGCTCTGACTAGCAATAGTTTTCCAGAGTCGCGGGCAGATATCTCTTTCCCAGCCCTGCAACCTGAGATCCTTTAATGAGAGAACATAAGGAAAATGCTCCAGCATATTTGTGGGTATGTTTGAAAGTGCAAGAATGCATGTTCACTTGCACGCAAGCACACCCTGTACAACCACATGTGTGCACTTCTCAAATGTGAAGACACCAGTTGTACCCAATCTTGGGTGTGAGCACTGATACTTGGGTGTGATGCATTCAAGCGTGTGTGCTGCTTACTGTTCACAGGTGCACATCCACAAACAGGCTGGCATGCAGGCTTCTGGGTGTTCAGGTAAGCATGCCCTCCTAGCTCTATGCAAAACCTCTGCTTTTGAGCATGAGTGCGAGCATGCCAATGCTACAATTGCCAACTTTGGGGGCTCCTGCTCTTGGCCTTGAGCAGTACCCTGACTGACCCACTGAAATCAAACTGATGAAGCTTTTCCTGGTTGAGGGACAAAGTGATGAGGAAAGCTTCACCTCTTAGTTTGAGTCATGCCTGTGTTAGTCACCCCAATGCCAGCCCCAGGTTTTGGAGGGCCCTTGGGCAAGGCACCCTCAGTGGGCTCCTCCTTCAGTGAGCCCACCTTCTCACTGCCATGGCCACCAGCTGCTTTGCTCCTCCTCCTCTTTCTCATCAATGCCACCACTTGCTTGCTTGGCAGGCAGAGAGCATGTTGACAGTGGTATTTCCATCTCCCCTTCTCACCACCACTGATGTCTGGGCCAGAACGAGAGGCAGGTGAAGAAGCAGGTTGCAAATGCAATGATGAAGAGGAAGAGCAAGTCCAGATTCTTGTCGGTGGGCCCCTGCTGGGATATGGGCCCTCGGTCAATGCCCAAATATGCCTACCCCTGACACTGGCCCTGAGTCACCTCCTCCCCAGAACATTTTGAATGCATGTCTTTGTTATTTACGGTATAGAAACACATTGGTATGGTGCAAGTAGGACCTGCAAGAAATTGTTGTACCATAGAGTGCTCCAGTTCAGGGTGCCAGTCAGCCATGCCCTCTTCCAAATACTCCATTACATTCTTCCATTCCCTTGGTTTTCCAGTTTCCTCCCTCCAGACTGCCAGCAGCCATATCCATTGAGCATGCTTAGTTGGACTGTGTCATTCCCCCCCCCTTTACATTCCCACACCCCTAAATACTTTTTGTGCTACTCCAAACCTTTGTGTTCCCTGATGATACCTCCTTCTTATGTGTGGGATGGTGCTGGTTTTGTTGCCATTTTTAAAGAGCATAACCAAAACAAGCAGAAAAGATGTTGTGAAACAAATGTAAAGGCCCATCTGAGCACACATAGGTTAGATAGAAATTATAATAAAAGGGTTTAATTGGCAGATTAATCAATGGCAGCTTTAGTTTATTCTAGGAGGTCCTTTTAATTGGCAAGGTTGAGAATGAAGGTCACGCTTGTTTATCTTTTTGCAGCTATTTTGGTTCTGGTGTGTTAAGAAATGAAACAGAAAAGATTAATGATGGCCTTTCCTTCAAGTGCTAGCTTTTATTTATTTAATTGCAAATTATCTTTTTCTTTAATATCTAAAAAACGGCACCCATGGGCAAGATGCCAATTTATTTATATTAAACTGATTAATATATTAAAAGACAGATGATTACTCAATCAAGTATTCTTTAATTCATTTGCCCTATAATAAATGCCTTCTACCAGCCCACCAAATCACTTCTTATTGCAAACACAGGATGGGTCCCAGCTGAGTTTCTTTTCTTTCATCAAAAGGGCTGTTTCACATGTTACGCAGTGGCAAAGCTGGACTTGCCATCAAGGACAAGTACACACTCAACAAGAAGCCACAACCAATCCTGACACCCTCAGGAATGGATGCCTATGATACATATGTTGGCAAACTGAAGTTTGTCTCTACTTGTTTTTATGCTGTATGTTTTCAAGTGTACACTTAAAACATCTCAGGTGGCCATCTAAAAAAAGTAACATGGGAATAGGCTAGAGCTGTACCTTACAAAAAAGAAATGCATCACCAAAAATTAGGTGAAAAAAGATGACACCAATTTGCATAAAATGCTGATTGTTATATGTATATATGCAAATTTAGACATTATTATAATAATTTAAATAGAAATACAATCCCTCTCACCCTAGTGGGGGAATACTGTGACCCGTGTGCCTATTCAAGTCTGCTGTGCTGTGGATGAGCAACTTCAAGGCCCAGCTCTCTCTCCTGCAGGTTTTTTATCTTTAAACCAGACTTGGACATGACAGCCCCTCAGCTACAGGATGCCTTCAAATACAGGAGTATCCTCTATAAAGTAAGACACACGGCCACCGTAGGTGAGTCCAAACTTTCATGGGGAAAATGAACAAATAAAACACTGCAAGTGCTGCTATCCATTCCTACCCAGAATCTCTAGTAGGGATTGACAAATCTGTCCATCTCATTTTTTCTCAGCTTCCCCCTTTTTCCCAATTTTAAATTTGTTTTGAACCATTTCCACATCAGTTTGTGCTCTTTTCTAAACATCTGCATGACCCTTCATATGCCTTTTTGTGCATTTTTCTCCATTATGGATGCAATTTTGTCTAATGTATGTAGTTTTTACAAGCATTTTCCTCTAATATAATGCATTGGTGCCTATTATTTTCACAAATATACACATTTTTTTTAGCGTACTTTCCCAAGTCACTTTTTTGTATGTGGAAGAACCTCATCATAACATTAGGTGGAGAACTGCAAAATTCAGAAAAGTACAAATGGTGAAGGACAAGTCGATTGAGGCCACTCCACCTTGCACTAAGCCAAAATCTCTCTCTCTCTCTCTCTCTCTCATTCTCTGTCTCTCAAAGAGTGAAAACACAAAAAACCCTTTTGGGTTGAGTCTCTTGGGCGGAATTTCAGGGGTGAGAAAACTGGGGAGGGGGATGGCAATAATAACACAATCCTATGCATGTTTAGAGAGAAAAAAGCCCTACAACTCCCAACATTCCCCTGGCTGGCAGGGGAATGCTGGGAGTTGTAGGACTTTTTTCGCTCCATGCATAGGATTGCACTCTTAGTGGCTCTAATTTTAAAAATGCCTACCAGAATAAAACAGTCTGAAGAGCCCTCCTCAGAGCAAGTGGAGAGGCGAGGCAAGCCCCTCTTGGGAAGGTATTCCACAGTTTAGGTGCTGCTCCCAAATATGCTCCTCTCTCTCACCCCACCAGCTTCACCTCAGCTGGCTGAGGATGAGAAGGGCCTCAGAGACCAAGTGACAATCTCCAAGAGGGTCAGATAAGGAGGCCCTTTGCGAGAGCACCTGCTGGACCCGCTGGCTCTTCCCCTCCCCAAAAGGTCTCGTGTAGTGGCCCTGGTGCTACAATTGGCATATTATTTTCCTCTTCTCCCTATTTCTTTTCCCTTCTGCATAATCATGCCTATTAAATTGTAACCTATTATTTTACATTTGGGCCCCTTCCACCTCGAGTGCACTGGCTGAATGGCGGTATGTAAATACAGAAATAAATAAGCCCAGGAGGCAAAACTTCCCATATCACCACTGCATCATCATGCCAGGATACCCTGAAAGTATTCTCTGCACATGCTCAGAGGTGATGTTAGGAGAAAAAAAGGTGTAAACCATTTAGAAATGTCTTTCCCCGCACCCTCCAAAACACAAATAATACTTTAAAAAGATTAATATAATGAGGTCACAGCAGGCCCAGAATCTAGAAGTCAGTCCAATATTTTTGCTCCAGTAGCAACAGCAGCCACTAACATCTGTGTTCACTTCTCCAAACATTAAAAATACATCCAGACCAGGCAGGATTGGGAGATTTGGAAGCCAAGCCGAGCTGGGACCAATTTCATCTGTGGAATTCTTCCTACAACTGTCTGCAACATTGCCCATCAGTGATGACCCATTCTGGGGCTCACTCACCACCAGATATTGATTCCAAGTCCTTCCGCTACAGACTTCCCCATGCATCACAATCGGTCTTCCCCAACCTGATGCCCTCCAAATGTGCTGGGACTGCAACTCCCATAATTCCCAGCCAGCGTGGCCAATGGCTGATGGGCTGCGCATCAGCCATGAACGGTGGCTTCCTGGCAGGGTAAGAATATTTCCAAAATTCTCCACATTGGTTGTTTGTTTGTTTTCCTCATGTGGATTTTGGAGTCCTGAATTAATGGACTGAGAGTTTTCCATTGTTCTGTTTTTAATCCCCTAATTTTGTACAGAACACTGTGTATGCGCAAGTTGTTACAGCTCTCAGTTCCTTTGCATCTTCCAGCCACATCTGGGTCATCACTGTGCACACGTGCATTGATAAAATACTGCCAAGTATCCATCTTGATTTGATCATATATGTGCATGCTTGCATCAAGACCCTTTGGGGCAACTTTTAAAGCAGGCAGGAACATTGGAAGCTGTCTCAAACTGAGTCAGTCCATTTGTCCATCTAGCTCCAGACAGTGTGGCAGTGGCTCTCCAGGGTTTCAGGCAGGAGCTCTCCCAGCCTACTTGGAGATATCGGGGATTAAAGCTGTGACATTCTGCATGCAAAGCATGTGGTCTGCCACTGAGCTATGGCCCATCCATAAGACACTGCCCTCAGACTGCAGAGTTGAAGGGCAGCACGCTCGGCAAAACGGCCACTCGGAGGCTGTACCCTGCTCCTAAGTAGTGGCGGCTCCAGGTTTTTGAGGTCCCTTGGGCAAGATACCCTCAATGGGCCCCCCTCCCGCAGTGAGGCTTCCTTCTCATTGCCATTGTCACCAGCCTTTCTTCCTCCTCCTCACTACCACTCACTTGCTTGACAGGCAGAGAGCCAGTGAGCAAGTCGGCAGGGACATCTATTGCTCTTTTTTTCTCACCACACCACTGTCTGGCCAGAGCAAGAGGCAGGTAAACAGGCAGGTGGCATAGGTGAAGAGCAGGAGCAAGTCCAGGGGGCTCTTGTCAGTGGGCTCCTCCTGGGCTGTGGGCCCTCAGTGAGTGCCCAACCATGCCTACCCTTGATGCTGGCCCTGCTCCCAAGTAGAACATCACAGCAAGGAGGGAACCAACCTGTCCCATACGTCAGTCAGAGAAGCAGCAGCTGCACAGAGCTTGCTTCACCCTTCCCTGCCAGAAAGAATGCCTGTATGAACTTTGTAACAAAAAACTAGTACCCAAGTGTGCTTTTTTCCTCTCCCCTCCCAGTCCCCTTTCCTTTTCTGTTATGTCTTTTAGACTATAACCCTGAGCAGGGTCTATGTTATGATTAATCTTTGTAAGCTGCTCTGGGAGCCTTTTTGTGTGTGGAAGGGCAGAGTAAAAATGCTTCAAATACGTAAGTAAAGTAAACTTGATGTGATCGAACAACATGGTCATATCAAGATTCTTTGGTGTGGTTTTCCACCAACGCTCAGGCATGCAGATGCACAAAGACAGTAAAACCTCACACAAAAAGTGCCTTAATGCAATCATATAGGCAACTATTCCAAGACTGCTTTTCAGCTGCATGTGATCCAAGAGCATCAGTAACACAGAGGTGGAGAAATACGCATATGAAGTGAAAGCAGGGACAGGCCTGCATGCGCTCCCAGTTTCTGTTATTAATTTTAGAAATCCTCTGTCCTATTTAAACCAGAATGCAAGAGGAGTGGAAGACAAGGCAGAGCAAACTGAAGAACCATACAGGAAAGGAACAGGGGAAATCCTCTTATCCCTAGCCATGGGCCTGATGAGAAACCTTTGGGTTTTTTACTCTGTTTAGGACTGCAAAGCACCTGCCAGGCCAACATATTTGGCTGGTAGGCTAGATTCGGCTTGGCTTGATCAAAATGATAGACAATGCCCCCCACTCCCCCCTCTTAATGGACAGCAGGCTGCACAGCTTGCGACCCACCAGGCTGAAGGCAGCCTAATCATATCCAGTGTATAGGCTCAGCAGGGGTTCAGTAAACCACCCATTTTTGCTGCGTTGCTGGGACTGCAAAGAAAGGGGGTGTGTGGGTCAAGCCCCTTGCTGGAATAAAAGCAGAGCTGAAATCTCCCTCTTTCGAACTTTCAAAGATCGGCAGACATGGCAGTGTCACACTTTGCTCGCCCATTTTCACCACCCGTCAACCTTTTTCCCAGCTTGGAAAACAGCACCGAGTTCTTTCCATGTTTGAATTGCAACAACTTCTGATAAGTGCCTCACAGGCTGCAGCAAAAGGCTGCCCCTGATGATGGGCAATGATAAGGCTTTGCAAAACTTATCACTGCATTGTGTGTTCAGATGGTTTCGTCATTAGTCTCAGTGTGGGGGTGGAGAGTTTTTCCCTCTCTCTCCATCTCAGGCTCCATATCCATTACCCAGTTAAGAAACGAGACCTGAACAAATACTTTTTGGCCACTGCTACACCTCTGGCATAGCTGTTGTACCGGATGCAAGCTGATCTCGTTGTCCTCTTCTGGGACACTCACTCCAGGTCATCCATCTTTCATTTGCTCCTCTCTCTCTCTGGGTCATGCCTGGCTCATGAATCACCCCAGCAAAACAAGAACCAACAGAAGGAGAGTATAACAGGCTCCCCACGGCTAGCCAAGTGGTTAAACAAACACACCTATTCCCAACAGCCAAGGCATCCTTCCATCCATCCATTAAAAAATTGTTTAAAATCTGTCAATGAAAAAAAAAACCCAAAAAGGAAAGGAAAACCCCAAGGGACTTCAAGGAGGCATTTTGGCACTGACAAAGCAAAAAAGAAAGAAAAACAGATCTCTCTACTTTCTCATTTGAAATCCCTCTACCTTCTCATTTCAGATCTGTTCCTGTTAGTTTAGGGCTTAGTTTCAGGCGCAGACCAGCAAGGGCTCAGCCCTGGCACCTCTTCCATGCCTTGGCCCCCATACGGTGAACTGAAAGGTAAGAAATGGGCTTGCAGAGCAGCTCCATTCATCAATCCACTATTTTCTCACCCTTGCTCTCCCTTCTGCAATACAGCAATAATAAAAGTGACCTACCTTACAATGTGTACAATGTCTTTTGAACGCTTGGAATATGCAACATAGATACTACCTATAACTACCAATGTGTAAAATAAATAAAATAATAAAATGTACCATTGGGCATATGCAAAGTGCCATTTCTTCAACAGTGAGGGAAAGTCTCACATACTTAGACTGAGCAGAGGATTTCCAAGTAGAGGGCATGACTCTCCAGGATGCCTGAAGCTTGGCACCTTGCATTTTGTATAGATGCTCAGAGAACATTAGTTATTGAATAGATTAGAAATTTAATAAATAAGTAATAAATAAATAATATTGTTGATCTTTTAGCAAACAAAGATGAATATGTAATATATAGGACCACTCCATTCATGAAAGTTCCTTAGAATTTCATAGCTAAGGTGATGAGGGAGATCCTCTGACTTGGATTCCTGCACTGAGCAGGGAGTTGGACTCGATGGTCTTGTAGGCCCCTTCCAACCCTACTATTCTATGATTCTATGATACTATGCCTGTTCCTTGTTTTGGAGGTCTTTGGTTGATGCAATCAAATGTTTTGACTAACTTACCTTTCATTGTAGAAACAAGTTAAACACTGCAGCATTTCAAGCTATTGCTCCAGGTTCTCCAGCAATTTCCCTAAATTAGCAGTCAGCATCTAATGACCCCTGGGCCAAATTCCCCTGTTCTACCCTCTGTCCCACCCTTCTAATCCTAAGGCATGAGAGATGTACAGAGGTAATGATGTGCTGAGGCCACACAGGCCTTGCTGGAAGTGCACTGTGGGGGTGGAGGGTGGGGGTGGGGAGGGACTTTTGTTCAGTGGTAGAGCATGTGCTTTTGCATGAAGAATGTTCCTGGTTCCATCCCTGGCATCTCCAGATAAAATAGGTCGAGGTCTGTGAGAAACCTCCTGTTGAGCAGAAACGTATGAAAATTTTGTTTTTATTTGTTGTTTAACTAGAATTTGCCCTGTTCGCAACTCCAAAAGCAAATGGGAGTGTACTTCTTGGGAAAAGCTCACACATTTCCCAAGCTTGTGATCTCATTTGCAAATGCGTACTTTAGAAGAATGTGTACTTTAAAAATACGCATTAAAAATGCACATTTTCATGCTTGAGTCAATGGGCAGGGGAAATATTCATGTGGGTTACATGGATTCACTGACCTCTTGCATTTGGATCACATGGATGAGAGCTTGTTGAAAGTCAAACCACAGACAGCATCTCCCAAGACCAAGCTGCTAGGAGGTACAAGTCACTTTCAGAAGTGACATACTCAATGTTTCTTTTCTTTTTGGCTCAATGTTTCTTTTCTTTTGGCCCTTGCCTCACACAGGTTTTGTTGTTTTTTGAGTTGCCCTGTCCGAGTGGTTCTATGGTGGGATAAGACACAAACCTCATCCCCCCAGGAGGTGCCAAATTCAAGGATCAGTTGCCAGGTCAGTGTCAAAGGTAGGCATGGTTGGACTCCTGCTGAGGACCCCACTCCAGCAGAGGCCTACTAAAAAGAGCTCCTTGGACCTGCTCCTCCCCCTTGCAACCTTCTTGTGCCCCTGCATCTCGCTCTGGCCCAGACAGCGGTGGCGGTGAGAAGGAGGAGCAGCGGAGGCCACCGCCTGCTTGCTCCCGGGCTGTCTGGCTGCCGAGCAAGCAAGTGGTAGCAATGGTGAGAAAGAGGAGGAGGAGCAATGCAAGCTGGTGCCAATGGCAGTGAGAAGGTAGACTCACTAAGAGGCCCCTCAAAAACATGGAGCTGGCACCGATCAGCTGCCCCACTAGGTGAGCTGATGTGATTTTTCTGCAGAAAGCTACAGGTTCATTTTTTTAAAGAACAGAATAAAAGCAGAGATTGCCAAGGAGGCAGCGAGGAGAACCTCTAAAGGAGAGGCATGGTGACTGTTCTACCACGCAGCGGCTGTTTCCAATAGTTGGATCGTTTGTAGCAGAACATCCTCTCCCAAGGGCTGAGTTCCAGGTGTTTGAGTGAGCATCAAAGCAAGGCTTTGGTAAATATGCAGAAATATTTGTCTTGGATGCTGGTGGTGCCAGAAGAATCTAAGCAGCAACTGGCTTCATTTCTTCTGTGCCACATCTTCTGAGCTTGGAGAGGGACGAGCCGTTTGTATGCAGGGGACAGAGGCAAGGGGTGCTCTGAACTTGTGGTTGGGAAGAAAAACACACACATGGTCAGGAGTTCGAAGGCACTTCTGTTACTGTTGTAAGCATCCTCCATAGGTACAGGGAGGCCCCTCTCCTCTTGGCTTTTTAGCTAAAGCTCAGCGGACACCAGTGGTTCAAAAATGCTTGCTTAAATGAGCCTTGATGGCCTTTGATAGCTGATGGCTACTAACTATGGGACACTGTCCACCTTGCTTGTGGGGTGGGAGATAATAAGTTTGACAGTTTTCTGGGGAAAAGAGATGTGTAGATGGAGCCTTGGTCTGCATGTGCATGGTATCAGAGGCTACATCACTTGCTTTGGGAAAACTGAGGATCCTTTAAAGATGTGTGCTGTCTGTCTGAATGGCTGCCTGCTTTCCCTGGTCAACATGTGCATCTGTAAATAAACAGATACTCTTACCCACACATCTATTCTCTTCTCGCTAAGGAGTTGACTCTGTAAAAGGCCATTCCAGAATGTCTTACCACTCGGGAAAGTGGGGAGCATGAAATACTGTTAAAGTCTTCATAAGTTAAAGGTGCAACAAGTGGTTCACATGTAACATGAATGGTGCTCAGCTTCTAGGCCCCTCTAGCCTAGTATTGCTGACACTGACTGGCAACAGCTCTCCAGGGTTTCAGGCACAGTTTCCCCCAGCCCTGTCTGCAGAAGCCAGCAACTAATTGTATGTACCTCTGCAAACCTGGGAGTTCCCCCGAGCAGGCAGTTACCTCTTTCTTATTTCTCAGGGCTCCATCTTGGCTGCAAGTAGTGAAATTAATTTCAGTTTGTTTTTGACCAGAATTTACCCAGTTTGCACTTGTAGACCCAAACACAAACTGCGGTCAAAGTATCCGTACATTTCCAAGCTTGCAATGCGATTCAGAGAACAAAAAGTAATGTGTTTGAAAAATGTGTACATTTGAAAAATGTGCACACACACTTTAATCCATGGGAGAAAAATGCGTACATTTAAAAAAATGCACACAATTGATATACATTTGGAAAACCCTGCATGGAAATACACACTGATTTTTTGGGGGGAAACAAAAACAAAGCTTGCCATCTGAGATGGACTTGAGGTGGAATTCAGAGAATGTCAACGAGCCCAGGTTTTGCTGATTTGATTTGCACATCCTTAGCTACAAAGCTGTAAGCATGGGTTGCCTGTGCTCACCGTCAGAGAAGTCATGCAGGCTGCTCAGGACTTTGGATATAGTGCCGCTTTACGTTTTCCTTATATTGGTATGTTAAAGCTGTGGTTACAGGTCATTTGATTTTTTATGAGATTTATTTATTCCAAGTTGTAATTTTATTGTATGGTAGCCTTTACATTCTATTCTAAACAATTGTTATTGGTGTGGGTTGTTGTTTTCGCTGTACTCCACTTTGGATTCTTTTAACTACAAAAATAGCCAATAATAACACAGTCCCATAAACTGGGAACTAGGAAGCGGTGTTCTCTGAGCTGCTCCATGAGAACCAGAAGCTTGGGGAAGCTCCCTAGCGCACTGGAGCACGCCTGAGAAAGGACATGGGTTTCAGGAAGATACGAACCATAGCACCTTGTAGACCGGGGGTGAGCAACATGTGAGCCGCATGCATTAAAATAATAGGTTTTTTTTTTGGGGGGGGAAATGTCTGTAGTGGCTATGGGTTGCCAAAAGGGCCAAAATTAGCTTCGGAGCCACCATGGTGCTCCAAACGGGTCAAAATTAGCTCACAAACAATATAATGTTGACCGTGTTTCGTGCTCTGTAGCTGTTACAGGCACCTTAAAAAAAAATTATTTTATTTTTCAGCACCTGTGGGAGGGGAGAGGTCCGAGGGATGGAAATGTCCCCTGGACCTCCCATAGTTGCCCACTCCAGTTGTAGATGTTAAAAGACTGTTCCACGTGCAGAAGCAGGAGAGTGGGGGAAGTCAATTTCTAGGCCTCCCTTTCCTGTATTGTTACCGGGCCCTTATGAAAGGAGAGGCCCAGCGAGTAAACAGCTAAATCTGTTTCAGTCTACTAGTCTAGACCCGTCAGGCTGCATGCCAAGTTTCAGTGGAGAAAGAAAAACACACACGGAGCAGCAGCAATTGCGTAAGGCTCTGGAAAACACCCAAAACTCTGTTGGTTTTTGTGCTGTGATTTACTTTCTAGGATTAAGATGTCTTTCCAGTCCTTGGTCTGTGACTGAATCACCCACAAAAACCTCATCTGGGGAGCTGACAAACTCTTTGTCTGCTGTTTCATGAGACCAGTACCAACTGGGCACCCCAGCCAAGACACATCCTACTGGAATGTCTACAGGGCCAACCCAAGACATTTTTCTGCCTGAGGTGAAGAACAAGATGGCGCCTCCTCCCGTTCCATGTACAAAGGCTGACTGGACCGGCAACTGAATCTTTCTTCAGTGCTGGTGATGGGACAGCATCCTGCACCACACGTGAAGGCAGCAGGCTGGCTTAGGGGGCACAGGGCAGGCCGCTTGGCACACAGCTCTCTCTTCCAATATCTTGCTGCCGCCTCCCAGCATCAGCCGCCCGGGTCGACTGCCTCACTCTGCCCACGGTAGGGCTGGCGCTCGATGTCTAAACACAAAGGACTAATTTATTTGCGACAGTTGCCTCCCTCTTTTCAACCAAGGAGTTCAGGAGGCTTACATGGTTCCTTCACCTCACCCCACCATGTTATCCTTACAACACGCCTGCAAGGTGGATCAAGCTGACAGGCACGGAGTGACTGGCCCAAGATCACTCAATGAGCTTCATGGCTGCGTACAGATTTGAAGCTAGGCCTCACCAGTCCAAATGTAGATTACATCATACTGGTACAGTGGGTGGCAAACTATATCTGGTTTGAAATATCTCAGGTCCAAACTCTGCTGTGGACTCAGTAATTGGCCCAGGGCACTTTCACACACACACACACACACTCCCGCTCCCCCCTCCCCCTCCCCTCAGTTCCCCATCCATAATTTTGGAATTAGTGACCTAACTTGCAAGGTTGTTGTAATATTGTAAAGCAGCCCTTTTCACATTGATAGGCAGATGTGGGAAAACTCATGAAACAAGACACTCTGGTTTCATCACACTGAACACATGCCTGTGCTACAAACTTACAGTGGTGCTTTGTTGTTGTTGCTGTTTGAACATTGTTTAGCTATATTGACTTCCCCAAAGAATCCTAGGAATCCACTTGTAGTTTGCTGAGAATTTCCTGTTAGAGATGCCCACCTTCCTCACAGAACTACAGTTCCCAGTGACCCCTGGGGGAAAGGGAATGTTTATTGGACCCATAGCCAGCATGGGTATGCCCTGATAGCTGTCGTCACAGACAAGCTCTGCTGTGACCTCTGTAACAGGCATGCCTCAATGCCACAACTAGAACAAAGAAGACCAACGTGGGATAGTAACGTCGTCTGCAGAAGACAGATGTACATGTAGAACTTCAGCCACGCGCCAGCTTATAGAAGCGGGAACAGGCATACTCACTTTGTGGGCCGGACCAGAGGGGTGCTGCCCATTCGCAAAATCATTGGGCCTTTGGGATTGCGGATTTTCTTAATGGCCGAGGTCCTCAGGAGAGCAAACCTTTTAATTAGATTGAACCCTGCAAAAGACACAGAAGAGGAGGGAGCACCCAGATCATGAGTCGAGCAAAGTTGGTGTGAATAAGTCCAACCTCCCACAGCACCCGCCTGTATGCCTATTCTGTTGGTTCAATTCCCGCTTTCTCATTACATGGCCCGATTCAAAGTGCTGGTGTTAACATTCAAAGCCCTTAACGGCTTGGGGCCAGGTTACCTGAAGGATCGCCTCCTCCCATATGTGCCTGCCTGGACCTAAGATCTTCCTCAGCAGCCCTTCTCCATGAGCCCCTGCCAAAGGAAGTGAGGCGGGTGGCTACTAGGAGGAGGGCTTTTTCTGCTGTGGCACCCCGGCTGTGGAATGAGCTCCCTAGTGAGGTTCGCCTGGCGCCTACATTGTATTCCTTTCTGCGCCAGGTGAAGACCGTATTATTTTCCCAGGCATTTTAGCTTTCTAGACTTTTAGCTTTGCTGTTTTAAATCTGTATTTTAAACTCCTGCACTGCTGCTAGGTTTTATTGTGGTTGTATTGTTATATTGTGGTTTTAATGTTCTATATATTTTAAATTGTATTATTGTCTGCCATTTGGTTTTAATTTTTGTGAATTGCCCAGAGAGCTTCGGCTATTGGGTGGTATAGAAATGAAATAAATAAATAAAAAATAAATAAAATAAATGGGCAGGTTGTTGGTTTAGAATAAACCCAGAAAAGGCTAGAAAATGGGGAGTGGGTGGTTGTGCGACAATAAAACGGGTTCCCCAGAGGGCCCCTCCCTCTGGTCCCACCCCATTTCTCCCAGCCTCAGATCACTGGGTGGTCTCGCAGCGTTTGTGCAGTTTCCCCCCACCCTATTCTTGCAACGCCTCTCCAAAGGCTTAGTTACTGGCAACAAGAGATTCAGGCTGAAACACGCGGGTAGTTTTGGCCCACCTGTTTTTCCTGCTGCCTTGCCCTCCACGGAAGTGGAGCCCCCAAGAGCTGCCCCCAAAGGGAATTCAGCCCTTAGGCTGAAAGAGGTTCAGCACCCCTGGTTTAGAAAGTACACATGTTTAAAAAAACCACATTCTCTGGTTGATTGAGAAATATCCATTTGGGACTCCATATTTTAAAATATGCTTTGGTGAGATGTGTCACTAGTCCTCACTGATGTGGCCTGCACATTTAATTTGCTCACGAGCATATCATGAACCCCATTAATCTCAGTATGAAAAGAAAAAGAAGAAGACATCAGCCTCTTTCCCCCCAACACATCCTGGAAGATAAGAACTGCAGAAACATTGGCCCCTTGCAGGTCTTGCTAACCCCCGCCCCAAACTTCCAGCCCTAGTCCCCAGTTCAACACTTAAACCCTCACAAATTCTCCCTGTGACATTGTGAAGAATCTCACTAATCTAGGGGCAGTCCTTGTATTCCTTGGCAGTGCAGGTTATTTTATTTTACTTATTATTATTACATCTATATCGCACCTTTTTTCCTCTTGCAAAGAACCCACGGTGGCTTACTCGGTCCTCCTCCTCCTCTCCGTTTTATCCTGGCAACAACCCTTTGAGGTAGGTTAGGCTGAGAGTCAGTGACTGGCCCAAAGTCACCCAGTGAGCTTCATGGCTGAGTGGGGACTGGAATCTGAATCTCGCAAGTCCCAGTCCAACACTCTAACCACTACACCACACTGGCTCTTGGTTGGTCTTAGCCTTCTCTGTAGCCCTGCGTTTTGCAAGACAGAGAAGTGCTGACATTCACCAGTGTCCCCTGCCATAATATGCTGGACTTAGATCCACAGGGACTTTTGGGGCAGCAAAGAACCACTGCAAGTGTATCTCTGTCGCCTGTGAAATTTCATGAGGTGGAGTGGAGAAGTAGCAGGGTGGTGGAAAGATGGCACACACTCACCAGTTATGTTTACATATTCGTCACTGTTCTGGTCCAGCCGGAGACCTTCCTTCTGCATTTGTGGACACCTCTCCCCTACAAGAAGAAATGTACCATCAGCCAGTGCCTAGGATTTGAATTTATTAACACATTAGAAAGCTACCCATATAACTTTAAAAAAAGAGAGAGAAAATAACGCAAGCTACAAGATGTTCTATATTTTATTTTTGTTTTACAGATAGAAACACATTCGATTAACAAATTGTGGTTAAGATGCTGAACTGCAGACCAGAAGGTCGGCAGGACAGCAGTTCGAGACCCGAGTGCCGCATGACGGAGTGAGCTCCCGTCTTCGGTCCCAGCTCCTGCCAACCTAGCAGTTTGAAAGCAAGAAATTGCAAGTAGATAAATAGGTACCGCTTCGGCGGGAAAGGTAACAGCGTTCCGTGCATCTCGGTGTTCAGTCATGCTGGCCACATGACCACGGAAGCGTCTTCGGACAGCGCTGGCTCGTCGGCTTAGAAATGGAGATGAGCACCACACCCTAGAGTCGGACACGACCGGTTGGGGACACTTTTACCTTTTTAAGCTATCTCTACAGAATTAGGGGATGTTGCACATGCAGACTCCATGTGAGGTTTTTTGGTGAATCGTCACATCAGCTGGGACACCAGGTCCTGTCTTGCCAAGACTCAGTGTAAGATCTTTCTATTTCCAGGTGTTATATTTTATTGTGGAAATGATGACAATGAATAATAATAATGTAGCATTTTTAAGGGGGAAATGACTCATCCCTGAATACTCCTTTACCAGAAACCATATTTGCTTCTCGTTGGTGGTAATTCTATCCTCCCATGACCCCCAATATCATCGCCAAGCCTGTGGCTGAAACCTAGCATGGATTTCTTTCTCCCCATAGAAATTAAGAAGCCACATGACAGATGGCATCAAAATGTAGTGGCGGGGAAGCCCTTGGTTGAAACCTCACATTAACCACAAACTCACTAGAGCGCTGTTCCGATAATAATCAGGGTACGCTGAACATGTGCGTGTAGGGAAGGATCATAGCAGAAGGTCTTGCTCCAAATCATGGCCTATTCAGCCAGAATCTAAAGCCCTGTTCACATTCATACAACATAACTGTGGTGAGAGAACATGTATGTGTATGGGGGGGGGGCAGGGCGGGCATGGGTGCAATCCTATAGGAATCCAGTGCAGAGTGGGAGGAGCAGCAGAGGCGATCTTTGCCTCCACACTCTTCCCACTCTGCATTTTAGCTAGATGGGCTTTTTTGCCCAACTAGCTGAGGAGTTGGGGAGGGGGACAGCAGGAGGCTGGGGAGGCATAGCTACTGCCTAAGATACTGCATAGCTAACTGGCAGCCCAAGGGCCAGACTTTACCCATTGTATGTGGTCCTGGATGGCCCTCAAGGTGTGATAAGAAGCTTGTCCACAATTTTACAGAAAAGGGGGAAGAGCAGTATGTGCACACAGCAGTAGCGCAAGATGTCTGACCACGTGAGGCAGTTTCAGGGTGGAAACTGAGCTGATAGAGCCCCAGAGCAGTTCTGATTCCAAGGAGGATCAGCAATCCGTGGGAGAGGAGCCAGCTCATCCCTCACAGGCACAGCAGCTGGCAGAGATTCCTCCTGCCGGCATTCCTAAACTAGGTAGTGATCCTGGCAGTGAGAAAGTGCAGGAGGGGGGCTTGCAAGACACTCGACGCAGACACAGAGAGCGACGAGTGATGGAGGGTGCAGAAAGGAGGCATAGCACCCATTTGGCGCACAAGCAACGGCCGCGTCCCGTGGACCCAAGGGAAAGAGGGAAGATCTCTCCCTACCCCATAAGTTCAGGGTCTTCAAGTGACTCTCCTTCAAACGGGGATCAACTGCCTACTCGGCGCATAGGCCACTCTGCTGTTCCTTGCTTAGTTGCTGGTGATTAGCATCTGAAAGAGTCATTAAGTTGTAAAAGGATTAAAGCCTTGAAAAGAATCCTTTTGTCTGTGTCTTGAGTTGGCTATTGGAGTCTAATGAAAGAGGCCGCTAGGGCGCTCCTGAGTCCTGACAGGCAGGAGGACATGTGCCATGCCTCCTTCTACCACCCGTCATGTCTTACTCTGGGTCCTTCCCTCTGCCACTGTGGCACAAATGCTCTCAAGACCACCTCACCCACAATGCCTTGCTCTGAGGACCCCCCCGCCCCCCAAGGAAGGCATCTGGGCCACACTGGATGCGTTCCTGGAATGCCGGACCATTCTGGCGCTTGGTGAGACAGAGGCAGGTGGCAGGGGATGGGGGCCCTCCTGCTGGTGGTGTGGCTCCGTGATCTGCCACGCCTCCGGATTTGCTGCCTGAGGTGGGGGATTCACCCCACCTCATGGGAGGCCTGTTGCATGTGTGAGAGACAGAGCGACAGAGAGAGAGAGAAAGTAAGTTCACTGTCTCTATACCAGGCGAGGCTATTTGTCTATCTAGCCCCGTATTGTCTACTACAAGGGCAGGCAGTCTTTTAGGCCCATGGGCACATCTGGAAATCTGGGAAACTGCCATGGGCATAACCATAAAATGGCTGCCATGGGTGGGCATGGCTAATTGCAAAGGAGAAGTAACCTGCTCAGAAGCATTCCTGGGAAATTAAGATGGCAGCAGCTAGAGGTTCCCACTTCACTTCGAAGCAATCCCAGAAAGAAAATATGAAAAATATTTTTAAAATAAAATTGGGAGGAGTAGGGTATCTCCGTGGCATGAAGAAAGTTGTCTGGGGGCATATGCATGCCCGTGGGCACGCTGTTGCTTACCCTGGTCTATATGACTGGTAGGGGCTCTCCAGGGGTTTCCAGCAGAGAATAGTCTTTTCTTATTACCTGCTACTATGAATTCTTTTTTAACTGCAGATCCTAGAGATTGAACCTGCATCCTTCTAAGGGCGCAGTCCTATTGGGATGCCCATCACCAGCCTCCAAACTCGGAGGCTGACAGGCATCCTAAGCAGAGCAGTAGGAGCGCGGAGGCCATCTGCATCTCCTTGCTACTTCTGCTCTGCCTTTTAGCTAGACGGGCTTTTTTGCCCATCCAGCTGAGGCGTTGGGGAGGGGGACAGCAGGAGGCTGGGGAGGCCTGGTGTTATGGCGTAAGCTGTCTCATCACCTCCCCAGCCACAGAACCGCCCTCCTTCCCTTCCCTCTGAGGTCGCCTTTGTGACCTTGGAGAGGTAGCCAGCACAGTTCTCTCCGTACCAGCTGCAAGGGGGAGGGGGAGGGGTGGGGAGCTCGGACTCCTGGGTCCGAGGTCGGAGTGCTGTCTCCAACCTCGGATCCAGGAATCTGAACTATCCTATGCCCCCCCCCGACACTGTCTAGGGGCCATAGGATTGCTCTCTTAATCAAGTTGTTTCTTTTTTAAAAAATTGGGTGACAACAATCCCTAATTCTGTCTGTTTGTCTGATCATCTATCTATTCAGGAATAAATATAAGAATGAATGTATAAAAGATGTGGGTGGAGCATTTACATCCAGCAATCACATCATCCAATTTTTCCTCTCCGAATTTTTTCTGCTGCTCTTGCAAAGCTGGCTCCACCTCTGATGTTTTCACATTGCACAAGAGAAGACTCTGAGTTCAGATATTATCAACACGCTGCAGTGTTGCTGCGGTCTAAAATGGCTAAAAAGACAGAGTGAACACTAGATGGATCAGAGAAAGTTTAATTCTGCAGCAGCACAGATAGTTGGCAGCTCCTTAGAAGCACTTCCCTGGCAAAATGAGGGCTGGTCCCTATCCAGTCAGTTATGACCAAGATGATACATCTCTCTTGTGGATATTCCTACAAAGATAGTAAAGGATGAGCAAATTCTTCCCAAGCCTTCAAATTCATCCTTGCTTAGAGGCAAGGCATTTCTTTATGACGTTAAAATGCCATCATATATTTTTTTTACTGCCAAGGAGCTCAAGGTGCCTCGTAAGAGATCATGCTATTTTATTCTCACAATAGCCCTGTGAGGTAGGTTTGGAAGAGAGAGTCAGCAACTTGTCTAAGCCGCTGTTGTCAGCAACAGTAAGCTTCATAATTCAGTAGGGATCTAAACTCTGGTCTCCAAAGTCCAACTGTCTATCCATCTGTGCCATCCTATGCATGTCTACTTTGAAGCAAGCCCCATTGAATTCGGTGCAACTTACTCCCAGGCAAGTGTGCATAGGATAGCAGTTCGTGGCACATTATTGGTCTACAACTGCTGCGGTAGAGCCCACAAGTGGGTTGCAGCCAAACCTAAGTGGGTCACTCCACCACCATTTTTTCTATGTATGTTTTCTTCGAAGTTGTTTTTTTTTATTTAAGAGAACGATGAGGTGGGAGAAAAAGAGAGTGGGGACTGGAAGAAAGCAGCCTCCCCAACCTCGTGCCCTCCAGATGTGTTGGACTATAACTCCCAGTCCAACACATCTGGAGGTTGGGGTGCCTAGAGTAGGAGGTTGAAAGAATGCTTGTTCTTCATAACCTATGGTGTAAACCAGGGTCACAACTACACTACAAACTGGTATAGGTTTTTATATCTTTTTAAACATCATGGCTTCTCAGTGGGGATTGTAGTTTGGTGGGGGGTGCTGTGAATTTATTGCTAGAGATCCCTCGCCCCCCTCCTCACAGATCTACAGTTGCTGGGAATTCCATGTGAGGGTGTGAATGTCTATTAAGTAGGGATAGCTGAGAATTTCCTTTCAGTTCGGATTTGATACGAATTTACCAAAATTTGCAAAGTTCTCCATGTCTGGGACAGAAAGAACTTGTGATTGAAATGATTGATGATGATGACGGAGATACTAAAATGGGCAGATTCATTGACCTAGTCCCAGGGTTTTGAGTGCTCATAAAAAACCCTGGGTTCGAATCCTTGTGTACTCAAAACAGACTAGGAATGGCCGAACTCACCTGCCTCCTCGGGCACTGCTGGCTGGACCCCTGCCGGCTGCCTGACCCTGTTCAGCATGTGGGGAAGGAGAGAAGCAGGGCTTGGTGGGCGGCATGGGACTCCTACTCCTGCCCCTGCCGCCCACCAGCCCCTGCTTCTCTCTTTGCAAGGAAGGAGAGCACAAGGGGTTGGCAGATGGCAGCAGGAGTCCCCATTGCCGCCCGCCAGCCCCTCATTCTCTCCTTCCTTGCGAGCTGGGCAAGGCCGGGGTTCCTTGGACTGGTGTCTGGAGGGCCACGTTGGCAAGGAATTGCTGAGCTTCGAGCATCAGCCGGCCCACATCATCCCTGAACCAGACTCCTCATCTTTAACGCTTCATGGCAGGCAGGCACAACCTGGTCCTCTCCATGCTGGGAATAGCTGCACCTGTTGAATTTGGCTGGTGCAGATGGGGGAGAATTTCCTTCGTTGGTTTTTGATAAGAATTTACCAACCTTCTCAAATTTCTTTATATTTGGGAGAGAAAGAACTTGAGACTTAAAAAATTAAAGTGCAGGAGAAAGCAAAACAGACAGACTTGCCCATCTCTATTATTATTTTATTTTATTTTATTTTATTTTATTCTACTATTATTTATTTATTTGTTTATAACATTATCATCCCACTCTTTAGACAAGGAGTCTCCAAAGATCTCATTAAGTCAGTTCGTAGAATACAGCATGCTGTAGAAATCCAGGCTTACAGCGCAGTTCCCGAAGTAGGTAGGGTAAAGATTTAGCATGTGATCATGGCAGTTCAACTAAAATGGAGAGGATTAATTCTGCCTGATTCTGCATTAATCCTTTTTCACCATTCTTGTCAGGCCACTGCATTGGCACCTGCCCCTGGGGGAAGGAGATCTTAACCCTAAATTGATGTGGTAGGGTTTTTTACTTTCTTCCTTTGGCAGACCCTTCTGATCCAAGACGTTTTTGAAGTGGGGAGGAAGGGACCACCAGTCCTCTATCAATCCATCTCCTGCAATCTCATTACCCTACTGTGCTCAGCCTCTTCCCCTCCTCCTCCTATTCAAAGGGTGCAGTGGGACAAGAACTCATGCATTTTAGTCAACTGCTGGAAAGCGCAGATGCCAGGAGTGTCTTGCTTGAGTTCAAAGAGACATCGCTGCCAAGAAGGCGTTGCAGTTAATGCATAGTGAGAAAAGAAAGTGGGACAGAAGTCTTTAAACGTTCTGTCCCTTGGTCATTGTGTTTCGTAGGACAGTGCTGGCGCCAGTGTTTTCAGGGCTTTGGGCAGGATACCCTCAATGCCCCCCCCCCCGTGAGTCTACCTGCTCACCATCATTGTCAACAGCTGCCATTGCTCTTTCTCATTGCTATTGTTGGCTAGGCGAAGAGCCAGCGGGCAAGCAGGCTGTGGCAACTACTGCTCCTTCTCACCACTACGGCACTACCATTGTCAGGGCCAGAGAGGCAGGTGAAGAGGGAACAAGTCCAGGGGACGCTTGTCAGCGGGCCCCTGCTGGGTTGTGAGCCCTCATCAGGTGCCCAACCATGCCTACTCTTGGCACTGGCCCTGCTATAGGAAAGGGGAATGTTGTTGCCTTTGGAGGCAATGCCCCTCTGCCCTCCATGCTTGAATAGAGAGAAATGTTTTCACTCCCTCTCATAAGGGACACCCAGTCAAAATGGTTGGTGGTAGGCTTAGGACAGAAAAGTCAGTACTTCAGCCTTCCCCATCTGGGTTCCAGTCCAGACACAGTCAGCTGCAAGTCTCACATTCCCAGCCAGCATGGGCAAAGGCTGGGGATGATGGAAGTCAGTCCAACACAGCTGAAGGGCGCCAGGTTGGGGAAGGCTGCTCTAGACACGCCCCCCCCCCCCGATGAATTATCTTGGAATGGCGGCGGCCCTGGAGTGTCAAACCACAACATCACGGGCTCGGAGCAGCTGCAGCCTGCAGCCACGGTTTGCTACAGTGTTTTTATGAAGGGACATCACAGCTCCTGAAAAACTGCTCCCGAGCGCCCTTACGAGGCAACCAGGCTGCGACATCTGCTTCTCGTCTTGCTGCCAGGCGCATTAAAAAACACCCAAAGCAGAAGTTGATGGGTTAGCGTGGGCCACAGGATGCCCTTGGGGAAGTCATCTGGACCGCTGTCTAGGCAGCGAAAGGAGAACACGGCGGAATGTTCTAGATAAAGAGCTGCTGCCACCGCAATTTAGCCTAAATCAAAGCTGACCGTGAATTTGTGGGTTCTTCCTTAGGCAAAACATCTGAGGAACTTTAAGTGAAGCTGTTAGGCAAGTTGAATGTTTCCACAGAAAGGCAGGGTACATAAATGTTTTAACTAAATAAATAATGGACAAGACAGAAAGAGTATAAATAGAGAGTGGCCAAGCAGCTTGGTGTGGGGCTGTAGCTCCCCACATTTCTGCGCTATCTCCAGACGTTGCCTAAAGCGAGATTCAGAGAGAAGATCCTTGTGTTGTTGTGACGCAAGATCATCTGAGGAATGTCCAGGGAAGAGTTTTAATAGCACAAAGAGAAGAGCAGTTTGAAAGGGAAGGGATAAACAGAAGAGAGTCAAGAAGGAGAATTGTACACACGGCCCAAACCGGCGAGGTGGGGAAGACTGAAGTTTGCATATTGACTTGAAAGAGGAGCTGATGAAATATTTGGGTACAAGGGGCTTGTCCCATGATATTTTTCTCCAAAGGAGCCTGCTTCTGCAAAGGATGCTCTGCATTTTTCACCACCCCCTGAGATGGTGCAAAACAATTTGTTTTTGCAGGTTGTATAACATCCCCTCTGATATTTCACTGGCAAAAAAATAGGGACATTCTTATGCAAGGCTGGTGTCAGGGGTCAGCATTGTTGGGCATTTGCCAAAGGCCCTCATTGACCACCAGAGTCCCCTGGCCCTTTAGCTGCCTGTTACACTATGCTCAACATCTAAGATCCTCTTCCGGGTGCCTACTCCAAGGGAGGCTTAGAAAACAGCAACAAGGCAGAGGGCCTTTTCAGTGGCAACCTCCCCAATTATGGAATGATCTCTCTGACGAAGCCCACCTGGCACCAACGTTGCTATCTTTTCGGCACCAGGTCAAAACTTTTCTTTTTTTTCCCAGGCACTTGGCAGCATGCAATGAGTTTTTAATCATTCCCAGATTTGTTTTATGGTTAGGCTGATTGATGATTGCTCAAAGTTGTTTTCAGATATATGTTGTCTCTATGTATACTGTCTGTTGTATGTTTTTATGTTTTTAAATTTTGCATATTGTATTTTTAATGTTTTTAATCTTTGTGAACTGCCTAGAGAGCTTCAGTTATGGGCAGTATAAAAATAACAACAACAACAACAATATAATTCTCTTGGTGTTGCCAAGTGCTCACCCACTCTGGCCCCAAGGAAGAGTGCCAGAAAGCAATGGGAATGAGCAGAAGGAACAATTTCTTTGATTTATCAATTTATTTATTTATTTAATTAATTAATTAATTTCTATACCGCCCAATAGCCGAAGCTCTCTAGGTGGTTCACACTGATGCCTGCTCACTCATGTCTCTCCCCTCTCTCTCGGCAGCAGGGTAGATTGGGCCTAGAGGGAGAGCAAGTGAGCAATGGTAGGGGAGAGGGGATGGACTGACTGAAAAGGTTGCCTGAGAGGCCTCCAAAACCCAAACCCAGCACTGCTTTAGGAATGGATGGATCTCAGTCTTGGCAAAATCATTGTCTTTTTATGGTCAACCTTATTCTGTCCCATCTCTGCATGAGCTTGTGATACACACACACACACACACACTGCACATGGAAAGACACTTTTCTTTGTTGCATATTTTCCCTAATGTATGCATTAATGTAAGCCTTTTCCCAGGACAGGAAGGCCTGGCGTGCTATGGTCCAATGGGTCATGAAGAGTCGGACACGACTGAACGACTGAACAACAAAGCCTTTTCCCATGTACTTTACTTTGCTGAAATGCTGTTCTCTGGGCACTTTCCTCAAATACATGCATTTTGTGGGGACTTTCCCCTGATATACACATTTTTGGTGCTCATTTTTCCTGAGAGAAGCTGCATTCAGAAAGCTTACCAAAAAATGTGGATTTCAGAACACAACTCTGACTAGGTTTGCTGAAAGGTTCAGGAGGCATGAACTGGGTAAATCCATTAAAAATATTTGGAGGTAATTCCTCACCCATCTCTACACATAACACTGCTATTCTCAGGTGTATGTGCTGACCACCTCCCTCAGCTACTTCACAACACTACAAAATGCTCTGCCTGCTCTCTTGATAGTAATCAACACTGCAATAGCTTGTCTGGTACTGGCTTATAAAGAAGGTATGTTAGTAACAGGACTGCAAGACTTTCCTTTTTCTAAAACATAGGGCAAATTCTTATGCATGGCTAGACAGAAAAAAGTCCTACATCAGCATATCTGGCTGGGTTATGCTGGGAGTTGTAGGACATTTTTCTGTCTAAACATGCATAGGATTGTGCCTTTAATGTTTGATTGTGCAATTTATTGTTTATTTTTATCTTGTTTCTCTATATAAAAATGCACCCCAGGTGGCATATAATAAGAACATTAATACAAATACCAAAAACTATAAGAAGAATAATCATAAAGCAAAAAAACAAAACAAAAACAAACCAGTAATAAAAGACCATAAAAGCAATTAAAATTGGCAGTTACCAAACCTGTTGGGGGGAAAAAAGAAACTTTATAACCCATCTAAAAGTAAGTAAGGAAGCCTATTGGGTCATTCCCAAGAGAATAGTGCACAACTGTGGAGCAACCAGTAAGATGGTGTTCCACGCAGATCAACACCTATCTTATATGGTCAGGTTTGGTTGAATTTCTTTGGACATATTGTAGAATAGCTACAACACAAACACATGCAGCAACATTCACTGTCTGGATAGGCCATTATGAGTAGTAAAAGGGAAGCAAGTATATTGTCCTGCACATACCAAGAAAACAGTTTTAAGAAGGGATCCCCACCCCAGCATATCCCCCCAAAACAAAATAGGGACAATGACAGACTGGTAATGTAGGACGTTTTCTATGGTTTCTTAAGAAATTTGCCCATGGTCACAATGGGAAATCTGTAGCAGAGCTGAAAAAAACTGAAATTGTTGTTCCAAAGTGCCTTGTGTATTCTTACCTACTGAATTATTCTTCCTTCCTATAGCAGCCAAACTCAAGACACCCCTCTTTAATTCTGTTGAATGAATTTGATGTATTTATTTGATGTTTTGCTTTTTAATCAACTAGATTCATGGAGGATAAGGCTGTCAATGGCTAGATATTACCTCTGGTATCAGTATGCCTTTGTATGCGAGTTGCTGGGAGGATACAAGCAGGTGGAGGATGCTATTACACGCATATCCTTCTTGTGGGCCTCCCACTGGGGCATCTGGCCAGCCACTGTGCAAACACAATGCTGGACTAGATGGGGCTTTGTTCTGATCCAGTATTAACAATACAAATATAATCGTAAAATGAAGCTCCAGGAAGAAAGGGTAAAACTGACAGAGCAATAAAACAAGACAAATCCTAAAAAGCTTGCCTTTGTAAAGGAGGGTCTTTATGGCCTGCTTAAACCTCAAGGGGCATTTTCTTCCCAGCTCACCAGAGCTGCACTCCCCGTATCATCCACAGGCACCTTGGCACTAATTTCATTTTGCCAAAGGTGGCAGCTGCCATGATACAAACCAGCAGGACAGGGAGGAAAGGGCCAAAGAACAAACAGGGCAGTCACTGAGAGGCGTCTGCTGTTTACAGCACGCTTAGCCAATTCCTGGGAAAAACAAGCCCATAAGTCAGGAAGACGGAATGTCTGTTTTATACTTCACAGAGGAATGAAAGGGGAGCACGTGAAGAGTGGAGGGAGGAGCACGGAGCAGCTTTGGACATCAGCAGTGCAAATGGGCATCACGGGAGAGGCTGCTTCAGAAGCCATTGACTGACCTGAAGCGAGAGACAGCCTGCAACCATGACAGGCAGCAGGTTGAAGGCAAACAGGAAGGGAGCCCTGCCGCATTTATTGTCCGGCTTGGGTGGCAGGGCTGGCCAAAAGACAGAGCTCCAAACAAAGACTCGGATCAAACCCGGAGGGGCGGTCCAGCCACTGACCAAAGCCAAAGCCAAGGTCAAGGACATGGGCAAACAAGGTCTCAGGGACAAGGTACACCAGCAGCTACGAAATCAGTACCATGGGCAGTTCCCCAAGCGGGCTCCACAGAACATAGACTCGGATCAAACCCGGAGGGGCGGTCCAGCCACTGACCAAAGCCAAAGCCAAGGTCAAGGACATGGGCAAACAAGGTCTCAGGGACAAGGTACGCCAGCAGCTACGAAATCAGTACCATGGGCAGTTCCCCAAGCGGGCTCCACAGAACATAGAGCCTGCACTGCTTCCACAGCAGGTGGACCAGAACTGGAGGCCTCAGAGCCCCACCCAGACCCGGCTGCAAAGAGTTAATCTAAACTTTCTGCTCCCAAGGAGCCCCCTACTCTTGAGGAGCTCTGCTATGTCCAAGGAGCCCTTCTACTCCTGAGTAGTCTGCTTTTCTGGTGTGTGCTTCGCTGGCAGGAGGCCGCCTCAGCCTGCACCTTTTGGCATGCTAGGGCTGGTTGGTTGTGCGGCCCCCTCCTCTGACTCCACGGGCAAGGTGGGTTCATCCCATTTTCTGTTTCTAGACTCAAGGACCGCTGTTGCCAAAGGTGTTGTCTCTTCGGGGGTGTCAGGGGTGCCCGTGGGAGTGCTAGAATTGAGCGGGGGCAGACTCATGGGGTCCCAGGTCTCAGAATCTTCACTGGGGGAGGAGACATCCTGGCCAGTCATCACATCTGTGGAACATATTGTCGCAGGATGTTATGATGGCCACCAGCGTACCCGGCCTTTTGGCATTAGATAAATACATAGAGGCTAGGCTGCGTTCTGGGTCAGGCTGGGGGCATTAAGGCAACCCTGAATCCAGGTTTGGAGTCTGTGTTTTCAAACCCCTGGACCTTGTGGCAAGTTGCTGTGCTTCAGAGGGAGCAAGCGAGTTTGTTGAGCAGACAAGAATAGAAGGCAAGGCTTTAAGTATTTCTACCAGAAATACCTGTAGCAGGAGAGTGAGTGGAGGAATGATTGACAGCTGAAACCAGAATGGGATGTTGGATGGAAGTCAGTTAGGTGGAGGACAGAGACCCTTAGCAAAAGGTCAGAGAGGGAGTTGAGTTAGGATTTAGAGATATAGTGAGAGGAATTAGGGGTCAGAGTTAGTTAATGGTGCAATCCTATGCATGTCTACTAAGAAGGAAATAGTCCCAGGTGTATAGGATTGCAACCTACGTTAGTGAATAGTGAGTAGAATCAGAAACAGTTTCCACGCAATCCTATGCATATTCAGACAGCACTGGAGCTGTAGGACCTTTTTCTGTCTAAACATGCATAGGATTGTGAATGAGAATGGAGGGAGAGAAGTTATTGGAAGCAGAGAGGTGGTGTTAGGTTTTGAGAACCGTTATTAATATTTATCAGTTATGGTTTGTTCTGAATGTTGACCTGTAAAATAAATAACCATATGATTATTCTTTTGAACATCTGTGTTCTGGCCTGGGTGCATCTGAAGGTTGGCCTATCTCACCCCACATGCCTGGGATCTAAAGAGGAGAGCCCCACTCCTCTCTATGAACCGCACTGTCTGCCAGCTGTGATAGGCCGATATTGCACACTGCAGTTCCTTTCTGTACCTGAAGAGGGCTCTGAGGCCTAAGCACATCCCTCCTACGGTGGCTCATGAGGCCACAGGCCAAGAGTAGGGATGGGGGAGAAATTTGTTCAGTTCACATTTTAATGCAAACTAACCTAGGTTTGCATTTCCAAACCAAAACGCCGTTATTCTTCCAAATTTGAACTTTTCCAAATTTTGCAATGGAGTTCTCCAATAATGAAAAAAATGCATACAAAAATACAGGTATTAGTGGAAGGTGTACATGAGAATACAGATATTAGTGAAAATAACATTGAAATGCTTTATGTGAGGAAAATATTATTAATATTTATTAAATGTATGCCTTGCTTCCCACCTCAAAAAGCAGTTTCGAAGCAACTTGCGCACACAATACAGAAATTCATGATTAATAGAATGGGAAGAAAAAGACCCCCCCAATCAATATAAACCATAATCGACACAATAATACAAATACAAATAAATATGACAAAAACATACTCTAAAACCAAAACACTACGAAAAATCTCCCCCTGAGAACTAGAATGAACACCACAAATGCAGCGCACAACAAATGGGCCATAACGAATGTCCAAATGCCTGGAATAAGCACATCTTTGCCTGGTGCTGAAAAGATGACAGTGTTGCCACCAGACGAGCTTCCTTGGGGAGAGCATTCTATAAACATGGGGCTAACACAGAAAAGGCCCATTCTTGTACTGACACACACACACCCAAGCTTCGCTCAGAGGGGACACACAGAGAATGGCCGCTGAAACTGACCTCAGGGACCAGATAGGTTCCTACAGGGAGAGTTGACCTTGAAGTACTGGGGCCCTAAGCCCTGTAGGGCTTTATATGTTAAAACCAGCACTTTGAAATAGCTTGCATAAATATGTACATTAGGCAAAATTGCATACGATCATACATGCATTAGGAGAAATGTGCAAAAAATGCATACAAATTTTCACTTAAAAACCCACTTTAAGACTGGAAAAATGAGAAATCGAGAGGAACTGAAATGGACAGATTCGTCCGTCCTGAGCAAGAGTGCTTGGTTCAAATCCCAGAGTCTCCAGTAGCTACAATCCACAAAAGCTGAAAGGCATGACTCCACGTCAAGAGACAACAGTGAGTACCTCTGCCTACTAGCCATTGCAGACCAACAAACGGGAGAGCCATGGCGGAAAGCAACATACTGAGCTACAGGGACCATTGGATTGGATAACATTTAGCAACATTGGTTATATTTTTACAGTTGGAAATGTTGAAGTTCTTCCTGGTCAGATTAGTTTTCCCCTTCTGAATCTTATCCTACTATACCGCTGTTTGAGGAGAACAGTGGAGAAAACAGCAGTAGATCTTTGGGCCTAAAAATGTAACCAAAGAGCAATCGGGAATCTATCTCCAGGCCTTGCCCTATTTGTGACACAGAATGTTCATTTATAAGGCCCCATTTGGTTGAAAATCTTTACAAAACTGCTGCTGAACTGATGCCCAGAAACCTCACCCCCAGGGCACTTGACAGACAAGCGTATCTTTAAAAGGGGTACAAATATCTTCAGTGCAAAGGGGCCATGGAAGCAGTGGAGGCTGGTCGCTCCGATGTCAGTGGGCAGTGAATGTGCTCCGGGTTTCAGTCAGAACCGGTCAAAGGAGCTATCCAAGGTGCAAAGCCCCACTGACACCGGAGCCACCAGCTTCTCTGGGTGGAAGAGATAAATAAGGACCCAGAGAGGGGCCAGAGCTGGGTGGTAGAGCTTGTGTTTTGTGTCTGCATGCATATGGACCCAGGTCCAGTGTAAAGGGTCCCAGGTAACAAGGCAGGCAGTCCACTCTCTGCCTGAAACCTTGGGGACCACCACGGCCAGACAGGAATAGACAATACTGGGCAAGATGGACAATGATTTAACTCAATATTCATATGTGCAGATGAGGAAGGTGGAGGCCTGGTTGGGGAATTGCCAACCAGATTGAAAGACTCTGCAATAAAAAAAAGAATAACTTTGAAAAACCTGCTGTCTTGGAGCTACAATAGACGATGTTAAATTCTCCGCCCCCTCTCCCTGGCACAGGGAAGCAACTCAGAAAATTGCAAGACTTGAAATAAAACTAGCTAGCGGGAGCTGCAGATATGCTTGGAATAAGTACATCTGCTGTTGTACAAAGACAGATGCATACATGAATAACTCTGTACCCAAAGAACCGTAACGGATTGCCTCCAGCTGCAATGTTTTGGGGGCCTTAGGGCCTTGTGGGTTATTCCTCGCTCCGCTTCCACTTCTTGTTTGACCCTGGGCAAGCTGCAACACTGTGAAAGTCTCGAAGAGGGTATTCCTCTTAGTGTGAGGAAAGCAGTGAGAGAACCTTCTGCTTAGCAGTAGGGTTGTGCTAGTCCACATCGTGCAAGCATAGTGGAAAATCTGCACAGAGACTTTTGACTGTAAACACCTTGGAGGCAGGGGCCTATTTTGCTTGTGCTGTAAAAGTGCCACGTGCATTTGCAGCATGGGAAATGGGACCAGTAAGCCAGGGTGAAGTCTGGGTATTTAACCACCATGGACCACACTCCTTTAAACACTGGAAGGGAGGGAAGGGACAGGACCCCCTTTTGATCAGCAGCCTGTATGATCTTCCCAGCAGCCTGTCAACACAAGGTACCTCGCAAGCTGATGTGCAGAAAACTGTAATGGAGCAAATGAACCCTCCTTCAGTCCAAGAGAGCTTTTACTGCAACAGATTGTGTGCTATTCCAATGGTTGCTAACATTTGAACAATAGACTCACTTTGGTGAGATGAGAATTAAATGAAACTAAAATTAAGGCTAGGGATGGGTGAGAAGTTTGCTGGTTCACATTTTAATGCAAGATTACCCAAGACGCACAAACAGCGGACAGCAGCGAAAATAACATTAAAATGTGCTATATTAGGGAACATTGCTTGCAAAAAATGTGTACATTAGTAAAAAAAAATAAATGCAAGTATTAGGAGATAGATATAGATAGATAGGTAGAACTTTATTACGGTCAAAGACCAGCCCACATGTATTAGGAGAAATGCACACCAAAATGCAAACGGATTTTCATGTGAACTTAAAAATAAATAAATAAAACTCAAAGTGTGGGACAAAGAGAATGTAAGATTGGAACACTGAGACACAGAGAAACTGAAATTGACAGATTCTTCCATTCCTAGTCGTGGCCCTCCCTCCCTTCTAGATTTCCTCTTTGAGAGGGGTTTCTTCCTAATGTCCTTGCAAAGGTATAAACAGCTGACAGACGAACTGGCAAAGAGGCAGAAGCTGCCTCGATGAATTATTCACTGCCCACCCGAGCATTATTCCCATTTATGATGTAGACTCCAGCCATCAAAATCAGCAGATAACTGACCCCACACAACTTTGGATCTGAACAGCAGTGCCAATCACATGAGCCAAGCCGGAGGCATTGGAGAACAGCCCCTGCGCAATGGGCTAGCCTTGTACTACATCCTTGTGACACTGCTTGGCAGAACAAAAGGTTAGCGGGTGTCTGTTTGAAATAGTTCCTGTATTCAACCTGCACACAGACACAACCAGGAGACAAAGAGAGAGAGAGAGAGAGAGAGGTTGAGGTAGAGAAAATTGCTGTGAATTGGGAGAGCGGGATCAGCAACAAAGTGGAAGCAAACGGAGCGTAAAAGATAGGATGCCCTTACATATGCAGTATTATGCACCATGTTAGGCTGCAGGCACCAGGCCAATGAGAAGCTGCAACGGTAGTATTCTGAGAGACCAGCTGCCCGCTCTGAGCAAGCAGATATCCGGCTCTTCAGCTATTATACTGAAAACATGGGAATGATGTGATACAGAAAATAAAACATTACACAAATAACTAACACTATTTCAACAACTGTCAAGATACTGCATAGCTAGCTGGCAGCCCAACGGCCAGACTTTACCCATTTTATGTGGGCCTGGATGGCCCCCAAGGTGTGATAAAAAGCTTGTCCACGATTTTACAGAAAAAGGGGAAGAGCAGTATGTGCACACAGCAGTAGTGCAAGATGTCTGACCACGTGAGGCCGGAGGACATGTGCCACACCCCCTTCCACCGCCCGTCATGCCTTACTCTGGGTCCTTCCCTCTGCCACTGTGGCACAAATGCCCTCAAGACCACCTCACCCACAATGCCTTGCTCTGAGGACCCCCCCGCCCCCCAAGGAAGGCATCTGGGCCACACTGGATGCGTTCCTGGAATGCCGGACCGTTCTGGCGCTTCGTGAGACAGAGGCAGGTGGCAGGGGATGGGGGCCCTCCTGCTGGTGGTGTGGCTCCGTGATCTGCCACGCCTCCGGATTTGCTGCCTGAGGTGGGGGATTCACCCCACCTCATGGGAGGCCCGTTGCATGCGTGAGAGACGCGGTGACAGAGAGAGAGAGAAAGTACGTTCACTGTCTCTATACCAGGCGAGGCTATTTGTCTATCTAGCCCCGTATTGTCTACTACAAGGGCAGGCAGCCTTTTAGGCCCATGGGCACATCTGGAAATCTGGGAAACTGCCATGGGCATAACCATAAAATGGCTGCCATGGGTGGGCATGGCTAATTGCAAAGGAGAAGTAACCTGCTCAGAAGCATTCCTGGGAAATTAAGCTAGAGGTTCCCACTTCACTTCGAAGCAATCCCAGAAAGAAAATATGAAAAATATTTTTAAAATAAAATTGGGAGGAGTAGGGTATCTCCATGGGCATGAAGAAAGTTGTCTGGGGGCATATGCATGCCCGTGGGCACGCTGTTGCTTACCCTGGTCTATATGACTGGTAGGGGCTCTCCAGGGGTTTCCAGCAGAGAATAGTCTTTTCTTATTACCTGCTACTACGAATTCGTTTTTAACTGCAGTTGCTAGAGACTGAACCTGCGTCCTTCTAAGGGCGCAGTCCTATTGGGATGCCCATCACCAGCCTCCAAACTCGGAGGCTGACGGGCATCCTGTGCAGAGCAGTAGGAGCGCGGAGGCCATCTGCCCCTGTTTGCTCCTCCTGCTCTGCATTTTAGCTAGACGGGTTTTGTTTTTTTTTTGCCCATGCAGCTGGGGCTCTGCAGAGAGGAAAGGAGGCTGGGGAGGCCAGAGGATTCTTCACAGCCAGCCTCCCCAGTCCCCTCCCTGCCTGCAGATCTGCCCCCTTTCCCTCCTCTCTGAGTTCACCTTTATGACCTCAGAGAGGCAGCCAGCATGGTTCTTTCCATGCTGGCTGTGAAGAAGAGGAGGAGAGGGAGGGAGCTCGGACCCCTGGGTATGAGATCAGAGCCCTGTCTCCGACCTCAGATACAGGAATCCAAACTATCCTATGCCCCCGCCCCCCTGCTGTCTAGGAGCCATAGGATTGTTCCCTTAGAGATGTGGGAGAAATTCACTCCATCGAGGTTTCTTTTTAACTCATTTACCCAATTTGCATCTTTCGGATCTGAATAGTGTCCTGAATGCAATTTACTGTCGGAAATCCATACATTTCCGAACTTGTGATGGATTCTGCAAAACAAAACAAATGTGTTCAACAACATGTGCACATTTGAAAAATGCACAAGCAAAAAAGCATACTTTTCCAAAATGTGCACAAACACACTTTAGTCAATGGATGCATGCATCCAGAAATGTGGTGTTGTTTATTCGGTCAGTCGCTTCCGACTCTTTGTGACTTCATGGACCAGCCCATGCCAGAGCTTCCTGTCGGCTGTCGCCACCCCCAGCTCCCCCAAGGTCGAGTCCGTCACCTCCAGAATCTCATCCATCCATCTTGACCTTGGTCGGCCCCTCTTCCTTTTGCCTTCCACTTTCCCTAGCATCAGCATCTTCTCCACGGTATCCTGTCTTCTCATTATGTGGCCAAAGTAGTTCAGTTTTGCCTTAATGCCATTTTTTCCAGAAATGTGTACATTAAAAAATTTGCACAAAAATCCATATATTAATGCATACATTATGAAAAATGTGTACAAATATCCTTATGGGTTTTTTTGTAAATGCAAGCTTGAGCAGAAACAGAATGGATATGAGCTTGACCTCAAAAACCCAACAATCTTGCTGAAACCGAGACTGACAGATCTCACTCATGCCTAGAAGTTCTGCATGAAAATTGTGTGCTCCACCAGAGTTCGACTTCTTTCCCCATTAAGCTGTGGTACCGTCTTCACTGAGAGCCAGTGTAGGGTAGCATTGGAGATCCAGGTTCTAGCCCCCACTTTGCCATAAAGCTCACTCGGTGACTTTGGGCCAGTCACTGACTTTTAGTCTAACCTACCTTACAGCATTGTTGGGAAGATAAAATGGGGAGGAGGGTGCCATGTGAGCAGCCCTGGGTTCCTTGCAACAGGAAAAAAGGGTGGGATATAAATGAAATAATAAAATAAATACATAAAAACGCTATCTGTCTTTGGATTTTCTACATGATGTCCTCACATAATAAAGCCAACCGTGTGGCAAACAGGCACTTCAAATCCCAGTTTACTGTGTGAATCGTAGAATCATAGAACACAGTCACATGTCAGGAAAAGGAGGGGACTGTCCTTCTCTGGTCAACAGATGCCTGCAGAATAAAAGACATGGGATACAGGCTGGAGTTTCACAGAGCAGGCAGAATCATAGAATCATAGACTAGTAGGGTTGGAAGGTGCCTACAAGGCCATCGAGTCCAACCCCTGCACAATGCAGGAATCTAAGTCAGAGCATCTCTGACAGGTGGCTGTCCAGCCTCGTCTTGAATGCCTCCAGTGTGGGAGAGCCCACTGCCTCCCTAGGTAACGGGTTCCATTGTCGTATTGCTCTAACACTCAGGAAGTCTTTCCTGATGTTCAGCCGGAATCTGGCTTCCTGTCACTTGAGCCCATTATTCCGTGTCCTGCACTCTGGGATGATGGAGAAGAGATCCTGGCCTTCCTCTCTGTGACAGCCTTTCAAGTACTTAAAGAGCGCTATCCTTTCTCCCCTCAGTCTTCTCTTCTCAAGGCTAAACATGCCCAGTTCTTTCAGTCTCTCTTCATAGAGCTTTGTTTCCAGTCCCCTGATCACCTTTGTTGCCCTCCTCTGAACCCTCCCCAACTTGTCTGCATCCATCTTGAAGTGCGGCACCCAGAACTGGACACATTACTCCAGATGAGGCCTAACCAGTGCTGAGTAGAGGGGAACTAGTACTTCCCGGGGTTTGGAAGCTATACTTCTATTAATGCAGCCCAAACTGGCATTTGCCTTTTTTGCCACCACATCATTGTTGGCTCATATTCAGTTTGTGATCTACAGTTCCAAGATCCTTCTCGCTTGTAGTGTTGTTGAGCCACGTATCCCCCATCTTGTAACTGTGCATTTGGTTTCTTTTTCCTAGGTGCAGAACTTGGCATTTATCCCCATTAAATGTCATTCTGTTGTTTTCAGCCCAGCACTCCAGCCTATCAAGATCACTTTGAATTTTGTTTCTGTCTTCCGAGGTATTAGCTATTCCCGCCTCCCCAGTCCTCTCTGGGGAGAACCACCATTTCTTTCCTCTGTCTTTTACTATGCTCATATCTGAAGAAAGGCTTTTTGTTGCTTTTAGCATCCCTTGCTAACCTCAGCTCGTTCTTAGCTTTAGCCTTCCTGATGCCATCCCTGCAATTCTGTGCTACTTGCCTGTACTCTTCCTTTGTAGCTTGACCTTCCTTCCACTTCCTGTATGTGTCCTTTTTTGTTTTCAGGTCATCTCTAAGCTTGTGGTGAAGTGAAGCCACACTGGCTTCTTCTGTTGTCTTCCACCTTTTTTTCTTGTTGGAATGGTTTGTAATTGTGCCTTGAGAATTTCCTTTTTTAAAAACTCCCACCCATCTTGGACTCCTTTTCTCATTAGAGTCACTTGCCATGGGACCTTACTTATTGTTCTGCGTTTATTAAAAATTGGGTTTCCTAAAATACAGGGTACGGGTTTGGCTACACTTGGCTTTTGTTTCCTTTAGAACCAAGAACTCAAGTATAACGTGGTCACTTTCCCCCAGAATTCCCGTAACTGCTACTTGATCCACTAAGTCATCTCTGTGGGTTAGGATCAAGTCAAGGATAGCCGATCCTCTAGTTCCTTCCTCTACTTCCTGTAGGAAGAAGTTATCTACCACACAAGTCAGGAATCTCTTGGAGGGGCCATGTTTTGCAGAATTTGTCTCCCAACAAATATTGGGGAAATTGAAGTCCCCTGTTACTACTATATCATGCTTCCTTGAAACCTTGGCAATTTGCTTTTCAAAAGTTTCATCCTCGTCTTCTCCTTGATTGGGTGGTTGGTAGTAGACTCCGACCACCAGGTTCCTTTTATTCTTTGCTGCATTTATTTTAACCTAGATGCTCTCGATGGGGCTACCAACTCCACCTCCCTTTCTGTTCCTCCTTTTTGAACAAGTTATATCTTTCAATTGCTGTATTCCAGTCATGGGAGTCATCTCACCAAGTTTCAGTTACACCTATCAAGTCATAATTTCCCTCCTGTATTAAGAGTTCAAATTCGTTCTGTTTGTTTCCCATAATCTGGGCATTAGTGTATAGACATTGAAGACCATGTGCTTTATAGTCTGGCTTTCTTCCTACATGTTTCTGAAGACTATTATTGGGCACTATTAGAGCTGTTCTCTCTTCTGTGGTGCATGAGCCTTCATCCATTGTTACCCCCAACTTTACATCTCCCGCCTCTGTAGGATTCAGTTTAAAGCCCTCCTGATGAAGTTCTTCATGCTGTGGCCAAACACATTCTTCTCAGCCTTTGTGAGATGCAACCCATCCCTTGCCAATAGCCCATCTTCCAGGAAGTATAGCCCGTGGTCCCAGAATCCAAATCTCTCATGCCAGCACCACCTTCGTAGCCAGTCATTCACCCGGAGTATTTTTCGTTCCCTTTCTGTCTCTCTTCTAACTACTGGAAGGATGGATGAGAAAACTATCTGGGCCCCAAAGTTCTTGAGTTTCCGTCCCAAAGCTTCAAAGTCTGACGTGATTTCATAGATCTGCTTGGCGGTATCATTTGTTCCCACATGGATGAGAAGAAAGTCAGTGGGCTGTATGGGCTTTATGAGTGCAGGCAACCCTTCAGTCACATCTCTAATCCGTCCTCCCAGGAGACAGCATACCTGACGAGTCCACGGGTCTCGATCCCACGCAGCAGGAGTCTCCCACCACTACTACCACTCTTCTCTTCTTCTTGTTGTAGGCCTGGGTTTCATCGCCTCTGCTTGACTGACCTTCAGCCTCTTGCTCACTCTCATGCAGGTTCCCCTGTGATTCTTCCTCTGCAGGCCGTCCTCCAGTCTCATCCACAAGTACCTGGAATCGGTTCCACAGCTCCACTGCTTCCACTGGTGCAGAGTGGCGACTAGTTCTTCTGCTCCTGTCACCCTTTTCCAAGGAGTATGCTTTACTTCATTTTTCTTCACCTCAGCATTTTCCTCTTCTGCCTCAGCTTGCTGTTGCTCTTCTAACTTGTGTTCTTCAGTTTGCTGCTGTAGTTCCCCCATTCTGTCCAAGAACTCTTCCTGTTCTCTTATTCCCTGGAGGGTCGACACTCACCGCTCCAGTCCTCTCACTTTTTCTTTCAGCAGCGTGATCAACTTGCACTTGTTGCAGGTGTAGGCCATGTTGATCTCAGGCAAGAAAACAAACATGGCACAGACCTTGTAGGTCACCACCACTGGAGAGTCTTTTCCTTCTATAGCCTCTGTTCCCTTTTTGTCTCTAGCTTTCTGATTGTTCTAGAGTAGCCTGTGCCTGGTCCTCTATTCACTGGAGGTTAAAAACACCGGCCCACTGGTATGGAAGTGTGTGTTACAAGAAAAAAAAATGAAAAAAATGAAAATGAAAAAAAAAACCCACGTCAGGGGCCTTCCCCTTGACCTCCCCTGCCGAACTCCCCTGGCCAACTCCTGTTTGCTCTCCCTGATCACTCACTCTGATCGCTCGCTCTCTGGGAGCTTGCTTCCTTGTATATCCCCTAGGCCAGCTGGAGCAGCTTCCTCTGCTCTGCTCTGCTCTGCTCAGCTGTCCCTCCCCCATTATAAGAAAGTTGGCTATCCCTAGAGTAGATGTAAGTGGCCCCCAGAAACGGAGACTGAATTGGGAATCTGAGCTGAACCGACAGATAATGTTGCATCCAGTCACACAGGGTGCTGCTGTAGTTGTCTGCATATGGCAGCACAGGCAGCATGTGAATGTCTCAAGAGACTGCCTGTAGCAAGGTGCCAAGAGCCATGAAGGCAGCTCTCAGTCACAGCAAACTGTTGCTGGACATGCACCTTGGAGGACTTCCATGTGTCCATTGGAGATGGCAGCAGAGAAATTCAGCAGCAGCTGTAGGTTTATCTTGCCTTTCATGGCTAAATTTTGCCCTCCAGTGTGTGCGTGTGTGCAGGGGAGGGGGTGGTGCAGAAATTGCTGTGTATTAGGCTTGGGGTTGATCTGAAATTCACCCCAATGACTTCTTGAGCTTCCCGCTTTGGGGCATAATCCGCCTCTCAAATGTTTGTGACAGATGGTGCTTGGTTCAAGAGCAGCTGGCAAATATGACAGGATTCTGGAACTCTCCTTTACTGAGACTGTCACACACAGATTTTGCATCTTAGCAGGGCAGCAACTGTGAGACATTGGCTTAGATCTAGATTTAATCATGCTTAGAGCAGACCCGTTGAAATCAACAGAATTTCAGTTACACAAGACTGACTCGTGTCCCATTGATTTCAGTCAGTCTGTTCTAGGTTAGGGAGGTCCATTGTTTGAAAATCCAGCCCTTTTTAGGCCCTACGGATTCCCACTGCCCACCTGGCTCGGATTGCATTCACAAGCCAAGCCACAGGTTTTCCCCATTTTTTTTCCTTGTAAAGGAAAGTTGTTCAAATTGCAGCTGCAGTTTGCATAATTTGCACAAATTTCAGCTACAATGTGCTTAATTTGCACAAATTCTGGCCATGATTTGAGCAAATTATGCAAAATTCCAGCCAGAATTTGTGCAAATCACGCAAATTACAACTGGAATTTGTGTGAATTACACAAACTGCAGCTGCAATTTGCTCAACTTTCTGTTTATGAGAGGATCCCCCCACCCCCCAACCCGTGAGCTGGCCCGACTTGATGCAGATAGGCCAGTTCATGGTGAAGCAAGCTGAAGTGAGTGTGTGTGTGGGGGGGTGCTGCTGAAAGTTCAGCGAGCTCCACCCCCTGGACAGATCCTCCAACATCACTACTCTAGATATGACTAAAGATGTTTCCCACCCATTATTTCTGAGGACGGAGTAGACAATTGAAGTTAATCAGTAGTGTCAAAAAGTACTTTGCACATGCTCAGGGGCATTCTCCCTTTGATTATTACATTATTTATTCAAGGATGGAGCCTGGTGTTTCGCATATTGCTTCCCCATTGACCTCTGTTTCCCTCAACTACTTCTGTTGTTTCCTCTGTGCTGAATTCTAGATTGTAAAATCCTCAGAGCAGGGACTGCTCTCTTGTAATCTGTAAAGCAGCAGTGGGCAGAAGGCACAGTGGGGCTACTGGTAGATCTCTGGGTGATTTGCAACAGATGGGAAAGGACTTCTGATTCACAATCATCTAACAATAGCAACAACTAAAAGCACCTCTTCGCCCCCCACCACACACACACTAAATAGACACAAAGAACAAAGAAAGCTGTGGCCAAGAATGGATTTTTGTCCTAGGCTGAGCATGTGCTCACAGGCATCCTAGCCTTAATTTGGAGTGTATGCTTGCCCTCCTGAGAAAACCCCCAGTAGATCCTGCAAGCCTAAAGCCTGCCTATCTCTGCTGTGACGTGCCAGCCATGCACACTGGAGGCCCTATATAAATAAAACAAAAGTAAGTTCTGGCACTAAGCTACGGTGAGCTCTGAATCTCACATTAAGCCTGGCCTGTTGTTCTCCACACCTGGCAAGGACCACAGGAGGATGTGGAGTCATCAGGTCTAGTGTCTCATTCTCCAGAGATAGCAGGGAGGAGGAAGGGCATTTGTCTTTCCTGGAGTGCATCATCCCACAGTATCCTCCTATTTGGCTCATAGTGCTTTTCTCTAGCAAGTTTCTGGATGTGGCAATTTGTGTTTTTCCCACATGAGGGTGAGTGTGTGCGCGCTTGCGCTTTCACAGGACATGTTGGGGAAATGGAGGGGGAAACTGAATCAGTTCTAGGGGACCACTCCACCTCATAAATGGTTGCTTGAATGAGCCCATGGCTGGTCCCAATAAAAATATATCATCACATCCTGTCTTTTTGGTGACAAAATGTTGCAACCTGCCTTAATTTAGTGCCACAAGGATTTGTGTATATTTGACGCTGAAATCTGGATTCACAAACATGGAGAACTTCATGGACGTTTGCGGCTGGATATCATTCAGTTTGCTTAGCTGGCATCTTAATTAATGGCAGGGCTCAGCTTTATTTCATTAAAAGCCAAGGATGAATTCAAGTAGAATCCTGACTTTACTTAAGATGCAAAAAGTAAAACATACACAAAGTCAGAGAAAAACGGCCTTAACAGAGGGTGCAAACACAATGCTATTGTATATCTGAAACCCAACATTCATTCCAGCCATCAGTACTTTTAGTTTGTGTCGATTCCAGTTGGTTTGCTGACTTGTAACACACAATACAATCTTAGCAACCCTTCTATAGTCTAGTAAGGAATTGCCTGTCTGTGTCAGCCATATCTAGCCACTGTGGCTTTTACCTTCTTGAGAAGCAAGCAATTTCGCTCCTCTGCAGGTACCAAAGAAGATGCACAAGATGAAAAGCCTGATCCCCCACATGGTGGGTCTTCGGGTGGCCCAGGCGCTGTGGGGCGGTGGCACCTAAAAGGTAGAGAGACCAGCTGTCAGTTAGGGTCTCTTGGCAGGAGAAAACAAACAGGTCAGAATTACTTAGCCAACAACATCTTATTTTTACTTATTTATTTAAAGTATTTTTTATCCCATTCCTCAGCCAGAAAAATGTTCCCAGAGCAGTTTACAATCATCAGCAAAAGAAGACAGTCAGCGTACATTACAACAACACATAATCCGCTATTTGCGTCCCTTTTTCATTCACCGTTTTAGCCTACGTAAATCTTTACATAGGCTAAAACGGCAAATCAAAAGGGGACGCAAATAGCGCCCGCTACGCTATTTGCGTTCCCCTTGATTTTCGCCGTCATAGTCTACGTAAATATTTACGTAGATTAAGACGGTAAAAAGAAGGAACGCAAATGGCGGCAGCCGTAGCCGCCGCCATTTGCGTACGGGTTTTTTTTTTAAACCCACCCCCAACCATGATAGGCTACGTAAAGATTTATGTAGCCTATCACGTCTTTTTTTTTCTTTTTTTTAAAACCTAGCCATGATAGGCTACGTAAATCTTTACGTAGCCTATCACGTCTTTTTTTTTTTCACAAGCCTGGAAATGGTCGGAAGACCAGCCACCACCGCCACCGCCGAAGCCGCCACCGGAGCCGCCGCTGCCCGGAGGATCCGCCCCAGGTAAGTCTCGTCCCGGGGAGGATCTGCGGGGGGGGGCGGGGTGTGTGACAGGCTGTTCTGCCACAGATTTTGGGGGGCCGAATGCACTGGCATTCGGCCTCACCGAGATCCGTGGCGGAATTCTCTGACATCCCTACTTTTTTGTGCAAGTAGCCTTTACTGTTTTGTTTGTTTTAAAAAGGGAACTACTTATAACCTTTTAAATGCCTTGAAAGAATAGGATGAAATTTGCAGGCACTGTTGTCCCTCCTGAGGGTATTAAGCCCGTCAAATTTCAGAGAGATAAGTGCAAGAGGTTTTCTGCAAGGGGATGGGGAGTCTTTAAAGCCCTAAACAACTTAGGATCAGGTTACCTGTCCTGAAAGATCATTTCCCCGTATATAGACCTGTTAGACTACTACAATCTTCAGAGGAGCCTTGCTATCCATGCCACTTCCTGCAAAATCCCATTTAGCAGGACCTTTTCCATGGTGGTGCCCTCCCTCTGGAATGACTTCCCCTCTCTGATGCATCAGGCACCAAGGATCATGTGCCTTTGACAATTATTAAAAAGTTATTTGTGTATCTTGACTTTTCCCTAACGTTAACTTGAGCTTTTCTACATGAGGCTGTTAATTGCTGTATTTACTTTCAGTTTCGTTGCAGAATTGGGATCTGAGCTCTACACACAGAGCTTTTCCTTTCCTGCTTTTCTGCTACATAACCTCTAGGTGGAGTTGTGTTATAGTGGAATAGGACAAATACACAAGTTGAAACAACACTTTCAAAAATAATACCCCATTTTACCTATTCTAAAAAAAAAACTGGGAAAGTGCTCTGAAAAAAAAAAAAACAGAAGAGAAACTGGAGGAGGAAATGAAAGTGTACAATAAATGCCTTGTATAGAAAAGCTCCTTATCTAAATGTTATTGTACATTTATAATGATGCATGATTCTATAATTTCCTGCAAATTGCTTCAGGATATTTAACATGGGAAGGGGTGTATAAATATTCTATAATATTAAAAAAAAGTTTGGGTTATCAAAAAAGGATTAACTTATCCTCCTATGGTTTTTGTGAGCAATTTATATAAAAATGACATAGATCATAGAGGTACCTGTAGATAAATAAGCTGCAACATTTCAGAATGATTGAGGTGGCACAGGTTGTGCAAGGGGGGACGTTAAAGTTGGGGGAAGGGACTCAATTATCCTGTCCCCCTGTGGCTTTTTGGGCAAGTTGTATGAAAATGGCTTATGTCATGGGGGTGCCCCAGGCAAGAAATGTGCAAAATTTGAGAAGGATAGGTGCAGGGGTTAGGGCATTACGATGAATGAAAAGCAGGTTTGGGGTTGGTTTGCTTTTTTGACAGTATCAGTCTTTATGTGCTCCTTTTGTGATGGAGGATGACTGACATTTTATTGAGTAAATATATGAAAGTATAGTACAAGGGGAGTCTTGAAAGTTAAGGTTGTTCTGGGGTTCCCATCCCCTCCCCAGTTGGCAATTTGTGGTGTTCTTTCTTGTGGCTTTGAATTATGGATTTGTTTGAAGTGAATGCACACCTCTGTGATCCCCTCTATCATGCTGTGCCTAAGCTTTTCTACATGAGGCTGTTAATCAGCTGTTAATCAGCTGTATCTACTTTTGGTTTCGTCAAAGCATTGAAATTTGAGCACTACATGAGGAGTGTTTCTTTTCCTGCTTTTCCTGCTAATGGAATAGTGCAAACACACAAGAGGAAATTTTGCTTTATTTCACTTTCACAATTGAATACTGTATTTTCTCTCACCAAAAGTGCTGGTTAGACACAGAAGCAAAAAACTGGAGGGTCACAGCATCATCTAAAGAACCCGTAAAGAACTGTGAGCAGGGAATGATGGGCACACAATAAATGCCTCGTGTAGAAAAGCCCCCTGTCTGAAAAAGAGCTTCGGAATTCTCAATGCTCAGAGCCTGGCTACTCAAGACATGGCTACTTTTCATGTGATGACTGTACCATGTAACCAGGATATTTTTCTGAGCTATAAAAATGAATGCTTACTTCTGTTAAAAAATTTTTTTTAACAAGCATAATACATTTTCAATTGTTGTCACTCTGGTCTGTGGGGATATGTGGGGAATTTTATTCCAGTTGTTGTTGTTGTTGTTGTTGTTGGTAAGATCTTAGCAAAATTTGCAAATTCCTTCAAAAACAAGAAGGAAAGAACATGAGATTTTAAAAAAAAATGAATATGGGAGAAAGCAAACCTGAGAGATTCATCCATCACTATACATCAAAACTCTTTAAGCTTATCTCAGAGTTTCTCAAATGTTTTGCCTGAGCAGACCAAGAATTTCTGAATTCGCCTCAAAATTTTAGTTGAAGCAAAGTTCATTGGCAGTTCTAGGTGTAGAGGAAGTCCAGGGTGGGAGGGTAGCTGGGTAGAGCCCATAATAGTAGCTACATCTGGGAAACTGATTTCAGGAGGGGGTGGGAAGGACTGGTTTAGCACACAGATTATGGGAACCCCTTGAACTGATGTGGGGCAATTATGGGACCTTGCCCTCTAAGAGATGAAATAACAGGATGCTTAATTATTTGCAGTGCAGAATTACTGTTGCATCTTTTCTTCATCTTTTATTTTCTCCCAGTGGATCCCTGTTACAACCCCAGTGTCTGGGACGACAGGACATCTGGAAGGCACATTATCTTAGGAGAGCCCCGTTGCTCCCATAAGAAATCAGAAGCACCACCCCGTTCCTCTTCTGTCTCTGTCTCCCCCCACCCATTTTGCTACCAGCCTTAGCTCTCTGATGAAATTTTGTTCCTAATAAGAACCTGATGTGTGGGGAGATTATTGCTTTGTGTGGTTCAGTGGTTCCAAGGAAATTTTTGTGTGTCAGCATCCAGGAAACACGATGGAAACCATTTGGTGTGTGTGTATGTGTGTGTGTAGGTTAGGGTTAACACACACACAAAGGCTGCTACTGAAGGCTAAAGCTGAGAATGAGCTGAGGTTAGTGAGGGATGCTAAAAGCAACAAAAAGGCTTTCTTCAGCTACATGCATAGTAAAAGGCAGAGGAAAGAAATGGTGGTTCAGCTATTAAATAAGGATAGCAAAACGATAACAGATGACAAAGAAAAGGCAGAGGTGCTCAATTCCTACTTTGGCTCAGTCTTCTCCCGAAAGAGGGTCCGTGACCCCCCTGGCAAAGGCGAAGTACAGGAAGGGGCAGGATTGAAGCTTGAGGTTGACAGGCATATGGTCAAGAAACATCTAATTACTTTGAATGAGTTCAAATCTCCAGGGCTAGAAGAACTGCATCCTAGAGTAATAAAGGAACTGGCAGAAGAACTCTAGGAACCACTGTCTATTATTTTTGAGAAATCATGGAGGACGGGTGAAGTGTTAGATGACTGGAGGAGGGCTAATGTTGTCCCTATCTTCAAAAAGAGCAAAAAAGGAGAATTACAGACCAGTCAGTCTGACATCAATCCCTGGGAAAATTCTGGAGCAGATAATAAAGCAATCCATCTGTAAGCACCCTGAAAACAATGCAGTGGTTACTCAAAGCCAACATGGACTTGTTGTCAAGAACACGTCCTGCCAGACAAATCTGATCTCATGTTTTGATCAGGTAACCTCCCTTGTGGATTCTGGAAATGCTGTGGACATAATACATCTCAACTTCAACAACACTTTCGACAAACTGCCCCATGATTAGGAAACTAGCTAAAAGTGGGCTACATGAAACAACGATCTGGTGGATCCACAGTTGGCTACAGAATTGGACTCAGTGCTTATCAAAGGGATCTTCTCAAACTGGGGAGAAGTAATGAGCGGGGTACCGCAGGGCTCAGTCCTAGGCCCAGTGCTCTTCAACATTTGTATTAATGACTTGGATGAGGAGGTGCAGGGAATGCTGATCAAATTTGCAGATGACACAAAATTAGGGATGTACGGATTCCCCACCTTTCAATCCAGTGGGGAATCTGCCTGGGTGCGGGGGAGACGATCTGTTCCTCCCCACCCCCAGAATCCTCTGGAGTGGCTCCGCTCCGGGAGGATTCCGTGGAGCAGCACTCCGGCTCCTTATACCAGGCGATACAGTAATGGCAGCTGCCATTACCCTATCGCTGGCTGCCGTCGTCCCTCTTCCGCGTGCTGGCTGGCAAAGGCTGGCGCGGGGAAGAGGGGCCTCAGTGCAGCCACCCCCCCAGCGCTCTTGCCTGGTCTAGGGAGCACTGCTCATCTCGAGTACTGTGTCCAGTTCTGGGCACCGCACTTTAAGAAGGATGCAGGCAAACTGGAGAGGGTTCAGACAGAGGAGGGCAACAAAGATGATCAGGGGACTGGAAACAAAGCCCTGTGAGGAGAGACTGAAAGAACTGGGCATGTTTAGCCTTGAGAATGGAAGACTGAGGGGAGATAGGATAGCGCTCTTCAAGTACTTGAAAGGTTGCCACAGAGAGGAAGGCCAGGATCTCTTCTCCATCATCCCAGACTGCAGGACACAGAATAATGGGCTCAAGTGACAGGAAGCCAGATTCCGGCTGAACATCAGGAAATACTTCCTGACTGTTAGGGCAATATGACAATGGAACCAATGACCTAGGGAAGCGGTGGGCTCTCCCACACTGGAGGTGTTCAAGACGAGGCTGGACAGCCATCTGTCAGGGATGCTCTGACCTGGATTCCTGCACTGAGCAGGGGGTTGGACTCGATGGCCTTGTAGGCCCCTTCCAACCCCACTATTCTATGATCCTATGAACACTGGAGGACTATTGCTGCCAGCTAAAGAAATAGCTCAGTCCTGTCCCCTGCTTCTTAGACACATGAGAATTAATTATTTCAATGTGTTTTAATGGAGTACTCATAAACTGCATTATTACAATGGGAGGGGTTAAACTCAGGCTTAACTCCCCCATTACAATCAATAGGATTACAAGGTGCTCAATTTATGCTGTAAACACACAAAAACCTAAATATCTGAGGACCAGCATTCCCCAACCTGGTACCCTCCAAATGTGTTGGACCACAACTCCCATCACCCATGCCTGCATGGACACCCTGTCTGTGGATTATGGGAGTTGTAGTCCAACCTATCCAGAGAACACCACCTTGGAGAAGGCTGCTGTAGATGAGGAATGGGCAGAAACCAGATCTCCAGCTGTTTGGGACTTCAACTCCCAGCTTTCCTGACCATTGGCCATGCTTATAGGTGCTTTGGGGAGTTGAAGCCCCAAACATTTGGAGATCTACCTTCTGCCCACCCCTATTGTAGACCATCCGATGTGACCTCTGATTAGATTGATACATGCAGCAAAATCTGGTGGTACAGTCATGAGGTGGTAAAATGGATTGACTATACCACTTCAGATTGCAGGTGGGGGAAACACCATTTTTTTAAATGTGCCTCTGTGTTAAACTGCAGGTAGAAAAGTAGTGCGACAGGAAAGGACAAGGCTAGAACATCCCCAACTGCGCTGCTAGTTTTCTACCTGTGGTGATGTGTGTAAAGAGGAGCCTTTAAAAAATGGTACCCACAATCTTAAGTGGTATAGCCATTTGTACAACCTCAGAACTGTACCACCTCATTCTGCTGCAGAAACTTGAGGCAAGGCATCTGTAGGGATTTTGAGAGACATTAAGAGAATTTTGAGAAGATTAGATTAGCAACTTTCCTAACCCTAAGGGGATGTTTCACACATCTCTAGACTACTTCCTCTTCCACTCCACTCCCACGACTTTGCCTTCTTTCACAATGTTCCCTGTGCAGGGAATAGCTTTCTCTCCTTCTCTATTCATGAATCAGACCGCTCTGCCCATCTCAGTACAAGAGTTCTTTTCTGGCAGGGCTCCTGTGCCTCCCACATCTGCATGATAGACAGAAATCCAATACACAAACATTGTCCCAGTGTTGTAGTGGCCAGTGGGTCAATCTGCTGGATTTTTGCCTGTTAAGCATGCGTTCTTAAGCACGCAATCTTTCTCTTCCCTACAGAAAGCCACTGTTATCCTGTCTGCTTCCCCAGGGCCGTTGGATGCTCCCCTTCTCTTGCCTATTCTTCTTTGCCATCCCTACACTTTACCCCCTCCCCTTCTCAGTCTTGTCCATCTATTGCTGACTGGGATTCACACTCCCCCCCCCCCGAGAAATGTTGCAAGTCTTATCAAGAGTCTTTAGGCTTCCTTCGAAATTCCTTGGATATTTTCCTTGAGGAAGAACTGCCATGTTCAGTTCAGTTCTTGCTTTAGCCAAAATCCAGTGTCGGTCCTAGCATAGGTGGAATGCCCCTGATAAAATAATGGGAGCTTCCCTCCAATATCTCCTGTGTTTGCCTGAAGAGGAATCTCCAAATTCACCTTGGATGTTTTTGTTTAGACAATATTGTGTAGACAAAATTCACTGGCGACCCTGTTTGAACGTACATTAACCTCTGGGGCACGTCCTTGGAGGCAGGAGGGTTTAACCTTCTGTTTAACCTTTGTTTTAAGAGGTACTGGGACCTAAAAGTGTTATACAGACACTCCTGTAACTATAATAATAGAATTGGAGAGTCCAAAGGCCCTTCAAGATCATCTAGTCCATGGGTGCAGAACTACTTTCCACCCAAAGGCCAAATTCCATTTCAGAGAAGCTCTTGGGGGCCACATTCCAGTGGTGGGCGGGGTCAAGGCAAATGGGGCGGGGCCACACACACCAAAAATGCGTGGATATTTTAGCTTCCAGCTTTTGATGCCAGTAACTAAGCCTTAAGAGGGGGAAAACACTGCCCCAACAGCTTGGAAACCACCAAATGATCAGCAGGCAGGGGAAAGGGATTGGGGCCGGGGGGAGTGGCCATCTGAGGCACCAGGAGGACTGGATTTGGTCTCTATCCCTGAGGTTCTGCACCCATGATCTAGTCCAACTACAGTGGAGGCTGGTGGCTCCAGTGTCAATGGGGCGGCAAACCCACTCCAGGTTTCAGTTAGAAACAGTCTGAATGAAACCCGGAGCAGGTTCACTGCCCCACTGACATTGGGACCACTAGCCTGCACTGTCCTGCCCCCTGCTTAATGCAGGCTCTGCAATGCAGGATGCTACAACAAGCCTGCTAGATGGCAGTCCAGCCTCTGTTGAAACGCCTCCAGCCAAGGAGAGCTTGCCTCCTCCCGAGGTGGCCTGTTCCACCATGGAAGAGCTCTCGCTGTGGGGGACTGTGCACATTCCTACATTTCATGGCACCAAACCAGATTGCAGCTGTGGTTAAAAGAAGCAGTTTACATACTCAGGTTTGGGCTACTGATGGGTAACGTAAACACCAGCACAGATGCAACAGCAGGCACAGTAAGATCCGAAACTGAAAAGGGGGGAACCCGCACAAGGCCCCCAGTCACATAACCATGGTAGGTCTGCGTCACGCCGTTATGATTAAGAGCGCTTCAGCCACGGGAGCAATATACAGCCCTCCTGCCACGTTGAACCAATGTACATGGAAAGGTGTGTAGGTGTCTTAGCCACCTATCCAGCCACAAATTAACCCTTTGCATCACCACACAATTCAAAATTTAAAGCTTAAATAATGTGGGACATTCAGGTTGCATCCTCCCCAAGTAATAAGTATAGAATGGCAGGGTTTGTTTCTTTGTCTAAAAAATGACAACGTTTGTCCTCTTTTCAAATAAAAACAACAGTCACTAGAACTAATACAAAACCATCACCAGGGGATTTGTTTATTTGCCAGTAATTCTGTAACTGAATTTTGGCTCTGCTGAGCAGAATGAGAACAGTTCATTACGAATTATCTTTGAGAATGTCCCTTCAGATCTTTCCATGTGTAGAGCTGAGATATACCCATACTGTCATCAAGCTTAACCTCCACAGAGGAAATGGCCCAGATGGCTTGTGGCACTGAGCCAAGCAACATGGCACTATGAAAAAAAAAACCCTACCCCTGGTAAAAATGGCCAAAACAATACAAGGCTTGCTAGCCAATTTACTTTGAGGCAGAATGTCTCCTTAGTGGTTAAGCAGTTTTTAAAGAAAAAACTTGTACTGCACCTTCTGATGATGTATATTTATGATCCTTGCTGTATACCAAATTGATGTGTCAGTTTAAAGGGGGAAAACCTGAGTGTTCTCCCCCTGCAACTTCTGCAAGCCTTAGGATCTAAGGCTTAGATAAATCAGAATGGGCCGCCTACACTGTATGTCATCATTTCCTTGCAGGTGTGTATACAGAAAACATGTGCTAAATCCAACAGCCACTCTTCTTAAAACTACCCCTTTAAAAGGTGTCTGTTTCCAGAATGAAACCATTGGACCTTTAGTTAAAAAAAATAAAAATACACCAGCTTTTCCAAAGTGGAGACAAGTTCTTCCATTAGCCCCTTGAAACAGGATTTATTGCACATAAACCACATCTGGAGATATTTAGGGAAAGGTACACTGTGGATTACAAAGCTGCTGTTGTTGCTCCTCCATGACTTCCTAAGCCTCCTTGTAGTGTGTTCTACCCCCGCATGTACATAGACACCTAAAGTTCAACAAATTAAGAGAAATTTGACTTTTCCTTTCCAGGAAGGGATTACAGGGAGAAACTCCGAGGGGATTTCATCAAGAGTCACCAAACGCGATAAGGCAGAAGATCCACATCTGCGTGGAAAGCTTGCAGCAGCTTACCTAGTAATACCGTCCCTTTGCTTAATTGGCCAGAAAGCTGTACTTCAAAGGGAACCTTCCAGCAGACCCCCTCTTGCCTCGCCTAAAACAGCATCCTTGCTTGAGACAGCAAGCTCACATAGGAGGCAAGCACAAAGCTTCTCACTGCACTGTGGACAGATGTTAGAGAGTTAGCTCTAAATCAAGCTGGGAGAGATTAGTTCTCTTACCTGTTGGAAGTGCTACACACAGCTGGCCATGTTTCTAAGAGGGGAAGAGGAGAGTTAGAGAAATCGTGCGTCCCCAGCAAGCGAGTGAGCGAGCAGCGAGACACAGCCCACGTCACAGTTGAATCTGGCAACCGTCTGCTCCAACTTTTCAGTTGTTTGGAACTCCCCCCCTTCTTTCTGGTGTGTCTGTGCTCAAGACAGAGGAAATAGGGAACTGGGGACAAGTGTGTGTGTGTGTGTGCAGAGAAGCGCTGGTTCCAGCCTTTGCTGCAGGGTAATCCTGATGAGGTCTTTATAGATTTTTCGACATCTCAGAACCCAGCTAGCTGTTCTTTTAGGCTTGTTCTTCCTCCGCTCTCTTTGACTTTCCCTCCTGAGGTAGGAAAATGAAGATTTCTCCCCCACCACCTCACTCTGAGCTGGCGTCTGACTCTGTGACGGAGAGCTGTTACTTCGCCAGGCCCCTGAGCTGGAAGTGAACAGCTATTAAACGTGCCGGAATGCCAAGAAAGCTTAATCAAGCCCAGCTGGGACAGGAACAAAGGCCTCCAGGCAAGGGAAGCCTCATCTAGCTCATCCACTGCTTTGCTGTCTATAGTTCCCCCCTCTCTCTTCCTCTCTCAGTCTTCCTAATGTTTGACACGTCGTAATGAGATCTCCTGGGCCAAGAGGTTGCCACAGAGAGGATCCAAGTTCGCCATGTGTTCAAATTCTACCATTGTAGGAATATAGGAGGCTGCCTTTTGCCGGGTCAGACCCCTGATACACCTAGCTCAGCACCATCAGCCCTGATTGGCAGTGGTTCTCTCAGGAAGAGGAAGCTCTTTTCCATCACCTACTTCCTGCTTCTTTTAACTGGGGACACCATGAATCGAGCCAGAGACTGTTGAAAGGAAAAGCTTCCCTGCTCATTGTAGGGATGGGCAAGAATTTCATTGGTTCTTTTTTAAAAAATAAAATAAAATAAGAATTTACATCTGGCTGGATTAGATGAGGGAAGCCTGAGGAATTTTATCTTTGCGAATTCCAATATAAACTTAACTGATCTACACCTCCCAGTCTAACGCACAGATTAGATTTTAGCTATCTATCAGCACGTTCCCCAAATGTTCCAATGTTCTCAGCTCAAAAAATGTTTCACAATACATTTAAAAATGTGTAGTTTGAGAGAACGTTTTGGATCTTTTAAAAATGGGCTGGTTCCAGATTTAGTCATACTTGGATTAGACCTAGGCTGACCATACATACCGTTCTAAACGGGACAGTACCGTTTTTTTTTTCATATTTCCCGACCGTCCCATTGTTTTAATATAAATGTCAATTTTGTCCCATTTTTAATTTTTTGTAAAAAACTGAACATGTTTATCATAAGGCTCTATGCTAAGCAATGCTTGCAGTAAAACTACTAGTGTGATGAAAGAGGAAGTTCCATTTCCTTTGTCCAGTCAGGGCCAGGCTTCTTGAGCTAGCGACGATCAGACGCCGCCCCCTTGCTTGTCTGCAGTGGCGGGGAATTCGAGAGGCGGTCGCTAAGCCCCATTCAGCGTGTGGGAGCCAGGAGGGTGAGTCTTACTGTTATTTCTACCATCATTCCGCCCACAGAGATTCTTTCTCTAATAAAACTTTTGTTATCGTCTTACTTTTTCATGAATACGGAATATTACCTAACCCCGCCCTGTTTTTATCATCCCAATATCCCGTTTTTGTCCCATGGTCAGCCTAATTAGACCCGTTGAAATCAATGGGACTTAAATTAGTCATGACTGATTTAAGTTGGTCTACTCTAACGATGATTAAATCTGGAACTAGCCCCCAAATAGCCAATGAATGTGGAAACGGGACAGGACAGAATTATGGGTGAACACATGCAAAAGTGATATGGACCAGAAACAGGGGGATTTTCCCATTCATATAATATAGGGGTGGACAATATCAGGAGGTCTGATTTTTACATTTTTAACCACCTGGACCCACTCCCTCACACTTACCTGGGGTGGATGCGGCAGCTCCAGCGGGGGCAGCAGCAGCGGCTGGTCTCCTGTCCCGCCATGGCCGGGCTGCTGCCACCACCACTGCCATCCTTCCAGCCGTGATAGGCTATGTAAGAATTTACGTAGCCTATCATGGCTAACCCCCCCCCCCCAAAACCCAGCGTACGCAAACAGTGGCGGCTACGGCGGCTGCCATTTGCATTCTCTATTTTTCGCCAATTTATCTTACGTAAATATTTACGTAAGATAAATCGGCGAAAAATAGGGAACACAAATGGCGGCCGCCGTAGCTGCCGCCATTTGTGTACGCTGGGTTTGGGGGGGTTTAGCCGTGATAGGCTATGTAAATTCTTACGTAGCCTATCATGGCTGCCTGGCTGGATGCAAATGGCGTCCGCTACAGTGGCCGCCACTTGCGTCCGCAGCAGCCCGTCCGCAGCCGGAAATCCGGCTGCGGACAGCCCTAGCCGGCTGCTCCACGGCCTGGCCATGGAGCGGAGCCGGCCATTGAGGATTCTGGGGGGGAGGACCAGATCGCCTCCCCCCATCCCCCCCACCGCGAAAGATTCCGCAAAAAGGTAAGTGGGTTTCGTACATCCCTACTCAGAATGACGCAGGTGCCAGGAGAAGCAGCACAAAGTGGGCAGCAGTGGACGACAGTGAGCCATGGGCCAGGTTCAGCTCCCCCCCCCAAATTATCTCACCCTTAAAGCAGTGAACATTCTGGGACAAGGATATTTGATGGACTGCCTCCCCGGCCATGGGAATCTTTTCACTGTGTCCCAACCCCAGCTGAGTTTTGGGGGTGGCATCAGCCATGAGAGGGGCTTCGCAGTGATGGCACCTGGGCTCTGGAAGATCCAACTGATGTCCTTCCTTTATGCCTTTTGGCCAGACCTAGAAACACTGTTGTTCAAGCAGCATTTGTTTAGAACAGGGGTGGGCAACTGCAGGAGATCTGGGCACCGTTTTCACCCCTGGACCCCACCCCCCAAGGGCTGATCTTTAATTTTTTTTTTAAATAGATGCTATGGAGTGCTAAAAGAGTCAAAATTAGCTTGGAAACAAGCTAATTTTGACCCTTTGGGGCCTCTGTAGACAGACATCATTCCCCCCACGCCATTTTAAAAATTGAAGTCAGGGGGCAGTAGGGGCAGTGGGGGCCAGATATAGCTCACAGACTGCATATTGCCCACACCTAGTTTAGAGCATCCTCTCTAATTCTCCAGTGTTTTTCCTTGTGGTTGCGATAAGTATTGCTGCTGGTTTAAGTGGAATTTGGGGATTTCTGTTTAATTTGTATTTCCAGATGGTGGTGTCGGGAGACTCTGGATCTTGTCCTCTTCCCATGAGTGACTGGTGCAATGGCCAATGATTTTACAGGGCTCTGCATGCACCCTGATAGGGACACATGGGATGTACATTGATGGATCGGGGCCAGCAACTAGCCAACAGCCACACAGTGAGTTTGCAGGTGAAATGGGATTTGAACCGGTGACCAGCTTCCTGGTCTGAATGCCTGAGATTGAGACTTGCATAATCCCAGAGAGTCTCGCCTCCTCCTCCCCTTGCCAAGAACCCCAGCAAACGTACTGGTGCATGCAAGTCACAGCTGTCTGTGTGACTGCATGTGGCATTTAAAAGAAAAAAAGGCAAAACTTTAAGATGCATCAGAAAGAACAACCCATTAATCTCAAGCATTTTTGTACAGGAAATGCGTAAGAAAAAAGCTGAAATGGGACATCTGTCTGGGCATAAAAGGTAGGAACCCAAAGCACAGATTATCACCCTTGTTCCAAGGTGCACCAGGCAGCACACAATTCTCCTTTCCCCTCATTTTATCCTTACAGTAGCCCTGTGAGCAGGGATGGCTCCAGAGAGTGGCACAGTTGGGCATTTGCCAGGGCCCCACAACCAGCAGAGGGTCCCACTGCCTTCACAATGCTGCCATTTCCAGTTTGCACAGTGTCCAGGAAGATCAAATGTAGCCTGAGAGAATTCTCCATTTGCATGTCCCATCTTTTCTAGATGGGGGGGCATGCCCGAGGACCCCCAAATCCTGGAGTCAGCACTACATATGAGGTACATTAGGGTGACTGGGCCATAGTTACCTAGTGAGATTCATCAGCACTGAGCATGGCTTTGAGCATGGAAGGTGGAGTAAACAGATACCCTAAATAAACCAATGAACTGGCAAATCAACAAAAAATAAACTTCTGAACAGGGAATGGATGCACCTCATCTCTAGCGAACATCCGTCTGAACACTAAAGGCACTGTATCACACACTGCAGCTGCTGAAGTCTATTTAGAACTGCTGAGAAACTAATGCAGGATAATTATGTTTTTTCAAGTGTGTTTCATTTGGTTAATAGCCCACCTGGCTTTGAAATCAATGGAAGAGAGGTTTTTGCAGAGTAAAGCAATGCAACCTACAGGAGCATTCCCCAACCTGGTACACTCCAGATGTGTTGGACAGGACTACAACTCCCATCATCACCCAGCCAAGCTGGCATACCGTAAGGGGGAGGGAGAGAAGAGGAGGCTTAAGCAGCAGCCGTACAGATGAGAATTGGGATGCTGCAACCATGACCTGTGAAATGCTGGAGAAATGTTTCCCGAAGCTGCCTTCCTGTGGAAGCTGATCTCTGAATGAGAGCTCTCCTTGCCAACCCAAAGTGCCTCGCTGTACATTTCTCCCTCCAGGCTCAAGACTGTGGTTTGGTTTCTTAAGTCACATTAACATTGTGGTGCTCGTTTCTGGAGCCTACGGAAATTAGCCGACAGTCACTGGAAAATCTGAGGCCCTCCAAAGGGGGAGAGCAGTTGGGAATGGGTGCTTGGAGTAGGAAGCTTGACCATTTCCTGAAGACGGTCAGCTGGTTTATGGAGTCTCTTATGCGGATTTGTAACATGCATGAGGTTACATAGCCCCCTCCCTCAAGGCCTCTGAAGTTCCAAGCACTTGAAGCAGTCATGAAGAGACCATCCCATGGACCCAGCAAAGGCTACGAGACCCAAGGAACATCTGATTTAGGGTAGAGTGCAGAAGACACACTGTAGTGAGAACTCTGGAATAAAAGATGTTTCAGGATGTGAACAGCTTTGAGTATTTTTTATGTTGAGAACTGATATGTAAATTTTCTAAGGGCACGATCCTATGCATGTTTAGACAGAAAAAAGTCCTACAACTCCCAGCATCCCCCAGCCAGCCATGTTGTGCAACTTTTTTCTGTCTAAACATGCATAGGATTGCACCCTAAAAAAATAAATGAAATAAATGCCTTATTCCCATTTTCCCATGCTGTTCCCTCAGTTTGGTGTTTTAAGCATGAACCTGGGAGTTCAGGAATTGGCTCCCTTCTGGGAGAAGGGCCTCTTGCTCAGTGGCAGGCACATATTTTGTATTCAGGAGTCCCTGGGTTCAATCCCCAGTATCTCCAGTTAAGACTGAGGAATCCTTCAGAACTTCTGACAGTCAATTTTAACAATACTGAGGTAGCTGGACAAATAGTCTGGCTGGAAAAAAGGCATCTTCCTACCCTGGAATGAATGAATGCATGCATGCATACCTTGCCTTCTCTTTAAGAGAAGGGCCATAACTCCGCCGCAAAGCGCATGTTTTGCAGGCAGAAGGCCCCAGGTTCAATATACAGCATCCCCACTTTAAAAGGCCGACTGCAGGCAGGTGGTACTCCCAGCTTTTCTGCCTGGAGAGATGCTGCCAGTCAGCCAAAATGGAGCACTACGGATCAATAGCCTGAAGGCTGAACTACATGTTACATTAAGGGTGCAAGCCCATACATGTTTAGCCAGAGAAAAATTCTTACAATTCCCAGCCAGCCATGCTGGCTGGGGCTAGGGATGGACGAAAGTCCCTGACCTTATCCCGCAGCTTGCTTCGTGGTGGGCGGGGGGGAGGCGCCCCATCCCTCCCCACTGAAATTCTGGCTGGGGGGGAGGCGCCCCGTCCCTCCAGCTGAAATTCTGGCTGGGGGGGAGGCGACCCATCCCTCTGGCCGTGAATCTTGTCTTCTGCCGGGACGCAAATGGTGGCGGCCGTAGCCGCCGCCGTTTGCGTCCCTGCAGTCAGCCGTGATAGGCTATGTAAATCCTTACGTAGCCTATCATGGCTGACTTTGGGGGGGGGGAAAGCGCGTATGCAAATGGCGGCGCCCATGGGCACCGCCATTTGCGTTCCTTATTTGGGCACGTGTAGTCTACGTAAACATTTACATAGACTACGGCGAAAATAAGGGCAACGCAAATAGCGTTGCCCTTATTTTCGCCTTAGTCTACATAAATGTTTATGTAGACTACACGTGCCCAAATAAGGAACGCAAATGGCACTGCCCATGGGCGCCGCAATTTGCGTACACGCTTCCCCCCCCCAAAAGTCAGCCGTGATAGGCTACGTAAGGATTTACGTAGCCTATCACGGTGTTTTTTGAAAATCTAGCCGTGATAAGCTACATAAATCTTTACGTAGCCTATCACGTTTGTTGCTGTTTTTTTTTTACAGGGAAATGGCGGCGGCAGCAGCCGGTCGGAAGACCGACCGCCGCCGCCGCACCACCGCCGGGAGCTGCCAGCGCCAGGGACATTCGCGCAAGGTAAGTCCCATCCCGAGGGTGGCGGACCGTTTCTCCACCAATTTCGGGGGGCCGAATGCATTGGCATTCGGCCTCCCCAAGATTCGTGGAGAAATTCTCCAACATCCCTAGCTGGGGCATGGTGGGAGCTGTGGGGCTTTTTTTCTGGCTTTTGGTCCGATGCAGCAGGACTCTTATGTTCTTAAATGGCTCCTTATGGGTTGCCACATGTATCAGCCATCCCCTTTATCTGCAGCATGAAGGGTTTCAATTTTGTTTTGGTTTTAATCTGGCAGAGGCCTGCCTTGAGCTAGAACACATCCTTTGCATGCAGAAAGTCCCAGGTTCTGTCTGAAACCCTAGGGAGTCACTGCTGCCAGTCAGTGTCAACAGTACTGGCCTAGATGGCCCAATGATCTGACTCAGTGAATGTGTCAGGAGCGCCCTGGCGGCCTCTTTCAGTAGACTCCAGTAGCCAACTCAAGACACAGACAAAAGGATTCTTTTCAAGGCTTTAATCCTTTTACAACTTAATGACTCTTTCAGATGCTAATTACCAGCGACTAAGCAAGGAACAGCAGAGTAGCCTATGCTCCGGGTTAGGCAGTTGGTCCCCATTAGAAGGAGAATCACTTGAAGACCCTGACCTTATGGGCTAGTTCAGACTCTTTCCCTTGGCTCCGTGGGAGGCAGCCGTTGCTTGCGCGCCAAACGGGCGCTACGCCTCCTTTCCGCACCCTCCTTCACTCGTCGCTCCCTGCATCTGCGTCGAGCATCTAGCAAGCCCCGTTCCTGCACTTTCTCACTGCCAGGATCACTACCTATTTTAGGAATGCCGGCAGGAGGACTCTCCGCCAGCTGCTGTGCCTGTGAGGGATGAGCTGGCTCCTCTCCCACGGATTGCTGATCCTCCTCAGAATCAGAACTGCTCTGGGGTTCTATCGGCTCAGTTTCCACCCTGACAGAATGGCAGCTTACAATGTCCCTATGACAGAAGGCAAACTAGAAATATAAGAATATTAATAACTAAAGGGGAGAGGAAAAATCCTCAATGAAATTTGCCAGGGACTCCTGGAGCAGCCAACGACAGCTGACTTTTTGGGACTAAAATAGCCGTCGTTAATGCTCCTTTTTCCTGTCAGGCCTCCCCAGCCAACGTGGTTATGGAAAAGAGAGCTGAATGCAGTTTGGCTCAGCCATCATAATGAGTGTTAAGTGCTACAAAGGCCTGAAGAAGCAAGACAGGTACCATTGTCAGTACCTAGGCATAGATGCGCTGCTGATAGCCAGATGTGGCTCTCAGCTCTTGAGCCTGGTGGGACTCAAAAGAGACTTTTAAAAAGAGGCCATTTTCCAAGTGTTGAATGCTTTAAAATTGCTGCAAGAGGCAGTGATAGAAATGATGGATTTTTTTTTTCCAAAGTTCCAAGCAGAGTTATTATGTGAAACGTGCCCTCCATTTACATGGATATTTTTACCTTCTTGTGCGCTGGAGTTGCATGTTTGGAGTATTTATTACAGAGACAAATATGTGATTTTCACAATGCTGATGAGAGTAGTTATTGCACAACACAACATACATGGTTATCCACAGTTAGTTTAATTGGGCATCATGTTCCCCATTCAAGCAGTATAATGCAGAACTATGTTGCTTGTGAAATGGGCTTAATTTCACAACAGCTTGCACATTTGGTTTATTATTCTTAGAGGGGTAGGAGCGCCCTAGCTGCCTCTTGCAGTCCCCACCAATAGCCAACTCAGGACACAGACAAGGAATTATTTCCGAGACTTTATTCCTTTATTACTTTATGACTCTTTCAGATACTAATCACTAGCGACAAAGCAAGGAACAGCACTGGGGAAAGACAGCAGAGTAGCCTAAGCTCTAGGTAAGGCAGTTGGTCCCCATTTGAAGGAGAACCGCGGGAAGACCCTGAACGTATAGGCTAGGGAGAGATCCTCCCTCTTTCCCTTGGGTCCTCAGGACGCGACCGCTGTTTGCGCGCCAAGCGAGTGGAACGCCTCCTTTCGGCGCCCTCCATCTGTCATCGCTCCCTGCATCCGCACCAAGTGTCCAGCAAGCCCCCCTCCAGCGCTCTCTCACTGCCAGGGTCACTATCTATCCCAGGAATGCTGGCAGGAGGAATCTCTGCCGGCTGCTGTGCTTGTGACAGATGAGCGAGCTCCTCTCCCACGGATTGCTGTTCCTCCTCAGAATCAGAACTGCTCTGGGGCTCTATGGGCTCAGTTTCCACCCTGACACTGTGTTAGTCTTTTGCAGCAAACACAACAGGGAATATTGTGGGACCCTAAAACCTAACAAATTTATTGTGGCACAAGATTTATTTATTTATTTAAAGCATGTTTACCCCACTATTCAGCCAAAATAAGCTCCCAGAGCGGTGCACACAGATTAATAATAAGAGTCCCTGTTCTCAGGTTTACAATCTAAAAGACACAGCACAAAGGATAAGGGATTGGGAGAGAGAAGGAAACAAAGGAAAAACTGAATGAATGGAATTTTAATGAATTAAAACCCACTTCCTCTGATACATAGCTATACTCAGTGAGCAGATTATACATATAGGTACACAGAATAAAAATGCAAACAGCAGGGGCAAAGGGCAATAGTTGAAGAGCTGTCAAAGGATAGTCCTCTAGTTTGAAGCTGTCCTCTGTTTAAAGGGCTGCCCAGGTCAAGTCCGACTAAAGAACATCTACGAAGGGAAGCAGGCAGGGGTCTTGAAGGTGCCCATCAGCATTAAGCACCTGGAGACCAGACTGAGCAGGCACACAGGTCACCTGGATGCAGACTTCCCCACAATGGTAAGATGCATTGTATATATTTCCAGGTAAATTATAATGACTATATTTCTTAATGTGCATCTATGCATATAAATATGAGCAGATGCAATTGGCATCCTCTCTTGTCCTCTTTTTCGGTGATGCATTTCCTCTTCTATGGCCATGAGTAAGAGGGCAGCCTGGATGTTCACTGTGGCATGTGCTGGTTGGGGGCCCGCCTTGCGGGGGGGGGGGGCATTGACCTGGCAGATGCTGGCAGAGGGGAGCCTTTGTGTACTTTATGTAAGAGACAGGGGAAGGGGAAGAAGGAGAAAAATGCCTGGGCCACAATTTGCTTCACTGGCCCAGTAGAGCCTAATGATCAAAAATGTTGGGAGGGGATCCCTTTCGATCAAGACAGCTTCAGTGGACTGTTCTACTACTCACAGCCTAGAAACAGCTAGACAGCTGTCCTTTCTCTTCTGTGTTGGTCAGTGGTGGGGCTCTGGACATCTCCTGTGCTGAGAGAGATGACATCCGTTCCTGGTCTGCAGCATCTCTGCCTGGCAGGGTGGAAGGAGGGCAGTCCCTTCTCCTCCTTCTGGAGCTGGTAGAGCTTTGACGGGGGATGTATGAAAATTTCATTTTTGCTTGCAAAACATGTGAACACGCCCTGTTCACAACTGCAGACATGATCACAGGCGTGAGCATATGTTCACTGAAAATGTTTGTAAACTGCTGAACATGTGCTTATGGTCTTTTCACCTACATTTCCTAAATAGGCGCACCTTTTCTAGATTGTGCAAATTTCTCCCAGTCAGCCCCACTTTAGTCTATAGGAGAAAGTTGCATAAAGTTAGGACATTTGTGCAAATGCAACAGGGGAAAGTTATGCAAATGTCATGTTCCATTGCTGCTTGATTTGTGCCATTTTCCTATTCATGCAGAGCGAGCAGCAATTGAAAATGCAAATGGGAATTGGGCATGCAGCGAGCGGCCAGCCAATGCTTGGAGAATCCCAGCAATCTCGAACATGGCTTGTTCGGCCATCCCGAGCTTTGAGCTCCTGCTCTCCTGGTCCCAGCAGTTGCCAATTCCTGCTCCTTCTCACGGCCCCCTTCCTGTAAGGAGAAGGAGACTTTGTCTCCGTGCACGAGAAGGACACAGCTAGGGATGGTGAGGGCACCCAGTTCAGGCTTGAAGCCCGGCGAGAAATCACCGGCTTGGCCCCTTGGAACCAGTCTGCGGACCCTCGTGCCTGCCTGGCTTGCCTGAGCAACCGTGCCTCTCTCTGCTGGGCACTGGCAGAGGAAGGCGTGGTTGCTCAGTGGGAGGTGGCAGGATGGGGAGCTTTAAAGGAGGCCTTAAAGGGGCCATGTCAGCAACATTACAGGGTTGCTCAGTGGTGGTGGTGGCAGGACAGGAACTGACAGGGAAGTGCCATGGGGCTTCCCTCTCAGCTCCCATCCTTCTGGCTCCGCCAGCCCGCAACCAGCCACCATTGTGCATGTAACGGTGGTTCGTTGGGGAATTGGGCGCCAGCTTGACAGACGCCCACAGACCTCTGGGCAGCTCGCACCCTGGCCTGCATAGGGGTGGGCAGCTGGCAGGGGTCTGACGAGCGGCGGGCAAGGCAGAAGCGGGTGAGTCTGTCCATCCCTGGTCACAACTGTGTAGGGGGGCAAGGGCACGCATGCAACCCCCCTCCCCAATGTCATCAAGCACGCGGGCTCTTCAAGACCTTCCTGTGTTGAGCAGGAAAGTCCTGTAAAGGGTTTCTTCTCATGTTCAGCTGAACATGGTTAGAAGCCTCTGCATGACTGGGGATTAGCTTTTCTCACAATGTGTGTTTGTGTGTGCGCATAATCTGATTTGAATGGTCAAGTGCATAACAACCAGCCACTGTGCACATTTAGCACACCTCATGGAAAATGTGCATATCATCTGGCCACGAAGAGGTAATTCTGCACATGCCCTGGTGCACAATTACCTATTCTCCAACAGGCCTTGGGGAATGTGCATACTTTGACAGGATTTTGTACAGTATGCCTAATCTCCCACAGGCCTCAGGGCTCCTACAGGCCTGAGATGCTCTCAGTGGTAGGGGAAAGTGGTAGTGCCTGGAGGCGGGATTTGATGCCCCACCCCGCATCCTTCAGTCAAGTCTGGGCCTGCCTTTCCTGTTTGTTTCAAGGTACATAAGGGCGGGACTGCCTGTGGCAGCACCTTGCTGTGCCTGTTGGCGTTGTGCCAGGTGCAATGCCAAATGTGCATTTGGCATCATTTTTGGAGGAGGCAGAGCCACACCTCTCCCTCACTTTATAATTCTGCAACAATATTTAAGGAGGTAGAATTGGTGAGCTGCTCATGGGAGAATTGAGCAGCAGTTTAACATAGCCATGGTGATCAAAATTACCAAAATAAATGCACTTTATAAATAACAGCCTGAAACACACACACACACACACACACACACACCTGATACCAGACTAAAATAAACCACAACAATAAAACCCACAGAGTAATACAAGAATTCCATATTGCAGCAAGAGCTAAGATCACTAAAAGGAAGGGCAACCAGCCTTAGGAGGAGGCAGAGTTCAGTGGCTGAGCACAGCCTTTGCAAGCAGAAGGTCCCGGATTCGATTACCGGCATCTCTGGTTTTAAAAGGATCACAGGCAGCTGGACTGGGGAAGAAAAACCTTGTTCTGCCTGAGACCCCAGAGAGCTGCTGCCAGTCAGTGTTGACAATACCAAAGGCAGCCTTCATACATTCAGCTATTTCCACGTGGCACCAGGAGGTTGATACCAAGTGAGGATGTCCAGGAAGGGGGTCCCTAGCCGGGGCACCACCTTTGCATAAATGACCAGCTCTCTGGTTGCCTGGGCAGCTTCATATGGGAATCCCTACGTCTCAAGCCATCAGAGGCTTCAAAGATGAAAACAGCACTTTGAATTGTGGACATATACAGGAGGCCAGTGGCGATGTTTTAAAACTAGTAGGATAGTTCCAGTCGGTAGTTCAGCCATTGCATTTTGCACTCTTGACGTTTCTGGATGGTCCTCAGGCAGCCTCAGGTAGAACGCTAATCTAATCTAACCTGGATGTTGGCCTGGCCTCAATGATCTGTGCCTTAATGTCTCCTTGCAGCAGGACACACAGGGTGTGGTGGGGCACCAGCCAAAGCTAGTGGAAGTTCCCGATGCCACCTGGACTGGACTAGGGGTGTCAGAGGAATCCATCCAATGGAGGTGGAGTTCATTGAGCTTTGAGCAGCTTCCCCCCTCCCCGGACTTTGGCTCACTTCCCTGAAAGCTGGCCCAACTCAATCACATTGAGTTGGGCCAGCTCGTGGATTTTGCATTTTCCCCCTTTCCCATTAATAGACCTGGGGAGACTGGACAGATGTCTCTGGGGGGGATCACATTGTTAGCAGATGTGGTGGGTTGCTGGGAGGTGGGGGAGATCTGACAGAGGGTTGGGAGATGTGGCAGGGGCAGATTCAGTGGTGGGTGGGAGAAGTGGCAGGGGTGGGAGGAAGGGATATGTGGTGAGGGAGACACCCCAGGTTGCTGAGACACGTGGTAGCATGTGGAGACAGAGTGAGGGGAGGGCAAGGGGGAGATGGAGAGAGGGGACTGTAGACACAGAGAGGCCAGCAATGTGGGGGTGGGCAGATGCAGTGGAGGCTTTTTGCTAAAGTCCAGGAACTTTTCAAGGTTTGTTTGTTTTTTTCATAAAAAGCAATGTCTGCAAATTACAACTGCAATTTGAGCAAATTATGCCAATGTCAGCTGCAATTTGCACAAACTGTGGCTGTAATTTGTGTCATTTGTGCAATTGTGGCTGTAATTTGCAGACATTGCTTTGTATGAACCACTCCCCACCAATTTTTTTTTTCTGGATTTCAGGAACAAACCCCTGGCTCGGCTTGCAAATGCAAGCCAAGCCAGGGGCACCAAAGGAACCCATTGGGCCCCCAAATGGTTGGATTTATCTGCATTGGGCCCCCCTAGCTTGGCAATCCAAACTGAGAGCTGGCTGCCAGCCTCCTCCTGTAGGGGACGTGCAGCCTTATCAGAAACAGGACGGACACAGTTTCCTGGTCAGAAGAGCCACTCACCAACAGCCCTTTTGTCTTACTATCTAGATGAAGCTGAGGTTAATTCATCCCCATTCAGCCCATTAATGATCCCAGTCCTAGGGCTTCCTCCGCCTCCTCTGAACTCAATGAAAAAGAGTAACAGAGCTGAGCGTCGTCGGCACGCTGATGACACCTCACCTCAAATGTCCAGATGGCCTCACTCAGACGTTTTACAGAGACTTTGCAGCCTGGGCAACACAACAGAGCCCAGAGGAACTCCAGAGCACAAGTTCCATGGTGCCGAGCAAAGTCCCCCAACACTGTCAGGTCCAGGGCATGACCAGCAGGCATCCTTGGCAAGAACACCGGGAGGGATGGAGGTGGAGGGAGAGCAGAGGTTCCCTCAGCAAGGGTCAGGCCCAAACAAGGCATGGCAGGGCCAGAGGCGAAAGCAGAGTCCAAATAGGCAGGGGCCAAGAACCGGCAAGGCGCAGCGAAGATCAAGAGCAAGCAACTGGAACATAATGCTGCCACCACAGTGACAGGTGTTGCTGTGGCCAGGTTTGAAAGGAGGAGGAAGCTCTTTATAGGGCTCCCTGAGGCTCCCAGCTGCTCTGCATTAGAGGACCTAGGAGCACCTGCAGGGCCAGGGCCTAATCCTGCAAATGCTGTGAGCCAGGCTGTCTTCTATGTCTGGCCCCCAGATGGAGCTGCAGAGCCTAGGGATGTACGAAAGTCACTTACCTTTTCGAGAGGCGATTCGCGGTGGGGGGGAGGCACTCCGCACCTCCCCCCGAAATCCTTCTCCGGCTGGCTCCGCTCCGTGGACATTTCGCGGAGCCGCCGGCTGGGACCTCCCGCAGCTGGAAATCTGGCCGCTGGGCAACTTCCTTCCGGAAGAAAAAACAACAACAGCGTATGCAAATGGCGGCTGCTACAGCGGCCACCATTTGCGTTCCCTATTTTTCGCCGATTTATTTTACGTAAATATATACGTGGGGGCCGCGGTGGCTTAGTGGTTAAGATGCTGAACTGCAGACTGGAAGGTTGGCAGGACAGCAGTTCGAGACCCGAGTGCTGCGTGATGGAGTGAGCTCCCGTCTTTAGTCCCAGCTTCTGCCAACCTAGCAGTTCGAAAGCAAGAAATTGCAAGTAGATAAATAGGTACTGCCTCGGCGGGAAAGGTAACAGCGTTCTGTGCACCTCGGTGTTCAGTCATGCCAGCCACATGACCACAGAAGTGTCTTGGGACAGCGCTGGCTCTTCGGCTTAGAAACGGGGATGAGCACCGCACCCTAGAGTTGGACACGACTGGTTGGGGACACCTTTACCTTTTTAAATATATACGTAAGATAAAACGGTGAAAAAAAGGGGAACGCAAATAACGTAGTGGGTGCTATTTGCGTTCCTTTATTTAAATATTTAAATATTAAATATTTACGTAGGCTAGAACGGCGAAAAATAAAGGAACACAAATAGCGCCCACTACGCTATTTGCATTCCCCTTTTTTCCCGCCATTTTATCTTACGTAAATATTTACGTAAGATAAATCGGCAAAAAATAGGGAACGCAAATGGTGGCCGCCGTAGCCGCCACCATTTGCGTATGCCATGTTTTTGTGGTTTTTTTTATTGGCTTGCCGTGATAGGCTACATAAAGACTTACATAGCCTATCACGGCAAAGACCAGGATGACAATGGCGGCCACGGCAGCCAGTCAAAAGACCTGCCGCCGCCAGACCCACCGCTGTCTGGAACATCCGCCCCAGGTAAGCCTCGTCCCAGGGGGAATCCGCGGGGGGGGCAGGCCGTTCCGCCAAGGATTTTGGGGGGCTGAATGCCAGTGCATTCGGCCTCAGTGAAATCTGTGGCGGAACTCTCTGCCATCCCTAAGAACTACCCAGAGCAGATCCTGACAAATACCACCTTCTGGCTGTCTGCTAGATAGAAGCAGAACCACTGGTGCCCCCATACCCATCTCTAACTGACAGTCCAGAAAGAAATTGTGGCTGAGGGTACCAAATGCTCAGAGAGGTCCAGGTGTCCCTTTCCTGGCACAAGTCATCTATCAGGGCCATCCAAGCACTTTTAGTGTCTAATCCAGCCAGAGGTCATATTGGAATGGATCGAGGTCGGGGGTGTGGAGCCTCCAGCCCATGAACCAAATCTGGCCAATGGAACTACCCTACCCATGGGCCCTGACCTTCTCCCGGGCCCCAAGCCCACCTCTGACCTCATCACCCCCCCACACACCTGTTCTACTTTTCCCTGTGCATGGAGGCCCCGGCCTCTCTCGGCATGGAGAAAAGGATTCTGCTGGCGTGAGGAGCAGTGGCTCCTCCAGGCCCTGAAGAGGTCCTTCCATGATGATGCTCACCATCCCAAGCAGGATGATGAATGGCACACAAAACTGGTGCACGTGAGCTGTCATTTGGAGGAGTTTCTCTTACAAGCACTGGCCAAGTCCCTTTCATAGAATCATAGAATAGTGGGGTTGGAAGGGGTCTACAAGGCCATCGAGTCCAACCCCCTGCTCAATGCAGCAATCCAAGTCAGAGCATCCCTGACAGAGGCCTGTCCAGCCTCATCTTCATGGCACCTACATTGTATTCCTTTCGGCACCAGGTGAAGACCTTTTTATTCTCTCAGGCATTTTAGCATTTTAGCTTTCTGAACTTTTAGCTTTGCTGTTTTAAATCTGTATTTTAAACTCCTGCACTGCTGCTAGGTTTTATTGTGGTTGCATTGTTATATTGTGGCTTTAATGTTCTATATATTTTACATTGTTTTATTGTGTGCTGTTTGGTTTTAATTTTTGTGAACCGCCCAGAGAGCTTCGGCTAGTGGGCAGTATAGAAATGAAATAAATAAATAAATAAATAAATCTTCAACGCCTCCAGTGTGGGAGAGCCCACTACCTCCCTAGGTCATTGTTTCCATTGTCGTATTGCTCTAACAGTCAGGATTTTTTTCCTGATATTCATCCGGAATCTGGCTTCCTGTAACTTGAGCCCATGATTCCGTGTCCTGCACTCTGGGATGATTGAGAAGAGATCCTGGCCTTCCTCTCTGGGACAACCTTGCAAGTACTTGAAGAGCGCTATCCTATCTCCCCTCAGTCTTCTCTTCTCGAAGCTAAACATGCCCAGTTCTTTCAGTCTCTCCTCATAGGGCTTTGTTTCCAGTCCCCTGATCATCTTCGTTGCCCTCCTCTGGACCCTCTCCAGCTTGTCTGCATCCTTCTTAAAGTGTGGTGCCCAGAACTGGACACAGTACTCCCGATGAGGCCTAACCAGTGCAGAGTAGAGGGGAACTAGTACTTCCCGGGATTTGGAAGCTATGCTTCTATTAATGCAGCCCAAAGTAACATTTGCCTTTTTTGCAGCCACATCACATTCTTGGCTCATATTCAGCTTGTGATCGACAACAATTCCAAGATCCAATTGGAATTGGATCTTGGATCTCTCTGTCTTTGTCCATGCGGACAGAGGCATGGAGCATAACTAAATTCCAGTCTGAATACCAACCTGTAAGATACAGACCAAGTCAGGTCAAGTCAGAATCCACAAAGATCAAATTCTTCAAGCATCCCCGCTCCTTGCTGCCACCGAGGTGGCATTGAAGCCACAACGCGTCCATATGAATCAAGCCTGCATCCAAGCGGGTGACGACAAGGCATTTGAATGTCTGAACCTCTTTCAGACTCCAAGAAACAAACACAATCAGATGTGTTCTTTTGAGGCAGTAACCTAGGAAGGCACTTGGCCATGGAGCTGACTGGATGACTTTGGGCCAGTCCCTGACTCTCAGTCCAAGCTACCTCACAGGGTTGTTGGGAGGATAAAATGGGGAGGAAGAGGAGGATCATGTAAGCTGCCTTGGGTTCCTTGCAAGAGGAAAAAAGGCAGAATGTGCGTGTAATAATAAAATAAATAAAAATGGAAGACATTGGAAGTCTGGAACCAGGGCCCAGCGGTTCCGACAGCAGAATCACTTTTCTGCTCCACTCCAACAGCTTGCCAGGGGACAGGGAGACCCCCCCTTGCTCTCTGTGGCATTTCAGTGCCACCAGCATGGACAGGCTAAGAGTGGCATTGCAGCTACCCACTCATCAGCAGTCAAGGGACTCAAGAAACTGATATGATGTTCTTGGTAATATCAAGCTTGGGCTTCTGGTCTGGCTCCTGAGCCTAGACCAGGGACGGCCAATTTCCACCCTCCCCCAAACCCATCAGGGACCTCACACTCCTGGAGCAGAGCAGCTTGTGGTCTCGTCAGAAGCAGCCCTAACGTGGGAGGTTTGGTGCAAGGTCCAGGAGCTGGTGGGGAGAGAAGTTGTTTACCAGCAACGTCTGATGTCCACCTGGGTAGATAAATGTCCATGAAGTTCTACCCTTTCCCAGATGGGACAGATAAGGCTGCCGATTCTGGGAGAACCCCATTACTTTGCAGAGAACAGCGATGGGGCAGGGGGAGGGAGAGAAAGGTTACTGTGCCATCCCTTTGTTTGACAGGGGCACGCACACAGAAATTTGCATGCGCAAGCACAGTCTTTGGGTCTGAGCCCCTATCTGTCAGTCCGTGCAATGCTAATTTTTTTACAGCTCCCAGTTGGTCTCTAAAATACGGAGCGGTGCTATGGGAAAAAAATAATTGCCCAATAAAAAAAGAATTATCAGAGCTGGGTGATACCTCATAGCCAGCAGTTCTAATTACCCCCCTAATTACCACCGTGTAACTAGCAACGGAATAAATTCCCTGTCGCAGAGTCTTTGGGGGTTGTCTGGAAAACAAATGGCCAAGGTTTGAGCTGAGCGCAGGAGAAGTGGAGCACTAAAATCATTTTGACCACCCGAGACATCTCCTTCACCATGCGCGGAGGCAGCCATCAGGTGTTAATTGGGTGCCTGCTTATTGAGATGCATGCGTGCATATTTGTTAACAAAACAGCAACAACAAGCGCCAGGAAAATGTATTTGTCACCATTAAGGGACAAAGCTGTGCGGAAAAGAAGCAAACTCTAAACCAGTGGTGTTGAACCTCAAGCTGAGGGGAGGGGGAGGTCAAATCCAGCCCCCCTGGGGTCCCAATCTGGGCTCCCAGGATTCCCTTAATAGCCACACCCCTTCCCTGGCTCCACCCTCTTTCCCCGACTGCCATTTGTTGGGCGTTTTCCCAGCTTTTGCACAGTTCTTTTCCATTCTAAAAGCTCGACACACTCTTCTTAAGGCTCAGTTGCTGCTAGTAAGAGCTCCAGGCTAAAACATGCCAGTCTTTTAAATATTTATTTTGGCCCTGCTCCTTCTGCCTTCAGCCCGACCCACCACTGGAATGCGGCCCCCGAGAACGTCTCTGAAATTAATTCAGCCTTGGCCCCAAAGAGATTCAGCACACCCCTGCTCTAAACTGTGGTGGTCTGTCATAGCACTAGAGTGCTTTTGCCAGCATCTGCTCCAGCATTTAGGGGTGGGGTGGTCTAAGTGAGAATTCGCTCACACTGCCTCCAACTTTCTGGGATGCCCTGTATACAGTTGAGTGCAGGAGTCCTGTTGGACTCATTGGGCTTATCGTTCACCATCACCTGGGGCTAGGGTGGCCATATGTGAAGCGCTAAAAAAGAGGAAATGCATCACCAAATAAGAAGACAAAAGAGGGCACTGGTTTGCATAAATTTGCATATGTTGGTTTATACATATAGATGTAAATTTAGAAGTGATTATTGCTTCATTTAAATAGGACTTTCAGCTGGACTATGTGTAGGGATGGACAGGCGCCCCACGCACCCAGCCCCTGCCCCCCTGTAGCGCGCCCTCAGACCATGCTCGACCCCCCCTGCCATGCTTACCGAGCTCCCCACACTCAGCCCTTTTTACACCTATGTGGCATCTCTTGTGTATATGGGCAATTCACAGCACCATTTTGCATATAACCCTATGTGTGCATATTTGCAATCGCCATGTTTTTTCATAAAATGGCGATCATGACTCCAGAGGACAGGCCCTTGGTGAATACAGATGGCTCAGCAAGTACAGGGGGGGAGGGGTTGAGCAGGGGGAGGGGATCGATGGGAATGACTCAAGGGCATGGGTGGAGGGGAGACCTCCAGACTCCCAGACCAAATCTGGCACCCTCACCATCCCTAACTACAGGCCTGAGACTGCTTTAGTCGCTGACCTATGCCAGGAGCTGGAGAGGGAAGCCCAGCCCTGTCAATTCTCTTGAACTTCTCAGCAGATGTTGATATCATTGATCATGGTATCCTTCTGAACTGCCTGATGGTGCTGGGCTTTGGCAGGTGCTGTTTTGCAGTGGTTCCAGTCCTTTCTATCAGACCATATCCAAAAGGTGGTGCTGGGGGACTGCCCTTAGGCTCCACGGCTGTTGACGCACAGTGTCCCACAGGGTTCTGCCTTATTCCCCATGTCATTTAATATTTGCATGAAGCCACTGGGAGAGATCACCTGGAGCTTTGGCACAAGGCTGCCACCAACATGCTGATGACACTCAACTCTGTTGCTCTTTGTCACCTAACACCAAGGAAGCAGTCAAACCCCTTAACTTTGCCTGGATTTGATAATGGGCTGGATGAGGGTGAACCAGCTGAGCTTAAACCCAGACAAAATAGAAGTGATGGTGGGCAGTAGAAAGCCTGACTCGGGGATCAGGATGCAACCTGTTCTGGAAGGGGTTGCACTCCCACTGAAGGATCAGGTCCCTAAAATTGTTTTACACAATTAGGTTTTCATTGTTTTTTTATCTTCTCGTTTTTATTATTTTAAGGTTTTATTGTTTTAAGCTGTTGCACACCGCCTTGATAGCTTGCACCACTTCAGACTACTGGGGGGGGGGATTTGCATTTCTGACTGCTCCCCCTGTGTTTTTTAGTAGTAGTAGTAATAATTTGATTGTTTAGCTACGAGCCATAACAAAAACTAGGGATGTATGAGAAATTTATTTCAGTTAGTTTTTGACTAGGATTTATCCACTTTGCACCTTCTGGTCCAAATGTGGACTCATATGCAACCTGAGGTCGAAGTCTGTACCTATCCAAGCTTCCAGTGTGATTTTGCAGACCAAAGAAACTGTGTCTGACAGAATGGGTACATTTGAAAAATGTGCATAAAAAATGCAGGCTTTAGGAAAATGTGCGCAAATACACTTTAACCAATGGGTGAAGAATACATACATTTCACAGATGTGCACAATTGATGTGTACATTTGGAAAAATGGCATGAAAATACACATGGATTTTTATGTGCAAAAAACCCAAAGCTTGCAATTTGATATGGACTTGAGTGGGAACAAGCTATGAGAGGGAATTCGGAGACCTTTGGCAAATTCAAGTCTTGCTGATTTGCACATCCCTCACAAAAACAGAAGGGTCTTCTAGAGATGAACAACCACCCGGAACAGCCTTCTTCATCCTGGTGCTCTCTAGAAGTTTTGGACTACAACTTCCAGAATAACTGACCATTTAGCCATGCTGGCTGGCACTGATGGGAGTTGGAATACAAAACATGGGGGGGGGGGAAACCAGGCTGAGGAAGGCTGGCCCAGAGAGCATCAGCTGTTGGGTAGTATAGAAATGTAATAAATGAACAAACCAAAACCCACACAAATTCACCAGGTGTAACACAATTCTTTCTGAGCCTAAGCTCAGAGAAATAATTTTCACATGGATTCTTGTAAAGAGGATATTGGATAACATAATGGACCATCTCCTCTGTAACAGTTTTGCGGAACACACAAGAACATTGTTCTAATGGTAATTTGTTACAATGTCCTTCTAAGACAGTGGGTTCCCCCTGTGGGGAAAAGCTTCCAGCAAGTTGAAAAATGAGCACAATAGAGAGGGAGTTGGGTGAACCCTTCTATCTGATGTGCTAATTTTTGCCAAGTAGGGAACTATTTATATGAGGGAGCATTCAAATATGGGTCACACCAATGGAGGCTGGTACCTCTGATGTCAGTGGGGCGGAGAATCTGCTCCAGGTTTCAGTCAGAACCAGTCAGAACTTTAAAGGAGCTCTCCAAAGTGTGAAGCTTGGATAAATTAGCTCCTTGAGAGTTCTGACTGGTTCTGACTGAAACCTGGTGCTGATTCACCGCCCCACTGACATCGGGGCTTCCAGCCTCCCTGGGTCACCCCCCCCCCCAACCTGCAGTCTGAAATGATATGGTCCATTCTGACACCTCATTGTGCTGCATGTGCAGACCAGGCTGAAATTCATGCGGGAGCAGGGAAGGGCGGGGGGCAGAGCAAGGCAGAGAGTTGGCGAAGCTTCTGGGGACTTGCAGTCTTTGTGATGGCCCAGGGACCATGGCTCCAGTTTCATGCTCTGAGTCTGTCTGCGGCTGGCACTCCTGCCAAGCTGTGACATTTAATTTTATCCAGACCAAACAATATAGACTCCATAATGCAGGGATGTTGAGAGCCAGTGTGGTGTAGTGGTTGGGCTGACCCACAGGAGACCTGGGTTGGCCAGTGGTGGAGTCAGCGTAGAAGTTCTGGACTGCTCCAGGGAGGCCAAATCATATATTCCTACAGAGAGCCAGCGTGGTGTCGTGCTTATAGTGTTGGACTGGGACTTGGGAGACCGAGGTTGTGGTCCCCATTCAGCCCTGAAGCCCATTGGGTGACTTTGGGCCACTCACTGACCCTCAGCCTTACCTACCTCACAGGGTGGTTGTGAGGATAAAATGGAGAGGAGGAGCCTTGGGCTTCCTGGAGGAAAAGGCAGGATATAAATGAAAGAAAGAAAGAAAGAAAGAAAGAAAGGCAGGCAGGCAGGCAGGCAGACAGCCAGGCTCAATCCAATGGGGATAGTCAGCTGCCTCCGAACTCAGAGGTGACTGACTATCCAATGCGGGGCGGGCAGAGCATGGAGGAGCTCTTCTCCTCCATGCGCCAGCCCCCCTGCATTAGGGGCTAGACAGCCGATTTCAGCTGTCTAGCTGCAGCAGGCCAGACTGTGTGTGTGTGTGGGGTAGGCTGGATGGCGCATAGGAAGCGTCGTAACGATGCTTCTGCTGTCCCCTTCCCTCCCTGCCCCAGGAACGCCCCCTTTTCCTCTGCTCTGTGCTGCTCTTCCGAGCGTGGAGCCAGGGACGAACCATGCCTCTTATGAGGCAGTGGGGGTGGGGAGGTGGTTTTCTGGGAGCTGACCTCTGAGCACCAAATAATCCTATGGCCATCTAGCTGCTGTCTAGTGGCCGTAGGATTGTGCCCTAAACCTCTTTCAGCCTGAGGGCCAAATTCCATTTTGGAGGCTGCATTCTGGTAATGGCTGGGACTAGACACCAGAGGCAAAGGGGGCAATACCCAAAATTCCAGCACGCTGTACCTGAAAGCTCTTCCTGCCTGTAACTTCTGATGAAGTGGACAAAGCGCTTTCATCTATAAAGCCGACCACCTGCTTATTTGGTCCCTGCCCATCTTGGCTCATTATGAGTAGGGATGTCGGAGAATTTCTCCACGAATCTCGGGGAGGCCGAATGCCAGCGCATTCGGCACCCCGAAATTGGTGGAGAAATGGTCTGCCCCCCCGCCCCCCCCAGGACGGGACTTACCTTTGGTGAATGTCCCGGGCGGCGGCAGCGGCTCCGGCGGCAGTTCGGCGGCAGTTCGGCGGTGGCGGCTGTGGCAGCTGCGGCGGCCGTTCTTCCAACCGGCTGCCGCCACTGCCATTTCCAAGTAAAAAAAAAAAAAAGTGATAGGCTACGTAAAGATTTACGTAGCCTATCACAGCTAGGTTTTAAAAAAACACCGTGATAGGCTATGTAAATCTTTACGTAGCCTATCACGGCTGAGTGAAAAAAACAAAACAAAACCGCGCATACGCAAATGGCGGTGCCCATGGCCGCCGCCATTTGCATTCCTTATTTTGGCACATGTAGTCTATGTAAACATTTACATAGACTATGGCAAAAATAAGGGGAACGCAAATGTTTATGTAGACTACACATACCAAAATAAGGAACGGAAAAGGCGGCACCCATGGGCACTGCCATTTGCGTACATGCGGTTTCCCCCCCCCCCAGCCATGATAGGCTACATAAACATTTACGTAGCCTGTCACGGCTGACTGCCGGGATGCAAACGGCGGCGCTATGGCCGCCGCCATTTGCGTCCCGGCAGGACAGGAGAATTCGTGGCCGGAGGGATGGGGCACCTCCCCCCCGGCCAGAATTTCGGGGGGGAGGGACAGGGCGCCTCCCCCCCGGCCAGAATTTTGGGGGGAGGGATGGAGCGCCTCCCCCCACCGCGAATCAAGCTTCGGGATCAGATAAGGGACTTTCATACATCCCTAATATGAGCTGCAGAGTGAGGCTGGGTGAGGGGATCAGGGCGGTGGTGAGCGTCTCCCTTGAAGAGGGAGTGATGCCATCAGCCCTCAAGGAGGCAGTGATAAGACCGCTCTTAAAGAAGCCCTCCTTGGATCCCCAAATCTTGAACAACTTTCACCCAGTCTTGAATCTACCATTTTTGGGCAAGGTGATTGAGCGGGTGGTGGCGATGCACTTGAAGGCACATTTGGCAGAAGCTGATTATCTAGATCCATTTCAATTGGGCTTCAGGCCTGGGCATGGGACAGAAACGGCCTTGGTCGCCTTGGTGGATGATATGAGGAGGGCTCTGGATAGGGGTGAATGCTCCTTCCTTATTCTCCTCGACCTGTCAGCAGCTTTTGATACCGTTGACCATGGTATCCTCCTGGAACGCCTGGAGGGGTTGGGCATTGGAGACATCGTATTATGTTGGTTCTGGTCCTTCCTTTCTGGCAGGTACCAGAGGGTAGCACTGGGAGAGGAGGTTTCGGACCCGTGGCTGCTCACTTGTGGGGTGTCACAGGGTTCCTTCCTCTCCCCGATGCTATTTAACATCCACGTAAAGCCACTGGGGGCTATCATCAGGAGGTTTGGGGTGTAGTGTCATCAATATGCAATGACACACAGCACTATCTTTCGTTCAAATCTTCATCAGGGTTGGCTGTGGAATCCCTGTCTAAATGTCTGGAGACAGTGAGTGGCTGGATGGGGAGGAATAAGCTGAAACTGAACCCTGACAAGACTGAGGTACTTTTGTAGGAGTGCTCGAAAGTCACTTACCTCGTCTCGCAGCTTGCTTCGCGGTGGGGGGGGAGGCGCTTCGCTTCTCCCCCCGAAATTCAGGCCGGGGGGGGAGGCCCGGCCGCGAAATAAAAAGTAAAAAACAACAACAACGCCCCCGTGATAGGCTACGTGACGATTTACGTAGCCTATCACGGCTAGATCTGCAAAGTCAGCCGCGATAGGCTACGTAAATCGTCACGTAGCCTATCACGGGTGACTTAAAAAAAAAAAAAAAGCGCGTATGGCTAATGGCGGCCCCCATAGGGAGCCGCCATTCGCGTTCCTTATTTGGTTGCTGTAGTCTACGTAAAGATTATGTAGACTACGGCGAAAATAAGGGCAACGCTAGTAAATAAGGGCAATGGGGGGGTGCGGGGGGGTGCGGGGTGCGGGGGGGCGGAGAATTTCTCCCCGAAACTACTTCGGGGGGCCGAATACGTTGGCACTCGGCCCCCCGAAGTTTCGGCGAGAAATTCTCTGACACCCCTATACTTTTGGTGGGAGACAAGAGGAGGTTGGGGGATGTTGACCTGGTGTTGAATGGGGTACAGCTACCCTTGAAAGACCAGGTCCACAGCCTAGGAGTCATTTTAGACTCCCAGCTGTCCATGGAGGCTCAGGTGTCAGCCGTGAGCCAGACAGCATTGTACCAACTCCATCTGATACGGCGGCTGTGCCCCTACCTTCCTGACCATCTGCTCCCATCGGTAGTACATGCCCTGGTCTCCTCTCATCTAGACTACTGTAATGCGCTCTACGTGGGGTTACCCTTGAAGACGGTGATTAAAGGCAGCCGCCGGCGAGATCACATCACTCCAGTGCTGAAGGAGCTGCACTGGCTACCAGTTGTTTTCCAGGCCAAATGCAAGGTGTTGGTTTTGACCTTTAAAACCCTATACGGTTCCAAGGAGCTCCTCCAAAAACACCAGACAGGCCACTCAACAAGATCAGCCTCGGATGGCCTTCTCTCTGTCCCATCAGCCAGGACAGCTAGGCTGGTGAGGACGAGGGAGAGGGCCTTCTCTGTGGCGGTCCCTACTCTGTGGAACTCCCTCCCTAGGGAACTCCGCCATGCCCCCCCTTTAATGACCTTCCGCCATGCATTAAAAATGTGGTTGTTCAGGCAGGCATTTGGGGTGGGTTAGGGTATTTTTAGAACTATGATGTTTTAATGTGTAATTTTATTGTTTTTAAACTGTTTATATTATTGTACATTGCCCAGAGTGGCCGGGTGAGTGGCCAGATGGGCGGTTAAGAAATTAAACAAATAAGTAAGTAAGTAAATAAATAGTAACTCAGCCTTGGGAGAGGCATTTCAACCTTGCAGAATGGGGAAATTCTGCACAAAAAACACAAAGCCACCAAATTATCAGCAGTTGGGGGGAAGAGGTGGGGCCAGAGGAAGGGGGCGGCACCTTCTGTAGAACCTGCACTCTGGGATTGAGAAGAGATCCTGGCCTTCCTCTCTGTGACACCCTTTCAAGCATTTGAAGAGCGTTATTATGGTAGGGTTGTATGAATCCCTTACCTGGCTCCGCGCGGGGGCATCTGTGGTAGGGGGAAGGCGCTCCATCCCTCCCCCCGGAATCCTCCCTGGCTGGCTCCACTCGCAGTGGCTCCGCAGAGCCGCTGGCCGGGGGCCATCCGCAGCCAGAGTTCTGGCCACGGCCAGGCTGCTGTGGCTGCAAATGGCGGCCTTCGTTGCGGCCGCCATTTGCGTCCTTGCAAGCAGCCGTGATAGCCTATGTAATTTACGTAGCCTATCACGATAAAGGCAGCCGTGGCGGAATTCTCCAACATCCCTATATTACGGAATAATTTGATTCTGGAGAAGGTTTGAGTTCAGACTCTTCTGTGGAGGTCTGGAAATGTTAGGTTAGAATAACAGCCTCTTGCTAAGTGATCTCCCAGCCAGAATGGAGTTGCCAGGAGTTGAAATCCTCTTTCTTCCCTGCTGTTCCTGGGAAATCACTTTCGACCCTATATGAATCTGTACATGCCAGAGAACTTCTGAGGTTTTTAGTTCTGCCTGAGTCAGCTCAGCACTGTAGCAGTGGGGGTGGAATATATGGAAGATGTGCGGTTCTGCAAAATGTCCCTCTAGGTTTGCCCTTGACTCAGTTCTGGAAACGTCGGCCAGCCTTGCATTTTAATTTTCCATCCCTCTTGGGGGAAACCCTTTGTGGCAATACTTGGGAGGCTTCTCATCATGGCAGGAGAAGCTGGAAGGGATGTGAAGAAAGCAAGAATCAAGGGAAGGAATGATTTTTATTTTTTGCTCTCTGCTTTTGAGTCTTTTTAGAATCGTAGAACCAGAGAATAGCAGGGATGGAAGGGGCCTATAAGACCATTGAGTCCAACCCCTCTGGAATGAGCTCCCAAGTGAGGTTCGCCTGGCGCCTACATTGTACTCCTTTCGGCGCCAGGTGAAGACCTTTTTATTTTCCCAGGCATTTTAGCTTTCTAAATTTTTATCTTTGCTGTTTTAAATCTGTATTTTAAACTCCTGTACTGCTGCTAGGTTTTATTGTGGTTGTATTGTTATATTGTGGTTTTAATGTTCTATTTATTTTAAATTGTTTTAATGTGTGTTGTTTGGTTTTAGTTTTTGTGAACCGCCCAGAGAGCTTCGGCTATTGGGCGGTATAGAAATAAATAAATAAATAAATAAATAAATAAATAAAATAAAAACCCCTTGCTCAATGCAGGAATTCAAGTCAGAGCATCCCTGGCAGATGTTTTTAGTATATAAAATCACCGCCTCCATCCCTTCTCCCCTTCCCCACTACATACACTCTTTGTCACTCTTTCTTGAGGATGAAGCAAGAGGCTGCCAGACTGTGATTTGGGGAAGGGGTGTAGCTTGGTGGAATGTGGCATGGCCACTTATGAATCACCAAAAAGGAGGAAATGCATCACCAAAAATGTGGACAAAAGGTGATACAAAAATGCACATGATTTTCGTATGCTGATTTACATGTATGTATGCCAATTTAGATGTAATTACTATAATGTAAATAGAGATGCAGCAAATCTTGCTCTAGTGCAGACAGTTGTGACCTGGTGACCTGTGTGCCTGCCTGTTCAGTCTTCTGTCCAGGTGCTCACTGGTGATGCACAACAGTTCTGATGGTTCTTGATCTTTAAACTGGAATTGGACTAGGCAGCCCTTCAAATAGAGGACGCCTTGCAATAGAGGATGGACCTCTGGCAGCCTTTCAAATAGAGGACTGTCCTCTGTAAAAGAGGACACATGCCCACTGTAGGTAGACCACAGTCCAGCCTTCAGCATCTCTTGGAGCAGGACTGCTGACACCAACATCTGAGATGACACCCTGCAGGGCTGCTGACAGTCACAGTAGTAGATGATATTGGGTTAGACTGCCCAAGGGCCAGTCCAGTGTGGGCTGAACTGAGGATCTCTCCAGTCCCAGCCCAGCATTCTAACCACTGCACCATACTGGCTCTCATTTTGAATGCACTGAAGCATTCAAAGAGTGTGACCCAATTCTGCCTGGGAAATGTCTGTGCTTTCCAGTGAATGGGATGAATCTCTACTCCATACCATCCTTCTGTGCCTTCCGTACGACATTCATCCATGGGCTGGATGTGGACTTCACATTTCTCATGGAAGAAAACTAATCAGCTCCGGGTTGGGGGCGGGGATTTTTTTTTTTATATATGCGTTATTGTGTCGGTACATCTAAAGACCCAGATGCTTTTGATGTGGCAGAGTCTACAGCAATTCCCAAATCCCAGAAACCGACCCTCCTTTGATATCAGCTCTTCCATCTGAGGAACTGCTGGGATGGAAATGAACCACAAACTGGCAAGCAAGTCATCACTAATGCAGGCTGGTGGCTTTTATTCCACCCCAAAATGTCAATATTAAGAATGGCCCTGCTAGTTCCTGAGATGGCACAGGCTGCATACTCGAAGACACATTTTACATTTATATTCAGATTTGATGCCAATTATTCTTAAACCCACAGGGATGGAGCAGGTGCCCTGCAGAGGATGCAAGACAAGAATCTAGCTTCTCACTTTCTGAGACAGCTCTTGCCACCTCTGTATTAATGTGTTCCCATTTGACTGTTTTATGAAGTTGTTATTAGGGATGTCTGAGAAATCTGCAGCAGATTCAAATGAGTCCAGATTTCTATTAATCCGACCTGTGGATTCTGCAGTGGTCCAGCTTTTTCTGGGTGATGGTGGTGGTGGATTGAGCACAAATGCGCATTAGCACAAGTGTGCATTAGCATTAATGCACATGTGTGAATGAATGCAGTTCTCATATAAAAAATCCAATTCCATCAATGAGTGAAGAAAAGACACCTGACAATCTGTAAAACACAGATGGAACGGGTTTAACAAAATCTGTACATCCTTAGTTGTGATTCCATAGATTTAAAGTTTGCTGTCTTTTCCAACTTGCTTAGGTCCAAAGGCAAGATTTATGAATGATACGTTTATAGAGATTATCTCTGGCTCCATAGCTGATGCTTCCCAAGGATGTTTAAATAAAACTTACTATTATTATTATTATTATTATTGGGGGAATTTCACTGGAATTTAGGAAATCACTGCCCTTCTCTGTTTACTTGTACTTATATGTTCACTTTGACATGATGAAGAAGCATGGCTATGGATCATGACACTATTAATTGCCAATGGTTGCTGTGTCTCTGGGGTAGGCAACCTTTTGGGGCTGCACGGGGAGGCTGCTCCAAACTGGCTTCCCGGGGAGGCTGTGGCAAAGGACAAGGAACCTGCCCAAACGACTGGGTACAAGACGGCCATGGGACCTGAGCCCTAACACATTAAAGAACTCCTTTGGATCCACATTTTTCAGCACCAACAGAAACCTATTCTGGCTGCCAATAAGAAAATGTGTTAATTAAAAAAGGAAAGGAAAGTGGGAGGGGTGGGGCACCTTGGCGGGTGCCAAGAAAGGGGCCGGGGGGGCACATTACCCATCCCTGCTGTATCTACAAAAATGACCCCACCGTCTCTCCCTTGCTGCCCCATATGCCTGGACATGGCTCCCATGAAGCCTCTGGGCTGCTGCCTCTCTTCCAGCAAATCTCTCCCTGCTCCCAGATCACATATTTTCTGTGAAGTTTTTGGCACACACACTCCTGATCCCCACCCCATACTGCAAATAAGCCTAAGGACATGTAACCACAACAGTCATATTTTTCTCTCCTCTTTACCCTGCCTCTATTTCCTCTGTTTTTTTCCCTTGTACCTATATCTAGATCAGGGTTGGGCAACCCGACGACTGTGGGCCACGTGTGGCCCTCCACCACTGTCACTGTGGCCCACTGAGCCCCAAGAAGTCCCACCCACCTTTCCTGGCTGGAGGGAGAGGAGGCTTTAACTCCCCTCCACCTCCCCAGTGATCCCAGAGCTGTTTCCCTGCTGCCAATCTTGGTCGGGATTTTTGGATGTAGGAGGTTAAAGCCTTTCCTACCCACTAAAGCAGCCTTCCCCAACCTGATGCCCTCCAGATGTGCTGGACTACAACTCCCATAATCCCACAGCCAGCTCTGCTGGCTGTGGGATTATGGGAGTTGTAGTCGACACATCTGGAGGGCACCAGGTTAGGTAAAGCTGCGCTAGAGAATCTCCCATCCCCCAGTGAAATGCTCACGTTAGCCCTTGAGGCTAACTAACATGTTTGCCCACCCTAATCTAGGTTGTAAGCCCCTTGGAGCAGGGACCCACCTCTTATTCTTTGTAAGGCACCATGCACAGTATATGGATGATGCTATATAAATTGTTAGGAGAAATGGCTGAATAAAGCAGATGGGATTCTGAAAGCGAAGGGCTGGGTAAGCTTTACAGAGTCATAAACAGATAACCCCCTGGCACAGCTGGAAGTACAACACAGCTGAGCGAAGCAGGCCAGGCTTACAAGAGAATGAATCCTACCACCACTACCTCTAAACATACTGACCACACTTGTCTTTTTATACTCAAGAAAGGCCCAGGGCGCTAAAAAGAAAAATTGTTTGGCTCTACAGGACCGTTCATGGACATTCTCCAACCTGTTTGCCCTCTGTATATGGCCGAGGCTCTCTGATACACCCAGACTGGTGAATTAGCTCTGCACCCTGCGTGTCCCTTGCCATTATGCCAACGAACTGCTTTAAAACTCCAAGAACAAATTCCCCCTTAACTTGCACTTTTATTTGATGTGATCTGTCATGGTTATTCTAACTAAAAAAAAAAAAGGGAATAAGAATATATAACTATGGCACCATGTGTGTAGTAAATATGGAAGAATTACAGCGATCTCCACCCTCTCCTTGCTGTGCACTTTTCCAGTAAAAATTATAATGTACACATTATATGCCTAAATTTTAAGTTCAGTGTATTTCTCAGTTGAAGTCTGGATTGGGGGCAGTGCTATGGTAAAGTTAAGTGGGAAGTTGCTTCCATTGCTCTTTATAAATGGTCTTTATACACATCTTTTTTGGGTAGCTTGGGTTTCTTCCATGAGAAACGGGAATGAACTCTTTGGCTCCCAGCCTAACCTTTCAGCAATTACAAATCTTCTTCTCCTTCTTCTTCTTCTTCTTCTTCTTCTTCTTCTTCTTCTTCTTCTTCTTCTTCTTCTCCTTCTCCTCCTCCTTCTTCTCCTCCTCCTCCTCCTCCTCCTCCTTTTTACAAAACACTGAAATCTATTTGAATGACAAACTGCAAACATCCATTTTGAAGCTTTTCATTTCATTCCTTAGATGAACCAAGACAAAAAAGGCCCCTCTGACTTTTTAGAACCAGGAAGATATAAATAGACAAAAGGGAGGGGTAAAGGAGAGCTCCCCCATTCCAAAACACACACACACACACACACACAGCCCTGACTGATTTGACAGCTAAGGTAGCTTTTTTTAAAAGCACACATACCAACAACGAAAAAACTGAAATCAAAATGCTCACGCAGCACAAGAAGGCAAACTTTAAAAGATGCCGTTGCTGAATTTTTCTAGCCCTGTGAAATTGCATCTTGGAAACTGAGTGTCACTTAAAAGCAATTTATGGTGCCTAATTCATCTCTGTTGCCCCCCCCTTCTGCCTCCCCTCTTCCCACTCTCCTATAAAGCAGATTTGGGTTTTAGCTGTTGTTGTTTTTGCCAGTGTTGATGGTTTGAGGGTTAACGTTCCATCTGGTGCCCCATGGAAAGCACATCAACAGAGCTGCTTCAGTTACAAGTAATTAGTTACTGATGGGGAGACACCACGAGGAAGGAGGGGAGGAGCAGCGGAAGAGGAGAAAGAGCTGTGTGTGTGTGTGTGTGTGGTGGGGTGACAGCCAAGAGCCAGGCAAAGGGCCATTCCACATATTACGTGGCAAGAAATGCAGGTTTTTGACTGTGTGTGCACTTAACAGGGAACAGCATGGCTGGCTAGGAGATGCTGGGAGTTGTAGTCCAACGCAACTGGAGGGCACCAGATTGGGGAAGGCAGATGTATATGATACAGCTGTGTCTCATTGACACATTATGCTTGAAAATGAACACCCGAAGCTGTTGTCTACCAAGGATATCCCACATTGCCTGAGAGAGGACTGGGTCCCAAGGCGGGCAGCCTGACTTAGCCCCATCATCCCTATTTGGTCAATCGCTCACCTCCAGTCTTGGTCATATGCCCTCTGTACACACACAGGAATTGAAATAATCAATGACATCTTTGTTATTTTATTTGTATTTTTAATATGTATTTCTTTCCTCGAATTTGGCGCCCCACTTAACTCGGCGCCCTAGGGTACTGCCTAGTTTGCCTATATGTGCCAGGCAATCTGCAGTGGGGGGGAGGTGCTCTGTCCCTCCCCCCGGAATCCTCCCTGGTCGGCTCTGCTCCGCGGTGGCTCTGCTCGCAGCTGGAGTTCCGGCCGCTGCCAGGCCTCTGCAGCCGCCATTTGCATCCTTGCATTAAGCCGTGATAGGCTACGTAAGTATTTACATAGCCTATCACAAACAAAGCCAGCCACGCAAATGGCAGCCGCTACGACGGTTGCCATTTGCGGCTGCAGCAGCCCAGCAGTGGCCGGGAGACCAGCCGGAGCCGCCACTGCCGCTGCATCCGCCGCCAAGTATGCTCCGTCCTGGGGGGATTCCGCGGGGTGGCGGGGGGGGAGACCGTTCCACCATGGATTCCAGATTCTTTAGAATCCGGCCTCATTGGAGTCCATGGTGGAATTCTCTGACATCCCTAGCCTACATGGACACACCGCCCCTGATTAGAGATAAGATGTATCCACAATCAGCCCTCAGAAATTTCACATTGGGAAGATCCTGGGGAAAGAGCTGAGCACTAAAGAATGACAACTAAAGCTGAACCAAAATTCTAGGGATGTCGGAGAATTTCTCCATGAATCTCCAGGAGGCCAAATGCCAATGCATTCGGCGCCCTGAAATTGGTGGGGAAATTCTCCGCCCCCCCGCCCCCCCCAGGATGGGACTTACCTCGTGCGAATGTCCCTCGCAATGGTGGGTCCCGGCGGCGGTTCGGTGGCGGTTTGGTGGCGGCGGCTGGTCTTCCGACCGGCTGCCGCCACCGCCATTTCCAAGTAAAGTAAAAAAACTACAAAAAAAAACGTGATAGGCTACGTAAAGATTTACATAGCCTATCACGGCTAGATTTTCAAAGTCAGCCATGATAGGCTACGTAAATCTTTACGTAGCCTATCATGGCTGACTTTGAAAAAAAAAAAAAGAACGTACACAAATGGCGGCGCCCATGGGCGCTGCCATTTGCATTCCTTATTTGGGCACGGGTAGTCTACGTAAAGATTTACGTAGACTACGGCGAAAATAAGGGCAATGCTGCATTGCCCTTATTTTTGCTGTAGTCTACGTAAATCTTTACGTAGACTACCCATGCCCAAATAAGGAACGCAAATGGCGGCACCCATGGGCGCTGCCATTTGTGAACGCGCTTTTTTTTTTTTCAAAGTCAGCCATGATAGGCTACATAAAGATTTACATAGCCTATCACGTTTGGTTTTTTTTACTTTACTTTTTTCTTTCGCAGCTGGGGAGATGGGATGCTTCCCCCCAGCCAGAACTTCGGCGGGGAGGGATGGGGCGCCTCCCCCCCGGCCAGAATTTTGGCGGGGAGGGGCGGGGCACCTCCCCACCCGCCAAGAATTTCGGGGGGAGAAACGGAGCACCTCCCCCCCTGAAAAAAGCTGCGGGATTAGGTAAGGGACTTTTGTCCATCCCTACAAAATTCTCAGAAGACGTGTTTCTTAGACAAGTCCAGAGATTTTTCTTTTCTTACTCTCCTAGAAATGAAATGCCACTTTGCAGAAGTTCCCAAAATGTTATTCCCCAGTTTTTGGTGGGTTTCACCTTCGTTTCCTCCCCCAGCCCCCAATGGCCCTGAACGATGCTAGCTATGGGGTATCGTGGAGAATGCCACATGGAAGCCCGGCTGCCCACACAGTTCTTGCTGTTGCCATTTGCAGTCTCAGTGCAAAAAAGCCCAAAGCCCTCAGGAGAAAAGAAAGAAGCTGTGCTGTGCTACAACCCTTGGCAATGGTGAGCCCTACCTGTGAGGAATCATTGGAGGATTTCTCCCCCAGTTTCTCTGCCCACAGATAGGGTGGAGAATGTTGAGAGGTCAACTGCATACAGCTCTGATTATTTACTCCATCCTGCTCTCTCCCCCAACTACAAAGCTGTCGGAGGGAACCTTCTGCATGCTGGGGAAGATGAGTGCCTGGATGCAAATGTCTCTTTGTGCCCACACAGACGTATATGCAAACAGTGCTGTGGATCACCCATATACCCTAGTTTCACAGCACTATTTTGCGTATAAGTCTATGGGCACGTGCTGCCGATCGCCATGTTTTTTAAAAACATGGCAATCGGGACAGAGATGAACAGGCCCGAGTAAGTTGCAGGCTGTGTACCGAGCATGCAGGGGGGCCTCGACTACAGCCCTGAGGTCCAGCGAGCAGGGGGGAGCTTGGTGGGCGCAGCTTGGGGGGCGTGGGCACCAGTGGTCCGACAGATTTGCTGACTGAAACGAGCGCCTGAGCCATCCCTAGTTTCCATTGCCTACTGAATGGTGGTAACCATCACATCTGTCATCCCGCCCACCTTTGGCTCTGGCCACGCCCACTGTTGGAATGCATTGCTGGGGATGGACGGACCTCCCTGCACCCACCCCATTACATTTATGCCTGTAACGCTGTGGTCATTGCCGTTTTAAGGCCACTGTTTGCATAGATGGGATACTTATGGAAAAGAACAAGCAGCCTTTGGAGTGGGAAATGGCACTCAATGAGGCCAGCCTACTTGCCCAGCTCGGCGTGCCCTGAGCCAGGCAAGCACTGGGGTCTGTGGACTGGCATTTGGGGGGCCAAGCTGGCAATTTCTCGCTGGGTTCGTGCCCCAACTGGGCAGCTGCGCCAACCCTATGCAGAGCCCGGCAAGTTTTGACTGTGGTAGGGATGGCAGAGAATTCCGCCACGGATTCCAGTGAGGCCACATTCTTTAGAATCCGGCCCCCTGGAATCCATGGCGGAACGGCCTCCTGCCCCCACCCCCCCTCGCAGAATCCCCCGGGATGGATCTTATCTGGGGCGGATGCGGCATTTTCGGTGGTGGTTCCGGCGGCGGCTACGGCAGCTGGTCTCCTGGCCAGCTGCGGCCGGGCTGCTGCGGCTGCCATTGCTGTCGTTCGAGCTGTGATAGGCTACGTAAGAATTTACGTAGCCTATCACGGCTACCCCCCAAAAAAAAACCAGCATACACAAATGGTGGTGGCTATGACGGCTGCCGTTTGCATTCCCTGTTTTTCGCTGTTCTAGCCTACGTAAATATTTACGTAGGCAATTATGGCGAAAAAAAGGGAACCGCAAATAGCGTAGTGGGCGCTATTTCCATTCTTTTTTTTCTCGCTGTTTTATCATACGTAAATATTTACGTAGGCTTTTACGGCAAAAAAAAAAGAAATGCAAATAGCGCCCACTACGCTATTTGCGGTTCCCTTTTTTTCGCCGTAATTGCCTACGTAAATATTTACGTAGGCTAGAATGGCGAAAAATAGGGAACGCAAATGGCGTCCACTACGCTATTTGCATTCCCCTTTTTTTGCCATTTTATCTTACGTAAATATTTACGTAAGATAAATCGGCAAAAAATAGGGAACACAAATGGCGGCTGCTGTAGCCGCCGCCATTTGCGTACGCTGCAGGGGTTTTTTTGTGGGTTTTTTTGATGTTAGCCGTGATAGGCAACGTAAATTTTTATGTAGCCTATCATGGCTGTCTAGCTAGATGCAAATGGCGGCCGCTATGGTGGCTGCCATTTGTGATCAAACCAGGCCGTCTGCTGCCAGAAATCCGGCTGCGGACGGCCCTGGCCGGCTACTCCGCAGCCTGGCCACGGAGCAGAGCCGGCCATCGAGGATTCTGGGGGGGAGGACCGGATTGCCTCCCCCTGCATCGAGGATTCCGTGGGGAGGGACGAACAAAGGTAAGTGAATTTCATACGTCCTTACCCCACAGTTGCCAGAGGGTCCCATGAAAGTATGGCAACGGATGTGACTTCAATAACGGGCTGGCTTAAGCAGCACCTTTCCAGATGGGCCTGTGCTGAGATCCCCACCCTGAGAATGTCTCACGCTTTCATAGATACTATTATGTTTCTATGAACCCCACCCCTTTTCTGAAGCTCTACTCCAATGACTTTGAAAATGTTTGGCAGTAAGCCAACATAGATACGATGATCCCAGCTACTTTGGCTGACCTTGAGATCTCACCAGAGGTTTATCTACTAGCCTCTCAAGTTGTGCAGTCTCAGTCAGATAATTGGTGCTGGGAAGAAGACACATAGCTAACCACTAAAAGCAACAGGCAGGCCCAGCTAGAAGGCTAGACATGAGAAGGAGCCATTTGTTGTGCACCACAAACTCCTTGAAATAACAGTTGTCTTTTGCATTTCCACTACACTCACCTCCTGGTCTACACTGATTGGCGGTGGCTCTCCAGGGTCTCAGGCAGGTCTCTTTGCCAGACCTACCTGCAGATGCCAGGGACTGAAACTGGGACCTTCTGTGTGCAAAGCAATGGTTCTATCACTGAGCTACAACCCTTCTCTAAATGGTATGAAGCACCCCAGACAGTGTGAAAAGGCCAAGACAACAAATAGAAACTAACATGCCATGCTCTCAGGGCCAGCCTAAGTCATTTTGGTTTATCCACCCTGGGTTCCTTTTCAGGGACATGTGGCTGGTGGCAGTTGTGACTCGGGTGTATGGACTCCCCCTACCTGGGTCTGCTGGGAGGTCTGTGGGGGGGAGGTGATCCGGTCCTCCCCCCCCAGAATCCTCCCTGGCCAGCTCCACTCCACAGCGAGTCCACAGAGCCGCCCGCCGGCCAGGGCCGGCTGCTGCTGGACTTCCGACCGCGGCTGGTCTATGGATGCAAATGGCCATTTGCGTCCTTCCCTTTGGCCATGATAGGCTACGTAAATCTTTACATAGCCTATCACGACAAAGGGAGGCATGCAAATGGTGTAGCGGACGCCATTGGTGTCCTTCCATTTTTGCCGTGATAGGCTACGTAAATCTTTACGTAGCCTATCACGGCCAAAGGGAGGCACGCAAATGGCGTCCGCTATGCCATTTGCATGCCTCCCTTGGCCGTGATAGGCTACATAAAGATTTACGTAGCCTATCACAGCAAAAAGGGAAGGACGCAAGCGGCATCTGCTATGCCGGATGCCATTTTGCTTCTGCACGGAGCAGCGGATGGACCCGGCCGAATCCGGAGCCGGCGGTGCCAGCCTGCCAGGTAGGATCCAGCTGGGTCAGACTTGGCGGGGTGGGGTGGTCCATTCCCCCATGGACTCCAGGGGCCCCGAATTCTAAGAATCCGGCCTCATTGGAGTCCATGACGGAATTCTCCGTCATCCCTAGTTGTGACCCAACATCCTTTACAAGATGGCAAGGGATCCTGGGGAGCACTTCTTAGGTGGCACATCCACTGGGATCTCACAAAGACCAAGAGGCAAGATGTGAACAAGTTGATAATGAGAAAAGGCAGAACTACTGCTATTTTGCCCACAAACAGAATTGTGTTTGATCTGGGAAAAGTAGAACAAATTATATATGATTGGACTTGCAGCCTGGGACAGGTAAGAAAATGATAAGAGGACACCTAGATACTTCAGGTTTAGGTTCAAGTTCAGGTTCTCTTGGGCCAGATCGATGATGTCCCAGGGCAGTGAAGGAGCTTGCAGATATACTTTCAAAGCTGCTGTCTGCAACCTTTGTGAATTCCTGGAGAATATGTGAGGTGCCAGAAGAGTGGAGACCGGCAAATATTGTCCCTATGTTCAAAAAGAGGGAAAAGATGGAACCAGGAAACTACAGATTGGTCAGATGCTGGGCAAAATTCTACAGCATCGGTCAGTGTGTGAGCATCTAGAAAAGAATGCATTGATTACTAGGAGCCAGCATAGGTTTACCAAAAGTAAGGAGACCAACCTTCTCTCTCTCTCTCTCTCTCTCTCTCTCTCTCTCTCTCTCTTTGATAGTGTTACCAGTTTGGTAGATCATGGGAATGCCAAGGGTATAGTATATCTTGATTTCAGCAAACATTTTACAGAAGTCTCCTGTGATACCCTTGTTGACAAGATGGTAAAACATGAGCTGGATGTAGGGATGTACAAAAGTCACTTACCTTTCATGGATTATGTTGATGGTGGGGGGAGGCGTTCCGTCCCTCCCCCCGGAATCCTCGAAGGGGGGGAGGCGCTCCGGTCCTCCCCCCCAGAATCCTCCGCAGCTGGCTGTGCTCCGTGGCAGCTCCGCGGAGCAGCCAGCCAGGCCCAGCCAGGCCAGAGCTGTCTGCGGCCGGAATTGCGGCCGCGGAGGGCTCTGGGAAAAACAAAAACAAAAACCGCATACACAAATGGTGGCGGCTATGGCCACCGCCATTTGTGCTCCTTATTTTTGCCATCTTAATCTACGTAAATATTTACGTAGACTAAGATGGCGAAAATAAAGGGAACGCAAATAGCGTAGCGGATGCTATTTGCGTTCCCCTTATTTTCGCCGTCTTAGTGTACGTAAATATTTACACAGACAAAGACGGCCCAAAATAAGGAATGCAAACGGCGGCGGCTGTAGCTGCCACCATTTGCGTACGCCTTTTTTTTTTTTTAACCCAGATGTTTTAGGCTACGTAAAAACTTATGTAGCCTATCACGTCTCTGAAAAAAACAAAAAAACTGCAAATGGCGGCGGCAGCAGCCAGTCAGAAGATCCGCCCCAGGTAAGTCTCGTCCCAGGGGGGATCCACGGGGGGGCGGGGGGGCAGGCCGTTCCGCCACAGATTTCGGGGGGCTGAATGCACTGGCATTCGACCTCACCGAGATCCGTGGCGGAATTCCCTGCCATCCCTAGCTGGATGATGCAACTGTTAGGTGGATCCACGGCTGGTTGAAAAACTGTACCAGTGAATGCTCATTAATAGCTCAGCACCCTCCTGGAGGGAAGTCTCTGTCCTTGGCCCTGTGCTGTTCAACACTTTTCATACGTGGTTTGGATGAAGGCATAGAGGGAATGCTTGCATATCAAATATGTAGACAGTACAAGACTGGAAGGGATAGCTAACACCACAGAAGATGGAATCAAGGTTCAAAATAACCTTGACAGGCTGGAATGCTGGGCTGAAACCCAGAAGATGTAATTCATCAGAGGTAAATAGTAATTCTGCATTTAGGAGGGGAAAAAATCAAAGGCAGCAATACATAGGTTGCATTAACAAAAGCATAGCATTCAGATTATGGGAAGTAATACTTCCAGTGGATTAGAATGCACAGAGCAAGCATGTACTATAGTTCCCACAATAACAGACGATGACCACAGAAATTGTTGTGACTATGGGCAAACGCGTTGACTTTGACTTGGAGATCTGGTTTGCAATGGGGACGGAACATTTTCATGTTGGAAAATTCTTTCAAACTCCTCGCCACACCTCAGAATGGGAAGCCAAAGGTGGCCCTTGGTTACATGATTATTATTATTTTTTAAAAAAATATTTATAAGCTGCCAGGAGGGGATTCAACATGGGCACCACCACCACCAAGCTCTGGCCAAAGGTGGAACTGAAAGGCAGACCAGAAAGACCAGCACGACAGCCTCTTGCACAATGACAGGCCAAAGCAGGTCATGTAAAAAAGGCCTGCTCTGTAGAAAAACGTTTGGCTCAGGTTCTCTCTGCAATCTTTAAACTAGAACTGGACAGGACAACCTTTCAAATAGAAGATGACTTCAAATAGAGGACAGTCCTCTGTAAAAGAGGGCATATGGCTACCCTAGGTAGGATGTCAATGGCCAGTGCAACATCTTTCTCCACTCTCTGCTACTGCCTTCTGAATGTACAGCTCTGAGCCAATAAGTGCAACCACTGTCACTCCACCACTTACAGTGTCATTCCTACTAAACAAGCATGTGCATGCATGCACACATGCAGACATACTTCCAGCCACCCTCTGCAATTAATTAATTAATTAATTTATTAAATTTATTAATCCCCCATCTGGCTGGTCACCCAACCACTAAGGGCGATGTACAACATATAATAAAACAGTTTAAAACAATAAAATTCTACAATAAAAACGTTTTCTAAAATACCCTAACCCACCCCAAATGCCTGTCTGAACAACCACGTTTTTAATGCACGGCAGAAGCTTATTAAAGGGGGGGCATGACGGAGTTCCTTAGGGAGGGAGTTCCACAGAGTGGGGGCCACCACAGAAAAGGCCCTCTCCCTCATCCCCACCAGTCTAGCTGTCCTGATATGTCCCAAGATGAAGGCCAAGTTCCTGTTCTTTCAGATGCATCTTTTCACCCACTCAGTGCAAGGGGGCTGGGATCTTCCACCAACAGGAGATGCCATTTCAGTTTGCCAGATCCCATCTTAGCCTCCCCCGCTCTTGCTCGCTCGCTCAGCTGCCCGCCTGGGCACGTGCCAGAACCCCAGAGGCTCCGGAGCTCATGCCTTGAGTGAAGCAGCAGCCGCTGCTTTAACATGAGGTGCCAGTGGAAATGCCTCCCGCCTTGAAGTGCCCACTCGCCGGCTTGGCTGAGATCCCCAGAGAGGAGCCCTGTGAGTGACAGGCCACAAAAAGAGGGTTGCGCAGCACAATGTCCTAGGAGCAGGGATGTGTGAATCAGCAAAGGTGGAGCTCACTGAAGTTCTCCAAATTCCATCTCAAAGCTCCTTCTGACTCTAGTCTGTATCAGGTTGCGAGTGTGGGTTTTATTCTTTTTGCATGAAAATCCGTGTGCATTTTTGTGCGTAGTTTTCCAAAGGTATGCATTTTGTGCATACATTTGGAAAAATACGCACAAAACGCTGTAATGTGTTTAAATATGCTTTAGTCAATGGGACAAGAATGTGTACATTTCAAAGATGTGCACGAGAGATGCATACATTTGGAAAAATATGCACAAAAATGCACACAGATTTTCATGCAAAAAGAACAAAACCCAGATTTGCAATCTGATACAGACTAAAGTCGGAAGGATCTCTTGTGCACATCTTTGAAAGGTACACATACTTCTCCCATTGATTAAAGCATATTTGTGTGCATTTTTCAGAAGTACAACTTTTTCATGTGCATTTTTCAAATGTACACATGCTATTCAATGTATTTATTTTGGTCCGGGAATCACATTGCAAGCTTGGAAATGTGCAGACTTCAACCACAGATTGCGTCTGAGTCCGTGTTCAGTTCGGAAGGTGCAAACTAGGTAAATCCTGATGAAAAATGGACTGAAACAAATGTCTCATACATCCCTTCCTAGGAGCAGGAGGCATCTTCAGATCTAATCCAGTCCCAGGGAAGTACTCTGTTGCAAGATTGTTGTCTCCCGGGAGGACAGATTAGAGACGTGACTGAAAGGTTGCCTGCACTCATAAAGCCCACTGACAGGTATCCCTTTCTTCTCATCCATGTGGGAACAAATGATACCGCCAAGCGGAGCTACGAAGAGATCACGTCAGACTTTGAAGCTTTGGGAAGGAAACTCAAGAACTTTGGGGCCCAGATAGTTTTCTCATCCATCCTTCCAGTAGTTAGAAGAGCGATAGAAAGGGAACGAAAAATACTCCGGGTGAATGGCTGGCTACGAAGGTGGTGCCGACGAGAGAGATTTGGATTCTGGGACCACGGGCTATACTTCCTGGAAGATGGGCTGTTGGCTAAGGATGGGTCGCACCTCACAAAGGCTGGGAAGAATGTGTTTGGCCACAGCACGAAGAACTTCATCAGGAGGGCTTTAAACTGAATCCTACGGGGAAGGGAGATGTAATGTTGAGGGTAACAATGGATGTAGGCGCATGCACTGCAATGGAGGGAACAGCTCTGATAGCGCCCAATAATAGTCTTCAGACACATGTAGGAAGAAAGCCAGACTATGAAGCACATGGTCTTCGATGTCTATATACTAATGGCCAGAGTATGGGAAACAAACAGAACGAATTTGAACTCTTAATGCAAGAGGGAAATTATGACCTGATAGGTATAACTGAGACTTGGTGGGATGACTCTCATGACTGGAATACAGCAACTGAAGGATATAACTTGTTCAAAAAGAACAGGAGGAACAGAAAGGGAGGTGAGGTTGCACTGTATGTGAAAAATACATATCTCTGCACAGAAATACAGGAGGAGGAGCTTGGTAGCCCCATCAAGAGCATCTGGGTTGAAATAAATGGAGCAAAGAATAAAAGGAACCTGGTGGTCGGAGTCTACTACCGGCCACCCAATCAAGGAGAAGACAAGGATGAAACTTTTGAAAAGCAAATAGCCAATGTTTTAAGGAAGCATGATGTAGTAGTAATGGGGGACTTCAATTTCCCCGATATTTGTTGGGAGACAAATTCTGCAAAACATGGCCCCTCCAGGAAATTCCTGACTTGTGTGGTAGATAACTTCCTCATACAGAAAGTAGAAGAAGGAACTAGAGGATTGGCTATCCTTGACTTGATCCTAACCAACAGAGATTATCCAACTTAGTGGATAAAGTTAGGGATGGGGGAGAATTTCTCCCCGAAACTTCGGGGGGCTGAGTGCCAATGCATTTGGCCCCCCGAAATCGGCGGTGAAATTCTCCGCCCCCCCGGGATGGGACTTACCTTTCACGAATGTCCCTCCCGGCGGCGGGTCCCGGTGGCGGTTCGTTGGGTCTTCGTCAGGGGCAGGGGCGGCAGCTGCTCTTTCGACTGGCTGCTGTCGCCGCCATTACAAGTGCAGTAAAAAAAAACACAAAACCCCGTGATAGGCTACGTAGACTACAGGGACCAAATAAGGAACGCAAATGGCGGCTCCCTATGGGGGCCGCCATTTGCGTACGCGCTTTTTTTTTCCCCCCAAAGTCACCCGTGATAGGCTATGTGACGATTTACGTAGACTATCACGGCTGACTTTGGAGATCTAGCCATGATAGGCTACGTTAATCGTTACGTAGCCTATCACGGGGGTGGTTTTGTTTTTTTTTGTTTTTTTCGCGGCCGGGTAGACGGGGCGCTTCTACCTGGCCTGAATTTCGCCAGCGAGGAATGGGGCGCCTCCCGCCTGGCCTGAATTTCGGCCGGGCGAGGCGGGGCGCCTCCCCCCCTCGCATGAACTTCGGGGGGAGAAGCGAAGCACCTCCCCCCCACCGCGAAGCAAGCTTCGAGGACAGGTAAGGGACTTTCGCCCATCCCTAGATAAAGTAGGAGTTACAGGAACTCTGGGGGAAAGCGACCATGTTGTACTTGAGTTCTTGGTTTTAAGGGAAGCAAAAGCTGAATGCAGTCAAACGCGTACCCTGGATTTTAGGAAAGCTGATTTTAATAAACTCAGAACAATGATTAGTAAGGTCCCATGGCAAGCGACGCTAATGAGAAAAGGAGTCCAAGATGGGTGGGAGCTTTTAAAAAAGGAAATTCTCAAGGCACAACCACAAACCATTCCAACAAGAAGAAATGGTGGAAGACAACAGAAGAAGCCAATGTGGCTTCACAAAAAGCTTAGGGATGACCTGAAAACAAAAAAGGACACATATAGGAAGTGGAAAGAAGGCCAAGTAACAAAGGAAGAGTACAGGCAGATAGCACAGAATTGCAGGGATGGCGTCAGGAAGGCTAAAGCTGAGAATGAGCTGAGGTTAGCAAGGGATGCTAAAAACAACAAAAAGGCTTTCTTCAGCTACATGCATAGTAAAAGGCAGAGGAAAGAAATTGGTGGTTCAGCTATTAAATAAGGATAGCAAAACAATAACAGATGACAAAGAAAAGGCAGAGGTGCTCAATTCCTACTTTGGCTCAGTCTTCTCCCAAAAGAGGGTCCGTGACCCCCTGGCAAAGGCGAAGTACAGGCTGAAGGGGCAGGATTGCAGCTTGAGATCGATAGGCATATGGTCAAGGAACACCTAATGACTTTGAATGAGTTCAAATCTCCAGGGCCAGATGAACTGCATCCTAGAGTAATAAAGGAACTGGCAGAAGAACTCTCAGAACCGCTGTCTATTCTCTTTGAGAAATCATGGAGGACGGGGGAAGTGCCAGATGACTGGAGGAGGGCTAACATTGTCCCTATCTTCAAAAAGGGTAAAAAGGAGGAACCTGGGAACTACAGACCAGTCAGTCTGACATCAATCACTGGGAAAATTCTGAAGCAGATGATAAAGGAATCCATCTGGAAGCACCTTGACAACAATGCCATGATTACTCGAAGCCAACATGGATTTGTCAAAAACAAGTCCTGCCAGACAAATCTGATCTCATCTTTTGATCAAGTAACCTCCCTTGTAGACCGTGGGAATGCTGTAGACATCATATACCTCGACTTCAGCAAAGCTTTCGACAAAGTGCCCCATGATATCCTGATGAGCAAACTAGCTCAAAGTGGGCTAGATGAAACAACGATCCGGTGGATCCACAGTTGGCTACAGAATCGGACTCAAGGAGTGCTTATCAATGGGACCTTCTCAAACTGGGGAGAGGTAACAAGTGGGGTACCGCAGGGCTCAGTCCTGGGCCTAGTGCTCTTCAACATTTTTATTAATGACTTGGAGGAGGAGGTGCAGGGAATGCTGATCAAATTTGCAGATGACACAAAATTGGGCGGGATAGTTAATACTTTGGAAGACAGAAACAAAATTCAAAGTGATTTGGATTGACTGGAGTGCTGGGCAGAAAAGAACAGAATGACACTTAATAGGGATAAATGCCAAGTTCTGCACCTAGGAAAAAGAAATCAAATGCACAGTTACAAGATGGGGGATACATGGCTCAACAACACTACAAGCGAGAAGGATCTTGGAATTGTTGTAGATCACAAGCTGAATATGAGCCAACAATGTGATGTGGCTGCAAAAAAGGCAAATGCTATTTTGGGCTGCATTAATAGAAGCATAACTTCCAAATCCCGGGAAGTACTAGTTCCCCTCTACTCAGAACTGGTTAGGCCTCATCTGGAGTACTGTGTCCAGTTCTGGGCACCACACTTTAAGAAGGATGCAGACAAGCTGGAGAGGGTTCAGAGGCAGGCAACAAAGATGATCAGGGGACTGGAAACAAAGCCCTATGAAGAGAGACTGAAAGAACTGGGCATGTTTAGCCTTGAGAAGAGAAGACTGAGGGGAGATAGGATAGCGCTCTTCAAGTACTTGAAAGGCTGTCACAGAGAGGAAGGCCAGGATCTCTTCTCGATCATCCCAGAGTGCAGGACACGGAATAATGGGCTCAAGTGACAGGAAGCCAGATTCCGGCTGAACATCAGGAAAAACTTCCTGACTGTCAGAGCAATACGACAATGGAACCAATGACCTGGGGAGGTGGTGGGCTCTCCCACACTGGAGGCCTTCAAGACGAGGCTGGACAGCCATCTGTCAGGGATGCTCTGACTTGGATTCCTGCATTGAGCAGGGGGTTGGACTTGATGGCCTTGTAGGCCTCTTCCAACCCTACTATTCTATGATTCTAAGATTTCTCAGGTTTCAAAGGCAATTTGGTTATCTCAGAAGATTTGCACTGGGATGCAGAATGAGGCGTGCCCAAGTGATGGAAGGAGATCACATGGTTTCCTGGAACTCCCATAATGTTTTACTGGATCTCTAAGTTCAGTGATGAATAAAATGTTTTGTATGGAATATCATAAAGTTGCGTCAGTATGCTGTACTGTCAGCATTGGGCTGTAGAGAAGTCAAGGCTGGGCAGGACTTGTGTACCTCCAAGTAGCCTGCTAGTCCTGATGGCTAGCCACCAGTACCAGAGGCAGTATGGCTATGTACACCAGTTGCTGGGGAACATGGGTGGGAGGGCACTGTTGCACTCATATCCTGCTTGTGGGTTTCCCATGGGCAGCTGGTTGGCCACTGTGTGAGCAGGATGCTGAACTAGATGGACCCTCGGTCTGATCCGGCAGGTCTCTTCTTATGTTCTTATGATAGACGAATCTGTCAGTTTCAGTTTCTCCCAGTTTCTAATTTTTCCAGTCTTCAATTTGGTTCTCCTCAAACTTTGAGAATTGCTCCAGTCTTATGTTTGGTTCATCCTAAATGTTAAGATTTTTTTTTAAAGTTCACATGAAAATTCATAAACATTTTTGTGCATATTTCTCCTAATACATGCATTTATGGCACACATTTTTGCCTAATATGTACATTATTGCAAGCAATTTTCCTAATATAATGCATTTTTCTACGTTATTTTTAATAACAAACATATTTTTGTATGCCTTTTTTAATTGGAGACCTCTATTGCAAAATTCGGAGGAGTGTGAATTTTTTCTTTTCTTTTTTAAATTAGTTTTTCTTTTATTAATTTTTTTAATAAGTAAAACATCAATAAACTATATAACAACTTGTTCTGAATTCACTGACTATAGTCTGCCATCAATATCCAGTGTCAATTTTGAAAGATAACTGAGTTTTGGTTCTTGTAATGGTTTTAATGTGCAAAAAGTAGGTAAATCCTCATTAAAATGCAAACTGAATGAATTTCCCCCCAACCTCTACCTACAAGTTGAGGGGATGGCATGCTGTTTCCAAAGATTCTTTGGCCAGGATCAACACCGTGGGAGCAAGCCAAGGCGAGTGGGATACAAGGAGGTTACAGAGCAGACAGGGAAAGAGTCACCTTCAAAGAAGAGGGCAAACCAGATGGGTAAGGCCTAAACAGAGTTTCCAGGTATGACCTGGAAGCATTTGTAACCAGGCTGGGAGAGCCAATGGGGTGCCTTGTGGGTGGAACCTTGCTTGAGCCCCCTTTTGCCCCCAGCTCCACACCAGCAAAGGGCACACGTGCAAAGACTGGACGTTCCTGGTTCAAGCTCCGGCTGATCTTAATTTGCTTAATTTCAGTTGTTTAATTTTATTATTGGCCATTAGTTGGTGGGGTGGGGGGTGTTGCTGCTGCTGCTTTTGGCTTGTTGATAACTCCAGTATCCGACTTGATCATGCTGCACCAGTTGAACCCACCGCTGGCGCAACTGGTAGTTAATGCTTCATACAGGAACCCCAGAAATGAGTGTCGGTGGTGGTCCTTTCCAGATTGGGACAAGCCACTGGAACTCTCTTCTGAGAGACGCTGAAGTGATGCTTGGGTGGATGGAGAGCCTGGGAGATATAAAGCCAGTGGCATCAACTCTCACATAAGCGAGGATGGTTGAACTAGCTGGTGCATTTTAAAATGGAGGAGAGGGCTGTAATTGGCGGGGGGGGGGATGGGAAAGCAAGCAGGAAGCTGTGCAGAAGGTTTGGAGAGCCAAACAAAATGATGCAGGCAAGCCAGCTTGGAAAGGATTCCCCAAAGCTTCCACACCTCAAAGTTCATCATTCTGGAAGGTATACACTTGATGTTCCATTCTTCTCTCCAAGCTAGGGAAAAGAAGTCGCTGCAAGTTACTGGATCTTCTCTCCCCCCCACCCCCAGCCCCAAGCTCCATTCCCTCACCGCATATGGCATCTTTGTAAAGCATTCAAAATGCTAATTCCTAGCAGATGCCTTACAAAAATCTCTGTGGTGCGTCTTTCTCTTTTCTCTCTCTCATGGCCTTGCTCGCCGCCAGATCCTTTCCCATTCAGCCTATGAAGGAGGCTGTGGAGCACTCTGGGGTCGACGGGAGATCGGGGCCAGAAAGGGAAGGCAGCATCCAAATGCTCCATCTAATTCTCAGAGCCTCACTGGGGGCATCAGTCTGGGGTTGGAGCGGGCAACTACAGAGGGTTGAGGGGGCAGCACCGGCCACCCAGGAACCCTGTGGGGGCTGCTCTCCTGTCTCCTTCCCACCACCACTGGAAGGGGCCACACCACTGGCATCCCAGTGACTTTGCTGGGAAGAAAGGTGCACAAGCCCCTGTCTGGCGCCCCATTCTCCATGCTCCTGGTTCCTCAGAAGAATCACTGGCACACAAATAGCCATAGCTGGCCACATGTAGCCTGCAGGTCATGTGCTGCCCACTCCCGATCTAGGGGGACCCTGCTCCTTTCGTTTCAATTTAGCATAAAACTGGAAGGACCCTCGATCTCTGCCAGAATTTACAGAATTATCAACAAACCTACTCCATGGCCGTGGGTGAAACCTGATCTCCCATCACTGTCCTGTGATAAACTCTGCCTGCCCATTATTGTCAAGACGGGGCATAGCCCGACAGACCAATCTGTGCAATGTCGTATAGCTTGATTGTATTCAGCGTCACCGGCAGAGGCCTCTTAGGGCTGTTACCCCCTCCGCAGGAAACGCCGGCCTCCTGTGTTTCCACAGTGGCTCAACCCTTTTGAAGGAGAAACACCTGTAGGCAGAACATAGATGGAGCCTTGGCCATGTTTTCTGGGGGTTTCCCAGCGGAGGGGCCACTTGCAATCCCCCCACTGGGAAGAGGTGGGAAATCCAGTTTGGCCATTGAGCAGCGGTGCAGTGGAGCCAGGGCTCACAGCAGTGCAGCCACTGCAGGCTGGGGGCTCTGATTTCAGTGGGGCTGTGAATCCGCTCTGTGTTTCAGTCAGAAGGAGTCAGAACTCTAAGGGAGGTATCCAAGGTGCTGAACCCACTTCAGGGATTGGTTTCAGCTCCTTTAGAGTTCTAAAGCACTGCCCCCTTTTTATTAGCGGGGACACTGACGTCATCAGCCACCCCCTCCTTGTTTCCTCTGAGCCTTGCTGCAGTCCTCACAGTAGCCTGGCATGGGTGGAGGGTGGTATGAGTTTTGCCAGCATTTATGAATTATTCCCTCTGTAGTGCAAAGTATGGGGGGGGGGGCTTGGTCTTGAATGAGCAATTCAGACCCATTTGGTTTAAAAAGGTCTGCTCCTGGTAGAGATGAAAACTCCTTGAACTCGTTTTTGGTTATGGACCACATATATGTGGCCTGCATTTTTAGACCCTCCTGGGGGGGGGGGGCTATGGGGGCTGTCATGATGAGCATCTGCACCTCACGATGCACCATGATGCCACTGCCATTAAGGCAACGTGAAGGAACAGGCAGCACGAGGCATTTGTGGCAACTGCTTCCTTCCTTCATTTTGGCGTAACGTCCCAGGCTGCGGTACTTTTGCAGTAGGGTTTTACTACAGGTACTTCACAGATTCCAGTTGCTGTTATTATGAGTCACTTGTTGTGGAAATCAAAGAATGAACCAAATGTTGTGACTCATCCTAAATCTTACAGACAGGACACACACAGCTAGATCCCAGAAGGGAAGGGAAGGGAAGGGAAGGGAAGGGAAGGGAAGGGAAGGGAAGGGGGATTCACCATGGTTGGGTTGTGGGGTGCGTTTTTAGATGTGGTCCTTACAGTGCCATCCTACACATGTCTATTCAGAAGTAATTCCCATTGAATTCAATGGAGCCCCAAGGTAAGTGTGAATAGGATTGCAGTCTGTCTCAGCTCGACTAAGGATACCTATTGAAAACCACTAAATGCAGATGCCAAGTACCTTTTATCCACTGACAATCACGGAATGAGTAACAAGAAGTACTTTATCCACCTTTTCAATGCATCTGTTTACTTCTAGCTGAACTGGTGGTTGTAATCTTGGTTTGTCATTATGGAACCAAGGGATATACTTACGGAGAAAAACTTATACCTGGAGGTGGTGGTGCTGGGGGACAACCGCTTGGCCCCATAACTTATAGGATGTTATTCTCTCCACCTAGCAGAAATTCAGGGGAAACCTCTGGCACTCTGGTGCTCTCTGTAGATTGGTGGATCCTTCCAAAGATCATGGCTGCTCTTGCCTGAGAAGAAAAGAAGATATAGGTTTCTCTAGCAGAGAAGCTAGAGCAAAGGGAGTTTTGCGTCAGCAAAGGGAGTCAGCAAAGGGTCAGCAAAGGGAATTTTCCCCAACTGTCTCCACACTGCCCAAAGACAGTGTTGGGGGCATTAGAACGGGTGGTGGTGGGGAAATCTAATGGCAGCTGATTTGAAGACTAGTTGCGTACATAGGGTTTGATTCTCTCACTGTCTCTTTGTGTGAAGAACCATTTCCAATTGTCTGTCCTGCACCTATTGCCAATCCGCATCATGGATTGGCACCCAGTTCATGTGATAAGAAAGGGAGAACATTTTTCTGCCCATGCTGTTCAGAATTTTAGAGTTGACTGTTGTCCCCTGCAGCCGCCTCCTCCTCTTCCTCCGCCGCCTCTTCTTCTTCTTCTTCTTCTTCTTCTTCTTCTTCTTCTTCTTCTTCTTCTTCTTCTTCTTCTTCTTCTTTAAAGGTTTATAGTTGTCCCTCTTAGAGAAGTTGCTCCAATCCAGTGATCATTTCAATTGCTCCTCAGCTCAGAGTAGGGTACCTTGCTGAAGGAGGGATAGCTTCCCACTCCTCTTCCTCCAGGCCTCTGATACTGTCCTTATCTTCCACTGGTAATGAAACTGAAGAGCAAAATGGGTTTTCAGGTACTCACACCAAATTCTGTCAATCTGCTTAGTCCAGATTGCATCCTCAGTGTTGCAGAAGGAGGATCAATGTGGCTTCTGCAAAGGCAAGTCCCATCTCAAAAGGGAAGTACGGATTTGGTTAAATCCATTCCATCTGGGTTTTGTGGGCTCTCAATTTCATTTGGTCATCTGCTTGTTGACAGAATCAGATATTTTTACCATAATTTTATTCTACTTGCGCTCATGCGCATTAGCGCTCATGCGCATTAGTGCAAGTCCACCCTAGCACTAATGCACACTTGCACAAATGTGCAAAATCACATTAGTTAATGTGAACTAGTGCAACCCCCTGTCCCAAAGTGAAAAACCAGTCTGAAGTCTGCAGAATTCAAGTGAGTCAGGAAAAGTCAATCTGCTGTGGAATCATGAGGTCAGATCCACTGAAATCTGTACTCATTTGAATTTGTTGTGGAGTTCTCCGACATCCCTACCTCTCACTACCTGTTAGAGTTCTTTGAGCGTGCCAATTGGAATGGTGGGGGTCGGGTGGGGAATCTGGTAGACACTGTGTACTTGGAATTCCAAATGGCCTTTGACAAAGTCTCTCATCAGAGACTCCTGAGCAAACTTAGCAGTCATGGGATAACAGGAGAGGTCCTCTTAGGGACTGGTAGCAGGTTAAAGAACAGAAAGCAGAGAATAGGAATAAGTGGTCATTTCTTGTAATGGAGGGATGTAAACAGTGGGTTCCTCCAGGGATCTGCTTTTTAACCTGTTCAGAAATGATCTGGGGGTGAGTGGTAAGGTGGCCAAGTTTACTGATGACATGCAATTATTTAGGGTGGTTAAAACACAAAGGGATAGTGATATCTCCAAATTGGGGAAACGGGTATTGAAATGTAGCTCAATGTAACCTATTGTAAAGTAATGCACATTGGGGAAAGAAAGCCTCAGTTCACCTATACAGTATGGGGTCTGAGCTGACAGTAATTGACCAGGAAAGCAGTTTTGGGGTTGTGGTGGATAGCTTGATGAAAAATGTTGACCTAGTGTGAAAAAGGCAAAGTCCATGTTGGGAATCATTAGGAAAGAAATCCCCCCCCCCCCAGCATGGTTTGACACACTTGGAAAACTGTGTACAGTTCTGGACACCTGAAAGATATTGTAGAGCTGGAAAAGGTGCATAAAAGGGCAACTTCACTGGGGCAGGGAGGAGAGATATGGGGTCCACATATCTCTCCCATGGATTAAAAAAGCCCTGCTTGGGAAATGTGAGTTTGATCTGAAAAAATGACCAAAGGGGAAAGCCTCAGCAGCTGGATGCCCCAGGCTGCTCCATGTTAAAACATGACCTTAGACAATATAATGACAGAAATCTAAGCTGTAATTTGAGCTCAAGTTCTCCCTGTACAAGCAATTATCTTTCCAACCAAGGACCACTAGGGGGCAGCAGTTGCTTACTGATTTTTATCAGGGAGGGTAGGTGGGTGGGAGGACGGAGAAAGACGCAGGGGGAGGGCTGTGATTACTGGAGAGAGAAGAAAAGGCTGAGCTTTGAAAGGAGCCAGCATCCACATCTGTCTGTGACAGGAGATTTTCAGGTGTAGGGATGCATGAGAATGTTGTTTTTGCTTGCAAAACAGGAGATCATGTCCCATTGGAAGCTAGGGTTATCAGAGGATTCCACCACGGATCTCAGTGAGGCTGAATGCCAGTGCATTCGGCTCCCCGAAATCCATGGCTGAACGAAGCCCCCCCGCCCCACCACCCCGCGAAAGATGCGCAAAACGGAGCACTTACCTGGTGCCGTCCACGCTGCTTTGCGAATGTAGGGATGTACAAAACTCCCCTTACCTGGCTCTGCCGGGTTCCGCTGGGGGGGTGAGGTGCTCCGTCCCTCCCTCCGGAGTCCTCGCCGGCCCGCTCTGCTCCGCGGGGATTCCGCGGAGCCGCCGGCCAGCTCTGCCAGGAGCCGGACATCCAGCCGCTGGCTAGCAGGGACGCAAATGGCGGTGGCCATAGCTGCCACCGTTTGCGTCCCTGTAGTTAGCCGTGATAGGCTACGTAAATACTTACATAGCCTATCACGTCTGGCTTAAAAACAAACAAACACGCGTGTACGCAAATGGCTACACTATTTGCGTTCCCCTTATTTTCTCCGTCTTAGTCTACGTAAATATTTACGTAGACTGAGATGGCCAAAAATAAGGATCACAAATGGCGGCGGCCGTAGCCGCCGCCATTTGTGTACGCGTTTTGTTTGTTTTTTAAGCCAGACGTGATAGGCTACGTAAGTCTTTATGTAGCCTATCACGTCTTGTAAAAAAAAACAACCCCCCGACAAGACTGCAAATGGCGACGGCGGCAGCCGGTCAGAAGACCAGCCGCTGCAGCCACCGCTGCCGCCGGAGCTGCTGCCGCTGCCGCCCGGAAGATCCGCCCCAGGTAAGTCTCGTCCCGGGGGTATCCGCGGGGGGGGCGGGGGGATGGCAGGCCGTTCCGCCACAGATTTCAGGGGGCATTCAGCCCCACCGAGATCCGTGGCAGAATTCTCTGCCATACCTATGCGAATGGCGGCCGCGTCTGCGGCTCCCATTCGTTTCCCCATTTTTGCCATGATAGGCTACGTAAATACATACGTAGCCTATCACAGCTAATGCAGGGACGCCATTTGCATCCCTGCAGAGGCTGTGATAGGCTATGTAAATATTTACGTAGCCTATCACGGCAAAGAAAGTGAATGCAAATGGCGGCTGCCATAGCTAACGCCATTTGCGCCCATTTTTTTGCCATGATAAGCTACGTAAATATTTAAATAGCCTATCATGGCGAAAAAACAGGAACGCAAATGGCGGCCGCTGTAGTCACCGCCATTTGTGTCCGCAGGCTCTGCATGTCTGCGAATGCACCCGGCTGGCGGCTCCGCGGAGTTTTCGTGGAGCAGAGCCAGCCAGGTTAGGATTTCGGGGGGAGGTGCGGAGCGCCCCCCCACCGCGAATCACCCCTTCGAAAAGGTAAGTGACTTTCGCACATCCCTACTGGAAGCTCCAAACATGAGCATGAGTGTGAGCACATGTCTGCTGAAAATATTCGCAAATTGTCGGACATGTGCTCAGGTTTGTCTTGTTCCTGAATCCCACTTCAATTCTCAGTACACTAAATCGGCCCTACTTTAGTCTATGGTGGAAATTTGTGCAAATTTGGGTAGATTTGCACAAATTTGGGTAAATTTGCACAAATCTCCTGTTCTTTCACTGCTCGATTTGTGCAAGTTTCCCATCCACACAGAGGGAGCAGCAATTGCAAATGAGAACAAGACATGGGCACGAGACGAGTGGCGAGGCAATGTTCGGAGCATCCTGGAGATCTTGACTGCTGCTCATCTGCCCATCCCTCGGTGGGTACCACTTCCCTGATCATTAAGCTGAGGCTGGGATTTATCTGGATACACTCAAGTGGATGCAGCAAGGGAAGCCACTGAAGAGATGGAACAAGATGCAACTTTGCATGCTTGGGTACCCAACAGATCGTCCGACCCTGGGATTCAGAACAACAACACATTTTATAATGTTCGGTTGGAACTGATGCTCACCCAAGAGACCAAAGGGGAGGTGGGCAGACTTTCTTAATTGAATGTGAGCTGTTAGGCATCAGGCTTGGTTTCCTTTAAGCCCCCCGGAGACAGCATAGCAAGCAAAAGAAAACATTCTGCGAAGGAAAGGAAGGGGTTGTTTCTAAGTGGTGCAGAAGCACTGATGTTCCCATGGAGCTCTCCTGCACACAAGGACTTAGTTCAGCTTTCCCAAACCTGGCAACCCCCAGATGTGTTGGAAATGCAACTCTCACCCCCCCCCCAGCCAGCCTATGCTGGGAGTCGTAATCCAACACACCTGGGAGGTGCCAGGTTGGGGAAGACTGGCTTAGCCAGCCCTTCCTGTGGAGGTACCAAATCCAGAAGCGCATGCCTTTGGACGCGCAGATATGTGGCCACCATTGAAACGAGTGTGGCCCCCACCCACATGCACAAGTCATGAACGAGGAAGTCGGGGTTCATGCATGGCTCTGGATCAGGGCAACCTGTTTTGTTTCTAACAAATATTGGGGTCAAACGCCACACCATGTTAATCACATTGCATCGGGCCATGTACTGCTGCATTGTTCTTTCTATCATGATTTTCGGCATATCTTTATTACTCCTATTTTACAAGGAATACCTGGGAGATCTGATGTGTTCTATACAGATTATCTCTCGGCTCATCAGAATTCTCAGGAAACCTCTAACGTGGTTAGATTCTGCACTGCTGCAATTTGTTGTCGGCATGGGATGATGTCAAAAATTTGATGTTTTAATTTGTTAAATATTTTACTATCATGAGTGAGTTATGTGCGATTCATCTATCTGCATTTTTAACTAAATCCTATTGCTTTTATGTTATTTTATTTACAGGTGCTATTTCACTTTGCTGGTCTTGTGACTGTAGTAAATAAATTACTTACTAAATATTACGTTGCATACAGCTCCCTTTCCTGTTTTCCTTTGCTCTAAAATAAGCACATGCAGCCCTAATTTAGATTAGGAACATGGCACAAGAGGAGGGGAGGTTTCATCTTCCCACCCCAACTGCTTCCTTCCTGCATTCCGCCCCCCATGCAACAGTTAAAAAAAGAAAGAAAAAGCCTTGGAACCTGGAAACCCAACATTGCCATCATGCAGAGCACCCTCTCCTCCTCCACTTCCATCACGGAGTTATCTAATCTTCTTTGAAATATTTTGTTGTTGTTGTTCAATTGTTCAGTCGTGTCCGACTCTTCGTGACCCCATGGACCATAGCAAGCCAGGCCTTCCTGTCCTGCGCTCTCTCCCAGAGTGTGCTCAAGTTCATATTCATTGCATCGGTGATACTATCTAGCCATCTCATCCTCTGCCATCCCCTTCTCCTTTTGCCTTCAATCTTTCCCAGTATCAGGGTCTTTTCCAGGGAGTTTTCTCTTCGCATTAGGTGGCCAAAATATTTGAGCTTCAGCTTCAGTATCTGTCCTTCCAATGAGCACTCAGGGTTGATTTCCTTTAGGATTGACTGATTTGACCTCCTCGCAGTCCAGGGGACTCGTAAGAGTCTTCTCCATCACCACAGTTCGAAAGCATCAATTCTTCGGCACTCAGCCTTCCTTATAGTCCAGCTCTCACAGCCATACGTTGCTACTGGGAAAACCATAGCTTTGATTATGTGGACCTTTGTCGGCAAGGTGATGTCTTTGCTTCTTACTATGCTGTCTAGGTTTGCCATAGCTTTCCTCCCAAGGAGCAAGCATCTTTTAATTTCATGGCTACAGTCACCGTCTGCGGTGATCTTGGAGTCCAAGAAAATAAAATCTTGAAATCTTCCATTTCTTCCCCTTCTGTATGCCAGGAAGTGATGGGGCCAGATGCCATGATGTTAGGGTTTTTTTAGGGATGTCAGAGAATTTCTCCATGAATCTCGGGGAGGCTGAATGCTAACGCATTCGGCCCCACGAAATTGGTGGAGAAACGGTCTGCCCCCCCCGCCCCCCTGGGATGGGACTTACCTTGCGCGAATGTCCCTGGCGGTGGCGGCTCCCGGCAGCAGTTCGGCGGCGGTTCTGACCTGTTGCCACCGCCGCCATTTCCAAGTAAACAAACAAACAAACAAATGTGATAGGCTACATAAAGATTTACATAGCCTATCACGGCTAGATTTAAAAAACACACCATAATAGGCTACATAAATGTTTATGTAGCCTATCACGGCTGACTTTGAAAAAAAAAACACCGCGCGTACGCAAATGGCCATTTGCGTTCCTTATTTTGGCATGTGTAGTCTACGTAAATGTTTACATAGACTACACGTACGCGCATCTCCCCCCCAAAGTCAGCCGTGATAGGCTACGTAAACATTTACGTAGCCTATCAAGGCTGACTGCAGGGACACAAACGGCAGCGGCAATGGCCGCTGCCATTTGCGTCCCGGCAGGAGAGGAGGTTTCGTGGCCGGAGGGACGGGGCGCCTCCCCCCCCGCCCAGAATTTCAGGGGGAGGGACGGAGCGCCTCCCCCCCACCGCGAAGCAAGCTGCGGGATCAGGTAAGGGATTTTCGTCCATCCCTAGCTTTTTTTAATGTTGAGTTTCAAACCCGCTTTTGCACTCTCCCCTTTCACCCTCAACAAGAGGCTCTTTAGATCCTCTTCGCTTTCTGCCATTAGGGTGGTATCGTCTGCATATCGGAGGTTGTTGATAATTCTCCCAGCAATCTTAATTCCAACCTGTGATTCATTCAACCCGGCGTTTCTCATGATGTACTCTGCATATAAATTAAATAAGTAGGGCGACAATATACAGCCTTGTCGTACTCCTTTCCCAATGTTGAACCAATCGGTTGTTCCATGTCTGGTTCTTACTGTTGCTTCTTGACCCTCGTACAGGTTTCTCAGGAGACAGGTAAGGTGGTCTGGTACTCCCATCTCTTTAAGAATTTGCCACAGTTTGTTGTGATCCACACAATCAAAGGCTTTAGCGTAGTCAATGAAGCAGAAATAGACGTTTTTCTGGAATTCTCTTGCTTTCTCCATGATCCAGCGAATGTTGGTGATTTGATCTCTAGTTCCTCTGCCTCTTCGGAACCCAGCTTGTACTTCCAGTAGTTCTTGGTTCACATTGTAGGATTTTGAGCATAACCTTGCTGGCATGTAAAATGACTCATGAGCGCAATTAGTTTGAACACTCTTTGGCATTGTCCTTCTTTGGAACTGGAATGTAAACTGATCTTTTCCAGTCTTGTGGCCACTGTTGAGTGTTCCAAATTTGTTGGCATATTGAGTGCAGCACTTTAACAGCATCATCTTTTAGGATCTTAAATAGCTCAGCTGGAATACTGTCATCTCTGCTAGCTTTGTTGTTAGTAATGCTTCCTAAGGCCCACTTGACTTCACTCTCTAGGATGTCCGGCTCAAGTTCAGTGACCGCACTATCATGGCTATCAAGGACATTAAGATCTGTCCTGTATAGTTCTGCTGTGTATTCTTTCCACCTCTCCTTAATCTCATCTGCTTCTCTTAGGGCCCTGCCTTCTTTGTCCTTTATCATGCCCATCTTTGCACAAAACGTTCCCTTGAGATCTCCGATTTTCTTGAAGAGATCTCTAGATTTTCCCATTCTATTGTTTTCCTCGATTTCTTTGCATTGTTGCCTTCTTAGGCCTTCTTGTCTCTCCTTGCTATTCTCTGGAAATCTGCATTCAGTTGGGCATATCTTCCCCTTTCTCCCTTGCTTTTCGCTTCCCTTCTTTCCTCAGCTACTTGTAAAGCCTCATCAGGCAGCCACTTGGCTTTCTTGCATTTCTTTTTCTTTGGGATGGATTGAGTTGCTGCCTGCTGAACAATGTTACAGACCTCCGTCCATAGTTCCTCAGGCACTCTGTCTATCAGGTCTAATCCCTGAAATCTATTCCTCACCTCCGCTGTATATTCATAAGGGATATGATTGAGGTCATACCTGAATGGTTTAGTGGTTTTCCCTACGTTCTTCAATTTAAGCCAAAATTTTGCAATAAGAAGCTCATGATCTGAGCCACAGTCAGCTCCAGGTTTTGTTTTTACTGACTGTATGGAGCTTCTCCATCTTTCGCTGCAAAGGACATAATCAATCTGATTTCGATATTGACCATCTGGTGATGTCCATGTGTAGAGTCGCCTCTTGTGCTGTTGGAAAAGAGTGTTTGCTATGATCAGCGTGTTCTCTTGGCAAAACTCTATTAGCCTTTGTCCTGCTTCATTTTGTACACCAAGGCCATGCTTGCCTGTTATCCCGGTGATTTCTTGACTTCCTACTTTAGCATTCCAATCCCCTATGATGAAGAGGACATCTTTTTTTAGTGTTAGTTCTAAAAGGTGTTGTAGGTCTTCATAGAACTGATCGACCTCAGCTTCTTCGGCTTCAGTGGTTGGGGCATAGACTTGAATTACTGTGATGTTGAATGGTTTGCCTTGGATTCGTACTGAGATCATTCTGTCATTTTTGAGATTGTACCCCACTACTGCTTTTCCCACCCTTTTGTTGACTATGAGTGCTACTCCATTTCTTCTAAGGGATTCTTGCCCACAGTAGTAGATATGATGGTCACCTGAATTAAATTCGCCCATGCTTGTCCATTTGAGTTCGCTGATTCCCAAGATGTCAATGTTCAATCTTGCCATCTCATGTTTGACCACCTCCAGCTTACCTTGATTCATTGATCTGACATTCCAGGTTCCTAAACAATATTGTTCTTTACAGTATTGGACTTTCTTTTCACCACCAGACACATCCACAGCTGAGTGTCCTTTCGGCTTTAGCCCAGCCGCTTCACTCTTTCTGGTGCTACTTGGAAATTCCCTCTGCTTTTCCCCAGTAGTATATTGGACACCTTCCGACCTGAGGGTCTCATCTTCCAGCGTCATATCTTTTAGCCTTGTGATACATTCCATGGGGTTTTCTTTGCAAGAATTCTGGAGTGGGTTGCCATTTCCGTCTCCAGTGGACCACATTTTGTCAGAACTCCCCACCATGACCTGTCCGTCTTGGGTGGCCCTGCACGGCATAGCTGATGGCTTCACTGAGTTATGCAAGCCCCTTCACCACAACAAGGCAGTGATCCATGAAGGGGTTTGAAATTTTAGCTAGTAGCAATTGCCACCTCTTGATGCAGTGAGTTCCACACATTAATTAGAGGCTGTGAAAAGAAGTATTTTCTTTTGTCTGCCTGGAATGTACTTCTAATCAGTTTCATTGGATGATCTCAAGTGTGAACATTAGATAGAGGGAGGGAAAGCTCCTCTCTATCCACTTTCCCCATAAGATGCATAATTTTGTAAACCTCCATTATGTACACCCTAGTTATCCTTTTTCTAAATTAAAACAACCCCAAATGGTGTAGCTGTCCCTTGTAGGGGAGTTGCTCCAGCCCCCTGAAAATTTTGGTTGCCCTGTTCTGCACCTTTTCCAGCTCTACTACCATATCCTTTTTGGGATGGGGTGATCAGAACAGTATGCTGTATTCCAAGTATGGCTGAACCATATAGATTTTTAAAAACATTTCTTGTATAATGCGAAGCTCCTCTTTGAGGACAGGGGTGGTGAATCTGTCCATTTTGCTTTCTCCCACAACTGAACTGAAACAAAATCCTCACACATCTGTATTTGAAGAGCAGAGCAAGTAAAAGGAAGTAAAAGGAGGAGGAGGAGGAGGAGGAGGAGAAGAAGAAGAGGAAGAGGAAGAGGAAGAAGAAGAAGAAGAAGAAGAAGAAGAAGAAGAAGAAGAAGAAGAAGAAGAAGAAAAGCTGTCTTAGGTATATGTCATTCACACAACACTGTCCCACATGTTGCACCACAGAAGCTGTTTGTGGGAGTCTTGCCAGATCTGGAAAATATGGACTGTGTTTGATTTTACATGGCCCCAAATCCAGGTTTTCCCCTGAAGGGGAAGTTGCAGCCAATCTTGTGCCCCTGATGAGTTACTTGGATGATAGAAGAGTTTGGATACATACTTGTATTCATGCTTCTAGAGCATCATGGCTGACGTGGCCCTAAGTGATTTTAAGGTTGCCATCCTGTTCATTCTTCCTTGGAAGTAAGGCCCACTGACCTCACAGGATCTTACTTCTGAGTAAAATGTCTTCGGATTGTGCTGCACAGTTGCAATGTAAATGGATAAGATTAAGCTGCCTGCTTCCCTCCATCATTCCGATGTTTCCCGGCATCCTCTGTGCATTGCATCTCTCTCCCCCTTCTGCTCTTTCTCTCCCTGCCCCCCTCCACAGAGATGCTAACAGGCCACACAGCAACTCGAGTCTTTCTGCTGCAATTTCTGGGTGACACATGTAGCCCAGGGGGATGTATTATTTCCAATCGACTCCAAACTAGGCCCCCTCAGCATGGAAATGAACCAAATAGGGAGGCAATATGTTCAAATGACAAAACCTGATTGAGTTTTCAGCATGGACTCCGTATGCAGAACTGCAGTCAGATGGCTGCTCAAATTTCTTTCCAGTTTATTTCATGGTCTGATCTAGGAGAGGGAATCGTGCCTGATATTTGCGTGTGTGTCTGTGAACTAAAGAGCTAAAACACTTGCAGGGAGGCAAAGAGCTGGTGTAAGTACAGCAGCTAAGAAAGAGACGGAACGATAAATCAGGACCCCGCTGCTTGAAATCTCATCTCTGCCACAGGTTCTCTCAGCCTAAGTTCCCTGTCTGCAGTATGGGCATCATAATTGGACATGGCTGAATTTGTCAATTTTGGTTTCTCCCAGTTTCTAATTTTTCTGCTCCTAGGCTTGGTTTCTCCTGACCTTTGAGATTTTTTTCCAAACTTAAGTTCAGTTTCTCCTGAAGTCTGCAACTTTTTATTGTTGTTTAATTTTTTTTTAAGTTGATGAAAAATTGCATGAATTTTTGTGCACATTTCTCCCAATGCATGCATTTTGAGACACACTTTTGGCTAATATGCACTTTTTTCCCAAGCAATTTCCCCAGTGTAATGCAGTTTAATGTTATTTTCACTAAAATATGTCTTTTTGTATGCCTTTTTTGATTGGCGAACTCCATTGCAAAATTCAGATGTGTAAATCTGGAATGATAACAGTTTTGGTTTGCATATTGGATTAAAACTGCAAAATGAGTTACGTTTGCATTAAAATGTGAATTGAAAGAATTTCTCCCCCATCCCTAAATTAATAATATTCACTAATTTACAGGGCTGTTGTAAGGATTACAGCTAGACAGCTAGGTGACGTGCCTCAGAACTCACATGCTGGGTATTATCATATGGATCAGCCAAATCAATTTTCAAGAGGGTTTTTTTCCTATCCAGACCTATTACTAATCTCATTTCTACAGGTGTGCCTCAGCATTTAGGGTGGCCACCTTTTAACTGGGCCTGCTCCTATGACCTTAATAGCAACCTGACAAACTGAAATTTTACCACCTCAGTGAGAACTTGGCCAGTACTTAATACTCTATAGCACTTTCTGAATGTTCATGCATTACACCAATCCTGTAAGGGGAGTCAATATTATGTCCATAATGCAGACAGGAATTGAAGCTGGGAAAATGGCGTTAGCTGTGGGATTTTACCTGGGATCATCTTTAAAGGTAAGGGGTAAGTCTAAGTGAGTTTAGTGGGACTTATTTCTAAGCAAGTATGCAGAATATTGTAGCCCATGGCCAGTGTTCCCTAACCTAGTGCCCTCCAGATGGTTTGGACTACCACTCCCAACATTCCTGCTCATTGGAGATACTAGCTCTGGCTGATGGGAGTTGAACTCCCAGTCATCAGGGGAGCATCAGGTTGAGGGAGGCTGCCTTAGGCCCTTAGCCAGTATGCTGCAACAGCTTTAACAATGGCGGAAATAGCACGTGAGGTGGCCAAACTATTCCTGGCCTGTACCATGTCATTCAGGCTAGGATGTGGTGGTAGGGAATAACATGACGAAATGCTTGTCCATATGAGAATAATTCTCAAAGCCCTTTCTGTATGTAGAAAACTAGATGTCAGGGAAAAGAGCCTTGTCCAGATAGACTAATTTTAGATTGGCAGAGATTCTACCCCCCTTGGGAAGCATGCGGTCAGCTGATATCCCTGCACCCTAGAAGCCCAAAGTGGTAGAGTCCACTCCTTACCCATTGTGAGACGGCTTTCATTTTGCAATTGCCCTGCCTCATGTGCACAGTTTTACAGAGGCTCCAGTTGATGTTGTCTTCCATTTGTTACCTTCTTGTCTTTTCCCACCACTTCTTCCATCTTTTTTTCAGCGGAAAATAAACCTGTTGAAGAGGAAAAGCCAGAATAAATGCATGATGCCCTTTGACCGGCAGTGTTAGGAGCCCTCTGCCTGGAAGCACCCTAAGTCAGCATTCCCCTTCGGTCACATCAATGCAGTCCATGCAAAGTCAGGTTTACAAACCAGTCTGAACACTGAGAAACAGTTCAGAAAATGTTACCAGCTTTTAATTCCAGAGATGGGGGGGGGGGGAGAGAGAGAAACAGAGAGAGAGAGAAACAGACAGACCGACAGAGACAGAGACAGAGACAGACAGACAGAGACAGAGACAGAGACAGAGAGAGACAGACAGAGACAGAGACAGAGAGAGACAGACAGAAAATCTGGGAACTTGGTCTAAGCTTTATACTGAAATCCCCTGCAGAAATGTCAAAACTGGCCAGGCAAGCCTTCTCTGACTTTCGGGCAAGGTTGAAATGTGGCACTCATAATACAACCTGAAATCCTTTATTAAGCCCACACACCCTCACCATAAATTGTTAAAACCTTGTCAATAGCTGATTAGGCCTGCCGTCGCAGCCTGCCAAGGCGTGATCACCCGGTGATTTATGGCCAATGCATTTTATATTATGTATTATAAAAAGTTATTAGAGAAAGTGGCTCGGACTCCCGACCCATTCCTGAAATATTAATAAGACATTAATAAAGCTGAGACGCAATTCCTAGAACTGCCACGGAGATGGCGTCTCCTCGGGCCCAATCCTCACAACCCTGACCACTTGCATCGACCCCCCCTAGAACTCCTCCCAGCTATTGACTGTCCTCTTCTCTTCGCCACTGACAAGGCCATAATACACCTTCGCCAGAGGAGGGGGCGCTACTAGCTGCCTCCCACCTTGCTCAGAGATATAAGGGATTACATTACCTTTGGACTTCACCGGGAGCGACTCCGGCACTCGCTGGGACCTCTCCCAGGTCCTGCAGTGTCAGAGTCTGACTGTATGCACCATCACATACGTGGGTGTTCTGGTGGTTTTTTTGGTGCGCACAAGCTCACATACATATCAATGCAACACCAGACAAAAAGAATCCTGATCAATCAGCCATAAGAATATGACAAGACTGTTTTCTTTCTTTCTTTCTTTCTTTCTTTCTTTCTTTCTTTCTTTCTTTCTCTTTTCATTTTATTTTGGCTGTGCTTTACCAATGAACAAATGCACATAGATTAGTCAAGTAGGGGGCTGAGAAGATGTGAACAAATGGAAAGAAATGAAAGCTGCAACAAACGGCACAGGCACTGACTGCGGTCTGTTTAAAATCCAGAAATATTTTCTTAAAGATGGAACGATAGGGAACACCTAATGCATTGATCCTGCTTTGGGAAAAAAAAATCAGGTAATCTGATCCAAGGATAAATTCAGATGAAAACATAGGCAGAAGCATGCCTGAAACCATACCTGCCCTATGCCACTGGTTGCTCTCTTGCTCTGGCTCATTCCTGTCCCAGATGTTGCTCACGCTTCAGTTCCTAATGGCTCTTTACTCCATTAGAGCAGAGTCACAGAGGAGTTCTAGGACTGAGTTACACTGTGATATGTTGGAAGCTTTTGTCAGCAGATTTGTGTGTGCATGTCTGGCTGAGAAAACAGTTCATGCATTGTTCAGAAAAATCTTCAGAGACTTGGTTGAACCAGGGCATGGTGGGCTGGAAACATTTTTGGGGACTACTTTCGAGATGGGTACGCCGTGCCTAGCCCACTGGCAATAACAGACTTCGACCCCTGTTGGATTATTTCAGACAATGGAAGACTTCCACACCTGTAAGGATTACTAAAAGCCTGAAGACAACACAGAAAACTACCAAGAGTCAGCACAGAGACTCAAAGCGAGGAGAGAGAGACATGATCATAGTGACAGAAGGGAAGAGGATTTTTACAGAGGCCTTCTGAATGGGTGAAGGCTCAGGGTAGAGAGAGGCAGTGTGAGTGAGGGGAAAGCAGCAAGAGGGAGAAGGCGAACCCTTCGCGAGTGGTGGTTAAGAAAGGCACCCATGCTGCGTGTTTTCTCCTCTGTTGCTGTGAATTCACCTTCCTTGGTGCTGCCAACCAGGCTTGGCTTGCCGTTGGGTGATCCATGCGGTTGCAACCTGTGATTAGAGAGGCACATCTCAGGGGAAGCATGTTCCAGGAGTCCAAAAGGGGGCGGATAGACTGACCCCTGCCTGGCTTCCTGGACTCCTGCCCACATACCGCCACCGCTTACCCACCCTGTTCGGTTCCCTGGGTGGTCTGTGGGTGCCCAACGAGCAGGTGCGGGCACCCAACTCCTCAGCCAGCTGCCATTTTGTGTAGAAATGGCAGCTCGTTGTCCATAAATGATATCTTACACAAACGGCAGCTGTAAAGCATTCAAGATGAGGCTGGACAAGTAAATCTGTCAGGGATGCTCTGACTTGGATTCCTGCATTGAGCAGGGGGTTGGACTCGATGATCTTGTAGGCCCCTTCCATCCCTACTATTCTATGATTCTGTGATTCTATGTACGCAAGATGACAGGTGGGAATGGCCCATTCACACCTGTAATCTTGCATGCATGGCTGCTTTATGACCGCCATTTGCATAAGATGTCTTTTATGGAAAACAATTAGCCACCATTTCTATGCAAAATGGTGGCTCCGTGAGGAGTCGGGGGCCTGTGCCTGCTAGTCAGGCACCTGCAGACCGCCCACCAGCTCTCCAGGGAACTGAACAAGGGCGAGTAAGTGGTGGCGGTTCGGTGAGTTGCGCATGGGGCAGGGGCGGGGTGGTCTGTCTGTCTCTCTCAGGGTGCCTTGCAATAGTGCAACATCTCGTGGGCGCAGCTCTTGATTTGCAGACTCCACCATGGGTGCCCCTAAAACTCCTGCCACGTAAGTGGCCACTTGGCCTTCCTGTGCCACTGGGCTGGCCCGGGCGCCAAGGGAATGTTCTGGAGAGTGTAAAGGTGAGAGGGGATTTTGGCCCATCTGGAAGGCAGTAGCGAGCCGGGATGTGGGAGAAATCCACAATGGGTTCAAATGGCTTCCGATTTCTATGAATCTGACATTCTTCAGCAGACCAACTTTTTCCATGTGATGTGGATTATTCCACAGACTTGTGGAAGGTTTTTTTTTTTCACTTTGGGGGGAGGGAGGGAGGGAATTTGCACTAATTAACACAACTAGAACAAAATTCTGGTAAAAAAAATGCAATTCTGTCAATGAGCAGATGATGGAATGAAAGATGCATGACAGACAATCTGCGAAAAACAGATGGACTGGATTGAAGAAAATCCATACATCTCTAGTGGTGAGTCCAAAGTCTGTTGAGGACTCAGTAGGAAGGGGTCCCCCCTCCCGGTGTTCTCCTTTCATACATTACTAGATTACTAGAGGAGTGTGGGTTGCAGCCACAGGGAAGTAGCAGCCATGCCGCTCGGGGAACGTATGAATCGAGCTATAGGCAGAAGTAGAAATGCAGGGAGATATTGGTTTTTGTGTTTTTAAAGGACAGACATCTTGAGGCTGATGCATGCCAAGCATGATTGTAAGCCAGAAGAAAAACTCAAGAAGGGGAGATGATAAGTTAATTGTGACAAGCAGGAAAGAAGAGTTCAACCAAAGGCAACGGCAGAGGCAAGAGGAGAGAGGAAACCATCGATGATTAAGTGCTTAAGAAGGGAAGGGCTTCCGTTTTCACTGCAAAGGTCAGCGTCCCCTGTTTCGGGTTGCTGGCTTATTTGTTTTGCTCCTTGCATCAGCTAAATACGTTGTTGCCTCTCTGTGGCTCAATATGAGCCCTCTTGCCTGGTTACGATGACTGGGTGCAGGTGGGCATCAGGGGTGCCGGAGACATCAGCCGGCTTCCTTAATTAGGCTCCTGCCAGCAGAGCGAGAGGCTGGCACATTCTTCCATCCTACTTTGACACGCTTAAGGAAAGGTGGAGCGTCAGATCTGATAAATCCTCATTTGGCTGCTGACAGTATTTTCCCTGATGCATTTGTCAGAGCAGAAAAAAATGACTTCATTAGAGGTGCCATGTTGGCAGCTGAAGGAGCAGCACCAAGGCCATTCTTCAAGCTGCTTTTTGTAGGGATGTAGGAGAAATGAGTTTCGGTTCATTTTTGACCAGAATTGACCCGATTCACAACCCCCTGACCCAAACATACACTGGAATGCAATCCACAGTAGAAAGCCCATATATTTCCAAGCTCGCCGTGGAATTCATGGACACAAAAAAATGCGTACAAAAATGTGTACTTTTGAAAAATGTGCATGAAAAATGTGTGCATTTGAAAAATGTGCATGAAAAAATGTGTTCATTTGAAAAATGTCCACGGAAAATGCATACATTCCCCCCCAAAAGTGCACAAACACACTTAACCCATAGGAGCCTCAGGGGGTTGGAGAGGCTGTTGTGGGGAGGAGGGCCAGGGAAGTCCACTCCCCTCAGCACTGTTGATCCAGCGTGAATCTTGATCCATCCCCGTGAAAATGAAAATAGCAAAATAGCCCATATTGTGGCAGAAAGGGTGCGAGCTATGCAAATGCAGCACACATATGCAAACTTTCCATTTTGCATAATAGCTTTCAGCGCCAGAAATTGCCTGTTTTCTCATATGAAATTCTACATCATTTAGTGCTTGTCGTTCGAACAGTTTGTGCCACTCAGGATTCAAGAAGACAAGTAACAAATGTGTCGGATATTATTCACAGGATTTTCAAAGACCCCAAATGCAGGTTGGCCTTATTTCATGCCCACTGCACCTTCCCCTACCCTGTCTCCCAGGCAACTACACAGCCTAATCCACCCCCGCCCCAATGCCCCTTCCAACCTACGTCAAGCTTTCTGCCCAACACCCCTCACTGCCACGTGCTACTCTGAGCATGAATCAGTGATATTTTACAGGCCAGCAAAAATTAAATATTGACTTTCTTTGGGTTTGAGCTTCTCAGTGCATCCATCCCTGAGGCCTCATGCTGCCTTGCTCCTGGTGCTTGCCGGAGGGGGGGGGGGTTTCCAGAGCCTCACATTGAGTTAGGGGAGGCATCTTTCAAGGCTCAGTCATCCGGGGTGGGGTTGGGCGCCCGATAGCAACAACATGATGGCCTTGGGATGATGTAGTGTGATTGTTCTGGATTACCTGTTCATTTTATAACCCCCCTCCATTGTCTGCTGTGACTCACACATCTATATGTTTCCATCCTTACAATGGAGTGAACTCCACCATGAAGATAAGCTGTGCAAGAGCTAAAGCGCAACTTCATTGAGATGAGAAAACCCATAAAGACAGCAGGATCAAGGCTCTGATCTTCACTGCTATTAGTTTTGTAATACCCCAGAGAGCACTCCATTTCCCTTTGCAAAAGTCATAGGTAGGTAGGAAAATACTTCCATGTGGAGTAGCCCTGAATCTCACTGACTGCAATTGGGAATACATTTCAAAGACAGTTCCCTACATGGGAACAATATCTGTGCAGGAAAACCTGTCTTGTGAGGGTTCAGAGGAAGGCAACAAAGATGATCAGGGGACTGGATACAAAGCCCTATGAGGAGAGACTGAAAGAACTGGGCATGTTTAGCCTTCAGAAGAGAAGACTGAGGGGAGATAGGATAGCGCTCTTCAAGTACTTGAAAGGTTGAGAGGAAGGCCAGGATCTCTTCTCCATCATCCCAGGGTGCAGGACACAGAATAAGGGGCTCAAGTGACAGGAAGCCAGATTCCAGCTGAACATCAGGAAAAGCTTCCTGACTGTTAGAGCAATACGACAATGGAACCCATGACCTAGGGAGGTGGTGGGCTCTCCCACACTGGAGGCATTCAAGATGAGGCTGGACAGCCATCTGTCAGGGATGCTCTGACTTGAATTTCTGCATTGAACAGGGGGTTGGACTCGTTGGCTTTGTAGGCCCCTTCCAACCCTACTATTCTATGATTCTATGATTCTATACATCTATTTGGAATTTCATTTACCAAGTCAATATATGATGGGAACCACCATCTCTTTGTTTTCTGTGGACAATTATGCAAAGGAGGACAACAACGAGCTCTTATGGTTGTGGAGAAGAGGGGGATTGGGGTCTGCAGGAGAGCTCTGTGTAACTCAAAAGCCTGGTTCCAATTCGGGATTTTTTTAAAAAATTCTCCTCATCCAGATTTCTCACTGGATTTTAGAACTCCAAATTAACTGGCCTTGTTTCTGAAGGTCAAGTGATGTATTAGAAATGTTCTATTGTTCCATTTTTAAAACATTTCTAAATAGGGATGGGGAAGAAATTAGTTTCAGATTCACACCTCCAACAACTGACCGTGGATTCGAATGCAGTTTGTACTTACTGATTCTCCATCCCTAATTTTGCTGCTGCTGCTGCTGTTGTTGTTGCTGTTGTTACTTTGTTTTATTAACAAGAAAGGTGCAGGATGACTGAACAGCTGGAGGCTTGCTGTTTTTTCTTTCCCACTGTCAGATGGTGAGTCAAAAGGAGACCTTCCATATGCTCAATGCTGGGGCCTCCTGACTCACCATCCGTGTGGAAAGCCAGGCCAGATAGAACGAGAAATGTCAGAACATCTACGGAACATCTGCTAGCAGTTGGAAGAGACAAATGATTGCTGGTTCCTGGACTGACTCGGCTGCTGCCCTCCTGAAGGGTTCCTCAGTTTGGGAGATTTTCCATAGGGTGAGACACCTCAGACATCAGGGCATGGGTGGCACATGCTAGATTAGCGTCGAGCTATCCAAATGTAGGCCAAGAGAACAGACTGACAGCCAGGCTGATGCCACCGGCAGACATGTTTAAGTCGAGACCCAGGGATGTCTTTCAACCCAGAGTCCCCATTGTCTGTTGATAGAACTGAATCCAGAGGGTGACCTGCAACAGACTGAAGATACTGCTCTGTTGTCCAGGTAAGGGTAGAAGAGGAAAGACCATAGCTTGGTAACAAAGCGCCAGGTTCAATCCCCAATATTTCTAGGTAGGGCTGGGAAGAGACCCTTCCTGAAACACTGGAGAGCTGCTGCTAGTCAGTGAGACCATACTGGGCTAGATGGACCAATGTTCTGACTAAGTATACCGTAAGGTAGCTCCTTATGTTCCTGTCAGAGGCATTGGGCCATAGCTCAGTGGCAGAGCCCTGACTTTGCATGCAAAACGTCCCAGGTTCAGTTCCAGCCATCTCTAGGTAGGAAACACCCCGTTTTGTCTCTAAAGTAAAGGGTGCGGGGGAATTAAATGTACTATCCTCTGCCAGCAATTAGATTTCAATTCAATGTATTTTTGTTGGTTTATTTGTTTGGCTTTGTATGTGGAAAATTATTAATAATGAAAAACAATATTCAGCTCTTGTACTAGACTCCACCTCTTTCCCTGGAGGGCCATTCTAAACATTCTTCCTCACTCTTGTGTAAGCACAGGCCGCCTCAATTCAGATCGGAAACATGACACTCTGGGAGGGGGGAGATTCAACCTTCTCTCCCCACATTTCCCCCTGAAATTCCACCCCCCAGGGGTTAAAAAGGAGAGAGAGAAAAGTCTCCATTGACTCCAGTGGAGGCTCCCCCCCCCCCTCAAATAATAATAATTCATACTTCATTTAACCTTAACAACTGGCTACAGATAACAGAATTTGCCCTCCCTCATTATCTTTGCCTTCTCCTCCATCTGCTTTCTCCCCACTGTTAAGCAATTTAAGGCTGGGGAACTTTCCCTTTTTCCTGCAGGTGGCTGGGGCCTTTGTGGAGCCAACGCTCCTCAATCAAAAGCGACTTGCTGCAGGAGTCGTGCCACTTTCATCTCCTACTGCACACCTAGACCCTTCTGCGAGAGTGGAGAATGCAGAGGGCCGGCCGGAGCTTTGCACGGCGGAGCAGTGCACACTCTCTGGAGGCTGAGCAACCTCTTGGCCACAAAGCCCTCTCAGCCTGGGCTGGGACAGCTGTTCTCTCCAGCTGCGGGGAAATTTTGGGAACACCTTTCTCTCGCTCCGCGGGATCCCAGTTAATAACGGCTCTTTTGACCATTTTCTGTACACATGCGCGCGCGCGCATTCATGCCCGTTCTTGCAATTATTCATACGTGTCCCTGGGCCGAGCCACTGAGTCACTGTGCTGAGTTAGACTAATTAACGGAGAGGCGGAGAAGGCGGCAGCTGGCTGGGTCGCTGGGAGGCTTCCATCCTCATGAGATGGGCAGCCAGGCACGTGCACCAAAGATACAGCCACACACGGCTTCCTGGTTTTGCCATCGTTTGTAGAATCCACTATTCTAGAGGGACCTTGAACATTTTGTTCAGTGAAAGGATGGTTGCAGACTGAAATCCAATAAATCAAAGCCATCTTCATTTATGGTCTTGTGCTCGTGGCAGGGAAGCCACAGCGCGCACAGCACACGTGTCAATGAGGAAGGAGGAGAGGCAGGCAAGAGAAAGAGAGACAGACTGGAGAGGGGTGCTTGTGCATGGAGGTGGGGGTGGGGAAACCATGGTTGGTGGTGTTGGGGAGCCAGGGCTCAGAGGGACACGGCAGTGACAGCACTTTTCTTATTAGCAGGGACCCTGATGTCATCTGCCACCCCCCGCCTTCAGACTACCCTGTTTCCTTTGCCCTTAGCTGCAATCCTCACAGTAGCTGGGGTGGTGGGGGGGGGGATGAATTTTCCCAGCAACAATTGCTCACTGTTGTAATGCCAAGTATTTGGGGGAGGCTTGATCTTGAATGGGCAGTTAAGATCCATTAGCGTTACCAAAGACGTGCTCCTGGTGGAGATGAAAACTCCTAGAATTGGGTTTGTTGATATAGATCAACACAGCGGCCTGCCATTTTTGGACTCTCCTTCAGGGCGTGGCTATGGGGCTTGTCATGGTGAGCACCTGCACTTCAGGATTTACCACTCTACCACTGGCCATGGTTCATGCTCTGCGATCCAGCTTCAGCTCCAAGAATGTGTGAGCCAGACACTCCTTCACAATGATGTGTGCTTACCCAGAGAGCCAGCCTCTGTGATTCTTCTCTCACCAAGAGGGAGGTGGAGAAATCACGCAGGCAAGACCTCCAAGTGGAGACAACAGGGCAGGCCTCAGCCCTTGGCATCCTTGAGAAGCTGTGTCATCTGGGGCATTGCCAAAAATCAAAAGGTCGGCTACACACAGCTGTCCAGCACTGCTCAGACCACTGCCACCACAACCAGGTGCAACCAGCAGGACCTATTGACAGAGCCCTATCGACACTTTGCCCAGATCCCCCACAAAAGCTGGAGCCAGCCCTGCCCTGGTGCCCACCAGCTCACCTCCTCTTTGAGGTACATGGGAGAGAGAAGGGGTCTTGACCTGCTCTTCCTCTGTGAGCCAGAACTGCAGCAAGGTTGGCCAAGGAGGTAGTGCGTGGGGAGAGAAAGAGACAGGGATGAGGGGAAGAACATTTCTCTCCTGGTCCATTGACTTGGGGCGGGTTCTGTGCAGTGGAATTTATCAGCCAAGACTTTGGTTGCTGATCTCTACATCTGTTGCTCTGACAGTGTCCGCTATAGGGCAACTTAAAAGTAATAATCAAGGATGGATGGATCTATCAGTTTTGGTTTCTCTCAGTTTCTCATTTTTCCAATTTCATGTTTGGATCATCCTGAACGTTGAGAACATTAAAAAAAAAGTTAACCTGAAATTCTGTATGCATTTTTCTATACGCAGTTTTGATTGTATACATTTTTTGCAAGTGATTCTAATATAACCCGTTACTGACCATTATTTTCACTAAATTATGCATTTTTGTGTGCACTTTCCCTTTATATATGCATTTTTTTGAATGGAGAACTCCATTGCAAAATTTGGAGAAGTGTGGATTTTGAAGGATAACTGAGTTTTGGTTCGCATATTGGTTTGAAAATGTGAAATTAAGGGAGCGATCCTATGGCCACTAGACAGTGGCTAGATGGCCATAGGATATGGTGTTTTCTGGAAACCGACGTCGGAGCCCGCAATCTGAGCTCAGTTCCCGGAGAACGGACCTCCCTCCACTTCCACGCTGCCTTGGAGGCAGCACAAAACAGCCCTGTCCTCTGCGCTCACAAGAGGAGTGCGGAGTGGCCAGAAAGGGGTGTGGCTAGGAGTGTTCCAGGGAGGGGAGAGTGTAGCTGCCTGTATGACACATCCTGTGTGTTGTACAGCAGCCTCCTTCCCCGCTCCATGCTCCCATGGCTAGACAACCTGTCTAGCCAAAAAAGCAGGGTGGGAGGAGCACAGAGGGAACGATCTCCTCCATTCTTCTCCTGCCCTGCTTTGGATAGGTGGTCACCTCTGAGTTCAGAGGCGGCCACCTATCTAGAAAGGATCGCGCCCTAAGTAAGTCAGCATTAAAATGAGAACCACACAAATTTCTCCCCATCCCTAATTTTCGTTGTTACTAATAAATAATACTCATTTAAAATTTAAAAATGATAATTCAGCACACACAGCCACACATGATATTCAGCTCTAGGAAGTTGATCCGAGCAACCTTCATTGTGTACTAGGGATGTCCATCACCAGGAAATCCAGGCTGTTTTGGGCTCACCCAATTTCTGTGGCACCCCAAACTCAGCTTGCATTTGCGAGCTGAGCAGAGGGTTTCTTCGCCAAATCTGGGAACTTAAAAAATAAAAATAAATAAATAGCAATTTGTGCAAAATTGGCCAGAACGTGCATAATTTGCGCAAATTACATTCACAGCTCCGCAAGCTAGCCCGACGCAATGCAGATTGAGCTGGGCCAGCTCATGGGAAAATGAGCCAAACTCCCAGGAGCCGAGTGTCAAGGGCTCCTTGGAGGCCTCTCTCAGTCTAATCCAGTAGCCAAGTCCAGACACAGACAAAGCGATTCTTTTCAAAGCTTTATTCCTCTTTTACAACTTAACAACTCTACGGTTAGCAACTAGATATGAGCAGCAGAGTACCTATGCCCTATGCTGGAACGGTTGGTCCCCGTTTGAAAGGGAATTACTGGCAGACCCCTGAACTTAAGGACTAGGGAGAGTCCCTCCCCTTTTCCCTTGGATCCTCTGGGCGCAGCCGTTGTTTGCGTGCCAACCGGGCACTACGCCTCCTTTCTGCACCCTCCATTTGGCGCTGCTCTCTGCGTCGGCGTCGCGCGTCCATCAAGTCTGCTTCCTGCGCTCTGTCACTCCCAGGACTGCTATCTAAGCTAGGAATGCTGGTGGGAGGAATCTCCGTCAGCTGTTGGCCCTGGGAAAGAGGAGCGCGCTCCTCTCCCAGGAGCGACTGCTCTTCCTCCGAATCAGAACTACTCTGGGATTCTATGGGCTCAGTGTCCACCCTGACACCAAGCTGATGAAAGCTCAGTGAGTCCTCCCCCCGCCCCCGATGGATTCCTCCAGCATCCCTATTGTGTACTTAAACTGCCTCCCAATTTGGCAGCCTTTGATGATGTCTTCAGTCCACCTCAGCCCGCATTCAGGCTGCCTTACTTACCTCACTCATCTGCACTGGACAAATTCAACAGGTCCAGCCATTCCCAGCATGGAGAGGGCCATGATGTACCTGCCTGCCATGAAGCTGTTAAAGATGAAGAGCCTGCCAGAAAAAAGGAGGCGGCTGCCCTAATTCAGCACTAACATGGTTAACAAATACACAGGCAAAGTACTCAAGATTTGACGTGTCCCACATTGGATTTGTTTTTCAATCACAAGGCGTTTCTGAAGGAGAAATGTGTGTAGGCTTGTAAGTTCTTTTAAAGAAATGGACGGAATGAAGTTCACCCCCATCCGTCCTCCAACCAATACCTGGAGGGTCAATTTGCCCCCTTTGTGAGTGTGTGTGCCAGGAAGGTTTGCTGGATTTCACCCACGGAGCCTTCAGTTGCTGATCCCAGCCCTCAAAAGGGGCTCGGGGCCAGGACAGGCCTGGAGAGGCCCAGCTGTGCTGGACTGGTGATGGTCCTTGGGCAAGCGGGATGGCGAGCTCGCTCAATAATTGAATCAAGCAAACCCAGGCAGAGTATTACATCACTTGGACATGTCTGCATCAGCAGGTGTTACAAGAGGGGGAGAGCCTGAGTAAATGAGGTGAGGAAATCTAAAGTGGCAGGTGTGCTAGCTTTCAACTTGGATAGCAGCCCGAAGTGCAGAGGAGCAGTTTCCGCTGAGCAATGGCAAAGGAGGAGCATAAATCGGATCAGGGAGCGAGACCAGGAGGAGGCCCTTGAGAGTGCCTGTGGCGATACATGTGGCCAGGCCCGTGGGGTGACTGAGATGTGTACACAGGGGTGGGGAGTGGGGAGACTGAGGCCAAGGATGGATGAATCCCAAGGCTCCGTGTGGCCAGCTGGAGCAACGCAGCAAAATCGCTCCACTGTGGTGCCATTCGCCAGGGCCACGAGAGCTTTGCCGTGCCCGTGCGGTTAAACAAACAGCTTCCACTGCTTCACCAAGGGACTCCCAGCATAAGCACTGAATGCAGAAGGTGGCAGTGACTCAGAGGCTCCCAGCAAAGTTCACATCCAGCAGTGGGAGCCTTGTTGTGATATCAAACAAAATCAAGTCGGCAGCAGCACCCAGTTTTGATTCTTGACAAGCCTGATGAGCACACAGGTGTCCCACCTCCAACACTGACCCCACCCCATGGGTGGGGAGCTGGCACCTTGTTGGCTGGATGTGGCCCATGGAGGGGGAGTCTCCAAACTGCCCTGCAGCCTCCCCTTCTCAGCCCCACTTGTTTGCACAGTGCAGCAGTTGCATTTTCAGAACGAGCAGTGCCAGGGAAAGTGTTACGTCTTGCAGCATCAGTGTATTTTTTGGGGGGGAGGGATGTTTGAACCCCCCAAAGTCCCCGCATGGCAATTGGAGTTTTAAAAAAGTTTTCTGCTGGCATTGATAGAAGTCTTTAAAAAGCCGAAGTGCTGTGCAAGGCTTATGGCGGGGGGTGGGGGAATCACAGATAGGGAGCTCCCGGGACACTGGAATTCCCTTCCCCAAATTCCACCTAGATTTTTGGGGGTCTAATTGCAGCATAGTAGTGATTGGGGCAGGGGAGTTACAGCTAGTGAGGGGTTACTCCTCCCCCTCTGTGCATTGTGACCCCCCCCACCCCCAATCACTCCAGTTAGCATGAGGAGCATCTCTCTGTATATGATGTACCAGGACCCCAAATCCTTGTTCTCAGAAGAAGAGGCTCCTGAGTTTACTGTTCAGGAAGAGGACTCAGTTACAGAAAGGCATCTCAAGGCTGACACTTCTTCAGGAGGACCCAGTTCTCCAGGAAGACCCCAGGGACCTGCCCCCTGCATCGAGAGACTCCAGCCATGAAGACATCAGCACGCCACAGCCACCCTTGTGTCATCGCAGCTTGAGGCTGCTAAAATGGGTCAGGCCCCTTTAAGAGAAAACGCCTCAGTCAATGCAGAGGCGGAGCTAACCAGCCCAAAGGAATCCAACCCCCTACTTAAGGCTCAGTCACCATCTGTTGCTTGTTGGAGTAACATTTAGACAAGCTTGTCTGGCTCGTAGCCCCAGAGCTACTCGCAACTCTCTGTGATGCAGTCCTGTTCCTGCCTCCCAGGGAAACCTGATTTGCTCAAACCCTGGTAAAGGCCTGATCCGTAGTGGAGCCCGTAATGAAACCCAGGCCTCACCGGTGCCCATGGTGCTAAGCTCTCGCCATGACAGAAGCAAAACACAACAGTGCATGCGTGTGTTATGTGTGCAGATATGCATGTATGAGTTTGTGGATGAGTGAGTGTGAGAGTGAGAGAAAGGGGTGGACCTGCCCACTGTTTGCTTGGGCCTGTTTAACACTGGCGTGTAGTCCCCAGAAGGTTGGCTAAGGGGGATTGCAGCCCGTGTGATGAATGAGGTTTCCCATTCGCAGTCTAGCCCTCTGCCTGGTTGAAAATGTACTGACAATGGCTACAAAAAAAAAATAATAAAAAATCCAGGATTCTTGGGAGGGGGTGGTGATCTTGTATCCTCTATGATCACCTGCTTCCTTCTTCCACTACCCCTAAAGGATTGATTCCTAATAAGAACCATGAACATGTTGGCCTAGGACCAGGGAAACCTGGGTTTGGAACTACATTTGGCTGTGGAACACCCTGAGTGCCCTTGCACAAGTTGTTCTGTCTCTCAGCCTAAGCTACAACACAAGGTAGCTGCCAGAAAACTGACCTCTTTCCCTCTTCTCTCATGCACGAGTGTCAGCCTCTTCCCTTTACAACCCGCTTAAGCAATGTAAGGGTGAGTGAGCTAGTTACGCAAAGACACAGCAGATGATACCTGTGCTGTAAATATAATTGGTTCTGGAGCTGTTGGGCCAAGGTCCAAAGGGTTGTCCTTGAAGGGGCTGTCTAAAGCAGAGTCAGTCTCTGGCTGGAGTCAAAGTTGGCACAGGAGTGAGTGGAGGCAGATACACAAGGGGGCAGACCCTATGGGCAAGGACTAATTTCAGCTGTTTCCTAGTAGCATTTGTGGGGTTGACAAATCCCAGGTTCGATTCCTCACATCTTCAGGTAGGACTCAGAAAACTCCTGCCTGAAACCCAGGAGAGCTGCTGCCAGTCATTGTCAACAATGTGGGCTAGATGGACCAAGTGTTTGACTGAGCGGAAGGCTTCCCTTCCTCCTTCCTTCCTTCCTTCCTTCCTTCCTTCCTTCCTTCCAAAGAAACCCCCGATCATTCAGGCTTCCACATCATGCGGTTGGAGGGGTATATATGTACAACATGCTCCCCACTACAGACATAGCCCACAATGGATGCCATGGGGTTAGAGGTGGGGCTGTTAGACACCTGCCCCTCATCTATTGTAGCACATGATTATTCTTTGCTAGAGATGTATATGGGGATTTTGTATTTGCTTGCAAAACGTGTGAGCATGCCTTGTTCGAAGACCAAAGGGTGAGCATGTGTCTGCCAAAATGTTTCGCAAATTGTCAAACACGCGCTGACGTTCATCTCATTCCCGATTTCCTCAGTTCCCTCAGTTGACGGAAGCAGGCCCACGTTAGTCTATGGAGGGAATTTGCACAAATTTCAGGAGATTTGCATGAATCCCCTGTTTGATTGCTGCTCAATTTGTGCAAATCTCATGTTTGCACAAAGCAAGCAGCAATCGTGAACGGAATCAGGCTTGAGGCGAGTGGCGAGGCAATGTTTGGGGGGCTCGAACATTGCCCGTCTGCCCCTCCCTAGTCTTTACACGGCTTGCACACCCAAACAGAGCTATTGGGGAGTAGCCATCCATTCTTATTTCTCTCTCCCTACTTTGCTTATATCATTACCAGCTTTGACCCCCACAACTGACATTTCCAAGAATATTAAGCAAGCAGTTATTAAAATCTATTAAAATCCTGTTAGTGGCATTAGTCAAATTAAATTCCATGAGTTATCAGTTACTTCAGATTTATTTACAGCGCTTACTGTAATGAAAAATGTACATGCATTTGATAAACCACGGGTCATAATGCAAATGACAACTGAAATACATCTTTTTAAAGAATAGCACAGTCGGTTTAAAAATAAACCTCGAGGTACATTTCCCCCTTCCTTTTTTTGCCTCCTTGGAGGGCCTGTAACGTTTAGGATGCAGTCAGAGACTTGAGTCACAGGTAGACTTAAAAACAATGTGCACAAATTGATGGAGAATGAATTTTCTCCCCATTTTTTTTCTTTGGAGAAGTGCTCATGGATTTTTTCTTTGTGTTGCAGAATGTGTGATATTTATTCTATATGACATGCACTATTTGTTCTATTACATACCTAGACATGGAGCTAATAGCACAAGTTCACATCAAGCCAAGTGGGGAACAGCCTGGCTTTTATTCTGTCCCCTCACCCAGAGTTTTTCCCTTCTAAGAAGGAGATGAAAACCCTCAAATTTCAGATCAGATTCTGAGACCTCCTGGTGATAGATGGTTTTGTATTACATTTATTACACAACATCTCATGTAATATTTATTCTGTTACATAAAAATATTTCAGTGGCTAACAACTTGATGAAATGAGGCAGTAAAATTAGGCAGCTCTCAGCATTGCTGGAAAACCTATATTACCCAGTACACCCTTCTGAAATCTGACCATATGATCTGGTCATATATGTTGACTTCAACAATAGCTGTATCCAGAACTCCCCCCCCACACACACACACACACTATGCAAGCAGAGCTGTGTGTGGGGGAGCACAAGGGCAAATCCATAGGCCCCACACAGTCCATTACTGCCTTGTTGCTGGTCCCCACCACTGGCAGAGAAGTTATCCCTCCAACATGTCCACCTGGTAGCCACCATTTTATCTCCATGAATAACCCTATGGGGTGGATCCAGGTTGAGGTGTGTGCAGTGCACCTGGGCTGATGGAAGCAGACTTCCCTGCCTCCTCCTCCTCAACCCCCCCCCCCATGGCAGATCCTCCACCCCCCTGAAAATGCTACACAGTAAGTTAGGGGACCATGCTGAATGGGGCGAGCTGTGATGCAGGGAAGGAGGGATCCCTGAAAATGGGAAGGAGGCGCCTTCTGGGAGCAGAGCCCTTTTCTTAATAGAGGGCAGATCCTGGATCAAAACCTACATCCAGAGCAATTTGGGGTGGGGGCAGGGGGAATGGAAGCTGCCATTCCAGGAGAGGGAGAGTCGAATGGCATGTATTCATTTGAGTTGTACCCCACCTTTCTACCAAGATAAATGGCACTCAAGCATAAATAAAACTTGATTAACACTATAATAAAACCAATACATTAAAACACCATTAAAAACACAACAATAATAGAATAATAATAATGTTTTAAAAATACATCCAACCCCTTTAGTCCCAGCTGGGCTCTCATTTCTTCTGTTCTGCAGCCAGATGGAAAAGCTGATTAGAAGGAGGCAGGGTGGACTACTTATGTTTACTGAATGGTGAGGCAGAGGCACTCTGCACAGTAATAATAATGATGACAATGGCGACGACGACAGTGATACCATTGCACCGTACCTGTACATGGTACTATACCGAATAACATTTACAAAAGAGAGGTCTCTGTCCCTGGGAGCTTACAGTAAGACCGGGGGAGTGTGGAGGGGGAGGCAGGGCTAACAAGAGACAAATGCCAATGGAATTACAAGCAACATGCTTTAAAAAAATGATACGACTCTGCATGCCAGCAGCCCTGTGTGAGCGTGCGAGCGAGTGCGCGTCTCCTGCAACCTGCTCAGCTGGGCGCATCCCGTGCTGTCTCTTTCCGGATGAGCCTTTCAGGAAAGGCCTGATCATGAATATCAGGCAGGCGGGCAGGCAGCACAAGCGGGCAGGCGATCAAGGTTAGTTTATCAGAGGGTTCCAGAGAACTGCCATTGCGCCAGCTACATGTAGGCAGGCCAATGAATCATGACTGCAATTTTTTATTTTAGTGCTCCCCTGCTCTGGAGGACGCCAGGAGTAAATTAAACCTGCCACTCTTTGTTTTTCTGGTTGCTGCCAATATTAATTACGGGCGGGGGGGGGGGGGGCTGGAGTTCCAGGCGCGCCGTGCGGACTGCTTGAGTTCTGCGTAGGCCCCGGCTGTGACGTCACCGCGGAGGCACCTGCTGAAAGGTATTGACCAGCAGGGACACGGATGCATGTGAGCCGCGAGAGGCCAGCCCATGTGGAAAGCGGAGAGCAGCCGTCTGCCTGGACCCAGCAGCACGGCTGCTGCGAATGGTGCCGTCCGGAGGCGAACCAGAAAGGGCTGCGGCCTTCACTCTGTGCTCGGGAGCTTCTGGGAGGCCCCTGACTGGGCTAGGTGGACCTTTTGGCTGGTCCAGCAGGGCTCTTCCTTTCGGGGACTGACATGCCTTGACATGCATACAGCAGTGCAGGCTGGTGGCTCCAATGTCAGTGGGGCAGTGAATCCGCTCCAGGTTCCAGTCAGAACTAGTCAGAACTGGTTCTGACTGGTTCTGACTGGAGCCCGGAGCGGATTCACTGCCCCACTGACATTGGAGCCAGCAGCCTCCACACTCTCTCTCGCTCTCTTTCTCTCTCTCTCTCTCTCACACACACACACACACACACGGACCTGCAACAAAATGCTGCAGTGTGAAGCAGCCAGTAATCTATCCCATTCCCCCTCCCCATGGCTTTCCACCCCCTCTCCTTCCAACAGCCAGCTAGTAGATGGCTCTTTTGGGAGCAGCTTGCCCCCTTAGGTTTTCCTTGGCTAAGGATCTTGGAGTTCCCCTGAGCATGCAGATTCCTCCTCTTTTTTTCCCAGTAGCCCAGTTTTGTCTGCATAGCCAACACAGCTCAGCTCCTGAACTTCCTATTCATATAGAAAAGCGGGCCCTGCGACCAACTGTTGCAGTGTGCTCCTCTTCAGGGTTCCAGACAGCTGTGCCCCCCTCCTGGTTTTTACCCCCCCCCCACAACACTCAGCCAGCATTCCACCGCTACTGAGCATGCTCAGTATTCATTGGACAGGTTTGAGTCTTTATGTTTCCCCGCGAAACGTTTGTATACTTCTGCACACCTTGGAGTTCCTCTAAGTCTGCCGATTCTTCCCTCTTGTACACGGATGGTGCGATTTAGGCTACATAAAGACTGGCACTCAGAGCATGAGTTCACTATTATGATATAGGATGGTGACATAGATATATAGGGACTATTATATCCCCTGCTGTTGCCCAGCTCTCAGCATGCTAAGTGCATATTTCCATATTTATGTGGGTGGTAGTAGAGAATATAAATTCTTAAAGTGATGGGAGTACCAGACCACCTTACCTGTCTCCTGAGAAACCTGTACGAGGGTCAAGAAGCAACAGTAAGAACCAGACATGGAACGACCGATTGGTTCAACATTGGGAAAGGAGTACGACAAGGCTGCATATTGTCGCCCTGCTTATTTAACTTATATGCAGAGTACATCATGAGAAACGCCGGGTTGGATGAATCACAGGTCGGAATTAAGATTGCTGGGAGAATTATCAACAACCTCAGATACGCAGACGATACCACCCTAATGGCAGAAAGCGAAGAGGATCTAAAGAGCCTCTTGTTGAGGGTGAAAGAGGAGAGTGCAAAAGCTGGTTTGAAACTCAACATTAAAAAAACGAAGATCATGGCATGTGGCCCCATCACTTCCTGGCATATAGAAGGGGAAGAAATGGAAGCAGTGACAGATTTTACTTTCTTGGGCTCCAAGATAACCGCAGACGGTGACTGTAGCCATGAAATTAAAAGACGCTTGCTCCTTGGGAGGAAAGCTATGGCCAACCTAGACAGCATAGTAAGAAGCAGAGACATCACCTTGCCGACAAAGGTCCGTCTAATCAAAGCTATGGTTTTCCCACTAGTAATGTATGGCTGTGAGAGCTGGACTATAAGGAAGGCTGAGCGCCGAAGAATTGATGCTTTCGAACTGTGGTGCTGGAGAAGGCTCTTACGAGTCCCCTGGACTGCGAGGAGGTCAAATCAGTCCATCCTAAAGGAAATCAACCCTGAGTGCTCATTGGAAGGACAGATAATGAAGCTGAAGCTCCAATATTTTGGCCACCTAATGCTAAAACTCCCTGGAAAAGACCCTGATGCTGGGAAAGACTGAAGGCAAAAGGAGAAGGGGACGGCGGAGGATGAGATGGCTAGATAGCATCACGGATGCAATGAATATGAACTTGAGCACGCTCCGGGAGAGAGCGCAGGACAGGAAGGCCTGGCGTGCTATGGTCCATGGGGTCACGAAGAGTCGGACACGACTGAACGACTGAACAACAACAACAAGTAGAGAATATACAATTCTGCTGCATATGACTGATACTGCATCTGCACAGCCACAATCCGCTTATGAAAGTATTGGCGGGGGGGGGGGCGTAATTGAGCAGAAACCAGAACTTACTTTACTTCCTTCCTTCCTTCCTACAGAATAAAAACTGTGAAATAGGAGGGAGAGCTGTGCTTCCTTGTCCAGGAAGGAGACGCTATCAGAAACAACCGCCAACATGTGGACGGCTTTTTTCAATAGACTCCGGAGTTGCTGTGTTCTTAATTCCACATTAATTGGATATAGGTGACAGTGGTGTGAAACGCCGCTTGAATATTAATGCAAGAGGCCATTGCTGTAACATTTATTTAACACACAGTAATTGACTTACAAGACCCAAAGAGATAATCTGCTCCCCCCGCCCCCGATTGTTAAATATGTATCTAATAATGACCCTTTTTGGCTCTCCAGAGAAACAAGCTGAGATGAATCTATAGAGAAGGCGTAAGCAACATCTTTGCAGGGACATGCATCCAGAGACATATTAAGGGGTAGGGTAGCAGGGAGGAATTGCTAAAGGTGATGTGTGGATTCAGAGACCGGGAGGGCTTGAATAAACCTTTGTTCCCTACCGTTCTGGTTGAACAGGTGGTGCTAGGTCTTTCTCTTCTGGAGGATCTGAGATCAAAACTATCTCTTCTAGCTCTGAATGGATGAATGAAACTATTTCCAGTATGTTTTGCATGTTATTCATGTTATTTTGCATATTATTCATATCACATTTTGCATGTTATTCATAACTGTATAGAAATCTATGCAATTTCTGCATCAGTCTGCAATATTTTTCTTTTAACATGTAAATTCACAGTTGTTTTTCTGTACAATGCCTGCTAAGAAACACAAGTTTGTACACAAGTTTCCTTAAAATATGCATTTTTGGTGCACAATTTTTAAGCTGAGAACTGCATCGCAAAATTTGGAGAAGTGCACAGTCCAAAGGATAATGCTTAGGGATGAAGGAATTGGTCAGTTTTGGGTTCTCTCCATTTGTCATTGTTTCAATCTTATGTTCTGTTCATCCTGAACGTTTAGAATTTTTTTTTCAGAGTAAAATCACATGAAAATTCATATGCATTTTTTGCGTGCAGTTTACTTAAGTCTGCAGCTCGGAGATCACCTTACTGAATGCGTCCCTGCCTTAACCCCCCACCCCCGCCTTGCAAACAGAAAACCAGCAGAATAAGCAAAGAGCTGAGCTGAGCTCGAACCCATTGCATTGTTCTGCTACATGTCTAGGCCAGACCACAGCCAGCGGCATTTCAGGAAGTGGGGTGTGTGTGTGTCTGTCCGTCTGTGAGAGAGAGTCAGACATTTCTGCCCCCAAGAAACCCTGACTTCTGCAATTTGTACATGTTGCACAAATTAGACAAATATGCACGCTCATATTTTGCATAATGTATCATGCATTTTCTGGAATGTTGCCTCATTTGTCTCATTTATTGTTTCCACTAGGTTCACACGGTGCCACAACCCACCGGGGGCAGGGGGGATGGTGGTGGCTTGTTGTGATGTCCAAACCTGGAGCAGTTTCTGCAGAGTGGCTTATTTTTCCAGCCTGAGAACCCATGGCTTCTCGTTGGGTTGCTCAGGGCAGCTTGTCACGCTGTCTGAGCCTGGCAGAGGGGGTTCTGTGTGACTGGCTTGACAAGTAGGGATGGTGGAGAATTCCGCCACGGATTTCAGTGAGGCCGAATGCACTGGCATTCGGCCCCCCGAAACCAGTGGCGGAATGACCTCCCACCCCCCGCCCCCTCGCGGAATCCCCCCCGGGACGAAGCTTACCTGGGGCAGATGTTCCGGCGGTGGTGGCTCCGGCGGTGGCGGCTGGTCTTTTGACCGGCTGCCATGGCCACCATATGCATCCTGCTGTTTGCCGTGATAGGCTACGTAAGTATTTACATAGCCTATCACGGCAAGCCAACCCCCCCAAAAAAACCAGCGTACGCAAATGGCGGCTATGGCGGCCGCCATTTGCGTTCCCTTTTTTTCGCTGTTTTAGCCTACGTAAATATTTACGTAGGCTAAAATGGCGAAAAATATGGAACGCAAATGGCGGCTGCCATAGCTGCTGCCATTTGCATATGCTGTTTGGGTTTTTTTTGGCCTGCTGTGATTGGCTACGTAAATACTTACGTATCCTATCACGGCAGCCTGGCTGGACACAAATGGCGGCCGCTATGGCGGCCGCCATTTGCATCCGCAGAAGCCCATCCGCGGCCAGAACTCCAGCTGCAGACGGCCCTGGCTGGCTGCTCTGCGGAGCCGCCGTGGAGCGGAGCCGGCCGAGCAGTATTCCGGGAGGGAGGACCAGATTGCCTCCCTCCACGTTGAGGATTCCAGGGGGAGGGATGGAACGCCTCCCCCCCACTGCAAATCACATCCACGAAAAGGTAAGTGAGTTTCGTACATCCCTATTGACAGGGCTACAGAGGCACCGGGCAAGACCACCCCTCCTCCTCCAGCTCCCTCCTCCTGCAGCTTGGCCCTTCATTTGACAGTGACCAGGTTTATCCCCTGTGAGCCATGCGCTATCACAGCTATGCGTGATTGACTTACCTCTGGGCAAATGAGAATGTGGACAGGGAGACATTTTTCTCCCTCTCTCAAAATACTGGAACCCGGGGTCATCCTATGAAGCTGATTGGTGGGAGATTCGGGACAGATTAAAGGAAATTATTCTTCACACACCGCATAGTTAAACTATGGAATTTGCTACTACAGGATGTAGTGATGGCTGCCCATTTGGCTGGCTTTAAAAGGGAGTTAGGGAAATTCCTGGAGGAAAAGGCTATCAGTGGCTACTAGTCTTGAAGGCTGTGTGCTACCTGCAGTTCCAGAGGCAGTGAGCCTATGTACACCAGTTGCTGGGGAACATGGGTGGGAAGGCGCTGTTGAGCTCATGCCCTGCTTGTGGGTCCCTGGTCGACAGCTGGTTGGCCACTGTGTGAACAGAATGCTGGACTAGATGGACCCTTGGTCTGATCCAGGATGGCTCTTATATACTTATGTTAAATGTGTGCTGGGGAGGGAGAAGGAAAGACCCGCACCGAGTGGTGGGGTTGCTGTGCAAAAATGTTTCCTTCTTCCTCCGCCCTGGGAGGAAGAAGGAGACATTTGCGCACAGCTAAGGATGGACGAAAGTCCCTTACCTGGTCCTGCAGCTGTTTTCGTTGGGGGGGGAGGCGCACCATTTCTCCCCCCGAAATTCTTGGTGGGGGGGAGGTGCCCCGCCCCTCCCGGCCGAAATTCAGGCCAGGGGGGAGGCACCCCATCCCTCCCCGCCGAAATTCTGGCCGGGGGGCAGCACCCCGTCTCCCCCGCAGTGAAATAAAAAAGTAAATTGAAAAAAAAAAGTGATAGGCTACGTAATGATTTACGTAGCCTATCACGGCTAGATTTTCAAAGTCAGCCATGATAGGCTACGTAAATCGTTACGTAGCCTATCACGGCTGACTTTGGGAAAGAAAAAAAAAGCGCGTACGCAAATGGCGGCGCCCATGGGCGCCGCCATTTGCATTCCTTATTTGGGCACGGGTAGTCTACATAAAGATTTACGTAGACTACGGCGAAAATAAGGGCAACGCAAATAACGTAAATCTTTACGTAGACTACCCGTGCCCGAATAAAGAAGGCAGAAATGGTGGTGGCAGCAGCCGGTCGGAAGACCGGCCGCCGCCCCCGCCCCTGCCGAAACGCCGCTGGGACCCGCCGCCGAGAGGGACATTCGACAGAGGTAAGTCCCATCCCAGAGGGGGGCAGGGGGGTGTCAGAGAATTTCCCCACCAATTTCGAGGGGCCGAATGTGTTGGCATTCAGCCTCCTGGAGATTCGTGGAGAAATTCTCCGCCATTCCTACGCACAGCACCACTGGGTGCGGGTCTTTCCTTCTCCCTCCCTTCTTCCACAGCTGTGCTCCCCTCTTATCTAGGGATGGCAGAGAATTCCACCATGGATTTCGGTGAGGCCGAATGCACTGGCATTCGGCCCCCCCGAACTCTGTGGCGGAACGGCCTGCCCCCCTCCCCCCCTGTGAATCCCCCCTGGGATGAGACTTACCTGAGGCGGATCTTCCAGGCGGCAGTGGCTCCGGCGGCGGCAGCAGTGGCGGCAGCTGCGGCAGCTGGTCTTCTGACCGGCTGCCGCCGCTGCCATTTGCAGTCTTGTAAAAAACAAACAAACAAAGAAACAAAACCGACATAATAGGCTACGTAAAGATTTACGTAGCCTATCATGGCTGGGTTTAAAAAAAACAACAAAAAACCGCATACGCAAATGGTGGCGGCTACGGCCGCCGCCATTTGCGTTCCTTATTTTTGGCCGTCTTAGTCTATGTAAATATTTACGTAGACTATGACGGCGAAAATAAAGGGGAATGCAAATAGCGTAGTGGGCGCTATTTGTGTCCCTTTTTGATTTGCCGTTTTAGCCTAAGTAAAGATTTGCGTTCCCCTTTATTTTTGCCGTCATAGTCTACGTAAATATTTACATAGATTCAGACGGCCAAAAATAAGGAACGCAAATGGCGGCGGCCGTAGCTGCCGCCATTTGCATACGTGGTCCCCCCCCCAGAGCCCTCCGCGGCCGGAAATCCGGCTGCAGATGGCTCTGGGCTGGGCTGGGCCTGGCCAGCTGCTCCGCGGACCTGCCACGGAGCACAGCCGGCCGTCGAGGATTCCGGGGGGAGGAATGGAACGCCGCCCCCCCGTCGAGGATTCTGGGGGGAGGGACGGAACGCTTCCCCCCCATCAACATAATCCGCGGAAAGGTAAGTGACTTTCGTACATCCCTACTCTTATCCTCCCACCCCTGTTGCTGTACCATTGTGCAAAAATGGAAAATCCACCAGCTGGCTGGACTCGGTCTGGGCCAAGTTGGCCCAGCTGGTAGATGTCAGATCAGAGTCTGGGGAAATCTGGGCTGAGCCGGGGAAAGCTCGCCAAGCTCCTCCCTGCAAACGGATTCCTCTGACATCCTTAGTGCGAACCAGCCCAAGGAGTCCTACATGCTGCAAAAGTCCCACCCCTGTCCTTACCACTGGGGAGCTTTAGTCATCTACTCTGTTGGCTTCTGAGATCTCACCAGATACTGCCCCCCCATGCTTTCAAGTCTATCTTCACATTCATAGGGGCTAGCAACTTGAGATTTTTAAAACCTTCCTGGAAGTCAGCATCTTTGCCCTGGAAGCCCTTGTCCCTAAAAGTAGCCACATGAATGCTGTCTCTGGTTACACAAGGCCCATTCATAAATCCATTTTATTTCAGTGCTCTTTGGTCACCCAGATTTGTTGCATACACAAAGTCCTAGCTGCATTTATGTTTATTGATCCCTCCCCTTGCTAAATAAAACAAAATGAAACCTTTTAAAATGAAACTTTTAAAAAGAGGTGGAGCCCGTAGGGAAGAGTGGCATTTTGCTCAACTGATGACATGGGCACATGCCAATATGTGCCTACAATAGCCGTAAAGTTGCCCCCTCCCTCCCCCAACTGCCACCACAGGGCTACGCAAGAGTCATCTTGTCCTTGAGAGCAGGAGAGATCTGCCTTTCAAAACGTTTCCTCCCCTGTAACTTGTCATTAGGGTTTGGGGTGCGTGTATGTGTGTGCGTACACTGCTTTATGAGCTTTGCTTGAAAAACAGTATATAAATACCTTCAAAATCTGGGCCAGTCACTGAGCCTTACCCTAACCTACCTCACAGGCTTGTTGTGAGAATAAAATGGAAAGGAGGAGGACCATGTACGCCGCCTTGGGCTCCTTGGGGGAAAAGGCGGGATATAAATGTTAATCAGCACCATTATCATCATTAACATCCTGTGTAATCAGACTGTTTTCCTCTTCTGGAGAAGAAATTGGGTACTGCTGCAATCACATCGAAAAGAACCTGGCAAAACGCAAGCAGCAGATGCCAGCATTTGGTGTCACCGCTTCTCCATCACATCAGCACCAACGCTCTGAGAATGTGATGTTTCTTGGTACGCCATCTCAGAAAACTGTCTCAGAGGCACCCCTCGCCTCCATCCCAGACAAAGGCCGCCTGTGCAACTGCGTTAAGTAATATGCAAAGAACATTTCTGGCTACTGCAGAGATATAACCGACATGAAACGCTCCGAATTTGCTGTGCCACAGATCCTCAGGGAAGCCTTATCGTCCTCCCAGCTCCTCGTCAGACACGTCTTCTGTGCTTCTCAAGGCAATCGCTCTGCTAAATACCATTCCATTTCATTTTACACATTATACCGTGAAATCTGGTACAAGGAACAAGGGAAGGCAGCAAGAGAGAGTCATTGCTTACGGAAGGATTGCTGTGTCGAGCCCAGCGCTCAGTGTGTGTGTGTGTGTGTGTGCGCGTGTATGTGTGTGCAAAGGGAAATGTGGCAAGGGAAGCCTAAAGGACCATTGGATCAATTAGCTAAATTGATTGCAGTAAATTATCACACACACAGTGCAAGCGTTTAAATAATGTTTGGTTGGTACACAGATTTGCTTGTGCACGCTGGAGAGAGATGCAGCCACAAACTGGCTTGGGAAGAAGATGGCTCGCTTTCTACCCACCCACCCAGAAGCTCACAACAATGACTGCTTACATTTTCTCACCCACATGTTCTTCTACCTATCTCTGTGGGAGCTAGCAGTGCCCCTGCCAGGGGTGAGGGACCCCTGGGCAAGATGACCTCTGCCCTCCACACACTTCTGGGCACTCTTACCAGTTTCACTCCCCCCATATTCTCTGTTTCTCTCTCGCCCCACTCCCCCCACCAACCCTGTGCTCTCCGTCTCTCCTTTCCCACCCTGCTCACTTTCTCTTCCCATGCCACAATGCCCACTCATCCCCGCCCCCATCCTTACCAGGCAGTATGGATATCCATCACCGGGAAGTCTGGCCCTTTAGGGGCTTGTTGGAGTTTTGTGGTGCCCGTGACTCATCTTGCATTTGCGAGCAGAGCTGTGGGTTTTTCTGGACACCTGGGAACTTTCTGGTTTTTTAAAAATGGCATAAATAGACATTTGTGCCAACTGCAGCCGCAATTTGTGTGATTAGCGCAAATTTTGGCTGCATTTTGCGTAACTTGTGCAAAATATGCAAAACGCAGCTACAATTTCTGCAATTGTCTATTTATGCAAATTTTTTAAAAAAGGAAAATCTGCCAGCTGGCCTGACTCCTTGCAGACTGAGCCAGGCCAGCTGGTGGAAGACAGAATGGAGTCTGGGGGGCCAAGCTGACAAAAGCTTGTCAAGCTCCACCCCCCAAGCCAGATTCCCCCGACGTCCCTACCACTACCAGGCAGCAGCACCTGGGCTCACCTTTCTTTTCTAACTGTTAGAAGAGTTTGGGTATGCCGCAAAGCAAAGCTGCAGTTGCACCCGGCATATTGGTTTCTCCAGGATGTCTCTGGGTCCCTGTGTCTAGATCCAGCCCTGGCTTAATTATTTTCCTCATTCTCTGACTTCCTGTCTGCTGATCTGGCACAAACAATAGTAAAATCTGAACGTCTTGTTATCACCTGACTGACTCGCCAGAGGAAGGTGGTCCATCAATTAGCCTCAGGTTCCACTAGGTGACGGCATCGTCGTCATCACAATTGCGTATATCCCATCGCATTTCCTCTTGCACAGAACCCAAGGCAGCTGACATGGTCCCTCTCCTCTTCATTTTATCATCACAACAACCCTGTGGGGTAGGTTAGGCTGAGACTCAATGACACTGGTCTAAGATCACCCAGTGAGCTTCATGGCAGGGTGGGGACTAGTGGCTTCATACTGCTAGCCAGTCACAGGGCCAAGGCTGCTCACATGTATTACCTCCTGTGCCCGAAGGACTCTTGAGGCCTAAGCAGACATAGGGTGTAGCTCACTCATTTCCCCCCACAGGCCCATGAGGGAATGACAACATCTCTGTGAGTTCAATGGAAAGTTGTTGGGAGCCAGCGTGGTGTAATGGTTAGAGTATTGGACTGGGACTCGGGAGATCTGGCTTCTAAGTCCCCACTCGGCTGTGAATCTCGCAGGGTGGCGACTTGGGGCTAACCACTGACTCTCACCCTAACCTACCTCACAGGGTTGTTGTGAGGATAAAATGGAGAGGAGGAGGAGGACTGAGTAAGCCACCGTGGGTTCCTTGCAAGAGGAAAAAGGCAGGATATGAATGCAATAATATTTTTTAAAAAACTAAAAAGTAGAGATGCACACAAGCATTTCACTGGATCTGCTCAAGCCTATTCTGCAGAATATTTTTCATTTGTCTTTTTTTTCCCCCAATGGGAACTTGAGCATCACTCAATTTTGGTACATCATTTATATGTACCTATAGATATCTCTGTATCTATAGAGATATAAATCCACACATACGTCTGTTTTACCTGGCATATGTGATTAGGACTGCAACCCTAAATGCATTTAGGAATATAGGAACCTGCCTTAGACTGAGTCAGGCCCTGGGTCCATCTAGACCAGTATTGCCAGCACTGACTGGCAGCCGTGGCTCTCCAGGGTTTCAGGCAGGGATTTTCCCAGCCCTATCTGCAGATGCCGGGGATTGAACCTGGGGTCTTCTGCACGCAAAGCAGGGGCTCAACTGCTGAGCCATGTTCCCTCCCACTTATTCCCACCTACTAGGGAGTAAGCCCTGTTGAACACACTGGGTCTTATTTCTGAGTAAACCAGAATAAGTAAGGCAATACTTCCAGTAAGTTATAGACCTGCATTCCAACATGCTGTGTGTGTGTGTGTCCTACTCTGCTGGATTGTCACCTTGCTGTGGTGAGTGGGCTTGTGTGTTCCAATGAACCCTGTGAGTGAAGCCGTCGGGGGTTATGTACTCCCAGCAGGGTTACCCATGGTGGCAAGGTCAAGGGGGAAGAATCAGACAAAGAACGATCCAAGAAAGTCCTCAATGGCAGAACAGGCTGAAGATAACAAGGTGTATGTTACAACGGCTGAGAAGGCGGATGAAGGCTGCAGCAGATAAAGGATCACCAATTGTCATGATATTCATGCCATTGGATTAGAGCCTTTTCTGTGGAGACTGTGTGTTGATCATTGTGCACTGATCTCCACACATAAAACAAATTCATGCATAGGCGTCTTCCAATCTAAACCCAACCAACCAAAAGTCCCATGGCGATCGGCGAACGGCAACGGGGGCAGGACTGTGAAATCCGGAAGCCCCTAGTCATGGACCAGACTGGCTTTCAAACAACCCTCAAGGAACATCTACCTATGGAAACCCCTGAAAATGTTGAGGAACACTGGAATAAACTGAAGACTTCCATTATCACAGCCTGTGAACAAACTATCGGATACCAAACTAAGAAACATCAGGACTGGCTTGATGAGAATGATAGGGAGATTGAACATATTATTGATAAGAAAAGGAAAGCTTTCCAAATATGGCAAAAAGGCATCAACTGTGCCGCTAAGAAAAAAGCCTATGCCAGTGCAAAGGCTGAGGTCCAAAGAAGAACTAGAGAACTTAAGAACACCTGGTGGATAAAGAAAGCTCAAGAAATCCAGCATTTTGCAGATGCCCATGATGCATGGGGCTTTTTTAATGCCACAAAGGCCATTTACGGACCAACAAACCATGGTACAAACCCCTTCCGCTCAATAGATGGTGCCGAACTTCTAAAGGACAAAGAGTCTATTGCACTATGTTGGAAAGAGCATTACAACAACCTCCTTAACCATAACTCTATTGTGGCTGATGAGGTTTTCTCTCAAACCAGAGATGAGCTTGCAGTATTCCCTAGTTTGGAGGAAGTCAGTAAAGCCATTAACCAAATGAAAAATAATAAAGCTAGTGGACCCAATGGGATCCCTGTTGAAGTCTTTAAAGAAGGTGGGCCTGAAGCTACACAACAGCTTTACAAGCTCATTGAAAAAAATCTGGATGAGGGAGGAGATCCCAGCAGACTTCAGGGATGCCATAATTATCACTCTCTTTAAAAAGGGTGATAGAACAGATTGTGGAAACTATCGAGGCATCTCCCTTCTAGCTACAGCAGGCAAAATCCTGGCAAGGAGGATCCTCGCAAACCACCTTCTACCTATCTCAGAAGACATCCCCCCTGAATCCCAAAATGGCTTCCGCCCTTCCAGGGGGACAGTGGATATGATCTTCACCACACGACAGCTCCAAGGAAAATGCAGGGACTAAAACCAACCCCTGTACATGGCGTTTATTGGTCTGACTAAGGCCTTCGACACTGTAAATCGTACTGCTCTCTGGACCATACTGCTGAAAAAATAAATTTGTGAGCATCTTGCGGCTCCTCCATGATGGCAACAACCTTGGCTAACAATGGCTCTCAAAGTGATCCGTTCAAAGTGGGGTCAGGCGTTAAACAGGGATGCGTCGTTGCTCCAACCTTATTTGCTATCTTCATTGCTATGATTCTACACCTTGTTGAAGGGAAACTTCCCACTAGTGCAGAAATCATATATCAAACAGATGGAAAACTTTTTAATCTCAGTAGGCTGAAAGCAAAAAGTAAGGTAATTACATCCTCTGCCATAGAACTTCAATATGCTGATGATAACGTAATCTGTGCTCATTCAGAGGAAAATCTCCAAACTATCCTAAACATCTTCGCAGAAGCATATGAAAAGCTCGGCCTCTCGCTTAACATCAAAAAAACCAAAGTGCAAGCACAAACCAATCCCTCTGTAGCGCCATCAATCCAGCTTAACGGTGTGATACTGGAAAATGTTGATCACTTTTCTTATCTTGGCAGCCATTTCTCCACAAAAGCCGGCATCGACGCTGAAATTCAGCATTGCCTGAGCTCTGCGACTGTAGCATTCTCCCGAATGAAGCGTAGAGTGTTTAAGGATCGGGACATTCACAGGGAGACCAAAATGCTTGTTTACAAAGCCATTGTACTACCAACCTTACTGTACGCCTGTGAAACATGGATCATCTATAAACGCCACTCCCAACTTCTCGAAAAATTCCACCAATGCTGCCTCCGAAAAATTCTGCAAATTACTTGGGGAGACAGATGAACTAATGTGAGCGTACTGAAAGAAGCAAAGACCACCAGCGTTGAAACGATGATTCTCCAACATCAACTTCGCTGGATCAGCCATGTTGTTCGAATGCCTGATTATTGTCTTCCAAAGCAGCTACTCTATTCCCAACTTATGAATGGAAAACGGAATATTGGTGGACAGCAAAAGAGATTTAAAGATGTTCTTAAAACTAATCTAAAAAAAATGTCACATAAGGATTGAGAATTGGGAAGCTCTAACTCATGAGCGTTCCAACTGGAGGTCAGCCTATATTAAAGGTGCTATGGACTTTGAAGAAGCACAAGTACAGAGCGAAAGGGAGAAACGAGCTCAGGGGAAGGCACGTCAAGCAAACCCTCACCATGACCGCCTTCCCCCTGGAAACCGATGTCCTCACTGTGGGAGGCTGTGTGGATCCAGAATCAGCCTTTACAGCCACCTGCAGACCCACTGCTAGAGATTAATGTGTTGATTGACCTATCTTCTATGAATCCGTCTAATCCTTTTAAAGAGTTATCTATATAGACTCTGTCTTTGGAAGACAATCTTACTCAGTCACGAGTGATCGCCATGACGATGACGATGGTGTGTGTGTGTGTGTGTATCTGTGTGTTAGACAAACAACACAGTAATTTCAAAACATATTTAGAGCTAAGCATTCTGCTCTCATTAGTAGCTGTGATATTAAATGGATACCAAGAGTGCCAGCTTGGAATGCCTGGAGATGAAAACTCCTTAGGAGAAAAAACAGAGGTGTGTGACTGGTATAAAGCTTATGAATTGTCCTCCAGATTTAGGCCATAAAGGTTCTGAGTCTGTAGATCCAGAGGTTTTCCTTTTGTCAAGCATGTCAATGACCATTGTTTGTTCAATTTGAAGCTACTGGAAATCTGAGAGACTATGTGTGAGTGAGTTAAAATGCCTTGCAACAGGCAAGTTCTTTGGTAAGAATTGCGGATTTGTGGTTACAGAATGTTGTTCTTAGGTCTGTTGCAGTTTTCCCTACATATTGCATACAAGATCCTTTTTTCTTTTTTCTTACATTCAATTAAATAAATCACATTAGTGGAAGGGTATACACACACACACACACACACACACTGTCTGTGTAACTCTTTCTAGCTTAGATGCCAATGTTATGCCTTGAACCCGGAGTTCCAAGGCCCAAGGTGACATGCTTAAAAAACATCACCTTCTCCGCTAACTAATCATGGTCTATCAGCATCCAACCAAACACTTGGGGATTCAAGGCCCAGACCTGCAGATGTCTTTCAAGACAATGAAGTTAGCAAAGCCGCTCCAACTTGTAGCTGAGGGGAAGCCGCAGCGGCAGCTGCTGAAATATGGAAGCCAAGTTTAATTAAGTCAGCGTTCCTCTTCTTGCAGAGAAATGCATTTCAGCTCTGAGGAGACCCATTCCCGCCCTCCCCTACTTGGAGTGGAAGCGTGTTCCGTCTGACTGAATTCTGCTTGCTCCTCTCCCCGGCTTCTTGCAGGATTGCTTCCTCGACACAGCACAGTCTCTGCTGCATCTGTCTTCATTAACATGTATTTATTTAAATAAACCATCAAGAAAACTCCAGTAATGAAGATGGGAAGCCTGTGCCACCTGGTTTCCCAGTTATAAATGGCCTGCAAACTTTAAAATCCTGCTCTCGCGCTCTTTCCTTCATTCCAATGTGTGGCTTATAACAAGGTTCATTTGCACAAAGCAAGCACAAAAGATGTGCGGGGATTTTGTTGCTGTTTGAAAAATAAATGAATATTCCCCATTCGCACCCCTGAACACGATCACATTTTTTGAGAAAAGCTTGTACAATCTTGACCTTGTGATCATGTTTGCAAGTTGCAGCCTTTTTGAAAAATGTGCACTTTAAAATGCACATTTTTCAAAAAGGACACATTTTCACACTTTAATCAATGGGGGGAGAGGGAGTATAGAATAAATATCACCTTTCTAGTTAAAAAACAATAGAAAGAAAATTAATTTTCCTTTTGCAAATAAGGGAGCATTCCTATGTCCCCTAGAGAGTGTCTGGGGGACATGAGGGTTTTTTTCGGTTTCTGGGCTCCGAAGTTGGAACCGGGCTCTGACTTTGGAGCCCAGAAACCGCACTCCCCACCCCTCCCCCTCTCCCTCCCCCTCATGGCCAGCATACTTCTCTCCGCTCCAGCTATGTCTCTGTGCTTGGAAACGGAGATAGGGAAAGGGGGGCAGTCCCGGGGGAGGGGGGGAGACTGCAGTAGCCGTGTTACATAACTTCCTATGCGCCATGCGGTCCCCTCCTGCTCCGAAGCTCCCCAGCTAGACGGGCGAAATCACCTGTCTAGCTGAGAATGCAGGGTGGCCGGAGCATGGAGATGACGATCGCCTCCGTGCTCCAGCCGCCCTGCACTGGATAGTCATCAGCCTCTGAATCCAGGTTTGCACCCTAAAACCAGTACTTAAAAAAAAAAAAGCATGGTTGCACAATTTGGGTTTGTTTTCAGTCACAGAATCATTGACACATATGCAAAAGTGCAAAAATACCAAACCTTCAGGGGTTTCAATATGCTGTACAGATGGTATAAAACACAATCCCCCCCCCCCCGCAACAGTGGAATCTACCATATTAGGGATGGAGTACAGAAAAATGTGCAATTAGGTTTTTCTGGGCTAAGAAGAGCTGGCATGTGGGATGGAATCCTAAAGTAACCATCAAAGAGCCCGGGCAGCTGGTGATCACCTACCATCAGACAGCCAGATCATTAATGGCTGAACAAAGCTGAACTGTTGGTAACCTCAGATGTTCAAAAGCACTCTCTTAAAAGGAGAAATGAAGCCTTCATCCAGGTTTCACGGTGTGTGCACAGATTTCAGTTTTCTTCACAGGAGGAGGGAGAGAGAAAAGAGACTGAGGAATGGAGGGTCAAGAAGAGAGTTGAGAGGGTTTCTTCGCTAAGTTGCTGCAGTTTTTCACAAGTGGATGTGGTCCAGTAGTGGGGAACACTGTGCAGAGAACAAATATGCTTGCAATTTTGGTCAAGCAGGAATCATGTGGGACAGAAAGAAGGATGGGATGGGGAAAAGACAAAGGAGGCAGGAGCTAACATCCCAAAGGAGAAGACTTGGGTTGGGATGAGGAAGAAGGGAGCAGATAAAGGCGGCAGAGCCCTCGCTTTGTAGGCAAACTCGAGAAATGTATCCATCTCTGCCTCAGCAGAGTCTGTTCTTCAGGGCAACCATGAAACTGCAAAAGGAAAGAAGAGAGACTGGATGGTGGCATGTTATTGCCAGTAAAAGCGAGCGCCTCATGGTGACGTACCAATGGATGGTGGGTTTTGTCCAGGGGAAGCAAACAGTTCCCAGGACTCGAATCTGAGTGTGAGGGAAAACAGAGAGGTGAGCCTTTGGACCAGTAGCTCCTACGCTTCTGATAGCCAAGGAAAGCTCCCCCCTTTCCAGTTACAATTGGAGGCATATTTCACTCTTATATAGAAATAGGGATGGACACATCTCTCCATTTCAGTTTCTTATTTTTCCAGTCTTAGGTTCGGTTCATCTTGAAACTTGAGGAGATTATTTTAAAGTTTTCATGAGAATTCATAAGGATTTTTGTGCATATTTCTCCTAATGCACGTTCTTTTTTATGCATTTTGTCTAATATTTTTCCCAAACCATTCTCCTACTATAATTTTCTTTATTTGTTACATTTATATCCTGCCTTTCCTCCAAAGAGCCCAAGGCAGCGTACATGATTCTCCTCCTCCTCCTCCATTTTACCCTCACAACAACCCTGTGAAGTAGGTTAGGCTGAGAGTCAGTTACTTTGGCCCAAGGTCACCCAGTGAGCTTCATGGCTGAGTGGGGACTAGAACCTGGGTCTCCTTTGTCCCAGTCAACACTCTACTCGCTTTACCACACTGGCTCTCCACTATAATGCATTTTTAACGTGATTTCCCCTAATATACAAGCTTTTCATTGGGGAACTCCATTACAAAAGTTGGAGAAGTACGGATTTCAAAAGACAACTGAGTTTCAGTTCACATAGTGGTTCAAAATTGCAAAATTAGGTATGTTCATATTAAAATGCGAACTGAGCAAATTTCTTCTAACAGAAATTCATTTTGTTTGTTTTTGGATAAGAACATACCAAAATTAGAAAATTTGTTCATGAACAGGACAGAAAGAATTTGAGATTTTAGAATTGTACATATGGGGGGTACATGTATTTAGGTTCTTGGGCAAGTTACTTTTCTTTTAGCCTCACCATTTTACCTTCTGTTAAATGAAGGATTTATGACTGACCATGCCCAACATGGAAGCCATTGTATGAGTAGGCAAACTCCCCATGGCAGCCATTCTGCGAGAGCACCAATGACACTCTCTCAAAATTCCAAATATGCCCACTAACCCCCAAAGTTTGGGGACCTCTGGCTTACTCTTAAAAGTCTGGGTTTGAATCCCTGTGTATTCAGTCATGTTTTTCTAACAAGCTCCTCAAGTGAAACCGAAAGATTTCTCCATCCTTACTCTTATACCTGAAAAAGTTGGCTTTTAGAATAGCCTTCTCCAATCTGGAACCTTCCAGTGTGTGTTTGTGTATGTATGTGCATAGCGGTGCGGGGAGTGTGTGTATTGGGGGGAAGGAAGAGTGAATATTTCTGTATGCATGTGTGCACGTGCCCACATGCACGCATGCGTAGCCTCTGGCCCATCATCCAATACCAGATGTGGCCGGAAGGGGCAAAAAAGGTTGTGCACCCCTGGACTACGGACATGTAGCCCTGCCCTTTAAAATTTGCCCTCAGCCATTAAGACTGGCCAATGAATCAACTAAAGCTTCAGTTGAATTATTAAACTGACTCAAGGATTCCGTTCTTCTTGCCGAACACAGCTCAAAAGGGGCATCCCAAAATGCTCCATGTGGAGGCCTTTAAAAATGCATTTGAGAATTCCCCGGCGCACACAATGGTTATAAATAACAGCTCAAATGTGAGTGGTAAGATGGTCATGTCCACTGATAATTATGGCTATTTGGAATAGGGATGGCAGAGAATTCCGCCATGGATCTCGGGGAGGCCGAATGCCAGTGCATTCAGCCCTCCGAAATCTGTGGCGGAATGGCCTGCCCCCCCGTCCCCCCATGGATCCCCCCCGGCATGAGACTTACCTGGGGTGGATCTTCCAGGCGGCGGCAGCTCCGGCAGTGGCTTCAGCGGCGGCAGCTGCAGCGGCTGGTCTTCCGACCGGCTGCTGCCACCGCCATTTGCAGTTGTTTTCTTTTTTTTTTTACACCCATGTGATAGGCTACGTAAGTTTTTACGTAGCCTAAAACGTCTGGGTAAAAAAAAAAAGAAAAAAAGGCTACAGCCGCCACCATTTGCGTTCCTTATTTTGGGCTGTCTTAGTCTACGTAAATAATTACGTAGACTAAGACGGCGAAAATAAGGGGGAATGCAAATAGCATAAATATTTACGTAGATTAAGATGTCAAAAATAAGGAACGCAAATGGCGGCGGCCGTAGCCGCTGCCATTTGTGAACGCGTTTCCCCCCCCCCCCCAGAGCCCTCCGTGGCCGGAAATCTGGCTGCGAACAGCTCTGGCCTGGCTGGGCCTGGCCGGCTGCTCCACGGAGCCGCCGCAGAGCACAGCCGGCCAAGGAGGATTCCGGGGGGGAGGAACGGAGCGCCTCCCCCCAATCCAGGATTCCGGGGGGAGGGACAGAACGCCTCCCCCCCACCATAAACGTAATCCGTGAACAGGTAAGTGATTTTTGTACATCCCTAATTTGGAAGTGTCCAACTTCCACTGTCCATCTCTTCATCTTCCTGTCTTTGCACCATTGAGGGCCCAGTGGGTGAAAAAAGTAGGATTCAAACGTCTTTAAAAGATATGGATAAAATCTCCATCCCCATATTCAGATTTTGCTCACCCCTTCCCTTCCTCCAGCTAAAAAAAATGCAGTGTGGGGTGAAGGTCACAGCACCCAACTGCACTTGGAAGTTGCCAGGAAGTTCTCCTGCATAAGGCCCCCTGACATCAGTGATATATTCAGAGTTCAGAATGGGGGACTTAAAGATGCTTGAGGATTTTGTTGAGTCCACGTTTGTAACTGAACTGATCCAGTTTGCGCTTCCCGGACTAATACATGGATTGGAGCAGTTATCCTTCCATTTTTGCACTATTCCGAATCTTGTGATGCAGTTCTCAGCTAAAAAAGGTAACAAAATGCATATAGAATTCCTTATTTTAGGTTAAAATGAATATGGAAATGCATACTTAGGGGTAAAATGCATTCAAAAATGCATTTTTAATGCATTTTTCGGTTTTGTTTACAGCTTGATGCAGTAACAGGATGGATTGGACTTATGAATGAACGTATGCAAAACTGATAGTGGAGCAGAAATAGGCTGAATCCTCCATCCCTAAGTCTTATAATGGGAAGTGATGTCAGGACTGGCCCTCAAACCTTACACTGTGTGGTAGAGGACTATGATGAGAAGACTCAGGCCACTTCTTCAGGGGGAAGGACCATTGGTACCATATTCTGGGCCTTCCCAGGCAGAGGACAGCCCTGCTACCATCCTTCATCCTTGGCTTCAGAGGATGAGTCCCCAGCAGAGCCTCCATTGCTCCAGCCTCTGGGAAGTGAAGGAATGCAAAATTAGGTGAAGGCCCTTTAGTACATCTTCTGGGGGCTGGGGGTGGAGCTTACTACACTACAGGATTTGTCAGCCTACCTAAAGATTTGGTTAGCTTTATCTCCCTGCTGAGACAATTAGTTCCTATAGCCACCTGAGTAGGAGAGGGCTTCAGCCAGTCTCGCCAGATGTCCTTGTTCACATACATGCATGAACTTGCATGTAGACTCATGTAACAAGAGTACACCTAAGGGGACCTTTACCAGAGGTGTGGTGCACACTGTGCTCTAAGAAAGTGGAGAATAGGTGTTTCTAATATGGGGAAATTAGCTCAAACATTCATTAAAATCCCTAAAGCATAAACTATATTTTTACAACTTTTGTTCTTAACGTACACTTTCACACACCTTACAGAAGAGGAAAATGGCTTAGTTAATGTACCAACCCCTGGCATGTGGACCAGTATACTAGTTCTAATAGGCCTAACAGAGAGATAGAGAAAGATGGAGATTGGGGAAGTTAGTGCTTGCCAAATACAGAGTGGATGGTAGGACTATCCCAGGGCACTGGGAGGCCATGTGACCGAGGGAGCTCAGGTGCTTCTGCAGCAGCAGAAATTGATAGATTTAGGAGGCATGGAAAGGAAACAGAGAGCATAAGCCAATTACATGGCTTCAGAGTGAGAGGAACCCAAAGACTCCACTTCCTGGTTGGTTGCAAATAATTATAAAAACAGAGGTGTAGCTGTTATTAGAGACCCCAGAGCCACTGCAGTTTGGTTAAAAATACACTTTAGATCGGTTTTCCCCAACCTGGTGCCCTTCAGATATGTTGGACTACAACTCCCAGCATCCACCAGCCAGCATATCACTCCAATATTGAAAGATCTGCACTGGATGACAATTGTTTTCCAGACCCAATTCAGGGTGTTGGCTTTAACCTTTAAAGCTCTAAATGGCTCAGGGCCTGACTACCTGAGGGACTGCTTACCTTGGTACAAACCTGCTCAGTTACTAAGGTTGGCAGAGAGGGCCTCTTGAGGACACCCTGGCTTGCAGGGCCCCATTTGTTGGGCATGTGGGAAAAGGCAATCTCTGGAACACACTCGCCTTGGAGTTCTGACTGGACCCCACTCTGTCTGCATTCTGGAAGAAGGCCAAGAGAGAGACATCTTTTAACTTGGTAAAAAGGGCTTGCTGGCTCAGAGGCTGAACCCAGAAGGAGGGGGTCAAAAGAAAGAGAACAATAGTTTGGCTCTGGGTAAGGGAAAGAGAGCTCAGGGAGGTTCCTTGCCCCTCAGTCTAGCTAGCTATACAGGGCTGTAGCACTGCATAGGAGGATAATTCACCACTGGTCTTCTGGAGAAGAGCAAGACAAAATGGGGCAAAAAGATGAATTCCCCCTCAAACTCAATACTAACTGGGACCATCGTTCCTCCAAAGTTCGCACCTAGCTTATCATGGACTTGCCACCAACCAGCCCTCTCGAGGAATCACGGAGGTAAATCAGCAGAGAACTGGTTTGTGACAGCGGAGCCCTTGGAGACCTTATTATTAAGGCCTGGGTGCCTCTGTTGTTGCTGGCACGCCTGGGAAACGAGAAATGCCAGTTCTTGCCATTCAGTGGAAGTATAGAATCATGGAATAGTAGGGTTGGAAGGGGCCTACATGGCCATCGAGTCCAACCCCCTGCTCAATGCAGGAATCCAAGTCAGAGCATCCCTGACAGGCGGCTGTCCAGCCTCATCTTGAATGCCTCCAGTGTGGGAGAGCCCACCGCCTCCCTAAGGAATTGGTTCCATTGTTGTATTGCTCTCACACTCAGGAAATTTTTCCTGATGTTCAGCCGGAATCTGGCTTCCTGTCACTTGAGCCCATTATTCTGTGTCCTGCATTGTGGGATGATGGAGAAGAGATCCTGGCCTTCCTTTCTGGGACAACTTTGCAAGTACGTGAAGAATGCTATTCTATCTCCCCTCAGTCTTCTCTTCTCGAGGCTAAACATGCCCAGTTCTTTCAGTCTCTCCTTGGAGGGCTTTGTTTCCAGTCCCCTGATCATCTTCGTTGCCCTCCTCTGAACCCTCTCCAGCTTGTCTGCATCCTTCTTAAAGTGCGGTGCCCAGAACTGGACACGGTACTCCAGATGAGGCCTAACCAGTGCTGAGTAGAGGGGAACTAGTACTTCCCGGGATTTGGAAGCGATGCTTCTATTAATACAGCCCAAAGTAGCATTTGCCTTTTTTGCAGCCACATCACATTGTTGGCTGCAAAAAAGGCCTTGAGGACACAACCCAAAGGCACCCGCCATTACCACCCCACGGCTGCCTCAGGGATGTTCCCAGTGATCGCTTCGGGTTTTGGAGGGCTCTTGGGCAAGATACCCTCAGTGGGCCCCTCTGCCTCAGCGAACCCACCTTCTCCCCAGCACTGTCGCCTGCTGCTGCTGCTCCTCTTCCCCATCATTGCTGCCACCCCATTGCTTGCCAGGCAAAGAGCCAATCAGCGTGCAGCAGCCAGTGACATCACCTGCTCCTCCTTCACACAACCACTGTTGTCTGGGCCAGAGTGAGAGGTTTGCAATGGCAACAGAGGGGTTCAGGTCCAGGAGCCCCTGTCAGTGGCCCCTTGGCTGGGGTGCAGGTCCTCAGCAACTGCCCAACCATGCCGACCCTTGACGCCAGTCCTGGATTTCTCCCTTTCCTATGCATGTGTACATTTGTTTGAGAAGGGGATTTATATAGGAAGGGCTGGAAGGGAGATCCCCCAAGGACATCGGCAATATCCCACGATTTCTTATAGAACTCTTAGCCGTTAACACACACACACCCGCCGTCCCGGGAGTTCTCTGAGAAAGCATGGAGAAAACCAGCAATCTCTGTCCAATGGCTAGGGAGCTTTACAAGAGCCCGTGGGGGTCAGACCCTGAGTTTATGGCTTTACCCAGAGCCCACAGGCAGCTGCACGGCTGGTAGCTCCCTGGTGTGCGGTCCCGCAGGCCGAGCGCGCTCGCTTCTATGTTCCATTAGGGTGGAAGCCTGCTCGGCCGCTTCCTCCCCCCTCAGGCTCGTCTTATTGTACTTTTGCCTCTTATTTGTAAATCAAACTTCAGACGGGAAAAAGAAACACGCCACGTCAAGAGCAATCAGTCCCTGGAAGTTGTAAATGGTGTTTTGCTGACCCAGAACTAATCCTGAGAGAAAAAGAAATTTTCCATTACGTGCTAAGTGCTCAGTTATTAAGCATATTTATGCAACTTGATTCAGTTTGAAACCTGGGGGCGGGGGGATAAGGCAGCTGGGGATGGGGGCAGGTTGCTAGTGAGGTCTTCTTCTTCTTCTTCTTCTTCTTCTTCTTCTTCTTCTTCTTCTTCTTCTTCTTCTTCCTTAAAGTTTTCTTTTTTTCCCATAGGGAGAATTCGAAGAAAGTTCAGAATGTAGAACACATGTTGATCATCAGCTCCATTCCCTGACAACGGTTCAACTGATTATTTAGTGTGTGTGTGTTTTTAAACCCCAGGATAAAAGATCCACCCCAAGTTTAACATGGGTGCTGTGGAACATGGGTGGGAAGGTGCTGTTGCGCTTGAGAGCCAGTGTGGTGTAGTGGCGAGAGTGCTGGACTGGGAATCGGGAGATCCGGGTTCTAGTCCCCTCTCGGCCATGGAAGCTCACTGGGTGACTTTGGGCCAGTCACAGACTCTCAGCCCAACCTACCTCACAGGGCTGTTGTTGTGAGGATAAAATGGATGAAGGAGGAGGATCATGTACGCTGCCTTGAGTTCCTGGGAGGAAAAAAGGCAGGATATAAATGCAATAAATAAATAAATAAATGCTGGACTAGATGGACCCTTGGTCTGATCCAGCAGGGCTCTTCTGATGTTCTTAAGTTCACTGTCTGTAATGCCCCCGCCCCTGCAAATGTAAACAATAAATTTAATTTGGAGAAAATCAAAGGTTGGGTTTTGACTGCAAAGAAGAGGGGACGTATCAAGTTCCTCTGGGTTTCTACCTTTAAGAAACACAACATTGTACAGGAATTTGCATGGTGTGGAGATTGGAGAATGTGGATAGGGAGACATTTCTCTCCCTTTCTCATAATACTAGTACCCACAGGAGTCCTCCCATGAAGCTGATTGGTGGGAGATTCAGGACAGATGAAAGGAAGGACTCTTTCACACAGCGCATAGTTAAACTATGGAATTCGCTACCACAGTGATGGCCACCAATTTGGATGGTTTAAAAGGGGGTTGGACAAATTCCTGGAGGAAAAGGCTATCAGTGGCTACCAGTCCCGATGGCTATGTGCTACCTCCAGTACCGGAGGCAGTGAGCCTATGTACACCAGTTGCTGGGGAACATGGGCAGGAGGGTGCTGTTGTGCTCATGCCCTTCTTGTGAGTTCCTGGTCAACAGCTGGTTGGCCCCTGTGTGAACAGAATGCTGGATGAGATGGACCCTGGGTCTGATCCAGCAGGGCTCTTCTTCTGTTCTTCTGTCCTTTAAGAATTGAGCTTATCATTTAGTTCTTAAAAAATGGAGAAAAAGGACTCAGCCTTGCAAATGACACCCCTTCCCAAATCACTGATGCCCCTTCTACACAGTGACGCTTTCTGAGATGATTCCATTTAAATCTGGATTTTTGTGAAATCAGCTTTGCACCTACCATGGCAAATGTAGCCAGTAAAGTGGTGCATAGCTTTAAAACAATGACAGCCTGCTTTCACAGGGCAAAGGGCACCTGAAAAATGTCATTAGCTGGTGGACAGAGTCCCGTGAATATTTATTTATTTGTTTTTATAATTTTATATATATACCGCTCCATATCTGAAACAGATTGCAGAGCAGTGAACCCAAGAAATAAAACAGTAAAAGAATAAAAAGATTAAAACACATTAACATTATACTTGTTTAAAAACACAATGCCAATAAAGACCGTAACTGGTCAATTAAGGAATGCCTCCTGGAACAGTGATATTTTCAGGAGGTGCCAAAAACTACGCAGTGTTGGTGCCTGCCTGACCTCCAAGGGCAGGGAGTGCCAAAGAAAGGGGGCTGCCACGCTGAAGGCTCTTCTCCTGGTGGACTCCAGCCGGGCCATAGGTCCATGTGGAACCACCAGGAGCAAGCCCCCCGATGACCTCAGTGACTGGGCAGGTTGGGAAGGGAGAAGGCGCGCTCTCAGGTAGAACTGAACATCATCAACTGTGTAGGTAGGGGGCAGCGAATGAAGGGAGGCTTGCTCCCGACCCCTCTCCCTGCTCACATGTTCGGTGAAGTGCAATGGAAGAGAAAGAGTTAATTGCAAGTAGACATTTTTAGCCCACTCCTCTCCTCATGTCCACCCTTTGATGGCACAGCTGTCCCTTCTGCCTATCCATGCTGCTCCCCCCAGCCTGTGCCGAGCCAGCTGAGGTCAGACAGACTCCCAAACCGCACTGTGGCCACTGCGGCAGGAAAATCTGGTGCTAAACAACTTTGCAAAGAAGCAGCTTTTCGGGCAGAAATGTGCACAGTTGATGTGGAGTAGGGGTTATGTCACCTGCCGTGATCAACTGAGGTGCAGTAGAACCAGAATAAATCCCCCGTGAGATGGGGCCCTACCCTTTGTCTGCTGTCCCTTCCAATGACCCACTGAACAGAGAATCTCGCCTAAATAGGTCTCATGAGAGCCAGTGTAGTGTAGTGGTGAGAGTGACGGACTGGGAGCCGGGAGATCCGGGTTCTAGTCCCCACTTGGCCATGGAAGCTCACTGGGTGACTTTGGGCCAGTCACAGACTCTCAGCCCAACCTACCTCACAGGGTTGTTGTTGTGAGGATACAACGGAGAGGAGGAGGATAATGTAAGCTGCCTTGGGTTCCTTGCAAGAGGAAAAAAGGCGGGATATAAATGCAATGATAAAAATGTTCACCATTGTGCATTGTCTTTCTTCCTAAACAGGGATCTCCCTTCCCAGGCAACCTACATTCCCACCCACTGGAAGCTAGTGCTGGCCTGGCAAGTGGCTCACACACAGTCTCCCTTGCTTTTGAAATGAGGCCCTCCTGTCAGATTTGCTGCAGGGTTTAGCAATGGGGCGAGGAAGCCAGGGCAGTACACCTGCCCCTCCCTACTCACTGTAAGCAACTGTAAATAAATAATTATAAATAAACTCCCCACCTCCTACTAGCAACAACATTTTCAGGTAAACAAACACAATAATAGTAATAGTAATGATAGCAAATAATAACAGTAACAACCACCACCAGTTATGAAGGTAGAAAGCCAGCAGGGGGGTGGGGGGGCTATCCACATGTACAACTGCCCACCTGCTGGACGGAAGTCGTGGGGGTGTGCTCAGCGTAATGAGCTTCTGGCTTTCAGGGAACAAGTTTGTTCCCTTGAGGCCAAGGTTTATTTATTTGTTTGTTTGTTTCACTTCTACACTGCCCAATAGCCAAAGCTCTCTGGGTGGTTCACAAAAGGGTTGTTGACCTGGAGAAGCTAAGAGATGCAGAAAGTTTGGTGGATGAGACCTTCAGAGACCTATTAGCAGTGTCCCACTCCCAGGGTGACAGCTCCTCTGCTGTAACGGAGAATGTGGGTCTCAGGGAAGAAGGGTGTCATTCTGAGGAAGAGGGAAATGATCCCTTAGAAGAGACTCATTCCTTGGAAGAGGAACAAATATCCTCTTGCACCGAGGATGTGCCTCCGGGGGAAGCGGGGCTTGTGGTAGTGGGAGATTCGATCATTAGACACATAGACAGCTGGGTCTGTGATGGGTGTGTAGACCGCATGGTGAATTGCCTGCCTGGTGCGAAGGTTGCGGATATCACACCCCGTCTAGACACCCTAGTAGATAATGTTGGGGTGGAGTCAGTGGTCATGGTCCATGCTGGTACCAACCATGTAGGGAAATGTAGCCAATTTTAGGTTGCTAGGTAGAAGGTTGGAATCTAGGACCACCAAGGTGGCTTTCTCAGAAATGCTACCTGTTCCATGCACAGGGCCAGCTAGACAGGTGAAGCTGAGGAGTCTCAATGCATGGATGAGATGGTGGTGCAGGGAGGAGGGGTTCAGGTTTGTTAGGCACTGAGGAACGGTTTGGGACAAGCCAGGCCTGTACAAGAGGGACGGGCTCCACTTGAACCAAAATAGAACCAGACTGCTGCTGGTTGTTGTTGTTGTTGTTCAGTCGTTCAGTCGTGTCCGACTCTTTGTGACCCCATGGACCATAGCACGCCAGGCCTTCCTGTCCTGCGCTCTCTCCCGGAGTGTGTTCAAGTTCATATTCATTGCATCGGTGATGCTATCTAGCCATCTCATCCTCTGCCGTCCCCTTCTCCTTTTGCCTTCAGTCTTTCCCAGCATCAGGGTCTTTTCCAGAGAGTTTTCTCTTTGCATTAGGTGGCCAAAATATTTGAGCTTCAGCTTCAGTATCTGTCCTCCCAATGAGCACTCGGGGTTGATTTCCTTCAGGATTGACTGGTTTGACCTCCTTGCAGTCCAGGGGACTCGTAAGAGTCTTCTCCAGCACCACAGTTCGAAAGCATCACTTCTTCGGCGCTCAGCCTTCCTTGTAGTCCAGCTCTCACAGCCATACGTTGCTACTTGGAAAACCATAGCTTTGATTAGACGGACCTTTGTCGGCAAGGTGATGTCTCTGCTTCTGACTATGCTGTCTAGGTTTGCCATAGCTTTCCTCCCAAGGAGCAAGCGTCTTTTAATTTCATGGCTACAGTCACCGTCTGCGGTGAACTGCTGCTGGTACTAAACATAAAAGGGTGGCAGAGCAATTTTTAAACTAAACCCTGGGGGAAAGGTGATAGGAGCTGGGAAGCATCCGGTTCAGGTGAAATCATCATGATGAAAATGAAAATGTTTTTGATTGCCCAAATGTAGAAGGGAAGGAAACAGACCATGAGTTTCCTGTCTGCTGTCATGTGGAATCATGTGGAACATGACGGCCAATCAAAGAGGCCAAAGTGCCATAGCAGAAGGTGCACATGCCAGAGGCATCTGGGGAGGGACCCTGCGTAGAGGTGCTTCTATGCAAATGCTGGAAGCCTCCAAGCCAAAATGGGAGAGTTGGAGTGCTTGGTTTTAAAGGAAAACCTGGATATAGTGGGCATTACAGAAACCTGGTGGAGTGGAGAGAACCAGTGGGATACAGTCACCACCTCTGGATATAAACTCTACAGGAAGGAGAGGGAAGGGCGTACTGGAGCAGGTGTTGCTCTGTACGTCAAAGAGGGTGCAGTGTCGAGCGGACTAGAACACCTAAAAGGGGTAGGCTCTTCCACAGAAGCGCTGTGGGTGACAATACCAGGCTCCAACACTAATCTAGTGCTAGGAACGTGCTATTGTCCCCCAGACCAGAATGCTCAGGGTGACCTTGAGATGGAAAACGAAATCAGGGAGGCCTCCAAACAAGGAAGTGTTGTAATAATGGGTGACTTCAGTTACCCCCACATTGACTGGATAAATGCATGTTCCAGTCACAAGAAAGTGGTTAAACTTCTAGATGCCCCAACAACTGTGGCCTAGAACAGTTGGTCATGGAACCAACCAGAAGGTAGGTGACCCTGGTTTTAATCCTAAGTGGTTTTAATCCTAAATGGTTTTAATGCTAAGGGGTGTCACCCAGGACCTAGTATGAGACGTAAATGTTGTTGAACCAGTTGGAAACAGTGACCACAGTGCTATCAGATTCAATAGATACTTAAGTGGAAAATTGCTCAGGAAGTCCTATACAGCTGCATTTGACTTCAAAAGAGGAAACTTCTCTAAAATGAGGGAACTGGTGAAAAGGAGTTCGAAAGGGGGTGTCGAGAGGGTTAAATCCCTTCAAAAGGCTTGGAGGATATTCAAAACTACAATAATAGAAGCTCAGTTAAAATGTATATCGCAGGTTAGAAAAAGTAGCACCAAGTCCAAGTAGGGGTGTACGAAACCCTGCTTACCTGGCTCCGCAGGTGGGGGGAGGCGATCTGTTCCTCCCCCCGGAATCCTCGATGGGGGGGAGGCGATCTGTTCCTCCCCCCTGGAATCCTGCCCGGCCGGCTCCACTCCGCGGCCAGTCCACGGAGCTGCTGGCCGGGCCAACCTGCAGCCGCTGCCGGGCTGCTGCAGATGCAAATGACGTCCTGCATAGGGGACGCCATTTGTGTCCCTACGCTAGCCTGTAATAGGCTACATAAATATATACGTAGCCTATCACGGGCTAGCGTAGGGACGCAAATGGTGGCTGCTACGACGGCTGCCATTTGCAGCTGCAGCAGCCTGGCAGCGGCCGGAGCCGCCACTGCCGCCACCGCTTCATCCACCACTGGAGCCGCTGCTGGAGCTGCCACCGCATCTGCCACCAGGTAGGTCCGTCCTGGGGGGATTCTGTGGGGTGGCGGGGGGGAGGCTATTCTGCCACGGACTCCGGGGGGGCCAGATTCTTTAGAACTCGCTGGAGTCCGTGGTGGAATTCTCCACCACCTCTAAGTCCAAGAGGTCACTGGCATGGTCACTGAGCAGTGTCAAGGATGCTATTAGAGAAAAGAGGGCTTCCTTCAGAAAATGGAATTCTTGCTGAAGTGAGGAAACAAAAGGGAGCACAAGCTTGCACAAAGGCAGTGCAAGCAGACAATAAGAGATGCAAAAAAGTATTTTGAAGAGGATATCAAGAGCAACATCAAGGCCAACAATAAAGAATTCTTTAAATATATCAGAACCAGGAAATCAGCTAGGGAGACAGTTGGACCATTGGATGACAATGGAGCTAAAAGAGTATGAAAGGAGGACAAGGAGATTGCAGAGAACTGAATGAATTCTTCTCATTGGTCTTCACTGCAGAAGATATAGGACAGATACCTGTGCCTGAACTGACATTTTCAGGAAGGGAGTCTGAGCAACTGAGGCAAATGGTGGTGACAAAAGATGAAGTTCTCAATCTTATTGACAAACCGAAAGTTAATAAATCACCAGGCCCAGATGGTACCCATCCTAGAGTTCTTAAAGAACTCAAATACGAAATTGCAGATCTTCTAATGAAAATATGCAGCATGTCCCTAAGATCAGCCTTTGTACCAGAGAACTGGAAGATGGCTAATGTGTATTGATCCAGGGTTCTGATTCTGTCAGGTCCCAGTCAAAGTAGATTCTTTTGATTACCAAGATGAAACAAAGCCACCTGTGCAAAAGGATAACCATTTATTGATAGAAAATAGATGCAGAATATATATGCAAAGAAAGCTCACACCTCTCTTCAACATGACAAAGCATGTGTACACACATGCACACACGCACTAGAGATCCTGATACAAATCCTAATAGCAGCACCAGAACAGTGGCGGTTTTCCCCCCCTCCACAGACCAGGGGAACCTGTAGCCTTGGAGGACTGCACAGTGAGTGGTGGAGGGCCACATGCAGCCTATAGACTATTGGTTGTGCACCCCTGGTCTCAGTAGGCACTACCTCCCGTTGGAGGCTGGTGGCTCCAATGTCATTGGGGTGAGGAATCTGCTCCGGGTTTCAGGCAGAACCAGTCAGAACTCTAAAGGAGCTATCCAAGGTGTGAAGCCTCCACTGGTGGCTGTATGGCTCCTTAACACTCAGTTTTCATTTCACTCAGCAACAGGCAAGAATCAGGCAGGAAGGAGCTGTACTATTTCCCCCAGCCAAGTGGCTTCTGGATTCAAAATATCCATAGAGGAATTTCCCTCACCTCTTTTTAAGCCTCCCAACGAGCACCTGCTGCTTTCTACATTGATTTTAGACTCACAAGGAGTCATGTTGTTATAGGGTGGTGTGACCTCCCTCCCCCTGAAACACTTCGCTAGCCCCTCCAAATTTTGCAGACATTTCACTGCAAAGCCACATTGGAAATTTGCTGTTGGCAGGATTGGGCAGCATCCTAAAGATGTGCAAAACCTCCCTGGGAGATTTCGCTAATCTTGTTGTAAAAAGTCCGCCTTAGACATTCCTTTTCCTTAGCCATTACGCCTGCATCAGAATCCCCAGATTCACTCCAAATTTAACTTCAGGTGAAGTGTTCCTATCAATTCTAATTAAAATGATTAAAGCATTAAATAAAATGTGCACAATCTAATGCAACAACACGTCAACACCACTGCAGAAAAACAAAAGAACATTTGGATCCCAGCAGGAAAAAAACTCTTATGAAAAGAGGAATATATCGAAACTAACTGAGACTGCTGCTCCATAGAGCTTCCGGGAAGAACTGAGTCATGCAGTGCTATCCTAGGCTTGCTTACTTGGAAGTAAGTCCCACTATGTTCAATGTGGCGTACTCCCAGTGTACATAGGATTGCTGCCTGGATCAGCCTCCTAAAAGCCAAAAGTAGGAAAGTGCAGAACCCCTCTGAGAAGTTCTGCTGGTCTTATTGAACAAATGATATCGGAGCACCTTAAGGACAAGCAGATTAATGGTAGCACAAGCTTTCATGGAGTAGATCTCACTTCATGCACTTGATGAGATGGGTTCTAGTTAGGGATGGATGGATTTGTGAGCTGTGCTTTGTCCTCCTGCATTTTTTTTTTTAAATCTCAAGTTCTTTCTATCACAAACACGAAGAAATGTGCAGACACTGGTAAATCCTTATAAACAATGAACTGAAATGAAATTCTCACCTATCTGCACTAGCCAAATCCAATAGTTACAGCTACTCCCGGCATGGAAAGAACCATCTTTTCTCTATCTATCACGTAGCTGTTAAAGATGTGGAGCTTCTCAGAGAAAAGAGGTGGCAGCTGCATTCATAATTCAGCACTGCAAACATGGTTGAGTTCATAAGGATTCAAAGCCAGACTTTAAAGAGCGGAGCGCCCAGAGCCCTGAGCCTGGATGGACAAATCTGCCAGTTTCGGTTTCTCCCACATTGTATTAAAAAAATAAAAATAACCTCAAGTTCTTTCCATCTTGCATGTGAAAAAATGTTTGAATGTTGTCAAATTATTATCAAAAATGAACTGGAGCAGAATTCTCAACCATTCCTAGCTCTAGTCTTATTTTTGTGAACCACCCAGAGAGCTTCGGCTATTGGGTGGTATAGAAATGAAATGAATAAATACAAATAAAATAAAAATAAAAATGGTCTGTAAAAGTTTAACATAATAAGAGCCATGCTGGATCAGACCAAAGGCGTATCTATCTAGTCCAGCACTCTGTTCCCACAATGGCCAAACTGATGCTCCAGTGCGAAGCACACAAGCAGGACACGAGTGCAAGATCACCCTTCCGCTCCTCTCCCTTACGACACAAGAAATCTATTCGTCTGTAAGGGGGCAACCCTATGAATGTTAGACACAAAGAAGTCCTACAACTCCCAGCATTTCCCAGCTGTCTGGGGAATGCTGGGAGTTGTAGAACCTCTTTCTGTCTAAACTTGCATAGATTGCACCTTAAGGGGCACAAGATTCCTTGTTTTTGTTTGTTTTTTCTGAAGCAGACTAGATGAAGGGGTAAAATCCAGCATAAGTCCTACTTAGAGTAGAACCATTGAATTGAATGGGGCTTACGTCAGTCATGACTAACGTTAAGTCCCATTCATTTCATTTCAGTTTGGCCGACTCTAAGTAGGATTAATGTTGGATTTTACCCATGGTATGCAGCTGTGTGCAGATGGCCTCTTGGAAATCTCCACCCTATCTGTGACCGTGTGGGCAGAGAAATTGCGGGACCAAATTTCACCAAATTTCTCAAGGGGAAGGAGAAATTTCCCAACAGTTTCTTACAGGTAGGGCTCCCCATTGGCAGGGGTTGTGGCACAGCTTCTCCCCCCCACCCATGTTTTCCTTTCCTTTCCTTTCCACTAGGGATGTGCAAAAGTCACTTACCTTTTCGAAGGGGGTGATTTGCGGTGAGGGGGAGGTGCTCTGCACCTCCCCCCAAAATCCTAACCCATAAAAAACACACAAAGAAACCAGCGTATGCAAACAGCGGCAGCTACAGCGGCCGCCATTTGCGTTCTCTATTTTTCATCGTTCTAGCCTACGTAAATATTTACATAGGCAATTACGGCAAAAAAAGAAACGCAAATAGCGCCCACTACGCTATTTGCGGTTCCCTTTTTTTCGCCGTAATTGCTTACATAAATATTTATGTAGGCTAGAATGGCGAAAAATAGGGAACACAAATGGTGGCCGCCGTAGCCGCCGCCATTTGCGTACACCGTTGTTTTTTTTTGGGGGGGGGTTAGCCGTGATAGGCTACATAAATTCGTACGTAGTCTATCACGGCTGCCAGGCTGGATGCAAATGGTGGCTGCTATGGCGGCCGCCATTTGCATCTGCACCAGCCAGTCGGCGGCCAGAAATCCGTCTATGGATGGCCCTGGCTGGCAAGCTGCTCCGCGGAGCTGCGGCGGAGCAGAGCCGGCTGGGCAGGATTCTGGGGGAAGGACCAGATCGTCTCCCCCCCTGTCGAGGATTCCGGGGAGAGGGATGGAGAGCCTCCCCCCCCACGAAGACAATCCGCGAAAAGGTAAGTGACTTTCGTACATCCCTACCTGTCAGGCACCTTTTGTTCCATCATCCACCTATCCACAGAATGGGCGGCGGGGGGGGGGGATGCTTCTGAATTTGTGCAAACTGCATCTTTTTCTGACGAAATTTGTGCAAAATTTGGGAAAGTTAGAACAATGAGGGGAGAATCAGGACAGACAAAAGGAAGTACTTCACACAGCACATAGTTAAACTGTGGAATTCACTACCACAAGATGTCGTGATGGCCACCAAATTGGGATGGCTTTAAAAGGAGATTGGACAAATTCCCAGAGAAGAAGGCTATCAGTGGCTACTAGTCCTGAGGGCCTTATGCTACCTCCAGTATCAGAGGCAGCAGGGCCAGCCCTACCATCAGGCAGGCGCATCAGGTGGTGGATAATGGGAAGAGCTGTGAATTGTGCTGCTCTCCTCCTCCAAAGGGCCCACTGCTTTTTTTGGCACTCGTATGTCCACCTGCCTCACCGCCACTCCCGCCCGTCAGCTGCTTCCAGCAGCTTGTGCAACAGCCATGGTGCGCCTGTGAGAGGTCAGCCAAAGGATCAGGAGAGTTCCGGGACCTGTCGTGATACTTTGTGCCTGCCAAAAAAGGTATGGGAGCAAGCAGGTGGGAGGCCACAGTCAGCTGGGTTAGCTGCCTCCAAGCAGATTAGGTGGGTGTGGTGGTGGTGGCGGCCAGGAGAAGGGAGGCGGGGCAGCAGCGGCAGATGCTTTCTTGCTTCAGGCGGCAACCTGCCTTGGGCTGGGCCTGAGAGGAAGTATGCTTATGTACATGAGTTGCTGGGGAACATGGGTGGGAGGTTCCTGTTGTACTCATGCAGGAAACTGCTTGAGGGGGTTTCCTGTAGGGATGGCAGAGAAATCCGCCACAGACTCCAATGAGTCAGATTCCAAATGGATTGATTTGATTTTGATTGATTTTGCTGCTTGATTTGTTCCATCCCAGAGTCCGTGGTGGAATGGACTACCCCCCCACCACCCCCTGAAATCCCCCCGAAATGGAACCTACCTGGCAGCGGGTGGTCTGGGTCGTACTCTTAGTTCTGCAGCCATCCACTGCTGGGCTGCGGAACAAAACGATGTCTGGCGTAGGGGATGCCATTTGCGTCCCTGCCATTTGCCGTGATTGGCTACGTAAATATTTATGTAGCCAATCACGGCAAAGGGCAGGGACGCAAATGGCGTCCCCTACGCCGGATGCCATTTGTGGCTGCAGCCCAGCTCCATGGATTTGCCGCAGAGTGGAGCCAGCTGGGCAGGATTCCGAGGGGAGTGATGGATCGCCTCCCCCTGCTGCGGATGCCCAGAAGAAATGGTAAGTGGGTTTCATACACCCCTAGTTTCCTGTGGGGAGTTGGTTGGCCATGGTGTGAACAGAATGCTGGATTAGATGGGCCTTGGTCTGACCCAGCAGGCCTCTTCTTATGTTCTTATGTTCTAAAGCAGTGCCCCCCCCCCGCCCAACAAACAAACAAAAATGGTGAAGGGAACTTGGAGAAAATTCTGCAAAGTAGTGTTTTACTTCTATAGTAAAGAAAATCTCAGAAATTCCCTTAGAAAAATGTCTTCTGAGAAATTTTGGCCCAGCTCTAGTTGCCATTCTTCAGAGTCCATCATTTCCCCAGGATCTTCCAAATATCAAATTACATCTTGTCTCTAATGCACTTGCAGATAATACCACTCCTTCCCTGCAAGCCCAGTAGTGTGTGTGTGTGGGGGGGGGGGGGGCAGGGCTGTGTCCAGCTCCAGGGAAGAGGTGGAGTGAGTGCTGCTGTGCCAAAATATGTCCTCCCTTTTCCTGAAAGATTTCTTCCCCCATGAAAGAGGCTCCATTTTTCCCCTCATGCTCAAGGCAGTTTATACTTTCTTTCCAATTTCTTTGGGTGGTGTTTTGAGCTTACCTAATCCCTCTGAGGAGGTCGAGGGTGCTGTAAGTGGTTTTTCTTTCTATTACAAATCTCTTCATTGCTCTGCAGTCTCCCGGGCTGCCTGCACTCCCTGATCTGAAAAAGCTCTATGGGAGGAATTCACTCATGATGTCTTCCCCTGGGCTTTAACTGAACTATGGGCAACCGAGGAAGGTACAGGCTGCAGGAGGGATGACTGTACAATGAGGGCCAGGAAACACACACACATCTTTGACACCTCGTAAGTAAGGTTAAGGCTGTATGAGAATTTGGTTTTTGCTTGGAAAACATGTGAGCATGCCCCATTCAAAGCTTCAAACGGATGTGTGAGCGTGAGCGCGTGACCGCTGAAAATATTCACAACTTGTCGAACAGATGCTTGCGTTCATCTCGTTCCTGATTCCCAGTTATATTTGCGCAAATTTCCTAATTTGTGCAAATTTCCTCAGTAGAGAGAATCAGCCCGGCTTTGGTCTATGGAGGAAATGGGGAGATTTGTGTAAATCTCCTGTTTGATTGCTGCTTGATTTGTTCAATTTTCCCATGGGCACCAAGAGAGCAGCGATCGCAAACATGAATGTGAATCAGGCATGAGACAAGTGGCAAGATGATGTTCGGAGAACGTTTCTTTTCTATCAAATGGAATGAACGTGGTAGCTGAAGCTCTATTTGCTTCTATTGAAATTCCTCGACAATTCCTTGGACTCTCCTAGGCAAAATTTGGGGGTATGGCATGAGTCTGTTTCTCATAGCCACCAACCTAAATGCCAATGGGCATGGTAGCCAGAGCAGGACTTCACTGGATGACAGAAACGTGTGTGTGTGTGTGTGTGTGTGATCAAGAGAGAGAGAGAGAGAGAGAGAGAAAGCTCATAGCTCCTAAGGAAGAAAACTCAAAACCAGATGCATGGGAACTACAAAGGAAAAAGGTGCAACTGAAAGACCTAGAAATATTTGTAAGAGAAGACTCGGATGCTCACTTTCCGCGCCAAAATACATACCACCCCCTGTTTGGAAATGCTGCCTCACGTAGATGGCGTGCCAGGAGCACTGAAGTGTAACGGGGAATCTTTCAGACCAAGAGCGGCCTCACCCCTGCAGAGTCCTCTTGTAATTAAAAAGCTTCCCCCGGCGACGCAGCACTGTTAAGGCGCTCATCAATCAAACCTATCTCAAGCCCAGCATTGCTGCGCTGCTGGTTAACCGAGGATCCAGCAATGCGGAGGATCCAGCGCTCCTCCAATTTACAGGTGAAGCCAGCCATTGATCTGACTGACTGATGTTTACAGATTTGCAACAAGCATCCCCTCTCTCTCCCCCGATCCAGTCTTGGATCATTTGACGTTTTCCATCAGGGGTTTTAGATGGTTTGGAGTTTTCCGTCAGTATGAATTGTAATAATAAATATTACTTTGAATAGATTTGGGGTTGAGCAGAGGGTGCACCAGTGGGGAAGCTATGGCCCTCCAGATGTTCTGGGACTCCACTCCCATCAGCCCCAGACAGCATGATCAATGGTTGGGGTGATGGGATATGTAGTCCAGCAATATGTGGAGGGGTACAGGTCCCCGACCCCTGGTGTACACCCCCCCACACAGAGGAACCTTGCAGAGCTTTTTTTTTTTTTAAAGTATTATTACATTTATATCCCACCTATTTTCCTCTTGCAAGGAACCCACGGTGGCTTACACGGTCCTCCTCCTTCTCTCCATTTTATCGTGACAACAACCCTGTGAGGTAGCTTGGACTGAGAGTCAGGGACTGGCCCAAAGTCACCCAGTGAGCTTCACAGCCAAGTGGGGACTAGAACTTGGGTCTGCCAAGTCCTGGTCCAACACTCTAACCACCCTAACCACCCTGGAAATAAAAGAAATCAAAGCCTCTGCTGCTGTTCAACATCTTGTACAAGTCCTACACCATCTGCAAAGGATCCTGAGATGCACCCTTTGGAACACGTGCTGTCTCACTAGCATCCCCAAACCAAGGCACTGTTTCAATTGTTTGCACACTTACCCCAGATATCTGCGTGTGATCTGTGAGGCAGTAAGTCCACAGTTCAGATCTCGGCTGGAAGCTCACGCCAGCTCTCTCCCAGCTTCAGTCCTCCCATCTGCAATATGGGCATTATAATACAGGCCTACCTTCAAAGGCTGCTGTGAGGATTACTGAGATATTGACTGGGTTCACACAAAACGCTAACCCACGCTCAGTTGAACCGTGGGTGGCTGTTGTACCATGGGTTATCACAATGTGCAGCACATTTTCTGCAGGGTGGCTTGTTAACCATGCAGTATGGCTTATTTTTCTTGAACACGTTGCGCTGAGAACCCCTGATTTGTTGGGTTGTTCAGGGTGGTTAACAAGCCACCTTGCATGGTTAACAAGCCACCCTGCAGAAAACATGCTACATTCAGACAACACGATACCCCAAGTTCAACAACAACCCACATTCAACCACTGAGCGTGGGTCGGCATGTGGTGTGAACCCAGCCAACATATGTGAAGTGTTCAGAACCCATGAAATTCAACCTCTAAAACTAGGCTGTCATCCCATGCTTTCTAATTATCAGTGAGAAAAGCAGTACTGGGGTACACAATCTCAAAAATGACAGAATGATCTCAGTACGAATCCAAGGCAAACCATTCAACATCGCGGTAATTCAAATCTATGCCTCAACCACTGAAGCCGAAGAAGCTGAGGTTGATCAGCTCTATGAAGATCCACAACACCTTCTAGAACTAACACCAAAAAAAGATGTCCTCTTCATCATAGGGGATTGGAATGCTAAAGTAGGAAGTCAAGAAATCACCAGGATAACAGGCAGGCATGGCCTTGGTGTACAGAATGAAGCAGGACAAAGGCTAATAGAGTTTTGCCAAGAGAACACGCTGAGCATAGCAAACACTCTTTTCCAACAGCACAAGAGGCGACTCTACACATGGACATCACCAGATGGTCAATATCGAAATCAGATTGATTATGTACTTTGCAGCCAAAGATGAAGAAGCTCCATACAGTCAGTAAAAACAAGACCTGGAGCTGACTGTGGCTCCGATCATGAGCTGCTTCTTGCAAAATTTCAGCTTAAATTGAAAACCACTAAACCATTCAGGTATGACCTCAATCATATCCCTTATACAGTGGAGGTGAGGAATAGATTTAAGGGATTAGATCTGATAGACAGAGTGCCTGAGGAACTATGGACGGTGGTCCATAACATTGTTCAGGAGGCAGCAACTCAATCCATCCCAAAGAAAAAGAAATGCAAGAAAGCCAAGTGGCTGCCTGATGAGGCTTTACAAGTAGCTGAGGAAAGAAGGGAAGCGAAAAGCAAGGGAGAAAGGGGAAGATATATCCAACTGAATGCAGAGTTCCAGAGAATAGCAAGGAGAGACAAGAAGGCCTTCTTAAATGAACAATGCAAAGAAATCGAGGAAAACAATAGAATGGGAAAGACTAGAGATCTTTTCAAGAAAATCGGAGATATCAAGGGAACATCTTGTGCAAAGACGGGCATGATAAAGGACAAAGAAGGTAGGGACCTAACAGAAGCAGATGAGATTAAGAAGAGGTGGAAAGAATACACAGAAGAACTATACAAGAAAGATCTTAATGTCCCTGATAGCCATGATAGTGCAGTCACTAAACTTGAGCCGGACATCCTAGAGAGTGAAGTCAAGTGGGCCTTAGGAAGCATTACTAACAACAAAGCTAGCGGAGATGACAGTATTCCAGCTGAGCTATTTAAAATCCTAAAAGATGATGCTGTTCAAGTGCTGCACTCAATATGCCAACAGATATGGAACACTCAACAGTGGCCACAAGACTGGAAAAGGTCAGTTTATATTCCAATTTCAAAGAAGGGCAATGTCAAAGAGTGTTCAAACTACCGTACAATTGCGCTCATTTCACATGCCAGCAAGGTGATGCTCAAAATCCTACAAGCTAGGCTTCAGCAGCATGTGAACTACCAGAAGTACAAGCTGGATTTTGAAGAGGCAGAGGAACTAGAGATCAAATCGCCAACATTCGCTGGATCATGGAGAAACCAAGAGAATTCCAGAAAAACGTCTATTTCTGCTTCATTGACTACGCTAAAGCCTTTGATTGTGTGGATCACAACAAACTGTGGCAAATTCTTAAAAAGATGGGAGTACCAGACCACCTTACCTGTCTCCTGAGAAACCTGTACGAAGGTCAAGAAGCAACGGTAAGAACCAGACATGAAACAACCGATTGGTTCAAACTTGGGAAAGGAGTACGACAAGGCTGTATATTGTTGTCCTGCTTATTTAACTTATATGCAGAGTACACCATGAGAAACGCTGGGTTAGATGAATCACAGGTCGGAATTAAGATTGCCAGGAGAATTATCAACCACCTCAGATACGCAGACGATAGCACTCTAATGGCAGAAAGCGAAGAGGATCTAAAGAGCCTCTTGTGGAGGGTGAAAGTGGAGAGTGCAAAAGCTGGTTTGAAATGCAACATTAAAAAAACTAAGATCATGGCATCTGGCTCCATCACTTCCTGGCATATAGAAAGGGAAGAAATGGAAGCAGTGACAGATTTTACTTTCTTGGGCTCCAAGATCACCGCAGACGGTGACTGTAGCCATGAAATTAAAAGACGCTTGCTCCTTGGGAGGAAAGCTATGGCAAACCTAGACAGCATAGTCAGAAGCAGAGACATCACCTTGCCGACAAAGGTCCACATAATCAAAGCTATGGTTTTCCCAGTAATAATGTATGGCTGTGAGAGCTGGACTCTAAGGAAGGCTGAGCGCCGAAGAATCGATGCTTTCGAACTGTGATGCTGGAGAAGACTCTTACGAGTCCCCTGGACTGCAAGGAGGTCAAATCAGTCAATCCTAAAGGAAATCAACCCTGACTGCTCACTGGAAGGACAGATACTGAAGCTGAAGCTCAAATATTTTGGCCACCTAATGCGAAGAGAAAACTCTCTGGAAAAGACCCTGATGCTGGGAAGGATTGAAGGCAAAAGGAGAAGGGGACGGCAGAGGATGAGTTGGCTAGATAGCAGCACCGATGCAATGAATATGAACTTGAGCACGCTCTGGGAGAGAGCGGAGGACAGGAAGGCCTGGCGTGCTATGGTCCATGGGGTCACAAAGAGTCGGACACGACTTAACGACTTAACAACAAGCACCTAGTATCTGTAACCCTTGCAGAATACCTTTTAAAAATGATGGCGTTGAATTATTTATGTAGCATCTTAAGTATTCTAGGTTTGTACAAACATTAAAGAACGACACAGTCCCTGCATGCAGGGTTACAATCTAATAGGCATAATACAAAAGGGGAAAAAGGGATGGATAAGAAAAGAAGCAAATTTGTGACGCACATTCTTCATAAGAACTACATCCATGATGACAGTGATGTAAATCCTAAACATTTGTGTATCTAAGTTTTGTCTAGTTAAAGTATGGATGATCTGGCATAGTTGAGCAGCGTAAGCCTTTTGTGAGTCATCTTTGTAAAAAGCTGTACTTTTCCTTTCTCCAAAACAAGCCCTAGTGGAAGGAGTATGGAACCAGGGGACTGTGGACTGAGAAACTCTCCTGCTAACGAAGGAAGCCCTGCTTACAAATTCACAGGCAGGAGAATTCCCACCAGATGGCAATAAATTATTTAACTGGTTACATTCTAATTACTTGGGCCCTCAAAGTGAAAACGTGAGTTGGGAAGTAAAGAGCCCCCCCCGCCCCCGTTAGTGCTATCTCCACCCACCCACCAGAGGACTGCGTACGCTTTTTAAAAAATTCACTCTCGCTAGAATAAGCTATCCATTTATTCTTGTTCTTTGGCCTCCTTTGAGGTTCAGGGATTTTCTTCCCCCTGCTTCCCTAATTGCTGATGGTTGCAACTAAACATTTTTGTAGCGAGGTAGTAGCAAAGTGAGAGTCATCCGAAGGCGCCAGGAAGAGAAGATGGATCGCTTTGGCAGCGGGAATTAGATGGCCAGCTGGGCACACCAGGTCCCTCAGGGCAGCCACTCCACCAAGTCCCTGCCACTTACCTTGTGGCCAACCGGCTGGTATCTTCAGGGGAGGACTATACCTCATTGGCTGTGTACATGCTTTGCATGCAAAGAGTCCTAGGTTTAAGCCAGTGAAGGCTGGTGGCTCCGATGTCCGTGGGGTAGTGGATCTGTTCCAGGTTTCAGTCAGGACCAGTCATAACTCTAAAGGAGCTCTGCACCTTGGGTAGCTCCTTTAGAGTTCTGACTGGCTCTGACTGATACCCGGAGAGGATTCACCACCCCACAGACATTGGAGCCACCAGCCCCCACTGGTTCAATCCCTGCTCTCTCCAGGTAGGGCTGGGAAAGAGTCCTGCCTGAAACCTGGGAGAGCCACTGCCAATCAGTGCTGTTAACACTGAGGTAGATGGACCATTGAGGTAGAACCAGAGCGGAAGCATTTGCCAAGAACATTTTCATTAATCAAGAATGAAAGTCAGAGATTCAGAGATGAAAGGGGGGAGGTTCAAAGACAAAAGTTGGAGGTTCAATGCATTTGGTGTAGATGGACCACCGAGGTAGATGGACCAATGCTGTTCACGTTGAGGTAGATGGACCACCGAGGTAGACGGACCGTAGTGCCCAGAGAGCACTGCCAGTCAGTGCTGTTAATATTGAGGTAGATGGGCCTTTGCTCTGACTCAGTATGAAGCAGCTTCCTATGTACTGGTCTGACCAGGAAAACCGTTTTGTAACCAGTTAACTCTCAGTTCTGTCAGGCTCCACCCACCCACCATTGTCTCAGTCCTGCCTTTGGAGCTCCACAGAAGAGCTACCCAGCAGAATCAGCATTCAGCGGGTCTCGGACTGAGCAGGAGAGGAAATGTCCAGAAGATTGCTAGGCCAGGAGCAAGTTTGCATCTGCAGTTTTCAGGGAGCAACTAAGGGTTTATATCAGGGCTGTTGCATACCAGGCCTGGGAACCAAATCTTGACCTCCTGGGGTCCCAATTCCATCCTCTGTGTTTCCCCAGATGTCCACACCCAGGTGCCAGAGCTGTTCATGGCTCAGAGTGTGCTCATGTGAGCGTTTGTGCCTTCCTAACCGTGAATGGCTCTCTTTTCTGCCCATTCTCTCTCTCCCTTTTCCTTCCTCTCTTAGGGCCAAAACAGACATTACTTTAAATCTGTATCTAGTGGCTATGTCACTATTTTTCATTTTAACTCTGGAGTAGGTGCAGGAGCCCAGCCTGGATCAGGACCCTAGCATGAAGGGTATGGGGCTTTTAAGGTCTGGATTGGGGGCCCTGCACCTACTGTGGAGTAATTAAAAAAAGAAGATCTAGCTGCTAGTTATAGATTTTTTTTAAATGCCTGTTACTTAGGCTTCCCTTTGGCTTCCTCCTCCTCTTCCTCTCAGTCCCCTGGATCGCTCCCTCTTCCAGCCTTCCTGCCTCTGCCCCATTGCTGTCCTTGGCCTTTTCAGGCCCATCTTCCTCGAGGCCTAGGCCTCTGCTTCGTGTACACCAGGGGTAGGCAAACCTCTGGGGCTGTGGCCACATGTGGCAAGTTGAGAAACTGCCAAAATGGCTGCCATGCAGTGGAGGCTGGTGGCTTCCTCACCTTGGAGAGCTTCTTTAGAATTCTGACTGGTTATGACTGAAACCCGGAGCGGATCACTACCCCACTGACATCGGAGCCACCAGCCCCCACTGTTGCCACAGGAGGCATGGGAAAGGACAAGGCGCTTGCCCCAAAGTCTGAGTACAATGTCTGAGCCCCAACAGACTAAAAATACTCCTTTGAACTCACAGTTTTCAGCAAAAACAGAAAGCTGTTTCACAGCAATCCCATCTGCCAGTAAGAAAGGTGGGTGCCAAGGAAGGTGCCCAGGAGTGCACTGGTGCCCACAGGCCCTGTGCTGCCTACCTGTGTTTTATCCCCTCCCTCCCTAAGCCCTTCAGCCTGGCCTGCCCCTCAGGGATCAGAACAGCTCAGACAGCGGCAACCAGAGTCAATCCTGCCTGCCTCGCACCTCAGTTCCATTGAGGCCGTCCAGCCCGTCCCCTCCAGAGGCTTCGTCGCCATCACTGGCAAATCACTTCGCAGCAGCGCATGGAAGTAGAGACAAGGCAACAGAGAGGCAGGACCGGGCTGCTGTGGCGACAGGGAACAGCAAGTGTGCTGGGCCAGCGATGGCCTTGAGATGACAGATAAGGGAACGAAACCTGCCTGACAATTTAATTAATGTTGCTCAAACCACTGAACCATGCTGCCTCTCTGTTACTGGATTTGGAGAGATGATTTAGCAGGATGTTCTGACAATATCATTCCCGATCAATCCTTTTCCCCTGTGGAAACAGCACTCTGCGATGCTTCGGCCTCTGATCCATCACTGTTTGTTTCTTGGGAGTTTATTTGGAGGATAAATCTTAAATGGAGGGGCTGGCAGTTCTTTGGCAATGCTCTCTCTGCCCCCCCGCCCCCTCAACACATGCGCAGCTCACTGTGTGGTGCCTCAAATAGTAATGATGCACCAGCTTCAGAGAGTCACTGCTCCAAAGGCGGCGAGCACTGAGGCCTTGACCTCTGGGCGGTCATTAGAAGAAGCCGTGGCAACGTTCTGAAATGCGAAAAGGCCGCCTGGCCAAGAGCCAAAGAGGGCAATTGACTTGAGCATCCCTTGATCTGCTGGCAGCCTCAGCTGGAGACCGGGCCCATAAAGCTTCCCACATGGCCTGAGGGGCAGCAAGGTGTTGAGAGTCTGAACTGCTTTCTGGCAAGCCCCCGGATGCCAGCATCAGATAGTTGGCAGGGGACCTCTGCTCCTGAACTCAGAGCCTCAGCTGGGTAGCTGGAGCTGTTGTTTCACAGCGTCAGGAGAATTATGATATACCTCAGAGATCAGCAAGGAGCTGGGCCAAAGAGTTGCCAGGATTTTACTGGTCCATCCAGTGAAACTGTGTTCTGTTAGTAATGAGTACTAGGGTTTGGGATGCTGGTAAAAGTCAGGTTCTGTTTGGTTCTCCTCCTCCTGACTAGAGCGGGATGAGTCTGACAATTTCAGTTTCTCCCCGTTTCTCATTTTCCCAGTTTTAAGTTCAGTTCATCTTGAACGTTGAGAATTTTTCCAATCTTAAATTTGGTTCATTCCGAATTTTGAGATTTAAATTTGCATTTAGATTTAAGATTTAAGTTTGCATTTAGATTTAACATTTAAGTTTGCATTTAGATTTAAAATTGCATTTAGGGATGTTGCGAGCACCTGGCTTAGTCCGTGGGGCCAGCTGAACCCCTCACACCGAGCCCCCCGGGCCACGCTTGCTGAGCTCCGAGGTGCTGATGGATCTGGCCAACAAGAGCCCTGGAGCTCGGTAAGTGGCTGGGAACAGCCTGGACTTGTCGCTGCTCTTGCCCCAACCACTCTCACTATCTGCAAGGAGGAGATGGCAAGAGCGGCTGGGGCATGCGCGTGTCGCAGCCTCCTCCTGACCAGTTGGCTTCCAAGGAAGCTTCCTTGACAGTTGACCGGGGATGACAGCGCTTCGGCCAGCACTCCAGCCGCTAGCCATCTCCCGCTCGGTTCGCGAGGAGGAGGTCACTAACGGCTGGGGCATGCACACCAATCCTGGCAATCAAGCCGTTGTGCACACAAGGGCTTGACTGCTGGACTCTTTGGCGGGGCGGCTGGGGGCCGTGTAGCCCATATCAGCAGGATTACAGGCATAAATGCCCGCAATCTTGCGTATATGGGCTATTCACAGCCCCATTCTGCATACATAGAAAGATGCGCATTTTCACAATCTCCATTGAAGACGATCGCGAAAATGCTCACATTTCATGAGTGCTGTTTTTCTTAAAATGGCACTCATGGTGCTTGCAGGGGGAGTGCAGGCGGCTGAGAGCACGTGTGTGCCTGAGCAGGTCTGGGGTGTGCACGAGCAGGGGCAGGGGCTGGACGGATGCTGGAGGAACCGGTGGTGGTGGTGGTGGTCCATCCCTATTTGTATTTGTACACATTTCTCCTAATACATGCTTTTTTTATGCAATTTTGCCATAGATGATGGATGGATGGATGGATGGATGATAGCAATTTTCCTTTGTTCCTTAGGGCTGTGCATCGCTTTGTTTCTGAATACTGAAGCAAATCTGGGCACTTTGGGGGTGCCTCAATGGGGTCTGAAGTGGATCAGAACAGCACCGAGGTGCTCTGAAGTGAAGCAGGTCACCACCGAAGCGCCTGTCCCACTGGTTCGGTCACCACCGAATCCAGTCCCACTGGTGTGGAAGTGTGTGTTACAGGAAAAATACTTCAAAAAAAAAAAAAAGAAGAGTAAAATTTTAAAAAAGTAAAAAAAAAGCTTTTAAAAAAATGTTGGGGGCCTCCCCCTTGACCTCCCCCTTGACTTCCCCTGGCCAACTCTTGTTTGCTCCTCCTGTTCACTCGCTCTGGTCACTCGCTGTCTGGGAGCTTGCTTGCTTCTGTAGTCCCTGGACCAGCTGGAGCAGCTTGCTCTGCTCTGCTCTGCTGGGAGGCAGGAAACAGATTGAAGCTTCCTGGCCACACAGCTACTGGGAGTACTCAGCCCACACTCCCCCAATTCAGTTGGAGCTCTCAGGAGCACCTGGTGAGCTCACAGCCACTCAGAAGGAAAAAGACAGCCCCCTGGGCTTCCTGCAACCCACTTACCTCTTTGCCACTGTCTCCTTTGTCTCTTCTACCACTGCAACTCCCCTGGCCAACTCCTGTTTGCTCCCCCTGGTCGCTCACTCTCTGGGAGCTTGCTTGCTCCAGTAGTCCCTGGACCAGCTGGAACAGCTTCCTCTGCTCTGTTCTGCTCAGCTCAGCTGGGAGGCAGGAAACAGACTGAAGCTTCCTGTCCACAGCTGCTGGGAGTACTCAGGCCACACCAGTGAGAAATTAGTTCAGCTTGCATTTTTATGAGAACTTACCAAGTTTCACACTTTAGAACCAATACGTGAACTGAGGGATGGCGGAGAATTTCTCCCCGAAACTTTGGGGGGCCGAGTGCCAACGTGTTCGGCCCCCCGAACAAGTTTCGGGGAGAAATTCTCCACGCCCCCGCGCCCCCCACACCCCCCCCCCCGGGACGGGACTTACCTTTGCCGAATGTCCCTCCCGGCGGCGGGTATTTTCGCCGTAGTCTACGTAAATCTTTACGAAGACTACAGCGACCAAATAAGGAACGCGAATGGCGGCTCCCTATGGAGGCCGCCATTAGCGTACACGCTTTTTTTTTTAAGTCACCCGTGATAGGCTACGTGACGATTAACTTTGCAGATCTAGCCGTGATAGGCTACGTTAATCGTCACGTAGCCTATCACGGGGGCATTTTTTTTTAACTTTTAATTTCGCGGCCGGGCGAGGCGAGGCGCCTCCTCCCCGGCCTGAATTTTGGCCAGGTGAGGCGGGAAGCCTCCCCCCCGGCCTGAATTTCATCCGGGCGAGGCAGGAAGCCTCCCCCCCGGCCTGAACTTCGCGGGGGGAGCAGGTAAGTGACTTTCGTCCACCCCTAGAACTGAAATGCAGTCATCTTCCAAAATTCACACTTCTCTGAATTTTGCAGTGGAATTCTCCAATGAAAAAATGCCAGACTGGAATACAGCAATTGAAGGATATAACTTATAATTAATAAGTTTTATTAATTTTAATAAATTAATAAAACTTAACTTAAAATAATAATTTTAATTAACTTATAATTAAAATACAGCAATTGAAGGATATAACTTGTTCAAAAACAATAGGAGGAACAGAAAGGGAGGTGGGGTTGCACTGTATGTGAAAAATACATATCTCTGCACAGAAATACAGGAGGATGCGCTTGGTAGCCACATCGAGAGCAAAATAAATGGAGCAAAGAATAAAAGGAACCTGGTGGTCGGAGTCTACTACCAGCCACCCAATCAAGGAGAAGATGAGGATGAAACTTTTGAAAAGCAAATAGCCAATGTTTTAAGGAAGCATGATATAGTAGTAATGGGGGACTTCAATTTCCCCGATATTTGTTGGGAGACAAATTCTGCAAAACATGGCCCCTCCAGGAAATTCTTGACTTGTGTGTCGAATAACTTCCTCCTACAGAAAGTAGAGGAAGGAACTAGAGGATCAGCTATCCTTGACTTGATCCTAACCAGCAGAGATGACTTAGTTGATAAAGTAGCAGTTACAGGAACTCTGGGGGAAAGTGACCATGTTATACTTGAGTTCTTGGTAGGGATGTTAGAGAATTCTGCCACGGATCCCAGGGGGGCCAAATTCCAGTGAATTTGGCCCCTCGGAATCCGTGGTGGAACAGAGCCCCCCGCCCCTCCACCCTGTGAATGCCCTGCGAAACGGAGCCTACCTGGCTGCGGCTTCGGCTCCGGCGGTGGCGGCGGCGGCGGCAGCTCCGGCTGCTGCTGGGCTGGTGTGGATGCCATTTGCGTCCCTATGGTAGTCTGTGATAGGCTACGTAAATATTTATCACAGGCAACCATAGGGACGCAAATGGCGTCCCCTACTCAGGACGCCATTTGCGTCCGCACCAGCCTGGCAGCAGCTGGAAGCCCCGCTGCGGGTTGGCCCGGCCGGCAGCTCCGTGGCCTGGTCACGGAGTGGAGCCAGTCAGGCAGGATTCCACGGGGGGAGGAATGGATCACCTCCCCCCCATCGAGGATTCTGGGGGGAGGAACGGATCGCCTCCCCCCACCCGCGGAACCCGGCGGAGCCAGGTAAGTGGGGTTTCGTACGCCCCTAGTTTTTGGTAATGAGCAGGGTACCGCAGGGCTCAGTCCTGGGCCCTGTGCTCTTCAACATTTGTATTAATGACTTGAAGGAGGAGGTGCAGGGAATACTGATCAATTTTGCAGATGATACAAAATTGGGCAGGATAGCTAATACTTTGGAAGACGGAAACAAAATTCAAAGTGATCTTGATAGACTGGAGCGCTGGGCAGAAAACAACAGAATGACACTTAATAGGGATAAATGCCAAGTTCTGCACCTAGGAAAAAGAAACCAAATGCACAGTTACAAGCTGGGAGATACGTGGCTCAACAACACTACAAGCAAGAAGGATCATGGACTTGTTGTTGATCACAAGCTGAATATGAGCCAACAATGTGATGTGGCTGCAAAAAAGGCCAATGCTATTTTGGGCTGCATTAATAGAAGCATAGCTTCCAAATCCCGGGAATTAATAGAAGCATAGCTTCCAAAACCCTCATTTTTCTCAGGTGAGATTGGTGGGGACTTGGAACAGGGCCCTCTCAGTCAGGACTTGCCCTGGCTCTTTGCAATGCCCTACCCAGGGAAGCCCACCATATCCTTACGTTCTTTTCGTTGTTAAGTGAAACCTGGGGCTTAAAGCTTACATACTTAATTTCTGTCCCACTGGGAGGGATTTGGGGGGGGCACTGAAAAAAAATGCGGGGAGGTGTTTGCTCTGCAGGTCTCTCCCATCCAGGATGGCAGGATTGTTCTGTAAGGAATAGTTCTTTACTGGGCAACAGCTCTTATAACAAGCCCATGCTCTGCCTCCTATCTGCCAGACCTTGGGTTATCTACCCCAGACTCTCCACATTCTACCCTGAGCTTTCAGATTCCTCCTGGTCCCACCTCCACCCATCCTGGTTGTCACTATATTTGAAATCAAAAGCTGGCCACCCTTCTGGGGTTTCCAGAGTCCCCAGTCGAAAGAGAACTCTGGCACCTGACAGATCTCCCTTCCCACAAGGCAAGGAGAAGAGGCCTTTGCTGCTTGCTCTCCTCCCCCCCCCGGCCCCCTGCCCCAAGTCATCCAGATGAAGTAGGTGAACAACATTGCGGCAGCAGCAGGAGACATAATTTAGAGGGATTGGCTTTTCCCAGAGTGCCAGCTTCCCGGGCCAGTGAGGGATGATGGAGGCTGTAATGGGAAGCTAATGAACCTACTGAAGACAAAGGGCCTCTCACCGCAATACAAAGGCAGCAGAGGGCAGGAAAATCCCCACAATCGACCACCCAACCATTGAAATCTCAGTGCATCCCACTCGGGTGATTGTACACAGAGCTTCTGAGGGCTCAGCACCAGAACCCATTGGTTCAATCCCAGAATGCATTTATAAACTCATATGTAGCTTTTCCTTAAAAATATTGATAGTGACCTGGAATAAGAATAAGACCGGGTAGAGCTGAGCCAAAATATCTCAGGTCAGGAGATGGTTTTCTGAGAAAGTGGTGATTTTTCTTTCTTTTTCTCATCCCCCTTCCCAAGGAAAAGGCCACGTCACACATTTTCTCTGACTATTCTCTATCATTTTTTAGAGACAGCCACTATGACCCCTTGCAGTGCCCCAAAACAACGACAGGCCCGGGGTATCGTGGAGGATGCAAAATGATGGTCAGGCTGCCAACGACAGGTGCTGATGTACAGCTGTTGCAGCAGCAAACAAGCAAAACCCTTGCAGGAGGGGGGGAGAAAGAAAGGTGTGTGCTACTGCCATTGGTAATGGTGAGCCCCACCCCACAGAAACTGTTGGGGAATATTTGCCCCCTGACAGTAACTCAGTGAAACGGTCTGCCAGCAAATACGATGGACATTTCTGAGACGCCATTTGTGCACATCTCTAGTGCCAGATGTGAGGGCCCTCTAGAAAGGTGCCTTCTGGACAGCACTCTGACACTGGTTCCCCCCATGAGCTGGTTGACCACGTGCATCTAGCAGCAGCAGCACAATCTGCAGGAGGCCCCTGTGAACCGCCACCATTTCGCTGTTCCCACAATTGCCTCATGTAGTGTCACTCCAGAGGATTGTGGGAATGTGAAAATGGCAGCTTCCCATCCACTGCTGTTGGAACCATCTGAGCTTGTTGGATGAGAGGGCCCAACACAGTTTGCGGGTTGTATTGGCCCCAGGAGCGTAGCCATGTCATTTATAGCGTTAGAGGGGCCTAGAGATCCATAAGGCTTGCTTAAGTTCATTATTGGTGCAATTCCCTTGTTAGTAAGCCTCTGAGCATGTGCAGATGAGTCAAAAGGCTGATAACAGCCCCAGCACATTCTATACTAATGAATGCTAGAAGCCCTTATCAGGCCGTGCCTGGGAAGTGAAGCTATGTGTGCATGCTGAGATACAGGTGGCTGTGCTGAGATCCTAGTGCTGTTAGTCTATGCTGGGAATGGGCGCAAGGGGCGCTTGCTGCTGTTATGCTGCCTTATCGCTAACATGTATTGTAATAAATAAAACCCATTGTACCCCATGGCTCGTGGTTCAGGGAAGCTGTCTGATCCAGCCATTGGGTATGCCTATGTGCTGTAAGTTACCCAATAAAGTACTCCTTTACCAGTTAACCTGGATCTGATTTATCACTATCTTGGCACTTCTAAATTAAGGGGTCAACGCCCACAGCCGGGGCAACACAGGGGTTCATGCTGCTAGCCCAGCAATGCTGGGTGCTGCCACCGGCTGTGGGTGAGATGGCAGCTAAAAGAAACCATAAGCACACAATAAGACTAAGTACAATAACTTAAGACAACAGGAGGAAGCACATCATACCTTTTCTCCTCTTCCTTCCCTGCTCATTTATTTAATATGTATGAATCACTTAACATTAGAAGAAATTTCCAAGCGATGTACAAAAATACCACGTAAGATCCTAATTAAATAGTATTTTATTACAGTATACAGAAGAAACAATTACCTTCCTGGGAATGCTTGTTGGAAAAAGTATGGGCTGGTGTTAGGGGTGTATGGATCTTGTAAAATGTGTTCCATCTGTGTTTTGCAGATGGTCTGGCATCTTTTCTTCGGTCATCCGCTCATTGACAGAATCAGATTTTTTTAGGGAGACATGAGACTTTCGTCCCATGTGTGTGCATGCGCTGTACTGCTGATTTGTATTAGTGCTAATGTGCCTTAGCTAAAGTGTGCATTAGTGCAAGTGTGCATTAGTGCAAACCCCCACCCCACATTAAAAAATGGTCTTCAAGTCCACGGAATCCGTACGACTCAGAAAAAGCCGGTCCGCTGTGGATTTATAGACATCTAAACTCCTTTGAATCTCTTGCAGATTACTCTGACATCCCTAGTCGGCGCCTGTCTAAATCGTAGAGGTGGGAGTTCCAGTAGGGATGGTGTGGGTGTCTGGTTGGGGCTCCAAGCCCAGTGAGAAATTGCCAGCTTGGCTGCCCAGACGCCAGTCCGCAGATGACCTCAGCTCTTGCCCGACTCGCCATGTGCTGCGTTGGGCAAGCGTGTGGGTGCCCGGTCCCTTAGCCAACTGCCTATCGCTGCTGCTGCTGCTGTAGCAGAGATGAGAAGGGAAGAAGGGAGCACCTCTCCTCCCCCCCCCCCAAGCCCTGCTGCAGCGGCGGCAAGGGACAAGCTGGTTGTTTTACATAAGTCTCTTACGCATATGTAAAATGACCAGCCTGGCCCTTGCCGCCGCTGCTGCCACTGTAGTGCGGGGCGGGGAGAGGAGAGGAATGGTGCTCCCTTCTTCCCCAATCCTCCCTCCTACAGCGGCAGCGGTGGCAACAAGGGTTTCGTCTCATGTTTAGCTGAGATCGGCTTCCCTGCAATTTCCAGCCCTTGATTCTAGACCTGCCCTCTGGAGCAACAGAGAACTCGTCTCCTTCTGCTTCTGCATGGCAGCCCCACAGATGTTCGGAGGCTTCTAGCACATCTTAATTCTCAGTTCTCTCCGGCGAAGCAGGCCAGCTCTTCCAGCCGCTCCTGGCCGCACTGTTTCCAGACCTCTGGCGCTCTGTGTGTGTGTTTGTGTCTGTCACACATCTCCGGCTTGCCATGAAATTTCACCTAAGGTGGGTTTGGATGGTCCAGTGCAGACGCATAATCTGTAGGAATTGTGAAGGGTCGTGGATGGGAATTTCTCCATGGGAGTTTTGCCCATCTCTAAAAGATGCAACAAGTTACTCCCTGAACAGCCTCTTGCAGCTAGAGGGGGCGGCGGAAGGGAGAGGCCCAAGCGACTCTGAGAATGCTCAGAAATTGCCCCCAATGAGAGTTGATCTGACAAAGGAGTTTTTGCTCCTCCACCCCTTTTCCTGTATTCCAAACTCATCTCCTTCTGCATCTGAGAGCAATTAGACCAGCATCTCTCGCCTTTCAAGAGAATGAGGCCATTTGCAGTCAGGTGGTGTTTCCTGATTTTGCTTTTCAGTTCCCTAATGGGGCTGAAATGAATAAACTCGCAGTGGAGGAGAATAAAAGATAGAACATGGAAGGCAGCGGAGGGAGAAGAAAGGAGAGAGGGAAGGCAGGTGGGCGATGGGAGACGCCTTGCTGCTCATGGCAGGGCCGGCCCTACCATTAAGCAGAGCGAGGCAGCCATACCTGGCAGCAGACCCTCGGGTGGAGTGAGGCAGTGGGGCAGCTCCTCCCAGCCACCCTCCTTTGTCCTCAGACCCCTGAGCCAGGGCCCTGTGACTGACGTGGGGGTGTGCGGAACGGGCAAATCAGATTCCACCAAGTCCATCTTTCCCTCCACCTCAACTCTGTTCTGTGCTGGCTCTGTGTGGATATTTTTTATTATGATGATTTGTTTTTTAAATGTGCACATTTTTGTGTACATTTTAAAAATTGTTCAGGGGGAGTTAAAAAAAAGAAAAAGAAAATTCAAATTGATCACCAAATTATTTTTCTGAGACATTTGGCCCAGCTCTTGATCTTGTTCTTTTTCCAGATTATTTCTAGGGAAGGGTGAAGGAGCGATGTTCGAGAACGCCTGTATTCTCCAAACATCATCTTCCAATGCTTGTCTTGTGCCTAATTCCCCTTCCCATTTGCAATTGCTGCTCGCTCTGTGTGAACAGGAAACCTGTGCTACTACTTCTGATGACTCTATGCTAGGGATGGGCAGATTCCCTACCTGTCGTTCCAGCTGGGAATCCACCCTTGGGGGGAGGCGATCCATCCCTCCCCCCAGAATCCTAGCCAGTCGGCTCCGCTCCACAGCAATTCCACAGAACTGCCAGCCGGCTTCAGAGCACCAGCGATATGGCCGCTATTGCTGTATCGCTGGCTGGGGCTGACTTGTCTCCGGATGCAAATGGCGTCTGCTACACCATTTGCGGCCATAAAGCCCTTAGTTTAATCTAAATGCAGCCATTTACAGCTGCATTTAGCTTAATCTAAGAGCTGTACGGCCGCAAATGGCGTAGCAGACGCCATTTGCATCTGGAGTCACTCAGCCTCAGCCAGCAATATGGCAATGGCGGCCGTATCATTGGCACTCCAGAGCCGGCAGCAGGGAGGATCTGGCCGGCGAGGACTTTGTGGGTTGGCGGAGGTAAGTGATCCATTCCTCCATGGACTCTGGAGGCCGGATTCTTTTGAATTCGGCCCCACTGGGGTCCGTGGAGGAATTCTTCGACATCCCTACTCTATGCTACCTCCAGTACCAGGGGTGGTATGCCCATGTACACCAGTTGCTGGGGAACATGGGCAGGAGGGTGCTGTTGCACTCATGTCCTGCTTGTGGGTTCCTGGTCAACAGCTGGTTGACTGCTGTGTGAACAGAACGCTGGACTAGATGGACCCTTGGTCTGATCCAGCAGGGCTCTTCTTATGTTCTTATCTGCAAATCAATCAGCAATCGAATGGGACATTTGTGCAAATCTCTCCTAATTTGTGCAAATTAAGGTGTGGCTGATTCAGTCTACTGAGGAAATTTGTGCAAATTAGGAAATTTGCATAAATCAAACTGGGAATCAGGAGCGAGATGAACGCAAGCACTTGTTCAACAACTGGCGAATATTTTCAGCAGACACATGCTTGTGTTCGGAGCTTTGAATGGGGCATTCTTGCATGTTTTGTGAGCAAAAATAAAATTCTCATACATCCCTTCTTCTTTCTAGAACCCATCTGGAAATGTTCATCTATATTTATTTTAAACTGTGATGCTGCGCTGGACATCTATTAAACACAGAATGCCCATGTGTTCTCCAGTTCACTGACTTGGCCCAAGTGACTTGGTTCACTACACACTGCACTAACATCTGCTAGCATCCTATTGACTATATACTATTACACAGCACAAGTTGTAGGGTTCCTTAACACGCCCACTTTTCATTTTGCTCCGCAACAGGGCAAGAATCGTGTGGGAAGGAGCTATGCAATTTGCCCAGCCAAGTGCATCCTGGATTCAAAATATTTAGTGGATCAGATGAATGAATTCCATCAGACATTCATTTTCCCCACTGGCTGCATCCTGGGAAATGCTACACATGGGGCAAACATCTGAAGTGGTCTTAGAGGAGGCCTTGAAAAGAAAAGGATTAGACCAGCCTCCTCCAACCCAGGTCCCTCCAGAACAGGGGCGTGGAACCTCAAGTCCATGGACCAAATCCAGCCCACTTGTGGTCTGACTCTGGCCCTCTGGAGGTCCCCGGAAGACCCCACCCCTTCCCCCAACTGCTGATCATTTGGTGGCTTCTGCATTTTTGTGCGTTCCCCCCTCCCCCCTGCTAGAAGGTTGAAATGCCTCTCTCAAGGCTTCGTTACGGGCAGGAGGAGCTTGAAGCTAAAATTTCCAGCACCATGAAGCCCTTCTTATTTTCCCAGGCATTTTAGTCTTTCAGTTTCTATGGTTTTAAATCTGTTATGGTATTTTCCCCCCAAAATAAGAATATTATTTTATTAATACATAAGATGGTACAAAATTATTCAAATCTATAAAGCAAAAAATATACAGCTGCTTAAACAAACGAACCAACAAACAAATGCATAACATGTAGACATGTAACCCAAAGTCCTTGCTGCAACTCTGTGCCTCGGACCTTGCTTCTGGAAACCACCTACTTGCCTGGTGAAGCTGTGTCTCTGAGTTTCGTTTCAACTGCCTTTGGATTTGCCCCTCATCACTTCAATGCTAAGTCTGACCCAGTCTGAGCAATGGGCAATGAGCAAGCAGGGACTCAGACAGTGCTGGGGAGAGCGCCCCTGATGGGAAGTGATGTACAAAAGTCACTTACCTGGTCCTGCAGCTTGCTTTGCGGCTTCGGTTCTCCCCCCGAAATTCAGGCCGGGGGGAGGCGCCCCGCCATGCCTGGCTGAAATTCAGGCCGGGGAGACGCGCCCCGTCTCCCCGGCTGCGAAATACAAAGTGAAAAAACAACAAAAAACACCCGTGATAGGCTACGTAACGATTTACTCAGCCTATCACGGCTAGATTTCCAAAGTCAGCCGTCATAGGCTACGTAAATTGTTACATAGCCTATCACGGGTGACTTTGGAAAAAAAAAAAAAAAGCGTACGCAAATGGCGGCGCCCATGGGCACCGCCATTTGCGTTCCTTATTTGGGCCCGGGTAGTCTACATAAAGATTTACGTAGACTACGGCGAAAATAAGGGCAACGCTATGCGTATGTGTATGTACTTTGTGTATGTACTTATGTGTATGTACTTTGGAAATCTAGCTGTGATAGGCTACGTTAATTGTTACGTAGCCTATCACGGGTGTTGTTTTTTTTTACTTTATTTTGTAAAGGCAGCGGTGGCAGCCGGTCGGAAGACCGGCCACCGCCCCCGCCCCCACCGAAACGCCGCTGAAACGCCGCCGGGACCTGCTGCCGGGAGGGACATTCGCAAGAGGTAAGTCCCATCGGGGGGGGCGGGGGGGCAGAGAATTTCACCAACAATTTTGGGGGGCTGAATGCATTGGCATTCGGCCTCCCGGAGATTCGGGGAGAAATTCTCCGCCATCCCTAGGATGCTGGGTGGGTGTGGAGGAGGTGCCCAGCTCAGCCAGCACTGGGAAGGAGGCAACTCATCGGTTCCCGGCATTCCGTCTCAAAGCTCGTTCCGACTCGAGTCTGTATCAGTTTGCAACCTTTGTGGGGTTTTCCCCCCCTCAGAAATCCATGTGTATTTCTGTGCATATTTTTCCAAATGTGCACATCAATTGTGCACATTTTTGAAATGTACACATTTTTGATATATATTGCTGTCGAATGCATTTGGATGAGCATGTGTGTGTCTGTGAATCACGTTACAAGCTTGGAAATGTGCAGACTTTTACCGCAGATTGCATCAGAGTCTGTGTTTGGTCCAGAAGCTGCAAACTAGCTAAAATCCTGATCAAAAACGAACTGAAATGAATTCCTCGTACCGCCCTGCTCAGTCCACCCCCAGCTGCCTCCTTCTTTGCACGCTGGGTGCCGGCCTCACTGGGACAACAAGCAGCACATGAACCCGGGGGCTCAGCTGGGACTGTGAGGAGCCAGGGTTCCTCCCAAGCCCCTTTCCCCGTGCAGAGGAGAGGCACAGAACCCCAGGCCTCTCCTTGGCGTGGAAAAAGTGAAAATGGGGTTGCTGGTAGATGCCATCAGTAGGCAGATGGTGGCATCTACCAACTCACAGAAAGCCTGGGGGGGGGCGTTTCACTCCCCCCTCATTTTTGCTTCCCTGCAATAGTGGTCCGCTGTGCATGGCTGTTGTGCTCCCTTTGGCTTAGTGGGTCACCTGGGGTGCAGGCTTACTTCCAGAGGTGCCGTGCTGGGACATTGCTGTAGAACAGACAGACATTGGCTGCCAGGCAGGCTGAGCACTGGCCAGCACCAAATCAAGCACTGCAAAACCAACCTCAGAGATGGAGTGTGAGGAGCTAATATTCCAGTGGTTCTAATGGTGCACACATGCACACACTCACACACAGCCCTTCATGTTCAAGGGCAATCGCTTTCTTGAAAGGGAAGGAAATGCCAGCACCTTGGCTCCCCGTGTGGGTGATTTGTTCCTTCCTATTTCCGAGCTGTTCGAAATGTTAAACAATTAGCTTGTAACTCAAGGCACAAAACACACACACGCATGTGTGTGTGTGTGTGTGTGTGTTTATGTGTGTGCACTCTACTAAGACCAGTCTCTGGCCCTAGAGCCAAGCCATTCATTAAGTACGTAAAGCCAAGACAATGCAAGGAAAATTCACAGGGAAAATTCACTACATCAGTAAGTGGCCCTTTGGTGCTGCGAATTGGCCATTGAGCTCCAAAAAGCCTGACAAAGCTGCCCCATCACCTCTAACACAACGTTTTCGATTGGGGTCAGCTCAAACATTGCACTGCGAGGCATCCAGTGTATGTAATCCAAGGATCCGTGCATGAACCAGCCCACATCTGCTCAATAGCAATGGTGCCACACTCTCCCTCTCTGAAGCTTCCCTGATGCTCAGGGGCACAGGATGCACAGAGCCTGTGCCAAATCCATTCAGGCCTCTAGGGGAGGGGTTCTGCCATTTTCTGCTGCTAGGGATGGACAGACTCACCCGAGCCTGTGCTACGGGGACACTTGAGTCTGTGGTAGGGGGGCTGCTGCTGCCAGTGGCCTGTGCGAGCTGGGCCACATTCATGAGCCCCTGGAAGCGAGTGGTCCAGGAGCACCCTGCCATGGCCTGCTCCTCCATGAGAGCCGCCATTTTAACGTAAGATGGGGGCTCTAGATTTTGGTGTATCAAATGTTGGACACAACCGTGGCTGTAAAGGGCCGTTTCTGCAACATTAGAAGCCTCTAATGTTGTGGAAATGGTCCCTTACGGCCCCTGTTGTGTGCAACATTAGATATATGAAAAACTAGAGCGCCCATCTTGTGTTCAAGTGGTGGCTCGCATGGAGGACAGGCAGCTCCTGGGTGCAAGTAGACGGGTCTGGCAAGTCCCGGCTGCTCGCATGGCTTGCCGGGCGGGGGTGGCAGCTCCTGGACTGAGTCGGCCACGGATTCCGCCACGGATTCCAGTGAGGCCGGATTCTTTAGAACACTACGCTATTTGCATTCCCCCTTTTTTCCTACATTTTATCTTACGTAAATATTTACGTAAGATAAATCGGCGAAAAATAGGGAACCCATCGTAGCCGCCGCCATTTGCATACACTGCGTTTTTTTTTTTTTGAGGTTAGCTGTGATAGGCTACGTAAATTCTTACGTAGCCTATCACGGTCCAAGGACGGCAATGGCGGCGGTAACAGCCCTGCCGCGGCCGGCCAGGAGACCAGCCGCCGGAGCCACCGGAGCTGCTGGAGCTGCCGCCGGAGCCACCGCCAGAGCCGCCGCCGCTGAATCCGCCGCATCCGCCCCAGGTAAGTGCCATCCTGGGGGGATTCCGTGGGGGGGCAGGAGGCCATTCCACCACAGATTCTGGGGCAATCCGTGGTGGAATTCTCCGCCATCCCTAGGTAGTGCTACCACTAGGGTATGAACTGCCCCTCCCCCTGAAACCAGACAAACCAGTTCATCCCACCTCTGAAAATAATCTCCCCCCCCTGCCCCAATTCACCAACCACAACTTGGTTGGTTTCATCTCAGCCCCAGTAGAAAGGCCATGCCAAAGGATTCGGGAGATGCAGCCGGATTATTGGGACTCGCCAAACTTGCTGCAGATCCAATTAAATCCCCACCCTACCCCTGCGGCTTCAGAAAAACATCCTTTCCCCACTGGGCGCCCTGAAAAACTTGGAGCTGCAGCTGGCTTGGAATTCAGGAGCAGCCCTGGTCTCTCCCTCCTCCTCTCCACAGGATCAATAATGGTCGCTCTTTGGTTCTTCCTCTTGCGTTGTGCCGAAAGAGCTGGCAGCCAAAGGCAGCTTTCACCCGGCTCTTCCAAGGGCCCTCACGGATGGGGCTGCTTTCCATCTGTTCGGACAAGGTGGCTCAGGCTCAAAGTGCTTGCCAGCCCCCAGCCCCGGTTGTCGTTATTGTCCAACAGCTCTGCCTTTCCCTGCTTCCTCTGGAAACACACGGAACGGCTGAAGAGCTGCAACCCAGCCCAGCGATGTGCCAAGAACCCGCATTCATGGCCGACGCTGCCAGAATCCGAGATGGGGCATGAAGTGTGCCTGGCAATTCCCTGCACTCCAGGGGTCCAGGTGTTGCGATGTGCCACTTACACAATGTGCAGAGCAGTACGCGGTGTAGGTCCCAGGCTCAAGCCCTGGTTTCTCCAAGCAGGCTGGAAAGATGCCTGCCCATGACCCTGGAGAGATGTTGCCAGTCACAGTGTAGACAATTCCAGGGAGAGCCAGTGGGTCCAATGTCAATGGGGAAGTGAATCTGCTCCAGGTTTCAGTCAGAACTAGGGATGTCAGAGAATTTCTCCACAAATCTCGGGGAGGCTGAATGCCAGCCCATTTGGCCCCCCAAAATTGGTGGAGAAACGGTCTGCCCCCCCCACCCTGGGACGGGACTTACCTTGTGCAAATGTCCCTGGCGGCAGTGGCTCCGGCGGCGGTGCGGTGGCGGTGCGGTGGCAGTGCAGCGGCAGCGGCTGCGGCGGCCGGTCTTCTGACCGGCTGCCGCCGCCGCCATTTCCAAATTAAAAAACAAAACAAAACGTGATAGGCTACGTAAAGATTTACGTAGCCTATTACGGCTAGATTTTTAAAAAACACCGTGATAGGCTACGTAAATGTTTACGTAGCCTATCACGGCTGAGTGGAAAAAAAACAACAACCGCGCGTACGCAAATGGCGGTGCCCATCGGCGCCGCCATTTGTGTTCCTTATTTTTGCACGGGTAGTCTACGTAAACATTTACGTAGACTACGGTGAAAATAAGGGGAATGCAAATAGCGTTCCCCTTATTTTCACCATAGTCTACGTAAATGTTTATGTAGACTACACATGCCAAAATAAGGAACGCAAATGGCGGCGCCGATGGGCACCGCCATTTGCGTACGCGTTTTTTTTTCTTCACTCAGCCGTGATAGGCTACGTAAACATTTACGTAGCCTATCACGGCTGACTGCGGGATGTACGAAAGTCCCTTACCTGAACCCGAACCTTGATTCGCGGTGGGGGGGAGGTGCTCCGTCCCTCCCCCTGAAATTCTGGCCGGGGGGGAGGCGCCTCGTCCCTCCCCCCTGAAATTCTGGCCGGGGGGGAGGCGCCCCATCCCTCCTCCCCGAAATTCTGGCCGGGGGGGATGCGCCCCGTCCCTCTGGCCGCAAATCCTCCTGTCCTGCCGGGACGCAAATGGCGGCAGCTGTAGCCACCGTCGTTTGCGTCCCTGCACCCTCAAGGAGCTCTCCGAAGTGGTGTGAAGCATTTGCCCCATCAGGGTGAGCTCCATGCAAAGCACCTTGGAGAGCCCCTTGAGAGTTCTGACTGGTTCTGACCGAACCCCAGGAGTGGATTCACCACCCCATTGACATCAGACTAGGGATGTACGAAAGTCACTTACCTTTTCGAAGGGTGACATTCGCGGTGGGGGGGAGGCGCTCTGTCCCTCCCCCTGAAATTCTCTCTGGCCAGCTCTGCTCCGCTGAGATTCCGCGGAGCCGCCGGCTGGGGCCACCCACGGCCACCTGCAGCTGGACATCCGGCCGCTGGGCAGCCTGCAGGGACGCAAATGGCGGCTGCCATAGCTGCCGCCATTTGTGTCCCTGTATTTTGCCGTGATAGGCTACGTAAATATTTACGTAGCCTATCATGGCAAAAACAAAAACAGTGAACGCAAATGGTGGTGGTTGCGGCGGCCGCCATTTGCGTTCCCTTTTTTTTGCCGTGATAGGCTATGTAAATACTTACGCAGCCTATCACGGCTTCCGCAGGGACGCAAATGGCATCCCTGCGTTAGCTGTGTTAGGCTATGTAAGTATTTACGTAGCCTATCACGGCTATATGGAAGAAGCGAATGGTGGCTGCAGACACGGCCGCTGTTCGCAAGTCACCGTGGACGGCAGCAGGTAGGTGCTCTGTTCCTGGCCCATTTCACGGGGTGGGCGGGTGGGGGGCTTCGTTCCGCCATGGATTTCGGGGGACCAAATGCACTGGTATTGGCCTCACCGAGATCCATGGCGGAATTCTCTGACATCCCTACACCAGACCCACCAGCCTCCACTGGACAGTACTGAGCTAGATCAGTGTTTCTCAAACTGGGTCAGTCCTTGCCCAGCTTCAGGTGGGTCCCAGTGCTTCAGGCTGCCCAGGGCCTCTTGGCTTGACTGCTCTGTCCCACAGCCCCATTGTACACACTGCATAGGCAGGAGTGGCAGTGGGAGTTGCTTAGAAAACAAGGCTAATAATAATAATAAATAATAATAAGTGAACAAATAGGGAAGGAATAAGAGAGGGAAGCTGGTTTCAGAGGAAGCGAATGTAAAAGTAGCAGGAGGGAGAGATGAAAAAAGTGGCAACTGAGGATAGGGTAAAAATTAAATGTGAACAAAGAAGGGGAGAAGAAATGACAGGAGATGGTCAAGAAGACTTTGAGAGGCATGTGGAGTTAGAGATGTCGGAGAATTTCTCCACGAATCTCCGGGAGGCCGAATGCCAACGCATTCGGCCCTCTGAAATTGGTGGGGAAATTCTCCGCCCCCCCGCCCCCCCCCCCGGGATGGGACTTACCTCGTGCGAATGTCCCTCTTGGCGGCAGGTCCCGGTGGCGTTTCGGTGGCGTTTCGGAGGCAGTGGCGGCCAGTCTTCGGACCGGCTGCTGCCGCCACCATTTCCCAGTAAAGTAAAGTAAAAAAAAAAAAAGTGATAGGCTATGTAACGATTTACGTAGCCTATCACGGCTAGATTTTCAAAGTCAGCCGTGATAGGCTACGTAAATCTTTACGTAGCCTATCACTTTTTTTTACTTAACTTTTTTCTTTCGCGGCCGGAGAGGGGGGGCGCTCCCCCCGGCCAGAATTTCGGCGGGGAGGGATGGGGCGCCTCCCCCCTGGCCAGAATTTCGGCGGGGAGGGGCGGGGCGCCTCCCCCCCGCCAAGAATTTCGGGGGGAGAAACGGAGTGCCTCCCTCCCCACTGAAAACAGCTGTGGGACCAGGTAAGGGACTTTCGTCCATCCGTATGTGGAGTGGGGGGAGGGAGGAAATAAACATAGACCAGGGATCCCTAACCTTTTTGGTTTGGTGGGCTCATTTGGAATGTTGAATGTGTCGTGAGCACTCTCACAGAATGGCTGCCATGGAGGGGCTTGTTCATAAAATGGCTGCCATGGGGAGGCTAACAGAAAAACTAGCCCAAGAACCTAAGTACAAGGTGGGGTGGGGGCAGGCAGATCTGAGCTCCAAAATACAAAACCACTCTCTTGAACGCAAATAAAGATTTTGAGCCCAAATAAAGGGCAGCACTGTGTTTTGCAGGATGGCAACCTCCCAGTTCAAAACAACAACAACCCCTATTTTAAATAATCTTAAGAAATAGAATTACAATCAAGAGGGGGCGGGAACCTGGTGAGTGGCAAGAGAGATGTCGGTGGGCCCATTGGGGCTCATGGGACCACGCTGGAAACCCAGACTTGGAATTTGTCTGTCAGCAAATCCTGCCCGAAAAGGGGAGGTGGAGTAATGAATGATACCTCCAGAGCCAATGTCTGTACTTAACTTGAGGAAAGCTGAATTATGGAACAAGGAAATAGATGTGGCAAAGAATTTAACGATTTTCAAAGAGGGATTAGATATTAATACAAAATATCAGCAATTGCCAGCTGATTATGTGAAGCTCCACCTCCACCTGTCACCATTTTGCAACAGTCTCTGACTCTGAAAGAACATTTTGTGACTTGTGCGCTTCAGGCATTTTCACCTCTCTCAAGTGGGCCCCGGGGGTAGGATGTTTGAGACCCCCTGAGCTAGATGGACCCACACATTGACTTGGGGCAAGGCACTTCCCTGCAATCTTTGCTCTGTCCTTTGCTACCCTCTTCCTGAATTCCCGTTTAACCAGGATAATCTCTAATGTTAAATTTGGAAATTGGAGCAGGCAGTTTGCTGCAGCTGTCAGTTCCTTCAGTTCCTTTGCATCTGCCTCCCCGCTCCCCATTTCTGATATGCACATGATGTGTTTATAAAACATTGCAAACAACTAATCTTGATATGACTGTACATCTGATTGCATCAGGGTTTGTTTTGTATGTGAGGTGTTACTGATGCACGCATCTGCTCCATAAAAAAGCCCCATGAAAAAGGCTTGATACAGCAGCAGCGCATGATTCCAGCAAGATTTCGTTTTGTGATGTTGATCAATGCACACACACCCTTAGTTAACACAGAGGGGAGAGACGATGCAGCTGTAGCATGTACAAAAGTCAGAGAGGTCCCCACAGCTGCCCCAAGAGAGGAGGGAGAGAGGTCAAAGAGGAATACGTCATTGTGTCGACAAAACGGACCTTCGGTTAGCAAGCAGGTGTCCTCCTGTCATGGGTGGGGCTGAAGAAACACCAAGGCTAATTAAAGAGGGTGTGGTCAAGTGGGATTAAGTCTCGTTTCTCAGACAGGAGACTGGGAAGAAGCCAGGAGGTGGCACCTCTGAGGCCGACAGGACCGCTAGCTCTCGGAGGCGAAAGAAAGTGGTGGCCCCACCCAAATTCCCGGTTACCCGTTCTGGGATTGGTGGATCCCAGCAGAATCAGATGCTGAGCTGACAGGGGAATTGGGCATAGGGATGTTAGAGAATTCTGCCACAGACTCCAGCGAGGCTGGATTCTTTAGAATCTGGCCCCCCGGAGTCCGTGGCAGAATGGAGCAATTCCCCCCTGCCACCCTGCAAAACCTCCCCAGGATGGACCCTACCTTCTGTCGGCCGTCCACTGCCCTGGTCTGCGGGTGCGAATGGCAGCCCTAGTCTGCGGTCGCCATTTCCCTCGCTACGTTAGCCGTGATAAGCTATGTAACTATTTACGTAGCCTATCACTGAAAGAGCAGAGATGCAAATGGCGGCTGCTACTAGGGATGTACGAAACTCCCCTTACCTGGCTCTGCTGGGTTCTGCTGGGGGGGGGAGGCGCTCCATCCCTCCCCCCGGAATCCTCCTCGGGGGGGGAGGTGCTCCACACTTCCCCCCCAGAATCCTGGCTGGCCGGCTCCACTCCGCGGGGATTCCGCGGAGCCGCCGGCCAGCTCTGCCAGCAGCCGGACATCCGGCCACTGGCTAGCAGGGACGCAAATGGCCGCTGTTTGCGTCCCTGTAGTCAGCTGTGATAGGCTACATAAAGACTTACGTAGCCTATCATGTCTGGCTTTAAAAAAAACAAAAACAAAATGCACGTACGCAAATGGCGGCGGCTATGGCCGCCGCCATTTGCATTCCTTATTTTCGCCGTCTTAGTCTACATAAATATTTACATAGACTAAGATGGTGAAAATAAGGGGGAACGCAAATAGCGTCTGCTATGCTATTTGCGTTCCCCTTATTTTCGCCGTCTTAGTCTACGTAAATATTTACGTAGACTAAGACGGCCAAAAATAAGGAACGCAAATGGCGGCAGCCATAGCTGCCGCCATTTGCGTACGCGTTTTTTTTTTTAAGCAAGACATGATAGGCTACGCAAGTCTTTACATAGCCTATCACGTCTTGTAAACCCCCTCCCCCCCAACAAGACTGCAAATGGCGGCAGCAGCAGCTGGTTGGAAGACCGGCTGCTGCCGCCGCCGCTGGAGCCACCACCGCCCAGAAGATCCGCCCCAGGTAAGTCTCATCCCGGGGGGGATCTGCGGGGGGGCGGGGGGGTGGCAGGCTGTTCCGCCACAGATTTCAGGGGGCCAAATGCACTGGCATTCGGCCTCACCGAGATCCGTGGCGGAATCCTCTGTCATCCCTAGCTGCTACACCATTTGCGTCCCTGCTCTTTGCCGTGATAGGCTACATAAATATATACGTAGCCTATCACAGCCTAACGTAGGGATACAAATGGCGGCCGCTACGCCGGCCGCCATTTGCGGCTGCAGCAGCCCGGCAGCGGATGGCAGTCTGGCTGTGGAAGGGCCCGGCCGGCGGCTCCATGGACTTGTTGCTGAGCAGAGCCAGCTGGGGAGGTTTCCAGGGGGGAGGGACAGATTGCCTCCCGCCCACACCGCGGATGCCCCTAAATGGCAGTCCTGCTGCAGATGGGCCCGGCCGGCGGCTCCACGGACTCACCGCGGAGCGGAGCCAGCTGAGCAGGATTCCGGGGGGAGGGATGGATTGCCTCCCCCCCACACACGGATGCCCCTGAACGGAGCCAGGTAAGGGATTCATATATCCCTAATTAGGCAGACCGTCACTCCAAGAGAGAGGTGAGCCAAGAGTTTGGACTAGGGTGGGATAACAAGACAATGGACTGGGTTGTCGGAAGAAAGCAGTTTGATTTAAGGTCAGGTTGACCCTGTTTATTTGTTTGGAGTCTGCACTGAGAACTGGCTGGAGGTGCCATAAAAACAGGGAGCTGTTATAAATAAAGACTGGATACAGTCAGAGAAGCCTGAAAGGTAACTCCAGGCAAGTTGTTTCATTCCCTCCCCCCCACTCCCCCTTTCCCTTCAGCTTTTTAAGAGACAGAGTTACTGCTTTCTGGCATATGGAGAGTTCACATTCCCTATACAAAACTCTGAAAAATTCAGGAAAAACACTGAAGAGAACAGTTGAGAATTTCTTATGCATTGGTTCTAATTTGGCACCAAGACCAGGGACTCTGGAATGTCAAAATCCAGAAAGAAATTTAGAATGAGAAGAATTTTTGGAAGCTTCCCTAATTTTGTTTAGCATATGCTGCTTTTGTTAGCCTTTAGGAGATATGAGATGCTATGCCAGCCCTGCATGAGTGGAAACACATCAAGGCCAATGTCTGGTATGATGACCAGCTACAGTTCGATAAACCTCTTCCATTTGCTAAATTGTTGAGACTCCACAAATACTATGTGTACACGTGTGTGCGTTTCTAGCACCTGGCAGGCCATGAGAACTATGGGGGGGGGGTGCATTTGGTTTGGTGGGTAACACGTTGTGTAGACCAGGTCTAAATGATCTCACCTTTCCCCTCTTCAAGGACAGCAGGACTACCTACCCAACTTCTGTGACCCACCAGACTGAAGACAAAGGATGTCAGAGAAATCTGCAATGAAACCAAATGAGTTTGGATTTTTATGAATCTGACTTGTGGATTCTGGAGCAGACTGGCTTTTTCCCGTCAAGCAGATTCCATGGACTAGCTGACTGTTTTTCAAACCTTTGGTAATGTGCAAATTTCATTGTAGAAAAATATGCACCCCCCCAAAAAAACCCAGCCAAAGATGTGCATTTCCTCCATAGGCTAAAGCCCGAAAATGCACATTTGGGGAAAATTTGCACATTTTTGCACCTGTGAATTTGCACAAATTCACATTAGTGCAAATGTGAATTTGCGCAAATTCAGAAACGAAAAAATCCAATTCCGTTGATGGGCAGAATATGAAACAAAAGGCCCCCGTCAACCTCCGAGACACAGAACAGATTTTGCACAATCCGTACATCCCTACTGAAAACTACCCAATTGTATAGAAGGTTGATAAAACTCCAGTTTTTGCTATCTGGCTGGCACTGCAAGAAGAGGGATAGGGAAGGAATTAAGCATCAGCCAGGCCACAATATAGGTTAGACAGGAAGCATTCTGCTGGATAAATTAGAAGCTGTACAGACCTAAGGTATGTTGAGCACAGAAACCACTAGTCTGAAAATCCCCCTTCTTTCTTCTCCCCTTTTCATCCTGCCTGATGGCCTTCTGAGGAGGCACTGTGGTGGTCCCACATAGGTTGGAGATCCACCTGCATACCACCAGGAGTAGGGACTTCAGTGGGCCAGCTCCCACCCAATGGAATGCCCTTCTGAGAGCAGGCATGCATCCACAATGCTATGTTCTTGACATTTGTGGAAGACCTTTCTTCTCAGGCAAGCATTTCCTGGTGAATGACTGAATTCCAGTCACTTTTATTGCAATTTTGTTGTACTTCGATTTGTTGTACACTGCTCTGATCTCTCTTGAGGTGGAGCAGTTTATAAATTCTGTAATAAATAAATAAAAAAACTGTGCTTAACACACTGTTGGCTTAGAAATGCTGGTTCAGTTTATATGTTGCGTCAGGTAACAAAAAGCCCTTGAATCCAAAGCAAACGCCAGGCTTTGTGCACAGTTTGTGGAGGACTCCCTTGGTGACTGGACCAAGCCACGAGGCCTCATCTCTGCCCCAGCCAAGATGAGGAAGGAAACGTAGGGAGGCCGCTAGTGTCTTCTTCCTTTGCAGTTCCTGGGAATTGGGAGTTCAACCCCCGTGATCCATGGATGGTCCTCCTGGAGCCATCTTTGTTATTTGAGGCTTAGGTGGCCTCAGTGGCACGGAGTGCCTTCTACCCACTTGGGTTGGTGGCCCAGCTATGCCGCTATCTGAACAGCAATAACCTGGCTTCAGTCGTCTATGCTCTGGTAACCTCCAAGTTAAGATTACTGCAATGCACTCTACGTGGGGCTGCCTTTAAGATGGTTCAAAAGCTGCAGTTCGTGCAAAATGCGGTGGCAGATTGATAATGGGGACAAGAAGGTCCAAACATATAATACTGATTCTAGCCTGCTTGCACTGGCTGCCTGTATGTTTCCAAGCCTGATTCAAGGTGCTGGTTTTGACTTATAAAGCCTTACACAGCTCGGGACCGCAATACCTGACGGAATGCCTCTCCTGGTATGAACCCACCTGTACACTATGCTCATCATCTAAGGACCCCCTCTGAGGCTCTGGATCCACTGAGGGTGCCGTCAGTCTTACAGCAAAATGTATAAGAAAGAGAGACAGACTAACAACACAGTATTACAAATATATTTTAAGCTAAATGTTTTGGCTTCTGCCCTCTTAGGGATGTCGGATAATTTCTCCACGAATCTCCGGGAGGCTGAATGCCAACGCATTCGGCCCCCCGAAATTGGTGGAGAAATTCTCTGACACCACCCCCCCGGGATGGGACTTACCTCGTGTGAACGTCCCTTGCGGCGGCGGATCCCGGCGGCGGCCAGTCTTCTGACCGGCTGCCGCCGCCGCCATTTCCAAGTAAAGTAACCCCCCCCCCAAAAACGTGATAGGCTACATAAAGATTTATGTAGCCTATCACGGCTAGATTTTCAAAGTCAGCCGTGATAGGCTACATAAAGATTTACATAGCCTATCATGGCTGACTTTGAAAATCTAGCCATGATAGGCTACGTAAATCTTTACGTAGCCTATCATGTTTTTTTTTTACTTTACTTTTTTCTTTCACGGCCTGAGAGGCGGGGCGCTCCCCCCCGGCCAGAATTTTGGCGGGGAGGGGCGGGGCGCCTCCCCACCCGCCAAGAATTTCAGGGGGAGAAACGGAGCGCCTCCCCCCCCCAAAGCTGCGGGACCAGGTAAGGGACTTTCGTCCATCCCTAGCCCTCATCAATAGCTGTGCTGTTAAAACACATTTAACAGCACAGCTACTGATGAGGGCGGAAGCTGAAATGGTTAGCTTAAAATATATTTTTTAATACTCTGTTGTTAGTCCGTCTCTCTTACATATAAATGTGTGTGCGCGCAGCGCTTGCATGCTGCCTTTTTATATGTTTGTATCTAACTGGCTTTTATATTATGTATCATATTGTATTCTTAATGTTTTTAATGTCTGTAAAACACCTAGAGAGCTTTGGCTATTTGGCTGTATAGAAATGTAATAAATGAAATGAATAAACCTGCACAGATTGCTCTGCACATCAAGTAACAGGTGCAAAAACACACTTGTTCTTTGCTTCACCCATAGGAATACTGACCTGGTTGAGTCTTGCAAAGGGAGATGGTGGAGGGGCCATGTGCGAGTACAGGAGCTGGCCTTGCAAAATCTAGAGACATGTGTCTCCTCCTTCCTCAGAAATGATGCAAACCTGAATTATTATTTTTTTAACCTTCCCTCGACATTCCTATGGCAGTTGTGGCTGATCGGCCTTCTCTGCATTAAGATGTATATTCCCCAAATCCTTGTAAGTTGTTTAGAAATGCTTGCAGATGTTTTAGAGACAATGGGGCAGCCTTCCCCAACCTGCTGCCCTCCAGTTGTGCTGGACTACAACTCCCAGCATGATGGCTAAGGGATGCTGGGAGTTGTAGTCCAACCCACCTGGAGGGAACCAGCTGCAAGAGGCCCTCTCCAAATTCACCTTGAATTTTTTTCTCTTTGTAAAACAACCAAATATACAAATGAAAAATGGCCCCAGCTCTAGAATTCCCATTTCTTTCTGTACTGGGCGTTGCTGATTGTCATCAACCAAAGTGAGAACCAGACAGCAGCAAAGGTCCACAGAGTGAATTTTTATTTCCAACGAACAACAGTGCCCGCCTGGCCTGGGATAGAGGGGGTGGCGAAGAGAGACGTGGGCAGGGTGTTCCAGAGGAAGGGAGCCTGGTGTGGGCTGGGGCAGAGAAGAAGCAGGGTGCCTCCTCCCTGACTGCCCAGGCAGGAAGATCTGGAGCTGGAGGAAGAACAGAGCAAGGGGCCGGGTCTTGGAGGAGAGACGCAGGGCGGCAACTTCTATCCCAGACTGCTGGCTGTGCACATGGTGCATGGCGTGAGGAAATATCCAGATAGAAAAAAGAGCTACGATCAGTCCGCTTGTCCCCAAGAGGGGAGGCCTCCCTGTCAGGTCCTGTGGGTGGGAGGACTGGCGTGATTGTGTGCGTACTCTTGTGTCCCAGCGACGGTGAATCACTGCAGGGAAGTGGGGGTGGCAGACAGAGTAGTGGTGGGGGGCAAGAATACCTCCCCTCCTGATCTCCAAGAAGGGCAGGTGACTGTGGAGGGTGCGCGTGGCTGTGTCTACGTGACATCTGGGGAAGGGGCACAGCATCTCCTGCGAACCCCTTCTTCCCCCACTTGGGGAGCATCTAAATGGGAGGCCACTATTTCCAAAAGCCCATCCCCCAACAAAATCACCAGAAGGGGAAGGAGCTGTCTTTTTGCCTTGTTTTGCATCTTTTCCCAAAGTGTCAGTGTGAAAATATATGTATATATATTTATAGATTGCTAAGTCACAGGGTCCATGAGGCTCACACCTCTGTCTGGAAGTCCCCCTCAGAGAGGTCCAGGCTCATGCAGTGCTTTTCCCAGTCTGCAGAATGCAACTCCAGCTTCTCCCGGTGCTTGGAGGGCAGGGAGCTCAGTGTCATGGCCTTGAATGTGCTCCAAGACTTCTGTTTCTGCTGCCGGTTCTCTGGGCTGGTGATTTCCTGCTGGGCAAAGAGGAAACGAAGGCGACTCAGGACGGAAAAAACAGTACAAGCAACACAGGGCTGCCACTGAAAATGGCAGGCCCAGAAAAGGAAGGAGCTCAGTGGTAGAGCGCACACTTTGCATGAGAAGTCCCTGGTTCGATCCCTGGCATCTCCAGGTACGGCTTGGAAAAATTCCTGTCTCATATTCTGGTGCGCCACTGCTATTCAGTATAGACAACACTGATCCAGATGGACAAATGGTCTGCGACTTGGTAAAAGGCAATTTCCTATCCTATCTAGGGATGTCAGAGAATTCTGCCACGGATCTCCATGAGGCCGAATGCCAGTGCATTCAACCCCCTGAAATCCGTGGCGGAACTAAGCCCCCGCCCCCCCCCACAAAAGGCGCGTGAAATGGAGCACTTACCTGCTGCCTTCTGCACTGACTTGCGAATGGTGGCCGCGTCTGCGGCTGCCATTCGCTTCCTCATCATAGCCGTGATAGGCTACGTAAATAATTACGTAGCCTATCACGGCTAACGCAGGGACGCCATTTGCGTCTCTGCGGAGGCCGTGATAGGCTACGTAAGTATTTACGTAGCTTACCATGGCAAGCAAAAACAACAACAGCGGACACAAATGGCAGCGGCTACGGCGGCCGCCATTTGCGTTCCCTTTTTCCGCCGTTTTAGCCTATGTAAATATTTACGTAGGCTATTACGGTGAAAAAAAGAAGGGGAACGCAAATGGCGTAGTGGGCACTATTTGCGTTCCTTTTTTCGCCGTAATAGCCTACGTAAATATACGTAATAGCCTATGTAGGCTAAAATGGTGGGGGGGGAAAGGAACGCAAATGGTGGCCGCCGTATCCGCCGCCATTTTTGTCAGCTGTTTTTTTTTTTTTTGCTTGCCGTGATAGGCTACGTAAATATTTATGACACCTATCACGGCAAAATACAGGGACGCAAACGGCGGCGGCTATGGTGGCTCTGCGGAATCTCCGCGGAGTGGAGCTGGCTGGACAGAATTTCGGGGGGAGGGACGAAGCACCTCCCCCCCCCACTGCGAATGTCACCCTTCGAAAAGGCAAGTGACTTTCGTACATTCCTAATCCTATCTTCCTGAATTCCCTCTTCCCTCTCCATAAAGTCGATTTGCTGATGTCATGGCAATACATCCCCCACCCCCCTTCACTGCATGGCAGTGTTGGGCGTTGCTGCTTTAAACATGGCTGCTGTGGCCGCCATTTGCATCCTGCGAGGCTGCTGTGATAGGCTACGTAAGTATTTACGTAGCCTATCACGGCAAAGAGCAGGGACGCAAACAGAAGCCGCTATGCCATTTGCGCTGCTGCTCTTTCTGTGATAGGCTACGTAGGTATTTATGTAGCCTATCACGGTAAAGGCAGCTACGCAAATGGCAGCCACTACGCCATTTGTGTGGCTGCCTTTACCGTGATAGGCTACGAAAATACTTACGTAGCCTATCACGGAAAGAGCAGCAGCGCAAACGGCATAGTGGCTGCCGTTTGCGTCCCTGCTCTTTGCTGTGATAAGCTAAACAAATACTTACGTAGCTTATCACGGCAGCCTCGCAGGATGCAAATGGCGGCCGCAGCAGCCGATCGGAAGACCAGCCACCGCTGTTGCTGCCACTGCCGGAGCCTCAGGTAAATTTCGTTCCGGGGCTATTCCGTGAGGTGGTGGGGGGTGGGAGGCCGTTCCACCACGGGTTTTGGGGGGCCGAATGCCAGTGCATTCGGCCTCACTGAAATCCATGGCGGAATTCTCCGCCATCCCTACAAAACTTACTATTATAATTAAAGAAGGGTCAACAACTAAATTTATGTTAGTTTGGAAACCTTTTATAGAATTTGTACAAGAAATAGAGAAAAATGATATGTATGTATGTGGATTTAGATCTTTGACATGGTTGATTCTCTTTTTTCTGTTGTTAAATTAGGAGAAAGGAGATTTTCGCGGAATCTTTCGTGGTGGGGGGGGAGGCGATCCGGTCCTCCACCCCGGAATCCTCGACACCTGGCTCCGCTCCGCGGCCAGGCCACGGAGCAGCTGGCCAGGGCCGTCCGCAGCCAGATTTCCAGCCACGGACGGGCTGGTGCGGACGCAAATGGCGGCCGCCATTTACATCCAGCCAGGCAGCCGTGATAGGCTACGTAAGCCATGATAGGCTACATAAGAAATATTTACGTAGGCTAGAACGGCGAAAAATAAAGTAACGCAAATAGCGTCCACTACGCTATCTGCGTTCCCCTTTTTTTCGCTGTTTTATCTTACGTAAGATAAATCGGCGAAAAATAGGGAATGCAAATGGCGGCCACCATAGCTGCCCCCATTTCCGTATACTGCGTTTTTTTGTTTTTTGTTTGGGTTAGCCGTGATAGGCTATGTAAATTCTTACATAGCCTATCATGGCTGCAAGGACAGCAATGGCGGCGGCAGCAGCCCGGCCATGGCCGGCCAGGAGACCAGCCACCACCGCAACCGCCGCCGCCAAATCCATCGCATCCACCCCAGGTAAGTGCTGTCCCGGGGGGAATCCGTGGGGGGGCGGGGGGGCAGGAGGCTGTTCCGCCAGGGATTCCAGGGGGCCGGATTCTAAAGAATCTGGCCTCACTGGAATCCATGGCGGAATTCTCTGCCATCCCTAGTTTAAACTATGGCTTATTAGAACAAGCCACAAACCTAGGGATGTATGAATCCCTTACCTCTGGGTCCGGCGGGGGGGTCTGCAGGGGGGGTTGGCGAGCCGTCCCTCCCACCCGGAATCTGTGTGGGTCAGCTCCACTTCGCTGGCGATACGGCCGGCTGCCACTGCCGTGCTGTATCGCTGGGGTAGGGTAAGTGAGTCTCCGGATGCAAATGGTGTAGTGGGCACCATTTGCGGCTGTAAAGCTGGTAGATTAGCCTAAATGCAGCCATAAATGGCTGCATTTAGGCTAATCCACCAGCTTTATGGCTGCAACTTACCCTACCCCAGGGATACAGCATGGCAATAGCGGCCGGCCGTATCGCCAGTGAAGCGGAGCTGGCCGCTGGCTCCGCAGGATCAACACTACAATGGAGCCGACCCACACGGATTCCGCGGGGAGGCAGAGGTGAGTGCTCCGTTCCACCACGGGCCCCAATGGGACCGGATTCTTGGAATCCGGCCTCATTGGGGTCCGTCGCGGAATTCTCCCCCATCCCTAAATAAACCAGGTTTATGGTCCTGGCCTGTTTCAATAAACCAAAGTTTAAACTAGCCATTATTCCCGGTTCAGATGTAATACATAATAAGCTGCAGATAGTTGAAACTAGGGATGGGTAAACGAGTGATGTTGGAGATCGCTAGAGTTCTCCGAATGTCATCTCACTGCTAGGGATGTTGTGAGAGTCTGTGGGGAGGTGTATGTGTGTAGAGTCTGACGGACTGTGCTCACCAAATCTTGGGGTGCTCACAGACCCACTTGGTGAGCACCCTGTTGCTTGGCAAGCACCTGGCAGCCGCCATCGTATGCAACAATGAAAGCTCAGGCGCTTCCAGGTAGGTAATGCTGTGTAATTGGCGGCTGTAAAGGATCCATTTCCGCAACATTAGAGCAGGGGTAGGCAGCAGCAGCGGCTCGGCGAACACCCGACAAAACCGGGCACGGGTGAGTTTGTCTATCCCTACTCACTGCTCGTCTTGTGCCTGGTTGCTGTTCAGGTTTGCAATCGCTGCTTGTACTGAGTGAATGAGAAAATTGCGCACATTGAGCAGCGAGTAAATATGAAATTTGTGCAAATTTCCCCAAATTTGCACAAATGTCCTAATTTACATAAATTTCTTCCATTGACTAAAGTGGAGCTTTCAGTCCACAGTGGGAAATTTGCAGAAAATCAAACTGGGAATGTTGCACAAATTGAACATGCACACATGTCTGGCAATTTGCAAACATTTTCAGGGGACATGTGCTCATGCTTGGGTCTTCAAACAGAGCATGCTCACATGTTTTGCAAGCAAAAATGAAATTGTCATATGTCTCTAGTTTAAAGCAGGAAGTTGGTGCTTCCAATGGCTGTGCTGGAGAAGAATGGAGCGAGGAGCACTCGAGTACGAGCAGGCTTGTTTGTGTAACTATGGTGTAGTCAAAACTATACGTCACTCTCTCAGGATGTGAATTCCAGGAGTTATGCTACCCAGTCACCTATATCAAGTGGATAACCATTAATTGCAATGATGTTAGGACAGGGGGTAAGCTGAACTAGACATTATGGAGGCTGGGGAGGGGGAAAACACAAGATGGAGTTCCTCCAAGCAGTGGTTGAGTCCCTTCCCTTTGCGTGCTGCCCCAACTGGGACAGCGCATAGCGTATGGAGCAGACAGTGCTTGGAGGAACTGTTCCTCCAAGTGCCAGATGAGTCCCTGTCTCCATGCAGAGAGAAGCACGATGATGCCGGATTCATCCGGGCTGGGGGGTCAATCTGGCCTGGACCAAAACATTCTGCCTCTTGTTTTAATCTTCTTAAGTCCCTCATTGTCTGGGCTGGGTATAGCTAGAAGATATTGTGGACTAGGTCCAGAGGTTCAAAAGGGAACCCTGTGGATTGAGGATTAGCTTTAGAAGCCACAAATGTTTTTCTGATGATCTTGGTCAATCTCCTACTTAACATATTAGGTGAGAGGTAATCAGGAAGGCTAATGCCAAAAACCTTTCTCCCATAATGCATCTCTCTTCTGTCCCTCCAAGTATGAAAAACCACTTACACCAGACAAATTCTTTTCTCCGCTCCCTGAAGAGACGCTCCACCGCTTCTCTCTCTGCATGAGAAGAGCCATAATTATCTTCTAATCCCTAGAAAGCGCATCCACCCTCCCCACCACCTCGTAATCCATCCCAACTTTGGTGACAAAGTTTGCCATTTCTTGCTGTGGAATTCAGATTCTTCAGCAGAGTTTATACTAGGGACGGATGACTCAAGTCTAATTCTGGTCAGCATCACTTTCTCATACATTCAATTATCAGTCCGTTCTGTCCTGATTCTAGATTAATCTTTGATTTTTTTAAAATCCACACGAAAATTCAGATTTAAATAATGTCTAAACATTATTTTCTAAACATATTTTCTCGTAAAATGTGCATTAAAAACAAACATATTTTGATACTAGTTTGAGCCAAGAACTGAGATGGAACTTCAAGAAATGTGAAATCTGGTGGATTAACTAAGGGCGTAATCTCATGCATGTTTAGACAGAAAAAAGTCCTACAACTCCCAGCATTCCCCAGCTGGCTGAGGGTTGCTGGGAGATGTAGGGCTTTTTTTCTGTCTAAACATGCATAGGATTGTACTCTAAATTTCAATGCACAGGTTAGTCCCAGAGATGCAGCTCAGTCCATTCATGCTGGAATGTGCAAATAACTAATTCCTCCAGCACCCCAACTTTATACACAGTCCTAGTTGAGAGACAGTGCCATTTGGGTTGGGGCAAGCTCTTCAGTAGGAGGGATCATGGGCTGAAGAGAAATGCTATGCCCTGCTCTCTACGGCAAACTCCATGTCAGCCAGTTGCTGGTCTTCAGCACATGGTGGTGGTAACGGGAGGCCTTGTGCCTCTCAACATAGGAGGTTCCATTTCTAGCTATCACTGCTAATCACTATCAGTAGACTTACCATCTCCCTTGGTTTTGCATAATTTTCTTATAAAAAACAAACATGCATTTCAGTTGCATGGCCATTACACTATCCTCCAGTACCAATCAAGACCTTAAGTGAATCATGTGTTGCACCACTTAAATTCTGTTATCTGTCCTGAACACTGCATATGCTCAGAGGCACTAGAACAGGGGTGTTGAACCTCTTTCAGCCCAAGGGCCACATTCCATTTTGGAGATGCTCTTGGGGGCTGCATTCTAGTGGTGGGCAGAGCCAAAGGCAAAGGGGCAGGGCTAAATACAAAAAACAAACAAACCCTTGCATATTTGGGGAATTCCAGAGGGCCAGACTGGGAACTCTGGAGGTCTGGGTTTGGCCCCTGGGCTTGAGTTTCGGTACCAGGACATCACAGGTTTCTGGGACATTCAAAACAGGTTATAAGTCTGAGTTCTGGCTCAGATTAAGCCCTGCTCAATATTATTGCCACACACCCATCTTGTTTTGGTGAGGAAGGACTTAATTCTGCCCCTTTTCACCCATCCTTACCTTTGCAGCATTAGTAGCTGGGGCACGATATCGGTCCAGCGTATGAAATTTCTGATTCAACTCATGGTAAAGTTCCGAGTGGCGTTTTCTTGTATGCATAACTTTCTGCAAATGTTTAAAGCAGCAACGCCCAAGAAGTGAGCAGGGAGAGAGAAGGGAAAGAGATGTGTCAGCGGAGCCTACGTAGGCACAGTATCTCACCACCACCCTGCCCCTATAAAACCAAAATGGCTAAAAGCACGGGGGTTCAAAAGCATGAGTGGGGAAGCCCTCCTCCTACCTAGGTTAAATCTCTCCTCAGCCATTTACTCACTATGTGGCCTTAAGCAAGCTCTTCCCTTCCTTGTAGAGTATAGGGTTAATCAACACTGGTCAACATTACACAGCTCTTGTGAGGACTGTTGAAATCCCAATCACAGTCTAGCAAACACAGAAAATAGTTCAACAGGAAGCATGTTGTGAACTGGATCCATTGATCCAAAGGCATGTTTTACTGGGGTACAAAAGTATAATTGGCTGGCCCCGGGTGACACTCATGAGGAACCAGATCTGGCTGATGGCAGATAGCAGTTTTTAAGAGGTGGTCTGACAGAGGCCTTGTTCCCTCTGGTGTTCACATTCCTTTGGTCCTGCTGTGGTTTCAGGTAAAACAGGTTTTGCTAGATTTGAACCACTGCAAAACCTCGCAAAACCTGTGAGCAGATATGAGCTTGGGATGTGGATGCGACAATGCTTCATTGGGGGTTGCCTCTCCCCGCAGCTGTCATCCATCAGCCCTTCCATCAGGCCATAGAAGAGGGAGAGAGTCAGAAGCAGGGCCATCAGCTCATCTGAGAGACCAGCAAATTTGGGCTCTTCCTCTGTTTGGACTGTTTCCATTCTAGCTGGTCGTGACCTGAAGCCAAACAATTTCAGGCTGTATTACAGCCATTAGAAACATTGCAGCTAGTCATTGTAAGAACAAACATTCAGAATTGGTGCCTTATTTTCCTCTTCCCTCCCCATCCAGTTTTCCTTTTGTGTCATGACCTTTTAGCTTTGTAAACCAGAGGGCAGGGAGTGTCTTGTGTTTTATTTATCTGTCAGCTGCTCTGGGAGCCTGTCTGGTTGAAGAGTGGGGGAATAAAATGCTTTATAATAAATGAAAAATAATAAGAGATACCCAGGGCAATCATTGATACAATCCATAATACATGATAATCCACAAACAAGTAAATAGTAATATCAAGTAAGGAGAGATAAAAAATGGCTGCCAAGTAAAAACAGAATTACATTAAAAATACAGATTAACACACAGAGCAGCAGAGAAAAACAAAACAAACAGCCAAGGAATCAAAACAACTGTTTGACATCATCCCCGCCTTCAATGCTCTGAAAAGTGACCACCTCGCCCCCGCTAGACATCTAGTGTGTGGTGGGATAGTCTACAATGTTTCTCCTCTTCTCAGCTGATTGTTCCACTGACAAGAGATTTTGTCAGGTCAACATTTACGGGCTGAAATCGATGGATGACAAGCCCTTAAGGCCTCTCGGAACTACACCCCCCATCAAATCTTTCCTGATAACTGGAAGAATATTACCTCTTCTCCCATAAACCCAGTTAAAATACTCCCATCCCTGGTTCCAGTGTTTTAATCAAGAGCTAATGCTCTTTATCATCCATTATAAAACTCGGGGGCCTAATTCATCTGATTATGCTTAAATCACAGCCAGGAAAGTGGTTTGAGAGAAGAAACAACCCACAGCAGCATGGGTATTATTTCAGAAGTGTGGGAGGGGAATGCTATACCACCCTCTCCCCATGTGTCTCCCAAAAGCCCAGAGATAAATTGGACTTCTGAGAAGACCCTTAGGCAAAGGGGGGGGGGTGTCTCTCTCTCCCCACCCCTGTCTGTATCCTTGCGCCTCCCCTCCTGCCAAAACCTCTCTAAGGGTGCAATCCTATGCGTGTTTAGACAGAAAAAAGTCCCACTACTCCCACCATTCCCCAGTCAGCCATGCTGGCTGGGGAATGCTGGGGGTTGTAGGCCTTTTTTTATCTAACCATGCATAGGATTGCACACTAACTGGCCACATTTCAGTCCAAGCCTACTTTAGCCCCAAATCTGTAGGGACATAGCTGGCAACAGACGGCTATTTCTTTATTTATTACATTTCTATCCCACCTTTCTTCCATCATGGAAGGTGGCTACATGTGGTTCCCATGTGGTCTCCTCTCCAAGCACTGACCAGACCCAGACCTGCTTAGCTTCAGCAAGGTGGCTGCCTCATGTGTCTTCAGACCCTGCCCTGGGACCAATATTTAGGCTGCCTGTAACTATGGGGGAGCAATTACTCTGTTGTGGCTACCCACCAGGGGACGTGAATTTCCCCACAGAGGTAAACAAGGGGAAACACGGGGAAGCAGTATGAAAAATGTACTTCACCACATGATCAGATGATAGAAACCTGGTTTGGATGATATCTTTGGGCCTATCTGGCCCACCACATGGCCCAGAGCATGGGCACCCCTGACCTCCATCATCCACTTGGGGACAGCACATCCAAAGACCACCTATCCATATAAAATCCAACATACATAAGCCTCAATTGCCCTGTTCATTCCTGGGGAAAGACCACATCAATGATGCCCGTGTGCTTTCAATATTACGTGTGTACGCAGACTTTGGATGTGTCCTCCCCACGTGGAAGGGTGAGGCTGGAGCACTGCGGTGGGGGCGAAGGACAAGCATACCCTCCCTCTGCTCTCCATCAGCCCATCGATGATGTCGGATGTGGTCCATAAACAGCACCCCCATACAACCGCAGAAGCAGTGTGTAGGCTTAGAAGTGGCCCCCGTGTATTGTTTTGTTTTTTCCAAGGACAAAGAGAAGACTTGCACTGGAGGGGAGCAGGGGGGAGGAAAACATAACGAGCAGGACAAAGAGAGACTTTAAGGATAAGGATGAAAGTGGAGTGCCATGCTGGAGCTGAATGGTTGAAGACTCCTGCGTCAAGGCATTTGGACTTGGGCCAATAGGTCAATTATCCTTCCCCAACCTGGTGCCCTTCAGATGTGTTGGACTACAATTCCCATAATTCCCTGGCACCAGGTTGGGGAAGGCTGCATTAAGGGTTCCCAGTTGACAGCTGGTTGGCCACTGTGTGAACAGAATGCTGGACTAGATGGACCCTTGGTCTGCTCCAGCAGGGCTCTTCTGATGTTCCTATGAATGCCCCTTTGCTGGCTTTGCTTAGAACAATGGTTAGTGTCCAATGTCAGCCCTATGTAGAGTAGACCCATTGACATGAATGGCACTTATGTTAATCATGACTAACTTGAGTCCCATTCATTTCAATGGGTCTATTCTAAGTGGGACTAACACTGGATACTACACGACGTTAGCACTGGCCATGCTGACTGGGAACTATGGGAGCTGTAGGCCAACACATTTGGAGGCTGGGGAAGAATAGTCCCATATGCATCCGTTTTATTCTAGTTTCACTGACACAACTCCCCCCGCCTGCAGGATCCTGGGAATTGTAATATGGCGAGTGTACTTGGAAATATTTAGCCTTCCTGGGCTCAGAACTACAGTTCCCAAGGCCCTGGGGGTCAGTTTAAGTCCGTAGTTTAGAAATCAAGGGAGATCTATACCATATCAACTCCTCCTGGGCAGAGGATGAGAAAAATCTCTTACAAGCAAAGGGTGTCACTTTGCTGCACCAGGAAGCCAACGCTGATGGAGGAGGACCGCTTACCTCAAAATCCAGGTCGGAGTATCGTAGTCTTTTCCTCTGGGGAGGGAGGCAGGTGGTAGGCACACCATAAAAGAAACAGAGAAGCCAAAAAACGGAAATGGAAAAAAAAGACCTTTACTACTCTGTCCAAGCGTTTAGAGAGATGAAGTTTTGGAGAACACATGTATGTATGTAAGGGGGGCGCCCAAAGAAGAATAAGAGCACATGGAGATGAAAGGTGAACCACAAACAAGATGCAAGTGGTTGGAGAATTCCACCAAAAGTCCTTTAAGGGAATGAAGAGGAAGAAGGTACACCCAGAGTGTTAAGGGAGCAGCACACCGAGAGTAGGGGTCCCAATCCTAATGCAGTTTGATTGCCACCTCCTGTTTCCAGTTGACTATGACCATTTAAGTGGCAAACACATGATACCCTATCTGCCTCGTCACAGCCTTGTTTTGGGCTTAAGAACATATGGTATATTAAGTGAAGAATGTTATGTCTGAACAGGCCCAGTATGTATAAGTTCAGCCTGTGAGGAGGTGGCCAAAGATTGGCAGTGTGTTCGAGAGAAGCGGAGTTGATTACGCCCTGATCCCATCCTTGTTTCTTTGGAAGTTAGGTCCCAGGGCTTATTTCCATGCAATTCTTGCCCACCCCCTGCTGGGTCTGGGAGGGGAAAGGAGAAGAAATGTCTGCTGAGCTGTCCTCTACCATCTGCCCCTTGCTTAGCTGTGGTGGCTCTCTGCAGAAATGCCATTTTTCATTGGCTATGGCAGCGGCTGCTCTCCAGCTGGTCACCGCCACAGCAGACAATAAAGAGCTTAATCACAGATAGGGATGGCGAAGAATTCCGCCACGGACTCCAGTGAAGCCGGATTCTTAGAATCCAGCCCCTGGAGTCCGTGGCGGAACGGACTACTCCCCCCCCGCCACCCTGCGAAGCCCAGTCGGGATGGACCCTACCTGGCGCCGTCTGTCCGCTGCCATCTGTCCCGTCCATCCCATCCGCTGCCGCCTGTCTGCGGATGGGACACAAATGGTGTCTGGTGTAGCGGACGCCATTTGCGTCCCTTCCTGTGGCCGTGATAGGCTACATAAAGATTTACGTAGCCTATCACAGCCAAAGGCAGGGACGCAAATGACATCCGCTACGCCGGACGCCATTTGCGTCCGCAGACCGGCCGTGGCCGGAAGTCCAGCAGTGGCCGGAACCAGCTGGTGGCTCCATGGACTCCCTGCGGAGCGGAGCTGGCCGGGGAGGATTCTGGGGGGAGGGCCGGATCGCCTCCTCCTGTCTGCGGACCCCCCCACGGACCCCAGGTAAGGGGATCTGTACATCCCTAATCACAGACACAATGACTGAAAACTGCAGGGACTGACAGAGAGGGGACTGTGCAGTGGTAGCGTCTCCTTCCTGGAGGTGGGCAAAGGGTGTGGTCCTATTTACACTGGAGTAAATCCTCCTGAACTCAGTGGGACTTCTGAGTAAGCATGCAGACAGAAACATTTCCCAGCCAAACCAATGACTGCAGGCCTCTAGTCCTCCAGCATACCCTCAGACATCAACACAGAGCCATTTTGGAGACTAAGGCTGCTTCAGAGGTTACTTTTTACACCTGTGGGGTGTTACGGCTTACTCTGAGTCAACACTTGTACGAGAAAAAAATGTGAACTGGAGTTCTACTGGTGGCAGCAATCGCCTTCTGCATGTTGACTGCCTAGGCTGGCCACATGTCCTCTTTTACGGAGGCCAGTCCTCTCTTCGAAGGGCTGTCCCGTCCAATTCTGGTCCAAAGATAAAGAACCATAAGGACTGTTGTTGCCCATCCACAGTTAGCGGCTGGACAGCAGACGGAACAGATAGGCACACAGGTGTCTTGTCACAGCTCGGGATGCTGGAGAATTCTGCCGCAGATTCAAATGAGGCTGGATGCCGAAGAACCTGACCTCTGGAGTCCACCGTGGAGTGGTTGCACTTACCTCTGGGTCCGGAGGAGTTCCCACGGGGCAGCTCTCCGGCTCCATGTAAGATGCAATATCACAGGAAAGTTACAGCTGTAAATGGCATATTGTATGTCATTTGCGGCCGTAAAGCACTTACTTTGACCTAAACACAGCCGGAAACAGCTGCAATTTAGGTCAAAGTCAGTGCTTTATGGCTGTGAATGGCATACAACACACCATTTATGGCTGTATTTTTCCCGTGATAGGCGAATGGCGACCTATGTCTTATAGAGAGCCGGAGAGCCGCTCCGCCAACTCTGGTGGATGTGGCTGGGCTCCGGAGGATTCCATGGGGCTCTGAGTGGCCCAAATTGCCCCTCACAGACCCCGCCCCCAGTCTGGACAGTGGAGGGGCTTGTATATCCCTAGTCAGCCTTCTCCACTGTGGTGAGACAGTAGCGTATTTCCATTTAAATTTTAATAGTTATTTCTAAAGCTGCATCTATACTTATACATGAGCACATGCACATTTTATGCAAACTGCTACCCCCTTTTTTGGCGATTCATCGGTGGCCACCCTATGGCCGCCTCCGCTCAGGGTCCAACAGGCCCAAACCTGTGCGCCTTCACGGCCACTGCCCTTCTTACCTCCAGGGAGCCCACCTTCATGGCAGAGCCAGGCACAGTCCGCGGCATGGTGCGGCTGCGCTCCGACAGCTCCGAAGCTAAGATCTGCCGCACCGTGGGGTGTTTCTTGAACTGGAGGCCATACGGGTGCTGGACCGCCCCATAGGGCTGGTTCAAGTTCACGTTGATGTGGTCCACGGAGGCAAAGCTGGGGTAGGCCTCGGCCTCCACCGTGTGGCGCCCCTTGCCCAGGCCTGGCGCTTCGTCCAGTTTGATGTTGAGCTTGCCCTCCTCCCTGGCGAAGGGCTTCAGGCTCGCTGTCCGCCGGGGCAGCACCATGTAGTTGCTCTCCATGGTGGCCTCCTGCGGCCGTAGCCAGCCGTAGTCCAGCTGCCGCAGGGTGTTCTCACCACACAGGTAGACCGGCCCCCGTGCCGCCTCCAGGTTGACGTCCTTCCTGGCGGGGGGGTTGTTCAGCTCGTTCAGCCCTGTCACCACGTTGTGTGTCATTTTGGGCACCTGCACCAGGACGGAAGTGGGCGGGATATTCCCAGGGAGGGTGGAGAAGCCCAGGCCCCCCTCGGGGCTGGCGTTGAGCTTCGGATCCTCGTCCCCGTCCAGGGAGATGCGTGACAAGGTGCTTGTGATGGTGGCTGGGTTGCATGTGCTAACCTCCTTGAAGAGGACTGGGAGGGAAGAGGGCCGTCAAACAGGACATGCGGTAACAGCCCTCGAAAGATAGAGGAGGAGCCCTTGCTCTTTGGGAATGTCTTACTCAGTGGGGATGGGAAGGAGGAAAAACCCGTTCAGGGGGAACCCATCTCAGTCTTTGCCCTAGGTGTGGGGAGCCACTTTCAGCCCAAGGGGCGAATTCAGTTTTGGAGAAGCTCTCGGGGGCTGCGTTCCAGTGGTGGGCAAGACTGGGGGGCCGTGGGGACAAGACATGGCAGGGAAGGGAGAAGGGAGTTGCAGGTGGCCAGTGGTGATTATTGGGTGCTGGTGATTCATCTGCAGCTAGCCCTGTCTGGTAGCCCCATTAGACATAAGCTGAGAATTCCTGGGAATGACAGTGAGCCTCTCTCACATACAACCCCTAACCTCCCCGTCTTCTTTTCTGGCTGTGGCTGCTCTCAGGGGCCAATTGCTGGGAGTGGTACCATCCTCAAAATATGATGCTTTGATCTCCCAGCCCTGCAGGGACTCAGGTTCTGCTATGTCCTGGGAAAGAACTTTTAACTAGTCCCTCCCGCATTTGACAATACGCTCCTCCCACAGCTAAACCCTCCTGTGTGATAGCCCAGATGTGTGCCAGGAACGGAGGGAGAGGACCTCACCTGTCTGACACGCCAGGTCAACATCCTTTTCAAAATCTGTCTATAAAAACACAGAAAGAGGGGGAGAAAGAGAGAGAGAGAGAGAGAGAGAGAGAGAGAGAGAGGGACAAGCAAAAGAGAGAGGAACAGAAAGAGAGAAGGTGGGAGTGGAGAAATGAATGCATCGCGGGTAGCAAATGGGGTTCAATTATATTGTTCAGCTGTATTAAGTATGTAACCTTATGTTGTGGGTGCGGAGTGTGCTTTCTGAATATTCTTGTTGTTGATGATGACACATATACATAAAGAAATAAACCAGCCTTCCCCAACCTGGCGACCCCCAAAGGTGTTGGACTGCAACTCCCACAATTTCCAGCCAGCATGGCCATGCTAGCTGGGAATTATGGGAGTTGTGGTCCCAACACATCTGGAGGTTGCCAGACTGCTATAAACAGTAGCATTCATTACTGAGCATGCCCAGAAATGTTCAAGATAGCACCAGCTCCTATGGAACTCTTGGAACTCCCTGCACCTCAACCACAGAGACACAGGCAAAAGGAGGTTGTGACAGCTGGCCCGGATAAGATGCCGCTGCGTGGTTCCACCCCATGGTATGACTGCACAACCAACACTCCACGCCTGGGGCACATACAACCTGCGCTCCACCGCCTCCCTCCATGACACAGGCCCCACACTCACTCACCATGATCTGCACCTGCCCGTTCTTGCAGGAGTCCGGCGAGTTCTCATTCTCATCACTCTTGCACACCCCAATCTGGCACTTCACCACATCTTGGACCTGGGAGAGCAGGCAGACAGGTAATTTGGCCTCAATCTTTACCCCCCTCCCTTGTTCTACCTCCCCCTGCCCCCGCTCTGTCTTTTTCGCCATTTTTTTCAATTCTGGGTTTAGCGAAGATCAAGTTCCATCTGTCCAGTGGGTAAATCTTTGCCAAACAGGATGACAACTTGGTGCTCTCCCCCAACAAGCACCAAGTTCCTCTGCCTCCAATCCTGCAACGAATTGCCCACTGCTGTCTACGCTGTTACCTTGGGAGTATTTATGAGCTCGCATTATGCCTCCCTCCCCCTGCCCAAGACTGCTGTTTATTAGCCTGTAAAAATTCTGGCTCTCTCAGCTTCCAGGCCCAAAAGACGCTCGCCGTTCTGAATGACCTTCTTAGCACCCTAACGTCAGCTGTAATGTCTCTACGCCACCGATTTGGTTGCAAGGACGCTGCCATTATAAGCTCCCTCATCCTGACAGGGGAGTGAGGGATGTGGGGACCAGCTGGCAGCAACAGGCCCTGCATGCACCACTTCTGTGCACCCGTGTTTTATGTTTATGGAGCAGTTGCTCACTGCCCATTGCACTAAGATAAATGGGGGTGCTCGGGCGGGGGAGGGGAGGACAGGACTCCGGCCTTCAGAGCAGAGATGGATGAAATTGGAAGAACGCTTTCTCCAGGTAGATGGAAGGAAATGTAGCCAGATCTCCACCCACTTACCAGACAGCCATTAATTAGACTGATTGATTTAGAACTTTAGCAAATGGTGGTAGCTCAGGATGGTAAATGCCTCTTTAAACAGCTTGGGACATAAATGCCTTCGAGGCTGCCTACTTCCCTGTCTGCCGTCACTGAGGCTAGCTGAGCACCCTAAACGGACTTGCTCCGTCTATACAGGCCAATTTCCCCCAAACTCTGGATAGCCAAGATATGCTTATTTTCTGAATTAAAGTCGGAAGTATATGTCATCCTTAAGAGTTGAAAACTCTTTAGGGCTGAGCGGAAATGCTCTCTCCCCTATTTGCCACCGCATTTGTGGGAGGCAATATGGAGGTGCAGGGGAGGGGGCATTTGGTGATTTTTCAGAGTTGGGGCACATTTTCAGGTGTGTGTGTGTGGGGGGGGTGATCCTACTGAAAAAAATGAAAGAAAGGAAAGGAAATAAAGGAAGGAAGGAAGGAAGGAAGGAGGGAGGGAGGAATGGAGAAAGAAAGAAAGAAAGAAAGAAAGAAAGGGAGGGAGGGAGGGCGGGCGGGAGAGAGAGAGGAAGAAACAGAGAAAGGAAGGAAGGAAGGAACAAAGAAAGGAAGGAAGGAGCAGAGAAAGGAAAGAAGGAAGGTTTGTTTTTAGATGTCTGTCAAACAAACATGCCTTCTGAGGGATAAATTACAAACTGGGCGCATTGGAGAGGGGACACCCATGGCTAGTTCACATTCTCTGGGTCTGCCTGATAAAGTACAACCAAGGGGGTGGGGAAGCGGCACAGGATGGGCACACCAAAACGAGGGAGAGAAAAACAGAATGAATCAAAAGCCCTGCCAGCTGGCAGCGGTGGCGCCCACCTCTCTGCGCAGGAAGCAGTGGACAGTGATGATGACGAAGCCCTGGACTGAGTTGAAGATGGCAAAGAGGACCTGGAAGAGGATGGAGCGCCGGTCGGTCATGGCGAGCACGGCTGACATCCAGGTGAGCGCCAGCAGGGGCAGGACCACGCAGGAGCTCCATAGTGATGCCCTGGGAGGGGGTGGGAGGGGAGAAGGTGAGAGAGACAGGCGCAGGAGCCAATCACGGAGGATAAGGGGGGAGGCTGGAAGAGACGGAGAATGCACATGGGCTGGTCCTCCGATGCCAACCAAGAAGGGCACTTTACAACCAATTGGTTGGTGCCCAAAGGGATTTGGATGGTTAGCAGGGGATGGCGAGCAGCGGTTCAGTGCTGTCGAATGAGCATACATTAAGCAAACAGAACAGGGCGAGTGTATCAGGAATACAGATCAATCTCCCCCGCCACCCCTGAAAACAATGCTTCTATTTCTAAAGATGTTGGGATTCAAATCTGTGAGAAGATGTGGGAGCTCTTTGTAGGTGGTGAAGGAATGCACTTTGCACCTGTTCAGAGGCATCTTCATCTAGGTATGAGTCCTGGTGTAGAACAAGTCCTCCCCCAAGTCTAGTGGATTCTGTGGGCATTTAAGGAAAAGGTCCACAAGGCAGAACCAGCGCCCACCCCCCACTACTCTCTCTTTGCCTTCTTTAAGTCCATCCAACTGGAGCCATCGCTTTTCAGAACCACGTCCTTCCTAGCCTATCTAAAATAGATCATCTCCTGATTGGGCGAATGACTGCATTGCTTTGGCATTCCATACAGCTTCTTGCACCGAGTAGGCAATAAAGAAGTGTCCAGTCACAGTTGTAGTGCTATGCAAGATTTGTGGCTAGGGAGGCTGCAGATGTGGGCTTTGGATTTCTCAGAGACCTTTGCTTTAGACAAAGGACAACACCCCTCCCACGCCCCCTTTGTATATGCTGACATCACATCATCCTGAGGTTTATTTCTTCAATTGTACCATTAGTACATGTTCGTAGAGGGTTAAATTAGACAAGATGGGAAGAGATCCACAATTAGGTGTTTGCTTTTTAAAAAAAGGTTTGGGCTTCATGTATGGATGGGAGAGCCAGCAATTTTCAAGCTCACTGAAATCCTCTAAAAATCACTTCAGAGCTTGTTTTAGCTCACTCCTGTTTTTGACCTGTTTGGTGGGCTTGTTCAAATGGGGGAAGTGTGTATTTTGAATGGGAAAAATGTGCATTTCTTTGTGCATCTTTCAAAAGTGCGCACTTTCTGCCCATTGACTAAAGTGTGAAAATGTTTTGTTAATGTGCATTTCAAAGTGTGCATTTCAAAAGAATACGCATTTTTATGTGATCACAAATTCAGGAATTTGCTAATATTTCTCGAAAAAAGCACCCCTTCGTGTTCAGGATTGTGAATGGGCCACGTTTGCATTATTTGTGAACAGAAACGGAATTCTCATACATTCCTTGCTTCACGGAGGCCCAAAAAGGGACTGGGGGACAGGGTAGGATAGGAGGATAAGGAATAACAGCTCTGCAACCCTTGTCCTCCAGACACACCACCCTGCATTGTGAAGTGCTACATCAGGTGGGTCCCCTACATTGTTTTCCACGAGACCGGTCCCTGGTCTCAAAAAGGTTGGGGACCGCTGCCCTAACAGTAAAGCAGGAGTTGTTTTACAAAGTAGGGAGAAAAATTAAGGCAGCAGTAGATCAAACAAATACTCCCCCCCCCCCCCGTAATGGTTTCCCTTTGTCCCTGCCCTTCTCTGTCCTGTGCAGGCAGGCAGGGAGAGACAGAAAAGGCAGGCAGCCGCTCATGCATGCGATTAATTAGATCTAACTATGTTTTAATTCTAACATCTCCTCTCGTGCTACGCTTGGCTGTTAAAGGCTCGTTAAAGGAAATGCAAGCAAATGGAGAGAATGTTTCCGGCAATTTAAGCGGGAGAAGGCACTGTGGCGGGAAAGACGATGTGATCCAATGGGAGCTGCTGCCAACTGGTCAATCATAATCCGGAGGTTTGTTTTTCTCATTTGTATAGTTGAGGAGATTCGCCACCGTTTGCTGAGGATCCCAATTTTGTTCTCGCAAGGAAGCAAGATACACTCAGAAGGTCTCCTGCACAAGCCTCGTTAAAATGAACGAGAGCTGCCCCAGAGCACGGGAGTGGTGCTCTGGACTGTCACTACATACAGCAGACGCAGTGGGTGTGAGCCAGGCCTAGTTTTAGAGGCTGATAACAGTAATCAATTTGCAAGAGGAACTGGATGTGCCCCATGGCCCCTGGGCTGGCTAGGGAAGCTCTGACATACTTTCCCACTCATTGCCAAAATAAAAATTTCCATCTCTAGCAATTCACATGTTAAGAGAGGTTTTTAAAAGTGTTTCTTCAGCAAGGAGTTTTTTTATGGTCTTTAAACATTAAACCCCTTAAGCCATAGTTGTCATGCTTCCCTGCCCATCTCCCCGGATGCTGCTGGTGACAGATTCGAGAACAGAATAGTAACTGATGGTGGCAGGGTGGGGAGGAAGGTAGTACAGCCCGAGGGTCTTGCAGGTACCAAACATCTCCTGCAGGGTGGAGCAGGAGGGTCTCTGTCTCCTGGCAGCCCAAGGCAGAGAAGAGCAGCCTTCTAGGCTGGAACGCGGCAGACTTTCTAACCAAGAGCATGGGATGGCCCAAACAGAAGGCAATGTCAGGTGTCAAATTACGAGCACCAAAAAAGGGCAGTAAGTCATCGGCAGGGATGTATGAGAAATGCATTTCAGTTTGTTTTTGATCAGAATTTACCCAATTCACACCTTCCGAACATGGATTTGAGTGCAATCTGCGGTCGACGACTGTACATTTCCGAGCTTGCAATGTGATACAAGGACAATTTTTTTTTTTTTAATGCATTTCACAGCATGCATACATTTGGGAAATGTGCATGGAAAAATGTGTACTTTTGAAAAAGGCACACACATGCGTTTTAATCAACTGGAGATGAATGCAAACATTTCAAAGATGCGTACATTTGGGAAAATAAACATGAAAATCTGCAGAGATTTTCATGCAAAAAAACGATGCTTGCAGTCTGATACAGACTCCAGCTGGAACAAGCTCTGAGACAGAATTTGGAGAACTTCAGCAATCTCGAGTTTTGCTGATTCGCACATCCCTCGGTGGCAGTTCTTGAATTACTTTTTAAAAAAAAGTTGTAAAAATGGTTGTCGTTTTTGCAGTTTTTGACAGTTCACTGGAGAGATGAAAATTCCAAGTGTGCAAACATCCCTCTAGAACACTGTTTGGGCCAGGGCCAAGCCCGCTCACTGCTTTCTGCAAATGGTTTTTGCTGTTCTTTATATTTCGGCCCCAGTCGCAGGACTCACAAGCCCTCACTCACAAATGCCCTGCCCAGCATCACAGAGCTAAATCTGATGGGCTCTGTAGCCTCATGATGCCTGTCACATGATCCACATGACTAATCCAGGAATGAGGAAGGAGCAGAACCAGCAGCAGGTAGGAAAAAGCGCCACGGAAAAAAACAGCAGCCCGAGTGAGGAAACCATGGCACCGAACAGGATACAATGAGATGAATATCCATACTCCAGCCTTCCCCGAACTGGTGCCCTCCAGATGTAGCATACTACAGCTCCTATCACCTCAGCCAGTAGGGCCACTGACCATGGTGGCAAGGATGATGGGAGTTGTAGTCTGACACATCTGACAAGCACCAGTTTGGGGAAGGCTGTTGCAGGGTCTCAGTGTTTAGGGGGAGAAATTTCCACCCCAATGAAATGGCTAGTTTCGGCCTGAGACAGAGAACCTTGGATGCAGCTCTAAGGGGAGAGGCATCAGTTCAGCAGTAAAGCACTGCTTTGCCTGCAGAGGTCTCAAGTTCAGCCTGAGGCATCTCATGGATCTTAGATTGCAAGGCTGGCAAGGGCCATCGTTTGGCAGCCGGGAAGTGTGCCGCTCTCCAGAGTAGACAATACCCCATCATCTGACAGTATGGAGCAGCCTCTGATGTTCAAAAATAAACGGCATCCCAGTTCTGCAAGCTAAGGAAGTAGGCCCGCTTGGTGAACGCTAGCAATTCCCGGTGAGAACAGCCAACATTTTAAAGCACAAGTTCATGTGGCCAGCTGAAAAGTAGCGATCATCAACGTGCATCGTCAACTGAACAGCCGGGGGGGGGGGGGAGTCAAAAGAGAGCCAACGGAGCAAGCATGTGAGCACCGACAGGGACTAACATCACGCTGTTGGCAGTGGCTGAGTGTAGCACTGTGCTCGAGACCACACCGCACTTGGTACATCTCAAAAGCAAGCTGCCGCACGGGGGATTCTTGAAGCTGACGGTGGCCCCCGTCCCCCCATGTGCACCATGCCACAGCACCCCCGGCCGCCCCCACCAGGAAGCGGAAGGGAACAGGCACGACGAGAAGAAAAAGTAGCCGGAAGCAAAGGAGAGCCGAGGCAGCGAGACAGGCGGGAGGTGGGAGGGGTGAGGGACACGGGAAGAAAGCAAATGAAGGATACACAAACAAGAGAAAGAAAGAGAGCTGGGTTAGTTGCAGGAAGCACAGCTTGTTACGTGGCTGGCAGGGAGTTAGGTGGGCCTTTGCTCAAGGGCAGGACTGATCCCGTTCATCAGGGGCTGGGGGGAGGGGATCGGTGTTTTGGAGCAGCTGGTGCCCCTTCTTCCCTAGGCTGAGCACCAAAGGATGCATGGTCCTTTCCCAGGCTCTTTCCCCCACCATTCCAAGGGAAGAGATCGCTGCGGCAGAAGGGAGCAGCTCTCCCCCTCTCCAGGCATTGGCTGAACCCTCCTCCCTGTCTTCTTTCCCCCATCGACCAACATTTCTCTGGCTTTCCTAAGAACGCCGGGTCAGACATTTTACCTGTCCCCACCTGCAAAAGGGGCACAAGCCGCTTATGGGGGTCCCAGGAAGCCTAAAGAGCTGAAGCCGAAGAGCCACAGGATGAGTGCAGCACCCTCTCAGAGTGGCCACCAGTCACTGCATGGGGCCAGGGTGGTGCTTTCTCCTGACAGTGACCATGTAGCTGCCTGCCACCCAGTGGAGACTGGTGGCTCCGATGTCAGTGGGGCAGGGAATCCGCTCCGGGTTTCAGTCAGAACAAGGTGCTTTGCAGCTTGGAGAGCTCCTTTAGAGTTCTGACTGGTTCTGACTGAAACCCGGAGCGGATTCTCCGCCCCACTGACATTGGAGCCACCAGCCCCCACTGCTGCCAGCTGCTTTGGGCAGCTAAGCCCTCTGGCACGTGCAACTGCATCCCAATACACTGGAAACACTGGTTTTAGGGTGCTTCGCACACCCCTCCTTCACACACCCCAACAATAAATAACTAGGATTTTTCAGTGTTCAAAACTCATGAGGCTTTTCAAAGGTTGAACAGGAACACTAAACAGTCCCAATTCACTGCCACCCCTTTCTCTGCTACCTCCTTTCCTTTCCCAAGTGAGAAAAAAATTCCCTTGGAAAAGAGGGTAGCAGGCAGTGGAAGACTCTCGTCAACATGCAAATGGTATCAGCGCATCTTTCCCCAAAAGGGATCATGGGACTGGCTACAACCCCCATGGTTTTGAGCATGAAATGACTCTCCATGGGTCATTTACCACCAAAGAGCGCCTCGGTTCATGGGAGGCCTGCACCCCATGCTACCCTATTCCCCTTCACCAAGGTAAGGGGGTTGTTGTTTTTCTTGAGGAAGGTGGGGGCAAGGAATTGTGCGGGTTGGATGCAAGCCCCAATCTGACACTACTTGAAGCGGGGCTACGAACAACTCAGAGTGGGACTTTACTTGAGTGAGGGGGGGGTGTCTGTTGCATTTTCAAGCCTCCCCCATTTCGAACACTCACCCCTCTCTCATTTCAAATACACACATGCCTGTACATGCAGGCGCACACCCACGCATTTCAGTGTTGTAAGCAGCTACAGAATCGCCCTGGGTTTCAGTCAGAAGAACCAGTCAGAACTCTAATCTAAAGGCCATGGGGTGGCTGTAGCTGTACATTCTCGCTGGACTCCCCTTCTTAACCCCACAGCTCTCGGCTGTCCTAGCGAGTAGTTCTGACAGTTGCTGCAACCACCTCGGGAGAGACCCCTCCTAACCCTCCCCAGAGTGCCTCTGCTGCCTGCCCCTTGCTCAGCTTCCCTCCCTCAGTACCCATCTTCTCCGTGGATCCAAGGCAGCCATGAAGAACAAAAGGGTTCCCAGCAGGCGGCTGTAGCAGCTCTTGGAAGCGCGAGGTGCTACAGTCACCAGAAGGCTTCACACCGCATGCAACTATGCTTGCAAGCTCCTGTGAGAAATGGGGCTTGTAAGGTGCAATGCTCCTTTTCCCTAACGAGTCAGGTGCCTTTAAATCGCAGAACCTGGCTGTGTTTGTCATGTCTGAACCATCAGGCGGGAGTCAGGCGAAGTTGCTTTGGGAGCTCCGAAGGTCCTATGTGGGGGGTTAGGCCTGGCATATATACATGGCAAAAGCGAATGCAAGAATACATCAGATGTTCCGATGTAGTATATAATACGTTTGTTGCATTGGACTCAGAAGGGTGTGTGTGTGTATAGGTGTGTGGGGGCTGGAAGTTCTAAGCGTGTTAATCTTCCAGTGCCAGCCACAGATCAGCTCTAAAGTTGCCACTGGATTTAACCTAAATAAAAATACGATTTCCAAGGATTCTGTCAGGGGAACACATTCCTAAAGAAGTTAAAACCACTTTAATAAGACTAGCGAAATTCCAGAGGGGTGGGTGGGTGGAAGCTGCATTATATTTTCTTGTGCATCCACCAGAAATTTCACCTAAAGTGAAATGTAAGGTGCTTTGGAGGGCCTTGCTCAGGCCAAAGATCTGTGTAAATTATTTTCAAGATATGCTAAAAGAATCAGGTTAGCAAGATCTTCCAGGGGACATTTTGCAAATCTTTATATCTTAACTCGGCCCCCTCTTCCAATATCATTGTCCTTTCTCTTGGCAGGCACGGCTGCTTCTGTAGTGCCAGAATGAGCTTGACGGGGGTTCTGTTACTGGAGAGTATATGCGTGTGTGTGTCTGGGGGGGGGGGCAGACTTACCCAGCTCTCTGCTTTTTGGACTTATCTGAGATGCCATCCCGAGACATAAGCTTGTTGAACACTATGATTCCAATCAGCATGTTGACCTGGCAAGGGAAAGAGTGGGGTGGGTGGGGGACAGAGAGAAAGAGATCTAGGGATGTACAAATATTTTCTTCCTGTTCATGTCCCATTTGCAACCACAAATGCAAACAGGGACACAATTCTCAGGACATTTTCGCAAGTTCCAAATGTTGCATTTGCATTCAAAAATGTGCATATGTGCAAATTTGCATTTCTCTCCACCCTCCCCCGCCCCCATCTGTATTTTCACACTTTAAGCCTATGGAGGGAAATACACATTTTTAATGGGGTAAAATGCACATTTTGAAACATGTGCATTTTTTCAATTGGGAAAAATCTGCACTTTTTAAATTATGTGCTTTTTTCCTGATTGAAAAAAGAAAAAAAAGTTGCTTGCATTCAGGAACATGAGTGAGACGAAAAGAGCTTTGAGGAGGAATTCGGAAAACATCAATGAGTTCGAACACTGCATGTTCACCCATCCCTAAAGAGATCCATGATAAGCAGAATCCACAGGGCTTATCTAATTTCTCAGCCACCCTTCAGTGTAAAACTCCAAGGGCAGCAAACAGCTAATAATACAATTACAGTGAAAACATATTTTAAAACCTGAAGACAAGAACACAGAATAAGCAGCCACAAAGCCAATAAAATCCAGCAGAACTATACCATCAACAAAAACCAGATATAAAAGAGGCTGACATGCTTGGCCAAATACAAAAGTCTTCACCCAACACAGAAACGATTGCATGGCTGGTACCACGCAAGCCTCCCAGATGGGCCCAACCACAACCCTGAAGATCTTTTCCCCAGTCACCCCCTGCATCACTTCAGTGGGTGGGGTGGGGAACCTGGGAAAGGGGCTCAGATGAAGAATGGAGGGTTTGGGCAGGTTTGTGTGGAATATAAGGCAGCCATTCAAGTGGCCAAGCCCTGTGGAGATCCCCATGTAGAGCTTGACTACCCACCTCACATTCATAGCCCCTAGGCCACATCAACCACTCCTGAAAACTGATTTCCAGAGATGGAAATCCAGCCAGAATACTGCTCCCCTCCACAAACCAATTTGGGGCAGATATAGTCACAGATAGCAAACATGTTTGTATCCTGAATTCAGGGAAGTGAAAAAATTCCACTCCATCTTTTCACTGCTGTCTATGTGACCCTGGCAGTGTCTGATCTCCCCAATGCAGGTGAGTAACGTTCCTCCCTCCCACTGCTCCTGCCGTTCAAAAGTTCCTTCTGTTCCTAACCAGATCAGAGGCAACTGCTTCCTGTTCCTGCCCTTACTCTGAGAGTGCCATTGTGAAGCCAAGTCAGAGTGAAGGCAAGAGTGTGAAGCAAATGCTTTCCATCTGAGCAGAAATGGAAGGAATGTTTTCCAGGGCGGGTGGGGGAGGCACCCAGGAGCAGTAGGGAAGGTGAACCAGAGTTAAGATGGGCAAGGATCATGCCAGTCACATTGCCCAGCCCCTGTGTTGTAGCATGTGTCCGGTGGCAAAGTTGGGGAGGGTTTATTTTGAATCAACTCTAGTTGCATGAGCATACGTCATTCTCTGGAAAAAAAAAAAAAAGCTTCTTTGGATGTGCCCTTACAAGCCTCTTGCACAAGAGACAATGGCATGGAACCACAAAAAACAAGCCACTGAGCCAGATAATGCGCCTCTGGGCACCTACCAGAACAATCACAGCAGCAGGGCCGACAAAAGCGTACAGCAATCCTCCTTCGAGGGACAACCAGCAGCTGGGGAGAGAAGGAGGACATCATCTCTAAGCCAAGGAATAGCAGGTAGAACCCAAAGAGGTCTCAACTTGTAAGGCCTGGAAATAGATTTGAGGCTTCTACATGGCTTGCCATCAGTTTTCTAATGCAGAGATCCCTTCAAATGCCCATCTCCCTTTATAAGAGCCTTCCCTGACCTGGCACTCTCCAGATGGGTTAAGATCTCCTGCACTGAGCAGGGGGTTGGACTTGATGGTCTTATAGGCCCCTTCCAACCCTACTGTTCTATGATTCTGTGACTACAACTCTCCTCATTGGCCAGGCTAGCTGGGAGTAATAAGAGTTGCAGTCTAACACATCTGAAGGGCACCAGGTTGGGGAAGGCAGCTAAAGATGAAGTGGAGGCTGTTGGCTCCAAAATCGGTGAGGCGGTAAATCCGGGTCACTGACGTCGGAGCCACCAGCCTCCACTGCTAGAATGTTAAGGATAAAGTGTGATACTTTCACAGGTCACAGTCCTAGCTCCGAGGAGTTTGCCACGTCACAGAGGTCCAGGGCTTAGGGATGGCAGAGAATTCCGCCACAGATCTCAGTGAGGCCGAATGCCAGTGCATTCGGCCCCCCGAAATCTGTGGCAGAACGGCCTGCCACCCCCCCGCCGATCCCCCCCGGGATGAGACTTACCTGGGGCGGATCTTCCGGGAGGCGGCGGCTCTGGCAGCGGCTGGTCTTCCGACCAGCTGCCGCCACCGCGATTTGCGGACTTTTTTTTTCCCCCCAAGATGTGATAGGCTACGTAAAGATTTACGTAGCCTATTGTGGCTGGGTAAAAAACAACAACAACAACAACAACGCGTACGAAATGGCGGCGGCTATGGCCGCCACCATTTGCTTTCCTTATTTTTGGTGTCTTAGTCTAAGTAAATATTTACATAGACTAAGACAACGAAAATAAGGGGAACGCAAATAGCATAGCAGGCGCTATTTGCATCCCTTTTTGATTCGCTGTTTTAGCCTACGTAAATATTTACGTAGGCTAAAACAGCGAATCAAAAAGGGACGCAAATAGCGTCCACTATGCTATTTGCGTTCCCCTTTATTTTTGCCGTCATAGTTTACGTAAATATTTACGTAGACTAAGACAGCCAAAAATAAGGAACGCAAATGGCGGCAGCCGTAGCCACCATTTGTGTATGCGGTTTTGTTTTTGTTTTTACCCAGAGCCCTCCGCGGCCGGAAATCCGGCTGCGGATGGCTCTGGCCTGGGCCTGGCCGGCTGCTCCACGGAGCCGCCGCGGAACTCAGCCGGCCATCAAGGATTCCAGGGGGGAGGAACGGAGCGCCTCCCCCCCGTCGAGGATTCCGGGGGGAGGGACGGAACGCCTCCCCCCCCCATAAACATAATCCGTGGAAAGGTAAGTACATTTCGTACATCCCTACCAGGGCTTGCTGCACCTCTGGCTGACACCCGGATTTTTTCAGCAACACTGAGCTAAGCTAAAACTAGGGATGTATGAGCATTTTGTTTTTGCCCCGTTTGAAGCCATGAGCACGTGTTCATCAAAAATGTTCGCAAATTGCCAGACATAGGGATGGGGGAGAATTTCTCCCTGAAACTTCGGGGGGCCGAGTGCCAACGCATTCGGTCCTCCGAAGGTTGTTCGGGGAGAAATTCTCCGCCCCCCCCGGGATGGGATTTACCTTTCACGAATGTCCCTCCCGGCGGCGGGTCCCGGCGGCGGTTCGGCAGGTCTTCGTCAGGGGCGGGGGCGGCAGCTGGTCTTTCGACCGGCTGCCGCCGCCGCCATTACAAGAAAAGTAAAAAAAACAACAACGCCCCTGTAATAGGCTACGTAACGATTAACGTAGCCTATCACGGCTAGATCTGCAAAGTCAGCCGTGATAGGCTACGTTAATCGTCACGTAGCCTATCACGGGTGACTTTAAAAAAAAAAAGCGCGTACGGCTAATGGCGGCCCCCATAGGGAGCCGCCATTCGTGTTCCTTATTTGGTCCCTGTAGTCTACGTAAAGATTTACGTAGACTACAGGGACCAAATAAGGAACGCGAATGGCGGCTCCCTATGGGGGCCGCCATTTGCGTACGCGCTTTTTTTTTTTTTCAAAGTCACCCGTGATAGGCTAAATGACGATTAACGTAGCCTGTCACGGCTGACTTTGCAGATCTAGCTGTGATAGGCTACGTAAATCGTTACGTAGCCTATCACGGGCCTTTTTTTTTTTTTTTACTTTTCTTTTGAAGTTCGCGGTCGGGGAGACGGGGCGCTTCTCCCAGGCCTGAATTTCGGCCGGGCAAGGCAGGAAGCCTCCCCCCCGGCCTGAATTTCGGCCAGGCGAGGCGGGAAGCCTCCCCCCCGGCCTGAACTTCGGGTGGAGCAGCAAAGCGCCTCCCCCCCACCGCGAAGCAAGCTGCGAGACCAAGTAAGTGACTTTCGTACATCCCTAGCCAGACATCTGCTCATGTTCCTTTGTGCAACTTCCCAGTTCAATTTCACACAAATTTCCTAATTTGCACACATTTCCCCTGCAGACTGAATTAGCTGTGCTTTGGTCTATGACTACCTTTCCCCCAGCAAGCTGGGTATTCATTTTACCGACCTTGGAAGGATGGAAGGCTGAGTCGACCTCAGCCGGCTACCCGAGACCCAGCTTCAACTGGGATTGAACTCAGGTCATGTGGAGAGTTTAGGTTGCAATACTGCCACCTACCACTCTGTACCACACAAGGCTCACTTCTATGACGGAAAGTTGTGCAAATCAGGAATTACGAAATTTGGGGAAATTTGCACAAATTTCTCAGTCCATCGCTGCTCAATTTGCGCAACTTTCCCGTTTATCAGCAAGCAGAGATCGCAAACACAAACAGGAATCAGGCACAAGATGAGCAGCGAGAGAATCCTAGCAATCCTGAACCTCGCTCATCTGCCTATCCCTAGCTAAAACAAACCGGCTGGCTAGTGGCTCCCTCAACCTGGCCCCAAAGGCAGCATCCACCTACCCAACTCTTTCTTTGCTTTGGCTTCCTCTTTTCTCTTGCTCCGCCAGAAGCCCTTTCTCTATGGTAGACTGGGTTAGGGTTTGTCAGCTTATGTCTCTGCTAAAAAGCCTAGAGATCCCTCCACAGGTAGCTGGCATGATGGGGAGGGGTGGGAGCAGGCCAGCTTTCAATCAGGGTTGGCCCTGTGCCCTGCCGTGGCATTAGGGTGTGACAGGCAAGTCCCGAACAAGGATTTGTTCTGCTGCTCTTCCTGGGGCTTCACAGCTTTCTTCTGGAGACTGCAGGACTGGATACATCAGGGGTACATGGGTTCCCCTTTGGAACCTCATTCCTTTCCTTCTCCCCTTGTTTTACTTGAAGAACATAAGGACAGTAGTGTCATCCCCCTGAAACCCACAGCAAAACGTACTAGCTGGATGTTCCGTATCCTTTGGTCCGAGTAAAGCCAACAGAGACTGCAACCACCAAGGCTGGCAATCCTGGGTGGGAAAGAAATAGATAAGAACATTTATATAGATATATGTGGGCACCCACCAAGAATTATTCTCCAGGTGGCTTGTAGAGCAGAAAACTAAAACATATTCAATATTAAAAATACTCGATACAATCGTAAGAAACAGAAAACAGTAACAATACAGCACAACAGTTTCCTTCAAGCAGAGAGACAAACCATTCACTGCTCATATTAAAAAACAACCACTACACACGCTATAATGGCTACAGCTCAAGTCTTATTTAAAACACAAATGTGTTTATAAGGCCTGAATGAGTAAAAAAGTCTTCACCAGGTGCCGAGAAGACCAAAAAGAATGTGCCAGGTGAACCTCTGGGGGTGGTGGGGAGAGGTATTCCACAGCTAGGGAGACACCAATCAGAAGCTCCTCCCCATCATAGCCACTTGCATCGCTTCCCTTGGCAGGCGTACACCAAGCTGGCATATGGAACACGGGTAAGATGGTGAATGAATTTAGTGCCTGATGTGACTCAGGATGTATGAGAATTTCGTTTTTGCTTGCAAAACATGTGATCGTGCCCCATTTGAAGCATGAGCGCGCAAGAATGTGTCTGCCAAAAATGTTTGCAAATCGTCCAACACGTGCTCGTCTCGGTCTCATTCCAAATTCAAAGTTCAATTTGTGCAAATTTCCAAATCTGTGCAAATTTCCCCAGCAGACTAAAACAGCCTTCAGTCTATGGAGGAAATCTGTGCAAATTTTGGGAGATTTGCACAATTCTCCCATTTGTGCCATAAGCACCTATCGCAAACGTGAACAGGAACTGAGCACGATTCAAGTGGCAACACAATGTTCGGAGAATCTGGCTTGCTTTCTTCTTGCTATCGGTTTCGTCCCCCCGTTTTACAATGGTACTTTTTTCTTTGCAAGGGGAGGGCATTTGGGTTCACAAAATGGGTCACTTTTTCCAAGTGGTTTTCCCCCCCTCCCCTGCCCACCCCTTTGAGTACTCACACCATCCTTGCCACTTACCTGGTGCATGCAACCCTTTATTGCACAGTGGTTGATTTAGGGTTGTACTGATTAGTGATGGGTGAGCCTCTCCCATCTGTATTTGGAATAGGTTTGCCTTTTTGAGCTTTCCCAGAGAGCTTATGAGAAAGCTCAGGCTTTCCCACCAAGAGTTCTTTGAATGCTTGGGACAGCCTCCATTGTTCTCAGTCTTTTCTTGCCCCAGTCTCCTTCCCCACTCACAAGGGAAGTTTGGGAAAAGGGCAGAGGGACGGCTGGTGTTGAGGCAGGCTAATGACAAACTGAGCCAAGCAAATCTTTGCAGCAGAGAAGTTGGTTCACCTCATATACTGGCCTGGGTTTTCCAACCTGGGGGGGGTTTAGTTTTGGAACATTCCCACTGTGATGCCATTCCTAGGCTTATTTTTGTTGCTCACTAGAAGAGGCCTTTTAATGAATCTTCCACTCTCCATACCTTTCTCTGTATGTGAAACGACTCTCTCCAGAAGCATGGGGCACACACCACATTTTCCCCCCAAGATTAAGTACTGTTCCGCACATTCATGTGTATCACTAGGTTACTCTGCACTCTGATGGAAGGCCTCCATTGAAAGGCACTCTGTTTTAGAAGACACCGGGTGATATGAAAGGTCTATCTGTTGCATTAGATCTGGCAGCAGCGATGGTCAGAGTTGTGGAAAACATGTCCAACAGGAAAGGTTGAAGGAACTGGGTAAGCCTGAAGAAGACAAGACTGAAGGGGAATATGACAGCACTTTTCAAATACCCAAAGGGCTGTCACATAACAGAGGGCAAAGACTTGTTCTCTGCTGCCTCCATAGGCCAGGACTAGTTCTATTGGGCTTAAGCTACAGGAGGGTAGATTTTGGTTGAAAATTAGGAGAAATTTCTTAAGGGTAAAAGCAGCTTGACAATGGAAGTGGTTCCGGGGGCGGGTGAGGGAGTTGGCATGCTGGAAGTCTTCACAGAGAGGCTGGGCAGACCTCTGTTCGGGATTTTCTACATCGAGCAGGGATTTGGATCAGATACCGTCCAACTCTATGATTCTATGCCAAGATGCATTAGCACAGCTTTCCTCAACCTGGTGCCCTCCAGATATCTTGGATTATAGCTCCCAGAATTCCTGGCCACTGGCCATGCTGGCTGGGGAAGTTGAAGTCTAAGGTATCTCAAGCGCACCTAGTTGGGAAGGAGGCATTAGCACGTGCAAGTCACCACTGGATTTTGCAGTTGTCAAGGGATGAACGTCCAGGTATGAACCAGCCCTACCTCAAGTACCTCTAAGGCGATTCTCCCTTCCCCTGCGCGTTGCCTCTCTGACCCTCCACAACCAGGGACATGGACTCTGACCAGGCAGAGAACATGCTATCCTACCCCATCCGAGGCAGAGGAAGCGTTTACGAACTAAGCGTGTTCGGATCCTGCCAATCACAGCCAAGTAGGACTGCCAAGCCTCTGTCAGCACCCAGCAGAAGGAGGAGAGGAAGAAGAAGTGGAGGAACGCAGCTGTCATGGTGCAGACGCCCTGGAGAGGGAGGGGGAGGAAGAAAACATGCGTCACCACAGTCATCCTTGTGAAAGCCCTGTGATGGGAGCTGAGGCTAAGTAAAGCCCTCTAGTGTAGAACAGCTGGCTGGGGGATCCTGGGACTTGTAGTCCAACACCTCTGGAGGGCCCCAGGTTGGGGAAGGCTGCTTTAGGGAACTCACAGCCAGAGTCAGTCTCTGACCCATCTGTATCTTAGCCAGTAGTTTGTTGTGTGGTTTTGTTTTTTCATGACATCATCACCTCATATGCAGTGTCATGACGTCATCAACAGAATCATGTGTTGATTACCATGTGTTGGTTACCATGGCAACCAACTGAATCAAACCAGCAATGTGGGCAAACGAAGCTGATGACTGTGGAGGCAAGAAGCAGGAAGGAGAGCGGTGCTGAGAGGAACAGCATGGGAACAAAGTGAAGGTGCTTGCGCCAGCTGTGCTCATAATGGGAGGTGCTGTCTGACACTCCTAAAAAAGCCACGAAACAAGGGAGGTTGTTTTGATTCTGCCCTAGTTGCAAGAGGTATTCTGTAAACTGCTCAGTAGGGCTGTGCGTGGACCCCCAAATCTGCCTCGTAGGCCGCTTCGGGGCTTCTGAGGCGGCCTGGTTTGCATTGGGCTGATTCAAGGGGGCCCTGACCTGCTTTCGCCTCTGGAGCTGAAGTGGGATTTGGACCTCCAAATCCCACTTCACACACCCTCTTACACTCCCAACATGCCATCCAGCCACCAGCTCCTTACCTGGGCCCTCTGGACACGTGCCAGCAGCCATCTTGTTGTTCCGAGGGGAGGCAGCAATTTTTAAAATGGTGACTCCCTGTATTCCAGACATAGATCCTATCTCTATTTCCGGAAATACAGGGTGTCATCATTTTAAAAATGCCGCCCCCGTCGGAACAACAAGACGGCTGCTGGCCCGTGTCCAGAGGATCCAGGTAAGCAGCTGGGGGCTGGGTGGCAGCATGGCTGGGCTTCTGGGCTGTACCACAGTGCTTCGGAGCGACCCGACGCATTTTGTGCCCCCTTCTGTCTTACCAGCAGCCTGAAGTGCCCTGTTTCGACTCAGAGCTTGGGCCAAGGTGTTGCACAACCCTACTGCTCAGGCAGTTGGCGCATGAATGCACACATGCGCACATTAGGAATGTATGAGAATTTTGTTTCAACGAACATGCCCCATTAGCAACCCCAAATGCAAAGCCAAACAGGAGCACATTTTTTCAAAAAATGTTTGCACATTCCCGAATTTGCAATTCTGTTTTAAAAAAAAAAAGTGTATTTTTTTGAAGAATGTGCACTTTGAAATGTGCATTTTTTTTTTTTTAAAGTAAGCAGTTTCATGCTTTAGTCAATTGGGGGGGACTACGCACTTCTGAAAATAGGCATTGAAATGTGCACTTTTCCTGTTCGAACTGCACACTTTTCCCATTCAAACGAACCAAAAAACACGTCGCACATGGAAACGGAAGTGGGCCAAACCAAGCTTCGACGCGATGTTTGGAGAATTTTGGCGAGTTTGAACATCCCAGGTTCCCCCGTCCCCAGTGCACATACAGCTCCCAAAGCATGACGCCGATCGCTGGGTCCTGGCAACTGTTTGTCTGCACATGGTAATTTATTCAAATTAAGAGCTGGCCCAGTACAGGAAAGATACCCCAACCCTAGCACACGGTCATTGTGGGGCAGGATTTCAAAGCCCCAGGCAAACTACACAACAGATCCCCCCTCCCTTTCCTGCCACTCAATAAAGCATGCACAGTTCACATGTGACAAAGTAGGTGCTCTGCTGTCCCCACCATCTCTACCTCCCGCTCTCCAGCTTTTATCAGTCAACAGATGTGTTAAATTTACTGGCACTGTATCAAACAGACAAGGTGGCATGTCTGGCTCAGGCCCACAGCCCGTAAAAGGAGCTGAGACCCCTCTCTTCCTGCACACACAAAGGGCACCCCCCACCACCACACAACCGTGGCTCAGGATACGAGTAACTGAAAATTTCCAGTGTTGCAACAGAGAGCATGGGGTGGCCTGTCAGTAATATCAACTGATTGGCTCGGCAGTTAGCCTAAGCAAGATCTGCACGACCTCCAGTCCATAAACTTGAACAAAGCTCATTAACCGTGTATTGATTGATTGAATTAATTAATTTTTATACTGCCCAATAGCCCTCTCTGGGCGGTTCACAAAATTAAAACCACAAAAATACGACAGAAAATACAATATAAAATATAACAGATTAAAACTACAGAATAAAAATACAACCAGAGTAAAACCTAGCAGCAGTGCAGTTATTTAAAATGCAATAGCCGATTTAAAACAGTAGAGCTAAAAAACTGGAATGCTGAAAATGCCTGGGAAAATAAAACAGTTTTTACCTGGAGCTGGAAAGAGTACAACGTAGGCACCAGGCGAACCTCTCTAGGGAGTTTGTTCCACAACTGGGGTGCCACAGCAGAACATGCCCTTTTCCTGGTAGCTACCTGCCTTACCCCTTTTAGCAGGGGCTCCTGGAGAAGGACCCCCAAAGATGATGTTAGGGTCCAGGCAGGTACAAATGGGAGGAAGCGATCCTTCAGGTAACCTGGTCCCAATATATTTAGGGCTTTGAATGTTAATACTAGCACTCTGAATCAGGCCCAAAAAAGGACCGGCAGCCAGTGAAGCTGGAAAAGTACTGGCATAATATGATCTTATTGGCCAGTCCTCGTTAACAATCTTGCTGCCCTGTTTTGGACTAGCGGAAGGTTCTGGTCCATTTTCAAAGGCAGCCCTATGTATAACGCATTGCAGTAACCCAGACGAGAAGTTATCAGAGCATGGATAACTGTAGCTAGGCTATCTCTGTCCAGATTGGGGTGCTGTTGGTACATCAACCTACGCTGATAAAAAGTGCTCCGTGCCACTGAGTTCACCTGTGCTTCAAGTGACAGTTCTGGGCCCAAGAGTATTCCCAAACTATGAACCTGATCCTTTGATGCCTTGTGAGTACGTGACAAACAACCCCGTTTTTGCTGAGCCACCAGACATGCATAGGCCCAGTATAACAAACTGGTACGTCTGCACCTGCACCCTGCAAGGCGGGACACAGTGCAGGGCAAACTATATTTCTCACATGTAGTGGCACCATCAGGCCTGTGTCTTTTAAAAAGCCCTTACGCTGCCCACAGGACAAGACAGGCTTATGGTTTTTTATACATGGAGGAGGATGTGACCCTTTTTCACAGCTTCCTTTAAACAACCTACTTATCGTGTGGGCCAAGCAGTCCAGCACAGGGGCAAGGCCAAGTCCAGGTTAGGAAAGAGAATCAAATCAACTCCAGTTTCCAATCCAATGTAGTTATTAAAGAACCAAGCAGAGAGAAGTTAAGAAATAGAGAGTCACTTTTACAAATAAAACGAACCCAGCAGCTCACTAATACTTACTTATCAAGATCCTAAGTGTAACGCACCAAAGCAGCTTACCTGGGGCACATATGTGCCCCTGGACCTCCAGAGCAGAGAAGAGTTTTGCCTAGGCTCTTTGCCATCCAACACAAAAGACAAAGGAAAATATCAAAAAGCCAAAGTATTTCTAGAGGCCTGGGCAGTTCCCCGGGAGGGAAATTCAAACTGACCAATCAGTTGCCTGGGAGGAGCAGGTGATTTCTTTAGTCCTTCTTTTCCATAAGCTGAGTTATAAGGGGGTGGGAGATAAAGGTCACCTTGGAATGTACGGAGATACAAATGTGGATGTCCAGGCTGGCCATGTTCTTTGCTCAAAGATATTTCTAGAAAGAGGTCTGGGCGTCCGAGACGAAATTTGAACCAGGAACCTCTCACGCTTAGGGATGTATGGATTTTGTTGGAGGTGTTCCATGTGTCCTTTGCAGGTTTTTCAGGCATCTTTCATTCCGTCATCTGCTCATCGACAGAATCAGATTCCCACCATCCCCCCTTCGGAAAAGTACGCAAAAAAATCCACTACAATTTACATCACTTTCACTGGCACGTAACATTTTGCATATTTTTCTTAGTTCAGAATACAATCCATGAGCAGACCACACGAAAAAGGAGTGCTACACAGCAGAGGCTGAATATACGTTGAATAAAACGTGTGTGTGTTTTAAATGGCGTATATATTTGTGTATTCCCCAATAACTTTCGTATTTCTGTACAACTAAATTTGCGTATGATTCTGGAAAGTAAAAAAAAATGATCCACAAATCCACATGACTCGGTCAATGCCAGCCTGCTGTGAAATCTGTGGGTAGGATCCATAGAAATCTGAAGTCATTTGGATCCATTTCGGACTTCTCTGAGACCCCTAACTTTGCTACAGTAGTTATCCCAGGTGGCACAGGGAACTGCAGTGCAGATCTGGCCCAACAAGTCTGACACAATCAGCAAGGATGTCCAGGTGTGTAGGCTACCTCTCTCCCCCCACCCCCGCCTCCCTCTCTCTGGTCAAGTAGGTTTTGCAGGGTTTTTTGAGGGACAAAACATGCACGGAGATGACAGAAGGCAAGTGTGCACGCCATGGGCAATGGCGGTTCTATCACACCACTGTCACCTCTATGGAAAACAAAAAAAAACCCCTACTGTCTGTCTCCAGCACCAGTCCAGAAGCAACAAATCCCTGCCCAATTCACTTACAACAAGCATTTCATCGGCAAGATATACTCGGCAATGCACGGACACGCCAACAGCCCCTGTTGCACGTGCCCCTCCTTGTTTTCTTCGTGCCTGTAACATTCTTTCCAAGCTCCTGACGTCTCTGGTACATCAAGTGGAAATGCCACAGGGCAGTGATCTATTATGCACAAGGCCGCTTGCCAACAAGCGCTGCAGCAATGGCTGGGCTGGGCTGCCTGGGGGTGTTGAAAGAGAGGCAGCAGCAGCCTTTGATCTCCCTGGACCAAGTTAATGCATTAAGGTGGAGGATTCACACCCGAGAGCTGACAAGTGTGGAAATACTCACCCCCATGTTAGATCACAACAAATGGGACAAGGAAGTGAGATGGGCTCCCCCACCCAAGACAGTCAAACATGAGATGACAGAGCTCTTGCTGTTTTGGTGAATACATGCATCCCACCCCCTGCCTCCCCCAGGTCACAGAGGTATACAGTAACTGGTCATTGTAGAGCTTCGAAACCTCCAAACCTTATTTGACCAGCGATAATAGCTGGACCAAAGAAATGAGCTGTAATGTACCATTGTCAGCTGTCTTAAAAACCTGGAATGAATTGGACTGAGGGAGGATTAATGAACACAAGAGTTTTTCCAAAGGCAGCTTTTCTGACATAAGCATAATACTGACTGACGGTATACAAATATGGCCTCTCATTGCTTGTAACACCAAGATCCTAAGCAGCACTCAAAATGTCAGAGTGGACTGGGGAATCCAGAATGGTTTCTTAACTGCATGTTAGGAGACCTAGCGTGGCCAGGTCTCTTTGCACATTCGCATGGCCCCAGATACAGCAAGGGGACTGTGGCAAGAAAACACTCTCAATGTACCAGAGGCTTCAGCATGCAAAGCAAGGTCTTAGCATGGTCTCGGGTGGTTTCCAGGCTGTACTAGGTCCACCTTGCAAGGTGTTTCTGGAACAAGCCCAAGAGATCCTGGCTCGGTTTCCAAAATACTCCCACCACCCCAATTAGTACTTTGTTCTGAAGGGAATTTCGGATTAGACAGAACTTGGTTCATCCCACTAGAACAACACTTTCACGATGTAGTGCACTATAAATGCCAAAGGATAATAAGTTGGACACAGATTGGAGAGCAGGGATGTACGACTCAGCAGAACCCAAGTTTGACGAGGTTTTCCAGTTTTCACCTCAAAGCTTGTTCCAACTTGTGTCCACAGCAGATTGAAAGCTTTTGCATGGTTGTTTTTCACATGAAAATTTGTCAGTATTTTCATGCACATTTCCCCAAATGTATGTATGGATTATAGGCATGTCGGAGGAATCTGGCTGGGGGTTGGAGCTTGACGTGTTTTTGTTGGCCCAGGGTCCCAGGACTTCACTCCATCCTCTGCCAGCTGCTCTGATTTAGTACACAATGCGTAGGGCCAGCTGGGAGAGTTTCCGTAAATTATTATTTTTTGCGTTAAAAATTGCACAAATGTTAGCTGTTAGGTGTGCAAATTTGCAGAATTTGCACAAATTACAGCCATAATTTGCACAAATTATGCAAATCTGTGAAATTTACAATCAACATTTGCACAAATTACAACCACAATTTGTGGATATGGCATCCACGGGCACCACATTGGGGATCCTGGGGAAATGGCGATTTTAGAAAAAAAAAACCCAATTAAGTTCCTGGATTTCACGAAAAAGCCTGTCTGAAACCAGTCTCTCACTCATTCCTACTGGAGAGACATGGCTTCGAATCTAGCCTTTGGGTGGTTTTCAAAGAGGATTGGACAAATTAATGGAGGATAAGGCTATCAATGGCTACTAGTCCTGATGGCTATGTGCTACCTCCAGCATTACAGGCAGGATGCCTGTGTACACCAGTTGCTGGGGAACAAAACTGGGAAGGTGCTATTGCATTCATGTTCTGCTTGTGGTTGGCCACTGTGTGAACAGAATGCTGGACTAGATGGACCTTGGTCTGATCCAGGTCTGTAGCCAGCCTAAATCTCCTGGGGGAGTTGTCAAAAAAGTAGGGCAGGGGGCAATTCACCTGGTTTGCAGGCCTTTTAAAGACAAAATTGTAAACTGTTTTTAATTGTTTGTTAAAACATTTGGGGGGGGCAGAGAAAATTTATCCCCCCACCCCCAGCTACAGGCCTGGTCTGATCCAGCATGAGTCTTCTTATGTACTTATGTTAACCTCAAGCACAGACACACTGCACAGCCATGTCATGTTTGCAAATTAAAATTGGCATGGAAAAGATAAACTATAGTAGAGACCGATTCTGGGACTCCATGATCTAGAATATGTGTACGCCAAGACGTTCTTTCAAAATCAGAACAAATGAAAGAACAACAAAGCTTCTAAACCGAATGAATTTTGCTCGTGGTGGTTTACCTTGGGTGAAATCCTATGCATGTTTAGACACAAAGATGTCCTAAAACTCCCAGCATTTCCCATGGCTGGCTGGGGAATGCTGGGAGTTGTAGTACATTTTTTCTGTCTAAACATGCATAGCATTGCACCCTTATTCTGCTTGTTTGCCCAGGAAGGAGGATGCGTGTGTGCGTGCGTGTGTTGCAAAAGAGTCAAAAGCAGAACATTCAAGTCCCAGTCTTATGTCCTGCCCAGTCCTCCATCTGGCTCCTGCCCTTTCGCCAGGCATGGTCCTGATATCGGTGGCTGGCATGGATGGGCATCAGACAAGGGCCACATGCCAGTAGGGGATCCGCCATTAGCTGAAGCCCCGAAAACAGCCTGCTGTTGCTGGATAGGCAGCGGGGAGGAGGTGGGGGTACAGGAAGCACCATCCACCTTCTACCTTCAGGCTCGGTCGCCACTGTAGGATGGCAGTAAGTGGAGGCTCCTCCTCCTTTTCTCTGCAGCCTACCTTCCTGCCAGGGGATTGGGTCCAGAAAGAACAGGCAGGCAGCGACTTCTGCACTTGCTCTAGGCCAAATAAATCCTCACTGTGGGACAGAGGAAGGTGAGTGGCAGAAAGAGGTGGCAGCAGGAGCAGCTGCTGCTAAATTTATTTATTACATTTATATTCTGCTTATTCTTAGGGATGTCCGTTGTTGGGAAATCCAGTTCCTTTTTGGTTCAACAGAGTTCCGTAGTGTGTATGACTCACTTTACTTTGCAAACTCCAGGAACTTTTTTGTGCATTTTTCTGGGTGGTTCTGCAATTTATATGAATTATTGAGCAATTTGCAGAAATGATGGCTGAATTTGGGCAAATGATGGCTGAATTTGGGCAAATTATGCAAATTCAGCCCTAATTTGCACACATTTGGACATGACTTGTGCAAAACCAGCTGAAATTTGTGCCAATTGCAGAAACTCCCCCCGCCCCCGGCACAAAATTCCCAGAAAATCCATGAATTCGCTCGAGTTGCTGTAGATCGATTCAGGTGCCACAGTGAGAACAGAAGTCCAGGGGGGCAAGCCTAGGAAAACATGTCGAACTCCACCCCTGAAACAGATTTCTCCAACACCCCTACTTTTCCTCCAAGGAGCCCAAGGCAGCATATATGGCCCTCCTCTCCATTTATCCTCACAACAACCCTGTGAGAAAGGTTAAGCTGAGAGTCAGTGACCAACCCAGAGTCACCTAGTGAGCTTGATGGCCAAGTGAGGACTAGAATCCAGCTCTCCCAAGTCCCACTTCAAAACTATCACTACTACACCACACTGGCTCTAAATACCTTCAGTTAGTGCTGTGGGAGGGGTAGTAGACACATTGGAAGGAGAGGGTGTCTAGGTGCTTCCTCAGTTCTGTGCTCACCTCTCCCATTTTAAGGGGCCCACCAAGGGCATCTTGCCCTGGACCCTCAAAAAAACAGGAGCTGATGCCCACTTTTCTTTTCAAGCCTATGTCTGTATTCAGACAAGGACCAAAACCCAGCTTTATCAATATATGAAAAGCAGAGAATCTTGGATACTGAAAAGCAGAGAATCTTGATAAACACTGCATTGCGCTCTCTCTCTCTCGCTCTCTCTCTCTTTCTCTCTCTCTCTCTCATAAAGGCATTTCCACCACGCACTGCTCCTTTTCTCTGTTCCTCGACATCCCTCACCCCCGCTTTCTTCCTGGATGTACAGGCTGCAGATAAGCAAATATCTCTATTTCCCCATGCACTGCAGACAAGCAGACAAGGACAGACCTCACTAAGTATGACTCATCTCCAAACAGCTGCTGCTTGGCTCTGTCACCCTCAGGGACTTAGCCCCAGAGAGAGAGAGAGAGAGAGAAGCAAAGAAGAGCTTCTGGGAACACTCCTCAAATTCTGCAGTGTCTGAAGATGAGAAGAGCCCTGCAGGGTCAGACAAGGGGCTTTCTAGCACAGAGTTCTGTTTGCAACTGCACTCTGCTTGCCTCTGGGACACAGATTCTATAGCCCCCAGTACCAGAGACAAACAAGAGAGGTGCACCTTTGCAGCCATGCTTCCGGACACATCTGGGTAGTCAACAGCAGAATGTCATGACTAGATGATCTTTCATCTGATCCAGAAAGGTAGTGCATAGGTTGCTCTGCCTCTTGCCTATCAAGACATTTTCAATTTGGCAGATACTAGGGGTGGAGAGTCTCCAGATGTAGTTGGACTGCAACTCCCATCGTCCCTTAGCATTGTTCGTGCTGGCAGGGGAGCTGGAGTTCAACAACATCTGGAAAGCCATCACCAGCAAACTGCATTGGTCCCTTGCAAATTTTGTCTGCTTTCCCTCTGTCTCCCCTCTTACCACCACACACGGGCAAAATGTAGATTGTAAGCTCTTTGGGCCAGATACCAAATTTTCCCCCTGCTTTTGTTATTGTGCAAAATGAACTTACATCTTTTGATGTAAGGTAGTTTTAAATCAGTCAAACAGTGGGCCATACACTATGAGGGTGTTATCATCATCATCAACAACAAAAATGATGACTCTAGTCTTTCACAATGCCCCAGAAAAAGGAGAATCTCTCCCCACCCCACCCCCCCTCAGCTGAATTCTTGATAGACAGGAAAGCAGCCAGAAAGATTAACGAGTGACCTGGAAAATAAGATTAATCCCCCCACCTCACCCCGCTCCCCTCAACAATTTTGCCCTCACTTTTAGATTTAAAATGTCCATCAAAACCAAATTATAAAATCAAAACATCGCACACTTTGAAAGGAGACTTTCTGTTTCAAATTGGGCCCAAACTTGGAAAATCTGCACATTTCCTTCCAGTGTTACAGAAATGAGGCATTAAATAAAGGAGGACTGAAAATGAAATATGACCAACTAGAAACACATGGCAAAAGTAGCATGAACTGATGCCCCCTGAGATAGAAGCAAAACAGCATCCTCCGAAGATGCGGCGCAAGGACGCAACTCTTCTCACCTTACTGAGCATCTGGGACTGCCCCACCAGGATCAGCACATTGGAGGCCAAAATGGAGACGCAAAAATTCAGAAGAATGATGGAGCGTTCTGATTTGATAAACCTGCAAAATATAAGGGGGGGGGAGAAGGGGCTCCTGAGATTACCTGGTTATTGATAATCTCTTTGAGTGACTGACTGTGGTCATCCGTGTGCTTAGGAGAACAGTCAAATGTTACAGGAGCACAACGGGAGGCACCTTTCCATGGGCCTCTGGAACATGGTGCTCCTGTAAGATTCAGGGTGCAATCCTATGCATGTTTAGATAGAAAAAAGTCCTACAACTCCCAGCATTCCCAAGCCAGCCATGGGGGTTGTAGGACTTTTTTTGTTGTCTAAACATGCATAGGATTCCACCCTTGAGCATACACAACTGGTGGGTGTGGCTGATTGCACAGTTCTTTCTTTCCCAGAATCAGCAATACCTTTTGACCCCTGCCCCGGCCTAGTGTGGTGGTGATTCAGTGGGTGGAGTGGTGGCCTGCAGCCACTCCCATTTTGTTGCAGGCTTTTAAATGTTGCACTAAAGTCATGGGATGTCTCTACCAAAAAGCATCTCCCACACAGCTAATGTAATGTTTAAAGGATGCCTATATAGGTAACTCCCAAAGTGCTGTTTAACCTGCAATAATTGCTACCCCCTGGCTGCATCTTCTCAGTCACTAATGTGGAACAGACTCACCATTCCATATGTAAGAGTCTACTGAAAGAGTGGGAAGAAAAATACTAGCCTTTATGGCTTAAATTAAATATATTTTCAAGCAAAGATTCACTCAAATTGATGTTAAAAATTCAAATTATATATATTGCCAATTACAGGCCTTTTGTTCTACAATATTCCCCTTTAAGTATGTGATTGAAAAACGAGGCGTTAAAGTAATGAATTTGAGGATGTAATATTACCTTCAATTTTGGCAATAAAATCTAAGAAGCTGTTTTTCATTGTCCCTCAGAATAAAATTTTGAAATAAAAAAGTAAAAAGTATCTAAAAGCAGAACTGTAGATGGCCTGAATTTCCAATTTGTGCAAAATTTAATTTCAGCTCAATACAGAAAGCCATCCCTCCCCCTGATTCTCAGTGCTACCTATGGCACAGCATCACAACATTTTGGTTAACCATTCTCAGGGCTGGCCCTATCATTAGGCAGAGTGAGGCAACTGCCTCAGGTGACTTGCTGGGGGTATCTTTGCCTCAGGCAGAAAAATCTCTTCAGTCAAGCCTGACCATGGTTAGCTCAAACAGCAACGTGTAAACCAGAGGTGCAGAAACTCAGGCCCAGGGTACTCATCCAGCCTGGCTGAGTTCCCAATCCAGCCCCTCCCAGGTTTCCCAGATGGCCTTGCCCCCTTCACCTGGCCCCATCCCCTCTTCTCCAATGGCTAATCGTTTGGTCACTTTCTGGCTTTTGTGCAGGTTTTTTCCCCATCCTAAAAGATGAAAACACATCTCTTAGTTACTAGCTCTAAACTAAAACACGCTGGCATTTTTGGCACCGCCCACCGCTGGGATGCAGCCCCTGAGAGCTTGTCCAAAATGGAATTCAGCCCTCAGGCAGAAAGAGGTTGAACACCTTGCTGTAGGGATGGGTGAACCCCCTGCCCCCACCCTGCTCGCCAGACCCTCGCTGCTTACCCGGCCCTGTTTGGCATGCTGGGCAAGCCGCCGGATGGTCCGCAGGCACCTGGCAAGCGGTGCGCGGCTCCTCTTCTTCCTGCAAGCCGCCATTTTGTGTAAAAGTCACGAGTAAACTACTTACATAAATCACGATTTCTGCAAAATGGCAGCCGTAAATAGTGCCATGTACACAAAATTACAGGTGCAAACGGTCTAATTAGACCACGTACACCTGTAATTTTGCATACATGGCGCTATTTACGACCGCCACTTTGCGGAAATCGCGATTTACGTAAGTAGCTTACCCGAGATTTCTACGAAAAATAGCGCTCATGGGTAAGGGGGGATCCCCATGCTTGCCCAACTTGGCACACACCGAGTTGGGCAAGTGCGGGGAACCGCGGACTGGCGTCTGGGAGCCAAGCTGGTGAGAAATCGCCAAGCTTGAGCCCCAACCAGATATTCTCTGACATCCCTACCCCTGATGTAAACCCACTTCTAACCAGGGATTGCTGGCCCAACTTACCTCCAGAACGCAGCATAGATCACAAGTAAGGTCAACAAAGCCATACAGGATACAGCACACCCAATCATGAGTGGGACCGAGGGGGAACTGCCGGAGTCCATGGCCTGCAAGGAGAGAAAGGGAAAGGAAGGGAGGTTACACAGCTGAGGTGCTTTAGGTTAGGGGTGCAGAACTTTGGTGGAGGAGCACCAAGATCAAAGGAAGAAGCCACAGCCACAACAAGAAGTCACACAAGCAATGGAACTTCTTCCTCTTCTGGTAGGAAGAGGCAAAGCTGGCTTGATTCAGGATCTGGCTCCAAGATTCTTCCCAACACACTCAATAAGAGCTTGAGGCTGAAGTTTCATACAGAGTATTACAGATATATATCTATATTGATCTCTGTCTCTCCCTGTCTCTGTGTGTGTGTGTGTGTGTATACAGACAAACATACTCACACAAATATGGGGGAGGGAAAGAAGGAGGGAGAGAACAGGCATAGCAGCACTGCAAGCTTCTATCAGTTTCATGCCAGTATAACTGTCATACCTTCCCACAGTGGAACCTGGGAATTATAATCTGGTACTCTCCATCCTCCAAACTACAATCCCCAGGGTTAGGAGCAGGGGTGGACAAGAAGGAAAAATGGCTATTAAGCCATTTTATGTCTGCATTCCTTATGACTTTAAAATCTCTATGCTGACCGGAGCGGGGGGCCGTTGGAGAGCTCTTTTGGCAGATGAGTGGCACGAGCAGCATTCCTTCCCCAAAATACAGCCCCTTCTCTAACCAGCAGGAAGGACGCTAGCTCAGAAGAACCCAATTTGGAATGCGTCCGCTTCTGTTTTGCTTCCCGTGGCACATGTCTTTGGGTCCGGGTGGTGGAAGGGACTCAGTTGCAGCTTCTCTGCATTCCTTGGGGGTGGCTCTCCATCTCCTTGCCAACACGGCATGTTCCTGGAATACCAATGACCTAGCTTGACTAGGGAAGCATGAAAGAGACCAAGTGGTTGTGGGCAAAGAACATGGAGAGAGCTTTGCTCTGTCCATCACTGTCATCGTCAGCAGCGGCGGCAAGCCAGGATTCCCAAGAACGCCCCCAAGATGGTTGCCCATTTGCTTCTGGCCCTGGTTCTCCTCCCCATCGCTAAGCATATTAATGCCTCAAAGACTTGTTAATAACCCTTATAAATTTCAGCAGCCCGAGCTGTGAGAGTGGGGGGTGAGAAACGCTGCAGAGAATACATCTACATTATCTGCTGCACTACTTAAAGGTGTCTGGAAATGGGAAGAGTTCAGAGAAAGAGAGAGAGAGGGAGAGAGAGTGGGAGCGTGGAAACAATAGGAAGACTGTGGGAAGGAGCCAAGGAGGACAGTGGAGGAGGTAGACACTGAGAGGAGAAAAAGGGAGTAGATATTAGGCGGGGTGGGGAGAGAACAGCTACAGATTAAGAGGGCTAAAATGGGAAGATCTGGGGACTCAGGTCTTCCTGGATGCCACATTCTGGGTCCCAGAAACCCCTGCCTCTAAATTCCAAATGTGTGAAGGAGTCTCACTAATGAGGGAAAAAGTTGTCTGCTCCCTGCACAGGTACAGAAACACTCTTTAAAAGCGATTATCTCACTCTTTTACACTATTATTTCACATCTCCCAGGTTCAATGGGGAGAGCTTCTGGTTCAAGCTCTGAACACAGAGATGAGTGGGGCTTAATAGCAGCAGGAAAGGGAGGCACAGCAGGCAGCAGTTGCTAAGGAAAATACAAGATCCTGAGGTGCTTTGGGGAAAAGACAGTAACCACTGGCAGCAAGAAAGGTTGGAAGGGGAACCTTTGACATTCCCCGACAGGTTATCGCCTTCCCTTGCAATTGAAGCACAAGCTGTTGCATAATCGTATTTACGTTCTGCATATAGGATGTCGGGTGCGTGCATGCGCATGGGGGGGCAGCATGTGTGATGGGGAGCAGCAATACCAAAGTACTAGATACCCCTTCCAAATAAAGCTTCTCACAGCAATGCCTGTATCCATAGTTATGCCCCCTGTTGGTGTTCATAGCCAACATTGCTCCATGACACTAAGCCCATCACTAGCAGGGGCCTAATGGTTGCTGTGGAAACCACATAGGTTTAGCTCCAACATTCATACCATGTAGGCTGAGCTCTGGCAAAAATGGCCTTCTCAAATTCATTACCCTATTTGTGGGTGGCAAAAATGTGGGAGAGGGGACAGATTTCTCTAATTTTATTTTTTTGGGGGGCGGGGGAGGGTGGAAAGAAAGAAAATTGTGCAGAAATTCTCAAGAGAAAATTTGGCTCGGTTAATGTTGAATGTTGGTTCATACTTGTGGGTGGAAGAAGCAATGAGCTAAGAGAGAGGACTGGAAGGAGTCAAGGGCCGAGCCCACTGCTTCCTTCAAGAATATTAGAATTTCTCTTCTGAGAAATTTCGGCCTAGCTCTCGGGTTAGGCCTCGTTGAGGGGATGTTTCTTCCCCTCAGGCATGCAGCAAAGGCCTTGTTTCCACAGCCTGCCTGGGATGACCTCCTTGGGATCTTCGGGAGGGGAGGGTGGAAGGAACCCTATCTGGGCACACACACCACAGGGGCATCCTAGTTTAGCACCAGTTTTCACCCCTCCTGTAGCAAGCTTTGGCTCAAACTTGCCCACAGAAAGTTTTCTAAACAGTGGGAACGGGAGTACAGCAAAAGGAAGAGTGTGAGGGGTCTGCATATCTAAGCAAAAGTAAATGAGAGAAAAGACGCCGAGGGATAAAGTAGGGATGCCTCAGGAATTTGGTTCTTTGCGAATTCTGATGCAAACTGACCTGATCCATATCTCCTTGTCTGACCTGCAGATTGGAACTGAGTTCTCCATCAATTTTCACACTCCCTAAATGTTCTAACCCAATTTTTGGCTCCAAACACTGTATCCAATTGCAATTTAAAAGTGCATATTTTGAGATTCATTAATGTTGAGAGAAAATGTACTCAAATATAGGTTTAATGTACATTTTTGTATTTTTAAAAACTGCAGATTAATGAGGAAATTACATGGAATAGATTTATCAGTGAACACAAGTAAAAGTGACTGGAAATAGTCAAATACATCCAGCCCTAGAAGAAACAGGTGGCTCTCTCAACAACAACAACAACAACAGCCGCACTTAATAATTCTAATAAATATTTAGCATTTATATTAGTACTCTAGAGTATGTAAAGTGCTCCACGTAATATCATCTCAGTAACCCTGACAACAACACTGTAAGTGACAGTGGAGGCAGGTGGCTCCAAAGCAAAGCACCTTGGAGAGCTCCTTTAGATTCTGACTGGTTCTGACTGAAACCCAGAGCAGATTCACCTCCCCACTGACATCAGAGCCTCCACTGATAAGGTAGGCCACCCCTGTTATCTGCAAATCACAGATTATGGATTGAGGCAGAGATGCTGCGGCTGGCCCAAGGCTACCAAGTGAGTTCACAGTGGGCTGAGGTGAGACCTGGCCCAGGGGACTTTCCAGCTCGCCACTCCAGCTCTCAAGAGAAAAGGCAGTGCTAGATGACTATGCTCAAAGGAGACATGTGCAGCTGCATGGCAAAGATGTGGGGGTATACACAAAGTATGCACAAATGAACAAAACTACCTGGCAGGGATGCCACCTACCAAACTCCTCCTGGGTCCAAGTCAAAAATAGCTTGTGTGTGTGTGGGTCGGATTTCTGATCCTGTAACAGGAACAGACCTTGCCAAGGAAAGTGGCTCCCTCAAGCCTGCCGGTTCTCTCTCCGCCCCCTGCGAGCTGAACAGTGAGCAGAGCCATCTAAAGACATCTGGGTGCCTGATGAGGAAATTCAAACGGCATTCTGCTTCTTCCCCCAACTAAGTGCCAAGGGACACAAATCCAGGAGGAGCTTCTACTGTACATGCCCCACTGAAGCTGGCTGTTCTTGAGTTGCTCCTAGGGATGGCGTAAGCGTCCGGCTGGGGCTTGAAGCCTGGTGAGAAGTTGCCGGTTTGTTTGGCACCCCAGACGCCAGTTCGCGGACCCGGGTTTTTGCCCGACTCGCGGCGTGCTGAGTCGGGCAAGAGCTCGGGCGCCCGCCCGCTCCCTCAGCAAGAAGAGGGGAAGAAGGCAGCACCTTTCCTCCTTCCCCCACCCTTGCTACAGCGGCATTGGCGCGGGACAGGCTGGTCGTTCTCTGAACATTTTCCTGGCCTTACGGAAAACGAGCAGCTTGCCCCTTGATGCCGCTGCTGTAGCAAGTGGGGACGGTGGGAAGAAGGAGGCACCTATCCTCTTCTCCACCCACTCACCCGCTGGAGGCCAGGGTGAGAGGCTGGGGGCTGGCCCCCAAGGCCCTTTCCCCCCATGCCAGCCCTTGACAGCCAGCGCAAGGAAGAGGGGCGGCTTGCACAGCTCGTGGGCAGGCAGGGCAAACAGGGAAGCTCGCCAAGCAGGTATGAGCTGCGGGGGGCAGGCCGTTGAGCTGCCCCTGCCCCGAATGGAGATGGGCATGTCCATCCCTAGTTGCTCCTGTTCATTTGCACTGAGCTTCCACAGGAGAACACCCCACTGGGTTGGGCCCTTGGCCCCCTTGGGTCAGAGCTGCCTTGGCCTGTTCCCCACTCTGCCAACTTTAATGGCGCCCAAATCTGTCCACCTTGCCCTGCCTCGTGGTCGGGTGGCCTCCCAGGGCAGCAAACAGCCATCCGGCTCTCCCCTCTGTCCTCACTTGGTGAACACTTACCAGGTCTTTGGGCAGCTGGGCAATCACAGCGAAGGTGGACAGCTGGCTGCACTGGCACTTGGTGTGAGCCGAGAGAGTTTCCACGGTCTGGCAGCCTTCAGCGTCCCAGTTCCCAGCGCCAACCTCCCTGATGGATGAAATGTGAAGGAGAAAGTTGGGGTGGGGGAGAGAGAGATTTCAAATGATCAAATGCACCACACGCTCACACAGCCCACATCCCTTCGGCTCACTGCCTGCATTAACCCTTTCCAGGGCACCGTCCTACTGATGGATTGCATTGCACCTAGTGAGGTGGGCCGTCTTGTGTGCACATGGCAGGCGCCGGGGTTCTGTCTGAGCTGTTCGCATTATCTTCTGACTCAGTTGCTGGGGTGAAAAGTCTCCCTTCCCTCCCTCCCCATCCTCGGGCAGAGAGCTCAACCCAGCCCCCTCTCTGCTGCTGGCATAGTCCTGTGTCGCTCACAGATCCATCTCCCTGTTGGGGAAGGTCTAGGTGTTGCAGGGTGGGGGAGCTGCTACTGCAGCAAGCATTGATTGGATTTGAAGGTTGATGCCGGCAGGGGTTTGGGAAAGACTGAGGTTGGCATGCAGTCTGGAACTAAAAGAGGGTCAGGCGGGGGGGGGAGGGCAGGGTGGAGACAGCTAGCTAGTTTTCTGGTCTGCTCAACAAGCAGCCAGGGGTTTATATAAGCTCCCTGGTGGTTTTACATTTGGCAAGTTTGCCTGATAGTAAATGGTACCATCATGGAATTGAAAGGGGCCACAGAAGGCCCTGAGGCCTAACCAAGCACAGAGCTCATTAGGGCAGGTTGCAGCCTCCAACCCGGAGGTTCCTAGTTCAAGATCATGTAGCTCCTTGTTTTCATTGCAAAGGAGCTCTATATTTCGACCCAAACTGTGCAAAAACAGAAATAGTTGCTCTAATCTAGCATGAGTGATTGGCATAGAAAAGCTTTCCGTGTGCATGGCACGTGCTGCATTTTCCCCAACCATATTGCACCGCTTATCTAGGCCTGAACTAGGTGCATGCTTCTTCTGATGTGAAACCTTGAGGTTTGCAGAAGTACAAAAAAATCTTAACAGAAAAAAAAAAGTCGGGGGAGAACCCCCAGCAGCCCCATGAGGACTGAGCCTATTCGAAAGCCATGGAAGGTTGAGAATTAGTTGGAAAAGAGAAACAGGGAACCTAGGAGCCAGGGGGAACGGAATGGAATATCCTGAAGGAGGGCATGGCTGTCTGGCCAGCATAGAGCAGGGTCCCTCCTGTAGTGGGGTGAGGATGAGGATGCACAATGACATTTTCCCACGTAGCTACAGCCAGTTCTGAACAAATCAGCATATACAGACGTGCTACGAGTGAGCAGGGATGGATGAACAAGTGATTTTCACAATCGCCACAAGTCGACAAACACTCTGAAGCTTGTCTGGCCATATTTCCCACATTCGAGTGCTTTTTTCATTTCAGTCAAATGAGAAAAGTATGCATTTCTAACAGGAGAAATGCACTTAAAAAAAAAGCACTCTGAAAATGTGCACTTCCCCCATAGAGTAAAAACGTAAGAATGCGCACATTTAAAAAAATGCTTATTTTTTAGCACAAACACAAATTTGAGGCAAACATGGGGATTTGTGAGCATTTCTGGAGAACATGCTCTCCTGCTCACATTTGTGGGTGGGAACAGGGCATGTCTGCACAATTTGCAAACACAAACAAAATTCTCCTACACCCCTGTGAGTGAGCTCATCTATGTATTATATGAGACATGTGGGTTTCAGCTTGGCACAAAAACCAGGTGTGAGATGTACGGATGGGCCTTTCTGCTCAGGAGTGGAGCTTGTGATGGGAATTCGGCCTGGCTCCCCAGAGATGAATGGACAACTACCTGTCTGGTGCCAGCCCACATTGCAGGCATCGGACCCTAATAAGAGGAGCAAGGATGAGCTTTGAGGGAAGGAACGAGTCCCCCGTCCCATCACCCTCTAAATGAAGGCTGCCTATAATAATCTGGCTCACTCAGATGGAGAAGGGGCTCTGGGGCAGGCTGACGCCATGGAGCTCCATTTGGGGAAAGAAAATCAGGGACTGAAGGTACAGAACCAAAGACTTTGCTGCATCTCCTCTTGACACATTTCACAGATGCCACCACTTGCTTCTCTCTTGCTAGCCTTTCCACAGACCTTGGCATTGCTGGTGTCTAAACGTATTTCCTGAAAAGTAACCTATGTTTACTTTGGTACATGCTCAGTTTGGCATTTCCGTCTTCTCCCCACATTTCAGTCACCGCTACAGAAGCATGAAACTTCACACACTGCGGCATGCATGCGCTTTCCTAAATGAAGGTTATCTCCCTGTCAGTGGAAGCTGGTCGCTCTGATTTCAGTGGGGTAGTGAATCTGCTCTGGGTGTCAGTCAGAACCAGTCAGGGCTCTAAAGGACTCCTTTAGAGTTCTGACTGGTTCTGACTGAAACCCGGAGCGGATCCATCACCCCACTGACTCTCAAGGTGGACACTGAGCCCATAGAATCCCAGAGTAGTTCTGATTCTGAGGAAGAGGAGCCGCTCCCGGGAGAGGAGCGCGCTCATCCTTCCCAGGGCCAACAGCTGACAGAGATTCCTCCCACCGGCATTCCTGGCATAGATAGCAGTCCTGGGAGTGAGAGAGCACGGGAAGCAGACTTGCTGGACGCGCGATGCTGACGCAGGGAGCGGCGCCAAATGGAGGGCGTGGAAAGGAGGCCGTAGTGCCCGGTTGGCGCGCAAACAACGGTTGCACCCAGAGGATCCAAGGGAAAAGGGGAGGGACTCTCCCTAGCCCATAAGTTCAGGGTCTGCCAGTGATTCTCCTTCAAACGGGGACCAACTGTTCCAACTTAGGGCATAGGTACTCTGCTGCTCATATCTAGTTGCTAACAGTAGAGTTGTTAAGTTGTAAAAGAGGAATAAAGCTTGAAAAGAATCCCTCTGTCTGTGTCTGGACTTGGCTACTGGATTAGACTGAGAGAGGCCGCCAAGGAGCCCTTGGCACTGACACTGGAGTCACCAGCCTCTGCTGCTCCACATGAAGCCAGCCTTGCTGTCATCCCAGGTAGTGAAGCAGGAACTGACTTGGGACAAGCAAGTGAGAGAGGCACATCTCAGGGTCAGAGGACATGCTCTGCCTGTATAAAAGCCCCATGTGCCACCCCTGGCCCAGTGAGCCCATGTCAGATATGCAGGAGTTCCTTGGCAATCAAACTAATAGGGTTCCCCTGAAGGCAGAAAGTTTAATAACCCCTGAAGCAGTGTGCTGCTACTATTACAATTCTGCCGAGTGCAACTGGGGTGCCAACTGCTGTACAGGAGGGATGCCTAGAAGGGATGCAGCCCATGCTCAGAAGGTTTGCCGTCAGTACTAAACCTGACAAAATGGGGACAGAACAAGAGGTTAGGGTTAGGGATGTCGGAGGAATCCATCTGGGGGATGAAGTTGACCTAGCTTTCATCAGCTCAGCCCCGCCACCCCAACTTCAGCTCACTTACCCGCGAGCCTGCCTGACTCGATGCAGATTTTAGGGCGGTGTGGTTTTAACTGACATTTACACAAACTGCATTTGCAATTTGTGAGATCTGCACAAATTTCAGCTGTAACTTGCTTAATATGCATACGCTGCAGGTGCAATTGGAGCAAATTAAGCACACTATGGCTGAAATGTGCGCAAATTCCACACAATTTGTGTAAATGTTGATTTAAGGGCTGGGGGGGGCGGGAAACAAGGAATGTTTTCAGGTTTCAAGAAAAAAGGTTGTAAATTGAAATCGAGCCTGGGATAGCCATCCCAGTTAGGTCAGGGCTACTGAACCTCTTTCGGTCCAAGGCCCGAATTCAATTTCAGAGAAGCTCTCGGAGGCTGCATTCCAGTTGTAGGCGGGGCTGATGGCAAAAGGGGGTGGGGCCAAAGGCAGAAGCAAGGGGCAAAAATACCTGCGTAGTTTCGCTTAAAGCTCTTCCTGCTGGTCACTAAGCCTCAGGAGGGGCATTTCAACCTTTTAGAATGGAGGGGAAAAAACTGCAAAGCCAGGAAGCCACCAAGTGATCATTGGTGGGGAAAGGGAAGTAGGTGTGGCCTTCTGGGGAATCCCAGAGGGCTGATTTGAGACCCAGGTAGGACAGATCTGGGCTGTGGGCCTGAGGTTCGACACCTCTGATTTAGAGGTTAGCAAGAGGCAGTGGGAATATAGTAAGAAACAGAGGATGGTGCCCTTTGAACAGTGCATCCTTCACTCAGCCAAAATGATCAGCCAAGAGATACTCAAGATAAGCCATAAAGTGGAGGATCGGGGGATGGGGCTGAAACCTGCCTAGTTCTGCTGGGATGCCCTAAGCTGATGATATTAGGATGTGGTGACCGTCACGGGCTTAAATGCCTTTTAAAGGGGCTTAGACAAATTCAAGGGGGATAGATCTGTCAATGGCTATCAGTAATGATGGCTCTATGGATCCTCCAGAATCAGAGGACCAAATACCACCAAGTCCCATTTGCTGGCGAACTACAGTGGAAGAAGTCGCTCCCTTCAAGCCCTGTTTGTGGCCTTCCTTGGCACATCTGGTTGGCCACTATGGGAAAGAGGAAGCCGGGCTACGTGGAGTATTCTGACCCAGCAGGCCTCATGTTATGTTTGTAGGATCAGATGACCATGTAAAAGGTGGGGACCCAACGCAACCACATTGCTTGCAGTTCATGCTCAGGTCTGACCACAGCAGGCAAAATACTGTCTGAAAAGCACGAAGCATCTCAAGGAGCTTTCAACCCAGGGATTCACTCACAGCCTACCTATTGCTTTGCAAATTGAAGCAGGCAGGCAACTCTGAAAACATATTTAGGGTCTGAGATACCCTTAGTAACTTTATGGTGTATGTATGTTTAGACAGGAAAAAGTCCTACAATTCCCAGCATTCCCCAGCCAGCCAAGCTGCATAGGATCGCACCCTTGAGCAGGGACCATTCAACTTCTCAATTATTCTGTAGCTAAGCAGTGCAGCAGCACTAGAGGACAGGCATGGCTCCCAACGAATGGGGCCAGAACACTTGAAATCCCAAGCAAAACCAGGAGTAATTTATCAAATGCTATTTATTAGGTGGTAGTGGTGGAAACTCAGACACTCTACAAGCAAAATGCGATGATAAACACTGAAATAAAACATCACACTTCACATTGTTGTACGCTAATGGTGTTAGGCTGGTGCCTCAATCTGATCAAACCTGGAGATCAAGCAAGTCTCTTATTCCCTAGGCCAGTCTTCCCATCTTGATGCCCTCCATATGTGTTGGACTAGATATAGGGACGATGGGAGTTGTAGACCAACACATATGGAGGGAACAAATTGGAGAAGGTTGGCGTAGGCATAGGGAGTTGGTTCACCTTATCGGTCGAAGCATAAACACCTCTTTTAAAACAAAACAAAATGCAAGAGGTAGGGCAGATTTCCCTAATCTGGTGTCCTCCGGATGTTTTGGACCACAACTCCCAGGATCTTGACTACTGGCCATGCTGGCTGGCGCTGATGGGAGTTGCAGTCAAAAACACCTGGAGGGGAAAGGAAGTCTTCCCAAGCCTTGTAACTTCTACCCAATGGTTTTTGTAGATTGTTTAAGAGATAAAACCTAGCTTCCTAGAGAGACAGACCTTTAAACACGTGAATATCCTTCTGTCACCCAAGATATCAAGGTCCATTCATAATTCAGAGAAACATTTGTTGTTGTTGTTCAGTCGTTCAGTCGTGTCCGACTCTTCGTGACCCCATGGACCATAGCACGCCAGGCCTTCCTGTCCTGCGCTCTCTCCCGGAGCGTGCTCAAGTTCATATTCGTTGCATCCGTGATGCTATCTAGCCATCTCATCCTCTGCCGTCCCCTTCTCCTTTTGCCTTCAGTCTTTCCCAGCATCAGGGTCTTTTCCAGGGAGTTTTCTCTTCGCATTAGGTGGCCAAAATATTGGAGCTTCAGCTTCAGTATCTGTCCTTCCAATGAGCAGTCAGGGTTGATTTCCTTTAGGATGGACTGATTTGACCTCCTTGCAGTCCAGGGGACTCGTAAGAGTCTTCTCCAGCACCACAGTTCGAAAGCATCAATTCTTCGGCGCTCAGCCTTCCTTATAGTCCAGCTCTCACAGCCATACATTACTACTGGGAAAACCATAGCTTTGATTAGACGGACCTTTGTCGGCAAGGTGATGTCTCTGCTTCTTACTATGCTGTCTAGGTTGGCCATAGCTTTCCTCCCAAGGAGCAAGCGTCTTTTAATTTCATGGCTACAGTCACCATCTGTGGTGATCTTGGAGCCCAAGAAAGTAAAATCTGTCACTGCTTCCATTTCTTCCCCTTCTATATGCCAGGAAGTGATAGGGCCAGATGACATGATCTTAGTTTTTTTAATGTTGAGTTTCAAACCAGCTTTTGCACTCTCCTCTTTCACCCTCAACAAGAGGCTCTTGAGATCCTCTTCGCTTTCTGCCATTAGGGTGGTATCGTCTGCATATCGGAGGTTGTTGATAATTCTCCCAGCAATCTTAATTCCGACCTCTGATTCATCCAACCCGGCATTTCTCATGATGTACTCTGCATATAAGTTAAATAAGCAGGGTGACAATATGCAGCCTTGTCGTACTCCTTTCCCAATTTTGAACCAATCGGTTGTTCCATGTCTGGTTCTTACTGTTGCTTCTTGACCCTCGTACAGGTTTCTCAGGAGACAGGTAAGGTGGTCTGGTACTCCCATCACTTTAAGAATTTGCCACAGTTTGTTGTGATCCACACAATCAAAGGCTTTAGCATAGTCAATGAAGCAGAAATAGACGTTTTTCTGGAATTCTCTTGCTTTCTCCATGATGCAGCGAATGTTGGCGATTTGATCTCTAGTTCCTCTGCCTCTTCGAAACCCAGCTTGTACTTCCGGTAGTTCTCGGTTCGCATACTGCTGAAGCCTAGCTTGTAGGATTTTGAGCATCACCTTGCTGGCATGTGAAATGAGCGCAATTGTGCGGTAGTTTGAACACTCTTTGGCGTTGCCCTTCTTTGGAATTGGAATGTAAACTGACCTTTTCCAGTCTTGTGGCCACTGTTGAGTGTTCCAGATTTGTTGGCATATTGAATGCAGCACTTTAACAGCATCATCTTTTAGGATTTTAAATAGCTCAGCTGGAATACTGTCATCTCCGCTAGCTTTGTTGTTACTAATGCTTCCTAAGGCCCACTTGACTTCACTCTCGAGGATGTCCGGCTCAAGTTCAGTGACCACACTATCATGGCTATCAGGGACATTCAGATCTTTCCTGTATAGTTCTTCTGTGTATTCTTGCCACCTCTTCTTAATCTCATCTGCTTCTGTTAGGTCCCTGCCTTCTTTGTCCTTTATCATGCCCGTCTTTGCACAAAACGTTCCCTTGACATCTCCAATTTTCTTGAAGAGATCTCTAGTCTTTCCCATTCTGTTGTTTTCCTCAATTTCTTTGCATTGTTCATTTAAGAAGGCCTTCTTGTCTCTCCTTGCTATTCTCTGGAACTCTGCATTCAGTTGGGTATATCTTCCCCTTTCTCCCTTGCTTTTCGCTTCCCTTCTTTCGTGAGCTACTTGTAAAGCCTCATCAGACAGCCACTTGGCTTTCTTGCATTTCTTTTTCTTTGGGACGGATTTCGTTGCTGCCTCCTGAACAATGTTACGGACCTCCGTCCATAGTTCCTCAGGCACTCTGTCTATCAGGTCTAATCCCTGAAATCTATTCCTCACCTCCACTGTATATTCATCAGGGATATGATTGAGGTCATACCTGAACGGTTTAGTGGTTTTCCCGACGTTCTTCAATTTAAGCCGAAATTTTGCAAGAAGCAGCTCATGATCTGAGCCACAGTCAGCTCCAGGTCTTGTTTTTACTGACTGTATGGAGCTTCTCCATCTTTGGCTGCAAAGGACATAATCAATCTGATTTCGATATTGACCATCTGGTGACGTCCATGTGTAGAGTCGCCTCTTGTGCTGTTGGAAAAGAGTGTTTGCTATGATCAGCGTGTTCTCTTGGCAAAACTCTATTAGCTTTTGTCCTGCTTCATTTTGTACACCAAGGCCATGCCTGCCTGTTATCCCGGTGATTTCTTGACTTCCTACTTTAGCATTCCAATCCCCTATGATGAAGAGGACATCTTTTTTTGGTGTTAGTTCTAGAAGGTGTTGTAGGTCTTCATAGAACCGATCAACCTCAGCTTCTTCGGCCTCAGTGGTTGGGGCATAGACTTGAATTACTGTGATGTTGAATGGTTTGCCTTGGATTCGTACTGAGATCATTCTATCATTTTTAAGATTGTACCCCAGTACTGCTTTTCCCACCCTTTTGTTGACTATGAGTGCTACTCCATTTCTTCTAAGGGATTCTTGCCCACAATAGTAGATATGATGGTCACCTGAATTAAATTCGCCCATGCCTGTCCATTTGAGTTCGCTGATTCCCAAGATGTCGATGTTCAATCTTGCCATCTCATGTTTGACCACCTCCAGCTTACCTTGATTCATTGATCTGACATTCCAGGTTCCTAAACAATATTGTTCTTTACAGCATCGGATTTTCTTTTCACCGCCAGACACATCCACAGCTGAGTGTCCTTTCGGGTTTGGCCCAGCCGCTTCACTCTTTCTGGCGCTACTTGGAAATACCCTCTGCTCTTCCCCAGTAGCATATTGGACACCTTCCGACCTGAGGGGCTCATCTTCCGGCGTCATCTCTTTTAGCCTTGTGATACGTTCCATGGGGTTTTCTTGGCAAGAATACTGGAGTGGGTTGCCATTTCCTTCTCCAGTGGACCACATTTTGTCAGAACTCTCTGCCATGACCTGTCCGTCTTGGGTGGCCCTGCACGGCATAGCTTATGGCTTCACTGAGTTACGCAAGCCCCTTCGCCACAACAAGGCAGTGATCCATGAAGGGGATCATGAAAGAGAAGATCATGAAAGAGAAACATGAAAGCATGCAAATGAAGCTACACAGGCGGGCAGCTATTCTACTGGATATGGGTTCTGGTGATAAAAATTCTGTAGCAGTTTCTCCATGTCCCTCTCCAAGTTGAGTGTCCATTCACTAGTTATGAACTAACCTCATAAATCCCTCCTCTTGTCTAAGTCCTTTGATGTGAAGGGAGGCCACACTGCATAGAAAGGGAGCAATCTTCCCCTGATTGCATTGCATGAAACACAGGCAGAGATCAAAGGATTTTTAAAGGGTTACCTGCTGCAGGAAGAAATCCATCATTTGTGGAAGATAACTACAGTGTCAGGAGAATGTCTAACTGATTTCTTTGAAACTTACAATCATACTGACAGACCTTTGCTTAAGGAAACTAGGAGAGCGAGCTGCGCAAGGGAGACCCATATGAGAGTTCCTTTGGACAAAAAAGCCAACTGAATGGTTTGGTACCCAAGGATGTAGAAACTAGAGCATGTAACCTGATCACCACATGGATAAATGTTCTTTCTTCCCATTGGAACGAGTAAGAAAGGTAAGGGTCAGGGTAGCTAATGAAAGGGATTCAGAGGAGAAATGGGTCTCCTTAAGAAAGGTTGTCAGGCCAAATTCATGTGCTACACAGGGTCCCACAGCTCATTGGCCACTACTCTAAAAAGCAGCCAGTCAATCAACTGCACGACATAGTTACCTCTTATCCCAGCATCTGGCTGGTTTCACTATTTTGGGATGTACAGATGCCAGCAAATCTTGCCAGGTTTGGCCCTGGAAACAAGCTTCATGGCATGGTACTGTCAGTCTCAAAGCAGAGACAAATGCTGCTCATGAGTCCCCTAATTCTTCTCTGGCTCAGATTAAAATCTGAGCTGAAGAATTCCCAGTTTACCTCCAGCCCATCCAGTAGCCTGTGGGAGAAACTACACTTCCCAAACGCCAGTGGGGCTTTTGCCCTGGTGTACTAAGTCACCTGGAGATTTTTCCTCCCTTGTCTCTTTTTGCAGAGAGAGTGGTACCACTGCTGCCCTCATCCAGTAAGTCTGCAATCTAAGCATGTCTGGACAGAAAAAAGTCCTTCAACTCCCAGCATTCCCCAGTGAGCATGGCTGGCTGGGGAATGCTGGGAGTTGTAGGACTTTTTTCTGCCCCAGCATGCCTGGCATTCTGCCCTAAATCAGTCATGTATTTAACCACTTGCCGTCGCAGGTGAGTGTGTGGAATTCCCCCAGGCGAGTATTGAGAGGGGTGGCAAAGAGGGACGGCATGATCTGCTTTTCCTTCACCAGCCTGCTCAGCTGGCCGCAGAGGAAGTTAAGCACCTTCCTCCATGGCCAGCACAGAAGCACAGTGGACTGGTGAAAGAGCAAGAGAGTGCTCCATTTTTTTTCTTTTCCGGCCTGCTCTACATCTAGTCTGCAGAAGTTTTTACTAGCCTGTTAGTTACTCATAAGAGGGGCCCTTTTATTGGTAGGGATGGATGAGATTTGGTGGAGTTCTCCACGCTGCACCAGCCAGAAACGGACCTGGACTGGACACAATTTGCATTTGGAAATCCATACATTTCCAGGCCTGGGATGCATTCCATGGTGCAGGAATACCCCACATGAAAAAAATGTGCACATTTGAAAAGTGCGCAAAGAAAAATGTGCACGTTTCAAAAATGCATAAAAACACACTTTGATCATCAGGTGGTTGCATACAAAAATGCACACAATTTGAAAAATGCACACAAAAATATGGCAAAAACTACACAAATCTGTAAAAAAGCAACAATATCTGCATAGAACCAGCACCTCTCTCTCTCTCTCTCTGTGTGTGTGTGTGTGTGTGTGTATGGTTTTGAAGCCCAACTGGGGGCTCAACTGGAAACCAAGGGATGAACACTGTAGCTACTTTCCTTACACATCCAGAGGGCAATCTGTCCTATTTTATCCTCTCTGCCACTGTCCTCCCTCCCAGCCAGCTCATAATGAATTACATCTGGCAGGCAGGAGGCATCCATCGCGAAGCGCCTGGTAATCAATAGCCGTTATTAACAAAGTTAACCCACAGTGGGTGGGGAGAGATTGGCTTCATTACGGGAGCCTCTCACAGCAGGTGAGGAGGCTTGAGAAGAGGTATTGTTGGGTTCCTTTTTGATGTATAATGAGACACCAACACAATGCAGACTGCGAAAGAAGGAGATTGCAGCACTGAAGGAATGCGCAGCTCTCCCGCCCAGCTTCAGGGAGCTCTGGGCAGGGCAGGGAGCTCTCTTGCTCTCTGCTGCTTTGCTAAAGACTTGAACACTGCAAACTTGGGGAGATCGTGTTTCTCAAAACACCAACTTGTGGGCCCTGGTATCTTTGGAGAAAAAAGAGCATGGAATGATGGAAGACCTGGATCATGTACAATGACAGAAATAACAGGGAACAAAGTAAAAGGAATATTCTTCTTTATACAGAAAGATTCCATGAGGGAAGCCCCACAACTCTGTGTGTGTGTGTGTGTGTGTGTGTGTGTGTGATGATGTGCGAACAGCTGAAGGAGGTGGCCCCTCTCTGCCGACTGAATCCAAGTCTCTATAAGTCAGGCGTTGAATCAACAAAGCTGCTGTATTAATTTATTGAACAATATAAACTTACTTAGATTCCTTTCCTTCCCCTAAGCAGGTTCCATCATTCAAAACAGATACCATTATTTAATTCTTAAGTTATTTCATCATACTTCATTTCTTTAAGATGAAATATAGGGTTATTCCTATTTTAGAGATGGAGTTGCAATTTGATCAAGGTCACCCTGTGAAAACCACAGACTGAGTCGGGACACCACCTTCAAGATGGACTCACCCAGGAAGTCTTTTAGGCAGCATGAAAGATGGTAAATCAACAGAATCCCTATACTATTCCAGGCCTCTGGTACTACGAACACCCATTCCACCTTGGCCCAGGAAGCACTGGATAATTTCACAGAGCCAGCATACTTGGCTGCCGTTCCACACCCGCACAGACAACTCAGATTTTCCTCCATCCAAAGGTAATATTATAGCAAGACCACAAAAGATCCATCTGAGCAAACACAGATGGAGATGCCACAGCCAGCCGGGTCTTGGTAATGCACAAAGGCCTCATCAAGAAGAATTAAACCCTGATAGCAGATATGGAATTTAACATGAGACCTAAAGTGCAGCCTTCCAACCCTGAATGCCTTAAGCCAGGGAGGAGCGGCAGAGAGACAAAGGGCATCGGCTCTTGCAGTCGGTGTAACTTCCGTAACAGTATTAACACACGCACACCCCAGCGCCACAATACAAAGAGGTTCCCCGTCCACCCATCTTTCCTCCTGCAAGGACCACGTAAACCCCAACACCTGCAAGAAGGCTTTTAAAGAAGTCATCTCTTCAGCACACACTCACAGAAAAGCTGTGCTGGAAAGTGTTAACTGAACCCAATGGAAGCTGGTGGCTCTGATGTCAGCAGGGTGGTGCATCCACTCCAGGTTTCAGTCACAATTCTAAGGGAGCTGTCCAAGGTGTGAAGCAAGGGTCTGACTCTGGGAAGCACCTTGGATAGCTCCGTTAAGAGTTTGATTGGTTCTGACTGAAACCCAGAGGATTCACCGCCCCACTGATATCGGAGGAACCAGCGTCCACTGACTGACCCACTTTTCCAGGGGTCAACTTGGATCCCTCACATGGGGCAACCCTAGCAAAACGTGTTGTGTGTAACTCTGGAATGCCGTTGGCCACTTGCCTATTCCCCTGGAGCGACCAGCCATGCTATGCCTAGGGTGGGTGGTACCACCTCCTCCTGGCCCCCATAAAGCTTCTCCCATAAAGCTTCTTCCCATAAAGCTTCCCATAAAGCTTCATTGAAGGACCAGGCAATGCTCCTTCGAGGCAGAGGAGGATATTCCAATCCCCAGGAGGGACAGCAGGTGAGGGGGGGACGGACAGGAGTGGGCAGAGCATGTAAGCTTAAACATGAGACCTCGGAAGGCTGGCCTAACCCATTTGGATGATGCACCCGGTTCCCCAACCGCAGAGTTATTCACACGCACTAGAGACCACCCTCCGAGCCACATGCACGTGCCCACTGCCTGCATGTCTGCTCTTGCACAACCCATACTGCAGCAAGGCGAAATGTACTTACACTTTGGTGTACTCCCAGGTCACACACTGTGGATGAGAGGTGCCCTGGGGGACAGGCAAAGAGGGAGAGCCGTTAATTGGGTGCAGGGTGCCAAACGGAATGTTGTGAATAAAGGATTTTTCTTTTCTTTTCTGATTTCAGTCCCTACTCAGGAGGAGTTTAGTTTCCTCCTCCAAAAGGAACAGCTCCACAAATTGCAGAGACTACCTAGATGCCCAGGGTATTTTTAAAGGTTGTTAGCCACCCTTAGAGCATTGCCGAAGGGCGGGATAGAAACATATTCGGTAACGAATTATAACCATAATCTTTTATCTTTATCTAGAGAGAATTCTTACATTTACTCCTTAATAAAGACTGCTAGGGAAAAAGCACATTCATGCTAAGCTAACTAGAGCAGACTAATTCATAAAGCCCCCCCCAACCCCGCAGTCTTTATTATTAAGGAATAAATAAGGGAAATTTTCCATGATAAAAATATTTCAAAATGCACTGGAAATAAATACCAGTCTGTGCTGCTGTTTCTTCTTGCGGCTCTCTCTCTCTCTCTCTCTCTCTCTCTCTCGCTCTCTCTGTGGATTTTTTACAGCAGTTCCAGTCTCATGGTTGTTGCTTGTTTTCATCACCCAGACCACACACCAACCCCTCCCCTGCCAAAACTAAATAAATGGGGGGGGGACCAACTCTCCCCTCCAATTCGTATTGCTTTCATTGGGCACATTCTTGGAATTCAAGACAGAATTCCTTTTCAAAACCTGAGATTATGGAGGTTTGCACAGACTTTGTTTGGAAGAAACACAGGGATTGGTTACAGATGCTAGGTTGGATTTCCCCAACCTGGTGACCTCCAGATACGTTGGACTGCAATTCCTGCCTTGCCCAGCCAGCTGGCTCAGAATGATGGGAGTTGCAGTCCAACACACCTGGAAGTCACCAGGTTAGGAAAGGCTCTGCTGGGTCTTCCCTTAGTTTGGAGGACCCTTCTGAACACAGATCAGTCTTTGGCCCAAACGTGCTAGCTTTTCCCAGTCATAACCTGGTTATTTTGCAGCACAGGAGAATATCAGCAGATTTGGGGGTGGGGAGAAGAGAACCAGCCAGGATTCGTACCTATGAAGAATTTTTTTCCAGTTAACCTATGAGACTAGAAGACAACCCATTCCATCCCCCCGCTCTCATTTGCTAATGGTGGTGGTCCCTTGCGTACTTACATTGATGATATGGGACAACTCCACTATAATCAAGGGTTCCGCTGCCCTGGTTGGTGGCTTCACCGTCACTGTGAGAACTTTGGACATGACAGCCAGGGGACTCCTGTGGATGGAAGGGAAACTGGTTGGCTCCTCTGCTCAACACTGATGCAGAGATCAACTTCTTGCATAATCTCACGACTTTGCAAAAGCCAAATGGTTTGAGGCAGGATGGAGGAAAGCCACCAGGTGATTGCCTCTACCTCATGATCTCCCCCACAATGCGGCTCTTGCAAAGTTCAAGGAAGAACGTGGGACATGCAAACTATGGGTGCTAAGTTACACTCCCTACCCCAACCCAATGACATGCAGTTGCAATCTCTATGAGCATCTTTTGGACCAAACCACTGACATGTTAAAGGCACACAGCAAAGGGATACGCAGAGGCCATCTTGGGAGTGGCCCCAAAATGATGTCTGCCCAGGGAGATTCCCCATAGTGAAAGCCTAAGTATCTTCTGGAAATACTCTTAACAGCACACTCCTATGCATAAGCACAGTGGGATTTAATTTCAAGGAAGTGTCCAGGATTGCAGCTTCAGACCACTTGATGGCTGTATTACTTGAGATCTTGAGCTTGTTAGCATATTTGCTGGGCTTTTAAGGTGGTCTTTTTTCCTAGGTATTTTTGAAGTTTCTCTTGTTAGTTCTGAAATGCTAAACAATGCTGAGCTATAAGGACAGAGACAGAAACAAATGGGGGGGAATCATATTTTTGTATATGTACACAGAAGGGATGCATCAGCCTTTGCTTATGTTTTGTCTGATGACACTTTTCTCCACAGACGTTCATGCACAGATCTAGATGATTTCCACCTTTTCTGTTCATTGTGTCAGGGCTAGGTCAGCACTGTGATGTGATGCCATACCAGTATCCAGATGTGGGAGAGTGCTCTCCAGCTCAGGGTCCCTAAAATGAATGACTGGAGCGACACTCCGCACACAGTCCTGCTCTGTGGACCAGGTAAGCGAAGAAGGCCAGGTCCCAATATTTATACCAGACCTGACAATCACAGGGATCTCACATACGGCCTGACAATCACATACGGCCTGACAATCACAGGGATCAACATTGCACCCTTCTGTGCTTGAGAAAAGCTCTGAGGCTTAAGCACACCTAGTCCCAGAGAGTTCCTTAGGCTGGGCACCAGCCTCAGGTCGTGAGTTCTCTGGTCTAAACTCCAGACTCCCAGATACAGTGTGTGTGTGTGTTCATGTACACACTCAACTATCGCCCTTGCACTTGCGATGCTCAACATGTGCTTTGTTTCACCTTAACGTGAATGCGTTTAGAATAGAAATGCACACACACACTCATGCATTTGTTTCATCACATAGCCTTGGGCATTTGAGTGTGCCAACTCCAACACACGTTCCACATGCTTCTGTGTAAGAACATAAGAAGAACTGTGCTAAATCAGACAAAAACGCAGCCCAGCCCAGTATTCTGACTTAGGGATGTACGAAACACCTACCTGGCTCTGAGTTGGGCAATCCGCGGTGGGGGGGAGGCGCTCCCTCCCTCCCCCCAGAATCCTCAACAGGGGGGGAGGCGATCCGGTCCTCCCCCCCCCGGAATCCTGCCTGGCCAAGCCGCGGAGCCGCTGGCCGGCTCCAGCCGCCCGCAGCTGGACATCCAGTCGCTGGGCAGCCCTGCAGGGACGCAAATAGCGGCTGTCGTAGCCGCTGCCATTTGCGTCCCTCTTTGAGCCGTGATAGGCTACGTAAATATTTACGTAGCCTATCACAGCAGGGGGGGGGGGGAAACCCCAGCGTACGCAAATGGCGGCGGCTACCGCCATTTGCGTACACTGGGTTTTTTTCCCCCTGCCGTGATAGGCTATGTAAATACTTACGTAGCCTATCACGGCCTCCGCAGGGACACAAATGGCATCCCTGCGTTAGCCGTGATAGGCTACGTAAGTATTTACGTAGCCTATCACGGCTATGAAGAGGAGGAAGCAAATGGCGGCCGCAGGACAGCCACCATTCGCAAAGCAGCATGGACGGGAGCAAGTAAGTGCTCCGTTTCGCGTGCCTTTTGTGGGTTGGGGGTGGCGGGGACTTCGTCCCGCGCGCCTTTCGTGGGTTGGGGGGGCAGGGGCTTCGTTCCGCAATGGATTTTGGGGGGCCGAATGCACTGGCATTCAGCCTCACCGAGATCCGTCGCAGAATTCTCTGACATCCCTAATTCTGCTCCCACTGTGGCCTAACAGATGCCCCAGTGAGAAACCCAAGTGTAGTAGCACCCTTCCACTCATGTTTCCCAGCACACTGCCTGTGATACTGGAGGTAATACATCGCCATCATGACTGGTAGCCATTGATGGCTTTATTCTCCACAACCACACCGACTCACCTGGGAGGAGGCAGGATTAGTCCCAATGTGCGATACAAGATGGCGCCAATGACAAAATAAGATGATTCATCTGTTTCTGCACAGAGAGCCAGGAGAGGAAAGAACAATATTAATTACACCTGCGCCCAGAGGGGGCACTAGACCGGCACTGACCAGTGCTGCTGTTCCTGCTGAGGGTGCCTCTGGGAAGGATGCTGGTGTATCTATCTCCTTGGTCTTGTTCCCAGGCCTCACCTGTGTTTGCCAAATGACATGATCTGTGTATCACACAACTCTCTGCACCCCGGCCTTTGCCAGAGGAACAATGATCCTCAGCCAAACCTGTGCAGGGCACCAGAAAATCAACCAAAGTGAGTGTGTCAAGCGAGAAGTCTGGACCTCAGCTTCCAAATCCTGGCTTGTTCGGAAGCCAATAACCATTGCGCCTCATTTGCATGTAATGGGAAGCTATGGTTGACTGCGGCTTCCTGGTTTGTTTTGCTGCTCATGTGAAGGGAGGAGCAAAGCGAGAGCAGAAGGACTGTGTGTAGGTGCACAGTACATGTCCAAATCAGGCCAAAGGGAGTAACTCCAAAGGGTGGGGAACATGTTTTATTGACCGTCTTCAACACAACACAATTGTCTGGATGAATAAGACATCTGCTTCCTTCACAAAGGACCAGGAAGTAGTGACAAAACACGGCAGCAATGCATGGAGGGAAAACTCTTCACTCCATAGCAACAGAACAAGTCAGTAACTAGGGATGGAGCAAAAGCAACCAGATAACCCTGCACAGCCAGCCACGGCCGCCTGCCTCGCTGTGCGCTGGCCTGCCTTCAAGGAGGAGGGCAAACGTCCTCAACTTAAGCTTGTAGTTAAGTTGGTCAGCTGTATTCACCCCACCTTTAAAACACTGGCAGGTTCCGAGAGTGAAAGCAGGACGTCCTGCACCTGCTCGCACAACTGCCTGCACACACAGTTCAGAGCACAAACACAAATTGCCTTATAAAAATCTGAATCCAATTTCTCAAATGCCAAATTCTTATTCAAAACTTGGAAAAGACGTTTGACTTCTGAAATAGCAGGGGAAACTGAAATACCAAAAGCCAGATCAGAGATTTCACTTTCAAATAGGGATTTTAAGATGATGATGATAACAGCTTCATTCCAGCAGCAGACTTTGCTCACTCTTGTCAGATACGGGAGAGGATATTTAAATATCAATGACAAAAGAATCTGACATTCTGTTCTTAAAAACTACCTTTTTCACAGAATGGTAAAATAAATGCAAAACTTCCAGAATTCGTTCAAATTGACCTATTATTAATGTCTAAAATGTGAATTTAGGAAACAATTTCAAGGTTGTTGTTGTTTTAAGAAAAACAATACTTATTTGCTCTTGTTTTTCTATTTTGCTCCTTCTCGGAAGAGTATGGATCCTCTCCATGTGTCTCCCGCGGGGCTGCGATCATAGAGATACTGATCCTGCCCACCCCTTCAACAGAGCAACAGAATCAGGAACTCCCAGACCGGGCACGTCTTCTTTTTTTCATTCTTCTAAGGCAGATGTGTCGGAAGGGGAATGCTCAAGCGACAATTTATATGACTCCCTGGGAGCGGTCAGCCCAACACACACAGATCACATACCGGAAGAGGAGAGACTGAGCACTTCCTTTGGAATGAAGATCTTGTCTTCAGAGTGGCGGGCCCAGTCTTTCATTCCCCGCCGACCTTTCATGGGGAAGTTAATGTCACTGGAGACGGCAGAAACCGGCTCCCTCTGGATGCTGATTACTGCCAAGGGTGGGAGGAGATAAGGAGGAAGGCGGGATACACATGAGTGCACCAAGTACCACCTTTTTGCCCCTTGCTCAACATTGCAGACTTCTAGGGCCTAAGCCATGAATCTCGTGACCAGAGGTTGAGGGACCAAGGCACGTCTGCTAGTGGTAGGGACGGGTGAGAATTCTGTTCGAGTCGTTTGCTGGAAAGTACTTACCAAAATCCACAGTTTTCTTCATAAACAGCATGGAACGGAGCAATAACTCCACCCTGCTGCACTCCAGCTTGAGCCCTGTGAGCTGACCACATGGACCTTGGGCTGGAGAACACACATGCTCCAGGCCTGGAGTTGGTGTGCAACTGGCCATGCTCCTGCCCTGACACCTCCTCTCTCCTCGCCCACACTAACAAGGAAGCCATCCCCCATCCTTTCTCCAACTACTCACCCAAGTTGTCCGTGACAATGAGGGAACTCTGGAAGGCCTTGAGGGCATCTCCTACCAGGTGGATGAAATCCTCAACCACCTTCATGAGGAGGACAGAGCCAGGCAAGACCTGGGCAGCACAAGAAAGGGAATGGGGGCGGGGTCTTTAACGTTGGATGGGCTTCCCACAGTCTAGCCCCAACACCAATGCACGACCGCTCACCTGCTGCGCATCCTCCCACTTGTCCCTGTTTTCGGCATCCACCATGTAGCTGACAACTTGGAAGAATCGCTGTGGGGGAAGAAAGAGGTAAAGATTTTGGGTCATGACAGGGGTGGGCAACACACAGCCCACAAGTCGCGTGCAGCCCCAGCTGCACCTCTGGCAGGGAAAAAAAATGCGGGGTTTTTTAACCAAAGAAAATGGTGCCTGTAGCACTCCGTAGCACTTCAAGGCACAAATTTAGCTTATTTGCAAGCTAAATTTGACCCCTTTCACTCTCCGTTGCCACTCCATAGTGCCCCAAGAGGCCAATGTAGCTTATAAACAAGCTTTTTTCCCATGACACCCCAGCAGTGGGGGAAGGTTCTGGGGAGCAAAAATGCCCCCCCCCAGTTGCCCACCTCTTTGTTACAACCTCTATGAACAAGTGCATGTTGAGGTTGCTCAAAAATTAGGAACGTGCAGGATCCCATTTCTTTGTAAAGCACGCTTCTAGTCCTTAGAGTGCAGAGATGAGCCTGGAACTCTACCAGCAGCGTAGAATCTCAAGACTCTGGGGGCAGCTGGGCAGGGCTTTCAGTGATCAGGGGTGGAGCTTTATTGCCCTGTGCAGTGCCTGTCCCTTCCAAGGGAGAGCAGAATACCTTCTGCGAAATAAGCAGACCTATGCACGCTTGGTTGATTTGCACACTTTATGCAATACACTGAAAGGGCTTTAGTGAGGGAGGATGTGGATGTTGCCTAGAAGTCCTCGGACCCCATTCAGGACTTTGCATCACTGCTATTCTGTATCATATTGTAATGCAGGGGTGCAGAGTCTCAGCTTGGCATCCCAATCTAGCCCTCTGGGGCTCCTCAGCTTTCCTGAAATGGAATCCAGCCCTCAGGGTGAAAGAGGTTCAACGCCTCCGTTGCAATGCACACAAGCCTCCTCCATCATGGCCTTGTACACCACGAGCCTTGAAAGCCCCTCTTTCCACTCGTGGGAACGGTACCTGCACATCATCCGAGGAAGGGATGTAGGTAGCTCTCTTGTACGTGTCCGTGACATTGCGCAGGATCTCCACCGAGAAAAGCAGGTCCCCGCTGTAGTATGTTTTGCGGGCTACAAGCTCCAGCAGGGCACGGACCACCTGAGACATGCCCTCGCCCGCCAGCATGCGCTGCCCCTTTGCAAGATGCTCTCGGAGCTTCAGTTGAGGACAGAGAGAGAGAGAAATGGGGTGAGGTAAGGCTTGCTGATGGAAAAGGACCTGGACACCCTTTAGGTTATAATGGGGGACTGTGAGTGAAGGAGTTTTGGTGAGGGCCCATCAAAACTCAGGATTAGAGTAGTGCCCTGCTTTGCAGGCACAAACTCCCAGGTTTAATTCCTGGCACCTCCGATTAGAAAGGATGTTGTGTAGCAAAGCTGGGGAAAGGAACCCTCTCTGTCTGAGACCCTGGACAGATAGTGCTAGTCGGAGCAGGCAGCACTGCGCTAGGGAGGCCAATGGATTGTCTCAGGATAAAGGTACTCTGGGGACTTCATGTGTGTGTGTGTGTTTTGGCGTCGGCTGCAATTTGTGCAAATTGACAGTTGCACAAAGTCTGGCCGAAATTTGAGTAACTTGCGCAAATCGCAGCCATACTTTGCGGAATTTGCACAGATTTTAAAAAATGGAAAATCTCACAGCAGACCGAGATGGGTCAGTTAGAGGGAAACGGATCGAAGTCCAGGCGGCTGAGCTGACGCAAACCCATCGAGCTCCACCCCCTAAACGGATTTCTCCGTCATCCCTAGCAATAATAATGTAATTAAATAATTCTGAACACATTTTGCATTGCATTTGTCAGGGGAAACTGCAAATGTATACACCCATTCACCCACCCACAAACAACCATAGTACTAAAAACTGCAGCATCAGTCACCTTTGAAGGATAGCCGCTGGAGGTTTTATATATCATAATGCTATGGTGGTTCTCCTTCATATAATTCATTACATTGCCTCTTTTCTGCTTGCTCAATCACTCCTCCCCCCTCCTCCCCCACTTGCATCCAGTGGTGTGGTGGAGCCAGAGTTTACAGGGACGCAGCCCCAGCACTTTTTCATTCGCTGGACACTGATGTCATCTGCCAACCTCCTCAGACTGCCCTGTTCCCTCTGAGCTTGGCTGCAACCCTCATAGTAGCTGGAGGGAAACAAATTTTCCCAGCAACAATAGATTGTCCCTTGTTGCAATGCAAAGTAGGTTGGGAGTGGCTTGGTCTGGAATGGGCAATGAAGACCCCCTAGAGTTAGCAACTGCTCCTGGTGGAGGCGAAAACTGCTAGAAATGGTTTGTGGATAAAGATCCACCCAGCTGCCTGCTGTTTTGGAGTCTCCTTGGGGGCGCGGCTACGGGGATGGATGAGGATCGCCTGCCCTTCAGCATGTACCACTACACCACATCAACTCCTCTTTTTAACAAGACAGGAAAAGGGCCGAATCAGGGGCACTGAGAGGAGAGACTGAGATGTCTTGTTTGCTTGCCAGGTGTTGCACCTACTGAGAGATGTAAGTATCGGTACTCATGGGAAATGCAGCGGGCGAAGCTGGGCGTGCCCCAGTAAGCCACGCCATGGGAGTTGAGCAGGCACCGGCGACTGGCAGACCCTAGGAGAAAAGGCAAACAATCAAACAGTGCTGCGGCCGAAGAGGCCCACCATGTCCGGCCCCACCCAGACCCGGTCCCAGGGAGTTCTGCAGAAGGACTCAAGAGCAACAGGAAGCCAACCAAGCAATGGAGAAGAGGGCAAGCAAAGAGGGGTGTAATGCCCCCACCCCACCCCAGGGTCACAATCTGCCCGGTCAAGCAGGTGACAACAGGGGAGAGGGACTTTTCTTTGGTGGCACCCCGCTTGTGGGACTCCCTCCTCAAGGAGGCTTGGTTGACGCTTCCATTAATGCAATTGAGGTGCCAGGAAAGGACCTCTGTATGTTCCTTCCTGGGCTCGTAACCTGTGATGCATTTTCTGTTCCTGCCACAAATAGTTTTAGTGCTGCGTTTTAAGGGTCATGAACAGTTTTATTGCCATGCTTGCCATAAACCACCCTGGAAATCTTGAATTCAAGGGTCGTACAGAAATGTTTTCATTAAGATAAATAAAATAAAATGTTGGAGTACAGTTTTCCAGCTCAAGCCACATGGAAATGAATGGGAACTGTACAACAAGGACCCAGGGGAGGCTGGTGGCTTCCGTGTCAGTCGGGTGGTAAATCCGCTCCGGGTTTCAGTCAGAACCAGTCAGAACTCTCAAGGAGCTCTCCAAGGTGCTTCGCATGGAGCTCACCATGATGGGGTAAATGCTTTGCACCTTGAAGAGCTCCTTGAGAGTTCTGACTGGTTCTGACTGAAACCCGGAGCGGATTCACCACCCCACTGACATCGGAGCCACCAGCCTACAGTGGAAGAAGCACTAACCCCACTGGGACAGTGTTTAATCCTACTCTATTTGCACCAACATTTTGCAGCTCCTTCCATTCTCGGCATTTTCCCTCCCACATCTGTCATCTTCACCAGTGTAACCTTTTAATTTTTCAATGCACAAATATCAGCTTGTTCACTAAAAATCAGCAACCCTCTCCTCCCAAATTTAAATGTGCTCACCCTGGGGCTTGCACTAGAGAGAAGTTAAATAGGCAGATTGCAGCTTTAATACAACTTCCTCAACCTGGTGCTCCTCAACTGTGTTGGACTACAACTTCCATCATCCTGAGCCAGCACACCCAAATTGCCATGCTGGGTGGGATGATGGGATTTGTAGTCTGGCATATCGGAGGGGTGCTGGGTTGGGGAAGGCTGCTTTAGTAGATATTCTCACCGCAGGAAGGCACAAATATGGAAGCCAAATGTAGTGAGGCCATGCTTCCAGTGCCCACTTATTCTTTTCTGTAATGCCATGGCCCTGGTTTCCTACGTGCAGCACTTTTCACAAGCCTGGGACACTGCATTCTGCTTTGATATGGGCTTCTTCCTCCCACTGCAACTGTGCTATTCTTTCATTCTGGGGTATGGATTCAGTGTCGTTATTTTTTTAGGAAAAAACATAATGCGCAAAAGTTGCATGTGGCCAGATGTGTGCCTCTTTCGACACTGCTAATTGTGCAAGCATGTGCAAAAGATTCAAAGTCAGCATGGTGGCAGGGGGGCGGGGGAGCATAGGGAATGTTCCAAAAGATGTCTTTGTTGGAGATGTGCAAAATAAATGGCTCTGTGCAAATTTAAACATGGAGTTGCTCTGTCAAATTAAAAAATGGAGTTGCTGAGAGAGGTTTTTCTTAAATGTGCAGAGGAATGTGTGTGCAATCAGATTTTAATTTTTAAAAAATTAAGATAAACATTGGTGAGGGATGAAAGGCAGGGCAATGCCCACCCGGGATGTGTGAAGTTGCCAAGTGTTAATCCATGCAAATGTGGGGACGTCACAGAGCACCTATCAAGGGGAGGTACTACTTTTCAGATTGAAGAAGCCAGTCGTCCTACAGCACCAACTGGAGCAGGACTGTGCAGTCCCCTGGAACTTAAGTGACCGGTGCAGACAACTCCTTGTGAAGCGACAGGAAGTGGCCTTCCACTTTCACTGGGAAACGCCTGTGGACGTGCAGATCCCCCAGGGGCCCAGCTTCCATCTCACCACCAGTTCCCCTCCTCCCCTCGCCCGCCTCCTTCCTGCTGCAGTTGTCTAGACTCCAGTTTGGGGCTTGTCAAATGTGGGTCGCTGCCCATGCAGCTGCCTACCTGTGGCATTGGACGGGCATTTGTTGTAGACAATCTCACCAGCAGCGGCTTTCTTCCACGTCATCAACGAGACAAACTCATCCTTGCACATCTCGTGGTAGGCTGCGGGAGCAGAAGAGGGAAAAGCTGATGGGCCCGGCAGAGCGGGGCGGCGGTTCCCAAGCCCACAGCCATGAGGAAAGGCCCAGCACGTGGGAGTGCGTGGGGGTGAAATGTGAATGGCCTGATGCGTGAAGAGATGGCCGGCAGAGCAGGGCTGTTCATGTCTGTGCACATATCTATCTATCAGGGGTGCAGAACCCCTTTCAGCCCAGGGGCTGAATCAAGTTTCAGAGAAGCTCTCGGGGGCTGCGTTCCAGTGGTGGGCAGGGCCGGAGGCAAAACAGGCAGGGCCAAGAATACCTGTGTATCTTGGCCTAAAGTTCTTGCTGCCGGTAGCTAAGCGTTTGGAGAGGCATTTCAACCTATTAGAATGGGGAAAGTACTGCCCCAAAGCTGGAAAGCCACCCAATGATTGATGGTTGGGGGAAAGGGGGTGTGGCCAGGGGAAGGGGGTGTGGCTTTATGCGGACCCCAGGAGGGTTCAATTCGGGCCCTGGGCCGAAGCTTCTACACCGCCGGTGTATTTAAATGACGAGTTATCGAACGCTTTGCCTTTGGGGAGGGATGAATGTGTCTCCGCATTTGAACGAAGAGGCAACGTGGGTGGCAGAGGACGTTGCCGTTACAGAAAGAGAACAATCAGAGTGCCAGGCACAGGGACGACGGGCAGGCCTAAGCCCCGGGCCTTCTGGGAGCTGCTCTACTGGCCAGACACAGGCAGCAGGTCAGGCCCCTAAGATTCACAGCGGAGCCAGCTTATCTTGAGGCTTCACACTGCCTGCCAACAGCAAGTGTTGGCATGGAACTTCCTCAGGCCCTTCTATTCTGCAAGAAGCCTGAGCCCCCACTGTCCCAGGCAGCTCATCAAATTTAGCTCCTCTCCTGGGCCATGAGGTTCCTGGTTGAAGCCCCAGAGTCCGTGACGGAGGGCTACTACATCAAGACCATGGGCCAAATCTGGCCTGACTGGCATTCTGATCTGGCCTGCTGGGATTCCCCAGACGGCCATGGCCTGTTCCCCTGGCCCCCGCACCTTTCCTCAGACTGACGAGAGCTTAGGGGTTTCCCGGCTTTTGCATGGTTCTCTTTCTCTCTCTCCTAAGTCCGAGTTACTGGCAGTGGGAGTGTTAAGCGAAAGGAGCTTTAAGCTCGGCTGGGATTTTTGGGATTTTGGCCGTGCCCCCTTTGGCTTTGGCCCCGCCCACCACTGGGGTGCAGATCCCAAAAGCTTCCCTGAGATTGAATTCAGCCCTTTGGCTGAAAGAGGACAAAGAAACTGATCTAGTGGATAAATAAACTGAGTTTGGGGGTGGCGGGGGATCTGAAAGATGGACAGCATGAAACCAACGGAGAGGTAGTGTGCGAAGATGCACATACATAGGCAAGCAACTGCCCAGTCAAGGGACCAGCAGAGAGCAGAGAAGCAGGGGAGGATGGATAGAGGATGGGTTACGATCTCGGCTGACACAGGACTGTTGGAGTCCATGGGTCCATGCTGCAAGGTGTCTTCGTATCAGAGAAAGGGATCCCCTTCCCGAATGACCTGGCCGAGCACTGTGCCTCAGAGGGGACCCGCTCAGAGATGAGGACGTGTACCTGGGCATTTCTTCTCATTGCACGTCTTGACTTCCTCCCCACTGCCCTCGCATGGGTAGCCTTGGACGCCTGTCCCCTGGCACATACGGAAGCGTCTCTGCCAGCCCGTGTCACACGTCTTGGAGCACAAACTCCAGTGGTTCCATGGGCCCCATTTGCTATCAGCTTTAGTTCAGGGAAGGAGAAAGGGAGAACCATTAGGAGATCCTTCCAAACCAGCGTTCGTGCGCACCCACAGACACACACACTTTCTCACACACTCTCTTTCTCATACACTCACACACACTCCCAATATAGATTCATATTAGCTGGAAGACCAGAGAGAATACCAGGGAGATAGAACAATCCCTTCTTTATCACTGGGGTGCAACTGTGCCAGCTGATAATTACTTTAATCAAATATTCCACAAATGATTAAACCCATTTATCAATAATTCAGATCTCATTTAAGCTAAAATGTCCCCTCTCCCCTTCCCAACCAGGCCGTGACCGCAAGGGTGCCCTTAACAAATGGGATTCATTTCTATTCCTCAGGAGGTGTCTTCCTTTCAAGGCTCCGAATTTTGCAGATCTCAACCAGAGATCCTTGAGTGACTGACGGGGTTTAATTTTGCTGTCACCTGTACATGTGAATATGAGAAACGATCCTCAACTGATACCACCAGGGTGGGAAGTCTCAAAGAAGCAGCCTACAGAGACCAGCCTTTCCATGTGGTGCTCTCCAGATGTTTTGGGCTGCAGCTCTCATCAGCCCCAGCCAGCATAGCCAATGAACAGGGATAATGGGACCTGTAGATCGAAAGATCTGGAGGGCACCGCATTGTTGAAAACTGCTGCACACTAAAGCACTCACACATCTGCCATGGCGGTGTTCCACTCCGTTCCTCCCACCAAGCCATCCCAGAGGCTGACAGGCAAGATCTAAAGATCAACATGCATGGTGGTCAGCGAAACCCCTTTTCCTTGGAAGGCTGAGCAAGGGGAGGGCGGCTGAAAGCTCAAGCCAAGGGCGGCGGCAGAAGGCATTTTGTTAAGTAAGTTGCACTTGCAGCCACTGGAGGCATGTTATTTCCAAGAGTCCTGGGAGTTCAAGTGCTTGCTGTTTGCCTATTTACATAATGGCTGCATTTTTATCCCGCTTTTCAGACAATTGTTGTCTCCCAAAGAGACTCAAGTCAATCAAAAAGAGCGACAGGCCCTGCCATCAGGTTTGCAAAGTAAAATGAGAAGACACATGAGGAAAGGGGACTGGAGGGAAAAGGGCAAGGCAAAGGAGGGAGATCAGCTTTTCCAGGCCAAAACAAGGTGGTGAGCTGAAGTGGGTGTTTCAATGCATGTTGGGCCAGGCAGATCTCCCCTTGCTGGTGTTCTTGCTTGAACAGCAATTGGAAGCTCTTGTTCTTTAGGCCACTGGATAGGGCCAGAGCGCTCTTTCCTCGTCCTTCTGCAGTCCCAGCAGGCAACTGTCAGCTGGAATGGGCGCTCTTTCTGGCAGGGGGCAGAAGCGAGCTCCCTGCAGCTGCAGCTTCTCTGGCTGATGGATGGGCCAGGTTGGTTTCCCCCTTGGCTTGATGTTATTCCTAAGGGAAAGCAGGGGGGCGGGAACAGCCTCCTAATGGCCCCTGGCAGACGGCAAACGCCAGAGTCAACTTTCTAGTCCCAGGGACACGCTCTGTCGAAGCCAAATATGTTATTATTGTGATCTAACAGTTAATTAACATCTGTCTCCTTGTCATGGCTGGATCACTTCCTGCTGAGGTTTAGACTCATGGCAGCATTCCCCCTCTGCAAGGGTGGGGGATCTATTAAAATGGTCCGCCCCCAGAGATTAATGGATTCCGATGGATTCCAGAGGGCTCTGGGGGATTTTCCTGCTGGTATGGCTGGTGCTCCTGTCGAAGCCCAGGTCGCTCTGTGGAATGCAGAGATGACTCGGGCGGTTGACACGATCGCGCCCAAGCGCCCTCTCCCTCTGCACAGAGCCCGGCCAGCTCCTTGATAGACACCTGAGCTGAGGGCAATGAAGCAAGAGGGGAGACGGCTAGAACGCAGGTGGAGGAAAACTCGTGCGGAGTCTGACCGAGCACAGGTTAGAGCTCACCATCGAGCCTACTCTGTGGCGGTGAGGGTGGCAAGGAGCCAGTTCTTCCCACCAGCATTGCATCTTCTCAGTGTCGTCCAGCAGAGCTTTTCCAAAGTGGTTCATGGCCTGCTCCATTCTGGGCCAGGGAGAGAAACTGTGGCACCCTTGGTAGCATGCTGTGATGGGTTTGCACGGCACTTTGAAGATAAAGTCGCTCAGATCCATCATGATTTGGACATGATTAATGCAGTTCCATTAGTAGAGGGATCCAGAGCACAGTCTGGTCCAGTTTTATTGGATGAGTTTCAGTTATTGAGGCCTGAGGATGCAGGCACCATGCTTGGCCAAGTCTGGCTGACCTCCCATGTAGGGATGGTGGAGAATTCCGCCACGGATTTCAGTGAGGCCGAATGCCAGTGCATTCGGCCCCCCAAAATCCATGGTGGAACGGCCTCCTGCCCCCCCGTGGAATCCCCCCAGGAAGGCACTTACCTGGGGTGGATGCAGCGGATTCGGCAGCGGCAGTTCTGGTGGCGGCGGCTGGTCTCCTGGCCGGCTGCGGCCGGGCTGCTGCCGCTGCCACTGCCGTCCTTGAGGCTGTGATAGGCTATGTAAAAATTTACGTAGCCTATCATGGCTAACCCCCCGCCCCAAATACCCAGCGTACGCAAATGGCGGTGGCTATGGCGGCCGCCACTTGCGTTCCCTATTTTTCGCCGATTTATCTTACGTAAATATTTACGTAAGATAAATCGGAGAAAAATAGGGAACGCAAATGGCGGCCGCCATAGCCGCCGCCATTTGCGTACCCTGGGTTTTTTTTGGGGGGGGTGGGTTAGCCGTGATAGGCTATGTAAATTCTTATGTAGCCTATCACGGCTGCCTGACTGGATGCAAATGGCGGCCGCTAGGGTGGCCACTGTTTGCGTCCGCAGCAGCCCGTCCGCGGCCAGAAATCTGGCTGCGGACAGCCTGGAGCCGGCCGTCGAGGGTTCAGGGGGGGAGGACCGGATCACCTCCCCCCCGTCGAGGATTCCGGGGGGAGGGACGGAGCGCCTCCCCCCCCACCGCGAAAGATTCCGCGAAAAGGTAAGTGAGTTTCGTACATCCCTATGTCCCATGTGCTCGACCCTTGCCCCTCATGGCTTATTACTTTAAACAAGGAGGGGATATCCAGCTGGGTCAGGAGGCTGTACATTCCTCCTTGAGAGAGGGAGTGGTGCCGGCCTCTTTAAAAGAGGCAGCAATCAGGCCACTCCTGAAAAAGCCTAATTAGAAAAAGCTAATTAGACCATTTATGCCTGCAATTTTGCATAGATGGCACTATTTATGGCTGCCATTTCATGCAAAATGGCCATTTATGTAAAAAGCTTACTGGCAGTTTCCCACAAAATAGCGGCTTGCAGGACGCTGGGGATCCCCGAGCTTACCTGACTCGGTGCATGCCAAGTCGGGCAAGCTCAGGGGTCTGCGGACTGGTGTCCACAGGGCTGAGCGGGAGGATGTCTGCCAGACCTCACCCCTTCCTGGACTTCCACAACATCCCTCTCTAGCTGCAATGCAGAGAGCCCAGACCCTGGCAGGATATGAAGGCCCTGAAGCCCAGACATTTCCTTCTTAGTTATGGCACTATATCCTGGCTTTCCCCAAGGAGCTCAAGGTGGTGCATGGCATATGTGGTTGTCATTCCCTCATTCTATCCTTACAATGACCCTGTGAAGTAGGCTAGGCTGAGATAGTGACTAGAGTAAGGTTCACTAGCAACCTTCATGGTTGAGTGGGGATTGGAACTTGAGTCTCCCCACTCTTAGTCTTAGTCCAACACTCTAAACCAGCCTTCCCCATCCCAGTGCCCTTCAGTGCACTGGACTACAACTCCCAGAATCCCCCAGCCAGTTATGCTGTAGCCTGTGCAGCAGGAGGGCACCAAGTTGAGGAAGGTGGCTCTAATTATTACACTACATGGCACTAGGGATGTACGAAAGTCATTTACCTTTTCGCAGGGGTGCTTCGCGGTGGGGGGGAGGAGCTTCGCTTCTCCCCCCGAAGTTCAGGCGAGGGGGGGGAGTTGTCCCGCCTCGCCCAGCCGAAATACAGGCCGGGGAGAAGCGCCCCGCTCCCCGGCCGAGAAACAAAGTCTAAAAAACAAAACAAAAAAAACACACCCCGTGATAGCCTACATAACGATTTACGTAGCCTATCACGGCTAGATTTCCAAAGTCAGCCGTGATAGGCTACGTAAATTGTTACGTAGCCTATCACGGGTGACTTTGAAAAAAAAAAGAAAAAAGTGCATACGCAAATGGCAGCGGTCTATGGGCGCCGCCATTTGCGTTCCTTATTTGGTCCTGGTAGTCTACGTAAAGATACGTAAATCTTTACGTAGACTACCGGGACCAAATATGGAACGCAAATGGCGGTACCCATAGGCCACTGCCATTTGCGTACGCACTTTTTTTTTTTCCAAAGTCACCCGTGATAGGCTACGTAACGATTTACGTAGCCTATCACAGCTGACTTTGGAAATCTAGCCGTGATAGGCTACGTAAATCGTTACGTAGCCTATCACGTTTTTTTTTTTTTAACACTTTGTAATGGCGGCGGCGGCAGCCTGTCGGAAGACCGGCTGCCGCCCCCGCCACCGACGAAAGGCTGACAAACCGCCGCCGGGACCCGCCGCCGGGAGGGACGTTCGCCAAAGGTAAGTCCCATCCTGGGGGGGGGCGGAGAATTTCACCGCCGATTTCGGGGGGCTGAATGCGTTGGTGCTCGGCCCCCCGAAGATTCGGGGAGAAATTCTCCGCCATCCCTACATGGCACTGGATCTCAGTGTGGTTTTGACTAACCAGCCAATTTCTTCGCAATAGGCTTTTCAAGTTACTATTAGTCTGAAGTAGGGATGTACGAAAGTCACCTTTTAACGAAATTTATTCGAGGTGGGGGGGAGGCACTCTGTCCCTCCCCCCAAAATGCTGGCCGGGGCGGGAGGCGCTCCGTCCCTCCCCCCCGAAATGCTGGCCGGCCGGCTGCGCTCCACAGGGATTCTGAGGAGCCGCCGGCCGGTTCCGCCAGCGGCCGGACATCCAGCCGCTGGCTAGCAGGGATGCAAATGGCGGCGGCCGTAGCCGCCGCCGTTTGCGTCCCTGCAGTCAGCCGTGATAGGCTATGTAAATGTTTACGTAGCCTATCACGGCTGATTTAAAAGAGAAAAAAAAGCGTGTACGCAAATGGCGGCGCCCATGGGTGCCGCCATTTGCGTTCCTCATTTTGGCACGTCTTAGTGTACGTAAACATTTACGTAGACTAAGACAGCGAAAATAAGGGGAATACAAACAGCGTAGCGTCTACGCTGTTTGCGTTCCCCTTATTTTCGCTGTTTTAGTCTACGTAAATGTTTATGTAGACTAAGACGTGTAAAATAAGGAATGCAAATGGCGGCGCCTATGGGCGCCATTTGTGTACGCGCGCTTTTTTTTTCTTTTAAATCAGCCGTGATAGGCTACGTAAACATTTACGTAGCCTATCACGGTGTTTTTTAAAAATCTAGGCGTCATAGGCTACGTAAATCTTTACGTAGCCTATCACGTTTTTTTATTTGTTTTTGTTTTTTTAACTGGAAATGGTGGCGGTGGCAGCTGGTCGGAAGACCGGCCGCCGCAGCCGCCACTGCTGAACCGCCGCCGCCAGGAAGATCCGCCGAAGGTAAGTCCCATCCTGGGGGGGGCGGGGGGGCAGACTGTTTTGCCACCAATTTCGGGGGGCTGAATGCGCTGGCATTTGGCCTACCCGAGATTCGTGGCGAAATTCTCTGACATCCCTGAAGTAGGGATGCTGGAGAAATCCGTTTTGGGTGTGGAGTTTAACAGGTTTTCCTAGGCTTGGCCCCCCAGACTTCATTTTGGTTCCTGCTGTGGTGCCCAACTCAATCTGCCCCAGGAATTTTGCGCATTGGGGGGGGGAGGTTCTGCAATTTTCGCAAATGTCCAAACAATTTGTGCAAATTACGGCTGAATTTGCACATATTATGGCCAACTTCATGCATATCACACAAATTATGGCCAAATGTGCATAATTGGCGGAAGTTCGGCTGTAATTTGCGCAAACTGAGGATTTAAAAAAAAATGTGTGAAAAAGTTTCGCACAAAGAGTTAGGGGAATAGGCCGCAGCTACGCTCACAGATGCAAATTGAGTCGTACACACTGTGGAACTCCGTTGAGCCAAAGAAAAACCAGATTTCCCAGCGACAGACATCCCAGTTCTGAAGTGATGAACTGGGACTTCAAGAGGGAGGGGAAACATCTTCCAAAATAGCAATAGGCCTGTCACAAGACTGGCCTAACCACCAGCTAGTCAGGATCAGTTCTGGGTTCAAGTCCCACCTTACAGATTCACCATGTGGCTGCTGGAGCAAGCCAAACATTCATCCACTGCAAACCAGAAGCAACAGCACCCTACCCTGCAGGGTCTGTGAAAGAACCAACACCCCAAAACACTTTTTCAACCTGAAAAAGGGACAACCGAGAAAAGCAGAAATTGCTCTGATCACTTGTGAGAAAGAGCTGAAGGGATCCAGTGCCCCTAGCAACCAGTTCTCGGCACATCCACCTCCTGGATTCTCACCTCAGGCCCCAGGCCCCAGTTGTCACTCTTCCATAAAAACTGGCAAATGAAAATTGATGCTGGGGGGCGGAGGGGAAGGTAGCAGCCAGGGGCCATCTGTCACTGCCTCCGGATGACTGGCATCTCTGAACCTGCCGTACTACGAGCGTTGACTTTATGGAGAGCAGCTGTCGCTCCAGACAGACTGGCAGAGCAGGGCGCTTACGTCAAGGCCTGCCTTGCCAGGCTCCAGCTCAGAGATGACAACCCGGGACCTGGGCGGGAGCAACGCAAGGGTCTCTGGCACAGTTTCGAATTGGGATCCTAAAGCCAAGAGAGCTGCACCTCTCGTACAAGGAAAGGCCCCAGGACTGGCAAACACCCCTGGGCTCTGATGGTATGCATGATATATGTAGGTATGATATTTTCCAACTGCCCAATAACAGACGTTCTGTGGGCAGATTGCAAAAAGTAAAAAGAATCATGGCTCCAATCCAACATAGCGCATATGTAAACTTTTCAGAAAACCTGGCAGAAACGCCTCATCGGTGACTCTTCTCCAAGTGACCCTGCCTTTGGAGATTACGTGTGCAGCCTTCGCGAAAAGGCCTTTTAGGGTGCGCCACCACATCTGTGGAATGCTCTCCTCGGCAAAGCTCACCCCTGCACCTGCGCCGATGTCCGTTCACCACCAGGTGAAAACTTTGTTTCCCCCGACTTTCAAAATACGAGCTCAGTGGGTTTCACTGCATGGGCAGCATTTCTGCTGTTCTAACTTGGTTGTTTTAACTATGCTGCTGTCACTTTTGCTTTGTAAAACGTTTCACGATTGTTTTTAAGAGTTTTAGCTGACTGGGAGCCAATCTGAGAGCGACGTCAATAGGGCAGGGTATAATTTTTTAAATAAATAAATATTCCGACTTCCTCTGACTGTGGGCAGCTGGACCCGAAAAGAGACCTTGATCCAGAGGCTGCCAAGTGCGGGAGCTGATGTTGCACACACTTATTTCCTTTTCTGTCTGAAGAGGGTGCCGAGGCCTTAACGCATACGCACCCCTATTATTATTTTAAATGTAATGTATATATTATCATGTATTAAATCTAAATGTATATATCGTTATTATAAATGTACTAATAATAAATAGAACCCTAAGGGCACACACATGCAAGAAGCTTACTTGGGCTTAGGCCGTAAAGTTCCTGGTTCAAAGCCTAATACATCCTACCTAATGGCTTTCTTACTTCTGGAAGGAGAAGAAGAGACAGGGTTCTCCAATGACTCTGGAAGATTTTATATGCTTGTTTGTTTTCCACCTTTCCTCCATGGAGCCCAAGGTGGCTTACGGGATCCTCTTTCTCCATTTTATCCACATCACAACCCTGTGAGGTAGGTTAAGCTCAGAGTCAGAGACGGGCCCAAACTCACCCAAGCGAGCTTCATGGCCGAGTGGGGACTAGAACCTGCATCTCCCGAGTCCCAGCCCAACACTCAAGCGCGACACCACATTGGCTCTGGAGTTCTCCGCAGCAGCTGGACAACTGCCAATGCGCTTCTTGTCTACTCCCCAAAGAACTCAAGAGCTGGGTGGAAAGCAACCGATCCATACCCACAACAAAATGTGCCCGCCCCCAACCAGCATGCTGGGGATTCTCACCTCCAGGGGGCTTTTGGCCCTGTAGTTTTTCTGGTGCCCTGAGTGACCGAACCTTCTTCTATTTCCCCTTCCCCTATGGACAGAGATGTCGTGTGGGTCCCTTACCTGGGCATTCTGGGTTGTAACACTCCCTGGCGTCGGCGTGAGCCCCTTTGCACTCCACCCAGCCATGAGCCGAGACGCTGCATTTGCGGGTGCGCTGCTGAGTCCCGTTGGAACACGACACAGAGCAGCGGCTCCAGGACCCCCAGTCAAGCCACTGGCCTTCCACTGTCATGGAGAAACAGAGGGGGGAAAGACCCATCAGTGCATGGTGGGGCAGCTGGGGGTGGGGTGGGGAGAGATACATGGAGCTGCCCCTCCTGCTCTTAATTCAACCAGCCCTCGTTATCCTCTCATCTAGCTCCCTACTCTGCGGCAGGATCCTCTGAAAACCAACCCACGTTTACCCCATACATTTTGCTCTCTTCCAGCATCGTCGTTCACCCAGGTGCCCATTGTTAGAAGTTACCTGTCCACAAGGAACAGCATGGCAATGCCCCTGAGATGGCTCCTGCAAGCAAGGCAAGCCATGCACCACGGGGAGGGGGGAGGGAAGAAGGGGGAGGGAAGAAAAGGCGAATCAAAGGAAAAGGAAGGCGAGCCGAAAGGCAAACATGATTTTGACAAAACGATGGTGCGTGTTTAGATTCCAAGGCTAGAACTATCCATTATGTTCAATGGGCAGCTCTTGCCAAAATGGCAAGCATGTGCCTTGTTCACTCTCCGTCACGTCCCGTGCTTTACTTGCCCGTAGCCTGATGCAACAGCATTGTGTGTTTCCACATGCCTCACCAGCGGCAGCTAATGGTGAGAGGCAGGGAAACACAAAACCAATTGGCATCAGGGCATGGCTGCCTTGCTGAGCAGCGAGAGGCCCTTGGGCCAAATCTAACCCCTTCTCTGGTCCCTTAACTGACAACTGACAGGCACAAGCGGGGTGCGGAGCAGCAGGCCTCTATAGCAAGAGGATTTGGGGGGTCCAGAGCTGTCACCTTGGCCCACCGCTGGTGACTACACAGTTAACCTGACTAGGGATGGCATGGGTGCCCGATTCCATCCAGGAATCTGGCGGAACCACCTCTGCCCGCACCCCCGAGTCCTGCTTGCCGAGGCCCTGCTTCCGCTCACCCCCTGCCCACAAGCAGCCCAGACTCACCCCGGTGGTCTTGACAAGCTTTGCGGGTGCCATCTTTGAAAAATAAAATGGCAATAGCAAAAATGCACGTATGTATATATAATATGCGCATTTGCAAAAGTGCGCATTTTCATGCATACACTAATATGTGCATTTTTATGATCGCCATTTCATTTTTCAAAAAATGGCAACCGCGGAGCTTGACGAAGCCACTGGGGTGGGTGCGGGCTGCTTGCCAAGCATGAGAGAGGCTTGAGCGTGGTCCGCGGACTGGCAAGCAGGGGCAGGGGGGCGCCCGGAGTACCTGGACGGGGGTGGGTTCGCACATCCCTAAAGCTGGCCCTCTAGGAAATCCAGTCCTTGAGGTTTCAGAGAGAATTGGAAAGAGGATTGAATGCATGCTTCCATCTTCACCACCAGCAGCTGCGTCTTAAATGTGACAAGACGTTCCGGCCTAAGCATGAAACAAAACACGCTCACTGACATTTCAGTTCCTTGGCCAGAGCCGAGTGGGGACTCTCTGTGGTACACACACAGCCTCTATAACTGTTAACTGGTATGCCTAGCAGGGAAAAAAAGGAAAAAGCAAGTCGCTATCTCTCATGTTTGCAGGAAAATGTTTGAAAAGGAGCGGGTGTGCCTGTGAAAGGTGCCGAAACCAGGGAAGGCGTTGAAAAGGCTTCCAGCTGTCAAGGAGGTGGGGCTTGGAGGCCCTGCTGGCATGACCAGCATTAGCTCAGGCCTCCCTTGGTTCTGGCTTCCCTCCCGTCTGTCCCCAGTAGCCATGTCTCCTCTCAGGATTCTATGACTCCTTGTCTTCATGGCTGCATTATCTGGAAACAGAGAACTGAGGTAGAAAATATAGAACTGGGTGGGAGAGGTTTCACAAACCGCAACCTGGAGGATGTCCTGGGGGGTCTGGGCAGAGGGCCACCCCTGGGATTGTGTATGGGAGGGGGTATCTCATGAAAGGCCCCTCCGTGGGCCTGAGACCTTGGAAAGGGCAGGGTGGAGGAAAATGAGAATCCTCTCATGCTGACAACTGGGACACCAACACTGAGAGAGGGATCAGTTCAGGCAGGAGGCAGAACCACAGGAAGAACTCCAGAAATGCTGGATCAGGGCCCTGGGCCAAAGTCCAGCAAACAGGGATCTCCCAAGCCAGAGATCCGCAGCTGCTCCTCCCCCAAGACTGCAACCTCTCAGCCAGATACCACCAAGGGGAGGGCAAGATCCTCAGCCCCATGGGTCTCACGCCCCACAAAGTCCACTCACTGATGTAAGCGGCACGCCCACCGAGAGACAGCGGATAGGAATGCCAGGTTCTAGGCCAGAGGTCTGCCCCTTTAAGGCTCTCCACTCCTAAGCGAGGGGGTGGAGCCTGGGAGGCCAGGGGCCATATAAAAGGGCTCTGCTGAAGCTTAGCAGTCATTGGAACAAGTCAGCTGAGCTCTGCCTCTGGTCCTGGAAGACTTGTGGCCAAGCCCCTTACTCATCATCTCCTGCCCTGGACTTGCTGGCCTATCGTCCTCCCACACCCATCTGTGGGTGGGGATGTTGCAGATGCCCGACTGGGTCTGGGAGTCTGTTGTGCTCCCCTGTGCCTGCACCCCTGGACTGCACCTGCCGAGACCATGTCTCACTCGGTCCTGCTTGCGCCCTCCCGGACGCTCCCCGCACTCACCTGGACCCATCCAGCAAGTGCCTGCCAGCAAGTGCCCAGATGTGCAAATCCACCCCCGTCTGATCGGTGGGTGCCCGTTGAAGCGCCGCCCCCTTCGAGCCCCCGCCCGGACCCGCACTTGATCCCCCACGAGCTCGGTGAGCCTCCCACGGTCCCATCCCGTCCGGCAAGTGCCCACCATTTTGCCAACTTGTTTTTTTACAAAAGAAGGGAGCTCAGAAAATGGCGCATATTTAAATATGTGCACATTTGGCCCGGGAAAGCTTCATTATGCCTCTAATATTGCGTAGATGATGCTTTCCCGGCCCGAATGTGCGCATATTTAAATATGCAGTTTTCTGAGCTCCCTTTTTTCATAAAAAACCAAGGCAGCAAAATGGCGGGCACTCGCTGGACGGGATGGGACTGTGGGTGGCTCCCTGAGCTCGTGGAGGCTCGAGTGCGGGTCTGGGGGGGGGGCTCGAGGGGGGTGGCGCTCCAGCGGGCACCCGCTGATCCGATGGGGGAGGATTTGCACATCTGTGGGTTCTGTCCCACCCATGACTGGACACTGACCAGTGCAAAGGGGCAATGGTGGCTCTGCGGAGACAGTGGGCACCTTGCCAACAGTAAGGCTCTGGCAAATGCCGGCTGTAGGCTAAGGTAGAGGACTAGCAGGGAGGGGGCCAGTGGCAGCTCTGTGTTATGAGCGAGCCATTCTGCTGTGCTTCAGCTCCCCGGTCTGGTCCTCAATAAGCCACCGGCTACCCCTCTACCCCAGCTTTTTCGGAAAAGGCTTATCTGCCCGCCTCCCTGTCCTCATTATCCTGCGGGCCACCTCTCCAGTTTTGGACTCCTTTCCTGCACTCAGAGGCTTCACGCTTGCCTCTTCGTGTTCCTAGCTAGCCAGAAATTCTTCTCCGCTGCTGGGAGCTGGTCCTGCCAACAGCCAGAAGAGACCCTGCCGTGTCTGACGCAGAGATGCCTTTGCAAGGAGCCTCATGCAGCACAGGAGGCCGACAGAAGCACGGGCAAAATCAATTGCTCCGAAGGCCTCCCTGACATAGGGACCAGTCCAGCGAGGCAGGTGTCGCTCCCAGCAAGGTCATGGGACGCCGCTCACCCCCACCACCTTTTCTGTTTCTGTGGCTCGAGGTGCCTTGGCAGCCCACAGTAAATGGCTGGTGAGCAGCATGCGGCCCAGGAGGCTGCATGTTCTACAAGCCTGGCCTGTACTCTTGCCCTGGGAAGCACGCAGTGCCCAGCGGACAGGAGTGGCGTAAGAAAGACAGACAAAACAGGAAGCAGCCTCAGTTTCCAGGAAAAACCTAGGCGACCAGTGAGAGTCGTGGCCTCCTCAGTAGGGATGTACGAAAGTCACTTACCTGGTCTCGCAGCTTGCTTCGTGGTGGGGGGGAGGCGCTTCGCTTCTCGCCCGGCCAAAATTCAGGCCGGGGGGGGGAGGCTTCCCGCCTCGCCCGGCCGAAATTCAGGCCGGGGAGAAGCGCCCCGTCTCCCCGGCCACGAACTTCAAAGAAAAAAAGAAAAAAAACCCCGTGTTAGGCTACGTAACGATTTTTGTAGCCTATCACGGCTAGATCTGCAAAGTCAGCCGTGATAGGCTACGTTAATCGTCACGTAGTCTATCACAGGGGCATGTTTTTGTTTTGCTTTTAGTTTTCTTGTAATGGCGGCGGCGGCAGCCAGTCGAAAGACCGGCTGCTGCCCCCGCCCCTGACAAAGACCTGCCGAACCGCTGCCGGGACCTGCCGCCAGGAGCGACATTTGTAAAAGGTAAGTCCCATCCTGGGGGGGTGGCGGAGAATTTCTCCCCGAACCTTCGGAGGACCGAATGCGTTGGCACTCGGCCCCCCAAAGTTTCGGGGAGAAATTCTCCCCCATCCCTGCTCCTCAGTCAAGCCAGAAACAGGCCACAGTCTGCCAATGTTTGGTTCTGCTAAAGCAGGCAGAAAAATAGGGGGCAGAGACACACCAAAATGCCAGGAGTCAGTGGGGGCTGGTGGCACCGATGCCAGTGGGCAGTGAATCCACTCCAGCTTTCAGTCAGAACTCTAAAGGAGGTATCCAAGGTGCTCCACTCCAGGTTTCAGTCAGAACCAGCCAGAACTCAGAGCTTAAAGAGTTTAGATTTTGGACTGAAACCCGGAGTGGAGTCACCACCACCAGCCTCCACTGCCAGGAATCCAATAAAGGTTTATCATAGAATCAGATTGGGAAGGTATCTTGGGAGGTCTTCTAGTCCAAACCCCTGCTCAATGAAATGTAGGATGCAACAGCAGCATCCGTCCAGCCTCTGTTTAAGTACCGACAATGAAGGAGTTCTGTTCCACTGCTGAACAGCTCTTACCATTAGGAAGCGTCCAGTACAGAACAGAGCAGTCCAATTACTTCCCTTGATCTAGACACTATGCTCCTGTTAATGCAGCCGAAGAGTGCATTAGCTCTCTTAGCAGCCGCATCACACTGCTGGCTCATATTCCACTTGTGATCCACTAAGTCGCCTAGGTCCTTTTCACATGTACTGCTGCCAAGCCAGGTTTCCCCTTTCCTATACTTGTGCCTTGGGGCGGGGGGGGGGGGGGGGCTGTACCTAAATGCAAGACTTTACATTTGTCTCTGTTGGATTTCATCATTTTGGTTCCTGGAGAGGAAACACAGGGGCTGGAACCTCTAGAGTGGTGAGTGTTGTTGCTTTGGACATCTAGGCCTCCCCAGTCGTTGCTGCTGCATCAAGTGGGGAACGCAGAGCAAATTAAAACTGAGTAGACTTAGGGGTGTACGAAACACTTACCTGGTTCCGCTGGGGCCATCCGCGGTGGTGGGTGCTCCGTCCCCCCCCCCCCCGGATTCCTTCCCGGCCAGCTCCGCTCCAACTCCACGGAGCCGCCGGCCGCAGCCAGAATTCCGGCCGCTGCTTTGCTGCTGCGGCCGCTACGCCGGCCGCCATTTGCGTGGCTGCTAGCTGTGATAGGCTACGTAAGTAATTCCGTACCCTATCACAAAAAAGGCAGCCACACAAATGGCGGCTGCTATGCCATTTGCGTGGCTGCCTTTTTTGTGATAGGCTACGTAAGTAATTACATAGCCTATCATGGCAAAGAGCAGGGGTGCAAATGGCGTAGCGGCCGCCATTTGCGCCCCTGCTCTTTGCCATGATAGGCTACGTAAGTAGGTATTTTCGTAGCCTATCATGCTATAGCAGCCACACAAATGCGGCCGCAGCAACCTGGCAGCAGCCGGGAGACCAGCCAGAGGAGCTGCCGCTGCCACATCCGCTGGAGCCGCATCCGCCACCAGGTAAGCTCCGTCCCGGGGGGATTCCGCAGGGTGGCAGTGGGGGGTAGGCCGTTCCACCACAGATTCCGGGGGGCCGGATTCTGAAGAATCCAGCCTCACTGGAGACCATGGAGGAGTTCTCTGACATCCCTAAGCAGACTACAGATACCTGTGTGAGCTGGGGATGCTGCATCTGCTCCTCATTGCCCTGTAAGATCTTTGACTGACCCAGGGCCGTTGCCCGTTTTCAGCTGAGAGGAATCTCTTGGCCTGCACTTCTGGGGCAGGGTGTCAAGCTTCCTGGCCCTGGCACTGAACAGTGAGGCAACAGAAACCCAACGTGCAATCCACGAAGTCTTTATTCAGTTTAAACACGTCTTCACACCTGTAGGGTCTGTGAAAGCTAAGAGCTGTCCTCTGAGCCTAATTAGCTAAATGAAGCAAAGGAGTTTTCTATTGACTAAATGAACGGTTTCCCGCTGTGCCTGGCAGGCTTTTACTGGGCTCCTCCTTCAGTGAGGGTCATCTTGACCCAACATGTGACATGCAGGCAAGCAGGAGGACCACCTCCCACCTCCCTGCCACTCCACCTGCTTAATCCTGTGGTGGACTCTGGGAGTCTGTCAATTCTTGTGCTCCCTCCCCCTCTGACAAAGGTTGAGTTCACGGGGTGGGGGGGGGGAGATGGTCTCTGACCCTGGGCGTCCTGTTCGATAAGCTCCTGGAAGATTCATCCCTGGCTCCTGGAGAGTCTTGGGGAATTTCTTTCCCCACTCTCTGTCTCGATTGTGCTTCTTCTAGCTCTGCCTCCGAATATGACACCAAACCAGGGAGCCTGGGCTCCATCCGGGCACCAGAGCACATCCAGAGGGCCTGTCACAGCAGCTGTCAGGTGCGCTGCCAGCAGAGCTGACCCTGAGGTGAGCCACACCAAAGGAGGACCACCCCTCTGGGTGTTGCCAATTCGGGTACGCGTGAAGGCAGCACTTTCTGTGGCTTGCACAATGGGAGCTGGAAGGCTGGTTTAGAATAGTCCTTCCCTGTGTGAGAGACGGGGCTGCCGGACAAAGGGCTGTCCCCGTGTGAGAGCCAGGAAAAGGCGGAGAAAAGGTCTCACAGTTATTGGTGTGGGGTGCCAGTATATTAGTTTTTAGCATCACATTAGGAGAGTTCCTACAGCTTGAAATCTGCACTTTATTACTCCAGCAGCATTGCTCTTGCTCTTTAATGCTATCTTGTTCCAGCATTTCATTGCCACAGTACTTGTATTGAGGCCTCACTTGTATTGACTCTGCATTTTAGGGTTCTAGCTGACTGCACTTTGGTTTACCTTCTGTGCAGCAGTGTTTTAGGCTCTAGCTGCTCTTTGCATTCTGGGATGTTACATTTTATTCTGCTCTTCTGTCTTTGCACTCAGTCACGTAACAGTGCGTGTAGGGATGGCAGAGAATTCCGCCATGGATCTCGATGAGGCCGAATGCCAGTGCATTCGGCCCCCCGAACTCCGTGGTGGAATGGCCTGCCACCCCCCCGCCACCCCCCGCGGATCCCCCCCAGGACGAGACTGACCTGGGGCGGATCTTCCAGGTGGCGGCGGCTGCCGGTCTTCCGACTGGCTGCCGCCGCCATTTCCAGTGTTAAAAAAAAAAAGACGTGATAGGCTACGTAAATCTTTACGTAGCCTATCACGTCTGACTTTAAAACAAAAACGCGCGTACGCAAATGGCAGAGGCTATGGCTGCCGCCATTTGCGTTCCTTATTTTGGGCCGTCTTAGTCTACGTAAATATTTACGTAGACTAAGTCGGCGAAAATAAGGGGGAACACAAATAGCGTCCGCTACGCTATTTGCGTTCCCCTTATTTTTGCTGTCTTAGTCTACGTAAATATTTACTTAGACTAAGATGGCCCAAAATAAGGAAAGCAAATGGCGGCAGCCATAGCCGCCGCCATTTGCGTACGCGCGTTTTTGTTTTAAAGTCAGACGTGATAGGCTATGTAAAGATTTACATAGCCTATCACAGCTGACTACAGGGATGCAAACGGCGGCTATGGCCGCCGCCATTTGCATCCCTGCTAGCCAGCGGCTGCTGGCGAAGCTGGCTGGCGGCTCCGCAGAATCCACGCGGAGCAGAGCCAGCCAGCCAGGATTCCGCGGGGAGGCACAGAGCGCCTCCCCTCCCGACGAGGATTCCACAGGGAGGGACGGAGCGCCTCCCCCCCTAGCGGAACCCGGCGGAGCCAGGTAAGGCCAATTTCATACATCCCTAAGTGCATGCCCAGGCAGTGCAGTTTTGGGGAAGGGAGGTCAGGGTGCACCGCTTTCAGTGATCACAGGCAGGGGAGGGAGATATGGTGCAGGGGGTCTGATAAGCCCACAGAGAGGAAGCCTCTCAGAGGTGTCCCTCTTCTGGTCCTTCCCCCGACCAAGGGTTGCCTTGTCAACTCGCCCTCTGGTCTTGTGGTGCTGCTTTTGAATGCCAGGTCAGTCCACAATAACACCTCTGTTATCCATAATTTAATCACAGATTAAGGGGCCAATCCAGCACATATAAGAGAAACCTGGGTGGATGGATTGGGAGGAGGAGATCTTTCCCAAGTTTGCCCATGTGGGTATGTGATACGGAACTAAGGATGGCGCGGGTGCCCAGTTCCATCTGGGAATCCGGCAGAAAACCTGCCCAAGCCCCCAAGCCCTGCTTGCCGAGCCCCTGCTCACCCCCTGCCCAGCTTGCCAAGCCCCTGCTCACCCCCTGCCCAGCTTTCCGAGCCACCCACACTTACCCGGCAGCAACGTCAAGCTCCACAATCACCATTTTGGGGGGGGGAAATGGCGATTGAGAAAGGGCGCATACTTGCATATACACAACATGGGGGCGTGAATAGCCCATATATGCAAGATTACACGCAAGCAATTGCCTGTAATCTTGCCCGTATGGACTATTCAGGGCCCCATTTTGCATTTATGTGAATATGTGCATTTTTGCAAATGCCATTTTATTTTTCAAAAAATGGCAACCACGGAGCTCGATGAGGCTGCCCAGGTGCGTGCCGGCGGCTTGGCGAGGAGCTTGAGCACAGGTCTGGGTGTGTGCGAGAGGGTGCAAGGGCTGGGCGGATGCCTGGAGAACCAGGAGTGGGGGCCACCCGCCCATTCCTGTGCAGAACCAGCATCGGCAAGAGGTGCCTCAATCATATATATTGCAGACAAGCTGGAGAGGGTTCAGAGAAGGGCAATGGAGATGATCGGGGACTGGAAACAAAGCACTATGAGGAGAGACTGAAAGAGCTGGGCATGTTTAGCCTTGGGAAGAGAAGACTGAGGGGAGAGAGGATAGCGCCCTTTAAGTACCACGAAAGGCTGTCATAGAGAGGAAGGCCAGGATCTCTTCTCCATCATCCCAGAGTGTGTGTGTGTGGGGGGTTGAACCTCAGAGGGGGGACTGCGACCCCAAGCAGGCTGGATTTGGCCTGAGGTTCTGCACCCCTATTTTAGTGCTAAAGGGACAAGCCTGGCTGAGCCATGGGCTCGTGTGCCCCCCTCCTTCACCAGCACCGTTGCAAGGATTTTAGAAGGTTTGTTCAACTAACTGCAGATACTCATTTTCAGCAAGAAAAAAAAAATTCCAATGGAGCAGATGTCTGTGTGGGTGCGTGGTGGAACATTCAACCACGCAGTTTCCTCCATGTTTAGCAAGAACTTGACTATTTCTCCCCCACCCCACCGCACCCCCAGTACCATCTCTGAGGTGCAAAGTTACCCTGAGTTGATTTTCCCTGTCTCCCCTCTGCAGGTGTTGAAAAATCACAAATTAATCACATCCTGAAAAATGAAGGAAAACCATGCTTTCAAACCCTATCACACATTGGTGCTCCCACACGACCCGCTTTAGCATGCTCAGAAATGACTTCGTGAATTGGGCCTATTGGTACCTATTGGTTCAGATGGAAGTCGATGGATAAATGATCTTTGAGAGACTAGGAAAAATTGCGTGGGGGTGGGAGGAGGGTTGAGGGACGGGAGGACATCCAAGGAGCTGGTCACAGAGCGTGACATTGCAGGGCTTAGTCTGCACCTCGGGCCCCTCACAGGCCTTCCCGCTGGTGAGTGGAGCAATGCACTGCCGCATTCTGGTCCGGGACCCTCGCCTGCAAGTCATCGAGCACAGACTCCAGGGGGACCAATCCTCCCACAAGCCGTGAACTGGAACACACCACAGAGCAATCATGCCTGGGTCTACCTCTCAGCTGGGTGTGTGTTTGGGGGAAGCAGAACAGGGAGAAGAAGTATGGGGGGCCTACAGGATAGGGGGGGTGGAGAAGAGAAGAGTGATATAGAGAAGAGGATGGTGGTGAATAATGGTTTGCCCAAAATGAATTTCCGTTTGCCTTATCCTTTGAGGACAGAACAAGAAACAATGGGTTTAAGAGGAATGGAGGGGGAAAGGGGGGGTTTAGGCAAAACATTAGGACAAACTTTCTACTTCTAAATTTCTTGGGGCAGGGACTGACCGAGGAGGACGAGTCAGAGGCCCCGACAGAGGAAGATGCCCAGCTCCTGCCAGGGCCCGCACCGCTACAGGGTCTACGGAGGAGCCTGCTGAGGTCCCAGCCATGCAAGGAGGAGGGCTCTGCCTCCAAGCCGGAGGCTGAGTGGCCCCCAAGTCCCAGGGAGCAAGGGTACCCGAGGAGGCAGGCCCAACCCAGGGAACCTAGACGAGGTGCAGGCTGCAATGGAGGTCTACTTGAGAGGAAAGGGGCCCCTCACAAGCAGGGCTCTGACAGGGAGCTCTAAGGTGCTGCAGCTGAGCCCTGGGTGGGGCAACAGGCTCTGCTCTTAAAAGTCTTCAGTATCTGCCTAGCGGGTGTTGGGAACAATGCTGTTGCAGCCACTCTAGCGTCTGGCATCGTGCCTCCTGGACCTTGCCCTGTGACTGATGCTCCATGAGACTGACCCTTAGACTCTGTGACTTTGCTTCGGGACTGACTAGTGTATCTCACTGCCTAATAGGGAAGTAAGAACTCACCCTAGTTCGGTTCTCCATGCCCTCGCCGAAGCAGCATCCCTGCTCGCTCCCCCCCCCCCCGAACCTGTGCTCGAGCCACCCACGTGTTCGGTGAATTCCCCAGCGCTCACCACAAAGCCGTTCAGTGAGCACCGCCATTTCTGCGCCTTTGCTTTCTAGGGAAAACCGAAAGTTAAAAAAAATGTGCATATTCAAATATGTGCAGTTTGGAGCTGGGAAAGCTAAATAAGCACAGTATTAGAGGGATTTTACCTGTAATATTGTGCTTATTTAGCTTTCCCAGCTCCAAACTGCGCATATTTGAATGTGTGCATTTTTGAAACTTCCTGTTTTTCCTAGAAAGCAAAGGCGTGAAAATGGCGGCGCTCACTGAACGGCTTCACAGTGAGTACTTTAGAGCGCGAGTGGGAACAGGTGGGGGGCGAACAAGGACAGCGTCACGGAGGGCGCAGTTTGGGGGTTGCTCGACGAATTCCCAAACTCCAAACTGCGCTCACGACATCCCTAATGCCTAACAGTGTTTGAGTGCTGCCTGTTTGACCACTCCCGCTTTGCCTGACTCCATATTCTGGACTGCCTGCCTGTGCTTTGACCCTTTGCCTGCCTAAGTGACCACACTCTTGTCTACATCCCTGCACCGCCTAGCAAAGAGCCAGGACCCAGTTTGAAGTGGGACAGTGATGGTGGATTAGATGTGTGAATGGATAGCTTTTAACACCCCACCCCCTTTAAAACTGTCAAGCGAATGCTCAAAACGCTGCTAAGAAGTGAACCCGAGGCTTTGGGGAATTCGGGAGTGGATTTAGCCAGGAAAAGGGCTGTAGTTCACTGGAAGAGCAGCTGGTTTGCATGCAGGAGGTCCCAGGTTCAATCCCCAGCATCTGTCAGGGGTGTTTCTGAGCGCAGGGCATGGGATAGCAGTTCAGATTATAAAGGAGAACCATCAGATGTGGGGGAGGTGTTTTCCCAGGCTAGTCCAGGCATGAGTAGGCCGGCTTCCCAGGTTACAAACGTACAGATGGCTGAGCTTGTGGGCCCCTCCTCACCCCCCCCCCGTGAGAGGCAGCAAACAGGAGTTTGGCCTAATACGGATGTACGAAAGTCACTTACCTTTTTGCGGATGTGATTCGTGGGGGGGGAGGCGCTCTGTCCCTCCCCCCAGAATCCTCGACAGGGGGGAGGCGATTTGGTCCTCCCCCCCGGAATCCTGCTTGGCCGGCTCCGCTCCACGGCGGCTCCACAGAGTAGCTGGCCAGGGCTGTCCGTAGCCAGAGTTCCGGCCGCGGGTGGGCTGCTGAAGACACAAATGGCGGCCGCTGTAGCGGCCGCCATTTGCATCCAGCCAGGCTGCTGTGATAGGCTACAGAAGTATTTACGGAGCCTATCACGGCCGACCCCCCAAAAAAACAGCCCCCCCAAAAAACATCGTATGCAAATGGTGGCTGCTATGGCGGCCACCATTTGCATTCCCTATTTTTCGCTGTTTTATCCTACGTACATATTTACGTAGGCTATTACGGCGGGGAAAAAAAGGAACGCAAATAGCACCCACTACGCTATTTGTGTTCCCCTTTTTTTCGCCATAATAGCCTACGTATATATTTATGTACGATAAAATGGTGAAAAATAGGGAATGCAAATGGCAGCCACCATAGCCGCTGCCATTTGTGTACGCGTTTTTTGGGGGGGCTTGCCGTGATAGGCTGCGTAAATACTTACGTAGCCTATCATGGCTATGATGGAGAAGCGAATGGCGGCCGCAGGGCGGCCGCCATTCTTAAGTCAGCGCGGACGGCAGCGGCTAAGTGCTCCATTTCACGCGCCTTTTGTGGGTTGGAGGCTCGGTTCCGCACACCTTTCATGGGTTGGGAGGGCGGGGGCTTCGTTCCGCCACAGATTTCGGGGGGCCGAATGCATTGGCATTTGGCCTCACCAAGATCTGTGGCGGAATTCTCTGACATCCCTATGACCTAATAGATGCCAGGCGCAGGTGCCGGAGCAAAGAGAGAGAAGGCCGGGGCGGAACCTAGACAGTCTACCCGATTGGCCTTGTGTGAGAAGCTGCGCTTAGAGGCCTCATGAGAAGAGGGGGAACCCCCGCTTAAGTTAGGCTAGCCAGACTGCCTCCCTCTTCAAACGGCGGGCAACTCTCGTAAATTCCATTTGGATCCCCTGAAGGCATTCCTTGCAGACAGAGAGTTTCTCTGAGAATTTGCATCTGTAGGACCCCGTGAAGTAACGGATTAAAAGCTGTAGACTGAAGCCTCTCGTCTGTGTATGTTTGGGCACTGAAGTGAAGCGGGGACTAAGGGAACCTTGACAGCATCTCCAGGCAGGGCTGGGAAATACCCCTTCCTGAGAGCCTGGGGAGCAGCTGACAGTCAGTGTCAACAATACTGGCCTAGATGGACTAAGGGTCTGACTAGGTATGAGTTCTCTATGTTCCATAGCACAGCCACACATCTCTGGTCAAAGGAAGAAACTGCAAGGAGACAAGCTAGACCAGCCAAGGTAACCTCTGAAAAACCATTAGCCAGAGTGGGCCATGTGGCATGGCCTGATCCTATAAAAGCTTCCAGATCAAGCTAGCTTATTGGTCTAAGCAACTAGGGTAGACTTTCTTTGAGGGAGAGCTTCTTTGTTTCTCCCCACCCCGATCATCATAATCCCAAGGAAATATGATTGATCTCAAATGAATCTGGGGAATGTCTAAAAAATATATAGTTAAACCCATAGTTACTGTTGACAATGGCCAATAGATGACAGTCTGTATTTGCTAGTCTGGTTCAGTATTTTTAGATGTTCATCAGTTGTGTGCAGGGTCTCTGGCATCCCCCCAGGACTGCTGGAGGTCTATGCATTCTGGACATCACCTGTAGCATGTGCATTTAATTTAAATAGCCACATTATTTTTTGCATGATTTGCCAGCTGTGGTATTTGGGTGTTAGAATGTTGTGGAAAGGAAGGAATAGAACCAGTAATAGAGCTCAAGCGACAAGCAAGATGGAATCTGGAAAGGCTGCAGGCTGAGGGAGAATGGAGCAAGTAGCTGTAAGAACAGGCAAGCTTCACTCCTCTCCATCAACCTCTAGAAACCACCCTCAATGCTCCCCTTCCGGATTCTGAGACCTCTCCATATAGGCTATCCTGCAGTGTTACACCTGCAGATAAACACTGTAACAGCTAGAAATGAGTTTCGACTGTCAACTAAGACTGAAAGCGGGAAAAGGCAAATTCCATATAAAGGACGATTAAGGAAAGGCTTGAAAACTGAAGCTGTTATCATGATGCCTTTGATATACGTTAATGGGGTGGCCACACTTGGAAAACTGTGTGCAACCCTGGTTGCTCCCGCTCAAGAAGGCTGGAAATGGTACAGGAGAGGTCAGCCAAAAGAATCAAAGGGTTGGAACACACATCAGGCAAAGCTTAAAAAAAAGAAGACATGGTGTGTGTGTCATGATATAGTCCTATAAAATTAAGAATGATACGGGGAAACTTTTCTTCCTCTCTCATAGCATGAGAACTTGAATTCACTCAATGAAATGGATAGGCAGCAGCAGGTTCAGAATTTGCAACAATACATATTTAAAGTAGTGCTGTGCTGAATCCTCCCTCCTATTTTGGGGAACTTTTTCTCTCCTTGCGAAAGAGGCATTGTTTTTTCTGCCTCTTTTGCAGGGAGGGGGAGAGCTTGGGAGAATTTTCTCCTTGGGGTAGGGATGTCAGAGAATTCCGCACAAATTTTAAATGGGATCAAATTCTGACAAACCCGGTCCATGGAATCGTCCTTGGAACGGGGCGGCCTGGTCGACCTGGACCGGAGCTCACGCGAAGCCATTTTTTTTTTTTGTCTGCTGAACAGTGGATTTTACAAAAATAATCACGAAAAAAATCCGTAAATCAGAAATAGAAGAACATGAACGGTTTTACCCTTTTTATGATAATAAATAGGCATTTTCCCTATGACCTGAGGCTTTCTTTTGCTGGGGCTGAGTCGCGAAGTGCGTGGAAATCCTCCATCTGTTTGTTTATTGCCTGTGGAGGTGAGGTCGGGTGAGGTCAGGTGACCAGAAGTTATTATCTGTGGAGGTGAGCTCAGGTGAGCGGAAGTTACGTGGGAGATTCCTGCCATCTGAAAACCTGGAAGCATTTACGGAAATGTTTCATAAACTGGAAACGTTTCCGTAAATCAGAGCCATCAGACCACAAATGATGGAGACCGACGGCGTGCGTGCGAAAACGATTTTTCGGCGGCACTTATGGAATTATTTTCATAAGTTCGGGGAGCCGGGAAAAAAACGGGGGAATCCGGGGTATGTGGATGGCGGAACGGGGCGGACGACACAATCTGCGGACCTGAAAACCAACGGTAAACGGCGGCCTTCGGCTCTGTGGAATCCTCATGGAGCGGAGCAGCTCTGCGAGGATTCCGGGTGGCGGGAGGACAGATCGCCTCCCCTCTGCGGATTCCCCACTGGAACGGATGGTGGGGAATCCGTACATCCCTACCTTGGGGAGGGGGACAGGGTTTCTACATACCCTTCTAAAGCGTAGGTGATTTTTGAGGGGGGTCTTCTTTCTTTTCTTTTCAAAAATCACCCCCTGCACTTGCAGGAGCCCAGGACTCTTCACCAGCTGGGAGTTCTTCCTGAATGTCTGTTGGAGAAGGCGAGGTCACATGGTCCCCTGGAAGTTCAGAAAGAACTTCTGGGATGGAGAAGAGTCCTGGGCTCCTGCAAACGCAGGGTTGTGGGTTTTTTTTTTTTCAAATAATAAAAAAGATCCCTCAAGAATTGCCTACACTTAAAAAGGTATGTGGAAACCCTGTCCCTCTCCCCAAGGAGGAAATTCTCATCTCGCCCAGCCTCTTTCACCAGAGTTTTCACCCCCCATGCCAAAAATGGAAGAATCAAAATTTTCAGCAGAGCACTAATTTAAAGTACGCCATATTCACTGCCGTAAGATGCGGTGATACTTGCTGAGATGGCTTTTAAAAGAATGAAATAAATTTACAGAGACATGTCTATTAGCTGTGATAGCCAAATGAAACAGCCATGTTCAGAGTGGAGATACCTCTGAATACCAGAGGTCCAGGGGAAACAACAGAGAAGTGTTCTTGCCTTCAAGCCTCACTTATGGGCTTCCTGGACACATTTCACTGGCATCGGTTGGAAACAGGACACTGGACTAGATAGCTCCATGGTCTGATGCAGCAGGGCTCTTCATATGTTCATAGATGTTGCCTAAAACGACTGATCCACGTCTCTCAGTAATGTCTAGTTGAAGTAGATTCAGGATGTGATATTGCCATTCAAGATTCCCCCCCCACACACACACCCATACATTGCCACTGAAGTGTGTCGATGGATGGATCCGTCAATGTCAGTTGCTTTGAATGGAACTGTGCCTAATATACAAAGTTTTTGCAAGCAATTTTCCTAAGATAACATATTTTGAACATTATTCTTACTAACGTATGCATTTTTTGTGCACTTTTCCCTGATATGAACATGTTTTTGATTGGGGAACTCCAATGCAAAATTCAGAGAACTGGGAATTTGAAAGGATTGAGTTTCACGAATGGGTTCGAAAGTGCAAAATGAAGTTCACATTAAAATGCAAACTGAATGAATTTCTCTCCCATCCCTACAGAAGCAGCACTGAGTGCAGTGACATCATGTCTCAGATCTGCTTCAACTAGCTGTTACCAGGAGATGCTGTGAAGAGACATGGTGGTGGTGACCATGTATTTTCAGTGCAGTGCAGATATGCACTAAATCAGCCTTCCCCAACCTGGTGCCCTCCAGATGAGTTGGACTACAACTCCCATCACCCAGCCTGCACACCATTGGTTGTGTAGGTGGGAATGATGGGAGTTGTAACCAAATACATTTGCGGGAGCATCATTGGGGAAGGCTGCCCTAAATCATTTACTCTCTTCTCAAGACAACCCAAGCAATTTCAATCTGACTGCTAACCCTAGAGACTCCGCTCTCCCTTCTTCCTTCCAAAGCTGGAAGCCTTCACCCTTTTCCTTGTCCATCACCACCATAACCCTTTAACAAGCAATATCCATCACACCCGCCATGCAAATCTGTAGCGCAGCTGAGCTTGAATCTAGAACCAAGTCCAACACAACCCACAGCACCATGCTCAGGAAAATAAAATCTCACAAGATATTAATATTAATTAATATCACTAGGCTGTTTGGTCAATAGGGCCCCCCACCATCACAACAACATCACAAAACTGCAAGAAAATCAAAACACATATTACAAAGTTCCAGAATTATAAACCAGTAGATTCCAGATTTAAACTGGATCAACTGTCCTGAGAGAAGGAGACTTCCCCGTCTCCCTCCCCCAGCAACTCCTCGAGCCCCCTGAAAATGCTGTTGAACATCACAATATACTTTCTACCTCCTCTTTCCTTGTTTCCCTCACTCTCTCAGCTATGAAAACATACATCTAAGGTTTTTGCGGGCGTCCAACTGAGTCTGGGAGGCTGGCAGACTTCCCCGCACTTGGCCTCCTGAGCCCCACTCGCTGAGCCATGGGGCACTGATGGAGCTGGCCACCGAGCACCCCAGAGCTCAGCAGGGCCTGCGATCAGCTTGCTCCTCACTGCTTCCTTCTTCTCCTCCCAGTTTGGCTACTGCAGCAGTAGTAGCACTGGTGGGGCAGGAGGAAAACAAGAGGGGCCTCTTTCTTGTCATCCTCCTGTCCCGCTGTCACCGCGGTAGCTGGGATTGGGGAGGAGGGAGAGAGGTGAGCAGCGGGCCCTTCTCCCCCTGCCCCAATCCTGGCTACCGTGATGGTAGCAGCGCTGGTGGGGCAGGAGGACTTACAGAGCCTGTCCGCTCGCATACAACTTTCCTCACCCATCCTCCTTTGCGGCTGCCATTTTAATGCAAGATGGTGGCTCTTGTTTTTCCTAAGTCTTTTGTTGTGGAAATGGCCCTTCAGGGCCACCGTTGTGCACAACAATAAATTTACGAAAAGCAAGAGCCCCCATCTTGCATTAAAATGGTGGCCACAAAGGAGGACGGGCAGAGGAAAGACGCGTGTGGGCCAGGCCCAGATGCGAGCAGAAGGGTTGCCGAGCGCTCCAGGGGCTCGCAGAGCGCTCCAGGGGCTCGCACAGCCCAGCTCGCCTGGGCGAGTGGCAGCAAGGGCAACTGGAGCACCAGATGAGCACGGATGCAGGGACGTCCGTCCATCCCTACATATACCAGCATGAATCCCCATCAAACATGAGAGCTTGCTTAGTCCCTATTTAGAATCTTATGGGTTAGTTCTGCCCTGGGTGGAGGGAGGAATAAAAAGACAAATCAAATGGCCAACGTGCATCACAGAGCTGCATCCTAGTCTTAAGCTTTCACTGAGAGCTGGCTAAAAAATGTTCACTAAAAAAATTAAACCAAAAACATGGCCTGAAGCATTTCACCTTTTAGGAATAAGAACACTGCAAGATTCACAAAAACACTGAGGCTTTTAAAACGTTTTTTTTTTTTAAGATGGCAAAATTAAACCTTGTTCGAGTATAATTAGGTGAAGCATGACAACAAGAAATGTACCAGAAAATGAAACTTTCTCCACTTCTGTAGCAGGCTAGATTGTTGTACAATTAAGCCAACTGTGCATGCAAATATGCAACAATTATCTAGATCTGCATAAGTGTATATTGCAGGCGGTGTTTTTGAACGAGGATGAACATGATGTGAAATTAAGTCAGTTGCACATGCAATCCACGACAATTATTCGTACCTGCATTCATTTATACTCCTGTTGGGGGCTTATGATTGGGGAATGTGGTGCAAAATGGGGCCGTAGCTCAGCGTTGTGGTGCAAAATGTGGTGCAAAATGGGGCCGTAGCTCTGCTTTGCATTCAGAAGGTCCAAGATTCAATTCCTGCCATCTCCATGTAGGTCTGGGAAAGACCTCTCCTTGGAGGTGCTCCCAGTTGATATGGGAAATATGTCAGCTTTGGGGCTGACACATGTCAGCACCCCACTTGCCCCCAGCTCAGCTTTGTATTTCCACATCCAGTTCATTATCAAACCTCCTGTTAGTTATCTCAGAAGACCCTTGGGTGAATGTTTTTTTTTTTTTTTTCCAGGGAACAGCTGGATGGAGGGAGATTCCACACACACACACACGAAGAATATAGTTCTTCATATTCCCTGGTATGTTTATTCCTCATTTTGTCCATTCCCTGAGCATGTGCAGAGTGTGCTTTTTATTCAAACAAAGAGAAGGTTGCTGATCTTTCCCTTCATGCTGCATTTGTACAAGTGAAGTGTGACTGCTTCAGAAAGAACTTTCCATTATACTGTCTCTTTTTCTTCATGAGTTTCATAACAGAAGTATGATGTAGTGGTTAGAGTCCAGCCCAAAGTCACCCAGTGAGATAACTAACAGGAGGTTTGCTAATGAGCTGGATGTGGAAATACAAAGCTGAGCTGTGGGCAAGTGGGGTGCTGACATGTGTAGGAGTAAGTCGCACTGAACTCAGTAAGACTTACTTCTGAGTAGACATGCACAGAGTTGGTTCTCCTCTACATTTTCGCCTCACAATGTCACCAACAAGGCTGGATGTAGAAATAGAAAGCCTAGCAGGGGGAATAATACTCGTGCAGGGATCCAGACCGGCATGGTCATTTTAAAAGTTCTTTCTTTCTTTCTTTCTTTCTTTCTTTCTTTCTTTCTTTCTTTCTTTCTTTCTTTCTACAGCGCTGCTTTAAACCAAGAGTGCATCGCTCAGGCACACCTAGGGCGGCCTTGTTTTGGGAAGCCCTGAGGAGGAGGAAGTGTTTTGGCTGAAAGTAAACGGAGAGGGAGGATTTCAATTGAAAAAGAACACCCACAAACAAGCTGGTGAGCACAATTAATTTTTTTTTAAAAAAACTTACGTATTTATTATTGAAATATACTACCTTGCGTTTTTATTTACGAAAATGTTGCGACTCTGTGCAGATGACAAAAAAAAGCCGCATGACTGCTGGCTCCGCAGGACCTCGTGTTGCCATTCCACAGAGGATTCCGTGGCACAGACTGAAAGGAATTCGATCCCATTTCAGTCTGTGGCGGAATTCTCTGACATCCCTAGTTGGGGACCACATGCAAGAAGTGGATGAGGCCTGCCCAAAGACGGCAGGGCCAAGCCCACTGCTGGCATGCAGTGTGGACACACTTGACCTGAGCCAATTCACATTAGGGATGTACGAAAGGCACTTACCTGGTCCCGCAGCTTGCTTCGCGGTGTGGGGGAGGCGCTTCGGTTCTCCCCCCGAAGTTCAGGCCGGGGGGGAGGCGCCCTGCCTCGCCCGGCCGAAATTCAGGCCGGGGAGAAGCGCCCCGTCTCCCCGGCCGCGAAATACAAAAGTGAAAAACAAACAAAAAACACACCCGTGATAGGCTACGTAACGATTTACGTAGCCTATCACGGCTAGATTTCCAAAGTCAGCCGTGATAGGCTACATAAATCGTTACGTAGCCTATCACGGGTGACTTTGGGGGAAAAAAAAAGCGCGTACGCAAATGGCGGCGCCCATGGGCGCCGCCATTTGCGTTCCTTATTTGGTCCCGGGTAGTCTACATAAAGATTTACGTAGACTACGGCGAAAATAAGGGCAACGCAAATTATTTTCGCCATAGTCTACGTAAATCTTGACGTAGACTACCCGGGCCCAAATAAGGAACGCAAATGGCGGCACCCATGGGCTTTTTTTTTTCCCCCCAAAGTCACCCGTGATAGGCTACGTAACGATTTACGTAGCCTATCATGGCTGACTTTGGAAATCTAGCCGTGATAGACTACGTAAATCGTTACGTAGCCTATCACGTGTTTTGTTTTGTTTTTTTTACCTTGTTTTGTAATGGCGGCGGCGGCAGCCAGTCGGAAGACCGGCCACCGCCCCCGCCGACATTCAAGGGAGGTAAGTCCCATCCCGGGGGGGTGGCGGAGAATTTCACCGCCAATTTCGGGGGGCCGAATGCGTTGGCATTCTGCCTCCCCGAGATTCGTGGAGAAATTCTCCGCCATCCCTAATTCACATACATGCATTCTCTCTGTCAAACACACACACGCTACTGTGCGGAATGGGGGGGGGTCCCCTCCTTGAGTGAGAGTGATCACTTTCACCATTTCCAGATTCTATGCTGGGCAGTGAGGGACTGAGTGTGCTCCTCAGCACGAAGCTCACAAAAGCAGCTCCCTCTTCCCTCTGCTCTTGCCCTTCCCAGGGGGCGGGGCCTTGGCTAACCCTTGGCGAGCCGTACGGGGAGGCATGGTGGACCACAGCTGGCCCATGGGCTCGAGGTTTTCCACTGCTGCACTAAAAGAGAACTCTAGTAAGTGCTCCTGGTAGGATCAGGTGAGATTCAGAGACAGACACCACATTCTATGGCCCTTTTTGCTCTATTTTTCTGGATTTGTTGCTGTAACTTCCCAAATGCTTTCCAAGTTTAGGAAAGTAACAGTATAGGTTAGAATGTTCTCATCATTCGCTATCTGTCACCACAGGGTGGATTTTATATCACAGCAGTTATAGTAAGATGAATGAAAACATAAGAAAAAATTCCCAAGGAGTTTTCATGAGCTTCTTGGATGGGTTTGCCCTGAAAATGATACTGAACCCAGTGCAGAGGAAACAGCTTTCCAGCTCCATCAACCCATAATGGCAGATGGGTTCTCTCCCAAGATGGCCACTTTGGAGACCACCTGGGCAGCTTTCTGGTCAAGCCTCACCTACACTTTATTTGTCATTAATCAAACCCATTCACAATGATCTAGGGATGGCGTGAGTATGGATGAATCTGTCTGGGAATCTGGCGGAACTGTCCCGCCCGCACCCCCAAGCCCCACTGCAGTCACCCTGGCAGCCTCACTGAGCTTCCCTGACGCCATTTTTTGAAAAATAAAATGGCAATTGCAAAATGCGCATACTTGCATAAGTGCAAAAATGCATATTTTATTAATGCACGTTTGTGTATGCGTGAAAATGTGTATTTTTGCAAAAGTGCACATTCTTGCACATTCACAAATATGCACATTCACAAGAATGTGCATTTTGTGCATGTGCAGATACGCGCATTTTGTGATCGCCATTTTATTTTGAAAAAAATGGCGACCGCGGAGCTCGGCAAGGCCATCAGGGTGAATGTGGGCTGCTCGCCAAGCGCAGGAGGGGCTTCAGTGTAGTCCAGGAACCAGTGAGCAGGGGCTGGGCGGGTGCCTGAGGAACCCGGACGGGGGTAGGTTCGCACATCCCTGGTCACAAGTGCTTGGGTTGGGCTGGGAGGCCAGCAGTCTCCCCTGCACTTGGCCCCCTGGACCCAGCTCACTGAGCTGTGGGGCGCTGATGGACCTGGCCACCGATCACCCTGGAGCTCAGCAAGCGGCCGGAAGAGCCCAGAGATGTCATCGCTACACGTGCCCCAACCACTCTCGCAATCTCCTCCTTGCAAGGAGAAGATGGCTAGAGCATTCAGGGCGTGTGCAACCCTGGAGACTCATCCAGCCCCCTCCATCTGTCAAGCGAACCCTTAACAGCCAATGGGGGTGGGATGAGGCCTTGGTGCACGGCACCTTGGCATGCAGCACCGAGGTCTCCAGCAGTCAAGCTGTTGTGCACAAAAAGCACAAGGGCTTGACTGCTGGAGTCCTTGGTGCATAGAGGAGAGGTGGCTCATGCAGACAGGGGTGGGGCAAGCAAGGGTGCTCGCTGAGTGGGTCCAGGTCACGTGAGCATAGGGTGGCTTGTCGAGCTCCCCCATGCCCCAGCCAGAGGTGACTCCATCCATCTCTACAATAATCTCTTAGATCAAGACTAACATAGATGTTTTACTGAAATTGGGAATACATTAAGGAAAGGGCAGGGAACAATTCTGGGCCTGGGGGCTGGATTGCTCCCCTTCACCCCGTTGCAGGCTGAATGGTGTCAGGGTCTGTCCGTGAAATCATTGGGCCCCCAACCAAAGCACTGGCTGGAGCTCCTACAGCCGATGCCTCAGTCAGGAAGCTGGCATTACTCAGCTGGGCTTTCCCTGGCTGGCGACAGCCTGAGCAGAATGAAGCGCACTGTGGTGCTGGTTCTCCCACATGGAGGAGCCAAGTGTACCCAGCTGGCCCCTCAAAGTGCCACCCGAGTTAGCAGTGGCACTGCTCCTCCTTTGCCCACCCCGGCTCAATCGCTCTCCCGCCTTCTGAGGCGGTGGGGCTTCCGGGACAGGCCTCACTCAAGACCCTGTGGGATAGATGGGCCAGCCTGACTGGCCAAATTTGGCCCAGGGGATGGTGGTTCTCCATCCCCACAGTTAGGTATGGCACCTGGGAAAAGTCTCGTGTGAGTCTGCTGCACTTCATAAAATTAATCTCCAGTTTTGCTAATATTAGGACCGGCGTGTTTTATTTTTGACTCTTGATCACTCTGCTTTACTAGGGGCCCAGAGGTTTTGCCAAGTAGTGCTCGATACAGATTGCTGGCTTTCAAACGGGAGAGTGTCCATTAGCTCTTTGTCCCAGCATGCATTGGGGGGAAGCTGAGAACTTCTGCACTGGGCCAAGGCCACCCAATTACTCAATAATGAGCTTCCTGAATATGTTAAGAATTAAAATATTATGGACGGGGTTTCTACCCGAAGCAGGATGTTGTGAAGCTCAAAAAGCCAGCTTGCTCGCTACCTTGTGATTTTTAGATAGTCCTAGTGAAGTTATTATGTCACCAGTCCTGTGTAAGTCTTTCAAGCCGTAATATTTCTTGCTCTCTTTCATTACATGCCAATTGCGCTGCTCAATTTGCTCTGTACTCCCCAGCAAATTATCTATCTAAACGAGCTTTCTGGATTGTTTTGTCCATTCAAAGACACAGACGATGGAGCCAAGAAAAAGGAGGGGAAATAATCTTTAATCATAACACGCTCACAAGAAATTCAGAGAATCTAGTCTGTGATGAATCCAGATTTTTTTTTCAGGGGTGGGAGGGAAGATTTTTTTTTTTTAAAAAAAATATTTTTCTATAGTGACCTCCTGTGTTCCCCCTAATTCAACTGCATTCAGTGTTTCCGGACAAAAAACAGATTTTTCAAGCTGATGATGATCTATCATCGATTAGCTGTCATGGGCTCTGAATACTAATTAATGCGTAAACTCTTCAACCTCCTTTAAATCAAAGATTCTACAAGCTACTCAGCTTTTCAGGGCCTGCAGAAGCTACTATGACTTTACAAAAAGCAGGGAGACCAAGGGCACCTTCACAAGTGATGCTAAACAGGCAATCCTGTACATGTCTACTCAGAAATAAGTTCCACTGAATTCAACAGGGCTTACTCCCATGTCAGTGGGTATAGGATTGCAACCTAAAGCACCTTTTTTGTAATTAAAGTCTTAAAAAATGAGCATGTTAATTACATATATATGCAACACAGCAATTCTGAAACTTGCAACTGCTCAGGACCACAATACATGGCTCGGGACTGCAGCACATGGCTCGGGATTGCAATACCTGATGGAGTACCTCTTCTGACATGAACCTCTCCGTACTCTACGCTCAGCATCCAAGGTCTTCCTCTGGGTGCCTCCTCCAGGGGAGGCTTGGAAGCTGGCAACAAGAGAGACGGCCTTCTCAGTGGTGGCCTCCCAACTGTGAAATAATCTCCCCAATTGAGGCTGGTCTGGCGCCAATGATGTTATCTTTTCGGCACCAGGTTAAGACCTTTCTCTTTTCTCAGGCATTTGGCAGCATATGATGAGTTTTTAATCAGTCCTGTATTCGTCTTATAGTTATGACTGACTGGTCAGGGTTTTTTAAAGATATATATTGTCTTTGTGTATACTGTTCATATGTTTTATGTAAATAGTTTTTAAACTTGTATTTTTAATGTTTTTTTTACTGTAACTTAACGTTTAAAGTTTTTAATCTTTGTAAACCAGCCAGACAGCCCCGGCTATGTGGTGGTGTAGAAATGTAAATAATTATGATGATGATAATGATGATGATAACAGGTAACTGCAACACATGACACAAGAAAACTCATGTCAAGGTGACATGCTAAAAGCACGTGTCAGTGGTTGTCATTCTCAGGACCCAGGTTTCCCTGCCAAGGATGTAGCCCCTCCTGCTTTCGACAGTGAAAATGGGGTGCCTAAGCAGGGAATACAATCCAATCTGAACCAGAAACCAAGCCTATTTTTCCTGAAGAACATAATAGAACCGGAATACTTCCTTGAAAGTTTCTTTTGGTCCTGAACTGAAATTGAAGACGTAATGTTTAATTTTGTGCAAATTGTACATGCAATTTGCACAAATTAAGCATATTTCAGCTGCAATTTGCGCTAAGCAAATCATGGCCAAAATTTGCACAAATCATGGCCAGAATTTGTGTAAATGCAGATTAAAGGAAAAACAACAACCCGAAAATCCACAAGACGTGATATAGATAAAGCCGCCCAGCTCATGGGTAAGCGAGCCAGAGGGCGAGCTGCAGGACGTTCAGCAAACCTCATCCCCAGACAGATTCCTCCGACATCCCTAGTTTATTGATCAGTAAGATGAAAGCAAATGGGAAGCTGCAGGGTGGGGAAAGGCTGTGCTGGAGATGGGTGTTTGATTCTTGCACCTGTGGCATTTTCCCCACTCTCAAAACCTCCCTAGCACCTGTTTATTTATGTATTTATTACATTTCTAACCTGCCCAATCACAAATGTTCTCTGGGTGGATTACAAACAGTTAAAAAACTAAAATGCCATGGAACAGTTAAAAATATAAAATACAATGCAAATATTTAAAAGAATAAAATACGATATAATGCAAAACAATAAACACCACAGCAATCAATAAAATGGCCATAAGAACCTATGACTAGGTCTCTAAAATGCCTGGGAGAAAAGAAAGGTCTTTGCCTGGCACTGAAAAGATAACAATATAGGTGCCACGCGAATCTCTTTGGAGAGTTTATTCCATAAGTGGGGTGCCATGCCGAGAAGGCCCTCTCTCTTGTAGCCACCTGCCTAGCTTCCTTTGGCAGGGCCCCTAAAGATTTCCTAAGGGTCCAAGCAGGTTCATCTTGTATTTTCCTCAAGCGGGGAGTGGAGAGATTTAGATTAAGAAAACAGTGGGGGAAAGTGTTAAGCACCAATACAGTGCTTTTAAGGCTGCAATCCTTACTTCTTACTTACTTCTGAGTAAACACAAATAGGGTTGTGCTGCCTTGCATGTCAAAAGAAACAGATGTTGGGAGATGCAAACATGGATCTCCTGCATACCGTGTCATCTGGCTCTTAAAATAAGGGATCGAGCAAAGGATTCATGACGTGGTGGTAACTCACCGGCCCCCACCAGCACAGATTCAGAGCGTGTAAAAGCAACACTTGGGAATATTTTTACACATTTTATGTATTTATTCATTTAGCTACATAATGTATATCCCACACCTTCACAGTAAATGTGTGTTCCCTAGCAAAGTAGTAAGAAACAATGAAAGTATAATTAAAATAATAATCCAATGAATAAAGCATACAAACCAAGAAAACAAACTACAGCAGCGACAGACCATTCAAAACAGACAGCCAAATCAAAACTGCTCGATGTTAAAAATGCCAATGCTGGCAGTTTTTGAAAGCCTGGATAAACAGAAAAGTTTTTGCCTGGTGCCTACACGATCATAGCAGGCATCAGGCAAACAGGGGAAAGGACTCTCGTAGGAAGGGTAAAATACTCGTTAATGAAATAGTGCACATTAAAACCATATTGCTGACTACTGATCATTCCGGATATTTGCATTTTGTTAATTCTTCATAGTACTTATGGATTATGGATGAAACTCCCTTAGAACAAATTGGATCTATTGCCTTGCTTCCCCTCAGGAACCACCAGTCCCTGGGTGGATGCTGAATGGGTTCATAAATCTGAATAGTCTTGAACCGGGTGAAACCAAGACAAATACAGTCAAAGCTAAGCTCAAGCCAAAACGGAACCAAATACTGAGTGGGTGATTCCCAGCTCCTAAGAGTGCAGAAGTATAACATGTGAGTGTTAATCATGCAGGTTAGGGGATGAGATAAAAAATCAGCAGGTAACACTCATAAAAAGCAACCCAAGACAACGAAGGAGAAAGCAGAAAGGGGGTAGAATGGAGAAGGAGCAACACCCGCCCTCCCCACGCTTCCAGTCTACCTGGGCAGGTGGCGGTATTATTGCATATCCGGGTCTCCCGCAACAACCCGCTACACAGAGTCCCGTAAGGCGATGAGACGCAGGAGCGAGTTCGCACCTGGGTACCCTGCCCACAGGTCAGGGAGCAGACGCTCCACTGGGACCATTCCTCAGCCGCAGGGTCTCCTGTGGGAGAAAGAGACACACACAAGCACACAAACACAGGGAAACAGTGGTTCAGCCATCTCCAAAACAGACTGACAGGCAATGGGCAAAGAGCCCGCACTAGGGATGAATGCATCTGTCAATTTCATTTTCTCCTTCTTCCAATCTTAGGTTTGATCTGTCTCATTCCCACATAAATTTCAGGTTTTTAAAAAATAATAATTTGCATATGCATCTCTATGAGCATTTCTCTTAATATATGCGTCACTGAAGTGAAACACAATTTTGCCCAACACATGCATTTTTGCATCCAATATTCCCTAGTATAAAGCATTTTTGTATGCTGTTTTCCTAATAGAATGCATTTTTATCTGCATTTTGCCCTAACATACACATTTTGTAAACACTATTCAAGTGGAAAACTGCATTGCAAAATTTGGAGAAGTGAAATTTCAAAGGATAATTGCATCTGGGTTTGTGTATTGGTTTGAAAGTGCTAAATTAGCTAGGTTCGCATTAAAATTAAAATGTGAACTGAACAAATGATCTCTCCCTTATCCCTAAGCAGCATCCAGATTCGGATGAATCAATCTATTCCTGCTCCATACTGCTTTCACATGTATTCACCCACAAGCCAATTCATAGAATCATAGGATAGTAGAATTGGGCCTACAAGGCCATCGAGTCCAACCCCCTGCTCAATGCGGGAATCCAAGTCAGAGCATCCCTGACAGGTGGCTGTCCAGCTTTGTCTTGAATGCCTCCAGTGTGGGAGAGCCCACCGCCTCCCTAGGGAATTGGTTCCCTTGTCGTATTGCTCTCACAGTCAGGAAGTTTCCATCCAGTATTTGTTTTAATCTGTGATTTAGCGCACAACCCTATGCAAGTTCAGACAGAAAAAAGGTCCTACATCTCCCAGCACGCTGGCTGGGGAATGCTGGGAGTTGTAGGATTTTTCCTGTCTAATTATGCATAGCATCACACCCTTAGTTTTCTAAACTTTGCATGGAAATCTACATTTAAATATGTTATCTAAGACATATTTTCCTGCCAAAATATGCTTTTCTAAATATATTTTCTCCCAAAATGTGCATTTCTAAAGAGATTTTCCCCACCCCCAAATATGCATTTTCAATGTATATTGTTACATTTTTTTTCAACTGAGGATTGTCGGAATGTCTATGAAGAGCAAAAGGCAGTGGATAACTAAGTTTTGATCCGCACATTAGTCTCAGAGGTGTGGATCAGGTAAGTTCATGCTGGAATCCGCGAAGACTGCATTCCTCAAGCAACCCTGACCTGCACTCTGCTTGTGTTCTTGGTTGTCTATATTTATTGGGAAGGGGGCTGGACTGATTGGACACTGCCTATTTCACACAGGGACATTTTCTTCTGAAAGGTGTAGCTTGCAGCTGCAAACATCAACCTATGAATGAAACAGTACTGGTTAAGCACCACTGATGGAACAAATTTGGGGAGGAGCCCCCCACCGACCGCGAGCTTAAATGTAGCTAGGGATGTACGAAAGTGACTTACCTTTCGCGGATTATGTTGATGGTGGGGGGGGAGGCGCTCTGTTCCTCCCCCTGGAATCCTCGAACGGCCGGCTGTGCTCTGCAGCAGCTCTGCGGAGCAGCCGGCCAGGCCCGGCCCAGCCAGGCCAGAGCTGTCCACAGCTGGATTTCCGGCCGCAGAGGGCTCTGGGGGGGGGGGCAACAAAACCGTGTACACAAATGGCGGCAGCTATGGCCGCCACCATTTGCGTATGTGGTTTTTTTTTAAACCCACCCAACCACGATAGGCTACGTAAAGATTTATGGAGCCTATCACGTCTTTTTTTTTCTTTTTTTAAAAACCTAGCCATGATAGGCTATGTAAATCTTTACGTAGCCTATCTCGTCTTTGTTTTTTTTACACAAGCCTGGAAATGGCGGCGGCGGCAGCAGCCGGTTGGAAGACCGGCTGCCACCGAAGCCGCCGCCTGGAAGATCCGCCCCAGGTGAGTCTCGTCCCAGGGGGGATCCGTGGGGGAGCGGGGGGGTGGCAGGCCGTTCCGCCACGAGTTCAGGGGGCCAAATGCACTGGCATTCGGCCCCACCGAGATCCGTGGCGGAATTCTCTGACATCCCTAAATGCAGCTAGTGAAATCTCTCAGGAGTTCTGCAAACTCCTAGGTTGTCACCAGATTACTCCCAAAATGAAAATCAAAGCAATTTGGAGGAAGGGGTGGCAGCATGAGCTTGCTGAGGTTGCCCATTTCCCAGCTCAATGCTCGCCCTGCCTCGTTCTCCCTCCCGCACAGGAGCATCTCTTTTTTTTTCAAACAGGAAAAATGTGCATTTTCGGAAATGAAAAATGCACACTTCTCCAAGCATGCCCCCCAAATCTGCACTTTTCCCCACAGGCTAAGGTGTGAAAATGTGGTTTGGAGTGTGTGTGATGCACATTTCTGGAAGTGCACACTTGCGCAAAGGAACATCTTTGAACATGAATGCCAGCTTGGGAAATTGCGACACCCCTGCTCATGTTCACATTCAGGTTTACGAACAGGAACGAAATTCTTGTACATCCTTATTTGGAAGTCCCTGTTGGGGAAAACATCAAGACTTTTGAGCCAAGCCCCCACCCAAAGGGAGTGTATGTAAAGAGATGGCCCTCCAAAGGCCATTTTCGCCCTTGCCTCATCCCTCTCTTTCCTCTGTCAACTGCCTCTTTTCTGTATCACTGTGAAGAGCGTCAGCACATATGAGAAGCAACTTCTGCTATCTTCCCTCTGCCCCCGAAAGCCCCCCATGTTCCCAGACATACAGATGCCCTCCCCAAAAGCTGCATTTGCTTATGGGGGCAATACCGGGACCCACCCTTTGTTGTGCTGTGAAGCCTATCAAGTGGAGGACAGCCCCAGCTCTTCCTCTCTGCCCTCAACAAGAAAGACACTGACGTTTACAATGATCTGGTCCTTGATTAGACTTGATGATCTCTCTGAAGTTATTGGACAGGCCTGTAGTAGAGGGCATCCATTTAAATTATGGAGGAACAGATGGAGGAGGTGGGGGGCTTCCATTTTCCAAAGTGGAAGACAGAGAGAAAGAGAGAAAACAAATATTAGCCGAAAGGGGCATCTATGTGAGAAGCTGTTCCTGCAGAAGGCTGACCTTCACAAAGGAGGGGAAAATGAGTATTAAGGTGGGGGGGCCATCTGCTCCTTGACGGTAGCAGAGAAAAGCAAAAAGAGGGATGACTCCACTGGTGAATCACAGGCCCAAGCGACAGTTAGCAAAATTCAATGTAGTTCCAAGGACATCAAGACAGCTGCATTTAGCACTCCGCATTTACCATAAAATAGGACCCCCCAAACAGAAACCAATGACTTCAGCAGGATCTTGAGAAATGCAGCTGTCTGTCTGTCTTTCTTTAAAACAGGCTTCTAGTCCTCAAGGTTGCAGGGAAAAAAATACAATACCATGCTGGCACTTTCTCTAAAGGGAGAAATAAGTTCTAATTCTGCAAGATGGATGGAAGGTCAAAGGGAAGAAATTGGGAAAAATTAACCCCAGTCCTCTGTTTCCTGGGGATCAGGAAACAGGGGATGTGTCTCCTGGGGATCTGGCCCAATGCAGATAAAAGTCATAAAAATTCCAGCATTCCCCATCCAGCCATGCTGGCTGGGAAATGTTAGGAGTTGTAGGACTTTTTTCTGTCTGCACGTGAATAGGATTGTACCCTTCATTGGTCAGAATCACTTTCGGCCCCATTCTAAAGCTCAGAAAACCAAATTGCATGTTATAGTTAATTGTTACTGTTGCTGCTGAAACTCCTATATGGGTGAAAGCACTATTACTTGCATTTAAAAATGAGGGAACTGAGGCGCAGAGATCTTGTCCAAAACCACTTTGCAAGCAACATGGCTAAGCAAGTATTTTACATTTGAGCTGGGTCTTTTATGTCCACACCAAAAACTATAGCTCTTGCACCACGCAAGCTTAAATGGCAAGGGCTAAACCCCCACCAGTATCTATATTTGCACAACTGGGCCAGCCAGCCCCTCTAAACACCCCTAGATTTTTGCTCCATTTGTCTTCCCATGCCATGCACACAACAGCCCAGAGAGTATAAATCAAAGACAAGGGGAAGAGTGGCGGAGAGGGAACGTGAATGGCGCTCACATTACCCAGACGAATTTGCTAAATAAATACATAAGAGCGAAACAATTAATATATTTGTTTTCTTTATAGGTCTCCAAGGAATATGCTAAGAGAATGCATAAATGGAGCAAATTAAACTCAGTTGCACCGGGAAGGGAAGGGAGGAAGGGAGAGGAAGAAGGGGAAGTAAGTGTGCATCATCTCAATTCGCTGTCGCCATGAAAATGATGGTGCTCGGGGGACTCACGTGGGCTGAAGATGAGATGCACGCTCCTCAGTCATTGGAGGCTGCATCTTAGTTAAATTGCATGTGATTATTAGAGCTGGAGGAGAAGTGGATGATGAATAGCACGTCCCAGCTAGGACCTAGCTAACATCTGGCAGGCTCCTTCACCCCAAACTGGCTGTCTTTGAGCAGTACTGGGAACACTGTCAAAACTGCCATCTTGGCCAGGGCCAGCATCCGGGGTAAGCGTAGTTGGGCCTCTGGCAAGGGCCCACTGAATTGCTCCTCAGGAACTGGAGCTGCTCCTCCACCAGGGCGACCTGCTTGTTCCCCTGCCTCTTGCTCTGGCCCAGACCACGGTGGTGGAGAGACAGAGCAGCAGCAGCGGCCACGGCCCACTTCTTCCCTGGCTCCCTGCCTGCCAAGCAAGCAGTAGCAATGAGAAAGAGGAAGAGCACTGATGGCAGTCGGAAGGTAGAACCCCTGAGGGAGGGGGCCCATTGAGGGGGTCTCGGCCAAGTTCCTCAAAAATCTGGAGCCGGTGCCGATCTTGGCAAAAACAGAGACTCATCTCCATTTCTAGAAATAAGCCGCTCCCTGGGTTCGGTCACATGTGAACGTGTGCCCCCCCCAAACTAAATTAAGTAGGGGGGAACTATCCCAATAAAGAAGTGGGGTTGTGATGCTGGCTCCGTTTGCAATGGCTCTAGCTGGGTTCTGTGAGACAATGTAAATGGGCCACAATCTGGGATACAACGGAGACTGGGGGACATCTTGCCCTTACTGACCCCAGTGTCTGGGGCGAAAGGCAGGGTTAGCCCAATAGTGTCCCTTAGTTCACCTCTTAACCCAACCATCTTGAATGTTGCTGCACATGATCTGCGCAACGGCAATTCGTAGAGAAATGTATCAAAAGAAAGTTTGAGACAAAATGCCCCCTTACCCAAGAAATTCATGACCCCATCTTCAGGTAACAAATTTTGGAGGTCATTTTGTCATTTGTTTTTATGCCACCCTTCATGTGAAATGATTCCTAGACAGTTACTAAACTTAAAATATAGAAATACATACATTAATAAGGGGAAGCATTTTTTTAAAAAATGTTGGGGGGTGCGGGGAAACATACTGTGGTTGTGAGTGACAGCAATTTCTCTTCCCCCCATCCTATGGTTAAGAATTTTAAAAGCGTATTCTGCCACCATCTCTGATGGTCACAGAGTTATTCTCTGTAGTATCCAATTATTCTCTACAGTAACCAATTATTCTCTGTAGTATCCACCTTTTCCAGAAGCCCCCCTTGGAATGAAGCTATGCTACATCAGTCCCAGGCATTTGTGTGTGGGGGGGGGGGCTCTGTCTAGGGATGTACGGATTTTGTTCCATGTCTGTTTTGTGGTTATCAGGTGTCTTTTGTTCCATCATCTGCTCATTGACTGAACTGAATTATATTCTCCTTCAGAAAAGTACATGTTTCCGCTGAAATTTATTGAACTTTCTCTGGCATCCAACATTTTGCACATTTTCTTAGCTCAGTGTACAACTAATGAGCAAAGCACTCCCCCCAAAAAAAGAGTGCTTCACAGTGGAGGCTGCAGATAGATCAGATATGTATAAAAGGTGAATTTTTTTTTTAATGGTGCATATATTTCTGTATTTTCCAGTAACTTTCATACTTTTGTACAACTAAATTTGTGTACAATCCTGGAAAGTAAAAAAAAAAAAGGTCCACAAGTCTGCAGAATCTGTGCGACTCTGAAGACGCTGGTCTATTGTGGAGTCTTCAGGGCTGATTCACAGTAATCCAAAGTCATTTGAATCTAGGGATGCTGGAAAAATTTGAGATGGACTAAAATGAGCTCGGGTTTCTAAGAATCCAACCTGCAGAATCCACTGCTAAGTGACCCCCTCAGGCCATGCAGAGTCTGTGGACTTTCGTATTATTTTTTTCACTTTCCTGAAATTTGTACATATAAATTCATAGAAAAATACGTTTCTGCTGAGGAAACGTTGAATGCAATGAGGGGCAATACGCTAAATGTTACATATTAATGTAAATTATGCAAATACTTATGCAAATACTGACATAATTATTTGCATATTTTTCTGCATGATGAAAAAAGTATGTATTTCCATCCGTCTGTGGGTGGATGACGGAACAAAAGGCACCCAATAGTCCATGAAACACAGACAGAGCGGATTTTACACAGCCCATACATCCCTAACTGAATCCGTTTTGGATTTCTCCAACATCCCTACCACTGACCACTGAGAAGAGTTCTGCTGCTGCCAGAGACTGCAAAAATCTAGGGATGGCAGAGAATTCCGCCACGGATTCCAGTGAGGCCGGATTCTTTACAATCCGGCCCCCCGGAATCCGTGGCGGAATGGCCTCCTGCCCCCCTGCCCCCCGCACAATCCCCCCAGGACAGGACTTACCTGGGGCGGATTCAGCGGAGGCGACGGGTCTCCTGGCCGGCTGCGGCCGGGCTGCTGCCGCCGCCATTGCTGTCCTGGCTTGCAGCCGTGATAGGGTACGTAAAAATTTATGTAGCCTATCACGGCTAGGTAAAAAAAAATAAAACCCAGCATGCACAAATGGCGGGGGCTACAGCAGCCGCCATTTGCATGCCCTATTTTTCGCCGATGTATCTTACGTAAATGTTTACGTAAGAGAAAACGGCGAAAAAAAGGGCACGCAAATGGCGGCCGCCTTAGCTGCCGCCATTTGCGTACGCTGGGTTGTTTGTTTGTTTTTTACATAGCCGTGATGGGCTACGTAAATTTTTATGTACCCTCACGGCTGCAAGCCAGGATGGCAATGGTGGCAGCAGCAGCCTGGCCGTGGCCGGCCAGGAGACTAGCCGCCGCCGAAGCCGCCGCCACCGGAACCGCCGGCCAAGCAGGATTCCGGGGGGAGGACTAGATTGCCTCCCCTCCCGTCGAGGATTCCGGGGGGAGGGACGGAGCGCCTCCCCCCCACCGCGAAAGATTCTGCGAAAAGGAAAGTGAGTTTCGTACATCCCTACAAAAATGTACTTTCAAACGTTTTTTTAAAGAAAAAAGAGAGAAACCACCAACACTCATTGCGATGGCAAATGCCAGACCCCTGATACATTTTGACAAATTTCAGCATGACTGTCAAGAATGGAGAGCCAGTGTGGTGTAGTGGCAAGAGTGTTGGACTAGGAGCTGGGAGATCTGGGTTCTAGTCCCCACTCGGCCATGGAAGCTCACTGGGTGACTTTGGGCCAGTCACACACTCTCAGCCCAACCCACCTCACAGGGTTGTTGTTGGGAGGATAAAATGGAGAGGAGGATGATAATGTAAGCTGCCTTGGGTTCCTTGCAAGAGGAAAAAGGCGGGGTATAAATGCAATAAATAAATAAATAAAATAAATAAGAATCACATGCACACCCCACTTCAGGGGCCAAGAATATCGAGCTGGACATTTGGGATAGCGGATTCTCAGTTTAGCCCTGATATGCAGACATCTCTCATGCTTGTCTTCATCACAATTAGTGATGTTGCCAGACTGCATAATTACCTGGTTCAGAAACCCATTATGCCAGTGATGCAAATGTTGTAATTTGCATTTCGAAAGACTTTGGCTTCCAGAAGGAAAGTTTTTGGGGGCCTCATCATAAGCTAGGGGGACAGCTGACAAGAGAACATAGAAAAGGCATCTGGAAAAGCTGCAGGGTGATGGGATCACAGAGCTGCTAGGGTTGGGTGAGGATTTTGTTTGGTTCTTTTTTATATAAGCTTACCAAAGCTTACCAAAACCTGCAAGCTTCTTCATGAACGGGAAGAAAATAACTTGAGATTTTAAAAAACGGAATCTGGGAGAAACTAAAATTCAGCATTTGTCCATCCAGGCCCAGGGTTTTGAGTGCTTAGCTCTTAATCTGGGTTTGACTCCCTGTGTATTTGACGTCAGTACTGAATTAGGATCGCCATCTGTTTTTTTCTGACAGTCTCATCTTTAAGAGCTACATGGCACACAGGTACAACACGGTCCCCTCTACACTAGGAATTACTGTACCTATTGAATTTGGCCAGTGCAGATGGGTGAGAATTTAGTTTTAGTTCATTTTTGATAAGGATTTAACAATATTTGCGAAGTTCTTCATATACGGAATGGAAAGAACTTGAATTAAAAAAAAATGAATGTAGGAGAAAGCGAAACTGAGAGATTTGTCCATCTCTAGAAACTTCTTAGCTCTTGGTCAGACTAGCTCAGGGACTGCGTGGCTCCTTTTCCCCAAGGCTCCAGAGTTTTCTGAGTTTTGCCCACAATTGCATGGAGCTTTGGGGCTTCTGTTTGGCTCTGGGTAGCAGCTGTAGTGCACAGGGCTTGGACAAAAAAGGAGCTTAAGTGCCAGAATGCTATGGTACAGCCAGCGTTACAAGTCAGTTTATGATAGGGGGCAGGGGTAACTGCTCTCCCAGGACTCTCCTAATTCCTGATCCAGCTCCAAGCTGAGGTGAGGGGAGTTCACTCATTAAAACGTTTAGTTTCCTTCAAAAATCTTCAGACATTTCCAATCTGAGGAAGAACCTCCAAAATTTGCTTCAAATTTAATGTCTGGAGAAATCAGGTAAAAACCTAGGAATGTGCATTTCCCCACCACCACCGCCCGCCCTAAAAATTCCTGGTGTGTTTCACCTTGGAACTACTATCAAGTCCTGGTCCTAAATAGAGACCTAAAGTTAAGCAGCAATGTTTCTGAGTATTTGTATTTGGTCTGAACATCTTTCATTTCCTTTATGGCAATATTATTGCGACTCTTGTGCCTGCCCCCCTGCCCCCCATTACTTAAATATCTGCAATTACAGAACAAACACAAAACATGAAATCCTCCTGGTTGAAACTGGCTGTAAGAGAGAAACCCCTTAGAAACCCCTGATGATTTTCAATTCCTCCCCATCATGTGCCCACAAAAATTGTTACCTGTTTGTGCCATGTACACTCCTGGTTCATCAGCTGACCGGGGCCACTGTGTTTTCACCTTCTGATCCTCCTGCACGCCATCACCTAAAAGACGGAGGTAACAATGAGACACCTGTGGGACCGGGAACCTCTGGCCTGGGCGAGAGAGCAGGAGGGGAGATCTGTACAGAAGGGATACAACTCTGCAGGCTTCTTAGTACCATGCAAAACACTCTTCTCTTGTTATTCATATGTTATGGTTATTCATACACAGCACTATATAAATATGTGTTGCAGTTTACCAAGTAACAATAAAAAGGCAGGTTCCTGCCCCAATCCAGATTTTAAACCAGGAGGAGCTTAGGGATGTCATGGGTGCCCGATTTGGTCTGCAAATTTGCTGGACTGTGAGCGCCTGCGCTCTCCAAGCTGTGCCCTCTGAATCCCCCCAGCTCGCTGGGCCCCAATCCACCCGCCCCCTGTGCTCGGCAACCAGCTTGAGGCTTACCTGGACCTGTCTGCCTCCGTGCCGATCCCCATGTTTTTAAAATACATGGAGATCAGCAGGATGTGCCCACAGACTTATACACAAAATAGAGCCATGAATCTTGCGTATAAGTCTATGTGTCCATAGATCGTTCCAGTCTCCCCTTCCCATTCCAGGCCAGCTACACAGGGGCAGCAGCTTCACAAGAGGAGAAAGGCAAGAGGCGTTTCCTTCTTGCTTTCCTCCTCGCCTTCCTCCTCTTGTCAAGCCCCTGCCCGCATGTAGCTGGCCTGGGATGCGGGGGTGGGGGGGACTGGAACAATCCACTCTCCTCCTCTAGTCCCAGCTAGGTGAAAGCTGCGGCTTGACAGGAGGAGGCAGGTGAGAGTAAAGCGCCTCTTGCTTTCCTCCTTCTGTCAAGCCGCTGCTTTCACGTTAGGGATGTACGAAAGTCACTTACCTTTTTGCGGATTGATCTGTGGGGGGGGGAGGCGCTCCGTCCTTCCCCCTGGAATCCTCGACGGGGGGGGAGGAGATCTGGTCCTCCCCCCGGAATCCAGCCAGGGCCGTCTGCAGCCGGACTTCCGGCCGCGGACGGACTGCTGCGGACGCAAATGGCGGCTGCCATAGCGGCCATTTGTGTCCAGCCAGGCTGCCGTGATAGGCTACGTAAGTATTTACGTAGCCTATCACAGCAAGCAACCCCCCCAAAAAAACCAGCGTACGCAAATGGCGGTGGCTACGGCGGCCGCCATTTGCATTCCCTATTTTTCGCCGTTTTATCCTATGTGAATATTTACATAGGCTATTACGGCAAAAAAAAGGGGAACGCAAATAGTGTAGCGGGCGCTATTTGCGTTCTTTTTTTTTGCCGTTTTATCCTACGTAAATATTTATGTAAGCTATTACAGTGAAAAAAAAGGAAGGCAAATAGCATCCACTATGCTATTTGCGTTCCCCTTTTTGTCGCCATAATAACCTTCGTAAATATTTACATAGAAAACGGCGAAAAATAGGGAACGCAAATGGCGGCCGCCATAGCCGCCGCCATTTGCATACGCTGGTGTTTTGTTTGTTTGTTTTGTTTTGCTTGCCATGATAGGCTACGTAAATACTTACGTAGCCTATCACGGCAAATAGCAGAGGCAAATAGCAGATGCAAATGGCGGCCGCGGCGGCTGGTCGAAAGACCAGCTCCCGCCGCCAGAGCCACTGCTGCCGGAACATCCGCCCCAGGTAAGCTTCGTCCCAGGGGGAATCCATGGGGGGGGTGGGGGGGAGGCCGTTCCGCCACAGATTTCGGGGGGCCGAATGCCAGTGCATTCGGCCTCACTGAAATCCATGGCAGAATTCTCCGCCATCCCTATTTCACGTAGCTGGCCCAAGATGGGGTGGCTGGGAGACTGGAACGATCTATGGACACACAGACTTATACATAAGATTCACGGCTCTATTTTGTGTATAAGTCTATGGAAATATATTGCCGATCGCCATGTTTTGAGGTGAACGGGTCCGGGAAAGCCTCAAGCTGGTCGCCGAGTGCAGGAGGGCTCGACTTGGAGCCTGGGGGCTGGCCAGCAGTTGCAGGGGCCGGGCAGACGCGCAGAAAACTGGGGGTGCGCCCGCACATCCCTAGAGGAGCCAGAGAATGAAGACAGGAAGACGAAGGTGAAGATAAAACACTGGAAGCTCACACATTTATTATTCTATTATTATTTTAATGACCTGTATTTAGGATTAGTTTCAACATAGTATAAGGACTGGGGAATTGTGCAAAAGGATGGTTTTGATAAGGGATTTGAAGATAGATGGCATCTCTCAAGTATTCTCGGAGGATGCTCCACATACAAGCATCTCTAGCCAGCCCCCACATATCTTAAACAAAGGGAAATGGGGGGGGGGGACACAAAGGTTTAAGAAATGACAGAACACACAAATTACAGACAGATTACTCAACTCTCAAAATGAGTTTTCCAGTGAAACTAACTTGGAGTAGGATTGGGGGGGGAGAAATTTATTTATTTATTTATTCATTCATTCATTCCATTTCATTTCATTTCTATACCGCCCAATAGCCGAAGCTCTCTGGGCGGTTCACAAAAATTAAAACCAAACAACACACAATAAAACAATTTAAAATATATAGAACATTAAAACCACAATATAACAATACAACCACAATAAAACCTAGCAGCAGTACAGGAATTTAAAATACAGATTTAAAACAGCAAAGATAAAAATTTAGAAAGTTAAAATGCCTGGGAAAATAAAAAGGTCTTCACCTGGCGCCGAAAGGAGTACAATGTAGGCGCCAGGCGAACCTCACTAGGGAGCTCATTCCAGAGCCGGGGTGCCACAACAGAAAAAGCCCTCCTCCTAGTAGCCACCCGCCTCACTTCCTTTGGCAGGGGCTCACGGAGAAGGGCCGCTGATGATGATCTTAAGGTCCGGGCAGGCACATATGGGAGGAGGCGATCCTTCAGGTAACATGGCCCCAAGACGTTAAGGGCTTTGAATGTTAACACCAGCACTTTGAATCGGGCCCGGAAATGGACTGGCAGCCACTGCAGCTGGAAAAGTACTGGCGTAATATGAGCTCGCAGGCCAGTCCCTGTTAACAATCTTGCTGCCCTATTTTGGACCAGCTGAAGTTTCCGGACCGTTTTCAAAGGCAGCCCCACGTATAATGCATTGCAGTAATCCAGACGAGAAGTTATCAGAGCATGGATAACTGTAGCTAGGCTATCTCTGTCTAGATAAGGGCGTAGTTGGTATACCAGCCTAAGCTGATAAAAAGTGCTCTGTGCCACTGAGTTCACCTGTGCCTCAAGTGACAGTTCTGGATCCAAGAGCACCCCCAAACTACGAACCTGATCCTTTAGAGGGAGTGCAACCCCCTCCAGAACAGGTTGAATATCACCTAGCCGGGCAGACGAACCACCCACTAACAGTACCTCCGTCTTGTCTGGATTGAGTTTCAGTTTATTGGCCCTCATCCAGTCCATTACCGTGCCCAGGCACTGGTTCAGAACAGCCACTGCCTCACCTGGGTTTGATGAGAAAGAGAGGTAGAGCTGGGTGTCATCCGCATATTGATGGCACCTCAGCCCACACCTCCGGATAACCTCCCCCAGCGGTTTCATGTAGATGTTAAACAGCATGGGGGATAAAATAGAGCCCTGTGGAACCCCATGGCACAATTGCCATGGCACAGAGCAATAATCCCCCAGCACCACCTTCTGGAATCGGCCATCCAATTAGGAGTGGAACCACCGTAGTGCAGTGCCTCCAACTCCCAACCCAGACAACCTATCCAGAAGGATACCATGGTCGATGGTATCGAAAGCCGCTGAGAGGTCCAGAAGAATCAACAGGGTCGCACTCCCCCTGTCCCTCTCCCAGCAGAGGTTATCCCACAGGGCGACCAAGGCAGTTTCCGTTCCAAAACCAGGCGTGAAGCCCGATTGAAATGGATCTAGATAATCTGTCTCATTCAAGAGTGCCTGGAGCTGTCCTACAACCACCCGCTCAAGCACCTTGCCCAGGAAGGGGATGTTGGCCACTGGCCTATAATTGTTAACATCCTCTGGGTCCAGGTTAGGCTTTTTCAGGAGTGGTCTAATTACTGCCTCTTTTAAAGCGGCAGGCACCACTCCCTCTCTCAAGGAGGAATTTACAACCTCCTGGACCCAGCCGGACAACCCCTCCTTGTTTGATTTAATAAGCCATGAAGGGCAAGGGTCAAGCACACAGGTGGTCGATCGGACTTGGCCAAGCACCTTGTCCGCATCCTCAGGCCTCAGAAATGCCATTTATCAATGTATTTATAAGCCACACTTCTTACCGAAATAATGGTACCCAAAGGGGCACAGACTTGAAACTAATCCCGAACCACAAAACAAAAAGAATTGCTTCTTTGCAAGCTGTACAGTCAACCTACGGAAGCCCTGCAGGTTTTGAGAAGAGGCGAGGCAAACTGATGGGGAAGGAGAGCTCTGGCAAGCACTCTGGTTGTATTGTTTACTGTGGTTTTAATGTTTTATATATTTTGTATTGTTTTATTGTGCACTCCTGGTTTTAATTTTTGTGAACCGCCCAGGGAGCTTTGGCTATTGGGTGGTATAGAAATGAAATAAAATACATACATACATAAACTCTGAGCCGCCACAGCCCCAAATGGCCCAGCAGCGCTCCTTGCCACCCCCCCCCCCGCAACTGACAGCCTAATCTAGACAGTATGTGAGGAAACACAGAAGAAGTTAGGTAAAGGGAAATGGTGCCAATTCTCTCCACTGGCATAATTAGACAAGTCATAGAATCCAAATTTTCTTGTCAAGGGTGTTATTTTCTTTTTTCTTTTAAGTGCAGAGCCTACACCTGCAGCCATGAAGCAGCCACCCCCTAGCTACGACTAGTGAGATGAACTGGGGGTGGCTGTTTTGTCCCTTCCCACTCTGTGCAGAATGAAGATACTTCCCCCTCCAGGATTGAAAAGGGCCCACCTAATAACAGTGGCTTTCAAAACGTCCTTCCGCAAGGGAACCCTTTAGGGAACCCTAAAGAGAATCCTTTAATTATAAATTATGCATGGTGTGGGGAATGTGGAGAGGGAGACATTTTTCTCCCTCTTTCCTAACACTAGAACCCAAAGGGGTCCTCCCACGAAGATGATTGGTGGGAGATCCAGGACAGATAAAAGGAAGGACGTCTTCACACAGTGCATAGGGATGGACCGACTCACCTCCATCCAGCGTTGCCAGGCTCTCCCTGCTGGAGCAATCCGCCCTCTTAGCGAGCTGCCATTTTGTGTAAAAATGGCGGCTTGGGGTTTTCCGGAAATGCAATGTTACATAAATGGTGGCCGTAAAGAGGCCATTTACGCAACATTACAAGCATAAATGGACCATTCACGCCTGTAACCTTGCATAAAGGGCCCCTTTCCAGCCACCATTTGCATAACATTACATATCTGGAAAATCTCAAACTGCTATTTTTACGCAAAATCGCAGCTTGACAAGAGAATGGGTAGCCGCCGGGCGCTCAAGTGGCGGTGGCTCAGTGAACAGGGTCCGGGAAGAAAAACCAAGGGGAGCCCGTTGGACTCCACCCCCTTCTCGGACTCCTGCGACATCCCTAACAGCATATAATAAAGTGACGGAATTCACATCCACAGGATGTAGTGATGGCCACTAATTTGGATGGCTTTAAAAGGGGGTTCAACAAATTTCTGGAGGAGAAGGCTACCAACAAGTCCTGATGTGCACCAATTGCTGGGGAACACGGGCAGCCGGGTGCTGCTGCACTCATTGACTGATTGATTGATTGATTGATTGCATTTATACCCCGCCTTTTTTAATCTTGCAAAGAACCCAAGGTGGCTTACATTATCCTCCTCCTCGTCCTCTCCATTTTATCCTCACAACAACAACCCTGTGAGGTGGGTTGGGCTGAGAGTCAGTGACTGGCCCAAAGTCGCCCAGTGAGCTTCCATGGCCGAGTGGGGACTAGAACCCGGATCTCCCAGCTCCTAGTTCAACACTCTTTTGGGGCATGCTGGGAGTTGTAGGCCTTTTTTTCTAACCAAACATGCATAGGATTGCACTCTTAATTCTTTTTATTCCCGGTGGGTTGACTATTCCCGTCCTCTTATTGTAGATGTCTATGGTTCTCTCTTATTTGTAAGTCTCCCTCTGGATACAAAAGAACTGGCAGGGCCTAATTTATGTACACAACATCAGCTTGGAGATGAAGCCAGTGTGGTATAGTGGTCAGAGTGTTGGACTGGGGAGACCCCGCTTGGCCATGAAGCTGACTGGGTGACTCTGGGCCTAACCTACCTCACAGGGCTGTTGTGAGGATAAAGTAGAGAGGAGAAGGATTATGTAAACTGCCTTGGATTCCTTGCAAGAGGAAAAAAGGCAGGATATAAATGTAATTTTAAAATGAGTAAAGAATAGAGAGGTTCTTAGCTGGGTAACTTTACTGCATGCATACAAATAAAGCGTGCAAGGGGTAGTCAGGGGTGATGTAGAGATTACTAAAGATATCTATCTATCTATCTATCTATTTCACAGCTAGAAGGGAGGCACATCTACTTCTCCATTTTCTACATAGTGCGCAAGCATTCTTATCTGGGGATGGGGAAGAAATATGTTTGGTGCACATTTTAATAGATATTGACCTAATTCACACCTCCTGAACTAATATGTGGAGAGCAATTATCCTTTGGTTTTTGCACATCTCCAAATTTTCGAATGCAGTTCTTCAATAAAACAAACAAATTGCATACTCCGGGGGAAATAACATGGAAAAAGTCATATATTCGGGGAAAACTGATTTCGGAACATGTTTACGATAGGGGAAAATGCATACAAAAACATATATGAATTTTTGTGTGGATATGTTTTAAAAAGTTCACAAACTGATGCATAAAGAGGACAGAGTGAACTTGTGCTTGAAAAAAATACAAGGATTATAGATAGGGGTGTACAAAACGCCACTTCCCTCCATCCGCTGGGGTCCGTGGGAGGGGGGCGGCGATCTGTCCCTTCCCCCTCCGGAATCCTCCCTGGCTGCAGCCGGCCTTCCGACTGCAGCTGGGCTGTGGCCGCAAATGGCAGCCATTATGCGGGCTGCCATTTGCATCCCTGCCTTTTGCCGTGATAGACTATGTAGATACTTACATAGCCTATCACGGCTTGGCAGGGATGCAAATGGCAGCCACTACGCCAGCCGCCATTTGCGGCCACAGCAGGCTGGCAGCGGCTGGAAGATGACAAGGAGCTGCCACTGGAGTGGCCGGAGCCACCGCTAGGTAGGTCTGTTCTGGGGGGGATTTCGGGGCGTGGCAGGGGCGGTAGTCCGTTCCGCCACGGACTCGGGGGGGGGCGGATTCTAAAGAATCCAGCCTCACTGGAGTCCATGGTGGAATTCTCCAACATCCCTAGTTATAGAAAGCAAAATGGACAGGTTTGACCATCCCTATTCCTACCCTTCATCAAGCAGAGTGGCAGGATAATTACAAGTTGAAGAAGCTGGCCTGCCGTTGCATATTTTCCTTTAGAGCTAAACCCTACAGACAGGCTTCATAATCTTCATAAGATTCATAATCTTTGTGGCTCTAGTGGCTGAATCACAGGGTGAAAGCCAGAAGCTGGCTACACTCGCCTCTCAAAAAGTTTGGTCCAATTCAAGATACAGGCTGTGTTCACATTGAATGGTATTATGATCAGGGATGTATGAGGGAATTTTGTTCCTGTCTGCAAACCACGCGAACCCCAAACACGAATGCAATTCTCCAGAAATTTTTGCAATTTCCCTAACTTGCATTCACGTTCAAAAGTGCACACTTGCACAAGTACGCACATGTGCAAATGTGCATTCTCCACATTTTCACACCTTGGCGTATGGGGAAAATGTGGATTTTTTTTAAACTGGGAAAAATGCATATTTTTCCAAAATGGAAAAGAAAAAAGACTCTCGTATTCGGGAACATGAAAAAGTTTCTCTTCGAGGAGAAATTCAGACCTCAACGAGCTCGAACCTCACATATTCGCCCATCCCTAATTATGACATTTGGAGACATCACTGCCAGAGGGACAGGTCATGTGGCTACGTGGTTTATGTCTTGCTTTGAAAAACCCTGTCTTTCTTGTGAATCCTATTTGGGACATGACAACCCTTCATGCTAAGGAAGGGGTAGAGGACGTGTGGCCCCCCAGATAATTGCTGGACTACAAATCCCATCATCCCTGACCACTAGACATGCTGGCTAGGGTTGATGGGAGTTCTCATCCAGCAACACCTGGTAGGTCTGAGGTCCCCAGCCCCTGTTCTAAAAAGTGCCTTGGGAAGTTTGGCATGGGCTCCCCAAAACTCTGGAAGCAGAAGCACCTGTCAGCAAAAGCAAGAGTGCAAATCTAGGGGTGGGGGGGAGGAATGCACTGGGTTTGTACTTTTTTCTTGGCTTCACCTGAAGTAATTGACACGAGACAGAAACGCAGGATTCAACTGGGAAATCCCATGTCTGTTTTAAATCCTCCATGATCCAACCGTGTCCTCTCCCTTTCTCTCTCTCTCTCTCTCTCTCCCTCTCCCCCCTTCTTGCACATGACCGTACATACACACACACCCTTCTTTGTCCTCCCCGCCCCCAACCCGTAACATGCACTTAACAGATTGCTACAGTGAGATGTCACAAATTTATGGCTCGGCTCACGAAAAATAACAAGAGATCCATCAAGGGCACTTTGCGTGAAATTAACAGGAACGTGTAAGAGCCCGACAAAGATGCATACTCAGCTGCAGATCAGGAATGGGGAGGGAGGGAATGGGCGATTCTTCTCTTTCGCTTAACCTACTCATATTTTTTTTAAAAGCCACCTAGTCTACAGAAGGGACCTCTCTAAAGTTCCCAATCCAACAATTTGCTGCAGGACCCACTGCAGCGAGGGGAAGGGTGCCCCCACCTCATCCCACTCGCCTGTGTCAGATACAAAAAGAAGTTGTGATGCATGAGCTCAGCACGGGAGAAAGCTGAGCTCTGCCCTGAATACACCCACGTCGCAATGCCAAGGCAGCAAGCAGCAAGACCCAGATGCAGAGGGCAGGCATTTTCCAGGCCAGGGTGACTGGTCCCAGCATTGGCAGCGGAGCGGTGGACTGAGCGAAGCAGGTGGCCGAGGGGTTTGCGTGTCCTACTGCGTTGACCGCCATTTACTTACACCAGGCCAGGCCAATCCAGTCTTCATACAGCTGGTGAACCTCAGGGGGCTGTTGTGCCCCCCATGGAAGACTTGATGGCCTTGTAGGCCCCTTCCAACCCGACTATTCTATTCTATGACTCCTCTTTGGAGGATGAACCGAAGCCCCCCGAACCGAACACTGCGGAGGAGCTGCCTGTGCCAGGGGACTCTGAGGCAGATTGGGGAGATCCTGGACCCTTGAGGGAGAGGGCCATCCACCCTTCCCCTCAAGATGTAGTTAGGCCCTTCTTGGACTCAGAGCCAGATGCTGAGCAGTCACCTAGCACCAGGGTGTGCAGGCACAGAAGCACCTGCCGGAGGAATAAGGACTCCTTTTGAGTAAAGGTATACTTGTGAGCAAGGCTCACTTATGAGTAGACCATCCCTTGGGTGGCGCTGATGCTCTGAGTGGGAAGCTCAGGCTTCAAAGCCTTCAGTTCTAGGCACAGAGGGCTGAAACAACATCTGTGCACCAGGTACCAGACTCCCGCCCAGCCCTTGTCTGGAACCCTGGGTGTCTGGACTTGGACCTGCTGACTGGCCTTGCCTTTGGTGCTGATCCTGCCCTGTCCTCACACCACTGTGAGCAGGAGAGGGGCCGAGCTGGGGCCTTGTGAAGTGGCCCTATGTGTCAAGGCCTCTGAGCAGGCATTGGGTACAGAAGGGAAGTGGGCTGTGCAATACCAGCGGCTCTGATTGGCAGGTGGTGCAAAGCCTCTGCATTGGCTTTGCCGGGCCCAGTCACCCTGTCCTGGAAAATGCCAGCCCTCTGCATTGGCAGGTCTGGCACAAGTACTGGGAACCTGGACTTTGGCCCTGGCCTGGACACCAGAACCAGACCTTCTGCACTTCAGGTAGGGCTGGCACGGGCACCCAATTCAGTCCGGGAATCTGGCGGACCTACTCCTGCCTGCACCCCAGAGCCCCAATCGCCAAGCCCCTCCCTGGCGAATGGCCTGCACCCACCCCAACCGCCTTGTTGAGCTTCAAGGTTGCCATTTTCTGAGAAATAAAATGGTGATTGCAAAAATGCGCAAATTTGCGAATGTGCATATTTGCATATGTGCGAAAATGCGCATTTTACAAAAAATGCAAATTTTCGTGCACACTGTGTGCCTTCCCCAAAATGTGCATTTTGCATATGAGATTATGCGCATTTGCAAAAATGCGCATTTTTGCACTCACAAAAACTTTTTAGGGTGCAATCCTGGCTGTGGCATGCTGGGAGTTGCAGGACTTTTTTTCTGCCTAAACATCCATAGGATTGCACCCTTAGTATAATGCCTCGAAGCAAAATCAGGTGTCCAAAAAAAAAAACAAAAACCCTGTATTCTCAGTTCTTTTTGTAGCCTTCCCCGGGTGAACCGAGAAAACCGATGGTGCATGGGAAGATGCCTTATACCAGGGGGGTGTTGAATCTGGCTTACCTGGGATCCCAGTCCAGCTCTCGGGTTCCCTAGAAGACCACATGCCCTTCCACTCACCCCAGCCTTTCCCTGACCGTCTCTCATGCGTTTGCTTCCAGGCCTTTGCCAACCACTGCCCCCGCCCCCGGGTGAGATGTCTCTCTTGAGGCTGAAGTTACTGGCAGGAAGAGCTTTCAGCCAACGTGTGCTGGTATGTCTGGTATTTTGGCCCTGCCCCCTTTGCTTTCAGCCCCGCCCATCACTGGAATGCGGCCCCCAAGGCTTCCCTGAGAGGGAATTCAGCCCTCGGGAGGAAAGAGGTTCCACACCCCTGCCTTATCCAGCGTCATGTTCCTTCAACCTCTCCCTTCGCAATCAACACGCTCCAGGGGGCAAAGCCCCAGAGGCCAACACTACTTTATCACATGAAGTGGAAGTCAGAGACGTTGCCAGCAGACTAGACATGGACTTCTCAGCCAGACTTGCTTCACAGGGGTGCCCCTCCCTTCGGGTGGCTCCCTCCTATGTTAGCTTCTAAGAGAGGTCAACCTGGCAGAGCACCTGAGCCCAGCCCCTAACTTTTCCCCCTTCACTCCGCGATGGATCCTAGTTTCCCCCAGGTCATGCCCCTCGTCCTCCTCTCTCTCCGAAACTTGAGTTCTCATGGTGGGGGGGAATGGGGGAGCCATTCAGGCTGGGCCATCTGCGTGTCAAGGTCTTGGGGAAAAAAGTCTCGCTGTATCTGGGCTCACTAGGGAGGGTGCCTCCCTCTGTTCTTGCTGTTCCCATTCTGAATCTGAGCTGCCAGACATCTCCACATGCTCAGAATCAGAATAAGACCATCGGTCCATCCAGCTCGGTACTGCCTACTCTGTCGGCGGCTCTGCGGGGTTCCAGCGGGTTTGCAGCCCTGCCTGGAGATAGGGATGTTGCAGGAGTCCAAGGGGGGGTGAAGGCTGGCAGACTTCCAACCGCTTGGTCTCCTGCATTTCAATCTGCGGACTGCCACACTTCCCAGACCCAGTGAGTGCCGAGTCAGGCAAACATGGCAGTTCCCGCTGGTCCACCAAGCTGCCATTTTGCATAAAAATGGCAGCTCGTCCTTTTACATAAAGGGCCTTTTATGCAAATGGCAGCTGTAAAGCAGCCATTTACACACGATTACAGGCATCAATGGACCATTTACACCTGTAAACTTCCATAAATGGCTGTTTGGCCATCATTTATGTAAAAGGCCCATTATGTAAAAGAACAGTCTGCCATTTTTACACAAAATGGCAGCTCTTTGGGGGAACGGGTAGCCGGGTGCCGGGTGCTTCAGACTGCCCAGTGCCTCCTGTGGTGCCCAGGGTCAGGCAGCCAGCAGGCATCCGGCGAGTGTCACACAAGGCGGACTGGGCAGAGTCCGTCCCTCCCTACCTGGAGGTGCCAGGAATTGAACCTGCAACCTTCCTGGCCAATGACAGGCAGCTCCTTCTTACGGGGGTCACCAACTTCTGATTTTACAAACATCTGGTCTGAAGGTGGAAATGGGTGGATCAAGGATTGGATCCACCCATTTCCACTTGGATTCCTGCAGTGAGCAGGGGGTTGGACTCGATGGCCTTGTAGGCCCCTTCCAACCCTACTGTTCTATGATTCTAAGGGTGGAGCCTGGTAGGTTTTGGCAGGCCTGGAGGTGAAGCACCTTGGAGAGCTCCTTTAAAGTTCTGGCTGAAACTCGGAAGTGATTCACTGCCCCCGACATTGGAGCCCCCAGCCTCCACTGTTTCTATGGGAACAAATAAAATAACAGCACCCCCCCTGGCTCAAAATCCCTGGCTTATTCCACAAAGTTCCCAATACTGCCGCCTCTGAGGCCAGAATCCCAAACGTTCAGATTTTTTTTTAAACCCTTTTAATGCATTGGGGGTCCTCATTTGCCTTTCCATACTGGATATACTGTATAGCATCCCACTGCTCTGTCTTCACGGGGTCGCTCGTAACGATAAATATGGTAAGGGCAACGTGGAGCTCATCTACTGCAGTAACGGAGGCCAGATGGTGTCATCTGTGATCGACAGAAGCAAAAATGGGCAGCAATGAAGGGGAAGCGAGCCAGGAATAGAGCAAGGAGGGGGGGCCCAGGGGGAAGAATCTATTCGGCAGGGGAGCACAGCTGGCTCCCGAGGGGAGCAGCATCAGAGGGTTTGTTTAAATTGAACCAGATAGGAAAGAATAAAAACAAGAAGAGCAAGCAGGGGTTTTTCTGCAGCCTGGGACCTCTTCCCGAAAACCACTGGCACAGCTTATTAGAGGTGCAGAGCTCTGGAACCATCTCCCCAGCAGAATTATGGTGACAAAGAGCGAGACCTATTGTGTGAAAGCACTGCGTAAATTTATAAATGAATTGGCAAGGGGCCAAGGACTGCCCCATGTCCAATCCAAAGCAAGCCTGAAAGTAGCTAGCCCCCCACTCATCTGCCCAAAGCACCCTTGGAGAGATGCACATGGGACCTCTGTGCCTCCCTGCTGTGGAAGGTGTGCAAAGTTAGGGGTGTGATAAACAATGGTGGTTTTCCATTTCTTAAGCCAGGGATTGCAAACACATGAGCTGCATGCACGTGTGCGCGCACGCACCCCCCCCCCACAGCCTCTAGTGTGGCCCCCGATGTTTCCCCCCACTGGGGGGGAAAGGCTAAATTTGTCCCTTTTCAGCCTCTGTCGTGGTTTGCTGCCAATTTTTTTTTGCCAGTGCCACCACCAAATTTCAGCAGTGTAGCTCCCAGGGGGGTCCATTCCCTCAGGCCCACTAAAGATGCCCACCCCTGCTGTGAGCAGAAATAATTGTCCCAAAGAGCCAACAGTTTGCAAATAGTTGTGCTTAATTATAACAGAAGTGAGACGATAAAATCCAAAGACCCACCCCATTTCAGTTCAGCTAAATCCATGCCCCTTCCCCACACAATACCCTTCTGGAAACAGCAGCCAAGGGATCCATAACAAAAGTTAGGATGCCAAGACACCCCCCTTCCATGTTATAAATATGGCACTTCTTCCATGCTCCAACCAGACCTGGACCAAGATCAAATCTGCTTAGCTTCAGCAAGGCGGACATGCCAGGTGTCTTCAGTGATACGGCCCCGAGACCGATTAACAATTCAATACCTAACGGGAGTGTGGAGTTACGGTTTGGGAACTGTACATAGCTGAACAGGGAAAATCACATCTCTCAGACCCGTCCCACCCCCCACCACCCTCCATCTGCTCAATGGGGGTAATAATACTACTAGGGCTACTTTACAGGGATGTTGTAATAATAAAAAAGTAATGATGACTGATGGATAAATAAGTCAATAAATAAAATGGCTACGAATTGAGAGCTGGTGCCGTGTAGTGGTTAAGAGAGTGGGATGTGAAACGGAAAGACTCCAGTTGAACTCTCACCTTTGCTATGAATGCACTGGGTTACCTTAGGCGACCCTGTCTCTCTGCATTATGAAGCGCATAATACTGCCCTACCTTATAGGGCAGTTGTAGGGTTACTGGGAATGTGTGTTGCGTTAGTTGTTTTTCTTTTAAGGGCCCCAAGCATACAATGGGAGCACCTGGAAAGGGGGAAATGACCCTGAACGCGAGTGAGCCACATATCCCGCTCCGGATTTCAGATCACAGAGAAGCCCCGTCTGCGTGCTGGGTTGTTGTTCAGTCGTTCAGTCGTGTCCGACTCTTCGTGACCCCATGGACCATAGCACGCCAGGCCTTCCTGTCCTGCGCTCTCTCCCGGAGCATGCTCAAGTTCATATTCATTGCATCCGTGATGCTATCTAGCCATCTCATCCTCTGCCGTCCCCTTCTCCTTTTGCCTTCAGTCTTTCCCAGCATCAGGGTCTTTTCCAGTGAGTTTTCTCTTCGCATTAGGTGGCCAAAATATTGGAGCTTCAGCTTCATTATCTGTCCTTCCAATGAGCACTCAGGGTTGATTTCCTTTAGGATGGACTGATTTGACCTCCTTGCAGTCCAGGGGACTCGTAAGAGTCTTCTCCAGCACCACAGTTCGAAAGCATCAATTCTTCGGCGCTCAGCCTTCCTGATAGTCCAGCTCTCACAGCCATACATTACTACTGGGAAAACCATAGCTTTGATTAGACGGACCTTTGTCGGCAAGGTGATGTCTCTGCTTCTTACTATGCTGTCTAGGTTTGCCAGAGCTTTCCTCCCAAGGAGCAAGCGTCTTTTAATTTCATGGCTACAGTCACCGTCTGCGGTGATCTTGGAGCCCAAGAAAGTAAAATCTGTCACTGCTTCCATTTCTTCCCCTTCAATATGCCAGGAAGTGATAGGGCCAGATGCCATGATCTTCGTTTTTTTAATGTTGAGTTTCAAACCAGCTTTTGCACTCTCCTCTTTCACCCTCAACAAGAGGCTCTTGAGATCCTCTTCGCTTTCTGCCATTAGGGTGGTATCGTCTGCATATCGGAGGTTGTTGATAATTCTCCCAGCAATCTTAATTCCAACCTGTGATTCATCCAACCCGGCATTTCTCATGATGTACTCTGCATATAAGTTAAATAAGCAGGGTGACAATATGCAGCCTTGTCGTACTCCTTTCCCAATTTTGAACCAATCGGTTGTTCCATCTCTGGTTCTTACTGTTGCTTCTTGACCCTCGTACAGGTTTCTCAGGGGACAGGTAAGGTGGTCTGGTACTCCCATCCCTTTAAGAATTTGCCAGAGTTTGTTGTGATCCACACAATCAAAGGCTTTAGCGTAGTCAATGAAGCAGAAATAGATGTTTTTCTGGAATTCTCTTGCTTTCTCCATGATGCAGCGAATGTTGGCGATTTGATCTCTAGTTCCTCTGCCTCTTCGAAACCCAGCTTGTACTTCCGGTAGTTCTCGGTTCGCATACTGCTGAAGCCTAGCTTGTAGGATTTTGAGCATCACCTTGCTGGCATGTGAAATGAGCGCAATTGTGCGGTAGTTTGAACACTCTTTGGCGTTGCCCTTCTTTGGAATTGGAATGTAAACTGACCTTTTCCAGTCTTGTGGCCACTGTTGAGTGTTCCAGATTTGTTGGCATATTGAATGCAGCACTTTAACAGCATCATCTTTTAGGATTTTAAATAGCTCGGCTGGAATACTGTCATCTCTGCTAGCTTTGTTGTTACTAATGCTTCCTAAGGCCCACTTGACTTCACTCTCGAGGATGTCCGGCTCAAGTTCAGTGACCGCACTATCATGGCTATCAGGGACATTAAGATCTTTCCTGTATAGTTCTTATGTGTATTCTTGCCACCTCTTCTTAATCTCATCTGCTTCTGTTAGGTCCCTGCCTTCTTTGTCCTTTATCATGCCCGTCTTTGCACAAAATGTTCCCTTGAGATCTCCAATTTTCTTGAAGAGATCTCTAGTCTTTCCCATTCTGTTGTTTTCCTCGATTTCTTTGCATTGTTCATTTAAGAAGGCCTTCTTGTCTCTCCTTGCTATTCTCTGGAACTCTGCATTCAGTTGGGTATATCTTCCCCTTTCTCCCTTGCTTTTCGCTTCCCTTCTTTCCTCAGCTACTTGTAAAGCCTCATCAGACAGCCACTTGGCTTTCTTGCATTTCTTTTTCTTTGGGATGGATTTCGTTGCTGCCTCCTGAACAATGTTACGGACCTCCGTCCATAGTTCCTCAGGCACTCTGTCTATCAGATCTAATCCCTGAAATCTATTCCTCACCTCCACTGTATATTCATCAGGGATATGATTTAGGTCATACCTGAACCGTTTAGTGGTTTTCCCTACGTTCTTCAATTTAAGCCGAAATTTTGCAAGAAGCAGCTCATGATCTGAGCCACAGTCAGCTCCAGGTCTTGTTTTGACTGACTGTATGGAGCTTCTGCATCTTTGGCTGCAAAGGACATAATCAATCTGATTTCGATATTGACCATCTGGTGATTTCCATGTGTAGAGTCACCTCTTGTGCTGTTGGAAAAGAGTGTTTGCTATGATCAGCATGTTCTCTTGGCAAAACTCTGTTAGCTTTTGTCCTGCTTCATTTTGTACACCAAGGCCATGCCTGCCTGTTATCCCGGTGATTTCTTGACTTCCTACTTTAGCATTCCAATCCCCTATGATGAAGAGGACATCTTTTTTTGGTGTTAATTCTAGAAGGTGTTGTAGGTCTTCATAGAACCGATCAACCTCAGCTTCTTCGGCATCAGTGGTTGGGGCATAGACTTGAATTACTGTGATGTTGAATGGTTTGCCTTGGATTCGTACTGAGATCATTCTATCATTTTTAAGATTGTACCCCAGTACTGCTTTTCCCACCCTTTTGTTGACTATGAGTGCTACTCCATTTCTTCTAAGGGATTCTTGCCCACAATAGTAGATATGATGGTCACCTGAATTAAATTCGCCCATGCCTGTCCATTTTAGTTCGCTGATTCCCAAGATGTCGACGTTCAATCTTGCCATCTCATGTTTGACCACCTCCAGCTTACCTTGATTCATTGATCTGACATTCCAGGTTCCTAAACAATATTGTTCTTTACAGCATCGGATTTTCTTTTCACCACCAGACACATCCACAGCTGAGTGTCCTTTCGGGTTTGGCCCAGCCACTTCACTCTTTCTGGCGCTACTTGGAAATACCCTCTGCTCTTCCCCAGTAGCATATTGGACACCTTCCGACCTGAGGGGCTCATCTTCCGGCGTCATCTCTTTTAGCCTTGTGATACGTTCCATGGGGTTTTCTTGGCAAGAATACTGGAGTGGGTTGCCATTTCCTTCTCCAGTGGACCACATTTTGTCAGAACTCTCTGCCATGACCTGTCCGTCTTGGGTGGCCCTGCACGGCATAGCTTATGGCTTCACTGAGTTTGCGTGCTGGGTACCTGTGGGCAAATGAACATGTGAAGAACACGTGGAGAACACGCCAGCTCATCCTATCCCCAGCCTGGTGAACCCTCCAGATGTTTTGGACCACAACACCGTTCCTGACCATTGGCCAAGCTTGCTGGGGCTGATGGGAGTTGTAGTCAAAAACACCTGGAAGGTGCTAGGTTGGAGAAGGCTGCCCTAGAGGATGACATGCACGCCAGCCACATCTCCGCATCAGGCGTCCTGTAACTGATGCCAATCGTGTGTGGGCTGGGGGTGTATGACTGGCTGGTGGGGCCGTGCCTAGAGGATGGGGCTACCACCTGGTGCATTTCTGAGAGCCCCGCCATGCTTTCATTAGTGGACAAGGGCAGTGGAAAGAGAAATGTGGGAACAGTGCCATGCACTACCCTTCCTGCTTCCTACCCACACCCCTTTCCCCATCTGAGAAGTCGGGAGGATTTTCTTTGCAGCAAAGAGGAGGAGATGAGGGGGATGAAGAGGGTTTCCGCACACGCAAGCGGCGAGGCAGAGCAGTGGGTTGCTGCACCGACTCTCATTAACTCCCTCGCCCTTCGGATCCGTCAACAGGCTTTCAAGGCTGTCCGCGGCTCAGCCAACCGAGGCAGTGCCAGGTTTTCCTCTCCTCCTTTTATTGTTATTATTATTAGGCGCGTCAAGTATCGCCGATAACAATCTGTCAATTGCACAGAGCAGGGCTGTTTGGCACTTGTGATTACAATCTCCCATCTGGTCACGGCGGGCGAGGGGCCGCCACCGAGGGCATGCTGGGCTGCATGTGCATGTGCGCAGGCCGGCGGCTTCCCGCCCTGCAGACAGTCCTGCTATTTGCCCAGCAGGAAAACAAATGGCAGCGCACAAAAGGCGAACATGCCGATTGGCTTTAATGCCACCAGGGATGGCCCTGGGCAGGGTGAGTGGAGGGGACGGGGAGGGAGGAGCAGCTGCTGCCCCTGGAGTGCGGGTGGACAAGGCAAGGTCCCTTCCCTGGGATCGGGTGCACCTACAGTAGGGGGCGCCTGGCACCTTCAGGCAGGGCTGCTAGTGCAGTTTTTCCTTCTTCCAGCCCTTCCCAGTTCCTTCCAGTCCCTCCCAAGTCATCACACATTGGCCATCATTCTCAGCACACACACGTCCCGCCGCCACCAAGGAAGCCCACAGCCTGTGACGATCGGCTGCTGCATCTTGGCGGCTTCTCTGCTTGGTGCATTTCATTCCTTCTCATCAGCTGCCTCTGCTGCACTGATCGCATTGGTGCTTATGGGCTCCATAAAATGGGTCCAAATTTACTAACTTCCCTTGCTCACTCTATAATCCGTGACCGGCCGCCTTCCTTGCTGAAAGCGTTCTTTTCACTGCATGTGAGCCCCGGTAATACACATATGTATATATTCCCGCCGACTGCGGGGGCAGAGGGAATCCCCTGCCAGCTACCGGTGAGGGAATTTATTCTGTCTCTTTACAACCCGGCATCTTTGCTTCTGCCCTCTTTCTAACGGAGCCAAGTCCAGAGTCTGTGATCTATACATATATGCCACGTTTCTAATCGGGAATCAACTCGCTCCATTAGCAAACTTTCTTTCCTTCCATCATTTATTTCTTTAAAGTATTATTATCCTGCTCCTCAGCCAAAAAATAACAATCGATGAAAGAAAACAGCCCTTGCCTGCAGACTTACAATCTATGAAGACAGAACACAGAAGGAAAAAAGAATAAGGAGGGAAGAGGCGGGGGGGAATTAGGTCTCTTGGCAGGACTGGTGAAATGGCCCTGCGTCTCCTCTCACCTCCCTCAATACAGTCTGCTCGAAAGGCTGCTGGTGGTGACAATTGTTGTCAATGTAAAGATGCGGATTCCAGTGGAAGTTGGTGGCTCCACTGTCAGTGGGGCGGTGAATCCACTCCGGGTTTCAGTAAGAACCAAGCAGAACTCTAAAGGAGCTCTCCGTGGTGTGAAGCACCTTGGAAAGCTCTTTTAAAGTTCTGACTTCAACCTGGGGTGAATCCACCGCCCCACTGACAACGGAGACACCAGCCTCCACTGCTGGATTCCACCACCACCACCACCACCACCACCACTGCAAAGCAAATGGTACCAACTGGGCAGAAGAATCCTGTGATGCAAACAGCGGCGCTGACATTCCAGGCCAGTCACTACTCAATGGGAGGCCTCTGCATCAAGAATCCTATCTTTCCTTCTTCTGGGCTCAGGCCTCCTTTGCCTTCCTGCTTACTACAACTGATTTATTGAAAACATATCAGCCACCTTTCTCCCCAAGGGCCACAACGGTGACTAACAGATAAAATTACAAACAATTACAACACAGCAATAAAAACCCAAGAGCAGGAGCAAAAAGAAAAACACTACTCATACCAGGTTTTTTAAGAATGCCAGGGCAATAGCAATCATATCAGCTCAAAAGCCAAGCGGAATAGCTCTGTCTCGAGAGCCCAGCATAAGTCCTGCTACGTAGGAGTGATTCGAAACCCCAGGGGCATTTCATACAGCCGGTGCCACTCCAGAAACAGCTCTATTCCCATCATTCTGCCCGCAGCGGATTGTGATGCCCCACCAGAAGTTCTGCTTTTGATTGGATGATCTATCTTGAACAGATCCTGAAAATGTCACGCTTGTTGCAAGCCTGTCTTCTTGGCAACGAACTGTCCACCAGAAAGCCAATCATTTGGGCAACCTGCCCGGCTTCTTTTCCATGCGCCTTTCCCCTTATGTCAGCCTTCCCCAACCTGGTGCCCTCCGGATGTTTTTGAATTAAATTCCCACCCGCCCCAGTCAGCATGACGAATGGTCAGGGATGATGGAGGTTGTCGTCCAAAACATCTGGAGGGCACCAGGTTGGGGAAGATGCCCATGAAACCAAGCTGAAAAGCATACATGTATTTTCTCCTCTCCCTAATCATAACCGCGTAAAGCAATTGCCTTCAGAATCCCAGTTGCCATAGCTACCTGAGGGCTTTCAACTACCTCCATTTTAATCTCCTCGGCAGAACTGAAGGCTCCTCTGATGCCGGGGCCACATGCTTTGGCTAGGCAGGGGAGGGGAGGGGAGGGGAGGGCGGAAAGACTTTGCAAGGTTTGTCCTTAATTTATTCGTTCACCAAAGGCCGTGTGCCAGGCAGGCGTGGTTGGAAGAGCACCTCCCCTGGTCCATGTTTTAGTGCTGTGGAAGGCATACCAGGCTCACAGGGGGTTGGGGAAGATCAGATCGTGCAGCAAGAAAAGGACTCTGCATGCCACAGAGCTGCACCCAGGCAGCGGAGAAAACTGCATGACATCTGCGAGCCGCACTGACAAATGGACCGGAAGAGATGCCAGAGATAGATACACAGCCTGGAGAAAAGGCAGCTGGGAACCATCAAAGCTCAGATCTGCGGAATTAAGAACGCGAGAGATGCCAGCCTCAGCCAGGTCGTGGGGTCCGGCATGCCCAGAATCACGTCTTCAACAGCAGCCAGAACAGGGTGATTGAGCAGAGTCATCCATCCTCTGTCCATCACTCCCAAAGAACCAATATTCAGAGTGCATTCTCCTGCTGTTTATTCCACCCATGTGCCCAGAAGCGCTCTTGCAATGCTTATTGGTACTGGAGGGAATTGCCAAGAGGGCACAATCGGGAACAATTTAGACAACCGGGGAGACCTCGGGGTCTAATGCTTTCCCTGTAGTATTTCAGGGTGCACAACCCAGCCCATGATGGGGATGCTTTCCCACCTCCTTTGTTACAGGTAATGAGGATGTCAGGGGCTGTTTCTCTACATGCTAAAATTGCTTTTCAAGCCAACAAGCATCCTACCTAGGGATGTACGGACTGTGTAAAATCTGTTCCGTCTGTGTTTCATGAATTGTCAGGTGCCTTTTGTTTTGTTGTCTGCTCACAGGTGGATGCGAATATTGTTTTTTCATAATACAGAAAAATACGTAAATAATTACGTAAGTATTTACATAATTTACTTTAGTACATAACATTTAGCACATTGTCCCCCACTCCATTCAGCATGTCCTCAGCAGGAATGTACGTATTTTCTTACAAATTTATATGCGTAAATTTCAAGAAAGTAAAAAAACAATCCGAAAGTCCACGGACACCGCATGGCCTGAGGGGGTCGCTCCGCAGCAGATTCCGCAGGTTAGATTCTTAGAAATCTGACCTCATTTTAGTCCGTCTCGAATTTCTCCAGCATCACTAATCCTACCCGCCCCCTGCCCACCTCAGGAACAGCTTAATGAGGTCTCAGTCATTCTGACAGACTGCCTGGGGACACAGAAGGAGGCAACCCCAGATGGGGAGAAGGACAACAAGAGATGTCTTCCCCACCATGTAATCTGGGGATGTTACAAACGGGTCTTTTGCAAGGTTTTCTGGGAAAGCATACAAATATAGCCTTTTCAGAATGACCCTCCCCAGTCAAACAGGCGCATGGATTCAATTTTTTCTTTCCATTGGGGCAGCAAGCCCTTGCCCGTCCCATCTCTCTGCTCTCTACCCAGCTATCAAATTTTCAGTTGTAAAGCACTTTGGGAACTATCTTTCTCATCAGTGCTGCAAAAGTGTCATGATGCACGCTGACAGCACTCTGCAAAGAACAAGGAGAGGGCCAACCTGCTTCCACCTGTAAAGAATGTTGGGCAACGCTTTTCCAAAGACATTCAGGGTCAATGAGTTTTCTGCATTTCACGTAGAGCTGAAATAGTGATTGTTTAAAATAACAATGCACTGCATTGTAGAGAGTTAAATAAGCTCCGCATAATTATGTCAAGAATCCTTACAACCATGTTATATGGCAAGTCAGTATTATGGTCTCTGTATTTCAGATGGGGGGAGGGGAGGACAGAGAGACTGCAACTCACCTTAGGCCAACATGTGAGGGGAGATGGGGAAGAAATTCATTCAGTTCGAATTTTAATGCAAACTTCCCTAATCTCACACTTTTTAATCAATACACAAACTGAAACTAAGTTACCCTTCAAAATTTGCACTTGTCAGAATTTTTCAAGAGAGTCCTCCAATTAAAAAAATCATATATTAGGGGAAAGTGCACACAAAAGGGTTCATATTAGTGCAAATACCATTAAAATGCATTATGAGAACTCCTCGCCAAAAAATGTATATAGTGGGCAAAATTGCCCACAAAACTGCCCAGAAAACTGCATGTATTAAGAGAAATGTTCACAAAAATCTACACGGTTTTTCATGTGAACTTAAAGAAAAACATGCTCAGAGTCTGGGCTGAAACGAACTTACGACTGGAAAAAAATCTCAAGCTTTTGGATGAACCCACCTTAAGATTGAAAGCGAGGAAATGAGAAACCAAAATCGAGAGATTCATCCATCTGTACTAGAGATTCCATGGCAAATATCAACAGATGAATCGGGGATGTTCCGGCTCATATCTTGGGCCATTGGCTGTCGTGCTATGTGCCTGCCCACACAGGTGAGGAAAGGCATCCTCCAACTTCCTCAAAATTTTCTTCCCCTTTGATCAGAGAGGCTTCTGCTTTTATGCCGCAATCTTAGGGAACTTTAGACTCTCTTCTGGTGGTGGTTTGGAGCTTACCTTATTGCTGTAAGGCGGATGAAGGGGCTGTGTGTGTTTTTTTTCTTTCTACTCCATATCTCTGCATCGCACTGCAGCAGAGATATGGCTGCCCACGCATCCTGATCTTTAAAAGCCCTATGGGGCTGCCTCATGCTATCTTCCCCTGGGCTTTCATTGAAGCGAGGGCAGTCTGGGAGGCTGCAGACCACCAGAGAGGTGTAAAATGGAAGGCAGCATACTCACACACCCCTTGGCCACCTCGTAACTAAGGTAGGCACAAGAACTCCACCCTCCCCCCCTTGAGGACTTGAGTGATTTTTTTTTCTCCATTGAATTCCCCCCCAAAGCAATTTATTTTCTATCAGAATGAATGAAAATGGTTGGGGGCAGGGGGTGCAGAATAAATTTTTGGAAAAGCACTAGGATCCTCTCCTTCAAAGGCACGCCCAGCCCAGGGGGAAGAAGTTAGCAGTGCGGGATGGGGGGAGGTTGGACTAGAAGAGGTCTGGGTATGCTACTCCCGGATTAGGAGGGCAGGTAGCTATTTCTAGACAATGAAATGTAAGCTATGGGAGCCAATCCAGGAATTTTTTAAAACCTTACTTCCATGTTTGTTGAACCCTGAAGGAACATCCACTCAAGACAAGCCTGCCTTTGCATCACGTCAACTTTCAGCAAGACGATACATCTTCCCCTTGAGACTCGAGGGGCTTTCATGTTATGCCCAGCCTGGCTCTCCTTCCACCGCCCCCCCTCCAAACCCCGATGCGGTCAATGTGCTCCGAGGATGAGTCCAATTCCCGGCGGCCCAGTATGTGATGACTCTGCAAATAAAAAAAACACATTATCCCCACGACTTCCCAGCTACACTAACGTTTTACGTCCAGGTGCCTCGGGGTTTTAATTGAATGTCAAACATAATTTGAGGAAGGTAACGGAGAGTTCAAGCCGCTGCCCTGCGAAAGCAATCCAGCAACTGCAAATTATCCCCTTGCTTGCCGCAGCAGAAGGCTGGCAGATTTCTCCTGCCGACACTCTGTCCCCATGCAGCTCACCAGAGCAGGGGAGATGAAGGGGCGTGGGGGGAGAAGGACAGTTTGAGGCGGTGAGAGGTATGCCAAGGTGATGATGGCGGGGGGGGGAATGTACTCTGCGGTACCAGGCTGCATTTCAAGTCGAGCCTTGTGCTTGAATAGAGCTCGCTTCTTTCTATGTCTTGATTACATTTTTCTCCCACCCTCCCACCAAGTAGCTCAGAATAAGGTTCTTCCTCCTCCTGCACTTTATCCTCACAACAGCACTGTGAGGTAGGTTAGGCAGGGAGAAAGTGTCATGCAATGCGCTTCATGGGTACGGGGGGATTTTTGGACACAGGTAGGGATGTCAGAGAATTCCGCCATGGATCTCAGTGAGGCCGAATTCCAGTGCATTCGGCCCCCCGAAATCTGTGGCGGAACAGCCTGCCACCCCCCCGCGGATCCCCCCCGGGATGAGATTTACCTGGGGCGGATCTTCCAGGCGGTGGCGACTCCGGCAGCGGCCAGTCTTCTGACCGGCTGCTGCCACCGCCATTTCCAGGCTTGTGGGGAAAAAAAAAAGAAGAAGACGTGATAGGCTATGTAAAGATTTACGTAGCCTATCATGGCTAGGTTTTTTTTTTTTAAAAAAAAAGACGTGATAGGCTACGTAAATCTTTACGTAGCCTATCATGGTTGGAGGTGGGTTTAAAAAAAAAACGCGTACGCAAATGGCGGCGGCCGTTGGCCATCTTAATCTACGTAAATATTTACGTAGACTATGACGGCGAAAATCAAGGGGAACGTAAATAGCGTAGCAGGCGCTATTTGCGTCCCTTTTTCATTCACCGTTTTAGCCTACGTAAATCTTTACGTAGGCTAAAACGGGGAATCAAAAGGGGACACAAATGGCGCCTGCTACGCTATTTGCATTCCCCTTGATTTTCGCCGTCATAGTCTACGTAAATATTTACGTAGATTAAGACGGTAAAAAGAAGGAACGCAAATGGCGGTGGCTGTAGCTGTCGCGGAGCACAGCCGGCCGTTCGAGGATTCCGGGGGGGAGGAACGGAGCGCCTCCCCCACCGGCCAGGATTCCGGGGGGAGGGACGGAACGCCCCCCCCATCAACATAATCCGCGAAAGGTAAGTCACTTTCGTACATCCCTAGACACAGGTCTCCTCAGTCCGAAACCAACGCTCTCAGCCAGACTTCACCAACCTGGCACCCTCCAGATGTGTTCAAATACAACTCCCATAAGCCCCCAGCTAGTTGGCTGGGGATTATGAGAGTTGTAGTCCAACACATCTGAAGGGCACCAGATTGGTGAAGGGCTGCCCTAAGCATGCCACTAGCCTGGCTTGATGTTGCCAGCTTCTCAGGTCAGGACTTCTGATGATACCACTTTGCAAACTCAGTGTGAGATCCCACTCAGGCAAAATCTGCTGCTTCCCACACACAATTGGACTTCCGGGGAGCGGGGGCTTGTGTGTATGTGTGTGTGTGTGTGTGTGTGTGTGTATCTATCTATCTATCTATATATATATCCTGCTTTTCTCTGTCAAGAAAATTCTAAGTGGCTCTCAGCAATCATTAAAACGAACAAATCAGTTTTTTAAAAAATTAAGTTAATCACAAAACAATGGCAATTACAAAAAAACACACAGTGGCAGCAACGCACTTCACAGACCACAACCAGTCGACACCAGGGATGGGGAAGCAGTGGCCCCCCAGATGTGGTTGTACTACATCTCCCATCTGCTCCAGCCAGCATGGCCAATGTTTGAGCATGATGGGAGTTGTAATCCTACATCATCTGGTGGGCCAAGGGTTCCCAGCCCCTGTTTTATATTCTGAAAATGCCTGTCTGCACCATTGGACAGGAAATAACCAGCAAGTTTTCCTGGGCTGAAAAGGCCATGATTCTCACCCACTACCAAACCTAAGATGCCGGGGGCGGGGGAGTTGGGGGGAGACAGGGGTCTCCCCCGCAATCCCCGGAGACAGGGAGCACGACCTGTACATACACTCCTATTTAACTCGATGTTGAAGAGTGTATGTACAGAAGGAGGAGCTGGTTCTTACAACAATCACAGTCATGGCTTCCAGTTCTTATAAGTAATACTGCCTTTGTCAGAGACTTCTGTAGGATGGTCATTACTGACGACATTTTCCGGCTTGGTTACAGACAAAATGGTTTGGATTTTTTAAAAAATTGGGGAGACATCATGAACAGCTTGACCTAAGTGTTTGGAAGCCATTTCCCAAAATGTTTGCTGGCCTTCTTCTTACAGCAGCATCCCCCGACCGGGTGCCCTCCAGATGTGTTGAACTACAACTCCCAATATCCCCCACAAGCCAAGGTGATGGGGATAATGTGTGTTGTAGTCCAACACACCTGTAGGGTGCCAGGTTGGAGATCCTACATCCATAACATTTATGTAATGGGGTTTGGATGTAACAAAGCCAATGGTAATGGTAGCACCGCTATACTTGTCTCAGTGAATCCCACGCTATCGCAGAAACACACACACCGCCTGCTACACACACTTGAGACCCTCCACCTTGCAACTTTCCAACCTCTGAAGCTTCGGAGGGATGAGTGGGTGGGAGAGAGATCGTAAAGGTAGGATGCACCTGTTGATACCTGCCTAGCTAAAGTGGCCAGGCAACCAAGTCATAACTGCCTGATATTCTGCAAAGTTCTACAAAGAACAATCTTGCCATCTTGGCATCCAGATATCCTGTGTGTAGAAATTAGGGATGTCCATCGCCAGGAAATCTAGCCTTTTTTGAGCTTGCCAGATTTCCACAACCCCCTGACTCAGCTTGCATTTGCGAACCAAGCTGCGGGTTTCTTCCTGAAATCCAGGAACTGTTTCAGGGGGAGGGGGTGGTGTATAATTTGCATAAATAGCAATTTGTGGAAATTGCGGCTGTAATTTGCACAAATTATGCCTGAAATTCACACAAATTACGGCCAAAATTCACACAAATTATGCAAATTGCAGGTGCAATTTGTGCAAATTGCTATTTATGCAAATTCAGAAAACCCTGTAAATCTGCGAACTGGCCCGACTTGATGAAGATTGTATAGGGCCAGCTCAGGGGGGGGAAAGTCAAAGTCCAGGGGACCAAGCTGATGAAAGCTCAGGGAACTCTATCCCCTGGACGGATTCCCCCGACATCCCTAGTAGAAATTGGAGATAAGTGAGCTAGTCTTTACCTGGTCCATGCCACATCCACATGTGTTCATCCCAAAGGTCTATTCTCTTCTATTTCCACGTTAGTCATATTAATATACACACATTTCTAAATATAACTTCTCCCAAAATGTGAAGATGTATTCCAATATATTATTGGAGTTGAGGACTGTGCTGAAACACTGGGTTGTTGTTGCTTTTAGGGATGGGAGAGAATTTCTCCCCGAAACTTCGGGGGGCCGAGCGCCAATGCATTCGGTCCTCCGAAGGTTGTAAAGATTGTAAAGATTGTAAAGACTGTAAAGATTTACGTAGACTACGGCGAAAATAAGGACAATGCAAATAGCGTTGCCCTTATTTTCGCCGTAGTCTACGTAAATCTTTACGTAGACTACAGGGACCAAATAAGGAACGCGAATGGCGGCTCCCTATGGGGGCCGCCATTTGCGTACGTGCTTTTTTTTTTTCAAAGTCACCCGTGATAGGCTACGTGACGATTAACGTAGCCTGTCATGGCTGACTTTGCAGATCTAGCCGTGATAGGCTACGTTAATCGTTACGTAGCCTATCACAGGGGCGTTTTTGTTTTTTTTTTCTTTTGAAGTTCGCGGCCGGGGAGACGGGGCGCTCCTCCCCGGCCTGAATTTCGGCCGGGCGAGGAGGGAAGCCTCCCCCCCCGGCCTGAACTTCGGGGGGAGCAGCGAAGCGCCTCCCCCCCACCGCGAAGCAAGCTGCGAGACCAGGTAAGTGACTTTCGTGCACCCCTAGCTTTTATTGATGTGAGTGGTTATAGGGAGCCCATAATTGTCTGGAAAGTGAGATAGATAGATAGATAGATAGATAGATAGATAGATAGATAGATAGATAGATACCTCAAGCATCCCTAGTAGAAATGTGTTTGTGAAAGGTCAGGTGACAGATCACTTGAGGGGCCCCAAGGTCAGCAGATTTGGTGGGCTGGTACGGTCAATGTTGGTGCCAGGAGAGGGGGGTCCACATTAGGGGAGGTGGAGGAGTATCTCCTCCAGAGGTAACCATCTCATAGTGGTGGGGGCAGGGCGGCAAGGCAGTCGTTCGGATTGCACCTGCTGGCCCAGTGAGAAAAGGTTTGATTCGGCTCGTGCTACCCTCTAACAAGCAAATGGCCTCATTCCGCCTGGTTAATAGTCTTGTTGGGCTGAATTGCAGCTCCTTTATATTCTGGCTTGGAATAACAGGCACCTGGGCTGTCACAGTCAAGGGTAATTTGCCACGGGAAAAGGGGTCATTTTCCCTGTAAATTGTTTTCTCCGTCTCTGCCAATGCAGATCGACAAGGGCCTCGCGCTCTCTGGTTCCTCATAAGCTCAGAGCAGGAGGGTTGGCAGGGGAGCCACAGGAGAGGCTCAGCCAGGCAAAAGTCCCCCTCCAGAAGCCTCAGCTTCTCCACTGGGAAGATGGCTTTGTGCGGAAGAACCAGGAAGATCACAGAGCTGGAGCGAGGCCAGGTCCTAGGATCATAGATTTGGAAAGGACCTGAGAGGTCAGTGAGTCCGATCACCTGCTCATTGTGGGATCTGCCACAGAGCATCCCTGACAGAAGGCCATCCAGCCTCTCCTCAAGTACATCCGGCGGAAGAGAGCCCACAACCTCTTGTGGCAGTCTGTTCCACCATCAAACAGCCCTCACCATTAGGAGGTTTCTCCCAATGTTTACCTAAATCTACTTCCTTACAATCTCCATGCATTGGTTCTAGTCAGGGATGGCATGGGAGTCCGTTTGGGGCTTGAAACCCAGCAAATAAAGTCCTTGCTGGCTCAGCCCCAAAGATGCCAGTTCATGGCTGCCAGCGCTTGCCCAATTTGGCTCACACCCAGTTGGGCAAGCGCGCAGCTGCCTGCTTCCTTCCTGAGCTGCCTGTCCCTGCTGCCTCCACTGCAGTACTGGGGACAAGAGGAAGCGAGAGGAAGCACCTTTCCTCTCCTCTTCCATCCCCGCTACTGCAACAATGGTGGCAGCGGCTGTGATAGGCCCTGGGCGTTTTACGTCCGCGTCTGACACTTATGTAAAACAACCAGTCTGTCTCCGTCACTGCTGGAAGAGGAGAGAGGAGCTGTGCTCTACTCCCCCCACTCGCCCCCATCCCCACTACTGCAGCCAATGGAGCGCCAGAGGTTTGGCGCAAGTATTTCCTTCTCGCTGAAGGGGCCTTCTCAGAGAGAAGGAAACGTTTCCGCAAAACAAGGGGGCGCTGTCACCGCCACCAAAACACTGCACCTCCCTCTGCCGGTGCCTGGCAGGGAGTGCCGCTGCTTGCGGCAGTAGGATGGGAGCTGAGAGGCTCCCATCCTGCCGCTGCCACCTTCTTTGCCTTCACCACATCTGAGCAACCTCGCCTCTCTCTGCCGGGCACCAGCAATGGGAGGTGTTGTTGCTCAGCAGCAGGAGACCCCTGTGCTCCTTCTTGCAAGGGGAGCACGAGGCGCCGACTGACAGGCGGCAGGGGCAGGCTCACGAGCAGTTGCGAGCCGTTGCCGAGCGCCCACAGCCTGTCGGGTAGCACGCCCCGCGTGCTTGCTGGGGTTGGGTAAGGGGAGGGGGTTCAGCAAGCATCACACGGGGTGGGTGCGGGAGGGTTCATCCATCCCTAGTTTTAGTCCTGCCCTCAGGAGCAACAGAGAAGTAGTCTGCTCCATCGTCCATGTCACACCCCTTCAGATATTTGAAGGCCACTTGAGCAAGAAGTTTTTTCTTCCTCTTTCACAGCACTAGAACTTAGGACGAGCCAATGAAGGTGATTGTTGTTATGTTACGGTCACAGGTAATCCATGGGCGGCCAACAGTTTGCAGCTTTTTTCTCTCAAGTCTGCATGAAAATCTGTACACAGTTTCACAAACGTATCTCCTAATATACGCCTTTGTATACACAATTTCACCTGATCTAAGCATTTTTGGAAGCAATTTCCCCTAATTCAATGGAACTGCATCACAACAACATGCGGAGAAGTGCGGATATCGACAGGTAACTCCATTGGGGTTCACATATTGGTTTGGGACGTGCAAACCAAACAAATCCTCCTCCCTGCTTGGCGCAACTCCTCTTCCCTCTCACGCAACATGACAGGAATGCTGAATCTTTGCACCAGTTATAGGCCAAAGGCTTTGCCCTTCCATAGCCTCAACAGGGCAGTGTATGCATGTGGTCGTTTTAGGGCCAGGGATCTGACCTCTCAAAAAAGGATTTGGTCAACTGACTGGTCAAATATTAGTCAAGTAACGCTCAAGGGTTTTAAAAGCTGCAATGTTATTGCCAACGTGGGAGGGAGGACATAATCCAGGGCGTGAATAGCTGCATTAAACATGTCCCCATCCCATTTTGGCTCAGCCCTAATTCTAAACCACATGAACAACTGCAACAAGCAATTCCAAACTAAATCGACCGGGAGAAACACATGTCACCTAAGCGGGAGCCCAAAACAAAGACATCCTTTGCAAGCGACCCTCTCTGTGAAGTTTACTGTGAAAACACTAAAAAACAAATACAAAAAAACAAAGATAGCCATGCTGGTCCATGAGGAAAAAAATCCAAAACCCACAGTTGGGCAATAACTTATTAGGATTAGGGATGTAAGAATTCACCCTAGCTCAGTTTCTCCGGGCGCTTGCCAAAGAGGCACCCTGCTCGCACCCCCCAAGACCCACGCTCGGGCCACCCACGACCTCTGCGAGTTCCCTGGGCTCACCACAATCCCGTTCGGTGAGCGCCCGCCATTGTCGCACCTTTGACTGCTACATAAAACAGGAAGTTAAAAACATGCACATATTTAAATATGAGCAGTTTGGAGCTGGGAAAGCTAAATAAGCGCAATATTAGAGGTATAGTCAAAGGCACGAAAATGGCGGCCACTCAGCGAACGGGATTGCGGTGAGTCCTGGAGAGAGCAAGCAGGCGCAAACAAGGACAGTGCCACGGCGGGCGCAGTCCAGGGGTCGTGGGTGGGGGGAGCTGGACGAATTCCCGGACCCAGTCGGGCGCCCGCGACATCCCTAATTAGGATCAACCAAACTTTCATAAAAACATGCAAGCTTTTGAGTTCTCCAGAACTCTTCATCAGGCTAGGGAGTACAAAAAGCAGAGAATGGGGGAAGAAACAGACAAGTCCAAAATTTTGGTCAGGGGTTGTGGCCTTGAGATCTGCAGTTTAGACATACCCAGTCGCAAAATGGAGATTTGAATGAATGGATTGTAAGTGTTGCAGGTATCAGATTACACCTAGCAGTGCATTTGGGGATAGAGAAGCAATGGACTGTGAGAACCCTGTTCCCACAGAGCCAACCATCTGCCACACCTCCACAGCCACTTACCGTATTTAATCTCCGAAGAGTATACATCGTTCGCATTCCCAGAATGCAATTCGGTCACGCAGCAATCACTGCTGCTGGTGGCGGGTGGCGTCAGGGTGTTGGAGAGTGTCTGGTTGGACTGCGGAGGGGCCGGGAGGGCTCGGGGGGTCTGGCAGGTGCAGCCTGTTTGCGAGAGACCACAGGGCTGGCCGGTGCTGAGACGAAGGCACTCCTCCTGCCAACGGCACAGGACACTGCAGGTGAACTGGCTGGAGTTGTTGTTGTTGATCAGCAGGACTTCCACGAAACGGAACTCCACGGCCTCAGGGGGCAGCAACCGGCTGGCTGCTTCAGGCTCCTCTGCCAGGCACAGCTGCACAAAGTTCTTGTCAAAATGGAAAAAGGCGAAGGGGCCCCCGCCTTGGCAAAGCTCCAACCGGACCTCCCCTCCATCGGCCTCCTCTTCCGCTTCTTCCTCCTGGGGCAGGGCTGTCCCTTCCGGATGGCTGCAGGTGTCGTTGGAGAGATAATGGTCCAGCGGCAGAACCATGGGCGAGTAGTGGGTGCAGACCTGCTCCTCCCGGTTGAACTTGAGGTACAGCGAGTACTTGGTCGGGTCGGGGTTCTCCAGGGTCCACGAGCAGCCGGTGGAGACGGTGGGGAAGAGGTCCTTCAGTGAAAAGGAGCCGTAGAGAACCCCGGAGGCCAAGGCAGAGCAGGCGCTGGGAGCTGGGTCAAAGCCCCGGGACAGCCACAAGAGACACGATATCACAGACAGTAAGAGTGGTCCAGCAGGGTTCATCCTATGACATTTGCCCTGAGGAAGAGAGAAAGGGGGGGAAGAGGTTATGCAGGGTTCACCGTAGAAAGAGGCTCAACACAACGCGTTGTCAGCGCTGCAACTCAGCCCTGGAGCAGGGATGCACAAATCCAGGCACCCCACGGCCATTCGCCTCTGGGCCACTGAAGGGCCCAGAGCCTCTCTCGGGGCTACGGCTGATGAGAGCAAATCGTAGCAAGACGAAGAGTAGCTGTTGGCATGCGCAGAACACCTTTCCTTTGCCACAGAATCACTGCAACCAACACTCTCTCCTCCAAGGAAAGGCACCTGGCTCCAAGGGTGTGACTTGGAGGCAGGCTTGAGCCCTAGTAACTCTCCATTAAGCACGGCCTGGAAGGAAAGAGCCAGGCAAGAGACCGGAACACACCAGTGACAGCAGGATCCCTCCTCTCGCTGGCACTTTCAGGCCTCCGTCTCTGCCTCCCTCCAAGCTGGCTCCAAATAAAAACCTAGCTGGCCCTGAAGCACTACAGAAATGTCAGCAGCCCTCCTTTCCAATCATCGCCATCACAAAGAAAGAAGCCCCTACGCATTTGTAAAGTGAATTTCACTCACTACTGAGTAACGGCAACCAACTTCCTCGTAGGGATGGGCGAACAGGCAACCTTCGCATTCGCCGGAATTCTCTGAACACCATCTCGCTGCTCATGTCATGCCTGACTCCCATTTGGGTTTTCAGTCACTGCTCACGCTGCATAAATGGGAAAGCTGCGCAAATCGATCAGCGCTCGAATTTGAAATTTGCACAAATTTATGCAAACTTCCTAATTTGCCTAACTTTCCTCCATAGAGTAAAGTGGGGCTGATTCAGTCTATGGGGAAAATTTGCGCAAATCGAAATGGGAAAGTTACGCAAATACAACACGAGCACACGTTCAGCAATTTACAAACATTTTTGGCCGGCACGTGCTTGTGCTCTCGATTGCATTCAGGGCTTCCGACAGCCATGCTTGCATTGGTCATGAGAAAAAGTGAAATTCTCATACATCTCTACCTCCTCCCCCACCCCCCAACACATGCACACACCCTTTGAAAAGCACAATTCACACCCCGAAAAGAGTTACAGTGCAAAAGAGGAAACGCAGCCCACCCACCAAGGCGGCAGCTGCCTGTCGTTTCTCTGCATGAGTGACTGCTGTGTTCTTGCCTCCTTCCAATCAGGAGGTGTGAAAGTAGAGATGGGTGAAAATTTCACTTCAGTTTGGTTTTGATGAGGATTTGCCAAATTCACCAAGTTCTCTGTCTCTGGGACAAAAAGAATGTGAGATTTAAAAAAATCAAATGTGCGGAAAACCAACACTGAGAGACTCATCCATTCAGGCGCAGGGCATTGAGTTCTTTGCTCTTAAGCGTCTGGGTATGAAGCCCTGTGCATTCAACCATGCTGGTGCTGAACTGGGGTTGCCACCTCTTTTTTCTGGCAGGCTCCTCATCTTTAATAGCTATACGGCAGGCAGGCACAACATGGTCCCCTCCATGCTGGGAATGGCTGTACCTGTTGAATTTGGCCAGTACCAATGGGTGAGAATTTCATTTCAATGCATTGTTTATAAGAATTTACCAAACTTTGCAATGTTCTTCATAGTCAGAAGAAAAAGAACTTAACATTTTCAAAATTCGAATGTAGGAGAAGGCAAAACTGATATATTCACCCATCCCTACCTCCTCAAGCGGTACAATCCCAAGGACAATACCATGTGATTGATTAATTTTTTGAACAATGGAATGGCTCTAAATCCAATTAACATAGCTGGTGATAAAAACATCCTTCTCTTTGTTCAAATGAAATTTGCCCTTGCTCCCTGCTCAGGAGGGTGCTACTGCAGTTGCCTGCCACATCCCCACCACTCCAGCTTTAAACCCAAAGCCTGAAGAGCTGTGTGTGATCTGGAAGCTTGCATTTTGAGCATCAGTTAGCCCAACTGCAGGAATTGCCGCTTGGTCCATGTTCCATAACGGCATCATGGTTTGTAAGACTACACTCTCTGCCAAAAGCTTTAGGGAGCTTCTTCCCTTTTATCGAGAGCAATAATAAGCCATCCACACACCCACGCTCTTTTCAGAAGCCAGAATTCTCCTCTCCCACCCACCCCAATGCCGCATTTTCTTTTTAATCTACCAAGCCATTAAGCGCGAACAAGCTGGCCACTGGTAAACGCTGTTTATAGGGTCATAAAGAGCCAGACCTCGGACTCGTAAACCCCGTAGGGTGCAGCATTAGGGAGCTGGGACATGTTCCAACCACACAAGGAAATGGAAACCCACCAGAATTCCCAGCTGCACTAGAGACAAAATGGTAGTTGGAACAGCCAAATATTTATATATATTTCTAATTCTAGGCGCCATGAGACCATTTTTAGGAGAAAGTATCAGGGGTATTTTGTTTTTTTTTTGTTTTGAAGCTGTCAAATCTACTGGTGGTCAAGTCTTTGGTCTAACAGCTAAATATTGTTATGGTTTTGGAGATGGTCTGAGTGCCCTTCCAGGGGTCCTTGACAGGCCAGTACCTCTGACTGCAAAGAGATTCAGGATCACTTCCAAAGCTGTCATTCTACTGGTGTGGGTGCCCAGAGGCAATGCTCTTAAGACCTGACAAGGGATGCTTGACAGTCGGTCACATTCTGGTGATGTGCTTCAACGGGAGCCAGGGCGGCCCAAGAAGGCAAAAGTGATGGGTGGAGATGATTCATCTTTCGTCTTCCTGCAAGATAAGGGGAGGGGGCAAGTGCGTGTACCAAGGAGTCAGCATGCACTGGAACTGGATCTGAAGCTCTCTGCAGGAGATCCTGTTGCACGATGGGTTCCCCTAGACATCTGACGAGGAGCAGGAATCAGTCAGAGTATTAATGCTGTGAAACCTCGGCTTGTGCTCGGCTTGTATAGGCATACAAGTAAACTTTATATTGCAGAAATGCTGTAAGTCTCCAGGGACCTGCTTCTAAGGAATCTGGAGCCCCTGAAATTTCTCTCTGCATGGAAGTGGAAGGATGCACATGTGTAATGCTGATGTCACTCACTGCTCAGAAGTGGTGAGCACAGATGTTTCGTCAAAGGCCACTAGGGGCGATGCAAGGCTTGCTCAATGGCCTTTCATGGCTAGGAGCTACCAGGTCAGTGCTCTTCACTGCGGGGCCCAAATGCGCAGGCCAGAGAGACAGAGCAGTGTGGACCAGCACTGGGATATTTTGCAGCAGTGAGTAGAGCAGAGCATTTCCAGTGATGAGAAAAAGATCCACCCATTGCCTTTTTCTTTGCTTTCGCGGTGGGCTGGCTCTGATGATCTGGGCTTCTGGAAGAAGCTTTAGGGGTGAGGAGTCAGGGGACCTGCAACTCCTCTGCCATAAGGTGTATGTGGGGGGGGGGAGTGGAGAACTCAGGAGCAATCATAGAATCATGGAACCACGGAGTGGGAAGGGGCCTACAAGACCATTGAGTCCAACCCCCTGCTCAGTGCAGGAAGCCTGATTCCCTGGTGGTCTCCCATCCAAGTACTAACCAGGGCGGACCCTGCTTAGCTTCTGAGATCAGTCAAGATCAGGCAAGCAGCATTACTGGAGCAGTATCATAGAATCATAGGGTTGGAAGGGGCCTACAAGGCCATCAAGTCCAACCCCCTGCTCAGTGCAGGAAGTCTGACTCCCCAGCGTTCTCCCATCCAAGTACCAACCAGGGCGGACCCTGCTTAGCTTCCGAGATCAAGTGAGATCAGCTGGGATGGCAGCCAGTTAGCTGTGGTGGGGGAGGGGCCCAAGAGGCAAAGAGCAACGTGGTTGGCTAGCCGCAGTGGTACACTGAGCAGGTGCTGGAGGGGAATGTGCGGGCAAGAGAGAGAGCAGTGAGGACAGGTATGGAGATGTTTTGTAGCACCAAACAGAGCACAGCACCCCCAGTGATGAGAAAACAATCCACCCCAATCCAAGAACCAAGCGAGCCTGTTGGAATGTGCCTGCCTGGGGGCTGATGAAGCCTTGCTTGGATTAGATGGGGGTGCAGGGGGGCCCCAAAGGCCTCCAGCTGGGTCTGGCGGACAGTGTTGGCACTTAACGAGGGGGGGAAGAGGGGCCCCCATGGCCTGGGAACGGCCCCAAGCGGCCTCGGCGGCAATGGCTAGAGCCAAAGTGACTCCTGCTTGAAAAACAGTGAAGATCAGCGTACAAGCGACTGGACACACCGACTGGCGAGTGTGGGAGCAAACCTGATTGTTCTGAGCTTGCATTTGTAGCTAGAGAGAAATGGTCCGGGCAGCTGGACTGTGACCAATGAAAATCCGAGTTCTGCAGCTGGCACGGGGGGTGGGGGGGAGTGTGCTAATGCACGCTGCTTGCTTTTAGAGAACTTAGGAAGACCAGCACACTCCAGCTGGCTGCTGGCCCGTTTCCCCTGTTCACAGTAAATAGTACCAGATATTAAAAGAAGATACCATCTCTCCTCACAACCAAACTGGCCCTATAAAATGGCCTTCCCTAACCTGGTGCGCTCCAGATGCGCTGAACTACAACTCCCAGCATCCTCTAGCCAGCACGGGGGAGGGAATTGCAGTTAACACATCTGGACAGCTGCAGGTTGGGAGAGGCTGCTGTAAAAGGTTGTCCTGGAATTTCCTATTAGTCGAGGAAGTTGGGGGAGAAGTGAAGCAATAACTTCACCAGTCCCAGCCCTAATTGTCTAGGTACTGATAGTTCGGCCCTGAGCAGTTGGTGTGCGAGACCCATCGGCTTGCTCCTCCGAAGGCATGGTGTTCAGTCATCAAGCACACTCAGGCAATGCAGCAGATCCCTCTGAACTCCCCACTCCACCCCCCCACCCCCAGCAAGTGAAATCCAAGGTGAAATCGGCTCACTCAGACATACAACAGCAAATTGCAAACGGGGGGTGGGGGTGAGAATACCCAAAATAATTCCAATGAGGATAAAAACTGTTCTTGGAAAGCAGGAGAGGACTTGGAAATTTTTATCTGAGGCACAGTCCAGGATATTGAAGCTCACCTTCTAACTGAAACGCTTGTTCACTCATGCAAAAGTCACAACTTGATGCTGAAGTCAATAAACGATAAACATGCATTGCATGAACCAAACCTTAGAGCCCAGGAGGGGACTGGGGCAGGGGAGGGGGAGGGAAAGCCTGCTGGAGAAGAGACAGGCTGAGCAGCGGAGGGAGGCAGACCTATGGAAATTCTGGAAGCACATCGATCAAACAGGAATGATTCATCTGCAAGGGGGATGTTGGCCCAGCTAAAAAGCGTGGCTCAGCTTACACACACACACAAACACACACTTTTAGCTCAGTGTGAATTATGACTCTTATCGATCCACCTTTTCCCTAGAACCCTAATAGAGCCTCTGCTGCTGTTTGCACTCATGTGTGTGTGTGTGCGCACGCGCATGCGTACGAGAGAGAGACAGAGAGCCCTTGGCCAGTGCCTCAGAAGAAGAGATTGAGGCATGTAATCAGGGGAGAGGCAGAGGTTACAGTGGCGTCTTGGGCTTGGGTAGAAGAAACTAGCTGATGATGTTATGAAGGGTGATCCTTAGGATCACGGTCTATGCTTTGGGGAGAGGAGTGGGAGAGCCCCTGACTTGCATGCAGGAGGTCCCAGGTTCAATCCCCAGCATCTCCAGGCAGGGCAAGGAAAGACTCCCGCCTGAAGCCCTGGAGAGCTGCTGCCAGTCAGCGCTGACAATACTGGTCTAGACGGACCAATGGTCTGGCTCAGTACATGGCAGCTTCCAATGTTCCTACGCTGTGGGTCAAATGGAAACTCTCATGTCCTGCTTGGGGGCTCCCCACAGGCAACTGATTGGCTGCTGGGTGAACAGAATGCTGGACTAGATGGACCCTTGGTCTGATCCAGCAGGGCTCTTCTTATGTTCCTATGAAAGCCACTAAGAGCTGGATCAGGCCCCTGGGCTGCTCGTTGCCCATCCTCACCCTGCAGTATCCATCCGCCTTCAGGGTAGCTGAAATATGAGGTCAACAGACAGAAAGCAGCCTTGGGGGCATCCCTGCGCCACCAGCGGAACCAGCTTCTACGTACTGCCTGCTCTATGTTAATCCCCACCCCTACCCAGTCAGACGCACAGATGAGGAGGGGCCAGCAGGCAGCTGAAGCCCCCAGAACATGTGGACTGTTGTCATCCCCAGAATGGGAAGGGCAAAAGAAAGGCAGAGACTAGTGGAATCGTGCCATGGCTCCCCTCGAGGACTCCTCGTCAGACGAGTAACGGGCCGTATCCAGAAGGAACTGGAAGGAGAGAAGCAGGAGGCACCCCGCCAGCCTGCCAGTGAACAGCCAGAACCGTCTCAGGTTTCGCAAGAGAGCGCGTTCTCAGGGCGGGAGGGGGAACACCCACCTGGCCCAAGAGACCCCGTCCAAAGAGACCAACTCTGCTTCCTCCTCTCAGACACCGCTCTCAGCGGCAATCAAGGTCTCCTAGGGAGGAGGGCGCCTGAAGGGCCTTATTTATTTATTTCATTTCTACACCACCCAATAGCTGCAGCTCTCTGGGCGGTTCACAAAAATTAAAACCAAAGAGAACACAATAAAACAATACAAAATATATAAAACGTTAAAACCGCAGTAAACAATACAACCAGAATCAAACCAGAATCAAACCTAGCAGCAGTGCAGGGATTTAATACAGACTTAAAATTGCAAAGCTAAAAGTCTAAAGAGCTAAAATGCCTCGGAAAATAAAAAGGTCTTCACCTGGCACCGGGAAGAATACAATGCAGGTGCCAGGCGAACCTCACTAGGGAGCTCATTCTACAGCCAGGGTGCCACAGCAGAGAAAGCATTCAAGACGAGGCTGGACAGCCACCTGTCGGGGATGCTCTGACTTGGATTCCTGCATTGAGCAGGGGGTTGGACTCGATGGCCTTGTAGGCCCCTTCCAACCCTACTATGCTATGATTCTATGAAAGCCCTCCTCCTAGTAGCCACCCGCCTCCCCTGCTTTGGCAGGGGCTCACGTAGGAGGGCCTCTGAAGATGATCTTAAGGTCCGGGCAGGGGGATGGGAGGAGGCGATCCTTCAGATAACCTGGCCCCAAGCCATTAAGGGCTTTGAATGTTAATACCAGCACTTTGAATTGGGCCCGGAAATGGACTGGCAGCCACTGCAGCTGGAAAAGTACTGGCGTAATATGAGCTCGCAGGCCAGTCCCTGTTAACAATCTTGCTGCCCTATTTTGGACCAGCTGAAGTTTCCGGACCGTTTTCAAAGGCAGCCCCACGTATAATGCATTGCAGTAATCCAGACAAGAAATTATCAGAGCATGGATAACTGTAGCTAGGCTATCTCTGTCCAGATAAGGGCGTAGTTGGTATACCAGCCTAAGCTGATAAAAAGTGCTCCGTGCCACTGAGTTCACCTGTGCCTCAAGTGACAGTTCTGGATCCAAGAGCACCCCCAAACCACGAACGTGATCATTTAGGGGGAGTGCAACCCCCTCCAGAACAGGTTGAATATCACCTAGCCGGGCAGACGAACCACCCACTAACAGTACCTCCGTCTTGTCTGGATTGAGTTTCAGTTTATTGGCCCTCATCCAGTCCATTACCGTGCCCAGGCCCTGATTCAGAACAGCCACTGTCTCACCTGGGTTTGATGAGAAAGAGAGGTAAAGCTGGGTGTCATCCGCATATTGATGGCACCTCAGCCCACACCTCCGGATAACCTCCCCCAGTCATTTCATGTAGATGTTAAACAGCATGGGGGATAAAAAGCCTTGATCGGTTGCAGCTGGGGGCTGGGTGGGGTCAGAAGTCTTGAAGTTTAAAAAGCCTCCCAGTAACTCTGCCTCTTTGCTAGAAGCAAAACCCGTATCTAGCTCTGGTCTTTGCTTGCCTGATTCCCTGACTTTTTGCTCCTGACTGAACTCCTGTTCTATGACCCAGACTGCTGACCGGTGGAGGATGGTGGCTCCCATTTCCGTGGAGCTGTAAATCCATCCTGAGTTTTAGTGAGAACCAGCCAGAACTCTAAAGGAGCGATCCAAGGGGTTGGATCTTATCCCCCCAATAGGTTCAGCACCTTGGAGAGCTCCTTTAGAGGTCTGGCTGGTTCGGACTGAAACCTGGAATGGATTCATGGCCCCACTGACATCGAAGCCGCCAGCCTCCGGTGCTCCAAGGGTCCACAAGAATTGGGTCCTTCAGTTGATGCTTTTCCCCTGCCCAGGTAGGCACACATCTCCTGGGATTCAGGCCAGGGGAAGGCGACCTCCTAGATTCCTGATGCTTGCTCGAAGCCCAAGCCGAGGGAGGAAGTCCGTAGACTTCCCCAAAGGAGGTGGCTTCTTATCGGGCTCTGGTGCCTCGGCCAGCACCACAGACCACTCAACGCCCTTCTTTGTTAATGTGCTGCTCCCCCATAAATCCATGCCAGAGTCAGCAGGAGAAAAACCCAGAGCCCCCTCTGTCCATTGTGGATGGACAGTCCCAGACGGGCGGCACAGTCGCTCAGTCGCACCTCTGGTGGATGCACACGCTGCCTTACGCCATCAGACCATCTGACTGATGGGAAGCGTCTCTGCCCTGCCCTCCAGATGAAATGGCTCCCAGAGCGGCTTACAACGATCCATAACAAAATAGCCCCCGCCTTCAGGCTTACAATCTAAAAGGCACGACAACATAAACGGCAAGGGGACTGGGGGGCGGGGGAGGCAAGCCCAGGCTTTTGGAGGTATAACTTTCTCACGCTCCGGAGCTGGAATGGGAAATATTCAAGGAGAGGAGGAGCCAGAAGTCGCTGGTCTCTCAGCAGAGGTGATGGCGTGGCCCAGATTCCCTTTCCTCCCTCTGCTGTTGCCTGATGGAAGGGCTGCTGCTGTCAGGTGGCAGTTAAGGGCGGGAGAAGTCTGATGCGGCTGGTCTTTCAGCAGACTGATGGAAGGGCCCTGCTGCTTCCCATCTCTCCCTGGGGCGGCCTGTTCGAATCTTGCTCAGGGCTGTCAGAACAGAGGCTCTCCAGGGTCTCAGACAGGAGTCTTTCCCAGCGCCTACGACCGGGTATGTGTTTCACTAGAGCTGTTGGCTATTGAACCTGGGACCCTCTGTGGGCAAAGCACATATTCTCCAACAACTGAGCTATAACCACACACACCCCAACGAGGAATGGAGGAGAATTTCATGCAGTTTGTTTTTTGTAAGAACGTGCTAAAATTTGCAAATTCCCTCATAAGCAGGATGGAAAGACCTTGTTTTTTGTTTGTTTTTTAAATCATTATAGGAGGAAGTGAAACAGACAGGTTTGTCCATCCAGGCAGAGGGCTTTGTGGGCTTAGCTCTTCAAAGTCTGGCTTGGAATCCCTGTATAGTCATCCATGTTTGTTGTGCTAATTTAGGGTTGGGGCGGCCACCTCTTTTTTCTGAAAGGCTCCTCACCTTTAACAGCTACATGGCAGGCAGGCACAACATGGCCCTCTCCAGGCTGGGAACTGCAGCACCTGTTGAATTTGCCATTGCATAGAGCGAGAATTCCACTTTGGTTCATTTTTTATAAGAACTTGCCGAAGTTTGCACATTTCCTCATCAACAGGAAAGAAGCAATGTGTGATTTTTAAAAATTCGAATGTCGAAGGAAGAAAAATTGATGGATTCGTGCATGCCTGACCCTAACACGCTATTGTCTACACACTAACTTCAGTGTACACAATGTAGACGAGACCTTTCCAAAACCTCAGGCAATTATCTCTTTCAGCGTTGCTACAGAAGATCCTTCTAATTTAGATTTCCTCAACCTACTGATCTTCAGATGTTTTGAACTACAACTCCCAGCAGTCCTGACCATTGGCCATGCTCGCTAGGGCCAATGGGATTTGAAGTCCAAAACATGTGCAGGGCTCCAGGCTGGGTGCAGCTGTTCTAATTGGTCCTGATGGGGACTGAACATGGGATCTTCTTCATACAAAGCATGCGCTCTAACCCGAGCTGTGACACCTCCAGGAGACCAAACATGGCTGGTGGATTGGATTCTATTTTGTGCAGGCTTCCCAAACCCTACGCTGGTTGGAGGATGCTGGGAGTTGTAATCCAACACCTCTGGAGGAAACCAGGTTGCCTTAGAGGATATTAAGTTATGCAGGCCTGAACCCAAGTAGACATCAGAAGGCACTCCAGCAGGCCCGCTACAAATCAAACACAGGCGTGTATTCAGACATGAAGGACACCAGCTAGGTTATACAGTATTTTCCTTCCTCACCAAAACAAGCCACTGAAAAAAAGCTCCTGCAAACTTTAGCCAGGTTTGAACCAGAGACTTTGGCAGTCAACAGTCTCCGCAGAGCCCTCAACTACCCGACAGGCTGTCACACGCAGTCTGCAGCTGTTATGCGCGGCTAGGCAGCAGGAAAGCGTAAGACAGCAGAAGAGCATGGAAGAGGGTGTATCCCACACACACACACACACACACACACACACACGAACACCCCACAGAAACAGACGCACCTCCACTTCTAAATTTAGAGCCCAGACGGCAGTGCCTGACACCAAGACAAATGAGATGCTGTCGAAGACGCAGCCCCATTGAAAAATGTGCACACAGACATAGAAAATAAGCAAAGAGAAAGAGGAGCAGTGGCAGAGCAGAGATCCACAGGTTCCATAGCGCAGCAACGTTTCCTGCCTGGCTTAGATGGCTGGTAAGAAGCAACAACAACAGAAATTGGAGAAAGTCTATCCATTGCTGTTAGCCATGATGAGAAGGAAATTGAACCTCCATGTTCAGAAGCACTGTATCAGTGGGTGCTGGGGTTAAACTACAAAAAGGGGTCTTGCTTTCATCCTCTGCTTGCTGGCTTCTAGAAAGCATCTAGAAGGCCAGGATTAGCAACAGGAGGTTGGACCAGATGTGCTTTGGGTCTGATCAGCAGGGATGTACTTTTGTTCTATTATGATCATATCACCAAGGCTAGAGCTGGAGGTTATTGTTTGTCATTCGAAAAACTCATTCTGAATGTGGGCAGGCAGCCTTTAAATATGTTAAGTAATCACAACATTCATTCATCATGAGAGAGTGCCTCTAAGCACATGCAGAGAGCCTTTCCCCTTCTGGCCGAGTAGCCACAGCCAGGCCATTTGAAATGGAGGGGGTGGTGAAATGGCAAAGACCCCAATTCCTCTTTCCTCAAAGTGTTTCCCGGTGCCAGCTCTAGTTTTCGGAGGGCCCCTGGGCAAGACACCCTGAATGGGCCCCTTCCCTTATTGATTCCACCTCTCAGCACAATTGCCACAAGCCGCTATTGCACCTCTTCCCCGCTCCTTTCTCAGCGGCACGGAGCGCCTTCTACCAGCTTCGTTTGGTGGCCCAGCTACGTATGCCCCTATCTGGATAGGGATAACTTGGCATCAGTTGTCTATGCTCTGGTAACCCCGGTCAGATTACTGCAATGCTCTCTACTTGGGGCTGCCTTTGAAGACAGTTCAGAAGCTAGAGCTCGTGCAAAATGCTGCAGCCGGATTGATAACGGGGACACGATGGTCTGAAACAGAACGCCGATTCCGGCCCACTTACAATGGCTTCCTGTGTGTTTCTGAGCCTGATTCAAGGTGCTGGATTTGACCTATAAAGCCTTACATGGCTCGGGACCGTGACACCTGATGAAGCACCTCTCCTGGCATGAACCCACCTGTACACTACATTGCTCATCTAAGGCCCCCTCAAGGTGCCTCCTCCAAGGGAGGCTCAGCAGGAGGCAGGAAGGGAGAGGGCCTTCTCAGTGGTGTCCCCCCCCCATTATGGAATGATCTCCCCGACGAGACCCACCTGGCACCAACATTGTTATCTTTTTGGCACCAGGTCAAGACCTCCCTCTTCTCTCAGGCATTTCGCGGCATATGGTGATTTTATCAGGTCCCGGATTTGTCTTATTGTTGATTGTTTAAAATGGCTTTAGACACCAGATGTGTCTGTGTGCATGCCGTCCGTTTATATGTTTGTATGTAAATGGTTTTTATTATTTTAATGGTTTTCATTCTCCAGCCAAGGCTGGAGTTAAAATCGCTGGAAGAAACATTAACAATCTCAGATATGCAGATGATACCACTTCGATGGCTGAAAGTGAGGAGGAGCTGAGGAACCTCATGACCAAGGTGAAAGAAGAAAGTGCAAAAGCTGGGTTGCAGTTAAACCTCAAAAAAACCAAGATTACGGCAACCAGCTTGATTGATAACTGGCAAATAGAGGGAGAAAACGTGGAGGCAGTGACAGACTTTGTCTTTCTGGGCGCAAAGATTACTGCAGACGCTGACTGCAGCCAGGAAATCAGAAGACGTTTACTTCTTGGGAGGAGAGCAATGACAGATCTTGATAAAATAGTGAAGAGCAGAGACATCACACTGACAACAAAGGTCCGCATAGTTAAAGCAATGGTATTCCCTGTAGTAACCTATGGCTGCGAGAGCTGGACCATAAGGAAGGCTGAGCGAAGGAAGATAGATGCTTTTGAACTGTGGTGCTGGAGGAAAATTCTGAGAGTGCCTTGGACTGCAAGAAGATCAAACCAGTCCATTCTCCAGGAAATGAAGCCAGACTGCTCGCTTGAGGGAATGACATTAAAGGCAAAACTGAAGTACTTTGGCCACGTAATGAGAAGACAGGATACCCCGGAGAAGATGCTGATGCTAGGGAAAGTGGAAGGCAAAAGGAAGAGGGGCCGACCAAGGGCAAGGTGGATGGATGATATTCTGGAGGTGACAGACTCGACCTTGGGGGAGCTGGGGGTGGCAACGGCCGACAGAAGCTCTGGCGTGGGCTGGTCCATGAAGTCACAGAGGGTCGAAAGCGACTGACCGAATAAACAACAACAACAAAATGTAAATGGTTTTTATTATTTTAATGGTTTTCTAATGGATGTAAATGGTTTTTATTTTTAAAGTTTTAATCTTTATAAACCTCCCACAGAGCTTCGGTTATTGGGCAGTATAGAAACATGATAAATGAAGTGAAAATGAAATGAAATTCCTGCCGCCTGCTTGCTTGACAAGCAGAGAACTAGGGAGCAAGCAGGCCGTGGCATCTACTGCTCTTTCCTCTCACCACCGCAGTTGTCTGGGCCAGAGCGAGAGGCAGGTCAATAAGCAGGATGCAACGGTGAGGAGGAGGAGCAAGTCCAGAACATTCCTGTCAGTGGGCCCGTTGGCGTGAGGGCCTTCAGCGGGGCCCGACCACACCAATGCTTGACCCCAGCCCTGGTGTTTCTGTAATTGTCGCCTCTGCCACATTCCTCTTTTACCGGGGGGAGAGGGGCTGGCAGTACATCAACCCCTGTGGGCTGCAGAGGATTCTGGGAAGTGTTTGAGACCACATCCATTCTTCATACCAGATCCTGGCCAAGCCTGCTGGGCAGTACCATTCCTCTGAGTGAATGCAGAGTGCATTGCAGATCTGGCTGGCCATGCTGTTCACTGCAACTGGTGACTGGTAGCATCAGAAACACACAACGTCTTCCAGGGAAGCTCATCCGTCATTACTGATCCTCTCCTTGAGGAACCCTTGAATCAAGGTTTTCAGGAACCACCAGGCTCCCCAGAGCACCATCTGAAAAATCACCACCTGACGCCAAGTGCTTTCAGTCACTTTTTTTTTTTTTTTTAATGAAGTACTTTATATCCTACCAAATGGAGTAAACTGTTTCCTAAAGGCAATAAATCAGGCAGGTTTATGGCTGTTCTGACTTCTGCCGTCTGAACATGCTGTTACATAGCATACGATCAATTTGTGACTTGATACGTACTGTAATTGCATTTAAATTCAGACTTCTTCATGTGAATGCCCATGTGCAACTCCTATCACACAACTGTTGTGTCAGTGAAATAAAGCACACGGCAATACTCAGTGTTCCCCTGCCACCATATGGATAGAGCAGCCTTCCCCAACCTTGTACCCTCCAGGTGTTGGAGTACAACTTCCATCATTCCCAGCCAACAGGCTGGCTAGGGATGATGGTAGTTCTAGTCTAGCACCTCCAGAGGACACAAGTTGGGAAACGCTGAGCTAGAGGCTGTTAGTTTCCATAACAATCTAGCAAGACCAAAGGACAGAACCCAGAACACAGCTATGTAGATGAAGGGGTGGAGTTATAGAGATTAGGAATGGGTGAGTGAGCGATGCCTGAGATCACTAGGATTCCCCGAATGTCATCTTGCCGCTCATCTTGCGTCCAGTTCCTGCTGGTGTTTGAGATGGCAGCTCACTCTGTGCGAATGGGGAAACTGCAAATCAAGCAGTGATTGAATGTGAAATAACATGCTCGTGCTCACGTTCAGGGCTTCAAACAGGGCATGCTCACATATTTTGTGAGCAAAAAAGAAATTCTCATACATCCCTAGAGATAGACAAAGGTTCGATCCTCAGTTGATGGTCTCCATGGGCAGTGTCTCCATGGGCTGGGAATTAGCTCACCCACCCCATCCCAGGGGTGTCCCCAGCTGTAGCTGTTTTACATATTTCTCCATAACATGCAGAAAGCTAAATTTAATTTAGGAATGGGTGGATCTGTCAGTTTTGCTTTATCTTACATTCAGCGTTTTAAAATCTCAAGTTCTTTCTTTCCCGAATATGAAGAACTTGGTGAATACTGGTGAATTCTTATGAAAAATGAACTGAAACTTAATTCTGTAGAGGGCAGCAGGCAGGAGGGTGCAATGTGTCTCTATGCACATGGAAATTGTGCTCATGTCCCAGGAGCCCTTGCAATGCACACAAAAGGCCCCACACATACGCTCCACTGGTTATAGTGGCATCCACCGTGCTAGCCAATCAAGAATAGCTGCAGCCCTCGCTCTGGCATCGCTATTGCTAGCAGACTTCATACAGCACTAATTGCCATCAGCTAACGACCCTTGAACTAGAGCCTTCCCCAACCTGGTGCCTTCCAGATGCGTTGGACTACAACTCCCACAGTCCTCAGCCAGCATGGCCATTGGGAGTCGTAGCCCAACTTCCAATGTGGGAGTTATGTAGTCCAACCCATCTGGAAGGCAACAGGTTGGGGAAGAATGAACTAGCGCATACCTGAACATTTGCAGGTTGAATACATAAATAAGGGAGGGACCGTGGCTCAGTGGAAGAGCACCTGATTGATATGCAAAAGGTCCCAGGTTCGATCCCCGGCATCCGCAATCAACAGGACTCAGGTGAACTCAGGAAGCTGCTACTAGTCAGAGTAGAGAATACTGGGCTAAATGGACATATAGTCTGACCTGTTATAATAAGCCCATTCCCTATGTTCCTTCCCAATAAAACAAAGAGTCATCAAGCTTTCAAATATTGCTGTCTTTTGCTAAACGCTGTTTCATGCCAACCTCCAAATACTATCAAATACTGAAATCAAATTAAAAAATCAAGTGTTTTGGTGGATATTCAGCCAAATACTTGTACACTCAGAAAATGACTGATGAAAATTAGACTAGGGAAAGGAGAAACAGTGATTTTTGAGCTCACCTGAATTCTCTCAAAATCTCTCTGAAGCTTGTTTTGGCTAGCTCCCACTTTCAACCTGTTTTTTCGGCTCATTTGAATGGGAAACGCGCATTTTGGATGGGAAAATTCTGAACTTCTCTCTGTGTTATTCAAACGTGCACACATTTCCCACACTGACTGAAGTGTGATAATGCTGTTTTGAAAAATGCAGATTTCGAAATGCGCATCTTAAAAATATATACATTTTTGAACACGCTCACAAATTTGGGAGTTTGCAGGTATTTCTAGAAAAATAGCACTCCTACTCGTACGTGCATTCAGGATTGCGAATGGAACATGTTTGCATGATTTACGAACAGAAACAAAATTCTTGCACCCTATATTAGACTAGACATCAACATTCAGAGGACTATTTTGGGGAACAAAATCATATGCCGATACAAACATGCTTCAACAACTGAAGATTCTTAATATGAAATGGATGAAGCAAGGTTTTCAAAAAGGATGAGTCAACAGCCCCTCAATAAATCAGGGGCTCTTTCTCTTATCTAATTATATGAATATTAACAGGATTCTTAATTTCAGATGGGCAGGAGGGGATACTGTCCACTGTCTTCTTAGACTAGAGTAAGGGGACAACCCTATGCACGTTTAGTCAAAAAGATGTCTTTTGACTAAAGACATCTTTAGTCAAAGATGTCTAGAATTCCCAGCATTCTAGGACTTTTTCCCATCTAAACATGCATAGGATTGTGCCTTAAATCGTAAAGGACCCTATTAGTGAGCAGGAGATGCTGTTGAACAAAAACCTACAAAAACACATTCCCCTACATGTGTACCTATGTAATGCAGGTTGCTTCCAATTCTGCTTTAAAGGAAAAGCCAAAGGACCTCTGAAGGGAAAAATAGTTGATTTCTGGAGAATAATCCAGCCTGCAGAGCCATACAACCTTCAAACAGCTTTTTGATAAGGCATTAATAAAATAATGAGGTTGGGGTTGCCTTATTAAGACAGAACTCTGAATACATAATGGGTTTAAGACCACCTCAGAGTCATTCAGCTGCAAAGGGATATGGAAAAGGTGAAACAGAGCCAACGAGAGGTTGAAGGTCTTTGGGGAGGTAGAGGGAAGGAGCTGGAGGGTGAACCCAAGAGATAAAAAATTCATTTTCCTCCGTTCATGCCTGCTCAGCCCTTGCACACAAAAGAGATTTCGGACTGCTGAGCCAATACAGCAAAAGGGACCATAGGGGTGATACAGCAATTATTTGGAGATACCCCAAGCTTGGGGGGCAGCTCCCAAAGACCCAGGAGGGCTAAGAGGTTTCATCTGTAACTTGTAAAAAGGAGATCCAATTATTACTACATTACTGTTGTATCTTGCCTTTCTTCCAAGGAGCCAAGCGTGACGTACATGTGAAGGGCCATAGCTCAGTGGTAGAACATTTGCTTGGCAGGCAGAAGATCCTGGGTTCAATCCCCAGCATCTCCAGGTGGGGATGGGAAAACTCTTGCCTGGACGTAAGAACATCAGAACATCAGAAGAGCCCTGCTGGATGCAACCAATGGTCCATCTAGTCCAGCGTTCTGTTCACACAGTGGCCAACCAGCTGTTGACCGGGAACCCGAAAGCAGGACACGAGTGCAACAGCACCCTCCTGCTCATGTTCCTCAGCATACTGCCTGATACTGGAGGTAGCACATAGCCATCAGGACTTGTAGCCAATTGATAGCTTTCTCTTCCATGAATTTGTCTAATGCCCTTTTAAAGCCATCCAAATGGGTGTCCATCACTACGTCTTGTGGTAGAGAATTCCATAGTTTGTGCGCTGTGCAAAGAAGTCCTTCCTTTTATCTGTCCTGAATCTCCCACCCATCAGCTTTATAGGAAGCAACCCTGGAGAGCCGCTGCCTGTCAGCATTGACAGTTCTGGGCTAGAGGGACCGATGGTTGGACTCAGCATAAGGCAGTGTCCAATGTTCTCCCCTTTAATCCTCACAACAACCTAAGTCAGGTAGATTTAGGCTGAGATCACCCAAGACTGAATGGGGATTTGAACCAAGTTCCACAGTGCCAGTCCAAAATTCTAGCCTCTGCTGAAATCACTGAGGGACAGTGATGGGAACCCAACAAACCCCCGCCCCCAGTACAGAGTGCAATTTTATCCAAAATCCAAACATCTGGAGACAGGGATAAAGAGAACCATCCATCAGTGGAAAGTCCACTTCAACCCACAAAATATGCCTATGCATACGGATGGACGAACACACAATCTCTACCATCACCCTGATTCGCCAAACACTAATTTGAACCTTGTCTTGCCTCATTTCCTGCATTCGTATGTGCACTTTTTTCATTTTGTTTGAACAGGAAAAGTACAGATTTGAACCAGGAAAATATGACTTTTTTTTAAAAAAGCACACCAAAAATGCGAACTTTTCCCCACAGAGTAAAGCATGAAAATGTCCATTTTTTTCGTAGCATGAACACAAATTCACAAACGTGCGAGTGTTTTTCGAAGAACATGCCCCTGCTCACGGTCGTGTTCGGGTTTGCAAATGAGATGTGTTCTCATGATTTGCAAAAAACAAACAGAATTCCCATAGACCCCTACATATGCATAAATCTCTCATCCATCTCGTAGGGCAGGCCTGTACGATGTGCAGCCCTCCAACTTGAATACAGAGCACCAGCCATGTGCGGGAACTCTCCAGGGGCTCGACAAGCCCAGCTGAGCATCTGTAGACCATAACACAGGGCCAGGAGCTGCATTCAGCTCAGGCGGGTCACACATTGTTCAGGCTGGCTGCAGCTTGAGGACCAAGTAATTTTTCCATCCACAACACAAAAATCCCTATTCAAGTCCCTGTTTGTACACTCAGCAAAATCACATGGGAAAGCTTTTCCTGGGGCTGTTTCACGCATGCATGCTCATCATCGAGACTGATAACTGGCGTGTGTGAATGATAACTGGCGTGTGTGAATGGGCCTATCACAAGTCAGACCATTCTTGTACTACCTCGCATAATCGCAAACACAAGACTTCCCAGCAAAGTCAGTCCACACATTTATTAACAATACCACCACCTAGTCTAGAAGATTCAAGTGATATTATTGTTATTACAGTAATTTCTATACATTTCGATATGGCCCAATAGACAAAGCTATCTGGGCAGTTTACAAAAGATTAAAACCTTAGAAGACAATATAAAACATAACATAAAAAACCATTTACATACAAAAACAATCTAAAATAATCAACAATTAAAATCCCAGGACTGGTTAAAACGTTAACATATGCTGTCAAATGTCTGGGAGTACAGGAAAGTCTTACCCTGACACAGAAAGAATGGCAATATTTGTGCCAGGCAGACCTCACTGGGGAGAGCATTCCATAATTGGTGGCTACTACCAAAAAGGCCCTCTCTCTTGTTACCATCCTCTGAACTTCCCTCGGAGGAGGTACCTGGAGGAGGGCCTCAGATGACTATCATAGTGGACAGGTAGGTTCATACATATGTAAATGAACTGCAACTTTGACTGCACCATTGCATTCTACCAGTAAGGGCATCTTACTATCAAATGCTACCCTGCAGATACAAAACGACTATGTTAGGAAGGAGAGTTCAGCCTGACCCTTCTCCCTGCAATGCTAGTTTTCCAAGGAGATTGATCAGTCTTGTATTTAGGTACTTACCAGGTCACCATGAGCGGCAAGGAATTGTATATAGATGACTCAGCAGACGTTGTCTACCATAGAAGCCAAGGGGGCTGTCTGAGAAGGGAAGCTTCCTGCTTCACAGTTGACACAGAAGTACCCTGGGCTGCTGCAGAAATGACAGAGCTTACCAATCCTCCTCTGCCAGCTGCCAACAAGCTAGGAATTTTTTTGCAGGTTAGTAACTTCTGTGAGCTTTTATACAGGCCTGATCTCTATCCATCCATCTACGTATACAGGAGCATTGAAACCTACAATATCCCCTCCCTTTCAATTGGAGTCTGAAGTTGCACAAGCCAGGAAAAGCTTTACCACTCAACTGCACTGAAATCCCAGTGTATTTGCACAGGTAGAATGATCAAAACGGATCAAAGGGAACAAGAACGGTTAGGATTAACGTTGCCACCTTTATATTTCTCCAAGGAGTCCAGGGCAGCACACCTGGGGCCTGTCCTGTTTTATCCGCACAACAACCCTGTGAGGTAAAGCTAAGGTGGGAGGGCGCATGACTGGCTCAGGGCCACCCAACCTACTCTGGCATGCAGAGGCGTGGGCCCCCATCTTCTGCTACACAAGTCTAAGACTCTTCCCCCTACATTACAGCACTCTTCAAATCCCTGAAGGGCTGCCACAGAACAAGGCAAAGACTCGTTCTCTGGCAGGACTAGATCTAATGGGCTTAAGGTACAGGAAGGTAGATTTTGGTTGAACATTGGAAGAAACCTCTTGATGGTAAGCACCCATTACCTGGGGGCAGGGGGCTCTCCCTTGCTTGCAGAGCAGCTGTTTCCTGCACTGAGCAACGGGTTGGACTAGAAGTCTACAGCACCCCCTCCAACTCCATAATTCTATTATCACGCTGACCCTCATGCAGGTTAAATCAACAAAAGCCAATCCATTCTGAGCTTCTGTCCTCCGAACTTGCAAATAATTAGCCCAACTGAGGAAGGAAGGGATGGAGACACACAGCAATTAGGGCTCTGTGAGCAAAGTTGTGCCTGGGCGTTTGCACCGATTGTGCTGGTGCAAAAGCTGATTAACTGCTGGAAGTGGCAAGAGCAGAGCAGCTCCTGAAGACGACAAAAATCAATAGCGCTTTCGACTGAGGAAAATTGCAGGAACAGGAAAGAGAAAGAGAGTGTGTGTGTTGTAACCCTGAGAGCCATTTGCTGAGGGACTTTTAAAACACATGAACATGCATACACCACAGTGACCATTTGGCAATTCTGAAAGACCAAACACACATGGCGCCGTGTATGAATGCCCTGGCTAGCATGCATTTGGCCTTGAGCAAATCACTCCCAGACTCCGTTCCACAGCTGTAAAATGGGAACAATCAAAGGGTTACTACTGAACATGATGCAGTCATCAAATCACAGCTTAACAGTACTGTAATAACTGACAAGGGTAATAAGTGATCGAGAGCCACGGAGCGGGCTTGTGTACTTTAGGGCCAGGGAAGTTGGTCCTTTATATCTGGGGGGGAGGGGGGAGTTTATCCAAGGATGCTTAATGAGAAAATCAGAAATGCTGAACATGCTTCTTTGAATGTCAGCTTGCTCACCATTATGAACCTTCCCTTAAATGTGCAGCTGTGGGGGAATGTTATAGAAGGCACCATTAACCCCTGCAGAGTAATGGTAAGGTTTGACCAATGTCCAGTACATACTGCGTGTGTACTATGGATGGCAGAGAAATCTGTTAAGTTCTCATCTGTCTGTGAACGTATCTGATTCCACACTCTGAACAGGTGAACCAAACTATTATTACAAGGAAGAAATCAGCACCAACATCAAAGAGGAGTCTTTGAAAGCCAATGATTTGTATAAACCTACCTATATAACATCTTGTGGGACTTCTAACCACCAAGGTGCAGCTTTCTAGTCAAAGAATCTCCAAGACTGTACCTTGTTTGCAACTGGCGAGCATCCACTCATATTTCAAGTCGGGCTGGGATGGCCATCAACTGGCCCATCAAACACTGTCAGCTAACTGTTCGTTCTTTCCATACGGACAAATGTTCCATAAAGCCAGACATTATGGGGATTCCTCAGAGGCACCAGCAGTTCAACCAGCCATAAAAAACAGAGGTTCGAGTAGGAACCTTTGGCCTGAGGCTGGGACCCGGCATGGGAACTAAGGCTGAGCCAAAAATTCTCTGGAAAGAACTTGCAGCTCAGGTTTAGGAGACGTGGAAGGTGAACGTTGCGTTGAAGCTCCCCAACTGTCTTATTTTCACTGCCACTGTTTTTGCTGCCACAGAGTTTCTCACAGTGGCTATTTCTTTCCACCACAACTCCCCTCTAAATGACACTACATCCCATAGAGGGGAATTGTGGGAGCAACCTCCAACTACAGCCAGCAAGCTCACATCCCATCCACAAAAATGAAACCACCAAAAGGCCGCCCCTCCAATCTCGTTGCCCATGAATGGGGTGGTGAATAGCTCCACTCAGCCCTTCATCTGGGCCTGTGCAACCAGGCCTCGCTGCCCTGTTGAGGCAGAACACGAAACAGGGATGGGAATAGGGATGTACGAAAGTCACTTACCCGGTCCCGTAGCTTGCTTCGCGGTGGGGGGGAGGCGCTTCGCTTCTCCCCCCGAAATTCAGGCCGGGGGGGAGGCGCCCCACCTTGCCCGGCCGAAATTCAGGCTGGGGAGAAGCGCCCCGTCTCCCCGGCCGTGAAATACAAAAGTAAAAAAAAAAACAAACCCGTGATAGGCTACGTAATGATTTACGCAGCCTATCACAGCTAGATTTCCAAAGTCAGCCGTCATAGGCTACGTAAATCGTTACGTAGCCTATCACGGGTGACTTTGAAAAAAAAAAAGTGTGTACGCAAATGGCGGCGCCCATGGGGCGCCGCCATTTGCGTTCCTTAGTTTGTCACGTCTAGTCTACATAAAGATTTACGTAACTACGGCGAAAATAAGGGCAACACAAATAGCGTTGCCCTTATTTTCGCTGTAGTCTACGTAAATCTTTACGCAGACTACCGGGAACAAATAAGGAACACAAATGGCGGCGCCCACGGGGCGCCGCCATTTGCATATGCTTTTTTTTTTTTTCAAAGTCACCCGTGATAGGCTACGTGACGATTTACGTAGCCTATCACGGCTGACTTTGGAAATCTAGCCGTGATAGGCTACGTTAATTGTTACATAGCCTATCACGGGGTTTTGGGGTTTTTTTTACTTTACTTTGTAATGGCGGCGGCAGCAACCGGTCGGAAGACTGGCTGCTGCCCCCGCCTCCGCCGAACCGCCGCCGGGACCCGCCGCCGGGAGGGACATTCGCCAAAGGGAAGTCCCATCCCAGGGGGGGGGGGCGGGGTGGTGGTGGAGAATTTCACCGCTGATTTCGGGGGGCTGAATGCGTTGGCGCTCGGCCCCCCGAAGATTCGGGGAGAAATTCTCCGCCATCCCTAGATGGGAAACAAACATCAGCTCCTGCAATTGGCAGGCAGTATCCAGCCACTGGATTGGCCGGACACAGTATAAATAGTGCGATCCTAGCCTGGTCACCAGAGCAGGATTGTCTGTCTGTTGAATCCCAAGTGTCAGCTACAGAGAGCAGAGTCTAAATCCTGGCCTGGTCCTGTCACACAGCTAGGGAAACCTCTCACAAAGCTGCACCTCTTCTCCTGATTTGTTCCACGAAGACAGAACCACCGCCATATCCCTAGCCTGTCAAGCCAGCCTACATTTGGGGGGAAGGAGGGTAAAGTAGGGATGACCTGCTCCTGCTCCTGCCCGCACCCCCAAGCCCCGCTTGCCAAGTTGCTGCCTGTGCTCGCCCCATGCCCATGCTTGGCAAATAGCCTGCACTCACCCAAGCAGCCTTGTCGAGCTTCGCAGTCACCATTTTCTGAGAAATAAATAAATGGCAACTGCAAAAATGCACAAATTTGGGCTCTTGTGAAAATATGCATTTTTGCAAATGTGCATATTCACATATGTGAAAATGTGCATTTTGTGAATGTGTGTATTTGTGTATGGGCGAAAATGCGTATTTTACGAAAACTGCACGTTTTTATATACGCACTGTGTGCCTTTGCAAAAATGTGCATTTCACACATGAGACTATGCGCATTCGCAAAACGCCCATTTTCGCGCATACAAAAAAATGTGAATTTTTGCGATCACCGTTTATTTCTTTTAGAAATGGTGACCACAGAGCTCGACGAAGCCGCTGGGGTGAATACGAGCTTCTCGCCGAGAGCTGGAGGGGCTCGAGTGCAGTCTGGGGACTGGCGAACGGGGGCAGGGGCGGGGGGGCGCCTGGAGAACCCGGACGGGGGTGAGTTCGCACATTCCTAGGGTAAAGTGCACCTCCAAGGCACTTTTCTCTCAGCTTCCTATCTCTTTGTTTTAACTAGTTCCGATAGAGAGCGCCTTTGACGGTCATTCTTCCTCACACCTCAGGATTATTTCTGCCTGCTCCGATCCACTGGCCCTGCGGGAGGAGTCACACGGCGGCGGCAGGAGCAGGGCCAGGGCCAGGGGGAAAGAGGCCAAGGAGCAACATGCAACCTGCCCACTGGGTGGCTGCAGGAAACAGTTTGACAACTTTACCGAGGCGGACGAAACATCAGCCCACAAAACACCTCACAGAAGCCACAGTGAAGGCTGGTTACTCTGACGTCAATGAGGTGCTGAATCCGCTCTGGGTTTCAGCCAGAACCACTCAGAACTCTAAAGGAGCTATCTTGGATAGCTCCTTTAGAGTTCTAGCTGAAATCCAGAGCAGTTTCACTGCCCCACTGACATTGGAGCCACCAGCCTCCACTGCTAGGCCAGGCAGCAAGGTTGCCCACTAGCCACTATGATATTGGTCCAACTGATAAATAATGTTCTGTCAGGTAAGCAGCAACAGACCTGAAACATTGTTGTGCTTGAGGCAGAAAATCTAAAAATGAAATCCCAATCCCCCACGGTGGTAACATATAATGCAACTCACTAATGGGCTCTTTGTTGCCTTTTAATGGATCCCACGAACTTCCAACTTAGGGAGGACCTCAGCCGTGCAAACGGTAGGCCGCGCTTGTATTGGGAGCTGAAAAGGCAGTTAATTCCTGATGCTGCCGGGCGCCATCCCAACCTGCCGTGTTTCCCCAGGCTCTGCCCTTAGCTTGTTATTGTTCCGCCTGGGTGACAATAACTAAAATATGGCAACACCTAGATCCTGTAGAGCAGGGGTGGGCAGAAAGTAGTTCTCTAGAGTGATCTGTGGTAGATCAGCAAGGATTTCAAACACAGCGAAAATAAAATTACTTTCTCCCTCAAACCCTAAATGATACTGCTAAAATCAAGAAAGCTTCGGACACAGAGGCGGATTTTCCATAGAAGGACTCTGAGTTCCATTCAGTTCTAGTGCTCATAACCAATTCCGGAGTTCAGAATTCTTTAATTGTAAATGTGTCCCTTTCACACCAAGCTCGTGGTTGATGGACCTCAGGATTCTAGTTTTGTTTTGTTTTTTTTAAGTAGATCCTGCAAGCTTGAAGTCTGTCCAGCCCTGCTGTTGAGGAACTCCATGGTAACAGATGACCAAGGCATGTGACTTCCCTGAAGCTAAGTCATTTGCAGGAAGGGGAGGGTGGTCTATACGTTAGGAGAGGGCAACCTCCAGCCCACAGAGGCTGAGCAACCTCTGTGGGCCTGGCTACCTTCCCTCCACAAGCCCGGACTCTCCACAGGCCCACACCCCTGGTGGGAGAGGAACCCCCGTGTTATCTCCAATCAGAGATAACAAAACAATCCTCCTTTGCACTGCTCACCTCCCATCAGAGGACAAGGGCCCTTCATTATCTCTGATCTTTGTGCTCTTGCCCTCTGATGGAGGGTGAGTGGTGCAAAGGAGAATCCCTTTGTTATTTTATTTATTTATTTATTTATTAAATGTATTAATCGCCCATCTGGCTGGTCACCCAGAGATCAGAGATCAGAGATAATATGGGGATTCCTCCGCACCACTTGCTCCTGCAAGCCCTGGCCAAGTACTTTCCCATGCCTGTCATGTCCTGATCGGGACAAAAGTCGCGCAGAAAGGAACATCCCAGTTCCGCTGTGCTAGATCATTCACACTGTTAAAAACAGTCAGCTTCAAACTTTTTATTCAAAGGGAAAGCAGCCATGTGGGGCCCCGATCTGGCACTGTGCTCCAGATCCAGGTGGGGGCCCATTTGGGATTCCAGCCACACACACCCCCCACACACACACACTGCTATTTCCTTCAGAAGGTGCTGCTTGTAGTAAATAGTGCCAAAAACAGCTGGTGGAGGATTTTCAGAAACCAGCACAGGGCCCAACCTAAAACTTGTTATACTGATATAGAATCGTATGTTTTATACTCTAAGCAATCTTGGGAAGCTTGCAGTCTTGGAAGACGACTAAGAAATTAACAACAACAGCAACAGGGCACACTAAAAGCAGCCTGCCCATTCAACAGGCTGCTGTCTATGCAAACTGCAGCCCCATGGGCAGTACCTGCTCCTGGCCTGTGCCATTTCTAGGGATGTACCAAGTTGACAAAGTCCATTTCTCAGCCGTTTCTAGGGGTGCACGAAACCCACTTACCTGGTCTCGCAGCTTTTCGCAGTGGGGGGGAGGCGCTTCGCTGCTCTCCTCCTGAAGTTCAGGCCGGGGGGGGAGGCTTCCCGCCTTGCCCGGCCGAAATTCAGGTCGGGGAGGAGACGCCTCGCCTCGCCCGGCCGCGAAATTAAAAGTTAAAAAAAAACCAAAACGCCCCCGTGATAGGCTACGTGACGATTAACGTAGCCTATCACGGCTAGATCTGCAAAGTCAGCCATGATAGGCTATGTAAATCGTCACGTAGCCTATCACGGGTGACTTAAAAAAAAAAAAAGTGCGTACGCAAACGGCGGCCCCCATAGGGAGCCACCATTCACGTTCCTTATTTGGTCGCTGTAGTCTACGTAAATCTTTACGTAGACTACGGGGAAAATAAGGGCAACGTAAATAGTGTTGCCCTTATTTTCGCTGTAGTCTACGTAATCTTTACGTAGACTACAGCGACCAAATAAGGAACGCGAATGGCAGCTCCCTATGGGGGCTGCTATTATCCGTACGCGCTTTCTTTTCTTTTTTTAAGTCACCCGTGATAGGCTACGTGACGATTTACGTAGCCTATCACGGCTGACTTTGCAAATCTAGCCGTGATAGGCTACGTTAATCGTCACGTAGCCTATCACGGGGGCGTTGTTTTTTTTTTAGTTTTATTGGAATGGCGGCGGCGGCAGCCGGTCGAAAGATCGGCTGCCGCCCCCACCCCTGACGAAGACCCGACGAACCGCCAGCCGGACCCGCCGCCGGGAGGGACATTTGGCAAAGGTAAGTCCCGTCCCGGGGGGGGGTGCGGGGGGCGGGGGGGGAGAATTTCTCCCCGAAACTTGTTCGGGGGGCCGAACACGTTGGCGCTCGGCCCCCCGAAGTTTCGGGGAGAAATTCTCCGCCAACCCTAGCCGTTTCACCCCTCTCGAAATTGGCTGTTTTGATTTGGCTATATTAGGGGGGATGATGAAGTGAAACTGTTTTGAGGGGAAGAATCCAAACGGATGCCATGTTGTTTTTCCCAGGAAGCTCTGTTGTTCTGAGATGCTTTTTGAATTTTGGGAAATTAAAAATGGCTGCCACCAATTAAAAAAAGTCTGCCTCCTTTGACACTCGCTGGTGGCCGCCATTATACTGGACAGCATTTGAGGATCTTAAGGGGGGGGGAACGACTTGCATGAAGTGGGTGGATGATTCCTCCAGCAGCTCGTTTAATTCAAGAGGTCCAATGTTAAATGCTGCCCCAGCAAAAGGACAATGATTGAAGCAGGCTTATTAAAAATATTTTCACTGCATCCTGTTTCATGCAACCCTATTTTTAAACATGAACTACTAGTAAAAATATTTTATGTGCTTGGCTTTTTTTTCTTTTTAAAAAGAAAGAATCTCTTGCAAAAACCCAAAGATGCTTTATTCAAAAGTAGACCCAAAGGCTTATAAGGTGTCCCATGCTTTGGGGTGGGGATGGGGGGATGGAAATAAAAGATTAAGGGTGCAATTCTATACATGTTTAGAGAGAAAAAGCATCCTACACCTGTAGGACTTTTTTTCTGTCTAAACTTGCATAGGATTGTGCCTTAAGATAGCAGTCCAATGTACGTCTAATCAAAAGTTCAATAGGACTTATTCCTAAGTAAACATGCTGAAGAATCAGAAATGACTCGGAGAAACAAAACTGGGTAGAGACCATTACACAAAACCATTTCTCCTTAAATTACTGGGTCAATTTCATGAATTTTTGGTCAAATCACTATTTCTCCCCAGCCCTAGCCATTTCAGACAGCAGGTGAGGAACTGGATGTCTCAATGTTTCCTCACGGGGGCAAGAAAAAATCCAAACTGCCTCCACATTCAAAACTAGGGATGTCAGAGAATAGGGGTGTCAGAGAATTTCTCGCCGAAACTTCGGGGGGCCGAGTGCCAACGTATTCGGCCCCCCGAAGTAGTTTCGGGGAGACATTCTCCGCACCCCCCCGCACCCCGCACCCCCCCCCGGGATGGGACTTACCTTTCACGAATGTCGCTTCCGGTGGCGGGTCGCAGCGGCGTTTCGGCAGGGCTTCGACAGTGGTGGGGGCGGCAGCCGGTCATAGAATCATAGAATCATAGAATCATAGAATAGTAGGGTTGGAAGGGGCCTACAAGGCCATCGAGTCCAACCCCCTGCTCAATGCAGGAATCCAAGTCAGAGCATCCCTGACAAATGGCTGTCCAGCCTCGTCTTGAAGGCCTCCAGTGTGGGAGAGCCCACCACCTCCCCAGGTAATTGGTTCCATTGCCGTATTGCTCTTTCGACCGGCTGCCGCCGCTGCCATTCCAACAAAAGTAAAAAAAAAAATGCCCCCGTGATAGGCTACGTGACGATTAACGTAGCCTATCATGGCTAGATTTGCAAAGTCAGCCATGATAGGCTACGTAAATCATCACGTAGCCTATCACGGGTTTTTTTTTTTTTAACTTTTTATTTCGCGGCCGGGCGAGGTGCCTCCTCCCCGGCTTGAATTTCGGCCGGGCAAGGCGAGGCACCTCCCCCCCGGCCTGAATTTCGGCCGGGCGAGGCGAGGCGCCTCCCCCCCCGGCCTAAATTTCAGGGGGAGAAGCGAATCGCCTCCCCCCCACCACGAAGCAAGCTGCGAGACAAGGTAAGTGACTTTCGAGCACTCCTATCAGAGAATTCCGCCACTGATCTTGGTGAAGCCGAATGCCAGTGCATTCGGCCCCCCGAAATCCGTGGCGGAACGAAGCTCCCGCCCCCCCCAACCCACGAAAGGCGCATGAAATGGAGCACTTACCTGCTGCCATCCGCGCTGACTTGTGAATGGCGGCCGCCCTGCGGCCGCCATTCGCTTCCTGATCATAGCTGTGATAGGCTACATAAATACTTACATAGCCTATCACAGCTAATGCAGGGATGCCATTTGCATCCCTGTGAAGGCCATGATAGGCTACGTAAGTATTTACGTAGCCTATCACGGCAAGCTAAAAAAAAAACACAGCATACGCAAATGGCAGCGGCTACGGTGGCCGCCATTTGCATTCCCTTTTTTCGCTGTTTTAGCCTACATAAATATTTATGTAGGCTATTACAGAGAAAAGAAGGGGAACGCAAATAGCATAGTGGGCGCTATTTGTGGTCCTTGTTTTTTTTCACCGTAATAGCTTACGTAAATATTTACGTAGGCTAAAACGGCAGGGGGGAAAAAAGGAACGCAAATGGCGCCCAGTACACTATTTTTATTCCTTTTTTTTCCGCCGTAATAGCTTACGTAAATATTTACGTAGGCTAAAACAACGAAAAAAAGGGAACGTAAATGGTGGCCACCGTAGCCGCCATTTGCATACGCTGTTTTTTGTGTTGTTGGGGGGGGTTGCTTGGAGGCTGCCCAGCGGCCAGATGTCCCTGGCTGGCAGGTCCGCGGAATCTCCACAGAGCAGAGCCGGCCGGATTAGGATTTCGGGGGGAGGTGCAGAGCACCGCGAATCACCCCGTCAAAAAGGTACGTGACTTTCGTACATCCCTATTCAAAACCAGCCGTTCAGAGAAAAGGCCAGATGCCTTTTATGTGTGCGGGGAGTTTGTTATGTGTCTTGAACAAATGCCTAACTAGCCTCCTGAGGGAAGATTTGCCCAACCTTCACATTTATTATTATGCCTCTAGGAAGACCTTTGTCAAATGGCAAAGGACAAGGGAGAAGACAGTGTGAGCTTAGCAGTAGCCAGACTCTACAAAAATCTGCTTGGCTGCAGTCAGGCTGCAAATGTGCCAAAAGCACAAGGCCAAGAACACCTGAGATTTTGTTTTTCAAGTTCCTAGTCCTTGCTATCGCAGAGTGAATCTCGACAGCATATTGACAACTTTTACCAAAAATATAGAAAACATAGCGAAGTTTCAGAGAAGCAATTGAAGAGGGAGGGTGAAAGATTTCACTTAGGATGACTTTCTCAGAGCACAATCCTATGCATGTTTAGACAGAAAAAAGTCCTACAACTCCCAGCATGGCAGGCTGAGGCATGCTGGTAACTTTTTTCTGTCTAAACATGCAAAGGATTATGCCCTACGTGATACTTATCTGCCCACTCCTGATAGCTTCTTCACCCCACATTTCGTCTCTGTCCATGACGTGTTCCTCTGTCTTCCCACCAAACTGCCTTTTTCAGTCCTCCTTCAACCCAACGTGCACACGCGCACAAAATGGATACAAAATTCCAAATTCTGCATCCTTTCTCGAAAGCATGCAATGATGCCTACTGAGAAAAGCATGTTTTCGTTGTTCATTCCGATTACAGAATTCTGATTTTCTACAGAAGCCCCCATCTCTTGCCAAGCAAACAGCGGATTCTACAGGAGTTTTGTAGCTGCAGAGGCGAGGCGAGGCAGCAGAGAGAGGAAGAGGCAGGTCAGCTGCCTTAGGCCCAAACAGCTGCTTCACGGATGCTTCGTTCCGCACTTTACTCCCAACGGCCTGGCATGCCAGAAGGAAGCCCAGATCTCCCTCCCCTGAGCGACAGACCCATTAGCGCAGCTGAAGAAGGAGCCAGATATTAAGAGAACTGTTGACCCTGTGCAAAAGCTCAACTTGTGTCAGATGACAGGAAGGCGAGGCTGGCCTTGACAGTGGGACTCAGGGAGCATCTGAAATGGAATGCTGGGAACTCACTCTAGCATCTTGGGATGGCACGTTTCCATCAGCATGCACACATGGGACAGTTATGTTGCAAGTGGTCCCACATACAGCTTTCCCCAGAGGTGGTCCTGCGAACTGGATCTGAGAACAGCTAGGCCAGTGAGCCAAGCCAGGGAAAAGGGCAGGGACAAGGGATCAAGCCCCTTCCCTCCACTCCCTTGCCCTCACTAGCCTCCTCCTAAGTCACTGAGACTAAAACCAAAGCATTTCCATCATCATAAGAATTGCCTCGCTGGATCAGACATGGGGTTGGATCCTGTGTCCTTTCCAGAAACTAGTGTTTTTGCTCATTTCGCGGCATGCCCCTGGAAGCACTACACTGTGGCCATGCACAGAATGCGCCCAGCATGGCTGGGCGAGTGCAGACTAGGGCACACAAATCCCCAATTGGATCCAACCCCAAAGGTCCCTCCAGTCCAGCATTCTAATGGCATCAGAAGCCATTAGACACTTCTAGATGCCTTTCTCCCCAGACTTTGTTCGCAGTATTCAAGCATCCAAAGGAAGGCTCCAGCTGGACCTGGAGATATTACTTAGCAAGCACGGAAGCTCTGCCCTCCCTATTTGTCTATCCTGGGAGAAGGAGGGAAATGTCACAGAAGATGTGACCCATTTCACCTCCTTCTGAAGCCACCTGTGGAACAGAGATTGGCTGGAGCTACAAAGGTTCCATCTTCTCATCTGAAGACGTAAGAGAGGTGGCCGAACTGCTGATTCCTTGCAAGCTGGATTTTGAAAACAGGAGACTGCCTCCTACCAAGTCACACAATTGGTCCGCCTAGCTCTCTGGCAGGAGTGGGGAACCTCAGCCCTGGGGGCCCAAGTCCAGTCCTCCTGGGGGCCAAATCCACCCTCCTGATGTTCCCCAGATGGCCACGCCCGTTCCCCTGGCCCCACCCCGTTTCCTCCCACTGCCACTCATTTGGTGGTTTCCCGGCTTTGGTGCAGCCCCCCACCTCCATTCTAAAAGTTGAAGCTCTAAATAACTAAAGGTTTCATTAGAGCTTTAAGGGCCACATGCTAAAATATGCTGGTATTGTAGTATTTTGGCCCCACTGCTTTACCTGTGTTCGACAGCCACAGAGTGGCCGTGTCTCTCCAGAGTCCCAGACAGGGGTCTTCTCCAGCCCTGCCTGGAGATGCCAGGAATTGCCAGGGATCAAACCTGTGACCTTCTGCATGCAAAGGAGGGGCTCTGCCAGCAACAGCCTTTCCCCAAGAAGGCGGACTTCTCTGGCACTTTCCCTCTGCACAGTCAGTAATCTGGCGTTGTCCGTGGGCTACCAGTTGCCATCCACTGTCCTAATGTGGGCACACTCAAAGTTTCTTCATTCCTGCAAGACAGCCACGCAGCACCCATACATAGCCAACAGAGAATCCCTCCACAGAACATGGCAGTTTCTATACTTAGACAAGCATATCCCACACTTCTATGATTCCTCTTCCTGCTGGCACCGCTTCCTGCATTTTGCATTCTGCACTAAGGGCAGGATCCAATGGTGTCATTCCGCAAACTCAAATACCGCTAGCGGAGCACCAACTCATCTTTCATTGTGCAAGCGCTTGTGCGTTACACTTGCACATGACACTTGCACAGCTGGATGTGCAAAATGGTTGTGGTTGTGCAACTGCAACTTTAGTTGGATTCTCCTCTTGCGCATACTTTGGAAGCTAGTTTCCGCTAGCGTGACATCATCCACATGCTAGCAGAAGGACACAGTTGGATACGGACCAATGTTGGCAACTCTGGAGTAAGGATGCTCCTATTCTGATATGCTCCCAGGCTGCACAGTTCCTGCCCAGAAGATCTATATGGATAACTCATTCTTCTACAATCCGATGCCCTCCAGATGTTGTTGTTGTTCAGTCGTTCAGTCGTCTCCGACTCTTCATGACCCCATGGACCATAGCACGCCAGGCTTTCCTGTCCTGCGCTCTCCCCCGGAGCATGCTCAAGTTCATATTCATTGCATCGGTGATGCTATCTAGCCATCTCATCCTCTGCCGTCCCCTTCTCCTTTTGCCTTCAGTCTTTCCCAGCATCAGGGTCTTTTCCAGAGAGTTTTCTCTTCGCATTAGGTGGCCAAAATATTTCAGCTTCAGCTTCATTACCTGTCCTTCCAATGAGCACTCAGGGTTGATTTCCTTTAGGATGGACTGATTTGACCTCCTTGCAGTCCAGGGGACTCGTAAGAGTCTTCTCCAGCACCACAGTTCGAAAGCATCAATTCTTCGGCGCTCAGCCTTCCTTATAGTCCAGCTCTCACAGCCATACATTACTACTGGGAAAACCATAGCTTTGATTAGACGGACCTTTGTCGGCAAGGTGATGTCTCTGCTTCTTACTATGCTGTCTAGGTTGGCCATAGCTTTCCTCCCCAGGAGCAAGCGTCTTTTAATTTCATGGCTACAGTCACCGTCTGCGGTGATCTTGGAGCCCAAGAAAGTAAAATCTGTCACTGCTTCCATTTCTTCCCCTTCTATATGCCAGGAAGTGATGGGGCCAGAGGCCAAGATCTTAGATTTTTTAATGTTGAGTTTCAAACCAGCTTTTGCACTCTCCTCTTTCACCCTCAACAAGAGGCTCTTGAGATCCTCTTCGCTTTCTGCCATTAGGGTGGTATCGTCTGCATATCGGAGGTTGTTGATAATTCTCCCAGCAATCTTAATTCCGACCTCTGATTCATCCAACCCGGCATTTCTCATGATGTACTCTGCATATAAGTTAAATAAGCAGGGTGACAATATGCAGCCTTGTCGTACTCCTTTCCCAATTTTGAACCACTCGGTTGTTCCATGTTCGGTTCTTACTGTTGCTTCTTGACCCTCGTACAGGTTTCTCAGGAGACAGGTAAGGTGGTCTGGTACTCCCATCACTTTAAGAATTTGCCACAGTTTGTTGTGATCCACACAATCAAAGGCTTTAGTGTAGTCAATGAAGCAGAAATAGACGTTTTTCTGGAATTCTCTTGCTTTCTCCATGATGCAGCGAATGTTGGCGATTTGATCTCTAGTTCCTCTGCCTCTTCGAAACCCAGCTTGTACTTCCGGTAGTTCTCAGTTCGCATACTGCTGAAGCCTAGCTTGTAGGATTTTGAGCATCACCTTGCTGGCATGTGAAATGAGCGCAATTGTGCGGTAGTTTGAACACTCTTTGGCATTGCCCTTCTTTGGAATTAGAATGTAAACTGACCTTTTCCAATCTTGCGGCCATTGTTGAGTGTTCCAAATTTGTTGGCATATTGAATGCAGCAGTTTAACAGCATCATCTTTTAGGATTTTAAATAGCTCAGCTGGAATACTGTCATCTCCGTTAGCTTTGTTGTTACTAATGCTTCCTAAGGCCCATTTGACTTCACTCTCGAGGATGTCCGGCTCAAGTTCAGTGACTGCACTATCATGGCTGTCAAGGACATTAAGATCTTTCCTGTATAGTTCTTCTGTGTATTCTTTCCACCTCTTCTTAATCTCATCTGCTTCTGTTAGCTCCCTGCCTTCTTTGTCCTTTATCATGCCCATCTTTACACAAAATGTTCCCTTGAGATCTCCAATTTTCTTGAAAAGATCTCTAGTCTTTCCCATTCTGTTGTTTTCCTCGATTTCTTTGCATTGTTCATTTAAGAAGGCCTTCTTGTCTCTCCTTGCTATTCTCTGGAACTCTGCATTCAGTTGGATATATCTTCCCCTTTCTCCCTTGCTTTCGCTTCCCTTCTTTCCTCAGCTACTTGTAAAGCCTCATCAGACAGCCATTTGGCTTTCTTGCATTTCTTTTTCTTTGGGATGGATTGAGTTGCTGCCTCCTGAACAATGTTACAGACCTCCGTCCATAGTTCCTCAGGCACTCTGTCTATCACGTCTAATCCCTGAAATCTATTCCTCACCTCCACTGTATATTCATAAGGGATATGATTGAGGTCATACCTGAATGGTTTAGTGGTTTTCCCTACGTTCTTCAATTTAAGCCAAAATTTTGCAAGAAGCAGCTCATGATCTGAGCCACAGTCAGCTCCAGGTCTTGTTTTTACTGACTGTATGGAGCTTCTCCGTCTTTGGCTGCAAAGGACATAATCAATCTGATTTCGATATTGACCATCTGGTGATGTCCATGTGTAGAGTCGTCTCTTGTGCTGTTGGAAAAGCGTGTTTGCTATGATCAGCGTGTTCTCTTGGCAAAACTCTATTAGCTTTTGTCCTGCTTCATTTTAGTGGACTACAATTCCAATCATCCCCTGCCAGCATGGTTGAGGTTGATGGTCATGCTGGTTGAGGATGATGGGAGTTTTAGTCCAACACAGCTGGAAGGCACTGGGTTGGGGAAGGTAACCAGTTCCAATAATCCTTTCTTCTAGGTACATTCATGGGATCATTGAAAAAGAAAACCCAAAAGTACTTGGGACCATAGTGAAAGCCAATATGTGAAACGGTGCCCTCCCCAGAGCTTCATTTGTGCCAGGGCTCAGCCCCAGAATCTGTTTTCGATACCAAGAGCCTGAGTCATAGAATATGTAAAGAAAGATGCCACTGAGCATATGGAGAGTGTGTTTATATCACCGCTGAGCAGCTGCAGTTTATCTGTCCTCCTCCACACGCTCAGAATTAGGGACCCAAAACAGAAGACCAATTACGTGTTTTGAAGACATTGCTCATTTCATGGTTATGCAGCTGCACACTGCTCCGGGTACATTTAGTAGAAGAGCGGGATAAATAATCATAAATTATGTATTGTTGTTGTTATTGTTGTTGTTGTTGTTATTATAGCAAAAACATGGACATTCGGCAAACTAAAACACATCATGGAAATGTGCACAGTTTGCATAAAATTTGGGGTTTCTTTGCACGGCACTTAAGTTGCCTGAGACAAAGGTCTTGATCTCCCTCACTCCACCAATGCAGGCACAACACCAGTGGGGTACGGCCACTCTCCAAGACGGTCACGTACGCCTTTCCCATTGGAAGCTGTCAAGGGCTCAGGGCAAGCACCCCTCCGTCTCCCTCCCCACAGCACAGCACATTAATCCCCCACCGTCTCTCAAAGCCAGAGGCAAACAACCGCTGAGAGAAAGCAGAGCCAAGCCCAACACTGCTCTTGGAAAAAGCGACTGTTTTGTTGCGATAATGGAGAACCAGCTCACAAGAAAGAGTGCGGGAGGCATGAGAAACTAATTTCCTGTTGATATTTTTAAAGCCTCCATTAAGGACTTGGCTGCCCTCCCCTGGGGAAGCTTCCCCCACCTCCCCACCCCAACAGCTGTGAGTGGCATAGCAAAGGGAGGGAGAGATCGGTGGAGATGCAGGTCAGGTGAGGACACAATATGAATGGCAGCTCCCAGGTTTCAGGAACCACGTCGGCATCTCAGCCATTCCACAGCTAGAACTCCGGTCCCTTAGCAGCCTTCCATTCCTGGAGCAAAGCCAGCTCTGGCCAAGAATGGGGCAGGTTCCTACATGCATGTCCCCATCCCTGCCCCCCACCCCGTGACCACTGCAACATCAGAACAGGCCACCAGACCTGAACACAACTCTGGAGTGCTTTCATATTTCCTCATATCACTTCAGTGCCTTGATGTGACGTCACTCTGTTCACACATTCTTCCACAAGTCATCAAAGAACGAGAAATCCCATGGCTGACATGCATGTGTGAGCCTCGCCAACACGGTGACTATTTCTCAAACTTCCCTTCTGGAAAACCCCACGTTTTGTTAATGGAGTCCATTGACACATTCAGCTGCCAGACATCCAGGACTGGATCTCACAGGCACACTTGTCACTCAGCAAAGGCAGCATCAAGGGATGACCTGACCATGCGACTGGACCACCCTGGCTTAAGATACCAAGGACCGACTTTATATACGCAGGGATGGCGGATAATTCCGCCACGGATTTCAGTGAGGCCGAATTCACCGGCATTCGGCCCCCCCGAAATCTGTGGTGGAACGGCCTGCCCCCCCGCCCCCCTGCAGATTCCCGCCGGGATGAAGCTTACCTGGGGTGGATGTTCCGTACGGCGGCCGCTCCAGCAGCGGCGGCTGGTCTTTCGACCGGCTGCCGCAGCCGCCATTTCCACCCTGGTCTTTGCCGTGATAGGCTACGTAAGTATTTACGGAGCCTATCACGGCTAGGGATGGCAGAGAATTCCGCCACGGATCTCGTGAGGCTGAATGCCAGTGCATTCGGCCCCCCTAACTCCGTGGCGGAACGGCCTGCCCCCCCCTGCCCCCACGTGGATCCACCCTGGGACGAGACTTACCTGGGGCGGATCTTCTGGGCGGCGGCAGCTCCGGCGGCGGCTTCGGCGGCTGGTCTTCTGACCGGCTGCCGCCGCCACCATTTCCAATGTTGGAAAAAAAAAAAAAAGACGTGATAGGCTACGTAAAGAATTTACATAGCCTATCATGGCTAGGTTTTTTTTTAAAAAAACAAAAAACGACGTGATAGGCTACGTATCACGTCTGACTTAAAACAATAAAGTTTTTATTTTTTACGTTCCCCAGACGTCCGCTACGCTATTTGCGTTCCCCTTATCTTCGCCGTCTTAGTCTACGTAAATATTTACGTAGACTAAGAGGGCCCAAAATAAAGAACGCAAATGTCGGCGGCCGTAGCCGCCGCCATTTGCGTACGTGCGTTTTTTGTTTTTTTTTTAAGTCAGACGTGATAGGCTACGTAGCCTATCACAGCTGACTACAGGGAGGCAAACAGCGGCAGCTATGGCCGCCGCCATTTGCGTCCCTGCTAGCCAGTGGCCGGATGTCCGGCTGCTGGCGGAGCCGGCTGGTGGCTCCGTGGAATCCCCACGGAGCGGAGCCAGCCTGCAAGGATTCTGGGGGGAGGGACGGAGCGTCTCCCCCCCCCAGCGGAACCCGGCAGAGCCAGGTAAGGGCAATTTCGTACATCCCTAATCACAGCAAGGCAAAAAAAAAAACGGCATATGCAAATAGCGGCGGCTACGGCAGCCACCATTTGCGTTCCCTATTTTTCACCGTTTTAGCCTACGTAAGCTATTACGGCAGAAAAAAAGAAACACAAATAGCGTAGTGGGCGCTATTTGCGTTCCCCTTTTTTTCGCTGTAATAGCCTACGTAAATATTGATGTAAGATGAGACGGCGAAAAATAGTGAACGCAAATGGCAGCCGCCGTAGCCGCCACCATTTGCATACGCTGTTTTTTGCTTGTTTTTTGCCCAGCCGTGATAGGCTGCGTGAATACTTACATAGCCTATCATGGAAGCCTGGCTGGATGCAAATGGCGGCCGCTATGGCAGCCGCCATTTGCGTCCGCAGCAGCCCGTCTGCGGCCGGAACTCCGGCTGCAGACAGCCCTGGCCGGCTGCTCCGCGGAGCCGCCGCGGAGCGGAGCTGGCCGAGCAGGATACCGGGGGGGGAGGACCGGATTGCCTCCCTCCCCGTCGAGGATTCCGGGGGGAGGGATGGAGTGCCCCCCCCACCGCGAATCAATTCCACGAAAAGTTAAGTGACTTTCGTACATCCCTATATACATGTGAATAAAATTCCATCAAAAATAAACAAACATGGAGTTATCAAGAAGGGAAGTTTGGGAAACGGTGACTGAAGTACCACGGCCTTTCCATGGGGCATGGTTAACCAAGGGATGTCGGAGGAAGCCATCTGCAGGGTGGAGCTCAACGCGCTTTCATTGGTTTAGAACCCCGGACTTCAGCTCATTTTCCGCTAGCTGGCCTGGCTCTATCTGCAGTGAGTCAGGCCAGCTAGCAGATGGTTGGTGTTTTTAAATTTGCACAAAATACGCAAATGTGCGCAAATTGTTGCTGTAATCTGCGCAGATCTCTATTTGCGCAAATTATGAACAACACACCAAAAAAAAAAAAAAGCCATAAGATGGCCACAGAGTTCAGGGAAAACCCGCACCTCGGCTCGCAAATGGAAACTGAGCAGGTGTGTCGCAGAACTCTGGCGAGCCCCAAAAAGGTCAGATGTCCTGGAGACAGACACCCCGAGGTAAGCCACATGGTTCAGGTGGCAAGTCAGGAGGGGTGGCGGGTCACCTACAAGGACACCCATCTCTGCTGCTACCACTGCACCACAGCAGTGTCCACCACCACCCCACAGCTGCTGTTGCCCAGCCAACAGCTGTGGGCTGCCACCATCGCTGCTGTTGCTACTGCAGCAAATTAGACATTCTTTGCCACTACAGAAAAGCAGTCAGCAGAAGTCCTACAGGGTGGTTCAGAGTGCTCGACCCCTGCCTCTCGCTCCAAGGAAAGGAGCCCCTCAGAATGGAGCCCTGCAGGCGAGGCAGCCCCTGAGAACACCCGCGACACCGCCTTAAAATTGAACTTTAATTTAAATTTAACCTACACTTTATTTACTGCAGGCTAGAACGGCGAAACATAAAGGAACGCAAATAGCATCCACTATGCTATTTGCATTCCCCTTTTTTTCGCCGTTTCATCTTACGTAAATATTTACGTAAGATAAAATGGTGAAAAATAGGGAATGCAAATGGCAGCCGCCGTAGCCACCGCTATTTGCATACGCTGCGTTTTTTGTGGGGGGGTTTGAGGTTAGCTGTGATAGGCTACTTAAATTCTTATGTAGCCTATAATGGCTGTCTGGCCGGAAATCCGGCTGCGGACGGACCTGGCCGGCTGCTCCGCGGCCTGGCTGCGGAGCCAGCTGTCAAGGATTCCAGGGGGGCGGACCGGATCACCTCCCCCCCCCATTGAGGATTCCGGGGGGAGGGACGGAGCAAAGGTAAGTGAGTTTCGTACATCCCTAAATGCAAAGGTTTCTTTTTCAGTGGCAGCTGGGGAGGAGGAGAGGAAGGCAGCAGGTCCACCTTGATTCTGGCAGCGCAGTGTCCTGTGCTGACCTTGAACAACCACAGTGTCCTAGTTCACACATGCATGTCAGTCCCTGGATTTCTATTTCCTCGATGGCTCACAGCGAATGACTGAAGAGAGTGACTCCGTGGCAAAGCCCTGAGGTGATACAGAAGTCCTATCCGTTGCAGAGTTTTGCTCTGAAGGCCTGTTCACATGGACAAGGCCTCACTGTTTAGTTCACGGGTAGGCAGCTTTTTTCAGTGCCGAGGGCCGCCACAGGTGCTGCTGTGTGTCTGGGGGTTGCACATGCGTGCATGCGCGCGCACACACGCACACACAGACTCTTATCAGCTCCCTTCTATCCATCCACACACTCTCTCTTTCTCTCCTCCCTGCAGTATATCCTAGGGGGATGGAGGGGGGGAAGGCTTTAACTCCCACTTACACACACATTCCGGCCATGTTGAGTAGGATCAGTGGAGGGGGGGAGGTGAAAGCCTCCCGCTCACCCAAGCTATCTTAACCCAGATCACTGCAAGGAGGAAGAAGCTTTAACCTCCCCAACCGCAGCAACCCTGCTGGGAGAGAAGGCGCAGAGGGAGGAGTGTCCCAGTGCCCTTTTCCACCAGGCTCCTCACAACCTCCCCATCAGCTCTTTGGTAGGCCATCGCCAGCCTAAGTGTTCCCTGGGAAACAGGGTGGCACAGAGCATCATCCCAGGACCTCTTCTTTCTCAGCCACATTAGGCCCTCGGCAGCCTGAAAACCAGCTGTTTGGTGGCCTGCCAAGAGCCCGCTCGCGCTGCGAAAGAGGGCATGCAGGGATGATTTTCCTCATGCGCCCCTGTTCCCAGTCTGGGGGGGGAGGGGAGTTTGGGAGGGGGGCAGCATGGCAGGGAGGGGACGGAAGTGACTCTCGAGGCTTGACAGGTGGCAGGGCCTCAGCGAGGAAGTAAAAGGAGAAGGAAGCAGTGGCAACACTACGCTGGGGGAGGAAGAAGGAAACAGTGGCAGCTGAAGTAAGTGAAGGGGGCATTCAGCAGTGGCGGCAGCACAATTCTGGCACAATTTGGGGGAGAGGAGGAACAGAGAAGCAGCTGCAGCGACTTAGTGAGGAAGTGCTGCTGTGAAGGGGGAAAGTTCAGCGGCATTTTGACAGTGGGGGGCACGCACCAATGGCCGCAGGCCAGGCCTTCGGAATCTGCATGTTGCCCACTCCCAGTTCAGTTCATGGGGTGTACAATCAACAAGCAAACAGATGAGGCAGGAGGAACGTAGAAAGCTACCTCGTACTGAAGGAGTCCATCGATCCAGATAGCTCAGGTTGTCCAGACCAGGACTGAGCAACCTGTGGCCCTACAGAAGTTTTAGCCTACAACACCCATCCTCCCCACCATGATAGTTAGGACTGATGGGTGTGGCAGCCTGACAACTAGGGATATATGAGAATTTCAGTTTTGCTCGCAAACCCCTTTTGAAGTCACGACCATGATTGTGAGCACAAGCACGTCTCCACTGAAAATGTTGACAAATTGGTGGGCACGTGTTCGATTTGTGTAACTTTCCCAGTTCAATCCTGCACCAATGTCCTAATTTGCACAAATTTCCCTGTAGTGGGGGAATCAGCCCCACTTTAGACTGTGGAGGAAAGCTGTGCAAATTTGTGGAAATTTGCACACATGTCATGTTCGATCGCTGCTCAATTGGTGCAATTTTCCCATTTGCACAGAGCAAGCAGCCATTACAAACGCGAACAGGACTCAGGCATGAGACAAGTGATGAAATTATGTTCGGCGTATCCTAGCCATCTTGAACATCACTTGGTTGCCCGTCTGTACCAACAACATCTAGAGGACCACACATTGCTCACGCTGAAATCCACAAGTTTTCAGACAGGGGTATTTCCCAGCCCCACCTGGAGATGCCGGGGATTGAACCTTGGAGCTTCTGCATGCAAAGCAGGAGCTCTGCCACAGAGCTGTGACTTTTCCCCATTGCACATGCATGTTTCAAACAGCCCTAGGAAGAAATATCCATACCTGTATGGGTTTCACTATGAGATTTCTGCCCAGATAAGGGTCAGAAGAGGTTAGAGGTGCACGATATATAAGAACAGGGCTGGCAGTGGGATTCAGCTGGCTCTGAAGCAGAAGATGAGACCCATTACACCGAGGGAGGGTTCCACATGTTCGCGCCCACTTTGGGGCGGCTTGCTGCTACAACAACATCAGAGAAGGACGCACGCTTCAGTTGCTTTGTGCCTCTTACCAGGCCCAGCGAAAACAATGAAATGAAAGCCAAAGGAGCAAACACAATTTGGAAAATTAACACCTCCAGTACTGCCCTCTGAATTCTTCACTTTCAAAATGTCATGCAACGCGGTTATTAATCGTCAAAGTCTGCGGCACAGCACCCCCTTGTGCCACACCTATGCAAGTGAGGCAGGCAGCACCTTAACGGCTATGTTTGCGGGCAGCTTCACTCACCCTCGCAAACAGCAGCAATTTACTCCAGAAGTAAAGTAGATTGTTTTGGTAGAGGTGGACACACCGAAGTGAACAGGGGCGGTTTGCTCCCCACTGAGATCACAGTGTGAACAGTTCAAACCAGAAGCACTTTGCTGCTGGGGTTACTGTTGGACTGTGGCTGCTTGAGAGGGTGGATAGTGACACGCCTTCGGGATGTCCAGAAGCCTTCTGGGGAATCGTATCAATCTTATCGAAACTCTTTGAGGCTGTGAAATCCCTGAGATGTCACGCCTAAGAAGACAACATCAAATGCTCCTTGAATTTCACAGTAGGCAAAATTCAGTCCGTAAGCCAGGGACACGTGAGAACACCCTCAGAAATTTGTAGGGACGGTTGAGAAATCTACTTTGTGGAGTTTTTTGTTTGTTTTTACGGAACGAGCCAATCCGCACCTCCCTGACCCAAACGCTATTTGTGGTCTGAAATCTCTACATTTCTGAGCTTGCAAAGTGTTCCGTAAAACAAACAAATGTTTTCATTAACATGCTTACATATGAAAAATGGGCAAATAAAACTACGTACATTTCTAAAATGCGCACAAACGTGTTTAATTGGTGGAAGCATGGGTTCAAAATTGAATTCATTTCTAAAAATGTGAAGACAAAAATGAGCACGTTAAGAAAAGGAGCACAAAAACACATACAGATGTCTGTGCAGTTAAAAAAAAAAACCTGTAGGAAACCAGACTGAACGAGTTTGGTAATGCAAAAACAAGAATCTGGACAAGATTGCGCATGACAGATCAGCCCATCACTAGAAATGTGGCCAGTCTAATCAAAAGTTGTTAATAAGCCCGATCCACTGCACATTTAAGATGCAATCCTACTCATGTCGAGGCAGGAAAAACTCCTACAACTCCCAGCATGTTTGAGCTAGACACGCTGGCTTGGGAGTGCTGGAAGTTACAGGACATTTTCTATCTAGACATTGATAGGATTTCACCCTTACTGAATTCAATGACATCTACTTCAAAGCAAGCATGCATAGGGTTACAGCCTTAACTTCCTTCAAAATTCCTCAGATGTTCTGCCCAAGAAGTCCCCCGAAGAAGAGTGTTCCTGGCCTGCCAGCATAAACGGGACCCGCCTGTTGAAGGAGCAGGGCCAAACACTGAACCCTGCTCCCCTTGAGGGGTTTTGAAATGTGACAGCTGCTCAAAAGGCCCCAACTCATTTTCAAGTTGGACAGCACGCTGCTTGTGCATCCCTGAGAGGAAGCAGTGCTCCTGAGCATGCATCACTGACACCCCTTCCTGCAAGGCCTCTCCTGTTGAGCGACTCCTTCCTGCGGCTGGTTCCCCCTGAAAGGGTTAACTTTGCGTGGGGCGGGAGGGGCAAGCAGGGAGAACTCAGACAAGCTCCCCAAGTCTCAAAGTTTCCAAACTCCCTTGAAAAAGCTTGGGAAGACCTGAGGGTCATGCCCCACCCCCTCACCCCTGGCAAGGAAACAAATTCGTTTTGGGGTGAGCTGGGGTTGCAGAGGGACTTGCTCCTAGCTATTTCCAACACAACTGCAGAAAATCTGTGATGTGCAGAAAGATGTCCACGTGAAGCGACATGCCATGCAATTTGGGAGATTCTCAACTCAATGCCAGGAAAGCAATTGAAAATTGCTTGTGCTGGGGTTTGGGTGGAGGGCGAAAGGGATGTTGTGGTGAGCCCTACGCAGCAAACAGTCCTATACAAACATGGTTATAGAATCATAGAATAGTAGGGTTGGAAGGGGCCTACAAGGCCATCGAGTCCAACCCCCTGCTCAATGCAGGAATCCGGGTCAGAGCATCCCCGACAGATGGTTGTCCAGCCTCGTCTTGAATGCCTCCAGTGTGGGAGAGCCCACTGCCTCCCTAGGGAACTGGTTCCATTGTCATATTGCTCTAACAATCATGACATTTTTCCTGATGTTCAGCCGGAATGTGGCTTCCTGTAACTTGAGCCCATGATTCCGTGTCCTGCACTCTGGGATGATCGAGAAGAGATCCTGGCCTCCCTCTCTGTGACAGCCTTTCAAGTACTTGAAGAGCGCTATCCTATCCCCCCTCAGTCTTCTCTTCTCAAGGCTAAACATGCCCAGTTCTTTCAGTCTCTCCTCACAGGGCTCCTCATAGGGCCTCATTACGTCGTACGCAGCCGTGACTCTGCTATTTGCCTGTGAGAGTTGTGGTCCCAGAGTCATAGTCTGAAGGTACATGACGCAGCGATCTTGCTAAGCAGGCCTAGGACCGGTCAACATCTTGATCACCTGCGCATGCCACCTGGAGTTACATGGAAGCAAGATGGCATGTAAACGGGATGAAGAAACATGGTCCGATTCTGCAGGAGCCTGAAATGTGGTACTGGGCACAGAATGCCACTTCCTAAAAGTCTCCGCTTTTTTAAAATATAAAAATGAGGTTGTTTTTAGCCCTTATGTTTGTGAAGAGGTCAGGAAACCACCAATCAGCGGTCACGAGCAACTCGAGAGGCTGTGGAACCCTGGAGTGCCAGACTGGAACTCCAAGTAGGACGGAACTGGCCCATGGGCCTGAGGTTCAACACCCCCGCTGTATAGGTCCTCCCCACCCTTCCCTGTAACCAGAGCCACAAAAACACCACGCAAAAGAGAAAAGATGATAGAATTATGCAAATTGGATTAACTTGCATAATTCATGCCAGATTATTTTTAAACTCAGAGGATACACAGCCCTGGAGGCTGGGCAAGGTTGGCCCGGAGCATCATACTAGAAGGACAGCCACTGTCCCTCCCTGGGTGACCATTAGGGAGAAGGCAAAACCCGAACCCACAACCCCTGCTGCTAACACAACACAGCAACAATGGGAGGGATGGGCAGAGGGAGGACATGGGCCTCTGCCAGGGCTGTGTAGCCTCCTCTTCCATGCCCCCTCCCCACTTCACAGGACAACAGCTGCCTCACAGAGGTAACCTGCCTGATGGGGGACCTGATAAGGAACAAGATCATACACAGCGGGTACAAGCGATGCTTTCCACTGCATTCTGTTTTTACAAGGAGATACCATGAGGGGTAATGAGATAATATTCTGCTCTTGGTCACCCTGTTAAGAAATTATCACGGCTGCCTGCTTTAGAAACTCGCCCCAGGTGTCCACAGGAAAGATCAGTGCATTATGGGGGGGGGGGTAGAATGGGGGAGCTCTAGCCTCAAGTGTTTCCAGCCACTCAAAAATGACAAAAGTTACTTTTAGGGGAGCAGCCATTTTGCAAGCATAGGGCAAAAATGCGTCCCCTGCGCAGCCAGGGAGGAAGTCATGGCGAAGTTCGAGCCAGAAACCGTTGTGCTATTCCAGCGCACAAGGTGAGCTCTCACAATGCGCAAAGCGAGCACCGCAGCCTCCCTTTTCCTCTGCCCCGAGGGGAGGAGACTTGTGGTGGACACTCTGAAGAGCGTATGCAATGCCAAGGGTGCACACATGCAATCATCGGGTGGGGAGGGGTCTTGGAGGCCACCTAGACTACCCACTGGTCAATCCAGGGCCTACAATGCAGAATGAGATTAGAGGGCTGCAGGACCCCTCTCCATCCAAGGGCCAAAGCCCAGTTGCACAAAGCTCGTGAGGGGAGAGGGCACATTCCAGTGGTGGGCGGGGCCTGAGGCAAAAGGCGGCAGGGCCAAAGTACCAAAAACGCCGGCATATCGTTGCTTTAGGCTTTTCCTGTCGGTAACTAAACCTTCAGAGAGGCATTTCAGCCTTTTAGAGTGTGGGGAAAAACTGCACAATGGCCAGGAAACCACCACATCATCAGTGGTTGGGGGAAAGGAGATGGGCTCAAGGGAAGGGGCATGACCAGATTGGGACTCCCAAGAGGGCAGAATTAGGCTCCAGGGCCTGAGGTCCTACACCCCTGAAGTACTGCACCGCTGACGGAGGTCTGTTCACCCTCTGCTTAAAAACATGTCTCAATGGAGAGCCCACCAGTGGAGGCTGGTGGCGCCGATGTCAGTGGGGCAGTGAATCCGTTTCAGGTTTCAGTCAGAACCAGTCAAAACTCTAAAGAAGCTCTCCAGGGTGCGGAAGCCTCCACTGGAGCCCACCACTTCCTACCTCCTCCTTTCAGGCCTTTGAAAAGTGCTATCGTGTCCCCCGCTCAGCCCTCTTCCGCAGGCTGAACATACCCAGCTCCTTCAATCTTTCTCACAGATCTTGTCTTCCATGCTGCGGACAATCTTCGCCAACCTTCTCGGAACCCGTTCCGACTTGTCTCCATCCTCCCGCGAAGGCGTGCGCTCTCAGAGTCAGTGCCACCAGGGCCCACGTTGTGTTCAAATGGTCACGACACCCTGAGCACACATTTCTTCCAAAGCGATGTCCTCCTCTTTAAGGTTGTAGGGAAGAGTTCCCTCCACAGCTACTTTCCCCTTGTCGGGCTACCTCCCCCTGCCCCCCAGCTACCTGCCCTACCACATTCAGACATGCAGCTCGCAGTGCAGGAAAAACCGGAGCACTCAATTCTTCAGAACATGTAAACTATCTTTATTCATTATTACTTAATAAATAATAAACTACATTTAGGGCTGAACTATGGATGCAGAAAAGGAGGCAGTAAAAAGACTGTATCGTCGTAGAACGCAGGTGCTTAATGCCATTTTTGAAGACTCTTCCATGTTGAAAGAGAGTGAGGAAGTACAGAAACGAACACATCAGGAGAAAGGTGATGAGTCATGACTCCTTTCTCTGCTAGTTCTTTACATGTTGGGATTTTTTCAAAATGTTGGAGAGCCTGAAAAATGTGATACCCCACCTGCAGTCTCAAGCGATATAGTCCATTCTGCCACTGCTGGACTCTGTCACCTCCATCACTTGCTTGAGTAAACCAGACTTGATGCAAAGTGTTCTACATGGGCTTTAATCCCTTGCTGCTGGGTAAGATGCTATGAGCCATTTAATGTGCTCTTAGCTTCCCTTTTGTGAATTTACCCGCAGAGAGAGGATACAGCAAAAAGGGGATCTGAAGGCACCGGATTTGCTCCTCTGCCTACCCCACAAGGGCCCTGACACCAGCAGAGAAGGGAATGTTCTGCATTGCCAGTTACCTTGATAAGAGTTTTACAGCAATGAGGAAATGGAAATACGGATGGGCAAGAATAACAGAATCATAGAATAGTAGGGTTGGAAGGGGCCTACAAGACCATCAAGTCCAACCCCCTGCTCAGTGCAGGAATCCAAGTCAGAGCATCCCTGACAGACGGCTGTCCAGCCTCATCTTGAACGCCTCCAGTGTGGGAGAGCCCACCGCCTCCCTAGGTCATTGGTTCCATTGCTGTATTGTTCTAACAGTCAGGTAGCCACCAGTCCATTGTGGCTTTCCCACACCTCATTTCTCCCTTAAAAGCCAAAAAAACAAAAACAAGCCCAGCTTTCCACACAAGTCAGCGTTGGAAGGGATCCAAAAACCATGTCAACCCAACAACACAGTCCTCCACACACCAGCTTCCTGCTCATTAATCCAGATGTGTAAATATCCACTCGCCTGTGTACGTAAATTCCAAGTAAACTTGGCAAGTAAAGTCCAGACCATACAGTTGCATCATATGCAGCACAAAAGCAGAGCATCAGAGGACGCCAACAACACCCCCGACTCTCCATTCCACATCCCCAATCCAGCCACTGACCAGGAAGCGAGGGGACCTTCCCAGATCTCCCCGCAGCCAAGAGCGGCCGCTGCAATTAGAAGGCAATTAGCCTTTGTTTAGAATTCTCATTATCTCCCTCAGCAGCAGCCATGAGACAAGATAAGGAAGGGAGGCTCCCACACCAGAGAGGCCGGCCCACTTCAATTCAGGGCTCCTGCCTATTGATCCCCAAAGCACGCTGGCAATACCTTCCTGACTGTGTGGAAGAACGCAGAATTCTCTGGAAGTCCTCCGTGGTAACAGCTGTTAGCAGGTTGATCCACAGACCAAAGCTCTTTCATGACATCAGTAGCGTACATTTTGGAGAGCCAGGGCAGTATAGACTTGGGTGAGAATTAGGGATGGCAGAGAATTCCTCCACGGATCTCGGTGAGCCGAATGTCAGTGCATTCGGCCCCCTGAAATCTGTGGCGGAACGGCCTGCCCCCCCACCCCCCCATGGATCCCCCCCGGGATGAGACTTACCTGGGGTGGATCTTCCAGGCGGCGGCAACTCTGGCGGCGGCTTCGGCAGCAGCTGGTCTTCCGACCGGCTGCCGCCGCTGCCATTTGCAGTCTTGTCGCTTTGGTTTTTTGGGTTTTTTACAAGACGTGATAGGCTACATAAAGACTTACGTAGCCTATCGCGTCTGTTTTTTAAAAAAAAAAACACGTACGCAAATGGCGGCGGCTATGGCCGCCGCCATTTGCATTCCTTATTTTTGGCCGTCTTAGTCTAGGTAAATATTTATGTAGACTAAGACGGTGAAAATAAGGGGAACGCAAATAGCGTAGCAGAGGCTATTTGCGTTCCCCCTTATTTTCGCCATCTTAGTCTACGTAAATATTTACGTAGACTAAGACAGCCAAAAATAAGGAACGCAAATGGCGGTGGCCGTAGCCACCACCATTTGCGTACGCATGTTTTTTGTTTTTTTGCTTTTTAAGCCAGACGTGATAGGCTACGTAAGTCTTTACGTAGCCTATCACGGCTGACTACAGGGATGGAAACGGCGGCGGCTATGGCCGCCACCATTTGCATCCGTGCTAGCCAGCGGCCGGATGTCCGGCTGCTGGCGGAGCCGGCCGGTGGCTACGCGGAATCCCCGCGGAGCAGAGCCGGCCGGCGAGGATTCCGGGGGGAGGGACGGAGCGCCTCCCCCCCCAGTGGAACCAGGCGGAGCCAGGTAAGGGGGCTTTCATACATCCCTAGTGAGAATTTTTTTTCATAAGAATTTACCAAAATTCACAAAATCCTCCATATTTGGGACAAAACACTTGAGATTGAAAAAAATAACATATGGGAGGAAGCGGAACTGACAGATCTGTCCATCCAGGACCAGGGCATTGAGTTCTTTGCCCTTAAGAGTCTGGGTTTGAATAGGTGAGCATTCCAGCATGTTAGTTCTGAATTAGGGCGGCCCCCTCTTTTTTCAGACTGGCTCCTCATCTTTAACAGCTACACGGCAGGCGGGTACATGGTTCTCTCCATGCTGGGAACAGCAGCACCTATTGAATTTGGCTGGTGCAGATGGGTGAGGATTGTGTTTCAAAATATGGGATTTATAAGAATTTTCCAAAATTCGCAAAGTTCATCTTTATGAGAAAGGTTTTAAAAATCTGAATGCTGGAGTCGGCGAAACTGGCAGGTTCGCCCATCCCTGGGGCAGTGCAAGGGCTGGAGTCGAGTACTCAGAGCAGAGAGACACAGTTCAACTCTCCACTCAGCCACCAGCTTCGCCAGATGACCCAGGTCCAATGACTATCACTCAGCCTATCCTACCCCACAGGGTTGGCATGAGGATAAAAATGGGGTGGGGGTATATCCCACCCTGAGCACCTTAGAGGAACAGAAGGATCAAAACTGAAATAACTATATAAATAGGTGTTTTTAAAAAAAGAAAAGAAAAAAAAGAAAGGTCATAAAAATCCATGGAGGATGGGTCAAATCACTGGACCATGACAGCTGAATGGACCCTCCATTTGCAGGAGCAGAATACCTCCAAAGAAACACCTGTTACTGGGGAAAATGGTGGGCAGCACCCATTATTTTTACACCTTCCTTGCAAGCTTCCAGGGAAACGTGGCTGGCTGCTGTCAGAAACAAAACTTTGGCCACATCCAGAAATTATGTTGTTATGTTATTTTTAAAAACTGATCTTGTTGAGAGTGTTTAGAATTGGAGCAGACTTTCTGCCTTGGAGCCATGCACTCCATGAATGAGCCTTGAAGGGTCCTGGCAAGGAAGGCGGACAGCCTCATGAGGAGGACGGCCCGAGCCAGCCCCAGAGGGATAAACCCAGGCAGACAGAATCACACCATTCCTCCATGCCAGCCCAAAGGAGGCAGGCTCAAGCGAGGCACAACCCAATTGAGCCAAGGATGAGCCAGCCTCCCTCTATATACCCTGTGTAACCCCACCCTCTGCTCATGTGACTGCCTACAGACACTGGCGTTGCTAGGCACTTCAGAACTTGAGGGCCCCGGCGCAGAGGACACCAATCTGCAGAACATCTGCATATGCAAATGTGTGTCTATATATGCAAATTTAGAAATAATTACTAAGATTTATTTACATTTCACAGGAGGCACAGCCAACCAATTCATTTGTCATGACTCGGATCATCCCAAAACAATGGGGAAAGTTTTTTTAAACACATAATTGCCATGCAGGGGAAGATTTGGCAGGTGGGGGGTGTTGCAGCATGTGGGAAGAGGAGAGTTAATCCTTCCCAGCTGCAACCTCCCTTGAAAATGGCCCCCTCCCTGGGAATTAAACTAAGGGGGGGGAAACACTTCCATTGGAACCAAGGGACGCTTGGGGCCCTGCGAAATAGATTTGTGGCCCTGAGAAATAGATTCAGGGCTTGGATCCCATTTGCCCAAGCCTAGCAATGCCCCTGCCTACAGATGACAAACAAATTAACAAACTTGCTGCGGGGGAATACAACCTCAAACAGACACAAAATTGGACCAAGCGAATTTAAAAAAAAAATGGATTGAGTTGCTTCAATGCAGCCCAAGTAATTAATACATCTTGCACACTTCCCAACCCAAATTCAAGAGAGCTGACAAGCCCTATTTGTGGTCATGATTTCACATCAGAAGTCCCAGCTATCTCCCATTCGCTACTCTCTCCTTCTACTGAGCCTGCCTCAAGGGGCAAATTTGGGGTGCACTTGAGGGATGAAACATTTCAGAGGAACCGATCTGGAGCCATCTTGGAGGCCTTTCACGTAGGTTCTGCCCTTCACATGTAACCCTGCACCAATATGGGAGAGGTGGTTGTCTGAAGTGTCTTGTGAAGAATGAGGAGGCCTAGCAAAGGAGACCTTCAGCAGTTTAATCTTGACATGGAGGGGCAGGACAGTGAATTGCTCCTAAGGTGAAAGATTTTAAGGAGCCCACTACAGATGGACGAATCAATTTTGGTTTCTCTCAGTGGAGCTGTTCACACAGCACGACAGCCCACCATGGGTCATTTAACCCACGGTGAGGCTGTGGCACATATGGGACACGTACAGCTGCAATTTTGAATATGCAACCCCCACTCAATTGTAAAACCAGTGGAATTTCCCAGAAAGTATTTGCTGTCATCCTTAGTAAAACATCTTTTAAAAAAGGAGGGGGAGCATAGGGGAGGTTGTTGTTGTTGTTTATTCGGTCAGTCGCTTCCGACTCTTCGTGACTTCATGGACCAGTCCACGCCAGAGCTTTCTGTCGGCCGTCGCCACCCCCAGCTCCCCCAAGCTTGTCGTGGTGCTGCAGCTTGAGCACCTCAATGACGTCATGAGCTAAACCGTGAAGGGACACCCAAGACGGGAAGGTCATGGCAGAAAGGTCAGACTAAATATGATCCCTGGGGAAGGAAACGGCAACCCACCCCAGTATTCTTGCCATGAAAACTAAATGGATAGGGGAGGTTAGGGAAGATGAAATTCCATACCCTCAAAACTTCAGTTCAGCTCCGTGTTGGATTCCCCTTCTGCTGTAATGCTTTCAGGAATGGACCAAGGGTGCATTTTGCACACAAGAAAGCAGAGTTCTGTGTTTCTGCAGCGTGCAAAGAGATGTCCCCGCAATCTCTGCCTTGAAAGCACAACTTGAGCTGTGCAACACCAGAGAATGGCTCTTCCGTCAGAAGACAGATTTCTTTCAAAGGGTGTAGATGTTTTCCCGATAACATCATCGTACCAACAGGAAGATAGGGCAATTCCCCCAAGACTTAGAATTCACAGAGACATCACAGAATATCAATTAAGGGCGAACGGAGGATACTGCAGCGGCCTCCAATTCCTCGTAGCTGGAAGCTACCCGGTGCCACCAGTGGGGCTCTCAAGAGGGAGGAATGAGTAGCATTAGCTTGGGGGGGGGGGACAGGAGAAAAAGGAAGAGATACCTCAGTGGCTAAGCTGAGACCACCTCACGCATACTGCAGGGCAAAGTAAAATGTGCTACCCATGTGAACAGTAATTTCTCTCAGCCTTGCAAGGACATTCATAGAAGAGACTAGCCCGTAATCATTTTTAGTAGCCAATGTGGCCGAACATTCCATCCTGAAAAATGAACCCTCTCTCAGAGATATAATAGGAGGTGCCCCTGTGCTTATTGGCAGCCACCTAACATGAAACAATTGTTGACCAGGACAAAACCTCATGGCTGGACCCAGGGCAAGGTACCAGACCTTGCAATAAACCTAAATGCCAACTGTGCCCATTAATAAACACCAGTGATGATATAAGTGGACCCAATGGGCCTCTCCATCGCATCCAGGGCAAGTTTCCCTGTGCCTGGTCAAATGTTGTGTATTTGACCCGCAACATCAAGTGCCCTAAAGCCATTTGCATCAGCCAAACAGTACTGTATTTAAGGCAAAGATTAAATGGGCACACATCAGACACCACGCATCAGAACATCAATAAGCCTGTCTGTGAACACTTTAACCTCCCTGGACATACCATCACGGGTCTCGGGGTGACAGTTCTAAAGAAATTGAAATCAGGGGCTCGCCGGGAATGTGAGATTGCAGAACAAGAGCTGATAAGGAAATCTGATTGTGTTAATCAGAGATTCAATAGAGACAGTGGTTTCTACCCACATTATAAAGACTTCTGTGGTTTATAACTGTTGCTTTAAGAGAACAGAATGTCTGCTGCAGATCTACTTGCTTAATTACCTTGTCAGACTCAAAGCTTCCAGTTCCACTTACATAGAGCAGCAGCCATCTTTGAAATCTCCAATTTTGGAAATTCCCCTAATTCCAGTTTTCTATATTTTTGATATGTTCAATACATTGCTTGTATGAACAAAATAAGACAGGTCTGGTTTCTTTTGAAATTAGTTTGACATTATTTTTATGATTAGTTTGACGTCTGGAGATTGACTGGTCTAGTAGGCTCTGCACCCTCTTTTTAAGGCCATCACTGGTTACAGCTGCTCTCAGGGTCTCCTTACCGAACATGCTCCTGATGATCTTGTCATCACATTCTCTCCCTCAGCTTGGAACACTCCAAGTTCACTTTCCAGCTCATAATTCTTTCATAACCTCCAGGCTTCTGTGACATCACAGCAGCCCAACAAATAGTTAGAAAGGACTCTTTGACAGCCTCTGTTTACTGCCATTTTGTTGTTGTTGTTGTTGTTGTTGTTAATTTTTGTTAGCAAATGGACCTCCTTTTTGGTATTACTAGTCAACCTCTGGAGCCTTTTCCAGCCTATGTATATCTTTTTTTTTGCCTAAGCAAAGTGAGACTCTGGCATTCCCCATTGGTTTGTAAGCTTGTTTGTTAGCAAAAACGGCATCTCCCTTGAAGAGAGAGAGAGCCGAATTTTTAAAACTGGTTATGCATATTCAGGACACAATTCTCCATCTGAGGTTTGAACATCACCTCAGCCTCCATACTCACGGAAGACCCCAGAAATGGAGAACACACTAAAAAGTGATACCACCCTTGATCGAGGAACTATCACAATGAAATTTGGTATACATGGTTACGGCATCACCCTGTGTTTGACATCAGACATCAGCTTGACCCCTGGTGAATTTTAAGGGGGAAAGATCCGACTAAAGAGGACGGAAAATGCAAAATGCCTTGCAGTATGACGCAACAGCTGAAACAAAGCAGTGTTGTGTTACCGCTTTAAAACAAAAGCTACGAGTCCCAGAATGCCAAATTCCACAAAAGAGTCATCATGCGGCATAAACTCAGGCCTGGCCTGAAAGTGAGCCCACTGCCAGGGGAGGTCGGGGAGGGGGAAGAGGGGGTTGCCCAGACATGGCTGAATAACACCCCCTGGGCCAAGGGCCAAGAGAGCACTCCTCCTCTCCCTGCCTGGCACACTGCCACCCAAGGAACCTTGATTGCACCCTGGGCAGCTCCGTTCAGCTGCTGGAGTTAACGGTGGCGATTCTGCTGGATCGGAGTCACTATCACTGGCAGCCACACAGCCCTTTGGGGGAATTTATTTTACCTTAACTGTCAGTTTTAAAAAATGCTTTTCCAAATGGGAGACTGGGCATGAAAGCAGCTCAAAGATGAAGGGTCGCTCCCTGCCAGAGAACACTCTGTGCCTGCCGTATAGCTGGGAGTGATTTGCATGAGTCTCCGAGACAGGGAGGAGAGGGGGAAACCCAGAGATCAGGGAGAAGGAGTGGTCTGGGTCTGTAAAGACAGAGGCAGTGGAAGCTGGTGGCTCCGCTGTCAGTGGGGCGGTGAATCCACTCTGGGTTTCAGTGAGAACCCTAAGGGAGCTATCCAAGGTGCGAAGCAAAGGTCTGACTCTGTGAAGCACCTTGGATGGCTCCTTTAGAGTTCTGACTGGTTCTGACTGAAACCCAGAGCAGACTCACCACCCCACTGACATCAGAGCCAAGAGCCTCCACTGGGGAGAGGATAGCTGGGGGTGGGGTGCGGGGTGGCAGCAGGGATGGAGAAGAAATTTGTCCACTTTGCATTTTAACGTGAATTTCCCTAATCCCACAGTTTTGAACAAACATGTGAACATGTGATTCAGTTCTCCTCTGAAATGTGCACTTCTCCAAAAATTTGCAGTGGAGTTCAAAAAACGCTTAGAAAACTGTGCATATTAGAGGAACATGCACTTAAAAATGTATATTAGTACCAGTGATGTCAGGCAGAAAATGTTCTGTGGAAAATTTTCCAGTGCTTTCTTTTTTCGCGGAACATTTTCCATTTTGTAAGTTCATTAGTAACAATGAATGGATGCCAAATGCAAATACAACATTAAGTAAGCTTGGCAGTTTCAAAGCTGTAATTCATGTTTTTCAGGTGATTATTTCTGGCAAGTATGTGAGAGAAGGCCTATATGGCACTGAAATACACATATGTCTCACTGTGAAATGGAACTCATAAGCAGTGACAGCAAAACCGACGGAGCCCTAATAGCTGTAGTGGTCATGGAGTTGCGCCCCGTTAAAATAGATGAGTGGCTCTCAACATATCATGCACAATTGCTAAAATTAATTCACGCAGCCTTTCCTAACCTGGTGCACTCCATGCTGCTGCCTGAAGGATGCTGGGAGTTGTAGTCCAAGGTATCAGGAGGGCACTATTGGGGAAGGCTGCATTAACGTGTCAACACTTTTCAGTACCTTTGTTTCTTTCTTACATTTGAATAATAAGGGAAGTACATGCTACAGACTTTAAATTTTAAAAAATATTCCAGTAAAAATGTCTACACAAGATAACATTTAAATCACATTAAGTGTGCTTTAATTTCCCCCAAAAATATTATTGAGACAAAAAATTAACATGGGGTACTTTTTTAGCTTTGTTGTTTGTTTTACTTGTATTTAGTAAACATGCTAAATTAGATCACTAAGTGATTTTCCAATACATACTGAAAATTTGCTGATGCAAACTGAAAATATTCCGATGCCAATGACCCTATGCAAAATAAACCCATTCAAAAAATGTAATTCAAAATTTTCCTGAAAACTCACATCACTGATTAGTACATTAAAAATGCATTATATTAAGAAAATCACTTGAACACATGTGTATATTAGGCATAATTCTGCACAAAAAGGCATGTATTAGGACAAATGTGTACAAAAATGCATAGAGATTTCCATGCGCATATTTTAAAAATCTCAACATTCAGGACAAACTGAAGTTAAAATTAGAAAAATGAGAAACTTGGAGAAACCAAAATTGACAGATTAATTTATCCCTAGGGGAAGGGGGGTAAAGCAGCAACTGGAGCAATTATTATAATACCAGTTGTTCCAAGCATTTCATAAACATTGCTGTATCACTGTCCTTACAACAACCCAGCAAGGTAGGCAAGTATTATTATCCCCACGTTGCAGGTTGGAAGCTGAGGCTGAGAGAGAGCAGCTCACCTAAGGTGGCCTAGTGAGTTCACAACAGAGGCAAGATTTGAACAGGGACTTCCTGATTCATGTTGTGGCAAACAGGTCAGTCTTCTATTATTGCACTACCTTACCCCCACTGTAAAATCAGGAAATTCAATGATTAGATTCATCCAAGAAAATTCTGGATTAAAATATGAAATTCCAGTAGCCAACTCAACTCAACTTGGTCTCTTGGTAGAAGAGTAATGGAGGGAGCAATCCTTTGGCCGCTAGACAGCAGCTAGACAGCCATAGGATATAGTGTTTTCCGGGAACTGACCTCAGAGCCCGCGCTCTGAGGGCGGTTCCCAGAGAACTGATGTCCCCCCACTTCTGCGCTGCCTCCAAGGCAGCGCTGAACAGCTTCGTGCTCCGCGCTCGCAAAAGGAGCACGGAGCGGCCAGAAAGGGGCATGGCTGGGGGCATTCCGGGGCGGGGAGGGCGGAAATGCCTGTACGACACATCCAATGTGTCATACAGCAGCCTCCTTCCCCGCTCCATCCTCCTGCAGCTACACAGCCGCAATCAGCTGTCTAGCCAAAAAAGCAGGCCAGGAGAAGTGCGGAGGTAGCCATCCCCTGCATGCTTCTCCTGCCCTGCTCTGGATAGGCGGTTGCCTCCAAGTTCAGAGGCGGCCACCTATCTCGGTAGGATTGCACCCTAAACTGATCTTATCCTTGAGGCTTCCCAGTTGAGAAGCAGAAGTGCCAAACCATTAGTAATTGATGACTGGCTCATTGTTACTCTTTACTAAGAAGAAAAGAATCCAAACAAGAGGTGCCAAACACAGGGATGGCGGAGAATTTCTCCACGAATCTTCAGGAGGCCGAGTGCCGACGCATTCGGCCCCCCAAAAGTGTTGGGGAAATTCTCCACCGGCCCCCCGCCCCCCCCCCCCGGGATGGGACTTACCTTTGGCAAATGTCCCTCTCGGCGGCAGGTCCCGGCGGCAGTTCGGCGGCGTTTCGGTGGGGGTGGGGGCCGGTCTCCTGACCGGCTGTCGCCGCCGCCATTACAAAATAAAATTACAGAAAAAAAACCACACCCGTGATAGGCTATGTGATGATTTACGTAGCCTATCACGGCTAGATTTCCAAAGTCAGCCGTGACAGGCTACGTAAATCGTCACATAGCCTATCACGGGTGACTTTGGGGGGGGGGGAAAAAAGCGCGTACGCAAATGGCGGCGCCCCATGGGCGCCACCATTTGCATTCCTTATTTGGACGGGGTAGTCTACATAAAGATTTACGTAGACTACGGCGAAAATAAGGGAACGCTATTTGCGTTGCCCTTATTTTCGCCATAGTCTACGTAAATCTTTACGTAGACTAGACGTGCCAAAATAAGGAACGCAAATGTGTACGCGCTTTTTTTTTTCCCCAAAGTCACCCATGATAGCTACATGACGATTTACGTAGCCTATCAAGGCTGACTTTGGAAATCTAGCCGTGATAGGCTACGCAAATCGTTACGTAGCCTATCAGGGGTGTGTGTTTTTTGTTTTTGTTTTACTTTTTTTTCACGGCCGGGGTGACGGGGCGCTCCTCCCCGGCCTGAATTTCACCGGCGAGGGATGGGGCGCCCCCCCGGCCTGAATTTTGGCCAGGTGAGGCGGGGCGCCTCCCCCCCTCGCCTGAACTTCGGGGGGAGAACCGAAGCGCCTCCCCCCCACCACGAAGCAAGCTGCGGGACAAGGTAAGTCCCTTTCGTCCATCCCTAGCCAAACAAGAGGTGGGGTCCGTGCCGTTATTAGATTTATAGTAACCTACATCCTAAAAAGATCATAACAACAAGAATGTAATCAGATAAGGTAATGAGAAGGATCTTCTTAGATCATAAATACAAGAGATTTGTTTTGAGAACACATACCCCTAAGACAAGATAAAATCAAAGAAATATTTCTGGAGTCGTGCCTGCAACATATCATAAGATTCTGGAATGTTTTTATATGTATGTTGTTATAATCATTTATCTTAATAAGAAGTGATGTTATCTGAACTTAAGCGAATTAAAGAACTGAAATGTATCCTTAGGAATATAGGTTAATAGAACATAAATTGATGAAGCAAAAACAAGCCCAACATGTTTTATAGCCTCCAAAAAGTATATAAGAAAGACTTTGAGCACACAACATTGGGAGCTATCCTTTTGGATCAGTTATCCCCAACGTGCTGCCTACAAACCAAATGGTTACCTGTAGAACAAGCCTATTATGCTTCATGCTGACTATCACTGAGATTGGTATTATTGCTCTACTTAGGGCACAATCCTGTGAAGACAGACACCCAGCATTTCTGCTAGATGGGAGATATGTCTAGAAGCAGCGTTTGGGAGGGGGAGAGGAGGAGGCTGGGGCAGCCATAGGAAATGTCGTATGGCCGATGCCCCAGTCTCCTCCCCCCGCCACCCCCAGGAACACCCCCTTTCCCCATCTCCGCATTTCATTTCTGAACACAGAGATGTAGCCAGAACCATGCTGGCTATGGGGGTGGGGAGAAGCGCAGTTTCCGGGGTCCAAGGTCAGAGCCCTGTTTCCGACCTCAGAGCCCAGAAACCGAACAATCCTGTGTCCCCCCAGATGCTGTCTAGGGGCCATTGGATTGCTCTCTTGGAAGCCTTGACTTAAGATGATGTTGAATGTATCAGGTGTTTGTAACTATGCATGTATAAGATTTGTATTTGGTATTGTTCTGCTAATATTTTTATACTTAAGAAACAAAAGACAAATATTGTCTGAGAGAGTGATTCCCAGAAATAAAAATTCTGAATGACCTATATCTAGCGTGAATAATTAATCTTAACACTAAGATGGCATCTGGTTTTGGGAGGACTTTAAATATGTGTGGCTAATTTGGTAGCCTAAATTAGCCTATTTACTGGTAATGTGGTTTGAAAGAACCTCTGAACCAGAGCAAATGCCACAGTACGTCAGCGTCTTCGCTACTAAGCTACGCCAGCAGGACAATGTTCTCTCCTTTATGTCAATATTAGGGATGGCGGAGAATTTCTCCCCGAAACTTCGGAGGGCCGAGCGCCAACGTGTTCGGCCCCCCGAACAAGTTTCGGGGAGAAATCCTCCGCCCCCCCGCCCCCCCGGGACTTACCTTTGCCGAATGTCCCTCCCGGCGGCGGGTCCGGCCGGCGGTTCGGCGGGTGTTCGAGCGGGGCGGGAGCGGCAGCCGGTCTTTCGACCGGCTGCCGCCGCCATTGCAATAAAAGAAAAAAAAAACGCCCCCGTGATAGGCTACGTGACGATTAACGTAGCCTATCACGGCTAGATTTGCAAAGTCAGCCGTGATAGGCTATGTTAATCGTCACGTAGCCTATCACAGGTGACGCTATTTGCGTTGCCCTTATTTTTGCCGTAGTCTACGTAAACATTTACGTAGACTACAGCGACTAAATAAGGAACGCGAATGGCGGCTCCCTATGGGGGCCGCCATTAGCGTACGCACTTTTTTTTTTTTTTAAGTCACCCGTGATAGGCTACGTGACGATTAACGTCGCCTATCACGGCTGACTTTGCAGATCTAGCCGTGATAGGCTACGTTAATCGTCACGTAGCCTATCACGGGGGCGGTTTTTTTTTAAAAAAACAACAATGGAGTTCGTGGCCGGGTGAGGCGGGAAGCCTCCTCCCCGGCCTGAATTTCAGCCGGGCAAGGTGGGAAGCCTCCCCCCCGGCCTGAATTTCAGCCGGGGCGAGGCGGGAAGCCTCCCCCCCCAGCCTGAACTTCGCGGGGGGAGCCGCGAAGTGCCTCCCCCCCACCGCGAACAAGCTTCTACGAAAGGTAAGTGCCTTTCGTCCACCCCTAGTCAATATAAGGACTGCCATGACTTGATTAGACCCAAGGTCCAATCTAGCTCAGCATTTAGTGTTTTTTTGCTTTTTACAGCTGATTCATACACAGGCAAGTGTGAGAAATCTGCTCCGCCAGAGTCTTTGGGGGAGATTTCTCCAGTTCACATCACCCAGAAACCGACACGGATCATCAGATGCACGTTGTATTCAGAAATGCGTACATTTTATGACTTGCAATGCGTTTCGCAGAACAAATACCCGGACCCACTGATATGCACACATTTGAAAAGTTCATAAATAAAATACATACATTTCAAAGTTGTGTACGAATCTGCTTCAGTCAATGGGTAGATAGATGCGTACAAAAATGCATACAATTTGAACAAGGCTCAGAAAATATGCATTTAAAAAAAAATACACCCCAAATCCATATGGCTATTTTTCAGGTTAAAAAAATCTGCACAGCACTGAAATGGAGTGGACTGGGCGGGTAGGAAAGGGAGGAAGTCCACAGAAACAGGCCTGGCAGGCCTGCCCACCCCTGTACATCATTCTCCTGATGAGAGGGCACAAGGATCGGAGGCCTCCACTTTCCTGACACACCATTCATGCATTCAAGCAACTTTGTAGATGGCTTAAATAAATGCAGGTGCAGGGGCTCAACCTGAATCAGGACGCTGGCAGTGGCAGCAGTGGGGAGCGGTAGAAAAGCTTTAACCTTTTTGCCCTCTGCTGCAGTCCAAATCCAGCTTGGGTGCCTCTTAAATCTGCACTGGAAAGAAAGTTCCCATTCACACCAATGGGAGCTTTCCTCCCAATGCAAACAGCAGGTCTGGGGCCTCAATCTGCATCAGAACCGCAGCAGGAGGCAGAGGGTTAAGCCTGCCTGCCTTAATTTACCCCTACCAGCATCTTGATCTATATCGAGCCACTGAGCCTCCTGTTTACTTATATTATATTATGGAATATTGGAAATGTGATGTTCATAGAAGCTTCCTAGGGAGGATCCTAGAAGGTGGCCTAAACATACATTACATAAATGAAATACTTTTAAAAAAAGAAGATATTCACACCATTGCTAATTGTGTGACTGGCAGCCTGCCATGTTGGGGCTTTAGAGTGCCCAAGAAGGGAGCAGACTCCCCACATGCTCGACAGCAGAACGTGCAAAGAAGTTTCTAGGATCTGCTGGCTCTGGGCCGCCCTGTTTCCAGCTTTGCCTCTTTCCAAGCGGCCTTTCCTGGGGGTGGGCACAGCTCTGCACTGAGTATGAGTGCATCATTCCATCGCTTCCTGACGCAGCGACACAGTGTCGGCCATCCTTTTCTGTCCTTGGACCCAGGCCCCCAGCAGCCGGTCTTCTATCTTGCACCAGCAGCACTCTGGATCCTCAGGAGGCCAGGCGGATTTGGCCTTAGAGGAAAGGGCGCCCCCTGGGCTGCAGTTCCAGCCCAAAGAGAGGCAGCTGACCTCCGACGGCCTTGTAGGCCCCTTCCAACCCTACTATTCTATGGTTCCTTGCTTTGTATACTGTCAGCTGACTCCACATGCCAATCAGGACATACCAGACCCTATAAAGCCCCCGTGGCCAAGCCAGCGAATCAGTCTGGACACCCTGTGTGGAGTGCAAGGACTCTTGTCTGCTTCCCTGCTTTGTTCCTCGACTGCTGCCTCAGGTTGTGATGCCTGCCTTTGACCCATGTTATCTGGTATTGTTGGTCTCACTCTGCTAGGCCCAAGGAACCACTGGACTCGGCCAGCGCTAGAGCAGCCATGATGGGCTACGATGGATGACAACGCTGGAGTGGAAAGGCTCCACTCAGCGTCAGCTGCCTGGAAATGTTGCTGTATCTTAGTGACGCCAGACCCTATAAAGCCCTCGGAGCCCGGCCAGCTCATCGGCGTGAGCAACTTGACGTGAGCGTGAGGACCAGCGATGTGGGGTGGAAAACTGACCAAAACAAAAAAAATCCAACATGGAAAATTCTCCAGTGGTTTATTTTTATGTGGAAGATGTTCCATTTCATGAGTTCATTAGTAATAACGAACAGGTGCCAATTGCAAAAATAGTATTAGAAATACTTGGCATGTTTCAAAGGTGTAGATGAGCGGCTGTCAGGCTGCCATGCGGAGTTCTCTGAGTTGCTAAAATGTATTAGTGTGTCAACACTTCTCAGTACCTTTGTTTCTTTCTTAGATTTAAACAATGTTCAGGGAAGTACATGCTATTGTCTTTAAATCCTTACAAGTATTCCTAGAAAAGAAATTCTACATATTATACTTAAATCACATTACGTGTGCTTTATCTTTTCCCTGCAAATATTTCAGGTCAAATACTTATGGTGTGTTTGGAGAGTAACATGGGATACGTCTTTAGCTTTGTTGTTTACTAAATACAAGTAACTTTGAACATGCTGAATTAGATTACATTGGGCAGCCTTCCCCAAACGGGTGCCCTCCAGATGTTTTGGACTACAACTCCCAGCATTCCTGACTACTGGCCAGTGCTGGCTGGTGCAAATGGGAGTTGAAGTCCAATAACATCTGGAGGGCACCAGACTGGGGAAGGCTGCACTAGGGAATCAGAACATTTTCCAATGCAAATTATTCTATGGAGATTAACCTAATTTGCATAAACCTTTCCAGCCATCCCTCACTAGTGAGGACTCTGCCTGCTCCCCTGCTTCCTTTTCTGGTTTTGGCCCCAGCTTGTGACTCCTGTCTGCCTTTGACTTCACATCTCCTCCTGGCCCCTCCAACCCTCTATTTCTCCCCTGAAACTCAAACCCCTGCCTGGCTCTGACTCGCACTCGCCTCCAGCCCTTCGCTCCTCATTTGCCTCATCTGGTGCCTGACCTCCAGCCAGCCCCTGACCACGTCTCTTCTGATCCTCATCTGTCCATACCTGAACTGGACCCCAGCCCGCAGCCACAGTTAGGCCAAGGCCTAACCTTGTCTTAATTGAAAAATCACCATCTGCACAAGACGTTCTCCATAGGGAAGACATCCAGCTTAGATGGCTTTAAAAGAAATGGCTTAAACGAATTCATGGCGGACTGGGGCCGGCACCAAGGTTAGGCACGGTTGGACACCTGATGACGGCCCACGTCCCAGCAGGGCCCACACAAGGGCCCCCGAGACTCTCTTCACCACTGCAGCCTGCTTGTTCAGCTGCCTCTCACTCTGGCCCAGACAATGGTGGCGGTGGTAAGGAGGACCAGCAGAGGCCCTGGCCTGCTTGCTCCCGGGCTCTCGGCCTGCCAAGCAAGCAAGCGGCAGCCATGATGAGAAAGAGGAGGAGGGGCAAGAGCAGCTGGCCACCACGGTGGTGAGAAAGGGACTCGCTGAGGGAGGAGAGCCTTTCAGGGGGTCTTGCCCACAGGCCCTCAAAAACCTGGAAATGGAGCTGGAAAGGATAAAACATGGAACCTCCCTGTTCAAAGTCTAGCTCTGAACGACAGATCCTGGGCTCAAACAGGCCTGCTTCCTGGGAGCATCAGGCGCGCCACCGCTGGACTAGAGCTGAGGGGCTGTGGCTCAGTGGTAGAAGAGGAACTGCTTTGCAGGCAGAAGGTCCCAGGTTCAATCCCCGGCAGCTCCATGCAAGCACCTGCCTGCAAAGAAGGAATCCTGCCTGATACCCTGGAGAGCCATTGCTGCCAGCGCGCCTCGACAGTACTGGCCTGCATGGACCGGGGATCTGACTCCGCATGAGGGGCTCCCTGTGTTCCTGTGCCTGGACCTTTGGTCTGACCCAACAAGGCAATCTTGATGTTCTTAAGACAAATCAGTCTTTTATGTACCTTTTCCTTGCTTTTTCTAGCTAGTCTTTCCTCCATCGCTAATCTCTCTTTGCCTCTCCTTTTCTTATCTTCTCAATCTCAACTTTTATTTTAGAATCCTGCAGACCTCAAGAGAACAGATGGCTTTGCTCTGCAAGATCCATTTCTGAGATAGGAGCTGACAGGAGGCCCAAATGTTTTCTGGCATCAAGGGAGGCTGACTTTGATGCCTGTAAGGATGGCCTCCCTACCGATATCAGGAGCTCCCTCCTTCCAAGCCAGGCCATCATCTTGCCCGTCTCACCCAGCAATCCCAGTCCTCCAATCCAGCTCTCTTTAGCCTTTCCTAGCCCTGCTACTGCAGATCCCGAAGCCTCCTAGGAGACAGATTAATTACGATGAGGCAATGGAGGCATCTGTCTTGGGAGTAGCATAAGCCTCAACAGCAAGCACCAAGTCACCTGTGGTGAAGAGGGTTGGCTCCAGGCTACCACACCAACTGAACACTAGCAGGGGTGGTGCTTTTTTTCCTTTTCTTTTAGGCTTCAATAAACTAACACGGGTATGTGTGAAAAGCCTCGTCACTTTCATGGGCTTAGGCCACCTAACCCTTTCCTCAGCCTCCCTACTCCCAAGGAATCCCTCACTTACGCCATCGTGGATCCAGTGGGAAGAGGTCCTCTTTGGAGACAGAGCTTCCATTTAGACGGCACAGGGCTCTTGTGTACAGAAACTGGGGTCCACCGGAGGGCGGCAGAGGCAAGACAAAGTTCTAGGCGCAGCTCCACTCAGAGTGACGCGACCACTAAAATGTATGTGGGGAAACTAGGGGTGTACGAAACCCCACTTTCCTGGCTCTGCTGGGGTCCGCAGGTGGGGGGAGGCGATCCGTTCCTCCCCCTGGAATCTTTGACGGGGGGGGGGAGGCGATCCGTTCCTCCCCCCCCAAATCCTGCCTGGCCAGCTCCACTCCACAGCCAGTCCGCAGAGCCACTGGCCAGGCTGATCCACAGCAGGGCCTACACTCACTGCCGGGCTGCTGCAGACACAAATGGTGTCCTGCGTAGGGGACGCCATTTGCGTCCCTACGCTAGCCCGTGATAGGCTATGTAAATATTTACGTAGCCTATCACGGCTAAAGCAGGAACGCAAACGGCGTAGGGGACACCATTTGTGTCCCTGCTTTAGCCGTGATAGGCTACGTAAATATATACGTAGCCTATCACAGGCTAGCATAGGGACACAAATGGCGGCCACTACGACGGCCGCCATTTACGGCTGCAGCAGCCCCGCAGTGGCTGGAGCCGCCCCCCACCACCACATCCACCGCCGGAGCTGCTGCCACCACCACATCTGCCACCAGGTAGGTCCATCCTGGGGGGATTCCACAGGGTGGCGGGGGGAGGCCGTTCCTCCATGGACTCCGGACTTCTTTAGAATCCGGCCTCACTGGAGTCCGTGGCAGAATTTTCCACCATCCCTAGGGGAAACCCGGAGAGAGAAATGCATAAAAAAGCGCAGTGTGGACGGCTCTGGAAGTCAGCACAATAATCTCCCCCGTCCTCCTAGGCAGAAATTAACTGGCTAGAGTGTCCTTATCACATGTGACATGTGCTCTCTCTTGGGCTGTGACAGCTGTCACATTGGGAGGAATTACGGACGCCGGATGAAAGGGACGCTCAGCACGCTCACGGAATTGCCACTGTATTCCCTGGGTTGATCTCTGGAGGGGGGAGGGGGAGGGGCTGGAGGGGGCCTGCTTCACACAGGAGGCACTCCAACAGGCACGCTCTTGTCCTGCCCAGAGATCTCCAGTTCTCTGCACCGCAATGGAGAAGTGAGGATGCAATGTAATCCAATGGCCAAGCTCATGCTTTGCATGCAGATGTTTCTGGCTTCCGTCCCTGGCATCTTCCCCTAAAACGGTCTTGGGGAAGGGCTGGGAAAGGCCCCTCTCTGGTCGAGACCCTCCAGATCCACTGCCAGTTGTCGTAGACAATCCTGGGCCCTGTGCAGCGCGAGACCGCTTCAGAGTGTTACACTCCTGAGCCCCACGTCGGAGAGGCGAGAAGTCTCATGGGCTCCAGCACTTGGTCAGACTTCAGTTTCCTGAGCAGGAGGCCCCTGGAGACTTGTGGCGTTTATTTCATTAAAGGTTTATTTACACTGAGCTCAAGAGGAGGATCCCCAACACTACCAGCCCAAGAGATCTCCATTCCCCCTTGGCTGTCTTGGGATTAACTGCAGACAGCTGAAATCAGCTCTCTCCTCCATCTTGGATCCGCTCTCAGCCAGGCTGACTTCCTGCTACACACACAGGCCTCGCTCGGCCTCTCCCCTTGGCCTAGCGCAGCTTTCCCCAACCAGGTACCCTCCAGATGTATTGCACCACAACTCCCAGCATCCCCCAGTCAGCTATGCTGGCTGGGGAATGCTGAGAGTTACAGTCCAACACAACTGGAAGGCACCCAGTTGGGGGAGGCTGTAGTAGTAGAACAAAAGGTTACCAGCTCAAGAGTTACAGAGTTCTGAATGTCTTTGTAATCAGAGGCACCGAGTTGTAAAGGGTCCATGCAAGGTTATTTAGACTGACCCCAAGCACATAGCAATATGTTTGCACAGGGGTGGGAAATTTGGTGGGTGCAGGCGGGGGTGACTTTTGACCTCTCGGATCCACCCATGGGCCATATTCCTGCTGCCGCTGGCAAAAACAAAACTGCCCATTCGCTGCCAAATTTCAGTGGCAAACCACCAATTCTTTTGCCAGTGGGGTGGTAGGGGAGGCCACAAAAGAGGACCGGGGGGGGGGCTGGGAGGGCATATGCGGCCTGTGTGTTGCCCACCCCTGGGTTTGCAGAATGGAATAATAGGAATTCCATTGAAAACCATCAGCCAAAGCTTTGGCTTGTTGTTTCCAAATCAGTATGGGAACTGCAGCTTTCCTCCCCTCCCCAGCTGCCGGCCATGTGACCTTTACTTCCCTCCCTCATTCCTCTGGACCGCTCCGCTTGCCAGGTCTCCTCCCTAGACCTCTCAGCCTCTTTGTCTTGCCAGGCTGCCGCTGCCCTCTGTTCTGCCCTTATTTCCCCATTCTTGCCTGTCTCGCCCCTCTCTATGTCCAGGGTGGCTCAACCAATGGCAGCCTGAGCCCTTCTGTGACACTCAGACAGCTCAGCCAATTACTGCCTGAGATGTCAAGACCAGCACAAAACCCTTTCGTGCATCCCAGGGTAAGCGCTTCTCTCTCTCTCTCTCTCTCTCAGATTTCCCAATCTTGATCCAAACTACAAACTCAACCACAGTCGGAACCTTTCACCGTGTAGGAACATCGGAAGCTGGCTTAAACCAAGTCAGCCCATTGGTCCATCTAGCCCAGTATTAATCGACGCTGACTGGCAGCATTTCTTCAGGGTTTCAGGCAGGCGTTTTCCCCAGCCCTACCGGGAGGTGCCAGGGATTCAGTCTGGGACCTTGTGCATGCAAAGCGCTGCTCTGCCACTGGGAATGCAGCAGCAGCAGCCCAGTTATTCAGACTGCTCCAGGTTCAGCATGGGGCCTTTGTTTAATTTCATGTGCACATCGCCACACGTCCAGTCTCTAGCCCCAGAAGCTGCCCTGTACAGTATCATTAGCTCCATTTCTCTCTCAGCACCACCGCCCCGTCCAGCTGAGCGGCAGCGCCTGCCAAGGTCCTGATGATGACTCTCCCTGATATGTTCAGGCCGTGCCCGCCAGCAGCAGAGAGCTCCGCGTCCCGTCTCACAGGTGTGCCGGCCGCTGGCCCTTCTCTGATGCACCATTTCCCCTCCTTGTGCCGGAACAAGGAGCCACGGGGATGCTGCAAGCGGGCTGTGGTGAACGAGGAGTTAAGCAGTGACCTAGAAAGGCAGAAGGGGTCACTCAAGCGACAGATTTCTGGGGGCCGCCATCAGGAGCCCTCCCCTGCAAGCGAAGACACTGCCAATCTCGTCACCAGCTGAGATCAGAGTTAAATAAAATCCATCAGTGCCTCCAACCCGACTCCTTTTCAGGGGGTGGGGGAGGGAAAGAATGCAGCAGCCCATATTTGCTTGACTACAAGCCCAGACCCCTGGTTTGCAAGGGCATCGAGGCCTTCCTAGCCCTGCAACAGGATCCCACGCACAAATTCATCTCCCCGTTTCTCCGGACTGACCCACGCAGTCCAGGTTATAATGTATACAGTGGAGGCTGGCGACTCCGATGACAGTGGGGTGGTGCATCCGCTCTGGGTTTCAGTCAGAACCAGTCAGAGCTCTAAAAGAGTTCTGCTTCACATCTTGGAGAGCTCCTTTAGAGTTCTGACTAAGTTCTGACTGAAACCCGGAGCAGATCCACCGCCCCACTGACATGGAGCCCCCAGCCTCCACTGAACGAACTGCGAGTCAGGAGAAGGAGCGAACGGTTGCCCAGAAGGTGAACATGGACCAAAGCCCTCCCGACAGCGGTCCTTTCTACAAAGAGAGAGGGAGAAGTACCGGGGCTCCAGCCTGCCTGGAAGATGAATGTGCTGTATCCCGCTGCCCCAGCTTCTGAACCCTGAATTGTCAGAGCTAGTTATGGTTACGTGGTGATAGGCACTCTGCACATGTTCAGAATCCTCTTTTTTCACAGCCTCCACCAGTGAGCTCAGCATTCCAAACAAATTGAGCTGACCTGGCTCTAGGAAACTCAAGCAACTGAGTGGAGGCACATGCTCCAGAGGAAGGTAAAGAACAGCCCCCAAATCACCAGCCAATCTGAAGAAAAAGAAGAAGAAGAGCTTCCCATCCATAAACACATGCCATCGATCACTGACTGGACCAAGGGAACCAGGCACATCTTATTTCACATTTACTGCTAAAAGGGTTACTAGCCCACTTTAGAAAAGAAATTACACTAGCCAGCCTGTCAATCAGTTGTGCCACCAACCCTCTTCCATTTTCCCTGCCTGGTCACCTAAGTGTGAATGTTACTCACCACAGGTGACCAGAGAAGTGACTCTTCTATAAGTCTGGGTTAAGACAATACCAGTGATAAGAGGCAAATAAGTAAACCACCTCCATGAGGTTTTGTAGCATGTCATGCCAAAAAGAAAAGAAAAAGTCTGATATAACACAATATAGAGATTTCGTCACAAACCAGAAATAACATTTAGGCAGCACATTTCTTAGTGAGTAAGCCCCACAAACAGTGGGACTTACTTCCAAGTAATCATGCATAGATGTTAGTTGGTATCAATTTGATCACATAACGCCTTGCTAAAAAAAAAAAACCTTGCTAAAACAACAACACCTAAGGACACTTACAAGGAAGTAAGCACCATTGGACTCAATGGAACCTATTTCCAAGTAAACATGCATAGGACCAGGTGGTATGATATTCACAATGTCACTGTGCTAAACAACACTCAGAATTTCTATAGCACAAGTGCTTTACAGATATCTCAGTAACCTTTCCAACGTTCCTGTAAGGCAGGCCAGGATTACAATCATCCTCATATGTTAGAGGAGGGGCTGAAGTGACGATCATGGCAGCTGGGGAAGGTTTCAATTAATCGTCCGCAGATTCCCACTCTGGCCAAACAGCTACAGTTGGAGGAAACATCCCAGAATTATCTGTGCCCATTCAATAGTCAGAGGTATATGAAGACTAGCGTCTGAAGTCGACAGAAGCTGAAGCCATCCTCTGAGCCCCTGAAGCGTTTCCAGAAATCCCAACCAGAACTGCACCTTTGTATGCAGGGAGGCAAGTGCACAGAGCACCAGAGCAGAATGCTAACCAACAGGGCAAACCGGGGGTGGAGAACACAAGACAGATGCATACAAGTGACTCATCACCACTACACTTCGCCACCAGCACCTAAATGCACATTTTCACTCTCTAGCACACACAAAGACACCCCACCACCACCCCCACTTCCTCCTCTTTCCAAACAGAAGCAACTCAGACTCATGGGTCGAGCAACAGCTGTTCCAGATGGTCGATTTGGGGCATCAGAAAATTTTTGTGCCTATTCAGATACATTTAGGGAACAATCCTATGCATGTTTAGACAGAAAAAAGCTATGCTAGCTGGGGAATGCTGGGAGTTGTGGGACCTTTTTCAGTCTAAATACGCACAGAATGGCCCCCTTAAATTCAGTTCACCCACCAGAGCAGGTTGGGGTAGGTCCAACACTTTTCATTAAACAAACAAACAAAAAACCCAAAACAGTATGTCCAAAAGATCCTCTCTCAGCTGAATTTAATCCCAGCTTCTGAAAGTCCATACAAATATAAAAATATCTTAGATGTTTTGGAATGATGCTCAGGCTATGACTTTGGTGAATCTCCATGGGAAGATGATGTTTCACAGTTGAGAAGCAGCTACCCAGAATGCCTCACTGCATGCATTTAAGATACTGTCTGGGCACCCAGATGGCATTAATCACAAGGGTGCGGTAGTCAACAGAACATGGGTTGTAAGTATATAAAAAAAACGGACACATCACATTTTATCTCTTGGGTGTGTTGTACCATGCAATAGCTGCTGTATTCAATCCATAAACCTACCTCTAAGCAGTGGTAACTCAAAGCAGGTAAGCAAGACTCCACCAGTAAATAAACCACAACATGTTCCTAGCGTCCATAAATCTTTTTAAAAAATAATAATAACCCAGGGGTCAAACCTGGTGGGCTCTGACATCAAGGGACCATAGGCCACTTAATGTGAATGAACTACCCAGGACTGAACACTTTCACACCCCTTAAAACATACAGCTTTTCAATGGCGCTGCCTGCTGCTTCACACACTGAGATGTGGCTCAGGATGAGGAATCAAGGGGTTACATGCTCGTGTGAACCAACAACCACAGTTTAAGAGTTTTAGACAGAAGGACACTCTGACCACAAGGCGTCGCTTCTTCCTTCTCCTGTAGCGGGCGCCAGAGAACACTTCTGCACAACATAACCCACCTTGGTAAATAAATATCACCCAGTACTTAAAAACAACTGTTAGAAGTGAAGCATCCAGTGAGTGCAGTTTTTTTCATCAGCATCTCCCTTCCCCTTCAAACGAGAAGCCTTCCACAGTCTAACTCTGCTTCGGGGGGGGGGGGGCGCGGAGGCCGAAAAAGCGGCTCCCTCTCGATCCTGTTGCCACCTCCCAGCAAGGAATACTGCGGCTGGCAAGGCGAAAGCGGTTCGACTCCGGAAGCCGGCTAATGCGATTGCAACTTCACCAGCTGATGAGATGCTCAGTGGCCTTCGACCGAGAGAAAATATTGCCCAGCCACCCCCGGCATTAGGTGATGCTACAGACCATGCTCTCCCCCCCCCCCCCAACAAATCAAGCCACCCCAGGGATTCACAACGGCATCTCCAAAATAAGCAACTTATTCAGATGCACACATCGGGGATGCAAACGACCTGGGAAGTTGCAGGCAACGAGAGAAAGGCATCGGCTGGGAAAAACCTCTCCTCCCCCCCCCCCGTTTTTTTGCATCAGTAAATCCACACACGCATAAACCCCGCTTAAAAGCCTCTCATTAGATCTCGCCGATTTATCCTGATGATTTTGCATCGCGTTAAGAAGCCAGCAACAAGGGAAAAGAGGGCAGCGGGAAACCGGGGGGGGGGGGGGGAACCTTCCCTGTGAATGCATGCAATCAAAAATGCAGCAAAAGAAAGCGGGGCGGGGGGGGAGAGCAGAAAGAAGAACCGGACTCTTGTATGTTTCGCCTTCCTGGGCGAAGAGGAGCGAGAGAAGCGTACAAGGGGGTATTTATCCCTTCTCCCCCCCCCCCGCCGTCTAAACTGCCACTATAAATACCACCTCCGAACTTCCACGTCCACTCATCCATGCGGGGGGCAATTTCTCCTATTGCAAAATGCCTTAGAATTAACGGGGGGATTATTATTATCATCATCATCATTATCATCATTATTCAACAGCAACCTCTTAAAGCAGCACCTAACTTGCTCCACTAAGAAAAAAAATGATCCCCCCCTTTTTTTCTTTTCTGCAACAGACTTGGCATTTTGCAAGCAGACAAGCGATCGGGGGCCACCTCTCTCTGTTTTTAAGACCCCCGCCATCTACTGAAAGGCGAAGGCGTCGGGATGGCATCCGACCCGGGGGGGGGGGGGGGAGAGGGAGAGAGAGAGAGAGAGGAATAGAAAGATGCTGAATGGGAAGGGAAATTCCTTCTGCAATCAACTGCAACCAACTTGCGAGCAACCCGCGAATTCTTTGCTCGCTCTTGCGCCTCCAAAACGGGTGGAAGCGATGGGGGGGGGGGCCGGGGGGCAGTTTGCCGGCATTCCGAGAGGCGACTAGCGCGTGTCAGGAGCCACCCGCCTCCTCTCCCGATCCCTCTCCTCGCCCAAGCGTGTCCTTGCCCCCCCCCCTTACCTGATCTCTGTTCAGCAGGATTTTAAGATCTTCCAAGACGAGGCAGCGAGAGAGCCGAAGTTTGCCATCCCTTGTGTTGGGGGGGGGGGGTAAAAGCCGCGGTGGGGAGGAAGGGCGCGGACCCCAACAGCGGGGGCGGCCAGATTTTCCCCAACGCTCCTTTTTAAGTGGCAGCGCAGATGAAGCTCCTCGGTTAATTAAAAAAAAAAAGGCCGGAGGGGCAAAAAAAAGGGGGTCTTTCCCACCTTCCTCCGCCCCGCCGGAAAAAAGGGGGGATCGTGAGAGACGGGCGGAGGAGCCCCCCCGGCGCCTTCGGTGCGCCACGTGCCCTACTGCGCGAGCGTCTCCCGGGCTCGGCGGCGGCGCTGCTGCTGCGAACGCGGGACCCGCGCGGAGCCCACTGAGCCGCCGCCGCGCATCCTCCTGGCGGGCGGGCGCGCGCCCGGGCCCGGGCCCGCCTCGCGCCGCCGCCGCCGCCGCGGCCGAATGCCGCCGCCGCCCGCCCCTCCGCGCGGCGGGGCCGAGCTCGCGCCGCTCCGGCTCCCGCTGGGCTCGCGCCGGGCGCGGGGGACCCCCTGGCGGCGGCGGGCGTGGCGACGCGCGGGGCGGGCGGGGGGCGCCCGGGCGAGGGGGAGGCCGAGAGCGCGCGGGGGGGTCTTCCCGGGCGGCCAGGAGGCCCCGGGCAGGTGTCAAGGCCGCCCGCCCCTTGGTTCGGACGGGCCAGTCCAGCTGCAAGCGCATGTGTGCATGCGCCCCCCCCCCGAGAGAGGGGAAGAGCGGAGCGCCCGCCATTCACACGTGACGTGACGGGGAGGCGAACCCCAGGCTTGCCACAGGGGGTGCGCGCCAACGCAAGCCCTACTTAGAGTAGGCCTCCCGAAATGAATGGGATGTCGTCATGACGCACTCAGCCCCCATTCACTCCAGTGGGTCTACTCTAAGCGGGACTTACGCTGGACTGCACCCAGAGTGGCCATTCGTTGTCTCGCCGCCGCCCCGGGCCTGTAGATGGGTGGGGGGGCTGCCCCCTAAATTTTCTCACCCCCCCTAAATATGTTCACAAACACAGCGTTCTAAAAAAACAGTTCACCATTTTGTCTTCGAAAGGCCTGCGTCCTAGATGAACTGCTCCCCCTGCTTTTTTGGCAACCCCCCCCCCCAAAAAAAACTTTTAGGGTGGCTATGAGCCGGGACCGCTTCACTTTTAGAACCTGCTTGTCTTTCCTCTGAGGAAACCCAAAGCAGCTCAACAGGAGGGGAGATCAAGGTGCGGGCCAGCGGCTAAGGAACAGCCCATCTGTCACGCAATAAAGAAGAAGCCGCGCCAAATTCATAGCAGCCCCCCCGCCCCCCCCCAGCATAAATCACCATGAATTAAACAGTAATTCAAACAGGGAGCGGCAACCAATCGCGGCCTATTGAGGTAAGTCCCTCGGTGACGCAGAGATTTCCGAACACCCAGGTCTGACTGTTGCATTCACACATTCACGCTTTAAGATGCTGCCTTGAAAAGGTGAGGAGTAATGCTAGGCCCGTATCACACCATCAGAGGGGAACAGACTTCAGGCTTGCAAGATCTAGTTGGTGTTTTTGTCTCCTTTTTTAACTAAAACCCTGAGGCCCACCCATCAAAACCAGGTGCAAAAAAATAGTGGCTCAGGCAGGCAGGCAGGATACATTGAGCAGGGTGCCTCTGAGCACATGCTGAGCTCAGGGATTGGTGATCAGGACTAGGACCAAGGTCATACATTCCTTGATGCAAAAATCCTCACCTGGTTTCCCTCTCCTAAGCATTCTTTTCAGCAACCTTATTGAGGGAGACGCAGACGATACCACTGTAATGGCAGAAAGCAAAGAGGATCTAAAGAGCCTCTTGTGGAGGGTGAAAGAGGAGAGTGCAAAAACTGGTTTGAAACTCAACATTAAAAAAATGAAGATCATGGCATCTGGCCCCATCACTTCCTGGCATATAGAAGGGGAAGAAATGGAAGCAGTGACAGATTTTACTTTCTTGGGCTCCAAGATCACCGCAGACGGTGACTGTAGCCATGAAATTAAAAGACGCTTGCTCCTGGGGAGGAAAGCTATGGCCAACCTAGACAGCATAGTCAGAAGCAGAGACATCACCTTGCCGACAAAGGTCCGTCTAATCAAAGCTACGGTTTTCCCAGTAGCAACGTATGGCTGTGAGAGCTGGACTATAAGGAAGGCTGAGCGCCGAAGAATCGATGCTTTCGAACTGTGGTGCTGGAGGAGACTCTTACGAGTGCCCTGGACTGCAAGGAGGTCAAATCAGTCCATCCTAAAGGAAATCAACCCTGAGTGCTCATTGGAAGGACAGATAATGAAGCTGAAGCTCCAATATTTTGGCCACCTAATGCGAAGAGAAAACTGTCTGGAAAAGACCCTGATGCTGGGAAAGAGTGAAGGCAAAAGGAGAAGGGGACGGCGGAGGATGAGATGGCTAGATAGCATCACCGATGCAATGAATGTGGGCTTGAGCACACTCCGGGAGAGAGCGCAGGACAGGAAGGCCTGGAGTGCTATGGTCTATGGGGTCACAAAGGGTCAGACACGACTGAATGACTGAACAATTGAGGGAGGCGAATACCTTTCCAGTTGTTGCTCTGGTTAGACAACTGGGCGTCAGAAACCCTCTCTGATCTACTGCAGAGCACCCTGAGGTCTACCGACAGATCCCGATCCCAGTGGAAACTGCGGGCTCCGATGTCAGTGGGGCGGTGAATGCGCTCCGGATTTCAGTCAGAACCAGTCAGAACTCTAAAGGAGTTCCATCCAAGGAGCTCTGTACCTTGGAGAGCTCCTTTAGAGTTTTAGCTGGTTCTGACTGAAACCTGGAGCAGATTCACACACACCACACTGACATCGGAGCCCACAGCCTCTACTGCCCGACCTACTTTCCGCCCACCCCAGTGTACATGGTGCCTTATGGATTTCCTTGACTAACTGAGGGCGCTTTCAGACAATTCTTGTGAACCACCCAGAGAGCTTCGGCTACTGGGCAGTATAGAAATGAGAAAGGAAGGAAGGAACGAACGAACGAAAAGAAAGAAAGAAAGAAAAGAAAGAAAGAAAGAAAAGGCTTTCCCCCTGCAATTGCCCTGTCTAAATCATGGACTTTTATGGCCCTTCTGTGTTTCCACACCACTTCTGTGTTTTTCCTAAACAGGGGAAAAAATCAATTTAGGAGGAAAACACAGAATAGGAGCACAACCCATCCGTAGCACAAAGAGTAGGGATAAGTGAGAATTCCGTTTCAACTCATTTTTGATCAGAAGTGACCGAGATTCACAAAGTTCTTCATATTTGTGACAGAAGGAGGTGGAGATTTTTAAAAATTCAAATGTGGGGGTAAGCAAAACTGGCAAATCCCTCCCTCCCTCTGTGTGGAAGCACCCAGCAGGGACAGGACCGCCAGTGGCGTAATGGAGCTGGGGCTTGCAGGGATGCAGAACCAGCACTTTTTTCTTAGCCCCTGCCCTGCCCCACCGGTTCCCCTGGTCCCTCTGAGCTTAGCTGCAATCCTCACAGTAGCTGGAGGGAAATGGGTCTTCCCAGCAGCAATGGATCATTCCCTGTTGTGATGCAAAGCATTTTGGGGGTAGCTTGGCCTGGAATGGGCAAGGAACATTAGCTCTCTCACAGGCCTGCTCCTGGTGGAGACGAGAACTCCTAGAACTGGATTTGCTGATACGGATCAAAACAGCAGCCTGGAATTCTTGGACTCTCCTTGGGGCATGGCTATGGGGACTGACATGGTGGGCGCCCACACTTCCAGAGTCATCGCTAACTAACCCCTGAGTGGCACCATCAGGTTTGAGGGGGCCCTGGGCAAGGTGCTTTCCAGGGAGGGGCCGAGGGGGGCCCTCTGCCCACCCCTGGCCTCTACATTGCTTTTAACCATGAAGGCCGGCCCTTCCCCCTCCCCCCACCGCTGGTGGGCTGCTCTAGCAAAGGAAAGTGTGGGGGCAGTGGCAGCCCACTGGTTAAGCCTGCGCCGTGCACCCATTTAAGCTGAATTATTTTCTTTCTGTTGAGTCGCTGGCAGCAAACCGAACCAATCTGTCGCTGCCTTTGGGGGTGCACAGCCAAAGAGCGAAGCAGAGTCTTCTGATGGGTCACTGTCATGCTGTCGTCCGCCATTCTCTGTAAACGGATTTTTTTTTCCAAATTTGCGCAAATGCGCATTTGCACAATTTCGTACGTGCAAAAATTCGCAAATTCCCACCAAATGTGCATTTTCATGCCTTAGCCCATGGGGGAAATGTGTATTTTTGGCTGGGGCTTTTGCATTTCGAATATTTTTCTACAATGAAATTTGCGCAGATTTGAGGAGAATTAGAAACACGGCCCGCAAGTCCACGGAATCCGCCCAACAGGAAAAGCCAGTCCCCTGCGGAATCCATGAGTCGGATACATTAAAATCCAAATTCATTTGCTTCCATTGCGGATTTCTCTGACATCCCTACTTCTGAGTAAACACTGCAGAGGGCCAAGTTGCAATACCCACACTTCAAAGAAACAGTTTATGGAGGCCGCGGGCAGATCGAGGCCAGGCGCGAAGGGAAGCGAGAGCCTCTCTGGCGATGTGGTGCATAGTCCAGAGGTTTATCTCCGGACATTACAGTAAGAAGCAGAATGTTCTTGCTGCTCAGGAGACCCTGCCAGCCTGGACAGGATCCAGGCCAGGAGTGGAGAAATCCAGATATTATTGTGCCACGATAGGGATATAAAGCTTGGTTCAGACACTACACTGGCGGGCTGGGGGTGTAACCCCCACTTTCACAGGCACCATTTAAGGAAGACTTGGGTGGATCATCAAGGCTGGGCATGGATCTAGAAGCCCCACTGTTGCGGTGCAGAGCTCGAGGTCGCCCAAAGCAACACAGCCAGGCTCCCGCACCTTTAAGAACCAGTCTGGTGTTGTAGCGAGAGTGTCAGGCTTAGACCAGGGAGAGCTGAGCTCATTCAGACCCAGGCGCAACGCCTATTAGATTGAGGGTGCAGAACCTCAGGCCGATGGGGCAAATCCAGCCCACCCGGGGTCCCCAGATGGCCCCACCCCCTCCCCTGGCCCTGCCCCCTTCCCTCCAACCACCGATGGTTGGTGGTTTCCCAGATTTGGGGTGAATGCAGCCCCCAAGAGCTTCTCTTCCAGCCTTCGAGCTGGGAAAGGTTCAACACCTTGGCGCTAGATGATCACGGGCCATTCACTCTGCCCCCCCCCCCAACAACAACATGCTCGACAGGCTGACTGTTGTCCAAAAAGGGTGAGGGGAGCATGCACACCACCCTGAGCAATTCTTTGCGGGATTGGGAGGTAAGAGGAAGATGCTGCTGCTGGAATGAAGGTCTGGCGTGGGCTGGTCCATGAAGTCACGAAGAGTCAGAAGCGACTGAACAAATAAACAACAACAAACAACAACTCTTGCCCCTGCTTGAGAAGCTGCCCTTTCTGTCTTCTACACAATTCTTAAAGGCAGCGATGAACTGCCCTTCTTTGCAGCTGGCTTCAATTGCCCAGGCATTACATTTAGAGAGTTAAGGATACAAGCTTCTAGGTTATACAGAACTCTTCTTCAGATGATAATACCAGTATATATGTACTGCTTTAGAAGATTTTTATACTGCCCTTTATCCAAAGACCTCAGGGCAATTTTACAGAAATTAAAATAGCAAAATGAACCAAACCGTACTTAAAAGCTACAAAGACTTCACACACACACACACACACACACACACACCAGTAAGCAAGATAGTGACCCACAAGTGCATGTGTTAAAAACTACTTAGATATGAACTCATGCAAAGGCCTGGGAAGTGGGGGAAACACCCTTTCCCCCTGACAGGTAAATAATAGCAAAGTTGGTGACAGGCAATCTTCCACAGGGACGGGAGCCACGGCTGAGAAGGCCCTCTTTCTGTTCGCCACCCATCTCACCTCAGATATCAAGCAGCATTGTTGAGAGGAGGCGTGGGAGTGGTAGAGAGGCAAGGGCATATTGATTTGATGTAACCAATTGGATTTCAGGGATGGCAGCTATCCATTGCTTCAGAGAAATGAGCAAGATTACGCTCCACAGGCAGTTCTGTTAGCTATATCAGCTAAATGGAACCCCCATGTTCAGAGGCAGTATACCTCTGTTTCAGATGCAGGAGGGAGTGGTTGCCTCCTGTCCTCCCCATGCGCCTTCTAGAAGAAGTTGCTTGGCTCTTTGCGGTGGTTAAAGCCTGATCAGGGACTGGATGGGCATTTGGTCTGATCCGGGCGGCGGGACTCTTCTTATGTGCACTGCTGCCCTCTACTGGATCATTGGACAGCTGCTCTTTAATATGCCGTATGGACCTTATACAATTTTGGAGCCTTCAATGAATCAATTGATGATAAATGAAATAGTTTTCTTTGTATTGCTTGGGGGTGGGGGGGAATCATCATTAGTTGATCTGCCACCCCTAGTTAAGTGCATGCTACCAATATGGGCAAATTAGTGTCTGTGTGGTGATAAACAGGGAGAAAGAAATTGTAATTAAAAGCAATTAGCAGAGAAAGGCTAGGACACAATAATATAGCAATATCTTCATAAATGCAATTAATAAGTGTATAATATGGGGACTACCCAGGGATTAACATATGCAAATGCTGATACATTGCAGCTGCATTAGAGTGGATATGTCCCATAATAAGTCTATGTATATAAGCAGCGTCTGAGTCCAGCTATGATCACAGTGAAGGTACAGGCATCTCTTCTCATCCGCCGATGTGCTCAAACTTCAAGTTGTTGATTTTTAAGCAAGCGCAGCCGTTAATTTCTAAACTGGATTAAATGCAGAGCACGGGGGGAGTTTGGTTTGCCAAAGTACATGACTGATTGATTGTGAAAATGTTATGCTGCCATTCCACTCCGAACAGTGCTTATAGTGGCTCACATCAATGGGGGGGGGGGATAATAATCACAAAAGCAAGAAAACAGTGGCAGTCAATACAACAATGCATAAGAGGGAGCAAATAGAAAATCATCAGAGGGAATGGAGAACAAAGGCTAAGAGAAACAAAAAGATCTCCGTTCTACAGCAGAAATTCAGTAAAGAAGGTGCAAAGCAGATCTCCCAAGGCAAGTGCTCTGGATGCCATCACCAAATAGACCCTCTCTGCTGACTGCCTGTCAGGTGGGGGCATACAAGAGGGCCTCCCCCTGCCAAAACCAGGTCAAGCAGGATTGTGTGAGAAGAGCCAGTCCTTTAAGTACCCTGGTTGCAAGTGGGTTAGGGCGTTACGGTGCAATCCCACGCATGTACAGACTGGAAAAAGCCCTACAACTCCCAGCATGCCCCAGCCAGGGCTTTTTCTGGTCTAACCATGCATGGGGTTGCACCCTTAATGTAATAACCAGTGCTTTGAATTGTGCCCAGGGATGGACTGGCAACCAGGGAAGTTGATCCAAAAAGTGGAGTAACATGCTGCAAAGGACCAGCTCTGGTCAACACTTCCACGGCTGCATTTTGACCCAGCTAAAAGATTGCCAGTCTCTTCAAAGGCAGCCCCAGCCCCACGTAGAGCGCATCACAGTGATCCAATGCTGACACAGCTAAGGCATGTATGGCTGTGGCCAGGCCACCTTCCCCGGAAATTGGCACAACAGGCACACTTGGCCGCTAGTGCTGCTTGAGGGTCAGTAGCGAAGGACCAGAACTGCAGACACAACTCTTGGGGGTGGGGGGGTGCAGTCCCAGCCCGAACAGGCTGACACACATCTTGTCGCTGGCTCAGGATCCTTCCTTCCTGACCAAAAGCACTTTGGTTTCATTTTATTTTCCCACACTCAACCTATTATTGATTTCAGAAGAACCGTTATCATTTGTGTCCAGCTATTACGCAGTCAGAGATTACCATAGAATCATAGAATAGTAAGGTTGGAAGGGGCCTATAAGACCACCCAACCCCCTGCTCAGTGCAGGAATCCAAGTCAGAGCATCCCCGACAGACGGTTGTCCAGCCTCGTCTTGAACGCCTCCAGTGTGGGAGAGCCCACCACCTGCCCAGGTCATGGGTTCCATTGTCGTATTGCTCTAACAGTCAGGAAGTTTCTCCTGATGTTCAGCCGGAATCTGGCTTCCTGTCACTTGAGCCCATTATTCCGTGTCCTGCACTCTGGGATGATGGAGAAGAGATCCTGGCCTTTCTCTCTGTGACAGCCTTTCAAGTACTTGAAGAGTGCTATCCTATCTCCCCTCAGTCTTCTCTTCTCAAGGCTAAACATACCCAGTTCTTTCAGTCTGTCTTCATTGGGCTTTGTTTCCAGTCCCCTGATCATCTTTGTTGCCCTCCTCTGAACTCTCTCCAGCTTGTCTGCATCCTTCTTAAAGTGCGGTGCCCAGAACTGGACACAGTACTCCAGACGAGGCCTAACCAGTGCTGAGTCGAGGGGGACTAGTACTTCCCAGGATTTGGAAGCTATGCTTCTATGAATGCAGCCCAAAATAGCATTGGCCTTTTTTGCCGCCACATCACATTGTTGGCTCATATTCAGCTCATGATCTACAACAATTCCACGATCCTTCTCGCTTGTAGTGTGGTTGAGCCACGTATCCCCCATCTTGTAACTGTGCATTTGGTTTCTTTTTCCTAGGTGCAGAACTTGGCATTTATCCCTATTAAATTTCATTCTGTTTTTTTCCGCCCAGCGATCCAGTCTATCAAGATTGGCCCAAACATGAGGCTATTGCCAAAAACACCTGCCATCCCACCGCTCGCTCCCCTTCTCCTCTCTCCCTGTGGTGAACAGGGACATGGGCACAGGATGTGTTGCATCCCCTGCACATGGCAGCCAACAATGCTGAGTGTGGGTGGGGAAATGAATAACATGATGGCATTGGATCCAGTATTCCAGGACTACACATTCAGGCAGGGGTGTTGGATCCAAGGTCCATGGGCCAATTCCAGCACACCTGGGCTCCCAAACTCGCCCTCTGGGGTTCCAAAGAAGGTCCCACCCCCTTTCCCCTAACTGCTGATGGTTTGGTGGCCTCCCAGTTTTTGTGCATCCCCCCCCTCCCCACATTCTATGAGGCTGAAATGCCTCTCCTGAGGCTTAGTTACTTGGCAGGAAGATCTCTAAGCTCATATTTGCTGGCATTGGGGGTATGTTTGGTGTTTTGACCTGCCTGCTTCTGTCTTCGGAGCTGCCCACCCCTGTAACGTGGCCCCCGAGAGCACATCTGAAATGGATCTTGGCCTTTGGGCTGCTTTACGGGGAAAGGAGGAAGGGTGCCACAGGGTGGCTGCTCTTCGCAGCAACCCCGTGTTCTGGGCAGCACCTCATTCTGACCAGAGCTGTCGGTGTTTGGCTGACCCGATGCAAAAGGCTGCAGGGCCTTCATCGTCCTATGGCTGTGGTTCTCAGCCATGCAGGACAAGCTGTACCTGCCCGAATTCCTCCCTCTTTGCAAAGGTAGCTGAGTCCAGCCCATCTTTGTGTCAGCTTTCCCTCCTTGCCACAGAACCATGGCGCATTGCAAATACCTTGGAGGTACTTTGCAGGTGTGAGAAAGTAAATCTTCCCTGATACCAATCTGGGATGCCTCTGGGCCTCGTTCTGTTTAGAGCCTAAGTAGATGTTCGGACAAACTCCTAAAGCTAACAGCATTAAATAAGATTTGTGGAGATCTCAATTAGCTTCAGTTTCTTAACGGATAACTAAGATGCACAGCCTTCCTTGAGTGATAGATTCCTGCGAAGTCATTTGGATTTTCCTTTAAGCTGACATGCTTAGGAGGGACTGAAACATTATTCAAGGTCCGGGTTTTTGTTTTTTTTTCAGTTTCGGACCTGCCCCCTAGTGGTCATTCATAGAATATCTTTGTCCACTGTGAAATCAAATCATCCTTTAGAGCACTTTTTATCTGTAATGTCAGATTGGACTCACCCAACTGACCAAAGCCTAACTCTTTCCATGTCCTCTCTCAAGCGATACTTTCTGTCACCCATACGGAAATTAAAAGTTCCCGGCACTGCATTACAGAGCAATTAATGCACATCTCCATGGCGCTGCAGATCCAATGTAGCCAGTGCTGCACACACAGGCTGTAATCAGAATGGCAGCTGCGACCGGGAAAGTCATGAGACCAGGGCACTGTGGGGAAAGAGGGGGAATCAGGCCTGTCCTTTAAGGCTATAATAACTAGCAATATTTACATGCCTCTTTGACAATAAGCATAGCAGCCTTCTTTGCTTTGTTAAAAAAGAACCTCTGCGATTGTCAGAGACTGGCTGAAAGAAACCAGCCCAAGGGAGCTTGAACCAGGGCAGTGATTCTCAAAGTGCATTCTTCAACAAGGAGATCGGTAACTGCACACAAGCTTTCCAGAAAGACCACTGGCACACCGTAACATCCCTCGTCCAGTTGCAGCAGAGTGTTGGATAAGTTCCTGGGCATGAGCAGTTGCCTTCGGGTAACAGGGAGTCCCAGCCAGTGCCCCCTTGAATAGCATTTGTCCTTCAACATGGCCCATAATCCTTTGCTGAATATTCTCCAGGGAGAGGAGAAATTCCCTATTAATTTCTTGGGAGTGGGCTCACCATTGGCAATGGTAGCATCACAGCCTCTTCCTTTTCCCCCCTAAGACCGACCTTCCTTCCTTCCTTCCTTCCTTCCTTCCTTCCTTCCTTCTGCTGCAAGTAGCAGCAGATGCAGCATGCAGCCTGGCCACCATTTTGCATCCCCCACAATGCCCCAGGCCTAGTGTTGCTCTAGAGCATTGGGGGGGTGGCAGGGGGAGAGAATTGGCAGCTGTCACCAAAAGAAAGTGATGAAGAATATTAGGAGAATGTTCAGCAAGGTAACCTTCATTGGGGCAGGGGGTTGAGAAAAAGAAAAGCGTCAAAAAAATTCTAAAAAAAAACCCCTTCTGAAAAATATCAGCTGAGCTCTCATTCATAGCAGGGATGTATGAACTCACCCCTGTCCAGGTTCTCCGGATGCCCACCCAGCCCCTCCCCCGCTCACCGGTCCCCAGGCCATGCTCGAGCCCCTCCCATGCCCAGCAAGCGGCCCACACTCACTGCAGTGGGCTCATAGAGCTCTGCGGTCACCATTAAAAAAAAAAAGGCAATTGCAAAAATGCACATGTTTTCGTATGTGTGAAAATGAGCATTTTGTGAATGCGCATATTCGCATGTGCGAAAGTGCACATTTTGCGAATGCGCATGTTAGTGTGTGTGAAATGAGCATTTTTTGCAAAAATGTGCATTTTCATGAATATGCAAATGTGAACATTCACAAAATACTCATTTTCACAGGTGCACAAATATATGCATTTTTGCAATCGCCATTTCATTTCTAAAAAAATGACTGTGTAGCTTGATGAGGCCACCAAGGCGAGTGCAGGAGATTCGCTGATTGCAGGCAGGCAGTGAGCAGGGGCAGGGGCTCAGTGAGCGGGGCTCAGGGGTGGGGGCAGCAGCAGTCCCGCTGGATTGGGCACCCGTGACATCCCTATTTCATGACAAACATGGAAGGTTTGTGAAGAAGCTGACTTGGGGGAGAGAGGTTCCCTGAAGCAGAAGCTGCCTTCTCTCTGAGATTATGACCAGAAACCCTACCGGGGGCATGGCGTCCTTCAGAGGTCAGGTGAATGGCTCCTGGGGGGATTTTTATGTTTTTTGTTTTGTTTGTAATTGTCAAAGTTCAAGATGAACTGAACTTAAGATTAGAAAAATGAGAACCTGAGAGAAACAGCAATTGATGGATTTGTCCCTCCCATCTGTGGTGTTTGGTAGACTGCATAACCATGTGCCAGGACACAAGGCTCCTTGTTGGTCCATGGCCAATGCTGTCTCCCCAGGGACTACAGCTGCTGAGGTAGCCCTTGTGGAAACTGCATTTCCCAGGGGCTCCCAGGGTTCTCTTGGCACACTGCCAGACAGTGCACCAGGTGGTGGAGAGTGGCGGGTGGAAGAACGCCCCCTCCCAGCTCTCCTGAGGTATAAGGGGTTGGTAGGCAGAAGGGGGCTGGGGGAGAAAGCCAAACAACGTCCCCCCAGACCCAAAAGTAGCTCAGTTTTCTCTCTTCCAGCCTGATACGAGCCAGGGTAGGGGCCAACAGGCTATGCTGAAAACCATGTTAGATGCTAAAGACTTTTAAACCACAATTAAAATGAAACCTGAAAGGCTTGTCCAAGGAAGCATGGATGGGGTTGCAAGAAAATTTTTACAAGCTCTGGATCCTAAGAATATTAGGCAGAAAATCAGGGAAGTAATCACTTTTGCTCCCCAAATCTTTCAACTGCCTCAAATATACAGTCCCAGTTTCAGCAAACAGTGTCATATCCTTATTGGATCCATGATTTCAGCCTTCCCAACCTGGTGTGCTCCAGATGCCCTAGTCTGCAACTTCTGGCTGCAGATGATGGGAATTACAGTCCAACACATCTGGAAGGTGCCGTGTTGGGGAAGGCTGCGCTATTTGCTTGCTGCCCAGTCCCTTCATTAAACTCCACAAAGGAGAAATAAGGCAGAGAGACCCAATGCAACCCTAAAAGGGAGAAATGGCTTTTCAAGATCATTTCTTTTCATGGCCGGTACCTGAGGCCGCCCCCTCCTTTCCTGGGCATCCCAGGCATGGTGTTACTGTGTCCTCAGCACACTACACAGTTCGATTTAAAGCCCACTTCAGGGAGGGAAGCGCTACAAGAACCTGAAAGCATATGCCAGCCTTTTTCCAACCTGGTGCCCTCCAGATGTGTTGGACTACAACTCCCATTTTCCCCAGCCAGACTTGGGAGAGGCTACCATACGGTGCATTTCTTTATAGATCACCAGTCATATAAATGATGCTTTACACAGCATGATAAAAACAACAACATCACAAAGGGTAGATTCCTACTGTAAGGAATTTCTGATCTGAATTTCTCCAATGTGAGAGACAAAATTAGGGACAGGTGAATGGGCGATGTTTGAGTTTGCCAAGGCTCTCTGAACATCAGCTCGCTGCTCGTCTCTCCTCAATTTGCTTTGCGCTCACATTTGCGTTTGCTGTTTGTTTTGCATGAACAGGAAAATTGTGCAAAGCGAACAGTTACCAAACAGTAATCGAATGTGGGAGTTGCACCAAAAATGCCCAAATTTTTGAAGTTGTGCAAATTTCCCCCATAGACTAAAGCATGGGTGATTTAAAAATTTGCATATTTTTGAAATTTGTGCAAAACCAAATAGGGAAATTTGTGCAAATCGAACGAGAGAATCGAGAATTTGCAAACATTTTCTGGGGATGCATTCTCATGCTCACATGAATCCTACTCACCCATCCATTCCAGGGCATCAGTGGGGGGAGGTGCTCCGTCCCTCCCCCGGGAATCCTCCCCGGACCGGCTCTGCTCTGCGGCGGCTCCATGGAGCCGCCAGCCAGGGCCGACCACAGCCAGAGTTCTGGCCATGGCCGGGCTGCTATGGCCGCAAATGGCAGCCGTCGTAGCGGCTAGGGATGGCGGAGAATTTCTCCATGAATCTCGGGGAGGCCGAATGCCAACACATTCGGCCCCCTGAAATTGGCGGTGAAATTCTCCGCCCCCCGCCCCCCCCGGGATGGGACTTACCTCCCTCGAATGTCCCTCTCGGTGGCGAGTCCCGGCGGCGGTTTGGCGGAGGTTCGGCGGGGGCGGGGGCAGCGGCCGGTCTTCCGACCGGCTGCTGCTGCCGCCACTACAAAATGATTTTTTTAAAAAAAAAAACCACACCCATGATAGGCTACGTAAATCGTTACGTAGCCTATCACGGGTGTCTTTGAAAAAAAAAAAGCGCGTACGCAAATGGCAGCGCCCATGGGCACCGCCATTTGCGTTCCTTATTTGGGCCCGGGTAGTCTACGTAAAGATTTACGTAGACTACGGCAAAAATAAGGGCAACGCAAATAGCGTTCCCTTATTTTCGCCGTAGTCTATGTAAATCTTGACGTAGACTACCCGGGCCCAAATAAGGAACACAAATGGCGGTGCCCATGGGCGCTGCCATTTGCGTACGTGCTTTTTTTTTTTCAAAGTCACCCATGATAGGCTACGTAACGATTTACGTAGCCTTTCACGGCTGACTTTGGAAATCTAGTCGTGATAGGCTACGTAAAGCGTTACATAGCCTATCACGGGTGTTGTTGGTTTTTTTTAATTCACTTTTGTATTTCACGGCCGGGGAGATGGGGCGCTTCTCCCCAGCCTGAATTTTGGCCGGGTGAGGCAGGGCGCCTCCCCCCCGCCTGAATTTTGGCCGGGCGAGGTGGGGCGCCTCCCCCCCGGCCTGAACTTCGGGGGGAGAACCGAAGCGCCTCCCCCCCGCAAAGCAAGCTGCGAGACCAGGTAAGTGACTTTCGTACATCCCTAGTAGCGGCTGCCATTTGCATGCTTACAGTCAGCTGTGTTAGGCTACGTAAGTATTTACATAGCCTATCACGGCAAAGAGCAGGGACGCAAATGGCGGCCGCTATGCCATTTGTGCCCCTGCTCTTTGCCGTGATAGGCTACGTAAGTATTTATGTAGCCTATCACGATACAGGCAGCCACGCAAATGGCAGCCGCTACGCTATTTGTATGGCCGCCTTTACCATGATAGGCTACGTAAATACTTACATAGCCTATCACGGCTGACTTCAAGCACGCAAATGGCGGCCGCTACGATGGCTGCCATTTGCAGCCGCAGCAGCCCAGCAGCAGCCGGACAGGAGACCAGCTGGAGCCGCCGCCCCATCCACCACCGGAGCCACCACCGCTGGAGCCACCGCCGCTTCATCCGCTGCCAGGTAAGCTCCGTCCCCGGGGGATTCTGCAGGGTGGCGGGGGGGGGGGAGGCTGTTCTGCCATGGATTCCGAGGGGCTGGATTCTAAGGAATCCGGCCTCACTGGACTCCATGGCAGAATTCTCTGACATCCCTACATTTAGGCCTGTGAACAGGGTATGCTCACATGTTTTGTGAGCAGAAGTGAAATTCTCATACATACCTAGACAAAATAGGGATGTGGAGAAAGGAAAGATGGCAAAGGAGTAAATTGTTGTGAGTAAATTGCAGCTGGCTGAACTGTTAGGAATGAAGCCGAAAGCACTGAGTCATCCAACACTTCACAGGAGAGGTGGCTTTGGAGGAGTGATTTGGAGGGAGGGAGAGATAATAGGAGGCTGAGTTTAACAGTGGCACTCAAGTTAGCTGAAGGATCAGCAAGATGGAATATGTTTAGCTGGAGGGCTTTGTGAAGGATCTATGAACCTTGGGGCCTTCTTACCCCTTTCACTCGCCAATGGGGTGGAGAGATAAAATTTATCAGCCACTCAGGAACCAGGAGACAAAGGATATTCTATCCAGGATTGGTTGCAGCACCCTGAACAGCTCCACGTTCACACAATGGCCAGGGCTGTCACCAGGAGACGAAGGCTGCCCCCTTGCCGCCTCCCCGTTACACGTTCTTAATAAGATCCTTAACAGTCAAACAGTACAATATTTCTGAACAAATGGAGGCTTGTAATTCCTGGTGTGTGTGTGTGTGTGTGCGTGTGCGTGTGTGTGTGCGTGTGCACGCAACACCATCTTTGTTTCCCTTCCCCCTTCTCTCCTACTATACTAAGGGCCTAACTGCATGCTATTGCGAAATGGCGTGTGTAGCGTGTGAGAGCCATGTCCATGAGTGTCTAGATATATGATTATTGCATGTTGTGAGGGTCAGACTAGACATGGCGATAGAGTTGTGCACGTGCATCTCTTTTCCTCTACTTTATTTTTCCAGATAGTAGCCATGAAGATCCCAATCCACAGTGTAGGGAGAGAAGGTTTTAACCCTTTGCCAGCATACCGTGTTCTTGATGAAAATCCCCTCATCCAGTAGAGGCTGGTGGCTCCAATGTCAGTGAGGCAGTGCATCCACTCCAGGTTTCAGTCAGAACCAGTCAGAACTCTAAAGGAGCTCTCCAAAGTGTGACATTCTGACTGGCTCTGACTGCAACCTGGATTCACCACCCCACTGACATCGGATCCACCAGCCTCCGCTGCCTTCACCCCAGCTTAAGCCAAAAAAACATATTGTGCTTGGACCGCACGCTTCACTTCGGATGCCAATTTGGACCTTCTGAGGCAGCCCCGCTTTGCTTTGGACCGATTTGCACCCCATCCGCTTTGACTCGGATCTGAATCTAAAGCGAGATTCAGATATCCAAATCACTCGTTTTTTACATTTTCCCATTGACTTGCATGGGAAAACACAAATGGCCATAGCTTTTTCAGTCTTTATGATACATACATCACATTTGGGGAACTCTCAGCCCCCAGGGAGGGGTGTCCACCTGCCAAAGTTCAGAGAATTTGGCCCAGGAGTTCTTGTGCCAGGCACAGGTAAAATTTGGTTTCTTCAACAAAAATTCTCAAAGCAAAGAGCTATAACTTTTCACTGGTTGCACAGATGTGCATGAAATTTGGAGACCTCTCAGTCACCCTGGAAGGGATCCCACCTGCCAAATATCACACAGTTTGGCCCAGTGTTTTTTTTGTGCTAGGTGCAGGTGAGATGTGCTCTTCTCAGAAACTCAAACCAAACTTAGAAGGGATAATAATCAGAGAAGTTAAGTTTTGAAGTGGAGGAGGTCACTTTCCCTAATCTCTGCGATAGGTTTCTTTGAAGTGCAACTTTCCCCTAGTACTACTTCCTATTCAGTTTCACAGTGGATGACCTCAGGCTCACTTTGGCTGAATTTGGAATACACACATTACCTGGCAGGCAGGCAGGCGGGCAGGCAGGCAGAGCAGTTTTTGTAGTGATGTGCTTTTTTAAGCACACACAAAATGAATGTTTTATATTTATTTAATATTTTAATTTTTTTAGTAAAGAATTTAGAAAGAAAGAAGAAACTAAATGGTTGAATAATAATTAAGAAGGGGGGAACGAAAGAACTAGGGATGGCGGAGAATTCCGCCCTGGATTTCAGTGAGGCCGAATGCACTGGCATTCGGCCCCCCGAAATCTGTGGCAGAACGGCCTGCCCCCCCCCTGCAGATTCCCCCCAGAACGAGACTTACCTGGGGCAGATGTTCCAGACGGCGGCGGCTCCGGCGGCGGCTCCGGTGGCGGTTCCGGCAGCAGCAGCTGGTCTTTCGACCAGCTGCTGCAGCCACCATTTGCATCCTGGTCTTTGCCGTGATAGGCTACATAAGTATTTATATAGCCTATCACAGCAAGCCAAGCTAAGGGGGGGGGAAAGGTGTACAGAAATGGCGGCGGCTACGGCGGCCGCCATTTGCGTTCCCTATTTTTCGCCATTTTAGTCTACATAAATATTTACATAGGCTATTACGGCGAAAAAAAAGGGGAATGCAAATAGCTCCCACTACTCTATTTGCGTTCCCCTTTTTTTCCGCCGTAATAACCTTTGTAAATATTTACATAGAAAACGGCGAAAAATAGGGAACGCAAATGGCGGCTGCCATAGCGGCCACCACTTGCATACACTTTTTGGGTTTTGGGGGGGTGTTGCCCAGCCGTGATAGGCTACGTAAATACTTATGTAGCCTATCACGGCAGCCTGGCTGGATGCAAATGGCGGCCACTACGGCAGCCGCCATTTGCATCCACAGCAGCCTGTCCGCAGCCGAAACTCTGGCTGTGGACGGGCCTGGCCGGCTGCTCCGTGGAGCCGACGCAGAGCGGAGCCGGCTGGGCAGGATTCTGGGGGGGAGGACCAGATTGCCTCCCCCGCATCGAGGATTCTGGGGGGAGGGACAGAGCGCCTCCCCCCCCACCGCGAATCAATTCTGCGAAAAGGTGACTTTCGTACATCCCTAGAAAGAACAAGCCAAGAAGAAGCTAAATGATAAAGTAAATGTTTCTTTTTCAATTAAGAATCTAGAGAAGAAAGAATCATAGGATCATAGACTAGTAGGGTTGGAAGGGGCCTATAAGACCATTGAGTCCAACCCCCTGCTCAGTGCAGGAATCCAAGTCAAGAAGAATTGAATGGAGAAGGACTGGGTAGGAAAGAATAAGAAGCTGCACACACAGACACCCCACAGATCTAACCAAACTTAACAAACAAATGTAGCCCTCTCAGTAACCCAAAGAACCCCCAGCACTCTGTCTCATGCTATGAACAAACACAGGCGTTTGCCAAAATATATACAGTATTCCCCCCCGCATACTTCCTCCACCACTGTCACTGATTGAACACTGCTGGGTCAAGCTCAGCCCTAATTTGGCCATTCGCCAAAGCTCACTCCCACCTCCTCCTTTCGCCTTCCCCCTTCCTCCCCCTCCGCCTCCCCCTCCCTGATCTTTCACAAGTTGATACATTTTGGAGACAGGCTGTCTGGGCTAATCAGAATGCATCAAAAGACCTCCGAATATATGAGGCAGACTGCGGCGCCTCATAAGTGACCCACTTCACTTTGGGGCACCTTGGTGCTGTTCTGATCTGACTTGTATCATGCCAAGGCACCTCCAAAGCAGCCCACTTTGCTTCATTATTCGGATTTTGTAGGGATGTCAGAGAATTCCGCCACGGATCTCAGTGAGGCCGAATGCCAGTGCATTTGGCCCCCCAAAATCCGTGGTGGAATGGCCTGCCACCCCCCCGCCACCCCCACGGATCCCCCCTGGGATGAGACTTACCTGGGGCAGATGTTCCAGATGGTGGTGGCTCCAGCGGCAGCTTCAGCAGTGGCAGCGGCTGGTCTTCCGAATGGCTGCCACCGCCATTTGCAGACTGTTCCCCCCCCCAGTCGTGATAGGCTACGTAAAGACTTACATAGCCTATCATGTCTGGGTTTAAAACAAAAAACAAAAAACGTATACGCAAATGGCGGCGGCTACAGCTGCCGCCACTTGCATTCCTTATTTTTGGCCGTCTTAGTCTACGTAAATATTTACGTAGACTAAGATGGTGAAAATAAATAACTCTCTCCCCCCAACATTATGATCTCAATCCAGATTGCTCTGTCCCTGCAGCTTGGGGGAACTTAAGAGGTGGAGATCCATTTTATTTCCACTGTGAAGACAAATTTTGTCCTCACACACAATAATCACACACACACACACACACACAATTCACATACTATTCTCACACACAAACACAGCCTAACAGTTGTCTACAGTAGTCTACTTCAATAGCCCAGGAAATATTTCATATTGGGAGATTAAAAATACAATAGATAGATAGATGATAGACAGACAGACAGCATACAACCCCTTCCCACAAACAGCAGACAGCCTCATCTGTCCATAGGCCTGATATTGTGACAGCACGTTTGAACACTTCTGAGAAGTTGGGATGTTCATACACATTCTGTAGCACCTCAGTACCTGTGCCTAATAACCATGTGCCCAATATTTCAGGTGCAGGCAGAGTTCTCATAGCCAATGACTACAGTGGTTTCAGAAACTCCTTCCTGCATTGACTGCAAGTTTTTTCCCTCTTTTGTTGAGCTTATTTGATGTGCAGGACTAATTGGCAAAGACACTATTTTTTTCTTGCTCATCTACATGTTCTCTGTTTTAATCTGTTATCTCATTTGTCTCTCTGTCTTATTTCACTCATTTGTGATGCCCTAAACCCCCCCCCTTCATGGATCACTGCCTTGTTGTGGCGAAGGGGCTTGCGTAACTCAGTGAAGCCATAAGCTATGCCATGCAGGGCCACCCAAGACGGACAGGTCATGGCGGAGAGTTCTGACAAAATGTGGTCCACTGGAGAAGGAAATGGCAACCCACTCCAGTATTCTTGCCAAGAAAACCCCATGGAACGTATCATAAGGCTAAAAGAGATGACGCTGGAAGATGAGCCCCTCAGGTCGGAAGGTGCCCAATATACACCTGGGGAAGAGCAGAGGGAATTTCCAAGTAGCGCCAGAAAGAGTGAAACAGCTGGGCCAAAGCCGAAAGGACACTCAGCTGTGGATATGTCTGGTGGTGAAAAGAAAGTCCGATGCTGTAAAGGACAATATTGTTTAGGAACCTGGAATGTCAGATCAATGAATCAAGGTAAGCTAGAGGTGGTCAAACATGAGATGGCAAGATTGAACATCGACATCTTGGGAATCAGCGAACTCAAATGGACAGGCATGGGCGAATTTAATTCAGGGGACCATCATATCTACTACTGTGGGCAAGAATCCCGGAGAAGAAATGGAGTAGCACTCATAGTCAACAAAAGGGTGGGAAAAGCAGTACTGGGGTACAATCTCAAAAATGACAGAATGATCTCAGTACAAATCCAAGGCAAACCATTCAACATCACAGTAATTCAAGTCTACGCCCCAACCACTGAGGCCAAAGAAGCTGAGGTTGATCGGTTCTATGAAGATCTACAACATCTTCTAGAACTAACACCAAAAAAAGATGTCCTCTTCATCATAGGGGATTGGAATGCTAAAGTAGGAAGTCAAAAAATCTCCGGGATAACAGGCAAGCATGGCCTTGGTGTACAAAATGAAGCAGGACAAAGGCTAATAGAGTTTTGCCAAGAGAACACGCTGAGCATAGCAAACACTCTTTTCCAACAGCACAAGAGGCGACTCTACACATGGACATCACCAGATGGTCGATATCAAAATCAGATTGATTATGTCCTTTGCAGCCAAAGATGGAGAAGCTCTATACAGTCAGTAAAACCAAGACCTGGAGCTGACTGTGGCTCAGATCATGAGCTGCTTCTTGCAAAACTTCAGCTAGCGGAGATGACAGTATTCCAGCAGAGCTACTTAAAATCCTAAAAGATGATGCTGTTCAAGTGCTGCACTCAATATGCCAACAAATTTCGAACACTCAACAGTGGCCACAAGACTGGAAAAGGTCAGTTTACATTCCAATTCCAAAGAAGGGCAATGCCAAAGAGTGTGCAAACTACCGTACAATTGCTCTAGGGATGTACGAAAGTCACCTTTTCACGGATTGTGTTCGTGGGGGGGGGAGGCACTCCATCCTTTCCCCCAGAATCCTCAACGGGGGGGAGGCGATCCGATCCTCCCCCCTGGAATCCTGCCCAGCCGGCTCTGCTCCGTGGCGGCTCCAAGGAGCAGCTGGCCAGCCAGGGCTGTCCACAACCGGATTTCCATTTGCATCCAGCCAGGCAGCCGTGATAGGCTATGTAAGAATTTAGGTAGCCTATCACGGCTAACCCCCCCCCCCGAAAAAAAACAGCATACGCAAATGTCGGCAGCTATGGCGGCCGCCATTTGCGTTCCCTATTTTTCGTCGTTCTAGCTAGGGATGGCAGAGAATTCCACCACGGATCTCAGTGAAGCTGAATGCCAGTGCATTCGGCCCTCCGAATTCCGTGGCGGAACGGCCTGCCCTCCCGCCCCCCCGTGGATCCCCCCCGGGACGAGACTTACCTGAGGCGGATCTTCCGGGTGGCAGCGGCTCCAGCGGCGGCTCCAGCGGCGGCGGCAGCAGCAGCGGCGGCTGGTCTTCCGCCCGGCTGCTGCCGCCACCATTTGCAGTCTTGTGTAAAAAAAAAAACAACAACAACGATGTGATAGGCTACGTAAAGATTTACGTAGCCTATCATGGCTGGGTTTAAAAAAAAACAACAACCCGTGTATGCAAATGGCGGCGGCTACGGCCGCCACCATTTGCATTCCTTATTTTTGGCCGTCTTAGTCTACGTAAATATTTACATAGACTATGACGGCGAAAATAAAGGGGAACGCAAATAGCGTAGTGGGCGCTATTTGCATCCCTTTTTGATTCGCCCTTTTAGCCTACATAAATATTTATGTAGGCTAAAACGGTGAATCAAAAAGGGACGCAAATAGCGCCTGCTACGCTATTTGCATTCCCCCTTATTTTTGCCATCATAGTCTACGTAAATATTTACACAGATTAAGACAGCCAAAAATAAGGAACTCAAATGGCAGTGGCCGTAGCCGCTGCCATTTGCGTATGTGGGTTTGTTTGTTTTTTCTCAGAGCCCTCCGCGGCCGGAAATCCGGCTGCGGATGGTTCTGGCCTGGCTGGGCCTGGCCGGCTGCTCCACAGAGCTGCCACAGAGCACAGCCGGCCGTGGAGGATTCCGGGGGGGAGGGACGGAATGCCTCCCCCCCCCCACCATCAACATAATCCGCGGAAAGGTAAGTGACTTTCGTACATCCCTAGTTCTAGGCTATGTAAATATTTACGTAGGCAATTATGGCGAAAAATAAAAGGGAACCGCAAATAGCGTAGTGGGCGCTATTTGTGTTTCTTTTTTTTTCGCCATGAAAGCCTACGTAAATATTTATGTAGGCTAAAACAGCGGGGAGGGGGAAAGAACGCAAATAGTACCTACTACGCTATTTGCGGTTCCCTTTTTTTTCCTCCGTAATTGCCTACGTAAATATTTACGTAGGCTAGAATGGCGAAAAATAGGGAATGCAAATGGCAGCTGCCGTAGCCACTGCCATTTGTGTACACGTTTTTTGGGGGGGAGTTAGCCGTGATAGGCTACGTAAATTCTTACGTAGCCTATCACGGCTGCAAAGACGCCAATGGCGGCCGCAAAACCGGATTCTAAAGAATCCGGCCTCACTGAAATCTGTGATGGAATTCTCTGCCATCCCTAAATTGCGCTCATTTCACATGCCAGCAAGGTTATCTCAAAATCCTACAAGCTAGGCTTCAGCAGTATGTGAACCAAGAACTACCAGAAGTACAAGCTGGGTTTCAAAGAGGCAGAGGAACTAGAGATCAAATTGCCAACATTTGCTGGATCATGGAGAAAGCAAGAGAATTCCAGAAAAACGTCTATTTCTGCTTCATTGACTACGCTAAAGCCTTTGATTGTGTGGATCACAACAAACTGTGGCAAATTCTTAAAGAGACGGAAGAACCAGATCACCTTACCTGTCTCCTGAGAAACCAGTACGAGGGTCAAGAAGCAACAGTAAGCACCAGAGATGGAACAACCGAGTGGTTCAAAATTGGGAAAGGAGTACGACAAGGCTGCATATTGTCGCCCTGCTTATTTAACTTATATGCAGAGTACATCATAAGAAACGCCGGGTTGGATGAATCACAGGTTGGAATTAAGATTGCCGGGAGAATTATCAACAACCTCAGATACGCAGATGATGCCACCCTAATGGCAGAAAGTGAAGAGGATCTAAAGAGCCTGTTGTTGAGGGTGAAAGTGGAGAGTGCAAAAGCTGGTTCGAAACTCAACATTAACAAAACGAAGATCATGGCATCTGGCCCCATCACTTCCTGGCATATAGAAGGGGAAGAAATGGAAGCAGTGACAGATTTTATTTTCTTGGGCTCCAAGATCACCACAGACGGTGACTGTAGCCATGAAATTCAAAGACGCTTGCTCCTTGGGAGGAAAGCTATGGCAAACCTAGACAGCATAGTAAGAAGCAGAGGCATTACCTTGCCGACAAAGGTCCGCATAATCAAAGCTATGGTTTTCCCAGTAGTAAAGTATGGCTGTGAGTAGGGATGTACGAAAGTCACTTACCTTTTCGATGGGGTGATTCGCGGTGGGGGGGCACTCTGCACCTCCCCCCGAAATCCTGATCTGGCCACCTCCGCTCCGCAGTTTCCGCAGAGCCGCCAGCCAGGGCTGCCCGCCGCCGGACATCTGGCCGCTGGGCAGCCTTCCAGGAAAAAAAACAGCATATGCAAATGGCGGAGGCTACGGCAGCCGCCATTTGTGTTCCCTTTTTTTCACTGTTTTAGCCTACGTAAATATTTACGTAAGCTATTATGGCGAAAAAAAGGGGAATGCAAATAGCACCCACTACGCTATTTGCGTTCCCCTTTTTTTTGCCGTAATAGACTATGTAAATATTTACATAGGCTAAAACAGCGAAAAAATTTAATGCAAATTGCGGCCGCCGTAGCCACCGCCATTTGCATACGCTGTGGGGGTTTTTTTTAGCTTGCCATTATAGGCTATGTAAATACTTACATAGCCTATCACAGCAACCTGGCCGGACACAAATGGCGGCCGCTACGGCAGCTGCCACTTGAGTCCGCAGCAGCTGGCCGAGAGACCAGCTGTCACCGCTGGAGCCACCGCTGGAGCCGCTGCCACCGGAACATCTGTCCCAGGTAAGCTTCGTCCTGGGGGGAATTCTGCGGGGGCGCGGGGGGTGGGAGGCCGTTCCGCCATGGGTTTTGGGGGGCCGAATGCACTGGCATTCGGCCTCACTGAAATCCGTGGTGGAATTTTCCGCCATCCCTAGCTGTGAGAGCTGGACTATAAGGAAGGCTGAGCGCCAAAGAATTGATGCCTTCGAACTGTGGTGCTGGAGAAGACTCTTATGAGTCCCCTGGACTGCAAGGAGGCCAAATCAGCCAATCCTAAAGGAAATCAACCCTCACTGCTCATTGGAAGGACAGATACTGAAGCTGAAGCTCAAATATTTTGGCCACCTAATGCGAAGAGAAAACTGTCTGGAAAAAACCCTGATGCTGGGAAAGAGTGAAGGCAAAAGGAGAAGGAGACGGCAGAGGATGAGATGGCTAGATAGCATCACCGATGCAATGAATATGAAATTGAGCACACTCCAGGAGAGAGCTCAGGACAGGAAGGCCTGGCGTGCTGTGGTCCATGGGGTCACGAAGAGTCAGACACGACTTAACGACTGAACAACAACAACAATTCCCAAAGCTTTAACTTTGCAGAAGTCATATAGGTAGCATTAACCAATCTTGCAGGAGGTAGATTGAGTGGGATGGGAGGAAAGGAAACCCATGCTGAACTATATGTAACATGGACACAGACTGTGTGTTCACCCTGCTCTTGAAATCAATGCAGAGGTTCCATTTTTAAAACTAGACTTGGATGTATCTCTCTGCAATTATAAGTTCAGGTTGGACAACTTGTTCAGCCTGAATAAAAATATCGACAAGGAAACAGATTTATCTAGGCTCTTACCAGGCTGTTCGATGTATCAAGTCAGAATGCTGGCTCACCTTAAGGCTGATTAGTGAGGAGGGGTTTGTTTAAAAAAAAAACCCACCTAAACAAAATACAACTCTGCTTTGCAGAGTGACTGCAGCTTACATGAAGCAGGTATTTGCCACTAGAGATCACAGAATGTTTAAGAACTAAGAGATAAAACTATGCAGGATTGTCCTAAAGAGATGGGAAAGAGGGCAATATCTGTTACGTTGTGGCCAACCCCAGAAGGTGAGAAACGGGTGGTGGGGTGAGGGAGTTGCTAGCTCCCCAAGGCCAACAAGAGCCCATGGAGGAAACTGGAGGAATCTTCAAAGGAACCTCCAGCTCTGGGCTTAATAGTAACTTAATAGTAACTAGGGTGCTTTCAGTTGGACCAGGGGAGGCTGGTGGCTTCAACTGTGGTGGGGTGGAACGTTCAGTCTGGGGTTTAGTTACAACCAGACAGAACTCTAAAGGAGCTATCCAAGGTGCTGAACTCTATCCCCAAAATGGGCCCGGCACCATGGATAGCTCCTTTAGAATTCTGGCTGGTTCTGATTGAACACAGAATGAAGCCACCAACTTCCACTGGGGAGAGAGAGAGAGAGAGAGAGAGAGAGAGAGAGAGAGAGGTTGGAATAAAGTAGCACAACAGCGAAGCAACAAGGAGCCTCTGGATCCACTGTGGGTGCCATCAGTCTTACGGCAAAATGTATAAGAAAGCGAGACAGACTAAACTCAGAGTATTCAAAAAATGTATTTTAGGGATGTCAGAGAATTCCTCCACGGATCTTGGTGAGGCTGAACGCCAGTGCAGTCAGCCCCCCGAAATCTGTGGCAGAACGAAGCCCCCCGCCCCCCCAACCCACAAAAGGCGCGTGAAACGGGACACTTACCTGGTGCCGTTCGCACTGCTTTGCGAATGGCGGCCGCGTCTGTGGCTGCCATTCGCTTCCCTATTTTTGCCATGATAGGGTACGTAAATATTTTTGTAGCCTATCATGTTGATACAAGTAAGTATCAACATGATAGGCGAGTGCTCCACAAGCGAGTGCTCCACACCAGTAAAAATCACTTCACAGAACATACTTCTGGTGGGGGTTGGAGGGAATGTCATCTGACTGGCATAGAATCATAGAATCATAGAATAGTAGAATCATAGAATAGTAGGGTTGGAAGGGGCCTACAAGGCCATCGAGTCCAGCCCCCTCCTCAATGCAGGAATCCAAGTCGGAGCATCCCTGACAGGTGGCTGTCCAGCCTCGTCTTGAACGCCTCCCGTGTGGGAGAACCCACCGCCTCCTTAGGTACTTGCTTCCATTGTCGTATTGCTCTAACAGTCAGGGAGTTTTTCCCAATGTTCAGCCAGAATCTGGCTTCCTGTAACTTGAGCCCATTATTCCGTGTCCTGCACTCTGGGATGATCGAGAAGAGATCCTGGCTTTCCTCTCTGTGACAACCTTTCAAGTACTTGAAGAGTGCTATCCTATCTCCCCTCAGTCTTCTCTTCTCAAGGCTAAACATGCCCAGTTCTTTCGGTCTCTCCTCACAGGGCTTTTTTTCCAGTCCCCTGATCATCTTTGTTGCCCTCCTCTGAACCCTCCCCAGCTTGTCTGCATCCTTCTTAAAGTGTGGCGCCCAGAACTGGACACAGTACTCTAGATGAGGCCTAACCAGTGCCGAGTCGAGGGGAACTAGGACTTTATGTGATTTGGAAGCTATGCTTCTATTAATGCGGCGCAATATAGCATTTGCCTTTTTTGCAGCCACATCTCATTGTTGGCTCATATTCAGCTTGTGATCTACAACAATTCCGAGAACCTTCTTGCTTGTAGTGGTGTTGAGACAAGTATCCCCCATCTTGTTTCTTTGGTTTCTTTTCCCTAAGTGCAAAACTTGGCATTTATCCCTATTGAATGTCATTCTGTTGTTTTCTGCCCAGCGCTCCAGCCTATCAAGATCACTTTGATTTCTGTTTCTATCTTCCAGGGTATTAGCTATCCCATGCAATTTTGTGTCATCTGCAAATTTGATCAGCATTCCCTGCACCTCCTCACCCAAGTGATTAATAAAAATGTTGAAGAGCACTGGGCCTAGGACTGAGCCCTGCTTGTTACCTCTCCCCAGTTTGAGAAAATCCCATTGATCAGCACTCCTTGAGTCCCATTCTGTAGCCAACTGTGGACCCACCTGAGAGTTGTTTCATCTAGCCCACTTTGAGCTAGTTTGCTAATCAGGATATCATGGGGCAATTTGTTGAGAGCTTTGCTGAAGTCGAGGTATATTATGTCCACAGCATTCCCACAGTCCACAAGGGAGGTGACCTGATCAAAAAATGAGATCAGATTCATCTGGCAGGATTTGTTCTTGATAAATCCATGTTGGCTTCGATTAATCACTGCATTGTTTTCAAGGTCCTTACAGATAGATTGCTTTATGACCTGCTCCAGAATTTTCCCAGTGATTGATGTCAGACTGACTGCTCTGTAGTTCCCAGGTTCCTCCTTTTTGCTCTTTTTGAAGATAGGGACAACATCAGCCCTCCTCCAGTCATCTGGCACTTCACCCATCCTCCAGGATTTCTCAAAGAGAATAGACAGTGGTTCTGAGAGTTCTTCTGCCAGTTCCTTTATGACTCTAGGATGCAGTTCATCTGGCCCTGGAGATCTGAACTCATTCAAAGTAATGAGGTGTTCCTTGGCCTATCGATCTCATGCTGCAATCCTGCCCCTTCAACCTTTGCCAGGGGGCTCATAGACCCTCTTTCAGGAGAAGACTGAGCCAAACTAGGAATTGAGCACTTCTGCCTTTTCTTTGTCATCTGTTATCATTTTGCCATCCTCATTTAATAGTTGAACCACCATTTCTTTTCTCTGTCTTTTACTCTGAACAAAGCCTGTTTGTTGCTTTTAGCCTCCCTCACTAACCTCAGCTCATTCCCAGCTTTAGCTAGCGATGTCAGAGAATTCCACCCGAATTTTAAATGGGATTGAATTCTGACAAATCCGGTCTGTGGAATCCTCTTCGCAATGGGGCGGCCCGGTCAACCTGGACCAGAGTTCATGCGGACCTTTTTTTTTTTGTCCGCCAAATGGCAGATTTTATGAAAATAATTATGAAAATAAATCCATAAATCGGAAATGGAGGAAGAAGAACGCAAACAGCTTTACCCTTTTTACGAGGCATTTTCCCGAGGCTTTCTTTTGCTGGGGCTGAGTCACGAAGTCCATGGAAATCCTCCATCTTTTCTGTTTATTGTCTGTGGAGGTGAGGTGAGGTCAGGTCAGGTCCGATGAGGTGAGGTCAGGTCCGGTGAGGTCAGGTCAGGTGAGGTCAGGCAGGACAGGTCCACTGAGGTCAGGTGAGGTGAGGTCAAGTGAGGTGAGATCAGGTCCAGTGAGGTCAGGAGAGGTGAGGTGAGGTCAGGACAGGTCCACTGAGGTCAGATGAGGTGAGGTGAGGTCAGGTGACTGGAAATTACATGGGGAATCCCCACAAAGGGCTTTACCCTTACGGAGATGGACAGCAGGCACGCGAAAAGGATTTTTTGATGGTACTTATGGAATTAGTTGTGTAAGTTCGGGGAGCTGGAAAAAAAACGGGGGAATCTGGGACGTGCAGATGGTGGAACGGGACAGCCCTCAGCTCTGCAGAATCCTCACGGAGCGGACCCGCTCTGTGAGGATTCCGGGGGGGAGCAACGGATCGCTTCCCCCCCCATGGATTCCCTACCAGAACAGACGGTGGGGAATCCGTACATCCCTAGCTTTAGCCTTCCTAACACCATCCCTGCAATTCTGTGCTACCTGCTTGTACTCTTCCTTTGTTGCTTGGCCTTTCTTCCACTTCCTATACATGTCTTTTTTTTGTTTTCAGGTCATCTCTAAGCTTTTATGAAGCCACATGGGCTTCTTCTGTTGTCTTCCACCCTTTCTTCTTTTTGGAATTGTTTGTAATTGCACCTTTAGAATTTCCTTTTTTGAAAACTCCCACCCATCTTGGACTCCTTTTCTCCCTAGAGTCGCTTGCCATGGGACCTGACTTATCATTGTTCTGAGTTTATTAAAATTGGCTTTCCTAAAATCCAGGGTACGGGTTTGGCTACATGCAGCTTTTGCTTCCTTTAGAACCAAGAACTCAAGTACAACATGGTCGCTTTCCCCCAGAGTTCCCGTAACTGCTACTTGATCCACTAAGTTATCTCTGTGGGTTAGGATAAAGGAGGAACCTGGGAACTACAGACCAATCAGTCTGACATCAATCCCTGGGAAAATTCTGGAGCAGATCATAAAGCAATCCATCTGGAAGCACCTTGACAACAATGCCGTGATTACTCGAACCAACATGGATTTGTCAAAAACAAGTCCTGCCAGAAAAATCTGATCTCATTTTTTGATCAAGTCACCTCCCTTGTAGACCGTGGGAATGCTGTAGACATCATATACCTTGACTTCAGCAAAGCTTTCGACAAAGTGCCCCATGATATCCTGATGAGCAAACTAGCTCAAAGTGGGCTAGATGAAACAACGATCCGGTGGATCCACAGTTGGCTACAGAATCGGACTCAAAGAGTGCTTATCAATGGGACCTTCTCAAGCTGGGGAGAGGTAACGAGTGGGGTACCGCAGGGCTCAGTCCTGGGCCCAGTGCTCTTCAACATTTTTATTAATGACTTGGAGGAGGAGGTGCAGGGAATGCTGATCAAATTTGCAGATGACACAAAATTGGGAGGGATAGCTAATACTTTGGAAGACAGAAACAAAATTCAAAGTGATCTGGATAGACTGGAGTGCTGGGCAGAAAACAACAGAATGGCATTTAATAGGGACAAATGCCAAGTTCTGCACCTAGGAAAAAGAAACCAAATGCACAGTTACAAGATGGGGGATACGTGGCTCAACCACACTACGAGCGAGAAGGATCTTGGAATTGTTGTCGATCACAAGCTGAATATGAGCCAACAATGTGATGTGGCTGCAAAAAAGGCCAATGCTATTTTGGGCTGCATTCATAGAAGCATCGCTTCCAAATCCCGGGAAGTACTAGTTCCCCTCTACTCAGAACTGGTTAGGCCTCATCTGGAGTACTGTGTCCAGTTATGGGCACCACACTTTAAGAAGGATGCAGACAAACTGGAGAGGGTTCAAAGGAGGGCAACAAAGATGATCAGGGGACTGGAAACAAAGCCCTATGAAGAGAGACTGAAAGAACTGGGCATGTTTAGCCTTGAGAAGAGAAGACTGAGGGGAGATATGATAGCACTCTTCAAGTACTTGAAAGGTTGTCACAGAGAAGAAGGCCAGGATCTCTTCTTGATCATCCCAGAGTGCAGGATACGGAATAATGGGCTCAAGTTACAGGAAGCCAGATTCCGGCTGAACATCAGGAAAAACTTCCTGAGTGTCAGAGCAATACGACAATGGAACCAATTACCTGGGGAGGTGGTGGGCTCCTCCACACTGGAGGCCTTCAAGACGAGGTTGGACAGCCATCTGTCAGGGATGCTCTGACTTGGATTCCTGCATTGAGGAGGGGGTTGGACTCGATGGCCTTGTAGGCCCCTTCCAACCCTACTATTCTATGATTCTATGGATCAAGTCAAGGATAGCCAATCCTCTAGTTCCTTCCTCAATTTCTGTAGGAGGAAGTTATCCACCACACAAGTCAGGAATCTCTTGGAGGGGCCATGTTTTGCAGAATTTGTCTCCCAACAGATATCGGGGAAATTGAAGTCCCCCATTACTACTACATCATGCTTCCTTGAAACATTGGCTATTTGCTTTTCAAAAGTTTCATCCTCATCTTCTCCTTGATTGGTGGCCGGTAGTAGACTCCGACCACCAGGTTCCTTTTATTCTTTGCTCCATTTATTTTAACCCAGATGCTCCTGATGGGGCTACCAAGCTCATCCTCCTGTATTTCTGTACAGAGATATGTATGTTTAACATATAGTGCAACCCCACCTCCCTTTCTGTTCCTCTTGTTCCTTTTGAACAAGTTATATCCTTCAACTGCTGTATTCCAGTCATGGGAGTCATCAGTCTCAGTTACACCTATCAAGTCATAATTTCCCTCCTGTATGAAGAGTTCAAGTTCGTTCTGTTCATTTCCCATACTCTGGGCATTAGTGTGTAGACATCGAAGACCATGTGCTTCATAGTCTGGCTTTCTTCCTACATGTGTCTGAAGACTATTATTGCGTGCTATTAGAGCTGTTCTCTCCGTTGCAGTGCATGTGCCTATGTCCATTGTTACCCCCAACTTTACGTCTCCCTCCCCCATAGGTTTCAGTTTAAAGCCCTCCTGATGAAGTTCTTCATGCTGTGGCCAGACACATTCTTCCCAGCCTTTGTGAGGTGGATATAATAGGGTATCTATCTATCTATCTATCTATCTATCTATCTATCTATCTATCTATCTATCGAGAGGTAGATGTAAAGCGGCACAACAGCAAAGCAACAAGGAGGCTCTGGATGTATATGTGTAAATCTATATATCTGTATCAATTTAAATACATATCTCAGTCCATACCTTTGGGCGAACTGGGGTCCTAATCTCGATTTCTCATGGTATGATGTGGCTTTACACTAAGGGAGCTTCCAGATGAGGCTTTTGTTGTGCAATTGCCTTACCTCATTCATGGAATTTTGCAGGGGAGGGGGGTTTCAAGCATTTGTAAACACACACCCTCCATGGTTTCCCACTGCTTCTTCCTTTTTTTTCTTCCCACAGAAAATCCATTGAGGGAAAGACAGAATAGCTGCACAACGTCTTTCAAATGGCAGCGCTGGGAAACCTCCATCTGCAAGTAGGGATGGGCGGATCACTTACCCCATTCTGCAGGGGGGGGTCCGCAGGGGGGGAGGCAATCCCTCCCTCCACCTGGAATCCATCCAGGCCGGCTCTGCTCCGCGGTGATCCTGTGGAGCCGGCCGCTGGCTCCGCAGCACTGGCGATATGGCCGCCCACCATTGCCATGCCGTATCGCTGTGCTAAGTCCGGATGCAAATGTGCCATTGCTTCCCTGTTTTCCCTGTTTGCTTCCCACTGTGCCATGTACTTCCCTGTTTTCACACAATAGGCTACACAAATTATATTTATGTCAATATTTGCATAGCCTATAGCATGAAAACAGGGACACAAATGGCGTAGTGGACGCCATTTGCGTCCGGACTTAGCACAGCGATACGGCACAGCAATGGTGGCCGGCTGTATTGCCAGCACTGCAGAGCCGGCAGCCAGCTCCGCAGGATCACCACATGGAGGAGCTGGCCTGGACGGATTCTGGAGGGGCACAGAGGTGAGTGCTCCGTTCCGCCACGGACCCCAATGGGGCCGGACTCTTGGAATCCAGCCTCATTGGGGTCTGTGGTGGAATTCTCTGCCATCCCTATCTGCAAGTCTCCTCAGTCAGGTACTTGGTCCAAGCAACCCTGTACTGCCTCCTGCAACTGACAGAGTGAAGGCTTTTTCTTTCCCAGTCTTGCCAAGCATGACCCCCGTCACCAGAGATGCCAAAGGAATATGGGACCTTTTGCGTGCAAAGCAGGTGCTCTGCTACTGAGCTACAGGCCTGCAACCCCTCCCCTTATATTTATTTATTCCCTACCATTTTACCGAGGGCCTCAAGATGGCTTGCAATAAAATACCACATGAAACCAACAAGAGCATAAAGACGAGAGTACACAAGCAGTGGATGAAACAAGTGAGGCTGCTAACTAACCAAACCAAAAAAAATCAGACAAAAGCAACAGAAAGAGAATGTAAAAGGGTCCCAGATATTGTTAAAAGTCACGTGAATGAACTGGATGGACTTAGCCTGGTGCTGGAAAGGTAGCAAGGAAGGTGCCAAGTGCACATATCTGGGTGCCACCAGAGAAGGCCCCCTCTCTCCGGCAGAAACCGGCCTCACCTCCGAATGGGCAGGGGGGGAGCATCAGAAGAAGAGGCTCTGAGGAGAATCTGGCTGGTAGGCTGGTTCATAAGGGGAAAGGCTGACTCAGGTAGGGATGTACGAAACACCTACCTGGCTCCGCGCCAGGCAATCCGCAGTGGGGGAGAAGCGCTCCGTCCCTCCCCCCAGAATCCTCAACGGAGGGGAGACAATCTGGTCCTCCCCTCCGGAATCCTGCCTGGCTGGCTCCACTCCGCGGCCAAGCCGCAGAGCCGCCGGCCAGCTCCGGCTGCCCATAGCCGGACATCCAGCCGCTGGGCAGCCCTGCAGGAACGCAAATGGCGGCTGTTGTAGCCACCGCCATTTGCGTCCCTGTATTGAGCCGTGATAGGCTACCTATCATGGCAGGGGGAAAAACCTCAGCCGCCATTTGCGTACGCTGGGTTTTTTTCCCCCTGCCGTGGTAGGCTACATAAATACTTACATAGCCTATCACAGCCTCCGCAGGGACGCAAATGGCGTCCCTGCATTAGCCATGATAGGCTACGTAAGTATTTACGTAGCCTATCACGGCTATGAAGAGGAGGAAGCGAATGGCGGCCGCAGGACGGCCGCCATTCGCAAAGCAGCACAGACGGGAGCAGGTAAGTGCTCCGTTTCGCGCACCTTTCGTTGGTTGGGGGTGCGGGGGCTTTGTTCCATGACGGATTTCAGGGGCCGAATGCACTGGCATTCAGCCTCACCGAGATCCGTCACGGAATTCTCTGACATCCCAAGACTCAGGTCCCAGGATATTTAAGGCGTTAAAGGCCATGGCCAGAAAACAACCTGACAGTCATTAGAAATGTTTTAACACAGGCGTAATATGTTCTTGGCAGTCAGCTGCAGTTTACAGTAGTAACGGATGAAGCTGTTGGTTTCACTTTCTCCCACATTTGAGGTTTCTTTTTTAAAAAATAGATAAATAAACCTCAAGTTCTTTCCATCCTGTTTATGGAGAAATTTGCAAATTTTGGAAAGCTCTTTTTAAAAAATGAACTGAACAAAATTCTTGCCCATCTGCACTGGCCAAATTACATTGGCGCAGATATTCCTGGCATGGACAGGACCATGTTGTGCCTGTCTGCCACGTGCATCTCAAAGATAAGGAGCCTGTCAGAAAGAAAAGAGGTGGCCGCCCCACTTCAACACCACAAACGTGGCTGAATGCACAGGGATTCATTTCACACCCAGACTTTTAAGACCTGAGCACTCAAAGCCCCCTGCCCAGATAAACATATCTGTCAGTTTCACGTTCCCCCACATTTGGGTTTTTTTTTTTCTGTCCACTTTATGAAGAAAAGTGCGAATGTTTGTAAGTTCTTATCAAAACGTGAACGAGATGAAATTCTCACCCATACCAACTGCCCATCTCCTTCTTTATTTGCCGTGGTTTTCAATGTAATTGTGCAGGATGGGAATGGGAGTTATTCTGGATCAGTCAATGTGCTTTAAGAAGGACATTGACAAGTTGGGGCATGTCCAGAGAAGAGCAACTAGGATGTTGAGGGTCCAGAAACCAAGTCCTATGAGGAACGATTGAAAGAGCTGGGTAGGGTAAACCTGGAGAAGAGAAGGTTAAGGGGAGACATGATAGCGGTCTTCCGAGATCTGAAAGGGTGCCATGCAGAAGATGGAGCTGACTTGTTCCCTGTTGCTCCAGAGGGCAGGACTTGAACCAGTGGTTGGAAATTGCAGGGAAGCAGATTTCAGCTTAACATCAGGAGAAAATTCCTAACCGTGGGAGCCGTTCAGCAGTGGACCAGACTGCCTCAGGAGGTGGTGGGTACTTCTTCACTGGAGGTATTTAAGCAGAGGCTGGATGACTGTCAGGGATGCTGTAGCTGCACCCTATGTGGCACAGCCTTCACTAAGCAGGGGGTGGACTAGATGATCTCCAAAGTCCTTTCCGACTCTATGATTCTATGATTCTAGTGCAGAATATGAAGGTGTGGTCTTTCACAGATATCACAAGAACTGGGGAACATGGGCGTATGGCTGTCCCTGTGTCATACCAGTAGGGATGGCACAGGCAGCCGATTCAGTCTGGGAATCCAACGGAACTGCCCCTGCCCGCACCCCCAAGCCCTGCTCACTGAGCCCCTGCCTCTTCTTGCCCCCTGCCTGTGCTTGGTGAATGGCCTGCACTCACCTCGGCGGCCTCAGCAAGCTTTGTGGCTGCCATTTTTTGAGAAATAAAATGGCGATCGCAAAAATATGCATCTTTGTGCACACAAAAACTCGCATTTTATGAATGCGCATATTTGCATATGTGCGAAAGTGTGCATTTTTAAAAACGTACAATTTTGCATACTTACAGATGTGCACCTTTGAAAATGCACATTTTGCACATGGGAATATGCACATTTGCAGAAATGCGCATTTTCGCGCATACAAAAGCATGCGCATTTTTGCAATCCCCATTTTAGTTTTTTTAAAAAATGGTGACCGCGGAGCACGATGAGGCCTCTGGGGTGAGTGCAGGCTGCTTGTCGAGTGTGGGAGGGGCTCGAGCATGGCCTGGGGACCAGCGAGTGGGGGCATGGGCTGAGCAGGCGTCCGGAGAACCTGGACGGGGGTGAGTTCACACATCCCTACACACTGGTGCAGCGAATGCCAAATTTGCTCTTGAGCTGCTGTGGGAAGGTGACTTTAAAAAGGAATGGATTGGGGGTGCATGGCTTTGTTTGCTGGCTAAGGGAACTGGGCCACTGTCTCCCTTTGCTCACCCCACAGCCCCCATTGTGCACTGGTGGAGGTTCTCTTGCCCATGCCCACCCCGGAGTCAGCAGGTAAAAAATAAAATGAAGCAACAGCTGTTCTCCACCCCTCCTGGCCTCTGTGAGGGAAGAGAAGTGTACTGAACATTAACCACATCTTGACAACTGAAAGAACACCTGGACAATAGACGCATTCTTGTGAATAAAGCAGTAGCAACCCAGCTGTTACTGTTGGGTTTGTTTTTTACATGTGGTCCCCCAAAGAATGGTGATTTCCCCCCCACACACACACACTCCCAATAAAATTGCTTTTCAGCCCGCCAGCTCCAGAAGCAGGAGAGGGAAAAGTATGTGTGAATGAGATCTCCTCCTTGTTTCAGCAGCTCCTGTCATGATTTCTTTTTTAAGCCCTAACCCAGAGACAGCAGGGGGGGGTGGACTGGGATTTATCAGGGTGGGGGGGCATTTATTTAGGTGAACACCTTGCATCAGGGGCTCTCCAAAGTCTGAGTCTCAACACCATTTGGAAACATCATAAGACACTTATCTGTCTGAGGCTGGGCTTCAGGCTTGAGGGTTAAGTCAGCAACACACAGTTTAACTTGAGCCAAGGCTCAGCAGATTGCCAGGTTTGGGGTGGGGGTGGGTGTCGCTGTGCTTGTAGCAGCAAATTGTCATGCAAAGATTCAGCAGACAAATGTAACCTGGCATGGAGAGGTTCACTTGCTAAGTTTCTGTGCACCTCAGTTCCCATTACAAGCACAGGCGCAGGGCAAGGGAAAAAGGTTGGCAACCCTATTCCCATAACATGTGGAGTGTTAAAGGAGCAAGTGCCTGTGAGTTTGTGCCTGGTACCTGGCCCACATGCAAACTCCAGATGGGGAAGAACAAGCTGGACTTCAAAAACCCAACCATCTCTGCGAGGCCGAGACTGACAAATGCATGCGTCCCAGGAGAAGTACAAGGCGTGTTTCGTTTGTGTGTGGCAAAGGGGAATATACGGTGCTCAGAGGCAAGCCCCCGAAAAGCATGTTATTCTCCCAATGTTGGTTCTGCATTTCTGCAACCACTCGCCTGCGGAGGTTATTGGCAAATCTCTCTCCTGTTGGCTGATATCATGACTGGATTTATCATTCTTCCCAAGGCCCTGGTTACTGTAGCAACCGAGACTTACACAACCTTTAACTAACAAGACAGGCCAACTTGAAACAGGTACATGTTAATGAGGGGCGGTCATGGAATTATTAAGGGATGTTCATGTCCGTTTGCAGCGTCTGGGCCATTTCAACAAGGAATTAAATCTCAACACCACCGTGAGTGATGCGTAACCTCCCTCGCGGACGGTATGTAAAGGAAAGACACGGAGAAGGGAAAACACCAACAGACCAGGCGGAGGGCAGGAGCCAGATGCCCGACGTTCTAAGGAAGCCTTCACCTACCTGGTGCCTTCCAGATGTGTTGGACTACAACTCCCAGCATCCCCAGCCAGCTAGTCCAACACATCCGGAGGGCACCAGGTTGGGGGAGGCTGTCCTAGGGCATGGCCCAGACATTCAGGCCTTCAGCAGGGTGGGAACTGGCGAATGCCCAGTGCCACGTTGGTCATGGGTGAGCTGGGTGAATCATACATTCACATTTGAGGAGGAATGACCACCCCCTAGGCATGGGCAACACCAGTGGCAGCTCCAGGTTTGGGAGAGGCAAGGCACCCTCTCTGGGCCCCCTCCCTCAGTGCGTCGATCTCACCACCATCATCTCTGGCGGGTCTTGCTCATGATCCTCTGTCTCGCTGTTGCTTGGCAGGCCGAGAGCCAGTGAGCAAGTTGGCAGTCGCATCTACTTCTCCTCCATCTCACCACCACCACCACAATCTGGGCCAGAGTGAGAGGCAGGTGAATGAGCAGGTTGCAATGATGAGGCCTTCACAGGTGCCCAACCATGTCTAGCGCTGATGCCTGCCCTGGGCAACACCTCCCCCAGGCTGGATTTGTCACTGGGGTCAACTAACATCTTTTCCAAGCCAGATCACACCCTATCACCCTCCTAATGACATCTTCAAGTATCTAATGGGGTCTGATCTTTTCCCTAGGTCCCCCCATGAGCCCTCATCCCTCCCCCTACCTCCCCCCTCCTGCCAACCAGATTGCTGCTGGAACAGTGGGTACTACCAAGATCTTCCCCCTCCCTCATTGCCTGGTTCCAGCATCCCTTCCTCCTTGGAATCCAGAATGCTGTTACAGCAGCATCCCAGGCCCCAGTGACCAGGGAAACTATAGTTTGGTTTCCAAGCCAGAGAAAAAATATGGACCGGGGTAGTCACCTTGGACTGGAGGTGAGCCTGACGGGTCACTGAGGTTTGTATTCTGAACCAGAGAATTATGAATCTCTGGGATGTCACTACCACTCTCTGGCTTCTCTGGATCCCTGATCAGGTGATGATGTGTGCTGTGATACTCCTCAACTCTTTGCAGGATGTGAACAGCCAGCTTATCATCTGCAGAGGCTTTTTGCTACCTGGCCTTCTTCCCTAGAAGAAGGCCACCTTCTCCTGTAGTCCAGTGTAGTAACCTGTCCCGAGCTGGCCATACAACCTGCAGGTTGTACTTGTAGTCGGGTGCCGGAAAGGCAGGGGTTCCTTCAGCAAAGGCCCTCTTCCTGACCTTTGATTCCCATCTCCCTTCTCCTCCAGACATGTTTCCTTGGACAACTATCCCAGCCTTGGCCTGCTCAGTAACACTAATAGTCTCTCTGTCTCCACTGAAGCTGGCATCAAGATGGATCACACTGTCTAGAGATGTGTGAACCTTCCACCCTGCCACCCAGAACATTTGCAGTTGCTTGGGGTTTTGTCTCCTTTGCTCCCCTCAAAATAGGTTTCGGCCAAACTCTCTCCTTTTCACCCCTGTCCTGTCTCCAGTCCTCTAGCATTTAATGGCCTTCTTGGTCCCATGGTTTAACATGTGTTGCAACTTTTGAGGGCCTGTGGGCACGTTTGGCAATTTGAGAAACTGTTCTGGCACCTGCACAAGATGGCTGCTATGGAAGGCACATAGGGTGGCCACTTCTGAATTGCCAAAGAAGAGGATAAAAGAGGACACCCAGTTGCACAAAAATAGCAGATGCTAATTTATAGGCATAGATGCAAACTTTGAGATAATTCTTATAACTTAAATAGAAATGCAGTGTCCATGTCACCGTTGTGGGGAAGACTGTGACTACGTAAACTGTGCGCCTGGCCTGCTTGCTCAATCTCCTGCCCAGGTGATAATTGTGGATGGACAACTTCAAGGCCCCTCTGTTCTCCCTTCTGATGGCTCTTTTTGGCCTGGGCACCCCTCCAAATAGAGCACAGTCCCTTGGCAGCCCTTCAAACAGAGCGCTGTTCACTGGAGGCTGGGGTCTCCGATGTCGGTGGGGCGATAAATCTACTCTGGGTTTCAGTCAGAACCACTCAGAACTCTCAAGGAGCTCTCCAAGGTATGGAGCTCCCTGGATAGGGATCCCTTTCTGATTCTCTGACCCACTGACATGGGAGCCACCAGCCTCCACTGGGACTGTCCTCTGTAAAAGAGGACACCTGGCCAAAAGGCATGTCTGGTCATGACTGACAAGTAACCTGCCCCAAAGGCTGAGGGCAAGACAGAGGTGGGGGCTGAGCCCCAGCCCACCAAGCCACTCCTTTGAACCTACAGCACCAACAGAACCCTACTCCACGGAAGGCCCCCTCGGGCAGCCCACCCATCCCCCCTGCCCCTTTCCCTCTCTCCCTGGCTCACCACGCACAGAACCCCCGCCCCCAGGGACACACTCCCAAGCAGCCCATGCAGCTGTCGTGCCTGCAGACGCGCATACCTAAAAGGACACACATACACATCCCTACACGCTTCATGTGCCCATGACAGAGGTGCACAGAATGTCGAGGAAGTGGAGAGGGAGACATTTGTCTCTAGAATCCAGTGGAGTTATCCATGAAGCTGATTAGGGGGAGATTCGGGACAGATCAAAAGAAGTCCTTCTTCACACAAGCACATAGTTAAACTATGGAATTCACTTCCTCAAGATGTATGGCCACTGTTTTGGATGGCTTTAAAAGGGGGTTGGACAAATTCCTGGAGGAGAAAGCTATCGATGACGGCTACTAGTCCTGATGACTATGCTTCCTCCAGTATCATAGAATCACAGAATAGTAGGGTTGGAAGGGGCCTACAAGGCCATCGAGTCCAACCCCCTGCTCAATGCAGGAATCCAAGTCAGAGATCCCTGACAGGTGGCTGTCCAGCCTCGTCTTCAATGCCTCCAGTGTGGGAGAGCCCACCACCTCCCTAGGGAATTGGTTCCATTGTCATATTGCTCTTGCTGGGGAACATGGGCGGGAGGGTACTGTTGCACTCATATCCTGCTTGTGGGTTTCCCATTGATAGCTGGTTGGCCACTGTGTGAACAGAATGCTGGACTAGATGGACCCTGGGTCTGATCCAGCAGGGCTCCTCTGATGTTCTTCTTACGTTCCTCCCTCCTCCTCCTCGTCCTCCTCCTCCTCCTCAGTGCAAGTGCCTGACAAACCACTGTCATTCTTTTTCAGGATCCCCCCAAAATCCCCCCTAAACCCTTTCTTTCCCTTTCTCACACACATGCAGCCCCCATCCATTCTGACATACAAGCCCCCAACCCCCTGGCTCCCCCATCCCCTGCTGGCTTCGCTGACCCCCCAGCTGGCTTATTGCTGCTCTCCCTGGCACCCCCTCCAGTTTACCAGATATAAGTGACGGGGGTCTGTTTTTCTTTTCTCTCTCTCTCCCCCCACCCCCACCCCCTGCACGCGCCTTCTTTTTCTTGGTGGAAAGAAAGGGAGGCATGGCACTGAGAAGAGGGCTAGCCAGTTTAGGGGAGCATGACCCAGAGGGTTAACGGCTGTGCCATGTTCTGGCCCTCCCCCCAACAGCAGGCATGGGGGTTGCCCTGTCAGCCTGCCCTCCGGCCTCCGCATGCTGCTGTTAAATGCCAGGTCAGTTCATCATAAGACTTCCCTTATCGATGACTTAATAGTGCATGAGGCGGCCGATCTGGCATGCATGACTGAGTCCTGGGTGGGTGAGCAGGGAGGAGTTGGCCTCTCCCAGCTCTGCCCACCAGGGTACTTGGTTCAGCATCAGGGAAGACCTGAGAGCCGGGGGGGGGGGGTAGTTGCTGTGGTCTATAGGAGCTCCATCTCCCTCTGCAGGCTCCCTGTGACTACTGGTTTTCACCTTGTGTTGGGTTAGCAGGACAGAGTGGGGATTCTGTTGGCGTACTGCCCACCCCGCTACTCAACAGACTCCCAACCTGAGCTGATGGAGGTGGTCTCAGGTGCATTGTTGAGATCCCCCAGACTGTTCGTTCTGGGGGATCTCAACATTCATGCTGAGGACACCTTGTCAGGGGTGGCTCAGGAATTCATGGTCTCCATGACAAGCATGGGACTGTCCCAGCATGTCATCGACCCAACGCATGTAGCAGGGCATACTCTAGTCTTGCTTTTCTCAACTGAACATGGAGATGGTGGTCTGAAGGTGGGGGACTTTGCTTCTGTCCCTCTGTCATGGTCAGATCACTGCCTGCTGAGGTTTAGACGTATGGTAGCTTTTCCCCTCTGCAAGGGTGGGGGACTTATTAAGATGGTCCGTCCCTGGAGGCTAATGGATCCGGATGGTTTCCAGAGGGCTCTGGGGAGCTTTCCAGCTGGTATGGCTGGCTCTCATGTCAAAACCCTGGTTGATCTGTGGAATGCAGAAATGACCCAGGCAGTTGACATGATTGCTCCTGAGCGCCCTCTCCTGAGTAGAGCTTGTGCTGCTCCATGGTATCCCCCAGAGCTGAGAGCAATGAAATAAAACAGGAGACGGCTCCTTGTGGGTGCAATCAAACCCTGGTATGTGCCTATGGTAAGGTATACTCAGGGGCAGTGGGGGCAGCAGAAACAACATTTCACTGCCTCCGTTCAGTTTTCCATATGCCACCCAGCAGAGCTTCTCAGGGTCATTCGTGGCCTATTACATGCTGGCCCTAAGGAGACTGTAGACCCAACTGAGGCCTGCTGTAATGCATTTGCTAGGCATTTCCAGGATAAAATCTCTTGCACCCACTGGGACTTAGACTCCAGTCTTGTAGCAGGTGAATCTGCTGAGGTGTCCAGAGCACAGTGTTGTCCAGTTTTCTTGGATGAGTTTCAGTTGGTACACCTCAAGGATGTTGACAAGGTGCTTGGACTGATTCATGCAACCACTTCCGTATTGGATCCTTGCCCCTCTTGGCTTATAAAAATGGCAGGGAGGGAACAGCTGCCTGGCCGAGGGAGGTGATACATGCCTCCTTGTGAGAGGGAGTGGTCCTGGGATGCCTCAAAGAGGTGGTGGTGAGACCACTCCTAAAGAAACTCTCCCTCGACCCAGAAAATCTTAATAATTTTAGGCCAGTGGCAAATGTTCCTTTCCTGGGCAAGGTTCTTGAGTGGGTGGTTGCCAACCAGCTCCAGACACTCTTGGATGAACAATTATCTAGATCTATTTCAGGCTGGGTTTTGGTTCGGAAACAGCCTTGGTCGCCCTGTATGATGACCTAAGTCAGGAGAGAGACGGGGGAGTGTGATCTTATTGATTCTCCTTGATCTCTCAGCGGCTTTCAATAACATCGACCATGGTATCCTTCTGGGACATGTGTCTGAGCTGGGAGTGGGAGGCACTGCATTGCAGTGGTTTCGCTCCTATTTATTTATTATATTTACTATATTTATTTATATCCCACCTTTTTCCCAATACTGGGACTCAAGGCAGTCTTACAATGTTAAAACTTCTACAATTAAAAACTATGAATAGAAATATAAATACCACTGTACAAAAGTTAAAAATATAATTAAATCATCAATATTAAAATTGTAAAAATATTAAAACATTAAAAGATAACCACAACAACAAAAATAATATCCATACGCCACATTTTCACAGGTCCAGACTAGTTATCCCCAAAGGCCTGCTGGAACAAAAACGTTTTTGCATGCCTACGAAAACATATCAAGGAGCCACTCTTGCCTTCCTGGGAAGGGAGCTCCAGAGCCTTGGGGCAGCCACCAAGAAGGCCCTCTCCCGCATTCCCACCAGGCGTGCCTGTGATGATGGTGGGATGGCGAGAAGGGCTTCCCCTGAAGATCTCAGGGCATGAGTAGGCTCATAGGGGAGAATACAGTCTTTCAGATAACCTGGACCTCAGCTGTATAGGGCTTTATAGGATATAACCAGCACTTTGAATTGTGCCAGGAAACAGACTGGGAGCCAGTGAAGCTGTTTTAACAGAGGAGTTGTATGCTCCCTGTAACCAGCCCCAGTCAGCAGTCTGGCCGCAGCTCTTTGAACCAGTTGAAGTTTCCGAACACTCTTCTGAGGCAGCCCCACGTAGAGTGCGTTACGGTAATCCATTCCAAACAAGATGTAACTAAGGCAAGTGTCACTGTGGCCAACTCAGACATCCCAAGGAACGGGCACAGCTGGCGCACTCGCTTTAACTGTGCAAATGCACTCCTGGCCACCGCTGAAACCTGAGCATCCAGGCTCAGGGCTGAATCCAGAAGTACATCCAAGCTGCGAAGCTGTGTCTTCAGGGGGAGTGTGACCCCATCTAGCACAAGCTGTATCCCTATTCCCTGATCTACCTTTCGACTGACCAGGATCACCTCTGTCTTGTCTGGATTAAGCTTCAATTTGTTTGCCCTCATCCAGTCCATTACTGCCGACAGACACCAGTTCAGCACCCCAACAGCTTCCTTGGAATTAGATGGAAAGGAAAAGTAGTGTTGGGTGTCATCAGCGTACTGGTGACACCGAACCCCAAAACTTCGGACAACCTCCCCCAGTGGTTTCATGTATATGTTGATTGGCATGGGGGACAAAACAGAACCCTGAGGGACTCCACAAGCCAATGGCCAGGGAGTCGAACAGGAGCCCCCAGCACCACTTTCTGGGTCCACCCCTCCAAGAAGGAATGGAGTCACTGTAAAACAGTGCCTCCAAGTCCCATCCAAGCGAGGCAGCCCAGAAGGATACCATGGTCGATGGTATCGAAAGCCGCTGAGAGGTCCAGTAGAACCAACAGGGACACACTCCCCCTGTCTAGTTCCTGGCATAGGTCATCCACCAAGGCGACCAAAGCTGTTTCTGTCCCATAACCAGGTCTGAAGCCAGATTGAAATGGATCTAGTTAATCTGTCTCATCCAGGAATCTCTGGAGTTGGAAGGCCACCACACGCTCCAATATCTTGCCCAGAAAAGGAATATTGGAGACTGGCCAATAATTATCCAATATAGTGGGGTTCAGGGAGGGATTTTTTTAACAAAGGTCTCACCACCGCCTCCTTCTAGCAGGCTGGAACTCTGCCTTGACCAAGGGAGGCATTAACCACTCCCTTTACCCACTAGGCCAGTCCACCTCTGGCTGCTTTTATGAGCTGGGAAGGGCAAGGATCTAGAACACACATGGTGGCTCTCACCTCTCCAAGGATCCTGTCCACATCCTCAGGCTGTACAAATTGAAAAATATCCAACAACATTGGACAAGCAGGGGCCAAAGTTACATCCACTGGGTCTGTACCAACTATAGCATCCAAGCCAGAGTGGATCCGAGCGATTTTGTCGGCAAAGTGCTGAGCAAATTATTCACAGCGGGCTGTCGAGGGGTTTAAATTATCCTCTTGCGGGCTAGCGTGTAAAAGACCCCCAACCACTCAAAACAGCTCCGCTGGACGGCTCTTTGCAGATGCAATAGTGGCAGAACAAAATATTTTCTTTGCTGCCCATATTGCCACAGAGTAGGCCTTCAAATAGGCCCTAGCCCGTGTTCGATCGGATTCACTCCAAGTTTTCTGCCAACGTCGCTCAGTCATCTTTTCACTTGTTTCATCACTGCCAGCTCCCTAGAAAACCAGGGTGCTGGTGCAGCTCCACTTCGTGAGGGGGGACGCTTAGGAGCAATTGTGTCCACGGCCCTGGTCATTTCTCCATTCCAGAGATCGGCCAGGGCTCCGACAGAATCGCCCGCCGAGGCAACAGGAAAATCCCCAAGAGCCATCAGGAAACCATTCGGATCCATCAGCCTCCTGGGGCGGACCGTCTTAATCGGCCCTCCACCCCTGCAGAGGTTCCGAGTGCCAGCAAGTCTAAACCCCACCAGGTAGTGATCTGTCCATGACAACGGAACTATAGAGAGTTCCTCCACACTCAGATCACTATCGCCCCATCCAGCACAGAAAATGTGGTCCAGAGTGTGCCCAGCAGCATGGGTGGGGCCACATACCTTCTGGGACAGACCCATGGTTGTCATGGCGGACATGAAGTCCTGAGCCGCTCTCGACAGGGCAGCCTCAGCATGGATGTTGAAATCCCCCAGCACAACAAGCCGAGGGGACCATCCAACCCTACTTGGATGGTCGGCTCCAGAAAGTGGTCCTTGGGGAATATTGCTCGGCCCCATGGACTCTCCAGTATGGAGTACCACAGGGGTCACTTCTGTCCCCCATGCTATTTAACATCTACATGAAACCATTGAGTGTGGTCATCTGGAGTTTGGGGGTGGGTTGTCATCAGTACAGCTCTATTTCTCCTTTGCATCTTCTTCAGGTGAGGCTGTGGGTGTGCTAAATCAGTGCCTGGCTGCGACAGTGGACTGGATGAGGGCTAATAAGAAACTCAATCCAGACAAGACTGAGATGCTGTTGGTGGGTGGTTCTGCTGACTGGATGGAGGGTGCTCAACCTGTTCTGGATGGGGTTGCAGTCCCCCTGAAGGAGCAGGTTTGTCGCTTGGGGGTCCTCCTGGAGCCACCTCTGTCACTTGAGCCTCAGGTAGCCTGAGTGGCATGGAGCGCCTTCTACCAACTTGGGTTGGTGGCCCAGCTACGCCCCAATCTGGACAGGGATAGCCTGGCTTCAGTTGTCGATGCCCTGATAACCTCCAAGTTAGACTACTGCAATGCGCTCTATGTGGGGCTGCCTTTGAAGACGGTCCAGAAGCTGCAGCTTGTGCAAAATGCAGCAGCCAGATTGATAATGGGGACCAGAAGGTCTGAACATATAAGACCCATTCTGGCCCGCTTGCACTGGCTGCCTATATGCTTCCAAGCCCAATTCAAAGTGCTGGTTTTGACCTATAAAGCCCTACATGGCTCGGGACCACAGTACCTGACAGAATACCTCTCCTGGCATGAACCGACCTGTACACTACGCTCTGCTCTAAGGCCCTCCTCCGGGACCCTCCTCTGAGGGAGGCTCAGAGGGTGGCAACAAGGGAGAGAGCCTTTTCAGTGGTGGCTCCCCATTTATGGAACAATGTCCCTGAGAAGGCCCATTTGGCGCCAACATTGTCATCTTTTCAGTGCCAGATTAAAACTGCCCTCTTCTCTCAGGCATTTGGCAGGATATAGTGAGTCTCTTGATTGTCCCTGGCTGATTGTTTTAAATTGTTTTAGATATATGTTCAGGGATGTACGAATTCCCCACCTTCCAATCTGGTGGGGAATCCACCCGGGGGGGAGGTGATCCGTTCCTCCCTCACCCCCCCGAATCCTCTGGAGTGGCTCCGCTCCACAAGGATTCTGCGGAGCTGCACACCGGCTCTGTACCACTTGCGATACAGTAATGGCAGCCATTCACATAATGACATAAAACACATAACACACACAACAGCAACATATATAGGGATGGCGGAGAATTCCGCCATGGACCCAAATGAGGCTGGATTCTTTGGAATCTGGCCTCTGGAATCCGTGGCGGAATGGCTCACTTACCTCCACCTCCCAAGGATTTCCTTCGGGACAGCACGCCGGCTCCGTATCGCTGGCGATACGGTAATGGCAGTAGCCATTACCATGTTGCTGGAAGGAATATAGCCGCAAATGGCATATTGGATGCGACTTGCAGCCATAAAGCCCTCAGTTTAACCTAGTAAAAACAGCACTTTACAGCTGCAAGTGGCATCTGATATGCCATGTGCGGCTGTATTCCTCCGAGCGACACGGTAATGGTGGCCGCTATTACCATATCGCCAGCGATACAGAGCCGGTGTGCCATTCCGAAGGAAATCCTTGGGAGGTAGAGATAAGTGAGCCATTCTGCCACGAATTCTGGAGGCTGGATTCCAAAGAATCCGGCCTCATTTGGGTCCACAGCGGAATTCTCCACCATCCCTATATATGTTGTTGTTGTTGTTGTTGTGTGTGTTATGTGTTTTATGTCATTATGTGAATGGTTTTTATATTTTATATAATGTATTTTAATGGTTTTTAATTCTTGTAAACCACCCAGAGAGGTTCAACTATGGGGTGGTATAGAAATACAATAAGGGGAAGGGAAGGGAGGAGAGCATTGGCTGCACCCACCCAACACCCACATTTCCTGAGAAGGCCTGGGAGCCCCACATGTGGCCCAGAGGCATTCATGGGAAATGAAGGTGGCAGCGACTGGGGGCGAACCCTGCTTTGGAGTGATCCCAGCTGCCAGTAAGAAAATGCGTTAATTCTTAAACAAAAAATGGGAGGGGAAGGTGGGCAATAGGAAAGGTGTCCGGGCGCACGCTGGTGCCTGTGGGCCCCACATGGCTTATCTCCTCCCAAAGCAGACCATCTCATACACATAGCCCCATTTTGAATCATTATAAGCCCTGGTGAATTAAAAACAAAAAAAAAGCTTTGCTTAGCACCTAACGTTCTTTAAACTACCTGGACACCAGAAAGAGCATTCCAGGGGTGGAGGTGTAATGGCAGAGAAGCTTCTTACCTCAGCGAAGTCCTATCTAACCTCAGCTGGTGGGGATACCTAGGAAAGGGCCTCTGGCGGTGATCATAACAGACGTACATGTTCACCTGGGAACGGGTTGCTTTCAGCTACCCAAAATGCTAGAACCTCGAGCGTCGACCCAGCCAGGTGCAGGACTTACATGTGGATGATGGTTGGCTGGATGAACGAGGAAAGGCCCGGAAGGAAGGGGGTTCGTGCCCAAACAGATCATCATGCTCGTCTTCCCTTTCTGAGCGAACACTGGAAATTAGAAGATTCTACAAGCACAAAATTTGCTCTGGAGCAAGAAAGTTGCCATAAATATTCATGGTAATTAATTTACATTACAGCCACAAAAGATGCCGCTTAAGCTTTCCGTGGGAGTGTTATCTTTTCTGCTCCTCCCCCTCCCCGCGCCCTCCTTCCCCTGGTGAGACGTTTTATGGCGAGGAAAACACTCCCAGCAGTTTCTCAAAGCAACAAACCCCAAAGCTTCTCTTTCTAATGTTTAGGAGAATAGACTTCCCAGTCCCCCACTGTGGAACACAGCTTAGCCACATGGCCCCATTCATGCAGCTGGCGATGGAGCACCGTGAAGCATCAAGCCATGAAAGGCTGTTTCTTTTCTTTTTTTTCAAAAAAAAAGGACCTTCCAAAACTATTTCTCAGGGACACAAAAGCTCTGACTTCTACTCTGAGCTGCTCTAGCTACAACTGAATAACTGATTTCAGCAGAAGCATTGTAGTGAGTGTAGAGAATAAGGCCTGGCACTCCAGCTCAACCACTTGCCTCAACGGCCCTCACATCTGGCCAGTCTCCACAGCTGCCCCTTCTCCCTCCCAGAACCCCCAGGAGAGTTGAAAGCCGCCTTTCCCAACCCTGGATCCCCAAATGTTGTTGGACTGCATCTCCCATTATCCTTGACCATTGGCTGTGCTGGCTGAGGGGGACGGATTTGTACCTCAACATAGTGGGAGGGTGCCAGATTTGGGGAGGGTGGTCTAAAGGAACCCCAATTCAGGCAAACTGTGTGAGACTGTTGATTTAGTCTTTCGATGAGAGCATTTGAGACGCGGCATGTTCAAATCAAAGAAAAATGAAGGGCAGGGGGAGAAAGGAAATTGACCCAACAGTTTATGGTGAACATGATGGATAGGGAAGGGAATTAGGGTTGGAGGAGATGGGTACCATGAGGTTCAAATGTTCCCCTCCCTGCACTATATAGGGATGTTTCAGGAGGAAGGAAAGGGAAAAGGGCACTTTTTCCCTTTCTCACTCTCCAAAAACCTACTCACCCTGTTATTTATGTTCTGTTATTTATTTATGTGTTTGTTTACAGTATTTAAAAGCTGCTCTGTAATATAGTTCTCAGGGTGGCTCTCAGCCAGAAATAAAGCAATTTTAAATTCCATAACATTAAGAACAGTAAAAGTATATATAGAACATAAGAGTCACAGAGAGTAAAAAGAAAAGGAAAAAAGCCTAAAGTGAAGACGTCTTAAAAGGCCTTGGAAGGTAAAAGAGGCCTTTGCCTTGCACAGTGTGGAACCAAGCCCTTGAGCACTACAGAACCCAGCACAGGAACAATTTGTGAGGATGGGAAAGGATTCAAAGGTGTCCCTTTTCTCTGTGTGTGTGTCGTCGTCATCCCCCCTGCCCCCGTGAGCACCAAACAGAGCTATGACTCCTGTTCCAGGCTGTCTGGCGCCATGAACTGGAGCGCTGCTGTTAGAGAGGGAGTGTCCCCCCACTTGAGCTTTACAAAAAGGGAAGAAGAACAATGTCCAATGGAGATAAATTGAGACTGAGAGGCAGTGCAGTGTAGTGGTTGAGCATGTTGGGCCTAGCCTGGGGAAACCTGAATCTTAATCCCTCGTGCAAGCCATGAAACTAGCTGGGTGACTTTGGAGCAGTCACTACCTCTCAAGCTAGCCCACCTTGCAGGGTTGTTGTGAGGATACAATGAGAAGAAGAGAACCCTGTGTGTGCCACCCTGAGCTACTTGGAGGAAGGGTGGGGTATCAGTGACTCAAAGAAGGAGCTCTCTGAATGCCAAGATGGTGTCAAGCCCCTTTTTTTTCACCTGGGTTTGTTTCGGTTGGGGCCAACGTTAAGCAGGATTCACTCCTGCTCACTAGTCAACCTTGTCTTAGCCATGGGGATAAAGGCCCAACCTCGACCTCGTGAAAAATGTAAAAGGAAGGACCACCAGGTGGAGCAGGCCGCGCTGGGGTGCTGTCAGCCGAACTCATGCCCGGTCGGATGTTGCTCTTAAAAGGCAGCGGAAGAAGAGTGAGGAGGCTTTTGAAAGGAACTGTGGTGGAAGGCGTGGAGGAAGACGAGATCCCACATCCCGGTGGGAAATGCGACCACTCCTGGTGGGGATTGCGGTGAGTGTGTCATGAAGGCAGGCAGAGGAGGACACAGCAAAGACGGAAGCAAAGACTGGCCCCTCCTTGTGGACTGAAGGGTCAGCAGTGACGCATTCCAGAGGAACGTAGAAACAATGAGGACTAGAGCAGTGGAGGGCTTAGGCTCCACTGTGAAAAGCAAAGCAAAGGCCCCTCTCACAGCCCTACCGACCACTCCTTGGCCTTGGCCGTGCAAGAGGGGATCCTCAGGTGACCTCAGTCAAGCAGCAGCAGCACACCGACCGAAGAAGGTGGTCCGTTAGGTATCCTGGTCCCAGGCTGCTTAGGGCGCTGGGCCAGGGACCGCCCCACCGTGAAGGAGAGCGAGGCAGCTGTCCAGGCAGCAGATATGGGGGGAAACACTGGCAGCCCCCACCCCGATGGTTCCCATCCTCCTGAGCCGTTGCAACTGCGTTGCCCCACTGAGTTGCAGTGCTTCCTCTTTGCTGGCCTGGGCTGGTGCGCTGTCTCCGCTAGTCACCTTCTCCCAGTGTGTCACAGACAATGCCACTGGGAAAGGGCCCTGACCGAGGGAGCAGGCAGAGAGACAGCCAGGCCCGGCCAAACACTCCAGCAGCTCTGCTCACATGATGCGCGCTGATGCCTCAGCTGCCGCACTGCAGCCTTTGAGTGGGTAGCAGGCAGGCGCCAGGCGGAGCAGTGAGTGGGTGGGGGTGATGTGTTGGAGGACAGCGGTGAGTAGGCCACACAGCCGGCTTTGCAGCCCCTAAGCTCAGAGCCAGCCCTACCAAGAGGCAGAGTGGGGCAGTTGCCTTGGGCAGCAGATGCTGGGTGGTGTGGCTGGGGCAGCAGCAGCCCCCTGCCCCTCCCTCTCTGCTGGAGGGCAGAGCGATGTGTCCCCGGCAGCCTGTTCTGCATCCCCCAGGCTAGCCTGCTGCCCTCAGGGGCAGTGGAGGACGCTGCCCCACCACCAGTGTCGAAATCAAAGGTTCGCTGCTGGTCCAGTTAGCTCCCATGGGTGGGTGGGCACGGTGCCGTCCCTTCCTTTGCTTCAGACAGCAAAACGTCCTGGGCTGGCCCGGCCTGAGCTAGCCTTCTGCCCTCAGGCGTGGCGGAGTATGTTGTCCTGCAGCCAACACTGAAGTAAGGTTCAGCTGCCAGCTCGGCAGCATATGCACGCGGAACTTGGGATCATGGAGAAATGGGCTCAGTAGTTCACACTTCAATGCAAACAGACATAACTGCGCACTTTTGAACCAATGTGTGAATCGAAACTCATTCACCCTTTGAGATTTGCACTTCTCCAAACTGCATACAAAAATTGGTATATTAGGGCAAGGTGCACACAAAAGTGCACGTATTAGTGAAAACGGCCTTCAAAAATGCATTGCATGGGGAAAACTGTTTGCAAAAAAGTGTGCATCAGACAAAATTGCATGCGATATGCATGCATGAGGGGAAATGCACGTTAGGAGAAAATGTGTATGAATTTTCCTTCAAACTTTAAAAACAAGATTCTCAAAGTTCAGGATGAACTGAACTTATGATTGGCAAAATGAGGAACTGTGAGACACCCAGGCTGGCAGATTGCCCCATCGCTACGTGGAAGAGAGGCAGGGCGCCATCCTGTCTTCCATCTCAGACACAACGAGCCTCTGGGAACGAGGCGTGTGCATCTGGCAAACGAGGATGACGCTTCATGCATCTGCTGAAGCGGGTTCTGCTGGCCCATGAAAGGCTTCCGCTGCACTAATGGTCCAAGTCCTGAATGGTGCTGGAAGAGTCACTGTTGTTTTTACTGCTGCAGCAGAGCGATTGGAGGCTCAGAAATGGTATTTGCCATTGTGTACAACGACAAAAGCGATGACCCTGGACCTGAATGTCGCACAGTGGAAAGCCTTGAACCTCAATGGGAAGGGGGAGAGGGAGACTGGGGGCGGTCATGCACCTGAAAGGGGGTCTTTGAGAAGGCCACGGCAAGCCTTGTGTCTCAGGGCAAGAGGACACGCACTCTCTGGAAGGGGCTGACTCAGCGCCATGAGTCAAGAGGGGCGTGGGAGGATCTGCACTCGGAGCAGAGAGTGCTTCTGAGTCATCGTTAGACCCTGCTGCTTTTGCCCTGTGAGTGGCTAATCCCAGAGAGCAGGGAGCTCTTCTCTTGGGATGCTCATGATTACTCACTGGTGTCAGGCGCTCTGCACATGCTCCAAGATGCTCCCTTCTTTAGCATTACTCCACCCCACAGGCTAGCCCCTGATCACCTCCTGTTTCTCACCCAGCTTCTCCCTTGCTAGCTTTCAGGCACTGTGCTGAGGTGACCCCTCGCTCTAGTAGGTCCTGAATATGAGTTTCTCAGAGGCAACAGTGGGAGCAACCAATTGCCTTCCTGCCCCATTTTGTTGTCTTCCCGGGCGTCTGGCTGGCCTCTGTGGGGTGCCGGACTAGCCAGTTGGTCTGATCTTGCCACGCTCCTCTTCTCTTCTGATGCTTTTAATGAAAATTGATTGCTGTTGCCTGGAATTTTAGTGGTGACCTTTTCTTCATTCATTTTATCAGTATATGCCACGTTGAAATGGGAAACCAGCATGGAGATTTTCAGTCCAAAGGCAGGTTGTGATTCCGTTAACAGTTAAATAAATAACCCTCCCCCCCAACACTCGGGACACAATGTCAACGCCGCGTTGCTGCGCTCACAGCGTTGGCCCCAGCCTCTCGCCCCGCCTTTCCCGCCAAGGATTAGTTAGCCCTCCAGCGGTACAGCCGGCTGCCTTTCTCAGCACGCATGGAACTAGCCGGCCCTCCGACCGCTGAGCTGTCAGCTAACGTGGAAGCGGCAGGTTCCGTCTGGCTTGGAAGGACGAAACCAGCAGGATGTGGCAGGCAGGGGTGTAAGTCAACGCACAGTTTCGCCTGTGGCTCTTTGAGCAGCATGGCTCATTGAGAGAGGGAGAGAATGTGGAGGCAGGCAGCACATCTGAGCTTGCCTGTGGTAGAGGAGGCAGGCCTGGCAGGACCCTGGCTGACAATGCCTCTTGAGCCTGCACGGAAGGCATCCATAAAGGCAGCCGGCCCTTGGAGGCAGCCGGCCCTGAGAAGAGAGCGTGATTAGCAGATTCATCAGGAGGAAAGAAGCAGAGGAGTTATGCCTCCAAATGGACATTACATGCCCTCTCCGATATTTCACAGGTGAAAACTGGGACATTCTTTTGCACTCATTAACAGCTAGGGATGTTGGAGAATTCTGCCACAGATTCCAGGGAGGCCAAATCCCAGTGCATTCAGCCCCCCAGAATCCGTGGCGGAATGAAGCAACCCCTCCGCCACCCCCCGAAATGGGCCTGGAACGGAGCCTACTTGTTTGCGGCCGTCCGGTGCTCTGCGAATGGCTCCCACGTCTGCGGCCACCATTCGCCTTCCCACGAATTGCTGTGATAGGCTACGTAAGTATTTACGTAGCCTATCACGACTAATGCAGGGACGCCATTTGCGTCCCTGCGGAGGCCGTGATAGGCTACGTAAATACTTACATAGCCTATCACAGCAATAGGCAGGAACGCAAATGGCGGCCGCTACGCCATTTGCGTCCCTGTCTTTTGCAGTGATAGGCTACGTATATATTTATGTAGCCTATCACGGCAAAAGACAGGGACACAAATGGCGGCAGCTACGGCAGCCACCATTTGCATCCCTGCGCAGCCCAGCAGCAGCCGGATGTCCGTCTGCGGGTGGCCCTGGCTGGCGGCTCTGCAGAGTCGCCGCAGAGCGGAGCTGACTGGAGAGGATTTCAGGGGGAGGGACGGAGCGCCTCCCCCCCACCGTGGATATCCCTGGACAAAACCAGGTAACTGTTTCGTACATCCCTATCCACAGCCCTATTCTCAGATGGAGTGGCAATCCAAGAACATCGGTTGTTGGTGATAAAAAGATGTGCTAAATAACAACAACATGCGGACCGCCCCACCCCAGTTGCTGAAGATTCTTCTTTGTTGTTGTGTACCATATTAATTTACCATATTAATTTACTTTGTAATACCTTACCTGGCACTGAACTAAAAGCAAAAAAAAAAGTGTGTGTTCTTCTTAGTTATAAAATATGTTGGGATGTGAAGGCTGGGCATGAGAGATCCATCACTGGCCTCTCATCTCTTATCAACAGTTAAAAATGATCGTCACCAGCTCCAATGTGTGAAAAATAGCAGGTTTTGTCTACATGATGCCTTAGTATGCTCAGTCTTCTATAACTTGGTGCCCTCCATATATGTTGGACTACAACTCCCATCACTCCAGTCTGCATGGCCAATGGAGGATGGGCATTGTAGTCTGACACATCTGGAGGTGGATGAGCTGGGGAAGGCTGATCCACATGCACAGGCATGACAGTCAAGATGCAACCCCCTTGATAAAAAAAAAGGTATCCCCCAAACCTCCCCCCAACACGGAATGGGGACACTGCTCACATGTCTGATGAAATCAGCCCTGGTCCCTAAAAGCTTAGGCCAGAATATATTTGCTATGCTTTAAGGTGCCACAGTACTTTTTCTTAGTTTTACCAAAGACCAGAAAATTGAGCTTGCCCTAGAAAATGGGAACTGTTGGAGGATGCCATTTCCTAGTCCTGAAGCCTCTGTTATTGCTTGGTGGCATAACTTTAGGGGTAAAGTAAAAATGAAAGATCCCAAGAGCTATAGGAAGGCAATAATGACTTCTGCAAGGCACATGGCCATGCATGTCTCATGGCCCTCCATATTCATGAGAGCTAGAAACTGGATTTTTAAAAAAGAAAGAAAGAAGAATGAAAACTGGGTTTATCAGGATACTAAATCTTTGTGTGCCCAATACCAGATTTCACTCTTCCAGGGTAAGGCTGTCAAAGTGCTGAATATACACAATCCTGCTCATAGTAGGTGCATCCTGATGTGGAAAAGACAACGCAGTTGTGTGTGCAGGGGGGCTGCTCCTGTCTAGCGAAGCATGAGGCCCGAAAGGAGCAGGAGGATGAAACAGCGTTACTGCACTCTGTCATCATTGCCAACGGCTCCTTTAACTTGACTAAGCGCTTCCTTGAACCTGGCTGCATCCAAACAGAGTCCTTGTGGATTCTGACAACCACCGGGGGACAGGCAGCGATGGATTTCAGCGAGCCTTGGCTGGTGTTTCGCACCTCGGGGGCCCTCTCAAGAGCTGTCACAACAAGGCTATTGCAAAAAGCACTTGAGGGCCCTCAGGAAGGCATGCCACAGTCCTGCAGCCCAGGATGTATGACCGAAGAGATCAGAGTGATTTCAGACTGGGCCAGAACTTTGGGATTCCCTTTGCTAGGTCAGAGCTCGCCGGCAATACATATTTGCCTTATTCTGAGCTTTCAAAAGGACAGTGGCGCTAAAGGGTGTTCATGGTCAAAGTTCGGGCTGAGAGAAAGCGGGGCCAGTTAAGACAACCTGGTTGCTCCCAGCCCACTTGACCTGCAACTAGACCCAGCAGAATGACATGTATCATTTCTTATTTAGATGGATCCTCCACCCTTCAATGGCATTATCAGGGTGGCTTACAATAAAATATTTAAAACATACCATAAAAGTATTCGTGTGTTTTAAAAAGCTCTACAAACCGCCAGTGTATCAAAGCAGCATCAGAGTAAAACACATCAATGAAAGGCAAAAAACTGAAAAGCTTTGGGGAAATTTTTACAAAGGTGTTCACCGGACATCAGAAAGACATCAGAATTGTCACAGGAGTTCCCCAGCTGAGCAGAGGTCAGGGTCCACCCGAGAAGGGCACAGAGAGACCGACTGGGTGACTTTTCCCAAAATGAGTGGACAATGGCAACTGTGCATTTATCATGAAGAAAGGAAAAGAGTCTCTCTCAGCAGCAGGGCCCAAATCGTCTCCCCAGTGAAGCTCAGCCATTAAAAATCTAGGCTTTTTCCCTGTGCATAGCATCGCCCAGGTTCTATTTCTGTTCACGCTACGATGTGATCAAATGGGAATTGACTTACACTTACACACACACACACACACACACTATTTCACATTCCCAGAAGAAATGTCCAAGATGCCAATGACTCAAAGTTCCCAGAAAGAGACAAGCTGTGTTTTAAACTTTTCTCCCACATGGGACCTCCGGACACCCATGGCTAGATCAAAGTATCTGTAGTCTCCTTATGTCTACTCCGGTCTCGATTCACCAACAGGATCCGCATGTCCCATTTCAACAGAAATATATTTCACCTACAGAAATGCCAAGGCAATGCACGGATTGATGGGACTGGAAGCTCTCTGTCTCTGTCCCTCTCTTGAACAGCATGTTGCTAGCCCTCATGTTTGCAGAGAAAAGCGTAAAGAAGTACCTTGTTCTACCTGTCCATCCCAAACCTTCCGTCACTGAATAAATCCTTGCCATTAAAAAAAAAACCCACCCCAAGTTGGTTGGTTACCTGTATTACAGAATATATTATGCAAAATATATGCAAAAAAACAATTTTCACAGCATTTCAGTTTCTCGGTCACAATTCTGGGGAGGAAGGGAAAAACAGATGTACTGAGAGGGTGTCACATGCAGCAGTATACAACTATAATTAATTAATTAATTAATTAATTAAACAGTTTGTGCTCTCTGGGAACAGGAGATTCAGCTTCGCCTAGGAAGATAAGGGACACTTCCCCTCATCTGAGGAAGAAGATGTGACAGCCCAGGACTTCATGCTCTGCTAAGAAACCCATAAATTAAATGGTTTTGCGTCTGGAAAGGACAATGGCATTCCCAGCTAATGATAACATTAAAAAAAAAAAGACCCCCCCCAACATGAATTGGATCAAAAATTTGCATGAAGCTTATTAGAACACCCTACAAATACAGGCAAACCTAATTCAAACACATTTGGGTGATAAAATGATATTGACTCCAAGTAATTAAAAATCATTTCCATATTCAGATGGGGCTGACGGAGGAGAAATGGCTTCCCTTAATTGCTTGCCGGAGAATTATCAACTCCCTGAGTTTTTAGCAGCAGAGTAAATGAACCTTAATCCAGCGGCATGTGTGTGTGGCAGAAGATGCAGGGTGCAGAAGGCACGTGTTCCCCTGTAGCAGCCATATCGAGGGTCAGACTAAGTAGCCTCATGCAGTCTCATGCTTCATGTTCTTGCTGAGCTCTTTCTCCCTTGAATATATTGTTGTAAGCTGACGAGACACAGGACTTCCTTATCTTGTCAAAGGTCATACAAGTGTATATCTTGTTCTCTGCTGTTCTCTTCTGTTCTCTGCTTATCACGGCTACCCTATAACCCAGTTCTTGTATTATAAACAATGGTGCTAGGAGAAGAAATGTTGAGGACTGCAACCCCACGCAGGAGGGAGAGGAGGAGCCGTTTCCTATGTGTCACAATGTCTATAAAAACAATGTGCTAATGTAAATCGGGGCTTCTGGCTCTTTGGAAATGATTCCAGCCTTAAGCCCGCGCGTTAAATAAACTCTTTTTCCTTCACTCCGTGGTCTCTCTGACTCTGAGTTCTGCAACACCCCTTTTTTTGCAGGTGAGCGGGAAGGGGAGGAGATATCAGAAGATCATCAGCAGAGAAAATGGACTCAGGAGCCAGAGGGATAGAGGTGGGGAGGAGAAGTGCTGTAAACGATCTACACTCCACAGATAAGGAAATTGCATCAATCAGGAACCCTACTGGAAATTCACAAGGTTCAGGTACTAAACACAGTGCGATACTTTAGAAGAGCCACCCGCACCCTGAAGCCCTCCAGGTCTGCAACAGCCCTGCTGGCTGGGGCTGGTGGAAGTCGTAGTCCAACACATCTGGAGGTTGGGGGCGGCTGTTTTAGAACCTTTCACCTTGTTGCTTGTTCTCAGCGGGGTGCAGGCCTCCCCTCTCAGGGCCAGGCCATGGCTGTGGACAGCCAAGCTGAGATCCAGTTCTGGACAGGGGCTTCCAGCCCAGGGCCCTCCTGCTCTCTGTGGCTGGATCTGCGGGGGACCTGAACAGGAGCTGGTCATGGAAGCAGTGAGGGAGCGGCTGTGGTTTGGCGGCAGAGCGCACGGTCTGTTTACAGAAGGTCCTGGCTCAGTCTTGGGCCTCTCCTGTTAAAAGGGTCTCCGGTAGACTGGGAGTGCAGGGGATCCCCGGGTCTGACACGGTGTGTTTTCACATAGGCCCATACGAGCGAGTGCTGGGAGCTAGGGCTGCCAGGCAGTGCCGGCGCCAGGTTTCCGAGTGCCCGTGGGCAAGGCCCTCTCAGTGGGCCCCCTCCCTGAGCGAGCCTGCCTCCCGCCATCGCTGTCTCCAGCCGCTCCTGCTCCTGCTCATCACGGCTGCCCCTTGCTTGCTTGGCAGGCAGGGGCCCCGCAGGCACGGCATCTGCAGCTCCTCCCTCTCCCCCCCCCACCACTGGTGAGCAAGAATGCAGGTGAACAAGCCAGCTGCAGCAGGGACGGGGGGAGCAGCCCCAGGGGGGTCGGGCCAGTGGGCCCCTGCTGGAGCGTGGGCCCTCAGCAGGTGCCCCACCATGCCCGCTCTTGATGTCAGCCTGCCACCAGGGAAAAGTCCTGCAAGAGCAGAAGGCCACGTTGTGGTGCTGATATGAGGCCTGGGCTGCTCCAGAGGCCTCGTGCTGCCCGCCAGTCGCAGGCTGATATCACGCACCTCGATTCTCTCCTGCGTGCCAGTGGAGGGCTGTGAGGCCTGAGCGCAGACCATCCCAGGTTCCGGCCTCCGCCAGGAGATCCTTGGTTTTGGATTCGTAGAATCCCTGACACTGGAGACGTCTGGAGCCTCAAGATCAGCAAGTCATCAGGAGTGAGCCTGAATGGGAGTCATCGAATATTTCCCGGCGGCATATGGACCATTAGAGAAGAGCCGTCTAAAATAGAACAGGTGAGAAACATGTTGGGTTTTATTTTAAGAGAGAGATTATTGGGGTTTTAACAGCATCACTTTGTCTTCTGTGCATACATTTTAAATAAGCTTATGAAACGGCACAGGCACTTATTCCACGACCATGCCTGAAATATCTCTTGCCTAAGCAGCAATGGAGAGCTGCACGCATGATGGGCCATGGTGCGTGATCAGGGCTGGGGGGAAATATGCAACGTTCCAGCAAGAGTGTTTAGGCGTCTGCCCGTTGCAGATCGGAAAGTGAGGATTTTGAAATAAAGCTCACCAGGTAGCCTTGAGCAAGCTGCTCTCCCAGCTTCGGCTGCTTCCTACGTTTGTCCTGAGAACAGATGGGAAAGAGATTGCAAACACTTAGTGCACTTCTGAGTGCTGTGGGAGGGATACATCCCTCCTCCCGTGGACTTCCATTCATTAAATAAAAAAAGACACGTGACCCCTGACGGGCTCCATACAGGCAGGGGCACAAGGAGGATGGATTTATCCTGGGGAGAAAAGCCGATGCTGGCCCTGGCGTGCAGAACCTCTTTCTGCCCGGGGGCCAAATTCTATTTCAGAGAAGCTTCTGGGGGCCGCATTCCAGTGGTGGGAGGGGCAAAAGGCAAAAGGGGAGGGGGCCCAAACCCCAAATAGCATGCAGCTCTTACTGCCCAATAACATGGTCTTCGGAGAAGCATTCCAACCTTTGAGACTTGGTGCAAAGCTGCAGAAAAGCTGGGAAGCCACCAAATGACTAGTGACTGGGGGATGGGGGTGGGGCATCCTGATGACCAGCAGAGGGCTGGATTTGGCCCCCAGGCCTGAGAGCCCCTGTGCTAGCCGTTCCCAGAAGTCCAGCTCCAGTCAATCATCTGGACTCCCCATCTCAGCAAATGCTCTGGAGCCAACCCAGTTGTCACGGCGTGGACTGCAGCCTCCACTGTGAGCAGGGGGAAAGGAAGCAAGCCAGCTCATCCCGCCTTCTGTTTGCCCTCCCACCCAGGGATCTCAGCGCTGCCACCAAGTGAAGGTCTGTTTTTCCCCTGGCTGCGACCACCAAAACAGCCCTTTGTCCTTTGCAGCTTGCTGCCTCCTCTGCGCTTCCTTACTGGCCGAGCTTTAAGCTAAATCATGCGGCTGTTTTTGGTTCCTGGTTCCTGCCCCTTTTGCCTTTGGCTCCGCCCACCACTGGAATAGGCCACCTGGCCAAAGCAGCCTCTAAACTCCAAGTAACTTACAGAAGGCAACCATTTTATCAATCAGAACTAACACAAAATGGCTGAAGGATGTAACCCCTTCACAACAGCATTTTCAGAAGCTCTGCCTTTGAGAGCTATTCGGCTGCCCTCACTGTGTGTGGGGGTGGGTTTCCTCTATCTAAGGCAGTAGTCTCCAACCTGGTGGCCTCCAGATATGCTGGACTACATCTCCCATAATCTTCATTGGCCATGTGGGTAGGATGATGGGAATTGTTCTCCAACACATCTGGAATGTGCCAAGTTGGGGAAGGCTGACCTAAGGTGCTCTTGTTATCCCTATGAAACAGAGACCCCATAGCGGGAGGCCTCTGTCAGTAGCAAATCTGGCCTCCGAGGGACCCCCAAACTACTCAGCAAAGACCTCAAGCTCACCAGAGGTAAGAGGTAGAGCTGAGAGCTTCCCACTACCCCCTGTGCTGTTGCCAGAATATAGTTTCCCTGCAAATGGAGGGAACTTTCGGGACTTTCAGGAGGAATGAAAGTTGTATCATTTACGGGTGTGGGTGAGTTTCTTACAATTAAATGAGGTGGCTGAGGGTTTTCTGGTTTCTCTCCTTTTAAAACTCTTTTGAAGTGCCAGTCCACTGCTCAGAGCAGCAGCGGCTTGGCTGTGTGCTGAAGCTCAGCTGCTGAAACTTTGGAAATCTATGCAAAAATGCCCCCAAGAATGACACTATGCAGCTTACAGGCTCCTTGCTTTTAGCTTGGTTTCTTTTGTCACTGGACTCTGGGTCCTCTGCAACATGCTCAGATGTGACTCCTTTCTTCTGAGTTTAGCTCCTCGATTAACTGACGGGCTGCTAGGGATGGGCTGACTCACCCGCGCCCACCAAGCACGGGCGCTCACCGAGTTGCCGCTGTCACCCACCCCCGCTCGCCAGGCTACGTTACCCCTGGAGGGCTCGGCGAGCAGTCCGGGAGTGCCATTTGCACACAAGATGGAGGCTCCGTAATTTCCGTATATTTAACATTGCGCACAGTGGCGGCCATAAAGGCCCATTTCAGCAACACTGGAGGTGTAAAGGGCCCCTTTATGCCTCTAATGCTGTGGAGATGGCCCTGTACGGTTGCCACTGTGTGCAACAGTACATATACGGAAATTATGGAGCCCCCATCTGGCATAAAAATGATGGCTCACAGTGGGCAGCTGTGGGACTCTCCTGGACCACGCGGCGCTTGAGGAGCATGCACGAGCATGCACGCGAGCGCCCTACGGCTCAGCGCACGGGGGCTGGACTCCCGGACCCAGTCAGGCAGTCGCGACATCCCTACTAGCTGCTTACCAGCTTCACCATCGAGGCAGTCCTCTCCCCCACAACACCAGCCCCAGAAATGCTCCTGGGAACAATGCTGTGTCTCCCCTTAGTGCTGTTCCCTGGAATATCCTCAGCTAGGTTTTCAAAGCACTCAGCAGCTGGGCTGCTGTGGACAGCCAAGCTGCCACTCCAAGCGGTAGGCCAGAAGCTTAAAAGTCCTTAACAAGAAAACAAAAATGGGAAATCCTCAGCCGCCTTGCCAGGTTGTAAGTATCTCATCGACCCTGATCTTCAGGAGGGTTTTCAGCCCCTACCAGCTGCTCCCTCCAATTATAATGAAAAAACCTGGGCTGAATACTTGGGCCAGCCTTCCTAAAAGTTCACCTGATTCAGTGAACTCCCACTGACCTTCAACCTTCACCTCCATACCGCCAAAATGTGCAGCACCAAAGAAACACCATCTGTTTACCATTACCAAGCACCAAAAAGGTCAAAGTTAACTTGAGAACAAGCTGAATTTGATCAAATTATGGCTCTGTAGCGGTCAACCACGGTACACCGACTTTTTTTGCTGCCAGCACAAATTTGTTGCCCCAATTCCATGGGGCACCAGCAAGATTATGGCCAACAGAGGGTGAAAATGGGCCCCGGAGTCCTCCGCAGTTGTCTATCCCTGACCTAAAGTGACGTTCTGAGCATATGTAGGAGTTCTTCCCCTGGCAAAACATCTGAAGATTTTCAGGGGAAGCCAAACAAGTTTTAACAATGCCAGCAACATTTCTTAGGTGGAGTTTTGCACATCTCTGTTTGACGCACATAACACCCCTCTGGGAAACAAATGCAGCCCCCAGGTGATTTCTAATAAGTCCACTTTTCAGGGTCCAGTTCTGCCAGTCCTGAGTTAGAACTTAGAAGGAGGACCCTGGGAGAAAATGGTGATGAGAATTGTTCCCAAAGACATGTGAACCACAACACATTTCCAGGGGTGAGTCATCAGACAGGTGTACCTTGTTGCCAAGGAGCCGGGTATTGTTTTAACCTGCCCACTGCCTAGATAAGAAGAGGTTAGTTGGCCTTGTAGGAGAATGCCGTTCCTGGCCGTTCTTTCATTTCTGCTCTCAGAAGAATGTGCAGAGATGAGAACAAACCACTCACCGGTGGAGCGACATTCCCAGCTTTTGAGACATCTCTGCCCCCCTCCCCACCAGTCCCCACTATTTTGCTTTATTTTCTGGGAAGGGATTTGCAAGTAAAATTTCACTGACCAAGTCCTCCGTAACCCCACAGAGAAAGAAGCTCTGCCTTCCAGCCCATAATGGCTGTTCTACAGGATTAACAATAATACGCCATGGTGGAATTAATGTTCCTCTTCTTTAAAAAACAAAGAAAAACAAAAAACCTGGCAGATAAAAAGTGTGCCGGATTCCAGTGACAGCAATTTCTTTTTTGTTTCTCCTGGCTGTAATTATATTTGTTCTTTGCAGAAATACAAAGCACTTGTATGAACTGCGGGCTCACAAGAATGAAAAGCTGGTAGCTCGCGTCAGCGCGCAGGGGGGAGGGAGGGGCAAAGTGGATTTCTGTACACGTACACGCACACAGAGTCTGCACCCAAATCCACCATGTTGCTGTAGTTGCGTGGCTTCTGATGTTCTCACTCACAAAGCCTGCCAAAGATTCTGTGTCAGAGAGCCAACGGGAGGTAGTGGTTAGAGTGTTGGACTGGGCCCGGGGAGATCTGGGTTCAAGTCCCCACTTGGCTGTGAAGCTCAGTTTGGGCCAGTCACTGACTCTCAGCCTAACCTACCTCACAGGGTTGTGGTGAGGATAAAATGGAGAGGAGGAGGAGCATCATGAACGTATGCCGCGTTGAGTCCCTTGGAGGAAAAGGCAGGATGTAAAGGTAACAAATAAATTCACAAAATTAAATCACTGAAGCCAGGGGTCGCCAATGAGGTCCCTCTCAGCTGCGCTCAGTTCCTGCCTCAATATTTTGCATTTCTGCCTCCTTTCCCATCCCACTCCAGGCTGGAAATGTGCCTACCTTGAATCTGCGTGGGCTAGGGAGGTATGAGAATTTTGTTTCAGTTCCGAAATCATTCAAGAATGCCCCATTCGCATCCCCAAACGTGAATGGCGGTGGAGATTGGCAGCTCCGATGTCAGTGGGGCGGTAAATCCGCCCCGGGTTGCAGTCAGAACCAGTCAGAGCTCTAAAGGAGCTCTCCAAGGTCCAGAACACTGTGCAGTGTGCTTTGCACTTTGGATCGCTCCATTAGAGTTCTGACTGGTTCTGACTGAAACCCGGAGCAGATTCACTGCCCCACTGACATCAGAGCCACCAGCTTCCACTGGTGAACGGGAGCGCACATTCTCCAGAAGTGTTCACAAATCCCTGAACTTGTGTTTGTGTTCACAAAATGCTCAACTTTAAAAATGCACAACTTTTGAAAAATGCACACTTTCCCCATTCGAGTGAAACCAAAAGCGGGTTGCAAACTAGCCAAACCAAGCTTTGAAGTAAAGTTCTGAGAATTTCAGCGAGCTCGGGCATTCCTGGTCCCCCTTCCATAGAGTGGGATGTGTAGCCACCGATACTTCGAGGGAGGAGGCAGCATTTTTAGTCCCAGCCTGCACACCCATCTCAGACCTACTAGGTGCCCCCCTGGCTCAGCTCCAGCCAGGTCCAGTTCTTCATTTGTGGTGGGGGGTGGAGCCCCACAGAAGCAACCTGGGGGCAGCAGAGCAGAGGTGCCTCAAAGCCAAAGGTCTGAGCTCGATCTGGTAGATCTGGTACTACAAAATGTAGTGGCAAATTTTGAGGTGCACATTATGACCGTTTCCATAGCCCAAATCTCTGGAGAGTCCAAATCTCTCTCTCTCTCTCTGTTCTCTCTGCACGTAGCACAGTACTCAACACCGCATATAATGTATTGATCTGTCTGTCTGTCTCTTCTTTACATAGCATAATACCCAATGTATTCATATGAGCTGGCAATCATTGTTGGCAAAGGGCAGTGTAGGTTGTTGGACTTTGGTTGGAGAGACCTGAGATTTCATGAGAAAGGGAAAGAGAGGGACACAGTATGGCCCCAAACAGCACAAGAGCACCGGCTCAGATTTCCCAGAAGTCTCTTTCCCCAGCACCAGGGAGAAACATGTGATCTAATAGTCAACATAGCAATTCCAACAGTTTTCATCTCCATCACGAGCAGGGCTTTTGTAAAGCTCATGCATCTTAATTGCCCATTCAAGACCCAGCCACCCCCAAATACTTTGCCTTACAACAGAGATAGCTCCAAATATAGCTGGAGAAACTCGTTTCCCTCCAGCTACTGTGAGGATGCAGCTAAGCTCAAAGTGAACAGGGAAATTTGAGGGGGTTGGCAGATGACATCAGTGTCCCTGCTAATCAAAACCAGGGATGGATGGACTCACCCCATCTTTGGGCACTCGCCGAGCCAGCGCCAGCACCCACCCCTGTTCACAGTGTTGTGTGAGCTTCTGGATGGCCCAGTGAGCACCTGACAAAGCCACGGGGCCATCCACCCACGTGGCGAGCTACCGCTTTGCATGACAATGGCAGCTCACTCCATTCATGCCTTTAATGTTGCGTAAATCACCCCTTCACAAAAGCCAATGCCACAACATCACCTTCCCAGTACAGCTCAAGCCACCACTGTTGTGCAAAATGGTGGTTCGCTATGAGGGCGGACGGCTGCCGGGTGCTCGCCGAGGCATGGGGCATTTGAAAGTGGGTCCTCCAGTGCCCCACACCTTAGCGAGCAGGGTCTGGGAGGGCGAGCAAGCGAGGGGAAGTCCATCGGATTCCACCTCCCCGTGGACTCTCGCAACATCCCTAATCAAAACATCCCAGCACTTCAACCCAGAGGGGCCTGGCTCCACTACACCACTGCTCTGCTCTTGGCCTCCTGTGGCCACACCTTGGGGCAGTGTGTGTGTGAAAGTATTTCTGAAAGAACAAGGTAGCAACAGAGAGTGCCAGGAGTCCCCTTTGTGGTTTGCACTCAACCTGTTCATGGGGTTCGTGTGAAGCTGGGTTTGGCTTGTTGCTGCAGGATCAGTGGCAAAGCCTGGCTCATGTTGTAACCACTGCATGGAGGCTAACATGGGTCTCCCTCTCCACATGCATGCACACGAATTGTGGCATTTCTCCCAATCACGCTCAATATGTGCCGGTGGTGGCATTCCTCCCAATTTGCTGAGTCCAATCAGCTCCTGTGCAAAGACAAGCCCCACTGGAACCTTCAGAGCCTTCCCCGCTCCGTTTGTCATCCTTTATTGTACGGCGCATATGTCCTTTTCTTCTTTTGTTCATCCTTTCCCCCCATGAATAACTTCTGAGACAACAAGTTGGGAGAACCAGGAAGAAGATGGGAGAACCAAGGATGTTTGAGCTCACCAAAAATTTCCAAACTTCACTTTGAAGGTCGGTTTGGGCTGGCTTGCTGTCATTTTTGTTTGCAATCTCTTTTTCGGTTCACACGAATGTGAGAAGTGTGCATTTCGGAGGGGGAAAGTGCACATTTCTGTGCATGTTTTTCAAAAGTGTGCACTTTACGTCCATTGACTAAAGTGTGAAAATGCATCTTTTTTGGAAAATGCACATTTCAAAGTGTGCATTTTCAAAAACTATGGATTTTTCTAACATGGTCACAAGTTCAGGAACATGCAAACATTTCTCGAAAAATGAGTTCTCGTTCAAGTTTCCGTATGGGGTTGTGAATGGGATTCTGTGGATGATTTGCAAACTGAAACAAAATTCTCACACATCCCTCGTCCGTAAGGAGCTAGAAACTACTAGGGGAGAGATCCAGGCTCTGGCAGGAACAACCTGCCTTGGACAGACACCGACCCGCTCACTTCCAGGGCCCTGCATGTAGGGATGGAAGAGAACTTTGTTGTAGTTCGTGTTCAGTAGGAATTTGCCAAATCCACAAATTGGCAGATTTAGCAAAGATGAGTCCATCCAGGCCCAGGGTTTTAAGTGCTTAGCTCTTAAAACGGCGGTGTTGACTCCTTGTGCGTTCAATCGTGTCTGTGGTGCTGAGGTTGGGCGGCCACCTCTTCTCCCTGACAGGTCCCTCATCTTCAACAGCTGCATGGTAGGGCAGCTACAGCATCCATTTCATTCTTTACATTTCTATATCACCCAATAGCCAAAGCTCTCTGGGCAGCTTACACAGATCAATCCCCTTAAAAAAAATACAATATTGTACATAATATAAAACCCATTTACATACAGACATATAACCAGACAGCACACACACACACAGCCTCTCCAGGCTGGAAATAGATGTACCTGTGGAATTTGGCTGGTGCAAAGGGGCGAGGATTTTGTTTCAGTTCTGTTTTGATCAGAATTTGCCAAAATTCACAAATTTCTTCATTATTCAGGATGGAACGAACTTGAGATTTTAAAAAATTGACTGGGAGAAAACAGAACTTACAGATCCACTCTCCTCAGCCAAGGAAACGTCAGCACAGGGCTGCTCTGGCCACGTCCAGGCCCTCTAGTGTCCCCCTGGCCCTGCCTTGCTGCCTCTCCCCACCCTTTCAAAGGCAGGATGGGTGGCATGGCTAGGACAGAGGCAGGCATGGCAGAGGCTTTTCATTCTCCACCATTCCTCCTACAGGCCTGTCAGAGACACAGTTTTGCACTCACTTGCACCGGCTAAAGCTGCAGAAGCCCTTTCTGCAAGCGCAAGCAAGAAAACATCCCATTCTTTATGATGGAAAATCAGCTGGGCTGGAGCAAAGAAGCTAATGTGTGCTGGGCAGCCGCTAAAACTTCTAACGGGGATATATAGCACGTCATTTAAGATGGCTTTTTTAAATGCTGAAATGAGAGAAAGCAGCTGCTATCTGTACAAACAAAATTAGGGCAAAGGAGGAAAGTAATTCTGTAAAGAGAAATCGGGCGATGCAAGAGGAGATGAATAGCCAGCACATGAATAAACGCAATCTACATAGAAACAGATAAAAATTCAATTTCTCAGCACACACATTTCCTGCCTGGCTCTCTTCAGCTCTCTGTGTCTCTGGGCCTCGATGCATTTACACTCCACCTTGCTATGTCGCTTTCAAAGCTCCCATCTGGAACGTGGGAGGCTGGAACAGAGATTCAATTCAGACCTGAACATGCAGCAAAATTAGCTTGGATAATGTTATTTCCCTCCCCCCCCCCAAGTCTTTGGAATTAGGTTTTCTGTAAAATGTATTACAATAGAACACACACATACATGCGCACACACTTTTGTCCAAACTGCAGGTGTCTGAAACGTCTAATTATTGAAATTCACACAGCCTCCGGCTGGCATCATGTAATATAAATAAAACACTCCCTTTTATCAAATCCGGAACATCCAGTTATCTGCATGAGGCTCCGTTGCATTGTTTTCTTTCTTATTGGAGTTTTGTGCCCATGTTGAGTATCAACCCTCATCCCTGTTTTATGTACCATACACATCTTGGTTTCTTTCCTATGCATTTGTATCCCTCCCCCCCGGCTCCACCCGGAGCAAACAGTACAGCTCTTGCTAACATGCTGGGACCAGTGGTCAGTGAGATCGGGCATTGGCTGGGTCCACCAGAGGGGGAGCGCCACTTTTCACACGCCCTGTACAAAGTGAGAGGGTGCCCCTGAGTCACTCATCTCGGCATGCGGGATGTTGGGGTGCACGGGCAATGCCTGGCCAGGAGGGAAAGGGCTCTGACTGGGGTCTGTGCCAAGCACTTATTGTTTCTACCTGGCAAGGCCTTCCCAGAACTGAACGTAGGCCTTAGAATCCCCTGCAGGGGGGACCTAGAGCTTTCCCTCCCTTTAAAGATCGCAGGCCTCTATGCCTCTCTTGAGACATGCGCTGTCCTTTCCAGGCCACTGATGTAGGGTCCCCCGGCTGAGCTCCACGTTTTGGAGGGCTCGGAGGCAAGGCAGGCTCCACAGGCCCCCTCCCTCAGCGAGTCCGTCTTGGGCTGACGTACCCACTACAGTCTTATCTGGACAGAGATAGCCTAGCTACACTTATCCATGCTCTGATAACCTCTCGTCTGGATTGTTGTTGTTCAGTCGTTCAGTCGTGTCCGACTCTTCGTGACCCCATGGACCATAGCACGCCAGGCCTTCCTGTCCTCCGCTCTCTCCCGGAGCGTGCTCAAGTCCATATTCATTGCATCGGTGATGCTATCTAGCCATCTCATCCTCTGCCGTCCCCTTGCATTTTATACGTGGGGCTGCCTTTGAAAACAGTCTGGAAACTTCAGCTGGTCCAAAACAGGGCAGTGAGATTGTTCATGGGGACTGGCCAACGAGATCACATTACGCCAGTCCTTTTCCAGCTGCACTGGCTGCCAGTCCATTTCCAGGCCCGATTCAAAGTGCTGGTATTAACGTTCAGAGCCCTAAATGGCCTGGGGCCAGTGGTGGACAGGTAGGTTGCTAGACTAGATGGACTCTGGTCTGATCCAGCACAAGTCTTCTGTTTAACTCTGCTTAAGGATTAGGATAAAATTTCTCATCCTAACTCCTAAACAGAGTCTGTATCATTCAACCACCACAAGGAACCACCAGACTGAGGAGAATCGCTTGCAAATATATTTATTTCATTTTACACAAGAAGCCTGCAGACAAAGGAATGGCTGGTTAGTTCACCTCCATCATGCCCCACCCTGATGGTAGGATAGGCTGGGCAATTTTGTGGGGCCTAGGGACTGTTCTCCCCCTCCCAGCTCCCCCAGCAGGCTGCACTCTGAAAGGCACCTGGTCAGCCACGTGATGCTTTGCCGCTGAAACTGTGCACCATGGCAAACCGCAATGGTGCACCCTGGGGGTCAAATGTAGCTTGTTCTCAAGCTAAATCTAACCCTCTTAGTGCTCTGTAGGGCTACAGAGCACTAAAAGGGTCAAATTCAGCTTCAGAACAAGCTAAATTTGACATTTTGGGCCCTCTGTAGCTACCATGGAGTTCCTTTTAAAAAAAAAAAATTACTTTTCCCTGCTGCTGCTGCTGAATTCAGCAATGTGGTGGGGGTCACATGTTGCCCATCAACGTGGTAGGGAGCAGTGGACGCTGGTGGCTCCAATGTTAGTGGGCGGGGGGTGAATCCACACTGGATATCCATCAGAACTAGTCAGAACTCCAAAGGAGCTCTCCAGGGTGTTTCCCATTGACTGCTTTGCTCCTTGGACAACTCCTTTAGAGTTCTGAGTCGTTCTGATTGAAACCTGGATCAGATTCACTGCCCCACTGACATTGGAGCCACCAGCCTCCACTGGTAGGGATACAGGAAGCTGCTTAATACCAGGTCAAACTGCTTGTCCGCCTGGCCCAGTGTTGTCGGCTCTGAGTCTCAGCACCTCTCCGGATGCCAGGCAGGGAAGTGTCCTCCAATCACCTGCTCCCTGGCCCTTTGAATGGGAGATGCCAGAGATCGGACCTGGGCCTTCTGCCTGCAAAGCAGGGGTGCTACCACTGAGCCACATCCCCCCCAGCCCCCGCTCCATTGTTGCGCTCTTAGGGTTTTGAGTTCCCAATGCTGAGATCCCAGTAGAACCCACAACAGGCAGAATTGCTCTGACAGTGTGTGGGACCTGCCATGCCTGGCGATGCGAAGTCCCATTGGCCTCCTAACCCAGACTCCCCAACCCTCCATAGCTCTCTTGTCTGCCCACTTTCTTCCTCTCACTAGGGCACAGCCCTCCCTATCGCAAGGCCCTGCCCTACACTTCCCTGCCCTTGGCTCCTCTTCCTTCCAGCTCCATGCCTCCGCTAGGGCTGTACAAATGTTGTAAAATCTGTTCCATCTGCCTTTCGTGGATTGTCAGGTGCCTTTCATTCCCCCATCTGCTAATGGACAGAATTGGATTTTTTTCCCCCAGTTTCCCAAATTTGCACAAATTCGCACTTGAGAAATGTGCAGATCCCCTGCCCCCCATGTTCATTTTCATGCTTTAGTCTATGGGGGAAATACACATTTTTGGCCAGTGTTTTTTTATATTATATATTTTTCTATGCCTAAATTGGCGTAAAATTCTGGGAAGTAAAAAAAAGAGAAAAAAAAGTCTGCAGGTCCACAGAATCTGCGCAACTTGGGAAAAGCTGGTCTGCTGTGGGATCCATGGGTTAGATTCATGGAAGTCCGAACTCGTTTGACTCTGTTGCGGGTGTCTCCGACATCCTTAGCTTCCACCACCCATTGTTTCTTTTGGCTCCTGCATTTCAGGCCCGCTTTGTCTCCCTCCCTTTGGCTGCATTCTCCTCCTTCCTGCTGGTGACCACAGATGTGCAATAACCTCCATGGGTCCATTTCAGGGGAGCCTCGATGAGCATTGCAATGGGGATGTGTTTCCAGAGACACATTTGCAGCCACGTTGGCAATGCGCAAGTAGGGATGTATGAGAACTCCATTTCAGTTTGATTTTGATCAGGATTTTCCCAGCTTCCGCAGACACAATCTGCAGTCAAGGTCCATGCTTTTCCAAGCTTACGGTGTAATAGGTGGACTCAAAAAAAGGTGTTCAACAGCATGTGTCCATTTGAAAAATGCACATGAAAGAATGCACACTTTTGAAAAATGCGCACAAATATGCTGTAATCAGTGGGAGAAGAATGTGTACATTTCAAAGATGTGCACAATTGCTGGATACATTTGGAAGAATATACATGAAAATACGCATGCATTTTCATGCAAAAAAAGGATGCAATCTGATACAGATCTGAGTCAGAATGAGCTTCAAGATGGAATGTGGAGAACTCCATTGAGCTCAGGTTTTGCAGATTTGCACATCCCTATGCTTCTGCATACTCTCTCTCTTGTTTAGGGAGGGGGATCCTGCAATCTGCAAAGCCTTTTAAAAGTCATCAAAGCTAGTTAGCAGCTCTGAACCCCACCCCCTTGCCACTGGAACTAGGAGAAAGAATAAACATTGGCTCACTTGGAGACACATCGGAAAACTCCCCCTTCTACAAATAATTCCTTTCCTCACCCACTGTGCAAGAGAGACTATGGGATGAGATTTCGCTATGTGCCTAAGGTAGGTCAGACATTTACTCCCCCTCTTGTGTTCGCTGTTCAGTTATGCAAATCTAATAAATTAAATATAAATAGGAGCCTAATGACAAGTGGCAGAAAAAGAAAGCCCTGTTCACCAAAAAGCAGACGATGCAGAAGTACTGCTTTTGGAGTAAGGACAGCAGAAATCGGTGTATGTGTGTGCGGGAGCGGGGAGCATTGATGGAAACTATCCTAGAAAATTCTGGACCATAGCTTGCAAAGATCTTGGCAGTAAGAAGGCTGCTGAGGGGATGTAGGGGTGCCTGAACAAACAAAACAGCTCTTCCCCCCAACTGAGGTTGCAGCTGAACCTTTGAACTGAGCAAGTAGGGCCTTGGCCCTGCTCAAGGCTGGCTTGCTAGGCCTTCCCATTTTCGGCCATTCACAGGTGGCAGAACCAGACTGCTGCCCCATCTTCTCCATCATCAGGATGCCCTTGGAAATCTAATGAGCAAGGCATGGAGACAGAAACACCACCACCCCTGTTTCTGTTCCTAGCTTGGAGTAGGCAGAGTTATATAGGGGTGTACAAACTCCGCCTACTTGGCTCCGCCGGGTTCCGCAGGTGGGGGGAGGCGATCCGTTCCTCCCCCCAGAATCCTCAACGGGGGGAGGCGATCCATTCCTCCCCCTCGGAATCTTGCCCGGCTGGCTCCGCTCCGCGGCCAGGCCGCAGAGCCACCGGCCGGGCCAACCCGCAGCAGGGCCTCCAGCCGCTGCCAGGCTGGTGTGGACGCAAATGGCATCCTGTGTAGGGGAAGCCATTTGCATCCCTACGCTGGCCCGTGATAGGCTACGTAAATATTTACGTAGCCTATCATGGCTAAAGCAGAGACGTAAATATTTACGTAGCCTATCACGGCAGAAAAAAAGGGAACACAAATGGCAGCGGCCGTAGCCGCCACCATTTGCGTTCCCTTAGTTTTGCCGTGATAGGCTACATAAATACTTACGTAGCCTATCACAGCCATCCGCGCTGCATTGCAAATGGCGGCCATGTCTGCGGCCGCCATTCGCTTCTTCCATATAGCTTCTTCCATATAGCTTCTTCCATTCGCTTCTCCTATATAGCTGTGATAGGCTACGTAAGTACTTATGTAGCCTATCACGGCTATATGGAAGAAGCGAATGGCGGCCGCAGACGCGGCCGCCATTCGCAATGCAGCGCAGATGGCAGCAAGTAGGTGCTCCGTTCTGGGCCCATTTCGCGGGGGGGGGCTTCATTCCGCCACGGATTTTGGGGGGCCGAATGCCAGCGCATTCGGCCTCACCGAGATCCATGGCGGAATTCTCCGCCATCCTAGAGTTATACAACTTTTGAACATAGAGCTTCCATTTAGCTATCTCAGCAAATCATCACTCATTGGCCAATCCTTTTTGAAAGCCACATAAATGTACTTTCCATTACTCCATCTTGTGGTGGTGAATTCCATAAGTTCACTAGGCATTGTATAGAGCACAACTGCTCAGTCTCAGGCCTGTGGGCCGAATCCAGCCCTTTAGCATTCCCCAGAGGGCCACAGCCCATTCCTAAACTGCCCATTATTTGGCGGTTTTCCGGCTTCTGCCCAGTTTTCCCCCATTCTAAAAGGTTGGCATGCCTCTCCTACAGCTTAGTTACAGTCAGTAAGAGCTTGAAGCTACAATATCCCGGCATTGGGGGTACATTGCCCCTGCCCTTACTGCTTTCAGCTCTGCCCACCGCCGGAATGTGGCCTCAGAGAGCTTCTCCAAACCTGAATTTTGCTCTCGGGCTGAAAGAGGTTCAACGCCACTGGCACAGAGAAGTACATCCTTTTGTCTGTTCTAAATCTGCTGGCAATCTTGTTGTGGGAGGATCTTGAATTGTAGCATTATAAAAATGAGAAAAAAGCGGGGGAGGGGGGAACCTCTGCAATCCGTGCTGTCCGCTCTGGGATGTGGTGATCAATGGCAAGTTCACACAATCCAGGCCGAAGATCCAGATGATGAAGATTTTGCCCACTGCTGTTCCAGTGCATGGTTGGTCATCTTCTGTTTCCAGCGGGGAAGTGGTGTGAATTCACTGCCAGTTGGATCCATGAAAAACAGTGGGCTGTATCCAGCTTTAGTCCTACTTCGAGTAAGACCCATTGAATCAAATGGGACAAGTTGGACTAACACTGGATACATTGCGTTGGATACAACCTACTGTCAGCTTAATGGTGCTGCTAAGTCCTCACGTCAGTTGCGCATGGGATGGGCAGCGCCACTGGCTCAGGTCTGCGTTAATTCATACTCCTGCCTGCGCTTTCGCATGCGGAACATGGCGGGCTATTGTGCATGGCAGTCATAATATCCATCCTGAAAATATAACTGAGGGGTTGTATTAAAAAACCTGTAGTAGTAACAACAACAACAACAACACAAGTGACACACAAAGCCATTCAGACCCACTTTATGAAAATAACATCTGCTTTTGCGGAATGTAGATAAGTATACTCATACTGATCAAGCAAAGCTAGTATGCAAGAAAGTGGGAAATACACGAGAACAGAGGGGGCAGGCAGTGGAGGCCAGTGCCTCCGATGTCAGTGGGGTGGTGAATCTGCTCCCGGCTTCAGTCAGAACCAGTCAGAACTCTGAAGGAGCCATCCAAGGTGCTTCACGGAGTCAGACCCTTGCTCCACGCCTTGGAGAGCTCCGTTAGAGTTCTGACTGGCTCTGACTGAAACCCGGAGCGGATTCACTGCGCCCCTGACACTGGCACCGCCAGCCTCCACCAGGGGCAGGACGTTAGCAACCGGTGGCCCTGAGCTGTCGTCTCTCTCACCTCCGTGACACGTACTCTCCTCTCCCAGGGGAATGCATGGGTACAAGCGATGCGCAAGCAACCATGCCTCCGTTGCTTTCACAGTTGCCCTCCAGGAAATAGCACACAGAGTTCTGAATGGCTCTGATTAACTTCCCATTCCAGGGTGCGCTATTAAAAATGTTCAGAATTACTCATGCAAACCTCCCCCCACCCCGCTGCCTCCCAATACTTCTGCTTACACACAAGGCCTTTTCTGAGCAGATTTTTTAAAAGCCACATCATTTGCCAGTCACTTCCCCACTGTTTATGATTCACTCCTATTTACAGTCTCCTTCTTCTTCTTCTTCTTCTTGGCGTTTGGGCGTTGTTTCTAGGACACAAGCAAAACAGCTCTGTTATCTCACAAGTATTCCATCATGTCCTCAGATTTGCCTTGTCTCTTGTTGTAGCTCCTTACCCACACAAAAAATGCAGTGTGTATGTGTGATGTATCTTCTCACAGATTGCCTTGACCCACTTTTCATCACTTTAGAAAACTTCAAGTAGCCTGGCAGTTAAATCCAGTAGATCAGTTCTCATGGAGAGACACCTTTTGGGATCAGGCAGGCCCAAGGGGTTGCAACAAGCGGGGCCCTTCCCAGAAAATTGCTTCCATATTTGTCTTCAACTGCCCGTTAGGGGTGTACAAATGACTTACCCTGTTCCGGTGGCGCCATCCGCTGCGGGGGGGGAGGCAATCCGTCCCTCCCCCCCGGAATCCTCCCCGGCCAGCTCCACTCCGCAGGGAGCCCGCTGAGCCGCCAGCCGGGGCCACCCGCGGCCGGACTTCCGTCCGCTGCTGGGCTGCGGCTTGGCTGCGGCTGCAAATGGTGGCCGCCATAGCGGCCGCCATTTGCATCCCTGCAGTAGCTGTGATAGGCTACGTATATATTTTCGTAGCCTATCATGGCAAAAAGCAGGAATGCAAATGGCGGCCGCTATGCCATTTGCATCCCTGCCTTTTGCCGTGATAGGCCACGTAAATATATACATAGCCTATCACGGCTACCGCAGGGACACAAATGGCGGAGCGGCCGCCATTTGCATTCCTGCCTTTTGCCATGATAGGTTACGTATATATTTACGTGGCCTATCACGACTACCACAGGGACGCAAATGATGTCCCTGCGTTAGCCGTGATAGGCTACGTAAATGCTTACGTAGCCTATCATGGCTAAAGTGGAATGATAATGGTGGCTGCAGACTGGGGAAGCCATCCGCGGGGCAGCGGACGGCCGACAAAGGTAGGCTCTGTCCCAGGGGGATTCCGCGGGTTGGCGGGGGGGATTGCTCCATTCCAAAGAATCCAGCCTCACTGGAGTCCGTGGTGGAATTCTCTGCCATCCCTACTGCCCGTATGGTATTAGACCATTCTCAACTAAATGCAGATGAATTTAGGCTGAATGAATTTAGATGAAATGCAGTTCATGGAGGCTAAGGTTAATATAGTGCCCAACTTAGGGTGAACAAGACATTGTCTAGCTGGATGCCAGAAGATAGAGCATCTGGTTCACTTTCTTCTAGAATGCCCATTGTATCTGGATTTGAGGACTTGGTACCTTGATCCTCCTACTGCTGGCATTAGAGATAACTCCTCTTTAAACGAAAGCTTATTTTTTTATTGGCAGGGACAGGTTATTTTGTGATATACTGCACTGCTAAATTTGTTAAGTTGGCTCTAGGGAAAAGTAAAGTTGTCTTGTCTCAACAGATGGGAATATAGGTTCTTGAGCTATTTTAATTAATTTAATGATTTTTAGTACACAAATCCATTGTTGATGTACTTATTTTAAGTAAAAAAAAAAAAGTACTTATTTTCCAATTATTATGCCTAGCTTGATTTTCTTGTATGTTGGCACTGTGTATTTTCTTGCTTGGGGTTTTTAGTCTGGTGTATATGCAAAAGCCTGGTTGGCTTTCGACAACCAGCTGAGCCAGGGTGGCGTAGTGGTGGGAGTGTTGGACTGGGAGCCCAGAGATCCGGGTTCTAGTCCAACTCAGCCATGTAAGCTCACTGGGTGACTTTGGGCCAGTCACAGACTCTCAGCCCAACCCACCTCACAGGGTTGTTGTTGTGAGGATAAAAGGGAGAGGAGGAGGATCATGTAAGCCACCTTGGGTTCCTTGCAAGAGGAAAAAAGGTGGGATATAAATGCAATAAATAAATAAATAAACAAACAAACAAACCAACCAACCAACCAACCAACCAATGAACTGAACTGAGCTGAACTGAAGTGGGGTCAATGCAGTGTATGCATAGACACCCTAAAACATTTTGCTGATCCTTCTTTGCTCCAAATTCCTCTGCTGTTTCCCCTAAGTATGAATTTCCACCTGGAGTTTGTTTGTTCACCAGCCCTGAAATCTCAACAGGACATCCAGAGCTGGTGAGATACTGATGATGCATAGCACAGCTTGGCAAGTCATTCGACTAACCATTTTTCCCTGTGGATCAAAGATAGTAACATCTATTTCCTTAACTTTTTTTATCCCACTCCTCAGCTAAAAAAGGTTCCCAGAACAGGTAAAATAATCAGAAAAAGAAAACTATCCCTGCCCACAAGCTTATAGTCTAAAAGGACATGAAACACAAGGGAAACAGGATGGGGTGGGAAGAGGAAAAAAGTGAGTTCATTCAATAGTGCCGGTGGAACAGCCCAGCTTGTCCTCTCATTTCCCTTCCAGCATTGCCACAAACATTTTGCTGGTCCGGACAAAACAACTTTGGCCGTCCTTTGAAATTTGTCTGTGTTTTTCCCAAAACAGAAGCTTCCACATGGACCTCAGATTCCCCGCACTGTTGGGGAAATGTTGTGGCTGCTTCTGATGAACTTGTCCATCATTCAGAGGGACAAGAAAGGATGCTATGTCTAAATTGTGTTTGCTGTTTCTGATGAACTGACAGAAACTATGACTAAATCTCAACCTATTCGTATGACCTGGCTTGGAAATATCAGTCTTGGTGGGCTTGGAATGATTGCCACAACTACGAGGTGAGCATCACAGTCCCAAAAGTTCTTCTCTGGCTCAGATTGAAATCCTCCGTCGAGGGGAATGTAAGCCCTCTCTCCGACTTCCAGACTGCCACCCTTATCACCCACTCGCTTTCCGTGCTGCTCCAGAGGTGGCCATGGTGGATGGGGCAAGGAAAAATGATGTCTTCCCCTTGGTACCTGGCATGCAGACTCAGTAGTGAGCCAGGCACCAGGAACACTGGGAAATGCAGTTTCCTTAGGGCTACTGACAACCACGGTTTGGGGGCTCACTGGGATCAGACCTTGTTGCCATCATCAGGGGAACCACAGGATCCAGTTAAGCTTGGAACTGGGCTTGGAATAGGCTGAGCTATTTTTCGGAGTGTTTTTTAAAAACATAATTTGCTTTTCCAAACCCAGCTCCAAGCCTGGCTTGGGGAGCTCAGCCAGTCCCTACCATGGACAGTGAAGCTTTGGGGATATGGACATGTTTCTCATTTGGTCTACATATATTTCCAACTCCTTTGAAAGAATGGTGTTGTCCATGTTCCAGGCTGGAAGACTACCCATGGAGCTGGATGTCATAGGAAAGCTCAGAATTGCCCACACTGTGTCTCCTTCACACTGCCAGCGCGGGGCAGGTCAGCACTGGCAGGGAAGAGTTAGCAGGCAGGAGGGGGCCCTTACCCCTTCCCCCACATGCAGCCTGGAGGATATTTTCAAGGGAGAACCAACCCCAGCAGATGCAATTTTGGAATATGTGTTTGCCAAGGTAATAACTAGTTCAGCCGTCACTTTGGATTTTGCAAGAGACAAGGCACCTTGCCTCTGCTGAAGGGTATATACAAACCTCCTCTGAGAAACTGTGCTGGATAATCAACATTCATTTTGCTTTCCTTAAATTGTATTTATTAATGTAGTACATTTCTAATCTTCCCAATGACTAATGTACTTTGGGTGGATTACAACCAGTTAAAAAACTAAAATGCCATTTTAAAACACAGTTAAAAGTATAAAATACAGCACAAATACTTAAAAGGATAAACTACAATATAATGCAAAACAATAAATAGCACAGGAATTGATAAAACAGCCATAATAACCTAGAACTAAGTTCTGACAGATGCTTTGTCCAAGCTCCAAATTTACCTCTGATTTCAACTCTACTTTAGATTATCCTGAATACTGGTTTCCTCCTGGGGTTTAGGGAGTCATGGCCTTCACTCATGGAGGACCGTTTATGAGACCCCTGCGAAACCTGTCTGCCAAAGTTCCACGAGAGGTGGCTTCATCATGTAGCCACAGTGCCAAAAAATGTTTGTGCCTCTGCTCTCAGCATCTCCTAACCCCAGGGTGAGCGTGGCTCTGATTGCATGTTCCTGAGTTTGAAGCATTTGTGAATATTAGGGAGCCGGTGGACATCTGCAGGATGGATGAGTTCTGCCGAAATATTATTAGTAACAAAACATTTGTGGAAGTACAAACATGTTGGATTAATTGGGCTTGTTTGGTTATTTCCCCCTGGGAAAAGGATGACTGATTCATGTATCGTGTTCCTTCCAGCTCCTGGCTGTGAAACCATTTCTGCTCTTGATACGTTGCATCCCCACCTCCCTCCACCCGCTTTGCTGGAACAGGCAAGTACTTTGCCAAGTCAATAAGATGAATGGCCAAGAGTGATCAAGCCTGATTGGGTCAACAGCTTTGCTGTCAAAAACATCGGTCATGCTCCTGAAATGCCAGAGCCCTGGAGCAGATCTTGCCCCCACGAATACGCCAATCTTTTCCCTTTGCAAAATTCTCACCTTGTGTTGGCAGTTGTATTATTACAATCTTGGCTCTTCTTCCTCCTCCCCTTCTTCCTCTTCCTCTTCCTCCTCCTCCCCTTCTTCCTCCTTCACCTCCTCTTCTTCATCCTCGTCTTCTTCCTCCTCCTCCTCTTCTTCCACCTCTTCTTCTTTGTCCTCCTCCTTTCTTTGGAAAGAAACTTCACATCTAGAAAGAAGGTGGTGTCTTTTAAAATTTGCTAGGAATAACTCTGAGAGGGCCACAGACACAAAGAGGAGCACCAGAGTTTTCATCTCTCCTCCCACTCCTACTAAGATGTAACTGGGAAAAAGATCAAAGACCACACACCAAGAGCAAGGGAGACACAAATCGTGAAGCCACTGCTCAACACAAATGTCAGTTGGAACGACCTAGGAAGGCTCCACCAGGAAATGGTCACCCATAGGGCATTCTATGGAATGCCTGAGATTTGAGAGCACACGCTCCTTTGGCCTTGTGGGTTTGGTTTGGCTTTTTAGGATGATGGGTTTTAATTGTACTTTACAGAGCAGCAGCTAAGAAGCTTTAGAAATAAATACATAAATAGGGAGGTCATTATGCCTTACACATAAGAACAGAGAAAGAGCCCCGCTGGATCAGACCAACATCTATTGTGGGAGGCTCTTTCCAGCAGTGGCCAATGAGATGATTCTGGGGAGTCCACAGTGAGGCATGAAGACAACAGCTTCTCCCCCTCATGGCTTTCCCCTCCCCATGCAACTAATATGCAGAGGTAAACTGCTTTGGAACATGGAGGTTCTCTGAGCTTTCCTGCTCATAGCTGTGGATAGACCTTCACTCCCAGTGGACGCAGGTGGCTCCGAACTGCCCCACTAACATTGGAGCCACCAGCCTCCACTTTTTACTCCATGCCTTTTTGTAATGCAGCCTTCACCAACCTGGTGCCCTCCACATCTATTGGACTACAATTCCCAGCATGCCCCGGCCAGGTTGGGAAACACTGCTGTCATCCATTTTTGAAGTCTTCCAAGTTAGGTGCCCTCCTTACACCTTGTGGCAGTGAATTCCAGAAGTGAATTCTGGAGTCATCTATCAGGCAAATATTACACACGGGCCATTTCACTTGAGGTGTAACAGCGGCGAAGCACAGATGGGCTCCCCACCAGAAACGTGTTTAGAATCAGCAGGAGCTCTTGATTTCTGGCCGCCTTTCAGCGAGACGTTTGAGTCTGCCCCTTTCTTCCCTGGGCCTGAAGCTGGTTCTTGGGAGAGGGCTTATGTCAATACTCCGAAATTACACGTTCCACCACATTGCCCAGTAATTGCATCTCCAAAAAAAGTAATTACCGGTACCTTGTAACTTGCACACAGCGGCTTTGAAAGACAATACATTATTTATTTATCCATCCTCTAATGATGGAGTTGGCCTGGAAGCATCTTCCCCCCGATGCTTCATTCATAGCAATTAACCTGTGATTAAATGGGCAGCCATGAACCACTGGGGGAAATCTTCCGAGTGCCAGCTCCCTCCAATATACAGTCTGTGCTTCGTTCTTTTTTCTTTTATGTGACATATAGTTTTGAGTTCCAATGGTGCATGAGTTTCTACCCATCATTAGGAGAAGCAGAGTTATAATTATATAGAAGGTCTAGAAGAAGAAGAAGAAGAAGAAGAAGAAGAAGAAGAAGAAGAAGAAGAAGAAGAAATGCAAAATATGAGTTAATTTTGCAACTCACTTAATTTACATATGTAACAGAACTCACAGCCACATGTGATTAGAGAGTAGGATGGTTATTTGACTGGCAGGTGCCGGGGGCGGGTGGGCCTGTCTGGTGCATTGCTTTGGGGTCAGTTGCCAGAAAAACAAGGGGAGAAGCCGTAGCTCAGTGGTAGAGCACCTGCTTTGGAATAGGGATGTTAGAGAATTCCGCCACGGATCCCAGGGGGGCTGAATCCCAGTGAATTCAGCCCCCCAGAATCCATGGCGGAACGGAGCCCCCCGCCCCTCCACCCCACGAAAGCCTCACGAAATGGAGCCTACCTGGCTGCGGCTGCGGCTCCAGCGGTGGCGGCGGCGGCAGCGTGCTGCTGCGGACGCAAATGGCGTCCTGAGTAGGGGACGCCATTTGCATCCCTATGGTAGCCCGTGATAGGCTATGTAAATATTTACGTAGCCTATCACGGCTAAAGCAGGGACACAAATGGCGTAGGGGATGCCATTTGCGTTCCCGTTTTAGCTGTGATAGGCTACGTAAATATTTACATAGCCTATCACAGATAAAACGGGAACGCAAATGGCGTAGGGGACGCCATTTGCATCCCTGCTTTAGCCATGATAGGCTACGTAAATATTTACGTAGCCTATCACAGGCTACCATAGGGACGCAAATGGCATCCCCTACTCAGGACACCATTTGCATCCGCACCAGCCCAGCAGCGGCTGGAGGCCTCGCTGTGGGTTGGCCCGGCCAGTCTCCAAAAAAAGTAATTACCGGTACCTTGTAACTTGCACACAGTGGCTTTGAAAGACAATACATTATTTATTTATCCATCCTCTAATGTTGGAGTTGGCCTGGAAGCATCTTCCCCCCGATGCTTCGGCCTGGCCGCGGAGCGGAACCGGCCGGGCAGGATTCCAGGGGGGAGGAACAGATTGCCTCCCCGCACCTGCGGAACCCGGCGGAGCCAGGTAAGCGGGGTTTCGTACACCCCTACTTCGGAGGCAAAAGGTCCCAGCACCCCAGGTAAGCCTAGGAAAGAATCCTGCCTGAAACCCTGGACAGCCACTGCTGCCAGTCTGTGTCGACAATACTGGGAGAGATGGACCCAGAGTCTGACGCATCTAAGGCAGCTTCTGATGTTCTCATATTGCAGCATTGTTGATTTCAAAAGCTGCCAACCATTTCGGAGCCTCTTTCTGCAGCATTCCAATGCAAGGGCTGGGCAAAGCGGGATCTACTGATAGATCTCCAGATGATCCCTAGTAGATTGGCAAGGGTTTATGTCTCCCAATTGTTAAACAATGTCAACAAAATGGCTTTTTCCACCTACATTAGGCTGCTGAAATGAAGAAAGTTTAGGGGTTACCAGGAGTGGACTTTTGTGTGAAAGGACAGTGAGCTCAGCTCACTTCTGGTATTGCAAGCAAACCTTAGGCTCAGAACATGTGCTCAGAGGCACCCTGTCCTTTCAGTTTTAGTGTACGGCTTCTGCACCTGGGTCTGGTTGGTGGACCAGGGGCTCTAGTAAAGAACAAAGTAGATCAGACCGGCCTGAAAGTCTGCCAGCCCCCTTTTTGAGGGATTGTGGGCAGAGGATCTTAGGTTGCCCCTGCCTCGCTTGTGCTCCTGTGGCCCTGCCAGCCCTGCCTGGATGCTCCTGGAGCCAAAGCTGGCACAATTCGGACCTCTCGCTGGCACAGGATGGACGGAACCAGCCCCCGGAGTCCCCGAGATGTCCCACTGGCAAAGCCCTCGATGCCCATCCCTCACCCAGGCTCTTCTAGATATATCTCTCCCTGCTCAGGACGCCTCTTGCTGCCGGTGCCACCAGCGCAGCCTCTCGGCTGCTTCCTGGAGCTGGCAAGCCGGCGCTTCAGAGCAGGGTCGCCGTAACGAGACTGGATGGCCACATGCCGCTGGGACGAGGCCAGGGAGAATCTCTCAGCACGGAAAGGTTAATGCGGAAGACCGTGTCTCGCTCACTTAGCGTCAGTTAAGACCTCTTTAGCAGGCAGAGTATAGATCGGCAGCTGGGATTTTGCCTGCCGCAGCAGAAAATGCCAGACGGCTGTGTAAATTTCACACATTAATGCATCAGACAAAAACAACCATCCACTCCCCCCCCCAAAAAAAACCACACACACACCATACTACAACATGACAAGTTAAAATTCAGTATGGGGCAAAGTCAGCTTGTCTGCTGGATGCTGACCATTTTGGAGGACGTACGCTATTTCCCAAGCCGAGGGTCCGGCCCCTCGTTCCTGGCACTAGATGGCAATGGGAGCAACGGCGGCCACCTACGAATTCCATCAAAAAAGTGGAAATGCATCTCCAAAAGAAGGGGGACGAAAGGGAATACTGATTAGCATAACATTTGCATATGCTAATTTATAAATTAGCTGTAAATTTAGAAATTATTATTACTATTTAACCAGAAATACAATACTTCCCATCACAGTGCAGAAGACTGTGAATAGATGAGCTATTCCATAGATGTTGTCCAGGTGCTAATGGTTGATAGGCAATGGTTCTGATGGTTCCTTATCTCTGAACCAGAATTGGACCAGACAGCCCTTCAAACAGAGCAGAGCAGAGGTGGGCAGAAAGTAGATCTCCAGATGTTTTGGAATTCAACGCCCAGTCCCAGAAGCCCCTGCCAGCATGGCCATGTCAGGGTGGAAACTGAGCCCAGAGAGCCTCAGAGCAATTCGGATTCTGAGGAGGAACAGCAATCCGTGGGAGAGGGGCCAGCTCATCCCTCACAGGCTCAGCACCTGGCAGAGATTCCTCCTGCCGGCATTCCTGAGATAGATAGTGACCCAGGTAGTGAGGGAATGCGGGAGGGGGGCTTCTTAGACGCTCGACGCAGATGCAAAGAGCGACGAGCGATGGAGGGCGTGGAAAGGAGGCGTAGCTCCTGTTTGGCACGCAAGCAACGGCCGCCTCCCATGGACCCAAGGGAAAGAGGGAGGATCTCTCCCTAGCCCATAAGTTCTGGGTCTTCAAGTGACTCTCTTTCAAACGGGGTTCAACTGACTACTTGAAGCTTAGGCCACCCTGCTGTTCCTTGCTTGAGTCGCTGGTGATTAGCATCTGAAAGAGTCATTAAGTTGTAAAAGGATTAAAGCTTTGAAAATAAATCCTTTCGTCTGTGTCTTGAGTTAGCTATTGGAATCTACGGGAGAAGCTGCCAGAGCGCTCCTGACAGGCCAATGGCCAGGTGTACTGGGAGATGAAGTCCAGAACATCTGGAGATTTACTCTCTGCCCACCCCTGAATTAGAGGACACCTTCAAATAGAGGACAGTCCTCTGTTAAAGAGGGCACATGGCCACCACTTTGGGGAGCACTTCTATGGTTGCTAGGCAAAACCTGCAGAAGAGGTAGAATCATGGCAGCCTCATGACCCTCACAGCCCCTTGCGAATGAGGGAGGTGTCAGCACAGGGCCCAGGCAGCCAAGGTGGGGCAAGGGAGCTCCTGGGGCAGCAGGGACTGGTCTCCCCAGGGACCCGCAGAAGAGGCTCATGGTCTCGTACAAAAAGGGGCCTTCCAAAACCAACATGTTTGCTTTCTGGGGTTGAAGGAAAAGGGGAGGGAGGCACTGAGTAGGGAGATGGTAGAAACAGGGAGAGAGACTGACCCAAATGTATTTATTTGTTTTATTTATTAACAAAATTTGTATACTGCTCCACATCCAAAGATTTCGGAGCAGTGGACAGCAGATAGGACAAAAGAATAAAACCATGTTAAAATTATTACTATTTAAAAACAAAACAAAACAGAGTTCTGATAAAATGGGTTCTCATAAAACCTCAGCTGGTCACTCAAGGAAAGCTTCCTGAAATAACAATGTTTTCAGGAGGCACCAGAAGCAACACAATGGTGGCACCTCCCTGACCTCCAAAGGCGGGGAATTCCACAGGAAGGGGGCCACCACGCAGAAGGCTCCCATGTATGATGGGAGTTAAAACAGAATGGGATTAAATGTATTAGTCCAAAAACCGTATCAAGAGATAACGAAGTAAAATATGTGTAAAATTCCACGTAAAAGTATGGCAAGGACCACAGACCATATCAAAACGGGGAAAAAATAAAACATGTTTAAGACTCCACATAAAAGTATACATTTGACAGAATTTAGTATTTGGACCTTACTAAAACAAAACTAAGACTTAAAATGAAAACTATTCTAAAAACAATAAAAAATAAAAATTGATGATAGGAGTTGTACTGCAACACATCTGGCAGGCACTCTGCTGGGGAATTTGTTCTAATGCATCTATGCAAATACGTGCCCAGTAAAGCAGGGATGTTGGAGAAATCCTCCACAGACCCCAGTGAGACCGGATTCTATTGAATCCGGCCCCCCGAAGTCCGTGGAGGATCAGATCTCCTACCTTGTCTTCCGTCGCAAAGTCCTCGCCAGCGGTTCCTCCCTGCTGCTGGCTCCAAAGACCCAGCGATACAGCCACCATGGCCATATCACTGGACTGCAGACACAAATGTGGTCCGCTACGCCATTTGCGTCCCTGCACTTTACTGTGATAGGCTACGTAATGATCTACGTAGACTATCACGGTAAACAGCAGGGACGCAAATGGCATCCACTACGCCATTTATGTCCCTGCACTTTACCGTGATAGGCTATGTAAAGATCTATGTAGCCTATCACAGTAAAGTGCAGGACACAAATGGCATCCGCTACGCCAGACGCCATTTGTGGACGAAGACCGGCCACGGCTGGAAGACCGGCAGCGGCCAGTCCGACTTGCTGCGGAGCGGAGCCGGCCGGGCAGGATTCCGGGGGGAGGACCGGATTGCCTCCCCTCCCCCATGGACCCCCCAGTGGACTCAGGTAAGTGGGGTTCATTCACCCTTACAGTAAAGGCAGCCCCAAAATCTTCTCCAAGGGCAAAACAGGGACATTGGTCTGACAAGGGTGGATGCTAGAAGATAAATGACCATCTCCAATAAACAGGGGCTGTTGGAGGTGGAGCTGGGAGAGTGATTCTGAAGGAGCAAGAACTTCCAGAGGTGCTTGAGGAATTCAGTCTTTGCGAATTTTGGTAAGAACTGACCTGGACCCACACCTCCCGGGCTACTGTGCAGAATGCAACTCAGGGTGCAGCTCTGCCCACACTTACCTGGGAGTAAGTCCTATTGAACTCAACAGGGCTTTATTCCCAGGAGTTATGTATTATGCACTGTTACTTACACAGCAGCTCTTGTACTTCCTGAGTGTTCCAACACAGTTCTTGGCTGAAAGATATATTGTGAAGGTTTGAGGCCTACAGAAGCAAGGGAAAGGAAAAAGGTCGGGCCTAGAGGCCTGGAGTTTTTTGTTGCAAGGAGGCATCCCTGAGAGGAATGGTTTCATTTCCCCAGTTAAGTTTCATTTCTTCAGGTTTGAAGCAGTACTTCTGGTTTTGAGGGAGGAGGGTATCTAAAGAGAGTGAGAGAGCCAGTAAGAGCAGAGTTGGGGAGACCAGAGCCTGAAGAGGGAGCAGGAAAACTCAGCTTGGAGAAGTCTAAGTGCAGCTAGGGTAAAGGAACTTGCATCTTGCAACTTTTATTTTCTCTTAAGGCCTTTTACATCACTCAGCTGTATTTTGTAAATGCCTTTAGCTGTGATTTGCTTGCTTTAATTTACCAGTAAACTGTTGTGGTTAAACCCTGTATCTAGAGTGTCAGTCACCCCACGCCTACAGCCAAAGCTGGAAAGGGGAAGGTAAAAGAAGGAAGGTAGGACTCTTAAGGAGGCAAGAGGTCCTTAAGGAGTTGCTCAGGGGGTCCAGGTCCAAAGGGGAACCCTAACGTATGCTATATGTGTGTGTGTGTGTGTTTTAAAACACATTTTCAAGAAAAGAAATCCAATTAGAAATGTTGTTTGTAGAGAAAACATGTCTTAAAATAATGTTTAAATATGTATATAAATATATATTTCAGTACGGATTTTTTAAAAAGAATGCAGATTAATGCAGAAATGGGACGGAGCGGACTGAACACATGCAAAAAAAGCGACACAGACCAGAAAGAAATGGATGATTTCTCCATCCAGAGTATCAGCTATGATCAGGAAATTCCGGCACTCCCACCCCTTCCTCGCTCTGTCCTAAAGCTGTGCTTCACCTTCAGACCATAAGTCCAAACAGAGGGAATGAAATCAATAAAGAGGATTTAGCCACAGTAGGGAGCTTATTTCTGAAAAAGGAGAATGCAGTTCTGATGGTAAAGCAAGGATGGGATTTCTAAAGGGGGGGCTTCTGTTGTCTTGGTCAAGGTACACAGGCAGAGCCTGCCAACTGAGCCAGCCTGCTCATATAAATTACAGGGCACCTAAGAACATAGGATTAGCCCATCTGGATGAGGCCAAAAGTCGATCTAGTCCAGCCTTCTCCAACCTGGTGCCTTCCAGATGTGTTGGCTGGGGGATGCTGGAAATTGTAGTCCTAGTCCAGTGGAGAATGGGGGCTCCGATGTCAGTCGGGCGGTGAATCCACTCCAGGTTTCAGTCAGAACCAGTCAGAACTCTAAATGAGCATTAGAGCTTTGCATCAGAGTAGCTCCTTTAGAGTTCTGACTGGTTCTGACTGAAACCCAGGGTGGATTTACCGCCCCACTGACATCAGAGCCCCCAGCCGAGTCAAACATAGCTGGAGCGCACCAGGTTGGGGAAAGCTGATCAAGTCCCAGCATCCTGTTTCCAGCAGCAGGCAGCCAAATCCTGTTGGGAAATCCAAAAGTAGGCCATGAAGGCCACAGCCCTCCGCTTTTGTCCCCCAAACCCAGGGATGTGGGAGAAATCTGCAAGTGATTCACATGACTTCAGATTTCTGTGAATCCAACCTGTGTCATCGTCATTCAAATGTTATTGTTTACAGCCGATGGCCATTACAATATAAACACAAGAAAACGTATTTATAAAACATTGGACAATCAATCCAATAAAACACAAATAGGGCCTTGGAAATACAAATGCAAAGTTTTAAGCACGTTTGAACCTATGGAGTCCACAGCGGATCAGCTTTTTCTGAGTTGCATGGATTCCGTGGACCTCCGACTGGTTTTTCACGGGGCGGGGGGGGAGACTTGCACAGATCTGCATTTGCAGACAGGAACAAAATTCTCATAAATCCCTAAAAAAAATCCAATTCCATCAATGAGCGGATGATGGAACGAAAGGCACCTGACAATCTGGGAAACACAGATGGAACAGATTTAAAAAATTCCATACATCCTTACCCCCCGCCCCGCCCCAGCATCTGGTATTCAGAGCTCTACTGCCTCTGAATATGGTGATTCACTGAGGAGCTGAAGACTTTCTTGACACAAGCTCAGAATTGTTGGGTGGCAGAGAATCGCACCAGGAAAAAGGTGCAAGCTAAGGGTGAATTGGTTCTTGGAGGTTTCTAAGCAGTTAGTAGGTACAGTAGCAAGGATCATGCAAGGTGCAGAGCTAATGAATATGCATCGTACCTGGATGCATCCCAGAGCCTTCGGTGCCAACAGCAATGTTTCTCTGTGTGGAGGGGAGGGGGGATGTTGCCTAGCACCCAGGTGGGGCCAAAGAAGTTTCCTTTTTAGCCTGGGTTTCTTGTGTATAAAAACACTAGCATGTTCAAACTGTGTATTTGCAGTCGGGTTTTGGTTCTGTTATAAGCCTGGCCTGATTCACTCTGCTGCTTTATACCTCTGGCTGCGAAGCCTGGGAACTACCTGTTAATGACTCGATGAAGTTTGCCAAGCCCTTCAGTTTCTGGATTCAGCCTGCTTTACTGATTCGGCCACTTCTGCTAACAATGAAAATGTTGGAGTTTAATCATACCCCTTGCTCCTTAATCCCAGATGTGTGGGGCTAGGTAATAAAAAGAATGTGCTTTGCACATGTTCAGAGGTACTGTGATCTTGGCCACAGAGTCCAGGGATGAGATCTGGCTCAGATTGAGCCATAGATTCTCTCTCTCTCTCTCTCTCTCTCTCTCTCACACACACACACACACACACACTATAAATATATAGCAGAAGAAGTAGCTATGTTAGTCTCTTGCAGCAGAAAGATAGGAAGATGCCAAGGTGTTGGTGGTGCTCAACTGAATTTCCTTTAATGGGAAAATGCAGCTTCATTATAAGGGTTCAGTGGGGTGGTGGTGAAAGGAGCCTGAAAACCCCTTGTAACTTTCAGGGGGGTTACATTATTTGGGGGGATTTTTCCCTCCCTTTTTTCTTGGTCTTAGAAAAATGTTGATTTGTTACTGTTTGCAAAAGGACCTAGCAGAGATGCCATCTAAAGCCACTTTGCATTCTAGCCCTCTCCCCCACCACACACACACACACAATGTCCCCTCAGAAAAATAGTATGTCATGTCAGAGGGTCAATCCAGAGACATGGTTGGGGCAGGGGGCAGGATAACAATTCTGCTGCCATCTATGCCTGTCATGGTAGCAAATCGAAGAACATTTCTACATGAGGCTTTTATTGCACGCTCATGATTGGTCACTCATGGAAGTCTGCAGGTTGTTTACATGACGTCGTCAACCTCCAGGCTGTCTCCCCTGCTTTCTGACCTTCATCCGGCTTTTTAAAAGATTGAAGGTAACCTGATAAGGAACATTAATCTGATATATCGGCTGTGTGTAATGACGCAGTTGTGCTATAACCACAGTGCCATCTAGTGGCTGTAAAATGAAACATATAGACCTAGTCAAGAAAGGAAGTCTGCAATTCAAAGCACATGTCCACCTGTGTAAAGGAGCTGATCTTAATCCCACAAAGAATCCAGAAGCAAAAGCCCCAGTAAGTCTGTGGAATTTTAGCATGTGGTTATGCCTGAAGTTTTTGGAAAGAGAAAAAAACAAATCTGCCACTCTCCTCTCCACTAACAGATATGCTGCCCCCTACAAATAACCTAGAATTCCTTCCTTTAAAAGTTCATCAAAACACACACACACACACACACACACAATGTTTGCTACCTCCAAACAGAGTGGTGAACCTGAGATGGCAGTTTGCGCTCAGCAGTAGAGCACAGCTACTGTAATGTTAATTTTTATGAACCGCCCAGAGAGCTTCAGCTTTTGGGCGGTATAGAAATGAAATGACGTGAAATAAATACTTTTAACATTTAGGATGAAGAGGGACGTCTGCCAAGTACACAGATAAGATAGAGCCAGCACCTGATGAAATCTTCTCTCTCTGACACAATGGAAGGTGAACAAACCCCTTGGCGATTTGTCACCCCACACACTGAATATCCTGCTCTGAGCCCTTTGTATAGAGTGGCCTATCAATCCAAATCAAAATGCATTCCAGTCCTCTAATTTTGGGTTTCTACTAGCAGGTTATTTTAATTGCAGAAGTCTAAAAGGCTCCCCCCCCCCCATCCTCACAATTATAAGCACATTTTTGTTGAGTAAATGCATCTGTTTTTCTAAAGGAAGCTTGGAATGAAAGACAGGAGTCCATTGCTAAGGATTCTGGGTCCAAAACATCTACACAGCTCTATTAACATTGTCTAACCAAGTGTGTTACACCTGAGTAGCCCTGTCATTTTCCAATAATACAGACAGAGACAAGACAATAAATCATCCAGATCCTCCAATCAGGAGATGCCGTGTTCTAACAAAAGATGAGGGCTAAACAACAGCTGACATTTTAAAAAGGCTGACATATTAATGTGGAATTGCTCATCCTGTTAGAAGAGGACACCTGGGTTCTGTCAATGGCCCTGGCACCAACTTTCTCTGTGATCTTTTTGTCAAGTCAACTCTTCCACCAAAGCTGGCCTTGGTTGCTTGACTTATTTGCCAAATAGGGCTCTTCTGAATAGACTCCATTTTTATTTTCATTTCAGGTTGAAACTAACGATTTTGGGGTGGTTGAAATTTTGACACCCCCCCCCCAATACTTAGACTGTGTGCTGGTCATCCTTCTCAGCCCTGGGTGACCCCGCCCACTGCTGGCATGCGGCCCAACATACTTATCCAGAGCCACTTTGTCCCTTGAACTGAAAAAGGCTCCCCGCCCCTGCCATAAAGCACCACAAAGCAATTGCTTTGGGCAACTGATCTTAGAATGGGCTCCAGTTCCCAGTCTCCCGTCTCCCTCCCTGCATGTCATGATAAAGATGAGAAGTTTAGAGCAGAGCTATATCTGTATTTGTTTCTTTCACTTTTTGCTTCAGATGAAAAGAAATTCCAAGGACCAATTTGTACCGTTGGCGTAATCAGGTGATAAACATTTTCCTGGACTGCCGCACTTCAGACTGTGGTGTCTTCTCTGTACACACAGCATGATCAGACTCTCTGCCCTTAGAAGATTATTATGCCATTCTTCAGCCTCAGCCTCTCCCTGACCTGCTACCTTTCTATGGTGCAGGGGTCTTATCCATGGAGGGGGGAATCCAAACATACAAAACATTAACCACCATTTGAGTCTAAAGTAGGAAAATGCTTTTTAATCATTCGATTAAGCTGATTTGTAACTATAAACTGGAAAGATGATAGAGATAGATGATAATTGACAGAGAGAGAGAGAGAGAGAGATGCTTTAGATTGATACCGAAGACCCAAGGACAGCCTTCCCCAACCTGATGCCCTCCAGATATGTTGGATTACAATCCCCATCACCTGCAGCCAGCTGTTGGGGGGTTGTAGCTTGACACATCTGGAGATTTGGTTCCTCTTTATCCTCTCAAACTCAGGATCCTGAACGCAGTGGGGCACCTTTTCTTCTCACCCATATATGGAGGGAGGAAAAGATGTAGCTTTAAAATTAGAATTAGAATGTAAGGGCAAAGCAAACCTGTCGATCCAGCGAGGCGAAGCTCTCAGAACAGCGAGGTGCATTGGGACGGAAGAGGCCTGCATCTCTTTATCAATCAAACAGGAGAGTCGAAAGGCATGTTTGCACATCGCCAACACAGTCATTATCATTGTTAGAGGTCACGGCAAGGCGAGGAGTGTGAGCGGCTGAGAGCTAAATAAACTTGGGGGAATGAGGAGAGAAGAAGGCCCTTGTTTATCAAGATGTAAAGGGAAGGAAGGATGCTTCCAGAGGTGGGGGAGCACCCACCAATTATCCTAAGGAGAACATCTCTCTCTCTCTCTCTCTCTCTCTGCAATGTGTGGATTTTGTGTCCAGTGTCTAATGATTAATCTGAAGGCTCTTTGCATGGGGAACCGCAGCCCTGCATAAAATTCCCTTCAGTCTTCAGAAACTGGAAATTTTCCAGTTAACCCTAATGGAGAAGGAGCTGAGAAGTGTCTTAGAGGGAACTTGAAGTTTTATTTATTTATTTTTAACTCTTGGTTGATGTAACTTTTTGCATGCATTACACCTGTGCAGGCATGCAATGGGCAGGCATGAGTCATATCCATCAAGAATTTAATTCCATCCAAAGCAGGAGGAGGATGGTAAGATTTACATGGGAGGAATGACCTGTAAACGGGCATGGCACTAGAGACTGGTCCCCAAATGCACTTTCAACACCTGACGACTGCAACATCAAAGGATGATGCTTTGTATGTGTGTGTAAATGGGCCAACACAGACCTAACAGTAGAGGCAGAACGTTCATGTCAGCCACATGACACCGCAAACTTCGTGCTTGTCAATGGCGCTGGTTCACACATTCAACTGAGAGTCAACAAGTGTAGCATAAAGTTATGCACACATAGGGGGCTTCTACCTCACCTCAGCCCTTAGAGCAGGGGTGCAGGTGTGGCCTTCCAGATGTTGTTGGACTGCAACCCCCATCAGGCCTAGTCAGCACAGCTAATGGTGAGGCATGATGGGAGTTGTAGACCAGCAACATCTGGAGGACTATATGTTTTTCATCCCTGCATTAGAGCAAGAAGGCTCTTACATACACACACACACACACACACACACACAAAGAGGGAGGGAGGGAGGGAGGGAGGGAGGGAGGGAGGGAGGGAGGGAGGGTTTGCCCACAATGCCTAAATGTCCAAGTTGATGCGTGTAGCTTTGACACAGTCATTGTCTCCAAGAGACCCCACCAACTCCGATCTGAAGGTCAGTGTGGTGGTTCCTTGTCAGGCAAAGCATCTGAGGAACCTCAAGAGAAGCAGAAGAGTTGAGGCTGGTGGCTTCAATGTCAATGAGGCAGTGCGCCGGGTTTCAGTCTGAACCAGTCAGAACTCTAAAGGAGCTATCCAAGGTGTGAAGCAGAACCCCTTTAGACTTCCGAGTGGCTCTGACTGAAACCTGGAGCGGATTCCTCACCCGACTGACATCAAAGCCAGCGGCCTCCACTGAAGCAGAAGCAGTTGGACTGGGGTTGGTGGTGAGCATTGAAATCCCACCCTCACAGAAGAATACATAAATGCAGAGTATTAGTCACGTGGTCAAGTGAGAGTCATCCCCTGCCTCACCAGCACTAAATGTCCTGTTGGTAGGGATGTACGAAAGTCACTTACCTTTCCGCATATTATGTTGATGCGATCCGTTCCTCCCCGCCGGAATCCTCCATGGCTGGCTGTGCTCCGCAGCAGCTCCGTGGAGCAGCCGGCCAGGCCCAGCAGGCCCAGCCAGGCCAGAGACGTTCGCAGCCGGATTTCCAGCCGCGGAGGGCTCGGGGGGGGGAACCATGTACGCAATTGGCGGCATTCCTTATTTTTGCGTTCCTTATTTTTGCCATCTTAATCTACGTAAATATTTACGTAGACTATGACGGTGAAAATAAGGGGAATGCAAATAGTGTAGCAGGCGCTATTTGCGTCCGTTTTTGATTCACCATTTTAGCCTACGTAAATATATTTACGTAGGCTAAAACGGCGAATCAAAAAGGAACGCAAATGGCACTTGCTACGCTATTTGCGTTCCCCTTTATTTTCGCCGTCATAGTCTATGTAAATATTTATGTAGACTAAGACGGCCAAAAATAAGGAATGCAAATGGCGGCGGCCGTAGTCTCGTCCCGGGGGGGATCTGTGGGGGGGCAGGGGGGGCAGGCCGTTCCACCACGGAGTTCGGGGGGCCGAATGCACTGGCATTTGGCCTCACCGAGATCCGTTGCAGAATTCTCTGCCATCCCTATCTGTTGGAACCGTGAGCTAGTGGAGAAACTCTCCATGCAGTGGGCAAAACTGAACATGAGAAAACTGATCTGCACACAAGACAAGCCGTGCTGGATGAGACCAAAGACCCGCGCTCTGTTCCACTGTGCCTATGGGAAACCCACAAGCAGGTGTGAGGTTAATAGCACCCACCTGCTCATGTTCCCCACCAACTGGTCTTGAGAGACATACTGCATATGATCCTGGATGCAATATATTGCCATCATGACTAGTAGCCATTGTTAGTATTAACCTCCATAAATTTGTCTAATCCTCTTTTAAAGCCCTCCATGTTGGCAGCCTTCAGGACATCTTGTGGTGGCAAGACAAGCATGGCTACCGAATTTGACATAAAAAAGTAAGGTTGCAACATTTAAAAGGCTCCTCTGAGAGAGACAGACAGGCAGGCAGACAGACAGACAGATGGCAAGCACTACCTTAAAAGAGGCATTCTCCTTCCCCCACACAGGAGGAGATGCCTCTTCTAAGCTGATGCCTGCTATGACAGCTGCTTGCAACAGCAAAGGAAGCCTGCTTCTTGCACTCAGAATGATTGCTGTCAGTCATATGCACATTTATCTCAATGAAATCAGTTACATCATTGACTAAAACTCTTATGATGGATTGAGGAAGATTCCTTGAACAGGGCGATATCTCTAGTGGAAAAGAACCTGAGAAATTCCAACGGGAGCAGTGGTGTAGCGGAGGCAGGGCTCGCAGGGATGCAGCCCCAGGACTTTTTCATCAGCAGGGACTCTGATGTCATCTGCCATCCCCCTCAGAATGCCCTGTTCCCGCTGAGCTTAGCTGTGATCCTCACTGTAGCTGTAGGGGGAATGAATCTTCCAAGCAACAATATATTGTTCCATGTTGTTATGCAAAGTATTTGGGATGACTTGGTCTGGAATGGGCAATTAAGACCTACTCGCTTTACCAAAGACGTGCTCCTGGTGGAGATGAAAACTCCTAGAACTGGTTTGTTGATATCATATGGATCCACGCAGCTGCCTGAAATGTTTGGACTGCCCTTGGAGACTGTCACAGTGAGCTCCTGCATTTCCAAATTTACCACTACACCACTGTGTGTGTGTGTGTTTCAATCCAGCTGGGTGTGTGGACATTTCTGTGGGAGGGGGAGCGGAGAGATATAATGAAGGAGCTTAAGGAAGGCTAATGGGTAATGTTGGGGCGCTAAGGGAGTGTGCAAGGGGGCTGTTTAAATGAGAAGGGATCTGTCCATGAGGGCTGAGTTGAGTGGGTGAAGCTTCCATAGAGTAACATATTTTGAAAACCTAAAATGCTTGTGTGAGAGTGGGTGAGTGAGTGACTGAAAAAGATTTGAACACCCCTGCATTTTTTCTCAGCCGTCCAGTTGAAATGCCCCTGCCTTACTCTCAGCTGCACTGTTTTTGGATCTCAGCTGAAGGCTGCACATCTTCCAAGGTTGGACAATCTTAGAAGGGGGCGCGGCTGTGAGGGGCCGTGGCTGTGATGGTCACGGAGGGACCCTGCCCTTCTGAATTTGCCACTGCCCTACTGGATGGGAGAAAAGACTTCATCTGGCTAGGAAAAGTTCCTCCCGGGGTTTTGAACACTCCTGGTCCTGATCTCTGAGAAATGAAGCTCGAGGCCTGTGCTCCTGGCTTGCCTCCTGCTTGAAGCTCTTTGATCAGCTTTTAGTTGCTGCCGATTCAGCTGCCACATTTGCTTTAGCCTTCAGAATAAATGTCCAATTTGGGGCTTCCGCGGGGGTAATAAATCTTTGGGCTCTCATTAATTTCAAGAGTCATATCAGCCATCCGGGTACTTTGGCGACAGATCTGCCAAAGCTCTCCACTCCCACAGTGACTTCCTCTGCCATTCCCAGCTCATTTTAAGGCAATTCTTAAAAGCTGCACTCTCGGTCTGTAGCCATGACAGATGTGGGCACGTCTCTTCCGACAACACTGAAAAGCCCCAACTCATAATTTCACTCTTTCATTCCGTTTCTGGGCATTTGGCAGGTCTGGGTTGAAACCAGATAGAGTAGAGATGTTGAAAAACTGGATCTGAGTTTCTGCATAACTTTTTCATCTCTTGCATCTCATCTAACCACACATATATGTATGTGTGTATTTAAACTTCTAATGACCCACCCTTCTTCCAAAGAGAGCACAGAGTGCCTTACAATATTAATAAAACAAGTACCAATAAAACAATCATAAAACCATACTTTCACACTAAAACAATTCAAATTAAAACAATAAAAGCAATAATAATCTGACCTAAAAATCTAATAATATGCAAGTTTAGCAGCACCCCCTCTTCTTGTGAACCCTTGGGAACTGTAGTCAAATGGCTGGGCGAGGGATTGCTAATGGAGAATTCTCAGCACCCTCACAATTCTTTGGAAAGTAAACCGGCATAAAGCCAAAATACGTCTGTCATGTAGCTAGGCCCTAAGAGTGTTTTCTTCACATCCTACCACTGCTCGTTGGTCCTGAGTTGACCATACAGGTGATCCGCAAGAAGGGAAAGAACCTGAGATTGCATGCCTGCAATACACTTGTCACCTATTCCTTATGTCGAAGAACTGTTCTTTATTTAGTATCAAACTGTAATATTCCTTTTCAAGAAGAGATGCACCAGACCTGCAAAAAGCTACTTTAATTTAATGCATTGTAAGGACAGTACATTCTAAGCAAGCATTGTCAGTGTTCTGACACACGCTAAGGTGCCATTTTCTTACGATCTCACACGGTGTTCCATAATTTGGAGCTCTTCAGTTGGCAGACCAGCCTGCGGGCGGGGCCTGCTGGACTTGCTTTTAATCTCTGATCATGCCTAGAAGAGCAGTCCTCTTTTGGTCCAAGGGGGGATTCTGGGGAAAATGATGGCACCCGCTGGAAACGACACCTCTCTCTCGACTACTAAGACCCCATTTCACCTCCCCAGGAATCACCGAAATGCCCTCCCCAGTTTTTCTACATGGGGGGGGGGAATTGGGTGCAGCAATCGTCATAATCATAATAAAAAATTCCGTCCACTGGAGGCTACCGGTATAATGCCAGCCCCCCTCTGCCCCCCCCCCACTGGTGTTACCACTCTTCCTGTTGGACAATCAAGGAAAAACTTTTGCTATATAAAGGGCTAACTAAGCAAGTGGAAACTAATTGTGGAAAGCCATTGGATTTTTTTTACTGGTTGCTGGGTTGGTTTAACTGCCCAGAAACCTGAAAAGGCCTGATGCTGAGCTGCACACACTGGGAAAATCAGACATTATGCCCGAGTTACAGCCCAGGTGTGCACAGCAGTGTTCCTGTTCCACTAAGGCTGTTTTCAATTTAGGGATGTCAGAGAATTTCGCCACAAATCTTGGGGAGGCCGAATGCCAGCGCATTCAGCCCCCCGAAATCGGTGGTGAAACGGTCTGCCCCCCCGTCCCCCCCCGGGACGGGACTTACCTTGTGCGAATGTCCCTGGTGGCGGCGGCTCTGGCGGTGGTTCAGCGGTGGTTCAGCAGTGACGGCGGCAGCGGCAGCCGGTCTTCTGACCGGCTGCTGCAGCCGCCATTTCCAGTAAAAAAAAAAAACAACAACCAAAAAAACGTGATAGGCTACGTAAACATTTACATAGCCTACAACGGCTAGATTTTTAAAAAATGCCGTGATAGGCTACGTAAATGTTTACGTAGCCTATCACAGCTGAGTAAAAAAAAAAAAGCAACTGCGCGTACACAAATTTGTGTTGCTTATTTTGGCACATGTAGTCTACGTAAACATTTACGTAGACTACGGCGAAAATAAGGGGAATGCAAGTAGCGTAGACGCTACGTTCCCCTTATTTTCGCCGTAGTCTAATGTAAATGTTTACGTAGACTACACGTGCCAAAATAAGGAACGCAAATGGCGGTGCCCATGGGCACCACCGTTTGCGTATGCGCGGTTTTTTTGTTTTTTGTTTTTACTCAGCCGTGATAGGCTACATAAACATTTAGGTAGCCTATCACGGCTGATTGCAGGGACGCAAACGGCGGCAGCTACGGCTGCCGCCATTTGCGTTCCCGGCCAGCCAGGCTTCGCGACGGGAGGGACGGGGCACCTCCCCCCCGGCCAGAATTTCAGGGGGAGGGACGGAGTGCCTCCCCCCCACCGCAAATCAAATTTCGGGCAAGGTAAGTGACTTTCGTACATCCCTAGTTTTCATCAGTTGCCATCAAGTACACAGGAAAAAGAAGAAGAAATAGCCACTATGTGAGTATAGTGATTGCTTTAAAAGAGTAAAGGATAATTTAGGACAGATATTTTTTCAGATCACATTAAGTTAGCATTTTATTTCACCTTTTAGCAATAAGCCCCCCATCCTGCTCTACTCATCATAATAACTGCAGAATAAACAAACTCTGATTTCTTACTGCAGGCAAACAAACACGCTTCTTTATCACTGGCTGGGTACAGAACGAAACTGAAACTGAAAAGGAAAGGAAAGTCCAAGGGCTGAAGGCTAACTCTAGCCCGTAATACAAATATTTAACTCTTCCAGAGTCATGTTACTATACAGGCTGCTTTTTTTCAGGATCACTTCAGTAATTATAGGGTGACTGTGATCATGAAAAGAATACCCTTAGTCCAGGAAAGTCTTGAGCGAGCAGACCAGGGGGCTCTTCCAGCTGAAACTTTTGTGATGCACTCGCCCTGCCTTATTTATTGAATTTTTCAGGGGGTCCTATTCTTCCATTGCTCCTGTTCTTAAAACAAGCTATCATTGTCTGGCATGTCATTAATTAAAATGACAATTTTCCCAAAAAATCTTGGGGGGCGGGGGGCAAAGCATAACTGGAGGGGGGCAGTGCACCCATTTGCCCCACCCTGGCTACAGTGTTGCCAAGAACAGTCCCTTGGCATTTGTTTATCCTACACACCACATATCCCGCTCTAAATACCTTGTGTAGGGTGGCCTATAAATGCAAATAAAAATGGATTCCAATCCTCTCATTTTGGATTTCTACTAGCAGGATGTTTTTAACTGCAGAAGTCTAGGGACTTCTCCACATTAATGAAAAATCCCTCTGCCTTACCAGGGCTTTCTGCTCCCAGATTCTTTGTGAGGTTACAATCGGTTCCATTACCTGGGCGGACATGGGCGACCACGTGGTTTGAATTGAAACCTTCAGTTTGGGCAGTTTTCCTGTTTTCCTTTAGACAGCACCATCTAGTGGCTGAAATATAGCACTATGGAAGCATTCCATACTACCAATTCTGTGCATCTTTTAGAAGACCTGATTAAATCCAGTGTTTTTTATAGCACGGTAAACCTGAAAAAGCACGGGAGGGGCCCTGGATGTCAACAACGTCATGACATGGACCTGCAAATCCCCATGAGTTGCCAATCATGAGCATGCAACAAACTGCTGGTGTAGAGAAGCCCTAAAACACTCCTCCATCTCCTCCTTCTCACCATAACAGGTATATTGCATTGAGTAAATGCATCTGCTTTTCCAACGGAAGCATGCACTACTGAGTTGGGGAAGGCTTCATTAGTTTTGTTTTGTTTATTATTTATGTCCTGCTTTTCTGTTAAAAATAATAATCAACATGGCTTACTATGCAGATAAAAAATTAAACAAATAAAACAATTAAAAAACCCCAATAACCATCAAAACATCAAAAAAGTAGCAGTTACAACATCAAAAATGCAGCAGTATTTAAACTTCCAGCAATGAGAGGCTTAAAATGATAAAAAGGCATTTTAAACACCAGCTGGAATAAAAAGTTATTTACCAACCATTTAAAGCTAGGAAATGCCTGCAAATCTCCCCTAGGGGAGTGTTCCCCAATTTCCATAATTAATATTGTTACAGATCAGACATGTAAAGTTGTGGCCCATAATGCAAGCCAGTAACTGTTTCATGCCTTCATTCTGGCAAGTGGGGGCAAGTTCTTTTAAAGCAAGGTTCTAGCCCTTATGGTTGTGAAGATGTGGTTTTAATTCTGTGGACAATACCTACTAACATAACAGAAGCCTGAGGAGTGTCCAGATAAACATTTCTAGTGGCCAGAGGGCAAGGTATGAGTGCCCTGCCTAGCTCCTCGACCGTGAAAAATGTCTGCAAAGTTGTGTCCATTGCGAATAAATTATGCAAAACCAGAGAAATCAGCTTTTCCCTGTCTCCGCATTTTGATTTTGTGGGGTTTTAGCATGTACAGCTCAGCCTACAATCTTGCAGTGATTCTGCCTAAATCCAGATACAAGGTAGCTGGCTCCTCTTATGCCAGGAGAGGGAAGGGAGCGCTCTGCACATTCTCAAAGGGTATTTTTATTATTACTTGAAATATTCCAGGGATGAAATCTGGCATAGGCTGAGTCTGGGTAAGTGAGACATGAAGCTGGAAGGAAATTTTCTGCCTAGGATGGGCTCAGTGGGCCAATAATGGATAGGATGGTTGCCATACCTCATAGACCCAGGATTGCAGACTTGGTGTCATCTCAGACCCCGCCTTGCATTTCAATAAGCTCACTGTGGTCTGTTACATCTGCTGTGCTGTGCAGGTGTTATCCCACTGGGAGGACAGGGCCCTGCCAGGCTGATCTCCCCTCCTCTGCCTTTCAGGCTTGACCACTCTAACGTGCTTTATGTGGGGCTGCCCTTCTGGACAACTTGGAAGTAGAGTCAGTTTCGCTTTCTCCTGCATTTGAATTTTCAAAATCTCTAGGGATGGCGGAGAATTCCGCCACGGATTTCAGTGAGGCCGAATGCACTGGCATTTGGCCCCCCGAAATCCGTTGTGGTATGGCCTCCCACCCCCCGCCCCCTCACGGATTCCCCCCGGGATGAAGCTTACCTGGGGCAGATGTTCCGCTGGCGGAGGGTCCGACGGCAGCTCCGGTGGCTGGTCTTTCGACCGGCTGCCGCAGCCGCCATTTGCATCTGCTGTTTGCCGTAATAGGCTACGTAAGTATTTACATAGCCTATCACGGCAAGCAAAAAAAAAACAGCGTATGCAAATGGCGGCGGCTACAGCAGCAGCCATTTTCATTCCCTATTTTTTACCATTTTAGCCTACGTAAATATTTACATAGGCTATTATGGGGAAAAAAAGGGGAACACAAACAGCATAGTGGACACTATTTGTGTTCCTTCTTTTTCGCCATAATAGCTTATGTAAATATTTACATAGGCTAAAACGGCGAAAAACAAGGAACACAAATGGCGGCCGCCGTAGCCGCTGCCATTTGCGTACGCTGTTGTTGTTGTTGTTGTTTTTGGCCTGCCATGATAGGCTACATAAATACTTACATAGCCTATCATGGCAGCCTGGCTGGACGCAAATGGCGGCTGCTATGGTGGCCACCATTTGCGTCCACAGCAGCCAGTCCGCAGCCAGAACTCCAGCTACGGATGGCCCTGGCCAGCTGCTCCGCGGAGCCGCCGCAGAGCGGAGCCAGCTGGGCAGGATTCCGGGGGGGAGGACAGGATTTCCTCCTCCCCCGTTGAGGATTCCAGGGGGAGTGACAGAGCGCCTCCTCCCCCACCGCAAATCAATCGGTGAAAAGGTAAGTGACTTTCGTACATCCCTAAAAATCTCTAGTTCTTTCCACCCCCAAATATGAAAAATATGTGCCAATTTTAGTAAATCCTTATGAAAAATGATCTGAAACTAAACTCTCGCTGATCTGCACCTGCCAAATTAAGTCAGCACAGCTGTTCCCAGCATGGAGAGGGCCATGTTGTAGTTGCCGGTTGTGTAGCTGTTAAAGATGAAGAGCCTGTCAGAAAACAAAGAGGTGGCAACCTTACATCAGCACGAATACGGTTGAATTCTCAGGGATTCAAACCTGGACTTTTAATAACCAAGTACTCACTGCCCTGGGCCTGGGTGGACTAGTCTTCTGGATTCTCCCAGATTCAAATGTTCTAAATCTCAAATCCTTTCCATCCCAAATATGAAGAAATCCATGACTTTGGGTAAGTTATTATCAAAAGCAAACAGAAGAAACAAAATTCTCACCCATCCCCAGAAGCTTCAGCTGTTGGAAAATGTTGCAGCCTGATTTCTATCAAATGTTAGAAGGTGGGAGTATGTGCAATTCTTAAGACTCTTAAGAGAGAGAGAGTGGGATGGGATTATCTTAGGAGCGGGGGAGAGATGGGGGTGGCTCCACTGTCAATGGGGTGGTGAATCCGCTCTGGGGTTCAGTCAAAACCAGTCGGAACTCTGAAAGAGCGATCCAGAATGCTTTGCTTTGCTTGGATAGCTCCTTTAGAGTTCTAACTGGTTCTGAATTGAAACCCAGGGTGGATTCACTTCCCCACTGACATCAGAGCCACCAGCCTCCACTGGCCAGGTGTCCTATTTTACAGAGGGCCGTCTGCTATTTAACGGGCCTTCAAATCAAAGACACCTCCAAATAGAGAACTGCCCTCAGCCCTTCAAATAGCGGACTGTCCTCTGTAAAACAGGAGGCCAGGTTAAAGAGGAAGAGCCATATAAAGGGAGAGCAGCAAGGGCCCTGAAGTTGCAGTTAGCACCTCGGCTAGAGATTGAGCAGACACACAGGACACTATGGCGAGATGTATAATGTTTCCATTTAAACTATAGTTCTTATTTCTAAATGTGCATTTATACATATAAAGTAGCATATGCAAATGTCATGCAAACTGGTACCCTCGCTTGTCTTCTTTCTTAGTGATGCCTTCCCTCTTTGTTGGTGATCTGTAAGCGGCCACCCTGTCTGGTCCCCGAAACGTTATCCCTAAGGAAGTGTGGCCCTTGGAGGAAAAAAGATTCCCTCCCCTGCTTCAACTGCACTGACTGCCTGTGTGCTTCCAGGCCCAGTTCGCCATGGTGCTTTGAAGCCCTTCATCAGGGATGGCCCTTTCAGGAGTCGGGGGCATCACCTGCCTCGGGCAGCAGAGCAGAAGGAGTGGCCAATTGCACACACACCCTGCCAGGAGGACCCCTGCAGGGGCTTCAGAGAGCCCCACCAGCGGCTCTCCTGCTGTGGCAATCTCCTGGGACACCCCTCCCGCAGGTGCTGGTTCTGAGGAAGGGCCTCCCCAGAGCCAGGCATTTGGGCCTGGCTGGCTCTCTGAAGAGCCGTGCTGGCCCCTCCCTCCAGCTGACGCAGCTCTCCAGGAGGCAGGTGGCGGCAGCAAGGGGCAGGGGCGGGCGGGCAATGAGATGGCAAGGGGGTGCAGGGGCACGGCCACATCAGTGTTCTCCTGCCTCAGGTGGTGGGAGAGCTTGTACTGCCCTTCGTGGCCTTGTGGCATCTTCTCCCTCTTTCCACTCTCTCGCCATCTTCATTCATCTCACTATGCCCTAATTCAGGTACCCTCAATTTGTGCAATGCAAACATCTCCTGCTGGAAGCAGTTTACAGCCGTGGCCCAAAGGCTGTGGAGTGACCTCCTTCTGGATACGAGGAATTCATCCTCTTGGCTTGCCTTCCAGAAGGACTGTGAAACCTTTCCCCAACCTTTGTTTGTTTTGCCTTTGGGATTTCCCATCCTGCTTGCAAGATGGCCATATCACACTGTAATAGTGCTGCTGCTGCTGCTGCTGCTGCTGATGATGATGATGATGATGAAAGGCAAGCCAAGGGCGCAATCCACATTTCCATCCCCCACCCCACACACACACCTTAAGAACACAAGAAGAGCCCTGCTGGATCAGACCAAGGGTCCATCTAGTCCAGCATTCTGTTCACAGTGGCCAACCAGCTATTGACCAGGAACTAGGGATGTACGAAAGTCACTTACCTTTTTGCAGGGGTGCTTCGCGGTGGGGGGGAGGTGCTTCGCTTCTCCCCCCGAAGTTCAGGCAAGGGGGGGGAGGCTTCCTACCTCGCCCGGCCGAAATTCAGGCCAGGGAGAAGCGCCCCGTCTCCCCGGCCGCGAAACAAAGTGTTAAAAAAAAAAACCGTGATAGGCTACGTAACGATTAACGTAGCCTATCACGGCTAGATTTCCAAAGTCAGCCGTGATAGGCTACGTTAATCGTTACGTAGCCTATCACGGGTTTTGTTTTTTTTTAACACTTTACTTTGTAATGGCGGCGGCAGCAGCCGGTCGGAAGACCGGCTGCCGCCCCCGCCCCCGACGAAAGGCCGGCAAACCGCCGCTGGGACACGCCGCCGGGAGGGACATTCACCAAAGGTAAGTCCCATCCCGGGGGGGGGGCGGGGGGGCGGAGAATTTCACCGCCGATTTCAGGGGGCCGAATGTGTTGGCGCTCGGCCCCCCAAAGATTCGGGGAGAAATTCTCCGCCATCCCTACCAGGAACCCACGAGCAGGGCATGAGCGCAACAGCACCCTCCCACCCATGTTCCCCAGCAACTGGTGCACATAGGCTCACTGCCTCAGGTAGTGGAGGTAGCACACAGCCATCAGGACTAGTAGCCACCAATAGCTTTCTCTTCCATGAATTTGTCCAATCCCCTTTTAAAGCCAGCCAAATGGGTGGCCATCACTACATCTTGTGGTAGCGAATTCCATCATTTCACTGTGTGCTGTGTGAAAAAGTCCTTCCTTTTATCTGTCCTGAATCTCCCACCAATCAGCTTCATGGGAGGACCCCGTTGGATTCTAGTATTTTGAGAGAGGGAGAAAAATGTCACCCGGTCCACATTCTCCACACCTTGCATAATTTTGTACACCTCTATCATGTCTCCCCTTACCCTCCTTTTCTCCAGGCTAAACAATCCCAGCTGTTGTAACCTTCCCTCATAGGGGAGATGCTCCAGGCCCTTGATCATTTCAGTTGCCCTTTTCTGCACTTTTTCCATCTCTACAAAATATTTTTTTAGGTGTGGTGACCGGAACTGTACACAGTATTCCAAGTGTGGTCGCACCATAGATTTGTATAGGTGCAGTATGATATTGGCAGTTTTATTCTCAGTTCCTTTTCCAATTATGCCTAACTTGAGGGATGTTTCCACGACAATGGAAGGCACGAATGGAGGAGTACTGGATTTTTTTTTAAAGGAATCAGCTTTGCTGCACTTTGGTCCAATCACTTCACAGAACATACTTCTGGTGGGGGTTGGAGTGAATGTCATCTGACTGGCATAGAATCATAGAATAGTAGAATAATAGAATAGTAGGGTTGCAAGGGGCCTACAAGGCCATCGAGTCCAACCCCCTGCTCAATGCAGAAATCCAAGTCAGAGATCCCTGACAGATGGCTGTCCAGCCTCATCTTGAATGCCTCCAGTGTGGGAGAGCCCACTGCCTCCGTAGGGAATCGGTTCCACTGTCGTATTGCTCTAACAGTCAGGAAGTTTTTCCTGATGTTCAGCTGGAATCTGGCTTCCTGTCACTTGAGCCCATTCTTCCGTGTCCTGCACTCTGGGATGATCGAGAAGAGATCCTGGCCTTCCTCTCTGTGACAACCTTTCGGGTACTTGAAGAGCGCTATCCTATCTCCCCTCAGTCTTCTCTTCTCAAGGCTAAACATGCCCAGTTCTTTCAGTCTCTCCTCATAGGGCTTTGTTTCCAGTCCCCTGATCATCTTTGTGGTCCTCCTCTGAACCCCCTCCAGTTTGTCTGCATCCTTCTTAAAGTGTGGTGTCCAGAACTGGACACAGTACTCCAAATGAAGCCAGTGCTGAGTAGAGGGAAGTAGAGCATGCTGAGTAGAGCATGGGCTGGTCAACCAATAAGAGAGGCTTCTCCCTGCCACCAGCTCCCCCCCCCCTTTTCTTTTCCCCTGAAGCTCCAGATGCACCTGCATTTCTGGATCAAGCCTCATAGACTACAATGGGGGTTACTTCTGAGTAGACACATATATGCTTGTGCTTGGGGGGGAGGAACACGAGGATGGGAAACCAGCCCCCTTTGGATCTCTGTAACGAAGGTGTAAAGTAGTTACTTCCTAAGGCAATAAACCAAACAACAGAGAATCGGAGCCTCGAGATCGCGCTTTACAGCGTTTAGGCAATTTATTTATTTATTTATTTATTAAATTTATTAATCGCCCATCTGACTGGTCACCCAGCCACTCTGGGTGATGTACAACCCACCATAAACAATTTAAAACAATAAAATTTTACCATAAATTTTTTTTAAAAAAATACCCTAACCCACCCCAAATGCCTGCCTGAACAACCACGTTTTTAATGCACGACGGAAGCTCATTAAAGAGGGGGCATGACGGAGTTCCCTAGGGAGGGAGTTCCACAGAGTGGGGGCCACCACAGAGAAGGCCCTCTCCCTCGTCCCCACCAGTCTAGCTGTCCTGGCTGATGGGACAGAGAGAAGGCCATCCGAGGCTGATCTTGTTAAGCGGTCTGTCTGGTGTTGCTGGAGGCGCTCCTTAAGATAGGCTGGGCCGGAACCATATAGGGTTTTAAAGGTCAAAACCAACACCTTGAATTTGGCCCGGAAAACAACTGGTAACCAGTGCAACTCCTTCAGCACTGGAGTGATGTGATCTCGCTGGCGGCTGCCTTTAATCAGGCGAGCCGCCGCGTTCTGTACCAGCTGCAGTTTCCGAACCGTCTTCAAGGGTAACCCCACGTAGAGCGCATTACAGTAGTCTAAACGAGAGGAGACCAGGGCATGTACTACCGATGGGAGCAGATGGTCAGGAAGGTAGGGGCGCAGCCGCCATATCAGATGGAGTTGATACAGCGCTGTCCGGCTCACAGCTGACACCTGAGCCTCCATGGACAGCTGGGAGTCCAAAATGACCCCCAGGCTGCGGACCTGGTCTTTCAAGGGTAGCTGTACCCCATTCAACACCAGGTCAACATCCCCCAGCCTCCTCTTGTCTCCCACCAAAAGTACCTCAGTCTTGTCAGGGTTGAGCTTCAGCTTATTCCTCCCCATCCAGCCACTCACCGTCTCCAGACATTTGGACAGGGATTCTACGGCCAACCTTGGTGAAGATTTGAATGAGAGGTAGAGCTGAGTGTCATCCGCATATTGATGACACTGCACCCCAAACCTCCTGATGATAGCCCCCAGTGGCTTCACATAGATGTTAAATAGCATCGGGGAGAGGATGGAACCCTGTGGCACCCCACAAGTAAGTGGCCACGGGTCCGAAACCTCCTCTCCCAGTGCTACCCTCTGGTACCTGCCAGAGAGGAAGGACTGGAACCACCGCAATACAGTGTTTCCAATGCCCAACCCCTCCAGGCGGTCCAGGAGGATACCGTGGTCAACGGTATCAAAAGCCGCTGAGAGGTCGAGGAGAACAAGGAAGGAGCATTCACCCCTATCCAGAGCCCTCCTCATATCATCCACCAAGGCGACCAAGGCCGTTTCTGTCCCATGCCCAGGCCTGAAGCCCGACTGAAATGGGTCTAGATAATCAGTTTCTTCCAAGTGTGCCTTCAACTGCACCGCCACCACCCGCTCAATCACCTTGCCCAAAAATGGCAGATTTGAGACTGGGCGAAAGTTGTTCAGAACTTGAGGATCCAAGGAGGGCTTCTTTAAGAGCGGTCTTATCACTGCCTCCTTGAGGGCTGATGGCATCACTCCCTCCTCAAGGGAGGCGTTCACCACCGCCTTGATCCCCTCACCCAGTCTCTCTCTGCAGCTCATAATGAGCCAAGATGGGCAAGGATCAAGTAAGCAGGTGGTTGGCCTTACAGATGAAAGCACCTTGTCCACTTCATCAGGAGGAAGAAGCTGGAACCGATCCCACAAAACCGGTTTGCCACAGGCCGCCTCTTGCTCACTAACTGTATCCACAGTGTGCAGAGTAACACACGTAATCTGATCAATTTTATCTGCAAAATGCCTTGCCAAAGCCTCACAGGAGGCCTTAGAATGCTCCAGTGGTTCCGGAGCCACAGGACCGACCAGGCTCCGGACCACTTGGAACAGCCTCCTGGGGCAGCACTCTGCAGACGCGATGGAGGCAGCATAATATTCCTTTTTTGCTGCCTTCACTGCCACGTGATAGGCTGAAGATACAGCTCTAGCCTGTGTCTGATCGTCTTTGGAGCGAGACTTCCGCCACCGGCGCTCTAGCCGTCTCACCTCCTGTTTCAGAGCTCGTAACCGCGGATTGAACCATGGTGCAGTCCGAGCCCTGTTCAGGGGGAGAGGGCGTTTCGGAGCCACCCGATCTAATGCCCCGGTGATTGCGGCATTCCAGCCACCCACCAGGGTCTCGACCGAGTGGCCGTTGGCATGCCCCAGAGAATCCCCAAGCGCGTTCAGGAATCCATTTGGATCCATAAGACGCCTGGGGCGGACCATTTTAATGGGTCCTCCACCCCTGCGGAGGGGTTGTGGAACCGAGAAGTCCAACATCACCAGATAGTGATCTGACCATGACAAGGGGGTGGTGGATATACCCCCGGCTTCCAGATCACTCCCCGCTTCTCCAGAAACAAACACAAGGTCTAGTGCATGACCGGCTACATGGGTGGGCCCAGTTAGAATATGGTGCAGCTCCCAGGAGGCCATGGTCTCCATGAAGTCCCGAGGTGCTCCTGTGAGGATGGCCTCCGAATGTACGTTGAAGTCCCCCAACACCAGTAAGTTAGGGGACTGTACACGCACATCAGAGACCACCTCAAGCACCTCGGCCAGGGAGTCAGTCATGCAGCGGGGTGGACGGTACACGAGCAGAATCCCCAGACTGCCCTTCGGGCCCAACCTCCAGTACATGCACTCAACAACCTTGGTCTCCCGGAGAGGGGGTCTGGTGAAGACCAAGGACTCTCGGTAGATAACAGCCACTCCCCCTCCCCGATCCCCAGCCCTCGGCTGCTGTGCATACGAAAATCCAGCTGGACACATGGCTGCAAGGGTTGGAGCAGCAGCCTCGGCCAGCCAGGTCTCCGTAATACATGCCAGGTCTGCACCCTCATCCAGGATCATGTCATGGATGAGGGAGGTTTTCTGGGTAACAGACCTGGCATTGCAGAGCAGCAAACGAAGGCCAGAAGATGGGGTCACGCCTCCCCCAGCCATCCTTTGGCTCTGGACAGGCCCGGAGCAGGGGACAGATACTACACATCTCTCCCTTGTTCCCCTTAGCTGGCATGGCCTGCCCCCAGCGCTCCGCCAGTGCCTGCCGCCCAGCCTCAGTATGTTCTGGCCCCCAACACTCCCCCCACTGCCTCCATCAGGTGGACACATGCCCCCTCGCTCCCGCCTATCAGGCAGGCTACCCACCCCTAAAAACACAACAAAATCCCCCCCAACAAAATAAAACAAACAAACAAAACAATTAAAATCCCCTTAAAAATGCCAGGCAGGAGTCCACAGGGAAGGCCTGGTGGCGGTGGTAGCGGCGACGGCGGCAGCAGGCCCAGCGGCTGCAAGCACGCCTCTTCCCCGGTGGTGGTGGTGGTGGTGGTGGTGGTGGCTTCTCCTGCAGGCCCTGGCTCTCCCAGGCCACCTCAGCCAGCCAGCTTATGTAGCCCCTCCAGGGAGGGGCAGGTGGAGCAGCACAGCTGGCTCGGTACCTGGGGGCCTGGTCCTGCAGGGACTGGCGGTCTGCCAGGCAGAAGTCCACAAGGAAGGCCTGGTGGTGGTGGCAGCAGCGGCAGCAGCAGGCCCAGCGGCGGCGGCGGCAGCAGCAGCAGCAGCAGGCCCAGCGGCGGCAAGCACGCCTCTTCCCCGGTGGTGGTGGCTTCTCCTGCAGGCCCTGGCTCTCCCAGGCCACCTCAGCCAGCCAGCTTATGTAGCCCCTCCAGGGAGGGGCAGGTGGAGCAGCACAGCTGGCTCGGTACCTGGGGGCCTGGTCCTGCAGGGACTGGCGGTCTGCCAGGCAGAAGTCCACAAGGAAGGCCTGGTGGTGGTGGCAGCGGCGGCGGCAGCAGGCCCAGCGGCGGCGGCAGCAGCAGGCCCAGCGGCGGCAAGCACGCCTCTTCCCCGGTGGTGGTGGTGGCTTCTCCTGCAGGATTTTAAATTTGTGCTTTAAACTGTGCCACATCAGTTGGGGGGATCTCTGTAAGTTCTGATGTGGGCATTCAGGGGACAAGCCTCAGTGAGTACAATGCGAGTTATTTCTGAGTAGACACTAACTGGTTTGTGCAGGGGCAGGAAACACACAGGAAAGACCACATGACAGGGGTCGCAGTGAAAGGCACACCCCTGGGCAGGGCTGGCTTACCCGAGGTCAATGTGGGGGTTGGGGCACACAGCAGCTATACCGGGGAGAACCTGACTTGAGGAAAAGAATCGGACTTTAAGCAGTCTCGGGAAACTGCTTCAGAAAGAACTTTCCATTATACTGTCTCTTTTTCATGAGTTTCATAACAGCAGTGTGGTGTAGTGGTTAGACAACCAGTGTAGCCTAGTAGTTGGAGTATTGGACTGGGACTTGGGACATGGGGGTAGGGATGGAGGAAAATTTCTCCACGAATCTTTGGGAGGCCGAGCGCTGAGGCATTCGGCCCCCCGAAAGTGTTGGGGATATTCTCCGCCGGCCCCCCGCCCCCCCCCCCAGGATGGGACTTACCGTGGCCGAATGTCCCTCTCGGTGGCAGGTCCCGGCGACGGTTCGGTGGCGTTTCGTCGGGGGCGGGGGCCGGTCTCCCGACTGGCTGCCGCCGCCGCCATTACAAAATAAAAAAGTAAAAAACAAAACAAAACACACACCCGTGATAGGCTACATGACGATTTACGTAGCCTATCACGGCTAGATTTTCAAAGTCAGCCATGATAGGCTACATAAATCATCACGTAGCCTATCATGGGTGACTTTGGGGGGGGGTAAAGCGCATACGCAAATGGCGGCGGCCCATGGGCGCTGCCATTTGCGTTCCTTATTTGGGCCCGGGTAGTCTACGTAAAGATTTACGTAGATTATGGAAAAAATAAGGGCAACGCAAATAGCGTTCCCTTATTTTCGCCGTAGTCTACGTAAATCTTTACGTAGACTAGACGTGCCAAAGTAAGGAACGCAAATGGCAGCGCCCATGGGCCGCCGCCATTTGCGTATGCGCTTTTTTTTTCCAAAGTCACCTGTGATAGGCTACATGATGATTAACGTAGCCTATCATGGCTGACTTTGGAAATCTAGCTGTGATAGGCTACGTTAATCGTTACGTAGCCTATCATGGGGGGTTTTGTGTTTTTTTTCACTTTTTCTTTCGCGGCCGGGGAGACGGGGCGCTTCTCCCCAGCCTGAATTTTGGCCGGGCGAGGCGGGGCGCCTCCCCCCCCCGGCCTGAATTTCAGCCGGGCAAGGCGGGGCGCCTTCCCCCCCTCACCTGAACTTTGGGGGGAGAAGCGAAGCGCCTCCCCCCCACCGTGAATCACCTCTGAGAAAAGGTAAGTGACTTTCGTACATCCCTAGATGGGGGGTTCTAGTCCCTACTTGGCTATGGAAGCTCATTGGGTGACTTTGGGCCAGTCTCAACCACACACATTGTTTGTGTGTTCTTTCTGATGCAGTTACACTTGTACAAATGCAGCATGAGGGGAAAGATCAGTAAGCTTCTCTTTCTTTGAATAAAAAGCACACTCTGCACGTGCTCAGGGAATGGACAAAATGAGGAATAAACATACCGGGGAATATGAAGAACTATATTCTTCTAGTGTGTGTGTGTGTGTGTGTGTGTGTGTGGAATCTCCCTCAATCCAGCTGTTTCCCTGGAAACCCCCCACCCCACCCAAGGGTCTTCTGAGATAACTAACAGGAGGTTTGATAAAGAGCTGGATGTGGAAATACAAAGCTGAGCTGTGGGCAAGCGGGGTGCTGACATGTGTAGGAGTGAGTCGCATTGAACTCAATAAGACTCACTTCTGAGTAGACATGCACAGAGTTGGTTCTCCTCTCCATTTAGCCTCACAACGTCACCAACAAGGCTGGATGTGGAAATAGAAAGCCTAGCAGGGGGAATAATACTCGTGCAAGGCTCCAGGCCGGCACGGTCATTTTAAATGGTTCTTTCTTTCTTTCTTTCTTTCTTTCTTTCTTTCTACATTTCCCCACATCGCTGGTACCAACATGGACCACGACCACTGACTCCATCCCAGCATTATCTACTAGGGTATCTAGACAGGGTGTGATATCCGCAACCTTCGCACCAGGCAGGCAATTCACCATGCGGTCTACACGCCCATCACAGACCCAGCTGTCTATGTGTCTAATGATCAAATCTCCCACTACCACAAGCCCCGCTTCCCCTGGAGGCACGTCCTTGGTGCGAGAGGATATTTGTTCGTCTTCCAAGGAATGGAACCCTTCTAAGGGATCATTTCCCTTTTCCTCAGAATGACACCCTCCTTCCCCGAGACCTGCATTCTCCATGACAGCAGAGGAGCTGACACCCTGAGAGTGGGACACAGCTAACAAGTCCCTGAAGGTCTCATCCACCAATCTATCTGCCTCTCTTAGCTTCTCCAGGTCAGCAGCTTTGGCCTCAAGGGAACAAACTTGTTCCCTGAGAGCCAGGAGCTCATTACACTGAGCACACCCCCACTAATTCTGTCCAGCAGGAAGGTAGTCGTACGTGTGGCACTCAGCGCAATACACTGGATAGCCCCCCACCCCTCTGCTGGCTTTCTACCTTTATAACTGTTTTTTTTATTTGGGTGTGTTTTCTCTGGACAGCTTAGTTGTTTACTACCAGAAGCTGGGCAAATTATTAATAGTAATTCACTTACTGTGAGTATGGAACAGGGAGGAAAGAGTCGACTGCCTTGGCTTCCTTGCCCTGTTGCTAAACTGGCACAATTGCTTAGCTCACTTGTTTGCTGACGCTTCGTCACCGGGGCGCCTTGGCTCCCTCGCAAGCCTGCCTCCTTATTAGGGATGGGGGAGAAATCCTCCATGGACGCTAGTGAGGCTGGATTCAAAAGAATCCAGCCTCCGGAGTCTGTGGAGGATTGGAAGACTTACCTCTGCCTCCTGGAGGAATCCTCGCCAGCCGGATCCTCCTCGACGGCCATTGCCGTATCGCTGGCTGGGCGGATTGACTGCGGATGCAAATGCCATCCGCTACGCCATTTGCGGCCATAAAGGCCTTCGTTTAAGCTAAATGCAGCCGTAATGGCTGCATTTAGCTTAAACGAAGACCTTTACGGCCGCAAATGGCGTAGCGGACGCCATTTGCATCCACAGTCAATCCGCCCAGCCAGCGATATGACAATGGCAGCTGTATCGCTGGCGCATCGGAGCTGGACGGTGGCTCCACAGAATCACCGGCTGGCCAGGATTCCAGGGAGGAGGGACAGATCGCCTCCCCCCCCCGCAGTCACCCCCCCCCCCGCAGAATGGCAGGTAAGCCGTCCGCCCATCCCTACATCCTTATACAGGCAGGCCCAGCTGCTGCTGCAGATTGGAGGGCCCCATTTGAAAAGCAAGGGAGGCTGTTTGAAAAGCAAGGGAGGCTTCAGCAGTTGTCCCTGTCGAGAAGCGTGCTTCTTTGATTGGGTATATGATAGGGTTGGTGGAGAATTTCTCCCCGAAACTTCGGGGGGCCGAGCGCCAAAGTGTTCGGCCCCCCAAACAAGTTTCGGGGAGAAATTCTCCGCACCCCCCCGCCCCCGCACACCCCCCCGGGACGGGACTTACCTTTGCCGAATGTCCCTCCCGGCGGCGGGTCCCAGCGGCGGTTCGTCGGATCTTCGTCAGGGGCAGGGGTGGCAGCCGATCTTTCGACCGGCTGCCGCTGCCGCCATTCCAATAAAACTAAAAAAAAAAAAACGCCCCCGTGGTAGGCTACGTGACGATTAACGTAGCCTATCACGGCTAGATTTGCAAAGTCAGCCGTGATAGGCTACGTAAATCGTCACGTAGCCTATCACGGGTGACTTTAAAAAAAAAAAAGCGCGTACGGATAATGGCGGCCACCATAGGGAGCCGCCATTCCCGTTCCTTATTTGGTCACTGTAGTCTACGTAAAGATTACATAGACTACGGCGAAAATAAGGGCAACGCTATTTGCGTTGCCCTTATTTTCGCCGTAGTCTACGTAAAGATTTACGTAGACTACAGGGACCAAATAAGGAACGCGAATGGCGGCTCCCTATGAGGGCCGCCATTTGCGTACACACTTCTTCTTTTTTTTTTTTTAAGTCACCCGTGATAGGCTACGTGACGATTTACGTAGCCTATCACGGCTGACTTTGCAGATCTAGCCGTGATAGGCTACGTTAATCGTCACGTAGCCTATCACGGGGGTGTTTTTTTTTTTAACTTTTAATTTCGCGGCCGGGCGAGGCGCCTCCTCCCCGGCCTGAATTTCGGCCGGGCGAGGCACCTCCTCCCCGGCCTGAATTTCGGCCGGGCGAGGCAGGAAGCCTCCCCCCCCGGCCTGAATTTCGGCTGGGCGAGGCGGGAAGCCTCCCCCCCCGGCCTGAACTTCGGGGGGAGAGCAGCGAAGCGCCTCCCCCCCACCGCGAAAAGCTGCAAGACCAGGTAAGTGGGTTTCGTGCACCCCTAGTATATGATTGCGGTTAGATAAATATTTCTCTTTGTTGTTGTGAGCTTCTGCGAACATGTTGGGAAAACAGCATATACACTTCTGAAAATAACCACAACCAAATAGTTTCTGGCTGAAGCGCTTGCACGCAGTCTACCCAGGGGTTCTCCTGCATGAGCCCCATTGAAATGAATGGAAGCTGTGGAAGATGGAGTGGCTACTCTCCGGTGCAGCTCCCATTCATTTCGAGGGAGAACTTGCCACCAGTGCAGATCTTAGGGATGTACGAAAGTCACTTACCTTTTCACGGATTATGTTCATGGTGGGGGGGAGGCGTTCCATCCCTCCCCCCGGAATCCTCGACGGGGGGGAGGTGATCCAGTCCTCCCCCCCCCGGAATCGTCGACGGCCAGCTGTGCTCCACAGCGGCTCTGCAGAGCAGCTGTCCAGGCCCAGGCCAGGGCCGTCCGCAGCCGGATTTCCGGCCACAGAGGGCTCTGGGTAAAAAAAAAAATAACGCGTAAGCAAATGGTGGCGGCTATGGCCGCGCTATTTGCGGGTGCTATTTGCGTTCCCCTTTATTTTCACGGTCTTAGTCTACATAAATATTTACTTAGACTAAGATGACCAAAAATAAGGAACACAAATGGCGGTGTTTACGTAGTCTTTACGTAGCCTATCACTACTATGTAAAAAAAAAAAAAAAAAGACAAGACAAGACAAGACTTCAAATGGCAGCGGCAGCAGCCAGTTGGAAGACCAGCCGCTGAAGCTGCCGCTGGAGCCGCCGCCGTCCAGTACATCCGCCCCAGGTAAGTCTCATCCCGGGGGTGATCCGTGGGGGGCGGGGGGGTGGCAGGCCGTTCCGCCATGGATTTCAGGGGGCTGAATGCACTGGCATTCGGCCTCACCGAGATCTGTGGCGGAATTCTCTGACATCCCTAGCAAATCTAGTCTTCTGCATGCACAAAGGTTTGGCAGGCAGCGTGCCCAGTCCTCTCGGGTCCCTCTGGTTCACCATTCATGGCTGCCAGGCACCCCGGCATTTTCAAGCACCTCCGGTCCCCTCCCCCCCACCATGCTTCTCACCCATGATACATTTCAGGCTTGCCACCGTCTCCCCTGAATCTGATTGCAGCTCCCATTTGGGAGAGATAAATGCACCGATGACAACAGCCTGCTGCTTGCGAACCAAGGAAGACTGCCATGTAGAAAACCCTTCAATTTTCTCTTCCCTCTTATCTCACTCTGGGCAGAAAGGACGCCTCCGACAATAGGGAAGAGCACTTCTACTTTTCAACAAAACATTTGAGAACGGGATTGAGAGGTTGGCAGCAGTGGGGGGTGGGGGAGAGAGGCTCTTGCCTTCACAAAAATAATGTATCGACCTGAAGATAGGCAAGTAAAGCTTGGCTTCCTCCTAGCTACGGCCTCCATTCCTGGACTCTGCAGAGAACGTCTGATGAATCAGACATTCAAGCATCAAATAAATAGACTTTGCCTCTTTGGGTGATTATGACAACTCGACAAAGAGATAAAAAATTGTGCTCTATCGAATGCCCTCCATGAAACTGAATCGTAAAGGAAGGAGAATTGGTTCTTTGCTTCTAGTGCTGAAAAGCAGCCCCCCTCCCACCCTGGTTCAGGATAAGGGGAATTAAAACAAAATATGTAATAAATGACCTTCCCACCCCCACCACTCTTGCCTTTTGAAATTTTAATATTCCCTGGGCTCCATTCTCAGCTGGCCTAAGCCAGCGTTGCTCTATTGATTCTGATGGAAGCGTGGCTCAGGGTAAAGGACTGGCCCACAGAATCAGTATGCAGTAGGAGGCTTATCTCCTTCCCACATCCTATCGGTAGTTTTCAGGAGGTGTGTGGGGCATTCGCCCATTGCGGTCTGCAGAAATGCTGCACTCTGCTGCCTAAAAGCCTTTCTCAGCCTGCTGCTTAAATCCCTGTGGCCCTTTGTTCCCATTCACCCCTTCGCTTTTAATTGACTTTGTATTGGTTTTACCATAAAAATAGTATAACCTTATTACTGAGATGAGCCAGAGAAAGCCTTCTGGTCTCGGGAACATCCATTACTTCTTATTTACTGCCAAGTGTCACCTCCGAGAGTGGTGGTCTAATGAGGAGGCGGCACAGCGGTGGCTCAGCAACCTAGAAATACTGGGCATGTGAAGGCTGCGTGGGCACAAGAGCTGGGTGGACCAGCCGACAGGGTGGTAGTGGAGCTGGGTTCGGAACCAGGAGATCCAAAGCTCAGGGTTCACTTCATCTGTGGCCAGGGATGTGTGAATCAGCAAAACTCAAACTTGTCGACGTTGTCCTAATTCCACCTTGAGGCTCGTTCCAACTTGCATCCACATCAGATTACGAGCGTTGTTGTTTTTCTTTTTTGCATTTTCACCACATTTCCCCAAATGTGCAAATCAATTGTGTGCGCTTTTGAAATTACGCAATGCCCCACCATTGATTAAAGTGTATTTGTGTGCATTTTTCAAAAGTTTGCATTTTTCATGCATTTTTCAAACACTATTTTTGTTCTGTGACTCACATCACAAGCTCGTAAATGTACAAGAACTTCGACCTCAGCTTGCATTTGGGTCTGGGAGGTGCAAACAGGGTAAATTCTGGTCAAAACCAAACTGAAACAAATTTCTCATATATCCCTCAGGTCACCACATATAAGCTAGGGGTAGCTTAGGATATACAAACATATCCTCTGAGAAATATGATTAGTCATGTGGAAGCTCTTTTTGATATCCTCAAGATTCATCAGATGGTCTGCCTGAGCAGGAACCCCCAAACTGAATATCACTTAAAATAAAAATTGGTGGCAACCTAGACATTCTGTTAATCATCGTGTAATTCTTTTTAGCTTCCCTCAAAATTCCTAGTCCAAACAGGAACTGTCATTTTGCCCTGAATTTTAATTTGATGGCACACCTGTTAAGGAAATCTCCCTCTCTAAAACTTTGCAAGCCTTTGCATCCAAAAGGTACCAGTTTAGATTTTGACATCTTGAACCAATCTCATATTCAGATTCTGGCCTAATCTTTGCACTCCCCCTCCCCCTTTTTGTGCCATCTGGCTTGATGAAGAGTTCTGGACAAATTGAAGCCTTGCACTCTTGTTTGCGGCATTTTGTTTGATCCTAACAAAGGAGTTCTTAACTGTAGTTTCTGGAATTTTTCTGCATGGAGTAGTGCAGCTATCTTTTTAAAAATGTGCCTAGGAGCATACCATCCGTAGCTGTTCAGGGCAAAATCTGCCACCAGAGCAAGAAGATGCTCTACCACCTGAAGAGTTACTTTGAATGTTGAGGGCTTTATTACCTCCAGCCACTAGGTAATACTACACAATGTGGCTTCCATTGACTTTTTTTACCTAATGCACCGCTTAAAATTAATCTCTGATTTTGCTTATATAAAGACTGTCATTTTTCTCTTTTGTTCACTATCTACTTTGGAGCCTGTGTGTTTTGCCCAAAGCAAGGGACAGATCTGAGTCACAGCCTGCCTTTATGTTTTCAGAATTTGGGGTTAGCCATTGTTTCTTTGTCCCAGAATGCACAGTGTAATCCAATACCCACAACAACTACTAGTGACTAATTTATATTTATTTTTATTTATTTAAAACATTTCTTGGCTGCATTTCAGGGCAGAAGCCCTCCCACGGCAGCTTACAGCAATAAAATATATAAAAACAGTTAAAATATTAAAAGTGATAAAAACATAAACACAATAAAATAGCAATAAAAGTAACAATAAAAGCCAGCAATAAAACCAGCAACAGTAACAACAGCCCCAGTAACAGCAACACCAGTCATATCAAGAGAAGGCCAAGGTAAAACAATATGTTTTCAAGGCCTTCTTAAAAGCCTGCAATGATGGAGCATGGCGGACCTCTGATGGCAGCTTGTTCCAAAGGCGTGGGGCCACTGCAGAGATGGCCCTGTCATGTGTGGTCACCCACGTAACTGCTCTCACAGGTGGGCAGATGAGAAGGGCCTCTCTTTCTGGTCTTAAAAGTGTGGGCAGACTGATATGGGTGAAGGCAGCCCTTCAAATAACTTGGTCCCAAACCTTTTAAGGCTTTAAAGGTCAAAACTAGCACTTTAAATCAGGCTCGGAAACACACCGGTAACCAGCGCAGCTGGCGCAGTATAGGCGTTATGTGATCAAAAAGCCTCGCCCCACCAATACTCGGGTGGCCGCATTCTGTATCAGCTGAACTTTCTGACCCATCTTCAAAGGCAGCCCCATGTACAGCACATTACTGTAGTCCAGCCTGGATGTGACTAGTGCGTGGATAACTGAGGCAAGGCCCATCCTCTCCAGATAGGTCCGCAGCTGGCGTACCAGCCTAAGCTGGTAAAATGCACTCCAGGACACCACTGCCATCTGGGCTTCCCCAGTTACCTCAGAGTCCTGGAGGACTCCCAGGCTGGTCTTCTAGGGGAGTGCAACCCCGTCTAAGACCAGTTGTAAACCTCCATCTGAAGTACTTGGTTTCCCAGCCCACAGTACCTCCATCTTGTCTGGATGAAGTTTCAGCTTGTTCACCCTCATCCATCCCAAAACAGCCTTCAGACACTGGTTCAAGAGTTCCACAGCCTCCCAGAGATGTGCAGATGGAAACGAGAGGTAGAGCTGAGTATCATCTGCATGCTGATGGATAGTTGATGATCCATCAACTATGGACTGGGGATTTCCCCCCACCCCCCCCATGGACTACTGCAGCTATCTTTGTTTTCTATTTTTCTAGGAATTGTTCAAGTTGTGATTGGAACGGAGGCTGAAGCATTCCTAAGACAATGCCAAAATAATTTCACCAAAATGAGGGGAAAAGCGGAGCCATAGGTTTGTTTGAGCTTTTCCAAGATTTTTGCTCCAGTCTGACTTAACCATGATGCTAAATACACAGAAGAGGAAGCTCTCATCCCAGCTAAGCCCCCAGCTATGAGTTCTGACTTTCCTCTTTGGATACGTCTAGTCTGCAATAGTGCAACTTGGATGGAGCCCTAAGGGCTCTTGCCTTGCTCTCAAGTGAGACAAAGAAACAAAATAGACATAAAAGATAACATAATTTAATACTTTAAATCTCAATATGTTATCTAACATCACATAATTTAGTATGGAACACTTTGTAGTATGGAATAATGTTTCCAAAACGGTAGTTGAAAGCTAGATATCAGCTTGCTCAGAGGCTTAGTGAGGGCAGATGGCCAGACAGAGTGGCACTGGCACTCTTGCAGCTTTTCATTAGAACCTAACACAGCCTGTTACAGCCTAACACTAAAGCACATCCAGCCACTGAATTGATACTGCTGGTTGGAGAGGTGACACTGGAAATCTGCAGCCAGCAGTGGGTTTGTTTGTTTGTAGGCTTTGTGCACAGCAGCAGCTTATGAACAGAATCAGTCTATCTGAGCCATGAGAACTCTGAATTTCAGAAGCAGTATGCATCAATGTCCACAACCATTATTGTTCACCCATCTTTAAGTTCCCAAAGAGTGTGTGTGGGGAGGGGGGATGTAGAAATTACCAGTTACAGCCCATGAAGTGGGGTGAAGTCCCTGCCTCAGGCAGCAGAGCAGGAGCAGCAGCACTCCCCCTCACTGCCGGGAGCCCCCCTCCCCATAGGTGCCACTGGGTGGGTGCTGCCGGGTGCTCTGGAGAGCCCTGCTGGCCGCTCTCCCACTGTTGCATTGGACACAATGGGAGAGCGGAGCCAATTAGGCTCTCTGGAGCGGTGGCCCAGCTCAGTAGCACAACAGTGGCTGCTCCAGGGAGCCCCAACAGCCCCGCTCTCCTGCTGTAGCAGGGGGCCAGCGACCTGCAGGGCTCTCTGGAGCAGCCACCTGCCCTCTGGCTCACCCTAAGGATCCTCTCTGGGCGATCCAGAAGTCAGTGGGTGGACGGTCTCCCTGAAGCTGGCGATAAACATTGGGGTCCTTCCTTAGAGCCAGACATTGTGATTGTGTGAAGGGGTGTTCGTGGAGACTGCCAGTACCGTGGGCAATCTTAGGGACACCTCCTCCCACAATGCCTTGCTCTGAGGAAGGACCCCTCAGAACCAGGCCATCTCTCTGCAGAGCCACGCTGGCTGCTTTCGACACAGCTCTTCAGAGAGAGCAGAAGTAGCAGCAGCAATGGCAGCAGCAATGGGGAGGTAGGTGGGAGATGAGAGATGTGGCGGGGGGAGACAGCGGGGAGGCAGTGGGGGGAGATGTGACATGTGGGGGGAGGTGCAGTGCACAGGTGGAGGGGGCACAGCGGGGGGATAGGGGAGGTGCGGTGCATGGGGGGAGGCGCAGCAGGGGTGCATGTGTGCTCTCCTGCTTCAGGTGACAGAAGCCTGCACCAGCCCTGGTTATGGCATTGCTAGTCTTCTCATGAGCAAATGTCTGGGTACCAGCAGCTGCCAACGATTACTCCAAATTCCCCAGCTTGAAACTGATGGCACCTGTCAAGCAGGAACCGGGATTTGAGGCAGGGGCTAAAGCCAGGAGCTCAAGCCCAGAATCAGAGCTGGAGGTCAGCATCAGCAACAGCGCCCACTCGGGGACAGTGAGTGTAGTCTATGACTGCCCAGATGAAATTCCCGCCTGAACAGCCCTTCCTGGCAAGCACAGACTAGGGCTGGCCTGGGCAAGTGGTATCCCTGCAGCTCCCAGGAACCCTTGACAGCCTGGGGTCCAACCTGTAGCCTACATGGGAAACTACACGCAAGCTGCGGGTTTCTGAATCCAGCCGTGGTGGGGTGGCCACTTATGAATTGCCAGAAAAGAGGAAATGCATCACCCAGAAAGAGGACCTAAGAGGATGGCAATTTGCATACGATCTTGCATACGTAGCAATGCAAATTTAGAAATAATTATGATAACTTAAATAGAAATAGAATACTGATCAGCACGGTGCAGAAGACTGTGACCAGGAGACCTTGTGCCTGCCTGCTCAGCCTGCTGTCCAGGACCAGGTGCTCACTGTGGATGGGCCAAAGGTCTCATGGTTCTTTCTCTTTCAGCCAGAATTAGGCAGGAGAGCCTTTGAAACAGAGGGCGGTTGTGTGGCAGCCCTTCAAACAGAGGACAGCTCTGTGTAAAAGAGCTGAGCCAACTCCTGACACTAGGGAGGGACAGACTCCCCTGCGCCCGGCTTCATCAGGAGCTGCTGCCGCCACCCGCCCCTGCTGGCAGCATTCTGCGAGCTTGTAAACGGCCCGGCAAGCACCCGAGGAAGCTGCGGGGCTGCCCGCCCTTGCAGCGAGCGGCCACTGTGCACAACGATTGTGGTTCTGGAACTTCCATATTTTTAATGCTGTGTGATTGGCGGCCGCGAAGGCACCATTTACCCAACATTAAAATGCAGATGTTCCAGAGCCGCCATTGTTGCACACAGTGGCAGCCACTGGAGTCCCCGTCACCGCCCGTTAACCCCTTGTGAACAAAGAGCTGACGGGTCCTGCCTCCACAGCCAGTCAAGGCCTGCCAGGCGGCAACTGCACGCTCTCCGCTCCTTGCAAGGAGAGGAGAACAAGGGGCTGAGGGCGATTCCTGCCTCCGCCACCAATCAAGCCTTGCCAGGCAGTGTTGGCCCCTGGTTCTCTGCTCCTTGCAAGGAGAGGAGAGCCTGCCAGACCCACTCGCCAGGTGCGGGGCTGCCCCGCGAGCGGGTTGGATGAGCACAGAGGCTCAGCGGGCAGTTTGTGGGGGGCGTGAGTGAGGGAGAGTCCACCAGACTCCACCCCCTTCCCGGACCCTTGTGACATCCCTACCTGACACCACAAGGTCATGTCTGTCACCCAGGACGTGTGCAAGGAGCGTCAGGACTGGAGTCTGCCTGTAGCACATCAGGTGACATCCATAAGGCCTTCCGGTCAGACTTACTCCCCGTGCAGAGCCATGAGGGAGGAAGGCTACTCCTGCCGGCTGCAGGCTGCCTGCCGCTCGCCCCGCCTCTTCCTTCCTTCGCTCCACCTGCAATAAGTGCTGCACAGGGTTCAGGCTGGATCCCAGCCCTGCTGCCTCATTCCCAGCAAATCTGGGAATGAGGCAGCAAATCTGGGAATGAGGAGAGGGCGGGCAGGCAATTAGTAAATTCATCACTGAGCGGTAACTGAGACTTTATAGCTCAAAGCTGTCACATGGAGACGGTGATAGGCAGAATTATCACTGCAGTGCTGGGAGTTTGAGACCGAGGAGGCTTGAGGAAGAAAGCGAGGGGATAAATATATAAAAGTGGAGGAGATAGCAGTGAACAAGATAAGTGGGGGGGGGGTATTTCTAAATGGGAGCTGGCACAGAGACAGAATCTAAACTGTAAGACGACAATGAATTGTACCGTAGAGCAGCTTGGAATACTCTCTTTAATTAGCCGCCAGTACAAAGAAAACCACTTCCCTCCTCTAAAGGAAGGCAGTGTTCAGGTTGTATGGAGATCACACATCTGTTCCATCAGTGATAGCAGCAGGGTTTTATGTATCTAATCTGTGCCCAGGCAACTTCAGACAGTTCCAACGAGAACTGGAATGCTGCACTGCCGACTCCAAATTTGCCCCACGCTGAAGCACCCATAAAATTCATGGGGCACAAGCAACAACCCACACATTGCACAGTCCAGGGGTTGCATCCCAGCATGCTCTGCAGCATTGCAAGGGATCTCGGGTGGCCCTTCCTGGATCATGTTCTACAGCCAACTGGGGCAGCAAAGTGACTTGCAGCTGCAACTTGTCAAGAACCAGGCCTGTCCTCTCTCTTTCCCTCTCTCCATTACTCAACCTCTCCCCACTGCTAGCGAGGCTGTAATCAGATCAGACTCCAACCCCAAGGTGGTTAATCTCCAGAATTAGTCCTTCCTGCTTTCCCAGAACTCCTGTCCCAGGCTAAAGATTTCAGACAAGACCAGTTAATCGGTGTAGGAATTAATCCTCTCTCATCTCATCTCCACAACACTACCAAGCGCTCAGAAGGCTGGAGGTTATTTGTGACAGGGCGCTAATCGCTCCTGATAAATCAGTCCCTTTCTCCTGCTCTCGGAAATCTTTGGGCCTTGCAGAAATTCTCCAGCCGTGAAAGGGCCACCATCCCGCCAGGCCTGTTGATTGCAAATAAGACCAAGCAAGGCCAATGGGCAGTGCTGGAGTCCAGTTCTCCCTACTTTCCTCAGCAGGGCTAGGCTCCAGGCTGGCAGTGTCTGGGGCTCATCCAAGTAGCCCAGAAGCAGCGCTGTGGTCCAAAATGGGAAGTAGCCAAATTCCAGAGCAGCAAACAAGAATTAAAGGAGCCGGAAGCATGTGTGTGGTCAAAGGCAGACTGCCAGGAGTTACAGGGCCAAAACTGAGAACCCGCAGCTCTGTGTGCAGGGATTCCATTTGGGGAGTCACCAGACCTACTGTGTGGAGCACCTCCCTGGACATTAAAAGATTTCCAGGACTGGACTGGATCTACCCCCTCAGACTAGCTATCCGGAACAGGAAGGGCTATAAAGGGCTTCCTCTTTAGGCTCAGACTTTCCCTCGGCCACAGTGGTCTTCCTGGCTCTGGTGTGTTCTAGCTTTGTTCCCTGGCTCTGACTCCTGGCTTGATCAACCTCTCATCTCTGACTCTGGCTTGATCCTTCAGCTCTAATCCCTGATGTGTTTTCTGGCTCTGAGTTCCCGGCTCCTGACTCCAACACAACAAGTCAAGATCCAAGCCAGCAAACAGGAGAACGGAGCAGAAGCTATCCAGACTCCTCACTCTAGACTTGCTGAGATGTAGGAGCCCAGGGCCTTATAGATTCTGGTGCGATGTGATTAGTCCTTGGAGTCAACTGACTAAATGCTCAGGCAGGCTGATACTGCAGCCTAGATGGAGCCTCTAAAGCCCAGAGCTCAGTTCATCGTGCTCACAGTAGGCATAGAACAACAGTCCGTGGCATGGGAAGGAAGGGTCCTGAGCCCACCTAAAGGAATCCTGGTTTGAGAAACAGATGTGCATGCATGTGTGCATAAATGCATGCACGCATGCACACATGCACACATCTTACAGACCCTTAATTAAAACAAAATGAACAACAAGCCAAGCAATTCAGTGCCCAATCTCTAACCTCGAGGAAAACAGATCCTATAAATAGATCAGAGAAAGCTATGGGGAAGGGAAATAAACACTGGGAAACAATCAGGAACAGGAAACCTAACCCTCATTTTCCTATTAACCCACAAACAGGCTAGCATGCAGCATCGCTGAACACTCCAGTTCAATCTAACAGCCAAATCATTTCTAAATTGTGTTATTAAACAAAGCAAGTGTTCACTGAGCAGCAAAAATAGTATTAAGAAGGTCGGCCAATGAACCTCCCTAGGGAGAGAGTTCCAAAGGGCTGGTCCCACAATTACAAAGGGCCCGTCTTGGTGTATGAGCCTCAGTGAGCAAGGGAGTGAGGCTTCGTCTGCTGAGCAAAGGACGCAGGAAATATAAGAGGGTGATGGATGAGGGGGAGGCCAGCCCTGTGGATGTGTGGAACTCCTCTGAGAGATTTCTCTAGACTTCGTAAAACCCTTTACATTCTATTATCGCTTCTGTCAACATTTCTTGGATGTTTTCACCTGCCAAGGAGCCTCACATTCCCTTAAGGTGGCCATGCATCTTCTTTTACAGAGGACAGTCCTCTATTTGAAATGCTACCAGAGGGCTCTCCTGTATTTGAAAGTGTCTTCTGTTTGAGGGGCCATCACTTCTGGTTCAAAGGAAAAGAACCATCAGAACCGTGACCTATCAACAGTTAGCACCTGGACAGCAGACTGAATGGGCAGGCATACAGGTCACACTCTTCAACACTAAGGTGAGATGTACTGTATTTCTATTTAAATCATAATAATTATTTCTAAATTTGCATCTATCTGTATTGATTAGCAGATGCAAATGTTCTATCCTCTTCTGTCCTCATTTTGGCAATTCATAAGTGGCCACCCTGACCCCCAAGCATGCTTGGGAGGCAGGCAGTCATTGGGCCAAGGGTTGGAGGGGGGACCAAATAGGGATGGGCGAACTCAGCCTGCCTCGCGCACCGCTCACCAGACCCTCGCTGGCCAGCTGATCCGCCTCTCTGCCTGTGGTGAGCTGATGGGCAGTTCGCAGGCTCCTGGTGAGCAGCGTGTGGCATCCTGCTGCTCCACAGGGCCACCATTTTGCAGGAGATGGTGGCTCGCCCTTTTCCGTAAAGGCTGATTTTATGTAAATGGTGGCCGTAAAGAGGCCCATTTATGCAACATTACAGGCATGAATGGTCTAAATAGACCATTTACGCCTGTAATTTTGTGTAAATGGGCTTCTTTATGGCCGGCATTTACGCAAAAGGGCCCTTTCTGGGAAAGGATGAGCCACCATTTTCTGCTAAATGGCAGCTCAATGGAGCAGTGGGGGCTGCCACTCTTGCCTGACTCAGCACACACCAAGTTGGGCAAGTGTGGGAGCGGTCCACAGACTGGCCCCGGGGGACTGAGACAACAAGAAATCACCGACGCCATCCCTATGAGTAAACCTTCAGAGCCAATCTTTGAGAGCATCATATTGGGGAAAAGACCAGGGTCATAGCACCAAGCCGGACAAGTGCAGTGGTCCCTGCTCGTACATCATGCCACCATTGTGCGTAAGAATGGCAGCTTGGCCCTTTTCATAAAACCCAGTTTACACAAATGGTGGCTGCGAAGAGGCTATTTATGCAAGATTACAAGCACAAATGGTCCATTACGCCTGCAATCTCGTGTAGATGGCCGCTTTATGGCCACCATTTGCGTAAATGGGGATCTATGAAAAAGGCCGACCCACCATTCTTATGAAAAATGGCAGCTCTGGGACGGATGGGGAGGCCGCCAGCATTCACTGGGCACCCTTGGACTGCCTGGCGGCTCTCCATGTGTGGCAAACAGGGTCAGGCGGCGGGCGAGGGTCCAGTGAGGGGTGAGCAGCGCAAACGGGTGAGTTTGGCCAACACTTCACTGGAGAACTGAGCCAGTCCTGAGCAGGAGCCTGACCCTCGTATGCGGCATGCGGGAGCCCTGGCTCTGTGGACTGGGCAAGGCCTGAAGGCCAGGTTCCTCAAAGTGGACTAACCTTCGCCAATCCAGTGGCTTATATACTGCCAGCCAATCACCAAAGCTGATGTTGCTCTTTTGTACCTCAAGGCCGATTCTTCACAAAGCCCTTTTTCCTGATCTCAAGCTTATTTGAGGAAATCCCAAATTCACTTCAGGTTTCCTTTTAGGCAGAATGTTGGCGCCAATCCTGGATGGCCTGTGATTCCGCAGGTTGCCGAGGCATTTGCTGATGCTGGGATGAACACAGCTGGAAGAGAGGTTTATGCAAATGATTGACAGTAACAGCAATAATTATTATAATAATAAAAATACTTGGCATTTCTGTCAGTGCCTTTCAGAAGAGGATCTTGGAGTCTTATAAACATTCATTAATTAGGCAACAAAGGGAAGTTAATGAGGGAGTTTGTTGAAATCAGTTCTTGATGGCTGAATTTTGTTCCAGCAGGCATCACGGGAAAAAGTGAAGCAATGTGCATTTTTGATGGAGGCACTATAGTGCCGTTTTCGCACATGACAATTTTCCAACGCAAGGCTTGTTCACACATGCATGCACGCCACTTCATTTTCTCCATCCTTGATAACTGGCAGCTGTATGCGTGAACCAGCTCCATTGAAAAGCATAGTGCTTGAGAGGATAGGAAAGTTCTGACAGTGATGTTTGACTTACGCTGGCTTATTTACACATACAGGTCATCACTTGACGCAGATTTATCCCTTGATGACTGCAGCATGTGCAAACCAATGTATCACTTCTGTGCAGGAAACACACCTATTTTTCTGTATGTATAAAATAAGCTCATGTCTGTTCACCATATCTGTAAATAGGCACAGGGTGGCCTGGGGACATCTCCAGGATCTGTGACATCGTACCTATGGTGGCCTGTGCTGCCTTGGAGGCTTCAGAGCATACATGTTGAGGCCGCACATAGGTCTGGTTTGATATAATACCTTGAATACCAAAAAAGGAGAACTGCAGAGAGCACACATTTGCTTGAAATTTGCATATGTGGATTATATATATATATATATATATATATTTACACAAAAATTGAAAATACTTTGTTGTTGTTGTTCAGTCGTTCAGTCGTGTCCGACTCTTCGTGACCCCATGGACCATAGCACGCCAGGCCTTCCTGTCCTGCGCTCTCTCCCGGAGCGTGCTGTCCCGGAGCGTGCTATATGGACTGTATCAGCTGTTGTGTTGTTTTTACATTTCAGCCTTTTCTTTTGCTGCATTTAGTGTATTAAAAATGTAGAAATGTTTTGTGATGACCTTTTGGCTGAGTGAAAAAAAAAAACCCTAAGCCATTCTTGATTACAATAATAGATGCATCACAAAATTGATTAAACAATTACGAGTGTTTAATTTCATTCATTCATTCAGTACATGTCTATACCAAAGCTCCTTGGGCAGTTTACAAAGAGTAAAGCCATTTTGCAAAAATGTAGCATAATATAAAACCATAGAGTAAAACCATATATGACAGTATTATATAAAACCATTGTTGTTGTTCAGTCGTTCAGTCGTGTCCGACTCTTCGTGACCCCATGGACCACAGCACGCCAGGCCTTCCTGTCCTGCGCTCTCTCCCGGAGCGTGCTCAAGTCCATATTCATTGCATCGGTGATGCTATCTAGCCATCTCATCCTCCGCCGTCCCATTCTCCTTTTGCCTTCAGTCTTTCCCAGCATCAGGGTCTTTTCCAGAGAGTTTTCTCTTCGCATTAGGTGGCCAAAATATTTGAGCTTCAGCTTCAGTATCTGTCCTTCCAATGAGCGGTCAGGGTTGATTTCCTTTAGGACTGACTGATTTGATCTCCTTTTAAATAGAAATACATCTCACCCTAGTGGGAAAGACTGACCAGTGTGCCTGGTCTGTCTGCCGTCCAGGTGGTGGTAATCCTGGGCAAATCCCACGTGCTAATCTAGGAATGTCCGGCATGGAGAAATCCAGCCTTCTTGGGGCTCAAGGGATTTCCCCCAAGCCTCTGGCTCAGCTTGCATTAGCGAGCCAGAATGTGCAGGCACTGTGCGCAAATGGTGCCTTTTCCCTTCTGGCCCCTGGGAGGGCAAAGGAGACACTTGCACACAGCACGGTAATGACAGAAGTCCGCTTGCTGGCTCGACTCAACCTGTGTTGAGTCAGGCCAGCTCGCAAACATGCGAGCCAGAGTCCAGGGGGCTGAGCCGGAGAAAACTCACCCGGCTGCACCCCTCAAAGAATCCCTCTGACATCCCTATGCTAATCCTGGGGCCAATCCACTCCAGGTGCTAATCCTGGTGCTGTCCAGGGCAAGTTAGCATGAGCCTTTTAGCGCTCGCCTTTTGTTTTAATGTCAGTGTTCTGGCTATAAATATGCATTATGCCAGGATGAGGACTCACCCACCCTTTCCCCCCTCCTCCCCCTCCTCAAGGGAGAGCTGCCACGGCTTTGACAGAGAGCAGCGCGCACTTTGACAGAGAGCAGCGTGCACGGCTTTGACAGAGAGCAGCGTGCGAGGCTCCAGGCCAGAGGGTTGCCCCTTGACTTCTCAGGATGGGGGAGGCGCCTGAGAGGAGGTGTTAGGCCCAGGGGATATGCAAGGGTGCAGCTGAAACTAGGAGCCAGTGTAGACTGCTCTCTGTGGTCCATTTGAGCACTGAAGGACCCGGCTCTGCCAGCCCCTGTTCTCCAGTTAGTCCACAGCTCCTGACTTAGATGGGACATGGACATGCTGCTCCTGGCTGCATACTGTCTGCTTCAGTCACTCAGCTCAAGACTGCTTGCTAGACCTTGTTAGAACCCTTCCATGGGTTCAGCCTTGCCAGGAGTGGACAGTTCTAACCGCAGGTGTCAGGATTCCCTTTGCCCCTGCTGAAAACTTCAAAACCCAAATCAAAACACAGATAAAAGGCTTCAATCCACAGCTTTTTAATCCACTTACTTCATTGGGTCATACAGATGCAAACTGTCAGTGACTCACAGTCTACGAAGGAAATGCCTTCAGGGAGTTCAAAAGAATGCAACAAACGTAGGGGTGTATGAAATCCCACTTACTTACCTGACTCTGCTGGGGTCTGCGGTTGGGGGGAGGCGATCCGTTCCTCCCCCTGGGATCCTCGAAGGGGGGGAGGCGATCCGGTCCTCCCCCCCGGAATCCTGCCCGGCCGGCTCCGCTCCGCGGCCAGTCCATGGAGCCACCAGCCGGGCCGATCCACGCCAATCTGCAGCAGGGCCTCCATCCGCTGCTGGGCAGCTGCGGATGCAAATGGCGTCCTGCGTAGGGGCCACCATTTGCGTCCCTACGCTAGGCCATGATAGGCTATGTATATATTTATGTAACCTATCACGGCTAAATCAGGGACGCAGATGGCGTCCCCTACACCATTTGCATCCCTGCTTTAGCCATGATAGGCTACTAAATATATACGTAGCCTATCTAGGGATGGCGGAGAATTTCTCCACGAATCTTTGGGGGGCCGAGTGCCGACGCATTCGGCCCCCAAAAAGTGTTGGGGAAATTCTCCGCCAGCCCCCCCCCCCCCGGGATGGGACTTACCTTCGGCGAATGTCCCTCGCGGCAGCAGTCCCGGCGGCGGTTCGGCGGGGGCGGCGGCCGGTCTCCCGACCGGCTGCCGCCGCCATTACAAAAAAAAAAGTACAGTAAAAAACACACACACACCCGTGATAGGCTACGTGACAATTTACGTAGCCTATCACGGCTAGATTTCCAAAGTCAGCTGTGATAGGCTACGTAAATCATCACGTAGCCTATCACGGGTGACTTTGAAAAAAAAAAAGCGCGTACGCAAATAGCCGTGCCCCATGGGCGCCGCCATTTGCGTTCCTTATTTGGACAGGGGTAGTAGTCTACGTAAAGATTTACGTAGACTACGGCGAAAATAAGGGAACGCTATTTGTGTTGCCCTTATTTTCACCGTAGTCTACGTAAATCTTTACGTAGACTTGTTGTTGTTCAGTCGTTCAGTCGTGTCCGACTCTTCGTGATCCCATTGACCATAGCACGCCAGGCCTTCCTGTCCTGCGCTCTCTCCCGGAGCGTGCTCAAGTTCATATTCATTGCATCCGTGATGCTATCTAGCCATCTCATCCTCTGCCGTCCCCTTCTCCTTTTGCCTTCAGTCTTTCCCAGCATCAGGGGCTTTTCCAGGGAGTTTTCTCTTCGCATTAGGTGGCCAAAATATTGGAGCTTCAGCTTCATTATCTGTCCTTCCAATGAGCATTCAGGGTTGATTTCCTTTAGGATTGACTGATTTGACCTCCTTGCAGTCCAGGGGACTCGTAAGAGTCTTCTCCATTACCACAGTTCGAAAGCATCAATTCTTCGGCGCTCAGCCTTCCTTATAGTCCAGCTCTCACACCCATACATTACTACTGGGAAAACCATAGCTTTGATTAGACGGACCTTTGTCGGCAAGGTGATGTCTCTGCTTCTTACTATGCTGTCTAGGTTGTCCATAGCTTTCCTCCCAAGGAGCAAGCGTCTTTTAATTTCATGGCTACAGTCACCGTCTGCGGTGATCTTGGAGCCCAAGAAAGTAAAATCTGTCACTGCTTCCATTTCTTCCCCTTCTCTATGCCAGAAAGTGATGGGGCCAGATGCCATGATCTTAGTTTTTTTAATGTTGAGTTTCAAACCAGCTTTTGCACTCTCCTCTTTCACCCTCAACAAGAGGCTCTTTAGATCCTCTTCGCTTTCTGCCATTAGGGTGGTATCGTCTGCATATCGGAGGTTGTTGATAATTCTCCCAGCAATCTTAATTCCGACCTCTGATTCATCCAACCCGGCATTTCTCATGATGTACTCTGCATATAAGTTAAATAAGCAGGGTGACAATATGCAGCCTTGTCGTACTCCTTTCCCAATTTTGAACCAATCGGTTGTTCCATGTCTGGTTCTTACTGTTGCTTCTTGACCTTCGTACAGGTTTCTCAGGAGACAGGTAAGGTGGTCTGGTACTCCCATCACTTTAAGAATTTGCCACAGTTTGTTGTGATCCACACAATCAAAGGCTTTAGCGTAGTCAATGAAGCAGAAATAGACGTTTTTCTGGAATTCTCTTGCTTTCTCCATGATGCAGCGAATGTTGGCGATTTGATCTCTAGTTCCTCTGCCTCTTCTAAACCCAGCTTGTACTTCCGGTAGTTCTCAGTTCGCACACTGCTGAAGCCTAGCTTGTAGGATTTTGAGCATCACCTTGCTGGCATGTGAAATGAGCGCAATTGTGCGGTAGTTTGAACACTCTTTGGCGTTGCCCTTCTTTGGAATTGGAATGTAAACTGACCTTTTCCAGTCTTGTGGCCACTGTTGAGTGTTCCAGATTTGTTGGCATATTGAATGCAGCACTTTAACAGCATCATCTTTTAGGATTTTAAATAGCTCGGCTGGAATACTGTCATCTCCGCTAGCTTTGTTGTTACTAATGCTTCCTAAGGCCCACTTGACTTCACTCTCTAGGATGTCTGGTCAAGTTCAGTGACCGCACTATCATGGCTATCAGGGACATTCAGATCTTTCCTGTATAGTTCTTCTGTGTATTCTTGCCACCTCTTCTTAATCTCATCTGCTTCTGTTAGGTCCCTGCCTTCTTTGTCCTTGATCATGCCCGTCTTTGCACAAAACGTTCCCTTGAGATCTCCAATTTTCTTGAAGAGATCTCTAGTCTTTCCCATTCTGTTGTTTTCCTCGATTTCTTTGCATTGTTCATTGAAGAAGGCCTTCTTGTCTCTCCTTGCTATTCTCTGGAACTCTGCATTCAGTTGGGTATATCTTCCCCTTCCTCCCTTGCTTTTCGCTTCCTTCTTTCGTGAGCTACTTGTAAAGCCTCATCAGACAGCCACTTGGCTTTCTTGCATTTCTTTTTCTTTGGGACGGATTTCGTTGCTGCCTCCTGAACAATGTTACAGACCTCCGTCCATAGTTCCTCAGGCACTCTGTCTATCAGGTCTAATCCCTGAAATCTATTCCTCACCTCCACTGTATATTCATCAGGGATATGATTTAGGTCATACCTGAACGGTTTAGTGGTTTTCCCAACGTTCTTCAATTTAAGCCGAAATTTTGCAAGAAGCAGCTCATGATTTGAGCCACAGTCAGCTCCAGGTCTTGTTTTTACTGACTGTATGGAGCTTCTCCATCTTTGGTTGCAAAGGACATAATCAATCTGATTTCGATATTGACCATCTGGTGACGTCCATGTGTAGAGTCGCCTCTTGTGCTGTTGGAAAAGAGTGTTTGCTATGATCAGCGTGTTCTCTTGGCAAAACTCTATTAGCTTTTGTCCTGCTTCATTTTGTACACCAAGGCCATGCCTGCCTGTTATCCCGGTGATTTCTTGACTTCCTACTTTAGCATTCCAATCCCCTATGATGAAGAGGACATCTTTTTTTGGTGTTAGTTCTAGAAGGTGTTGTAGGTCTTCATAGAACCGATCAACCTCAGCTTCTTCGGCCTCAGTGGTTGGGGCATAGACTTGAATTACTGTGATGTTGAATGGTTTGCCTTGGATTCGTACTGAGAGCATTCTATCATTTTTAAGATTGTACCCCAGTACTGCTTTTCCCACCCTTTTGTTGACTATGAGTGCTACTCCATTTCTTCTAAGGGATTCTTGCCCACAATAGTAGATATGATGGTCACCTGAATTAAATTTGCCCATGCCTGTCCATTTTAGTTCGCTGATTCCCAAGATGTCGATGTTCAATCTTGCCATCTCATGTTTGACCACCTCCAGCTTACCTTGATTCATTGATCTGACATTCCAGGTTCCTAAACAATATTGTTCTTTACAGCATCGGATTTTCTTTTCACCACCAGACACATCCACAGCTGAGTGTCCTTTCGGGTTTGGCCCAGCCGCTTCACTCTTTCTGGCGCTACTTGGAAATTCCCTCTGCTCTTCCCCAGTAGCATATTGGACACCTTCCGACCTGAGGGGCTCATCTTCCGGCGTCATCTCTTTTAGCCTTGTGATACGTTCCATGGGGTTTTCTTGGCAAGAATACTGGAGTGGGTTGCCATTTCCTTCTCCAGTGGACCACATTTTGTCAGAACTCTCTGCCATGACCTGTCCGTCTTGGGTGGCCCTGCACGGCATAGCTTATGGCTTCACTGAGTTACGCAAGCCCCTTCGCCACAACCAGGCAGTGATCCATGAAGGGGTTACGTAGACTACCCCTGTCCAAATAAGGAACACAAATGGCGGCGCCCATGGGGCACTGCCATTTGCGTACGCACTTTTTTTTTTTTCTTTTCAAAGTCACCCGTGATAGGCTACGTGACGATTTACGTAGCCTATCATGGCTGACTTTGGAAATCTAGCCGTGATAGGCTACGCAAATCGTTACGTAGCCTATCATGGGTGTGTGTTTTGTTTTTTTACTTTTTTTTCGCAGCCGGGGAGATGGGGCGCTCCTCCCTGGCCTGAATTTCGCCGGCGAGGGATGGGGCGCCTCCCCCCTCGGCCTGAATTTCAGCCGGGCGAGGCGGGGCGGGGCGCCTCCCCCCCTCGCCTGATCTTCGGGGGGAGAACCGAAGCGCCTCCCCCCCACCGCGAAGCAAGCTGCGGGACAAGGTAAGTCCCTTTTGTCCATCCTTAAGCCTATCACGGCTAAAGCGGGGACGCAAATGGCAGCTGCTACGCCACTTGCGTCCCTGCTTTAGCCGTGATAGGCTACATAAATATTTACGTAGCCTATCACAGCTAAAGCGAGGACGCAAATGGCAGCTGCTATGCCATTTGCGTCCCTGCTTTAGCCGGGATAGGCTACGTAAATATTTATGTAGCCTAACACAGCTAAAGCAGGGACGCAAATGGCGGCCTCTACCACGGCTGCCATTTGCGGCCGCAGCAGCCCGGAAGCCAACCCAGAGCCGCTGCCGGAGCTGCCACCGCCGTCGGAGCTGCCGCCAGGTAGGTCCATTCCAGGGATTTCGGGGGTGGCGGGGGGGTATTCCATTCCGCCACAGGCTCTAAGGGGCCAAAATCTAAAGAATCTGGCCTCATTGGAGTCCATGGCAGAATTCTCCAACATCCCTATATGAAAGTTGCCCACCGTTTGAAGAAAAGGCGGACGTTTGAAGAAAAGGCGGACTACTGTCCTAACTTAAGGGGGGGGGATCTCCCTCTCTCTCATGAGGCCACTAAGTGCAGTTGTTCATGCCGGGCCAATCAGGCAGACTGTCTAAGCTCCACCCCTGCCATCTCTCTCTTGACTCTGCGCCTGGCATCTAAGAATTCAGGCTCTCCAAGCCGCACCTCCCCGTTCGCTATCTCTCACAGGGATGTGTGAAGAGAGGCTCTCTCTGTCCAGCTGGGCCTTTGAAGCCTGAGGAGTCTTTGCCTCCATCTCTGGACAAGCCTGGGAAACTTCCTCCCCCATGTCTTGCAATTCTTCTTCAGAATCTGAGCTTCTGTGCCACTCCCTGTGCTCAGAGGCAACCCTGACACCAAGTGCTCCACTTTCTTTTGGTAAGCCAGGGCTAGGGTACAAAGCCTCCAGGCACACAAAGCAGGTTTAGCACATCCTGGATTTCTCTCTGCTCCATGCAATGCCCTCCTCACAGTGTTTCCAGATCAGACCTGGAACCTGCCAAGATGTGATTCTCTAGAAATGTTTGGGCACCAAGCAGAACCAAGGCCTGCAGTTCAGATTGCTTTCTTGAGCAAGGCACACAAGAAAGGGGCAATGTAAGTTTCAGAAGACCTTGAAGTAAGAACGTAAGTTTCAGTCACCTTCCACAACAATCTGTAAAGGGCTATGCACAGAAAATGCAATTTCTGGTCTTCGCAGGCATCAGAAATACTTACAAGATTGTAGATGAATGTAGGCAGGACTTAATCTGAACCAGGGCTTCAAAGGGCTAGCTTTGGCTCCTGTTTGAAAAACAGGGTTCAGTGCTGGAAGGTACAAAGCAGTGACAAAGAAGACTGTAATTCTGAGCATGTACAGAGTGCCTTCCCCTCACCAATGAAGAACCAAAGCTGGTTCCCCTGCAAAAGGATTTTGGATCAGAGAGGAAAAGGCAGGTTGAACAGGGTAGGCAAGATGGCGGGGGGTGGGGGCAGGAAAGGAAACAGGTATAGTGCCCCAAGCTACTTCAAGGAAGAGTCGGATTTAAATGTGACAGCTGAGCTAAATATTCTCCACTTCCAACTTTTGGGCTGAGAGTTGCTATTTCAGTGTAGCAGAAACATCTTCAGAAAAATAATTAGATACTGCACTTATCAATCCTGTACCATTGTTTCTTTCTATAGTTATTTTTAGGTTTGTATCCCCCCCCTTTTTAATGAATTTCCCAAAGCAGCTCACAACATGAATAAAATACGAACACTCCATTATAAAGCTTTACACTTAACTTCCCCCACCCCTGCAAACACACACACACACACACACACACACACACACCCAACAAGTGGATCAATGAGAAGAGATACGGGAACAGAAGAGGGAACAGCTTGAAAAAGCAAAATTTTAAAATACTCAATGAAAAGAAGAGAAGATCCTGGTGGGCTGGGGTCAGTTCAGCTGATTCAGGAGCATGGTGTCTTCACTGTTTCTCCTTGCAGCTGCTGCTGCTTTAATACCATTTTCACCTGCCTGCTTTTTTCCCTGGGTCTTGCCTGCAGCTTCTTTCTCCTTCCTGGATTAGTCACATGGATGATGTCATCCAATCAGGGTTAACATAGTGAGTGCAGCCAATCTGATTTGGCTGGGTGATGATGAGAGGGGGGCAAATGATGGCAATGGGCAGTGAGGGCAAATTAAATGAATAGACCAACATTTCCCCAGAGTGTACTGATAAACTGTCAAAAGGGGAGGTGCTCTTCGGCACTGCCAAAGTCACCTGTGAAAAACAGTGGGTAGTTTTGATCCAGCTTAGAGAGAATTTTGGGTGCTCAGAAGGCCTGCTGATGTTTTAGTGCTCTGTACAGCTCCTAGCACAGTGTTGGGACTAAATACACATACTGTAAGTAGCACTAGCAGTATGTATCATTTCTGTGTGAAGGTCCGTATTGGAACGGACAAGCAAGCCAGAACAAAGAGCACTGATAAGTAGGGATGTAAGAACTCATCCTAGTTGGGTTCTCCGTGCAGTCGCCAAAGCAGCATCCCTGCTCGCTTCCCCCCGCCCCAAACCTGTGCTCGAGCCACCCACAAGTTCAGTGAATTCCCCAGCACTCACCATGGACCCATTCGGTGAGCGCCGCCATTTTCACGCCTTTGCTTTCTAGGAAAAAGAGGAAGTTTAAAAAATGCGCATATTCAAATATGCGCAGTTTGGAGCTGGGAAAGCTAAATAAGCACAATGTCAGAGGGATTATACCTCTAATATTGCACTTATTTAGCTTTCCCAGCTCCAAACTGTGCATATTTGAATATGCGCATTGTTTAAACTTCCTGTTTTTCCTAGAAAGCAAAGGCGCAAAAATGGCGATGCTCACCGAACGGGTTCGCGGTGAGTACTTTGGCGCACGAGTGGGCACGAGTGGGAGGCAAAGAAGGACAGCGTCTCGGCGGGCACAGTTCGGGGGTTGCAGGCATGGGGTGCTCAATGGATTCCCAAACCCCGAACTGCGCTCGCAACATCCCTACTGATAAGCTCATGTCAAAATGATCCCATTATCTGAGGCTAAGATTGGTGGGAGAGAGAGAAGATGTGGCATAAATTGCAAGCCTTTACCGGCCTTGTTAATTGCACTGAAGTGGAGCCTGGCCAGCCCCACAACCATTCATCAGCATTCCCTTCTTGCCATCCCCTAAAGCTCAGAGGCGGATGATAAAGTCTTTCCATTTCTCTGCCAGAAAGCTCTAAGAATCCCCGAAGAAACAGTAAATCCCCCTTTAGCTTGGAACTGATTACACACCTCACTTTTGTAAGAGTGTGATAAAGGCTTTGACGGAAACCCAGTGGGCAGTATATCTCCTCACCATCACCATGCTCTAGTTCTTGCCAACGTACCTAGAGACTTTAATGCATAGCAAACCCCTCACCCTGCCCCTCAAAGGGGCTCCGGGAATTGTACCTGGGGTGTGCGTGTGTCCTCTTTTACAGAGCGTACACCTCTCTTTGAAGGGCTGCTGGAGAACTGTCCTCTATTTGAAGGGCTGCCCTGTCCAATTCTGGTTCGAAGATAAAGGGCCATAAGAGATGTTGCTCATCCACCGGTAACACCTGCACAGCAGACTGAACAGGTAGGCACGTGCAGATCACCTGTCACAGACTTCCACACTATGGTGAAATCTACCGCATTACTGTTTAAATGGGAATAATTATTTCTGAATTTGTATCTACACCTATAAATTTGCATGTGCAAATTTTATGCAAATTGCTGTCCACTTTGGTGCTCTTTTCTGGCGTTCCACTGATTGCCATCCTAGTTGTACCCCACCCCCTGCTCTCCCCACTTGCTTGGTCCAAGCTCTCCATCTCCAGACTCTTGACATCCACACCACTGTCTTTCTTAGGGTCATTTCAAACATGACAAGGCAGTAGGCCTGGGTTTGCCACCAGCTGTACACTTGAGACAAACACACGGTGAATCCCAGCTCCCAGACAAGCCTACATGTATGATTGTGTGTGTTTGGAAACACATATTTGCTACACACACATAATTTTGAGCGCAAACCTAAAGACCCTTAAGTGTACACCTAAAAAAAGTAATGGGTGAAGAGGCCTCTAGTCCATGAGGAAAGTAAACCCAAGGAGATCTATATATTGATCATTTTCATCATTCAGACCATACCCTCAAGTGAATGCAGCAGACAAAAAAACTGGCTGCAAGAGTGGCTTTAGGATATGCAGTGGAGACTTCATTCTGTAGCCTGTTGCACAGCTTGGTAGTGGCAGGAGCTTCTTTCATTCCCTAGACAACTGTGACTGATACAAGCCACTGGAACTGGCTTCCTACCTGATGTTTGGCTGTTCATATTTGGCCAGAGGAAGTAAAAGTCTGAACTTTTGGAGATGGTTAGCAGGAAGCACTCCAAGGGTATGCAGTTGCTTTGCGGGGACTGATGCTACTACTTTAAAGACTATGACCAGCTGTCAGGGTGACCGCTTCGTTCCCCTTGCTCAGCTTACATATTAGTAAATAAATAGATATTACAGAAACATGATTATGTCTCCATTACACCTTCCTTGATAGGTTAGAAAACTGGGCAGAAAATAACTTTGCACTTGTCTCTGTTAAATGAAATTTAACAGAGACAAGTGCAAAGTTCTTCATTTAGGAAAGAGAAATCAAATGCACAATTATAAGAATGAGGATAACTGGCTTGGCAATAGTACGTGTGAAAAGGATCTTGGAGTCGCAGTCGATCACAACCTGAATATGAGACAGCAGCGTGAGGAGGCTGCAAAAAAGGCAAACACAATTTTAGGTTGCATCAATAGAAGTACAGTTTCTAAATCATGGGAAGTGCTGGTCAGACCTCACTTTGATAATTCTGTCCAGTTCTGAACACCACACCCTAAGAAGGATTCAGATAAATTGGAACGGGTTCAGAAAAGAGGAACAAAGATGATCAGGGGACTAGAAGTCCTACAAGGAAAGATGGAAAGAACTGGGTATGTTTAACCTTGAGACGAGAAGATTGAGGGGGGATGTGATAGCACTATTCAAGTACCTAAAGGGTTGTCACACAGAAGAGGGACACAACTTGTTCTCTGTCATCCAAGGGTGTCAGAGTCAGACATGAAATAATAGGCTTAAGTTACAGTTCAGTTAAGGAAGGCAGATTTCAGTTCAACATCAGGAAAAACTTCCTAGCAGTCAGACAATGGAACCAGCTGCCTAGGAGGTCCTGGGGTCTCTGTCAGTGGCAGTATTCAAGCAGAGACTGGACAGCCATCTGTCAGGAATGCTTTAAACTGGATTCCTGCACTGAGAAGGGGGTTAATATCAATGGCCTAAATGGCCCCTTCCAACTCTATGATTCTATGATTCTTGCAACGCAACTGATCTTGGAAAAATCCCAGCTGCTGGAACTCCCTGCCACTAGGAAACCCTATTATAACTATACTGGTCAATGTAGCTTGCATTCTCAAGCATGGGTGCTACTGGAAATATCATCACCCTCAAATCCAATCCTGATTCAAATGTGAGAGGTGACTAGGGATGGTGCAGGTGCCCGATCAGGTCTTCGCTGAGACTGCTGCCCCAACCTGCACCCGCAGAGCCCCCTGCCCTACCCCCCACCCGGCTCGCTGACCCACCCGCACTCACCTCCAGCCCGTCTGGCAATCTCTGAACCCGTCATCTTGCAAAAAAATGGCAGGCGCAGATCTGCGCACATTTGCTCTTCTGCAAAATGGTGCTATGAATGGCTGAGACACAACCTTGCGTATCTCGGCCATTCACAGTGCCATTTTGTGGAAGAGCAAATGTGCGCATATCTGGGCCTGCCATTTTTTTAGCAAAATGGCAGGCGCAGAGATTGCCAGATGGGGCTGAGGTGAGTGCGGGCGGCTTGGCAAGTGGGGTGGGTGGACACAGGTCCAGGGGGTGCAGAGGCTTGGCAGGCACCTGGAGAACTCGGGGGGGGGGGCACCCATCCATCCCTAGAAGTGACAATGTAACTCTCTTACACAGCTCAACATTCTCTGTCACGCACAGATTGGCTTGTTCAGTATCATGAATAAAATAACCCCCCTATTTGTAGGGGAATACTTGTTAATGTCTCTCTTTCAGATTTGGATTATGTGTATTCCAAATTTCATCTCCCTCTCTCTCACTTGTGTGTGTGCTTTAAACATTTTCACAATTTGAATTTGAATTACAATTTGAATTCTCCCGTTCTGAGGGAGTGATGTATAAATTAGCGATGGGTGAACTGACCCTGAGTGAATTCATTATTTAGTCAGAAAGTAATGAATTCTTTCATGTGAGCTTAGACAAAGAGTTCTTCTTTAACAAAGAGTTTTTGCACATTCGCAGTATCAAGGAACATCTTGGGAGCTGTATTTTTTGGAATCGCGTGGTGTAGTATGATGTTGCCATACATCGCCTCATTGCATGCCGCCTTTCTGACTGGTTGTTTTCATGTGGCCTGCCTGCATCATGATGTCATGTGATGCTTACTTGCTGTAGGGACGTACGAAGGTTCCGCCACGGGTCTCGGGGAGGCCAAATGCCAGCGCATTCGGCCCCCCGAAATTGGTGGCGGAACGGCCCGCCACCCCCCCCCCCGGGACTTACCTTGGGCGCATCTTCCTGATGGTGGCAGCTCCGGCGGTGGCTCCGGCGGTGTTTCGGCAGCAGCAGCTGCTGCCGCCGCCATTTCCAGTTAAAAAAAAAAAATGTGATAGGCTGCATAAAGATTTACGTAGCCTATCACGGATAGATTTTTAAAAAAACACCATGATAGGCTACATAAATGTTTACGTAGCCTATATCACAGCTGATTTAAAACAAAAACAAAAACGCGCATATGCAAATGGCGGCGTCCATGGGCGCTGCCATTTGTGTTCCTTATTTTGGCACATCTTAGTCTACGTAAACATTTACGTAGACTAAGACAGCGAAAATAAGGGGAATGCAAATAGCGTAGCGTCTACGCTATTTGCGTTCCCCTTATTTTCGCCGTCTTAGTCTACGTAAATGTTTACGTAGACTAAGACGTGCCAAAATAAGGAACGCAAATGGGCGCCGCCATTTGGCCCATGGGCGCCGCCATTTGCGTACGCGTGTTTTTTGTTTTAAATCAGCCGTGATAGGCTATGTAAACATTTACGTAGCCTATCACGGCTGACTGCAGGGACGCAAACGGCGGCGGCTACGGCCGCCGCCATTTGCATCCCTGCTAGCCAGCAGCCAGATGTCCGGCTGCTGGCGGAGCCGGCCGGCGGCTCCACAGAATCCCTGTGGAGTGGAGCTGGCCAGCCAGGATGCCGGGGGGGAGGAACGGAGCGCCTCCCGCCCCGGCCAGGATTCCGGGGGGAGGGACGGAACGCCTCCCCCCCAGCATCAGCATAATCCGCAGAAAGGTAAGTATCTTTCGTACATCCTTAACTTGCTGTCGCCGGTATGAAGATGGATCCACAGAGCCCTCCTCTTCCTCTAAGCCAAAGCTTCAATGGCAGCAGCAACAATGAGGGAAGCAGCTAATGAGACTGCTTGGTATCAGGGGGCGGGGGTGTCCAGGTGGTAGGTCCAGTTGAGGCTGGTGGCTGTGATGTCAGTGGGGCAGTGAATCCGCTCTGGGTTTCAGTCAGAACCATTCAGAACTCCATAGCTCCTTTAGAGTTCTGACTGATTCTGATTCAAACCTGAACCAGATTCACTGTCCCACTGACATCGGAGCCACCAGCCTCTACCAGGTAGGAAAACTGAAAAGTGTGTGTGTGTGTGCGTGTGTGTGTAGGGGGCGTGGGGAATCTATGACCTACTTTGCTGCACATATTCTGAAGCTTACAGTAAATTCCAAACACAATAGTGCAGTTGTAAGACATGGATCCAGGCTTTCTACAAAGGTGAGCATCTCGAACAGGTGAGTTTGAGCATTGAGCTGGTTAATTACAAAATTCAGTGGCATCTCTAGTATAAAAGCCCCATGGTTTATTTGAGTCATTAGGGTGTGCCATATACTGTCCCAAATATCTGAGCTTTAGCTCATGGGGAAGGACCCTAGGAATTTCAGTAGCTCCTTTGCCAGTCAAGGAGTAGGTCCCAAGCATCTTGATATACACTGGGAATCCAATGCTGCATTGTTTTCATGATATACAGTCATTCTCTCTCCTTCTCTCCTGTGAACTTTATTTTAAAGCAAAGAAAACAACCTGGATAGGTGCAATCTGGAGAATGTAGATTGTAACGAGGCAGGTCACAGTTGGAATCCATCAAATCTAGAATTTTAAAAAGAAAGAATTGTAGTACTGTGCTGCATACCATCCCTTGCTCTCCCTGCCTTCCAAGAGAAAGAGGGTATTTCAAAAATTGCTGTCAGGCTCCCTGGCTGAGCCAGAGATGGAAAGAAAGAAACGCGGAGAGTACTAAGTGCTTTGCAAAGCCAGCAAAGATTCCTCTGGGACCTCTTTCTAAAATCTATCTCTTTCACTCCTCCCTCCCATCAAATGTTAAAAATGTGATCATTGTCATTCTGTCATTGACAGAACCTGTAATTTTTCACCAGGTATTTATCTGTTCTTCTCTCTCCCTTCCTCCTCCCTCCCTGCCTTTCAGGGACTGGTATTCTTGTCAGAGGCACAGGGGAGACTTTGGCAACCATGCCCTGATCTTAGCCAACCATACTCTTCTTGTCTGAGTTGGAGCGATAGTAGCCATTCATGATCTCCTTGGCAGTGCAGCAACCTGGGGGCTTTTTTTGATTTGACTCTCTTATGGCAGAAAGATGCTGATGAGCTAAAAATAATTGTTGGGCTGTGTTGTGTCAGCAGGTTGCACTGTCTAGTTACACACGGAGAGGCATACATTGGCATGCATGTGTGCACACTGCCATTTGCAAGAACACTGCAAACAATGACATGAGCTCCTACATCGACTCCTGTTGCTTAGATACTTAACACACCTTATACACCAAGACGTGCTTGCTTTTCTTGCCAGAGCCAGCTTCAGGTTTTTAGGGCCCCTGGATAAGGAGCCATCAACGTCCTGCCTTAATCTGTGGTGGGCAGAGAACAAAGGGCAGGCAAACAGTGAGCGCAATCCAAAGCCCAAACTGAGAGCTCACCCCAAAGGTTACATGAGTTGATGACTCATGTAAACGAGCCAAGCCGCGTGTTGGAAAAAACATCACTGGCAGCCCTCTCAGTGCCTTAACTAAAGGTCAGTTTCACCTTTCCCATAGCAGTGCTGACCTTTAGTTACAAAGTGCTAATTAAGACTGAGGGGAACAGAAAGACCAAGTGATGCCTTTGTCTGACAGTTGCTCGGGCCTCCTCAACGTCCCCCTCCCATGCCAGTCTCAGCATTGGCTCCACCTTTCTCTCCATCATGGCCATGCAGGCAAGCATGTATGGAAGGTGTTTTAGCTGGTTAAAAGCTGGTTTATTTTTAAAATAAAATAAATACTATTGATTAAATGCTGTACCCACTTACATTGCCAGTGGGTGGTTCCATCCTGTGTCTCCCAGGAAGGGGAGGGCCACACGGGCTGGCCCCATCCATGAGCCAGAGAAGGATCATCTGTAGGGAGCTTGCTCTCCCACACCCCTGCCACACTCACTGCCCAAGAGAATTCCAGCGGGCAGTTGTTCTGGGTCTTCAGATGGGAAGGGAAGCACGCTCTGGCCTCCACCACTGGCCAGAGGCACAAAGACCATTGAGTAGTTGCATCACCTCTACCCAAGCATGAGTCCCGGGAAGATCAACCCAGCCCCACTTGGACATATCAATGCCTGTTCACAGCTCAGCACTTCGTTCTGATATTGTCAAACTGATCTCTCTTCATTTCCCCTCTACCTCTCTTCCCTTCTGGGTCTTCTAGAGCTGGGCAAAGAATACACTCCCACCTTTGCAGCCCCATCCATCAGCCGTACAGGGCACTTCCAGCAATGCTCTCAGAGATAGGGCAGGAAAAACTACAGCGGTTTTGAGGGCAGGGGGCTTAATAGGGAAAGCTGTGGTGGGCATGGCAATAGCGTCAGCTTCCCCATCCCACATGTTTGCTATAAAACACTGTTTTCCCCACCATTTCTAATCGTGCAGAAATGCAGTCGGTGTCCAGGAGAGCCGCCATCCTCCAGCATGGCTCAGTTGGAATGGTGTTATGGCCTCCATGCCATTCCGCCACCCAGCACTGCTTCTGAAATGACACCACATCATGAGTTAGCGTTGTTCCAACTGAGGCCTTGGAAGAATGTGGTGTGGGGGCCTGCCTGGTTTCTGATTGCAGCTCCATGCCACCTGACGCAAGGGGGACATTTTGTTTTAAAGAAAGGAGGGGTTCTACAGCCAGCACAGCTTTTCCTGGTAAGTCCCTGCCCCCCACCTCCCAAAACATATCATTTTTCACCTGTTCTATGAGTCTCCCCTCCCCTGGTAGTCAGACATCTTGCCATGCACAAAAATGCTAGTAATACTCTGTGATTCATATAATGCCGAGGAGAAAGAAGTGGTCGGTTGGAAGAAGCGCTACCTGTATGTCCTAAGAAAGATGTGAATAATACACTCACATCAGTTAAATCCTGATCTGTTTGTGGATACTCAGGAACGCCTTCCTTCCTGGCTTTAAAAAAACGTATGTAGTAGGTGCTACTGGGGTTAGATAGTCCACAGAGTGAAATCCAGGTTGTGGGTATTAAATAGTTAACCAAAGTAGCATGACAGACCCCTGGAGTTACTCAGAGAAGTCTAGCACGATAAGCCAGCCCTCCTTTCCTCAGCGTCCCTGCTTTCGGACCCAGGGCCAGCCCAAGAAATGTTATCCAGAGTGGCTATTCTGCACAAGACAAATGTGCCCCAGGATCTGGTACAACACGGAGGGGGATCCTCGTATCCTCAGATATCTGGATGAGGGCCAGTTACCCTACTGGTAAGGGTTAGTAACGGGCAACCTTACCCTGAGTGAATTTGTTATTTACACAGAAAGTAACAAATTCGTCCATGTGACCTTGGATAAGAGTTCTTTAATATGAAATCTTGTTCCATGCATATAAGTTTTTGCGCATGCACAATATCTTGGGAGCTGTAGTTTGGAGTCATGTCAGTGCAGTATGACATTGCCACAGTATGTGTCCCCTTTCTCACTGGTTGTTTCACATGGACTGCCTATGTAATGTCATGTGAGGGCAGCTCATTGGCCACTGTGTGAACAGAATGCTGGATGAGATGGACCCTTGCCTTGATCTGATGCAGCAGGGCTCTTTTGATGTTTTGATGTTTTCTCGCTGTTGCTGATTGCTGGTGTGAAGACCAGCAGAACCCCCCTCCACTTCAGAACCAGAGCTGTGGCAGTGGCGGCACTGATGATGAGTGAATCAGCTAATGAGACTTCTTCAAATAAGTTGGGGGGGGTCTAGGTGGTAGGATGACTGAAAATTTAGCGGGGGGGGATTTATGTACTACTTTACTGCACGTGCTCTGAAACTCACGATCAGTTTCAAACTTAATAGCGAATTCATAATACATCAATCCAGTCTTGCTACAAAGGTGAGCATTACGAATGGACAAGTTTAGACCTACGGGCTGACTAATTACAAAATTGGATGGCCTCACTAGTAAGGATGTGTCACACACACACACACACACACACACACACCATTCCCTGATGAGAAATGTTGTTAGTCTACTCAAAACGCTTTAATTTCCTCAAAGTTCCCCAGATGTTTTGTCTAAGGAGGAAACTCTGGTTCACTTGGAATGTTGCTTTGGGCAATCTCTAGTGTTCCCTTAAGGGTGCATGTGTGCAACCCAGTAAAGAAATGTCACTAATCCTGTCAAAACTAGATGGGTTTTCCTTGACCACCACCCCATTTTAATGTTCCAGAGGAACTAAAAGCCTCAATTTTCTCCACCCACCACCCTGTTTCCCAGCTTCCGCCCCTTGCTTTGCTTCAGCCTGGCAAGCTGCCACCCCAGTGAGCAAAAGAAATCTGCATTTAAGCATGGATATTTAAAGCAACTGTTGGGCGAGATTTTCCATCTCTAAGTGGGAGGGTAATATGTTGGTTTATATATTAGCAGCTAGGATGAGATCAGCAGGCATTGCGAAACGCAAAGGATATCGAGAGTTACAGTTGGGGGGTGAAGGGGGCATGGTGGCAGGTGAGAAATAATGATGCCTTTCCTCCTTCATGTCTAAGAAAGGGCTCCAGATGCATTTGTGGAAACTCTGCTTCTTGGCCCCCAACATTCTCTTTCTGTGCTCCAGGAAGCCCCATGCCACTGTTGATGACAAAAAGGCGTCTCTCTCCAACTGAGAAGTTGATGCTATAAATTCCTTTCCTCCCTTCTGCTTGTAATTATTATTATTATGGGAGTAAAATGAGCAATTCGCAACTTTTCACTGATTATATGCTATGTATTATAACAAAGGGGGTTGCAATATAACTCAGACTCCATTACATTAAAAAAAAAAAAAACTTCAGAGGGAATTTCATTTTTTTAGAAAACAAAACATTGGCATAATGAGCAGCTCTTGCTTAACCTTATGTAGGTGTAGCTGCATTTGCTCACATGCATCCCTTGCGTCCCTTATCCTAAAAGGACTGCGGTGGATCTAGAAATTCTAGGAACCAGCCAGCCTCTGTCCCTCTGTAGACACAAAGTCAGATTCATTCCAGGCCCATTCAAAAAAAATACATGAGTTTCCCATAGATTTAGACAATGGAGAATCTGGACTCTTTGTTGGGAACTTGAGGGAGCCGGCCACAAGCCAAGATTAGTAGCCTCTTCTGGGAATCGGCAAATCATGGATGTCCTGACCAGCCAGCTGAGTTGGGTGGCTAATAAATCACCAGCCTACATTGCTGCTGAACCCCTTGTTCTCTTACGCTCTTGGCAGCAATCTACACTCTTGCTTTTCTGAAGCAAGAAGCTAAAATATCCTTCATACAACAGAGCTGTCGTGGGAGGGAACCCCTCTGATGAGTGCATGGTCAACTCATGCTTGTTGGCTGTATTTTAGCTCCCCATTGGCTCAGTTTTTGTTGAAACGCTGCAGGAAAGTGGTTGTAATTTTGAAAGTGGTTGAAATGGCATATGGTTAATATTTTGCAGGAAACTCTGAAAACTGGCACCCATGCTGTGAGAATGCAGGGTAGTAGCTTATAGAGGTCATATCTCACCTGTATGGCCTCCGATTGGGAGGAAGGGGTGTCAGATTTTATACCTCCTTTGATACCTGGCAGTCTCCCCTCTTATGGATACTGGGAGATTCTGGGCAATTCTCCTGGTCCCAATAGATTCCTGGTGCAAGTCATGCATGCCCACTTCCTCCACTCCCAAGTTCCCGTCTTCCAAGCCACCACCTTGGCACCAGAACCAGTGGGCACCTCTGCTAGAGTTGTCTCTCCATCACTCCCCCCAGGACCTTGCATGCTCCTCGTAGGGGCCATTTGTCATGACAGGCCCTATGTCCTGTCACAGAAACTAGCAGATAGCCAGGTTTGTACCACTGACAAATATTGCTTGGCAGTGGAGGCTGGTGGCTCTGATGTCAGTGGGGCAGTGAATCCGCTCTGAGTTTCAGTCACAACCAGTCAGAATTATAAAGGAGCTCTCCAAGGTGCAAAATATGGATAAAGGAGCTACCTTGGAGAGCTCCTTTAAAGTTCTGACTGAAACCCAGAGCAGATGCACTGTCCCGCTGACATCGGAACTGCCAGCCTCCACCGCTACTTGGCCCTCATCTGGGTGGGTTTCCCCACACACACACATCTGTTGGCCAGCTTCCTAAAAGCCAGACTGTTGTCTGCAGCCTCTACCAGAGAGAGCAAAGGGACTGGTTGGTAGCAAGGGAGAACATGAATTGAATTTTCCACTCTCGGCACAATATTAATTCATTTTGAGTGTGAGAGTATATTGGGTTGACCATTCTATTTTATCTTCTTAGTAATCTGATTTAGAATAAAGAATGGAGAAACTGTATAAAAAGAAACACAGTAATAAGCTCAGGGTCACAGGCTTGTTACTTATGTGGGTGGCTGAACCTATGGCAGAAAATCACAGAGGATTGGCTGCTGAAGCAAGCTGTATTTATAGCCTGGCCAATCATATTTTGTCTGCTCACAGCTACTGTCCAATACAGCTGGGCTAAGCCTGTCCCCAGAAATTCTGTTTGCTTCTGCCACCATTTAAGCCACCATCAACATTTCACTAGGGATGTTAGAGAAATCCGCCGTGGATGCAAATGAGGCCGGATTCTTTGGAATCCAGCGGAATCCTCCAGAATCCGCGGTGGGACGGCTCCACTTACCTCCGCTCCAGGAGATTTCTGTGTGGAACCCCTCTCAGTTGCTTGATTAACTGGAGCTGTTCGCCTCCACGCCGATCACCATCTTAAAAAAAAAAAATGGCCACCAGCAGGATGTGCCCACAGACTTACACGCAAAATAGAGCCGTGAATCTTGCGTATAAGTCTACGTAGACTTAGACGCAATATTCACGGCTCTATTTTGCGTATAAGTCTATGGGCACATCCTGCCGATCACCATTTTTTTAAGCAACATGGCAACTGGCGTGGAGGTGAACGGGTCAGGTAAGAGGTCCTCAAGCTGGTCAGCTCCGCAGAATACTTGTGGGAGGGAGGATTCCGGGGGGTGGGGAGAACAGATCACCTTGCCCCCCCCCAGGTGGATTCCCCACTGGAACGGATGGTGGGGAATCCATACATCCCTACATTTCACTCTGATTTCACTTGCTCTTGTGTAGGAATGGGCAGATCTCTCAAGTGCGATCTCGTTGGGTTCCACATTTTTCCCACCACCAAGCTCATTCCATCCCAGTTCATTATGGGTTTTCCCCCACACACAGAAATCTGTATGCATTTTATGTGCATTTTGCAAGTGTGCACATTTTTGTACACATGCACCCATTGACTAAAGTGTGTTGGTGTGTGTTTAAGAAATGTACACAGTTTTCTTTGTGCAAATGTTTGAAATGTGTGCATGTTAATGAACATATTATTTCTTTAGTTTGTTTCATGGAATGCATTGCAAGCCCAGAAATGTATGGATTTCCAACTGTAAATTTTGTTTAAGTCCATTTTTGGTTCCGGGAGATACGATTCAGGTAAATCCATAAAAAAAGCTTGCTGGAGCAGATTTCTCACCCTACCCTTGTCAAAGCCAAAGCTGTCTCCCAGATTGTGCTTCTTTAGCAAAGGGAAGGATATAGATCTAGGGCTGCAATTCTATGTGCACGTTACAGAAACTGTGCAGCTCCTGCCAAAAGGAGTTGCCCACCCTGCTTCTTCTCTCCCTCATAATGCCTAGTAAATATACCATATAGAGTCATCTCAAGCATCCCCACTCCCACTCCTGCTCCACTTCATTCACTACTGCAAGGCACGGAAGATCACAAATGGGGGTTCTGGTGGCAAGGTCATAGAATCATAGAATAGTAGGGTTGGAAGGGGCCGGCAAGGCCGTTGAGTCCAACCCCCTGCTCAATGCAGGAATCCAAGTCAGAGCATCCCTGACAGATGGCTGTCCAGCCTCATCTTGAATGCCTCCAGTGTGGGGGAGCCCACCGCTTCCCCGGGGAATTGGTTCCATTGTCGTATTGCTCTGGCAGTCAGGAAGTTTTTCCTGATGTTCAGCTGGAATCTGGCTTCCTGTCACTTGAGCCCATTATTCCATGTCCTGCACTCTGGGATGATCGAGAAGAGATGCTGGCCTTCCTCTCTGTGACAACCTTTCAAGTACTTGAAGAGTGCTATCCTATCTCCCCTCAGTCTTCTCTTCTCAAGGCTAAACATGCCCAGTTCTTTCAGTCTCTCCTCATAGGGCTTTGTTTCCAGTCCCCTGACCATCTTTGTTGCCCTCCTCTGAACCCTCTCCAGTTCGTCTGCATCCTTCTTAAAGTGTGGTGCCCAGAACTGGACACAGTACTCCAGATGAGGCCTAACCAGTGCTGAGTAGAGGGGAACTAGTACTTCCCGGGATTTGGAAGCTATGCTTCTATTAATGCAACCCCAAAATAGCATTGGCCTTTTTTGCAGCCACATCACAATGTGACATCACAATGTGACAAATAATGTGACATAACAATGTGCAGATCACATCACAACCACATCATCACATCTGGGTGCATTGCTCCCTGCCCCCACATGGGCAGCTTGCAAGCAGAGGAAACAACTGTAGGGATGGCGGAGAATTTCTCCACGAATCTCCGGGAGGCCGAATGCCAATGCATTCGGCCCCCCGAAATTGCTGGAGAAATTCTCCGCCACCCCCCGCCACCCCCCCCCCGGAATGGGACTTACCTCTGTCGAATGTCCCTGGCGCTGGTGGCTCCCGGCGGCGGGGCAGCGGCGGCAGCCAGTCTTCTGACCGGCTGCCGCCACCGCCATTTCCCAGTAAAACAACAACAACAACAAAAGTGATAGGCTACGTAAAGATTTACATAGCCTATCACGGCTAAATTTTCCAAAAACACCGTGATAGGCTACGTAAATCCTTACGTAGCCTATCACGGCTGACTTGGGGGGGTGAAGCGTGTACGCAAATGGCGACGCCCATGGGCGCCGCCATTTGCGTTCCTTATTTGGGCACGTGTAGTCTACGTAAAGATTTACGTAGACTACGGCGAAAATAAGGGCAACGCAAATAGCGTTGCCCTTATTTTCACCATAGTCTACGTAAATCTTTACGTAGACTACACGTGCCCAAATAAGGAACGCAAATGGCGGCGTCCATGGGCGCCGCCATTTGCGTACGCGCTTTTTTTTTCCCCCCAAAGTCAGCCGTGATAGGCTACGTAAGGAGTTACGTAGCCTATCACGCGGCTGACTGCAGGGACACAAACGGCAGCGGCTACAGCCACTGCCATTTGCGTCCCGGGCGGCCAGGAGGATTCGCGGCCAGAGGGATGGGGCGCCTCCCCCCCCGGCCAGAATTTCGGCCGGAGGGATGGGGCACCTCCCCCCCACCGCGAAGCAAGCTGCGGGACCAGGTAAGTGACTTTCGTCCATCCCTAAGTCTGGCCTGAATTCGACAGCACTACAGCGCCACCACTGCAAAGGCCAAGTTGTGTACTGCTGCTTTCAGCCCAGCAGAGGACAGGTGACCTGAAGAGCCAATGGAGTCCCGTTGACCCTACACAACTGGTAACTGACTCTGTCCTGGCTGCTCCTCAGTCTGAACAACTTATTGCTCAGCTCAGGCTCCTGGAACTTTGCTGAGGCACCAGCTTACTTATCTGCCTGTTCTCAGGCTGACAGCCCTGACAGCAAACACTTGCAGGGGTGGGAACAGTGACAACACAACATCATGCCACACACTTTAGTAGACATTGACAGAGAAAGGAGGGGGAGGAGTCACACAACATCTTCACCTTATTCAGGTGCGCAAAAGAACCTAGTGCCCTCCACATGTTTTAGATGTCCACTCCCAGCATTTGTGACGACTCTTGGCCTTGCTGATTGGGGCTGATGGGAGTAGAAGTCCAACACATCTGGAGGGCACCAGGTTAAGGAAGGCTGGTGTGGGGGGGGGGGGCTTGAAGCTCTGCATGTCAGTGCTGCCCCCAACATCCCTGCACACACACACCTTCACTCTAGATCTTCATGCACTCTCAAAGGTCTGAAGGGAGATTCTAAGCATCTTCAGTTGAATGCACTTAGAATCCTTCCTGCAACTGCAAGAGGAGACTTACACAGGGAGGCATCTAAGTGCAGTCAGCCAAGCAGGACTACTTAGAATCCCCCTTTAGACATGCCTGCTCAATGCAGCAAAGTTAGGGTGGACTGCACAAAGCTAGCACATGGGGGAACATTAGAGGTGGGGGTGACAAACGGAGTCCCACACCCCCTACACTGTTTGAGCTCCTCACACATTCCTTGGAAAGCATAAACAGGGCTTTTCCCCAGTGTTATTTAGGAGTCAATCCTATTGATCTCAGGGAGACTTACTTCTGAGTAAGCATGTACTGGATCAGACCACACATCAATTGATTGTGGAATGTTTGCGCTTTTCTTATAATAGGGAGATCAGGAAAAAGACTCAGGGGCTGAGAGATGGAGGAAAGGAAGGAGGTCAGGGAAAGAAAGAAAGCATTGCAAAATGTCCCAAATCAGTGTTTATGCCAGAAAACATCCCAGGAATACGAATGATGGATTTCACAGGAAGGTTCACACGTAAGGAAGATGAGAAGCTACCATCCTATCAAACAGATTCAGAAAAAATGGAAGGATGAAGGACCACAGCAGGGTTTCCCACCCCTTGCCCTATGACGGTCTGCACGCAAAAGGTGTCCATCCATCTTAAGGAGCCAGGCTGAGAGCAGTGGATATTGTTTCTGCTTCCGCCCCCTGCAATCCTGAAGCCCATGAATTTCTGCAGCATACCGGGAGATGCTTTTCCTGTTCAGAAAGCAATTGTGTACGCAATCAAAGTTGGCTGGTGTGTCGACTTCCAATTTCTCTGCTGTGTGGCATTACCTGTCTGGGTCAGGCAGCCCATGCGACTGCATCTCTTGGCTGACCTCTGATGCTTAAAGGGCTGAGTACTATGGGGAAGAGATAAAGCCAGCTTCCTTCACTTGAGGTGCTGGGCCTGGGTAACAGATGCTAGCTCCCACTAAACTTAGAGAATCATAGAATAGTAGGGTTGGAAGGGGCCTACAAGGCCACTGAGTCCAACCCCCCTGCTCAATGCAGGATCCAAGTCAGAGCATCCCTGACAGATGGCTGTCCAGCCTCGTCTTGAATGCCTCCCTAGGGAGAGCCCACCACCTCCCTAGAAGAGTGGTAGCTTCATGGTAGAGCTCCGTTTTGCATGCAGACGGTCCCAGGTGCAATCCTTAGCATCTCTAAATAGTGCTGGGAAAGCCCTCCCCCCCACACCAATCTGGAGTCCTGGGGAGCTCCTATTGGTCAGTACTAAACTAAACAGGCCAACGGTCAGACTCAGTAAAGGCAGGGTCACCTTTCTGTGTCCTGGCCTGTCAATACTTCATGCCAATTTTGAGAGGCGTCTAAGTTAAGGGCACAAATGTGGATAACTTTTGAATAAAAGCCTTTTGTACAATGAGCAGATTATGTGGGAAGATCCTATGGCAACGCTGCCACTGCCGTTCACCAGAGTGGTGCAGTGCTGAGATGGGAATGATCAGGACGCACTGCTGGGAGTTTCTGGCATGCGTGCGCACTGCAGTCTGGTGGTGCATCAATCAAGGCCGAAAAACAGAGGGGAAAGGGCCTGGATTATCCTCCAAAGTTCCAGCATAGCTCTACCCTTCTTGGCAGACCATTGGGGTCCTCCTGACTTTGTTGAGCTATAAATCCTCGGCAGTTAGGCTTGGGTCGTTAACTGGGCAACAGTCAGACACTATACTTGCTTGGGTGGCTCCCTGCTCTGTCTCCAGGTGTCTCTGCCTGCTCCTCCTCTATCTCCCTGCCTCCCTCTTGGTCTGCCAGCTTCTGTCATCTTCTGCACATGTCAGAAACCACTGTATGGACACATGGATACTCCATTACATGTGAACAACTGTATGAGTGTACAGATCAGCAATCTCTGTACACTGTGCACTGACTGCATATGCGCTGAGCATTATGTGTGAATCGATGACCTGTGTACACCTGTGTTGAATGCAATGTGTGAGCAGCCCCCTTGTCTCTAGGATAGGATGAGAGAATCAATCAGGGATGCTTCAGCCCACCAAGATTCTCCGAACTCTCTTTCGAAGCTCAGTTCACCTTGCTCCCATTTTCATTTGTGACCTATTCTTCTTTTCATTCGAACAGGAAAGTGCACATTTCTGTGCACGTTTTTCAACAGGATGTACCTCCCCCAATTGACTAAAGACTGAAAATACTATTTTTGAAAAATGTGCTTTTTAAAGTGTGCATTCCCCGCCCCATGCATTTTTCCAAACACAATCACAAGTTCAGGAATGTGCAAGCTTGTTCCCCCAAATGTACTCCCATTCGCATTCAAGAGCGTTTGCGAATGGGACAAGCTCAGATGATTTGTGAACCGGTGCAAAATGCTCATACATCCCTTGTTGTCTCAGTGACTGGCCTGCAGTTGGCCCTGCCTCTGGATTGACCCTCTGCTCTAGCCAACACTGGTGTCAGTCCAGGACTCACATGGGAACAGTGTGCCTGTTCAGCTGCCCATGGCCCAGCAGCAACAGGAACCCCCCATGTAACCCACTCCTCCCCATGTGATGCTATTACTGAACTGTTACCAGAACGTCAAACCATGTAACGAATTCCAGCAGCAGAATCCAAGGATTTCTTTCCCGCTCCTGAGCATAGAATTTCACATTTTCTCAAGCTTCCAGGCCTCAGCTCCGCATTAGGCATGGGAACTTGCGATATCACGGAATGAAAGAAGTGCTACAGACTGAGCGACTTTTTTTCTTCTTGGCTGCCTGATTTAAAGCCTCTTTAAGCTATTGTTGTTTGAACCATTGCTAATGAGATTAAACTGGGTGTGAAAGGCATCTCACACAATAGATTTATCTGAACGCTTTTCAACAGGAGGGGAAAGTTGCCTGCCTCCTCCCCTCTCCTGAAGACATCTGCTCTTCCTTTTGTTTCGAATTGCTGTCTTTGATGTCACTGTCAACGACTGTGCATGAGTACTGCGTTCTCTGGCTCGAGGTTATGATGAGGGGGGCGGCATGGGAGGAGGGAGGCGGAGCATTTTTTAAGATATGAAGGGAATCAGTTCTATAGAGCCCCAAGCTAGTTGGCGATGTGGCATTTAAGAGGAAAATCAATCGATTCTGGGCACACTCCGAATGGATGGAAACAGTCCACAGTAGCTATTATTAATTAATAACTTAATTTAGTATTATTAATAATAATTGCTTTTGGTAAAGCTATACTTGGCTTCTGCGGAACTGCCTGAATAGAGGGCTTGGCTGGGGTTCAGCAAGATTACTTGTACCAGCATTCAGTTAGAGCTACAGTTGCCCTGCAAAAGTGTTCAGATTTGCTCCACTATTAAGAGCAAATGTACTATGGCCTCTTCCTCATAACTCCTCCCCCCACCCCACCCCAAAACCTTTGGGAAAGAAAATATTTTTGCCCTTTAATAGACAAATTAGTATATGCAAATACCATGTGTCCTCTTTTTCAGCGATGCATTTCCTCTTTTTTTGCGGTGCCTAAGTGGCCACCCTAGCTGGAGCACAATTACCTGCAGGGCGAGTCCTTGCATGCTCACTTTGTCATGGGCAAATTGCAAGCAAAAGGCAATCTGGGCTGAAAGAAGGAGTGGCCCCAGCCTCTATGAGAGAGAATCGATTCTTCTATGAGATCTAAACCAGGCATCTTACAGCAGAGTTAGGGCAAAGTCATATTCAGGCAACTTGATCACAGATAAAGGGCAGACAGAGGGGTACGGAGGGGGGCATACAACATAGCCAGACAGAGAATGTTGTGGTCACGCCAGGTCTCTCTGCTCTATGGCTGCCACTGCATCTGTGTTTGCTTATTAATGGCTCTTTAACTAACAGCATGGATTTTTTTACTACTGATGAGGACTTGTGTGCAGAAAAGGCCCAGGAGGTTGCACACAGCCAGAACTACTGAGGCTTGTAGGACAAAGCTTTCCCCACGTAAAATGCTAAATTGCCAAATTCCAGCATTTTCCAGCACACTTTCCCATCAGAGATAGTTTAAATTCTCCCACTACTACTATAGAGACCAGAAGGGAGAGGGGATTGGGATTAAGCAAGCAAATGGTGCATCCTTGCTGGAAAAGTAGCTCTGTTACCCAGAGTGAGAGGAGGGACACTCTCCAAGTCTAAAAGCCCACCAGAACTGGAACCAAAAACCTGCTATGTATGTACAAGATTGGCTTACTTACTTGAATAATCCAGAATAATTTGCTTTGCTAGCAGCATTTGCAGTGCACAAACTCTCAGACTGCGTGGTACACTGTCAATACTAAGCACGTGCTGCAATTTGGTGGGAGCAGAACAAAAGAACAGGCATTGGTCATAGAATTTAATGCAAGGGCACTTTGCAAACCTTTGTTTCCCGTTTTCCTCACATCTCCTGGGGAACATGAAATTGGGGGAAAATGCATTTCCCTACCCCATGCTCCGCTTCGTTAGCTGACACTTGCAGGACATGATTACATCATGTGTGTGTGTTTTCAATGACATGTTGCCAGGGAGATCCAGGTCCAGTGGAGGCTGGTGGCACCAATTTTGGTGGGGCTGTGAATCCATTCTGGGTTTCAGTCAGGACCAGCCAAAACTCTAAAGGAGCTATCCAAGCTGCTGAATCTATTTGGGGGATAGGGTTCAGTACCACGGATAGCTCCTTTAGAGTTTTGGCTGGTTCTGACTGAAACCCAGAAGAGATTCACAGCCCCACCAAAATCGGAGCCAGTAGCCTCCACTCCCCAGGTCCATGGTGTTGACGGGACCTCAGTCCAAGTCTCCCAGGTGTAAGAAAAGTTTGCTGTCAGCTGCACCACAGTACGGCAGTGTACAGCCAGCTTCTATGTCCTTGGCGGACAAGCTCAGGACAGATTGCCTCATTAAAGTACATAGGGGCCTTGGGACAGTAATAGAGGAAGCAAAAAAAGAAAAAGAAAAGGCTTCTTTGAGAACAGTCCGAGCCACAAACCAGATTCCAGGCACTCTATCTCAGTAGAAGCCATGTGCTTCTTCTCCCTCTACACCACCACCACCACCATCTTAATACCGCAGACCCTGCATTTCCCAGTAATAGAAATAATCATTATTCATTACCTAGCTCTCTTTAAACACGAGAACTGCCTACCGCTAATAGCCAGGCAGGTGGCCTGTTAGTGACTAATTAATTTCTCTAGTACACTTTGCTGCACACACAGAAAACAGCTTTTGGAGTCATAAAATTGCAGGCTGTGGTTGTGGTGAATCTGGAAAGAGGTTGCTGAAGATGGGTTTTGAAGAGCAATTTGAAGGAGGGGATGCTTTGTGGGCTGGGAGGGCTGGTCCAGGTGTGGACGCAGCAGTGGGCAAACAGAGGAGGCGGATAAGCATGTGCCAGGTGGGGATGGCTGAAAGGGAACTCAATAAAGGCAAAATAATAGGAGCCATATATTTAGGATAGAGAGATTGAAAACTTTAAATGGAAGGACTAGAGACCTGAAGTTTGGTACTTTGGATACATTTCCAGCTAGCTTTTGCCAATCACAATCAGGGAAAATGGTTAGGAAGGGGGGCATTCATATAGTTGAAATTTTAATAAGAACCAATCTACTTTTCACTTCCCAAACTAATGCGCAGGCAAGAATGCAATTATCCTTCAGTTTTCACACTTCTCTGAATTTTGCGATGCAGTTTTCCAATCAAAAAATGCATACATAGAGGAAATTGCATAAAACAGCATATATAATAGGGACATGCTTATTAAAAAAAATGGTTGCATTAGGAAGAATTGCATATAAAAAAATGAGTATGAATGTTCATGCACAGGAAAATGCATATGGATTTTGGTGCAGACTTTAAAAAAAAAGCTTTTGTAAATTGATGTGGAAACAAGACTGAACAAACTTGCACTTGAGAAAAGGTGAATGCTATAGAAAGAGAAACAGACAGGTTTCTCCATTTCTAAAACTGGCTGTGTACCATGCAACGCATTCTTGAGCACTCAGTTATGATGTGACGATGCAGGTGACAAAAGACTGGAGATGTTCCAAACATATCTGCTGTTGTGGTTTTGCTCGGAGACTTCTCCTGAATCTCATACCTGTCTCCCCCTTTAGATTTGACCTGTTCCCCACATAGGCCTTGGCTCTTTAGCCATAATAATATATTCGGACAAGACAGATGTAACAATTTTTGTTGTTGTTGCACACATACCTGGCATCACAGTGGCACTGCAAGTTGTGATTCTCTGAAGTACTTCCCAGCTTCCTCTTTCCAGGAATGCTGGCCTGGGTCTAGCTGCAAGATCTAGCAAGTATTGCAGGTCTTCTTGTAGGCTGGAGGTCAAATATCTCTGACAAAATATTCTTCTTCAGTCATAAAAGTGTTCCTATCATTTTGTGGCCCATGAAATTTTCCATGTCCTCCTATAACTACCAGTAAACCAGAAATGTACTTAGAATGGATAGTGTGGTACATCAGTATTTACATAAAGCAACACTGAATGCTGGCGTGGCATATCACAGTAAAGATAAATAACAATGCGGATAATCTAATAGAGGGATTTCAACTGGATGAGACTGTTTGAAGGCCAAACAAGCTGCCGCTCACCTGTGCCTAAACTGTTTAGAGGCATTTTCTTTAAGCACCTTTATTTCTTCTGTCCAGTGATGTTGCCAACGTTCTCTTCTGACTGAGTAGTAATTTTCCTAGCTGAAACCTTACATTCTTCCACCATGCCTGGAGCTCTGTGTCTAACAGCTCAGTGAAAGGCAGAAATCCAGTAGGTGGACCCCAACATTTGGAGAATGGAAACTGCACCCATTGAAGTTTCTGGTTGTCATGTAACTGAATTACAGGCAGACTATCCACAGGTGCTGCTTCCATCCTCATATGCTGGGTAGTTGCACCGATTGAATTCCTGCCTGTCGTGCACCTGCTAAAAGTCTTGGACTGGACCCCCTGCCTCTTACAAGGAAGGCAGAAGCCCCTTCCCTTTATTACAAGGTTGGCGGGCGGTAAAAGCCAAACAACAGCACTGCGGCCTAACAATTTTGAGCTAAGTCGAAGCAAAATGAAGGAGGAGGCCGTTTTCAGATAGAAGCAGTCACGCCACTACTGCTGAGGAGATGAGGCCTATATGGGGAAACAGCCCCAATTTACCTCAGGGACAGGATTTAAGCCATTCAAGTGTAATCGGTGCCCTTTATTTTCAAGACATTTCTTCTTGGCGGCGGCGGCGGCAGCGGCGGCGGCGGCGGGGGGGCAGTGTTCAGATTTCTGAGAGAAACCCTTCTCAGCTATTTCCAGGGCTAAAGGAGAAAAGGAAGTGGGGATGGGGGTCGGACACTGCTAGGGATGTTGGAGAAATCTGCAATGGGATCAAATAGGTTTGGATTTCTATAAATCCGACCTGTGGATTCTGCAGCGTATCAGCTTTTCCCGAGTCGCATGGATTCCACAGACTCGCAGACTGCTTTTTTTACTTTCTGGAATTTTATGCAAATTTAGTATTTAGTTTAGAAATATGTAATTTTTAAAAAAATTCATTTGGGCTCCTGGACCCTGGTCACTGGGCTGTGGAGGGCTCACTTCCCTGCTTGGCAACCAGTGGGAAGCTCTGCAAGGCCATCTGTCCCCTTACCGAGCTGCACTTGTGTGCACAATCGCAGCTCTCTGTTACCTCCAATCGCAGCTCTCTGTTACCTCCGCTTATCTAAAGTTGCATCTATGGCTGCCTTAAAGGGGCAATGATTCAAGATTACAGGAGTAAAGCGCCCTTGAATTGAAACTTCCAGCCGTGCTTTCAGCTGTGCATGAGCAGATTTCAGCAAAAAAGAAGAAAGGATTCCAGGTCTCTTTCTCTTTCTGGAGAGAATTGAACAATACTTTAAAAAAAAATCTGTATAAGCCCTCCCATAGGGAAACTATACTGGATCCACATATATTTTTTCCCCGCAAGGAGAAAAGCAGCTCACAGGGGGATGACTTTGTTCAGAATACCAGACTTTGATGACAGTTGGCCATTCCTCCCATCTCCAGTTCCCCAAGCAAAGCGGCAGCCCCCTACGACTGCATTAAAATAAAACACACATGCACACCCAGCAACAGCCAAGACTTCACATGTGTGTGTACTGCACGGCATTTAGTTTGGCCCTCAGTTGTGCACATGGCTGATCGGTTGAGCTAAAGATGGCCCCCTCTGGATTCCTGGCTGCTCTCTGGGACACAATAAGGCATAACACATCTAGACTCGGTACTAGTTTTCAGTATCATGGGTTCAGATGACAGCACGAGTTAGGGGTTGATAATGTACAGATGCTCGGCCTGGCCTGGCCAAGCTTCCTTGGCTTGAAGCAGATTGCCCTTGGCTCCTACTCTGACTCAACGAGGCTCTTGGCTGGCATGCAGTGGCTTCCATCCGCAGCGAGAGAGACAATTTGTCTCTGAACTGATGGTTTTGTTGCCACCAAGTGTTGCCATGATACCCAGCTCCACGCCTTCTCTTAGGTACCATGGTAACCACAGGCAATGTGTCCTTATTGCAAAGACGGAGCTGATCCACCGCAAGCGTTTCTTTGCCTCCCGAGAGCTTTCCAGTTGGGAGGAAGTGCAGGAGAGAGCCCCCATGAGCCCTGCAGCATTAAATTGGATCCCCAGGGAGTCAGGAATTCCCTCCCTCCTTTATCAGGACCATACCAGCAACTTATTTTCATGAGTGTAAAGATGAGTAGCAGGTAGAAGGAGAGGAGGGAGGATGTAACTGGAGATCAAAGAAATTAAAGGGGAAACTTCTCAAGCAAAATTTGGTTAACACACATTTCCTTGCAAAAAAAGCTGAATGTGGATGTGAAGGAACAGAATCTGGTATATAGTTTATAATTTATAATCTGGTATATAGTTATTACCGATGCAATGACTGTGAACTTGAGCACGCTCCGGGAGAGAGCGGAGGACAGGAAGACCTGGCGTGCTCTGGTCCATGGGTCACAAAGAGTCGGACACGACTGAACTACCGAACGACAACAACATATAGTTTTTGGATATTATAGGGTTAATTTTCTTTCTATGTTTGCTAGAACCCAAGGGTGGAAAGTTCAGGCCTTGGTGCAGTAAGCCTACAAAAATAGTGGGGGGGGGGTAAAGGGGGTGGGCAGGAGGTCGAGCAGACGGCTAGAAAGATAGGGAACCTTGCTCAGCTCTTGGTGCCAAAATGCTCTGAAAAACGAAAATAAGGTTTCAGTTTGCAAGATGCAGGAATATTTGCAAAAATGTGTGCAAACCTCAGCAGAAGGGATTTCGGAAAGCTGAGCCCTCCCAATTCATCAGAGGTATAGGAGCTCAAGCTAGCTTCAGCATATAAAAACTGGATGCCAAAATGAGATTGTTAGAGGGCAAAGGAAGGCTGAACTACCAAGGATGCTGGGGGGAAAAGAAGAAACATGATAAAGAGCGAAAGCTGCTCAGAAAGCTGAGAACTCTTTCTGGGAAAACAGCTTCCTGGGAAAACAGCTAAGTGTTGGTGATTTCCACCAGGTATGAAATTTGTTTTGAGGATGTGTGTGAGGAACCATTGGGGGCCGCCACAAGCCCCCAGATGTGCTTGGTTGCCCAGCAACAATAACCAGACACATCTGAGGTGTGGTGGGTGGCTCCAGGGGACAGAACCTAGTTGGTGGTGACACCTCGGTTGTGGAATACTCTTCCCCAGGGAGGCTTGCCAGACGTCTACCTTGTTGTCATCTCAGCGCCAGGCAAAGGCCTTTTTTATTTTTCCAGGCTTTTCAGTCTATTATACTTTGCTTCTGTGCTGTTTGGTGTTTGTTTTAATTCCACCAATTGCTTTTCTACTGGTCTTTTACATTGTGATGTTTTATTCTTCTTTTAATATTTTCTTTTATTTCTTTTATTGTATTTTATGTATTGATTTACAGCATTTATATACCACTCCACATCTAAACAGATTCTGGAGCAGCAAACAATAAAAGATAAAAATAATAAAACACCATATTAAAACATTTTGTTTTTAAAAACAGAATACTAGTAATAACTGGCTGATCAATCAAGGAAGGCTTCTTGAAATAAATATGTTTTTCTTGAAATAAAGATGTTGTAATTTTAACTTTTCCGTAAGACCCCCTGAGAACCTGTTGAAGAGTGAGGAATCATTTTGTTGTTGTTTTTTAAAAAAAGGAATACTATCACGTGTCAAACATGGATGCTGAATGTAACATATTTGCCAAATACTGGAACATTCAGAGAATATTTGACATCAAAATTCACAGTGGAGAATTTGGGTGAGCAAAATCATTTGTGCTTTGTGCAAAAGGGGAGGAATGTACTTATGCTAATCGCTAGTTGGGAAATTACCCAGACTCTTATAAAAATACAACCAACAGGTTTCACCTAGGTAGTCCCCTGAGGGCGGTGAATATTATGAGTTAATGGGGATCCCATAGTCTTTGTACATCAAAGTTCTCTTGCCAAAATCAATGGTTACTTACTTCCAGATTTACAACATGGGCAGAACCTATCCAGACATGACGGGGAAATGTTAATGCATTTTTAACATTGCCAGCTGTTAATTCCATCAGTTGCTGTATTTCTCCTCAATTATGGGACATATAAAAAACCAGAAGAGATGGCTCCAAGTATACCATTCTCTAGGCCTGCTCCACCATTCCATTGGTGTGCTGTGTTGATGGGAAGCCTTTCCAGCACCAGCATAGGCAGACCAAAGGGCGACCCTGCAATCCTTTTCTCATCTTCCACCTCTGCTTGTGCCTGCACCTTTGCTTAACTCCAAGGACAGAGAGAAGAAAAGAGAGAGGGAGGCCTCAGCTACAGCTCGTGAGGCCACAGCACCCTAGCATTCTTCTGTCAATCACCTCTGCTTGTTAAGCAAAGAGGGGATCTCCACTGATCAGCTGTGGTCTTGTTTCCCTTCTTTACAACCTTGTCTCCACCTCTCCACTCTTCTTGGTTTTTTTCATTTCAGATACCATTACTGAGCTAGGATCCACACAGTATTTACTGTGTCCCAGGGCCCCATAATTTTAATCCCCTGATCATGAAGAACAGAGGTGTTGAACCTGTGGACTCCAGATGTTGTTGGACTACAACCGCCATCAGCCCCGGCAGCATGGCCAGTGGACGGGGATGATGGGAGCAACATCTGGAGGGCCACAGGTTCTCTACCTCTGGTGCGGAAGATGGAGCAGACTTGTTTTCTCTTGCTCTAGATGGCAGGACAAGAAGCAATGGGTGGAAATTGCAAGGAAACAGATTTAGGATAAACAGTAGGGGAAGCATCCTAACCGTAAGAGCTGTCTGACAGTGGGACAGTTTCCCTTTGAAGTTGGTGGGCTCTCCTTCACTGGAGTTGTTTAAACAGAGGCCAGACAGCCATCTGTCAGGGATGCTGTCGGTGCAAAATTTCTGCCCTGAGCAGGTGGCTGGCTGGACTCCCAAGGTCCCTTCCAACTCTAAATGCTGATTCTATGATTCTATGTACCACTTCTGCAGACAGTCCTGCCATAGGAGTGACCTTCCAAACATGTGGGAGATCAGCTACTAGCAGTGACCAGCAACGTTCCAGCTGCAGGTTGACAGCTCTTGGCCGCACGTTATGGCATCTGCTCTGGCCATTCCCAGCAGCATCAGACAGTGGCTGTTCTCTGGCCTGCAGGCTAGGCACTACCATGACCTTCAGGAACACTTGGGAATTCCCTGGGGCTGGCATGCCTGCACCGCACTAGTGTAGCATCCTCTCCAGTGCCAGGGGCATTATAGAATGCACCCACACCCACATGCCCCATTCCAAGAAAAGGGATACATGCAGGGAAGAAACATCCACAGGAAACTTCCTTTGCTAGATGGATCAGGAAGTATCTATGCAGATTGGATACAGTTGCACATCTGGGTGGCTTCTAAAATTGTAATGCACATTTGGATGTGAGACACCTGATAGTGCCCCCATTCATATTATTCTATGTGAGTGTACGTGTGCATTTTCTGTCCATATTGCAGTGTGGAAGTGTATGCCCAGCTACTACTATCTACATTATTGTTTGATCAGCTGGATCCAGACTAAGTTAGCTGAACTTAGGTCCCATTAACATCAATGGGACAAGTTAGTCGTGACTTACATCTCAATGATTTCAGTGGGAACTGAGTGAAACTAGCATAGACTGGATCCAACCAGTATATCTGGACCTGGAGTGACATTAATTTTCAAAATGGGAGTTTCTAGGGTTCAGGCCCATTTGAAAGTCTGTCTGGAAAATAATCCCAGATGTATGAGATCTGGTTATCGTGATCCAATCATGAGAGAAAGGCACCATTGTGTCAAATATTCCAGGGCTGACCTCTGGCAATGAACACATGTTCCAAGTCACATCTGTATAGGCCCAATCCTTCGGGAAACATCTTGCAGTGGAGATGTTTCTCCAAGGATTGGGCCCAATACGTTTACTAAAAGAATAAGTAGGAAACAAGAGCTGTCCATTGATATCACAGGAACAACTGATGAATAATAATATTAAAGCTGCAAAGCAGACAGCTTTATAAAACTACATGGGACTAGCAAAGGAAATTAAAATATCTACATATAAATTATCTGAAGTTGAAGTTATCCCAGTAGTACTTTCTGTAAATGGATTAATGTCAACGAATTGTAAAAGATGTCTTGAAAAAACTGGTACACAAACCACAAATCACAGTGCCCCTATCAAATGCAGTCAGCTATTATCATCGAAACAATGAAAATGGTCTGACTCACACTCAGTCCTTGATGTTCATAGTCTAGGCAATTTTCTCTCTTTGTTTTAACTCACTCTGATAATTCAATTGAGAAACTGAGGTGACAGTAGTTATTAATTATTATTACTCATTATTATTTTCATTATCATTATTAAGCAAGGTAGAGAATCACAATGGGCAATTAAGCATATACAGCTGCATCCACTTACCTGGAAGTAAGCCCCACTGAACTTGCTACTTTGACTGGACTTGCTTCTAAGTAGACATGTATACGATTGCGCTGTTGAAGTCCAATCCGTTTCAGTGGGAGAGTAAAGCACATGCTTAAATATTAGGGCTTTGCTGAAACCACAAACTATTTTGTGTGAACATTTTCTAACTAAAACTGCCACCTTTTTTCCAACGATTCTTCAGCAATCCTTGCAAAAATATGGCTTACGTGTTTCACTTGCCTGACTTGCTCTCAGTTGTCTTCGTTTGTCCTCAGATTAGCTACCTGACACCATGATGTCATCTAATTTACTATGTTACCCCTGATTGGGTGGGATTATCCATATGACTGATCCAGGAAGTAGAAAGAAAAAGCAGCCAGGGGTGGGGGGATGGTTCTGTAGCAGGAGTTTGTGAAAATTTTACACTAAACGGGATTTTTAAAAAGATGAATATTCCGACAAGGTATTACGAGGGAAACACATCTACTTCACCGAAATTGCTATTTTCGTCCTGAAAATTGAAACCAGATATTATCTGACACAACCCTATTATTGCCCAGAATATTACTCTTCACATCCAGATGTTATCCAGATCTCAGCAGCTGCTGGTTTAAGAGTGGGTCATAAACAGTTTTCCTTTATGTTGGCCTTCATAGCTCCTTCCTGAAATGTTTTGCAGTTGATATGCACTGTTATGGCTTTATGTCTATCTTTGATGGTTTTGAAGTGGAATTATTGTAAGATTAGCAAAACATGACATTATGGTGCCTTGTTGCAATGATGAATCTGCATCTAGTTTCTCCATTGTGGGGTGTCCAACCGCTCTGGAGGCACTGTGAGTTCAGTTGTCTAGGGCTGGCATTGGGAGTTGGCATCTTTGGGCACCTGCCGAGGACTACTTCTTAGCTGGGGCACACTGCTGACCCCCTGAGCCCTCTGGCCATGTTGATGCTTATCTTGCCATTGCCACCTGCTCACCTACTCTTGCCCAGTGGCAAAACATCAGCAAGTAATGGGAGTGAGCAGAAAGAACTCACTTTGGGCTACTAGTCCTGATGGCTCTATGCTACCTCCAGTATGCCCATGTACACCAGTTCCTGCAGAACATGGGCAGGAGGATGCTGTTGCACTCATGTCCTGCTTGTGGGTTTCTTTTCAACTGTTCACCACTGTGTGGGCCCTCGGTCTGATCCAGCATGGCTCTTCTTATGTTCTTACCATCTGCTTGCTTGGCAGGCAGACAGCCAGTGAGTAAGGAGGCCGTGGCATCAATTGCTCCTCTGTCTCACCACCACCATTGTCTGGGCCAGAACGAGAGGCAGATGAACAAGCAGGTTGCAATGGTGAAGAGGAGAAGCAACTCCAGGGAACTCTGGTCAGCGGTAGGGATGCACGAAAGTCACTTACCTGGTCTCGCAGCTTGCTTCGCGGTAGGGGGGAGGCGCTTCGCTGCTCCCCCCGAAGTTCAGGCCGGGGGGGGAGGCTTCCCTCCTCGCCCGGCCGAAATTCAGGCCGGGGGGGAGGCTTCCCGCTTTGCCCGGCCGAACTTCAGGCCGGGGAGAAGCGCCCCGTCTCCCCGGCCGCGAACTTCAAAAGAAAAGAAAAAAACGCCCCTGTGATAGGCTACGTAACGATTAACGTGGCCTATCACGGCTAGATCTGCAAAGTCAGCCGTGATAGGCTACGTTAATCGTCACGTAGCCTATCACGGGTGACTTTGAAAGAAAAAAAAAGCGCGTACGCAAATGGCGGCCCCCATAGGGAGCCGCCATTCGCGTTCCTTATTTGGTCCCTGTAGTCTACGTAAAGATTTACGTAGACTACGGCGAAAATAAGGGCAACGCTATTTGCGTTGTCCTTATTTTCGCCGTAGTCTACGTAAATCTTTACGTAGACTACAGGGACCAAATAAGGAACGCGAATGGCGGCTCCCTATGGGGGCCGCCATTAGCCGTACACGCTTTTTTTTTTTTAAGTCACCCGTGATAGGCTACGTGACGATTAACGTAGCCTATCATGGCTGACTTTGCAGATCTAGCCGTGATAGGCCATGTTAATCGTTACGTAGCCTATCACAGGGGCGTGTTGTTGTTTTTTTACTTTTCTTGTAATGGCGGCGGCAGCCGGTCAAAAGACCGGCTGCTGCCCCCACCCCTGACGAAAACCTGCCGAACCGCTGCCGGGACCCGCCACCGGGAGGGAGATTTGTGAAAGGTAAGTCCCATCCCGGGGGGGGCGGGGGGGCGGAGAATTTCTCCCCGAACAACCTTCGGAGGACCGAATGCGTTGGCACTCGGCCCCCCGAAGTTTCGGGGAGAAATTCTCCCCCATCCCTAGTCAGCGGGCCCCTGCTGGGGTGTGGGTGCCCAACCATGCCTACCCTTGGTGCTGGCCCTAACTGTTATTTAAAGTACCTATAAGCCATCTGTCCGATGAAAATTGTCCAAGGGGGAATTAATTACAATACAAAAACAGGAATCAAAACAATGAAAATAGCATCAGTATTAAACAGTTAATACTAATAAGTAGCATTATTGTCATGAGAGGGTTTTGCCTTTAAAGGGAGCCTAAAAATAATTTAAATAAATAAATCAGCAATCACCAACTATAGTCAATGGGTAAATAAAATAGATTTAACCAAGTGGCAGAAGGCAGACACTGAAGTAGTCTGGCAGCCTTCTCCCAGGAGGCCATTCCTCAAAACAAGCCCCACTGCTGAAAGGCTCCATTGTGCAGCACAGCGTGCCTTGCTTCTTGACCAGGTGGACATGGAGGAGAGTCTCAACAGATGGCTTGAAGGACAGGAGGATCTTCTTGCATGGTAGCTGCAACCCTGGGTGGGGGTCTCTACTGTGGGATCCAGACATCTGGCTGGAGATCCATGGATGGCCTTCTGGGTTGGCAGTTCTGCTGCTCTCTAACCCCGGATATGTGAGGGCAGTCATTGCACTCATATCCTGCTTGCGGGCTTCCCCTAGGCGTCTGGTTGGCCACATTATGCTAGACAAGATCAGTTTTTGATCTGGTCCAGCACAGCTCTTCTTATGCTCTTAAAGGCTGACTGGCTTGGAATGAGCAATCTGCACATCTTTAAGGGCAGGGTGTAGCCCTGACATTTTGCTGCCTTGGGAGAAGGACAAGATGGCACTCCTGTTCCACCATTCCATGTACAGAGGGTGACTGGCCTGCCAGTTGAATCTTGTTTTAATGCTGGCGACAGGATGGCGCCTTCCACCACACCAGAAGGCTGTAGGCTAGTTTAGGGAGTGTAGGGCAGGCCTTGTGGCGCTCACAGTTCTGTCCTCCCTCCCTCCCCATGCCATGCAAGATGGCTGCCTCATTTTGGCTTCTGGTAGGGCCAGCCCTGCTTAGGGGGCCTCGTCTTGAGCCACAATTCTTGCTAAACACTGGAAATATAGATACCAGGGCCTAAGTCAAGCCTATGAAACAACAGACAAACCCGTAAAAAAAAATCTGCATGCATTCATTGCGATTAAACAATTCCCTTTGCAAAGACAAAAAAAGATCAGGTCTTCTTAGTTTTATAAAGAGATGGTTAAGGGGGAAGGGGTGGGAACCAGAGGCTTATAAAATCATGGATTGTTTGGGGGGAAATGTTAAGAGGGAACAGCTGTTTAATCTCTTTCATAATATAAGAGTGACAGTTTCCCCGAGGAAATAAACACACAAAACGTGGTTTGTGGTTTGGGTGGAAAGCTGAATGTGTTCCAGAAAAACTAGAACCGAACTCCCTGCCTCCCACCCACCATCCAATGGAGCAGCTGTCTCCCTGTTTATTGGGGAAATGCTCCCAGCTGTCATACAGCAATCTGATGGTGTGCCTCGCACTTGCACCCCGGAGGAGCAGGAGAATGGGATGCTGAGACCCGTTATTTATTTATTTATTATTTATTTTTTCATTTCATTTCTATACCACCCGATAGCCGAAGCTCGCTGGGCGGTTTACAAAAATTAAAACCAAAGAGCACACAATAAAACAATATAAAATATATAAAACATTAAAACCACAGTATAACAATACAACCCAGGATGCGGGGGGGGGGGGGCATATCCACGAGCACCAGGCTGCAAGTCCTCTATATGTTCGCTGCTGCCCAATGCTCGACTAAGCTTTGGCACCGGCAACCCTGCTTCCCTCCTGTCTACACTGCAGAGCCCCTGGCAATCTTCTGCCACATTCCCTTGCTGCCCTGGATTCCTTCCCTATCCACTGCAGGAGGAGGGCTGTGGGCTGTGGCGCTAGAGGAAAGGAAACCGAGATGGATGAATCTGTAGACTTTACTTTCTCATTTTTCTAGCCTTATGTTTTGTTCGTCCTGAACTTTGAGATTTTACTTTAAGCTCACATGAAAATTCATAGGCACTTTTGTGCACATTTCTCCATATACATGCATTTTTGTATGCAATTATGCCCAATGTTCATATTTTTGCAAGCATTTTTCCTAGTATAATGCATGTTGATGTCATTTTCACTAATATATGCATTTTTGTGCACACTTTTCCATAATATGCACATTTTCTCTAGAGCTCAATTGCAAAATTCAGAGAGGTGTAAATTTCAAAGGATAACTGAGTTCCGGTTTGCACAATAGTTCAAAAGTGTGAAATTAGATAAGTTCCCGTTAAAAAAGTGTGAACTGAACAAATAACACCCCCTCCCTTCAAACCCTAGGAAGGAACAGTACAGAGTTCATGGCTGAGTGATGAAATAGACATTTGGCAGCTGACCCATATTTAGAGACCCCTAAAAAGCATGTGGAGAGAGGGCACAATTAGGAAAGGAGGAAATGACTGTAGGGACTTCTATCTTTGCCCCTTGCTTCTTTGTCCTGCCCCCGCCCCGCACCTCCCTCCTCCTGCTACTTGTCTCCAGCCAAAGTTCCCTGATGGGAGTTGATTGTGATTGCTAGCAAATAGGGATGTATGAGAAATTTGTTTCAGTTCATTTTTTTTATCAGGATTTACCTAGTATGCCCCTTCCGGACTGAACACAAACTCGGATGCAATCTGCGGTTGAAGTCTCTACATTTCAGAGCTTGCAATGAACTTCACCAAAATTTAAGGGATTAAACAGCATTTAAAAATGCGCATGAAGAATTACTACTTTTGAAAAATCCGCATAAATACGCTTGAATCAATGGGAGACAAATGCGTACATTTCAAAGATGTGCACAATAGATGCATACATTAGGGAAAATACTCACAGAAATATGCATGGATTTTCATGCAAAAAACAAATCTGATATGGACTCAAGTTGGAACGAGCTTTGAGGTGGAATTTGGAGAACTTTGGCATGCTCCAGTTTTGCTGATTCGCACATCCCTACTACCAAAGCAGGTGGAGAAGAGGAGCTGCGCACTCTCCCTGCCACCACTTCTTCCCTGGAAATAGCACCCTCTATGTGCAGGGAGTTTAGTTTTCTCGGTGGAGCATTCAGAAATGGGCTCCTCCCTCCAGTCTCAACCAGTACAGGCAAAAGTTCCCCATGTGAGTCTCCAGAATGTGTAAACTGGCCTGAAAATATTTCCCTTCAAGCAAGGATGTGATTATTAGAAAATGATAATGTCACGTGCCTATATCTCCGATAAGTTTTCTTACAAAATAAAATAATAACATGCTATTTAACTGAAAGTGTGGGAGAAAGCATGGAATGTAAGACGAAATAAATTATTCATTTAAAAACAGCAACATTTCTGAGTTGCCCTGGGGAAACCTAGTTCAAAATATCTTTGACATTTCAAAATAACAGAACATCTTCAAAATATATTTTGAATGCCACACTGGAGGCATTCAAGACGAGGCTGGACAGCCATCTGTCAGGGATGCTCTGACTTGGATTCCTGCATTGAGCAGGGGTTGGACTCGATGGCCTTGTAGGCCCCTTCCAACCCTACTGTTCTATGATTCTATGATATATATTCAAAATATCAGAGAGAGAGAGAGAGAGAGAGAGAGAGACTTTATATATATTCAATATATATTCAAAATATATAAATAAATACATTCAAAATATATTCAAAATATCTTTTGACAGTTCAAAATAGTCCAAAATATCTTTGACAATTCAAAATATCATATATATATATATTTCAAAATATCTTTGACGGTTCAAAATATCTTTGACAGGGCATGATACCGGGTCTCATGAAACATAGTTCAAAATACCTTTGGGAGAGCATGATACCGGATTTCATGAAAGTGGGATTTGGCTTGCTGGCTATCACAGTATGAACATCTTCAGCACCTAAAACAAATGTACGTATCTCTGCATGCAAACCCCCACCCCACAGGTTCCATGCCCCCGTGTATGCCACTTCCTGGCCCGCTCCTTACTTGACTGGTGGGCCAGTCAGCTGTGGTGCTAATGTCTTCTCTGCCCTGTTGCCACGGCAGGAACATGCTTGCAATGCTCTCATTTAGAAAAGCTGGCCTGCCCCACGATGTTCGACAAGCACAAGGTGGGCAGCAGCTGCTAGAATCAGATGCAGAGAGTCAGGCGGGTCTGGGTGAGAGCGGGGAAGGGGGTGACACTCCAGCTGGGGCTAAAGGGTCCTTCCTCTTCCAGGGTGAGGAGCAGGAGAGGAGCCTAGAATGGTTCAACAGAATCCACCCAATTTCCACCTCAAAGTGTGGTTCTCATTGTTCCTGTTCCCAAATGTGAGGATTTTTTCTTGCCTTCGTTTCTGACAGGCAGAGTGAGGGTCCTCATTGCCCACCCCTCCTGTAGGGATGGCGGAGAATTTCTGAGAATTTCTCCACGAATCTCGGTGAGGCCGAATGCCAACGCATTCGGCCCCCCGAAAGCGGCAGTGAAATTCTCCCCCCCCCCCCAGGATGGGACTTACCTTTCACGAATGTCCCTCCCAGCGGCGGGTCCCGGCAGCGGTTCATTGGGTCTTCGTCAGGGGCGGGGGCGGCAGCCGGTCTTTCGACTGGCTGCCGCCGCCGCCGCCATTACAAGTGCAGTAAAAAAAAAAAAAAAACATGATAGGCTACGTAACGATTAACGTAGCTTATCACGGCTAGATCTCCAAAGTCAGCCGTGATAGGCTACGTTACTCGTCACGTAGCCTATCATGGGTGACTTTGAAAAAAAAAAGCGCGTACGCAAATGGCGGCCCCCATAGGGAGCCGCCATTTGCGTTCCTTATTTGGTCCCTGTAGTCTACGTAAAGATTTACGTAGACTACGGCGAAAATAAGGGAACGCTATTCATTGCGTTGTCCTTATTTTCGCCGTAGTCTACGTAAATCTTTACGTAGACTACAGGGACCAAATAAGGAACGCAAATGGTGGCTCCCTATAGGGGCCGCCATTTGCGTACGCGCTTTTTTTTTTTCCAAAGTCACCCGTGATAGGCTATGTGACGATTAACATAGCCTATCACGGCTGACTTTGGAAATCTAGCCGTGATAGGCTACGTAAATCGTTACGTAGCCTATCATGGGGGTGGTTTTTTTGTTTTTTTGTTTGTTTGTTTGTTTTTCACGGCCGGGTAGACGGGGCGCTTCTACCCGGCCTGAATTTCGCTGGCGAGGGATGGGGCACCTCCCACCCGGCCTGAATTTCGGCCGGGCGAGGCGGGGCGCCTCCCCCCCCTCGCATGAACTTCGGGGGGAGAAGTGAAGCGCCTCCCCCCCACCGCGAAGCAAGCTTCGAGGACAGGTAAGGGACTTTCGTCCATCCCTATCCTCCTGTGCATATGAGGAGAGGGGCTGCTCTCCCCAGATCCTGGCAAAGGCCAGCATTGCTTTTCTACTTGGCTGGGGCCCAAACCCAGGAGGTACTGCAAAATAGCATCTGGTCTGTGTTTGAATTAAGGCACTCTGCAGTAGGGATGTCAGAGAATTCTGCCACGGATCTCAGTGAGGCCGAATGCCAGTGCATTCGGCCCCCCGAAATCCATGGTGGAACGAAGCCCCCCACCCCACAACCCCGCGAAAGGCGTGCGAAACAGAGCATTTACCTGGTGCCGTTTGCACTGCTTTGCGAATGGTGGCCGCGAATGCGGCCGCCATTCGCTTCCCCATTTAGGCCGTGATAGGCTACGTAAATACTTACATAGCCTATCATGGCTAACGCAGGGATGCCATTTGCATCCCTGCAGAGGCCGTGATAGGCTACATAAGTATTTATGTAGCCTATCACGGCAAAAAAAGGGAATGCAAATGGCGGCCGCCATAGCCACTGCCATTTGCGTTCCTGTTTTTTTGCCGTGATAGGCTACGTAAATATTTACGTAGCCTATGACGGCCAAAAACATGAACACAAATGGAGGCCACTGTAGCCACTGCCATTTGCGTCTGCAGGCTCCACACGCCTGCGAATGCACCCAGCCGGCGGCTCCACGGAGTTGCCACGGAGCCGGCTGAGTTAGGATTTGGGGGGGAGGTGCGGAGCGCCTCCCCCCCACCGCGAATCACCCCTGCGAAAAGGTAAGTGACTTTCATACATCCATACTCTCCAGTTATGGGGAACAATCCCACTCCCCAAAGAAACATCTGTTTGGCGCTGCGGGAACAGAATGCTGGACTAGAGAGGCCTGTGGTCTGATCCAACATGGATCTTCTTCTGCTTCCTTGAGCATCTAACTTTTACTACACAAAGGGAGCAATCCTACGCACTTTTAGTCAGAAAAAAATCCTGCAACTCCCAGCATGCCCTAGCCAGCCACCTGAGGTTGCAATCCTATGCCCACTTACCTGAAAGTAAGCCCCACTGTTCTCAGTGTGACTTATTTCCGAGTAGGTGTTATCGGATTGCACTACAAGGGTCTTTGGGATGGATTTCTACAACAGACCGATGCTACCAGTTTAGCTAAGCCCTGACCCACCCTGTAACAGTCATCTGCTGCCCTGTTTTTCTGGCAGCAATGGGGGGGGGTACATAGGGCAGTTGTGACTTTAAGAACCAGCAGCAGCAGCTGCAACACTCAGGGCAAGGACTGTGGCCACCTTGTCACCCCAGCCCCTTGTCCCATTTGGAGCCACCGCAAAGAGAGAGCACGGAGGTCTGCAGCCCTCCTTGTAATGTCACCAGCTGCCAGGCTTTTCTGGAAGCCATTTTGGGGAGGGTTGGAGGAGGATACTGGATAAAAGCTGGCAGGCATGTTTGGGGAAGTCTGGAGGGACAGCCAAGTGTTTATTGTTTAATTTCTACTTGTGAGCCATCCTGGAGTTCCATAAGAGCAGAAAGGTGGAATGCAAATGTTTTATATACGGACAAATAAAGTGGTTTGAAACTAGTTTAACGGCCATCTAGTTCCACACACACCACACACCACACAGACAACAACGTGGGGACTGTAGTTTTGTGGGGGTATTGATTACTCTCTCTTAGAGGCTCTTAGATTCTCCTAAATTTACATTTCCTAAGGGCGCAATTCCTAAGGGTGCATGGCTGGCTGGGGCATGCTGGGAGTTGTGGGACTTTTTTCTGTCTAAACATGCATAGGATTGCACCTTGAGGGAGCAATCCTATGGCTGCTAGTCAGCAGCTAGACGGCCATAGGATATGTGGTTTTCCGGGAACCAACCTTCCCCCCCTTCCACACTGCCTTTGAGGCGGCGCGGAACAGCCCCACACTTGGAAGAGGAGCACAGAGCGGCCAAAAAGGGGCGTTCTGGGGCGGGGAAGGTGGAAATGCTGGTACAACACATCCTATGTGTCGTCTGGCAGCCTCCTCCGCCACTCCGCCTTCCTGCAGCTAGACAGCAAAATCAGCTGTCTAGCCGCAAATGCAGGGCAGGAGAAGCATGGAGCAAACGATCCCCTCCGCACTTCTCCTGCCCTGCATTGGATAGCCGGTTGCCTCCGAGTTTGGAGCCAGCCACCTATCCCCATAGGATTGTGCCCTAAGTCACTCTGCTTGGTGGCCATGACAGTTAGGCAGTTTTAACACCAGTTAGGGTTTTCTTTTAGTACATGCCTGCATTTCCTCACCAATGGTTATTTCCTGGATTCTAGCCCTTGCAAATCAAATAAGACTTCTGGTAACATAGTGGAAAATGCCACAGCCAGGAAATGTCTGGTTTTGCTGTGATAGGTCATTGATTACTACCAAACCTGCTTGAGGATAAAGGGAGGGCCCATTCCTTTTAAGTCATTGGCACTTTAACAAACAATAAATAAATGTCTTTTGCTTGTTGTACGAAAGAGGTGCTCAGCTTTTGAAAAAATGCTTTCTTAAAGGACTGCATAAAAATTAAAGCGTGGGGTTAAACCTCCTGGGAATACAATTAACTTTTCAAATTAAATCTGATTTTGGACTTTGTAGCTCTTCCCTGCCATAGGGAGGGTGGGTTACATAGAGAGAAAGCTCAGGCTTTCTCTGGATGGATTCTGGATGCTGTGAAGACCTCGGGAAATGAGCAGATGAGCTAGCAACTAATGATTTCACACAATTAACTTCCTAGAGATGTGAAGCCCTCTCACTCCATTCCTTCACACACAGACACACCCCTCCCAGGCTTGTATAGAGGCAGGCTCTGAGAAGCAGATGTAGCTGGGCCATGTATCCTTGGTGGGTAATTTAATATCCGTATTGATCCAGCTAGGCAGTCCAAAGCAATATTGTGTATCTTGCTAAGCCCAACAGGTAATTAAGTGTTTACCAACTGAGTTGGTCTGACTCTTTCTTCTAACCCAAGCAGCAGGTGGGGAAAAACTGTTTTCTCATTCAACACCATGCCAGGTTCACTCTCCAATTGATTATTTCTCTAGCATCTCTGTAGCAATTCCAGATGTTCAATCGCCCTCTTCTTGTTTAAAATCCCAGCACACCATCTGCCTACATGGGGTCAGTGTTTTCTGCTGAATCCAGGGTCACTGACTACCTCCCTCTTCTGTGGGTGATGATCACCAAGAATACCAGCCTTCATTCTGAACAAAACCTAAGCATGGATGGTGTCACTGCATTCATCTATTGTTTGTCTTGCCCATCTCCCCCTGTTGTCTTTGCCATAGTCAACGTTTAGATTGTAAACTCCCTGATGCAGAGACCTGCCCTTGTCGGCGATGAAACTCTATAAAATGCAATGTACATCGATGTCGTAGCCCAGCATTGGGCAACCAGCTGCTCTCCAGATGTTTGGGACTGCAGCTCCCACAATCCCTGACCATTGGCCATGCTGGCTGAAGCTTATGGGAGTTGTAGTGCAAAATATCTGGAGGGCACCAGGTTGTAGACAATGACAGTGCTGAAGGAAGGAAAAAGAAAGAAGGTGCAGTTCAGGTATGTGTAATTGGTGGCAGGCTGATATGTATTATGGCACTCTTCCCCCATTTTTGCAGTCCTGAGCAAAAACCAGGAGTATGTTCTACTGTGTTCAGCTTAGAGATGGATGAATCTGTCAGTTTTGCTTTCTCCTGCATTTTAATGCTTTAAATCTCAAGTTCTTTCCTTAATAAGAGCTTTGCATATTTGGGTAAATTCTTATTTTAAAAAAAAACTACACCTGCACTGGCCAAATTCAGAATATACAGTGGTTCACAAGATGGACTGGGAATTTGCTGCCAGCTGTTAAAGGTGAGGAACCTGTCAGAAAAAGAGGTGGCAATCCTAATGCAGCACCACAAACATGCTTGAATAGTATCCGCATGGATTCAAACCCAGACCTGTAAGAGCTAAGCACTCAAAGCCCTGGGCCCGGATGGACAAATTTGTCTGTTGCGGTTTCTTTGGCATTTGAATGTTTTTAATGTCAAATCTAGGGATGTTGGAGAATTCCGCCACGGACTCCAGTGAGTGGAGTCTGTGGCACAAAGGACTACCCCCCCCGCCACCCCCCGAAATCCCCCCCCAGAGCGGCTCCAGGTCATCTTCCAGCCGCTGCCGGGCTGCTGCAGCTGCAAATGGCGGCTGTTGTAGCGGCTGCCATTTGCATCCCTGCCTTTTGCCATGATAGGCTACGTAGATACTTACGTAGCCTATCACGGCTTGGCAGGGACGCAAATGGCAGCCGGCGTAGCGGCCGCCATTTGTGGCCAAGCCCAGCAGCAGCCTGAAGTCCAGCTGCGGCTGGCCGGGAAGGATTCCGGGGGGGGGGCGGATCGCCTCCCCCCCCACCGCAGACTGCTGGCCGGAACGGGGTAAGTATTTCGCACACCCCTAGTCAAATCCTTGTTGTTGCAGATATGGAGATCATTGTGAATTTTGTTCAGTTCTTATCAGAACTGAACTGAAACAATATTCTCACCCATCTCTAGTTCAGCTCACCAAGCACCAGCTGGGCAGACCTGGGCTATGGCCCCTGATTGACTCTTCCCATAGGTCAACGGTCCTTCATAGGAAATCTTTCCCCAAGCCGACCTGACAGAAGCAAGAGGTGTTGCTAAGTAAGATGAGAACAGCTGTGTGCCCTGGAGGGAGACAGAAGAAACCCGGGCCAGGGAGCTCCTGCCATCGGTTCCTGAAGGGACCAACTACCTGGACCCATTTCAAACCAGCTTCAGAGCAGGATACAGGAGACGGTGGAACCCTCGGTAGCACGCTGTGACAAGTTTGCATGGCACTTTGAGGATAAAGTCGCTCAGATTCGTCATGAATTGGACACCACCGTTAATGCAGTTCCATTGGTAGAGGCGTTCAGAGCACCGTCTGGTCCAGTTTTATCGGATGAGTTTCAGTTACTGAGGCCTGAGGATGCAGACAAGGTGCTTGGCCAAGTCCGATCGACCACTTGTGTGCTTGACCCTTGCCCTTCATGGCTTATTAAATCAAACAAGGAGGGGTTGTCCGGCTGGGTCCAGGAGGTTGTAAATTCCTCCTTGAGAGAGGGAGTGGTGCCTGCCGCTTTAAAAGAGGCAGTAATTAGACCACTCCTGAAAAAGCCTAACGTGGACCCAGAGGATGTTAACAATTATAGGCCAGTGGCCAACATCCCCTTCGTGGGCAAGGTGCTTGAGTGGGTGGTTGTAGGACAGCTCCAGGCACTGTTGAATGAAACGGATTATCTAGATCCATTTCAATCGGGCTTCAGGCCTGGTTTTGGAACGGAAACTGCCTTGGTCACCCTGTGGGATGACCTCTGCCGGGAGAGGGACAGGGGGAGTGCGACCCTGTTGATTCTCCTGGACCTCTCAGCGGCTTTCGATACCATCGACCATGGTATCCTTCTGGATAGGTTGTCTGGGTTGGGAGTTGGAGGCACTGCACTACAGTGGTTCCACTCCTACTTGGATGGCCGATTCCAGAAGGTGGTGCTGGGGGATTATTGCTCTGTGCCATGGCAATTGTGCCATGGGGTTCCACAGGGCTCTATTTTATCCCCCATGCTGTTTAACATCTACATGAAACCGCTGGGGGAGGTTATCCGGAGGTGTGGGCTGAGGTGCCATCAATATGCGGATGACACCCAGCTCTACCTCTCTTTCTCATCAAACCCAGGTGAGGCAGTGGCTGTTCTGAACCAGTGCCTGGGCACGGTAATGGACTGGATGAGGGCTAATAAACTGAAACTCAATCCAGACAAGACAGAGGTACTGTTAGTGGGTGGTTCGTCTGCCCGGCTAGGTGATATTCAACCTGTTCTGGAGGGGGTTGCACTCCCCCTAAAGGATCAGGTTCGTAGTTTGGGGGTGCTCTTGGATCCAGAACTGTCACTTGAGGCACAGGTGAACTCAGTGGCACGGAGCACTTTTTATCAGCTTAGGCTGGTATACCAACTATGCCCTTATCTAGACAGAGATAGCCTAGCTACAGTTATCCATGCTCTGATAACTTCTCGTCTGGATTACTGCAATGCGTTATACGTGGGGCTGCCTTTGAAAACGGTCCGGAAACTTCAGCTGGTCCAAAATAGGGCAGCAAGATTGTTAACAGGGACTGGCCTGCGAGCTCATATTACGCCAGTACTTTTCCAGCTGCACTGGCTGCCAGTCCATTTCCGGGCCCGATTCAAAGTGCTGGTGTTAACATTCAAAGCCCTTAACGGCTTGGGGCCAGGTTACCTGAAGGATCGCCTCCTCCCATATGTGCCTGCCCGGACCTCAAGATCATCCTCAGCGGCCCTTCTCCGTGAGCCCCTGCCAAAGGAAGTGAGGCGGGTGGCTACTAGGAGGAGGGCTTTTTCTGCTGTGGCACCCCGGCTCTGGAATGAGCTCGCTAGTGAGTTTCGCCTGGCGCCTACATTGTATTCCTTTCGGCGCCAGGTGAAGACCTTTTTATTTTCCCAGGCATTTTAGCATTTTAGCTTTCTAAATTTTTATCTTTGCTGTTTTAAATCTGTATTTTAAACTCTTGCACTGCTGCTAGGTTTTATTGTGGTTGTATTGCTATATTGTGGTTTTAATGTTCTATATATTTTAAATTGTTTTATTGTGTGTTGTTTGGTTTTAATTTTTGTGAACCACCCAGAGAGCTTCGGCTATTGGGCGGTATAGAAATGAAATGAAATAATAAAAAAAATAAAATAAAATACCTCGGTTTTAAAATCTTTACACTGGCTGCCAATTTGTTTCCAAGCAAAATATAAAGTGCTGGTTCTTACCTTTAAAGCCTTACATGGTCAAGGTCCAAGGGACCTTAAGGAGCGCCTTCTCCCCTACGCCCCAGTCCGCCACCTAAATTCGCTGGAGGGCTCCCTGCTGCGGCTGCCTAATGTGAGACTGGCAGCCCCATGCCAGAGGACCTTTTCCCTTGCCGCCCCTCAGTTGTGGCACGATCTGCCGGTTGAAATGCGCCTGCTGACCTCTTCGAAGGTTTTTAAGCAGGCATTCAAGACTCTTTTATTCCGTCAGGCCTTCCTTTTTGAGAACCCTTGTTCCTTTTCCTGACTCTTGTATACTGCTTTTAAGCTGTGTTGCTTTAAGCTGTGTTGTTTTATTGCTGGATTTTAAAAAAAATTGTTTCTAGTTCAAAGTTGTTTTTAGATATATGTTGTTTGTATATATTTCTGTATAATTTTATGTGCATGGTTTTTAAACTTTGTATACTGTATTTTAATGTTTTAACTTTTGTAAATTGCCCAGAGAGCTTTGGCTATGGGGCTGTATATAAATGTAACAATAATAATAATATTAACAACAACAACAACTATCCACTAGGGATGGCCATCACGGGGAAATCCTGTTCACTTTTGCTTCAACGGATTGCTGAGGCGCCCCCAGCTCAGTGGGCATTTGCAGGCCAAGTGACAGGTCAGTTCCTGAAACTCAGGAACTTTCCCACTTTTTAAAAAAAAACTGTGAGCCAAGATTTGCACAAAATCGCGGGTATATTTATGGAAATTGCAATTTGTGCAAAATGGCCATGAGTAATTAAATTTGAGCAAAACTGCAGGCGGAAATTACCATTTATGTCTGCAATTTTGTGCAAATTTTGCTACTTAGACCATGATTTTGCACAAATCGCAATTTCCATAAATATTTATACCCGTGATTTTGCGTAAACCGTAATTTGCATGTGTGTGTTTTTAAAGTGGAAAACTGTGAGCTTGCCCGACTCAGAGTACATCATATCAGACAAGCCAGGGGATCCACGAGCTAAAGTCCGTGGGGCCAAGCTGTAGAAAATTCACTGAGCTCTACCCCCAACCGGATTACTCTGACATCCCTACTATCCACCCGAGGAGACTGTCTTCAGGTGTTTGTTTGGGATTTTGTTTTTTGTGGTAATATTTGCTTGTTTGCTTCTCTATCTAAAAATGGTAAGCTGCCTTGGTTGCCTTCACAGAACAGTGGTATAGAAATTTATTAAATAAAAAAAGGGCTGCTGGTGTAGAAATCAAATCTGATTTGAGGACTGAATCCTAGTTATAAAACAATCCCTGGATTTGAGAGCTTTAGGATCAATATTTTCAGCCAGTCAACCAAAGGATGGTCACTCAGGGCTGGCAGCTTGGAGGCATGCGGTTCTGTCTGAGCCCAGCAGGCAGAAGCCTGGTTGTGACTGGATACTTAGGCGGCCAGACTTTAGGAGTCGGACAGGAATTCTGAAAAGCAGATAAGGGCTAGGGATTCTGGAGAAATTTGAGACGGATTAAAATGAGCTCGGATTTCTAAGAATCCAACCTGCGGAATCTACTGCGCAGTGCCCCCCTCAGGCCATGTGGAGTCCGTGGACTTTTGGATGATTTTTTATTTTCCCAAAATTCACGCATATAAATCTGTAGAGAAATATGTAAGTTTCCGCTAGGGATGTTACAGAATTCCGCCACAGACTCCAATGAGTCCCTCGGAGTCTGTGGCGGAACGGATCACCCACCTCCACCACCCCACGAAGTTGCCACGGAATGGATCCTACCTGCCACCGGCAGTCTGGTCCATCTGCTGCCATCCTGCGGAAGAAATTGGCATCCGGTGTAGCAGATGCCATTTGCGTCCCTGTTCTTTGCAGTAATAGGCTACATAAATCTTTACATAGCCTATCACGGCAAAGAGCAGGGACGCAAATGGCGTCCGCTACGCCAGATGCCATTTGCGTCCTAGCAGCCAGAAGTCCGCCAGCAGCCGGAGCCAGCCAGCAGCTCCGCGAACTTGCCGCAGAGTGGAGCTAGCTGACAAGGATTCCGGGGGGGAGGGATGGATCGCCTCCCCCCCCCCCCGTGGACTCCAGGTAAGGGGGTTTCGCACATCCCTACTTTCTGCTGAGGAAACGAATGGAATGGGGGACAATACACTGAATGTTACGTACTGAGGTAAATTATGTAAATACTTACGTAAATATTTAAGTTACGTAAGTATTTACATAATTATTTCCATATTTTTCCACAGGACAAAAAAGAAATATTTGCATCTGTCTGTGTACGGATGACGGAAGGAAAGGCGCCTGACAATCTGCAGAACACAGACAGAGCAGATTTTACACAGTCCGTACATCCCTAGCAAAGGCACACTGGTAGCCAGGCCAGAGTTGGAGGCTCTATAAGGCCAATAGAACCCCCATTTTAAAAAATTGCTAAACTATCTCTAACCCATCCTCTACCAATCAATCTCTGGGTGGAGGATAATAATAAAACCATTGAACACAAAACTACAAGGATATAGAATAAGCATTAATAAACCCAAACAGCTCCAAGTTAGTGTCACTAAGACTCCAAGGCTTGAAAGTAAACAGCCGAAATGAGACCAGGATAGTCCTCCGTTTGAAGAATGGGAAGACTGTCCTAGCCAAGGTTTAAAGATAAAGAACCGTAAGTACTGTTGCCCATCAACAGGAAGCACCTGGACAACTGACTGAATGGGCAGGCACATGGATCACCTGGTCACAGTCTTCCAGACCATGGGGAGATGTAGTGTGTATTTCTGTCTAAATTATAATCATGACATAAGAACATACAGAGGGCCCTGCTGGATCAGACCAAGGGTCCATCTAGTCCAGCATTCTGTTCGCACAGTGTCCACCCAGCTGCCCAGGGGAAACCCCTGTATTTATACAGATAAATTATCATATGGAAACTTCATGCAAATTCCTGTCCTCTTCTGTGGTGATGCACGTCCTCTTCCTTGGCCATTCATGAGTGGCCACCCTACCAGCTGGGCCTCCGAGGGAATGGCATTCCCTAACCAGGGGTGTCACATACAATGCTGCAGTAGCTTATGTTGCTCCTTCCAGCCTGTGTGTAAAGTGCCACGGAGCGCTCCCTCTCCTGGTGAGCAGCTCGCCGTGGTGCAGAACAACAAGGCATGTGGGCCTGGATGCCAGGGTCCCATATGCTGTAGAAAATTGCAGGCAGCCAGCCTAGAATCAAGGATGGCAGAGAGAAGATTTGTGTGGAGCTCTTCCTCCCCTAGCAGCAATCTCAAAGGGCCTCCCTTTGTGGCCTCTGCTCCTTCAGGCACTGACACTAATCCTTTTATTGACAAATACTCTGTAGAGATCTTCCCCTGAGAGCCCTTTCATGAGATGATGTTCGGCTTGTTTCAAAGTATGTTTTTTGATGTGTGCACTCCCTTGCCTGTGCACTCCATTAGTTCCACCGTTTGTTCATTTGCACTTCATTAATCCGTAATTCGTTAATGCGCTGGTCCCTGTCCATTACAAGCCATTTAGGTGTTACTAACAGAGGTTAAACAAAGTTCAGCAAAAGGAGACAGAGCAGCCGAGAGTGCAACACCCAGCAGTGGTGGCAGGCAAAACAAAAAGCCTCAGCATGACCTTGGGGCAGCCTCTCTCGCAATGGCTCGCTTGTGGTTGGCGCTGAGGGCTGTCAGGGCCAGATCATCACCGAGTGTTCTTCAAAGAAGGAAGGCTTAAACGTTCAGAGTGACTATTCAGCATCAACATTCACTGAGTATTTAAACTGGAGTGATGGCCAGCCAGCAGCCTGCAGACCAAGGGACAACCCAAGGGACTCATGTGGCCCCTAGTAGCCCTACCAAACCTTCATCACGGTATAGCAGGGGTGCAGAAAGTGAATTCCGCAAGCCAAATCAGGCCTGCCTTGGGTTCCAGTTTGGTTCTCCACGTTTCCGCAGATCTTCCACTGGCCCCAGTCCCTTTCCCCTGACTACTGATTGTTTGGTGGTTGACATGCCTCTCCTAAGGGTTAGTTACTGGCAGTTAGAGCTTTAAGCTAAAATATACAGATGCATGGGGATTTCATTTTTGTTCGCAAAAGATGCGAGCATACCCTGTTCGAAGCCCCGAACACGATTGCAAGCGCGAGCACATGTCCGCCGAAGGTATTTGTGAATTGCCACACATGCACTTGTGCAACTTTCCTAATTTTCACAAATTTCCCCCGTAGACCAAATCAGCGGCACTTAAGGCTAAGGAGGGAATCTGTGCAAATTAGGAAATTTGTGTAAATTTAGGGGATTTTCTTAATTTTTAACGTTTGTATATGTTTAGGAAATTCGTGCAAATCAAACCTGAGGACATGTTAGGCAATTTGCGAACATTTTCGATGGACATGCTCTTGCATCTGGAGTTTGCTCACATGTTTTGTGAGCAAAACTGAAATGCTCATACATCCCTACTTTCTATGCCATTCATAAATGGCATGGAAATGGCATGGACTGCAGCCCAGTTCATCAGATGCCACTCAACATGATGTGGTTTCTATGACCTTTATTGCCATCTGTTTTATAAACTGGAAAGCGGTGATGGGTGAGCTCCCCTGGCCCCATTTTGGAAGAGGCCTGATTCACATGAGTTAACTTGGCTGTGCATCAGTTCAGGCTTGAATGAGCTCAGATTTGATTTGGTCCCTCCAGTTACCTCACCTGTAGCCTCCACTTAATGGATCAAGCCACTGAGAACTACATCTCCTTCCTAGTGAGAATGTACAGTCCTGTACATTTAGATGGAGGATTCCATTGTTGGAGGAACTCCATACCCCCAGCAAATACACATTTTAGTATGTAGGGCTGGAGGAAGGGAGGAGATTAGATGAAGGGGTTGATGTTGCTGAATTGAGGGTCTTCCAAATGTAATCCGAATGTCTAGGCAGTCTGCCTCTAATTCAAAGGGGGATTTGGGCTGGGGGGGGGGGTGGGAACCTTTCAGCTCATCTGTCCAAAAAGAAAAACCCATTCCAAGATTTGGCTACCACAAACATTACAGCCATCACCACCAAAACATTGCTTCAATGGGAAGGTGGACCAGTGGTAAAGATGCAGTGGATCTTTTGTCTCCAGGCTGAAGAACTGGAGGTAGACCATCTTTGGAACAAGACCTTGTCCATCAGATGATCAGATCACATTTGGAGAAGTGGGCAGAAAGGAAGCTTTTCCGAAATAGAGTTTGGAAGAAGGATTCGTAAAGTCATAAACACATGCCTGATGCACACAGGCGAGAGCTTCAAAGGTCAACTCTGGCTGTGAATTTTAATTTGTGCTCACAGACGTTAGGTTCATTTGTTAATTACTGTTGCATAAAAAAGAGAGATATTTCTGGAGCAAGCTGGAGGGAGAGAGGACAGGGCATATTTGAATTTCAAAGGCAAGCTGTTTTCTGAATCAACAGAAGGAGAAACGAGTGTCAAGGGAAGAGCAAGAGCTGGTGCTCAACCCATTGCAACCCTTTCCCATCCCCTGTACTGGGCGGTGGAACAGCAGGATCCATTGTGCAGGTAGAATCTGCACACCATTTCCTCCACAGTAAAGCCATTTATTTGCATTAAAGACAATGGCATAGTTATATCAGGAGCTGTAAGTCGTTGATTGGTTGCTCCATGGGGAAAAGGAAGTATCTAGAGATGTGCAAAAAACCCTCAATGAATTTGCTAGTCTCACTGAAATGTTGTTGTTGTTGTTGTTGTTGTTTGCTTCCCTTGAAGTTCTGACAGATGTTTTGCCTCAGCAGGGACCTCCAAATTACGGATGGACGAAAGTCCCTTACCTGTTCTCGAAGCTTGCTTCGTGGTGGGGGGGAGGCGCTTCGGTTCTCCCCCCGAAGTTCAGGCAGGGGGGGAGGTGCCTCGCCTCGCCCGGCCGAAATTCAGGCTGGGGGGGAGTCGCCCCATCCCTCGCCTTATGCTTCCATGGGGACCGCCATTTGCATTCCTTATTTTGACACGTCTAGTCTGCGTAAAGACTTATGTAGACTACGGCGAAAATAAGGGCAACGCAAATAGCGTTCCCTTATTTTTGCTGTAGTCTACGTAAATGTTTACGTAGACTAGACGTGCCAAAATAAGGAACGCAAATGGCGGCACCCATGGGCCGCCGCCATTTGCGTACGCACTTTTTTTTTTCCCCAAAGTCAGCCGTGATAGGCTACGTGAAGATTTACGTAGCCTATCATGGCTGACTTTGGAAATCTAGCCGTGATACGCTACGTAAATCATTACGTAGCCTATCACGGGTGTGTGTGTGTGTTTTTTACTTTACTTTTTTTTTTTTGTAATGGCGGCGGCAGCCAGTCAGGAGACCAGCCGCCGCCCCCGCCCCCCACGAAACGCCGCCGAAACGCCGCCGGGACCAGCCTCTGAGAGGGACATTCGGCCACGGTAAGTCCCATCCCGGCGGGGGGCGGGGGGCCGGTGGGGGGCCGGCGGAGAATTTCCCTGCCAATTTCGGGGGGGCGAATGCATTCCGAAGATTCGTGGAGAAATTCTCCGCCATCCCTACTCCAAATTCAATTTGAATTTTGCTGTACATAAAAGTTGGTGACACCTGTAGCCATGAAAACATCTAACAATATTAAGGACTGAGCCCCAAAGGACCAAGGACCAGCTCTTCTAGGTACACACAGACACACCCATGAGAAATTTTCCCTGTTCTTATTGGAAACTCTTTTGGTTTCATTCCTTAGATGTTTGTCCTGAGAAGGGGCCCTAACCTTCATTTTGAATGGTGCTTTGGGTAACCCAAGGCAACCCTACATCCATCCATCTGGGAAAGTATGTAGCCCTCAGACAGGAATCTGACCCATCTCAAGGTCAAACAATATGTTGGGAGAACATGCAGAATGTTCCTTCCTGCTCTTCACACTACAGGGGGGGAGGTATAAATGTTCCAACATATCAAAATCTCTCTGCCTGCTGAAAATTGGCACATCCAGCGGAAGAGTTCCAGCCTAGTTTTTTGTTGTTGCGGTGAGCACTGACTCAAAGTTTTCAGCCCAGCTTTTTTCAGCATGTGGGCTTGGGGGCGGGGGGGGGAGCAAAACATAAGCTAGGTGGGGGGAGTGTTAGCTTAGCTTATTTTTACAAGGTGGCCAAAAGTAATCTTGTTTTTTTAAAAAACAAATTTTTAAAAGCTCATTCTTGCTTATAGAAGTGATAAGGACTCCCTGGATGCTTTCTGGGTGAGAAGGTCCATGGGAACTATGCTACATAGTCTTGTTCCCATGGGTCTTTTGTTGTTTCTTTTTTTTTAAAGATGTGTTTATTAAGTGTTACTAACATACATGTCAAGAAATACAGTTAATGCAAGAAAAGAACAATGGACCAAATAAATAAAAGACAAACAACTCACATGAATGTAGTGCAAGAGAACAAAAGCAGATGTCAGTCTAGAAGCTTCTCCAATTGGCAAGATATTTCGACCTGGTTCATATATAATGACAACCCATCAGTTTAAAAACGGAGTGGGTGCACAGTTTGCAGCACACCCACCTCTTCCATTTTCATGCACAACCCATGATTGGCTCTTTTGTAGGCTGTGTGGCTCAATGTGCAAACCACATTGGAGAGCTCCTTTAGAGTTCTGACTGATTCTGACTGAAACCTGGAGCGGATTCACTGCCCCACTGACATTGGAGCCACCAGTCTTCACTGGTGCAAACCAGGACTGCTAGGTTGTTGGGAGGCTAAACAACCCAGCGGTTAACCCATGGTTTGTTGCTGAGTTAACCACTGGGTTACTTAGCCCCTAAAGAACCCAGTGGTCCAGGTTCTCATGTCACACTGCACAACCTATGAAGGAGCTGATCACGGGTTGTGGGGTAAAAGAGGTGTGCCTGTTGCAGTCAGCATGCCCACTCATGCACAACAACTGATGAGCTGTTATAACAGATCAATAAAGCACACATCTCTCTCAGACAACCCCTGCTGCCCCCTCACCTCCTTATGAACCCAGTTACAAAAACATGACCCATTAATAAAGACATCCATTTATATTGCCTCAGTGTATTTTCTTTTTTTCAGGAGACTTCACGCAGGAGGGATGGTGGGAGGAACCGGCTGTCATAAAAGGCTTGTCGATTCTTCTGAGTTCTGGCCTCCCTAACAGGATATGTAAGCTTATGGCAAACTGTTACCTTCATCCCTTTTGCCACCCAGACCTTTATGCTTGGGGGAAGATGCAAGACTCCACTGACTTGCCCGGCTACTTTAGCTGACAGGAGCAAGCAGGATAGTACCTTGGATGGTCACTGTCAATATCAGTGGAGACAGAAGCACCTTGGATAGCTCCATTAGAGTTCTGACTGAAACACGGAGCGGATTCACCACCCCACTGAGATCAGAGCCACCAGCCTCCACTGGTCAATACTCAGCAGTAACACAAGTTTGGAGTCCTTATCAATCGCGCACTTCAAAACCTTTCTGCGTTTTGCTTGGAAAATGCCCTGGGAGAAGGTATTGGTTGCAATGAGGGTTTTTTTTAACATTAAAGAATAAAAACAAAAGAACCCTCAACCACCTTATAAAAATATGGTAAAGCAACCCCTCTGTCCCAATCTGGAAACATTCTCTGCCCTCCTCCAGAAATCAGCAGAAATGCCACCCTTTTATGGGACAGGAATGTGTTGCGAAAGGGGTGGTGATGGGAATTTTGGCCCAGCACTCATGGTTATTATTAAATGACCAGAATCTCCCAGTAGCTCCCTGCCTATCTTCTGCCCTGATTTAACTAACCTTCTAAATTAGAGGTAGGCAATGTGGTACCCACGGACACCAGTGTGCCCCCAGACACCTTCCTTGGTCCCACCAAGTCACCCTACTTTTCCCAATTTTTATTTTAAAATGTTTTTAAAAATTTATTACTGACAGCAGGGATTGCTTCAAAGTTGTATTGGATTTGGTTTTGAAAGAATGATGGGCAGTCAGGTGTGAATTTGCCTAGAATCATATGCAGTATTTAATGCAGTGTTTAATAGCATAAGTACATTAATTTGCTAGAGCAGTTGGCAATTTTCATGATTTTAAAGTTGGTTCTCATAGCTGTATTCACTAGGGATGTACGAAAGTTCCGCCACGGATCTCAGGGAGACCGAATGCCAGCGCATTCGGCCCCCCGAAATCGGTGGCAGAATGGCCCGCCACCCCCCTGGGATGGGACTTACCTGGGGCGGATCTTCCTGGTGGCAGCGGGTCCAGCAGCAGCTCCGGCAGCGGTTTGGCGGTGGTGGCTGCGGCGGCTGGTCTTCCAACCGGCTGCCGCCGCTGCCATTTCCAGGTTAAAAAAAAAATGTGATAGGCTACGTAAAAATGTACGTAGCCTATCATGGCTAGATTTTTTAAAAAACGCCATGATAGGCTACGTAAATCTTTACGTAGCCTATCATGGCTGACTTAAAAAAAAAACGCGCGTACGTAAATGGCGGTGCCCATGGCCGCTGCCATTTGCGTTCCTTATTTTGGCATGTCTTAGTCTATGTAAACATTTACATAGACTAAGACGGCGAAAATAAGGGGAACGCAAATAGCGTAGACGCTACGCTATTTGCGTTCCCCTTATTTTCGCCATCTTAGTCTACGTAAATGTTTACGTAGAATAAGATGTGCCAAAATAAGGAACGCAAATGGCGGCGCACATGGGCGCCGCCATTTGCATACGTGCATTTTTTTTGTTTTTTTTAATTGTTTTTTTAATTTTTTTTGTGTGTGTTTTTTAATTTTTAAAAAAAAAATTTACGTAGCCTATCACAGCTGACTGCAGGGATGCAAACGGCAGCGGCTATGGCCGCCGCCATTTGCGTCCCTGCTAGCCAGCGGCCGGATGTCCGGCTGCTGGCAGAGCCAGCCGGCGGCTCCGCAGAATCGCTGCGGAGCACAGCCAGCTGGCCAGGATTCTGGGGGGGGGGGAGGAACGGAGCGCCTCCGCTCCCAGCGAGGATTCCGGGGGGAGGGACGGAACGCCTCCCCCCGCACCATCAGCATAATCCTCGAAAGGTAAGTACCTTTCGTACATCCCTAGTATTCACAAACAGTGACGGCCATGCTTTTTGCTACTAATAAAAGCTAAAACAATGCACAGTAGTCGCTCTGCGCATTGTGTACCTTCTAACTGATAAGGGATGCTTCTTTTTGTACTGTGAGAAACTTGATTTGCTGCCAAGAGATAAAGGCCTTGGTAAACATGGTACCCACCATTTTGCTGGGCACCCACCATTTTGCTGAGCACCCAGCAAACTATTTTGGTGTCTATTTAAGGATATGCATTTTGATAAAGAATGATTCATACATCTGGTGTATAAAAGCAGTATTTCTGTGCCCTGCTGCTGCACTCTTTCCAGACATGGCTCAAGCTCAAACAGAGCATGGCCTGTTACCTGTTCTCGTCTGAGAGGGAGAGGGCGTGCCACCTGCTCAGATAACTAGCCCCATGGGACGGTGCCTGTCGGTCCCTGGGAACCAGAGCGAGACTGAACCAAGAGTTAAGGGGTGGGGGGTAAGCTTTCTTTGCTTTTGCTTTCTCTGCATCCATTTTCCATCAATAAACTCTATCATTCTTTCACACAAGTGGACTTGAGTAATATTGGTATCCTTGAATCTGGTTATTGTGGTTCCTGAGTGCACCAGGCCCCAGTTTAAGACAAAAGTGAAGTGGGAACCTCTAGCTACTGCCACTTTCATTCCCCACAAATACCTCTGGGCAAGTAACTTGTCCTTTATGACTAGCCATGCTCACCCATGGTAGCCATGTTATGGTTGCACCCAGGACAGTTCCTCACATTTCTAAATGTGCCCATGGGCCCAAATGATTGCCTACCCCTGTTCCAAATGATAAATTGGCCCCAGAACCCCACTGTTTGATCAGGCCTCCCATCTGTAAACTGAACCAATCCCCTGCCAGACCAAGAAGAGCCACCATTCCGGTAGCAATCTTAGATTTTCTGCAGCCAAGAAAGCATGGTATGTTTTGAATCCCTTCTCCCCCTTCCCCTTCCTGCAGCTGAACTTTCTCCATTCTGGGTTTCCTTTTGCTAGGTAAAATTCCTCTTTGACCCAGTAATCAATAAGTAACATCTAAAACATTCCATCTTATTCTTCATCATCGGTTTGTATCGATTTGCCATGGTTGCACCTGGGGGAAGAACTCACAAATCTGCTTTGAATTTCATATTCGGTGAAATTTCAGTAGCAGCTGGAAAGCACCACCTGGAACTCTCCACCCCACCCTGCTTGTGAAGGGATGTGTTGGCCCTTGGCTTGGTTCACTTCTCTCCTGTGCTGCCTTCCAGCTTTCCTTGCCTGGTGCTCCCCCACTGCATCCTCAGCTCTCCTTCTGCCTTTCCAAACAGACCTGTGTCTCATCAGCATTACCCAGCATGCCTCTGCAGGCCTTACTTGTTCATTCCAATCAGTTCTTTTCTCCTTGATGGACATTGCGTCTTGGCACCTTTTGCTTCTCCATCTTTTGCTTCAAACGCTTCCCCCTATGGCACCCCCACCCCACCCCACCCTGGCTGCCAATGGGGCCTAAGGCACTCCCACGCAATAAGGCATCAAGGGTCAGCAAATTTTTCTCTCTCTCTCCAGGCTGGACTAATTAGGCGTTCAAATCATGCCAGGCAGCGGCTCCTGGTTGAGGAACTGAAAACCATTAAAAAAAATCAGATCTGAGCAGCCTCTATTCTCACTTGTAGTTACGTTAACCGGAGAAGGAGACTTTATGTAGGGGTCTGGGGGCAATCAATGAACCCTGTCAAAGAAGGGTTAATGTTTTCCTATGGGATGCATTTCCGCATCTATGCCTCCGCCTCCAGCTGGGCTACAGGTTGAAGGGGCCATGAATGGCCACAGTCTGATTCTTCCCTTCCAGCAAAATTTGCTCAGGTGGCAAAGCAGCAAGTCATCAAAGGTACTTCAAACCCCCAGGCTAGCAAGCTTGCAGGAAAGGCAAGTGGTCTGTTTAGAGGCTCCTGTTCTGACACGCTGCTGCTCCCCAGAGCTTGAGCCATGTCTGGAAAGAGTGCAGCAGGGCCCAGAAATACTGCTTTTATACACCAGATGTATGAATCATTCTTTATCAAAATGCATATCTTTAAATAGACACCAAAATAGTGAGGGGGGGGTGGGGGGCTTCATTCCGCCACGGATTTCGGGGGCCGAATGCACTGGCATTCAGCCTCACCAAGATCCATGGCAGAATTCTCTGCCATGCCTATAAATACCGCAACAGATGTCATTGTGTGCACTACGTGGTAGTAATGCGCACAAAGGATATAGCGTCATCGTGATGGGATCGTAGCAATATGAGACGAGGTGTAGATCTGGTCCAGGTTAAACTTACATAGCTCTTTCAACTGCTCCTCATAGGCAGTGGTGCGGGTGGGTCATTTGAGACCCCGTCACCCCGCACTAAAAGGTTGGATGGGGGCCCTCCTTCAGATAGCCATGCCTATTACTTCCCACCTCATAACACCCATGGATAAACACAGTAAGGCTGCAATTCTATATCCACTTACCTGTGAGTAAGGAAGCCCCATTGAAATTAATGGGACTTACTTCTGAGTAGAAACCCAGATCTATATTCTATTCCCCAACCACAAGAAGGACCTAAAATTTACATGGGCTAGATTTTCAAGCACCTACAGCTTGCACCTATGCATACTTACTTACAAGCCCCCTTTTTAAAATAAGGACAGATCACACTGCAGAGACAAGTCATAAAGTGGAATGGAACTCTCTTCCCACCTCTCTGCAAAATGGGGTCGGAACTGCTTGCGCGGGGGGGGGGGGGAGGCTGATTCTCCAACACAAAAGAAGTCACCCAAAATGTATTAATGTCACCCACACATGGCTCACTATTCTGGGGTTGGGGGAGGAATAGAAGGGTTAACCTAGTGTCTCTCTCTTTTAGTTTTTGTTGGGCGGCAAGGCAACTCTTCTTGTCGCCGTCTCACCACCTCCACTCTCTGTCTTTCTGCTGTTTCTCTTCTCTTCCCCTTTTCTCTCCTCTTTCTCTTCCACACACAAACACACACACACACACACACACACTGCTAGGCTCCGATGTCTGTGGGGCAGTAAATCAGCTCTGGGTTTCAGTCAGGACCAGTCAGAACTCTAAAGGAGCTCCACACCTTGGAGAGCTCCGTTAGAGTTCTGACTGGTTCTGACTGAGACCCAGTGTGGATTCACTGCCCCACTGACATCAGAGCCACCAGCCTCCACTGAGTCTCTCACTCAGTACATGCTTGATACCAAGCCACATTTCCCCCCATCCTATGCTTGTGCCTTTGGGGGGTTTGTACCTAAATGCAAGACTCTGTGTTTATCTCTATTGAATTCCATCTTGCTAGATCAAGTTGCCTTACCTAGAGTCTAGCTGAAGCATCTGGTATTATTTATCTCCTCTAGTCAGAGCTGATGTGGTGCTGTGGCTAAGGGAATGAGCTATAAATCACAAGAGCTGTGATTCGGTGTCTCCATGAACTGTGCATAGGCAAGCCACTTTCTCAGACTCACCCCCCCCTCCCCTGATTTTCTATATGAGGAAATATAATACTGACTTAATTCAAAGGGCTGTTGTTCGCATTGCAAGATGATAATGGCCTGGCTTGAAAAGGTCCGAGGAGTCTTAGTGGATCACAAGCTGAATATGAGCCAGCAGTGTAAAGCAGCTGCTAAAAAAGCTAATGCAGTCTTAAGGTGCATTAACAGGAGCATAGCGCCCAGGTCAAGAAAAGTAATAGTTCTGTTCTATTCTGCATTAGTCAGGCCACATTTGGAGTACTGTGTCCTGTCCTGGGTGCCACACTGTAAGAAAAACTTTGACAAACTGGACTATGTCCAGAGAAGCAGGATAGTGCGGGATCCGGAAACCAAGTCCTATGACAAATGGTTGAAAGAGCTGGGTATGTTTAGCTTGCAGAACAGAAGATGCAGGGGAGACATGATAGCGGCCTGCCAGGAGAGTGGGGTTGCTCTCTTTGTAGCTTGATGGTCCTCCTGGAGCCATCTTTGTCACTTGAGGCTCAGGTGGCCTCAGTGGCACAGAGCGCCTTCTACCAGCTTCGATTGGTGGCCCAGCTACGCCTCTATCTGGAAAGGGGTAACCTGGCTCCAGTCACCTATGCTCAAGTTAGATTACTGCAGTGCACTCTCTGTGGGGCTGCCTTTGAAGACGGTTCAGAAGGTGCAGCTTGTGCAAAATGCGACAGCCAGATTGATATCGGGGACAAGAAGTTCTGAACATATAACACCAATTCTGGCCTGCTTGCACTGGCTGCCTGTATGTTTCCAAGCCCAATTCAAGGTGCTGGTTCTGACCTATAAAGCCTTACATGGCTCAGGACCAGAATACCTGATGGAGCACCTCTCCTGGCATGAACCAAGCTGTACATTACGTTCAGCATCCAAGGCCCTCCTCTGGGTGCCTCCTCTGAGGGTGACTCGGGGGTAGCAACAAGGGAGTGGGCCTTCCCAGTGGTGCCCCCTGCAACTGATCTCCCTGGTGAGGTCCATCTGGCACCAACGCTGCTGTCTTTTCAGTGCCAGGTTAAAAGTGCCCTCTTCTCTCAGGCATTTTGCAGCATATAATGAGTTTTTAATCAGGTCCTGGATTGTGTCTGGCTGATCATTTAAAAATTGGTTTTAGATATACGTCATCTGTATGTGTGCTACCTGTTTATATGTTTTACGTAAATGATTTTTTTGTACTTTGTATAATGTATTTAATGGTTTTCCATTTTTTTGAACCACCCAAAGAGTTTCAGCTATGCAGCGGTATAGAAATATAATAAATGAAATGAAATGAAATGTTGCTCCAGAGGACTAAGGATGGACAGACGCCCCCACCCCACTGATATGGCTTCTCCAGGTGCCCGCCCAGCCGCTGTCCCTGCTCGCATGCCCCTGGACCCGCTCGCATGCCACCCCACGCTTGCAGAGCCACCCCCACCTACCCTGGGCTGTTTGCGAGCACCTGTCATTCCTGCGGTCGCCATTTTGTGGGGGAAAAGGCGACTTGGAACCTCTGTAAATTTAATATTGCACACATAGCAGCCGTAAAGGCCCCATCTACGCAATATTACAGACGTAAATGGGCAATTTATGCCTGTAATATTGTGTAGATGGGGCCTTTATGGCTGCTATGTGAGCAATATTAAATGTATTGGAAGTTCGCGAGTCACCATTTTTGTCTCGGAATGGCGACCAGGAGAACAATGGGCGCTCGCAAATGGCTCAGGGCAGGTGCGGGAGGCTTGGCGAGTGCAGGGGGGTGAGCAGGGGCAGCAGCTCAGAGGGCACCATCCCTACAGAGGACAGGCCTAGAACCAAGGGGTTGAAATGGCAAGGAAGCAGGTTTCCGCTAAGCATTTGGGGCGATTGCTGTTTGGCGGTGGAACAGGCTGTCACCTTGGGAGGTGGTGGGGGTAGGGATGCACGAAAGTCACTTATCTTTTTGCGGATTCTGTTTGTGGTGGTGGGGAGGCGCTCCATCTCTCTCCCCGGAATCCTCGACGGGGGGGGAGGCGATCCGGTCCTCCCTCCCAGAATCCTTGACAGCTGGCTCTGCTCCACAGCAGCTCCGCAGAGCAGCCGGCCAGGCCAGGGCCGTCCGCAGCTGGATTTCCGGCCGCAGACTAGCTGGTGCAGACACAAATGGTGGCCACTGTAGCGGCCGCCATTTGCGTCCAGCCAGGGAGCCATGATAGGCTACATAAGTCTTTACGTAGCCTATCACGTCTGGGTAAAAACAAAAAACAAAAAAAATGGCGTACGCAAATGGCAGCGGCTACAGCAACCGCCATTTGCGTTCCTTATTTTTCGCCGTTTTAGCCTACGTAAATATTTACGTAGGCTAAAACGGCAAATAAAAAAGGAACGCAAATAGCGCCCACTACGCTATTTGCGTTCCCCTTTTGGAACACAAATGGCAGCCGCTGTAGCCGCCACCATTTGCGTACGCCTTTTGTTTTGTTTTGTTTTTTACCCAGACGTGATAGGCTACGTAAAGACTTACGTAGCCTTTCACGGCAAAGACCAGACTGCAAATGGTGGCTGCGGCAACTGGTCAAAAGACCAGCTGCCGCCCCCGCCAAAGCCGCCACTGGAGCTGCCACCATCCGGAACATCCGCCCCAGGTAAGTCTCGTCCTGGGGGGGATCCACGGGGAGGCGGGGGGGTGGCAGGCCGTTCCGCCACGGATTTCGCAGGGGCGAATGCCAGTGCATTCGGCCTCACTGAAATCCGTGGCGGAATTCTCCGCCATCCCTAGGTGGGGGTCTCCTTCGCTGGAGGGATATCAGCACAGGGTGGGCGGCCCTCTCTCGGGGATGCTGCAGCTATGTCCTGCATTGCAGAGCCTGCACTGAGGTTGGACTACATGATCTCCAAGATCCCTTCCAACACTATGATTCCATATATTCACCCACGGTTCATTTTATTCACACACAGAAACACATCCATTCACAAAGTAGCCTGTTTTGCCCTCCTACAGTGATGACTAGGAATGTACAGATTTTGTAAAATCTGCTCTGTCTGCATTTCATGGATTGTCAGGTGCCTTTTGTTCTATCGTCCGCTCATTGGCGGAATTGGATTTTTTCCCCAATTGCACGAATTTGCACAAATTCAAACTTGAGCAAATGCGCAAAAAAAACCAAATGTGCAAATCCCCCCCAATGCACATTTTCATGCTTTAGCTCATGGGGAAATGCGCATTTTCAGTCAGTGGTGTTTTTTAAAATTTACATATTTTTTTCTACAACTAGATTTGCATACACTTCCGGAAAGTAAAAAAGACAGCCTGCAAGTCAGTGGAATCCGTGCGACTCAGGAAAAGCCGCCCCACTCTGGAATCCACAGGTCAGATTCATGGAGATCCAAACTCATTCTGCTGCAGATTTCTCCAACTAGTGGTGGCTCCTCCCTGTGGTTTCCTAGCGCTGAACGGAGTGCGCTGTCTTGAACAGCTCCCACACTCTGCAGCCCTCGCCTTCACACAGCTCTTAATACTATGAATTATTAAGGCCAGACTTGCACAACAGAGCCTCCCCGACGCTGCAGCTGGATATGGATCCCGGGTGGCAGAGAAATACCTGTGCAATCAAATCCTGCCCCGCATCTGTGGCTTGAAAGAGACCTTAAGAGGCACAGCAAGCTAGAGAGAGAAGGGCGATTGGATCATCTTCTCAGGCTGCAGCCCTACACACCCTTCTTAAATGGGAATAAACACCATTAAATTTAGTGAGACTTCTCAGTAAAGACAGGATTGTGCTGTAAGTAAGAGGGGAACATTTGCAAGGGCAAAATACGGTGTGGAGGGGGGAAGCATCTGGAGTGAGGCAATTTGGGAGTCGAAGAAACATCATGCAGGCAAAGGGTCAAGCACTTCTCTCCAAACCAGGGATGGATGAATCTGTCCCTTTATTTATTCATTTATTTATTACATATGCAATAGCTGAAGCTCTCTGTTTCACTCTCTCCCACATTCAAATGGTCTAAATCTCCAGTTTTTCCCATTTGGAATATGATGAAATTCTTACCCATCCCTACTCCAAAGTGTCCCCTCCTGAGGCAGCTTTCCTTAAATAAATAAATAAATAAATAAATAAAGGCGGGTGCTGAGCCTTTGGTTCACGCAGCTGTGTGTGATATGGAGTCAGGCCCTCTGCTTATACTTCAACGAGGGCATTTTATCAAAGGAAAATGAGTACATTTATTTCCCATCAAGGGCGAGGGGAGCGCCCCACTGTGAGGGAGCGAGAGAGCAATGCGAGAAAGTGGGCTTCCAGGGGAGGGGAGCCATTCAGGTTGATTAAGAGGATGATCTCACGAAGCAAATTGCTCTTCAACCCCTCGGCTTGTTCTGGAGATTGCCTGGAAGTCGTGCCCAGAGCTGCAATGAAAGGCTGAAGGGGAGAAATATATTTCCCCTCCTTTTTTAAAGAAAATGTTGTTAAACTTTGTAAAGCTGAGGTTTGGTAGAACAATATCATTTGGAATTTGTACAGTGCATTTTTAGAGCATTCTCAAAGTACTTCACAGGCATATCTTATCATCCATACAACAATTCTGTACGGTAGCGCACTACTGTAATCTCCATATTGCAGAGGATGGGACTGAGAGAAAATGGGTTGCCCAAGGTGACCTGGGGAGTTCAAGGTAGGGATGGCGGAGAATTTCTCCCCGAAACTTCAGGGGGCCGAGCGCCAACGTGTTCGGCCCCCCGAACAAGTTTCGGGGAGAAATTCTCCGCCCCCCCCGCCCCCCGCCCCCCCCCCGGGACGGGACTTACCTTCACCGAATGTCCCTCCCGGTGGCTGGTCCGGCCGGCGGTTCGGCGGGTGTTCGAGCGAGGTGGGAGCGGCAGCCGGTCTTTCGACCGGCTGCCGCCGCCGCCATTGCAATGAAAGGGAAAAAAAAAAAAACGCCCCCTGATAGGCTACGTGACGATTCACGTAGCCTATCACGGCTAGATTTGCAAAGTCAGCCGTGATAGGCTACGTCAATCGTCACGTAGCCTATCATGGGTGACTTTAAAAAAAAAAAAAAAAAAGAGTGTACAGATAATGGCGGCCCCCATAGGGAGCCGCCATTCCCATTCCTTATTTGGTCGCTGTAGTCTACATAAATGTTTATGTAGACTACGGCGAAAATAAGGGCAACGCTACTTGCATTGCCCTTATTTTCGCCGTAGTCTACGTAAACATTTACGTAGACTACAGCGACTAAATAAGGAACGCGAATGGCGGCTCCCTATGGGGGCCGCCATTCGCGTACGCGCTTTTTTTTTTTTTAAGTCACCCGTGATAGGCTACGTGACGATTAACGTAGCCTATCACGGCTGACTTTGCAGATCTAGCCGTGATAGGCTACGTGAATCGTCACGTAGCCTATCAGGGGGCGTTGTTGTTTTTTTTACTTTCACGTTCGCGGCCGGGCGAGGTGAGGCGCCTCCTCCCCGGCCTGAATTTCGGCTGGGTGAGGCAGGAAGCCTCCCCCCCGGCCTGAATTTCGGCCAGGCGAGGCGGGAAGCCTCCCCTCCCGGCCTGAACTTCGCGGGGGGACCAGCGAAGTGCCTCCCCCCCACCGCGAACAGCCTTCAACGACAGGTAAGTGACTTTCGTCCACCCCTAGTTCAAGGCCAAAGCAAGTGGGATGTGCTGGCATCTGGTTATGGCTTGCAGCTCAGCGATTTCTCGCCAGCTCAGGCCCCCCGGATGCCAGTCCGCAGATCCCCTCTCTTGCCCAACTTGACACGCGCCAAGTCAGGCAACCATGCAGCCGCCTGCTCCCTTACTGAGCTGCTGTTTTGCGTAAAAATGGTGGCTTGGCCTTTTTGATAAATAACCATTTAGGCACATGGAGGCTGTAAAGCAGCCATTTATGCAACATTAAAGGTGTAAATAGGAGTACGACAAGGCTGCATATTGTCACCCTGCTTATTTAACTTATATGCAGAGTACATCATGAGAAACACCGGGTTGGATGAATCACAGGTTGGAATTAAGATTGCCGGGAGAATTATCAACAACCTCAGATACGCAGATGATACCACCCTAATGGCAGAAAGCGAAAAGGATCTAAAGAGGGTGAAAATGGAGAGTGCAAAAGCTGGTTTGAAACGCAACATTAAAAAAACGAAGATCATGGCATCTGGCCCCATCACTTCCTGGCATAGAGAAGGGGAAGAAATGGAAGCAATGACAGATTTTATTTTCTTGGGCTCCAAGATCACCGCAGATGGTGACTGTAGCCATGAAATTAAAAGATGCTTGCTCCTTGGGAGGAAAGCTATGGCAAACCTAGACAGCATAGTCAGAAGCAGAGACATCAGCTTGCCAATGGAGGTTCGTATAATCAAAGCTATGGTTTTCCCAGTAGCAACATATGGCTGTGAGAGCTGGACTATAAGGAAGGCTGAGCACCGAAGAATCGATGCTTTCGAACTGTGGTGCTGGAGAAGACTCTTACGAGTCCCCTGGACTGCAAGGTCAAATCAATCCATCCTAAAGGAAATCAACCCTGAGTGCTCATTGGAAGGACAGATACTGAAGCTGAAGCTCAAATATTTTGGCCACCTAACGCGAAGAGAAAACTCCCTGGAAAAGACCCTGATGCTGGGAAAGACTGAAGGCAAAAGGAGAAGGGGACGGCAGAGGACGAGATGGCTAGATAGCATCACCGATGCAATGAATATGAACTTGAGCATACTCCGGGAGAGAGCGGAGGACAGGAAGGCCTGGCGTGCTGTGGTCCATGGGGTCACGAAGAGTCAGACACGACTGAATGACTGAACAACAACAGGTGTAAATGCTCCATTTATGCCTGGAATGTTGAATCAATGGCCGCTTTATGGCCTCCATTTATGTAAATGGTTATTTATGAAAATGGCTGAGCCACCATTTCTACTGAAAATGGCGGCTCGGTGAGGGAGTGGTTGGCTGCACGCTGCTCGCTAGGTGCCACAGACCGCCTGTGTGCTCACTGTGTGCAGTGAGCAGGGTCAGAGAGCTGGCGGGGGTCCAGCAAGCTGTGCACAGGGCAAGAAATTGTGAGTTCACACATCCCTAAAGGTAAGCTCTGAAATTGAGTGGGCGCTTCCTGGGTCACAGGTGAGCCTCTTAGCCATGATGCTGCAACAGTGCCCACTGAAGGCCATGAAAAAGTCAGGAGGTCTACTCTGGAGTAGGCTCATTTATCGTTTGGCTTGCCAAGGAAGGCTCACAAAGTATTTTCTGGATATCCAAACAATAAGTGATCCTATTCCAGAGGGGACCCATTGAATAAACTATTCAGTACTATGAAAATTATTCCAAAAGGTCACTCAGTGTTGTTTCCTACAGGTTGCCTTGGAGATCAGGGTTACACAGTGGTGCCCAGAGCCCGGATAAGAAGTGGTAATGGTGGCCTGAGACAGTGGGGAAAATGGCTTTGTCGGCCCTCCGAATGTCAGCTTGGACGTACTGAGGAGAGCCTAACACTTTACCCCCTGCCACCGCCATCACTAAGAGCAATTCACGTGAAAATCAAGGTGCATGTCATGACCCAGCATGGCACCGTGAGGACACATGTCGTGCCACCCAGTCTGAGAGGAATCCCTGCAGCAATAAGACCTAATCTCTTCATCCATAGTGCCTCAGATCTATTCATGTAGAAGAATGATGTGGGAGAGTCCTGAAGTGATAGAATGGACTGCACCACTTCCAACTGCAGGTGGGGGGTCACATTTTAATGTTCCCCAACATAAACAACAGCAGCAGCAACCAACTCCCTGCAAGCAGAAAAATAGCACGGCAAGGAGCAGGCTAGGCTTAGACCTTTCTCCTCGGTGTGCTAGGTTTGGGCTGTGTATGTGTGTCCACACACATGCCTTTGTGGGTGTGTGTTTTACTTGCAGTGAGTTTGGTTTTGCTGTTTTATGTGGCAAGGTGTTCCATACCGGGCTCCGCTGCCCTGCAGCCCATTTGCCGCCTCGTGGTTCTTCACCCCATTCTGCTCGCAGGCGACAGGGCCAAGCGCGGTGGCCACCAGCAGTGCAGATCGTTTCTAAAAGAACAAGACATCCCTGTCATCAACCAACGGTTCCCAGTGTGTTGTTAAAATATATTTCTCACCGGTGTTTTTCAATTACATTCTTGATGTGTCTGAACTTCGTGTTTGTTTTTCTGACGAAGCTGTGAAGGTCTGGCAGAAGAATTTCACAGCCAAGCCCTCTGCTGATGTCCATTCTGTACTCCGTGATGTTTTCACTCCAAACGACAAGGGGAAAAATGTATTGTCAGGGAAGGTCGGAAGGTCAAAAAGGGTCTACTGGTAGATCTTTCTTTGGATACTTTGCAGGAGATCAACAAGGATTTCTGGCTCCACACTGTTTCTCAATACCAACAACAGAATGATCCCCCCCTTCCCCCCACCACCTCAAATTATACTTGTGCCAATGGCGAACCCCAGTGGTGCAGTGGTAAATGTTGGTGCAGCTGCTGATCATGACAGTCCCCATAGCCACACCCCCAAGCAGGGTCCAAACATTCAGGCAGGTGCATTGATCAACAAACCAGTTCTAGGGGTTTTCATCTCCACCACAAGCAGGTCTTTTGTAAGTCTAATGGGTCTTAATTGTCTATTTCATACCAAGCCACTGCAAAATATTTTTGCATTGTGTTAGGGAACAATATATTCTTGTTGGGGAAATTCTGCTACTTTGCTACTGCAAAGAGTGCAGCCAAGCTCAGAGGGAACAGGAAATGCTGGGGGGGGGGGATGACGTCAGCATCCTTGCTCATCAAAAGTTGCTGGCGCTGACTCCCTGTGACTAGCCCTGGCTCCACTGCGGCACTGGGCAACACGAATACATGGGGGCTGCAGGGCCCAGCATTTAGGCCCAGCCCAAGGTCATGTAATTCCTCTTTGCCCCTGACATGTTGAGGGATAACAACTGCAATGGGAAACCTTTTCTATCCATCTTGGGCTCCCTGGGTGATCTAGAATCCTGGAAGATCAGGGTTCTAAATTCTGTGGGCACCCTCTGCAAGTTGAGAAGGCTCCCCACTGCAGAAGTAATCCCTCGCCACCTCAGGGGCTTGGAGGAAAAAAGGGACCTCAGGGACGGAGCTAAACTCATGGTCCCACAACGCCACTGTATCCTTGTTGCCTTTTTGCATTAGCGACATGTGAAAACAGCTTAACTGTATATCGTTTGCACATGGCTCCCATTAGTAGAACCCAGGTTTCTAGGAAGAGAGTCTTCTCAGTGGTGCCCCCCCCCCCAATTATGGAATGATCTCCCTGACGAAGCCTGCCTCATTGTGGAGATAATTCCCTGTTGTTATCAATGTTATAAAAGATAATATTATCTTATCAGCACCAGGTTAAAACTGCCCTCTTCTCTCTGGTATTTGGTAGCATATGATGAGTTTAATCAGGTCCTGGGTTGTCTTTCGGTTGATTGTTTATAAATTGTTTTTAGATATATGTTGTTGTAGTGTGTGCTGTCTGTTTATGTGTGAAGGTTTGAGGTCTACAGAGGCAAAGGGAAAATGGTCAGGCTTAGAGGCCTGAAGTTTTTGGTTGGAAGGGGGTAACCCTGAGAGGAGTAGTTTCATTTCCCCTGTTAAGTCTCTGTTTCAATTCCCTTGTAAGTTTCATTTCATCAGGATTGAAGCAGTACTTTCAGTTTTGAGGGAGGAGGGTATATAAAGAGAGCGAGAGAGCCTGTAAGGGCAGAGTCAGCCAGACCCTGAAGTGAGAGCAGAGTCTGAAGAATGAGCAGGGAGAAGCAGCCTAGAAAAGTCTAAGGACAGCTAGGGTAAAGGAACTTGTGTTTTGCAAATTTTCTTTTCATGCCTTTTGCATCACTCAGCTCTATTGTGTAGATACCTTTAGTTGTGATTGGCTAGCTTTAAATTTACCAGTAAACTGTTGTGGTTAAACACTGTGCCTAGAGTGTCAGACACCCCATGCCTACAGCCTAAACCCCTTGTTGCTGGAAAGGGGAAGAAGGTAAAAGAAGGAAGGTGGGACTCTTAAGGAGGCAAGAGATCCTTAAGAAGTTGCTCAAGGGGTCCAGGTCACAAGTGGGACCTTGACAAAATGTTTTTATGTAAATGTTTTTACACTGTGTATAATGTTTTTAGTGGTTTTTTAATCTGTGTGAACTGCCCAGAGAGCTTTGGCTATGAGGTGGCAGAGAAATGTAAATAACAACAATACAATAACAACAACAAAGTGGATCCTACCAGCCGGGATTCTGTCCAGCCCTCTGCACATCAGTAATGTTATACTTGCGATGGGGACAGCAACTCAGGTGGCAGCCAAGCTGAAACAGGGAGAACTGCAGCCCATCTTCCCACCTCCACATAAGATTTGCATCCATTTTATCCGCACAGTTTTAACATCTCTTGAAATGCCTACCGACATTTTTCAGGGAAATCTCAATTTGTCTTGAATTTTGCTTCCTTGGAAATTTAGTGGCAACTCCTTTTGCTCTCTGACTAGGGGGATGTGCAAGTTGTTTCTCGAGTTTTAAATTCTAAGGAGAACCCAGCCATTTTGCAGAATGCACATCAAGATGCAGAAACGGGGCTTTGTGTCTCAATTGAGTCAAATGCTGAAGGGAAAAGGAGAAAGAAAGATGTGAGCTGGATCCCAGAGCTTGCCTTGTTTATTCCCTGCCAGTTTGGCAGGAAAACAGCCCAGCTCAATCCTGAAGGCAAGAAGAAAATCACAGTACTCAAATTATTGGGCAGCAGGGGGTGGGGAATATACACTCTCCCTCCTTACCTTTGTAGTAGCCTTCTTTTTTAGCTACTGTTTTTTGGAAAGACTATGGGGGGGCATTGTTTGGCTGAGGTTGCGGGGTTGGGGAGTCAAAAGCCTGGTGGATTTCAGTAAAGTTCCCCTTACCTTTCTCCCCCATAATTTGAGCACTGAAACAGAATATACTATTTCCCTCTAGCTATAGAAAAGGAAAGTGGAGGGAAAAGTCACCCACTGCCAGCTCCTTGTTGCTGGGTTTTGGAGCAGGGCTGGAAATAGGGTGGACAGTTATGCATTGCCAAGAGAGAGGGAGAGAGAGAGAAGAAAAAGAAAGGGGGAGAGGGAGAGAGAGAAAAGGGAGAGAGAAAAGGGGAGAGGGAGAAAAGGGAGAAAGAAAAAAGAGAGAGAAAAGGGAGAGAGAGAAAAGGGAAATAGAAAAGGTGAGGGAGAGAGAGAGAAGGGAGCAAGAAAAAAGAGAGGAAAGGGAGAGGAAGAGAGACAGAAAGGGAGAGAGAAAAGGGGAGAGGGAGAGAGAGAAAAGGGAGAGATGGGGAGAGAGAGAAAGGGAGAGAGAGAGAGAGAGAGAGAGAAGGGAGAGAGAAAAGGGGAGAGGGAGAGGGAGAGAGAGAAAAGGGAGCAAGAAAAAAGAGAGAAAAGGGAGAGGGAGAGAGAGAGAGAGAGAGAGAAAAGGGAGAGGGAGAGAGAGAGAAAAGGGAGAGGGAGAAAAGGGAGAGAGAAAAGGGGAGAGGGAGAGGGAGAGAAAAGGGAGAGAGAGAAACGGGAGAGAGAAAAGGGGAGAGGGAGAGAGAGAGAAAAGGGAGAGAGAGAAAAGAGAGAGAAAGGGAGAGGGAGAAAGGGAGAGGGAGAAAGGGAGAGGGAGAGAGAAAGGGAGAGAGAAGGGAGAGAGAAAAGGGGAGAGGGAGAGGGAGAGAGAGAAAAGGGAGCAAGAAAAAAGAGAGAAAAGGGAGAGGGGGAGAGAGAGAGAGAGAGAAAGGGAGAGAGAGAAAAGGGAGAGAGAAAAGGGGAGAGGGGAGGGAGAGAGAGAGAAAAGGGAGAGAGAGAAAAGAGAGAGAAAGGGAGAGGGAGAGAGAAAGGGAGAGAGAGAAAAGGGAGAAAGAAAAGGGAGAGAGAAAAGGGGAGAGGGAAAGGGAGAGAGAGAGAAAAGGGAGAGAGAGAAAGGGAAAGAGAGAAAGGGAGAGAGAGAAAAGGGAGAGAGCAAAGGGGAGAGAGAAAAGGGGAGAGGGAGAGGGAGAAAAGGGAGCAAGAAAAAAGAGAGAGAAAAGGGAGAGAGATAAAGGGAGAGGGGGAGTGAGATAAATTGTATCCGCAAAAAAGAGGGCATAGACTTGCATGCAATTTACATGTGCTAATATGTATGTATAGATGAAAAATTAGAAACGATTACTTCCATTTAAAAAGAAATGCAACCCAGCACACCATAGTGGGGAAGACGGTGTCCAGGTGAGCTGCGCACCTGCCTGTCCAGCCTGCTGCCCAGGTGCTACTGAGGCAGGCGCCCTCGAGGCCCCTGCCTTCTCTCCCCTCCAAGGGCCCTTTTTCATCTTTGAACCAGACAGCCCTTCAAACAGAGCAGGGATCAGATCCAGGCTCTCCTGGGTTTTCTGTCTGGCCCTCCAGGATCCCCCAGGAGACCACACCCCCTTCCCTTGGCCCCACCCCTTTCTTCCAGCTGCCAATCGTATGCTGGTTTCCCAGCTTTGGTGCAGTTTTTACCCCCATTCCACATGGCTGAAACATCTCCCTCAAGGCTGAGTTATTGGCAGGAAGAGCTTTACGCTAAAACATGCTGCTATGTTTTGTATTTCAGCCCTGCCCCTTTTGCCTTGGGCCCTGCCCACCGCTGGAATTCGGCCCTCCGGCTGAAAGAGGCTCAATGCTCCTGAAAGAGGACTGTCGGTTTCGGGGGCCCGTCGCCACCCTAGTTGGTAGAAGGCACGCAGACAGGCTTAAAGATCAATCACTGCACTGCCGAGATAAGCAGGACATGCTTAAGGCTGCCTCCAAAGCATCCTTTCTAGGGAGCAAGCCCATTGAAATCAGTGGGACTTCCATGTTCAGGATCACATGGCAGATCTCTCCCATTGACATCAATAGGGTAAAGCGTGTTGTGCCTGCGATTGGGACGGAGGAGGACCCAGAACGCCTCAGCCTGCGAGGGTGTGGGGCGGGGCCCAGCAATGGCTGAGGCTCGCCCACAGCAGAAAACATTCCTGCCAGGGCCTGGACCCAGCCCTGATTATTCTCGAGCCCACGATGACTCTGACTATTCTTCAGCACGTCCCTCCATCTGGGTTTGCTTTCCTTGGCTTCGGACGGATCCTCTGGGCTTCTTGACCTTGGACTAGTTAATGACCAGCGTGAGCTGTTGCCAATTGCTCAGCTCCAGTAATTTAGGACAAAATGCTTAACTTTTGCTGGATCATGCCCACTGCATTTAGAACAAGGAGGGGGGCTATGAGGGTAGCTCAATCATAGAAAATATAGCCAAGTAATGTCCCGCCTCGATACGGGGGCCATTTCTAATGGCTGCCACGCCACTGGGAGTAGCCTGGGGATGCTCAGCCGCACAGCAATCTTCGTTTCCTAATTATGATAACAATAAAGAGAAAGCGGAACGGGGTCGCAACAGATTCCCTCTTCCCCACATCGCCACATTTTCATTCAAGCTCTGGAGCTGCCTCAGGAGAATACAAAGCAAAACAAAAGCCTCTTAACTGATACTTTGGCTATGTCTTTATTTTAAAAAAAACAAAAGCACCAAGCCAACAGCAGAACTATAAAACCCCAGACAATAAGCCCCCTGGAAGTGCTGTGATCCATGCGCCATCTCACCAATTGCAGCTGAATCGCTCCACTATAATACAGCCTATAAATATTTATACCATCACATGCTTGCTGAAATAGTGTTATTTTTCTACCATTGAAATACATCTTCACCCTGTTCCTAAACATTTTGCCGAAGTCTCCCGAAATGGGGAGAAGGAGGGGAAAATTCAGCCGGGGCTGTGGAGGGGTGGAGAGGATGAGGCCAATCGCTGCATCGGCTCCAAGGGCTTCCTCCCGAGAGAGCTCCAGCCAATAACAAGATGGCAACCAGCGGAGCGGCTGCATGAGTGACAGAACAGGCGAGTTAACACTTGAACTGAAGTCGCTGAATTACAGCTAAATGAGTGCAGAACAAATACAGCAAAGGGCTCTGTCTATTTATCCTTTAATCAGGTTCCTTGGCTGGCTTGCTCTTCTCTATTATCACTGGAACAAATTCCGCATTCTTCTGGATCCATGAGATATTGTAGGGAGGAATATTCCAAACTGAACTGAAACATCCAAGGCTGATGTTTCTGGAAGGTTCTGCTGGTCCTGAACAGGGCAGGCAGAAGAGAGGGGCTTCAACAGGAGCCAGCAAAGACACGAGGAGGGCGAAGCGATGCTGTGCTCCACGGGCTTTGGGTAGACAGCAGAACATAAGAGGCCTTGTGACAGAACTGGACAGAAATTCAGAGGCAGACAATAGTTGGAAATGGTTTGAGACAGATTTTGTTTCTGGTGGTGTGCACACATGTATTTTGCTCCACATTTACCTCTGCCAAACAGGTTTTGCAGGTTTTTGAAACCATAAAATACCATAACTTTTGTATGCCAATAGCTGTTCCTAATACTGTTTTCTAATAGGCCTCAGCAAGAGTTAAACTGTAGTTTGCTTTGCATAGTATAATCTTTGCAGTAAAAGTCACACAGCTTTAGAGTTCATGAATACCACTGTGTTTTTTTCTATAATCAGTGCATGTTTCACATTCTGCTTCTGCATGCAATGTTCTTTTGCACCTGTTTTTCTCTATGAACCATTCATATCTTAAGATTTCCTATGTAACATGTTCATTTGTTTAACAAGTTGAAGTACATTCACTGTTTTCCTGCTTAAGTGTTAAAATATATTTCCAAACATATTAAACGTTTAAATAGGCTTACGTCAGCTCGAGTTATGCTCTCTTGCCCATTGGGGCAAAGTCAGAACCTCATGTTCACTCCTGAGCAAGATCTTGTCCTGGGTGGCCCCCTCATGGTGAGATTCTTAGTCAAGGAAGGCTTGTCTGGCCAGCTTCCATCTGTCTTTCAGCAAACTTGGCAAATCATCCCTGTTCTGGAGAATTTTAGGTGGAGGAAACTGGAAACTGGAATCTGGTTCTATTAATCTGGACTCTGCCAGTTGGTTTTGCCTTGACTACATGGCATCCAGCACTCCAGTGGCCTGGAGGAATGCAGTGCCTGCCTGCACATTTTCTTCATTTACCTGGGACGCTGATGTCATCTGTGCCCCCGTCCCCCTCAGAATTCCCTGTTTCCTCTGAGCTTAGCTGAAATAATCACGCCAGCTGGTGGGAAATTAATTTCCACAGCAAGAATATATCGTTCCTTGTTGTCATGTAAAGTATTTGGGGGTAGCTTGGCTTGAACGGGCGATTCAGACTCATTCACTTTACAAAAGAGCTGCTCCTAGCAGATGAAAGCTCCTAACTGGTTTGTTGGTATGGATCAACGCAGCTGCCTGCATGTTTGGCCTCTCCTTGGGGGTGTGACGATCTAGACTGCCATGACGGGCGCCTGCACTTCAGAATGGAGCATTACACCACTGAGAGCAGCTATGAATTGGTTATGGATTTGACTGTATTTTTGTTTGTTTTTATAAGACTTTTCAATACACTGCTGCAAGATCCCTTTCAGTTCACCAGCAGAATCTCAAATACTCAAAATAAACTAATGAGCAAATCAATTAAAATAAAATTGATCTTGGAAGACCCCAGTTGCACTGAGCACAGAATTCATCTGTGGAACCTTTGCCCCCCAAAATAGCATCACAGCATAGCACCCAGAAAACAAAGGGATTAGACCTGAACATGCCTAATCAGAGAACTGTCTATTGTCTATTACAGAGAACCGGGCAATATGAAGAACTATATTCTTCTAGTGTGTGTTCCTTGCAAGAGGAAAAAAGGCAGGATATAAATGCAATAAATAAATAAAATAAATAAATAAAAATATAGTTCTTCATATTCCCCGGTATGTTTATTCCTCATTTTGTCCATTCCCTGAGCATGTGCAGGGTGTGCTTTTTATTCAAACAAGGAGAAGGTTGCTGATCTTTCACTTCATGCTGCATTTGTACAAGTGAAGTGTGACTGCTTCAGAAAGAACTTTCCATTATACTGTCTCTTTTTCTTCATAAGTTTCATAACAGAAGTATGATGTAGTGGTTAGAGTCCAGCCCAAAGTCACCCAGTGAGATAACTAACAGGTTTGCTAATGAGCTGGATGTGGAAATACAAAGCTGACCTGGGGGCAAGCGGGGTGCTGACATGTGTAGGAGTAAGTTGCATTGAACTCAGTAAGGCTTACTTCTGAGTAGACATGCACAGAGTTGGTTCTCCTCTCCATTTTAGCCTCACAACGTCACCAACAAGGCTGGATGTGGAAACAGAAAGCCTAGCAGGGGGAATAATACTCGTGCAGGGCTCCAGACCGGCATGGTCATTCTAAAAGGTTTTTTCCTTCTTTCAAACAGCGCTGCTTTAAACCAAGAGTGCACCGCTCAGGCACACCTAGGGCAGCCTTGTTTTGGGAAGCCCTGAGGAGGAGGAAGTGTTTTGGCTGAAAGTAAACGGAGAGGGAAGATTTCAATTGAAAAAGAACACCCACAAATAAGGCGGCAAGCACAATTCATTAAAAAAAAAAAAGTATGTATTTATTATCGAAATATACTACCTTGCACTTTTATTTATGAAAATTTTGCGACTCTGTGCGGATGACCAAAAAAAAGCCGCATGACTGCTGGCTCCGCAGGACCTCGTGGTGCCGTTCCGCAGAGGATTCTGTGGCACAGACTGAAGGGAATTCGATCCCATTTCAGTCTGTGGCGGAATTCTCTGACATCCCTAGTTAACACACACTTGCTTGCTGCAGAGATTAGAAATGTCTTCTGCTCAGTGCCATCAGGAGGGATTATCCTGAAACATTTTACAGCTACTACTGACTCGGTTGTGTGTTTGAGGGATTAGGGCCCTGTTGGACGCAACCTGGCAGAAGCAAGGTCTGAGGTGAGTCTGTACATACAAGTAGGGTTAAGACCCAAAGGGGCTTCCATCAGGCAGATTCAAGTCTTGGATCCAAACCCCAAATGTATTTATTTTAAAGTGAGTTGGTGAAATTTGGGTGCCCCCTAGCCACTTCCAACCCTATACCTTGGGCAAAGGCCCTGCTTGTGGGTTTCCCATGGGCAACTGCCTGGCCACTGTGCGAACAGAACATTGGACTAGATGGAACCTTGGTCTGATCCAGCAGGGCTCTTCTGATGTTCTTATGTCCCCAAGATCACCTCGTACCTAACTCAGTTTCCCAAAATGTTCTCAGAGAACTACTGGGCAAGCTGGGCTTGGGGGCAGGGGGAGTGTTCTCTGAAAAAGGTCTCTAAATTGGTGCATCTGGGGGAGCTCCCTATTAGCCCACCTTGCCCAATCAAACTACTCCTTGCAAAGGGGAAAGGTTATCAACAGGAAGTGCTGGTAGATGGGGCAGCAGTGGAGACCTTGAAGAGCTCATGGTTCAGGCCGGACAGCGCACTCCTCAGCATGCTCAGCATGCCCATTGCAGGTGGGATGGATGGGAATGGCAGTTTCCATGCTTCCCTGCCCAACTCATTCAACCAAGAAGAATTGGGAACTACAGTTCCCAGCAACAATGACCATCCCTGAGCAGGAATTGAAGAGGAGACCCACCATCACCAGCCAGTCTTCCTACCACCATGTCCATCCTTTGGGAAGGCTATCTCAGTTTGGGAAAGGGGAACCAATGGGGAGTGCTAGAAGGCAGCAAGCCCATTATAAACTGGGCCTACACTTTGGTGGACTTGTGGGCTTAATGCATAAGGGCTAATGGGATGAAGCTTTGAGTTCACCATTAGGGATGTATGAGAATTTTGATTTCGCTTGCAAAACATGTGAGCATGCCCCATTCGAAGCCCTGAGTGTGAGCACATGCCTGCCAAAAATATTCACAAATTGTCAAATTCAGGCTCGCCTTGGAATTGTCCTGATTCCCAGTTCAATTTGTGCAAATTTCCTAATTTGTACAAAGTTTCTCAATAGACTGAATCATCCCTGCTTTAGTCTACAGAGGAAATTTGTGCAAATTAGAAATGTTGCGCAAATTTGGGGAGATTTGCGCAAATCTCCCATTAGATTGCTGTTCGATTTGTGCCAGTTTCCTGTTCATGCAGAGCAAGCAGCGATTGCAAACACGAATGAGACTTGGGTACAAGACAAGTGGTGGGACAATATTCGGACAACCCTCGCAATCTCGAACACCGCTCATCCGTCCATCCCTATTCACCATTACTAGTTCTGCATCGGCCTCGCCTCAGTGATAAGAACACAAAATAAGAGTTAATTCAATTAAATAAGAAGGGTCATGTTGTTCGAATGGACTGTTCACAGGTATAATTTATGCCAGATATTTACAGTGTATGGACTGTATCAGCTGTTGTGTTGTTTTTACATTTCAGTCTTTTCTTTTGCTGCATTTAGTGTATTAAAATGTAGAAATGTTTTGTGATGACCTTTTGGCTGAGTGAAAAAAAAAACCCTAAGCCATTCTTGATTACAATAATAGATGCATCACAAAATTGATTAAACAATTACGAGTGTTTAATTTCATTCATTCATTCAGTACATGTCTATACCAAAGCTCCCTGGGCAGTTTACAAAGAGTAAAGCCATTCTGCAAAAATGTAGCATAATGTAAAACCATAGAGTAAAACCATATATGATAGTATTATATAAAACCCTACAAAACTATTAAAACAATTTTAAACAATCAACAGTAAAAATCCCAGAACCTGTTAAAAAAAAAAAAAAAACCCTTATCATATGCTGTCAAATGCCTGGGAGTAGAGGAAACTCTTAACCTGGTGACAAAAAGCTGATAATGTTGGTGTGTTGGTGTGCCAGGTGTGTCTAGGGATGTACGAATCCCTTAACTGGCTCTGCGTAGGGGCATCCGCGGTGGGGGGGAGGCACTCCATCCCTCCCCCCGGAATCCTCAATGGTGGGGGAGGCGCTCCATCCCTCCCCCTGGAATCCTGCCCGGCCGGCTCCGCTCTGCGGCCAAGCTGCGGAGCCGCCAGCCAGCTCCAGCCGCCTGCAGCCAGACATCCGGCCACTGGGCAGCCCTGCAGGGACGCAAATGGCGGCTGTCATAGCCGCCGCCATTTGCGTCCCTATATTGAGCCATGATAGGCTACATAAATACTTATGTAGCCTATCACAGCTGGGGGGGAAAAACCCTAGCGTACGCAACTGGCGGTAGCCGCCGCCATTTAAGTATGCTGGGGTTCCCTTCCCCCTGCTGTGATAGGCTACGTAAATACTTACGTAGCCTATCACAGCCTCCGCAGGGATGCAAATGGCGTCCCTGCGTTAGCTGTGATAGGCTACGTAAGTATTTACGTAGCCTATCATGGCTATGAAGAGGAGGAAGCGAATGGCGGCTGCAGGACTGCTGCCATTCGCAAAGCAGCGTAGACAGGAGCAGGTAAGTGCTCCGTTTCATGTGCCTTTCGTGGGGTGGGGGCGGCGGGGACTTCATCCCATGCGCCTTTCATGGGGTGGGGGGGCGGGGGCTTCATTCCGCGATGGATTTTGGGGGGCTGAATGCACTGGCATTCGGCCTCATTGTGATCCGTTGCAGAATTATCTGACATCCCTAGGTGTGTCTCACTGGGAAGAGAACTTCTTCACACAGCACCAAGTCAAACTATGGAATTCGCTACCATGGGATGTAGTGATGGCCACCCATTTGGATGGCTTTAAAAGGAGGTCAGACAAATTCCTGGAGGAGAAGGCTATCAATGGCTACTAGTCCTGATGGCTCTATGCTACTTCCAGTATCAGAGGCAGTGAGCCTATGTACACCAGTTGCTGGGGAACATGGGTGGGAGTGTGCTGTTGCGCTCATGCCCTGCTTGTCGTTCCCGGTTGACAGCTGGTTGGCCACTGTGTGAACAGAATGCTGGACTACATGGACCCTCAGTCTGATCCAGCACAGCTCTTCTGATGTTCTTATGTTCTTATTCCATGATCAGGGAACCACCATTGAGAAGGCCCTCTCCTATCCTCTGAACATCCCTCAGAGTAGGACTTCAGATGATGATCATAGTGTAAGTGTAGCTTCATACCAGTTTCTACAGTGAGAGGTGCTGAAGCTCCTGTCTACTTGGAAGTCAGGCTGGTTAGCGTTACTTAGTGATGAGGGGAATTCCTTCTGCACATGCTCACTGGCATTCTGCTTACTGCTTCCCATGTTGTGGAGCTGAGCTCCAGCACTGGAAAAGAGGCCATGGGGCTGAGACTTGGAGAGCTCTGGTTCAAATTGTCAGCATTGGTTTCATGGGCAGGCAAGTTAGAGCCGAACTTGAGGAGCTGCAGGATCAGGGGCCTTGGAGTGCCAGGTTCAAGGCATTCTTTAGAAAATTCTTGTCTGAAGTGGAATTGTTCACTGACTGGGATTGAAGTCAAGGTACCTCTCTGAAGGGTGTGGCATGCCGAGAAAGAGGCAGGCCAGTAGTGTGCCAGATAGCCGAGACCTAAACTAGAAGGTTTCCCAGGCAAAAACCCAGGCTTGACCCAGAAGCATTAACTAGACTGGGGAGAATCCAGTGACTTCTGAAGGTGGAAACACGCAGGGGTCTGAAGAGGATGGTGCACTGCCCTTTCTTCCTCCAGCCTGCAGGACTCAGCGGCTCACCACAGCCCACAGAAGTGCTGGCTTAGGCGAAGGCTAATTGTGACACAAATTAAGTCTTTTAGATGATGCGCCTGCCTGCAGCAGAGGGAGAGGTGAGACAGAAAGGCCCCCTCCCTCCGCTCAGCTTGTGGTTCCCACCAACCACAACAACTTTTACCAGGGTCTGTTCCACCTGGACGCCTGAATTTGCATGTTTCCTTCTTCCCTCCCGCTTCCCTTTTCCTTTTGCATCGTGCCTCTTAGATTAATTGCTATTGTTATAAAACGTCAGCGCTTTGGCAGAAAGGTGATAGATAAATGTGGGAAATACATATAGATGCCTATATGCACAAGAGGAAGGCAAGAGGCTTTGGAGGGTTCCAAACTGGCCATTGGTCTCAGTTTGACTGCTAGCGGCCTCTCTTAGCCCATCGTGCCACAGACAGTTCAACCATCACAGGAGCCTTTTGTCAGTCTTTATGCAGCAGAGCTTTCTGGCCCTTGAGCAAGCCTCTAGCGTCTCCTTTGATGTCTTCAAAGGAAGGAAGGAAGGAAGGAAGGAAGGAAGGAAGGAAGGAAGGAAGGAAGGGGGAGATTTGCCTTCCAGGATAGCAGGGAATGAGGAGTCTTTAGAGAGCACTAATTAGAACCCGTTAGAGCCCTCCTGACCTAGCATGAAACTGGGCTCCTTTGCAAACATCCCCTTGGTGAAGTTTGGGGTAGTTAATCAGATCGATGTAATGGCCACTCACTCAAGCGCTTCCTCAAATTGCTCCTGATGAGAAAATTCTTCAGAAATAAAAGCCTCTTCTTGCTGCCAACACAGAGAAAGGGCTTCATAAAATGGCTTGAAGTCAACCATGAAAAGCAGTTACAAGGTCAAAAAATATTCACTGGTAAGAAAATGCAAGATTTCTAGATTGGAATGAATGGGGCAGGTTTCCATGGATTTGTTTCATTTTATATAACCCTCTCCCGAAGAGAGACAGCTGGGCAGCATAACATGGGCCATCTTGAATGGGGATGGATGGATCAATGTTGGTCTTGCTGACATTGTCGGTTCGTTGAGGTCAAGCTCATTCAGTCCCATTTCTGCTCATGCTTTCTGGGTTTTAAGAAAAAATCCGCACAGAAATCTGTATACATTTTTTGTGACATACACACTATTATTAGTATTAGTATTATTACTCCTACTACTACTACATTTATATCCCGCCATTTTTTACTCTTCCAAGGAACCCAAGGCAGTGTACACATTCCTCTTCCTCCTCCATTTTATCTTCACAACAACCCTGTGAGGTAGGGTAAGCTGAGAGTCAGTGATGAGTTTCATGGCTGAGTGAGAACTAGAACCTGGATCTCCCAAGTCCTAATCCAGCACTCTCACCACTACACCTCACTGGCATTAATGTTTGCATTAATGTACAAATCTTTCATGTGCATTTCCAATAGGGATGTATGAAAGTCACTTACCATTTTGCGGATCTGCTTCGTGGTGGGGGGAGGCGCTCCATCCCTCCCCCCAGAGTCCTGCCTGGACAGCTCCGCTCCACGGGAATTCTGCGGAGCCGCTGTTCGGCTCCGCCTGCAGCCAGACATCTGGCTGCTGGGCAGCAGGGACGCAAATGGCGGCTGCCGTAGCCACCACCGTTTGCATCCCTGTATTTAACCGTGATAGGCTATGTAAATATTTACATAGCCTATCACAGCAAAGTTAAAAAAAAAATGCATACGCAAATGGCGGTGGCTACGGCGGCTGCCATTTGCGTTCCTTTTTTTCGCTGTAATAGCTTACGTAAATATTTACGTAGGCTAAAACGGCGAAAAAAAGGAACGCAAATGGCGGCCGCCGTAGCTACCGCCATTTGCATATGTGGGTGTTTTTTTTACCTTGCCGTGATAGGCTACGTAAATACTTACGTAGCCTATCATGGCCTCCTCAGGGACACAAAAGGCATCCCTGCGTTAGCCGTGATAGGCTACGTAAGTATTTACATAGCCTATTACGTCTATGAAGAGGAAGCGAATGCGGTAAGTGCTCCATTTCGCGCGCATGTAGTGGGTTGGGGGCTCCGTTCTGGGCCCATTTCAGAGGGTGGGGGTGGGGGGGGCTTCGTTCCGCCATGGATTTCAGGGGGCCGAATGTACTGGTATTCGGCCTCACCAAGATCCGTGGCGGAATTCTCTGACATCCCTAATTTCTAAATGTGCTCCTTTTTGATGGATGCACCCATTCACCAAAGCAAGTTTGTGTACATTTTAGTAATGTGCACATGGGCTTTTGTGCATGTTTCAAACGTGTGCCTGTTGTTGAAAGCATGTTTTGTTCTGCTGAATGCAATGCAAGCTCAGGAATTTATGGATTTCTGACTGCAATGGCATTCAGGTCTACGTTTGGGTCTGGGATGTGCATAAATCATTTCTTAAAAAATTGATGCAGCAAATTTCTCAGACATCCCTAATCGTGAATGTAAGTTAGCACAACTCAGAGCTGTTCGGGATGGTGGCAACCATAAGCACATCAATCTACTCAACATGGCTCTATTTATGATGGCAGCTGCTGTGCTCCTGGCATCATTACTCTGGGACAAAATAAGGGGCAAGCAAGAATTGGAAGGGGGCTGTACCAATTGGCAGGGCTATATACCAATACAGACCATCCTTAGGTAGGATGTAGCCTTTCCATACTGGTAGGGATGGCAGAGAAATCCGCCACGGACTCCAATGAGTCCCCGGAGTCCTTGGCGGAACTAACTACCCCCCTCGCCACCCCACGGAATCCCCCCTACAGACCCTACCTGGTCGTCGGCAGGTCCGGTCCATCCAGCTGCGCTCCGCCATCTGCCGCTGCTTCACTTTGGACGTAAATGGCGTCCGGTGTAGTGTACACCATTTGCGTCCCTGCCTTTTGCCATGATAGGCTACATAAATCTTTACATAGCCTATCACAGCAAAAGGCAGGGATGCTACGCCATTTGCGCCCCTGCTCTTTGCTGTAATAGGCTACGTAAAGATTTATGTAGCCTATCACGGCAAAAGGCAGGAGCAAAGAGCAGGGGCGCAAATGGTGTAGCAGACGCCACTTGCATCCCTGCCTTTTGCCATGATAGGCTACATAAAGATTTACGTAGCCTATCATGGCAAAAGGCAGGGGACCCAAATGGTGTCCGCTATGCTAGATGCCATTTGCATCCGAAGACCGGCCGTGGCCAGAAGTCAGGCAGCGGCCGAAGAGGATTCCAGGGGGAGGGAGGGATCGCCTCCCCCCCACCGCAGATGCCCCCACCCAGAACGAGGTAAGGGATTCGTACATCCCTACATACTGGTGAATTTCTAAAATGAGATGCCCTAGAGCTGGACTCTTCCTGCAGATCACATCATCTGCTTTGGAAGCACTCATGCCTAAGCCAAGATACAGGGAGCAGTATCCAACCGGGTCATTCCATTAGCACAGATGACGTTGCGCCAGCGGAAACTAGGTTCCAAACTATGTGCAAGAGGATGATGCAGCTAAAGTTCCAATTATGCAAGCGTGGCTGTGCAAGTGGTTGTGCGTTACGCTTGTGGAACCTGTTATGCATCCCGTTGCAAATAACTCTTGTGCAACCAGTTGTGCAATAGCTTGCACAACTGGTTTCACAATGGAAAGATTCATCAGATCTCCACCAGCGCTATTTGACTTTGCAAAATGACACCACTGGAGACTGCCCACTGAGGCTGGTTGAGGTTATTCAGCAGGGAGGAAAAGTTACTCTGCATATGCCCAGAGGCATGCTATGAGTGCATATGTTACAGAAGCATTTAGTAGAGGTGCTGGGGATATGGTGCTCCCTGGCTGCAATTATGCTCTGCCTTCTGGTTGCCAGAAGGCCAATTTGAAGTGTTCGAGGGGCTTAGCTCAGTGGTAGAGCACAAACACATGGTATAATACATGCCCTACCACTTGGCTTGAAGTTGATCCAGGTTCAATCCCAGCATTTCCAAGGGGGGGCGGGGGAGAATCCTGCCTGAAACCCTGGAGAGCTATTGCCAATCCGTGTGGACAATGCTGGGCCTGATGGACCAAGGGTCTGACTAAGTGTAAGGCAGCTTCTGATGTTCCTGTGCTCAGCACCGTGTCCTGGAAAGTTAGTTGCTTCATCTTCCATGTACATAACTTAGCGAAGAGTCTGAGTCCTTTCATGTGTGCAGTTGGCTGGCCCTCAGATCGTTCCTGGGATGGCAGACCCGCTCCCACTTACAGGAGATTGCTCAGAATTACATTGCTGATTCTCTGTATTTTGTGTGTCTCTGGGAAGAAGAAAAAGAGAGAAGTTTGCAGAGACTGAAGCACATTTATATGCAAATGGTGTTATTTCTGTCTTGAAAAGTGTCATTAATACATTTTTCGGCAATTTGGGGAAATCAGTGGCAATTATATGTACTTTTTTTTCATAGAGACCCATTAGCCAATTTTTGTTGGAGGGAGGGGAGGGGCAGGAGAGAAGAAATATCAGGACAATTGTGTGAGTTAAGAATCTATTCCAACCCAAGGGCCTGTCATAGGAAAAGGAAACAATTACCGTGACAAGAAGCGAGGAGACATTTGCCCTGGGTGGCTCCAAAGCATGGATACAAAACTTCTTCACCAGTTGAGGAACTGATTTAAACAGAGGTGTTGAACCTCAGGCCCAAGGTGCCAAATCTCACCCACCCGATTTCCCTAGAGGGCCACGCCTCCTTTCCCCCCACTGCAAATGATTTGGTGGCTTCCTGGCTTTTGTGCTCCCCCCCCAATTCAAAAAGGTTGAAATGCCTCTCCAAAGGCTTAATTATGATAAAATACGCTGGCATGTATGGCATTTGGGGAGGCCGCCCCTTTTGCCTGTGGCCCCACTCACCTCTGGAATGCAGCCTCTGACAGCGTCAGCAAAATGGAATTCATCCCTCTGGCTGAAGGAGGTTCAACTCCCTGATATAGAAGAAGCATACAGGTTAAAATTTTAAAGCTTTCTTTATTCCCATCACACGTTTCATAACTTACAGAATTTCTTAAACTTATGGAACTCACTGCCACAGGATGTGGTGATGGCCCATGTCCAAGGTGGCTTTCAAAAATGATTTGAAAAATCATGGAGGATAAGTCGATGTCCATGATTATTAGCTTGAGTAGCTTTGTGGAACCTCTATGTTCACACAGGCAATGAGATATTTGAGGTGTTTCTTCATCTTAATGCCAGGAAACATTTAACCTGTTGAATTTCTGCGTGGCAGGCAGATGTTACAGGCAAAGAAGACGCACCAAGGGAAACGACCACAAGCCTATTAAGAGTGTCCTCAAACTTGCACTGTTCTGAAATGTATGATGTACATTTACATCATGCATTTAATGTACATTACATTTAATGTACACTACACTAAAGAAGAACCCTCTCTTAAAGCCTTGGAAATCTGCCACTGCACTTTCTGCTGTCTCTTATATTTTGAGTCTTTACAGCTGTGCAGCCCTGAACATAAGATACCTGGAACAAGCAATGGGGCAGAGCTGTTGCTCCAGCTGGAACTTCCTCATGGGCTCCCTGGAAGCATTTGGTTGACCATTACTGGGGACAAGATGCTGGGCCACATGGACTCTTGGTCTGACCCAGCAGAATTCTCCTTCTAGTATGTTACTCTGTCTGATGAACATCTGTTTCCACAGACAAACTCTTCAAGCAATATTTGCAGGTGCCACAGACACTGGACAGGCTAAGTAAGGATGTGGAACAAGGATCCCTGAGGGATTTATTTAGGATATTTATAAACCAGCCTTGATCAAACAGTATCGGAGCAGTGAATAAGAAATATATAAAAAAAAACAATGAGATACAAGAATGAAATAATAAAATGCAGTAAAACAAGAACTCCATCTTAAAATGCCTAGGCAAAGAAAACGGTTTTGATAAAAAAGATGTTGACCTGGTGCTAAAATCATAGCAGGATCAGCGCCAGTTGCACCCTCATGAGAAGAGTTTTCCAGAAACAGGGTGCCCCGACACACTTCCTAGTTGTCACACCATGGGTAAAGAGCAACTTGAGAAGATTGTCCCTGTCAGGGTGGACACTGAGCCCATAGAACCTCAGAGCAGTTCTGATTCTGAGGAGGAACAGCCGTCAGTGGGAGAAGAGTGCGCTCATCCCTCCCAGGCCCTGCAGCTGGCAGAGATTCCTCCTGCTGGCATTCCAGAGATAGATAGTGGTCCTGGGAGTGAAAGAGCGCAGGAGGAGGGCTGGCTGGATGCTTGACGCAGATGCAAAGAGCGACAAGCTATGGAGGGCGCGGAAAGGAGGCGTAGCGCCCGTTTGGTGCGCGAACAACGGTCGCGTCCAGAGGACCCAAAGGAAAAGGGGAGGGACTCTCCCAAGCCCATAAGTTCAGGGTCTGCAAGTGATTCTCGTTCAAACGGGGACCAACTGTTTCCAACCTGGGGCATAGGTCACTCTGCTGTTCATAGCTTAGTCGCTGCTGATAGAGTTATTAAGTTGTAAAAGGAATAAAGCCTTGAAAAGAATCCTTTGTCGGTGTCTGGAGTTGGCTACTGGAGTAGACTGAAAGAGGCCAGCTAGGGGCCCCTGACAGTCCCCTGCAGATCTCAAGCCATGGGTAAGCTAGTTTAGGGAGAGACATTCCTGCAGGGATTTGGCTCCCAGGCCATGTAGGGCTTAAAGGGAAGCAGATGCGATGACCGAAAAGAGTCTGTCTCTCCTGGGCCCCCACCAAACGTCATTAGGGGAATACAGAGCAGAGCTTCAGATGCTGAATGGAGCACAAAGAGGGAACAGATGGGGAGAGGTGGTCCTTAAGGCAGGGTGAGCAGACTTTAGGTTTACGACAGGAGTGTCAAAGCTCAGGCCTGTGGCCCTAACATGGCCTCCCTGGCCTCCCGGTCTGGCCTGCCAGAGTTTCCCAGATGGCCACGGCCCCTTAAATCCACCTCTCAGCACAGCCTACAGCAGGGGCCCCCAACCTTTTTGGAGCCGTGGGCACACCTGGGAATTTGAGAAGCTGCCATGGGCATCACCACAAAATGGCTCCCATGAAGGATGTGGCTAGGCACATAATGGCTGCTGTGTCGGCCTGGCTCAAAAGCAAGCTGAAGAGGTGGGGATGGGGAGAGAAACAGCACAGCTAGAGGCTGGGAGGAAAGGGGAAACAGCACAGCAAAGGGTAGAGAAAGAGCAAGGCTAGGAGTTGGGAGAAACAGTGAACTAAAGAGGGGGGATAGCGAGGTTTGGAGGCTGGGAGGAGGGGGAAGAGGGCAAAGGAAAAGGGGAGAGGGGAGAGAATTTGCCAAGGGTTGGGGGGGGCAGGGAGGGGACAGCTTCATGGGCACCTTTAGAGGTGCCTGCAGATGCCATAGTGACCATGGGTGCCACATTGGAGACAGTCAAGGCTGGTGGCTTCGATTTCGGTGGGGCAGTGAATCCGCTCTGGGTTTTAGTCCGAACCAGCCAGAACTCTAAAGGACCTATCCAAAGTGCTGAACCCATTTTGGCGATAGGGTTCAGCACTTTGGAAGCTCCTTTAGAGTTTTGGCTGGTCCTGACTAAAACCCAGAATGGATTCACAGCCCCACTGAAACTGGAGCCACCATCCTCCACTGGTTGTGGACCCCTGGCCTACAGTAAGCATCCTATTTTCTTTTTCATTCTCTGTCTTTTTGTGTCCCCTGTGTCCTCTCTCTCTCCCTCTCTCTGCCTCAATGGTGGTGGCACCACTAATATAACATAACAGAGGGCAACAGAAGCCGGCTTCTCACAGGCAGCCATTTCTCCCCACACATATTTCACTTCTGGGCATTGAACTCACCTGGAGTGAGGGAGAGCTGAGCCAGATGCTCCCTGCAGGGCCCCATTTCGTCTGCAGGTGCTCACCCACCTTCCATTTCTGGTTGAGATACTAGAACTTCTTTCTTCCCCCACCTGGTGCTCTCTGCTCCAGATGGCCACACTGCCTGGGGATGATGGGAGTTGTAGTCCAACACATCTGGAGTGGAGGGTACCAGGTTGGGGAAGGCTATGCTGGAGTGGGATGGAAGCTTGGCAGCTGCCTGATAATGTATGTGGGTGGGACATGAATGACACTTCCTTTGTCTTAATCCACTCTGAAGAAAATGCTGGATCCTGGGGTGCAAGATCAGCACCAGTTGCTCCCTCGCTGTGGCGATGAAGCCCATGGCGATGGCTCTGAGACTGGGCGCATCTGTAGTCTTTGTTTCCCCTTGTCTTTCACACATCACCCTTTACAATGTGCTTCGGGCTTCTTGGATAAACATTGCCAAGCAGATTTTATTTTCTCCCCCACCGTTCTTATTGTTCTGTGTCTCCTGAGACTCACAGTGACTCATGGCACCCTCCCCTGCCACCCTCAAGACCAGGCTGAACCATGGTTTTGGGAACATGGATCACTCAGGTTACTCCATGTTCCCAGGGAGTGTGGAGGTAGAACAGTCCAGCGCACACTCACAGTCTGCAAGGAAGAATGAAAGTGTTAAAGGCTCCTACACATTGTGCCCATTGTGTCTTTGCATGATTACCAGCATAGGCGAACCTGTCAATTTCTAGTTTGCTTAATTTCTCAACGTCCTGACCATAAGTTCATTGCAGCCTGTTTCTTTTCTTATATATTATTTTACTGAGTTTTAAATTGCATGCTGACAATCTTATCAATGAGTATATAGAAAATATTACAACTTTTCAAATAGCGAAACACAGACATGTCATGACATAATAGGGATGTACGAAAGTGACTTACCTGTTCGCGGATTATGTTTATGGGGGGGGGGCGTTCCGTCCCTCCCCCCTGGAATCCTCGAACGGCCGGCTGTGCTCCACGGCAGCTCCGTGGAACAGCCAGCCAGGCCCAGCCCAGCCCAGCCCAGAGCCGTCCGCAACCGGATTTCTGGCCGCGGAGGGCTCTGGGTAAAAAAACAAACAAACAAACAAACAAAACCCGCGTATATTTAAATCTTTACATTCCCCTTTATTTTCACCGTCATAGTCTACATAAATATTTACGTAGACGTAGACGGCCAAAAAGAAGGAACGCAAATGGCGGTGGCCGTAGCTGCCGCCATTTGCATACGTGGGTTTGTTTTTTTAAACCCACCCAGCCATGATAGGCTACGTAAATCTTTACGTAGACTATCACGTCTTTTTCTTCTTTTTTTTTACCAAGACTGGAAACGGCGGTGGCGGCAGCTGGTCAGAAGACCAGCCGCCACAGCTGCTGCAGCCTCTGCCAGAGCCGCCACCTGGAAGATCCGCCCCAGGTAAGTCTCGTCCCGGGGGGGATCCGCGGGGGAGCGGGGGGGCAGGCCATTCTGACACAGATTTCGGGTGGCCGAATGCACTGGCATTTGGCCTCACTGAGATCCGTGGCGGAATTCTCTGCCATCCCTACATAAGGAACTGAATTACATCAGGTTGCGAATTCAGCAAACACAAAGGTCCACGCAAAGCTCTGTATACATTTTTGTGCAGATTTCTCCACATATACACATTTTCTATGCACTTTTCCTAGTGTGCACACTTTTTGCAAGAACTCCCCCCCCAATATAATGTATTTTTGTGCATGCTTTCTCCTAATATGCACATTGTTGTGCACACTTCGTGAGTTGTGAACTGCTACACACAATTCCGCATTTTGGCACGCAAGTGTTTTCCAATTCATATATAGTGTGGGTGGATACCTTCGCGAGGTCCAAGGGCCATTTTCACCCCCTTAGTCTGAGTTTTTAACAAGTCCACACACGAACGTCATACACTTTTTTTTGCCAGCATGGCTGGCTGGGGAATGTTGGGGGTTGTAGGACTTCTTTTCTGTCTAAACATGCATAGGATTGTGCCTTTGATCTAGACGCAGCAGCGGCATGGGATTAGGGCAGAGGAGGCTACCCGTTATGTCTTGCTGTGAATCTCTGCTCTAGACTTCCCTCCTCCCAGCGAGGACCACCCCACCCCCAGTCTGTGTCTCATGCAGAAACGAGGGGGGGGCTCTTTTGAAATGGGGTCATTTTTACTCTTTCACACTCTAGAAGTCAAAATTGGGGGAGGGAAAGCAAGATGAAGAGTGCCTTCAGTTTTGAAATTCAGTGGGTGGGGAGGGAAGGCCTCAGCTATCAGAAGTTTGGGAATCAGGATCAAGGCCAATCAGGATGAGTTTTCAAAGCAGAGCCTGTGTGCCAAACGCTGGGGTCAGGAGTGCCATGTTGACCGGGGGGGGGGGCTCTTCCTTCACCATCACCTTTCTTGGAGCCATTGCCTGTTCTAGTTCAACGCTCCACCAGCAAACCTAGTGCCACCACGCAGCCCTTTCAAGCAGTCCTGAAGTGGAGCTGGGGCTCACGGAGCTGAAGGACATTAGCAGGGACACTGATGTCATCATGTGTGCCCCCCCCCCCAAATTCCCTGTTCCCTCTGCGCTTAGCTGCAGTCCTCGCAGGAGCTGGGAGCGGGATGAATCCTCCCAGTAACAATGCGTTGTTCCGAGCCATCCCTCTGATTATGCGAAGTATTTTGCCGTGGCTTTGTCTTGAATGGACCATTGAGACCCATTAGCTTTACAAAAGATCTGCTTGCAAAACAGGATGAGTTTCTTCATCAGAATCAACACAGCTGCCTGCGTTTTTGGATTCTCCTTGGGAGGGAGGCTGTTAGGACTTCCGTGATGTGCGCCTGCACTATCAGAACTGGCCTCTGCCTCCCTGCCTACGAGTAGTTGCTTGACAATCTTGTCCCTGTGGCGTTTCTCTTCCCAAGAACTTTTGGGGGCTGCCAAGACACGGTCGGTGGCTTTGGAGCAGAGTCTGACCTGTCCATGTATTTCCCTCCAAGTCCAATGAGTTGCTGGCCCTGCCTTGATCGCGCATCTCCTTCCCCTGCCGCATGTGGCTTGGCTCCCTGGCCCAAGCAACCACTGGGAGCCACTCTTGGTCTGCAGGGCCTTTGCTGAGCCAAAGTCTTGCGTTCAATTAGGGATGTATGAAGGTGACTTACCTTTCCGCGGATTATGTTGATGGTGGGGGGGAGGCGTTCCGTCCCTCCCCCCGGAATCCTGGCTAGGGGGGGAGGCACTCCGTACCTCCCCCCCAGAATCCTGGCCGGCCGGCTGTGCTCCACAACAATTCTGCAGAGCCGCCGGCCGGTTCCACCAGCAGCCGGACATCCGGCTGCTGGCTAGCAGGGACGCAAATGGCAGTCATAGCAGTCAGCCGTGATAGGCTACGTAAATGTTTACGTAGCCTATCATGGCTGATTTAAAACAAAAAACGCGCATACGCAAATGGCGGCGGCCATGGCCTCGCCATTTGCGTTCCTTATTTTGGCACATCTTAGTCTACGTAAACATTTACGTAGACTAAGACAGCAAAAATAAGGGGAATGCAAATAGCGTAGCGTCTACGCTATTTGTGTTCCCCTTATTTTCACCGTCTTAGTCTACGTAAATGTTTACATAGACTAAGACGTGCCAAAATAAGGAACGCAAATGGTGGCGGCCATGGCCGCCGCCATTTGCATATGCGCGTTTTTTTGTTTTTTTAAAAAAGTCAGCCGTGATAGGCTACGTAAAGATTTACGTAGCCTATCACGGTGGTTTTTTTTAAATCTAGCCGTGATAGGCTACGTAAATCTTTACGTAGCCTATCACGTTTTTTTGTTTGGTTGGTTTTTTTAACCTGGAAATGGCTGCGGCAGCAGCTGGTTGGAAGACTGTCCGCCGCCACCGCCGCCGAACCACCGCCAGAACCGCCGCCGGAGCCACCGCCGCCAGGAAGATCCGCCCAAGGTAAGTCTTGTCCCAGGGGAGGCGGGGGGTGGCGGGCTGTTCCGCCACCAATTTCTGGGGACCGAATGCGCTGGCATTTGGCCTCCCCGAGATCCGTGGTGGAACTTTCATACATCCCTACGTTCGATGGAACTTACTCCCTAGCACATGCGTTTAGGGGACGCAGCTTTAGACTTACAGGTTATTTTCTGTTTAATAAAATAATGTCTTACCAGCTGTTCTAATTTTAAAGGTAACAGTTTGTTAAGGCACATTTTTTTGAAAAAAGGAGCACCGTGGAGAGCTCCTTTAGAATTCTGACTGGGCTGACTGAAACCCGGAGCAGATCCACCACCCCACTGATGTCAGACCCACCAGCCTCCACTGCTTCTTTGCGCCAGAATGCTCAGCATGATCTGGTACCTGCGGTGTCCAGCAGTGACACGATTACCATTTTGAAACCAAGTCTGTACTGCAGACTTCATGGCCGCAAGGTCACGAAGCCTCAGGATGAGCTAATTTTTCAACTTTTCTGCTTCCCTTCCTGCTTTTTGTACCAACCAATCAGTCATTATTTGCTTAAAACCAAAGGTTATTGCAAAACAGGAGAGGAACAAATGAGAACCCCCCACCCCACCCAAGAAATCCACAATAAAGGATCAATCAAACAATTTCCATCACCTATGTATATAGTTATACATAATTCCGTCTAATTTAAAAAGCAGCTATTGCAAATAATGAAACTTGGTATGTAACATATTAGTTCTGATCAGCTAAAAGCATACACACTTTCTCAAAATCTGACATCTCAGAACAAGAAAGGGGGGAAAGCAGGATAAAAATATCTCCCTAAGTGCCCAGTACAATGGGAAGTACAACAAATAATGCAGATCTCCCCCACCTGGCTGTCATTAGAGATGGACGCATTGACCTCCATCCATCCCTGCTAAGCGCTTGCTGCCCACCCCTGCTCACCGCCCCACACAAGCCACTGATCAGCCCAGCCAGTGCATGGTGAGCGCCCGGCAGCTGCCCGCCCCTTAGCAAGGCGCCATTTTGCGTAAAAATGGTGCCCTGGGTTTTTCTGTAAAAGTAATGTTGCATAAATGGTGGCCATAAAGGGGCCATCTATGCCATGTTACAGGCATAAATAGATCATCTACTATCTTCCAGAAAACCCTGAGCCACCATTTTTATGCAAAATGGCAGCTTGGCGAGGGGACGGGCAGTCGTCGGGCGCTCACGGACCACAAGGCACTCAGCAAATGGCCTGGAAGGTGTGCCGCAGCTCAGCAAGGGGAGTCTGAGAGACCGAGCGGGGGGGAGTCCGCTGAACTCCACCCTCTTCTCGGACTCCCACGACATCCCTAGCTGTCATGGACCAGTACTCTGAACCATCATCCTCAGAGGATTCCAACCCTCATCCTCAGAAGAGGCTCCAGAGTCAGGAGGAGACTCAGCCACAGAAAGGCATTTTGAGGCTTCCATCACCCCAGAACCCAATACTCCAGAGGAACCCCAGGGAACGGCTCCCCTGCGCCCAGGGAAAGCTCCATTACCATCCTCAGACTCTGAGGACTTGGGCCATGGAGACACTCACATGCTACCACCACTTCCATGTCACCGCAACCTGAGGCTGCTAAAACGGACCAAAACGTCAGTAGAGCTACAGGCAGAGCTAAGCAGCCTAAGCAGCCAGTAAGGCCCTATTATGCTTCAGTTGTGCTCTCCCTTTGCTGGAGCAGCATACAGTCAACCCTGTCTGGCCTGGAGCCCAGCTCCGCTTGGAGCGTTCTGCGGTGCTGATGGCTTTCTGCTTCCTGAGGAACCTGGCCCTGCAGCCCAACGGAGCATAACCAGAGCCCATGCCCTGAAGTGGGGCACCAAGAGTTATGGGGAACCTGAAAGGCTGCTCCCTCTTTTGTGACATTGTGGTTGGTCCTAAGAAAGGTAGTGCCTGACTGTGGATTTGGGATCTTTTCCCTGGAGTCTGGAGTTTCTCTAAGGTATGCGAGGGTAATACAGTGTCTGGATGCACAACAATGTCACCCCAGGATTATTGATGGGTGATTTCATGTCAGCTCTCATCAGCAGCTTTCATAGACTTGGAGGCTGGAGGAAGGCAATGAAAGAGGCTTACATTAAAAATAACTTCAGAAAAATCTTTTAAGCAATTGGAATCATGGATGTCGGAGGAATCTGTCCAAGGGGCCAGGCCTGCCGAGCTTGGAGCAGCTTTGTCCGTGAGCTGGCTCGACCCAACCAGTGTGAGTGGGACCAGCTCACGGACTTCTGCCACCAGCCAAGCCCCTCGCGTTCTCCTTGCTGATGCTGCTGACACCAGCACGGAGAGCAGGAGGGGCTGCGCTCGGCGGTGGCAGCAACAGGGTTGGCACTTCCCTCCCAGCTCCCACCCTGCTGCTGCTCCCGCCGTCAAGCAACCGCACCTCTCTGCTGGGCACTGGCAGAGAGCGGGGCAGTCGCTCGGCGGTGGCGACAGGAATGGGTGGTTTTGAATTTGTGTATGTTGCACAAACGACCTCATACATTCATGCAAATTGGGCAATCTCCCTTGCCCGATTTGCCGAAATGACAGAGGCCATTTGCGCAACTGTAAACACACAAACAAAACCGAGTAAGTTCCCGGCTTTCTGGAAAAAGCACCTGGCTCAGCTCATAAATGCAAGCCGAGCTGGGGAGAGCAGGGGAATCTGACGAGCCTCAAAAGGGCCATATCCCCCTGTGATGACCATCCCTAATTGAAATCCAGCACTACACCACAGGGCCCACTCTAGAAATGTACGAAATCACTCAAATGCCACACAGGACATGGAAGAGCCGATGGGTAGGGCCCTGTCTGTGGAATAACAGCCCAGAAGCTCAACTGAGTGGGTGTGCTAGGAGGAGGTAAAACGCAGATTTCATATCACACTTGGACAGCTCAGCCTCTATACACACACACAACATACAGACCAAGGCATCAAAGAAGCCGTAGCTGGGGCTGTGCAGTGTGCATACAAGGCAGCCTCAAGCTCATCAACACGTTCCCGCTTACAGCTTGAAGTTCATTCCATCTCACATCCATATCGGATTGCGACCTTGGGGGGGTGGGTTACACAAAAATGTGTGTGTATTTTTCCAAATCTACATAGCAAATGTGCACATTTTTGAAATGTATACATTCTTCTTCCACTGATTAAAGCAAGTTTTTGTGTGCATTTTTCAAAAGTACACTTTTTTCTCTTTTTTTTACAATATTTATATACTGCTCCACATCAGTAGATTTAGGAGCAGTGAACAACACAGTAGAAGAATAAAAACAGCAAGTTAAAAGAGTTAAAACATTTTTATGTACATTTTTCAAATGTACATATGCAGCTGAACACTTTTGGGCAGGGTCCATGAATCACATTCCACACTTGGAAGTGTGGAAGGCATTCGTGTCCATGCTTGGTCTGGGAGTGGTGAACTGGGTAAATCCTGATCAAAAATGAACTGAGATGCATGTCGCATATATCCCCCGTTACAGCGTGCCATGCACAAGAGCCTTAGCATGATGCCATTGATGCACTCCCCCTTTGGGAAAGTCAAATGGTGGATTAGCCAGAATCCCCCAGCCACTTTCTGAGGGGCCACCCCTCGGAGGGAAACTCAGCACCAGGATGGCCGGCTGCCTGAACAGCCCCAGCACTCAGCCTTTGGTGATCTTCTCGGCCACCTAGGTACAAACAGCATCCTCCCTTTCTAGGACGGATTGGAGCCAGTTGCTGGCCTGTGCGGGCCCTGCTTGGGCTTCCCAAACCACGAATTAAACGCTAATCCCAAATAATCGACATCCTCCCCAAACCAGTGGGAGGCTTTGATTTTGGTGGAGCTGTGAACCCACTCCAAATTTTAGTCAGAACCAGCCAGAACTCTAAGGAGCTATCAAAAGTGCTGAACCGATTTGGGGAGAGGTTTCGGCACCTTGGAGAGCTCCTTTAGAGTCCTGGCTGGTTCTGACTGAAACCCAGAATGGATGCACAGCCCTGCTGAAATCAGAGCCACCAGCCTCCGCTGGACAGAGCTGCGGCAGTTTCCACAGGTGCACTGAGGGGCTGGGCTGGGCTTAGGGATGCACGAAAGTCACTTACCTGGTCTCTCAGCTTGCTTCGCGGTGGGGGGGAGGCGCTTCGCTTCTCCCCCCGAAGTTCAGGCCGGGGGGGGAGGCTTCCCGCCTCATCCGGTGAAATTCAGGCCGGGGGGGAGGCTTCCCGCCTTGCCTGGCCAAAATTCAGGCCGGGGAGAAGCGCTCCGTCTCCCCGGCCGCAAACTTCAAAAGAAAAAAAAAACGCCCCTGTGATAGGCTACGTAACGATTAACGTGGCCTATCACGGCTAGATCTGCAAAGTCAGCCATGACAGGCTACGTTAATCATCACGTAGCCTATCACGGGTGACTTTGAAAAAAAAAAAGCGCGTACGCAAATGGCGGCCCCCATAGGGAGCCGCCATTCACGTTCCTTATTTGGTCCCTGTAGGTAAAGGTAAAGGTAAACTTTACTGTAAGGTAAAGATTACGTAGACTACGGCGAAAATAAGGGCAACGCTATTTGCGTTGTCCTTATTTTCGCTGTAGTCTACGTAAATCTTGACGTAGACTACAGGGACCAAATAAGGAACGCGAATGGCGGCTCCGTATGGGGGCCGCCATTAGCCATACGCGCTTTTTTTTTTTTTTAAGTCACCCGTGATAGGCTACGTGACGATTAACGTAGCCTATCACGGCTGACTTTGCAAATCTAGCCGTGATAGGCTACGTTAATCGTTACGTAGCCTATCACAGGGGCATTTTTTTTTTTTAACTTTTCTTGGAATGGCGGTGGCGGCAGCCGGTCAAAAGACCGGCTGCCGCCCCCGCCCCTGACGAAGACCTGCTGAACCGCCGCCGGGACCCGCCGCCGGGAGGGACATTCGTGAAAGGTAAGTCCCATCCCGGGAGGGGTGGAGGGGCAGAAAATTTCTCCCCGAACAACCTTCGGAGGACCGAATGCGTTGGCACTCGGCCCCCCAAAGTTTCGGGGAGAAATTCTCCCCCATCCCTAGCTGGGCTCCTTTTGCAGGTGAGTGCCCACTGCCCCGCCCCCGTCCCTTGGTCCTGCTGCTGCTTGCATGAGGCCTGCTGCACCCTCCTTCCGGTGCATCCGGTGGAGGGATGGGAACCACCACAAACTGAGCACTCCGGGCAGGCGCCGCCTGGCCACCTGCTCCAAAAATCCCGTGAATCGAATTCCCCGCATGGCAGGCTGTTGATGCCCTGCCCTTCTGCTGATGGGGCATGCTGCCAGGAACCCGTGGTCCGGGAGGTGGCCGCTGCTGGCCCTGACACCCTCGGGTAGCTGCACAAGCGCCACACATTGCAGCCAGAAAACTGTGGCCGCTGCTCACCCCAGGTCAGCAGAGGACTGCCGAGACGCTCCGTCTCCCACTGCCAAGCTGAGCTCAGACCACCTAAGCTGAAGCGAATCCCGGCCTGATCTCGCTGCATAGCGCTGTCCTCAACCACATGGGGCAGATGATAAGCTAATGGGCTTTAGGCCACTCGCCCTCTGTGCCCCCGGGCCACAGACCTGGCACTCCACTCAAACACAACCGCCGACCACGTGGCCACTGCTGCTGCTCCCAGGCCCGCACTGCCTCTGCCAGGGTCGCCACACACTCCTCTGCTCCTGACGGGCTTCTGGGCAGGCCTGAGGCTGGCATGCCAGTGCTGGGATCCTCTGTCCCCTTTTCAGTTCCAACTGTTTGCTGTGATATGTCTGCTGCTGCCACCGCTGGGTTGGTGCGAAGGGAAAAGAAACGAAAGCAGGGATCACCTGAGCTGAAGGGTTTTCTGTGCCTTATTTATTATTTGTTTTATGTTTTGTTTTAAATTAAAGCACCTGGTTGCATCCGTTTCATCTGAATGAGAGCAAAGAGCAAATTTACATAACACCGCAAGCAAGCGCTCATGATGCAATAGTACACGACGAGCGAGTGCACACCTGAGGGCCGGAATGGGATCCCTGGGGAATACCAAAGGGCCCCTTTGCGCCGATTAAGATGCCCTACGGAGAGCCTGAAGCGCCCCTGGAAATATGTTCAAAGCCGCTCCCAGGAGGTCCTGGCCACGGAGATGACAGCACTGCAAAGAGGAGCAGAAAAAGGGGCTGCTCGAATCCCCTCTTATTGGTTTGACCTTCCAAATGCCAAGGAAGGGAGCAGGTACTGTGGCTTCCCATTTAATGCTTGGCAAATTCATGAGCAAATGTGAGACAGTCTGGCGTTCTCTTTCAGCCTGTGCAATATTTGTTCCTGAGAACGGTTGGGATTCAGAGAGCTGCTGGGTTTTCCATCATGGGTTTTGTTTTGTTTTTTTGGTGTGTGTGTTTTTTACACTGGACGACTGATACATGATTGCATCATTATATTTATCTTTGACTCCACGCACCCGCTTTCCATCCATTATGGACTGGTGCTGACATATGTAGTGCAATTGTTATTGCACATATAATTGCTTCTCGTATGATGTACATCTATATGAACTGAGGATTGATTTTTGTATGCTTATGTACATGATGACGTTTTGCATTGTGTGCTGTGGTCTTTATTACAACTTGCTGCATATTTTGTTTGAATCATATTCCTGCATTTGAGTATTGTCAATTACACAACAGATGGTTTTAGTTTTAGCAGGCACTTTTCAAATTAAGCAACGGCTTTCTGTCACCTTGGCTGAGGAGATAAATTCCCAAAGATCCTGGTAGGATCTTTCCTTCCAGCCTTTGAAGTCACCCAATGACTCTGTGCAACTCTAGTTCAGTGCAACTTACAGTGTTTTTTAAAAAGCAAAGAAAGCCAAACATTCCAAATTCCACAAGCAGGTAGTACCATTATTAGCACCAACCAAAATGTCACAAAATTGTGAGCAAGCTTTCAAATTCTCCAGAATTCTTCATCAGGCTGATTGTGTAGGAGAAAGGTGCCAAATTCAACAGTGGTAAGTGTAAATTCCTGGACTTAGATACCAAAATAAAAAAAAAAATCAAAGGCACAAGGATGGGGTGACAGAGAAAAGGCCTACAACTCCCAGCATGCCCCAGCCCCACCCCTTTTCTCTGTCTAAACATGCATAGGATTGCACCCTTAGTGAATTACAAGCTGAACATGAGCCAGCAGTGTGATGCAGCTCCTAAAAGAGTTAATGCAATTGTAGGCTGCATTAACAGCTGTATCATGTGCAGGTTATGAAATGTAACAGTGATAGATGCTGTCCTTCACTGGTCAGGCAGCGTCTGGAGTACTGTGTGCGGTACTGAATGACACATTTTACAAGGTCATTGACAAACTGAAACACATCCCAGAGAGGGCAGCAGAACAGTGAAGTGTCAGGAAACCAAGTTCTGCAAGGAATGGTTGAAGTACCTGGTATGTTATCCTGGAGAAGAGAAGATTAAAGGGATATAAAAATACCTCTCCTTGTAGTAGTAGTAGTGGGGGTCTTCAATTTCCCTGATATTTGTTGGGAGACAAATTCTGCAAAACATGGCCCCCCTCCCCAAAGTACTAGGGATGGCGGAGAATTTCTCCACGAATCTCGGGGAGGCCGAATGCCAACGCATTCGGCCCCCGAAATTGGCGGTGAAATTCTCCGCCCCCCCCGGGATGGGTCTTACCTCTCTCGAATGTCCCTCTCAGCGGCGGGTCCCAGCGGCGGTTTGGCGGCAGTTCGGCGGGGGCGGGGGTGGTGGCCGGTCTTCCGACCGGCCGCCACTGCTGCCATTACAAAATAAAGTAAAAAAAAAAAACACGTGATAGGCTACGTAACGATTTACGTAGCCTATGACGGCTAGATTTCCAAAGTCAGCCATGATAGGCTACGTAAATCGTTACGTAGCCTATCACGGGTGACTTTGAAAGAAAAAAAAAAGCGCATATGCAAATGGCGGCGCCCAATTTTAATAAACTCAGAACAATGATCAGTAAGGTCCCACGGCAAGCGACTCTAATGAGAAAAGGGGTCCAAGATGGGTGGGAGTTTTCAAAAAAGGAAATTCTCAAGGCACAATTACAAACAATTCCAAGACAACAGAAGAAGCCAACGTGGCTTCACTACAAGCTTATGTAGAGATGATCTGAAAACAAAAACAAAAAAGGACACATATAGGAAGTGGAAAGAAGGCCAAGCTACAAAGGAAGAGTACAGGCAGGTAGCACAGAATTGCAGGGATAGCATCAGGAAGGCTAAAGCTGGGAATGAACTGAGGTTAGCGAGGGATGCTAAAAGTAACAAAAAGGCTTTCTTCAGATATGTGCATAGTAAAAGACAGAGGAAAGAAATGGTGGTTCAACTGTTTGGTGAGGATGGTAAAATGATAACAGATGACAAAGAAAAGGCAGAAGTGCTCAGTTCCTCCTTTGGCTCAGTCTTCTCCCAAAAGAAGGTCTATGAGCTCCCTGGCAAAAGCGAAATACAGGCTGAAGGGACAGGATTGCAGCTTGAGATCGACAGGCATATGGTCAAGAAACACCTAATTACTTTGAATGAGTTCAGATCTCCAGGGCCAGATGAACTGCACCCTAAAGTAATAAAGGAACTGCCAGAAGAACTCTCAGAACCACTGTCTATTCTCTTTGAGAAATCATGGAGGACGGGGGAAGTGCCAGATGGCTGGAGGAGGGCTAATGTTGTCCCTATCTTCAAAAAGGGCAAAATGGAGGAACCTGGGAACTACAGACCAGTCAGTCTGACATCAATCCCTTGGGAAATCCTGGAGCAGATGATAAAGCAATCCATCTGTAAGCACCTTGAAAACAAGGCAGTGATGACTCGAAGCCAACATGGATTTATCAAGAACAAATCCTGCCAGACGAATCTGATCTCATTTTTAGATCAGGTAACCTCCCTTTCGGACTGTGGGAATGCTGTGGACATCATATACCTCAACTTCAGCAAAGCTTTCGACAAAGTGCCCCATGATCTCCTGATGAGCAAACTAGCTCAAAGTAGAGATGTCAGAGAAATCCGCTGCGGATTCAAATGAGGCTGGATTCTTTGGAATCCGCAGCGTATCGGGACCACTTACCTCTGCTCCAGGAGGACTGGAGGCAGAACGGCACTCGGCTGCTTCTTCCAGCCAGAGCTGTTCACCTCCTCCCTGTCCCTGCCGATTGCCTTTAAAAAAAGTCTTTAAAAAAAAACAACAGGCGATTGGGAGGATGTGCCCATAGACTTATACGCAAATAGAGTCATGAATCTTGCGTATAAGTCTATGTGTCCATAGGCTTATACACAAGATTCACCACTCTATTTTGCATATAAGTTTATGGGCACATCCTCCCGATTGCCATTAAAAAAAAAAATACATTTCTTTTAAAGGCAATAGACAGGGACAGGGAGGAGGCGAACAGCTCTGGCTGGCAGGAGGGAAGGTAAGTGCCCCCAAGCCAGTCCCCCCCCCAAAAAATCAGAGCAGAGTGGAACCACTCTGGAGGATTCTGGGGGGAGGAACGGATCGCCTCCCCCCCCCATGGATTCCCCACTGGAACAGACAGTGGGGAATCTGTACACCCTTAGCTCAAAGTTGGCTAGATGAAACAACTCTCAGGTAGATCCACAGTTGGCTACAGAATCGGACTCAAAGAGTGCTGATCAATGTGGCCTTCTCAACCTGGGGAGAGGTAACGAGCGGGGTGCTGCAGGGCTCAGTCCTGGGCCCAGTGCTCTTCAACATTTTTATTAATGGCTTGGAGGAGGAGGTGCAGGGAATGCTGATCAGATCTGCAGATGGCACAGAATTGTGCGGGATAGCTAATACTTTGGAAGACAGAAACAACATTCAAAGTGATCTTGATAGACTGGAGCACTGGGCAGAAAACAACAGAATGACATTTAATAGGGATAAATGCCAAGTTCTGCACCTAGGAAAAAGAAACCAAATGCACAGTTACAAGATGGGGGATACGTGGCTCAACAATGCTACAAGCGAGAAGGATCTTGGAATTGTTGTCGATCACAAGCTGAATATGAGCCAACAATGTGTTATGGCTGCAAAAAAGGCAAGTGCTATCTTGGGCTGCATTAATAGAAGCATAGCTTCCAAATCCCAGGAAGTACTAGTTCCCCTCTACTCAGCACTGGTTAGGCCTCATCTGGAGTACTGTGTCCAGTTCTGGGTGCCACATTTTAAGAAGGATGCAGATAGGGATGGCGGAGAATTTCTCCCCGAAACTTCGGGGGGCCGAGCGCCAACGTGTTCGGCCCACAGAAGAAGTTTCGGGGAGAAATTCTCCGCACCCCCCCGCACCCCCCCCCCCGGGACGGGACTTACCTTTCCCGAATGTCCCTCCCGGCGGCGGGTCCCGGCGGCGGTTCGTCGGGTCTTCGTCAGGGGCGGGGGTGGCAGCCGGTCTTTCGACCGGCCGCCACCGCCACCATTCCAATAAAAGTAAAAAAAAAACAACGCCCCCGTGATAGGCTACGTGACTATTAACATAGCCTATCACGGCTAGATTTGCAAAGTCAGCCGTGATAGGCTACGTAAATCGTCACGTAGCCTATCACGGGTGACTTTAAAAAAAAGAAAAGCGCGTACGGATAATGGCGGCCCCCATACGGAGCCGCCATTCCCGTTCCTTATTTGGTCTCTGTAGTCTACGTAAATCTTTACGCAGACTACGGCAAAAATAGCCCTTATTTTCGCCGTAGTCTGCGTAAATCTTTACGTAGACTACAGCAACCAAATAAGGAACGCGAATGGCGGCTCCCTATGGGGGCCGCCATTTGCGTACGTGCTTTTTTTTTTTTAAAGTCACCCGTGATAGGCTACATGACGATTTATGTAGCCTATCACGGCTGACTTTGCAGATCTAGCCGTGATAGGCTACGTGAATCGTCACGTAGCCTATCACGGAGGCATTTTTTTTTTTTTAACTTTTAATTTCGCGGCCGGGCGAGGCGAGGCGAGGCGAGGCGCCTCCTCCCCGGCCTGAATTTCGGCCGGGCGAGGCGGGAAGCCTCCCCCCCCAGGCCTGAACTTTGGGGGGAGAGCAGCGAAGCACCTCCCCCCCACCGCGAAAAGCTGCGAGACCAGGTAAGTGGCTTTCGTGCACTCCTAGATGCAGACAAGCTGGAGAGGGTTCAGAGGAGGGCAACAAAGATGATCAGGGGACTGGAAACAAAGCCCTATGAAGAGAGACTGAAAGAACTGGGCATGTTTAGCCTTGAGAAGAGAAGACTGAGGGGAGATAGGATAGCGCTCTTCAAGCACCTGAAAGGTTGTCACAGAGAGGAAGGCCAGGATCTCTTCTCGATCATCCCAGGGTGCAGGACAGAGAAAATGGGCTCAAGTGACAGGAAGCCAGATTCTGGCTGAACATCAGGAAAAACTTCCTGATGGTTACAGCAATACGACAATGGAACCGATTACCTGGGGAGGTGGTGGGCTCTCCCACACTGGAGGTGTCCAAGACGAGGCTGGACAGCCATCTGTCAGGGATGCTCCAACTTGGATTCCTGCATTGAGCAGGGGGTTGGACTCGATGGTCTTATAGGCCCCTTCCAACCCTACTATTCTATGATTCTATGATTCCTTTCTGTCCTGGATCTCTTTCCTCTCCGACTCCCTTTCCCTCCTTCCATTTCCCCTTCCTCATTTCCCTCAGAAACTCCAGCTGGGGGTTTGGTTTGCTCTCCCTTTCTGTGATGCTAACAGGGCTTCTCCCACACCCCCGCCACCCCACCAGCCACCCTTGTGATTGCCCTTATCCGGATGCCAACCCTCTCTCCTCTGTCCTCTCCCTTTCGCCCCTCGGCCCCTTCAGTCCATTTCTAGAGCTCCCGGGTTCTCCCCCCACCTCTTTTATTGTCCTCACTGCTTCTATGCTCCCTCCCTGCACAGCAGGCGGTGGCCTGCTCTTTGTCTCTCCCTCAGCATCTCTCCATCCTCTCCCTTCTCCTCCACCACCTTTCCCTCTCGGTGGGGGACGTAAATAGCTCCACTGTGGCCGGCCTCCCTGCCCAGGTTGCTACAGCGGGCCCCTGCCTCCCAGGTCGGTCTGCGGGCTCCTGGACTGGTCTGCTCATTACGAAGCCAGGTGCCGCAGCTTGCCGCCAGCCCAAGAGTGCCTTCTCGGCAGGGCGCACGACTCCCCTTCATCTTCAGACCCCTCTCTGGGCCGACAGTGTGAACTAGCTTTTAGCCCAGAGTGTCCAGGTGCTCGCTTTTCTGCAACTGTGGCGCTGCTTCCATTTCGACTCCTTCAGTGCAACAAGTCCTGCAGGTGGCTTTTGTTTCCACCTGCTTTCAGCACCAATTACTGTGGCGCTTTCTGAAGATGGCCCATTACACTCCTGAATCGTGCAGAGAGAGACTCAAGTGCCCTTGGGTGCTACGCTGGTTGGATGTTTTCGCTGGATTTGTTGGCCCAGCCTCAGGCCCAGTAAGCGCATGCATGCCACTTGTGAGGGCGTAAATTCGTGCTTCGGCACACTCCATCACACTCTGCTAATGCTCTGAGCATCCAGCCGAGGCTTTCCTCGCCTCTTCCCATGACCCTCGCTTTCATGGCAGCGCCTCTAGAGATTCACATACCACAGTCCTCCCAGTTGCATCGTAATGGCTCGTGGCTCATTGGGAACCGCAACAAAACGCCATCGTTAAGGTTACTAAATGCTCCAGCACAATCACAGCAAATGAAATGTGCGTCTGCGTTGGGAACCGTGGATAAGACTGTTCTGTAGCAAGCTGATTTATACCAAGACAGACACTGACCCGATGGTATAACCTACACCAGCCTTCCCCCACATGTTTTGGACTACAGTCCCCATAATCCCTGAACATTGGCTATGCTCGATGCGGCTGACAGATGATGTCGTCAGTGGAGGCTGTTGGCTCCGATGTCAGTGGGGTGGTGAATCTGCTCCGGGTTCCCGTCGGAATCAGTCAGAACTCTCAAGGAGCTACCTAACGTGCACAATCTGATTCTGACTGGTTCTGACTGAAATACACAGTGGATTCACCGCCCCACTGACATCGGAGCCACCAGCCTCCACTGGCTGCAGCACAAGACACCCGCACAGCACAATGCTGGCAATGGCCGAGCGCCTTCTCCCCTTCAGACGGGTCTCTTTCCCAGCCCTGCATGGAAATACCAGGGACTGAAACTGGTCCTTCGGTATCCAAAGTAGTGGCTCTGCCAGTGATCCACAGACTGTTCCCCAAAGGGGAAGCACCTCTCCATAGGATGCCAGAGCTCCCCACCAGCCTCCCATCTGTACTCGTTGCCGCTAGGTGGAGTGCCCACATCACTATGCATTACGCTGGCTGTCTATTCGCTAGCGGGCCGGGTTTAAGGTTTGGGTACTAGTGTATAAAGCCCTAAACAACTTGGGACCAGGATGCCTGAGAGAGCACCTTCTCCCCTATCAGCCCACCTGGTCACTGAGGTCATCAGAGGGCATGGTCCTGGTGATTCCGACGGACCTGTGTGGCCTGATCAGAGTCCACCCGGAGAAGAGCCTTCAGTGTGGTGGCCCCCTTTCTATGGAATTCTCTGCTTCTGGAGGTCAGGCAGGCGCCAACAGTGTGTTGTTTCCAGCACCTCCTGAAAGCATCTTTATTGCCTTCCTTGACTGACCAGCCAGGTTTTTTTATCAGTATTCTGTTTTTTTAAAAATAACAATTTTATCTTTTTATCTTTTATTGTTCACTGCTCCAGAATCTGTTTAGATGTGGAGTGGTATATAAATGCTGTAAATACATACATACATACATACATACATACATACGCTTCTATGCATTTCTCCTCAGTTGGTTCAGTGGGGCCTACTCCCAAATATGTATGGGATTGTGGAGTAATGCCTGAGAAATTGGTCCACCCTTCCTTCCTTCCTTCCTTCCTTCCTTCCTTCCTTCCTTCCTTCCTTCCTTCCTTCCCCCTTCCCCCTGCTTATCAGAATTCCCTCCATACACACATTAAGATAAAGCTGCAGGTTGTGGTTGTTTTCTTTCACTCTCTTTCTCTCTTCTTTTTATTATTTTTATTTTTATTTCTTTGAACTCTTCCCTCAACTTTTCCCACCAAGCCTGTTGAATTTTTAGTTTAGTTTAGTTTTTTGCTCCGTCTCCCAGGATATTTCTCTTTTTCCCTAAAGAACACCGTAGATGAAGAGGAGTTATTAGATTTTTTACCAAGCTGTGCTTTTATCTGCCGCCCGTGTGTCATCTCTGATTCTCATCCCCAACTTGAGAACACTGTTCTCTGTTGTGTGCATGCTTTGTTGTTGGTTTTAAAGGAAATTCAATTTTTAAGGAGGTGGCAGTAGAAAAGAGCTTCCTCTATCAAATTAATTGCATTACAACTGATCAGAAGCCACTGCAATATCTGGGGAGCGAGTGGCTGCTGAGACTGAATTCCAGAGAAATGTTCATTGTTCATTATTCTAATTCGATACTCCTTCTAATTCTCCACTTTCTTCCAGCCGGGCTGCAGGGCTGCATCTCTTCCCATCTGCCATCTTCCAGCTCAGAAAGATATAGAATTATAAAGTTGGAAGTGACCGTGGAGATCATCTAGTCCAGCCCCCTGCTCAATGCAGGCTCTGCAATGCAGGATGCAGCTGCAGCATCCTGAGAGAGGGCTGCCCACCCGCTGCTGACATGCGTCCAGCGAAGGTAGACCACCCACCACCTCCCAAGGCAGCACTTTGTTCCAGCGGAGGCTCCTGGCTCCGATGTCAGTGGGGCAGTGAATCCGCTCCAGGTTTCCGTCAGAGCCAGTCAGAACTCTAAAGGAGCTCTCCAGGGTGCAACGCAAGGGTCTGACTCTGTGGAGCACCTTGGAGGGCTCCTTTAGAGTTCTGTCTGAAACCCAGAGCGGATTTACTGCCCCACTGACATTGGAGCCACCAGCCTCCACTGGCCTGTTCCGCAGCCGAACAGCAGTCACCCTTCGGAAGTTTCTCCTGATGTTTAGCTGAAATCCGCTTCCTCCCATTTCCCCCCATTGGTCCTATTCCTGCCCTCCGGAGCAACGGGGAGCAAGTCGGTTCCATCTTCCGCATGGCAGCCTTTCAGATACTGGCCAGCGCTATCATGCCTCCCGTTCATCTCTTCTCCCAGATAAGCATTCCCAGGTCTTTCGACCGTTCCACACAGGATGGTTTCCAGAGCTCTTGGTCCTGTGCCAATTGCATAGAAGCTTATTTATTTATTTATTTATTTATTTATTTATTTACAGCATTTATATACCACTCCACATCTAAACAGATTCTGGAGCAGTGAACAATAAAAGATAAAATTGTTATTTAAAAAAAACCAGAATACTCCATAAGCAGAGAATTCCATAGAAAGGGGGCCACCACACTGAAGGCTCTTCTCCGGGGGGACTCCGATCAGTGACCAGGTGGGCTGATAGTGGAGAAGGCCATCTCCACCGCACCGAGTGGAAGTGGGGAGATCCCTTCCTGATGCCTCACTCCAGCTGCCGGTGTCCCTGGAGCTGCCTGGCCCGGCCCCCAGCCCCTGCAGCAGAACACGAGGCAAGCAGTGGCTGCCAGACGGAGGTCCAGGAGGTCCAGGCTCCTGCCATTGCTGGGTCAGGCTCAGCCCTGGGGCAAACCACCAGGGCAAATGTGTTCAGCAAAGTCGGCAGGCAAGCAGAGGGTCAGAGGCACAGTGCTGCATGTTGGGGGAGGCGGGAGGGGAGGCAGTCCGAAAGCGGCAGTCCAGGAGTCAGCAGCACAAGAGGCCGGTTCAAGGAGAAGCAAGGTCTCCAGTAGGGGAGGCTGGTGGCTCCGATTTCAGCGCAGTGATTGCATTCTGAGCTTCAGGCAGAACCAGTCAGAATGCTAAAGGAGCTACGCAAGGTGCTGAACCCATTTGAGGGACAGGGCTCGGCACACTGGACAGCTCCTTTGGAGCTCTGGCTAGTTCTAACCAAACCCCAGAATGGAAGCATTGCCCCACCGAAATCGGAGCCACCAGCCTCCACTGGTCTTAAGGTACTGGGAACTGAGATAAAGGTGCTGCTCCAGCAAACAGCAAGTCTCAGCTGAGACCGAGAGCTCAAACGAGCCCCACATCAGAGGGGCCCGAGGGAAGCCCTACTCTTGAAGAGGGCCCTACTCATGAGGCGTCCTTTACTCACGAGGAGCCCTCCTTTGCAAATGGGCACTCCTTCACATGGCGATTGTTTTGGCCTGCCTCTCGAGGCACCGACGCCACTCTTGGGGGCTAGGGGGTCGCTCAGGCCCCTCCTCAGTTCCCCTCTTCTTGTGGGGATGGACCCATGGCCATCTCTCCTGAGGTCCAGGCTCCTCCTAGTCCACTCCCCGATCTCCTGGCATGGACGGCTCCTCAGTGCTGTTTGTCTTCCGCAGTTCTAGGTCCTCCCCTAAAGATTCCTCCAGCAGGGTTATGATAGCTGGCAAAACAGGGATGAGGGGACGGGGCTTCCTGGGAGCCAGAAATAAACCACCCTTCCTTTTGCGGGGGGGGGGGCAGACAGGAGAAGAGGGAGCAGTGGCAGTGGTGGCTGGGGCAGCTGGGCAGCCCAGGGCCTCCCGACAGAGAGGATCCCCACACTCATGTGACCCCAGCAGGTGGATGGCACTGTGCCCATCCTGCGCTGCCCTGCTAGGAACGCAGCTGCCACTCCCAGTTGCCCCCACTGTCTCTGCCCAGCAAAGCAGTCAAGGGAGCAGCTGTCTGGCGCCTCTTTGCGGGCCCCGAGTAGATGCTCCGTTCCAATGCTGCTTTTTTGGTTGCCCTTCTTCTTTTGACCTCTGGGTAGGGGTGCACGAAAGCCACTTACCTGGTCTCGCAGCTTGCTTCACGGTGTGGGGGAGGCACTTCGCTGCTCCCCCCAAAGTTCAGGCCGGGCGGGGGAGGCTTCCCCTCTCGCCCGGCCAAAATTCAGGCCGGGGAGGAGGCGCCTCGCCTCGCCCGGCCGCGAAATAAAAAGTTTTTAAAAAAAAACGCCCCCGTGATAGGCTACGTGACGATTTACGTAGCCTATCACGGCTAGATCTGCAAAGTCAGCCGTGATAGGCTATGTTAATAGGCTACGAAACTACTTCGGGGGGCCGAATACGTTGGCACTCGGCCCCCCGAAGTTTCGGGGAGAAATTCTCCCCCATCCCTACTTCTGGGGCAAATGACAAAATTGCCCCTTGGTATCTTTGTTGCCCCGCAGGCAACTAATGCAGGCTGCACTTGCAGGGGGTTGAGAGAGAAAAATAGTGCCGCTCTTGCAGGCGGGAGTCCGAAGTTTCACCCCAATAAAATGTTGCCACCCTGGCGCAAGGCACCCCCTGCCAGGGAGGCCCTGACAAGCGCCCCTTAACAGCCATCGCGGGTGGCCCTTCCTGGACTCCGAACTTCCACTGAAATGATATTTATTTAGTAGCAAATTCTGAAGCTCTTCCTTGGGTGAAACCTCCCATCCCAGGATCTTCAAGAGAAGGAAAATGAGTTTTGATATGCAACGTTTCCTGGGTAGAAGGAAGAGAAGGACACAGACTTGCCTACGTAGCCCTGGAGTTTCTGCTGAAGCAAATTGTCGAGGCTGATCCGTGGGCAAAAGATCTGAAGGTTCTTCTCTGCCCTACAGCCCTCATTGTGAAGGTAAGACTGGAGGGTGCGGGGGGCTGCTAGCTGTGGTGATTCGGGTAGGGCAAAGGTCTGTGGTTCGACAAATGCTCAGTGGCATGCTCAGTATTATGTGACATACTCCAGGGCCAGGTCAAAGTGGGCTGGGAAGGCTTGCAATTGGGGAGGCAGGTGGTGGTAGAGTTCAAAGCCAAGCTCATGATCCACACAATGACAGGCAAGGCTGGAGAGTAGGGATGTCAGAGAATTCTGCGACGGATCTCGGTGAAGCCGAGTGCCAGTGCATTGGGCCCCCCAAAATCCATTGCGGAATGAAGCCCCCGCCCCCCCAACCCACAAAAGGCGCACGAGACGAAGTCCCCGCCACCCCCACCCCACGAAAGGCGCGCGAAACGGAGCACTTACCTGCTCCCGTCTGCGCTGCTTTGCGAATGGCAGCCGTCCTGCAGCCTCCATTCGCTTTGTCTTCATAGCCGTGATAGGCTACGTATATACTTACGTAGCCTATCACGGCTAATGCAGGGACGCCATTTGCATCCCTGCGGAGGCCGTGATAGGCTACGTAAGTATTTACGTAGGCTATCATGGCAGGGGGGAAGAAACCCCAGCGTACGCAAATGGCGGCGGCTACTGCCATTTGCAAACACTGGGGTTTTTTCCCCCTGCCGTGATAGGCTACAAAAGTATTTACGTAGCCTATCACGGCTCAATACAGCCATTTGCATTCCTGCAGGGCTGCCCAGTGGCCGGATGTCCGGCTGCGGGCGGCTGGAGCCAGCTGGCGGCTCAGTGGCTTGGCCGCGGAGCAGAGCCAGCCGGGCAGGATTCCGGGGGGGGAGGACAGGATCGCCTCCCCCCCCATCGAGGATTCCAGGGGGAGGGACGGAGCACCTCCCCCCCACCGCAGATTGCCCAGTAGGGATGGCAGAGAATTCCGCCACGGATCTCGGTGAGGCCGAATGCCAGTGCATTCGGCCCCCCGAACTCCATGTCGGAACGGCCTGCCACCCCTTGCCCCCCCGCGGATCCCCCCCGGGACATGACTTACCTGGGGCGGATCTTCTGGGCGGCGGCGGCTCCGGCGGCCGGTCTTCCGACCGGCTGCCGCTGCCGCCATTGCAGTGTTAAAAAATAAAAAAGTGATAGGCTACGTCAATCTTTATGTAGCCTATCACGTCTGACTTTAAAACAAAAAAGCGCGCGTACACAAATGGCGGCGGCTACAGCCGCCGCCATTTGCGTTCCTTATTTTGGCCTGTCTTTGTCTACGTAAATATTTACGTAGACTAAGACGGCGAAAATAAGGGGGAACACATTTAGCGTCTGCTACGCTATTTGCGTTCCCCTTATTTTCTCCGTCTTAGTCTACGTAAATATTTACGTAGACTAAGACAGGCCAAAATAAGGAACGCAAATGGCGGCGGCCATAGCCACCACCATTTGCATACACACATGATTTTTGTTTTTTTAAGTCAGGCGTGATAGGCTACGTAAAGATTTACATAGCCTATCACGGCTGACTACAGGGACGCAAACGGCGCCGGCTACGGCCACTGCCATTTGCATCCCTGCTAGCCAGCGGCCGGATGTCCGGCTGCTGGCGGAGCCGGCTGGCGGCTCTGTGGAATCCCCGCAGAGCAGAGCCGGCCGGCCGGCCAGGATTCCGGGGGGGAGGCGCAGAGCGCCTCCCCCCCCGCCAGTGGAACCCAACGGAGACAGGTAAGGGCAATTTCGTACATCCTTATTGCCCGGCGCGGAGCCAGGTAGGTGTTTCGTACATCCCTACTGGAGAGAATAGGGCCATTTCCCTATTGCTCACAAACCATGCAAGCATGCCCTGTTTGTAAAGATGTACGAAAGTCACTTACCTTTTTCCGGATTGTGTTCGTGGCGGGGGAGGCACTCCGTCCATCCCCCCAGAATCCTCAATGGGGGGGAGGCGATCCAGTCCTCCCCCCCGGAATCCTGCCCGGCCAGCTCTGCTCCGCCGCCGCTCCACGGAGCAGCCAGCCAGGGCCATCCTCAGCCGGATTTCCGGCCGCGGACTGGCTGGTGCAGACACTAATGGCAGCTGCCATAGCGGCCGCCATTTGCGTCCAGCGAGGCAGCTGTGATAGGCTATGTAAGTCTTTACGTAGCCTATCACGGCTGGGCAAAACAAAAAAAAACCAAAAAAACCAGCGTACGCTAATAGCAGTGGCTACAGCGGCCGCCATTTGCGTTCCCTATTTTTCGCCGTTCTAGCCTACGTAAATATTTACATAGGCAATTACAACGAAAAAAAGGGAACCGCAAATAGCGTAGTGGGCGCTATTTGCGTTACTTTTTTTTCATCGTAAAAGCCTATGTAAATATTTACGTAAGATAAAATGGCAAGGAGAAAAAAAATGCAAATAGCGCCCACTACGCTATTTGCGGTTCCCTTTTTTTTCGCCATAATTGCCTACGTAAATATTTACATAGGCTAGAATGGCGAAAAATAGGGAATGCAAAATGGTGGCTACCGTAGCTGCCGCCATTTGCGTACGGTGGTTTTTTTGGGGGGGTGTTAGCCATGATAGCTGCCACCGCCGCTGCTGGAGCTGCCGCCGCCGCCCCAGGTAAGTTCCATCCCGGGGGATTCCATGGGGGGGGGCAGGAGGCCGTTCCACTACAGATTCCGGGGGGGCAGATTCTTTAGAATCCAGCCTCACTGGAATCCGTGGCGGAATTCTCTGCCATCCCTACCTGTTTGATGCTCCAAATGCAAGCACGTGTCTGCCAAAAATATTTGCAAATTGTCAAACAGGTGCTCACATTTGTCTCGTACCCGATTCCACGTGATTCCAGGAAACACAAATTTCCTAATCTGCACAGATTTCCTCAGTAGACTTAATCAGCCCTGCTTTAGCTTATGGAGCTAAATAAATAGATATATTCATGAAAAAATGATGTCAAAAATGCATTATACTAGGAAAGATTATTGCAAACATGTGTATGTTAGGCAAATTTTCATACAAAAATGTGTGTGTTAGGAGAAATGCACACACAAAAAATGCATTTAAATCTTCGTGTGAACTTCAAAACAAAATCTCAAAGTTCAAGATTAACTGAATTTATGACTGAAAAAAAAATGAGAGAGAAGCCAAGATCGACAGATATACCCACAATTCCTTCCTCCAACTCAGTTCCCTGTTGGTGAAGAGAATATGTTTTTATTAATTTTTTATTCTGTTTATTTTTCAATTTATTATCCAAGGAGCTCAGAGTGACATGCAAAATCCTCCCTGTCACCATTTTATCCTCCCAACAAACCTGTGAGGTGAGGTTGGGCTGGGAGGCAGTAACTGTGACCTTTGGGCCTGAGTGGGGATTTGAACCCAGGACCCTGCAGGCACTCAAAGCACTGCACCAGGCCTTCTCTTTGGCTGCTTTAGGGAACGGACTCTTGACCTGCAGGCCTTCCACTTCGATGTGCCTGAGAATATAGTAGTGGGGGCTGGGGGCTCCGATGTCAGTGGTGCAGTGAATCCGCTCCAGGCTTCAGTCAGACATCATCAGAGCCACCAGCCTCCACTGGAATCGCATGTTCTTCAGAACTTGGCAGCGTGGACAACAGCAGCAGGAATTGCTTCGGGCCGGCTCATGTTGTGAAGTGGCAGGGGCCCTTTGGCAACCCAAGGCATGGGTCTGGATGTTCAAAAGAGGATCAAGGACTGAACATGGTCCAGATCTTCCTCCAAGTAGAAACTGCAGCAAAATCTCCATGAAACGTAAGATCAGGCTGTGCATGCGTAAGTACAAAACAAGTTTGAGTCTCTCGCTTTACAAAGGAACGTGATTTTGGTCATTTATACCTTATTTCTGCAAAACAGTGAATAAACATTGCTCTGTATTTTGTGTCAGGAGGTGGCAGGGGGGAGATCCAGCAGACAGACAGATTCACAAGTGCAAACCAGGGGACAGAACCCTAGCTTTCCTGCCAGAGTTACCAGGAAGCCTAATCTAAAGCCTGTTGCAAGTGACAAGAGGGCACAATCCCATAGAATTGCCTTGTACAGAAGAAGGGGACTGTACACACACACACACTCACACACACACACACACGAGAAATCAATGTTACTACACTCTTCTCGCCTTCCTCAAAATGCCAGGCTGCTTTAGAAATCTTTGCACCTTTAGCCTGAAGATCTGGAGGGGGGGGATGCACGTTCAGCTGAACACATAAATGTGCAAAGTTCTCTAAGGCAGGCGAACACATGGGGACATTGGGGGAGGGGTTTGCGTGTGCACCCACACCCCAGTTTGGGCCTACTTGTGTGGCAGGTGAACACAATTTCTGAGTTCCCAATGGAATGCGCAATCTCCATTTGCCTGTGCCGCGGCAGCGAATGGAAGCCCAGCGACATTAAAATCAAATCTCCGGAGATGCTGGAGTGAAACATCTGAGGTCATCAAAGCCTTTCAAAGAAGAGATGCTGGTTGATCCTGAAAGAAAGGGCAGAAGAAGAATGGGGATATTTCTGTCTTTCTCTACATGAAATGCTACAGTTGTTCACCTTGACACAAGATAACCTTTCTTTTCCTATTACAGCACATCTACCAAGAACAGCAGCCACAATGGGGGAGGAAGCAGAGTGACTGGGCTGTAAATGCTGCTCTCTCCCCAGTGCCTTGGAATTCTTTGCATCAATGAATGAAATCTCATATCCTCTCATATGGGACAGAGCCTTCTCAGTGGCGGCCCCTCCATTATGGAATTCCCTCCCTTGCCGGGGGGAGGGCAGTAGCCCCTATGTTGTTGAGTTTTAGACAACAACCAAAAGCGTATTTGTTCACCCGGACTTTTGAGCCCTGGGACCTCGTTGCTCAAAGAGTTGTGCTGTGGTTTTTTGTTTTGTTGTTGAAAATTTTATTCTGTATAAATGATTGCTTTTAATCATGATAGGCCCTACCCTGGGCTCTCTGGGGAGGAAGGGCAAAATAAAAATAAAAACAACACCACCTGTTCACCCACACATACGCCTAGATCTGAGCTGCAGCGCTTACGGAATGCAAAGTTGGAATTTCGTTCCCTGCCTTTAGGAGAAGACCGTGAGCTGTTATAGCAAGAGCCCATGGAGGAAATGTTGTACTCGGACTGGGGAACCTGGGTTCAAATCCTCATTCTCTTGTGAGCTCACCTTTGGCTACTTGCCTACTTGCCATCTCTAGGCCCAACCTACCTCACAGGCTCAGCGTGAGGAATAAAGGGGCAGCGTATGTATGCTTCCCCGTGCTCTGCACTCCTTTGCAGCCTTGCCCTCAGCATCCCAACAGAGCTGACACCCAGAGAAGGTTGCGAAGGTCTCTTCCTGCTGTGAGATGTCTCCTTTATCCATCTGAATTGCTCCCAGTGGCCAGTGTTCCTCACCCCTCCATACAGGATGGGCTGCAGATTTGAGGTGGGGCAGCACAGGGCCCCCTTGCAGGCCCCCTCAACAGACAAGCTACAGAAAGCTGTGGCGCTGTGATCTGCCCTGGGTACCTCTGAGCTGCCTCTCACTTTAATTGCCCACAGTGCTCCAGACAGAATATGCCCCGAGGCATTCTGGGTGATTGAAATGGCAGCCTTCCAGTGGGAGCGGATTAAAAAAATATATTTTTCTTTTTACCCCTCTAGAAATAAAAGCCCCTCTGCAGAATTTCCTCCCCATTTTCGTCTCCATTTTTTTCGTGGCAGTCGCCGTCCCTCTCTCCTCAGATCCTGCGCACAACGCTCTAGAATGTGCTAGGCATGGGTCACGGTGGAGAATGCAACGTGGCTGACAACACAGGTGACCCTGTTGCCACGTGCAGTGGCAGCACAAAACAAGCCAAAACAAAAACAGGGAAAGGAGACCAGCTGTGCTGCCCCTCCGTGCTGCAAACAGCCCTGCCTGTGAGAAACTGCGAGAGACGTCTCCCTCTGCCCTTTCTTTCTTTCTTTCTTTCTTTCAGGAGAAATGTCTCCCTCTGGAGAAATTTCATGAAATGGGCCCCCCAGTTTCTCCACCCACAAATAGGGTGGAGCATTTTGAGAGGCCATTTGCGCACAGCTCTAGAGCAAGCGTCCTACCAGCTCCATGGGGGCACAGGGCCTGTATATCGCCCACACAAATGCATGGGCACCATCAGTAATAACATCTTGGGGGAGGCAGTTCAGAGCGTAATTCCATACACGTCTATTCAGAAGTAGGGATGGGGACAAATTAATTAAGCTTGCATTTTAGTGCAAACTTACCCCATTTTACTAGGGGTGTACGAAACCCCACTTATCTGGCTCCGCTGGGGTCCGCGGGAGGGGGAGGCGATCCATTCCTCCCCCCGGAATCCTTGACGGGGGGGAGGCAATCTGGTCCTCCCCCCTGGAATCCTGTCTGGCCAGCTCCGCTTTGCGGAGCCACCAGCCGAGCTGATCTGCAGCAGGGCCTCCATCCTCCCAGGCTGTTGCGGACGCAAATGCCGTCCTGCATAGGGGACACCATTTGCGTCCCTACGCTAGCCCGTGATAGGCTACATAAATATTTACATAGCCTATCACAGCTAAAGCGGGGACACAAATGGTGTAGGGGATGCCATTTGCGTCCCTGCTTTAGCCGTGATGAGTTAAATAAATATATACGTAGCCCATCACAGGCTAGCGTAGGGACGCAAATGGCAGCCACTACGACGGCCACCATTTGCTGCCGCAGGAGCCTGGCAGCAGCCAGAGCCACTGTTGCCACCGCTGCTTCATCCACCACCGCTGCTGCCACATCGGCTGCCACCACCACATCCTCCACCAGGTAGGTCCGTCCCGGGGGGATTCCGAGGGGTAGCGGGGTGGGGGAGGCTGTTCCACCACAGACTCCGGGGGTGGCAGATTCTAAAGAATCTGGCCTCACTGGGGTCTATGGCGGAATTCTCTGACATCCCTAAATTTTACACTTTTGAACCAATACCTGAACTGAAACGCAGTTATTCTTCAAAATCCACACTTTTGCAGACTTCCTGAATTTCCCTCCATCTGGTTCCTTCCAGCTCCCTTTCTTGCAGCTTCTGCCAGCGAACTCAACCCACAACTCTTGTGTCCTTTGAAGTAGCAGCTTATGGCAAAGGCCTTTGATCCAGTGTTCGATTACTAGAGGGAGACGGAGGACCAAACATCTGGGCGTGTACTCCAAGTGGGATCACTAACACAGAGCATCCTCAGCACACTTCCACCAGCCCCACTGCTGAAGGATTAATTAAATGGTTGTGAAGCTCTGCCATGGTTCCTCCTTTTGAGTAAACCAGCCATGAGAAAAACACAGCTTTCTGGCTCCAGTGACAAATTGTCTTGTTGCCTTTGACAAGACTTTGCTATTGATTTTTCCAGACGTCTAATGAACACTGTGGTGCCCCCCACTACTGCACAGCAGACCTTGTGCTTACCGATACATTGCCGGCCAAGCAGACAGGCCTTTAATCAACTTCCCTCGTGGAATCTAAAATGCCCGTTTTTCTGGAATTTGGCTGGTAAGAATAGTGATGGGCAAACGTGCCCCAACAGAAATCGTAATTTGCTCCCCAGGTTCCAAATTCCTCTGTCTAATCTCCTTGAAAGTTCTCCATTATTCCAAGTTCTCATTTTGTATGGGTGGATTGCTACAGAAACACAGCTTTCCTCCTTGCCAGCCAGCCAGCATTCCCCCATTACATCTCTCCTCTCCCAGCCTCCTCTTCCTTGAAACTAGGGATGTATGAAAGTCACTTACCTTTTTGACGGGGTGATTCGTGGGGGGGGAGGCACACCACACCTTCCCCCAAAATCCTAATCTGGCCGGCTCTGCTCCGCGGACATTCCGCCGAGCCGCCGGCCAGGGCCGCCCGCAGCCAGACATCCAGCCGCTGGGCAGCCTTCAGGGGGAAAAAAAAACAGCGTACACAAATGGCGGCGGCTACAGAGGCTGCCATTTGCGTTCCCTTTTTTCGCTATTTTAGCCTACGTAAATATTTACGTAAGCTATTACGGCGAAAAAAAGGGGTATGCAAATAGCGCCCACTATGCTATTTGCGTTACCCTTTTTTTTGCCGTAATAGCTTACGAAAATATTTACATAGGCTAAAACAGTGAAAAAAAGGGAACACAAATGGCGGCCGCCATAGCTGCCGCCATTTGCATATGCTGTTGTGTTTTTTTAGCTTGCTGTGATAGGCTACATAAGTATTTACGTATGGTGGCTGCCATTTGTGTGGCTGCCTTTGCCGTGATAGGCTATGTAAATACTTATGTAGCCTATCATGGCAGCCTGGCCGGACGCAAATGGCAGCTGCTACCGTGGCCACTATTTGAGTCCGCAGCAGCTGGCCGAGAGACCAGCTGCCGCTGCCAGAGCTGCTGCCGGAGCCACCGCCGCCGGAACATCCGCCCCAGGTAAGCTTTGTCCCGGGGGGGATTCCGCAGGGGGGCAGGGGGTGGGAGGCCATTCCGCCATGGGTTTCGGGGGGCCGAATGCCAGTGAGGCATTCAGTGAGGCATTCGGCCTCACTGAAATCCGTGGCGGAATTCTCCGCCATCCCTACTTGAAATGTCACGTGCCCATGCTCCTTGCAAGCAAAGCTGTCTTCAGAGATGGGGTTCCAATCTAACAAGCACTTCCTGGAATGGTCATGTAGCCACATGACCATTCCAGGAAGAGCTGGTTGGGCTGAAATGCCATTTTCCTTTTGCAGAGGAGACAGGCACTCTGCTGCAAGCATGAAAGGAGGTTTTCTAAAGCACTAAGAACTTTAGAAAAGTTCCTTTGGGGCTGAAAGGATGCAGAGAAAAAAGTCATGCAGGCCATGCAGGTGCTCATAATTAGGGATGGCATGGGCACCCAATTCCATCCGGGAATCTGGCGGAACCTCCCCACACACACTCCTGAGTGCCACTTGTCGAACCCCTGCCCCAGCTTGCCCCCTGCCTGCACTTGGAGAGCAGCCTGCACTCACCTCGACGCCTCATCGAGCTCCGTGGTCGCCATTTTTTGAAAAATAAAATGGCGATTGCAAAAATGTGCATATTTGCGTATGTGCAAAAATGCACATTTTTGTGAATGCACATATTCACACATATGCAAATATGTGCAATTTTGCTATCGCCATTTTATTTTTCAAAAAATGGCAACCACAGAGTTTGCCAAGGCTGCGGGGGTGAGTGCAGGCTGCTCACCAAGCTCGGGAGGGACTCATGCATGGTCTGGGGACTGGCAAGAGGGGGCAGGGGCTGGGCGGGCGCCCGCAGAACCCAGATGGGGGTGGGTTTGCACATGCCTACTCATAATCATTCTTGATTTGAATAATGAAGTTAGTCGGATAGCCATCCAAGATGTGAGCATCATGAACATGACAGATTCAACTTATGTGCTCCCTAATTCTGAGCTTTGCCAGCATCGCTAGGCAAGACGAGAGCTAAAACCTATCCTTCTTTTGCTGATATCAGTTAACATGGCTCTTCTTCCCAAGGGCTGCGAGGCTGAGGGAATGGTTGCACTTAGGGATGTGTGAGGGATTTGTCTGTTGCACATTTCCATATGAACTGTCCCGATCCACATGTCCGGGTCTAATGTGCAGATTTGGAACACACATCTCTGAATTTTGTGGCACAGTTTGTGGCTCAAATAAAATGTACCAAAACGTGCAAACATATATTTATTTTAGGATAAAATACATTTAGAAATGTGTGTATCGTGAGCAAATACATTCAAAATACATAATTTAATATACATTTAAATACAGGTTTAAAAAATTCAGATTAATACGCAGATGACTTGTCAAAACACATGTGAAACTGACACAGCCAGAACAAGGCTGACCTGACCATTGCTAGCGGCAATGCCTTGGAAGGAAAAGGTAAGATACCTGTGTCTCAGGCCCAGTTCGGGCATTTGGGTATGAACAGGGATACTTCTGAAAGTACCAGATGCTATCCACAGTTTGCCTTTGTATCCCATCTACATTAGCAATGTGCATGTATGCACTGATAAACACTGCAGTAAAGCAACACTGGCATGATTGTGTACAGAGTAGTAACAAGATTCTTTGAGTGTGGTGTTTTAACAATGGGCAGGAATCCAGGTCTGCACCAATAAAACACTGAAGAAAAAGAAGGATTTCATGAAGATGGCTTTTTTCTGTTTTTTTACCAGTACAGATGAACAATAAAGGAACAGAATGGAGGGAAACCTGATCAGAACCTGCTCATCTCTTGAAGTACCTTTCTGGGGAGCTTGTCATATCTTAGTGCTACAGGGGTGAGAGATGTTGAACCCATCAAGGCTGTGAATGTACAGAAGCTCAACCCCCATTGCATTCGGTCACCCAAATACTGTGACTTATCTATTATTGCCCATCAGTCAGAGGCAACAACAGCCATGGACTGAGGACCACAAGATCCGTCCCCATCTCCTGCTTAGAGATGGTGGAGGGATTTAGTCAGTTTGCATCCTAATATGAACTAACCTAATTTTGCATTTTCAAACCAATATGGGAACTGAAACTCCTTTACCCTTTAATATTCACTCTTCTCTAAAAAAAGAAAAAGAAAAGTGTCTATTAGGGGAACGTGCACACAAAACATATGTGTTAGTGAAAACAGCATTCAAAAGGCATTATATTAGGACAGTGTCTTGCAAAAATGTATGCGTAAGGAGAAATGAACACAAAAATGTGTGCAAATTTCATGCAAACATTAAAAAAAACCTCAAAGTTTAGGATGAACCAAACTTCAAACTGGAGAAATGAGAAACTGAGAGAAACCAAAATGGACCGATTTGCACTCCTGATGTCAAGGGAACATTTTGTGCAAAGACAGGCATGATAAAGGACAAAGAAGGCAGGGACCTAACAGAAGCAGATGAGATTAAGAAGAGGTGGAAGAATACACAGAAGAACTATACAGGAGAAGATCTTAATGTCCCTGATAGCCATGATAGTGTGGTCTCTGAACTTGAGCCGGACATCCTCGAGAGTATGTCAAGTGGGCCTTAGGAAGCATTAGGGATGGCGGAGAATTTCTCCCCGAAACTTCGGGGGGCCGAGCGCCAACGTGTTCGGCCCCCCGAACAAGTTTCGGGGAGAAATCCTCCGCCCCCCCCGCCCCCCGCCCCCCCGGGACGGGACTTACCTTCCCTGAATGTCCCTCCCGGCGGCGGGTCCGGCTGGCGGTTCGTCCAGTGTTCGAGCGGGGCGGGAGCGGCAGCCGGTCTTTCGACCGGCTGCCGCTCCCGCCATTGCAATGAAAGAAAGAAAAAAAACACGTCCCCTGATAGGCTACGTGACGATTCACGTAGCCTATCACGGCAAGATTTGCAAAGTCAGCCGTGATAGGCTACGTGAATCGTCACGTAGCCTATCACGGGTGACTTTAAAAAAAAAAAAAAAAGCGCGTACGCGAATGGCGGCCCCCATAGGGAGCCGCCATTTGCGTTCCTTATTTAGTCGCTGTAGTCTACGTCAATGTTTACATAGACTACGGCGAAAATAAGGGCAACGCTATTTGCATTGCCCTTATTTTCGCCGTAGTCTACGTAAACATTGACATAGACTACAGCAACTAAATAAGGAACGCGAATGGCGGCTCCCTATGGGGGCCGCCATTCGCATACGTGCTTTTTTTTTTTAAAGTCACCCGTGATAGGCTACGTGACGATTCACGTAGCCTATCACGGCTGACTTTGCAGATCTAGCCGTGATAGGCTACGTGAATCGTCACGTAGCCTATCAGGGGACGTGTTTGTTTGTTTTTTTTTACTTTCGTGTTCGTGGCCGGGCGAGGCGGGAAGCCTCCTCCCCGGCCTGAATTTTGGCCGGGCGAGGCAGGAAGCCTCCCCCCCCGGCCTGAATTTCGGCCGGGCGAGGCGGGAAGCCTCCCCCCCCGGCCTGAACTTCGCGGGGGGAGCAGCGAAGCGCTCCCCCCCACCGCAAAAAAGCTGCGAGAAAAGGTAAGTGACTTTCGTTCACCCCTAGGAAGCATTAGTAACAACAAAGCTAGCGGAGATGACAGTATTCCAGCTGAGCTATTTAAAATCCTAAAAGATGATGCTGTTCAAGTGCTGCACTCAATATGCCAACAAATTTGGAACACTCAACAATGGCCTCAAGACTGGAAAAGATCAGTTTACATTCCAATTCCAAAGAAGGGCAACACCAAAGAGAGTTCAAACTACCGTACAATTGCGCTCATTTCACATGCCAGCAAGGTTATGCTCAAAATCCTACAAGCTAGGCTTCAGCAGTATGTGAACCGAGAACTACCAGAAGTACAAGCTGGGTTCCGAAGAGGCAGAGGAACTAGAGAGCAAATCGCCAACATTCACTGGATCATGGAGAAAGCAAGACAATTCCAGAAAAACGTCTATTTCTGCTTCATTGACTACGCTAAAGCCTTTGATTGTGTGGATCACAACAAACTGTGGCAAATTCTGAAAGAGATGGGAGTACCAGACCACCTTACCCGTCTCCTGAGAAACCTGTACGAGGGCCAAGAAGCAACAGTAAGAACCGGGCATGGAACAACCAATTGGTTCAAAATTGGGAAAGGAGTACGACAAGGCTGCATATTGTCATCGCCCTGCTTATTTAACTGATATGCAGAGTACATCATGAGAAACGCCGGGTTGGATGAATCACAGGTCGGAATTAAGATTGCCGGGAGAATTATCAACAACCTCAGATACGCAGACGATACCACCTTAATGGCAGAAAGCAAAGAGGATCTAAAGTACCTCTTGTTGAGGGTGAAAGGGGTGAGTGCAAAAGCTGGTTTGAAACTCAACATTAAGAAAAGAAGATCATGGCATCTGGCCCCATCACTTCCTGGCATATGGAAGGGGAAGAAATGGAAGCAGTGACAGATTTTATTTTCTTGGGCTCCAAGATCACTGCAGACGGTGACTGTAGCCATGAAATTCAAAGACGCTTGCTCCTTGGGAGGAAAGCTATGGCAAACCTAGACAGCATAGTAAGAAGCAGAGACATCACCTTGCCGACAAAGATTTGTGTAATCAAAGCTATGGTTTTCCCAGTAGCAACGAATGGCTGTGAGAGCTGGACTCTAAGGAAGGCTGAGCGCCGAAGAATTGATGCCTTCGAACTGTGGTGCTGGAGAAGACTCTTACGAGTCCCCTGGACTGCAAGGAGGTCAAATCAGCCAATCCTAAAGGAAATCAACCCTGAGTGCTCATTGGAAGGACAGATACTGAAGCTGAAGCTCAAATATTTTGGCCACGTAATGCGAAGAGAAAACTCACTGGAAAAGACCCTGATGGGAAAGACTGAGGGCAGAGGATGAGATGGCTAGATAGTATCACCGATGCAATGAATATGAACTTGAGCACGCTCCGGGAGAGAGCGGAGTACAGGAAGGCCTGGCGTGCTATGGTCCATCATGGTCACGAAGAGTCGGACACGACTTAATGACTGAACAACAACTGTGAAAGTCCAGACTCAAACCCCGGACTGTGAGCCTTCCAGCAGCGGCAACATTAGAACACACACACACACACACACACACACACGGTGGAGGCACAGAAAAGGCAAAGTGCATTTCCGCATGTGTGCGTGTGTGTTCAGGGAAGCGATATCCCCAGTTAGTTTTCTGAAAGAGAAATAATAGCAGTCTACATTTCACTTTAACACTCCCGTCCAAACATGCTTTTTGTGAAGCGAGTCCTATTGATTTTGAGGGCGTTGACGGTAAGGAAGCTTGAGCCGGCACCCCTACACTCATTTGCCATTTATGATTTACAGATCATTTGTATGTGGAAAAACCTTTCCCTTCAAGGATCACGGGAGGTTGGGTGACCTGCTTGTGAGGAGGGGGGGTGCATTTGCCCCCTTCACCTCCTCTGTTTCTGCCTAGGATGAGGTAGCCATCTCCATGGGAACTGGGGCTGGTGTCACTCCTTTCTTCCACCTCCCAGCCCTGCTGGGGAGGAACCGCAGCTCAGCAGCAGAGAGTGTCATTTGTTTGCATGCAGAAAGTCCCTGGTCCAATCAGTGGCGCCTCCTGTTCAAAGGATCGGGCAGGAGGGTGATGGGGAAAGGCCCTTCTCAGCCTGGAAAGAGGGGTGCCTCTCCCAAGCAGCAGGGTGAAGCAACCTGCTTCAGATGGCACCATGGGGAGGCAGGGGACAGATCAAGACAGGAGCTGGTGTCTGGATGGTCCAGCAGCACTTTCTGAAGTGTTGGCCCCTGCAGGGAAGGGGCGTCACTTGCAGGGGGTCCAGACAGTGTTGCCTTCCATTTGTAGCCCTCTTGTGGTTTCCCAGTGCTTCCACCATCTTTTTTATTACCAGAAAAATAATCCATTCAGGAGGAAAAGATGGAATAGCCTGCTAGGGCTGACATCCAGGGCAGGCATGGTCACTGCCTTGAGAGGGCTTCTGCAATGAAAGGTGGCTTAGAAATCAAAGAATCATAAGGTTGGAAGGGGCCTACAAGGCCATCAAGTCCAACCCCCTGCTCACTGCAGAAATCCAAGTCAGAGCATCCATGACAGATGGCTGTCCAGCGTGGTCTTCAATTCCTCCAGTGTCAGAGAGCCCACCACCTCCCTAGGGAATTGGTTCCATTCTCGTATTGCTTTAACAATCAGGGAGTTTCTCCTGATGTTCAGCCGGAATCTGGCTTCCTGTAACTTGAGCCCATTATTCCATATCTTGCATTCTGGGATGATGGAGAAGAGATCCTGGCCTTCCTCTCTGTGACAACCTTTCAAGTACTTGAAGAGAGCTATCATCTCTCCCCTCAGTCTTCTCTTCTCAAGGCTAAACATGCCCAGTTCTTTCAGTCTCTCCTCACAGGGCTTTGTTTCCTGTCCCCTGAACATCTTTGTTGCCCTCTTCTGAACCCTCTCCAGTTTGCCTGCATCCTTCTTAAAGTGCAGTGCCCAGAACTGGACACAGTACTCCAGATGAGGCCTAACCGCTGCTGAGTAGCAAGGAACTAGTACTTCCTGGGATTTGGAAGCTATGTTTCTAATGCAACCCAAAAGAGCATTTGCCTTTTTTGCAGCCACATCACATTGTTGGCTCATATTCAGCTTGTGATCGACAACAATGCCAAAATCCTTCTCGCTTGTAGTGTTGTTGAGCCACGTATCCCCCATCTTGTAACTGTGCATTTGGTTTCTTTTTCCTAGGTGCAGAACTTGGCATTTATCCCTATTACATTTCATTCTGTTGTTTTCTGCCCAGTGCTCCAGTCTATCCAGATCACTTTGAATTTTGTTTCTGTCTTCCAAAGTATTAGCTATCCCGCCCAATTTTGTGCCATCTGCAGAACTGATCAGCATTCCCTGCACCACCTCCTCCAAGTAATTAATCAAAATGTTGAAGAGCACTGGGCCCAGGACAGAGCCCTGCGGTACCCCACTCGTTACCTCTCCCCAGTTTGAGAAGATCCCATTGATCAGCACTCTTTGAGTCCGATTGTGTAGCCAACTGTGGATGCACCGGATCGTTGTCTCATCTAGCCCACTTTGAGCTAGTTTGCTCATCAGGATATGATGGGGCACTTTGTCGAAAGCTATGCTGAAGTCGAGGCAGATGCCCAGCCATTCTTATTTAAACTTGCTTTAAAATCTTTTAGACAAGTTTAAATAAGAATGGCTGGGCATCTGCCAAGAGCCCGGATGTCAGCAGGAGCCCACGGACAAGAGCCCGCTGGAGTCGTTCCTCTTGTTCACCATGGCAACCTGATTCTTCACCTGCCTCTCACTCTCTGGCCCAGCCTACAGTGGCGCTGTGGAGGGGGAGCAGCAGAGGCCACGGCCTCTTTGCTCCCAGGCTCTCGGCCTGCCAAGCAAGCAAGCGGCAGCCATGATGAGAAAGAGGAGGAGGGGCAAGAGCGGCTGATGACCACAGCCATGAGAAGGGGGACTCGCTGAGGGAGGGGCCCATGGAGGGTGTCTAGCCCATGGGCCCTGACAAACCTGGAGCTGGCACATATAGCTGCCCAAAGCTGTGAGATTGCTCCTGCCTGGAGCATTCTGTCTGGAAGCCCCCTGTGTTTGTATGCGGCTGTTTCCAGGCAGGACAGTACCAACCAAAAGGCATCGCCATCTTGGGCTTCCTGGAGGAAAGGGTGGGACACTGGGATGTAACTGAAATAAATAAATCATGTGTAGCGATTCCACTTTCCCCTCCTGAACAAGTTTTTTTCTAGAAAGAAAAATGATGCCAGATGTGGTAGGAAAATGGCAGGAGGGTTCCAAAGCTAAGGCAGCAACATCTAGGCCCCCTGTCAAATTCCATGAATGAGGCAGGGAGACGGCACCATAAAAGAGGAAGCTTGGGCTCCGCATCAAGCTGCAAAATATTGGGCTGGCAAGTGTGCCTCTTCCTGCATTCCTGCCTTCACACACGAGTTCCTAAGGCTGGAGACCCTCAACTTCCCCACTTACTCTCCATGGCTCTTTGCAGGAGGGGGAGGATGGCAGGGGTGATGCCCCAGCCTTCCCAGAGAGACTTTCCATCTCCGTGGCAATGGGAACCCCATAACCGATAACCCATAGAAGGTGTTGTCTCCACCTTTTCATCCAACCGCATCACATTCTAGCAAAGTACTTTGCGGAGCACCGAGGGGTCAGTACGCACAAGTCTCACGAAGCACCAGAGAACCGTGTTAACAAGAAACGGAATTAAGCATGCAACTCCCCGCGCTTCAGCAGGACATGGTGCCACGGCAGCCTGCCTTTTGCCTCCTCGAGCTCCCACGGCAGCCGGGGATGGAGAGATGACAGGAGGAGGAGGGAAAATGATGAATGGAGACAGTGGGCAGGGAGCAGTTTTTCTTCCCCACTCATCAGTCTACCACTGGGGGGGACACAATCAGATGGACTGGCAGGAGATTCAGGACTGACAAAAGAAAATCCTTCCTCGCAGCACTGATGGATAACATTCACTGCCACAGGACAGGCATGTCTGTCTCCAGGAAATCCAGTCCTTTCAGGGCTCGCTGGACTTCCACGGTGCACCTGACTCAGCTTGCATTTGTGAGCCGAGCCCTGTGTTTTGCCCGAATTCCGGAGACTTTTTATGGAGGTTTTGTTGGTGTGGGGGGGGAGGCGGGGGGTGATGTTTTGTTTTGTTTTGCAGAAATAGACATTTGCGCAAAGCAAATCTCATCAGCAATTTCCACATATTAGACAAATCGCAGCTGAAATTTGTGCCTATTTCTGCAAAAATAAAAATATGGATAATACGCCAGCTGGCCTGACTCGCTGCGGACCGAATTGGGCCAGCTGGTGGAAGACAGAATGGAGTCCAGGGGCCAAGCTGACAGAAGCTCATGTAGCTCCACACCCCAATCGTATTCCTCTGACATCCCCACCACAGGATGCTGAGAGGGCCCTTGGCTTGACTTTTTTAGAGAAGTTCCCAATGAAAGCTTTGGGACAGCGCGATTCCCGCACCACTCTGGCAACGTCAGAAATCGGAGGTGTGGATCAACAATATAAACAAGAACTGGCCGGGCCTAGTCGCGGGGTGCGTGCACTGAGAAGTCCGAGACACGGTTCTCACAGCGGTTTTGCTGTGAATTTGTAGTGCTCCGCGGTCGTCCACAGCACACGGCATCATGGCCATCCCACAACCACCCTAGAGCTTTCAGTGGAAAAGCAGGAGTTTCTGGGACTGCTTATACACCAACTGATTTCTTTAATTTGCTTTCTCCTCACTTCTGGTGCTGTGTGCTCTGTCTTTCGCATTCACTTCGGCATGGTAGCCCAGCCCCAGGGATGTGTCTTTCACCTGTCTGTGACCTCGCTGAGCCGGGTCAAGGGGTGCTTCCCCTCCCATTCAGAAAAATACCACCAAGCAGTGCGTGCGAGTTAAGGCGACATTGCTATCCCTCGAAGTAGCGCATTTACAAATAATGTCTCCTTCCTAAGCTGCAAACAGGGCTTCATCACCTTGAAGCCCTTCCTACTTCCCACACTTCACACACAGCAGAGATTTCATACATCGTAAATGAAGGGAGATAATATGGGGCAAAGCAAACCAGAGCAACCCCCCCCCCCTTCTGTGCATGTTCACTCGGAAGTAATAAATAAGCTTTTAAAGGGTTAAAGGCTAAGTTTAGAAACTCGCCCTAAAGCTATCTTTCACCTCTCCATGAAACAACTATGTGCTTCTTTGATATTCAAAGGGTTTCTGTTGTTATGTAAAGTCGCAGTACGATCCTTGGAGATCATGGGAGTGTCTCATCTCATTGCGAGCAGGGAGAAGGAGAAAGGGGAGATAGAGAGGGGGGATTTTGGTTTCTCAAGGCAAAAGTGTGCACATTGGGGAAAAGGGGGCAATAATGTAGTAGTGGGGGGAGACTTCAGAATTGTGAATTAGTTGCCCTCCATTCATAATAACATAGTAGTAGCAGGGGGGGAGCCTGGACAGTGGGGGGAAACAAACCTCTCTCATTGGCTGAGCAGCCCCTGCCAGTCTGATGACATTCAGTTCAACTCCCCCCCCTCGCCCAAAAGTATGTCCCTTTCAAGCAGATTTTAAAGGAACTGTACACTTGGCTTTTCTTGCTTCGTGTGTCCCTGACGGACCAAAGCCGATTCCATGAAAATCCCGGTAATCATCCAGTGCGCTTTTCATTCCTTTGTCATGAAGATGCCCCCGCCCCCGCCCTGGATTCAAATCTCACCTCCGCCTTGACAGCAGCAGGTGACCTCAGCCAAACTGCCGGCCTCTTGGCCTCAGCTCCTTCCTCTCCCCGGCCTGCAGTGTGACAGTCAAGGACAGCGCAACTTTGCTTAGCTGCTGTGGGGACTGCTGAGTCCTTCAAGCAATTTGCCCCTTGAGATTTGCTCTGTCAGGCAGGCTGCTAAGACTGTTTTCTTCTGCACGGCCTTTTGGTATTTTAAATATATTTGCTCCACATCCTGCTTTTAAGATTCTCTCCCGCTCTTAATTCTGCTGTGGTTGATGTTTTGGAGTTTTGAAATTGTTTTTAAAGTGTTTAAAGGTGCAATCCTAGGCATGCTTAGACAGAAAAAGGCCTATGGCTGGCTAGGGCATGCTGGGAGATGTAGGCCTTTTTTCTGTCTAAACATGGCTAGGATTATGCCCTAAACATTTTAAAGAAGTTTTTAGATTGTCATTGGGGGCCCTCTTTGGGCAGAAAGGTGACAAATAAATAAATAAATGCTAACCATAATTAATATAAATTTAATGTCATGATTAATGAAGAAATGAATGAAGAAATGGAGTAGCACTCATAGTCAACAAAAGGGTGGGAAAAGCAGTACTGGGGTACAATCTTAAAAATGATAGAATGATCTCAGTACGAATCCAAGGCAAACCATTCAACATCACAGTAATTCAAGTCTATGCCCCAACCACTGATGCCGAAGAAGCTGAGGTTGATCGGTTCTATGAAGATCTACAACACCTTCTAGAACTAACACCAAAAAAAGACGTCCTCTTCATCATAGGGGATTGGAATGCTAAAGTAGGAAGTCAAGAAATCACCGGGATAACAGGCAGGCATGGCCTTGGTGTACAAAATGAAGCAGGACAAAAGCTAATAGAGTTTTGCCAAGAGAACACGCTGATCATAGCAAACACTCTTTTCCAACAGCACAAGAGGCGACTCTACACATGGACATCACCAGATGGTCAATATCGAAATCAGATTGATTATGTCCTTTGCAGTCAAAGATGGAGAAGCTCTATACAATCAGTAAAAACAAGACCTGGAGCTGACTGAAGTGGAGGTGAGGAATAGATTTAAGGGATTAGACCTGATAGACAGAGATCCTGAGGAACTATGGACGGAGGTCCGTAACATTGTTCAGGAGGCAGCAACTCAATCCATCCCCAAGAAAAAGAAATTCAAGAAAGCCAAGTGGCTGTCTGAGGAGGCTTTACAAGTAGCTGAAGAAAGAAGGGAAGCGAAAAGCAAGGGAGAAAGGGGAAGATATATCCAACTGAATGCAGAGTTCCAGAGAATAGCAAGGAGAGACAAGAAGGCCTTTTTAAATGAACAATGCAAAGAAATCGAGGAAAACAACAGAATGGGAAAGACTAGAGATCTCTTCAAGAAAATTGGAGATCTCAAGGGAACGTTTTGTGCAAAGACAGGCATGATAAAGGACAAAGAAGGCAGGGACCTAACAGAAGCAGATGAGATTAAGAAGAGGTGGCAAGAATACACAGAAGAACTATACAGGAAAGATCTGAATGTCCCTGATAGCCATGATAGTGCGGTCACTGAACTTGAGCTGGACATCCTTGAGAGTGAAGTCAAGTGTGCCTTAGGAAGCATTAGTAACAACAAAGCTAGCGGAGATGACAGTATTCCAGCTGAGCTATTTAAAATCCTAAGAGATGATGCTGTTAAAGTGCTGCATTCAATATGCCAACAAATTTGGAACACTCAACAGTGGCCACAAGACTGGAAAAGGTCAGTTTACATTTCAATTCCAAAGAAGGGCAACGCCAAAGAGTGTTCAAACTACCGCACAATTGCGCTCATTTCACATGCCAGCAAGGTGATGCTAGGCTTCAGCAGTATGCGAACTGAGAACTACCGGAAGTACAAGCTGGGTTTCGAAGTAAGGATGGCGGAGAATTTCTCCCCGAATCTTCGGGGGCCGAGCGCCAATGCATTCAGCCCCCCGAAATCGGGGGTGAAATTCTCCGCCACCCCCCTGCCACCCACCCAGGATGGGACGTACCGTAGCTGAATGTCCCTCCCGGTGGCGGGTCCCGGCGGCGGTTCGGCGGGCTTTCGGCGGGGGCGGCAGCCGGTCTTTCGACCGGCTGCCACCGCCGCCATTACAGCTGAAGTAAAAAAAACAACAACCCCATGATAGGCTACGTAAAGATTAACGTAGCCTATCACGGCTAGATCTCCAAAATCAGCTGTGATAGGCTACGTTAATCGTTACGTAGCCTATCACGGGTAACTTTGGAAAAAAAAAAACGCATATGCAAATGGCAGCCCCCATGGGGCGCCGCCATTTGCATTTCTTATTTGGTTGCTGTAGTCTACGTAAACATTTACGTAGACTACGGCGAAAATAAGGGCAACGCAAATAGCGTTGCCCTTATTTTTGCCATAGTCTACGTAAATCTTTACGTAGACTACCGGGACCAAATAAGGAACGCAAATGGCAACGCCCCATGGGGGCCGCCATTTGCGTACATGCTTTTTTTTTTCAAAGTCACCCGTGATAGGCTACGTAATGATTAATGTAGTCTATCACGGCTGACTTTGCAAATCTAGCCGTGGGCTGCATAAATCGTTACGTAGCCTATCACGGGGTCTTTTTTTTTTTTTACTTTCGTAGTTTGCAGCCGGGGAGACGGGGTGCTTCTCCCCGGCCTGAATTTCGGCCAGGCGAGGTGGGAAGCCTCCCCCCCATCCTGAATTTCGGCCGGGCGAGGCGGGACAGCTCCCCCCCCTCACCTGGACTTCGGGGGGAGAAGCGAAGCACCTCCCCCCCACCGCGAAGCAAGCTGCGAGACCAGGTAAGTGACTTTCATACATCCCTATTTCGAAGAGGCAGAGGAACTAAATTTGTTGAATTATCAACAACCTCCGATATGCAGACGATACCACCCTAATGGCAGAAAGTGAAGAGGATCTAAAGAGCCTCTTGTGGAGGGTGAAAGTGGAGAGTGCAAATGCTGGTTTGAAACTCAACATTAAAAAAACTAAGATCATGGCATGTGGCCCCATCACTTCCTGGCATATAGAAGGGGAAGAAATGGAAGCAGTGACAGATTTTATTTTCTTGGGCTCCAAGATGACTGCAGACGGTGACTGTAGCCATGAAATTAAAAGACGCTTGCTCCTTGGGAGGAAAGCTATGGCAAACCTAGGCAGCATAGTAAGAAGCAAAGCCATCACCTTGCCGACAAAGGTCCGCATAATCAAAGCTATGGTTTTCCCAGTAGTAATGTATGGCTGTGAGAGCTGGACTATAAGGAAAGCTGAGCGCCGAAGAATTGATGCTTTCGAACTGTGTTGCTGGAGAAGACTCTTACGAGTCCCCTGGACTGCAAGGAGGTCCAATCAGTCAGTCTTAAAGGAAATCAATCCTGAGTGCTCATTGGAAGGACAGATGCTGAAGCTGAAGCTCAACTATTTTGGCCACCTAATGCGAAGAGTTAGGTCTTTCTCTGGAAAAGACCCTGATGCTGGGAAAGACTGAAGGCAAAAGGAGAAGGGGATGACAGAGGATGAGATGGCTAGATAACATCACCGATGCAATGAATATGAACTTGAGCACACTCCAGGAGAGAGCGCAGGACAGGAAGGCCTGGCGTGCTATGGTCCATGGGGTCACGAAGAGTCGGACATGACTGAACAACTGAACAACAACAACAACAATTGTTGTTGTTGTTGTTTTTAGTCAGACGTGATAGGCTACGTAAAGATTTACGTAGCCTATCACGGGTTTTTTTAAAAAAAAAACCTAGCCGTGATAGGCTACGTAAATCTTTACATAGCCTATCACGTCTTTTTTTTTTTTTAAACTGGAAATGGCGGCGGTGGCAGCCAGTCGGAAGACCAGCTGCCGCAGCCACTACCACCGAACCGCCGCCGCCCGGAAGATCCGCCCCAGGTAAGTCTCGTCCCGGGGGGGCGGGGGGGCAGGCCGTTCTGCCACCAATTTCGGGGGGCTGAATGCACTGGCATTCGGCCTCCCCGAGATCCGTGGAGGAATTCTCTGAGATCCCTACCACAGGCCCATCCCCATGGAAGGAGTTCTGCTTCAGAGTCAGAGACTGAACAACTACCCAGACCCACAGAGTGTTGTTGCCTTAAGAAGCAAATCAGGAGTAGAGATCCTGTAAGAAGAAGCACCCATCTCCAAAGAAGAACTCTTCAAGGAGAGGGAACCCCTCAGGAGCAAGCCTTGTAATGTACTGCAGCTGAGCCTTGGGTGGTGCCCAGGAGGCTCTGGTTACATAAGCCTGCTTGCTCAGTCTAGCCTTTGTGGGAAACAACACCATTGCTGCAGTTCCTTAGCTTGTACCCTGACCTGTGTTATTAACCTGTAGGGATGTATGTGTCAGGGTGGAAACTGAGCCGATAGAGCCCCAGAGCAGTTCTGATTCTGAGGAGGATCAGCAATCCATGGGAGAGGAGCCAGCTCATCCCTCACAGGCACAGCAGCTGGCAGAGATTCCTCCTGCCAGCATTCCTGAGATAGATAGTGACCCTGGCAGTGAGAAAGTGCAGGAGGGGGGCTTACTAGACACTCGACGCAGACACAGGGAGTGATGAGCGATGGAGGGCATGGAAAGGAGGCGTAGTGCCCGTTGGGCGCGCAAGCAATGGGTGCGTCCCATGGACCCAAGGGAAAGAGGGAGGATCTCTCCCTAGCCCATAAGTTCAGGGTCTTCAAGTGATTCTCCTTCAAATGGGGACCAACTGCCTACCCGGAGCATAGGCTACTCTGCTGTTCATTGCTTAGTCACTGGTGATTAGCATCTGAAAGAGTTACTAAGTTGTAAAAGGATTAAAGCCTTGAAAAGAATCCTTTTGTCTGTGTCTTGAGTTGGCTATTGGAGTCTACTGAAAGAGGCCGCTAGGGCACTCCTGACAGTACGAAAGTCACTCACCTTTTCGAAGGGTGACAGTATTCCAGCCGAGCTATTTAAAATCCTAAAAGATGATGCTGTTAAAGTGCTGCATTCAATATGCCAACAAATCTGGAACACTCAACAGTGGCCACAAGACTGGAAAAGGTCAGTTTACATTCCAATTCCAAAGAAGGGCAACGCCAAAGAGTGTTCAAACTACCGCACAATTGCGCTCATTTCACATGCCAGCTATAAGGAAGGCTGAGCGCCGAAGAATTGATGCTTTCGAACTGTGGTGCTGGAGAAGACTCTTACGAGTCCCCTGGACTGCAAGGAGGTCAAATCAGTCCATCCTAAAGGAAATCAACCCTGAGTGCTCATTGGAAGGACAGGTACTGAAGCTGAAGCTCCAATATTTTGGCCACCTAATGCGAAGAGAAAACTCTCTGGAAAAGAGCCTGATGCTGGGAAAGACTGAAGGCAAAAGGAGAAGGGGACGGCAGAGGATGAGATGGCTAGATAGCATCATGGATGCAATGAATATGAACTTGAGCACGCTCCGGGAGAGAGCGCAGGACAGGAAGGCCTGGCGTACTATGGTCCATGGGGTCACGAAGAGTCGGACACGACTGAACGACTGAACAACAATGTCATGATTTGCTTCCCATTACAGTCAAAGCACCTTCACCCCATTTTTTAAATTTACATCTTTTCCTCATCCTTCCTCCAAGATGCTCTGTCCAGCAATTGAGATCTCCCCACCTCTTTGCCCCACCCCAGTTTTATCATCACTGCCCCAACTTTATCATCACAACAACCCTGTAAGGTAGATTAAGCTGGGCTGAAGTACCTGAAGGAGCACCTACTCCCCTATCAGTCTTCCTGTGCTGAAAGATCATAGGCTGAGGCCCTCCTCCCTGTGGCTCTCTGGCCAGAGAGATGTGGTGGGTGTCAACAAGGGAAATGGTCTTCTCAGCTGTGGTGCCCCAGTTCTGGACTGCCCCCCCTGGGGGGGGCGGGGGCTCCACCTGGCAACAATCTTTTTTATCTTTTAGGTGGCAGGCCAAAAAACCACACCATTTTATTCATCAAGGCATTTTAAAATCCTGGTACTGATGTGTTTGCTTTTGCTCCAATTCTTTTAACTGCTGCTTTTATGCTGTCACGATTCCTTGTCCGATACTATATTGTTGATGTCAGGATTGATTCTGAGTGCAGGGAGATAGTTAGCAGCTCAGATTCAGAAGAGGAGCAGCCAGAACTGAGGGAGGCATTTTCACAAGCCAGTTCAGATATGGGTAGGCGTGCTTCTCAGGTTACCAACTCCCAGATGGCCAGGCATGAAGCTTCCTCTTTGCCCCCCTCTGTGAGAAGCAGCGAGCAGGAGGAGGAGGGGATTGGAGACGGTGACCTAAGAGATGCGAGGCAGCGGCACAGAGCTAAGAGGAAAATGGCAGGGGCGGGGCTCAGACGGTTGACCCAGTTAGCGATGCGTGAGAGGCTACATAGAGAAGCATCACGCGAGGGGCGGGACCTCCCTCCCAAAGTTAGCCTAGCCAGAAAGCCTCCCTTTCAAACTGCAGGCAACTTTCAGTGATCCCATTTGAATCTCCTGGAGGCATTCCTTTGTAGCCAGTCTTCAAGGATTTCATCTGTAACGAACCTGTGAATAATGAATTAAAGGCATGAGACTGAAGTCTCTCTATTAGTGTGTGTGTGAGAGGGTGCTTAAGGATAGAGGGGGCCAAGGGATTTGTGATGGTTTTGCTGTGTTTTCATGTCATTGCGGACCACCCTGGAACTTAGATAGTGATCATCCCAAAGTCACCCAGGGACCTTTGTGGCTGAGTGCAGATTCAAACCTCCATCTCACTGCTCCTAAGGCAATACTCACTGCCCTTCACCAGCCTCCATGGTGTAGACCTGTGAAAGTCATCTCTGAACCAGGAGGAGTCAAACTCCAGCACAGTCCTGGAAAGCACTGGAGATTTTTGAAATTTGAAATGCAGGAGAAAGCGAAACGGAGAGATTCGCCCATCCCTGCTAAGAGGTGAATTAAAAGCCTATCATGTCTGGCTTTTAAAAAAAAACAAAAAAAACGCACGTACGCAAATGGCGGCAGCTACAGCCGCCGCCATTTGCGTTCCTTATTTTTGGCCGTCTTAGTCTACGTAAATATTTTTATACCAAAAATAAGGTATAATTATACCAATTCCTTATACCAAAAATAAGGAACGCAAATGGCAGCAGCCGTAGCTGCCGCTATTTGCATACGGGGTTTTTTTTTGTTTTTTGTTTAACCCAGCCGTGATAGGCTACGTAAATCTTTACGTAGCCTATCACATGGTTTGTTTGTTTTTAACCAAGACTGGAAATGGTGGCGGCGGCAGCCGGTCGGAAGGCCAGCCGCCGCAGCCACTGCCAAAGCCACCGAAGCCGCTGCCAGAGCTGCTGCCGCCCGGAAGATCCGCCCCAGGTAAGGCCGTTCCGCCACAGATTTCGGGGGGCTGAATGCACTGGCATTCGGCCTCACCGAGATCCATGGTGGAATTCTCTGCCTTCCCTACTCACTTGTCCATCCCTATCCAACAATCTCTCCGCCGGTCTGGAGTATAACTGTGATCAGTATAAAATTGCCGAATGATCCTGCTTTGTTGCTTCTAGCAGGACGTGCAATTGCAGAATGTCTTGATGACAAGATCACCTTTAAAGGGTTTTGTGCCAAAACAGGCCCACTGATCCTTGTCTTGCCACTGGTGGTGCTCTTTCCCCAATGGGGCAAACTCATCCCTCTGTGTCTGTAAGGGCCTGTGTAGACAATAATGTTTATGATCCGCTTGCCCCCTTCCTCCGCTTCATTATTGGCTTCATTATTTCTTTATGTATCTTCCTTTCGTTGTTCACATCTCTTTTCCTCTCTCCTCTGTCCTTTCTTTCCCTCTGATGTGCTGCCGTGGTGTTCGGCACAATTAAGGCAGCTAAATCAGCATCGGCAGGCAGCCCGGGACCTCTCGGCTCCTTAATTCTCTTTTAAGGTTTGAATTCATATGCAGCACTGGCCTTTTGTTCTCGGAGGTCCTGGAATTACTTAGGAACTGCGAAGGCTGCATTTGCAGTTCTCCTGGGTTCCTTTCGGATATCACTTTAAAAATTGAGAGGTAAATCTCGCCAGTCATCCCCCCCCCTTCCACTCCAAAGATAGAAGGTTTCAAGGCAGCACAGTGAGAAAGTTTGAACTTGGGATGTGCAGTGAGACGTCTCCTCCGACCAGGGACCAAGAACTCCAGTTTGACCAAGACCGGTGGAGGCTGGCAGCTCCGATGTCAGTGGGGCAGTGAATCCACTCCAGCTTTCAGTCAGAACCAGTCAGAACCCTAAAGGAGCTCTCCAAGGCGTGAAGCGGAACTTCTTTAGAGTTCTAACTAAAACCTTGAGCAGATTCTCTGCCCTACTGATATTGGAGCCATTGGCCTCCACTGACCAAGACCAGTTGCTTCATTGTTTTCAGGAGTGTGAAAAGATGCCCCCCCGCCCCACTTGGAGCAGATTTCTGGATTCATTGTGAACTCATCCATGTCCTCTCCGTAGTGTTCTTCTTAGCACTACATTCTGTCCACTTTTCTGCCCTGGCTATCCTCGCCTGCATCTGCCCGTGGTGCCATTTTTTGTCCTACTGTCTGCGCTAATCCACTTGATTCCCCTCAGTGACACCATGATGCTCTGAAAGCAGCCCAGCTGAACAAAACCATGCAGACTGTCACAGCCAATAGGCTTAAACACTTTGACAATCCGTCTCCACTGGGCTACTTTTGAAGCAAACACCAGAATCAGAGGGCCGCATTTTGATGCCTCACCATGAATCATGATTTTATGTTTACTGGCTTCTCAGTCAAAGCATGTTTGATGACGTTGGCCAGTGATGGCCAAGCTCTATATTTTTGGAGATCACTCAGTTCGCCGGATTCTAGTCTGGAGGCCAGGAAATTCTGACCAGTGATGGATAGTCACACTGTTGGAGAGGTAAAAGCAGGGGGTCACACCAAGAAAGGGTTGCAGGTAAAGAGTTCCTTTGTCCCTGGAGCATCCCAAGTGTTGCACAAAATGCTAGTTTCGCCCCCTGGAGGCTAGTCCAATTTGCCCCAAAGAGGAGAGTCAGCTTCAGGCTGGGTCCAACTGGACTCTATTGTTTGCAAACAGTTCGACAAAGGAGTTCACGCTCAAAAGCAGAGTCGACCCTGGGCAACTCCCGCACTACAGTTTTATCACCTCAGCTTGCATTCCTTAGCCAGCGTGTCGCTTTGATTGGTCGCCAGCAGTTTGCCCAGCTACCTTATCTTAGGGTTACTGCTCACTCATTCCAGGCATGCGCAGCTCTCGCAATACTACGTGCTGCTTAAGGCACATACAATGGCTTTTAGGTTACATTTTTACTACACAAGGACCATAGGATGGCTCGGATTCCCCCCTCTGAGGTTGGAGTCCGCACTCCAACCTCAGAAGTGGATTCAGAAACCTGACCCTTGACCCCTCCCCTCATTGCTGGCATGGAGAGAACCATGCCAACTGCCTCTCCGAGGTCGGAAAATTGACATCAGAGAGGGGAGACAGGGGGTGTTCCAGTGGGTGGGGAGGGGAGGAGACTGGAAAGGCCAGAATATGATTTATCCTGAGTCTCCTCCAGCCTCCCTCCCTACTCCTCCAAAGTGCCTTTCAGTCTTTGAAACATCAGGGCTCAGAGGGCAGGGAAACAAAGATCACCTCCACTGTTCCTCCCACCCTGTTGGCTTCAGCCAGGCAGGGCACAGGAATCTCAGATGCCTCTGAGTTTGGGGGCTTCCAAGCAGCGAGGGCAGTTGAATTGCACCCTAAAGCAGTTAGTCTGTGCAATAGCAAAGGTTACTCAGGGTGCAAAACTAATAAACAGCTCTGGATACATCAGAGAGCCTTGGATGCAAACCACAGTCATGGGGGCGGGGGGGGGGTGATATTGCCTAGCAGCCAGGAGGAGCCAAAGTAGTTTCCCTTCCTGCCTGTGTTTCTTGTGTATAAAAGGACTAGCATGTTCACTATGTTCTGTAGTAGCAGTGGTTTCTCACAAAATGGCTGCCATCATTGGTCACAGAACACTCATTTCCAGAAAGGGAAACTGGTGAGACTAAAAGAAAAGAAACTTGCCCAAGAATTTAAGAATAATGCAGAAGAGGAGGCCTGAGCAAAACACACAAAAAAACCTCTTTTGAACCCAGATAAAAGATGGCAGCATGCCAGCCTCCCAGATGATGATGATGATATCTTAAGAAGAAGAAAAACCAGGAGAGGCAGGGAGCCTGGCATTGTGGCAAATCCCACAACCAGCTTTAAAGAGCTTTTTACTCCCTGCCCAAAGTTCCTCAGCATTCCCTTCTGTAAAGATCACAGTGTACCTGGGGATTCCACTGTAATCCAATTTTTTAAGAGAGAGCAAAGTTCAGGCAATATTGAATTAAATCTATCACTGAATAGTTTGAACTCATCCCTGGCAACATCTCGCTCTGAGTTACTGGGCTCTGATCAGTCATGAAGATGACATTTTAAAACCAAAAAGCACTAAGAGAACAATGCACTACGTTTCCTGTTTCCATCTTTTATCACCCGTGCATTTTCTGAATGTTGTTTTGGGTGAACATTTATTATGAATCTCTGATCTGGGGCTACTGTAGAAGGTGGTATCTTTATGCCTATAAATACAACCAGTAGTAAATCATGCATACTCACCTCTTACATCCTGGCACAGAGTGAGATCACAGCATTCCTGTTCTCCCTAGGGAACAAAAGGGCAGCCACTCTACACATCTTGCGGGGGGAAACACCATTTGTATTTTCCTTTCCCATTATAAATAGCACTTTTCCTCTGAAATCTTGTAATATTCAAAACTCTTGGCCATCTTCAGAGATTGCTACCATGTTTGCATGATTGGAAATGTCAAGGGGAACATTTATAAATGAGCAAACCGTCTACAGAAATGGATTGGTTCCCTTCCTATCAAAATGGAAAATCTATCCAGAAACATAGGCATGTGTGAAGGTAGCATCCATCCTCGCCCCCCTCCTCCATCCCCGTCAATAAACTTTTACGGCAAATACCCCATTTTTTATTTTTATGGCCACATCGGCTGGAGAGAGATATCGGATTAATATGAGAATAAAACAGGGCCGGGAAACGGGCCCTAAATATGGAAGGGAGATCTGTCACGGCATCATACAGAATGTGCTGCTTGATTCGGCATTTACTGGGTCACCCTGCTGTAATTTATGGGTGGCTTAATAGCTCCCGTGGGCTTTCATGCTCTGGCTGGAAGAAAATGCAACTTGGTTTTGTTGGCATCACGGGGTTGTATGGACAGGAAGCTGCCTTAGCCGGCTGAGTCTGTGCATCGCTCCAGCTTGCTCGTTCCACTCTACGCTAGCTGGCAGAGGTGCTGCAGGATTCCAGACCAGAGCCTTTTCCAGCCCTGCCTGTGGGTGCCAGGGACGGCATCTCAGACACTTGGCATGCAAAGCAGGTGGTCTTCCACAGACTTCCAGGCCTTCCCTGGGGGCATCCCAGTGTGCAGCATCATTTAGTTGATATGCTGCTTTGCCACAAAAAATGCCCAAAGCGTCTAACAACACAATAGCAATGCCAAAACAAGAAAGCATACCAAGACATCATTACAGTAGTAGATTGTGGTAACAATAAACAATCCAAACAATTCATTTCACTAATGCCAGCATTATGACATTTCAAATTAATTACAAAATAGACAAAATAGGGATAAATGCCAAGTTCTGCACCTAGGAAAAAGAAACCAAATGCACAGTTACAAGATGGGGAATACATGGCTCAACAACACTACAAGCGAGAAGGATCTTGGAATTGTTGTAGATCACAAGCTGAATATGAGCCAACAATGTGATGTGGCTGCAAAAAAGGCCAATGCTTTTTTGGGCTGCATTCATAGAAGCATAGCTTCCAAATCCTGGGAATTCCTCTCTACTCAGCACTGGTTAGGACTCATCTGGAGTACTGTGTCCAGTTCTGGGTGCCACACTTTAAGAAGGATGCAGACAAACTGGAGATGGTTCAGAGGAGGGCAACAAAGATGATCAGGGAACTGGAAACAAAGCCCTGTGAGGAGGAGAGACTGAAAGAACTGGGCATGTTTAGCCTTGAGAAGAGAAGACTGAGGGGAGATATGATAGCGCTCTTCAAGTACTTGAAAGGCTGTCACAGAGAGGAAGGCCAGGATCTCTTCTCCATCATCCCAGAGTGCAGGACACGGAATAATGGGCTCAAGTGACAGGAAGCCAGATTCCGGCTGAACATCAGGAAAAACTTCCTGACTGTCAGAGCAATACGACAATGGAACCAATGACCTAGGGAGGTAGTGGGCTCTCCCACACTGGAGGCATTCAAGACGAGGCTGGACAGCCACCTGTCAGGGATGCTCTGACTTTGATTCCTGCACTGAGCAGGGGGTTGGACTCGAGGGTCTTGTAGGCCCCTTGCAACCCAACTATTCTATGATCCTATGATTCTATGAAAATCAACCACTACAACACAGCATCAGTTATTATTTATCAGTAATGTGTAAACCAGAGCCAAATACACTATGCCTTCCCTATGCATTGAGGCTTTCATAAATGCCACAAACTGCGAACAGCTACCCCAGTAATGCAAAGTGCAGAAAATAGCCAGCAGATTTCTTACGGCCTACAGCAGCTGACCTCTCCCATACACCCTTCTCTGATGCTGGTGCAGTCCTCAAGGCTGCAACAGCGGCAAGGGCAGTGGTGCTTATCCTCTTCCCCTGAGCTCTGGGGGTTTCTGCTGCTTCTGAAGGGCTTGTGGTGGCTGCAGATATATACCCCGCCACCCTGGAAACCAGGCTTTTTCGATTTCCCCCAGGCAGGGCTCCCCATAACCCCGTCTTTCATACTGGTGCAGTTCTCAAGGCCACAGCTGAGACGAGGGTGGTAGGGTTAGTCTTCCCCCGTGCTCTGGATGTTTCTGCCACTCTGTAGATGCGCTGTGCCCTCCATAGAAGTTCCCTGACTTGTGTTCGGAAGAGTCGTGTGACTGCTCCTCTACCATGTGCTCAGCATCTCTCAGCTGGGTGCGTGGGTGAACTGGCCCTGAAGTTGAATAAGGCAACCAGGACGTTGATAAACCAAGCCACGTGACTTACTTCCTGGTAGCTTGCAAGAGGAAGGAACTGCTGCAGGGTTTTTGTTGCACTTCAGTGCCCCCCTGTGGATGGCCAGAGGGTGTCATGCCCCCCTCCCAAGGAATCCTCATTGGAGGATAATTATTTATTATTTATTTATTTATTGTGTTTATACCCCGCCTTTTTTCCTCTTGCAAGGAACCCAAGGCGGCTTACATTATCCTCCTCCTCTCCATTTTATCCTCACAACAACAACCCTGTGAGGTGGGTTGGGCTGAGAGTCTGTAACTGGCCCAAAGTCACCCAGTGAGCTTCCATGGCTGAGTGGGGACTAGAACCCGGATCTCCCAGCTCCTAGTACAACGCTCTTGCCACTACACCACACTGGCTCTCCAGTGGATAATCTTGAGTCCCCTGAGCCAGATATCCTAGGGGAGCAGGCTGCTTCAGGAGACCCTGAGGCTGACTAAGAAAATCTTGTGCCCTTGGGAGAAAAGGCATCAGATCTGCCCCCTTGAAAGGTGGATGTCTTGCTACTGCCTAGCCCCTGGAATGCCAGCATCTAAAAATACAGGCAAAGATAGTAGCCAGGCAAATAAATGCCTGCTTAAAAGAGAGAGCTCCTTGTGAGAGCAAGGCTCTCCTCGTGAGTAAGACCTCTTCCAGAGTACCTCTGATGCTCTGCAGCTGAGCCCTGGATGAGGCTAAGGAAGCTCAGGTCTAAAAGCCTCAGCCTCAGGCAGGGAATAGCTGGAACAACATCTGTGTACCAGTTCTAATGGGCACATTTCCTGTCTGCCTAATTCTGTTCACTAGAACTAGGGATGGGGGAGAATTTATCCCCGAAACTTCGGGGGGCAGAGTGCCAACGCATTCGGTCCTCCGAAGGTTGTTCGGGGAGAAATTCTCCCCCCCTGCCCCCCCCCCCCGGGATGGGACTTACCTTTTACGAATGTCGCTCCCAGTGGCGAGTCCCGGGGGCGGTTCGGCAGGTTTTCGTGAGGGGCGGGGGCGGCAGCCAGTCTTTCGACCGGCTGCCACCGCCGCCATTACAAGAAAAGTTAAAAAAAAAAAACGCCCCTGTGATAGGCTACGTAACGATTAACGTAGCCTATCACGGCTAGATCTCCAAAGTCAGCCGTGATAGGCTACGTTAATCGTCGCGTAGCCTATCACGGGTGACTTTGAAAAAAAAAAGCACGTACGCAAATGGCGGCCCCCATAGGGAGCCGCCATTCGCGTTCCTTATTTGGTCCCTGTAGTCTACGTAAAGATTTATGTAGACTACGGCGAAAATAAGGGAACGCTATTTGCATTGCCCTTATTTTCGCCGTAGTCTACGTAAATCTTTACGTAGACTACAGCGACCAAATAAGGAACGCGAATGGCGGCTCCCTATGGGGGCCGCCATTAGCGTACGCGCTTTATTTTTATTTTTTTTTAAGTCACCCGTGATAGGCTATGTGACGATTAACGTAGCCTATCACAGCTGACTTTGCAGATCTAGCCGTGATAGGCTATGTAAATCGTTACGTAGCCTATCACAGGGCTTTTTTTTTTTTTTTTTACTTTTCTTTTGAAGTTCGTGGCCGGGGAGACAGGGCGCTTCTCCCTGGCCTGAATTTCGGCCGGGCGAGGCGGGAAGACACCCCCCCCTCGCATGAACTTCGGGAGGAGAAGCGAAGCGCCTCCCCCACACCGCGAAAAAAGCTGCGGGACAAGGTAAGTGACTTTCGTACATCCCTAACTAGAACCCGCCTGTGCTTGGACCATCTTCAGACTTTGCTTTTGGAATTGACCCTACCTGGCTATGTTGTTGTCTGCTTGATCCCTGCTTGCCCAGACTGGGACTGCCTTCCAACCTCACCTTGGAACCTCGCTTTTGCCTTGGCCCCACCTAAAGCAGGACACAGGGTAGGATTGTAGCTAAAAGCTCAGCAGGGGCTCCTTACTCTGGGGGTCAGTGGAAGTTCTACCTGGTCCAATTAAGCTCCTGAGTCTGTCCAGCCCTGTAGCCAGGGTTGGGAAAATATGAGCACTGCCCCAGAGCTGTGTTTTGCGCCTCCCCACACACACGGAATTTCAGGGGGGAAATGCCATTTTAATTTGTGACATGACAATGTTTTAAGAACAGGAGCAACTGAAGAAAAGGACACTCTGAAAAATTCAGTGACTAAGGCAGGGCAGGTGCACCACAAAAGCCTCATCTGGAGGAGCCCCCCAAAGTCTTCTCACTCAAGACTTTCCCAGACTGATGGTGGACCTTTCCTCATCACAATCACCCTATAATTAAGTGACCCTGAAAAAAAACCCAGCCTGTATAGTAGCATGACCCTAGAAGTGTTAAATATTAGAACTTTGTATTGTGAGCAGGAATTAGCCTCCAGCCCCTGGACTTTCCTTGGCTCTGCTTTTCAGTTTCAGTTGCGTTCTCTACCCGGCCAGCAATAAAGAAGCATGTCTGCCTGCAGTAAGAAGTGTTTCTTTGTTTGTTGTGCAGTTATTATGATGGGTAGAGCAGGATGGGGGGCTTATTGCTAAAGGGTGAAATAAAGAGACAACTTAAAAGTGGTCTGAAAAAATAGATATACTTAATTATCCTTTACTCTTGACTCACCGTTTCATCCGGGGTCATTCGCGGTGGGGGGAGGTGCTCCGTTCCTCCCCCCGGAATCCTCCCTGGCCGGCTCCGCTCCATGGTGACTCCACAGAGCCACCGGCCAGGGCTGCCCACAGCTGGACAACCAGCCGCTGGGCTGCGCAGGGACACAAATGTAGGGATGGCAGAGAATTTCTCCCCGAAACTTCGGGGGGCCGAGCGCCAACGTGTTCGGCCCCCCGAACAAGTTTCGGGGAGAAATCCTCTGCCCCCCCCGCCCCCCACCCCCCCCCCGGGACGGGACTTACCTTCCCTGAATGTCTCTCCCGGCGGTGGGTCCGGCTGGCGGTTCGTCCGGTGTTCGAGCGGGGCGGGAGCGGCAGCCGGTCTTTCGACCGGCTGCCGCCCCTGCCATTGCAATGAAAGAAAAAAAAAACACGTCCCCTGATAGGCTACGTGACGATTCACGTAGCCTATCACGGCTAGATTTGCAAAGTCAGCCGTGATAGGCTACGTGAATCGTCACGTAGCCTATCACGGGTGACTTTAAAAAAAAAAAGTGTGTACGGATAATGGCGGCCCCCATAGGGAGCCGCCATTCCCCTTCCTTATTTGGTCGCTGTAGTCTACGTCAATGTTTACATTCGCCGTAGTCTACATAAACATTGACGTAGACTACAGCAACTAAATAAGGAACGCGAATGGCGGCTCCCTATGGGGGCCGCCATTCGCGTACGCGCTTTTTTTTTTTAAAGTCACCCGTGATAGGCTACGTGACGATTCACATAGCCTATCATGGCTGACTTTGCAGATCTAGCCGTGATAGGCTACGTTAATCGTCACGTAGCCTATCAGGGGACGTTTTTTTTTTGTTTTGTTACTTTCGTGTTCGCGGCCGGGCGAGGCGGGAAGCCTCCTCCCCGGCCTGAATTTCGGCCGGGTGAGGCGGGAAGCCTCCCCCCCCGGCCTGAATTTCGGCCGGGCGAGGCGGGAAGCCTCCCCCCCCAGCCTGAACTTCGTGGGGGGAGCAGCGAAGCGCTCCCCCCCACCGCGAAAAAGCTGCGAGAAAAGGTAAGTGACTTTCGTTCACCCCTACACAAATGGTGGCCACCGTAGCTGCCGCCATTTGCGTCCTTGTCTTTTGCCGTGATAGGCTATGTAAATATATACATAGCCTATCACGGCAATAGGCAGGAACGCAAATGGCGGCCGCTATTTACTTTGTCTCTAGACCTGTTGTTTTTTTTCCCCTTGTTTCTTTTTTATTGGTGTTGTAACGATACAAGATTAAGGGTGCGATCCTATTGGGATAGTTGGCTGCCTTTGAATTCGGAGGTGGTCGACTAGCTGATGCAGGCAGGTGGAGTGCAGAGGGGATCCCCTCCTCCGTGCTCCAGCCACCCTGCACTTATGGCTAGACAGCCAATTTTGGCTGTCTAGCTGGGGACCTCAGAGCAGGAGGGGGGAGGCCACACAGCACATAGGAAACACAGAATCCTAGAATAGTAGGGTTGGAAGGGGCCTATAAGAGCATCGAGTCCAACCCCCATCATAACAGCACTTCCGCGGTGTCCTCCCCTCCCCTGGGAACGCCCCCTTTTCACCTGCTCTGCGCTGCAGTTATAAGCACAGAGACAGGGAAGAACCACGCTGCCTATGAGGAGGCAGGGGAGGGGGCGGGGAGTGTGGTATCCCAGAAACCAAAACATCCTATGGCCATTTATGATTTTTTGAGAAAACAAGCTAGTTGTCCACTTCTTGGTTATAGCATAAACTATTTTGTTTTACACCTTTTGGTATCCCCTTGTTCACTGTATCCTTAACATCCTTTTTTCTTATGAAACAAAAAAATAGGCCAGTCATTTAGGGCGCAATCCTATAGGGATGTCAGAGAATTCTGCCACGGACTGAAATGGGATCAATTCCCTTCAGTCCGTGCCACAGAATCCTCTGAGGAATGGCACCACGAGGTCCTGCGGAGCCAGCAGTCATGAGGCTTTTTTTTGGTCATCTGCACAGAGTTGTGAAATTTTCGTAAATAAAAACGCAATGTAGTATGTTCCAATAATAAATATGTAAGGTTTTTTTTTAATGAATTGTGCTCCACATCCAGTTCATTATCAAACCTCCTGTTAGTTATCACAGAAGGCCCTTGGGTGAATGGGGGGGGGGGTTTCCAGGGAACAGCTGGATGGAGGGAGATTCCACACACACACACACACACACATGAAGAATGTAGTTCTTCATATTCCCTGGTATGTTTATTCCTCATTTTGTCCATTCCCTGAGCATGTGCAGAGTGTGCTTTTTATTCAAACAAAGAGAAGCTTGCTGATCTTTCCCTTCATGCTGCATTTGTACAAGTGAAGTGTGACTGCTTCAGAAAGAACTTTCCATTATACTGTCTTTTTCTTCATGAGTTTCATAACAGAAGTATGATGTAGTGGTTAGAGTCCAACCCAAAGTCACCCAGTGAGATAACTAACAGGTTTGCTAATGAGCTGGATGTGGAAATGCACAGCTGACCTGGGGGCAAGCAGGGTGCTGACATGTGTAGGAGTGAGTCGCATTGAACTCAGTAAGACTTACTTCTGAGTAGACATGCACAGAGTTGGTTCTCGTCTACATTTTAGCCTCACAATGTCACCAACAAGGCTGGATGTGGAAACAGAAAGCCTAGCAGGGGGAATAATACTCGTGCAGGGCTCCAGACCGGCATGGTCATTTTAAAAGGTTTTTTCCCTCTTTCAAACAGCGCTGCTTTAAACCAAGAGTGCATCGCTCAGGCACACCTAGGGCAGCCTTGTTTTGGGAAGCCCCCAGGAGGAGGAAGTGTTTTGGCTGAAAGTAAACGGAGACAGAGGATTTCAATTGAAAAAGAACACCCACAAACAAGGCGGCGAGCACAATTCATTTTTTTAAAAAAAACTTACATATTTATTCTCGAAATATACTACCTTGCGTTTTATTTACGAAAATTTCACAACTCTGTGCAGATGACCAAAAAAAAGCCGCATGACTGCTGGCTCCGCATGACCTCGTGGTGCCATTCCGCAGAGGATTCCGTGGCACAGACTGAAGGGAATTTGATCCCATTTCAGTCCGTGGCAGAATTCTCTGACATCCCTAATTCAGCCTCACCAAGATCCGTGGCAGAATTCTCTGACATCCCTAATTCAGCCTCACCAAGATCCATGGCAGAATTCTCTGACATCCCTACACACCTCACAGCTGCAAAGAAAGAGACACTTTTCTTCTCACCTTGCAAAACAGATGACAAACGAACTCCTAATGGACCTTTGCACTGAGCCTATACAAGACTGTTTTATCCAAGGCCTCCCGTTTCCTGGAAACTGCTGCTCTCCCCACCTCATCTCCGGCTGCAATAAAGTAAGGGGAACGGTGGGGGGGGGGCGTATTTACCCGCCTTCCATCGCTGTTTACATACAGCAGGCACTGTTTGCTTTGTCAGAATTATCGGAGATGAAAATCCAGCTGTTACAACAAGCTTATCCGCCTGTAGTGTTGCATGCTGATGGACCAGCTGCAACGTCCGGATGAGGTTGCTCAGCGTATCTCTCAGAAAGAACGGATGGGAAACGGTGGAGGCTGGTGGCTCCAATGGCAGTGGGGCTGTGAATCTTCTCTGGGTCTCAGTCAGAACTAGTCAGACTTCTAAAGAAGCTTTGCACAAGCCAAAGAAAGGCTTGTGTGAAGCACGTTGGAGAGCTCCTTTGGAGTTCTGACTAGTTCTGATGGAAACCCAGAGCGGATTCACTGCCCCACTGACATTGGAGCCACCAGCCTCCACTGCCTTCCACATGTGATGGACTATTAATCCCATAATCCCACATCCAGGATGGGAGTTGTAGTCCAACAGATTTGGAGGGCACCAGGTTAAGGACGGCTAGAGTAGACCAATGGCTAAAGCAGCAGACTGAGGTTACAGGTCCTGCCTCGGTCGTGGCTTAGAATCATAGAATAGTAGGGTTGGAAGGGGCCTACAAGGCCATCGAGTCCAACCCCCTGCTCAATGCAGGAATCCAAGTCAGAGCACCCCTGACAGGTGGCTGTCCACCTTATCCTGAATGCCTCCAGTGTGGGAGAGCCCACCACCTCCCTAGGTCATTGGTTCCACTGTTGTATTGCTCTGACAGTCAGGAAGTTTTTCCTGATGTTCAGCCAGAATCTGGCTTCCTATAACTTGAGCCCATTATTCCATGTCTTGCATTCTGGGATGATGGAGAAGAGATCCTGGCCTTCCTCTCTGTGACAACCTTTCAAGTACTTGAAGAGTGCTATCCTATCTTCCCTCAGTCTTCTCATCTCAAGGCTAAACATGCCCGGTTCTTTCAGTCTCTCTTCATAGGGCTTTGTTTCCTGTCCCCTGATCATCTTTGCTGCCCTCCTCTGAACCTTCCCCAGTTTGTCTGCATCCTTCTTAAAATGTGGTGCCCAGAACTGGCACAGTACTCCAGATGAGGCCTAACCATCGCTGTGTCGAGGGGAACTAGTACTTCCCAGGATTTGGAAGCTATGCTTCTATTAATGCAGCCCAAAAGAGCATTTGCCTGTTTTGCAACCACATCACATTGTTGGCTCATATTCAGCTTATGATCAACAACAATTCCAAGATCCTTCTCGCTTATAGCATTGTTGAACCATGTGTCCCCCATCTTATAACTGTGCATTTGGTTTCTTTTTCCTAGGTGCAGAACTTAGCATTTATCCCTATTACATTTCATTCAGTTGTTTTCTGCCCAGTGCTCCAGCCTATCAAGATCACTTTGAATTCTGTTTCTATCTTGTATCTTCAAATCCCACCCAATTTTGTGTCATCTGCAAATTTGATCAGCATTCCCTGCACCTCCTCCTCAAAGTCATTACTAAAAATGTTGAAGAGCACTGGGCCCAGGACTGAGCCCTGCAGTGCCCCGCTCGTTACCTCTCCCCAGTTGGAGAAGATCCCATTGATCAGCACTCTTTGAGTCCGATTCTGTAGCCAACTGTGGATCCACCGGATCGTTGTCTCATCTCGCCCACTTTGAGCTAGTTTGCTCATCAGGATATCATGGGGCACTTTGTCGAAAGCTTTGCTGAAGTCAAGGCATATGATGTCCACAGCATTCCCACAGTCCACAAGGGCGGTGACTTGATCAAAAAATGAGATCAGATTCGTCTGGCAGGATTTGTTCTTGATAAATCCATGATGCCTCTGGGGAGAGGTAACGAGTGGGGTACCACAGGGCTCAGTCCTGGGTCCAGTGCTCTTCAACATTTTTATTAATGACTTGGAGGACGAGGTGCAGGGAATACTGATCACTTATGCAGAGGACATGAAATTGGGCGGGATAGCTAATACTTTGGAAGACAGAAACAACATTCAAAGTGATCTGGATAGACTGGAGCGCTGGGCAGAAAACAACAGAATGACATTTAATAGGGATAAATGCCAAGTTCTGCACCTAGGAAAAATAAACCAAATGCAAAGTTACAAGATGGGGGATACATGGCTCAACCACACTACAAGTGAGAAGGATCTTGGAATTGTTGTTGATCACAAGCTGAATGTGAGCCAACAATGTGATGTGGCTGCAAAACAGGCAAATGCTCTTTTGGGCTGCATTCATAGAAGCATAGCTTCCAAATCCCGGGAAGTACTAGTTCCCCTCTACTCAGCACTGGTTAGGCCTCATCTGGAGTAGTGTGTCCAGTTCTGGGCACCACACTTTAAGAAGGATGCAGACAAACTGGAGAGGGTTCAGAGGAGGGCAATAAAGATGATCAGGGGACTGAAAACAAAGCCCTGTGAGGAGAGACTGAAAGAACTGGGCATGTTTAGCCTTGAGAAGAGAAGACTGAGGGGAGATAGGATAGCGCTCTTCAAGTACTTGAAAGGCTATCACAAAGAGGAAGGCCAGGATCTCTTCTCGATCATCCCAGAGTGCAGGACACGGAAGAATGGGCTCAAGTGACAGGAAGCCAGATTCTGGCTGAACATCAGGAGAAATGTCCTGACTGTTAGAGCAATACGACAATGGAACCCATGACCTAGGGAGGTGGTGGGCTGTCCCACACTGGAGGTGTTCAAGACAAGGCTGGACAGCCACCTGTCAGGGATGCTCTGTCTTGGATTCCTGCACTGAGCAGGGGGTTGGACTCGATGGCCTTGTAGGCCCCTTCCAACCCTACTATTCTATGATTCTATGATTGGCTTCGAGTCATCACTGCATTGGTTTCAAGGTGCTTACAGATGGATTGCTTTATCATCTGCTCCAGAATTTTCCCAGGGATTGATGTCAGACTGACTGGTCTGTAGTTCCCAGGTTCCTCCTTTTTACCCTTTTTGAAGAGAGGGACAACATTAGCCCTCCTCCAGTCATCTGGCACTTCCCCTGTCCTCCATGATTTCTCAAAGAGAATAGACAGTGGTTCTGAGAGTTCTTCTGCCAGTTCCTTTATTACTCTGGGATGCAGTTCATCTGGCCCTGGAGATTTGAACTCATTCAAAGTCATTAGGTGTTCCTTGACCATAGGCCTAGCGATCTCAAGCTGCAATCTTGCCCCTTCAGCCTGTACTTCGCCTTTGCCAGGGGGTCATAGACCCTCTTTTGGGAGGAGACTGAGCAAAAGGAGGAATTGAGCACTTCTGCCTTTTCTTGTCATCTGTTATCATTTTGCCATCCTTATTTAATAGCTGAACCACCATTTCTTTCCTCTGCCTTTTACTATGCACGTAGCTGAAGAAAGCCTTTTTTTGTTGCCTTTAGCCTCCCTCGCTAACCTCAGCTAATTCTCAGCTGTAGCCTTCCTGACACCATCCCTGCAATTCTTTGCTACCTGCCTGTACTCTTCCTTTGTTGCTTGGCCTTCTTTCCACTTGCTATATGTGTCCGTTTTTTGTTTTCAGGTCATCCCTAAGCTTTTTGTGAAGCCACATTGGCTTCTTCTGCTGTCTTCCACCTTTTCTTCTTCTTGGAATTGTTTGCAATTGTGCCTTGAGAATTTCCTTTTTTAAAAGCTCCCACTCATCTTGGACTCTCATTAGAGTCACTTGCCATGGGAACTTACTGATCATTGTTCTGAGTTTATTAAAATCAGCTTTCCTAAAATTCAGGGTACGCGGTTGACTACACTCGGCTTTTGCTTCCTTCCTTTAGAACCATGAACTCAAGTACAACATGGTCGCTTCCCCCCAGAGTTTCTGTAACTGCTACTTTATCCACTAAGTCATCTCTGTTGGTTAGGATCAAGTCAAGGATAGCCGATCCTCTAGTTCCTTCCTCTACTTTCTGTAGGAAGAAGTTATCCACCACACAAGTCAGGAATTTCCTGGAGGGGCCATGTTTTGCAGAATTTGTCTCCCAACAAATATCGGGGAAATTGAAGTCCCTCATTACTACTACATCATGCTTCCTTGAAACATTGGCCATTTGGTTTTCAAAAGTTTCATCCTCGTCTTCTCCTTGGTTGGGTGGCTGGTAGTAGACTCCAACCACCAGGTTCCTTTTATTCTTTGCTCCATTTATTTTGATCCAGATGCTCTCGATGGGGCTACCAAGCTCATCCTCCTGTATTTCTGTGGAGGATATGTATTTTTCACATACAGTGCAACCCCACCTCCCTTTCTGTTCCTCCTGTTCTTTTTGAACAAGTTATATCCTTCCATTGCTGTATTCCAGTCATGAGAGTCATCCTACCAAGTCTCAGTTATACCTACACAAGTTTCATTGTGTAGTCTTCGGAAAGGCACCCTTTGCTTCAGTTTCCCATCTGTAAAACAGAAATAGTGCTGATCTGATTCACAGGGGTGGCTCAGGGTGCCAACAACAGAAGGAGTAAGGGTGATGGGATCTGCCTGGGCAGCTGGCCCAAGGAAGGGCAGTGTGTGTGGGGGGGGTCGCTTTCATCTTCTTCATCACTTTCCATGGGGCAAGTTCAGGCTTTTGCTACCCTAATAAAGGAAGCCATCAGAATGTCAGAAGCTGCCTTTGACCATGTCTGACTTTTTGTCCATCTAATCCAGTATGGTCTGCACTAATTGGAGGGGCGGGGGCTCCCCAGGGTCTCTGGGAGAGGAGGGACTTTCACGTCCCCTGCTCCCTGCTCCTATTAACTGTAGATCCAGCTGGCATCCAACCTGGGCTTTTCTGTATGCCAAGCAGGTGCTCTGCCACTAGGGGTGTTGGAGAAATGCACAACAGAATCCAATGTGTTCAGATTTCTATGAATCTGACCTGCAGATTCTGCGGGTGACAAGATTTTCCTGAGTCACAGGTTCCGAGGACTTGCAGATCACTGATTTTACTTTCTGGAATTTTAGGCAGATTTTAGGGCTGTGCACGGACCCCCCGATCTGCTTCAGATCCTCTGAAGTGACCCCTATCCGCTTCGGACTGCTCCGACTCGGATCTGAATCCAAAGCGAGATTTGGATATCCGGATCGCCCTTTTTTAAAGAAAAATGGCAATCAGTGTGGAGACGAACAGCTCCTGGTGCAACAAGCAGCCGTGCCATCCCACGCGGAATCCTCCAGGAGAGGAGGTAAATGGGGCTGATCTGCTTCGGATTTCTCTAACATCCCTACCGCTCTTGTATCACGAAGACACTCCAGATAAGCCCACTTTGCCTCATTACTGGGGTTTCGTAACAAGGTGGTTGCACAGCCCTAGCAGATTTTGTAATAGAAAAATACGTAAAATAAAAAAAATGCCAGATGAAATGCACACTTCCCCCATAGGCTAAAGCATGAAAATGCACATGGGGGGATTTGCACATTTTCACAAGTGTGAAGTTGTGCAAATGTGGGGAATTTGGGGGGGAAATCCAGCTCTGCCAATGAGCGGATGACAGAATGAAAGGCCCCTGACAATGCATGAAATACAGACAGAACAGACTTTGAAAAATGCCTATCTACCACTGAACTAGGGTCGCTAAAAACACAAAGGAGCCCCGTGTTGTCCATTCTGACAGACAGCTGCTCTCCAGGATCTCTGGTTGAGGTCTTTCACATGGTACTCGAGCAAAGTTCCTTCTGTTGTTAATGCCACAGATTAAAGCTGGTACTTCCTGCATGCTTGCAAAGAAAGTGTTCAACCACTGAGCTATGGAAGAGAGAACAGCCTGGGTGAATTTTTCCCGAAACCATGCCAGTGAACATGGGCAAGAGTGAAAGACTGTCCTGCATTTATTTATTTACTTTTATTTCATTGTTATCTCAGTGTTTTTCCTCCTGAAAGGAACCCAAGGCAGCGTACACGGTCCTCCTCCTCCTCTCCATTTTATCCTCACAACAACCCTGTGAGGTAGGTTAGGCTGATAGCCAGTAACTGGCCCAAAGTCCCCCAGTGAGCTTCATGGCTGAGGGGGGACTTGAACCTGGGTCTCCCCAGTCCAACACTCTAACCCCTACACCACGCTGCCTCTCAGCTGCTATGAGTGAGTCAAGTTCTAGAGTAAACTGCAGGGCAAATCAGCAAAGTCAGAAGGCAGGCAGATATCAGAAGGACAGTAGTACCACTCAAGAAGAATGGCAGTCCCAAAGCAGGGCCTAAGGCAGAGCCAAAGTCAAGTGCAGGCAAGCAGTCCAAATCAAGCACAATCCAAGCGAACACAGGGTAGGGATGTACGAAACCCCGCTAACCTGGCTCCGCCAGGTTCTGCTTGGGGGGGAGGTGCTCCGTCCCTCCCCCCGGAATCCTCACTGGGGGCGGAGGTGCTCTGTGCCTCCCCCCGGAATCCTGGCCGGCCGGCTCCGCTCCGCAGGGATTCCACGGAGCCGCCGGCCAGCTCCGCCAGCAGCCGAACATCTGGCCGCTGGCTAGCAGGGACACAAATGGCACCGCCGTTTGCGTCCCTGCAGTCAGTCATGATAGGCTACGTAAAGACTTACATAGCCTATCATGTCTGGGTTAAAATTAAAAAAAAACCGCGTACACAAATGGCAGCGGCTACAGCCACCACCATTTGCATTCCTTATTTTTGGCCGTCGTAGTCTACGTAAATATTTACATAGACTAAGACGAAGACAAGAAAGGGGAATGCAAATAGCGTAGTGGACTTTTTTTGTGTTTTTTTACCCAGACGTGATAGGCTACGTAAGTCTTTACGTAGCCTATCACGAATAGGGGGGGAAACAGACTGCAAATGGCAGCGGTGGCGGCAGCCGGTCGGAAGACCAACCGCAACCGCCGCCACCACCTCCGAAGCCGCCGCTGGAGCCGCCGCCGTCCGGAACATCCGCCCCAGGTAAGTCTCGTCCCGGGGGGGATCCGCGGGGGGGCAAGGGGGCAGGCCATTCTGCCACGGAGTTCGGGGGGCCGAATGCACTGGCATTCAGCCTCACTGAGATCCGTGGCGGAATTCTCTGACATTCCTAACACAGGGTCTTATCAGGAATCAGCATGAGAAATCTGTCCAAAAACTATTATGCCTCTGCTGAAGGAATCTTCCTCCTCCAAACAGCTGGAGCTCTCAGAGCCAGACAACACAATGGAACCACCCATATCAGGAGACCTAGGGGAGCCTTGGCCCTTGGGGGAAAGGACCACAGGCTAGGGATGTATGAAAGTCACTTACCTGTTCGCTGATTATGTTGATGTTGGGGGGGGAGGCGTTCCGTCCCTCCTCCCGGAATCCTGGCCGGCCGGCTCCGCTCCGCAGGGATTCTGCGGAGCTGCCGGCCGGCTCCGCCAGCAGCCGGACATCCAGCCGCTGGCTAGCAGGGACGCAAATCGTTTGTGTCCCTGCAGTCAGCCGTGATAGGCTACGTAAATGTTTATGTAGCCTATCACGTCTGACTAAAACAACAACAACAACAACGTGCGTACGCAAATGGCGGCAGCCACTTCCGCCGCCATTTGCGTTCCCTTTATTTTCGCCATCTTAGTCTACGTAAATCTTGACGTAGACTAAGACGTGCCAAAATAAGGAACGGAAATGGCAGCAGCTGTGGACGCCACCATTTGCGTACGCGCATTGTTGTTGTTCCCCTTCATGGATCACTGCCTTGTTGTGGCGAAAGGGCTTGCGTAACTCAGTGAAGCCATAAGCTATGCCGTGCAGGGCCACCCAAGATGAACAGGTCATGGCAGAGAGTTCTGACAAAATGTGGTCCACTGGAGAAGGAAATGGCAACCCACTCCAGTATTCTTGCCAAGAAAACCCCATGGAATGTATCACAAAGCTAAAAGAGATGACGCCGGAAGATGAGCCCCTCAGGTCGGAAGGTGTCCAATATACTACTGGGGAAGAGCAGAGGGTATTCCAAGTAGCGCCAGAAAGAGTGAAGTGGCTGGGCCAAAGCCGAAAGGACACTCAGCTGTGGATGTGTCTGGTGGTGAAAAGAAAATCCGATGCTGTAAAGAACAATATTGTTTAGGAACCTGGAATGTCAGATCAATGAATCAAGGTAAGCTGGAGGTGGTCAAATGTGAGATGGCAAGATTGAACATCGACATCTTGGGAATCAGCAAACTAAAATGGACAAGCATGGGTGAATTTAATTCAGGTGACCATCATATCTACTACTGTGGGCAAGAATCCCTTAGAAGAAATGGAGTAGCACTCATAGTCAACAAAAGGGTGGGAAAAGCAGTACTGGGGTACAATGTTAAAAACAATAGAATGATCTCAGTTCGAATCCAAGGCAAACCATTCAACATCACAGTAATTCAAGTGTATGCCCCAACCACTGATGCCGAAGAAGCTGAGGTTGATCGGTTCTATGAAGATCTACAACACCTTCTAGAACTAACACCAAAAAAAGATGTCCTCTTCATCATAGGGGATTGGAATGCTAAAGTAGGAAGTCAAGAAATCACCGGGATAACAGGCAGGCATGGCCTTGGTGTACAAAATGAAGCAGGACAAAAGCTAATAGAGTTTTGCCAAGAGAACACGCTGATCATAGCAAACACTCTTTTCCAACAGCACAAGAGGCGATGCTACACATGGACATCACCAGATGGTCAATATCGAAATCAGATTGATTATGTCCTTTGCAGTCAAAGATGGAGAAGCTCTATACAATCAGTAAAAACAAGACCTGGAGCTGACTGAAGTGGAGGTGAGGAATAGATTTAAGGGATTAGACCTGATAGACAGAGATCCTGAGGAACTATGGACGGAGGTCCATAACATTGTTCAGGAGGCAGCAACTCAATCCATCCCAAAGAAAAAGAAATGCAAGAAAGCCAAGTGGCTGTCTGAGGAGGCTTTACAAGTAGCTGAAGAAAGAAGGGAAGCGAAAAGCAAGGGAGAAAGGGGAAGATATATCCAACTGAATGCAGAGTTCCAGAGAATAGCAAGGAGAGACAAGAAGGCCTTTTTAAATGAACAATGCAAAGAAATCGAGGAAAACAACAGAATGGGAAAGACTAGAGATCTCTTCAAGAAAATTGGAGATCTCAAGGGAACGTTTTGTGCAAAGACGGGCATGATAAAGGACAAAGAAGGCAGGGACCTAACAGAAGCAGATGAGATTAAGAAGAGGTGGCAAGAATACACAGAAGAACTATACAGGAAAGATCTGAATGTCCCTGATAGCCATGATAGTGCGGTCACTGAACTTGAGCCGGACATCCTTGAGAGTGAAGTCAAGTGTGCCTTAGGAAGCATTAGTAACAACAAAGCTAGCGGAGATGACAGTATTCCAGCTGAGCTATTTAAAATCCTAAGAGATGATGCTGTTAAAGTGCTGCATTCAATATGCCAACAAATTTGGAACACTCAACAGTGGCCACAAGACTGGAAAAGGTCAGTTTACATTCCAATTCCAAAGAAGGGCAACGCCAAAGAGTGTTCAAACTACCGCACAATTGCTCTCATTTCACATGCCAGCAAGGTGATGCTAGGCTTCAGCAGTATGCGAACTGAGAACTACCGGAAGTACAAGCTGGGTTTCGAAGTAGGGATGGCGGAGAATTTCTCCCCGAATCTTCGGGGGGCGAGCGCCAATGCATTCGGCCCCCGAAATCGGCGGTGAAATTCTCCGCCACCCCCCTGCCACCCACCCAGGATGGGACGTACTGTAGCTGAATGTCCCTCCCGGCGGCGGGTCCTGGCGGCGGTTCGGCGGGCTTTCAGCGGGGGCGGCAGCCGGTCTTTCGACCGGCTGCCACCGCCGCCATTACAGCTGAAGTAAAAAAACAACAACCCCATGATAGGCTACGTAAAGATTAACGTAGCCTATCACGGCTAGATCTCCAAAATCAGCTGTGATAGGCTACGTTAATCGTTACGTAGCCTATCACGGGTGACTTTGAAAAAAAAAAAAAAGCGCATACGCAAATGGCAGCCCCCATGGGGCGCCGCCATTTGCATTCCTTATTTGGTTGCTGTAGTCTACGTAAACATTTACGTAGACTACGGCGAAAATAAGGGCAACGCAAATAGCGTTGCCCTTATTTTTGCCATAGTCTACGTAAATCTTTACGTAGACTACCGGGACCAAATAAGGAACGCAAATGGCAACGCCCCATGGGGGCCGCCATTTGCGTACACACTTTTTTTTTTCAAAGTCACCCATGATAGGCTACGTAATGATTAACGTAGTCTATCACGGCTGACTTTGCAAATCTAGCCGTGGGCTGCGTAAATCGTTACGTAGTCTATCACGGGGTCTTTTTTTTTTTTACTTTCGTAGTTCGCAGCCGGGGAGACGGGGTGCTTCTCCCCGGCCTGAATTTCAGCCGGGCGAGGTGGGAAGCCTCCCCCCCATCCTGAATTTCGGCCAGGCGAGGCAGGACAGCTCCCCCCCCCTCACCTGGACTTCAGGGGGAGAAGCGAAGCGCCTCCCCCCCACCGCAAAGCAAGCTGCGAGACCAGGTAAGTGACTTTCATACATCCCTATTTCGAAGAGGCAGAGGAACTAAAGATCAAATCGTCAACATTCGCTGGATCCTGGAGAAAGCAAGAGAATTCCAGAAAAAACATCTATTTCTGCTTCATTGACTACGCTAAAGCCTTTGATTGTGTGGATCACAACAAACTCTGGCAAATTCTTAAAGTGATGGGAGTACCAGACCACCTTACCTTTCTCCTGAGAAACCTGTACGAGGGTCAAGAAGCAACAATAAGAACCAGACATGGAACAACCGAGTGGTTCAAAATTGGGAAAGGAGTACGTCAAGGCTGCATATTGTCGCCCTGCTTATTTAACTGATATGCAGAGTACATCATGAGAAACGCCGGGTTGGATGAATCACAGGTCGGAATTAAGATTGCTGGGAGAATTATCAACAACCTCAGATATGCAGATGATACCACCCTAATGGCAGAAAGTGAAGAGGATCTCAAGAGCCTCTTGTTGAGGGTGAAAGTGGAGAGTGCAAAAGCTGGTTTGAAACTCAACATTAAAAAAACTAAGATCATGGCATGTGGCCCCATCACTTCCTGGCATATAGAAGGGGAAGAAATGGAAGCAGTGACAGATTTTATTTTCTTGGGCTCCAAGATGACTGCAGACGGTGACTGTAGCCATGAAATTCAAAGACGCTTGCTCCTTGGGAGGAAAGCTATGGCAAACCTAGACAGCATAGTAAGAAGCAAAGCCATCACCTTGCCGACAAAGGTCCGCATAATCAAAGCTATGGTTTTCCCAGTAGTAATGTATGGCTGTGAGAGCTGGACTATAAGGAAAGCTGAGCGCCGAAGAATTGATGCTTTCGAACTGTGTTGCTGGAGAAGACTCTTACGAGTCCCCTGGACTGCAAGGAGGTCCAATCAGTCAATCCTAAAGGAAATCAATCCTGAGTGCTCATTGGAAGGACAGATACTGAAGCTGAAGCTCAACTATTTTGGCCACCTAATGCGAAGAGTTAGGTCTTTCTCTGGAAAAGACCCTGATGCTGGGAAAGACTGAAGGCAAAAGGAGAAGGGGATGACAGAGGATGAGATGGTTAGATAACATCACCGATGCAATGAATATGAACTTGAGCACACTCCAGGAGAGAGCGCAGGACAGGAAGGCCTGGCGTGCTATGGTCCATGGGGTCACGAAGAGTCGGACATGACTGAACAACTGAACAACAACAACAACAATTGTTGTTGTTGTTGTTTTTAGTCAGACGTGATAGGCTACGTAAAGATTTACGTAGCCTATCACGGGTTTGTTTTTTTTTTAAACCTAGCCGTGATAGGCTACGTAAATCTTTACATAGCCTATCACGTCTTTTTTTTTTTTTTAAACTGGAAATGGCGGCGGTGGCAGCCAGTCGGAAGACCAGCTGCCGCAGCCGCTACCACCGAACCGCCGCCGCCCGGAAGATCCGCCCCAGGTAAGTCTCGTCCCGGGGGGGCGGGGAGGCAGGCCGTTCTGCCACCAATTTCGGGGGGCTGAATGCACTGGCATTCGGCCTCCCCAAGATCCGTGGAGGAATTCTCTGAGATCCCTACCACAGGCCCATCCCCATGGAAGGAGTTCTGCTTCAGAGTCAGAGACTGAACAACTACCCAGACCCACAGAGTGTTGTTGCCTTAAGAAGCAAATCAGGAGTAGAGATCCTGTAAGAAGAAGCACCCATCTCCAAAGAAGAACTCTTCAAGGAGAGGGAACCCCTCAGGAGCAAGCCTTGTAATGTACTGCAGCTGAGCCTTGGGTGGTGCCCAGGAGGCTCTGGTTACATAAGCCTGCTTGCTCAGTCTAGCCTTTGTGGGAAACAACACCATTGCTGCAGTTCCTTAGCTTGTACCCTGACCTGTGTTATTAACCTGTAGGGATGTACGTGTCAGGGTGGAAACTGAGCCGATAGAGCCCCAGAGCAGTTCTGATTCTGAGGAGGATCAGCAGTCCATGGGAGAGGAGCCAGCTCATCCCTCACAGGCACAGCAGCTGGCAGAGATTCCTCCTGCCAGCATTCCTGAGATAGATAGTGACCCTGGCAGTGAGAAAGTGCAGGAGGGGGGCTTACTAGACACTCGACGCAGACACAGGGAGTGATGAGCGATGGAGGACATGGAAAGGAGGCGTAGTGCCCGTTGGGCGCGCAAGCAATGGGCGCGTCCCATGGACCCAAGGGAAAGAGGGAGGATCTCTCCCTAGCCCATAAGTTCAGGGTCTTCAAGTGATTCTCCTTCAAACGGGGACCAACTGCCTACCCGGAGCATAGGCTACTCTGCTGTTCATTGCTTAGTCACTGGTGATTAGCATCTGAAAGAGTTACTAAGTTGTAAAAGGATTAAAGCCTTGAAAAGAATCCTTTTGTCTGTGTCTTGAGTTGGCTATTGGAGTCTACTGAAAGAGGCCGCTAGGGCACTCCTGACAGTACGAAAGTCACTCACCTTTTCGAAGGGTGACATTAACGGTGGGGGGGAGGTGCTCCATCCCTCCCCTCGAAATTCTCTCTGACTGGCTCCGCTCCACGGAGATTCCGTGGAGCTGCCGGCTGGGGCTGCCCGCAGCCGGACATCCAGCCACTGGGCAGCCTGCAGGGACACAAATGCTGTAGCCACCACCATTTGCATCCCTGTATTTTGCCATGATAGGCTACATAAATATTTACGTAACCTATCATGGAAAAAAAAAACAGGGAATGCAAATGGCGGCGGCTAAGGTGGCCGCCATTTGCGCTCCCTTTTTTTTTTTTTGCTGTGATCAGTTATGTAAATATTTACATAGGCTATCACAGCAAAAAAAAAAAAAGGGCACGCAAATGGCGGCCACCGTAGCTGCCGCCATTTGCGTTCCCGTAGTTTTGCTGTGATAGGCTACGTAAGTATTACGTAGTATTACGTAATATAGTATTACGGCTATATGGAAGAAGCGAATGGCGGCCACAGATGCGGCCGCCATTTGCAAGTCAGCGCAGACAGCAGCAGGTAGGTGCTGCATTCCAGGCCCATTTCGTGGGGGGGGGGCTTCATTCCGCCACGGATTTCTGGGGCCGAATACACTGGCATTCGGCCTCACCGAGATCCGTGGCGGAATTCTCTGACATCCCTATAACCTGTGGACGTCTGTCTGATACTTCTTTTTGGATCTCTGATTATGCTTGCCAGATATCCTATGCCTTGACCTTGGCTATGTTTCTGACTTCTCTCTGGAAAATCCATGTTTGCCCAGTAAATTGTGCTTGACTATTGCCTTGCTTTGAATTCTGTATTGGAATTAGGTTTGTGTTTGCATAACAGAGAACTGGAGTTAGCTGAGGCAGGACAAGAAGCCAGGTTTGGCGAAGTAGGTTGCCCAGAACTGGGAGCTGAAACAAGGGTGCTGTTCCAGCAACCAGTAGGTCTCAACTGAGAGCTCATATACTCGAGCCTCCCGGCCCACAGGTGGGGTGCAGCTGCAAGCCATTAGTCCTGGCTTCAGAGTCTCCCTACTTCCAAGGAGGCCCTTGCTGTCAAGTAGACATTTACTCTCGAGGAGCCTGGTTGCTGCAGGTCTTGAGACACACACTTCACCTGTCACTCCACCTTCTGGTGCCGGTGCACTCTGGGACTGGGCAGATGCTGGGCTTCCTCAGACTCCATAGGTGAGGAACTGCCCCAGGGGCCCTGCCTGGGGTTCCCTCAGGGCCTCTCATTATTGAAGAGTCTGATGTTCATTCTCCACAGCTGCCAGAGGCACTTGGGTTATCGCTTGGATCAGGGGGTCCCACAGGGTCTTTAAGCACTGCAATGCTGGGGTCTTTGTATTGAAGCATCCTCCTGGCCACTCAGGGTCTGGTCCAGGCATAATGAAGACTGAACTAGGATCTCTAGAGACCTAACTAACTACAAACAGAAGGGTGCTAAGGACCTGGACTCCTTTGAGTGGATTCCCAGCTATCAATCAATGTGTGCACACTGGATCCCTTCTTTTTTTCCTTTCCAATCAATCATGTATCTGCAAGATTGGGGTCGGAGAGAGCTCTAGGCAGCTTCAAATGTTGGTCTGCTATCATCTTCAGGATGCATTGGCTGCTACTGAAATTTCTCCAGGGTCATTGGGTGTGAGCACCTGATAACAAGGACTTTTCCCTGCTCATGCACATATGGCATCAACAGAAGCCTGTCCCGGAGTACCCCGCCCTCATTTGGATAAGGTGTGCTGCTAATTGAATTACAACCCGGTGCAGCCGCATTACAATTAAAAGCCAATTACACGGGCAAATTGGCACTTAATTTGGGTGCAACAAACAAACATCTTTTATCACTCAGAAAGAGAAAAATGGCATTTCGTAGTATGTCATTTCCAGCCTGTCTGAAAAACACTTCATCTTCTCTGGGTTATATTTAACAGGGAACCCCAGGGTAGCTTTGACTATGAAATCTGGAGCTGCATTTTCAATCAGCTGCAAAAAACTAAAAAAATAAATAAAACAAACCCACACTGCTTTTGGTAAACAAGACACTTCACAAATAATTGCAAACAAGTAATTTGAATGCAGAGGAAAAAATAGTGTGGGTGTGCATTAGAGGTGTGTGCCAGCCAGAAGGTTTGACTCAAACCATGATTCATGACTTCAAAAAATTGCCTGATCCTGTTTGGATGAGTCCGCTATGGTACCGAACCCAAGTTGAGATTCAACTATCTGAAACTCCCACAGACTATCATGGGAAATAAAAAAATTGCTATAACTTCTTTCTGTTTGTTAGAAGTAGATGAAATTCACAGGCATAGTAGCCACTTTGGGTGGGGGGGAAATATCAGGAAAATGTGTCTCATGGCTTTTGTGCTCTGTGCCTTTATATTTGGGTTTTTTTTAAGGGAACTGTTGATAACATTTTAATTAGGGATGTACAAATTGTGTACCTTCCGTGCCTCTTAACTTCCGCAGTTTGCAGCCAGTGCTACGTACCGTCATTCGCAAGCCCCCGGAATTCTCCTCTTTTTTTTCCACTCCGAAAATTACGAAGATAAATCCGTACCGACAGCCGTAATTCTGCATAACTTCCGTAAGAAAGGCTATTTTTTGTAGATATTTATAGGGGTGTATGAAACCCCGCTTACCTGGCTCCGCCAGGTTCCGCTGTGTGGGGGAGGCGCTCCGTGCCTCCCCCCGGAATCCTGGCCAGCCGGCTCCGCTCCACAGCCAAGCCGCAGAGCCGCCGGCCGGCTCCGGCTGCCCACAGCCAGACATCCGGCCTCTGGGCAGCCCTGCAGGGACGCAGATGCCGTAGCTGCCGTCATTTGCGTCCCTTTCTTTTGCCGTGATAGGCTAAGTAAAAATTTATGCAGCCTATCACAGCAGGGGAAAAACCCCAGCATACGCAAATGGCGGTAGCTGCCGCCATTTGCGTACGCTGGGGTTTCCCCCCTCCCGCCGTGATAGGCTATGTAAATACTTACGTAGCCTATCACAGCATCCACAGGGACGCAAATGGCATCCCTGCGTTAGCCGTGATAGGCTACGTAAGTATTTACGTAGCCCACCACGGCTGAAGAGGAGGAAACAAGTGGCGGCCGCAGGACAGCTGCCATTCGCACAGCAGCGCGGACGGGAGCAGGTAAGTGCTCTGTCCTGAGTGCCTTTCGTGGTTTGGGGGGCGGGGGCTTTGTTCCGCGACGGTTCTCGGGGGGCCAAATTCACTTGCATTCGGCCTCACCAAGATCCGTCGCCGAATTCTCTGACATCCCTAGATATTTACATATTTTTTCCCCTGCCCTGAGATGTGCAGTAATTACTTTCAGCCAAAACACTTCCTCCTCCTCCGGGCTTCCCAAAACAAGGCTGCCCCAGGTGCGCCTGAGCGATGCACTCTTGGTTTAAAGCAACGCTGTTTGAAAGAAAGAAGGAAAAAACGTTTTAGAATGACCATGCCGGTTTGGAGCCCTGCACGAGTATTATTCCCCCTTAGGGGTGTCAGAGAATTTCTCACCAAAACTTCGGGGGGCCGAGTGCCAACGTATTCGGCCCCCCGAAGTAGTTTCGGGGAGAAATTCTCCGCCCCCCGCCCCCCCCAGGATGGGACTTACCTTTCCCCAATGTCGCTCCCGGTGGCGGGTCGCAGCGGTGGTTCGGCAGGGCTTCGACAGGGGTGGGGGCGGCAGCCGGTCTTTCGACCGGCTGCCGCCGCCACCATTCCAAGAAAAGTAAAAAAAAAACCGCCCCCGTGATAGGCTACATGACGATTAACGTAGCCTATCATGGCTAGATTTGCAAAGTCAGCCGTGATAGGCTAAGTAAATCATCACGTAGCCTATCACGGGTGACTTTAAAAAAAAAAGCGCGTACGGCTAATGGCGGCCCCCATAGAGAGCCGCCATTCGCGTTTCTTATTTGGTCGCTGTAGTCTACGTAAAGATTACGTAGACTACGGCGAAAATAAGGGCAACACTATTTGCGTTGCCCTTATTTTCGCCGTAGTCTACGTAAATCTTTATGTAGACTACAGCAACCAAATAAGGAACGCGAATGGCGGCTCCCTATGGGGGCCGCCATTTGCGTACGCACTTTTTTTTTTTTTAAGTCACCCATGATAGGCTATGTGACGATTAACGTAGCCTATCACGGCTGACTTTGGAGATCTAGCCGTGATAGGCTACGTAAATCCTTACGTAGCCTATCACGGGGCGTGTTTTTTTTTTTACTTTTCTGTTGAAGTTCGCGGCAGGGGAGACGGGGCGCTTCTCCCCGGCCTGAATTTCAGCCGGGGGCGAGGCAGGAAGCCTCCCCCTCGGCCTGAATTTCAGCCGGGCGAGGCGGGAAGACACCCCCCGCTCGCATGAACTTCGGGGGGAGAAGCAAAGCGCCTCCCCCCCACCGCGAAAAAAGCTGCGGGACAAGGTAAGTCCCTTTCGTACATCCCTATTCCCCCTGCTAGGCCTTCTATTTCCACATCCAGCCTTTTTGGTGACGTTGTGAGGCTAAAATGGGGAGGAGAACCAACTCTGTGCATGTCTACTCAGAAGTAAGCCTTACTGAGTTCAATGCAACTTACTCCTACACATGTCAGCACCCCACTTGCCCCCAGCTCAGCTTTGTATTTCCACATCCAGCTCATTAGCAAACCTGGTAGTTATCTCTCTGTGTGAGTTGGTGACTGCTTCAGAAAGAACTTGCCATTATACTGTCTCTTTTCTTCATGAGTTTCATAACAGAAGTATGATGTAGTGGTTAGAGTCCAGCCCAAAGTCACCCAGTGGTATAACTAACAGGTTTGCTAATGAGCTGGATGTGGAAATGCAAAGCTGAGCTGGGGGCAAGCAGGGTGCTGACATGTGTAGGAGTGAGTCACATTGAACTCAATAAGACTTACTTCTGAGTAGACATGCACAGAGTTGGTTCTCCTCTCCATTTTAGCCTCACAACGTCACCAACAAGGCTGGATGTGGAAATAGAAAGCCTAGCAGGGGGAATAATACTCGTGCAGGGCTCCAGACCAGCACAGTCATTCTAAAAGGTTCTTTCTTTCTTTCTTTCTTTCTTTCTTTCTTTCTTTCTTTCAAACAGCGTTGCTTTAAACAAAGAGTGCATCGCTCAGGCACACCTGGGGCAGCCTTGTTTTGGGAAGCCCCCAGGAGGAGGAAGTGTTTCGGCTGAAAGTAATTACTGCACGTCTCAGGGCAGGGGGAAAAAATACGTCAATATCTATGAAAAATAGCCTTTCTTACGGAAGTTATGTGGACTCACGGAGATGGCTGGGCACCGGAATTATGGCTGTTGGTATGGATTTATCTTTGTAATTCTTGGAGTGGGGAAAAAAAGGGGACAATTCTGGGGGCTTGCGAACAACGGTACAGAGCACTGGCCGCAAACAGCGGGAGTCAAGCGGCACGGCAGGTACACAATTCGTACATCCCTGCAATCCTATGGCCACTAGGCTAGACACGCTCCAAGGCTGGTTCCCAGAGAACCCACCTCCAACTCCCCCCTGTGCTGCCTCGTAGGCAGCTAATCGGCCCCACGCTCCACACTCGGAAGAACAGCACAGAGCAGGGGAAATGGGGCGTTCCTGGGGGCGGGGCGAGGAGGTTGGAAGTGCCGGTACAACACTTCCTATTAGGGATATACCTGGTTTCGTCCAGGGACATCCGCGGTGGGGGGAGCCAGAGATTTACACAAGGTGTTTTGCACATCTCTACAAGTGATTGAGTTATATAAAATACAAAAATAAAAATAAAAACAGGCATACGGAGCCGATTTATGCTAAACCATCCTTCCCCTAACTGGTGCCCTCCAGATCAGTGGAGGGTGGTGGCTCTGATGTCAGTGGGGCGGTGCATCCACTCTGGGCTTCAGTCAGAACCAGTCAGACCTCTAAAGGACCTGTCCAAGGTGTGAAGGTATCCAAGCTCCCTTAGAGTTCTGACGGAAACTCAGAGCGGATTCACTGCCCCGCTGACAATGTTCCAGATGGGCTGGACTAAAACTCCCTACATTCCTGAACATTCTCTGTGCTGGCCGGGGCTCATGGGTATTGAAGTCCAAAACATCGGCAGAGCCCCCGGTTGGAGGCTGCTATAAACAACATCGAACGCCACAGTCGGCTGAGTTCAGGAAGAACTGGTTGTGCTGTTCTTCCACCCCCTTCTTCCTCCCTCTCCCACACCTGTAGGGATGTATGAAAGTCACTTACCTTTTCAAAGGGTGACATCCGCGGTGGGGGGGAGGCGCTCCGTCCCCACCCCCGAAATTCTCCCTGGTCGGCTCTGCTCCGCGGTGACTCCCTGGAGCCGCTGGCCAGGGCCGCCTGCATCCGGACATCCGGCCGCTGGGCAGCCTGCAGGGACGCAAATGGCAGCCGGTGTAGCCGCCGCCATTTACGTCCCTGTATTTGGCCATGATAGGCTACATAAGTATTTATGTAGCCTATCACGGCTATAATGAAGAAGCGAATGGCGGCCACGGCCACCATTTGCAAAGCAGAGCAAACGGCAACAGGTAAGGTGCTCCATTTAGCGCGCCTTTTGCTGGGTGGGGGGGCGGGGGGCTTCATTCCGCCATGGATTTCAGGGGGCCAAATGCCCTGGCATTCAGCCTAGGGATGTACGAATTGTGTACCTTCCGTGCCGCTTGACTTCCGCAGTTTGCGGCCAGTGCTCCGTACCGTCGTTCGCAAGCCCCTGGAATTCTCCTCTTTTTTTTCCACTCCAAGAATTACGAAGATAAATCTGTACCGACAGCCGTAATTCTGCATAACTTCCGTAAGAAAGGCTATTTTTCATAGATATTTATGCATTTTTTTCCCCTGCCCTGAGATGTGCAGTAATTACTTTCAGCCAAAACACCTCCTCCTCCTGGGGGCTTCCCAAAACACGGCTGCCCCAGGTGTGCCTGAGCGATGCACTCTTTGTTTAAAGCAACGCTGTTTGAAAGAAAGAAAGAAAGAAAGAAAGAAAGAAAGAAAGAAAGAAAGAAAGAAAGAACCCTTTAGAATAACCATGCCGGTCTGGAGCCCTGCACGAGTATTATTCCCCCTGCTAGGCTTTCTATTTCCACATCCAGCCTTGTTAGTGACGTTGTGAGGCTAAAATGGAGAAGAGAACCAACTTTGTGCATGTCTACTCAGAAGTAAGTCTTATTGAGGGCTCCAGACCGGCATGGTCTTTTTAAAAGGTTCTTTCTTTCTTTCTTTCTTTCTTTCTTTCTTTCAACAGCGTTGCTTGAAACAAAGAGTGCATCGCTCAGGCACACCTAAGGGCAGCCTTGTTTTGGGAAGCCCCCAGGAGGAGGAAGTGTTTTGGCTGAAAGTAAACTGAGACGGGGGGTTTCAATTGAAAAAGAACACCCACAAACAAGGCGGTGAGCACAATTCTTTCTTTCTTTTTTAAGTACGTATTTATTCTTGAAATATACTACCTTGCGTTTTTATTTACAAAAATTTTGCAACTCTGTGTGGATGACCAAAAATAAGCCGCATGACTGCTGGCTCCGCAGGACCTCGTGGTGCCGTTCCGCAGAGGATTCCGTGACACGGACTGAAGGGAATTTGATCCCATTTCAATCCGTGGCGGAATTCTCTGACATCCCTAATTTTAATTTCTTGGCAGAACTGGATTAAATTTGCAGGGTTAGTTGCCCCTTCTGGAGGGAATTGAGCCTGCCGTGTTTCAGGTGAATAGGTTTTAGTGCAACAACAGCCTCTGCATTTTGAGGATATCCAAAAAAGGGTGCACTTCTTCTCCCTGTGTTGTGGGTGGGCCTTTAACAAACAGCATGGAAGTGGCCCTAAGTTTTCTTTAAAAATACTCTACAGGTTCCAGAAGTGCAATAGCTTATGTGTAGGGATGGCGGAAAATTTCTCCACGAATCTTCGGGAGGCCGAGTGCTGACACATTCGGCCCCCCGAAATTGGTGGGGAAATTCTCCGCCGGCCCCCCGCCCCCCCCCCGGGATGGGACTTACCTTTGGCGAATGTCCCTCTCGGCAGCGAGTCCCGGCGGTGGTTCGGCGGCAGTTCGGCGGGGGCCACCGCCATTACAAAAAAAAAAAGTACAGTAAAAAAAACCACACACACACCCGTGATAGGCTACGTGACGATTTACATAGCCTATCACGGCTAGATTTCCAAAGTCAGCCGTGATAGGCTACGTAAATCGTCACGTGGCCTATCACGGGTGACTTTGGGGGGAAAAAAAAAAGCGCGTACGCAAATGGCAGCGCCCCATGGGCGCCGCTATTTGCGTTCCTTATTTGGACAGGGGTAGTCTACGTAAAGATTTACGTAGACTACGGCAAAAATAAGGGAACACTATTTGCGTACGCACTTTTTTTTTTTTTTTTCAAAGTCACCCGCGATAGGCTACGTGACGATTTACGTAGCCTATCATGGCTGACTTTGGAAAACTAGCCGTGATAGGCTACGTAAATCGTCACATAGCCTATCACGGTTTGTTTGTTTTTTACTGTACTTTTTTTTTCGCGGCCGGGGAGACGGGGCGCTCCTCCCCAGCCTGAATTTCGCCGGCGAGGGATGGGGCACCTCCCCCCCTGGCCTGAATTTCAGCCGGGCGAGGCGGGGCGCCTCCCCCCTCACCTGAACTTTGGGGGGAGAACTGAAGCGCCTCTCCCCCACCGCGAAGCAAGCTGCGGGACAAGGTAAGTCCCTTTCGTCCATCCCTACTTATGTGGAAGGCGAGTTGTCAAATTTGGTGGGGGCATGATTTACTTTCCCTTCATAGAATCATAGAATCATAGAATAGTAGGGCTGGAAGGGGCCTACAAGGCCATCGAGTCCAACCCCCTGCTCAGTGCAGGAATCCAAGTCAGAGCATCCCTGACAGATGGCTGTCCAGCCTCATCTTGAATGCCTCCAGTGTGGGAGAGCCCACTGCCTTCCTAGGGAATTGGTTCCATTGTCATATTGCTCTAACAGTCAGGATGTTTCTCCTGATGTTCAGCCGGAATCTGGCTTCCTGTCACTTGAGCCTCTTATTCCGTGTCCTGCACTCTGGGATGATCGAGAAGAGATCCTGGCCTTCCTCTCTGTGACAACCTTGCAAGTACTTGAAGAGCGCTGTCATATCTCCCCTCAGTCTTCTCTTCTCAAGGCTAAACATGCCCAGTTCTTTCAGTCTCTCTTCATAGGGCTTTGTTTCCAGTCCCCTGATCATCTTTGTTGCCCTCCTCTGAACCCTCTCCAGTTTGTCTGCATCCTTAAAGTGTGGTGCCCAGAACTGGACACAGTACTCCAGATGAGGCCTAACCAGTGCTGAGTAGAGGGGAACTAGTACTTCCCGGGATTTCGAAGCTATGCTTCTATGAATGCAGCCCAAAAGAGCATTTGCCTGTTTTGCAGCCACATCACATTGTTGGCTCATATTCAGCTTGTGATCGACAACAATTCCAAGATCTTTCTCGCTTGTAGTGTTGTTGAGCCACGTATCCCCCATCTTGTAACTGTGCATTTGGTTTCTTTTTCCTAGGTGCAGAACTTGGCATTTATCCCTATTGAATGTCATTCTGTTGTTTTCTGCCCAGCGCTCCGGTCTATCAGGATAACTTTGAATTTTGTTTCTGTCTTCCAAAGTATTAGCTATCCCTCCCAATTTTGTGTCATCTGCAAATTTGATCAGCATTCCCTGCACCTCCTCCTCCAAGTCATTCATAAAAATGTTGAAGAGCACTGGGCCCAGGACTGAGCCCTGCGGTACCCCACTCGTTACCTCTCCCCAGTTTGAGAAGGTCCCATTGATCAGCACTCTTTGAGTCTGATTCTGTAGCCAACTGTGGATCCACCAGATCGTTGTTTCATCTAGCCCACTTTGAGCTAGTTTGCTCATCAGGATATCATCAGGATATCGACTTTTTCGAAAGCTTTGCTGAAGTCGAGGTATATGATGTCTACAGCATTCCCACGGTCTACAAGGGAGGTTACTTGATCAAAAAATGAGATCAGATCAAAAAATGAGATCAGAATCCCTCCCCTTGTGGGATTTTGGGCAATTTGTATGAATGTATCACACATCAGAAGGGTGTCTCCAGGCAAGAAACCTGCAATTATTTGGAAGAATAGGTGCAGGGCTATTTATTATTCATTAGATTTGTTAGGGAGTTTAATTACTGAAAACCAGTTTAAGGCTTTTTCATTGTGAAGCTGGGCAGCATTGAAAGGGTGGTCCATCTTATGGTTCCATCCTTGCCTTCCCCCAAAGCACAGTGATTGAAGAGCCTATGGTAAAAATGTGCCTCATGATTAGACGGTGGACCTTTCAGCCACTTAATCCCTCCCCACCCCTTCTGCCCTCCCGCTCTCATCAGCGTTCACAGAAACAAAAGCAAAAGGCACTGTTTTGGAGACGTGCTGTCTGCCTTCCCAAAGCCCAAATGAACCCACCTGCAGGGTCCATCCTCAGCTCTGGTCATTTTGGAGAAAAGCCCACATTGCCTTGGGAAACACCCGAAATGGCTCAGTTCAGCTCAGGCCTCGGACTTTGGCTGAATCCAATACACATTCAAAAATTTTTCAATCTGGAAAGGGGGATGAGTGTAAAAACAATTTAAGGTGCAATCCTATGCATGTTCTAACTTTAAAAGCCCTGCAAATCCCAGCATTGCCCAGCTGAGCCGTAGGACTTTTTCCGTCTAAGTGTGGATAGGATTGCACCCTTAAACCAGGAAGTGCCAAATGCCAGAATAACTGAAATACTGAGTGCATTCAACCATGCATCAAACGTCGATTGCCTATGAATCTATTCAGCTGCGCCTTTTATTTATTTTTATTTATTTATTAAATTTATTAATCGCCCATCTGGCTGATCACCCAGCCACTCTGGGCGATGTACAACAACAGAACAGTTAAAACAATAAAATTCTACATTAAAACATTTTCTAAAATACCCTAGCCCACCCCAAATGCCTGCCTGAACAACCACATTTTTAATGCACGGTGGAAGCTCATTAAAGAGGAGGCATGGCGGAGTTCCCTAGGAGGGAGTTCCACAGGGGCCACCACAGAGAAGGCCCTCTTCTTCATAGGGATGTATGAAACTCTTACCTGGCTCCGCACCGGGCAATCCGCAGTGGGGGGGGAGGCGCTCTGTCCCTCCCCCCAGAATCCTCCCTGGCTGACTGTGCTCTGCAGCAACTCCGCGGAGCCGCCGGCCAGGGCCACCCACAGCCGCTGGGCTGCACAGGGATGCAAACGGCGGCTGCCGTAGCCGCCATTTGCATCCGTGTCTTTACATAGCCTATCATGGCTAAAGACTCGGACGCAAATGGCGGCAGCTATGGTGGCCACCATTTGCGTTCCTTCCTATTGCCGTGATAGGCTACATATATATTTATGTAGCCTATCACGGCCTCCACAGGGACGCAAATGGCGGCCGCTACGCCATTTGTGCCCCTGTCTTTTGCTGTGATAGGCTACGTAAATACATACATAGCCTATCACGGCTAAAGACACGGACACAAATGGCAGCAGCTACAGCGGCCGCCATTTGCATTCCTTCCTATTGCCGTGGTAGGCTATGTAGGGATGTACGAAAATCACTTACCAGTTCGCGGATTATGCTGATAGTGGGGGGGAGGCGCTCCGTCCCTCCCCCCGGAATCCTGGATGGGGGGGGAGGCGCTCTGTTCCTCCCCCTCCCCGGAATACTCCTTGGCCGGCTGTGCTACGCGACGGCTCCGCAGAGCAGCCAGCCAGGCCCAGCCAGGCCAGAGCCGTCCGCAGCCGGATTTCCGGCCACGGAGGGCTCGGGGGGGGGAACCGTGTACGCAAATGGTGGCGGCTACGGCCACCGCCATTTGCATTCCTTATTTTTGACATCTTAATCTACGTAAATATTTATGTAGACTAAGACGGCGAAAATAAGGGGAACACAAATAGCATAGTGGACGCTATTTGCGTTCCCCTTATTTTCACCGTCTTAGTCTACGTAAATATTTACGTAGACTAAGACGGCCCAAAATAAGGAATGCAAATGGCGGCGGCCATAGCCGCCGCCACTTGCGTACGCCTTTTTTTTTTTACCCAGTCGTTTTAGGCTACGTAAAAACTTACGTAGCCTATCACGTTGGTGTAAAAAAAAAACCTGCAAATGGCGGCTGCGGCAGCCGGTCGGAAGACCAGCCGCCGCAGCCGCCACCGCCATAGCCGCCACTGGAGCCTCCGCCGCCCGGAAGATCCACCCCAGGTAAGTCTCGTCACAGGGGGATCTGCGGGGGGGGGGCGGCAGGCCATTCCGCCACAGATTTCGGGGGGCCGAATGCACTGGCATTCGGCCTCCCTGAGATCCATGGTGGAATTCTCTGCCATCCCTAAGGCTACGTATATATTTATGTAGCCTACCACGGTCTCTGCAGGGATGCAAATGGCGTCCCTCTGTTAGCCGTGATAGGCTATGTAAATACTTACGTAGCCTATCACAGCCTTTCAAAAGAGACGAATGGCGGCCGCAGATGCAGCCGCCATTCGAGGAGCACCAGAACAGCCAACAAACGTAGGTTCCATTCCGGGCCCATTTCGCAGGGTGGTGGGGTGGGTGGCTTCGTTCCGCCATGGATTCCAGGGGGCCGAATGCACTGGCATTCGGCCTCCCTGGAATCCGTGGTGGAATTCTCCAACATCCCTACTCCCTCATCCTCACCAGCCTAGCTGTCCTGGCCGATGGGACAGAGAGAAGACCATCCAAGGATGATCTTGTTGAGCATCCTGCCTGGTGTTGCTGGAGACGCTCCTTGAGATAGGCTGGGCCAGACCCATATAGGGTTTTAAAGGTCAAAACCAACACCTTGAATTTCGCCCAGAAAAGAACTGGTAACCAGTGCAACTCCTTCAGCACTGGAATGATGTATTGTGATCTCACTGGTGACTGCCTGTAACCAGGCAAGCCGCCGCGTTCTGTACCAGCTGCAGCTTCCAAATTGTCTTCAAGGGTAACCCCACATTACAGCACATTACAGTAGTCTAGACTAGAGGAGACCAGGGCATGTACTACCGATGGGAGCAGATGGTCGGGAAGGAAGGGGCGCAGCCGCCATATCAGATGGAGTAGGTACAGCGCTGTCCGGCTCACAGCTGACACCTGAGCCTCCATGGACAGCTGGGAGTCTAAGATGACCCCCAGGCTGCGGACCTGGTCTTTCAAGGGCAGCTGTACCCCATTCAACACCAGGTCAACATCCCCCAACCTCCTCTTGTCTCCCACCAAAAGTACCTCGGTCTTGCCAGGGTTCAGCTTCAGCTTATTCCTCCCCATCCATCCACATGAATTCCAAAACATCAAAGACTGTCCAAAACATCAAACAAGATGGGGTTGGTGACAGTGAGCAACTTGGCGGATCAGCTCTTTTGAGAAATGCCTGTTCTGCAGTAGCAGATTCATACTTCAGGGGTGCTCTTGGACTCAGCATTGCTGTCCCATCCTCAAACAGAGATGATCGAGGAGCACGTTCTTTGAGGATTTCCATACAAACTGACCTGATCCACATCTTCCAGGGTAGCGTGCAGTCACGGAACTCAGTTCTTCTTTGGGTTTCACATTGCTCCAAATTTTGCAGTGCAGATCTTGGCTCACGCAACCTGCCACAACATAAATAAAAATGTATATCGTATGGTAATATACATCTACAAATGTGTATTTTGTGAGAATATAGTTCAAACATTAGTATTTGGTTATGAATTTCTATGAGGATTTTTTTAATGGCACTTTTAAGAGGAAACAGGATGAAACAGACTTGTGTATTAGCTAACATGGGCTGGATATAGCCTGCTCCATTCATTCCTCTTCTCTTTTATCCATTTCCGCTGATTCACCAGCTGCCAAGTTTGTTCTGGTCAAACTGGTGCCTCCCAATTCAGCTGCTTTCATGTGGACAACATGGGGCTGCCTTTGAAAAGGGTCCAGAAATTTCAGCTGGTGTGGAAGGTCACCACCTGGTGTTAACAGGTGTGAGCTTGCAAGAACATCTCACACCCGTTCTGGGACATCTGCATTGCTTACCAGTTTGTTTCTGAGCCAGATTCAAACGGGTGGCTTTGAAGCCCCCTATGCCCCGACTTTCTTGGGGACCCTGAGCTCTTTGAGTTTCTCAGAACTGTCAGTGAGGCTCTGCTATGGTCACTGCAATTGGCTCCTCTTAGAAGCAGATGTCAGGTTGTGTTTCCAGAAGTGGAGGCTGGTGGCTCTGATGTCAGTGGGGCAGGGAATCTGTTTTGGGTTTCAGTCAGAACCAGTCAAAACTAGAAAGGAGCTATCCAAGGTGCTTCACAGAACCAGAGTTCTGACTGGTTTTGACTGAAACCCAGAGAGGATTCACCGCCCCACTGACATCGGAGCCATCAGTCTCCACTGGTTTCCAGAGCTTTTTGGCCCACCTATGATCTTCCTTAGTCTCATTCTTGAGAGAAGTGAAAGCACATATATTCCACCAGGTATTTGGGATTTAACTGGAAGTGTAACTGCTCTATAATTTCCATCTGTTAGCTGCTTTAATAGGTAGGTTGCATGCAAGCCACCTTCATTTGCATTAAAAGGCAGTATAGATCTCTGATAAGTAAATACATGCGCAGCTCAGTCTGATCCAAGCCTCATAACTTCTATACCATACATTTGCTGGAGTTTGTTTTCTGTAAAGCTGTAAGCTGGCTGGAAGGAAGAGTGGCTCTGAGCAATGCACAGAGTGCTTTTGGTGACCACTGATTCAGCCCCTGTGCATCAGGGAGCAGGTTTTCTGGGTCAGACTTCATAAGTGCTAGTCAGATCCAAATCTCAGGGTCAGGGAGCAGGAAACACAGCGAGTGAAGATAGGGCCTAGCTTAAGAAGCTGTCTGAGACTGTGTGTGCATGGTAGGAACGTGCAGACAAGCAAAACTCAAACTTGTCAAAGTTCTCAAAATCCCACCTTGAAGTTCGTTCCATCTTGGGTCCATATCAGATTGAAAGTGGGGTGTTGTTTTTTCACATGAGCATTCATGCATATTTTCGTGCATATTTTTCCAGATGTGCACATCTTTGAAATGCACACATTCTTCTTCCAACATGTTTGAGTGCATTTTTCAAAAGTACACATTTTGTCATGTGCATTTTGCAAATGTGCACATGCTGTCAAATTAATATTTTTTGGTCTGCAAAACACATTGCAAGCTCAGAAATAGGGGTGGGTGAACTCACCTCAGCCCACCTCATGAGCCACTGACTGGACCCTCACCAGCCGGCCGACCCCGCTCACTGCATGCTCCATCCTGCACCTGTGCTGAGCCAGAGACCTCTCGTGCCTGTTATGTGGCATAAATGGGCCTCTTTATGTCTGCCATTTGCATAAAATCAGCCTTTATGGAAGGGGGTGAGCTGCCATTTTAATGGTGGCTCGGTAGAGCAGCAAGGACCACCGCACTTGCCCCACTCAGTGCGTGCTGAGATGGGCAAGTGCAAAGGTCTGCAAGCTGGCATCCGGGGGGCTGAGCCAGCAAGAAATCACCAAGCCTCGAGCAACATCTCTCTACTCAGAAATGTACGAATCTCGACCACGGATTGCATTGAAGTCTGTGTTCAGTCTGGGAGGAGTGAACTCAGGAAAACCTAATAAAAATGAACTGAAGCAAATTTCTCAGACATCCTTAGTGCAGAGGCCTCCAGGCATTTTTGGGTACGGAAGAGAACAGGAATTTGGGTCACTAGTCTCTCTGGCTGGCAGGCAGCACAGAAGCCTCAGGCTTGGCCAGGCCTGGCTTAAATATTGGGTGCCTTCTGTGCTTGGCTCATCAAACTCCCTGCTAGACTTCAGGCTCCAGCTTCTGCCCTCTTCTGTTTGCAGTCCTTGATTGGGAACCCCCTGCCTGTCGTCCTGGCTGACTTTAGATGCCAGTCCTCTCTCATCTGACAAATTTAGTGCTGACTCAAATCTCAGATTTACAAAGGGGAGCATTTTTATTGGTTCTATTAATTAATTATTTAATTCCCAGCCCCTCTTCCCAGCCACACCCTCCAAGCAGCTTCCAAACCATCATGAAAGATAGAAAAGAATTTGGCCACGCACAATTTTTAAACACAGATGTGCTGTGTGACCACAAACAAATGCAGGAAACGAAATTCTGCGAGGGTTGCAGGATATGAAACTGGGCATTCATTTCCTTGAAGATGGCAATTAACCAGAAATTATGCTCATGAATTTGCAACAACTCATTCTTTCCAGCTCAGCTGAAGGCTTAATCTTCAAAGCTACCCTCACTTCAAAGTCAAACTTCCATGAAAGACATCTCTGTGATGAATCATCCTCAGATAGATATACATTTGTCTGCCTTGTTGCCAGCCGTATATGGCTGTCAAAGTTGTCAGATCGAATGTTTCGGGCAGAATCTCAGAGTATGAACATCCATTGTCTTCTTTCTGTTCTTCCGCTTTGGTCACCAGCTCCACACTGTCCTTGGTGCTGGACAAGCTGTGGCAGCTGTTTTGCTCTCTCCGCACAGGGGAAGGTCCTGATGCAATGTCCTCTGCCGAGAAGGTACTACCAGCCATTTGAACAGGGCTGACTGGCAATAGCTGGTCAGCCAAGCGGGAGGGCAGCCGCCCCCTCCCAAGGGACACCCTAATCAGACCAGCAGCTGTGCACATGGCTGCTATGGGTGGGCTGCTCCCTGCGCAGGAGACATCTGCTCCCTGCCCTTGGCAGCCCCTTCCGTTTGCACATATCCACTGTCCAGATGCATTTTCTTTTCCGAATCAAAAAGGCATCGGGGGGCCCTTGGGTGAGCATGGGGAAGGAGGGTTTGCATGTGTGTTTGCTTTCGCTGGAACCAACATAAACAGAGTGGCTCCTGGCCAAGCTGATGGCACATCTAGCATTCCATCGTGGCTTCTTTTTTTAAGAAAGCGAAGCTTCAAATCATAAAAATTAGCTGCATTTCCATGCAGCAGGTGTGATGGGGAAAGCATGAAGCAGGTTCAAGAACCAAAATATGTCAGGGAAGTTAAGAGGCCTCCCGGAGGTGTGTTTGTGTCACGGTTTTTGTGGAATGCCTCCAGGGAGGGGTGTGAATCACCTTCGGGAGCTTGTTCAGGATTGTATCGGGGGAGGCAGAAAATAATTCTCCACCAACTCAGCTTAGTTTATCACCCTCTCCTAGGGACAGGTGAGAATTTTGTTTGGCTCAGTTTTTGATAAGAATTTACCAAAAAATTGCAGATAGAATGGGGAAAACGTGAATGTGGAAGAAAGTGAATCAGAGAGATTCGTCCATCCAGGCAGAGGGCTTTCCGTGATCTGGTCTTAAGAGTCTGGCTTTGAATCCCTGTGTGCGCAACCACGATGGTGGTGCTGAACAAGGGTTGTCATCTCTTTTTTGATGTCATCGCTCATCATCTTTAACAGCTATGTGGCAGGCAGGTCATGGTCCCCACCACCCCAGGTATAGCAGCAGCTCTTGAATTTGCATGGTGCAGATAACTGAGAATTCCATTTGGTTCGTTGTCCGAGGAGTGGTGTGGGGTTAGATTCTGAAGTGCTCTTCATGACGGTCCCCACAGCCACGCACCCAAGGAGAGTCCAAAACTGCAGGCAGCCATGTGGATCCATATCAACAAACTAGTTCTAGGCGTTTTCATCTCCACCAGGAGCAGGTCTTCTATAAAGTGACTGGGTGTTAATTTCCCACCCACCCTCAAAATACTTTGCATTGCAACAAGGAACAATATAGTGCTGCTCTGAAAATTCATCCTTCCCACCCTCATCAGCTACCGCGGGAACTGCAGCTAAGCACAGAGACAGGTAAATCTGAAGGAGGGATGGCGGATGGCATCAGTGTCCCAGCTAATTTTTACAAAAGTGCTTCTGCTGCATCCCCATGAGCCCCAAGTCTACTACTCTGGTATGTTTGATAAGAACTTACCAAAATTCACAAATTCCTTCCTGAACAGGATGGGAAGAACTCAAATGTTGAAGAAAGTTAAATTGACAGGTCCGTCCATCCCTATTCTCCAGCTGAAAAGCCACCAGGTGGTTGGGCTGGAGCATCTCCCCGGGCAGCCAAGGATGGCTGAGCTGGGCAACTGGACTGTTTCCTGGCTCTTGGCTTACGTCCTGGCCTGGTGTCCCAGACATAATGCTGGTGCTCCTGCCTATGGCTCGGCGCAGCTCCTGGGGCAGAGAGCAATTCCACCTTCCAAACTAGGGTGGGCTACTGTTTCAATGCACTGTATCTTCCTGGGACTTTCTGGCACTGCTCTAGGTGTTGGCATCATCCCATCAGCACCTCAATATCATCTGTTGTATTGCAAATGTAACGCTGTGTGAGTCCCCTTGTCATGAATTATCCCGCACTTGACCGTACCGTCCCAGTGCCAAGTTTGTAGAGTCAAGGCACTATTCCAGTGGTTACCTCACTGCTGTAGAACTCCCTTCCCCGTTAGATTTATCAGCAAGCAAAGCTCAATCACACTTCCTTGAAGACCTGTAAAACCTTCTTGGTCAGGGTGCCTTTGCATGGCCAGTGCTAAGAAGGGGCAGAGTGTTGTTGTTGTTTTAGTTAAAGTTATTTTTAAGCCAGAGCTAAGAGGGGTAGTTCCTTCTCAAGTCAGCATACAAGATTTCAAAAGAGCATACAAAATGAATACAATAAAAAATTAATACATACAGATTCAATTTTTAAAAATGAATAAAAGCAGGAGTTACCAATAAAACCAGCAGCCAAAAAACTATGAAAAGGCCAGAGAAAACAGGTAGGTCTCTAGAGCTTTTCTGAAGGGGCCTGATAAACCTCCAATGAAGCCCATTCTAGAGGTGCGGGGCCACCACTGAAAATATCCTCCTCCCCCCCCACCCCGTACTCACCAGCCTAACTGCCCTTCATGGTGGGCAAGCAAGAAAGGCCTCTGCTGATCACCTCAGAGTGTGAGCAGGATGGTAGGGGAGAAGGTGGTCTTTCAAGTGATTGATTGATTGATTGACTGATTGATCAATCAATGGGGACATCAGGGCCTGCTCCAATTGGATCCCCTCCTCCCCTACAGGGCTAACTGCCATCAACTGCTCTGTGGGAAAGAAGAAGGAACGAGGAGACAGAAGCAGGCAACAGAAACATCAGGAGCTGCCCTGTTGGACTGCCCCCCAGAAGTTGAGTGAGTATGCAGGGCTATTCCACCAGCCCTGCTGAAAGTCTACGTAACTTTTTCCTCTTCCCTCTCCATCCCCTTTCCCTTGTGTGACACGTCTTTTTTAGATTGTAAGCCTGCAGGCAGGGACGGTCTTGTTCTACTGATTGTACGAAGCCGCTCCAAGAGCCTTTTTGGCTGAGAGTCAGGATAAAAATACTATAAAGAAAGAAAGAATAAATAAGGAAGTAACTTGGGCCCAAGCCATCCAAGGTGTTCCATGTGCAGACACCAGCCCACTATCCAAATTCTGCACCGGCTAAAATCTCAGAACCCTCTTGAAAGGCAGCCCCACGTACTGTAGCCCTTGCAGGGAACAGCCCTACCAGGTTGCTGCCTGCTAGACAGAAGCCTCCGATCCCGGAGGCTTCTGAGCAGTGGAGGCTGGTGGCTCCGATTTCAGTGGGGCTGTGGAGCCACACTGGGTTTCAGCCAGAACCAGCCAGAACTCTGAAGGAGCTATCCAAGCTACTGAACCTATTTGGGGGATAGGGTTCAGCACCTTGGATAGCTCCTTTGGCGGCCTGGCTGGTTCTGACTAAAACCTAGAATGGAGTCACAGCCCCACCAAACCTGGAGCCACCAGCCTCCACTGCTTCCAGGTAACCTCGGCCCCGCCAGACTGCTGCTGCCAGGGTGGGAGGAGCAATGGAGGTGGGGGGGTTGCCTCGCTGTCCTCCTTCCCCACCCAGCCCAGGTGGGTCCCTGAGCCCATCTAGAAGAGGCCGTAGGGCTTTTCACATCCTGGCCTTTTCTCTCCTGTCCTGTCTCTGGAATGCCTCCTTTTGGGCCTCTGCAAGCTGACCCAAGGCTGCCATTGCAACTTCGGGAAGCGGGCACTGCAGGTATTTCCGCAGCGACCGCAAGGGGTCAGGGGAGGAGGCGGGGGAGGGACTGGATCTTTAAGTCTCCCTCCCAAAGTCATAGCACCATCTACGGCTTTGGGAGGGGGAATCTGAAAAACCCTACACTGTCCAGGGACCATGAGATTGCACCTTAATCCAGTGCTATATTTTTCAACGCCTGTTTTTACCTTGGAGATGCTACTGGGTTGTGGTTCTTAAGAATTGCTATGTTCAGAGGCCTCAATCAGAGCTGAGTGAAGCATCAAAATCAATAAATATGGGTGAGGTAGGTATAGCGTGCTTTGCGGAATGTGTTCTTGGCAAATTTCTTCAATGTGCAGATTGGAGCACCTTCTTTGCATTTCACACTTTCCCAAATTTTGCGGGGCAGTTCTTGGCTCACAGAATATACCAAAACGCATGTAGATGTGTGTTGTTGTTGTTCAGTCGTTCAGTCGTGTCCGACTCTTCGTGACCCCATGGACCATAGCACGCCAGGCCTTCCTGTCCTCCGCTCTCTCCCGGAGCATGCTCAAGTCCATATTCATTGCATCGGTGATGTTATCTAGCCATCTCATCCTCTGCCGTCCCCTTCTCCTTTTGCCTTCAGTCTTTCCCAGCATCAGGGACTTTTCCAGAGAGTTTTCTCTTCGCATTAGGTGGCCAAAATAGTTGAGCTTCAGCTTCAGTATCTGTCCTTCCAATGAGCACTCAGGGTTGATTTCCTTTAGGATGGACTGATTTGACCTCCTTGTTTAGGATAAATTCAGTTGAGAAAAGCGTATTTTGAAGTGCAATACATTTAGAAATGTGTGTTTTGTGAGACAATCCATTCAACGATACATATTTGAATGTGGATTTTGGTGTGGATTTTTTAAAATGTGGAAACAGGACCAAACAGACTTATGAATTAACACATGCAAAACTAATATGGACCAGAAATTGGCTGATCCGTCGATGCCTAGGTAAGTAAGATTTCTATGTCTTTATATTTTGTGGGACTCTATAAGATAAGAATATAAGGTTTGCCTTGTGGAATAGACTAAGGCCCATTTAGTCCAGCAGTCTGCTTCTAAAAGGGGCCAGCCAGGTGCTTCTGGAAGGCCACAAACCGGGAAGGAAGAGTAGCAATCATTCCCAATGGTGCCTCCAAACGCAGGCTCTATTGAACGCTCATGGCTAACATGCATTGATGGATTGATGCTCCATGGATCCCTTTAATCCCTTTTCTTCAAGCCATCCAAGTTAATGGCCGTCATTACTGTTAATTCATGGCCGTGGAGGCTGGTGGCTCTGATTTCGGTGGGGCTGTGTTTCCATTCTGGTCTTTAATCAGAACCAGCCAGAACTCTAAAGGAGCTATCCAAGATGCTGAACCCTATCCCTCAAATGGGTTCAGCACCTTGGATAGCTCCCTCAGAGTTCTGGCTGGTTCTGACTAAAACCCCGAAGGGAATCACAGCCCCAACGAAATCAGAGCCAGCAGCCTCTACTCATTCACGGCGTTTATTATGCTGTTACTGCAATGTGCTGTGTGACCTCCCTGGAGCCCTTGAAATAGGGTGGTTTGTTTTTCAAAAACTTTCCAAAAAAACCCCTTCCCCGCCTCTCATTCGTAATCCAATTTTCCTTAATTCGGTTCATATCTTCTCAGCTTGAGTTTATGAAATTTGCTATCTGTTGAGTAATTTGCCTTCATTTGTGTGACTCAATTAATTCATTTAACTTGTCTTCAAGGAAATGAAAGTTGAAAGCATCACAGTCTGACTCACGGCTTGCTCCCTGGTTGCAACTGGGAGAGCAACCATCACGAAGCTCTCCGGAGGAAGAAGAAACAATGGCCTGCACTCTGTTGCGGTGTTCCAAGACGCCTTCCCATAACAGCAGGGAATGCCACAGCAGCAGGGAGCCTTTTAGGCTTGATGGGGGCTTTTCATAGCTAGTTGTGACCATCCGGGCTGGTGGTGGTGGGGGATCCATTGACTTTTTATGTTAGGCCTAGTTCTAGTTCATACTCCTCCAGCTTTGTCTGCAGTGCCCACGGGTACATGCGGCACTCAGACTCCCCCGTGCTGTCCTGGTTCACGCACGCGCGAGCACCACAGGACTTCTCTGCACTTCGCTGCTGTTCCCTCACAGGGCTTGCAGGCGCATCACCGGGCCTTGATGGCTGCACTTCCCTGCAATGCTCACATATGACCGACGGGGTGAGTCACTCACCCACACACAGAGGTTTGTTTCAGAACTGGGCACAGGAAGCTGCACTATCTAGGGATGGGGGATAATTTCTCCCCGAAACTTCAGGGGGACGAGTGCCAACGCATTCGGTCCTCCGAAGGTTAGGGGAGAAATTCTCCGCCGCCACCCCGCCACCCCCCCCCCCAGGATGGGACTTACCTTTTACGAATGTCGCTCCTGGCGGCGGGTCCCAGCGGCGGTTCGGCCGGTCTTCGTCAGGGGCGGGGGCGGCAGCCAGTCTTTCGACCGGCTGCCGCCACCGCCATTACAAGAAAAGTAAAAAAAAAAAAATGTCCCTGTGATAGGCTACGTAACGATTAACATAGCCTATCACGGCTAGATTTGCAAAGTCAGCCGTGATAGGCTACATTAATCGTCACGTAGCCTATCACGGGTGACTTTGAAAAAAAAAAGCGCGTACGCAAATGGCGGCCCCCATAGGGAGCCGCCATTCGCGTTCCTTATTTGGTCCCTGTAGTCTACGTAAAGATTTATAGCAAATAGCACAAATAGCGTTGCCCTTAGTTTTGCCGTAGTCTACGTAAATCTTTACGTAGACTACAGGGACCAAATAAGGAACGCGAATGGCGGCTCCCTATGGGGGCCGCCATTTGCGTACGCGCTTTTTTTTTTTTTAAGTCACCCGTGATAGGCTACGTGATGATTAACGTAGCCTATCACGGCTTACTTTGCAGATCTAGCCGTGATAGGCTACGTAAATCGTTACGTGGCCTATCAAGGGGCTTTTTTTTTTTACTTTTCTTTTGAAGTTCGCGGCCGGGGAGACGGGGCACTTCTCCCCGGCCTGAACTTCGGCCGGGCGAGGTGGGAAGGCTCCCTCCCGGCCTGAATTTCGGCCGGGCGAGGCAGGAAGACACCCCCCCCTCGCATGAACTTCAGGGGGAGAAGCGTAGCGCCTCTCCCCCACCACGAAAAAAGCTGCGGGACAAGGTAAGTCCCTTTCGTACATCCCTAGCACTATCGTGTTTATTTTTTTGCAGAAAATAGCTTCATGCAGTCTAACCCAGATGACATGCGAAATCTGGGTCCTGTTGTACTTCCAAGCAGTGGAGGCTGGCAGCTCCGATTTTGGTGGGGAGGGGGTTCAGCACCTTGTATGGCACCTTTAGCGTTCTGGCTGGTTCTGACTGAAACCCAGAATGGCTGCACAGCCCCACTGAAAGCGGAGCCACCAGCCTCCACTACTTCCAAGGCTACTCCTTGGAAGACACACACAGCCCAGGAGACCCCCAAGCCCTTTCCCTCGCTGGGGCTGCTGTGGGTGTTGCAGCCTCTCGCCCACCTGCCCTGCTACCTCAGCCACAGCTACAGCAGCAGCACACAGACCCGAGAATCTAGGAATGGCGGAGAATTCCGCCATGGATTTTAGTGAGGCCAAATGCACTGGCATTCGGCCCCCCGAAATATGTGGCGGAATGGCCTGCCACCCCCCCCCCCACAGATTCCCCCCGGGACGAGGCTTCCCTGGGGCGGATGTTCTGGACGGTGGCGGCTCCGGCGGCAGCTCCAACTGTGGCAGCTGGTCTTTCGACCGGCTGCCACAGCCGCCATTTGTATCCTGGTCTTTTTTTTTTTTTTGCTTGGCTTGCCATGATAGGCTTTGTAAATACTTATGTAGCCTATCATGGCAAGCCAAGCAAAAAAAAAAAAGCATACGCAAATGGAGGTGGCTATGGCGGCTGCCATTTGCATTCCCTATTTTTCGCCATTTTAGTCTACGTAAATATTTACGTAGGCTATTACGGCGAAAAAAAGGGGAACGCAAATAGTGTAGAGGGCACTATTTGCGTTCCTTTTTGATTCGCCATTTTAGCCTATGTAAATATTAACGTAAGCTATTACGGCAAAAAAAAAGGAACGCAAATAGCGCCCACTACACTATTTGCGTTCCCATTTTTTTTGCCATAATAGCCTACATAAATATTTACGTAAGCTAAAACGGCAAAAAATAGGGAACGCAAATGGAGGCTGTCGTAGCTGCCGCCATTTGCGTACACTGCTTTTTGTTTTTTTCATTTTTTGCCCAGCCGTGATAGGCTACGTAAATACATACGTAGCCTATCATGGCAGCCTGGCTGGACGCAAATGGCCAGAACTCCGGCTGCGGGGAGGCCTGGGCGGCTGCTCCGCAGAACCGCCACGGAGCGGAGCCAGCTGGGCAGGATTCCGGGGGGCAGGACCGGATCACCTCCCCCCCCATCGAGGATTCTGGAGGGAGGGACGGAGCACCTCCCCTGCACTGCGAATCAATTCCGCGAAAAGGTAAGTGACTTTCATACATCCCTACGAGAATCAGGGTTGCCACGGTGGTGTCCAGAGGCACCTCCTGCACTCGCTGCCCCTCCTGGCTTTCATTTTAGATTTGTTAACTATTCATTTTAAAAAAAAACACTGGATGGCTGACATGCTGCAAAGCACCGGCCTCCCAGAATGCCCTGGTCCCCATCTGGGCTTCAGAGGCAGTCTTAGCGATGGACGAAAGTCCCTTACCTGATCCCGCAGCTTGCTTCGCGGTGGGGGGGAGGCACTCCGTCTCGCCTCCCGAAATTCTGGCTGGTGGGGAGGTGCCCATCCCTCTGCCCGCAAAACCTCTTCTCCTGCCTGGACGCAAATGGCGGTGGCTGTAGCCGCCACCGTTTGCGTCCCTGCAGTCAGCCGTGATAGGCTACGTAAATGTTTATGTAGCCCATCACGGCTGACTTGGGGGGGGGGAGCGCGTACGCAAATGGCAGAGCCCATGGGCACCGCCATTTGCGTTCCTTATTTGGGCACGTGTAGTCTACGTAAACATTGACGTAGACTACAGCGAAAATAAGGGCAACGCAAATAGCGTTGCCCTTATTTTCGCAGTAGTCTATGTCAATGTTTACGTAGACTACACGTGCCCAACTAAGGAATGCAAATGGCAGCGCCCATGGCCGCCACCATTTGCATACGCGCTTTTGTTTCCCCCAAAGTCAGCCGTGATAGGCTACGTAAACATTTACGTAGCCTATCACGGTGTTTTTTGAAAATCTAGCCGTGATAGGCTACATAAACATTTATGTAGCCTATCACAGCTGACTGCAGGGACGCAAATGGTGGCGGCTATGGCCGCCACCATTTGCGGCCCGGCCAGCCAGGATTTGGAGGTGGAGGGACAGAGCGCCTCCCCCCCAGCCAGAATTTCGGAGGGGAGGGACGGAGCGCCTCCCCCCCTGTCCAGAATTTGGGGGGGAGGGACGGAGCGTCTCCCCCCCGGCCAGAATTTCGGGGGGAGGGACAGAGCACCTCCCCCCCACCATGAATCAAATTTTGTTACAGGTAAGTGACTTTCGTACATCCCTAGCACAGGGATTGCCCTGAGCATTGTGACCTGGCCTTTGGAGCCAAGACCCCACCTGCGCCTTGTACTCGGTTTCTTGGCCAGGTTCCTCCTCTCTGAGCCGCATCAGGCAGCTTTGTATGAAATGGGTGTGTTGTGAGCGGCACGGCAGCCATTTTGCGCATGGGCACCCCCTCCCCATGGCAGCCCTCTTTTGACAGTGCCCACAACGTACACCCAACATTCCAGATGTGCTCGCTGACCCAAAAAAGTTGGGGACTGCTACCCTAGAAAATGTAGTTTTCTCAGATTGCCTGACATCCTTCATATATGGACATCAGGTGCCCTGGGAAAATGAGATTTCTTGGGGTCACTGGGGCCTCAAATGCTGCCATAGTAAAATTCCAGGGGCCAGGGAGGGGGAGAGAAAGGGAAAGATCTCCGTGTCTCTGTCTCTCTGCCAGAGAGAGAGAGAGAGCTCCCTGCAGCAGCAATCCAGGCGAGTAGATGGGTGGGTGGGGAGGAGAAGGAGAAAGAGTGTTTCTTAAACTCAGATTACAGTTTCAGACAGAGAATAATTATTGCGTGATAGGTGCCTGTTTCAGAGTACATGCATGCATTATAAGGGCACCAAGTTCTTTTTCTGAACAGGTTATTTCCTAGTTGAGGTGGGAGGCTCGGAAAGTGGCAAGAAGGGAGAGCGCCTTCTTAGGGGTGGCCCCCTGCTTATGGAATGATCTCCCACTGAGGCCCACCTGGCGCCAACACTGTCATCTTTTTGGCACCAGGTTAAGACTCCCAGGCATTTAATGGCATATGATGGAGCATTTAGGTCAGCTGTCTTTATCAGGTCCAATTTATTGAAATTGTTTTAGCTATTTACATTGTTTTAAATTTTGTATGTTTAAAAAGTGTGTACTAAGTTTCATTATCTCGTATTTGTGGTTTGTATTTTTTGTGAACTGCCCAGAGAGCTTTGGCTATTGGGCGGTATAGAAATGAAATGAAATGAAATAAATAAATAAATATAAACAAAATCACTAATAAGCATAGGGCAACATCAAATTATTTCTCCAGAATGTATGCTGCAGATTCTTTATGCCAAGGGTGGGAGACATGTGGCTCATGGGCCACATGCGGCATCCACAGCCCCTGCCACTGCTGCACCACCAAAATTTGTGAAGGTGATACACATACACCCCCAAGGTGGTTTGCAACATCAGCTAAAACTGAAACTTCAAACTGGGCAGAGGTAACGAGTGGAGTACCGCAGGGCTCAGTCCTGGGCCCAGTGCCCTTCAACATTTTGATTAATGACTTGGAGGAGGAGGTGCAGGGAATGCTGATCAGATCTGCAGAGGACACAAAATTGGGCGGGATAGCTAATACTATGGAAGACAGAAACAAAATTCAAAGTGATCTTGATAGACTGGAGCACTGGGCAGAAAACAACAGAATGACATTCAATAGGGATAAATGCCAAGTTCTGCACCTAGGAAAAAGAAACCAAATGCACAGTTACAAGATGGGGGATACGTGGCTCAACAACACTACAAGTGAGAAGGATCTTGGAATTGTTGTCAATCACACAGGCTGAGCCAACAATGTGATGTGGCTGCAAAACAGGCAAATGCTCTTTTGGGCTGCATTCATAGAAGCATAGCTTCGAAATCCCGGGAAGTACTAGTTCCCCTCTACTCAGCACTGGTTAGGCCTCATCTGGAGTATTGTGTCCAGTTCTGGGCACCACATTTAAGAAGGATGCAGACAAACTGGAGAGGGTTCAAAGGAGGGCAACAAAGATGATCAGGGGACAGGAAACAAAGCCCTATGAGGAGAGACTGAAAGAATTGGGCATGTTTAGCCTTGAGAAGAGAAGACTGAGGGGAGATAGGATAGCACTCTTCAAGACTTGAAAGGTTGTCACAGAGAGGAAGGCCAGGATCTCTTCTCGATCATCCCAGAGTGCAGGACACGGAATAATGGGCTCAAGTGACAGGAAGCCAGATTCCGGCTGAACACCAGGAAAAACTTCCCGACTGTTAGAGCAATACGACAATGGAACCAATTCCTGAGGGAGGCGGTGGGCTCTCCCACACTGGAGGCCTTCAAGACGAGGCTGGACAGCCACCTGTCAGGGATGCTCTGACTTGGATTCCTGCACTGAGCAGGGGGTGGGACTCGATGGCCTTGTAGGCCTCTTCCAACCCTTCTATTCTATGATTCTATGAAAACTGACAGATTTAGCTTGAAAAGAGGAGAGTGGCCCATGGAGTGTCTGGTGGGCCCATAGCCAGGGGTGGGGTGGGGGGCCTGCCCCCCTAAATTTTCTCTGTGCCCCTATTTTTTTTCAAACAAATAATTAAAAAACAGTTTATGATGTTGTCTTTAAAAGGTCTGAAAACCAGATGAACTGCCCCCCTACTTTTTGGCAGCCCCCCAGAATGCTTAGGCTGGCTATGGGTCTGGGCCTGGGTGATCAAAAGTGGCCCCCAGATCCCCCCCAAGCCCCCCCTCGCTTTATGCACTTCTCTTTCCCAAAAGGAATTGGCTGAAGCGAAAGGAGAGCACAGTTTTACTTCCTTTCCCCTTCCCCCTTTTCTTCTCCCCCCCCACCTTTTTGCTCATTACTCATCATACTAAGTACCACAAAGCTAGCTTATTTTCTCCCATTTCTAATTTCCACACTCCTAATGACTGTGTTATTAAGCTGGTGATAACCAGTGCAATTGTGCGTGTCCTCCAATCGGGTCCCATCCCAAAGAGCATCGCATCCTCTCTGGCAGGGATGCAGCGAGTGGGCATCAACGCCGTGCATCTGTCGCCACCCCGTTCCTTGGCCCTGTAATTAAAGGGGCTTGTTTGCTCAGATGGAAACAATGGGATATGATGAACTCCTGGAAGGAAAGGCTGCTGAGGAAGGTCACAACTTCTACTTCTTACAACGGATAAGTAATGGAGGACATTCATTTACTTTAGATGCAGGGAAGGCCAGCAATCAAGGTGGTTTTCACAACAGAGTTCACTCTGTTTTAGCAGAACCAAGCCTACCTACTCTCAGGCAGTCTATCTCAGAATACTAGAAGCTGGGGTAAAAACACAGGGTAGGCCTGATATCCTTGTGCTCTGTTGGGTTTTAGCTCACCACACTTGGAAATGACATGCGGGAGAGGTTAGAGGTCTCGGAGGAATCCATCTGGGGTGTGGAGCTTGCTAAGCTTTCATTAGTTCATCCCCCAGACTTCGGATCACTTCTCTGTGAGCTGGCCTGACTCAATCTGCATCAAGTCAGGCCAGCTCACAGATTTTTCCACGGGGGGGGGGGGTGTAAATAGAATGTTGTACAAATTGCAGCTGTAATTTGTGTGAATTCTGGCCGTAATTTGCGCAACTTTCTATTTATGCCCCCCCCCGCCCAGTTCCAGATTTCACAAAAAGCCTGCAGCTTGGCCAAGCGGGCAGCAGGAACCTAGCAGCCCGAAAAGGGGCGGATTTGCAAACAACGGATATCCCTAGGATAGGTGGGCCCACCATCTCACCCATCAGGGCATTTCTTTTCTTCTTACATCAGGGTGGATTACTTGTGGCCCTCCAAATGTTTGTGGCCTAAAACTCCCATCATCACTCACCACTGGCTATGCTGGCTAGAACTGATGGAAGTCATAGGCCAAAATATCTGGAGCTCTACAAACTGCCCACCCCTGTCTTACATGGACTAGAGTCCAGAGCCCAGATTCTGGTAAAATGGTGGAAGACATTGTTTGGCATTAATACTATCATGATTAGAGGGGGATCTGGGAAATTACAGACTGATTAGCTTAACATCTATTCTGAGTAAATTGGTTGAAGGCATTATTAAAGACAAACTTAGTAAGCATATAGAAGGACAAGCCATGCTGAAAAAGAATCAACATGGCTTCTGCAAAGGTAGGTCCTGTCTCACTAACCTTTTAGAGTCCTTTGAGAGTGTCAATAAACATGTAGACAGGGGTGGCCCAGTAGACATTGTTTACTTAGACTTCCCAAAGGGTTTTGACAAAGTCCCTCACCAAAGACTCCGGAGCAAACTTAGCAGTCATGGAATAAGAAGACAGGTCCTCTTACAGATCGGTAACTGGTTAAAGAACAGAAAGCAGAGAGTAGAAATAAATGGTAAATTTTCCCAATGGAGGGAAGTAAAGAGTGGGGACCCACAGAGATCTGTATTAGGACCAATGCTTTTCAACCTGTTCATAAATGATCTGGAATTAGGAATGAGCAGTGAAGTGGCCAAGTTTGCAGATGACACCAAATTATTTAGGGTGGTTAAAACAAAAAGGGATTGTGAAGAGCTCCAAAAGGATCTCTCCAAACTGGGAGAATGGGCATCTAACTGGCAAATGCGGTTCAACGTAAGCAAGTGTAAAGTGATGCAAGTTGGGGCAAAAAATCCCAACTTCAAGTACAGCCTGATGGGATCTGAGCTAGCGGTGATGGACCAGGAAAGAGATCTTGGGTTCTGGTGGACAGCTCAATGAAGATGTCAGCCCCATGTGCAGCTGCTGTAAAAAAAAAGAAGGAAAAAAAGCAAACTCCATGTTAGGCATAATTAGAAAAGGAATTGAAAATAAATCTGCCAATATTATACTGCCCTTATAAAAATCTATGGTGCAACCATACATGGAATACCGTGTCCACAGTTCTGGTCACCACACCTACAAAAAAGATATTGTAGAGCTGGAAAAAGTGCAGAAAAGGGCAACTAAAATGATCAGATGGCTGGAGCATCTCCCCCATGAGAGAAGGTTACAACAGCTGGGATTGTTTAGCCTAGAAAAAAGGAGGGTAAGGGGAGACATGATAGAGGTTTACAAAACTATGCATGGTGTGGGGAATGTGGATAGGGAGACATTTTTCTCCCTCTCTTAAAATACTAGAACCCGGGGTCATCCTATGAAGCTGATTGATGGGAGAATCAGGACAGATAAAGGGAAGGGCTTCTTCAGAGAGCGCATAGTTAAATTATGGAATTTGCTACCGCAGGATGTAGTGATGGCCACCTGAATCTTTCCCTTCCATTCACAGATTTCTATTAATCTGACCCACGTATTCCACAGCGAACTGGCATCTTCTGAACCGCATGGAATCTGCAAACTTGTGGAGCTTTTTTAAAAAAAACTTTCCAACATTGTATGCAATTTTTGTCATTCAAAAGTATGAAAGTTACTGGAAAACATGCTTTCCGTTTAGAATGGGGGGGCATGCTGCACAAAAGTCAGGAAGCCACCAAATGATTTGTGGTAGAAGGAAAGGGGTGGGGCCAGGGGGAAGAGGGTGTGGCCATCTGGGGAACCAGAGGGCGAGAATCATGGAGGGCCTAGGTGCCACGCTCTTGAGACAGAATGTTGGACTCAAAAGTGGGAACACCAAATCCCAGTTCAATCCCCCATAATCCTATGCATGTTTAGACAGAAAAAAGTCCTACAGTTCCCAGCATTCCCCAGCCAGCCATGGCTGGCTGAGGAATGCTGAGAACTATAGGACCTTTTTCTGTCTAAATATGCATAGGATTGCACCTTTCACCATGAAGCGCATGAGATGCCTTTGGCCAGTCGGTGCCTGTCTATCTCTGTCTCCTCCTCTCTCACACAGCCTCACCTATTCAACTCTCCAGATTGTTGTGAGGTTAAAATGGTGGGTGAGCTCCTAAAGTGGGGGTGGGGGTGGGGGTGGGCAGGAAAAAAAGAGTAGAGTCTTGATTCCAAAGGACACCTTGAACAAAGCAGAGATGCCTGCCTGATGTTTGGACTGCTGTTCAAGTTTAGGATCAGGGCTGGCTGCTGTGTTTAGAAGGTCAACACTACCAGCACATCCAGTCTTCCTCCCGCCCTTACCCTGTGGCAGTTATGGGCATCTGTTTTATACTCTGGCAGAGATGTGGGGAGCAATTATCCCCTTTATAAATCCACTGACTCCACAGATGTGTCATTCTTCCTTAACAACATGGTGTCATCATTACAGGATGAAATATTTTGCTCTTGCACCAGGAGATAGGTGTTCTGTATTTAAATCACCTTTTCATAAATATGAAGTCTTTTGGGTTCACCAAGTTGTCAGCTCTTGTCATGAGATCACAATTCCAGGGGGCTGTTAGTGCTTAAACCAGGGCGGTGTGCATCGTGATGCCATGGTGAGAAGCAGCCCCCTTACTCATAAAGAGAGGGGGAGAGCGAGCACGCGGCTGGTGGGTTAGCAGCTTCTGTTTGTTTTTAAGAAGGAACTTTTCCAATGAAAGAGAGGCTGGGAGTGAATGAAGGCAAATAGCATAGAACCTTTCCAGGAAATCTCAACTATCATAAGAACATGAGAAGAGCTGCACCGGATCAGACCGAAGCCCTCTCTGATCCAGCATTCTGTTCCCACTGTGGCTGACCAGATGCCTATGGGAAGCTCACAAGCAGGACATGAGTGCAACAGCACCCTCCTGCCCACGTTCCCCAGCAATTGGAAAATCATGGCAAACTGCTCTTGATATTGGAGGTAGCATATAGCCATCATGATTAGTAGCCATAGATAGCCTTCTCCTCCAGGAATTTCTCTAGCCTCCTTTTAAAACTATCCAGGTTGGTGGCCATCACTACATCTTGTGGTAGCAAAGTCCATAGTTTAACTATGTACCATGTGAAGAAGTACTTCATTGCATCTCTTCTGAATAGCCCGCTGTGAAGGTTTGAGGCCTACAGAGGCAAGGAAATGAAAAAGGTCCGGCCTAGAGGCCTGGGGCTTTTTGTTGGGAGGGAGGATCCCTGAGAGGAGTAGCTTCATTTCCCTGATAAGGGTTCATCTTCCTGAGTTAAGTTTCATTTCCTCAGATTGAAGTAGTACTTTTGGTTTGGGAGAAGGAGGGGATAAAAAGGGAGAGAGAGCCAGGGCAGAGAGAGAGGAAGACCAGAGCAGGAAGAGAGAGCAGGAAGCAGCAGCCTGGAGAAGTCTAAGTGCAGTTAGGGTAGAAGAACTTGTGCTTTTGCAACCTTTGTTTTCTCTTAATGCCTTTTGGTATTAAAAAGGTATTTATTCTGTAAATACCTTTTGTTGTGATTTATTTGCTTGCTTTAATTTACCAGGAAACTGTTGTAGTTAAAACCCAGGTCTTTGAAGTGTCAGTCACCCCATGTCTACAGCCTAAACCCCATGTTATTGGGAGGGTAAGTTCAAAAGAAGGAAAGTGGGACACTTAAGGAGGCAAGAGATCCTTAAGAAGTTGCTCAGGAGGTCCAGGTCATAAGGGAAACCCTGACACCCACCAATTGGCTTCCTTGGATGATCCCAGGTTCTAGTATTATGGGAGAGGTTTTTCTCTCTATCCATTTTTTCACATCGTCCATCATTTTATAAACCTCTGTCATGTCTCCTTTTACTTACCTATTTTCTAAGCGAAAGAGCCCACACATTGTAACCTTTCATCATGCGGGCATTGCTCCAGCCCCTTGATTATTTGGTTGGTCCTTTTCTGCCCCTTTTCCAGCTCTTCGGCATGCTTGGGGGGGGGGGGCCTTCTGACAACGTTGCTCCAGCTGAGATGACTAACAGCTGATGCATACAATCAGCAGGGCTCTATTGTACAGACCATTTAAAAATAAATCTCCCTACATATAGAAAGTTAGCATATCTGCCTTCTCCCTGGCATGCTAGGGCATTGTTATTATGTGCAAAGTGTTGTATAAAAGGGAGCATTCCTTGTTATTCTGTAGTCTGCTGTACCCAATTCTGTTCACCCAAATGTATTCCTCTGCCTTCTGCTGGATTATGTCCCCTTCAGCCTTTGTTGCATTTCTGCGCTGTTGTGCCCTCGACAATACTACGTTCTATTTATTTCCGCTCAACAGCATCAGCCTAGCAGTAAAGGGTGAGGCTGGCCTTCAGTGTTCTACTTGTAATTCTGATTTTATTGGCCACCTTGAGCATACTAATAACGGAAAGGCAGGATACAAATTTGATGTATAAATAAATAAGCAAACCAATTTTCAGGGAAGGGCCATAGCTCTGTAGTCAGCACCTTCTTTGCATACAGAAAGCCCCAGATACAATTGCTGGTCTCTCCAGGGGGAAACCCCTGGAGGGCCGTTGCCAGTCATGGTAGAGCAGCCTTCCCCAAACTGGTGCCTTCCAGGTGTTTGGGGCTTCAGTTCCGAGCAGCCCGAGCCAGCATGGCCAATAGTCAAGAATGCTTGGAAATCTGGTACAAAGCATGTGGAGGACCCAAGTTGGGAAAGACTGTGGTAGACTAGACGGACCATTGGTTGGGCTCTCTGTTGTGAGGAGGAATCCTCTGTTCCAGTTTCCCTGCTCTCCATGATTGTGCATTCTGTTATTCCGCAACACCATGCATCCCACAGCGTTCTATGCGGCTGTTTTCCATCACGATGCGATGCAGAGCTCAGCGTGACAGGCAGCTGTGCAAGGCAGTGGGATGCAGAAGCATGGAATGCAAAGATGATCCATGGCACGGCACGGCCTCCCACCCTCATCTGTTCTTCTGCACTAGCCCCCAGCACTCGGCCGCCCTCCAGGCTGTTTCTTCCCACCCACTGCCATTTGAGGCGGCTTTCCTTCCTTCCGCTTTCTTGCAGCGCCCCACTTTTTGCGTCAGTCTCATGCCACCACAGTGCTCTTGTCATGAGTTGAAGATGTGGACCGCAAACGAGCAGAGGCTAAGGAGCTGTGGCAGAGGCCACACTTCCTCTCCTCTTGTCTTTTGGTGCACTCAAGGCAAAGAAGGACGGCCGTGTGGCATCCTCTCTCTCTTGATGTTCGCATTAACCCAGCTGTCATCAGCTGCCGGATGCGTGTCGCAATCATTGGCCTCACCAGTTCGGCAGGAGTCACTCAGGCTCTTTGCGGAGATAATTCAGGCTTGTTAAATTCACAAGGAAGACTTGTGTATTATTATTTGTTATCACTGGGTGTCCCTCGACGGATCTGAGATTATCAACAGTTTCCCATTTCCCAGTCCTTCTCCACAGCACTCTGAAGGGCTTTCGCATCCAATTATGTGGTGACATCTGGCCCGCTCTGTCCCCACCATGTAACCCCGTGGTCTTTGACGGCAATGTGGCCAGGTTCGTTGTGGTTCAATTGGAGTTGACAAGAATCGGCCCACCTCAGCCCTCAGAGGCACAGTCCCTTGGCAAAAGCATCATGCTACAATGGGCTAATCCCCACTTTCAACAGAGCCACCAAGAGACAATGAGACAATGAGCATCTTAGGCATGTGGGGAGGGGGATGCCGTGGGGAGAAGCAATGAGAGAGGATAATGTCTGAGAATGACTGAGACTGACAAGAGTCTCCCCAGAGGATATGAGTTTGCCTCAGACGCTCGCCTCTTAGGCCAAGGAGAGAAAGGAAGCTGGCATTCACAGCTCATAATTAAAACCCTCCTGTCAGGGCATTAATACCTAAACACAACTGGCGCATACATTAGCTGAGATCCCGCGGGGGTTGTTGTGCCACTTTTATTTGATAGGTCTAATTAATTTATTTCTCAGCACACAACTGCCACGGCGTGCCAGCAAAGGATGCCGGCATCTCGACAGCCATCCATCAGCTCCCCCTCTCGACAGAGCTGACTAACAGGGAGGCTTGGCCTGGGCCCATTTGCCTCAGTGGTGCAATTCAAAGATGTGGCATTCGCTCATAAACAAGATATTGGCAAACAAAAGCACGGCCGTTTTGGCACAGTGGAGAACCTCTTGAGAACGGATGGGGAAGGCCCAGGTTCAGATCTCCCAAGGGTGGCGGGGGGACTCACTGTCCATTATCATCTAATGGCAAAATATGTGCCTTTATGATGGGTGGGAAGGAGGGATCCAGTGGAGGCTGGTGGTTCCAATGTCAGTGGGGCGGTGCATCCGCTCCAGGTTTCAGTCAGAACCAGTTAGAATGCTAGAGGAGCTCTCCAAGGTGTGAAGCAAAGGTCTGACTCTGTGAAGCACCTTAGATAGCTCCTTTAGAGTTCTGACTGAAACCCGGAGCAGATTCACTGCCCCACGGACATCGGAGCCACCAGCCTCCACTAGTTCTTAGTGCTGCTGTGGTGGCTAGGCCTTCGAGGCTCCAGGGAAGAAAGTGTACAGGGCAGTAGCCTAGCTTCCAGCCTCCACTGCAAGGAGCGCAAGGGAGCTTGATGGCTGGGTTGGAGGCAACCAAGACACCATTTGACATCTGTCTGTGATGCTTGATATGCAATGGCTGTTTCACCCAGGGGAGTTATCACTTGAAGTTGCAGTCCATTGTGGGATGAATGCTGAACTGTGAGCATGCTTGGTTCCTCCTAGAAGAGCAAAGCTTGCACCCAGAGGAAGGAATATCTATCCTGGTGTGTCCCCGCAGGAATTCGCAAATGTCGAATTGCCCCTAAGCTGTTAGCAGTCCAGAAAATTACCTGGAGGATATTTAAGGATACACAACTTTAAGTTGCTGTCAATGTTATTGGACCTTATACTCATGTAATCATAACTTCCTAATGTGTTAAATGAATGTTGATCTTGGAAAAAGAAATCTGTACTAACTGGATAACTCCCTTGTGTGGCATAATGCTTAAAGACCATTTGCACGGGTATGTTTATGACTGCGATATGAGCAAGGCCTCGCATGTATGAACGGGCCTTCAAAGATCTAACGCCAGAGGTAGAGCTCCCACATCACCTCGTACGCAATGCTCTTCCATGGAACTGGAAAGCCATCAAACATTATTGCACACCTGGCTGCCAGCCATCAAGTGTACAGTAATCAGCAGTGCAAAGTCAAGGGATGCATGTGCATGGGTGAACCATCCCATAGAGCAGCGATTCCCAAACCGTGCGCTATCTTGGCACACTAGTGCGCAGCACTCATGCAGCTCTCTGTCTGTTGGAGTGGGGCACCTGTGTGCAGCGTTGTTCTCCCCTCTCTCTGTCAATATATGGGCAACAACATTAACCTAATAACCTAATATGGGCAACAACAACATTAACATTAGGCGTTCAAGACGAGGCTGGACAGCCACCTGTCAGGGATGCTCTGACTTGGATTCCTGCACTGAGCAGGGGGCTGGACTCGATGGCCTTGTAGGCCCCTTCCAACCCTACTGTTCTATGATTCTACGATTCTATAACCAAGTGACACCAGGATTTCACATACAGCCCACACTACAGCTACCAGCCAGAGGAGGAGAATCCCAAAAGGACACCATCATGCAGAAAGCACCGTCCTCCCTGTGCTTTGCCTGACTCTGCTGAGGGGCTATGCAAAGATGAAACATTGACTGGGTCATCCTTCAGTTGCAAGGATGATGTCGGGCTGTGGTTCTGGAGCTGATCAAGAAAGAGCATCCATATCCTTTGGGGTGTAAAGGGGGGTGTGCTTCCAGTTTCAATCTGGGGGGGGGGAATCACCTGTGCCCAGGTATCAGAAGCTTGAGAAATATGGAAGTTCATCATGACATTCTCTTTACAGTTCTGGCTACTCCCCCTTTTCTTTACCCTTCCGAGCATCAAACCCAGAACCAGCCGGACCCCTCAAGTCACCCCCTCGTGCCCCACATGGCGGGCTTGTTACTCTGCTTAAGTCTGCTGATAAATTGTCGTCGCTGGGCTGGGATAAAGCCTTGGCTTCTGCTTTATCCCAGACAATAAGTCGAGACCCCATCAATCCTCTCTTATGAACCTCACGGCAGTCCCTTTTATTTCCCTCAAGATAAAACAAGGAGATTGCCTGCCCAGAACCACTAGATATTAAACAGGCCCCAGCCTGGGATCTCTCTCCAAGAGTTCATTTTGATTGCATTCTTCTTTGCGTGGGGTGGCTAAACAAACCCGCCTCTCGGCGCAACAGGAAGGAAAATTATAGCAACTCACAAGGGGAGAGAGAGGAGATGCTGGGCAGCTGATGTGCTAGATGCACTGAGAATCACAGTCTTTGTGATTAAGGAAGGAAGGACCCAAGAGAGCTTGGGATGTGCCGTCTTGCAAATAAAGAACACTGATCCTGAAAATAGTCCAGATGTGGGGCTCCAGAAAGGGCAGCAGTACTGCCCAACGGACAATACAGATGAGACCTGGGGAGAGTTGCAAGTTAGGGGAAATTCTTAAGCAGGGACACCTGCCCCTCCACCCCACCCCAGGCCCTTGGGATAGCAGAGTCTGAGATGCTGGGACAAATGCACCCAGTTTTCCTAATGGTGCATTCCTTGTCCTTCTTGCAGAGAAGCAGATGGAGCTCAAGTGTTCATCCACCTAAATGGACCAGGAGAAAGGGGATGCGATGAGGAAAAGTGTCAAGTACGCTATCCAAGGCTAGCCCCCCCCCCTGCAACCTGGTGCCCTCCAGATGTTTTGGATTTCAACTCCCATCAGCCCAACAAGCAGGGCCAATTGTCAGGAATGCTGGGAGTTTTCAACCAAAGCATCTGGAGGGCACCAAATTGGGGAAGGCTGCACCAGGCAGAGCGAGGCAGCTGCCTCCATCAGGGAATGCTGGGAGCCAGGAGCCCCACCCATCCAACCCGCTATTCCTCCTGAGTCCCCCGGCTGTTTCCTTCTGTTTGGGGGACAAAGCTGAGTGTGCCATCTGGCCTGCCCAGCCCACTCGCTGTCTTTAGGGGACGGGAAGGACGCCGTGTTCCTTCAGCTGTGTTGACATGAAATTCAGCTGCGCTCCCAGTCAGCTTCTGTACATGGGATGGGGCAGGACGTTTAGGGATGGATGTATGAGAATTTCTTTTCAGTTCACAAATCACTCAGAAATACCCCATTCACAATCCCAAATACGAATGGAACGGGAATGTATTTTCTCCTAAAATGTTTGGAAATTCCCAAACTTGCTTTCATGTTTCTGAAATGTGTATTTGAAAATTGCGCAACTTTCTCAAAATGCGCAACTTTCTCAAAATGGGCACATTTTAAATCACCCACACTTTAGCCTATGGGGGAAATTTACACAAATTTGGAAATTGTTTGCACAACTTCCATGTTGGATGTCAGTTTGTTTTGCACAATTTTCCTGTTCATGCAGAAGGAACAGCGAGCGCAAGCACGAGCACAGATGAGGAGCGGTGAGCTGATGTCTGGAGAATCTTGGCTCACCAGAACCTTGCTCTCTTGCCCATCTGAGTCTTGTTCTTCCCACCTCGGGCAGTGAAATGCCTTGGAGCAGCCCTGCTCCCTCCTCCCCAAGGCAGCTGGCCCAAAAGTTTGGGGGGAAGATCAGTGTCCTAATCCTCCCCCTGCCCCAGTTTTCCTCACTTCTCCCCACGTAGTTGTATGGATCAGAAAAAGCGGAGCAACAATCAGAAAAACTCTCAAGAAGGCAACACAACACACACAGACACACACACACACACACACTACAACAGCTGGCTGGGGCATGCTGGGAGTTGTAGTTCAACACATCTGGAGTGCACCAGGTTGGGGAAGGCTGCACGCTGTGGAGGCTGATGGCTCTGATTTCGGTGGGGCTGTGAATCCATCCTGGGTTTCAGTCAGAACCAGCCAGAACTCTAAAGGAGCTATCCAAGGTGCTGAACCCATGCACCTTGGATAGCTCCTTTAGAGTTCTGGCTGGTTCTGACTGAAACCCAGGATGTATTCACAGCCCCACTGAAATCAGAGCCACCAGCCTCCACTGGCCACAGTACAAGACATGTGGAAAGCAGGGAGGGGGTGTAAAATTCATCCCTACCTGAGCAACCAACATACCTTGAGTCTGTCGTAGCTCCAGCAGCAATGCCCCCCCAGCTCCAGTACAGCCAGCTGCACAGCATCTGCCAAAATCCAAAATTCCACATAAATATTCAAGATACAGCAGCTCTGCTCTCTTCTTTTAGATGTGGACACCCCACACACACACACAGTGAGAGAGATCCGCTAGCATTTCCTTTTCATGTTTTGGTGGTGGGAGCAAGAAAAGAGATTTGGTGGAGGGAAGATTCTCCAGACAATCCTACCCATGTTCAGGCAGGAAAAAGTCCTACAACTCCCAACATTCTCCAGCCAGTCCTGGGGAATGCTGGAAGTTGTAGGACTTTTTTCTGTCTGAGATGCATAGGATTGTGCCCAAAATGTGGCTTTCTTTTTATTCCTCATCATTATCAGAGATCTCAGGGTCCTTGCATCTAATCTGAATATCATCATGTCAGGATTGCCCCTTCCCCAAATGGCAAAGCATCCTCCCAGCCATTCCTAGGCAACAATTCTGAGCATGCTTACGTGGGAAAAAGTGTAACTGAATGCTGTGGGATTTACTCCTGAGTAGACATACATAGGATTGTGTTGTGTATGATTGTTGCTGCACTTGCAAGCTCAGACCTTTCAAGTCCAGATTAATGGATCCAGAATGATTCCTAGTGAAGAGGGTATCGATCTGGTGTTCTGTTTAACTGGATTTCTTAATCGGGGAAGCTTCCAGAATTTCCATTGCATTACATACAACTTAATACTGTAAAATGAAAACATGCCAAAAGACGGCCCTCGCACCACAAGTTAAGTTTGCCTCCTCCCAATAAACCCTCCAATTTCCCACGGTGCTCATTATTCCCCTTTCTACGGCTCTCAGGCCACCGCCCCATTCTCACTCACATCTCATCCAGATTTCTGCCTTATATCCCCTTATTCATGAGTTAGACCTATATTCATCCATTAAGGGCACAACCCTATGCATGTTCAGACAGAAAAAAAGTCCCACAACTCCCAGCATCAAGAGGAGAAGAATGCGTACATATCAAAGATGTGCACCATTGATGCGTACAACTGGGAAAATACAGAGGGAAATACGCACGGCTTTCCATGCCAAAAGTAAAAAAAGAAAGCTCGCAGTCTGGTACGGACTGGAGTTGGAACAAGCTTCAAGTTGGAATCCGGAGAACTTTGGCAAGCTCCAGTTTTGCTATCCGCACCTCCCTAGGTTTGACCATTATGACCTTCCGAGGCCAGCCCTGCTTGACAACGGGCACGGCTGCACTTGTGGGTTATGCGGGGTGATCTTTGCCTTTCATCCTTCCAAAGTTTCCTGCTGGAGAGTCTTATTCATCTCCCCTCCCGCCCCCACCCCATCCCACCGCACTGCATACGTGCCTGAGAGGCCAAGGATATGCCTGGGCAAATTAGCATGAGCCCTCTCCTCTCGGCTGGGTTCATGCTCGCCTTTCGTTTAGCCTCTGCTTTCTGGCTATAAATATGCATGAAGCCAGGATGAGGAAGCCCCCCTTTCCCCCCTCCTCCCCCTCCTCAAGGGAGAGCTGCCACAGCTTTGACAGAGAGCAGCGTGCACGAGATGTTCGGAATGGGGAACGAGAGGCGCCTCCCTTAGATCTCCACGTCCTTGGCAAAGGCAAAGCTGAGATGGACTCCAAATCAACACGCTGCTGACGTGCGCCACTCTCAAATGAGGAGGAAGGCAGGTCCGGGGAGACGGCCAGATGGAGCTTCTCATGAACCTTTCAGCATACCTGGGCCCACAGCTCCATTTCCTCCAGCATTTTAGGTTTCTCCCTTTCCTGTCCTGAAGCCATTTTGTGTGTGCTGTAATAATGGCGCTCTCTGGTGTCAATCAGAGAAATAACAGCTCCCCACGTTGAGATGCACTTAGATGCTGTTCATTAACCTCTAATGTGCTAACCTAACTGACAGTGCTAACACCAATCACCCTGTCATACAAAACAATTAGTGAAAGAACAGAAGGATTTTTTCCCCTCTATCTTTGAAAGGCATTCATATTTAGGGATGGGTGAAAATTCTGTTTTGATTCGTGTGTTTTTTAATAAGAACTTTACCAAAATCTGCAAATTTCTTCATAAACAGGAATGAAAGAACTTGAAATTTAAACAGCCACACCAACTGCCCTCAAAGGTTGGGAAAGCAATGCTGGAGAAGGAGGAAAGGGGGCATTCCAGTGGGCAGGGAGAGGAGGAGACCAGAGAGGCCAGAACTCGAGATACCCTGAGTGTCCTCCAGCCTCCTTCCCTCCTCCTCCAAAGCGCCCACACAACATGCGCTAAAACGCCTGTCTACCAAAACCTATTGAGGGTGGGGAAGTGAAGATTGCCTCTGCCGCCCCTCCCACCCTGCTGTCTTCAGCCTGCCGGGGCGTGGCAATCTCGGAAGCCTCCGAGTCTGGAAGCTTCTGAGCAGCAAGGGTGCAATCGTAATGGTTATGCTGTAAGGGAATCGTGCCCATGAGCATGTACAGACTCCATGTCCCTCACCACTGAGTAGTCATGGGGCCAACCCCAAACATCTGAGGTGGGGCTTTCAGGTCTGAAGGGAGACTTGACCCTTCTCTCCTCAAGTCTGTGCTGAAAGATGGTTATTTCAGATAAATTAAGCTGGTGTAAAAAGGCTGTGATCTTATGCGAGTGACATTCAGTTCCAAATCTTTAGCTGAGCCTAGGGATGTACGAAACACCTACCTGGCTCCGCACCGGGCAATCCGTGGGGGGGGGAGGTGCTCCGTCCCTCCCCCCGGAATCCTCAATGGGGGGGAGGCGATCCGGTCCTCCCCCCTGGAATCCTGCCTGGCCGGCTCCGCTCTGCGGCCAAGCCACGGAGCCACTGGCCAGCTCCAGCCGCCCACAGCTGGACATCCAGCTGCTGGGCAGCCCTGCAGGGATGCAAATGGCAGCTGTCGTAGCCACCGCCATTTGTGGCCTATCACAGTAGGGGGAAAAACCCCAGCGTACGCAAATGGCAGTAGCCACCACCATTTGCGTACGCTGGGGTATTTTTTCCCCCTGCCGTGATAGGCTACGTAAATACTTACGTAGCCTATCACAGCCTCAGCAGGGACGCAAATGGCATCCCTGCGTTAGCCGTGATAGGCTACATAAGTATTTACGTAGCCTATTACGGCTATGAAGAGGAGGAAGCGAATGGCGGCCGCAGGACGGCTGCCATTCGCAAAGCAGCGCGGACGGGAGCAGGTAAGTGCTCCATTTCACGCACCTTTCATGGGGTGGGGGCAGCGGGGACTTCGTCCCGCGCGCCTTTCGTGGGGGGGGTGGGGGCTTTGTTCTGCGACGGATTTCGGGGGGCCGAATGCACTGGCATTCGGCCTCACCGAGATCCATCACGGAATTCTCTGACATCCCTAGCTGAGCCACAGCCAGTTTAACACTTCTAATGATTGTTATCATTTTCCTTCCTCGACTTCGATGTCACCATAAAGATGAAGCCCCAGCCCCAATTGCTCTTGTTAGCTCTGAATCGAAAGACAGGTGGATATCAAAAGTGTGTTTATATGGGGGCGTTTCATATGCATGGAGCAGCGGGGGGGGGCGGTGAGAGAAAGTAGGATGGAGAGCAAGCGTGGACAAAGGGAGACTGAAAGAGAGGAAATGAGATGCATGTAGATTTATTTTTATGCCACACCAGCAGGGAAATAAAAGGCATCAATAAATTATATTATTTCTCCAGCCGCTCCGGAAACATGAACAAGACGTCTGGTGCTGACAGCAGGAGCCTCTGAAACGCCAAATTGAATGACAAACTTCGTCTCCAGGTGCATTTCACAGGCCTGTCCAGAATGGAAACAGCAACACAGGAGGAGGAAGCCGGCAAGGGGCTGTTTTTGAGCTGCGAGGCCTCCTGGCACCGCTTTCAGCCTGCTTCACGCTCCTAGGGCTTCTTCTGCTGTGCCAGAGGAGTTGCCAACCTTTTTTTCTGGCCTTGCTCCTGTGCCTTTAAACAGCTGTCCAAAATGCAGGAACCATTTATCAGGTGACTGTTTCCTGGCATGGAGATCAAGTGATATGGAAAGGGCCATTTCTCAAATTGCTGCCCAAGGCACAGCGGACTGGACTCTCGCAGCAAGCGGCAACAGAACAACATCCGGCACTTTCTGGCCCACAGCACAAGTTCTTGCCCACTACAATACACTGCCAGAGACTCCGTGACACCAGAAGGCTGAGCATGAGCCAGGAAGTTGTAATACATGTGGCAGGCTGTCACATGACTCTTTCCAACCAACCAGTGGCTGAGGAAGGCAGGTCTGTGGTGGCCCCGTCCCTCTGCAGAGTTTTCTCACTCCATTTGTTATGACATTCAGTGTCCTCCCTGTCTGAGAGGCAGGGCACCCGTCACGGCCCGAGGGGAGATGCCCTTGACCACAGGTGGGGGACCTCAGGTGGACGGGCCAAATCTGGCCCACCTGGGGTCCCAATCTCACCCTGTGGGGTTCCAAAGAAGTGTTGGGAATATTCCAGCCTCGTCTGCAAGTTACAGGAAGGGGCCAGTGTTGCAGATAGTTCATGGGAACTTTAATCATAGCTAGCCTTAGGATTTCTTTTCTATAGCCTACAGCCAGGGTCCCCAGTGCAGCATCTGGGGGCACCATGGGGACCTCCAGTGTTGCCTGAGAATGGGTCCCCAAAGGGGTGCCCATACCCCATAGGCACCTCTATTTTAAAAAAAGGTTTTGTATTTTTTCCGTTTTTTAATATTTCATACATGGATTTGTATGAAATGCGTAGAACTTCCTAGCAATTATACATGAGTTTCAGCAAAAGTGGACCAAATATTCAAATAAGTCTCCATTTGAAGGTGGCGTCTATATGCCACCCATTCAAATATTGAAAGCGTTGTAAGAACCTCAATCCATGGCATTGTAGGAGGTGAGCGTTTATCCTTCCAATGTTGTAATATCAGTCTTTTAGCTCTCAAAAGGGCATGCAGAATCCATTGACACTGACCATTCGTTAATTTCCAAGAAGCAGGTAAATAATTTAAAAGGGCTTGTACATCAGTGAATATTGAAGACTGTTCCAGCACAAAATTTATCTATGCAATAACCTCCTCCCCAAAAGCAGCAACTACTGGACATTGCCAAAACATGTTTAAAAGAAGCATTAGCTGTATTGCACCACCAGCAATTAGCCAAATTAGATAATCCCTTATTAAAGAGATGTTGCGGTATCCAATAGACATGAAACAAAAGTTTTTTGCTGAATAAGACACAGCCTAAGATCCATAGATGTAACAGGTAGATGCCAAAGCAGTGATCCACCGATAAGGCATTTGGTGGTGGTGGCCACAGCATGGTCTCAAATTCCCAAATGTGCCCACAGGTCAAAAAAGGTTGGGGACCTGTGCTCCTCCCCTTCCTCCCCCCCCACCTTTCTCCATTGCTGGGAGCATACATGCGTGCCTGCTCCCTCTTCTGCTGGTGTGATGGAACACAAAATGGACTGAACAAACTCCTTTTTGAAACTCTACATTGTACCTGCATGTATATGAAAGAGTATTGTGAGTAAACTGTTTTTACCTTTTCTTCGTCAAAGAAGGGCGCGGTCTCTTTTTTTTAGCCTCTGCGTACATGTGGGACTGGTAAATGCTCGTTCTGTTCTGCCTTTTGTTTCTTCTCTGCAATCTGCCTTTCTAACAGGAGGCATCATTATTAAATAATTCCCATCAAGAAGGTCCCACCCCCTTCCCTAGCCCCATCCCTTTCCCCCCTGACCACCAATCGTTTGGTGGTTTCCTGGCTTTGCACGCCCCCCCCCCCGCACATTTTAAAGGGTTGAAATACCTCTGCTAAGGCCTAGACAGTAAGACCTGCAAGCTAAAACACGCTGGCCTTTTTATATTTTGGCCATGCCCCTTTTGCCTTCAGCCCCGCCCACCACTGGCACGTGGCCCCCAAGAGCTTCTCCGAAATGGAATTTGGCCCTCGGGCTGGAAGAGGTCCCCCACCCTGCCTTTGAAAGTGCTCCCCCCTCCCCTCCCCACAGTTCCTCTCGCTCTCTCTGCCAAGCGATCGCCACAGAGATGAACTACTGAACTTTTTGTTGCCACTGAACGTGGATTTGAACTGCAAAACGGACATGCTCTGATGAGGAGGGAGATCCACACATGGAGCAGCCACTTCTTATATGCAGAACCACTGTGCAGTGTGTATCTTGTCCTATTAATTCTCTCTTACTGCTGGATCAGTGCGTCTAGTCCTGCCTTCTGTTGCCACCAGCGTAAGTGGTACAACGATCTTTCTCTCCACACAGGAAGGCGGCGTGTGTGAGCAGCGCGTGTTCTGGCTGCGTCCACTTCTACCAAGCCCCGAATGCCCATGGCTGTGGGTTCTCCTGAGGCAGCTCCTTCTCAGAACCCAAGGGCGGCCCGGGTGCTGCCCTTTGCTGTGCCCGGAAACCAGCCAAAAAGTTTCCCTTTGAAACGAATGACGGGTCCTCCTGGGTGTAGCGGTGCACGTGTGCGCCATGCTGCAGAACGGCCCTGGACCAGCCCGCCGAGACTGCTTCTGACTGGCTCCACCAGCAAATTTCACACACCCTATTTTTGGTGGTACGTAAGTTTGCCTGAGAAAAATAGAATGAGTGAATTATTGATCATAATCGATTGCACAGTAGGGAGGAGGTCTAAAGGGCTTGCGAGCAATGCTCTAGTGAAAGCTCTTGCAATGAAAGCCCCAGTGCTGCACTCTGCCAAACTGTTTTGAAATGGAGCCAGCTTGAAAGGCTTCTGGGAACTGTAGTTCTGTGAGACTGGGCTAGGAACCCTCCGCACCAGCTCCGCACGTACTCAGAACTCTTTCGGACTGGTTCAACTTCACAACGGATTTGAAGAGTGCAGTGTGGTGGCCTCTGCCTGGGTGTGCATCAGCGAGGAGTGCCACGACGCAGGCGCGTGAAACGAGAAAGGAATTCTGTGTTAGTCCTTAAAAAGCATGGGCTATTTTCTTTATCCTGCTTCATTTGACTTGTACAATCAGGACCCTGCAAGATGTGAAGAAGCAACCAAATCCTTTTTAAAGATGAAAGGAAGGCTAAGTAAAATAAATGATCACTGTCACGGCGATGTTTAAATTGTCAAGATTATATATGTCTCTACTGATTGAATGTACTAGGGAAGAAATATCCCCCCTACACACACAGCAGTCAGGTGTCTTACTTTACAAAGGACAGTCCTCTGTTTGAAGAGCTGTCAGAGGACACTCCTCTATTTAAAGGCATCTTTTGTTGAAGGGCTCTGTGGTAGGGATGTTGGAAAAATCCACAAAAGATTCAAATGACTTCAGATTTCTATCAATCCAACCTGCAGATTCTGCAGCAGACGGACTTTTTCCGAGTCATGCAGATTCCACAGACTTACATACCAGGTTTTCACTGGGGGGGGAGATTTGCACTAATTTACATCAGCATTAATGTGCATTAACAATAATGAACACTTGCATATTACTTAATGTGCATTGCACTGATTCGCATTAACTAACACGCATTTGCACAAGTGCGCATTAGCGCTAATTAGCATTAGCGCTAATGTGGATTAGTGTAAGTAGAATGAAACCCTGGCTCCTTATTTGCGTATTTGAGTTCCTTATTTTTCGCGATCTTAGTCTACGTAAATATTTACGTAAGCTAAAACGGCGAATCAAAAAGGGACGCAAATAGCACCCACTATGCTATTTGCATTCCCCATTATTTTCGCCGTAATAGTCTATGTAAATATTTACGTAGACTAAGATGGTGAAAAATAAGGAACGCAAATGGCGGCGGCCATAGCCGCTGCCATTTGCGTATACCATGTGTTTTTTTTTGGTTTTTTTACCCAGCAGCCACCGCAGCCGGAAATCCGGCTTCAGACGGTCCTAGCCTGGCCGGCTGCTCCACAGAGCCGCTGCAGAGCAGAGCCAGCCATCGAGGATTCCAGGGGGAGGGACGGAGCACCTTCCCCTCTCCAGCGGACGCCGCCACCAGAACAAGGTAAGGGATTCGTACATCCCTATGTGCCTGAGAAGCAAGGCTATGTTTATGCCGAGTTACAGATGGCTGTGCTGGGAAAGTTCTGCTTGTTTTCCTTCTGAACAAGCACTATTAGTCTATGCTGGGAATGAACGCTAATTAATGCTTGCTTCTGTCATGCTGCCTCACTGCTGACATGTATGGTATAAAACCCATTGTACCCCATGGCTCTGAGTTCAGAGAAGCTGTCTGATCCAACACACCTGTGTGCTGTAAGTACTCGATAAAGGCTCCTTGTAAGCAAACCTGGGTCTGGCTTATCATTATCTAGGCACCTCCAAACCTTAGCAGCCCATGGCCAGGCCATACAGAGTTCTGATTGGTTCTGACTGAAACCTGGAGTGGATTCACCGGCCATGGACATCGGCGCTGCCAGCCTCCACTGCTAATAACACCCACTGCCTACAGGGACTGGCTGAGCACTGCAGGGGGAAATACTCTGCAGTACATAGGAATATTGTGCTGCCCGCCATTCCTTCCTCCAATTGCAAACCTTTCAGCATGCCAAATCCACCCCCATCCATCGTGATTTGTGTGCACACCCATCCATTTGAGTGGGCCCATTTCGATCTCATCCTTTCTTTCTGTAATAATCTCCCTGTTTCTTTTCCTGCCCCAATTTGGGGTGCATGGATTCACCCTGTTTCTCTGAATATACATTCTGTAACCTCCTGTTACAGTCACATGCAGTTCTCATTGTACTGTGTTATAAAGACCATTTGACACAGACACCAAATGCATCTTATGTTGCCCCTTTCTTGTATTGCTGCCATAGATGCATCACAGAGGAGGCCCACAGTGCTTAACAAGCCCTCCCCCCAAGGCTTCAAGCAGCAACATATGAGATGGAGGCTGCAGGGTTTTGACTCTGCCATTTCCAAATTTAGCCTGTTCTTCCATGTATGCTCAGAGCTCTGGGCATGTACTGGAATTCCTCTCACTGGCAAAGTAAGACGTTTCAGATTATTTGCACCTTGCAATTGTTAGCTGTGTTCACATTTCCTTGGCATGACCAGTTAACTTTGATCTGCCCCCTCTCCTTGGATGCCTAAGTTGCATTTCTAAAAGTGGAGGTTTTAAGTTACTGGAATGTTAGGAATTTGAGGACTGAAAGGAAATTTCCTACCAGGGGACAGAATTGTTATTTGGGGAGGCACTGCCAGCTGGGAATGATGGGAGATTCAGTCCAACAGATCTGGAGGGGACTGGATTGGGCCAGGCTGTTGTAGAGTTGTGTGCCCTGGAAGTGTAGCAAAAGGGGGACAAATAGATGCAGTCCAACATGTCTGGGGGGAATCAGGTTGAGGACAGCTGCTCTACAACTGCAGATGTCCATTGCTGAGAAATCCGGCCCTTTGGGGGCTCACCAGACTTCTGCACCGTGTCTGACTCAGCTTGCATCTGCAAGCCGAGCCATGGGTTTTCCCCAAACTCTGGGGATTTTTTGCATATATATTTTTTGTCAGCCGTGATTTACACAATCATCTGCACAAATTACAGCCATAATTTGCGCAAATTGTATCCATAATTTGTACAAATTTTAAAAAAACACCAAAAATCCACTAGCTAGCCTGACTCACTGCAGACCAAGTTGGGCCAGGTAGCAGAACACAAATCAAAGTCCCGGGGTCAAGCCAAGATTCAAAATACAATAACAGATTTAAAACAGGAAAGCTAAAAGACTAGAATATTAAAATGCTAAAATTCCTGTGAAAATAAAAAGATCTTCACCTGGCTTCAGAAAGAATACAATGTAGGCACCAGGTGAACCTATCTAGGGACCTTATTCCACAATCAGGGTGCCAAAGCAGAAAAGGCCCTCTTCCTGGTAGCCACTTGATAGTGATTGGTTTCCACTCTGCTTTCAATGGGACCTAAGTACAATGAACGTAGCCCAAATCTAACCCAAAGTCCAGGATGGGGCAAATTTGTCACAAGGGTGGTGATTTAGGGTGAACTGTGACTGTGACATGTGCTCTAGTCTACAGAACACCAGAGGTTTGTGTCCTGCTGTGAGGCTAATTTCAGAAATTAAACTAAGCAAATTAAATTACACTTGGTGATGGTCAAGAAGAAGACATCATAGAATCATAGAATAGTAGGGTTAGAAGGGGCCTACAAGACCATCAGTGCTAGGCAACCAGTTTTTGGGTTCTCTCTGCATGAAGGCAGCTGGAACAGGCAGGCCAGGTTTCACAAGATGTCATCAGTATCTCCTCGGAGTAATGCTGAGGCAAAGAGGCAGGGGCAGTTCCATGAAAAACATGATCAGAACTGAAAGGAGTCCTACCTTTGAGTGATCTTTCAGAGATCATTGTGAAAGGGCTAAGAAATTATTTCTTTCTTTCTTTTTATTAGATTTATTAGGCCTGCTACCCAGCCACTCTAGGTGGTGTACAATACAAATAACGAAATACAACAAATTTACATAATCAAATGAACAAACTGAATGACATAATTAATTCTTCAAGTGATCCTTCCACATAACCAATACAAGAATCATTGTCTCTAATGAACCAGTGGACCTTAGTATGTCAACCAATAACTAAATTTGATTGGCTACCTAATGTTGTGATGCCATGTGATCCCTGGCTGGTTAGGAACAATCATGGAAGAAGGAAAGAGAAAAATGAGCATGGAAATAGCAACAAAGGGGGGAAACAGAGGGGGAAAGTGCCTGTGAACAATAGCATCTACCCTCGAAAAGGGAGGCTTGAGGGCTTGTGGAGTGGGGTTCCCCCCTCCCCCCCCCCGCCAAAGTAACTTCTATTTGAGATGAAAATCTTAAATCTCAAGTCTGGAAACGTCAGCTAGTCCAAAATACGGCAGAAAGATTGTTAACAGGGATTGGCCAACAAGCTCATATTACACCGGTACTTTTCCACCTGCACTGGCTGCCAGTCCATTTCCGGGCCTGATTCAAAGTGCTGGTATCAACATTCAAAGCCCTTAATGGCTTGGGGCCAAGTTATCTGAAGGATCGCCTCCTCCCCTATGTGCCTGCCCGGACCTTAAGATCATCTTCAGAGGCCCTCCTCCATGAGCCCCTGCCAAAGGAAGTGAGGCAACAGGCAAGTGGCTACTAGGAGGAGGGCTTTTTCTGCTGTGGCCCCCCGGCTCTGGAATGAGCTCCCTCGTGAAGTTCACCTGGCACATTGTATTCCTTCCAGCACCAGGTGAAGACCTTTTTATTCTCCCAGGCATTTTAGTATTTTAGCTTTCTAGTCTTTTAGCTTTGCCATTTTAAATCTGTATTTTAAATCTCTGCATTGCTGCTAGCAATGGTTTTTTTATTCTGGTTTTATTCTGGTTGTATTGTTATATTGTGGTTTTAATGCTTTTATATTTTATATTGTTTTACTGTGTACTTTTTGGGTTTAATTTTTGTCAACCACCCAGGGAGCTTCGGCTATTGGGCGGTATAGAAATAAATAAATAAAAATTAAAACTGGGCAACATTTGGTTCTTTTGCCACAGAGGGCACTAGACACACAAAGAGATGCATATCACAGATGTTCTCCAAGCTAAATTACTTATGTCCTGGTGAGGGTTCACAAATGTTACAGACCAGTGAAAATGAATCTAGCATGTTTTGTTCGTCATACATGAGAGCACCTGGCAGTGGGAATCCTGGTGGAAAGGAACTAAACAGAATTCCGCGTCCCACCTTGGACCTTGGCAACATATGGTCCAATAAGAACAGAGTTAGAGACTCATCTGTTTCACTGAGCAGAAAAAGAAAGAATCTTTCCACGGACTGGATTTCTGAAGCTGATGGATAATTAATTAGACACGGTAACCTTAAGTTTCTTCTGATTCATGGGAGAGGAATGCTTAGGTGGCATTGACAGGTATTAGTATAGCAGAAACTCCTCATGTAGTTCCAAAAAACGTTTATATAAATCTGCCTCTGTGTCACTGGGGAATTTGCTAGTGGCAGACTACTTGCTTGAAAATGTGTCCGATCAGAGGGGAAGATGGAAATGTGTTTAACATTTTCCTGTCAGAGGCATGTGGGTTTTCTTGTTACACAGCTACAGCTGCATTTTAGCACCGAATTCAAGATCTGTGGGTCATAAAATCTGGATAGATTAGCAAATGTGGTCCAAAGCAGACACCTCTCGTAAGCCGGAAGAGTGTTCCCATGAGGTGCTGAGTGTTCAGGGGTGGGAGAGAGACTTCAGTGCCTCACAGACTTTATAGCCATGTCCCATGAATCATTCTTTATTATGGTCGAATGACCAAAGTACATATCCCATGAATAAAACCACAATAAATGATGACAAAGGAAAGGAACAGAAGCTGGGCACATTTACATGGTTTATGCAGGTCACACGGGTCACCATTTCTTTGCATTAAAATAGGGTTTGCTTTTGGTAGAGAATTTTAATTTGTTTTGTTTTGTTTTTCACTAAATTGTTTCTTAGTACACATGAGCCTGGAAATACTACATTAATCATTGTTCTCATGCAAAAGAGGTTTGGATTGGGGTGCAATCTTATGCATGTTTAGACAGAAAAAATTCCTACAACTCCCATCATGCTGGCTGGGGAATGCTGGGAGTTGTAGGAAAGTTTTCTGTGTAAACATGCACAGGATTGCACTATTAGTGAAGTTACCTGGTTTGCTGAACCAGGTTTCCTTCAGGGGATTTGGGGTGAGGGCAGTGAATTGTGGGGAGGTCCTTAAATAGGGGGACAACTTCTAGAGAATAAATAAATGGAAAGAGATGGAAAGCTGTGCCTTCCATTTACCTTCAGTTACATTTTTTTATTCCAGTTAGAAATGCAGGCTTACCATGTTATTTGGTGCATTAGTGTCACATTTTAGATTGCAAGCTCCTTGGGGCAGAGACCTGCCCTCTTGTGTTGTGTAAGCACCATGTGCATGGATGTTGTGCCATATTAGCAAACACCGATACTGGAACAGTGGTGGCCATATGTCAGGCCCAACACACGAGACAACACCATCGTTGCTGGACACACTGCAGTACGTCAGCAGCCCTCTCCCGACCTTGGTGTGGTTATTCGTCTGCCAAGCTGATGAGAGACAGCAATGCATCACTATAGAGGCAAGAAGGAAGCTAGGCCTGGCTCTCCGCCCCAGCCAGGCCCGTGGACTTCCCTTCTCCCCCAACCTGTGCCACATGTGGCATCCATGCCACACAGTGCAGTCTGCAGATTTCAGGGTGCCCTTGGGCAAGGCACCCAGAATGGCCCCCTCCCTCAGTGCATGTGCCTCCTCACCCCCGCTGTCACCAGCTGCTCCGGCTCCTCTCACCCTTCCTGCCGTTTGTTTGCATGGCAGGCAGAGAGCCGGGAGGCCAGGGCATCTCCTGCTGCTCCTTCTGCCCTCCATCGTGGCCTGGGCCAGAGCGAGAGGCAGGGGAGCAAGCAGGTCGCCATGGGGAAGAGGTGCAGCAAGTCCAGGGGGCCCTTGTCAGTGGGCCCCTGCTAGTGCACAGGCCCTTGGCTGGTGCCCCATCGTGCCTACGTTTGACACCAGTCCCACGTGTGGCCCCTGGCTAAGAAGAACTGAGAGGGGATGGTTGCCAGAGATAATATCCATCAGCCGCGATTAGTCCCAAGAACAAAAGTGAGTCTCCGACTGAACATCAGGAAAAACGTCCTGTTAGAGCAATATGACAATGGAACCAATTCCCTAGGGAGGCGGTGGGCTCTCCCACACAGGAGGCGTTCAAGACGAGGCTGGACAGCTATCTGTCAGGGATGCTCTGACTTGGATTCCTGCATTGAGCAGGGGGTTGGACTCGATGGCCTTGTAGGCCCCTTCCAACCCTACTATTCTATGATTCTATGACCAGAGGCTGGATAGCTGAGAATATCAGGTGCTGGGGTCAAAGGAGGCAGAGGGGGCTGTTCCTTCCTGCCCTGCTTGTGGGCTTCCCCAGAGGTTTCTGGCTGTCCACTGTTGGAAACGGGATACTAAACTAGGTAGATACGAAGCTAGCCAGTGAGCCGGGAGGCAGTGGCACCCATTATTGCTCCTTCTCACCACCACCGTTGTCTGGGCCAGAGTGAGAGGCAGGTGAACAAGCAAGCCGCAATGGGGAAGAGGAGGAGCAAGCCCAGGGGGCTCTTGCCAGCCAGTGGGCCACTGCTGGGGGGTGGGCCCTCAGCAGCTGCCCGATCAGGCCTGCCCTTGACGCCGTCCCTGATGCCGCAGCTTGGCAGCCCTTGCATGGAGGACAAAAAGGCTCTCTGCCCTTTCTGAAAGTGGCCTGAGCTACATAGAAGTGGGAGGATCTGCCCAGAAAGACCGACGGGCTAAGGAGCCTCTCGAGTGAAGCCGTGTCTCGGTGAGAAGGCGGAAGGAGAGGCAGGCCGCCTCAGCGGGCCTCGTGAGTGATGTGGAGAATACGACAAAGGTCCCAGTGTCATCACTTCCCAGTACGTCCAAGTGTCGCAGATTATATTTATGGCTGCCATCCGTTACACACCACGAGTCGTTACCTCAGGGCACACACTGTCCGGACAGCATTAATAGCCCCATAAATTGCCACCATCCAAAAATGACAATTGAACATGAAGGAGATGGAAAGAAAGCAGCAGCAGCAGCAGCAGCCAACTGGCTAAGGAGGTGTCTCCCTGCCCTTCCCTGAGGAAGGAAGTGTGCCCGGATTCACAGTGAGGAAGACAGGCAGCCCCAAGCTTAAACGGAGTTTGGTGTGAGAGACAGGTCCCAGATTCAGAACTGAATCCCCTTCCCCATCTCCTGGGGACATGACTTCTCTCCCCCTCCCTGCTGGCAGGAGCAGTTTGGGTGCCTTTGCGTCACTGCGGCCTCTGAAGGAGACCCAGAGACATAGGTGGAAACCGTCATGGATGCCTCTCCCACTTACCTCTTTCAGGCCCGAGGTTGGCAACTGTAGACGATCTGGGGACCATTTTCTCCCGCTGGAACCGCTCCCTGCATTCCTGATGGCAGCACCCCCATGAAATTCCTCCCATGCCTCACAGCAGTGGCCCAAGAAGCTGGTGGTTTGGAGCCAAACCATTATGGACCAGTAATTAGGTCAAATTTAGCTTGCTCTCTTTTCCAAGGTCCTGTTCTGCAGGGTACTGTGGACCTTGTTCTGACAGGGTAGGGCCCCTGCTTTGCCAAAATCAGGAAGGGCAGAGGGGTCAGATGACATAGAAGATTAGGGCACAACGTTCACTTTCACTCACCCATGGCAACAGCGTTAACAAGGCGCACATTTGAGGAGAAGAGCATCCTTGGCAGCTTTCCTTGGGGCTGCTGGATAGTTGGATAGCAGTCCCTTCAGCCCTTCTAACCAGGGATTTCCCCACTTCCTTGCTGCCTGCTAAGGTGGAGAGTGGGGATGGCCATCACAGGGAAATCTGGCCCTTTGGGGGCTCGCCCAATTTCCTGGAACCCCGGTTCAGCTTGCAGTTGTGAGCCAAGCCTTTAGCTGTTCCCCAAAATTCAGGAACTTTCTCGTTGTTCTTGTTGTTTTTCGTAAATCGCCATTTACACAAATTGCAGCCATAATCTGCATAATTTGTGAGAATTATGGCCATAATATGCTTAATTTTGCACATTGTGGCTGTGATTTGCGCAAGTTATGCAAATTGCAGCCGTGGTTTGTGTAAATGGCGGTTTTAAGAAAGAAAAAACAAAAAACAAAATGCACAAGCTGGACCGACTCAAGACAGATCAAGTTGGGCCAGCTCATGGATAAGCAGGCTGGAGTCCAGGGGGCCGAGCTGCTGAAAGCTCGGCGAACTTCACCCCACCCCCCAACATCCCTAGTGGAGAGTTCCTGGGAATCCTCTAAATCAGGGGTGGGAACCTCTTTCAACTGAAAGGATGAATTCAACACTACCGAAGCTCTTGGGGGCCGCATTCCAGTTATGGGCGGGGCCAGAGGCAAAGGGGGCAGGGACAAAAATACAAAAAAAAACACCATCTTTTGTAGCTTAAAGCTTTTACAGCCAGTCACTCAGCCTTGGGAGAAGCATTTCAACTCTTTAGAGTGTGGGGAAAACAGCACAGAAGCCGGGAAGCCACCAAAAGATCACAGCGGGGGAAAAGAGGATGGCGCATGGCCCTCTGGGGAACCCCGGAGGGCCAGATTGGGACCACAGGTTTTCCGGCTGTGGCCCATGGGCCTGAGATTCCACATCTCTGCCCTTAGGGTGGCCAGTTATGCATTGCCAAGGAAAAGGACACCAATTTGCATAATATTTACACATGATCATGCATATGTACAGATGCAATTTAGAAATAATTACTATAATTTAAGTAGAGTACATCTTGCTGTAGTGGGGAAGACCTCTTCGTGTGTGCCTCTTCTAGGGATGTACGAATCCCTTACCTGGTTCCGGTCTGGGCATCCGTTGGGGAGGGGAGGCGCTCCATCCCTCCCCCAGGAATCCTCGACGGGGGGAAGGCGATCTGGTCCTCCCCCCCAGAATCCTGCCCGGCCGGCTCTGCTCCGCTGCGGCTCCGCGGAGCAGCCGGCCAGGGCCATCCGCAGCCCCACTACACTATTTGTGGTTCCCTTCTTTTTCGCCGTAATTGCCTGCGTAAATATTTACGTAGGATAAAACGGCAAAAAATAGGGAATGCAAATGGCGGCCGCCATAGCCGCCGCCATTTGTGTATGCCTTTTTTTTTTCTTGGGTTGCCGTGATAGGCTACGTAAATACTTATGTAGTCTATCACGGCAAAGACCAGAATGGAAATGACGGCCGCGGCAGCTGGTCGAAAGACCAACCGCCGCCGCCTCTGGAGCCGTCCAGAACATTCGCCCCAGGTAAGCTTTGTCCCGGGGGGAATCTGCGGGGGGGCGGGGGGAGCAGGCCGTTCCGCCACGGATTTCGGGGGGCTGAATGCCAGTGCATTCAGCCTCACTGAAATCCGTGCCGGAATTCTCTGCCATCCCTAGCCTCTTCATGCTGACTGTTACTGGGGAACTTCAACGTCCCAGGTCGCTCTTCTTTTGATTCTTTATCTTTAAACTGGACATGGACTGGAGAGCCCTAGAACGAGGGGACTGTCCTCTGACAGCCCTTCCAATAGAGGACTGTGCTCTGTAGACAAGGACACCTGGCCACCCTCCCTGCTCTAAAGGCCGGGCCAGGTGTCGCTGGAGCCCTCTCGCTCCCCTGCCTCAGCACTGGCCACGCTTTCTCCAGCTCCAGCTCCTGGCCCAGCCTTCTCTGGCAGCCTCCGCCTCTGCCACTCTCAGCTGCCTTCCAGGCCGTGGGTCTCGCGTGGTTCTGCAGCTGCTGTGATTTCTGACTCAGGTGGGGCTGGACTGACCTGGCACCCTCCAGATTTTGGGGCTAGGGATGTCAGAGAATTTCGCCACGAATCTCAGGGAGGCCGAATGCCAGCGCATTCGGCCCCCCGAAATCGGTGGCGAAACGGTCTGCCCCCCGCCCCCCCCCCGGGATGGGACTTACCTTCGGCGAATCTACCTGGCGGCGGCGGCTCCGGCGGCGGTTTGGCGGCAGTTCGGCCGTGGTTCGGCGGCGGCGGCAGTTTCCAATTTCCATTTCCAGTTTCCAATTTCCATTTCCATTTCCAATTTCCAATTGGAAATGGCCGCCGCCGCCATTTCCAATTAAAAAAAAACAACGTGATAGGCAGCATAGGCTACGTAAAGATTTACGTAGCCTATCACAGCTAGATTTTTAAAAAATACCGTGATAGGCTACGTAAATGTTTACGTAGCCTATCATGGTTGAGTAAAAAAAAAACCCACACGTACGCAAATGGCGGCGCCCATGGGCGGCGCCATTTGCGTACGCGCGGGTTTTTTTTTTACTCAGCCGTGATAGGCTACGTAAACATTTACGTAGCCTATCACGGCTGACTGCAGGGACACAAACGGCGACGGCAATGGCCGCCGCCATTTGCAGACCCGGCCGGCCAGGATTCGCGGCGGGAGGGATGGGGCGCCTCCCCCCTGGCCAGAATTTCGGGGGGGAGGAACGGGGCACCTCCCCCCCCACCTCGAATCACATTTCGTCAAAAGGTAAGTGACTTTCGTACATCCCTAGTTTGGCCCTGCACCTCTCAGCAGTCCTGACTGTGCTGGCTGGAGTTAATGTTCAACATACATGGAGGGCACCAGGTTTGGGGAAGGCCAGCGAAACGCAACAGGGCGGGATGGGTCTTAGGTCAGTGCCAGGCTTCTGTCTGAAGGCGGGAGCAGGGCTGGTCTGTGAGCCAGGCGGCTCCATGCCACCCAAAGTACCCGCAGCTCCTGCTGGGTAAGCAGAGCTGTCCAGGGAGAGGGAAGGAGCGGCTGGCCGTGGGCACAAGCCACAGCAGCAGCACCAGGCGGGGGCCCGATGGCAGCAGAGTTGGTAGCTGCACCAGGCAACGGCTCAGGCTGGCACAAGATGAGGCCCATCAACACCAGCAGTGCCAGGCCCACTGAATTCTGACGCCAGCCCTAGATGTGAGGCTGGCTCAAGAGGTAGAACGGGGGACAGCGCAGCCCAGACAAGGATCTTGGCCACTCTGCTTCCCCTTGCCTGTGTCTCCTGCTCCCCTTCACCATGCCCTGCACAACCCTGGTCCTCACTTTAAGGCGAGGCCCCCAGTCCTTGGTGAGCACACATAGTTCCTTAGCCCCACTGCTGCCTCTGTTTTTTGCAGGTTTTTGAAACAATACAAACCCTGCCAAACCTGTTTACCAGACCAGAGCCAAAAACATGGTGGGTTTACACACCACGATCTGCAGTCCTTTTTTGAAACTGCTCCTGTAAAAAGAGACAGACAAACTATCATGCATTTGCAGTTTAAACTACCACACCTGCATGCAGCATCTCCCACAAAAACACACGTTTGATTCCAATACCATTTTTTCCCTGCACACACCCCTCCCCTGCAAGATGATTGGTGCTATCTCCAATTGTCTGCATGGGACTGCATACACTCCAACTGTTGGATAAGGTTGACCATCAGGAACCACATACTCACAACAATTTGCATCTGCAAGTCCTCATCTAGCTTAAAAGCATATGCTCAAAAGCTGTCTCCACACAGACATGGCCTTAGCTGGACTGAAATCCTGGAACGAAACCAACTTTCAGTGGCGCTTGAGACATTTTGCATCGTCCCTGGGGGGGGGGGTGCCAAAAGTAAGTGTCCTAATGGTGGGCGCTTTTGCCTGGAAATGTCCTGGGTGAGAAAGAGAGGTCCCATAACGTTCTAACTGATTTGACAGGTAAACTTCACTGGCAGAGAGTCACTTGAGCTGGTGACCTAGAAGTGTCACATCACATCCCATATTCCATCCCAAGATTCATGCTGGCTTTTTATTCAGCCATTTTCTCTGCTTTTATGAGACTCTGCAAAAACCAAAATGAATGAGGCCAATTTCATACCAAAACCTTCAGAATACTTCCCTTGATTTTACCAACTGGACAGGATGGCACTGGACAAAAGTATCGTTAAGGAGAAGGAGATGTTTTGTTCCATTTATAGAAGTTATAGATTTGGTTATTATCTTTTATGTGTCCTCCTTCCTCCCTCCCTTTTAAAAATAATCTCAAGACTTTGCGTTGTCATTCACCTTTGGAGGCGAATGTCTTCGGAGGATCCACAGTTCCCCTTTAAGTTCCTTCCAGCTTCTCCTCCCATTTCACCTTTTAAAATACTATGTACATATGTGTGTGTCCGCGCGGACGTGAGCACCTTTGTTGTCATGCTGTGATATAAAATGCACCACCAACTGGGCGGTTGTGGGGGGAGCTCTCTGATAAATTACCGTATTATTACTTTACTATTATTAAAGATTAATCCAATGGACATGAGTCTCTTTTTGTCTGAGGCGAAGGACAAGATGACACCCCTCCCATTCCATGTTCAAAAAGCCAACTGGACTGGAAGAGGAATTTCTCTTCAACAGTGATGATGGGAGTGTCCCCTGCTGCACTTGAAGGTAGCAGCCTAATTTAAGGGGTGCAGAGCAAGCTCCATGGTGCACAGCAATCTCCTCCAAAACCTTGGTGCACAGCTCTCTCCTCCAACACCTTGCTACCACCTCCCATCATCTGCCACCTGAGGTTACTGCCTCGCTCTGCCTCATGGTAGGGCTGGCCCTGATTACTGTACTGTTAAGAAAGATTTATCCAGTTGATTATACTCTCTTTTTTACCTCCTCATGGTGGGATGTGTGGGAGTGATTGCAGGTCAGAGAAATGTGAAAGATCAAAATTCCCATTTCCCATTTGAATGTCCACCATGTCACTAAAAAGGTCCAGCCAGGTTTGAGGGAGTGCTGGACAAGGTCCCTGCCCCCACACCCATTTAGGCTTACAAGGGGGCGGCTGTGCGCAGCTGTCATTCTAATTTCCCTAGAATGCCTCTGGGCCCAACGCGAAGGCCCAGAGGCATTCTGGGGAAATTGAGATGATGGCAGCTGCAGACACCTCCCCTGGTGCTTGTCTTCAGAGCACCAGGCCATTAAAAAAGGACTTTTAACTGTGTAAAAAAAATTAAAAAGGAGGCTGCCATCAGCATTGATAGCCTCTGTAGGGCATTTTCTCCATCTTGCTGGGTGCTGATGCTGAGCCCACTACTGTCCCACTACTGTCTCCAGCCACGCTTGCTGCTTGCTACGTAAGCAGATGAAGGTTTCACACCATCACTTTATCTCCATGAAAAGTGTTGCCTGCCAAATTTATGCATGCCGAGTTGCTGTTAAAGGCTCAGGAGCAAGGTTGATTTAAAGCCAGTAACTCTAAGATCAACCTGGAGAGTTTGATTCTTTGCTCATGCCTGGGGGTGGGGGGAACCAAGAAAAGCAACGGAAGCATCTTGGCCCAACCCAGCCACAGAGATCTGCATGCATGAGCCTCTAGGCAGCCATCCCCGTCTGGGACCTCTTGAACTGCCCAGATGGGGGATGCCAATGAGTCCCTGTACCTGGGGATACATGGGACTCCTTGGGAGTCCTTTGCACCACCTATAGGGCCAGGGTGCCACAGCCTTTGTGAAGCTAAGCCGGTCAGCATCTGCTCCGAATGGAAGACCACCTGAGAACCCTGTCTGTCTGGGCTGGACAGCTAGTGGCCAGGTTGTCCATGTATGAATTGCCAAAAAAAAGAGAACAAAAGAGAACACATCGTTGCATGCCATGTGCATATGCTATTTCATACGTACAGGTGCAAATTTGGAAATAATTATTTAAATTTGATTTAAATAGAAATACAGCACATCTCACCACAGTGCAGAGAACTCTGACCGGGTGACCTGTGTTCCTGCTTGTCTGGTCAGCTGTCCAGGGGCTCACTGCCTATTTGCAACAGTGTATTTGCAACTGTGTATTTGCAACAGTTCTGGTGGTTCTTTATCTTTAAACCAGACTTGGGCAGGATGTCCCTCCAAACAGAGGATGCCTTTGAAGAGAGGGTGGTCCTCTGGCAGCCATTCAAATACAGGACTGTCCTGTATAAAAGAGGACATGTGGCCACCCTACTTGTGGCCCTCCAGATGTTTTGGCCTTCAACTCCCATCAGCCCCAGCCAGCATAGCCAATGGTGAGAGATGATGGGAGTTGCCGCCCTAAACATCTGGAGATGCACGGGAGCTGCATGGTAAAACAGAAAGATGTTAGAAATGAAATAAAGTATTATTAATATTCACCCACCACTAGAGCTGGATCATAGGTCCACAATGCCTCTTGGCGTTGATTCTTCAGTTCAAGGTTAATGGGTAAAGGGCAGGCTGGATTGAGGTTGGTAGAAACAATGGGGCTGGACCATTCCTGAGGCTTATTGAGATATACGAAAACCTTCTCAGAAATCCATGGAGGGGAGACTTACTGTGGCTAAAGAAGCTGGATTCTTGCATGGAGCAGGGGGTTGGATTGGGTGGCCAAAGTGGCCCCTTCCAACTCTAGGATTCTAGGAACCTCGTGGCAGTTCAAGGGACTTCACTATGGCTGTTTGCCTTGCCTGATGATGCGGGTGAGCCACCCATTAAGCCCCCCTGATTGTATTGTCCTCTATTTCTAAATTTATATTTTATCCCGCTTCTGCCCACTAGGAACCCTGGGTGGCTCACAGCGGAATTTGGCAGCCAGGTGCACCTCCTTAGTGCCATCAACATATGTGCACTAGGCATGGTGGAGAATTCCACCACGGATCTTGGTGAGGCCGAATGCTAGTGCATTTGGCCCCCGAAATCCGTGGCAGAACGAAGCCCCCCTGCCCCCCCACCCTGTGAAATGGGCCCGGAACGGAGCACCTACCTGCTGCTGTCCGCGCTGCATAGCAAATGGCGTCCGCGTCCGCCATGCTCTTCGTCCATATAGCCATGATAGGCTACGTAAATACTTACGTAGCCTATCACGGCTAACGCAGGGACACCATTTGCATCCCTGCGGAAGCCATGATAGGCTACGTAAGTATTTACATAGCCTATCATGGCAAAACTAAGGGAACGCAAATGGCGGAGGCTACGTCGGCCGCCATTTGCGTTCCCTTTTTTTCCGCCGTGATAGGCTACGTAAATATTTACGTAGCCTCTCACAGCAAAACAGAGGGGCGCAAATGGCATAGTGGCCGCCATTTGCACCCCTCTGTTTTGCCGTGAGAGGCTACATAAATATTTACGTAGCCTATCATGGCGGAAAAAAAAGGGAACGCAAATGGCGGCCACCGTAGCCACCACCATTTGCGTTCGCTGTTGTTGTTGCTGTTTTTCATGATAGGCTACGTAAATATTTACATAGCCTATTATGGGCCGGTGTGGGGATGCAAATGGCGTCCCCTACACAGGACGCCATTTGCATCCGCACCAGCCTGGCAGTGGCTGGAGGCCCGCTGCAGGTTGGCCTGGCTGGCGGCTCCACGGCCTGGCCGCAGAGAGGAGCCAGCCGGGCAGGATTCCGGCGGGGAGGAACGGATCGCCTCCCCCCACCTGTGGAACCCGGCGGAGCCAGCTAAGCGGGGTTTCGTACACCCCTAATGTGCACACAGAATTTCAATGGCTCCATTCAGAGTGTATCAGAGTTAACTGAAAGGCACTGAAGTGCATTGAATAGTTATTCCTGTCAGCAGGTGAGGCTACTGCATTGCTTCAGGGAATGCAACACTTAGTGAAACAGAAAATTTCTTAATATAGCAACGAGGGGGGAACATAAGAACATAAGAAGAGGCATGCTGGATCAGACCAAGGGTCCATGTAGTCCAGCATTCTGTTCACACAGTGGCCAACCAGTTGTCAACCGGGAACCCACAAGCACGACATGAGTGCAACAGCACCCCCCAGCCATGTTCCCCAGCAACTGGTGTACATAGGCTCACTGCCTCTGGTACTAGAGGTAGCACAGAGCCATCAGGACTAGTAGCTGTTGATAGCCTTTTCCTCCAGGAATTTGTCCAACCCCCTTTTAAAGCCAGCCAAATGGATGTCCATCACTGCATCCTGTGGTAGTGCGTTCCATGGTTTAATGTGTAATGTAAGAGTGGGCAGGTATGCCATATGGCGGCCTTCCCCAGCTTGGTGCACAGCAGATGTGTTGGACTACATTTTCCATCATCCCCACCTAGCCTAGGAAGAACACATGCCTGTTAAGATTTGGACCCAAATCTCTCCATGCTCCAAAGTTGCTTATACAGAGCCAAGAAGACCTTTGAGTACGGATACGCAAACTTCCCTTGAGAAAGGTTGCTGACTTGGTCAAAACTCTTCCATTGTTCCCCCAAATTCAAATTCCTCAAGGGGAAGAAGAACCTCTACATTTTCTTTCAGTTTCACTTTAGGCAAACCGAAGTGACATCCTGCAGATGTGCAGAACTGGAATGACAGTAGGAATTAAGGAGTTCTATGAGTGGGTGCAGATGGGGAAGCAGTTGTGGGAAACATCATCAGAGAACTGGAACCCAGAGCAGCAGCCAGAAGACAAGAAGTCTTCTGTCAAGCTTTGCTATTTATCGTTAGCGACGAATGAAACTGTCAATTCCACTTCCTCATTTTTCCAATTGTAAGTTCAGTTTGTCCCATTTCCATATCAGTTTGAGACTCCCCACTCCACCCCCGACAACAACAAAAAAGCTTACATGAAAATTCATGCACATTGTTCTGCGCATTTCTCCTGGTGCATGCCTTTATGTATTCAACTTCGTTTGCTTTTTGTACGCATGTTTTGACTGGAGAAATCCATCATATATTTCAGAGAAGTGCGAATTTCAAGGGATAACTGAATTTTAGGGATGTTGGAGAATTCCGGCATGGACTCCAGTGAGGCCAGATTCTTTAGAATCTGGCCCCCCGGAGTCCATGGCGGAATGGGGCAATCCCTCCCGCCACCCCGCGGAATCCCCCCGGGACGGAGCCTACCTGGCGGTGGCTCCGGCAGTGGCTCAGGCAGCCCTGGGTTGTCTTCTGGCTGCTGCCAGGATGTGGCTGCAAACTGTGGCCGCTACGCCAGCCGCCATTTGCATCCCTGCCACGCTGTGATAGGCTACGTAAGTATCTACGTAGCCTTTCACGGCAAAAGGCAGGGACGCAAATGGAATAGCAGCCACCATTTGCGTCCCTGCCTTTTGCCGTGATAGGCTATGTAGATACTTATGTAGCCTATCACGGCTTGGCAGGGACGCAAATGGTGGCCAGCGTAGCAGCCGCCATTTGCAGCCACAGCCCGGCAGTGGCTGGAAGTCCGGCTGCAGCCAGCCTCAGCCGGCGGCTCCGCAGCCTTGCCACGGAGCAGAGCTGGCCAGGCAGGATTCCAGGGGGAGGGACGGATCGCCTCCCCCCCACTGCGGATACCCCTGAGCAGAGCAAGGTAAGGGATTCATACATCCCTACTGAATTTCAGTTCACGTTTGGGTTTGAAAGTGCTACATTATGTAAATTTGTACTCAAATGCAAACTGAGCAAATTTCTCCCCCATCCCTCATTAGGAGAACATTCTTTCTGCTTCTCTCAGCATTCCTCAGATGAAAGTTTGGTGCAACTCGACAGTCTGGAATTTCAGGCCCGGTCCTCAGCCAGCCTGTAGTTCTCCACAGAGCCACTGAGAATATGGTGCAAACTCAACTTTCCTTCCACACCTTCCAGCCTTTTTTGCTCCTCCTAAGGCAGATGTCGGCTGAGGTGACTCCTTCCCCCAAACCTTTATAATTGTGGCAGTTCCGGAGTCAAGTAGCTCAACTGAACGATAATTGCGTCTGTACCGCCGCCCACACAGACCATGGTAAATAATTAAATGTGGAAATAATATAGCAGATGGAAAGTGGTGTGAAGAGAACCAAGAGAAATCAAAATTAATCCTACTCAGGAAGCTTTGAGCAGCTGCATTCGGCTGCAGAACTCTGGCAGCAAGAACCTGTGTGTGCCTGGAGGAAATGTCTCACCACCAAGATGTGCTTGCCCAAATGGGGAACGCTCTTGCGGATGCTTTCCCATCTGGCGGGAGGCTAGGTAATGCGGGACTGAGGACAGAGTGTGCGCCTGAAGCTGGAGCAATATGGTCGACAGGCACTGGGACGATGGAGTGACCTTGCAGAAGGCTGGAGGGAGAGAGATAAAGCGGAAGGAATAGGCAGAAGCAGACAAAAAGAAAAGGGGCGGGGGCTCCAAGCTGAAAAATCCTGCCCTGCTGCCGGAGGAATTGGAACAAGGAGAAGGGAGGTAGGAATGGAAGGACGACTGCCAAATAAGAAAAGACTTGCTTTATGAAGGGAAACCAGATCCTCAATGCATTCAGGAGGAATTTGTTCAGTCCAGCTCTGTTGCTGCCAGACTCCCAAAGTCCATCCTAACCCTGCCCCTGACCGGTTCTGCCCTCGTTTGGCCCTCTCCCTGACTAGTCACGGGACAGGGCTTGGACATTCCCATCAGAGAAGGGGTCCAACAACACAGAGGGTGCAGAGTTGCAGCAACTACCCCTCAGGAGGGAGTTTTCCAAGTCACCACTCCATTAGGGGCTCCTACAGATAAGGCCGCAGGCAGGGCAATGCCCCGGCTGCCTGTGCCCAAGGAGGGGGCCCTGCCCCCACCCTCTGGCTCTGAAGACCTCCAGCTCTGGAGGGCACCGCTCCTCTTCCAGCAGCAGTGGGAGACTTCCCAGTCCCACTCCAGAGCCTGTGCCTTTGGGAAAGGGAGTGGACCCGGGCAGTTTTTCTCTGAGAAAGCAGAGCCTGAGACACGCGCCTCGCCACAGCTCTACTTCATCTCGCAGTTGGCTGCAGACTGTTGCCTGAGCAACGCGCCAAGTTCCCTTTTCGTTAGTCCCCCTTGCACCAAGCTTGATCTCGTATGTTTGGCCAGTCCCACCGCCTGCAGCCTCCCCTGGCCTCTCGCCGTGCTTTGCTGGGATGCCTCTGCAGGCTTCAGGCCTACCCAAGGCAGCCAGCACTGTTTACCTTCTTTAAAAACTGCCCATCCCAAGCATTAACGGCTGTTCAACAGCAACTGGGCTATGGGGCCTCCAGGACCCCATGTTTTCTTGGGGTCTGCCAGGGCTGAGAGCCAAAGGGGGCCAAGGTAGAGTGGGAAGGGCCGTAGCTCTGTGTTAGAGCATATACTTTGCATGCAGAAGGTCCCGGGTTCGATCCCCAGGATCTCCAGGTAGGGCTGGGAAAACTCCTGCCTGAAACCCTGGACAGCCACTGCTGCCACTCAGTGCCAACACTAGTGGCCTAGATAGACAACGGCCTGACTTGGTATAAGGCTGCATCCTACGTCCCTATGTAACATGATGCCCCAGAGTGCAGATTGGGCTCACTGGACTACCTTTGATTCTATGTGAAAGGGGGGGGGAGGATTCCACCCCACTGCACCCCCCAAAGTTCCCTTACAATCCATTTTTTTACCAGATACCATCCATTCTTTTATAGGGAAATGCCACCAAAATGTTACAAGTGGATGGAGAGAAATATGTAGGCTAAGAAACCCTGAACAGAAAGGCTCTGGGATGCATTGAGTTCAAAACTCCCTCTTGCAGAAGGAAGCAAGGCTTTTGCAAGGAGGGTGTGCAGTGTTGCTTTTTGCAGACCCTGTTTGAGAAGGAACCTCATGGGGCCAATGGCGATAAGAAGGCCCGACACATGGAACAGATTTGCTACCAGGAGGCAAGATAGTCTGTGGGGAAACCTGTCCCACCAAAAAAATAAATGAAAAAAAAAAAAAAGCCTGAGGACGTTTAAAGCAAGCCATTGATTTTGAAAGCAGAGCACATATCTCAGGAAACCTGCTGCAAAATCCGAGGCTTAGAGACTCTGCCTGATCGTCTATATTAATCTACTTCAAGCCACCACAAAAGCATCATTTAAAGGCCTAATTGTAATCCAGAGATAGAACAATGTTAACACTGAAATCCCAGGAATAATAATAAAAAAAAATGCTTAGTGTTTAAGGGGCTTGGCAGGAGAAGCTGTGGTGGGATATGGAAGGCTTAGTCTATGGTGCTGGAGGGGCAGGAAGGGGTGGGGGGGATCTTCTACAGCTGCTCTTCCACATACTGATTGGCCTTGTCGTAGGGCTCAACCCAAGTAAGACAAGAATTTTTGCTGACTTTCCCAGCAGGGGAAAAAACACCTCTTTTGATTATTTTTCAGCCCTTCTTGTGACATTCTTTGCTTATTCATTTCCACTGCATACTCGCTTTCACTTTCAGTTGCCTTCACTTGCTCTCAGTGATGTGACCACCTAACCAGATCTGATTGGCTATGCAGCATTCTGGCATCATCCTATTGACTACATGATCCCTGATTGGTTGGGATCACGTATATGACTAAATGAGGAAGGAGAACAAAGCAGCGGACAGATGAAACGTGGCACCAACATGGCAGTAGCCAGGAGAAACAGTTCCAGCTCATTCCTCAGTGGACAGGCTTAGCTACCCATATTTTGGATCCGGAAAGGCAAACATGAGTTGGTGCATTGGAATTGGTTGGTTGGTTTTCCCTTGCCACATGTGGCTTGGCTGCTTCACTCATGTCATCTAGGAGATGTTTGCTCTTCAAGATTTGGTTGGTTCCAATGGTTCCAATGTTGGTTCCCATTGGTTCCAGTGTTGGTGCATTGGAATTGGTTGATTGGTTTCCCCTTGCCACATGTGGCTTGGCTCCTTTGCTCATGTCATCTGGGAGATGTTTGTTCTTCGGGATTTGGTGTGTGTTTGTGTGTGGGTGAGCATGGTGTGGGACACCACTTTGTGGCTTCATGTAGTGTGGATTTCATGCATCAGAATCATAGAATAGTAGGGTTGGAAGGGGTCTGCAAGGCCATCGAGTCCAACTCCCTGCTCAGTGCAGGAATCCAAGTCAGAGCATCCCTGACAGGTGGCTGTCCAGCCTCGTCTTGAACACCTCCAGTGTGGGAGAGCTCACCACCTCCGTGGTCACTGGTTCCATTGTCGTATTGCTCTAACAATCAGGGAGTTTCTCCTGATGTTCAGCCGGAATCTGGCTTCCTGTAACTTGAGCCCATTATTCCGTGTCCTGCACTCTGGGATGATGGAGAAGAGATGCTGGCCTTCCTCTCTGTGACAACCTTTCAAGTCCTTGAAGAGCGCTATCCTATCTCCCCTCAGTCTTCTCTTCTCAAGGCTAAACATACCCAGTTCTTTCAGCCTCTCCTCAGAGGGCCTTTTTTCCAGTCCCTTGATCATCTTTGTTGCCCTCCTCTGAACTCTCTCCAGTTTGTCTGCATCCTTCTTAAATGTGGTGCCCAGAACTGGACACAGTACTCCAGATGAGGCCTAACTAGTGCTGAGTAGAGGGGAACTAGTACTTCCCAGGATTTGGAAGCTATGCTTCTATGAATGCAGCCCAAGATAGCATTGGCCTTTTTTGCAGCCATATCACATTGTTGGCTCATATTCAGCTTGTGATCGACAACAATTTCAAGATCCTTCTCGCTTGTAGTGTTGTTGAGCCACGTATCCCCCATCTTGTAACTGCATTTGGTTTCTTTTTCCTAGGTGCAGAACATGGCATTTATCCCTATTGAATGTCATTCTGTTGTTTTCTGCCCAGTGCTCCAGTCTATCAGGATCACTTTGAATTTTGTTTCTGTCTTCCAAAGTATTAGCTATCCCGCCCAATTTTGTGTCATCTGCAAATTGGATCAGCATTCCTGCACCTCCTCCTCCAAATCATTAATAAAAATGTGGAAGGGCACTGGGCCCAGGACTGAGCCCTGCGGTACCCCGCTCGTTACCTCTCCCCAGTTTGAGAAAGTCCCATTGATCAGCACTCTTTGAGTCCAATTCTGTAGCCAACTGTGGATCCACCGGATCGTTGTTTCATCTAGCCCACTTTGAGCTAGTTTGCTCATCAGGATATCATGGGGCACTTTGTCGAAAGCTTTGCTGAAGTTGAGGTATATTATGTCTGCAGCATTCCCACGGTCCACAAGGGAGGTTAGTTGATCAAAAAATGAGATCAGATTCATCTTGCTTCATTTGTTCTTGATGGCACTTCACTTGTCCTCCATGATTTCTCAAAGAGAATAGACAGTGGTTCTGAGAGTTCTTCTGCCAGTTCCTTTATTATTCTGGGATGCAGTTCATCTGGCCCTGGAGATTTGAACTCATTCAAAGTAATTAGGTGTTCCTTGACCATATGCCTATCGATCTCAAACTGCAATCCTGCCCCTTCAGCCTGTACTTGCCTTTGCCAAGGGGGTCATAGACCCTCTTTTGGGAGAAGACTGAGCCAAAGGAGGAGTTGAGTACCTCTGCCTTTTCTTTGTCATCTGTTATCATTTTGCCAACCTTATTTAATAGCTGAACAACCATTTCTTTCCTCTGCCTTTTACTATGCACGTAGCTGAAGAAAGCCTTTTTTGTTGCTTTTAGCATCCTTCACTAACCTCAGCTCTTTCTCAGCTTTAGCCTTCCTGATGCTATCCCTGCAATTCTGTGCTACCTGCCTGTACTCTTCCTTTGTTGCTTGGCCTTCTTTCCACTTCCTATATGTGTCCTTTTTTGTTTTCAGGTCATCTCTAAGCTTTTTGTGAAGCCACATTGGCTTCTTCTGTTGTCTTCCACCTTTTCTTCTTGTTGGAATGGTTTGTAATTGTGCCTTGAGAATTTCTTTTTTTAAAAGCTCCCACCCATCTTGGACTCCTTTTCTCGTTAGAGTCACTTGCCATGGGACCTTACTGATCATTGTTCTGAGTTTATTAAAATCAGCTTTCCTAAAATCCAGGGTACGCGGTTGACTACACTCGGCTTTTGCTTCCCTTAGAACCAAGAACACAAGTACAACATCGTCGCTTTCCCCCAGAGTTCCTGTAACTGCTACTTTATCCACTAAGTCACCTCTGTTGGTTAGGATCAAGTCAAGGATACTTGATCCTCTAGTTCCTTCCTCTCCTTTCTGTAGGAGGAAGTTATCCGCCACACAAGTCAGGCATTTCCTGGAGGAGCCATGTTTTGCAGAATTTGTCTCCCAACAAATATCGGGGAAATTGAAGTCCCCGATTACTACTACATCATGCCTTCTTAAAACATTGGCTATGTGCTTTTCAAAAGTTTCATCCTTGTCTTCTCCTTGATTGGGTGGCTGGTAGTAGACTCCGACCACCAGGTTCCTTTTATTCTTTGCTCCATTTATTTTCATCCAGATGCTCTCGATGGGGCTACCAAGCTCCTTGTCCTGTATTTCTGTGCAGAGATATGCATTTTTCTCATACAGTGCAACCCCACCTCCCTTTCTGTTCCTCCTGTATTCCAGTCATGAGAGTCATCCCACCAAGTCTCAGTTGTACCTATCAAGTCATAATTTCCCTCCTGTATTAAGAGTTCAGATTTGTTCTGTTTGTTTCCCATACTCTGGGCATTAGTATATAGACATCGAAGACCATGTGCTTCGTAGTCTGGCCTTCTTCCTACATGCGTCTGAAGACTATTACTGGGCAATATCAGAGCTGTTCTCTCCGTTGCAGGGCATGCACCTACGTCCATTGTTACCCCCAACATTACATCTCCCTTCCCCGTAGGATTCAGTTTAAAGCCCTCCTGATGAAGTTCTTCATGCTGTGGCCAAACACATTCTTCCCATCCTTTGTGAGGTGCAACCCATCCCTTGCCAACAGCCCATCTTCCAGGAAGTATAGCCCATGGTCCCAGAATGCAAATCTCTCTTGTCGGCACCACCTTCGTAGCCAGTCATTCACCCGGAGTATTTTTCGTTCCCTTTCTATCTCTCTTCTAACTACTGCAAGGATGGATGAGAAAACTATCTGTCAGGGTGGAAACTGAGCCCATAGAGCCCCAGAGCAGTTCTGATTCTGAGGAGGAACAGCAATCCATGGGAGAGGAGCTCGCTCATCTCTCACAAGCACAGCAGCCAGCAGAGATTCCTCCTGCCAACATTCTTGGGATAGATAGTGACCCTGGCAGTGAGACAGCACTGGAGGGGGGCCTGCTGGACGCTTGGTGCAGACGCAGGGAGTGACGACAGATGGAGGGCGCCGAAAGGAGGCATTCCGCTCATTTGGTGCTCAAACAACGGTCGCGTCCCGAAGACCCAAGGGAAAGAGGGAGGATCTCTCCATAGTCCATAAGTTCAGAGTCTTCCGGTGGTTCTCCTTCAGACGGGGACCAACTGCCTTACCTGGAGCTTAGGCTACTCTGCTATCTTTCCCCAGTGCTGTTCCTTGCTTAGTCGCTAGTGATTAGTATCTGAAAGAGTCATAAAGGAATAAAGGAATAAAGCCTTGGAAAGAATCCTTGTCGTCTGTGTCCTGAGTTGGCTATTGGAGGGGACTGCAAGAGGCAGCTAGGGTGCTCCTGACACTATCTGGGCCCCAAAGTTCTTGAGTTTCCTTCCCAAAGCTTCAAAGTCTGACATGATTTCTTCGTAGCTCTGCTTGGCGGTATCATTTGTTCCCACATGGATGAGAAGAAAGGGATACCTGTCAGTGGGCTTTATGAGTGCAGGCAACCTTTCAGTCACGTCTCTAATCCATCCTCCCGGGAGACAACATACCTGGCAAGTCCACAGGTCTTCACGACATACTTGGGTCTCAATCCCACACAGCAAGGAGTTTCCCACTACTACCACTCTTCTTCTTCTTGTAGGCCTGGGTTTCATCGCCTGTGTTTGACTGACCTTCAGCCTCTTGCTCACTCTCATGTACGTTCCCTGTGATTCTTCCTCTGCAAGCTGTCCTCCAGTCTCATCCTTAAGTACCTGGAATCAGTTCCACAGCTCCACTGCTTCCACTGGTGCAGAGTGGCATCTAGTTCTTCTTCTCCTGTCACCCTTTTCCAAGGAGTATCCTCTACTCCATTTTTCCTCACCTCAGCATTTCCCACTTCTGCCTCAGCTTGCTGTTGCTCTTCAAGCTTCTGGTCTTCACTTTGCTGCTGTAGTTCCCCCATTCTGTCCAAGAACTCTTCGTGTTCTCTTATTCCCCAGAGGGTCGACAGTCGCCGCTCCAGTCCACTTACTTTTCTTCCAGCAGCATGATCAACTTGCACTTGTTGCAGGTGTAGGCCATGTTGTTCTCAGGCAAGAAAACAGACGTTGCACACACCTTGCAGGTCACCACCACTGCAGAGTCTTGTCCTTCCACAGCCTCTTTTCCCTTTTTGTGTCTGGCTTTCTGATTGTTCTAGAGTAGCCTGTGCCTGCTCCTCTACTCACTAGAGGTTAAACGCAGAGTCCCACTGGTGTGGAAGTGTGTGTTACAAGACAAATAAATGGAAAAAAAAGTTTGTTAAAAAAGAGAAAAAAGAAAAAAAATGTTAGGGGCCTTCCCCTTGACCTCCCCTGCCAAACTCCCCTAGCCAACTCCTGTTTGCTCCCCCTGGGCGCTCACTCTCTGGGAGCTTGCTTGCTTCTGTAGTCCCTGGACCAGCTGGAACAGCTTGCTCTGCTCTGCTCTGCTCAGCTGGGAGGCGGGGAACAGCCTCCATTGAATTGGAGCAGTAGATGGATGGTCAGCTGTGCATGCACTCAGATGCTCCTCCCTGCCTCCACTTCCTTTCTGGTCCCACCCACACAGCTGGTTGGCTGTTATCGCAATGCTATCTCTGATCAGGCCATGGTCATGCCTGCCCTCGTTACATCCCATTTGGATTACTGTAACATGCTCTACATGTGCCTGCCTTTGAACTGTTCAGAAACTTCAGCTGGTCCGGAATGCTGTGGCCAGACTGTTGACCAGGGCCAGTTACTGGGAGCACGTGACTTCCTCGTTACAACAATGTCACTGGCTACTGGTGTGTTTCTGGGCACAATTCAAAGAGCTGATTATGCCATTAAGCACAACATGGCTTGGGACCAGGCTACCTAAAAGCATAACTCCTCCCATACGAGCCTGCTCCAGCTTAAACATCTTCAGGAGAGGCCCTTCTCTCTGTCCTGCTGCCATCGGAGGCACCTTTAGTGGGGAAGTGAAAGGGGGCCTTCTCTGCTCTGGAACTCCCTGCCAAGGGAGGCCCGCTTGGCCCTTGCAGTCCTTCCACTGCAAGCACAGATGCTTTTATTCAGACGGGCCTTTGGCATATAAGACTGGCCTGTTGCTGAAGGGGGTTTTAATTGGTTGGTGCTCTTATTTCTTTTGCTGTTGTGTTTTTAATCTATTTGTTTTTATGTTACGTTTTAATTAGAATTCTGTTTTTAGTCTGGATTTCATTGTTAGCCACCTCGAGTGCCATTTTTGCTTTTTATTTTTGGCAGAAAAGCAGGCTATTAATTGATTGAATAAATAAACCTCTACCCTTCATAAATGTTCACTCATTCTGTCAGCGTTGAGCCATCCATCTTGGCCATGCCTCTTCGACAGATGATCCATTAATAATTTCGATTCTTTTTTAAAAAGCTATTCAGATTCATTTTTGCCTCTCCCCTAATTTTAGGGATGTACGAAAATCACTTACCTTTCGCAGATTACGCCGATGGTGGGGGGGGAGGCGCTCCATCCCTCCCCCCGGAATCCTGGACGGGGGGGGAAGGCGCTCTGTTCCTCCCCCCCCCTGGAATCCTGGCCGGCCGGCTGTGCTCCGCAGGGATTCTGCGAAGCCGCCGGCCAGCTCCACCAGCAGCCGGACATCCGGCCGCTGGCTAGCAGGGATGCAAATGGCAGCAGCCGTAGCTGCCGCCGTTTGCGTCCCTGCAGTCAGCCGTGATAGGCTATGTAAATGTTTACGTAGCCTATCACGGCTGACTTTTAAAAAAAACAAACGCGCGTACGCAAATGGCGGCGGCCACGGCCGCCGCCTTTTGCGTTCCTTATTTTAGCACGTATTAGTCTACATCTTAGTCTACATAAACATTTACGTAGACTAAGACAGCGAAAATAAGGGGAACGTAAATAGCGTAGCAGACGCTACACTATTTGCGTCCCCCTTATTTTCGCTGTCTTAGTCTACGTAAATGTTTACGTAGACTAAGACGTGCCAAAATAAGGAACGCAAATGGCGACAGCCGTGGCCGCCGCCATTTGCGTACACGCGGGTTTTGTTTTTTTTTTAAGTCAGCCGTGATAGGCTACGTAAATCTTTACCTAGCCTATCACTTTTTTTTTTTTAACTGGAAATGGCGGCGGCAGCAGCTGGTCGGAAGACCAGCCGCCGCAGCCACCACCACCGGAGCTGCCGCCGCCGCCACCGCCAGGAAGATCCGCCCAAGGTAAGTCTCGTCCCGGAGGGGGCGGGGGGGCGGGCCGTTCCGCCACCGATTTCGGGGGGCCGAATGCGCTGGCATTTGGCCTCCCTGAGATCCGTGGCGGAATTTTCGTACATCCCTACCTAATTTTAAAAAAAATCCTTAGGAGTGAATGTCCAAGGACTGCACAGCTGCGCCGCACCCCGATAATCTCCCGGCAAAATCTAGACAGGAGCAAGGGAAGAGGGGAAACATTAGGGACCACCATGATGAGGCTTTCTGGAATGAAGCTGAGTGTCCTCTCCCCATCTCAGCCCACCGACACCTCTCGTGGGCCAGGCATTGACAGCTCCTTCTTCGTGCTCTTGTTGCGGAGTTTGCAAGGCCCACCGGAGAGGCGATAAACAGACCCACCTGCTTCCCTGCCACAGAGTAAAGACAACATAGACACAAGTGGGGGGGAAAGCCCCACCAGCCCCAGAGTTAGGCTGTCAGAAACCTAATGAACCCTGAAAGCCATTTGAGCTCTCTCCGCAGATTCGGGGGAATTTCTGTCGTTTGCCAGATCTGGGTCAGTGGACAGAGATTGCTGTTTCATTACGATCTCGGTAGGTAGCTGAGAGAGAAGGAGCCCAGCGCTCCATTTCCATATTCTCATTTCGGCCGTGTCCGCCGACATTGGCAGCTTTTGCCTGCTTCCATCTGCTGAAATGCGAGCGAGGCAGGGGATTGGCCCCCAAAGGACACCTCCCCTCCCTTTTTAATCTACTTGCCGTGATCTGTCTGCAGCTGAGCTATATAAAGAACGGGTCGAGATAGAAATCATCTGTTACGCAGGCATGTTCATCCAAGGTATACAAAGCCCTCTGCCAGGGGAAGCGCCCACACCGGCCCAGGGTCCAGCGGTCTGGAAGAAACTGGCCCTGGCATCCTGGGTGCCGAAGAGTAGGGAGGGTGCTTCTTCTCCTCCTCTTCCTCCCGTGTGTTCTGCTGCGCAGGAGACCCTGCTGCTGCCCCCTCCTCGTACTTCTTGATTCCCAGTTCCAGCCTCACCCCCGCCCCCGGGGCCCTCCAGATGTGTGGACCCCAACTCCCAGCACCTCCAGCCAGCACTCCCGAGTCCAACACATCTGGAGGGCGCCGTGGGGGGAAGGCTGCCCTCTGCCCAAGCCACAGCCCGGGCGCCGGAGGGAGCAGACAGTGCCCTTCCCAAGCTGCGCCTTGCAAGAAGATTGACTCTCGTCTCGCGCCTTGGCGCATTCAGGCCCCCGTCTCTGTTTCCCCCTCTCCCCACCCCACCCCACCTCTCCCTTTCACATCTCCCCAGCCAGCTTGTAGAAGACCCATTTGGCTCAGAGGTTTTGCAAAACAAAAAATAAAGGGTTTGACCCTCTGTGCCCAGTTTGCTCCATTTCCCTTTCCTGTCAAAATCCAGATTGGCAGTCTCAAGGGCAGGGATGGGAAACCTGCTGTTGAAGCTTCCAGATGTTTTCAGACTACAACTCCCAGCATCCCTGGCCATTGTTTGTGCTGGCTAGGGCTGATGGGAATCAGAGTTCAACAAGACCCAGAGGACCACATGTTCCCCATCCCTGTGCAAGGACCAGGGATGCGACTGCTTCCACGGGGGCTGCTGCTTGTGAGAAGGGCAGGGCTTCCCAACCTGGTGCCCTCCAACACATCTGGAGGGCACCCGGTTGGGGAAGCAGGGCTTGCTGCTCTCTCCCACCCAGAGGCACCAGCTCTGCTCAACCAGACTTTTAGAAAGTGCAATTAAGACCTGCAGGGGTTTTGAACAAGCGTATTTTAACCGATCCCTTCATCTGCCTCACTGTTACTTGGTTCCGTTTCCATTTTATTTATCTTCTTTTGCTATTTCGCTGCAAGAACTGGCTAAGAGTGTGGGCAATGTGCCAGAAAGTTCCTGGTACAAATCTCATCTCATCATGAACTCAAGAGGTGGACTTAGGCAAGCCGTTGTGGCTTTAGCCCACCACGAGAGGATCCTGGTCCTACTTTACAGGGCTGTTGTAAGCATTGCAGAGGCAACATATGTGAAGCTCTTTAAATGGAAACTTGCTAAGTATTGTTCTTATTCTTACTAGACCACTGCACAGAAAATTGCAGTGACTACTAAAATTTGTGGTTTCTCCTTGTGTAGTGCATGTCGTGTAACAGTGTCACCTCATTAGAGATGTTGCAAGGGGCAGCATACACAAAACTCTGATAACAAGTAGGAATCAGCTGGTGCTAGCAAAGGTGGCAGAGCTAAAAGGGGAGGAGTCACGGCTCAGTGGCAGGCGGGGCATGTGGTTGCATGCCTAAAATCCCAGATCCAATGCCCAGCATCTCTCATTGAAAGGGTCTCAAGCAGCAGGGCCAGAGAAGACCTCTCTCTGTCCTGAGATCTGCAAGTTGGAGAAAGCTGCATTGGGCTAGACAGACCAAGGGTCTAACTCAGTATATGGCAGCTTTGTGTACATATGTAGGTGACACGACAAGGACTGATGTGTCTAGGCCCAAGAGACATCAGCCATTAATGCGTCACCCTCTCTAGAGACGGGCGGTAGGTGCTTGGGCACAGACACTGAGACAGGGAGTCGGTAATGAGATGTGGTACAGAGATTAAACTGAGCGAGGAGGAGGGCCATGGATAATGGGTGGTCACACACACACACGTGCACACACTGATGCAGCTGAGTAGTGGAGATCAAAGGGAGGTAGTGGGTACTGTATACACACCCTCTCCCTTGTCAGGGCTGAGCTGCAAGTAGGTGGAGCCAGGAAGCTGGGAACCAGGAATTGCCGGGAATCAGGCGTCAGAGCTGGGGAGTCAAGCTGAGGAGCATAGCCGAGAGTCAAATGAGAGCACTCCAGAGACAGGGAGGCCATTTTGCCCAGGCAAAGTCCCAACCTAAACAGAAAGCCTGTTAGAGCTCTTCTGCTCTAGGAAGGGGGCAATGGAGGGCCTGGATCAGTGGGGCCAGTCCAGAACCTGAGAATACTTCACTGCCACTTGACTCGCCACACAGGGCAGCCGCACGCACATCCGAAGGCTCCTAGTTGGAGCCAAGCCAGCTCCTGTCATAGGGATGGACGAATCTGTTGATTTCGGCTCCTCTTCATTTCTCATTTTTCCCATATTAAGTTCGTTTCAGCTCAAACTTTGAGAATTCCTCCCATCTTCAGTTTGGTTCATCCTGATACTTCAAAAACAACAGTGTGCATGAAAATTCATAAGCATTTTTGTACACATCTCTCCCAATATATGCATTCCTTTGCATTTTTGCCTAACGTACAAATGTTTACAAGCAGATTTCCTAATACAATGCATGCCTGAACAGTAATTTCTTTAATATATGCATTTTGTATGCATTTTTAATTGAAGAACTCCACTGCAAAATTCAAAAAGGTGAGAGTTTCAAAGTTATAACTGAGTTTCACTCAAGTGACGATTCAATAGGGATTTATGAGAATTTTGTTCCTGTTCACAAACCATGAGAACATATCCTGCTCGTAATCCTGAACATGAGCAGGCGTGCTTTTTTTGTTTTGCTTTGCTTTTTGTTTAGTTTTTTTGAGAAATGTTCACAAATTTCCAAATTTGCAATCATGTTTGAGAAATGCAAACGTGAACTTTGAAATGTGCAATTTTTTTAAAAAAAATGTACATTTTCACACTTTAATCAATGGGGGAAAGTGCACACTTTTGAAAAACATGCACAGAAATGCACACTTTTCCTGTTCAAACGAGCACAAAAATAGATCAAAGATGAAAATGGGAGCAAGCCAAAATGAGCGCCGAAGTTATTGTTGGAGAATTTAGGTGAGCTCAAAAATGGCTGATTCTTCCATCCCTATGATTCAATACATGTGGGCCAGACTCAAATTCCAAATCTGCACTCAATATAATGGAGCCTCCACAACCTGGTGTATCCAGATGTGTTGGACTGCAACTCCCATGATTCCCAGCCAACATAACCATGCTGGCTGGGAATGATGGGAGTTGAGGTCCAACACATCTGTAGGCCACCAAGTTGGGGAAGGCTGATAAAATGTATGAGTGTAAATATCATGTCAGCAAATGCACATCACCCAGTATACAGTTCTCACACTTTATGCGGCACCCAATGGTGGAATATTCAAAGACCTTGACTAATTATCATTAATTCTTTATATGCACCAGCATGTATGAGTGAATAATGTTCAGTAATGGACAGACATGGAAAAATAATATGTATCGATCAATTTATCTGTCAATCTTATTAATAAATATATGTGGCATTCTGCAAACACATATCTGTTTTTATTTAATTTTTTTAGATACTTAAACCCCACTTTTCAAGACAAAAAGCTTTCACAACGTGACTTACAGTAATAAAATAGTATAAATATAATTTTAAAAATAATACAATAGACAATAAAATAAGAACAGCAGCCACTTAAAGCGGGAAGCTGTCTAAAAGTCTTCCTAAACAGGAAGGCCTTGAGAGTGTGCTTTAAAAATGAGAGGAGGAAGAAGCCTGGCAAATCTTCTTGTGGAATGACTTCCACAATTGTGGGGCCTCCACTGATAGAATCATAGAATAGTAGGGTTGGAAGGGGCCTACAAGGCCATGGAGTCCAACCCCCTGCTCAATGCAGGAATCCAAGTCAGAGCATCCCCGACAGATGGCTGTCCAGCCTTGTCTTGAACGCCTCCAGTGTGGGAGACCTCTAACAGTCAGGAAGTTTTTCCCGGTGTTCAGCTGGAATCTGGCTTTCTGTCACTTGAGCCCATTATTCCATGTCCTGCACTCTGGGATGATCGAGAAGAGATCCTGGCCTTCCTCTCTGTGACAACCTTTCAAGTACTCGAAGAGCGCTATCCTATCTCCCCTCAGTCTTCTCTTCTCAAAGCTAAACATGCCCAGTTCTTTCAGTCTCTCCTCACAGGGCTTTGTTTCCAATCCCCTGAACATCTTTGTTGCCCTCCTCTGAACCCTCTCCAGTTTGTCTGCATCCTTCTTAAAGTGTGGTGCCCAGAACTGGACACAGTACTCCAGATGAGGCCTAACCAGTGCTGAGTAGAGGGGAACTAGTACTTCCCGGGATTTGGAAGCTATGCTTCTATGAATGCAGCCCAAAATAGCATTGGCCTTTTTTGCAGCCACGTCACATTGTTGGCTAATATTCAGCTTGTGATCGACAACAATGCCAAGATCCTTCTTGCTTGTAGTGTTGTTGAGCCACGTATCCCCCATCTTATAACTGTGCATTTGGTTTCTTTTTCCTAGGTGCAGAACTTGGCATTTATCCTTATTACATTTCATTCAGTTGTTTTCTGCCCAGCGCTCCAACCTATCAATATCACTTTGAATTTTGTTTCTGTCTTCCAGGGTATTAGCTATCCCACCCAATTTTGTGTCATCTGCAAATCTGATCAGCATTCCCTGCACCTCCACCTCCAAGCCATTAATCAAAACGTGGAAGAGCACTGGGCCCAGGACTGAGCCCTGCAGCACCCCGCTCGTTACCTCTCCCCAGTTTGAGAAGATCCCATTGATCAGCACTCTTTGAGTCCGATTCTGTAGCCAACTGTGGTTCCACCGGATTGTTGTTTCATCTGGCCCAATTTGAGCTAGTTTGCTAATCAGGATATCGTGGGGCACTTTGTCGAAAGCTTTGCTGAAGTCGAGGTATATGATGCCCACAGCATTCCCATAGTCCACAAGGGAGGTTACTTGATCAAAAACTGAGATCAGATTCATCTGGCAGGATTTGTTCTTAACAAATCCATGTTGGCTTCGAGTCATCACTGCCTTGTTTTCAAGGTGCTTACAGAAGGATTGCTTTATTATATGCTCCAGAATTTTCCCAGGGATTGATGTCAGACTGACTGGTCTGTAGTTCCCAAGTTCCTCCTTTTTGCCCTTTTTGAAGATAGGGACAACATTAGCCCTCCTCCAGTCATCTGGCACTTCCCCCGTCCGCCAGGATTTCTCAAAGAGAATAGACAGCGGTTCTGAGAGTTCTTCTGCCAGTACCTTTATGACTCTGGGATGCAGTTCATCTGGCCCTGGAGATTTGAACTCATTCAAAGTAATTAGGTGTTCCTTGACCATATGCCTATTGATCTCAAGCTGCAATCCTGCCCCTTCAGCCTTTGCCAGGGGGGTCATAGACCCTCGTTTGGGTGACGACTGAGCCAAAGGAGGAATTGAGCACCTCTGCCTTTTCTTTGTCATCTGTTATCATTTTGCCATCCTTATTTAATAGCTGAACCACCATTTCTTTCCTCTGCCTTTTACTATGCACGTAGCTGAAGAAAGCCTTTTTGTTGCGTTTAGCCTCCCTCGCTAACCTCAGCTCATTCTCAGCTTTAGCCTTCCTGACACCATCCCTGCAATTCTGTGCTACCTGCCTGTACTCTTCCTTTGTACTTCGGCCTTCCTTCCACTTCCTATATGTGTCCTTTTTTGTTTTCAGGTCATCTCTAAGCTTTTTGTGAAGCCACATTGGCTTCTTCTGCTGTCTTCCACCTTTTCTTCTTGTTGGAATTGTTTGTAATTGTGCCTTGAGAATTTCCTTTTTTAAAAGCTCCCACCTATCTTGGACTCCTTTTCTCATTAGAGTCACTTGCCATGGGACCTTACTGATCATTGTTCTGAGTTTATTAAAATCAGCTTTCCTAAAATCCAGGGTACGCATTTGACTACATTCGGCTTTTGCTTCCCTTAGAACCAAGAACTCAAGTATAACATGGTTGCTTTCCCGCAGAGTTCCTGTAACTGCTTCTTAATCCACTAAGTCATCTCTGTTGGTTAGGATCAAGTCAAGGATAGCCAGTCCTCTAGTTCCTTCCTCTACTTTCTGTAGGAGGAAGTTATCCATCACACAAGTCAGGCATTTCCTGGAGGGGCCATGTTTTGCAGAATTTGTCTCCCAACAAATATCGGGGAAATTGAAGTCCCCCATTACTACTACATCATGCTTCCTTGAAACATTGACTATTTGCTTTTCCAAAGTTTCATCCTCATCTTCTCCTTGATTGGGTGGCCGGTAGTAGACTCCGACCACCAGGTTCCTTTTATTCTTTGCTCCATTCATTTTGATCAAGATGCTCTCAATGGGGCTACCAAGCGCATCCTCCTGTATTTCTGTGCAGAGATATGTATTTTTCACATACAGTGCAACCCCACCTCCCTTTCTGTTCCTCCTGTTCTTTTTGAACAAGTTATATCCTTCAATTGCTGTATTCCAGTCATGAGAGTCATCCCACCAAGTCTCAGTTACACCCATCAAGTCATAATTTCCCTCTTGTATTAAGAGTTCAAGTTTGTTCTGTTTGTTTCCCATACTCTGGGCATTAGTATATAGACATCGAAGACCATGTGCTTCGTAGTCTGGCTTCCTTCCTACATGTGTCTGAAGACTATTATTGGGTGCTATTAGAGCTGTTCTCTCTGGTGCAGTGCATGAGCCTTCGTCCATTGTTACCCCCAACTTTACCCCCAACTGAGAAGGCCCTATCTCTACTTCTGATCTGGCAGAGCCTTGGATGTTGATCTCAAGGCTTATGTAGGTTCACATGGACTTAGGCAGTCCCTGAGATTGCCTGATCCCCAGCAATTGTGGGCTTTAAATGCAATTACCATCATTCAATGTAGCCTGGAAACAAATTGGCCACCGATGAAACTGATGTGATCACTACAATCGTAACAGAAATACCTCTCACTGTAGTGGGGAAGACTTTGACCAGGAGACTTGTGTGCCTAAGTCCGCCACCCAGCTGCCAACTGCTAAAGGGCAGCAACAGGGCCCTGCTGCTCTCCCTTCTGAGGGTCCTTTCTCTTTCCCCAGACTTGGAGCCGACAGCCCTTCAAACAGAGGACTACCCTCTGTAAAGTAGGACAGTTGGCCACCCTAGATCATATCCCTGGATGTTACCAGAAATCCCCCCTTTCTTTCCCCACCATAATCCAAGGCTGGTTCAAGTGTGTGAGGAGACAATCAATATCCCCAAGATGACAGCCCCTCTCAGAAACAGCCTGGCTCACCAAGTGTGAGACTCTACGTTGGACTAAACTTTATATCCCAAGTTTGGCCCTTCAGATGTTTAAAAAAAATGTCCCAATTTGAGGTATTTCCAGTATTCAGGCTGTCTTGGGACTATACAGCAAATTTCAGATTTCAGCTAACGTGGGTGGAAGCATCTCAACCATGCTGGTGCACACATCACATCCTGCATTGCAAGGAAGACAGGCATCGTGTCCTGTTTTCAGCATCGTCCAACGATGGTGACGACTTGGACGACGACGTGTATATTGAACTTCAGCTTCCTTGGTGCTGTGGGTACCCCACACCTATCCTGAGGTACTGCAAGACCCACATTTTGAGGGACAAGCACACACATGCCTTAGTAATCAGGCCATTTGGACCGCCCATCCAACACTCCTCGAGTTGTGCGGGTTGGAAAGTCTGTGACAGGGTGTGAGAACATGTCGCTCCCACCATTTTGTCAGCAAGCCTTCTCCCCAGAAGCTCCCGAATAATTTACATATGCCCAGACACCATTTCTGTGCTGTGTTTGCCAAAGCCAGTCTGTGGCCTGTGGCCTCTGGAGAATCTGTGTGAGATTGAGATAACACTTCACAGTGCATACAGCTATTTGGGGTCTCAAATGCACCCGGCCCTCCTCATTCACCAGAGCTTGACTTCCGACCTTTCTTGTCGGTGGGATTTGTTCAAATCAATAAAACTCCCCCATCACCCCTGTCAATGGGGATCAGCAGCGGCCAGCCCAAGGCCTCTATCTGGCCTGGTGTCAAGGACTGAGCCTGCAGTGCGGTGGTTCTTAAACTGGGGACTGGCAGGCAGGATATAGCCTATGCTATGCACCACCATCACCCTCAGCTCAGGAGAGAGAACTGTGGGGAGACTTGCCACACCAGCCAAAGGAGCATCTTTGTACCAGCAAGCCAGAAAGGGTCACACACACACACACACACACACACCGCTGATTCAGGCTGTCTTTACCCATCCAAGCAACCAAGGGGCCTGGTCTGGCTGACTGCAGCCAGCTTTCACCAAGGCCTTGTTCTCCCTTTTATTTTGCCCTGCCCTCTGCAACAGCACAGGAGCCTCACACCCTTAGTAGTTTCCCACCTGGCTGGCTCCTAGCTAGGGATGTCAGAGGAATCTATTTGGGGCATGGAGCTCGACAAACTGCCCTTGGTTCGGCTCCCCAGATTTTGGTCTGTTTTCTGATGTGGAACCCAACTCAGTCTGCAGTGAGTCGGGCCAGTTCGCAGATTTCCTGTGGTTTTTTTTTAATTTGCGCAAATTACTGCTCAATTTTGCATATTTGCATAATTTGCGCAAATCTTGCCGAACAAAATGCAAAAAGTTCCCAGAGTTTCGGGGGAAAGCTGGGGCTCAGCCCACAAATGCCAACCAAGTCAGGCAAGCTGCGGAACTCAGTCGAGCAGAAAAGAAATGGATTTCCCAGAGACAGACATCCCTATCTTAAACCGCCTCCTCCCAGCAGGATTAGAGCAAGAGGCTTGGGCAAAATGTTCCTACTCATGTGTAGTGCAGCCACTCACTCCAAGACACAGACAAAGGGCTCCTTAACCATTCCCTTTGCATCTTTCCCACACACCCTATTTACACGCGCGCATAAAGGTCTTTCACTCCTATCCTCTCAGGCATTGGCTCTCATGCACAAGCCAAGAAGACACAGAAGAACTGAAGTGAGATGAAGAGGAGCAGGATGGAGAAAGCTCCCCAAGGCCTCTGAGGCTGGGAAGGCAGGGGCCAAAGGGTTCTCCTCTCCCACAAAAATGAATCAATGTCTGGAACCAAAGTCCCCAGCCCTGCAACCGTTCAAAGCCTGCTCCCTTTGAGGGGGAAAGTTGCTCATTGACCGGCCCTTGTAGGCTCCAGAGGGACAACTGCATCTCAATCCCTCTCTCAGTGACTTTGCAACCACTGTTTGATCTAGGATTTGTGGCTCTGAGAAGCACCTGGTCCAGAGCTAGAGAGCTGTCAGCCGGGTTCTGAAGCTCTGATCGGCGACTTTGATGAGATGCTTTTCTCTCCTGCTTTGCTCCAGGTCTGTTTCACCAGACACCTGGCTCCAGCTCAGAGACAGACAGACAGACAGACAGAGTGGGGGGAGGGCAGGGGGGAGCCAGAAGGAAGTGAGCACCAGGACCTGCTTCAGGAATGCCAAGCCTGCTTCACAAAACAGATAGGAAACGTAATCGGAATGAAATGGATTGCCATTCTCCCCAAGCCGACACGTTCATGGGAGCCAACCATATGGGGCACTCAGGAACTGGAGGAGGTGGTTTCCTCGGCAACAGGAAACTCATCAGAATATCTTGGCCCCTGGCCCCTTGGCGTCTCTCTCTCTCTCCGTCCTTCTTACTTGCTTGGTGAAGGATGCCAAGATGATCTTGCAGAGGGCAAAAGGCATGGGATTCTTTTGCCGCTCTCAGGGTCATGCGGTTTGGCATCGGAGAAGACGCACCTCCTACCTATGGCTACTTCGGGGGGGCAGTCCTCAGGCTTTTATCATCTAAGCCAGATTTCCCCAATTGGCTGCACTCCAGATGTGTTGGACTACAGCATCCATCATCCTCAGCTACCATGGCCAATGGTCAGGCACGATGGAAGTTGTAGTCCAACACCTGGAAGGCACCAGCTTGAGGAAGGCTGATCTAAACCCAACCTGTATACCAGGGGTGAAGAACCTTTTGCAGCCCAAGGGCTGAATTCCATTTCCCAGAATCTCTTGGGGGCCACATTCCAGTGGTGGGTACAGCCAAAGGCAAAAGGGGGGGGCAACATACTAGCATGTTTTGGCTTAGAGCTCTTACTGCCAGAGAGAAAATCAGGGACCACCTAGTGACATGGGGAAGGGGGCGTCGCCACCCAGGCAACCCTGGAGGGCCAGATGTGGCCCACGGGGTGGCTGTATTTGGCCCCTAGGCCTGAGCTTCAACACCCCTCCAGCGTACTTTCCCCTAGAGGAAGAAGGACCTACCCTTCAGTGTTCTGAAGGATACCCCATCCCCAGTCTCCGAAAAGCAGAAGAGGAGCTCTGCTGGATCAAAGCAACGGTCTACCTATTTTAGTATCCTGCTTTTGACAGTGGACAGCCAGAAACCTCTGGGGAAGCCCACAAGCAGGGCAAGAAGGAGCGCCCCCCTCTGCCTCCTTTGACCCCAGCACCTGATATTCTCAGCTATCCAGCCTCTGGGCATGGAGACTCACTTTTGTTCTTGGGACTAATCGCAGCTGATGGATATAATCTCTGGCAACCATCCCCTCTCAGTCCTTCTGAGCCAGGGGCCACACGTGGGACTGGCGTCAAACATAGGCACGATGGGGCACCAGCCGAGGGCCCGTGCACCAGCAGGGGCCCACTGACAAGGGCCCCCTGGACTTGGTGCACCTCTTCCTCATGGCGACCTGCTTGCTCCCCTGCCTCTCGCTCTGGCCCAGGCCACGATGGAGGGCAGAAGGAGCAGCAGGAGATGCCCCGGCCTCCCGGCTCTCTGCCTGCCACGCAAACGAACGGCAGGAAGGGTGAGAGGAGTCGGAGCAGCTGGTGACAGCGGGGGCGAGCAGGCACGTGCAGTGAGGGAGGGGGGCCATTCTGGGTCCCCTCCCTCAGGAATCTGGAGCCGGCACTGCGATGCTCAGCATTCCATCATGTTTGTGCATCATGGGAAGAAGAACTTCCTTTATACTCGGATGGAGGTGGCAAAGCTTCAGGAATTCAATCTTTGTGAATTATAATACAAACCAACCTGAACTAGACCTCCCAGACTCATGTGCAGATCAGAACTGAGTTATTCGTTATTCTACCACAGTACTCAACTCAAAGAAGTATCAAGATACATTTGAAACTATGTACATCAAGAGAAAATGCATATTTTGAGAAAAATGTGTTTATAAATATGAATTTAAATGCAAATGTTATGCAGTCTTCTTAAAATCATAGAATAATGTGGAAACAGGATGGAATACACTTACAGGTGAACATACACGAAAGTGACACAGACCAGAAATAAACAGATTGACTCATCCCTAGTCAAATTGTATCTGGATTATGCCACTTCGTACGGGGTTCATATCACTGAATGCTCCTCTCTACCAAAACAAACAAAATTACCTGCACAATGTATTTATTTATTTGAACAGATTCCCGAACTTGGGAATGAGTTCCAAGTTATGGGCTGAACTTAGTTTATTTGATCGTTGTATTTTAGCAGATCGCTGTTTAGGAGTTTTAAATTTTGTATGTTTCAATTCTGTATAAATTGCCTTAAGACCTTTTTTTTTCTTTTTTTTTAGAAAGCCATCTGAAAAAAATAATAAAAATGTTGTTAGCTGAAAGTAGGGATTAGGAAGCACTTCATTTCAGAGCTTGTCTTTAGGGATGGGCAAACTCAACATTTTGCGCTGCGTGCACTGCTTGCCGGACCCCTGCCAGCTGCCTGACCCTGCTCACTGCACGAGTGTGGCCAACCGCTCCCTTGCTGAGGGAGCAATGTTGTAAGTGGACCCTTTGCACATGTAATGTTGCATAAATGGCCACTTTACGGCCACCATTTGCATAAATGGTTATTTACAGAAAAGGCCAAGCCCCCAGTTTTATGCAAAATGGTGACTCGGCTCAGCAAGGGAGCGAGCAGCCAGGCACTTACCTGACTCGGTGCGTGCCGAGTCGGGCAAGCACAGGGATCCATGGACTGGCATCCAGGGGGCCAACCCAGAAGGAAATCGTGGAGTTTGAGCCCCAACCGGATGCCCACACCATCCCTAGCTGATACTGAATCTCTTCAAAGCGGGCAGGAGCCAGAAGCTGCCTCTGTCAAAGACGTTACTGTCTGGATAAGCCAATGGGGAGAGAGGCAACATTTCAGGCGCCCTGAGCCCACACCATGACGCGCTTTAAAGATCAGCAGCAGCACTTCAAACTGAGCGTGGAAAGTGGCTTGGAACCGGTGCAGAGGTTGAAGCGCCGGCATAATAGGGTCATAACAGCCAGTCCCAGGTAGCAATCGAGGGGCTATATTTCGGACGAACGGCAGTTTCCCGGCCATCTTCGGAGGCCATCTCACATGCAAAGCATCACACTCTTCGGACCTGGAGGTTCTCAGGGCAGGGATCGCTAAGGCGAGGCAATCTCTGTCCACAGAGGGTCACAGCCGGCCCGCCGGCCTAAGCGGCAAGGAGGAGCTCTGTGCCAAAGAGGCAACGGAGCCCGCAGCAAGAGAGATGAATGAACGAGCGTTCCCAGGCTACGTACGTGCTCCTCTAGAGGAGGACAACCCTGCCCGGTACAGGACAAACACTGTCACTGTTGTACGCTGCTAACACCACTGGGTAGGTGTAGGGTCAAAGTAAAGGCTGAAACCTTTTAATAAGAGACAGGGTGCTTATCCGGGAACAAGGCAACCAAATTCTCAGTAAACGGCACTCTCTGCCTAGAACTAGCAATGTCCTCGGCCCATTCCTGCCCAGCTAAGCCCCTGTAGCCCCCACCCTCATCCCTCCTCTGCTTCCAATTCGCAACAAACCCAATTACTTTTTTATTCATATTTTATTTTTAGTTACATGTATATCCCACCTTTCTTCTAGCGTGGAACTCAAAGGGGGCTACTTTGGTTTTCCAGGCGGTCTCCCCTTCAAGCACTGACCAGGGCCAAACCAACTTCGCTTCCCAAAGTGGCTGCCTCAGGCGTGTCAGACCCCGCGGTGGTCCGGCCCCAACTGCCATTCCGCCCTCCTCCAGCCCCCCCTCCCACCCCGTTAACATTCCACACACATACCGCAAACACACACCCCCGCCGGTTCTGTTTGCCACCCTCTCCCCGAAGGGAAGGCCCCCTCACATTCAGGCCAGGCCAAAATTCCAAGGTGGCCCTGGGGGCGCCCAGTGCCACAGGCACCGTCAGGAAGTGCTTGGCAGGCTAGCACTGGGAGCCTAGGCCAACGCCTTGGAGGTCTTCACCGTGCGCTCAGTGGCACCTTCCATGGCCTCCTAGATTGTGCGCAGATACCTCACTAAACCCCATACATATTCGGGCTCCCTTGTATACAGCTGTGTCGTTTCTGCCCCACTCAGCAGTTCTCCAGATCTCCTGTCCAAACACAGGTCTACAAGGTGTGCATCCCATCATAGTAGCCTGAACATGACCCCAGGAGGCCATTGTCAGGGAGGGAGGTAACACAGCCCAATTCCCTGGGCCCCATTGAACAAACGAGGACATGATCCTCTTACGCAGGTAAGACCTTTGAGAGTGGGGCAGACAGACCCCAAGAAGGACCAGCAGGGGTGGGCCTGTCCCTGAAGATGCCTCCTGTCAGCCTTCTGAACCTGAGCTCAACACTGGAACCTCTTTTCAGTGCCTCAGAGTCTCAGCCCTACAACATGTGAAGCAAGAATGGTGAGAGTGCCTCTGAGCATGCACAGATTGCCTTTCCTGCAGCACTCTGTGTCCACTGCCAGGTCCTGCACACCTGCAATTAGGAGGAAGGGTTTCCAAGCCAGAGGTGGCCACTTCCAGGCCTGCATGAGCCATAGCGCCTCCCGTTTTAGGAGGGCCCTGGCTGACTTGTGACCCGCCGGGCCAAATGCTGCCCACCAGCCAAAGATGGCATCCGACCAGTGGGTTGGCAGACCTCCCACAGCTGCTGCCTGCCAGAGACTGCAAAATCCACAGAGTGATTAAGCACCTGCTGGAAACCTATAAGGAACTCCGTAACTTTAAGAAGTGATGTCTGAGTTTGCTTGTTGTCCTCTTCCCTCCTCATCCCTTTCCTCTTTGGTGTCATGTCTTTTAGATTATTAACATGCAGGCAGGGACTGTCTTCTTTTGACTCTCTGTTCAGTGCTTAATACGTTTCAGACACTTCATAAGTGATTAGAAAGATGATGATGATGATGATGATGATGATGATGATGATGATGATGATAATAATAATAATAATAATAATATGGCTGCTGGGCTTAGCTTTGCCTAGTGGGAAATACATTGTGCAAATGGAAGAATAAAGCATTGCTTGGAAGCTTGCATAACCGGAGGCCTCTGGCCTTCAGATGTTCTCTCTCTCTGCATCCCCGCCTGGAAGGTTGAAAACTTTGTGTTTACTGGCCTGGCTCTTGTACCTTTAACAACAGCTGGAAATGCAGAAATTTAGAAGGCAAAGCTTCTCTTGGTATGGAGACTAAGTGATGGGAATTTTTCACCCATTTTATTCATAGGTAGCAGGCTGTTAAAGGTGCAGGAGCAGGGTCAGTCAAAGAGTTGGCAACCTGGTCTCTTGAGCCCCACAACCAGGACAGGGGCCTGAGAGGGACACCTTACAAGTTTTGATTCAAACCGTGGCCATTGCTGCTCTGGATCCCAGTGTCGTGTGTGTTTCCACGGTTGCCGTGACACTGAGGTTCCGAGCCGGCCCGGCTCATTCCGAAGGGGCTGCAAATTCCGATGTTGCTCTTTGAATCTCTGGACTTTGTTGCAGGCAGAAGCACCGTTGGGTGGCTCCTGCTAGCGCTCAGCTTCGCTCCTGCCTACCTGTGACTGAGCGCCACCTCTGCTCAGGAAGGAAGAAGAATCCAGAGTGAGTGTTGACCGTCTGGCCCCAAAGAGGCTTGGGGAAAACAGGGCTCGGGGTTAATGTTTTGGTCAGGTCAGAGACTTGTGGGATGGGATCCCTCTTGGCCTCTTTGGGATGGCCAGGTGGGCACCAATGCCAGTTCCATCCCGCCCCCCAACCCAGGTGGATTTCGGCTCTCCCTCTTCCTCCAGGGAAATTGGAAAGGGGATGTCCCTTTGCCTGCACTTTGACCACCCTGGCAGAAGAAGACCCCCTGGCTCCTTGAGGTAGGATAATCTGCCCCCAACTTCTGCTCATTACGGTCGAAGTGCCGCCACCACCTCTCGATGGGGTGACAGGGTACATCAGCCCCAAAGGACAGGTCCCTGCCTACAAGGAGCTTACAGTCTATATCAGCGTTCCCCAACCTGGTGCCTTTCAGGTGCGTTGGAAATACAACTCCCACCATATCAAGACAGTGTGGGCATTTGGGCCATGGATGATGGGACCTGTAGTCCTACACATCTGGAAGGCAAAGGTTTAGGAGTGCAGATCTAAATACTGGCAGTGGTGAGCAGAGGGGAGAGACAAGGGTAGGAAGGAATCTCTGTGAGCAATGCAGTTCCTTAGGTGTGATATGACAAATGAGGCCTTGCGAGTAAAGCTTAAAAACAGGTTCTAAATTGGGAAGAGAGATCACCCCACAAACTGTCACTCTCCATGGCCCACAGTTAAGGATCAGTGCCATCTACTCTGAGTAGCAGCACCCCACTGACGCCCAGAGAAAAGGCTCTCCCAGCCCATGGTCCTCAGACTTTTTGATAAAAGAGGTGCTGGGGGTTGAACTTGGGGCCTCCTGAATGCTGAGCGTCTAGTCTGGAACAGTGTCACACCCTCACCCCCACCCTGCTGCCAATCCATTTGCCACAGCTCTGGCTCTGTGCAGAAGGTGGAATGTGGGAACTGGGGTTCCTCGTGGCAGAATTCTGCATAGAGGAGAGGAGCTGTAATGGCCAAACTTCCCTCTGTGCACAGACCTTAAGCCTACTGAAAGCACCATGCTGTCTTGACTCTGGTCCCCCAATACTACGTGGCAGCGAGTTCCTGAAGAGGATACTGTCCCTAGGGTGCAAACACTGCTTGGGGCCATTGCCGCTATGCTCTGTTTGTGGGCTTCCTTGAGACGGTGGCTGTCCACTGCTGGAGACAAGGGACCGGGCCCCTGGGCTGACCCAGCAGGGCTCTTCCAGTCGTTCCCTGTCCTCCGGTGTTGTGGCTTCGTTCTCCTCTCAGTGTCCTGGAGCTGGAGGGACGTGGTGCTGAAGAGCGCATGGAGGTGCAGCGAGGGGAAGCTCCTGCCAGAGCAGAAAGCAGAGAGGAGGCCGACCCTTGGACGGCACCCCATCACTTCGCTTCATTTATGATATTTCTGTACCGCCTCATAGCCAATGCTCTCTGGGCAGTTCACCAAAATTAAAAAAACAATAAAATATATTATATAAAGTACAAAACCATTCAGATAATGACATAGATCAGAATAATGGGCTCAAGTGACAGGAAGCCAGATCCCGGCAGAACATCAGGAGAAACCTCCTGACTGTTAGAGCAATACGACAATGGAACCCATGACCTAGGGAGGCGGTGGGCTCCCCCACACTGGAGGCATTCAAGACGAGGCTGGACAACCGTCTGTCGGGGATGCTCTGACTTGGATTCCTGCACTGAGCAGGGGGTTGGACTCGACGGCCTTGTAGGCCCCTTCCAACCCTACCGTTCTATGATTCTATGATTCTATAACCTGCCACATCACAAGGTCTTGAGGCAGGTAACAATCAGCAACCCCCGTTTAGAAAGACTAAGATGCCTTCGCCTCGCCATATCTTCAGCCTCTAAAAACCAAACTGAATAATACATCTTGTACACGGCTTCTGGAAAATGTCGGCTCGTGCTTTGGTGCATATCAAGGGTTGGGGGGGAAAGGCCACAGTTGAGAGGAAGCACCACAGACACCAGAGAGGTCCTGGTACTTATAAATGGTATCAGTGGCATTCTCTTAATGGCGAGAGTCCCACTCAGAGTTTTAGTGGGAAGACAAAGTGGGGAGGGACCTTGCAGGTGCTAAATTCTGGTGTGTCAGGCAGGGCAGGGCAGGAAAGGGGGCAACCCTATCGCAGCATCTGGCCTTTGTCCCTCCCCACAGCCCCTAATTCCTGTTTCCAGCCTTTATACGGCTATTCCCCCTCCTTGTTTCCCAGGCTCCCTTTTATTGCTGCAGCCTCTGCTAGAATATGTGGAAGGCGGAAGTCACCCAATTAGCGTTCTTGCTCTAAATGCAGTAAACACACTTCTTGGTGTTGCAACAATTTTGTGAGACTCTGTAGAGAGTTCAGCCCCATCCCCCAAACTGGGCATTTTAAGGGCACCAAGCACAGATCCCAGAGTCTGTATCCCTCCTGCATTTCCTCCATCTCAGTGGAGGGCAACTCTGGGAAGGCATCAGGATACGGATGGGGCTGTGAGTGATGGGGAGACGCTTCCCCAGGTCCTCCCGCTTCCTTGGCCGAAAACTCCCCCTTTTCCACACCCTTCGCCTTGGCAACTCTCTGACCCTGGAAGGATCCACCACGTCTCAGTGACTCTGGCCTCCTCTTGCCTGCAGGGGAACAGTGGAGATCATCCGGATGCTGCTGGAGAGGGTGGCAGCACGAGTAATGGTGGACCAGGCCTACTGGAAGACTTTCGGCTCCCCTAACACCTGCCTCCACGGAGTGGCCCTCCTGGTGAGGTAAGAGGGAGCATGCCGCCTCTTCTCCAAGAGGTCCCCGAGGGTCAGCCCCCTCCTGGTCTCTCCCAGGGCTTTCCTCCATGGTCATTCGGGCCCTCTCGTGCATTGCAGAACCCTCCTCTCAGCATCGCCCTCCACGCCGCATGGCTTGGTGGAGCTTCTGGGCTCCATCGTGGAGAAAGAAGAGCCCCAGGAGCATTCCGTGGCGGTGGTGGCCTTCTTTGTTCAGGTGAGAGCAGCCGTAGTGACCGCAGGGCTCAAAGAGGCTTGGGGAGGTGTTGCCCAGAAGGGGCGCTGCCCCCCTTTCCAGCCAGCCTTTTCAAGGGGCCGCAGGGTGGCGGCAGCCATGGCTTCTGGTGCAGGTTGAAGAGCTTTGGGAGCAGGCCAGGAAACCAGCTGGATGAAGGCTTTGAGATGGTCGCATGTACCAGCCTCTCTTGACTGTGTTCAGGGCTGTCGGTTCGGAGACTAACTCTGGGAGAGGCTGCAGCTGGGGCCTGGTACGGCCCTGGGAAGACCAGATATGGACCCACAAAGGGGCCAGCAGTCAGCCACCGAATCAGGCAGATGAGGCTCCAAGGGTGGGAGGGGCAGGAGACGTCCAGCGGAAGACTTCCCTTTATGCAGCCACTCACCAGCCTAGCATCCTCGCTGAGGGGAGGCCTTCCAAGCAGGGGGACACAAACTGATGGCACAGTTGAAAAGTGGGGTGCAGAGTGGTGGAGGGGAGCTGACATGGTCAGGGCTCGAGTACCCAGATCAACCCCTCTCTACGGGGCTCCAGGCACTGATGGGTTTCCCACTGGGCCACTCTGTTTCAGCTGCTGGGGAGTGACATGCGGCCTGCCTCCCTGGAGAAGACCCGGGGGCTCCTGACAGCCAGGCTGGCGCACCCCACTCAGGCCGCCCTCCACCTGAGCAGGAAGGGCCTTCTCCACCTGCATGCCGCCTTCAATGGGGTAAGTGACAGGCGCCCACACACAAGCCCAGGCGTGGCTGTGGTGCTTCCTGCGAGGCGCTTGCGCATGAGGAATCCCCACCCGTCATCAACCCTTTTCATGGGGCACCCGCATGGCATCATCATCAATCCCCTCCCACATTCTCCCTGGGGTTCCTCCATCTCCCTCTGCTGGCTTTGTTCTTGGGGAATAACCAAACAGTAGTACTATCTCAGCAGATCCAGATCAGTTTAGGGGACCTTCCCATCCTTTCGAGGTTCCTCCTGGAGTCTTCGGACTCATGTATTCCTTCACTCTTCTCACCGTTGCAGGATGGCTGCACTGGTGATTTTTTTGGCAGCCCCTTTCACCCCAGTGTGTGAGGGGAGGGCTACTTAATAGTTTCCTCTTTGTAGCCAGCTCATTATTTTGTCACGTTTAATTCTTTAAATTTTATTACATTTTCCTGGGTCCACTTTGCCTCTGGAATCACTAGGTATTCCTACCGGTGAAATATCCAGGGGGGTGGGTTTACCTCTTCCACCAGGCAAGTTCTGAGGAGGACTTTTTGGCTCAGAGCTAATGCAGGGCTTTCCTCTGAAGGAACCACAGGAAGAGTTCTGATCTAACACAGAAGGCAAAACGTTGGGAGAATTGACAGGAGCCTCCTCTTTTCCCCGTAGAGGAAGAGGCCAAAGTGTTTCATCTGTGGAATCCAGGACATTCTCGGGTCCTCTGATGGAGAAGTCACCTTGGGGGTCGTAGACTTTGCCCGGGAGCTGTGGCGTGCATCCCATCCCAGAAGAAGGCCGGGCGCCTCTGAACACTCTGCTGGCTGCCCAGTACCGCGCTCTCTTCCACCACATGAGTATTGCACTCCCACTCCAATGGTCAGTCAATTCAGCAGAGACGCGGGAGTAGGACTGAGAGACACTCCCTGACAAGGCCCGTCAGTCGTATTTTCATCGAGCTGGGGAAGAAAGGAGGACATTTCGTTTTGGGTACCTCCAAGAGGAGAAGGGCAGTAGGAGAACTGCTCTGTGCTGAGCCAGGGGAGGAAAGGATTCAGTTTTTTCTCTTTGCTTCTTCTTCGTAGGAGGCGGCCAAGATCCGAAAGGCAGCCCTGCACTATTACTGGGTTCTTCTGCAACACCAGGAACATCGTGACGACAAGAGACAGGACATCACTGACCTCACTGCGGTGCTGATGCATGTGGAGGACGAGGGCGTGGCAGCGGTGAGGCCCCTCCGTGCCCCTCCAGAGGCCTTCTGGCTAGCCTATCGCGTGAAAAAACAGAGACACAAATGGTGTAGTGGACGCCATTTGCAGCCGTAAAGCTGTTAGATTAACCTAAATGCAGCCATAAACTACACTATTTGCATCCGGAGTTAGCCCCTCACTCAGCCAGCGATACGGCACGGCAATGGCGGCCAGCTCCGCAGGATCGCCACATGGAGGAACCGGCCACACACAGATTCCGGAGCCAGGCGGAGGTGAGTGCCGCATTCCGCCACGGACTCCGGAGGCCGGATTCTTTGGAATCCAGCTTCACTGGGGTCCGTGGCAGAATTCTCCAACATCCCTAACCACTGCATATCCTCTTGAACAACGGTCAGTAATGTCTGTTGCCCATTTCAAACTCAAACTGCTGCCTTTTCTCCTCATTCCTGTGCTCTGGGTACAAGCAGTCTTTCTAAGGTTTTCATCTGCATCTTTTAACTTGATACAAATGAAACCAATGTTGAAGATTCCTATAGTATCATTTGATGAGCAATTAAAACTGGACAATCCAGTTTTGGTTGCAGATGTAGATGATACAATTTAAAAGGACATGAATCATTTGGATTAGATGGGCTTAACGGCATTTATTGTAACACGTTTATTGGTGTTTTAGCCTTACTTTTAACAAATGCACAAACAGAGCACCCCTTTGGAGGTCGGGCCTTTTGCCAGGGCTTTCAAAAATACAGTGGTTGGTAGCCAAAATCCAGGTGGTCCGGTGCCCTTGGTGCCCTAGTGAGGCTGGAGACAAAGTACTTCCCTCCCCTGCAAGTAAAGGCTCCTCGCAACCCCAGGCCAACTAAGTTATTCTAGTACTAAATTAAATAACTAACAATTTGCTGCCCTTTCATGACACCCAAAATCAGCTGCCTGAGGCAGGCCGCAGCTGCAAAGATGAAGCCACCGTGAATGTTTTAAGTCTAAAAAGCCCCGATTTTAAATGGCTCAGCATGTCAGTCTCCTGGGGGGAAATGCTAAAACACAGCCAAAGTCTGCATGAAGCAAGGCGGGAAGTGGTGTGAAGGTCCATGCTAAAGTTGAAGCCGGGTACGCGTGACACGACAGGGGCAGAGGTGGTAGGCGTTAGGCGCAGAGGCAGGGAAGGGAGCTGTGCGTGCATGCAGCTCACCCCACAGTAGAAGAGCAGGGACCTCCTCCTGGGGGGAGACACGCCATCAAATTATTGTAATCGACTTGAGAGGAATCACATAATTTATTTTGTTAAGGCTAAAACAAAGTCTGAGCGTAAAATCATGCCTATTTGTTTGTTTATTTATGCTATAAATTAAAATAAATTTATGTTTATTTACTTATTTATTTATAGCATGCTAACATTGACCCAGAATGTCTTAAAAACGTTAGAAATGAGACAGTCTTACAATGTGAACCACACAACAGAAAAGGAAAAGGGATTGGGAGGGAGAAAGAAAAAGCTAAACACAGGCACTGGTTCTTAGTTGCCAAGTTCTTACGATGACCAGCTGGAATGGACATTGTTCAAGGACAGGAGGTGCCAAAGGTTGCTGGTCTCTCAGCAGGGGTGGTGGAGATGCCCCGCTTCGCTTTTCTCCCTCTGCTGTCGCCTGCAAGGTGACAGTTGAGGGAGGTGGCAGCTGAGGGAGAGGGAAAGCCCAATGGAGCTGTTCTTTCAGCACAGATGATGGTGGTCCTGCCTCCCTCCACTCCTTCTGCTACTGCCTGACATAATTGGGCTAGGCTAGAACCAAGAGGGAGGGAGAGGGCTTCTTCACACACAGCTTTTATCCTGCTATTGAGATGGGTTACTCATGGAAGTTTGCGGGTCCTTTAGATGACGTTGGCAACCTCCAGGGCGCCTCCCACACGAAATGACCTCTATTCCATTGGTAAAAAGATTGGAGGCAATGAGCTATCAAATTACAGGACTTGAGTTCCGCTTGAGTTCCCTCCATGAAAAGAGGAAAACCCTCAATAAGAGGAGCTAGACCACAGCGCCATCTAGCGGCTGCATAATGACACATACGGAAGACTCAGATAAGGGGGGAAAGGAGATGGAACAGTGGGGAGGAAGCACGTGTAAAGGGAGTTCGTCGTGATCCTGCATGGGGAGGAAGCACGTGTAAAGGGAGTCCGTCGTGATCCTGCATGGGGAGGAAGCACGTGTAAAGGGAGTCCGTCGTGATCCTGCATGGGGAGGAAGCACGTGTAAAGGGAGTCCGTCGTGATCCTGCATGGGGAGGAAGCACGTGTAAAGGGAGTCCGTCGTGATCCTGCATGGGGAGGAAGCATGTGTAAAGGGAGTCCGTCGTGATCCTGCATTTCAAATGGAAGCAGAAAGCCCCGGGTTAAATGCAGGATTTGGGGCTGGGGTAGAGATGCCCAGAGGGAGAATATGGAGGCGTATTCAGTCATACTGCCCCCCCCCGCAGCCTGAAATGGCTCAGGCACAGGTCTAATTACATACTTCAGCGAGAACTAGGCCACCTTTCGAGGAGGACTGACATGACTATCCTGGTTTCCCTTCGGAGTTCTTATGAAATTAGGGCTCTCCGGGCAGCATCACAAATTGAACGTGGCTGAGTTTGCAGCGCAGAGATGGCCTCAGCTCCCCATCAGCACCACGAGGATCATGGCGCCCTCGGGGTCATCGTGGGGATGGGCTGCATGAGTGCAATGGAGTGCACTAAGGGTCAGCAGCAGGGAGAAATAATTACGAGCTACAGCCGACGCTATGCAAGGGGACTTCCGCCCAGGCGAGGGGACTTCCTTCCACACACGCGCTGAATCTGCTCCGCAGGGTCCACCAACCCTCTGCAGCAGACTTGGGGGTGCGCATGGCGGGCCACAGGGGGAGAGAGAATCCATCCCACCAGTGGTTTCCATTCTGCCGGTGGAGGGATAGCTTTGGCCCAACCCCATAATACTTCATCAACTGCTGCTGCTTAGTTTTCTTCTGGGTTAAGGTGCAATACTGAAGTTTCACACACTCCAGGATACTTGCTTTGGGGTTGGGGAGACAGAATTCCACCACCAAATAGAAGAGCCCAAAGGAGTCGCATGTGAAGCACCATAATTGCAACCCAGGATGACGCCCGCCCGGCGGGAGGAGACCGGGACGGGGTCTTCACTGGGTCTGGACTAACGAGAGGGTTATGGAGGGAGAGGGAGAGGCCTGGACTCTGTGTTCCCAGTTACTCCAGCATAACTCTCTCAACTAATTCTGTTCATTACACCAGACACGTTACTCTGGCTGAGCGCTGCAGGAAGAAAACTCTAGCCATGGGGTCATTCAGGGACATTAATTGCATGACAGATTGAAATGCTGCCAGAAAGTAGGTGAAAGGGGGGACCCCCTCCCAAAAATATTACAGGTAGAAGGAATGTCATCGTATTTCCTGATAAAATAGGTTTTGCTCTACTTGATTGCTACTGGCTTATTCAAAGTTCTAATTCATTTTGGGATGCCAGCGTCTTGCTCCCAGGCTGAAGTCTTGCTCGTGCACATTTGGTTCTTCCACGCATTGCATCCTGCATAGCATACCCTTCATGCTCCTGCATGTGCTCACAAAGCTTGCACACTGCACAGGCCATCCATGGAAATGAGGCCCTCGTGTGTGCAGGTGCGCATCTTGCTGTCGCTGTGCATGCCAGGTGTTGGAGCCATTTCTGACAATGCAGCAGGAGTGGGCAGACTCCGGGCTTGTGGAACCACCTTTCTTTTTTCACCAGAACCCTGAGATCCACCAGCTGGAGCCAGCTGAAAAATAGTGGCTTAGGAGGGCTGATATATGCTAAGAATGAGGGAACAGGGTGCCTCTGTTCACATGCTCAGCCCAGGGATTTGTGATCAATACCAGAACCGAACTCCTATATCCTTTTATGAAAAAACCCTCTCCTGGTTTTCCTCCAACCATTCTTTTTCAGCAGCTACATTTAAAGGGGGAAAGCTTTTTTGTTGGAAACCCTTGCCAAACTCCTGCAAATAACCCAGGGATCTACCAGTAGATCCCAATCTACTTCTGCACACCCTCGCAAGGGAGGAGCAGGAATTAATCAGCAGTGGCTCTAGATCCTACAGTGCCCACCGGGGCTGCAACTTGGGCTTTGGTGGTGGTGGTAGCAGGAGCTGAAGCTCTATATATGCACACACGCGCGCACGCACATGCACACACACAAAGAATCTCTGAAGATTCGGTCTGTGCAGTCACTGTACAATAAGAGAGACAGATATCCATTATCATCAGCAGCAGCAGCACAATAGACTGCTCTAATGCACATTAGGTGGGGCTGTCCTTGGAAAGTGTTCCGAAACTTCACTCAGTTCAAAATGCTGCATCTACGCTGCTGGCAGGAAGATGTTTATTGGATTGTGTTCCACCAACCTGACACAAACTCCATTGGTGGTCGTTTTTCCCTTTACAGCGCTAAACAGTTTGGAACCCCGATACCTTACGATCGCCTCCTCCCATGCAGGTCCACTCACATATTATGGACATCAGTGGAGGCCCAGCTCCTTGTCCCTGAGTGAGGAGGACGGAGGTGCCTGGCGTGCCTTCTCAGTGGTGGTCCCCAGACTGGAAGCCTCTGCCTTGTGAGAGGTGGAAGATTATTTCTCTTAGAGCATTGAGGTGTCTTTGGCTGACATGCCCCATGAATTGAGTTACGTATAGGTTATCTTTGGTGCTTTGGGTTGCTGTTTCTATTTGATTATTATGCTACTGTCGTTCTGCTGATGGTTTTATGGTTTGTTTTATTATTTTATAATTCTGTTGACTGTTAGCAGTCCTGAAGGTCTCATACTGGAGAGTAAGTATGGGGTATAAATCCCATCATCTGTGTGTGAGAGTGTGTGGGGGGGTGGTAAAGCAACTGGCAAAACAGGGATAAATATATTCTTTCTTTTTCTGTCAAATGTTTCAGCATCTGCCTTTGTCAGTGACAGTGTAAGAGATGAAACAGCCCCCCAGGGTGACAGTTGTAGAATGCTAGTGCTGTGGATGGAATTCCCAGATCACAAGAGAAGTCTTGGTGGGATCCCCCAAGTTCAGGCCATTTGGAGTCAATGTGTCCAGCCTATAAATCCAAAACTTTCCTCTTGTTTCAAGGATTGCCTGATCAGATGGTTGTTCTGTTGGAAGTATTACCATGTCTGAAAGGCTGTGGCCATCAGAATTAAAACGTTTTGCCACAGGTCGTTCTGTCTTCTTTGTCCTTTCAGCTGACTTGTGGTTTCTGAATCTTGCATAAAGATCAGCAGTGGTTCTGCCAACATACAACCTGTGGTTTGCTCTTGATGACATATACAATGTTGTATATGTCATTGATTTGCAAGTGATGTTCTGTCTAATAAGATGCATCTTTCCCGTTTTTGTGCTTTTGAATGTTGTTCCATGCAGATAAGAGCAGGTAATGCAGCGGCTGGATGTACAATGGTGCGGTCTGGGATTGCTGATGAGTGTTCCACAAGAAGTTTGCACAGATTTGGGGGCAGGTGGAAAGCAACAACAGCTGGCTTTTGGGGGGAGAGTTAGCAATCAGGAGGCAGCTTTCCTTAGTTGTCAAGTAGCTTGGAGATGATGGGTGGAAATCTACCACCAATGGTAGACCTGTCATACCACCTGTCATTTTTTTCCTCTATTCCTTTTTTGTGGAGAGGGGATTCTCTTAAAAAACAGACACCTGGTGGATGTTGCAATGTATTGAATGCCAGAAGATGCAGTATACGTTCCTGTGTTCTTTGTTGGTAGGTAGTATTACTGTTGCATATTCATTTAAACCTAAGTGGCAGATGTAGATGATCTTATATTTTGAATGGCAAGAATGCCAGTTCAAGTGGATGTCGACATCAGTTGGCTTGCTATAAAGATCTGTAACAATCTTGTCCTCTCTAGGGTTAGGGTCTAGACAGGGCTGCCCTATCAGGATGCTGCCTGATGCAGGTGCATCAGGTGGCGAAATGGGAAGAGCGGCAAATTGCGCAGCTCTCTCCTTCTGAAGCGGCCACTGCTTCTTGTTGCTGCCAGCTGCCCAACTGTCTGCTCGCTCGCTCCCTCCTTCCTGCCCAGCCACCCCTAGCACCTGCCCAGCCACTGCTCCTGCCTTGTGCCTTGTGCCCAAGCTGTGGGGCTCCTAGGAAAGGTCAGCCGACCCTCTCATGATAGTTCAGGACCTCTCGTGATAGTTCACCCAACCTCTTCCAGGTGACCCATGGCTGTGGCACAAGGCAGGAGCGGCTGCCAGGAGGGATTGGTGGCCAGGCAGGCGGGAGGGAGGGAGGGAGGGAGGGGCCAGCTGGGTTGGCTGCCCGGCCACACAGGTTGGGTGGGAGGGTGGGCAGGAGGTGAGCGGGTGGGAGCAGCCAGCTGGCTAGCCAACCAGGTCGGGTGGAGTGGGCAGGCAGGAGGTGGCAGCATAGGTGCTCCCACCAAAAGAAGAAGAAGTGGGGCAGCGGTGGTGATAGCAGGGTTGGACCCGATGGTCTTATAGGACCCTTCCAACCCTACTATTCTATGATTCTGTGTAGCAGCAACATGCCTTGAGCCAGGCCTGGTCTAGAAAAGGGATGTGTGTCATCTCCATGGCACTATTACAGGCGAATTCGATGGTTAGATGAACAGTGCTAAGTATACTGTCACTAACAGTATACTAAGTGTGTGTGTGTGTGTGTGTGGCAGTTCTGTGAAGCTCTATCCCTTAGAGGTTCTCATTTTTCCATGGTCAAGCTTGTTCCATCCTACATCCATATTTTTTTTTCTGCACAGATATTCGAACATACTTTTGTGCTCATTTCTTAAAATGTGCACATTTTTGCATGCATACACCCATTGGCTGGTGTGATTGTGCATGTTTTAGAAATGTACCGTTTTGTTTGTGCATTTTTCAAATGTGTCCACATCAACAGATGATTTTTTGTTTTGTTTTACAAAATGCCTCACAAGCTTGGAAAAGTACAGACTTCCAGCCACAAATCACTTTGGGTCCAGGAGACAGAAATCAGTACATTTATTTAAAAAAACAAAAACAGAAAAGCTCCCTGGAGAGAATTTCTCAGCACTCTCCCATATATATGGAAGGACAGGCAGCCTGCCTGAGAGAGACCCCTCCGCACCTGAAATCCTGGAGAACTGATGCCCATCACAATCAGCACTACCAGGCCAGAGGGACCCATGGTCTGACTGTGGGAGAGCCGCAGCAGATCCCCAGCCTGGCACGTGAGCTGGGAGAGAAGCAGATGGGCCTGCGAGCGCTGAGCCTGGGATGCCTGTGCCACAGGGAGCATCGGCGAAAGGGGTAACCGGATAATGGACTCGCCGCAAAGGCGAGGAGGATGCCTGGAAGCTTTCCGGAGAAGTCAGCAGCAACACACGAAGGAGGGAGTGGCGAGTGGCCTGCTGCTCGTGGGCAAGAAAGAGGAAACCGGGAACGGCCACGGCTTGTAAGCCACTCTGGAGAAGGGGGAGGCCGAGGAAGAGCCCTGGCCAGCCACTGGGCCTGAACCAAAGAGAGCGTCCGGGTGCATGGGGCTTGTCAACGCCCTTCCCTAACTGAGGGCAGTAGACGCTGGATCAGCCCTGGGGTCCATCTGGTCCAACACCATTTATCGCACTGGCCAGCCAGAGCCCCCTGGGAAGCCCACAAGAAGAACCGAAGGAGCCCTCTTGTGCTTCGCTCCCCAACAGCTGGAGCAGCTTTCCCAACCCAGCGCCCTCCAGATGTGTTGGGCTACAACTCCCATCAGCCCCAGCCAGCGTGGTGTGGTGCCCTCCAGATGTGTTGGGCTGCAACTCCCATTGTTCCCAAACAGCGCGGCAGCCATGATGGCTGGGAATAATGGGGACTGTAGTCCAACACATCTGGAGAGCACCAGGCTGGGGAAGGCTGAGCTCGTGGGCACAATTCAGAGGCCGCTGCGTCCAGACCTGGCAGCTCCGAGGGGGTGAGGCAAAGCCGTGACTAGTCACGACTAGTCGCCCCAGAGAGCCCTTGCCTCACCCCCCGGTCCTCCCCATGGACTCGTCTCCTCTTCTTCTGAAGCCATCTGTCTAAGCCTCGCCTTTGTATTCGGAGGCAGCACGCACCCCAAATGACATCCGAGGCAAGAGGGGATCATCGTCCTGGGAGCCAGAGCGTGGCAGGCAAGAGGGGCCTGTGCCTCTGGGCAGCAGCTTCACGTCCTTGTCACCTACGTGGCTCTTTGAGATCATGTCCTGCCCGCACAGACATGCTGCTGCTTTCTTTCATCGGTCCCAAGGGGATGTGAGAGCAGGTCCCCTGGAGGACACTTTCTCAGCTGCAGATCTGGCTTCTGATGCGATTCTGTTTTCCTCTAAACACACACAGACAGAGGAAACAGCATTGTTCTACAGACAAAGGGAACGGCAGAAGAAAAGAGGAGTCCAGCTTCCGTTGCAGAACTGAGGAGCTTCCTTCATGGTGCCCGCTCTGTTTAGGGTTGCCAACAGGGGAGACTGGCAGCTCCAATGTCAGAGGGGTGGTGCATCTGCTCCGGGTTTCATCCAGAACCAGTCAGAACTCTAAAAGAGCTCTCCAAGGTGCTTTTGCCACCAGACCCCACTGGTTGCCACTTGCGCATCACCAGAAAAGAGGACAAAAAGAGGACACCACTTTGCATTTGCTAAGGTATACGTATAGGTGCAAATGTAGAAATCATTATTGTAACTGAAATAGAAATACAGTACTTCTCCCCATCGTGGGGAAGGCTGTGACCAGGTGACCCAGCCAGGGAAGACCGTGGCCAGGTGCCTGCCCGTTCCGTCTCCTGTCCAGGTGCTAGCTGGTGATGGGCAGCAGGACTTGCAGTTCTTTGTCTTTAAACCCTGGCCAGGACGGCCCTTCGGACAGAGGGCAGTCCCCTGGCAGCCCCTCAAATAGAGGATGGTATAGAGGATAGAGGACACCTGGCCACCCTAGCCCATCTGATGACAGGACTGCACGTTATGAAAAGCCTGTGCTCGAGTGGTGGGGAGAGTGGTACTGGAAGAAGCTTGGGGTCAAATAATGTGGGGGGCTAGGTAGGACCCCAGCACCCCTCCCCTTTTCATGATAATGTTACTGAATTGGCGCCTCTGGTTGGTGGAAGCTTGTTTGAGCTCGCTGACCGCCCCCACCCCCCCGGTGCTGCTACACAAGCTGCCTTTAGGAGCCATGAGCCCATCACCATTCTGCGGGTGGAAGGCGCTGGGGTCCCAAACCGAGGGTGCTGGCAGCAGGACACAAATGCCTCCCTGCACTGCCGAGACTGCTGTCCGGCTGAAGGAATTGCTTTCCTGAGCTTTCCTGCGCTGCGGTGCCACCCTCCATAGCCACAGAGCAGGCCAGGGATAGCACACAGCGTGGCTGGGCAACTGGATGCTCAGGCACAGGGTGGGGCCGACGGACCAGAGGGGTCCAGCAGCGCGACTGTGAGCATGCCTCTGCTGCTGCTGCTGCTGCGGTTGCTCTTATTGTTGTGTTTCAGCCGGTTGGTTCCCCACGAACACGGTTCGCGGAGAAAAATCTAATCTCACGAAAGGTTTCACTGAACTAACTGCGTTGATTGAAACATTAGAACTGTTGCATCCGTTATCTTTACAAAACTTCCTTGAATACAGTGTTCTTGGTGTAATCTCCAAGGCGGCCACTGTAACATCCTTGTTCTGGTCCATCAACAACTTGAAACTTGAGGTCTGCCAATGAGCACACACCAGACACCACGCATGGCAACGTAGATCCCGGCATGACTTGTTTACATGCCATATGTTACTGGCATTGGCATATCATGGCACTTTGGCCTGCAACTCTGTTTATAAAGGTGCACAGAGATTTTAAATGTTATTTTGTTAAATTTAACCACTCGAGACTTCCTTTCTGAGCAATAACTAAACTTTGACTGGGTTACTTTTAACTGTAGGTGTCTCTTAGGGCTTCTCCACACAGGGCTTTTATCCTGCTATTGAGATTGGTTACTCAAGGAAGTTTGCAGGTCCTTTACATGACATCGTCAACTTCCAGCACCTCTCCCATGCTTTCCAGCCATTTCTGTGGCTTTATTTGAAATTGAGATGAGGTAATTAAAAAAAGAAAGAATTGAGTTTGTCTGTGTAAAGAGGGAGTTACACGAGAACAGCAGTACCATCTAGTGGTTGCATAATGAAGCATATAGAACGTGCAGCCCCTGGAGGGGGGGAAGGAAGTGTGTGTGAAGGAGCTGATCTTAATCCCACAAAGAATCTGAAAGCAGGAGCCCCAGTAAAATTGCAGGATAAAAAGCCCGGTGTGGAGAAGCTCATAATCCCTTCATGATTTGTTTACTGGCCATATTTTACTGTCATATCATTGTACTTTGGCCTGCAACTCTGTTTGTAAAGGTGTACAGAGACTTTTTGCATTCATATTTCATTTCACTCCAATTTGCAATTAATTATGTTGGTTTAATTATACTTGACATTTTTTGATATTAAAAATAAAACTTTGTCATAGAAGATAGCCTAATTCTTAAAAAAAAAAAAAAAAAAAAGCTTTATGGACATAAACTCCTGACTTTGAATTATAATGAAAACTGTTGTTATTCGTGGAATCTGCATGCCAAGAGCTTTCCAATGAAGTGTGTTTTGTTTAGGGATGTACAAAAGTCACTTACCTTTTAGCGAAATTGATTCGAGGTGGGGGGGGAGGTGCTCCGTCCCTCCCACCCGAAATTCTGGCCGGGGGGGAGGCACTCCGTCCCTCCCCCCCGAATCCTGGCCAGCCGGCTCCGCAAATGGCGGCGGCCATAGCCGCCACTGTTTGCGTCCCTGCAGTCAGCCGTGATAGGCTACGTAAATGTTTACGTAGCCTATCACGGCTGATTTAAAAGAAAAAACTGCATGTATGCAAATGGCGGCGCCCATGGGCACCGCCATTTGCGTTCCTTATTTTGGCACGTCTTAGTCTACTTAAACATTTACGTACACTAAGATGGAGAAAATAAGGGGAACGCAAATAGCATAGACGCTACGCTATTTGCGTTCCCCTTATTTTCGCCGTCTTAGTCTATGTAAATGTTTACGTAGACTAAGACGTGCCAAAATAAGGAACGCAAATGGCGGCGCCCATGGGCACCGCCATTTGCATATGCGCGTTTTTGTTTTTTTCTTTTAAATCAGCTGTGATAGGCTACGTAAACATTTACGTAGCCTATCACGGTATTTTTTAAAAATCTACCCATGATAGGCTACGTAACTCTTTACGTAGCCTATCACGTGTTGTTGGTTTTTTTTTAACTGGAAATGGTGGCGGCGGCGGCAGCCGGTTGGAAGACTGGCCGCCGCCGCACCGCCGCCGCACCGCTGCCGCAGCCGCCGCCACCAGGAAGATTCGCCGAAGGTAAGCACCATCCCGGCGGGGGCGGGGGGGGCAGACCATTCCGCCACCGATTTCAGGGGGCCGAATGCGCTGGCATTTGGCCTCCCCGAGATTCGTGGCGAAATTCTCTGACATCCCTAGTTTCGTGAGAATTGGTCAGTGGGAAGGCAGCCAAAAAGGGATGACCAACTAACTCCTTACTTTAAATTATACATATATAAGCTCAAAAATGTAGGCCCAACACTGACAAGAGAAACACCAGGAGAGGTGGCTGGAGTTGCCACTGTCATTTCCCAGAATGCCTCTGGGCCCTGCCCCAACATACACTGCATCAGGGCGAAGAGGCATTCTGGGAAATGACGATGGCAGCTGCTTCACCTGGCGTGTCTCTCTTCAGGGCCACTCTGAGAGCGTTCCGGGCATCTGGAGCTGCGGTGCTGCTGCTCCTTTCAGCACAATTGCCCACCCAACCCCTGGCTGCCACCACGCGCCACCACTGCCCTTCCTCATTCACCCCTCGACCCACTGGTAAGTTCACTCTGGGTGGGTGGGGGAGCATAAAAAGGCACTGGAGGGCTAAGTGGGCATTTGCCTGCAACCCCAGTCTAAGGACCGTGGGGATGGGATGTGTCGAACCACGAATGCACTGCCCCCAAACGTCCTTGCGCCCCCAGCGACATCACAGATCTTCATGCACTGAGCACAAGGCTTTGCATAGGGGCTTGTGAAGACGTTTGCCTGGGTGCATGCCCAGAGGAGCCCTGCCTTCAGTTCCCAGTCATGCTGACAAGCCCCTACCCAGATCTGCATGGGGCTTGAGTCCCTTCCAATATCCGACCAAGGAAAGAAGAAAAGTGACTGGAACAACCAACTGCAGGAAGACTGGGCAGGAGAAAGGGGGGGTCAGCTGTACCCTTCACCCACCCACCCCTGATGCTCCTTTGACTGTTAAAGTGATTCCCACCCTCTGCTTTAGAGGCAGGAATGGGCTGCGCACAGGAACGGTGCCCCCGACTTGCCTGCCCGTTTTGGCCCTTCATGGTTCACCCTCAGCAAGGGCCAAAATTAGAGATCCTTGCCCATCTCGCCTGCTGTTTTTCTAACAGGTTACTAGCAGAGGGGGGACCTGATCAGAAGTGCGGCACTGGGTGGTGGATCATAGAATCACAGAATAATAGAATAGTAGGGTTGGGAGGGGCCTACAAGGCCATCAAGTCCAACCCCCTGCTCAATGCAGGAATCCAAGACAGAGCATCCCGGACAGATGGCTGTCCAGCCTTGTCTTGAACACCTCCAGTGTGGGAGAGCCCACTGCCTCCCTAGGGAATTGGTTCCATTGTCGTATTGCTCTAACGGTCAGGACGTTTTTCCTGATGTTCAGCTGGAATCTGGCTTCCTGTCACTTGAGCCCATTCTTCCATGTCCTGCCCTCTAGCATGATCGAGAAGAGATCCTGGGCTTCCTCTCTGTGACAAGTACTTTCAAGTACTTGAAGAGCGCTATCCTATCTCCCCTCAGTCTTCTCTTCTCAAGGCTAAACATGCCCAGTTCTTTCAGTCTCTCCTCACAGGGCTTTCTTTCCAGTCCTCTGACCATCTTTGTTGCCCTCCTCTGAACCCTCTCCAGCTTGTCTGCATCCTTCTTAAAATACAGTCCCCAGAACTGGACACAGTACTCCAGATGAGGCCTAACCAGTGCTGAGTAGAGGGGAACAAGTACTTCCCAGGATTTGGAAGCTATGCTTCTACGAATGCAGCCCAAAATAGCATTGGCCTTTTTTGCAGCCACATCACATTGTTGGCTCATATTCAGCTTGTGATCGACAACAATGCCAAGATCCTTCTCGCTTGTAGTGTTGTTGAGCCACGTATCCCCCATCTTGTAACTGTGCATTTGGTTTCTTTTTCCTAGGTGCAGAACTTGGCATTTATCCCTATTAAATGTCATTCTGTTGTTTTCTGCCCAGTGCTCCAGCCTATCAAGATCACTTTGAATTTTGTTTCTGTCTTCCAAAGCATTAGCTATCCCACCCAATTTTGTGTCATCTGCAGATTTGATCAGCATTCCCTGTACCTCCTCATCCAAGCCATTAATAAAAACGTTGAAGAGCACTGGGCCCAGGACTGAGCCCTGCAGCACCCCGCTTCTTACCTCTCCCCAGTTTGAGAAGATCCCATTGATAAGCACTCTTTGAGTCCAGTTCTGTAGCCAACTGTGGATCCACCTGAGAGTTGCTTCATCTAGCCCACTTTGAGCTAGTTTGCTCATCAGGATATCATGGGGCACTTTGTCAAAAGCTTTGCTGCAGCAGTCGAGGTATGTCTACAGCATTCCCACAGTCCACAAGGGAGGTTACCTGATCAAAAACTGAGATCAGATTCATCTGGCAGGATTTGTTCTTGACAAATCCGTGTTGGCTTCGAGTCATCACTGCCTTGTTTTCAAGGTGCTTACAGATGGATTGCTTTATCATCTGCTCCAGAATTTTCCCAGGGATTGATGTCAGACTGACTGGCCTGTAGTTCCCAGGTTCCTCCTTTTTGAAGAGAGGGACAACATTAGCCCTCCTCCAGTCATCTGGCACTTCACCCGTCCTCCATGATTTCTCAAAGAGAATAGACAGCGGTTCTGAGAGTTCTTCTGCCAGTTCCTTTATTACTCTAGGATGCAGTTCATCTGGCCCTGGAGATTTGAACTCATTCAAAGTAATTAGGTGTTCCTTGACCATATGCCTATCGATCTCAAGCTGCAATCCTGCCCCTTCAGCCTGTACTTCGCCTTTGCCAGGGGGGTCACAGACCGTCTTTTGGGAGAAGACTGAGCCAAAGGAGGAATTGAGCACCTCTGCCTTTTCTTTGTCGTCTGTTATCATTTTGCCATCCTTATTTAGTAGTTGAACCACCATTTCTTTCCTCTGTCTTTTACTATGCACATAGCTGAAGAAAGCCTTTCTGTTGCTTTTAGCATCCCTCGCTAACTTCAGCTCGTTCTCAGCTTTAGCCTTCCTGACGCCATCCCTGCAATTCTGTGCTACCTGCCTGTACTCTTCCTTATGGATTTAAACCTTTCTCCCTGTTTGCTTTTCCCAGTCAAAAAAATCCCTTGGCCAAAGCTGCTCTTTGCCCCATGGGGGGGGGAGTGCAGGTGCCATCACAGAAGCTGTATGTAGTCCTTGATGGGACAAATAGCAGGTTTGCAGGAGGGAGGTAGATTGGGAAAACGGAATGGGGGAGGGTTAAACCGCCTCCCCCAGCTTCATGACTCCAGTGAAATGGTCCCCACCTTTCTCATGGCTGTTGTGAAACAAAAACCCATGGGAGACCTAGTCCAAGATGCCCTGCTGTCCCATCTGGTCTACCCCGAATGGGCCGCTGTAATGCACTCCGCATCGGACAACCTTTGACGATGGCTCGGAACTTGTACCACTTGCCTGTTTGCTTTGAACCCTACGCAGGACCAGCACACCCGAGGGAGTGACTTTTCATATATGAACCCCCACACCCAGTAAGTTCTGCTGAAAATCAGCGAGGGCACACTAAAATGGCGCTGTCTGCATTGCATGCCCAGTTATTGAACTCATTCCCAGCCCTTGACATTTGCCCAGCACTGTTCTCTGGTCTGGACAGACACCTCAGCGCCAGAAGAGACGTTCTCGGCTTAGGGCCAGGGGCCAAGCTCTTTCTCCCTCTGCCATCATCCCCACAAAAATTGCCTCTCTGAAGCTTCTGTTTGCATTTCAAGGGAAGTTTCCACTGATGCTACTGGAGGCTTCCCTACCAATGCAAATAGCAGGTTGGAGGGGTGATTTTTATTGGAACCATTGCAGGGAGAGACAGAATTAAATCCATCTCCCTACCCACTTGCAGTGTCCCAAAACTGCTCAGTCAGGTTTCCCTGGGGATGCTATTTACATAACCAAAAACAATGTGCACGTTAATTGCATTCATGTCTAGTTTGGCCCTTAGGGTGAAGACAAGGTAAAAAAAAAGTGTCCCCAACCGGTCGTGTCCGACTCTAGGGTGTGGTGCCCATCTCCATTTCTAAGCCGAAGAGCCAGCGCTGTCCAAAGACGCTTCCGTGGTCATGTGGCCAGCATGACTGAACACCGAGGTGCACGGAACGCTGTTACCTTTCCCACCGAGGCGGTACCCATTTATCTACTTGCAATTTCTTGCTTTCGAACTGCTAGGTTGGCAGGAGCTGGGACTGAAGACGGGAGCTCACTCCATCACGCGGCACTTGGGTCTCGAACTGCTGTCCTGCCGACCTTCTGGTCTGCAGTGTGAAGACAAACCTAGTATAAAAAGAGAATTTGCGACAGGCCCTTTGGTGAGCCTGGATTCTTCCCAGCTTTGTACTTCAAACAGCAGATGATGCACAGATGATGCATATCAAGCACTGGTCAACCCAGTCTTTCCCTTTCCTCATGCTTCAGGCATACCTATCCCCCCCCCCCCCGTGGCATCAATGTCTATCCACTGATAAATTTATCCTGCAACTTATTAATGAAAAAGCAAGGCAACTTTTCAAAAAGTACAGAATGTTTGTAGGACTGGGGAGCACATTTTTTGGTGACAGCATGGGCACTGGCCAATCAGCCTCATCTACATCTGGCTCCTGCTGTAAACTTACAGGAGATTCTTTTTCCCCCAGAGCTCAATCCTGAAGTACATTGGACTGAACATGAGGTTGGGTGGGGGGTGGTTTCCAATTCAATGCCATTACTCCAAAGCTGGCACATTGATCTTCTCCCCATAGCAGGACCACCCACACACCTACTTGTGGGGAGGGGTCACTGGTCTGTGTGGTTTGCTCCTGCCTCTGAGATCCCCCAAATCATAAATAACCATAATGATCTGGAATTAGGAGTGAGCAGTGAGGTAGCTAAGTTTGCCGATGACACCAAATTATTTAGGGTGGTTAAAAGAAAAAGGGACTGCAAAGAGCTCTAAAAGGATCTCTCCAAACTGGGAGAACTGGCGGTTCAGTGCATGCAAGTGTGAAGTGATGCACGTTGGGGCAAAAAGTCCCAACTTCACATAGACGTTGATGGGATCTGAGCTCGCAGCGACTGACCAAGGAAGAGATACTGGGGCTGTGGTGGACAGCTCGATGAAAATGTCAACGCAGTGTGCGGCTGCTGTGAAAAAGGCATACTCCATGTTGGATGTAGTTAGAGAAGGCATTGAGAATACAACTGCGGATATCACACTGCCCTTATGCAAATCTATGGTGCGACCACAGTCCTGCTTACCACACTTCAAAAAGGATATTGTAGAACTAGAAAAGATGCAGAAAAGTGCAACCAAAATGATCACGGAGCTGGAGCATCTCCCCTATGAGGAAAGGTTACAACATCTGAGACTATTTAGCTTAGTAAAAAGGTGACTACGAGAAGACGTCACAAAGATTTACAGGATTACGCATGGCATGGACAAAATGGATACAGAGAATCATCCCATCAAAGCAGAAGCTTGGGTCATCCCATGAAGGTCAATGGTGGGAGAGTCAGAACAAATAAAAGAAAGGACTTCTTCACACAGCACAGAGATAACTACGGAATTTACTACCACAAGATGTAGTGGCAGCCAGCAATTTGGATGGCTTTAAAGGGGGGTGGACAAATTCCTGGAAGAAAAGGCTATCAATGGCTACTAGTCCTGATGGCGATACATTACCTACAGTACAGGGGCAGTAGGCCTCTGTTTGCCAGTTGCTGGAGAACATGAGAGGGAAGGTGCTGCTGCACTCATGGTCTACCTGTGGGTTTCCCACAGGTAGCTGCTTGAGTATTGTGTGAACAGAATGCTGAACTAGATACACCTTTGGATAGATTCAGGATGACCCTTCTCATGTTCTTGTGATCTACTAGATCCTTACAGTGTTCCATGATCACCAGAGTTACAGTTTGGGACAAGTGCTTCCCTCTAAACACTGCTCTGTTGGAAAATAGAGTTTTGGTACACATACCTCCAGAAAGACACAAGCCCTGACAAAGAAGGTCTCACCGCATTGCAAACCGCTGCCCAGTCCTTTGTTCTCCCTGACCACAGGTCACGAATATGCTGACTCGAGTTCTCTGCATGGTTGGATGGCAACAGAATGTGCATGGCTGGGGCAATTAAATATTTAGGCCCATCCAGGCTTTACAGCTTCTCTCATGGAAAATGTCTTTTGTCACACTTCCCCGTGGGAGGCGTCAGACATGAAGGATCCATCGTGGGGACCCATCCAGAGAATTTTAACGGCAGCTGCTCTGACTGCCAGCCCCAGGCCTGATACCTAACAGGCGAGCCCCTTCAGAAGTTATTCCCCCCATGGTCTTTAATGTGTGGATGGGGGAGAAGGTCTGTGCATACTGACCCCACCCCCTAAGATTCCCACCCCTGCTGATTTCACCTGGGACCTTCACACATTGAACAGAAGGTTTCAAGAGGGAACCTATGCACCTTCCGCTGAACTCAGGACAGGGTATATCATTCATGTTCATAAACTGATCGATTGATTGATTGATATCCTGTATCCTGGCAATCCAAATTCTGCACCAAGAAAAGCTGCATTCTGCAACTTGTCTGAAATTTCTCCAGGCAATGCCAAAATACTTTCAAGCAATGTCTTTCCAGCCCTACCTGCTAAAAACTTGCTTTAAAAAACCCTGAGTTGATCTGGAAGCTGAAGTGCTGTGTCCAGTGCTGCATTTGGTGCCTTGCGAGCTCACAGCCATATTTAAAGTCCACTTTGAAAACACAGAGATCCCAAGCCAGGCATGGTACAGAGTAATGGAGAGCAGGGAGGAAGTCATGTTGGGGAAACAGCGACTGGGGGACACGCTGAACGTTTTGCCGTTTGGTCTGTAGCCCCTGTAGCATCTGCTGCTGCCTAGTGTTGGGAACAGGGTGGTGAACTGTTGGGTTCATCCCAACACTTCTGTGGGCCAAGGTGGTCATGGATGAATATGTGGACTTAAAAGGGACTTCAAACACATTCGGGGGATGCAGCAGGGGGGACATTGTTCATTCCCACTCCAGCTTTTAATTGGTCTTCTAACCCCACCTGTCACTTGCTGTTCCCTAATCCCAGATGTATGGGGCCTGATGTCTCTCAGCAGCAATGCATGTTCAGAAGCATTCTTGTTAGGGCTGTCCAGACCTGAGCACTTGCATTTAAAAAGGAAGGGGGTCTCAAGAATGAGCCCTTGAACATCAGGACACAAGAAGGACCCTGCTAGCTCAGAGTGAAGTTCCACCTACCTGCACACTTCACCCTTCACCCCACCCCACCCACAAATAGTGGCCAGAAAGATGCCTTTGGGAAGCTCACAAGCAGCACAGGAAAACAGCAACCATCCCCTGTTCTTTCTCCCCAGTAACTAATATTGAAAGCTATATTGCCCCTGGGCCTGGAGGTTCCACTTAGCTTACTCAGGCTGAGTCTTTGAAAAATCTGCCAAAGAGTCTGAAGACCGGATGGCAGGTATGGTAGGCACTCCAGGGCCAAACGGATTGATTGACTGATTGATTTTGTTTGTACCTGTCTTTCTACCAAGAAAATGGCATTCAAGGCAGCTTACAATCACAAATAAATAAAAACTTGGTTAAAACAATAATAAAACAAATACGTTAAAAACAATTAAAAACACAACGATAACAGAATAAAAACAACACACAATTCAACAGACCAGCTTACACAGCAAAGGCCTGCTTGGATAAAAATGTATTTGCCTGGCAGAGGAAGGAGAGCAGAGAGGGAGCCAGCGAAGACGTCCTCCTCAGGAAGTTCCACCGCCTGGGAGCAGCTGCTGCGAAGGCCCTGTCTCACATCACCACCAAGCGCACTCCCGAAGGCGGCAGTACAAGAAGGGGGGCCTCTCCAGAACAGCTTGAGGCAGAAGAGCTTACGGCTCGTACGGGAGAAGGCAGGCTTTCAGGTGGCCTGGTCCCAAGCCACACGTACAGAGCTTTGTAGGTCGTAATGCTTGGAGAAAAGGAGGGTAAGGGGAGGCATGACAGAGGTGTACAACATTATGCATGGTGTGGAGAATGTGGAGAGGAGACTTTTTTCTCCCTCTCTCACAATACTAGAACCCAGTGGAGTCTTCCCATGAAACTGACTGGTGGGAGATTCAGGACAGCTAAAGGGAAAGACTTCTTCACACCACACAGAGTTAAACTATGGAATTTGCTTCCACAAGATGCAGTGATGGCCACCCATCTGGAGGCTTTAAAAGGGGGTTGGACAAATTCCTGGAAGAAAAGGCTATCAGTGGCTACTAGTCCCAGTATTGGGGAAAAGGTAGGATATAAATAAATATAATAATAGATAATAATAATAGTCCTGATGGCTATGTGCTACCTCCAGTACCAGAGGCAGTGAGCCTATGTACACCAGCTGCTGGGGAACATGGGTGGGAGGCTGCTGTTGCGCTCGTGTCCTGCTTGTGGGTTCCTTCCTGGTCGACAGCTGGTTGGCTGCTGTGTGAACAGAATGCTGGACTAGATGGACCCTGGGTCTGATCCAGCAGGGCTCATCTTATGTTCTATGTTCTTGTGTTCATTCATAATAACCCACACATTGAATTGTGCCTGGACGCAGAGTAGTAGCTGGTGAAGCTGAAGTCTCTGACCAGTTTTCAAAGGCAGCCCCACATACAGCACGTTGCAATAATCCAAACGGGATGTAACTAAGGCACGTGCGACCATGGCCAGGTGGCATACCTGCTTCAGCTGCACAAACACACTCCTGGGCATCCAGGTTCAGTGCCAATACCCCCAAACTGCAAGCCTGCATCTACAGGGGGAGCGCAGCCCCCTCCAGCACAGGCAGAATCCCTATGCCCTGCTTTGCCTTTCCCCTCATCCACCTTTGGCACCTTGCCTTAAAGAGGCATTCACCACCACCCTTCCCCACTCAGCCAGTCCCTTCCCGGCTATTTTTATAAGCCAGGAAGGGCAAGGGTCCAGCATACAAACAGTAGCCCTCTCCTCTCCAAGGATCCTGTCCACATCCTCAGGCTGTACACATGGAAAATATCCATTCTAACCAAACCGGCAGGGGCCAAAGTTACATCCACCAGACCTGCATCAGCTATGGCATCCAAGTCGGCACGCGCATGATGCATCGTATCGGTGAAGTGTTGTACAAATTGATCACTGGGGGACAGCAAGTGCTCCACTGTAACAGACTTTTGACCACCCCAAACAAGCTTCATTGGACAACTCTGTGCAGATGCAACGGTGGCAGTGGCCACCCTCACTGCTGCAGAGAAGGCTTTGGAATGAGCTGTAGCCCGCGTGCAATTGGACTCGTGCCACGTTTTCCACCAACATTGCTCTGGTCGACATGCCACTTCTTTCATCACCCGCAACTCCCTGGAAAACCAGGGAGTTCGTTTGTATCCACTCTGTGGGAGAAGATGCTTAGGAGCGATCGTGTCAACCTCCCAGGCCATTTCTCCATTCCAGAGATCAGCCACGGCTTCAGCAGAACTACCTGTTGAGGGAAATCCCCAAGAGCCATCAGAAAACCATCTGCATTCATCCGTCTCCTGGGGCAGACCATCTTAATCAGCCCCCCACCCCTGCAGAGACTCTGGGTCCCAGCAAGTCTAAACTAGATTATTAGGACCAAACGTGACACCATTTGTGAAATGCATGAATGTTTTCGGGTTGGGGGTGGGCGGGTACTAAGTAGCAGGTGGGGTGGTTCCATTTCAGGACCCTGAAGGGGGGTAGCAGGGCTTGAAATGCTGTCCCTCTTCTGCAGTGCCAATCTCGATGAGTCTCCCTATGCCTTCTAATCGCATGGGAAGGACAGCTCCTTGGTGTGCCAAGGCATGGCTCAATAAAAGGCAACTTACTGTGTGTTAAATCCCGTATAACCCCCTCTGTGGCCTTTGATGTAAAGGGGAGGGATGAAACTCATCAGGACATGATGGCTGTGGGCTGGTGTGGCATCCTAATGAAAGCTTAGCTGCCTCCCCACAACAATTCTCCTCTTAGCAATTCGATCCTTCGCCCACTCGTTCCCCCCAAGAGGAAAGCTCATCTCAGAGGGCTGCAAAGGACCTTTCAAAATGGCGGAAGACACTCCCACAGGGATTCGGGAGACTCATTGCTTTTCATGTGAAGCACAAGCCATCTGCCTTCTGATACGTGACAGCTTTGTGCACTTAGGGAAACAAAACAACCAGCACATCCGCACGTAGCTCATGCACCCTTCCCTGGGGAGAGAATGAGTCACCAGATGGAAAGATTAACCATACTGTTTAAGTCAATCTTGGAGGCTGCTGGGGAGGAAGGGGCGACCCTGGGAGGATCAGGCCAAACTGCAGGGTCTGTAAAGCAAGGCGTGATGTCTGTAGGGATGGGTGAGAAATTAATTTTAGCTCATTTTGGATAAAAATTTCCCAAAATTTGCAAGTTTCTTCATATTCAGGAAGCAAAGAATTTGAGATTTAAAACATCCAATCTGGGAGAAAGCAAAGCGGACATCTAGGCCCAGGGCGTTGAGTGCTTTGCTCTCAAGAATCTTGGTTTGAATCCCTGTGTATTCAACCAAGCTGGTGCTGAATTAGGGTGGCCACCTCTTTTTTCTGACAGGCTCCTCATCTATAACAGCTACATGGCAGGCAGGTACATGTCCTCTCCATGCTGGGAATAGCTGTAACTACTGAATTTCGCCAGTGCAGATAGGTGAGAATTTAGAGCATCTCTACACCACCCTAAAATCCTGCATTTAAAACGAGGCTTTCTGTTTCTGTTTTAAATGCAGGATCACAATGGACTCCCTTTACACCTGCTTCCTCCCCCCATTCCCCCTCCTTTTTGCCCCTTATCTAAGTCTTCCATAGGTTTCCTTATACAGCTACTAGATGGCGCTGTGGTCTAGCTCCTCTTATTGAGGGTTTTCCTCTTTTCATGGAGGGAATGCAAGCGGAACTCAAGTCCTGTAATTTGATCGCTCATTGCCTCCGATCTTTTTAACAATGGAATAGAGGTCATTTCGTGTGGGAGACTCCCTGGAGGTTGCTGACGTCATCTAAAGGGCCCGCAAACATCCGCGAGTAAGCAATCTCAATAGTAGGATAAAAGCTCTGTGTGACGAAGCCCTTAGTTTCCATGCATTTTTGTAAGAATTTACCAAAATGTGCAAATATCTTCATATTCAGGAAGGGGGGGGATTAAGATTAAGTTCAGAATTTGAATGCGGGAGAAAGCAAAACTGACAGATTCATCCATCTTCAGGTGTGTGTGAGCCACATATCCTTGTGCCTCCTTTATAAGCATGAATGTTGGTGTATTGTGAACTCCCAGGCCTTCCATCCAACCCTAGAGGTTGCACCTCTTGGTGCTGAGCCCCTGAATTCAGCTGTATGGGCAGAGGACATGGCATCCTGACGAGGGGCTAAGACTGAGTGTGCAAGTGAATAAATTCTATCCCTGTAATGTGTAACATTCTTTTCTCTTGCTATCTTTGACTGTCCGCCCCAGAAAGGGAGCAATTGTGCAACCAGCATAGACCTTTCAGACAATATAGAGGGAGACGTATAGCAGTGACAGTAATAATAGTATCAGTGGTGATGATGGCAGCAGTACAGTTTTTGCAGAACGTGCCAGACACTGAACGGATGCAGCAAAGATACGTTTCCCCAACCATGTTCATGTCATTTCGACCTGATGGAAAGTTGGTCAGAGTGAGGGATGTACGATAAATTTGTTTCAGTTAGTTTTTTGATCAGGATTTTACCCAATTTGCACCTTTCAGACCAAAAATGGGCTCAGACACAGTTTACAGTCGAAGTCTGTACATTTTCATTGCTTGCATTGTGATTTGCAGACCAAAAACAAAGTTACACTTGACAGCATTGTACATTTCAAAAATATGTACATCTCAACGTGAGTACATTTCAAAGATGTGTACAAATATGCTTTAATCATGAGAGAAGAACGGTACATTTCAAAATGCATACATTCAAAATTAGTACATCTCAACATGAGTACATTCCAAAGATGTGTACAAATATGCTTTATTCATGGGAGAAGAACGGTACATTTCAAAATGCATACATTCAAAATACGTACATCTCAACGTGAGTACATTTCAAAGATGTGTACAAATATGCTTTAATCATGGGAGAAGAACGGTACATTTCAAAATGCATACATTCAAAATACGTACATCTCAACATGAGTACATTTCAAAGATGTGTACAAATATGCCTTAATCATGGGAGAAGAACGGTACATTTCAAAATGCATACATTCAAAATACGTACATCTCAACGTGAGTACATTTCAAAGATGTGTACAAATATGCTTTAATCATGAGAGAAGAACGGTACATTTCAAAATGCATACATTCAAAATTAGTACATCTCAACATGAGTACATTCCAAAGATGTGTACAAATATGCTTTAATCATGGGAGAAGAACGGTACATTTCAAAATGCATACATTCAAAATACATACATCTCAACATGAGTACATTTCAAAGATGTGTACAAATATGCTTTAATCATGAGAGAAGAATGGTACATTTCAAAATGCATACATTTCAAAATACGTACATCTCAACATGAGTACATTTCAAAGATGTGTACAAATATGCTTTAATTATGAGAGAAGAATGGTACATTTCAAAATGCGTACATTTCAAGATACATACATCTCATCATGAGTACATTCCAAAGATGTGTACAAATATGCTTTAATTATGAGAGAAGAATGGTACATTTCAAAATGCATACATTTCAAAATGCGTACATCTCATCATGAGTACATTCCAAAGATGTGTATAAATATGCTTTAATTATGAGAGAAGAATGGTACATTTCAAAATGCGTACATTTCAAAATACGTACATCTCAACATGAGTACATTCCAAAGATGTGTACAAATATGCTTTAATCATGAGAGAAGAATGGTACATTTCAAAATGCGTACATTTCAAAAATGCGCACAATTGATGCGTACATTTGGAAAAATACGTATGGAAATATGCACAGATTTTTATGCAAAAAGGAGAAACAAACCTCACAATCTGATATGGACTTGAGTCAGAACAAGCTTCAATATGGAATCCAGAGAACTTTAGTGAGCTCGAGTTTTGCTGATTTGCACATCCCTAGTCAGAGTTTGTGTCCCCTTTTCAGAGGCATTTCAGGAAAGGGAGAAGCTTTTCTTGCATCCCTGCCTGGTTGACAGCTGGCACCCACCCCAATTCTCCCATGCTGCGCAATGGCGAAGGGAGGCTTGGCCACTTTGCTTTTGGTTGCCTTGTGCTGCAGTAGCAGAAATGACAAAAGGAACCACCTTTATCGTAACAGCGAGTTATCCTTTTTTAAAGAAAGATTCTAATTTTAATTTAATAGTAGGTCCCGGTTTTAGGAGGATCTCTGTTCTTGCCATATCATGCCTCAGCAGCACAGCTGCAAAGTTGAAGAAGCCCTTATTTCTCACAGCCAACTTGATACAAAGCCAAAGTGCATAATGAATTTGTTCAACCCTTGGTACCCTCTCTCTGTCTGCATATCGACTGCAACTTCTGTGGGGCAGAGACCTGGGGTTGTTGCTATAAAGGACTATATAGCAGATATATGGCTGTTATGAGAGAGAGAGAGAGAGAGAGAGAGAGAGAGAGCTCTATATCTGTCTATTTTTGTTACAGCCAAGCTGAAAGTTCTCAAGTGAGAACCTTTGACTCAAAATTTGCAGGGCAAAATGTGGGGCCACGAAAACAGGGCAATTTTGAGGGACCCAAAATTATTCACAAGGTTTGTTGGCTTACTGATGGCATTTGCTTCTTCTTTGCTGGCACAGCAGTGCTTTCCTTGGTCTGTCATTCTGAGTTTGGTGTATGTGTGTGTGCAAGTGTGTATGTATAGAGTACAAGGAAGAGCAAAGGAGAGATCTATGACTATCTAGGTATGCGTGAGTGTGTGCAAGAGAAAGAGAAACAGCATCGTCTTTCTGGGCCAAGTACAAACCTGCAACAAAGGCCTCCCTCCCACAAAAGGCCTCGTTGTCTCTTTGAAACATTGGAGGGCTGATTGATGCCTCCGAGCTCCTTTTAGTTCCCTTTGTTTAAACTCTTTACATTTCTGGCTGCCTGGTTTCTGGTTAGAGTGTTTCTGTACGTCCATGGTACATGAGGGACGACTGTCCTTGAAGCACTGCTTCCTGTCCCTGGGATCCAGTGCCAGTTCTTCCATGTGCTCCAGAACGGAGACCAGAGGCCTAACTCAGTGGCCGGTCTGCACCATCATCGCCCCCCACCAGCACCAGGGCTTATGCCACCCATGGTGGGTTGCAGCGCACGCAGGCATCCATTTTGAATATTCAACCCCAGCGGGGCTTCCCATGGTTACTCATGTCATCCGAAGCCAGGCAGCAGGGGTCGTCTGAGGGTTACACAACCCTCAAATAACCAATGGCCTGTTGTTGGGCTGTGGTGCTCATACGAACCGGCTGGTTGGCTCCCACCCGTTCTGGGGCCTATCTAGCCTGTCAGAAACTAGGGATGGCGGAGAATTCCGCCGCGGACCCAAATGAGGCCGGATTCTTTGGACTCTGGCCTCTGGAATCCGCAGCGGAACGGCTCACTTACCTCCGCCTCCCAAGGATTTCCTTCAGAACGGCACGCCAGCTCCGTAATGCTGGGAGGAATAGAGCCGCAAATGGTGTATTGGACGCCACTTGCAGCCTAAAGCCCTCAGTTTAACCTAATTGCAGCCATTTACAGCTCCATTTAGGTAAAAACAGCGCTTTACGGCCACAAGTGGTGTCCACTACACCATTTGTGGCTGTATTCTTCCCAGCGATACAGAGTGTGGCTCCACGAAATCCTCGGGCGGCAGAGCCACTCCAGAGGATTCCAGGGGGGAGGAACGGATCGCCTCCCCCCCTGCGGACCCCCACCCCCCGAACGGAAGGTAGGGGTTTCATACATCCCTATCAGAAACACAGGCTCCCTCCTGCTATCACTGGGATCTCAAAGCCCCAGATTAATTTTAGGGTGCTTGTCCTTCCCTCCTGCTGCCACACTCTGTTGCCTCCTCCTGCCTGTGCACATGAAACAGCAGCAGGAACTAGGGGGTGTACGGATTCCCCACCATCTGTTCCAGTGGGGAATCCGCCGGGGGGGGGAGGCAATCCATTCCTCCCCCCCGGAATCCTCCGGAGTGGCTCTGCTCCGCAAGGATTCTGCAGAGCAGCCCGACTTGAGGGCCACTTACCTGGTCTTGGACCTGTTCACCTCTCTGCGCCAATCGCCAAGTTGCTTTAAAAAATGGTGATCAGCAGGATGTGCCCATAGCCTTACACACAACATAGAGCCATGCATCTTGCTTATAAGTTTTTTAAAAAATGGTGATTGGCGCGGAGGTGAACAGCCCCAGTCAAGCAAGCAGCCGAGAGCCATTCCACATGAAATCCTCCTGGAGTGGAGGTGAGTGGGCCCGTCCCGCTGTGGATTCTTTGAACCCGAGGCGGATTTCTCCAACACCCCTAGCAGGAACCACAGGCATTTCTACACCAGCCTAAAATCCTGCATTTAAAATGGGGCTTTTATTTATTTATTTATTTATTTATTTATTTATTTATTTATTTCATTTCTATACCGCCCAATAGCCAAAGCTCTCTGGGCGGTTCACAAAAACTAAAACCAAACAACACACAATAAAACAATTTAAAATATATAGAACATTAAAACCACAATATAACAATACAACCACAATAAAACCTAGCAGCAGTACAGGAGTTTAAAATACAGATTTAAAACAGCAAAGCTAAAAATTTAGAAAGCTGAAATGCCTGGGAAAATAAAAAGGTCTTCACCTGGCGCCGAAAGGAGTACAATGTAGGCGCCAGGCGAACCTCACTAGGGAGCTCATTCCAGAGCCGGGGTGCCACAACAGAAAAAGCCCTCCTCCTAGTAGCCACCCGCCTCACTTCCTTTGGCAGGGGCTCACGGAGAAGGGCCGCTGAGGATGATCTTGAGGTCCGGGCAGGCACACATGGGAGGAGGCGATCCTTCAGGTAACCTGGCCCCAAGCCGTTAAGGGCTTTGAATGTTAACACCAGCACTTTGAATCGGGCCCGGAAATGGACTGGCAGCCAGTGCAGCTGGAAAAGTACTGGCGTAATATGAGCTCGCAGGCCAGTCCCTGTTAACAATCTTGCTGCCCTATTTTGGACCAGCTGAAGTTTCCGGACCGTTTTCAAAGGCAGCCCCACGTATAACGCATTGCAGTAATCCAGACGAGAAGTTATCAGAGCATGGATAACTGTAGCTAGGCTATCTCTGTCCAGATAAGGGCGTAGTTGGTATACCAGCCTAAACTGATAAAAAGTGCTCCGTGCCACTGAGTTCACCTGTGCCTCAAGTGACAGTTCTGGATCCAAGAGCACCCCCAAACTACGAACCTGATCCTTTAGGGGGAGTGCAACCCCCTCCAGAACAGGTTGAATATCACCTAGCCGGGCAGACGAACCACCCACTAACAGTACCTCCGTCTTGTCTGGATTGAGTTTCAGTTTATTAGCCCTCATCCAGTCCATTACCGTGCCCAGGCACTGATTCAGAACAGCCACTGCCTCACCTGGTTTTGATGAGAAAGAGAGGTAGAGCTGGGTGTCATCCGCATATTGATGGCACCTCAGCCCACACCTCCGGATAACCTCCCCCAGCGGTTTCATGTAGATGTTAAACAGCATGGGGGATAGAATAGAGCCCTGTGGAACCCCATGGCACAATTGCCATGGCACAGAGCAATAATCCCCCAGCACCACCTTCTGGAATCGGCAATCCAAGTAGGAGCGGAACCACTGTAGTGCAGTGCCTCCAACTCCCAACCCAGACAACCTATCCAGAAGGATACCATGGTCGATGGTATCGAAAGCCGCTGAGAGGTCCAGGAGAATCAACAGGGTCACACTCCCCCTGTCCCTCTCCCGGCAGAGGTCATCCCACAGGGCGACCAAGGCAGTTTCCGTTCCAAAACCAGGCCTGAAGCCCGATTGAAATGGATCTAGATAATGCGTTTCATTCAAGAGTGCCTGGAGCTGTCCTACAACCACCTGCTCAAGCACCTTGCCCAGGAAGGGGATGTTGGCCACTGGCTTATAATTGTTAACATCCTCTGGGTCCAGGTTAGGCTTTTTCAGGAGTGGTCTAATTACCGCCTCTTTTAAAGCGGCAGGCACCACTCCCTCTGTCAAGGAGGAATTTACAACCTCCTGGACCCAGCCGGACAACCCCTCCTTGTTTGATTTAATAAGCCATGAAGGGCAAGGGTCAAGCACACAAGTGGTCGATCGGACTTGGCCAAGCACCTTGTCCGCATCCTCAGGCCTCAGTAACTGAAACTCATCCAATAAAACTGGACCAGACGGTGCTCTGAACGCCTCTACCAATGGAACTGCATTAACGGTGGTGTCCAATTCATGACGAATCTGAGCGACTTTATCCTCAAAGTGCCGCGCAAACTCGTCACAGCGTGCTACCGAGGGTTCCACCGTCTCTCTCCCTGGCCCAGAATGTAACAGGCCGCGAACCACTCGGAAAATCTCCGCTGGACGACACTGAGAAGATGCAATGCTGGTGGAAAAGAACTGTCTCTTTTCCACCCTCACTGCCACAGAGTAGGCTTGATAGTGGGCTCCTGTGTTCGGTCAGACCTGTGTTCGGTCAGACTCAGCATGAATTTTCCTCCACCTGCGTTCTAGCCTCTTGCTTCATTGCCCTCAGCTCAGGTGTATACCAAGGAGCTGGCTGGGCTCTGCTCAGAGGGAGAGGGCGCTTGGGTGCGATTGTGTCAACCGCCCGAGTCATCTCTGCATTCCACGGAGCGACCTGGGCTTCGACAGGAGCACCAGCCATACCGGCAGGAAAATCCCCCAGAGCCCTCTGGAATCCATCGGAATCCATTAATCTCCAGGGGCGGACCATTTTAATAGGTCCCCCACCCTTGCAGAGGGGAAAGGCCGCCAGAAGTCTAAACCTCAGCAGGAAGTGATCTGACCATGACAAAGGGACAGATGTTAATTCCTCCACTTTCAGATCACCATCCACCTGCCCAGTCGAGAAAACCAGATCAAGCGTGTGTCCTTTTATATGGGTTGGGCCGATGACATGTTGGGACAGCCCCATGGTTGACATGGTGGCCATGAAGTCCTGAGCCGCCCCGGATACAGCGGCCTCGGCATGGAAGTTGAGATCCCCCAGGACCATCATCCTGGGGGTCCTCAACACCAAGTCCGAGACCACCTCCGTCAGCTCAGGCAGGGAGTCCGATGGGCAGCGGGGTGGGCGGTACACCAACAGAATCCCTAATCTGTCCCGGGTACCCAACACAAGGTACAGACACTCAAGATCTGCACTCGAATGAGCAGGAAGCCTGGAGAGGGAGATTGAATTCCTATAGACCACGGCAACCCCCCCTCCCCGACCCTCAAGTCGGTGTTGGTGCTGCACTGAGTACCCAGGAGGGCACAGCTGGGAGAGAGTGACCCCTCCCAGTTCCCCCACCCAGGTCTCAGTAATACATGCCAGGTCAGCCCCCTCATCCACAATCAAATCATGGATGAGGGAGGTCTTATTTTGGGCCGACCTGGGCTTTTTTGGGCCCTTATTTTGGGCTTTGTGCTTCCGTTTTAAATGCAGGATCATGACGGACTCCCTTTACATGCGCTCCCACACACACACTTCTCCCCTTCCTTTTCTCCCTTATCAGACTTCCATGTGTTTCATTATGCAGCCACTAGATGGCGCTGTGGTCTAGCTCCTCTTATTGCGGGTTTTCCTCTTTTTCATGGAGGGAACTCAAGCAGAACTCAAGCACTGTAATTTGATAGCTCATTATCTCCTATCTTTTTAACAATGGAATAAAGGTCACTTAGTGCAGAAGATGCCCTGGAGATGGACGATGTCATCTAAAGGACCCACAAACAACCATGAGTAACCCTTCTCAATAGCAGGATAAAGGTTCTGTGTGGAGAAGCCCTGAGTATTTCTGGAACTGTAGTTCTCTCAAGGGACCATGTCACATAAAGAGGCACATTTTTCTCTCTCTCTTTCTTGGGTGTGGGGTTCAGAGGACCCCCAACACATGGAAAGAACCTGTGAATTGGGCCACAGGGGTGAGCTGCCATTTCCAGCGCACCCAGCAGCCACACACACCCTGTTGTGCATTTGGAGCACATTGGAAGGGGCTTTAGTGTGGCCACATAGAACCCCTTTATGTGAGGGGGGATCCTGATCAGGCCAGGATCCCACCTTGTATGGATGAGCTCTGCCCAGATTCATCAGGATGCTCAAAGAGCCCCTTCTGGCATGCCCCTTCTGGCACAAGTGTGCAGGCAGCAGGGATGTGCAGCTACTCTGTGTTGGTGGCAGAGGGCGGGGCTGGACCCCACGGACCCCCTCACACGTTCTTTCAATGTCTGACCCCCTCCCTCTCCCCCACCCCACCCTCTATTCTGGAGGAGGGCCTGTCCCAGGAGGTCCCCGTTCAGCATGTGGCTTGTTCTGTGGCAAACACACCAAATCTCACCAAATCTAGATACCTCATTTACATACAGAGAAACAAGGCTGCATAAACATCATGCATGATTTACAATTGAGGTTCACTTTTCCCTCGTAGTAATGTGCTTGCAGCCCAGGCCTGGCTTCCTTGGACCTCCAAGCCTGGGGAAACGGTCAGGTTTTCTTTTCCCCATGCTGGGGGGGGGGGGGATAGAGAGAGAGAGAATTCCATGTCTGTCTAAACATTATTCTTCTGCCTTCCTTGGAATTTTGGAGTTTTGTAGACATACACCCTTCTGTACTAAAACCTGCTTATGAAAATGCCCTCACTGTAATTCCCACAGCATGGCATTCACTTCCCCTAATACCATTTGGGAATAAGGCCAGCCCTGCACATTTTGGGATGCCTGCCTGCTCGCTCACATGGCACAAGAGATGGCTGCACCCCCGCTCCGGAGAGCCCGGTAGCAAGCAATGGCTGAAGGCCCTGCGGGGAGCCCGGCATGGGGCACGGCACGGGCAGCTGACTCAGCATTGAAACTAATGGCTCCCAGGGCGTTTGTGCCTTGCCGAATGTTTTGCACAGCGGGATCGTCTCTTTCTGGAGTAATTCATTTCGATTGTACAAAACTGCTGGACCTCACGCAGCTTATTTGCTGGTGTTTTTATAGTGTGGTTTCCTAACCACCCGAAAAATCAATCACGAATCTCCTTGGAGAAATTTGCAGGGGGAAAACTGTCGCTCATAAAAAGTAAATATAAGCAATGACAGGAACTGTTTTTTGTGCTTTTTTTAAGCAACACACATTCACTGCCAATATTGCCAAAGCAGCAGAGAAAATTGCTGGTCCTGAGACTTGAAGAGATCCTTTCCTGGTACTGTCCTAGGAACCAGTCACCCAGGAACCCTCAATAGCAGAGACCTCCACAGATGACAGAGGAGCAAACAAACCACAGGGGCCATGTGTAACTGTGCATAGTTAAACTATGGAATTTGCTCCCACAAGATGTAGACATAGACACCAGTTTATATGGCTTTAAAAGGGGATTAAACAAATTCATGAAGGTTAAGGCTATCAATGTCTACTAGTCATGATGGCTATATATTATTTCTGTTTTTAAACAGTGCTTTTGCTGAGTTTTTTTTAGAGCAGGGGAAAGGCGGCATTATTTCTGAATGCAAAAGAAAACTTTTTTCCCCACATTGTGCATTTCCACTCTTCCACTAGACCACAGTGCCGCCTAGAAGTTATGTGGCAGAAAAGCAGGGGGAAAAATGCTCTTCACATAGTGCTTGGATCTCAATTCTGCAACGAGACTGAAAGGAGATACAGTGGATTAACAGCCTCGTGTAGAAAAGCTCTATATAACGCCAGCCTTATATCAATGACACTATTTCCATGTTTGTTTCCAGGTCCAATTCAAAGTTCTGGTTCTTACCTATAAAGCCAGTTTGGGGCCAGGATATCTGAAAAATCCCCTCCTTCTGCATAATCCTGTCCATAGGTTGCTGTCTTTTTCAGAGGCCCTGTTATATCTGTCTCACTACCAAAAGATATTAGGTTGGTGAGGACGCAGGATAGGGCCTTGTCTGTGCACCCCCAAGATTACGGAATTGCCACCCTAAGCAAGTCAGATGGGCTGCATCTTTGCCTACCTTTAGGCAGACCATAAAGACTGTTTTATTGAGGTTGGCTTTTGATGGGTCTTTCTGCCCTCTGGACATTTCAGAGGTGGCCCTGCTTTGTTCTTAACATGATTGCTTTGTTTTGAATGTTGGATGTTGACTTGGGCCACTTCGGGACATCGGGACATCAAAAGCTGCCTTATCCTAAGTCAGAGCCTTGGTCCCTCCGGCCCGCTATTGTCAGCGCTGACTGGCTGCAGCAGCTCTCCGGGGTTTCAGGCAGGATTCTTGCCTAGGCTTACATGCCAGAACTATTAGCTCAGCATTATCAATACCAAGGGAAGGCCACCTGGTGCCCTCCAGATTTGGACTACAACTCCCATAATCCCTTACTGTTGGCCATGCTGACTGGAGATTATGGGAGTTGTGGTCCAAAAGGTCTGGAGAACACCAAGATGCCAAGTTGCACCGCGTTCTGACTGGAAGCAGCTCTCCAGGGTTTCAGAGAGGGAGATGGCCCTGCGTGGAAATGCCAAGGTCTGAACCAAGAACCTTCCGCAGCCTGTGCCACTAAGCTGCAGCAGAAAGGCGATCTGTACAGCTTTCAGTGAATAAATAAGATAATTAAGACATCCTGCTTTCTGTCCCATGAAACGGTATCCTCCAAGGCAGGTAACTGACAACATTTGAACTGCAGCAGTAAAAGAATGAAAAAAATAAAAAAATCAAAACAGCACAGCAGCAAAGAACAAAAAACAGCGCCAGCGCACACGTGCGCACACGCAGCAGTGGGCATTGTCAGTTGCTCTGTATGCCAAAGGCCCATTGGGACAAAACAGTCCTAACAGAGGTCAGACCATCAGCAGAGACTGGGCCGGACGAGTCTCCTGAGGTCGGGCCTTCCACAGCCTGAGCATCGCAGCGGAAGAGCCCGGTCCTCCTGTGGACTCTCCAGTCCCCATCTTGTTGGCGTCAGGATGCTGAGCACGGCTTCCGTCAGAGGCCTGAGCGGGTGGGCAGGGCAGTCTAGGAGAACAGGGTTCTGGGGACCCAATCCACCCTGCCAGCATTCCCCCAGCAGCCGTGACCCCTCCACCTGGCCCCGCCCCCGTCCCCCTGGCTGCCAGTCGTTTGGTGGTTTCCTGGCTCTGCGTGATTTCTTTCCCATTCAGAAAGGTTGAAATGCCTCGTCTAAGGCTTCGTCACAGGGAGGAAGAGCTTTCCGCTAAAATATGTGGGGGGCGCCCCCCTTTGCCTTTGGCCCCGCCCACCACTAGAATATCCCCCCCCCCCCGAGCTTCTCCGAAAATGCATTTGGCCCCTGGGATGAAAGAGGTTCAGCACGGCTGCTTTAGAGATTCAGATCCCAACCAAACCACTTAAGGCAGGTATGGGCAATGCTGGGAGGTCCGCAACTACACCCCCGGCCCCTGCCAACAGTGCCAAATAATAATAATTTTAAAAATGGTGTCCGGAGCAGCTATGGAGTGGCAAAATGGTCAAAATTAGCTTGTTTACAAGCTAGTTTTGACCGTTTTGGTGTTCTGTAGTAGCTACAGAGCCCTAAAAGTGTCAAAAAGGCATCAAAATGGCTGCTCTGGACATCCTAAATAAATATTCCTCCCCCCCCCTTTTTTTTTTTACAATGTGGGGGGCGGGCAGCAGTGTTGCTGGGGCCTGCAGCGGAGGGCAGCAGGTCTCATATCGCCACCCCTGCTATAAGGCTCTCAGGGCGATTAGCAGCAAAGCGCTGCCCCCAGCCCCCAGCGACCCTTCCCGAGGGAGCCCAGAGATCAAAGGCATCTTGATCTTTTCCAGGGAGTTGGGACCAAGGCCACCCACCCCTTTGCAGCAGCTTTGTCACTTCTCAGTCAGCTACTGGTCAGTCTTGGGGCAATGTCTAAGGACTGTGGCGTGGAGGTGAGCTGCCCAAGAATTCATCCTTGGTCCTCATGACCCCTTGTTTTAACACTTTGAGTTCCTGAGCTCATTACTGCTCCTCTCCTGACAGTGACAGATGACATTTTTGGATGGACAGGATGTGTTCCCATTCACCCTGGATACAGTAGAAAGCAGACCAGACACCAGCAGGAATGATGGCTTGTTTGTTTTCTACATTTACACCCCACCTTTCCTCCAATGAGCTCAAGGTAGCTTACATGACCCTCCTCTCCATTTATCCTTACAACAACCCTGTGAGGTAGGCTAGGCTGAGAGTCAGTGACTGGCCCAAAGTCACCCAGTGAGCTTCATGGCTGAGTGGGGACTAGAACGAAGGTCTCCCCAAGTCCCAGTCCAACACTCGGCTACACTGGCTCTGATCATGATAACAGGTCCATATCTGTGTGAGGAACTTGCCAGGGAACCAGCAGATAAGAGCTGAAGAACTGTATTTCCATTCCATCACCTCTGCATAATTCCCTGTTGCTCTGTCTTTTCCCAATCATTTGTGTTCCACAGGGGGCTGGAGAGCAGTTCTCCCTCTGACTGACAGCTAAGAGAGCAAAATTAGGAAGTCCCATTAAGCGCTGGACTCTTGGATGCTCCTGGGCTTGGAGGCATTTCCTCTCCCATATCCAGATGGAAAAAAAGGGATCAAGCGAGAGAGGTGGGAGGCAGGGAGGCATATGAGAGAGACAAGGGTTGGAAGTTGACCGCCACCCAGCGGAGGCTGGTGGCTCTGAGGCCAGGGGGGCAGTGGATCCATTCTGGGTTTCAGTCACAACCAGTCAGAACTCTAAAGGAGCTCTCCAAGGTGCTTTGCTTTGCACTTTAGATAGCTCCTTCAGAATCCTGACTGGTTCTGACTGAAACCCAGAACAGAACCACTGCCCCACTGACATTGGAGCCACCAGCCTCCACTGCCAACACCTTGCAAATGTCCATGTCATCCCATCCAACCCCTCACACACACACACACACACACACACACACACACCTTACTCCACCATGTAGGAGGAGAAGATGAGATGACTCCCGGCGCTTGTTATTTCAGCTTGGATGGCAAAGCAGGCTTGATGGCCTCCTATTTCATCTTGTGCAAGTTACATCTATTTAAAAATCCAATTGATTTTCTCGCATTATAGCATCTTCCATTCTTCACTCTCCTTGCCAATGTAAATTATTGCAAATCTATCTCATGAATGGTAATGAACCACCACCAGCTTCCTCTTACCTCCCCTCCACCCCACCCCAGCCACAAAATGATCCATTTTTAAAAAATGAGGAGGAGGGTGACAGACAGAAGCTGAGTTATTCTTTGTTTCCAAGCATTAAAGGGGGATGGGGGGGTTATATTCCTCATCTATCTATATAGCCCTATCTTCAACTTCTATATATAGATTCCTGCATCTCCCAGCTAATCTCTTTACAATCATAAAGCTATTAAATTAATTAAAGCAAATGAAAGTGGCAATGCGAGTTGGTCCCTGAAGGGTGTGCAATCATTTTACATTTATTTATACTGAAAAGGGCGGGGTTTTTTAAGGAATATGCCGACGTAAGCGATTCTTTCTTAATTTTTATTCTGACAGCTGCTGCTTTTGACAGGTTCGCTGGTTGAGCCATTCCACTCAGGCCTGTGCTGAATCTCGCTAATGCCTGTCTGAGCAGAGCCTTTAAGAGACAATCTGGAAACTTTGGGGAAGACAGAATGAAGGCCTCCATCCCAGCAACCACGTCTGGAGACCCCACTCCCTGCCGGAGGCACAACATGGCCTCAGGCTGGGATGTTGCCCCCTAGGGTGGTCACTTATACATCACCAAAAAATGAAATGCATGATCTAATAAAAGAGGACAGTGATTTGCACAAAACGTGCATGTGCTCATTTATACATATAGATGCAAATTTAAAAATAATTTAAATGGAAATAAAGTACATCTCACCATAGTGCAGAAGAATGTGACCAGGTGACCCACCTGTGCCTACCTGTTCAGCGTGCTGTTCAATCTTCTATCCAAGTGATGGGTAACAGTTCTGGTGGTTCTTTATCTTTAAACCGGAACGGGACAGGACAGCCGTTCAAATAGAGGATCCCTTCAAATGGAGGACGGTCCTCAGTAAAAGAAGACACATGGCCATCCTAGATAGTCCTTATTCTCAGTCTCTGTGACTGGCAGGCAATACGAAGCCTCTGTGTTAGCTGTGTCTGAGCTGGTACATACCCTGGAAGCCTGGCCTTCTGCCCCAGTCTGGTCAACAGAGCAGAACCTTCACCTTGCTACACTGCAGTGGAAATGCCCACCTTTCACCTCCAGCAAGTGGTCTTAGAGACCATGAGCTGAAAAACACACCTTCCAGGGGTGTCATCAGTGATTTGCTGTGGATTGGGACCATTTGGAGGTCCTTTGCAGCAGATAATGTTGTGGTGAGTCCACAGCCACCCCGGATTTTACCAGTGGGGAAGCTGCATTTTTACAAAGTACTTTTATTCCATGTTTTCCTTTCATTCAGCTCCCCTGTGGTTCAACTGCTGTGCACCCATCCCTCCACTTTAAATTTAGAATGATCAGGGCGTTCCTAGGGGTGTGTCTTTCACCTGGCTGTGACCTCCCTAACCTAGGTAACTAAAGTAACTCGCCTCCCTTTCGTACACATCAAAGCCCTAGAGTGCTCTTTGCAGTCTTCAGAATTGCTCTGCACTTCCTTTTCACCAGTGGGAGTAATTAGCCTCAGTGATTATACCCTTCTCTGACATTTGCATTACTTTGCCTCTCCGATGTTGTGTTAAATCACTTCTCTGATGTTGTGTAAAGTTGCTTCTCTGATGCATAAGAGCTTTATCACAGTAGCAATCAGGTGAGGTCTCAGGTTCATGGATCCTGTCATTGCAAGCAGGGAGAAAGTGCCCAGAAAAGAAGAAAGCGAGGGAGCTATAACTCCATGACAGTTTGCTGAAATGGGACAAAATTGGGGTGGTGGGCTGCTCTCAGGGGGAACCTTCAGATGCTGCACTGGAGAATTGGATATTTTGGTTTCTTTAGGGAAATCTGCACACCTTGGGAAAAGGCGGGGGGAGAGGAATAACTCTGTGACAATTTGCTAAAATGGGATGCAATTGGGGTGGTGGACTGCTCTCAGGGTGACCCTTCAGATGCTGCACTGGATAATTGGGGATTTGGGCTTCTTCGGGGAAAGGTGAGCTTTTTCCCCCTATCTCCCATTTTCCCCTATTCTCCTCTTTCCTTTGGCAGTAAACAAATCCATTTTATCGCAGTAGCGATCTACTGCAATCTCAGGATCCACAGGAGCAGAGAAGCCTGTCATTGTGAGCAAGAGAAGTGACCAGAGAAGAAGAAAGGGGGTTGGAGCTAAAACTCCCTGACGGTTTGCTGGAATGGGGCTTATTTGCGCTGGTACAGGGCTCTCATGGGGATCTAGCCGGCCTTTTTAGCTCTGCTTCTAGCCCTCGGAATCGTGAATTAGTAATTCTCTACTCATAATAACATGGTAGCCAAGGGGAGCCTGGACAGGGGTGGGAAACGAACCTCTCCCATTGGTTGAGCAGCCCCTGCCAGGTTGATAACGTTCAGTTCTACTCCCCCCACCCACCCGGAAGTATGTTCCTCTCCAGCACTGTGTGACCCATGAAAACTGGATTTTTTAGGTAAGGTACAACACTTGGCTTTTCTTGCTGCGTGTGCCACTGATGGACCAAAGCTGATTTTATGGAAATCTGTATAATACTGCAACGCCCATTTCATTCTGTTGTCATGAAGATCTCCTCCACCCAGGTCTGTGTTTGGTTCCAGCCTGTCCCAACACACAGCCCTGTCCTCTGATTTGAAAGTTGAGTTATATTGTCCCAGAGGCTTGCGGTTTCTCCATGGTGATGAAATTATACTTTGCATATGCTCGGAAGCATTCTCTTCTTTATTATTGCCTTCTGTGTTTGGGGTCTGATCTTTGGCTTTCCCAAACAGTTTTGGGCGAGGCTGTGTGGCTTTTGAGTCCAAGGGGGCTGCTGGAAGAGCAGAACAAAAAAGGGCAAAGTATTGCAACACATCTTCAGCCTTGACTCACGGCAGTGTAGCATACCAACAGCCTAATCCTGTCTTCTGCAGCAAGGGAGGGATCTAATAATGCTGGGGCTTATCAAAGGCAGAGCACCCCTTGAGGAAGGTGAGAAATTCAGTCTGTCAAGTTTTTAATGCACATTTAGCAAATTTGCACACCCTGAGGCAAAATGCAAGCCAAGACAGAGTTATGTCCCAAAATCCACACTTTTCCGTGCTTGGCAACACAGCTCGTCGGTGGGGAAATATGCCCCAAAATGTGAACCTTAGTGAAATGTGTGCATGGAATGCATAATTTGAGAAAAGTGCATACAAATCTGCAGTACATCAATGAAAAGAAATGGAGGAGAAATGCACACGTTAGAAAAACACACACCAAAATGCACATATCTGGGAAAACGCACACCAAAAAGTTTGAATTTCCGTGCAGACTTTAAAAAAAAAAAAAGGACGTGCAAACAGGACAGAACAAGTTTAACCCTGAAAATCCGACACCCTCCACAAGCCCGAGATTGGCAGATCCGTCCATCCCTGAACACCAACCCCTTAAACACCCGGTTTCTTTGTTAGCTAAAGTTTATTTATAGGCCAAAGCTGCCCCCAATTAGTATCAACTGTCAAAATGCAGCATTACAAATGAAAACAATTACAAAACAGGTCAACAAATTTAAAGAAAACACCAACCATTCAATAATCATAGCATAATATACAATTTATATTAGAAATACACGGTTACAATGAAATAATACCATCCACACTTAATTAAGACGCAACACTCAAACACAAAAGCAAGATCAAACGTAGCAGAAGAAGAGAAAGCTAAGCCAGCTGTTGCGACTTGGCACTCTGCTTGCTCCACCCCGAGGGGCCCTGGCAGCCCAGTTAGGGGGCGAGGGTCTTCTCAGTGGGTGAGATGGTTCACAGGGGGCTGCCTCACCTTTTTGCCATGGGCATGGGCAGTAGCACAGGGGAATTGTAACTCTTCTTCTCCACCCTCATGCTCATTTTGCTGCTTAGCTTCAGCTTGGCTTCTTCCGCTTATGGGATGGGGCTCCGGCAGTCTTCCTCCGTCTTCCTCAGACTTCACTCAGAGTAGAGCACCAGCTTTGTAAGCAAAGGTCCTGGCTCCAAAGCTTGGCATCTTCAGGTAGGACTGGGAAAGATTCTTCTCCTTCATCACCAGCCAGTGTACTCCAGCCTTCCCCAACCTGGTGCCCTCCAGAGGTGTGGGACTTCTGGCTGGGAATCATGGGACTTGCAGCCCAGCACATATGGGGATCACCAGGTTCGGGAAGGCTGGTGTAGACTGTAGTGAGCAGGATGGCCAATGTTCTGGCTTGTAGAAGGCAGCGTCATATGTGCCTAATTCTTATCATGCCTTTCTTTTCAGCTACAAGGAACGGCCATCTCTCAAGGCACAGCACCTGCTTTTAGGGCTGGCCCCATCATTAGGCAAAGTGAAGCAGTTGCCTCAGGTGGCAGATGCTGGGAGGCAGCAGCAAGGTGGTGGAGGAAAGACCTGTGTGCCATTCGGCCTGCTGTGTGCATCCAAAGTTAGCCAGGTGCCTTCAGGTGGAGTGGAGAGTGCTGTCCTGTCACCACGGCTGAAGGAAGATCCAACTGCAGTTGGCTTTTGTACATGGAATGGGAGGGGGTGCCATCTTGTCCTTCGCTTCAGGCAGCAACATGTCTCAGGCCACCCCTGCCCACTTTGCATGCCAGATGCCCCAGGTTCAACCCCCGGCATCTACAGGTAGAAGATGACTCCTGTCTGCAACCCAACAGAGCTGCTGCTGCTGGTCAGTGTAGACAAGCCCTGCTGCAAAAGAATCAACGTGGCTTCCACATTCAAGTCCTTTGAGAGTGTCAATAAACATGTGGACAGGGGTGATCCGGTAGACATTGTTTACTTGGACTTCCAAAAGGACATTGTAGAGCTGGAAAAAGTGCAGACGGGCAACTGAAATGATCAAGGGGCTGGAGCAACTCCCCTATGAGGAAAGTTACAACAGCTGGGATTGTTTAGCTTGGAAAAAGGGTGAATAAGGAGAGACGTAACAGATGTGTACAGAATTATGCATGGTGTGGAGAAAGTGGAGAGGGAGACATTTTTCTCCCTCTCTCATAATAATAGAACCCGGGGTCATCCCATGAAGCTGATTTGTGGGAGATTCAGAACAGATAAAAGGAAGTATTTCTTCACAGAGCACGTGGTTAACCATTGAATCCACCACCACAAGATGTAGTGATGGCCACCAATTTGGATGGCTTTAAAAGGAGAAGGTTATCGATGGCTACTAGTCCTGATGGCTGTATGCTACCTCCAGTAACAGAGGCAGTGAGCCTCTGTACACCAGTTGCTGGGGAACTGGTGTAGGGTGAGGGTGCTGTTGTGCTCATGCCCTGCTTGTGGGTTCCTGGTTGACAGCTGGTTGGCCACTGTGTGAACAGAATGCTGGACTAGATGGACCTTTGGTCTGATCCAGCACGGTTTTTCTTACATTGTTGTTGTTGTTCTGGTTGTTGTTAAGCCATCTATGTATCTGGTTACAGAGAATACATACATCAAGTCACTATATACCAAGGGGCTTAGACAGACACAGGGAAACACCAGAGGAAAGGGGAAATGGAGGCGTGGGGAAGCAGGGGAAGAATATGCAATCACTTCAGTCGCGCAAACGTTGGCTGAGTGACAATCAGGTACAGTGACCAGGGGGATGATCCAAAGGCTTCCTGGAAAAGGTAAGTTTAGAGGAGGGACTTGAAGGAAATAAGGGAGGTGTTTGCACGGAGGCGTTCTGGGAGGCAGGGCCAGGCATCAGAGGCAGCAAGGGGGAGTGGGCGGACTCATTTCGGGGAGCAGGAGCCCTTGGGGCAGCTGAGGGTTTTTGATCTGGTTGAGCAAAAGACACAGGAAGGGATGAGCAGAGAAGTTACATTTTAAAAACACCTTTTGTACAAAATCCTCTAGAGAAAGTTTGCTGGTCATATCAACACCCTTCTGTGTTTCCTCGTAATTCTGCAGATGTTTTTGCCTAAGCAGGAACCTCCAAAATCACCTTGAATTCCACTCCAGGAAATGTTCAGTGGCTGCCCTGCCCTGAAGCCGGTGGGGTTCCTTCATTATTTTCTATCTTCCTTCAGCAGCAAATGGCCACAAGATATCAAGAGAGAGAACACGATGGGTGTCAATAATGCACAATTTTTTCCATGGTTTTCTCAAGATGAGAGATGGGTTTTTCTCTGCTAAACGGGCCTGTCTGAGAGAGGTGCATCAGTTCAGAATGTTTCCCCAACTCAGCTCCCATCCTGGTGGGGCACAGGAGTTATTTGCAGGGAGCGTGTGCTCATAAAAGAGGAATGCAGGGGCCTTTGAATAGGAGATTAAGTCTAAAGAGCTGATTAAGCGCAATGGAAAGTGTGTCAGTTTCTTGTCGCTGAAGAGAATGTGCTAGAGCTGCGGATTAAGCATTGACTGACAGTTTGGGATTGGAGGCCAACAACCGATCAATCACCAGAGGTGACGGGAGAGAGGGAAGCTTCCCTTATCTCAGCCCAACATTGCTAGCGAGAGAGGCCATACGGGCAGGGAGATGGCAAGGAAAAAGAACTCTACCAGATAAAATATGGCATACATTACAGAGGGAAATGGAGCGTGCAAGGTCAGGGAGGGGAAGGAGGCAGGGGACGTCTCAAGAAATGGGGTTACCAGGTTGCGATGGGTTCACACAAATAGACTCATCATCTGCATGTGGTAAATCAGCCTTCCCCAACCTGGCGCCCAACAGACGTTTTTGACTACCACTCCCATCATTCCTGAATATTGGCCATGCTGACTGAGGCTGATGGTAGTTGTAGTCCAAAACATCTGGAGAGTACCACATTGGGGAATGGACTATGGCCACAGCAGAAAGAGAGAGAGAAAGAAAAGGAGTGACTCTGCCCACTTTGGGCTCTGGCTTTCCCCTACACTTCGAGTCATTTTTGAAGCAAATGTAGAGATTCCTGCTTGGGCAAAACATCCACGTAATTTCAAAGGAAGCAAACAATCCCTCCTGTTCTTGCCCCCCCAAACCAATAATCCACAGGTCTGTTTATCATCTCAATTTATTATGTATTTATATATGTATTCATTTTATTTTATTTAAAGTATTTTTATCCCACTCCTCAGCCAAAAAAGGCTCCTAGAGCAGCTTACAATCAATAAGTAAAATAATACAGGCCCTGCCTGCAGGCTTACAAGTTAAAAAGACAAGGCAGACAAGGATATGGTGACGGGCAAAGAGAAAAACTTAAGTAGATGTTCAGCAGGGCTGACAGAACAGCCCTGCTTCTTTGCCTCTCATCTCCTGGGGCGGGGCAGTCCAACAGGGGCTGGCTGTGACATAGGGCTTCTCCACATCAAGTTTTTTATCCCACAGCTTCACCAGGGCTTCTGCTTCTGGATTCTTTGCAGAATTAAGATGGGCTCCTTCACACACACTTTCTGTTTTGTTTTGTTTTGTTTTGGGGGAAGGATTGGCTTTATCTGCAAGTCCTAAATGTTTCATTATATAACCACTACATGGCACTGTTCTTATAGCACCCTCTTTACACAGACAACTTCAAACAGCTTCCTTTTATTACCTCATTATTTCTGTTTCAAATAAAGCCACAGAAATGATCAGAAAGCATGGGAGAGGCGCTGGAGGTTGACGACGTCATGTAAAGGACCCACAGAGTTCCATGAGTAACATCGCAGTATAAAAGCCCCATGTGGAGAAGCCCATAGCCTCTGCCTACTCCTGTCTCCTTCACTCCCTCTGGAATGTGCTTATCCTAGGCCCCTTTTCCCTACTCCAGTATTAGGCGTTGCTAAACAATGAGCAGTTCTATACTGAACATGGAGTGTGGACAAGGTCATCTCTGCATATGTGTGCAAAGTCTTTTGAAGGAATGCCTAGCTATGTGTAAGCCTGCAGGATTAACATACAAAACACCGGCTCTCAGGCCGCAAAAGTTATTTTCAATAACATTTTTGCTCCTGAGGAGGGTAACTCACTCATTATCAGCCAGCTCTGCCTGTCTGTGTGCCTGCTTGCTGCTACCAGCTCAACTAGTATCCATTTGTAAGTCAGCAAAGGAAACTGATGCTGCAAAGCTGTCCTGAGAACCAAACTGGACACTGCAATAACGGCTTGAATGTCTGCCTCTCACTTTTGAAACAGCAGTCACTGGGGCCATGGCGTGGCATGGTGCCCATGCTCCATTTGGCTTGTCCCATGGCATCTTCGTGACAAAGATGGGGCACTTGGATGTCAAGGTGGTTTCCCTTGTGAGCTCAGGGGTTGCCAGGGCACAGAGAAGCCTGAGGATTCTCTGAGGGACCCCAAGATAATCATACCAGTACACAACACAATTGCTGAAACATTTTGATAGCCCTGGGCCTTGTTGTTTTTCTGCCATTCCTCATGCCCAGTTTCTGAAGTGAAGACGTCTAGGGTCATTCCACACTAGAGAGCCAGTGTGGTGTAGTGGTTAGAGTGTTGGACTGGGACTCGGGAGATCTGGGTTCTAGTCCCCATTTGGCCATGAAGCTCACCGGGTGGCTTTGGACCAGTCACTGACGCTCAGCCTCACCTACCTCACAGGGTTGTTGTTGTGAGGATAAAATGGAGATGAGGAGGACGATGTAAGCCACCTAGGGTTCCTTGCAAGAAGAAAAAAGATGGCATATAAATGTTGTTGTTGTTGTTGTTGTTATTTCTCTGTCATTTGAACCATGGCTCAGGAAATATGTGGAACCAGGGCAGGATGGGGACAGAGCAGGCTTTTTTTCTTCGCCAGTCTGTGTCCTTTTTATGCTAACTGTGCTTCGTGCAGGAGAACAAAGGATGCTATTGAGCAGAATTCAGGATGTGACCACTTGTGACTGCTAGAACAGAAAGAATTAGAGATAAGAGCTTCTGGTCATGGACCACAAAAGCAGAACAAGACAGAAAGAGAGAGAGAGAGAGAGAGGTCCATCAGCAGGGAATGTGTCTCCCTACCCAGAAAATTCAGCACTATCAAGAGCACGATGTCGGGGTATTGCTACCATTGGGGGGCACGTTTAACCATCCTGCCGACAACTGCTTCTCTAAAAGGATGCCCTCAAGCACTCCGAAGCCTACAAGGCACCTTTGATGAGCATCAGCCAGGGCCAAGGAAAATAAGCTAGACCAGCTCTTGTGTTGTTTTCTTTTTTGCACAGCGACCGATAATGCAGATGGAATAGTGTGCCCTTTGGCCCTTGCATTCCGTTAACAGGAAAATAAAATAAAAAAAAGAATAAGCAAAATCAAATCGGGAAGAAGAGAGGCATCTAAGGAAAGGCATTCAGTTGTTCCCAGCAAGGTGAGAAAGAAAGCAGCAGGACTCAGTTTGATGTGAGGATCAGAATATGTCTCGTTTGCCTCTAAAATATAGCTGAGATGATGCAGCCCTGTGGGCAGCAGCACTACAGAATCACTGCATGACTCAGCTAGGTGGCCTAAGTCATGGGACCTGTGAGACTCACTAGATGCAGCCATAAGGCCCACTGATCTCCAGAGACATCCTCTGGGGTGCAGACAAGGAGCACGCTTGGATAAGGGCTATGAAGGGGGGAAACCCTCCATGAAACTTGTCTTGGGCTTCCAGTCCTGGCTGCTGTTGGGCTTCAGTGTTCTCTCAGGCAAGGAGAGAGATGCTAGTGGGGTAAACATGCTCCCAGTCTGAGCTTCCCTTTGCTGCACCACTTTGTTAGAAGGGCCTGGTACAAAATAGGCATAGGGTTTGGCAGGAAGCCAACTAGATGGCATCTATGTGCTTACTGTGGAAATTGATTGTTCAAACTGAAGCACCAGGAGAAATTCTGAGGCCCACACTGGACCTGCAGAGTGGTCCTAATAACAGTGGTAGACCAAGAAAGGACTAGAGATAGATGAGAAATTTGTTTCAGTTTGTTTCTTATCAGGTTTTTTCCAGTTCACACCTTCCGGACTGAACACAGACTCAAATGCAATCTGCGGTTGACGTCCGTACATTTTCAAGCTTGCAAGGTGATTCATGAACACACAGACACACACCAATTGCATTCAACAGCATGTGGACATTTGGAAAATGCCCACACGTGCTTTAATCGATGGAAGGAGAATGCATGCTTTTCCCAGTTGTGCACAATTGATACACACATTTGGGGAAATACACAGGATTTTTAATGTGAAAAGACAAATACAAAGACTGCAATCTGATAATGAAACAAGACAAGACGGAATGACCTTCGAAGTGGAATTTGGAGAAGTGCGATGAACTCCTCTGGCATTCCTCAGATGGCCACACCCCCTGCCCCTTCTCCGCCTTTCCCCCACCTGCTAATCATTTGGTTGTTTCCTGACTTTTGTGTAGGGATTTTTCCCCCGTTCTAAAAGGTCGAAATGCCTCCCCTCAAGCTGAGTTACTTGCAGGAAGGGCTCTAAGCTAAAATATGCTGGACTTTTTTTGGTATTTTTGTCTTACCTCCTTTTGCCTTTGGTTCCGGTCACCACTAGAATGCAGCCCCTGAGAGCTGCTCCAAGATTAGGGGTGTACGGATTGTACTCACCCTCATCTGCGGTGGGGGGGAAGGCCATCCGGTCCTCCCCCCAGAATCCTCCCCAGCCGGCTCCGCTCTGCGGCGAGTCCACAGAGCCACCAGCCAGCTCCGGCCGCTGCTGGACCTCCGGTCTGCAGATGCAAATGGTATCCGGCGTAACGGACGCCATTTGCGCCCCTGCCTTTTGCCGTGATAGGCTACGTAAATCTACGTAAAGTCCGCTACGCCAGATGCCATTTGCATCTGAAGACGGGCAGCAACGGATGGCAGCGGACAGCAGCGGACGGATGGCGGCAGGTAGGATCCGGCTGGTGCAGATTCCCCCAGGTGGCAGAGGAGAGTCTTTCGTTCCGCCACAGACTCCGGGGGGCCGGAGTCTTAGAATCTGACCTCATTGGAGTCCGTGGTGGAATTCTCCGCCATCCCTATCCAAGATTGAATTTGGCCTTTGGACTGAAAGAACACCCCTGATTTGGAACAGTCTTAGGAGAAGAGGGATGAAATGAAGTCGCAGCGAGTAGATATTCACCTGTGTCAGAGGAAGGGAAACGCCAAGGGCTGTTTGTGTCCTGGTTGGTCCCAGCCTTTTACCAGCCTTGATGAGACTGAAAAGCACAGCGTGAACCGCCCCCGTCTCAAAGGCTGACATGAGCCAAGGCAGTTGGACAAAGGCAATGTTGTGGGACCAATGGCCGGCTAAGCTGTTCTGAAGCACCCCCTGAACCCCTCATGGTGCCGAGTACAGTTCAAAAATAGAATGTGGGATGGAAGACCGCGGTAAAAGGGGGAAGTCAACGGAGTTTGACTGAGCTGCTAGTTCAAGACCCCTCATTAGCTTCCAGGCGCTTGCTGCATTGGCTTGTTACCAAATGGATCTGGAAGAAAGGGAGGTTAAAACGTGAGTAATCTCAGTAAAAGATTTCCATCATCCGAAATCAACAATTAGACTTTATCTTCTGAGCAAGGCAGAAGAGTTCTGCCAGTAAAAGATCTCTGCAACAGACAAGTCATTAAACTTAAAGGAGTATTTGATGAGGCATCCAAGTAATCCACTTTATCAAAATCTGATACAAGCTGACAAAAATTATGCACCCCCACCGCCAGTTACATACAAAGGAAATAAATCATCCAGCGAGGCAGGCGGGGGGAGAGTACGGAAGAAATTAAGTACTGGGAATAGGAAAGCTCACTGGCACAGTATAGCTAGACTGTTATTTCTCAGATTCCTAATAGCTGGTAAGGCCGAGCCAAACAATTCTCCATGGCGAACATTCAGCTGGAACTGGAGGGGTGAATTCGCCCCCGAAGCTCACGTTCCTTCGCAGCATCGTGTAGTGTGTCCTATGCAGAGGAACTTGGTGGTGGTGGTGGCGGGAATTATGGCTGCCAGACATTTAGCCCCCGCTTCCACTCTCATTTTGTCTGAAATCCATTAAAATTCCCCCCAAAATCACCACCTGAATAATCCAACCCCTTTTTCTGAATTAAGCGTTCAAGAATCCCCCCTTTTCTGAACTCAAATGGGAAGGCACCAGGGCGGCTACTTATGAATGGCTGAAAAAGAGGAAATGCTTCACCAAAAAAGAGGACACAAATTTGCATATAATGTCTATATTCTGATCTATATGTAGATATGCAAATTTAAAAATTATTGCAATTTGAATAGAAATACAGTCCATCTCACCTTCGTGTGGAAGACTGTGGCCAGGTGACCTGTGTGCCTGCCCGTTCCATCTGCTGTTCCAGCTGTTAAAGGGCAACAATCCTTATGGCTCATTATCATTAAAACAGAATTGGACAGGACCAGTGGAGGCTGGTGGCTCTGATGTCAGTGGGGCAGTGGATCCACTCCGGGTTTCAGTCAGAACCAGTCAGGACTCTAAAGGAGCTAGTTCTGACTGGTTCTGACTGAAATCCAGAGCAGAGTCACTGCCCCACCGACATAGAATCATTTTCTGCCCAGCACTCCAGCCTATCAAGATCACTTTGAATTGTGTTTCTGTCTTCCAAAGTATTAGCTATCCTGCCCAATTTTGTGTCCTCTGTAAATCTGATCAGCATTCCCTGCACCTCCTCACCCAAGTCATTAATAAAAATGTTGAAAAGCACTGGGCCCAGGACTGAGCCCTGCGGTACCCCGCTCCTTACCTCTCCCCAGTTTGAGAAGGTCCCGTTGATACGCACTCTTTGAGTCCGATTCTGTAGCCAACTGTGGATCCACCGGATCGTTGTTTCATCTAGCCCACTTTGAGCTAGTTTGCTCATCAGGAGATCATGGGGCACTTTGTCAAAAGCTTTGCTGCAGCAGTCGAGGTATATTATGTCTACAGCATTCCCACAGTCCACAAGGGAGGTTACCTGATCAAAAACTGAGATCAGATTCATCTGGCAGGATTTGTTCTTGACAAATCCGTGTTGGCTTCGAGTCATCACTGCCTTGTTTTCAAGGTGCTTACAGATGGATTGCTTTATCATCTGCTCCAGAATTTTCCCAGGGATTGATGTCAGACTGACTGGTCTGTAGTTCCCAGGTTCCTCCTTTTTACCCTTTTTGACGACAGGGACAACATTAGCCCTCCTCCAGTCACCTGGCACTTCACCCGCCCTCCAGAATTTCTCAAAGAGAATAGACAGCGGTTCTGAGAGTTCTTCTGCCAGTTCCTCTATTACTCTGGGATGCAGTTCATCTGGCCCTGGAGATTTGAACTCATTCAAAGTAATTAGGTGTTCCTTGACCATATGCCTATCGATCTCAAGCTGCAATCCTGTACTTCACCTTTGCCAGGGGGGTCACAGACCCTCTTTTGGGAGAAGACTGAGCCAAAGTAGGAATTGAGCACTTCTGCCTTTTCTTTGTCATCTGTTATCATTTTGCCAACCTTATTTAATAGCTGAACCACCATTTCTTTCCTCCGTCTTTTACTATGCACGAAGCTGAAGAAAGCCTTTTTGTTGCCTTTAGCCTCCCTCGCTAACCTCAGCTCGTTCTCAGCTTTAGCCTTCCTGACGCCATCCCTGCAATTCTGTGCTACCTGCCTGAACTCTTCCTTTGTTGCTTGGCCTTCCTTCCACTCCCAATAAGTGTCCTATTTTTGTTTTCGGGTCATCTCTAAGCTTTTTGTGAAGCCACATTGGCTTCTTCTGTTGTCTTCCACCATTTCTTCTTGTTGGAATTGTTTGTAATTGTGCCTTAAGAATTTCCTTTTTTAAAAGCTCCCACCCACCTTGGACTCCTTTTCTCATTAGAGTCACTTGCCATGGGACCTTACTGATCATTGTTCTGAGTTTATTAAAATCAGCTTTCCTAAAATCCAGGGTCCGCGTTTGACTACACTCAGCATTTGCTTCCCTTAGAACCAAGAACTCAAGTACAATGTGGTCGCTTTCCCCCAGAGTTCCTGTAACTGCTACTTTATCCACATCAGAGCCACCAGCCTCCACTGGACAGGACAGCCTTTCATATACAAGGATGCCTTTCAGATAGAGCACAGTTCTCTGGCAGCCCTTCAAACAGAGGACTGTCCTCAGTAAGAGAGGCCTCCTGGCCACCCTAGAAGGTACAATTCACTCTCTTACTCTAATTGCCCAGCCTCAGAGGAGAAGACCACTGATCTGGGCATGCCTCTGATGAGAAGGGGGCTCACTAAATATGGTGGACTTGCCCAGAGACATGCACTGGGCATCTCCTCTGAGGCCTGGAAATTTATGTTTTATGTTTTTGATTTATTGCATTTCTACACCGCCCCATAGCCGAAGGTCTCTGGGCGGTTTACAAAAGTTAAAATACAATATTAAAGTACAACATTAGCTAAAATACAACATTAAAATACAATATACAATGTTTAAAAGCCATTTCATAAAAGCACACGGACAATACATACAAACAACATATAACTAAAAACAACTTTGAACTAAAAACAATTTAACAAAAAATACAAAACAAAAATCCAACAATAAAACAACACGGCTTAAAGCAACACAGCTTAAAAGGAATATACAAGAGTCAGCCACAGGAACCAGAGTTCTCCAAAGGGAAGGCCTGCCGGAATAGTAGAGTCTTTAACTCCTGCTTAAAGACCTTCGAAGAGGTAGCAGGCGCATTTCAACCAGCAGGTTGTTCCACAACTGAGGGGCGGCAAAGGAAAGGGTCCCCTGGCGTGTGGCTGCCACTCTCCCATTAGGCAGCCGCAGCAGGGAGCCCTCCGAGGACCTTAGGTGGCGGACTGGGACGCAGGGGAGGAGGCGCTCCCTGAGGTACCTCAATCAGGTAATTCTGCTGCCTCAGAAATGACAGCATGACCAGACCAACCAAAACATGACAGAGAGGGGTGGAAGAATTGCCCGCCCCCAGCGGGTGCCAGCTGGAAGAAGGCACAGCCAGAACAGTGATTCATGCAGAGGCGGGGCGGGTAAACCCCTGGTGGCTGCGCAATTTAGGTTCATGGGAGCCTTTTGACTATTTGGCTTGTTTTTGTCTTGCAGCACACTGGCAGTCCCCTCACAGCACGCAGCTGTCTGTTGGGAAAGAGTTTGGGAATTACAGGGTTTCAGCACCGCTCCTGTGGTCAGCATGTATCTGGCGATCTCTGTTTGGAGACCAAGGGCTTTGTTGTATCCGAAGAAAAGGCAGCTGGGACTAATAATGATAGGAAATCCATAATAAAGAAAAATGTCTCCGATTAGTGTCAACTGCCTATCAATCCAGGAGAGATCATACAACATCTAGCAGCAGGCTGTCCTGTTTTAGTTGCCAGCGACTGTTTGCGCATACCTAAGAGAGTGTCAAAAATAATTCATGGGCAAATATAGCACAAAATTGTACCTTGGAAATGTGGCGTGATCAGCTGGAAACCATGTTGGAGGATGAGGCACAGCTACACCAGGGCCAGCCCAGGGCATTTTACTGCCTGAGGCGAAGGACAAGATGGCACCCGCTTCCCGTTCCATTTACAAAATCCGGCTGGACTAGCAGTTGCAGCTTACTTCAGTACTGGCTATGGGATACCTGACACCTGAGGCAGCCAGAAGCTGGGCGGGGGGCAGGAGGGGATTGAGAGAGAAAGAACAGGTTGTGTGGCCTACACATTTCTCTCCTCCAACAGAGGAGACCAGCCAGGGCATTCAGGAAGAATACTCTGTGAAGTGTGTGCCACTGTGTGAACGGAATGCTGGACGAAATGGACCTTGGCTGGATCCAGCAGGGCTCTTCCGAAGTTCTTAAGAGCCAGGAAGCTGCCACTGCTCCCCCGCCCCCACCCACATCTGCTGCCTGAAGTAATTGCCCCACTCTGCCTAATGATAGGGCTGGCCCTGAGCTAAACTCCAAGTTGAAATCAGTTTTTAAAAATGCTTGAGCTGTCATGACTTCGGCCAAAGATTCCTGGGAGTGGTATATAATCTCCCAGGACTTCCTGGAAGCCCCGTTATGACGTGGCTGCCATTACTCACTTAGCACTGACACAATTCCCCCTTATCCCATTTGGCCTGCTTTGTCCAGAGGGGATCGTGGCCTGACGCAAAGAACCAGGAGTTAATTTATTCCTTCAGCGGCCTCGCCTCTGCCACCGGCTCTCCGTTATTCCGTTGTCTGCCAGGGCTTGCTGTAGCTAAGGGTTTGTCAGTGGCCGAGATATGAACCACACAGCTTTCAAAACGGGAGGTGTTCTAGGGAGAGGTTTGTAGGCTGGGAGCAGGTGCAGGCTGGGAGGATGGATCCGCTCCCCAACTTCACTGCCGAGGGCCTGTTGGCAACCCACGTCAAGTGGAACACGCTTCGAATTCCTTATGTGGCTACCTGTCAGCTTCAAGTTTGTTCACAGAACCCAGGGGCTTGTAAAATACATGTTTTTTCCTCCCCTTGTTGGGTTTCATTCCATCTCTGTGTTTAAGGAGAGGGATGGAGCGATCACTCTGCAGGAAAATCTCACTGCTTTGCTCTGGTGAAAGAAGAGGCCAACAGAGATCCATCATGCAATGCTGCGAAATTTTAGTATGGTGGAGGGAAGCACTGAGGCTCAAGCCTATGAAAAACCAAGGATTCCAGTCCTGAATGCCTTGACCACTGATCAGTGGTGTAAGGACAGCACTCTGCACATGTTCAAAGATACTCTCATCTCTCCAGTTAAGACAGCAGGCATCAGAAAACTCATGACTAGAAAATATAGACGTAAAAGATGAAAAGTGTAGAGATATAGACAGGCAACATTGTAGGCCAGGGCTGGCTCTACCATCAGGCAGTGAGGTGGCTGCCTCGGGCAGCAAGTTTTTGGTGTCATCAAAAGGCAGCAAATTGATAGTTATTAATTTATTGGTTTGGATCCAGACTTAGTCATACTTAGAATAGACCCATTGAAATCAAGGGGACTTAAGGTAGGCTGGATCTACACTTACTGCCTTTTTTCGCTTTCAGTGAGGTTTCATCGCCCGCCTTTCACACTACGCAGTAGCCGCCTCGAATTGGAACCGGAATTTCCCACTTCCGTGCTCCCGCTTTCAATACCCTAATATCCCAGTATTTCCCCTTAATGTGCTCTGATTTTCCGCCTTCGCTACTGTATCCAGTCGTAGTCCCCTCCCCCGCCTGTCCATATGCAGCGGTGTTTGTATTTCCCTCCTGTCCAATCACAGCTCTTGACGGCCCCATGTCTTCTTCCAGCTACCAATCGCATAGCTTCCTCAGCAGTCCCCGTTTCCTCAGCAACAAGCAAAGGGCTGGATTTGCGTGTGCTTGTCTGATCTCGGAAGCTAAGCAGGGTTGGTCCCGGTCAGTGCTTGGATGGGAGACTGCCTGGGAATCAGGCTTCCTGCACTGAGCGGGGGGTTGTTGTGTCCCTTCAAATGAGATTAAGTTTTACCCCTTCCTATCCCCTGCTCTGGATGTGTGTTTTTTTTAATTAAGGCGTTATCCTCGCAGAATTGGGGCTTCTCCGCGATGTTTTTTTTTTCTAATTGAGGCATGATCTTCGAAGCCTCGAAGTTGTGAAGCTTCACAACCTCAAAGCTTCGAAGATCATGCCTCAATTAGAAAAAAACATTGCGGAGAAGCCCTGATTCTGTGAGGATAACACCTTAATTTAAAAAAAAAAACATCAGGAGCGGGGGATTGTTGTTGTTGTTGTTCAGTCGTTCAGTCGTGTCCGACTCTTCGTGACCCCATGGACCATAGCACTCCAGGCCTTCCTGTCCTGCGCTCTCTCCCGGAGCGTGCTCAAGTTCATATTCATTGCATCGGTGATGCTATCTAGCCATCTCATCCTCTGCTGTCCCCTTCTCCTTTTGCCTTCAGTCTTTCCCAGCATCAGGGTCTTTTCCAGAGAGTTTTCTCTTCGCATTAGGTGGCCAGAATAGTTGAGCTTCAGCTTCAGTATCTGTCCTTCCAATGAGCACTCAGGGTTGATTTCCCTTAGGATGGACTGATTGGACCTCCTTGCAGTCAGGGGACTCATAAGAGTCTTCTCCAGCACCACAGTTCGAAAGCATCAATTCTTTGGTGCTCAGCCTTCCTTATAGTCCAGCTCTCACAGCTATACATTACTATTGGGAAAACCATAGCTTTGATTAGACAGACCTTTGTCAGCAAGGTGATGTCTGTGCTTCTTACTATGCTGTCTAGGTTTGCCATAGCTTTCCTCCCAAGGAGCAAGCGTCTTTTAATTTCATGGCTACGGTCACCATCTGCGGTGATCTTGGAGCCCAAGAAAATAAAATCTGTCACTGCTTCCATTTCTTCCCCTTCTATACGCCAGGAAGTGATGGGGCCAGATGCCATGATCTTCGTTTTTTTAATGTTGAGTTTCAAACCAGCTTTTGCACTCTCCACTTTCACCCTCCACAAGAGGCTCTTGAGATCCTCTTCGCTTTCTGCCATTAGGGTGGTATCATCTGCATATCGGAGGTTGTTGATAATTCTCCCAGCAATCTTAATTCCGGCCTGTGATTCATCCAACCCGGCGTTTCTCATGATGTACTCTGCATATAAGTTAAATAAGCGGGGTATAGGAGGGGGTAAAACTTAATCTCATTTGAAGGGATACAACAACCCCCTGCTCAGTGCAGGAAGCCTGATTCCCAGGCAGTCTCCCATTCAACTACTGACCGGGGCCGACCCCGCTTAGCATCTGAGATCGGACAAGTGCGCGGAGGAAAACAGCAGGAAAACAGCACAGCGCTCGAGTGTGAACCGAGTTTGCGCATTCGATGAAGCACTGCAACAGGGAAAATAGGTGAGTGTGAATAATCATGTTTTAACGCAAGAGCGTTTAATGTTCTGATGGGACACCGAATTCATTGCAACGGCAGGCGCAATGTAGATCGGCCCGTAATCATGACTAGCTTAAGTCCCATTGATTTCGGTGGGTCTACTCAACCAATGGTCTGGATTTAAACCATTATATTTTTACTGCCTGGGAAGGGGAGAGGTGCTTGTGGGATGTACTGCCTTAGGTGCCAAACTGAGGTACTATGCGTCTTGATGGGGGGAGGCAGGGAGACAACACTGTTTGCTGTTCCACCTCAACAGGCAATGAAATGTCTTGGGCTGGCCCTGTAGTAGGCTGTGGTTTAGCATAACTGGGTGGAAGACCTGAGGTGATTCGAACACGCATTTACACCAATAGAAAAGGCACAAGAATACTTCCAAGGGTTTGTTCATTATCCACATACCCACATTATCCACACTGAGAAATCCATCCTGTGGTTCCCTAGGAACCATGGCTCACCTTCTTCCTCTGCTCTGGCAAAATGGCTGACCAAGGGCCTTTTTACACATGTATCAGCAAGCCAAAGCCGGCCCGAGATATTTTGCTGCCTGAGGCGAAGAACCAGATGGCGCCCCTCCCATTCCATGGACAAAAGCTGACTCGACTGACGGTTAACGCTTTCTTCAACACTGGTGATGGGGCAGCATTGTCCGCCACACCAGAAGGCAGCAGGCTAGCCCGGGGGTGCAGGGCAGGCTCTGTGGCACACAGCTCTCTCCTCCAACACCTTGCTGCTGCCGCTCAGCATCTGAGGCAACTGCCTTGCTCTGCCTAATGCTAGGGCCAGCCCTACAGCAAGCCCGGGGAGCTGCAACCAATCCTGACCCTCTGGCTGACGTACCTCCATGATTCACCTTTTCCAATGTGTCTCAATCATGTTCCCTTTTTACGGTTTTAGGTGTACACCTAGGAAATATACAGTAATGTGTGAGTTGGCCCCTAGTGCAGGAGTGCACAACCTCTTTCAGCCCAAGGGCCAAGCTCTTGGGGGCCGCATTCCAGGGGTGGGCGGGGCCAAAGGCATAAGGGGGCAGAGCCAAAAAAAACATACCAGCTTATTTTAGCTTCAAACTCCTACTGCCAGTAACTACACCATAGGAGATGCGCTTTGATCTTTCAAATGGGGGGGGGGTGGCACAAAAGCCAGGAAACCAGCCAACGATCAGTGGCTGGGGGGGAAAGGGTAGGCTCATGGGAAGGGGGCGTGGTCTTCTGGGGATCCCCAGAGGGCTGGATTTGGACCTGGGGCCTGGAGCTCCGCGGTCCTGCCCTAGTACCTCAGCTGTGGCAAGCAGGTGTTGTTAGACCTGAATAGAGAGTGCTGTGGAGGCAAGGATGGCTAAGCGCTCAAATGGCCACCATTGGTGGGCTCATGGTGATGCTCCCTTCTCCGGGCAGTAGTCCTGGGGCGAGGAAATTTAGTCCTTTGCTCTGGAAACTGACGCCCTTGTGAAAGAGCAGGTTCCTTAGCAAAGCTGGTCCCATCTACCGGCAAGGACGGCCTTATTATAGAGCAGCCTTCCCTAACCTGGCACCCTCCAGATGTGTTGGACTGCAACTCCCATCATTCTCAGCCAGCAAGGCCATTGGCCATGCTGGCTGGGAATGATGGGAGTTGCAGTTCAACACATCTGGAGGGCGCCAGGTTGGGGAAGACTGTTATAAGATGTGCTCAGGCATTGCAAGACATGGAAAACCATTTGCATTGACATAACATCCATGTTACATTCAAAAATAAAAGTGAGGGGGATATGTAATATTTAAGTGTGAAGTATGAGCATTTCTACACGAGGCTTTTATTGCACGCTCATGATTGGTCACGCACAGAAGTTTGCGGGTCCTTTACACGATGTCGTCAACCTCTAGGGCGTGTCCTGCACTTTCTGACCTTTATCCGAGTTTTTAAAAGTTCAGGGATAATGCAGTAAAAAATGTAATTCCACTTCAATGGCTATGTGAAATTGCAGAGTTCCACTATATCACAGCACCATGTAGTGGCTGTATAATGAAACACATATTATTTTTATTTATATTTATTTATTGCATTTATATCCCACCTTTTTTCCTCTTCCAAGGAATCCAAGGACGCTTACATTATCCTCCTCCTCTCCATTTTATCCTCACAACAACAACCCTGTGAGGTGGGTTGGGCTGAGAGTCTGTGACTGGCCCAAAGTCACCCAGGGAGCTTCCATGGCTGAGTGGGGACTAGAAGCTGGATCTCCCGGCTCCCAGTCCAACATGTAGAACTTGCAGTTGAAGGAACTCCTGGAAAAAAAGCTCATGTCAGCCTATGTACGGAGCCGATCTTTTTAAACATAGAAAGGGTGGCAGAGCAGCTTTTAAACTAAACCTTGGGGGAAAGCGGACAGGAGCAGGGAAGCATCCAGTTTGGGTTAAATCATCCCAAAGGGATGAAGATGAAAATGTTTCTGATTGCCCAAATGTAGAAGGCGAGGAAATAGGCCAGGAGTACAAGGTAGAACATAATAGCCAATCAAAGAGGCCAAAGTCCCAAAGCAAAACATGCACACGCCAGAGGCATCTGAGGAGGGACACCGTATATAGTTGTTTCTATGCAAATGCTGGAAGCCTCTGAGCCAAAATGGGAGAGTTGGAGTTCTTGGTTTTAAAGGAGAACCTGGATATAGTGGGCATTACAGAAACCTAGTGGAGCAGAGAGAACCATTGGGATACGGTCGTCTCTGGATATAAATTCTACAGGAAGGGCAGAGAAGGGCGTACTGGGGGAGGTGTTGCACTGTACGTCAAAGAGGGCATCATGTCGAGCAGACTAGAACACCTAAAAAGGGTAGGCTGTTCCACAGAAGCGCTGTGGGTGACAATACCAGGGTCCAAAGTCATTTAGTGCTAGCAGCGTGCTATTGTCCCCCAAACCAGAATGCTCAGGGTGACCTTGAGATGGGAAATGAAATCAGGGAGGCCTCCAAACAAGGAAATGTTGTAATCATGGGCAACTTCAATTACCCCCACATTAACTGGGTGTTCCACATATTCCAGCTATGACAAAGAGGTTAAATTTCTCGATGCCCTAAACCACTGGTCTCCAAAGTGGGGTGCACGCATCCCAGGGGGTGCGCAAGGCGATCCACTGGAGTGCACAAGCCACCTGATAACTGAGCCGCCTCCTGCTACCCTGTTGAGCTGCCATTGTGTGCGATGATGGCGGCGGCCGAAGGATGGGACAAGAGCCGAGAGGGAAGCTCCAGGGCATTTCTCTCTTGGCTCCAGTCCTATCCAGCTGTGTCAGCTCTGACAGCCATTCAAAACCAAGTATCGAAATAAACTGAACTTAGGACCAGACCTTTGAATTGCTGTATCACAAAGTGTTAAACCAAGATTTTCAAAAATAGTGAAGCATCTTCAATCACATTGCTTCCACTACAAATATCATTTATATATATATATATATATATATATATATATATATATATATTGAGGGCAAAAAGGTTTATTGTACCGTTAATACATTAAATAAAATAAAAATTATTTTAAAAATATTGCTTATTTCATCTTTATCTCATCCTTTTTTAATTTCTATTTTTGTGTATGTTTCATAATGGACATAATATATTAGTACAGTAGTACATATATCTCCTTTGTAAATAAATATACATATATTGGGGGTGCATGTTCAAAATATTTTCACTGATAAGGCTGCATGATCAAAACAGTTTGGAGACTAATGCCCTAAACAATTGTACCCTAGAACAGTTGGGCATGGAACCAACCAGAGGGGAGGCGACCCTGGATTTAATCCTAAGTGGTCCTAATCGCCCAGGACCTGGTACGAGATGTAAATGTTGCTGAACCAATTGGAAACAGTAATCATAGTGCTATCAGATTTAACATATATTTAAGTGGAAAATTGCCCAGGAGGTCCAAACACAGTCATATTTGACTTCAAAAGAGGAAACTTCTCTAAAATGGGGGAACTGGTGAAAAGGAAGTTACAAGGGGGAGTCAAAGGATTAAATCCCTTCAGAATGCTTGGAGATTACTCAAAACCACAATTATAGAAGCTCAGCTAAAATGTATACCACAGGCTAGGAAGGCAGCACCAAGTCCAAGAGGTCGCCAGCATGGTTTACGAGCACCGTTAAGGGAGCTATTAGAGCAAAGAGGGCTTCCTTCAGAAAATGGAAGTCTTGCTCAAGTGAGGAAAACAAAAGGGAGCACAAGCTGGCACAAAGGCAATGCAAACAGACAATAAGAGGTGGAGAAAAGCAGTTTGAAGAGCATATTGCTAAAAACATCAAGGTCAACAATAAAGAATTGTTTAAATATATCTAGGGATGTTGGAGAAATCTGCCATGGACTCCAGTGAGGCCGGATTCTAAAGACTACCCCCCCTGCCACCCCCTGAAATCCCCCCTGGAACAGACCTACCTGGCGGCGGTGGCAGCAGCAGCTCCGGCAGCGGCTCCGGGTCATCTTCCGGCCTTTGCCGGGCTGCTGCAGCCACAAATGGTGGCCATCATAGCAGCCGCTACTTGCGTCCCTGCCAAGCCATGATAGGCTACGTAAGTATCTACGTAGCCTATCACGGCAAAAGGCAGGGACGCAAATGGCATAGCGGCCACCATTTGCATCCTTGCCTTTTGCCATGATAGGCTACGTAGATACTTACGTAGCCTATCACAGCTTGGCAGGGATGCAAATGGTGGCTGGTGTAGCAGCTGCCATTTGCAGCCGCAGCCTAGCTGTGGCTGGAAGTCCAGCTGTGGTCAGCCCCGGCCAGCAGCTCTGTGGCGTTGCCGTGGAGCAGAGCTGGCCAGGGAGGATTCCAGGGGGGAGGGACAGAATGCCTCCCCCCTCCCGCGGACCCCAGCGGACGGAGGTAAGTGGGGTTTCGTACATCCCTAAATATATCAGAAACAGAAAACCAGCTTGGGAGACAGTTGGACCATTGGATGACCATGGAGTTAAAGGAGTACTGAAAGAGGACAAGGAGATTGCAGAGAAGCTGAATGAATTCTTTTCATCCGTCTTCACTGCAGAAGATATAGCACAGATACCTGTGCCTGAACTGAAGTTTTCTGGAAGGGAGTCCGAGGAACTGAGGCAAATAGTGGTGACAAAAGATGAAGTTCTCAACCTTATTGATAAATTGAAAGCAAATAAATCACCGGGCCCAGGTGGTATCCATCCTAGAGTTCTCAAAGAACTCAAATATGAAATTGCTGATCTTCTAACAAAACTATGCAACATGTCCCTAAGATCAGCCTCTATACCAGAGGACTGGAAGATGGCCAAAGTAACGCCAATTTTCAAAAAGGGATCCGGGGGGACCCAGGTAATTACAGGCCAGGTAGCTTAATGTCTGTTCTGAGTAAATTGGTTGAAGGAATTATTAAAGGCAAAATTAGTAAGCATATAGAAGGACAAGCCATGCTGAAAAAGAATCAACATGGCTTCTGCAAAGGTAGGTCCTGTCTCACTAACCTTTTAGAGTCCTTTGAGAGTGTCAATAAACATGTAGACAGGGGTGGTCCGGTAGACATTGTTTACTAGGGATGTACGAATCCCTTACCTTGCCATTCATTGGGGGTCCACCGGGGGGGAGGTGATCCGTTCCTCCCCCCCCGGAATCCTTGCTGGCTGGCTCCAGTCCACAGCAATTCCACAGAGCTGCCGGCCGGCTTCGAAGGGCCAGCGATACAGCTGCCAGGGAACATGACGTACTGCGGCCACAAATGGCGTCCCAGACTCCATTTGTGGCCGCAGTACGTCCCCTTCAGCCAGCGATACGGCATGGCGACCATATCGCTGGCAATCCAAGCCAGAGGATCCGGCTGAAGAGGATTCCGTGCTGAGGCAGGGGTAAGTTGTCCATTCCGCCACGGACTCTGGGGGGCCGGATTCTTTAGAATCCGGACTCATTGGAGTCGGTGGCAGAATTATCCGCCATCCCTATTGTTTACTTAGACTTCCGAAAGGGTTTTGACAAAGTCCCTCAGTCACTAAAGACTCCTGAGCAAACTTAGCAGTCATGGAATAAGAAGACAGGTCCTCTTACAGATCGGTAACTGGTTAAAGAACAGAAAGCAGAGTAGGAATAAATGGTAAATTTTCCCAATGCAGGGAAGTAAAGAGTGGGGTCCCACAGGGGTCTGTATTAGAACCAATGCTTTTCCACCTGTTCATAAATGATCTGGAATTAGGAGTGAGCAGTGAAGTGGCCAAGTTTGCGGATGACGCCAAATTATTTAGGGTAGTTAAAACAAAAAGGGACTGTGAACAGCTCCAAAAGGATCTCTCCAAACTGGGAGAATGGGCATCTAACTGGCAAATGCAGTTCAATGTAAGCAAGTCTAAAGTGATGCAAGTTGGGGCAAAAAATCCCAACTTCAAGTACAGCCTGATGGGATCTGAGCTAGCAGTGATGGACCAGGAAAGAGATCTTGGGGTTGTGGTGGACAGCTCAATGAAGATGTCAGCCCCATGTGCAGCTGTTGTAAAAAAAAAAAAAAAAGCAAACTCCATCTTAGGCATAATTAGAAAAGGAATTGAGAATAAATCTGCCAATATTATACTGCCCTTATACAAATCTATGGTGTGACCTCACTTGGAATATTGTGTACAGTTCCGGTCACCACACCTAAAAAAAAGATATTGTATTGCTGGAAAAAGTGCTTGGAAAATGATCAAGGGGCTGGAGCATCTCCCTTGTGAGGGAAGGTTGCAACAGTTGGGATTGTTTAGCTTGGGAAAAAAGGAGGGTAAGGGGAGACATTTGACAAATGATAGAGGTGTACGAAATTATGCATGGTGTGGAGAATGTGCATAGGGAGACATTTTTCTCCCTCTCCCATAATATTAGAACCCGGGGTCATCCCATGAAGCTGATCCTCAAGATGGAATTTGCCTTTTTCATAGCAGCTGCACACTGGGTCAGTGTTCGAGGTCTCTACTACAACCTACGATTCCTCTCCTGATCAGTCATCACTGGCTAAACCCCCATCAAGAGTATGTGTGAAGGAAGGCTTCCCCCACCCCCTAATGTGCATCACTTTACACTTGTTTACATTTAATGACATTTGCCATTTTAACACCCATTCCCCCAGTTTGGATGATCCATCAATGTATGTATGTATGTATGTATTTAATTTCTACACCCCCAATAGCCGAAGCTCTCTGGGCAGTTCACAAAAATTAAAACCAAACAACACACAATAAAACAATTTAAAAAATATAGAACATTAAAACCACAATATAACAATACAACCACAATAAAACCTAGCAGCAGTGCAGGTGTTTAAAATACAGATTTAAAACAGAAAAGCTAAAAATTTAGAAAGCTAAATGTATATGTGAAATTAGGACTGTTTGCCCTTTCTACTACATCTTTTGAATCTGGTGCTTTTAAGACTGCTTCCAGATGGAGGAGCACCCCAGTTGCTGGAGAACATGGGCAGGGGGGTGCTGTTGCATGGGCAGAGGGATGCTGTTGCACACATGTCCTGCTTATGGGTTTCCTGTGCACAGCTGGTTGGCCACCATGTGAACAAAATGCTGTTCTAGATGGCCCCTTGGCCTCATCCAGCAGGGCTCTTCTGACGTTCTCAGGCACTGTGCAGCTATTCTGTCTTTTGTCTCCTAAAAGGATTTTTTTCTGATAAGAAAAAAGACGAAAGCATTGAAATAACACAGGAAGGTTACAAGTGGAAGGCAATATCATCTGCACCCCCTCTAAAATCCCATGAATGAGGCAGAGTGATTGCATGATAAAAGCCTTATCTGGAAGCCCCTTTAGTGTGTGACAAAAAGAGTGAATGGGGAAACTGGCAATTATACAAATGGCTCTGTTTGTTCATCACTCGCTTTTCTACTCGCCCGCAAGGCAACAGGCAACAATAAAGTGTTGCAAATAAACAAGCCGCTCTCATTTTGCTCTGCAATCCAGCCTCCGGCTCATCTTCCCCACAGCCCCTGTCCTCCAGAGCTCTTTCCCGTAACTCTGCCAGCATCCATTTTGAGGGGTGGTGTGCCAGCGATCCCCTTGCTCGATGCAGCGTTCTCAAATTACAGCCTTGAGCTCGGACAGGGGCCTGGGAGCCCCACTTGACAGGCTGCTGTGTTCCGGAACCTTGTAACTATCTTTGGCTGCAGCAGTCTTGCAAGGCAACTGCAGAACCGCCCCGCAGTCCCTAGTTGGAATGGCTCTCTCCCCGTGCCAGGGTTAAATTAACTTCTCTTGGGCCCCACCTCATCCTGAAGAGATGCTGAAGGGATACCCCCTGCGTCCATTTGGAAATGGTTTGTTCTTTAACAGGGCCAGAGTCCTCTGTATTTTTCTATAGGGCTATTTATATTTCTTAGGAACTTGAATATCTGAGGTTTCAACTCCCCAATGCTACGGTGACAACACTAAGCCAGGATTTAGCGCTAGGTGGATGAGCCTCTGTGAGTCCAAGCAAAGCTTCTCCCTGCCCCATTCCTCTGCTCCCTCAGGGAGCTGGGGGGAGACCTAACCAAGGTTCTGTCTCAGTTTATACTATTCCTGGCTTGTCATCACATACAATCCTGGAATCCTGATTTAAAAGTAACTCCAGTCAATTGCTAAACAAACCAGCTACAAACCCTGGATTGTTTCACTGACCTGTTTAACAAACCAGAGTTTGTCTTAAACCACAAGTCCTGATACATACATAACAACAAGCCAAGAACCACAGAAACCATAGAGGGGAGGGGGCGCCAGCCCAAGGATTTGCTCAGGCTCACAGAGGCTCATCTCCATAGCACTAAATCCTGGTTTAGTGTTATATGCAAACCCAGCCAGTGTGATCTTCATTTCCTTCTTGAATGTCTCTTTCTCTCTCAGACACAGCTTGCAAAACTGTCCTGCTGTTGCCAAGCTATAACCTGCTAGTGCAGAAATGAATGCAAAACTCTCTAAATTCATTTTTAAAAATAAAAGCTTTCCATTTTTGCTTTTCTGGCTTTGAGCAATATTGTAATGAGCTAAAGGTTAAGGCTTATCCAATCATTATCATTACCGTTAAACTATTATTGTTATTCTTGGTACAACAATAATGTTATATATCGACTTCCTAAATGTCCACTTCCCCCTGCTAAAAATCCTAACTCCAGCAATATAGGAATGTAAGGGAAGAGGCACAAATTCAAATTAGGAGAGCTGGTCTGATCATTTTTCTGCAGTAGATGTTTTTCGAACCAGCATTTCAAGCTCAGGAATGTGCAAGCCTTGTTCACAAAATGTGCTTGCATTCCGGGGTGCAAACAAGGCACCTTCTGGTCACAAATGAACCAAAATGAAATTCTCACACAACTCTGCCTCAGACTGCAGCGGGAGGGGCCATTTTACGTTTGGATGTTCTGTCGTAGCAAAGAGAACTTCCTGCATAGTTAACTAGCATGCTGGGGTCGACAGCTTTAGCCTAGTTTTTCCCTGACATGCTAGTTTTGAGTGTTCAGAGAGGTCATATTTTTGTTTGTTTTAATTATGCAGGCTAGCTGTTCTGTGTTTTATATGTGTGTTCTTTTGTTCCTTTGTTTGTTTTTAATATGGGGGAGCATTCAGACCCACAGGCTGGGGTGATCAAATCCAGAAATGCTTTTCCTTTCAGTTGTTCTGGCCATTGATTTATTTTGGTTGACTATGGGGATCTATCCCAACTTAAAGTCCCAGGTAGGTAACAAAAGCAAAACTAAGTAAAATGCCATTAAATCACCGAGAAGTCTCCCACTTTTCCTGACTTGACCCTAAGCACCCTCCAAGGGAGGAGACAAGCTCAGGGTTAGTCTGCATGTGAGGGGACTTCCATTGTTTGGGAGGGGAGCCAGAGAGATGCCTTTCTTTGCCCCCACCCCACCCCCAGTTTGCTGTCCTTGACACGGGGGGTATCAAGAAGACACACTGGGTGGGTCTCAGATGGTAACAGACACACTGAGATGGTCTCTAGGCCATGGAGACCCAAAGAGCTTTTTCATCCTTGAGACCACCAAATGGAGCAGCACAGGAAGCAAAGGGGAAGTCAAACATACACTCTAGCTTTGCCTTCACAATACAGACTGATTGAAGCACAAACAGATTTAACTCAAACTTATGCAAAGAAATTGCCCCTATCCACAGGCCAAGGTTTCCTCTCCTTTGTTCTTCTGCTGGCAACGCAGCTCCAAGACCTTTGCCTATCTTTCTGTCCCGCAAAGCCCCAGCTCTGAATTTACCCCCAAACTCTTTAATTGCTAGCTACACATCCTTTGGAGCGCTGAGCTTCGTGTGAGATATGCCACTCTTTCAACCTGTTTGATGAGTCCGAGACCTCGGGATCAACAGGAGAGCATCGGAGAAGACAGTGAGGAGATAGAAAAAGAACAGCTTGCGATCAAAGCCCCTGTTACAGCTTCCATCCTTCACAGTGACAGTAATTTTAGGCAGAACAAATAGAGCGATCATTTTTCCCTGATAGGAGAACAAGGGGGGAAAGAATGGGTATCTAAGGGCACTGGGGAAAGGAGGAGGAAGAGGCAGTCGGGAAGGGAGGGAGCACCAGAGAGGATCTCTGCCTAGTCTTTGAGTGCATGGTAGTCCTGGATGCTCTGCAGCCTCGTCTGCGCTCACTGCCAGGACTCGCCAGATCTGCCAGCTAATTACAGCAATAATTCATGCGCTAATCACCAGCAAATGCATGAATGAAGCATCAAAAGGCAAAGCAACGCCGTCTCCCATTAACAAAGCATCTGTCGGACTCCCAAAAAAAGGACGGTGATGTATGGCCTATTGGAGAACCAGAGAGCTAAGTGGACAGGGTGCTGCTTCATCTCTCAGAGGCAGGGCCAAATTAAAGCAAGCAACAGTGGGGAGGGGACATGGCAGGAGTCGTGGGATAACACATTTCGAAAGGGCCCTTGGGGGATCATGAGAACCAACACACACAAAGAGGAATCCTGCCTAAAGCATCTTTCTGAGGCAAGGAGAACCTGCGAAATGGAGGACAGATATTGGTCCAGAAATGAGGGTAAAAGACCCTGCATCAAACAACCCAGTCAAGGGGCAGTTCACACGTGTGCTGTTCCTCATGTCCCTGGATCCCTTGACGCTGGGCAAGCAAGCAGGCAAACTGAAGGCTTGGAAGCTGAATGAAAAGAGGCAGGCAGAGCATGGAGCCTGAGGGACAGGTATCTGGAGCAGGCAGAGGTATGAGGGAAAGGGAAGCATGGAGAAAGACCACAGGGTAGAGGGAACAGGGCAGGATAGTGCTGTTGGAAGGAACAGAGAGCCAGGGTGGTGTAGTGGTGGGAGTGTTGGACTGGGAGCTGGGAGATCCAGGTTCTAGTCCCCACTCAGCCATGGAAACTCACTGGGTGACTTTGGGCCAGTCACAGACTCTCAGCCCAACCTACCTTACAGGGTTGTTGTTGTGAGGATAAAATGGAGAGGAGGAGGATAATGTAAGCTGCCTTGGGTTCCTTGCAAGAGGGGGAAAAAAGGCAGGATATATATAAATGCAATTAATCAATCAACAGTGGACTGGCTAATATGCTGGTGGCCATCCCTTTTTGGCCATGAGGCCACAAAATCCACCGTATCAGATACGGTGCACTTTATATGCAGCCCCATAGACCCTGGTGTGGTGTCGCCCCACATCTACTGGCCAGGGGAAGAGCACAGAGTGGGAGAAACAGAGAGGAAAGTGGGTCTGCAACTATGTCAACCTTCCCCAACCTGCTGCCCTCCAGATGTGTTGGACCAAAACTCCCAGAATCTCCAAGCCAGCAGCTAGAGTAGTATACTAGTAGAGACTCCCTCCCTCCCTCCCTCATTTGCATCCGAAAGGGTGGGGTTCTTGTGGGGTAGCATTAAACTATGAGGTGTGTAGGCTGACTTCCTTCCTGTCTGTGGGCAGTGCCCCTTCCCACAAAAGTACACAGCACCCAAAGATGAATGCTAAAGCCGAGCTTTTATTAAGGGTATTGACTGCAGGCGAGATCAGCACGGGATCAGCGCATGAGCTCGTAATCGTAGCCTGTGAGGAAAGTGCCCCTGGTTGGTGGGTGTGTGGACCACTGCAGCCAACTGCTGTCATCAGGCTGGTAGCCAGGCACGGGATTAAAGCTGTGCTGGTCGGCCGGCAGGACTTGCCACGTGATGGGGTAGGTGTCCGTCATGTGGGCCTCTTGGGCGAGATAGGTGTCGATGGTGCAGTCGGAGACGCTGCGTCCACATCCACAAGCATGGTGCTGGTGCCAACCACAGTGGGCTGCAGTGAAAACAAGGGGTTTAAGGAAAACATGGGGTGGGGGGTTGTGGCTGATATTGCATGTGCTGATGCTCTTCAGTGTAAGGCGTCCTGGTCCAGATGGGCCCAGCGTAGCAGATGGGCTGGTTGCTCCAGGCCACCATGCATGCGGTCATGCTGGGGTACTCGCTGGAGGTGTCGACGGTGGTCTTTAAGGCGACCCCGGGCATGGAGTTGCCTGCCCCGATGGCCTGCAGGTTGAAGTGGTGCATGGGCGTGCCATTGTCCCCCCTAGTGATCCTTGTAGAAGTTCTGCTGGGACACTATGTCACAGCCCTGGTGACCCATGTATAGGTGTGCTCCAGCCCCCTGTGACTGGGGTAGGCGATGGAGCACTTGCAGGCACCAATGCGCCTTCGGACACCTTTCTGAGCACCTGCCGAGGCGCGCTCCCCTTTCCACTTAAAAGAAATAAAGTAACAAAGTTTCTTACTGGCAGCTGGGTTCACTTCAAAGCAAAGTGGGGGACTCTAATCTTCTTTTCCCACGAATTGCCTCTGGGCCACACATGGGGCTGAGTGATGTTCTTAGGAAATGAAGATGGAAGGTGGCTGCAGGCCAATGCTTTCCTCTGCAGTGTGCCCATTTTGTAGTGGTGCCCAGGAGAGTTTCTCAAATGACCAAATGTGCCCATGGGCCCCAAAAGGTTGCCTAGTGGTGCCCTACTGCTGGTTCCACTTGAGGCACCCTCTCTTAAGAACACAAGGACATCAGAAGGGTCCTGCTAGATCAGACCAAGGATCCATCTAGGCTAGCATTCTGTCCACACAGTGGCCAACCAGTCATGACCAGGAACCCAGAAGCAGGGCATGAGCACAACAGCACCCTCCCGCCCATGTTCCCCAGCAACTGGCGTACATAGGCAGTCTGCCTCTGATAGTGGAGGTAGCACATAGCCATAAGGACTAGTAGCCGTTGACAGACTTCTCCTCCATAAATGTGTCTAACTAGGGGTGTACGAATTACTTACCACGTTCCGGTCCGGGGCATCCGCCGGGGCGGGGGGGGAGGCGATCCGTCCCTCCCCCCAGAATCCTCCCTGGCCAGCTCCGCTCTGCAGCGAGTCCGCGGAGCCACTGGCCGGGCCCACCCGCAGCCAGACTTCCATCCGCCGCTGGGCTGCGGCCGCACACGGCAGCCACCGAAGCGGCCGCCATGTGCATCCCTGCATTAGCCGTGATAGGCTACATATATATTTATGTAGCCTATCCAGGCAAAAGGCAGGGACGCAAATGGCATAGCAGCCGCCATTTGCATCCCTGCTCTTTGCCATGGTAGGCTATGTAAATACTTACATAGCCTATCACGGCTAACGCAGGGACGCAAATGGCGGCCACAGACTGGGGCAGCCATTCACGGCTGCAGACCGGGGGCAGCGGACAGACTGGATGGCCAATCCCAGGTAGGGTCCATCCCGGGACAATTTTGCGGGGTGGCAGGGGGGATTGCTCCGTTCCGCCACGGACTCCAGGGGGGTGGATTCTAAAGAATCTCATCTCACTGGAGTCCGTGGCGGAATTCTCTAACATCCCTATGTCTAACTCCCTTTTAAAGCCATCCAAACTGGTGGCCATCACTAAGTCTTGTGGTAGCAAATTCCATAGTTCGACTATGTGCTGTGTGAAGAAGTTGCCATCACTTGGCTGCCCATGTGGGAGTAGAAAGGGGTACTGTGACTGTGAGCCAGCAAGGCAGGGAGTCCACATCACTTGCTTGAACCCCAGTAACATTTGTAAGAACCATCATGGGGGGTGCAACCCAGAATTCCCAAGTGTCAACTCCAGTGACAAGCAAAACAGTACAACTGCGGAGAAACTGGGTGGGGGGGGGGGGATGTGTGTCTGTTTTTCACAAAGGCAAGGAGGGAGACTGTCCCTCTCGGCATGGAAGGGGGCTTTGGGGATACCTGCCTGCAAGCACAGCTTGTCACGGTGGTTGTTTCCAGCAAGGCCCCGTTTGTACCGCAAACTGCAGGCAGCCTTGCTGCAGAAGGGGAGGCGGGGTGGGTGGGTGGGGCTGTCAATCACATCCCTTTCCCACCCCCACACCCCAGTGCCTCCATTTCTAGTGGCTTGGCATTTTGAGCATGACAAGCCGCAAAAACGTTTTAACAGGAAGTCATTTAAAAATCCCCCAAGATTCCTGGCATACAATTGCTTTCTTTTTCTTTTCTTTCTTTCTTCTTTTTTTTAAGCAGCACCCATCTCATAAATATGCATTTTCCTGGGTTTCTCTTTCTCCCCTTTCCTCCCCTCGTTCCCAGCAAATCTATTCTTGTTTTCAACAACAACGGGAGACCACGGTTAGCATTTAGGAGTACATAATTTATCACTAAAACTGTAATTTATAATGTATGCAACAGGGATGTAATAGTTGTAATGAAAACCTGGAATTGGGTGATAGATGGAGGAGGGATGTGTGTTTAAAGTGCATCTTGTTTATATTCTTGTAAGCCTGTAGCCAAAAGGAGAACACAATTTTATGAATAGAAGTACCTTTGTATTCTCAATTACTTCTTTGCTCACATGCTTCTCTCACATTGCTGTTCTCGCCTCGAGTGCACTGACAAAACCAAGGAAGAGAAACCTACTGATTTCGCTTTCGGTGTGTTAACAACCACAAGACACCCACCCAGGTGGATGGTTCAGTTGGGGACAAACAGCGAGACAAGGAAGGGTGCTCTTCAGTAAGCTGAGGGTGACCTCTACACGTGCAAAACCAGTATAGGATCGTGCGAGTGACGAGCGAGCTTGGCCCCACCACCAATTCCACTCAGAACAGCTTCAGCTAAAGCAATATAACAGATAGCGTGATGGGGCTAACGGGGCTCCCTGCAACCCTCCTCTGCTACCGACCCCCTCGAGTCTCACAACCACCCCTTGCCTTTTCCCAATATTTACCAGATGGTGTTAGTGGCAATAGGGGTGAGGGGGTATCACAAGGACGGCTAGTGCAGGGGGTGTCCGTTATGCCTGAGAATGCCACAGTGGCAACATTCCAGTTGGCAGGACCCCTGGGAAATGTCATTTACTACTTCAGAGTCCTGGTAAACTATGTTTCCCAGTGGACTTGGCACTTCGGATGCTCCTGCTGGAGCATTCTCAGGCATTGTGGAGGTGCTGGCACCACCCCTCCTTGTCACCACTGCCACCAGGTAAGTTTGCATGTGAAAGAAAGCGAGCTTCGGCTATGGGACGGTATAGAAATATAATAAATGAAATGAAATGAAATGGGAGGAGCGTGGGTGCTGAGACTCAGTCCATTATGAGCCAGGCCCAGATTCGGGCTGTTTGTAATGGGCCAAGAGTTCTGGACTCAGGGAGTTCTTTTCTCAACCACATACACATTTTGCACACACATGTACACAATACAAGTGCCTAATTCCAAAATGGATGGCCATCACTACATATTGCAAAGCATTTGGCTGTCTTGATTTTTCTGGATGGGTCCCTCACTATGCTTGTGCCTACCTGCCAATTGGGTGAGTAAGGACTTGACAGAATAATGTAATGGTTCTTGTGAAGGAACAGAACTGCCTTTCCTTTTTCTTGTACATTGCTTGGCTATTATGGGGTTAATTTCCTCTCTGCTTGTGTGCTGAACCAAAAGGTCAAAGGTTCAGGCCTGAAATGTAGGCCACATAAAGGGAGTGGGCAGGGGATTGAACAGATGACTAGGGAGATAGGGAGCTTGCAGAAGGGTTTTGTTTACATTGTGGCTGGAAGGGTCTGTAATTTTGCAAGACAGATTTCAATTCTGCAAAATGCAGAGGCTTTGCAAAAATGTGTGCAGAGTTCAGCAGAAGGAATTTAGGGCAAAGGTGAGCCCTCCCGATTGGTCAGATACAACAGCAGAGGCTGGCTTTAATACATTAAAGGTTGAGACAAAAAGGCAGTTTTTAGAAGAAGGAAGGTTACATTGAGGAAGGTTGAGAGGCTGGAAGAAAAGAAAAAAAGATCAAGAAGGAAAGGTGCTTGGAAAGCTGAGAACTGTGATGGTAAGATATTGCTGGGAAGAACTTGGAAAATAGGGACACAGTCTGATTAGGTTTAGTTGGATGCTTTTCCCCTCTTTATTTTCTTACCTTTTTGCTCTTATGGTGCTGTTGTCTGTACATGTTTTCTAACAATTCAGTTGTTATCACTTTTTCCCAATAATAATACTTTCTCAGGAAACTGTTACAAAGTTGTTTTTTAAACTTTTTCTTGTTGGGTTACGCACCCCACACCTAAAAGTATTTACAAGAGACACAGAGGATTCTAAGGCTGTTTGGTGGGGGAAGTCAGGGAAAATAAAGAATTCCACTGGGTGGCAGTGGAAATGTCATTGGAAGGGAAGGACAAGCAGGAATTGGGCCCTTTAATTGGCCTAGTCTCCCTTCCACACATGGCTCAGGGTGTAGCTGGTCCTGTTACCATCCTTAATGTTTGAAAAGAAAACTCTCCAGCCTGTGGAATGTCACCACCCCCAGTAAGCAGAGGTGCGGTGAGTTTGCAGAGATGGACAAGAGTTGTGAATGTAGTTCAGCCTTCCCCAAACTGGTGCCCTCCAAATGTGTTGGACTACAACTTCCAGAATCCTCCAGCCCGACACGCTGGAAGCTGTAGTCCAACACATCTGGAAAGCACCATGTGAGGAAAGCGGATGTGGTTGTACTGGAGCTGCAAGGGCTCTACCCTCGGACTCTTTGGAGAGGTCATTCAGGGTCTGTGGCTGTGATGCCTGCTTCGGGAGCCTACTCCCTTGTGCTGGGCTCTCCTTATATATTTGTGCATAAAGCGATATTACAGAGACACTGTCAGCTTCCAGGACTCGAGGAAACAGACCATGAAAGAGGTGCAACCTTGGACATTTCTCCCACCCAGGCATATGGGTTGAGAGGTGTCTTTTTTTCTTTTTTGTTAACAGTATGAAAGTCTAGATTCAGAATGTGCAGACCAAGGCACCCTGGGTGAAAAGGAAACTAACAAAAAAGATGTTGAAAGAAACTCAAGTATTGTTCAGGCTGTTATAGCAGTGCCAGAAAGCACCAACTAAGGCACTCTGTTCCTTAGGCCAAATGGCAATTTGCATGCTATTACCCATCATTCCCTTTGATTGCCTCTGACTGGAGAGAACTTTCTAAGCGGCAAGGTCTCGGAGACAAAGGCGGTGCTTGCTGCCACAGGAACTGGCGGAGGAGGGGAGTGACTCGATGGATGCCTCCTGGGATATCTGCATTATCTCCACCCATTCCCAAACTATTTTGCACCTTTCCAAGCTTGAGCATCAAGTCCCCATGAGCAGAAAAAGAACAATGTTTTTTCCATACTTTTTCATTACGAGATCCCTGGGGCTGCAACCCTGTGCACCCTTCTATCCTGCCCTGACTGGAGGAGTCCTCCTCAGAGGAAGAGTAGAGGCCCCAGAAGCCCAGGACACCCCAGACCAGGGACTGCCACCGGCCCCACAGGAGCCTGAACCCTCGGGGGAAGTGGCTGCTGGGCCATCCCTGTCAGGAGAGAGGGGCTCTGCCTCTGAGGCTCTCCCTGATCCCTGGGAGTGCCCTTGCCTCAAGTGAAGGCTAGCAGGGCTCCTCTGCGAAGGAGTGCTTGCCTCCAGAAGAGGTCTTCTTGGGAGAAAGGGACTTCTTGGGAGTAGACTCTGGGAAGGGAGCTCTGACTGCCACAGCTGAGCTCTGGGTGGGGTCTGGCTGGCTTTGGGCTTAAATGGAAGCTGGAAGCCCAGCCAGCATTGGGACAACTTGGTCCTTCCAGCCTCTGCTGTGCGTCTCGCCTCCTGCATTGTGCCCTGTGTCTGATGCTCTGTTTCTTGACCTTTTGGACTGCTCAGCACACCTGCTGCTGGACTGCATGATGTACCTCGGTGCTTTACTGGGTTTGACCTCTTGCGTGTGATCTTGACTACTCCTGCTGCTGCCTGGTCCTGCCTGCCTGCCTGCCTGCTTGTGTTCTGAGCTCTGCCTGGATTTTGGCCCCTCCCGCCTTAGCTTAAAACTCTTTGGGCTGAAGCCTGTGTGCTTGACCCTTTGCTGGCCAACTTGACTGCTCTGTGGCCTCGCTCCCTGTACTAGCTTGCAAACAGCCCAGACTTGCTCTGGAGCAGGACACCTTCCTTGGAAGTAAGCCATGCTGAACACAGTGAGACTTACTTCTGAGTAAGTGTACATAGGATCAGGCAGTAGATCTATTGTTTCCGGTGGTGTCTCTTGCTTTGCACTATATTGTATTTTCTTCTTTAAAATACTTTATTGTCTTTTATATTTTTAACTCTTCTGTGGTATTTTAGTTTTTTAACTGTAATCTGCTCAGAGAACATTTGTTATTGGGCCAATTGGAAATGTAGTAAATAAATTGGTTGATTTATTGCAGTGCTTTATTTGAGAGGGGGGCCGTGGCAGTGGCATCAGCTGGTCTGCTTTGCCTATAATACTGGAAACCACAAATAAGTTCCTTTGCATACGTGTTAGTAGTAAGATCTCTGAAGTAGCTTCAAAACACAGGGTTGTTCTCATACGTGAAGAAGCCCTGAGGTGTGTATAGAATCATAGAATAGTAGGGTTGGAAGGGGCCTACGAGGCCATCGAGTCCAACCCCCAAGACCAAAACCTGAACCTTGAATTGTGGCCCCAAGACAAAGAGGGAGTGAGCCAGTGCACATATCGATAGAGAACTGGTGGAACGTGTTCCTGGTTATTGACTGCTGGCACTGGCGAAATAACTACTGGAATGCGTTCCCCCGCCGGTTATTGACTGGTGGGACGCATTAGCAGAATACTAGCAGAATGCATTCCTGGTTATTGATGTCCACTGGAACTGCAACATTCTGCACTAGCTAAACCAGCCTTCCCAAACCTGGTGTTGGACTGGAACCAGGGGCAGTCCAAGACCAGTTGCTGCCTGAGGCGAAGGACAAGAGGCTCCCCCTTCCATTCCATGTACAAAAGTCAACTAAACTGGCAGTTGGATCTTCCTTCATCATTGGTGATGGGACAACATCTTCCACTGCACCTGAAGGCAGCTGGCTAGCTTAAGAAACACACAGCAGTCCACATGTCCCACAGTTCTCTCCTCCACCACCTTGCTGCTGCCTCCCAGCATCTGCTGCCTGAGACAACTGCTTTGCTCTGCCTAAGGGCAGGGCCAGCCCTGATTGCAACTCCCATGATTCCTAGCCAGCATGACCAACGGCAGTCCAACACATCTGCAGGGCACCAGGTTGGGAAAGGCTGAGCTAAAGTGGCTGAGCAACCTGCAAGAGCAGGTCCAGAGAAAGTGTATTGGAGTACTCCAATGTCAAGCTTATGTGGTTATAGAAGCACAGTTTGGGGGTAATCCAAATGTACGGAGTGGGAGCAGGACCACTCATATCTGATCTCCATGCTTTGTGCATGGGATATACGTGTCCCAGATGTGTGTCAGAAGATTGTCTCCATGCCATCTTAAAAAGCAGCATCCCCAGTCATGTGGGCAAAAGCCTGTGAATGTACATTTGCCTGTGGGGGGTTCAGGGGACATTACGCTGAGCGTGTAATGATTGGGTACTTGCACTCACACTCAACACACACATTCAGATGATGCCTGAAAGGGGCTAGAGGAAAGCAAGCATCCATACCAGGCCTCCCTCAGCCTGGTGCATTGGCCACGTTGGCTGGGGGTGATGGGTGTTGTAGTGCAACACACCGGGAGGGGACCAGGTTGGCAAAGGCTGCTATACCAGATGCCCTTGGAGTGTGCTGTGACAATTTGCAGATGATTCCACCTTGTAGAACGACAGGCCCCATCACCTCTGCTGTTCTCAAGATAGCCCTGAAGAAATCAGACCACATGTTGTTATTCTTTGGGAATACATTGCCAGCTCACTGTACCTACACTCCAAGTATTGTCACAAGCAGTTACAAACTAGGTGTGCATGCCAGTCACAGGTAGCCATGCTTAATAAGACAGGTGCATGCGTGTTTTGCATTGATAACAGCTCTTTTCTTTTTTAAGAGCTAATTGCAAGGAATTGTCTTAAAATATGCTGCTTTCTGCAAGAGAACGCCTCCTACATTTTGCTGAGAAGTTTGCCTCCCCTCCAGCTGAAATCTTTGTGTGTCTCCCCCACTCCCCCCAAACCAACTGAAATCTGAAACAACACGGCTGTTGGCTAATATCTAAAAAAAATAGTTTTCTGTATGGGCTGTAAAATTAATGTTATGGAAATCAGAAATAAATTATATCCCCCATGTTTTAACCTTTCCTGCATCCCCCGAATCCAGGCATCAGTCCTAATTTTGCGGCGCTTTTCCTTGCCTTCAACTCCCGGCGCTTGCAGAAAATGCTTTGCCCCTTTGGCCTGTGGTGGTCCCACTGGCTAGCTGCCCAGAGAACCTGCCGAGGGCCCTTTCTCTTCCCCCAGACCCTTTGATCTCTCCTCCCATCATGCTCCTGGGCCCCTTAAGCAACCATCGCAAGGAAGGGTAGGGAGAGCTGGCCCCTCTGGCAACACCGACCGGGTTTCAGCATTCAGAGAGAGTTTTGTTCGCCTTTGATATATTGTAATTCAAGCAGAGACGAACCAGTCAAAACTTTCAGTTTCCAGGTACTGGAGCAGAGAATACACATATTTATAGGCAGAAGAGAAGGCTTGAAAATGGGAGCTGTCACCTAACTGACAGCATCAAAGGCCCGTGCCTGAAAGACTGAGGGGTAAGGGAGGAGCGGGGAGAGGGAAGCGAGAACGCCAGGCGGTGGAGGCTGATAGGGATGTACCGTGACAGGCTGCCTTTCATGGGACTCTGTTTGAGACTGTGGGGCATCATCTGGAGCATCATCAGAGCAGAAGGAGCTGCATTTCTTACATCCCCTTGCGGCATGTGTAGAAGCAAAAGAGGGGGACCGAGGGGAACGCGCCCGTGTACTTTTGACTTCTTGCCTCTAATTATCCAGTAGCAGGGCACTCACGAGATGGCTTTGTTTCTCATCCATACACCCCCGGAATTTTCATCGGTCTTCTTAGGCGATGTTGTGAGTCACTGCTCAACCTTCTTCCAACCAAAACAGATCACTCATATCCCTGTAACAGGCATGGATAGTTTCCTGATAGACTCTGAACCAGGCTGCTCTCCCTGCCTGTCCTACTCTAACCAAGCTGTGAGCCCAGGGGCAGGGGACCTGGCTGGCTGAAGAAGGCCCCAGAATTCTGGGAGGGAGCTTGAGCTGTGAGAAGTAAGTGGGACTTGTGTTGGGGCTCAGACCCCACTGCTGCCTTGGACTCAGTCTTTGGGGAAGTTTCCTTGTCCTTTGCCACACCTCCTATGGCAGCCATTTTCTGGTGGTGCCCAGGACAGTTTCTCAACTTGCCAAATGTGCTCAGGACTCAAGAGGGTTGCCTAACCCTGGTCTACAGCAAGCAGAGATCTTGGTGAAGTCCACAAGGTCCAGGACTGGAAGTCATAGAATCACAGAATCGTAGAATAGTAGGGTTGGAAGGGGCCTACAAGACCATCGAGTCCAACCCCCTGCTCAATGCAGGGATCCAAGTTAAAGATCCCTGACAGGTGGCTGTCCAGCTTTGTCTTGAATGCCTCCAGTGTGGGAGAGCCTACCACCTCCCTAGGTAATGGGTTCCATTGTTGTACTGTTCTAACAGTCAGGAAGTTTTTCCTGATGTTCAGCTGGAATCTGGCTTCCTGTCACTTGAGCCCATTATTCTGTGTCCTGCACTCTGACATGATGGAGAAGAGATCCTGGCCTTCCTCTCTGTGACAACCTTGCAAGTCCTTGAAGAGCGCTATCCTATCTCCCCTCAGTCTTCTCTTCTCAAGGCTAAACATACCCAGTTCTTTCAGGGCCAATCTACATTGTGCCCGCCATTGCAATGACTTCGGTGTCCTGTCGGGTTAAACGCTCTCGCATTAAAACGTGATTGCCCATTTTCCCCGTTGCAGTGCTTCATCGAATGCGCAAGCTCGGTTCACACTCGAGCATTGTGCTGTTTTCCTGCTCTTAAAGATGGAGGCTCTCATTGGAGGAGCAGAAACATTTCCCACCACGCTCACAGCACAGCTCTCGACAACCCCATGTCGTCTTCCAGCTACTGATTGCATAGCTTCCTCAGCACTCAATGTTTCCCCAGCAACAAGCAAAGGGCTGGATGTGCACGCGTTTGTCTGATCTCGGAAGCTAAGCAGGGTTGGCCCCGGTCAGTAGTTGGATGGGCGACTGCCTGGGAATCAGGCTTCCTGCATTGAGCAGGGGGTTGTTCTATCCCTTCAAATGAGACTAAGTTTTACCCCTTCCTATCCTCCACTTTGGATTTTTTATTATTATAATTAAGGCATTATCTTCGAAGAATCGTGGCTTCTCTGCAATTTTTTTTCTTTCTAATTCAGGCATGATCTTCGAAGATTTGAAGCTTCACATCTTCTATTCTTCGAAGATCATGCCTGAATTAGGAAAAAAATCGTGGAAAAGCCACGATTCTTCAAAGATAACGTCTTAATTAAAAAAAAAAAATCCAACGCGGGGGATAGAAGAGGTAAAACTTAGTCTCATTTGAAGGGATTGAACCCCCTGCTCAATGCAGGAAGCCTGATTCCCAGGCGGTCGCCCATCCAACTACTGACTGGGGCCAACCCTGCTTAGCTTCTGAGATCAGACAAGTGTGCGTACATCTAGCCCTTTGCTTGTTGCTGAGGAAACACTGAGTGCTGAGGAAGCTATGCCATCAGTAACCGGAAGACGACATGGGGCTGTCGAGAACTGTGATTGGACAGGAGGGAACTATGAACACCACCGTATATGGACAGGCAGGGGAGGAGACTACGACCAGATACGGTAGCGAAGGTGGAAAATCAGAGCACATTAAGGGGAAATACCAGGATATCAGGGTATTGAAAGCAGGAGCACGGAAGCAGGAAATTCTGGTTCCAATTCGAGGCGGGCACTGCATAGTGTGAAAGACAGGCGGTGAAACCTCATTGGAAGTGAAAAAACCCATAAGTGTCGATCAGCCCTCAGTCTCTCTTCATAGGGCTTTGTTTCCAGCCCTATGAGGAGTGAGTTTCCAAGTGAGTTTTGAGGGCTTCAGTCATAATGCTTGCCACAAGGGAGAGGTTAGCTTGACCAGCCCTCCAAGTCTTCTCTGGTTCGGATGAAAATCAGACCCAGAGAAGACCTCCCAGCTTATCTCTCAGCCACCCCCAAAACAGTTGTTGGGGGCAAAGAGCAACCCACTGCTAAAGACCCTTTGGGGAAGACCCTTGGGGGCTGTAGCCTCTTTAAATCTCCCCACTGAAATCAAAAGGAAAACTATGGGAAGTGCCTTCAGCCATGTGGGAAGAGGACAGGTGCTCAGGGCTAAGAATAGTCATTCTACAAGTATACAAGAGTCTCTGTTTTCAGTTTCACCCATGAACTATTGAAGAGAAGACAATGTAGGACTTTGTGAGGACAATGGTAAAAGAGGGCTACTGAAGGACCCTCTGATTTATGGATGGAGATGGCTCTGAACTCACACAGCAGGGAAGGAGGGAATGCAGTGAACCTGAGAAGTCAAGGGGCATTTGCTTTCCTTCTCCAGGGCTGGGCAGCCACCCCGTGGTGCAAGTGGCTTGGCCTGTCGTTCCACTAGCCAAGGCGCCCGTCTCTTTTGTCCACTCTTTCTGCTCCAATTAGCTCCCTCTCCACTTAAGCGGAGCTCACTTCCCCCAGCAAACTCCACTGCAAGCATCATTGATCAACTTGTCAAAGGTTTTCTTTTCCACTTGCTCAAGAGATCTTTTTTTCCCCCCTTCCTTTTTGGTGCAACCGGGCAGGGATGGGAGAGAAAGCCACCACAGAAGAGAGAAAAATATAATTGCTCCCTCTAAACAATGCCAAGATTCCCAGGGCTGGTGAATGATTAATTATAGCCATGATGTAAGGCGCAGGGAGAAGCGCAAGCAAATGGACTGAATGTTCCCTCTGCTCAAGCTGTGTCGCTGCAGAACCACTGCAGAAGAAAACGAGCACCGGCCCAGGAATCCGGACTTCAGCAAAGAGTCCGGACAGCAAAGGAGAAGGGGGAGTCTACACACGGGGGGCTGCACCCTCTGGCCACCCACAAAGGCAACTATTTTCAGGGGAGTCTGCCCTCACACAAATCCCCACTGATTTGAAGACAGGCAGAAGGCCTGCTAACTGGGCCCAAATCCTTGGAATTTGGGTTGGCAGCCACAAGAGGTGTTTGTTATCAGCTGTGGTGCCATGACTGTGAAATTGCCATCTACGGGGAGACTCTTGTGGCCCAAACATTGGAACCCCAAAGATATTCTAAAGTTGTAGTGAGTTTTAAAGTTGTATTGTGATTTGACTGTTTTGCTGATAATAGCTTTGTTTCATAGATGACAGGCTAGATATATGAAATTCAATCAACCCATCACTTGAACAGCACCCAAACCCCGTCAATTTGACTGAGTTTACATGATCAATTTAAGACAGGAAAACTTCACCCCATTGTGACTTTCCCCTGTTATTTGCCAGTTGTGACTTTTTTATTAAGAAAATGATAAGAATGACTTCATTGGATCGGACTGACCAGGTCTACTGAATCTAACATTCTCTTTCCAACACCACAAGGTTTTTACCCCCATCATCTGATCTTTATGGCCCCTGAGCTATCTGTGTCTTATGTCTCCAATTCCATGAGCACTAAATGACTTTGATTAAAAGGGGGAGGAAAACAAAAAACCTATTCGGTTGGTTTCAGCCACAACCTTGGCACAGTCAAACAGCCTTCTTCTTTTTATCTAAAAATCAGAGGTGAAAGTTTAAAAATCAGCTGCGAGGTTTAGGTGAAGTAATTAAAAGTGGGCTACAATTTGGGGTAATTAAAGTTCTTTAGATTCTATTTATTGATCGTCACATCACCAGCACCCTGCAGTGAGTACAAAATTCATTTTCTCAGCATTTCATTTAATAAAACCTGCCAGGTCCGGGGGCTGTGAGCATAAATTTCAAGTTGAAACTTGCAACTGAAAGTTGCAGGGAGGGGGGTAGAAGAAGAGAGAATGTGGGGCTGGCTGCACCGCCAAGATCTTTATTTCCACTTTCTCTGGTGGGTTTCCAGGCCTGCGTGCCTGTTTTTCTAGATGTGCTGGGGACCAAAAAGGCGGGTCTCAAGACTCGCCTCTTCTGTAAATATTCAAGGGGTCTCGTTTTCCCTCTTGAGCCAAATGGGCCTCCCTGGGCAGAGGCAGGGCTCGTTTGGGCACCAGGTGCGGGGAGATGAAATAGGGGCGAAGGGGTGCGTTCATGCCCTGCTTGTGAGCCTGCTAGTAGCAGGACTGGAGACAGGATAGGCCTGACCCAGCGGGGCCTCTTCGTACATTCTTTTATAATTATGGGATCTTTATAGAGAGAAAACTGTATTACCAAACCCCAGTAAATCCAGAATTGGCCAGTTCAGGTCTCAGATCCAAAACCAGGAATCTGGTCCTAAAGCAAATGGACGTTCTCCTGTGCCCTCTTGCAGATGCCAGCTGGTGACTCTGGCTGCCCCCTCTCCCTCCACAATACCACTGCTGCCATCTTCCTTCCACCCCCAGGACTGTCCTCGTCCCAAGCAGATGTGCTACGCGATCCAAGAAGTGTGTGCCAAGAGCCCCTGCAACATTACCGAGGTTACCGCGGCGCAACTTTCGTATTGTGTGGCCTTACATGCATGATCCAGGAGTTGCTCTCTAGCAACCTCTGTGATGTTGCAAATGTTGGGTTGTATTGGCATGGGGTGCCTCCAAACCTGTGTCACCAGCCTAAGAACACAAACATGGCCTGTGCTGGATCAGTGCCGCATAGGGTGCCCAGGTGGCCTCTTTTACAGAGGACCATCCTCTTTCTGAAGGCATCCTCTGCTTGATGGGCTGTCCGGTCCAATTCTGGTTTAAAGATAAAGAACCATCAGAACTGTTTTTGCCCATCTCCAGTTAGCACCAGACTGAACAGATTGGCAGATGGGTCACCTACTCACAGTCTTTTACACTATGGTGAGATTTGCTGTATTTCTGTTTAAATTATAATAATTGTTTCTGAATTTGCATCTAGACATATAAATCAGCAGATCCAAATTATGTGCAAATTCATGTTCTCCTCTCTTGTCCTCTCTTTTGGTGATTTCTTTCCCCTTTTTTGGCTCTATTCATAAGTGGCCACAAAACATTCAGGTTAGTCAGCCAGCCAAGCTATTCAGCCATCGGCCAGTCTTCCGTTCAGCCTGGAATTGGGCTTCTTGACCCCACAAGAGGGCAACAAGGAGACCTGTGGCACCTTCAAAGCTAACAGATTATTTGTGCGAGACACTTGCGTGGATGGGCCAGAGCCCATTTTGTCCGACGCATAAAGCATTTGCTGCAGTTGCAGAGGGAGGTGGGCATAGAGAGGTGGGGCAGGAAGTCAATACCTCATATAAGAAGCTATAAAAATCCAAGCTGATTATGGCTATATGTCCACCCAACATAGCCACGAGAAGGGGGAAGAAGGACTGGCCACAGGCAGGGTGGTAGTGGAGCCAGTACTTAGCAGGTCAAGGCACTAGGACTTTTTGACTAGCAGGGATGCTGATGCATCTGCCACCCACCTTGGGATTCCTGTTCCGCCTGAGCTCAGCTGCAGTCCTTTTTCCCAGCAACAATATACTGTTCCCTGTTGTGATGCAAAGTGTTTTAAGCTGGGTTGGTCTAGAAGGGGCAATTAAAACCCATTAGATGTATAAAAGACCTGCTCCTGGTGGAGAGGAAAAAGGCTAGGACTGGTTTGTTGATAAGGATCAACACCGCTCCCTGCGTTTTTGGACTCTCCTTGGGGGCATGGCTATGGGGATTGTCATGAGGAGCACCTGCACTTCAGAATTTACCACTACACTGTTCAGGGACCTGAAAATTTGAAAACTTCTCCTGTAGTCCCTGGAGGCTACTTTGCCAGCCCCGTGGCAAAGCAGATGAAGCCACATGAGTTCCACTCAAATTCCTCCCAGCAGCATCCCTGTGATTCAGAACATTTGGCATGCCATGAGGCTTTCCTCATTGTCAGAGCGGAATGATGGCCTCGACGCATCCCGAACACTCGTAAGAACAGATGCCCCAAGCTGCGCCAGGTGGACAGGCCCTGCTCACATTGCTGCAAAGGCGGCTCGAGTGGGCCTGTGGTACCCCTTGACAAAGGGAGTAAATACGTTACTGACGCGAAGGGCTTGGATTTCTCACGTGGCTGCAAAATGCTATTGTTGAACCAGAATTTTATTCTGGGTTTTTCCCTCTGGCCATTCATGGGGGTGAGATGAAAAGAGAAGTCTTCCAAAGATGGGGTGAGGGAAGGCAAATTTCACCAAAGATATTGGTCTTGGGGAGCCTTTGGCTTACCTTATGTAAAAAACAAGGTGCTCAGCAATGTATTTTCCTGTATTTTTAACTTTGGAAAAATGAGCCTCACAAACGACAAGTGCACCAGAACATCCCACCCCACTGCATTTTCTGCTGGGGTTCCTGGTGCGCCTCGCATACACCGCAGGCAGCCTCATGCCACTTCTTTTTCCAAAGTCAACTACGGGAAAGGGGACCTGAGAATTGTGCTTGAAGAAGGCAAGCCAGACCCTCCTCCACATCGGGACGTTTGGTGAAATGTTTCCCCTTTCGCAAGAGACAAATGGTCTCCCCAAAGTGGGGTGGGAAATTTGGTATTGGTTACTGATTACTGACATTGTCTGTTTTGTGGTTTTTCATCTTATATCTGTTGTGAACCCATTTTGGTTGCGGGAATTGCTAGGGGTGTACAAAACCCCGCTTACCTGGCTCCGCCGGGTTCCGCAGGTGCGGGGAGGCAATCCGTTCCTCCCCCCGGAATCCTCGATGCAAGGGGAGGCAACTCGTTCCTCCCCCCCGGGATCCTGCCCAGCCGGCTCTGCTCCGCAGCCAGGCTGCGGAGCCGCCAGCTGGGCCAATCCGCAGCAGGGCCTCCAGCCGCTGCCGGGCTGCTGCGGATGCAAGTGGTGTCCTGCATAGAGGATGCCATTTGCGTCCCTACGCAAGCCCATGATAGGCTACGTAAATATTTACGTAGCCTATCATGGCTAAAGCGGGAACGCAAATGGCGTACAGGACGCCATTTGTGTCCCTGCTTTAGCCGTGATAGGCTACGTAAATATATACATAGGCTATCACGGGCTGGCGTAGGGACGCAAATGGCTGCCGCTACGATGGCTGCCATTTGCGGCCGCAGTAGCCCGGCAGTGGCCAGAGCCACCAGAGCTGCAGCCGCAGCCAGGTAGGCTTCGTTTCATGGGGCTTTTATGGGGTGGGGGGCTCCGTTCCGCCATGGATTCTGGGGGGCCAAATTCACTGGAATTTGGCCCCCCTGGGATCCGTGGAGGAATTCTCTAACATGCCTAGGAATTGCAGAAAGGCGTATATAAATACACTTGACTCTGCAATCCTGATTGCTCACATCCCTGCAATGACACAACCATTGAGTCAGTTCTGGCTCAGCAACACCAACAGCCCCTCTTATCATCCAGACATCCACTGGCATGAGTGGTTTTAAAAATGAATTAAATGCATTTGAGGATTACAAGGTTTCACTTTTGTCAGCCCCCTGGATAGGGGAGTGCTTGAAAAGAAGCCATTTGTCAGTTCTCTGAGTTCTTGGACGGAAGAGCCAAGCATCAGCATGATCTATCAGTCAATACATCTAAATATTATAGCAGTTAGCCATGAAAACAGGGAGACTTCATAAGCAGTATGCCAGAGTGGAACTTTTTTTCTTTTTTGGCTTTATCGAAGAAATCCTAATTCAAATTTGCTTGCAAAAGTATCCCTCTGTATTTTCGTAATTTAAATATTGTTTTATTAGACTAAGATCCAGTGCCTTGTCTAACATTCTTCCTTCAACAATGATCAGCCACGTCATCCCTTTCAGAAACTCATAAGCAGAGCATCAAGGTGAAGACGATGTGTTTGTTCTCAGCATGCCTGGCAATCAGAGGTACACTGCCCCTGCCCATGAGGGTTCCATTCTTAATGATGATAGGTAATTGCCATGACTCCCCTTCATGGATCACTGCCTTGTTGTGGCGAAGGGGCTTGCATAACTCAGTGAAGCCATAAGCTATGCCATGCAGGGCCACCCAAGACGGACAGGTCATGGCGGAGAGTTCTGACAAAATGTGGTCCACTGGAGACGGAAATGGCAACCCACTCCAGTATTCTTGCCAAGAAAACCCCATGGAACGTATCACAAGGCTAAAAGATATGATGCCGGAAGATGAGACCCTCAGGTCGGAAGGTGTCCAATATACTACTGGGGAAGAGCAGAGGGAATTTCCAAGTAGCACCAGAAAGAGTGAAGCCGAAAGGACACTCAGCTGTGGATGTGTCTGGTGGTGAAAAGAAAGTCCGATGCTGTAAAGAACAATATTGTTTAGCAACCTGGAATGTAAGATCAATGAATCAAGGTAAGCTGGAGGTGGTCAAACATGAGATGGCAAGATTGAACATCGACATCTTGGGAACCAGCGAACTAAAATGGACAGGCATGGGCGAATTTAATTCAGGTGACCATTATATCTACTCCTGTGGGCAAGAATCCCTTAGAAGAAATGGAGTAGCACTCACAGTCAACAAAAGGGTGGGAAAGGCAGTACTGGGGTACAATCTCAAAAACGACAGAATGATCTCAGTACGAATCCAAGGCAAACCATTCAGCATCACAGTAATTCAAGTCTATGCCCCAACCACTGAAGCCAAAGAAGCTGAGGTTGATCGGTTCTATGAAGACCTACAACACCTTCTAGAACTAACACCAAAAAAAGATGTCCTCTTCATCATAGGGGATTGGAATGCTAAAGTAGGAAGTCAAGAAATCACCGGGATAACAGGCAGGCATGGCCTTGGTGTACAAAATGAAGCAGGACAAAGGCTAATAGAGTTTTGCCAAGAGAACACGCTGTTCATAGCAAACACTCTTTTCCAACAGCACAAGAGGCGATGCTACACATGGACATCACCAGATGGTAAATATCGAAATCAGATTGATTATGTCCTTTGCAGCCAAAGATGGAGAAGCTCTATACAGCCAATAAAAACAAGGCCTGGAACTGACTGTGGCTCAGATCATGAGCTGCTTCTTGCAAAATTTCGGCTTAAATTGAAGAACGTAGGGAAAACCACTAAACCATTCAGGTATGACCTCAATCATATCCCTTATGAATATACAGTGGAGGTGACAAATAGATTTAAAGGATTAGATCTGATAGACAGAGTGCCTGAGGAACTATGGATGGAGGTCCGTAACATTGTTCAGGAGGCAGCAACTAAATCCATCCCAGAGAAAAAGAAATGCAAGAAAGCAAAGTGGCTGTCTGAGGAGGCTTTACAAGTAGCTGAGGAAAGAAGGGAAGTGAAAAGCAAGGGAGAAAGGGGAAGATATATCCAACTGGATGCAGATTTCCAGAGAATAGCAAGGAGAGACAAGAAGGTCTTCTTAAATGAACAATGCAAAGAAATCAAAGAAAAGAATAGAATGGGAAAGACTAGAGATCTCTTCAAGAAAATGGGAGATATCAAGGGAATGTTTTGTGCAAAGATCAGCATGATAAAGGACAAAGAAGGCAGGGACCTAACAGAAGCAGATGAGATTAAGAAGAGGTGGAAAGAATACACAGAAGAACTATACAGGAAAGATCTTAATGTCCCTGATAGCCATGATAGTGCAGTCACTGAACTTGAGCTGGACATCCTAGAGAGTGAAGTCAAGTGGGCCTTAGGAAGCATTACTAAGCTAGTGGAGATGACAGTATTCCAGCTGAGCTATTTAAGATCCTAAAAGATGATGCTGTTAAAGTGCTGCACTCAATATGCCAACACATTTGGAACACTCAACAGTGGCCACAAGACTGGAAAAGGTCCGTTTACATTCCAACTCCAATGAAGGGCAATGCCAAAAAGTGTGCAAACTACCGTACAATTGCGCTCATTTCACATGCCAGCAAGGTTATGCTCAAAATCCTACAAGCTAGGCTTCAGCGGTATGTGAACCGAGAACTACCGGAAGTACAAGCTGGGTTCCGAAGAGGCAGAGGAACTAGAGATCAAATCGCCAACATTTGCTGGATCATGGAGAAAGCAAGAGAATTCCAGAAAAACGTCTATTTCTGCTTCATTGACTACGCTAAAGCCTTTAACTGTGTGGATCACAACAAACTGTGGCAAATTCTTCAAGAGATGGGAGTACCAGACCACCTTACCTGTCTCCTGAGAAACCTGTACGAGGGTCAAGAAGCAACGGTAAGAACCGGACATGGAACAACCGATTGGTTCAAAATTGGGAAAGGAGTACGACAAGGCTGCATATTGTCGCCCTGCTTATTTAACTGATATGCAGAGTACATCATGAGAAACGCCGGGTTGGATGAATCACAGGTCGGAATTAAGATTGCCGGGAGAATTATCAACAACCTCAGATACGCAGATGATACCACCCTAATGGCAGAAAGTGAAGAGGATCTCAAGAGCCTCTTGTGGAGGGTGAAAGTGGAGAGTGCAAAAGCTGGTTTGAAACTCAACATTAAAAAAACCTAAGATCATGGCATCTGGCCCCATCACTTCCTGGCATATAGAAGGGGAAGAAATGGAAGCAGTGACAGATTTTATTTTCTTGGGCTCCAAGATCACCGCAGATGGTGACTGTAGCCATGAAATTAAACGATGCTTGCTCCTTGGGAGGAAAGCTATGGCAAACCTAGACAGCATAGTAAGAAGCAGAGACATCACCTTGCTGACAAAGGTCCATCTAATCAAAGCTATGGTTTTCCCAGTAGCAACGTATGGCTGTGAGAGCTGGACTATAAGGAAGGCTGAGCGCCAAAGAATTGATGCCTTCCAACTGTGGTGCTGGAGAAGACTCTGACGAGTCCCCTGGACTGCAAGGAGGTCAAATCAGTCAATCCTACAGGAAATCAACCCTGACTGCTCATTGGAAGGACAGATACTGAAGCTGAAGCTCAAATATTTTGGCCACCTAATGCGAAGAGAAAAGTCACTGGAAAAGACCCTGATGCTGGGAAAGATTGAAGACAAAAGGAGAAGGGGATGGCAGAGGATGAGATGCTAGATAGCATCACCGATGCAATGAATATGGACTTGAGCACACTCCGGGAGAGAGAGCAGAACAGGAAGGCCTGGCTTGCTGTGGTCCGTGGGGTCACAAAGAGTCGGACACGACTGAACGACTGAACAACAACAACAATTGCCATGACTAGATCTATCCTCCATGAACCGATCTAGTCCTTTTTCAAAGCCATCTGTATTAGTGCCGTATCTGTGTACACCCTTGGGTGGGGGCAGGGGACACGTGCATTCTGTGGTTGAAACATGATCTTGTTAGATTTCATGACTGGCATCAAAAGTACCAACTGCCCATCTCTCTGACCACCCCAATAATTGCTTACTAAACTAAAATGCACCTGACTTTGTTCAGTATAAAGTCATGCTTTCATCCTGTTCCTCAGCTTTATTGGTTGATAAGCCATCTATTTTTTATCCTCAATGCCTGTGCAGTGGGGGCGGGTGGCTCCAGTGTCAGTGGGGTGGTGAATCCGCTCTGGGTTTCAGTCAGAACTCTAAGCACCTTGGATAGCTCCTTTAGAGTTTTGACTGGTTCTGACTGGAACCTGGAGCGGACTCACTGCCCCACTGACACTGGAGGGACCAGCCTCCACTGTGACTTTGTCACTTCTCCTCCTCCTGTTCCTTCCCCAACCTGGTGCCCTCCGGGTGTGCTGGACCACGACCCTCAACAGTCCCAGCCAGTGTGGCTCATGAGCAAGTTGTTCCCTGTTGCTGCTGCTGCTGTTTGCATAACTCCTGCTCCTCCTGTTCTTTCTTCTCTTGTCCATGTGTATCACCGGTAGGGCAGTGCAAATTCAGAAGGGCAGGGTCCCTCCGTGATCGTCACAGCCATGCTCCCTCACAGCCGCGCCCCCTTCTAAGATTGCCCAACCTTGTAAGATGTGCAGCCTTCAACTGGCATCCAAAAACAGTGCAGCTGAGAGTAAGGCAGGGGCATTTCAACTGGACGGCTGAGAAAAAAATGCAGGGGTGTTAAAATCTTTTTCACCCACTCACTCACTCAAACACAAGCATTTTAGGTTGTCAGAATATGATATTCTATGGAAGCTTCACCCTCCGAACTCAGCCCTCATGGACAGATCCCTTCTCATTTAAACAGCCCCCTTGACCACTCCCTTAGTGCCCCAACATTATTAGGATAGCTTAGGAGCTTTCCTAAGCTCCTTCATTATATCTCCCCCCTCCCCCTCCAACAGAAACATCTGCACACCCCATTGGACTGAACTACACACACAGAGAGAGAGAGAGAGAGAGAGAGAGGTGTAGTGGTAAATTTGGAAATGCAGGAGCTCATTGTGACAGTCTCCAAGGGCAGTCCAAACATTTCAGGCAGCTGTGTGGATCCATATCAACAAACCAATTCTAGGAGTTTTCATCTCCACCAGGAGCACGTCTTTGGTAAAGCGAAGAGGTCTTAATTGCCTCTATCAGACTAAGTCATCCCAAATACTTTGCATTCCAACATGGAACAATATGTTGTTGCTTGGAAAATTCATTTCCCCCACAGCTACAGTGAGGATCGCAGCTAAGCTCAGAGGGAACAGGGCATTCTGAGGGGGGTGGCAGATGACATCAGAGTCCCTGCTGATGAAAAAGTCCAGGGGCTGCGTCCCTGCGAGCCCTGCCTCCGCTACACCACTGTGTATAACTTTTTCTTCTGTTATTGGTTCCTCCTTGCTTCAAAAGACATGCTATCACTACCTAAATTCTTTTTTTTTAATCTCTCTTTGGATCTCCACATTCTCTCCAACTATTGCCTTGTTTCTCTTCTTCCTTTAATTTCCAAACAGCTTGACTGACTTGAGAATTCCTAACACTACAATTTTCCTTCTTCTAATTCCCTTTTTGACCATTTCACGTCAGATTTTCAACTTCTACATTGTACTGAGACTGCTCTGTGTAAACTCTCTGATGACCTTCTTCGTCTTCACAAGGGCTCTTGGCTATTCTTATTCTCCTGACCTTTCTCCAGTTTTTGATAAAGTTGACCACTGTCTCATTTTAGGTCTCTACCTCCTTTTCGGGGTTTGAGGGTAGTGTCCGTTCTCAGTTTCATTCCTGTCATTCTTCCAAAGCTTCTGTTCTTTCAGCTTTCTCTTTTTGTTGATGTTTCTCTGGGCTCATTTCTTGCCCACCTTTCCTGGTCCTCTGTATCCTCTTCCTTTTGATAATCTGATCTCTACTTTTCTTATGTACTAGCACTGTGACACTGATGATATCTGGCTCTATCTTTCTGTTCCCCCCTACCTTCCTCTAGTTCTTACTAATATTTCCAATCGTCTTACAACTATTTCTCCTTGGATGTCAGATCATTATCTCAAACTCAGTATGCAGAAGACAGACTTTATTGTATATTAATTTCCCTCCAAACCTTCCCTTTCACCTTCTCTCTCTCTCTCTCTCTCTCTCTCTCTCAGCTGGCAACTGCATTCTTCAGTATTCTCTCAGCAATTTAAGGGCTTGATGCATCTGTGATCTTTCTCTTTTTCTCAATTTGCATTACCTCTGAAGCTAAAGTCTTTGGTTTCTCCATAATCATTCTAAAATATGTCCTCTCTTATCTACTGATTCTACTAAAACCCTCATTTAGACTCACATCCTATCCTGTGTTGGTTATGACAATGTTTTGCTCACCAGCCTTCCTGTCTCTCAACCGAAATGCATCATCTGAACTCTTCAGCTCACTTGGTTTTTCTCTCTTTGTGCATTAATTGGCTTACATCTCCATATATTTCCTTTACCTGGCTTTTTCAAAAAATTAATGTCCCCTACTAATTCTAAACTTCTTCATGTGAGTGCCTTCTTGGTCTATCTATCTTCATTCCTTCTTACCTACCTTCATTGCTTTATTCTCCTCTTTGTCCCATTCATTCACAAACACTAATGTGTCTGTTTGGCTTGTTGGTACAAGGGGAATGATTCTCATTTGCACATGAGAAGTCTTGGTTTTGTGTCCCAGGCAAAGCCTTGTAGGCAGGATGAAGGAGGCTGCACCTTTATGGGAAGGGCCACAGTTCAGTGGTAGAGTACATGCTTGCAAGCAGGCAGTCCCAGGTTCCATCTTCAGCATCTCCCTGTAGGACTGGGAAAGATTCCTGCCTGAAAAGATTCTTGCAGATGATAAAGGAATCCATCTGGAAGCACCTTGACAACAAGGCAGTGATGACTCAAAGCCAACATGGATTTGTCAAAAACAAGTCCTGCCAGACAAATCTGATCTCCTTTTTTGATCAAGTAACCTCCCTTGTAGACCGTGGGAATGCTGTAGACATCATATACCTCGACTTCAGCAAAGCTTTCGACAAAGTGCCCCATGATACCCTGATGAGCAAACTAGCTCAAAGTGGGCTAGATGAAACAACGATCCGGTGGATCCACAGTTGGCTACAGAATCGGACTCAAAGAGTGCTTCTCAATGGGACCTTCTCAAACTGGGGAGAGGTAACGAGTGGGGTACCGCAGGGCTCAGTCCTGGGCCCAGTGCTCTTCAACATTTTTATGAATGACTTGGAGGAGGAGGTGCAGGGAATGCTGATCAAATTTGCAGATGACACAAAATTGGGAGGGATAGCTAATACTTTGGAAGACAGAAACAACATTCAAAGTGATCTGGATAGAGTTGAGCGCTGGGCAGAAAACAACAGAATGACATATAATAGGGATAAATGCCAAGTTCTGCACCTAGGAAAAAGAAACCAAATGCACAGTTACAAGATGGGGGATAATGTGGCTCAACCACACTACAAGCGAGAAGGATCTTGGCATTGTTGTCAGTCACAAGCTGAATATGAGCCAACAATGTGATGTGGCTGCAAAACAGGCAAATGCTCTTTTGGGCTGCATTAATAAAAGCATTGCTTCCAAATCCCAGGAAGTACTAGTTCCCCTCTACTCAGCACTGGTTAGGCCTCATCTGGAGTACTGTGTCCAGTTCTGGGCACCACACTTTAAGAAGGATGTAGACAAACTGGAGAGGGTTCAGAGGAGGGCAACAAAGATGATCAGGGGACTGGAAACAAAGCCCTATGAAGAGAGACTGAAAGAACTGGGGATGTTTAGCCTTGAGAAGAGAAGACTGAGGGGAGGAGATATGATAGCACTCTTCAAGTACTTGAAAGGTTGTCACAGAGAAGAAGGCCAGGATCTCTTCTTGATCATCCCAGAGTGCAGGACACGGAATAATGGGCTCAAGTTACAGGAAGCCAGATTCCGGCTGAACATCAGGAAAACTTCCTGACTGTAAGAGCAATACAACAATGGAAACGATTACCTGGGGAGGTGGTGGGCTCTCCCACACTGGAGGCCTTCAAGACGAGGCTGGAAAGCCATTTGTCAGGGATGCTCTGTCTTGGATTCCTGCATTGAGCAGGGGGTTGGACTCGATGGCCTTGTAGGCCCCTTCCAACCCTACTATTCTATCATTCTATTATTCTAAACCCTAGAGAGCCGCTGCCAATCAGCATAGACAGTAGTGGGCTAAATGGACCAGTGGTATGACTCAGTTATAAGATAGCTCCTTATGTTCCTATCAGATGTATTGGGCTGTAGCTCAGTGGTAGGGCACCTGCTTTGCATGCATAAGGTCCCAGGTTCAATCCCCAGTGTCTCCAGATAGGGTTGAGTAAGACCCGCATCTGAAACCCAGGAGAGCAGGTACCAGTCAGTGTCATCAATCCTGAGCTAGATAGACCAAGGCTCTGACTCAGTATAAGGCAGCTTCCTGTGTTCTTAATTTTCTTCTACATACCTTGTTTCTTTCTTCCTCTGTGTGCTTTTTCTCTCAGAACCAGTTGGTCTAGAACGCTTTCCCTTTAAGTACACACAAGGCCTTTTAAATACATTGGTAAAAACCCATCTCAGCTTTCTTGTGTTTCCCTCTTGATGATGCTCTTTTTTGACACAGACCAAACAAGGCTTTAGACACATGTACGTAACCTGGCTGCTTTTATTTTGCATGGCGGGGAAGCAGCTGCTATACTGTCTCTTGCTTATGTATGCGTTTAGATAAATTTCAGGACATCCAAGTCTTCTATGAACATCAACATTTATTAAGATGACCAATACATGAAAGGCCTCAACAATCGGTCTCGGGCTAGGACTACCGGCACTCAGGGAGCCCTTGCTAGTTTTACTTCCACATTTGTGAGATGAGAATTTCCTACAGTTCTCTAGAAAGAACCATGCACCCTGATCTAGAACACGCCCCTGATTTGGACTAGAGACAGCCACGCAGTTTTTCTGCTTGGAAACCACCCCATGCTGGCTGCTTTTCACACACACACCCCGCCCCCACCCAATGTGCTGTTTACTGCAGACATCACCTTTAGGGGGTCAACTTACAGGCAGGGGAGGATGGGGGGATTTTCACAGAAAACCTGCATGTATCAGGAGTACATTCCAGACCAGGCCCTTGCAGCTATTTTTTCTCCAAAATAAAAGCAACCTGGGTAAGCACGCTTCTTTAAATGTGTGACTAATGTCACCTGTAGTGTTCCCTCAGTTCGTTCTTATTACTAGGTTAAATGTTGCGTAGTAGGACTCAGTGGAGGTACCAATGTCAGGGGAGGGGGGTGAATGAATCTGCTTTGGGTTTCAGTCTGGTTTCAGAACCAGTTCTGACTCCTTCTGACTGAAACCTGGAGCAGATTCACCGCCTCGCTGACATCAGAGCCGCTAGCCTCCACGGATTCCTGCGCAACATTTCAATCCAGAGCGGATTTACTGCCCCAGCGACATCGGAGCCCCCAGCCTCCACTGGTACGTCTTGCTGTAACTCTTTTTTGTTTTCTTTTAAGGATGGTTAAGCACCACCCTGCTCTCCTCGAAAACCTATCGGGGTTTTGCAACCACCCCTGGCAAATAGTTGGGGTCCTGTGAGTACTTGCAAAGAATTCTTGCAAAGTCCAGAAGGTTTTGCCCAGGCCTCTTCCCCTGCCCGCCTCTTGAAGGTCCCTCTACCCCTTGCAAGCAGAGCGGGGGGACCCTTACTTTTGCAAGGGGGTAACTGGCCTTGGGAGGGAGCCCCAGTTCACTTGTTGATGAGCCCAGTGGACTACAGAAGTCGAAATGACACTTCTAGCCATGCTCAAAAGAGCGTTTCCTGCGGGCATCAAAGGAACTGTCATTTCAGGAAACGGCAGCCCCTTGGTCCTGGCAGGAATTGATCCTGATTCCAACTTCTTCTGTTGGGTGGGACTGGGAGGCAGCGCTGCCAACCCATTGGCCAGTGAGCCAATGAGCCATCACTAGTGCAGTTTTGGTAACAGGGGAGTTCGCTTCCAAGAGGGGACCTGGCAGGTATGGGCAGGAAGGTCTAGATTTGCCCCCTGCTGCAAGGAGCAATCCAAGCTCATATGTGTTTAGATCAGCCTTTCCAAACCTGGTGCCCTCCAGATGTGTTGGACTGCAACTCCAATCATCCACAGCCAGAATTACGTTGGCTGTGGATGATGGGAGTTATATGGTAAGCTGCCTTATACCAAATCAAACCATTGGTCCAGCTAGGACCATACTGTCAACACTAAGTGAAGGCAGCGCTCCAGGAAATATTTTTTCCAACCTTACCTGGAGAAGCTGGGGGATGAACCTGAGCCTTTTGCGTGCAAAGCATGTGATCTGCCACTGACCTGTGGTCCTTCCCCACATCAAACACATCCAGGGGGTCTCAATCAGCATAAAATAAGTTGCAAGTGCAGGGTTCACCTTTCAAGGCCCCACTCCCAGTTAGAATACTTGTTCCATCCCTGTTTTCTTTTAGTGTCATCCAGCAAGCGCCAAGATTTCCCTCTCTGTCCAAGTCTCCTCTCCTTTTGTCGTCGTCCCCGCCCCTTAGATCATGAGCATGCAGGCAGAGACCTGTACATTTTTGTCACGCATAGCATCCAGTATATTTTAGGTGCTTCTATAACAACGAACAATAACAGTATCACATGGCCAGCTGCTGACCCCTGCCCCATCTCACTGGCTACCATTTCTGGGGTGCCCTGCATCTCCATTTCTGGGGTGCCCTGCATCTCCATTTCTGGGGTGCCCTGCATCTCCATTTCTGGGGTGCCCTGCATCTCCATTTCTGGGGTGTCCTGCATTTCCATTTCTGGGGTGCCCTGCATCTCCATTTCTGGGGTGCCCTGCATTTCCATTTGTGGGGTGCCCTGCATTTCCATTTCTGGGGTGCCCTGCATCTCCATTTCTGGGGTGCCCTGCATTTCCATTTCTGGGGTGCCCTGCATTTCCATTTCTGGGGTGCCCTGCATTTCCATTTCTGGGGTGCCCTGCATCTCCATTTCTGGGGTGCCCTGCATCTCCATTTCTGGGGTGCCCTGCATTTCCATTTCTGGGGTGCCCTGCATTTCCATTTCTGGGGTGCCCTGCATTTCCATTTCTGGGGTGTCCTGCATTTCCATTTCTGGGGTGCCCTGCATTTCCATTTCTGGGGTGCCCTGCATTTCCATTTCTGGGGTGCCCTGCATTTCCATTTCTGGGGTGCCCTGCATTTCCATTTCTGGGGTGCCCTGCATTTCCATTTCTGGGGTGCCCTGCATTTCCATTTCTGGGGTGCCCTGCATTTCCATTTCTGGGGTGCCCTGCATTTCCATTTACTAGACATTAGCAAGGAAAAGACAAGAGGCAGAGCTGCTGTTTTCAGCAGCAACGTTGAGATTTCCATAATATCTTGCTTTAGTCTCTGTTTTCCGGAACAAAACTTTTGCTCCAGCACAGAGGTTGTGCTGTAAAGAATGATTCCCCCAGGAATCCGTTGCTTTCTTGGAACTGGGGCATCCATTAGCTTAATTGCCACACCAGATGAGGCGGTAAAACTGTGGCCAAATCTACACCTCGTGTCATATCGATATGATCCCATCCTGGTGATGCTGTGTCCCTCCTGCACATTTATACCTCAGAGCGCACACAAGAACATCTGTTGATGTATTTTGGATAATACGGAATTAAAAGCAGGAAATAATGCTAGAAAACCGGTACATGGACTATGTAATGTGCCCCAGCAGTTGTCAGTGCACTTTAATACCGATGAAGAGCCCTAGCGCACATCTAGCCTGTGTCTGGACTGTACCACCTCAGATGCACTTGGCCACATGGCTGGAAGCTCCTCCATACAAAATAGAAAAAGCCCATACATCGAAAACTATTAGCATGTCAGGGGAAAGGGTCCAACTTCAACAACAAAAGGGATTAAAAAAGAGCTGTCAAAGACAAAATCAGACAAAAAAGACAGCATTATCAGTGTTTGTATTTCCTGACTTCTGGCCTGGCATTTGCCCTGACATGCTCATGCTCATTCTCTACATGCTGGGGATATTCTTGTATGGCGGAACATCCAGGCACCTCATGCACGCACATGCCCACAAACATGCAGGCTGAAGGGGTGCAGTCCAGGCTTACCATGTCCATTGTGAGAACTGAGCCTTAACGAAATCTCAGCTCAGAAGAAGCGTGCTGTGGAAGCCCCCAAAGAACCTTGCTGAAAATGTCAATGCCTATTTCCAAGTATCCCAGGAATTGATTTGGGGATGACTGATGTCATTCTAAATGTGTGGGGGGGGGGTAAAAAAGAGAAAGAGAAGGGGGCTCTATCTGTCTGCATGGTAAGCAAAATCCCAGGCTTTCTCAAGCTGGCACCCTCAGTCCAACACATCTGCAGGGCACCCTAAGCAGAAAACTGCCCAGAGCTGGTACCTACGTGGTGCTTAATTTCTAAGAGGGGAGGTGCTGGGGTTCAGTCCTGCAGGAAAACCACCCCCTCCCCTCTATGCCCTAATTCCATGTGCATGGTGTCTGGTTGTGGTTACTCAGTGTGGAATGAAATGAACTCTGTACACGCCTAAAGGCACTCTCCTGCAGGAGCCATAGATTTATCTGAGTCATATTTGAGACCTCGACTCAGCAAAGCTTTCAACAAAGTGCCCCACGATATCCTGATTAGCAAACTAGCTCAAATTGGGCCAGATGAAACAACAATCCGGTGGATCCACAGTTGGCTACAGAATCGGACTCAAAGAGTGCTGATCAATGGGATCTACTCAAACTGGGGAGAGGTAACGAGCAGGGTGCTGCAGGGCTCAGTCCTGGGCCCAGTGCTCTTCCACATTTTGATTAATAGCTTGGAGGAGGAGGTGCAGGGAATGCTGATCAGATTTGCAGAGGACACAAAATTGGGCGGGATAGCTAATACTTTGGAAGACAGAAACAAAATTCAACGTGATCTTGATAGGCTGGAGCGCTGGGCAGAAAACAACAGGATGACATTTAATAGGGGTAAATGCCAAGTTCCGCAGCTAGGAAAAAGAAACCAAATGCACAGTTACAAGATGGGGGATACGTGGCTCAACCACACTACAAGCGAGAAGGATCTTGGAATTGTTGTCGATCACAAGCTGAATAGGAGCCAACAATGTGATATGGCTGCAAAACAGACAAATGCTCTTTTGGGCTGCATTCATAGAAGCATAGCTTTCAAATCCCAGGAAGTACTAGTTCCCCTCTACTCAGCACTGGGTAGGCCTCATCTGGAGTACTGTGTCCAGTTCTGGGCACCACACTTTAAGAAGGATGCAGACAAGCTGGAGAGGGTTCAGAGGAGGGCAACAAAGATGAACAGGGGACTGGAAACAAGCCCTGCAAGGAGAGACTGAAAGAACTGGGCATGTTTAGCCTTGAGAAGAGAAGACTGAGGGGAGATAGGATAGCGCTCTTCAAGTACCTGAAAGGTTGTCACAGAGAGGAAGGCCAGGATCTCTTTTTGATCATCCCAGAGTGCAGGACACGGAATAATGGGCTCAAGTGACAGGAAGCCAGATTCCGGCTGAACATCAGGAAAAACGTCCTGACTGTTAGAGCAATACAACAATGGAACCCATTCCCTGGGGAGGAGGTGGGCTCTCCCACACTGGAGGCATTCAAGATGAGGCTGGACAGCCACCTGTCAGGGATGCTCTGACTTGGATTCCTGCATTGAGCAGGGGGTTGGACTCGATGGCCTTGTAGGCCCCTTCCAACCCCACTATTCTGTGATTCTATGATTCTATAACTAACCCGCCAAATCGCAAGGTCTTGAGGCAGGTAACAATCAGCAACCCCCGTTTAGAAAGACTAAGCTGCCTTCGCCTCGCCATATCTTCAGCCTCTAAAAACTAAACTGAATAATACATCTTGTACACAGCTTATGGAAAATGTCAGCCTTGTGCTTTGGTGCATATCAAGGGTTGGGAGGGAGAGGCCACAGTTGAGAGGAAGCACCACAGACACCTCCCTGAACACTCCTGCAGCCCTCATGGAGCAGAAGGCGATAGACGTGGCAGGTACAAGGCACTCCTGGTCCATTTGGGGACCTGATGATGAAGGTGGTCTCCTAGGTATGTTCAGTGGAAGTCATCTGAGCTGTCTAGGTCACCACTAGCTAGAGATGCTGGTGAAGATTGCCAAGTTCACACCTTGGGGTGGAAACAGGATCTGTCTTTCATGAGGGAACGGGCTCTGCTCATGGAAGGTCCCCCAGCCCAATTTGGGGGAATCCCGCCACCACTACAGCTCACCCCATTCAGCAGGGTCTCCTGACTCTCTGCATAGCATTTTCAGGGGGCTGGAGGGGCTGCCATAGGATGGAGGGGGCGGAGAAGTCCACTTCCGCCAGTGCAGTTGTTCCATCGTAAATCTGGATCCAACCCCCTTGGAAATAGGTTCTGGAGGCCTGTTATGCCCACCACAAAAATGAGAGAAGCCCCAAAATCAGAGCTGGAGAAGAACGCTGGCTTAACTCTCCCTTCCACTCCACACAGCTGGCATTGCAGTGGTCCTTGGGGAAACTACAGGCTTCTCCACACCCTGCTATTGAGACTGGTTATTCATGGAAGTTTGTGGGTCCTTTACATGTCATTGTCAAGCTCCAGCACCTCTCCTGTGCTTTCCAACCATTTCTGCTGCTTTATTTGAAACAGAGATAATGAGGTAATTTTAAAAATGAATTGAATTTGCCTGTGTAAAGAGGGAGTTGTGCTATAACAGCAGTGCCATCTAGTGGCTGTATAATGAAGCATATAGGACTTGCAGATAAAGGCAACCACCAAAAAAAAAGAAGAGTGTGTGCGTTTGTGAAGGAGCCGATCCTAATCCTGCAAAGGATCCGGAACTGGAAGCAGAAGCCCCAGAAATGTTGCCAGATAAAAAGCCCAGTGTGAAGAAGCTCTGCATTTCCCAGTCACCACCAGTGCCTTTTGTCCTGCCATGCGACCACTGCTCCAGGTGCTGGAGCGAGGATGAAGGAAGATGCCTCCATCCTTTGATCTCCCTGCAGCCAGACCAGAGCAGAACCACCAACCTAGCCAGGCAAATTGGGTTTAAGGTGATGGGGGAGGCTTCTGAAGTTGGACTGGCTCAAGAAACCAGCTGAGCTTTGTCTAACTTATTTATTAGGAGCTGGCTCAACTTATTTTCTGAGCAACTCAGAGGCAAGCCCAGGAGAACCCCCCCCCCCTTATCGCCAACATCTTGAATGGAGCCCCAAAGCACAAGGGGAGCCCGTGCTAGCAACGGAGTGCTAGCATTATGTGTGCTCAGTCACCTACCTGTAGCAGAACCACAACACCGCCCACCAGCTGGAACTCTGAATTTGTACCTTTCCAGACTGGAGCTCACAACAGGTCTTGAACTGGTGACCTGAAGACCGATTCACCCTTTGTACTGCAGCCCAGATCTGGCCAAGGCAGGAACTGGACATGCAATCCCCCCCGCCACCCCGCGAAATTGTCCCAGGATGGGCCCTACCTGGTGTTGGCTGTCCAATTGGTCCACTGCCCCTTGGTCTGCAGCCGCGAATGGCTGCCCCGGTCTGCAGCCGCCATTTGCATCCCTGTGTTAGCCGTGATAGGCTACGTATATATTTACATAGCCTATCACGAAAACAGCAGGGACGCAAATGGCGTAGCGGCTGCCATTTGCGTCCCTGTTCTTTGCCCTGATAGGCTATGTAAATATATTCGTAGCCTATCATGGCTAACTCAGGGATGCAAATGGCGGCCGCTATGGCAGCTGCCATTTGCGGCCACAGCCTGGCAGCAGCAGTCTGGCTGCAGGTGGGCCCGGCCAGCGGCTCTGTGGTCTTGCCATGGAGCCGAGCCAGCTGGGGAGGATTCCGGGGGGAGGGAGGGATCGCCTCCCCCCCCCCCGCAGATGCCCCTGACGGAACGGGTAAGTAATTCGAACACCCCTACCAGGGGTGCTCCAGATGTGTTCAACTGCATCTCCCATCATCCCAACCAGCATGGCCAATGCAAAACAAAGGCCAGCTGCAAATGGTGTTCCATCTGCATTCTGTTCTGGGAGGTGCAGCTTGGGTAATCTTGCACAAAAATGCAAACCCAACAAATTTCTCACCAATCTCAGCTCCTGGCACTACCAGGCCAGCAAACAGTGCCAGCTCCAGGTTTGGCAGGGCCCGTGGGCAAGACACCTTCCGTGGGCCCCTCCCTCAGGGAGTCCCCCTTCTCACGGCCGTGGTCACCAGCTGCTCTTGCCCCTCCTCCTCTTTCTCATCATGGCTGCCGCTTGCTTGCTTGGCAGGCCGAGAGCCCGGGAGCAAGGAGGCCGCGGCCTCTGCTGCTCCCCCTCCACAGCGCCACTGTAGGCTGGGCCAGAGTGAGAGGCAGGTGAAGAAGCAGGTTGCCATGGTGAACAAGAGGAACAACTCCAGCGGGCTCTTGTCAGCGGGCCCCTGCTGGTGTGTGGGGCCTCGGCCATTGCCCAACCATGCCTACCCTTGACGCCGGCCCTGCCAGTAAGCCAGGTGATACTCCCTGAACCCTCTACAAACTTTGCCCAGTGTAGTAGAACACAAGAGTTTTTGATGATGCTTTCAAACATGTATATTATTTTAAGCTATCTCACAAGTGCCCATCAGTTTGTATAAGGGTTGCTGTTTCTTCCTGGGCATTGTCACTGAAAGCTGTTGGCTTCCTTCCAGAAGTTCTCAAAGATCTATTCTCAGATTGAGAACTTGTTATGAAAGTCAGTCTTCAGAGGACAAAACGTACAAGTAAAGTTCAGAACAGCAGCTAAGCGCAGCAGCCATTTTCAAAATCTAGCACTGTAAAAAAATATTCTGGTTTATTGTTGCATGTAGCAACAAAGTAGCAACTTTCCATTAAAAAAGAGGGATATTTTAGTTTGCTTATATGGACACCACACACAAAATAAATAGATAAAACTCTTGCACTGCTGCTAGGTTTTATTGTGGTTGTATTGTTATATTGTGGTTTTAATGTTCTATATATTTTAAATTGTTTTATTGTGTGTTGTTTGGTTTTAATTTTTGTGAACTGCCCAGAGAGCTTCGGCTATTGGGCGGTATAGAAATGAAATAAATAAATAAATAAATAAATAAATGAATAAATGTTGGCAACTACTGTGATATCTCTCTTGAAGTGGATGTGTCAGGCTCTCTGTCTGGTGTCTTCTAGAGCTGAGTGCCAACAACACTGAGACATTTTGCTTGTTACGGACAGACAGAAACACACACACACATCTTGCCATCCAGCAGTGGCTGATGGGCAATACCAGGCCTCGAAATACGTGGAGAAAAGAATACCAACAATCGCAAAGTTTGTCATGGATCTACATCATCCCCTATAATAGCGAACTCAGGTGGCCCCGTGACAATCACTTTGCAAACAAGATTGGGCCATCCACAAACAAATTGGAGGTTTTAGTATACCTGAGGGAAGCTGCAGTATGCAGAAGTATATATCTTCCTAAATTAAGCCCCCCGAAGGAGGCAGTTTTCTTTGCGCTAACAGCCCCTCCACTTGCATTATGATGGCCTTCCTCTCTGCTGTGGCAGCTTGCGTTGTCTGTGCTCCGGGCACGAACAGCGTCTCTAGTCTGATGAGGGCAGGTTAGTGGGCACGCCTTTCCCCCGGATTTCCCCAGCATGGGGCATCGCAGAGGCTTTTCCTCCAGGCTCTGAAGGTTCTGAAAGTGGGACACTCAACAGCCCGGATGAGAAAAATCCCCGACTGAGTCTGGTGAGCAGGTGGGCAGGCGGCAGAGCTTTGTCAGAGGCAGTGGGGGATCTGTGGGAGCATTTGAAGCTGGTCTCTCGCGAGAGAGATTTTCCCCACCCCTCCTGGCTTGGGGAAAATGTCTGCCCCACAGGTGCTCAGGTTCAGGGATCCTGCGCAGTATTTTGCTGCTGGTCCTGATGGCGTAACGTAAAGCTAAAATACAATGAATAGCTCCACGTGTTGTTTGGAGGGAATTTGTGCCACAAACATTTCTTAGGATACAATCGCATGCATGTCTAGACAGAAAAAAGTCCTACAACTCCCAGCATTCCCCAGCCAGCATAGCTGGAAATGCTGGGAAATGTAGGACTTCTTTCTGTTTAAACATGATTAGGATTGTGCCCTTAATCTATATACATTTCAGCAAATATTTCTTCACCCGTATGTATGTGCCTATGGAGATCAACAGCAGAGGCCCTTTTCCACATCCCCTTGCAGAAGGTTATGGGGAAGAGGGCCTTTTCAGTCGCGGCACCACCTTCGTGGTGTGCCCTCCACGCAAAAGCCCTTCTGGCCCCATCTGTGGTGGCCTTCCACGGTTAAGACTTGGCATTTCCATAATGTGTTTTGGTGAGGGCCTGGTAGGAGGAATGGTCTCTCCTGGCTGATTTTGTTCTGCCTTATGCTGCTCCTGCTTGTATTGTATTTTGATGTGTTGCATGTTTTACTGGTTTTGTGTGTGCGTCAACTTTGGGGTCTTTTAAAGTCAGAGGGTAGATGATGATAATGATGATGTTCATCATTACTAAGAGCGAAGTGAGAGATTTTTTGAGAGAAGACAAGGTGTCCCATTCAGTGCAAGCCAGCCTCCAGTTTAGCTAAGGGGATAAATTTGCCCACACCATAATGGCATACTTTACATTTTCCTATAAAGGGGTGGGTAGCCATCCCTTTGTATGGGAGAAAGGAAAGGTGTGTACTCTAAGGAATACCAGTGGGCTTAACAAGCCCCTGTCCTTGGCGACCCTGGATTCTTGGAAGTGGGAGCAGGTTTTGCCTCCCACCGCCACAATACTCCAGCCTGTTTACTTTGGTCCATAGAACTGAAGGGTAGCCATTGAGAACCTAGGCCACTCCTCTCTATGTAATGCTGCTTTGCAGTCCCATCTTGGCTCTCATTTCTTAGCCATGTTCGAGTGTAACAGACAAAGCCAATGCTGAGAACTGGCTATTGTCAGAGTATCTGGGTGGTACATTGATATACAAAGGTCAACATATTTCAGTCAAAATTGTCTGAACAACTCAGAGACAAATGACATTTTCATAGTGGTGTCCTGCGCTGTAGCATTTTACTAGGAACACAGGACATGTCCCAGGAAAGGCTGGTATTCCTCACCACCACAAGACTTCCTACTCCCTCCATTGGGAGCCAACCAAGGACAACCATGGGCTGAGGCTTTCTGGGGTGATTTGGGCAAAATCCGCATTTTCTCAGAACAGAATCAGCTCCTTCTGCGGCCCACACAACACAGTAAAGCACTGAATTACTCCAGAACACTCGTTTTCACGGGGCAAACAGCAACTGAAGCGGCATTAGTTCCGGGTTGGGCAGGCAGAGTCCCGTGAGAAGAAATGGACATCAACAAGTGCGTGGTGTGCTCCCCCTCTCCTCCTCCCCCCTTGCATGTTCCATGAGGTGCAATGGAGGACTTGTTTACGAGTAGATGTTCGTGAAAAAAACCCACGTACACACACGTTTATAAGGCAGGCGGGCAGGCTGCCACCGCCACGCAGAGCCTGAGCAGAACGAGCGGGTGCACAAGAGGCACTGAGAGCAGAATGCGCAGCCAGCGAGGAGGGAGAGCGACTTGCACGTTTTTGGTGTATATGAACTACCTGATCAACAGGCTCCCCCCCCACCCCTGTGGGGGCTTAATGAAGTGCTTCTGAGTAAACATTCATGAAAAACATCCGCCCTGACGCCCCCCTTCTTAGCTACGCAGCTTCAAATCAAGAGGCCCCCACCTTTCTTAGCTGCGCTCCTTCATAGGTGCACAACTTTGAATCAACAGGCTGCCCCGCCGCCACTCATGTGCTTATAAAGCACAGTGGGGGAGTTACTTCTGAGTAGACATGCAAACATCCGCTCTTGCATCCTACGCTCGTTCGGGTCCACCCTTTAGTGATGTCACTTTCCGTTCCGCCAGTCAGCGCTGTTCTCCCCCAGCCCACACTGAAGGCAGTTCAGGTCACACGGACTTTGTAAGCCCACTCAAGCCACCGCGACGGGAAAATCCGTCACAAAACAAGTTTGTAATAATGCGGTTTTTAAAGCTTGACAAAGCGCGCCTGCTATGGAGAGGGCTGTGCGCCATCTGACACGATCATCTTGGGGATGCAGTAGAACCAGCGTAAAAGCCCCATGTAGATTGGCTCCACAGGTGAGGGACGAATTGGACTGAAAATTGGGGGGGGGGGCAACTTTGGGCCAATCACCATCTCTTAGCCTAACCTACTCACAGGGTTGTTGTGAGGATAAACTGGGGATGGAAGAACTACGACGAGCACCCTGAGAAACTTGGATGGAGGAACAGAAAGAAATGCAATCAATAAGGGCCAAGCTAAACATTCTCCTAATCACGTAGAGTGTAGCTATGCATGACAGTTTTACTTACTCCTGTGTAAGCTTATGTGGATCAGGGCCAAAGCACTCTGGGAAGGGGGGGTTAAACCTCCCCCCCCCCCCGCTTTTCCATTTCATCACCATCACTCCCTGTGGGGCTGGGTAAAAAAAAAAGAAATATGTCTCCATTGTAGTCAATGGATACCTTTTTTTTTTACCCGCTCTGAAGGGGGATTGAAGGGGGATTGGGGGCGATCAGATGGGGGGAGGCTTAACACACACACACCCGAATGCCATGGTCATTATCTGAATCGGGGCCATGCACGCTTTCACAGGCGTTACATAAAACTGCCACACGCAGCTACACCATGCGTGATTAGGGGAATGTAGTTTGGTCCTAATAATTGAGGTCTCGCAGCGTCCCTCTTCAGCTACAAGCGCTCCTGGATTCTACCAAGTGGGATGAGAGACTGAATGATTAATTGCTCATAGATTTTAAACTGTCAACACACAGAAAATTCTATACCAGGGGAGAGAGTCCCAGCCTAGCTTTGTCCCTGACACACAGGATTTCTCTGTATATGTCATGGACCAGCACTATGGGGCAGGATTCAGTCCTGCCTTTTCCGCATCTGGAGGCGGAAATGGTAAAGTCCAGGGACGATGGCGCCATCTCATCTACTGCTCGTGTGCACCAGGCCAATCAAAAATGCTGCAAGAGCCCTATTTTACAGGAGCGGAACAGGAGCGTGCTCTGGATTTGCTAGGAACAAGCTCTTCCCTTGTTTTCCAATCCAGGATCAGCAGCGCCCCAAAGCCAAGGATTAGCCCAAGCCATGCCCTCCCCCGCAGGCTGCCACGATGGTGCTGGGCAAGCTGGATGCCAGCGAACCCCCAAGTCTTCGCCTGCCTGCATACCAAACCGCTCCTGCTCCATTGTGCCTATCGCTATGAATATCTAATGAATCCCTAATGACAAGGTCGTTAAATCAAAGTGTTCGCTCATCTTTCTTCCTTTTATTTTTTTAGAGTTTTATTAGGTTGTTTACGTTACTAAACGAGATTAATTCTTGAGTCCAGAGCTCTGGAGGATGGGACGTTCCATCAGTCACTGATAGAGAGGCGAGCTGCCTGGGGGCAGAGTGAAACGGGGTCACTTCTTCCATCTGGATCGAAAGAGGTCGAGGGGAGACATCCCAGGATCCTCAAGGTTCCCTAAAATAAATACCAGCTCTTGTGAAACCTTGGGCTCAAGAGGGTCTCCAATTGATGAGCCCACCCCAACCCTGGCCCACTGCACCTACTGTCTGTCATTAAGACTAATGCGTAAGAGCATAAAAATAAATGTACAGCAACATCAGCCAAAATCTGAAGCCATCCATCACTGTTTGAAGGGGCCACATAGGATCCACTCTGGGGATGGGTTGGGGAGCCGGGAGCAAGGAACCTCCTGCCCCCTCCTGTTGTTTTCCGCTGTGGATCAGGGCTTTTGTGCCAGCCCAGGAGGGCGGGGGTCTTATTTAATCAAACCACCCTGTACTACAGAGATTTTCCTCCTTCTTAAGGTGCCGTCTCCTATCAGAGGTTAGCTATCATCACAGCTATTTTTGTTTTAGACTCCGCTGCTCTGAACAGTCGTATAGAAGTGCAGCTGAACCATTCCCTCAGATTCTTTAACCACAATGTTCGTCTTCTTCCTATCTTTTTCCTTCCATTTCCCCTTGCATAGTAAGTTGGAGTATAGCATATTTTCTCCTCGAATAACATTACCAAGGTATTGCAACTTTCTTCTCCTGATGGTCTTTACCAATTCTGTTTGTCTGCTTACTCTGCATAGTACATTCTCATGTGCTACTTGATCAGCCCATGGTATTTTCAGCATGCATCGGTATATCCACATTTCAAAGGATTCGATTTTCCTCAGATTGTTCTTTTTAGAGATTTTCCTAGTGATTTTCCATTTCGGCCCCTCTGGGGGAAAAACTTCTCCTTAGACGATTGAAATGAGTGTGCAGTAGGGATGTACGAAAGTGACTTATCTTTCGCGGATTATGTTGATGGTGGGGGGGAGGCATTCCGTCCCTCCCCCTGGAATCCTGGCCGGGGGGGAGGCGCTCCGTTCCTCCCCCCAGAATCCTCGAACGGCCAGCTGTGCTCCATGGCAGCTCCGCGGAGCAGCCGGCCAGGCCCGGCCAGGCCAGAGGCGCCCGCAGCTGGATTTCCGGCCGCGGAGGGCTCTGGGTAAAAAACAACAACAACAACCAACCGCGTACGCAAATGGCGGCGGCTACGGCCGCCGCCATTTGCTTTCCTTCTTTTTGGCCATCTTAATCTACGTAAATATTTACGTAGACTATGACAGCGAAAATAAAGGGGAACGCAAATAGCGCAGCGGGTGCTATTTGCGTCCCTTTTTCATTCACCGCTTTAGCCTTAGAGCGAGTCAGACCATGTGTCCATGTAGTCAAGGGCTCCTTGGAGGGCTCTCAGTCTCATCCAGTAGCCAAGTCCAGACACAGTCAAAGGGATTCTTTTTAAAGCTTTATTCTTCTTTTACAACTTAACAACTCTACAGGTAGCAACTAGATCTGAGCAGCAGCATCCCTATGCCCTAAGTTGGAACAGTTGGTCCCCATTTGAAAGGCAATTACTGGCAGACCCCTGTACTTAAGGACTAGGGAGAATCCCTCCCCTTTTCCCTTGGATCCCCAGGGCGCAGCCGATCGAGTGCGCGCCAACCGGGCACTACGCTCCTCTCGGTGCCCTCCATCTCGCACCACTCTCTGCATCTGCGTCGCGCATCCACTAAGTCTGCTATCTCTGCTCGGTCACTCCCTGGACTGCTAACTAAACTAGGAATGTGGGTGGGAGGAATCTCCGTCAGCTGTTGGTCCTGGGAAAGAGGAGCGCGCTCCTCTCCCAGGAGCGACTGCTCTTCCTCAGCATCAGAACTACTCTGGGATTCTATGGGCTCAGTGTCCACCCTGACAGTAGTTCAGCATTGCTTACAACAGCCTACCCCAAGCTGGTGCCCTCCAAATGTGACGGATTCCAGCCCATCTGCAGGGCACCGCATGGGAAAGTCCACTCTGCCCTGGCTGGCAGCAACTTCCAGTGTTTCAGATGGCAGCCTTTTCCCAGCCCTACCTGGATATTCCGCGGCTGAGTCTGGGACCCCTGGTGTGCCGTGCATGTGTTCCCCCACTGAACCATGGCCCTTCCCCAGTCATCCTTCACAGCTTTAACAATAATCCTTGCTGGTATTTATTTATTGTATTTATTTATTTAAAACATTTATATACCACTCCACATCTAGGGAGATTCCAGAGCAGTGAACAATAAAAGATACAAACAATACAACACCATATTAAAATTTTGTGATTTTAAAACAGAGTACCAATAAAAACCATGGCTGGTCAAAGACTTCTTGAAATAAAGATGCTTTCAGGAGGTGCCGAAAGCAACACAATGTTGGCGCCTGCCTGACCTCCAGAAGCAGGGAGTGCCAAAGGAAGGGGCCCACCACACTGAAGGCTCCCCCCATAGCAGCTTGTGATGTTTTGACTTGGTGATGCTGCCGTTAAAAAAAAACACCTTCCCTTGCCCGGGACATGGGCAGAGCTTATCAAAGGAAAGGGTACCTTCAAACGTGGACAGAGTGCCCCCAAAGTAATAAATCCTGCATGTTTATAGAGAGATGTTAGAGTGTGAAGCTTTTCCTGTGCATTTTGTGGCAACCTGTAGTATAGCCCTGTAAGGGAGGTCAAATTTATAGATGGCCTCAGGAGCACTAAGGCTAGAAGAGGGTGGCTTGCCTAGGGTCACCTGTGAGACACATGAGATTTCAGCCCTGGATGTCTTGATCCATAGATCAGTCTGTTTTTGGCTACTGTCTGGTCAGCTATTCTCAGCACACTAGTGGGCAGAGGGCATGATATCCGTGGGAGATGGCATCCAAGCTTTGACACTGCTAGCGCTCTTCGTTTGTGGATTAAATCACGCCATATGGCATCATTTCTTGAATTCAAGCATTTCTAGGGGCACATACCGCCCCAAACAACAAATACATCACAGCTTTTAAAATGTCAAGGCACGCTGTCTTTTGGTTGTGTGCAGTTGCTTTAAGAAAAAAACCATTCAGCCTCTCAAAAATCCACCACTTCTTTCTCTAAAACTGAAAGCATAAATTCTTTCAATCACATGGGCAAAGGCACTGGTTTCATTTCAGCCAGAACCCATGAGAGCTCAGCATGTATCTTCAATGCTGTGGATCAGTCCTAGAAATGTGAAGTATTAACCTCAGACCATGTGCAGAGTGCCTTTCACCAGTGAGTATACACAACCAGATCCCATGTGAGTATAAACAACCAGATCAGCTGCCCAATGTTGGTGGGGGAGATTTGATCTTACAATGCCTATAGTGTGCCAGCTGCACAGGTTACCGGTGTATTTCCCAGTCCAATTTAAAGTGCTGGTTTTGACCTTAAGTGGTGTTACTTTCAATTACTTTCAATTACTTGAAGGACCGCCTTCACCCATATCAGCCTGCCCACACATTAAGAACAGCCAGAGAGGCTCTCCTCATTTGCCCACATGTGAGAGCAGTGAGAGCCTAACAAAGACAAGACAGGGGCTTTTCCACAGTGGCCCCACATCTCTGGAATAAGTTGCCGTCAAAGATCTGCCAGGCCCCTTCAATGCATTAAGAAGGTCCTGAAAACATACTATTTTACACTGGCCTTCCCCTGATGTTTGCTATTTTTGCTGTTTTTCTTGTGTTTTTACTGTTTTTGCTTTGGGGACCATATCAGTTTTTATTATGTGTTCTATTACTGCACACTGTCTTGGCAGGCAAGAAATATTTTAAATAAATAAAAAAAATAAATCTGTGTGGAACTAGAGAGAATATTGCCTCCGTTTGGGCGGCAGTCAGTGTAACGTCCAGACCCCAAACTTTTCATTTTGGAAATTCTCTGACAAATCTGCAGATCTGAATCAGAGGGGTGTTTCAGCTGAAGAGACCGCACCAGAAGCACCTGGCCAGGCAGCACCCCTCGGCTGGCCTCCACCCACTGCCAGGCACTTCGGTCTTAACGGGGTTCTAAAAGCTCTGAAAGAGCATCCCTTTGTACCTTCTTAACCCCTTGCTTATTTTCGTTTGCGGTGCTTTCCGTAATGAACAGCTCACAATCATATGGTCTCATGTTGTTCCGGAAGAAGGACCTAATTAAAAAGGGAAATGAGGATGACATTGCAAAATGTTCAATTAAGTTTATCTCATTACAGTGAATATTAGAGAGGAGCCAGGCCTTTTCATATTTCATACCCATTTTTTTCCCCTCCGCTCTCACTGAAGGAGCAGGGGTTTAATTGCAACCTGTTCTTTGGGCAGGGGGAGGGATGGACGGAAGGAGGGAGAGATATTTTGTTAAACATGCACCTTATTAATGTTAATGGCAGCTAGTTTAACTAATGGGAAATTCCAGTCCTGTTAGCACAGTATGGTTTCCCTCTGAAAGCTTTAATGATACAAGCCGAACAACACCACTGGATGGCATCATATCTTTCATCTGCCTTTCTTTCCCCCACTTCACATACAGCTGGCTTCTTTGTCAGGGTTTAAACAAAAAAAAATTAGAAGTTTCCCCCCAAATAGAGTATATGTTTCAGCTAAATGTGGATTCCAGGCCTGAAGAGACTACTGAGTCCTATATGATGAGTTAAAGGTTTTCAAGTTGTTTGCCAAGGAATACCGGCGTACCATGGAAATTTACCATGGGTTCCTCAATGATCATGAGATCAGCCGGGGTGGATGAAGTTCCTCAAAAGACACCTTGCCCACCAGGACCAATCTCCACTTACAGATGGAGCATAGCTTAGTGGTAGAGCCCTCGCTTTTCATGCAGAATGTCCCACCCAAGTAGGAAAAGTCTTCTGCCCACCCCACCCCCACCGCAGACGGTATCCCCCCAACAGCTGGACAATGATGGGGATGGAGCTAGGGTGCCCGTCCTCACTCTCCCCCCTCGCATGGTGTTTCTGCACGCAAGGAGAACGCTGAAATAAGGCTAGAGAGGGCTTGGCAGAAGGGCTTCATGCTGTTCCCATTCAATACAGTGGAGGCTGTGCGGGAGAACCTTGCTGAGGATCAGGCCCCAAGCGAAGGGAGGGGCACCATTTGGATCTGGGCTTCCCAGGCCACGCACCTGTTAAAAGGGCCATTTAGAATGTCTGCACAAGTCCAGGCGGGCCCCTCAGACAGGCATCAGGCCTGCATACTCCTGCTGAAGCAGCAGGTGAGGCCTCAACAGAGAGCTCCCCGCCCTTCCTGGCTCGTTCCTCAGCCTGCCCTCATGTCCTCCTCTCCTGCTGTCTGCAGCTGGCAGGAAGGGCTCGGGCGGCTCAGAAGCATCGCGCCAGCAGCCCGTGGCTGAGGGAAGTTGCCAGCTTAGGAGGCCGGGTGCCACAAGCACTCTCCAGACTGGGCTGCTGTGATGCCTTGTGCGTGGAGCGGCCCGGGAGACTGTTCAGGGACTCTTAAGACGGGGAGAGACAGACTTCCCAACAACTGGACGATGGCACTGTTTAGTCTGTACTTTGATTTCCAACCTCCCCCTGACCGTAAATGTCCATAACAAACAACCTCCTTTCAAAATTGCATCATGATAGAAATGGCACTAAATCTTTCACGTAAGTCCACCCATCCGACTGCCTTCACCGGCCCGACTTTCTCCCAAGGAAAGACCCCAAATTCAGCATCCCCTTGGAAGAGGCAGGAAGCTCCATGTCCTCAGCTGCTGCAGCACACCCACAGAACCGCCACATGCATGCGCAGTCCTGGGCTGATGGGGCCAAAGCCCTCGGGGAGCCTCAGCAAACCAGAGTCCGGCCACCGCGGGTGCCTGAGATCCCTGTAGAACGAAGGGCCGCTGGAAGTCACCGCACCTCGAGTCCTTCTCCCGCCCGCTCGGCCCCTGCAAGGGCAGCTCCTGCCCGGCTTCACTCACCACTCCATCAGGCAGAGAGGTCTTCGTACTCTGGCGGGTATCTCTTCCGCTTCCAGCCCGCAACAGAGCGCTGGACCGCAGCTCGCAGCCCACGACGGGAGTGGAGGGCAAAGGCCTTCCGCAGGATCTCCGTGGTGCAGTAAGCGACTCGCCTGACAGCAGGGTCCTTGTCGCTGGGCAGGATGTCCAGAACCGGGGGAACGCAAGACAAGGGCAGCTGGCAGACTGGCCCGTGGACACCGAGGGGACCCTCTCCACGCCCAGAAATGTCCTACACAGAAAGGGCAGGGCCTTGGGAGCAGCTGCAGGGAATCTCTGGGCCCATGTCAGCCCACACACCCCCTGAGAGATATCGGCTCTGGGGTTGCTACCCAGAACCTTGTCAACACAGGCATTTTCTATGCTCCTCCCCACCCAGAGGCCCTCACTTACAAGCACGACAGGTGTGGACGGTGCCTTCAGTGATGCTGCTGCTGCCGTCCTTATGCATCAGGTGACCTGGAGAGACATGGATGGAGCAAAATGGGACCAGAGGCCTGAGCCATTCATGTCCACAGTCTGCGTCCCGTCCTGTCACAGGGGTAGCCCCTGCCGCCCTGACCCCCATGAGACCAGAGAAAATCTCAGCAAGACCTCCAGGGACACGTATCTGGCATGGGGACCAGAGGAAATTGCACAGGTGGTCCCAGCCAGGGGCGCTAACTAACACGGAAAGAGCCAGGCCTCTTCTGGACACACCATGCTGTCCAACCCCTGCCTGGAACTGCCCTTTGGCCTGGGGCTGACCACTAGCGGAGGCCCATAAGTTGTGTTTCCTTACTGAGGAACACGGCAGCTGTTCTCCTGACTGAAGCCTGCTCACTGCTATGGAAGAGGTATCTGGGCACAATCCAGGAGGCTGTGATGACGCACCAAATGCAAGACACGGACAGCAGAAAGGCCAGTATGATCCTCTTGGGACCGCTTGGTCGTCTGCTGCTGGGGAGTTTGTTCGGCTCAGGAACGAGGGTCAGCGAAAGGGGCGATGCAGTCAGCGTAAATCAAGGTAGTGGGGACCTTATTGAGATGTTCAACCTGTGTCTCCAGTTTTATATGATCTAGAAGTCCAGGATGGTCATCCCACTGGGTGGTCTATTAATGAGCAATTACTGGGACAAAACAGACCTGAGAACAACATTTTCCATGAAGCAGCGACTGCTAGGCCAAACAGGATCTTTCAGGCACCCCAGAGAAACATCTTGAGGGCCCACTGAAAACAAAGATGGACTGGCACAAGTATATCATAGAATCGTAGAATAGTAGGGTTGGAAGGGGCGTACAAGGCCATCAAGTCCAACCCCCTGCTCAATGCAGGAATCCAAGTAAGAGCATCCCTGACAGATGGCTGTCCAGCCTCGTCTTGAACGCCTCCAGTGTGAGAGAGACTACCGCTTCCCTAGGTCATTGGTTCCATTGCCGTAGTATATGGGACCCCAGACCCATTAGTGAGGGCCCTGAGTGGGCAGTTGGTGATGGGAGAAGTTGAGTCACTGGCTGACAACTGCATTGGAGAGAGGAGCACATCGGAACGGGCAGACGCACAGCAGTGGAAGGTGCCACTGAACACAGTCTGTCAGCCTGACCCACGCGACAGTGGAGACCACCAGCGTGGTGCTGAGCCTTTGCCACAGGCTCCCAGAACAAGGCTGCCAAGCACTTCCTCACGATGCCTGTGGCACTGGGCGCCCGCAGGGCTACCTTGGAATGTTGGCCTGGCCTGAATCGGAATGTGAGGGGGCCTTCCCCTTGGGGAGAGGGTGGCGAACAGAACCGGGGGGGGCAGGGGCGGGGGGGGGACTGTGCAATGTTAAGGGGAGTGGGAGGGGCACTGGGGGAGTGTGGAATGACAGGGGCAGGAATTTGGCTGGTTGACCATTGGAAGCAGGGAAGGGATGAGGGTGGAGGCTAAAGGGAATGAGGTGGCGGGCATGATGGTTTTAGGAGATTGCTAGTGCTGGTTGAAGTCCTCCCGCGCTGCAGTTCACTGTGAATTTGGTTTCGTCTTTCCCCAAATAAACACTTTGTCTCTTGTGAACCCTGGGTAATCATCAGTGAAACCCACCCGCATAGGGTTGAGTGACCCCTGCCCTGAGAACCTCCAGATCAGAACAGGGTAACGCACTGCATGTGAGATTGCCTCCGAAGATGCCTGTGAAACGGCCATTCGTCTGAAATACAGCTGCTCGGTCGCTAAGTGGGGCTGGCTGTTACAATCCTATTACTGAAATCGTTGACAGAGGTTCTTCTCCAGGCGCCCCCGCTAACAGACGTTCGCTACCGGGCAGCCAGATTCTGGGATGCTCTCTCCAGGGGCCTGTTTCATTGTCCTTCTGGCCAGGCTTTTTAATTGTTTAAATGAATCTGTTTTGTCTCTATCGATGATGTAAGACTGCTCTTTTAGATTTCACCGCTTTCAGCATTTAAATGGTTTTTATACTACTTTGATTTTTTATCACCTCCCTGGGACCTTTTTGAAGGTTTAGGGTAAAAATCTCTACAACAAATCAGAAAATCAACCAATGATATATGCAAACAGGGGAAGAGGGTGCCCTCTTTTTTTCCCTAGCACAAAAGCTCCGTGAGAAGCTTCTTCCAGGGGTTGGGGGTCCATTGCCATCAGACAAGCCCTCCAGTGAGTCTCTTGACTCGCTGGTCAAGGAGGAGCCCTCTCCCTCTGGACAATGCCCCCACCCCACCCCCACACACACATCTCTGCACCTCTACGGGTCAGGGGGACATCCAGTACTTGGAAGGTTTGTGACTTCTCAGTCTGTTTTGAAATGGAGCCTCTTGACCTCCAAGCCAAGAAGAAAGGAATAACTTTGACAAGGACCTATCAGTGTTGTGATAGTGTGTGAGCTTCTGAGTGGCACAGAATTCTTCCCAAGCTGCTTCGAGGTTTTAAAAAAAGAGAGATTTCTCTGGGCATTCCATCCAGCTACAGCAGGGAAGTAGAAGGGAGGCAGGGCCACCGTCAGCTCTACGGAAAGAGCAGCTCCATCAGGCTTTTCCTCCCCTCAACAGTCACCTGGTGGTAGCAGCCACTCCATCAAGCTACGTGAGACAGGGAACAGCAAAAACGGCCCACTCCATCAGTTCTGCTGAGAGACCAGCAACCTTTGGCTCCTCCTCCCTTTGAACAATTTCCATCCCAGCTGGTCAGTATAAGGACTGTGCAAGTGAGGACCAGTGCCTGCACTTAGCTTTTTTCCTTTCCCCTCCCCATCCCTTTTCCTTTTATGTTATGTGTCTTACATTGTAAGACTAAGAACTTTTCTGCACGAGGCTGTTAATCAGCTGTTAATCCACTATATCTACTTTTTGGTTTTGTTAAAGAATTGATATCCGAGCACTACATGAAGAGGATTTCCTTTCATGCTTTTCCACTACGTAACCTCTAGGTGGCACAGTGGCATAGTGGAATAGTGCAAATACAGAAGTGAAAAAGCTGTTTCTTTCGTTTTCAGAATTAAATGCCACATTTTCCCTGCTCCAAAAGAACTTGCCACTAGTGCTTGTTAGACACAGAAGCAAAACTGGAGGGTCACAAAGTCATCTAAAGAACCTGTAAACAACTGTGAGTAATGAATGAATGATGAGCACATGATGAGTGCCTCGTGTAGAAAAGCCCTTTTAGCAGGGACTATTTCCTTACTGACCTTTTAAAGCCATTCTGGGTCAGGGTAAAATGTTTAAAAAAAATAAATAGGCATGATTTTAAGCCCAAACTTTGTTTTAGCCTTAAAAATAAATTATGTGATTCATCTCAGTTAACTAGGATACCTGTGGCTTTGTAGACATGGTTCCCTACAAAAGCCAGTCCCTGCTTTTCTACAGTGGGCTGAGCTCCACGCACACACACCTCCGCTCCCTGCCTTTACATCCTCCACCTTTGCCTCTCTACGGACACGCATACCTGGCCTCAGCTCTAGCACAGCCCTTCGCACTGCTACCCTCCTCACTTCAGGAAGACTTTGGTTGGGTTTTACCATTTTTTCCCCAGGAGGCTGCCTTGCTGAACCATTTAAAACAATTTAGGGATTTTAGACTTAAAACATTCATGGTGGCTTCATAATTGCAGCTGCCTCTGGCAGCTGATTTTGGGTGTCATGAAAGGGCAGCAAATTGTTAGTTATTTAATTTATTACTATAATAACTGGGCTGGCCTTCGGCTACTATGCACCTTGACTTGGGGCAGGAGGGGGACCAGTTGCTGCTCCATCACAGGGTGCCTACCCTGGGCACCGGGCCACTTGGATTTTGGCTACCACTGCATTGTTGCAAGCCCTGGGGAGAGGCAAGGAGCACTGCAGGACACAGAAGGGAATCAGATTCACACACCCCACCCCAACCTCCATATGGTTGCTCTGTTTATGCATTTGTTAAAAGTAAGGCTAAAATACCAAGACAGGTTTTATAGTACATGTCCATAATAAGCCCATCTGGTCCAAAAGATGTGTATCCTTTTAAATTATATCAGCTCAGCTACATCTACAACCGAAACTGGATTGTCCAGCTTTTAACTGCTCATCAAATGATCGTTTAGGAATCTTTATCATTGTTTTTACAACATGACACAAGTTAAACCATACAAATGGAAACCTTCCAATTAGCACTTGTACCCAGAATGCAGGAATGCAGAGACAATGCAGCAGTTCAGGTTTGAAATGGGGAACAAACTTTATTGGCCGTAATTCAAAAGCGTATGCAGTGGGCAACAAGTCCTAGCTCCTGACTCCCTTTCACCAGGGCAGGTCTGTCTTAATCAGTGTGAGTCCCAATTAATTTTCCTTATGCCTCAGGTGGTAAGCTCAGTGGGCAAGCTCAGACGGAAGCAGTATTCCTACTTCTAGCCCCTCCTAGACGGCACTTAACTGTGCCAAAGGATTTCTGGCCGTATCCCCACCTCCTGAGCCTCACAGCTTTGAGGAGTGCAGACCGAAGGCCTTCCACAGAGTCTCCTTGGTCTCATAGACGACTGGCCTGATGGCAGGGTCCGGGCCACTGAGCACTGAGTTGTCCAGAACTGAAGGAACACAAGAGAAGGGCAGCTTACAGACTGGTACATGGACTGTGAGGGGACCCTCTCCTTGCCCAGAAATACACTACACAGAAGGGGCAGGGCACTGGAAGTCGCTGGAAGCAATACTCACGTGATGGAAGAGAGTGCTGGCAGCCCAGTATACTGGTACTGAGCAGCCAGCGGAGCATTCAGAGGCGCCCGGCCTTCCTCTGGGATGTGGCGCCACAGCTGGTTGGCAAAGTCTACAACTGCCAAGGTTACTTCTCCATCAGAGGACCTGAGTATGCCCTGAATTTCATGGACAAAATACTTGGGCCTCTTCCTCTACAGGAAAGAAGGCAGATCTCATAAAATCTCCCAATGTTTTGCCTTCTTTGTTAGATCAGAATTCTTCCTGTGGTTCCTTCAGAGGAAAGCCATGCAGGAGATAAGAGGCAAAGGTCCCCCTTAGCACTTCTCCGCTCAACCCCCACTGGATATTTTACTGGTAAGAACCCCTAGTGATTTCAGAGGCAAACTGTACCTGGAAAAGTGTAATAAAATTTAAGGAACTAAACATTATAAAATAATGAGCTAATTACAAAGATGAAACTATTAATTAACCTACCCCTAACACACTTGGGCCAAAGGCGTTCTCCAAAACATTGCCAGGGGAAGGAATAAATTAGGCACAAGCCTCCAGGCTCCAGGTTTAAACCTTTAAAGCTGAACCCAACATTGTATTCCTTTCGACGCCTGGTGAAGACCTTTTTATTTTCCCAGGCATTTTAGCTTTCTAGACTTTTGGCTTTCTGTTTTAAATCTGTATTTTAAATTCCTGCACTGCTGCTAGGTTTTATTGTGGTTGTATTGTTATATTGTGGTTTTAATGTTCTATATATTTTGAATTGTTATAATGTGTGCTGTTTTGTTTTAATTTTTGTGAACCGCCCAGAGAGCTTCAGCTGTTGGGCAGCATAAAAATGAAATAATAAATAAACAAACAAACCCTGAAGCTGATCTACACCTGCGGAAATTGTGCTACTGCTTGATTATGGCCAAAACCAAAACAAGCAGACGGAGACGGAGGAACCACAGGAGGGCAACGATTTGATGGTGATGTCATGTAGATGCCCCATTAAAAGGGTGTGAACAAAGGGTGGTGATTCCTCAAGAGTAAGCGCCTCATAGGAAGCACCTCAGCCACTCCTGGGCCTGAGTGTGGGCACATGTCACTTACTCTCTTGAAAGTGGCATACAGGTAGAGAAGGCCTGCTCAGGTGGAAGGCAGCCTGAGTGGGGTGTGCCAGCCAGGCCGTCAGGAGCCCCGGGGTCTTCTCCATAGAGGCAGGGAGCTGCAGGCATTCACCAGCAGCTAAAACAAAGCAAGCCAGTAGGAAACACATCAGTGCCTGGAGCCCCATAGACAGAGGCTGATCTGGGTGCTCCAGAGCTGACCATAATCAGCTCGCGTCCACCACTCTGCACATCACTTTGCACCTGCGATGTCTGTTTGGTGCGCACGCACGCACGCATGCATGCACACACACGCACACTATTTTTGAGGCCTCACCTGTGTCCCCCATCAGGAGCTCTTTGTCCCCTATCCGAGTGTCCAAGACCCAGTGGGAGCAGGGAAGAAATGGACCAACCTAGCCCAGGAACCAGACATCTAAAGGAGCTTAACAACCACAACTCAAGAGAAATGCTAGACTTATAAAGGGGAGGAGGAGGCTTCTCTGCTCCCACAAGAGGAGAAGAGCCTGGAAAAGAGTCCTTTTCCTCAGAGGAGGTGCGGGAACCCCGATTTCTGGGCTGCACCCCACTAACTGCTTCTGTCTCTCCAACCCTTTGAACCTCATCTGCCTGATTCAGTGCCTGATTTTCAGCCCTTTTGTGTAACCATATCTGATGCTCCTAGGCCCATACTAGGCCCCAGCTGCTGTAGCTTCTCCCAGAGTTAGGCCAAGGCTTAACTAGTCCTATAGACTGGCTAACCGGATGGCTCCCAAACTTTGCCTGGTTGTCAATTCTAGCATGTTTGTGCACGCATATGAACCCCATCAGAGTGAAATAGGAAGTGGGAAGGAGTCTGGGGGTGGGGAGTGCATTCTAGCCAATGTAGACCCTATGTTCAAATCACAGATACTGGAAACACAGAACCATTTAATGCTGACATCCTAAACACACTTATTAAGTCAACCTTCCTCAACCTGGTGGCCATACTGGCTGGGCATGATGCAGCGCTGAATGCAGCCAACAGAAGCTGGTACAACCTCCTCTCCCAAAGCACTCATCCAGCTGGTTTCCTGGCCTGCACCCAGAAATCTCCAAGCTGCACAAGAAACCATGGCTGCCCCCCCCTCCCCCAGTGACCCTCTGGAAAAGGCTGGCTTGGGGGTGGGGGGACAGTCTCTCTTGTAAAACAGCTCCTCAAGCTTCCTGAGACTCTCTCGGTGAACGCCCACTGGCTATGGCTGCCCCCATCTCAACAAGGAAGGCCACCACTGCCATGGAATGCTCCTTGGGGTCTTCTTTCTTCACGATGGAGCTCAGGTGTCCCGCCAAGCCCTGAGGTGTGGAGGGCGATGCTGTGAGGATGGACCTGCGACACACAAGAGGCATCTATATATGTAGAGCTGTTTAAAATGTCTATTAATAATAACAATAATAACAATAATACCTTTTGCCAAGTGCTGTACAGAGATTCAAAATAAGGCAGCCCCTCCCCACAGGCTTAGAACTGAAAAGACATGACACAAAAGGAAGGCAAGAAGATGGGAAGAGGAAAACAAGCAAACTCAGGCATCACTACTCCGTGTTACCAAGTTTTTTGTGGCATGATAGCAGTTGCGTAACCCCTCCAAGCATTTGGATTCCCTGTCAGGCGGCAGCAATGGGAGATTCATCAAGCCCTTGGTGGGATGCCATATTTGGCTGGCTTGTCGTGTCTGGCTTGGAGGGTCACAATCAGGGGTGTAGTGGTGGCAGGTCGTGCCGGGGCGTCGCTTCTGCGCTTTTATTGAAGCCGGCCCCCAGCCGGGTCGCGGTCTGCTAGTGGGGGAGAGGGAGCAGAGGAGGGGAGTGCGGGCACCAGGTGCCTCTCGTCTACCACGCAGAGCCGCCCAGACAAAGGGGGCGAGAGAGGGAGCCTGAGGGAGCTCTGCAGCCTCCTCTCGGCACCCTCTATTCCCACTCCGTGCCTGCATGCCTGGCGCTGCCATCATCATCCTGCAGCACCAGCCACCCGTTCAGGGCTGCTGCTGCTGGCCACGGCAGGAGCGGGGACGCCGCTGCCACTGCTTACCTGTGGGGCAGGGCAAATGGCTGGAAGAGCCCTAGACCAGCAGCAGCTGCTACTCTCCTCAGAACACCAGGCATGGGTCACGAAGAGTGGCAAATTCCCCCCTCCCCCATCCAGATAGCCCATCAGGACAAGGCAGCCTCACCCAGCAAAGGGTTAATTCATCCTCCCTTGCAGCCCGCCTCCTCTCCCTCCGAGATGGAGGAGCTGCCCCCCGCTCCTGCACCTGAGACTGCACTGTTGCCATCCGGTTTCAGGGAAGGATGGGAGCACGTGGGCCAGGCTAAGTTGCTTGCTGGAGATGCTGATCCTGGTCAGTCCCATGCCCCCAGCAAGCCCAGCCAGTTGAAGAGCTGCGGCCACCCAGCAGCCCCGCACGCACCCGGGAACATGCTGGCCGACATCAGACTCAGATAGGTCAGCTCAGTCAGTCTGTTGGGTGGTGACGGTGGTGGCGGCCACCAAAAAAGACAGCGGGGTTGGGGTGTGGGGAGGGCAGAGAGAAGAAAGAGGAAGTCTATATGAGTAAAAAAAAAAATGAAAAGAAATTTTAAAAATGAAATTAAAATGATAAGAAATACCTGGGAATAAACCCCATCGAAATCTATATGCTTACTTCCGAGAAGGCATGTACGTGGATTTTGGCTGCCTCGCCTGCCCCTGCACAGCTCTAGGCAGGGGCTACAGAACTTCTCCATCACATCTCTCACCCAGCCTTTCCCAACCTTGTGCCCTCCAGATGTGTTGGTCTGCAAAACCTATCATCCCCTGTCCCAGCCAGCATAGTGAATATGCTGCCTGGAGCCAATGGGAGTTGTTGTCCAGCAAATCTGGAGGACGCCAGGTGGGGGAGGCTGCGGCCTGCTGCGTTTCTTTTTGGCTGTTCCTGCAGAGGGTGAGGGCCTAAAGTGCACATTACCAGCAACCCTGATGGTCTTCAAATACATTCGTTAAGTAAAGCAGCTTTTCTCTTGTTCTCCCTCTCCCCCTCCCCACTCATTTCCTCCATATATTTCCTTTGTGTTTATTTGAGAGTAAGGCCCCATACTTGAGAGGAAGCCCCATCACCATGAGGCTTTATTCTATCCATATGATAGGGTTACTATTTTATCTGAGCTAGAAAAAAATACATGATCACTGTTGTCCATATCTGATGTATTATTTAATTAATTGATTGACTGGATGTATAGACTACTTCTTCCCAAAGGCTCAGGGTTGGTAACAATATGCTAATCAATCTACTTTATCTTTCCCTGTTGCTGATCACCAAAAAAACAATTTGAATAAAACATTATCAAATGCACAGTTACAAGATGGGGGATACGTGGCTCAACAACACTACAAGCGAGAAAGATCTTGGAATTGTTGTCGATCTAAAGCTGAATCTGAGCCAACAGTGTGATGTGGCTGCAAAAAAGGCCAATGCTCTTTTGGGCTGCATTAATAGAAGCATAGCTTCCAAATCCTGGGAAGTACTAGTTCCCCTCTACTCAGCACTGGTTAGGCCTCATCTGGAGTACTGTGTCCAGTTCTGGGCACCACACTTTAAGAAGGATGCAGACAAACTGGAGAGGGTTCAGAGGAGGGCAACAAAGATGATCAGGGGACTGGAAACAAAGCCCTATGAAGAGAGACGGAAAGAACTGGGCATGTTTAGCCTTGAGAAGACTGAGGGGAGACATGATAGCACTCTTCAAGTACTTGAAAGGTTGTCCCAGAGAGGAAGGCCAAGATCTCTTCTTGATCATCCCAGGGTGCAGGACACGGAATCATGGGCTCAAGTGACAGGAAGCCAGATTCCGGCTGAACATCAGGAAAAACGTCCTGACTGTTAGAGCAATACAACAGTGGAATCTATTACCTAGGGAGGTGGTGGGTGCTCCCACACTGGAGGCGTTCAAGACGAGGCTGGACAGCCACCTGTCGGGGATGCTCTGGCTTGGATTCCTGCATTGAGCAGGGGGTTGGACTCGATGGCCTTGTAGGCCCCTTCCAACCCTACTATTCTATGATTCTATGATTCTATGTCTTCAGCTGCTTCCAGAAGATGCACAGACTTTGGTTTTCACAATATATGTGGTACTTTACAGAGAATCATAAGCAAAAAAAAGTTAGGTCTCTGCTCCTAGAAGCTTACAATCTAAATTAAAATTTAATTTGTAATCTAAACTTACATAGCTGTTTGAAACTTAATTTTTGATTATACAAGCTATTATTAATAATATTGGGGATAGATTTGACAGTGTGGTCAGTGAGTTAGAGCCAGACAGAAGAATGAGGATGAATGGGCCTTAAGAAGCATTGCTAATAACAAGGCGGCAGGAGACAACGGTATCCCAGCTGAACCGTTTAAAATCTTGCAAGATGATGCTGTCAAGGTGATGCATGCCATATGCCAGCAAATTTGGAAAACACAAGAATGGCCAACAGATTGGAAAAAATCAACTTATATCCCCATACTAAAAAAGGGAAGCACCAAAGAATGTTCAGACTATTGAAGAGTGGCACTTATTTCACATGCCAGTAAGGTAATGCTCAAGATCTTGCAAGGTAGACTCCAGCAATTCATGGAACGAGAATTGCCAGATGTACAAGCTGGGTTTAGAAAAGGCAGAGGAACTAGAGACCAAATTGCCAATATCCGCTGGATAATGGAAAACCAGGGAGTTTCAGAAAAACATCTATTTCTGTTTTATTGACTATTGTAAAGCCTTTGACTGTGTGGATCGTAACAAATTGTGGCAAGTTCTTGGTGGTATGGGGATACCAAGTCATCTTGTCTGCCTCCTGAGGAATCTGTATAATGACCAAGTAGCAACAGTAAGAACAGACCACGGAACAACAGACTGGTTTAAGATTGGGAAAGGAGTACGGCAGGGTTGTATACTCTCACCCTACCTATTCAACCTGTACGCAGAACCCATCATGCGACGTGCTGGGCTTGATGAAGCCAAGGCTGGAGTTAAAATCGCTGGAAGAAACATTAACAATCTCAGATATGCAGATGATACCACTTCGATGGCTGAAAGCGAGGAGGAGCTGAGGAACCTTCTGACGAAGGTGAAAGAAGAAAGTGCAAAAGCTGGGTTGCAGTTAAACCTAAAAAAAAACAAGATTATGGCAACCAGTTTGACTGATAACTGGCAAATAGAGGGAGAAAACGTGGAGGCAGTGACAGACTTTGTCTTTCTAGGCGCAAAGATTACTGCAGACGCTGACTGCATCCAGGAAATCAGAAGATGTTTACTTCTTGGGAGGAGAGCAATGATAGATCTTGATAAAATAGTGAAGAGCAGAGACATCACACTGACAACAAAGGTCCGCATAGTTAAAGCAATGGTGTTCCCCGTAGTAACCTATGGCTGCGAGAGCTGGACCATAAGGAACGCTGAGCGAAGGAAGATAGATGCTTTTGAACTGCGGTGCTGGAGGAAAATTCTGAGAGTGCCTTGGACTGCAAGAAGATCAAACCAGTCCATCGTCCAGGAAATAAAGCCAGACTGCTCACTTGAGGGAATGATATTAAAGGCAAAACTGAAGTACTTTGGCCACATAATGAGAAGACAGGATACCCCGGAGAAGATGCTGATGCTAGGGAAAGTGGAAGGCAAAAGGAATAGGGGCCGACCAAGGGCAAGGTGGATGGATGATATTCTGGAGGTGACGGACTTGACCTTGGGGGAGCTGGGGGTGGCGAAGGCTGACAGGAAGCTCTGGCATGGGCTGGTCCATGAAGTCGTGAAGAGTCGAAGAGTCGGAAGTGACTGAACAAATAAACAACAACAAGCTATTATTATTATTATCATTATTATGTTCTCCTTTTTTCTCACACCATTTAGATATAATGTGCCTTTAAGAAGCAAGGGTGTGGAGATGTGAATGGCCTAGACCCTTATCCTCCTCTTGAAAATATGCTCCCATTGTTTTATACCTTTTATTTAAAAACGCACATAAAACTGATTTTCATACCCTTAACTGAGGGGGTGGGGTCATTACTGCATCACCTGTAAAATTCCTGATAGCTTAAACCCGTTCTTGGCGGTTCTCCCTATACCCCAGAACCAGCAGCCAGAGCTAGCTACAGCACCATCCTATCCCACTCCCAAAATCCCAGGGCAGGAAAGGAGAACAGGACCACAGCAATAAACCAGCTCCCTCAGTAAGTGTGTTTAGGACTGGTGCCTTTTTGTGTTTACAGTGGGGTGTGGAGACATTTTATGGGAAAGTTTCTTTCACATCTTGATGAACATGAAAAAATGGAGTCAGATGGGTGGTGCAAATGAGAAGCAAGATGATGTCTTGTTCAGCTATTGAATTATTAATATTCATTGTAAGAGTTGGTCTGTGCCAGTTTTTAGGATTTATCACACAATCCTATGACTCAGAGGTCAGTCTCACTATGTTCAGTTGCCAATTGGGCTTTCTCCCAGGTAAGTGTGCATAGGATTGCAGCCATAGCTGCCTTCCCAAGATCTCTATAAATTTAATTTGAAATAAACACTCATTGGATTGCACTGTTAATTCTTGAATATTAATTTCTACAGTAAGCAGAATTGCCAAATGCAGCTACACTTTTTGGTACAAGGTTGCCATGTAACTGGGCAAACAAACCCTGGTGGAGGGAAAGGAAACAGAAATAAAATCAGTTGGAGGGAGGGGAGAAAGAAGGTGTGTGTGTGTGTGTGTGTGTGTGTGTGTGTGTGTGTAGTTCAGTCCAGCTGGGTGTGTGGACATTTCTTGGTTCTAAGGGAAGCAAAAGCCGAGTGTAGTCAAACGCGTACCCGGGATTTTAGGAAAGCTGATTTTAATAAACTCAGAACAATGATCAGTAAGGTCCCATGGCAAGCGACGCTAATGAGAAAAGGAGTCCAAGATGGGTGGGAGCTTTTAAAAAAGGAAATTCTCAAGGCACAATCACAAACCATTCCAACAAGAAGAAAAGGTGGAAGACAACAGAAGAAGCCAATGTGGCTTCACAAAAAGCTTAGGGATGACCTGAAAACAAAAAAGGACATATATAGGAAGTGGAAAGAAGGCCAAGTAACAAAGGAAGAGTACAGGCAGATAGCACAGAATTGCAGGGATGGTGACAGGAAGGCTAAAGCTGAGAACGAGCTGAGGTTAGCGAGGGATGCTGAAAGCAACAAAAAGGCTTTCTTCAGCTATGTGCATAGTAAAAGGCAGAGGAAAGAAGTGGTTGTTCAGCTATTAAATAAGGATGGCAAAACGATAACAGATGACAAAGAAAAGGCAGAGGTGCTCAATTTCAGTCTTCTCCCAAAAGAGGGTCTATGACCCCCTGGCAAAGGCGAAGTGCAGGCTGAAGGGGCAGGATTGCAGCTTGAGATCAATAGGCATGTGGTCAAGGAACAACTAATTACTTTGAATGAGTTCAAATCTCCAGGGCCAGATGAACTGCATCCTAGAGTCATAAAGGAACTGGCAGAAGAACTCTCAGAACCGCTGTCTATTCTCTTTGAGAAATCATGGAGGACGGGGGAAGTGCCAGATGACTGGAGGAGGGCTAACGTTGTCCCTATCTTCAAAAAGGGTAAAAAGGAGGAACCTGGGAACTACAGACCAGTCAGTCTGACATCAATCCCTGGGAAAATTCTGGAGCAGATCATAAAGCAATCCATCTGGAAGCACCTTGAAAACAAGGCAGTGATTACTCGAAGCCAACATGGATTTGTCAAAAACAAGTCCTGCCAGATGAATCTGATCTCCTTTTTTGATCAAGTAACCTCCCTTGTAGACCATGGGAATGCTGTAGACATCATATACCTCGACTTCAGCAAAGCTTTCGACAAAGTCGATATCCTGATGATATCCTGATGAGCAAACTAGATCAAAGTGGGCTAGATGAAACAACTATCTGGTGGATCCACAGTTGGCTACAGAATCGGACTCAAAGAGTGCTTATCAATGGGACCTTCTCAAACTGGGGGGAGGTAACGAGCGGGGTACCGCAGGGCTCAGTCCTGGGCCCAGTGCTCTTCCACATTTTGATTAATGGCTTGGAGGAGGAGGTGCAGGGAATGCTGATCAAATTTGCAGATGACACAAAATTGGGCGGGATAGCTAATACTTTGGAAGACAGAAACAAACTTCAAATTGATCTGGATAAACTGGAGCGCTGGGCAGAAAACAACAGAATGACATTTAATAGGGATAAATGCCAAGTTCTGCACCTGTTGCAGAACCCAGAGTCAGAGAGACCACGGAGTGAAGGAAAAAGAGATTCTTTATTTAACGCGCGGGCTTAAGGCTGGAATCGTTTCCAAAGAGCCAGAAGCCCCGATTTACATTAGCACATTGGTTTTATAGACATTGTGACATATATGAAATGGCTCCTCCTCTCCCTCCCGCATGGGGTTGCAATCCTCAACATTTCTTCTCTTAGCACTATTGTTTATAATACAAGAACTGGGTTATAGGGTAGCCATGATAAGGAGAGAACAGAAGAGAACAGCAGAGAACAAGATATACAATTGTATGACCTTTGACAAGATAAGGAATTCCTGTGTCTCGTCAGCTTACAACAATATATTCAAGGGAGAAAGAGCTCAGCAAGAACATGAAGCATGAGACTGCATGAGGCTACTTAGTCTGATCCCCGATATGGCTGCTACATTCCCCCCTTAAATGCATAATTTCATTACAATTATAGCATTTTTGATAACCATACAAAGCTTTTTGTGACATACATATTACTTAGCCTCTTGTTGGGCTATTAGAGCATAGAGGGCAGCAGTTTTATTAGCTGAGACATAAAACAGATTGGTTAAACAGCTCATAAGACAAGGAACGCAGAGACATAACAGAACTTTTATGAACAATACTGGTAGAATTAGGATGAACAATGCTTTCAAGCCAGCTAAGATCTGGAAGCCAAGGGGTTAACTAATTTAGCTAATTGTTTTGTCTTATTGTTTTGTTAGCTACTATATTGTGCAGCTTGTTGATCTGTTCATCTACAGCATTGCCATTATCAGTTAAGTTAAAACAACAGAGCTTTTGGTGTGTCTCACAACTTAAATGATGAAGAAGGAAGAGGTAATCTATACCAGCTTTATTTTCTAGAACTGCACCTCTTAGATCACGCAGCTCTTTATTTAACAATGACAATGCTCGTGAGGTGGCATTTATGCTTTTGGCTAAGCTGCAAGCTAACCGGTTGATTTCCAGACCATCAGCCACGGCTAAACTTGGAACCCCAACTAGTGACATTGCTAAGGCCAATTTTTCTGAGTCAGAATATAACTGCACATGACTATTACAATTTTTAGTTAGTTGGAGTGCTCGAGGCTGCCATTGACGGATTTTCTCGGGCTACAGGGGAAGAATTGGCACCAGTTCAATTGGCGGCTGAGGCAACATGGGTGGTTATCAGACAAGTTGGCAGGAATGAATGACCAAGTGCGGGAATTACATGTCTAAAACTATCCATGAGGCAAAAGTATGTGGGCATCATTAAAAGATATGTTTTGAATTTTATTACAGTGGAAGGGGGCCAGGGATAGCTTTATATTTTCTGGAAAAAAATTTGACAATTAAGCATTTGTGCACACGTAGCATTTGTTTCAGCAATGATGGGGGTGCGTAGAGTGAACTCTGTAGGGGGTAGGATCTTTGCAACCACGCCCCAATTAGCATTTTGGGAATAAGTTAAACTTACACCATAAACTCTTAACATGGTATCTTTTTGAATTTTCCCAGGATGTCTACAGACAGTTATTAGGCAAGAGCTAATAAGCCTGTTTGCAGGTATACCTCTTGGCAAACAAAAATGTTTTACTCTCGTGATGTTAGCCAGGTGAAGCCAGTAATTATCAGCAAATCACTGGGACAAACTTCTTTTTCCAGGGGCAGACCCCCCTTTTTGCACCTTATTAAGGAAACACAATGCAACACTACTAACACTACAACACGCATGTTTGATCTTCTTTGGGATCTGACCGTACGCTGGGCAGCTATTCACCTGGCAAGCTGCAGTAGGGTCTAGTCCCCTTCTTCAATTCTCCAGTTGCAGGTCTGACCGTACGCAGGGGGAACAATTTCCTGGTATGTCCCCAGTAAGGTCTAGCCTGAGTCTTCTTACTGCTTTTTCAGAATGATTTTTAAAGGATTTTCAGGATTTCTGTTTACAGTCTACTCTCCCCCTCTCGCTCTCTTGACTCGTGTCCAATGTATCTAGGGTTTAACTCTAGCTGCTTTCATAGCTGTGGGGGTGGAAAGTATGACAGTTTTCAGTCTTTCCATCTGGGAGTCAAAGGGTTATTTTTCCCTTTTTAACTCATACTTTAACTCTTGGTTGGAAAGGATGAACTTCTGTGATGGGAATTGGGGGCTTATTTTCTAAGACAAAGCGAGGCTGGGCTTGAAGAACTTTGTTTAGTGTTTGGACTTCTTGTTTAAGGCTAACGTTTGCTTGCTTTTGATGTCACTCCAGTGTCAATTATGAAGTCAATGTCACGGCCCCTCACAGTCAATGTCACGGCCCTTCTCAAGCTGTCTCCCTCTTCGCCCATTCTGGCCCCTTTGTTTTTTTCCTTTGTGTATTTGATTTATTTTATTTGGGCATTCATGCCACTAATGTCCATCTTGTCCACACTGGGCACACTGGTTCTTTTTTAAGAATCTTCTGCCTCTGCCGGGTCTTCTTTTTTTCTTTTTTCGTTCACGTCTTCTTGGGCCTCTGGGTCGAGGGGGGTGTACTGGCGATAGGCATTTGAAAGACGCTCCAAGTACGCTCTGGGGCCTTGGTGGCACCTTGCAGCACTTTAGACACTTTGGTCATATTAACTGACTTCTTCATACCTGCTTTCATGGCTTCTAACAGCAGGGTTTGATACTGGGTGAGGCGCTCTAGCCCCACGTGTTTTGGGATTCCAGCAGGGGGGGGTTACTTACAAGGAGACTTTATTGGGTAACTTACAGCACACAGGCGTACTTAATTTTTGGATCAGACAGCTTCTCTGAACCACGAGCTATTGCACTAAATGGGTTTTTATACTATACATGTTACCCATAACACTAGCAAGCATTTTCAGCATAGGCTAGAAGTGTTTGGTTCTCAGGCACAGCTTCCTGTAAACAACTTCGCTTCCCAAAGTGCTTGATAACACTTTTTATTTATTAGTATGGGAAGACAAATTTTTTCTCTTTCTTTTGCTTTCTTTTTCTTTGCTGATCTGCCTGTATTGCAGATCATGTTTCAAACTTTTTATATAAAACTTTCTGCTCCATGCACCAGCCTTGTCTCTTTATTTGTCTTTTTCAAGTTAAACTTACTTAAACTTTTCTGCCTTACACTAGTCCCACTGACACACATTTGGGATAGGCTCTTCTTCTCCTTCTAGTTACATTTTCTTCATTTTAAAGAACTATTACATTATTGTGGCTACTTTACCCCAGGTAATAAGCTCCAGGCACAATCAGCTGCTTTTAATTTATCCTGGGGGCAACTATGGCCACGCTTCTTTTTTACAAATGTTTTTTCTTTGCCTTTTGCCTTTTCTTTTTCTCTCTTCTCTATCTGTCTTCTACTTTCTCTATTCCTTCTTTTCTACTTGCTTTTGTCTTTCTTTCCTTGTCATCCATTGGGAACCACACTTAGTATTATTTGGAGTTGCAACTAACACTAATCTGCAAATATCACATATACTTTATGATATCTAAGAAATCATAAAATATACACAACAAACTTTTTCTGCAATTTAACACAATGAATGGAAAACACTTTTTGCATGGTAAGGCATGATGGAGCAGATCCAGCAATTATACTGCTCTTCTGGCTGAAAGCTCAGGGCTCATCAAAATCAAGGGACGGGCATACCCACACATGCAGAGTTCTAGGTCACCATTTTTGCATCAGCAACTCTATGCTGCATGAGTTTTAGCAGAAGGAAATCTAAAAGTCACAGATCAAACTCAGCCTGCTGTACACTGAGCTGACTACAAACACAGACACATGGTCTACAGCGATGAGAGTTCAAGTTTATCAAAAGCTTCATAGCACTGTCCATGGCAAGTCTTTGACAATTTAAAATTTTAGTTCATGTGCAGAGTGTCTCTAAAAAGCCCAGACATTGATGGAAGCAAACAGAGACGGCTCTGGGCAATGAAGATGTGATGTTTCCAGCAAAGGCTCTCCACTTTTGCATGAGTTTAAAAAGGGAAAGTGTGGCCCTACACCCCTTCTGACAGACAAGGGCCTTTAACTTTTTAGCAAGGCCTCTGTCTAAACAGAGCGGCACAGCTCAGCTCTCTAGCCATGACACTTTAACTTGGGCAACTCCTCTGTAAATTTTATTTTACTTCTGTCAGGTTCTCTCACAGACATTTTAAAAACTTACTCTTTTTTTTTCTTTTCTAACCTGGTACACGAAAGCACTGAAACACTGAGTGCCGAAACTCAGGACGCTGGGGGGTGATGGGCATCGCTTTATACTTGCATTTTTCAGGCAGCCATTAATCTTCGGGGAGGCGGTGGGGTGATTTGCAGGACTTCAAAGGCAAGCTTCTCAGTTTGTTTGTATTTGTAAATCCCAAGCTTAAAACAGGACACGATGAGGTACAGGGCCACCAAATTCTTGCTTTGGCACGGGCAACAAATAACTCGGGTTAGCTTTCTTCGCTGGGGTCTCAAACAGGAAAACAGTCTTAATTTAAAGTTGTAACATCACTGACAGCGTCAGCCAGCCAGCTACACAGATCTCATTGTTTTTTCAAGACAGTTGCTCCAATATCTTCTTCTCAATCAGGTTGGGTCTCCCAGCTTACACAGTTTATTGCAGCTTCCAGAAGCATGGCAGTAGCATGATTTTGGCTTGGCCAGGAACATGCTGTCTGGTTTCTCGGTCTCTTCAGCACACACACTTAGGCAGTGTAACACTGGACACTCAAATCAGTGAGATTTCTTCATTGCAGGGAATCCCACGGCAAAAGCTTAATGGTTACGCTCTTTAGAAATCATATAGCTGATGGTCAGTAGCTACAGGCTCTATGCAATTTTAACACAGTTCAAAGCTAAACACGGTTACCTTGACAGAGATCTTCAACATGGTCTTTCCGCTTCATTCTGCTTTGGGACAGTCTTATGGCACACTTTTCACTCGAAGAGGGGTCTAGCCTGTGCTCTGGGGGCTGATTCTTCACCTTTATTTTCTATTTTGCCTTCATCTTCTGGGTCTTCATTTTCAGTTTCCATTTCTTAGGGATTTCATCTCAATTAGGCGAGGTGATGATGTTGCACAACTCAGAACGTTGTGGGCAATTTTCCTGCCCCCCCCCCCTCTCAGCACACTAGGCTAACAGCTACTTCTTCGGCCTTACACTCTCACGCTCCCACGCTTTGTTAAAAGCCAGACTGTCCTGCAACATTTTTCTAATTAACAGCCTCAGATCTTGTTTTTTTTCCTCTCAGCTCGACCTTGAGCTTTTTGCTGTTTTCTCTCTCTATTCTGAATCTTTTAAAAAAACCTTTTTCCTTCTTTGTTTGACATACATCTCAAGGGGGTGCAAGGTTTGCTTCCCCCACCACCCATAGCCTCCCTCCTAAATTGAAGACAGACACAATTAGGGAATGGGAATTGGTCAGTGAGTAAGGGGTCTCACTGGCCGACACAAGAGGATTTTTCACACCACGCACTTTGCTACTGGCCTGGGCACCCGGACGGTCAACGGTATGCGTCAGAAACCGCAGTAGCCACTCACACAATCATCAATCTCTCCACTACATCCATATGTCCCTGCCACCCACTTTTCCCACTTTTTACCAGAGCGGAAAACGGCTTCCCCAGCTTCCTCAGCTTCCTACTGAGTACTGGCGTGCTAGGTACTGGCGCCCACTCGGGGGTGTGATCAGGCCCCCCTTCTACCCGCAAGGAGTAGGTTCTTTTGTATACGTATACCACCAACACTGACCTTCTTCATAAGGCGGGGCCCTCTTTTTTTCTGCCCAGTGGCCTTTCTCCCTAAAGGCGGGGCCCTCTTTTTCCCATATACTTGCCTTTCTCCTGAAGGCTTCCAATGTGGGTTTCAACTCAATTGCAGCTACGATACAGGCAGGGCTCAAGTTCCTTCCTCCGCTTCCCAAGGTTCTCTTGCTGCTCGCTGCCGTTTGGGCGATCCCGGTGCAGGCCTTCTCCCATTCACTCGACAAAAAGGTCGGTGGCGCCAAGAAAGGGAGGCATGCGCCGAGCTCGTCTTCCCGGTGCGGCGATCAAGAGCAGGCAACTGCCACCTGTCTGGCTCAGAGCCTGCCACATCCGAGTCACGGCACCATTTATGTTGCAGAACCCAGAGTCAGAGAGACCACGGAGTGAAGGAAAAAGAGATTCTTTATTTAACGCGCGGGCTTAAGGCTGGAATCGTTTCCAAAGAGCCAGAAGCCCCGATTTACATTAGCACATTGTTTTTATAGACATTGTGACATATATGAAATGGCTCCTCCTCTCCCTCCCGCATGGGGTTGCAATCCTCAACATTTCTTCTCTTAGCACTATTGTTTATAATACAAGAACTGGGTTATAGGGTAGCCATGATAAGGAGAGAACAGAAGAGAACAGCAGAGAACAAGATATACAATTGTATGACCTTTGACAAGATAAGGAATTCCTGTGTCTCGTCAGCTTACAACAATATATTCAAGGGAGAAAGAGCTCAGCAAGAACATGAAGCATGAGACTGCATGAGGCTACTTAGTCTGATCCCCGATATGGCTGCTACACACCTAGGAAAAAGAAACCAAATGCACAGTTACAAGATGGGGGATACGTGGCTCAACAACACTACAAGCGAGAAAGATCTTGGAATTGTTGTTGATCACAAGCTGAATATGAGCCAACAATGTGATGTGGCTGCAAAACAGGCAAATGCTCTTTTGGGCTGCATTCATAGAAGCATCGCTTCCAAATCCCGGGAAGTACTAGTTCCCCTCTACTCAGCACTGGTTAGGCCTCATCTGGAGTACTGTGTCCAATTCTGGGCACCACACTTTAAGAAGGATGCAGACAAACTGGAGAGGGTTCAGAGGAGGGCAACAAGGATGATCAGGGGACTGGAAACAAAGCCCTATGAAGAGAGACGGAAAGAACTGGGCATGTTTAGCCTTGAGAAGAGAAGACTGAGGGGAGATATAATAGCACTCTTCAAGTACGTGAAAGGTTGTCACAGAGAGGAAGGCCAGCATCTCTTCTTGATCATCCCAGAGTGCAGGACACGGAATAATGGGCTCAAGTTACAGGAAGCCAGATCAGGAAAAACGTCCTGACTGTTAGAGCAATACGACAATGGAACCAATTACCTGGGGAGGTGGTGGGCTCTCCCACACTGGAGGCGTTCAAGACGAGGCTGGACAGCCATCTGTCAGGGATGCTGTGACTTGGATTCCTGCATTGAGCAGAGGGTTGGACTCAATGGCCTTGTAGGCCCCTTCCAACCCGACTATTCTATGACTCTATGACTATTTCTGTTGGGGGGAGGGGAGAGATAGGCTCCTTCACAGTAAGCTTTATCCTACAATTGAAATGGCTCCTTCTCGGAAGTTTGCAGGCTCTTTACATGACGCCGTGATCATGCAAGGCGTCTCCTGCACTAAATGCCCTTTGCCCCGTTTTTAAATAGATCGCAGATAATGAGCTATCAAATCACCCCATTGTGTTCCGCTTCAGTTTCCTCCGTGAAAAGAGTAAAAGCGGCAAGAAGAGGAGCGAGATCCATGGAAGATAATGGAAGACTCAGATACGGGGAGGAGAAGTGGGGGGACAGGAAGCACGTGAAAAAGGGAGTCGTTGTGATCCTGTATTTAAAACGGAAGCAGAAAGCCCTGTTTTAAATGCAGGATTTTAGGCTGGTGTAGAGATGCCCATAATGAAGGAGCTTAGGGAAAGCTAATGGGTAATGTTGGGGCGCTAAGGGAATGTGCAAGGGGGCTGTTGAAATGAGAAGGGATCTGTCCATGAGGGCTGAGTTGGGAGGGTGAAGCTTCCACAGAGTATCATATTTTGAAAACCTAAAATGCTTGTGTGTGAGTAAAACCTAAAATGCTTGTGGGTGAGTGGGTGAGTGAGTGAAAAAGATTTGAACACCCCTGCATTTTTTCTCAGCTGTCCAGTTGAAATGCCCCTGCCTTACTCTCAGCTGCACTGTTTTTGGATCCCAATTGAAGGCTGCACATCTTACAAGGTTGGACAATCTTAGAAGGGGGCGCGGCTGTGAGGGGCCGCAGCTGTGACGGTCACAGAGGGACCCTGCCCTTCTGAATTTGCCACTACACTACTGGTTACAATACAGGTAGGGCCTTCCTAAAAGGAGGGTGTTGGGACTCATGCAGCCCTGAAAGTAGCAACCTCTGACCTGGAAACTGTTCCTTCTAATTCCAGGTGTGTGGGACCTGGCAGTGGTTACAGAGTGCTGAGGGAAAAGACAATCTGTACATGCTCAGAGGCATCATCATTTTTTCTTCACATGTTATAGGGCTAGACTCTGAGGCATTGAAAAGAGGTTCCAGGCGCAATACAAGCCTTGGCTCAAATGAGTCAAACGGGTGACAGGAAGCACCCTCCTGCCTGCAGCTTTCTAATGCAAGCTTTTGATGGAAGGAGACCGATGCGTTGGGCTCCTCCTAACCTTATCGTGATACACTCTCCAACTAAAGTGGTTTGCTTTTTAGTATCTGTCCATAGCAAACCCTGTTGCCCATTTGCCCCTATTTTGCCTTTCAAAGCATGTTAAGAAAAACTAGGTTCCCTTCCATTCTCCACACACACAGCCTCCATCCCATAACTGCCTATCTAGATAGTAAATGTTGCTGGATGCATTTGAGATGCAGTTATTTCAGGAAAAGTGAATAATACAGCCGCAGACCAGAGATTTCATCGATGTAGGGAGTGGAAAGGCTATGCTCAAGCACTAATCCTCAGTAGGAGAATAGGGGGTCTTGTAACTGAACAAGAGAGTCCCTTAGGGTGGCCACTTATGAATTGCCAAAAAAGAGGACAAAGGGCAAAGATTTGCATAAAAATTGCATATGCCAATGTGTATGTATAGATGCAAATTTAGACATAATTATTATAATTTAAATAGAAATACAGTATGCATCATAGTAGGGAAGCCTGTGACCAGGTGAGCTGTGTGCCTGCCTGTTCAGTCTTCTGTCCAGGTGCTAACCGGTGATGGGCAACAGTTCTGATGGTCCTTTGTCTTTAAACCAGAGTTAGGCAGGACAGCCCTTCAAATCAAGAATGCCTTCAAATAGATGATGGTCCTCTGGCAGCCTTTCAAATAGGGGACTGTCCTCTGCAAAAGAGGATACATGGCCACCATCTCCTATCTGTAGGGTCGGTGCCTTAAAAACACACATTCCAGGCCTGGCTAATAGTTAGGCCACCCAGAGCTCTGGCCTGGCCCTGACAGTTGTCCTGAGCTTATCCTTAACCGCTGAGCCTGGAAGTCACAGGAGAAGCTGCATAATATCATGCAGCAAGTGTTTTGTCTTTGACAAAAGGCCGAGGCAGAGGAGCAGACTCCAAGTCATCCAAGCAGAGGCCCTGTACTGCCTGCTAGTTGCAGAGGCGGAGGGCCAAAGCCCAAAGTAGACATGATAGGAGGAAAGGTGGATATATCTCCTGCTTCCGGATGCAAGTAGCAGCTTTGGAGGGGGGCATTTTTGTCTGGACCACACTGTGTGTGTGTGTGTGTGTGTGTGACATTTAAACTCTCCCCACCCCTTGCAGTCCCAGTGCTGTCCAGCCTCCCCTTCCCCCCTCCCACACACACTTGATATTGACATGTTTAAAGGTATGCATATTAATTGCATTCACACAATTGATGTCGCATCTAGTTTGGCTCAGATGCCATGCACACACACCCCTTTCCTTTTCTGCCCCTGAAGGGGACTCTGAGGCTTGAGCACCTAGCCTCCGGCCATAGCCTTCGAGGTCCCTGGTTCATGGATGCATTTAAAAACCAAAAACTTTCCCCACTAATCCCAGTATGTTTCTTGATGCTGCCTTCATAGGATTCTAGTCAGGGAGGGGTTCTTTAAAAGGTAAGCAGTAGCAAAAAGGAAAGCCAAATGCTTTGATCCGAATCACCTGCTTTTCATGTTTGCCTGCCAGTAGGTTCACTGCTGATAGCAATGCAAAAATTTTAACAGGAGTTTTTTGTTTTGTTTTTTAATAAGTGTTGTGTTTTTAGTTGCAGTTTATGTCTCACATTGTACAGTTTTGCCAACGCGCATTGTTTTATTTTCAGGTCTGCCTGAGTGTTGATTGAATTGATCCTCTTGCATTTACAGTGATTAAACTGACTAATCAGCTGCTCGCTGGCAAAGCCAAAAACAAAATCCCCCAAAACACATGACAAAATCAGCATTCTGTTGTTGTTTGGACTTCGGGAACTGGACCTCTTGTGATGGTTAAAAAATAATCCCCACCCCTCCCACAAAACTACTGTTCCCAGGATGCTTTGGGGCGAGGCACAGAAGACCATTTCAAAAACGTTCCCATGCAGTGTCTTTCTCTTTCTTCCATCTCGCATGCCAGCTCATGTGGGGAAAGTAGCTGTCTCTCCCAACTCCCAAGCCCTGTTCTCCCTTTCACATCTCCATTGATGGAATGCATGGAAAGGATGCAGGATTGCACCTGCTGGCCAGCCCAGCCTCCACACATGCAGTGAAACATGTGAACAGAGATCCACCCATGCACAGACTGCCCACTGTATGATGAAGGGGATCCCAGTTACACATACAGAGCCTATACATGTGCAGTTGTGCTGCACAGAGCCCTGTTCACACGTACTGCTAAATGTGCAGAGGTCAGACCTGGGCCAATAGGCACGATCTTGCTCCCCCTTCCATGCATCCAGTCAAAATGAAGATGACAGTAGGGTTAATCTCACAGTTTGCCAGTCCTCCATGCTGCCACAGAAGAAACACAGGGACTGCTCTAGGCAACCACATTATCTCCTTTACTCTTTTCCCATGTGAGGTGGGGCCCAGCTCCACAGCAGTATGGAATGCGGCAGTAGCATGGGGAAGGAAGCTTAGATTCCTTCCCAGTTCCCACCCTTAATTTCTAACTGCCAAGGTCCGACAACAAGTAGGAACAGTGTGGTGAGAGTGGATAGGGAGGGCTTTTCCTTCCTCTCTCAGGATACTAGAATTTGGGGTCACCCAGTTTCATTGATTCGCAATGCGTTCGTCACACAACACATAATTTATCTGTGGAATTCACAGCCTCAGGGTGCGGCGCTAACTAGCTATAGCCCAGATGGCTTAAAAGAAATAGTTTAGACAAATTTACAGAGGACGGATCTGTCAATGGGTATTAGCTATGATCTATAAGTGGAAACTTCATGTATCGAGGAAGCATATTTTGGAATAACAGATGTTCTCATTTTTAAAAAATTTATTATTATATTTACATCCCGCTTTTTTTCCTCTTGCAAGGAACTCAAGGCGGCTTACATGGTCCTCCCCTCTGTTTTATCCTGGCAACAGCCCTGTGAGGTAAGTTAGGCTGAGAGTCAGTGACTGGCCCAAAGTCACCCAGTGAGCTTCCTTGCAGAGCGGGAACTTGAACCCAGGTCTCCCCAACACTCTAACCACCACACCACACTGTTGGAGACAAAGAGCAGGGGAAGACTGCTGCATTCATGCTTTGCTGTTGTGTTCAGGCTGGCTGTAATTCTGGACTAGATGGACCGGTGGACTCTTCTGTTCCTATGTTGAAATTCAGATTCAAGGCCTGGGCTGGCCCAATTCAGATAGCTCAAGCGCTTTTTTTTCAGAATCACACACAGAGCTGTCATCTCATCTCTTCTCAGTGAAAACAATTAAGACAGAAGCTGAGATCTCTGCTTCTGTGAAAGGAGCACAGAATCACGCTGATATGAGGCAGCAGCGGCAACAGTTGGTTGAGCAAAGGATGCAAATTCTTTGTGAAATCACTTTTTTCCCCTATGATGTTTTTTCCCCATCCCTGAGTACAACTGTAAATTAGAGCCTGTGTGAAGAAAACAACATCTGTCGGGCCTCCTCAGATATGCAGCCTGTAGGAGAGGAAGAAAAAAGAAACCGGCCAGCCACGTTACTCCCATTTCTCCATGGTCTTCTTCACTGTGCTGATTCTCTGAGGTTGTGTGCCCTGTCAACCCATCCTTCACCCCATCTTTGAAGGCTGTGAAAGTTATTCCCCTCACGGTTGTTGAGGGCATGGCCAGGGGAGCAGGCTGAGGAGAAGAAGAAGAGGTTTTTGGCTGTTCTCCCACATCTCCCCTCATTATCTGTGGCACGAAAAGAGCCCCCAAAGCGATTGTGCTTTTTATTACTTGTAAAATGTGGGATATAAAATCTAAATGCCATTAAAACTGGTGACTTTACTGACAGGATAGAAATTTATGAGGAGCCACCATCATAAAATGTGAGGCTAGCCGCAAAGAGGCACGCACACTCTCAGGGTCCGTGGCCTCCCTCACATAACTCCTTTCTCTCCACCCCCAAACTTGTCATTTTAGCCAAACTAATTGATGATGAACGGCGCCAGTCGTATGGAAAAGGTCAGGTTAGACCAGTTTTACCTCACTGGTAGATCCAGAGAGAGAGAGAGAGAGAGATGATCAAGGATATGTGGTTTGTGGGGCCTGAGACATCATCCCAAATGACTTTGAGACCCTAAATTTCTCCTCAGTTGGTTGTTCGTTTCATTTCATTTATTACATATCTATTCAAGATGGGGGATACGTGGCTCAACCACACTACGAGCGAGAAGGATCTTGGAATTGTCGTCGATCACAAGCTGAATATGAGCCAACAATGTGATGTGGCTGCAAAAAAGGCAAATGCTATTTTGGGCTGCATTCATAGAAGCATCGCTTCCAAATCCCGGGAAGTACTAGTTCCCCTCTACTCAGCACTGGTTAGGCCTCATCTGGAGTACTGTGTCCAGTTCTGGGCACCACACTTTAAGAAGGATGCAGACAAGCTGGAGAGGGTTCAAAGGAGGGCAACAAAGATGATCAGGGGACTGGAAACAAAGCCCTATGAAGAGAGACTGAAAGAACTGGGCATGTTTAGCCTTGAGAAGAGAAGACTGAGGGGAGATATGATAGCGCTCTTCAAGTACTTGAAAGGTTGTCACAGAGAAGAAGGCCAGGATCTCTTCTTGATCATCCCAGAGTGCAGGACACGGAATAATGGGCTCAAGTTACAGGAAGCCAGATTCCGACTGAACATCAGGAAAAACTTCCTGAGTGTCAGAGCAATACGGCAATGGAACCAATTACCTGGGGAGGTGGTGGGCTCTCCCACACTGGAGGCCTTCAAGACGAGGCTGGACAGCCATTTGTCAGGGATGCTCTGACTTGGATTCCTGCATTGAGCAGGGGGTTGGACTCGATGGCCTTGTAGGCCCCTTCCAACCCTACTATTCTATGATTCTATGATTCTATACCTCCAAACAACCAAAGCTCTCGGGGGGGGGGGGGAGACAAAGATTAAAACCCTTTAAAATGCAATCATATGCATAATATAAAAACTGTTTAGCTACAAACGTATAAACAGCTAACATACACACATACACACACATGTATCCAAACAATATGCCATGACCTGATTAAAAACCTTATGCTGACAAATGCCTGGGAGTAGAGGAAGGTCTTAACCTGGCACCAAAAAGATAACAATGTTGGCACCAGGCGGGCCTCTCTGGGGAGTTCATTCCACAATTGGGGGGCCACCACCGAGAAGGCCATCCCTACCCAAGCTAACTAGGGGATGTTAGGAGTTCTAGTCCAGTACATCTGGAGGGCGCCAGGTTGGGGGAGGTTGGTCTATACAAACTGTTATATATGTTTTTATTCCAAATTTGCCTCAGCTTTCTCTTCAGGCAAAACTGAGCCAAATCTACATGGAAACAGTATGAGAAGCACTTTCTGGTTATATCCGGATTTTAATGAAATCACTTTGGTCCATTAGCGGTACATGAAGCAAGAAAAGCAGAGTATATGCTACCTAAAAACCAGCTTTCTCAGGTCAAACTGCACTTGAAGCCACGTTACTTTGGGGTTGGGTGGGCAGAATCCCGCCCGTAGAACTGAACATCATTAAGGAGTCGATGCTGCTCAGCAAATGGGAGAGGCATGTTCCCTGCCCTCTGTCCATGCTCCCCTGCTCAGGGAAGTTTAATGGAAGAGATTAATTATGTACCTGTAGTTTACTCCACACCTCTCCCCTTGCATCCACCATTTGTCTTCATAAGTGCGCTCCACTTTGAATGGTTACAGTGATAGGAAACTGGACACTGCATAGTGCAAAGTAAAAATGGAGAAATGCCCTATATCAAAAGCACACCGCTGCGAAGTAGTGAAAGAGTGAAACAGAGCTATTGCAAAATAGTGCTACTGCAAAGTAGCACACAGTAAAAATAAACAGCCGAGAAGGCAGCTGCAGGAGAAAGTTCCATATGCCCTTTATCCAAAGCACACCACTGCGGAGTAGTGAGAGAATGAAACTGTGAAATTGCGAAATTGCACTACTGTGATAACAGAGGAGAAGGAAAGGGGAGTGCCAGTGGTGAAAGAGTGAAACTGCGCAATTGCAAAATAGTGCTACTGCGAATTAGTTCTAACTGGCGGGAAAAGAATCCTAAACCTGTGTCCAAAAAGCATGCCACTGCCAATGTCAGGAAAAAAGGAATGGCAGGGGGGGGGATGGACCCACCCTTTGACCAGGTCACAGACACACCCCTAGGCATGCAGGATTTAATTTGGGGAAATGGGGCACAGTGCAGTGCAACTGTGCGGGAGCCACATTTAAGGAAAAAAGATGCAGTAAAACAACTTTCTGAAAACGTGCCATTTTCAGGGGAAAGCTGCGGAGTTGCTGTGGAGTGGTGAGAATGTCATGTGTCATGGATGACCCTGATGTGCTTTTGCTCTGCACTAAATCACCCATGTAGATTGGGCCCTGGTGGCAACCCAGGATGCTGAGGATGACTGCTGCCTTTGTTCCCTGCTTTGGGATTCCCAGAGGCATCTGGCTGGTGGTCAAAGTGGAAACAGGATGTTGGACTAGATGGACCACTGTTCTGATCCAGGAGGTTCTTCTTATGATTTTATGTGCAGAGCCCCTCTCAGGAATTTCCCTGGTTTTCTCTATGTTCTTGGTGCTTCACTTGAAGTCCCATGGACATTTTGTCCAAGCAGGAACCAGTAAATTAGCTTCAAATTTTGCTTTAGGCAAAATTCAGTGCCAACTCTATAAAAAATACATCATGCTCTATCAACTGAGCAAACAGGCAATGGGCCACCAACTGCCTTTTGAATAATATTAGTTAGAAAGAACTGTACGTTAGAAAATGGTAAAGTACAGCTTAGAATCTCTGATGAGTAAAGTTGTGAACATCTCATCTTTAAAACTGAAAAACAAAATTATAATTTTCGAAATGAAGCCCATCTTGGGGATCTCCTAGCTGAAATTTAGCATGTCAGTGAGTGAGTGCTTGTTTTATGGACTTGTTACCTGGATGACTGAAATGTTAGTGTATTAAAATAGCTTATCAGAGAGGGTTACTGATAAAAGCAAATTTAATCTAGGTCTGATCAGAGACTCTGTAGTGGTGCCCCTAAACTGTTCCGCTTTCGTTTTAAAAGTGTTTTATTATATAAAAATATAAAGCTTGATTTCGTAGACTATTTTTGATCTGACCTTTTAAAAATGCTTGAAAATCGACTGTTGTCCGCCAAAGACATTAGCATTTAATCTTGTGCCATCAATATTCACAATTAAAAGCAGTAAGGGGTGCACACACACTAAATAATATCATACTTTGACACTCCAACATTGCCTGGGGTGTCAATGCTGCTTGAATCACAGAGGTGCTCACATTTACAGAAACATGTGTTATGTCTGTTTTCACTGCCCATTCCCGGTACAATAAGCAGCCCCCTCTCGGTCTGGGAGGTTGTCCTCTTGAAGCAATGTCACCTCTCTGCCTTGCACTTGAGAGTCCAGCCTGAGGCCCTTGGGCTGTCAGGATGAGACAGGGGTTGACACCGTGATGCCCCGGAGCAGCCCATCCACTGACAGGCAGTTGTGGCCTTGCAGCCTCATCACATAAGTGCTGGAACCGCTTGATGGATGAGGCCTATGGTGGTGGATGACTGTTGGGGAATGGGTGACAGATGGACCTGTCAGTGTTAAGGTGTCACCTGCTTCTTGTGACAGAGATACGTGGCTGCCGGGCTGTGAAAACAAGCAGGTATCCCCATGTCCTATAGACAACAATGCACACAGGGATCAGCGAACACAGACATCCATCCCCGAGAAGCATTTAAAAATCGAGGAGGACGAAGATTTTATATTTTACTAGATTATAAATCCAGCAGGGTCCAAGTCTCTACTCTACACCTAGTGCACCTCGGATAAATAAATATGCACCTCCAGCATAATTTGGGAAGAACAATGGAAGAAGATTACACTATGGTCATTCACCATGGAAAGAGAAAAGTTGCTCTCTCCCTCTCCCTCCCTCACACACACACACACACACACACTTTCTCTCTCATAATACTAGAAGATGGGGTCACCCAATGAAGTTGACTGGCAGTAGGTTAAGGACTGAAAAAGTCCATCATACAATGCATAGGGAATTCACTGCCACAAAATGTGGCGATGGCCACTGACAGAAGGACTAGAGAAATCCACGGAGGAGGATAGGTCTGTCAACATTGCTAGCTAAATGGAGACTGCACGGGCCCCGTCTTTCACCCAACCGTACGTGGCTGGGGAACCGTGGGCAGCTCAAAGGAAGCAGAGAGGCTTCAGTTAGGCATCCATTGGGCCCAAGAAGTGACCTGGCTGGACTGCAGTGAAGTTCCTATGTCTTACCATACCGCTTCAGACTGAAGGCAGGACAGATCAGGAACTCGGAATACGCCTTGCCAGACTAAGCTATTTTCCACATACAGGAAGGAGCATGGCTTGCTGTGGCGCTGTTCTTTTGGAGCCAAGTTCCAAAATTCTGAGCCAGTCACATTTCTCATGACATCACTGGAAGCCAGTGGAGGCTGGTGGCTCCGATGTCAGTGGGGCGGGAAATCCGCCCCAGGTTTCAGTCAGAACTCTAAAGGAGCTAAACAAGGTGCAGAAGAACCTTGGAGAACTCCTTTGGAGCTCTGACTGGTTCTGTCTGAAACCTGGAGTGGACGTACTGCCCCACTGACATCGGAGCCACCAGCCTCCACTGCTGGAAGCAGGATGGGGTCTGGTTGCATACCTCCACAGCCAATCTTCAACTTTCCTATGCAGCCAGGCCCCTATACACTAACTCTCCCTACCCCCACCCACTGCTTCCCTTTCTTCTGCAATGGGGAGGTAGCATTAGAGGCCTCTCTGAGAGGCTTACATCCCTCCCTCCCTGCTGTCTAGAACGCTAATGACAGAGTCACAGATGACAGGGACCCTGGGAAATGTCATTTTCCAGGACATCTGAATCCATTATATAGATGTCAGGTACCCTAGAAACTACATGTCCCAGGGCTCTTTGCATCTGAGATACTACTGAGCAGGGTCACAACACCATCCAATGGGGCAGGAGGCCCGGAATATGTAGTTTCTAGGGTGCTTGAGGTACAAGCTACATTCCCCAGGGCTTGTGGCATACAGGATGCTGCCCTTGCAGCACAAAAGGTGCCAGGGAGGTGAGGATTGGCTCAGTTTACCTGCTAAGTCAAAGAAAAACTCTAAGGGACATGCCACTAAATTTGTAATGCAGTCAAGCGCTCTGAGCTGGAAAAGTTCATATTCCAAGCTGGGTCATTACAAACTTCAGCAAGATCACTACTGGTGAAGGCCCTGACAGGATTCTTACACACTGAAAACTAGAAGGTGAGACCCTAAAACCATTCTCCTTGGCCTATAGTTTTCTGTGTGGAGAGATGTTCCAGACCTGAGCTACTGAACACGAGGAGAAACTCTTTGCAAGCCTTCCTGTTGAACACAGGAACATCTTTAGAAAAGCCTGCACAATGTTCGGGGTGGGGCTTCTGTGTGTGTCCCCTGCCCCCGCCACACACACAAACGCACAGTTGTAACCCTCACATGTGCAGGCAAAGGCCTACATAGTGTTACTGTCTGGAGGAGCGTTCAGTCATGTGAGCAATCTGACATGGCACAGTCCAGACACAGACTGACCACCTCAGCAGGGTGGCCACTTAAGAATCGCCAAAAAAGAGGTAATGCATCACCAAAAAAAGAGGACAAAGGAGGGTGCCAATTTCCATCAAAATGTGCATATGCTTAGATGCAAAATTAGAAATAATTATTGTAATTTCAATCGAAATACAGTACTTCTCACCATAGTGCAGAAAACTGTGAGCAGGTAACATGTGTATGTCTGCCTGTTCGGTCTGTTGTCCAGCTACTAACTGGTGATGGGCAACAGGTCTGATGGTTCTTTTATCTTTAAACAGAATTCGGACAGTCCTCTGTAAAAGAAGGCACATGGCCACCCAGTGATAACTAGGCCTACACATTGCTTGGTTCCTCACAGCCCTGGGTGTTGTGCACCAGCCTTTAAGGCCTAACAGCAGCTCTCAACGTGATTCTTCCACACCTCTGCTGCCAAGTGACATTGGACTGGGAAATGGAAAGGGCAGCAGGGGCACCCAGGAATCACAGCAGGCAGAGCCCGTTCTGAGCTGGGCCCAAGCTTCAGAGGGGCTTGGGCCCAGTTTGTAATGGGCTTGGGCTATTTTGAACTGGGGAAGTTAGTTTCTGAACCCCATAATTCGGAAGTTCAGCAGCATCACTATTTGTCCCAACTGTCATCTCTTGTCAAACAGGTTTGGTAGGTTTTGGATACCATTTAAAAGATCTGTGGAGCAGAAGTGAAAGTGGTTTGAGTGGATACACCCTCAACAGTGATTCCCCTTCAGCTCTAAAAAAAAAAAAAAAACTATTGCCCATTTCCTACATCCTGAAATAGATACAAAACCCAGTACAATCAGAAAAGAAGGCATCGATAAACCTTGGCCCACATTATGTCACAGAAATTGTATAGCTTGTGTGCGATGCTTTGATCCTCGGAAGTGGAGAGACCCATGTAATTACGGAGCCTTTAATGTTTGGTCATGTTCTTGTCATGGCAACCTGTGCATCTTCAGAGAAGGCAGAGGATTCAAACCAACATGCTGTCCCCCAGCAATCATCTTCTCAAGATCACATCCCAAAGCTTATCGTTCTCTGATTGCTTGGAACGCTAACGAGTATTCTCTCCAAAAGAAGTTAATTAAGGTGTTGTTGTTTGTACTCTACACAACAGAGTGCCCCAAAAGCAGCAATTACATTAAGTGCATCTGCAGCCCGTTTGAAAACATGTATGTAACACAGGAGGACTTTTGATAAAATTCCAGTTGTTGTTGTTGTTGCTGTTGTTCAGTCATTAAGTCGTATCCAACTCTTCATGACCCCATGGACCATAGCACGCCAGGCCTTCCTGTCGTACTCCTTTCCAATTTTGAACCAATCGGTTGTTCCATGTCCGGTTCTTACTGTTGCTTCTTGGCCCTCGTACAGGTTTCTCAGGAGACAGGTAAGGCGGTCTGGTATTCCCATCTCTTTAAGAACTTGCCACAGTTTGTTGTGATCCACACAATCAAAGGCTTTAGCATAGTCAATGAAGCAGAAATAGACGTTTTTCTGGAATTCTCTTGCTTCCTCCATGATCCAGCGAATGTTGGCGATTTGATCTCTAGTTCCTCTGCCTCTTCGAAACCCAGCTTGTACTTCCGGTAGTTCTTGGTTCACATACCGCTGAAGCCTAGCTTGTAGGATTTTGAGCATCACCTTGCTGGCATGTGAAATGAGCGCAATTGTACGGTAGTTTGCACACTCTTGCCCTTCTTTGGAATTGGAATGTAAACTGACCTTTTCCAGTCTTATGGCCACTGTTGAGTGTTCCAAATTTGTTGGCATATTGAGTGCAGCACTTTAACTGCATCATCGTTTAGGATTTTAAATAGCTCAGCTGGAATACTGTCATCTCCGCTAGCTTTGTTGTCAGTAATGCTTCCTAAGGCCCACTTGATGTCACTCTCTAGGATGTCCGGCTCAAGTTCAGTGACCACACTATCATGGCTATCAGGGACATTAAGATCTTTCCTGTATAGTTCTTCTGTGTATTCTTTCCACCTCTTCTTAATCTCATCTGCTTCTGTTAGGTCCCTACCTTCTTTGTCCTTTATCATGCCTGTCTTTGCACAAAACGTTCCCTTGAGATCTCCAATTTTCTTGAAAAGATCTCTAGTCTTTCCCATTCTATTGTTTTCCTCGATTTCTTTACATTGTTCATTTAAGAAGGCCTTCTTGTCTCTCCTTGCTATTCTCTGGAACTCTGCATTCAGTTCGATATATCTTCCCCTTTCTCCCTTGCTTTTCGCTTCCCTTCTTTCCTCAGCTACTTGTAAAGCCTCCTCAGACAGCCACTTTGCTTTCTTGCATTTCTTTTTCTTTGGGATGGATTGAGTTGCTGCCTGCTGAACAATGTTACGGACCTCGGTCCATAGTTCCTCAGGCACTCTGTCTATCAGGTCTAATCCCTTAAATCTATTCCTCACCTCCACTGTATATTCATCAGGGATATGACTGAGGTCATACCTGAATGGGTTAGTGGTTTCCCTACGTTCTTCAATTTAAGCCGAAATTTTGCAAGAAGCAGCTCATGATCTGAGCCACAGTCAGCTCCAGGTCTTGTTTTTACTGCCTGTATGGAGCTTCCCCATCTTTGGTCGCAACGTACATAATCAATCTGATTTCGATATTGACTATCTGGTGATGTCCATGTGTAGAGTCGCCTCTTGTGCTGTTGGAAAAGAGTGTTTGCTATGATCAGCATGTTCTCTTGGCAAAACTCTATTAGCCTTTGTTCTGCTTCATTTTGTACACCAAGGCCATGCTTGCCTGTTATCCCGGGTATTTCTTGACTTCCCACTTTAACATTCCAATCCCCTATGATGAAGAGGACATCTTTTTTTGGTGTTAGTTCTAGAAGGTGTTGTAGGTCTTCATAGAACCGATCAACCTCAGCTTTTTCGGCCTCAGTGGTTGGGGCATAGACTTGAATTACTGTGATGTTGATAGGGATGGCGGAGAATTTCTCCCCGAAACTTCAGGGGGCCGAGCGCCAACGTGTTCGGCCCCCCGAACAAGTTTTGGGGAGAAATTCTGCGCACCCCCCGGCCCCCGCACCCCCCCCGGGACGGGACTTACCTTTGGCGAAAGTCCCTCCCGGCGGCGGGTCCGGCCGGCGGTTCGTCGGGTCTTCGTCCGGGGCGGGAGCGGCAGCCAGTCTTTCAACCGGCTGCCACCGCCGCCATTCCAATAAAAGAAAAAAAAATGCCCCTGTGATAGGCTACGTGACGATTAATGTAGCCTATCACGGCTAGATTTGCAAAGTCAGCCGTGATAGGCTACGTAAATCGTCATGTAGCCTATCACGGGTGACTTTAAAAAAAAAAGCACGTACGGATAATGGCGGCCCCCATAGGGAGCCGCCATTCCCGTTCCTTATTTGGTCGCTGTAGTCTACTTAACGATTTACGTAGACTACAGTGACCAAATAAGGAACGCGAATGGCGGCTCCCTATGGGGGCCGCCATTTGCGTACGCGCTTTTTTTTTTTTTTTAAGTCACCCGTGATAGGCTACGTGACGATTTACGTAGCCTATCACGGCTGACTTTGCAGATCTAGCTGTGATAGGCTACGTTAATCGTCACGTAGCCTATCACGGGGGCGTGTTGTTTTTTTTTTAACTTTTTAGTTCACGGCCGGGCGAGGCGAGGCGCCTCCTCCCCGGCCTGAATTTCGGCCGGGCGAGGCGGGAAGCCTCCCCCCCCCGGCCTGAACTTCGCGGGGGGAGCAGCGAAGCGCCTCCCCCCCACCGCGAAAAGCTGCGAGACCAGGTAAGTGACTTTTGTGCACCCCTAGATGTTGAATGGTTTGCCTTGGATTCGTACTGAGAGCATTCTGTCGTTTTTGAGATTGTACCCCAGTACTGCTTTTCCCACCCTTTTGTTGACTATGAGTGCTACTCCATTTCTTCTCCGGGATTCTTGCCCACAGTAGTAGATACGATGGTCACCTGAATTAAATTCGCCCATGCCTGTCCATTTTAGTTCGCTGATTCCCAAGATGTCTATGGTTAATCTTGCCATCTCATGTTTGACCACCTCCAGCTTACCTTGATTCATTGATCTGACATTCCAGGTTCCTAAACAATATTGTTCTTTACAGCATCGGACTTTCTTTTCACCGCCAGACACATCCACAGCTGAGTGTCCTTTCGGCTTTGGCCCAGCCGCTTCACTCTTTCTGGCGCTACTTGGAAATTCCCTCTGCTCTTCCCCAGTAGCATATTGGACACCTTCCGACCTGAGGGGCTCATCTTCCGGCGCCATATCTTTTAGCCTTGTGATACGTTCCATGGGGTTTTCTTGGCAAGAATACTGGAGTGGGTTGCCATTTCCTTCTCCAGTGGACCACATTTTGTCAGAATGGTATGTTAAGATATAGCAGGCAATTTAAAATGAAAATACTGAAAGCAATTGTATGTCCACAAACTTCATTTCTTGCTAAACTTGGCACAATTTTCTATTTTTTGCAGGGTGGGGGGTGGGGTTGCAATGTGCCATGGCATGTATGAAATATAAGCACAATTTCTTCTGAAGTACCAGAAGAAACATCATCACCATCATCATTGAAATTTCTATACTGCCCCATAGCCGAAGCTCTCTGGGCACTTTACAAAAATTAAAAACCATTAAATTATAGTATACAAAGTTTTAAAAACCATTTACGTAAAACCACACAAACAGACAGTACAATCAGAGAGAACATATATCTGAAGCTGCTAAAAACAAGTCAGGACCATCATCTGTCCTAGTACAATCAACTCTTGAGTGCCAGCAACAAGGCCTCCAGGAAAAGGCCTTTCCCAGCCACATACCTTGAGACAAGATTGAACCTAGGACCTTCTGTGTACAAAGCATGTGCTCCGTCACTCAGCTGCAGGCCTCCTTACAGCACCCATTTCATATCAGCTGATAGGCAAGACTCCCCTTTCTTGGCCTAGCCGAGGTTCCTACATTGGTTTACAAGCTGACCCGTTCTCACCTGGCATGGTTCTCTGTCCCACTGTAGTAGCTGTGCCAGGTGCAGTGGCTAATAAGATTGCTAATGCCCCCAGTACAGAGGATGGAAACGTTCTAGTGATAGGGGGAAGAAGGAAAGGGAAGGAAGGGATGCATGTGCACGTCCCCACATGTATGTGGAAAACCAATGAGATACGGTCATTCTCAGCATGCCATCACAGTCTAGTCACATACCAAGGAAAGGATACACAGGTATACAAACAGGGGAAGGCTTAGCGTTCGGTGGTTCGTATGCTGTTCTGTGGGGCAAATGGGCAGCAGTACAGGATACAGATCGAGGGGAGCCAACCGTGACTCTAAACTCAGACGCTGAGCGACCAAGGGCAGGTTAACCGCCCCAGGTACCTTAAGGCAGTGCTTTACTTTCTCACATATAAGTGAATGATCTCCATTGACAGGGCTACAATAAGAGAGCCCACAAGAGCTACAATATACAGACAGACTCACACAAATACACATTTCACTCATTGTTTATTTTTTAATGCTGAAAAATGTGATCAGCATCACAGGTGGCCAAAATCCAGATATTTGGCCCTTAACAATGGCAGGTCTTAATGTGAGTATCAAAACATAGGAAGTTTTAATTAAAAAGAGCCTGCCTTTGAGCATTTGCAGAGAGCCATTCTGTGGGAAACTCCAGGGCAAACCAGCAGGTTTTACCAACCTGTTCTGCCTGCCTCCACTACATTTTGCTTGATCTTGTGACTTTATTATGATCTTGTGATTTTAATTGTTGTAAGCCACGCTGTGTGATGTGTATGAATTGGGGCGGGGGGGGGGTATAAATTCTCACATACATAAATAAACCTCCTTGCTTTGTACCTTTGTTTGCCTCTTTAAATTGAAAAAAAATGAAGGTATTAATAACTTGCCTGTTATTCCAAATGAGTCTTCGTCGTTTCCCCACTGTTGCTTTCTAGGCATTCAAAGGTACCTCAGTTTTTCCTATAAAATAAAAGCATCTATTTACCAGAACAACTGAGTTTTTAAGGGCATAGTTTCAATCCAGAGGTATCAATCCAGGGGTATATTAATGCAATTGATTAAAAAAACAGATTTATTCTTAGGAATTCAGATCACTTGTAATTCAAATCTACAAGGAAAAAAGATATTTCATTAAAACTCCTTACCCCGTGGACAGACAAAAATCATGCTTGCATAAATTACAGGGTTCTAAAAGTAAACATCCATTTTAAAGTTTTAGAGATGACCTGAAAACAAGAAAGGACACATGTAGGAAGTGGAAAGAAGGCCAAGCAACTACGGAAGAGTACAGGCAGGTAGCACAGAATTGCAGGGATGGTGTCAGGAAGGCTAAAGCTGAGAACGAGCTGAGGTTAGCGAGGGAGGCTTCAGTTTGATCTTCTCAAACTGGGGAGAGGTAACGAGCAGGGTACTGCAGGGCTCAGTCCTGGGCCCAGTGCTCTTCCACATTTTTATTAATAGCTTGGAGGAGGAGGTGCAGGGAATGCTGATCAAATTTGCAGATGACACAAAATTGGGAGGGATAGCTAATACTTTGGAAGACAGAAACAAAATTCAACGTGATCTGGTAGACTGGAGCACTGGGCAGAAAACAACAGAATGACATTTAATAGGGATAAATGCCAAGTTCTGCACCTAAGAAAAAGAAACCAAATGCACAGTTACAAGATGGGGGATACGTGGCTCAACCACACTACAAGCGAGAAGGACCTTGGAATTGTTGTCGATCACAAGCTGAATATGAGCCAACAATGTGATGTGGCTGCAAAAAAGGCAAATGCTCTTTGGGGCTGCATTTATAGAAGCATAGCTTCCAAATCCCGGGAAGTACTAGTTCCCCTCTACTCAGCACTGGTTAGGCCTCATCTGGAGTACTGTGTCCAGTTCTGGGCACCACACTTTAAGAAGGATGCAGACAAACTGGAGAGGGTTCAGAGGAGGGCAACAAAGATGATCAGGGGACTGGAAACAAAGCCCTATGAAGAGAGACTGAAAGAACTGGGCATGTTTAGCCTTGAGAAGAGAAGACTGAGGGGAGATAGGATAGCACTCTTCAAGTACCTGAAAGGTTGTCACAGAGAGGAAGGCCAGGATCTCTTCTCGATCATGCCAGAGTGCAGGACACGGAATAATGGGCTCAAGTTACAGGAAGCCAGATTCCGGCTGAACATCAGGAAAAACGTCCTGACCTTTAGAGCAATATGACAATGGAACCCATGACCTAGGGAGGTGGTGGGCTCTCCCACACTGGAGGCCTTCAAGACAAGGCTGGACAGCCGTCTGTCAGGGATGCTCTGACTTGGATTCCTGCATTGAGCAGGGGGTTGGACTCGATGGCATTGTAGGCCCCTTCCTACCCTGCTATTCTATGATTCTATGAAAGACATAAGTAAATAGGATTTTATTATGTAAGCTGCCTTGGGGGGGCTTTTGCCCTTAAAGGTGGCCAATAAATAAATAAATAAATGACACACGGCCAGCCTACTTTGCCTTAAAGAAAACGTTGACCGCAAAAGAACTAGCCAAATATTTACTCCATAGCAACAGAATCTTCCAAAGAAACGCTAAAATTGTTGCAAACCGCCCACAGAGCTTCAGCTATGGGCTATATAGTAATGAAATTATTATTAATAATAATAATAATAATAATAGGACCTCCCAATTAATTTTTATTTATTCTTTCAGAAAGTGTTCCAGGACACAGACCAATCAGTAACCTACAAGTCACAAAGACTGCAAGACGCAGGCTTAAAAAACGCTATCAGGGAAGATAGGGTTTTTTTAAAGATTCTCCATGCTAATGAAAGCTGATTTTAAGCACTCTGGATATTCGGGCATTAGGGTACATCTAGTTAGCCCAAGAAGGTTGGAATTTGCAACACTTCCCTGAGACTAGTCAGACCAAGAACTTCCAAACTGACCCAAGCTGGTGAGGTCTGTACAGTAGCTCATAACCACCTGCCATCAAATGCTATCAGTACTCATTTTAAGCAAGTCTTTCGCAGCCATCAGCGCCCTCTAAGGAAGCATCTTCAGCTATTGGCCTAGGGAAAAGCCTACGGGAAATGCCTTCCCCTCACCCAACAGCTCTAAAAACTGTCCCTCTGTGTTTTGCTTGGTAAACTCTTGGTAAGTGTTTTGCTTGGTAAACTCTTGGTAAGTGTGGAACCAAAAAGCCCTTGGAGGGAAGGACATGGAGGCCATGAAAATGGAACAGAACAGCTTGATGCTTCAATTGGAGATGTGTACACAGAGCAAACAGCCTGAAGCAGGAAGCCAGGCAAAGCGACTACCGTACGGCAAGCACTCATGAAATCCACCCTGGGGATTTCCCAGTTCCATCTCTAGCTCTGCATGTTTCAAGCCGACATGGAGATCAGGGTTTTCAATGAATGTTTGATGTGTTGTGTGCGTGAAATAAACATCTTTGATCCATGAGAAGCTACAAAAGCAAATTATATACTGAAAATCGCATTAACAAAGGAAGCAAAATAATCCGGCCTTGTCCTCTCACCACTGGGCCCTGAGCCATCCCATTTCTCAGCATCTTTACAATGTCCCCAGCAGGTCCATTTCCCCCACACCTATCCCTGTGTGATAAACACAGGAACCACTGGTGGCCGCAGATCCCAGCTTCTTTTGCCACACATTCACCCCTCTCACCCATGAGGATGTTTTTCCATTTCCTGAAATTTCCAAACATTCCGGTTGCTAGCACATTGTTAGCCTTGAAAGAGAAAAGGGACACTGTACATAGGAGTGCTTGAAGTATCTACCATGTAGATACCATGTAGACCTACCATGTAGGGCTTTTAGAAACCCAGTAACCCAGGGGTCCCCAATGCAGTGCCCATGGGTTCCATGACAAATGGGTCACCAACGTGGTGTCCATGGGCACCCAGAAAAAAAAATTCCCCATTTTTTTAAATATACATATATGGATTTGTATGAAATGCATACAACTTTCTAGCCATTATACATGAGTTTCAACAAAAGTGGACCAAATATTCAAATAAGTATCCATTTGAAGGTGGCATCTATATGCCACCTGTTCAAATATTGAAAGGGTTGTAAGGTCCTCGATCCATTGCATTATAGGAGGTGAGTGTTTATCCTTCCAAAATGTAATATCAGTCTCTTAGCTGTCAAAAGGGTGGAGTAATGCTAACCATTCATTAATTTCCATGACCCAGGTAAATAATTTAAAAGAGCGTGCACATCAGTGAATATTAAAGACTGTTCCAGTACAAAATGTATCTGTGCAATAACCTCCTCCCCCAAAGCAGCAGCTACTGGACATTGCCAAAACATATGTTTAAAAGAAGCATTAGCTGTATTGCACCACTAGCAATTAGCCAATCCCTTATTAAAGAGCTGTTGTGGTCTCCAATAGACATGAAACAAAGGTTTTTGCAGAATACGACACAGCCTAAGATCCATAGACACAACAGATGATGCTAAAGTGGCGATCCACGGATTAGGCATGGTGGCTCCAGCATGGTCTCAAATTCCCAAATGTGCCTACGGGTCCAAAAGGCTGGGGATCCCTGCATAACCCATACTCTACTAGCCCCAGACCAGACAGGTAGAGAGTGCTCCAGGTTTCCCCTGTATCATCACCCCTTGCTTCCATTCATCCCTCCCTTTGTGCGGGCACCTTTCTATTGTTTCTTCAGATGAACTCGCCTTCATATATCCAAAATTAATGAGGCATTTTGGAAAGAGGGGGCAAATCGATCTGTGTTAAATTGCAACCGCATATGATGGCGGAAAGTTGTAAGCACACTCATGGAATCATCTGTTGCTTTAATTGGGTTCCTGCGCTGTTGTACCCCCTTCATTCATGTCTCTGGTGGTTCTGTGCCCTGCTCTGGAAGAGAGTTGGAAGCAGTGGTTCATTTCTCTTTAAGCTCAGGCATAGTTTTATTTAGGAGCTGACAGCTCCATTCTGAAAATCTGCGGTCTTAATTTTGGGATTTAATTAAAATGTAATTGGACTTGCTTGCCACTGTAGGAGGAACCCTCTTGTGCAGTTCCTTCTCCCCGAGGCAGGGCAGGGTAGAAGAGGTGAAGGCAGCAGGCTGGGGGAACTGTAATCACTAGTAAAAGCTTAGAAGAGGGGAGGCCCACTTCGGTGGCAGTGAAAGTGCTGTGGACAAATTTGCCAGCTCTACAGGCCCCCTCCTCAGTGGATGATATGCTTTTCCTCTCCCAGAATCCAAAGGTTAATAATGTCTGGGGTGGGGGAAAAGAAGTGCTGGAGCACTCTGAAAGGTGAAGGGGACAGAGAGTAATTGCTCCTGAATAAACAAAGTCCATCCATTCCTGCTCAGCTCCATCTGTCTTCCTGTTTGCTGAATCTGAAAGGTCCCTCTGGAACTCTCTCCGCAAAATCCTTCCATCACATTTTGACACCCCTGGTAGAATTTCCCAGGGAGCTCACCAAGGACGGGCTGCGCACAGCTGGAATGGAGTTTCCAAAGGCTAATGAACAGCCAAGGCCTGTTCTTTCCCTCCAGGCGCTCTTTCCCACAACATCCACCCCTTTCCCCAGGGCTCCCGAGACGTGGCTCATTGACAGCTCCTTCCAAAGTCATCAGCTGCCACCAATAACAAGCTACAAGCCTCCATGGCTTTAGGGAAGGGCTGTAGCTCAGCAGCAGAGCACACGTTTTGCATGCAAAAGACCCCAGGTTCCATCACCAACACCTCCAGGTATGGCCAGGAAAGGCTCTCATCCTGCCAGAAACCCTGGGGAGCTGCTGCCAGTCAGTGTAGCCAATACCGAACTAGATCTACTTAAGAGCGGAGCTGGATCTTGTCCTATCTTGTCCAGCATTCTGTTACCACAGTGACCAACCAGATGCCTCTGGGAAGCCCACAAGCAGAAGCAGGGCATACGTGCAACGGCGCCGTTCCACTCGGGTTCCCCAAGAACTGGTGTTCAAAGGCATGCTACTTCTGAAACTGCAGGTCATATACAGCCATCATGACTAGTAGCCATTGATAGCCTTATTCACTAGGGATTTGTCTAATCCACTGTAAAGCCATCCAAGTTTGTGGCCCTCACTATATCTTGTGGTACATAGTATTCCACAACTTCACCATCATCAATTTTAGGGCTGTGCACCACTTCGGCTCCAGAACCAGATTCCGATCCCAAGCGGGCCGATTCAGACTGCTTCAGTCCGGAGCAGGTTGGGATCGGCCCAAAGTGGTCTGAAGCAGGTTGGATCGATTCGGAGCACTTCAGGCCAGTTTAGACAGCTGCCCACCCAGGCAAATGGTGTCCGTAAGGCCGTCATGCACACAACATTACAGGCATAAATGGGCCATTTATGCGTGCAATGTTGCATACCTGATGACCTTACGGACACCATTTCCATAAGATTTTATTTCCGGAAAAGAGGAGTTGCCATTTTCTTTTAAAATGGCAACTCCCTTGAAGAGGGCGACGGCTGCAAGCACTCCCCACGTGTCCAGGTAAGGAGCAGGGGGCTCATGTGGCTAGGCGGGGGGGACTGTGTGGCTGGAGGGGGCAATTTGGATGTCTGAACCTCGCTTCATACCCAGAGTCCAAAGCGGGTTGGACAGGGTCCGAATCAGGCCGAGGTGGGTTGTGGCTGATTCAGAAGCTCCAGATCGGCTTTCGAAGCGGGTTGGGGGGTCCCTGCACAGCCCCAATAAATTTGTTCATCTTTAAGGTACTACCTTAGAGTCTTTGTAGTATTCCCAGTGTGGTTGCACCGTAGATTTGTGCCAACAGGCACTATGATATTGGCAGTTTAATTTTGTATTTCTTTCCTAATGATCCCCAACACGGAATTCACCTTTTTCACAGCAGCCAGCGACACGCTGGGTTGATGTTCTCATCGAGCTATCTGCCATGACCCCAGGATCCCTTTTCTGGTCAGTCACCGCCAGCGCAGGCCACAGCAACGTATATGTGAAAACAGGCTTTTTTGCCCCAAAGCGCATCACTTTACATTGAACCGCATTTGCTATTTCAGTGCCTGTTTCCCATAGCATGGACAGATCTTTTGGAGCTTTTCACTGCCCCTTTTTGTTTAAATCACCCTAAATAATTTGGTAGCGTCCGCAAACATGGCCACTTCCCTGCTCACCCCCAGCCAATGGTCTGACAGCTCCCTGTCATCCTGGAAAACAGGCATCTGCCTTTGCCTGCCTCTGTGCCCAGATGCAACAGTAAAAAGGGTTATCAGGGAAAAGACCAAGAGGCAGAAAACGGGGTGGGATACATTTAAGCAAGGATAGATTGTGCCATCCGTTTTAAATTGGTGCGTCAACAGTGGCTTACTGGGGTCAGAAGGCCGACTATGAAGTAATGCTATCACACTTTTCAGTGCACAAATTGCTTGCGGTTATGTCATGTATCTTCAAAACAGGCTTGTGAGGTAGTCATTGAAAGTGACAGCGTCAACATTGCCCGTTCAGTTCACATTCCTAAAGGCTGAAATACTGAGATTACCTGCTGTGGTTTTATCAGCAACACTTCCCACAAGGAACAAGTGATGAGGATTTCTGGAACTTGGACAAGAACTGAGATGGGGCAAGGAGAAGTGAGGGGGGCACAGAAATGCATGATTGTTGTAAGTCATCATTTGCATTCCCAGGGCAGGCTGGAGGTTCCTCCCCTGCCTAAATAGACATCAAGGCAAATGGAGAATTGCTTTGGACCCTGCAGAGTAGTGCTGCTGAAATGCCAAGCCCTCTCTACACTAATAGACTGCTCCTACTTGAAGCAATTGTGCAGAAACCTGCTCTCTCCACTGTGCAATGCCACATGTCTCTGATTTTCTCCACCTTTGCTTAGGCTGTATACACAGGTCCAATGAGCAGCATTCTGACTAGCTTGCTGTTCTCACCCAAGCTTCTGAGCAAGTAGATACTTGTCTTCTCAGCTGCCACCTTGAACATAGGTTGGGAAAATAATAGAAGCAAAAAGGGGCTTTTCCAGGACATATTCCCCCCCCCCCACCGCCAGCACTAAAAATAGTACTTTCATCTCCAGAATTACATGGAGGGAGTTTTGGTGCAGCCCTAATTATGAATAAAGAATAAATGTCTCTCTCTTGGATTTTCAGATGTTGTTGTTGTTGTTGTTCAGTCGTTCAGTCGTGTCCGACTCTTCGTGACCCCATGGACCAGAGCACGCCAGGCCTTCCTGTCCTCCGCTCTCTCCCGGAGTGCGCTCAAGTCCATATTCATTGCATTGGTGATGCTATCTAGGCATCTCATCCTCTGCCGTTCCCTTCCCCGTTTGCCTTCAATCTTTCCCAGCATCAGGGTCTTTTCCAGGGCGTTTTCTTGTTTTCTTGTTTACTTGTTCAAAAAGAACAGGAGGAACAGAAAGGGAGGTGGGGTTGCACTGTATGTGAAAAAATACATATCTCTGCACAGAAATACAGGAGGAGGAGCTTGGTAGCCCCATCGAGAGCATCTGGGTTGATATAAATGGAGCAAAGAATAAAAGGAACCTGGTGGTCGGAATCTACTACCGGCCACCCAATCAAGGAGAAGACAAGGATGAAACTTTGGAAAAGCAAATAGCCAATGTTTCAAGGAAGCATGATGTAGTAGTAATGGGGGACTTCAATTTCCCCGATATTTGTTGGGAGACAAATTCTGCAAAACATGGCCCCTCCAGGAAATTCCTGACTTGTGTGGCGGATAACTTCCTCCTACAGAAAGTAGAGGAAGGAACTAGAGGATCAGCTATCCTTGACTTGATCCTAACCAACAGAGATGACTTAGTGGATAAAGTAGCAGTTACAGGAAAGCGACCATGTTGTACTTGAGTTCTTGGTTCTAAGGGAAGCAAAAGCCGAGTGTAGTCAAACGCGGATCCTGGATTTTAGGAAAGCTGATTTTCATAAACTCAGAACAATGATCAGTAAGGTCCCATGGCAAGCGATGCTAGCGAGAAAAGGAGTCCAAGATGGGTGGGAGCTTTTAAAAAAGGAAATTCTCAAGGCACAATCACAAGCAATTCCAACAAGAAGAAAAGGTGGAAGACAACAGAACAAGCTAATGTGGCTTCAGAAAAAGCTTAGGGATGACCTGAAAACAAAAAAGGACACATATAGGAAGTGAAAAGAAGGCCATGTAACAAAGGAAGAGTACAGGCAGATAGCACAGAATTGCAGGGATGGCGTCAGGAAGGCTAAAGCTGAGAATGAGCTGAGGTTAGCAAGGGATGTTAAAAACAACAAAAAGGCTTTCTTCAGCTACGTGCATAGTAAAAGGCAGAGGAAAGAAATGGTGGTTCAGCTATTAAATAAGGATGGCAAAACGATAACAGATGACAAAGAAAAGGCAGAGGTGCTCAATTCCTACTTTGGCTCAGTCTTCTCCCCAAAGAGGGTCTATGACCCCCCTGGCAAAGGCGAAGTACAGGCTGAAGGGGCAGGATTGCAGCTTGAGATCGACAGGCATATGGTCAAGGAACACCTCATTACTTTGAATGAGTTCAAATCTCCAGGGCCAGATGAACTGCATCCTAGAGTCATAAAGGAACTGGCAGAAGAACTCTCAAAACCGCTGTCTATTCTCTTTGAGAAATCATGGAGGACAGGGGAAATGACAGATGACTGGAGGAGGGCTAACGTTGTCCCTATCTTCAAAAAGGGTAAAAAGGAGGAACCTGGGAACTACAGACCAGTCAGTCTGACATCAATCCCTGGGAAAATTCTGGAGCAGATCATAAAGCAATCCATCTGGAAGCACCTTGAAAACAATGCCGTGATTACTCGAAGCCAACATGGATTTGTCAAAAACAAGTCCTGCCAGACAAATCTGATCTCATTTTTTGATCAAGTAACCTCCCTTGTAGACCGTGGGAATGCTGTAGACATCATATACCTCGACTTCAGCAAAGCTTTCGACAAAGTGCCCCATGATATCCTGATGAGCAAACTAGCTCAAAGTGGGCCAGATGAAACAACGATCCGGTGGATCCACAGTTGGCTACAGAATCGGACTCAAAGAGTGCTTATCAATGGGACCTTCTCAAACTGGGGAGAGGTAACAAGTGGGGTACCGCAGGGCTCAGTCCTGGGCCCAGTGCTCTTCAACATTTTTATTAATGACTTGGAGGAGGAGGTGCAGGGAATGCTGATCAAATTTGCAGATGACACAAAATTGGGAGGGATAGCTAATACTTTGGAAGACAGAAATAAAATTCAAAGTGATCTGGATAGACTGGAGCGCTGGGCAGAAAACAACAGAATGAAATTTAATAGGGACAAATGCCAAGTTCTGCAGCTAGGAAAAAGAAACCAAATGCACAGTTACAAGATGGGGGATACGTGGCTCAACCACACTACAAGCGAGAAGGATCTTGGAATTGTTGTCGATCACAAGCTGAATATGAGCCAACAATGTGATGTGGCTGCAAAAAAGGCCAATGCTATTTTGGGCTGCATTCATAGAAGCATAGCTTCCAAATCCCAGGAAGTACTAGTTCCCCTCTACTCAGCACTGGTTAGGCCTCATCTGGAGTACTGTGTCCAGTTCTGGGCACCACACTTTAAGAAGGATGCAGACAAACTGGAGAGGGTTCAGAGGAGGGCAACAAAGATGATCAGGGGACTGGAAACAAAGCCCTATGAAGAGAGACTGAAAGAACTGGGCATGTTTAGCCTTGAGAAGAGAAGACTGAGGGGAGATATGATAGCACCCTTCAAGTATTTGAAAGGTTGTCACAGAGAAGAAGGCCAGGATCTCTTCTTGATCATCCCAGAGTGCAGGACACGGAATAATGGCCTCAAGTTACAGGAAGCCAGATTCCGGCTGAACATCAGGAAAAACTTCCTGACTGTAAGAGCAATACGACAATGGAACCGATTACCTGGGGAGGTGGTGGGCTCTCCCACACTGGAGGCCTTCAAGACGAGGCTGGACAGCCATTTGTCAGGGATGCTCTGACTTGGATTCCTGCATTGAGCAGGGGGTTGGACTCGATGGCCTTGTAGGCCCCTTCCAACCCTACTATTCTATGTTTCTATGATTCTCTTCGCATTAGGTGCCAAAATATTTGAGCTTCAGCTTCAGCATCTATCCTTCCAATGAGCAGCCAGGGTTGATTTCCTTCAGGAAGGACTGATTTTACCTCCTTGCAGTCCAGGGGACTCGTAAGAGTCTTCTCCAGCACCACAGTTCAAAAGCATCAATTCTTTGGCGCTCAGCCTTCCTTATAGTCCAGCTCTCACAGCCATACATTACTACTGGGAAAACCATAGCTTTGATTAGACAGACCTTTGTCAGCAAGGTGATATCTCTGCTTCTTACTATGCTGTCTAGGTTTGCCATAGCTTTCCTCCCAAGGAGCAAGTTGGCTTAAGAAAGAGAGAACACTGTTGCATTCTCAAATAATCTCTCTGTGGATTTCCTTCCCCATCTTTCTGGAATACAACATGGTCTCCCCCCGCCCCCCGCCCGCCTGCCCTTGTGCTCTGTGCTGCATTGCTAAGCTACAAGGAGCTTAATATGAAAGAGGATGAAAGCAGCGGAGAGAAAGAGAGGCCGAGAGGATGGAACACCGAGTTGCGCTACATTGCCAATCTCAGCCTGCTTTGGATGTGTTTACTTTCTCACAAAGTCCATCCATAATTCAACGGCTTCATTAATTCTCTCGCCAAGACCCAGCGCTTCTGACTTTCAAAAAGAAGCTCTCATCCCACTAATCGCCTCCTATCCCCGCTCCCTTTGTGAAGAGCGGGAGATTAAACAGGCCCTCTGCCACCACCCTGGGGCTGCACGCGGGATACACAACGTAGGAATCAAGCAGCCGCATGTCCATGTGCGCACAACCTCAAAACACCCAGCAGCAGGTCAGGACGGAATCAGTAGGAAAGGATTCCAAGGGGCCGTGGCTGACACAAAGCAGGCAAATGAGGAGCAGGAAAGCGTGAAGGATCAAACATTACTCCACAGGGCCCCATGTAAACCCTGGCCGGAGTCACAGATCCACTGGCTATCACACAGTCCTTTCCACTCTTGGCATGGAGAGTAGACCCCTGGATTCCCACTGGAGAAGCAAGCTGAGCAGGTGTTGTGCAGGTAAAACACAGGGAGGGACGGTAGCTCAGTGGGAGACTAATGCTCGGGCGCAGTTCTTGTCATCTCCAGTTCAAAGAATCAGGTGGCTGGTGATGGAAAAGTAGCCTGCCTGAGACCCTGCAGAATTGCTGCCAGCCAGAGCTGACAATTCTAGGCTAGATGGACAAATAGTCAGACCCAGTGGAGGCTGGTGTTTCTGTTTTCGGTTGGGCTGTCAGTCCATTCTGGGTTTCAGTCAGAACCAGCCAGAACTGTAAAGGCGCTATCAAAGGTGTTGAACTCTACCCCCAAAATAGGTTCAGCACCTTGGATAGCTCCGTTAGAGTTCTGCCTGGTTCTGACTGAAACCCAGAGTGGATTTATCGCCCTACCGAAATTGGAGCCACCAGCCTCCACTGGTCTGACTTGATAGAAGGCAGCTACCTACTTTCCTATCTGTAGGATTTCTGAGGGGTGTTAAAAAGGTTGATACAGTTCATGAAACTGTGCACGACAGCCTTCCCCAACCTGGTGCCCTTCAGAGGTGTTGGACTGCAACTCCCATCACTCTGAGCCAGTGTGGGAGTTGCAGTCCAAGAGGCTGGCACGTGAGATCTCCACACAGCCCAGAAGGCCAGTGCCTTTCTCCCAGCATGAAAGTCCTGGTCAACATGGAAGGTCCTTTGCAAGTGAAACATCTGTAGGTGTTTTGGGGGAATTTAAACGAATGTTGATAAGATTAGCAAACCTCTCAGGAGGATGGGTGGGTGGATTCACACAAGGGTGCTTCCAGACAGAGCTCCTAATGTGCCACTATTCCATCTTTTTTCTCCTTAATGGATTTCCCACATAAGAAAAAAGACAGAAAGCGTGTTGGGAAAGCATGGGAGGGTTACAAGTGGAAGATGACAACATCTGGACCTCCCGTAAAATTCTGTGAATGAGATGGCTGCTGGTGCAATAAAAACCTTGTCTGGAAGCACCCCAAGAGAAGAAAATCAGAGAACTTGGGGGGGACAGTCCCAGCACAACTGGTGAACCAACCACACAGAATGCATGAAAGCCTCTAGCCAAACTAGGAGCATCGTCATCCTCCAGCAGGGCCTCTCCCGTTCTTTGCAACCATTACAGCGGGGGGCGGGGGGTGTCTAATGACGAAAATCTACTATTTCTGTGAATGGCGGCATGAAACCCTGGTGTATTTGCAATTCCTCTATAGCACAGCGACATCTAGTGGTTGTAATGGAATATATAGAAAGGCAGAGAAAGAAAACCACCAGAAAAAAAAAAAACATGTGTAAAGGAGCCAGTTTTAATCCAGTGCAAGCCAGTGTGGTGTAGTGGCCCACTCGGCCATGGAAGCTCACTGGGTGACTTTGGGCCAGTCACAGACTCTCAGCCTAACCCACCCCACAGGGTTGTTGCTGTGAGGATAAAATGGAGAGGAGAAGGATAATATAGGCCGCCTTGGGTTCCTTGCAAGAGGAAAAAAGGCAGGATAGAGCAGCCCCTACTGTAGTAAACTCGCATGATGTTGTAGTAGAGAATGCAGCACTTGAGTCCCACCGCTGTAACCAGCTTGGACAAGAAACATGGTACCGTATATATCTAATATGAACGGAAACTCAACAGTTGCACTCATGGTCAAGCCCAGAGAGAAATTGGGTGCCTGTTCCATGCTTGGCATAGGAGTGAATCCACAAACAGAGCCAATGTTGTTCCTGGCCCTTCTGCCCTTGCTCAGTTCAAAATATGGTCCTATTAAAAATTAGCAGCTTGCCCAGGAGTTTTGACTGTTTCTTAACCCTGCCAGTATTAACCATCTGGTATGTTTAAAATTACACGATAATTGAAAGAGCATTGGCTAATTAAGAAAAACCAGTCCTTTTCATTCTTCTCAGAAATCTAAGCTCTAAAGAGATTATTCTCAGAAATCTAAGCAAACCTAAAAAGAATCTGAGGATTTCGATTTCCTGTTCCCCAAATCTGTTGAAAATAGGTCTCTTTTGCCTCCAACACTGCTCCTGCTCACTGTGCAAGAGAAGTTCCCACTGGATTGTGCCCAGTGCTTCTACATCTCTCCTCCCAATTTTAAAATCTCATCTCAAAAAAGGATCAAGTTGCTAGTCCTCATTGTTAATATTTAGAGTCAGTAGTGTGAGCATGTAGCTCTCCTGTTTGTTTGTTTTAAAATAGCCCAGATTCCTCTTAAATTCTATGGGGAGGGGGTGCAAGCAGCTTCCTGAAGATGCGTATTCTGTGATGTTCTAGCCAAATTTGAAGGGCTTGTTTTATTTAGTACATTTCCCCTGTGCCTTTCCTCCATGGAGCTCAAGGTGGAGTTCCTTGTTTCATTTATGTATTTTTACATTTATTTCCCACTTCCTTCCCTCTTGCAAGGCGGCTTGCGTGGTCCTCCTCCTCTCCATTTCATCCTCACAACAACCCTGTGAGGCAGGTTAGGCTGAGAGTCAGTGACTGGCCCGAAGACAACCAGCAAGCTTCATGGCTGAGGGGGGACTAGAACCTGGATCTACGGAGTCCCAGTCCAGCACTTTAACCACTACACCACGCTGGCTTTCTCTTCCCCAGCATGCTATCTCCACAACAACCCTGTCAGGTGGGCTGGCTGAGAATGAGAGAGACTTGCTTGAGGTCATCCGGTGAGCTTCATGGTGGTGATGGTGGGATTTAAACCTGGGTTGCCCAAGTCCTAGTCCAGTACTCTAACCACTGTATTATACTGTTTAGCTTTTAACGTAACCATGGTGAAGCTCTGGTGGCTCTGAAGATGCACAGGGACTCAGGAAATGTTGGGCTGCCTGCACGCACGCCCGCACGCACACCCCTAATCAAAGCCAATAAAAACCCCAGTCAAACCAAGCAGCCGACTAGCAGGCGGATGGTGTCTATTTACATTTTTCATTAAAACTGTTTTCTAGCTCTATTGGGCTCGAACAAAAGGAGCCCACGCTTCCCTGCTTTCCCCCAGTCGCTCTCCTCTTCCCCTCCTGTCTTTAATCTCAGCCCCGTTCATCAGGGATTAATGATTCTGCTTATCGGAGTCCAAGAGTGATTTGTTTAAAATATCACCTTGCAAGACCCCTCCAGAGTGAGGAATGAGCCGGCTATTATGACTGCAGTCTCAGGAAAACGAGACAGTGAGGGGAGGAACCTGCCATGCTCCAAAGGCAGCAAAACCCCAATTTCCTATAAATTACTTTGGGCTTCTTTGGATTGCTTTTAAACAGGCATTTCTTTCTTCCGGGGGTTCCGATTGAAGGGGGCAGATAATCTCGACTGAAACGTGTGGAAATTAGTGCCTCTGCCAGGCAGGAAGGAAGGAGGGCTTTTGTTGGAGGCAGCCTATGTTCTCAGGGAAATTGTGCGGCACACACACGATCACTGCTTATCAGAAAATCCCTCTAGGACGGAGGGGCCCCAAGCCTGGCTCTCCGGCAACAGCCGCGTGGCCCGTTGATCCCCACGCGGCCACAACAGGGTGCAGGCAGAGGGAGCTGCTGGTCTGATCCCTGCTGTGCCACAGCGCCATCGCTGCAGATGGCCAACCGTGGTACTGCAGCCACTTGCCCAGCCGGGGTCAGGTGACATAAGGAGCCAATAGAATCCCATCTGGCCCTATAAAGCAGCTGATGGTGACCCGGTTCCTCAGTGTGAGCAGCTCACTTCTCAGGTGCAGGCTGAGTTGCTGCACCACCCGCTGAAGCATAGCCACTGGACTTCAGGCCAACAGTCCTGGAGGTGCCTCGGGCATCCTACCTGATGGAGAACAGCCTTTACCTGTGGTTTCAGTTTTTTGATTTAGGCAAAATTCAATGATTCCTCTAAAGCAGGGGTGAGCAACTGGTGGCCCTCCAGAAGTGTTGGCCTACAATTCCCATCATCCCTCACCATTGGCTATGCTGGCTGGGGCTGATGGAAGTTGTAGGCCAAAACATCTGGAGGGCCACAGGTTGCGACAAGGGACTCCACACACACCCATCGAAGTGCCACAGGTCTTTTGGCTTCCCTCAAAATTCCTTGAGAAGTCCTGCCCCATGAGAAATCATCCCCCTTCCCCCAAAAAGGGATAGCCCTGCAGTGCGGACACAGATCAGTCTCCCTGTAGCCTATAACAGGGGACGGAAGGAGGTAGGTGTTCTCTTGCTGGATGTCCTAGCTTTGCGGCTGCTGAGTGCAAGTACGAGTTTCCATGTGCAGAGGGCTCCTGCTTGCCAGCCATGCTCTTGGCACCTCATAAAAAGGATCCATAACAATTGAATAATGTTGTCCTTCCTGCCAGTTCCATTGTAGCTGCTGCATTAAAAAAAAAGGAATGGGAGACAAAGGCTCCCCAGCAAGATGACAGAAACAGAGGCATCTCTTTGCACATTTTTCCAGTGCCAATCTTGGTCTAGTCGACTGAGCATTTTGAACTGTATTCTTGCAGCATGAGTGAGCCAAATCCTCCTAGGGCTCTCTCCATTGCAGAGTACATCTTCAGGGCTGTTTCACATATGACATGGAGACAAACCTAGGTCTGCTACCAAGTGTACTCTGAAAAGGGAACCACAGCCAATCTGGGAGCCTTAACAAGCATGCTGGCATGATCAATGCATTTGTAACATTCGTTTGCTTCATTGACACATTACATTTTTAGGTGTCAGATATTTTCTTAGGTGTTTGATTAAAAAAATAATGTGTAAAGCAGGTCTAACATTTGTGGCTGGGGGAGGGGGGTAAGTCACAGTTCAGGACTGCTGTCTGCTTTGGTACAAGTCACTTTCCTGCATACAGAAACGTGAAAAGGTCCACATAGGAGGAGCCCACCCACACAGGAAAGGGCCTCCCAAGGGCCCCTCAAAGCTGGATGTGGTCCTGGCACAGTTATCTGGATATATTGTTTTTAAATTGTTTTTTCTACAGCGGCATCAGTGTACGTGGCATTTTACAGCATAAGCAAAACAAAAGCAGATGGGCATCAAGGAGCTTGCAATCTAAAGGCATAGTCTACATGAGCTTTCCCTCTATTATGTTTCACGACTGGCTTTGAGAGTTTCCCCCACCTGCATGGCTACAGAACCTGCTAAATGCTCGTGAATTCAGATGCTGGCAGGGAAGGGGAGAAGACAGTGCTGTGACAGTGCTGCAGTATTTGCAGTAAGAACACACACAAAATCCCTTGCTGGATCAGACCAAAAGTCTGTCTAATCCAGCATCCTGTTTCCTACAGTGGTGAGCCAGATGTCTAGCATAACAGGGCCTTTTCTGCTGTGGCACCCAGGTGTGGAATGAGCTCCCTAGAGAGGTTCGCCTTGGCACCTATGTTGCACTCCTTCCAGCACCAAGTGAAGACCTTTTTATTCTCCCAGTATTCTAGCATTTTAGCTTCCTAATCTTTTATCTCTGGTGTTTTAAATCTGTATTTTAAATCTCTGCATTGCTGCTAGGTTTTATTCTGGTTGTACTGTTATACTGTGGTTTTAAGCTTTCATATTTTATATTGTTTTATGCTGTTCTTTATGGTTTTATATTTTATGAACCGCCCAGAGAGCTTCGGCTATTGGGCAGCAGAGACATGAAATGAATGAATGAATGAATGAATGAATGAATGAATAAATGAATAATCAAACAGTGGGGATCCTCTGGCCCTTGAGCGGCATGTGGCCTGCCAAGTCCCCTCCTCTCCTTGAAGGTCCCCCATTCCCCATTCTTCAGCTGCTTTTAGCAATCAGGTGAGCAGTATGGGGGCATTTGCAGGGAAGATGAGGTTTAAACCTGAGCCTGTACACTGCTCAGCTGAGGGGGGCATTGGCATGCATGCATGAGAAAAAGAGCAAGAATGGGGGGTGGATCTTTGGCTTGATCTTTGCCCATTTTGGCTTTGGCCCCCCTCACCACTGCTATGCAGCCTCTGACCACTTTCCCCTGAGCGGGGCCAAGGTCCCCTATTCCTGTCCTTGCCACTCACAAGCAAGGCATGGAAATGATGACCATCTTGTTCTTTGTTCCCAGATATACTGCCTCTGAACTTGGAGGCTGTATATCTGACTCCAGTTAGCTCCAGTTAGCTCTCATGACTGTTTATATGCCTATCATGCACGAATGTGTCCAACCCACTATTTTTAAAGTCATTTAAGTGAGTGGCCATCACCATCCCTCGTTTGGTGGTGAATCCCATCATTAATTAGGCCTTGTGTGAAGAATGGCTTCCTCGTGTTGACTGTGCCATCAGTCAACTGCCCTGAATGATCCTGACAATTGTACGACAACCCCATGAAATCGACTCCACAAAGAGAAGCCCTCCATGTCCGACTGCTCCTGCCTTTTTCGAGAGAAATCCTCACTGCCACTGCCATCAAAAGGTGCTTTTGCAAAGTGGTGCTGAGAACAGCTGAAAGGCGTCACTTTCTAAGGCTAATGTTCCAGTAAAGCGTTCAGGGAGCCATTTTGAAGTCAACCACACATTCCGATCAGCCTAACCTTTTCCAGAACCAACCTGAGGGAAAATCTAAATGGGACCACCAAGGATATAAAAATGAATTAAATAACTAACAATTTGCTGGCCTTGAGCAATATCTGCCACCAGAGACAGCTCTTCTCTTTCTGCCTCATGATAGGGCCGGCCCTGAATTATTTTCCATTCAATTTACACATGTAAGAAATGCAAAATCCAACTGAAGTGTCACTAGCAAAAACAGCTTGTGTTGTGTGGCCTAGACCCGTTGACATGGAAACCATTCTTGCCTCTGTAACTCCTTCCATTTTCAGGATCACTGGAGCAAGGGATTCAGGATCCTCACGGCTCAGCGGAGAAATGCAGAGAAGCCAGCAAAGTTCCCTTCCCGTGAGGACACACTGAGAATTGATCCCAATGCCTTTGGGGAACAGGGGATCTCTTCTGAAGACAGACAGGCTGGTTAATACTGTGTGGAGCTGGGATCCAGAATCCTGCAATGGCCATCAGGACACTGCATGTTGTGAGCATCATCAGGTCTATATGTAAGCTATAATTCTGCTAGAGCACAGAAAACCGCAGAATATTGCACTGGATACAGAATTCAACCTTCCTGAGAAATTCAGCTGTCATTTAAAAAACTGAAGAAAGGCTCTAGCCCTTATGTTTGAATGTGTGTGGGCAGACTCCCAGTGGTTGGGGGGAGGGGTGTTCGGTATCCTGCTTACTCTATTGTAGGGCAGCCATGTGTCTTCTTTTACTAAGGACAGTCCTCTATTTGCAGGGCTGCCCTATCTAAGCCCGGTGTAAAGATAAAGAGCCATCAGAAGGAAGAGCTGGGCCTTGAAGTCGCTCATCAACAACCCCTCGACAGCTGACTGAGCAAGGCACACACGTCACCAGTCACAGACTTCCACACTGTGGTGAAATGTACACTATGTCTATTTAAATTATAAGAATTACTTCTAAATTTGTATTGTTTGTTGTTTATTCGGTCAGTCGCTTCCGACTCTTCGTGACTCCATGGACCAGCCCACGCCAGAGCTTCCTGTCGGCCGTCGCCACCCCCAGCTCCCCCAAGCTCGAGTCCGTCACCTCCAAAATATCATCCATCCACCTTGCCCTTGGTCGGCCCCTCTTCCTTTTGCCTTCCAGTTTCCCTAGCATCAGCATCTTCTCCGGGGTATCCTGTCTTCTCATTATGTGGCCAAGTACTTCAGTTTTGCCTTTAATATCATTCTCTCAAGTGAGCAGTCTGGCTTCATTTCCTGGACGATGGACTGGTTTGATCTTCTTGCAGTCCAAGGCACTCTCAGAATTTTCCTCCAGCACCACAGTTCAAAAATCAGCAAACACAAATTTTATGCAAATAGGTGTCCTCTCTTGTCCTCTTTCTTGGTGACACATGGCCTCTTTTTTGGCCATTCACCAGTGGAATTTGCCATCACAAGATGTGGTGATGGCAGGTGGGTTTAAAAAAGAAAGGACGATTCCTTTCTTCTTTAAATTCCTGGAAGAACTCTGTCTCTCAAATGATAGCTAATGGAACCTCCCTTTTCAGAGGCAGTGTATCTCTACCAGAGTCTGGGACAAACAGGGGGAGGACCATCGCCTTCCTGCCCTGCTCCCTTGGCCCTCTCCCTGACTAGCAAACGTGGGATAAATTATGCAAAGCAGCAACACGTGTAGAATGCATTATGCAAGGTAAGAGGGATAATGCAAATTTGCCTAGTTTGCATAATTTATATTGACTGCAGAATTGTGCCCCTGTGACTGAAATATTCACATGTGACCACCAATGGTAGATAAATGTGCTCCCTAGAGAGGTTTCCCTGGCACCTACGTTGCACTCCTTCCGGCGCCAGGAGAAGACTTTTTTATTCTGCCAGGCATTTTAGCATTTTAGCTTCCTAGTCTTTTAGCTTTGGTGTTTTAAATCTGTATTTTAAATCTCTGCGTTGCTGCTAGGTTTTATTCTGGTTGTATTGTTATACTGTGGTTTTAATGCTTTTATATTTTATATTGTTTTATCCTGTGCTTTTTGATTATTATTTTTGTGAACCACCCAGAGAGCTTCAGCTATTGGGCGGTATAGAAATTAAATAAATAAATAAATTGTTGTTCAGTCGTTCAGTCGTGTCCGACTCTTCGTGACATCATGGACCATAGCATGCGAGGCCTTCCTGTCCTGTGCTCTCTCCTGGAGTGTGCTCAAGTCCATATTCATTGCATCAGTGATGCTATCTAGCCATCTCATCCTCCGCCGTCCCCTTCTCCTTTTGCCTTCAATCTTTCCCAGCATCAGGGTCTTTTCCAGGGAGTTTTCTCTTCGCATTAGGTGGCCAAAATAGTTGAGCTTCAGCTTCAGTATCTGTCCTTCCAATGAGCAGTCAGGGTTGATTTCCTTTAGGATGGACTGATTTGACCTCCTTGCAGTCCAGGGGACTCGTAAGAGTCTTCTCCAGCACCACAGTTCGAAAGCATCGATTCTTCAGCACTCAGCCTTCCTTATAGTCCAGCTCTCACAGCCATACGTTGCTACTGGGAAAACCATAGCTTTGATTAGACGGACCTTTGTCGGCAAGGTGATGTCTCTGCTTCTGACTATGCTGTCTAGGTTGGCCATAGCTTTCCTCCCAAGGAGCAAGCGTCTTTTAATTTCATGGCTACAGTCACCGTCTGCGGTGATCTTGGAGCCCAAGAAAGTAAAATCTGTCACTGCTTCCATTTCTTCCCCTTCTCTATGCCAGGAAGAGATGGGGCCAGAGGCCACGATCTTAGTTTTTTTTAATGTTGAGTTTCAAACCAGCTTTTGCACTCTCCACTTTCACCCTCAACAAGAGGCTCTTTAGATCCTCTTCGCTTTCTGCCATTAGGGTGGTATCGTCTGCGTATCTGAGGTTGTTGATAATTCTCCCGGCAATCTTAATTCCGACCTGTGATTCATCCAACCCGGCGTTTCTCATGATGTACTCTGCATATAAGTTAAATAAGCAGGGCGACAATATGCAGCCTTGTCGTACTCCTTTCCCAATTTTGCTTCTTGACCCTCGTACAGGTTTCTCAGGAGACAGGTAAGGTGGTCTGGTACTCCCATCACTTTAAGAATTTGCCACAGTTTGTTGTGATCCACACAATCAAAGGCTTTAGCGTAGTCAATGAAGCAGAAATAGACGTTTTTCTGGAATTCTCTTGCTTTCTCCATGATCCAGCAAATGTTGCGATTTGATCTCTAGTTCCTCTGCCTCTTCGAAACCCCACTTGTACTTCCGGTAGTTCTCGGTTCGCATACCGCTGAAGCCTAGCTTGTAGGATTTTGAGCATCACCTTGCTGGCATGTGAAATGAGCGCAATTGTGCGGTAGTTTGAACACTCTTTGGCATTGCCCTTCTTTGGAATTGGAATGTAAACTGACCTTTTCCAGTCTTGTGGCCATTGTTGAGTGTTCCAAATTTGTTGGCATATTGAGTGCAGCACTTTAACAGCATCATCTTTTTAGGGGTGGACGAAAGTCACTTACCTGTCCTCGAAGGACGTTCGCGGCGGGGGGGAGGCGCTTCGCTGGTCCCCCCGCGAAGTTCAGGCCGGGGGGGGAGGCTTTCCGCCTCGGCCCGGCCGAAATTCAGGCCGGGGGGGAGGCTTCCCGCCTCGGCCCGGCCGAAATTCAGGCCAGGGAGGAGGCTTCCCGCCTCGCCCGGCCACGAATGCGAAAGTAAAAAAAAAAACGCCCCCTGATAGGCTACGTGACGATTCACGTAGCCTATCACGGCTAGATCTGCAAAGTCAGCCGTGATAGGCTACGTCAATCGTCACGTAGCCTATCACGGGTGACTTTAAAAAAAAAAAAGCGCGTACGCTAATGGCGGCCCCCATAGGGAGCCGCCATTCGCGTTCCTTATTTAGTCGCTGTAGTCTACGTAAATGTTTACGTAGACTACGGCGAAAATAAGGGCAACGAAAATAGCGTTGCCCTTATTTTCGCCGTAGTCTACGTAAATCTTTACGTAGACTACAGCGACCAAATAAGGAACGGGAATGGCAGCTCCCTATGGGGGCCGCCATTATCCGTACACACGTTTTTTGGTTTTTTTTTAAAGTCACCCGTGATAGGCTACGTGACGATTGACGTAGCCTATCACGGCTGACTTTGCAGATCTAGCCGTGATAGGCTACGTGAATCGTCACGTAGCCTATCAGGGGGCGTTTTTTTTTTTCTTTGATTGCAATGGCGGCGGCAGCAGCTGGTCAAAAGACCGGCTGCCGCTCCCGCTCCGCTCGAACACCCGCCAAACCGCCGGCCGGACCCACCGCCGGGAGGGACATTCGGCGAAGGTAAGTCCCGTCCCGGGGTGTGTGCCGGGGGCGGGGGGGGTTCGGTTAATTTCTCCCCGAAACTTGTTCGGGGGGCCGAACACGTTGGCGCTCGGCCCCCCGAAGTTTCGGGGAGAAATTCTCCGCCAACCCTACATCTTTTAGGATTTTAAATAGCTCAGCTGGAATACTGTCATCTCTGCTAGCTTTGTTGTTAGTAATGCTTCCTAAGGCTCACTTGATTTCACTCTCTAGGATGTCCGGCTCAATTTCAGTGACCACACTATCATGGCTATCAGGGACATTAAGATCTTTCCTGTATAGTTCTTCTGTGTATTCTTTCCGCCTCTTCTTAATCTCATCTGCTTCTGTTAGGTCCCTGCCTTCTTTGTCCTTTATCATGCCCGTCTTTGCACAAAACGTTCCCTTGAGATCTCCGATTTTCTTGAAGAGATCTCTAGTCTTTCCCATTCTGTTGTTTTCCTCGATTTCTTTGCATTGTTCATTTAAGAAGGCCTTCTTGTCTCTCCTTGCTATTCTCTGGAACTCTGCATTCAGTTGGATATATCTTCCCCTTTCTCCCTTGCTTTTCGCTTCCCTTCTTTCCTCAGCTACTTGTAAAGCCTCATCAGACAGCCACTTTGCTTGCTTGCATTTCTTTTTCTTTGGGATGGATTTCGTTGCTGCCTCCTGAACAATGTTACGGACCTCCGTCCATAGTTCCTCAGGCACTCTGTCTATCAGGTCTAATCCCTTAAATCTATTCCTAACCTCCACTGTATATTCATAAGGGATATGATTGAGGTCATTCCTGAATGGTTTAGCGGTTTTCCCTACGTTCTTCAATTTAAGCCAAAATTTTGCAAGAAGCAGCTCATGATCTGAGCCACAGTCAGCTCCAGGTCATGTTTTTACTGACTGTATAGAGCTTCTCCATCTTTGGCTGCAAAGTACATAATCAATCTGATTTCGATATTGACCATCTGATGATGTCCATGTGTAGAGTCGTCTCTTGTGCTGTTGGAAAAGAGTGTGTCAGTTATTACTTCCCCTGCTCCCCACATAAGCTTTACTGGGTCAGACCAAAGTCCATGTTAGCCCAGTAGCCTGCCTCCAACAGTAGCCAGTCAGATGTCTTTTGGAAGCCCACAATCCGTGCATGAAGTTGATGGTCCTTCCCCTGTTTGTCCCAGACTCATGTTAAGATACACTGCCTCTGACTAGGGAGGTTCCATTAGCTATCATTCAACAGACAGAGTTCCTCCAGGAATTTCCCTGTCTTTTTTAAACCCACCTGCCATCACCACATCTTGTGACAGCTAATTCCAGAAGTTCATTCTGCACTGTGTGAAAGGTGCTCCCTTTTCTTGGCCTTAAACCTACTGCCAATCCATTTCACATGGATGAGAGAGAGACTCTGCCTGGAATACAGAATCCACCCAACCCCATCACAATCTGATGTTTAGCGCCTGCCCTCCTTGAGCATTGGGCCAAGTTCCTACCCAGGTCTCTGTTGACTGTACATTTCTGAGCTGATTTAACTAATCTCTGGCTCTTAAGTCTCTTGTCAGGAAAATTCATCGAGGAAATGGCTGAGATTTTCAGGCCCCATTAACTTCATATTTATGGCCTTTTCTCTCTTCTGCTATTCTGGTCGGACTCAGCTTCCTGTCAGTCTGTCATATTACCTGCTGATGAAAGGCTCCTCTCCCCACTGATGCTGCCCGGCAGATCTCCAAAGGCCTTGGAGCCAAAGTGGCATTTCTTCACAGTCCTGTGTGAAAAACCATCTGTCTGGGATGTTCAAGCAGGCCATGCCTGGGGAGAGCTGTTGCTACTGCAAATGGGATGGAAATTATCTGCATTCAGTGGCCATTAATAAATATAAGCCTGCCTAGGTCTAGCTGCAGAGTAAGCATCTTATCCAAGAGAGGCTCTCCATGAATGACCTTCTTCTTTCAGTTAGCCACCTTCATATTTTCTAGCTTTCCTCCAACACTATGAGGGCTAGCAACTTGCTCCGTTTCAAAACAGTGTTTGGTAGCTACCAAAGCTGGCCTTTGCAGACATGGTTTCCTTCCTGAGAAAGGAGCCATGTTTTTAAAGCTTTAGCAAATATTGCCTCCACCTTTGTCAAGCTCTCTGCCACGCCCGCAGAGGTTCTAACAAGTGTCGCTTTTTTGACAATAAAATCTGAGATCCACCAAATGTAACTAACCACCACTTCTTCCTTCATGAAAAGCCTGCCAGCATCTGGGCCTTTTGCAGATACATGTTTTTAAACTTTTCTCTAATACAAACGAGGACTAGGAACCAGCGCTTTGGGGTTGCAGGACAAAATGAAAACGGATTCTTGAAGGTCATCCCCAAGGGAAATTTCCCAATTTTCATAACAGTCGTCTGAGGATAAAACAGACACTCCCTTTTTCTCGAATACAAAGAAGACTAGGAACGTGCTCACATTTCATGTCCAATGAACAGGACATAGAATCAATATCTTCTCTGCCTTGCTGGATTACGATCTGTACTACACAGCTAAAAAAGGCAGGGACAAGTTGTTTAACCCATGTGCAGCATTGAAGTAAATATTTTTATTTAATTACTATTTAGTAGGCCCAAGCGTGAGCAGGACAGGATATGCAAGAATTAGATGGCAGCTGTGGCGCTTGAAACTCAAAGCAGACCTAGAGTAGGCGGTGCTGCTGCAGAAGGAGCGGGGAATCTGCTCCCTCACCAAAATGTATCTGCCCCCACTTTGCTCTGTTGCCAGCAGAGGACTAGGAACTTGCTCACATTTCATGTCCACAGTGGGTGGCCATGTCTGGAAGTGCAGCAGCTTAGCGGGCCGCCGTTTTGCACATTTTTATGCAATAGGGCACGGCTTTCAAGGACATTTTTTGTGAACCACCCAGACAGCTTCGGCTATTGGGCGGTATAGAAATGAAATAAAATACATACATACATACATACATACATAAATACATCCTTCCCCGCTCCTCCCCGCAAAAGCAAGCTTTTCCCTGGCACTAACACTGATGATTCAGAAATATTTTCAAGCCTGAAACCAAATTTGGAGCCACAATGACAGTTAGAGTATTTGCCAGATCTGAGAGGCCTTCCCAGCATGCACTGACAGCTGCGATGGTCCTTGGAGGTGCTTCAAGGCTGCCCTTTGCCAGAATGTAGCTTTTCACATCCTAACAATGCACCATAAAACAGCTGCAGAGTATACAGGTTAAAAAAAATAATTGTGGAACGGCTGCATAAAATGCTCTGTCAGGTATCCCCAGCTACAAGGCAGCAAGAGTAATTCAAGCCAATAGCATGTAACTGACAGCTCAGGAGAACCAAAGTTGTTCTTGGGGGGGGGGGGGGATTGGAAGCTTGGCTACTGACGAGAAACCTGGCTTCCCATAGAAGTGCCATGTCGACAGCCCCAGGCAAGGGCTTAGAGAGAATGTAAGGACATGAGAGCCCTGCTGGATCAGACCACAGGCCTGTCCAGCATTCTGTCTGCACAGTGCCCAGCAGCCACATGCCCCAAAGGGAAATCCACAAGCAGACATGAGTGCAACAGCACCCTCCTGGTTGTGTTCCCAGTATACAGAGGCTTATTGGGCCAGTTCACAAGACACAAGGGCATGCTGCTTGCATGCCAGCCCAATTTACATAATTACCCTCGCCGGGCACAGCTGCTCATGTCGTCCGAAGCCAGTGAGGGTGGCTTGTTGGGGTGGTTAACAGACCACTCGGAACCCGTGGCCTGTAGGGTTGTGGGGTGGTTTGTCAACCACCTGAACAAGCCACCCTCACAGGCTCTGACAACATGAGAAGCAGGGAGCGTGAATTGGCAACCTGGCACCCATGCGTGCCACAACCCACCATGGTTTAAATAAGCCATGGTGGACTGCAGTGATCATGCAAATCAGGTCACTGCCTCCGATACTGGAGGTACTCTATATAGCCATGATGGATGGCCTTGTCCTCTGTGGATGTGTCTGCTCCCCTTTAAAGCCATCCACGTTGAGGGCCATCACTACATCTTGCAGTAGCGAATTGCACTGACCGAGTGAGGAAGGACTTCTTTTTGTCTGTCCTGAATCTCCAGCCATTCAGCTTCACTGGGTTCTAGTATTATGAAAGATAGAGAAGATCTTCTCCACACCATGCATAATTTTCTACACCTCTATCATGTTCCTCCTTGGTTGCCTTTTTTCTGAGCTAAACAGCCCAAAACATTGTAACGCCTCTTAAAGGGGAGTTGCTTCAGCTGTTTGATCATTTGGTTCCCCTTTTCTGCATCTTTTTTCCAGCTCTGCAATATACTACCTGGGGTGCAGTGATCAAAACCGTACTCGGTATTCCAAGCGTGGTCACGCCATAGATTTTTACAAAGGCATTATGATATTGGCAGATTAATTTTTTATTCCTTTCCTAACGATCCCCAACGTGGAATTTTCACAGCTGCTGGCCACACACTGGGTTGACATTTTCATCAAGGTACCCATACCACATCCCCAAGAGAGGCCTGTACTGATACAAATCTACAGTTCCTGCGTGCTCCACTTTCAGCCAAAGCTTTGTTTAAGAAAGAAGAGCTTTTCTTTAAGGAACACTATCCAGCATCTAGTTTCCCATGGAGGCTCCAAAGAGCCATAATGATCACCATCACCACATGTTGTGGCAGCAAACTCCATAAATGATTCATCAGTTGTGTGAAGGACTTCCTTTGGTCTGTGCTGAATCTCTGCCAGTCAATGTCATTGGATGACCCCAAGTCTGAGTATTATGAGAGAGAGAAGGTCTCTCCATCCACTTTCTCCACACCATTCATCCACTTCTAAACCTCTGTCACAGGGCCAGCATCAAGAGTCGGCCTGGCTGGGCACTTGCTGAGGGCCCACACCCCAGTTGGGGCCCGCGGAAAGAGCCCCCTGGAGTCGCTCCTCCTCTTCACTATGGCAACCGGCTTGTTCCCCTGCCTCTCACTCTGGCCCAGACAACAGTGGTGGTGGTAAGGAGCAGCAGTAGATGCCACGGCCTGCTTGCTCACTGACTCTCTGCCTGTCAAGAAAAGAAATGGTAGCAGTGATGAGAAAGGGGGGGGGCAAGAGCAGCTGGTCACAACGATGGTGGAAGGTCGACTCACTGAGGGAGGGGGCCGACTGAGGGTGTCTTGCCCAAGCCCCTCAAAAACCTGGAGCTGGCATTGTTCTATCATGCCCACCACCATCATCTTTTTTTTCCCCTAAACGAAAAACTCACAAACCTTGTAGCCTTTCCTCACTGGAGAATTGCTCCAGCCCCCTGATCATTTTGGCTGCCCTTTCCTGCACCTTGTCCAGCTCTATGATATCCTTTTTGAAATGGGGTGACCAGGGCCCCATCTACACTGGGGATTTACTCTGGTTCTACTGCGCCTCACGGACAATCGTGGCACATAATGAACGTCCCTCGCTGTAGCAAGCGTGGGTTTTCATGCCATAAAGCTCACTTTTTTGCAAACGGGCTTTCTGATGGATTTTCCCGTTGTGTGGCGGCTTCAGTGCTGTTTGGGAGTCTCTGTGACCTCAACTGGCTTCAGCGCGCACTGATTGGCAGAAGGGAAAGGTGTGTCATAAAAGGATGGACACGAGGGGAGGAGTAGGCTAAACATGTCTCCTCGGAAGTAACTAATTGCCTTCAATTGCACTTTACCAAGCACAGGAGCAGAGAGAGGTGTCGGGAGAATTCCTTTGTCTGTCGTGTGCGTAACTTTAACGAGTTTTTTAAAGGTGATCACCTCCAAGTGACAAGTGACCCTTACTCCTGCCAGGAAAGGCTGAACATGAGGAGAGGAGTGGGCTAAGCATGTCTACTCGGAAGTAACTAATTGCCTTCAGTTGAACTTCACTGAGTACATGGGCAGGGAGCAAGCCACCGCTCATTCACTGCCCTGCACCTATACGGTTGATGACGTTCTATTCTACTCATGGGACTGTGCCCACCCAACCCCGAACTAATGCGGTTTCAGGTGCCGTTTGCCCTGTGAAAGCGGGTTTTTTAATGCATACACCACTTTACCAGCTACGTATGCCATGGTAGGAGCAAATTCGAGGTCATAAAAATCCAGCTTTAAATGGTATTGCATCATAAAGCGTCTCTATGTAGATGGGGCCCAGTACCATAGGCAGCCCTCCAAATGTGGTCACACCATAAATTCATATAAGGGCAGTACAGTACAGTTTTATTTTCAATCCCTTTCCTAATCACCCTAGCATGGAATTGACCTTTTTCATTCTTGCCAAATATTAAGTGGATGTTTCTACAGAGCTCTCTGCCATGACCACAATATCTCTTTTCTAATTAGTCACCACCAGTTCAGAATCTATCAGTGCCTATGTGAAGTTAGGAATTATTATTTTGACCCAGTGTGCATCACTTTGCAGTTACTACTTAAGTTGAAGACTGACTGAATGGTGGATGCAGACCCCAGTTTCAGCCACCCAAATCCCTTTTTGCCAGGGATGAGGAAACGTTTAAGTTCAATGATTCCACAAGCACTGTCAAAGTATCACCATAATTGAAAACTGGAAGACAACAGAAGAAGCCAATGTGACTACCCAAAAAAGCTTAGCAATGATCTGGAAATCAAAAAGGACACACATCGGAAGTGGAAGGAGGGACAAGTCACTACGGAAGTGCACAGGAAGAAGGCTGGAACTGCAGAGAATGGGCAGGTCTGCGCGATCGTGGAGGAGAAATAAGCCATGGTGTCTTATTTTCCCTCCCTGTGCATGCTGGTCGTGAGCCACCTAATTGGCATAATTACCCTCACCAGGCACAGGTTGTTGTGATACCTGAACCTGGCAACTGTGGTAGCTGGGGTCATTTACAAACTACCCTGAAACCCTAGAACAAGCTATTATGTAAATTATGTAACCCCACAAAAATTCTTACCAGGGCTTTCTGCTTTCAGTTTCTTTGCAGGATTAGGAGGGGCTCCTTCACACAGCAGACACGTGGTTTGAATAGAGGGAGCACCTCCCGTCTTCCCTCCCTCCCTGGCATGTGTGCAAAGGAATGGGGTGTGGGTGGGGAGTCTTATTTTCATCGCTTAAGTTGTGCTGTACTGCTTCCTTGCAGCCCCCAGGAAAGCTACGACTTACTTCTGAGCAGATGTGAGATTGTGCTGTAGGTCTGCAACCCTAGGCACACTTATTTGGGAGTAAGCCCCATTAAAGCCAATGGGACTTCCTTCTGAGTAGACATAATATCGCACTGTAAGTCTGCAACCCTCAGCACACTTACTTCGGAGTAAGCCCCACTGAACTTAATGGGGTGCCCTGAAACAACAGAGGACGTCGATTCTGAGCTTGGTGGGGTGGGGGATCAGATCAGTCTCCCTTTGTTGCAGGGAGGCATTTTACTCTCTTCTCCCTCCGATCAAGAAATGTGCTCAAGCACATGGCAAACACATGGTTTGACTCAAGGCAAGTCCTTCCTCAGCAAGTTCATAATGCTATGCCAAGCATTTCACACTGCCAATATCCCGCTTTTTTATATTCCAGCTTATCTCTGATCTTTTTGAAAGCCAGATAAATGGGAAAAGGTGCAAGAGATGTCCTGGAGGTTGATGATGTCGTGTAAAGGACCCGCAAACTTCTGTGAGTGGCCAGTCATGAGCGTGCAATAAATCGCTCGTGCAGAGACACCCTTAGAAGACAGAAACAAAATTCAAAATGATCCTGATAGGTGAGAAACCTGAGCAGAAGATAATAGAATGAAATTTAACAGAGATAAGTGCAGAGTTCTTCATTTAGGAAAAAGAAATCAAATGCACAGGTATAAGATGGGGAATACCTGGCCGCACTGCCTTGTTGTGGCAAAGGGGCTTGTGTAACTCAGTGAAGCCATAAGCTAAGCCGTGCAGGGCCACCCAAGACAGACAGGTCATGGTGGAGAGTTCTGACAAAATGTGGTCCACTGGAGAAGGAAATGGCAACCCACTCCAGTATTTTTGCCAAGAAAACCCCATGGAACGTATCACAAGGCTAAAAGAGATGATGCCGGAAGATGAGCCCCTCAGGTTGGAAGGTGTCCAATATACTACTGGGGGAGAGCAGAGGGAATTTCCAAGTAGCACCAGAAAGAGTGAGGCGGCTGGACATTCAGCTGTGGATGTGTCTGGTGGTGAAAAGAAAATCCGATGCTGTAAAGAACAATATTGTTTAGGAACCTGGAATGTAAGATCAATGAATCAAGGTAAGCTGGAGGTGGTCAAACATGAGATGGCAAGATTGAACATCGACATCTTGGGAATCAGCGAACTAAAATGGACAGGCATGGGCGAATTTAATTCAGGTGACCATCATATCTACTACTGTGGGCAAGAATCCCTTAGAAGAAATGGAGTAGCATTCATAGTCAACAAAAGGGTGGGAAAAGCAGTACTGGGGTACAATCTCAAAAATGACAGAATGATCTCAGTACGAATCCAAGGCAAACCATTCAACATTACAGTAATTCAAGTCTATGCCCCAACCACTGAAGCCAAAGAAGCTGAGGTTGATCGGTTCTATGAAGACCTACAACACCTTCTAAAACTAACACCAAAAAAAGATTTCCTCTTCATCATAGGGGATTGGAATGCCAAAGTAGGAAGTCAAGAAATACCCGGGATAAGAGGCAAGCATGGCCTTGGTTTACAAAATGAAGCAGGACAAAGGCTAATAGAGTTTTGCCAAGAGAACACACTGATCATAGCAAACACTCTTTTCCAACAGCACAAGAGGCGATGCTACACATGGACATCACCAGATGGTCAATATCGAAATCAGATTGATTATGTCCTTTGCAGCCAAAGATGGAGAAGCTCCATACAGTCAGTAAAAACAAGACCTGGAACTGACTGTGGCTCAGATCATGAGCTGCTTCTTGCAAAATTTCGGCTTAAATTGAAGAACGTAGGGAAAACCACTAAACCATTCAGGTATGACCTAAATCATATCCCTGATGAATATACAGTGGAGGTGAGGAATAGATTTATGGGATTAGACCTGATAGACAGAGTGCCTGAGGAACTATGGACAGAGGTCTGTAACATTGTTCAGGAGGCAGCAACAAAATCCATCCCAAAGAAAAAGAAATGCAAGAAAGCAAAGTGGCTGTCTGAGGAGGCTTTACAAGTAGCTGAGGAAAGAAGGGAAGCGAAAAGCAAGGGAGAAAGGGGAAGATATATCGAACTGAATGCAGAGTTCCAGAGAATAGCAAGGAGAGACAAGAAGGCCTTCTTAAATGAACAATGCAAAGAAATCGAGGAAAACAATATAATGTGAAAGACTAGAGAGCTCTTCAAGAAAATTGGAGATCTCAAGGGAACGTTTTGTGCAAAGACAGGCATGATAAAGGGCAAAGAAGGCAGAGACCTAACAGAAGCAGATGAGATTAAGAAGAGGTGGCAAGAATACACAGAAGAACTATACAGGAAAGATCTGAATGTCCCTGATAGCCATGATAGTGCGGTCACTGAACTTGAGCCGGACATCCTAGAGAGTGAAGTCAAGTGGGCCTTAGGAAGCATTACTAACAACAAAACTAGTGGAGAAGACAGTATTCCAGCTGAGCTATTTAAAATCCTCAACGATGATGCTGTTCAAGTGCTGCACTCAATATGCCAACAAATTTGGAACAGTCAACAGTGGCCACAAGACTGGAAAAGGTCAGTTTACATTCCAACTCCAAAGGAGGGCAATGCCAAAGAGTGTTTGAACTACCGTACAATTGCGCTCATTTCACATGCCAGCAAGGTGATGCTCAAAATCCTACAAGCTAGGCTTCAGCAGTATGTGAACCGAGAACTACCAGAAGTACAAGCTGGGTTTCGAAGAGGCAGAGGAACTAGAGATCAAATCGCCAACATTCGCTGGACCATGGAGAAAGCAAGAGAATTCCAGAAAAACGTCTATTTCTGCTTCATTGACTACGCTAAAGCCTTTGATTGTGTGGATCACAACAAACTCCGGCAAATTCTTCAAGAGATGGGAGTACCAGACCACCTTACCTGTCTCCCGAGAAACCTGTACGAGGGACAAGAAGCAACAGTAAGAACCGGGCATGGAACAACTGATTGGTTCAAAATTGGGAAAGGAGTATGACAAGACTGCATATTGTCACCCTGCTTATTTAATTTATATGCAGAGTACATCATGAGAAACGCCGGGTTGGATGAATCACAGGTCGGAATTAAGATTGCCGGGAGAATTATCAACAATCTCAGATACACAGACGATACCACCCTAATGGCAGAAAGCGAAGAGAATCTAAAGAACCTCTTGTTGAGGCTGAAAGTGAAGAGTGCAAAAGCTGGTTTGAAATGCAACATTAAAAAAAACTAAGATCATGGCATCTAGCCCCATCACTTCCTGGCATATAGAAGGGGAAGAAATGGAAGCAGTGACAGATTTTATTTTCTTGGGCTCCAAGATCACCGCAGACGGTGACTGTAGCCATGAAATTAAAAGACGCTTGCTCCTTGGGAGGAAAGCTATGGCAAACCTAGACAGCATAGTAAGAAGCAGAGACATCACCTTGTCGACAAAGATTCGTATAATCGAAGCTATGGTTTTCCCAGTAGCAACGTATGGCTGTGAGAGCTGGACTCTAAGGAAGGCTGAGCGCCGAAGAATTGATGCTTTCAAACTGTGGTGCTGGAGTCCCCTGGACTGCAAGGAGGTCAAATCAGTCAATCCTAAAGGAAATCAACCCTGACTGCTCATTGGAAGGACAGATACTGAAGCTGAAGCTCAACTATTTTGGCCACCTAATGCGAAGAGAAAACTCCCTGGAAAAGACCCTGATGCTGGGAAAGATTGAAGGCAAAAGGAGAAGGGGACGGCGGAGGATGAGATGGCTAGATAGCATCACCAATGCAATGAATATGAATTTGAGCACACTCCTGGAGAGAGTGCAGGACAGGATGGCCTGGTGTGCTATGGTCCATGGGGTCATGAAGAGTTGGACACAACTTAACGACTGAACAACAACAACCTGGCTTGACGATAGCACGTGTGAAAAGGATGCTCGAGTTGTAGTCGATTACAAGCTGAAAATGAGTCAGCAGTGTAAGGTGGCTGCAAAAAAGGCAAATGCAATTTCAGGTTGCATCAACAGAAGCATAGTTCCTAAAGGTAAAGGTGTCCCCAACCAGTCGTGTCCGACTCTAGGGTGCGGTGCTCATCCCCGTTTCTAAGCCGAAGAGCCAGCGCTGTCCGAAGACGCTTCCGTGGTCATGTGGCCGGCATGACTGAACACCGAGGTGCACGAAACACTGTTACCTTTCCCGCTGAGGCGGTACCTATTTATCTACTTGCAATTTCTTGCTTTCAAACTGCTAGGTTGGCAGGAGCTGGGACTGAAGACGGGAGCTCACTCCGTCACGCGGCACTTGGGTCTCGAACTGCTGACCTGCCGACCTTCCAGTCGGCAGTTCAGCGTCTTAACCACTAAATCATGGTAATAATTCCACCCCATGCTGGTCAGACCTCACCTCAAATACTGTGTCCAGTTCTGGACACCACACTTTCAGAAGGATTCAGATAAATTGAAACGGGTTCAGAGAATGGCAGCAAAGATGATCAAGGGAATAGAAACTCCTATGAGAAAAGATTAAAGTAACTGGATATGTTTCTTGCCTTGGGAAGACAAGACTGAAGGGGATATGATAGCACTTCTCAAGTACCTAAAGGGCTGTCACACAGAAGAGGGCCACAACCAGTTCTCTATCATCCAAAACTGTAGGACACAAAATAACGGGCTTTCAACAGGAAGATTTGGGGTGATTATCAAGAAAACTTCTTAACGGTCAAAGCAGTCAGACAATGGAACCAGCTGCCTAGGGAGGTGGTAGGCTCTCTTTCGCTGGAGGTATTCAAGCAGAGGCTGGACAGCCATCTGTCAGAGATGCTTTAAACTGGATTTGTGCACTGAGCAGCAGGGTGGACTCGAGGGCCAAAATGGCTCCTTCCAACTCTATGGTTCTATGAAAGATGGAACCCATCCACCCTCAGACATTCCTTCAATGACTGGCACAATGGAGGCAAAGGGTTTAGGCCAAGGCAACCTCCAGAAGACACTGTGCATGCCTGGTTGCATGGAAAATTCCCAAGAGGCATGGATCTAGCAAATAAGAGTATTTGAAGAAGCAACCAGTGCCCTTCAAATTGCTTCAGGAAGACATCTCTTGTTGTTGTTGTTGTTGTTGTTCAGTCGTTCAGTCGTGTCCGACTCTTCGTGACCCCATGGACCATAGCACGCCAGGCCTTCCTGTCCTGCGCTCTCTCCCGGAGCGTGCTCAAGTTCATATTCATTGCATCCGTGATGCTATCTAGCCATCTCATCCTCTGCCGTCCCCTTCTCCTTTTGCCTTCAGTCTTTCCCAGCATCAGGGTCTTTTCCAGGGAGTTTTCTCTTCGCATTAGGTGGCCAAAATATTGGAGCTTCAGCTTCATTATCTGTCCTTCCAATGAGCACTCAGGGTTGATTTCCTTTAGGATGGACTGATTTGACCTCCTTGCAGTCCAGGGGACTCGTAAGAGTCTTCTCCAGCACCACAGTTCGAAAGCATCAATTCTTCGGCGCTCAGCCTTCCTTATAGTCCAGCTCTCACACCCATACATTACTACTGGGAAAACCATAGCTTTGATTAGACGGACCTTAGTCGGCAAGGTGATGTCTCTGCTTCTTACTATGCTGTCTAGGTTGGCCACAGCTTTCCTCCCAAGGAGCAAGCGTCTTTTAATTTCATGGCTACAGTCACCGTCTGCGGTGATCTTGGAGCCCAAGAAAGTAAAATCTGTCACTGCTTCCATTTCTTCCCCTTCTATATGCCAGGAAGTGATGGGGCCAGATGCCATGATCTTAGTTTTTTTAATGTTGAGTTTCAAACCAGCTTTTGCACTCTCCTCTTTCACCCTCAACAAGAGGCTCTTTAGATCCTCTTCGCTTTCTGCCATTAGGGTGGTATCGTCTGCATATCGGAGGTTGTTGATAATTCTCCCAGCAATCTTAATTCCGACCTCTGATTCATCCAACCCGGCATTTCTCATGATGTACTCTGCATATAAGTTAAATAAGCAGGGTGACAATATGCAGCCTTGTCGTACTCCTTTCCCAATTTTGAACCAATCGGTTGTTCCATGTCTGGTTCTTACTGTTGCTTCTTGACCCTCGTACAGGTTTCTCAGGAGACAGGTAAGGTGGTCTGGTACTCCCATCACTTTAAGAATTTGCCGGAGTTTGTTGTGATCCACACAATCAAAGGCTTTAGCGTAGTCAATGAAGCAGAAATAGACGTTTTTCTGGAATTCTCTTGCTTTCTCCATGATGCAGCGAATGTTGGCGATTTGATCTCTAGTTCCTCTGCCTCTTCTAAACCCAGCTTGTACTTCCGGTAGTTCTCGGTTCGCGTACTGCTGAAGCCTAGCTTGTAGGATTTTGAGCATCACCTTGCTGGCATGTGAAATGAGCGCAATTGTGCGGTAGTTTGAACACTCTTTGGCGTTGCCCTTCTTTGGAATTGGAATGTAAACTGACCTTTTCCAGTCTTGTGGCCACTGTTGAGTGTTCCAGATTTGCTGACATATTGAATGCAGCACTTTAACAGCATCATCTTTTAGGATTTTAAATAGTTCGGCTGGAATACTGTCATCTCCGCTAGCTTTGTTGTTACTAATGCTTCCTAAGGCCCACTTGACTTCACTCTCTAGGATGTCCGGCTCAAGTTCAATGACCGCACTATCATGGCTATCAGGGACATTCAGATCTTTCCTGTATAGTTCTTCTGTGTATTCTTGCCACCTCTTCTTAATTTCATCTGCTTCTGTTAGGTCCCTGCCTTCTTTGTCCTTTATCATGCCCGTCTTTGCACAAAACGTTCCCTTGAGATCTCCAATTTTCTTGAAGAGATCTCTAGTCTTTCCCATTCTGTTGTTTTCCTCGATTTCTTTGCATTGTTCATTTAAGAAGGCCTTCTTGTCTCTCCTTGCTATTCTCTGGAACTCTGCGTTCAGTTCGATATATCTTCCCCTTTCTCCCTTGCTTTTCGCTTCCCTTCTTTCGTGAGCTACTTGTAAAGCCTCCTCAGACAGCCACTTTGCTTTCTTGCATTTCTTTTTCTTTGGGATGGATTTCGTTGCTGCCTCCTGAACAATGTTACGGACCTCCGTCCATAGTTCCTCAGGCACTCTGTCTATCAGGTCTAATCCCTGAAATCTATTCCTCACCTCCACTGTATATTCATCAGGGATATGATTTAGGTCATACCTGAACGATTTAGTGGTTTTCCCGACGTTCTTCAATTTAAGACGAAATTTTGCAAGAAGCAGCTCATGATCTGAGCCAGAGTCAGCTCCAGGTCTTGTTTTTACTGACTGTATGGAGCTTCTCCATCTTTGGCTGCAAAGGACATAATCAATCTGATTTCGATATTGACCATCTGGTGACGTCCATGTGTAGAGTCGCCTCTTGTGCTGTTGGAAAAGAGTGTTTGCTATGATCAGCGTGTTCTCTTGGCAAAACTCTATTAGCTTTTGTCCTGCTTCATTTTGTACACCAAGGCCATGCCTGCCTGTTATCTCGGTGATTTCTTGATTTCCTACTTTAGCATTCCAATCCCCTATGATGAAGAGGACATCTTTTTTTGGTGTTAGTTCTAGAAGGTGTTGTAGGTCTTCATAGAACCGATCAACCTCAGCTTCTTCGGCCTCAGTGGTTGGGGCATAGACTTGAATTACTGTGATGTTGAATGGTTTGCCTTGGATTCGTACTGAGATCATTCTATCATTTTTAAGATTGTACCCCAGTACTGCTTTTCCCACCCTTTTGTTGACTATGAGTGCTACTCCATTTCTTCTAAGGGATTCTTGCCCACAATAGTAGATATGATGGTCACCTGAATTAAATTCGCCCATGCCTGTCCATTTTAGTTCGCTGATTCCCAAGATGTCGATGTTCAATCTTGCCATCTCATGTTTGACCACCTCCAGCTTACCTTGATTCATTGATCTGACATTCCAGGTTCCTAAACAATATTGTTCTTTACAGCATCAGATTTTCTTTTCACCACCAGACACATCCACAGCTGAGTGTCCTTTCGGGTTTGGCCCAGCAGCTTCACTCTTTCTGGCACTACTTGGAAATACCCTCTGCTCTTCCCCAGTAGCATATTGGACACCTTCCGACCTGAGGGGCTCATCTTCCGGCGTCATATCTTTTAGCCTTGTGATACGTTCCATGGGGTTTTCTTGGCAAGAATACTGGAGTGGGTTGCCATTTCCTTCTCCAGTGGACCACATTTTGTCAGAACTCTCTGCCATGACCTGTCCGTCTTGGGTGGCCCTGCACGGCATAGCTTATGGCTTCACTGAGTTACGCAAGCCCCTTCGCCACAACAAGGCAGTGATCCATGAAGGGGAGACATCTCTTACAGCCAACTATATAAAGGCTCAAGTCTGGATCTGACAGTTGCTGATGCAACATCCTCTGTACCAACCTGTCCCTCAGCACCTGCTGTCTTTGCGCCTCTTGGTGTCCAGCCCTAGGCCTTTGCGTCTTTTCCCACTACCCAACAAGCCCTTCCTTCCAGCTCCAGCAACTTCTACCTCCAGCAGGTGAGCCACCAACTTGCCAGTAGCCCCCGATTCTTGTTGCTCAAGCCACGCCCTCCATGGGTCAGATCAGGCAGGAAAAGTAGGAAGGGAACGGTGGGCGGAACTTTGGTCACCACCCCTTCAGAGGAGGACCAGCCACCCTTGGAAAAAGAAGTGTAAAGACCTTTGCTTTCTGAAAATCTTGGACTGCGAATAAAGAATCACAGGACATTCGTCTCCATAAGAAAATGCAGACAGTTCCCTGGAAAGGGGAGGGACGGATCTTCTAGATCAAAGCCTGTCAGTTGGACTGAACACAGAAACACACCCCTGTCCACACTAGCCATTGCCCTTCTGTAAGCCCTGGGGCATGTGAGTGCTCAGCTCCACAGACAGGCAACCAGCCAGCCGGCAAGCAGGCGGGCAATTAAAAGACGAATGTCAAGCTGACGTCGGTTATGCGGCAAGCGGGGCCTAGGCCAGCACTCTGCAAGCAAGCTGGCAGCCTCCATCCTCCCCACATTGCTGCAGTCGTGCTTCAGATCAGACGGTAGCGCTGGATTAGGTCTTGGGCATCACCTCGCTCCCTGGCCCAAGAGGATTCCGGTGTCCCTGCAGTTTTCTCCTCCAGCGGGCAGGCCCAGTTGGACAAGAGTGTCAGATCTGCCCAGCTCCTGGTTGGAGACCCAAGAGGAAGAATCTGTTTGCACTGCTGCATTCACACACACACACACACACACACACACACATCCCACTGCCGCTGCCCCAAAGGCCAGATCCCCAAAGAATGCAGGCAAGCAGGGGAGCGGAGCTGTTGTTTCGTGCCGCAGCTCAGGCCACCCACGCTCAGGAACTCTATCCGCTCCATAATGACCCCATTACGATGCTGAAAGCCAGGGGCTCACAGCTCCCACAGGATGGAATGAAGGAGGCTGAAGGGGGGAGGGGGGCTGTTTCTTTGTTTGCACTTGGGCCCGAATTGCCTCTTACATGATGCTCTGGGATAAGGACATCGTCCCGGGGGGCGGGGGGTGCTGCCCATCCCATTTTTCAGGCCAAGTATGATTATTCCACTCAAGCACTTAATATCTGCAACGGCCGGCCTGTTGGTTCTACACACAGAATAACGATGGTTATCATTGGGGTGCCAAGCTGCCAGGTACCATACAAGCCTAAGGACATCTTGCTTGGTTCTTTGGCAAATGTAGTCCTCAAAGGGGGTTTAGATGCGGTTGTGCACCGCTTAACTTCAGCTAGAGTCTGCATTTCTACAAAGTGGAAAACTCCTGGACCACTTTCTCTCTGCGACAGGCTGAACAAAATATGGACTATCGACCTTGTGGCTAAACAGTGCGATCCTGCACTCTGATTCAGCCTCCGACAACCTGGTGCTGGAGTCCAAAACATCTGGAGGGCACCAGGTTGGGGAAGGCTCCTCTAATGACAATGAGGGGGGATACTTAGAATTAGATAAGATGGCCAAGGGCTTCCTGGCTGTTGTTGTTTTCTTTTCTAAAATACCTTTAAAAGTAGAGAGATGCCACTCCAAGCAGCAGCTTGGCTGCACCAGGAGAAAATGTTCCTGGGACCTGGGAAGAGAGTTGCAGTGTCGTTCCCAGGGGCCTCCTCAACTAGGGTGGCCATCCGGCCACATTGCAGGAAACTGCTCAGTGTAGAAGCACAGGAGCTGTGCCTGGAGGGAGCCTAGCTGGGCTCCCTGGGGGTCCATGCCCCTGCCCCCCACGTTGCATGTGTCACCCTTGCTCCTCTTTCTGCCCTGACGCTCACCCCCCACTCTCCTTCCCACCCCCACTTTTAATGCCCCTTTAACACTAACACTGTTCGCATCGTCTGCCGGCATCTGTGCCCTCAGTGCCTTCCTTGGGATGAGTTAGCACCAGGTTCCCCACAGAATGCCCAGGCTCCCTACTGGCTTCTGTTCGCGTTGTCTGCCGGTGTGTGTGCCTGCCGTTCCCTCCTTGGGCCGGTGCCTGTGCTCCCGCTCCCCTGGGTTGGTGGGTGTGCCATCCCCTTCCTGTGCAGGTGAGGCACCGTGGGTGGTGCTTACCCTTGGAGGGGTGCGTTCTGCTCTGATGAGGCAGTCCCATTGGCTGGCCCACTCCTGCGGCTCTGAGACCATGGCTGCCTGGTTGGCAGGCTACCTGCCAGTCATGTACTGCCCCCCTTTGTAGCCAGGTAGATGCCCCCTTCCCCTCCTGATTGGCTGCACTGTTCTCCCCGTGTTGCCTGGGCCCATCCAGAAGCAAGTGCCTGCCAGGCAACACACGTGGCACCCCCTCTCCCTGGCTCAGACCCAGGTGGCCAGGGGCTTTTCAGGGGTGTAGGCAAAGATATCCCTGTTCAAGCAGGCCCCAGGAGCGTGCACTGCTCTGTTGGGTTGGGTGCTCTTTCTATTCGTTTATGGTTGTGTTTTTAATTCAGTGTTTGATGTATTTCTTTTGTGATGGCTTTAGCCAAGTTTTTATTGTAAAACATTGGTTTCCGTTATTGTTAGCTGCCATGAACACCATTTTCCTGGCACAAAGGTGGGGTATAAATCCAATAAATAAGAAACAAATGTGTCTCCCCCCGCCCCGGCCCGCCCACCCAGGTTGCTCCACTGCTTGGCTAGGTTCGCGTTCCCATGGGTGTGGGAAAGGGATTCCTCTCTGTTTACCAATTCCTAGCAAAAAACATAGGAACAACACATGGAGAATGGGAGTGGTGTTTGTTGCACAGCATCCAGGCTGGGATGCATCCTGAAAGGCAAGGACTGAAGTTGCCAACCAGTCACTCCAGCAGGGCGCCTGTGGCTTTGGCAGTTGCACGACAGAGAGAAGAGGAGCAAATGTGGTGTCCCTTCTGGCTCCAGCAGCTCCCCGTTGGGAACACCTTCACCTATTGCCTGGCTGTCTGCCATGGACCTTGTCAGGGTGCAGGAGCCTGGCTGGCGCAGGTAGTTGGCAACCCTGCAGGGAGTGCTTGGCCACTGCTGGTGGAGATGGGGTGGGGCCTCACTCATGGTTTGTACATTGGCACGGTACCTGTTGGAGAGCAGCCTGTTGAGAGCAAAAGGAGACATGGGGGCTTTTCTACATGAGGCTTTTAAACTGCACTTTCACCAAGGCTTCTGCTTCCAGATTCTTTGCAGGATTAAGATTTTTTACATCTTTTTACATGTGCTTTTTTCCAAGGTTTTTCTTTCTCTGCCTTTCTATATGTTCCATTTCACAACCAATAGGTGGCACAGTGGTATAGTGGAATTGCACAAATACACAAAGCTTCTATAATGCCACTGAGAAAAATACCAGACTTTCTTCCTTAGGAAAAACCCCACAATAATGGTTGCAAAGCATGGGAGAAGCTCTAGAGGATGACGACATTATGTAAAGGACCTGCAAACTACCGTGAGTGAGGAATCATGAGTGCATAATAAAAGCCTCGTGTAGAAAGGCTCAGAGAGAGTACTACAAGCAGTGTTTGGCAGCTAGAAGGCATTGTCCCTGGAGCAGGATGCACAACAGGTGTTTGTGAGGGAGCAAGGGAGGGAGCAGAGGGAAGTGGAAGTGGTGCCCCCAGGTGCTCTGCCAGCACCCATGGCTCAGCCTCTGCCCTCACACCCTGCCCGGCCGTGGAGGGGACTGCAGCGACTGTGCTCAGACTCACCTTAGGAACTGCAGCAGAACTCTGAGGCCAGGCTGCAATCCTGCAACAGCAAAAGTGCTCGCGAGTGCTTGGCCAGCCGCGACCATGGTTGGAGCAAAGTGCCGCAGAGAGCTCAGCTGTGTGGGAGGCCCTGCTCCCTGTGGTGGGGAGGGACAAGTGCTGGAGCAGATCAGTTGAGGCAAACGGCCCCAGCCGTGGAGTGGGGCTCACCTGCAGGTGGGGGTGAATGCCTGCCCTGGGGGGGGCACACTGCGCCCTGCTTTTGGCAGGGGTGGTGGTGGGGAGTGTTAGCGCAACACAAGTCCAGGCCAGGCACAGTAGTCACGTATGCACATACGGGCTACCTGTGCCTGCAGGCCTTCCCTGTGGCCTGCGCGGGCTGCCCTGCTGCAGCAACCAAATTTCCCCCCGCTGCACAGCTGACCGGCGGCGAAGTGGCACGCACGTATGCGGGCAGCACAGGGTGCGGACTGTCCTGGCACGCTGCCCTGCCCTTCGTGATCGCAACTTCATCCAGCCCACCAAGCAGCTGTTTGGCAGGATGTGCGGAGTGTGCTTCTGATGGGGGAAGGCAGCGCATAGAGAGCGTCATCTCTGCACACCTTTCTCTCCACTTAAATCCTGCACCACTCTCTCTGCCCAGCTGAGGGGTGCTGGGAGCAGTTTCTCCCAGTGCCAATCAGATGGGGGGGGAGAGTTTAAACCTCACCATCCCAACACAAGGAGATGCAGGGTGTGGGGGGAGTAAGTGTGTTGTCTGTGCATGCATGGGGCTCCCAGCCCGTCGCTGCGTGCGCCCACCCCGAGCACATGGCAAATAGCGGGGGAGGCATGGGATGCAGTCGCAGCAGATCCATTTTGTGGCACGGCTGCTCGCCTTACATACTGGGGAGGGGGGCTCTGTCTTGGAATTCCCACTTGTTAAAGTGGAGTTTCATGTTGGGCGTTTGTGTCTGAAGCCCCAAGGCAAGGTCCCTGTTAAGGTTCTAGGCCGGGGTGGGCAACTTCTGGAGGTCCGGGAGCCATTATTGACCCAGTATGTGCTTCCCACTTCAGGTGCCCCAAATGAGGGGAAATAAAAAATAAATGCAAAATGGTGTCCATAGCTAATTTTGACCCTTTTGCCACTCTGTAGCAGCTCCAGATGCCATTTGTATGATTTTTTTTTAAAGAGGTCTCCCCAAATTCTGGGGGGTGGCAGAGGCCTCACTGGTGGGCTGTGGGGGTCACAGGTGGCCCACCCCTGCTCTAGGCAAAGAAGCATTGAGCAATGTGCTCAGCTTCCCATGCACATTGCAAGGCCAGGCCCTTTTATGCCAAGTGGTCCCCTGAAACCTCTCTGCGCAGTTCCCATCACCAGAGTTCTCCCTTTTGTTCTGCAAGCGTGCCGACTGGAGAACAGTGAGGTATAGCCTCATGCCCCATCGTCAGAGTTATGGTCTCCCTGTGTGTGATTTATCTGCTGAGGGTGGTGCTGGGACTGGGTGCAGAGAGACACCATAGCCTAGACTCCATCATGGCAACGTGGGTGGGCAGCCATAATTTCCTATTATTGCTATTATTTTCCCCTGTCAATTGAGTTCAATGGAAGGGAATTTCCTGTGCAAAGTGCCCTTTCCCCTGAGCTCCTCTTTGGAGGCCTAAAGTGTGGATGATGCAGTGGAGGCCAGTGGCTTCACACCTTGGGGAGCTCCTTTAGAGTTCTGACTGGTTCCAACTGAACCCGGAGTGGATTCACCACCCCACTGACCTCGGAGCCACCAGCCTCCATGCAGCTTGAGGCCAGACAGAAATGTATTTTTTAATATTTATTTCATTTCTATACCACCAATAGCCAAAGCTCTCTGGGCGGTTTGCAAAACTTAAAACCACAAAGTACAATGTAAAACAATATAAAATATGGAAGTTTAAAACGACAATATAAAATTACAACCAGAATAAAACCTAGCAGCAATGCAGAGATTTGAAATACAGATTTAAAACAACAGAGCTAAAAGGCTAAAGTGCTAAAATGCTGGGGAACTAAAAAAAAGTCTTCACCTGGCGCTGGAAGGAGTACAACACAGGCGCCAGGTGAGCCTCTCTAGGGAGCTCATTCCACAGCCAGGGTGCCACAGCAGAAAAGGCCCTTTTCCTGGTAGCCATTTCCTTTGGCCGGGGTTCCTGGAGAAGGACCCCTGAAGATGATCTTAGGGTCTGGGCAGGTACATATGGGAGGAGGTGATCCTTCAGATAATCTGGCCCCAAGCAGTTTAGGGCTTTCAATGTTAATACCAGCATTTTGAATCAGGCCTCAAAATGGACTGGCAGCCAGTGCAGCTGGAAAAGGACCTGTGTGATGTGATCTCGCTGGCCAGTCCCTGTTAACAATCTTGCTGCCCCGTTTTGGACCAGCTTCCAGACTGTTTTCAAAGGCAGCCCCACATATAAAATGCATTGCAGTAATCCAGATGAAAGGTTATCAGAGCATGGATAACTATAGCTAGGCTATCTTTGTCCAGATGATGTAGTTGATATATCAGCCTTAGCTGACAAAAGGTGCTCCGTGACATCGAGTCCACCTGTGCCTCAAGTGACAGTTATGGGTCCAAGAGCACCCCCAAACTACAAACCTGATCCTTTAGGGGGAGCACAACCCCCTCCAGAACAGGATGAACATCACCTAGCCGGGCAGACGAGCCACCCACGAACAGTGCCTCCATCTTGTCTGGATTGAATCTCACTTTACTGGCCCTCATCTAGTCCATTACTGTGCCCAGGCCCTGATTCAGAACAGCCACTGCCTCACCTGGGTTTGATGAGAAAGAGAGGTAGAGGTGGGTGTCATCTGCATATTGATGACACTTCAGCTCGCCCCTCCAGATAACCTCCTGCAGCGGTTTCATGTAGATGTTGAACAGCATAGGGGATAAAATAGAGTCCTGTGGAACCCCAGGCCATCCAACTAGGAGCGGAACCACTGTAGTGCAGTGCCTCCAACTCCCAACCCAGACAACCTATCCAGAAGGATACCATGGTCGATGGTATCGAAAGCCACTGAGAGGTCCAGGAGAATCAACAGGGTTGCACTCTCCCTGTCCCTCTCCCAGCAAAGGTCATCCCACAGGGCAACCAAGGCTGTTCCCATTCCAATACCAGGCCTGAAGCCTGATTGAAATGTATCTAGATAGTCCATTTCCTTCAAGAGTGCCTGCAGTTGTCCTACAACCACCCATTCAAGCACCTTGCCCAGGAAGGGGATATTGGCCACCAGCCTGTAATTGTTAACGTCCTCTGGGTCCAGGTTAGGCGCTTTCAGGAGTGGCCTGATTACCTCCTCTTTTAAAGAGGCCGGCACCACTCCCTCTCTCAGGAAGGAATTTACATCCTCCTGGACCCAGCCAGACATCCCTTGTTCAATGTAATAAGCCATGAAGAACAAGGGTCAAGCACACAGGTGGTCAACTGGACTTGGCCAAGCCCATTATCTGCATCCTCAGGCCTCAATAACTGAAACTCATCCAATAAAATTGGACCAGACGGTGCTCTGGATGCCTCTACTAATGGAACTGCATTAATCGTGGTGTCCAATTCACAACGAATCTGAATCTGAGCGACTTTATCTTCAAAGTGCCGTGCAAACTCATCACAGCATGCTACCAAGGGTGCCACAGTTTCTCTCCCTGGCTCAGAATGTAGCAGGCCATGAACCACTTTGGAAAAGCTCCGCTGGACGACACTGAGAAGATGCAGTGCTGGTGGGCAAGAACCGTCTCTTTGCCACCCTCACTGCCACAGAGTAGGCTTGGTAGTGAGCTCTAACCTGTGCTCGGTCAGACTCCGCACGAGTTTTCCTCCACCTGCGTTCTAGCCGTCTCCCTTCTTGCTTCATTGCCCTCAGCTCGGGTGTCTATCAAGGAGCTGGCCGGGCTCTGCGCAGAGGGAGAGGGCGCTTGGGCGCGATCGTGTCAACCGCCCGAGTCATCTCTGCATTCCACAGAGCGGCCTGGGCTTCGACCCCATGCTGTGTGCTATATCATCTGAATTACAGCCTCCCTTTATGGGCAGTGGCGTCATGGAGCCAGGGCTCACAGGGTCGAAGCACCAGGACTTTTTGATTACCAGGGAAGCTGATGTCACCTGCCACCCGCCTCAGGCTTCCCTTTTCCCTTGCAGCATAGGTGCAAACCTCTGGGGAAGAAATGGTTTTTCCCTGCAACAGCATATTGTTGTAAGCTATCCCCTGTTGCAGTGCAGAGTATTTTGGGGGTGGCTTGGTCTGGAATGGGCAATGAAGACCCAGTGAAGGCCTGCTCCTAGTGGAGATGAAAACTGTTGGAATGGGCTTGTTGATATGGATCAATACCGCTGCCTGCATTTTTGGACTCTCCTCGAGGGTGTGGCTGCGGGGACCGTTGTGAGGAGTGCCTGCACATCGAAATGGACCACTACACTAATGTTTCTGGGGTTTATATATATGTGTGTGTGATGGTGTGCTGTGATTGGGTGTTCTGTTGCACCATGGACATTGATGTGGGGACAGCTAATTTTCCTTCCGTTGAAGGAAGGAAGCAAAATGGGGGCGGCGGGGGGATTATTCTGGAGCAGATTATAAAGCAATCCATCTGTAAGCACCTTGAAAACAATGCAGTGATTACTCGAAGCCAACATGGATTTGTCAAGAACACATCCTGCCAGACGAATCTGATCTCATTTTTTGATCAGGTCACCTCCCTTGTGGACTGTGGGAATGCTGTGGACATCATATACCTCAACTTCAGCAAAGCTTTCGACAAAGTGCCCCATGATATCCTGATGAGCAAACTAGCTCAAAGTGGGCTAGATGAAACAACGATCCGGTGGATCCACAGTTAGCTACAGAACTGGACTCAAAGAGTGCTTATCAATGGGACCTCCTCAAACTGGGGAGGGATCACGAGCGGGGTACCGCAGGGCTCTGTCCTGGGCCCAGTGCTCTTCAACATTTTTATTAATGAATTGGAGGAGGTGCAGGGAATGCTGATCAAATCTGCAGATGACACAAAATTGGGCGGGATAGCTAATACTTTGGAAGACAGAAACAAAATTCAAAGTGATCCTGATAGACTGGAGCGCTGGGCAGAAAACAACAGGATGAAATTTAATAGGGGTAAATGCCAAGTTCTGCACCTAGGAAAAAGAAACCAAATGCACAGTTACAAGATGGGGGATACGTGGCTCAACAACACTACAAGTGAGAAGGATTTTGGAATTGTTGTCGATCACAAGCTGAATATGAGCCAACAATGTGATGTGGCTGCAAAAAAGGCAAATGCTATTTGGCGCTGCATTCATAGAAGCATAGCTTCCAAATCCCAGGAAGTACTAGTCCTCCTCTACTCAGCACTGGTTAGGCCTCATCTGGAGTACTGTGTCCAGTTCTGGGCACCACACTGTATGAAGGATGCAGACAAACTGGAGAGGGTTCAGAGGAGGGCAACAAAGATGATCAGGGGACTGGAAACAAATAGGGATGGGGGAGAATTCTGCCACGGACTCCAGTGAGCCCGGAGTCCGTGGCGGAACGGAAGACTTACCCCTGCCTCTGCACAGAATCCTCTTCGGCCGAATCCTCCGGCTCCAGATTGCCAGCGACATGGCCACCATGCCGTATCACTGATTGAAGGGAAGTGACTGTGGATGCAAATGGCATCCAGGACGCCATTTGCGGCCATGCTTTTATTTAATGCGATAGGCTACGCAAATATTTGCGTAGCCTATCGCATTAATATAAAGCACGGACACAAATGGCATCCATTTGCGGCCGTAAAGGCCTTAATTTAAGGTAAATGCTGCCATTTACAGCTGCATTTACCTTAAACTAAGGCCTTTACGGCCCAAATGGCGTCTTGGACACCATTTGCGTCCACAGTCACTTCCCTCCCTTCAACCAGCAATATGGCACAGCGGCCGTATCGCTGGCACTTCAGAGCCGGCCAGCGGCTCCACGGAATTGCCGCGGAGCGGAGCTGGCCAAAGAGGTTTCCGGGGGGGAGGAATGGATCACCTCCCCCCCCCCCGCGGACTCCCCTGCGGAACAGCAGGTAAGCGTTCAGCCCATCCCTAGAAACAAAGCCCTATGAAGAGAGACTGAAAGAACTGGGCATGTTTAGCCTTGAGAAGAGAAGACTGAGGGGAGATAGGATAGCGCTCTTCAAGGACTTGCAAGGTTGTCACAGAGAGGAAGGCCAGGATCTCTTCTCCATCATGCCAGAGTGCAGGACACGGAATAATGGGCCCAAGTGACAGGAAGCCAGATTCCAGCTGAACATCAGGAGAAATGTCCTGACTGTTAGAGCAATATGGCAACGGAACCAATTCCCTAGGGAAGCGGTGGGCTCTCCCACACTGGAGACGTTCAAGACGAGGCTGGACAGCTGTCTGTCAGGGATGCTCTGACTTGGATTCCTGCATTGAGCAGGGGGTTGGACTCGATGGCCTTGTAGGCCCCTCCCAACCCTGCTATTCTATGATCCTATGATTATTTGAGCCAGGTCCAGGGCTGGTGTTAGGCTGCACAGGCAACGGGAGGATGGCTGTGGAGTGCAGCGTTGTAGAATATGGCTCTGGTGTGCTCCGTCCTTGCACCACCCACGTCCCGCCCATGACTGTTCTGACCATTCCACTCGTGCGTCTACGCCAGCGGAAGAGCACTGCTAGCTGGCAAAACTTCCGCAGCAGTAGCCCATCATGCAATCCACCAGCATCCTATGGCCCCTCAGCTGTTGTATCTCACGCACAGGATTGCACCCTAAATTATCCCATTATAAGAATATGAAAGAAGGAGCAACGTCTGGTAAATCTGAGGAAGTTTGGATTGCATTGATTAATTATTGGAATTTTAAATTTCAAGATAACGTACATCCAAACTCATTATTCTTGCTGTTGTAAATCTTGTTCTTCCCTTTTGTACTAGTTTTGATTGATCTTTGTAACCTATATTTATTGCAATAGCATATCTATACAAAATAGGTTCCATCCTGGGGGAGGTTTATCTATCTTTAAATCTTGCACTGCGGCAGGAGAGACGACCCTGCGGCTTCTCCCGCCCATTCCCGCTCCCTAGCCCTCTCCTCCCCTGCTTGTTGTGGCGCCCCAGGAGTCCTATTTACCACCGCGAGTGTGCGAGGGCTGGCAGATACGATAGTCTTATGGGGCAGCGTCTGCCCCACATAGCCAAGCATTTACACGCTTGGTGCCGATTGAGGGTTATTGTTTCTTTCATGCTTTAGCCTCCCCATGGGGGGGGGGTGACTTTAGGTGAGAAAGTAACTGGGTGGTAAAGTTTAACACGGCACACACATCCGTGTATGGTGGTTCTGATCCAGATCGGGCCCTATGCACTTACACTAAAGTAAAGAAAACCCACCAGTTCGGATCAGCTACACGTTACACATTTAACGTAGCATGTAGTTTAGCCTTCAGGAAAAAAAGTCCCATTAAGTGAAGCCACCCACCACCATCACCACCACCACCCAAAAAACTGTAATTGCTGTGTACAGCTTTTAAATTCTGCTTGCATCTGATTGTGGGGAAATAATGCCTCTGCCAAGTACTAAAAGCCCTTAGAGGGGCTTGGGGGTGAGGGAGTAAGGATCCCAGGCCTGTTCAGGAAGCTCTGTTGCTCCAGATTTGGGGCTGGCCATCTGCTTCATTCATAGCATATAACCATTTATTTCCGCCGCCTCGTCATGCCCCCACCAAAATTTTCCTCCACCTCCAAAGAACTTTAGCACCCATTGAAGGATTTAGTCTAATCCAATGGCGGCGGGGGGGGGGGGGGCTGAATAATGGAGTAGACTGTCTGGCATAGAACTAATAGTTATTATCTACATTAAACACCACGGCTGACAGGTTAGAATTAATTTCTGCACTGCAAGAGATGAAAGTCCCCCATTTTTCAGGGACATCTCCACCATGCAAGCCAGCTAAAGAAAAATAACTTAAAACGTGATTAAAAATGATCTCCATTTTATTAAAAATAATTCCGATTTATCTCTTCCACCAGCCCCATCTTTCCTTGGAATAAATCCTGGGAACTGGAGGCAAAGAAAACTGCAGGGAATCGGAGTGTGTCGGCTGTCTCGTGACACAGTCCATCATGTTTTAATAACCAGGTTACACCATTTTGTGGGAAAGGCAGAGCCAGGGAGGGAATGCTGTTGTGTGTGCAATGTGCAAAGCACACCATAGAACTGAAACGCCTGGCGATGCAGAAGCGCTGGATATGCAGTGAGCAGAGCAAGGGGCCGTGTCTCAGTAGCAGAGCCTGCGCAGCAGCTCCCAGGGTCATTCCAGTGGGGGCAGCGCGGCCGCTCTGGGTTTCAGTTGGAACCAGTCAGAACTCTAAAGGAGCTCTCCAAGGTGCTTCACAGAGTCAGACACCTTGCTTCACACCTCGGATAGCTCCTTTAGAGTTCTGACTGGTTCTGACTGAAACCCAGAGTGGATTCACCACCCCACTGACTCCAAAGCCACCAGCCTCCACTGGTTCAATCTCTCGCATCTCCAGGTATGAAATCTCAGGTAAGAGGGATGGCATAAAATGGAGGCCTTGGGGTAACACTGTCAATCAGAGCAGTCAGTATTGGTTAGCCAGCCTTTCCAAACCTGATGCCCTCCTGGCTGGCTGGATGGATGATGATCCTGGCTGGGGATGATGGGAGTTGCAGTCCAATGCTTGGACCGGCTCAGGACAAGTTGACTTGCACATGCTGCCCCGAGACATGCGACACCACCTCTTCACTGAGCCCGCACACTTGGCAGGGTTGCCCCCCGGCCCACGCACCGTGTTCTTACATCTCCAGCCATGTAAACCGGCTCTGGAAGCTGCTCCTCTGATCCCAAATCCAAGGGGGCTTCTTAGAATTGCTCTCTTATAAGGCACTGGGAGGGTCTTAAAGAAGGGCTCACACCAGCACTAGTGCCTTACATCCTGTGGTGCTGGTCTGACTGCAAGTTCTGGGCTTCACGGCCCACCTGTAGCAGCCCACCTGGGCAGTCCATCAGCTGAGCCCCAAAGGCCAATTCCTGTCCAGCAAGCCCTGCAGAGTCCTAGTCTTAGAGCTTGTGCCGTGGTCTGAGCAACTTGGCATATGTGTGGGGACTCTGTCCCTGGGCTCCTGCACCCTGATGGTCACATTGGATCTTGGCCCCTGTCTGGTTTTGGCTAGGCACGTGCTCCTGGCTGTTCAGCTGTGATGGAACTTACCCCCTGCCTGCTTTGGACCACACAACTGCTTCTTCTTCCCCTGGGTCTCAGAACGCAATTTCCTGGAACCAGAACCTTGCAAAGGCAGGCCTGACTTCTCTGAAAGGAAGAGAAAGTTGCTTTGCATATGCCTAGAAGTACTATTCTATATATAGCTACTTTACATATTTTGAGGCTGGACGCAGACACCAGAGGCAGGTTCTGAAAATCTGCTCTGGTCAGTCAGCTGAAGCTCTTTCTAAGAGTCAATTTATACATTCAGCAGAATGAAGTGATAAAGCTTTTCCAGGACTATACCACTTTTAGGCTGTGGGGAAGGAGAGGATGTTTGAATGTTCCTTCATGAAATAAAACCCCTGCATATAGAAAGATGTTACCACTCCATCTGCCTGTGGTCCCAATTTTCTCAACAGTCAAATACTGCCAACAACTCAGCCCTTTTTTTAACATCAAGCATTTCTACACAAGGCATATATTGTGCGCTTGTCATTCACTATTCACAATGGTTCACAAGTTCTTTAGTGAATGTCATGACCCTCCACTTTTGCTTCTGTTTTCAAACAGCACTTTCCATGAGTCTTTTTAGAGCGGGGTATTATTTCTGATGGCGAAAGAAAGTGTGATTTCCACTTGTGCATTTGCGCTATTCCACTATACCACAGTGCCACCTAGAGGTTATGTAGAAGAAAAGCACGAAAGGAAACGCTCCTCGTGTAGTGCTCGGATCTGAATTCTGCAACGAAACCAAAAGTAGACACAGTGGATTAACAGCCTCACATAGAAAAGCCCATCCTTACAAAACAGAATTAGCAGTCTCTGAGGAGGGTGATGGGAGTGGCTGAGCAACTCTTGTTTGGCAGAACCGCCCCATATTACAGGGGAAGGGGGGAGGGAGAGGAGAGAAACTCCTAATTTCCTGTATAGTTTTAGCTGACATTCAACACCCTCCCCGCCCTAAGTCAGCAAGGGTCATCAATTCCAATTCATAATTAAGGCGGATGTGTTGGTGAACAGCCACCACTAGAGGGGAACAAAGCACCACAGCCTCTTGGCTGCTTAGCAACCACCAATCGAAGAGCAAAGACCGCCACAGGCTATGTGTTGCCTGGCTACCAACACATGAGGGAATGGAGCACCACAGCTTCCGCATAGACCATTTCCGTCCACATGGTCCTCCTAAATCTACCTGAAACAAAAGCCTTAGTTGACAACCGAAATGCGGACTGCTCCAGTCTGCCTGCAGCCTTCTAAAAAACATTTTAAAAAAAAATTCACCTGTGTTCTTAAGGGTTGTGTCCTTGCAACCCTGACCCTGTGCTCTTTTGAAAATATTACTCCTTTGAAGCCAAAGTGAAGACAGCCGTTGCAGTCTTTAGCTCATCAGAGAAAAGAGAATGAGAAATCCTTCGGCATGGGCACAATGGAGTTACGTGTGGGATCAATTTGACCCAGGGAGTTTAAAGGCCAAATCAACCTTTCTCTCTCTCTCTCTCTCGTTAAATGAATGCAGCAAAATTTTGTGTAAAAAAATAAATAAAATGCATTCCCACCCCCACCCCCTCTCCTTTTGAATGCAGGCAGCGCCTGTGACCAGAGAGAATACAGCTTCTGACAAAGGGCTACCAGCAACCCAACTGAAGCACGGCTCACGCCGTAGGCTTGGCAGTGGCTCAAACGGAAAGCGAGAAGAAGGCAACAGCCAGCACAGAGAGGCCCAGGTGTGATGCTGGAGGTGGACGCAGCAAATGTCTCCTTCCAGGGAGTAAACACATGCGCACCCTTCCTCCCCTGTGTCTGTGCTGATAGCCCCGGGGCACTTTGCAGAACAGGCCGCTCCATCAAAAACAACAGAAAAAGTAATGAGCTATGTGGGAGCTGGGTTTTATGGGGCCCCAGTATCTGAATTTTATTTATTGATTTACTAGAGACCTATGGCAGCTTGCTTGGAATTAGAGCATAAATAAGTTGGCTTTCAGAAAAACTCTCCGTAATATAAGATCCTCCGTACATTTTGAGGGAGAACACTCATTGGATGTTCTCTGAATAGTCACAAAATGTTCACCAAATATTTGCATTTGATATCTGGTAGTATTTGATTTCAACTTTTGAGGTATTTTATAGTAGCTGAGAGCAGACATGCAATGGTATTTATTTGATAGCAGACATGCAGTAGGGTAACAGTATTTGTTATTCAGTGGTATTTGCTGTTTGACAACTGACAGTTTATGAGATTACATATTTGATACCAAAAACCAAACAATGCCTGATCTTGACGCCAGGAGCTCTGATGGAACTTGCAGCGTAGGCTGGCCATGCATCCCTTGTACAGAGGGGCGTCCTCTGTTTGAAGGCTTCTCCTCTCCAACTCCGATTCAAAGGCAAAGCACCCTAAGAGCGGCCGTTGCCCATCACCAGTTAGCCCTGGACACCCAGTAGAACAGGCAGGCCCCCAGGTCACCTGGCCACAGTCTTCTGCACTCTGCTGAGATTTGCTGTACTTCTATTTAAATTATCATAATTCCTTCTCAATTTGCATCTATACATATCAATTAGTACATACAAATTGTATGCAAATTGCTGCCCTCTTTTTTTGGTGGTGCGTGTCCTCTTTTGGGGGGCCATTCATAAGTGGCCACCCTTCTAGCCAGTGGGTGCCAGCAAGGCCATTCACAAGGCAACCCCGCCAGCAACTGCGGCATGGTGATGGGCAGGGGAGGGCCATTCCCATCCTTGTGGCACCAGGTAGCTGGGATGCAGCTGGGGTGCTTCGGCCAGCGCTGAACCAGGACAGGGTTGCTGCTGGTTCGGGGGATGGCTGTCTGGCAGAAGCGCAGACAGATCAGGGAGATCATCCATTCAGCAACCATAGACTGGCAGAATGCTGGCTGCAGCACAACGCCCCCCCCCCCCCCCGACACACACACACCCTCCACGGCCTCCTCTGTGTGCCCAAAGATAGGAACGCCCCTCCCGCTCTACCACCATGCTGCAGTTCCTGGCACTTTCACCAAGCAACCTGCCCCACTGCCCCACTCTGCTGTTCCTAGCAAAGACCAGCCTGTTGAGAGAGAAGGCCAATGTCAGGAGCACCCTGGCGGCCTCTTTCAGTCTACTCCAATAGCCAACTCAAGACACAGACAAAGGGATTCTTTTCAAGGCTTTAATCCTTTTACAACTTAATGACTCTTTCAGATGCTAATCACCAGCGACTAAGCAATGAACAGCAGAGTAGCCTATGCTCCGGGTTAGGCAGTTGGTCCCCATTTGAAGGAGAATCACGTGCAGACCCTGAACTTATGGGCTAGGGAGAGTTCCTCCCTCTTTCCCTTGGGTCCACAGGACGCGACCGTTGCTTGCGCGCCAAACGGGCGCTACGCCTCCTTCCCGTGCCCTCTAGCTGTTGTTGCTCCCTGCATCTGTGCCGAGCATCCAGCAAGCCCCCTCCAGCACTCTCTCGCTGCCAGGGTCACTATCTACCCCAGGAATGCGGCAGGAGGAATCTCCGTCAGCTGCTGTGCCTGCGAGGGATGAGCGGGCGCCTCTCCCACGGATTGCTGTTCCTCCTCAGAATCAGAACCGCTCTGGGGTTCTATCAGCTCAGTTTCCACCCTGACAGCCAAGGGGTGACACTGGGGGGCCGTCATCTCGGCCAGAGACCCTGGCTCCGCATCTCTCAGTGCTGCTTCTCTGTTCTTAAGTTGGCTGCCCTTTGCTTTCCGGCGGCCCTTGGCAGGGCTGGGATGCAAATTGGCTGAGCTGACGGGGCCCCTCCAGAACACTCTTCTCCCGGCTTTCCCCATCTGCGGCCTTCCGCAATTGATAGTGCTGATAAACTGAACTGGCAATGAAAAAACAGGCCTGTCTCCCCCAATTAGTGGTGTGGGGTTGAGACTGCACTGGAGCAAACTCTAGGGGACAAGGCGATCGATAGCGACACATCGGAGCATCTGGGCGTCTTCAAGAGTCTGACAGTGACTTAAGTGTACGCGCGCGCGCTCTCTCTCACTCTCTCTCTGCCTTTCCAACCCTTCTGGGTTACCATCCCGATACTGGGGCAGTGGCTGTCTTCTAAACAGATACAGCAAAATAGGTCTTCAGGTTTCAGCAAAACGTTCATACGGAGGCGTAATGAATTTGCTCCTAAAACATCATCTCTAAATTCTTCTCCATTGATGTCAAATGTTCACCAGACATCCCGTCTGCAAAACATTCATATTTTTGCAGAATAATATTTGATATCATTTGACATACAGTTATATTAGCAGTCTGATTTCAGCATTCCATGTTTGATGATATTTGAAGGCTGACATGCAAAGGTCTTGGTATTGGTACAAGAACACAACAATTGCCTAGCAGGATCTGACCAAGGATCCATCTTGTCCCTCATCAGCCAGCGACGGTGCCTCTGGGAAGCTCATATGACGCAATGGCCGTTCCCCCTTGCTTGGCCCCACCAGTAGTCAGAAGTGATTGAAATGCATCCCATCAATACATCTCAGTGCCAAGAGAGGCCACACCAGATGAGTTCGGCAGCTCCTAAGAATACTTAGCATTTATACAGTGCTTTCTCAAAGCGTTCAAAGCACTTCACACACATTATCTTGGTACTCCTAACAATAACCCTGTAAGGTAGGCCAGTATTATTATCCCCACCTTACAAAATTGAGACAGTGGCTGGTCTAAAGAAGAGGTGCCCTGCCAGAATGAAAGGTGTTAGTCCCATTTCTGACATTTGGGTAGAGAGGAGAGGACTGGAGAGTGGCCGTCCAATGCTTTCCTCCCCTCTAGGGTAAATATTTCACTAGCCAGGCAGATGGGTCACAGAATGATATTTGAAGGCTCCACTGGTCAATAGAAATGCAGTTTTCCTCTAGTGAAGGCAAGGCTCCTGGAAAAGGTCATTCTGCTGGGTAGCTTTAGAGTTTATTGACTCAGGCTCAAAACAGCAAAATAATGGAAAGGCTTAATATATCAAATCAATACAAGGTAGGAAAAAGAGGGGCTCAGGCACCAGGGATGAAAAAGGCAGAGGGACGGGAAGACTGAGAGGACGGGAGATATGCCTGGCAGCTTCATTCCCGGAGAAGGACTGGTAAAGCCAATCTTGGGAAACACTTCAGGTTTCCAAAATCACAGCTGGGTGTGGATGGCAACCCTAGCCCCATTCAAGCCTTATGCAAAGTGGCAAAAGTCACCATGCAAAAAGGAATGGGGCCGTGCCGAGAAGCCCCCCCCCCATCATGTCAAAATGTAGCTCCGCCCATAGGTGTCCACATGTATAGCATGAACGACTGCAGCAGGGAGGCCTCCCTCCGTGTGTACAACTGTACAGGTTCCAAAAGTAACGCATTACCTTATTTGGCAATTGCACCTTTTGGATTTCCTGGCCTTTTTGCCCCACACTTCACCTTCCCCCCACCCCCACCCCAAACCCATGTATATTTTTATAGCTGCCAAGTGAGGATAAAACTTCATGCATTTGACAAAGTAGGCTCTAGTCCGTGAAAGGTTATGCAACATGAACTCTTAGCTCTTTCAACATTGCTGTTGTGTTCCGGGTGCCCCTCTCCCTTCCCTGAGCAATAAGACGGTCTGGGGGCAGCAGCGGTGGGCAGACCTCAGGCTTATGGTCTCTGACTGTAGTAGAACCCTGAGGTTCACCAATTGGACCTCGTGCAAAATAGCGCAAAACAGTGACAGTGGACAGTGGCAGAGAGAGATGCAAAATGGGGATGGGGGTGGTACCAATTACCTCTGCTCCACCCCATTGAGCCAGACCTCCACATGACTGGCATATAGAATCATAGAACAGTAGGGATGGAAGGGGCCTACAAGGCCATCGAGTCCAACCCCCTGCTCAATGCAGGAATCCAAGTCAGAGCATCAGTATGAATTCTTCATCGATTCGCAACAATTCCAACACACAGCTTAAAAACAGACCAGCTGAGCGGTACAAAGACCTGGTCCAAGGCAACCCACTGATACTCAAATTTATTCAGGCATGGGACGCAGAGGCTGAAAGGCACAAGGCCAGCCGTGACAAGAGAACTGGCTTTGACTTGCCATTTTGTTCGCCATTGTTAGGCTATTGGGAGTCAGCAGTGCTGATCCACTGCAGGTAACGACAGCCCTACCTGGAGACCCACCCCTGCCACCGCCGTGCTGCAGGCTCTCCCTGCCACCCAGTCAGAGGGAGCGCCAGAGGCCTTATGGCGCATTTGGGTCGGTGCGCATTTATCGATATGCATGATGAGCTGGCAGCGAAATGTCTTCACTAGACGTTTTCCCATCAGTGTTCAATCAGTTGAGTGTACCAGGCGTCGGTGACTTCTGTTTTCTTGGGGGCACACTGTGCTCTGGAGGGTGGGGTGGAGGGAGTTCATTTGCCACACTGACTTCCAAGGAATCTGGTGACATCCAGCAGTTAGGGAGCACATGCACTCAGCTGCAGGAAGATACCCAAAGCCAATGTGTGCATTTACATGTATTATTCATTTAGTCTGTTTATGATCAATTTCAGGCATACAATTTAAAATTAAACCCAATAAAATAATGAGAACAAAACCAATGAAAATCGCAGAAGTGACAGCAAAAAAGCAACAACACTAACCTCTAGCAAGGCTATCAAAGAGGCCTAAAAGCAGCAGCCAAACATGCTGGAATTCTTGGGCATTTAAATAACAACAATAACAAGTCTTGTGGTACAAATGAAGAAATGATGATGATTACCTTAACGGGAGCTGGGTGATAACACCGATATCACTGGGGTAGTGAGCTGATGAACATATGTAGTGTGATAAAGAACCTTTGTCCCTATTCAAACTACAAGAAGTAGTGCCCAATCCAAAGTATTTGCATGACACCAAAAGGACCTCAGAGTGGGTGCCCGGTGAGCTTCTCTTTGGAGGGCATTCCACATTTGAGGTGCCACAACAGAGAAGACCTTGCAAGGGAAGAGGCTGGGTAGTGACCTTGATGTGGTTGGCTCCACTTCTGCTGACCCCACCTTCTGCTCCACCAGCTTCAGTGGGCACCAGCTGCCACTGGAAGGCCACCTCCCTGGTCACCAAATTGAGGCAGGAAGGTCTCAGATGGGGAGTGAAGGGCTGGAGGAGTCTCACGTGGGAGAAGGCTTCAGGCTGGCAGGTCCTAATGCATTCAGGGCCCCTGTGTTGCATTCACGTTGCAGAGATGGAAAGTGTGGCTTCCATATGGGGGACGGGGCTTGGACAAGATGCTCTGAGTGGGCCCCCTCCCTGAGTGGGGGCCCCTCCTTGCCACAGTCCCCATTGCCCATTCACTTGGCCTTTCCCTCTGGATCCAATCCACACCCAGAGCCCAGAGGAACAGGGCAAGGCACCTGGAGGCTGTTACTCCATCTCTTTGCTCTTGGAGAGGGCAGCTAAGCAGGCAGCCACAGCAGGAAGAAGAGGGGCAGGGACAGGGGGTTCTGGGAGTCAGCAGTGGTCCCTCTGCTAGGTGGGGGTCTTGGCAGGTGCCCCACGAAGCCAACCCCTCCTGTATAGGACGTCAAAAAGAGGTGGAATTCTTCAGGTGTGGAACCTCACTGCTGCTTGCAACTTGAAGACCTTGTTTTCTCTGATGAGTGGAACGAAGGGCAAACTTTTTCCCAAACCTTCACTGAGATTTGACGGAGCCATCGAGGGTCAGATCAAACAGCCCTCGCTGGAGGCCATAAGAGATGGTAACATCTCCGCTTCACCTGCAGCAGTGTCCCAGTTACAATATTTGGGCCCAGCTAGGTAATCCACATGGCGCAGATGCCAGGAGAGGCAGCAGGGCTGGGTGCCTCGTGCGTTTTCCAGAGTTTGTAGGGCCAACTGTCAAAGGCAGCTGTAAAAGGAAGAGAAGGAAGATCCACAGCAGAGAAGCGGGGGGGGGGGGCGCTGAACCCATTGTGCGTAAAGAAGGCTGGACTCAGGCAACTCGCATTGGTTCAGGTCATAATTAGGGGTGTATGAAACACTTACCTTGTTCCGCTGGGGCCATCCGCAGTGGGGGGGGGAGGCGTTCCGTCCCCCCGCCTCCGGAATCCTCCCCGGCCAGCTCTGCTGCGACTCTGCGGAGCCGCCAGCTGGGGCCGCCCGCAGCCGGGCCTCCGTCCACTGCTGGGCTGAGGCCTAGCAGCTGCCATTTACATCCCTGCATTAGCCATGATAGGCTACATAGATATTTACGTAGCCTATCATGGCTTGGCAGGGACGCAAACGGCGGCCGGCATAGTGGCCGCCATTTGCAGCTGCAGCCCGGCAGTGGCCAGAAGACGACCCAGAGTCGCCACTGCCGGAGCCGCCGCCGCCAGGTAGGCTCAGTCCTGGGTGGATTCCGTGGAGTGGCAGGGGGGATTGCCCCGTTCTGCCACGGACTCCAGGATGCTGGATTCTAAAGAATCTGGCCTCACTGGAGTCCGTGGCAGAATTCTCCAACTTCCCTAGTCATAATAATCTTGTCAAATGAGAGTGTTATCCCAGGGGGTGGGCAACCTGCAGCCCTCAGCCCAATTTCAAAAGCCTGCTGCAAGCAGTCGGTTCAGGGTTCTGGCAACAGCGATTTCTCCCTCCCCTGGCAGCCTGCTGCGGTGGGTGGGGGGGTGGAGAGAGACAAGACAGAGAGGGAGAGACAGAAGAGGGTGTCAGAGAGAGAAAGAGGGTTGGTCCCACTCAATTTTGTTTCTGGCCCCGCCTATCACTGGCTTCAGCCCCACCCACCAACAGCATGTGGATCTCACCCCATTAACAGATTACTGAGGGGATGCAGCCCCCAACAGAAAAAAAAAAGGGGTTCCTCGCCCCTGGTTGATTTATTCCAGGGATGGTGGACGTCTTTCATCCCGAAAGCCGAATTCCATTTCAGAGAAGTTTGGGGGGGATACATTCCAGTGGTGCGTGAGGCAGAAATTAAAAGGGGACTGAGCCAAAGGCAAACAGGGCAGGAGGAAAAATGCCCCCCAAATACCAGCCTAGTTTAGCTTAAAGCTTTTGCTGCCAGGAACGAAGCTTTGGGAGGGGACGCATTTCAGCCTTTCAGGATGGGGGGAAAACTGTGCAAACGCTGGGAAACTGCTAGATGATCGGCAGTTGGGGAAAAGGGGGTGGGACCAGGGGAAGGGGGTCTAGTAGCCATACATACATACATGCATACAATTCCAAGTATGCCCACTGACCCAAAAAGGTCGGGAGCCCTGCTGGAAGTAATTTCATGTTGTGCGTGGAAGGACTCCCTTTTAAAGCCACTGTATATGCTAGATGGTATTCCTACTGGGGCAGGAAGAGGAAGCAAACTGGACCCCGTTCACACTCCCATATTAATTTCTTTTAACATTGCCAGAGCTCAGGTCTCTTTATAACTCACTTTGTCCGATCCAGGAGTCCTAGTTCCGCCTATGTTGAGGTTAGGAGTAAGGCGTGAGCAGTGGCACTGGAAACCTGTGCCCAAGCCCTGGATCAAATTAGGCCTCATCCGTCTGCCTCCGTCTGCCTGCAGGCCTCCCAGAACTTGCCCAAATCCAGGACGAAGCCCTCTGGATTGGTAAAATGCGACACCCTCCTGCAAACGCTCCGCTGCAAAGCTGGCGTGCACCTCCCCAAGCCGAAGAAACGGGGGCTCTCACCCGCCCCCGTCTTCTTTGCTTTGCAAAGTATTCTGAAATCCATCCACAGAAGCATGTGCTGTATTAATCAGACGAGAATGGCTCACCCCTCAGCACCACCGACATCATGTTACGAAAGCCCCCACAGCTGCTTCGTGTGTTGTTTGTTGTAAGTTCCTACGTACCTGCGTGTCTATCCACACCACGCAGAGTGCGAGAGAGACACAGAAACTCACCGAATAACCGCTCCTCGGTCATTTTAAGAGTGTTAATTACACGGCTCCTCTGCTTGCTGGATCGCCTTGCCGGCTGTTCTTCGTGCGTATGGCTTGCCGCAGGTGCTGGATGGTATTATTAACTTTTTAATGTGGTGCATTAGGGGCTCTGCAAGTTTGTTTTCCTCACTGCTGATGGATATTTAATTGGAGAGCCATTGCTAGCATGGTGGGGGCATCTAGCAGGAATCCTGCGCAAACAGGATTATTGAGTGTGCCAGCTGGAACTTGCCAAATGCTTTAAATAACTATGAGAGCCTCGGTGCCTCTCATAGTTGTCTGCCACAGGGTGTCCAGCGGGGAGGGGCTGTATTTCAGAAACCGTCGGGGGGGGGATGTGTTGACCCATCGCCATTGAAACTGGGCTGGTGCTCCTCGCTGTGCTGGAAGGGGAGGCAGGGCCCCCACCACTGTGGCAAGATGGGGGCACGGACATCTGCACCGTTCTGGAGGTGCTCTGACTTGGATTCCTGCACTGAACCAGGGGTTGGACTCAAGGGTCTTATAGGCCCCTTCGAACCCTACTATTCTATGACTCTATGTTCTTAGAGCAATACGACAATGGAACCAATGACCTAGGGAGGCGGTGGGCTCTCCCACACTGGAGGCGTTCAAGACAAGGCTGGACAGCCATCTGTCAGGGATGCTCTGACTTGGATTCCTGCACTGAGCAGGGGGTTGGACTCGACGGCCTTGTAGGCCCCTTCCAACCCTACTATTCTATGATTCTATGCTTGAGCACATTCTGGGGATGCACATTTGGACCTGCAATGCACTCATCCGCCTGCACATCCCACTGAAGACAATGCAGTGCAGGTAGACAGCATCACACTCAGATGTATGTTGGGATGCACAAAGGACGACTCCTGTAAGTGAATCTCCGGTAAGAGACTCATCTGATAAATGATGCTCAGAGTCCTTCATTGGATTGAAGTGAGGGAACACTGAGCCAGTCACCTCTGCCATTGGCTGTCACCTTACCTCTTCCCCCCTCATTCAGAATGAGGGCGATGCAAGTCTTATTGCCTATGTGGTGCCATGACATGAATCATGCTGGCTATGTGGTCCCTGGTTGTTGGCCATGAGAATGAACATCATCTTTAAAATGGCTCTGTGGACGACACCAGGTTGGGGAAAGCTGGAGCAGAGGCTTGTGGAGAAGTGTGGGAAAGTACCAGAAAGTGTATACATGATAGGAAATAGGAACTTGGGTTTCTCTCAAGACCAGAGCATGATAAGCAACTACCAGGCCACAGCTGCTGTGTAGTCTTCATCTCTGAGCATGTGCTCATGTACTCATGCTATGTAAAGAAAAGCATATAACCTTATGGAATGTGGCAATGGGGTGTGTTCTCTGGCCGGGGCTTGAGACCACCACACAGCTGTGTTGTTTCAGGGAATAAACCAGACCTTGAGAGAGAATCATAGAGTCATGTCTTAAATTCCTCCACAGCACTGAAGCGACAGTCAGGAGGGGCAGCAAAGAAAGGTGAACAGGCACCAAAAAAGGGTACAGTGTTGGGGAGGGCAGAACAGTGAACATTTCAGATCCTCCAAAAGCCCCTTTTCATGCCTAAAGGCAAAGATTTGGGCATGAAAATTCAGCACAGCACTACTTACGGGGCCTTCATGTTGCTTGGGGTCCCCAAAAGTTTTGAGTGAGCTTGGAGGGTTTCAGGGATGGGTTTTGATGAATCCTAACACAGATTAACCCCTAGGCTTTTAGCTTTCTAAATTTTTATCTTTGCTGTTTTAAATCTGTATTTTAAACTCCTGTACTGCTGCTAGGTTTTATTGTGGTTGTATTGTTATATTGTGGTTTTAATGTTCTATATATTTTAAATTGTTTTATTGTGTGTTGTTTGGTTTTAGTTTTTGTGAACCGCCCAGAGAGCTTCGGCTATTGGGCGGTATAGAAATGAAATGAATGAATGAATGAATGAATGAATGAATAAATAAATAAATAGGCTTGACAGAAAACAACGCATACATGAACAGCTCAGATCTTTTGAGCATGAACACACAATGGTATCAACTCCACTCCTGCACACGCCACACACATCTGTGCCACCTCCTCACCATCCAAAATAACCCATCATTTTCCTGATATCGTTCCCCTTCTCAAGGGAGCTGTACAGAGTGAAACATACTAGGCCGTTTATTTTAATTAGACGGACTTAATTGGCTGTATTCTGTGGGGGGAAATTATTCTTGAGGATCGATATACCTCTTGTTCCTCACAACAGCATTGATCCAACTCAGATAACTCATGGCGGGACAGGAGGGGCAGGGAGTTAGTGAGACAGCTAGAGGGAAGTGGCATGACCTGTGCAGCCGAAATCCAGGCTGCTCCTCAGGACAAGGCGCGTCTTGAATCTTTCCTTCCCTCTACACAATGCCATGGGAAGATTATACCCTATGCATGCTGCATTGAAATAAATGGGCACTGCACAACAGGGCATGTCACTAGCCTTCGTGGAACTTTTCCCTATCAGAGAAGACATTTGCGTTTCGCCAAATGTTGAGAGATTGTGAATTTTCATCTTTCGAGATTTGGATTTTGATGCTGAAAATTGTTCTCAGAATCCTGGACAGCAGGTTGCTGAAGGAGGCCATCCTCGTTGCCACTCCCAGGTACCTGTGCCACCTGTGGGACATGAGCACCCGACACCTCTCAGCCTCCTACCACTGAGGAACAGCTCCTCAAACCAGTAAACAATCCGCCATCCTATGGCCCTGAAACACCTTAAATTTCCAATAAGAATAGAGCAAGAAAATCAATGGACAGCAATTCCCGCTCTAAATGGGGAAAGGGGGAGGACACATGATACGTCCCAGAAAGCTGTCATCAGGTCCAGGAGCACAACGGCAGGTCTGCCTTGTCCCCAGGACACGGCCGAGGGATCCATCACCTGGGCTTGGTTTAATAAAGCAGCTGTCTTGTACATCTCAGGAGCACTCGATAGGCCTGTAATTACCCATTTATTTCCGAGATGTTGCCAGATTTCAAATACTCACTGGGAAAGAAAGAAAAGGAGCAGGGAAGGGCAGAGAGTCAAGGAGGTGGGGATCGGATCCACCCACAGAGGCCATGTGCTCTGCCCCTTTTCCCAGAGTCAAGTCCTCCGTGAGTCCCACCCCAGGAGTTTTTGAGATCCCAAGGCTGAAGGGTGGAGCCTGGAGGGGAAATGAGTTCTTTACTCACTATGTGAGACGCTGGGAACACAAGATGATGGGACTTAATTTGAGCCAGAGTGTAACCGGACTTAACCCCTGAACTTTTCCAATAACTACTGATAGTCCAGGACCAAGCCCTCTCCATATGCTCGAATGCACACTTTTCTTCATATTAGTACTTTGCACCCAGGCAAGGCCAGCTGCAAAGTGACGAGGCTTGGCATTTACTGCAAACGAACCAACCAGCCATCCCAACATCATTTGGGATCCCCATGCACGGGATCCCCAAAGGCAGCTGGCGAAAATTCCCAAAATCGGCACAGGATCGGGGCTCAGTCTTGGCATCAGAGCAGAGACAGGTGATGAGGCTCGGGTGAGGCTCCCGTGTCTGCCCTCCAACCACACTCACCTGAGGGGTTGTGGTTTTTGTGGTTGCTACTCAAGGCTGACCAAACACACCAAAGAAAGCCTGGGCAAGGTCCTGTTTTCCAAATCCCTTGCCCCAGTGGAGAGAGACTGACACCTGTCAATCTTCTTCCACTCTTCAGCGCTCCGGCTCCCTTGCCATGAATATTCATATGTTTGTGTCAGCATTGCGGAGGCTCTGAAGGGGTCTCTTGACGGGCATCCGGCCCATTAACTATTCATGGAATACACCAGGCGAACGTGTAAATACTAATTACCTTGGCAGATCGCTGGCTTATTAAGTGGAGATTTCAAGCGTTTCTCTGACAATTACACCCTGGCAGTGAACAGTCTGGCAGGCACGTCCTGCAGCCGATGCGAAGCCAGCCACCACGTTCCTCTGCTCCCCTTCACTCCCTCTGCAGCGGCTTTATTATTTCTAGGTGACAAAGCTAGAAGGGCGTGGCAGGGCTCTCTCGGTGAGGCTGGCACAGAGCAGAATTTCATCTGAGCCAGGCCTTACCAGGGTTTAGCCCCAGAACCTAATTTTAGTGCTCTACCGAAGCCTTAGAAGACATAAAGCAATGGTACAGAAATAAATGTCTTTGATCCCTTTCCATCACCACAGAGTCGCTTCAATCATGCGCACGCGCATGAGGCCGGCATCAAGGGTCGACATGGCGGGGCACCTGCTGAGGGCCCACACCCTGGGAGGGGCCCATGGACAAGAGCCCCCTGGAGTTGCTCCTCGTCTTCCCCATGGCAACCTGCTTGTTCCCCCGCCTCTCGCTCTGGCCCAGGCAATGGCGGTGCTGAGAAGGTGGAGCAGAAGATGCCATGAGGAGGAGGAGGAGGAGGAATAGCAGCTCGGGACAGTCATGGCGAGAAGGCAAGACTCCTTGAGCAAATGGAACCATTCAGGGCGTCTTGCCTAAGGATCCTCAAAAACCGGGAACCAGAATTCTCTCTCTCTCTCTCTCTCTCTCTCTCTCACACACACACACACACACGCACACACGCACGCACACACACACACACACACACAACACATAGCTAGAACTGGGGGAACACTTGCAAGGATAGTGATGACATGCCTGTAAGGGTACCCTTTCTTATCATGTCAACATACAGAAGGAAGGCATAAGCTGGTGGGTACTTCGTTGACGGGCTCTTGGAGAGCAGTGGGGGCACCAAAGAGGAATCCAATGCACGTGCCAGAGAGCTCTGGAGAGGGGCATCATGCTCATGCACGGGCTCTGGGAGCCTCTGAGGCGAGATGGAGGAGCTAAGCTGGACTCGTGCTGGCTCCCAAGGAGAACACAGACAGAGTCCGCATCACAGACACCTGGTGGCCTGGAGCGCACCAGTGGGATGCAAGTATCTCAGCAGCCTTCCCCAACCTGTTGCCCTCCAGATGTGTGGCACTACAGCTCCCATGATTCACAGCCAGCTAGGAATGATGGGGTTATAGTACAACACATCTGGAGGGCACCAGGTTGCAGAAGGATGATCTAGCCATTGCAATGGCAAAACTATGGAGTCATTCTCAGTGTCATTTGCCTTGGCCTCCCTCAACACCGGATCTTGCAAGCTAAGCAAGGTCAGGCCCAGTTAGTACCCGGATGGGAGACCGCCTGGGAATACTGGTGCTGAGAAGGGGAAGTGCCATGGCTCAGCGGCAGAGCAGCTGTTTGCATGCAAAAGGTCCCAGGTTTGATCCCCGGCATCTCCGGGCAGAGTTGGAAAAAAGCCTGCCTGAAACCCGGGGGAGCCACTGGTGCCAGTCAGTGCCAACAGTACTGGGCCAGATGGACCCAGGGTCTGACCCTGTGTTACGCAGCTTCCAGTGTTCCTGTCCGCGTCGCCCTCATCACCTCCCCGCTTCAGGCCAAGGCGGCTCGTGTGTGGCAAGGCGGCGACATGGCCCAGTGTAAGAGCGGGGCACCTCCAGTCACAGCTGCCGCTGCCAGCCCCCCATTCGGAGCCGTGCCACCAGCAAGCAACTGGTGCTCAGCGCAACCTTGGGCAGGCTGGTCTCCCAGGCGCCAGCCAGTCTCACCTGGCCTCGCAGGGTCGGGGTATCATGAAGCTTAATTAATGTCAGCAACGTGTTTGGACAGCCTTGGCTGAGCGGCTCAGTAAAAAGCGCAAACAAGGAATTACTGTTAAATCATTAGAGAAGCCTCTTCAAAGGGAGCGGCACATCCCCGGGAGAGAAACCAGCTAACGACAACAGAGGTTTTGACAGTGCTTCCCTTTGCGAAAGAGAACTTCAGAGGAGCAGGGGCGAAGTGTGGCAGGGGAGCAGGCCAGCTGCGGCATTCGCAGGCTCACATCTGCTTCATGCAAATGGGCTTTCAGGAAGGGGTGACTCCTGCGTTTGCATGGTGCTGCCCCCTAATGCAATTGGGGGCTCCCTGCAGACCCCCGTCATGGGACCCCGGAGGGCAAAGCTAGCGTTCCTGGCACTGCTCCGGTGCCCGCCCCTCGCTCCGAGAGTCCCGCCCCGTTCCTCGTGCCTTCATAAAACCGGGCACGTTTTGCAAGGAATGCAAGAACTGTACAGCCCCAAATGGGGAGGGGGGCTCTCCAGCTCCTGCCCTGTTTTGAAAGTCTCTCCGTCGAGACAGGAGCTCTGGGCATAGCATAGCATGGAACAGGGCCTCCCTTTCTCCGCTCTTTCCCCCACTGTCCCATTTAGATTGCCAGTTCCTTGGGGCAGGGACCTGAGCGTTCAGTTCGGCTTATGTGAAGAACAAAGGGAGCGGCCTTCTCCCAGCTCAGACAAATGGCCCAGCGTGGAGCAGCTCTCCAGCAGATCTGGCAGAACCTTCCCCTGGCCCTTTTAAATGGAGATGCCACACAAACATATAATTAATATTACTATTTCGCGCAGAGCTGGGGTCCCTCCCCCTTATGTGACTTCGTCAAGCACGGTGTACACGGATGGCACTATGTTAATAACAACGCCCCAGGTGAGCAGCCTGCTGCACAGAACAGGGACCGAGAAGCGGGGCGTCAGCGGCCGCGTCGCAGCTCCAGCTTCAGCTTTTCTGTAACCTCAGACTGCCCCTGTTTATCAGGGGCAGCCCTTTCCCCCCTGTTAGGACTAGCTTTCCTTCCACGGAGCTAGTAAAGTGACTTTAAAAGGAAACCATTACAGCCCATTTACAAACACCCCCATCAGAACCCGGCACACCACAGGCTGAGGAACTGAACGCCCACAACTCTTCTGCCCGCCCCTGTGGCTGTGCCTTTCTAATCTGTGGCAAGGGCTGATATTCCTCTGCCTCCACGCCACGAGCCAGCCAGTGTTAAAAGGCGCAGCAGCAGCAAGGGGGGCACAAATGGACATGCCACCATGTCGTGAAGGCCGGTAGCGCGCCAGTGTTGCACGGCACCCAAGATGCGTCGCTGCAGAGCCCGCTTTGCGCGTTGGGTGCAGCTGCGCACGTGCTTAGCTGTAAGTGTTGCACCACGTTGAGGGGGACGGGGTGCCTAAGACCCTTGTAACTTGTCCGCAGCCAACCGTAGGGGTGCAGATCCAGTGAGGAAAAGAGCGGGGAGCCACCCTCTGTCCTGGTGGCTCTGACCCGCAGCCTTGAGCAAGGAAGAGCATTTCTCTGTCTCCACACTTGGATCAAGCACCACTGAAGGCATAGGGGTTTGGGCTGGTGGAAGGAAAGTTTAGTAACCCCACAAACCAGCCTTCGCCAACCTGACAGGCCCTCCAGATGTGTTGGATTACAGCTCACATCATCTGCTGGCTGGGGATGATGGAAATTGTCTTTCAACATTTCTGGAGGGCACCAGGCTGGAGGCGGCCTGCTGTACAGCAAGTAGAGAGAAGAGCTTTTGGCAGCCTATAAAAGTGATCCAGTGTTCCTTGCGGGGTAAAGAAGGATGTCAAAAATACATTTGTGTCCCTATCTCCCCCTGCGAAATGTTGGAGGAATGCTTTTTTAACCGAGGCTTGCAAGGGAGGGACCAATTTCCAGCTTACTCTGTGCTTATTCCCTTTGCCTGGAGTGGAGTGGAATGGAGTGGAGTGGAGCTATTCCTTATCCACACTGCAAAACAACGCCAAAGAAAATGCTCCACTCCTCTCTAGTAAGTAACTGCTAGTCACATCTCGGCCGGTCCAAACAGCCATCCTGGCGACCACGTGGCAATGGCAAAGACAGACAGCTGCTTTTTTGTACCCCATACAAGAGCAATAACGATCTGACGCTGCACACATTTGGAAGCCTTTGAATTGCAAGCAGCCCAGGCCCCCAAGATCCCATTAACAAGCCTCGGAGAGATAATTAAACATCAGTTAGTGAAACAGTCATTTAACAGGGCGATAAAAGGAACCTGTCAGCTGCGTGTCTCGCCATCCACACACACACCCCGCTCCATCCCACATCCCCCCACCAGTCCCCTCATTCTCCATTACTCCCACCATCCTTAAGAAACGTCTGCGGGCGACTGCACAAAGGAAGACATGCAGCGGGGGGAGTGAGGGGGTTGCATGGGAGAGACCTCACTCGGCCACAGTTGCTTTGAGACGTAGATGGCTCCACGTACATCCCAACAGGAACACCTGCAAAGCTGGAGCAGAACAGGGATGGGCAAATGGCTGCCAGGGGGCGCAGTCCAGCCCTCACAGGCTCCCCCTTTGGCCCCCGGCACAAGAGGAGCCCAGCTGAATCAGCAGTAGCCCAGCATTCTGCTTCCAGCAGTGGGCAGCCCAGTGCTTCTGGGAAGCCAGCCATCAGGACACACACACAGATGCAACAGCCTCCCTCTACTGACCACAGCCCCCGGTATCCCGGGGCTGCGGTCAGCCTCGAAAGGCTCCATCATTTCGCTATCCAGGGAGACCTATTCTCCGCCATAAATCTGTCTCATCCTTTTAAAAAAAGAAATGTTAAAAGGGTCCTCAAAGCACAGCCCCCGATCCCAAGTGTCTCTCTTGCTATCGTCACGTTCACCCCACTTCTCCGAGTGATGGGAAATTCCAGGGGTGCAGCGCTTACCGGGGCTTGGTTTCCTTTGGAGGGAGGCCACCGGAGACTTTGGGGCATTTTGTAGGATTTGAGTCCACTTACAAATATACAGATTGGGCACCGGTGGAGGCACAGCTTAAACACCCTGGCAGGCAGCCCATATCCACGGCTCCCGCAGCAGATCTCTAGGGCACCCTTCCCTGACTTGGTGCGCTCCAGATGTGCTTGCAGTGGAGGCTGGTGGCTCCAGTGTCGGTGGGGCAGTGAATCCGCTCCAGGTTTCAGTCAGAACTCTAAGGGAGCTCTCCAAGGTGCGAAGCAAGGGTCTGACTCTGTGGAGCACCCTGGAGAGCTCCTTCAGAGTTCCAGCTGGTTCTGACGGAAATCCAGAGCGGACGCACCGCCCCACTGACATCGGAGCCGCCAGCCTCCACTGTGTGTGTGAATGCGACTCTCACCTTCCCCAGCCAGCAGGGCCTTGGCTACTCCAGGGGGCAGCCAGCAGCCTGCGCTGCTCACGGAGGCCAAACTCAGCTCTGTGTGTCACACTCTGCAGGGGCGGTGCAAGACGTCCCACCCCCTGAGCTGAGGGCGTGAGGAGGTGCGCACCGCCACAGCATGCTACTGCCAGGGGTGGGGGAAGCATGAGCCACTGCTGGGGGGAAAGCTGCCATCCTGCACCGCTGCTGCCCGGGGTGGGGGAGCAGAACTGCCCTGCCAGCTGCCACCACCAGCCGGCCTTCTCCACAAGCCTCTCCCAAAGGGCCCTTTCTCAGAGGCTGCACAGGGAATCTCTTGGGGGCCCTCGGAGCAAGGCACTCTGGCTGGGCACTGTCCTTCTGTGGCGGCTGTGGATCTGCAGAGCAGCCGCCTGCCTATGCCTTAGCCAGGTGTGCCATGGGCGGGAGCAGCCGTGGCAGTGGCTATTCCGGAGAGCTGCAGCAGCTGCTTTCCTGCTGCACCATTTGCCACAGCAGGAGGGTGGACCATGGAACTCCCCCGAGGGCCTGCCTGCTCTGTGCCTCGCTTGGAGAGGCATCAGACAGTGGCGGCGGCATCAGGGCTTCTGGCAAAGCTGCCCCTCCCAATCTGCTGCCTGAGGAAGGGGATTCACCCTGCCTCACGGGTGAGCCAGCCCTGCGCTCTCGCTCTCTCCCTCCCCTCCAGCCACTCTATCCTTTGTGTGGGTGAGGGAAGGGGGAGAGAGGTATCCCCCCATCCAGTCTTTCAGAAGGCCAGCTGCCGAGAGCAAACAGCCAGTCTCCCTCACCAAAGGAAGATACTTGGCAACTTTCCCAGGGCTACGACGGTCGCCTCCAGCAGCATGCCTGGATCCTATTGTCCAGTCTTACAACATTACGCACCTCTGATGCTTAGGGTGGCCACTTATGAATAGCCAAAGAAAAGAGAAAGGCATCGCCAAGAAAAAGGACAGTGATTTGCATTAAATTTGCACATGCTGATTATATATATATATATATATATATATATGTGTGTGTGTGTGTGTGTGTGTGTGTTCCATCTGCTGTTCAGGTGCTCACTGTGGATGGGCAACAGTTCTGATGGTTCTTTACTGGGCCATAACATCCCTTCAAATAGAGGATGCCTTCAAATAGGGGACAGTCCTCTTGCCATCCTTCAAATACAGAACTGTCCTCTACAAAAGAAGGCACTTGGGCACCCTACATGGCCCCCCAACATGGCCCTGCTTTGAGAGCAAGAAAAGGCCTTGGCAGAACATCAGAATTCTCTGACAAAGTTTTGCCCGCTGACTTCTCAGTGCGCCTGTGTCCGGCTTCCCCTTACGACCCCCTGAGCAACTCCTTACAGATCTCTTGCCTCCTTAAGAGACCCCTCTTCCTTCTTTTGAACTTCTCCTTCCTAATAGCGTGGGGTGATTGACACTCCAGACACCTGGGGTTTAACACAACAGCTTACTGGTAAATTTGAAACACACAAATCACAACTAAAGGTATTTACACAATAGAACTGAGTGATTCAAAAGGCATTAAGAGAGAAAAAAAGTTGCAGAATGCAAGTTCCTTTACCCTGGCTGCACTTAGACTTCTCCAGGCTGCTTCTTCCTGCTCTCTCTTCGTGCTCTGGTCTCTCTGACTGTGCTCTTACTGGCTCTCTCACTGTCTTTATACACCATCCTCCCTCAAAGCTGAAAGTAGTCTTTCAAACCTGAAGAAATGAAATTTAACTCCCAACAGAAACTCCAGGCCTCTAGGCCTGACCCTTTTTCCCTTTGCCTCTTGTAGCCTCAAACCTCACAACCTGAGCTTCTCAATCTGAGACAGGGCTGAGGTGGGGAATAAGGAGATGGTCCCTGTTTACAGTGGTGGTGGAGGGGCTTAGGAACCTCTGGCCTTGCCCTGGTGGGAGTGTCCGTGGGTGCAGCCAATAGAGCTACTAGTCCTTCAGCCCTGACTCAGTTCAAAATAATGTCCCTGTTAAACATAGCTGAGGACTAGAAATATGAAGTCCTCGCCAAATTTGGAATCCGAGCCAGGCGACATGTTAGGTTAATTGTGTGGATGGAGACAGCATTGCAATGTAAGTAGCAGCCATGGAAGGGAAGGCAATTGGGACTGTGGCATGCAGGGAGGGAGTGGGGTTGACCATTCCCTGCCCCCCATGTCAAGGTCCCAATGAAAATCCCCCGTTCCTGAGACTGCTGTTAGCCCTGGGAGGGATTTCCCTCATGGGGCAAATTGCAGAATAGGGTGGGGGGGATTTTAATCAGAACTATAGTGCCAGGAGGAAGGGTTCAACCTCCCTCGTCACACTCAGAGTTAAAGCATAGCTTATATGCAAGAAGTTGCAGATTTGGTCTGGGGCACCTCCAGGCAGGACTGCAAACTACTATTTCAGCCCCTCCCTGCTTCCAGGTTGCTGGATCCATTGCTCTGCTGAATCAACGATTAGAGAGGCACTGACTCAATACATGCTCCAAAGCACTCTTTTCTTTATCCTATTGTGAGTTCCAGGAATGGAAGTTGGCGCCGAAAAGAGGTTCTGTGGCTGAACCCGGGCAATCTTTGACTTAAATGAAACTCCATTCCTGTCCCTGTACATTCTTAAATGCTACAGAAATTCAGCTATGGGATTCAGTAAAAAGCAGAGTGAATTGAGCAAATTAATGCAAAATAAACACATTTGGATCTGTGTAAACAGTTACAGCTCCATCTCTCTGTGCCTGGCTTATCTCCAAGCAAGTGATTTGTGAAGTGAGGTGGAGCCTGAGGTTTACCGAGAAAAGAAGGGATTCTCCTTCCCCTGGACTGGTGGTTGGTTTGCTGGGATCCTTCCAGAGTGCAGAGCAATACATCTCCCCTGTTGGGTCCTTGACAGCAGGGGCAGCCTGGTGGTGCATGAGCCTCTCTCCGCTCAACCGGAGGTGCAAGCCTGCAAAAAGTAGGGCTAGAAAAGAACATACTATTATAGGCAATTATATAGCCCTGTTCACACAATCAAACGGGGGTGGGTGGGTACTGAATGCATGGAGGGGAAAGCAGGATTGTGGCGGGCGGCCCCAACTTCCTCGTGCTCATCAGCCCTCTGCAGAAGCTTGCACATAATGCTAACCCATGGTTTAGGTTGTTGAATTTTGGGTTGTAGTGATGTGTGAACACAGCTGCGCTAACAAAGCATGGTTTGTTAACCATGAACAACCCAGAAAGAGAATCCATGGTTTGTTGTTGAGTTGTGAACTTTAGGTTGTTTAAAACATGGGTTGTCATTATGTGTGAACACAGAACTTTGGGTTAATCATGGGTTATTTTGCCAGGCTATAGAGAACAGTAAAAAACAACAACCAGCCATTCTAGATGCCAGTACTACAGTACCGCAAAGGCATTTGGGATATGGGAGCAGGGGGGGAGCAGTCAAAGGAGGAAGGAAACAAACAACTCAGGGACTGAGAAAACGAACCACAGTTTGCTTGATTTTCTGCCAGACAAACCCTGGGTAGGGCAACAAACCATGGGCTATATAAACCATGGGTCAGTGTTATGTGCGAACCAGGCCAATGGATCTGTGAAGGTTGGAAGCAGGGTGTGTCACCAACTTTCACGCAAGCACAGTCTCCCCGGTTTGGTCGTGTGAACACGGGCTGTACCAAATTGTCTCCCATTTCAGCTTTCAGAATGAAATTTACCAAAGGGTCAAATGTTCTTTGATTGTGAGATGATTCACCTTATTTCAGTCCTAACAAAAATGCTGCTGAAAAACAGTAGGTAGTTTCAGCTCAGCCCAACTGATCGCTTTTGAGAGAGAGAGAGAGAGAGAGAGAGAGAGAGAGAGAGACTACATGAAAATCAAGTTGACAATACACTGCACTCCTAAACTTTGCGCTGACAGATGCATTTCAAATGTGAAACAGCCACTCCAGCAAACCTGATTCCAAGAGACTAACTGCTGTCACCCCTTCCATGCATCTGCCATCAAGGTCTTGGGAGGAGGGAGCATCGCTTCATGGGACTCAATCTCCTTTTTATTTTTATTTTTTCAGTTGACCTTGCCCCTTCCACTCCTGTGCAGAGACAAGCCAGACAATATTGCCAGCGAGGGAAGCTTGAAAAGTAAGCTGTCCATCAAATGTCTTTATGGAACTTCAGCATGCTCCTTGCTGACCTCTCCCTTTCTGGCACCATAGTAGTGTTCTTACTTCGGAAAGGCCAAATTGCTCCTCTCTGTCGCCACAAATGCACACACAACCTGCTCAAAACGGAAGTCTGCCCTCAGAAACCTGAATTGTGCAAGCCAGTGTGGTGTAGTGGCAAGAGTGTTGGACTAGGAGCTGGGAGATCCGGGTTCTAGTCCCCACTCGGCCATGGAAGCTCACTGGGTGACTTTGGGCCAGTCACAGACTCTCAGCCCAACCCACCTCACAGGGTTGTTGTTGTGAGGATAAAATGGAGAGGAGGAGGATAATGTAAGCCGCCTTGGGTTCCTTGCAAGGGAAAAAAGGCGGGGTATAAATGCAATAAATAAATAAATAGGACTTTTTCCAGAGAGGGAGCAGCTGTGTTAGTTTGTTTCTGGAAAAACAGCAAAGAGTCTTGTGGCACCTTAAAGACTAACTAATTTATTATGGGAGAAGCTTTAGAGGGCCACAGCTCACTTCATCAGGTGCATGAAGTGATATCCTGAGTTACAAGTACACACACACACGCACACACACACACACGGGGTGAGGGTGGGGGTGGATTGTAAACAGAAGGAAATTGAATGCAGGAAGTAAGGTTTTGTTCCTCAACTGGTCTCCACAGGTCACAGTCTCCCCTCAAGCTGTTCCAACCAAACCACTAAGTTTCATGCTTGTCCCTCTGTGACAAACCCCTACCTCTAATATAGATCCACGGTGCCCCCAAGAGCATCTGGTCAGTTGGCATCCCGCTAAGCAACCTGAATAGTTTTATTTGCCCTCCAAAATGTGATCAAATCCTTAATCCCTTTTCTTGAATAGGCTGACTGCTTCCAACCACCTTGGGCTTTTGAACTGTAAGTTACCGTAGTTAAGAAGGTGGGTCCGGGCACCAGGAACTTTTCTGATTTGAAAATGGCTAGACCACTGACATCAGAAATGGAAGCTATCACGGTATTGGATGGACCAACCATCAGTCTCTGCAAACTCTGCAAATCCCCCAAAAAGTATCCCCTCAGTCCTTAGATAAAAATAGAGCTTTTGCTATATACCATCTAATTGGAAGCCAGATGCCCCCTCTCTCTCAGGCCCTCCTCTGCAATAGACTGGGCATATGCTTTGGGACCCAAAACGCTACTCAAGTAGGTAACATGACTAGGTAAGTTCGACTGACTTTTACATTTTTATTTGGAATTCTGTGTGTGTGTGTGTGTGTGTGTGTGTGTGTGAGAGAGAGAGAGAGAGAGAGAGAGAGAGAGAGAGAGATCCTTGCCTTCCTTGGTTCCCCCCGCCCCCTTATTTATCTTCCCCCCCCCCCAAATAAACTCCTTTTTTATATTTGGACACTTTTAGTGTCCAAATAGAAAGGTATTTAAAAAATCACACTTTTTACTTGTTACTTAGACAGAAGGATAACGGCTCGGAGTGTAATCTGAGAAGGGCCCTATTCAAGTCTCAAGGCCAGCCATGAAGTCACAGAGAACTGTTCTCTCAGCCTCAGCCTCCAACAATCTGCAAAATGGGCATGATGATGTTACTGGCCACTTGGGTGGTTGTAACGATTACAGGGGCCATGTATGTGAAAAAAGTGCTGCCTGAGATATTATGTGCCATTAGACTCATCCAAAGGAATGGGGTACTTTTGAGTCAGCAGGAGATATTTAAACACGGGTTCAGTTCTCTTGTTAAAATCAATGGAATTTAAAAGTGCTCAACTTTGGCTAGATCATACTCAGTTATTGTTTCTTACAGTATCAAGCTGGAGCTTGTCCATAGAAAAGGTGATGGATGCAGCAGAGGCTGGTAGCTCCAATTTCAGTGGGGCGGTGAATCCATTCTGGGTTTCAATCAGAACTGGTCAGAACTCTAAAGGAGCTACCCAAGATGCTTCGCATGTTGAATTTAGAATTCTGACTGGTTCTGACTGAAACCCGGAGCAGATTCACTGCCCCACTGACATCAGAGCCACCAGCTTCCACTGGATGGATGTTTGTCATGTTTCCACGACAATGGAAGAAGCGAATGGAGGAGTACCGGATTTTTTTTTAAGGAATCAGCTTTGCTGCACTTTGGTCCATGCAGGGCTCCACACCAGTAAAAATTGCTTCACAGAACATACTTCTGGGTGGGGTTGGGGGTTGAAGTGAATGTCATCTGACTGGCAGGGGCTGGTCAACCAATAAGAGAGGCTCCCCCCCCCCGGCTCTCCCCCCCCCACTTTCTCTTTTCCCCTGAAGCTCCAGATGCACCTGCATTTCAAGAGCAAGCCTCATTGACCACAATGGGGGTTACTTCTGAGTAGACACATATATGCTTGTGCTGGGAATGACCGGGGGGGGGGGAGAGGAACACAAGGATGGGAAACCAGCCCTCTTTGGATCTCTGTAACAAAGGTGTAAAGTAGTTACTTCCTAAGGCAATAAACCAAACAGAGAATCGGAGCCTTGAGATCGCGCTTTACAGCGTTTAGGGAATTTGTGCTTTAAACTGTGCCATATCAGTTGAGGGGGATCTCTGTAAGTTCTGATGTGGGCATTCAGGGGACAAGCCTCAGTGAGTACAACGGGAGTTATTTCTGAGTAGACACTAACTGGTTTGTGCAGGGGCAGGAAACACACAGGAAAGACCCCATGACAGGGGTCGCAGCGAAAGGCACACCCCTGGGCAGGGCTGGCTTACCCGAGGTCAGCGTGCGGGTTGGGGCACACAGCAGCTATACTGGGGAGAACCCGACTTGAGGAAAAGAATCGGACTTTAAGCAGTCTCTGGAAATCCCTTTTCCCCCCGATAAGTTCCAGGGTGGCTGCTGGATGGCCGCGATGTCACGTATCCCGAAGGACCTCTGCATGCAGCCCACTCAGAGTAAATTGCTCATGCAGGCACCCCCTTAGACAGGCAGGGGTGAGCTGAGCTTTACAGCTGAAATGGCAGGCCTGCATGCTGGCAGGCTGAGCGCTGCCCTGGCCATCAGGCTGACCTTTCTCCCCTGCCCCTCACCTTGCCAATGCTTCAGGCAGGCCAGACCTCCCCAACCTGGTGTCCTCCAGATGTCTTGAACTGCAGCTCCCATCATCCTCAGCCAGCATGGCCAATGGGAGAAAAATGATCCACCCTCCCAGTGTTGCCACTCTATCCAAAACCAGCGGCAAGGGTCGGAGGGGGCAGGGCGGGGGGTGTCTAGATCTGATCAGAGCACAGCACTGGAGCGGGTGGGGGAAACAGGGGGAAAGGGGGAAATGCAAGAACCTGTAGCATGCCTGCATTTCTCCCACTGGGTGGTTCATAGCAGCGTTGTGGGGGAAGGGAGATTGATTTCGACCTGGAAGAGGGTGCAAAGGGGTACCCCACCCCCACCCCCTCCACCCCCCAACCCAGCAGCACTGCTCCAATCAAAATCAGCAGACATACACTTCCCCATGGCTGCTTTTGGGTAAAAAATGGAAACGTCCCGGAATGGAAACGTCCTGCCTTGCCTCTGTTTCAGCCCTCCACATCCCCACAGGAATTGACAGCGGTTGTGTCTCCAAGCAGAGAGCGCCTCTTCCCGCCTGCCTAATTGCCCTTAAATAAAACCTGGCTCCATCCTCACTGCTCAAAAGAAATCGATTCAATTTAATAAAAGGACTGAGTCCTGGTGCACAGGGGGGCGTGGGGGGCGTGTGAGAAACAGACACAATCGGGGAGGGACACATATGATTCAGAGCTCACCCAAGCCCCCGGGGTTAGCAGCTGCATGCCAGCAAATATTGGTGCTTGTCTCAGAGAGGGCAGCCAGGTGGGTCCTGGGGGGGGGGGGGGTCCTCTAGCGAATTAGATAGAAGTGCCAATGCACCACAATTAATGTATCAATTTAAAACCCTAATGTACCAATCCCACAATGAAGAAGTCCTGTCTGCCGTGCGGCTGAATGATTCCTTGTTCTGACCTGGCCTCCTTCCCAACGCGCTCACTGGGTGGAAAAAATGCACCATGTCTCTGCATTGGATACGACTGGAAGGATCACTCAGTCACTCCCAGTGCAGAGATGCAGAGGAGCCTACCCATTGCTTCTCTGTATGAGTTGCTGTGCAGGCCTTGCCTCACTCTCATTAGCCTCCGCTGGGACTGGGAAGTGGGTCATGCTGGATCCTTCAGTCAATCCCCTGTGCTTTCCCGTCTGCTGACTGTTCGGTGGTTTCTCAGCTTTCACACTTTTTTCCTGTTCTAAAAGGCTGAAATGCCTCTCCTAAAGCTTAGTGGTAGGTAGAGCACTAAGAGAAAATATACTGGCATCTTTGGCCCCGCCCCTTTTGCCTTCCACCCTGCCGCCCTGAAATCCCCCCCCCCCCGACCTTCTCCGGAATTGAATTTGGCCCTCAAGCTGAAGCTGGTTCAACCCCTCTGCTATAAAAGGAGAGCCTGTTTTAGGAGGGTGACTTGCCAGGTTCCAAACTTGGAAAGAGCAGCGTAGACCGTTCAGGAGAGGATCCCACACTGCGCAGGATGTGGGAGGGATGTGCTGGGTCTTCCCAGTTCATTTTCCCCTCCACTTCAGCCATGCGGGAGGGAAGGTGCCTAACTGGATTGCAGCACAGGCTTGTGGGAGTGCTTAATGCTTTTCCCGCAGGCCATCTCCCTAATCAAAGATGCTCACATCCCCGAGCTGCTTTTCTCCCTGTGGGAGAACAGATTTCCCTCTCCTTCCTGCAATTGCTGCTCAGATCAAATTCAAAGCATGCAACACACATGCACAGAGCTGCAATAAAGGTTTTTGTTTCTTTTAATGGAGAGGATCGTGTCCACATTTCCCCCAACACTGTCTGGTTTAGGCCACTGATTACTCAAAGGCTCGTTGCTCTCCATGAGGCCCCAGTTGCAGAAGGCAAAAAGGCTGTGCCATAAAATCAGAGTGCCCCCTCCCTCCAATTAGCTCACAGATACCACCCCCTTCATTAATCCTCTGCCAGATCTGGTGTGCACAGTTCTCCTTCCCATGCAGCAACCTCTCCAACGCCCTGATCATTTAGGACTGACCTTCTCTGTACTGCTTTACTTGAGCTGTATCATCTCTAAGCCTGGAGAAACCACAGATAGCAGCACGCCTCAGAGTTTATTCCCCAAGGGATGTTAACACAGACAGGATTTTCCCCCCTCTCTATTGAGTTCTCTGTGCGCCATGTGGAAGAATAGGCTATGGCAGTTGCTATAGAGATACTGGAAAGCTGGAAGTGGTGCAGAGAGAGCTAGAAGTTTAGAAGGAGGCGCGGTTACAGCAGCAATACCATTATTTTTACATGGGCCACACTCGTTCACTTATGGGGATATCAGCATGTTAGCATGTTTCTACACCATCTAGAAATCTGAAATTGGGGACCCACATAGTCCAAGGCATCCTGATTGCAAGGAAAGTCTCAACATTGTGCATTTTTGTACAACGTTCCTTCAAAATGGGGGGCATGAAGCAAACCTCTGAAATGACTTAAATACCTCTTCCACATCACCCCCTAAAAGGTAACAATTGATACAAACAGCCCAAGAGACACATCGTCCCTGTTCAAACATCACGCCAAGCCATGATGGTTAGTGGTTTTGAAGTAACAATGATGGCTTAGCACGATGTCTGAACAGCATTTTTCCGAACCATGGACTAACCATTAGCCATGGACTAACCACGCTCACTAACCATTTGCTGCAACAGGGTTAGCGGCCCTAACCGTGGCGTAGTGTGACATCTGAACAGGCCCCTGTGGTTAACTGAGTGCTACCATAGAGCTCTGCTGCAAGAGCGGCTGAAATCAGCCCAGCCACTCCTGCCAGCACTCTACATCTCCATCATCAAAATTTGCCTAGCGACACATGATGCTGCAGCCGAGAGCCAGCCTCCTTGCTCTCCATCCCCACCCACAATATGGAAATTGGAGAAAAGATGCTTTCGGTCCCACAGTGCTGCTATTGGCACAGTGGCCTTGACCACTTAGCACTCCCAGGCACAAGCACCTGTGTCTGCCATGATAAAGGAAAACATGCCCAGCCACCTGGCAGCTAGCCAAACATCATCCCTGCCTTAAATGGCACCCCACCCCCAAACCTGCACCCCCCCAGCCCCTGTGAAATGGCCGCCTGCGGCTACTGTGACACCAAGCCCCAAAATGGCCGCCTGCAGCAGCTTCTTCAGCTGAGGCCGCTGGGATGCACGACGGCCCATCTGGAGTTCTGTGGGGTTTTGTGGTAACCATGGTGGTTAGTGAGTGGTTAGGCTAACCACTCTGCGGGCCATGGTTACCTGCACATGTAAGCAAGGACTCTTGCAGTGGTTAGCCTAACCACCCTTCCCCAATGTGCGTCTGAACAGGGCCATCAATTTAAGACGGGACTGAAAATGGGGCAGTTACACACTCAAAATTAGGCACATGAAATTTACCTCAAAACAGAAGGCAGCTCTCCAGCAGTGAACAAGCCAGGTCACGCATGGAATGGACCAGAGCTGGCCCTACCATTAGGCAGTGAGGCAAGCACCTCGGGGTGGACGCTAGGGGGCAGCAGCATGTGTGCTTAAGGTATTTCCACACCACCCAAGAAGCAGAAATTTTGCACGCATGCAGCCCATGACACACTGGAACTTGGAAGAGCTGACTGAAAAAGGAAGGCTTGGCCTTTGGTCTGATCCAGTTATGGCTCTTTCCAAGTTCTCTTATATGAGGGCATTTTACATCTTTCCCACGAAACGTGGGGAGAGACTCAAATCAAACTACAAAATGGTGAAGGGGATTACGTAAAGCAGCACGGGCAAAGCAACAAGGAGGCTCTGGATCCGCTATGGAAGCAGTCAGTCTTAAGTTAAAATATGTAAGAAAGAGAGACAGACTAACAACGGAGTAATTTCAAAATATATTTGGCGCTAAACATTTTGGTTTCTGCCCCCATCAGTAGCTATGATGTTAAATGGATACCAAGAGTGGCCACTGTTGGTATCCATTTAACATCACAGCTACTGATGGGGGTGGAAACCGAAATGTTTAGCGCCAAATATATTTTGAAATTACCCTGTGTTAGTCCATCTATCTTCCATACACATGCAGACACACACACGTGTGTGTATATATATATTTCTGATTCACACCTCCTTATCCATATTGATTGTGCTCCGTAGGTAAAAGGTTTTCACTCAAAGCGCTCGGCCAATCCAGCCCGTCTAATTATCAAGCTATCGAGAGCAGTTCTCTCCAGCGAGTGCAGCCACGCTTGGCCCCAGAGGGAAACCTACGATGGAGTGACAGCTAACCCCCTGATGTTGACAACAGCTATTCACCCATCGCCTCGCTTTGACAGCTTCCGCCTTCTTCTCTCCACAGGGAGAGAAATAAAGCATGGGACACGTGTCAGAGGAAGAATGCCACTTCTTCGGCATGCTGTGAGGCACAGTTTGCTCAAGGCTCGCCCCACTATATGAGCTGTTCATGGAGTTTAAGGTGCCTGTTCCAAACCTGCCAGCTCTCCCGCTGTGGGTAGGAGAGATGTCTCATTTTAAGGCTGATAGTAACCCTCTTCTTGCCTTGGCATCCTGGCTTTACCTTTGTCTTGCTCATGTAACAGAGTCTTATCTTAAGATAAGTACTGCTAAACCTGAGCTGCTACATAGCTATGACCTAAGGGTGTTGCAAGACCTTAGCTTGTTTGCAGTGGAGGCTGGTGGCTCTGATGTCAGTGGGGTGATGAAGCTGCTCTGGATTTCAGTCAGAACCAGTCTGAACTCTAATGGAGCTATCCAAGGAAATCCAAGGTTATTTTTAAAACAACAGCAGTGTATTCTTACAGTAAAGTAACAACTCGAACAAGGTAAGTGGGCTCTCCCACACTGGAGGCATTCAAGACGAGGCTGGACAGCCACCTGTCGGGGATGCTCTGACTTGGATTCCTGCATTGAGCAGGGGGTTGGACTCGATGGCCTTGTAGGCCCCTTCCAGCCCTACTACTATACTATTCTATGACCTGCTGACAGTTAAGCAACTGCATAACACTCTTCAACACATTTTAGTGGTGATCAGTTAACTCTACTGCACTTTCATGTATGCTACAAATGGCTCAAAAGCAGGTCAGATGGCTTCTAAATTAGAACGAGCATCTCTTGGATAGCCGTCACCATAAAAGAGGAACCACAAGCGGAAAAGTCAGATTTCTTGATGATGAGTTTGCATCTCTGTACGCAAATTGGAGGTGGGCCGTCATAGTAGCCTGAACATTATTGCTGCCTCATGACCCTCATGTTGTATTGCAAGAATCCCAAGACATCAGAGACAGCTCCTTAAATGCTTCTTTATTCTGGGCCTTCACTAGGCCTTTTCTCAAACTGGAACTCAAGCAAATAATCTCCCTCTGCAATGACTCCTTCCTTTCACTTTCTCTTCCTCCCCGCTTCTTTCCATGCCTCTGCAACAACTCCCAACATGTAATTCACCTGCCACCATACCACACCTCACCAATGCTAATTTGCCCACACACAATTGTCTGCCATCTTTCCAAGGGCCTCTGTCAGTCCTTATGTACTATTGTCTGAAGCTGGAACCAAGTTTGCTGAGCTTGGTAGAGCACCGGCTTTGCATGCAGAAGGCGCCAGATTCAATCCTCAGCGTATCCTGCTAGGGCTGGGAAAGATCCCTGCCTGTCACTCTGGAGAGCCACTTTTAGGCAAGGTGAACAATACTGAGCTAGATGGAGCAATGGAGGATGGCCATGTGTCTTCTTTTGCAGGGGACTGTTCTCGCTTTGAAGGGCTGGGCTGGCCAGTTCCACTTTAAAGAACGATTAAACTGTTTCCCATCCACAGTTAGTGCCTGGGCAGTAGACAGAGCAGCAAGCACACAGGTCATCTGCACTACAGTGAGATGGGCAGTATTTCTATTTAAATTAGATTAATTATTTCTAAATGTGTATCTATATGTATCAATTAGCACACGCACATTTTATGCAAATTGTGGTCCTCTTTTTTTGGTGAGGCAGGGCCTCTTTTTCAGCGATTCATAAGTGGCCACCTCAATAAATGCTCTGACTTTGGTCCGAGGCAGCTTCCTTCATTCCAAGTTAAAATACGCCTGTAGATGACTTTCATGCAGATTTTGTTTTCTGGATCTTTCCATGTGGCAGGGGTTCCCAAAGCTTGCTCCCTGGTGAATTCTGTTTATTGTTCCCCCGATCCCCCATGTCTTGAAACGATAACTGCCAAGCACTTTTAAAGAAAATTATCAAAGCAAGCAGACCATCCACCAGGCAGAATGCTAGACTGGATCAATCAGGGTTGCTAGCCACAAAAAGCAAATTGAGTCGTTAAAGGCAACCAGGCCTGGAACTTATTAGGAAAGCGACTGCAAGCCAGTCCAGAGCTGCTGGTGGCACTTTAGCAGAGATAGTGGGAAGAATCCCCCCTTGTTCTGAAGAAGAAGTTCCTTCACATTCTCAGTAAGTTGTTCCAGCAGTCTCACAAACCTACTGGATTTCCAGTTAATTAATCTTCCTTCTAATTTGATTTGGTGCATTCATTAGTCACAAGACAAAGGACCAGCCACTTTGGAGACTCCCTGAGCAAACACGAGGGTAATAATATTAGAGTCACATCCCATAAGGCAATCATTAGTGAAAAAATAAGGCTTTCGTTGCAGCAGCAAAACGATCCAGCATTCAAGGCCTGGCGGTTCCCTTGTTCCACCAGCCCAGAATTTTACACAGGAAATTAGGGACCTCTTTGACTAGATTTGTCATATATACTGATGCAAACATTATCAAATTATGCACAGGAAAACTGGAATATGAAACACAGGGAATGTTACTCTCACCTCTGGGCAACTTTACATAACCAAAACGGTTGCCCGTGGGGGTTTCTGTTCACTCGCAGAGTGCAATCTACAAATGTTCCCCCCGGTACACATTACACTTTGGTTCCTACTTGGAGCCATGATGACTACAGGGGCTTCCAGAAAGAGGGTTCCTTATGCTAACCGCCAGAAGGCAGCAACTGTGCAGCAATTCTGTCCTTTCCATTTATTTATTTATTACATTTATAGCCCGCCATTTTTCCCCTTTGAGAAACCCAAGACGGTGTACATAATCCTCCTCTCCATTTTATCCTCACAACAACAACCCTGTGAGGTGGGTTGGGCTGACAGTCTGTGACTGTAGTCACTGGCCCAACGTCACCCAGTGAGCTTCCATGGCTGAGTGGGGACTAGAACCCGGATCTCCTGGCTCTCAGTTCAACATTCTCGCCACTACACCACACTGAATCTTTTATCTTTTACGTGTCTTCTGCGATTACAAAAAAGATGGAATACACAGTGGGAAAACACGGGAGGCTCTAGACTCGGGCGCAGCTGGCTTTGACGGGACCCTGGGCAAGGTCATTTCTGAGGAACTGCCCAGTTTTCCTTCCTTCCTTCCCTTCCTCCCCTTCCTCCCTCCTTCATATATTAAAAAAAAAAAAAACCGGGCAGCAGCAGCAGCTACTTTTCTTCTTCCTAGCCCAGCGCGCCATTTTAAAAGCAATGTTTTTTAACCTTACATTTTGAGTAGCAGCAATCTGAACCAATCAGACCCTTTGGGGGGCATGGCCTAGACAGCACAGGAGCAGCCAAGGGGTAGTTTTTATGTCATTCCTGTGCTCCCGTTACCATGTCCCCCAAAGGCAGCATCAGACTGGTTCAGATCGCTGCTACTCAAAACATAAGAAGAAAAGTGTTGCTTTTAAAATGGCACACCGCCAGGCCCTCAGGCTTGCCTGGCTGGGTGTCACGGCCCTTCTGTTTTGCTAGTGCAGGGGCCGGGCTGGGCTAGAGGGAGGGAGCACGTTCAGGAGGTCGTTTGGGGGCCCTCTGGGGCCACACGGTCCAACCTTGGCTGCGCCACTGTCTGGACCCTCCATAAAGTGCTGCGAATGAGACAGGGTGATGGCGCAATACAAGGCTTGTCTGGAAGCCCCCCGCAAGGCACAACTGGGCCTTGGGGGCATGGGGGAGGTTCAACTATTTTCCATATAAAACAGTCAAAGCAAGACCCTAAGTATTTTAGTCAGAACTCCCACTAAGTTCAATGGGACTTACTCCCACGTAAGCGTGCATGTGTTTGGAGCCAGTGTCAACTCCTTGTTTTTGAAGGCCCTTGGGCAAGACGCCCTCAGAGAGTCTACGCTCTCGCCACCACTTGCTCTTCGTCCTCTTCTGTGTCATTGCCTGGCAGGCAGATTGCCAAGGAGCAGCATCTCCTGCTCCTCCTTCTGACCACCACCATTGTCTGGGCCAGACCAAGAGGCAGGTGAACAAGCTGGTTTCGGTGGTGAAGAGGAGGAGCAAGTCCAGTCAGCAGGCCCTGCTGGAGTGTGGGCTCTCAGCAGATGCTCAACCGTGCCTACCCTCGATGCGGCCCTGTTTCGAGGCCAGGGCCCTCCTTCCCTATGTTCCCTCACAATGCAACAGTGTCTGAATAGTAGTTGTTAGCAGTAATAGTGATTCACTAAATTTAAACATCAGGGATGTCAGAAGTGGCATTCTCCTTCTCCTCCAGGTTTCCCCAAGCCTAAGCATGCTGGAAAAAAAACCAACCCACATTTATTTTCAAACATGTTGTTGTTGTTGTTCAGTCGTTCAGTCGTGTCTGACTCTTCGTGACCCCATGGACCATAGCACGCCAGGCCTTCCTGTCCTCCTCTCTCTCCCGGAGCGTACTCAAGTTCATGTTCCTTGCATCGGTGATGCTATCTAGCCATCTCATCCTCTGCCGTCCCCTTCTCATTTTGCCTTCAGTCTTTCCCAGCATCAGGGTCTTTTCCAGAAAGTTTTCTCTTCGCATTAGGTGGCCAAAATAGTTGAGCTTCAGCTTCAGTATCTGTCCTTCCAATGAGCACTCAGGGTTTATTTCCTTTAGGATTGACTGATTGGACCTCCTTGCAGTCCAGGGGACTCGTAAGAGTCTTCTCCAGCACCACAGTTCGAAAGCATCAATTCTTCCGCACTCAGCCTTCCTTATAGTCCAGTTCTCACAGCCATACGTTGCTACTGGGAAAACCATAGCTTTGATTAGACGGACCTTTGTCGGCAAGGTGATGTCTCTGCTTCTTACTATGCTGTCTAGGTTTGCCATAGCATTCCCCCCAAGGAGCAAGCATCTTTTAATTTCATGGCTACAGTCACTGTCTGTGGTGATCTTGGAGCCCAAGAAAATAAAATCTGTCACTGCTTCCGTTTCGTCCCCTTCTCTGTGCCAGGAAGTGATGGGGCCAGATGCCATGATCTTCGTTTTTTCAATGTTGAGTTTGCACTCTCCTCTTTCACCCTCAACAAGAGGCTCTTTAGATCTTCTTCACTTTCTGCCATTAGGGTGGTATCGTCTGCGTATCTGAGGTTGTTGTTGATAATTCTTCCAGCAATCTTAATTCCGACCTGTGATTCATCCAACCCGGCGTTTCTCATGATGTATTCTGCATATAAGTTAAATAAGCAGGGCGACAATATGCAGCCTTGTCATACTCCTATCCCAATTTTGAACCAATCGGTTGTTCCATGTCTGGTTCTTACTGTTGCTTCTTGATCCTCGTACAGGTTTCTCAGGAGACAGGTAAGGTGGTCTGGTACTCCCATCTCTTGAAGAATTTGCCAGAGTTTGTTGTGATCCACACAATCAAAGGCTTTAGCGTAGTCAATGAAGCAGAAATAGACGTTTTTCTGGAATTCTCTTGCTTTCTCCAGGATCCAGCGAATGTTGGCGATTTGATCTCTAGTTCCTCTGCCTCTTTGAAATCCAGCTTGTACTTCCGGTAGTTCTCGGTTCAGATGCTGCTGAAGCCTAGCTTGTAGGATTTTGAGCATAACCTTGCTGGCATGTGAAATGAGCGCAATTGTACGGTAGTTTGAACACTCTTTGACATTGCCCTTTTTTGGAATGTAAACTGACCTTTTCCAGTCTTGTGGCCACTGCTGAGTGTTCCAAATGTGTTGGCATATTGAGTGCAGCACTTTAACAGCATCATCTTTTAGGATTTTAAATAGCTCAGCTGGAACACTGTCTTCTCCACTAGCTTTGTTGTTAGTAATGCTTCCTAAGGCCCACTTGACTTCACTCTCTAGGATGTCCGGCTCAAGTTCAGTGGCCGCACTATCATGGCTATCAGGGACATTAAGATCTTTCCTGTATAGCTCTTCTGTGTATTCTTTCCTTCTTAATCTCATCTGCTTCTGTTAGGTCCTTGCCTTCTTTGTCCTTTTATCATGCCCATCTTTGCACAAAACGTTCCCTTGAGATCTCCGATTTTCTTGAAAAGATCTCTAGTCTTTCCCATTCTATTGTTTTCCTCAATTTCTTTGCATTGTTCATTTAAGAAGGCCTCCTTGTCTCTCCTTGCTATTCTCTGGAACTCTGCATTCAGTTGGATATATCTTCCCCTTTCTCCCTTGCTTTTTGCTTCCCTTCTTTCCTCAGCTACTTGTAAAGCCTCATCAGACAGCCATGTATTGGGTGCCAAATCGGGTCGATTATTTTAATTCATTATGTTCATGTTAATGATATGTGATATGTTCTCTGCTCTGTGTCTGTGCAATAGGATGGAATATAAACTCAGCCACATATACTTACATAGATGTTTAATTATCATGGATGGAGTTCCCAGTTTATATTTTATACTGCTGAATTGGCGAGATGAATGCATTTTTGTAAATCGCTTCTTAGGGTTTGACAATGAGGAAAAAACTATATTCAGCCAAAACCTAAAAGGCACCTGGTCATTTCCAAGGCTTTAAACAAACAAACAAACAAAGGCCCCACAGAATTTTTGCTACAAAAGCTAAGAGCAACTCCTTGGTCTGCCTGCCTACTCTCCTTCTCCCCCTCTCTCAATCTAATTGCTTCGTTAGCGTTATTTGTGAGGTAATTGCAGTTTAATTATCTGCAAAAACAAACATATTTGGAAAGCAATATTCGAGAGGAGTCATTTGGTCTGGAGGAACAATACACCTGCAGGTTGAGTGTGATTCGTTCCTCATTACCGGCTCCCAGGAGCCAGGGCCCTTCCCGCGGTCGTTAAGGCTCGCTTCGTCACAGTCTGCCACGGCGGCTCAAAGACCCGCATGGGGAATTCTCTTCAAGGCCATGCCAGCCGTGGCGAGAAACGGGCGCTTTCTGGCCCCCATCTATTCTCTCTCACTGGATCTGCCTCTCCCATTCCGTGCCTTTTCTCCTCTTCCATCCTTTCCCTTCTTGCACTGCGGTTGCACCTGTTCCAGCTCTCCCAGAATTTCATTTGAAGTCACAAATGAATGCAGGGCTTCAAACGCACCACTGTGGAGTCCCAGCCAGAAGCTGTTCTCAGCAACAGCAGGCCTCAGCTCCAAAACACCCATGCGGGGCTCACAATCCGGCAAGCTTCATGTTGAATCGTTAAGGATGATCATGTATCAGAGAGGATGATTTTAGAACCCCCTTTTACATGCTTCAAGCCAGTGTTCCCCCAATCAAGCGGCCTCCAGATATGTTTGACTACAACACTCATAATTCTCAGCTAGCATGCCCCTTGGAGATCATGGGAGCTGTAGTCAAACACATCTAGAGGGTGCTGCATTGAGGAAGTCTGGCATAAAGCACAGGCAAAGTGGCAGATTCCAAAGGGGAGCCAAGTTAGTCTTTCGGGGGCAGTAAGGAACGAAGTCCGTAATTCCAGCTGGGAGATGCATTGCGAAGTCAGATGTTGGTCCCCCTAATTCTCACCCTCACATTGCGGTTGCATGCCTGGAGGAGCTCACACTTTCTCTAAGGCGAGCAAAAGACATCCTGCAGAAATGCCGCTCTCTTATCATATCACTTTGCACAATCCGGGACTCAGCCCTGGCCTGAAATGCTCAGACCCATCCATCGTAAAGCTAAACAGGACATGCTCATGCATGTGGCATTTCTCACACAGCTGCACATGCCTAGTAGGATGTTGATCACATCTGAGATCCGGCACCCGGCTCGCTTTCCATCAATACTGATGCGCCTTCCAAACTGGTCTGAGTGCAGCAGGCCCATTTCCCTGCCTTTAGCACTTCTGTTCCTCCCCAGCACCCCCTTTCCTCTTCCCTGGAATGTGTCTGGAACAAAGAGAGAAAACCTCCTTTTTTATTTAGGGAAAAAGCCATGAAGAGACACCTCCATCTTGTGGGGATCAACTGCAGGTAGGCCGTGGAGAAGGAGGCCACCTCCTTCCACGGAGACGGTGTGGAAGGGCCCCATTGAACTCCTCATCTCCCAGGCACTGGAGGGTCCCTATTTGCAAAGCAAGGGGCAGCGAGCCCATCATCCAGAAATAGGCTGGTATTTTGGGTGGAGTTGGCCCTGCCCCTTTTGCCTTGGGCCCCACCCTCCACTGGAATGCCACCGCCCCCCAGCTTCCCCAAAATGGAATCCAGCCCTTGGGGATCCCCCCTCCCGCTTCACAACAACCCAGTAGAGTTCTAGCCATTCAGGAGAGAGGCAGTTGCCTGGCTAGTTAGCTAGAGCTTGTGTTCCCTTTCAGGCAGGGGAGGGCGAAGGTCATTCAAAATGACAGGGAAATTAGGTTTGAATTTCAGTGGGAGGAAGCGAGACAAATCCCCCTTGAATTTGCCCAGAGGAAGAGAAGCTGGTAAGATGCATCTTGCTATGCTGACTTCGAGACTAAAGCCCCTGCCTATGTCCCTCTTTGCTTTCCAGCTGCACTACCAGAAGACTAGTAAATATGCAAGTATGATTTAAAAAACAACAACACTGTTGTCTCCAGTACAGGCTCTTTCCAAGGAAACTAACCGTGCAATTCTGTCACAGAACTTTCTATTGCTCACAGAAATTGGGAGTGTGAAACATTTTTTTTTTTTTAAACGGCAGGTACTCTCTTTTAGTGAGCCATACAAGAGAAATAGGAAGAAAAATCCCAGGAGAAACTGCTGCTGAAGAAACTTTGAATTGTTTAGTATGCCTCTATGTAAAAAAAAAAAAGCCAAAAAAGCCACCCCTTTAAAGAAACTTAAAGCACGTTCAGAAAGATACTGAGTGAAAACCATTGTGCTGGGGTGTTTTTAAAAAACATGTTTATCTGTTTTCAAAGGGGTTTCTGTGTGTGTGCTACAGAAAATGCTCTCAGGAGCATTAGGTAGAAAGAGATATCCCTGAACAACCTTGTTCTCCCCTCGTATGGAAATGGTGAGTGTGAGCACACCACCTATCATCACAGGGTATGGCGTGAGACATACACACACAAGAAAAAAATATAATACAGGGAGCTTCCTATGCTCCATTGCCCCTATTTTCCAAGAACATTCTGGATTTTTTGGCCCTTACCCCAAGCCTGCTTTCACTACGCTGGAAGTCCTCCCAATTCAGTCGACCCCTCTGACAAGCGCTTTCAGGGCAGATGCATGTTTTGTGCCCGGAATTGCCAATAAACACAGAATTGCATCTTGATTCTAATGAATGTGCATGCAACTCTGTGCGCATGGATACCAAATGCCAGTGCATTGTTTTCCATCCAGACAGGTAAATAAATGTTGCTCTGTGTGCTTGAACCATTTGGAGGTTTTTGGACATTCTTAAGTTGCTCTTCTATGTGGGAACTACCTTACTTCAGAAGCCAACACAGGACAGGCTGTTGCTGCAGAGTAAATGAAAAGCAGGCACAGATGAGCCTTCAGCGAGCGGTAAGAGGCAGGGGGACAGCAGAAGCTCAAGTTATGCTCCTTGGGGGGAGTTCAGGGGTATCACAAGTAGGGCAGCCAGGTGTCCTCTTTTACAGAGGACAGTTCTGATTCTGAAGGCCTGCCAAAGGACCATCCTCTATTTGAAAGGCTGCCCCATCCAATCCTGATTTAAAGATAAAGAACTCTAAAAACTGTTGTTGCCCATCAACTGTTAGCACCTGAACAGCAGATGGGAATGGGCAGGTGCACAGGTCACCTGGTCACGATCTCTCCCACTATGGTGAGATGTGCTGTATTTATATGTAAATTATAATTATTATTTCAAAATTTGCATCTATACATATAAATTAGCATATGAAACCCTTATGCACATTGCTGTCATCTTTCACCTCTTTTTTTGGTGGAGCCTGTTTCATTTCTGTGCTCAGGCTGTTCTTAAAGGCGCAGGGAACAGGAGCAGGAAAAAAGAGTACTGCATCACTAACCAACCATATTGGGATGGTCAGCTCCAGAAGGTGGTCCTTGCCTCGGGGGATATTACTCGGCTCTGTGGGCTCTCCAGTATGGGGTTCTGCAGGGGACAGTTTTATCTCCCATGTTGTTCAACATCTCTATGAAAGTGTTGAGTGTGGTCATCTGGAGTTTTGGTGTGTGCTGTAGTCAATATGCTGATGACACACACACAGCTCTATTTCTCCTTTGCATCTTCTTCAGGTGAGGCTATGGGTGTGCGAAATGGACTGGATGAGGGCTAATAAGTTGAAACTCAATCCAGACAAGACTGAGATGCTGTTGGTGGGCAGTTCTGGAGAGCAGATGGAGGGTGCTCAACCTGTTCTGGACAGGGTTGCACTCCCCCTCAAGGAGTAGGTTCATAGCTTGGGAGTCCTCCTGGAGCCATCTCTGTCACTTGAGCCTCAGGTAGCCTCAGTGGCACGGAGCGCCTTTTACCAGCTTCGGTTGGTGGCCCAGTATGCCCCTATCTGGACAGGGATAACCTGGCTTCGGTTGTCGATGCTCTGGTAACCTCCAAGTTAGATTACTGCAATGTGCTCTACGTGGGGCTGCTGTTGAAGACATCTCGGAAGCTGCAGCTTGTGCAAAATGCAGCAGCCAGACTGATAATGGGGACCAGAAGGTCTGAACATATAAGACCGATTCTGGCGCACTTGCACTGGCTGCCTGTATGCTTCTAAGCCCAATTCAAAGTGGTGGTTTTGACCTATAAAGCCCTACGCAGCTCGGGACCACAATACCTGACAGAACGCTTCTCCCAGCATGAACTGACCCATACACTACACTCTGCATCTCAGGCCCTCCTCCAGGACCCTCCTCCAAGGGAGGCTCAGAGGGCAGCAACAAGGGAGAGGACCTATTGGGTGGTGGCTCCCCATTTATGGAATAATCTCCCTGACAAAGCCCATCTGGCACTAACGTTGTCATCTTTTCGGTGCCAGGTTAAAACTGCCCTCTTCTCTCAGGCATTTGGCAGCATATAATGAGTCTCTTGATTGTCCCTGGCTGATTGTTTTAAATTGTTTTAGATATATGTTGTTGTTGTTGTTGTGTGTGTTATGTGTTTTATGTCATTATGTGAATGGTTTTTATATTTTATATAATGTATTTTAATGGTTTTTAATTTTTGTGAACTGCCCAGAGATCTTTGGCTATGGGGCGGTCTAGAAATTAATCAATGAATGGGCAACCAGGCCCATGCTTTATCCAGCTAGGTGCAGAATTGGAATAAGGGTTGCCAAGGGCTTTGCAAGTCCCTTTTCTATACATTTAACTGTAGTTTGATGCACAGCACCAATGCTTATCTCCACACTGTGAACAGCTTCTCCTGCTGATATCTGTACATCAAGTTGATGTTAATGGCACAAGACCAGTCAAGGCCTGTCCCTTTCTGGTCAGTTGGCAACCCTAATAGCAATGCTCTACGATGTCACCTTGTTTTCAATGATTTATTCCAGCTGCTTTGTAGCAGCTCAGGAGCGTGACCCTTTTGGCCTCTCTGCCAGAGGAAAAGATAAGGTGATAACGGATTGGCTCCCCCTTTAGCAGGTGATGCTGTGTGAACAAAGCAGCGATTATGGGCCTCTTAAGCTGGCAAGGGAGCTCACTGGAAAGGCGCATTATTGATTGCCTGCGCTCATACATGGGAAAGAGCAAGCTCTCAGTGGGAGGAGTCGGATTCATCCCAGGCAAGGCCAAAGAAGTGAAAGATGGAGCATGGTGGCATGGCCGCATTTGTTCCACGGACAGCTTCCTTGGGCCAACATGCACACTTTGGATGTGGGAGTGAGTAGACTAGGATTGCCAACTCACCCAAGGAAAACTGGGCTGGGCTGGCCTGCTCCTGTGCATTTCATTGGGACTTGATCAGGAGGTGAAGCTTTTTACAGCTGGGAGGTAAACAATATCACCTGCCAATGTTTGCTCCTCAAGCTGGAGCAGGGGTGATAAAGAAGTTGGCCACCTGAGTTGGCAGCCCTGCCTCTGCCTTTAACAGCAGCCTCACGGAGATGCTTAAGCTGGTGACACTTTTGCCACCACATTATCTCCATGCCAGGAAAAGCTTCAGCTGCTTTATTTCTGCACATGTCAGGCTGATGCTAAAAGCGCAGGAGCAGGGGGAAAAGGTTGGCAGTGCCCACTGGAACTTGGTGCCTAGTGGATCATGCAGCAGACCTAGGCGAAAAGCTCATCTCTGTGATGGACTCACTGTGTGTCTCTCAGGTTCCCCCCTTCTGTAAAGGGGAATCAACAGTGGCTTACTTCACAGGCTTGTTATGAGGGTGAATCAGAGCTGAAACCTGTTTTCACTGGCCCAAGATGTAGAAATCAAGCTAATGAACCTTTTCCTGGGTTGGATCGGAGTGCGTGCGAAGAATATGTTAAAAGCAAAGGAGCAGGATTTGAAGGCTAAAAACTGAGAGTGGGGCACTAATGTACCCCATATCCACAGCACAGGAAGAATCTGACTCAGTCAAGTCCCAAATAGTTAGGGTTGCTGACTGACCAGCCAATTTAGTGTGGTGTGCAGAAATCAGCATGGAAATAAACACAATCACCCGCTAATAATCTGGAGATGAAGCTGCAACTAAAGCTACAATGGCCTCTTGATAAGTTGGCAGCCCTATGGATCATCGAAGTGGAATAATGTAAAGCCAACCCTTTGTCCACAAAATCAAGACCAAATCTGCATAATTAATTTTGATAACAGATTCTAGAGAGGGGTCCCAATTCCAGCCATAGTATTTTGGACGGCTCATGGGATTCAATTCTCCTGCTACACACTCCACGCCCTCATTCATAACATTTGCAAGGGAGCTGCCAAATTCCCAGCTAATATTTGCACATTTGGGAACGGCGCTCTCAGCGTGAAGAGCACCTGGCATGCCGTCTCCCCCACTGAGTTATTGCCCCAGCTGATCCCCTCTTTAATTGATTTTGCGCAAACGTGACTAGCCTGGCAAGGCAGCGGCAGGCTTGAATCAATTACCCACCCAATAAAATCATGTCACTTTCATTAGTGCTTCCCCCAGCTGCCAAGATGCAGCCAAGACATCTGAAGGAGGCAGAAGACAAGCACAACAAATCAGTCGATTCATTGTCAGAGGGGATCAGCCGTGGAAGGGGGACCTAGATCTCTCATGGGCATCTTTGCTCTTGGGGCCCACCCAACCACCTGTTACCATGCCCCATTGAGCTGTGCCCCTTATTCCAAACTTTGGCATTGGTGGCCCTTCTTCAAAGGCATAGGCAGTCTAAGTGCTTTTCTACATGAGGCATTTATCGTGCGCTCATCATTCCCTCCTCACAGTGGGTCACAGGTTCTTTAGATGACAATGTGACCCTCCAGTTTCACTTCTGTGTCTAATCAGTACTTTCAGCAAGTTTTTTAGAGCAGGGGAAATGTGGCATTTAATTGTGAAAGTGAATGGAATCGCAATTTCGTTTTGTGCATTTGCGGTATTCCGCTATAACGTGGAGCCACCTAGGGGTTACATAGGGGAAAAGTAGGAAAGGAAACGCTCTTCGTGTATTGCTCAGAGCTCAATGCTGTGATGAAACCAAAAGTAGATACAGCAGATTAACAGCCTCGTATCGAAAAGCTCCAACTCCCACAGAATATATGGCAATAATGATGCCGAATTGGTAAGCGCAGCTAATGCTTCTGGACTTAGAATGAGGGTCATCTAGTAGCAGCCCAGGAGCTGAGTCAGGCTCCCTATCGAACCCACACCCAAGCCTCCAATTCTAAGCCCCCCACCTCATAATGCACTTCACTCCCTTTCTCTCACACTAACCAAGAACTGTGCAAAGGGCTCCCTAAAACAGCCTTCCCCTACCTGGAGCCCACCTCCAGACATGTAGGACTACAACTCCCATCACCCCCAGGCCAGTTACCTATGGTGTCTCCGCCCACCAAAGCCCAAGCAAAAGGCTGCATAACCTCCTATCCATCAAACAGGAGGAACCTGGGAACTACAGACCAGTCAATCTGACATCTATCCCTGGGAAAATTCTGGCGCACATCATAAAGCAATCCATCTGGAAGCACCAGGAAGAGAAAGTAGCTGACCAGGTTCAAAACCTTCTTGACCAAACATGCACGAACCAGGAGGAGAAGGAGGTGGTCAGGCATCCCTTAGGCCCTAATTATTATTTTTATTAATTAATTACATTTATATCCTGCCTTTTCCCCTCTTGCAAGGAACCCAAGGTGGAGTACATAATCCTCCTCCTCTCCATTTTATCCTCACAACAACCCTGTGAGGTAGGTTATGGTGAGAGTCAGTGACTGGCCCAAAGTCACCCAGTGAGCTTCATGGCGAAGTGGGGACTAGAACCCAGTTCTCCGGACTCCCAGTCCAACACTCTAACCACTACACCACACTGGCTCTCCCAAGCCATAGCAGATGTGTTGCATTTAGCATGGTGGGTCAAAAGCTAGGCAGGCTTGGGTTAGAAGAAAAAGGGTGACTCGGGGCATTTCCTAGCAGCACTTGGTTCTCTGGGTGAAGGAACGGAACTTGCTTTGAAATGGACTTCACTGAGATTTGGCTTTTGAACTGATTTGAAATGCCATTGCTCTACTACTGGCCACCCAATCAAGGAGAAGGCGAGGATGAAACTTTTGAAAAGCAAATAGCCAATGTTTCAAGGAAGCATGATGTAGTAGTAATGGGGGACTTCAATTTCCCCGATATTTGTTGGGAGGCAAATTCTGCAAAACATGGCCCCTCCAAGAAATGCCTGACTTGTGTGGCAGATAACTTCCTCCTACAGAAAGCAGAGGAAGGAACTAGAGGACTGGCTCTCCTTGACTTGATCCTAAGCAACAGAGATGACTTAGTGGGTAAAGTAGCAGTTACAGGAACTCTGGGGGAAAGCGAACATGTTATACTTGAGTTCTTGGCTCTAAGGGAAGCAAAAGCTGAGTGTAGTCAAACGCGGATCCTGGATTTTAGGAAAGCTGATTTTAATAAACTCAGAACAATGATCAGTAAGGTCCCATGGCAAGTGACTCTAATGAGAAAAGGAGTCCAAGATGAGTGGGAGCTTTTAAAAAAGGAAATTCTCAAGGCACAATTACAAACAATTCCAAGAAGAAGAAAAGGTGGAAGACAGCAGAAGAAGCCAATGTGGCTTCACAAACAGCTTAGAGATGACCTGAAAACAAAAAAGGACACATATAGGAAGTGGAAGGAAGGCCGAAGTACAAAGGAAGAGTACAGGCAGGTAGCACAGAATTGCAGGGATGGCGTCAGGAAGGCTAAAGGTGAGAATGAGCTGAGGTTAGCAAGGGATACTAAAAGCAACAAAAAGGCTTTCTTCAGCTACGTGCATAGTAAAAAGCAGAGGAAAGAAATGGTTGTTCAGCTATTAAATAAGGATGGCAAAATGGCAACAGATGACAAAGAAAAGGCAGAGGTGCTCAATTCCTACTTTGGCTCAGTCTTCTCCCAAAAGAGAGTCTGTGACCCCCACCCCCACCCCAGCAAAGGCAAGGTACAGGCTGAAGGGGCAGGATTGCAGCTTGAGATCAACAGGCATATGGTCAAGGAACACCTAATTACTTTGAATGAGTTCAAATCTCCAGGGCCAGATGAACTGCATCCTAGAGTCATAAAGGAACTGGCAGAAGAACTCTCAGAACCGCTGTCTATTCTCTTTGAGAAATCCTGGAGGACGGGTGAAGTGCCAGATGACTGGAGGAGGGCTAATGTTGTCCCTATCTTCAAAAAGGGCAAAAAGGAGGAACCTGGGAACTACAGACCAGTCAGTCTGACATCAATCCCTGGGAAAATTCTGGAGCAGATCATAAAGCAATCCATCTGTAAGCACCTTGAAAACAATGCAGTGATTACTTGAAGACAACAGGGATTTGTCAAGAACAAATCCTGCCAGATGAATCTGATCTCATTTTTTGATCAGGTAACCTCCCTTGTGGACTGTGGGAATGCTGTGGACATCATATACCTTGACTTCAGCAAAGCTTTCGACAAAGTGCCCCATGATATCCTGATGAGCAAACTAGCTAAAAGTGGGCTAGATTAAGCAACTCCCAGGTGGATCCACAGTTGGCTGCAGAACTGGACTCAAGGAGTGCTTATCAATGGGATTTTCTCAAACTGGGGAGAGGTAACAAGCGGGGTACCATAGGGCTCAGTCCTGGGCCCAGTGCTCTTCAATATTTTTATGACTTGGAGGAGGAGGTGCAGGGAATGCTGATAAAATTTGCAGATGACACCAAATTGGGCGGGATAGCTAATACTTCGGAAGACAGAAACAAAATTCAAAGGGATCTTGATAGACTGGACGCTGGGCAGAAAACAACAGAATGACATTTAATAGGGATAAATGCCAAGTTCTGCACCTAGGAAAAAGAAAACATATGTACAGTTACAAGATGGGGGATACGTGGCTCAACAACACTACAAGCGAGAAGGATCTTGGAATTGTTGTCAATCATGAGCTGAATATGAGCCAACAATGTGATGTGGCTGCAAAAAAGGCCAGTGCTATTTTGGGCTGCATTCATAGAAGCATAGCTTCCAAATCCTGGGAAGTACTAGTTCCCCTCTACTCAGCACTGGTTAGGCCTCATCTGGAGTACTGTGTCCAGTTCTGGGCACCCCACCTTAAGAAGGATGCAGACAAGCTAGAGAGGGTTCAGAGGAAGGCAACAAAGATGATCAGGGAACTGGAAACAAAGCCCTGTGAAGAGAGACTGAAAGAACTGGGCATGTTTAGCCTTGAAAAGAGAAGACTGGGTGGAGATAGGATAGTGCCCTTCAAGTACCCGAAAAGTTGTCACAGAGAGGAAGGCCAGGATCTCTTCGATCATGCCAGAGTGCAGGACACGGAATAATGGGCTGAAGTGACAGGAAGCCGGATTCCGGCTGAACATCAGGATAAACTTCCTGACTATTAGAGCAATACGACAGTGGAACCAATTCCCTAGGGAGGTGGTGGGCTCTCCCACAGTGGAGGCATTCAAGATAAGGTGGACAGCCACCTGTTGGGGATGCTCTGACTTGGATTCCTGCATTGTGCAGGGGGTTGGACTTGATGGCCTTGTAGGCCCCTTCCAACCCTACTATTCTATGATCTATGATTCTATGCTCTGGAAAGTTGTGGAATAAGGATCAAGAAGGAGGAGTACTTCTGAGTACATGCAGAGTGCCTTTATTTTATTTTTTATTTAGCCACCACCTATCCTCCCAGCAGCTGGAATCAGTCCTCCATGCCAGGCGGTGTGATGCCCACCCAGGCTTCGAGACCCACTTTCTTATCTGTAAAAGAAGACTAAATAATGGTCTACCTTAGAGGAGCGTTGTGAGTATGAAAGTAATGATGCTTGTAATTTTGCACTATTATATGCTGAGACATGTCAACAATGGAGAATGGAGAACACTACCACATAAGTAGAATCAGATATAATTATACTGGGCTTTTTTTTTTAAGAATTGATTTGACCAGAAACTCTCCTGAAGTTTGTCTCCATTTAACAAGCATCTATTTCCCACATTTTGAAAAGCAAACCTTCAAAGCTGACAAGCAAAGCGGCTTCTGATGCTAATTTCGGGTTTGAAGCACCACCAGTCCTTGCTCCAATCATTACACCTTGCTACCAGTTTGAAGATAACGGACTTCAGGGATCAATTGAGACCGCAGACTCCCTGAGGTTTCTCCTGCCTGTTGGCTGTTTCTATTGCACCCTAATTGGCTTGGGCTGGGCTTGTTTCTCCTGCTCACCTTTCCCCCCCTCTTTAATACAAATCTTCCTCATGATCAGCTGGAAAGAAGGTGATTGAATTTCCCACTAACACCTGCCTACGGGAGGCTAAACGGATCAAGATGAAGAGGAGGCGGCTGGGCCATTTGCGAAAGGAGCTGTTGGGTGCTGGATCTTTTGTTCCGATTAGGCTGTGATTGAATTAAGTGGCAGCCTGTGTCTCTGCTTGTCTAGGCATTTACGCCCTGCTTGGCATTAGGGAAACTTTGAGCCGGTTTGCAGCTCACGTCTTCGCCCGGCCAGTGTGCATTGATACAGAAAGGACCCTCAGCACCAGCTCTTCCCAGGGTGTGCCCCAGTGTCTCCCAATTAACAATGCAATCGCATGCATGTTTAAACAGAAGCACCCCCTTGAGTTCGAAGGGACTTGCTCCCTGATACGCGAGGACAGGATTGCAGCCTAAATCAGCTAGAATGTTAATGGGTGGGGGTCCCATCATGACAGGGGCCACTGATGCAGCCTTGTCCTCCATGAATTTGCCTAGTCCCTCTTAAAGGCCCCCACGTTGGGGGCCATTGCTACATCTTGGGGCAACCTGAATCAGCTGCCATAGTTTAGTGGAAGAGCAGCTCCTTGGCAGGCAGGGGGTCCCAGGTGCAGCCCCCTGGCCCCTTCTCCAGGTCAGACTGGGAGAGCCCCCCACCTGGGGATGCTCCAGGCAGCGCAGAGCAGGGGTGGGCAACATGCGGCCCCTGGAGATGATTGGACTGCGGCTCCCATCAGCAGTTGTCAGCACAGCCAATGGTAATGGGGGCCGGTGGCTGTGATGTCAGGGGGGCCGTGACTCTGCTCTGGGTTTCAGTCAGAACCCTAAAGGAGCTCTCCAAGGTGTCCTGTAGAGCTCTGACTGGATCCACCGCCCCGCTGACATAAGGGCCACCACTGGCCAATAGTGAGGGATCGTGGGAGTTGCAGAGCCGCAACATCTGGAGGGCCACATCTTGCCCCCCCCAGCTTTGGTGGAGCAATGGACTGGCTCGGTACCAGGCCGTTCCTATGTTTACTAAGCCTGCAGGCCAAATCTGGCCCTCCGGGGTTCCCAACGTGGCCTGCCCCTCCCTCTGGGTTTTGCACAGCCCCCCGCCCCTGTCCGAAAAGGCTGAGATGCCTCCCCAAAGGCCGCGTCACTGGCGGCAAGAGCTTGAAGCTACACTCAGCTGGCGTTTCGGCCTGCCCCACCACTGGGTTGCGGCCCCCTGAGAGCTTCCCCGAGCTGAATCAGCCCTGGGGCAGAAAGAGGTTCAACACCCCCTGCCTCCCCTGTGCGACTCAGTCTCTGCCCTTTCACACCACTCAGCTCTTGGTATAAACTGGCAAGTTGTTGGACACCTGTGTTTCCTGGGTAGCTCTTTAACCCAAAGGACAAACCACCTTGTGGCTTTTCCATCAGTGGAGGACTCTGGCTATTTGCACGGAATGAGTGAAGGCACCCTGTAGCCTTTAAGCAATGTGTAATGGGGGGGGAGGAGCGCTTTGGAAATTATTATCCGTATGAGAATTGCGGTATCAGAAACACGTCTCTATTTCCACCTGCAAATGGTTGGAAGGTTTGCAACTTCTGCTACCACAAGGGGAGGGATGTGTGGAACCCCCCCACCCCACCCCGTCAAACCCTCATCTACCTCTCCTTCCCTTTCTCTGATCTACACACCTGTCCCTAGATCTCTAGACATACTGGGGTGGGGGGGATTCCCAGCCATTTGTTGCAGGTTCTCCAGCAGCGCTCCACATACAAGACAGCGCCTGCTCAGTTTCACCACTAAGTGCAGGCGTACGGGTGGTACAAGAGTATTTCCCTCATGGTAGCCAGCTAGCCAGGAAGCAACTTGGTCTGGCCAGCTATTGTGCTTCTGTGCAGAAACCAGCAGGCGAATCTTTTCACAACATGGAGATGAACAGTTAACACTTGCTAACAGCTGCTGATTCTGTTGCTGTTAAAGACATAGGAGCAGGGACCAATAAAAAGTTGGCAACCCTGAACTATAAGCTTCAACTTTTTCAAAACTTTGTTCATCGCTCTCAGAATGTTGCCACTAGCACAGGAGCAACGTTTCACGCCGCACGTCGTTAAACTATGGAATTCACTACAGCAAGAAGTACTGATGGCCCCCAATTTGGATGGCTTTAAAGGGGTATTAGAGAAATTCATGGAGGATAAACCTATCCGTGGCTACGAGTCCTGATGGCTATAGGCTACCTTCAGTAGGCCGCATGCCTATGTATGCCAGTTGCCGGGGGCGGGGCTGTTGCACTCGTGCCCTGCTTGTGGGTTCCTTCCTGGTCGACAGCTGGTCAGCCACTGTGTGAACAGAATGCTGGACGAGATGGACCCTGGGTCTGATCCCACGTGGCTCTTCTCGTTCTTAACTCTGAAGAAAAGAGGTGCTGCAGCTTAGACCTGAGTAAGAACCCTATGCCCTGCTCTGGAAGGACACCTGGCTCCCTTAATTCTACACGAGGGGGACCAGACTCCATCAGTTTGTTGGTGAAACAGACACTCTGCTGATGCCCAGGGAGACTTTATTTCCTAGCTGTTCCTTTAAAAGTGGGGCATGGCTACAGATGGGGAGGAGGAGTGAAGCTAGGAGACCAACATCACCTGCAATGCTTTTTTCTTCTTGCACCACACTGATCCAGTCCTGCTTTTACAAAGTTCAGTTCAGTGAGTTGAACTTAAGTCCCATTGAAATCAAGGGATCACGACAGTCATTGGTTCAGTTAAATTCTGTTGATTGCAATGAGAATGAAATTCAACCAACTTAGTCAGACTCCAACCCAGTTTCTTCCATTCTCACAAGCACAATCCCAGCTATCTGTAATAACATTACAGGACTTGCTCTGTGGTCAATCACACTTTTCAGAATATGATCATCTCTGTCATTTATCCAGTCACCAAACCGGTGGCCCTCTTTTTTCCTGCTATGCACAATCTACAGACTGATCAAGGAGAATCAGTACTGGTCCCCCCACCCACCACCCGCTGCGTTCAATTCTCTTTTCAGTTCAGTTTGAATTATATGTTTTGTTTCCCGTTGCCTCCTGCAATCCACACTCTGGAATTTGGGGCGGGGGGGTCACAGCTGTTACACCCCTTACGCCACACAGTAATTATACTTTCCAATCTGTTGCTATGCAATATAAAATCATTTTCTGCCATCTGTCCATGTCCACTTCTTCACAGTAAATGAGAATGAAAAAAGATAAACCTGCTTGTCTCAGCTCCTGAGCACAGAGTTCCGTTCTATCCGCCCCAAACGGTGGCTTTCTTTCAGCCAGGACTTATTTTCAGACCTCAATCCTGGATAATATATCATATATTATGTTTACTATGAAAAATAATACTTCATCATCATGTAGTGCTTTCAGGCATTTAAAGCATTTTGCAACTATTTTCTTGTTGCAATCCTTACAACAGCCCTGTGAGGCAGGGTGGTATTATTGCACAGGAGGGGCTGAAGCCAAGAGAGAGGGTTTTCCTAAGGCAGCCTAGTGAGTTTGTGGCAGAGGCGAGATGTGAATTGGGAACATCTTGAGCCATAGCTTACGTTCCACTGAAGTCAATGGGAAATCAATCTTAGCCATATATAAAAAGGCAGCTTTGAACATTCTGTATCTTTAGCACCGCTAATAAACAGAAGCCAGGATGGGGCAATTTAGACTCTTAGGATGCAATCCTATAGAAATTAAATAAATAAAAATCCTATGCATGTTTAGACAGAGAAAAACCCTACAACTCCCAGCAAGAATGCTGGGAGGTGGAGGACATTTCTGTCTGAACATGCATAGGATCGTACCCTTAATGGCCACCTCAGTGGTGTCCCAAATGCCACCCATTCATTTCCCCCGATATAAGTGTATGGCTGCCATTCATTTCCGGGTGGGGGGTAACTTTCACCCAAGGAGGCTATGAGGATAAAACCTCCCTACAACCCTCGCTGGCCTGACCCTCATTACTTATCCTGCAGAATGACATAATGTTGGCAGCAGCACAAGCCCTCCCACCGCATAAAGCAGGAGGGTACACATGCACAGCCCCACCCCCTTGCCACTGCCGCGTCTCCCTCCCTCCCCCTGCCCACCCCTTTGCCGCCACTGGGAGCGCTAATAGCATGGTGCACAGTCCAAGAGGAGTGCATCAGATGGCCTCTGTGCCCCAAGTGTGCAGAAGAGGGCATTTCAGTCAGTGCACCAGCTTTTCTCACAACCCTGCATGAGAAGTTGCATCAGCCAAAATTCCCTCTCCTATTCAACCATGAAATCCTCTCTTCTTTCTATTGGGCCACCCAAATAAATAGAACAGCACCCAAAATAAATGGATGGCATCTTCAGGCTTGGGACTGCGCCTTCCCTGGCCAAGCCTTGGGGAGGCCAATCATACACACACACTCTCTCTCACACACACACACCCTGCAGCCATGCCAAGGAAGGTACGGTATCGCCCACATCTGAAAAACTGCGCAGGCGAAGAGATAGGGCCCCTCCAGCACCCCCAGGGCCTCTGCACTTCAGGGCTAGGTGTGGCTACAACCAGAGGAGAGGGACACTTCCACTGCCATTGACCTCGGGAAGGCCACCCTCAAGGCCTCTAGGGCATCCTGGCACTTCACATGGGGCAGGGTGAGAGGTGAAGCTGAGGCATGGCTTCCGGCCTGCCAAGTAGGCACACCCAGGCTGAATTATCCATTTGGCACAATCGGTACAGTGCCTAGGGCTTACGGAACTCCCGAGAGCCTATGAAAAGGTTTGGGGCCTGCCAGATTTAATAAGCAAAGCAGGACAAGGATCCAGTATGGAAATGGTTGCATGAACCAGTCCAAGCACCTTGTCAACGTCCGCGAGCTGAGCCAACTGAAACTCATCCAACAAAACTGGACGAGGCCGTGCTCTGGGTATCTCGCCTGATTCACCGGCTATAACACTGGCGTCTGAGTCTGGGCAGATGCAAGAGATTTTGTCTTGAACGTGCCTTGCAAACGTATCACAGTGGGCCTCTGATGGGTCCACAGCCCCCTTAGGGCAGCCTATAATAAGCCCCGGACAATCCTAAAAAGCTCTGCTAGGCAGCATATAGAGGATTCAGAGGCAGAGAGACGGTGTTTCTCTGCTGCCTTCATTCCTCTGGAATGTACTTGAGCACAGGCACACGCCAATGTTTGATTGCATCCATCAGTTTTCTTCCATTTACACTCAAGCCGTCTTCTGCTTTGTTTCATCACTCTCAGGCTCCGGTGTATACCATGGAACTGTATGAGCTCTACTCTGGAGTGGGCGCTCAGGAGCAATCCTGTCAACTGCCTGGGTCACTTCCGCATTCCACAGATCAACCAGGGTTTTGACACGAGAGACAGCCATATCACCCGAGGGGCCCAGCCCAGACCTCTGGAAACCATCCCGATCCATTAGCCTCTGGGGGCAGGTCATTTTAATAGGTCCCCGACCCTTGCAGAGGGGAAAAGCTGCCGTCAGTCTAAACCTCAGCAGGAAGTGAACTGACCGTGACAAAGGGACTGATTCAATTCAATTCAATTAAAGCAAATTATTATTTGATTTAGCAGTTTACTCATACATGTATAGTATGTCTTAGCTAAATGTAAACTAAACATTAACTTTGCTGCTCTTTTTGTTAGCAAACTTATAGATTACATCTTCTCATTTCATTTTTTGCAGAAGTTCAGTCTCAAATGAGAGTCGTGCAAGTGAAGATAGTCACTTCTGTCCTATGATTGACCTAAGACAGTTGTTTATGTGTTTCAGCTTTGAGAAGGAGCGCTCCCCATCACCACTTGTTCCAAAAATGGCGAGCTACATTCGAAAAGCAACGTTGACATTTGGAAAAATTGTCACCAACTTGTCCGTTATTTGTGCAATGATCATTTCTACCACAGATTTCCTGTCTGCATAGATACATGATAACAATAGAAATTCATCTGTGAATGCACGTTAAAGATGTGATGGATAGGTGTCTGTTAATGACTTTGCTCTAGATACCACTTTATCACTGGACACAGACCAATCCACAAGAAACGGAAACCTTTCATTGAGTGTGGCATATGCTGCTTGCTGTCTGCCCATCTCAGTGTTAGGTTTATCCATAATCCTTCAGGATAGAAGGAATCTGTGCAGAATTTGTCACTAGCACTCAAATCCGTGTCAGCAGTATCCATGCTGTATGTTCATTAAAAAACAAACAAACAGGTTCTCAGTCCTTTGCATTGTGTAGTCCCTTTGCAGTTGGATGATGTGAGTTCTCTGGAGTAGCATTCTCATTGGCTAATGGCAAAGGAAGGCTTTCAGAGCTTAGCCTTGCCAAATTTCGTTAGGGTGCAATCCTATCGACTGCGGGGTGACTAGGAGCCCCTGAACTCAGAAGCATCCGATCATCCAATGTAGGGTGGGAGGAGCATCTTTGCCTCCCTGTCCTCCTGCTCTGCAGTTTTGCTAGACGGGCTTTTTAGCCCGTCTAGCAACAGCGCTTCAGAGGACAAGGGAAGGAGGCTGCCAGAGGCTCAGGATAACTTGTATCCTGGACTCTCTAGTCTCCCCCCCCCCTTGCCCACTGAAACGCCCCCTTTCCCCCCTGTCTGTGTTCAAGTTTCTGACCTTGGAGAGGCAGCTGGCACAGTTCTCTCTGCACCTGCTTCGATGGGCGGGAGCAGGGGTTGGATTGACAACTCCCCTTTCCAAGGTTGGAGTGCTGCCCTCCAACCTCAGAAGGTTTTTACGAGCAATCCTTTGGTCCCTGGGAGGCTCTCTTAAGGATGGATGTAGTTGTATGTCTTGTCTTAATTGGTCAGAGTTCCAAACCTTTTGAAAATGGATAGGGAAAAAACAGGTAAACTACCTGGCAATTCCCACCCCTCCTGGAGACAAGGGACAGGACCTCTCTGGGCCACTGTAGCAACTTTTCTAATTAGCTCTGCTATGTAACAGCAATTGGTGGCAACAGCACAGGTCAGCAGGACAGAAAAATCCTGGTATATTTAAATGAAAATATATAAATGTGGGGGAGTGCCAAGGGACTCTGGACTATTGATATTTTGGAAGCTAGAATCTTCCCAGGGCTGTGACCCGCTAGTCCATGGTAACACACACACACCACCACAATGAAATATTTATCCATCTATCTTGTGGGTCTACGTCTATGAGAGTGCTTAGGGTCTAGCCCTGAAATCTAGCCCTGGGCACACCTCCCGGCATTCAATGAGAAGATGCACCAGACACCTCTAAGACAGTCAGACTCATCCTCTTATATAGCAATGGGGAGACAACAGGCAGGTCTCAAGCTTGGCTGCCTGGCCAGCACTGAGTGAAGGAGTGGCACTGGCCAAGCCAGCAGCTTCCAACCTGGGGTGAGGACGTTTGCAAAAATGGCTGAATAAAGCAGACTGAATACAGAAAGTGAAGGACTTGGCAAACTTTCCCAAGTCATAAACAGTTCCCCAGCTACGCGGCAAGTATAAAACCAAGCAAATCAGGCCAGGCATCTAACAGAATGAAACCACTACCACTACTAAACATAATAAACCTGCACGTCTTTTATATACAACAAACCCAGGCTAAATGGAAACTTATTTGGCTCCACCTGCCTGCCAGGCAACATTTCCCACCCCCACCCCAGCTTGTGACCCCTGTTTGCACCCAATCCTCTCTGATGCACCCAGTGCTCTGCACCCTGGGTGACCCTTGCTATTGCACCATCTGGCCGCTTTAAAAATTCCAAGAACAGATTAACCCTACGCTTGCGCCTTTATGTGATGTGATCCCCTGCCATCGCCATTCCAACAAAGGAGAGAGGCACAAAGTGGCAAAACAAGGCTGGGGGAGCTTTTTCAGCACAGATCAACTGAGGAGTGGACAGGGCTTGGTTTTTACCCCTATCGCAGAGAGCTTTCAACCTCTCCACCCAACGTGATGTGATGGGGATTAAAATGGTGCTCTGGGACAGAGGGAGAGGTGTGGTCCAATGAGAGGGCCAAGAGATAGACTGAGGAGTCTTGCAGGCCCAGTTACACCTGCAGTCCGGAGACCCACCCACACACCCCCGCTGTAAAAACCCAGATGCAACCCATGCACCAATACTTGATCTCAACAACTTGGCCACTGATTACTTTTGATGGTGCGGTATTTGAGGCCCATGTACTGGAAGAGAAGAAGAGAACTTGGCTTACTATTGTCTTGCCTTCTAGTCCATGTCTCTGAGCCTCATCAGAAGCTGGTTGTAGCAACAGAGGTCTCAGCTTCAGCCAAAATTACAAGCACCAATGACTAACTGAAATAACTGCAGTTGAAATCACTGTTGAGTTTATGGCAGGAGGGCTCCACTCAGAAAATGCAGGTGAACCCTTTGGGCACAAGGGGCAGCACCCAAGGGTGCCATTCTGCGAACTCAAACAGTGCTAGTGGAGTACTTCCGAATCTGCCTGCTGAGCAAGCGGTTGCCCATTATGCTTGCACAGCCAGATGTGCAAGCGGTTGCACAACGGGGTTGCACACGAGGTTGCACAAGTCTAATGCATAACCGCTTGCACAACAGCACATGCGCAAACATAACTTTGATTGGGTTCTCCTCTTGCGCATAGGTTAGAACCTTGTGCAATGTCATTTGTGCTGGCAGAATGACACAGTTGGAAACTGACCAAGGCAAGGGTTATGTCCTCTGATAATAACTGGCCAAATTACTCACTGACCGGATATTTACAGCCAGAGGAAACAGGGGGTGTTGGCAATAACTATTTCCAATCACTACCCCCATTTTTTTTTTTTTACATTTAATGGCTTTTTATCAATGATTTCAAGTTTGCAAAAATTAAAGCAAATGAAACAATAGATACATCCAAAATAACCAGAAGATAAAAGCACAATTCAAAGTCAGGGAGTTTAAACTATTTGAGAGAGAGAGAAAAGGTTAACATTTTAGGCCTCCTTAAGAGTGTTCTACCCTTGAACACGACCTAGAAATAATTTAAAATAAAATAAAGATAACTGTAAATGTAAATGCCTGGGTGAATGTAAAAATAAAGGTTTTCCCTGGCTTCTAAACGGCAAAGAAGTTGGCACCAAGCATACCACCCTGGGGTGGGCATTCCATAGCTGAGTGCCACTACTGGAAAAGCCCTCTTGTTGCATTAAGCCTCACTTCTGATGGAGATGGTATTTCCAAAAGGACATCAGCCAATGACCCTGGCATGCAGGCAGACTGGCATTTTGCACTATAGAACACCCGCAGTAGAGTATTTTGTTTTGGGCTACTTAACATCACCTTTAGCAATGACTTGAACAGAGCTATCACTCCATAGCCCATTTAGTTTCATTCAGTGTGCATTAGAGCGCACTGAACATCAGTCTAATGCACTGCAGACCATTGTGTGGTTATTTTTTTAAGCAACAGCAGGGGGAGCTGTTGCTTTATTTTCTTTGCTATACCAAGTAGGGATGGTGGAGAATTCTGCCACGGATCTCGGTGAGGCCAAATGCCAGTGCATTTGGGCCCCCGAAACCCGTGGCGGAATGAAGCCCTGTGCCCCCCCACCCCGCGAAAGGCGTGCGAAACGGAGCACTCACCTGCTGCCATTTGCGCTGCTCTGCGAATGGCGGCCGCATCTGCAGTCGCCATTCGCTTCACCATTTTAGCCGTGATAGCCGCGGAGTCACCGGGGAGCAGAGCCGGCTGTCGAGGATTTCAGAGGGAGGGATGGAGTGCCTCCCTCCCACCGCGGATGTACGAAACGAAACAGGTGAGTTGTTTCGTACATCCTCAATACCAAGGACAAAGCTAACAAACAGCATCCTGATATCCCACAGATGGTTGATCAATGGGAGGTCAGCGCAGGTGCACTTTGTGCTTCATCAATACAAGGAAGACACAAGTGATCTCACAAGGCATCCTTGGAGTTTCCAAATATCCAACAGTTTCTAGCAAGGTAATCTCTAATCTTTTTAAAAACGAAAATGAAAATGAAAAACAGAATACACAGGGATAGTTAGAGAAAACAGTATCTTGACAGTCAGGCTGAGGGAAGAAGAGAAAAACTACATGGCTTAACTCTCCTCCTCCAACACATCTGGAGCTGGGAACCAGAGCCGGAAAGCGAGGCCAAGGGAGGAGGGGGCCAACAGGGAGGTCCTCCCTGCTCTTCCTTTCATCTTGGCTTGCGCTCACCCCCACCCCCACCCCCACCCCGTCTCCTCCTGCTTGATACCTTTAAACACACAAAGGCATGAAAAATAAATGTTACTGGAAAGAGACAGCAGTAGAGGGCTGGAAAGCAATTAGCAGGCAGAGAAGCATAATTAGTGCTCAGAATGTGAGCGGCAGCAAAGAAATAAAGTAGCATTCGGATGCAATCAGGGTCGTGCCTGAATTACAAACCGTTAACTGAATTGCTAATTACGCTCAAGGAGTGAATCACATCTTATTAAGGGCCCAACACGAGCCTCACTTAACTTGCTGTTCTGCCAGCAGGATGGCAAAGAGAAGGCATGGCAGAGGGCTGGCAAAATGTCATGGATAATGTGGGTGAAGAGTTCCATGGGGTGACACTGGCAAGGGCTGGAGAGACTTAGGGCCAAAGCTTGGGCTGGCTCATTTGAGTCCATGGCTGGGTTCACACAAACACGACAAGCCAGAATACGGGTTGAGCGTGGGTGGTGGCTGAACCATGGGTTGTCTTTGAATTGTGGGTTGTTCTGTTGTGTGAACCCAGCAGTCCTAACAAACCATGGTTTGTTAACCATGTACAGCCCACAAACAGAACCTCTGGTATGTTGTTAGTTTGTAAACTATGGGTTGTTCATGGTTAACAAACCATGGTTTGTTAGCACAGCTGTGTTGAACAACCCACACTCAACCCATACTTTGGTGTGTCGTGTTGTGTGAACCAGGTAGCTGTAAGAAACTCAGGCCTTCTTCCCCCCTGAGCTTGCTTCTCCGACCCCTACTTCACTGACTGCCCTTTCACCAGGCCTTGTGATTTCCCACAGCCCTGCCAGCTTCCCCTTCCTTCACAGCATCCTCTCCAGAGATCACCATTCCGTGACAAATCCTCTTCTCATTCCGCAGGTGGATACATGCAAACATTCTGTGGCAGTCGAGTAATGGACACAGAATGAAGGTCATACACTTGAACACCAACACCACCCCACCCAGTATGCCGAGTGTGGACTGAAAGGGAGGGAGCACACTGATGGTGAGTACTATAACAGCCATGTTCAAAAGCACATCAGCTGAATGCATGGGGGGCAATGCTTGAATTATGGGGGGGGGAGGACAGGGGCCAAAGTCTCCTATCTTTCATGATGACCCCCATTAGCTACCGTTTGTGGAAGGTTATAAAAGGAAAGATAATGATTTGGCTAAAATCTGTGGGGTGGGGAGTCAGGGGGAGGCTTGTGAATTTCATTAGCGGTTCTCCTACCTTTCCCCTTATAATCTGAGCAGTACTGGAGGTGGGACAGGATCACACCTTCTCTCTCTGCCCCCATCTGTTGCATCTTCAGCAGAAGGTCTGATCCTGAACAAAGCGCGCTGCGGTAAGGATGTGAGGCAGGCAGTGGAGGCTGGTGGCTCCGATGTCAGTGGGGCTGTGATTCTGCTCTGGGTTTCAGCCAGAACCACTCGGAACTCTAAAGGAGCTCTCCAAGGTACAGAGCAGAACTCCTTTAGAGTTCGGACTGCTTCTGACTGAAACCCAGAGCAGATTCACCGCCTCACTGACCTTGGAGCCACCAGCCTCCACTGCGGCCTGCCTTAGCAGTTTGTCACAGACTGTAAACTTACGGACAGGGGATGCATTATTTCCCAATCTACAGCACCTAGAACACTTTTAATTGTTATAATTTCCACTATCATCATTCAAGCAGCGCAAGACACCTGCAGCCTCTGTTGAGCAACCAAAGAAAAAAGCCCCCAAAGGCATCTTGCTGCTGAGAAGCAGACACGACTGGAACTACTCCTCTTAGCCAGCTGGCCCCACCACGCTCCGGGGAGAAAGGGGTCCTTTGGCGCTTTGCACGAAGCGAGAGCCACTGCACCTGCACTGGCCGAAGAAGAAGCCCTTCCCGCCCCCGCAAGAAGTGCAGTTCATTCCTCCGGCTTGCACAGCGGATGGGCTTAGTGTGCAGGCAGTCCTGCCAAAAACTCCTCAAAAGTACAGCAGTCCACAAGCAGAGCTGTCAATAAAAGCCCAGAAGGATAATTGAACTAATAAGCAGAACTGTTTCTTCCCAAACTTCTGTTGCCGCATTGAGCCTCAGCATCTCACCTCTCCCTCTAACATCTCCATTCCAAGGTCAACAAGGGCACTGGCAACAGGGTCCATCAAAGGAGAGAGCAAGAAAGAGAGACAGACAGACAGACGGGCAGATGGGCAGACAAGCAGAGCAAGCATCTTGTGGGCATAAGCAAGTCTGTTGCCTGTTAGTTATGTGCATCCCCTTTCTCTCACCAAGCCCGGGCATGTGTTTTCCAGGGAACAAAGCCAGCAGTTGGGCTACTTAATGCTCAGATGCTTCCCAATGCAGCGCTGTGACCTCTGAACATCCCAGCGCACTTTTCTCCAAAGCTCAAGAAAGGCGGAGTTCTTCAAGTGCCCACGCTCAGAGAGAAAGCGTGCTGTGCCTTAGAGGTCTGCGGAAAAGTTGGCCTGGCCCCATCAACAAGCAGCTTCACCAGCTCTCAAGCGCTGTAGCTAACAAGAGGGTCACAGAGGGTGTTATAGGCAGAAGATCTGTGAAGAAGACAGAGGGAAGAGCTGCAAGACCCAGCCTTGGCGGGGAGGATCTCTTTCAGCCCCAGGTCTGAGTTCATTTTCGGAGAAGGACTTGGACTGGACAGCCCTTCAAATAGAGGACTGTCCTCTGTAAAAGAGGATACCTGGCCACCCATCCTGCCCTAACCTACATTGTAATTATCTGTTTATATTTAAATAGAAAAAGGTGACAAAGCACCAACATCATATACAGTCAGGGCCAGAAATATCGGAACAAGGATAATTGTTTTGGCACTTGGCCTCTGTATACCACCACATTGAAGTTGAAAGGAAACACACCCCGATGGGAGCGAAGTCAGGACTTTCAGCTGTAATTCAAGGGGTTTGACAAAAGTGGGGCACTAACCATTCAGGAAGGACAGCCAGTGGCATACACATGCCCCCATCCTTGGTGGCTCATAAGTAATGGAACAAACCAACATCATTTCAAACTTAAGGATCGCCTTTAATACCTGGATGAAAATCCTTTGCAGTCAATGACTGCCTGAAGTCTGGAGCCCATGGACATGACCAAATGCTGAGTTTCCTCCCTTGAGATGCTTTGCCAGGCCTTTACTGCAGCTGCCTTCAGCTGCTGCTTGTTTGCGGGTCTTTCTGCCTTCAGTCTTGTCTTCAGTAAGTGAAAAGCATGCTCTATTCGGTTGAAATAAGGTGACTGACCTGGCCACTGAAAAACATCCTACTTCTTTGCCTTGAGAAACTCTTGGGTAGCTTTTGCTGTATAGAATCATAGAATAGTAGGGTTGGAAGGGGCCTACAAGGCCATCGAGTCCAACCCCCTGCTCAATGCAGGAATCCAAGTCAGAGATCCCTGACAGATGGCTGTCCAGCCTCGTCTTGAATGCCTCCAGTGTGGGACAGCCCACTACCTCCCTAGGTCATTGGTTCCATTGTCGTATTGCTCTAACAGTCAGGACGTTTCTCCTGATGTTCAGCCGGAATCTGGCTTCCTGTCATTTGAGCCCATTATTCCGTGTCCTGCACTCTGGCATGATCGAGAAGAGATCCTGGCCTTCCTCTCTGTGACAACCTTTCACGTACTTGAAGAGTGCTATCTATCTCCCCTCAGTCTTCTCTTCTCAAGGCTCAATATGCCCAATTCTTTCAGTCTCTCTTCATAGGGCTTTGTTTCCAGTCCCCTGATCATCCTCGTTGCCCTCCTCTGAACCCTCTCCAGCTTCTCTGCATCCTTCTTGAAGTGTGGCGCCCAGAACTGGACACAGTACTCCAGATGAGGCCTAACCAGTGCTGAGTAGAGGGGAACTACTACTTCCCAGGTTTTAGAAGCTGTACTTCTATTAATGCAGCCCAAAATAGCATTTGCCTTTTTTGCAGCCACATCACATTGTTGGCTCATATTCAGCTTGTGATCAATAACAATTCCAAGATCCTTCTCGCGTGTAGTGTTGTTGAGCCACGTATCCCCCATCTTGTAACTGTGCATTTGGTTTCTTTTTCCTAGGTGCAGAACTTGGCATTTATCCCTATTAAATGTCATTCTGCTGTTTTCTGTCCAGCGCTCCAGTGATTACTCGAAGCCAACAAATCCATGTTGGCTTCGAGTAATCACTGCATTGTTTTCAAGGTGCTTACAGATGGATTGCTTTATCATCTGCTCCAAAATTTTCCCAGGGATTGATGTCAAACTGACTGGTCATTATCCATCTGCAATATGAAGCAGAGTCCTATCAGTCTGGCAGCATTCGGCTGAATCTGGGCAGAAAGTATAGCCCTATACAGTTCAGAATTCATCCTGCTGCTTTTATCAGCGGTCAGGTCATCAATAAACAACAGTGACCAGTTCCATTGGCAGCCATACATGCCCATGCCATAACACCACCTCCACCATGTTTGACAGATGATGTGATCTGCTTTGGATCATGAGCTGTTCCTTTCCTTCTCCATACTTTTCTCTTCCCATCATTCTGGTACAAGTTAATCTTGGTTTCATCAGTCCAAAGAATCTCATTCCAGAACTGGGCAGGCTTTCCTAGGTGTTTGCTGGCAAAGGCTAATCTGGCCTGTCTGTTCTTGAGCGTTACCAGTGGTTTGCACCTTGTTGTGAAGCCTCTGTATTTACATTCATAAAGCCGTCTCTTGACTGCAGATGTTGACAATGACATGCCTACCTCCGCAAGAGCGTTCTTGACCTGGCTAGATGTTGTGAAAGGGTTCCTCTTCACCATGAGCAGAATTCTGCAGTCATCCACTTTAGTTGTCTTCCGCGGTCTTCCAGGCCTTTTACTGTTGCTGAGCTTGCCAGTTAATTCCTTCTTTTTCAGGATGTTCCAAACTGTTGTACTGGCCACTCCCACTGTTTTTGCTATCTCTCTGACGGGTTTATTTTGTTTCCTCAGCCCAATGATGGCCTCCTTCACTCTCACGGACACCTCTTTGGACCTCATGTTGGCAGTCCCAGGGAACATCTACCAAATGCAAATGTAACACTCAGAACCACCCCCAGGCTCTTTCTCTGCTGGATTGGTCACGGGGTACCCAGGAAACAGGCCATACCTGGCCATGCAGCTTCTTGTCAGCCATTTGTTCCATTACTTATGAGCCACCAAGGACGGGGGTTTGTGTATGCCACTGGCTGTACTTCCTGAATGGTTAGTGCCTCACTTTTGTCAAACACCTTGAATTACAGCTGGAAGTCCTGACTTCGCTCCCACCTGGGTGTGTTTCCTTTCAACTTCAATGTGGTGGCGTACAGAGGCCAACTGCCAAAACAGTTCTCCTTGTTCCAATATTTCTGGCCCTAACTGAATAGACACACCGCCTGGTCTCGCAGTTAGAACTCTTACACCCACATTTTGTTCTAGCTGGGATTTCCAAACCATCTTCAAATGCAGCCACATGGTCAATGCATTACAGCAGCCTTTCCCAACCTGGGGCCCTCCAGATGTGTTGGACTACAATTCCCATAATCCTCAACCATTACAGCAATCCAAATGGGATGTTACCAAAGTATGAATCACTGCAGCCCGATAATCGACAAGCAGATAGGGTCACAGCTGGTATGCCAGCTGAAGCTGGTAAAAGGTGCTCAGCGCCCGCCACAGAGGCCAGTTAAGCCTTGACAAGGCTGGATCCAAAAGCACCCCCAAGCTACACTCCTGTTCTTTCAGGGGGAGTGCAACCCCTCCAGAACAGGTGGAATCCTACTCATCCAGGCCAAGGAACTATCCACTAACAATGCCTCTGAGTTGTCTGGATTGATCCTCAGTTTATTAGGTCTTATCCAGTCCATTACCATGGCCAGGCAGCAGTCCAGCACCCCCACAACCACACCTGGCTCCAAAGAAAAAGAGAAGAAGAGCTGCGTGTTGACAGCATATTGACTACAAGGCACTGCACAACCCCGGATCCCCCTCACTCAGCGGTTTCATGTACGAGTTGAACAACATGGGGGATAAGATGGAAATTTGCAGGACCCCAAAGAATAGATGCCAGGGGGTTGCAGGATCTGCATGAGTTACTGCTCTAGGCTTGCTGGCAGGTAGTCAGTGACACAGAAATCAGCAAAGACATGAGGACTGGGTTCCTCTGCATATGGCTATGGGTCTGCTGTCTCTGATTCAAAGCACACAGATCCAACTCTCACCCAGCAACGAGACACAGCAGAATACGGCAGAATGAATTGCCCACCAGGGCAGCACCCACTGAGAGCCAGGACCCAAACAATCAGGTTTCTTGGTTCAGCTGTCAGTCCACCAGGGCCAAAGCTGCATCACAAAGCCCAGGGCAGGAAGAAGTCAAGTTCCTTAAATGTTAGGAGGCCCAGAAGCAGATGACACCATCCAAGGAAGGATGTCAGATTTTAAAGGCAGCCATGCATGGGAAGAGGACAGGCATCTAAGCTGACTGTGCACTCTCCAGCGAGCCAGGTTGCTCAGACTGAAGGAATGCTGAGGCTTTGCAGCCTCCACTGGTAGCCTGTGATGGGAAAATCTCCTGCCATAGACGCTGGCAGGCAGAGTACCCCAGCCTTCCTCAATGGGGTGCCCCCCAGATGTGTTGGGCTGCAATTCCCAACATTCCTAGCCAGTCCAACACTTCTGGGGGGCACCCGGTTGAGGAAGGCTGGGGTAAGCAGCGCGAGGCTGCATGGACCAAGAGCAGAAGGCAGCTTCCTGTGTTCCTTCAGCTCCAAAGTGGGAGCTGTGCCTTTTGGAGCGAAAGCAGGAAGCAGTCCAGTCCCAGCCGCCCAGGGGTGTGAAGGCGGCAGCGTGATCACCCATCTCTCTAGCAACCGCATCTCTTTGCTTCCACTCCCAGCATCACTGTGGCACATTGCACAGCTCAGGGGCATGTTGACAGCAGCGCCATAAAGGTGCAGCCGCCTCTCTCAGGCCAACACAACGGTACGTGTCCTGGGCTCGGCGCTCAGAAAAGCCGCTGCAAGACACTGCTGCACGGGGATAATGAGCAGCCGGCGTACTTTGCCGCTGCCTTGTGGCCTTTTCAACAGGAACTGGAACCCACAACCCTCCAACTGTTAATTATCTCTCTAATTAGCAGGATTCATCTCCTTCTGACAATCCGGGCAAATGTTTTCCTAGTGAACCTTGGAACACGGCCTCTGCCAGCAGCAGCTCCCTTTCCCCTCCACCCCACCCCGGCGCATGTTCTCCACTGGAGCAGAAGCGCAGCAGTGCGGCGCACACAAGAGGCACCTGATTTGTATTCCCTGACAGGCGCGCCTCAGTTGCTTTGTTCCTCTGACAAGATCTAGTTCACATCCTGGCCTGGCTCAGCTTCAAGATGGCTGACGGAGCATGAAGGTTTTTTTGTTCCTGGTGGTGGATGCCGATATTAGTACCGGCTCCTGCAGTTGTGCCTTTCGCGGAGTCTTGATCGTGGACATTAGCAGCTTCACCTAGGGAAGGTGGATAGTACAGGTGATTCTCCATCCTAGACACTTGAATAAGGGCAAAGCGATAGAACCACAGCCACCCACAGCACACACTTGCGTTTTTCCCTGCCCTTTGAGTCTCTGGTCAAAGAGGTCTAGCAAAATCTTGATCTCCGGTCAAATGGGTTTACCTGGATCTTGATATCTGCTCAAACAGGTCTAGCAGGATCTTGACCAAGTGAAATAGGTTTTTCAGGATCTTGATCTGTAGTGACACAGGTTTTGCAGGGGTTTAGTGCTTTAAAAAACCTGCAGTATCTGTGTCTGATGACCAGAGCCACTACATCAGGTTGTGTGTATGGAAGGAGGGGGATGGGAGCAAGGCTATGCAATGGTTCTCCTGTCATTCCACTGTCATTCAAGCTCTGAAAAGATACTGCCTGCACACAGCCTAAGTATCAGAGCTGCAGCGCAGGGCTCATGCTGTGGCACCAGAGAGCGCATCTTGTTCTGCATCCCAATCCAGGCTCCTCTTGGTTCCTGCTTAGGTTTTTTTGCTTTGTGTTTTTGGTCGCTGGAACACAGAGAAAAGAAAGAGCCTTTAGGCCCCTTTGAGGACAGCTTCTGCTGCTGCTTTTGTCTGGTGCGCACAGCAGATCCGGGGCCCAGTCACTGGGTGAAGGCAGTTGTCATGGCGTGTGCACAAAGGCACCTGGCAGCATGGTGGCCGCGATTAATCAGATTAGTGTGGCCGGGGGGGGGGGGGCGGTGTCACTCCCCGCAGGATCACACTTAGCCACTAATACATGAAGAGCAGATCCCGCGGGGAGGATTAATTATTCATATTTTAGCAAATTCAGACGTGTCGTATTTAAAGGTCTAACAAGTTGTACCAGTCCCCAGAGCAATGTTCATCTCCACAGTTTCTTTCTTTATTCCCCACCACCGCCCGGTTTCAAAAGTGTTTCATCCTCACTTTTACTTTTATTGTCACCTTCTGCTTTAAAAAAGGTGGCGGGAGGGAAGCTCTTTTTCATTGCATTGCTATGCTATGGATAGGACTGTGGATAGGCTGAGCATTTTTTGGTTTCTTTTAAAGTCAAATGAGTGTTCCTGAGTAATCCCAAACTCTGCACCAAGAACCGCAACCTGCAAATTAAACACGTATACAGATATGTGCACAATAATGCATCTAATGGGTTCTGCTAGACACGGAGGGAAGCAAGGTGTGCGGGGGGGAGGGGGGCAAGGCACTGATGCTCCCCCCACTCAGCAATGTAAAAGGCCCCCACACACACACTTTTGGAATGTCATCTGCCGTTGTCTATCTTCGTAGCCTCAAGGGCTAGATACTTGCTTTTACAAAAAATGAAAGCTGAGATCCTCGCAATTCTGGCAATTTCTGCACCTATCACTAAACTCCACGCTTGCACATAATCTTGGCATGCGCCCAGTCCTTGGCATGTGCCAGGGAATGGGGCACTGGAGGGCACCGTTAGTTGTCAAAGGCCATTTGTCAGATGGGGTAAACCCAGCACTAAATTCAGTGCCTGGTGTAGATTCCTCTGGAACTCACTTTCCGTTCCTTAAAAAAAAAAAAGCAGAGAGCAAAGGAGTATTTTGCCCCTGCAAGCTATTCTTTGTGGGGACTGAAAGGGAAGCAAAGACATAAAAACAGTCCTTCCCTACTTCATTGGCCTGCAATTTCCAGCTCCTTCCCACCAATGAGCACCTCAGACCCTCTCTTCACTGAAGCGGCCCTGAGAGGGAGAGATTTGACCTGAGCAGGGGCAAGGTGTCAAGGGGGCAGCCCACTTCCCCAGTTCCCCTCCTTCTCTCCTCTCCTCCACAGTCACCTGAGGGCTGGGGACCGGGCGTCTGGCCTGCCTTCAACCCCCAACGCAACTGCATGGCTCCTTGCGTTATGTTGGCTGATGGAAGCAACAAGAGTAACCAGCACAATGACCACACACACCCTTGTTCTTATCTGCACTTTGGGAAGGAAGAAGGAGCAAGGGAGACAGGGGGAGGCAAACATCGGGCCCTGTACCTGCACCTGCCCTTCCCCCACCCCCCACCAGTGGGAGTTGAGAGGGGAAGTAGGGCCATTCCACAAACCCTACTGGGAGCATTTCTGCACAAGGCTTTTATTGCACACTTGTGATTGGTCACTCACAGAAGTTTGTAGGTCCTTTGCACGACAACATCAACCTCCAGGGTGTCTCCTGTGCTTTCTGACCTTTATCGTGCTTTTTAAAAGATCGGAGATAACCCAATAAGGAACATTAATCTAATATATTGGCTGTGTGTAATTGCACAGTTCTGCTATAACCACAGAGCCATCTAGGGGCTGTAAAAAGAAACATACAGAACTTGCCAAGAAAGGAATTGAATCCCCGCTTCAAAGCATGTGTCTGCCCATGTAAAGGAGCCAATCTTAAATCCTGCAAAGAATCTAGAAGCAGAAGCCCTGGTAAGAATGTGGGATTTTACCCTTGTGTAAAAAAAAAGCTCTGGAAGTCTACTTAATTTTTTTCCCTTGTCCCTCCCCATCCTTCTTTCCTTGTGCGTTGTCTTTTTTAGACTATAAGCCTTCAGGCAGGGACTGTCTTGTTTACTGATGGACTGTAGACCACTCCAGAAGGCTTTTTTGGCTTAGGAGCAGCATAAAAATACTTTGAATAAATAAAAGATAAACTTGTCCATTGCCCTCAGCTCCAGGTCTGTTCCTTGTCACAGCCTGCCCCAACCTGGTGCCCTCCAGATGTGTTAGACTGCAACTCCCATCTTTCTCAGCCAGCATGGCCATGGGCCACCCTACCCCCACCTGATGCCTTCCAGATGCCTTCAAGTCCCATCAGCCATTGCCAGCATGGTCCTTGATCAGGAATGCTGGGAGTTGCAGTCCAACACATCTGGTGGGAGCTTGGTTGGAGAAGGCTGCCTAGCACACAGAAGTGTGCACACAGGAAGCTGCCATGTACTGAGTCGGACCCTGGGTCCATCTAACCCTGCGTTGTTGACACTGACTGGCAGCGGCTCTCCAGGCAGAAGTCTCAGGCAGAAGTTTTTCCAGCCCTACCTGGAGATGCCGGGGATCAAACCCGGGGCCTTCTGCATGCGGAGCGAGGGCTCTACCACTGAGCTACGGCCCCGGCACAACCAGAACTGGATCTGGACCTTGGGAAGGGAACACAGGCTGTTTTCTCTTACGCACCCGCACACAATTTTCCAGGGAGGGTGGGGGCCTCTGTCCTCTGTGCAGGCCCCCTTCTGCCCCCCCTCACCCGGGCCAGCCCTCCCATGAGGAGGGGCGAAGACCCCACCTCAGGCGGCAGAGCCGGAGGAGCGGCAAGAGGCACTGCTCCCCGGGCCGCCCTCGGCCCCTCCGGTGGGAGCGCCGCCCGCCCCAGCAGCTGCTCTCCAGTCGGGGCATTTGCCACAGCAAGAGACCCGCCCGTGGGACCGCCCGGAGCAGCCGCCGGCTTGCCCTCCGCTTCGCTCTGGGGAGATCCTCGGGGCAGAGCAGGAGGGCCAGCCGCTCCCCGCCCGCGGCCCTGGGCTCGCGACGCGAATCTCCTCCGCGCTTCTGCCAGCCCCGCGGCAATCCGGGGAGCTGGCGCGGCGGCGGGGCCGGCGTGAGGAGGCAAGCGGAGGGGGCGCGAGGGGCTGCGGGGAGGGGCGGGCGGCACGTGCGCTCTGGCCCTTCAGGCGGCGGGAGAGCTTGCGCCGGGCCCGCGCCCCCCCGTGCCAGCGTTTGCGCAGGACCTGGCCCCCTTGACTCACAGCTGGCGCGGGGGTAGCAGATCGACCTTGCAAACCCCGACCCCAGGGGTCCTTCCAAGAACTGCCGCCTATCTACTTTTTGCCTTCAAAACCTGACAGTAGGAGCATCTTTGTGGCTTTGATCTCCACCAACTTTTGGGAGGGTCCCAAATTGACAGCACACATTAGACTCAGACTACAAGGGCATCCCCGACCCCCCCCCCACCCTCGCAGTCCACCACTTTCCCTTGGGAACGTGGGTTTTTGTTGCTCAGGGACCAGGACCAGGGCAGGAATGCGGGTGGGTTGCTGCGGGTGGGTTGCCTTCTCCCTGTCTGCGTCAGGGCTCCTATGCCTTCGGAGAGGCCTTGGCAAGCAGAAATTCAACAGGCCAGGAAATGCTGCACCTTTTTGAAGTTCTGCTTATCATGAGCAGCGTTTATTACCACAGGAGCCCTAGTACAGAGAAAATAGATGCAACTCTACTCCCCACACCCCAGTGAAGGGTGCCTGAGGACAACTCAGGGAGGGCCTTTTCTGTGGTGGCCCCCACTCTGTGGAACTCCCTCCCTAGGGAACTCTGCCATGCCCCCTCTTTAATAGGCTTCCGCCATGCATTAAAAACGTGGTTGTTCAGGCAGGCATTTGGGGTGGGTTAGGGTATTTTAGAAAATGTTTTTTTTGTAGAATATTATTGTTTTAAATTGTTTTATTATATGCTTTGTACATCACCCAGAGTGGCTGGGTGACCAGCCAGATGGGCAATTAATAAATTTAATTAAATAAATAAATAACTCCCTCCCATATTTTGGCTGTAGGAACAAAGGCAGGCAGGATGGCTGGGGAGAGTGCTGGTCTCTCGCTGTCCTTCACACATGTGTTTGGCCTTGGTTCTCAGTGAGTTCTTGGACACATCCATGTTTAATGCAAGCCTGGCCGACTCCCTCTGCACTTCCACTCCCTTGCACTCAGGGACCACTGCCTTGTTTAGAGCAGAGCTTAGGAGTCGAACCTCGCACTCTCCAGCTGGAGGATAAGCCAAAAGTGATGTATCTTCAGACACTGGGAGCGGTGAGACGAGGCAGCCCTTAAAGCCGCTCTCCAGCACCTGAAAGACAGACCCCTACCTTTTGTGATGTTATAAAAGCCTCAGAGGGGGCGCATAATTTAGCCCCCGCCCACCTCTTTCCAAGGCCCCCCATGACGGTTGCCCTGTCTGTCTGTGTCCATGATGTGCACATGATGCAAGCAGCATTGTGGGTCTCCTGCTTACTCAACCTGTCTCTCCAAACTAGGGGTGGGGAACCTCAGGCCCAGGGGCCAAATCCAGCCCTCCTGGGATCCCAATCCTGGGGTTCCCCAGATGGCCACACCCCCTTCCCCTAGTCCCACCCCCTTTCCCCCAACTGCTGATTGTCTAGCGGTTTCCCAGCATTTGTGCAGTTTGTTCCCCATTCTGAAAGGCTGAAATGTATCCTCTCCTAAGGCTTCATTCCTGGCAGGAAGAGCTTTAAGCTAAAATGGGGCGGGGGGGTAGTATTTTTGTCCCTGCCCTTTTTGCCTTTGGTGCCATCCACCACCGGAGAGTTTTTCCGAAATGCAATTTGCCCCTGGGACCAAAAGAGGGTCCACACCCCCGCTCCAGACCCCTCTTTGGAGCTGGCCCCATTGGCCCCCTTGCCTTCTGCGGCAGACAGCCCTCGCAGCTACCGCCCTAGTTTCCACAACCATGGTGGCTGAATAACCCAACAACAGCCTGTGAGTTATTTCTGGGTTGCTGCCCACCCCAAACAAGCCACGTTGCCTAGGTTGGGATGACACGGCAAACCCTACTGGTGTGGAAAATTAGGGGAATCTGGCCGGCACGCCCATGGCTGCAACAAACCACAGTGGTTTGTTTCCGCCACCATGATTGTGCGAACCGGGTCATTATTTTAGAAGGCTCCTGGGTGCAGGGGAGAGAGATTTGGCTAGAATTGGGAAGAGTCAGGGGGTGGGGCTTGTGGTTTTCATTCCCCCTCCTCTATCTCCCCCCCCGCCCATAATTCAAGCTCCGCCCCTCCTTCTTCCTTTTCTTCCTTTTTTTTCTTTCCCTCCATCAGCATCAGCCCATCCTCTGTCCTTCATTTCCATCTTTCTTTTCCTGCCTTCTCATGTGGACCAAGCCCAGAGCATGGTCCTATAACTCTACCCTCTTTCCAAGCTGAAAACGACCACCGCGAAAAGGTGCTGAAGTGATGGGCTTTTGCAGCACAGAAGTGGGGCAAGGGAGAAGCCCCACCAATGGAGTTAAGCACGGGCAGGCAGCAGGAGTAACAGGCCAACTTCAACCCTTTTCCCCAGCTCATGGAGCAGGGGGCAGGCGCCCCTCAGAGCTTTCCTCAACATGAATGAGATGTAAAGGCATGCTGCTGGCCCCATTTTACAGAGGTTTAAAAATGAGGCACCATTTGTCAACCTGAATGAACTCTTTCACATTTTATTTATTTATTCATTCATTCATTTCATTTCATTTTTATACTGCCCAATAGCTGAAGCTCTCTAGGCAGTTCACAAAATTAAACCACAAAAATACAACAGAAAATACAATACAAAATATAATAGATTAAAACTACAGAATAAAAATACAACCAGAGTAAAACCTAGCAGCAGTGCAGGTATTTAAGACCCAATAGCAGATTTAAGAGAGAAGAGCTAAAAAAAAAAAATGGGAATGCTAAAACGCTAAAAATGCCAGGATAGGATCTCAAAGTACAGTAATAAATAAATTCTATGAATGTAATTTAAACCCTTCCATCTCCTCTGGCCAGAACCTGGTGCAGGAACCTGCTTTCAGCTATAGCCTTGCAAGATAACATGAGAGTGCCTCTAAGCACGTGCAGAGTTCTTTCCACTCACCATTGAATACTTACATCTGCCACTTGTCCTGCAAGCACCTGCCAACAGCAGGGCTTGCTCACTCTCTCCACCACAGTAAAATGATTCACCATTGCCCAGATAAGAGGAAGGCTGGCTTGGCCAGAACCCTCACAGATGGGGAGCCGGGAGCCTAGGGAAGATGAAGGAAGATCAAAGTGTAACCTTCATCTATTTTAATAAGTCAGAGACGGAATAAATCAGTGAGGCCTATGTGAGGAAGGACTTTCCAGAAGAGATCAAAGCCCTGTTTGAACGCCATAGGAACTGGGAGAAAGTGAAGAGAAGCAGGGGCGGGTGGAAGAAAAGAAGAAGAGGGGAGGAGAGGGAGGAGAAGGTAGAAGAGGGACGAAGGAAGCTGCAACATGGTGAACAGTATGGCACAGAAGCTACAGCTCTGACTCTCTCACGAGCGGCTCAAGCGCAGTCAACCTTTGGAAAAGAAAGAGGCAGCAAAGAGCACAGAATTGTTCGTGCCCATCAAAAGAGCCTTTGGGAATCAAACAACCAGGGTCCTATCTGGTAACTTAAGCTGACAGATTTGATTGCATTCAAAGCGCCCCTTTAGCTGCAGTTTCTGTTCTCCACAGGAGGATGCAAAGTTTGCAGTGACAGGCCCTTAACACACTTGCATGCAAAGAGAGAGACAGAGGTGCTTTTACACATCACCAGTACATGAAAACACGCATTCCTAAAAGAGAAAGGGAAATGAATAAGCCCCTCTTTCAGTCGGAGCATATACCTCCACTTTAGGGCTGCCAACTTTTATGCCGGTTCCCGCTCCTCTGCCTTTAATAGCAGCATGAGCTGCAGAACTTAGCAGGTTACACTGTATACCCTCAGGCTGCCAAAAATAATTTCGGCTGCTGATTTCAGGAGATCATGCTGCTGCTAAAGTCACAAGTACAGGCCAGATCTGGTTTTTTCCTCCAGTAAGTTGGCAAATTTGCTCCACTGAGGCCTCAGTGAATGAAAGTGGAAACAAAATGCGTTAAGAATTTCAGCCCACCACATACATCTTCATGGGAACATTTTTCACTGGTGGTTGCAGACAAACTGTTATGTTCTCCTCCCCTCCCCCCCCTTATCATGACAGTTGCTAAGCAACATGGAAGCTGTGTATTCTTCTAGCAGGGGTTGCTGGAAGATTCCTAGAATGCATCTTTTACTCTTGATAATACTATACTGTTATTCATAAATACTGCATTTACATACAAGGTATTCTACAGTATGTACAGACATACACAAATTGAGTAGTCACCGCACCCTTGGAAGTGCAGTCACCATATTCACGTCAGCCAGGCCTAATCTTCTGCACAGCTGAGCTTGGGGAAAGCAGATTCTGCTGTGGCAGGAAGCTGTGTACAGCACTGATTGGCTGGACAGCCATCTGTCAGGGATGCTCTGACTTGGATTCCTACATTGAGCAGGGGGTTGGACTGGCCTGGTAGGCCCCTTCCAACCCTACTATTCTATGACATCACAATCCGCCCTTCTGTTCCTACCAGAACAGTTTTGCAGCAGTCGCTTGTGCATAGCACTGATTGCCTGGTGCTGGTGACATCACAAGCGCTGCCCCTCCCACCCCACTCACCAGAGCAGTTTTGCAGGATTTTTAAAAACTTACTCTGTTTTGTCCTTTAAGGCAATGACTTAAAAAAAAAAAAAGGAATTTGACCTACCTGAAATATGTGGGGTGGGGCAAGATTAATGATAGGGTCTGCAGAGGAATGTCTACCCAATGCATTGTGACAGCAGAAAAAGGGAGCCTAGTGAGTTCTATTGGAAAGCATATCTTCACCTCCCCTTTCCTGTCCTTTGCCTCCAAAGAACTCCTGGACACTAATCGTGAGGGCCACAAACTTTAGTGGGTAGATTAAGCTGATAAATTGATTACTCATGGAAGTAGATATTAATTGGCAGGGCTGAGGATTAATGGCATGTGTTTATTTTCAGAGGTTAATTTGGTTCCGGTGCATTAGGCCCTAACAAGACGTGACGGAAGCAGTTCCATGCATTTTAACACACAAAGTGGTCTGGTCACATTGACAGAGGCTCCGCTCCGATATTTACAGAGTAAGGAGTGAGGAAAAGTGAACCCTCTCTCTGCTGTGGGGTACCTCCCTGCAACACCCTCTCCATATGCACTTTTCTCACTGAAGCAAACTAGACAAGATGCAATTTTTTAGGGGGGGGGGTATTCTGGGGCTGCAGTGCCTGGGAGGAGAGGTGTTTTTTATCCTTTTACCTGTGCCATTTTCCAGATCTGAATCACTCTCCCAAAAGCTGCTATTTGCCCCATGGGGAAAAAACATACAGGTACCATATGGTCCAAATCTGGAGCCCAGCAATTGCATTTACCTATTAAGAAACATGGGAAGTTCAGTCCCAGATCTCCTGCCATCTTGTCTAATTGTACTTTCAGCCAGGGATACTTTGGGTATGAAAGCCCCAGTTAGAAGAAAAGTGCCTGGAGGGGGTGGGATCCAAGGAAGTTAGCCTGGGGGTGGGGTAGATAACCTGGTAACCTCTAAATGTTTTGGACTACAACTCCCATAATCCCTGTCCACTGGCCATGTTGGCTGGGGTTTATGGGAGTTGTAGTCCAAAACATCTGGAGGGCGCCAGGTTGCCTGCCTCTAGCTAGGGGACTGGAAGTCTGCCCTCTCCACTTCTCTACGTGGTTGGGGCAAGTCCATCTGCCCTTCAGAGGCAGGGAACGGCCTCCGTCTAGATTAGCCCTTGTTCTAACAGTGAATAAAACATTAAGGGTGCAATATTATTCATGTTTAGACAGAAAAAATGTCCTACAACTCCCAGTGTTCCCCAGCCAGCCATGTTGTATGACTTTTTTCTTTCTAAACATGCATAGGATTGCACCCTAAAAATAGCTCTTCCTTCCATATTAAATAGAACATTTCCTTCTAGCAATCAATGGCAAGTTTTAAAAATCCCAAAGATAAATTGCTTCCTTCATTATTGTAGAATGGCTCTGATACCGAGGTTCTGGCAATAAGCAAATATATGTAAATTTAATCAATTGATTGGTAAAAAGGTAGGTGATTAGTTAGCCTACTAGGGAGAGATCGTACAGTAGTTGGAGGACCATAGGATGTACCTGATCTCCCTCTCCACAGGCGGGGGGGGGGGCTCCAATGCCTCCCCATAGCAGCTGTGAGCAGTTCTGCTGCTGTTGCTCTTTCACCATCAGTGCTCCAAAGGCAGCGAGATCAAAAAGAAGGCATTCCAGGGATGGATCAAGGTGGACTTGGAACCGCCTGCCGTGTCCCTGCCGTGCCCTTGGAACAAGGGGAAAACTAAGCCGGAGAGTGGAAAGCTCTTTGTCTCCCCCCTTTTTGTATGTAGTTTGGTTTTAGATATTATGGGGCTAAATCTTTCTTTTGTGTGTGCTAGTCAGTTTCAGCCAAAAAGGTTAACAGTTTAGAGATCAAAAGTTTAGATAGAATGCTAAGAGATGCTCAGGGAGCCAGGAGATTGTAAATTCGGTAGGTCAGAGGAGAGAGAGAAAGGGAGGAGGGGAAGCATTAACTCAGGAAATAGAAATTAGTTTGTGGAAATGAACAAGAAAATGCCCCCTGATTGGATGGAGTTGGGGAGAGAAAAAATTGATTTTAAGAGATAAAAGCATGGGGTAGAAAGAGAGAAACAGAGACAAAAAGAAGAGAGAGAGAGAGAGAAGCAAGCAAGCAAAGAAAGAAAGAAAGAAAGAAAGGGCAAAAAGGAGTTGGGGCACACTTATTTTGTCTGTTTTCCCTTCCCCCGATAGAACAGAGTGTTGCCTGTACATGACAAGCTCCAAAAGGAAAAAAACACACATCCCCAACAAAGAAAAACATCACCTTCTGCCATGTAAGCATGAGCTGGGTTGTCCACCACTTCTTCTCCCTTCCCTGCCCTGTTGAAGTGCTCAGTTAATTGGTCACTGGCACTGTTAGTTATGCATCACAACCATTCTCAGGTTACAAACAAGAAACCGAGGCTGAGAGAGACTTCTCTGGGGCTATCTAGTCTGAGGGTGAAATTGCACATTGTGTTAAGCCTGTTTTTTAAAAAGAACACACATAACATTGCCAATTTTATTTTGAATCAGTCATAGACGATCAGTAGCGTATGCTGGTGAGGAGAGGAGAGGCGATTAGACAGTAAACAGCAATTTCTCTCCTCTTGCCCTAGAACAGTGGCTAGAGAAAAGTGAAGGGGGGGGGGGCTAAGCCAGGAGGATGAGGGGACTTTGTACTCAGATATCCATACACAGAGACACCATGGCACAGGGGCACCCCAGAGATGTTCCACTTTCTCAGAACTTGAGTCTGCTGTCCTTTTTTTGGCCTCCCTCCTGCCTCTCTTCTCCGTAGGTCCATTACTGCTCTGTGCAAACTCACTCCAACGCAATCTCATACAGTTCCACTAGCAATCCCAACAAGCTATCACATGCTGCAAAGCAACATCATTTTAGTGAGCCAGAGCTGACAAAGGCCATGATTGCTTTCGCTTTCCTTTATTCCTCTGCAAGACGGATGCCGTGCCTTCCATCCAAGCAGCCTGATAGCTACAGATTTCATCCCTGGCTTGTTTGGAGAGCAATTTCATGCAGATATTGGTGTTTTCAGGAGGCAGGAGAGAAGAAAAGTACGCTGACATTAAGGGGCAAATATATCCAGTCGAGGGCCCGAAGAACAAGATAGATAAATCAAGATATGGTCTGAAGGCATAATTTTATCACCCATCAGTAAATAGATAGATTTGGAAATGAAAGAGCTATTTCTTCACAAAAATAAGATGCAGCTACTTAATAAAAAATGGTTCTGTATTCAGAAAAGTTTCCTGTGTTGTGCTGTGCTGGATTTGTACACCAAAGCAAGGGCTCACAATTGCCTCAAAATAGCATAAGGAGGACAGAGCAAGTTTCTTGAGATACAGCCCAATCTGTCCAGGCAGTGGTGCAGCTGGGTAATTGTAGAGACCTTAATGGTCTGGTGGGGCTCCTCTTTAGATGGTCATGTTGTGTTATTTTAGTAGTGAAGCAAGCACACAGCTAACATTTCTCTCACCAACCATTCCCTTCTTTACAACTGCTTCTACATTCCTCATACATCAGAGCAACAAAGACGCAAAAACCTGTTTGCCAACACAGATAAAAAGAAAGAAAGAAAGAAAGAAAGAAAGAAAGACCTGAATTAGACATAACAATAATTCATGAGTTCTTTAACCCATGAATTGTCAGGGCGTTCCTGGGTTGTTTGAGAAACTGAATCGAAGTGGGAGCGGCAAATGCATGAGAGGCAGTGTGTACACTCACTCCTGCACAGCTCCATGGGTTGCTGTTGCATGCGAACTGGGCCGCTCTAAGCATGTGCGTTTTGCATTTTAAACACACTTGAATCAAAGCACCATCATGACTATAGGAATAAAATTGAGTTTGCTTCTGCTGTCCTGATTTACTTGGGAATAAGCACCATTCAGTTGTAGAAAAGGATCATACATTTTACGATTACAAAAATAAAATGAGCATCAGTAATCATGTACATGCCTGCCTGAGCGACATCCGCAGCCCTAACAGGCCCATACCAGCTCAGGTGCTGGTTCCAGGTCTGTTTGCTGCTGTCCCCATCATCTGCTGCTTTCTTGGAATCCTAGAATCCTAGAGTTAGGTGGAATCATTAAGCAGAGAGAAAGGGCAATGCTAGCGGCTAGGAGGTGGGGAGAAACAGTGAGGTAAAGAGTGGGGAGAGAAATAGCGAGGCTAGGGGCTAGGAAGGGAGAAAAACAGCAAGATAAAGGGGTGAGTGGGAGGGAAAGAGCAAGGCTAGGGGCTAGGAACAGAAAGAAAGAAGAAGGCTAGGGATGAGGAAGGGAGAGAAATAGTGAGGAAAGGGGTTGTGGGGAGAAAATAATGAGGCTAGAGGCTGGGGGTAGAGAGAGAGAGAGAAAGCAAAGGGGAAAGGTCTGTGTGTACAGAAGAAAACTGGGCGGGCCAGGAAGCAACTCTTTCCATTTCCCCCTCCCTCCCAGCCTCTCCCCACTGCCACCTCTTGACTAAACAGGCCCCCATGGCAGCCATTATGTGAGTAGCCACAGCCTTCATAGGAGATATTTTGTGGTGGTGCCCAGAGCAGTTTCTCAAATTCCCAAATATTCCCAGGGGTCCGAAAGGCCTGGGGACACCCTGCTTAGGCACTTGAACAGTTCTATCATATCCCCCCTCAGTCTTCTCTTCTCAAGGCGAAACATACCCAGTTTCTTCCACGTTTCCTCATAGTACTTAGTTTCTAGTCCCCTGATCATTTTTGTTGCCCTTCTCTGAACTTGTTCCAATTTATCTGAATCCTTCTTAAAGAGTGGTGTCCAGAATTGGGCACAGTATTTGAGGTGAGGTCTGACCAGAGCCAAGCCGAATGGAACTATTACTTCCTGTGGTGATCATTGGGGGGGGGTGTCCCTGGACTTTGGTCCCGAGGTCCAGCCCTAACTGCGCCACTGTCCGGGCTCTCTCTGGCCCAGACATCACCAATTGGAAGAGCGCTGACCATTGTAAGGCAGACAGAATTCCACCAGAGAAGGATGAATGGGAAATTATGGAGGGGTGGGGGCACTGTCAGCATGGGGTTTGCCTGGCTCCGGGCAAGACAAAAAGCATTTCATTCAGAACAATTTGGCACCTCTCGAAAAGGAAGAAACTCAGAGCTTGAATTACATGGGGAAAGGCAGCCTGGATGGGGGGTTAATGAAATGAACAAGCTTCAACCCTGACCGCTTCAATATTAGCCAAATCATGACATGCATCCACTGCCCTCCCAAATAGCTTTCTAAAAAATAGTCGCTGGGGAGACCATGTCAAAAAGCAAGGGGATCAGGCCGTGTCCCCCCACTCTGTAATTCAAAGACTGGAGAAATCTGGGATTATTTGTAAACCTCCTGTTGCCTGCATTTGTGAGGCCCTTTCCATACCAGTCCAAAGATGTACCCAGCAGACAAACTGGGAAGGTGGCTGGGTCTCAGCATGCACAGCTTGTGATCACCCACTGAGCTGCAGCCCATCCCCAAACGGGAAGGGGTGTAATGGTACAGCCAGGGCACCTGAGGAGATCTAAAGGCCTCAAGATGGATATAGCCCCCACCCTCACCCATTCCACAAAGCTGGAAATGTAACACTTGACCCAGTATGACTGTGTCCGTTCACAAATTTGGCGTTTGCCATTCTGCTCTTATAATCTCCCACTCAATCGCTCCTCTGGGGTGAGTAGCAATGGCCCCCCGCCCACCCAAATGAACTGCACCTGTCAATACAAGACACTCTCCCTCTCTCACTCACTCTCTTTTGTGGCCATTAAATGGTTCATAAATTAACTGGAAGCCCTTACTTCACAAGGTGATTGATGATAGATAGATAGATAGATAGATAGATAGATAGATAGACAGACAGACAGACAGACAGACAGACAGACAGACAGACAGACTAGCCCCAGGACCTCTTGGCAATGGCCAGTTGTAGTTCCACAAAGTGCAGAAGGGCGTATTCATACTTTTGTGTATCTGACTAAATATGGCAGTGCTGCTGCCATGGAGGCCCTTTATGGTTAGAAGCCAATCGATAAAATAACATAAAAAATAAGAAAATAAAACAATAATAAATAAATAAGGTGTACCAGATACTCTGCTTGCCAATGGCAGCTTGCTGCCCCACACCCCCTGGGCCAAATACCATCTTTGAGGGCGGGGAAGATTTTCATCTGGGCCGTGGCGTGAGAGGAAAGGGCTAAACTTTCCCTCCTCCCCACGGGTTGTGGTCCCAATGCCATGGGCAGGCGGGGGGGGGGGGAGCACAGCTATTATTTAAATATGAAAACAATCAGATACATTCAATATGCATTTGACTATTATTGTCTAGTTTGGCCTACAGCAATGCTCAAAAAGCCAAGAGCAAAGGAGTAGACGAAAAGGATGTCTAATTCAATGGGGAAAAAATCCACCACGTTTCAGACCATACACAGGTCCTTTTTCAGGGCAATTTAGTATAATCTAACAAGCACAGGAGACTGGCTCCTGAAGAGCAAACAGCACGTGTTACATTATATGAAATTGCCCTGAAGAAGGACCTGTATATGGTCTAAAACATTTTGGATTTTTTTTTCATTCAATTAAACATCCTTTTCGTCTACCCCTTTGCTCGTGGCTTTTTGGCATTCCTTGCGGGGGTCGCTTTTTGTTGGCTACAGCAGTGTTCCCCAACATGGCGCCCTCTAGGCATTTTTGACCACAACTCCCAGCATTCCTGACCATGTCCCTGCTGGCTGGGGCTGCTGGGGGTTGAAGTCCAAACCACCCGGAGGGCAACAGTTTGGGGCAGGCTGGCCTATGGGGTCATGGAAACAGTGGCAGTGAGCAAAGAGAGGAGAGGAAGAAAGAGGAGCCAGGGATGAGCGACAGCTCCCCCGCAAATAATCAATATGGGATTGTACAATAAAGAACAAACGTGGGCACCGGAGGGGCAGGGAGGAACAAAATGGCCACCTCAGCATTAGCCAACATGATCTGAGGGATGGAAATGCGTTTCCATTTCTATCAAGAGAAGAGCAGGAGGGGGGCCTTCAGGGGCTCATTTTCGCCGCTCTCTGTCAGTTCTTGCTTGCTTCAGCGTATGTCAAGGAGCTGCCTCAGAGTAGACCAAGGAGGCAACTTGGCCTGTCAAGTGTTGTCATCCTGGAGACTAATTAGCCAGTGAGAGTTAAAGGTCAAACTCAAAAGGGAGAATCTTGCTTAATTCTATCGAGTGCCCTTATTAGGAGAATTGAGGCCATTGGCTTCAGGCATAATACTCTCCTCTCACTCTCTCTTTGTCTCCTGTTCTCTATTCCTAACACTCTCCATTTTCACTCATCTCTGAGCCCTGTTCTTTCCTTCTGTCTCCTCTTTGTAGAAAACCGACCCTTTTAGCCATCCAGGCGCTTGGCAGCTTCTTGAAGCCATTCACTCTGAAAAAAGGTGGCCCAGACAACTACAGGGTGTTTTGGGAGGTGGAGGGGACAAATTAAAGAAATACATTGGAAGGGCCTCATGAAGGAAAAGGCAGACCATTCTTCCCAAGGAGCAGAGCTACAAAAATTGCCTGTAATGAACTGTTTCGATCCATCTGGGAACCTGTAGCCTACACTTCACCAGGTTCTGAGAGAGAGGGAGAGACAGAGAGAGGGAGAGACCCTCTTTGCAATATCAGATCTTAGCCCCAGACAGTGTGGAGGGGTATGCTCATATTTGTGCATTAGTACCTCTTGCTAAATCATATTGGGCTGGATCCAGACAGAGTAGTTGCCCCTAGGTCCTATTGAAATCAATGTGAAAAGTCAGGGTGCTTCCAGATGGAAGGCTCCCTAGTGCTGCCACTGAGAAGTCCTTGTGCAGTGACACCATCTTTTCTTTGACAGATTTTCTGTAATGAGGAAAGATGGAAGAAGTAGTGGGAAAATATGGCAGGGTTTTGAATTGACAATGTCTGGAAGCTGCCGTAGTCATGACTTGAATTCCATTGGTTTCAATGGAAACTAAATGCAACTTAATCTGGATCATGGTCTAACCCTATAATTTCCGTTTGAAAAGTGGTGCAAGCAAAGGTGCTACAGATTGCTGGGGGAAACCATTTAGAAAATGGATGCTGTGGTGCTGGGCTCCGTGGCCCCGCTTAGCAGATAGTATTTGCCATTTGTTCAAATAAGGGAATGGGAACGACAGCCAAGAAGCCTTACACCTAACAGCTCAAAGGTCCAGAGACTGGAGCTTTTCTACACAAGGCCGTTAATCCACTGTATCTACTTTCAGTTTTGTTGCAGAATTGAGATCCATGCACTACATGAGGAGCGTTTCCTTCCCTGCTTTTCTGCTACATAGCCTCTAGGTGGTACTGTGGTATAGAGGAATAACGCAGACACACAAGAGGAAATCGCACTTTCTTTCGCTTTCACAATTAAATGCTGCATTTTCCCTGCTTTAAAAAAACTCTCCGAAAGTGCTGGTTAGACACACAAGTGAAACTGGAAGGTCACGTTGTCATCTAAAGAACCCGTAAACAACTGTGAGTAGGGAATGACAAGCACATGATAAATGCCTTGTGTAAAAAAGCCCTAGTGCTAAGCATCATAAGCATGCAGCATAAACTATGCACAAATAGAACCAGTCCCTCCTAATTCCCAGAGGAGATGTCTGTGGGACAAGACAGGCCTCTTCCCTGGGAAGGAGGCACAATTAGTGATGTTCTGCAAGAAGTAATGCTGGAGCTCCTTTGGCAAGAGTTAAGATTGAACTTGTTTCAAGATGTTTCACGGTCTGAGTGGGCTGCAGGAGTGGAGGCTGAGTGGCAAGTAGGGTCAACTGAGACTCTCCATGCTGGGCTGTTCATCTTCTTGTGGGCGGGGAAGATAAAAGCAAATCCAGTTGCAGGGGTGCGTCCAACCCTAGTTGGGGTGGCACCATTCCTTTGGGTTTGTCTCTTTGGATCATCCCTTGGGGAAATCATGGGGCAGAGATGCCTGTCCCTTTCACAGTTTAAGACATAACTCCTCTAGGTGTGAGACAGGGAGGGTGAGAGGGCTTTGGTCCAGTACTACACTGGAGTGAGAGGCCAGTGAAGGGTGGGGGCATTTGGCCACTCCCCCAGTGGAAGGGGTGGGGAAGAAGAGAGCTGGGCTGTTTTTCTGAATGAGCTTCTTGATGTTTGCTGGTCCAGTAATTGCTGCTATGCTGTTTTTCTTTTTGTATCATGATGGCTGCTATTTTCCATTTTGCTCCATTAGCACTTGAAGATCAGGATGGTTTAGTTGTTTTGCCGTTATTTGTATTGCGTTTCAACCTTAAGATCTTGAACATTGTACTTTGGGAGTAAACCAGTATTACAGTTACTGTAATTACTTACAGTAATAATGTTTATCAGTATTGATAAATCAATAAGATTCCCTGTATTCAGTCTATTCAGAGAGAGCAGAATTCAGGAAGGAAAAGGGGGAAAGCTAAAGATGGGCTTTTGGTAGACATCATAGAGCAAAACTAGTCATCTGCATAAAGTGACAGAAGCTACTAGCCCTCAGCCTTACACTTGTTAGTCATTTCTGGCCTAAAGGGTGTGGGGGGAGAAGCTCTAGTGAAAGGCCTCCCCTACCTGTTTGTCTGGAGGTTATCCTTATTCACCATAGGTAACCCGACAAGCAGCTTTTAAAATCCTGGGGAAATCAATACATTTTTTATTGGCGCTAAAAGTAGCTCAGGGTCTACCAATACTTTACTAAGTGCCTTGCTATTAAGTCAGAGTTCCTAATCAGAGGCTGTCTTTGTGAATCACTAGACCAGGCTGCCTGGGTTTCTAATGTATTACAGCATCCACCACTGGAAATGCCTGAAAATTGTGTCACATTTCTTTCTGCTCGAGGATGCTCACACCTTGTCGATACTTGCACACAGCTTATCATCTCCCTGACTAAAATTCAGAAGTGGAATTAAGGAAATCAAGAAGTTCTAATCACATCATAAGCTCCAATGCTGAGCATCATCTGAAACCAATAAGACTGCAAAAAATAAAGGAGGAGGAGGGAGCAGCAGCAGCAACAGCCAAACACCTTCTCTACAAAACACTCACTCTGTGGAAACAGATAGGAAGGTACATTTCAAGCCTTCTGGGTCAAGGTTGGTGAGTTCCACACTGCTAAAGGAGGTGCAAATATCTGCAGAGGTTTCTCTAGGCCTCCAATCTTCCTGCACATGTTCTAAATCAAGGGCCTGCTTATTTAAGATTCACTCCAGGTGGGTTTGAAAAAAAGAACCACCATTCCCTCTTGTGTCAGGCTTCCCGGAGGGATGTGTCAGTTGTCAAAGGCAGAATACATTCTCCCAGTCTGAGAAAAGGCACTCCCATTGGGAGCTGAAGTCTTGAAGTAGCGACTAGTGCAATGAAGGCTACCCTACGGTTCTGGTTCTGGTGCTGGTGGTGTGTGTGTACATGCCTGACAGATCCAAAGCTTGACTAGTGGAAAAATGGATGTCCAGAGGTGAGATAGGGAGACTGAAGCTGACAGGAAATGCAAACAGCCAAGAATACACTGACCTGGGCTGTGGTCCACGAGAAAAATATAAAGGTAGTTGATCCATTTTAGCGGAGTTGTCAGAGCAAGAGGGAAAGCTAGTGGGTGATGGAGAGAGGTGCTAGGAAGGAGGCAGATTTGCTACTAAATTTCACTTGTGCATGAGGCAAATTTGGCAGAAGATCGTAACAATTTCTAGGGATGTCTGGAGGGATTTCTCTGGGTGTCACTGGCAGGATGATTCACGCAAAGTTGTAGAAGGCAAACTAAGAGCTTGTCTACACCATGCTTTTATCCCATAGCTTTACTGGGGCTTCTGCTTCTGGATTCTTTGCGAGATCAAGATCTGCTTCTTTTCACATGCTTCCCCTCGCTTTTTTTCAGGAATTTCCTTTGTCTGCAAGATATGTTTCATTAAACAGACACTAGATGGTACTATGGTATATAGCACATTGCACACTTACATAGAGCAATATTGTGCTTCCCAGATTTAATCCCACATTTTCACCATTAAGGGAAAAGCTGTGATATTGGTCACAAAGGACGGGAGAGGTCCTGGAGGTTGACGACATGTAAAGGACCCACAAACTTTGAGTGACCAATCATGAGCACACAACAAAAGCCTCATGGAGAGAAGCCCTAAGAGAGAATGAAGAGCTGGGATGGAAGAGAAAGGCAGAACCCTTCATGTCAGATAGGTGAAAAGAAGCCAAGATTTGAACACTTTTTAGGGCTTTTGGAAGGGCAGGAAGAACAGTGACTGTTGGTCCTCTCATGAGCTCTGCAAACTGATGGAGACCAAAAAATCATCTAGCCCAGTTCCCCCTCCCACAAAGACAAAGCCATCTACCAACCCCAGAAGTCAATGTACATAACCCAGACTGCATGCACCACTGCATAAACAAACAACTCCACATACCTCATGCACTTGGTAACCTCATGTAGGGCTGCCTTAGAAGACTTCTCAGAAACTGAAGTTAATATTTGTTTGTTTATTATATTTTTAATCCGCGCATAACAAAAGTGTTTTGGGTGGATCACAAAGCTAAAAGGAAAAAAGCACAATACACAAACAAACATTAACAATAAACAGCGCAGTGGGAAATACAGTGTTAAGCATTTAAAAGCAGCCATTAGATCTAGAATCTAAAATACAGCTGCTAAGGGCACCATCCTATGCATGTTTAGACAGAAGAAGTTCCTACAACTCTTAGCATTCCCCACCCAGCTATGCTGGCTGGGGAATGGGAGTTGTAGGACTTTCTTCTGTCTAAACATGCATAGGATTGCACCCTAAGTTATTGATTGGGACCAGCCATAGGGAAAACATCACACCATTTCTCAGACAACAGCACCAGCTGCTAGTCTGTTTCCAGACACTCTTAAAAGTGCAGATGCCCTAAACAGTTTGGGACCAAAGTATCAAAAGGGCACCTCCTCCCTCATGGACCTGACCAAAGACTCCAGGCACCATCAGAGACCCTTTCCCAAGATTTCTGGGGCTGGGCAGATGGTGACTACACATGGAGTCTTCTCAGTTGTGGCATCCCTCTAAGGAATGCCCTCCCCAGGGCAGGCTCCCCTGGCATTGAGTCTGATGTAATTCCATTGCCAAGTGTAGATCTTCCTATTTGCCCAGCTTTCCACAGCATCACCTAGCTCATGGGCGGGGAGCCTCTTGAATTCAATTTCAGAGATGCTGTCAGGGCCGCAGTGCAGTGGTGGGTGGGACCAAGGGCAGAGGGGCAGGACTAAAGGCAAAATGCCAGCCTTTTGTAACTTAAAGCTTTTATTGCCAATAACTCAGCCTTTGGAGAGGCATTTCAACCTCTTAAAATGGAGAAAAAAATATGCAAAAGCCAGGAAACCACCACATGATTGGTGATCAGGGAAAGGGAATGGTGCCAGGGGACGGGGGGCCATCTGGGGAACCTCAGAGAGTCAGACTGGGACCCCAAGAGGGCCAGATTTGGCCTCCAGGCCTCAGATTCCCCAGCTCTGATACAGCTGGGTTTAATCTGGCGTTTTCTGTTGATTTAACTGTTTCTACTATAGATCTGTACTGTCGTCTTGATTTATCTTTATAGATTTTGATGATATTTGTAGTTTTTTATCTTCCATTTGTTAGCCACCCTGAGAGTTTTGCAAACTGAAGGGGGCGGGGGAATATACACATGCTTACATTAATCGCTCAGTCAGTAACATTAAGCACTGATGGTTTCCTGAAGAGTATTTTTACTGGACGGGCGGATGGTGTCTTTGCCCCTTCCTGTCAGGCCCTCAGCTCCAAGTATGGGCAAGTTTCGGTTCCCCGGTTGCTGAAGTTACGGAGCAGCAGAGGGTGAAAAGCAGTGGGCATGTGGAAAACCAGCTGGAAGCACAGAGGGGAGCTTCAGCGGCCTTCCCTTGGCCACAGGGTGCGTTGGACCACAGCTCCCAGGATGGCCATTGGGCAAGGAAAATGGGAGTTGTAGTCCAACCAAGTTGATGGTTGGGGAAGTTGGTTTATGGCTTCCCTCAGCAGAAGGGAAGAGCCCTGTGGCACCTTAAAGGCTAACAAATGTATTACAATGTCGGCTTTCATGGACTACAGCCCACAGCTGATATCAGGAGATTACATGGGATTGGCTCCTTTGCATCACAGTGGAGGCTGGTGGCTCCGATGTTAGTGGGCCGGTGAATCCGCTCCAGGTATCAGTCAGATCCAGTCAGAACTCTCAAGGAGCTCTCCAAGGTGCTTCACGTGGAGCTCACCATGATGAGGTAAATGCTTTGCACCTTGGAGAGCTCCTTGAGAGTTGTGACTGGTTCTGAAGGAAACTGCCTCACTGACATCGCAGCCACCAGCCTCCACTGCTAGATCATCTCATTCCCAGGATCAGCAGAATTCTAGGTTGTGCGGTTTGTACTCCAGCGTGAACAGCCTGCGGTTCCCTCCTCCCATCCTGCAGCCCTGTGAGTAGGGACTCTGGCTGGGAGGTGTCCCAGACTGTCTGCTGATACTACCAGTCTTAACTCCTAGTAGCTTACTCCCATGTTAAACTCAGCAGTAAAATGCTTCGCTTAATGTCTGCACTGGCACGGTTTAAACTCCTGCTCTGCTTTGTGCTCAGGCTAAGAAGACAACGTTGTGGCTACTGCACAGTGGTACAGTGGCACATTTTGAAGTGCAGCCACTTCTCATGGCAGTACCCATAGCCACATAGCTCCAAGGAGGCCGCTGTGTTGGTCCGTATCCACAAACTCATTTTAGCAGCTTCATCTTTTGTAAAGCTATCAGGTCAGGGGCGCCCTGGACTAGCTGCTAGCAACTGGCACCCTGGGCACACCATGCAGTTGGCACCCACCCCCAAACCCCAGGGCAAATCTAGGCTGAGGTTTTTGGTAAATTGGGAAGCATTTTGCCCCTATTTTCTATTTAATGTTTTTAAAGTGTATTTATTTAAACAGAGGCATAATTATTCAGTTTTTCCATCCGTCCGTCTATCCAACCAATCTTTCTGAGATCAGATAAAACAGAGACATGAAATTTTCAGAATAGATTTGTACATGACAGCTAGACAATATTTCAGTCCAATTTCAACTAAAATGCATTAAAATGTTACTTATTATTTTTATTATTACAAATCCAAAACCACCCATTATGCTATTCCACTTCAACTGCCATTACCGCCACATCCAAGATAGAAAGAACTAAGTAAACTCTTAGAAAACTAAGATTTTTAAAAAATTTGTATTCTTTTCCTTGAATTTGGCGCCCCATTTAACTCGGCGCCTTGGCTCTTAGTTCGCCTGTATGGGCAGGCTGGCCCTGTATTGGGTTGTACTTGCCCATTTTCAAGACCAAGCCACCCCCAAATACTTTGCATTGTTGTTGTTCAGTCGTTCAGTCGTGTCCGACTCTTCGTGACCTCATGGACCATAGCACGCCAGGCCTTCCTGTCCTGCGCTCTCTCCCGGAGCGTGCTCAAGTTCATATTCATTGCATCCGTGATGCTATCTAGCCATCTCATCCTCTGCCGTCCCCTTCTCCTTTTGCCTTCAGTCTTTCCCAGCATCAGGGTCTTTTCCAGGGAGTTTTCTCTTCGCATTAGGTGGCCAAAATATTGGAGCTTCAGCTTCATTATCTGTCCTTCCAATGAGCAGTCAGGGTTGATTAACTTTAGGATGGACTGATTTGACCTCCTTGCAGTCCAGGGGACTCGTAAGAGTCTTCTCCAGCACCACAGTTCGAAAGCATCAATTCTTCGGCGCTCAGCCTTCCTTATAGTCCAGCTCTCACAGCCATACATTACTACTGGGAAAACCATAGCTTTGATTAGACGGACCTTTGTCGGCAAGGTGATGTCTCTGCTTCTGACTATGCTGTCTAGGTTGGCCATAGCTTTCCTCCCAAGGAGCAAGCTTCTTTTAATTTCACGGCTACAGTCACCGTCTGTGGTGATCTTGGAGCCCAAGAAAGTAAAATCTGTCACTGCTTCCATTTCTTCCCCTTCTATATGCCAGGAAGTGATAGGGCCAGATGCCATGATCTTAGTTTTTTTAATGTTGAGTTTCAAACCAGCTTTTGCACTCTCCTCTTTCACCCTCAACAAGAGCCTCTTGAGATCCTCTTCGCTTTCTGCCATTAGGGTGGTATCGTCTGCATATCGGAGGTTGTTGATAATTCTCCCGGCAATCTTAATTCTGATCTCTGATTCATCCAACCCGGCATTTCTCATGATGTACTCTGCATATAAGTTAAATAAGCAGGGTGACAATATGCAGCCTTGTCGTACTCCTTTCCCAATTTTGAACCAATCGGTTGTTCCATCTCTGGTTCTTACTGTTGCTTCTTGACCCTCGTACAGGTTTCTCAGGAGACAGGTAAGGTGGTCTGGTACTCCCATCACTTTAAGAATTTGCCATAGTTTGTTGTGATCCACACAATCAAAGGCTTTAGCGTAGTCAATGAAGCAGAAATAGACGTTTTTCTGGAATTCTCTTGCTTTCTCCATGATGCAGCGAATGTTGGCGATTTGATCTCTAGTTCCTCTGCCTCTTCGGAACCCAGCTTGTACTTCCGGTAGTTCTCGGTTCGCACAACGAGCATATATTGTTGTTAGGAAAATCCATTTCCTCCCAGCTACTGTGAGGATTGCTGCTAAGTTCAGAGGGAATAGGGAAGTCTGGGAGGGGTGTATGGCAGATGACACTGTCATCTCCGCTAATGAAAAAAGGCCTGGCGCTTCCCTCATGCTGAGTGGGAGGGGACAAAGGAGGCTTCGCTGGCATGCTGTCCAGGGCTAAAAAGTGTGTGTTTGTTTCTTTGTAATATTAATATTCCACCGTTCTGCCTGAGAACAGGCCTTCAAAGCAGCTGACAGTAAGTTACATAAACATAAGAAGATCGTTTTTTAAAGGCAGCGTTGAGTGACTGATGAAGGCTGTGGGGAGATGATTATGGAAGATGTCCACTCCCCAGGCCTTAGATGTTGGTGCTGCTGGTGGTGGTGTGGCAGTACCAACTGCTGCTCTTCAGAGATCCCTTGGTGACCATAGGCAGGCATAGCCCACCTTCCCCCACCCCATATGTTCTGCCTAGCAACCAGGGCCAGGTAACACCAGATGTTTTGGTCTCTGAGATGGATGGAGCATCTCCTCAGCCACAGGCAGCTGGAAAGGCTGCAGCTGTCTGGACTTTCTGGTGGAAGGAGGGAGGCTGCTGCTGCAAAATGTCCACTCCGCAGGCCTTAGAGTTTACTTTTTTAAATGTGTATTTATTTATTTATTTATTTATGGCACACCACCAGCATGAATGGCACTTTTTTCAAAGAAATATATGACAGGTCCCTGCTCCTAAGGAACTTGCAATCTAAATGTATACAGATGGGGAAAGACAGCAGAGGGATGGGAGGAAGTGGTCAAGGTAAACGGGGATGAAAGCCAGCAAGTGTTGCTTAATATTGTTTTGTTTAGGAATGAAGACAGAAAGGTTCAAGCCAGAAGATTTGTGGAAAAGGTGGCAGGGCTTGAGCTGGTGTTTGAAGGTGGCAGGAGGGGAGTGGGGGGGGGGAGAGAGAGAGGTAGTACCACATAGGTATTTAGGGAGGGCATTCTAGACCTCAGGAGCAATGTGGGAGAATGGATGAAATCGTTTCAGCAAGCAGGAGAGTTCCAGGTGGCGGGGGTGGGGGTCAATTTGGAGGAGCAGAGGTAAGGATATAAAATGTAATAGGATATTGGGTAAGAGAGATGGAACAAGGTTGCATTGCGGGAACAAAACACAAGCTCCTAGGGCTGCAGTCCTATGCCCTCTTGCGTAGTAAGCCCCATTCAGTGGCATTCGCTTCTCATAGGATTGGGCGGTGAACCACAGACCATATATTACTGATCTTGTTTTTATACCCCTCCTCCAAGGAGCCCGGGGGTGCATACGATTCTTCTGCCTCTGCATTATCCTCACAGCAACCCTGTCAGGTGGACTAGACTGAGAAAACGAGAGAAAGAGACAGAGCACGCAACTGGCCCACGATCACCCAAAGAGCTTCGTAAGTGAATGGGGATTTGAACTCGGGCCTCCGTTGGTTCTAGTCTGACACTTCACAAGGCAATGTAACACCTCACAAGATGTGGCCAGCTCTCTCTGAAGAGCTTTCTCCAGTCCCCATCTCCTCCGTTTCCTATCTCGGACCATCCAAGTGGCCCCTCCATCTCCTGCCAGAACCTTACTTACTTACTTACTTATTTATTACATTTTTATCCCACCTTTTTTCCTCTTTGAGGAACCCAAGGTGGCGTACATAATCCTCCTCCTCTCCATTTTAGCTTCACAACAACAACAACCCTGTGAGGTAGGTTGCGCTGAGAGTCTGTGACTGGCCCAAAGTCACCCAGTGAGCTTCCATGGCCGAGAGAGAGGGGATTAGAACCCAGGTCTCCTGGCTCCCAGCCCAACACTCTAGCCACTACACCACACTGGCTCTTATGCTGTGGAGCTCACTGGCGATCCCCACAGCCTTCCTTGATGCCTCCCCTCATTTCTTGTCCCTCTTTCTTTTTTTACTTTTGAAGACCAGAAGACTTCCTTTTGAGTCTTACTTTCATTTTGTGTTCTTGTTTGGTCCCCACAGCCCCCCCTGCCAATCCTGGTAGGCTTCGAAGAACAAAAGATACCCCACCCCGCCCCGCCAAATGTTTCCTTTCTTTGATGAAGGCCCGCTTACTCAAATCAGACCAGGCAAAGGCTGTAATTAGGTGCTTGCATCTAAGAGCTCTCCTTGCTCCTTTGTTCCCATCAAACTGTCTACTTGAAAAGGTGGGAGGGGAATGAAAAGAGGTAAAATGTGGGGTGTTCTTTCTCCCCCTCCCCATATATTTTCATATCCATTATTGAGATGTGGGCAAACCATCTCCAGTGCTCTCCCCTTCCACTCCTCTAAACAAATTTGTCGAGGCGGCCTGTGTACACACAGTCCTTTCTTCCTCCAGCACAGAAATCCCTCAGTAACCCAGTTCACTTGTAATTCTTCGACCACGATCACAACAATACTCAGGACTCATTCTTGAAGACGATGCGTCAAGGCCATGGGGCTTTTGAAAACATGATTGTTTGAGATGTTGCAAACCGCCCTCCAGCTTCAGGAACAGGCAGAGTTTTTTTAAAAAAGAAAGAAAAGCAGCACCAGATGACTAGGCCTCCAAATGCGCTCACACATACACAAGGAGGGGAGAGAATTGGGGAATGGAGGGGAGAGATTTGGCCCATGGGAGAAGGCGGTAGATGTTAGGTTTCTGGAGAGGCCACTTAGAAAGCAACTCCTGCATGCCCAGCTCAAATGTGCACATGAGAGAGAAGGATGGCCATCAACATTCATATTGCGCTTCCAAAAACAGGTTTTTAAAGGCTGGCGGTCTGTCTGCCTGAGGCATGGGGAAGGGGCAATACTGGCTGCTGACCCAGCATTTGATATGCCGATGCATACATCTGTCACATAAATTGAAAAGGTAGAAAGAAGCTGAGTTTGCACCTGGCTGAAGAGCTTGCTGTGATTTCTGTTTATATGTTCCATCAGTCTTCGCCCTAGTAAGAAACTTGTACAAGGGACAAGAAACAACAGTAAGAACCGGACATGGAACAACCGATTGGTTCAAAATTGGGAAAGGAGTACGACAAGGCTGCATATTGTCGCCCTGCTTATTTAACTTATATGCAGAGTACATCATGAGAAACACCGGGTTGGAAGAATCACAGGTTGGAATTAAGATTGCCGGGAGAATTATCAACAACCTCAGATACGCAGACGATGCCACCCTAATGGCAGAAAGCAAAGAGGATCTAAAGAGCCTCTTGTTGAGGGTGAAAGAGGAGAGTACAAAAGCTGGTTTGAAACTCAACATTAAAAAAACTAAGATCATGGCATCTGGCCCCATCACTTCCTGGCACAGAGAAGGGGAAGAAATGGAAGCAGTGACGGATTTTGTTTTCTTGAGCTCCAAGATCACTACAGACGGTGACTGTAGCCATGAAATTAAAAGACGCTTGCTCCTTGGGGGGAAAGCTATGGCAAACCTAGATAGCATAGTAAGAAGCAGAGACATCACCTTGCCGACAAAGGTCCACATAATCAAAGCTATGGTTTTCCTAGTAGTAAAGTATGGCTGTGAGAGCTGGACTATAAGGATGGCTGAGTGCCAAAGAATTTATGCTTTCGAACTGTGGTGCTGGAGAAGACTCTTACGAGTCCCCTGGATTGCAAGGAGGTCAAATCAGTCAATCCTAAAGGAAATCAACCCTGACTGCTCATTGGAAGGACAGATACTGAAGCTGAAGCTCAAATATTTTGGCCACCTAATGCGAAGAGAAAAGTCACTGGAAAAGACCCTGATGCTGCGAAGGACTGAAGGCAAAAGGAGAAGGGGACGGCAGAGGATGAGATGGCTAGATAGCATCACCGATGCAATGAATATGAATTTGAGCACACTCCAGGAGAGAGCGGAGGACAGGAAGGCCTGGCGTGCTATGGTCCATGGGGTCACGAAGAGTTGGACACGACTGAACAACAACAACAGTGTTGATCAAGGCTGGACCAGTGACTGCCTTCCATGAGGAAGCCACAGTTCTAGCTCCTGTGCTCTTTCCTCTATAATGCTGCTCTTGGATCTGATTGTTCAACATGACTTACTCCTCAGTTGATCAAAACCTATAGAATTCCATTTTTAATGTATGTGGGTTTTTTTGTCTAGTGCTTTATTTTTACCATTATTATATCTACTTAGAGCCCCTGTTTTGCATGCAGAAAGTCCCAGTTTGACCCCTGGCAGCATCTCCAGGTAGGGCTGGAAAACTCCTGCCTGAAACCCTGGAGAGCTGCTGCCGCCAGTCAGTGTTGACAATACTGGGCTAGATGGTCCAATGGTCTGACTCAGTATAAGGCAGCTTCCTATGTTCCTACGTTCCTCTTTTGCTGTCCCCCTTCTGTGAGTGTCTTCTCTCACTGGAACAGGACCATCTACCTGTTTCACCGCAAGCTCCAACTGAAGCCGTCTTCTGACCTTGGGGATTCTGTGTTGGAAGATGGGCTCACTAGGCTTGGAGTGAGCCCATCTTCCCACCAGTCTCTTCCCACCACCCTCTTCCCACCAAACCCTTGCCAAAGAAACAGAGACCTAGATGGAAACACAGCCACCCACAGGCCCAACCTGGTCTGGACAGCAGAATTATGAAGGCATCTGGATGTTTGCCCAACAGCCACCCCCAGATTCACCCACCCAGTCCCCAGTGTGTCACAAGCACGAAGGCACTCACCATGCAGTAGCCCCAAATGACTCGAGTAAGTGCATCATGGTGCAGACGAAGGCGACTCTTCCTTCACCGCCATCACCTCCCAAAATTCCGGCGCTATTAGCCAAATGGAGTTGGTGGAAGCTTCTTTCTAGAGCTGAGATACGGCCCACCTGTGAGTGTGCAGGAAACCCATTTGCGAAATCTTCACTTTTGTCACCCTTCTCCATTCACCCTTTTCCACCTGCCATGTTGTAAAGCCCCCCAAAAGAAAACACGATGTTTCAAGAAGGCAGCTACTTTGAGCTACATCATCACTCCTTCTCTTCTGCATCATCCATTCTAATGATGCTAGCAAAACAAAAGGAAAAAGAACCACCCTCTTCCCACCAAACCCTTGCCAAAGAAACAGAGACCTAGATGGAAATGCCATCATCCCAAGTGCTGAAGTATTTCTCTTCCCCCCGCTGATGGCTCAATTATCAGCATTCAGCTCCTGTTTGCCCGCAGATCCCATAATCAACGTCTGTGTGTGTATTCTGGCGAAATTAATCATAATTGCTGAAAGCAAGACACATCACACTTGTAACTTTGGTCCTTTAATTAGGATACCGTAATTGGATACAGTACTCCCTGTAAATCCAATTATTCAAGATTAGAAAAGCAGCAGCGGGTAGGACAGAAGCTGTCTGGGAATGGGCAGATTCAAGGGCCCAGGTAGGAAGGTTTCTGTTAGGAAACCAAGAGCCATCTGTCAGGGCAGCCATAGCTGAATCCAAAACTGGAATGGGCTTCCTCCAGTTCAAGGGCCTTGCAGCCAAGAGCTGGAACTGATGGCTAGAGCTGGACATGTAGCAGTAAGAAGATCTTCCTCTGGTGATCAGGCAGGCACAGGCTCTTGGCCTGTTCCTGGCCCAACCAATCCGGGATTCATTCACACCACCTTCCAATTTCAGTGTCCCTTTCCACTGATGTGGACACTGAAGACACAGAGTCCCAAGTGTAGGACTGGGCAGCTCGCAACCTCAGGCCACGAAGTTTCTTGTCAAGCTGCAGAGTCCCTGACCATAGGCACCACCAGTGTCCTGGGTCAACCACAAGCACTCCAGATGGGGCTTCAAGGGTGCTGCCTACCACTGCAGCACACCGGCCCCATCACCTGGCTGACTCCGTTGGGTGAGCTCAAAGACCAATCCCCACCTACCGGGCTTCAGAGCTTCCTCATCAGCCTGAGCAATTTGCCTGGCTAAGGTCCTTTGCGGAATCTGTCTCTTAACTATTGAGATCTGTGGTTGCTGCTTTGGGTCCTAAGCTCTCCTCCATGTTGGACTATGTTACTTGCCTGTGGAGCTTGACCTGTGACTGCCCTGGACCTCTGGCCTGTTGGACTGAAACCTTATTGCTTCAGGTGCCATCTGACCAGGACTTGCTGAAGATATTTTGCTGCCTGAGCCAAGTGACAAGATGAAGGCCCCTCCACAGTGCATGCACCGAAGGTGACTGAACTGGCACTTTAATGCTGGTGATGGGATAGCATCCTCCACCATACCTGAGGTGGCAGGCTAGTTTAGGGGGGCCAGGACAGGCTGTATGGCGTATGTAGCTCTGTCCTCCAACTGTCAAGTGCTGAGCCTTCCTGTAGTGAAACAAAGAAGGTGATCTCCAAGTAAATAGGCTTTATTATGCGATTCAATCAGTCTCACAGGTATTCAGGTTACAGACTTTGTCATCTTACGGCAACCTAACACTAACATCCCTGATTAAGCTGGCACAATACTATGCAGACTACCTAAAGATCCCTTTGAGGGATGTACTACTGCTTGGAGAGCAGTTGCTGAAAATCTGGTGCCAGCCTGCAATACAGAACCTGAAAGGCTTTCCCAGTCCTACCCTCAGGGAGGATCTTCCCCTAGGGACCACTTTTGATGGGCCAACCTTGTAGAACGCCTTATCTCCCGAAGCTGCTCCTCCCTCTTGACCCAACATCTGATCCTTGCATCTGTCATGCCCACCTCCTCTCCCCACCCCCCACCCCTGTGAGTTGCTATGTTCCCACAGAGGCAGAGGTTAAGGGTGTGCTTTGATTCAACTGGTTAGCCTGCACCTGGACAGATTCTTCTCTGTCTCCCTGAAGCTCTGGTCCTTCCTCCATCCCTTCGCATTGTTCCTCATCTGATTTGGAGTTCATTCCCAGGGCCCTTCAAAAGGCCTCTGATTTGGCCTCTGATTTGGAGTTCATTCCCAGGGCCCTTCAAAAGGCCGCTGCAGAGATCCTGGACCCAATCCTGACACCAACCGAGAGAAACAGCCAGGTAGACCAGGAGGAACAGGTGGGAGGCTGCCACTGCTGCCCTTCAGCTTCTGCTGCCTGAGGCGGCCACCTCACTCTGCCTAATGGTAGGGCTGGCCCTGTATCTGACCCTTGCTGAGAAGGACTAAATGGCATGTATGTCTCAGAAAGCCAGGCCCCAAAGGGCTTCTTTGCCTGTGAGAAAAGCAGGGCAAGAAAACAAATGAGCCCCCTGAAGACTGAATAGGTGAGAAAGTTTGTTTCCTCAGCCTTGGGAGGGAGAACAGAGAAGGCCATCCTCCCACCATCCTGTTCCAGAACGGAGGTGTGCTGCGTGAGCCATATCGCATCTCCATCCTTCTCACTGAGAAGGAGAAACTTGGAAGTTGTTTGCCTTTCTCCTAGCTGTGCCTCAAGCCAATGTGGAGCTGGGGCAGCCTTAGTGTCCCAAAATGGCTGCATCGTGTTACGACGTGCCCCAGGGCCGCAACACTCCATACCAGCATTTTCCAACCCGGTGCCCTCCAGATGCATTGGACTACAGCCAACAGTTATCCTCTCCTCTTATCCATGTGGGAACAAAGGATACTGCCAAATACAGTGATGACTACGTCGTGTCAGACTACAAAGCTCTAGCAAGGGAGGCCAAAACCTTTGGGGCTCAAGGGATGTTCTCATCTATCCTCCTGCTCCATGGAAGTGTCAGGAGGCGCCCTAGTGGCCTCTTTCAGTAGACTCCAGTAGCCAACTCAAGACACAGACGAAAGGATTCTTTTCAAGGCTTTAATGCTTTTACAACTTAATGACTCTTTCTGATGCTAATCACCAGCAACTAAGCAAGGAACAGCAGAGTGGCCTATGCCAGTTGATCCCCGTTTGAAGGAGAGTCACTTGAAGACCCTGAACTTATGGGCTAGGGAGAGATCCTCCCTCTTTCCCTTGGGTCCACAGGACGCGGCCGTTGCTTGCGCGCCAAATGGGCACTACACCTCCTTTCCACGCCCTCCATCGCTCGTCGCTCCCTGCATCTGCTTTGAGCATCTAGCAAGCCCCGTTCCCGCACTTTCTCACTGCCAGGATCACTATCTATCTCAGGAATGCCAGCAGGAGGAATCTCTGCCAGCTGCTGTGCCTGTGAGGGATGAGCTGACTCCTCTCCCACGGATTGCTGATCCTCCTCAGAATCAGAACTGCTCTGGGGTTCTATCAGCTCAGTTTCCACCCTGACAAGAAGTGGACTAGGAAGGGAAGGAAGAATTCTGCAGGTGAACAACTGGCTACAAAGATGGTGTCACCGGGTGTCAGGGCCCAGCTTCCGCACTGCAGAGGGCCTTGTAGGTGATAGCGAGATTTGATTAGAAGTAGCCTGGAAGGGCTGAGGCCTATTCAGCCTCTGGAATGTCAGAATCTGTGTGAGCTTATCTCTCAGAACACTGACAGAGATAAGTTCACACAGGTTCTGACATTCCGGAGGCTGAATAGGCCCATGTCAGGAGGTCGCCCCTGCTGCCTTCTGAAATCCTCAGGTAGCCAGAATCAACACGCAGACAATAGGGCTCTTTTCCAAGGCTTTATTCCCATTCAACCTAATGACGTTTACAGATGCTAATTGCTTGATCCTACAAGTGAGACCTAAGAGAGTTGCCTACTCTGGGGTTCAAACCTTAGGAATCAGTTGATCTCCCTTTGGAGGGAAACGCGGGAAACCGCTGTACTTATGAGCTAGGAGGAGAGAGTCCACCCCTTTCCCGTGGGGCAGTGGGGTGCCGCTGTTGCCATCGCACCAAGCGGGCTGAGCGCCGCCTCTCAGCGCCCGCCATCTCGTGCTTGAGGGTGCGCAGGCGCCTAGTGTCCAGAAACTGCTGTTGCTCCGCCCTCTCCCTGCCAGGGTCACTATCACTCTCAGGAATGTGTACTGGGAGGGGCTCTCCCCCTGGCTGCTCCTCTGAAACGCGCGTGGGTTCCTCTCCCGTGGTTTCTAACTCTTCTTCAGAATCAGAACTGCTTTGGGGCTCTCTGGGCTCCGATCCAACCCTGACAGCCCAGGCCCTTCCAGGCTACTTCTAATCAAATCCTGGCTATCACCTACAAGGCCCACTGGAGTCCCGAAGCTGGACTGTGACACCAGGAGAGATTTGGTTGCTGGGACCACAGCTCATGCTTTTTGGGTGACGGACTGTTGGCGGGAGATGGATCGCACCTCACGAAGACTGGGAAGAATGTATTTGCCCAAAGAATGGCAAGTTTGACCGGGGGGCTTTAAACTGAATCCTGTGGGGGGTGGAGACCACAGCCCAGGGGTAAGGACTATAAATAAGGGCTCACGCACTGCATCAGGAACTGGGAGAGCAGCCGTAAGTGGGGCCGGTTAAGCCTCTTAATAAAAATGCAGGGTGGTCACTGAAGCATAAAATTCATGGTTTTCAGTGCCTTTATACTACTGCTCAGAGTGTGGGAAATAAACAGGATGAGCTAGAACTCTTGATTCAAGAAGGTAAATATGACTTAATAACTGAGACTTGGCGGGATGCCTCCCACAAGTGGAATATAGCAATTGAAGGATATAATGTGTTCAAACAGAACAGAAGCTATAGAAAGGGAGGAGGAGTTGCACTGTATCTCAGAAACGTACACACATGCACAGAAATTCAAGAGAATGAACTTGGTGGCTCTGTTGAAAGCATCTGGGTTAAAACAGGCAGAGGAAGGAATAAAAACATACTGTGGCTGGAGTCTACTACTACCCACTCAGCCAAGGAGAAAATGTGGATGAAGCTTTCCAAGTGCAAATTGCAGATATGCCAGGGAAGCACAAAGCTGTAGTAATGGGGGATTTTAATTACCCTTCTATATGTTGGGGGCAAACTCTGCCAGGCAGGGTCTCTCCAAGATATTCCTGACTTGCCTTGCTGACAACTTTCTCCTTCAGAGCGTGGAGGAAGGGGTGGTGGGATCAGCCATCTGTACCTTGATTCTGACCTACAGGGAATATTTAATTGATTAGGTGAAAGTAGCAGGAACTTCAGGGGGAAGTGACCATGTAATGCTCAGGTTCTTGATTTGAAGGAAAAATGTAGCCAAACATGTACACTGTACTTCAGGAAAGCTGATTTTAATAAACCCAGAACAATGATGAATCATAGAATAGTAGGGTTGGAAGGGGCCTATAAGACCATAGAGTCCAACCCCGGGGTTTTCCTGCCATGGAATGAGTAGGATTCCATGGCAGGAAAACCTAACAGGAAGAGGAGTTCAAGAGGGATGGGAGTTCCTAAAAAAGGAGATACTAAAGACTCAATCAGAAACAATCCCAATTGGGGGGGGGGGGAACGGAAGACAACAGAAGAAGCTAATGTGGCTACACAAAAAGGTTTAGCAATGATCTGAAAATAAAAAAGACACATAAAGAGGTGGAAGGAGGAACAGGTCACTAAGGAAGTGTATAGACAGATACCCCAGAATTACGGAGATGGTGTCAGGAAGGCTAAAGCTTAGAATGAGGGATGCTCCGAACAATTTCTTTAGATATGCTCAAAGTAAAAGGAGGACAAAAGTAATGGTAGACCAGCTGCTCAGCAAAGATGGCAACAGGCTGACAGGTGACAAAGAAAAGGCAGAACTGCTCAATTCCTGTTTTGGCTTACTCTTCTCCCAAAAGCGGGGCTGTGTCCCATCTGGCATAAGTAGCAGGCAGGCTGAAGGGGAAGGAGTGAAAATTGAGGCTGATAGAGAGATGGCCAGGGACAATCTAAGCACTTAAATGAGTTCAACTCTCCAAGTCCAAATGAATGGCATTCTAGGATGATGAAGGCGCTACTGGATGGAGTCTCAGAACCTCTATCTATTGTCTCTAGAAATCCTGGAGAACGGGTGAAGTAACTGAAGGTGGAGGACTGAAGGAGGGCAAATGTTGTCCTTATCTTCAAAAAGGGCAAAAAGGAAGATCCAGGGAATTACAGATTAGTCAGTCTTACATCAATACATGGAAAGATTGTGGAGCAGATGATAATGTTCTCGATCTGTAAGCCCCTTGACACTAATGTAGTGATCACTAGAAGCCAGCATGGATTTGTCAAGGAAAGGTCCTGCAGGACTAATCTTTTATTTTTTGATCGGGTAACTTCCTTAGTAGATCATGGAAATGCTGTGGATATTATATATCTTGACTGCAGCAAGGCATCTGGAAAATTGTCCCATGATACTCTGTTTAAGTGTCCAGCTAGTTAAGTGTGGGCTGGATGGCACTACTACTAAGTGGATCCACAGCTGGCTGGAGAACCTTACCCAAAGAGTGCACATCAATGGTTCCTCACCAAACTGGAGGGAGGTATTGAGTGGGGTGCCACAGGGTTAAGTCCTAGGCCCTGTACGCTTCAGCATTTTTATTAATGATGGAGGAAGAGGGATGTGGAATACTTATCAAATTTGTAGATGACACAAGATTGGGTGAGATAGCTTAGGAGACAGAAACAAATGTTAAAAGGATCTTGATAGGTTAGAAAACTGCACTGAAGGTGACAGAATGAAATTTAACAGACACAAGTGTAAAGTTCTTCATTAAGAAAGGAGAAATCAAATGCACAGGTATAAGATAGGGATACATGGCACAGTAATTCAAGTCTATGCCCCAACCACTGAGGCCGAAGAAGCTGAGGTTGATCGGTTCTATGAAGACCTACAACACCTTCTAGAACTAACACCAAAAAAAGATGTCCTTTTCATCACAGGGGATTGGAATGCCAAAGTAGGAAGTCAAGAAATCACCGGGATAACAGGCAAGCATGGCCTTGGGGTACAAAATGAAGCAGGACAAAGGCTAATAGAGTTTTGCCAAGAGAACACGCTGATCATAGCAAACACTCTTTTCCAACAGCACAAGAGGCGACTCTACACATGGACATCACCAGATGGTCAATATCGAAATCAGATTGATTATGTCCTTTGCAGACAAAGATGGAGAAGCTCTATAAAGTCAGTAAAAACAAGACCTGGAGCTGATTGTGGCTCAGATCATGAGCTGCTTCTTGCAAAATTTCGGCTTAAATTGAAGAACGTAGGGAAAACCACTAAACCATTCAGGTATGACCTAAATCATATCCCTTATGAATATACAGTGGAAGTGACGAATAGATTTAAGGGATTAGACCTGATAGGCAGAGTGCCTGAGGAACTATGGACAGAGGTCTGTAACATTGTTCAGGAGGCAGCAACGAAATCCATCCCAAAGAAAAAGAAATGCAAGAAAGCAAAGTGGCTGTCTGATGAGGCTTTACAAGTAGCTGAGGAAAGAAGGGAAGCGAAAAGGAAGGGAGAATGGGGAAGATATACCCAACTGGATGCAGATTTCCAGAGAATAGCAAGGAGAGACAAGAAGGCCTTCTTAAATGAACAATGCAAAGAAATCAAGGAAAACAATAGAATGGGAAAGACTAGAGATCTTTTCAAGAAAATCAGAGATATCAAGGGAACGTTTTGTGTGCAAAGTCGGGCATGATAAAGGACAAAGAAGGCAGGGACCTAACAGAAGCAGATGAGATTAAGAAGAGGTGGAAAGAATACACAGAAGAACTATACAGGAAAGATCTTAATGTCCTTGATAGCCTTGATAGGCAGAGGAACTAGAGATCAAATCGCCAACATTCACTGCATCATGGAGAAAGCAAGAGAATTCCAGAAAAACGTCTATTTCTGCTTCATTGACTACGCTAAAGCCTTTGATTGTGTGGATCACAACAAACTCTGGCAAATTCTTAAAGAGATGGGAGTACCAGACCACCTTACCCTGTCTCCTGAGAAACCTGTACGAGGATCAAGAAGCAACAGTAAGAACCAGACACAGAACAACCGATTGGCTCAAAATTGGGAAAGGAGTACGACAAGGCTGCATATTGTCGCCCTGCTTATTTAACTTATATGCAGAGTACATCATGAGAAACGCCGGGTTGGATGAATCACAGGTCGGAATTAAGATTGCCGGGAGAATTATCAACAACCTCAGATACGCAGACGATACCACCCTAATGGCAGAAAGCGAAGAGGATCTAAAGAGCCTCTTGTTGAGGGTGAAAGAGGAGAGTGCAAAAGCTGGTCTGAAACTCAACATTAAAAAAACTAAGATCATGGCATCTGGCCCCATCACTTCCTGGCATATAGAAGGGGAAGAAATGGAAGCAGTGACAGATTTTATTTTCTTGGGCTCCAAGATCACCGCAGATGGTGACTGTAGCCGTGAAATTAAAAGACGCTTGCTCCTTGGGAGGAAAGCTATGGCAAACCTAGACAGCATAGTCAGAAGCAGAGATATCACCTTGCTGACAAAGGTCCGTATAATCAAAGCTATGATTTTCCCAGTAGTAATGTATGGCTGTGAGAGCCGGACTATAAGGAAGGCTGAGCACTGAAGAATTGATGCTTTTGAACTGTGGTGCTGGAGAAGACTCTTACGAGTCCCCTGGACTGCAAGGAGGTCAAATCAGTCCATCCTAAAGGAAATCAACCCTGACTGCTCATTGGAAGGACAGATGCTGAAGCTGAAGCTCAAATATTTTGGCCACCTAATGCTAAGAGAAAACTCCCTGGAAAAGCCCCTGATGCTGGGAAAGATTGAAGGCAAAAGGAGAAGGGGATGGCAGAGGATGAGATAGCTAGATAGCATCACTGATGCCATGAATATGAACTTGAGCACGCTCCGGGAGAGAGCGGAGGACAGGAAGTCCTGGCATACTATGGTCCATGGGGTCATGAAGAGTCGGACACAACTTAATGACTGAACAGCAACAAACATGGCTTGACAGTAGTACATGTGAAAAAGACCTTGGAGTTGCAGTCAATCATGAGCCAAGTATGACTCAGCAGCGTGAGGTGGTTGCAAAAAAGGCAAATGCAATTTTAGGTTGCATCAATAGAAGTACAGTTCCTAAACCATGGTAATAATCCCACTCTGTGCTGGTCAGTTGTTGTTTATTCGGTCAGTCGCTTCCGACTCTTCGTGACTTCATGGACCAGCCCACGCCAGAGCTTCCTGTCGGCCGTCGCCACCCCCAGCTCCCCCAAGGTCGAGTCCGTCACCTCCAGAATATCATCCATCCATCTTGCCCTTGGTTGGCCCCTCTTCCTTTTGCCTTCCACTTTCCCTAGCATCAGCATCTTCTCCGGGGTATCCTGTCTTCTCATTATGTGGCCAAAGTACTTCAGTTTTGCCTTTAAGATCATTCCCTCAAGTGAGCAGTCTGGCTTTATTTCCTGGACGATGGACTGGTTTGATCTTCTTGCAGTCCAAGGCACTCTCAGAATTTTCCTCCAGCACCACAGTTCAAAAGCATCTATCTTCCTTCGCTCAGCCTTCCTTATGGTCCAGCTCTCACAGCCATAGGTTACTATGGGGAACACCATTGCTTTAACTATGCGGACCTTTGTTGTCAGTGTGATGTCTCTGCTCTTCAATATTTTATCAAGATTTGTCATTGCTGTCCTCCCAAGAAGTAAACGTCTTCTGATTTCCTGGATGCAGTCAGCGTCTGCAGTAATCTTTGTGCCTAGAAAGACAAAGTCTGTCACTGCCTCCACGTTTTCTCCCTCTATTTGCCAGTTATCAGTCAAACTGGTTGCCATAATCTTGGTTTTTTTTAGGTTTAACTGCAACCCAGCTTTTGCACTTTCTTCTTTCACCTTCGTCAGAAGGTTCCTCAGCTCCTCCTCGCTTTCAGCCATCGAAGTGGTATCATCTGCATATCTGAGATTGTTAATGTTTCTTCCAGCGATTTTAACTCCAGCCTTGGCTTCATCAAGCCCAGCACGTCGCATGATGGGTTCTGCGTACAGGTGGAATAAGTAGGGTGAGAGTATACAACCCTGCCGTACTCCTTTCCCAATCTTAAACCAGTCTGTTTTTCCGTGGTCTGTTCTTACTGTTGCTACTTGGTCGTTATACAGATTCCTCAGGAGGCAGACAAGATGACTTGGTATCCCCATACCACCAAGAACTTGCCACAATTTGTTACGATCCACACAGTCAAAGGCTTTACAATAGTCAATAGAACAGAAATAGATGTTTTTCTGAAACTCCCTGGCTTTCTCCATTATCCAGCGGATATTGGCAATTTGGTCTCTAGTTCCTCTGCCTTTTCTAAACCCAGCTTATACATCTGGCAATTCTCGTTCCATGAATTGCTGGAGTCTACCTTGCAAGATCTTGAGAATTACCTTACTGGCATGTAAAATAAGTGCCACTGTTCGATAGTTTGAACATTCTTTGGTGCTTCCCTTTTTTGGTATGGGGATATAAGTTGATTTTTTCCAATCTGTTGGCCATTCTTGTGTTTTCCAAATTTGCTGGCATATGTAGGGATGGATGGAAGTCCCTTACCTGATCCCGCAGCTTGCTTCACGGTGGGGGGGAGGCGCTCCGTCCCTCCCCCCAAAATTCTGGGCAGGGGGGGAGGCGCCCCATCCCTCCTCACCGAAATTCTGGCTGGGGGGGAGGCGCCCTGTCCCTCCAGCCGAAATTCTGGCCGGGGGCAAGGTGCCCCGTCCCTCCGGCCGCAAAACCTCTTCTCCTGCCAGGATGCAAATGGCGGCGGCCGTAGCCGCTGCCGTTTGCATCCCTGCAGTCAGCCGTAATAGGCTACGTAAATGTTTACGTAGCCTATCACGGCTGACTTTGGGGGGGGGGGGGAAAAGCGCGTACACAAATGGCGGCGCCCATGGGCAATGCAAAATAGCGTTGCTCTTATTTTAAATAATAAGGGCAAAAATCCAAAAATAAGGGCAATGCAAATAGCGTTGCTCTTATTTTCGCTGTAGTCTACGTAAATGTTTACGTAGACTACATGTGCCCATGGGCGCCGCCATTTGCGTTCCTTATTTGGGCACATGTAGTCTACGTAAACATTTACGTAGGCTACAGCGAAAATAAGAGCAACGCTATTTGCATTGCCCTTATTTTTGCCGTAGTCTATGTAAATGTTTACGTAGACTACACGTGCCCAAATAAGGAACGCAAATGGTGGTGCCCATGGGCGCCGCCATTTGCATACGCGCTTTTTTTTTCCCCCCCAAAGTCAGCCGTGATAGGCTACGTAAACATTTACGTAGCCTATTACGGCTGACTGCAGGGATGCAAACGGCAGCGGCTACGGCCGCCGCCATTTGCGTCCTGGCAGGAGAAGAGGTTTTGCGGTGATTTTTTGAAAATCTAGCTGTGATAGGCTATATAAATCTTTATGTAGCCTATCACTTTTTTTTAACTTGGAAATGGCGGCGGCGGCCGGTCGGAAGACCGGCTGCCGCCGCCGCCGAACCGCCGCCGGGAGCCGCCGCCGCCAGGGACATTCGCACAAGGTAAGTCCCATCCCGGGGGGGGCGGGGGGGCGGACCATTTCTCCACCAATTTCGGGGGGCCGAATGTGTTGGCATTCGGCCTCCCAGAGATTCGTGGAGAAATTCTCCGACATCCCTAAGCATATGGCATGCATCACCTTGACAGCATCCTCTTGCAAGATTTTAAACAGTTCAGCTGGGATACCGTCATCTCCTGCTGCCTTGTTATTAGCAATGCTTCTTAAGGCCCATTCAACCTCACTCTTCAGGATGTCTGGCTCTAACTCACTGACCACACCGTCAAATCTATCCCCGATATTATTATCCTTCCTATACAGATCCTCCGTATATTCTTGCCACCTTTTCTTGATCTCTTCTGCTTCTGTTAAGTCCTTGCCATCTTTGTTTTTGATCATACCCATTTTTGCCTGGAATTTACCTCCAATGTTTCTAATTTTCTGGAAGAGGTCTCTTGTCCTTCCTATTCTATTATCTTCTTCCGCTTCCGCACATTGCTTTTTTAAAAATAATTCCTTATCGCTTCTGGCTAACCTCTGGAATTTTGCATTTAATTGGGCATATCTCCCCCTATCACTGTTGCCTTTTGCTTTCCTTCTTTCTTGGGCTGCTTCCAGTGTCTCAGCAGACAGCCATCTTGCCTTCTTGGTTTTCTTTTTCTTTGGGATGTTTTTTGTTGCCGCCTCCTGAACAATGTTGCAAACTTCTGTCCATAGTTCTTCCGGGACCCTATCTACTCAATCTAGTCCCTTAAATCTGTTCTTCACCTCCACTGCATATTCATTAGGAATATTAGTGAGCTCATATCTAACTGATCTGTGGGTCTTCCCTATTCTCTTTAGTCTGATTCTAAATTGTGCAATAAGAAGTTCGTGACCTGAGGTACAATCAGCTCCAGGTCTTGTTTTTACCAACTGCATAGATGTCTGCCACCTTTGGCTACAAAGGATGTAGTCAATCTGATTTCAGTGTCAACCATCTGGTGAAGTTCATGTATAAAGTCGTCTCTTAGGTTGTTGGAAGAAAGTGTTTGTCATGCACAGTGAGTTGTCTTGGCAAAATTCTATCAGCCTATGTCCTGCTTCATTTTGTTCTCCCAGACCATGCTTGCCTGTAATTCCAAGTGTCGTTTGACTACCCACCTTAGCATTCCAGTCTCCTGTAATGAAAATAACATCTTTGTTTGGCGTACTATCCAGTAGGTGCTGCAGACCCTCATAGAACTGATCTAATTCTGCTTCTTCAGCATCTGTGGTTGGGGCGTATATTTGGATCACTGTGATGTTAAATGGCTTACCCGGAATTCGAATTGAGATCATTCTGTCATTTTTTGGATTGTATCCAAGCACTGCTTTAGCCACTTTATTATTAATTATGAAGGCTACCCCATTTCTTCTGTGGTCCTCTTGTCCACAGTAGTAGATCTGGTGGTCATTTGATGTGCAGTGGCCCATTCCAGTCCATTTCAGTTCACTGACACCCAAAATGTCTATCTTTAATCTTGACATCTCCCCAATAACCACATCCAATTTGCCCTGGCTCATAGATCTTACATTCCAGGTTCCTATGGTGTGTTGATCTTTAGAACATCGGATTTGTTGTTCACCACCAGCACCATCGGCTGCTAGCCGTCCTTTCGGCTTTGAGCTAGCTGCGTCATCACATCTGGGGCTAGTTGAACTCTGTTCCTCCCCAGTAGCATTTTGACCATCTTCCAACCTGGGAGTCCCATCTTCCGATGGTATACCGACATATCTCTGGTTGTACTGATCCATTTAGTTTTCATGGCAAGAATACTGGGGTGGGTTGCCGTTTCCTTCCCCAGGGATCGTATTTAGTCTGACCTCTCTGCCATGACCTTCCCATCTTGGTTGTCCCTTCACAGTTTAGCTCATGACGTCATTGAGGTGCTCAAGCTCCAGCACCACGACAAGGTAACGATCTCCTTTGCTGAAGGTGCTGGTCAGACCTCACCTCAAATACTGTGTCCAGTTCTAGACACCACAGTTTCAGAAGGATTGGGGTAATGTGGAATGAGTTCAGAGAAGGGCAATAAAGATGATGAAGGTACTAGAAACCGAGTCCTACGAAGAAAGATGGAAGAAACTGGGTATGTTTAGCCTTGAGAAGAGAAGACTGAGGGGGAATCTGAGAGCACTATTTAAGTACCTAAAGGTTTATCACTCAGAAGAGGGCTGCAACCTGTTCTCTGTCATCCAAGACCGTAGGACATGAAATAGGAGCCTTAAGTTACAGGAAGGCAGATTTCAGTGGAACAGCAGGAACAGCATCCTAATGATCAGAACAATCAGATAATGGGACCAGCTGCCTAGGGAGGTGGTGGGCTCTCTGTCGCTGGAGGTATTCAAGCAGAGGCTGGACAGCCACCTGTCAAGGATGCTTTAACCGGATTCCTGCACTGAGCAGGGGGTTGGACTCGAGGGCCGAAATGGCCACTTCCACTCTATGATCCTATGATTCCTATCATCCCCAGCTAGTGTAGGCATGGGCCATGGGATGGGGCATGTCCCAGGGATTGGCCATGACAGCTGGAATGATGGGAGTTGCAGTCCAACACATCTGGAAGGCACCAGGTTGGGGAAGGCTACTGCATGCTAATTCCTTACTTACAGCTGCTCCAGGAGACCCAGATCCCCTGGCCCTGGTGAGAGGGTGGGGGCACCACTGCAGAGCGTAAGGGATTCCCCCTTTCCCCAGGAAGAATGTGGAATGCCCTCAGGAAGGGTCTGCAGCACCCTCATCCCCCGCTGCACACAACGGAGCAATTAGCTTGACTTGGTTCATCCTTGGCCACCCCGCCGGCCGACACCTCCATCTTGGCGGTCCCTCTGTTACAGTGTTGGCTTCTCCCTTACTTCCTGCTTCATTGCCACAATACCCTTCCCTTCCAGCTCAGATTTTGCCCCATCTCCATCTCCTTACTAGTCCCATCTGATTTCTAGGGCCTGTCCGATTCCCCACCCCAATGGCTCCATGCATCTGCTCCTGTCTCCCACCCAAGGTGGCACGGCCACACACCACAGCAATCCCTGAAGTACATTCCCAGCATCTTCTGTGCCTTTGGGAGGGATCCTGTAGTGCACCTCTTCAAATGCAAGTGGCTTTACTGGTGCCTTCAAAAACATCACCACCCACAAAGGATCACTGGCACTGATGACCTGCTGTGTGGCATCCTGGCTGAGAGTCTGAGCCTCACAAGGGGAAATCCCTGGTTCCGACATGTGCCTCAGCCATGTAGGGATAATAGTACTGGCCGGTCTTATAGGGCCGGTTGGAAAGATGACAAAACTATCTGTGTGAAGTGCAGTGGAGGCTGGTGGTTGCGATGACAGTGGGGTGGTGAATCCGCTCTGGGTTTCAGTCAGAACAAAGGAGCTATCCAAGGCGCTTCACAGAACCAGTCAGAACTTCTCACCTTGGATAGCTCTTTTAGAGTTCTGGCTGAAACCCGGAGCGGATTCACTGCCCACTGACATCGGAGCCTCTGGCCTCCACTGGTGGAGTGCTGTATTGATGGTGGAAGGTGGTGGTGTCGGTCTTGTTCTTTAGCCAGCTTCCCTGGCCCAACTCCAGTTAAAAGAAATTTCCCAGGTCTCTCTGCCTCACCTGCCTTGTTTGAGGTAGTCCACATTCCATATCATGCAACAACACTCTCCCCCTTAGGGCTATAAAAATGGAATTGTAGGTTTTTCTAAGCCTCCACTTTTAAAAAAAAAGCTACAATGAACAATCATTTTTTTAATATCCACAGATAAAAACTGTAATTGTTTTAAATGAGCGATAGGTAATTTGGAGTAAGTTATATGGGGTTTTGGACTATAAAGCCCTTCTCCTGCTGAAATCTCTTGGCAACGTGTTCAAAAGGCTGGTGTGGAATTGAGGGAAGGTTTGCTTTTATTAAAGTTATGTTGGGAAATGTGGAACGGTTGCATTCTTAATTTATAGCATCCAGAGGGTTCATTTTCCTTGCTCTAAATTACTTCCCACTAATTTAAAAAGAGCAGAGGGAGGGAGGGAGTCAGTTGCACAATTGCCACACTTTTAAGAAAGCTTAAGTGAAACTTACCCCTCAGGGGTTCTAAGTTCAAGACAGCAGATTGCATCTAAACTATGTGGACCCATCTAAAAATTGTATAATGTATATGGAAGACCTGTTAATTTGACCGCTTTGGATATGAGTTTACTGGTGCAATTGTTCAGCTACCCTCCTGATGTATTTGTCATTTTATTTCACTTGTGTTTCATTTAAATTCCTATGAATCAAACATATCATCATGGTCTGATTCTGTAACAATAAGATTGGCAGTTCAAGATGGGCACATCCTTGCAAGATCAGCTCCACCAAGAGCATCTGTACACCAGCCTAAAATCCCACATTTAAAATGGGGATTTCTGTTTCCGTTTTAAATGTAGGATCACAACGGACTCCCTTAACATGTGCTTCCTTTTCCCCCTCCCCTCTCCCCCTCCTTCTCCCCCTTATCTGAGCCTTCCATTATCTTTCATTGATTTTGCTCCTCTTCTTGCCACTACTTTTCCTCCTTTCATGGAGGGAACTCAAGCGGAACACAAGCAGGGTAATTTGACAGCTCATTAACTTTGATATATTTAAAAACCCAGTGCCCTTCAACATTTTTATTAATGACTTGGATGAGGAGGTGCAGGGAATGCTGATCCAATTTGCAGATGACACAAAATTGGGTGGGATAGCTAATACCTTGGAAGACAGAAACAAAATTCAAAGTGATCTTGATAGGCTGGAGCGCTGGGCAGAAAACAACAGAATGAAATTTAACAGGGATAAATGCCAAGTTCTACACTTAGGAAAAAGAAACCATATGCACAGTTACAAGATGGGGGATACGTGGCTCAACAACACTACAAGCGAGAAGGATCTTGGAATTGTTGTCGATCATAAGCTGAATATGAGCCAACAATGTGATATGGCTGCAAAAAAGGCCAATGCTCTTTTGGGATGCATTAATAGAGGCATAGCTTCCAAATCCCGGGAAGTACTAGTCCCCCTCTGCTCAGCACTGGTTAGGCCTCATCTGGAGTACAGTTCTGGGCTCCACACTTTAAGAAGGATACAGACAAACTGGAGAGGGTTCAGAGGAGGGCAACGAAGATGATCAGGGGACTGGAAACAAAGCCCTATGAAGAGAGACTGAAAGAACTGGGCATGTTTAGCTCTGAGAAGACTGAAGGGAGATAGGATAGCGCTCTTCAAGTACTTGAAAGGCTGTCACAGAGAGGAAGGCCAGGATCTCTTCTCGATCATGCCAGAGTGCAGGACACGGAATAATGTGCTCAAGTTACAGGAAGCCAGATTCTGGCTGAACATCAGGAAAAATGTCATGATTGTTAGAGCAATACGACAATGGAACCAATTCCCTAGGGAGGCGGTGGGCTCTCCCACACTGGAGGCATTCAAGATGAGGCTGGACAGTCACCTGTCAGGGATGCTCTGACTTGGATTCCTGCATTGAGCAGGGGGTTGGACCCGATGGTCTTGTAGGCCCCTTCCAACCCTACAATTCTGTGATTCTATGAAAGGAGAATAAAAGTAATTTCATGCAGGGGACGCCCTGGAGGGTCATGGCGTCATTTAAAGGGCCTGCTAACTTCCATGAGTGAGCAATCTCAAGAGCGGGATAAAAACTCTGTGTGAAGAAGCCCCAAGAGCTGAGCTGCTAGATCAAGCAAGAGCAATTAGAAGAGCTCCTCTGCAAGGTAACTGAGATAAGCTTTGCAAGAGGTGAGCAGCACAGTTAAAATTAGAACGGCCAAAGAGAGCAGAGGAGAACAAAATACTTTAATAATCATCGTTGATGTGTGCTGATAATCTGAAAAGTTCTGATGTTAACTCAAATTGGATAGCTAGGTGGCATTTTTTTTAGTACTTCTGCACCAAAAAATAAAAAGTACATGAAATTTAATCTGGTTTGGCTGTCATTAGTGCCATCGAAGTATCCTGGGAACTGTAGTTTGGCAAGAGTGCTGAGGATGCATTGGTGTCAACTTCTTCAGCGACCTGCAGTTTTCAGGGTTTCCTAGTAGGGGCCCATGGCGTCCACTCATCGCCCTCCCCATCAACACACCCCAGCAAAACAGAATAAACTTTCGTCCAATATAAACATTGCTGAAATTCCCTTTCCTGCCCTCCCTTTTCCAACACAGAGTCTGGCTATGCTCATCTTGTGAAAAGTGGCCACAGGTATGTATCTCCAACTGGTGAGAAAGCTGGAGAGGATTGTAGGCAAACCCACAGAGAGAGAGGACCCCCTGGCCACCTTTCTCCATCTGTCCCTGCTTACCTTATCTCTAATTTAGACACTGATTGGTCTCTGCTGCTCCTCCATAGCAACTAAAGGGTGGAGAGGGTAAATGGAGAGGATGGCCTCCAGATTGCTTGTCTCTGGAGGAGCCTTCATCGTTCTCAACAGGCCAAGCATGGATTACAGGGGGCTCCTCTTCCTGAGATGAATGTAGTTATGGCAGCCAGGCTCATAACCTGCCGCTGCAATGGCAGGGCCAGGCCTACAATTAGGCAGTGGGGCAGTCACTTCAGGCGGCAGGTGCTGGGAGGTGGCAGCAAGGCTTTGGGGGAGGGCGCTGTGTGCCGACCGGCTGGTCCAGTGCCCCCTACGCTAGCCTGTGGCCTTCAGGTTTTGTGGAGGGTGCTCTCCCATCACCAGTGTCGAAGTAACAGTCAACTGCCAGTCCAGTCAGCCTTAATGTATGGAATGAGAGGGAGCGCCAGCTTGTTCTTCACCTCGAGCAGAAAAACGTCCAGCACTGAACAAAGGTCAGCCTCAAAAGGGAGGCCCTGTAGTGCTCCCCAAAATTGCTTCCCATGGGGAGTTTGCAGGGGGCAGAAGTTCCATAACTTGGAACAGTCCCCAAGGACACCTCTCTGAGTTTTCTTCAGTTAAGCACTTTTGAAACTGGTTTCTGCTACATATTTAAACATGTTTTTAGGCCCATGTTTCATGTTTTGGGTGTGCTAATAGATGGCTGGGTGATTTGCCATAGTGTCTCTGGCTCCCAATTAACAACAGCTACAATAAAAATGGTTTTCCCCACCCCTGAAATAGTCTGTTAAAATCTCTGATCTGCAGTAACTCAGGTGTATTTTATTTTATTTATTTATTGAATTTATTAATCGCCCATCTGGCTGGTCACCCAGCCACTCTGGGCGATGTACAACATACAATAAAACAGTTTAAAACAATAAAATTCTACAATAAAAACATTTTCTAAAATACCCTAACCCACCACAAATGCCTGCCTGAACAACCACGTTTTTAATGCACGGCGGAAGCCCATTAAAGAGGGGGCATGGCAGAGTTCCTTAGGGAGGGAGTTCCACAGAGTGGGGGCCACCACAGAAAAGGCCCTCTCCCTCGTCCCCACCAGTCTAGCTGGCCTGGCTGATGGGACAGAGAGAAGGCCATCCGAGGCTGATCTTGTTAAGCGGCCTGTCTGGTGTTGCTGGAGGTGTTCCTTAAGATAGGCTGGGCCAGAACCATATAGGATTTTAAAGGTCAAAACCAACACCTTGAATTTGGCCCAGAAAACAACTGGTAACCAGTGCAACTCCTTCAGCACTGGAGTGATGTGATCTTGCCGGCGGCTGCCTTTAATCAGGTGAGCCACCGCGTTCTGTACCAGCTGCAGCTTCCGAACCATCTTCAAGGGTAACCCAACGTAGAGCACATTACAGTAGTCTAAACGAGAGGAGACCAGGGCATGTACTACCGATGGGAGCAGATGGTCGGGAAGGAAGGGGCGCAGCCGCCGTATCAGATGGAGTTGATACAGCGCTGTCCAGCTCACAGCTGACACCTGAGCCTCCATGGACAGCTGGGAGTCCAAAATGACCCCCAGGCTGCGGACCTGGTCTTTCAAGGGCAGCCGTACCCCATTCAACACCAGGTCAACATTCCCCAGCCTCCTCTTGTCTCCCACCAAAAGTACCTCGGTCTTGTCAGGGTTCAGCATCAGCTTATTGCTCCCCATCCAGCCATTCACCATCTCCAGACATTTGGACAGGGATTCTACGGCCAACCCTGGTAAAGATTTGAATGAGAGGTAGAGCTGCGTGTCATCCGCATACTGATGACACTGCACCCCAAACCTCCTGATGATAGCCCCCAGTGGCTTCACATAGATGTTAAATAGCATCGGGGAGAGGATGGAACCCTGTGGCACCCCACAAGTGAGTGGCCATGGGTCCGAAACCTCCTCTCCCAGTGCTACCCTCAGGTACGTGACGGAGAGGAAGGACCGGAACCACCGCAATACGGTGTCTCCAATGCCCAACCCCTCCAGGCGGTCCAGGAGGATACCGTGGTCAACGGTATCAAAAGCTGCTGACAGGTCGAGGAAAACAAGGAAGGAGCATTCACCCCTATCCAGAGCCCTCCTCATATCATCCACCAAGGCGACCAAGGCCATTTCTGTCCCATGCCCAAGCCTGAAGCCCGACTGAAGTGGGTCTAGATAATCGGTTTCTTCCAAGTGTGCCTTCAACTGCACCGCCACCACCCGCTCAATCACCTTGCCCCAAAATGGCAGATTCGAGACTGGGCGAAAGTTGTTCAGAACTTGGGGACCCAAGGAGGGCTTCTTTAAGACCGGTCTTATCACTGCCTTCTTGAGGGCTGATGGCATCACTCCCTCCTCAAGGGAGGCATTCACCACCGCCCTGATCCCCTCACCCAGCCTCTCTCTGCAGCCCATAATGAGCCAAGATGGGCAAGGATCAAGTAAGCAGGTGGTCAGCCTTACAGATGAAAGCATCTTGTCCACTTCATCAGAAGGAAGAAGCTGGAACTGATCCCACAAAACCGGTTTGCCACAGGCCGCCTCTTCCTCACTAACTGTATCCACAGTGTGCGGAGTAACACTCCTTATCCGATCAATTTTATCTGCAAAGTGCCTTGCCAAGGCCTCACAGGAGGCCTTAGAATGCTCCAGTGGTTCTGGAGCCACAGGACCGACCAGGCTCCAGACCACTTGGAACAGCCTCCTGGGACAGCACTCTGCAGACGCGATAGATGCAGCATAATATTCCTTTTTTGCTGCCTTCACCGCCACGTGATAGGCTGAAGATATATACAGCTCTAGCCCGTGTGTAGACTTGAACATGTATCTGGTGTAGATTTGAACAGGTATCTGTAGATCATCCCAGTGTATGGCTTATGGGGTACTGTAGGTAATTGGCTTCATCCTCTGAAGCACCATTGCTTTGCATAAAGAAGGTCCCAGTTTGACCCCTGGCAGCATCTCCAGGTAGGGCTGGAAAAATTCCTGCCTGAAACCCTGGAGAGATGCTGCTGCCAGTCAGTGTCGACAGTACTGGGCTGGATGGACCAAGGGTCTGTCGCAGTATAAGGCAGTTTCCTACCTCCTTAGCTGGCTCCATGCCCCCGCCCCCCACCACTAGTTTGCACCTGGCTCAGGATGGTGGACCTCTTCTGTGGGGTGGGGAGGAGTAAATCCCACAAGCCTGTCCATGCCTGCTCTAAGTTAAATGAATTCACGGAGGATAGGAATGCCAATGGCTATTGGCCACAGCACCCAGATGGAGCTTCCATGTTCAAGGGTGGTTTACCTCTAATTAGCAAATGCTGGGGGCAAGCCACAGAGGATGGCCAGTCACCATCACGCTCTGTTTGTAAGCTTCCCGGAAGGGGGCATCATTCAGAGCTAGAGCAACACTTTGCATCTCCAGTGTAAAAGGATCGCAGGTAAGAGCGTTGCTCCGATGCGCTCTGCCAGAGATCTTGCAGAACCACTCCCAGCCAGAGGAGGCAGTGTTTTACTTGACTGACCTTGCACTGGGGACGGTAGTCCTGGGCTAGATATACTAACACGGTATGACTCAGGACAAGGCAGTGTCGTGTGTTCATAAGAACTGTTGGCTGCCTGCTGTTGCAAAAGAAGGCTGGAAGGGATAAGCCCTTGGTCAGCTCCAGAAAGGCCGGCAGTCTATTTCTGTCCTTAAAGAATGTATAGGCTGCCCTTCAATAGAAATATTCCCAGGGCAGTTTACAAGTTAAACCCATAAAATGACAGGCAGCACAATCAAGTGGAAAAGAACAGCAGATAAAAGCAGCTTAAAACATTACAAAGGATTCAAAGGCCTGGAACCGTTAAAACGTCTTTCACCAGGCACCCAAAAGACATCAACGTGGGCACCAGGCAAACCTCCTCCCTGGAAAGAGCATTCCACAACTGAGGTGCCACCACCATGAAGCCCCCCCCCCCCAATCTGCCTCATCTGACACAGGGCAGGCACCCAGGGGAAGGCCTCCAAAGCTCCAAAGGTAACCTAGGGTTTTTCTAGATGAGGCTTTTAATCCGCCACTTTACTGTGGCTTCTGCTTCCGGATTCTTTGTGGGATTATGAGCGGATCCGCTATACACGTTTTTCCCCCGGTGGGGTTTGCCTTTCTATATGTTCTGTGACATGACCTCTAGATGGGCCAGATGAACTGCACCCTAAAGTAATAAAGGAACTGGCAAAAGAACTCTCAGAACCTCTGTCTATTCTCTTTGAGAAATCATGGAGGATGGGTGAAATGCCAGATGACTGGAGGAGGGCTAACATTGTCCCTATCTTCAAAAAGGGTGAAAAGGAGGAACCTGGGAACTACAGACCAGTCAGTCTGACATCAATCCCTGGGAAAATTCTGGAGCAGATGATAAAGCAATCCATCTGGAAGCACCTTGAAAACAAGGCAGTCATTACTCGAAGCCAACATGGATTTGTCAAGAACAAGTCCTGCCAGACGAATCTGATCTCCTTTTTGATCAAGTGACCTCCCTTGTGGACTGTGGGAATGCTGTGGACATCATATACCTCGACTTCAGCAAAGCTTTCAACAAAAAAGTGCCCCATGATATCCTGATGAGCAAACTAGCTCAAAGTGGGCTAGATGAAACAACTCTCAGGTGGATCCACAGTTGGCTACAGAATCGGACTCAAAGAGTGCTTATCAATGGGATCTTCTCAAACTGGGGAGAGGTAACGAGTGGGGTACCGCAGGGCTCAGTCCTGGGCCCAGTGCTCTTCCACATTTTTATTAATGGCTTGGAGGAGGAGGTGCAGGGAATGATGATCAGATTTGCAGATGACACAGAATTGTGCGGGATAGCTAATACTTTGGAAGACAGAAACAACATTCAAAGTGATCTTGATAGACTGGAGCACTGGGCAGAAAACAACAGAATGACATTTAATAGGGATAAATGCCAAGTTCTGCACCTAGGAAAAAGAAACCAAATGCACAGTTACCAGATGGGGGATTCATGGCTCAACCACACTACAAGCGAGAAGGATCTTGGCATTGTTGTCAGTCACAAGCTGAATATGAGCCAACAATGTGATTGCAAAAAAGGCAAATGCTACTTTAGGCTGCATTAATAGAAGCATAGCTTCCAAATCCCGGGAAGTACTAGTTCCCCTCTACTCAGCACTGGTTAGGCCTCATCTGGAGTACTGTGTCCAGTTCTGGGCATCACACTTTAAGAAGGATGCAGACATGCTGGAGAGGGTTCAGAGGAGGGCAACAAAGATGATCAGGGGACTGGAAACAAAGCCCTATGAGGAGAGACTGAAAGAACTGGGCATGTTTAGTCTTGAGAAGAGGGGAGATAGTATAGCGCTCTTCAAGTACTTGAAAGGTTGTCACAGAGAGGAAGGCCAGGATCTCTTCTCGATCATGCCAGAGTGCAGGACACGGAATCATGGGCTCAAGTGACAGGAAGCCAGATTCCGGATGAGCATCAGGAAAAACATTCTGACTGTTAGAGCAATACAACAATGGAACCAATTCCCTAGGGAGGCGGTGGGCTCTCCCACACTGGAGGCGTTCAAGACGAGGCTGGACAACCGTCTGTCAGGGATGCCCTGACTTGGATTCCTGCATTGAGCAGGGGGTTGGACTCGATGGCCTTGTAGGCCCCTTGCAACCCTACTATTCTATGATTCTATGATTGCAGGTGGCACTGTGGTATAGCGGAATTGCACAACATTTCATTCCACCATTCCCCAAAATACTGGACTTTCCCCAATGGAAAAAAACAACAATATGAAAATGCTTGGAAAGCACGGGAGAGGCCCTGGAGCATGATGACATTGTCTAAAGCACCTGCAAACTACCCTGACTGAGGAATCATGAGCCCCAATAAATGCCTCATGTAGAAAAACTCCCAGTCCCAAGTGAGCAGGCAGGATCATGTTGGGGAAGACAATTCTTCAGGTATTTGTTTATTACATTTCTATACCACCCACCAGCCAAAGCTCTCTGGGTCCCAAGCCATGTGGGCCTTTAAGGGTAAGCACCAGCATTTCGATTGTGCCCAGAAACAGGCTGGGAGCCAGTACAGTGGTTTAAGTACTGGCAAGACATGTTCCCATCAACCAGCCCCAATGAGCAGCACTGTCTGTCTTTTGAACTTTTGAACAGCTGTCTTTTGAGTTCACTGATGTTTCCAAACAGTCTTCAAAGGCAGCCCCATGTAAAACAGGATGCAGTCATTGACTGTGTTGGTATATGACTCCAGCCAGGGAGCCAAGCTGTATATTCCTCAGAAAGGCAGCTAATAATAATGTAAGGAAACAGGATCTAGCAATTGGCACAGCCTTTCCATTCCTGCAAGATAGAGGGACTCGGCTTCCCATTCCTCCCCTCAGCCATTCAGCAGGAACTCCCCCCTCATCTACCTCCCTTCTGAGCAGTTCACGCTGTGCTCGGCTACAGATAATGATTTTGACATTTAAATTTTAAAGGGAGGTGAGGAGCCAAGGTGGGCCTGCTGCTCACGCAGAATTTCTGTCACATTTTCATGGTGAGACGTGAATGCAAGGCACTGTCTCCCGAAGAGGGGGGCAGGGGGGGGCAACAAGAGGGTTCTGCTCTCAGGTCCTGCCCCTAACCCTTCCCGCTGAACTGGTGATGAACTGGACGAGGGCTAATAAAGGGAAGCACCTTCCCAGCACGATGGGGCCACTGTGGGCAGATGGTTCTTTGGCGCAGGGAGATGGCGTTCAGTTCATCCTGGAGGGGCTGCCTCCGGCGAAGGAGGCTGGGGCTTCTCCCAGATCCAGCTTTGTCACCAGGGGCCCACGTAGCCTCAGTGCCACAGAGCGCCTGTTACCAGCTGTAGCTATTTGCCAGCTGCAGGCAGTGGCGGCTGGTGGCCCCAGTGTCACTGGGGTGGTGAATCCGCTCCGGGTTTCAGTCAGAACCAGTCAGAACTCCACTGGCATCGGAGCCACCAGCCTCCATTGGCTGCAGCTATTTCTGGATATGGATTGTTTGGCTGGGGATGGATGAATCCGTTAGTTTTGCTTTCTCCCACATTTGGATTTTTACAGTCTCAAATTCTTTTCATCCCAAATACGAAGACATTTGCAAATGTTGAGGGAGGTCCTTCAGCTATGGGTTCCTGAATTCAGTCACCCAAGGCTTAATTCAGTCCTGGAGGCTGCAGTGCAGCAGCCAGGAGGCGCTGCTCCGTTGACTGGGCAAAGACAGAAGGGTGGATACCTGCATGTCTTCCGAAAAAGGAACATCTGACAAACCCCCACTTCTGATATAGCTCAGCAGGGCGCTCTAGAGCATCTGGTCAGTTGCCACCCTGCCGGGTAACCTGAATAGGTTTATTTCAACTCATCTCACATTTTTGTCCTCAAAAGTGCAGCCAAATCCTTAAGCCTCTTTTTAAATAGGTGGACTGACTCAAACCTGCTAAGCACTACTGAGATGTAAGTTTGCAGCAAGTAAGAAGGTGAGACCAGCCACTAGGTAATTTTCTGATTTGCTGGCTAAACCACTGTCATTGGAGATGAAGGCTATCGCATCGTTGGGTAAAGCAACCATCCGTCTTTGCTAAGGAGATGGCTTTTAATGAACTGAGATCCCCATAAAAGAATGGTTAATTCAGTCCTAGAGCTTTTCATATATCATTTAGCTGGAGGCCAAAGTGCTCTCTCTCAGACCATCCTCTCTGCAATGAACTCTGCATATTCTCTGGAACCTAAGACTCTGCTCAAATAGGTAACATGTATAGATAAATTAGACTGACTTTCTGATTTTATTTGAAATTCTGTGTCTGATTGTTGCCTTCCATGGCTTTCTCCCCTTCCTCCTCACCCAACCTCTCTTTTTATATTTGGACATTTGACTATGTTGTTTTAAAGGTGGTTTCTCACTAAACACTTCCCCACATGAAGTACCACCTGGCCACAAAGCTGCTGCTTATGGTTTGAGTAGGGCTGTGCATGGACCGCTGCCCCAAACCTCTTCAGAAGCCAATTTGGAGCTTTTGAATTGGCCCCGACCCACTTCGGACTGCTTCGGCCTGATCCCAACCCGCTTTGGACTCCAGATCCGAAGCAAGATCCGGACATCCGAATTGCCTCCTGTCAAGCCGCGTGAGCCCCCGCTCCTTACCAGGACTCGTTGCAAGCACCCGCCGCCGTCGGCTTCTTCAAGGGCGTCGCCATTTTCTTTTAAAATGGCATCTTGCCTATTTCCATATCTCAAATGAGCAAATGGGGGCCATAAGGCAGTCATCTATGCAACATTTCGCAGCTTGCACACTTGTTAGCTGTGTCTGGGGGGGGGGGGGGGTTGCCTGGACTGGTCCAACCCACTTCAGACTGCTTTGGCCTGATCCTGACCCACTTCAGATCTGAATCTGAATTGGACCAAATCACCCCGCTTTGGCTTGGAATTTGGATCCGGATCTGAAGCGGTACACAGTCGTAGTTTTTAGGATGTTTAAAGGGCTTTTGCTAAGTTTGGTGTTGTGGGGGGAAGCCCAAAGCCCCATTCTTGTTATTTTTCCCTAGGGCTGGGCAGAAGGGAGGGCTCCTTGGCCATGGGGCTCAGAAACTCCCCAAGCAGCTGGACAGACGAGGGTCTATCAGGAGGTTCACCACAACTGGTGGCAGCCTATCAGAAATTATTTTCCTGGGGGACCCTTGTAAAATACGGGTCTACCAGGAGGAAAAGTTATTCCCCCACCCCCCTGTAACGACACCAATTTGCATAACATGTGCATATGCTAATTTGTGTATATACTGTATAGGTGCACATTTAGAAATAATGACAGTAATTAAAAGACAAATGCAATGCATCCCACCATCGTGGGGCTGCCTGTGACCCGGTGGCCTGTGTGCCTGCTGCTCCATCCGCTGCTGTGCCGAGGCCAGCTCTGGATGGGCCCCTTCAGGGCCCCTGGGCTCTCCAGCATCTTATGGCTCTTGATCTTTAAACTGGCCTTGAACTGGAGAGCCCTTCAAGTAGGTCAGGAGTGAGCAACCTCCAGATGTGTTGGCCTACAGCTCCCATCAGCTCTAGCTGGCATAGCCACTGGGGAGGGCTGATGGGAGTTGTAGGCCAAAAGTTGCCCACCCCTGAAATAGAGGCTGCCTTCAAACAGAGGACTGTCTTCTCTCAAGCAGGACACATGAGCACCCTGCAAAGCCAATCAAATGGCATAGTACCGCCTGCCAATCACAGGGGCCAACGCACATCCCTGCACCCTTCTGTGCCCCCAAAGAAAACTCTGGGGCCGAGCGCACGCACGGGCAAGGCACGACCTGGCCTCGGACCATGAAGTCCCGCCATCAGCTTTCGCTAACCTTGTGCCCTCCAAATGTGCTGGGCTGCGACTCCCATCATTCCAAGCCATGGAAATGATAGGAGCTGTCGTCCAACACATTGGGGGCACCACATTAGCGAAGGCTGCCCTCAATCGAGCCCTGGGACCTTGATGCCAAGTCCCTGCCGGCAAGGCTTTTTTCAGCATCCTGGCGGAGCAGCGGCAGCCGCCCGGGCGCGGCTTGTGATACAAGGCCCTCCGCAGCTGCTCAGAGATACCCCCCATGCCAGTCCTGGCGCACAGGGAGCCATGCCCGTGCTCCCGTTCTTCAACATGCTGCTGCTCGCTCTCCCCGAACGCCTCTCTTCTTAAATCCCAGCTTTCTTCCAAGTTGCCCAGGGCAGCATCCTTGTCTCTCTCCCATCCATATGCTCCTCCTGAGACAAACCCTGTGAAGGAGTTAGGCTGGGAGAGCGCGCCTGGCCCAGGGTCACTCAGTGAGCTCCAGGGCTGTGTGGGGCTTTGAACCCGGGTCTTCCCGGTCCTGGGGTGGCACTACTCACGACTGCGGGGATGCAGAACCGACAGGACATGGAGGCGCTGGCCTCCACCTCCTTCGGTTCCTCCAGGGAATGGGAGTGGCTTGGCGGCTGCACGTGGGCCTGGCCAAACTGTCGGGAGCATCTCATGCCGTAGCAGTGCGCCAAAGCGGGATGATTTAGAAGGCTGCTCAAACATGCTTCCCTGGCATTCCTGTCAGCAGTTGCTGTAAGAGGGAACACGTGCTATTGATTTAATGGCAACTATTGCCTCCAGGAATTGATCTGATGTTTTCATTAAGCTAAACAAATTTTTAACACAGGTTCACTTGAGATTAGCTCACCAGAGGCAGCCAGAGATCACCTTTCCCCTTCCTCACTGAAGGATGATTTATCGGGACTGGTGCAAAGGCTCCGCAGCTGACGAGCGAGCGGCGAGATAAGACCGCATCCTCGAGTCCATCCAGCAACCTTCAGGGTGGGACAAGGAAAACGCCCTCTGCAGAGAACCCAGGAGGCTTGTCAAAAGCAGGCTCTAGCTCAGCAGCCGAGGCCCTGCTTTGCATGTAGAAGGCCCCAGGTTCAATTCCCAGCATCTCCAGGTAGGGCTGGGAAAGATCCTCAGTATAAGAACGCTTCCTATGTTCCCAGGTACACAAGAGTTTATAGCCAACTGGTGGACCTGGGACTGGTCCACAGGGCCTTCCCTGATCCCAAAGGCCTCCCACCCCTTTACGCAGCTTAAGCGTTTTCTCCCACTGTGATGGTTTGAGGCCTACAGAGACAAAGGGGAAAAGGGTCAGACTTAGGGGCCCGGAATTTTTGTTGGGAGGGTGTATCCCTGAGAGTAGTACTTTCATTTCCCCGGTTAACTTTCAGTTTCATTTCTCCAGTTAAGTTTCATTTTTTCAGGGTTGAAGCAGTACTTCGGTTTTAAGGGAGGAGGGTATATAAAGACAGCGAGAGAGCCAGTAAGAGCAGAGTCAGGGACACCAGAGCCTGAAGAGGGAGAAGGAAGATGCAGCCTGGAAAAGTCTAAGTGCAGCTAGGGTAAAGGAACTTGCATTTTGCAACTTTTATTTTCTCTTAATGCCTTCTGTATCACCCAGCTCTATTGTGTAAATACATCTAGTTGTAATTTGCTTGCTTTAATTTACCAGTGAACCGTTGTGGTTAAATCCTGTGTCTAGAGTATCAGTCACCCCATGCCTACAGCCTAAACCCCACATTATTGGAAAGGGGAAGGTAAAAGAAGTAAGGTAGGACTCTTAAGGAGGCAAGAGATCCTTAAGGAGTTGCTCAAGGGGTCCAGGTCATAAGGGGAACCGTGACACCCACACAAGTCAGTACACGGGCAGACAGGAGCACGCAGCCAAGGTGCAAGGGAGAATTTATACCCCTAAAGGAGCTTTTTCCTTCTCCTTGGGGCCAAGTTTTGCAGTTCACAGATTTCAGGCAGCAAAGGTTGCTCTGTACTGCAGTTACTGGTATGGGAGGATGCATGCCTGACTGTTCCCCCATATAAAAACATCCCCCGAAGAAGGCACCATTATTAATGCAGCCCCATGCCCAAGCCACGCTGCCCAACAGAGCTTGCCGATGGACCAGAATTCTGACCAGCGTGGGTGCTTCTCTCACTTCTGCCCCTTCCCCAGTTGCTAGGAAAGTGAGGCAAAACCCAGCTCCCCACCTCTGCCCAGTTTTTTTTTTGGGGGGGCAGCTATTTTTAAAAATTATTGTGTGCATGTATGCAGAAAACATGTGTGCATACCACGTGTACGTGTGTGCTGTGGGCAGGCCTGGAAGAGAGCAAGTGTGCACACTCTCGGGATGGGAGGAGCAGTGACCTTTGAGCTCGTGGAGGTTCTCTGAGTTCCACCGTGATGCTCGGTCTGCCTCGCTCCCATTCCCAGTTGCGAGCTTTTGTTGTCGTTGTTCAAATGGGGAAAGTGCACGTATGGGTATGCATTTTTTTTTTGAAGAGTGCACCGAAATGCATACTTTCCCCCATTAACTAAAGTATGGAAATGTGCATTTTTCCAAAATGCAGATTTTTAAAGTGCGCATTTTTCAAAACAGCATGAAAAGCTCGGGAATAGGCATCCCTTAGTGCACACAGCACCGACGACGTGAGAGATGTGATTCCAAGCAGACCGGATTTGGACCTGGCTGCCTCCTCTCCCCAAAGCCAATTGCAAATGGCAGCAAGAACAGCACTTGGCAGGCGCCTCATTTGCTTGGCAACGGCAAAGCCAGGTAGCACTGATACTAGGCAAATTTCTGTCTGTCAGTTTTGCATCTGTTCACCCATAAGTCCATTTCACCCTGTTTATTGATTAATCTATGATTTTATGTTACTTTAATCCACCAAATAATTTGCATTTAAATGTTTATTTCAGTATGAATTTTCGTTCAAAATATGCATTTCTAAATATATCTTAGGGGCCGCGGTGGCTTAGTGGTTAAGACGCTGAACTGCAGACTGGAAGGTCGGCAGGACAGCAGTTCGAGACCCAAGTGCCGCGTGACGGAGTGAGCTCCCGTCTTCAGTCCCAGCTCCTGCCAACCTAGCAGTTCGAAAGCAAGAAATTGCAAGTAGATAAATAGGTACCGCTTCGGCGGGAAAGGTAACAGCGTTCCGTGCACCTCGGTGTTCAGTCATGCCGGCCACATGACCACGGAAGCGTCTTTGCACAATGCTGGCTCTTTGGCTTAGAAATGGAGATGAGCACCACACCCTAGAGTTGGACACGACTGGTTGGGGACACCTTTACCTTTCTAAATATATCTTGAAACATTTATTTGTTTTTGAGGTGAGAACTACGTCAGACCATTCAGGAAGCATGAAAGCCGATGGGCAGCAAAGCTCCGATCCGCACATTCACCCAAGATCCAGGTTAGTCGATGTTGGCGTTTGCCACGACCCCTTCTCCAGCACCCCTTCCAAGGACAGGCTGGAGCTGGCCGGCACCTGCCAGGGTGGAGCCACATCTCACCGCGCCTGGCCCGCTGACCGCTGGTTCCCTCAGCCTGCCTGAGCCAGGCACCCCAGGTCTCTCCTGCCAGCACTGCTGCCCACTCGGCCCGCCAGCTCCTGCCTTGCCAAAGACACCTTCCCCTGTCAGGACAGCGCCACTGCCAGCCAGCTGATGCGGGAGAGCAGCAGGGCAGCATTTGGGGTCAACTGCTGGGGCGGCGGGGGGAGGCAGCTGTGAGCGTGTGTATGGGGAAATTCATTCTACATGCTCAGTTCCTTGACCCTATGTGTAGTTCAGCCTTCCCCAACCTGGTGCCTTCCAGACTTCAATGCCCAGCAGCCCCAGCCACCTTGACCAAAGTTCAGGTGTGCTAGGGGTCATAGTCCAGAACACCTAAAGGGCCCCAGGCTGGAGAAAGCCACTGCGGCCTGTAGTGACATGCGTGCGTTCCCTCAAGGGATGGCCTTTGAATCGTTGTTCAGCTCCATGCCATGGATTCCCTTGCGCTCTGAGGCTTGGGTCGCTTGCTGGAGTGGTCTGCTTTGCGTGGCTTTTGAGCTCTGCCCTGGACGCACCCATGGTCCTTCAGGCTAGAAACCTTCTGCCTCAGCGTCTGCCGTCTCTGCAGTGGGTAAGTTGTTTGCCAGGATATCTCCAAGCTGCTTAATAATGTACAGCTAATGTGTGTGTGATGCATGGGATCTGGCCTGCAGTCTGGGTCTACCTGCTTCAGTGATGCGGTTCTTGCATTGTGCTCCTGGCACTCCTGGAGGCTGGACTGTGTACGAATGTTCTGAGCTGACCCAGCTGGCATTGCATATGCACCTAGGGATGGGCGGATCACTAACCTGGTTCTGTTCCGGGGCATCCGCTGGGTGGGGGAGGCAATCCGTCCCTCCCCCCGGAATCCTCCCAGCTGGCTCCACTCTGCGGGGAGTCCGCAGAGCTGCCAGCCAGCTCCAGCCACTGCCAGACTTCCGTCTGTGGCCAATCTATGGACGCAAATGGTATCCAGTGTAGGGGATACCATTTGCGTCCTTGCTGTTGGCCGTGGTTGGCTACATAAATATTTACATAGCCTACCACGGCCAACAGCAGGGATGCAAATGGCATCCCCTACACCGGACACCATTTGCGTCCCTGCCGTTGGCTGTGATTGGCTATGTAAATATTTACGTAGCCAATCACGGCCAATGGCAGGACGCAAATAGCATCCGCTACGCCATTTGCATCCCTGCTCTTTGCCATGATAGGCTACATAAATATTTATGTAGCCAATCACAGGCAATGGCAGGGACGCAAATGGCGTCTGCTACGCTGGACGCCAGTTTGTTCCACAGCCCGGCAGCGGATGAAGACGGCAACCTGGACCAGCCGCCACCAAGTAGGTTCTGTCCCGGGGGGGATTTCGGGGGGGGGGTTAGTCCGTTCCGCCACAGACTCCGGGGGGCCAGATTCCAAAGAATCCGGCCTCATTGGAGTCCGTGGCGAATTTCTTCGCAATCCCTATATGCACCTATTGCTTGGTGGCAGGAAACTTGGAAGCACATGGAATAGCTGTACATCTTGGGCAAATGAAAAGAGTATTTTATTTGGGCTGTGCCCCTTGACATTTCTGGGCTCTACCCCAGCGCCCTGTCCAGTTATCTGAAATCAGGGCTTGGCAACCCTATCCACCAAGAGGGATGTCTGTCGCTGGAAAATCTGGTCCTTGCATTTATGACCTGAGCCGCAGGTGTTCTCCAAACTCCAGAGACCTTTTGTGTAATTTTTGTGTGTTGGGCCGCAATTTGTACAAATAGAGATTTGCACAAATTTTGGCTGAAATGTGCAAATTTGCACAAATTGTGGCTGTACACTGCACAATTTGCATGCATTATGCAAATTTGTGCATATTTCAGTTGCAATTTGCACAAATTAAAAAACCTGGAAAATCCACTAATGGGAATTTTCGGAAAATCTGAAAAAGCTCAGGCCAGTTAGCAGAAAACAGACCGATGTCCAGGGGGCCAAACCAACAAAAGCTCATTGAACTCCTGAACAGATTCCTCCAACATCCCTATCCATAAACTGGAAATAACTTTGTCTAGTTTTCCCTTTCCCCAGGATGAGCTTCTACACCCTTCTTAAGCCAATGCCAATTTGCTTCTACGTTAAATGGGGAGAGACATCTCACAACTTTAATCAAGCAAAGGCGTTCTCTCCTTCCCATCTCTACACACACCACATTTGACATGCTGGCCAGAGACAGCTCAAAAGAGTTGAAGTGAGTTTGAGAGAGGTCTTCACATCCCATGCTATGCATCAGCCTTCCCTGACCTGCTTCCCTCCAGATGTGCTGGCTGGAGATGATGGGAGTTGAGATTCAACACATCTAGAGGGCACCAGGGTGGGCAAGGATGCTATACACACATCCTATTGTCCCACAGTTGCCCCTGGACATGTAGGTGGTGCAGGTTTTCCAAACAACGTAAAACCCTACAAGCCTCAGGAAAGGAACGATGGAAGGAAGGAAGGAAGGAAGGAAGGAAGGAAGGAAGGGAAAGAAAGAAAGAAAGAAAGAAAGAGGAGGGAGGGAGGGAGGAAGGGAAGAGAGAGAGAGAGAAAGGGGAGGGAGGGAGGGAGGGGAGAGAGAGAGAGAGAGAGAGTGCGTGCAAGCAAGCTAGCAAGCAAGCAAGCTAACCTTCATCTGTTTCCACCAAAAGTGACTGGCACTGCCCCTTTAATAGGTGCTCATCGCAGCACCATCCATTCATCTGTCTTTAATAGGCTTATTCATTTGCCCACTTAGAGCCATGTCCTCTGCTCATTAAAGCTCCATTCACAGTAGGGTGCTATTTTGTGAAGTTCATTTCCCTAAGAGCTTTTTTCTCATCTGGTTCAACGCGATTTGCACTGTGTGCCTGGCCAGACACTGGCCCCTGCCTCTCTCCTTCTCCATGGCTTGTGCCGGGAATTATTAACAGCCTTGTCGCTGTGCAGACCTGGCCTCCCCATCCTGGCTTCCTCGCCACCTCTCCTCCCTCCTAATGCGTTTCGCGCTCTCAGTGGCCAGTCCGCACCACGTCTCTGCTAGGGAGCAGAGGCTGGTTTCTGCGACACATGATGGCCATCTGAATTGCACAGTGTAAGCCCTGGCATCTTGCACACCTTCCACAAGTGGGTCAAGGGTGACCAGGAGAGTGTGCATTTGTAGCAAAGCCAACCCACTGGCAACAACCAGTAAAGGGCAGGGGGCGTCCATGAGCAGGGAGAGGGGAGAGAGAGAGCTTCATCCTTCTGCAGTTGAAGGGTTTGTTTAAAACCAATTAATCTGGGGGCAGCACACAGGGCCAGTCGCCATCTGTGCTACTTTCCACCAGGGACACTATTTTCGATTTCAGTGTGGGGGGTAGGGGAGCAAGATTTACAGAAGGGGCTAAAGGTCTGCTCTTGCATATATCCAAGATTAAATTGTCCCTCTCCCCCCCCACCCCCAAATCAGAGTATTTTAAGAGCATTCGTTGCGGTTAAGTTTCATATCTCATACTAAGTACAGCATTCTTACTGACAGCTGACACCCCTCCTTTATTCTAGGCCATTGTACGCCTTCCGCACACCTGGGCCCATTGAACAATGTGAATCAGGGTCAGTGTGCAGAATCTCCAAGCGGAGAAACAAATGGGTGCCCCTGAGAAATATCCGCACAGCTGAACTGGAGGGGGAGCTGCCTCCGCCCCTGTGGCCTGAAGAGTCCCTGGCGGCCTCCCAACAAAAAGCCTATGGGCGAGAGGTGGGCAAATTGTGGCCCCTCAAAGACACTGAAGACGGACAGTGTGCCAGGCCTCGTGTTGCCTCCCATCCAGGGCAAACTTTAGCAGCCAAGGGTGGTTTGGCCTCTTGGTGGGCTGTTTATGGAATTATTAGAGGGCAGGTATGTATGTGTGGATATGTCATTTTTAACATGTGAAATTGTAATTTGGAAGCCATGCTGAGCCTCAGGAGTTAGGGTGGGCTATAAATACCAGCACACATCTGATAGCTTGGCCTTGTGTAGGCTTGCTTGGCCCAGTCCAGAAGGCCTCCACCCCAATCCCAGTTCAACTGGGACTGGTATTGACACATAGAGTAGCAGTGGAGGCTGGTGGCTGCACTGTCAGTGGGGCGAGGAATCCGCTCTGGGCTTCAGTCAGAACCAGCCAGAACTTTAAAGGAGCTCTGTGCAGTTCTTCGGGGTTCTTTTTAGCATGAAGATCTTGAGGATGTGGGCAGGTGGGGGTGTACTCAGTCTGTGTACTCCATCCTTACCCTTCTTGGCCAAGGTGGGACTGATGCCATGGCAAAGGGAAGTGATTTAAAGCCTGTAGGGTGCAACCCTTTTTTGGTCTAAACATACTGTATGTTTAGGGTTGCCCCCTAAATGGCTTTTAGGACCTGGCTATCTAAGGGACCATCTGTCCAGTTCTTAAGATCTACAGCAGAGGCCTTTTTGAGGGCACCATGAACCAGAGTCCTGTTTGTGGAAAGGCTTTTTCCTGTGTCGCTCCCAAACTGTGGAATGCACTCCCTCAAGAACTAGGACTGGCTGCCACTCTCTTGGCTTTTAGAAAGAGTGGGAAGAGACATTTTTTAAAAAAAATATTATCCTTTAAAATTATGTAGTTGTTTTAATGCCCTTTTTATTGTTTAAAGGTTTTATTATTTTAAATGGTTGTGCATTGCAAAGATGGCTTTTTAGCATCACCGATGCAATGAATATGGACTTGAGCACACTCCAGGAGAAAGTGCAGGACAGGAAGGCCTGGCGTGCTATTGTCCATGGGGTCACGAAGAGTCGGACATGACTGAACAACTGAACAACAACAACAATTAATGTTAATAATTAATAAACACTCAGACATTTGGGAAGCAGGAAGGGAGGCAGAGCCCCCACCCCAGGGGAAACACCAAGCTCTGAGTGTGAAAGTTCAGGCTTGGAAATATAGAATGGGGGCAGCCTGTGCAACAGCCTCCCCCAACTGAGTGCCCTCCAAAAGTGTCGGATGGACTACAGTTCCCTTATCCTTAGCCAAGATGGCCATGGGAGTGGTAGTCTAACACATCTGGAGAGAACCAGGTTGGGGAAGGCTGCCACAGAGCACCCCAAAATTAGCTCCCCTCATCCAGTGGAGGCTGGTGCCTCTGATGTCAGCGGGTGGCTCCGTTAGAGTTCTGACTGATCCTGACTGAAACCCGGAGCTGATTCGCCGCCCCACTGACACTGGAGCCACGAGCCTCCACTGCATCCATCCCAAGTTAAAGAAGGCACCGTTCACCTCCATCGTCCTGCCATGCACCCCTGTGGCCACGCACATGGATTTCATGCTCCGTGGGGGGGAGCATGGCCAGTATTGGGAGGGCTCCAGCTGCCAGTCAGGGCATTCCTGGCATTCTTCCTCTTCTGCAAATATGTGACGTTAGCAGCCAAGCATGTCGGAGCCTGGGAAAGGCCTCCAAATGGCAGCTGAGTATAAAAGCCAGGTAAAATTCACGTATCTCTAAGCATATCTGAGGTAGGGAAATTTGTTTAATAATCCTCTCCCCAGCCCCAAATTGATCTTCAGCTCCAGCCTCTCCCATTTACTTGGTGGCTGTGGGGGCTTTAAGCTCTGCAGCCTCACCAGAGCTGCTCCCTTAAACCATAGGACTGCCCCAAAGCACTAATGCCTGTCCTTAGAATTCTTTGTTCAAGTAGGCCAGGCTTTTCTACATGAAGCTTTTAACCTACCACTTTATCGAGGTGTCCGCTTTTGGATTCTTTGTAGGATTAAGGTTTACATGTGTTTTACATGTCCTTTACACATTTTTTTCTGGGGTTTTTATTTTTCTGCCTTTCTATATGTTCCATTACACAACCACTAGGTGGCACTGTGGTATAGCGGAATTGCATAAACTTAGGAGGGTTTCATGCCGCCATTCACAGATATACCAGACTTTCCTCATTAGAAAAAAAAAAATCATTATAGTGGTTGCGAAGGAGAGGCCCTGCTGGAGGATGACATCATGTAAAGCACCTGCAAACTATTGTGAGTGAGGAATCACACGCGCACAATAAATGCCTCATTTAGAAAAGACCTTTCCCAACCTGGGTCCCTCCAGATGTGTTGGGCTGCCACTCCATCATTCCTAGGACAACCAATTCTAAAATCTTAATTCCCTCTTTAAATAGGCAGCAGAAATAGCCATTTCTCCTTTCTTGTTGGCCTTGCTCCCGTGTCATTACCCCCCCCCACACACACACACACACACACACCACCCCCAATACAGAGAAATGAAGCCAGGGAAGGTTTTCTTTTACCCTTATCCCCAGGAAAAGCTCTCACACATTAAACGTCTGTGTGTCAGGCTGCTATTAAAGGCACAAGAGCTGGGCCAGAAAAAAAGTGGCTGACCCAATTTACAACTGTCCTTCCAAGATAAACCCAGAAACCGCTGGGTCTCTTGAGCACAGGCAACAACTTGATGACTTGGCATTCTAATCTGCCCAGAGTTCCTGAGGGGGACATCAGGCCACAGGGAGTTTCTTTTTCACGTAATCTTAGAGGATACTGATTATTTGGATCCAATCGAATCCAGGTTCAGGGCTGGTTATGAGGCAAAAACAGCCTCCGTGGTTCTAGGGGAGGACATCTGGCCTGGAATGGACAAGGGAAGCGCAACCCTGTTAGTTCTTCTGGCCCTCTCAGTGGCTTTTCATACCATCGAAATTCTCGGCAGCTTTCAGTACCATTGACCATGGTATCCTTCTGGATTTTGTTGTGTTTGGGGGCCACGAGATACGGTGGCTGTCATCCTACCTGGCCTGTCGGTCGCAGATGGTGGTGCTGGGGGCTTCTGCTCTGCCCCATGGCCTTTGACCTTGGGGTACCACAAGGTTCCATCTTGGCCCCCCAAGCTACTTAACGTCTACATGAAACCGCTGAGGGAAGTCATCTGGAGGTTTGGGCTGCAGCATCACCGGTATACCGATGACACCCAGCTCTACCTTTTGTTTTCTGCCTACTAATCCTAGGGAGGCTGACCTCCTGAAGAAGTATTGGAGACAGTTTGGGGATGGATGAGGGCAAACAGGCGGAGCCATACTCCAGATAAGACAGAAGTACTTGTTGTGGGGAATTCTGATGATCTGGATGGAGGGGTTCCAGTGGTATTGGCAGGGAGGGCTGGTGGCTAAGATGTCAGTGGGGCAGTGAATCCACTCCGGGTTACAGTCAGAACCAGTCAGAACTCTAAAGGAGCTCTCCAAGAGCTTACATAGCTCCTTTAGAGCGTCATGCCTTGGATGGCTCCTTAGAGTTCTGACTGGTTCTGACTGAAGCCCAGAGTGGATTCACCGCCCCACTGGCACCCAGCCTCCACTGGGTATTAGATGGGGTTGCGCTCCCCCTTAGGAACTGAGTTCGCAGCCGGGGGGTCCCTCTGGGCTCACCGCTGACTGTGGACGCCCTGGAGTTGGCAGGAGCCAGGAGAGCCTTTTCCCAACTCTGGCTGGTATCTCATCTCTGACCCTATGCAGGGAAAGTGGGCCTGAGCGCAGCCTGGCATGGAAGCCTCAGCTGCTGCAGGGTGTGGCTGGCCGAGTCCTTGCTGGGGCTGGAGGGGCGGACTGCATTATGCCAGCCCTGTACCAGCTGCACTGGTTGCCAGGGTGTTTCCAAGCCCAGCCCAAAGCGCTGGATTTGCACTTTAACGCCCTGAGGAGATTGGCTCCAGATTACGTGAAGGGCCACCCACACCAGGGGTGGGCAACTTGTGGCCTTCCAGATGTTTTTGGCCAACAACTCCCATCATCCATTGACTATACTGGCGATGGCTGATGGGAGTTGCAGGCCAAAGCATCTGGAGGGCCACAGTCAGCCCATCCTTGGCCTGCACCATTATATACCTGCCCGTGCTTTAACGTCGTCTTTGGAGGCTGCTCGCTGGCCTGCCTCCAGGCCTACTGGTGACCCGATGGAAGGACCTCCCAAGTGAGGTGTGGCTGGCCCCAGCGGCTGCTTTTAAGCGGTTTTTTAAAGCTCATCTGTTCCCCCTGCTTTTAATTGGAAATGTTTATGTGATTTGCTGCTGATGGATATTTCAAAATTCTATTTCATTGGAACTGCTTTTATTTAAAATAGTTTTTATTTAATATTGGTTTTATTCTGTAAACCACCTTGGGAAGACAACGGTCTTAAAAGGCGGCTATAAAACGAATTAAAGCATTTATTTATTTATTTATGAATAATTTTCCATGTGTTAAATTGGCCCAGCGCACAGGGGTGGGAAGTGCTTAGAGACATGAGGACACTTGGGAAAGTGAAGGATCCTTGCGTGGATCTTGCCCAGGCCAGAGGATCCCCCCTTGGGGATTGTGTCAGGGTGAGCGGACAGCTTCCAGTGGAGGTTGGTTTAGCTTGGCTGGGGTGCCTTGCCTGGGCCGTGGGAATATTCCGATCACGTCCGCGCAGGCCGAGAGATTTATTGACCAGTCTTTTCTCCATCACAATCCAGGCAGAATTTCCTCCAAGCTTCACAGTGCAAAAGTGGCAGGGAAGAAGGGAGAGGAGGAAAAAGAGAAAGAGAGGGGGAGACAACTTCAATTGTCTGGTAATTAAGTGTTTCGAATTGGCCACGGCTCTGCATGGCGTAATAGGGCACTGGAGGGCAGGAGACGGAATGGATTTTGTGCAGGGCTTTTTGTCAGTGCGATGCATACCCAAGGCAGTTTGCACACAGCAGCTCCCACTCGCTATTCCATAGCAGCCTCCCATAGCCTGGTGGCCATGCTTGCTGGGGATGATGGGACTTGTTCAACACATGGAGAGCACCAGGTTGGGGAAGGCTGGCAACTGGTACTGCCGTTGGGATAGCGGAAGGAGGGGGGTGCAGGGGAAAGCATCCACCCACAGCACATGCGGACAAGACCCACGGCAGCATCACCGGCTGCTTCCAGGCTCCAGCCTTCCTGGCCCCATGTTGGCGAATGATGCACCACTCCGCATTCCTGACGGGTGGGGGCAGATGTGGCCCTGGGGTGCCACTTGCGGATGCCTGTCCTGGAGAGGAAAGAGCATGCATCGGTGCGATCTGCGGGCTCCGATGCCAGTGGGGCAGTGGATCCGCTCCGGGTTTTGGTCAGAACTCTAAAGGATCTGTCCAAGGTGCGGAGCACAGGTCTGGCTCTGTGAAGCACCTTGGATAGCTTCTTTAGTGTTCTGACTGGAACACGGAGCAGATTCACTGCCCCACTGACATTGGCGCCCCAGCCACCTCTGGCATGCATACTGTTGGGCCAAGTCCAGATATCAAGGGCCCATAGGGAGTATAGTTGAGGGCCAGCCCACAGCTACGGAACGTGCTCCCCCCAGGAACACTTCTCTTTGTGGCCGGGGTTCAGTCCCTAATTGCATGAAGTCACATTTTGTTTTTCATTTCATTTATTACATTCCTATACTGCCTAAGAGCCGAAGCTCTCTGGGTGGTTTACAAAGATTGAAACCTTAAAAATACCTTATAAAAACCATTTACATGCTAACATATAAACAGGCAGCACACAGAGAGAGACAATTTTAAGCAATCAACAATAAGAAAAATCCAGAAAAAACTAGTTTTATTTGGGGTTTATCAGTGTTTAAAACAGAAGGCGCTGGGAACCAGACCTGCCATGCACCTCAAAGGTCTGCCCCTTTATCCTGCATGTGTGAGGAGGCAGTTGAGCTGGCAGTATCACTCGCTGGATAGCGGGGAATACACTCTGCATGTGTTCACAAGTACCCTCTTCATTGCTAGAAGAGAATGCCCCTGTCTAAGCACGTCTTAAGAAGCACACAGTCCTTCTTCACACAGCGCAGAGTTAAACTATGGAATTTGCTTCCAAAAGATGCTGCCTAGAAGCTGCCTTAGGCCCCATCAAACTAGCCCAGAATTGTCTGCTCTGACCGGCAGAGGCACTGCAGGATCTCCAGCAAAGAGAGGATCCATCCCCCTCACCTGCTACTGGAACCTTTTAAACTGGAGCTGCCAAGGATCGAACTCGGGACCTTCCACACACAAAGCAGGTCCTCTGCCACTGAGCTATGGCCTGTCGTCTGTAGCTGGCCTTCCAAAATGGGCATGACCCTAGTTCAGTGGTCGAGCGCATGCTTTGCTCATAGGCGTCCCTGCGCTGCAACTTCCTCTAGCTAAAGGCCTTCAGATAACAGGGCTGCGAAAGAGAGCCAGAGGGCACCTTGGTGGGCCGGTGGTGTGGCTCAGCCTTCCCCAGCCTGGTGCCTTCCTGATGTATTGGACTGCAACGCCTATCGTTATGGGTGCCATGAGAGAATTATGGGAGTTGTAGGCCAACACATCTGGAGGGCACGAGGGCAGGGAAGGATGGTGTAGCGCGACAGATCTCAGTTACATCTATCGTAACAACGACCAGCAATGCAGAGCCAAAGCCCTCTGAGATGTCAATGGCTCCCCAGGTGTGCGTGGGGAAATCGCCCCACACACGCTCAGAGCCACACGGGTCTTTCGTTGCCACTTCACTTTCCCGGGAGCCCTCGTCTTCCAGAGTTTAAGCACTGTGTGCTCCACTGAAGATGGCCAAGGTCAGGGGTCCCCAAGCTTTTTGGACCTGTAGGCGCATTTGGGAATTTGAGAAACTGCTGTGGGTACCACCACAAAATGGATCCCACAGAGGATGGGGCTAGTCACATAATGGCTGCCGTGGGGGCCTGGCTCATCAAAGGTGAGCTAAAGAGGGGCAGCGGAGAGGAATAGTGCGGCTAGAAGCTGGGACGGAGGAAGCAAGGCGAAGGGGTAGAGAAAGAGCACGTCTAGAGGATAAGAGTGGGAGAAAGAATGAGCTAAATAGGTGTGGGGGATAGAAATAGTGAGGCTAGAATGGGAGAGAAAGAAGAATGCTTCAACATTGTGTAAGGTTTTGTTTGGTTTTTTAAAAAATTGTTTTGAAGGGGGAGGGAGTGGAGAACCTCATGGGCACCTTTGGGAGGTCCCTGTGGGCACTGCGTTGGGGACCCAGAATCTCCTCTCGATCATCCCAGAGTGCAGGACACGGAATAATGGGCTCAAGTTACAGGAAGCCAGATTCCGGCTGAACATCAGGAGAAACTTCCTGACTGTTAGAGCAATACGACAATGGAACCGATTACCTGGGGAGGTGGTGGGCTCTCCCACACTGGAGGCCTTCAAGACGAGGCTGGACAGCCATTTGTCAGGGATGCTCTGTCTTGGATTCCTGCATTGAGCAGGGGGTTGGACTTGATGGCCTTGTAGGCCCCTTCCAACCCTACTATTCTATGATTCTATGATTTTATGAACCCTGGCCTAGGTGGCCTACGCCCTCCAGGCCTCCAGGCCTCCAGGATGGCTATGTGTAAAAGAGGCTCAAGTAGGACTTTGCCCACAAATACTGGGATAAGAACATAAGAAGAGCCCTGAAGCTGGATCAGACCAAAGGCCTCTCTAGTCCAGCATTGTGTTTGCACAGCAGTCAACCAGATGGCTATGGGAAGCCCATCAACAGGGCCCTCCCCCCTCCGTGTTCCCCAGCAACTGGTGTACATGGACATACTGCCTCTGGTACTGGAGGCAGCACACAGCCATCAGGACTAGTAGCCATTGATAGCCTTTTCCTCCAGGAATGTGTCCAACCCCCTTTTAAAGCATCCAAATGGGTGGCCATCACTGCATCTTTTGGAAGCAAATTCCATAGTTTAACTCTGCGCTGTGTGAAGAAGGACTGTGTGAAGAAGGATTCTGTCCTGAATCTCCCACCAACCAACTTCACGGGATGACCCCACTGGGTTCTAGGGATGTTTTACTCACTCTCCACTTTCTCTACACCATGCATAGTTTATTCGCTGCTATCATGCCTCCCCTTATTCACCTGTTTTTCTAAGCTCAAAACTCCCAAACGTCGTAGCCTTTCCTCATATTGGAGTAGCTGCAGCCCCTCGATCATTTTAGTTACCCTCCCCTGCAGCTTTCCCAGCTCTACAGTATCCTTTTTGATATGTGGCAACAAGGACTGCACACAGTATTCCAAGTGTGGTTGCACCGTAGATTGGTAAAAAAGCAGTATGATGATTCACTTTTGGTACTGTTCCTCATTGTGGAATTTGCCTTCTCCATAGCAGCCGCACACAGGATTGACGTTTTCATCAAGCTGTCCACAACCCCAAGAACCCCCTCTTTGTCCGTCATTGCTAGCTTGGACCCCATCCATGTACATGTGATTTCTACATTTTTACCCCAGTGTGCATCTCTTTACACTCGCTGACATTGAACCACATTTGCCATGTTAATGCCCATTTCCCCAGCGTGGAGATAGCCTGTTGGAGCTCTTCACAAACCCTTTTTGTTTTAATCACCCTGAATAAATGGGTGTTGTCAGCAAACCTGGTCACCTCACTGCTCTCCCCTCAGTCCCTGTCATTTATGTACAAGTTTAAAAGCACCAGTCCTTGGGAGGACTCCACTGTTTACATCCCTCCATTGTGAGAACTGTACATTTATTTCTACCCTCTGCTTTCTGTTCTTTAACCAGTTACTGATCTGTTCGAGTCAGCCAGGGGGATTTCAAAGGAAATTCAAGGATGCCAGGCTAAAAATATTTCACTCCTTCTGCTGGAGGATGCACCTTCTACAAGTCTTCCTGGCGCTGCTTTATGTTCTGGGCTTTGAAACGGGGGATCCTGGCTGGTACACCTTAACACGTTCATTTTCATGCCCTCTACCTGGGACATACACAGACGGATCGCGGGATGCGCATTCCACGCCGCTGCTGCTGCCGGCCGGCGGCTGCCAGACAGTTTGCTGGAGCTTTGCTGCCCCCTGCTGCTCCACACTGGGAGAGAGAAATGGTTTTCAAGTCTGGGGCTTCTTCAGCCGCCAGCCAGCAAGTTATTGCACCTCATATCGCACGATCTGGGTTGCTATCTCCACTTGGGGCGTCTCTGCACCAGCCTAAAATCCTGCATTTAAAACGGGGCTTTCTGCTTCCGTTTTAAATGGAGGATCACAACAGACTCCCTTTTTCACGTGCTTTCCTTCCCCCCACTTCTCCTCCCCGTATCCGAGTCTTCCATTATCTTTCACGGATCTCGCTCCTCTTCTTGCCGCTTTTCCTCTTTTCACCGTGGAAACTGAAGGGGAACACAGCGGGGTAACTTGATAGCTCGTTATGTGCGATCTATTTAAAAACGGAGCAAAGGGCACTTAGTGCAGGAGACGCCTTGCATGATCACGGCGTCATGTAAAGAGCCCGCAAACTTCCGAGAAGGAGCCGTCTCCATCGCAGGATAAAAGCTCCGTGTGAAGGACCCCTTGGTCAAATGGTTACTGGTTATTCCTCCAGGACTGGGATGGCGGGGCCTTAGGGATGTGGAGACGGAGAATCCAAATGGTGAGGCCTGAGCCATCAGGAGGTTCTTTTGCACGAGCCGCAATGGATTGTGCGGGGTGGGGGGGCAATCTGGCTGTCTTCCATCCTGCCACCCTTAATCACACACAAAATCCTCCTGGTAGGGGTGCGTCTATTAATCTGAGCTCAGACGGGTTGGGTTGAGACTTAAAAGCACAGGAAGGCCTCCTGCACAAGCCCCACTGAACTTAACCTGTGCTGTGCAAGAGCTGAGCACCTGGAGTGATGCCTGTAATCAAGAATTATGCCCTTCTGTATACACCCCCCGCCCCATGTCCCTAAGATAGCATTAATCAGTGGTATGTTTTCCTTCATGGCAGCTGCCAGCTGTATTAACATAATTAATTATATTAGGGGCCGGTGGATTAGCCAATTATGAATGTGCCGATGTTCTGATTTTCCTTTAATTAATTTGTTTTGTTTACAATGCAGCAACATCTGCCAGGGCCCCACTGGACTGTACCAGGAATAAGGCAGAATGTGTCTCCTGGGGACAGGGAACTCTTCTGCGAGACAGAACTGTCTTTTACATTCATCTTTTATTTTTAGGTTGATGTTTAAATACACATTATAAGGGACCAAACAGCTCTGGGACACACAAGGCTCTCTCTCCTCTACTTATCTAGGAAATTTTCCCTCTTGATAAAATTTCCAAGTGTTGGCCAAAAAAACTCCTTACCAAGTGTTTTAAATCACTGTCTATGAAATCCATTAATGCAGCTGAGAGATTTAAGTGCCCTGTGTTAAAAAAAAAAAAGTTTTTTTTTTTAAATTACATGCTTTCATCTTAGTCCAGCCATGCCTACACTAGAATTGAAGTTAGACAATAAAGTTTTCAGAGCGTTGAAGGCAGTTTGGAAAAGGGATCAAATTCCACTGTCATCTCTGGGCTAACAGGTTTTATTGGTTTCACTATTATTTCAAAAACTTGCCAGGCCTGTTTGGCCAGAGGAGAACAAAAGAAATGTTTATGAACACCCATGAGACATGGTGCCTCTCTCAGAGCACTTTTAATTCTCTGCATTGTCTGTCTTCAGCCTAAAGTTTTAATTCAATATGGAGACAGATAATAGTTATTAAAAGAGTTAAAAGTGGTTTGAGGATGACATTCCTTCCCATGGTGTACATATACATTTCTTTTGACCCAGTGCCGCCTCTGATCAAGTAGGTTTGGCAGGTTTTTGAAACAACAAAACCCACAAAATCCTTTAGCAGGCATGGTGTGCGTACACATCACCACCAGTGACAAACACCCCACGTTCACACCACCTTTGACCCCCTGGGTGTGCCTCCAGACCGAATCAGTGGCAATTTAAGACACCCTGCTGGCACCACCGCTAACCGTTAACATTCACCACACACTGGGAGTGTGCAATTCGCATTCAACGGCTGGGGCATTCCATGCTGCCCAGCCACAGAATCCACCCAACTGCATCTCCTGGGTCACTGGCACTTTTCCATGCACAAATGAAGTGGCCATGTGTCGCCCACAGTATTGTGACGCCTGCATCGAAGGGCCTTGGCATGTGGTTTGTGTAAAGTGGGAGGGGCATGGAATGGAGGGAGGAGAGCGTGGAGGTCGCTTGGACATGCCTCTGGATCGCTGGATCCCATGAAACTGTGCATTGTGCAGAACTGTGGCACAGCCAAGGGGAAGAAATATGCCACCGTGACTGAGCCCATCCGCAGGAAGGGCAGTTACCTGCTGGGCAATTTGCTGCTAGGCAATGCCTCAGGCTGCTTCTGCATGAGGCATTTATTGTGTGCTTGTGATTAGTCACTCACGGAAGTTTGCAGCTCCTATACACAGCCTCCTCCTCCTCCTCCAGGATACCTCCCGCTCTTTGCAACCCTTATAGTGTGTTTGCTTGTTTTTCATGACGACAGAAGTCCAGCATTTTCGCTCCTCCCATGGTAAATCTGTAGTGTACTGATGAAATGGCGCTTCATTGCAGCAATAGAACAGCACCATCTAGTGGCTTTATAATAAAACATATGGAGCTTGCCCAGAAAGAAAGAAAAAGGAAAACACCACATGGAAAGGAGCCAATCGTAATCTCACAAGGAAGCCAGAAGCAGAAGCCCCAGTAAAGTTGCAGGATTTTAGCTTCATGTAGAGAGAGCCTTAGTCAATGTCTCCCTCATCATATTGATGCACATTCTTTTCCAGGAATACCTTTCGTGTAAATTAAAAAAATAGGACAATCCAATTCCCTATTCCTTCCTGCTTGTGTATCTTTATTCACTGATAATAAGTATTTATAAACATGAATTGTGAGTCAGTATAGCTGATCAGCTTCAATAAGTGTTTCCAATAGCAAAGGGGACTCTGAGTATGTGAAAGCAGCAGGAGCAAAACTAGCTTCTAACAAACGTTGCAATTGCAAGTATTGCCATTCAGCTGTAGCAGACAAATCCGTGATCAGATGAGATCGGGCGCACCCAGCCCTTTGAGATGAAACTGCTAGGATGGGTTTGTTGATATGGATCAACACAGCTGCCTGAATTGCTGCACTGTCTTTTTTTTTTGGGGGGGGGGGTGCTATGGAGATTGTCATGATGAGCACCTGCACTTCAAAATTCACCACTGAGCCTCATTTGACAAGAAGGTATCATGGTATTACCTTCTGGAGCTGGAGTTGCTGAAGCTGCCAGGAAAGAAAGTGGCATGCAGATGAGGTGGCTGGGCTTGTATCGGAGCTGAGTTGATGACATGTGCTCTAAGTGCCTTGGAATGTGGCTTGTGTAAAGTGGGAGGGGCATGGAATGGAGGCAGGAGAGAGCAGAGGCTGGTTTGAAAAACAGGAAGGTGGGTAGGGGCCGGGAGGAAGAAGAGGCAGAAGGAGCGTGAACGGGGAGCAAAGAGAAGATGGAGAAACCACATGGTCTGCAAATGGAGTAGATCACATGGTCTACTCCAGCCCAGTGTGCGGAACTCTAGTGAGCCACGGGAGGGAGTGACCACGTGGAGGCCCTGGATACCTGGCGCTCAGTGGACACTGATACGATGAAGGGTTTGGGCAGGTGCCTGAGGGGAAGGGAGGAAGCCGCAGGTTTGGTTCTGATGCTGCCAAGAACACTCTTGCTTCTGCTGGCCTTCTCCTTGGCAGCCAGTGCTGGAAGGGGGCAGGGGGGTGCCATCACGACACAGTCATCATGGCCATGAGGCCAGAGAGCAGCACCAAGCCCGGGACCAGCATCTTGGAAAGGGGAATCATCCGACTGGTGGAGGGCAGCAAGATCCAGCTTCAAATTACAGCCAGGGCATCCATGAACTCACCTGGCCAGATGTCTACTTTGCTGAGCTGTCTGCCTCAGATGCCGCGGCTGGTGGCCCAAGCAAGGACCCCTGCTCCCAAAGGGCCAGTGACTTGCTGGTGCAGCCGTGCCATTTACAGGCCTGGAAGACGTCCACAGCGCTTCCCGTGATCATCCAGACCCCACCGAAGGACATCCACTGCAGGAACGACATGATGTGCCTGGTGGACGGTTCCAGGCTCAAGGACCACAGCTTGTTCCTCCGAGTGGCTGAAGAAAAGACACTGCACGACACTGCACCTGCCTTCCTGGCTCCTGGCCCTCTACCCTTTTCTCCTCCTGGGCCTGCTGGGCGTGCTTAGCACCCTCAGCTTGGGCCTGATGTCTCTGGGGCCCATGAAACTGAGCGTTGTGCAGAACTGTGGCACAGCCAAGGAGAAGAATATGCTACCATGATCCAGCCCATCTGCAGGAAAGGCAATTACCTGAGGTGCTCTCTGCTGCTAGGCAAAGCCTTAGTCAATGTCTCCCTCACCATACTGATTCACATTTTTTTCTGGGAATACCTTGTGGTGAAAACTTAGAACAAAAAGAACCAAAAAAAGGGATCAAAAGAAAGGAAAATACGTCCTGTAACTACATGCTTTAAAAGTCTCAGTTTCAATTATTACAGCATTCTAGAAAAAGTGGATTATATTAGAGTTTGTCTTTGGCAATATGATCACACACATCAATAAACACAAAATACAAGTATGCCTCTAGATCAGCATCTGTTTTCCATATTTGTGGTTGATTTGCACTTGCCCTTCAGGTAAACACAAATACTATGTAATTGTTGATGCACCCCCATCACAATTCCCATTTTATGTTAATATAGCTGGCAGTTCCATACACATTGTACCGCAGTAAAAACAAAAAGGAAAGGGGGTAAATGGCCTGTTGCTGTACTAAATTAACCTACTGACCAGTGAAAATTTCATGACCGCTAAAGCATTGATGTTGTACTTATTGGCCCAAAATTTCAAAAATATTACAAAAGAGTACAAAAATGTACGGTTCATAGTGCTTTTCATACATTCCTATTGCCATCCCTTCCAACACTTACCACCAAGACAGGCTGAAGTAGTGAGTATATATAATACGGAAGTGAAACCAGGATCAAACAATTTATCCACACACAGAAATTTGCTTGAAAAAAACTCATCAATGAATTTAAAAACAAATGCACTATATTCTCACTCTTAACAGGAATTTGGCTTGACAGTGTCTATGAAGATGTCTATATTAAACATTTATTTTGTAATTTTACTATGCATGGACCAGCAAAATACATAATTGTTATTTTTATGGTCAGCGAAGCAAGTACTTATTTGCCGAGTTGTGGAAGGACAACTTCCACACATAACTAACACACATAGTTAGCACCGTAAAACCACTGCACTGACAGTTTAAAAAAGATGGCGCCAAAAGGGTGCCCCATCCCCACCAAAAGGGGGTTTCCCACCCCATTTCCCACTGACACAAGTAAAATGTAAAAGGTGGGGGTGGGGGGAATAAAAGAAGCATGAACAAAGGCAGTTGAGAAGTCCATACAGATGGGGAGGGGGGAGGAATACTTTGCAATATTTTTTACAAACCTGGGAATAACAACCCCCCATCCACAAACAGAGAGATGCACAACTCCCTGTTCACGTTCACAGCCACACAAGCAAAGGCACTCCTTCTCGTGTGCCCTCCCTTGAGCCGGCCGGCTCCTCTCGCCCCTCGGAGGCCAGGGAAGGGCACCTCTTGCTCCCCTGTTCAGCAGGAAAGGAGACGGTCCAAGCCAGATCCAAGCCAGCTTCTCTCTCACACCCCCCTCTCCCCCTGAGCTGCGGGAAGGAGCGGGCCGCAGGTGCTGCACCACTGAGCTAGTGACGTATTCACACATTTCGCTTGGACGAGGGAGGGTGATACACCCGGCACGGGGCCTGGTCTGGTTTTCTGATTACTGGGGTTGGCTGTGGGGGCAGGCAGTGAAGTAGGGAAGGGCTGCACCCATGGATAGCTCTCTGCACTGGACTTCTTGATGGAACAGGCTATGAGGGGGAAACTGAGGAATATCCGAGGGATAAAACACATTGCAGTCGAGCACAATGAAGAAGAGCATGAGGAAGATCTGTATGCCTGATAACTTCATGCCAGCCCTGGCCGTTACTCCATCCCTGGCTGGGGTCCTCAGTGCCGTGCCCATGGGCGCCAATGGGCAGGATCCAACAGGGTGGTTAGGCCCCTGCCAATTCTCTTGTGCCCCGCCGATTCCCGTCCGCAAGCAGTGCCCACAGTGTAGGGAACAAGGATTTAGCACTTCCAGGGCAACCAGAAACGAGCAAAAATGTTTGTTTATAGCACCGGGCAGGTTGGCCGAACTTGCGTAAGGGAGCTCCACTGACCTGTCCCAGTCAAGAAGCGAGGGCTTCCACGTGTTTCAGGGCTTCCTCTGGGAAGAGCTAAATCGGTTGCGCAAGCAGTGGGTCCAAGTTGCGCAACAGAATCGGCGGGGCACCCAAGAATCAGTGAGGGCCTGAGCGCCCCGCTGGAATCTGCCCAGTGTGCCTGCAGACACCTCTCTTGGCTTTCGCCAGGCTCCTGCCCTTCTGATTTTTAGTTTATTTTAAAAGATTTGTCTTTAATTAAAAAAAAAATGAACCGGGAGGCCAGCATGACACAACATGAAGGGCTGCCCCTGACTGGCATCTTTATTTCCAAGAATGCTTCTGGGAGCGAGAGGGACGAGGGCTGAGGAGGTCTTCCGGAAGCACTGGCTCAAGACCTCCAAGCCAGCTTCGCTCTGTCTCTCTCTCTCTGTCTCGCCTTCGCCTCTCCCTGCGCTGTGGGAAAGGAGAGGGCTCGGGCCTCAGGAAGCGCAGCCTCAAGGCACCCTGAGCATCCTGAGGCGGTGGCAGCACCCGGTAAGGCCAGCAGGGAACTCGAACAGAGAGCTGCACGGAGCAGCCAGCCACACCGAGCCAGCCCACTCTCACAACAGTTTGCATTGGCCAGTGTGGCCTTACCAGCGCCCGCTCTTCCCCGCCCTCCACGTTGATCTCATTAGCTGCTGCTGCTTGGAAATGGGTTTTCCTTCTCTTTGGGGGGAACTTCCGTCCAGTTCCAGGGGGCGCCGAACCGGGTCACCCTTCACAAAGGACAGGTCAGCTCCACACACGTGTGGTATTCGCGCATGGGCAACAAAAATAAGGAAGCCATCTCACCCACACACAGCCTCAGCACAGCATGCCAGCACCAAGGCAAAGACAGGGGTAAACAGTTTCTTTTTCTTTTTCCTTTCGGGGAGGTGGGGCAATGACCCCCCCACACACACACACACACACACACACTTCGCAAAGCCGTGAATGACAAAAACTCATCGTCAACACCCAGTAATTGATCCAAGGTAAAAATCATCTTATCCGTCCAGGTCTGCCACAAAAACCTTTTCTTTCTCATTTTAAAATCTGGATTTCCTCATAAAGTCATTTAGCATGGGAAAATGGATCAAACTGTAATTGACGTGACATTGTACTAAACTTTACGCAAACGTTCTCCTGGCCCTTAACTTCACAGTGTCTCCCCCACCCCAAGACATCAATAGACTAGTTTGCAAGGCATAGCCACAGAACACACATACACACACACACACAATATGGGTGTAATGACAGATTTTATTTGCATTGGCAGGGGTTTTTTTATGTTTACAAACACAGTGTGTGTGTGTGTGTGTGTGTGTGTGTGTGTGTGTATATGGCATGAAGTAAGATCTGAGCTTGAAAGAGCATGAACTCCTGTCATCCCTCCCACCGGTGCTTTTTAACAACAACACCTCCCCCGCCCCCCACTGCAGCTCAGCCAGGCCCCTAAGACGCCTTGCTTTGCCTGGTACGCTGTCAGGCATCCAGGTCCAGGCGCTGGCAACACCTGGACTCCATGGCTGGAGAGGTGCTCGGGTCCTGGAATGTAGGAGGGCGGCAAGAGAGTTTGCAAGTGGCTTCGCACAACAGTTAGTTCCACAGACCGAGGTGGGTACAGGAAGCTCGTGATACAGGCCCGAGATCAAGAGGCTCATCACACGCAGCTTTTGTCCTGCTATTGAGATGGCTCTCTCTGGGAAGTGTGCGGGCTCGTTAGATGACGCCGTTACCCTCCAGGGTGTCTCCCGCCATTTCTCGTGTTTTCCCCAAATGCAAAAAAAGTGGTATGTTTTCCAGCCCACAGAACAGGAGTGCCATGATCTCCCTGTGAAATTCTCCAGTAGTGGAAGAAACCGCTGTGTCTGCCTGCTGTGGGTGTTTGTTTTCAGTTGACGGGGGCCCAGTCAGGATGAGATTTGACAGGAGCGAGGGCAAGAATCGCTGGCCAGTTGCGTCTCCTGCCTCCGCATTTCTGGATTGGAGGGAGAAGAGGGTGAAATGCCTCCCTGCAACTAAGGGAGACAGATCCGATCCCCCACCCCACCAAGCTCAGAAGCAACGTCCTCTGTTGTTTCAGGGCACCCCGTTAAGTTCAGTGGGCTTACTCCCAAGTAAGTGTGCCAAGGGTTGCAGACTTACAGCACAATCTTACATTTTATGTCTACTCAGAAGTAAGTCAGAGGTTTCCTGGGGGCTGCGAGAAAACAGTACAGCAGAAGTTGAGCTATGAAAACAAGACTCCCCCTGCCCTTTGCACATACGCCAGGGAGGTAGGAAGGCACTCCCTCAGTTCAAACCACATGTCTGCTGTGTAAAGGAGCCCTCCTAATCCTGCAAAGAAAGCGAAAGCAGGAAGCTCTGGAAAGGATGTGGGGTTTTGCGTGGGGTTTGCTTAATGAAGAGATACCCCAGGTCTTTGCGGCCTGCCAGGTCTCACGGCCCGGAGGAGCCTGGTCTGCTGTGGTATCCCAGCTTGAACTATGGGCAGTTCGCTCCTCTCGGCAGTGGCTCCCAGAGCACGGGGTGGGAGCAAGGAACTGGGCAGTCTTGCTGGAGCCGACATCCAGCCACTGGTCAATTCCATCATATTGCCCCAAACCCCCATAGCGTTCACACCTCTTCCTTGGATGCTGAAGTCATCTAAACTGGAGTCTCAGACCAGACTTTATGAGTTGGGAAGCAGCTCCTCATCCAACTCCAGACAGATCTATTCCCATGCCTGGATCCGCTATCTCAATAATCTTCACAAAAACCCTGCAAGGTAGATCCATATTATTGTCTGTACATTTCAGTAAAAGGGTGGGGTGAGGGGTGAGACTGAAAGACAATTGGTTTGGCTTGCCTCAAACTCCTTTGTGAATTCATAGAAGAGTTGAGATTTGAATGCATAGGGCAGCCTTCCTCGACCTGGTGCCCTCCAGATGTGACTACAACTCCTATCATCCCCAGCCAGCATGGCCCTTTTCAGCTCAGTCTTTAGACTGCAATCCTATACACACTTCCCTGAATGTCCCACTGGAACTTATTTCTGAGCTCTGTTAGCCTCTGCGCTGTACTAGCACTTCTGGTGCAAACCCCTTTGAAGGAGAGATGTACCCCATGTTAACTGGGGAGATGGGGTGGGGAAGCCTTTTAGATTTCCCCCTGCAGGCACCAAAATGTCTGGAGCTGGCCCTGATCAGAGACTGACTTTAATAAATACATACACATATATAATATGGTCTTCTTTGGTAATATATCTTGGTCAAAAGATGCTCTCTGTCTAGGGTTGCCATCCAACTACAGAAATCTTTAATTATTAATCCTATGAGTTTTAGCTGATTGTGCAAACAGTTGTTCAGAAGAAAGAAAGATTGTGTACATAGATGCTCCAGCAGGCATCATCCTACAAGAGAGACACACACTCTGTCTAAGAAAAAAGGCAGAATGCCTGCCTTAAGAAGAGGCTTTGACATCTGCAATTTTTATAAGTACTTGTATGAAAAACAGTGGTTCATTTTTTTAAAAAAATGGTGGCCTAATTAAATTGGGTGGCACCTATTTGGTCAATTAAGGGTGCAATCCCTTAGCATGTTTAGACAGAAAATCTGCATGTTTAGACAGAAAAAAGTCCTACAATTCTCAGCATTCTGGGAGTTGTAGGACTTTTTTCTGTCTAAACATGCATAGGATTGCATCCTAAAAGTGTCTTTTCCATTGATTAACCTGACGAATGGATCCAGCACTGCAGCCCTAACTTCTGCAAATTCCCTCTGCACATCGGAGGCTTACCCCCTAGCCAGGCCCCATGTGCTCCATTACTGGCACATCCCTGCACACCTCTGGAAGCCACCAGGTCGCTCCCTTGCACTCTAGAAGCTTTTGCCCTAGTAAGCTGGCAGGAACTGACACCATCAGCTCAGCAGCCCAAGAAGCACTTAGTGGCTGAACAGAGAGTTTCCTGGTATCAGCAGGGCTCTCCACCCCCCCCCCTTTGTTGACTATCTCATGACACAGAACTGGATGCCAGCTGGCCTGCGGACAGGGAGGGATACGCCTGTATGCTGGAACAGAGCAGAATTTCTCCAACGCATTCCACTTCTGTAGATGCCAAAACCTTTGCTTCTAACGCCGGTCATATGCTGCCTCCTTGCCTCAAAGCAAGAATCTCTCTTTTGTTGCCTCTTTGAAGAGAGAGGAAGATGAGTTACTGGAAGCGACACTGCAAGGGAAATGCAAACGCAGCCTGTGTTCAAACTTGCGGGAGGTGGGGGGGTGGGGAGCAGGACATGAGGGCAGAGAAAAGCTCCGGTTTGAGGGAAGCTGTGAAGTGAGACAGCTACAGGCCCAGCACAAGCCAGTCCAGGGCCTGGAGTCAGGGCAGGTCATAGAATCATAGAACAGTGGGGTTGGAAAGGGCCTACAAGGCCATCGAGTCCAACCCCCTGCTCAATGCAGGAGTCCAAGTCAGAGCATCCCTGACAGAGGGCTGTCCAGCCTCATCTTGAACGCCTCCAGTGTGGGAGAGCCCACCGCCTCCCTAGGTAACGGGTTCCATTGTCGTATTGCTCTAACAGTCAGGAAGTCTTTCCTGATGTTCAGCCGGAATCTGGCTTCCTGTCACTTGAGCCCATGATTCCGTGTCCTGCACTCTGGGATGATGGAGAAGAGATGCTGGCCTTCCTGGTGCCAAGGGCCAGCATGGCTGGGCTCCTGCCGAGGGCCCACACTCCAGCAGGGACCCCTGGTACAAGCCCCCTGGACTTCCTCCTCCTCTTCACTGTTTGTTCACCTGCCTCTCGCTCCTGCCCGGACGATAGTGGAGGCAAGATGGAGGAAACAGGAGAGGCCACAGCCTGCTTGCTCCCGGGCTCTCTGCCTGCCAAGCAAGCAAGGGGCAGCAATGATGAGAAAAAAGATAAGCAGAAATAGCAACCGTGACAATGGTGGCGAGTAGGTAGTTTCACTACGGGAGCGGGCCCATTGAGGGCATCTTGCGCAAGAGCCCTCAAAGACCTGGGGTGTGTTTCCACGCCATCAGCTTCACCTGGCTTGTAACTTTGTTGCAGTTTCCCCAATCGCATCTGCTCCTTTTCCAGTTTCCACAGTGCTTAAAGTCCCGGCTTCTCATCGCTGTAGCCTGGGGCTCTGTGCTGTTTCCACTGAGCTCTCATCAAATTATTTTCTTGATGGCTGGGTGGAGGCTGGGTTGGGTCTGACTACCTCATCCATGTTCCTGCCTTCTCCTCTTGCTGAGTCCCCCGTCCCTCTCCCTCTTGGCTGACAGAAGCATACTTCCAGGTGGGGTGGGGGGATTGGAAGTGAACGTCATCAGACTGGCAGGGGCTGCTGAAGCAATCAGAGAGGCTCCCCCCTCCAGGCTCTACTCCCCTTAATGGCAATCTTGGGAACAAGCCTCATTGACCACAATGGGAGTTACTTCTGAGCAGACTTCCTGGACATATGCCCAATTCCGCCCATTTTTTTCCTTTCCTTCTAAATAGCAGGCTACCGCATTAGGAGGCACCCCTAAGGCTACCGCATTAGCGGGCACACACTAAGTTGCTATCGCATTATCACACTATTGCACAGGTCTTCGATCAGTATGTACATATGTTAGTGCTATATGAAATAGCACTAACACGTTTGTGCTATCGCATGATCGTGCTATGGCGCGATAGCGCAAATGCATGTTAGCGCTATTCTGCAATTAAGTAATAGAGTCATAGGAAGATACTGACATAGAGGGTGTGCATATTCATCGAAGACCTGTGCAATAGTGTGATAATGAGATAGCGACTTAGCGTCTAATATGAAAACTAGACTATGATGCTTGCGGCATCGTTTCCCTGGTCCAAACGACACAAAGAAATATTAGCCGTGGATGTAGTTCTGGGGAAGTGACGTAAGATAAACCTGATTTTTCAGGCTGTAATGGGGGAGTACTTGCTTGCCTGTGATAGCAGGCTTATACGCACTAGTGTTCTAGCGCTTATTTCCAATGATGTTTTAAAAGTTGGTCCCTCGGCATTCTGCTCCAAAATGGCAATGAAACTTCCAGAAAACAGGGAGGGAAAGGGTTGGGTCACTGAGGTTATGAGCAACACAACCGCAAAGGCCAGGCTACACGCCCCATGGGCAGGACTATCATACCAATAGGGATGTCAGAGAATTCCGCGACGAATCTCGGTGAGGCCGAATGCCAGTGCATTCGGCCCTCTGAAATCCATTGCGGAACGGCCTGCCAACCCCCCGCCCCCACGGATCCACCCCAGGACGAGACTTACCTGGGGCGGATGTTCCGGACGGCAGCGGGTGCAGCGGCGGTTTCGGCAGTGGTGGCAGCGGCTGGTCTTCCGACCGGCCGCCGCCGCCATTTGCAGTCTGTGTCATTTTTTTCTCTTTTTTTTTTCATAGACGTGATAGGCTACGTAAAGACTTACATAGCCTATCACGTGTGGGTTTAAAAAAAAAAAAGTGTACGCAAATGGCAGCGGCTACAGCCGCCGCCATTTGCGTTCCATATTTTTCGCCGTTTTAGTCTATGTCAATATTTACGTAGGCTAAGACGAAGAAAAGAAAGGGGAACGCAAATAGTGCCCACTACGCTGTTTGCGTTCCCCTTTCTTTTCTTCGTCTTAGTATACGTAAATATTGATGTAGACTAAGACAGCGAAAAATAAGGAATGCAAATGGCGGTGGCCGTAGCCGCCGCCATTTGCATACGTGTTTGTTTTTTGTTACCCAGAGCCCTCCATGGCCGGAAACCCGGCTGTGGACAGCCCTGGCCTGGGCCTGGCCGGCTGCTCCACGGAGCCGCCGCGGACCACAGCCAGCCGTCGAGGATTCTGCGGGGGAGGACCGGATCGCCTCCCCCCCCCCGTCGAGGATTCTGGGGGGAGGGACGGAATGCCTCCCGCCACCACCATGAACAGAATCCACGAAAAGGTAAGTCACTTTCGCACATCCCTACATACCGAACCCAGCGCAGTTGTGGAAGCAGGTCAGTAACAGAGCCAAAGTAAGCTGGAAAAGTTGGACTATAACCAGTCTCAGAAGAAGCAGGTTTCCCACGATAAAATGCGGGGCTGGTGCTGAATGGCCACGACGTCGTGGAAAGACAGAGACTTCACTGCACGGGCAGGTTGGCATAAATCGCTGGTGGAAACACAGCCCTTGAGCCAGCACTGCTTGGGGGCAAAAAGGCTGTGTGCCCCCGGAGTAGATGCATTCGGGCCCTGCTGCGAGCCCACACCCCGCCACGGGCTCAGCAAGACGAGCCCCTTGGAGTTGCCCCTCCTCATCCCCATCGCAACCCGCTTGTTCCCGCTTCTCGCCCTGCCCCCACCTCAGGCAGCACATCCAGAAGGATGGCAGATCCCAGACGCCTTGCCGCCATGAGGGCTGTGCTCCTGATGCTACCAATGCCCCTTGCCCCTCAACCGGAGGAACGGGGTGGGTCCTGCTGGCCACTCTTCTGCTGTGGCAAACGCTGCTGCAGGAAAGCAGCCACGACGGCTCTCCAAGGCCGCCGCCACCGCCGCCGCCCGCCTGGTGCCTCCCCCTGAGCAGGGTTTAGGCCCACAGGAGAGCCGCCCTGGCTGCTCCCCTGCGGCAGCAAAGGCTGCAGCGCGCACACGCCCCTCCGCTCCCCAGAGGGTGGCCAGCCCAACGCCCTGCTCAGGGTGAGGCCTGGGACGGAGGGCGCAGCTGCTCCGCCCGTCGCCCTGGGGGTCCTTCGCGAGAGCATACGCTGGCGGGGAGGGGGCCCCAGAGATGGTCTCCCCAGCCTCCTCCCCAACACTGCCCCGCTGTCATGGTGGGCCCCTCGGAGTGAGGCACTGAGGGGGAGGAGGGTGGAGATCCCTGGCAGGTAGGCTGTGGGAAGAGAGGGAGGGCAGCAGTAGCAGCTCTCGCCACTCTTGTACCTCCCCCTAGGGGGGCTCGTGCTCCTCTCCTGCCCTCCCCACACCAGTGACAGTCACATTCCCCCTGCCCCCATGCGGTCGGTGGCAGTGGTAGCCACTGGTGCTTCTCCTGTGTGCAGTGGAGCATTTGTGCTCCCCCCCCTTGCGTGTGCAGCTCGTGCGCTTTTCTCACTTCTTTCGCTCAGGCGCCTCCGCCTCCCCCCACCCGCCACGGCACCAGCAGCACGTCCTCCACCTCAGGAGGCCGGCGTCTCTGCACCAGCCCCGCAGGCCAAGGTGATGGGTGGAAGCAGCCACCACCCTGGGCTCCCCGGCTCTCCGCCGGTCACACCAGCATGGGGTAGCGATGATGAGCCCGCGCAGCTGGTGACAATGGCGGCGAGAAGAGGCAGGCTCACTGAGGGAGGGGCCCGTTCCAGGTAGTATTCATTTCCCAGTTCCTCATGCACCTTGAACTGCTCTGGGTTTGGGGCAGGCACTGGCAGGGCTCCCCAGGGAGTGAGGTTCAGGCTGGTGGAAGCTTGTATCTTCAGAAAGGGCGTTGTCAGGGTCTTAATCGGTGCTGGCTCCAGGGGGGCAGGGGCTTGGGCAAGATGCTGTTGGGGGGCAGGGCTCTTCTTCACTGCCATCATCCAGAGTCTGGACAACAATGGGGAGGAGGAGGAGCATTAGGACCAGGGGTCCTGTCAGTCTGTAGTGGGTCCCCTCTTGAGGTATTGACCTTGGCAGCTGCCCTGCAGTGCTAACCCTGATGGTGGCCCCTGGCCCTTGAAGCATTAAAGAAGAGGTAGAGACCTCTGTGGTCATCGCGTCACATCACACGTCCTAATGCCCAAAGGTCACTCACACCAGCTTGGGAAGCAGTGGGGCTCACCTAAACTAGGCTGTGAAGGGACAGATATGACATTTAAAGGGGTTCTCCCATATCAGCCTGACCACATTTTAACACCAGAAGCCAAGCTCCCTTCACCCTTGGAAACACAGGGTCAGGTATCAGAGAGGCCTTTCATGGGTGATGTCAGAACTGCAGAACACCCTCTCTGGGAAGATCGGTTAGGGCTCCCAGACGTGGTTCACAGGACACTACAACTCACTGTGCCTTAATTTGCCTGCGGGGGCTTGTCACGTCATGCCAGATGCCCAACTTACTCTGGCTTGTCGTGTCATGCAAACTCAGGCAGCAGGGTTTGAGTGTTAAGACCACCCTCAAATAACCCATGGCTTGTTTTAGGGTTATTTGCGGGTTGTCTAGCCCTCAAACAACCCCCACTACCTTGGTTTACACAACACAAGCCACGGCAAGCCAGCTGCCCACAGGCACCATATAAAAATGGTGTCTGCGCATGACGCAACAGCCCCCACAGGTAAATTAACCCACGGTGGGCTGTCGTGCACAAACAGGCAGCTTTTCTTCCCACATTTAGGGCGCAATCCTATTGGGATAGCGGGCCGCCTCCAAACTCAGAGGCAGCCAGCTATCCAATGCAGGGTGGATGTAGCACAGAAGGGATCCTCTCCTCTGCGCTCTTGCTGCCCTGCATTTGCGGCTAGACTAGTCGATTTTGGCAGTTTAGCTGGGGACCTTGGAGTGGGAGTGGGGGAAGCTGCACAGTGCATAGGAAGCATCATAACGGTACTTACAGTCTCCGCCCTGCCCCACCCCCAGGAACGCCCCCTTCTCGCCCACTCCACGCTGTGTTTACAAGCGCAGAGATGGGGAAGAACCATGCCGCCTACAAGGAAGCGGGGGAGGGGACAGGGAACTCAAAAATCCTATGGCTATCTAGCCACTGTCTAGCGGCCATAGGATTGCTCTCTTAGAAACACATTTTTTAAAACACTTATTTAAGCCAGCTAGTGGGTTGCTGCTTCTTGCAATGTTTAATCACTTTTTACTGTACCACTGCTCTAGTTTTATAATTTTGCATTGTGTATTTTTTTTCTGATGGTTTTATCTGTTTTAATTTATTCTAGTGATATATGTTTATATTTGCATATGTTTTACACATTTGTATGCTGCTTTGGTAATTAACACTAGAGAAAAATCAAGGCAGAATTGATTAAATGGGAATCCCATGTAGCCACCTTGAGTTCCACGATGGAAGAAAGATGGGATATAAATGTAATAAATAAATAAAATTCATAGAAGAAGAGATTCCAGGCTCAGTTTGTTTGCAAAAGCAGCCGCGCTTGCAGACAGTAATGTTGGATATGTTAATGAAGTTTGAATGGAGGCACCTGTGCCTTGCAACGTAATGTGGAAATGATCATGATTCCCACCAGCAGCAACTGTGTCCGATGGAAAATAAACCAAAATGGGAAGTTGGGTTTCAAAGCTAGCAACAAACGAGCATCATTTTTAAAGAGCAATTATCTCCCTCCACCAAACGATGTAATAGAGATGCTCTAATTACCAGACACGGCTATTGGACAACTGGGGATTGTAAAGTTAGCTTTTAGCCATGCAGTTAAAAGGCACTCTTACTCTCTCTTATTTATCTAAAAGTATATCTCACTGCATATGCCAAAAATATTGTCAGGATGGTTTAAAAATAAATAATAAAACTACCATTAAAATATTCATAGAATAATGATTTATATTAGTTAACGCCTAACTATACATAAGCAATAAAATGACAAACATGTCAGTTACAAACAAGCCCTACTCACATTCTGGAGGCTGAAATAAAATTGTCTTTCTGGAAGGTGAGGGTAGAATTAGCCCAACATACCTTCCTGGGACATGACTCTGGGAGTGCAGTAAAAGATCTGAACCTGTCAGTGACCAGGTTCGCACGATCACCATAGCCCCGTGGCTTATTTAAGCTACAGTGGGTTGTGGTGCATGCCAGCCACCATTTTGAATAGGCAAGCTGTGGCAGGGTTATTCTAGGGTTTTTCAAAGCTTATTTAACCCTCATAAAACCCATACCGCCCAAGTTTGCACGATACCATAAGTGACAGCACGTGTGCTGTGTGTTGCATACACGGGGTATTGCATGTGGCTTGCATTTTCAAAATGGCTGCCAGCACATGCCACAACCCACAGTGGTTTAAATAAGCCACGGGGGACTGCAATGACTGTGCAAACAGGACTTGCCTGCGGAAAGTTTTGGAATGGATGTGTGTGAACAAAATGAAGCTTAAACTGGACAAGACTGGGCTACTGTTGATTGTAGGGCCTGACAAACTGGGTGTGTGTATGTCAGACCTTTTGGGATGTGGTTACACTTCTCCTGAAGCAACAAGTCTGCTGCCTGTACATGCAGTGTTCCTAGACTCAGCACAACTCCTGGATAACCAGGAGTGCTTCCAGACAAGGCTTTTATTGCACAATTGCCCTGCATCATTCACAGAGCTTTACAGAGGATCCAGACAACATTGCCTTCAGTTTGTAACTCTCCCATGTTTCTCCACCACTTCTATAATTTTTCTTGTCCTGAAAAAATCCATTAAGCAGGGCAAGATGGACTAACTGCACATCTTTTCACTAGAAGCACCCCAGCTGCAGTAGCCAGGGCTGCCTCTTTCCAAAACAGACTAGTATGCCAGCTGTGCCCTTTCAGCTCTGATCCCATTCATTTATGCTTTAGTTATCTCCAGGCTGGCACTGTATGTGGGGCTGCCCTTGAAGACTGTCTGGAAACTATGATTAGTCCAGATTGCAGCTGCAATAATTGTGTCGGGACTCAGCCAAGAGATCAGATAGTGTTATGCCAGCACTTGTTTCTAGGGTCCATTCAAGGTGCTGGCTTTGGCCATTAAACCTCTAAATGGCCTGGGAGCAGAGTAGCTCATGAAGCGCTTCGCCCATCACTGGCCTGCCAGAGAACTTCTTTCCACCACTGAAGTCCTCCGAGGTCACTCCACCCCCTGAAGTATGTCAGGTGAGAACAAGATGAAGGGACACCTTGGCAACAGTGTTGATTTTAGAACAGCCTCCACTCAAAGGCATGTCTGCCCATCACTGCCCGTCTTTATTCCCGCAAGCTTTCTAGAATGTCTTTATTTTGTTGATGTTAGTTTTTAATCCATTATTTTTTTATTTTGTTCTTTTGTTGCTTTCACTGTATTATTTGTAAGCCATACTGGGCATACAGAACGGTGGGGTATAAATTAAAGGAGGTGGATGTGTTGGTTCTGTTGGACATCAAGATGGCTCCAAGGTTGTTTTCATGGCCATGGAGCCCCAAGTATACACCAGTGAGGCGGATTTAGCATGTATCGGGAATCTTCCAAGGCTCAGAGTGAAAATCTGCTAAGCAGCAGCATGATCAGGACACCAGCAGAATCCCCATTCAGTCTCTTGGGCCCAACACCAGGTACACACATTACATATATGTCATCTCCCATCCCTACCCTCCAGCTCTAGCCTGAGCAAACCCAAGAATCCAACAAATTTGGATTTTCACTTTTACAGAACAGCCAAGGTGGAAAGAATGAACCCTACCTCGATGGTCTTCCCAGCCTGTTTGTATATGCAATGTACCCAACCAAAACAGCTATTCTAAGAAGTTGGGAGTTCATAGTACATTTTAATGGCTCCTTTGCAAGACCCAAGGTCCTTTGTTTGTGTTACCTTTGAATCTCTACCCTTCCAAGCAGCTCTGCTGTTCCAGCAACTGGCAAGGCTCAGGTCTACTTTGCTTTGGCAACATAACTAACCTGTATGACTTCAAAACACTCACGTTACATGTGGCCAGCTTTCTTTCCTGAAAGAGGGGAGGGGAGCAGTGCTTAGTGTGAAAAAAAAAAAAGCAATCAGAAATTAAATTACAGACTGCTGTAATAACATGCTATTATCTTTTTCTGGTCGTCCCCCCCCCCCACATTTCATCGTTCCGCATGCCTTGTGTTAAGAATAACTCCACTAAATGGCTTGCTTTTGCAATTAAGGCTAATTATCAAGCTTGAAGAGGATCATAAAAGTCTGCCTTGTTGTTACCATATAAATAAAAATATGCTGTAAAATCAGGGTCACTTAAAAAAAGTTATATGGCCATATTTAAATATTGTTTCCAGCAAATCAAACACTTCGGTTATGACAAGAGACGGGCAGCTGAATAAGCTGCCTCGTTACTGGACATTCATTCCCTCGGTCCTCGCCTCTTTGCACCAACAGCAGTCCTAGAGTCTTGTGCAGTTTGTATCACCTATTAGCTGAGTTGCTATGATGTCACAGAATGTCCAGAAGAAAAATGCCAAAAGGCAAGACAGTGATGTAGCACAAACTGCGCTCAGCTAGGGCCTGGTACAGTTTGTGCTACATCTCCCTCTTGCCCTTTGGCATTTTTCTTCTGGACATTCTGTGACATCTTAGCAACTCGGTTAATGGCTTGGTTGGGAGGCAGAGCAGGCTACCAAAGAGGTGACAGGTATTTTTTAGCTGCCTTTATCCTATGCCCCTTTGTATCATTCCAGCACTGTTTCCCTCTCCTTGGCTTCTTGTTCTAGGGATGGTGCGGGAGCCTGATTCTGTCCGGGGATCCGGTGGAGACCCCCTGCCCGCACCCCCGAGCCCAGCTCGCTGAGCGGCCCGCACTCACCCCAGTGGCCTCATCAAGCTCCGCAGTCGCCATTTTTTGAAAAGTAAAAGGGAAATCGCAAAAATGTGCATATTTACGTATGTGCAAAAATGCACATTTTGCGAATATGCGTATTGTGTATGAACGAAAATGCACGTGTTTGCAAATGCATGAATATGCACCTTCTGCGATCGCCATTTTTTTTTTTTAAATGGCGACTGCGGAGCTCAACGAGGCCGCCGGGGTGAGTACGGGCAGGGCTGGAGCACAGTCTGGGGACTGGCAAATGGGGGCAGGGGCTGGGTGGGCACCTGGAGAACCCAGACAGGGTGGATTCACACATCCCTATCTTGTTCTTCTTTGCAGACTCCTTTGCATCTTCTTTCCCTCAGGACCATGTCTGCCATGGCTTTCCTCGTTTTATCTATGTGTGTACAACCGACTTGTGGTCCACTAATATCAGCTCCCCACCCTTCCAAACAGCTTTTAAATTCTTCTTCTGGCATATCAAGGAGCACCAAAAGTAGGATGCTGGGTGATTTGGAAGTGTGTGTCCTCCCTTTCCAAATTTCCATTTAACAGAATTGGTGGAGGGTTTTTTTGTTCATATTTTGGGGTGACTGAGGGCCATATTTGGAGCCAGGAAAAAAATTCAGTCCCCTTGGCAATTCAGGGTGCCTCCAGATGAGGCTTTTATTGTGCAGTCGCCCAATATTCTGGGGGTGTGGGGGAGGAGATAACATGTTCCTTTTGTATCCCTCCTGAATTTTCCCACTGCTGCTTACCCCCTTTTTTTCTTACTTCTTACTTCAAAAATATGTTAAGGAGGGAAACACAGAATAGTTGCACAATGGATTTTGACTGGGAGCGCTAGGATCTGTCCATCTGGAAGCACCTTGGCTAATGACACTGGGAAAGGAGTCTCTCCCTCCCACAACCTCTCTCTATGCCAAGATTAGTTGCTGGAGGCAACTGGAGCTATTTGCTATGCAGGTACCTTCCTGTAGTACATCTGCTTTCTGCTTCTGGCATGCTATAGCCTGGGTTGTATAGGCTGATTTGGGGGTGGGGGAGACAGAGAGGCCTTCTGCTACTACACAGGGGACTGGACTAGATAGCCTTTTGGCTCTCTCAGCACTAGGATTTTACTAACATAATGCTTTCACATGACTATAGGATACCAGCCGTTGGAAAGCTAAATTTTGCAACTTTTTCCTACGCTCAATGAAGCTCCACGGGTATCTGAAACCTCTTTATACACAGTATGTCTAGATGAGAAGACTAAAGAATGATTCCTTCTCCTAAAATAATAAAAGCTTTATTGAACTTGTTAAAACAGTTCCCTAACATTAGAAAAGAGTCTGCCACGCTAGTTCCAACTCAACCGCCAAGCTTGACACATCAGAATTCTTCCCATTTGGGTCACTCCCTCTTGCTCCGCATATTCATCCATCTCCCATTAGTATACAATAAAAAATAGAAAAATGCGGCTCATACAAACCTCTCTTTCAAACACTTCCGGCTCAGGAAGCTAAGCACCAATCTTCACAACAATCATGGAAAATGCCTGTTTTCAATCTGAGCTGGAAATGTGTTTGTGGTGAACCAAGTGGTTTGCCATAGCCACTGGCTGGGATTTTGCATACCACAGCTCAGCCTGTTTACAGGACCAAACAAAATACAACAGTGACAAATCCATGTTTTTCATCCCAGATCTTCCCCAATCTCTTAGAAATGTGTGTGTGTCCAATTTAAAGAGTAAAAAATGCATGCAAGTGAGAGGGTGCTAAACCCTCCCTCACCTGCAACTTACTTCCCCAGTCTGTCATCCCAAGGTGCACGCTTTGCTCTTTAAATTGGATTAACCAATTTTGATGCAAACTGACACAAATCTCGGTTTCAATACACTGATCTGCCACCATAACATCTAGTTTGGCCCTAAGACGGATCTGAAGGAAAATACAGACAACACAACCTGTTAACAAAGTGGCAACTTACTATGGTGTGCGAGTAACCACTTGGCAAGCAACTCAACGTCTCCATCATCCTACCAACGGCTGCCTGAGGATAATTATAGTACTCTCTGTGTTTTGGGCCAGGTTCTCCTTGTATCCCTTTCCTTGGCAGGACAATACAGCTTAATGGTTACACACAAGTTTGGTAAAAATGGTTATCTGTATTCACTCTTAAGTGGCTTGCAAAATCATCATCTGTGTTCATAAAGTTCACTTCACCAAAAGCATATTCTGAGCATAGATCAAAGCTTGCCAGAGGATAAGGATTTTGTGACTCATGAATGAACTTTTTAAAAAAGCAAGTAAAAAAAAACATCCTTGTTGCAAAAGTAAAAGCATAGATACAATATTGGGTTCCCTTTTCTCCCATGCTCCTTTCCTGAGATAAATTCTAAACTGCAACAGAAGAGGGCTGCCACGCCATCTTTTCCTCCTCAAAAGCCACTTTCCCCTTCTTTGCATTGTTTAACACTCAAAGTCCTCTAAAGGCTCAGTATGCCGTGCAATGCTGAAATCATTTTTTTCCCGGAAGAGCTAACAGGAAATGTTTTCACTCACATAACCTTCATAACTGCCCTTCATTTATCTCTCTTAATTACTGGGCCACAGTCATGAGTCAGGTGAAATTCTTTAGGATATCTAAGTATTATATATTGACTATTGCTAATAGCAGATAGAATACACCCCAACCCATCTTGCTCTGTGGGTGCATTTATTATTAAGTTATGCGTAGCTCCTGTGAAAGTTGTGGCCTCTTTTCAAATAATACTGAAGATTTTTTTCTCTTTTCCCCCAATTATGCTATCAGTACACTTTGTTTCTTGCAAGTACACATGGTTGAGAGTACAAAGATATTAAACTGCAGACGGAGACTGTGTTTGCCCCCTCAAAGTGGACAAGAGTAGCCGAAGCTGGGCATCTGTGCCATCATCAAGCTGGACTGGTGGAAACTAATCCTGCTACAGCCTGATACAATGCAGAGGTGATTTCCTGTGGCATTATAGGAAGACTGAATGCGGCTGCTGGCTGAGGCTCCTGGTTCTGGATATGGGACTGCAGCTGTGTCACATGCTGGATAAGAGATAATGTTTCTTCCACAAACGAGCTGGGTTCTCCAGAAGTACATCTCGCGCATGGAATCTGAGGTGAAGACAGTACCTGAGACACTTCACCAGGCAACACAGCTTCAGCACAAAGCATACTTGGTAAGAATGGGGCCTCAAAGGTGTCTTCCCCTCCTGCTCCTTGTTGCTGTGGGCATACAGACTCCAAAGGCAAGAGAAGCCCAAGAGTGTTCCAGAAATGTGATGGGTCAGAATCAATGCAGAACTGCGCCTGATCCTTGTCCTGATGTGGCTGCGCTCCCAAGATTTCCAGGGTCAAATTGCCCAACCATTCTCCAGTCCAAGGGGAACCACTTAGTGACTGGAGAGTATCACCTAACGGAGATTGGTTGACTTCACCTTCTGCCTCTTTGTGGTGCGAAGAAGAAGGATGGCTATGAAGGATTTGTCTGCCAAGCTCTTCCGTGAGACTGAGGGGTGCATCAGCTGTGAATGGCTCTTGTCCTGGAAGGGGAGCCTCATTTCTACAGAGAAGACTGTCCATAGACAGCTGCTGTAGTGGCCATGTCCAACCAGTGTCCTCTTCTGAATGTAAAGGAAGAGCAAAGCACTTTGTTTCAGTGCTGTGCTTAAAAGTGACACTTTTTCTCCTGGCTTTTGTTATGGGATTGGGTCTTGATTCCAAAGTGCCTGTGCAAGTTCTTTTGGGCAGAATTAGCCCCAGCAACAAAGAAGGGTGGCTTGGATCAAGTCCTATGGAAAGAAACAAAGCAATGGAAATAAAAGGAGATGCTTATCTAACTATACTTAAAACCTGGGGACAAAACCACAAGAATCTCAGCTCCCAGCTGTTTTTAAATTAAGTGCCTTAGCTTCTGTGGGTGTAGAGAACACTGCAGTAATATGACTGCAGTGTGCACCCTGCTATTTGGAAAGGCAAAATGGGGAGAAGCAACTCTTTCCAGAGTTTTAAAATCTTTAAAGCAAGTTTCTAAATTGTTGGCCATTAACTCATTTCTAACCAGGGGAAAAATAGAGGTGGTGAACACTTTTTCTAAATGTAAAAAATGTAACCCTTCTTGGGCTTGCTTTTCACACACAAAAATCCTTTTAGATCAGAAATCGGCTAATATAATGAAGGAGAATGATCTTTGTTATGAAACTTCACTTACATGAAGGACTCACTTCAGTTAATTTGATAGTGCACACTGCCCTGCCTGCTTCCCTCTATCCCCTCACAACAGCCCAAGGTAAATAGCACACTTGGTAGATGGGCATATGAGTCTGACATTTCGCAATGAGAAATAAAAGGATGGGGCTACTTCCAAATGCCGACAAGGAAATTTTAATATCCTGTTTCAGAAGGACAATCAAATGCTGTGCTGTCTCAAAATAGGCATGCAAAGGTCACCTCAAAGAATATGACAAAAAATTATGGGGGGAACCAATTCAGGGAAGTGTATTTTTTAGGATGGCCATTCACTGAAGGATTCTACTCAAGGCTATATTAAAGAATACAAGAGCTATACACTTATCTGCCACATATACTAGAGGCTCAGTAAAGTTCTTAGCCCTCATGCTCACAGCAAAGGGTTTGAAAAACTGCATCACTCCAGAAGCTCTAGTATGCACACACAAATTCCAATGAGTACACAGAGCTCTACAAAGTAAGAATGAACCCATTTGCTACACAGACAAGCCCAGCTCCACGTGTACATCAAAGACAACATCTACGGAGGACTCAAAAAAACAAGGTTCCTTGAGCATCTTCTTCCCATGGATAGCATTTTCTGATAGTTTGCCAAAAAAAAAATTAAATACACTTACCTTTTACCTTTTTTTCTATATCCATAATTTGAATTTGTTTTAAAGTAATGAATATATACCAAGTGCCCTTGCTCTTGAGTCACCCCAAGGGGCATTTCATTCCCCACACCATGCAGTGTCTTGTCCCTCATTTCTTTGCCTTACACTTTCTGCCTATTAGTGTCATTAAATGACTCCAAGTTTGTGTGTGCTGAGAGGTGAAATCTCTTTTCTTCTTTGTGGTCACTATGAATCACATTCAGAAAACTTCTATAGCTGAGGAGTTTGGCCAGGAATCCTCCCCCACCGTCTCAGTGCGCATGTTGCCAGCAGGTGCCCACCTACTCCCTCAGTTCTGGGGAAAAGCAGAACCCATTGCAAGCTCCGCCTCAAGAATCTCCTTTATCTGCCACAGATGACTACCATTCTGACACAACACAGCAGTCCTCCTGCCCCATTTTGCTTTCATCCCCAGATGCAATGGACAGGTTGAATGAATCCATGTCCCCATCTGAGGACAGGCCAATTTTCCAGCCAAGTACTCAGAATGGCTCAAGCACATGGGCTGGCGACCCAACAGGTGGCATCAACAATCCAAGATCCAGTATTTAATTCGGTGAACACAGACTCTTTCCAAAGTGTGGCCATCCCTCTCCTCCCTCCACTGGAGGAGACAATAAAATAATATTAGAAGTGTCCATCTGAACTGCCCCTGATAGCCAAACATTTGGAGGGCCTGTATCACTTACAACAGTCATCCGCTAAGTACGTTTTTAAACACCCATCACCTTAGTCAATGGTGGTAGAGGCAGTGCAAGGCCAGGCCCATAGGGCCCATTCATAGCTCTGCTGATAAAGAAGGGAGACAGGAGGAAGGAGGATCTATTCATCTATGGCAATGGGTTTTAAGATTTCAAATTTCCAGGCAGCAATGTCTGGTTATGTTAGTGTTCTGGGAAAAGGTTGGCCACCTACTAGTTCACCTTCCTGATGAAAAGAATTAGGATAGCTGTTTCGAACGGAGGCTCTAAAATTGTTGAGGCAACAAATTAATACATTGCGTCACCAGGTCGACTGCGATGTAAAGGCATTTGTTGGCTCCATCGCCCTGTGTCACCATGCCTGGCTCTGATCCACTGAACTTCCACAAGAGACAAGGGCCCATATCGAGGATTTGCCCTTTGATGGTAAAAGGTAAAGGTGTCCCCAGCTAGTCGTGTCCGACTCTAGGGGTGGTGCTCATCTCCATTTCTAAGCCGAAGAGCCAGCGCTGTCCGAAGACACTTCCGTGGTCATGTGGCCAGCATGACTGAACATCAAGGTGCACAGAACGCTGTTACCTTTCCTGCTGAAGCGGTACCTATTTATCTACTTGCAATTTCTTGCTTTTGAACTGCTAGGTTAGCAGGAGCTGGGACTGAAGATGGGAGCTCACTCCACCATGTGGCACTCGGGTCTCGAACTGCTGTCCTGCCGATCTTCCGGTCTGCAGTCTTAACCACTAAGCCACCGCGGCCCCAAAAGGAAAGGTTCCTCCTGTGCAAGCACCGGGTCATTACTGATTCCTAGAGGAACGCCGCTTGTGCTGGCGTTTTTGTGGCAGACTATAGCGGGGTGGTTTGCCATTGCCTTCCCCAGTCATGACTACCTTTCCCCCCAGCAAGCTGGGTACTCATTTTACCAACCTCGGAAGGATGGAAGGCTGAGTTGACCTGAGCCGGCTACCTCGGACCCAGCTTCCGCTGGGATCGAACTCAAGTCATGGGGAGAGCTTCAGCTGCTATACAGCCGCCTACCACTCTGCGCCACACGAGGCTCTGCCCTTTGATGGACTGGGCTTATTTAATGCTAAAACCAATGACGCATTGTATTCAGTACAGAAGGCCCAGACCACAGCGCTATGTATGAGTTTCTTGCCTCAACAGCCTCCAAAACAAAGGCGTTGGTACCAGAGACCTTACACCAGGTACCAACAGCAGCAGCCAACTTCATCACAACAGCATTGATCACAGCAGTCTGCCTCCATAAGATCATCTCAACCATCAAAGCAGCACAATTATCATCACAAACTGGGGTCTGAGTGTCCTCCTTCTTCAGCCCTCCAGTCATTCCTCAACTTTTGGAACTTGCCTGACCTCACTCTTTCCAACTTGGCACCAGATCACAAAAGACTCCTCGGTGCGTGCTCTCCATTGTTCAAGAGGGCTACAGGATCGAGTCCCATACTCTCCCTCCTGTTGGTACTGTGAAAGTTACAGCTCCATCTCCCGTTCTCCACCAGGAGGTTAAAACATTGCTTGGGAAGGGAGCTATTGTCCCCATACTGAGATCGAGTCTTCGGGATGGCTTCTATTCCAGGTACTTCCAGTACCGAAAAAGGACAGAGGACTTCAAGCTGATCCTGGACCTGCGAGAACTCAGCCTAGACCTCTCGCCCAGGAAGTTCCACATGGTTTCTTTGGCATCAATCCTACCCCTCCTTGCTCAGGGAGACTGGTTCGCCTCTATCAACCTCAAGGACACCTACTTCCACATTGCCATAGTGGAACCCCACCAATGTTATCTACGTTTTGCCATCGGTCCAGACATCTACCAATTCCTGTACTCCTCTCTGGCCTCTTGACAGTGCCAAGAGTATTCACCAAATGTATGGTTGCAGTCTGCCCCCATCTCAGATTGCAAGGGGTCAAGATAGACCCATATATCGACAATTGCTTGTTCATGGCATCACCGTCTTCTGTGGTTGCTCCTGCGATCTTCTCCAAAATCTGGGACTTTGTATCACCATTGAAAAGTGTCACCTACAGTCTAGCCGGAGTCTGCAGTTTATTGGCGCATATGTAGACTCCCAATCAGGCAGAGCATTCCTTCCTCAGGTCCATCTGGAGGCACTGACTTCAATGGCAGCAGAGCTAAGCTGTCATACTACCATCTCAGTGTTAAAGGTGTTGCACCTGTTAGGCCTAATGGCTGTGACATCGGTAGTCCGATATGCCCAGTTGCATATGCTTCAAAACTGGCTCATATGAAACTTCAGTACCGACCAAGACATCCATCGAACTAAGCTCTGTCGCCCAACTGACATGAAGGACACCTTATGGTGGTGGACACGTCCAGGCAACCTGTCAGAGGAGATGCCGTTCCTGCAGCCCTCTCTGTCCCTAGTAGTGACTATGGATGCCTCACTCTCGGGATGGGGAGCTCAATGCTCGGATCTCACTGTCCACAGTCAGTGGTCAGCTATGGAGGCAGAGTATCACATCAACTTGTTAGAACTCAGGGAGGTATGAAAGGCCATTCAGGCATTCAAACTGGACCTAGTGGGCAGAATACTCCAGGTCGCATCGGACAACACAACTATCGTTGCATACTGGAACAAGATCACTCCCTCTTTTGGCTCTAGCACTAGAGATTTTTCACTGATGCCTACTGCGTTGGATCAGTCTGGTAGCAACACACCTGGCCAACATGGACAGTGTTATAGCAGACCAACTCAGTTGGACCATATCAACGTTCCACAAGTGGGAGATGGACAGGTCAAGTCTGTACATACTATTCCATGACTGGGGCAAGCGGCGAGTGGACCTATTTACCGCTCCAGACAATGCAGTCTGCAGGGAATTCTGCAGCAGAGCAGGCAGGGGTTGAAAGTCGCTGGGAGATGCATTTCTCCTCCACTGGATGGGAATGTTGTTTTACATTTTCCCGTTTCCCCTCATAACCAGGATCCTGTCGAAAAATAAAAAAGGATGGCACCAAATACATTTTAATAACCCCTTGGTGGCCTCGCCAGCCGTGGTTTGCCCCACTGCTATAGATGGCACATTGCTAGTACCATCACCTTCTCTCTCACCCCTCCCTTCTCACCAGAGAATTCGTCACCTAGATCTGACAACCCTCCAAATTGATTATGTGAAGGATCGGGGGAATGAAACCGAAATGATTCCAACATCAGTACAGAGAATCCTGGATGCTGCCTGTAAACCATCAACACAGCATATACGCAAGGAAATGGGCAGCTTTCGCTGCTTTTGCTCAGGTGCAAGATTTTCGTCCTCACCGATGCACTTGGCCACAAATATTACCGTTCGACAAAGGCTTGAAGTTGCTGTTGTTAATGAGTTTATTTGTCTGCTTATCCTCCTCCTGTTAAGTGTTTTTCAGTTTTTTTCCATCTGATAGATAAGAGGTTCCTTAAAGTGATCAGGAACCTGGCACCACCAGTTTGCCCTACAGTACCGAGCTGGAGTTTATCAGTTGTACTTAAAGCACTCTTGTCCAAATGCTTTGAGCCACTAGCAACTACAGACTTACTCCTCCTCTCATGGACGGTGGCATTTTTAGTGGCCATCACACCTGCATGCAGGGCTAGTGAGCTCTATGCATTCAGAGTAGAACAACCCTATTTAACTTTCCACAAAGAGAAAGTAATACTTAGATGTGATCCCACCTTTCTGCTCAAGGTTGTGTCAGATTTCCATTTAAATTACGACATTATATTGCCTAGGAATGTCAGAGAATTCCACCACGGATCTCAGTGAGGCTGAATGCCAGTGCATTCAGCCCCCGAAATCCGTGGCAGAACGAAGCCCCCCCGCCCCCCCACCCCACGAAAGGCACGCAAAACGGTGCACTTACCTGCTGCTGTTTGTGCTGCTTTGCAAATGGCGGCCGCATCTGCGGCCACCATTCGCTTCTTCATTATAGCCGTGATAGGCTACGTAAATAATTACGTAGCCTATCATGGCTAACGCAGGGACGTCATTTGCGTCCCTGCAGAGGCCATGATAGGCTACGTAAGTATTCACGTAGCCTATTACGGCAAAATACAGGGATGCAAATGGAGGCGGCTACAGCAGTCACCATTTGCGTCCCTGCAGGCTGCCCAGCGGCCGGATGTCTGGCTGTGGGTGGCCCTGGCCAGCGGCTCTGCGGAATCTCCGCGGAGCTGAGCCGGCCAGAGAGAATTTCGGGGGGAGGGACGGAGTACCTTCATCCCCTTCGGAAAAGCTAAGTGACTTTTTTGTACATCCCTAATATTGCCTGCTTTATGTCCCCGACCGTCTTCAGCGCAGGAGTCAACTCTTCACATGTTGGATGCCTGTCAGGTCCTGGTATTTTACAAGTCCAGGACTGAGCAGTTTAGACTTTCTCCTCAACTATTGGTCTGTTATGGTGGCAAGTGTAGAGGCTCCCCTCTTTTGACTCAGTGCTTTGGATACTGGGTTGTAAAGATGATTGAACTACTGTATGAGCTGGCTTGACTTGAACTGTCTGCCCCAGTCTGAGTTCACTCCACTCATGCAGCAGCGACATCGGTCGCATTCGACAGAGGGATCGCCATCCCTGAACTGTGCCACGTGGTTACCTAGTCAACACTGTCTACTTTTGTGAAGCACTAAAGACCAGATGTCAGGGCTAGAACTGACTGTGATTTTGGTCGTGCTGTCCTCTCGTCTGTGTTGTAGCTGGACACAGACCCACCTCCGTGTAAGTTAGCTTGCTATTCGCCCATATGTGTGATGCATAGAGACCATGAAGAAGAAAGCCAGGTTGCTACCTGTAACTGTAGTTCTTCGATTGGTCATCTATGCATTCACACATCCATCCCCTCTTCGGTGTCATACTCGAGTTCGATGTTGGGTACCGAAAGTATGGTTTCTCTCTCAGTTCCAAGGCCACAACGTCAGTGTCAAGGAACTGATGGAACAGGTGGGAACCAGCTGGGGACATGCTCTCTGAGGCAGTGGGGACGGTTCCCGCCAAAACGCCACAGCTATAGAAGTTTCCCAAATCAAGGCTCTGCACAGGCACAGAGTCCATATGTGTGAATGCATAGATGACCACTCAAACAACTACAGTTACAGGTTGCAACCTGTTTTGTTTGCTGTCTCCATGCTACAGTACCAATAATCTTATAAACTCCCATCATGTCCTTTCCTCCTTAGTCTTCTTTTTTCTAACCTAGCAAAACTGCTTAAACAAACAAACCTTCAGGTAGAAGACAAACTGGAGTAGAGCAGCCATATTACTTTACAGTAGCAAAGGAAAAACAGAGGAAAAAGTACTGATTTACTCTGGCATGAAATGTATCTTCCAGGAGGATATCCATGACGGTTGTTAGCTGTTCAACTCCACCACCATAAACTTCAAGAAATGAGAAAGACTTGTTCTGGGACCCTACCTGGGCCACCTAATGGGTGGAGTTTGGAAGGCACTGGCTGGTAAGCTGCTAACGGCACCATGAATATCTCCATCTGGTTACTGTCCACAATGCCATATCGCTGTTTGTTGTTCAGGTAGGAATAGAGCATGTTGTAAGGGTTGAAGCCTTTGGATAAGCTGGGGTAGAATCGTATCACACCCGTCTCCTAAACAAACAAGGGAAGAAAAAGGAGGGTGCCCTTTATCAGAGTGTGGGGAAACATTTGAAAACTAATATTTATCTGCTGAGCTTATGTTCTTATAGGCATAAGGACATTCACCTCAGGAGGAGTCCGACGTAGTGGAGCTGCTAGATGAGAGGAGACTTTACAAACAGAAATAGCTTCTTTTCACACCTCCTCCAAATGTCTTGGGGAGAAAGATCTAGCCACTCCCTCCTACCATATGACACGTTGCCACTGGAGCACCTTTGTGGTCTCAGTCCACCCCTCAGATTAGGATGAAAGCTTCTTCCATCTAGGATCAGGATGGGGGAGAAGAAATGACTCACTGAGTCTGCCTCCTGGAAATCCTCTCCCCTCTCGCCAGGTGAAGTCATGCTGGGCTGTTTCTAAGTGCCTGGTCTCCAAGTTGGAGGGCAGGGGCTGAGGCTGTCTTGACTGGCTCCCTGCTGCCGCTTCTACAGTGTTTGATGACTTCTAGAGAGCTAAATTTGGCTGCAACAGGGGGAGGCCAGGGGGACAGATAGTGCACAACAGCGAGCACTCAAACGATGTTCACTCCAATTGCAGCCTCCCTGTCTCATCACTGACGGACAGAGAGGGAGGAAGGCGGCCTCCAGTTCCCAGCCGATGTTACTTCATTAATTCTCTCTCTCTCTCTCCTATGTTTTGTTTTTTGGATGCATTTCTCATAAACACTCCACCGCCATTTCTGATGTAGGAAATGCAACAAATAATAACTTAATTCATTGATTAGTTAATTAATTAATAATATATTTCCATCTATCAATAGGACCCAAGCTCTTAAGAGCAATGATGTTCACCTTCCGATCTAGTGATGAATACTTGCATTGTTCTTTGATTCATGCTGTGCATCTGGTGTTGCACAGGGGGTTAATTTAACACTGTTATCCTTTCAAACAACACCTCTGTATATATTGTTTTGTACATATGAGAAACAGAACCTGAACAAAATAAGGACTTTGGGGGTATAGATACCTTTCTCTTTGCTGGCCATATGCTGTCTAAATAGGCCCAGACATCTTCTGGGAGAATACAGCCCTTTGACTGAAGAAGATGAGGTAAACCCTGAATGAATCACAAGAAAATAAAATAAGATCATCACTATCACATTAAAGAAATCTACATGCCTGCAATCAAATCTGGCTTACAACAAAACAGCACAGTTATAGTGGAAGTGCTACATACAAATACTTTCAATGGTCCTTAAGGCTTATAGGACTTTTTTAATCTGGGCAGGCCAGCCGTATAATCCTCAATTCAAAGATGGGGGCTGAGAGAACGGTGGCCTATTTTAGATACCACAGCAAATTCGTGGCAGAAATGCGAGTTGTGATTTCCCGCCTCATAACTTGCACTGTTAGCTGCTACACACACACCGGATCAGCTTTCTGGACATTAATTTGTTTCATTATTATTTTTGTGTGTGTTTAGTCTTCCCAAGAACTGAAATTGTCTGGGTAATACAAAATCTTTGGAATTTCAGTTTCTAGCTTTCAAGTTGATGAGGAACAGCATGTAGATGGACAGCATCTACTAAACCAGGGAAGAGCTGAAAGGGACATTATTTTGACCTTTCTTGCTTCCCTGCCACTCTGTTGTCATTAAGGCAGCAATCCTATGGCCACTAGACACTGCCTAGAGGGCTGTAAGATTTTTCAGTTTCTGGGAACCACGCTCCCCACCCATGTACCCGGCTTGGTTCTCTCTGTGTCAGCTACGTCTCCACACTTGAAAAGGGACCACGGAGATGGGGAACGGGAGGCGGGGAGGGAAGGAGACCGCGGAAGCTTTACACAGCTTCCTGCGTGCCATACAGCTTCCTTCATTCCCCCAACTTCGAAGGCTGCCGACTATTTCAAAAGGATTGCGCCCTTACACTTTTTTTTGCAGTTCCTTACCCCTCCTGCTTCATCTCCCCCTACAATCAGCCTGGTTCACTGAAAGTGCACTGAAGTTAACTCAACAGCATTAGTGCACACTGAAACGCATCGTGCAATTCTTTCTTGAACAGTTGGCCATTTTATGTAGCTCTGCAGGATAAGGAATGCTTTGAACCAAGGAACAGCATCGTGACAGCAAACTTGGGGACAATCCATAAATGGGGATGTGTATTGCTGTGTAGCTAATCCAGCTTTGCTCATACCTGACAGAGATGACAGCTGGAGCCAGAAACAGGATATGCTTGTGCCACAAACTGCTTCACACTGAACATCTGAATGAGTCCTTTCCAGATAGCTGAGGCCTTGGACTGCTTCTCCACCCGTTGATGTTTCTTGGGAATGCCAGGGGAGATAAGACTAAAAAAAGATGGGGAACTTTGCAGATCAAATTCTGTTCTCCAAAAGATCAGGTACACCCCAGAAACAGGGTGTTTTCCCCCTTTTGTTTCCTACTGAACTGCACCTTTGTTTCTACCCGTGTTTGTTGGAGACAGCTACAATGACTTGGTTCGCACATCTGGGTGGTTAATAAACAACGATGGCTTGTTAACCACCACTGCGCATGCCACCCAATTTACCCAATTACTCTTGCTGGGTGCAGCTTATCATGACGTCCAAACCGAGCAAGGGTGGGTGGCTCAGGTGATTAACAAACCACTCAGAACCCATGGCCTGTTCTAGGGTTGCTGGACACAATTTGCATAGCTCTCAAGAGAGCTATCTATCCAATGGGGGGGGTTCCCTTCCCATTGTAAGAAGGAAAAATGGCAATGCATGCCTAAACTGTTGCTATATCTAAGGACAACTGTGAGGTCCAGACTAACATACCTTCACATTTCTCAACATAACTTTTGTGTATCTCATTTTAAAAAGTGTTTTGTTCTTTAGATGGCTTTTGTCTTCAATTGTAAAGTTCTGGAGGTTGAGAGGTATGAATTATACAGACCTATCCTCCTGCAAAGATCTGCCTCCTCCCTCAGAGTACATGATGCTTGGGTGCAAACGCTTGGAGGCATTTGCTTTTTGGTTTAAAGCATGTTTGTATGTAGGTGGCTTAAATTCCCTCTCACTGTCAGCAGTCATTTGTCCTGTAAAGCCAGAAGAAACAATTCTTTTTTTTCATTTACACTTGAAAAATTCTGGTTAAGTTTTGCAGAATCCTTGTTGTCAATGGTCACATGTATGTGAAAAGTCCTGGATTTTGGTACAATCTATATCACTTGGATTTCAAGATTAACTTGGACATTTTATTTATTGACAATCAAATTCCAAAATGACAAAGACTGTAGTTAAGATTGGGCTGGAAGCTTTCATCCAGTGGTCCACAAAAGCAATCCCTCCTCTGCTCCACATTGCTCCCTCCAACAATACCTATCCACTCCCAAAAAGAGTCCATCTAAAGTCAGTGAAGCGTTTTCTATTCTCATTGACTTGGTTCAAATAAGTTGTGGTGCATCCCAGGCACAATAACCCTACAACAGCACATGGGTTATTGGGGGGCTGTTTCCCCTTCCAACAAGCCATGCTGCCCAGGTTCGGATGACACAACAAGCCGCGCCTGGGTGGTGATTATGGAAATCGTGCCCCTTCATGCACCGCAATTTAAATAAGCTACAGCAGCTTAAATACAGGTCTGGTTTGCATAATCAAAATAAGCCATAGTGCTACAAAATTTATTGTAGAAGAATCCAAACTGGTGTGAGTGCAAAATTCACAGTCCTCAAGTAGGGGTGTCATTAGGCGGGGGCTCACCTGGGCACAGGCCCTGGATCTTTTTTGAGCTGTGCCCCAGATCTTTTGAGCTGTCCTAATGGCCTTTTCTTTACATGTTCCCATTGACTTGCATTGGAAAACAGAAACGGACATAACCTTTTCAGTTTGCATGATAAATACATGAAATTTGGAGGCCTGGTAGTCTCCATCGAGCTGCTTGAACCTGCCCAATCTCAGGCAGTTAGGTCCAGTAGTTTTTGTGCTAGCCACAGGTAAATATTTGCTTTTTTCAAGAAAATCTGTCAAATCAAAGAGCTATAATTTTTTTGTGCTTCCGCATAAGTGTATGGAATTTGGGGACCTGGCAGCCCCTATGGAGATGACTGAACCTGCCAAAGTTCAGACAGGTAGGTCTGGTGGCTTTTGTGCTAGCCATGCGTAAAGTTTCCTTTTCTCAAAGACTAAAATGAAAAGTAAAAAACTGTCAAGCCATACAGGGGATCCTAATCAGAAGGTGTTTAAGGTGACCATTAGACAGTCACTATCCCTAATCTCTGGTGTAGGTTTTTTTTTTGAGGTTCAAAAAACCTCTCTCCCCCTACTTTTCTGATCTTACATGCCCACTGTTGGGAGCTTGCTTGCAATAAAATTCTGAAGAGGCAGAAGGAAGGGAAGAAAGAGCTCCATGTGAAATACTGGTATTTCACACAGCATCTGATTTTGCTGCCCCAAACTGGAACCTTTGGCTTCTGCAGAAGTTTAGTAGCTTCAGTACAGCAAAGGATCCAATCAGCCTCCACAAATGTCTTTCTCCCCCTCCACTTCTCCAAAATAGCTGCAGGACTCAAATTATTCCAAAAGGAGGGTTAGGACTATGTGGCGTCATGATCAAGGACCTACTGGGGCTTTGAAATAGCTTCTACTGTTTTAAAAAAGCTAGAAAAAGCCCTCAGCCACCTCACCTCATAAAGTTAATTTAAGTACGTGCAATCCTTACAAACCCTCCACAGCCTCCTAAATTCCTCTGAACTACTACTTCTCTGAAAGGAGCTACTTGGCTTAGGGAATTCTCTCTACCCACCCACCCCTGCGCATATTTCCAATCACCATTCTTTTCTTCCCTCCTCTAACCTGTTCTTTCTTTCTCTTTATTCCACCCAGAGCATATCTTGGGGAATTCTTAAAGAGAGTTTTATTCGGTGGGCAAGAGAAGTTCCGAACTGTATTTGACTTTATACAAACATACAAGAGGGTTTGTTTTTCTGCTTCTCACTCTCAGTCTTTGAGAAAAGTGGGTTTTTGCATGGTTGAGAGAAACAAATCTGGGGCTGTTTTGTTTGTCAGTTGCCATTATCCAGCAATAGGAAGGGCTGTAGCTCAGTGGTAGAGCACATACTTGGTATGCAGAAGATCCTAGGTTCAATCCCCAGCATCTCCAGGTAGGGCTAGGAAAGAATCCTTCCTGAAACTCTGGAGAGCTGCTGCTGCCAGTCAGTGTCAACAATACTGCACTAGATGGACCCAGGGTCTGACTCAGTATAAGCAGCTTATGTTCCTATGAACAAAAAGCTTTAATAAAAACAGGAGTTTTTGGTTTGTTTTTTAAGCAGAGGGGAGATAAATACCGCTCATTTATACAAGCCTATGTATGCCTACTCAGAAGCCTCATTATGTTTAATGAGGCTTATCCTCAGGAAAGTGCGCATAGTATTCGAGCACAAGTTACTTTTACAGAGTACTCTGCACAGAAGCACTCTGTATTTAAGAACATAAGAAGAGCCATGCTGCATCAGACCAAGGTCCATCCAGTCCAGCATTCTGTTCACACAGTGGCCAACCAGATGCCCACAGGAAACCCACAAGCAGAATATGAGTGAAATAGCACCTTCCCACCCATGTTCCCCTGCTAACATTGGTGAAGTGTAAATAAATTCTAGTAATTCTAAATCTGCATGCATATATATCCTTCATAAACTTTCCAGGTTTCTTGCCTGGGGGACACCTCTAATGACCTGTGCATTTTCATACAAATTTACCCAAAAACTATTGGGGAAGGGGTGAAGAGAAGGGAAAGCAAATCCCTCCCTCCCCCAAATTGGAGAATTCACCTTCCACATGAACTGCTGCACCTATCCTTCTGAAACTTTGCTGGTTTCTTACTTAGGGTCACCTCTAGGCCGTCTGTAATTTTCAGAACAACGGTCCACAAGGAAAATAGGGATATAAGTATGTTCTCTTTTGAAGACCTCAACATGTCAAGGTCACCCTTACACAAAAACCACTGCGGCAATCATTCTGAAATTTGGCAGACATGATCTCTTCTGATGGGGCAATGAATCCTGAAATTTTTATCCAATTCTTCCAAGTAACAGAAATGTTATTGGTGATTCCCTTTAAAGAAAAATAAAAGTTAAACCCTACACCTATTTTTCTGACATTGGGCAGGTGTAATCCCCTTCTAGGGAGATGCTATGCCTGAAATTATCATCCAGTTCTGATCAAGAGAAAAAAGTTAGTTTTTTTCTAGTTTCCCATGGTAGTCAACAGGAAGCATAAAGACTCATTTTTCCAAACCTTGACTCAGGTTTGGTGCTGAGCTGAAGTGGTCCAACCGCAAATTGGCCCGAGCAGAAGCAGGATGTTTTCCAAAATGCTGAATCAGGGTCTGAGTTGAAGTGGGGTGGGGGTCAGTGCACACTTCTTATGTAAGTAATCTATACACACATGCAGGCACACTACATGCACGCGCGCGCACACACACACACATATATATATATTAGAGGGTCGCTTATACTCGGATATATATATATATATTTGCGCATATACATACATACACACACACACACACACACATAGAGTCAGGGCCAGAAATATTGGAACAAGGATAACTGTTTTGGCAGTTGGCCTCTGTACACCACCACATTGAAGTTGAAAGGAAACACACCCAGATGGGAGGGAAGTCAGGACTTCCAGCTGTAATTCAAGGGGTTTGACAAAAGTGGGGCACTAACCATTCAGGAAGTACAGCCAGTGGCATACACACACACCTATCGTTGGTGGCGTACAAGTAAGGGAACGAACCGACATCACTTCAAACTAAAGGATCGCCTTTAATACCTGGATGAAAATCCTTTGCAGTCAATGACTGCCTGAAGTCTGGAACCCATGGACATGACCAAACGCTGAGTTTCCTCCCTCGAGATGCTTTGCCAGGCCTTTACTGCAGCTGCCTTCAGCTGCTGCTTGTTTGTGGGTCTTTCTGCCTTCAGTCTTGTCTTCAGTAAGTGAAAAGCATGCTCTGTTGGGTTGAGATCAGGTGACTAACTTAGCCTTTGAAGAACATCCCACTTCTTTGCCTTCAGAAAATCTTGGGTAGCTTTTACTGTATGTTTTGGGCCATTATCCATCTGCAATATGAAGCGGCATCCTATCAGTTTGGCAGCATTCGGCTGAATCTGAGCTGAAAGTATAGCCCTATATAGGGATGACAGGGAATTCCACCACGGATCTCGGTGAGGCTGAATGCCAGTGCATTCGGCCCCCCGAACTCTGTGGCAGAAAGGCCTGCCACACACCCCTGCCCCCCACGGATCCCCCCCAGGACGAGACTTACCTGGGGCGGATGTTCCGGACGGCGGCGGCTCCAGCGACGGCTTCGACGGAGGCAGCAGCTGGTCTTCCGACAGGCCGCTGCCGCCGCCATTTGCAGTCTGTTCCCCCCCGCCATTCGTGATAGGCTACATAAAGACTTACGTAGCCTATCACGTCTGAGTTAATAAACAACAACAACAACGTGTACGCAAATGGCGGTGGCTACAGCCGCCACCATTTGCGTTGCTTATTTTTGGCCGTAAATATTTACTTAGACTAAGACGGCGAAAATAAGGGGGAATGCGAATAGCGTAGCCGCCATTCACATACACGTTTTAGTTTTTTTTTAACCCAAACGTGATAGGCTACGAAAGTCTTTACATAGCCTATCATAGCTGAATACAGGGACACAAACGGCAGCGGCTACAGCCGCCGCCATTTGTGTCCCTGCTAGCCAGCGGCTGGATGTACAGCTGCTGGCGGAGCCGGCTGGCAGCTCCACAGAATCCCCGTGGAGCAGAGCCGGCTGGCCAGGATTCCGGGGGGAGGGATGGAGCGCCCGCCCCAGCGGAACCCAGCAGAGCCAGGTAAGCAGGGTTTTGTACACCCCTAGCCCTATACACCTCAGAATTCATCCTGCTGCTTTTATCAGCAGTCAGGTCATCAATAAACACCAGTGAACCGGTTCCATGGGCAGCCATACATGCCCATGCCATAAAGGTGCCTCCACCATGTTTGACAGATGATGTGGTATGCTTTGGATCACAAGCTTTTCCTTTCCTTCTCCATATTTTTCTCTTCCCATCATTCTGGTACAAGTTAATTTTGGTTTCATCAGTCCAAAGAATCTTATTCCAGAACCGGGCAGGCTTTTTTAGGTTTGCTGGCAAAGGCTAATCTGGCCTGTCTGTTCTTGAGCGTTACCAGTGGTTTGCACCTTGCTGTGAAGCCTCTGTATTTACATTCATAAGCCATCTCTTGACTGTAGATGTTGACAATGACATGCCTACCTCCGCAAGAGCGTTCTTGACCTGGCTAGATGTTGTGAAAGGCTTCCTCTTCACCATGAGCAGAATTCTGCGGTCATCCACTTTAGTTGTCTTCTGTGGTCTTCCAGGCCTTTTGCTATTGTTGAGCTTGCCAGTTAATGCTTTCTTTTTCAGGATGCTCCAAGCTGTTGTACTGGCCACTCCCACTGTTTTTACTATCTCTCTGATGGGTTTATTTTGTTTCCTCACCCTAATGATGGCCTCCTTCACTTGCATGGACACCTCTTTGGACCTCATGTTGGGAGTCCCAGGGAACAGCTACCAAATGCAAATGTAACACTCAGAGCCACCTCCAGGCCTTTTATCTGCTTGACTGGTCATGGGGTACCCAGGAAACAGGCCACACCTGGCCATGCAGCTGCTTGTCAGCCATTCGTTCCATTACTTATGAGCCAGTAACAATGGGTGTGTGTGTATGCCACTGGCTGTACTTCCTGAATGGTTAGTGCCCCACTTTTGTCAAACCCATTGAATTACAGCTGAAAGTCCTGACTTCGCTCCCATCTGGGTGTGTTTCCTTTCAACTTCAGCGGCAGGCGCTGGCGGAGCACTAGGGGCAGGCCATGCCAGGTAAGGGGAACAAGGGAGAGATGTGTAGTATCTGTCCCCTGCTCCGGGCCTGTCCAGAGCCAAAGGATGGCTGGGGGAGGCGTGACCCCATCTTCTGGCCTTCGTTTGCTGCTCTGCAATGCCAGGTCTGTTACCCAGAAAACCTCCCTCATCCATGACATGATCCTGGATGAGGGTGCAGACCTGGCATGTATTACGGAGACCTGGCTGGCCGAGGCTGCTGCTCCAACCCTTGCAGCCATGTGTCCAGCTGGATTTTCGTATGCACAGCAGCCGAGGGCTGGGGATTGGGGAGGGGGAGTGGCTGTTATCTACCGAGAGTCCTTGGTCTTCACCAGACCCCCTCTCCAGGAGACCAAGGTTGCTGAGTGCATGTAGTGGCGGTTGGGCCTGAAGGGCAGTCTGGGGATTCTGCTCGTGTACCGTCCACCCCACTGCACGACTGACTCCCTGGCCGAGGTGCTTGAGGTGGTCTCTGATGTGCACGTGCAGTCCCCTAACTTACTGGTGTTGGGGGACTTCAACGTACATTCGGAGGCCATCCTCACAGGAGCACCTCGGGACTTCATGGAGACCGTGGCCTCCTGGGAGCTGCACCATATTCTAACTGGGCCCACCCATGTAGCCGGTCATGCACTAGACCTTGTGTTTCTTTCTGGAGAAGTGGGGAGTGATCTGGAAGTCGGGGGTATATCCACCACCCCCTTGTCATGGTCAGATCACTATCTAGTGACGTTGGACTTCTCGGTTCCACAACCCCTCCGCAGGGGTGGAGGACCCATTAAAATGGTCCGCCCCAGGCGTCTTATGATCCAAATGGATTCCTGAACGCGCTTGGGGATTCTCTGGGGCATGCCAACGGTCACTCGGTCGAGACCCTGGTGGGTGGCTGGAATGCCGCAATCACTGGGCATTAGATCAGGTGGCTCTGAAACGCCCTCTCCCCCTGAACAGGGCTCGGACTGCACCATGGTTCAATCCGCGGTTACGAGCTCTGAAACAGGAGGTGAGACGGCTAGAGCGCCGGTGGTGGAAGTCTCGCTCCAAAGACGATCAGACACGGGCTAGAGCTGTATCTTCAGCCTATCACGTGGCGGTGAAGGCAGCAAAAAAGGAATATTATGCTGCCTCCATCGCGTCTGCAGAGTGCTGTCCCAGGAGGCTGTTCCAAGTGGTCTGGAGTCTGGTCGGTCCTGTGGCTCCGGAACCACTGGAGCATTCTAAGGCTTCCTGTGAGGCCTTGGCAAGGCACTTTGCAGATAAAATTGATCAGATTAGGTGTGTTACTCTGCACGCTGTGGATACAGTTAGTGAGCAAGAGGCGGCCTGCGGCAAACCGGTTTTGTGGGATCGGTTCCAGCTTCTTCCTTCTGATGAAGTGGACAAGGTGCTTTCATCGGTACGGCCAACCACCTGCTTACTTGATCCTTGTCCATCTTGGCTCATTATGAGCTGCAGAGAGAGACTGGGTGACGGGATCAAGGCGGTGGTGAACGCCTCCCTTGAGGAGGGAGTGATGCCATCAGCCCTCAAGGAGGCAGTGATAAGACCGCTCTTAAAGAAGCCCTCCTTGGATCCTCAAGTTTTGAACAACTTTCGCCCAGTCTCAAATCTGCCATTTTTGGGCAAGGTGATTGAGCGGGTGGTGGCGGTGCAGTTGAAGGCACACTTGGAAGAAACTGATTATCTAGACCCATTTCAGTCGGGCTTCAGGCCTGGGCATGGGACAGAAACGGCCTTGGTCGCCTTGGTAGATGATATGTGGAGGGCTCTTGATAGGGGTGAATGCTCCTTCCTTGTTCTCCTCGACCTGTCAGCGGCTTTCGATACCGTTGACCACGGTATCCTCCTGGACCGCCTGGAGGGGTTGGGCATTGGGGACACCGTATTGCGGTGGTTCCGGTCCTTCCTCTCCGGCAGGTACCAGAGGGTAGCACTGGGAGAGGAGGTTTCGGACCCGTGGCCACTTACTTGTGGGGTGCCACAGGGTTCCATCCTCTCCCCGATGCTATTCAACATCTATGTGAAGCCACTGGGGGCTATCATCAGGAGGTTTGGGGTGCAGTGTCATCAATATGTGGATGACACGCAGCTCTACCTCTCGTTTAAATCTTCACCAAGGTTGGCCGTAGAATCCCTGTCCAAATGTCTGGAGACGGTGAGTGGCTGGATGGGGAGGAATAGGCTGAAGCTGAACCCTGACAAGACCGAGGTACTTTTGGTGGGAGACAAGAGGAGGCTGGGGGATGTTGACCTGGTGTTGAATGGGGTACGGCTACCCTTGAAAGACCAGGTCCGCAGCCTGGGGGTCATTTTGGACTCCCAGCTGTCCATGGAGGCTCAGGTGTCAGCTGTGAGCTGGACAGCGCTGTATCAACTCCATCTGATACGGCGCCTGTGCCCCTTCCTTCCCGACCATCTGCTCCCATCGGTAGTACATGCCCTGGTCTCCTCTCGTTTAGTCTACTGTAATGCGCTCTACGTGGGGTTACCCTTGAAGACGGTTCGGAAACTGCAGCTGGTACAGAACGCGGTGGCTCGCCTGATTAAAGGCAGCCGCCGGCGAGATCACATCACTCCAGTGCTGAAGGAGTTGCACTGGTTACCAGTTGTTTTCCGGGCCAAATTCAAGGTGTTGGTTTTGACCTTTAAAACCCTATATGGTTCCGGCCCAGCCTATCTTAAGGAGCACCTCCAGCAGCACCAGACAGGCCGCTTAACAAGATCAGCCTTGGATGGCCTTCTCTCTGTCCCATCAGCCAGGACAGCTGGACTGGTGGGGACGAGGGAGAGGGCCTTTTCTGTGGTGGCCCCCACTCTGTGGAACTCCCTCCCTAGGGAACTCCGTCATGCCCCCTCTTTAATGAGCTTCCGTCGTGCATTAAAAACGTTGTTGTTCGGGCAGGCATTTGGAGTGGGTTAGGGTATTTTAGAAAATGTTTTTATTGTAGAATTTTATTGTTTTAAACTGTTTTTATTGTATGTTGTACATCGCCCAGAGTGGCTGGGTGACCAGCCAGATGGGCGATTAATAAATTTAATAAAAAATAAAATAAACTTCAATGTGGTGGTGTACAGAGGCCAACTGTCAAAACAGTTATCCTTGTTCCAATATTTCTGGCCCTGACTATATATATATATTTATATATATACATTTGCGCGTGCGCGCACACACACACACACACACACACACATATATATATATATATATATGTGCAAATGTGTGTTATGGGCCCATGGCCCGGATCTTTTAAGAACTTAGCAATGCCCCTGGCCCCAAGGTAAGTTTGTGTGGTGCTCAAACTAACTTACCAGAACAATTGAAATAGTCAGAATCTCTCAAATAACTCCAGTGCTTATCTCTTGGGTCTCTCACAGGTGCTGTAGAAATCTCACAACTAGAGTTCCCTTCCTTGAGTGACTGTGATTCCTACAAATAATGCATGCTCATGTTATTATTGTGGCCTTAACTTTTCATTTTACTGATAAAATTTGGCCTCACCAACTCAATCTTTAGTTGATAAATAAATAAAATAAATAAATATTTATCTCATTTCATGAAACCAACTAAAGCTTGCAGCCCCAGTAATAACAAGTATAGGCCCATTTGCAGCACCGGCAAACATCCACTGCAGTCACATGGCTCTCAAAGCCAATCCACCAGGAGGCCTCTTCCCAAAGCATGGCATCAAAGCAAAGTCGGTTCAAAGCGTGGTATGCAACATTAGCTTTCAGTCCTGCACTCCCAGGATCTCTATCCTGTTTCCACTGTATAGGCACACGACTATTTGCTCATCTTTTAGAGCAATTAAGGGAAATTTTAACAATAAGCAGGGCAAAGATGAAGGGCCACAGCTACTTGGGTTCAGGCTGTGAGGCAGTTAACTTGTGACTTCCACTTTCCACAACAAATTATGCAGAACCTTGTGAATGCCAGGAATTCACCATATGCAGTTTAAGTGCCAACTTCCAGCAGCTCTCATGCACCTACATCTTTTACTTGAACATTACGAGATTTGCGTATACGTTCGGTTCAGCTGATTGTGCTTGTTGAACACACTACCACCTACTTACAAATGTGTCTTGGGATGACAAGTCCTCATCTGCTTCTCTATGTATCTCTACAATTCCTTTGTGGGTGAACTTTGCAGAACAACATTTTGGTGCTTCTCGCTCCTCCTTCTCTATAACATCAAGCACCTGCAAGTAGTGCAGCGATACAGACATGGCTTTAAATGGTGTCTTCTGGGGCTGCTTCACACATTATGCTTTTAGGTGTACACCTAAGATGTAACATTCAGATATGCTAAACATGTTTACCAAACCAGCATTATACATGCGCACTTCTTACTATACATGTACAGTTATGATACACATATGCTTATTATACATGTACAGTATGATGCATGTACACTTGTTGGGAAACCAGAACTAGGTCATGAAGCATGCACTCAGCAACATGGGTTTGCTACCATTTAAAAGGAGAAACACCCCAAACACAAGAATATACTTTAAAAAAGTTTCAAGGAACATGCAGAATCCAAAAATCCTATGGCTGCTGAGTTTCTAATGGGAAGTTTTTTTCTCCTAGGAAGACAACTGTTTTCAGGACCAGTTTTCCAAGCATAAAGAACGTGACTTCCAAGCTGGAAGTTCAGTTGCTTCACACTGCCTTTTCCTGAGTATGAAAGAATGACTTACACGTTTGTTCTCTTTGGCTCTCCACTCTGCTAGTTCCTTGGGTGCCAACTCTAAAGAGCTCAACTGAACAAGCCTCTCTGGGGTGATCTCTCCAAGTATCACCTTGCGGAAGAGTTGCTGAAACAATAAGGCAAACAGTCTTTGTAAAAAGACTGCATTTAACAAAACTATCATCATCAGTCCAGAGCAGCCTCTTACATTTTCCTTGTGAGGATAGAGGGCAAGAGACATAAGATACCTTTCTAGTAGGAGGGAAACCTACACACACATGTATTTATTTATTATTGCATTTCTGTATCACCCACTAGCCAAACCTCTCTGAGAGGTTCACAAAACAAAACGTAAAACCAAAAAATAACTTGCCCACCATCAAGTACCAGGGTGAACAAAACCTGCATGAGCACATCCAACCCCCCCCCCCCCGCACCCACCTGCACCCCGGTGATTAGACATATCTTTGAAGTCTAAAGAGGGCATTCAGATGAATGGACAGTAAGTGCAGCAAAAGCTACTAGTGATGAAACTGACCAAGAGGACTTTTTACTAACTCTTCACCACAATTTACAATCTTTGCTTAATATGGAGGATTATGTTGTTCATTAAAGAAGTTATGAGGCAAATAAAGGGGGTTGGGGAGGAGTTGCATCTTGTTTGTTTGCATTTCTGACCTGATTTTCTGTAGATTTCAGATTGAAGAGCAAACTGCGGTACTTGTTTTTGTAATGCTGGTCAACACAGCAAAAGAGTTTGAAGATCTCTCTCTCCACTTTCTTTGCTATCCTGGATACAGTACTTTTCTGCACATTCAAGTCAAGAGAATCATCCAACCTGAAACACAGCAGGCAAAGAATGTGCTAATTTATCCAGCCAGTGCATCCACACATGAGCTGATTTGCACACGTCTGTTCTTTTCAATTTAACTCACAAGCAATTGGGCCAGTAGGCCATTTACAATGTTGTTCTCCTCAGACATGCCAGGTCAGACCCACATCTTAAGGTAAGTGGTTGCGTTACATAGGAAGTGCTTTATGTGTGCCTATTTCAGAGGATGTTCAGATTCAGAACACATTTCGTATATAAATATACACACACACAGACTCGTAGGCCTGGTCTGCACGTAACGAAAAGCCCACCATGGGTGCATTTCACCATGGGGCTTTTCATCACAGCAGCAGCTACCATTTTAAATGTTCAGGATGGGGCAGGGGGCACGCTCTAGCTTCTTGTTACGTGCGAACCCAGCTATAGCGGTTGACAACCCACCCGCAATGCTAAAACAGCCCATGGGTTCTGGGTGGCTTGTCAACCACCCCAACAACCCACCCTCACAGGCTTCACGTATAGCGAGAAGCTGTGGCGGCATGGGCATGGATTGCCAACCGGGCACCCATGGGCACTACATACCACTGTGGCTAATAAGCCATGGTGGGCTGCAGTGATCATGCGAACCACATCTTTCACTCTCTCTCAGGTAATCTACCCATAAGAAGGATCCCACAACCTCTCCATATACCAAGACAGGTGCGTAATGCTAGTGTAGCATCATTGCTAGAGTTTGGTACTTAGGCCAGAGAGACCCAAGTTCAAATCCCCACTCAACCAACAAAGCTCACTGGACTATCTTGCACCATTCACTCACTGGGCCAGCTCACATGTCATGATAAGCTACTCTGAAAACAAGCCATGGTGGGTTGTTTGTTTGCTCGCTAACCCTAGTTACTCCTGACGGACTATCAGGCACTCTGCGACTTGCTGTAGTTCATTTTCCCCTTAGCCCTCCCACCTGCTCCCGGCATGTAATCCCAGCAGCCCTTGCAGCTTCACTCCATCAGCAGCCTTTTTAGTACACTTCATGTGCTGGGTGTGTTTTTCCTTTGCTAGTTTCAGAAGGAAACTTTTCCTCCCACTCCCCCCCCCACACACACCCCCACCTGTTAGATCACTACTTCCAAAGACTTTTGTGAGAAATGTGGGGGGGGAGGTGTAAGCCTTTCACAGCACCTCCCACCTCCTGCAGTTTTCTGAGCAATAAGAGTAAAAGCCTCTCCACCCTCCAGTGCATGATTTCTTTTTTTAAAAAACTTTTGACTGGCCTTCGATTCATGGAAAAAAGCCCCCTTGACTGTTCCTCGCAGCCAGGGATGACCAGCATTCCCCTTCCTAGCAGAGCTATGTATGTATGCATGATTGACTTACCCCTGGGTAAGTGCGCACTACCCCAATTCAGGACCATGGCAATTTGGGGGGGGGGTGTTAAGCTTCCCCCCTCCTACTTTCATGCCACAATCCTCCACCCCCACATGAATTTTGAGACTTTTTTTCCTTTTTAACCCCTCCCAGGGCGGGGGGGGGGGATTTCAGCATGAAAACAGGAGAGGGGATGCTTAAATCACCCTTCCCAAATTGAGTCCAGTGGGCACTGATGAGGGAAGTGGGGGGGAGTAGCACACACTGTTGCCCAGCACAGTTCAGCAAACAAGATCGTGAGGAGCGGCCGGTTTCTTCGCCACTCTTGCCAGGGGACTCTGTAACCCTTTTGACCAAACCATGCCAAAGTCACCCTGCTGGGTTTGGATGTCATAACAAGCCACTCTAAAAACAAACCACACTGACCAACCCAACAAGCCACGGGTTCTCAGGGTGGCTTTTGCATGGTTAACAAACCATGCTGAATTCACCCTGATGGGTCTGGACAAGACAACAAGTCATGCTGACACAAACAAGGCTCACAACCCACCAAGGCTTGTCACGACATCCAAATCCGGCATGGACAATTTAGCGCAGTTTGTTAACCATGCACAACCCACCCTGAGAACCTATAGCTTGTTGTTGGGTTGTTGAGGGTGGCTTGTTGCGACGTCTGAACCTAGTGTGATGGGTTTGTCCCCCCAAGGAGCTACAGAACCACCTGGCAAGAGCAGTGAAAAGCCTCACAATCTCGCTACTGCTGCCTCCAGCTTCCCTTGTCAATGATGTCCAACCCTCCAATGATACAGAAATGACACTTGGGAATGTCCTTAATGTGTTCGCTGCAATTTCCCTCTTTTTATGCACTGCTTCAAAAGTACATAAATGCGTTCGGAATTCCCACCACCACCACCCCTGTCCCTCTCAAGTGTGCAGATTTGCCTGTTCACTACGTACAGTCTACAGTAATACATTCGCCTCCTCAATGTCGTTGTAAATTACCTACTCCACTTCCAGAGTTCGCTGTCAATGGAAGCACCAAAGTGGAGTAGCTTAGCATCTCTCTCCCTCATTATTAGGAGAATATGAGGGGTGGGAACCTATGTATGCTGTCCTGTGATGTTTGAAGGGTGGAACAGAAATTTAATCCATAATGGTAAATGAAGTTTCAAGTGAACTTTGCCCATTTACAGTAGACTCATACAGAGGTCTCTTTTTGTGTGCACTAGGATGCTCAGGCATCTTTACCTTTTCTGGAGGGTCTCCCTCAAGGCGTCCACAACATTAATACGACTTTGTTCCTGAGACAGTTGAGAACTGTAAACTGGAGCTGGGGTCTTACTAGGTCTCTGAATTCTCTTCTTCTTTGTCCTGCTGTCAACTTAGAAAAAAATAAATAACTTCAGATCCTCAACCACTCTCTCTAAGCAACATACTGAAGAGAAATGGAAAGCCCCAGCACCAGTACTTTTTAAGGGGTTAAGGGCACATCCTATCAGGAAGTCAGCCGCCTCCAAAGTCGGAGGCAGCCAACTATCCTATGCAGAGTGAGTGGAACACAGAGAGGATCCTCTCCTCCATGCTCCACCCACCATGCTTTTGTGGCTAGACAGACGATTTTGGCTGTCTAGCCAGGGTGCACTGGGGGGGGGGGGAGGCTGTGTGGCGCATAGGAAGCATAGGAAGCCACGATACAGTTATTTGTAAAAAGGTAAAGGTGTCCCCAACCAGTCGTGTCCGACTCTAGGGTGTGGTGCTCATCTCCATTTCTAAGCTGAAGAGCCAGCGCTGTCCGAAGACGCTTCCGTGGTCACGTGGCTGGCATGACTGAACACCGAGGTGCACGGAACGCTGTTACCTTTCCCGCCGAAGCGGTGCCTATTTATCTACTTGCAATTTCTTGCTTTCAAACTGCTAGGTTGGCAGGAGCTGGGACTGAAGACGGGAACTCACTCCGTCATGCGGCACTTGGGTCTCGAACTGTGTCCTGCTGACCTTCCAGTCTGCAGTTCAGCGTCTTAACCACTAAGCCACCGCGGCCCACATTTATTTGTACTGCTCATGAAATGCAATTCTTCCCCTAGTTGGCTCTTCCATTGCCACAGAGATGCTGTAAGATTGGTTGTATGATGGTCATGGGCACCTACTTGATATTGATGTTATAGGCACTAATCACAAGAGTAATAAAGGAACTGGCAGAAGAACACTCAGAACCACTGTCTATTATCTTTGAGCCATCATGGAGGACGGGTGAAGTGCCAGATGATTGGAGGAGGGCTAACGTTGTCCCTATCTTCAAAAAAGGGTAAAAAGGAGGAACCTGGGAACTACAGACCAGTCAGTCTGACATCAATCCCTGGGAAAATTCTGGAGCAGATGATAAAGCAATCCATCTGGAAGCACCTTGACAACAAGGCAGTGTTTACTCGAAGCCAACATGGATTTGTCAAAAACAAATCCTGCCAGATGAACCTGATCTCATTTTTTGATCAGGTAACCTCCCTTGTGGACTGTGGGAATGCTGTAGACATCATATACCTCGACTTCAGCAAAGCTTTTGACAAAGTGCCCCATGGTATCCTGATGAGCAAACTAGCTCAAAGTGGGCTAGATGAAGCAACTCTCAGGTGGATCCACAGTTGGTTACAGAATCAGACTCAAGGACTGCTTATCAATGGGATCTTCTCAAACTGGGGAGGGGTAACAAGTGGGGTACTGCAGGGCTCAGTCCTGGGCCCAGTGCTCTTCAACATTTGTATTAATGACTTGGAGAAGGAGGTGGAAGGAATGCTGATCAAATTTGCAGATGACACAAAATTGGGCAGGATAGATAATACCTTGGAAGACAGAAACAAAATTCAAAGTGATCCTGATAGACTGGAGCGCTGGGCAGAAAACAGAATGAAATTTAATAGGGGTAAATGCCAAGTTCTGCACCTAGGAAAAAGAAACCAAATGCACGGTTACAAAATGGGGGATACGTGGCTCAACAACACTACAAGTGAGAAGGATCTTGGAACTGTTGTCGATCACAAGCTGAATATGAGCCAACAGTGTGATGTGGCTACAAAAAAGGAAAACGCTATTTTGGGCTGCATTAATAGACGCATAGCTTCCAAATCCCAGGAAGTACTAGTCCTCCTCTACTCAGCACTGGTTAGGCCTCATCTGGAGTACTGTGTCCAGTTCTGGGCACCACACTTTAAGAAGGATGCAGACGAATTGGAGAGGATTCAGAGGAGGGCAACAAAGATGTTCAGGGGACTGGAAACAAAGCCCTATGAGGAGAGACTGAAAGAACTGAGCATGTTTAGCCTTGAGAAGAGAAGACTGTGGGGAGATATGATAGTGCTCTTCAAGGACTTGCAAGGTTGTCACAGAGAGGAAGGCCAGGATCTCTTCTCGATCATGCCAGAGTGCAGGACACGGAATAATGGGCTCAAGTGACAGGAAGCCAGATTCCGGCTGAACATGAGAAGAAACTTCCTGACTGTTAAAGCAATACAACAATGGAACCAATTACCTCGGGAGGCGGTGGGCTCTCCCACACTGGAGGCATTCAGGATGAGGCTGGACGGCCATCTGTCGGGGATGCTCTGACTTGGATTCCTGCATTGAGCAGGGGGTTGGACTAGATCATCTTGTAGGACCCTTCCAACCCTATTATTCTATGATTCTAATTTTCCTTCCCACCATGCCTATACAATTCTGTTATTGCTTTAAAATTAATTAAAGAAAGAGTGGTTTCCCACTTCCCCAGCATTCATGTAGTCCATTAAAAGGAGGGAAAAAGTATCCACTGTGAGCAAGGCTATACATAGGTTGCTTACCTTTAACTGTAGTTTGTTGCGTGGTCTTCTGTGCATTCACACATATAGGTTTAGTGCCTCAGTTGGAACATTCTAGAGCTGAAGAGAATTTTGGCAGGAGCCCTCACCCCCTGATCGCACATGTCCTCAGGCCTTCCCCAGTTACTCAAGACCAGAGTCTGAAGGTTACCAAAGGAAAAAGGGTACTGGATGGAGGGTGGGTGGGTTGAGTGAATGCACAGATAGCCATGTGAAGAACTACGTTTACATGTAAGGGCTTTGAGGGACTTTTTCGCCAGAGGATGGGAAAACACTATAAAACCTTCAATCGAGTCTTAGGCAAAGCCTGCTGCAATAATGCCTGTTCCCACAAAAGTTCTGTCAGGCAGGAAGTCCAGTCGCATGCACAATCCCTGTTAGGTAAAAACAAGGCAGTGGTGGCAAGAGTCCATTTGATGACCTTCTCCGAGACGCAGAAAGCAGAGGGAGTGACTGTCACAGGGGGTGGCCTAATCCCGCAGCGAGTGCATGTTCTGAAGGTAGTTCTCAAGGCCATGAAGCCTAAGCGCGATGAAATCCCAAAGACTAAAATTAAAGGAAGGAAGAAGTACAAGAAAGAAAGGGAATAAAAAACGAAGAAGCTGAACACCTTAGTTTCTTAAGCTCCATAGGAGACTTGGAGAATGTTCCTCACAATGCATCCACTTGGGCAGTCTAGGAGGAACTGGGGAAGGCCCAGGAATATATGCAATGGGTGGTGAGCCGGGCTCCCACCAAAACACTCTTCAGCTCTACAGTATTTCGGCCAAGGCCTGCACAGGTGCGGCACCCATATACACGTGGTAGACAAAGGCCACAAAGAAGCAGCAACCTGCACTGTGGAGAGCTTTGCTGTGGAACTGTTAAGATGCTGTGAAATACTTTTGCTACTATTCCACAGTAGTGGGAACCGCCACAGGATTAAAAAAAACATTTTGTTACCCGCACAAAAATGCTAATTAATTGTCAATACTGACTAATTTGGCTAATATATTTCAGCTGCTGAATTGTAGTATTCTAAGTAGTGAATTTGGGATCTTTCCCCTACGATCTTCTAACTCCCATTCACAGAAATAAAACCTAAGGTTTTAAAGCATCCACTGAATGAAAAGCGTGAGGCACAATGTGCCTCGACAGTTGTTCTTCTGGGTATAACAAGACTTACAACAGTTTGGTAACTATGATGGACTTCCTCACATTATTGCCAGCATTGCGATAAAAAGTTCAAGGAATAAAGTTCTTGCCCTCTTCACAGTTGCTTCCCTAGGGAAGCCACCCTGCCAACACCTTTCTCTTCACGTTCTCTTTCAGCATCAGAGCTGAAACATAATGCACACAACCCTTAACTGCTTCAGACAAGGTGTAGTATAAGCCCAGCTTTTCATTTGCTGCTTTAAAAAAAAAAAAAAAGAACATTCTGCCCTGAGAAAATCCTGAATGTTACTTCCAACACTTGGACACCAACAGGTGGTTTTTATAAAAGTCAGCTCATGGGTAATTTGGACACCAAGAAGGCTTTCATCAGTCTGAAGAGTCAAATGTCATTTCAGTACAGAAACATCTGAGCTCTATAGAATCCACATGGGAGAGGGAGACCACACATCCATCTCTAGCCAGTGCTGAGCATAGATGGCGCACAGAGGGGGGTATTCTTCTAGAGGTTATGACTATAGGGACCTATCCTCTTACACTCCATGAAGTGCCATGCACACTGATGACACTATATAAAGAAATGAATAATTCTTAACCTGTCACATTGCAGCATCTTGGTTTTGGACCAGTACTCATAGGCTTTTGTATTTGCCATTCCACAAACAGTTTCTTAAAATGCCTCTCCTTTGTGATAGGTCCCATGCAGCTTCCCGTATATCTTTTATTTGCTCTATATGTCTATTAGATCAAGAACCTCATGTTTTTCAACTGTTAGTCAGTATGATGAAGTGCACAGACCTGGAGCAGCGAGACTTTCGGTTCCTTCACACTGAGCTTTTATCCTGCGATTGAGATGGCTCCTTCATGGAAGTTTGTGGGCTCTTTACATGACACCGTGATCATTCAAAGCGTCTCCTGCACTAAATGCCCTTTGTTCCGTTTTTAAATAGATCGCAGATAATGAGCTATCAAGTTACCCCATTGTATTCCACTTCAGTTTCCTCCGTGAAAAGAGTAAAAGCGGCAAGAAGAGGAGTGAGATCCATGAAAGATAATAGAAGACTCAGATATGGGGAGAAGGAGGGGGTGGGGGAAAAGGAAGCACGTGAAAAAGGGAGTCGTCGTAATCCTGCATTTAAAACAGAAGCAGAAAGCCCCGTTTTAAATGCAGGATTTTAGGCTGGTGTAGAAATGCTCCTTGGTTCAACTCCTCGCTCAGCCACAAAGCTTACTGGGTGACGCTGGGCCAGTTGTTATCTCTCAGCCTAACCCACATTACAAGGCTGCTGTTGTGAATAGAAAGTAGGATAATCCCCATGTATAGAACAGCCTAGCTACCCAAAAGAAAAGTGCTGAAAATGAACACCTGGCAGACAACTGATGGCTGAAAGCACAAGATAACTTCAGTGAATTATCAACAACTTACCTAAATTTAAAGGCTTGTTTACCAAATGCAGCTTCCCTTCTTTTTTACTATTCAGTGACAGATGAGCATAACTGCTTTGACTTTCCTTGTTTTGCAGAAATTACAGTGATGATGGATGGAAGAAAAATTGGATGAAATTAATGGTTTCTTATAGATTTTAATCAGAATTAAATTAACAGGAGACCTTTTGCCTTGAACACCATCTTTAGTGGAAAGGTGGGGTATACATTTAATAAATAAACTATGGATGGATTCTTGGTCCACTCATTATATTAAACTTCCTTTTTCTGATATGGCAGTCTGAGCTTTGCACTAATAAACAAATTTTTCTCCACCCATTTCACCATGGTATCTTCTATGGGATATATAGCTGATGTGGTATGAAACTAACAATAAGAGGCTGACAACATTAATTTAATAACAGCCATAAGAACTGATACAGTTAGCAAATGGAAAACGTTCAGTGAACCCTGCAGTTTAGAATGTCATATACGTGATAAAACATATGCATCTGGCATAGGTCCGTGAAGAAATAGACACATCAAATAGGATAAACTATTATGAAAATTGGAATGTTTACAATGGACAATTACTTAGAATATACCCATAGTATTATTAAACTGGAAAATAGAGAAAATGATGTATATTGTTATAGCTGATGATCATGAAGCATTATATTTACTTATTCATGCATGTATTAGCAATAGTGGTGAGAACTGATCTGTAACAGGATTTAAGTGTGTGTACTAATATTTGGCGCAGATTTTTTGATTCTGTATATTTATATTTATTATTATAACACATTGCTGGGGGAAAAAATTATGTGCCAAGGAAATCCAAATTCTACACCAAGAATGCACAGGCACCCCTTTCAAATGCTGTGCTGAACATGTCAAAATCAAGGCCAACACATGCCCCATTGTCAGTTGTGGAGTCAGTGGACTGGGCGCATTCCGCTATTTCCTCCATGCATTTGGTATATCGGGGCGGGGGGAGAATAAACCTGCTAAGTATCCATCCCAGGGCAATTCTTTGTTATTGAACTCATTATATTTTGCGGTTAATGGGCACGCTACATGGAATACAACCTGAGATTGCTGACCTTGTGTGAAAAAGTGTGAGTCTGCCATTGAAACCTGTTAATGCCTTAGCAATGACGCCTAAAAGTAAAACAAACCACTCGGACTTCACTATCACGTTTGCCAGCACATTTCCAAACCTATGCAACAATGAGGGCTAGAAAGCAAGCTAAAAAAGAACATTTTGGTACATGACATTAGCTTTGCTGGACTCTCATCAGCCTTTAATATGACAATCCACTTGAGATCACGTGCAAGGTAAAAAATCTAGCAGTGAACAAATCAATGAATGAAGCAAACGTTATTTTTGCCAGCAAATTCACTGCTGAGAGGCATCAGGGACATCCACCTCTGCAGCACTACTGGCACTGGAGGTGAGTTCACCTGAGCTCTTCTCACGAAGAGCTCATGACATCCCTGTTCAACAGAAAGTCTTGAAACCTACTGCAAGTCCCCAATTCAATGACCTTCCACTCTGAAAGGTCCTCTTCAATTATCAAAGCACTACTATGATTAGCTGCTAATCATGTATGCAGTTATTTCATCATGGTGCAAAGTAAGATGAACATATCTATATTGAATGGGATCTAGTAATGTGCACCTCATCATCTGAAGAATCCTCCAGTTCTATAAGCTTCCCCAAATTGAATGTTTCATAGTTAACACTTGGCGTTCCAAGAAGTTTGACTGCTGACCCAAACAATTCCTGAAGGAAAGAAAACAGAATTTTAGAACAAAACAAGTATACTTTTGGAGGATTGGGGAAAATTACAATAAACTCCTCCATGCAGACGTGATCCTACAATGGATTCTATATGGCAGACAGAGTTGTTGCCTTACTGGATCCAGAATTGGGGAATTCACACATGAAGCTTAAAGCAGTGCTCAGTTAATTTGGGTTTGAAATGTGGTTGTAAAATCTAAACTGATTAGAACTTTCATTTCCATTACAAATGCCTCTCCTCTGCCTTCTCTTTGGACATTAACGTAATAGGAGGCCAGAAGATGGGCTCAAATACACTTCACATAAGCCTCAAGTATGAAAACACTCTAAAGATTACTTTTGCTTTTCCTGTATTTATAATGTACATGTAAAATACAGTAACCAGAAAATACTTTCCATTTAAAATAACATTAATATTTACATGTTTACACAACTTTTTAAAAGTTCTGTACAGTACCTTAAGTAAATCACCATATAAATAATATATATTGCTATGATTAATGTATTATTATTATTATTCTAAAAGAGAGGTCCAAGGACATTTTAGTGTTATGTACAAAAAATTCCTTGGGAACAAAAACAGCTGTCAACCAATTTAAAAAGCTTCTGTTGACCATGTCTGTTTACCTAATAATTAACAAGTGTGCCCTTCGCTTGCTGTCCCATAAAAGTAATCTGTCTTTAGTTGATTAATCTACCAGTTAAACTAACTCAAGCTTGCAGCCCTACTAAATAGCGACAATAAACATTTCCCCTGGATTAATCTTGTGATGCACAAATCAACTAACGTCCTGTTTTATCTGACAATATCTTTTATATGGAATAATACATATGCCTGCATAACTTTTGCCAACAAGACGGTCTGGAAGATGCTACTATCTTTCGTGATTTGTATATTACACTTGTGAGCTGTAGCACTCCTTTGGGCCACAGAATTTTCATTTTACAAAATTACTCCAAAATCTTTCAGAATAACTCAGTGCCAAACGCAACATGAATTTCAGTCCACTGAATCAGCTGCTGAGACATGGTTTTAGGAGCGGCAACAGGTGTCACAACACCAAACTAGTACCTTTAAAATGGCACAGAAGGGATAGAAAAAACACTGGCATTGTTTACTTCCACACTAACGGTTTAGTCTGGAATTGACATCCTTTTTTTAACTCACTTTTAACAGAATCCAGATTATGTAGCTGCTAGCCTGAGTATTTGGTATTATCCTGTCCTTTTTCAGATTATTTTAAAATTTTCAAACACAATTACTGCACCAGTCTATCCAGCGTGGACTGGCAGAGTACTGTTGAGGCTTTTCTGAACTGCTGTGCCTTTAATTAAAAGTATCTTGCTTGATCTTTTGCCCTCCTCAACAGAAAACAATATGAGGAGCAGAAGCTAAAAACAGGAAGTGTTTAATTAGCATTGTCAGGTATCTTTGCTGAAAATTACTTACTTGTGAGTAAGCATTACAGAAGAATCTTGGTAATGGGGAAAGACATTGTTAGCTAAAACAGGGCTATATTAAGTGCTGTGTACCACTTCTGATTTCAGAGTGCAAGCTATCTCAACTGTTTCAACCTGCATTTTTCTACATCAGAAAAACAGGAGTGAAAGGAAGGTGTAGAGACAGTTCAGTTAAAGGTTCTCAAGTAGAACTGGGAAACACCTCTGTCCAAGCCCCTGGAGACAGATTTCAGTACACAAAAGACTTAAAATCATTTACAAGCACTAAATCTGTTACAAAACACATATAGAGAAAGAGGTAATTAGAGAAAGACAGATTAATCAGACAAAAGAGTGGGATATCTGAATAGCAGAGACTATTATCAAGGGAAGAGAGAGTCCACAAGAAGAATCTGAGCCCCCTCTGCTGAGATATTGATATTTATCAGTTCATTGTGGTAATTAATTTGGATCCGTTTCTCCCACCCCCCACTTCACTTCATAATTACCAAGCTGATACTCTCCATAAGTCTCTATAGTCTTGCTTTTCTCTTGCTTCCATCTGGCTCTTGGTAGAGCAAAGCAAATGGTTTCAAAGCACAGCAAAAATATTTTCACCTCCTCTGTTCTCTTCCTTCTTTCTCAGCAAAGAAAGATAACGGGAAATATTGGCCTTTTATGACTGAGACAATACTCATACCAACAATCAAGATGTTAATGCTTAGATTAATGTTTATTTAAAAACCTACATGGACAAAATGGTAGTGGTTTAATACGATCAAAATGTGTACCTACCCACACAAAATGCAAACCCGAAAGCATTATATTGGAACAAAGTATTGTATTAGTATATTGAACAATGGAGTTCCTCAAGCACCACCCTCTAGATCATTCTGGACAATCCATTCAAGAGTGTGCCGCAAGCACAGAGATGCACCACAGAAAGTATATATTAGTAAGTACTTCCATAGGCCTTTCCCATGTTACAATCACATGCACTGGTGTGACTTAGGGGAATATGACAGTTACTTCAAAATGATGATCTCTCAGTCTTTTCTTCACTGTATTCCCAGATAACATAGGAAGTTGCCTTATACCAACTCTGACATTTGGTCCATCTGGTTCAGTTTTGCCTACACTGACTGGCAGCAGCTTTCCAGGGTTTCAGACATGGGGTCTTTCCCAGCCCTACCCAGAGATAGTGGGGACTGAAACTGGGAACCTTTGCATATAAAACATATGCTCTGCCACTGAGCTACAGCCCTTCCCACATGTACCATCAGATAATAATTCTATTACAATTTACATTCTAGAACTGGCCAGTTTTAACATGGAACAAGGCGCCTATGCTATGCAGTTGTTCAAGTGGGAGAATTTCATCAGAGTCAGCATCTTCCCATCACAGTGCTGCAGTGGTAGGACATAATGTTTTGATCAACACTCTGCCTCTTTATTATTAAACATAAATGAGCACTACCTGTAATCTTATAATTGTACTGCAGCTTGAGAAAGATGGTAAAGACTAAAACAAAGATTCAGTTTTGCACTGAAATTAGGCCCATTACTTAATCTTGCCAGGTTTTCCTGTGCCTAAACTAGAGCCATAAATTAATGAAACCAGTAAAAAGGAAGAAAGAGGACATACGTAAAAGACAATTTTTATACCCTGAGACTGTTGTGGCTGCAGGTTTTCTTCCTCCTTAGACAGAAAGAGAACACACCAATTATAACCCATCTCCTCAAACTAGCCCTGTCTGTTTTTAGTTGGCCGATCATAGAAACATCCGCCACCCCACCTACCCTCCACTTCGTCATCAAGATCAACTAAGAACACCCTTCCAACCATTCTATTTGTGCACTAAGCCCAAGCAACATAAGCATGTGTGGAGGTGTTGTCTCAGGCTGTCCTAAGTTACTGAATTCCCTCCCTTTAAAGACTCACTGAAGTTTTAGCCTGAGAAACTTCAGGATGTGCTGTTAACAGTTCTTGGGTGCAAACTTGCTTAATGGCCAAAGTTAGGTTAAGCATGGCAGGGGGAGAGAACTGGAAAGATTTTTCTTAGGTGGGATTGGCTGGGGCTTTTATTGTGATATTCCATAGAGGTCATTTTTTCTCAAGGGCCAGTTTTTGTGACTGGTATTTTAACATGTTAAAAATAGTCCTGAAGCTATTAGAAAGGACTAAATAACAAATCCAAACTTCTAAAAGATCCAAATATTCATGCTTCCCCAGCTCACCAGGATTCTTAACCCAGGTTTGAAGCAGGTTAGCAAATCCTGGTTAAGTCCTGACTTAGCATTAATTATAGCTAATGTAGGTAGCGTAACAGTTAACTACTGTTAAGGCAAAGCAGGAATATAAGGAAGGCATCCTGATAGGCTTGCTCCTGTTCCCTTCAGTTAAGAATCTTTTGTTACGTTTGTACCAGCCTACAGTGTCCGTTCTACAGTTTCCTAAGACACATTAATGCTATCTATAAAGACAATAATTATAACCATACTCTCACAGATACGTTTTCTTTGGCTGGTTGAGGATTCACACTTTCTCCTGCATTACTGATTTCTCCATCACATGCTTCGTGTTCATTTCGCATTGTTCCTTTTCCAATCCCACTGTGCTTGATAATTGTAACATCATCTGGGAGTGACGGACATGTTGACTTGCTCTTTGGCTGTGGAAAGCCAAAATCATGATCTAAAAGGACATCTTCACACTCCAACTCTCTGAACTTTTCTTCATCTGTGACACGAGCAGGAACTCCCATATCTATGACTTCATCAATTTCCACCAGAAACCAGCAACTATCCAGATTTTTGTTCTTGGACATGGGATTGCTTTGATTTAGTGTTTCCTGTTCTTCTACATTCAGCTGGTTTTCAAGGACTTTTTCAGCCAATGTGTTAGGATTTGAAGCTATCCTCTCTGTGGACATCTTAATTTTGGTTTTGCTAGGAATCATATCCTTCATGTTTAAATTGAGATCCACCACTTTCAGGGGGCCAACAAAGCGAGGTCCAACAAATTCACAGCTTGCCTGACGTATGTCTCCTTCATGACTGGTTTTATCATCCAAAGCACCCTTACTTCTAATGGAAGTTTTGGAGAACTTTGTTTCACAGAATGAAGTTTCAGATGAACAAGGAGAGTTAATTTTGTTTGTTTGCAAAGCTTCTCCAGGAGAAATAGAGATGAGATTTATTCTACTCAGTTGACTAGTATTATCAATAGATGTTTCTCCTGAAAATCTAGAAGTTATTGTTTCCAGATCTTGATACTCTATGTTGTGAAATGTATTTTCCCTTTCTGTCCGTTTAACCAACTTGTTCCCATATTCCATAAACATTTCAGTGGGTTCAAATGATTTAGTCTTTAACTTCTGAGTCTCAGGAATGAGAACAGAATCTATCTGTAAGCTCCCTGGTCCTTTTTCCGACTTTTGCACATGACAAAGATTCATGTTGGAATTTCCATGGTTTGATTCTATAAAACAAAACTTTGCAAAAACACCCTGATCACATAGGGCAGAGATATCCTCAGAGTTGGGTCTACTTTCAGTTTTGTTAACGTCATGATCAGCATTTGTTTCGCTAGTGTTTGACCCTCCAGAACTCAGTCCTTTTGCAGAGCTGTTCAGCAACAAGCCACTTTCCACCTTGTTCACATTTTCATTTTTCAGCAGCGTCTCAGCATTTTGTATTTTATGAGGTTTCCTTAGATTTTTAACATAGCTTTTATCTAGCAAGTCATATAGGACAGCTTGCAATTTTTTAAAAACAGCAGCCTTGTTTTGTGTTTCTGGCGGCAATTTCTTTGCATTTGGAGGTTTTAAACAATAATCATGTTTTTCTTTTATATCATGGTTGATGGTTTTCAAAAGTACATAACACAGTTTTGTTGTTGTACTTGCCTTTATACTTTTTTTGCTTGCACAAGATTCTGATGAACTTTCAGAGACCAAAACAATCTCTTCCCTACAATGCATTTCTTCTGTTTCTGCTTCTTTGCCATCTGGACTGCATGAGAAATCCTCTTTGGATGCTATGGATTCATTTTCTGATACTTTCTTTCCAATGTCTTTCACTGTAAAAGTGAACTGCTCCTCACATTGTCCTTTCCCTGAAATGTAGTCATTATTACATCTTCTTTTCACTACCTTGTCTGCAGCCTGCCCATTCCGTAAAAGGCTGAGAACACTGTGGTATGAAAGAAGAAAAAGTTTTCATTCTCGTCATAGTGATTTAATATATGGCACAGCCCCACTTATCTCTTTCTCCTACTCCCCTTTCATGTATTGTCCTTCCACCCATCTATATACCAGCTGAGGATGATACCAGACCCTTGTCTTTAAATGTGGGTATGCCCAATCATGTGAAAGATGGGAAGTGGAATTGAAGGTTGCTTTGTTTTTTTGTTTTTAGATTCTTTGTTGTAAATGATGTTTTATTTACTATGATCAGCCACTATTCCTGTTTGAGACAGAAAGTCAAGGTATACATATATTAATTAAAACACAAAAAAGGGCTCAGTGCTGAACCTTCCCCACACTCCAGTTTTCCCAACAGCTCAAATCAATTCCAGTATCAGACTGGATGGAAGAAAGTTACACAAGGGATTGATGCCAGGGGAAAAAATAGTGGGTGGGGTGTGTCAGAGCTCAGCACCCACCTTCCACATTCCCATTCTGCAATGAAAGACATGAGTTGCAACTATCATAGTTCAGTTTAGAGTAGCTTACAAAAAGAAGATAAAATATATCACAAAATAAAGAAAACTAAAATAAAGATACAATCAGGCATTAAAAACAGCCACAAGCAGCCAATTAAAACCTACATCATACTCTAAAAGCTGCCTGGAACAAAAAGGTAGTCACCAAACATCTAACCATTATATATAGTTTGGCCCTCAGGTAGTATTCTTATTCTTTATATAAAGCCTGGATTCCAATATTTATTTGAATTAAAAGAATACAATACGGTTGGGCGGGGGGGAATACCTGTGGCCATATGCCAGACAATCCAAAAAATCTTGTGCCTGCTTGTGGGAAAATGCTCAGATGAACTTCCAAGGGAAGAGTTCTACAAACACAAAGCAATGCCAGGAATAATGACAGACATGTGATGGTCTGGCTCAGTCTTCCCTGATCTGGTGCTCTCCAGATGTTTTGGCACACAGCTCCCATCATCCTTGTTCATTGGTTAGCTAGGGATGATGGGCGTTAGTCCAACATGTCTGGAAGGCACCAGGTTGCGGAAGGCTGATCTGGATTATGAGGGTTGAATGATGGTTCTGCCTTTGAAAAGGGGGTACTGCTTTGAAAAGGGGGTAATTACTAATATGATGTTGTCAACCTTAGGGATCACAATGTGGCACAGGGGAGGAATTAATGTCTGGTGTTGGGGTTGATTGTTGGACTAAAGAGTGTCATGTGGGTGGCATGTCTTTGATAGATTAAGGCTGAAATCCTATCTGTGGGGGTAAGGGAGCTCCAGCATTGGAGGCTCAGGCCAGCACAGTGGAACTGAGGGAGGAGCAATATTTTTGTTTCTCTTTTCTATCCCTGGCCAGTTTAAAAAAACAAAATCCCTCCCACTGAAAGCAATGGGAAGAAAATAATCTTCACCAACTCCAGGGCTGCATTTGCATCCAGTGTGGGGCCGTGCCTAAAGAGTGGGAGAGCTAAGGATCTTGCGGATCCACAACCCCTCCCTACACACCTCCTTTTCCCCACTTCTACTGTCACAGTTCCAACGGAGAAGAACTGGCCTTGTAGGTTTCCAAGGTGGCTGAAAAAAGGGTTTCAAGGTTGGATCTTACCCTCCAAGGGTATACCTCTGCCTTTGGAGGGGGAGATCCGATATTCCCTACAGTTCAAGATGTCCTCCCAGGGACCATAGGATTGAAGCCACTAGTTGGCAATCAAGGAAATTCAGAACTGTAAAGCATCTAGAAATTTGAGTGATGAAGACTATGTGAAAAGTGTCTAGCAGTTAAGTCCTGAAGCACTTAAGAGTGGAAATATCTGACTATAACCTGAATACTTCCTCATGGTTGTCTTTTGCATCAGAAACAACTGGAGAACTTGAGTGATCACCCTTCTCCCAGGAATCCAAAAGGTGTTCAGAAAAGCCAGCACGAATATGTCTTTTCACAATGGTTTTTCCCCTATTAAAATCAAATGCTTTTTCAGCAACATCCAATCCTGCTTCTTGCGATATGCCTGCTTTGTCCGCAGTCTGATCCTCTAAGCAGCTTTCTCTGCTGTACAATTTCTCATGGTCCTCAAATATCTCAACCCTTGGGGCTTTTAGAATGTCATTTTGTTCTTCAGTATAGTTTTTCTCTAATATGACATCAAGATCTGTTAAATTCAAAAGGCACTCTTCGCTCGAGATTCCTCTACTTCCCTTATCAGCATTATTAGGGATTTCAGAAGCCTTCTCAGTTACGGTTATTTCTTTCATAAACTTTGCTTCTCTGGGCTTTCCATTTTTGACAGGATTATCAAAATCCTGTGGCATCTCATATGTATTCATATTTTCGGCATCAATATTCGGGAAAGGTTCTAGGTCTTCACTTAAGTCATCTATCTGACTGCTCATGTTGCTCCCCATTTCCACTTGTTCATCGCACTACTGCACCCTTCCTTATTCACCCAGGTCCCACATATAAGAACTATTTGAGAGAGAAAGAAATAAACACTTATTATGGCAGTGAATATGATCATCATCTGACATGCACATACATTTGTTGCCAACTTCGGAGGGGTTTTCCAAGCCGTCCATGGGACACTCACCCAGGGACCATAGGATTGCCCTCTCTGCTTTTATTTAAAGTATTTACACTTCACCTTCCTAACAAATACTGAAAACAACTTACAATCAAAATAAAACAATACATAAATGCCTCCTTGTGAGAGGGAGTGGTCACAGGCCGCCTCAAAGAAGCAGTGGTGAGACCACTCCTAACGAACCTGGACCTGGAAAATCTTAATAATTTTAGGCCAGTGGCAAATGTTCCTTTCCTGGGCAAGGTTCTTGAGTGGGTGGTTTCCAACCAGCTCCAAACACTCTTGGATGAGACCGATTATCTAGATCCATCTCAGATGGGATTCAGGCCGGGTTTTGGCAAGGAAACAGCCTTGGTCACCCTGATGACCTATGTCAGGAGAGAGAGACGGGGGAGTGTGAACTTGTTGATTCTCCCTGATCTCTGGGCAGCTTTAGAAGCCATCAACCACGGTATCCTTCTGGGGCGATTGTCTTGAGTTAGGAGTGGGAGGCACTGCATTGCAGTAGTTTCGCTCTTACTTGGATTGTCAGCTCCAGAAGGTGGCACTTGGGGAATATTGCTCGGCCCTGTGGACTCTCCAGTATTGGGTTCTACAGGGGTCAGTTTTGTGCACCATGTTATTCAACATCTACATTAAACTGTTGAGTGTGGTCATCCGGAGTTTTGGAGTACACTGTCATCAGTATGCTGATGACACATAGCTCTATTTCTCTTTTTCATCTTCTTCAGGTGAGGCTGTGGATGTGCTAAATTGGTGTCAAGTTGCGACAACGGACCAGATGAGGGCTAATAAACTGAAACGTAATCCAGACAAAGACTGAGATACTATTAGTGGGTGGTTCGGCTGTCTGGATGGAGGGTGCTCAACCTGTTCTGGATGGGGTTCCACTCCCCCTGAAGGAGCAGGTTCGTAGCTTGGGGGTCCTCCTGGAGCCATCTTTGTTACTAGAGTGCCTTCTACCAACTTCGGTTGGTGGCCCAGCTACGCCCCTATCCGGACAGGGATATCCTGGCTTCAGTTGTCTGTGCTCTGGTAACCACCAAGTTAGATTACTGCAATGCGCTCTACGTGGGGCTGCTGTTGAAGACGGCTCAGAAGCTGCAGCTTGTGCAAAAAGCGGCAGCCAGACTGATAATGGGGACCAGAAGGTCTGAACATATAAGACCGATTCTGGCGCACTTGCACTGGCTCCCTATATGCTTCTGAGCCCAATTCAAAGCACTGGATTTGACCTATAAAGCCCTACATGGCTCGGGACCACAGTACCTGACAGGATGGCTCTCCCAGCATGAACCGACCCATACACTACACTCTGCATCTAAGGCCCTCCTCTGGGAGCCTCCTCTGAGGGAGGCTCAGAGGGCGGCAACAAAGGAGAGGGCAATTTCAGTGGCGGCTCCCCATTTATGGCATAATTTCCCTGACGAGGCCCGTCTGGCGCCAGCATTGTCATCTTTTCAGCGCCAGGTTAAAACCGCCCTCTTGTCTCAGGCATCTGGCAGCATATAGTGAGTCTCTTGATTGTCTCTGGCTGATTGCCTTAAATTGTTTTAGATATATGTTGTTGTTGTGTGTGTTTTGTCATTATGTGAATGGCTTTTATATTTTATATAATGTATTTTAATGGTTTTTAATTTTTATGAACCGCCCAGACAGCTTTGACTACGGGGCGGTATAGAAATATAATAAATGAGATGAAAAACAAGTACCACATTCTACAGTTATCTCTCATTAACCACGCTGGCTGGATTCCCCCCTGTATTTTTGTGTCTTTTCTCATCTTGCACTCCCTACAATTTCCCAAGAAATCCCTCCCCCCCTGACAACCATTATCTGACAATAAAATCAAGGAAGTCGGACCGAATGGAGTATCTCCTGAAAAGTATTCTGATCGCATTATCAATTTTTTTTGCATGCTATTGTTTTAACCATTTATTCACGCTATTCTATTGTTATTATTTTATTTTAAATCCACGGTGCACCAAAAAAAAATTTTTTTTTTATGGCAAAAAAAGCCATATGCATCCGAGGTCTGTTGGGTCTCTCTTCCACCCTGCAACAACCCAGCCTGATATATGTTATACGTGGGGCTGCCTTTGAAAATGGTCCGGAAACTTCGGCTGGTCCAAAATAGGGCAGCAAGATTGTTAACCGGGACTGGCCAACAAGCTCATATTACGCCAGTACTTTTTCAGCTGCACTGGCTGCCAGTCCATTTCCGGGCCCGACTCAAAGTGCTGGTATTAACATTTAAAGCCCTTAAATGTTAGGTGATCTGAAGGATCGCCTCCTCCCCTATGTGCCTGCCCGGACCTTAAGATCATTGTCAGCGACCCTTCTCTGTGAGCCCCTGCCAAAGGAAATGAGGCAGGTGGCTACTAGGAGGGCCTTTTCTGTTGTGGCACCCCAGCTGTGGAATGAGCTCCTTAGTGAGGTTCGCCTGGCACCTACATTGTATTCCTTTCGGTGCCAGGTGAAGACCTTTTTATTTCCCCAGGCATTTTAGCATTCTAGACTTTTAGCTTTGCTGTTTTAAATCTGTATTTTAAACTCTTGCACCGCTGCTAGGTTTTATTGTGGTTGTATCCTTATATTGTGGTTTTAACGTTCTATATATTTTAAATTGTTTTATTGTGTGCTGTTTGGTTTTAATTTTTGTGAACCGCCCAGAGAGCTTCGGCTACTGGGCGGTATGGAAATGAAATAAATACGTACATAATACATGCAGTGCACATGCTCTGCCTTAATCTGACTCACACCGCAGCAGTGGCACAATGCAGTACCTTCTCCACCCCCGGCCCACGCACACTCACACGACACATGCGCATTGGGCCAAAATGCCTTCAAATAATTTGCACACTTACTTGCATGGGCTAATGCTTTACAGAAGCTAGACACGCACAGCGCACCCTCCCTCCAGGCGTGTTTCAGACACCAACAGTTGTGTGTGTGTGTCCCCGCCCCCATGTCCTGAGGCTTCTACACAACTGCAGTACAGCCAGTCTTAGTTCTCTGGGCCAGTAAAATAACACCTTTGTTCCAGGGGCTTTGGTTATTAACGTCTAAGGCACCGGCCCGAGGGAGGAAGCGACCCGCAGAGCCAAATTTCCCACAGAGCCAGTCGACCCCGCCCTCATCTCTCCCCTTTCAACGGAACCTTCTAGAATATTCCTTACACCACCCGGTCTCTCGCCCTCACGCACGCGACATTCAACGCAAGAGGGGCGTGACAAGGAGGCCCGCCCACTTCTGACGGCACCGCCCGGACGAGAAGGCGCGCGCTCCTCCGCCAGGGGTTCCCGCACGAGCCTCTTTCTCGCGCGACGCTTCTCTCTCTCTCTCTCTCTCTCTCTCTCTCGCACGCGCGCACCCGCTCTACGCTCCGCCTCGCAGAACGCCAACAGGTCACGCGGCCTCTGCGCAACAGCCGCGGAAAGGAAAGGGGGCGGGGCGGGGCGGGGCGGGGGGAGTGAAATCGAAGCAGCGATGCAAAACACCGCCACGTGATCTAGAATCGGGCGGGAAAGTAACGTTCCTTCCCCGTTCTGCGACTTGCGCGAGCGTGCCTCAGGAGCCCGGGGGCGGGGCCGAGGGATTAGCGGGCACGGGGGGGTGGCGCTTGTGGGCGGGGCCTGCCTGAGGAGGCGGCGTTGTGGGGCGGCCCTCAGGGTCGGCGCTGCTGTGGAGAGGCTTCCGCAGCTTCGTTTCAAGCGCCGTGTCGTACCTCAGGCTGGGTGGCTCTGGGCATGTGTAGAGTGCCTCCCCGCCCCCTTGCCCCAGAGAGGAACACGCTTTAAAAAGGCGGGCACATGGCCTGTGGGCCTAGACGGAGTCGCTCCCCTCCCAACAAAGATAACGTTTGTGCAGGTGCGGGGGACTGTTCCAGCGTGTCATTCATTATAAGAGCGACGCTGTAACTGTTAAGAACTGGTGCCATTATTTTTACTTTTAAGCTTGCTTGCTTTGTGCTTTCTTTGAAGAAAGGAAAACAAGGATCCATGAAATCAAAAAGGGATCCTCATAATTTCATACGATTTTTAAAGGGGAGACCCCTGAACCCACCATCATATCACAGAGCACATCTGCCCCCATGGACTGAACCAGAAAAATGGTTCGGCCGCTCGTGGATGCAGCCACCGCACAAAAATAGGGATCCCTGTCAGGGATCCTCTTGTTTTCATATGTTTTTTACAGAGCAAATCCCCCAAACCACCATCATATTACAGAGCACGCCTGTCTCCGCAGTCTGAACCAGAAAAACCATGGCTTGGCCGCTTGTGGGCGCAGCCATGGTGCAAAAGCAGGGATCCGAGTCAGACATCCTCATCATTTTTCCAGGGAAAGGCTCCCAGAACTTTCATATCACAGACCACATCCATGCCCAGGGAATGAGTGACAAATAACATAGATTTGGGCCTTCATAGCAGTGTGATGTTATAAAACCATGGATAAGACACACAATTCAATACGGACCTTATGAATTTGTACATTGCCCCCCCGTCCACCCACCCCCATCTAAGCACAGAACTCATCTTTGTCCAAGTTTGCACACCAAGAACCCCAGATCTGCTCCCCAGCAAGTCCCAGATCTGCTGCTCCACCTCAAATGGTATGAACCGTTTATGCAAGGCATGGATCCTGATGTATCATCTGGATTTTATATGTAGTGCATCCAATATCATAGCTGAATCACAAAACAAATCCATGTCAGTGGCATGGATCGTATCTTTCTCAGATCCAGGATGGCAAGAAAAGAAAAAGGATTCAAGATGCAGTTCCTTATGGGTCCTCTGGATTTTCATATAGCGTCCCCACAAATGCATCATTACATCACAGATCACATCCATGGCCACAGAGCAAAGCATATCACAAAGCACATCTGTCCCCAAGGATGTGGACAAGGTGCTTGTTCAAGTCAGCCCAAGTACCCCTTGCCCTCCATGGCTTATGACATCCAGAAGAGGGGATGACTGGCTCATTTTGAGAGGTTACCAGTTCTTCCCTACTGGTCAGAGTGGTGAGACCACAATCATTGGTCGAACATCCCTACAGCACTTTAGCAGCTTTAATACAAAAGGGCTGGGAGTTTTCTACAAGCCATACCAGGTGCAGTAAGCTACCATGGAAGCGGTGACACACCTTAAAAAAAATCTACTCAATTGAAACTGTTGGGTGTGAATGTCAGTTAAGTACTGCCATAAATCCTGTAAAATACTAGAAAACATTTCCTGTGGATCACAGCTGAGGAGGAGAACTGCTGCTACCCAGGTGGAACCTGTTTGGGAGACAATGGTCTTGTCACCTTTGTGTAATTGTATTTCACAAACATGAAGTTAACTTCAGTATATTTGGATATGCAGTCTTAATCTTCCTCCACCTTTCCATGGGATAAGCCAATCAATTTACATTGCTACTGAGCTATGATAATTTTTCTTGCTAACATCTTGCTGCTGTGAGGACCAATGCATGTACTTTTTATTGCCATCAGTTGTATAGAAACTTTATCTTCTGACTAGATGAGCACTAGTGAAGAGGAATTGTGTAATTCTCTGTCACTTTTATAGAAATGGACAACTGGGGGCAGGGAGAAGTGGGCAGATGCTGAGCTCCAAGGAAGATTGAAGCTAAGCATGTACTGACATCCTATTTTTCCCTTGAAAAGACAGGGTGAAGGGGATGCTTCCAATCATTAGAATCTGAAAAGAATAAGTTCTACTACTTTATGGAAAAGAACAAGGTATGTAGGTGCTTAGTTTCATCCTGTAAGGTATTGAGCAGGATGGAAGGTTAAGCTCCTTCCGCTGCAGAGAGCAGAAATAATCAGTAAGGGCGCAATCCTTTCTGGATAGGCAACCACCTATCCAATGCAGGATAGGAGAAGCGTGGAGGAGATCGTCCCCTCTGCGCTTCAGCCACCCTGCATTTATGACTAGACAGCCAATTTTAGCTGTCTAGCCATGGGACCTCGGAGTGCGGGAAGTGGCAGCCGGACAACATGTAGGATGTGTCATACCAGCATTTCCAACTTCCCTGCCCCGACACACCCCCAGGAACACCATGTTTTTGCTGCTCCACGCTCCTCTTCGGAGCACGGTGTGTGGGGCCGTTCTGTGCTGCCTACAAGGCACAGCAGGAGGGGGTGGAGGTTGGTTCTCAGGGAACCAGCCTTGGAGAACCAACCTATCCTATAGCCGACTAGCCGCTGACTAGCGGCCATAGGATTGTGCCCTAATGTGGTTTTCTTCCTATTCTGGCCCTTGCTCTCCAGCAGCTAAGGAGCCCTTTCCCCCAACATAGTGAGTATACTAATTTTTGTGACTGGATTGAATCTGAACATCCTTTGGCTTTTGCATATGAAGCAGTGTGAGCACCATCACCTTACAAGAAGAATTCCAATATCCGTATTAGGCCAACCAAAAGATCACGAAAAATGTGCCAGCTTTTGAGATCTCAGGCAAGATGTTACAGAAAGAGGCTTTCTAATTGGGCCTCAAGCCTCAGTTAGAGGCTTGGCCACAAAAGCGAAAAATTTCTCGAGACAGGAAGAATTGAAAATATTTAGCAGGGATTCCTTCAGCTAATGGTAGCAATACTATTATTAACAATGAAGTGGCATCTTAAAGACTAAGAAGTTTCATTATGACATAAGCTTTTGTGGACTAGAGCCCACTTCATCAGATACATGGAGTGTGATCCTTACTAGTCGGGTAAGTAGAGGTCTGTGGCATACACAGAGGTAAAGTACGGATGGAGAATGTGTGGCCCTTCAGATAAGACTGCAATTCCCATAAGCCCTAGCCATCATAATCAATGGTGGGATGATGGGAGTTGCAGTACAACATGTGGAGAGCTACATGTTCCCCAATCTGGTGTAAACTGAAAAATGTAAAGATTGGATTTAAATGACAAATGCAATGCAAGAAGTAGTCTTGGACAATTCAATTATGGCTTAAAATGTTCTTCACCTGCTTGTGTTCCAATGTAACATACGCTATCTTCTGCCAGCAATGCCCTTCTGCATTCAACATAGGACAAACAGTCCAATCCCTATGTAAAACAATGTTGTTGTTCAGTCGTGTCCGACTCTTCGTGACCCCATGGACCATACATAGCACACCAGGCCTTCCTGTCCTGCACTCTCTCCCGGAGCGTGCTCAAGTTCATATGCAAAACAATAAATGCATATAAATATTTTATCAGAAACGGAAATACTCGGAAACCAGCAACAGCACATGTCAGTTTACCAGGTCACAGATCTTAAGGTGGCTATCCTAAGACTGAAGAACTTCAAAGGGAAACTCCAGCATGAAGCTGCTCAACTGCAATTTATCAGAACATTCAGTTCTATTCACTTCGGTCTGAATAGAGGCAATAGTTTCCTGTGCCACTTAAATGACAGCTGCCGCAAAGGGCCATTTTGCATACATTTATTTATTAAATTTCTTAATCACCCATCTGGCCCGTCACCCAGCCGCTCTGGGCAATGTACAACGGTACAATTTAAAACAGTAAAATTATACATTAAAACATTATTTAAAAATACCCTAACCCACCCCAAATGCCTGCCTGAATAACCAAGTTTTCAGTGCGTGGCGGAAGCGTATTAAAGAGGAGACATGGCGGAGTTCCCTAGGGAGGAAGTTCCACAGAGTGGGGGCCACCACAGAGAAGGCCCTCTCCCTCGTCCTCACCAGCCTAGCTGTCCTGGCTGATGGGACAGAGAGAAGGCCATCCGAGGCTGATCTTGTTAAGTGGCCTGTCTGGTGTTGCTGAAGGCACTCCTTGAGATAGGCTGGGCCAGAACCATATAGGGTTTTAAAGGTCAAAACCAACATCTCGAATTTGGCCTGGAAAACAACTGGTAACCAGTGCAACTCCTTCAGCACCGGAGTGATGTGATCATGCTGGCGGCTGCCTTTAATCAGGTGAGCCGCTGCGTTCTGCACCAGCTGCAGCTTCCGATCCATCTTCAAGGGTAACCCCACGTAGAGCACATTACAGTAGTCTAGACAAGAGGCGACGAGGGCATGTACTACTGATGGGAGCTGATGGTCAGGAAAGTAGGGGCGCAGCCACCGTATCAGATGGAGTTGGTACAACGCTGTCCAGCTCACGGCTGACAACTGAGCCTCCATGGACAGCTGGTAGTCTAAAATGACCCCCAGGCTGCGGACCTGGTCTTTCAAGGGTAGCCGTACCCCATTCAACACTAGGTCAACATCCCCCAACCTACTCTTGTCTCCCACCAAAAGTACCTCGGTCTTGTCTGGGTTGAGCTTATTCCTCCCCATCCAGCCACTCACCGTCTCCAGACATAGAATCATAGAATAGTAGGGTTGGAAGGGGCCTACAAGGCCATCGAGTCCAACCCCCTGCGCAATGCAGGAATGCAAGTCAGAGCATCCCTGACAGATGGCTGTCCAGCCTTGTCTTGAACGCCTCCAGTGTGGGAGAGCCCACCACCTCCTTAGGGAATTGGTTCCATTGTCATATTGCTCTAACCGTCAGGAAGTTTCTCCTGATGTTCAGCTGGAATCTGGCTTCCTGTAACTTGAGCCCATTATTCCGTGTCCTGCACTCTGGGATGATCAAGAAGAGATCCTGACCTTCTCTGTGACAACCTTTCAAGTACCTGAAGAGTGCTATCATATCTCCCCTCAGTCTTCTCTTCTCAAGGCTAAACATGCCCAGTTCTTTCAGTCTCTCTTCATAAGGCTTTGTTTCCAGTCCCCTGATCATCTTTGTTGCCCTCCTCTGAACCCTCTCCGGTTTGTATGCATTCTTCTTAAAGTGTGGTGCCCAGAACTGGACACAGTACTCCAGATGAGGCCTAACCAGTGCTGAATATTTAGACAGGGATTCCACGGCCAACCCTGGTGAAGACTTGAACGAGAGGTAGAGCTGCATGTCATCTGCATATTGATGACACCGCACCCCAAACCTCCTGATGATAGCCCCCAGCGGCTTCACATAGATGTTAAATAGCATTGGGGAGAGGATGGAACCCTGTGGCACCCTGCACGTGAGCGGCCACGGGTCCAACACCTCCTCTCCCAGTGCTACTCTCTGGGACCTGCTGGAGAGGAAGGACTGGAACCACTGTAATACGATGTCTCCAATGTCCATCCTCTCCAGGCGGTCCAAGAGGATACCATGGTCAACGGTATCGAAAGCCGCTGAGAGGTCGAGGAGAACAAGGAAGGAGCATTCACCCCTATCCAGAGCCCTCCTCATATCATCTATCAAGGCGACCAAGGCCGTTTCTGTCCCATGCCCAGGCCTGAAGCCAGATTGAAATGGATCTAGATAATTGGCTTCTTCCAAGTCCAAGTGTGCCTTCAACTGCATCGCCACCACCCGCTCAATGATCTGGCCAAAAAATGGCAGATTTGAGACTAGGTGAAAGTTGTTCAAAACTTGGGGATCCAAGGAGGGCTTCTTTAAGAGTGGTCTTATCACTGCCTCCCTGAGGGCTGATGGCATCACTCCCTCCTCAAGGGAGGCATTCACCACCGCCCTGATCCCCTCACCTAATCTCTCTCTGCAGCTTATAATGAGCCAAGATGGGCAAGGATCAAGTATGAAGGTGGTCAGCTTTACAGATGAAAGCACTTTGTCCACTTCATCAGAAGGAGGAAGCTGGAATCGATCCCACAAAACTGGTTTGCCACAGGCTGCCTTTCGCTTGCTAACTGTATCCATGGTGCACGGAATAACACTCCTGATCCAATCAATTTTATCCACAAAGTGCCTGCCAAGGCCTCACAGGAGGCCTTAGAATGCTCCAGCAGTTCTGGAGCAACTGAACCAACCAGGCTCTGGCCACTTGGAACAGCCTCCTGGGACAGCACTCTGCGGACACGATAAAGACAGCATAGTATTCCTTTTTTGCTGCCTTCATCACCACGTGATAGGCTGAAGATACAGCTCTAGCCCGTGTCCGATCATCTTTGGAGTGAGACTTCTTCCACCGGCGCTCTAGCCATCTCACCTCCTGTTTCAGGGCTTGTAACTGGATTGCACCATGGTGCAGTTAAGGGGAGAGGGCATTTCGGAGCCACCCAATCTAATGCCCCAGTGATTGCAGCATTCCAGCCACCCACCAGGGTCTCGACCGAGTGGCCATTTGCGTGCTCTAGAGAATCCCCAAGTGCGTTCAGGAATCCATTCAGATCCATAAGATGCCTGGGGCGGACCATTGTAATGCGTCCTCCACCCCTGCGGAGCAGTTGTGGAACCGAGATAGTCCAACATCACCAGATAGTGATCTGACCATTACAAGGGGGTGGTGGATATACCCCCGACTTCCAGATCACTCCCCACTTCTCCAGAAACAAACACAAGGTCTAGTGCATGACCGGCTACATGGGTGGGCCCAGTTAGAATAAGGTACAGCTCCCAGGAAGGCATGGTCTCCATGAAGTCCCAAGGTGAGGATGGCCTCTGAATGTACATTGAAGTCCCCCAACACCAATTAGTTAGGGGACTGCACGTGCACATCAGAGACCACCTCAAGCACCTCGGCCAGGGACTCAGTTGTGCAGCAGGGTGGACGGTACACAAGCAGAATCCCCAGACTGCCCTTCAGGTTCAACCTCCAGTACATGCACTCAGCAACCTTGGTCTCCCAGAGAGGGGGTTTGCTGAAGACCAAGGACTCCAGGTACAGCCACTCCCCCTCCCCGATCCCCAGCCCTCGGCTGCTGTGCATATGAAAATCCAGCTGGGCACACGGCCGCCGGAGCTGGAACAGCGGCCTCAGCCAACCAGGTCTCCGTAATACATGCCAGGTCTGTACCCTCATCCATGATCATGTCATGGATGAGGGATGTTTTCTAGGTAACAGACCTGGCATTGCAGAGCAGCAAACAAAGGTCAGAAGATGGAGTCATGCCTCCTCCAGCCATCCTTTGGCCCTGGACAGGCCCAGAACAGGGGACAGATATTACACATCTCTCCCTCATTCCCCTTACCTGGCATGGCCTGCCACTAGCGCTCCGCCAATACCTGCCGCCCAGCCTCGGTATGTTCTGGCCCCCAACATTCCCCCCACTGCCTCCGTCAGGTGGACACATGCCCCCTTGCTTCTGCCTATCTGGCAGGCTACCCACCCCTAAAAACACAACACCCCTGCCCAACAGTTAAATAAAAATCAAAACAAAACATCCCCTTTACCAATACCGGCTCTCCCAGGCCACCTCAGCCAGCCAGCTTATATGGTCCCTCCAGGAGGAACAGGTGGCGACAGCAGCAGCTGGCTCAGTACCTGGGGGCCTGGCAGGGAGTGGCAGTCTGCCAGGCAGAAGCCCACAGGAACAGCGGTGGTGGTGGCAGCAGCCGCAGCAAGCAGCAGGCACTCTTCCTGGATGGTGGCTCTCCTACAGGGACTGGCTCAGGTACATTTAAGTTCTAATTGAGTTTTCATAGGGAGTATTTTTGCATTCCATTGTCATTTAACTCCAGCTTCACTTCCCTGCCCCTTTACAGCCATACCTGACAACTGATGCACACTGATACAACTCCCCCCAGCTCCAGCCAGCATGGCCAGTAGTCAAGGCTTGTGGTGGTCCAAAACACTTGGAGGGCACTGGGTTTGTTCCTTATGCCATAATAAAATGTTAGTATTTAAGGTGACACTCTGTTTTTGCTGCAAGAGTGACATGACCATCCCTCTGGAAAAACTGAAAACACTGCCATTAGTTTACTGAGAAAGCTTCCAATGTTTGATTTCATGTTTGTATATTATGGAGTGCATTTTTCCCTTTTCTCATTTTAATTTTGGTATATCATCCAACATTTCACAGGATTTAGTGATCCTCTTGGCAGATGATCGAATGGGTGGGCTTATGGGAAGAGGGAGTAAAAGGGGGATTTGAGGTGGAGTGTGGGTGAAGGAGGAATGTGAAGCTATTATGGCTTGTCTTGAAACTTTAGTGTTTATGGCACTTGTGTACGATCATGCTTCATATACCGAAGTGTGTTTTTTTTTTTTTTTTAAGGTACTCATATATTGAGGGCACAACTGGAAACAGACAGTAGCTATGCAGATTCGCTGCTCCTTTGTAACATTACAAGAGGAACTGGTGGATTTTGAAAAGGCTGTTCTAAATGAATATTAGCCCTTACCTTCTATGCTGATGAGCTGCTACACACAGGCAGGCTCCAGCAATGGAGTATGCCTGCAAATACTTCCTTGTTGATCCTTACAGGAGATTGAATACCAAATTGCTTCAGAGTTTCCTGCTTATTGATTGGTAGTATTCTGAGCAGAAAAAAAAAAAGCAATTGGGTACTTCCTCCACCTAAAGATAAGGTTGTATAAGTCAACCTCTATGGAGTATGGAAGGAAGAGTTCTGAAAAGCCACTTACAGAGTTCAGCTGCCAGCTGTTTTCAGACAGCAGGTGATATTTATCCACTTCAATATTTACCTAGGGAGGTGGTGGGCTCCCCCACACTGGGGGCATTCAAGGCAAGGCTCGACGGCCATCTGTCAGGGATGCTCTGACTTGGATTCCTGCATTGAGCAGGGGGTTGGACTCGATGGCCTTGTAGGCCCCTTCGAACCCTACTATTCTATGACTATTCTATGATTTGAATGACTGTGGCTTGCTTAAACTATTAAATTAGTAGGAGTAAGCCAGGACCAAACTAGCTTGTTCTCACTAACTGTAGTTTAAAACACAGTTCTGAGTTTGAACATCTTGAGACTGTGGTTTGTTTAGAAGTGGATACTTCCAATCTTTTCTAGTATGCAAACAAGAGAGAGAGTATGAGCCTAAGGGTCATTGCACATCATTCACATAGTGGGACATAAGGATTTCCTGTTCCATCTGAGTTGGGCCCAGGAGTCACCAGGCCAACAGATGCCCAAGTTTTCTAATAGAAATGTAGAGAGAGCTAGCCAAGGATTCCTTGTAAACATAATGGCTACAGTTCACTATACCTTTGAAAAATTATGATTCTACAGTCCAATGGACAGCAGACCTAATCACATTTGTACACTGCATAGAGCTCAGTAAAGCATACATTAGGTTCTCATATCTGGATAAGCCTCATAAATAGATTAGACTGACAGCTTTACCTAGGCCACCTTATCACATTGGCTCTGTCTCACTAAGCTCCTAGTACAAGGGACCTTTGGTCCCCTTTTCCTACCAGTTCCTGCATTGGATCTAAGCTTGGCAGCAGAAAAAAAACTAAACTCGCGTTGATCAAGCTGACTTGATTCTGGTTTGCCAGATACCTCAAGGCAGGATGGAGCAGAATATGAGTACCTCTTATGGGATCAATTTTTGTTGATGTTTGACACAGCTGTTGTCCAAAGAGAGTGCTTTATCCACTGGAAATAAAACTAATAATTAAGAATGTCTATTAGTCCAGTAAAGATAGTGAAAAATACATGCAGACTTTAAAAAAATTACCAAAAAAATTCCCCTTGAGAATGATCAGACCAGCATGAGGAGGAGCTTTGTAAAAGTTGCAGTGCCCGCCTCAATGCAAAGTGGTTTTTCTTTTTCATCCTCAGACTGGCTTTATTACAGGGCACATAGAGGCAACCAATCCAGGCACTGCAGGCCATGCTCCTGTGGAACCTTGAAAGGCCCAATGTGGTTGCTTAGACCTCTTCCCAGGCTCAGAGAAGGGGAGGGGGCATGCGTCAACCAAACAAGAAGTGACCTCTTCCCACTTCCTGCTGGATCAGAGCCTGGGAACTTTTGAAGGTCTCACCCAGTGCAATCTTATGTTTGTCTGTTCAGAAGAGAGTTTTATTTTATGGGTTCAATTGTGAACTGCCCAGAGAGCCTTGGCTATTGGGCAGTACAAAAATGTAAAAAATAAAACCATGTACAATTTGGATGTATTTTTTCTGAAGCAGCTACCACAACCTTCTGGTCCTTTTACAGGACAGTCTTCATATTCTTGCCCTGACAAAGTGGTTGTAATAAATTCAGAAAACCATAGAAGAGACTTTATACAGTAAGAACTTTATTGCACTATGTTCCAAGTGCTGAACCAGAAAGTGTGCCCGTTGAGCCCCACTCACAAGGAAGCTCTAGCATTTCTACTCTATGACAGAATGTGCATCACTGTGCACTTAACCTTCTCTGTTCTGTTAAGGTTGCAATACAAGCAAATATACTATAATACAGCAGAATGAAATTAATCCGTTGGGGAGGGGTCAAAAGAAAAATCCAGTTTGGGCTGGTCTTTGTTTGGCTACAGTATCTTACATTGTAGCTATTGTTTCTGGCAAAAATACCCTTACATCTTTGTAGAAATTAAACTAGTTACAAAAACAATTTGTGCCTTAATGTGAGCTTTGCGGGGGGGGGGGGGGGACACGAGTCTGATATTTCCAGCATTTTTTAACCTAGAATCTTATTTCCAGATAGGCATCCACTACCTAACATGCAAGTCATATTGTGTTGAACACTTGCATGTTTAACTACAATGCCAAAATCCCACATATACATTCCATATTTAGAGGGAAGGTGGCATTGTAGCAGCTAACACTTTTACAGACTTAAATCTGTTAAGGCTGCAACCCTACACAGACTTTCCTATGTGCAAGTCCCATTGAACTCAATAGGGCTTATGTCTGAGTAGATATGCATAGGATTGTGCTGCAAGGAAGGGCCTTATGTCTGAGGGGCTATAGGTTACTCAGGATTTCCTCACTCCAACTTTGGAAGGGGGACTCAGGAGATCTCACCCCCTCATAGTTGGTACAGAAAGAACTGTGCTGGCTGCCTTCCCAAGTTTGGAAAAGCAACCTCAGACAGGGGGAAAAGGGGGTGTTTGGGTGGGTAGGGAGGTAAGGAGTCTGGAGAGGCCAGGAGGCAAGCTATCCTGAGGCCTCTCCAGGCTCCTTCCCTCCCTCTCCAAACTGCTGTTGCTAGATGGGCAAAGAAATCATTCTAGCAAAAAATGCAGGGCAGGAGGACAAGGAGACAAGGATTGCCTCTGCCAATCTTCCTGCCCTGCACTGGAGGATCGGAAGCCTCCAAGTTTGGGGGCTTCTGATCATTGAGGGCACAATTGATAGGATCGTGCCCTCAAGTCACTCGACTCGATTCACTGGCACAGTACCATCGCAACGGGCTTTAAGTCTGTATGAAAGCTTTAAAGACTACAATCTGCTTTCTAAACTCAGAATGTTTAATGGGACTGTGTTAGGTGATTTTATAGAACCCAATAAGGTACCCTGTTCAGGAGTGCTGCAAGGCTTTGTCTATACCTACTGAAAGAACTGCTGGGAATGATTTACCAAAGCCTTTGACACTCTACAAGAAACTAAAAGGCAAGCTAACCCTAGACAGTGAATTCAAAATCTTTAGTAGCCAAACACATTTTTAAAATGCAAAGCTAGGTTGGAAAAAAGGACATAGCTTCTGTTGGCACCGCAACCGTGGATACAGCTTAGCTGAAGCAGTTTTGTAGAAAAGTCACCTAAAAGCTAGCTAACCCACAAGCAATGCCCTCCTATCCTTCCTAACCAAAATTCAGCAAATATCCCCATACATTACACCCTTAAGAAACATGCATATGAGGCATTGGCAGTGTGTAACCAGCAAGTTTCCCTTAAGAACCTGGTGAAAAGTCAAAAACAAGGCAATCAGTGGTTAAGGTGAGCTCTTCATAAGGCTCTGGAAAAAATGCCTACAGGTACTGAAGACCAAAGGGCACCAAAGCCCTATTGGAACTAGACTTCATTCAAGTTTATTCCTTTCAGAGAGGCAAGGATCAGAGAGGAAGCACACAGCCTTTCCATCCAGCCATTATGACAGGAGTTATTTTCATTACCTTAGTCAAACGTGTGTGCCTAGTCTCTTCCTACACTGAGTTTTTCTGCCCAAATTGCAGGAAGTTAACTCAATCCAAATTCTTTAGAGAAATGTATCTGTAGGAAAATGGTGGGCAACATTTCAGCACTGAGGACCATATCAAATAACTGCTGTCACATGATTTAGGCATCTGCACAACAAGGGCCAAAACATCACTCTTTGAAATGTATCATGGTCCTCAAAATTGTGGAGGGAGTCACAAAGTAACTCCACCCTTGTTTCAGATGACTAAATGCTTACACATAAATTGAATGATGCTTGAAGATGCCACCCAATTAAGAATAGGGCCCAAGATGTTATGTTTACCAAGAACACTCTCCCTGACATGAACATCCTGTCTACTGCGAACTGGACATACATATATACCACTATTTCAAAGAGCACCCAATTGGGACTTAAGGGTGTTGCCCACTCACCGCTACAAACACTCACTTCAATTCTGTCTGCCAGCTTTTAGCAAAAGAGAATAACTATTACAGGACTAAAAGAAATTTCTCGGCCAGGACCTAACTGAGGGGCCTGGTCCCACTCCAAGATTATAATTTTTGCACAGCCCAATACTCTGGTTTTCCTTGAAACATAGAATTGATTTTATTAATTTTTTTTTCCAAAAAGTTAAAAATACAGAAGGTTCAAGGAACTCCTGTCTCTTGGCAGGCGATCAGACTGCAACATGAGAAGACAATCCTTCACTGAAATGTTTTGTTTTAATTTTATTTTTTTATCACAATCATCATTAGGACAAAGGCTGAGGAGCACCGACTCCACTATGGTAAGGATGTTGTTCAATTCCAGAATTACATTTCCAGGTTCCACAAGTCCAGAAAGACAGCCATGATAGCATCAAGACTTCACAGAGGGTGCCCTGCTTACTGCACAATGCAGTGGCCATTGGCATCTCTGAAGCGTAATCGCATCTTCGGTCGGTATTTCTCAAGGTAGAGCAGCTGTTTGGAGTTGAATGCTCCCCTCCTCTTCCTGCAGAAACACAGCCAAAGCATTAGGTCTCCTACAAAAATACTGAGGAAACATCTACAATAAACTAGCTACCCCAGGCATGTGCAACAGACACCTACTCTCCTATCTAGCTCTACCACTCTACACCAAAGACAGCAGAACTCAAGACAAGCAAGTCTGAAGCACGCATGCACAGGCAATTGGATCTATGGGTTAAAATTAGGGTTCCAAGCATTTATTTAACTGGTAGATCAACTAAAGCTTTACTTGACGAGGACAGAGTTAGCTTACCTTGGTGGCATGGGAACCACACTCGCACCACTCCTTCCTGCATTGCTGGGGTGGCATGAAGTTCCCCTAACCACAAAGGAAAAGCCCATAGTGCAACTCCTCCCCATGCTAGTGTTAGCCTTTGGAAAACTGGGTTAAATGCTAGTATGTGGAGGCACAGGTCCACAACATGCTCGCCACTCAGGAGCGTGTTTTTTCTTCTGATGAGATTTCCCAGACCTTGTTCTGAGACCTTGGATGCCTTTCCACAGCTCAGCACTTACAAGGTCGAACTCCCACCCCCCATGACAAGCTTGGAGCTGAGAGGGAGGAGGGTGGGGACTTTCCCTTGCATGGTACTGGGCCTCCAAAGCTCAGCATATCATGAGCAAGACCTTGCTCCTTCCTGCTTGGTGGAAGGTTGCTGGCAACCACAAGTTTTGCCTAGCTGCCAAGGCTACCCCAAATTTGTGTTCCCCATTGGGGAAAAGTTGCAGCATGGGCTCCTCACATGGCCCAGGCTTCTCATGTTACCCGGAGGTATGACGAAAAGTGGTTCTCCTGTGGCTCCCATACTGCCTAGGTATCTGAAAACCCAGTTCACATAGTAGTAGCCTAACTCTAATATGCAGGGGCAAGGGGGGAAGTACCACTGCTCATTTTTGGAAGCTATTTTTCCTTCTGGTGTATTACTATAATAAGGACCAAAAAACATTAAAGCAACTTTCCCTTTAATAATGAGTGCTTGTGAAATTGTAAGTTCTCTTCCTTCAAATCTCAAAGGTGCACCTACACTGAGGTTTTCATAATATGCAAATTTAATAAAACAAGTATTCAGTAAAAGGATATGTGATTAGCAAAAGTATTTAATCTATTGATAGCCCCAGATACAGTAAAGGCTTTTCTTCCTCATTTAATGGATTGCACCAAAACTGCAATCCATTCAAAATCAGCACCTTTCCTGTCTCCATGAAACAAATGCCTGGAATGTTTGGGTGGCTCCTTTTAAGGGTCAACAACACAATAGGGTAGAGCTGGACACAGATGGGTTTGCTTCAGAACAGATTTAAGGTTTGCCTTATGATAAATTACATTTTCATCCCAGAATTCAGGGCGGCAAATATGGTCCCTGCACCCCTATTTTATCCTCACCACCATTTTGTAACACAGGTTAGGCCAAGAGGTATAAACTAGCCCAATATGACCCAGTGAGAGCTTTATGGCTGAGCAGGCATCAGAATCTTGATCCTCCCCTCCTGGCTCTTGGCTTTTTCCTTTCCCATTATACTCCCAGGCAATTGGAAAATCTAAGCGACATGAAATTTGGTTCAAGCTTCACCATTCATTAAAGCTTTGCTCTATTTGACTGTCACTCACCTGCTGATTTTCCAGTGTAGTGAAAAGGCAAATATACTAAACAGCTCTTTGACATGGTGCAGGGCTTGAGCCTTCTCATTGAAAAATAGGTTCAGAGGTTGAACCCCCCATGGGGGGTTGTGGCCCTTTCCTGGGAAGGTTGTTCCCAAATGCACATGGTTAATCTCTTACCAGAGTCTAGGTCTCAGTGTATTCAGCCAGCGGAGTGGAGAGAGCACTAGAATTGGACTGCAGATACACAGATTCGAAACATTCCTCACTCATGAAACTCACTACAGCTTTGGGCTAGTCACTTACATTGGTCATATTCAGACATAACAAACCATGGTTGAGACAAGAACACACCAAGGTCAACCACCGGGCCCATGCAGTCCCCTTCCCCCCATTCTTTGTGCACAAGGGGAGGATATTTAAAGCTCCCATGGTTAGTTAAACCACAACCATGGTTTGTTATTTTGATTTGTCAACTAGCTGTGGTTTGCACAAACCTGTTACCCTTATCTGGACAAAAAAGGGAAACTGTAGTTCATGCAAAAGCATAATCTGTAGCTTTAAATCTCCTCCTCTTGCATGCAGAAGGGAAGAGGGGGAGTGTATGAGCCCAAGGTTTAGCATTATTTCTGATATGGCCTCTCAGACCAGCCAACCCAACAGTGTAGTTATAGAATAAAATGGGGGGTGGAGAACCCATATATGCCACTCTGAGCTCCTTCCAGGAAGGGTGGGTAAATGTGTAAGTAGTAAATAAATACTGCACAGATAAGTCTGACTCTGCTCTAAGGTGACTCTCCACCAGACTACACAGCATGTAGCTTCTAAGAAAATATTAAAAGAAAAGCAGGTTGTGTCTACTTCCTCTGCTAAAAACAGAAGGATGCTGGCTCCATTAGGAAAAGACAGCTGTTTGCTCAACCATTCTGAATTCCTTTGGAAAGGCTGCCTCCTACCAACTGAGCCAGGAACAGCAAAGCAGTGCCTAAGATCAGCAGGGGAAAGCAACACTGCCAGGCAAGACAGGCTACATTTACTTCAGACTCCAGAGGAATTGGTCAGCTTCCCACTGAAGCGCAAAAAAAAAAAAAAAAAGCACCCCACCAAGTCAAGTTCTCTACCTAGAGCTTGCTTATTAAGGGGGTGTCATATCCTAGTGGCTTGTCACAAGCTGGGCTCTTTTCTTCTACTCATCACCTAAAAGGAAGGTAAGGGCCTTGGACCTTAAACAGCTGCACCCATTACAAATTCAGCAATGCTATGAGGAAACAGCAGCCTCTAACCAGCCTTGTGGAAAGCAGAGGATTGCTCAACACAAAGAATGCCATAGAGAAAGAGTGGAGGAGAGGCAACACAGTGGGGGACTAACCCCCTTCACTTACTGCCTTATAAACTGCACCGCGTCCTCATACTTCATTCCACATTCAATGAGTGCGAGAGCAACCAGAACTGGGGCTCTAGGAGAAAAAGAAAATTCAATACAGATTTAAACAAGGTCCAGCAAACCCTTCAAAAATAGATCCAAATCAGCGCAGCCATGGGCCCAAGAGTGCTTCTGTCTTCCAGCTACAGAACAACATTTGCTTGCTTGGTCTAATGCTGTCATCCCTGTATGCAGCACCAAATCAAGAGCTTGGTGGGTGCCTGATACAGAACAGCAGCACTGTAGTTTGCATATTTTGCTGAAAGATAGATCACAGATAAATGAGACTGGAAAGGGAATGCCTCTTTTAGAATGGTACCTAGCACCTCCAGGTTTGGAGGCTGTTGAAGAGATTTTTAAAAAGTTTCCCAATTAATCAGGGGCACTTTTTAAGTCAAAGGTTTTTTGATTAACTGATTTATCAACTAAACGTTAACAGCCCTGACTGTGAGCAGCACGAAGAGGCTCAGGACAACAGCTGCTGGCACCCCAATCACAACCAATCCATTTCCTTATGATGGAGAGAGGCAATGGCCAGTAGAGTTTTGAGTCATCCAAAGCCACAAGGTTCATGGCATCAATGCAAATCAGAGTTCCCACTTCATGTATAATAAACATGCATTGAAAGAAAAGTGAATATCTACCCTTTTACTGCTTTGCAGCTGCCCTTACTGGAAGCAGACAGGTTGCTTATAGGGGTACCTAAACTAAGCAAAGTGATTTTTCAGCATGTGGATTAATTGAGTCCCCTTGAGGATTACCACAGGGCCTGTTCTTTATCACACTGACATGGCCTTCATTGCAATGCTGTATAACATAAGAAGAGATTGGTGTTTGATACAGAATAAACTGGATAGAATAATAAAGACTTTTCATGACTGATCTTGAGTTATAAAAACAATCCCAATCAAATCAGGAGTCTTGGTGAGCAATTTCTGGGAAGAAGGGTGGCGGTGTATGAAACTGATGCATCAGCTTCCTAGCAGACAAATGTGCATTGATACACAGCTGGCACTGTTATGCTACAGACCTAAAGTCACAGCTTCAACTGGAAGAAACTGGACCACAACCCAGAAATCATCTCCTAAACTAAGAAAGCAGGAGGTTTACCTGCCCAGTCCTGCAACACAGTGTACAGCGACACAGCAGCCAGGTTCTTCACGGAATTTGGTTTTCAACAGGTTGAGCCAGTCCTCCACGATCTCACTTGGGGGGGGTGCTCCATCATCAAATGGCCAGTCCTTTGTAAAAGGGGAGAGAATGTTATTTCTGCTCAGTGCTCAAAGAGAGGTAACATGTCAGCACACGTCTTTTCAGACAGACCTATAGATATAATTGAATCTGGCCTAACCATCCCGCTTCCCTTTTCTCTCCCACTTTGGTCACTGCTTCCACTAAAAAATTCTACCTGAAAATCACAGGTAATTTCTTATTACAACAGTTGGGGGGGGGGGGTGCAGAGAGAGGAGAAATGCATGGGTTCCTGCTCCAAGGAGCGTACTGTCTAGAATGTCAACAGAGAGGTAGGGGAAAGGTAAACATGAACAAATGTTGTTAAATGTACTTAGGATTTGCTTCAAGCCAGGGAAGAGGACTGAGGTGGTAGGCCAACATTTAATGCAAAAGGGGGAGGGGATTTCCCCTTCCCCCATGTTGACAGACTTAAATCTCCCCATCTCTGCACTGTTGATAGCAATAGAAAAAAAAACTTGTATTGTGCTGCCTGAGGTCTCTTTTAGGAAAAAAGTTTCTGATCACAGTTCCTAGCACTAATAGAGGGGGTGGGGGGATTGTCAGGATCACAGCTGGGAAGGGTACAGTAAAACCTCCCCTTATTCTATGTTCCTAATGAAAGCTCCCCCCACTCCCATGTCCATCACATCTTTTAAAATTCCCCAATATGCTCTCTAGTGACACATTAAGCATCACATCTAGTTTGACTCATAGAGAGGAGATTTTGGAGTGGGCAAAAGGTCGCTGAGCTGAAGAAGCCAAGGTCATAGGCAAGGCTATGATGGAAAACAGGGCAGAAAGACAATAACGTGTCTTCTGTTGAGCAGCCTGAAGGAAGATCTATTGAGGGCTGAAAGGGAAAAGCACATGCCTCGTCTGCTGAGAATGTTCCTGCACAACAGAACACCATGTTATCAACATGAAACTGTCAGCTGCTGATCACAGTTCCTGGAACAGACCTCAAGCACCACAATAAAACTACCAGTGCTCAGACTGCAGAGCCTTGGGTTTTTCACAGGTAAACAGCCATATAAGGCTGGCACTGCAGCAGCTTATCAGGCCAGATGCCAGCACCAGGGGGGACTTCCAAACCTCAGATGAGGGGAAGTACAAGAGCCTATGTTCAACAGTAGAGCCACTGCAATGACGTTTCCACTGACATAAGTTCAGTTAAGTTTCACCTGATCCAGCAAAACATGGAGCGCTGTGCTTTTTTAAAAAAACAAAAAAAACAAGCCAACTGAAGCAGAAGAAATGTCATATCTCATAAGATAAACCCTTCAGATTAACAAACTTTGAAAGAGCCCAAGGGATAGAAGCTGTGCTCATTTCTACTAGCAATAATTTGTATGGCATGTTAAATTTGCTTTCTGTTTCCTTATTTGCTTTCACAACAAACCCATGAAACTGGTTGCTATTCTTATTTTACATATGAGGAAACCAAGGCTGAGCCAGAAAGGTTTGCTCTGAGCCACACAATGAGCTGGGCTTCCAGATCAAAGTCCAGCTCTTTCAATTAAATAATTTGGTTGTACTCTGCTCTCAGCTTGCAGTCACTCAGAACCCACCAACTACAATTTACACACATTTTGGACCAACCTGGAACCCACAGCAAATGAGAGGAAAGATATGTGTTTTTCCCAGACCCAGCTACTTCCCCACACTCCATAATGAACCCAAACATTTTTAGAAAATAACTCTCATTTCTCCTGCAGATTATCTTAAACCATGTCTGCTATGGTTTAGCAGACACAACCCATTTTTGAAAGCAGACACACAAACCTGTAAACTTTCAGCAGCTGACATGGATTAACACCGATACCATCTATCCCTGCCCCCTTGCCTTTTCCTTCATTTAGGGAGCAATCCTATGTTCCCTAGACAACGCATGATTTTTTGGTTTCTGGGCTCCAAGGTTGGAACCGTGGCTCCAACCTCGGAGCCCAGAATCCACACTCTCTGCCCCCTTGTAGCTGGCACAGTTCCCTCTACACCAGCTATGTCTCTGTGCTTGGAAATGGAGTGTGGGGAAAAGGGGGAGGTCCTGGGGGTGGGAAGGAGAGGAGAGCATGGAAGTTGCGTTATGCGGCCTCCCCCCGCCCCAGCTCCTGTTGCCTGTCTGGCTAAAAATCCAGGGCAGCTAGAACATGGAGGCAAGGATCACCTCCGTGCTCCAGCCGCCCTGCATTAGATAGCCTTTAGCCTCTGTGTTCAGAGCCTGACAACTATCTCCAAAGGACTGCACCCTTAATCTCTTTATTGCATATGCTTATTTACCAATACTACCAGCTCAAGTAGGCTATGTCTAATTCTGGTGCCCTTTTTTACCATCTGCCAAAGAAGGATGAGTGACTGTCATGTATGCATGTCCACCCCCATCATCCCAAACATTCCTACAAGAAAAGGACAAGCTATTATTTTGAAATGTTTTTAATTACATTTGTATCCTGCTGAAGGACATGTGTGTACATGGTTCTCCTCACCATTTTATCCTCACAACCACCCTGTAAGGTAGATTAGGCCGAGGGATAATGCAAATCCAGTGAGATTTATGACTGAGGGGGATTTGAATTGGGTCTCCCCAGTCTACTGTTGTGCTTTTCTAGGACTCAACAGATTTGTTCTCACCTTAAAATTCAACTACAAAAGGGCAAAACTAGGTTATAGGTAGAAGGTAGCCTCTGCCCTGCTCATATCATCAGGACTTTGCAACAAATAGTGAGCTTTAGATAGTGGCAATGTAAATTTATCAGCCAGATAGTCATTCAATTTCATTTCTGAATGTGACAAAATACCTGGAGTCTCTTTCAGAAGAAAAAACAGCAAAGGGGGAGTGGGGGGGGGAGAAGACGAGAGGAGAGAATGTGGAAGTGATATGTTAAATCAAGCTCTCTCAAAACAGTGCAACAGACTGGGAGAAAAGAACCGGGGGGGGGGGGATCAGTCTTACTTCTCTTTTGTTTAATTTTGTCCTTTTCTTCTAACAGGTGCAGAGCCAGAGGATAGTTGAGAAAACTCCTTATCCTGTGGAAGCTAGTTTACAGACTGAACTACCATGAGCAGCAAGCCTCCTGTCATACTAGGAAGAGCAAGCATATATTGCAGGAGTTGCTGCTTTGGATTCACTGAGCAGTCACTGACATGAGAAAACCCAGAGAGAAAGCAGAGGAAAAACAAGGACTAATCTGCAGTCACAAGGTGTCATTATTAACCTCAAGGTGAGAGTAGTCAGAGTACCACATAAACTCAGATTGCCCAGACCACCACCCCATCATACTGTGGCAGTGATCAGATGCTGGGCAACACACTGAACACATCTAACCTATGAATTAGTCACATGTCAGTTCATTGCTCAAATAGTCTGCCCATCATCTGACTAAAAATGTGCATGGGGAGAGAAGTGGAACTGTGTTGTTAACAGCTGCCAATGATGCTACCCTCATGGGCAAGAGGCTTGCCACAGCAGACCTAAAACCCACCAATGGTCCCTTTACTGCAGTGCTAAGCAAACATGATAACTAAGCATCAACATGCTCTGAGGACATGTTCAAATGAGCAGTTGCTTCAACTTAAAAGCCTTAAAAAGCTTTAATTCCAGTAATGATCTTACCAAGAGGTAAGTTAGTGAGAAGTTATCAGTTCCCTCTTCCACATACTCTTAAACTGGTTGTTCATGTAAATCAGCTTTCCCTAACCTAGTGCCCACCAGATGTGTTCGACTACAACTGCCAGCATACCCCAACCAGCCATCTGGAGGGCACAAGGCTGCAGAAGGCTGATGTAAATAACGCCAAAGGAGCCCAATCCATGCCTTCCTAGGATTATCCAAAGTGAACTTCCTCATCTCTCAAGAAGAAAGTGGAGAGGGAGGAGCGGAGATGGAAGACAGCAAATGTAGATCACTGGCTCTGTCTGCCACCTCCCCCAACCCCTTCATCATACTAAGCTACAGTTTTGGAACACCCAATCACCTGCTGGAGCTAGAGGGCAGAGACTGCAGCAGGAACAGATGAGGCATCTCCTTAAGTTTCACCGCCAGCCAAGGCAGTTGCACCAAGTGCATTTGTTAACTGCGCATTTAACAAACATACTTGGTGCACGGAACATTGCCAGTGATCAGGTGTAAGGCTGCCAGACGCTAATCGTGTTGATGTGTCAAAACAGAACACTTTAATCCTTTGTGGGATCAAGGCCACTGGGAACTGTGCATTATTCTAAGGCTGCTGTTAATGTACTGAGATAATAAAAGCAGAAAGGGGAATTTTAAATGTGAAAAGGCTGAAAGTGATCATTTGATTGCCTTTTTGGAGGATCTTTTTGCATTATTGGTAGGGAGAGAATCTGATAATGTATTGCTTGATTCTACTTATCAAATTAATTCAGCTAAATTTTCATAAACAAAAATTAGATAGTGATATTTTAATTTTACTCCGGAGGATGAGATGGCTAGATAGCATCACCGATGCAATGAATATGAACTTGAGCACACTCCGAGAGAGAGTGGAGGACAGGAAGGCCTGGCGTATTATGGTCCATGGGGTCACGAAGAGTCGGACACGACTTAACGACTGAACAACAAAGTTATCCACAGTTAGTCTTAAAAGCTGCTTGAAAGTAGATAGATGGTAAATGGACAAACATTTTGCTGAACGTTCAACTATCAGGATGAAACTTTGTTATTTATAGGAAATTTGGATTCAGATGAAGTACAAGCAGAGACATGGAACAATGTAATCAAGCACAGATGGTAGAGGGAGAAAAAACCTCCTCTCAAGCTAATGGTTGAAACAATGAAGATGAACAAAAATGTAAAACAGAATTTAGTACAACAAAGGAGAGAATTATTGCCTGTATGAGCTATAGGCCAATATATCCAGTTAAAGAGGATTTTTGTTTGACTGGTTTGATTATTTTCTTATTTCTTCTCTTTCGTTTTCTTTCCCCCCTCCCTTTTTAATTTTATAATAATTGGTTTATAATAAAGTTAGTTTTTTAAGTATTAATGATGAGGGTCTAAACAGAGTTAAGAGAAGAAGAGTTGCACAACTTTTAAAGGGTGAGATTATATACCTACAGGAAACCCATAGTAAGAAACAACATGAGCATTATTTTAAAGGACTGATAGCTGGGAAGGTATTTTTGTCTTGTGCAAAGGGAGTTTCACCATATATAAATATTCATCAATCCTGTTTGAAATATCAGATCAAGGAAGTGATACAGAAGACAGATATTTTTCATTAAACTAGAGGACCAGCTTTCCCTGGCAAGGGAAACCCAGAGATCAAAGAAGGGTTTCCTTGCTAGGGCTTCTCTCCAATTGCTGGGGAAGGGTCCCCACGGCCCTGCAGGCTGCACTAGGAACAGCCAAGGGCTTCATGAAGCCTGGGGGATATGCACCACTGATAAAAATCAACCTCTTAACTCACATTTGGGTATTATTGTTGGATACTCATTCTGTGTATTTTTTGTTTTTGTAGTTCATTTATTTATTGTGAAGTTCTGTTTATGTATGTATGCGATTTAAAAAAAAAGAAAAGAAAACCAGTGCAGAGGCTGTAAGAAAAAAAGAAACTGGAGAGAAATGAGATCTCATATAATCACTGATCAGAGTAGACCCACAACATTTTGATACCCGAAGCAGAAAATTCAAGTGACACCAAGACATACACATGAACGAACATGGGACACAGTGCACAGGAAGGCCTTCCTACACAGGTCTTATTGGAATTAACTTGGTTTCTGTTCTAGCCACAACATATAGTGCATCTCCACAATTTACCAATCACCTGGGGCAAGCAGTAATTGACCCTCGGCAACCATCTGAGTGAGAACCTGCACTTACCCCTCCCACCTCCATGATCACAGAGTGGATGGGTGTCCCTGAACAAATAACCAGCAAGGCTCACCTAGTTGATTCAACACTCAAACAATTCCATATCTAGAGAAATACACCACCAGCTGTATGGCTGAACACAGAGGATTACAAACTGCTCAGTGACCCAGAATCGAAGCCGGTGCTGCACAAGTACTGCACTGCTCCACAGCTGCAAGTCAGCTTCCAAGGTGCTTCTTAACGATATGGCAAGACAACCAGGTAGTTCAAAAAAGCACCCCCGTTCTGTGCTTAATTGAATTTCCCACTCAGAACTTGAAAAATACTCACTAGAACTTGGATTCCTTCTTTTTCAACTGGTGCTTTATCATAGGTAGCATCACAGACTCGCACCAAGGTTGTCACTCCATATTTCTTCAGCTCCTTTGAGAACAAACAATAAATATGTCAAATTGACTTCCCAGAGCAAGAGAAAAAAACCCTTTGCTTCCAGAGGCAATACAGGGCTTTATCAATAACTGGTGGTAGGTGGCAACCTAGGGCAGCCTTCCAAGAATTTGCATGTTTGTTGCAATAGTAACAAATGAGAGTTCTCCTTCCTCGAACTGCACTGGCACCTGTACTTCAACTGGCCAGGCACAGCAGAGCGTAAAGAGGGGTAAAGCGCTTTATACCGAAGAGGAGGATCTGCCAATGGAAGGGCGCACAATGGAGCGATGAGTGCAGATGAGCTCTACTCATTGATAGGTGTGGAGGGGACAAGCTTGATATTTGGGTTAGAGTACTCAAATGCTGACCGCCAGCTCTGAAAAAGCAGCCTTCCAGTACTGAACCATTCTGTCAAGAGGTAAAAGCAAAGCAAGAAGAAAAGAAGCAGAGTAGTTAAAAGATAAATTCACACCCACCCCATTTGTTTGTAAAATACAGATTTTGGGCACAACCACCAGGATCTGTTCTAGTACAAGCCACCAATAGGGATGGAGCACAAGCACATACGAGGCATGGGGCAGCTACTCATTGCCATGTCATTTTCATTAACCTGGCTGGTGGACATGCTGAACATGTTCTACAATGTTCTATTCTGAAATTGTTCCACCTAGGTGTAAGAGATGACCCAGGTCAACACAGAATTTGAAAACCCTTTGATTTGTATCTAATTCTAATCTGTTAGCACAAATTCTCCATGGCCTCCTATACCGCTATTTAACTTGCATTAGGCAGTTGTGTATTAGGGGCTGCACCGCACAAAAGGATTACCAAATTTGGAGGAAAGGCAGTACTTGACAAAACACAAGGATGGGATAAAGGATGATGAACTAGTAACATGGCAAACTGACGAGTCACAAATGCTTCCTTTTGGTCCATGGTTAAGAACTATCATGCAGGTCCCAGGTAAGAGGTGAAAACTCAAATTACCACAAGTTCCAATGAGAGCCACGCTGCCCACACAGTATCCAAGACTAGAATGCAGAAACTCAAGACAGGTAGAACAATATAAAATCATCTAAGACAAGGGTACAGTATGTTTAGTAGCACTCTTGTCCTTAAAGTGAAGGCAAGGTAATCAAAACAAGAAGGGAGAGGACAGGCTCCACTAGCTTTTCCTCCTGGGTGTGCAGGCTCTAATGGTCTGCAAAAATTGTTAAAGTAAGCCCCAGCAAAAATAACTGTCTTGCTTGCATTCAATTAGGCTTAACAGATGTTATCACTGCAGCAGTCTTGTTTTTCAATGTAATTTTTTTTTGCATCCTAAGCTATATTCATGGGGAAGGAAATGGACTGATGGAATCTATCAGTACCATACAGTAAATAACATTTAAGAATGAATTTGAAACTGCGGGGGGTGAGTGGGGAGGAGCAACTACTGTTAAGTGTTAACTGTTACGCTTCCCAGGCATGAAGAAGGTACACATAAGAAGCGTGAAATAGCAAAGTTAGCACTGTCTGGTCCCCAGCCTCCTTTAAATGGAAGCATGTGGTTGCCTGGTTTACACAGCCCTCAGACATTTCTGCTCTGAAGGACAGCTTTGTTTTCTGGCTTCCTGGTAATGCACTATAAGTAGAAATTACTGTTAGAGTAAGCAAACACTACTCCAGTTTAGCTGAAAAATGTGGAAAATAAGCAATATTTTTCCTCCCATTGGACCTGCATCCTCATGAGCTGAACTTCACAATCTCAGTTTACTTTTTAAATACACATTCTGCCCACAATATACATTGAGTTCTATAATCTATATAGTTATGACATGATCCTGACAAAGTCTAGAATGAGGGGCCACTCCAAATTAAGTATTAGTATTTGAACTGGCTGCCAGCAAGGCAATCCCTCAATGAACAATGAAGCCTTACATCTGATAAGCAGCAGTATCTGATGCAGAGGCCATCGTAGAAAGTATGAAAGGAAAGGGAGAACTTATTAGGTCTTTTGCAAGTGCAGGAACATTTGACACACAGAGGTCAGGTAAAAATGACCTTCATTATATTGTCATCCATACTCCTATATCACATAAGCTGTCTGCTGCAGTTTAGGTCATGTGGATCAATAATGGCCTTTGGCAGCAAATCAACACAAGGATGAGACAGCTCCATTAATTTCAAAGTTGAAAAATATTGAAAAAATTTATCATGGAACAGTTAAGTAACTAACCTGGATCTTTTGGAGTCTGACAGTGTCATTTAAATTCTCACCCTGAAAACTGTACTTGATCTCCAGTTTTTGAAAAGTGTAAGTACAATGCGACTTCAGAAATTCTCTCCCTTGGACCAGCATTCCAGAAATCCTCAGGCTTTAAGAAATTGGAACAGGTGGAGTATATGGCCATCTCCCTCAAGAAGCAGAAAGCGCTCAGGAGACTCACATTGTAGGAACATTCACAAAAGCCTTTAGGCTGGTGGAAAAACCATACATTTGCTGTATCTGGTCACCCAAGTGAAAGCAAAGAGGGAATAAAGAACTCTTCCCCAAGGGTTGTTTGCTCAGGCAACACACATACAGATCTGGCACATCACTTGCAGATCTATCCCTGTGGTAAGTTCCTTAGTGTGAACACTTTCTCTGCATTCTGGCATAGTTTCTCCCCCACTCACTTCCTGTATCTCAATGTGCTGATTTGTTTCAACCTACCATTATTGTGAACTCCAAGCAAGATGGCCTGCATTCAAGAGTGCCTTTTCCTGTGGGAAACCCCTGAAACCCCTGAGGGTGGGGAATGAGGAGGAGAAAGGATAGCAGATGGACCTAGGACAGGGGTGGGGGGACCCCACCCCACCCCAGGTCACATTCCCTTGGTTTTGCTAGAAGACTGAACTGATCACTTGTAGAGAGCTTTTGAAATTAGCACAAGGACTATGGGCTTCCACCCTTGGCCTAAGAAATACATGCAGATGCTAGAAAAAACCTAAGACAATGCAAAAATTTGAGTCACCACATTTCAGTGCTACAGAATCCCTGAGATTGCAGAGGATTCTGGGCCAATGTTTTAGAGCTCTCTTTCAATGAAGAGCACATGAACTGAGAGCATACTTTAGAATTCACCCAGTAATTTCCCATGTCTGCACATTGCCAGAGAAAATTGGCAGTGGTGGAATATCTGTTTTCTAGCTTATCATCTGCTGGAGTTACACTTCAGTCTCAATCACTGTGGGTGACAGCTGTCTGCCATTACTGATCTTTTCACTGAAGAATCCCTGATAAGGTTCTGAAGGGCCCCTTGGGCTTTCCAGAACACAGTTTTAAAAGTACTGCTCTCAGCAGACTGGGGCCTACATCAATCTGTGTGTTTTCCAGGCACTGTTTTCTGAGTGCTTGTTCAAACACTTTATGCCATGATATGGATAACCTTCTTACCTCTGTGAATTTGGTGAGGGTTGCATTGGTTGGATTGTGGGTGATCAGGAAGCGCATACTCTCATAAGTAATCTCCACTGGAGCAGGACGGTTCATAATGGCGGAGGGTAGGGGAGTGTATTGGGGGGAAAATTCAAACCTTGCAACGTTTCACAGCAGAAAACATTAAAAAAAAAAGACCACTGAAGTGTCCGGGAACTGATCAGAGCCTTCCTTGTTTACTTGGTTTGTTCTTCAAGATGATTCTTCACTTCAAGAAAAGCAGGTTTGCTTCAGCATCTGCTGGAATTCAGCCTCAATCACTGCAGATGGTGCTCCTTCAGATTCTGCAGTCTCCTACTACATGCAAAAAAATAGGCAGCCTTTACTACATTTAGGCACTGGTGTGGCACAAAGAAAACGTAAGGGCAAGTCTTCTATCCACTTGGGTTCAGCCAGGCTTTGCTTCTCTAGTGTCACTAAGAGGAAGAGGTTTCCAATGTGCAGAAGATAACCCCATATATTTGAGGCGTATGTCTCGGTGTCTGGAGTCTTCAAGGCAAAGTTTAGTTATGGCACGTAAGACCCTGGCCCCCAGCTCACTTCTCAGCCAGGGTGTGGTGCTGGGCCCGGCAGAAATCTGCCCTGACACGCAGAATCGCCATAAATGTGTGGCGTGGATTCGAACGGAAAACCTAACAGGAGAAAAAAATATCTACACTTAGAGCTATGAACAGACCTCTCAAAAAAGTACACAAGGAAGAGTCAAAACAGCTCCAGCATTAAGATTTCAAAAAGCAAACCTGCTTCTGGAACTGTTTGGGATATACAGTGATTACTGCCTGCAGAACATTCCTGTGCTATGAATTCTCTCATTTTGATTAAACAAGGCCTGCTCTCATGTTATCATTTGATGCTTATGGCCTTGTCTGTGGTTGAGATCTTTGGGTTTCCAGATCACACACGCTATCCCCCCTGCACGCACATTCAGGAGCAATTCCTGCTTCCATCAAAGCCTATCATGTGACCTAGGCCTTAGGGTTGCAAATGTGTCCCTTAACTCATTCGTATCCAGAAACAAACACTACCCCATAAAAATCTGTTACCTTTCATAACCTGATTATAGAAGTTTCAGTTTCAAGTCAAGCAAGGTGAGAGTTTCATCAAGTGCTCTGTTTGCCTCAACCGCATACACACAAGTCATGCCAGAAGGAAGCTGAAAGCCACGAACAGTCCAACTCACATTTTCACAAGGCAGAGTGTTCCATGACGCATAGCATAAAACAAATACCAGGAAATTCTAACCTGCATCACTTCTGTGTTGATCTTTACCAAGGTTATGACGTCCGCCAACTAAGACAATGAACTAAGGAAGGAATTGCACTTCAGTAGCCTGGCTACATATTCCAATTAAACATTGAAACAATATTGTCTACACAATCTTGAGTGGTTAATGCAAAGGAGCTTTATCCATAGGCAAGAGGCTGGACAGTGTCCCGGAAAGGGCCACCCAGAATCTGTGCGAAATTACACCATTTGCATGTAAAAATGCGAATTTATTTACAGAATGCATGTGAAAATGTTTTTAGCCCTTACAATTAAGGACTTCCAAATACAGAAATGTCTGCAACAGCCTGAAAGCAGCCTAATGTGAGAACAGACTACAAAGCTCTCATTTTCCCCAACAACCTTACAAAGTGACTGGTTTTTAAGGTTGAAAAGGAGATAGGCCCCAGTGGGCAGTTTCAGTACCACAGACTGCTGTAAGCCTTACACTGCTGATATGCAAGGAGCGAGATACTGCTGCTTATCTCTCTCCTTGCATATCAGCGGTCTAAGGCATACAGCTCCCCCCACGTGTGGCAGAACTGTCCAAAGACCACAGCATGTTTGATATGAGGTAAGGTGCAGCCAGTTGCTAGGCAAACTGATTTAAACAACATAGTATGTAAAGCAGGTACTTGTCTGTTAGGGCTGGGAATTCAATCATGCAATATAGATGCAAGAGAGAAGGGATTAGTATAACAGCTGCTACTCGCATAAAGGAACTGAAGCTTCCATGTAGATACCTTTGCTGTGATTACCCTCTGTAGTTCCTGCAGGGACGGTATTTCTCATGGGTAGCAACCAAGCCAAGCACTGACTATTAACCTCCTCTACTCTTCAGTTTCCTCTACTGTACAACTCCCACAAAAGTTAGCGAAACTTACATATGTGGAGTATCGAGCAAGATGCTCAACAAAGGGTGGGAGTGAGTGTGGTGCTCGACAATAACCAAATATGACAACAATAAATTTTTAAAAACTCAATTCAGTGCATAAACTATTAAATTTATACTTATATGTGAGGCCTTGTCAGGTAGCATGGAAGAGTATTATAAGCTAAGTAAGGAAAAGCACAAGTTGGAAACACTTTAGGAACTGAGGATGCATTATATGACTTCACGACTCTGAAATTGCACTCAGAAGAAAGGAAAACTGGGAATATCTAAACGGTCTATAATGTCTGGACCAGTTTTGTACTAACAGAAGTTACTACCCTACAAATTCTTTTAGTAGGCTGCCTAATTACACATTTGTTGTTCAGTCGTTCAGTCGTGTCCGACTCTTCGTGACCCCATGGACCATAGCATGCCAGGCCTTCCTGTCCTGCGCTCTCTCCCGGAGTGTGCTCAAGCCCACATTCACTGCATCAGTGATGCTATCTAGCCATCTCATCCTCTGCCGTCCCCTTCTCCTTTTGCCTTCAGTCTTTCCCAGCATCAGGGTCTTTTCCAGAGAGTTTTCTCTTCGCATTAGGTGGCCAAAATATTGGAGCTTCAGCTTCAGTATCTGTCCTTCCAATGAGCACTCAGGGTTGATTAACTTTAGGATGGACTGATTTGACCTCCTTGCAGTCCAGGGGACTCGTAAGAGTCTTCTCCAGCACCACAGTTCAAAAGCATCAATTCTTCGGTGCTCAGCCTTCCTTATAGCCCAGCTCTCACACCCATACATTACTACTGGGAAAACCATAGCTTTGATTAGACGAACCTTTGTCAGCATAGTATTGATATCGCTGCTTCTTACTATGCTGTCTAGGTTTACCATAGCTTTCCTCCCAAGGAGCAAGCGTCTTTTAATTTCATGGCTACAGTCACCGTCTGAGGTGATCTTGGAGCCCAAGAAAATAAAATCTGTCACTGCTTCCATTTCTTCCCCTTCCATATGCCAGGAAGGGATGGGGCCAGATGCCATGATCTTCGTTTTTTTAATGTTGGGTTTCAAACCAGCTTTTGCACTCTCCACTTTCACCCTCAACAAGAGGCTCTTTAGATCCTCTTCGCTTTTTGCCATTAGGGTGGTATCATCTGCGTATCGGAGGTTGTTGAGAATTCTCCCGGCAATCTTAATTCCGACCTGTGATTCATCCAACCTGGCGTTTCTCATGATGTACTCTGCATATAAATTAAATAAGCAGGGCAACAATATGCAGCCTTGTCGTACTCCTTTCCCAATTTTGAACCAATCGATTGTTCCATGTTTGGTTCTTACTGTTGCTTCTTGACCCTCGTACAGGTTTCTCAGGAGACAGGTAAGGTGGTCTGGTACTCCCATCTCTTTCAGAATTTGCCACAGTTTGTTGTGATCCACACAATCAAAGGCTTTAGCGTAGTCAATGAAGCAGAAATAGATGTTTTTCTGAAATTCTCTTGCTTTCTCCATGATCCAGCGAAAGTTGGCGATTTGATCTCTAGTTTGTCTGCCCCTTCGAAACCCAGCTTGTACTTCCAGTAGTTCTCGGCTCGCATACTGCTGAAGCCTAGCTTGTAGGATTTTGAGCATAACCTTGCTGGCATGTGAAATGAACGCAACTGTACAGTAGTTTGAACACTCTTTGGTGTTGCCCTTCTTTGGAATTGGAATGTAAACTCACCTTTTCCAGTCTTGTGGCCACTGTTGAGTGTTCCAAATGTGTTGGCATATTGAGTGCAGCACTTTAACAGCATCATCTTTTAGGATTTTAAATAGCTCAGCTGGAATACTGTCATCTCCACTAGCTTTGTTGTTACTAATGCTTCCTATGGCCCACTTGACTTCACTCTCTAGGATGTCTGGCTCAAGTTCAGTGACCGCACTATCATGGCTATCAGGGACATTAAGATCTTTCCTGTATAATTCTTCTGTGTATTCTTTCCACCTCTTCTTAATCTCATCTGCTTCTGTTAGGTCCCTGCCTTCTTTGTCCTTTATCATGCCTGTCTTTGCATAAAACGTTCCCTTGAGATCTCCGATTTTCTTGAAGAGATCTCTAGTCTTTCCCATTCTGTTGTTTTCCTCGATTACTTTGCATTGTTCATTTAAGAAGGCCTTCTTGTCTCTCCTTGCTATTTGGGGGGATTTCAAACTTTAGAAGGCAAGAGGTTGAAAACCCCTGCTGCTCTGGGATTATAGTATTTCTTTTAATTTGGGTTTTATTTTAAATACAATATGCCTTGGAATTCAAAGGAATAGAGAAAAATATAGCCACAGTTGCAGAGAAGCCTTTAATTACTATTTCCCTTTCACAGATCTTAACTGACCAGAATACTTTTATACTCAAACTTTTACCTATTTATTATAAAACTGTTCAGGACTTTGCATATGAACATTCATCTTATAGGCTGGCCTATAATGTCACAACCACTGCTGGAGAGTCTAGTAACACAGCGGCAAAGCAGGGTGAGGGACTGTTTCATCTCCCCACCCACCTCCAACACACACTCCTCTGACTTCGTTACACATGAGGAAGCCAGCTGACCTATATGGATCTACCTGGATCATTAAGTCTGATGAGTGGCTGAGACTGTTGTGCCCATCCCACAACCTGAAGGAAGTGAGGCATCAGGCACCTTGTGAGCATGCTCAAGCATGGGCTATAAAGTCACAACCACCACTAGAGTCTGTTTGGCATGAGTAATGTGTATACCTCCTTTTTTCTGCCTCTGTATTAACCTGTGGTAATAAAGGCAGGTTTGAAGGCTTTCAGGGTATGGAGGGCTGTTTGCATTCTATGCTATTACTATGTTAATTCGTCTTGCTTAGTTCTTTTCTTGGCTTCTGCTGGCTGTAGGGTAGCATTGTCTCCTTTAACATGGCATGCCCACATGGCTAGTACATTGGCTGTTCAAGTGAAGATATAAGAGTATATACATGTGGCTATAATATGGTTTGTATTACCTTTGCCCCTTGTTTACTAGAACATTGTTTATAAATGTTGTATTTACTTATGAAAATAGCAAGGAATGCTACAATAAACTTATATTGTTGGGTAATTGTTCATATTGTTTATATTTTGAAATTATTGTATTGTGTTTATCATGTTAGCCATTTGGGGATTACTTTTGGAGGAAAAAGCTGGTACAAATAAAATGAATTAATATCTTAACTTTCCTCCTCCCCTTTGAATTTAAGCTAGGGTTTGCTAGAACTCAGGCTAGAACTTGTTTTTACTAGTGGAGGTCAGTCAAAAAAACATGAGAAGTAAAGATGGTCTCTGAGCATTAGTCAAGTAACTATAAGCAGTCTTGCTTGCAGAGCCCTCAAAACTACACAAAAAAGCATTTTCCAGGCCATTTTTCTCTTATGGCAGCTGGAGCAATTAGAGTTCACACCTTCCTCTCCAACAGCCTTAAGGCAAGCAAAATGTACACAGAAAGAGTTAAGAGCTCATCCAAAGATCTTGGATCTTGATCTGACCAAAAAGTACTAGGTTCAATAACTGATCAGAATTCAGTCAGCAAAGAACTGAACATATCCAATAGATTATTTTTAAGGGCTAGACTCAAGTGAGCAGCATGCAGCAAATTTCAGGCTTGAATTACCAACTGGTCTTCTGATGCAGGTTTCTAATCACCAATGGTGACCAGAAAACATGTTACCAAGCAGAAGAATTCTAATTCTATGCAATGAAAACCATGAGGGTAATTCACACCTAGGATCCCTCCTATTGCCACTGTGAGCCTTTGTTCATTGTTCTTAGAATTTTAGGTCCCTGACTCTAACCTTAAACTGACACCCCTGGTGCACTTTTCATGGCAAGATTTACACAGAGATAGACCTACAATATAGCCCTTCTAGGGCACTGTTTACTACTGTGCAGATGATGTCCCCAAATTTCACCCACTTATGATTTAGCGTGTTCTTTATGTAGAAAACACATACCCAAATAAATGTTTAGATTTTTACCCCTGAGGGCAAAAATGTGCAATTTGGAGAAGAAAAACATCTACAAAAATTGCTGGGGGGGTTGTTTTTTTTAATTGGTCTGGGTGTTAATAAATGTCATCTTTAAAATAACACAATTAAGCAGAAGGGAACTATCCTGGCCATCACCCACTTGCAAGCCCTTAATGGCTTCCATGAAGTAATGCTCCAAGGTAAGACAGCATTTTAATTAAGTTGCCAAAGGCAAAGATGGGGATGCATTCAGTAACCTAAATCAAGCCTGATATAATTCCTAATCTAAGGGCGCAATCCTATGGCTGCTATACAGTGACTAGACAGCCATCGAATTGTTCAGTTTTCAGGAACCACGTCCCCACTCCCTCTGCCTTGTAGGAGGTGCAGATCGTCCCCAGGCTCTGCACTAGGAAGAGCAGCATGAAACAGGGCAAAAGAGGGCATTCCCCGGGGCAGGGAGTGGGGAAGTGCTGGTACAATGCTTCCTATGCATTGTCTGGCCTCCCTCCCGCTCCAAAGTCCCGCCATTAGACAGCTGAAATCAGCTGTCCAGCTGCTAACGCAGGGCAGCTGGAGCACAGAGAAGATCCCCTCCATGCCCCGCCCACTCTGCATTGGATAGGCGGTCACCACAGAGTTCAGAGGCAGCCGCCTATCCCCATAGGATTGCACCCTTCGTGACTGAAACCCAAATGTGCAAGTGAACACTGGAATATTAACTGAGTTCATTTGTGGATTTTCACCCACAAAAGTAGAATACTACTAAAATACCACCCACTTGTCTTTGCACATTATCAATACTTGAAAAGATCTACATTTCAGTTGTTTCACAGCAAGTCCCCCTTCATGGATCACTGCCTTGTTGTGGCGAAGGGGCTTGCGTAACTCAGTGAAGCCATAAGCTATGCCGTGCAGGGCCACCCAAGATGGACAGGTCATGGCAGAGAGTTCTGACAAAATGTGGTCCACTGGAGAAGGAAATGGCAACCCACTCCAGTATTCTTGCCAAGAAAACCCATGGAACGTATCACAAGGCTAAAAGATATGATGCCAGAAGATGAGCCCCTCAGGTCGGAAGGTGTCCAATATACTACTGGGGAAGAGCAGAGGGTATTTCCAAGTAGCGCCAGAAAGAGTGAAGCGGCTGGGCCAAAGCCGAAAGGACACTCAGCTGTGGATGTGTCTGGTGGTGAAAAGAAAATCCAATGCTGTAAAGAACAATATTGTTTAGGAACCTGGAATGTCAGATCAATGAATCAAGGTAAGCTGGAGGTGGTCAAACATGAGATGGCAAGATTAACCATAGACATCTTGGGAATCAGTGAACTAAAATGGACAAGCATGGGCGAATTCAATTCAGGTGACCATTATATCTACTACTGTGGGCAAGAATCCCTTAGAAGAAATGGTGTAGCACTCATAGTCAACAAAAGGGTGGGAAAAGCAGCTCTGGGGTACGGTCTCAAAAACAACAGAATGATCTCAGTACGAATCCAAGGCATAGAATCATAGAATAGTAGGGTTGGAAGGGGCCAACAAGGCCATCGAGTCCAACGCCCTGCTCAATGCAGGAATCCAAGTCAGAGCATCCCTGACAAATGGCTGTCCAGCCTCGTCTTGAAGGCCTCCAGTGTGGGAGAGCCCACCACCTCCCCAGGTAATTGGTTCCACTGTCGTATTGCTCTTACAGTCAGGATGTTTTTCCTGATGTTCAGACGGAATCTGGCTTCCTGTCACTTGAGCCCATGATTCCGTGTCCTGCACTCTGGGATGATCAAGAAGAGATCCTGGCCTTCTTCTCTGTGACAACCTTTCAAGTACTTGAAGAGTGCTATCATATCTCCCCACAATCTTCTCTTCTCAAGGCTAAACATGCCCAGTTCTTTCAGTCTCTCTTCATAGGGCTTTGTTTCCAGTCCCCTGATCATCTTTGTTGCCCTCCTCTGAACCCTCTCCAGTTTGTCTGCATCCTTCTTAAAGTGCAGCGCCCAGAACTGGACACAGTACTCCAGATGAGGCCTAACCAGTGCTGAGTAGAGGGGAACTAGTACTTCCCAGGATTTGGAAGCTATGCTTCTATGAATGCAGCCCAAAATACCATTTGCCTTTTTTTGCAGCCACATCACTTTGTTGGATCATATTCAGGTTGTGATATACAACAACTCCAAGATCCTTCTCGCTTGTAGTGTGGTTGAGCCACGTATCCCCCAACTTGTAACTGTGCATTTGGTTTCTTTTTCCTAGGTGCAGAACTTGGCATTTATCCCTATTAAATGTCATTCTGTTGTTTTCTGCCCAGCGCTCCAGTCTATCCAGATCACTTTGAATTTTGGTTCTGTCTTCCAAAATATTTGCTATCCCGCCCAATTTTGTGTCATTGCAAATTTGATCTCTGCAAATTTGACCAGCATTCCCTGCACCTCCTCCTCCAAGTCATTAATACAAATGTTGAAGAGCACTGGGCCCAGAACTGAGCCCTGTGGTACCCCACTCGTTACCTCTCCCCAGTTTGAGAAGGTCCCATTGATAAGCACTCTTGGAGTCCGATTCTGTAGCCAACTGTGGATCCACCAGATCGTTGTTTCATCTGGCCCACTTTGAGCTAGTTTGCTCATCAGGATATCATGGGGCACTTTGTCGAAAGCTTTGCTGAAGTCCAGGTATATTATGTCTACAGCATTCCCACGGTCTACAAGGGAGGTTACTTGATCAAAAAATGAGATCAGATTTGTCTGGTAGGACTTGTTTTTGACAAATCTATGTTGGCTTCGAGTAATCACGGCATTGTTGTCAAGGTGCTTCCAGATGGATTGCTTTATGATCTGCTCCAGAATTTTCCCAGGGATTGATGTCAGACTGACTGGTCTGTAGTTCCCAGGTTCCTCCTTTTTACCCTTTTTGAAGATAGGGACAACATTAGCCCTCCTCCAGTCATCTGGCACTTCCCCCGTACTCCATGATTTCTCAAAGAGAATAGACAGCGGTTCTGAGAGTTCTTCTGCCAGTTCCTTTATGACTCTAGGATGCAGTTCATCTGGCCCTGGAGATTTGAACTCATTCAAAGTAATTAGGTGTTCCTTGACCATATGCCTATCGATCTCAAGCTGCAATCCTGCCCCTTCAGCCTGTACTTCGCCTTTGCCAGGGGGGTCATAGACCTTATTTTGGGAGAAGACTGAGCAAAGTAGGAATTGAGCACCTCTGCCTTTTCTTTGTCATCTGTTATCATTTTGCCATCCTTATTTAATAGCTGAACCACCATTTCTTTCCTCTGCCTTTTACTATGCACGTAGCTAAAGAAAGCCTTTTTGTTGCTTTTAGCATCCCTCGCTAACTTCAGCTCGTTCTCAGCTTTAGCCTTCCTGATGCCATCCCTGCAATTCTGTGCGATCTGCCTGTACTCTTCCTTTGTTACTTGGCCTTCTTTCCACTTCCTATATATGTCCTTTTTTGTTTTCAGGTCATCCCTAAGCTTTTTGTGAAGCCACATTGGCTTCTTCTGTTGTCTTCCACCTTTTCTTCTTGTTGGAATGGTTTGTGATTGTGCCTTGAGAATTTCCTTTTTTAAAAGCTCCCACCCATCTTGGACTCCTTTTCTCGTTAGCGTCACTTGCCATGGGACCTTACTGATCATTGTTCTGAGTTTATTAAAATCAGCTTTCCTAAAATCCAGGGTATGCGTTTGACTACACTCAGCTTTTGCTTCCCTTAGAACCAAGAACTCAAGTACAACATGGTCGCTTTCCCCCAGAGTTCCCGTAACTGCTACTTTATCCACTAAGTCATCTCTGTTGGTTAGGATCAAGTCAAGGATAGCCGATCCTCTGGTTCCTTCCTCTACTTTCTGTAGGAGGAAGTTATCCAACACACAAGTCAGGAATTTCCTGGAGGGGCCATGTTTTGCAGAATTTGTCTCCAACAAATATCGGGGAAATTGAAGTCCCCCATTACTACTACATCATGCTTCCTTAAAACATTGGCTATTTGCTTTTCAAAAGTTTCATCCTGGTCTTCTCCTTGATTGGGTGGCCGGTAGAAGACTCCGACCACCAGGTTCCTTTTATTCTTTGCTCCATTTATTTCAATGGCAAACCATTCAACATCACAGTAATTCAAGTCATTGCCCCAACCACTGATGCCGAAGAAGCTGAGGTTGATCGGTTCTATGAAGACCTACAACACCTTCTAGAACTAACACCAAAAAAAGATGTCCTCTTCATCATAGGGGATTGGAATGCTAAAGTAGGAAGTCAAGAAATCACCGGGATAACAGGCAAGCATGGCCGTGGTGTACAAAATGAACCAGGTCAAAGGCTAATAGAGTTTTGCCAAGAGAACACACTGATCATAGCAAACACTCTTTTCCAACAGCACAAGAGGCGACTCTACACATGGGCATCACCAGATGGTCAATATCGAAATCAGATTGATTATGTCCTTTGCAGCCAAAGATGGAGAAGCTCTATACAGTCAGTAAAAACAAGACCTGGAGCTGACTGTGGCTCAGATCATACGCTGCTTCTTGCAAAATTTTGGCTTAAATTGAAGAATGTAGGGAAAACCACTAAACCATTCAGGTATGACCTATATCATATCCCTTATGAATATACAGTGGAGGTGTGGAATAGATTTATGGGATTAAACCTGATAGACAGAGTGCCTGAGGAACTACGGACGGAGGTCCGTAACACTGTTCAGGAGGCAGCAACGAAATCCATCCCAAAGAAAAAGAAATGCAAGAAAGCCAAGTGGCTGTCTGAGGAGGCTTTACAAGTAGCTAAGGAAAGAAGGGAAGCGAAAAGCAAGGGGAAAAGAGGAAGATATATCCAACTGAATGCAGAGTTCCAGAGAACAGCAAGGAGAGACAAGGCCTTCTTAAATGAACAATAAGTTCATTGTTCACAAGAGTGCTATCATATCTCCCCTCAGTCTTCTCTTCTCAAGGCTAAACATGCCCAGTTCTTTCAGTCTCTCTTCATAGGGCTTTGTTTCCAGTCCTCTGACCATCTTTGTTGCCCTACTCTGAATCCTCTCCAGTTTGTCTGCATCCTTCTTAAAGTGTGGTGCCCAGAACTGGACACAGTACTCCAGATGAGGCCTAACCAGTGCAGAGTAGAGGGGAACTAGTACTCTACTCTGCACTGGTTAGGCCTCATCTGGAGTACTGTGTCCAGTTCTGGGCACCACACTTTAAGAAGGATGCTGTCTACGAGCTCATAGCTGGGAAACCTAAAAATCCTATCTATACACTGTCTACGGGACATAGGAGTGCTCTCTAAGACATTGAATAAAAGCCTAAATGCAGCTCTCTTACATAAAGGCACAGCTACCAAACCTGTTTCTTTACTTCTGCACCACAGACAATGCTCCCACAAATAAATGGGAATTCACTCCTGAGGTCTAGCAATTACGTGATTACAATACTCAAATATGACGATCCCAAGCCCCTGCCATGAAGGTATTATGAGTACCGTGATTTCTTCTGAAAAAGTGTTTCTTGACTATCATCCCAAAGTTTTCAGATCATCAAGGCAGTTTTGAAAGCAAGAGGATGGACAAGACTACTCATCCAGAAATACATTTTGCAGTTACTTAGAGCGTCTCAAATTCTTTCTCATTCCTGCCAACAGTATAAAAACCTTAAAGTGACATAAAAAACAATCCCCACGTAGGCAGCAATGCTGAAAAGTTGACTCTGATGTTTTTCATGAAAACCCATAAGACCAGGACAGGTGGAAAATGAGCCAAGAATTAAGAATTCTAGATTTTTCAATACAGTGATCAGTTTCAATTCACCACCTATAAAATGGGAATATTAACCAACCTCTTACAAGAGCATTGGAAAGACCTGTATGTGTCACGTGATAGGGAGGTATGCATTTTATTGTTATCAAATTTATCAAAGAATTGGTTAATTCTGCCTATTTAATAAATGTACATATTATCACAATCTCAGTATGTGTGCCTTTGGGATATTAAAGTTTAACTATTCATCTGTATTTTCTTTTCATTCTCTATTAAAATAATATACTAGAACACTCTCAAAATAAACTCATAATACTCTTAGGGTGCAATCCTATCAACTGCACCCTCTATGATCAGAAGCCCCTGAACACAGAGGGCTTCCAACTATGCAGTGCAGGACAGAAGGAGCAACAGAGGTGATCTTGGCTTCCTTGTCCTCCTGCCCTGCATTTTTTTTTGCTAGACAGGGTTTTTTGCCCATCTAGCAATGGCACTTCAGAAGGGGAGGGAAGGAGGCTGGAGAAACCTCAGGATACCTCGTCCCTCTGGTCTCTTCACCTCCCACTGAACTGTCCCCCTTTCCCCCTCTCCAAGGTCACTTTTCCGAACCTTGGAGGGCTGTTGGCACAGTTCTTTCCGTGCAGGTTGAGAGGCAGCAGGGGAGGGGAGTTGGATCTCCAACTCCCCCTTCTGAGATCAGAGTGCTGTCTCCAACCTTGGAGGGGGGAATCCCCACTATCCTAAGGCCCCTCAGACACTGTCTAAGGGGTCACAGGATTGCTCCATCTATTTGTCCACCAGTTAAAATTTGCCAATACATATTAATTAGCTGAAGCTTTCGCTGATCAACCTACTAGTTAAACAGAAGAGACTTGGAAACCCTACCTATAACATGGGTTGCGGCACATGCTGATGGCCATGTTGAATAATCAAACTCCAGCAGGGGATTGCCATGGTTTGCCATGTCAGACTGAGGGGAGGTTAAAACTCTGGACTCAGCTCTTGTATTAAATTCTGGGTTGAATCCTGGGAGAGAACAAAATATTGTGTTTGCTTGGTTGGGGACAAAGAATAAATTTGGTGAGGGGCTCTAAAAAGGGAATAGGACAAAACCAGGAGTTGATTTTTGTGGGAAAGGTTCTCCAATTGCACATTATTTTGGCAAAGGAAATGGGGTAGCATTTAATTTCTAAAGAAAGGCTACTGAGGTTTAGGCTTATGTGATAGTCATGCCATATACCTCCAAGTGTGTGAGGTATGGGGAAAAACAAATAAGCTGCAGAGTTAAGTAAATGTATTCTTCACATGCTCAGAGGTACCTTTTTCAGTCTAGGACTCAGCCCTACTGAGCCCTAGCACAAATGGAGCGCAGGAAAAATCACCATATGAGAGTCTTTTGCTTTCTGAGAGCAGGGACCTAATAGGAGCATTTAATGAAAGATCATAGCAATATATAGACAGTAAGAACATGGGGGTAAAGTAAGATGTCCTACAGTTTGGAGACAGCTGTGGTATTCTGTGGTATTGTCATCACTGGAGTGGGGATAGACACACAGGGAAGTTTTGGAAGCTGCAGATTAGGGAAGCAGGGGTGGGAATGGGGGTTGCATGAAATGTACATATGGACTGGAACATAGCCTAAACTTTACCTCACAGGCCAGTAATCTCAATACAGCCTTATCTCATTATTCTCACAGTTCTGTGGGGTATCTTAAGCTGACAGAAAGCAGTCTGCCAAAGGCCTGGCCCTGGCAGTAAGATTTACAGCTGACCAGGGGATTTGAACCAGTCACCATTAGCCAGCTCACAGATCCTTAAAAGCAGTTAATTCAGCTGCACCATTCACCTACATTTTTATCTATCAACTTTTAGTTCAGTCTCCTACTGAGAAGGGAACTATACCAAAAGGTTCTTCCTGCCTTTAAAAGGCCCCTTTGGAACCAGCATTTCAGCTTGTTGTCTTGATGGCTCCGAGACCCCAAGACAGATTGCAGCAGCTGCAGCTACCGAGGACTACACGGGACAAATACTTCTGAAAAGGTTATTTGGATCACATTTCAATATAATGAAGCAGAGCAGCAGGGTACAAAGCAAAACTTGCTAATTTGTCAGCCAGTCATTAAAGATCACCCTCCAATGCATGTAAGCAACACCTTGTAGTTTAGCTTATCTGAACTCATCTTAGTCCTAGCTGAATTCCACACCTCATTGTTTTTCATGTGGCTAGAATGAACTGCCATGAAGAGTGGAATAAAAGTCATTCAGAGGCTTTTTATTTTCTCAAGCCGACAAAAGATTCTTGAGGGACAAATCTCCAATAACTCCTTGCTTCTTGAACTTAAACTTGTGTAATAGTTTAGAAATGAGAAGAGGTTCTGGAATGTTGTTAGATATCATCTGATCATGATCAAATACTGGTACATCTCAGCAACTCAAGAATATGCTCCAGCATTTGTCAGGAGTTTAAGCAATAGCCAGCTTTTCATCAGTTTCACAATGCTGGTTAGCATGAATAGATGTGTTTGCTCTCTGTGCATACAACCACACACTCCCACTCTGCTCTTGCCAGATTTCCCTATACGCATGGGGGGAATGCAATAATGCCGCCCCCTCACATTCAGGAACAGGTAACCTTTGCTTTGCTCCCCTTTCCAGAAATCTGCCAAATTCTTGCCCTTTGTGGGGAAAGGCTCAAGTGCTACAAAGGTGCAGGCCTACTGCCTTCTTAGCACATGTTTCTTTGAGAAACTCAACCTATAGTGCTCATTAATTTCTCCATAACTTTGAACTTCTGGGCTTGATATAATACTGAACAACTTTTTTTCTTTTGTACCTGTGCACTCTACAGATATCTGTATATTACCCAAACCTTTATAAAGAAGCCCTTTACCAATAAATTGGAAGTTACTGTAACAGAAACTTCCATTCATTGCTAGACCACCTTTAAGGTGCTGGTTCATTCCCTTTTCTCACCTAGCCCAACCTGGTGGCCTCCAGATGTGTTTGATAACAACTCCTATCATTCACAGCCAGCAAACTCAATGGCATTGCCAGCTGAGATGATGGGAGTTGTAGTCCAACACATTTGGAGAACACCAGGCTGAGGAAGGCTGCATTTTATAATACCTCAGAACCAAAAGAGTATTTTTTTTAAAAAAAAAGTATGAATATCTCAGACTCAGTGATTAATATTGCCCCACAAAAGTATTTAGTTTACTGATTTGTTTATATAATTTTTCATAGAGTTGTACATTTCAATCTGGTCGACCTGAGTAGCAAATACCTAGTTTTAGACCTAGTGCTTCACAGATTTAAGTAGTTGCAGCCTGTAAGCAATTACGAAAAATATCACTGAAGTGCTGAAAATGGAAAACATCAATGCTGCAGCAAAACACATGATGTAAAGATGCATTTTCCAGCCCTGATCAATTCTGCTTGACATTTCTAGGTGCCAATATCCAATTTATAGGGCTCCTGACAACCAGATACCATGGATTTTTAAGGTCCTCCACCCAAGGCTATAGTAAACAACACAAAAGACACCACACAGAAACAGAACATTTGTGTGTGTGTGTGTGTGTGTATACACATATGTACGTGCGCGCACACGCACACACACACACACATACACACACACACACACACACACACCCCAGCCAGTCATCTGAGGTGAGTAGCAATTTGTTCTTGGGCAACTGCTCATTCCCAACCACTACCATAATCATCAACAAACCAAGCAGATGTCCACTTGATATGGAGTGGAGAAAGGTGTACACACGGAAGGACTTTTTCTGCCAGAGATTCATCTCACCTTAAATCTCCTATGCCACAGCATCCCACCCCCACCATTCCTCCCCAGCACACACTCTTTTCCAGTATCACCAGCTATTCATCCCTCTTTCCTTGGCATATTCTGTGCAACTCCACTTACTTCTGATACAGACTCAGTGTCTGGCACTAGCCAGGTCACTTTCCACCTCACCCACCACCCCCACCCCAAAAACCTTAAGTAGGTGTAATCTATAATGATGAGGACGAAACGTTATACAGATTGGGTGGACATGCGAATTCTACAAGATTCAGATTCTCTGACCACTAAAAGGCCAGCTCTGTTGCTGTCTTTGAGTTCACTCAAGTATACTGTATTATGTAAGGAACCTGCTTGTCTTTTGGGGAACTATTCCAGCACTTACATAGTAGTCACTGGTTAGAAAATAGTTTAGTTATACTTTCTGTTCATTTCTTACAAATAGGAGTATGGGTGCTGGAGTTGGGACAAGTGAGTAGGACTTGGAGGGCTTAGCCCAGAGCACAGCTTTGAGTACTGCCCCATTTGGGAGGAGCTTTCTGTCTCTAAATGGATGTTATTTTATTTTTAATGACACAGCCATTAAAAATTAGATAAGCCATCAAATTTTCAAATACAGAACTTTCTAAAGAGAATAGAAATTAAGTGTGCATAAACCAACTGACAGAAGTAGGTGATCATATGCTATACTCGTCTGAACTTCCAAATAAGGGGGTTTCACATGAATCATAAAAGCAAATACCAGCAGTTCCCAATTTATGTTCCACATCCCAAGCCAAATGTCAGCTTTAACAACCTGATGACCCACCACCCACAATCCTCTATGACCAATGTCAACAGTTCTATTTACCCAAATGACTAATTATTTGATGTCCCTTCAGATCACACATCTAGGTTAGTGCAATCTATTTTCAGAAAGCTTGTTTACTATAAAGAACTTAACTGGTAAAAGTCAAACCCAAAAGATAAAGGTCAAACGCACAACATGATTTTACAAGATTACATATTGTTATAGAAGAGGCAAGTTATTTAGCATTAATTCCATGTTAGACCAAACTGAATCCACCACACAGAATAAAGTCCATTTTGATTATAAGAAGCAGCCAGCCTGATCCCCTTGTGCAACCAATACCCACTCTATTAGTCCCAGGCATCTGGTAATTTGAACGTTAAGAGTTTGCACTTCGGGTTCTCAGAATCAGTGCCCTGATGGATATTATGAACATGGACACACCACAAATGTCTATGCCATTATTTCCATTTAGAAACTATAAAACTGTTTTTGCTTCAGGAGGCAACTTAGCCACTTGCTAATATACAAGGTTTTTCTCTTCACCTTTAAAAAAAAAAAAAGATCAATTTTTCTACCTACATAGATTTGTGCTGCCTGATCCTATGTTACTTTAGTTTCAAAGTTACATCCCACAGGTTATGTGCTGCATGATGCCTAAAGGTGTTTTCCCCACAGTTCATTCTTTACAGAGAAAAGCAGCCTTTCATAAGTGGGTCAAGAGTGCAATTTTGAGATAGGTTTGCATTAAGATTTCATTTTGAACCAGATTTTTAAAAGATCTATAACTGAAGCTTAAATTTTAAAAACGAACAAGAATCAGATTTTAAAAATTAAAATTAGATTAGATATGAGGGAGGATAAAGCATCACTTAATCAAGTGTTTACATATCAAATAAATTAGTTCTTAATAAAACCATACCACAGAACCTAAAAAAAGACTTGGCACCTTGCTCACATAAACATTTTACTTCAGACAGAATCAGGAAGCTTACCTGCATTTTTTTTTTAAATTAGCAACATTACAACCATGTCATCTGTCTTCCCTCTTGAGGCCCCTCAACAGTTAAGCAGCACAGCATTCCACAGCAGGGCAAAGTACTAAGGCAGGAACAGCAGAGCACATTCACAGTTTAACTTAATAGGAAGAAAGTTTTTGTTCAAATGTGGACATCAGACTGAGAACAATCTTCCACAAAGCATTAGAGACAAGTGTCCCCATTTACCCATACCTAGACATTGCTTAAACCAGCAGTTCTCAGGGTTTTTCTCATGGACCATTTAAAAATTGCTGTGGGTCTCCCTAGACAACTGAGGGAGCAATCCTATGTCCCCCAGACAGCATATGCAGGACATAGGATTTTTCGGATTCTAGGCAGGAAACCGTGCTTCCCCCCGCCCCATAGCCGGTGTGGAGAGAACCTTGCCGGCTACCTCTCTGTGCTCAGTAAACAGAGTGCGGAGACGGGGGAAAGAAGGCATTCCTGGGGACGGGAGGAGCCCAGGGCTGCTGGCTTACACCTTATCCTATTGCCACCCCAGCCTCTTTCCCTCCCTGAAGTCTCCGCTAGCCAGGCAAAATCGCCCGTCTAGTTAAAATGCAGTGCAAAGGATACTCGTAAGACTCCAAGTTCAGATTGCACCCTTAATAAACTTTTTTTTTGTTCTACAAATCAAAGCACATAAGTAAGTGATAATGTCCTTTGAATGCAACGGATGAAAATAAAAAGAACTCTTTTTCTTCAGTGCTGGCATGGGCCCCTTTAACTACTAAATTTAAAGGGAAAAATTAGGAGACTGTACCAGTGTTGTATTATGAATGCCAGGCCCTAGCCCAAGGCCACATTAACCTGTTCAATAACCTAGAGCCGGTCAAAACGGCTTCAATCTCAGTCATCAGAAAAAGTAAACCACAGAGCTAAGAACAGATATTCTTGACTGTTCCTCAGCCTTCCCACAGAACACCTGAACATAGCACACGTACTACAGTTTGAGAACCTCTGGCTTAAAATACTGCATTCTAAAGAGAACCCTCCTCTACTACCACAAAGAAAGCCATCCATGAGTTTTGCAGGCATCTACTCCCACCTCTTGTAAACCTTCCAGCCCCACAGAAGCAAGCTCTTCCCATCAAGTGGTGACCAAAGATAACATTTCTGCACTTTGAGTCACAGTGGGAGGTGCCTCATTTTCTTTACTACTGCAGTTCTGAGTCACAACCTGCCCTGCTCATTCAACAAGAAGGGGGTGGGTGTGCTTTTCATTTTCAATTTACACAAGCACTTGTGAAAGTCCCAGCATTGTTCATGGGTACTGAAATTGAAACACAGACAATTACACATGAGAAAAAGCAGTTTGTGGCAAACCAACCCTGTGAAATATGAGACCTGCCAACAGGGTTCAAACATCAAGGGCTGGCCTGTGCTCTTATCTCATAAGCCCCCTATACCAAATTCATTTCCAGGATAGAGACTCTTCTATCAAGGAATGATTTAGCCATTCTAGGCTTCCTTACACTTTATCACCTGACCCTTCCCTGCCATCTTCTTTTCCCCAGCTTGCTACCTAGGTTCGACAGTTCAATGCAACTTCCCTCATTTATTTACCTGGTGACCTCTATGTGTTTCTTTCCTTCAAGATCTGCTCCAGCCATCCCTTTCTAGGCCTCTTAACTACTCTGGGGCATACACATGGCCTACCCCTGCATTCCAGTGTGTTATGCTCCAGGTCTGACCTTCTGTTACACCACCCGACCTCTTGCTACATACATTTGCTCCTTTCTTTGGTCCTCCAGCACTGTCACTTCCTTGTCAATCCTTATAGATACCTACATGTTAGCTCCTCCTGTCCTGATCTTCATTTGCATCAACCTTCTTCCTAGAGACCCTACCTGTAGGTTTCCCTGTAGGACATCCTTCAGCACAAACCCACTTCCTCCTTGCTTCCCTTGGTCTGACCTCTGCATATAGGTGCCAATAATATTTGGTCAGCCTTACTCTAGTTCTATGGTGTTACCATCCCATTATTGCTCCTAAGTCTGCTACTTTTCTTGCAACGTTTCCCCATCTTCACTTTTCTTCTTTCCTTCTGGTGTAGCAGCCCCAACTTTCCTAAACCTAGCAACCCTTCCTTGAGCACACACTTTTGTCTCTACCCCAAAGCCTTTGTCAACAAGCCCCCTCCCCACAGCACCATGGCCATTCTTTACCAGATCTGTCAGTTTCTTTGGACTATTCAAAACGAAGATTATCCCACAAGAACCAAGAGACAAAACGCAGCCATTATAGGGTTAACACAGCAACGATGGAATTATTTGTCCTCAGTGTATATAAACTTCCACTATTGATATATCATCAATTAAGTGGTTTGCTCTTTGCCTCATAGATTCCCTGGCCTTCTACCACTTTTCCAACTCCATCCAAGTCCTTGTTCCTTCAGGCCTCCTGCTCTCCTATGTTGCTACAACCCTGCCCAACTCCACAATCTTTCCTTCCCAAACTTAGCAACACTCTCCTTAAGCCCCCACCAATAACTTCCTAATCCAAGTTACATGTGTTTACCATTCACATTCATACTCACCCAGCCACCCAAGTCTTGCAGGAGTCCTTGTCCCCTGCCCTCAAATGCCACCTCTATGCTAGGCCAAGCCAGCTCTACTAATGCAACAGCTGGATCCATCTCCAGGCTTCAGAACTCCAGAACAAGGTTTCCCCTAAACTTACCATCCCCTGTTAGTAAGTGCTCCCCCATCTCACAAAAGCACATGAGGAAATGAAAACCTGAAAATGCCATTCTTCTTGTTCTCCTAAGAATGTTCCACCCACCAAGCCAAGCTTTCCCTTTTATTTGGCCTCTCCCTGATTTCTACAACTCTACCTCTACCCCAGTTTCTTCCCACTACAGCTCCTTAGCAACCCCCCTTAACTATCCACTGTATTTCACACTGCAAATTATAAAACCCCATCCTCACAAAGTCTCACAACCACAAGAGGAAATTGGTGTCTCTGTAGCTGACATTCCTCCTCTCCACACCCCTGCAAATTAGGTTATCTCCCTCATTCAGTTCAGCTTCACACACACAGCCCCAACCACCACCCTGCCAGCTGTCAATGCCTTTCCCCCCTCCTGTCTTAAGCTTAGCAACTCTTCCCTTTACCATCCCAAGTGTCAAGTCTGTCTCCCCCCACCCCAGGAAAAAAATCTCACAGGCAGAGGAGTCTGAATAAGGTGAGTCCCCACCCCTTCGTGTTGCCCAACTCTAAAAAAAAATCCCTTTTCAATTCTACCTGTTCCACCCGCAGCACATCTTGACCTGGGATGGGTGTCCCTCAGTAGTACACTGCTCCCCGCATTTAGCAAGCGTCCCCCTTAAACCCACCCTCACTTCCTACCCCAGGCTCACACGTGGGTCCTCCCCCCCCAACCTAAAAATCTTAGTCATCAAAAGGAACCAAGGGCGCTGAAAAGAGGACATGCGCCCCGGCGCTACGGGAAAAGAAGAAGTTCTGTCCCTCCTGCGGCTGCCTCAAGCTCCCCCCTCCGCCGTCGCGGAGCAGCTCTAACCCTTAATCCCACCCCACCCGTCCTACCACAAGCGTGGCTTCCCCCACTGCAAAGCTCAGAGACAACTGACGGGCCTGGAAATGGGGCTTTCTTTCTCCCCTCCCCACCTTCTTAGTTCCGCGTGTGCCGCGCCGTGCGCCCACCCCACCCCACCCCACCCCACCCCACCCCCCGGCCTCCCGCGGGTGCCTCAGGCCTCCCCTCCTCCCCCGCCACTTCCCAAGCGCGCCTCCCGCGAAGGCCGGGCCCGAGCAGCGCGCCCGCCTCTCCCTCTCACCCACCGGGAGCATGGAGCGTCCAGGCGCGAAGCGGAGCGGGCGCCTCCCGCACGGCCCGGGCGGGGAGGGCCCCTCTCCCTGCGTCAAGGCGCGGAACCGGGCCAGAGCCACGGAGCAAGAGCGGGAGCGCCCGCCGCCGCCGCCGCCGCCGCCTCGTAGAAGCCTCCCAAACCGGACCTGACCGGCAGCCGACGCGACGCGCGAGTCCCCTCAGCCAGCCGCACAAGACAGACAGGCGGCCGCCCACCAACCACAAGGCCCGCCGGGAAACGGCGCCGCCCGCCTCTCTCGCGCAGGCGCACGCGGCGCGCCCCACCTTCCGCCCGCCTAATGGTACGGCCCACTCGCCTCGTTGCCTCCCCTGCACCGCGGCCGGCGATGGAATAGGCCCAGGCGCCGTCGGCGCCGTCGGCGCCGCCCCTCCCCCCCCCCCCAGCGCTGTTTGCGACGGCCCGCCCTTCCCCGGGAGAATGGTCTGCGCCGCCCGTGCTGAATGGTTCCGCCCAGCCGTTCGTTTTATGACGCACCGACTCCCCACCACCGCAGGCGCACCCGTAACGAAGAGTGGGACATCCCGCGCCCAAGCAGCAGCGCCCCCTTATCCAACAGTGGTATGGCCCTACTGCTCTGTTGATAAGCGGATGGGTAGAGTTGCCTCTGCGCGGCGCAGAGCGCGATCCTGTGCCTATGTGGGCAGAAAAAAGCCCTACCGTTCCCTGCCAGCTATGGCCGTATGGGAGTCGTAGGGCTTTTTTCTGGGGCTGGCTGGGGCACGCTGGGCGTTGTAGGACTTTTCTTGCTGAACGTGTTTAGGATTGCACAGTTTGTTAGAATAATCCATTACGCATTGACTGAAAGGCTACACACGCGCACCCCGATTAATGGGTGAGCAGACTTTCCAAAAGAAAATGTTTTTAATGCAAGAAATTACCAACATCCCAGCTCAAAACCCACACGTTCCTTGAAGCCTTTGGCACAACCCTATTCTAATGGTCCCCTTTCTGCAGCCCTCTCTAACCCGGTGCCCTCCGGCCCTATCGGATTGCAACTCCCAGCATCCCCCAGCTAGCATGGCCAGTGGGAGTTGCAGTTCAACACATCTGGAGGGCATCAGGTTGGGAAAGGCAACAAAGCCAAAGCACGTGCCAGCAATAAAAGCACATCTTCCCCTGTTCACCCTTGCCTGCTTTTCTATCTCTTTGTGCTATTGTTCCCTGTTTGCTAGATGAGGCCCTTGGAGCAGAGAACTGTCCCATCTTTCTTTGAAAAAGCCGCCGGTACTTGAATGGTATGGTAACAATAACGAGCGGGGGGCAGGACAGTGAAACAACTGTGGGTGACAGGTACCCTCTTAGAAGAAGCATTCCCCTTGTTTTGCTCATATGCAAATTTAATTCGGGATAGCTAATACTTTGGAAGACAAAAACAAAATTCAAAGTGATTTTGATAGACTGGAGCTCTGGGCAGTAAACAACAGAATGACATTTAATAGGGATAAATGCCAAGTTCTGCAACTAAGAAAAAGAAACCAAATGCACAGTTACAAGATGGGGGATACGTGGCTCAACAACACTACAAGCAAAAAGGATCTTGGCATTGTTGTCGATCACAAGCTGAATATGAGCCAACAATGTGATGTGGCTGCAAAAACGGCCAATGTTCTTTTGGGCTGCATTAATAGAAGCATAGCTTCCAAATCCTGGGAAGTACTAGTTCCCCTCTACTCAGCACTGGGTAGGCCTCATCTGGAGTACTGTGTCCAGTTCTGGGCACCACACCACACTTTAAGAAGGATGCAGATGAACTGGAGAGGGTTCAGAGGAGGGCAACAAAGATGGTCAGGGGACTGGAAACAAAGCCCTATGAAGAGAGACTGAAAGAACTGGGCATGTTTAGCCTTGAGAAGACTGAGGGGAGATAGGATAGCGCTCTTCAAGTACGTGAAAGGTTGTCACAGAGAGGAAGGCCAGCATCTCTTCTCGATCATCCCGGGGTGCAGGACATGGAATAATGGGCTGAAGTGACAGGAAGCCAGATTCCGGCTGAACATCAGGAAAAACTTCCTGACTGTTAGAGCAATACGACAATGGAACCAATTCCCTAAGGAGGTGGTGGGCTCTCCCACACTGGAGCCGTTCAAGATAAGGCTGGACAGCCCTCTGTCAGGGATGCTCTGACTTGGATTCCTGCATTGAGCAGGGGGTTGGACTCGATGGCCTTGCCGGCCCCTTCCAACCCTACTACTACTCTGTTCTAATTGATGAATCAGTTGCCCTGGGACAGCAGGCCAGAAGGGAAGCCCACTCTGACCCAGCCTTCCTGAACCTGTTGGACTGCAACTCCCAGCCAGCATGGCCATTGGCCCTGCTGGCTGGGAATGATGGGAGTTGCAGTCCAGCACATCTGGAGGCCGCCAGGTTGGGGAAGGCTGCTCTGGCCTGCTTGTTCACTTGCCTCTCACTGGCCCAGACAGCAGTGGATGCCATGGCCCTACTTGCTCACTGACAAGCAAGCCAGCCGTAGCAGTGATGAGAAAGGATGAGGAGCAAGAACAGCTAGTGGGGATGGCGGTGGTGCTAAGGTCGGCTCGCTGGGGGAGGGGGCTCACGGAGGGCGTCTTGCCCAAGGGCCCTGAAAAGCTTGGAGCCGGCACTGCTAGGACTCTCCCTGGGGAAGTTTGTACAGCGCCTGTTCTGATGTGTTTCAAGACCAAAGAAAGAGCTTTTTAAAATTTTCCAGGGCCCTTGAACATCTGATGAAACTATTTTAATGCTGCCATTTGTTACGCCTGACCCAGGAGGTTTCCTCGGATGAAGATTCTGAGACCAAAAGCCCCGTGAGACCCCTCCCCAACCCAGCACTTCAGTAGCTGCCAACCCCCACCCCTAGAGAAACTAGACTAGGGCCTTTGGCAACAATGAACCTATGATAGGTACCTCCCCTGAAGAGTCAGAGGAGGAGACCAAGGGGCCATCCAGCCCGAGAGGGTGCCAGCACCAGAAGATACAGGGCCAGGCGGCCTCCTGTCGATGAAATCCATGCCTGAGGACCCAGAAAACTAGGCTCCTCAGAAGTAAGAGGGCCCCTCTCCTCAACAGTAGGGGACTTCTCAGGATCCTCGAGGGCTGTGCTATTTGCTGCTGGCTGTATGTGGGGCTCTGAAAACCAGGTTATATAAGCCTTCCATTCTGGTCTACCCGGCGCTGGAACAGCACAGGTTCTATGTATCATCTGCCCAATGAACCTCCCATGCTTCTGACTCCGTAGCTTTTCCTTGTTCCTGAGGTTGCATCTGTGCCTTGGCTTTCTCTACTGTGTTGAACCTTGGCTTTGCACAACAGCTCTGCTATTGGAGCATGCCTTTCTGGGTTTGATCTCAGCCTCTGTTTTGAACTTGGGATTTGGGGATGGCCCTGCCACCCAAGGCTGCCTTTGACCCCTAGGACCTGACTAGTCTTGTGCTGTGCTCTGACTTCGCTTTCCACTGCATGCGGGTCAGGGACCAAGCTCAAGGAGGACACCATGTTACTTGCTGTTGTATTGATGGTTGTTGTGTTTTTATTATTTTGTTGTTAATTTACTTTTGTGAAAACCATCCTGGAAACATTTATATAGAAAAGTGTTTTAAACATTTGTAAAATAAATGTTACAAATGCATCTAGAAACTTGGGGGTGGAGGGAGCACCTTGAAAAATGTTGTGTTCCACCTGTCCTTATGCGTGCCCTCCCCGCATTACGTACCTGCTTTGCTTTGAGAAATAGGAAAGCCTCTTTTTTTCACTTAAAACAAACCTACTCTCTACATATTGACACAGGCAGGCCTCCAGTAATTTTCCACTAATGTCAGCTGGGAAACTACCTGCCTCTAGATCATAAAGTCAAGATTTGTGGCAGCAAGAAGAGGGAGAAGATGTTCTGTGCCATATGACAATAACAAAATGGTTGCTGTTCGCTTCCATGAGCGTAATAAAAGTGTTTACTTGGTGATATGAATGGGGGGGCAAATCTGCATGCCCTTGTCTTGGCATTGTCATCATACCTGAGCTAGTTTTAGGTCTGTAATATAAATCGGAAGGACAGGAAGTTTCCTTTGTATACCATGGTTTCCTGGAGCTAGTTTGAAAACACACAGGTTTTTGAAATGTAGTCTGAAAAATGTGGTAGATCAAAGTCCTTAAGCTCTGATGTATTAAGGAACACTGGTCTTGTTTTCTTCTTTGTGGCAAACCATATTTTCCTACCCTGTCTACAGTGTAGTTTCACCATGTGGAAAGACTTTTGAATTAAAACTTATTACTATATTTATATGGCTGCCCAACAATACATGTTCCTTGGTTGGCTTACAAAATAAGTAAATTACAATATTAAATACAAGGTAATTAAAAAGCAACACTAAAATGCAGAATAAAAAAATCCTTCTGCCAGAAGAAAAGTTAGAAGATCCAGTTACAAAATACAGCTTATGCACTAATATCCCAGATCTTGTTTGTTTAAAATCCTAGTTCTGAGGAACCATTTTGCTCTGAGGGGATGGTAGAGGAAGCAGAGTAAGACTGAACTCGTGTACAGAAAGCAAAAGGAGAAGAGGAGAAAGAAGAGAGGAATGCGCCAACCGAGAAGGAAAATAGATGCAGTGCAAACCTGAGTACAATCAGATCCAAAACAGGCATATTCCCATTTATCTGGGCAACTGAAGCAGCCACGACCATCACCGCCATCATCTTTCTTCCCTCCTCCTTCCCGTCCCTTTCCTTGTGCCTTTTAGATTGTACACCTGAAAGTAGGGACTATCTGATGATTGATGTTTGAAAGCTGTTCTGGGAGCCGTTTTTAGCTGAAGAGCAGAGTAAACATGCTTTGAATAATAAAGAGACAGATGTTTAAAAGCCTTAGGTGAGTATCTCCCCCATGGTTGCAAACCATCATGGTTAACAACATCATACATATGTATGTATGTATGTATGTATGTAGAATCGAGCACATCATCTAGTTGGGGAATTCTTTGAACTTTTCCTTAGCACCCATTTGCACCGCTGAAGAGGCAAGCCTATTTGCAGTTTAAACTTCAGTTTAATCTGAATAGTGGGTTGCCTGTTTGGCGTGTGATTGGAACTTCAAAGAAACAGCTGCCTCTCTTGCATTTTCCTGTATTAAATTCATTTTGATATCCAAAGAACTACCTGCAAGTGCAGTATTGAGAATTTAAGAACAATTGGGCTGAATCGAAAGGCCCCATTAATGTAGGTGATTACCACCAGTCCTCTGAATACCAGTTGCTGGGGGAGTGAGGTCTGTTGTCTTCATGCCTGGCTTGTGAGCTTCTCAGAGGCGCCTGCCTGGCCATAATCCTTGTCGGATACAGCAAGGACATTTTTCTCTGTTGTTTGTGTATATTGTCTGTGTGCTTTTATGTAAATAGCTTTTAAACTTTGTATATTGTATTTTAATGTTTTAACTTCTGCAAACCGCCCAGAGAGCTTCAGCTATGGGGCGGTATAGAAATGCAATAAATAATAATAATTTATTGGAGAATGCAATGTACAAATGCAAAGCAGTTTTTAAAGTGCTAAATCAATGACAGCTTATTAATTGTTGTTCAGTCGTTCAGTCATGTCCGACTCTTCGTGACCCCATGGACCATAGCATGCCAGGCCTTCCTGTCCTGCGCTTTCTCCCGGAGTGTGCTCAAGTTCATATTCATTGCATCGGTGATGCTATCTAGCCATCTCATCCTCTGTCGTCCCCTTCTCCTTTTGCCTTCAGTCCTTCCCAGCATCGGGGTCTTTTCCAGTGACTTTTCTCTTCGCATTAGGTGGCCAAAATATTTGAGCTTCAGCTTCGGTATCTGTCCTTCCAATGAGCACTCAGGGTTGATTTCCTTTAGGATGGACTGATTTGACCTCCTTGCAGTCCAGGGGACTCGTAAGAGTCTTCTCCAGCACCACAGTTCGAAAGCATCGATTCTTCGGCGCTCAGCCTTCCTTACAGTCCAGCTCTCACAGCCATACGTTACAACTGGGAAAACCATAGCTTTGATTAGACGGACCTTTGTCGGCAAGGTGATATCTCTGCTTCTTACTATGCTGTCTAGGTTTGCCATAGCTTTCCTCCCAAGGAGCAAGCGTCTTTTAATTTCATGGCTACAGTCACCGTCTGCGGTGATCTTGGAGCCCAAGAAAGTAAAATCTGTCACTGCTTCCATTTCTTCCCCTTCTATATGCCAGGAAGTGATGGGGCCACATGCCATGATCTTCATTTTTTTAATGTTGAGTTTCAAACCAGCTTTTGCACTCTCCTCTTTCACCCTCAACAAGAGGCTCTTGAGATCCTCTTCGCTTTCTGCCATTAGGGTGGTATCGTCTGCATATCGGAGGTTGTTGATAATTCTCCCAGCAATCTTAATTCCGACCTGTGATTCATCCAACCCAGCGTTTCTCATGATGTACTCTGCATATAAGTCAAATAAGCAGGGTGACAGGATGCAGCCTTGTCGTACTCCTTTCCCAATTTTGAACCACTCGGTTGTTCCATGTCTGGTTCTTACTGTTGCTTCTTGACCCTCGTACAGGTTTCTCAGGAGACAGGTAAGGTGGTCTGGTACTCCCATCACTTTAAGAATTTGCCACAGTTTGTTGTGATCCACACAATCAAAGGCTTTAGTGTAGTCAATGAAGCAGAAATAGACATTTTTCTGGAATTCTCTTGCTTTCTCCATGATCCAGCGAACGTTGGATCCCTTCATGGATCACTGCCTTGTTGTGGCGAAGGGGCTTGCATAACTCAGTGAAGCCATAAGCTATGCCGTGCAGGGCCACCCAAGACAGACAGGTCATGGCAGAGTTCTGACAAAATATGGTCCACTGGAGAAGGAAATGGCAACCCACTCCAGTATCCTTGCCAAGAAAACCCCATGGAACGTATCACAAGGCTAAAAGATATGACGCTGGAAGATGAGCCCCTCAGGTCAGAAGGTGTCCAATATACTACTGGGGAAGAGCAGAGGGTATTTCCAAGTAGCGCCAGAAAGAGTGAAGCGGCTGGGCCAAAGCCGAAAGGACACTCAGCTGTGGATGTGTCTGGCGGTGAAAAGAAAATCCGATGCTGTAAAGAACAATATTGTTTAGGAACCTGGTATGTCAGATCAATGAATCAAGGTAAGCTAAAGGTGGTCAAACATGAGATGGCAAGATTGAACATCGACATCTTGGGAATCAGCGAACGGGCGAATTTAATTCAGGTGACCATCATATCTACTACTGTGGGCAAGAATCCCTTAGAAGAAATGGAGTAGCACTCATAGTCAACAAAAGGGTGGGAAAAGCAGTACTGGGGTACAATCTTAAAAACGATAGAATGATCTCAGTACGAATCCAAGGCAAACCATTCAACATCACAGTAATTCAAGTCTATGCCCCAACCACTGATGCCGAAGAAGCTGAGGTTGATCGGTTCTATGAAGACCTACAACACCTTCTAGAACTAACACCAAAAAAAGATGTCCTCTTCATCATAGGGGATTGGAATGCTAAAGTAGGAAGTCAAGAAATCACCGGGATAACAGGCAGGCATGGCCTTGGTGCACAAAATTAAGCAGGACAAAAGCTAATAGAGTTTTGCCAGGAGAACACGCTGATCATAGCAAACACTCTTTTCCAACAGCACAAGAGGCGACTCTACACATGGACATCACCAGATGGTCAATATCGAAATCAGATTGATTATGTCCTTTGCAGCCAAAGATGGAGAAGCTCTATACAGTCAGTAAAAACAAGCCCTGGAGCTGACTGTGGCTCAGATCATGAGCTTCTTGTTGCAAAATTTCGGCTTAAATTGAAGAACGTAGGGAAAACCACTAAACCATTCAGGTATGACCTAAATCATATCCCTTATGAATATACAGTAGAGGTGAGGAATAGATTTCAGGGATTAGACCTGATAGACAGAGTGCCTGAGGAACTATGGACAGAGGTCCGTAACATTGTTCAGGAGGCAGCAACGAAATCCATCCCAAAGAAAAAGAAATGCAAGAAAGCCAAGTGGCTGTCTGATGAGGCTTTACAAGTAGCTGAAGAAAGAAGGGAAGCGAAAAGCAAGGGAGAAAGGGGAAGATATATCCAACTGAATGCAGAGTTCCAGAGAATAGCAAGGAGAGACAAGAAGGCCTTCTTAAATGAACAATGCAAAGAAATCAAGGAAAACAATAGAATGGGAAAGACTAGAGATCTCTTCAAGAAAATTGGAGATCTCAAGGGAACGTTTTGTGCAAAGACGGGCATGATAAAGGACAAAGAAGGCAGGGACCTAACAGAAGCAGATGAGATTAAGAAGAGGTGGCAAGAATACACAGAAGAACTATACAGGAAAGATCTTAATGTCCCTGATAGCCATGATAGTGCGGCCACTGAACTTGAGCCGGACATCCTAGAGAGTGAAGTCAAGTGGGCCTTAGGAAGCATTACTAACAACAAAGCTAGCGGAGATGACAGTATTCCAGCTGAGCTATTTAAAATCCTAAAAGATGATGCTGTTCAAGTGCTGCACTCAATATGCCAACACATTTGGAACACTCAACAATGGCCGCAAGACTGGAAAAGGTCAGTTTACATTCCAATTCCAAAGAAGGGCAATGCCAAAGAGTGTTCAAACTACCGTACAATTGCGCTCATTTCACATGCCAGCAAGGTGATGCTCAAAATCCTACAAGCTAGGCTTCAGCAGTATGCGAACCGAGAACTACCGGAAGTACAAGCTGGGTTTCGAAGAGGCAGAGCTTATGAATAAAACACATTAATGTCACTAATGACAGATAACAAAGCGTTTTCCTTGTTGTATGATCGAAGGCATAGTCTGACCTTATGCATGTTTACTTAGAAGGAAGTCCCATTGACTTTACTAGAGCTTTCTCCCAAGTAAGTGACCATATTATTGCAGGCTCACTCTTCTCTTCCTCTTTTCCTATTCCCTGGCAGAAAAATGATCTCCTTCCCCCGAAACTTGGCAATGAATAACCCATGTATCAACATATGTTGTAGGGCTGTCATGTAATCTATTACTCATATGAGTTATTTATTTATAAGATTAATATCCCACTGAATGATCCTGCTGTGAAAACAAAGAGTCTTGTGGCACCTTAAGATTAACAAATTTATTCTGGCTAAGCTTTCACGGAGTATAGTCTACTTCATCAGATGAAGAATATATTGTGAGCTGCCTTGAGGATCGTTTCATCGAAAAGTGGGATAGAAATCCTATATAAATCTAAATAATATACACACATGCTGGGGAACACAGCAACCCTTCATCCTCCGGCTGACGTCAGAGGCCAGCATGCACATCCCCTCACTTTTGCAGTAACAGGCACTTGCACCTGAGTGCTCGGTCTGGCAGGGGGGAGGAATGCTGGCTCCCTGCAGCTGCTCCTCCTCTAGCAGATGGATGAGGCCAGGCTGGTCTCCCCCTTGCCACAATGTCCTGCCAAGGGGGAGCAGCCTCCTAGTGGCCTGTGGCTCCCTGTCCGATGGCTGAGCTCAGAGCAGCTCTCCCCAACCTGTGCCCTCCAGATGTGTTGGACTTGAACACCCATCATCCCCAGTCAGTAGGGCCAATGGCTGCCCTGGCCAGGGGATGCAGCTAAACACATCTGGAGAGTACCAGGTTGGAGAAGGGTGGCTCAGAACAGGCTTCCTTTCTGGTCTGCTCTTCCAGGGCAATTCCATTTAGTTGGTTTGTCAATTAAATTTGCTTCAAGAGAAGGATTAATTGTGGAACCTCCATGGCCCCTTCACTCACATTTTATGGGGGTCCAGGTTACGTCATCATCCTGTGTTTTCCCACCGCTTCTTCCATCTTTTTCCTTCCACACAAACACCTGTTAAGGAGAAAAACATGGAACAGCTTCACAGTGTCTTTTGACTGGTCCTGCTAGGAGCTGTTTGTCTAGAAGCATCCATGCTGGTGGTGGTGATGGTTTTGTCCTTGGTACCATTTAGCTGACGGAATGGCTTATGTTGTAAAAGTTTCATCCTGGTTTTTGTGAGTGATGGGCAAAGTTACTTCTTCTCCCCATCCTTGTCCCCAATAATTGTGATTTTCAAAGAATCATCATTAAAAAATATATCCATTACTTTCTGAAAAATTAGAATCTGTGTCAGAAAACCCACTTATTTTTCATTCATTGCATACTGACTACCTTGAGATACCTCCTGCCCACCATAACAATATTTCTGGAGGCCCTATTCATTTTTATTTATTGCGGGATTTATACCATGCCTTTCCACTTTTGAAATAAAAGTCTTCATTTATTACTAGTGGCAGCCTTTCCACCAGAATACAGAGCAGAGGGAAAGAAGAGAAGCAGGGTTATTCCGCAGTGGAGGCTGGTGGCTCCAATGTCAGTGGGGTGGTGAATCTGCTCCGGGTTTCAGTCAGAACTCTAAAGGAGATCTCTAGGGTGACTGAAACCTGGAGTGGATTCACCACCCCACTGACATCGGAGCCACCAGCCTCCAATGCTATTGCATTGCTATAGCTGCCTTTGGCTCTCCCCATGGTTACCTAGCCAGCAGCCATTCCATCGGGCCACCTGAACGGTTTCTATCCCAGCTGGTCATTACAAGAGCTGTAACTTTAAAAACTGGTGCCTGAGCATTTTTTTCCCTCCTCACATCCTTTTCCTTACATGCCATGTCTTTTAGGTTATAATCCAGAGAGCAGAGACTGTATTACTGCTGATATTTGTATGCTGTATTGAGTGAAGTAGAAATGCTTTAAATAAATAAATAAAATGCATGGCCATAGGAAAAAGCAAATGGCAGGCACTAGACTATTGCCCTCATGTCCTGCTTATGGGCTTCCCATAGTTGGCCATTGTGGGAGGAAGAGTGTAGGACTCTAGGCCTTGGGTCAGACCTAGCACCGCTTATGTTCTTACATGGACTTTATATGGTGCCTGCTTGGACCCTCTATATGTGACTGAGAGATCAGGAACTGAATACTGGGCATGCTCACTGGGATATTAACTACGGACGCAATCCTGTGCATGTTTAGACAGAGAAAAGTCCTAAAACTCCAGCATGGGAGTGCTTGGAATTGTGGGCCTTTTTTTTCCGTCTAAGCATGCACAGCACTTCACCTTATGAGCATAAGGAGAGCCCTTTTCACTCAGACCTAAGGCCCATCTAGTCCATTATTCTTTCCCTACAGTGGGCAACCGGATACCTATGGTAACCTGCAAGCAGGACGTGAGCTCAACAGCACCTTCTCACTCACCTTCCTGAGCAACTGGTATTCAGAGGCACTGATACTGGAAGTAATATATAGCCGTCACGACTAGTCAAAAGCTTTTTGAAAGTCCACATCAGCAATGCTGACCAGATCACCCCTATCCACATGTAACTGCACCTTCCCTACCAAGAGCCTTGTGAGGTGGCGGAAACCGTGGGACCTGGATTCACACAGCGGTGAGTGAGGGAGAGAGATGGTGACCCCAGACTACCCCGCAGTGCCACCAGGCCTCCAGGGCCCCTGTTCCCTGAAAGCAGGTGGGGGAAACCAGTGAACAACTTATCAAACAAGAACGGGGATTTATTTAATGAAGGAGGAAGAGGCAGGAGAGGAAGCCAAACAAACATTCAGATGAATAAATGATTTAATGTAAGTCCCTGAAACAATAAAATGGAAGAGAAGCCAATAGTTATGCAGTCCACAAAGGTAGGTGATTTCTTAAGACCTGCCTCAAGTTGTGCAGCCCAGAACTCATGGCCCTTGAGATGTTTTGGCCTTCAGCTCCCATCAGTCTATGCTGGCTAGGGCTGATGGGAGTTGTAGGCCAAAACATCTGGAGGGCCACAAGTTGCCCACCCCTGCTTTAAAGTCTCTGACTCCTCTGTCCCCTCAGAATCCCCCTCCATCAGGGTCATAACGGGCTGAACTCGAGACCTCCAGAGGGCTTCAAGGTCCTGCAGGACCCTCCATCGAGTGGCAGGAACTGGGCCATGGGCAGGGCAGGGCAGGGCAGGGCAGGAGGGAAGCAGTGTTGTGGCTGCATGGAGACATGGCCTTAGGCTGGGGGGTGTCAAAGCTAAAGTCATTCCATTGGGCTGTAGAGTCAAGGGCTTTCTTCACATGGAGCTTTTATCCTGCGATTGAGATTGCTCCCTCACGGACGTTTTCAGGCTCTTTACATGACGCTGTGATCCTCCAGGGCATCTCGTGCACTAAATGCCCTTTGTTCTGTTTTCAAATAGATCACAGATAATGAGCTATCAAATTACCCCACTGTGTTCCGCTTGAGGAAAAGCAGCAAGAAGAGGAGCAAGATCAGTAGAAGACAATGGAAGACTCAGATACAGGGAGAAGGAGGGTGGGGGAAAAGGAAGCACGTGAAAAAGGGAGTCGAAAGGAAGCAGAAAGCCCCATTTTAAATGCAGGATTTTAGGCCGATGTACAGATGCCTAAGGAATCCAGCAGGGCTTGATCAGCGGGTTCTCGCCTCACCCCAAGGCCATGGGTATATAGCCCAGACAGAGGCCCCTCCCTGCCCCCCTCTGATCACCATGACCTTCCCTCTTGTTTGCTGTGAAGCTCTGCAGGACTAGGAACACAGGAAGCTGCCTTGTATCGAGTCAGACCCTTGGTCCCCCTGGCCCAGTACTGTTGACAGTGACCAGCAGCAGCAGCAACTCTCCAGGGTTTCAGGTAGGATTTTTCCCAGACCTACTTGGAGATGTGGGGATTGAACTTGGGACCTTCTGCCTGCAAAGCAGAGGCTCTACAACGGGGCCACGACCCACCCCCAGGCTGCCAAGGGTGCTCAAGAGCTGCTCAGTGATGGTCCTGACCCAGTGTTGGATATGACCGCTGGTCATGTGGTTGTCCATTTCCACCTCACTTGCCACTGGCGCCCTGTTGTGGCTGCTTCAACCAGGTCCCATCCCAGGGCCCCTCCCATCCCTACGGGCACTGCCCTTCTTTCCCTCTCCTTTGCTGCCATCCAGCAGTCACTGACCACTTCGCTCCAGTTCACATTCCATATGTGCTTGGTCAAAGTTGCAGATACAGCCCAAAGGGGAGGGATTTATCTGTTTCGGAGCCTGTTTCTGCAACGATTCCTGACCCAACCCCTTGTCTGAATAGCTGGTCCTGCATGTGGAATAGGTAACATTTCAGAGAAAATTAGTCTGGAGGTCCTGGATAACAAGCTCCTACCTTGCAACCTAAATTGGCTTCCAGGACCACAATCTGTATGTCCAAACTACATGCTTGACAACTGTATCTTTAATAATGCTTTCCACCAATTTACTTGGAACAGATGTTAGAGAACATGTACAGCAGTCCGAACTCCTTGCAGGAAGGGCAAGTAAAAATTTAATGATAATAAACGTAACAAGAGTCCTGCTGGATTAGACCAAGGATCCATCTAATTCAGCATTCTTTTCCCAACAGTGGTAAACCAGATGCTTCTGGAAAGCCCACAAGCAGGGCATGGGCAGGAAGGCAGTGGCCTTCCCCCTGATGATTCCCGACCTCCACCAACTGGTATTCAAAGGAATATCACCTCTGAATCTCAAGATTCCATTTAGCTATCCTGGCCAGCACCCACTATCGCAGGGATGGGGAAAATCCAGACCACAGGCCAAGTATGGCCCATTGGGATGGCCCATCTGCCCTGCTGGCTCCTTCCCCAGGGCGCACACTATCTCCCCATAGGGAAAAGTTGTTAAATCAAGGGCTGATCAGAGCCTTTCCCTGCTGAGCACGGAAAAGGTTCCCTTTCTCAGCATTCAGCAGGGTCTCCAATCAGCTGCTGATTGGAGATGAGCTTTTCCCAGTCAGGAGAAAGGGGAGTGATTCAGTCCCGCTTCCTTCTGTGGCCCATCCAGCAGAGGCTTGTCCTGCTTACTTCTGAGTAGAGGTGTGAAGGCCTAAGCTAAAAACTGGAAACATCTGGGGCAAAAATGCTTTTGCCCCTGATTATGGTTTGTTTTTTCTGCAAAACTGAAGAAATTTGGATTATGAAATATTTTCTTTTAGAATGATTAATAAAATCTTTAAAGTGAAGTGTTCATATATTGCTACCCAGCCTTTACTCCTCCAAAATGATTTCATCGTAATAGGAAAACTTTTATGTAAGCCTAGAGATATAACATTTCTGGAAATTTTGAAGCCATGGTGGAAAATGGTTTTTAAATAATCTCGATTCCCAGCGGTTATTTCTTCCATTCCTTATACCAATTATTGATCAAATGTAACTTTTACTGTTAAATATTTTAGGGATGCTCCAAGTCAGGCTCAGTTTCCCACCATGTGACTAGAATCACCGTATCATAGTATGTGAAAAAAATGTGCATTCTTGACAGCTTGGGATTTGTTCTATAGAGTCTTGTGTTTCTGGGCTTGTTCTAGTTAGATACTGTAGCAGTCAATGAATGTATTTTTAAAACCCACATGTGAGAAAAACATGGTAGGTTATCCTGCCCCTGCCACCACATACAATGGAACAACATGTGGGTTATCCCACCTACGTTTCTTTTGAAAAAACACACCAAAGACCGTCAAGGCTTGGGTCTATGGGGCTCACTGCCAGTTTTTAATAATGTTCCCAGTTAGACTCACTGTTAGGGAATGCTGCCTCAGCTATAAAACCTTGAACCGCTGCCACCTAAAAGAAACTCAATACTCTGTTCCTATGGCATAAGTATGGGATCAGCAGCAATGTTAGAGATGTTTCAAAATGAACAAGAATTAAGACGTACATTAAGGTGAATTATTTACAAGAGGGAATAAAATGTCACTCTTCAAATAGATGGCTTAATATTTCTTAAATTAAATACGCTTAGGGCGCAATCCTATGGCCTTTAGTAAACGGCTAGACGGCCATAGGATAGGTCTGTTTCTGGGAACCAACCTCGGAGCCCTTGCTCTGAGGTTGGTTCCCTGAGAACTGACCTCCACTCCCTCCCACACCACCTTGTAGGCAGAGTGGAATGGCCCTGCACTCCGTGCTCAGAAGAGCAGCAAAAACAGGGCGTTCCTGAGGGCATACCAGAACGGGGAAGTCGGAAATGCTGGCACGACCCATCCTATGTGTCGAAATCAGCTGTCTAGCTGTGAAAGCCGGGTGGCGGGAGTGAGGAGGAGAGCTGCCCCTCACCACTCCTCCCACCCTGCACTGGATAGGTGGTTGCCCCCGGGCTCAGAGGCAACTGTCGACCCAAATAAGATTGCTGCTTCTGTTACCATTCCTAATAGGTAAGAGAAACTTCCCCAGCTAAATAAGCCCTCGATAGCTGTTTCTTCAGACCATATTTCAGTAAACTCCACCTCAACCAATTCCTCACAAACAGGAACAGATACTGTCTTCCTCTGGCTCCAGCTCTTCCTGCTTCTTCTAGCTTTTAGGATAATTCAGATGTTTCAGGGACTACTTGCTGAAGTTTCCTCCAGCCAGACATAAAATATAGAGATGTAAAATTTCTGGAAATGTTGAGGCCATGGGGAAAAATGTTTTTTTCCTGAGGGGATTCAGAAAAATTGGAAATTTTGTAAAAATTGAAAAATAAGCAATACTTGTTTTTTTAGCACTCTTTACAGATCTAAAGTCACTTTGTTACTTCCAGACAGCCCTCCCCAACTGGTGCCCTCCAGGTATTTTGGACTTCAGCTCCCCTCAGCTTCAGCCAGCATGGCTAATGCTCAGGAAAGCTGGGCACTGTAGTCCAAAACATCCAGAGGTCACCAGGTTAGGGAGGGCTGCTTTCAGAACATAAAGCAGCCTTTCTGTTCCTAAAGATATGTTATGTATGACTTCATTTGTTCATAAAATTATCATTATATTTTAAAACTTTAAAAAGTAAACTCAGTTTGTAAATTTGTAATTATTGCCTGAATTGATGAGAGCTACATTAAATGACTGTTATTATGTACTTTTATTATGTACTTTGCAGCCAAAGATGGAAAAGCTCTATACAGTCAGTCAAAACAAGACCTGGAGCTGACTGTGGCTCAGATCATGAGCTGCTTCTTGCAAAATTCCGGCTTAAATTGAAGAACGTAGGGAAAACCATTCCGGTATGACCTAAATCATATCCCTTATGAATATACAGTGGAGGTGAGGAATAGATTTCAGGGATTAGACCTGATAGACAGAGTGCCTGAGGAACTATGGATGGAGGTCCATAACATTGTTCAGGAGGCAGCAACTCAATCCATCCCAAAGAAAAAGAAATGCAAGAAAGCCAAGTGGCTGTCTGAGGAGGCTTTACAAGTAGCTGAGGAAAGAAGGGAAGCGAAAAGCAAGGGAGAAAGGGGAAGATATACCCAACTGAATGCAGAGTTCCAGAGAATAGCAAGGAGAGACAAGAAGGCCTTCTTAAATGAACAATGCAAAGAAATCGAGGAAAACATTAGAATGGGAAAGACTAGAGAGCTCTTCCAAGAAAATCGGAGATCTGAAGGGAACATTTTGTGCAAAGACGGGCATGATAAAGGACAAAGAAGGCAGGGACCTAACAGAAGCAGATGAGATTAAGAAGAGGTGGAAAGAATACACAGAAGAACTATACAGGAAAGATCTTAATGTCCCTGATAGCCATGATATCTGAACTTGAGCCGGACATCCTAGAGAGTGAAGTCAAGTGGGCCTTAGGAAGCATTACGAACAACAAACCTAGCGGAGATGATAGTATTCCAGCTGAGCTATTTAAGATCCTAAAAGATGATGCTGTTAAAGTGCTGCACTCGATATGCCAACAAATTTGGAACACTCAACAATGGCCACAAGACTGGAAAAGGTCAGTTTACATTCCAATTCCAAAGAAGGGCAATGCCAAAGAGTGTTCAAACTACTGTACAATTGCGCTCATTTCACATGCCAGCAAGGTGATGCTCAAAATCCTACAAGCTAGGCTTCAGCAGTATGTGAACCGAGAACTACCAGAAGTACAAGCTGGGTTTCGAAGAGGCAGAGGAACTAGAGATCAAATCGCCAACATTCGCTGGACCATGGAGAAAGCAAGAGAATTCCAGAAAAACGTCTATTTCTGCTTCATTGACTACGCTAAAGCCTTTGATTGTGTGGATCACAACAAACTGTGGCAAATTCTGAAAGAGATGGGAGTACCAGACCACCTCACCTGTCTCCTGAGAAACCTGTATAAGGGTCAAGAAGCAACAGTAAAAACCAGACATGGAACAACCGATTGGTTCAAAATTGGGAAAGGAGTACGACAAGGCTGTATATTGTCGCTCTGCTTATTTAATTTATATGCAGAGTACATCATGAGAAACGCCGGGTTGGATGAATCACAGGTCGGAATTAAGGTTGCCAGGAGAATTATCAACAACCTCAGATACGCAGACGATACCACCCTAATGGCAGAAAGCGAAGAGGATCTAAAGAGCCTCTTGTTGAGGGTGAAAGAGGAGAGTGCAAAAGCTGGTTTGAAACTGCACATTAAAAAAACGAAGATCATGGCATGTGGCCCCATCACTTCCTGGCATATAGAAGGGGAAGAAATGGAAGCAGTGACAGATTTTACTTTCTTGGGCTCCAAGATCACCGAAGACGGTGTCTGTAGCCATGAAATTAAAAGACGCTTGCTCCTTGGGAGGAAAGCTATGGCAAACCTAGACAGCATAGTAAGAAGCAGAGACATCACCTTGCCGAGAAAGGTTCGTATAATCAAAGCTATGGTTTTCCCAGTAGCAACGTATGGCTGTGGGAGCTGGACTATAAGGAAGGCTGAGCGCTGAAGAATTGATGCTTTCGAACTGTGTTGCTGGAGAAGACTCTTACGAGTTCCCTGGACTGCAAGGAGGTCAAATCAGTCAATCCTAAAGGAAATCAACCCTGACTGCTCATTGGAAGGACAGGTACTGAAGCTGAAGCTCAAAAATTTTGGCCACCTAATGCGAAAACTCTCTGGAAAAGACCCTGATGCTGGGAAAGATTGAAGGCAAAAGGAGAACGGGACGGCAGAGGATGAGATGGCTAGATAGCATCACTGATGCAATGAATATGGACTTGAGCACACTCCAGGAGAGAGCGCAGGACAGGAAGGCCTGGCATGCTATGGTCCATGGGGTCACGAAGGGTCAGAAACGACTGAACAACAACAGAGCATCAGAAACACAGGACTCTACAGAACAAAACCCAAGCTGTCAAGAATGCACAGTGGTGACTCTACTCACATTTTGGGAAACTGAGCATCTATGTCTAGCAGTAAAATATAGTTTAGATCAATTCTTTCAATTAGGAATGAAACAACTAACAATGCTGGGAATCTTACGGAGTCGATTTAAAAAAATCCCCATTGCTTCATTATTTCCAGACATTTTACATCTCTAATCTTTCTATAAAAGAGTTCTTATTACATACTTTTTAGAAATCATTGGGGGGGGGGGGAAGGCTGGCTAACAATATATACATACCTTGTCTTAAATTCTAAAAGAAATTATTTCATAATCCAAAACTGTTCAGCTTTTCCAGTTTTGGGGGAAAGAACATTTTTTCCTGTTTTTTCCAGGCCTTCACATCTCTAATAAAGTAAGAACCTAAAATGTATAATGTATCACTTCATCTGCTCATATAATTATCTTGTCTGGTATATTGAAAGTATAGTTTATGAAGACAATAATTGCAAGTTCACTGAGTTCACTTTTACATGTTTTCCATTTTAATAATTTTATGAACAAACCGAGTTATACATAGTACATTTTATGTTCCTAAAGTAACAAAGTGACTTCAGATCTGTAGACAGTGCTCAAAAACTTAGTACTGACTATTTTGTAATTGTTCCCAAAATGTTATTTTTCGCAGAAAAAAAAATATAAAAAGCCATCTTTTCACCATGACTTCAGAATTTCCAGAAAGATTACATCACTGTGTCCAAGTAAATACGCAGAGTCTTGGCCTGCTTACTTGTGAATAGACATGTTACTCATGTTTACTTCTGAGTAGACATGCCAAGGCTTGGTATTTGGCATGCCATTTGAAAGTGCTACTGAGTGATTTAGGCAGCAGTCCTATGGCTGCTAGTCAGCAGTTACACGGACATAGGATATGTGGTTTTCCGGGAACCGACCTTCCCCCCATTCCGCGGAATGGCCCTGTGTTCCGCGCTCCGAAGAGGAGCATGGAGTGGCCAAAATGGGACGTTCCAGGGCGGGGAAGACGGAAATGCCGGTATGACACATCCTATGTGTCGTCCGTCAGCCTCCTCCCCCGGTCTGCCTCCCCACGGCTAGACAG